>NC_137283.1:16870000-21870000 GCF_054371585.1 Giraffa tippelskirchi | reverse complement strand
CTCTCTCCTAGGAATAACATTAATAGTCTGAAGAGGACGGCTGGTGGTGAGAAAGCTTCATTAAAAGGTAACATTCTAACACTGGGGTTTGGGGTGTCATAGATCTCTATATTCCATGCTAGGAGGAAAATTTCTGTGATTCATGTTTGAGGCTGGCCTAATGTAGGGTTCTGAGACTTTCTCTCCTACAATTACCTTAATTTTAATAGGAAAGCATTTATTTCCT
This sequence comes from Giraffa tippelskirchi, assembly GCF_054371585.1. NCBI lineage: Eukaryota > Metazoa > Chordata > Mammalia > Artiodactyla > Giraffidae > Giraffa > Giraffa tippelskirchi. The sequence continues at coordinate 21,869,774 of NC_137283.1, read as the reverse complement.
CTACCCCTACCTTTATTTTCCCATTTTATTCTTTAAACATTTATTATGAAATAACTGCACAGTAAGATTGTTTTTAAAAAGATGAAGAGATTTTGTTGACTTGCCTCATATCTAGGTTTAATAGATGTCTTTGCTTTTCTAAACAAAATTTAACTGTAGTGCTGAGTTGTGATTATCCTGGTAGCTACAGAGCAAGCAGTTTCTTAAAGACCCCTTCAGAATGACCAAAGTCCATTGTAAGTCCTAAAGTACTCTCAGCTAAGGCAACATAACCAGGACAACAAGATGTCTATAAATTTTAACCTGAATATTTACTTAGAAATCCCTAATGTTTCTCACTATATGCATAAGTTGAGCTTTTGTCTCACAAGCCAATTACAATACACAGAGTTGTTTGTATAAGCAACTGAGACACTGAACACAATTTAAATGATGCAATTTGGAAAGGGTAAAAAGAAAAAAAGGAGAATTACATCTCTCAATGTGCCTGTTTTCTTTTAATGGAAAAGTGATTGAAAGGGTCCTTCTTAACATTCACTCCAGTAACCCACGTAAACGCTGAACTATAATTAAATTATTTTCCTTCCTAGTAATTAACTGGGAATTTCTAATCATTTAATCTGAGCATGTTTTGATTCATTAAGTATCCTGTTCAAATTTTATTTTTTTTCCCTATCAGAATATCAATCCTCTTAAGAGCAAGCACATAGAGAAACTGATGTGTTCAGGCCAATAAATAGTTCTGACTGTCTTGCTTAGGTGAGAGAGGATGGGGGGATTTCTGATCAAAATTATTTAACAATTATCCAATCCACTGATAAATTAGCCGAGTGTTAATTGAGTTACACCTAAAAGGGAAATACTACACAACTCAGGAGAGATTAGGAGTGGTTCCATGAAAAACACAGAGTAAAAATTAAGTAACAAATGTTGAAAAAGGCTAAGAAGTTCAATAAAAATGCCATGATAACAGGTATAGGAGCTCATTTTTAATTTGGCATAAATGGAAAAATCTTTGTTTTGCAACAAATATAAACATATTCTGTAAGACTGAGCACTATGAAAAATGCCATTCAAGTGTCTGAATCCCAAGAGTTAGTTCCTGCATACATTAATGTGTCGCAAAGTCTCCATTCAATCAACTGAAAATCTCCAATGAGTTTCTCATTCTCTAGTATACCTCTGAAATGACAGTCTAGAAATCAACAGTATGTAAAAGTGATATTTTATCCTTTGCATTTTGTTGTTTGAGAAAATAATCAAGTGGTAAAGAATTATTCTTCTGCCTCTATTTTCTCCAGTAGTCTTTGGTCCTGAATATGTATTACCTCCGAATAAAATTTTCACTTGCATAAGTGGAGATCTATTAAGTTTATCATTACATTTGGGTCATAAAATTCTACATATTAGTTGTATGTCACTTGAAACACTGTCAAATTCTAACTGCATCACTACAATTTATAGTGAGTCAAGCAACAGAGGTAAGCATTGAGGCACATATGGTCTCTGTCACAGCGTCAGCTCCTGAGGGCAAGAGGAGATAACATGCAAACTGTCTCGTATGGCTGTGTTCTAATAAACTTTATCAACACTGAAATTAGAATGCCATATAATTTACATGTATTACAAAACATCATCCTTCTGCCCTTTTGGAGCACTTAACATGCCTTTGTTAGCTTGTGGGCCATATAAACACAGGCATTGAGCTGGACCTGGCCTGTGGGTTATTATTTGCTGACCTCTAGGATAGATGTACCCCCATTTAACCCCAAGGGGATGGACACTTGGATTGATTCTAACCTTTGCTGTAAGAGTGCTTCAATAGCTAGTACTATATGACATTTATCACTTGTAAAAACATGAGTCTAAGTTTCTATTAATAAAAACAAACCTCTTGGTTAAAAAGCTATTTACTTTTGTGGTTTTGATAGATATTCCAAATTGTCTTCCATTGAGATTGTATTAATTTAGACTCCCAGTGAGTAAGCCTGTTCTCCACAACCTTCCCAGAAAACTGTGTTAAGCTTCTAGATATTATCAGACTGATAAATGAAAATGGTATATAAATGTAGTTTTAATTCTCTTTATATATAAATGAAGTCAGTGTATTTTAATTTGCTTTATTATTAATAGTTAAGAGATTTGAATTTTCTTTGCATGAACTACTGTTAGTATCCGTTTCTCATTTTTCTATTAGGTTGATAGTCTTATTCTTAATTTCTAACGTTCTCCATACATGAGGAAGGCACAATTGATAAATTAACTACAAAATAAGGTATAAGAAAGTAGAGATTTTTGTCAGTTTTAGTCACTGATATAACCCTTGCTCTTAGATAAGTGGCAGATAATTAATCATTAATTAGTCTTTACAAATGAATTACAACCTTTTTCATATTTTGACTTTGCTTATGTTGATCCCTGCTATGTACAAGTTTTTTTTTTTTTTTTTAATGTATGTCTATAGTTGACCATCAATATTTTATAGCTTCTGGTTTTTGAGAGATATTTAGTAAGAGCTTCTCTGTTCCAAGGTTGTAATGGAGTTCTTCCATGTTTTCTTCCTGCAGTTTTATAATTTCTTTTCACTTAAATCTTTTTTTCTTGAGATATGTGTAAGAGTTTCAATTTTTTTTTTCTTGGAATACTACCCAGTTTTACCAGCTGCATTGCATAGTCCATCTCTTGCATTGCAACCATCCTGCCTCCACTATGAAATGCATCTTTTGCTTGCTGTTTATATACATGAAGAGCTTCTCTGGTAGCTCAGACGGTAAAGCATCTGCCTGCAATGTGGAAGACCTGGGTTCGATCCCTGGGTCAGGAAGATCCCCTGGAGAAGGAAATGGCAACCCACTCCAGTACTCTTGCCCGGAAAATTCCATGGATGGAGGAGCCTGGTAGGCTACAGTCCATGGGATCGCAAAGATTTGGACACGACTGAGCAACTTCACTGGTTATATACATGAAAGCTATTGATATCTGCATATTAATTGCATAGTCTAGGACCCAGTGGAACTTCTGATAGTTTTATATTTTTAGTTACTCTTTTATTTTCCAGATATATGATATTATCTATATTGTCTACAAAAGAGTATGAGTTTTACCAATTCCTGTATTAAAAATAGGTTTATTTAGATACACTTCACATACCACAACATTCATCCTTACCACCTCTTTTTAAAATTAATTAACCTTTAACATCTCTCTCGTCTAACTGTTCATCCAGGTAATGTTAACCAATACTGGTAAAAGGTGGGTTCCTCATTTTGTTCCTTCCTATAGTCAAGATTGAGTCTAGTGTTTCCCATTGACTTTGATTCCAGTTTTAGAGTTGAAATAGATGTAGCTTTGTGACATTAATAATGCATTTATCTATTCTCCTCATAAACAGTTTAGTTTGTCAAATGTAGTAAGCATCTATGAAAATGATCATGACCTTCATTTTCAGCTATTACAATCAGCATATATATTCTTCTTTCCCTGTTCTATTTCACCTTTGATTTCCCACCTCCCCACCCTACTCTCCTGATGAAGTTTGTGTTGCATTCACTCCATGTGGCTTCTGTGGTAAACTCAGCTGCTTTTGGCAGTCCCTAGGCACTTCTGAGTTAGCACACTTGGCTGTCACTTACTTTCATGAAAACAGAGTTATCAGGTTTTTTCCCTCAGTCACCTTTTTTGCTTTAGTATGATATCCAGAAAGAAAAGGAAGAAATTGCTTTCTCATGCCACCAGGCTTGTACAGGAACTACAAGTCCTTCTAAAACATAAGCATTGCTGAAGATAAATTATGCAATGTACCCATGTGTCCTCAGATGGATAATGACCACTGCCTAGTCATCTTCCAATTTTTCAGTAGTAGGAGGTCTGTCCTGATACACACAACAGTCACATCTCTTCCTCATCCCCCTTAAATAGTAAAATAGCTCCATTTTTATTGCTCTCTTGCTACATGGCAGGCACTGCTCTTAGTACTTCAAAAGCATCACCTCCTAGCTCACTTATGAGGGAGGCACTAGAGAAACAGAGAATAGGAGTGGTTAAGAGGGTGGGCTCTAAAAGCAGAAGAGTCTGGTTTGTATCCCATCCCTACTGCCACATCTGCAGCCATAAAATCCTGAGGGGACCTACTTCCAGAGCTGCAAAGAACATACAGAATATATGAGTGCCTAGGACATAGTATGAGATGAGATACTATGAGAATACAGGTGAAGAGCACCCAGAGTAAGCTCTTACCAAATGTTTGCTATCGTTATCCCAACTTCACAGATGAGAACAGAGATAAATGACTTATCCAGTGTTCTATAACTACGAAGTGATAGAGCCTTCATTCAAATCAAGCCAGTCATTCTCCAAAGCCTCTGCTCTCAATATAGTCTATCAGTTAGCTATGGCTACCATAACAAGATATAACAAACTGGGTGGCTTAAACAAAGGAAACTTACTGGAGGCTAAAAGTCCATGATCAAGGCGTCAGTAGGGTTGGTTGTGGGCAAATCACTAGCATTCCTTGGCTCTTAGGTGATCCAGCACCCCAATATCTACCCTTAGGTTCAGCTGACATTGTTTCCGTCTCAGTGATTGTGTCTAAATTCCCCCCTTTTATAAGGACACCAGTTACATTTGGTTAGGGCCCAACTCTACTCCAGTATGACCTCATCCTAACTTAACGTATGTCTCCAGTGACTGTACTTCCAAATAAGGTCATATTCTGAGATACTGGGGGTTAGGACTCCCAACATGTAAATTCAACCCATTACATACACAGCACTAGGCAATACTGTGCCCCTACCCTCTTATATATGTGGATTGTGCTCTAAAAATGTACAGATATACCCAGATTTTATCCATTTATCTATTCTTTTTTCTTTATATGTGTATGGATTTGCAATACTAGTATGTCTATGGACAGGCAGTATCTGTATGTGTTACATATGTAATTACTTCATGTCTATGTATATTTAACTCTGTGCGTCTATGGCTATACCATCTATTCTTTAATTAATTCTTATAAAAACTCTGTGAGGGCCTATTATTACATTTACTTTATGGACATGGAAACTGCATTATATCTGAGTAAAGATTCAACCATCCTCCCCCAGCCTCACGTTCTCTCTTTAACATTTGGTCTTACACTTCATGGAGCCAAGAGAAGGCATCAGACAGGATTCCACCCGGCTCCCACCAGCACCTCTGCATAATCTCCTTGCATCTCTGCTGTTGCCATGCACAGAGCATCCTGACTCATCTTGTTGGGTATGGTCTTTCAAGAACCACCTTCTTCAGCATCAATAATCATTGAAATAAATATATATAAATTAACACAAGTGCTACGGAAAGAAAAAGAGCCATGATACAAATAACAGGTAGTGTGGCCAGAACACCATATGAAAGGTGGTGGCACTAAATTAAGCTGGAAATGTGGACAGAGAGCCAATGGCAGAGAGCTTTGCATGGCATGGTTAAGAGGATCTATTTTATCCTCTCTATAGTGAGAAACCACTGCTGCAAATGGCATGGGCCAGTTTCCATGGAAAGAGATAATTACAACAATGTGGCCAGTGCTATAATTCAGCAGAATATTGTGAGGACACACAGGAAAAGTGGCAGCACTGTAAGTGGGGTTAGGAAGGCCTTAGAGAAAACACCTGATCTGACAAAGGATCAAGTGGGAAAAAAAAAAAAAGGATCAAGTGGGAGTTCTCCTCAAAGATGACTAGCACTTGAATATATTCTTTGCCTTTTCACACCAATAAGGTGATGTACTCATGTATAAACTCATACTACACAAGCTTCCCTGGGCTGAAATTCAGATTTTTATTTTCCTCATGCACTTAAAGAATAAACTCAGTAACGATAATAATATGGAAATCTTTTTTAAAGCAGAATCTGAGACGTTAAAACATAGAACTTAAACCAAGCTGGGCTCTGAGCAGAGAAAACAGTCACATTAAGGCAAACAAGTGAATATGGAAAAAAAAAAAAAGTGACGGTAACAAAGAGCTAGTGATATGACAGAAATAGAGCAAGGGACAAGCAGACATGGGTGACAGAATCTCGGATTGACACCCAAGTTGGATTCCTAACCTTGTCACTTCTTGGTGACCTTGAGCGGGTCTTTCTGCTGGCTCCCCTCCCTCAACTGGGAAATAGGCAAGTGGGCCTGATGATTTCAAAAGTCCCACCAGGCTTAAACATTCAGGGTGCCTCTGAGTCAATGACAGCTGAAGTAGGAAGGCCTCTCCTCAGGATGACCTATTGGTTTGTCAATGGTGAGTGATACAGCAAGGTGTGAAGTGAAAGCTGCTCAGTCGTTGTCGGACTCTCTGCAACCCCATGGCCTATACAGTCCACGGAATTCTCCAGGCCAGAATACTGGAGTGGGGAGCCTTTTCCTTCTCCAGGGGATCTTCCCAACTCAGGGATTGAACCCAGGTCGCCTGCATTGCAGGCAGATTCTTTACCAGCTGAGCCACAAGGGAAGCCCAAGAATACTGGAGTGGGTAGCCTCTCCCTTCTTCAACAAATCTTCCCAACCCAGGAATTGAATCAGGGTCTCCTGCATTGCAGGCGGGTTCTTTACCAACTGTGCCATCAGGGAAGCAGTAGCAAGGTGGAAGAAGGTACATGAGGAGTTGAGTGTTCATTTTCACTTGCTTCTAAGGAAAAGCGTCTAGGCTCCTTACTTATCACCCTTCACCCTGATTTTGCACAGTTCAGACAGTCTCTTTTCTCTAGCGGGAGAAGTCACAAGAGACTGAAACAGCAGCACACATACAGTGAAAGCTTTTCTTTTCCTTCTGTTCTCCATCACCAGTAAGAGAAACCAGCCCAGGGCTTGATCATCTCTCATGGAGACTCTCTCCCCTACCCCTTGGTGTTTCTTGGAAGGCAAACTCACTTTCTTTGTCTACCTAACAAAGCATGAGGGTAACAACTCTACCTTTTCTCTCAGGAGGGTGCTAATATCTGACCCATGGGTTTGGGGGCAAGGTCTGTGATGCAGACTGTGAAGGCCTGGCCATTGTTTGGTCTGAGGATGCTTGCAAAGCAGTGAAGCTCCAAATGGGGCTCCTCTTTAGTTCTCTGCACTGATCTGGGGACCAAATTCAAATCACAAACTTCAGGCTGTCTAGAGACTTTACATTCCTCTCTCTTTCAGGGACTTTGCGAAGACCACTGATCGGCAGTAAATGAGATGCGGGTATTCCTGCACTCTCTGGTAAATGACAGTTGCATCCCTGGTTTCTAAATCAGGCATTCTTGGCAAGACTAGCACCAATAAATCCAGTATTTCTAATATTTTCCTTACGGAAATCAGTATTTTTTTAATTTCTCAGATTCTTTGAAATTGGCATAATGCCAACAGCCAATTATTTTTCACTACATAAAAGTGAAGATTTAAGTCAGTTTAACAGCTAGAAAAAAAAAAGTAGAACAAGCTATGGTCGCTAATGAGTTACCATGGAAACAAAATTCAGACTGGAATCCACTTCCAGTCTCCCTTGGGTTGGTAACTGATTGACCTAATCTACACAGAAGCAGCAAAAAGAAAAATCAGAATAGAGTCAATTTTACATTATCTTCATGTTAAAATGTATAATTATGTATTAAATACAAATATATGTAAACCAATACATATATATTTTATACAATGACAAATAATCTTCAGATAAAGTATTCACTTATATGTACCCCAAGGCTTCAATTAACTTAAGTGTAGCAAGACAATTAAAAACCTCATACTTCAAATAATACAGAATCATAGGCTTTTCAAAGCACATCAGCAAGCATGCTTTTAATGCTTCCTAAATCTAACGTGGATCCTATGCACTGAAATTGAAAATCCTGCCCCACACTGTCTTTGGTCTAAAATGGAAAACCTTTCTCCAACACTTCCCCATATACCGGGAGACCGTCTTAGGAGCTACTTCTTCATATTTCAGTTTAGATGAAGACAAATATGATATATTCCTCCCTTAATGCCCTTGCTTTTAGGGTTGTACTTTGTGTTTCCAGGTCATCATAGAAAAAGTCTGCAGCGGGAAAGTTTCTGTACAGTAGCTTATGAACTTGACACTTCATTATTATCAAATGATGAGCCAACAACTGTTTTGGCTTCCCTTTAAGAGCCTCCTTCTGGATCCAAAGTCACCTAACACAGGTTCCTCCAGAGGAAATTTATGATATCACAAGAGCAGATTTCATTGCAATAGGACACTTGTACTTTGGAGTGAAATGACTATAGATCATCTTAATGCTCTTTTTTTTTTTCACTTTTACTTTGCAAGCACTGAGCTATTAATTCCTCCCATCTATATAGACTAGCATTTTAGGAATCCTTCTTTCACAAGTCCCCCCGGGATTCTAAATACAGAAGGAACTCCATTCCTGATATCGACTGCTTGTAAATATCTCGCTGCACCTGTGTAAAGAGTCATAATCAACCAAGGTGACAACACTCACAGTTCTGGAAAACGAGCTCCAGTAAGGGGAGACATGCAGCCCTGTTGGCACTGCACTTGCTCCAAAAACCAGAATCTCCCAGACAGAAGACTCCTCACATGAATCAATAAGAAAAGACAAGCACAGCTTCAGGTCCCTGTAAGTCACAGTACAGAGATTATTGGGTCTTTAATGCTCAAACTAGGAGGCATCATAGGCTTCACTCAGTAAAACTCTTGTTTCATAGATGACTTGGTTAAGTGATTTGCTTATAGTCAGGGAGCTAATGGAAAAAACAAGATGAGAAACCATTTCTGTTTTCACATCCTGAGATTCTTGCTAGACATGAATTTTGGAGGAGACGCTATTCACCCCACACACCTCTGTAGATATCTAGATATACTATGGACCATTACAATCATTATCAAAGGGTTCTCCATAGAGCAATGCATTTTACTGTGGACTACTGTCTTGTTCATTGCAGAATGCTAACAAGAGTAAGAGAGGTTTGGACCCCTTGGCCATTTTAGTCTATTAGTATTGTGAGCAACATTTTCTTTGTACATGTGATGCTACTTTCACAAGGAAATGGCTTTCTGGAGTGGATTTGCCTAGAGTTAGTATGCTGATTCACACTTCAGCTTCAAAACTCTGAGAAAACTTCCTAAGCCAGGATTACAAGGTTAATGCTGCATGTGACTTACTCTGAGGAGAGATTTCCATCTTTAATAAAAGAGAAATAAAGGCCCATATGTGTTCAAGAAGAAAAAGGTCAAAAAACAGGTCTGGTCAGTTTTAGCTTCTCATTCAGATTAAAACCAGATAATTTCAATAAATAAGAGGGCTATGTGCTTTCACTCCATCAATACTAGAGCTGCAGGCAAAGAACTGTGTGCTGTATGGGGATCTCAAATGATGCTCACTATTGTACCAGGGCTATGTTTGGAGGACATGGGAGAAGTGGGACTGTGCATTTGGAAGAGATAAGGGAAGGAATGAAAAAACACAGTTATAAATGGAAAATAACCCCTGCCTTCCCCACCTCTCCCTATTGCCCTTGTTTCTTTAAAAAGTCAACCTTTGCTATTCCAAGATCATACATCTTTGCTCTAGGAGTCAGGAGATTTGATATATTGTTAAATAGGTAAGCCAAATCCTGAATCTTAGCCCATGTCCTCTCTGTCCCTTCAGAGTCAGGAGGGGGAATAATAGCCTCATGTGACAAGACCTTCTAGTTTTGCCATAACTTTGTTGTAAAGTGCAAGCAAGGACCTAGCATAGCAAACCCTCTGTAAATGTTGGTGATAATCTGTATTCTCATTTTATAGATGATAAAATCAAAGCTCAGGCAAGGCATTCATGGTGGTTTGATCACTCAATCATGTCTGACCCTTGCGACACCACGGACTGTAGCCTACCAGGCTCCTGTGTCCATTGGATCTTCCAGGCAAGAATAATGGAGTGGGTTGCGATTTTCCTTCTCCAGGGGATCTTCTCAAAGCAGGGATCGAACCCAGGGCTCCTGCAATGCAGGTGGTCTCCTGCATTGCAGGTAGATTTTTTACCAACTGAGCCACTAGGGAAGCCCTAAGGCATTCACAGAGAAGCAAAGAAATAAAAAACTCTTTAAAGATTATACTTCTAAGTTATGACATGTATAATTAGAATAGGTCAAAAAATAAATTTCAGTAAAGTTGATGCCAAGAAAGAATAATCACTGTGTTTCTTAACCTTAACATCAAATGAAGGCATTTGACTGCCAAAGGTAAAAGGCAGAACCCCAAACTTATTTTAGGACCTGTGTGAACTTTAAGTGGCAAAGATGTAACAATGGCAAAAAAAGTGGCATCAAAAAGTCTTCAGAGTTAAATAAATTTACTGTCATGTCCCTGAAGTCAATGCTCAAACTCTAGGTCAATCAGAGCTTCATTGGGTCTGCAAGTTGTCATGTGGGCTGTTCAACATCTAGAGCTGCTGGACCAGCACTGCAAGAAAGTCCTAGTGGAACTGATGCGATTCTTTATATCATCCTCTGAATTATCTCCACACTGACAAATAGGTTTGAAACATAATCCCTAGAGGTTTGGTGCAGGACCCAGTTTAAGAACAATTTATTATATTTTGTGGGAGCCTGGCCTGAGAGCAGGTGTAATGAAGCACAGGTAAAACAGGGAGGGAGTTACAGGCAGGCTGTTGTCAGAGATAAACTGTTAAGAGGTGAAGGTTGGGGAGGAAGTGGAATTAAACTTTATGTCGGAGCTATGAGAACTGGGCAAATGCCTTATTGAGTCAAAGGACTGAGGGAGGGAGAGACAGACTTCAGAAAGGAAACTGAGTCACAAAATCTGAGTTGAGCGGACTCAAAACGGAAACAAGATATGGTAGCAACAGAGAGATTCTCTTACATTCGACGCATAGCTCTAAGTATCCTATGGCAATGCCTGCCTCTTTGGCTATGGGGTTGAGGTTATCAGAAAAGGCTCCAAGCCTGCTTATAAGAGTTTTGACAAAGCTCCATTCCTTTTCAAAGGAATTCACCCATTTGTTACCTCACTGAACAATTTCTCCATTAGAAATTTGGAAACATATATACAGAGTAGATTGTGTGAAAGGCCGGGCTCATGAAGCACAAGCTGGAATCAAGACTGCCAGGAGAAACACCAATAACCTCAGATATGCAGATGACACCACTCTAATGGCAGAAAGTGAAGAAGAACTAAAGAGCCTCTTGAAAGTGAAAGAGGAGAGTGAAGAAGTTGGCTTAAACCTCAACATTCAGAAAACTAAGATCATGGCATCTGGTCCCATCACTTCATGGCAAATAGATGGGGAAACAGCGACAGACTTTATTTTCTTGGGCTCCAAAATCACTGCAGATGATGACTACAGCCATGAAATTAAAAGATGCCTGCCTCTTAGAAGAAACACATGACAAACCTAGATAGCATATTAAAAAGCAGAGACACCACTTTGCCGACAAAGGTCTAGTCAAAGCTATAGTTTTTCCGGTAGCCATGTATGGATGTGAGAGTTGGACCATAAAGAAGGCTGAGTGTTGAAGAATTGATGCTTTCGAACTGTGGTACTGGAGAAGACTCTTGAGAGTCCCTTGGATTGCAAGGAGATCAAACCAGTCAATTCTAAACAAAATCAACCCTGAATATTCACTGGAAGGACTGATGCTGAAGCTCCAACACTTCGGCCACTTGACGGAAAGAGCCGACTCACTGGAAAAGACCCTGATGCTGGGAAAGAGTGTGGGCAGGAAAAGAAGGGGGCAACAGAGGATGGGATGGTTGGATGGCATCACTGACTCAAAGAACATGACTCTGAGTAAACTCCAGGATATAGTGATGGACAGAGAAACCTGGTGTGCTGCCATCCATGGGGTCACAGTCAGACACAACTGAGCGACTGAACAACAACAAATGAAGAACTATACCTACTTTTAGATAAGAAATGTATGGCACAATTGGAGAAGGAAATGGCAACCCACTCCACTATTCTTGCCTGGAGAATCCCACGGACAGGGCAATCTGGTGGGCTACAATCCACGGGGTCACAAAGAGACACAACTGAGCGACTAACACGCACACACGGCATAACTGGTTTCTAATTTCCTTTTTAAGGTCAACAATGTCTAATTTACTCCTGTGTGCTAGGTAAAGTTGGGGTGCATTGTGAATAAAATAGAAATTTCACTTTCACAGAAATTATCATTGAGGTCACATGGCAAGTGGGCAAGATTTGTAAAGATTGATCCCGTTTTCAGATTTATAGTTCTATTTTCATTACCTTCTCATCTGAGGGGAAAGTATTAACTATGTCATGAGCAGGCAAGGCAGAAAAAGGACACTCGTCTTTGGTGTTAACTGTCTAACATGAGGATTAAATAATTTCTTAGATACAATAAAAATATTACAGATGCAATTAAACTATTTCTTATAGATGTATGATTGGTATATTTCCAGGGGAAAAAAAGCAAGGCAGAAAGCATCGTCTAAATTTTCACTTTAATTTTTTTAACCCACTACTAGAATCCTTGCTGTAAAGATAGTGATAAACAACTATCAGGGTCTGGTCCCCACCCAACTAGATTCTTAACTAGTGGGACAGACATTTAAAAGGAAGTCCCTCTACTTTGGAAGTTGACAGTAATTATACTTATCAAAACACCTAACTTTGGGCACATGTTACTTTCATAATAAAAATCTAAGTAATTCAGGTATGCTAGCTGGTACAAATCACCACATGAGTGAACAGCTGTAGTTAAAAGAGCCTGGAAGATCTAATTACAGGATTATTTGCGGAACACTGCATGACCTTGCATTCTGACTTCATGTCATATAACACCATGATTGAAGGCTTCAGAGTCAAATTTAGATCTCCCGCTTGGAGACTGTGATAATCAACGTCTTCTGTCATTGAGTCCCAGACGATTTGAAATACATTGCTCTCCACTAGCAAGGTTACAATATGAGGAAAACGGTATGAGCTTTTTCTCTTTTTTAGCTTTTCTAAGTAAGTTTAAGAATTTTTCCTAGGTCATTTAAAAAAATCAATAGGATGCACTGTATTTCATTCAAAACTGTTTTACATTTTTCATATGTACTTAAGAGAAATGCAAGCCAGGAGAGAAGTAGGCAAGGATGAAGAGAAAGGAGCATGTGCACTGGAAATTCAGCTCTATCATATGTAACCTTTCTTAACTTCACTCTTATGGAGTGGAATGATCTGCCCTACACATTCTCTTGGTTGTGAAAATTAATGAGTACATTGAAAAAAAAAATCCGAGTGAGGTGACTGGCACGATATAAATACTCAGTAATTATTACTCTAGAAGAATTTATCATTCTGTATGCTGTGAGGTAGTAATTAAACCTGCTTTCCTAAATGCAGGCCAGTTTATCCCATCATTCATTAATGAGTCATACACTTTTCCCGTTGATTTTTTTTTAATTCAAAGTCAAGTCACAACAGTAGATTATCACTGAAAACTTCAAAAGAGAGATAAAAGTTTTTTGTCAATTATCCCCAGATGTGATCTACCTCTGTCTCAAAGTATTTTTATGTGGTTAATGTCATTAGAATACTACATATACACAAATGTATGCATATATAATTTATTCTTTCATACACTGGGTTGTCTACACTTAAAATTATGTGAGTTGCTTCTATCAGCCAATGATATATCTTGACAATAGTCTCATGGCAGTGCAAATTTTTCTTAAGAAGTCAAGTTTTTTAATAAACTAATTTCAAAATTCAGGGCAATCAAAGTCAAATCTTCCAGCAGGGGACAAATAATGACAGAGAGTATTTGAAAAATGCTGACAAAACTCTAGGAATCAAAACCCTATTTTGACTCCCAAATCTAAATTACTTTCCATGAATCAATGTGCTTCCACAGTTTGAAAATTATCATACGTATCGTCAATTCTCTACTTCATTTTTGCAAATACTAATCTGCCTTAAAAGATGTCCTCTGTCCAAAATTTTAACAAAAGAGGCAAAAGAATAACTTTCACGTACAAAAATGATGAGAATTTTGGCTTGAGAGAGATCTCAAAAGATGGCTGCTGGTGAGCGGGTTCATGTTAAAGACGGAATATCCTGAGCTCACCTCCTCCCATAGACACTCCAAAACTACAACTATATGGAGAGCAAGTCTCTCCAAGTAAGACCTCAAGACTAGTATTAATAGAACAGCACTTCCACAAAAAAGGAGGGGGAGCCATGTTGAGACAGGTGAAAGTGACAAAGACATTCTTGCCAGAGCCCCCACCTCCGTGTGCTGACTAGTAGAAAGGATATTACAAAAATGGAGCTCCTCCCTGAAGAGTAAGGGGTGCAAGTCCCACATCAAGCACCCCAGCTCAGGGGACCAGCACTGGAAAGGCAAGCTCCCACTGGGACTTTGGTCTGGGAGAGCCAGCTGGCTCCAGGAATCTGAGGCTCTGCTCTTGCAGCCCTCTCACACAAACTTTCTCCATTTTATGAGGCCAGTTTTACTCATATTCAAACCATACAAGGACACCACACAAAAAGAAAAGTACAGACCAATATCCTTAATGAACAAAGAAGGATAAAAATTATGTGAACAACTCAATAGGCAGAGAAAAACCATTTGACAAGATTCAACATCCATTTACGATAAAGAAAAAACAAACTCTCAACAAAGTGGGAGCAGAGGGAACATACCTGAAAGTAATACAGACTACATACAATAACCTACATAATACAGACTACAATCATAATAAACAGTGAAAAGCTGAAACTGTCTCCTTTAAAGTCAGGAACAAGGCAGGAATGCCACTCTTACCAGTTTTATTCAATATAATCTTGGAAGTCCTAGCCAGAGCAATTAGGCAAAAAAAGAAATAAAAGGTATCCACACTGGAAGTAACTAGCATTGGTAAAGATGTAGAGAAAAGGGAACATTGGTACATTGCTGGTGGGAATGCAAATTGGTGCAGCCACTACAGAAAATAATACGGAAATTCCTCAAAAACTTAAAAATACAACCATCATATAGTCTAGCCATTTCACTCCTGGGTATATATCAAATAAAGTTAAAACACTAATTTTAAAAGATATATGTACCCGTCTGTGTTCATTTAATCATTATTTAGAATAGACAAGATATGTAAGCAACCTAAATGTTCACCAAGAAATGGCTAACACTTTTTGTTACACATACACAATGGAATGCTACTCCTCCATGAAAAATAACAAAGTAATGCCACTTGGGACAACAAGGATTAATCTAGGGGGGATTATCTTAAATAAGTCAGAAAGTGAAGACAAAAATTGTATGATTGTGCTTATATGTGGAATCTAAAAAACAAACCAGAAGAGAAGGGAGTTAGGGGGTAAGCAGAGTGGGTGAATGGAGAAGGAGAAGTCAAGCCACTCCAGTACTCTTGCCTAGAAAATCCCATGGATGGAGGAGCCTGGTAGGCTGCAGTCCATGGGGTCGCAGAGAGTCGGACACGACTGAGTGACTTCACATTCACTTTTCACTTGCATGCATTGGAGAAGGAAATGGCAACCCACTCCAGTGTTCTCGCCTGGAGAATCCCAGGGATGGAGGAGCCTGGTGGGCTGCCGTCTATGGGGTCTCAGAGTCAGACATGACTGAAGCAACTCAGCAGCAGCAGCAGCATAGTGGGTGAAGGGGGTCAAGGGTATGGTGAAAGATGGTAACTAGAGTTTGGGTGATGATCACCAAACCTAATGATGTACACCTAAGACTTTTATAATGTTATATACCAATTTCATCTGAATGTGTGGGAGAGGGCTGGAGGGAGGGAGAAAGAGGTATGGTTGGTTTCTAGAAGCCAACTGAAAGCTTCAGGTCGATAAAAACGTATGCCAAAGGACTTTAGTGGAAGACCTTATTCCAACTTCTTTACCAATGGATACTAATCTGCAATGTAGTTAAATGATTTGTCCAATTCCCTCCCAGCTAGTCAGAGCTTCAGTCATTTTCTCTCTGGGTGAATGCTATTTGTCTCCACGTGGAGTTACCATAACACAGGGACATGCAGCAGTATGCCTGGAATGCTTCAGCCACTTAAGCAATGAATCTCTTTCAGCATAGAAAACTTTCTTGCTGTTACATGATATGTTATTCTTTTAACAAGAAATAATACCTTGGATAACTCTAATAAGATACTCCAGGATTCTGACACCATTTACCTGTGTATGAGGATGATGGGGTATTACCATTTGAGAAATTCCTCACTGTGCACACTCAAGTGTGTATTATTTAAAGGGTACTATTTACTTCTTTGCTAAGATCTGAGCCAGGATGGTTTTGAGTCCCTAGGGCATCCTGACTAAATGGTAAATTGGCTGTGACTGTTCTTCAAAACAGTAGGTCAAGACCCATTAGACGGCTGTGAAATCAGTTTAGTAGGTCAGGATTTGTGTGGCCTACTAAATAAAATAAAATACATGTACATATAAATAATGAACACTGCATATAAGGATATCCATTGCTTTGTAGAATGTTGCATCTGTGTTCTTATTTGTGTGTAAATAAGTCACAACATATTTCTTATTGTGGGTCTCAAAATTTTTTTGCAAAATTGCTGGTCTACCTTACTATCCTCTTATAGGAATCAAAGCTAGAGAGAGGTTCACCCTATTGACCAAAAACAGATTTTCCTCACATTAAACTAAGTGCTCATACTGTGATTTGACAAGGCCAGGTAGTAAGTTCTACACAAAAGTTTACCCTCCCACTGAGTATTACAGTGAATCAGATCCCTAACCTGACAAATCAGAATTCATGGGATTAAAAAAAAAAAAAAGTTAGCATGCCAGAGTGAAGGAACTGTACAATGGGTTTCCTTTCTTTGCTATTTGATATATAAACTGAAATCAAGAGAGAAAAACATGCACTCTATAAAACTACCTAGGCTTGAGTAAAGGGGTTCAGGGAAAGGAACATTATAAACTGCCACTTCAGTAGGGTTTAGAATAAATCTTTTTAAAGCTGAGGAGAAATGACCAAGATGATCTAGGTCATTCTGCCAAACTGCTCATGAAGTTGAGTGACATATATTATTGTCACACAACACATGAAAGATGAGGAAATAAAACCAGCTCCTGAGTGACTCAAAATATACTGTTTTTTCCTACTGCACCCTCCTGTCCTAGATGGTAGCTGGCTGATACCAAAAGCCTTTGCTGTATATACTTAGGAGAAAGCAGGGAAAGGGAGGAGACACTGGGAAATAAAATCCCAAAGAAAACCTGAACAATTAGACAATTTTAGTTAGGACTGCCTCAGGCAAGAAACATGGTCTTTAGCTACCATATCTTGAAAAAAACAACAACAACAACAACATGATATTATCATCTTTGGAGAGAAGAGACCATACAGAGAACACTGTCTCCTTCTCTTCCACCTGAGAAACTGAGGTGAAGGGAGAAGAGATTTAAGTCCCAGGGGGCCCAACTCCCAGTCTATGATTTTTCCATGATAACATGGATAAATATCTTATCCACATAGGTGGGTTAAATCTCTTATACATACAGATGGATTAAAACAAATAAACAATGACAAAATGCCCTAAATCACCCAGGAACTGAAGGAGAACTGCAAGTGTTGATAGAAGTTTCTCTTAAAAACCAGTCAGCTTTATAAACGCAGCAGGGCAAATGCTCTTGGGAAGATAAATCACTACCTATTCCTCAAACTTAGTTTAATAACTAATCTTTATCTCATAATGTGCTCCTGGGCAAAACAGATTGCATGGATATTTGGTATAAAATCATTTCATAAACCTTGGAGAACTTTCTCCTGTAATGGTATTTTTGAATTTTCAAATGTTCATTTCCTGTTAGGAAAAAAAACCAAGTCTCAGGGGTTAGCTAGGTTAGGAAGCGTTCCTTAGGAAAGTTTTATTCCCACAAGACACAAGTGATCAATATTAGCGGGCAATGTCATTATTGGTTGTTTTAATAGGTGAAGAGGATAAAAATTTGAATCAGCAAACTAGACGTCTCAGCTTCACTTAGTGGATGACTTCATATACTTTGCTAATGTTTATGTCTTGATGACTCCACACTGAGGTTGGAGATCACTGTAATCTAGCCTGCTTAATGGGCTTTGTACAGCCTGTCAAACACAACTCCTGGCAAGCAAAACTTAATGATGATGCTAATGGAGACATTATTGATGAAAATACATGAATGTCTCCTAAACAGAAGTCAAAAGTGTGCAGAGTGATCCATTAAAAAAATAATTATTTGTAATATCACTCTACAGCAGGATAAAAACAAGTTTTTTTTACAGTTACAAAGACTTGTATTCAAAGGTCAGTTCTTCAACTTTTCTAGGAATACAAGTTTGAGGCTCCCAATAAGAAAATAACTTACTCAGTTTCCCTTGTTGTAAAACACGGATACTAGTGCCCTCCTTCATATTATTAAAATATCTTGAATAGATGGTATATGCTCATAATGCAAAAAAAAATATATGAGGTAAAATAGAATATTCATGAAACAAATTCTTCTTCCTTCCTCTGTCCCATAGCCACTCAACTTTTCTTTCTGGTACAATCATTAACTAATTCTTGAGTTCCCTTCTGGAGATACTCTTCTAGGCATTTACAAAATGCACATTTATATGACATACATTCTATTTATTTATTTTTTAAGGAACATTGCCAAGTTCATTCTATGAGGCCACCATCATCTTGATACCAAAAGCAGACAATTACATCGCAAAAAAAGTTACATGCCAATATCACTGTGAACAAAGATACAAAAATCCTCAAAAAGATACAGGCAAACTGGATCCAAGAATACAGTTAAAAGGTTCATACACCATGATCAAGTGGGATTTATTCCAAGGATGCAAAGATTCAACATATGCAAATCAATCAATGTGATACACCCTATTAACAAACTGAAGAACAAAAGCCATACGACCATCTCAACAGATGCAGAGAAAGCTTTTGATAAAATCCAACATTTATTTATAATAAAAAGATACATATTTTAAAATTAGATCTGAGCAGATAGATTTAGCATTGTCATTAGGCAAAAAGGTACAGTTTGTGAAGAACTAGCCAATGGTCAGAGTATTAGAGAATTCCTCAAAACATTCCATAGAACTGAGAGAGTCATTTCCTAGGCAGGTTGATAGGAAGTCTAGGGGTCCCCAAGGAGAGAGGGGTCTGGAATTCTCAAGGAAGAAGAAAGGACTAACTATGTTTTCCCTCTACATTCCTTAGGATTATAAACAATAATGTATCCTGCTTGAGGACAGTCTCTGGAAAAAACCTTCTGGCTAATCCTGTTATCTTAAATTGTAAATTATGGGAGTGGGTCTGGTGAGGTCTTTACAATCTCCAGACATTCTTTTGATTCACTGTAATAACTAATTTTAGAGTACATAATTCCACTGCTAACGCTAGCAAGGGGGTACTCTTTCTGCCCCCTTCTGATGTCTATGTCAGAAGCTTTCTCTATCCCTTTTATACTTTAATAAACTCTACTGCACAAAAGCTCTGAGCGATCAAGCCTCGTCTCTGGCCCCGGATTGAATACTTCTCCTCCGGAGGCCAAGAATCCCGGCGTCTTCTTGTGGGTTCAGCAACAACCTTTCAGAACCATATATGAAACAGAAGGGTGCTCAAATCTGAGGAGCAGTAACTGAGAGGAAGCCATCACCCACTGAGGAGAAAGAACATCTGACATATCACTCAGCTGACACCCTGTATGGTACTGATGATGTTAACCATCTGTTCTTTTTCCTTTCACAGCCAGGGAATCATAAATTATCTTTTGCAGCACTCAAGCTCTACCCCTTTGTGTAGCAAACCTCCATGGTGGAAGTAATAATCAGGCCAAAAAATCTGGGGACAGAAAATTGGCTGGAAGGTCTTTGTGTGAAAAGAAATGGTTGTAAAGTAAGTTTAGGTGGATCTTGGAAGCCAAATTAGATATTTTGCTTAAGTTTAACTTTAAAATGAAGAGACATTATTGAATTCAACTCAATAAGTTAAAAATCTCATGAGACGACAGGCCAAAAAAAAAACCAAAAAACCCCAAACAAAACATAGCCTTAAGACTTTCATATATGGTTCTATAAAATGTTTTGAGGAATTCTCTATTTGCACACTTGAACTGAGAGGTCTCTCTGTATAGATAGCATTATCGTTCCTAATTCTCACATTTTCTTATGTTCATGCCCTCTGACATGTGATTTTTTTCAACATTCCCACTAGAAGTAGAATATATTTCATTATCTCTTTGATTCTGATTTTAGCCATATGTAATGTTTTGGCCAAAACAATGTATTTTAAAAGCATACTTACAGTTTTGAGCTCTGGTCTTAATAGGTATTGGATGTTTCTTTTTGCCCCTCTGTGCTTTTGGCCATCTCCACGAGAGGATCCTGCTCTAGAAAGATGAAAGTCACAAAGACCATAGAACCTGACCCTCTCTAGCAGTCAAGCCAAGTGTACGTCAGATGAAGCCCTGACAATCTGAAAATTCATGCTTGAGGATGTATGATGGAGTTTTGAGCCAGTCAAATATGATGTGGTTTGTTCAGCAACATTATGGTGACTACAGCCAACTCAGATCATCACACCTTTCTGAAGGTGAAGGAACTTTTCTGTGTTTTAGCATGGTGATAGGTACTGAATCGGCATCTATATTTTGTAGCACTGCATCAAACCTAGTTCAACAACTTATTTTCTTTTTTTGCCTTTTTTTTTTTTAATAAATTTATGTATTTTAGTTGGGGGCTAATTACTTTACAATATTGTAGTGGTTTTTGCCCTACATTGACATGAATCAGCCATTGGTTTACATGTGTTCCCCATCCTGAACCCCCCTCCCACCTCCCTCTCCATCCCATCCCTCTGGGCCATCCCATTGCCCCAGCCCTGAGCATTTGTCTCATGCATTGCATCAAACCTAGTTCAACAACTTATTTTCAAATGAGAAAATCCTTCGGTTTCGAGAGTAGCAGGAAATGTAGAATTGAATTTTCCTCTCTCCCAAATTAGGTGGAATAGGACCTTAAAGCAGTTTCTCAACATCCTGGGCCATCTTTAATCTCTTGTTTACTAGATGCCAGCAGCATCCCCACTCTAGTTATAAAAACTATGTCTCCAAACATTGCCAAATGTCACATGAGGAACAAAATTGTACCCACTGAACACCCACAATACTTCTGTGAAGGTTCTGTTGAAACCTTGCAGTCTTTATGGTGAGTTAAAATAATGCTTACAAGAATGCAAAATGGATACAACACAAGGCTAACTGCTATCTCACTTATACAAACTATCACAAGGATTCAGCACACTGGAAGCCACAGCAACTAATCAACTGAAGTCCAACACAGACTTCAATAACTCAGATTAAACATCTTCATTAGCCAAAGACTGAAGCACGAGGAAGTTGTTTGTAGTTAAAAATGTTTTTATGAAGCAAACTTCTAGAAGCTCGTTCTTATGGATCTGTTCTATCCTGTTTTTTTGCTCCTTTTCATCATTTTTTGGGTGTGTATATTATAACTCAGAAAGAATCAGCAGAACCAGCAGGAAATGAGAAAATCCCTTTTCTTATTCACAATTTTCTTGACTCTTGACCAAAATCAGAAACCTCTCGACTCATTCATCATTGGGGGATATCTGATCATACTGACTCCCACACAGCGCTGGAGCAACACTTACCACAACACAGTCTACTCACTGGCTCCTCTTATTCTCTTAACTACTGATATTTTATAAGAGTGTTTCCCTACCCTGGATGTCCATTAGCATCCCCCCAGGGGGCTTCTATAATGTACCGATGCTTAATTTTAGCCCAGACCATCTAATTGGAGTCTCTGGCAATAAGCACTGGTATTTTGAAAAATAACCCCAAGCAACTTTACTGTGCAGACAAGGCTGAGAATAACTGTTTTAAAATGTCTGTTATATGATGGCACATTTGTGCTCAGAACCATTCCCCACATCAACACAACTACTCCAAGTCCCTCCTACTGTCCAAGAGGGTCCTGCATGCTGTAGCCCCTGGCTGCTTTCTCTCCCCATCTATAACCACTTCCTAATGCTGCCCCAGTCCCACTGACTTCCTCACTAGTCCTCACAGCACTGAAAGCAACACCCTGGCCCCAGAGCCTTCACTCTTGATGTTCCCTCCTCCAGGAATACTCTTCCCCACATTCACCTGGTTCACAGCCTGACTTCATTCAAGTGTCTCCTCATAAGGCATCTCCCAAGAAATGCCTTCCTTGACCTACATGGAAAAGTGTTACTTGATACTCTCCATGCTCCAGTTGTGCTATATTTTCTTTTGAACATTTATTAATATCTGACAGATAAATCTGTGTATTTGCTCATTATCCCTCTTCACATTAAGGCAGGGAGTGATCATGTTTGGTTCATTTCAACATGCCTGGCATCAGTATCAGTGCACAGAACCTAGAGGGCATTCAAAAAGTATTTGCTAAAAATTTTAACAAGTAATAACCATAAAACATGTCCATGTTTACTTTATTTTAGGCACTGAAATAGGAACTTCATAACACCATGATCTCATTTCATCCTCAGGATAATTCTCATTATCCTTAATTTATAATTAACAAATTTGAGAATAAGGAATTTTAAAGAAAACATCCACGGCCAAACAGATAAGAAGCTCCAAGCTTGTAACTAGAACCCAGAATTTTTTTAAATTCCAAAATTCATTTTTGCCCCTAACACTGAGAGTAGCCCAGGTCAAAAGCATATTCTAATATAATCAGTCCTTTCACTGGGTCCCCTTCTTGGACAGATTACAGTGAGGAAAACTCAGGCAGCCAAACACTTTGAGCTCTTAATGCCCATCAACTAGCTCTGTAACTATGAGCAAAATACTAAACTACTTTGCCTTAGTTTTCTTACCTATAAAGTGACAGTTTTGACCAACATGAATTTTAAGAACCCCCTGGGGCTTGAGAATTCTACTGGAGACAAAACAGGACTTGTTCTATGGCCAAAGACTATAGAATCACCAGGGTAAAGTTTACAAAGGTCCAGATTCAGGTTAAAATAAAGACCTGATTTCTAACAAATCCAGCTTTCTGAAGGGAGACACGTCTCTGTCACCATCAAATTCAATCTTTGGGGAATACTCCAAAGAGACTTCTTCCTTGTGCTACGGGTTGGACTTGAAAACACCTAAGTTTCCTACTAATTCTATGATGCTCTATTTTTTATTAAGCACTATGTTTATTAAATAATTATCATCCTTTGCTTTGTTGTCCTATCACAGCACAGAAACATGGCTTGTCTTTACTTCTCCTGAGACCTGGTAGCTGGACCTCAGCAAGTATGATAAGAAGTCCTGGAGCCCAGTAGGCTGTGTCTGTCATAGCAAGGAAGCAGTCATCACAGAGCTCTCATCCTTCATTACTCATCCTGTGCATCACTCACAGGAGGAAGAAGAGAAAATCAGCAGTCAGGCTTCCAAAGAGGAAACTGACAACCTGGATCCCAGCAGTTGGTTTTATTATCCTCCCAGAAAATGTGAACAGTTAAAGTTCCTCATGCAAAGTCAATCAACAGTAGGAGAAGATTCCAAGTTGTTTATTTATAAATGAGAGCCTCGTCTTCAAACAGCTCTTAGAGGAAGGTAGTCACTAAGGACTGAACTAAACTTTCCATTTCAGTTCCTTAATTCTCTAAAGGGCTTAGCTGTTTTTCCTACTGCTTCTACTTCCAGAAATAAACAAAATGCTTACAAAGTGGTATCAGTGGCATCACTCATCAGATAGCAGGCTATGTTATGAAATAACAGATGAGGTCTTTCCATTAAAATCAAAACAAACTGCAGAAACCCTATATTCTTTTCTTTCAGTGTACTTGCCCATTCAATTTGCTGGCAGAATTAAGTTCAACGCAATATAGAACTCAGGTCCCCATTTCCGTACTGACTAAGGGCCATCCCAGGCTCTAGAGGAACATGCATGTGTTGGTTTGTGACCTTTAGGCTAAGTCACAAATTACTGATGGGAGATGCCTTAGACTTGACATAGTTTGATTCACTCTTTGTCCATGGTAGGACATTGCCCTTCTTCACTCCTACCCTCCACTACTTATGTTTTACACCACCACAACAGGACAACAGTCAATTATTCATCAAGTTCAAAAGCATTCATGAGGCTGTATTTTCTAGAGTATTAGGACTATGGCAGAAACATGTACACAGGCCTACTTGGGGGAAACGTATTTTCTTTCATGAGAGTGGAGTAGCAAGCCACCTGAAAAGATTCACCGCTGATATTTTGTTCTCGCATGGCAAGGTAGGAAGGCAGGGTATCTGCTTTGGAACTATCAGAACCTCCACTGCTGCTGCTGCTAAGTCACTTGAGTAGTGTCCAACTCTATGCGACCCCATAGACGGCAGCTCACCAGGCTCCCTTGTCCCTGGGATTCTTCAGGCAAGAATACTGGAGTGGGTTGCCATTTCCTTCTCCAATGCATGAAAGTGAAAAGTGAAAGTGAAGTCGCTCAGTCGTGTCCGACTCTTAGCGACCCCATGGACTGCAGCCTACCAGGCCCCTCTGTCCGTGGGATTTTCCAGGCAAGAGTACTGTAGTGGGGTGTCATCGCCTTCTCCGCAGAACCTCCACAACCCACCCCCCCAAAAAAAAACCTCAGGTGCTGAGAGATTCTGGGCATTGACATACATCCCCTCATGTTCCAGATCTCCTCTTGATCTTCCTTTGTCTCATAGGAAGATGTGCTCTTCCTAGCAGGGTTGTTCTTGGTACTCCAGTGCAAAGGTCCGAGAAGACTGTTCACACTACCATAATATGAAATTCTTTATTTACTTCAGTGCTTGATTTGTCCCTGTTTTATATCTCCCCAGCAACAGAAGCTCCCCACGAATCGAGACTGATCATTCTAGTTCACAAATGTATCCCTAGTAGCTACAAAAGTGTCCATCATATGATACTCAAACAATTCGCTGAATGGATCAATCACTAACCTAGGAGAGGTCCTAAATTATTTGAGCCTCAGTTTTCTCATCTGTGAAGGGAGATAACAGCTACCAACACATGTGGTTTTGAAGAATCAAGTGAGAATTTATGTCCCTATTTCTCCAGCTAGAACACATGTGCCCTGGGAAATAATTTGAAATCCTAAGGCTATGTAAAGCTAACTGAAACACACAGCATAGCTATGCAGGAGCTTGATTTTTGCAAGAATATCCAGGGAAAAAAGTTTTTTATTTTTTATACTCAGAATAATTTTGAAAGTTATTAATTTATGTTTTGCCCTTTCTGCATTTTCCCATGCCTCATTTAAGAAGTCTAACATTTTTATTGTTTTACCTCAGGAGTATACGTGCTGGTGGCTGAAAACAGTAGCCCACTTTTGTTCCTCTTCCCCTTAAAAAAGGAAACATTGATGGTGATTATGCTCACTGGGCCAGAGGGAAAGAGAGGATAGATATAAAAAGAAGGAAGATCCCCCCATGAAATGGAAGAGATTCTTTCCAGTGGGGGGAAAACAATAATAGGATGGATATTCATAAAGAAAAAACTGTGAAACCCACAGGGCTCTCAAAAGGGAAAATGTAAAATTCTTGGACCTTTAGATAGCTCTAAGGGACAAGGAAACTCGATAATGATTAAAACTGAATTTCCCACCAGCCAGGCAAACTAGACACTCAGAAGAGTTGAATACTGGTTTAGAGAAATAAATGTGTCATTTCTTACAAAGTTATAGAATAAAAATCACTCCACTACATTGCCTTACAAAGCCTCACAAAGCTTACTCAAATCCTTGCACAATAAACAAAATACTGCTTTTTCATACCAGTCCATTTTCTGGTTTTTCTTTCAAGTGTATGTGTGTGTATGAGGAAGAACATGTATAAGCGCTAAGACTCAAAAAATGAATTTGCTGTAACTGACCAGAAAATGTGCTTTGGAATTCACGAAAGTCAAAGGTCATAGCACCAGCAACAGATTAGACCAGCCACTTTCATAAGAACAGATTAAACTCAAATCACTGGCAGTGACAGAACTACACGTATCCAAAGTGACCACTTGGGGCTTTTTTGATGCCCACAAACTAAATAGTTTGATGTGTGTTCTTACCACAAAAAAATAGATCCTCTATGTAAATTTGTTATAAAAATTTACAGTACTCATGGTAGAGTAAGGCTTCCACAATTCACTGTTTATCTTGACCCCCAAATTTTTCTCTTGAGTATTTCCCAGAGGTGATCTAAGAGGTTGACAAGAGAGAACTTTCAGTCTACCAACAGCACAAGTATCTCTGGAAAATGTGTAAGAATGGCCACCGGAGCCTGAACATGTTACACTTGATTGCCTATGGGTAACACTTACGAGCACGGCTCTTCGGTGATGAAAGTTTTTAAACTCAAATTTACTGAAGTGTATAATACAGCACAAAAATACGGTCATCATCTATTCCTATATAATTACATGATTCGGGTCTCTTGGAAGATGTGGCACCAAGGCACAGAAAAGAATCGTCTGAACATTGAATCCGTTATGTTTCATTTGCTCAGTTTTGACTCAATTGTCATAACTGGGTGATAGATGCAATAAAACAACATCTTGCCAATAAACCACAAGTAAAAAACTACACTCTTCCTAGTGGAACACTTAAAAGTATTATTTCAATAAGCAGAGTAAATACATAGTAAGGAATAGGATACAAACTTTGGATGAAGCTGAGACTTGAATTTCTTGCTACATATTCAGTAGTCTGCTGCTGGCTACTTGTGCTCAGGTGATGTTCGTTCACTCACTAACTTCTACAAGTACTTTTAAAAACACATTGTATATGCAAATGAACAATAAAAGTAAAAAATAGTCTCCAAGTTCAAGGCAGTTTTATTACCCAGTTATTCAACAAGATTTCTGAGAAGGTTCTTAGGTTCTTTTGCCCTACAGCAGGGACTCATATTTTGAGTGTGTATCAGAACTGATGTTTGGTGTTATACACGATAACAGCAACAATGGTTGTAAAAGTGAAATACTTGCATAGTGGCTGGTAAATTGCTGTCGCTCCAAGCTCCTCCCACCCCTACCTCTAAGAGCTTCAGGATGTCCTCGATCCAGCAACTCTCTCCACTGGGCCCCAAGAACCTCCAGACCTTTGTTCTCATTGGACGGTTCCCACACTATCCAAGTAACGTAATATTCCCCACATATTACACTTCCTTTTCTTCTCCCCCTATGCTGACCTTTAATGCCTTTTGCTCTCCTTTCATCTGTACTTTAAGAGCAACCTCAATTAGGTTGCCGTCCACATCGCAGTATACAGTGCCTAGTTAAGGGACAGATGGAGTGCTACCTGACTCAGCATTGAGAATTATACTGGAGTCGCTGAGCCAGAGGCACCTGCTTTCCCCTGGGCTGTGACTATGGTAGAATAAACAGAGTGTTGGGTGCCATCTTTACCACCCCTGTGGAAGAATATAATAGGAGACTGAAGACGGTATAGAAAAAGCCAAGTCTAGGGGTGGTAAGAGACTGTGCCAGACCCTGGATCCAGGTACTAGATGCACCCCCGGACTTTTCAGGTAAGGAGCCCAGAAGCTGATTATTTTGTTTGGGTGGGATACCACATGGAACAGAGTTCCCATCTCGAAATGGTGAAGAAAGCCTACCCCCCTCCCACACACAGACACAAGCCCTTCAGGCCTCTGGTTTCTTCTTCGTTTCAGTCTCTACCATTCATCATTATTTAAGTCACGTGTTAACGAGTTTACAGAAAACACCACTTAGGGAGGATTACCTCCCTGGGATTTCCAAGAGTAGCATGAGGCCTAGATATTTTATAAAACCATCTGAGATGGAAAAGCCGCAAAGAAAAGTGTTAGGGCGCATCAGGAAAGGAATTTAATAAACTCTGCTTCGAAATTACCCGATTTCTACCTGGGCAGTTAAATTCTGATTAAACACAAAAAGCTAAAATGGTCTCACACTGAGGGAACAGCTTTTGTTCTCCATTTTCTTAGGTCACAAAGAATGGTGGAAGAACAGGAAGCAAAATTAGTATTTTGCAAACAGAAGTGGGGATTTCTAACTAGTACTATGTTTCTTTCCAAGGGGAGAGGAGTGAGGAAGAAGCACACTGTTGTAACTATCAGGAGTTTAATTTTCCTCAGCTATATGTCACTCTTCTACCAAGTAACCTAAGGAAATGGATTACAGAAACAGCTCTCAAAATGTGGTACTTGCGCTAACAGCCACATTACCTGGGAGCTTGTTAGAAAGTTAAATTCTCAAGCCCCCGCCCCAGACCTACTGAATCAGAAATCTGGGGGTGGGCCCAGCAATCTGTGTTTAATAAGCCCTCCAGGTGATGTAGATGTACCTGAGTGACTGAGAATCTCTGCAAGGGGGGTGCTCCAACCATGCTTCACATGAGTATCACCTGGGGAGCTTTTTGAACTCTCCAGACAGCACTAGCACACCACACCAATTATATCAGAAGCTCTGTGGATGGGAATCAGGTATCCACTATTTTTCAAACTCCCTACATGACTACTACATTCAACCAAGTTCGAGAGTCACTGCATGACAGTGTCACTGGCTCAGGAACTGCCGCCTTGGGGAATCCTGAAACTCTGGGTTTTGTTCTGCTGGCAAACTCTTCAGAGTGGGCTCCCAGAATAAGGAGGCGGGGTTGGAGAGGGTCTCTGAGAACTCCAGACGTGCAACACACTCACCATCTCAGTGCCCTCCTAACAGCAAGAGGAGCTCCTCTCCTCCATTATTCCCTCTCATAACCCTCTGTTTCTTTCATGGCATTTATCCCTATCAATATTCATGTCCAATCATCCACTCCCTAAAGCCTAACGATTACCGTGGGGAGGCATGGGCAGTTTGCTTCAGTAGTGACTAGTTGAGATCCAATAAGCACTGAAATATTTTGTAGTTGACTGAATTACATCTTGACATAACTTATACTAGGTAAAGATAGTTAAACTCTTTGCTCAGCCACTGTGTTTCAAAGACTTGGCTGCCCCAAATTACACAAGTGTCCAAGGCAACAAATCTCTGGATATAAAAATGGAATTTACCAAACTTGCCTTTTAAGAAGCAGCATCATGAAGAGTCAAAATTCTTAATTTTCACTTTGACTAAGCACTAGTTCATCTGGAAATTTCTTGCAGTCTAACCCTTTCATATTAATAAGCATCTCTCTTTTTAAATATCCAAGTCTTTCCTGCTTTAAAAATCTCACTTTAGACAAAATAATCTTTGTGAGGAACTTCAAGGGACCTTGGGCTACTTTCTGATTGCCATTCACAAAGTTCGGTTAAAGGTTCTTCCTGGTGTGGTTAAAGTGATCTATCTTTTGCCTAAGTGAATAGAACTACCATTGGTCATATATCAGAAGCAGGTGGGAAGTAGCTCATATTCATTACCTGCCACGTTTTCCCTTAAAAATTCATTTTTCATTAAATCACTTAAACCCATGTAAGTTAATAAATTCACTCATCCATTGCATCCCTGAGGATTAGATCATAAAGTTCAGTCAGTAACTGTACGAGTCAGTCTTAAAACCAGTTAACACAAACATCAACAGTAATGGATATATTAAAATGTAAATATATACCTTCCCTACTTGTACTTTTACTATCACTTTGCCAGGCTTTATAGGCACATGAGAATAGCTTATATAAAATATTTACTGTAATAATAAGAGTTCAACACATTTCACACCCAGCAAAAAAAAAACCAGAAAAACAAAATTAAACCCCTCCCCCCAAAAAAGAAAACCAAAATTAAACCCTCCAAAACAAGCTTAATTTTTCTCAAGAATTTTTTTAAGCTTAAGCGTTAGCCAGGAAACTTCACCTGGAAGTCAATCCACTCTCCTGGAAACTTCGCATCACATTCACTTCGTTCCAGTTTATTTCTCGAGTTATGAAAGCCCTGATCACTGTCCCTACATTACCTCCAGGTATTTGTCCTGACTACTCAGGCTGGAGGTCATAACAAGGCTGTGGAAATTGAGATTCTTCTACCAAGTTCACTTTAAGGCTATAATGAAAACAACACGTCCTTATTTAAAGACAACAAAAAGACGAACGGGAAGAGACTCACTACCTTGTGTTCTTGGACCGCAAGGAACTCAAATGCACTTAAACATTTCATTTCAGATGAGAACGCAAAACACCATACCTATGTAATGCATGTAAACACCTTTACAGTTTAATAGAAAAAAAACAAAACAGAACGAGACTACATATGGTGAAAGTACCTTGTAAAATGAAAGGACTGAAAAGGGAGGGAACCGTTAGTCATAACCAACACCTTATTATTATTATTTTTTTTTTCTAAGAATGCTGCCGTAAGATGTCCTACCTCTTCCAATTCTGGGGTCCACCGCAACTCTGGAGCACGGAGAAGGCAGAGTGGATTTAATCTTTCCGCAGGACCCACTTCGCGAATCTTCTCGCGAGTGTGCGCTTTTTAAAAGAGGCCGTGAGGAAGCACGGAAGCTTTTGAGAAGTTGTCTCCCTGCAGGTGTTGACAATACACGGACACTCACACCTGTGCCTAAGTGGGCCATTCTCAGTACCGGGTGGAAGGCCAATGAGAAGAGAGGCCTTTTCAGCTCAGCCTGCAGAGTCCGTCCTGCTTCTTACCAGCCCAGCAAACCCTTCTCATTGGTGTTTTTGGTTTTTTGTTTTAAACATCTGTTTTTGGCTACCTCCAGTCTTGGTTGCAGCAGGCGGATCTTCGTTGGAGCCCCTCCCCCGGCTTGTCTCTAACTGTAGTGCAAGCTCCTCAGTTGCAGCACAGGGATTAGTTGTGCCAGCAGGCTCAGTAGTTGCGACTTGAGGGCTCTAGAGCATGGGGTCACTAGTCTTGGCACGCCAGCTCACTTGCTCCGTGGCATGTGGAATCTTCCTGGACCATGAATGGAACCCGTGTCCCCTCCTTTGGCAGGCCTATTCTTATTCACTGTGTCACCAGGGAAATCCCCATGTTACCCATTTTTAAGGGTACAATTCAAATGTATTAAACACTATTAAAACCATCATCGCCATCCATCTCCATAGCTCTTTTCATCTTGCAAAACTGATACCCTATACCCATTAAACGGAGAAGGCAATGGCACCCCACTCCAGTACTCTTGCCTGAAAAATCCCATGGATGGAGGAGCCTGGTAGGCTGCAGTCCATGGGGTCGCTAAGTGTCGGACACGACTGAGCGACTTCACTTTCACTTTTCATTGTCATGCATTGGAGAAGGAAATGGCAACCCACTCCAGTGTTCTTGCCTGGAGAATCTCACGGACGGGGGAGCCTGGTGCGCTGCCATCTGTGGGGTCACACAGAGTCGGTTACGACTGAAGCGACTTCAGCAGCATACCCATTAAATAATAATCCTCATTTCTCCTACCCCCAGACCCTGGCACTCACCATTCCACTTTTCGTCTTTTGACAACTCTATTTCATACATGTAAGTGTAACTGTACAGTATTTTTCTTTTTGTGCCTGGCATGTTTATTAGCAGAGTGTCCTCAAAGTTTATCCATGTTGTAGCATATGTCAGAATTTATTTTTAATGCTGAATAATATTACAATGTGTGCATATACCATATTTTTCATAAACATTAATCTGTTGATGAACACTTGGATTGCTTCCAGATTTTACCTATTGTCAATCATGCTGCTATAAACTTATGTATAAGCATCTCTTCAAGACCCTGTTTTTTATACTTTAGAGTATATACCCAGAAGTAGACTTGCTGGATCATATAGTAATTCTATTTATAGTTTTTTGAGACACTCTGATACCATTTTCCATAGCAAGTGTATCCATTGTACACTCCTACCAACAACACACAAGGTTTCAATTTCACCAGATTCTTACCAACACTTGTTATTTTGTTTGTTTTGATCATACTAATGGGTGTATGATCCATTAGTACCCATTGAAATACCTCAGTGTAGTTGTTATTTGAATTCTCCTAAAGATCAGTAATTTTTATCATCTTTTTATCTGCTTATTGGTTATTTGTATATCTTCTCTGAAGAAATAGTTTTTCAGGTCCTTTGCCTAGTTTGAATCAAGTTTGTTGTTGATGAGTTTTAGGAGTTCTCTGTATATTCTGGATATTAATCCCTTACCAGATAATTGATTTAAAAATATTTTAATTCAATTCTTTGAGTTCTCTTTTTACTTTATTGGTATCAACTTTTGTAACACAGATTTTTAACTTTTTCATAAAGTCCAATTTGTCTATTTTTTCTTTTGCTATTTGTGTCTCTAGTGTTATATCCACCACCTTTACCAAATGCAAGGGCATGCCTAACTTTTGCCCTATGCTTTCTTCTGACAGTTGTATAACTTTAGGCCTTATATATAAGTCTTTGATATATTTCAAATTAATTTTTACATATGGTGTTATCAGTTCAGTTTGGCTCAGTTCAGTCGCTCAGTCGTGTCTCACTCTTTGCAACTCCATGCACCACAGCATGCCAGGGCTCCCTGTCCATCATCAACTCCCAGAGTTTACTCAAACTCATGTCCATTGAGTTGGTGATGCCATCCAACCATCTCATCCTCTGTCGTCCCCTTCTCTTCCTGCCTTCAATCTTTCCCAGCATCAGGGTCTTTAAAATGAGTCAGCTCTTTGCATCAGGTGGCCAAAGTGTTGGAGTTTCAGCTTCAACATCAGTCCTTCCAACGAACACTCAGGACTGATATCCCTTAGGATGGACGGGTTGGATCTCCTTGCAGTTCAAGGGACTCTCAAGAGTCTTCTCCAACACCACAGTTCAAAAGCATCAATTCTTCGGCACTCAGCTTTCCTTATAGTCCAACTCTCACATCCATACATGACCACTGGAAAAACCATAGCAGTGACTAGACGGACCTTTGTTGACAAAGTGTCTCTTCTCTTTGATATGCTGTCTAGGTTGGTCATAACTTTCCTTCCAAGGAGTAAGCATCTTTTAATTTCATGGCTGCAGTCACCATCTGCACTGATTTTGGAGCCCCCCCAAAAATAAGGTCAGTCACTGTTTCCAGTTTCCCCATCTATTTGCCATGAAGTGATGGGACCGGATGCCATGATCTTAGTTTTCTGAATGTTGGGTTTTAAGCCAATTTTTTCACTCTCCTCTTGCACTTTCATCAAGAGGCTCTTTAGTTTGTCTTCGCTTTCTGCCATAAGGGTAGTGTCATCTGCATACCTGAGGTTATTGATATTTCTCCCAGCAATCTTTATTCCACCTTGTGCTTCCTCCAGCCCAGCGTTTCTCATGATGTACTCTGCATATAAGTTAAATAAGCAGGGTGACAATATACAGCCTTGACGTACTCCTTTCCGGATTTGGAACCAGTCTGTTGTTCCATGTCCAGTTCTAACTGTTGCTTCCTGATCTGCATACAGATTTCTCAAGAGGCAGGTCAGGTGGTCTGGTATTCCCATCTCTTGAAGAATTTTCCACAGTTTGTGGTGATCCACACAGTCAAAGGCTTTGGCATAGTCAACGAAGCAGAAATAGATGTTTTTATGGAACTCTCTTGCCTTTTCGATGATCCAGCATGTTATATATGTGAAAAGATAATTTTACTTCTTACTTTGCAATTGATACCTTTTCTTTCTTTCCTTTGACTAATTAAACTGGCTAGCACTTCCAGTACTAGTTGAATAGAAGTGGTAAAAGTGGACATCTTTGTCTTTCAGTCTTTCAAAATTTAGACAGATTTTTGCTATGGATTTTATAAATATGGTTTTTATTATTTTGAGGCAGTCTTCTTCTATTCCTATTTGTTGACTTTCTGTCATGAAAGAATGTAAATTTTGCCACATGCTTCTGCATCAATTGAAATATTCATGTGGTGTTTTTCTCCATTCCGTTTATGTGATGCATTATAATCATTGATTGATTTTCTTTTGCTAATACATTATATGACTAGAAACATAAATTATTAATTTTTTCAAAATGCATTAGTCTCCTAAACTATGTAGAAAACAAAATTTAGAGTTACAAGCCAAAGTTACAATAATACTAGCTTTTAAGCTAACAATTGCTTTTTAAAAATTATATTAGTATCTTAAATCATGTAGAAAAAAAAGTAGAGCTACAAACCATTGTTTCGATAATGCTAGCTTTCATAACTGCTCATGCATTTACCACCAGTGGGATCTGTGTTGCAAGTCATACAGCTTTGTGTTACTGTCTAGTGGCCTTTCATTTCACCCTACAAGACTACACTGATAATTTCTTGCAGGATAGATTTAGTGGTAACAAATTCCTTCAACTTTTTATTTATCTAGAAATGTCTTAATTTTACCCTCACTTAAGAAGGACAGTTTTGCTAGATTCTTCGTTGACCACTCTGAATACATAAGCTTATGGACTCCAAAGTTTTTGATGAGAAATCTGATGATAATCTTATTTATGACCTCTACTATGTGATGAATTGTTTCTGTTACTGCTTTCAAGATTCTCTCATTGTCTTTGACTTTTGAAAACTGAATACAGCACGTCTCAGTGTGGGTGTCTTTGACTTCGTCTTACTTGGCTCTCATTAAGCTTCTCAGTTATTTGTACTTATATCTTTCCTCAAATTTTGGAAGTTTGCAGCCATTATTTCTTCAAATATCCTCTCTACCTTTTCTCTCTTCTCCTTCTTTGACTCCTCAGTGAGTATGCTGGTTCACTTGGTTTCTGACTTTTTGGATGAACACTGTACATTTGAATAATAATAATGAGATAATTCTGGAAATCAGATTCTTCCCCTTGCCTGGGGTTTTCTGGGGTTTTTTTGATTCTTGTTTTTATTTATTGTCTTCTTTGTATTGTTGTAGCATGCCTCTGTGCTGAGGACCAGCCTGTGGTATTAACTTAAGGTCTTCACAGGTCTTTTCTGAGCCTTTCCCTGGACATGCACAGCACATGTCACTTTCTAATATTTCCATTTGTTCAGTTGTTTTAAAATGTCCCAGTCATTAATGCTTATCTCCCAAGAGGGAAAAAAGATTACAATGAAGGAAATGGTGAATGGGGCCATTCCTTTAAACTACCTGGAGGTCACTTCAACCAGAGGTGCTTACAACATCAAGGGGGAGGTACAACAACAGGGGAAGTGCAAATACCCACCTCTTTGTCTACACCTCTGTGATTAGAAGCAGCAATCCGTGAACAGGTTCCCAATATTCAGAAGATAGGGTCTCTTTTGCCTACCTTGGTTCCTGAAAGCTGCATGCAGATTCATTCATTTCATATTCCTGGAAGGAATGAGGGATGGGTAGCTGGTACCATGCTAAGAGCTGAACTTGACCACAAGTAAGCACAGTTTATCACCCAAGCCTTCCCTGAAAGTTGAAGCCTTCAATAGACTCCAGAGTTCCAAACTAGTTACTTCAGAAAGATTCTGCCAGTGCAATCGTTGTCTGGGTAGGGAGGTAAATTCCCACTGCTTCCTACTCTGCCATCTTTCCAGAATCTTCTGCCTCTGGGTGGTCTTTATGATATTTTAATTTGAGGGGGCTGCTCTGATTCACTTTTGGCTTACC
This sequence comes from Giraffa tippelskirchi, assembly GCF_054371585.1. Lineage (NCBI taxonomy): Eukaryota > Metazoa > Chordata > Mammalia > Artiodactyla > Giraffidae > Giraffa > Giraffa tippelskirchi. The sequence goes on along the minus strand of NC_137283.1, from coordinate 21,834,273 downwards.
ACTTGCTCCAGAACTTTTTTTGAGCACAATGTCTCCATCTCCAGGCCCTGGCTAGAACCTGGCTTTTCCCTTGAGGATGCTATATTGCAAATCCTCTCTAGTAAAGTCTGTCAATTGCCACCTGTCCTTGGAATTTAGGGGCAAGAGACTATTTTGTATTCTTTAGGAAAAACCTTTCTCCTCCAGACCACTTCTCTGCCAGGCGTGTTAAGAGTTTGTGCATCTATTACCTCATGTAAGGCTCACCATGAGTTAGTGCAGGAGATGCTGTTAATACTTCCAGTTTGTAAAGCAGGAAATCAACTGTCATAAAGATATGGTTTCCTAAGTAACATCACTCAGCTACTAAGTGTCAGCTGAGATTTGAACACTATTATATCGAAGTCTAGAGACATTAACAATCCTGTCTGTGTCCCCATGTCCATTCTAGATTTGAGTTTGTCATTTCCCCTGCAACAACCCCATTACCTCTTTTCTGGGTTTCTATTGCTGCCATATGAGAGTACCACAAATTTAGCAGCTTACAGTGACATTTATTACCTCACGGTTCTTTTGGTCAGAAGTGCCAGGGTGCTGGACTGACTTCTTTACTTTGGTCTCAAAAGGACAAAATCAAGGTCTCACACAGACTAGAGGCTCTGGAGGAGAATCTGCTCATAGGCCCATTTAGGGTATTGGGAGAATGCAATTCCAAGTGGTTGTAGGATGAAAGTTCCTATTTTCTCACCAGTTGGTGGCCAGGGGTTGTTCTAGAGGTCTCTCCATTCCGTGGTTTATGGCCCCTCGTCTTCAAAGTCAGCAGTAGAGGGTTGAGCCCTTCTCACATTCTGAATTGCTCTAAATTCCCCTTCTGCTTTATTTCTCCTATCTCCATCTAAAGAAAGTTCTCCGCTCTTAAGAACTATTGTGATTAGATTGGACCCATGTGGTTAGTCCAGGATGGTCTTGTTATTTTAAGGCCATTAACATTAATTCAATCTACAAAGTCCCTTTTGCTATGTTATGTAACATACAGACAGATTTTGGGTTTTGGAACCATGGACATCTTTGAATACCTTGCTGTGTACCATCCTTGAACCTCATGCCACTTGCTTATACCACTCCTTTCTTTACTTGTCGTATCTTTATTTTCTATTCTTCTTACAGTCACTTAAATTTGTGGTGTCCTTCTCCTCAACATTTTTTTCCTGTTTCACTTCTGATATTATGCTAAGATACATTTGTGACCATATGGGTAACATTCTTGCCATCAGGTACTTTGCTGCTGATATAATTTCATGGTCATACTTTGTTTTGCACTCGTCAACAGGGTGTAGAAAGAAGTAAAAAGTTGATTCCCAGATGCATATGGGGTCAAATTTTTATAACCACATTACTGGCTTTCATTTGCGAGTTAATATATGCAAAATGGATTAAAATCAAATTTAAGAAGCATGAACAATACCTGGTAATAGAGGATATGATTATACAGCATCCTTCAAAACATGTCAGTAAACTGATTTTTAAACAAAATCAAGGGTAACCAATTTCATTGACTCAAATGTCAGGGTTTGGTAGAAAGAAACGTGATTTGAGAATGAAAGCTTTTAACAGTTCTGTGGAATGATAGGAATTGATTTTGGCATTGAAATTTGAATTCCCTTGCTACTTTTAAAAACATATTAAGCACGAGCTCAGTACCAAATTTTGTTACATCAGTACGATTTTAGAGAGAGGGAGCGTGATTTACATGCTATATAAAATCCATTTTCTCCATTAGGAATAGAGAAATGTGGCATCGTCTCGATGGAGTCACATATGATCTCCGTTAAGGAGGAGTGTCTGGACTTCCCTGGTGGTTCAGACCATAAAGAATCCGCCTGCAATGCAGGAGACCTGGATTCAGTCCCTGGGTTGGGAAGATCCCCTGGAGAAGGGAATGGCTACCTACCCCGGTATTGCTGCCTGGAGAATTCCATGGACAGACAGAGCCTGGTGGGCTATAGTCCATGGGGTCACAAAGAGTTGGACACGACCAAGCAACTAATGCTGCTATACATAATGAAGACTTCAGAAGATGCTCAGGTTTTCTCTGTGGGTTGTTGTTTCACTGCATCAATTTATCCACTGTGGCTGTGAAAGGCAGCCCAAGAAGTACCCATCCCATTGCTTCTGGACTGCCACCAAAGTGCCAGCCAGGAACCTTTATATTCTACAATAGGACAAACAGCATCTTTCAAAATGAGATTTTTTTTTAAATAAATTACTTGTAAAAATAAGGTATTCAGGCCTTGAGAAAAAGATTTTTTTTTTAATTGGGCTTGAATTTTCTTCCCTGAATCCAACCACACAGCCCAAATAGTTTGTAAATTTTAAAAGCATAAGGTAAGGTTCTTGCTAAAAAAAAAAAATTATATGGATGAAACTGGAGCCCATTATACAGAGTGAAGTAAGCCAGAAAGAAAAACACCAATATAGTATACTAATGCATATATATGGAATTTGAAAGATGGTAACGATAACCCTATATGCGAGACAGAATAAGAGACACAGATGCATAGAACAATTTTATGGACTCTGAGGCAGAAGGTGAGGGTGGGATGTTCTGAGAGAATAGCACTGAAACATGTATATTATCATATGTGAAACAAAGCAGCATTCCAGGTTCGATGCATGAGACAAATGCTCAGGGCTGGGGCAATGGGATGACCCAGAGGGATGGGATGGGGAGGGAGGTGGGAGGGGGGTTCAGGATGGGGAACACATGTAAACCCATGGCTGATTCATGTCAATGTATGGCAAAAACCACTACAATATTGTAAAGTAATTAGCCCCCAACTAAAATAAATAAATTTATTAAAAAAAAATTACATAGCGTGGAGATTTTTCTGATTTGGTAGGTCTGGAGTAATGGTCAAGAATTTGAACGTTTAATAAACACCTCCATTTAAATACCTTCATTTAATTTTGTTAATGATCATCATAAATGGATCACTATGCTTTGAGTAATACTGTTGAAGCACTACTTCTCCCAGCTGCTATTTTAAATTATGGGGGAGGGAAAGAGATTAAAAGGGGAGAGAAAGAGGGAAAATGGGAAGGAATGGAAAGAACTGCAACAGTAATCTTAAAAGGAAAAAAAGTATGTTCTGCTTTTTTTCTCCCCACATCTTCTCATATTGCAGCACTAATAATAATACTTCCAACTAAAAGTCAAATTTCATCTTTCATTAAGAATTCATATCTTCTGGAAAGCTGTGAGGCTCTAAGAGCCATTCAATGACTCAAGTGGAAATGCTTCTAAAAGGCTAAAGTAAGAGTTAAAGTTTGAGCTATGTCCTCAGAATCTCCCTTAAATGGGCTTCTATCCAAATGGCAGTAATAGCCATTTACTCTCCTCATTGTTCTTCTTTCAAAAACACCAAAAGAAAAAAAGTATATATCATAATCTTGGTGAATGGTCATCCTAATCATTTCAAAATGCAAATGCTTATAGAAATGTGCAGTGGTGATAACCATAAATCCCCCACTGACAGTGTAGTCATTGAAAAATCATTGGACTGAGCTACTCCTTCAAGAGTTTTAATTTGCAGTCAAGTCAAGAGCTATTCTAGTGAAGCAAGAAGCAAGAAACTTCTCTTTGAGAGAAAGAAGTTCAATCCAAAGTGGGAAAGTAACACAATAGGGGTGCCATGAAAAATATCCAAGAGCCTAACACGTAAAGCCCATCTATCAAGTTTTGTTGTTATTTAGTCACTAAGTCTTTTCCAACCCCATGGACTGTAGTCTGCCAGGCTCCTCTGTCCATGGGATTTCCCAGGCAAGAATAATGGAGGGGAATGTCATTTCCTCCTCCAGGGGATCTTCCCGACCCAGAGATGGAACCCTCGCCTCTTGTGTCTCCTGCATTGGAGGTGGATTCTTTACCACTGAGCCTACAGGGAAGCCCCTATCAACTTTTTCCAGTTACCAAATGAGTCCACACTGATGAATCTCCTATAGATAGTCTTTCTCAAACAAGCAATTTAGATCCTTTTAATGAAATATAATGCTGAACACAGGGAGTAAACCTTCAACTATAACAACTTCCTACTTGCTTTCAACAATATTTTTTAACATTTACTTAGCACTTATTGTGTGTTAAGTGCTACCACCTAAGGTTTGGAATGAGGGGTATAATTAATAAGACATGGTGTGATGCCCTCAAAGAGACTCACAACCCAGTAGGGATCTTACTATGAGTAAATAATTCCCAGACAGGAAAAGAAGGAATATAGAATAGTCCACTCTCAAGGTTCAAAAGAGAAATGAGAGCAAAGAAAGAAAAGGAACATTTCTTTGGTGATTCCTCCATGCCTGGCACTAAGTTTTGTGTATTTGTTCTTTATTGTTGGTCAAATATGTGGCTACTTTTCCATCATTCCCTAGAAGCATATTGCTGGAATATAAATCAAAGTTTTCACCATCTGGCTATGAATTCCCCCATTGAAAAACAAACAACAAAAATAACCTTCAGTCTTAAAGCCTTCATCATTTCTAAGTTCACGGCTTGTTTTACTATAAAATATCTCCTTATCTAGAAATGCCTTAGGGGCTAAATATCCAATAACATTCAGAATTCAAAAGAAACAACACAGTCTCTTTGCAGGTTTGTTACTTCAGACTCATAATGCCCAAAGGGCTCTCTTGGTGCTTCATTTCCTTAAAAAAAAAATGTGTCCTCAAATGTAGGATCTAAATTGAAGTCAAGGTGAGACCTAGGTTTGCGTTGACATAAAACCACTTCAGGAGCTAGCCCCATGGCCAGATCTAGTGGCCTGAACTTCTCAGCACTACTCCTGTCTCCAAGCCAAATGGTGTACTGAGGAACATGGCAGAGTTTGCATCTGTGCCATGTTGCTGATCTCCCTCTTGATAAGGGCTTTTTGGAAAGAGACCTTGTCTTTTCTTCAAAGTACAAAACTGGGTACACTGAGCACATAGCTATGCAGTCTTTTCGGGTTGCTCCTAGAGCAACCTGAAGATAAGACACTACTATTTTTGAACAACTTGATTGAGGTCATGAGCTGTATGATCTTAAATCTTGAATGCAAACACTGACCACCTGCTTGAGTCAAAGGCAGAGTGGAAAATTTGAAAACAGAACCAAGCAATTTAACACTGTGCTTCAAGTTCCAAATTACTGAGAGAATAAGCTTAGTAATACCTATCTACCTCTCAAGATGAGACAATTAACAAAGATTTCTGCCTTTTTCTGAAGTTTCAAAAAGCAGTGAAAGTTGATATTTTATATTCTGCCCACATGGCAGAAATTAATGGGCTTCCCTGTTCAGAATAAGCAATGAGGACTCTGTCCTAATTGGGAGGAGTCCAAAATGTGGTAAAAATTTTTCTGGTCCCTTTGTCAATTCATTTTAATTTTGTCTGTTGTATGGTCTTGAAAGTTAATTTTCTAAAAGGGTATCTTTATATATCATTATGCTTTTCTCAACTAATCTTTCTACATGGGATTATAAAGTCAAAAATTGGCTGATTACAAGCAGGTACATAATAATTTCTCTTTTGTTAATTGCTTCTTTTGATTAGATATATTGCTCTGTGAGCAATGCTTGACCCTCTGGTTATTCAAAATGAATGAAGACTTTGAATACCTTTTGGAACAACATATTCTGTTGACTTTCCATAGTGCCAAAAGTAATAATAATAGCAATAATAAGAAGAATGAACTAGTTTTATTAAATGATGCACTATATCAATTAATCCAAATGATGACACATAACTGTTTCCTTGTTTTTGTTTTGTTTTTTTTTACTTTTAAGATAGTTTTTAAAGAAAGCCAGAAACTTTGGGTGATAACATATCCTACATGACAAGACTTTGCTAGTGAGGGCATATTTTGGTATCTATTTTAATTGTAAAGTTCTGTTAGGTTGATCTCTAGAAGCACATTTCCTATTGCATTCAGTATATGTGAGATTTCCTCCACACAAAAATATACGTTTTCTTGGTGGACTGAAATGCAAACTTGATTTTACACAACTAATTCATTTGTAAGGAAGTGGATAACTCTAATGAACATGTATACGGAGAGCATATGGTGATACAAAAAAAAGAAAAAACAGAAGAGTAATTCAGGGTGAAGAGTTTCCCCAAATGTGGTACAAGTAACAGTTGTAATAAAACAAAATCAATGCAGGTGGCATATGGACAAACATTTTTGTTTTCATGGTTTTCTATTTGTTTGACTATCCTTTAGAGAAAACACATAACTAGTACAATAACCCCCCAATTTTATTACCTGAAATGCTTAGAATGGCACAGGTATAAAAAATGATTTAGGAAAATCATTAAGAAAGTACTATTTGAGTGGTATTGAGATAAGGCAAACACTGCAGTGTCCTTAGAATGACTGGCAGACACTGCCACAGTGGTACAGAGGACTATAGAACCTGGCCCAGCTCTCCGGCTCAGCCATTTAGTAACTGTCAGATTCTTCAAACCTTCCCACAAGGACCTGATGGGAGAATTTTTAAAATCCACCTAAATCCTTTACTGTGAACCTGGCTACCTAGTAAGCACTCAATAAATGACAGCTGTAGTTATTCACCACAATTACAAATCTCATCCCAAGGATTCACCTAGTAACAAAACAAAGCAAACCCTTTGTACTAGGTGGTTATGGGCACACAGGAATATTGTTTAAAAAATCATACACAGCTGTTTAACTTTTTAAGAAAAAAATGATGAAAACAAGGAAGCAAACTGGGCTTTAATAATAATTCTTACATTTTTAAGCTAAAAATATGTGTGCACTCTAGCTATTTATATAGTATACAGCATAGCAAACAACTGCTTCCAACAACACAAGAGAAGACTGTACACAAGGACATCACTAGATGGTCAATACCGAAATCAGATTGATTATATTCCTTGCAGCCAAAGATGGAGAAGTTCTATACAGTCAGCAAAAACAAATGAGGAGCTGACTATACCACAGACCATGAACTCTTTATTGCCAAATTCAGACTGAAATTTAATAAAGTAGGGAAAACCACTAGATCATTCAGGTGTGACCTAAATCAAATCCCTTATGACTATACAGTGGAAGTGAGAAATAGAATCAAGGGATTAGATCTGATAGACAGAGTGCCTGAAGAACTATGGACAGAGGTTTCTGACATTGTACAGGAGTCAGGGATCAAGACCATCCCCAAGAAAGGAAACGCAAAAAGGCAAAATGATTGTCTGAGGAGGTCCTACAAATAGCTGTGAATGGAAAAGAAGCAAAAGGCAAAGAAGAAAAGAAAAGATATACCCATTTGAATGCAGAGTTCCAAAGAATAGCAAGGGGAGATAAGAAGGCCTTCCTCAGTGATCAGTGCAAAGAAATACAGGAAAACAATAGAATTAGAAAGAATAGAGATCTCTTCAAGAAAATTAGAGATACCAGGGGAACATTTCCTGAAAAGATGGGCACAATAAAGGACTGAAATGGTATGGACCTAACAGAAGCAGAAGAGATTAAGAAGAGGTGGCAAGAATACACAGAAGAACTATACAAAAAAGATCTTCAAGACCCACATAATCATGATGGTGTGATCACTCACCTAGAGCCAGACATCCTGGAATGAGAAGTTAAATGAGTCTTAGGAAGCATCACTATGAACAAGGCTAGTGGAGGTGATGGAATTCCAGTTGAGCTATTTCAGATCCTAAAAGATGATGCTGTGAAAGTGCTACACTCAATATACCAGCCAATTTGGAAAACTCAGCAGTGGCCATAGGACTGGAAAAGGTCAGTTTTCATTCCAATCCCAAAGAAAGGCAATGCCAAAGAATGTTCAAACTACCATACAATTGCTCTCATCTCACACGCTAGTAAAGTAATGCTCAAAATTCTTCCAGAAGTTCAAGCTGCATTTAGAAAAGGCAGAGGAACCAGAGATCAAATTGCCAACATCCGTTGGATCACTGAAAAAGCAAGAGAGTTCCAGAAAAAACATCTACTTCTGCTTTATTGACTATGCCAAAGCCTTTGACTGTGTGGACCACAACAAACTTTGGAAAATTCTGAACGAGATGGGAATACCAGACCACCTGACCTGCCTCTTGAGAAATCTGTATGCAGGTTAGGAAGCAACAGTTAGAACCAGACATGGAACAACAGACTGGTTCCAAATTGGGAAAGGAGTACATCAAAGCTGTATATTATCACCCTGCTTATTTAACTTATATGCAGAGTACATCATGAGAAATGCTGGGCTGGGGAAGCACAAGCTGGAATCAAGATTGCTGGGAGAAATATTAACAACCTCAGATATGCAGATGACACCACCCTTATGGCAGAAAGCAAAGGTGAACTAAAGAGCCTCTTGATGAAAGTGAAAGAGGAGAGTGAAAAAGTTGGCTTAAAACTCAGTATTCAGAAAACTAAGATCATGGCATCTGGTCCCATCACTTCATGGCAAATAGATGGGGAAATAGTGGGAATAGTGACGGACTTTATTTTGGGGGGCTCCAAAATCATTGCAGATGGAGACTTCAGCCATGAAATTAAAAGATGCTTGCTCCTTGGAAGAAAAGCTATGACCAACCTAGACAGCATATTAAAAAGCAGAGACATTACTTTGCCAACAAAGGTCCATCTAGTCAAGGCTATGGTTTTTGCAGTAGTCATTTATGGATGTGAGAGTTGGAGTATAAAAGAAGCTAAGCACTGAAGAAGAATTGATGCTTTTGAACTGTGGTGTCAGAGAAGACTCTTGAGAGTCCCTTGGACTGCAAGGAGATCCAACCAGTCCATCCTAAAGGAAATCAGTCCTGATATTTGTTGGAAGGACTGATGTTGAAGCTGAAACTCCCATACTTTGACCACTTGATGTGAAGAACTGACTCATTTGAAAAGACCCTGATGCTGAGAAATATTGAACGTGGGATGAGAAGGGGATGACAGAGGAAGAGATGGTTGGATGGCATCACTGACTCACTGGACATGAGTTTGAGTAAACTCCAGGAGTTGATGATGGACAAGGAGGCCTGGTGTGCTGTAGTCCATGGGGTTGCAAAGAGTCAGACCCGACTGAGCAGCTGAACTGAACTGAACCTTTTGCATAGGGATGGTGTTTTCTTAGTCTTGACATCTTCTAAAGTGTTAAATGTGGAATTTTCATCTAGCTGGTTCTCAATAAAGGAGTACAGAGATAGGATAGTTTTCACATATATTATTTCACTAATTTTGAAGATTTCTTTATCTGCCATGACTTTGGAAGGCAGCAAATATTCACAAAAGAAACAGCTTTTGACTGATGTATTTTGCATCCTTGATAAGGAAGATTCTATTTCATAAAAACTAATGAAAGTTTTCTAAATGTTCTCAATATTATTGTATCCTCTGTGCTGCATATATTTACCCTATTTCTGAAATCATACATGAAAAATCCTAAAACATCAGCAACAACATCTCATTACTGTAGCCGATTCATCTTTTCCTGCTCTACTTGCTCAGAGAGCATGGGTTCTTATATGAAGGATAAAAAAAAATAATCTGAGATATTTTCCTATATTTGTACTGGGCACTTCACAGTTGATCAATAAATACTTACTAGTTGATTTTCTAAGCTTCTTGGCCTTTTGGCTAAGATCAAGTGTTCTAAGCAATCAGGGGTAAACTAGTCAGAGAGCAATCCCATTCCCTATACCCCTTAAGAGTGAGTAGTTAACCACTGTCATTTTTTAATGTTTTAAAATCTTTTTTAGATAGACAGAAGGAATAGCAGTTATACGCATCCTTTTTTCGTCTGAATCACATTAAAACACAGAGGGATTCTGATCAATGGTTAGCATCATAGGACCTTAATAATTGTCATGTGATTTTGAGGTGACACATGAATATGAATAACTATTATATTTACCTGCCTTTTAGGATTTATAAGGTTGGATGATTACAGGTTTAGTCCTCTTAACAATGTTTCTGACATATGGTCTCAAATGAGTAAATGAGGTAGTTTAAAAAAGAATTGTTTCTATAATATAATAATATAAATAATAATAATAGTAGAAATGTGGAGACAATTAATGCTCACCAATAGAGAGCTGGTACACCACGGTATAAGCCATGTAGCTCTGAATATAAATGAACCAAATCTGAGTGCATTCATACCTCAGGGCATCCATGGTATAATGTACAATCAGTTAGAGGCAAGTATGAATGGTATGAAGTGTTTGAACACAACCCCATTATATGCACATATTGCTCTGTCTGTTGAAAAGTTACACAGAAAAGACACATCAAACTATGCATCATGGGTCTCTGATGACTACAGTGAGGAAAACAAGAGGAGGGCTTCTAGGTTTTGCTTTACGTATTCCTATCATAAACTTTTACTATAGTAACAACTTTTAATAAGCATTTTCATTTTAAAGTGTTTTAATAAAGGTAGCTTAGACTAGCATCAGCTGTTGCTTAGATTTATTGCCATGCTACCAGAAGTCATTGTCTACACAGCTTCCTCCTTTACATATTTGTTTTTGTCTCCTCACTTTAGAGGTCTGTAAAGATGTGTAGCTCCATGGCCATATTCACTGGGCCCTTTCCTTCCACTGTGGAGGTCCACTAAACAAAGGATGATTTGGAGCAAGCGTTGGCTTTGGTTTAAAGTCTAAAAGCAAGAGATTGAATATTAATTCCATTATTTGCAAGTTCAAATGTTTGGTTGCAGGGAATAAAAACCCACTGAAGCTACCTAAAGTTGAGGTAAGGTTATTGTAAAACTATAGATCACAGAAATTAACTGTAGTTGGAGGCTCCCAGGAAATGCAAGCAGAAGCTATGAAACTATGAGCAACCAAGTCTCCCACACGACTATATGGTTCTCTGATTTCTACTTCTGCAAAATAGTTTCATCTTTCCCATGGTTTTGATGCCCAATAACACATTTGCACATGCCTTTTCTTGCTATTAAATCTACTCAGGCCTAGAGTCCATGGGATTGTTCAGCTTTTTACAATTCTTATGATCTCTTATTATTGAGAGATCACAAGAACTGAATGAGACAGCACTTTGTTTGAAAGGCCCTAGTGTTTCTCGACATTATATGCTAAAGATACACACCGAAGAAACCAGAATTGAAAGAGACGCGTGTACCCCAATGTTCATCGCAGCACTGTTTACAATAGCCAGGACATGGAAGCAACCTAGATGTCCATCAGCAGACGAATGGATAAGGAAGCTGTGGTACATATACACAATGGAATATTACTCAGCCATTAAAAAAATACATTTGAATTGGTTCTACTGAGATGGATGAAACTGGAGGCCATTATACAGAGTGAAGTAAGCCAGAAAGAAAAACAACAATACGGTATACTAATGCATATATATGGAATTTGAAAGATGGTAATGATAACCCTATATGCGAGACAGAATAAGAGACACAGATGCATAGAACAATTTTATGGACTCTGAGGGAGAAGGTGAGGGTGGGACGTTCTGAGAGAATAGCATTGAAACATGTATATTATCATATGTGAAACAGAACACCATTCCATGTTTGATGCATGAGACAAAGGCTCAGGGCCGGGGCAATGGGATGACCCAGAGGGATGGGATGGGGAGGGGTGTGGGTGGGGGGTCCAGGAAGGGGAACACATGTAAACCCATGGCTGATTCATGTCAATGTATGGCAAAAACTATTACAATATTGTAAAGTAATTAGCCCCCAACTAAAATAAATAAATTTATTAAAACGCCAAAAAATAAATAAATAAATAAATACTTCACCAAAAAAAAAAAAAAGATACCCAACTTCTTTAAACATCAGTATTTTCAAATGCAAAAGACAAATACTAATAATATTGATGTCATTTTTTTTTAAAGTCTTAGTATGTAGCTTGCTATAGAGTAATGCTTAATAAATATTAGGTTATGTTCTTGTTATTATTAAATTCATCATGATTATTATTTTAAGGATTTTAAGAAAACGAATGACCTGCTTCATCCAAGTGGGTAGACTTCACACATGCTGCAGTTTCCACATAGATTCTCAGAGCAGAGGGACAACTTATTGCTTGACAGAGAAGGGCACAAGTAATAGTCTTGACAAATCTGTAAAACAGTTTATCATACATCAACAGTTCCTCAAGGCCAGACAACAATGGGAAAAGACCGAAATGTTCTTATTCTTGCTTGAGGGAAAGGCATGTGGAATTGCATACAGACAGTAAAACATTTAAAACAAAGGCAATTGAGATACCTTCATTAAGCACTAACCAGAAGCTTGCTTTTAATGTAAGGGGGGAAAAATCTGTGCTGCTCAGTCCTCTCTCTGTCTTGGTCCAGTGGAAAGGAATTTAATGAAGCATATAACAGGTCGTTGCCTGCCAAATTGTCAGATACCCAGGGAATTCAATTATGAACAGTTTCCAAACCATGAGGTGACCCGTTTCAGATCTACAAATGAGAAGGGCCTGCCATGAACTTTGGAGATGCTTTAACAGACATGCTGCTGCTGCTGCTGCTAAGTTGCTTCAGTCGTGTCTGACTCTGTGCTACCCCATAGACAGCAGCCCACCGGGCTCCTCTGTCCCTGGGATTCTCCAGGCAAGAATACTGGAGTGGGTTGCCATTTCCTTCTCAAACACGCAGATGTGTTTTAATCTCATGTTTCTTATAAAATTAGCAAACAATGTGCTTAGTGATAATCTAAACATAACACACAGCTATCTGATTAGCATAGAGTGTCAGTTTAGGTATCAACGCTTAACATTTATTATGCTCAATGACATTTTTGTCTCTGATCTCGAAATCACAGGTGTTTCAGTGATGAAAAGTCAAGACAAAAGTGATAAGTGAAGACTTTCACATACTTTTCTTCAAATTTTGCTGCAACACAGTTTTTGACAGAGGGCTTCTGACTGCTCAATTTGATGGCCATACAAACTTATGAAAGCTGAAGTACAAGGTTTCCCAGGGGACGACATAATGAAATAAATGCACTCATGAATATGTATGGTTGGAGGAGCCCATCTGTTCTCCACCAACCACTTTTCTTTCAACAACTCACAAATACCCAGCTCCCTCCCAATGCCTTCCCCATGTTTCAGAAGAGTCTTCATCCTAAGTTTCTAAAAATCAGTAATGTTTCATCTCAGGCAAGTTGCAAGATAAATGCTTTTATGGTCAGACTAAAAATAAATAAATTAACAAATCAAACAGTGCTGGTGCACACACCATGAACCCTGAAGTTCTTTGCTGTTCCTCCTTCCCTCAGGAATGAAGCTCCTGACTCTTGAGCTAAACTGAAAGCCACATGGACCTGCCTCTCGGGTTATAAATATGAGAACGGGAGAAACTTCAATGACAGCAGACTAGATAACACTCTGTCATTCAGGGATGCCAAGTTAGTTCCAGTTGCTGTATATTGAAGTGCAATATTAAGTATTTCCTCTGATCTCTTTGGAATTCTTCACTCATCACTAATTCTGAAGGCAGAGGATGAGATCAAGCTTACTGTTCAAAGATGAAAAGAAAAATTTTGAGAAATGAGAAAATATAGTTGACAAAGAACAAGAGATAGATTTCTTGGAAAAACTGATTACAAAATGATTGAAAAATTCTGGTCAACTAAATCATATCTGAAATACATAAAGAACACTTTTGCATACTTATAGGATCCTTTTGGTAAAAGTGAATGCATATGAAAACCATAATCATTCCTAATTCTTTTGCTTTGCAATTTCAACTTTGAGAATGTCTTGTCTTCTAAAAGAAAGGAATGCTTCTAGTGAGTCTCTGTATTTTAGCAGAAAACAGTCTAAGGTTAAACTCTGCTAACAACAAAATAAGACTTGAAAACAACAACAACATAGTCACAGCAGCAGCCCTTGTGTCTATTAAATTTTATTAAGCTACTCTGCTTAAAGATACAGTCTGTGAACAACAGTTATATCAGGAAACCGAAAACTACAGGGAAACAAAACCTTGAATTCTTAAAGGTAGTAAGACAGATTGGGAAAAGCCCATGTGGTCCGGAATAAGAAGACCAAGCCTTAACACTGTCTCTGTTTAGTTAATGACAGTGTGACCTTGGGCAATCCAATGGTTTTTAACCCTCCATATTTTTAAATGTTAAGTCAGAATAGCAATAGCAACCTCATCATGCTATTAGGATGATCTGATAAGGTAATAATAAACATAAAAGCACTCGATAAACCAAAAAGGATTTTCTAAAATAAGCCTGAAACACATGTTAAAGTGAATCAATTTATAAATTACATCCCTAATAAAAATAAAATGCATTTACTTCCCAACCTCCTCTCATCATCAGCTCTTCCTTAAACAGTCACTTGTACAGACTAAAACAATTTCACTAATCTTTGTTCTCTGCGGCTTGCTACAGTAGCAAGATACTGAAAATAACTTGAATTATTAGAATTGTGCCCTATCTGTATGAATCTTGAAAATGCTCCAGAACACCAGCGCTACATCCTAAGAGGATGCTATCAAAGAGGAAGAGAGTTCTGAGACCATTTTGCAGACATTGTTTCACATCTCTGTAGTCAGCTACCTCTCTGTGAGGCCCAGTTTTGGCTGGAATTGTCTGAAGGTCTCTTTAGGCTCCGAAATTCTGAGATACTAAGAGAGCAGTGTGGCAGAACAAGCACTGGGCTGAGACCCACCAGCTGTCTATGTGGTTTTGGATGAAGAAAGTTACAGAAGCTCTTTGGGCATTACTTCCTCTATCTGCAAAGTGAGGGTGGTTGAGCTGTCTGTCTTCTGAGGTCTCTACAGCTCTGACCAGTTGAAGTGGACGGACATGTAAGGACAAACTGCCTGATGCTACTTAAATTGCTTCCAAAGGCTTAAAACAATGTGTGTGTGCATGTGTGTGCAAAGTCACTTCAGTCATGTCCGACTCTTTGTGACCCCATGGACTGTAGCCCTTCAGGCTCCTCTGTCCAAGGGATTTCCCAGGCAAGAACACTGGAATTGGTTGCCATGCTCTCCTCCAGGGGATCTTCCTGACCCAGGGATTGAACCCGCATCTCCTATGGCTTTTGCACTGCAGGCAGATTCTTTACTGCTCAGCTACCGGGGAAGCCCAAAACAATGTATGCAGGGCTTCTATAATTAAAAACAAAAATTCCATCTTCTTTTGTGGCACTAAGGCAGAACTTGAGACTCATGTAAGGATTATGATTATTCTTAGGGGCTCCAGAGAAAACATATCACAGATTAAATTTTTTTTTTAAGGCACAGTGTCATGTTTTTAATTTTTAAAATAAGAGAGAGAAAAGCTACATTCTTGGAATAATGTCAGCTAGGCCTATAAAGCTGTTACATTTGGAACATCAAAATATATTTTCCAAATACTTCAAAGTTGTATTGGTGATGGACAGGGAGGCCTGGCGTGCTGCAGTCCATGGGGTCACAAAGTGTTGGACACGACTGAGTGACTGAACTGATAAGGCATGGCTCATAGGTTGAGTCAGACAAGGTTGTGATTCAAGTGATATATAATTTTGGTTAGTTTTCTGTAATTGTGGTTCCATTCTGTCTGCCCTCTGATGGATAAGGGTAAGAAGCTTGTGGAAGCTTCCTGATGGGAGGGACTGGCTGTGTGGGAATCTGGGTCTTGCTTGATGGGCGGGTCCATGCTAAGTAAATCTTTAATCCAATTTCCTGTTGATGGGTGAGGCTGTGTTACCTCCCTGTAGTTTGGCCTGAGGCAACCTCCTTCAAAAGGAATTATGCCAGGACTGTTTTTCAGTGCCCCTGACCCCATGGCACACCATTGTCGACACACATCTCCACCGGAGACTCTTGGACACTCACAGGCAAGTCTGGCTTAGTCTCTTGTGGAGTCACGGCTCCATTTTCCCGGGTCCTGGTGCACACAAGGTTTTGTTTGTGCCCTCCAAGAGGATGATGCCCCAGTCTGCTTCCCCCAGTCCTGTGGAAGTTCTATAATCAAATTCCACTGGCCTTCAAAGTCAAATGCCCTAGGGGTTCTCAGTTCCTTTGGTGGATCCTCAGGTTGGGATATCTGTTGTGGGCCCTAGAACTTTCACAGCAACGCAAGAACTTCTTTGGTGTAATTGTTCTCCATTTTGCGGGCTGTCTGCTCTGTGGCTCTATGGTGTGTCCTACACACCATGCCTCCCAGGTCTGCTGCAGCCAGAGCCCCTGTCCCCACAGCAGGCCACTGCTAATCTGTGCCTCTGCAGGAGACACTCAAACACTCAAAAGCAGATCTGGCTCAGTCTCTTGTGGGATCCCTGGGTCCTGGGTACACACAAGGATTTTTTTGAACCCTGCAAGAGTCTCTGGCAGGCATGTGGTTTGATTCTAAATGCAATTTGCCCCTCCTACTGTCTTGTTGGGGCTTCTCCTTTACCCTTAGACATGGGATATCTTTTTTTGGTGGGATCCCACATTCTCCTGTTAATGGTTGTTCATCAGTTAGTGGCAATTTTGGAGTTCTCACAGAAGAAGATGAGCTAACATCCTTCCACTCCGCCATCTTGTTCTATACTGAAGCATATACACAGAGGTGAAAAGGTGGGGCCAGGCTCAAATGACTGGGCTTGGCTCAGAATGTACTCTTGTCATCTCAGAACTTTTCATATGCTGTGCCAGTAAACAAGATGACTTCCCAGGGCAGGAGCGATGCCTGGTGTCTCTGTGTATCATACATTCAGCCTAACTCCTTATACAAAATAGGCAAGATGTTCTCTTCTTCTGCCTTGTAAAGCTTAGAGCCAAGTCTTTACATTTTAAGCAGATATTTTTCTTCAGGAAATTTGCAAACAGACAAAGTTTCTGGTAATTGTTTTTAATCAAAATGGTCAAGTAATTGACTACTGGTGGCTGTGTGAGCTCCACAGATTAATGGTTACTAACAGAGTAATTTAAAGCATTTAGGAATTCACTTCACAGAAATCACCCTTTCGGTGGAAAGTACTCCAAACATTCCCTCTGTTCTCTGCAACTCAGCTGGTTGTCCTTTCCCTTCAAAGAATGTTAATTGCACCACTAATGCTTTCTAGAATATGAGAGGTTCTAAATAAATGTATTTTCCATAACTCAGGCAGAGTGGGTTGAAAAGATGAATTAAGAACCAAAAAATGTTTTACTATTGTTATTGTTTTGTTTTCATTTGATTTGGTTGGTTTCCATGAATAGTTTCATTTTCCAAGCAAATACCCTAGAAGATGTTAAGATCTGGAAAAAGATTCCATGGTCAATTTTGAAAATAGTTTTTTCTTCATATCAGCAAATAAAAGGTCCTGGGAGATAAAAATACTTTAACTTTGCTTAACTCAATGTTTCTCAAATTTATATGATACAAGAATTATTTTATTTACAATATTACTGACATTTGTGATCAAAGAGTCTAGAAATTGATATTTCAGGAGAATTAACAGAATATCCCAACTGATTCATTTAGCTATTCACTCCATCTAGGCCAGGGGTCAGCAAACAGCAAAAGTTGGCTGATGATTTGTTTTTATAAGGCCCAGGAGCTAACAGCGGTTTTACCATTAATAAAGAATTGTAAAAATAAAAACAAAACCACAAAGAAGAATATACAGTGGAGACCTCTGTGGCTCAGAGGCCTGAAACATTTACTGTCTAGCTCTTTATAAGTAGCACTTGCCTGCTCCTGCCCTATGACACTAAAATTTAAAAAATTAAATCCATATATCCTGAATATATAAAATATGGTTAAGAAAAGGGGAGAGAGCGTGGGGGGAAGGAAGGCATAAGCCTGGAGTCCAAAATGCAGTGGGTGAAAAGTGAAAGTGAAAGTGAAGTTGCTCAGTCGTGTCCAGCTCTTTGCAACCCTGTGGACTATAGCCGACCAGGCTCCTCCATCCACGGGATTTTCCAGCAAGAATACTGGAGTAGGTTGCCATTTCCTTCTCCAGGGGATCTTCCCGACCCAGGGATTGAACCCAGGTCTCCCTCATTGTAGGCAGATGCTTTACCATCTGAACCACTAGGGAAATAAAAATGCAGTGGGTGGTCTAACATAACAAGCAGCCCTTAGGACTGTGCCGGGTAATTTTCTCCCATCTTGTATTTGACAGCCCAAAGTGTTCTCTCATCCAGAGCAGATGTGCTGCTCCTTCATCTTTCCTCCTACGTGTCTGAAGCTCCTGGCCACCACGATCCTTTGACTGTAAATATGTTCCCATTGGTCCACATGCCTCTGAAACAATGGTGCCCAGACTGGCTGTTGTTCTACTGAAATCCCATGGAGGCCAAGTAGAACAGGCCTTCCTCTCTGTCTCTCCAGACCAGAGGACACAAGCTGGCTAACTACATGCCTAGTTACACACATGAGTGTCTTTTGTGAGGCTTCTCCAGTGTTTTAAAATATAGGAAAATCATGTTTCTGTTCTTCAGTGAGGGAAGACTAGAATGGGAAGATCTGGCAGCATCAGATCCACATTTCCCCATGCTTCAGTCAGCTGGAGTGGAGTAGCCACTGCTCCTTTTACACAGGGCACCAGCTCTCTGGTTTGCCACAGCCCCTACCACTCCCCACAGTGGACAGCAAGACTGTTCTACTCACTAGCATGTCCTGACTGGTCCCTGAGGTATTCGAGTCTGTAACCTAGCTATCTTTTACCCCTGAGGGCCTAGTTCTAGAAATATCTGTTTAGGTATCTGCATATTTTCAATTCATTTATTAGTGAATAGGCCAAAAAGAAATGATTCATCGGCATGAAGTGACAGGGAAAAAGCTCAGGAAAAGAGCCTTGTTGCCCTGACGGTTTCAACTGGCCTCAGTGAGAGAGTGTGCTACGCAGCTGGTGATGAGTGATAGGAAATGTCCAGAACCAGAAAGAAAAAGGAAGCCTAAAGACAGGGCCATGTGGAAAGAGCAGTGAATTAGGAAAGCAAATCCCTGGCTTCTATTTCTCACTTTCATTTAATCTACTGTATACTCTTGGGCAGCTTGCTTAGCCTCTGGGAGGTTCAGTGAGCTCTTCTACAAATTGCAGATAACAGGCACCTAGTCTTGCCTTCCCTGGTTTGTCAGTACCTGATAAAATCAAGTAATAGATGTGGGAACACTTTAATATCTGTAAAGTATAACACACAAGTAAGGTATTGTTAATCTACTTTGCAGTCTGGCCTAAGGCTGACCTGGTAGAAAAAAATGAAAGCAAAAACAAAACAACCAAAAGAAAAAAAAAAAAAATTCACAAACTAAAAGAGCTAGGTCCCTCTAGAACTAAGACATCCATCTTTTACACTATAAACAGTGAGCTGTTAAAAGGCACAGATGGACCCAGCATGAACTGCTAAAGATGGATAATGATGGTCTCATATTTACCAAGAGTTTCAGACCAACTAGACTTGTTGGCACAAGATACCAGCCTCTTGGACTCAGAGTGTCAGAGGTGAGGTGTGAAGTAGTTTGAGACTATCCGGCCACCACTGAGATCAACAGGGTTCCAAAGAAAGTTTGGAAAGTATTTTTCAGCCTAGACTCGGTTTTCATTCTTCCTACTCAAAGTATGCCCATGTGAGTAAGTTCCACAGTGATTCTCTATTTGCCTCTCTCCGACTCTCCAGGGAGTTCTGGGTTTGTTCAGAAAAACTCCTGCATTCACACCTTCTTGAAGTCTGGTGCCAAGGACAGATACATCCATATGAACACCACTTGCTACCTTCCCAGGAGGGAGCCAAGGATGTACTGCACTGTGTTGTCGTAAAAGACCAAGGAAAGCTTCGGAAAACTCAAAAGAGGCAGAAAGTATGACTGTTTGGAACCACTCAAGCTCAAAACCCATCCCAATGTTGTGCATTTCAGTTTGAGTACCTATTTAGAGATTTCTCCTGACTGTAAGTTCATTGGACAATTTTCACAATTTTTCACCTTAGAATAACTAATGGTTTTCAAGCCCAGTTCTTTTCCTGGTGAGCTGATCTAAGAGCTAAGGTATTAATTGGAAGACTGCACTGTAGCACAAAAGCTGTTCTCACTCCTGTTCAGCAAACCATAGTGAACGAGTTCTTTGCAGAAGACAGAAAGCTAAATGGGAGTCTCATTTGGACTCAAAGTATAAGAGGATGATCCACAGTCATCAGAGCTGACAGAATATGGACTTTTTGCTTCAGGAGTCTGCGCTTGAGTAAAGTGGAACAGACTTTTGCTCCAGGGATGTAAAAGAGAATCAAACATCCAACAGAGTCATATACTAGATCTGGATGACTTTCCATGTTCCTTCCAACTCTGATGATCAATATTTTCTGTTTTTTCCTTGGATAACAGTCTTGATCCAGCAGCTAGCTTTTACCAAGTAAGGCCAAGGCATGCACAACCAGCAAAAAATGGAGGCAGTGTGATTTGTAGGGTGATGCAGATGTTCTCTGCCCCAAATAAACATGCCCACTGCTCCAGCAGACCAAACTTGAAAATAACAGTTTAACAGAATGCCAGATTTGGTTTACATATTTTCACAGAAGTGTAGATAAAGTTGGTTGCTACTGTTAGGATTTCCAAATCCATATTCAGCCAGTCAAAAGAGATCAGGCTATGATGGTTAATTTTTTTTTTTTGGTCTCATTTTGACTTGGTCTTGGGATCCCCAGATTAAACATCATTTCTGGTTGTGTCTCTCAGAGTGTTCCCAGAGTACATTCAGAGAAGGAAATGGCGACCCACTCCAGTATTCTTGCCCAGAGAATCCCAAGGACAGAAGAACCTGGTGGGCTATAGTCCATGGGGTTGCAAAGAGTTGGACACGACTGAGCGACTAACACTTTCACTTTCTGGTTGTGTCTCTCATAGTGTTCCCAGGTTACATTAGCATTTAGATCAGAATACTCTGT
This sequence comes from Giraffa tippelskirchi, assembly GCF_054371585.1. Classification (NCBI taxonomy): domain Eukaryota; kingdom Metazoa; phylum Chordata; class Mammalia; order Artiodactyla; family Giraffidae; genus Giraffa; species Giraffa tippelskirchi. The sequence continues at coordinate 21,813,446 of NC_137283.1, read as the reverse complement.
AAAGTAGATGGCCCTTCTGTAATATGAGTGAGCATCATCTGATCCACTGAAGGCCTGAATAGAACTAAAGAGGAACAGAAGAAATTTGCCCTTCTTTGCTTACTGCCTGCTAGGTTGAGCTGGGACATCTCTATTTTCTTGCCCTCAGACTGGTTCACGCCATTAGCTGCCCTGGTTCTCAAGCTTTTGGTCTTGGACTAGAATTACATCACTGGCTTTCCTGTGTCCCCAGATTGTGGGATTTCTAAGACTCCATCATAGCTGGAGACAATATCTCATAGTAAATAAACATCTTCCTTTAAATATCTTTTGTTGGTTCTGTTTCTCTGTAAAGTCATGATAAATACATTTTGATTTCTCTAAAACAGAAAGCATTAATGAAGGGGACAGGTGGTATGGATAATGAAAATGATACTAGATTCTATTATGTACCAAACACTATATTAGAGGTGTTACATAAATGATCTCATGTAAGTCTCACTATTACCCACCCCTGCCCATTTTAAACATAAATAAATTAAGTCTCAAATAGTCTAAGACACTTTCTCAAGGAGTAAGCACCAGGCATGTAATTACAACTAAGACACTGGGATTCTTGCCATGAAGCAACAACTTTATGGGCAAGAGAAGAGAGGCCAGATGTAAGATGGGAGTGAAGGCTAAGGGTGAGGATACTGGAAAGTGGTGCTAGGGAAGAGAAACCTCAGCATTTTAGACAACGTGGAACAAGCCACAGAGCCCTAGGCATCAACGCCACACTTTTCTAGAGTGTAAAACATGTGGAGTAAGCCCAGAGCTTCCATACAGCGTCAGTCTTTTCAGCGTCAATCTTTACCTCCTTCTATGCCCCTTCTTGGAAATCTAAAAGTTGTAGAAGCCTGAAAAGGAAACAAAGCAAGTCCTGCAGAAGTTTAAGGGGAGCCTGTCTTTTAATACTAACGCAGGTCAATGTACACTATGACAAGGGCCTCTCAAGCTGGGGGCATCAGGAATGTCAAAGAAGGAACAGACGTGAGACCTTGAGGAGGACAAAGCATCTAGAGTATGCTGGCTGGTGGCAGATCAGACAACAGAGCAGGAGTCAAGACGGTAGCCTCTTGTAGGCAGAGGCTTTGCTACAAGCTCCATGACAACAGCACTCCTGTCTGCTTTAATCGCTGTATCCACAGCACCTAGTACAACCCGTGAAGATTTATTTCTAGCTTTTGAGCCTGAATGATTGAAAGATCTTTGGTAACACAATGAAAAAGCAAGGGCTAAGGGAATGGAGAAAGATGTTGATTCTGCTTGAGATATTACTCAGTTTTAAATATATTGAAAAATAAAGTCCAAATAGGCACTATTTCAGAAATTACTCAGAAGGAGAACAAATGTAAATACCCTGAAAGGGTTCTCTCTTATCTCGGGTTCAGTGAGCTGCAAACACTTAAACTTGTGTGGCAAATGATTTCAGCCTTTTTGGAGACCACACTGCTTCCTCCAGTACATATTTCTATCTAGAATTCATTCAACCCATATTTATTGTGCAAGGCCCAGAGGAAGTACTCAGGATAATTCAGTCATGGAGACAACACTTTGGAACCTAACAGCCTAATGAGGAGATGAGTCAGATCCATAAATGACCAGAATATTTAAGAAATAGTAGAGCCTGATGATATATATATCCACTAAACTCATTGGGGTAATGATTTCATGATATACCTAAATCACACCTTTAACTTACGCAGGGCTGTATGTCAATTATACTTCAATAAAACTGAAAGGAGGAAGCGGTAGAACCTGGGCACTGACCAATCACAATAGATTTCTTCTAAAGAATTGGGTCACAAGTTGGAGGATCCTAGTCAGAAGAGGCATTACTCTTAGTTGTTGGATTATAGAGAGATCCAAAGGTGCTGGGAGAAGACCAGGGTTAAAGAATATTCAGAGAATTTGGGAAAGAAATTATTTATCCACTGATTTAAAAGTATTAAAATACTGTAACCACTTGTACATAAAATAGTATACACCAGTTGATTATCAACCCTGTAGATAATAATAACAGAGATAAATAAACATATCAGGTAGCTATTGCTGCCTAGAAAACCACTCTGAGGCACTGGCTTTACATAATGACCATTGATTATTATGTTTCCCAATTGACACATGATTCAGTTGATCTTGGCTGGGTCCAGTTGTGTGTTTTTCAGTCAACTGGGGCCTCTATAATGGGTTGGGTTTAGTCAAAGTTGCTTTTTCTGGGGAAGCTCTGCTCTACATGTTTCTCTTCTTCCTCTGGGACCAGGGGGCTTGTCTCCTCATACATGTAGCACAGTTCAGTCAGTCAATTGTGTCCAATGCTTTGTGACCCCATGGACTGCATTATGCTAGGCCTCCCTGTCCATACCAATTCCCAGAGTTTACTCAATCTCATGTCCATTGAGTCAGTGATGCCATCCAACCCTCTCATCCTCTGTCGTCCCCTTCTCCTCCTGCCCCCAATCCTTCCCAGCATCAGGGTCTTTTCAAATGAGTCAGTTCTTTGCATCAGGTAGCTAAAGTACTGGAGTTTCAGCTTCAGCATCAGCCCTTCCAGTGAATATTCAGGACTGATTTCCTTTAGGATCGACTGGTTAGATCTCCTTGCAGTCCAAGGGACTCTCAAGAGTCTTCTCCAACACCACAGTTCAAAAGCATCAGTTCTTCGGCACTCAGCTTTCTTTCTAATCCAACTCTCACATCCATACATGACTACTGGAAAAACCATAGCTTTGACTAGATGGACCTTTGTTAGCAAAGTAATGTCTCTGCTTTTTAAAATGCTGTCTAGGTTGGTCAAAACTTTTCTTCCAAGGAGCAGGTATCTTTTAATTTCATGACTGCTGTCACCATTGGCAGTGATTTTGGAGCCCAAAAAATAAAGTCAGCCACTGTTTCCACTGTTTCCCCATCAATTTGCCATGAAGTGATGGGAACGGATGCCGTGATCTTAGTTTTCTGAATGTTGAGCTTTAAGCCAACTTCTTCACTCTCCTCTTTCACTTTCATCAAGAGGCTCTTTAGTTCTTCTTCACTTTCTGCCATAAGGTTGGTGTCATCTGCATATCTGAGGTTATTGATATTTCTCCCGGCAATCTTGATTCCAGCTTGTGCTTCCTCCAGCCCAGTGTTTCTCATGATGTACTCTGCATATAAGTTAAATAAGTAGGGTGACAATATACAGCCTTGACTTACTCCTTTTCCTATTTGGAACCAGTCTATTGTTCCATGTCAAGTTCTAACTGTTGATTCCTGACCTGCATACAGATTTCTCAAGAGGCAGGTCAGGTGGTCTGGTATTCCCATCTCGTTCAGAATTTTCCACAGTTTGTTGTGAGCCACACAGTCAAAGGCTTTGGCATAGTCAATAAAGCGAAAGTAGATGTTTTTCTGGAATTCTCTTGCTTTTTTGATGATCCAATGGATGTTGGCAATTTGATCTCTTGTTCCTCTGCCTTTTCTAAAACCAGCTTGAACATCTGGAAGTTCATGGTTCATGTACTGTTGGAGCCTGGCTTGGAGAATTTTGAGCATCACTTTGCTAGTGTGTGAGGTGAGTGCAATTGTGTGGTAGTTTGAGCATTCTTGGCATATCTTTCTTTAGGACTGGAATGAAAATTGACCTTTTCCAGTCCTGTAGCCACTGCTGAGTTTTCCAAATTTGCTGGCATATTGAGTGCAGCACTTTCACAGCATTCTCTTTTAGGATCTGAAATAACTCAACTGGAATTCCATCATCTCTACTAGCTTTGTTCATAGTGATGCTTCCTAAGGCCCACTTGACTTTGCACTCCAGGATGTCTGGATCTAGGTGAGTGATCACACCATCATGGTTATCTGGGTCGTGAAGATCTTTTTTGTATAATTCTTCTGTGTACTCTTGCCACCTCTTCTTAATCTTTTCTGCTTCTGTTAGGTCCATACTATTTCTGTCCTTTATTGTGCCCATCTTTGCGTGAAATGTTCCCTTGGTAACTCTAATTTTCTTGAAGAGATCTCTAGGCTTTCCCATGCTATTGTTTTCCTCTATTTCTTTCCACTGATCACTGAAGAAGGCTTTCTTATCTCCTCTTGCCATTCTTTGAAATTCTACACTCAAATGGGTATATCCAAAAGTCTACAAGCAATAAACGCTGGAGAGGGTGTGGAGAAAAGGAAACCCTATTACACTGTTGGTGGGAATGCAAACTAGTACAGCCACTATGGAGAACAGTGTGGAAATTCCTTAAAAAACTGGAAACAGAACTGCCATATGACCCAGCAATCCCACTGCTGGGCATACACACTGAGGAAACCAGAATTGAAAGAGACACGTGTACCCCAATGTTAATCACAGCACTGTTTATAATAGCCAGGACATGGAAGCAACCTAGATGTCCATCAGCAGACGAATGGATGAGAAAGCTGTGGTACATTTACACAATGGAATATTACTCAGCCATTAAAAAGAATACATTCGAATCAGTTCTAATGAGGTGGATGAAACTGGAGCCCATTATACAGAGTGAAGTAAGCCAGAAAGAAAAACACCAATACCATATACTAACGCATATATAGGGAATTTAGAAAGATGGTAACGAAAACCCTGTATGCAAGGCAGCAAGAGACACAGATGTATAGAACAGTCTTTTGGACTCCATGGGAGAGGGCGAGGGTGGGATGATATGGGAGAATGGCATTGAAGCACGTAAATTATCATATGTGAAATGAATCGCCAGTCCAGGTTTGATTGATGATACAGGGTGCTCGGGGCTGGTGCACTGGGATGACCCAGAGGGATGGGATGGGGAGGGAGGTGGGAGGAGGGTTCCTGATGGGGAACACATGTACACCCATGGCAGATTCATGTCAATATATGGCAAAACCAATACAATATTGTAAAGTAAAAAATAATAATAATAAAAGGTATGGCTAAGAAAAAACAAAAAAATATAAAAATAAAAATGAAAACAACTAAACTATAAAAACAAAACAAAAAATAACAAATGGGTATATCTTTCCTTTTCTCCTTTGCCTTTAGTGTCTCTTCTTTTCACAGCTATTAGTAAGGCCTTCTGAGACAGCCATTTTGCTTTTTGCATTTCTTTTTCTTGGGGATGGTCTTGCTCCCTGTCTCCTGTACAATGTCACAAACCTTGATCCATAGTTTTTCAGGTACTCTGTCTATCAGATCTAATCCCTTGAATCTATTTCTCACTTCCACTGTATAATCATAGGGGATTTGATTTAGGTCATACCTGAATGGTGTTGTGGTTTTCCCTACTTTCCTCAATTTAAGGAGTTTATGATCTGAGCCACAGTACACTCCCGGTTTTGTTTTTGCTGACTGTATAGAGCTTCTCCATCTTTGGCTGCAAAGAATATAATCAATCTGATTTCAGTACTGACCAGCTGGAGATGTCCATGTGTAGAGTTTTCTCTTGTGTTGTTGGAAGAGGGTGTTTGCTATGGTCAGTGCATTCTCTTGGCAAAACCTTACTAGCCTGTGCCCTGCTTAATTCTGTACTCCTAGGCCAAATTGGCCTGTACAGGTACAAGAGGCGGGTTAATTTGGTAAGTATTTTTCATGTCCCTGCTTGTTTTATTTCTTCTAAAACTGATTCTCAAAGCAAGTCAAGAAATCAGAATTAAGGAGTAAGGAAATATTTTCCTCCTTCACAATGAAGGAAAAGCAAAGTCTCATGGCAAAACTCAGGGATACAGGAGGTGCTTATTGATGCCACAATAACTACAACAAATATCTGTTTTATTGTCTGTTCTGTATCCATTTCTACTTTGGGAAAAGGCAGCTTAATTCTGTTTTACAAAAACACTCTTCCTTCGCTTTTGGTCCCTGTGGTTGGTTCTACCCTCCAGCTCCTAAGTGTGGCATCTGTCTCAGATCTGGGCAATGACAACATTCCATCCACTTTGGCCATACTCATTGGTTCAGAGACAGGCACGCAGCCACAGCCAGGCCGATAAGATTAAATTTTAGAAATTGTGTTGGAGTTATTGGGAAAGAGATGTCTCTTTCTGAGGGAGGTTGCTGAGAGGCTAAAACATAAACCTAGAGCTTCTGGCAGTCATCTTGTTACAATGAAAGGAGAACACTGAGAGAGATGCCAATTCAAGGAAACGGTGAGGGACAAAGCACAAATGACTGAATGCAGTTGATAGCTTTTGATCCTCTGCCTCTAGCTGTGCCTGAATCAGTCATTCTTGAGATTCTTTAGGTATATGTATCAACATTTCCCCCCTGTCTCCCTAGCTAGTTTGAGTTAGGTTAGAGAGGCATAAAGCCATTACGGAAAATAAATGCTGAGTAAACTTGTTTGGCCAGAAGGATTGTGGTAAGCTATTTAGAGAAGTTGTCATTTGAGCCAACCATGACTTAATATTTTGATTTTTTTTTTGGTGACTAAATGACCCTTTAAATTCCTCTTCTATCCCTGAAAGAAATAATTTACATTAAAGGGTCCAGCAACAGGAGACATATTTTGAAAAACAAGTAGTCGGATACCTCTTCCATTTCTTCTTGGCAAATTTTAGCATAGAAATGAAATCTCTTCAGTCAACAGCCTAGTTAATTTTCCAGTTGGTCTAACAATATATTTAAGGAACTTGCTTCCTAAAAGATTAGTTGGGCCCCGCTGAGTTAGGGAGACATCACCCAATTCCTAGGCAGTTAATCTACTCATTATGTATTTTATTCTTAACTTTTTTTTTCCCCCAAGGATCAACTGAAGCATGAGAGATAATATAGTTTTCTTAAGCAATTGCTTTCAAGTTCTGATGAAGAAAGTGCCAAGCTCAGATTTCAACACAGTTTTTCTCAAAGTTTTCAAGTAGAAGTCAGCTTGAAATCTTTTCTAAAGGATGCTCCTTCTCCCAAATAAAATTCATATTCTAATCAAAGTGACCTACACTTGGTCTTATTCAAATTTAGCCATTTTCCCATATATATCCTATACCTCTCTAAAATATTCTCTAGGACTGAAAATTTAATACACTGCAAAAAATAAAACACTTCACAGACACTCATATATCATCCCAACTGTTCCATTCAAATGGATAACATTGACTATTCTGTTTGTGCTGATGCTAATCTTAGAGATGAAAAAAATATCAAGGGGGAATATCTGTACACTTTCGCAAATGCTCCTAAAACAACCATGGTAACAATTCCCACAGCAACATTTATAACCCAAGCTAACAGGCAGAAAAAGAAATAAGCATGAATACACTCCATAGGCATACCATACCCCATTTTCACACACAGAGACATAAACATTTGTGTGTTTGTGTTTTCTTTAAATTCAAATTTAAAAATTACCCTTCAAGCCTCACTGGTAAGGAAGATCCTGTTAGTAATCACCAGCTACAAACTTTGCTTCCTGAACTAAAATATGCTGATAAGGCAATTGGTCCTTCGTGCTCAGCTGTACCTGACTCTTTGTGACCCAATGGACTGTAGCCCACCAGGCTCCTCAGTTCATGGGATTCTCCAGGCAAGAATACTGGAGTGGGTTGTCATTTCCTTCTCCAGGGGATCTTTCCCAGCCAAGGATCAAAGCTACATCTCCAGTGTCACCTATATTGGCAGGCAGATTCTTTACCACTGAACCACCTAGGAAGCCCCAAATATCCAGCTAATCACCTTCATATACATCCCTTCTACCTGTCCCTCAACTCTTTCTCACACATACGTACATGCACACAAACTCTACCAGTCTTGGGGATTTATCAGTTCCCCATACTCCTCAGGGCACATGTGGGTACAGGTGCTTTTGCTTTGGACAGCACCTTTGCCCATTTGCAACACTGTTGCCAAATTTAGAAATCAGTCATCATTTGGCTTGAGGAAATATTTTGGAATATTCAGATTGATTCACTGTCCTCGCAATTAACACTCAGAAGGTAACACTGAAAAATGCACCTTGAAGTCCCCCATGCAGTTTTCCTTACTTTTCTCCATATTCTCCTCAATATTTATTATCTTATATATTTTTATAATAAACATTCTAACAGGTGAGTGGTGATATCTCATTGTGGTTTTGATTTGCATTTCCCTGATGATTAATGATGTTGAGAATCTTTTCAGGTACATGTTACTCATTTAATATCTCTGTTAGAAAAGTATTTTTTCATACCCTTTACTCGTTTCTAATTGGATTTATTTTTTGTGGTTTTTATAGAGTTGTATAAGTTCCTTGCATATTTCAGATATTGGCCCTTTATCAGATAACATGACTAACAAGGGCTTAGTTTGCAAAATATACAAACAGCTCATACAACTCAACAAAAACAACAACAAAACTCAATTGAAAAATGAGCAGAAGACCTAAATAGACATTTTTTCAAAGAAGACATGCAAATGGCCAATAGGCACATGCAAAGACACTGCTGCTGCTGCTAAATTGCTTCAGTCGTATCCAACTCCGTGCGACCCCACAGACGGCAGCCCACTAGGCTCCACCATCCCTGGGATTCTCCAGGTAGGAGTACTGGAGTGGGGTGCCATTGCCTTCTCTGCAAAGACATTAAATATCACTAATTACTTGGAGAAATACAAATCAAAACTACAATGAGCTATCACCTCACACCAGTCAGAATGGCCATCATTAAAACATCTACAAATAACAAATGCTGGAGAGGGTGCAGAGAAAAGGGAACCCTCCTACACTGTTGGTTGGAATGTAATTTGGTGCAGCTACTGTGCAAAACAGTGTAAGTTCCTCAAAAAACTAAAAATAGAATCACCATGTGATCCAGCAATCCTACTCCTGAGCATATATGCAGACAAAACTATAATTCAAAAAGATACATGCAGAACTATTCACAGCAGAACTATTCACAATAGCCAAGACATGGGAGCAAATTAAATGTCCATGGGAAGATGAAGGGATTAAGATGCGGGGCATATATACAATGGAACACTCAATTCAGCTCAGTTCAGTTCAGTCACTCAGTCGTGTCCAACTCTTTGCAACCCCATGAATTGCCACACGCCAGGCCTCCCTGTCCATCACCAACTCCCAGAGTTTACCCAAACTCACGTCCATCGAGTCGGTGATGCCATCCAACCATCTCACCCTCTGTTGTCCCCTTCTCCTCCTGCCCCCAATCCTTCCCAGCATCAGGGTCTTTTCCAATGAGTCAACACTTCACATGAGGTGGCCAAAGTATTGGAGTTTCAGCTTCAACATCAGTCCTTCCAATGAACACCCAGGACTGATCACCACTCAGTCATAAAAAAGAACAAAATAAGACCATTTGCAGCAACATGGATGCAATTAGAGATTATCATACTAAGTGAAAAAAGTCAGAAAGAGAATGACAAATACTATATAATATCACTTATATGTGAAATCTAAAATATGACACAAAACAGAAATAGAATCATAAACATATAGAATAGACTGGTGATTGCCAAAGGGAAGTAGGATGAGAGAGGGATGGACTGGGAGTTTTGGATTGGCAGATGCAAACTGGTATACATAGAATGATATAAAAAAGCATCCTATTGTATAGCACAAGGAACTATATTCAATATCCTGTGACAAATAATAATGGAAAAGAATATGAAAGAACAATATGTATGTATGTATAACTGAGTCATTTTGCTGTACACTAGTAATTAACACAACATTTTAATTCAAATAACTTTTAAAAAAGTTCCCTACTAGTTTTGCATTGTTGGCTATTTCCCCTTTCAGATCTACTAATATTTGCTTAATAGATTTAGGTGCTCTGATGTTGGATACTATGTATTTATAATTTGTTATATCATCTTGATGAATTGATCCATTGTTCACTCTATAATAACCTTATTTGTCTCTTGCTACAGTTTTGGAGTTAAAATCTATTTTGTCTGATATAAATACTGCTATTCCTGCTCTCTCCTGGATTCTATTCGCATGGGCCAACTTTTCCCATTCCTTCATTTTCAGCATATGTGTGTTCTGAAAGCTTCTGAAGTGAGTAAAACTGTATGTGAATCAGCATACAGTTGGGTTTTGTATTTTGTTTGTTTGTTTTTTAACCTATTAGCCACTCTATGTGTTTTGATTTGATAATTTAATGTACTTACATTTAAAGTAATAACTGATAGGTAAGGATTTACTACTGTCCTCTTACTGTTTTCTGGCTGTTTTATTGTTTCCTTGTTTCTTTATTCCTCTCTTGCTATCTTCCTTTGTGACTGGTTGATTTTCCATAATGCTATACGTTGATTTCTTTTTTATCTTTTGTGCATCCACTATAAATTTTTACTTTGTAGTAGACATGAGGTATAAACAAAACATCTTATAACATTCCATTTTAAGCTGATAACCACTTAAATTTGATTATGTACAAAATTTGCAAACTTTCACCCCCTCACACACACAGACACATATGCTTTTGATATCACAGTATACATCTTTTTACATATATACTCATTAACAGATTATTGAAGCTATAGTTATTTTTTTAATATTTTTATCTTTTAACCTTTAGACTATACTTAAGTGACTATACACCACCATTACAGTATTATAGTGTCCTGAATTTGATTGTATACTTATCTTTATCAGATGAACCCCCTCAGCTTTTGTCTGGGAAAATTTTTATCCCCCCTTCATTTTTGAAAGAAAACTTTGCCAGTGAAAGTACCCTTGATTGGCAGGTTTTTTTCTCTCTTTCAGCACTGTGAATGTTATCATCTTACATTCATTCCCAACGTTTTTACTTAGACATCCAATGATAGCCTTATGGGTGTTAACTTGTGTGAGGTAAGTTTTTTTTTTTTTAAGATTCATTCTGTCTGCTCTTTGAAGAATACACTATAAGTAGGAAAGAATGAAGTCAGGAAGAATAATAGAAGCTACTGCAGCAATCAAAGAGACAAGGGTGGTGGCTACAGAGACTGAGAGAAAGGGAGTGCACTTGGACTATATTTTATAAAGTATCAGTAGGGCTTGTTGCTTGATTGGATGTGAGAGGTGAGGGAGAGGGAGAAATCCAGGAGGACTTGGTCATCAACATCCACGAGGACTAGTGGAATAAAAAGGGATAACTTTTGGGTGTAATGGGTAATTAATACAAAGATTTACCAGGACTTTTTCTCATCTCTCTCTATTGAGGATATCTGCAATAAAAAGCTATGACACAAGTCTTTGAAGAGAATAGATAGATTCAGGAAGGAATGTAGTGAGGTTGGGTGTTGCTATTCAAATGTCCTACTGAAAGCAGTCACATAACCCCCAGTCTACTGCAACATCACCTTTATAAAGGAGTTTTGTCTGTGGCAGAAGACAGGAAGATGCTTCTTTTTGCAGTAGATGGTCTGTCTATAGTGTGAGACACATCTTATGAAGGTGCTCTCAGTCCAAAGAATCAAGTTGCATTTTTATCTATTGTTTTCTGTTATTTTCATGCATCTTAAATTCAAAAGCATCTTGTCTACTTTTTCTTAGCCCTCACTAATGATTCACCTTTTGGGAGCATCGCCCAAGTTGAAAATATCAAAGTAACAGATGTGATGCATTAAGAATTTGTTAAAAATATACAGTGAATAAAAGGGTTAAATCCAAATTCCTCAGACTGACAGCATGGGCTTCTAAACAATTTGGGAATGGATGGTACTCAAAAGTGTGCTGAATTAACTTAATTGACTCTTCCATTTCCATATCTTATTCAATATTTTATTTAGAGAATTTTTTTTAATTGAAGATTTGATTATGAGGTGTTCTAATAACATTGGATCTCTGGATGAACCACCTTTAAACTATATCACCTCTTCCCAAGGCACAGAACTGGCTAAATTCATTAATTGTCTTTTGATTTCATGGACCACTGAAATGTCAGCCTTTGTGGGTTCCTGCTGAGTGGCTCAGGGTCACTAGTGCCCTTAGGATTTATAATCTTCTTAATTTCAATTATTCCTTCCTTGTCTCCATAAGCTTTTATAATGCCTCCTCCTGGGTTTGCTTTTGCTTAAAACTGAATTTCCTCTCCTGCTACCTCTTGCCCACTTGCTTTCTTTCTCTGTGCCTTATACTTTCCCTTACTAACTTCTGGGGGATTCTCCTGCTGCACACTCTTGAAATACATTTCAGCTGTGGTAATCAAAGGCCAACCTTGCTGTCCACTGTGGAAATAAGTACTAGAAACATTTAATTCAGAAAAGATCTTGGCCTCTGGAGTAAAACTGCCTGGAATTCAAATCCCCACTCCCCTACTTCCTGGCTGCCATGTCTTGGATGAATTCTTTAAATGTTTCTGAGTTTCTGTTTCATCATCTGAAAAGTAGGTGTGATAATAAAAACCATAAAAGATTATTGTGAATGTTTAATGAGATAATACACAGAAAGTTTATAGTACATAATGCATAGGAAACATCCCCTAAATGTCTGTTATTATTGCCATTATTATAATCATCATCCTAGGGATGCTCTGCAGTTTGTATGTATGTCGTTTGTATGCAAGAAAAGCAATGAGCCCAGTGGCCGACACTCATTAAGCAGTCAATAAGTTTCAGGTAATACTATTGTACTCATGAATAACCTAGAATCACAAGATAGCATGGAAGAGGAAAATATAGACTATTTAATCCTCTAATTTTACAGATGAGAAAACATGTTAGAAAGGGAGAATTAGTTGCCAAAGAGGACACAAAGGACAGCTCTGGACTCCACTGCAGTCTCTTTTCCAGGTCAACCCCCAGCCTGATTAGTAGGCAGTGGACAGAGGGGAGGATATTTAAGTTGGTAAGAAAGTGAGGAGCAGGAGAATAAAGGAAAATGCATAAAGGAAACTGCAGAATGGATCCAGAGATCAAAAGAACAGATATGGGTGGGACGGTGGAGAATGTTTCCAAAAATTTGGAATCATAATCAAAGCCTTTGAGAAATCAAATGCTGACAGTAAAAATTGAGATAAGGAAGAGAAAAGTAAGAGGGAACTAAAAAGTGTAACAGAGAAGTACAAGGAGTTTTGTAAAAAAGGTTAAGGCTTCCCAGATGTCTCAGTGGTAAAGAATCCACCTGCCAATGCAGGAGATGCAAGAGACATGGTTTGATCCTTGGGTTGGGTTGATCCCCTGGAGAAGGAAATAGCAACCCACTCTAGTATTCTTGCCTGGGAAATCCCAAGGATAGAGGAGCCTGGTGGGCTAGAGTCCATGAGGTCTCAAAGAGTCAGAGAGGACTGAGCATGCAAGCATACAACAGTTTGCATGTAGGGACCTAAAGCATTACATTGTCCATGACTTTGGTCCAGAGGTAAAGGAGCAGTTTAAGCACAAATGTTTTCCCAAAGGCCTACGCCGATTTATCACCTGTGAGTTTCCACAGATTATTTATGGTGGGTCCAACAAGGAACTGCTATTGGGTGGGGGCTGTTGCACTCATCTCACATGTTAGTAAAGTAATGCTCAAAATTCTCCAAGCCAGGCTTCAGCAATACGTGAACCGTGAACTTCCAGATGTTCAAGCTGGTTTTAGAAAAGGCAGAGGAACAAGAGATCAAATTGCCAATATCCAGTGGATCATCGAAAAAGCAAGAGAGTTCCAGAAAAACATCTATTTCTGCTTTATTGACTATGCCAAAGTCTTTGACTGTGTGGATCACAATAAACTCTGGACAATTCTGAAAGAGATGGGAATACCAGACCATCTGACCTGTCTTTTGAGAAACATGTATGCAAGTCAGGAAGTAACAGTTAGAACTGGACATGGAACAACAGACTGGTTCCAAATAGGAAAAGGAGTATGTCAAGGCTGTATATTGTCACCCTGCTTATTTAACTTATATGCAGAGTACATCATGAGAAACGCTGGGCTGGAAGAAACACAAGCTGGAATCAAGATTGCCGGGAGAAATATCAATAACCTCAGATATGCGGATGACACCACCCTTATGGCAGAAAGTGAAGAAGAACTAAAGGGCCTCTTGATGAAAGTGAAAGAGGAGAGTGAAAAAGTTGGCTTAAAGCTCAATGTTCAGAAAACTAAGATCATGGCATCTGGTCCCATCACTTCATGGGAAATAGATGGGGAAACAGTGGAAACAGTGTCAGACTTTATTTTTGGGGGCTCCAAAATCACTTCTGATTGTGATTGCAGCCATGAAATTAAAAGACGCTTACTCCTTGGAAGGAAGGTTATGGCCAACCTAGATAGCATATTTAAAAGCAGAGACATTACTTTGCCAACAAAATCCATCTAGTCAAGGCTATGGTTTTTCCAGTGGTCATGTATGGATGTGAGAGCTGGACGGTGAAGAAAGCTGAGTGCCAAAGAATTGATGCTCTTGAACTGTGGTGTTGGAGAAGACTCTTGAGAGTCCCTTGGACTGCAAGGAGATCCAATCAATCCATCCTAAAGGAGATCAATCCTGGGTGTTCATTGGAAGGACTGATGTTGAAGCTGAAACTCCAATCCTTTGGCCACCTCATGCAAAGAGTTGACTCATTGGAAAAGACCCTAATGCTGGGTAGGATTGGGGGCAGGAGGAGAAGGAGATGACAGAGGATGAGATGGTTGGATGGCATCACTGACTCGATGGACATGGGTTTGGGTACTCCAGGAGTTGGTGATGGACCGGGAGGCCTGGCGTGCTGAAATTCATGGGGTTGGAAAGAGTCGGACACAACTGAGTGACTGAACTGAACTGAATTGAACTGAACTGTTGCTCCCACAACTCTTACTGTTGCTACAAGAGTGTGACTTCACATGGTTTGACACGGACAATACAGCACTGATAGGGTAGATTGTCACTGGAGACAGCAATGGGGGAGTAAGTCTTGGACAAGGCCAAGAGTGGGAAGGCCAAAATAGAACTGCCAACCCAATGTCATGAAAGGATGTAGGGTCAACATGTGGGTTTCTCATCATGAAAGGAGCATTTGCCTAGAATGCAAAGACACAGACACAAAATACAGAGGAAGGGGCTAGAATGCAGAGTGACACGTGTTCGCGAAGAAGGTGCATATTAACTGCAAGATTACAAAGGGCTTCATAACTTATAGTTTGGCTTCCTATTTGACTCCCGTTGCATCTATTATGGAGGTGTCCCTGGGGTGCCTGAGCCAGTCAAAGCATACTTACTCCCTGCTGTTTTGTTATGTTATGGACTTCAGATGTCTTGCAAGGTCATGGAGTATGAATTGCCTCCCTGTACTAGAATCTGCATAAGATGAAAAAAGGGTCAGGCAAAGGGCAAATATAAGCTGGGATACATTTGCCCTTGGCCTGATCAAAGGCTAAAGGGAAGACTCAGCAACATCTTCTAGGGTTTCAGGTTTCAGCTAATACTGACAACAGGGAGGAAACCACTCTTGCCACCACCACTGTCTTTATCTCTCCCATGAAGGATAGGATTGGCTTTCTAATCTATGTCTCTCTAGTCTGTTAGTATCTGCTTAATATGGCGCTGGCAATGATTAAGGACAAAGAAAACTGGAACACAGACTGTGCCTCAAAGTCCTTAAATCCAAACAAGGATTTAAGGATGTCAAGTCTTTTAGATCTTCAAGCAGAAGTCCTCCTTTTAGGTGACTTCTAAGCTGCCTTCAGCACAGTTAACCAACTAACTTGCCATTTGCTCAGAGTCTTGGGAGAGGTCAGTGGAAGAAACACATGCTATTTCTCAATTTTGACATGTCCTAGAATCTCCTGTTAGGGCCCCATAGAGATGAAGTAAAGAAGGATAGTTTCTGACGTTTAAATGTTTAAATGGCCTCCCAGGAAAGGCCCTGGCGTTCATACCACTGTCACAGCACCCACAGATGCACCACTGAACCTAGATATGGCCTGAGTATCCTTCCTAGCACCACACTCCAGGCAGTGCTACCCAGGTAACAGGATGTGCAAGAAGAGATGCCCTTCCTGGCTACTCCTCACTTTTTATATATGAGTTATTAATGGATGCAGAAGTAAGACTAAGATGCAAGTTCTGTGACACCCAGCTCAGTGCCTTCAAACCTTGACTCTGCTTCTCCTTCCTTCCCCTGTGCTGATGAGGATCCCCTGCTTCTCTTTTCAAGCAACAGCCTTTGAAATTCCACATATTTCAAATGTCTGTTCAATTTACAGGAAGCCCAGAGCTAGTCTCAGTGAAAGTGATATGAGAGGTGCACAAAGGTCCGCTTGCCCTGAGAGTATAGATCCTGGCAGGCTCACCTTAGTGAGTCAAGACTATTCCTGTCCCCATCGCCCGGCTTCAGTACAATGCAGACATATCAGGAGGTTCTTGACTACCAGAAGTCAGGGTACCTACCTAAGCAGACATTTCTGGAAGAATAAGGACTTGAGAGTCAGCTAAAGGCAAATGGCAATCATAGTCTTCCCCTTGGACAGACTTGGTGACCTCTCTGAAGCACAGTGACTTTCTATGAAATGGGGCTAACATCACCCACCTGGGAAACCGGTGAAGTCAAACGAGATAATGCATATGCAGTGCATCACCTGTTGAGCTGGTAAAGAATCCACCTGCAATGTGAGAGACCTGGGTTAGATACCTGGGTTGGGAAGATCCCCTGGAGAAGGGAAAGGCTACCCACTCCAGCATTCTGGCTTGGAGAATTCCATAGACTGTATAGTCCATGGGGTCGCAAAGAGTTGGACACGACTGAGCAACTTTCACTTTCATCCATATCATAAGCGTGATTTTCCCCAGGACTGCTGAAGACAAAAGGACCATTGAGGGAGTAGATTGCAGATAAATGATATATTGAATTGAGAATTAAGAGCAAGAGACTTTGTCTTACCTCTGAAGTGATAGGGCAATTAGGGGAGTGGAGAATGCAAAAGGTCAAGGTGAGAGCACAACAAAGATCACAGCAACAGACAAAGCCTGTTTGGCTATAAGAGCTGGGCCTGGAGCTCGAGTGACACCAGGAGACAGAGCAACTGCCGATACTGAGGAAAAACCCAGCCTGGCAGGCACTGCAGAGTATTCAAAGGGCTCAGCAAAAAATTGGGTCATGGAATAAGCAAGCAGCAGGCACCTGAGATTCTGGGAGAGGGAAGAAACTTGGCGAGAATCACCAAAGGGAATCCAGGAGGCAGTCTGTGTCTGGGGCATCTCTGGGCGGGCAGTAGGATCCCAGGGACAGACAAGAGTTCAGAGTGACCTCAGCTTTTGTCAGGGACACTGTAAAATCTCATAAGGACCTCCACCCTAGAGGGGCTCTTATGGCAGGCAGGTTCCTGTGATATTGTCTCAGATACAGAGGCCAGAGGCCAAAGACAGGGCTGTCTTACAGATGGGGATCAGGTAGCACCTAAAGGTGGGAGAAAGAGGAACAAGAGTGTTAGAACTGGGTAAGGATAAGTATAGTGAGAACAGCAGAACCAGAGAAATCTAAGGTAAAAACTATAGCTGGGTTTTTTTTTTATCATAGAAACTGAGACACTTTGGACAAATGAAATTTTCAAAGCCTCCAACTGTTCATCTGTAAAAAGAGAATAAAAACTAGTAAATAGCATCATTCTGGGGACTACATAAAATGAACATAAGACATTTTTTCTTCATAACTTCATCCAAATCTGTCTTAAACTCCCATGAACATCTCACTAACTATATAGATAAGAGCATATAATATATGATAATATACAGAACATTATAACTGTAGCATGGGCTTCCTTGGTAGCTCAGCTGGTAAAGAATTTGCCTATAGTGCAAGAGACCCAGGTTTGATCCCTGGGTCGGGAAGATCCCCTGGAAAAGGAAATGGCAACCCATTCATTTTCTTGCCTGGAAAATCCTATGGACAGAGAATTCTGGCAGGCTGCAGTCCATGGGGTTGCAAGAGTTGGACACGACTAAGTGGCTAAACCACCACCACCACAGCTGTAGCATATCCAGTGATGGGTACGACAGATGGTAGTGATGTTAACAGCCCATACATGTACATGCTGCTGCTGCTGCTAAGTAACTTCAGTCGTGTCCGACTCTGTGCGACCCTATAGATGGCAGCCCACCAGGCTCCCCTGTCCCTGGGATTCTCCAGGCAAGAATACTGGAGTGGGTTGCCATTTCCTTCTCCAGTGCATGAAAGGGAAAAGTGAAAGTGAAGTTGCTCAGTCGTGTCCTACTCTTAGCGACCCCATGGACTGTAGCCTACCAGGCTCCTCCATCCATGGGATTTTCCAGGCAAGAGTACTGGAGTGGGGTGCCATTGCCTTCTCCGATACATGTACATATCACTTTTCAAGAGATACTCTTTGTATCTGTCTTCTTGCTTGATCTTCACACTTTGTGATGTAGGTGGGAAGAATAACTATGAACTGGAAACAGCAAAATGTTCAGCAAATAGAGAAATATTTGTATTAATGATATTTTTAGTTTTTGTATTTTATAATGCTTTAATATTCTGGGACCTTATGATTTGGGGACGGAGTGCCCCTCCCAGGGCTATGCTTGGAGATTACAAACAACTTGACTCAAAGTGTGCCTTTCATATGCAAACCAACAAATTCAAAGCCCATACTTCAACCACTTCCTTTATCTAATTCTCACACACTGAGTCAGTACTCTCTTTGCCCTGAATCACTCCAGGACCAGATGCCAGACAGCTGGGGACTACCCTACCTCCTAGACTCCACTGACATTATTACAATACGCAATCTTAATCTTGCTTAGTTTGCCTACCCTGCCTTGTCCCTTCCTTTCCACAAAAACCTCAATGAAGACTCCATTTTCTTCCATTCCCTCTGCTTCCTGACCAACTCGAGTGCTTCCATACATGGCCCCGCATTGCACAGTGTAGTGTGTCCCCTCTTCTTGGGAACTGCAAGTAACAAACTATCAGTTCAAAGGCAGGTATTTAGCGATCTGTTGACCTCACCACACCTGAATAAAAACCATATCCCAGGTACATTTTAAAGCAATGCTAAATCAAATATGGTAAATAGCACCAGGGTATTTATAGGTACTTTAAAATTTTTTACCAAGAAATAAATAGAAGCATTATATTACATTAAAATGGAAAGATCTCAACATTTCAAGTGGAAAAAAAGTCATAGAACAAATTTTATAATATGATTCTACTCATGGAAAAAAGTTAGTTTGTTTCTCTACATGCACATACACATGCACAGGAGGATAAAGGATTTATGCTCAACTACTGGCCGTGGCTATAGCTGGAAACAGGGGTGCGCTGAGGCAGGTGGGAGAAGAATGTTGAAGGAAGAATTTCAAACTGTTTTATACATATGTCTTTACTCTTTGAATCTCTAACAAAATTAGATTCATGTTTTATTTAATAATGATGGCAAAAATGATTATTCAGCATCTGATTCTTAACATGTACATAATACAGTAACATAGAATGGATACTATTCAATAATAAGTATTTTTTGGATATTATCAGATCAAACCTTTCCACCAAAGGGCCACTAGGAGTTAGCAGCCTGGGGCACAATGAGGTTTTTAGAGCTTCTAAATCAACTCTGATGAACTATTAGAGAAGGGCTTATGTTAAAACCCAAAACTTACTAAAAGTATTTATCATCATTATCTCTCTATCCCCTAATATACAATAACTCATTTTCCCAGCATCCATAGTTTGCAAGGGATTTTAAAATTAAACCTTAAAAGCTAAATTTTTCTAGAATCCGTCTGGACTTAGCACTCAATGCCAATGGAAAAGCTCAGGATAATTTGTTTTCCTCTATAATTTCAACGTAGATCAATACAAGAGTTCTTTATTGCCTCTACAGCTTCTAGCACTTGACAGTCAATCATTACAGAAGGAGCGGTTTGGGATCCATAGATTGAAGGTGGTCAGACTCCATTTTTCATGTGGTTTCTGTGGTTTCAAGTGAATTTGGGGCAGAAAGAAGAGAAGCTAGCTTCTTATTGTGTAGTCCTCAGAACTGAAAGTATGGGCTGCTGAGACTGGAGACTAGAGAAAGGATTATAGTTCAGTAATATTGCAAAGGATAAGGTGTAGGCTGTGAAGCCTGACTGGCTTCTGATCGTCGTTCTGCCCTTGGATGTGTGACCTTAAACAAGTCACTTCACTTAAGTGTTCATTTCCTCATTGGTCTAACAAGGATAATAACTGCATCAACATCATACAGTTATCATAGGGAATACAAATTCCTGAAAAACAGTAAGTGTTCTATATGTTATTTGTTTTCCTTATATTTGAGATAGTATACTCTTAGTTTGGTAGAATCTATGCCTTCAATCAAATTCATATTAATACATCAACCACATGATAGCCTCAATCTCTGCTCACAGGAGGCTTACAGAATAATTAGAGAGGTCAAACATATTCTTGCAAAAAGTTAGATAACCATACAAATTTTATCTAGAGATTTAGGGCAAAAGTTGGCCACTCATCATTCCATCTTAACGGTCTGAATAATAAAAGCTATAGGGGTCTCAGAAGAAGGAGAAATTGCATTACAGAAAATTTCATAAGAGTTATGATTTGACCAAGGTCTTTGGCCAGGTTTGTTTGGATAGAGAACAAGGTAGAAAACCTTCTGGGTGGGAAAACAGAATAAGAAAAACCATAATGTATCGTGAGGGTTCCCAAAGCAAAAAGTAAACAGTTGATATGGAGAATGGGTTTTGAAATAATTAGTTGCAGCAGATCATGTTCTTTTTGAAGATTTCAACCTCATTCAAATGTAACTCTAACGTCTTGCTGTATTAAAGATTATATCTTAGACACTTGTTACAATTGAGAATGAATTAAAGCAAAGTTCTAAAATCACCTTGAAAACAAACAGTAACCACTGCAATAAAATCTGAGACCTAATGAAATATGGTAGGGCATGGCCCTAGCATAGTTATACCTATAATGAGGTCCCCAGACCGGCAGCATGGCCATCATCTTGGAACTTGTGTGAAATGTGAGTTCTCAGGCTCACTTAACTGATTCAGAAACTCTGGGGGTGGGTCACAGAAATGAATGTTTTATAAATGCTGCACTTATGACAGTTATACCACAATCCCAGTACATACATTCCTTTCAAGCTCACTTATTTAATATTTGCGTACTGCTTAACACAGTAAATTTCTCTATTATTACTTGCAAAGAGTCTTTTGAAGGTGCCCTGTCATCCACTATTTTAGAGCAAATTCTTGGAAAGAAAAAATCTTGAGGAGGTCTTAATTTTCTTTTTTCCCAACAGCAAAAAGAAAAATAATCAAAAGTAATCAAATGGTTATTTTAATAATATAATTTATCTTCTTGTAATGTGACTCAATAGAATCACCATGGAGAATGTTAAAAAGAATATCCTGTGCAATTGGAGCTTTACATTCTGTTTTACTGAAAATGCTTTAGCTGTAAATGGGCCCGATCCCATTAGCAAACTTACTGTGGAATCCAGAGGAGCTTTCTGACAGGAATATCCTGTCATGGTCGTAGCAAAAAGCATAAAAATTGATTTTATTCATTTGATCTCCAGGTGAGGAATTGATGCTAGAAGGTTAAGATGTTGCTAGTACATTCAATGTCCCTTTGTAAAATTTTCTTTTTAAAGGAAGATTTTTACCTCAAAACATCAAAACAGATGAAAGAATAAAAAAAAAAAAATCCAAAACTCAAAGGTCCAGAATAAATACAAGTTTAGCTGGAACCCATTATTAAAGCCCCATGGAATATCAAAGGACTACCCCAAAGATCTTTCTTTCAGTTCTAAGTACTGGGACTTGAAATGTTTTCCACAAACACTTCCTTGAATTGCTTGTACCTGAACACCATTAGTTCAACATTTCTTATAGATAGTTTATATTTGGAAGCAAACTTTGAGGCCAGATACATATCAGCCTGAGTGAGCCAGCAGTTAAAACTAAGTCCTCACAGTGGCATAGCAGTCCCTCCATACTGTGACTTCTGACTATTTTTCTATAACCTAGCAGCCCTGATCTAATCACATGAGACCAATTGAGAGCTTTCTCTGGCTGACAGCGCAAGAGGAAGTCAGAGAAATTCAATGCACAAGAATGATTCAACAGCATATGCACCTTCCCTGTTTTGAAAATGGAGAGGACCATATGGCAAGGAACACAGGCTGCCTCTAGGAACTGAGAGCTGACAGCCAACAAGGAATTGTGGGCCTCTGTCCTAGGGCCACAAGGAACTGAATCCCCCAAGAATTCATCTTTTTTGAGAATAAGCTTGGAAACCGATATCTACCCAGAGCCCCAAGATGAATACCCAGTCCAGCCAACATACTAATATCAGCCTTCTGATACTCTGAGCAGAGAACCCAGCTGAGCCCACTTGGACTTCATACCTACAACCCTATGAGTGAATATGGGTATTGTTTTACGCCACTAAATTTGTGGTAATTTGTCACACAGCAATAGAAACCAATATATGAAGTGAAGAAATAAGTACATAAATGTCTAATCTAGTGATAAAATCAGGTGCTATCACTCAAGAAATATTCAAATAATACTTGATAAATAGTATGGTGTATTTATCTATACTCTTTTCTGAAACACCTTAGTATTTCTTTACTTTTAGTTTCCAAGTCACTACATGCTCAAAAATTAATACAATAGTACAGACATGTCAAAATTAGACAAAGAAATAATAAATTCTGATGAAGCATTTAAGAGAAATTAAACCATGACAATGTCAATTTGAGCGAAAAGAAACTCCTTTCTATGGAGATGAGGGTGGGAGGACTAAGTCCAACAGTGCAATGCCTCTTAGTGTTCCATCTTATAATTAAATTAGGATCTGATGTCTACATGAAGAAGTCATGAGGTCAGGCAGGAATGTTAAATCTCTCAGCTTGCTCTGGCTTTACAAATGATCCCACATTTGCAGAAGCACTGAGAACTATACAGTTCACTTCGTGTCAACTTTCCCTACTTTTAAGTGTCAAAGCTGACATCCCAGACTCACTAAAATGATATATCACTTAGTGAAATCAGAAGTGAAAAGATATCAGATATGCTTTCTCTTGCTACAGGTCCCCAAGCTACTCAGCCATGATGCAGCAGGAACATGACGCAGGAAAAATGCTGGGCCCAGGAGCATCAGGAGGCAGCAAAGATAACCACACAAATGAGGACAATATGGAGCCACCAAATAAAGGCCAGTTAATGTGTGGTGAATTTCTGCAAAGAAAGACATGACACACCAGACTGTGTCAACTGATGGCAGCTCAGGGATCCATTTTGCCCTGTTGGTTTCCATCACTCACGTTTGGTGTTGGTTATTACTTTATGATTTTGATCTGGGAAGTTGTACTACTTTCAGAGAAGCCTAGATCACTCAACCACATAATGTTAGTGTGCAGGAGCACTTGGGAAGGAATCTAGTATTAAAGACCTTTTTTTTCTTCTCTTCACTAATGTGACTGAGGCTCAGAGGGGGAAGGGACTTGTCTGAGACAACAGGGCAAGGGAGTGACAGAGCCAGGCCAGGCACAGACTCTGTTCCATTTGCTAGGTTACAGCATTTTTTCTCCTCAGTTTTCTCTGACTTTTCAGAGCACTGGTGGGACCGCTCTTCCATCCACCCCACCCCACTCTTACAATCCATGTTGGTTCACAATCTTAGGCATTCTCTGGATGATATCTGAAATCTGAAACCCTACTTGGAGGGCAGAGAGAAACTGAAGAAAGAAGCAGAACACACCACACGGGTGGGTTTAAGAAGCGAAGAACTCTCATAAGAGGTTGGTCTCAGGCAGCTATGAAACAACCAGACCTCTGCATCCACCCGACAGAATCTTAGACGTTTATACAGAGGCCTTAACTGGGTTTAGCCATGTATACCAACCAGACGATCTCAACAACACCTTACACTTTTGAGGCTACTTTCTTGAAATGACGACTAATATGGGAGTAATAGCAGGGCGTACATTCCAAGGACAGGGAAGGGTTAAGGAACCTCCAGTTGCCCAAGACCAGCTGGAACATCAACCAGCCTTCGCATCCTCTCAATGACCTCCTCCAACAATCGATCATACAAATAGCTGAGAGAGTAGTGCTTTAAAATATGCATCATATCACATCACTTCTCTGCTTTAACCCTCTCATGGCTTCCCTTCACATACAAAGTAAAATCCCAGGCATTTGAAACCTCTGAGCTTCTAGGCTCTGCATTATTTGGCTCCTCCCCACCCTACTTTCCTTGCTCACAGCACTCGCCCCACCTCACATGGCCTTCTTTCTATTCATTAAGCCCATTCACCCTGCTTCTATCTCAGGGCGTTTGCATTTGATGTTCTCTGTTGAAGATCTCCCAGGACTTTACTGTATTGGTTCTTTCTTGTTTGTATCTCAACCCTAATGATACTTCCTCAGAGAAGCCTCTCCTGACTACTCAGTCTAAATCAGGCCCACCTTCCTGAAACTACTTTCTAATTCCGGGACTCTGTTTACTTTCTTCAAGTACTTTTCACTATTTGAAATCATCATATTCATTTATGAATGTATGCATTGTTTTTTTACCACTGTGAGATCCCAAGACACCAGGGATCTCAGCTATCATATTCACATGCCTCTTATATCCCCAGTATCAATCTTTAAAACTGCTGAGAAAGATTGAAGGCAGGAGGAGAAGAGGACTACAGAGGACGAGATGGTTGGATGGCATCACCATCTGGATGGACATGAGTTTGAGCAAGTTAAGGGAGATGGTCAAGGACAGGGAGGCTGGGTGTGCTGGAGTCCATGGGGTTGCAAAGAGTCAGACATGACTGAGCAACTGAACAACAACAACATCAATCAATAAAATGGTGTCTAATACTGGGAAAACGCTCCAGAAGCATTTCCTGGGTGGGTGAGTGAATGAATAAGGACCATAGCTGCCATCTGCCACCACCTATATGATACCCTCTATTAATCAGAATGTTTAACTAGCCAAAAGAGCATAACCCCTTTCTGAATGTACCAGAAAACAGAATTTCTAATCTATCAATTAGTGTTACAGCTGCATTAATGGAATCATTAAGTGCCCAACTGATCAGGCCTATATATAACAGAAAACAAGAAAAATCACATGTAATTTATATCCACTGGAAATGGACCATCCAGGATACAGATGGCTGACAGGAAGAAACCCACTTACCCTTTCCTTTGAGTTCTGCAGAAGAATTATTTTATTTTCTCCCAACTATGCTAATGCAGTATCCTTCACTGTTTCTTTCTTGTGTGGAATCCATGAATTTGCAAAGGAGATAGGATCTCCTTCCCTTTGTTGTTCCTTTAGGGTAAAAGATCAAGCTTTTTTCCATTCATGGAAACTCACAGAATCACATGTCTCATAAAGCTCATAACTGTCTCACTGAGTGACATAGTTAGAAAAAATGCTCACTTCAAAATGTTTCCTACTTGATGCCCCTTAATTCTAAAAAATTGTGTTTTTTCTTAAATTAATATATATATAGGTAATATAGTCCCAGCCAATATTATTATTATCATGTGTTTACATGAAATAAAATGTGCAAACTACTAATATGTTTCCCAATTCCTGACACATTATACTTTTAACATATTAAGGGTGGATTTAAGTTTTCTTCCAACAAAAGCATTTTAGTTGTATCAACCCCGTATCTGAAGACAACCACTAGTCAGAAACCAGCAGTTATTTTTGCTTCCTACTCATTTTTTGCCCTTCATAAGAACTCAACCCTTGGAAGCTGACAAATAAAGATAAATTACCAGTCTGGAGCATTCTAACTAACTAAGCCACTGTAGTCACTTAAATGAATCTTGAAACCATTTTTTTGCTATGTTAGCAAAAATTTCTCACTGTCTTCTACTCTGTGACTAAGAATTACATAACACCAAGAAAAGTTGTAAAAGCCAGGTTCATTATCACACTGACTCTACCTTCAGACTTAATGATATTCCTTCACTGGAAAAGGGACTGCTCTATGCCTAGAAAAGTGTGTGATAAAAGTTTTGTATCTTACAAGCATAAAACCTCTTTTTCATATATAAACAGCATATATATAACTTTCAATTGATTCTAGACAATGTTCTAGAGTATGATCAAATTAAAAATCCCCTAACTTATTTTAAGCACTGATATTATTTAATGCAAAAACATATTTCTAATTACAGCAAGAATAGTAAGAGCTGACATTCACTGAGTGTTTCAAAAAACTTTATGTATAATACTTCCTTTAATCTTCAGAGTGATCCCACAAGGTAGGTATTTTAATAGCACTATAAACAAGGCATTCTAGAGACAGACTGCCTGAGTCTGTACCCCAACACTGCCACTTACTTGTGACAGGACCTTGGACAAGTTATTTAACCCCTCTAGGCCTCAGTTTCTTAATCTATAAATTGGGAATATTAGTAGTTAATTACCTCATAGTGTTTTTTTTTGAGAAATAAATTATAAACTTACATATAACAGACTTAAAACAGTTAACCTCAATACAGAGAACATGATACTAGAGTTTCTCAAACTTTGGTCGTTTTTATACCTTGTATAGGGTTGGTCCATATACCTGTGTACCAATTTAGTATTAATACTGCTATTTACTTAATATTGCCTTTTTGCAGTGCAATTCTGACACTTACCACCTAGAGCTAGGTCAAAGTTCAAATGTGAAGGGAAGAATTCTCCACAAATTCACCTCATTTCAGACACCAGCCCCAAGCTCCAGGACTCACACCACCCACAAATTCAGGGATTTCCACTACCTTTCAAGTTGGATAATTTCCTGGACTAACTCACAGAACTCAGGAAATTTCTACATTTATGATTATAGCTACGTTTATGATTATAGGTTCCATTATAAAGGACACAATCAGGACCAGCCAAATGCAGACACATACAGGGTGAGATCTGAAAAGGTCTCAAACACAAACTCTCCATGTTCTCAGAATGCATTACCCTCCCAGCACATTAAGGAGTCTCACCAATCAGGAAACTCAACCTGATTTGAGTTTTTTGAGAGATCAGTATCTTCCTTGCAGCTTCAGTACACAGGTATCAGTGAACCATTGGTCACATGATTACATTTAGTCTTCAGTCTCCCTAGAGGTCGAGTTGATGTCCCTTGACTCAAAGCCCCAACCCTTGAATTACGTGGTTGTGATTCAAGCATGGCCAGCTTCTATCCTGAAATGATCTAGGGGTTCACCATGAGTCACTTTGTAGTATGAACTAGGAAAAGCCCAATATGGATAACAGAAACACTTCTATCACATTTGCTAATTCCAAGGATTAAAAGGTTACTTCCCAGGAATCAGGAACAAAAGCTAGTCAAAATATTTACTAACACCTTTAAATCAACTCACTTTGGGCCTTAAATAAGTTTACTATTTTTGTAAGCAGTAACATAAGGTTACCACAGTCTTGATACGCTAGATCAAGCGAATCAAGCATATGCTAGATCACACATTAATGTGTATTAGACTTAAAATTTTAAATGTTTATCTGCATATCACCCCAAATCATCTCAGGTCATCATACACTCATTCATTTTAAGAGTTAAGTTTGTTATTTTCCACCCACCCCCAAATCCATATTCTTTTACTTTATGTGTCTTAGAAGTGTTCTTTTTGTCTTAGAAGTGTTCCATGTGAGTAAAATCAGATTGTGTGAGCTCCACAAAACTATCAGAGTCCCATCTGTTCATTTGATAGATAAGGAAACTGATGTCCAGCAGAAGAAAGTGACACACCCAAGTCCACACAGCTCGACTCCATCTCCGTCTTCTGGCCTCCAATACAGAGGTTCTTTTACTACTTTCAGCAAGCTTCCTGGCTAATGTGGAATGGCTCAGAGGGGTGCCTATAAAGGAGGGAGGAAAGAGAGAGGCTGACATGCCTCTTTTCATACTAAATGCTGATGGCATCATAAGGAGCATGCAGTCTGTCAAGGCTGAGTTAGACTGACTAGCTTTCTGAACCAGGAAGCAAATTCAACCTGGCTTTGTGATCTGGGTTTGTGAACC
Source organism: Giraffa tippelskirchi (assembly GCF_054371585.1). Classification (NCBI taxonomy): domain Eukaryota; kingdom Metazoa; phylum Chordata; class Mammalia; order Artiodactyla; family Giraffidae; genus Giraffa; species Giraffa tippelskirchi. The sequence goes on along the minus strand of NC_137283.1, from coordinate 21,785,559 downwards.
CAGATCTGGGTTTGTGAATAGCTGGTTTATTACCATCCAGGCCCTGAGCGCTATTTTTTCTCTGGTATTTAATGGACATTTTTTGTGTTATATCCTGACCCCAGCCTGCAGGTATGGGAAAACAGTTGCTATCCTTACTATTTATCTATCTTAACATCAACCTTAAAAAAAATAAATACAGTGTGGGTCACTGTGAAAATAAAGCTGAAGAAAATCTATGGTAAAGCAATTGTATTTTTAAAATGGACTCAATTTTAGGGACTTTCTTCAAGCCTGGTAACAACTCCACTCTGCACAATGTTGACTTGTCATTTGCCTAATGGGAATGATAGAGTGAGGGCAGAGATGGGTGTCTATTTGTAAAATTCAAGATTGATTTCCCCAGTCCTTGTATATGTGCCCAGACACAAGTGTGGCAAATGGTCTTTTAAAAATTTAAAAATACATTAAACAGACTAATGAGCCTCCAATAAGTGTGTATGTGAATAGCTTTTTTTTCCTCGACACAGCTTTCTACAATGAAAACTAAGTGTGTTCTGGGAATACATTGCAAGTAATCTCTTGACAGCTACTATTTTGGATGTTTATATTTTATACCTGCATTTAAAATGGACTCTGATACTCTGATATGTTTTGACTCACTGTTCTTTCTTTTTTTCTATCCAGTAGCAAATCCTGTAATGTTCCTTTGCAAAATCTCTCATTGTCATCCTCCCCATCTCTCCTCTTGCAATCATACCAGTGTAGCCCTTCTTTACTTTCTTCTGGGATAATGGAAGTGAATTCTGAGCTGATCGGTCAGAATCTGTGTCTCATCAGTGTGTAGCACCCCTCTCTGTGTACTGACATTCATCATCACTCCCTTGGGATCCCCAGATATTTACTCCAGGTAGGGAAAAGGACAGGGAGTGTTAGGACTCAGGCTGTGAACCTGATTCCAGACCCCGATTCCCATGGTCATTAATTCTGTGACTTTGAGCAGCTGAATTTATCTTTCTGAGCCAAAGTTCACATATCTGCAAAAAGAGGATGAATTGCATACCTCATAAGGTTATTATGACAATTAAATGAAACAATCCATGTAAAGTACTTAGCACAGTCTTGCATAATGTAAATGTACAACAAATGGTAGCTGTAAAAGATGATGCAATCTATTGAGCAAACCTAGAGTTCCTTGATTATACTGTAAAGCCCTGCAAAAACTAAACCATTACCCATGCTTTCCAAGTTTTTATTATTTGTTTCGTAAACAATATAACCAGTGAATGATTCAGTCCAATTCTGAAAACCCTGGCTTTTTGAGCAATCTATCCCCCAGGAACTGTGCTCCTGTTGACAAGGTCAGGCAAAGCACCCCGATATACCACTTTATTAATTTCCATTTAGCTCCAGGCTGGCAAAACTTAATTACCAGGTTGAAGGAGTCACCTCTCATCAGTCCAGATTAAGTTGCCTGGTACTCATACTGGTAGAAATACAAAGCTTATGAGTCTGCTGCTAATCCTACCAAAGGGTGAGCACCAAGATCACCAGAGAGCAGAATATTTGCCCTGACTACTGAGACTTAAACCTTTATATTGTCCTGTTTGCACACTTACAATTTCATATTCTAAGTCTGTATCTTTGGCTAAACTTTGAGTTGCTTGAGGAGAGAAAAAAACCCTCTCATATATTTTTTTGTCATTCTCAGGGACAAAATTCATTTTCCAAATGACATGAAATAGTTGTTTTGTTTCCATTCTGAAGTACAGAGCTTAGTCAAAGATATAGTGGACCAAACATGGGTTCTTACTCCAGATTCCTACCCACTTCACCTGGAAATTTAAGTGAAAGGACAAGCTTGTGTCTGATGAGAAAACGTCAAGTAACAGGAACCTGATTCAAAACTGTGTCTAACCAAAAATGTGGACTCATTGACTTGCTAATTAAAAATTTGATGATTATGCTACATTCAAGAAAGTCTAAATTCTGATGCTCTAATGATGTCATTGAAAACTTATCTCTTTCCATCCACCGTCTGACATTATTTGTGTTGCCTTCCTCTCAAGCAGCTCTACTTGCCTGGTGTCCTGATGACCTCTAGCCACCCCCATCTTACCTCCTGTCCTCCTATCACCAGCAGTATATGAGTTCTCCTTCCTAGAAGTGATGTCCACTAGTTTGACTAGATTCTGCAAAACTATTCATTGTATTTGGGGGTGGGCAGAATCCTTGGTTGATAGTCTCCTCAGGATTGGATGCAAATTAGAGAAGAATAGTTCCCTAAAAGACATCCTACAGAATGGGAGAAAGTATTTGCAAATGATACAGTCAACAAGGGATTAATCTCCAAAATATACAAATAACTCATAGAGTTCAATATCAAAAAAAAAACCAATAAAAAAATAAACAGAAGATCTAAATAGAAGTTTCTCCAAAGAAGATACATAGATGGCCCAAAAGTACACAGAGATGCTCTATGTTGCAAATTACTAGAGAAATGCAAATCAAAACTACAATGAAGTATCTCATCACACCTGCCAAAATAACTATTGTTAAAAAATTGACAACTAATATATGCTAGGGAGGGTGTAGAGAAAAGGGAACTCTCCTATACTGTTGGTGGGGATGCAAACAGTTCCTATGGAGAACAGTATGGAAGTCCCTTAAGAAACTAAAAATAGAACTACCATATGATCCTACAATGCCACTCCTGGGCACGTATAAGCAGACAATCATAATTAAAAACATACATACACCTCAGTGTTCATTGCAGCACTATTTACAATAGCCAAGACATGGAAGCAACCTAAATGTCTATTGACAGATGAATGGATAAAGAAGATGTGGTGTGTATATATTATATATATTCCACTATATATATCTATATATATAGAGATATATAATAGAGTAATATTACATTTACAGCAACATGGGTGGACCTAGTGATTATCATACTAAATGAAATACATCAGGCAGAGAAAGACAAACATCATATGATATCACTTATATGTGGAATCTAAAAATGATACAAATTTACAAAATGGAAACAGACTCACAGATATAGAAAAGAAACATAGTGACAAAGCAGAAAGGTGGGGGGGAGGGATAAATTAGGAATTTGGGAGTAACATATACACACTACTACATATAAAATAGATAATCAACAAGGACTTACTGGATAGCACAAGGAACTATGCTCAATATTTGTAATAACCTATATGGGAAAAGAATCTGAAAAACATACATATATATGTGTATGTGTCTCAGGTAACTGAATCACTTTACCATACACCTGAAGCTAACAAAATACTGTAAATCAACCATACTTCAAATAAATAAATAAAAGAAAAACTAGGGCTGTTTCAGATAAAGCAGCAATTTGGCACTGGGTAGACAAAGACAGAAGATGTCTATTAGACCAACTATGCTATGCTATGCTATGCTAAGTCACTTCAGTCGTGTCCAACTCTGTGCGACCCCATAGACGGCAGCTCACCAGGCTCTGCCGTCCCTAGGATTCTCCAGGCAAGAATACTGGAGTGGGTTGCCATTTCTTTCTCCAGTGCATGAAAGGGAAAAGTGAAAGTGAAGTCGCTCAGTCGTGTCCGACTCTTAGCGACCCCATGGGCTGTAGCCTACCAGGTTCCTCCGTCCATGGGATTTTCCAGGCAAGAGTACTGGAGTGGGGTGCCATTGCTTTCTCCGTTAGACCAACTAAGTGTCTCTAAACCCTGACTTTTGATGTGCACCTAGATTTGGAGCCTTTTAGCAGCTTAAGGAGCCAGCCTATTGCAGTGAAGAGCCCTATGGGCAATTTCCCTCTGCTGTTAGAGTCTGGTTTGCACTACATATCCTTTGAGTAAGTTGATCCTCCTAAGTTACGCATCTTCCCTGTCTGTCTCATGGTATTCTTGTGTGGGTTCTCGGGTCTGCGAGGAGCTTATCTGTTGAAGCTGGATTTCACAGGATGTGGCACTGACTGGTCTGAAGTCAAGTGAAAGAGGATAATAAATACTTCATTTTAGTTTGAGTTTTACTATAATAAAGCCAAATGATCCCTCTCTTGATATCACAAGGCCATTTCTGTTTCATCTTGTATGTTTCACTCCATCCACCACCAATTAATAAATATTAATTGCCTATATGTGCCAGCCACCAGATGAGATACAGGTGTCGTGAAGCTGGCGTTCTACATCTTTTTCTAGGCAGTTTATGGCCCAGTGAGTAGCTGACATGATGGTATGTGATAAGCACTGTAATGATGGGGTTATAAAATATCAAGGAGCATAAAGAAGAAAAGGGAACGCTCCTTTTCTTGTGAGGTCAGCAAAGCCTTCCTAAAAGATAGGATCTGGAGTGATGGAGACCAAGAGTTTCCTGGAAGAGAGCTTGGAAGAGTGACATTCCAGGGCGAGGGCAAGGTAATGTGAAGGCATGGAGGTGGGAAACCTCCAGGAGGTTTTTAAGATCTGCAAAGGTTACTCTGATGTGAGGGGTGTTGGGGGAGGAGAGGTTCATTGGATGTGATGGTGGGAAGAGAGGTGGTGTGAGATGGAGCCAGAGAGGTGGGTGTGGGAGATTCAGAAATGGGCCACCCAGGCTGCTTTTTAAAGAACTTGCTCTTCAGCTGGGGGAATGCAATCTGCAGCTAGCCTCCAACTGTCAGCACTTCAGTGTCAGCCTCAGCTGCAGAGAGTGGTTTTGTCTGAGGTTTTATTTCCAAGGCAGCCTGCAGGGTCTAAAGGCCCAGTCAGTTTGGCCCTGCAGGAGATACACTGATAGGCAGCATTCCTCCAGACCTACTGATAAGTAGGCGGGCTGAATGTCTGTCAAGGCGGGTATTGCAATTTCACTTATTTTGCTGAATACTTCCCCCTGCCTCCTTTTTTTCACTGGCATTGCTCTCCAGTAAATATACATGCTTGTGACCCCATGAACTGTAGCCCGCCAGACTCCTCTGTCCTTGGGATTTCCCAGGCAAGAACATCAGAGTGGGTTGCCATTTCCTCCTCCAGGAGATCTTCCCAACCAACCCAGTAAATACCTTGATCCCCCAATTCCATCGCAAGCCTTCTTCAGGGAGAATCCAGTCTTAGAGATCAGCTTGGATCGAACCACAGGAGGCTTTGTATATGAAGCTAAGTTTGGTCCTGTGCTTAGGAGTTTCGAAAGGGGAACCAATGCAGGAACTGTCCTCTGATAAACTCTCAATATCTTTCAAGTCTAAAATAAATATCTGAGGAAAACAAAATAAAGAAAAGAAACAGCTCTATCGTATTCATTCAATGGGCATTTACTGAATGCCTACGCTGTCATATACTATCTGAGACACTGGAGACACAAAGAGGAAAACATGACACAAGGCCCCACTTGGAAGGCTTCTTGGAGATAGCCTCTGAGAAGACCCAGGTTGGTTTCAAAGGACACACGAGCCAAACAAACAACGTGAACATGAAGATCCAAAACACAGGATTATAGAATGGGCTTTGTTGGTTTCCTAGGGCTGCCATAACAAAATACCAGACCCTGAGTAGCTTTAAACAACAGAAAGCTACTCTAACAATTCTGGAGGCTAGAAGTCTAAAATCAAAGTGTCAACCGGGCCTGCTTCCTCTGAAGGCTCTAGGAAAACATCTGTCGTTGTTTCCTCCAAGCTTCTGGTGTTACTGGCTCTGCCTTATCATCACATGGTGTTCTCCTTGTGTGTTGGTTGGGTTTCTGTTCTCTTTTAAGGCTACCAGTCATACTGAGAATATGACCTCATCTTAACATGCTTACAGCTGCAAAGACCGTATTTCCAAATAAGATCATATTCTGAGGTTCCGAGGGTTAGACATCAACATTTCTTTTTGGTGGACACAATTCAACTCATAATAGGCTTCATCAGGAATGTCACTGGCCTAGGCAGGCGATAATCACAGTGAGAAGAAGCAACACTTGTATAGTCAGAGAGTCTAATACTGAAATTGTGGTTTCCCACTTACTGTGTCACACTGAACAAGTTAGTTTCTCCTCTAAGTCTTATCCTACGTACGAAGTAGGAACAATCATCAGTGTGTGCTCATCAAGATTTCTCTCTCCCCTCTTCCTCCAGGCATACTACCCGCTTGCTGTTATACATGGTCATGTGACTTTCTCTGGCTAATTCAAGCAGAAATGGCATGTATGAGGCTGTACTACTGAAGAGTTAGCACTCTATTCTCCCAGCTCTCTCCCCTGTCATGGCTGGCCTCAAAGATTTCTGTTGAGGTGACAGCATCATCTTCCATCAGCCTGGCTTCCTGAATGATAGTGATCAGCAAACATTCCTATTTATCTGCATTGGAACTGTAGTGTAAGCCAGAAAGAAATCTTGTTCCTTCAAGACATTGAGATTTTGGTGTTCTTCACTACTACATATAACCTTCCCTATCCTGACAGATACATAAAATTGACCTAAGGGATTGTTGGGAGGTTTAAATGAGAAGAAGCACATAAAGTGTTCACCTTAGTGCCTGATACATGGGAAGCCTCAAAAACAATGTACTGTTTTTATTCTGTCTAAAGGAGAAGATATATTATAGCATTTACACAACAAAAACTTTATGAGATTCATTCTCATTCTATTGTACTGAAAATAAAATAAACTCCTGTATTTAACAGCTGACGTAGTTCATCCACATTGATAACATTTATTTGATGCTTACTATGTGCCAGGAGAAGGCAATGGCACCCCACTCCAGTACTCTTGCCTGGAAAATCCCATGGATGGAGGAGCCTGGTAGGCTACAGTCCATGGGGTCGCACAGAGTCGGACACAACTGAGCGACTTCACTTTCACTTTTCCCTTTCATGCACTGGAGAAAGAAATGGCAACCCACTCCAGTATTCTTGCCTGGAGAATCCTAGGGACAGCGGAGCCTGGTGAGCTGCCGTCTATGGGGTCGCACAGAGTCGGACACGACTGAAGCGACTTAGCATAGCATAGCATACTATGTGCCAAGTACTATTCTAACAGCTTTACATGCATCAATTTATTTAATCCCTATAACTATTGTGGGAAGTAGGTACTAGGACTATGGTTTTTCACAGGTAAGGAAATTAAAGTACAGATTAAATATAAATTGCCTAAAGTCATAAAGTCAGGATAGGACAGATCAGTAATTGAGCTCATGCAACCCAGCCCCAGCCTGAGCCCTTCACTAGACTCATATTCTTAAACAAACAAGGACAAACAACACAGTGTGTTTGAAAACTTTCCAGGACTATCTTGGAAGGGAAAATAGGAGTAGAGGAAGAAGCATCTTGCTCTCAAGATGCCCCAGGGTCAAATTACTCATTATCCCGGGGGAGTAACAAAATGCTTTCAGGTCTCATCTGCTAAACTTGGGCAAGATGGATACAAGACATGTGCAACCCAGAGACATCGTTTTGCACCGCCATCATCAACAGACCAACACATTTGGTCTTACCTAGACATCTATAAGCAAGCAGGGCACCCTACCTTGAGGCTGAGCACACACAGAAGTGACAGATGCTGCTCACAAAGCTCTTCCTCCTCAAGGCTGTAGGAGAGATGGAGTCATTAGGAATTCCTCTGGAATCTAGAGTAATGGATTTCTAACAACCCCCTCAGACTGATTCTGTCAGAGTTTATGAGGGTTTGGCCCTAGTCCCTATTCTCTGTGAAAAGCCCTAGTGTGGCAGGTAATGAAAGCACAAAGCCTTTTCTAGAATCAAGTTTTATTTCCTGAAAATACTCTAGGATCTTGGAGTCAGAAGACCAGATGTGCATTTTATGTTCTAAGGCATTCTACAGAGAAACATTTAGAATGACCCATCTCTATCAGCTTCTTTGTACTTTGCCATAACAAAGGACCACAGGCTGGTGGTTTAAACAACTGAAATTTCTTTCCCTGCAGTTTGGGAGACCAGGAAGTTGAAATCAAGGTGTCAACAAGGTTGGTTTTTCTGCGAGTTCCTGTCTTGCCTAGAAGATGGTGCTAAAAAACTGCATTTTCACAGTTTTCTCCCTGCACCTATATCCTAATCTCCTCTTCTTACAACGACATAGTCATTTTGGATTGGGGCAGCTCTAATAACTACAAAGGTATAAACCTAGAAGTTAGAAGTTACCAGAGAAAAAAGCTGGAAAGCTCACAAATACATGGAGATTAAACAACATACTACTGAACAAAGCAATGAGTTAATAAATAACTAAAAAGAGAAATCAAACAATACCTTGAGACAAATGAAAAAGGAAATATAACATATCAAAATTCATGGGAAGCTACAAAAGCAGTTCTAAGGGGAAGTTTATAGTGATAAATACCTGCCTCAAGAAACAAGAAAAATTTCAAATAAACAACATAAATTTACATCTCATTAACTAAAAAAAAAAGGAATAAAAAAGTCCAAAGTTAGTGTTGTTGTAGCTGTTTATTCACTAAGTCATGAATGAACCCACTAAGTCCATGGGTTGCAAAAAGGACTTTTGCAACCAATGGACTGTAACCTGCCAGGCTCCTCTGTCCATGGAATTTCCCAGGCAAGAATACTGGAGCAGGTTGCCATTTCCTCCTTCAGAGGATCATTCCAACCCAGAGATCAAACCCCCATCTTATGCATTGGCAGGCTCATTCTTTACCACTGAGCCAACAGGGAAGCCCCGAGAGTTAGTAGAAGAAGGAAATAACAAAGATGAGGCCACAATAAATGAAATAGAGACTAAAATAACAATAGAAAGAGCGAGAAAATTAAGAGAAGTTTCTTTGAATTGATAAACAATATTGACAAAACTTTAGCTAGACTCACTAAGAAAAAGGAGAGAGAGCTCAAATACATAAAATCAGAAATAAAAGAAGAGATATTTCAAAAGATACCATAGAGGGACTTCCCAGGTGGTTCAGTGGTTAAGAATTTGCCTTCCAATGCAAGGTGTGTGTGTTCAATACCTGGTGAGGAAGTTAAGATCCACATGCCTTGTGGTCAAAAAAACCAAAACATAAAACAGAAGTAATATTGTAGCAAATTCAATAAAGAGTTTTAAAATGGCCCACATAAAAAAATTTTTTTTAAAGATATCATAGAAAAGCAAAGGATCATAAGAGACAACTACAAACAATTATATGCCAATACATTGAACAACCTAGAAACATACAACCCTCAAAGACTGTATGAAAATCTGAATAGGCCAATTACTAGTGAGGAGATTGAATAAGTAATCAAAAACCTCCCAACAAACCAAAATTCAGGACCAGATGGCTTCACTGGTGAATTCTACCTAGCATTTCAAAAAGAATTAATGCTAATCTTTCTCAAATTCTTTCAAAACTTAGAAGAGGAAACACTTCCAAACTCATTTTATGAGGCAAACATTTACCTGATACCAAAGTCAGAAAAGGACACCACTAGGAAAAAAAAATTACTGTCCAATGTCATTGATGAATAAAAATGCAAAATTCCTCAACAAAATATACTAAATCAAATCGACAATACATTAAAAGAACCAAATGCCATGATCAAGTAGGACTTATTCTAGAGATGCAAGAATGTCTCAGCATTTGTAAATCAATCAATGTGATACACAACAGTAACAAAATCAAGGATAAAAATCACACGATTGTTTCAATAGATGCAGAAAAGATATTTGACAAAATTAAACATGAATTTATGATAAAAACTTTCAACAAAGTTGGTGCAGAGGGAATGAACCTAAGCATAATAAAGGCCATATATCACAGACCCATAGCTAACATCATATTCAATGGTGAAAAGCAGAAATTTTTTCCTCTAAGATTAGGAAAAAGATAAGGATGCCCACTCTTGCCACTTCTATTCAGCAAAGTATTGGAAACCTAGCCAGTTCAATTAGGTAATGAAAAGAAATAAAAGATATCCAAATTGTAAAGGGAAGAAATAAAACTATCACCATTTGTAGATGGCATGATATAAGATGTAGGAAACTCTTAAAAACTTTGACATAAACTGTTATAGTTAATAAATTCAGTAGATTGTAGGATACAATAGCACTGTACAAAAATCTGCTGTGTTTCTATACACGAATAAGGAACTATCAGAAAAAGAATTAGGAAAACTTCCATTTACAATTGCATCAAAAAGAATGAAATACCTAGGAGTAAATTTAACATTTAAGAATGTGAAGACCTGTATGCAAAACTCTATAATATATTGATTAAAAAAACTGAAGGAGACACAAGTAAATGAAATTATGTTCATGCTCAGGGATTAGAAGAATTAATGTTATTGAAATGTACATACTACTCAAGGCAATCTGCAGATTCAGTGCAATTCCTACCAAAATTTGAATGGCATTTTTCATAGAAATAGAACAAACGATCCTAAAATTTGTATGGGACAACAAAAAATACCCTAAATAGCCAAAAATTCTTGAGAAAGGAGAACAAAAATGGAGGATTCATACTCCTTGATTTCAAACTCTATACGAAGCTATAGAAATAAAAACAGTATAGTACTGGCATAAAAACAGACATGTAGATCAAAAGAAAAGAATAGAAATCTCAGAAATAAACCCATGCGTACACAAGTGAATAATCTACAACAAAGGGGACAAGAATATACAATGGGGCAAAGAGACTGCTCTTTGATACACGATGTTGGGGAAACAAGATAGCCATTTGCAAAAGAATGAAACTAGACCACTCTGTTACATTATATACAAAAATTAACTCAAAATGGATTAAAGATTTGAACCTAAAACCTGAAGCCATAAAACTCAGTAAGCTCCTTGTCAAAATAAACAAGTAGGATTAAATTAACTAAAAGTCTTCTGCACAGCAAAGAAAACAATCAACAAAATGAAAAGTTAATCTATAAAAGGGGAGAAAATATTTGCAAGTCATATATATCTGATAACATGTTAATATTCAAGGTAGACAAAGAACTTGTACAACTCAACAGCAAAAAAGCAATCCAACTAAACAATGGGCAGATGATCTAAACAGATATTTTTTCCCAAAAAAAGACAGATAATAAATAAGCACAGGAAAAGATGTTCGATATTACTAATTATCAGGTAAATGCAAATCAAATCCACAAGAAGATGTCAACCTCATACCTGTTGCATGCATGCTAAGTTGCTTCAGTTGTGTCTGACTCAATCTGACCCCAAGAACTGTAGCTTGCCAGGCTCCTCTGTCCATGGGATTCTCCAGGCAAGAATATTGGAGTTGGTTGCCATGCCCTTTTCTAGGCATCTTCCCAACACAAGGATCAAACCTGAGTCTCTTACATCTCCTGCACTGGTATGTGGGCTCTTTACAACTAGTGCCACCTGGGAAGTCCTGTTAGAGTGGCTATTAACAAAAAGCCTAGAAAGAACAAATGTTGATGAGGACAGGGAACAAATGGGAATGCTTGTGCACTACTGCTAGAAATGTAAAACAGCATAGCCACTATAGAAAATAGTATGACGTTTCCTCAAAAAATTAAAAACAAAACTATCACATGATCCAGCAACTCCACTTCTTGGTCTTTGAAGAAAATGAAAACACTAATTAGAAAACATACAAGCAACCCATGTTCATTGTATTATTATTTACAATAGCCAAGATCTGGAAACAACTTAAGCATTCATCAGTGGATGAATAGATTTAAAAAACTGGTTATACATATACAGCGGAATATTATTCAGTCATAAAGAATGAGTGAAATCTTGCCATTGGTGATGATAGGAATGGACATCAAAGATACTACACTAAGTGAAATAAGTTGGAAGCACACAAATACTATATGTTTCCATTTATATATGGAATCCAAAAGTAACCCCACACATCATATATAGATATGCATATGTGTGTATGTATGTATATATGTGTGTGCGTGTATGTATATAAGTGTGTGTATGTGTGTATATATGTGTGTGTACATATACATACATATATATATGTATACATATATATATATCCAAGCTCATAGATACAGAGAACATGTTTGTAGTTGCCAGAGGCAGAGGTAGGAGATGGGTTAAATGACTGATGGGGATCAAAAGGTACAAACTTTCAGTTATAAAATAAGTCAGTTATGAGGATGTAATATACAGCATACTGACTGTAGATAATAGTATGTGTCACATATTTGGAAGTTGCTAAAAGAGTAAATCTTAAAATTCTCATCACAAGAAAAAATTTTGTATAACTATGTATGTTGACAGATGATAATTAGATGGATTGTGATCATTTCACAATGCATACAAGTATGAAATCATGCTGTATACCAGAAACTAATACACTGTTAGTTACTGAGTTATATATACTTCAATTTTAAAAACTGACCTACCATACTAGATGCTAAGACGTAAAATGAAGTATTATATAATTAATATATGGTAGTGGCACAAGAACAGCCAAATAAACGAATGCAATAAGACGTGTAGCAATCATAGTTTAGTATGTAAAAACATTAGTAGAAATAGTAATGACTAATAAAGGTCAAAAGCTATGTTTAATGTTATTAATACTTAAGAAGTACCAATTAAAACATCAAAAATACTACTTACAACTATCAAATAGCATATTTTAAGCAGAAATTTGTAAAATTATATTATTAACCAAGGGAAGCACTTAGGGAAATGAAATTATTGACTAGCTGACTTTGTAATTAACTAGCTTCTGGATTTAGATACATAAAATATTATTTTAATTAAATAATAAAATATTATTAAACTAATAAATATCATTAATTTTAAAAGTGTAACTGTAAGACACGCTTACTATAGACAATTTTGAAATATAAAAAATTACAAATAGTAACATCAAAATGATCTTAAGTTCTATCTCCCACACACAGTCACTATTAATATTGTGGTAAATTTTTTAAATCCATATTTCACTCACATATATGATCATGAATTCTGTTTCATTCTCATGCAACATATGTTGATTAGTTCCTCATTTCATGAGATATTCTTTGAAAATACATTGATGGTTACAAAGCAGTTGGTTATTTGCATATACTAGTCATTATTAACCATTAAGACATTTCTGATTTTGCTAAAAATAAATAATGCAATAAATATACCTATAGGTTATTATTTGCATACGTCTCTATTTCTTTGCATTTCTAGAAATCAAGAATCTGGGTCAAAGGTCATGACTTTTAATTGCTGTTGATTCCATCTACAATGGTCATATTAACTCATACCCCTTGTGCAGCAGTAAAAAAGAATAATAGCTTACCCTATTTTCCACCCACAATTCCCATGTCTATTTTTATGATCACATCTTGAACATGATAACAGCAAACATTATTGTTTTAAAAATTCTACCAAATAATCTGTACCATAACAGATGAAAAATAGTATATTTTGTTAAGATCTTTAAGGTTTTCTATTATTACAAACTGAATTCTTCTATATATTTATTTGCCATTTGTATTTACACCAAAGCCTTTTTCTATACTTTCTGTCCAAGTCTGAGCCACAACATCCTATTTTGATTATAGGAACATTCTAATACATTTTAGTATCTTGGAAGTCAAGTTTCCCCTTCACTACTCTTCTTGCTCAAATTTTTCTTGGTTTATTACATTTTTTTCTCCCCAAAACACATCAGAATAACTATGGTAGAATCTGGAGAATGTTCTTCAAAGGTTTTAACTGAAATTGTATTAAACTTGTATATTTTTATGAGAAATTCACTTTATGAGAACTGATAATTCTAATATTCAGTTTTTCTATCCATATGTTAAAGCACAATATTTGATCCCTTAAGTTTTTTTTCTCTAGGAATAATATATTACTTTCTAAGTTTATTCCAAGGACTTTCATATTTTTCTTGCTATTTTGAATATCATCGCTTATTTTAGTAAGTTTTCTAGCACATTACTGGTACAGAGGTAAGTTAATTTTTTTTAATATTCATTTCATGTAACACAATTTTGGAGTTTTGTTTTAGTGTCTCTAATAGTTTTTTCAGTTAAGTTCCCTCCTAGTCATTCACAATAATTTCCTAGCTTCTATTTAACATTTACATAGATTAAAACTTGTATTATGAAATAAACCATATCTTTTTTAAAAAATGAAGCCTAATGCTCATTATGTCCAAGAAGTGAAATGGCCAGTCCAGAAGAACATTCAACATCTATCCATCAGAGTAGAAAGTACAAAAAAGATCATTTTAATACCTCTGTTTATCCTTGAGGGCTACCTTCCTGTTTTTTGTATCTCTTTACTATGGATTCTCTAAACCTATATTTCTCAGGACACTCCTTCTCATTTCTGACATAACCTAGCATTAATGATTAACATCGAGGGACTATCAGACACTCAGTAAAAGTCAGTAGCTGCTTATTCTCTTAGCCTTTGAGCTAAATAACAAAACAAAACAAAAAAACCTTTCTAAAGAAAAAGGCTAAGTTAAAAGAACCCGACTGAAGGACAAGTTATAATGGTGTATAAAAGTACTAATATTAAAATTGAAAAGGAAAAGTCTAGGTTTGAAAATTTCACTCCACTGTTTACTATCTGGGTGGCCTAAGATAATCCACTTAAATTCTCTTAGCCTGTAACTCTCATCTACAAAATGTAACAAAATGATAAATAAATTATACTCTAAATTTAAAAAAAAAAATAGATGTGAAAACATCTTAGGAACCATAAAGCACATATAAATGCAGGGGATTTTTATAAGCCCAAAGGAACATGTTAGTTTTTGCCATTAGTAGATATAAAGTACCGAAACCCTGTCTGTCTTCCCATCTGTGACAATAAAACGGCAGCAACCGAAATTTCATTGCTGGGTTAGACTGGGGTTTAAGAACTAGGCTCCATGCCCAAAGCCACCGGGTGCTGAAGAGAGAGGAGGATCCTCCTGACTCAGCAAAAGGGAATTGAGAAGCACTAAGTGAGAAGACAGCTCTTCAGAATTGTACTGTGACCCAGAGGCAGCCCTCCAGGCAAGCTGCAGACTCCCTCTGCTTCCTCTTGGCCCAGGGAAAGGCAGTGTCAGAAGACACAGGGAAAACATATGGAGGGAGAACAGCATGCTGACAGCTGAAGCACTGTTTTATAATAACACATAAAAGTAACAGCTATGCTAGTTAAAAGAGGATTTCTTTAAAATACAAGCATATATATACACACACAGATGTGTCTTAAAAACTGGGATAGAAAGGCTTTCTGAAGAGGCAGATTAAATCAGATGAAGAGTCAGGAGTTTGCAAGCTCTTGTCCACAATGCTGACATACAACAATGCTGGAAGTTGGGAGGGGGCCAAGTTTCCCCTCCTCCTCCTAATCAGGGTCCTAACTAATGGATACAAGAAACTGATACAACACATCAGCTTTACCCATGCCTGGGCAAGCTCCCATTGAGGAGGGATTCTGGTAAGTAGTTTTGGAGAATATAGCTTGGATTTGAGGTGAGTACTTCTTATTTCCTCTGGAAACCTGAATCTTGAGGTCAACCTGTGTGAGGACAGTTGGGTCTGCAGAAGAGATGTGTTTACCCACCCAGGTAGAGGAATGGAAGACAAGGGCCTGCCCCAAACCTTATCACCAGCAGAACACAGAGCACAGCAAAACACAGGATGGGCCAGGGTTTTCTTTTTAATTTAGTCATCCTGCCCTATAGAAAATGTGGTTCAGTGAATGTCCCCAATTTTCAACAATCAGATTACTTTTTCCTCCTAATTTAGGTAATAATAATAAGGAGGAAGATTATGGGGAGAGAACTTCTCTCTTAAATGGGGAGATTAATTAGGAGAGAGAAACACTACACTTTTCCCAACAAGTTATGAATGGTGTCATTAAATACTTTATATCTAAAGGATATACTGAAGGAACTCCATGTAAATAATATGTGAAATACAGATTTCAGTGACTTCAATAAGTATTCTATATTTGGGGTGATAATTCAACCAATTGGCTATTGCTTCTATATCGGTACTACTATAAAGAGCTAGTTTCAGAATCTAAGATGCGTAGTCATTTGTATGTGTGTGCTCAGTCCCTCAGTCATGTCTGACTCTTTGCAACCCCATGGGCTGTATCCCACCAGGCTCCTCTCTCCGTGGAATTTTCCAGGCAATAAGACTGGAGAGGGTTGCCATTTCCTACCCCAGGGAATCTTCCTGACCCAGGGATTGAACCTGTATATTCTGCATCTCCTGCAATGGTATGCAGGCAGATTCTTTACTACTGCACCACCTGGGAAGCCCTGGTCATTTGCCAAGGAGTAAGTTATAAATATGGTGTAAGAAGGTCCTGAGGAGAGAAAGATTTTGCTAGTGTAATCACTTAGGTCTGCTAATATGCTCAACTATGATAACATTGTCCTCATTTAGATATCAATGATTTATATTTATCATTGTTCTTATTACATCAGGAGAGTTTTCTTAGCCAGAGCATAATGCTTGGAGAAGCCCATCCTAATGAAGTTCAAATATTAAAGATACCTGGAAGTACCTTTAGGCAATTGAGAAGCACTAATTTCTGTACATGATAAGGCAGAACTGAGAGCTTGAGAGGAACTTGTGATTTAATGAAAGCTAGACTCTGATGCTGGGAAAGATTGAGGGCAGGAGGAGAAGGGGACGACAGAGGATGAGATGGCTGGATGGCATACCGACTCGATGGACATGGGTTTGGGTGGACTTAGGGAGTTAGTGGCCCACTCCAGTGTTCTTGCCTGGAGAATCCCAGGGATGGGGGAGCCTGGTGGCCTGCCGTCTATGGGGTCGCACAGAGTCGGACATGACTGAAGCGACTTAGCAGCAGCAGTAGCAGCAGCAGGGAGTTAGTGATGGACAGGGATGCCTGGTGTGCTGCGGTTCATGGGGTCGCAAAGAGTCGGACACGACCGAGCGACTGAACTGAACTGAACTCATTTTGTAGTTGAGAACAGTGAGGCCCTAGGAGGTAAAGAGACACCCCAAAGAAACATCACAGCAGAAATAAAATCAGATCTTCCAGTCACAAATGAGTCTTTTCACACAATGCTGTACCCTTTTCCAGCTTATTAATGATAAATAGCTCTTATCTATTAAGTAAATCCTCATGTTTGTATTTGGCCCATATTTGGCCACAGACTTTCCCTGCAAAGCTACATTTCTTGTGAACCACTCTACAATTTAGAATTTCAGGAAAGCAGGATGGTCTTCTCATCCAAACATCTGCATTAAGTTTGCAATTACTATTTTGTTTTACTATGTTATATTTTTATTATAATTATTATTTTTTTACTTCAGGACAGTGATTCATGAATAGAAAATTTAAAGATAGGAATGTTACTACGTGTTGGTAAAATACAACATAACTCTGGAGAAAATGCCCACTATTTGTTTAGCTTCTTCTTTGAAAATCACAGAAGGGACACAAGGATTTTCCATGTAATCAACATGACCAACAATCTCTATAGTTCCCCACACCAGAAAGAAGCTTGTGAGACGAGACGGTAGAGAAGAAGCAAGAAGAGAACAGAGAATTTCATGTTAAGAGGGCACACTAAATGAATTTAGGTCAAGTTCTATTGTTTGTTTATCTTTTCTTACTTTACTCTTAGAAGCATGAAATCATAAAGGTGGGGAAAGTTGACTTCACATGGAACTGAAGAGCCACCCTGAGTTTTGGCCCGCTCCGATCCTGTGGTGTTAGGCTCCTCCTGCCCTAGTCACTTTCCTTCCTCTCTTTCGCCTGAAAATCTCTCTAGTGGAAATAACTGTGTTTATTCTCCCAGCTCAGAAGCACTTCCTACTTTCTTCTTATTTACAAAATCCTTTCACCTTTCAAAATCTAGCTCTAGGAAACCTTAGTCTGAATGCCAGCTTTGCGATTTACCAGCTGTGTGACTAAGGGCAAGTCAAGCAAATCATTTAATTTCTCTGACTCTCATTTCCTCAGCTGTAAAATGAGATAATAACCGTATCTGCTTTGTAGGAAGTCACCATGCAAATCGTGTGTACATCACAAAAATACTCAACAGCATTATTTGGATGATAGCAAGTGATGTTTTAAATTATTATTATTTCCTTCTTTCCACTAGTAACACTCTACGACTCCAGCAGGGACATTTTACCCTATGTGAGGGAACCTGAGTTAGCTGGTTCTATAATTTCTAAATCATTCTAGTGATAGTTTATAACTGCCTGTGGATTAGCTGAGAAGCTATCCTGTTAAACTGCCTCCATCTGGCTCTGAGAACAGGGTGGTGTTGACTTCCTATAACTACCAAAAACAAAAGCCGGCAGCAATCAACTGTCTCACAGTCCTGGAGGCTAGCTGTCTGAAATCCACGTGTCAGCAGGACCACGCATTCTCCGTTGGCTCTGAGAGAGAATCCTTCTTTGCCTCTTCCAGCTTGTGGTATGTGCCTACAATGCTTGGTCATCTTGGGCTTGCAGATGCATCACTCCAGCAGCTTATATGGCTCCTTCTCCCTCTGTCTTCACATCATCTTCCCTCTGTGCATATCTGTCTTTATGTCCGAATTTTTTATAAGGACATTAGCTATACAAGATTAGGGTCAGCCCTAATGAACTCATTTTAATACAGTTTTACCACTGTAAGACCCTCTTTCCAAATATGATCTCATTCTAAGGTTCTGGGAGTTAAGAATTTAATATAACTTTTTGGGGGAGGGGACAAATTGAACCTATAACAAGGACCAAACATAAAGTTGACATGATCACACAGAAAGTTGTCCATCAAAATAGACTATTACTTTTGTTATATTATGAGCAGAATTACTCAATATAAACTGTATATCTTCTCTGTTTTATGTATATTAGTCCTTTCTCGTCAGCTAAACTTAACTTCATTGAGAAGTGAAGCCATATTTTACTTATTTACTTATAGATTATTAGCCTGCTAGGGCTGCCATAACTAAATACAGACTGGGTGCCTTAAACAACATATATATTTTTTTCTCACATTTCTGGAGGTTGAAAGTCCAAGATTGAGGTACAAGTAGGGTTGGTTTCTGGTACTTTTCTCTTTGGGTTGCAGATGGCTGCCATCTTTGATGTCTTCATATGGTCATTCATCTGGGTATGTCCATCCCTGGTGTCTCTTTCTCTTCTTAAAAAGACACCAGGAAGGGGGATAAGATGGCGGAGGAATAGGACGGGGAGACCACTCTCTCCTCCACAAATGTATCGAAAGAACATCTAAACGCTGACCAAACTTCACAAAACTACTTCTGAAGGCTGGCTGAGGACTTCAGGCTTCCACAAAAACTGCGCATTATCTTCAAAAGAGGTAGGAGAAATTATAAAAGATAAAAAGAGAGACAAAAGAGTTAGGGACGGAGACCCGTCCCGGGGAGGGAGTCGTAAAAGAGGAGGAATTTCCAAGCACCAGGAAACCCTCTCACCGGCGGGTGTGGGGGAGGATTTTTTATCTCGGAGGGCAACGTAACTGGGAGGAAAAAATAAATAAAATCCACAGATTACGTGCCTAAAGCAACTCCCAGCAAAGAACCCCAGACGCTCGCATCATCCGCCACCAGCAAGTGGGGGCTGAACGGAGAGGAGCGGGCGGCATTGCCTAGGGTAAGGACCGGGCCCGAGTGCCCCGAGGGCAATCTGAGGGAGCTAACGTGAGATAGTAACCTAAACTGTGGGACAGCGAGAGAGAAAGAACTATCCCGCGAAAAGCCCAACTCTAAGGCACTGCCGGCCCGCTCACAGAACAAAGGACTGAGCGATACCAGAGGAGAGCTAGCCGGCTGCGGACCGCCCCATCCCCCGCCGGACACAGCGGGCAGGCGGGGCCCGCCAGAGCCGGAAAGGGGTAAACTCGGCTCCAGAGAGGGCACCCCCTACCAAACTGCAAACAGGCTCCCAGTTTCTAAGCAAAGACTGCCTGAGATCCCGGAGGGTCGACAGCCGCCGGGAGGGTCGCAGCCAGAGACCAGCTCCCCAGAACCGACGCAAAGCACACCGGAGCCGGGCGCGCCCGTAAACCGAGGCGGGGACCAGGGAGGTGATAAGCCGCACCGCCCGAACAGGGAAGAGCGCCCTCGCCAAACTCCTGGCCGCCTGGGCAGCTCCGTCCGGGAACGGCACAAGCCGCGGGCGAAACCGAGTCTGCGCCTTTGTGGAGTAACCGGGAGCCTGAACCTGAGCGGCTTAGACCTGGGAAGTGCACGCAGCTCAGGGCCCGCTCCCCGGCCGAGTAACCTGAAGCCTGAGCAGGGTAGACGGGGAAAGCACACACGCCGTGAGCGGGGGCGAACCCTGTGCGGCCGAGACACTGCGAGCTTACCACACGCACGCCAGAATTGCAGTGTTCCTTCCTCCCCACAGCACGATTGAACAAGCGAACCTAAAGAGATCACCTCCACCGCTTTGTTGCAGGGCGGAAATTAGATACTGAAGAGATCTCCAAACAGAAGCCAAATAAACAGAGGGAAGCGCTCTGGAAGGGACAGGCCAACAGATTAAGATCCCTGTAGTTAATACCGACTGCATTGAAAAGGACCTATAGATCTTGAAAAGTATAAGCAGGAATAAGGATCTATCTAAAACTGAGCAGATCCCACACTGCTCACAACAGTTCCAGAGAAAGTCCGGGATATATATATTTTTTACTATTTTTTTTTTTTTTAATTTTGTTTTTTTAATTAAAAAAAAAAATTTTTTTTTCTTCTTTCCTTTTTCTTCAAGTCCTCTATTACACCTTTAACTTTCATTTTCATAACCCACTATTAACTTGCAAAAAAAAAAAAACCCTATTTTTGAAGCAAACTACATACATATATCTTATACCTTTTGTGTTTTCTTTTTTTAATGTTTTTTTCCTGTTCTACATTTTTTTACTGTTTCTTTTTTTACTGTTTTACTGTTTTTTTTTTCTTTTTACACTGTTTCCTTTTTTCTTTTTTTTTTTTTTTTTTTAGATTGTAAGTTTTATAAGAGTCTAACCTCTACTCTAGATTTTTAATCTTTGTTTTACATATTTGATATCAACTTTGTACATTTAAGAACCCAATCTTTAGGACCCACTTTTACTCAGGAGTGTGATCACTGGCCTGATCACTCTCTCCCCCTATTGATGCTCTTTCTTCTCCCTCAGGGAACCTCTATCTCCCACCCTCCTCCTTCTCTTCTCAACCCAATTCTGTGAATCTCTGAGGGTGTTCTGGGTACCGGAGAACACTTCAGGAACAGGATACTGCCCAGATCTCTCTCTTCCCCTCTTAATTCCTCCCTTTCTACTCATGCTCACCTCTGTCACCTTCCTCCCCCCTCTCTATGTATCTCTGTGAATCACTCTGAGGGTTCCAAACTGTGGAAAGCACAGAGGGAAGTGCTTACTGGCTAGATTGCTCTCTCCACATTTGAATTCCCCTCTTCCCCTCCTGGTCACCTCAACCCACCCCCCCCCACCTCATCTCTCCACGTAACTCAGTGAACCTTTCTGGGTATCCCTCACTGTGGAGAATCTTTTCACCATTAACCTAAAAGTTTTATTATTGAGGCTGTATGGAAGGAGAAGTCTTGAGGCTACTGCAAGAATAAGACTGAAAGCCAGGGGAAACATTAATTAATAAGAGACCATCCAATAGCCTCCATAAATTCACTGAAACCAAGCTCCACCCAAGAGACAATAAGTTCCAGAGCAAGACATACCACGCAAATTCTCCAGCAACGCAGGAACATAGACCTGAGCATCAATATACAGGCTGCCCAGAGGCACACCAAATCCATAGACATCTCAAAAATTAATACTGGTCACTCCATTACACTCTAGAGAGCAGAAATCCAGCTCCACCCACCAGAACACCGACACAAGCTCCCCCAACCAGGAAGCCTTGACAAGCCACCTGTCCAACCCCAACCGCAGTGAGGAACCTCCACAACAAAGAGGAACTTCATACTACCAGAATACAGAAGGGCCACGCCTAACACAGCAATCTAAACAAGATGAAAAGACAGAGAAATACTCAGCAAGTAAAGGACAATGAGAAATGCCCACAAAGCCAAACAAAAGAGCAGGAGATAGGGAATCTATCTGAAAAAGAATTTAGAATAAGGATAATAAAAATGATCCAAAATCTTGAAAGCAAAATGGAGTTACAGATAAATAGCCTGGAGACAAAGATTGAGAAGATGCAAGAAATGTTTATCAAGGACTTAGAAGAAATAAAAAGGAATCAATATAGAATGAATAATGAAATAAAGGAGATAAAAGACACTCTGGAGGGAACCAACAGTAGAATAACGGAGGCAGAAGATAGGATAAGTGAGGTAGAAGATAGAATGATGGAAATAAACGAAGCAGAGAGGAAAAAAGAAAAAAGAATCAAAAGAAATGAGGAAAACCTCCGGGACCTCTGGGACAATATGAAACGCCCCAACATTCGAATCATAGGAGTCCCAGAAGAAGAAGATAAAAGGAAAGGCCATGAAAAAATACTCGAGGAGATAATAGTTGAGAATTTCCCTAAATTGAGGAAAGAAATAGTCACAGAAGTCCAAGAAACCCAGAGAGTTCCAAACAGGATAAACCCAAGGCGAAACACCCCAAGACACTTATTAATCAAATTAACAAAGATCAAACACAAAGAACAAATATTAAAAGCAGCAAGGGAAAAACAACAAATAACACACAAGGGGATCCCCATAAGGATAACAGCTGATCTTTCAATAGAAACCCTTCAGGCTAGAAGGGAATGGCAGGACATACTTAAAGTAATGAAAGAGAATAATCTACAACCCAGATTACTGTACCCAGCAAGGATCTCATTCAGATATGAAGGAGAATTCAAAAGCTTTACAGACAAGCAAGAGCTGAGGGAATTCAGCACCACCAAACCAGCTCTCCAGCAAATGCTAAAGGATCTTCTCTAAACAGGAAACACGGAAAGGATGTTTCAACACGAACTCAAAACAACAAAGTAAATGGCAACGGGATCATACTTATCAATAATTACCTTAAATGTAAATGGGTTGAATGCCCCAACCAAAAGACAAAGGGTTGCTGAATGGATACAAAAACAAGACCCCTATATATGCTGTCTACAAGAGACCCACCTCAAAACTAGAGACACACACAGGCTGAAAGTGAAAGGATGGAAAAACATATTCCATGCAAACGGAGACCAAAAGAAAGCAGGAGTCGCAATACTCATTTCAGATAAAATAGACTTTAAAATAAAGGATGTGAAAAGGGACAAAGAAGGACACTACATAAAGATCAAAGGATCAATTCAAGAAGAAGACGTAACAATCATAAATATATATGCACCCAACATAGGAGCACCACAATATATAAGGCAAATACTAACAAGTATGAAAGGGGAAATTAACAATAACACAATAATAGTGGGAGACTTTAATACTCCACTCACGCATATGGATAGATCAACTAAACAGAAAATTAACAAGGAAACACAAACTTTAAATGATACAATAGACAAATTAGATTTAATTGATATTTACAGGAGTTTCCACCCCAAAACAATCAATTTTACCTTTTTCTCAAGTGCACATGGAACTTTCTCCAGGATAGATCACATCCTGGGCCATAAATCTAGCCTTGGTAAATTCAAAAAAATTGAAATCATCCCAGCCATCTTCTCTGACCACAATGCAGTAAGATTAGACCTCAATTACAGGAAAAAAACTATTAAAAGTTCCAACATATGGAGGCTAAACAACACGCTTCTGAATAACCAACAAATCACAGAAGAAATCAAAAAAGAAATAAAATTATGCATGGAAACGAATAAAAATGAAAACACAACAACCCAAAACCTATGGGACACTGTAAAAGCAATACTAAGGGGAAGGTTCATAGCAATACAGGCGTACCTCAAGAAACAAGAAAAAAATCAAATAAATCAACTAACTCTACACCTAAAGCAACTAGAGAAGGAAGAAATGAAAAACCCCAGGGTCAGTAGAAGGAAAGAAATCTTAAAAATTAGGGCAGAAATAAATGCAAAAGAAACAAAAGAGACCATAGCAAAAATCAACAAAACTAAAAGCTGGTTTTTCGAGAAGATAAACAAAATTGATAAGCCATTAGCCAGACTCATCAAGAAACAAAGGGAGAAGAATCAGATCAACAAAATTAGAAATGAAAATGGAGAGATCACAACAGACTCCACAGAAATACAAAGGATCATAAGAGACTACTACCAACAGCTATATGCCAATAAAATGGACAACTTGGAAGAAATGGACAAATTCTTAGAAAAGTATAACTTTCCAAAACTGAACCATGAAGAAATAGAAGATCTTAACAGACCCATCACAAGCACGGAAATCGAAACTGTAATCAGAAATCTTCCAGCAAACAAAAGCCCAGGACCAGACGGCTTCACAGCAGAATTCTACCAAAAATTTAGAGAAGAGCTAACACCTATCCTACTCAAACTCTTCCAGAAAATTGCAGAAGATGGTAAACTTCCAAACTCATTCTATGAGGCCACCATCACCCTAATTCCAAAACCAGACAAAGATGTCACAAAAAAGGAAAACTACAGGCCAATATCACTGATGAACATAGATGCAAAAATCCTTAATAAAATTCTAGCAAACAGAATCCAACATCATATTAAAAAGATCATACATCATGACCAAGTGGGCTTTATCCCAGGAATGCAAGGTTTTTTTAACATCCGCAAATCAATCAATGTAATACACCACATTAACAAATTGAAAGAAAAAAACCATATGGTTATCTCAATAGATGCAGAAAAAGCCTTTGACAAAATTCAGCATCCATTTATGATTAAAACCCTCCAGAAAGCAGGAATAGAAGGAACATATCTCAACATAATAAAAGCTATATATGACAAACCCACAGCAAACATTATCCTCAATGGTGAAAAATTGAAAGCATTTCCCCTAAAGTCAGGAACAAGGCAAGGATGCCCACTTTCACCACTACTATTCAACATAGTTTTGGAAGTTTTGGCCACAGCAATCAGAGCTGAAAAAGAAATAAAAGGAATACAGATAGGAAAAGAAGAAGTAAAACTCTCACTGTTTGCAGACGACATGATTCTCTACATAGAAAACCCTTAAGACTCTACTAGAAAATTACTAGAGTTGATCAATGAATATAGTAAAGTTGCAGGATATAAAATTAACACACAGAAATCCCTTGCATTCCTATACTCCAATAATGAGAAAACAGAAAGAGAAATTAAGGAAACAATACCATTCACCATTGCATCAAAAAGAATAAAATACTTAGGAATATATCTACCTAAAGAAACAAAAGACTTATATATAGAAAACTATAAAACACTGATGAAAGAAATCAAAGAGGACACAAACAGATGGAGAAATATACCGTGTTCATGGATTGGAAGAATTAATATAGTGAAAATGAGTATACTACCCAAAGCAATCTATAGATTCAATGCAATCCCTATCAAGCTACCAATGGTATTTTTCACAGAACTAGAACAAATCATCTCACAATTTGTATGGAAATATAAGAAACCTCGAATAGCCAAAGCAATCTTGAGGAAGAAGAATGGAACTGGAGGAATCAACCTGCCTGACTTCAGGCTCTACTACAAAGCCACAGTCATCAAGACAGTATGGTACTGGCACAAAGATAGAAATATAGATCAATGGAACAAAATAGAAAGCCCAGAGATAAACCCACGCACCTATGGACACCTTATCTTCGACAAAGGAGGCAAGAATATTCAATGGAGAAAAGACAATCTCTTTAACAAGTGGTGCTGGGAAAACTGGTCAACCACTTGTAAAAGAATGAAACTAGAACATTTCCTAACACCGTACACAAAAATAAACTCAAAATGGATTAAAGATCTAAATGTAAGACCAGAAACAATAAAACTCCTAGAGGAAAACATAGGCAAAACACTCTCTGACATAAATCACAGCAGGATCCTCCATGACCCACCTCCTAGAATATTGGAAATAAAAGCAAAAATAAACAAATGGGACCTAATTAAAATTAAAAGCTTTTGCACAACAAAGGAAACTATAAACAAGGTGAAAAGACAGCCTTCAGAATGGGAGAAAATAACAGCAAATGAAGCAACAGACAAACAATTAATATCAAAAATATACAAGCAACTTCTGCAGCTGAATTCCCGAAAAATAAACGACCCAATCAAAAAATGGGCCAAAGAACTAAACAGACATTTCTCCAAAGAAGACATACAGATGGCTAACAAACACATGAAAAGATGCTCAACATCACTCATTATTAGAGAAATGCAAATCAAAACCACAATGAGGTATCATTTCACACCAGTCAGAATGGCTGCTATCCAAAAGTCTACAAGCAATAAATGCTGGAGAGGGTGTGGAGAAAAGGGAACCCTCTTACACTGTTGGTGGGAATGCAAACTAGTACAGCCACTATGGAGAACAGTGTGGAGATTCCTTAAAAAACTGGGAATAGAACTGCCATATGACCCAGCAATCCCACTGCTGGGCATATACACCGAGGAAACCAGAATTGAAAGAGACGCGTGTACCCCAATGTTCATCGCAGCACTGTTTACAATAGCCAGGACATGGAAGCAACCTAGATGTCCATCAGCAGACGAATGGATAAGGAAGCTGTGGTACATATACACAATGGAATATTACTCAGCCATTAAAAAAAATACATTTGAATCGGTTCTACTGAGATGGATGAAACTGGAGCCCATTATACAGAGTGAAGTAAGCCAGAAAGAAAAACAACAATACAGTATACTAATGCATATATATGGAATTTGAAAGATGGTAACGATAACCCTATATGCGAGACAGAATAAGAGACACAGATGCATGGAACAATTTTATGGACTCTGAGGGAGAAGGCGAGGGTGGGACGTTCTGGGAGAATAGCATTGAAACATGTATATTATCATATGTGAAACAGAACACCATTCCATGTTCGATGCATGAGACAAGGGCTCAGGGCCGGGGCAATGGGATGATCCAGAAGGATGGGATGGGGAGGGAGGTGGGTGGGGGGTCCAGGAGGGGGAACACATGTAAACCCATGGCTGATTCATGTCAATGTATGGCAAAAACTATTGCAATGTTGTGAAGTGATTGGCCCCCAACTAAAATAAATAAATTTATAAAAAATAAATAAATATATAAATAAATAAATAAATAAATAAATAAAAAAGACACCAGTTCTTTTGGATTAGGTCCCCACCCTTATGATCTAATTTAATATAATTATCTCCATAAAAGCCTTACTTCCAAATATAGGCACATTGGGGATTAGGGCTTCACCATATAAATTTGGGGGGGACATAATTCAGTCTATAACAATGATACTTTCTCCTAAGCAGAGATCTAGCCATGTGATGATAATTAATCAATATGTTACACTTAGCAAAACCTTCATGGCTTCACTGGAAGAAAAAGAAAAAAGAACCCAAATGTCTGCATATGGGAATGGAGATGGGAGAGTATTCACCAGACATTCTCTAGGTGAATTACCTGATTTCATATAGGTTACTACTTTGAAGGACAAATATAAACTTATAGATAAAGCAGCCCCCAAAATGACCCAAATATTTGTTTCAGGCCAGGTATTTTGTTGAATCCAGGGGAGGATTCCAAAAAAAAAAAATATTATATTTTCAAGCCTATTCCTAAAGTCCTTATTTTGGGGAGCAATCTAAGGGTTGAAGGCAAAGCATACTGTCTTCTTTGAGTCTTCCAGAATGTTGCAGTAAGAGTGTCATGGGTCTCCCATCAAGTCAAGTGTATGAGGCTCAGAAACTCCTTTTTGCACAACACCATAAAACCATAAAACACCACTGACCTCTGGAACATTGTCTATTTATGCTTCAAAAGATTCAGGACCATCCACAACACAAAGTTAAAAAACGTCTTGAGTTCTGCCAACATCTCACATCCAGCACACCTGGTACTCTGATAAAGCTGCATGATCTCCTCTCTCAGGAGGGTCTGTGCAACCTTTGAGGAGCTGAAACTGTCTCACTTTATAACTACCATACACTCTCTTACCTACCTGATGGACAGTTCCTAGGAGTTCTACTGTAACTAAAGTTCCATGAGTGGGGTGGTGAGGATGGGCAGCTTAACCCCCATAGTCTTTATCTTACTTTATACTGTCTTGGGATGCAGGAAGAATGGGATCCAAGGCAGGATTTTCAGAAGCCTGACATCTTCTCACAGAAACTCCTCCTGCAATAATCATGCCTATATTCTGTGACTATCCCATCAGCATTTACATATTTGTAGGTTATTTTGACCTTGGATAAGTGGCCATTCATTCATTCATTCATCCATCCATTTCTTAGCAAATCATTTATTAAAGTTAATGACTGTGAGCTATACCCAGTACCAAGCAAAGGGATGAGGGGGTGAGCCAAAGAGACGCGGGGGTGAGCCAAAGAGACTGAGTCTTTGCCTTCAAAGAAGTATATTAAACTGTAGATGGCCTGCCTCTATCTGGAACTGAAGGCAAGGAAAAGGTCTTTGGAGATTCTGTGTGTGTGTGTGTGTGTGTGTGTGTGTGTGTGTGTGTTTCCCCACAGGGCTGTGTTCATAGCAGGTGCTCAATAAATAACTGGTGAGTCAAGAACCAGATGTCCAGGGTCAGCTTTGTTGCCTGGGTAGCTACTGATTAATGGCTCCATATGGTCAGCTTCTCTAACCTTCTCATTGCCTTCTATTCCAAGGCTGCATCCTTTTTCCCTCTTTATCTATTCCTCCATTTCTAAGAGCACAGAATGTACTTTGGTTTTTGTTATCTGTCTTCAGATCCTGACCAGCCCAAGTAGAACAGAAAAATTGGAAGGAGTTGGGGGAGTTTTCTTCCTTCGCTTGCACAGGCTACCCCACAGACTGTCTGGGCTGTTTCTCCAGTTGAAATACAAAGTTAAAGCCATTCTCAATCACATTAACCATTGTCAGGAAGGAGCAGATTAGTTACAAAGCATGATGATGCAGAGAAAATTCTAATTAAGAGAGATGAGGGAATCTAACACATATCATCAGTCATTATGCTGTCATCCTTACCCATAAAACAAGAGGTGGTTTGTGCCAAGAGTCTGGCTATCACTTTTGAAAGAGAACTATTTATAATTAGAGTTGTGTTGAATATTTAAAAGTTGCAAAATTACCATGTCTCCAGGGGAAATGCCTGTGGAACGATGCAACAGCAAATCCAGAAAGATTTCTGATGCATTTAAGAGCTTCCAGTTTTGTATTAAACATGGAAAATAGGCCATAGCAATTAAACAAAACATGCATTTTATAAAGCCATCCAGCTAATTAATTGTCATCTTGCAAATGCTACGAAGCTTATAGACTAATGATGAATGTCACATTTAGTGATTATTCAGTAAATTAAAATTTAAGGTTCTTTTTTTTGCAGATTTTATAGAGTTCTTAATACATAGTTCTTTCTATGTTTGGAGCCATTTATCTAGCACCTCTAGCTATCCCCAACACTAGAGAAAAACACCTGATATAAAGCCTAAGTACCAAAATAGCTATTACAAAACCAATGCACTTTTATATTCACTGTGAAGACCTCGGATCCTCACTGAAAGACTTTTTTAACCTTATTATTAAAAATTTTCAAATTGTAGAAAAGTGGAGACTGTGGTATAATAGCTCCCATTTTACTCACCACATAGCCTCAGCACCTATCAACCCATGACCAATCTAATTCCACTCATACTTATCTGCTTCCCCTCTCAACCAGATTATTTTGAAACATATGCAAGATATAAAATTTCATCTGTAAATATTTCATTTTGTACCTCTAAAAGATATAGACTCTTTAAAAAGCCTGTTAAAAATAACCATTATTATATCTAAAATAATTAGCGATAATATCTCAGTAACAGTGACCTTTCTACTCATTATGGACACAACTGTCTCAGAGTTGCATGTATGGCTTTCTTTCCTTCAGTAGACTTGGAGCAGTAAATATGATGGGCAGGGGTGAGAAGGAGATGGGTGGAGATGGGAACAGGGGACATGTAGCTACCTACTAGCTGAATAATTTTGGGAGTTCATTCACTTTCCTTAAGCTTTAGTTGTTGCAAAAATAAATATGGTTGTTATACTGGTTAAATCAGAGATGATACAATATACTGAACTCAGTATAATGCCTTGCAAAATGTTTAAGTGTGCAATGTCAGCTATTATACCTAAAATAGTTAAAATAAAAATATTATCAGCAATGTGAGAAGTCAGTCATAAGTCTCTGTAAATTTGCTTAGATGACTCATCAATGACCACATTGCTTCTAAATCAATAAAGGATATATTCTGAACCCATTTATTGTAACTTGACATTGAAACTACCGTTGAGTACACTGTCTTTCTGGAAATAGTCTCTTTCTTGTCTTGGCTTCTTTGATACCAAGAAAACTCTCTGGCTTCTCCTTATTAATCTTCACTGGGGGCACGTTCTCCATTCACAACCATTAAATGTTAGATTTCTTCAAAGCATTTATTCCATTTTGTGCTTTGTTTTTTTTTCCACTCTACGTTCTTACTAATTTTCTGTTTGTTTTATCAACTTCCATGGCTAAAAGCATCATTTATATGCTAGCAACTCCCAAATTTATATCTCTAACCCAGATGTCACTTGTACGTTCAAGACATTATAACCAGCTTCCTGATAGTCATCTTCACTTAAATGTTCCACAGCAACTCATGGAAATTCACCAAACTGAAATCCTATCTCTCTCTGTTTTGGATATCTATGCTGTAAAATGAATCACTCCCAAACTGAAAGGTTTAAAGCAGTAAATATTCTCTTCCTCATGATTCTGAAGGTAATCTGGATGTTCTTCTGCTCCATGTGGGGCAACTACTGGAAGGTCTAGAAGTCACATGGCATTGATGCCAACTACTTGCTGGAAGTTACCTGGGGTGATCAGCCATGGCCCAGCTTTTCCTCCGTGTGAGCTTCTCCATGTTGCTGCCTAGGCTTCCTTGAAGCTGGCAATTGTATTCCAAGAAGAAATATTCCAAGAGATGAAGGCAGAAGCTGTGTTTCTCTTAAGGTTTAGTCTCAGAAGCTGTGCAGCATCACTTCCACTGTGTTCTACTAGTTAAAATGGGTCATGAAACCAGCCCAGATTCAAGGGGAGAGGAAATAAATCCCACTTTTAAGTGGTCATGGCAGGGTCAGACTGCTAAAAGCAGACAGGATGGGAGATCTTGCTGCAGCCATCACTGAAAACAAAATGTATGCCATTCTCTGTGTCTTCTTCCTCCAGAGTTCTCCCTTTGAGAAATCATCTACCTTGAGATGATCCTACCATGATTATCCTCCTTTAGCCTCAATCTTCATGTCTTCTTATCACTGAATGTTGCCATTTTTACCTCTGCTATCTCTTCTAAGTCGATCTCCATGCATCCTTCTATATATCTGCTCGTTATATCTGCTGTCACAACTTAGTTCAAGACATCATCCTCCTGTGTCTGGATTCCTGAAACAGACTCCTAATGGTCACCCTGCTTCTACTTTGTTTGTCTTAATCCATTCTTCCTAGAGCAGAAAGAATGATCAATCCTCCAAGAAAATACACCAGCATTTTCCCCTTACTATTCAGTAAAGTTCAAATCCTTACCCTAGTAAATAGGTTCTATCTATGTATACAGTTTTACTTTTCATCACTCTCTCCTCCATATACACAATCACCGTAGCCTGACTTCAGTCCTCAAACAGATCATACTCTTTCCTGCATCAAGAGCTTGCCTATGCTGTTCCTTCTATCTTAAGTACCCTTCCTCCCACTCTGAACACAGCTAATCCCTACATCTCTTTTATGTCATAGCTAAAATATAACCTCTTCAGGAAAGTCTTTCTTACTCTCTTGGATGAAGTCCCCCCTACTATATACACTCTCAGGGTATGGAACACCATTAACTTGTAAAACTTATCATATAAGCAATTAAAGAAATTTTCATTAAATTATGGTGAGTTATTCATAGAATTTATATTCCATAAAGTCACCATGAAGACTACAGTAAAGAATACTGAAGTGTTTGCTCCTAGAGAAATATAGGGTTATATTCTTGTGAATCTTCGCTCAATCCATGACTTTGTTGTGTGTGTGTCTGTTTAAAGTGCCTCTTAAAATATATATTGTTGATTCATTAGCACTGAAATCAGAGCCAATAGCACTATAGTCATGACTGAAGGAAGTGATCCAACACAAGTATTTTCTCTGTAAGGCACACCACAGCCCTCCTGTGCTAAGGAACACTAGACAGCAACAAATTGGGGTGGGGCATCCTAAGCAGCAAAACTGACCAAAAAAAATACGAAAAACAGGGCACTCAATCTACCATGAAAGGGCTACTTGTTTACAGCATGTAAACTGAAACAAGAAGGCAGTGGGTTTTTTTGCTTAATCTCAGCTGGGATCATGAGGGTTGGACAACTCTAATTCTTTGCTGCTCTGTGCCTGTCTGCAAATGACTATGAAAGTGCTATAAGTGTTGATTTACGAGTCACAAATAAATTTTAGTCAGTTGGTGAATTTAAAAATATGGAATCTGGGAATAATGAGGGATTGACTGTCCTAGTTAAGTGAATGCTTCCCTTGCTAGATCATAACCTCCTGAGAGTAGGGGTCTTGTCCATCTTGCTCACTGTATCCTGCTGTGCCTGAGACATGCTAAGTAATCAGTAAATAGGTGTCCAATTGATTAACTTATATGGTTTTATTCTCTCTTTAAGGTTAAAAAATCAATTCTTAACCTTAACTGCCATACAAACTACACAGAAGAAATGTGATATACTTCACTAGAGTAGATGAAATATACAGACTAAAGTTAGCTGAGTTCTTGTGAGATGGGTAGCCTTGGATACAGGGAAAGTAAGGACTTCTGTGACTGG
The DNA here is from genome assembly GCF_054371585.1 of Giraffa tippelskirchi. Taxonomy (NCBI): domain Eukaryota; kingdom Metazoa; phylum Chordata; class Mammalia; order Artiodactyla; family Giraffidae; genus Giraffa; species Giraffa tippelskirchi. The sequence goes on along the minus strand of NC_137283.1, from coordinate 21,752,778 downwards.
GCTGATGAGGAGGAGAGGCTTGGTACAGGTGAAAATCAAGGGATTGAAGGAAAGTGACCAGGGGTAGAACCAGCTCCCGGTATAGTAGTTGACAGTCCAAAATGGAGGTCCAAAATTGTGCTTGGGACAGAGTGGTCCTCACAGAAGGGTAGGAAAATCAATGAATAGATATTTGGATTGGTAGATGTTTGAATGGCTAAGGAAAATAGAAAACTGAGGTGATCAAATTTAATCAGCATGATTCAATATCATAGATGTAAGTGACATTAAATTCCTTAGGTCAAGTGTGTGGTGGAAGAATACTGTTGGTCCTAAATACATTCGTAGGAGAACTACAGACAGTGGTTTAAGTTATTTGCATATGATTCAGCCCCTTGGAGAAGGAATTAGCATGATTTAAGCACAGTATCAAAACCCCAGTTGAGTAAGCTGGATCTTTAAACCAGCTGCAGTTGTAGTAAAGCACTGAGTGCTAATTATGGAAGAAAATCAAGGCAAAGTCACAACCACACATTCTAGACACCCACAGAAGAAGCCTGCTGAGGCTTAGTGGACATGTACCCTATACAACAGATTCCAAATTCAAAACAATGACTCTAATCCCAAAGCCCATTCTTGGTTTGCATTAATATCATTTTACCTACTCCCGTTGGGACTTAGTAAGTTGAGCTTACAATGGGACTTATAAGGCATTTCAGCCAAAAGGGACATGTCAACAGACAGTTTAACTGTTCTGAAATATTTCAGAGGGTTAACTGGACAGAGAACTTAAGGATTGACTTTGAAAGATTTAGAAGATGTGTTTATTTCAACCAAGATTTATTGAATACCCATTAGGTGCAAAGAACAGGAGGATGGGGAATTGAGGAGGGATCAGTGCTAGATGAATGTGACCTTCATCAAGTGTGCAAAACTTCTGGATGCAAGAAATAGCCAGTTTTGTTAATTTCCTGGGAGATTCCAAAAGACTACAAAGGCCAATGATTTTCTAATTAGCATCCACAGGGCGATTATACATAAAATTGTATGGTCCTTGAGAAGTATAAATTAGATGGGAAAATGTTTTGGATGAGAGTTCAGTCAAAACAAAAGAAACTTTCAGAGTCTAACATGTTTCATGGGAGTCCATGTGTATGTATGTGCAGAATGTAATCTAATAGGTCACACAGGTAAACACACATAATTGCAGCACTTGCCACCATAAGCACTGACAGACACCTGAACAATCCCAAAGAGAAACAACTAAGCAATCTGTGCTGAAGAGCTAAGTCTGGTTTTTCTCACTCTTACTCAATCTGGACACTCTTACTCAATCTGGAAGTCTAACCTCACACGCGCTGATTTTACTCCCCAAAATAACACTCTTCAAGAGAAAACTGAGATCACACAATAGCCTCATGGGTTATGTTCAGAATAATCAGCTGAATTCCTAAGACGTCCTTCTGCTTCTGCATTAAATGGAGACTATTTATTTGAAGTCTTTTGGTCTTCAGAGACAAGTTGTGGTTTTGAAAATAACTCTGAAGAATAGTGTTGTAGGACAAATGAGGTCCATGGGTTTCAATAGGGCACTGAGTCTAATGCAAAACCTAAATAAGACAAATTACCCCGATTTACAGTCTTGTGGATGCGTCTCCCAGCACATGTACACTTATCAAACATTCTCTCTTTCATGCATGCACATGTGTGCATAGAACTGAAGTATGTATTCTTTCTTGGCCTCCAGAATTTCCCCAGTAGGATAAAACTCCCCAGCCCATAGTAAATGTGGCTTGATCAACACCATTCGCTATGGGCTACCTTTCCTTCAGTGTCTTACTTCTCCCAGTCCCGACTGGTTTCTCTTTGCCACCCAGATAAATTACTCACATCAGATCCTACCCCAGTGTTTGCTTCTGTGGAGTTCATAGTAAGAAAGTAGGTAACATGAGTAACATAAGGTGGTAGTGTACACATAATTCAGTTCTTTCAAATCTGTTACAGCTGAGCAGGCACAGAGAAGAGTCAACATAGTGTTCAATGACAATGACTCTCCAACGATCCAAGTGAAAATGCCTGTGGAAGAATGGGTTTCCATCAGGGTAAATTAAAGAGCATTAAAAGAAAGAATGGTAAAGGCAATTCACAAGGCTTCTGAGAATGAGAAACATTCAGCGGAAATCTTGTAAAATACCATAAAATTAAATGATCCACTCTTCAGAGCACTTGAAAAGCAAAGTTCTCAGAAAGAACAAATGCAGAATTCAAGGTTAGAAACAACAGGAAAGGCTAATTAGCATTTTTCCTCAATAGTATTATAAAGGAAAAATTAAGGTAGAGGTTTGGTGAGATATAAGCCAATGTTGATTAACCTCCACACACATTTGCTCACCTCTACTAATACGATGATCTTTTTAAATGGGCCACAACAATCCTGTTGCTGGTAATTAGGTTCAGATTTTGTGTCACAATTGTAATAGATTATTGATTGCCTCTGAAAGAACTTTATAGCTCCCAAGGCTTAGAATTCATTAATGAATGCTGGAGCTGATAAAGTCGAGTTTAATTACATACTGTATGTCTTGTTGAACATTAAACTTGCATTTTTATTATTTTTTTCTTAGTTGAAATTTTATTTTAAGCCTTCACCAAATAGGTATGTGTCTTAGCTGTACTTTATTCTTCAGAAGCCATGGGCATCAATGAAAATTTAATTTGGAAAAAAAGTTAGCACATTCTTCTTTATGATGTAGTATTGTATGTAGTAGTAAAGCTGTATTTGTGCCTGACTGGGTATTTTGCAAGGAGATCTGTAACTTGATAAGGTACTCTCTGTCTTGAAAAGCCTTCTTCCTTGTTCCCCAGCTCCCTACTGCAGCCCCATGCCCCATCATCTGTCTGCCTGAGAGGACACTGTATAACCTCCCCTCCTTAGAAGAGGCAAATGTGCAAACAGCACAGTGGCCAGGCTGACTACAGTCTCATGAGCTTGAATAAAAATGGGAAAACAAACCTTTTACCCCGGGCTACTACTATCTAGGTTACGGGTTGCTTGTCTGAAGAAATCCTGAAAGTTTCTTTTAAAGGGTCAGTGGGCTTGATGTGAAACCCCAAATAGTGTATGAAACACATTAGCAAAATAAAATACCAACACATCTTATCATTATTCATGATGATATGCTGGAGGGAACGAGCAGTTTCTACTGGGAGCTCCACTCTCCCTAGTTTTCAAAACCCAGATCAAGTCTCTTCCTCTACTGAGCATTCCTGGACTACACAAAAATTTCTCCCTCTGCTAAACTAAACACCTTGTTTTCTTTTTATTCCTCACTGGGAAATAAACAGTTCATCGGGACAGTGCCTGGGGTCAGGGATGACCTTGACCTCTAAGCTTTCCACTAGGGCTGACTGCATTATTCCTGTGCAGGGGCTTGCACCTTATTGGAAGCCTAGGGGGACACAGATCACATAAAATTCTCTTTGAGGAGCGAGGCAGGGGGTGGGAATATCACTAGAGCAGTATGTTTAAAACATAGCAGAACTGGTAAGATGCCCCCACAATCTCTGAAAGCTTCACAAGTAAAATTGTAATGGCTGATTTTTGACTGTTTTAGAAAGCAACTTTCCTTGTAGAGTATTTCCCACACCAAAAGCAAAACAACAACAAGAACCTGGGAAAATCTAATCAAAGTTTGACTACAAAAGAAAGCAGTAGCTTAATCAGCAGTATTAGCATATCTGAAGAAAGAGCACATCAAGAGGAATCAAGGATGGTTTGCAAGGAATATAAAAATAAGTGTTCATTCAGGCCTGTAGAGATGCAGTGACCTCTACCATTCTGTCCTTATAGAGTCATTTTAAGGTCAGGAGGGACATTCTTTAAGACTGCCATCATTTCTGAAGCATGGCAAGGCAATGGGAAGAGAGAGGTCATGCGTTTCAAAATCTTCAGGCAGGAAATAAATAGTATGGATCATTATAAAGAACATGAGGAAAAGATGAGAAATATATTGAACCATCTATATAAATTATAATCATAAGTCAGCATTCTATTTGAAGTTCAAGAATTAAAAATTGCAAAATTTGTTACCAACATAGAAAATAAACAAATGAACAAATCTTATTATTACAAACTAATAAAACTAATACACAGTTCTACTAATATGCACAAGCAAATGTAGACAGACCTCTCTTAACACATCTCACATTTCGATCAGCTCCATGTTCTCCTAGGATTTTGCCTTACAGTCAAAAGCAACTTTGTTAATGTAATTTCATTTCTCACAGTGGGTCTGCTTCAAGGTGTAGCATTATTTAAGGGGGTGCTTCCCCCAACTAACTCTTCTTAGGACTTCATGAAATATAACTTTCTCTAGGTGCCTAACCAGGCGCCAGTCACTATACTAGCCCTGCACTTCCCTTGTAACATTCAGCACATAAAAAATTATAGGCTCACAGTCCTGTCTCCACTGCACTGTAATTTCCATGAAGTCAGGATCTTTTTATAGGATGACCAACAGTCCTAGTTTGTTGAGGCTGGGTGGGTGGGGCAGGGGGTTGCTGGATGCAGAGATTTCAGTGCTAAAACTGGGAAAGTCACAGATATTAAAGGTAAGACATCAAATTGATCACTCTGTTATACACTACTGTTTTCAGAATACCTACCACAATGTCTACAAACTAAGTTCAAAATATATATAGGAAAAATGTGAGTAAAAGCACAAGTTTGTACACTAGATCATAATTCTGAAATATACAATCCCAGATTAAAAGGGAATGTAAAGAGTAGTTATTTTGGTTGGTTCCATGATAGGATGATAGTTTTGTTTTACTGGGGGATTTTTACATTAAAAATTATGTTTATTGTAATCTTAAGTTGATATGATACTGATTCTTTTGAACTCCAAATCATATTCTACTTTTCTTCTGAATGTTTTCCAGAACCTTCTGGAAAAATATAATTTTTTCCTCAAAATTCATTCACAGGTGTTACCTGTGACACTCATTTATCACATACCGTTTTAGTGACTTGAAGTTCTTTCCACCATTTCTTTTGAGTCCTAACTCCTTATCTAGAATAGACTCTATTCTCCTAGAAGACAGGCATATGTTTGAGGGCCTCCCTGAGGACCTCATAACCTCTCTGTCAAACTGCCCCCTCCCAGCCTCTTCCAGTCCTGCTGGGAACCCTACACTCCATAATCCTGCAACCTGCAATTTACAGCTGATCCTGCCATCCTATGAAACTCAGACCCTCTCTGGAGTACAGAGAAATTCTCGTGGAAATGGCTGGACCATTCCTCCTTTATAATCCCCTCCTTTAAAGTCTTCATTGGCCCCAGAACAGCCATTGTGAGCAGAGTCTCTGTAAATCAGTCAGCCAGAGCTGTGCAGTGTAGAGGTTGAACACCAACTGGGCTCCGGTTCACTTATGTTTCTGTTCCACGCAGAAGCAAGAAGCAGTTTGCTTTTCTAGGTGGGAAGGAGAGGCAGGAGGATGTATCCTGGAGAGAGAGCAGCAGGTGTTTTTAGAGGCAAGATGAAATCTGGTTAGAGAAACAGACTATGTCTAGGTGGACGCCAATTGTAAGACTTGGACTAACAAAATTCTCCAAGTTAAACCTGAGGCTTCAAAAGATGGAACTGAAGTCTCAGAGACCTTCCTTTGAAAACATCTGTTTTTCATGATGACAGGCAAAATGTATAGAGAAGAGGCACTGGCCACAAAATTACTTTTCTAATACCAGCTACACCAATGTGTCTCTGCCACAGATAGGGGGAGCTCTAGAAGCAGGGCTGGCAAATTTAAATCAGAGAGGAAGATAATTTTGCCTCTAAAAATATGCGTCTATCAAGTCTACAGGTCTTGAACTTAAAGGCAGAGGAAAACGGAAGAGTGATATGGAGAGAGAAGATTTCTTAGAAGTTCTTCATTATGCCTGTTCTGAGGTGAAGGGGGAAAAAATCCCTTTCTCGAAAGTAGTCACCTAGCACTGAATTCACATCCATTTACTGGGAATAAATGGCGCCAAAAAAAAAAAAAAAAAATCACATTCAAAATGCTTTGTAGAAAGCCCTCAAACCTAAGCTAACTTTTCTTTCCTTCATTACTCCTCTTTCCCTCTTTCATTCCTAAGTGAGTTCTCCTGCCTTTGTATGAGTATTCAGGCAGGAACACAAACCCCACTTGTCACGCTGGGGATGGAGAACATGGCAGGTCGAATGGGATTTCAGCCTGGGTAACTCCCATCATTTGTTCGAACATCTGATCACTTTATTCTGCTGTTCTGTGCAATTCTTCTAATCTGCATGACTCCACGCTGTGTCTTCACAAAATTGTGCCATTAATACCTTTAAACAAACCTTTCTTCACTACCCTGCCCTAGTAATTTCCTTAAAAGCTTCTAGCTTATTCCTCAGTCTTGCTGAATTAATACACTATGAAAGCAAAGTCATAGGCAGAGGACAGAGACACTTACTGATAACATACTCAAAACAAGAGAGAGCAGAGAGGAGGGATCCTTGACCTATGAAGTTATTAGATATAATTCATAATATCACAGAATAAGTTCACTGCTACCAAAAACCCCCCTAAACTCAAAGGATTTATAAACCTGTATTTCTACTGCAATCTCTTTCCCCAGTTGGATTTTGCTTTCTTTGTAGAATAGAGGGATTTTGCTTATATATTGGATTTATCTGCTTATGACAAATACGAAGAGGAATATGTTCTGTATGACATGATAATGGTGGGTACATGTCATCATGTGCTGTGCTCAGTCACTCAGTTGTGTCCTACTCTTTGTGACCCCATGGACTGTAGCCCCCCCAGGCTCCTCTGTCCATGGAATTTCCCAGGCAAGAATATTGGAGTGGGTTGCCATTTCCTACTCCAGGGGATCCTCCTGAGCCAGGGATTGAACTTACATCTCTTGCATCTCCTGCATTGGCAGATGGATTCTTTACCACTGTGCCACCTGGGAATCATAGTATATGTTATCATAAATAGATGTCTAAACCCTTAGCATGTACTACACCAAAGGTGATCCCTAAGGTAAACAATGGATTCTGGGTGGTTCCAATGTGTCAGTGTAGGTTCATCAGTTGTAAACAGTGTACCATGGTGGGGCTGGATGTTGACAGTGGGGGAAACTGTGCATATGTGGGGGCTGAGGGCACACAAGAAATATCTATACCTTCCATTCATTTTTGCCTTGAACTTAAATCTTTAAAAAATAAGGTCTATTAAAATAAAAAAGGAAAAATAAGGCAGGGGTGAGGGAGATGCAGCGGTAAGAGCAAGTCCAATCAGAAATGCACTGTGCACTGTCTGGAATGCTCTCTGCTTCATTCAGCCTGCCCAAATTCTTCCTACTGATCAACGCCCATTCCAAGTTCCACCACAGTCAGGAAGCTTCCTCGTGGTTCTCACTTGCAAGGTTCTGTTTTGCTCCCACTTGTGGATTCACTGTACTCTGTTGACCTTATGTAAGGCAAAAAGAAGTCCAAGATAAAACATCCCTGACTGAGAATCTCTCAGGGAGACCTGGGTCCTATTCATCTTTAGAGAAAACTGGGTTGAGACTTTGGGTAAATCATTTAGCCACTAACTGGTTCCTTCTCCTGACAAAGGAAAAAATCAGGTTAGATCAAAGTTTTGCTGAGATGCTTTAGTAATCCTTAAAGAAACACTGATTTTTAAAGGGAGGAGTTTCTCAAAACCCTTTATACTATCTTAACATAAAAAATTAATCTCAATGAACAGTTTAGTGCGACATTTCTTAAACTTACTGGACGATGAAGCATTTCACATGATTGAAGTTCAATGGAAAATTCTCTGGAAAACATTGAACCCTATTTCTAGTGTGTCTTGTAGCCTTGATAGAGGGATCAGATATTTTTGCATTGTCATTTGATTCATTTCTTTCCAAAACTATAAACCATGTAACAATATGTTTTATTATGAATGGCTTTTTAGAGATTATTTCCTTAATCTCTCCATACATAAGCAAAAACTAAGTGTAACATTTAACAGATTGGAACTTGCAAACTTGATTATTGTCTAGAGAAGGAGAAATTATCTCTAAGGCATGTTTAGTCAGGAGGCCAATACATCTGTTGACATCCAGGAATGTGGGGATGAAAATGATAAATTGTCCCCCATCTGAGACTGCCATCGCTGCCATTCTATAACCCTTCTTAAGGCCCAGATTCACAGCACATTTCTTGCCAACAATCACTGCATGTGCAAGAAAACTTTTATCATTCCTTCTTACTATAGAAATCTAAGAAAAATGTTCCTTAGGTATCATCAGAGAATGTGTTGGAGCCTGAGAAGAACTATCACGGGAAGTAAGGTATGGTTATTAAGAGCTGTTTTGCACAGTTCTGTGTATTCGTGCCAATTTTTCTTAATCACTTCTGCTTCTGTTAGGTCCTTGCTGTTTTTGTCCTTTATTGTGCCTATCTTTGCATGAAATGTTCCCTTGGTATCTCCAATTTTCTTAAAGAGATCTCTAGTCACCTAGAGCCAGACATCCTGGAATGTGAAGTCAAGTGGACCTTAGGAAGCATTACTATGAACAAAGTTAGTGGAGGTGATGGAATTCCAGCTGAGCTATTTCAAATCCTAAAAGATATTGCCTTTAAAGTGCTGCACACATTATGCCAGCAAACTTGGAAAACTCATCAGTGGCCACAAGACTGGAAAAGGTCAGTTTTCATTCCAATCCCAAAGAAAGGCAAGGTCAAATAATATTCAAATTACTGTACAATTGCACTCATTTCACATGTCAGCAAGAGTATGCTCAAAATCCTTCAAGCTAGGCTTCAGCAGTATGTGAACCAAGAACTTCCAGATGTACAAGCTGGATTTACAAAAGGCAGAGAAACCAGAGATCAAATTACCAACATATGCTGGATCATAGAAAAAGCAAGGGAATTCCAAAAAAAAAAAACCTCACCTATTTATGCATCGTTGACTATGCTAAAGCCTTTGACTCTGTGGATCACAACGAACTGTAGAATATTCTTAAAGAGATGGGAATACCAGACCACCTTACCTGCCTCCTGAGAAATCTGTTTGCTGAACAAGAAGCCACAGTTAGAACTGGACATGGAACAATGGACTGGTTCAAAATTGGGAAAGGAATATGTCAAGGGTGTATATTGTCACCCTGCTTAATTAACTTATATGCAGTATACATCATGCAAAATGCCAGGCTGGATTAATCGCAAGCTGGAATCAAGATTGCTGGGGGAAATATCAACAACCTCAGATATGCAGATGACGACACTTTAATGGCAGAAAGTGAAGAGGAACTAAAGAGCCAATTGATGAAGGTGAAAGAGGAGAGTAAAAATACTGACTCAAAACTCAACCTTCAAAAAATGAAGATCATGGGATCTCGTCCTACCGCTTCATGGCAAATAAATGGGGAAGATGTGGAAACAGTGTCAGACTTTATTTTCTTGGATGGTGACTGCAGTCATGAAATTAAAAGATGCTTTTTCCTTGGAAGAAGAACTATGACGAGCCTAGACGGCACATTAAAAAGCAGAGACATTACTTTGCTGACAAAGTTCCGTATATTCAAGTTCCGTTGTCACTCGGTCGTATCTGACTCTTTGCAACCCCATGGACTGCAGCACACCAGGCTTCTCTGTCCATCACCAACTCCCAGAGCTTACTCAAACTCATGTCCTTCGAGTTGGTGATGCCATCTAACCATCTCATCCTTCTCCTCCGGCCTTGAATCTTTCCCAGCAATAGGGTCTTTTCCACTGAGTCAGTTCTTCGCATCAGGTGTTCAAAGCTGTGTTTTTTTTCAGTAGTCATGAGAGTTGGACCATAAAAAAAGCTTGAGCGCCAAAGAATTGATGCTTTTAAGCTGTGGTGCTGGAGAAGACTCTTGAGAGTCCCTTGAGCAGCAAGGAGATCAAACTAGCCAATTCTAAAGGAAATCAACCCTGAATATGAGCCTTGCGGATGCACTTACCATCACAGCTACCCTCCCATGTGCTGGCTCTAGGAGAAGCTTCATGTCTTACATTATAACTTGTTTCATGCAGTTGTGGCCTATCTTTCCAACTGGATTATGAACCATTTAAGATTCAGATTTATATCATGTATTAATATATCTTCATGGTTTCACAAATAGGAAAATAGAATGCAGTAAATGCTTGATGAAACTGCTCTTTCTTCTCATTTATGTGGATCTATGTTATTGCTATTATCGAGCTACCTCTCTCCATAAATAACAAGTCTATCTCCCATCTTCACCTGTGTAAATTCCACATATTATCTAATATCCACTTCAAATGGGACCTTCTTTACTAAGTCTTCTCCAATCCTCTGAAGTCCAAAGTTTCGATTGCAACTTCATTATGACATCTGCTATATTTCACTTCCCCTCTCAATATCTGCCCAGTTTTCTTGTTTTCAGCTTAACTGTACTTTCCTTAGGGATAGAGATAGTATCTTACTCATCTGTATACTCACACACTACTCATTCAGTGTTTATTGCAGTGAACCAAGCACATGAGTCTATACCAGTTTCTGCTGCATAACAAACCACCTTAAAATTTAGTGATTAACACAATCTCTATTTCTTTAGCTCAGATTTTTGACTCAACTCTAGATGAGCTGGATAGGTCCTTCTACTGTCTGTGGGCTCACTCCTGCAAGTGTAGTCATCTGCTGATTGGGTAGGCAACCATGCTTCTAGCTTTGGCAGGCTGTTGGCTGGGGTAATGTGGGCAACATGTCTCTCATTTTCCATAAAGCTAACCAGACCTTGTCCATATGACAGCTGTCAGGGTTCTGAGACAAAGAATTGAAGTACATCAGACCCCTTGAGGACTAGATTTGGAATTGGCATAAGGTCACTTGTGCCACATTCTATTGCCCAAAGAAAGTTACAAGCCAGCTCAGATTCAAGGGGTAGGGAAAGAAACTCTACCTCAGAGGGACAAGCTACAAAGTCACACTACCAAGTTCTGCACCAAGGGGTGGATCTGGAGTTCTGCCACTCTGCCATCTACCACTGAGTCTCCCTTTCCTGCAAGTCCAAGACTGTTGAAAACACTTACTTGCCTTGCCCGGTCACCAGGCCTCATGTTCCTCTCTTTCATGGGGCATCGAGTCACACAGATTCACCAAAGATAGAGTTATTGCTGAAAATGATCACCATGCATGGAAAAGTGAGGGCATGTGAAATGGGAATTTTCATCAGTGGTCTAGAATCTAGAGCTTAGAAGAACAAATGCATGAAATGTCTAATTCATCTCTCTTTGTTTTGATCATTTGCAAATGACTTATCACTGGAGAATCATAAATTATTAGAACCAGGAGTACACTTTAAGGTCATCTAGTTCAGGAGTTGAACATGGAAATGTCTCCAGGGACCAAACTGGTAAGGTAAATGAGTAAAACTCAATTTAAGCCAAGGTGGGTTGGGGGACTGTGAGAGACTCTTAGGCAACTGTCTCAAATGAAGGCATTAAACTCTTACCTTAACAAAAAGAAAAACTCCTCAGAATAAATAAAATACATGTGCAGACTAAACTCAGACTCCCGGCCTCCATGTTGTCATATCTGATCCTAGACAAACTCTCACTTTACAGGTGAGAAAGTCAAGGCCCAGAGAGGTCAAAATGTTTTTCCAAGGTGGCCCAGCTGGTCAGCAGCAGAAATGAGACTGAATTCCCTGTGAGTCTCCTGTGACTTGGCTCTGGCAGCAACACTGCCTATAGTATAATTTTGAAAGTTTTCTTCCTGATGGGAAAGCTAGATTCAATCTCTTCACAAAATAGCTGCCTCATGGGTTTTGTCAGAATAGAAAAAGCTCTCCTGGAAAATGACTGTCTCGTGGGAGTGACTGCTGGGTCAGGTTTATGAAAGGAACGACAATTTGATTTGCGGCACTCACCCGTGGGAGCCCGGCTGCGTCTGCTGCTTCCTAATTGCAGGCGGGAGGCCCAGGGACTCTGAGGTGAAGCACGCAGAGGTAGCCGCGCTGAGACACACCACCAGCCTGGGCACAAGCCGTGCTTTCAGACAGCTCAGAAGACGTATCTGACTTGGCCTCCTGGCCCAACAGAAGATACTGCCTGGCCAAAGTGGAAATGGCAGTCCAAGACAAAAAGGAGAGAAATCCAATATGATTCAGGTCATTCACAGCTACAAATTGATGTTTCACCTGTTCTCTTTATTTTCCATTTTTAAAATGTCCTGTTTTTTTTTTTTTTTTTTTTTTACCCTTGGCCCACTGGGTAAAAAGTTCTTTTTTTTTTTTTCACAGAAGAAAAGAAGATGAAGCCAGTGTGGGGAGAGTGAGGGAGGATTTGTAAATCAAAGGAAAATATTACAACAGAAAAATCAAGTGTTTTAGTCAGTTATAACAAAGAGCCATGGACTGCATGGCTTATATAACAACATAAATGTATTTTCTCACAATTCTAAAGGTGGGAAGTCTGAGATCAGGGTACCAGTTTGGTCAGATTTCAGTGAGGAACCTCTTCTGGGTTGCAGGCCATTTTATGCTATGTTCTCACACCAAGGGAGGGGAGAGGGAGAGGGAGCTTGCAGGGGTCTCTTATAAAGGCACTAATTCCATTCTTGAGGGATCCACCTTCATGACCTAATTACCTCCTAAAGGCTGCACCTCTAAACACCCTCATATAGGGGATTAGGTTTCAACACGTGAATTGTGGGGACACACGAACATTTAGTCTATAGTGTCAAATATATGCAGGAGTTCAAATTGCAAATGGCCTATGGCCTGGCTCTGCAAAGAGTCAGTGGTCTTGCTGTCACCCTCTCAGAGAGAACCCTCCAAGCATCAGTCCTTGATGGTCACAGCAGGAATGCCCTTGATCAAGGCCTAAAAGTCCCCTCAAGATGGGCATCTTTGCTCTTCATCTTAAAGGATTCTCAATGCATATCTGGTGATGAAATTAATAGATAAATTGCTTGATTCCATTTTTTTTTTCCTTGCACACACAAGAAAAGCACAAACACAAATAAAAATGATCTGACTAGGACACATGGAGATAATTAAAATGTTGGACACTGAGTGTATAAAAATCAAAAAGAAAATAGGAACATATGAGCACCTTAGAAATGAATTTTAAAAGGCAAACTTATATATTGTCACCAAGCCAAGCAGTCAATTCCTTTAGTCCAAACCAGCACAACTGGGATGGAACTGCCATGTCTATTCCTTCTACAGACCTTTACAATCGTTTTTCAGGAAAGAATGAAAGTGCTTGCTTAAGTTGTCTGTGGTCTATCTGAACTAATATAGAAACATTTGAAAAGCAAATATTTTTAAGACAGGTATCACCCCTGGGTATTTTCAGAGATATATACACTCAGGTAGTATCAGTTCCAATTACCACACTTTGGTTGCACAGCACTCATCTACTTCCACACTGCTTTTAAATGTGACATTTCAGCACGCATCTAATGAAAACCAGGAATATGTTGTTCAGGTGGTCAGGAGGCCAGGCTCTGCTCTGGATCTGCTAAGAACTGAACCTGTGACCTCCTCAGTCTCATGTTTCCTCATATGTAAAATGAAGATTTGAGTATAAATGGATGAAATTTCTTTTAGCTTGATAGCTCCATTTGCACTGATTTTGATGCAGTGTTTATTCATTTATTCTTTTACCCATTTATTTTCATTCATTCAGCACATTTTATTGAGCCCTACTCCATGTGCAGCATTGGGTTGATAACTAAGTGTAAAGAAATGAGCAATGAAAACAGAGCCCCCATCTTTATGGAGTTTCCATTCAAGACAGTGAGACAGATGGTACTAAACTAGATATGAAAGCAAGAAAATATCAGCCTTGTTAGAAGGATGATCACCAGGAGGAGGGACAGAACCCGATGTTGTATTAGAGAGTAAATGAAGTTAAGCTGACTGGGAAGACCTAAAGCAACAAATGGTCAGAAGTTCTAGGACTAGCTCCTAGCTGGGCTATAAACTAGGTATGTGACATTAGCCAAATCTTTCTCCCACTATATCCATCTCCTATTGCTGCCAAAACAAATTGCCTTAAATTGAGTGGCTTAAAACAGTATAAATATAATACTTACATTTAGGTCATGAATCCAATATGGGCTTTATTGGGTTAACATCAGAATGTAGGCTGGGCTGTGTTTCTGAAGGTTCTAGGGAAGAATTCATTCTTTTTTTTTTTTTTTTGCTCTTAGATTGGTGGCAAAATTTAGTCCCTTGCTATTGCAAGACCAAAGTTCCTATTGTCTTGTTGCCTGTAAGAGGAGAGTCACTTCCAGCTCCTGCAAGACTTACATTCTTTGGCTGGTGGTCCCCTTACAACATGATCAACCATGAGCAGAGTCCTTCTCACATTGCATCTCTCTGATCTACTCTTTGGCCTTCCTTTCACTTCTGTAGAAACTCATCACTAGATTGGCCCACCAGAATAATCCAGCATAATTTCTCCCCATCTCAAGGTCTTTAACCTTAATCACATCTGCAAAGGGTAGGGTTTGCAGATATGTTATCTGCAAACATACCCTGTTATGCAGGGTAACACTTTCACAGATTCTGAGGATTAGAACATGTACATCTTTTAGGGGCCGTTGTTTTGCCAATGACAATGCCCTAGTTTCCTTTTCAGTGAATGAAGACACTGAACTTTTCAAAGCTCTTTCAAATTCAAAATGTCACAACTCTTCTGGGAGCCATATTTTGTCAAAACTAGATTCGTGTTTCCTTTCTGTAACAACTCACGAAGACATTTGCTCTAAGTGAAGGCAAAAATCTCTAGTTTGAAGAGGGTGTTTATCTAGGACCATTGATAGTAAGTTTGGGTGTTGTGGTTGTATAACCACTGGGAAGTCTCAAGGATGGAGCAGGGAGCATGCTCAGGGCTGACCCCTGAAACTAATTGTTATATGACTGCTTGTGACCATCCTGAATGTAATAAAACAGAACCACCTGTTAAAGGCACACTTTACTAGCAAGTGATCAAGTCAATGTGATAGACTGTATTTAAAGGTGTAGTTACAAGGAAAACATCTGCCAAACTTCCCTGGATAGTCCTCTGAGCATGTATCCCAGGTGTGGTGACCTGTATCATGTCTCTTCTGGAAATGTGAGCTATCACAGGCTTCACTATGGCCAGGGAAGCATGTATACACATACTTGGAAAGTGGAATTCCTACTTGGTCAAGCCATGGCTGGTAGCTTTGTGACTCTCATTCTAACTCTGCTGGAAAGATGTGGATATTCTCTGCTGTTGTCTCCTAGTCTTTGTAAATTGAGAGAAAAAACAGACTGGTGGGGGTGGAAACGACAAGAATCCTGGGATAGAGGCTGGTAGCCAAAGTGGGTGCAAAAGAATCTATATGTTTATCTGGACCTTAAGTGGACTTTTCCAAAAGCAGTGTTGGGTCCTGATAAATCAGGGCTAAAACCTCAGTGGCTTTCTTTGGTATTTACAGTTGGCTTTGGGAGGAACTGGCAGGGATTAGAACCACAGCCTGCATGTAACCTGGTCACTTAGTCTACTCAGGAATTAAAGCTAGAGCTTGGGCCCCCACAAATAATATTTGAATACAAGTCCCTTGAGAGACACATCCATTTCTAGAACCTCCCAGGTGAGTTTGGTAATTTCAGAAGTTTTTTAGAAACTTTTGTAGAAAGTTAGAAAAGTGTGCAGATCTTGAGGCAGAAGATGCTGCCTCAAGTCTTTTAATAAGATTACTGTTTGACCCTGAGTCATTCTACCTTTTCAGTTTCATGGTCTATGAAGTGGGAATTAACTATATCTATATCATACCACCATTATAAGGTTCAAATAAAACAAAATAAATACAAGTGTTTTGTAAGAGGTAAACATCATATAAATATTACTTGCTAATGTTATTATGCATCATAGTTCCTTGAGCAAGGGTAAATTGAGGGTGTTCATTAATTTTGGTTAGCTGTCACAGTTTGTAATTGTATATTCATGACATTGTTGAATTAATGACTGCCTCCTGCCTCCTCCCTGACATCCTGTAAATTCCCTGAGAGCTGGGACAGAGTCTCTTTTGATCATTTTTTAATCTCTTTTGTCTTCATGGTCTTTGCCCATGTCATGCACTTAGTGGGTACTCAATAATTATGAATGATTTGAGAGAGGTAAGAAAACAGGGAGAGAGTACAATGGAATACAGAAAGAAAGGAAGGGAGAAAAGGTGAGATTTTTGGAAGGAAAAGCTAACAGTGCAATGCAAATGTCATTCCCTAAATTGTGGTCTAAGGTTATCTGTAATCTAATGTTATACCTCCAAAGAGAAAGTTTAACATAATAATAATGAAAATAATAGCTAATAAGTATCAACTGCATAATAACTATTATGCACCATGTACTATTAATTTTCACTGTTAAATTTTAGAACAGTCGTATGTGGTGGTACTAGAATTATCTCCACTTTACAGATGAGGAAATTGAGGTTCAGCATGGTTAAGTTAACTTGCACAAAATCACACAGTAAGTGGTAGAGATAGATGGCAGTCACACTCAGATTATCTAACTCAGTCTGTACCATGCTATTGCATGCTAAACTTTATTTTAATTTTTAGCTCAAAAAGTGTTAGGGAAAACCTGCTGTGAGGATAAATTACTGAAAGTACATTGTGTCACAGGAAAGTAAAAGGAGGTCTATGAATTCCTCCTCCTAAAAAGTACATCTTACAGAAGGACACAGGGAGAAGTACAGTGTAAGGTCAACAGATGGAAGATACTGTAATATGCTACCAGGCTGCTTTCATATAAATTTTATAAATAAATAATTTAGCAAATATTCAATAAAAAACCAGGCATTATTTAAGGACCTAGTCAGGTAAAATGACAAATGGCATGCCATTTCATTTTCTCTCAGGCATGCAAGTTTTAGCTGAATAAACATAAAAGAAATCAATCTACATGGTGCAAATGTGGGGAAAAAAAACCCAAGATCTATGTCAGCAATAATAAAAAGCATCTACTGTTCTATAACAGTCAGCTCATTGTAAATGGATGCCCAAGCTAGGGAGAAACGCATGATGGAAAAGCCAAGAACCTCTTCCAGTTAGTTCTAAGCTGTCAACATTTAATTAAGGGCATATCTATGGAAAAACAGTTTGCAAAAAAAACCGCAAGATAAACTGAACAGAGAAGACCTAAAAAAGATAAAACTCTTTGCTTTTGTCCTTCTGTATGTGGTTAGCAGCAATTCCAGATGTTAGCATGATTTAAAAATTTTAATTAGCCTTCAAAAATTCCAGGAAGCAATACTTATGTTGTTATGTCATAGATCATATCTACATGGAAAATTGTCTGCACAAACTTCATAAGTAAAAGCTGACTGAGAGATACTTTGGGAAAAATCGGATCACTCCAGCATTAGCTGCATTATTTCATAAGCTTCACAATATTAAAGAGATTCAGCAAAACAAAGAATTGGAGATTATTAGAATATTGATGATCATCTAGTCTACAAATAAAATACTAGTGACCCATGGGCCAAATCTGATTCAGAGACAGATTTGTTTGACTTGCTTTTTTTTTTTTTAAGTTTTGAATTAGTAGCTAACATTTAAACACTGGAAAACCCTAAACGTTGAAAAATATGGATTTCTCTTGAAAATGTGAAAGATCTGCAACATTAGGTTCTTCTTCCTGAATGGATTGAGAAGAGGTGCCCCACTTCCAGACTGGGAAGCTTTCTAGATTGTACCATCCCTACCAGCCCCCATTACCTTGCCTTCATTCTACTTTATTCATTTATATTGTCAGTATTGTCTCTGTGGTCTAATCTTTTCTTTTTTTACAAATAAAAGCTATACAGTCTGTGTGGTTTGATCAAGGTCACAGAAATAGGTAGTATGTTAGGACTGGCTCTAGGACCCAAGACCTCTATAGTTTAGTTTAGGTTCTTTGGAATCTAACAAAGATCTGTAAACACCTGGAGCATTCAATATGCTGTTCCCTATGGCTCTTACTATTTCTTACCTTATGTTAGAGGTGTTTCTACATACTCAATTGGTCAATTTATTTACTTAGTGGTTACTGAACATTGACTGCATGCCAGATATTATGCTAAATCCCAGGGAAATAGTGGTGGTGGTGATAGTTTAATCGCTCAGTCATGTCCAGCCCCATGGATTGTAGCCTTCCAGGCTCCTCTGTCCATGGAGTTTCCCAGGCAAGAATACTGGAGTGGGTTGCCAGTTCCTTCTCCAGAAGATCTTCTGACCCAGGGATCAAACCTGCGTATCCTGCATTGCAGGCAGATTCTTTACCAACTGAGCCACAAGGGAAGAAGCCCCCTGGTGGAGAAAATAGGCACAAATCTTAGCTCCTCCACTATCCTGCAAACCTTTAAAGGCAGTTTCCAATCTGATTCACTTTTGGGCTAATACCCAATGTGATGGTATAAACCATACCACCGCTCACTAAAACATAGAATAAATAAAGGGATTTCTTCCTTGTTTTTCACAACAAACCTAAGATTATTATTGGCAGAGATTATCTCTATCGGGCTTCCAGGGTGGCTCAGTTAGTAAAGAATTCACCTGCAATGCAGGAAACTTGGGGTTCAGTCCCTGGGTCGGGAAGATCCCCTGGAGAAGGGCATGGCAACCCACTCCAGTACTCTTGCCTGGAGAATTTCATGGACAGAGTAGCCTGGTGGGCTACAGTCCATGGGGGGCAAAAAGTCGGACTTGACTGAGTGACTAACACTTCCACTGTCACTTTCATCTCCATTAGCCAACAAGTAAATCATGACACAGAGATTAAGTGACTTATCACAGCTTCAAAGTGGCAGAGAGAGATAGATATTTGTCCATTCATCCCTAATTAAAACAAACATCTTTCTCTAAAGAGGTTTTACCAGCAAAAAAGCATAGCAATACTCTATGAAGAACATAACTTCCAGTTAATATATTTCATTTACACTCTAGAAACACACGGATTCTAATTTTAGATCAATTACTATTAAGTGTGTGATTTTGGATAGATCATTTAGCTTACTGCTTCTCAATTTTTTTCATTTATAAAATATTAATTTGGACAAGATGAAATACAGTGCTTTTACTTGGGTAAAATTCTACCGTCTTTTAGAAACAAAGAAAAGGCATTCTCTGTTTACTGAAACAATGCTATGGATTTACTCATTTCTTGCTAGATTTATGCTCTTAATAATAATCTCCTTAGAGCTTATCGTGTGCTGGCAGCTTAAATAAACTATAGCTAATAGTTTGAAAAGGCTTCATAATTGGACCATGACAAACTTTGACAGACACTCAATGCTGATTTGTTTTTAACAGAATAATAATGGTTCCAATGTGTTGATCCTCACTTCACAGGAGCATCATTGGAATAAAAATATTAGTATCTCATTATCTTGTTTCAAGTATCTTGATTTCATTCTGACTTACAACGAAAATGAAAATCCTAAACTACTAAGTCCTTTTTAAATCATCCTAGTGTACGTAAAGACCAGTTCTTTTCATCTTGGAGCTCTTCAGGGGTTGAAATGTTGCCAGTTTATTATAACGGCATCCTTATTAAATTGCTCTAGAGGCACAAGAAAAAAGGATCCAATTTTACTTTAAGACTACTTAATATTAATATTTTATATGAAAATTAGAGAGTTATATAGGTTCCGGAACTCTTAGAATACTGTATTTTATTATGCACAGTGAAATGTTTATAGATAGTAAAGTAGCTGAAGGTCCTTCAGTTCAGTTCAGTTCAGTCACTCAGTTGTGTCTGACTCTTTGCAACCCCATGGACTACAGAATGCCAGACTTCCCTGTCTGTCTGTCTGTCATCAACTCCCGGAGCTTGCTCAAACTCATGTCCATTGAGCTGGTGATGCCATCCAACCATCTCATCCTCTGTCGTCCTTCAGGTCCTTCAGGTCTTCATTTTAGGAGACTTTCAACTTCCAGACAATACCTTGAAACAAATGCCACAATTACATATCCCATGCTGTGCCTCGTGTGCAGTTTTTCTCTTGATGCTTCATGGGAAGGGCCTGTGTAATCCTCAGAGCAAAAGCGCTAATGAAATATGATTCTCCTCAAGTTTAAGGTCAAGTAGTAGATGTCTAGATAGGTACATGGGCAGCTTCTGTGAAAGATACAGCTGAAGCACTCTCAAATTATATACTCTTTAAATTAGGCCCAAGTTTTTAGTGCTGCTACTTTGTTTACAGGACCTTTTCTAAACAAAACTGTATTAAAGTTTTGTTTGCTTGTTCTTTATCTCCAGCACCACTTTTCATCCATCACCAATCCTTCTGGTTGTCCTCACATTCCAGAGTCTTAACTTGACTTCCCTAGTAAATACCCAACTCCTTTGCTGTATGTGATATTATCTATGTTTCTTGTTGAAAATGAGTTTCTCTACTTCTGTGAGGTTCTGCATTTTGATATCAGGCCACAGGAACTGAACTCAAAACAAATGTGCCCTTCATTCATGAATTTTTTCTAGTCCTACCATCACTGTCCTAGTTACAATTAGGTAACAACCATGGTAGATTAATTATATAGCAGTGTCATAATTCAGCATTTTCCCTGAGCTCACACTCAACCAGAAACAAAGACTGAAATAATTAGCTGACAGAAATTAGAGACAGAAAAGTTTGCAGAGTTTGCTTTTCTATTAATACAAAAATAGACAAAACTGGGCTAGAAGTGGGGAGGTGAGATTAGAAATATAACTCAGAGTAGAGAAACTGGGGTACTTGAAGCAAGAGTGAGGAAAAAAGGTTATACCTAGAGAAGGAAAGTGGACTGGGAGCTGAGTGATGACCTCCACAGGGTAGCCTGTTGGACACCGAATATCCAAAGTCCCCATCTTTCTACAAATCCCAGGATCTTCATCCCTTGTTGTCCCCAGAGGGTGGGAAAGTAGTAGGAAATTGAGCCCATTCCCTGCCACAGTGAGAGAGGACAGAACCCATTTTACAGGCCCATATAAAGGAGAATACTGGTAAGCATAGCAGTTTCATTTCATGTGTCATTTCTTTCAATGGCCTCCCCCTTTCCCCTCTTTGAGTGCTTGCTCGTGTCTTCTCCAACTATCGTATTTTCCCTGCAATGACTAGAGTGATCACACATCCCAGTGTTCCCAGAAAAATCCCAGTTTATTCCTATCGCATCACTGTAATCAGTGTAATTGTCTCTTTTGTTGTTTAACTCTGAATAATAAACTATCACCTTAGGAAGGCCCATTTTTAACTTTAAGATTTTCCCCTTTCTTCAAGGTAGAGCATTACTACCTCTTATGGGGAGAATTCCCTAATTTCATAAGTTACAGTCCCTCCCTTTGCCAAGACTTCATAGCAATTTGAAGGGATATCATAATATTCTACCTTAATAAAATAGTAATTTGTGAATATATCCCTCCTCTGCTAGACTTGTAAAGGCCAGGACAACATTCCTTTTTTAGTGCTATTACCAGTGATTTGTATGTAGATAGATAATATTTCTCAAATTGGTTTAAAGTTATATGTAATTTCAAATATCATAATCTTTGAATGTAAAAAAGGAGGGATAGATTTTCTTTTAAACTAAAATGAATTAACTGGTATTTTCTCTCCTTCACTATCACAATTTGTCTACACATCTATTACAGCATTTTTCATGTTATTTAGATATGCATCACAGCATAAGTACAAGACACAGATAATAGACAAAGATAATGTTTTGTAACAATTTTAGCACAATGCCTGGTTCATAGTATAGCTGAAAAATAAAAAAACATACTGAATTTGATTCTTGTTGTGTATACAACAAATTCATTACTCTTGAGCATAAGCTGATGTAAATGTTCTGAAACTAGATTGTGGTGATGGTTGTATAACTACAAATATGCCAGAATTTACTGACTTATACACTTAAAATGGATGAACTTTATAATATGTAAATTATATCTCAATAAAGCAAGTGAATAGACAAAGCAATTAAAAGACAATCTACTAAATTGCAGAATAGTTACGCAGAAAACCTAGATGTATCTCCAACTTGCTAGTCACCTTTTGCCCCAGTTTCTCAACCCAAGAGTGTTCTCCTTCCCTCTGCTAGGAAGAAATGCTAGGAAGGTGTGACAGATGTAATATACCTTTGATAATGTAAAAAAAAAAAAAAAAAAAAAGGTGGTGTGGTGTGGATTGTAGAGGAATAAAGAGCCCTGGGTTCTATTACTGTCCATCAGTCAATAACTGGTTACATAACCAAGGACAAATCACTTCCTCCACAGGTGTTCATTCAGTTCTCTTATCTTTAAAACGAAAGGCTTGCAGACCTGGTGTGCTATGCCCTGGTGTGCTATGCCCATCTGCAGTGCTGGAGAAGAAGTTGGCCCAGGTAGCGACAGCTTAGAGGATGAAGAATAGACACATAATGCAAGCTGAGCCAGTTAGATTCCTCCTCTAGAATTGTGGGCTTCTGGGCCAGTAACTAGGACAAGTTAAGCGAAAGTCATGTCAACTCCTGTCGTCAGCCCAGAAGTTGTACTGTTGATAACTGGAGGAATGCCAGAGGAAAACAACCTACAGTGAACAGCAAGAAAATGAAGGAAACCTGAAGCAGAGCTGAGAAATGGTAGCAAAGGACCTAGGCGCTTCCAGCATTCTGTTGGATAAGTTTAATGCAGTTATGAGGTTGTTCCACCTCATTTTCAAACCCTGTATTTTAGTGTAAGCTTGCACTAAAAATTAGGATAGCCAAAGTAAGGTGTGGGATTCTGTGGTCTACAACTGTTAGCAAAAGCTTCCTAGCTTTTAAAGAACACTCCTTCCAGCTCAGTCACCTCTATTCTCTTGCTCTCTGCATTTCTAATCTTTGAAATAGGATAATAGCTCCCATGAGGGGAAGTCGAAACTCTAGTGATTAAAATCCAGCTATACCATTCTGCTTCACTCCCACTTCATAAAATGGATTTTTAAAATGGCATGCAAATGCAAATCACCACATTATCCCATTTTACAGGGCCTAAATGATTTCATGTGTCTTCCAAAGAAGGAGCTAATATGCCCCATAAATAAAACAATCAAATTGTTTTTAAAGTCTTCAGCCTGTTTTCCCACCAGACCACCCACTCTGACTTTACAGCCAGACCAGAAATAGAAAATCAGACACCCTACCTAATTACACAGAACGCATGAAACCACCTTTACTATCTTGTTTTGTTGTAAGAATTTAGAATGACCACGTGACTTTTCTGGGTATCATACAAGAATAATTGTGACACAGCACACTGGACTCAAATGAGCTATCAGTTACCTACTTAGCAAAGGTTCATTTATGCTCTGGAGCAGCAGTTCTCAGTCAGGGGTGATTTTGTCCCCCAGGGGCACCTGGCAATGTTTGGGTATACTTTGGTCGTTCCATTGTAGAGCGGGTTGAGTAGTACTGGCATCTACGGGATAGAGGACAGGGATGATGTGAAGCATCCTATGTCTGAAATTTGGTTCAGATATCAAGACTGGTGATCACATACACACACAGTCAACCAAGAGGGTATGAAAGGTTTATTGCTCATACAATAATGCTTCCTGGAGAAGTGCAGGTGCTCAAGTCAGTCTGAAAATGGCTTGGGTTTTATTGTGGTTAGGAAGTAAATCTAGAGTTTGGTTCCCACCCCAAGGCCTGGGTTTGCCTGATTTGAACTTCCCTGCTACTGCCAACAGTAATCCAAGATGGCAGAGTAGAAGAGCATGTGCTCATCTCCTGTGAGAACACCAAAATGGCAACTAGCTGCTGAATAATCATCGACAGGAGAATGTTGGAACCCACCAAAAAAAGATACCCCACGTCCAAGGACAAAGGAAAAGCTGCAACAAGATGGTAGAAGGTGCACAATAGTGTTTAAAATCAAACCTGAGCCAAGGGTAGGAATACCCTCATTTTCTTAGGACTGTTCAGATGTAGGACAAAAAGTCAATGGGAAGTGGTAGGGTTTGAAAGTTGTCAGTGATATCAAAAATGGAGTTAGTTTCTTTATCACATCCCACAATACATGGAACAAAAGTACACAACAATATTTTCCCAAGCTTAAATTTCAGTAGTGCTAAGGTTTTAAGAGCCCCTGCACTGGAGGTGGGGCGGTCTGAGTCAGGCTCTATCTAGGTAGTGGCTGAGTAGATGTTGTGAGTGCTTCCAAGATGCCCCCTCAGTACCCAGCACTCACTTTTCCAGCTGTGCAGGCTGTTGACTGGTTGGGGCAGAGTTCCTCTTCTGGAACTTCCCTTGGCCAGCAAAGGGAGCTACATCACCTAAAGCAACTCCTCTTCCTTGGGAGCAGCCTACAACCAGTATCAAGCTGTGGGGTTATAGCTGGTCCCCGTCCTCAACTGAGAACAACTCTGCAGGCCTTCCAAGCTCCCCACAGGGATCAACTGAGACCTCTGTCATAACTGCAACTCTGTTCAGTTTCTTCTACCCAACCCTGCCTCCCTGTCCTTCTTACAGGCATTGTGGCTGCACTGCTCTTCCTGATAAACCTTGTGCACAAAAATCTCCATCTCACAATATCTTTCCCCAGGAACTTGACCTTTTTGGGTTTTTTTTTTTATCTTTCTTATTTTTAAAATTATGAAAATATGATAATGCATTTACAAGAGATTTGGAAATTATAGAACAGAGTTACATATAGTTTCACCATATATTACCATCGTTTAAGTGGATAAAGTAAGATTTTTAATTGGAGTTTCAATATCAAACTCTCAGAAATTAATAGAATGAATGTACAGAGAAGTAGAAGAATATAGTAGACCTGAAAAGCATTAGGAACCAATTCAACATAATTAAGATTTATACAATTTTCAAACAACAGTAGGATACAAATTCTATTCAATGAACTTGACCTTTTTGTAACCAGACTGAGAGTGAGAAATAAAATTTACATTGTGACCAGGAACATATACACATGTATATGTGTTCCCTCTGTGTAAGTAAAATTAATTTTCACAAACCAATACTAATCATCATTATGATATACTCTGATATTTTCTGTTCTGTTTATTGCTTTTGAAGCTGTCTCGGAGCCAGTGCATGGATCTCATAACCTGCTAATCTGTCTCGATCCACAGACTGAAGTGTATTTATTCACGTGTACAACTAGAGTAACTTTTTTGGCAGTCTATACTTTTTTAAATGTAACTAATTGGTTCTTTTCCCCTTACTCAGTTTGATAGATCCAAAGGCCTAATAAGTTCTATGTGTATAACCACAGAGTAAAAAGCCTCTACCACAAACCACTCTTCAAGAAATGGGACTCGTAACTTTCAATCATGTTTTACAAATCCAACTAATGCTAACAGGCTGTAAACCTTTGCCAAAACCTACTCCATTTAGTTGCTTGATTATCACACCATTAGAACAACTGGCTGCAATGCTTAAAGAGTTAATTTTCTTAAGGAAGTCAAACATTCCCCTTGCAAACCTGATATACATAGTTTTAAGAGACTGACGCTTTGTCTTTTGGACGGGAACAAAGAAAAACTTTGATAACGTTACAGCAGAGAAAGTTTTACAAGTTTTCAACATGCATAAAAAAGTGATTTAAAACATAAAGAATTGATATGCATGTCTCTTACCTTGTAAATATCATTTGCAAGGGTAGACGGAAGTTGTGTCTCATAAAGATATAGTGCCTCTGGGAGGTGGACTCATGAAAAGCCTGGGAAAGAACCATGGATAAATCATCAGGAAAGGACATACATGAAAACACACTAGTGAAGCCTTAGAAATGGCCCATCGCCCTCTTTCTACAGAAGGAGAAACTGAGGCACAGGTAGGTAAGTGATTCACCTCAGGGCACTATCAGACAGGCAGCAAACTGGAAGAAGAACCTAGAAACTCTATTAACTTGTCCTCATGCTCTTTCTGCTACATCATGGGGCTTCCATCAGAGCGATTTCCTTTTTATCAGGAAGAGCTTATGCTTTGTGATTTCCCAGGAGATTTATTCAAAATAAGCTCAAAGAAACAGGTGGCATTTTTTCCGTTCAAAATACACCTACCACAGGGCTTGCTGCCAACATTAGGAATATTTTGACATCTCTAGAATCATCTCTAATAGAGGCAGAGGTTTACGCTATTGCTTTTCTTTTGATAAATCAGGTAATACCCATATCTCTTCTATTCTTCTGGAAATCTAGAAAAACTGCTAAAACCTGTTGTGCTTCAGTCTTTGAAACATTAACTGAGCCCTTGGCAGTGAAAAGAAGTTAACAAAATTTTGACTTAAAGTCTTGGGGAAATTATGCCTTATTTGCTCATTGTGCAGGTGTTTGAGCTAGTGCAGACTCTTCAAGTCAAGATCTTAAGAAAGTTCTTATTCTAAAGGAGCCTTATTTCACAATTGCCCTTTTCAAATTCCTATCTGATTCTTTAACAGGCTTCATAAGGAAATCCCTTTATCTCTTTTGGATTTCTGGAAATCCTGCTGGTTGTACCCAGAAAAGTGAACAATTTTGGTTAAGTAAATTTCAGATATTTTAGCACATACTAATATGAATATTTGCTATTAAGAGCATGTGTAAATATTTTATGAAAAGAATGCTTGCCTAAAATAAACATTTCAAAATGATCAAATGAAACTTTCATTTAGAAAGTACCTTTCTCTAAGGGTTTCAGAAATGCTTTATAAACACTTGCTTGATCATAAATCAAGATTTATTTTTAGCTTGAATCCATCAAAATACATTTCTTCTGTTGTATCTTATGCTTGAGTAGAGTCTCTCTTTAGGGGAAAAATGTCCATGATTTCACTCAAAAAATAGTCTTACTATCTGGAAATCTAGAAGTTTGGCCTTTGGTTCTCTCTGTGCTATTAACCAGGTTGTTGACCTTGAGCAAAGCAGTGCCTCACTCTTTGTCTTAAGACCAGGAGGTTGGTTGTGAAACTTCTGGGAGGAACTTTCTAGTCTGATTGATAGGGGCTCATCTAACCCTAAACTCTGAGACTACTTTGGGTGATATCATCAGCCTTTGAATCTCATTGTTTTTGGTCAATTGTACTAAGGAGCGTTGCAATTTATTTGACAAAGATAAATCCCATTCAAAACAAAGCCCAATTTTCCATTTGTCTTTTTAGCATGTTTACAGTTTCAATCCAAAATTCTAGTTGACACAAAAAGTTGACTATGGGGTTAAGAAAAAGAATTGGGTCTAAACTCTAGCTCCTCCACATCCTAATCTATAAATTGGGAATAATAATACCAACACCATAAAGTTGGTAAGATTTTTAAAGGAGATAAGATATGCCAGGCTCCTGGCACATAGTAAGCACTCGAGAGATGGCAGAGAGTCTTAGTATAGTTAACATTGACACTTTTATCCAGCTCATGAGAGGACTAGAAATAAGTATTTCCAGATGAGTTTAGGGGAAGGGAAGAGTGATTAGAAAGCTGAAAATAATAATGTTCATTTTTGAGAATAAAGGAAATATACAAAGAGAAACTTCTGGAAGCAAGAGGACTTCATAACTGAGAAGGATGCATTGTGCAGTTCAGAATAATGCAGGTTATAACAGATGATCTGGACTTTAAAAGGATCTTACTTGATTCAGAGAATGAAATAATAGATTCTTTGTAAATTCTCAGTAAATCCACAAGCCACTGAATGTTTTATAAAACAACAAAAAGATCCATGTGCTCCTGAAAATGACTGAGATTTTCTTTAAGTAACAGGCAAAAAGAAAGGATGGTGAAAAAAGATAATGTCAAATAGCATCGTCAATGAAAATGGAATTGGAAACAATGATTTCTGAACTCTAAATTCTACTTCTTTAACTCATAATTATTAATGTATAGTCTTATAGATAATAAAAATCTCTCATTTATTTATTTGATACATAAAGACCACCAACCATATGCCAAATTCTGTAGTGGGCACAGAGGAAAAAAATATGGTAAGAGTTCCTATTCTCTAGAATTCTAGAATCATCTATCCATACTCTCAAAAGATATCAGAAAACCCTGTACAATTTTGTTCTACTGGCTAAGCATCTGTAAGATCTCCATGTAATATGCTAAGTGCCTTCTACACTATATCATTTACCCTAACAGACGCATTTCTGTCTCTGCTGGAAAATGACAAGACATTCTCCAACCCAAGTCCACACTCTCCACTTTTGAACAGATGCTGTAACCAAAATCTTCATCCTTATAACTTCCGCATAATCCCCCTGGAGCCACATGGTATCAGGCTAATTCTTTTTCCACATGCCAGCTGTTCAACGGATGTCAACTAACAAGGACCCTCATATCAGTTTCAAATTAATCACCCGCTTTCCAGATTCACTGTGTTTAACTCCTGTTTGCCGCTATATCCCTAGGAGAGTGTCTAGTACTTAAGAGGAGTTCAGAAACATTTTTTCTGAATATAAAATCCTAGCAACATACCTTAGATATACCACAGTTCACTGATATCCAACTCAGAAGCTAAAAGTCAGAAGTGAGCACACTCTTCCAGGTATCCTTTGACCAGTACAAAGTACAGTACAACCCAATGAAACACTACCTTTTTGGCAAAAACCTCACCCATTCAGTTTGAGTGTGAAATTAATTCAGACCCTCAGGTCATGCTCATGGAAACATATTTTGGGGCACCGCCTTGCCAGCCCCTCATTTGTTTTGCTTTGCTCTTTTTAGTTCTAAACCGAGGTCTTTACATGTATCTTTGTTTATTTTTAATCCTATTAAATCTGGCCCAGTTTGCCTATCTGACTGATTTATTTAAATTTCTCATGTGGTTTCTAATCTAACCTAATGCTCTCCTAATTTCAAGCCTCTCAAAAGTCTGATTGGCAAACTTTCTATATGTTATATAAATTATTAAAATTTTGAATGAAGTAGAGCCTCACAGAATGCCACTAGTAACCTGGCTCAAAGTTGATGCTGCTGTACCACTCAACTTTTGAATCCCCTTAAATCACTAACATTTGAAAGATATTTTCCTCAAGGACATTATGTAAACTTTATCAAACACTTTGCTCAAATTTAATTACCCCAGAGAGCCTAGCTCACACTGTAGTAATTCCAGCTTAAAGCCAAGAATGCTGGGGGGTATCCTGTATTTCAGTTCATCTAATCTGTTGTTTATTGCATATATATAACACTCTGAATCCTTTAGGACTTCATATTTTAAAAGTAAGCCCAGGGTCTTGAGACTTAGTGCCTTAGTTCTGGGTACTTCTCTGCTTTTCTACCATACTTGCCCCTTACCTGCAGCAATGAACACTTATTAGTAAAGAGGAAAAGAGTAATTTGCTCAAGAGAATGGACAATAAAAGGGTCCATTTTAAGTGAACTTTAGTTAAAAACCTCAAAACACTACCAAAATATTATCTAGCTATATAGGCTTAGAAACCAATTTCTCTCACAGCTGTTTAACTTTTCTTCCTGATGAAAGAATCTCAATGCATGGACTAAATGTACATGATGACCTATCCAACTGTGAGTACAGTAATTGAATAATCACAAGAGGAATGTTTCTCGGTATTGCACACTGATTGAAGATTAACATGTAGATTAATGTTTGCATGAAGTAAACTGGCCAGGAACTTTACCAGAAAGAAAAGTGTAGTTTTTTTATACAGAAAAAAAGATATTTTGCCTTTAGAACAATTGACAAATCTAGACTTTTAGAATATGCTGTCTTTAGTTGTTCTGGTTTTGCCATCTGTTAGTATAGAACAACTTATTTTTCTTGAGAGAAAGACAAATATCTATGACATATGTTTGCTTTAAAGATGGTTTGTTTGAATTGTTAAAATAAATTGCAATGTCTTTTTTCTATTTTTGTCCTTTCACAAGGATTTCCACAGTCTCTATAAAATATATTTTTTTTAATAAAGGGAAAATATCCATTCAATGGATAGTTGAAGTTCTGTCATGTTTATTCATCAATGTTAAAGATTTATTCTGGAGGAGCTTAAAATATTATATAATAAGGATTGACATTAAGGTCAATTAAAATTGGTACAATAAATATCTACTGCCAAATTTTAATAGCTTATTTATTTATTTATTTATTTAATCTAACTGGTTATATTAGTGGAATGCTAGCCTTTTCTTTTTGGACCTTGTAATATGAAATAATGAGTTTCTTGCTATTTGTAGTGCTGTTGAAAAGTCCCATATCAACATTCATGTTCTTCCTAAAACATCTTTTGTGATTGGATTCCTAGCTATAGTAGGCCTGTCACATTTTTCTTTATTTGATTCAGCATATATTTTAATGAAAAACAGGGTGCCCAAAACTCAATAACATGTGATTAGTAGTGTGATTTCCTAAAAATAATATCTCATGACAGGAATGCTTCTGATACAAATTATTTTAAAATACTCTTGTAAGCTCAGCTTTTTCATTGCTCTTATGAATATAATATCACTTATATTGGTCTAGAGCAAGGATGATAAATAGAGAATTAATAAATTTTTAACCATAAATATTCATTAGAACTTGTTCCTGGTCAATCTGTGCATCTTTATTTTAGCTCATATTGTTCTTTCAGTTCTTTCTAGTACTTTTGCTAGAAGCAAAATGGCACAGTCATAATTCTGCAGGATTTGTTTTTTCTTACTGGTGAGGCTATTGAATGTGTATAACTGTGAAGGAAAAAGATTAAATGATAGATGAAGAGCTCACTGATGATGAATATCTTACTGATTCTAGATGAAAACTGGAATAAAGTATTAGTTTAATAATATTGCTCAAGAACTGCTAGCCTTCTGAAAATATTAGCAAAATGACTTATAATTACCAGAGTGAGTTCCTTCTCCAGTTGAAGATATTTAAAGATTGTAGTCCCTTGAGGATAAACTAATTTGAATTCTTCTGAAAGTCTAATACATTTATTTTAAAAAGATTTTTAAGTAAAACAATAAAGGAGTCTTCAATTTATTGATAATTTCTCCATATCACTCGTTGTATTGCCATCATTTACAGATGAAAGATTTACTTTCAATATCGTCTTAATATCTATCATAGACCATGAAGAAGAGGCTTGGATTTTTATTTAGGGAAAAGGTAATAAAACAATTAAAAAGTATAAAACATTTTCTTATGTGGTTCAATAAAAGGAATGGTGTAGTCTGGCTAATCAAGTAAGGGATGTAATATTAAGAAACCTGTAAAATCCTAGTAGAGTTTTTATTTTCTTAAAGAATTTACTACATTGCGATTTCTATGGAACAGCAATGGTTGCTTTGAAACATACTTTAAGATTTTACAGTGCCTCACAAACATTATTACATCATTAAAATGTAGATCAGCTTACTCTTTCACACAAATATCAGCTGAGTATTTATTAGGTGTCAGGCTGCATGCTAGAACACAAAGATATTCAATCCATGTTCCCTTCTGTAAAGGAGCTTCTAGTCTGAGAGGAGGATACAGACAAAAAAATATAAATCCAGTGATAAGTTAAATATGGCGCTTTAATTTGGATTTCCCCCAAAGCGGACTGTTACAAATACATGGGTAGAGGTAGTTTATCTGGAAGGTGATCCTTGGATCACAAATGAGCAGTTTATCATGTGGGCAGCTGAGGTTCACTTCCATGGGCCTTGTGAGGAACCACGTGCCACCTACCTCAGAATCAACCCAGTAAGAGATGGATGGGCTGAGCTATCCATTAGACATTTCCTCATTGATGGAAGCTTGTCTCTGGAACATCTAGGCTATCAGCTAGAAAACACCTTTAGGAGAGAAGCAGAATAACACAGGTTCTTAAGGTGGGAAGGCATTGGCATACAGGTGAAATTATTCATCACAGATTCAGATTAGCTCTGAAGTAGCCAAGAGGGTATGGAATGTAGTACCCACAGCCTCTGCTATGGATGATGTTGTAGCCGTCCATCATTGTGCACTGGGGATACAGAAAAAGAAAATATTAGTTTTCTGCCTGGTGAATCAGGAGAGACTTCAGATGACAACAGATGCTGAAGCTGAGTAGGTGTTCTCTGGGCGAATGCAGGGGAGAGTTATGGAGGGCTGCTGCGCTGTGCTCAGTCTGTAGTCATGTCCGACTTTTTGTGACCCCATGGACTGTAGCCTGCCAGGCTCCTCTGACATGGGGATTCAGTATTCTTGCTGGAGTGGAATCAAAAAAAGTGGGGAAAAGACCTAAACGTGCATTTCTCCAAAAAAGACATACAGATGGCTAACAAACACATGAAAAGATGCTCAACATCACTTATTATTAGAGAAATACAAATCAAAACTACAATGAGATACTACCTCACACCAGGCAGAATGGCCATCATCAAAAGTCTACAAACATTAAACATTGGAGAGGGTGTGGAGAAAAGGGAGCCCTCTTGCTGGTGGGAATGCAAACTAATACATCCACTATTGAAGATGGTATGGAGATTCCTTAAAACAAACTAGTACAGCCACTATGGAGAACAGTGTGGAGATTCCTTTAAAAACTGGGAATAGAACTGCCATATGACCCAGCAATCCTACTGCTGGGCATACACACCGAGGAAACCAGAATTGAAAGAGACGCGTGTACCCCAATGTTCATCGCAGCACTGTTTACAATAGCCAGGACATGGAAGCAACCTAGATGTCCATCAGCAGACAAATGGATAAGGAAGCTGTGGTACATATACACAATGGAATATTTCTCAGCCATTAAAAAGAATACATTTGAATCGGTTCTATTGAGATGGAGGAAACTGGAGCCCATTATACAGAGTGAAGTAAGCCAGAAAGAAAAACACCAATACAGTATACTAATGCATATATATGGAATTTGAAAGATGGTAACGATAACCCTATATGCGAGACAGAATAAGAGACACAGATGCATAGAACAGTCTTATGGACTCTGAGGGAGAAGGTGAGGGTGGGACGTTCTGGGAGAATAGCATTGAAACATGTATATTATCATATGTGAAACAGAACACCATTCCATGTTCAATGCATGAGACAAATGCTCAGGGCCGGGGCAATGGGATGACCCAGAGGGATGGGATGGGGAGGGAGGTGGGTGGGGGGTCCAGGAAGGGGAACACATGTAAACCCATGGCTGATTCATGTCAATGTATGGCAAAAACTATTACAATATTGTAAAGTAATTAGCCCTCAACTAAAATAAATAAATTTATTAAAAAAAAATAAAATAAAACGTAAATATTCCTTAAACTAAAAAAAAAAACCTAGGAATAAAACCACCATGCTGCTGCTGCGTCGCTTCAGTCGTGTCCGACTCTGTGCGACCCCATAGATGGAAGCCCACAAGGCTCCACTGTCCCTGGGATTCTCCAGGCAAGAACACTGGAGTGGGTTGCCATTTCCTTCTCCAATGCATGAAAGGGAAAAGTGAAAGTGAAGTCGCTCAGTCGTGTCCGACTCTTCGCGACCCCACGGACTGCAGCCTACCAGGCTCTTCTGTCCATGGGATTTTCCAGGCAAGAGTACTGGAGTAGGGTGCCATTGCCTTCTCCCTATCACATGAGAAATGGGTAAATAAAATGTGGTAGAGTCACATAATGGCAATCTACCTAACAATTACAAAGGATGAACTGCTTCTACATTTAGCAACATGCATAGATCTCAAAAATATAGCTAAGCAAAGAAAGAAAACTGCAAAATGAGTCAATATATCATCTGCATAAAACACAATATAGTCAATGAATTCACACGTAAAAGTCTTAAAGTTAAGATGGATGTACAACAGACATTACAGCAATTAAGATGGGACGGGGGAAGAATCCCACTACTAGGCATATACCCTGAGGAAACCAAAACTGAAAAAGACACGTGTACCCCAACGCTTACTCCTTGGAAGGAAGGTTATGACCAACCTATATAGCATATTTAAAAGCAGAGACATTACTTTGCCAACAAAGGTCCATCTAGTCAAGGCTATGGTTTCTCCAGTGATCATGTATGGATGTGAGAGTTGGACGGTGAAGAAAGCTGAGTGCCACAGAATTGATGCTTTTGAACTGTGGTGTTGGAGAAGACTCTTGAGAGCCCCTTGGACTGCAAAGAGATCCAACCAGTCCATCCTAAAGGAGATCAGTCTTGGGTGTTCATTGGAAGCACTGATGTTGAAGTTGAAACTCCCAATACTTGGGCCACCTCATGCAAAGAGTTGACTCATTGGAAAAGACCCTAGTGCTGGGAAGGATTGGGGGCAGGAGGAGAAGGGGACGACAGAGGATGAGATGGTTGGATGGCATCACCGACTCGATGGACATGGGTTTGGGTAAACTCCGGGAGTTGGTGATGGACAGGGAGGCCTGGCGCGCTGCAATGCATGGGGTCACAAAGAGTCAGACACGACTGAGTGACTGAACTAAACTGAACCCCAATGCTCACTGCAGTACTGTTTACAATAGCTAGAACATTGAAGCAATCTAGATGTCCATCAATAGATGAATGGTTAAAGAAGCTGTGGTACATATATACAATGGAATGCTACTCAGCCATAAAATGGAACTCGTTTGAGTCAGCTCTAATGAGGTGGATGAACCTAGAGCCCATTATACACAGTGAAGTAAGTCAGAAAGAGAAATATAAACATCATATACTGATACATATATATAGCATCTAGAAAGATGGCACTGATGAATTTATTTGCAGGGCAGCAATGGAGAAACAGACATACAGAACAGACACAGGTGGAGGGAAGGAGGGAGAGGGTGAGATGTATGGAGAGAGTAACATGGAAATTTACAATGCCATATGTGAAATGGATGGCTGGTGGGAATTTGCTGTATGACTCAGGAACTCAAACAGTGGCTCTGTGACAATCTAGAAGGGTGGGATGGGGAGGGAGATGGGAGGAGAGATTGGAAGGGAAGGGACACGGGTGTACCTATGGCTGATTCTTGTTAATGTATGATGGAAAAGCACAAAATTCTGTAAAGCAATTATCCTTCAATTAAAAAATTAAATAAAGTGGCAAAAAACAAAACAAAAAAATGAATACGGAGTAGGTTGCCAAGCCCTCCTCCAGGGGATTTTCCCAACCCAGGGATCAAACCCAGGTCTCCTGCACTGCAGGCAGATTCTTTACCATCTGAGCCAACAGGAAAGCCCAAGAACCCTGGAGTGGGTGGCCTGTTCCTTCTGCAGGGGATCTTCCCGACCCAGGAATTGAACCAGTGTCTCTTGCATTGCAGGCGGATTCTTTACCAGCTGAGCTACCAGGGAACCCCGAGGGCTGCTGTTTACTTGGAAATAAATACAGTGGACTATCAGATTACAGAGAAGCTGGTGCGCATGGAGTCCTCCCTCTGCAGTGGATCAAATTCACTGCTCAGATAAACACATATGTGCTTTGGCTTAGGTAGATACAGGTGCCAGGGGAGCCAGTTTTCAAAGTCAATGTAGATGTTTCAAGCTATTGACAATGTAATAGGCAGTTTCTTATGAGAATTACAGAAACAACTGCTTTACTTCTCAATCTTGTATTTTATCAGAAGATATGAAGGTGGAACCAGGAAGTTGGAAGGAGACAGACTAGAGTTTGACTGCCTGGAGCTCTTTAGGTAGTGAGACTTCAGGAGAGAGACTAACTTCCAGGAGGACAGAAGAGGGCAGGGCGGGGCCTTGACCTCATAGAAAATAGGGAACTGGATGAATTTTCATGGCAGAGACTAGACTGCAAAGTATGAGGCAGAGACCAGAAACACAGTTCTTGAAATTGTGCTCCAAATAAGGACAGAGAAACAAAGCAGGATTCCACCGAATAGAACTGTGATGATAAGTCAGAACAAGAATAGCAACAAGAGTGATAGATCCAGAGCACCTAAGCTATAAAAGTGTGATTCCTGCATTTCCTTATAGACCGGGCAAGTAGTTTGGAAACATTTATAAGAATCATTTGGCAGGTTTATTTTAAATATGCAGATTCCCTAAGTTCCAACTCTACCCTGCCTGCCTATCACACTTCTATAAATTTGTAGAGAAGTCAGGAATCAGTATTTTTAACAAGGGTCCCAAGTGACTCAAATGCTGGTGGTGTGTGCTTTATGTGATTAAAAACAAACAAACAAACAAACAAACAAACTCTGTATTAAGGTAAGGTTGATTCCAGGATTTTGGGAAAGAAGTGAGCTTCAACTGACTGCAAAAATGCATAAAGCAGAGTGATAGGCTCATCCCAGTATACCTAGAACTTCCCCAGCTTTAGCATGAAAAGTCCCATGTCCCAGAAAACCAGTCCTGCAAAGTCAGCCACCCTAGCATAAAGGGAATTTCCACTGAGCCAGGTAGTGCATGGAACACCTAAGCATCATCACCTCACATATCGTATTATTTCTTTCTTGAGTCAAATTTATCATTTTTATTAAGGTAAGATCTTCTGTTTAAAACCTCATAAGATTCCTGGGTTGAGGTCCTGCACCCAGAGGTTACATACCTACCCCAAAGTCCCTTATCCTTATGCTTGGAAATAGAGGAACTCTAGAAAATAGAAGGGAATCAAAGAAAAGCAAATATAAGAGCATGCTAGCTTTTGAATGACTATCTATAAAAACATCTTAATA
The DNA here is from genome assembly GCF_054371585.1 of Giraffa tippelskirchi. Taxonomy (NCBI): domain Eukaryota; kingdom Metazoa; phylum Chordata; class Mammalia; order Artiodactyla; family Giraffidae; genus Giraffa; species Giraffa tippelskirchi. Next base: position 21,716,264 of record NC_137283.1, on the reverse strand, counting down.
TTATGTGCAAGACTGGCTCTGGGGCCAGGTACCTGGGTTGTATCACTGCTCCATCACTCACAAGATATGTGAACTGGGTCAAGTTGCTTCTAGTCTATGGCTCTGTTTCCTCATCTATAATACAGATATATTAATATTAATCATCAAAAGATTCATAACAGTGTCTTATTCATGGAATTAAATTAGTCAACACATGTGTTGCCCTCAGGACAGTGTCTGCCACATAGTAATCATGCCACAAATACAAGTTACTGTGTCTATTAAAACCCTAAAATTGAATATGACTCCAAGTCATCCAGTTTCTTGCAGAAATAACCCTAGTCTTTCAAGACTTAAACAAATTAAGTTGTAACATTCAAAGTTATTTCATACAAAGAAACTTCTTTTCCTATCACCTAAGATACCATGTGGAAAATTTTACCCTGCACTTCAGCCTCTCTCTGGCGCTGGTGGAAGAAAGGATGAATCAGCCCCTCACAGGATGTTTATTAGGGCCCCAGTTGAGCTTGAGCATCCAGAAAGCTCTCAAGCACAGGGAGGAGGCTTGGAAACACTTCAAAGCCTGCAGACACTCAGATTGCTTCCTGAGGCAGGAGGATTAGTATTGGTGGTCTGTCCTTAACCACATACTTCACCTCCATATGTCTCAGCCCTCTTCACCTTTCCCTCTAACTGTGACAATGAGAATATTGAAATCAATAAGTTTGCCCTCCTTGCTCCAAATACTCAAGTGCTTCAAAATGAAAAATGGTTCAGGAGGAAGAAGCCAAGGCAGAGGGAGGGAGGACATGGGTGAAGTTAGAACTGGCAATGACGAGAGTCTAAAGGGACAGGGAGAGAGGACACTGACAAGAAGTGAGAAGACTCGGGTCTCACACCTGTTTTCTCACTAGCAGTAAAGGGGACAGGTAATTTTAATTCAACAGACCCTGCAATTTCTCCTCTGTATAATAAAGGAATTGGTCCAGATAAGCAGCTATTATGTCTTCTGTTTCAAAAATCCAAAATATATATTGATGATAAAATGTCAGTTGGTTTTAGCTTTAGTCATCTCTTTCATATGTCCTCCTTCAGTCTCATCCTGTTAGAAAAAGCATTCTTCTAACATCCATTCTCAATTTGCACCAACTTACATGTTTGTCTTCTCTGTTAGACAGGAGCTTCCTCAGGGGAAGATATTTTGTTTTAATCTTGTTTTATCCCCAGTGCTTAGAGCCTCACCTGAGATGTAAGGATGTTCAGTAAGTGTTGTGGAACTGAATTACTGCACTAGCCTTCAAATGTGTATTAGTCAGGATCTTGGCTAGAAACAGATTGCCCACTCACACTGAGTAATTGTGGAGAACTGACTAAAACGGCTGTTTACAAGGTCTAAGCAGATTTAAGGTGAATTTACCATCACTGGATGGTGAAGCACCCTAGGGCTGCAATAGCAAAGAGTTATACCCCTTCTAGCCCTGAAGGGGTAAGGGAAGAGAGCTGTTTCAGAAGCCCTGAGAAGGTTGCTAAAGTCATAAATACTGTGAGAGTCCTGCCTGATTGGAGTTGGCATCTTCTTGAGCAGAAAGCAGCCAACCTGCATCCTAGTAGGAAAGGAAATGGGGGTCCCAACCTCACCCTCCCCTGCCTGTCTAGCTCCTGACAGTGCCTTCATTGACTGAACACAACAGGATGCTGACACCATGACAGAGGGTCTATGACACGCATCAGGGGGAGCTACCGACGCACAAAATGGGTGACAAGGGTGAAGAGCAGATCCTGTGGGGTGAGCAGAGAACACCCAAAATTCTCATTCCCTACATCACCACCTCCTCCTTTCAAAATAACCCTGAATGACTGTCCTTTCAGATAGCTTCTTTTCTCCGCAAATATATGGACATTTCTTCATCAAGTGTGTACACACTATATACAGACAGTCCCCGACCTACAGTGGTTTGACTTAATTTTTCAACTTAATGATGGTGCAGAAGTCATACACATTCATTAAAAATCTACTTTCAGATTTTGAATTTTGATCTTTTCCCAGGCTAACAATAAGTGGTACAATCCTCTCTCATGACGCTGGGCGTCATTTTCCAGCCCTCCCAGGATGAACAGCTGTTACACTTACAATCATTCTGGACTCGTTTAACCATTCTGTTTTTCACTTTCACCACAGTATCCAATACATCACAAGAGGTATTCAATACTTGACTGTAAAAACAATAGGCTTTGCGGTAGATGACTTTACAAAACTGTAGGTAGGCTAAGCTAAGCTATGATGTTCAGTAGTTTAGGTGTATCAAATCCATTTTATCACTTAAGATATTGTAAACTTACAATAAGTTTGTCAGGATGTAACCTGACATCCAAGTCAAGGAAGACCTATACTTATTACTTCCTAAGTCTTGCTTAGTTTCTAGCATAATTTTTTTTTTTTTCCCTCACCAAATTGTAAGCTCCCTAGGGGCAAGGATGATTTCTTCTACTTCTAGAGCCATCTCTAGTGAATTTTTGCTATACTTACAACAGGCACTCAATATATGTAACTTTAATGACCATCTTTAACAATATTTTCATATATCAAATTATGCAGTCAGTTACCTCTGTCATGTTAGCCAATTTCTAAATGTCTAGAAAAAGCCCAATGAAATATAAGGTGTAGCTAAGTGTCTACTACAGTGTTTCTGCTAAATAACGCTCATGGTGGTAAGTTATGAGTCTCCTCCCTTAGAAGACAGGCTTTGCCTTTCACTCCATAGTAGTTCCTGGAATTCATTCATTCAACCTGACTTTATTAATATTCATAAGAAGAAAAGTGCTATAGAAGGCAGTGTGAGAAATCAAAGGTCAATTTGACTTAGATTCTGTCCCAAGGAATTTAGAGTCCACTGGAAGAGAGAAAGTATTGAAGTAACTAGGTGGAGAGCAGGAAAAGACAATTCTTTTTAAAAAAGATGAAATGCTAGAGGAGTTCTAAGCAAGAGCAACATTTTGATAGAGGAATTCAGTATAGGTTTAAATTAGGTCTTTAAGAGCACAGGCTCTTCAGGCAAGAAGAGTGGAGATATTTTCTCCCAATCTGTAGGTATCTTTTCATTTTGTTTTGTGTATTGTTTACTTTGCTGTGCAAAAGTTTTTGAGTTTAAGTAGATTCCATTTTTTAATTATTTTTGTTTTTATTTTCATTATTCTGGGAGACAGACCATAAAAAGATATTGTTGTGATTTATGTCAGAGAGTATTCTGTCAATGTTTCCCTCTAGGAGTTTTATGGTGTCTGGTCTCACATTTAGGTCATTAATCCATGTTGAGCTTACTTTTGTGTATGTTTTAATTTCATTTTATTAACATAGCTGTCCAGTTTTCCCAGCACCATTTGGTGACGAGACTGTCTTTCCAACATTGTTTAGTCTTGCCTCCTTTGTCATAGATTAATTGACTATAGGTGCATAAGTTTATTTCTGGGCTTTCTATCATGTTCCATTGATCTATATTTCTATTTTTGTGCTAGTACCATGCCATTTTTGATGACTGTAGCTTTGTAATATAGTCTGAAGTTTGGGAGCTTGATTCCTCTAGCTCCATTTTTCTTTCTCAAGATTGTTTTGGTTATTCGGGGTCTTCTGTGTCTCCATACAAATTTTAAGATTTTTTTTGTTCTAGTTGCATGAAAAATGCCATTATTGGATAGGGATTGCACTGAATCTGTAGATAGCTTTGGGTAGTATAGTCATTTTGACTATATTGATTCTTCCAGCCCACAAACATGGCATATCTTTCCATCTGTTTGCATCTTCCTCAGTTTCTTTCATCAGTGTCCTATAGTGTTCAGAGTACAGATGTTTTGTCTTCTTAGGCAGGCTTATTCCTAGGATATTGTATTCTTTTTGATGTGATGGTAAATGTAATTGTTTTTTTTTTAATTTATCTTTCTGATCTTTCATTGTTAGTGTATAGAAATGCAATAGATTTTTGTGTATTAATTTTGTAACCTGCCACTATCAGATTCATTGATGAGTTCTAGTAGTTTTCTGGTAGCATCTTTAGGGTCTTCTTTGTTTAGTATCACGTCATCTGCAAAGAGTAACAGTTTAACTTGTTCTTTTCCAATTTGGATTCCCTTTACTTCTTTTTCTTCTTCGATTTCTGTAGCTAGGACTTTCAAATGATGTGACCAACAAGGGATTAGTTTCCAAAATTTACAAAGAGCTCATGATGCCTAACAGCATCAAAGCAAACAATCCAATGAAAAAAATAAGCAGAAGACTTAAATAGACATTTCTCCAAAGAAGACATACAGATGGTCAGTAAACACATAAAAAGATGTTCAACATTGATAATTATTAGAGAAATGCAAATCAAAACTGCAATGAAATATCACCTCACACGATCCAGAATTGCTATCATCAAAAAATCCACAAACAATAAATGCTGGAGAAGGAGAGGAGAGAAGGGAATCCTCCCACACTGTTGGTGGGAACTTAAACTGGTATAGCCACTATGGAGAATAGTATGGAGGTTCCTTAAAAAACTAAAAATAGAGCTACCATATGACCATGCAATCCCTCTCCTAGGCATATATCCAGAAAAAAAAAAACAACATAAAACTCTAATTCTAAAGGATATATGCACCCCACTGTTTATAACAGCACTGTTTACAATAGCCACAACATGGAAGCAATCTAAATATTCATTGACAGAGGAATGGATAAACATGTGGAACATATATGCAATGGAATATTACTCAAACATTAAAAAGAATGAAATAATGTCATTTGTAACAACATGGATGGACTTAGAGATTGTCATACTGAGTGAAGTAAGCCAGACAGAGAAGGAGAAATATCATATGACATCCCTTATACGTGGAATATAAAAAGATGATACAAATGAACTTTCCAAAACAGAAACAGGTTCACAGACTTAGATAATACACTTATGGTTGCCAGGGGGAAGGATGCGGGAAGGGATAGTTAAGGAGTTTGGGATAGACATGTACACACAGCTATATTTAAGAAGGATAACCAACAAGGAGCTGAGTCCCCTCACTGTTCACCTGAAACTATAACAACAATGTTAATCAGCTATACCTCAAAAAGTTTATATTTATACCAAATATAAAGTGGTTTTTAAAAAAGAGATAGGGAAAACGATACACTATATGCCTCGAGGGTTTCAGGAAAAAAAAAATTCTCTTGGTTTTCCTGTAAGTTAAAAGAAAGTGTCTACTGAGTATGTGACTAGGAGAACAAAGTGCTGAAAGCAGATAAAAAGGGCCTTGGATGGCAGGCTGAGTCTGAACCACCTTTCTACTGGCAGGAGGGAACCACTGAAAGATTCGAGGCGGTAATGAGACCTGGAACTTCAAAGAAAAATATAATGTCAGTGTATTGAGTGATAATGCATTGAAAACTTTCTGTACCAAGCACTGCTATTAACACTGTTTCCCAGTTGTGTAACTAAGGGTCAGGGTGGAAGGAGCAGTCACTCTTGGACTGATATCATTTGGAAGTGCAACCATGTGAGTACAGGAAAAAACTTCCAGACTTCCAGATGGTTTCATTATTCTTTCTAAACTCTCCATGGACAATGCATCCCTTCCCTTCTTGCCTGCATCTAGGGCAAACCAATATACACATATTAACTTATTTAATCTTCAAAACATCCCTGTGAGGTAGATACCTTTATTATTGCCAGAGAGGCACAGAGAGATAAGAGATTTTTTTCAAGGTGACAAAGTTAGTAACTGGCAGAGCCAGGACCTAAATGCTGGCTGTATGCTTCCTAATAACTACTCCAACCACAAAGAAGATAACTTCTTTGAAATCAGAAGTTATACCTACTTAAAGATAGCTTCATGTAATTCCATCATAAATAGGAACTTAAAGTTTTTTTGTGTGTGTGGTTGATGATGCCAGGCCTAAAAAAATTGATCCATTTTTCCATATACACATAGGCTCCTAAATAACTCTATCCTGATTTTAAGTTGGTTCTATTTTGAGTCCCAGTAGACATAAAAAGCAGGGTATTTACTAAGAATCCAGGTGTATTTGACAGGAACCACATAACTACAATTGTCTAATCAGGCAGGTGGAGATTAGTGCTGTGTCAGCAGCTATATGGGCAAGTCAGGGAGTTAACATTCTCAATGGTTAAGTGAAATCACTTCTTGTTTTCTGACTGGACAGGCTATGAACATTTCTTTTCAAGTGGTCCAAGCACAATTATTCAAAATGGTTGCTCTTGATATTAAACCCTTCAACTATTATAAATGCCTAGGGCAGAAGCTCCATGTCAGAGTACATTTCAAGCATGATTAGGCATTACAAGAATTTCTTGTTAGTATTTTTACTCAACACTTACACTGCACTTTGGATAAGAACCCCTTCTCATTTGTGGATTCAGTACTCACAGTTTCAACTGTGTGGTGCTTCCTGAATCCAGGTGTTCACTGAGCCTCCTTCTCTGCACCATGCCTGCTTCCCCCCGCCTCTGTTCTCTCCCTCTCAGTCACCGCTACTGCCTCCACCATCACCATGCGCTGTTGCCACAGTACCCAGTGGGACTATTGGCAGAGCTACAGAAGTTGGCAAATTATGAGGGCCTGAGCTTGGATCAAAGCCCTACAGATTAAAAGAATTGCAACAGCAACAATAATGACCACTGCTAATACCCATTTAGTGATTACCACTTCACCTGCACAATTTCATTTAATCCACAAGTAACTGTAAGTAGGAACTATTCCTATCCCCACTTTCCACATGAAAGAAAACAAAACAAACAAACAAAATAAAATGAGACTCAGAGAGGTTTAGTGGAATAGTCAATATTATATTGTTCATAAGTTGTTGTGCCTAGATTTGCTAGGAGCCCTGTGTAACTTCAGAGTCCTTGCTCTCAGCTCCTTTACTGCACAAAGGATTTCCCCTGCAATGGTACAATCCCAAGAAATAAAACAACAAAGGAAAGATGGAGAGTCTGGGGAAAAAATGGAATTGTTTGAAGCAATTTCTGAAAGAAGCAAGAAATCTTAAGATAGTTGATTCTTTGGGCAGGTAGGGCAAGTGGAAAGGATTTCTTTTTTTTTTCTTCCTCTTGGGCTGAGTTGAGCATTTACAAAATTCTGTCATCCCCATAGCTGTGAATGGCTGATACTGTTACTGTTTTTCTCTATTAAAAAGTGATTTAGGAAAATTAAATCAATTTCTCCAAAATATGAGAATCCAAGATCTCTCACCCTCCCCAGTGGGACCTTGGTTTATTTATTTAGGGCATAGAACTCTTTTGCCTTGCATTAGCAAAATAAAGTTAAAAAAAAACAAAATGAGATTGTACCCATAATATGTTAAATGGAACTCTCCAAATGAAGCTCATTTTTAAGGTAATTGAATGCTACTTTTTTTTTTTTTTTTTTTTTACTTATTTAAGAGCAATTCCACCCACTTTGCCAATTAGCATATGAGACATCTACCAGCACACTGTAAATGGTAGGGTGCTTCACCTAGTCCATTCTTCCTGTAGTCAGCATGTCTTTTTAATCAGAGGAGAAGATGGAAAAAAACACACAGACCAAATTTCCCTGCACAGCAATGCCAGACCTGAAGGCAGATTGTAATGGCAAACGTGTCCTCAATCCAAATGAACATGCTTCCTTTCCCCGTTGGCTTATCTCATTTTAATCTCATAATATATGTGTAGATCCATCTGGATCCAAATAAGGCAGACTGTCCACAGAGCTCTTTTTTAACCTCTTCCAGCTCTGCATCCCAGATGCTCAGATGGCCTGGTACAGGAGAGAAAGATAAAGGGATAGAGGACTTTGTGCGGTAAGTTTTCTCGAAATAGGCAAGATGGTAGGTAGATTTTTTCATGTGGAATAATCTTGTGCAGTTCTTAGAGGCTGCTTGGAAAGTTGATTCAGGAATGTTGATTTGAAAATGGTTCTTTGACCATGCCAGGGCTCAGAAGGAGAGTGCTGTGATCTATTAGAGGTATCTTCCATAGGTGCAGAAAGGAGACTCAAAGTGAGGCAGTTTAGGGGCCGGCATAATATGCAGGATAAGATGATGATGTAATCAATCTTGGTCAACTTCTGTTAATACTAAGGTTGGATTTACCATAATCCATTTTCATTATTTGCCCCTGGGCTGTCTTATGTACACTTTTCCTATCTAGGACTTGGAGTAATGGATGAAGTTTAAAATATTTAAAAGAATGCTGTGTTAACTCCTGTATATGTATCCAACCAGTTCCTTTATCACCATCTCCACTGATAGTATTATATTGCAAGGCACCATCACTTCACACTTGACTTTCGGAAATGACTTTCTAAAGAGCCTCCATGAAACAACTCTTCTTGGCCCTACGCACCTCTCCTCACTACTGACAAAAGACTCATTTCAAAATATTGACTTGATCATGTCCTACTTTGCTGAAAACATTTTTGGGCTTCCCGTGGTTTTCAAGATAAAGTCCAGACGCCTTAATGAGATCGACAAGCCCAACATACTCAGCTCCCAAATCTCCTTTCCAGCTTTATCTTTTATCATGTTCCACCTAATTCCTTCTGAGCTCCAGCCACATGGGCCTTTCAGTTTCTCAAATGCGCCTTACTGCCCTCACTGTGGGCCTCAGCACACACTGCTCCATCTGCCTGGTATTCTCTTTCTTCCCAGACAGTTCCCTCCACGTTTGTCAAGTCTCTCACCCCAATCATCCTTTCTCTGGGAAGGTCTTCCTGAAGTGACTATATAACCTGGTATTCAAACCAGATTCCTCTAATGATTAAATACTCTTAAACTGTGGCCACCACATGTTTAAAAAATCAAAGATGTGGCCTTTTCTTCAAGTTCTACCATGGGAGAGATTCAGTATGGAAAAGAGAATACATTCACCATGTGGGCACTGGGTGGAGAGAAACAAATATGGTTATTTGGACAGATGTCCCAATTTCTATTTTCCACTTAGAATTATTTTAATTGCTTGTTTTGCTTGTAAAAATTAAATGTGCTCATTATTTTTAAAATTTTCAAACAAAACAGAAAAGCAGAAAGTAGAAAGTTAAAAAAAATAAATCCCCCAAACTAACCTTGTTTCATGGATCTTTGTTGATAATGAGGAATCTATTCTTCCAACCTTATCTCTATGTCCAAACAAAACAGGTGTTGCTATTTCTGCAATGAGATTACATCATAAGTAATGTTCTGTAACTTGCTTTCATTTTTTACTGAATATATCATGGGCGTCTTCAGAGAAGGAGAAAAGCAACCTCTGACATCTGAGAGCTGGCCTGGTACTACAGTTAGAACTTGATGTTCTTTTGTTAAACATAAATGACTTCACAGAACATCAACAATTGACAAGGCCACTCTGTGACTGTGATGGATCAAGATAAAAACAAGACGACCTGTACCAGGTCTGAACATGGATGAAACATCAACACCGTCCAAGCCACCAGAAAAATAACCAGCCATTCCCAATTCCTGACCAGTATCAGTGATTGCTGCTTCTTTACCTTTTATAACTTTAACTTTGGTCTACTCTGTCTTCCTTCCAGAAAAGATTAAGATATACATTCACAGAATTGCTCACTGCTTGACAGCATCCAATCCATAGCAAAGCCTTGTTTCCTTAAACTCACCTCCAGACCACCCGACACAAGAACAGGTGCCCTGTAAGTCCCTTCTAACTTCCTCTAACTCAGATGTCCCACCGTTCTCTATGCTATGCATTCCCTCCTTGCAACAAGGAATCCTAACTTGTTGAACTACAGGTGTATCCTGGTGAACATTAGTTGAAGAGAATTTGATGTCAGTAGGCATACAACTGTTTATTTTTAAAGATAGTTCTCTGGCATTCTATTATATGAATTCACTGGTGTGTACATGCTCAGTCACGTCCGACTCTTGGCAACCCCGTGGATTGTAGCCCACCAGGCTCCTCTGTCCATGGAATTCTCCAGGCAAGAATACTAGAGTGGGTTGCCATTTCCTTCTCCAAAATGAATTCACTATATTTTACTTAACTGAAAATCTACTGATAGATATTTAGGTGCTCCTAATGGCACTGCAATTAATATTTTTCTTTACATATGTGTATACAATTGTTTAATTATTTCCTTGGATACATTACTAAAAACAATGCAGAGTCAAAGACCAGGCTCATTTTCATTTTATTTCAAACTAGTTTTTTGTAATATAAAGGTAATATATGGTCTTGGCAAAAAATAATAAATCAAAAGCTGAGATGAGCATAAAGTTATAAATAAAAGTTCTGTTTCTCTCCACAGTCCTCTGGTATCATTTCATAGAGATAACCATGTATATAATTCCATAACTTTTATCCAAAGAAAAAATAGATAAAAATATAATTGTGTATATATGTGTGTATACAGATGGTATCATTTTTTAAAAAAAGATTATGTTATACTTGTATTTAATTTTGATTCCTGTTGCAAAATTATCTACTACAACATTTACATTCCTACCAACAATGCAGGAACATGTCTATTTTTCAGCATGTAAATTTAAGATGTATATTATTAGGAAGAAAAACCCATGGCCAAAATTTCTCAGCTTTGCTTTCCTTATTTTTAAAAGTCAATTAAAATATCTGTTCTGTAAGGCTGTTTTGGACATTACATAAGATGATATATAAACAGAAATTCCATGATTGTCTGGCCAACAAAATATACATAAATAAAATAATAACTCTTATTTGTTATAAAATATTATTTATTTGTTATTATTATTATTGTTATTTGTTTATCTGCCACATCAAACTAGCTGTATGTAGCAGTCCCAGTTCTATTATTTAATGTTAAGAAAATAAATCTAACATTTCTAATGTTAAAACCTTGAGTTACTGTCTTTAATATCAGGGGGCTAAGAAATTTAAATGTGAGTTGGGCTGGTTACAGTCTCTAGGAAAGAAGAATATCTTCCATGCTATCCTGCTAATCAGTCCTCTGGCTACAATTTTCTATTGATCTCTCCCTTGGAGAATTAAAGAATATTCTAATACTGAGAACTCTGGCACACAGGCACTTGATAAATGTCTCCAGATTCTATCTTAAAGAGCAATAATGCAATTTGGGTGAAAATAAAGAGGCAGCCGGGCAGAGGCTCTGCAGGATGAACGGATAGATTTCACGGGTCCATTTCCCCATTACAGAAAGAGATATTTATTGCCTGCTGCACAGCTGAGGGACTGCATTTGGAAATGCCATAGACAGTGGTCTGTGGCTGAGGTCCTGGGGCTCAGCCCAGGATCAGGCATTTGGCAGGTTCAGGCCCAGAGTGGCAGGAAGCCTGCTTTCCAAACAGCAGCTGCAAAGAGAGGCAGAGTTTGTTAAAACTTATTTGGCCTCATTTTCATCTCCCCCGGCACCCTTCGGCACTCTCCCAGGCACAGTGCCGTCTTTGTAATCCAAGACAGGGAAGCAGGAGGGGAAGAGAGCGGGGTGAGAGGAGAAGGACAGGGTAGGAAGAAGGATGAGGGAAAAAGAAAGGAAGAAACAGGGAGAGACTGAGAGGGAGAAAGGGGAGAAACCTGGAGAAAAGATTTAGAATTCACTTACTGATCATAAGAACCACACTCAAGATAATACTAACAAAGGGATCTTTTCTACAAAGGAAACCTGAGGTCTTCCTGCATTCAGGTCTCTAATCTGAATCCACAGATGCATTATTATTTATATTATTATTATCATAATTATTTCGTTAAAATCCTTGATCGATACCTATTATTTTAAATTCTATAATAAATAGAAGTTTTAAATTTTACAGAAGAAACAGCACAGAAATATTACCTTCAGAAGTACCTAATGTACTTCAGAAGTTGACGACCAAGGGGATATAAAGAAATAGATTCCAAGGATTCCAACCAAATGCATCCTATCTAGACCAGCTTTTTGATTTCTCTGTTTTCCCATTCATTAACAGACTGATCACACCATTACATAATGTCACCTAATTGACATAAATAGTTTAATAACCTATATCAGCTTCCATAAACAAGTCGTCTCAGTACGTGTTTGGATTTCAAGCATTAGCTTTGTCTCTACCACCCAAGGCCCTTATCTCTCTGGGCTATAGTTTCCTTACGCATAAGGCAATACCTGTAATGGGAAAATAATGCCTATCTAAAAGGGTTATTATAAAAATGAAATAAGACAATGCTCATAAAGTACTTAGCGCATACCTGACACATAGTGAAGACTCAGTAAATGTTAGGGGAGGTAGTGGGAGTTCAGTACTCATGAATTACTATCAGATTATATCAACAGCATTTCCCATTTACAAGCAGACCCTGAAAGAGAATTCTCATTATTGCCACTAAATTTTTCATGAAAAATGCAATTAAGATTGTCTGGACCTAGGGAAGAGAGTTGTTCTAAGAGAATAGAAGCAGAGGGCAAACTTTAGTCTTTATATAGCCAAACTGCTCAAGTTTCACAAGATTGGAGAGTGAGAGGTACTATGAATTCTATGCTTCACTAGGGCAACCCTGCTGCTGCTGCTGCTGTTAAGTTGCTTCAGTCGTGTCCGACCCTGTGCGACCCCACAGATGGCAGCCCACCAGGCTCCCCCATCCCTGGGATTCTCCAGGCAAGAATACTGGAGTGGGTTGCCATTTTCTTCTCCAATGCTTGAAAGTGAAAAGTGAAAGTGAAGTCACTCAGTCGTGTCCGACTCTTAGCAACCCCTTGGACTGCAGCCCGCCAGGCTCCTCCATCCATGGGATTTTCCAGGCAAGAGTACTGGAGTGGGGTGCCATTGCCTTCTCCGAGGGCAACCCTAGGAGTCACTCAATGCCATGCAGAAAATCAGCCCAGCAAACTGGTGGTTCTTTACCTTTATAAAGAGCAAAATTCATCTTTTCAAGGCTCTGATGAAAGCTATAGAGAAAAATTTACAAACATGCAAATGTTGCATCCAATTTTAAGAATTAAGCCCCTGAAAGATGCCAAGCATGCCTTGACAGATGAAAAGAGATAAAAGATATATTAGCCAAAAACAGCTTTGCCTTTCTGTATTTATGATTTGCAACAAAGTAGAGTTTTGATCCTAGATTATTCTCCCTGCTGGCTTGATGCTTCAGAGCATCAGCATCTTCTCTAACCTATTTAAATGCTAAGTGTATAAATGAATATTAGGTCAGGAGCAGAGAAATAAAACAGAAGTAGGGGAGGAGATATAGCAAGTATGTAGGTAAGAATCTAGAACTTTTTATTATGCCTCTCCAACTTTTTCAGATGATAAGGGGAGAAAAGAAAACAAAACAACAAAAAACCTGGATGATTTTACTCCGGTAACAAAGAAAGGTCTCTTCTAGTTCTGTGATTCTCTACGGAGAAAATTCAACTTCCTCCACACTTTCCATAAGGCATCAGACTCTTCATAGTTATTAGACAGCAGTTTATTATTAGTTCTATGGAAAATATTGAACCACAGTTGTTCTCGGGAATATCTTGCTGTCTAAGCATAAATATCACAAGGTATTTGATCACAGATACCAACAGGGAAGGCAAAAACCTACATGCATCCCAGAAAGAGAAGAGCACAAAGACATGGCAGAGGTGGGCACAAAATGGGTCTGGGGATGTCAGAGACAGATAATACATTCTTTCTGGAAGTGGTGATTTAGAATGTAACTTGCAAACCTCTAGTTGTCTTCCTTTTGTTCAGCTAAGGTAGCCTTTCCTTGATCCTGAGGTTATGGTGTTTCGTTATCATGTATTTGATAAAGTGGAGAACAAGAAATTTCCAGCACTGGGCTGGTAGTAGATGTCATCCTCTTTCTTTCACCTGGTCTCCCTATGAAAATAAATTCAGCATACCTAACAAAGATTTTCTAAGGATCTATTCAAAATAAAATAAAAGTGTGACTCATTCGATGGATATTTTATATATCTTTAAAATGTAGTTGATTCAAAGAATCAAAACATCTTGCTGTTGAAAGGACTTTCTAAAGTCACCTAGATTGAGCCATTCCAGATGGAGCAGAAGAAGAATAGGCAATGAGGAAAAGGACAGAATCAGATTTCCTTCCTTCTTCCATCCCTCACGTCCTTCCTACATTTTAAGTAATGAAGTTTCATTAGCTCAGGCACGCTATGTATACTTGAGAAAATAGAAATAAGCTGACACAGTGTCCCTGAACAGAGAAACAACTGTAACATAGGTAAGGGTTGACAGTCGTGTGTCAATTTCTTCTGTACACATAGATTTAGGATTTCCTAAAGGACTTGAAGATACTGTGTTTTTCAGTCTCCCCATAAACCTGTTCACCCCTGAGTCTGCTAGCCATGTTTCTTCTTTCCACATATAAGACAAAACCTCCTTTAATCCAGACTCTACTCCTAAAATTCTGAATTAATGGAGTCTGTACAGGTTTTACTGTGCATACATTTCTGCTCATATGCCCTCAATTTTACCTTCAGCCCAGCCTCTTCTGAACTCTATAGCAGTCTTCAAACTGCAATACTTGTACTAGACCTGTGCACAGGCTTTTCAAAAGTTATGGGAGCAAGAACAGTCTTAAGGGAATATATTTTCAGACCTTCAGTTTCCTTGTATCCTTGTCTCTAAAACTCATCTGCCTAAGAAAGTGCTTCTAGTCAGCATCCTGCTACTTTTCATCTCTCTACTACCCCTATTTTCTCCTCTTTTACAAAGAAAAGAACAGCTCTCACCTATCCTGATTTTTACTATCATAAGATACATGAAATGGTTTCCAAATCTTTGTTTTCAGTAAAGTTGAAGGAAAATTAAATTAACATATCCATTAATACATTATTAAAAATAACTTGATAGATTATTATCTGACTTTTTTGCAAATGTCTTTCAAAGTATTCATAGCATTGAGCAACACACTTATTTAAACAAATAAACACAGAAATCACAGATAATTGATGTTGTATAATACCTCATCCTAACAATAAGTAATTTTTATCCTTGACACAGGAGATAAGTAAAAAAGAAACCTGACCCCAACTGCTTCATCAAAAGATGTGTTTCCAGTACAATTCTACTCAGTGTTTACTGAAATTTGTATTATGTGTTATTTTGATCAAACTGTTAGTCACTCAGTCGTGTCTGACTCTTTGCGACCCCATAGATTGTAGCCTGCCAGACTCTTCTGTCCATGGGATTCTTCAAACAAGAATACTGGAGTGGGTTACCATTTCCTCCTCAAGAGGATCTTCCCAACCCAGGGATCAAACCCGCATCTCATTATGTCTCCTGCATTGCAGGTGGGTTCTTTACTACCAGTGCCACCTGGCAAGCCCCTGTTCTTAAAACTTGCTATTGAAGCATTACCCAAGGACTCTGTCAGCATTGCCTGGGACCTTATTAGAAATAGAGATCTCAGGGTGCACCCTGAAACATGAAGAATCAGAACCACTGTATTAAGATATCCAAGTGATCCACATCCCATTAAAGTTTAAAAACTGCTCTACAAGATTCCAAGTAGGTTAGCTCCAAGTTAACCTACTATCCCCTTAACCTTCAACATTTCCTCCACTTGTTTTCCTGTCCCAGTCAATAGCAGAAGTGTTCAGATAACCCTTGCTAAACAGCTCGGAGTTATCCTGAAATCTTCCTCCTTAGTTACCACTTCTCACATCCAACCAGTGAAGGGGCCCAATCAAGTTTACTTTCATCATTAGTCTCTGTGAACCAGGGAATAAGGATAGAAAGTTAAATAATACATATTCTGGGCCTAGCCTAAATATCTGTCTTCCAATGCGCTCTTTAGAGGATAGACTCTAAGGTGACCCACCAACTGAACCCCACCTTCTGGTCGTCACACCTTTCTGTAATCTCCTCCCTTTGCTTTGTGGGGGGGTAGGGGGTGGGGCAGGGCTCAATGTGTGACTTGCTTCTAACCAATACACTACAACAAATAGGTCACCCTGTGATTAGGTTGCATTCTATGACCCTTTGCAAGCTCATTCTCGAGTCTCCCTCAGCACTGCTGCTTTTAGCAAATGAACAGAGAGGATATAAACTGCATATGGAGAAGGCTACGTGGCCTGGAATTGAGAGAAGGCTCTACAAGCTAAGGGCAGCCTCTTGCTGACATCTGTTAAAACAAATACTGAGGCTCTCAGAACTACACCTGCAAAAACAAAGAAATGCATAAATTCCGTCAATAACCTGAAAGTACTTAGAAAAAGCCTCCAAAAGAGAATGCAACCTGACCAACATAATGATCACAGCTCTGTCAGTGATCCAACTGGGAGAGAGCCCAGCTAAGCCATTCCTGAACTTAGGAACATAAAATAATACACAGAAACTGCGGGATCTTGATATGTGCTAGGATAAGTGGCTAAGTCTACAATAATTTGTTATATACTCTAGAAAGTTATGTCTGCATTGACAATGCCTGATTTTGGGATCCAGCACATGTCCAGCCTATACATACCCAGCAGACATGCTTCCTCAAATCAAAGTAACTCCACATTTCCCTCCATTTTGCTTTATTCATTCACAGAGAGCTTTGAGTGTTGCCAAGTTCAAAATGTGTTGTTAAGAGACAAACTTACTCTATGGATAACAAGCAGGAATCAAAGGCAACTTGCTAATGGATTCATTACTAACCCGTTTATCAACCTGGGAAGACACAAAGCTGCTCTGCCTCTTGGTTTTCCCAAATAGTAATTAGAGAAAAAGAAAAAAAAAAAAAAACTATAAAGATGGATGTTCCATGCAGGGATAAATTGGTATTTAGTCTCGTTTTGACAACACAGCCCTGGGCTGCAGTTACCACCCCCACCGCCTGTCTTACCTCTGTCCGGTCCATGCTACACACTAGTGGCAAGTTAACATTCAGACAGCGCACCTCTCATCTTCTAAAGCCCTTCAGTGGCTCCCTACCACTTTAAGGACCCATTCAAGCTGTTCAGTGAGAGCCCTTTAGGATCTGGCTTTATCTTTCTGCTATAATTCTCTGTTTACCTTGCATGTTCTTTGCACCTCTTCCACCTGACTCCCTAGTGAACCCATGCCTTCCTATCCCAATATTTTTCTGCTGCCATTCTGCCTGGCTTAGAATGAATCCTTTAATATTTCTGCCAGTTGGAATTTTCCCCACCTTGAGATGCCTCTCTTGACAACATGCCCCCAACAGAAGTTGTCCCTCCTTCCCCTACTTCCTGTGACTTTTCTTTTTGCTGTCTTCACTGTATCAGTTACAGTGTGTGTGACCATGTCTTTCCCCCACAACTAGTCTATTGAGCTACTTGGTTCTAGGTACTGGGTCATTCACACTTTTTTCCCACATGATAGCTCACAAGAGCAGACACTCAATTTGCTTACTGAAAAATAATATTTGTTGACTGTCTTATACTAGGTTCAATGCTAAATATTTTACATGCATTATCTTCACTGAGATTCATAGTTCCATAATGAAGTTTCATTATCAGGAAGTTTGGGAAATGTTAAGTTAAAGCAATTTAACTTAGATTTCCTTTCTACAGTATGTTTTATTAATAGTGAAAGACTGTTGTAAATCTGTTGTAAATCTACAAGAAAGAAGTAATGCAGTAATATGTAGCTTTTAGAAAGCACTTTGCCAAAAATAAATCATTCTTTTTTAAAAAAGAGATTTTTAGGTAAAATAATGTTCAACCTTTAGCAAACTCTGTTCCAGAGAAAAACTTAGGGCAAGCACCCCAAACATACAGGATCTTAATGATCTGATGCTGTCAAGCTTTCTATCTCCAGCACCAGCTCACCATTCCTTTTGCTCTATCCTAACAAACTCCTGGAGGTTTTTCAGATTTATTCATCTTTTGTTACAACCTTCTCATACTTTTTGCTAGACAAATTTCTACTCTTCCTTCAAACATCTACTCAAAAGACAACTCCTCCAGGAAGCCTTCCTTGCCTATCTTCTTACCTCTCCCACCTGCCGCATGCCCCATAATTTTCTTTACTTTGACCACAGTAGTGTCATCCTGTTTGTTTAACTTATACACAGAGCACATCATACAAAATGCCACATGGATGAGTTACAAACTGGAATCAATATTGCTGGGAGAAATATCAACAACCTCAGATATGTGGATGATACCACTCTAATGGCAAAAAGCGAAGAGGAAATAAAGAGCCTCTTCATGAAGGTGAGGAAGAGATTAAAAAAGCTGGCTTAAAACTCAATACTAAAAAAAAATAACAATAAGATCATGGCATCTGGTCCCATCATTCCATGGCAAATAGAAGGGGAAAAGGTGAAAGCAGTGACAGATTGCCTTTTCTTGGACTCTAAAATCACTGAGGATAGTGACTGTAGCCATAAAATTAGAAGACGATTGCTTCTTGGCAGGAAAGCTATGACAAAACTAGACAGTGTGTTAAAAATAAAGACACAACTTTGCTGACAAAGGTCCATATAGTCAAAGCTATGGTCTTTCTAATAGTCATGTATGGATGTGAGAGCTGGACAATAAAGAAGACAGAGTGCTGAAGAATTGATGCTTTCAAATTGTGATGCTGGGAAAGACTCTTGAGAGTCCTTTGGACAGCAAGGAGATCAAACCAATAATATTAAAGGAAATCAAGCTTTGGAAGGATTGATGCTGAAGGTGAAGCTCCAGTGCTTTGGCTGCCTGATGCGAACAGCTGACTCATTGGAAAAGACCCTGTTGCTGGGAAGGATTGAGGGCAGAAGGAGAAGAGGGTGACAGAGGATGAGATGGTTAGATGGCATCACTAATTCAATGGACATGAACTTGGGCAAAACTTGAGAGATGGTGAGGGACAGGGAAGCCTGGCATGCTGCAGTCCATGGAGTTGTGAAGAGTCAGACATGACTTGGCGACTGAACAACAATAGTGTAATGTCTAATTCACTTATCAGTCTCTATCAACAGAATGCAAAGCCCTCAATAATGCAGGCTTAAGCAAACTGATAGAAACAGAGCATAGAGTGCTAGCTACCAAAGTGGCTGTGGAGTGGAAGAAATAATGAGATGTTGGTCAAAGGTTGCAAACTCCCAGTTGTAAGATGAATAAATTCTGAGACTTGGATGTATAGCATGTTGACTATAGTTAATAATAATGTTTTATACACTTGAAATTACTAAGAGGGTAGATCTTCAACATTCTCAACACAAAAAGAAATGGCAGTTATATGACATGATGGAGGTGTCAGGTAAAGCCTATGGAGGTCATCGTTTTGCGATACGTAAGTGTTCCAAATCAGTACTTTGTATACGTTCAACTTAAAAAAGTTAATAAAGCTAGAAGAAATATGTGAACATAAAATACGACATTAATAAATGCCATTTTATGACATTGCAATGGAAAAAATTTCTAACAAGAAAAAATATTTTAATATTATAATACAAAATCTTAAGTATCATTTGTTTTTGTATGTTCAAGGACTAAAACAGAACCTGGAATATAGGAGATAGTATTAAACATACTTCTGGATGAAAAAGTGGATGAAACTAATAATAAAAGAATATCTTTCTTTACAATAAGTTACAAAATAAGAGAAAATCACTACTATATTGCTAGCAGAAAAACTATTATTTAAAAGGAAAATAAAGTCAAGAGTTCTCTACATGAAGGAGATTTGATGACTAAAAGTATACATTAAGTATGGTTTCAGAATTTCAAATGGTTATTGTGAAATGAAAAATTTGAGTTGAATGCTTATTTCTCATAATCATAAATCCTACTATACATTTTTCACATTAGGATATAAAATATGCCTTGTTTCCACTGAGAAAAGGTCCTGTCAGCAAACATGTAGGAAGTTGTTGTGGATTGAATTATTTATCCTAAAAAGATATATTTAGTCCAAACTCCCAGTATCTGTGAGGGTGACCTTATTTGGAAATAGGGTCTTTATAGATGTAACCAAATTAAGATGAGGTCACACTTGATGGGGGGAAGGGGACGCTGATGCAATGTGACTCGCATCTTTACAAACACAGGAGATACAGAAAGAACACCATGCAAGATGGAAGCAGATTAGAGTGATTCATCTACATGTCCAAGAACTTCAAGGGTTACCTACAACACCAGAAACTAAGATAAAAGCATGGAACAGTCTCCCCTGGAGCCTGCGGAGAGAGGCTAGCCCTGCTGACACAATCTCCTGGCCCCTAGAACCGTGCAAGAATCAATTTTTATTGCTAACACCACCTAGTTTGAGGTGCTCTGTTATAGCAGTCTAAGAAATTTACACAGATGCTCACTGCTCCATGTAATTCATTTAAATCAGTGGTTCTCAGAATTTTGATTTCAGGTTAAATTTCTATAGCATCAGATTGAGTAGATCTGGGGCAAAGCTCAGAAACATGTAATTAATAAGCTCTTCTGGTAATTCCAATAATGATGCATTACAGAGAAAATTTTACAAAACACTGATTTAAACTGCCAAGGTGTCTTGTTTTTTCCCCAGCTTTTATCAAAAGCCAGGCTCTCTCTCCTGTGCTTGTTCATAAGTAATCTGGAGAACAAAAAACATACATGTGCCATTGGGTCAATACTAACTCAAAATGGTCAACAACGATTTTAATAATAAAGCAGTGCTAGCTGAGCTGACATATCATGTCCCAAATTATAGACCAGAGGGAAAAGAGTTAGCCAAATGGCTCTCCCACTGAATAGGGGAAATAATGGAAATTCTGATAGATCCTTATTTTGCACCAAAGGGAGCAGGTGTTGCAACAATACAGATGACTTGTGTTGCCAAAAGCTGTTCCCTCTCGTCCTGGTGGCTCACTTCAAATGTTTTAGAGTGTCCTCTCGCTCACAGACCGCCAGCATGAGAGGAGAGGGCTATCGGGGCTCATCAGAGATTTGTTGCTTCCACAAAACCCTGACCTAGAAGCTCAGAGTATGGTTGGCCCCAAGTTCCTTGCCTAAAACTAGTCCAACTGACCTGATGCTGAAGAATGTGAGAACCATATTTTAGGTTGAGCTGGTTAAAGCTCAAAACTAACAGTATCAGGACCCAGATCTCAGTACTGAGCAGATCAGTTAATGTGTGTGCATGTGCTCAGTCATGTCCAACTCTTTTTGACCTCATGGACTGCCAGACTCTTCTGGCATTTTCCAGGCAAGAATACTGGAATGGGTTGCCATTTCCTGCTCCAGGGGATCTTCCTGACCCAAGAATCCAATCTGTGTCTCTTGCATCTCTTGCATTGGCAGGAGGGTACTTTACCACCGCACCACCTGGGAAGCCCTGCCATTCAAGTCAACAGGCAAACCAGTCTTGACGGGTCAATCACGGGCTTTAGAGCCCGGGACTTGTCTTAGGCATGTCTCTCCTTGGTGTGTGTCTTTAGCCCAAGTTATTTAACTCTTTTCAACCTCAGCAGCCCTATCTATAAAACAATGATAATTCCTACCTCCCAAGGGTTACTTGGAGATTGAATAAAGCAGTGTATGAAAAATTACCTATCAAACGCTAGTTAGCATGGGTAGGCAGTTACACATATTTTCTTTGGCCATGGAATACACCATCAGCCCTAGGTGCCTACTTCAGAGAGTTAGCTCAAAAACACCTACTCAACCCACCGTCATCACTGGATTGTGCTGTGGATAGCAGGTGTATCATGTATTATGGTGTGTACCTTAGACAGCAGAAACCCTCTACTGTCATCCATTGTGAACAGACAGGTGGTGGGTCGATTAATTAAAAAAAAAAAAAAGGTTAAACTGTGAAATCCTTAAAAATGATGCACACATACCTTACATTTATATTGCAATTTAAAGGAACAAATTAGATTCACTTCTAAGCTTTGAATGTAGGGCAAGTTTTGTTGCTGTGGTTGACTTTTAAACAGTACAGGGATCAGAGTTCACACCACCTCTTTTGCATAAACAACTCAAACAGTGCATCATCTACTAGGATCTCCAGGTTTACTTTCTATAAAGCAGAATGAGAAAGTAAAGACCTTTGTAAAACAATCTCAGTGCAGGCTCTTCTAGTTTTTATGATTCCCTCCGCCCCCAAGGTTTTTCAAGTTGTCTCACCCACATCTAATTGTACAGCACTTTTAGCAACTCAACCTTACTGTTTCCAAAACATTCACTGAGTCAACAACTCTCTTTGTGAACTTATATTAAATCAGTTGTGAAACATTTAATTGAAATATGTAATTACGTAACAAACAGAACTGGCATAAATAGATATGGGCAGCAACACAGCTGACTCTTGGCAAGTAGACAACTGCACTGCTGGGAACAGAAGAACCAGGATGAAGCAGAGAGCAGCCCACTAGAAGGGAGTGATCTGCATTCTTCAGGCCTTAGGCAATGTTTTACAGTAGGAATAGAAAGCTCTGGTACATCAAATGGGTAGAAGGAGATTGGTTAAGAATTTCTGATACAGCAATCTGTCTAATAGAGAAGCACTAGACTGCCAGCAAAGAGAGTCTCTGCGGCCAACACAATTGCATGAACCTGACAGAGGCCATGGAGAGCTGCCTTCCCTGGTATCTTTTATCAGAGATTAGGCAGAGAGCTCTGGAGCTCTTTGCAAATTCCGTTTAACAAATGACTTATTTCATTAGATTCCTGGATACTGAGAGATTCGGTCCTTGATGAGGCTTCTGCCCATCCTGACCCAGGAAGAAAGCCCCGAAGCACCATGAGTATCAGACTGTGAGCACTGGCAGACAGCTGAGCCTCCCTCCCTCCTACTTGCAGCCCCAGAAGGAGTCCCCAGGAGAAAACCCTTGCATGAGACCACAGGGCCAGATGAGCTCTCTCAGGACAGCTTCTTCAACAAACCAACATCACCAGAGTCAATAACAAGAGCTCTTTCTTATGTTCAGTCACAACACTAAGTGCTGTAGATACATTTTCTTAGCTAAGCTTTACAATAATCCTATGACTATACTATTTACCCCCTATCATAAATAAGAACACTGAAGATCAGGAGAGCAAAAACTTATGAACGTACAGCTGGTATAAGTGAAGCTGCTCAGTCGTGTCCGACTCTCAGCGACCCCATG
The DNA here is from genome assembly GCF_054371585.1 of Giraffa tippelskirchi. Taxonomy (NCBI): domain Eukaryota; kingdom Metazoa; phylum Chordata; class Mammalia; order Artiodactyla; family Giraffidae; genus Giraffa; species Giraffa tippelskirchi. The sequence continues at coordinate 21,693,297 of NC_137283.1, read as the reverse complement.
GACTGCAGCCTACCGGGCTCCTTTGTCCATGGGATTTTCCCGGCAAGAGTACTAGAGTGGGGTGCCACTGCCTTCTCCGAACATGAATATACTGTACTTGATTTTACCAATCCCTTTGCTGATGGATATTTAAGTTAACTCCATTATTCTGCCGTTACAAGTAATGCTGAAATGAACATCCTCTTCACATATAATTAAGTATAACTTTTTCATTATATATTCTCTACATATAATATATATATAAATATGCAAAATTCAATATATATATATTTACTTGCATTTGTGCAAATATTCCAGTAGACCTGACTGCGGGGTAAAAGGAAACGCCCTACTTGCCTGCCTTTTTCTAGATAACAAATTTCTGACAATTTTACTTGTTAACAAAGAAAAAACTTTCAATTTCAAAATATGCCAAAAGCATTCTGCTTTAAGTAGCACACACTGTAGATTAGGACTTGGTGAACTTGAGGACTGAAAGGATTTCTTGGCCTGCTTGCCTGGAAAGTGCAGTGGTCCCTTGTAGACCTTTTGTCTTCATTATCTTCAAAATTTCTTCTGGATTGTTTTCTTTAATGGTGACTAAATAGAACAATCCTCTTGGTGAAAGGAGATCTGGAGCCAGTGGTAAGAATCTGTCCATGACTTCACGACCGTTTCTGCCACCAGCCCAAGCCGCCTGTATCCCACGACTCCCTACCTCTTCAGGTGGAGTCACCACATAAGGAGGATTAAATACAAGAAGATCAACCTTTTCCTTCAATCTTGGTAGCAAGCCTTTGACTAAATCTGTAATTATTGGTTGAATGTGGACTTGATTACAGCGTGCCGTCTCCAGGGTACATGCTGCTGCCTCAGGGTTGACATCGGTGCACATATACAAAGCTTGAGGACCGATCACAGAGGCTAGGAATGCAGATACCACTCCAGACCCTGAGCCAACCTCGAGGCATATTTCCACTCTCGGTCCTGCGCCGCCCTCTCCAGGACTCCCGAGCCTTCTCCCGCGGGGACCCTCGCCCTCCTCGCACCCCGTGAGTTCGGCTGCCGCTGCTTCGAGTGCATCCAGCAGCAGAAAAGTGTCCTCCGCGTGCTCGTACACGTCGCTGAAGGCGCCGCGGCCCACGTGCCCGTACAGCACCGTGGGGAAGCTGGGCGCCGCCATCTTTCCTGTCTCCGGCCTACAGCTGGTATATTTAAACCTTAATCTGTCTTACAATAGGACAAAAGTCTTTAATCACATGACAGAACAAGGAAGAGACAAAGGTGTGGTGATTTATTGGAATACGTTATTCTTTAAAAACAACAGTTGTACATTTGTAATTATTTAAGCAGCATCCCTGAAGGCAGAGAAAAGCTTAAATTTCCAAATCATCAAACTACAGGTGATGCAAACCTACAGAGTGTCCTGGGCAAGACAGGGGTGAGCATCATTCTCCTGATGAGGAAATCTGGACTGATCAGTTTGGAATGATGATGATGACATAGTGGGGGATAAAGGTACATGAAGAGAAGGAAATGTGTGTGTAGGGAGGGTGTTCAATATCAGGCAGAAAAGTAGCCATTCCAATTTATTACTTTTGCTGTTCTGCCTGAGAAAGTCTCATTATAAAATGTTTCCCCAAAACATCACCTATGAAGCAGACCAAACCTTTGTCACTAAGTACCTTCATAGCATCTCTCTCACTATGATCAACAGAGGGGACCCTTATCCCTCTACCACAAGTTAAATGCTTTGGAAAAGACTTGGTCCTGTTTAAAGAAAACTCATGCATATACTGTATCACTTTCTTTCTCCAATATCCCAGGGGGGAATGGGAGAGAAGGTATTAAGTGAGAAGCTCCATTTTCGCAAAGACAAGATTTGCTCAATTTCACAAAGCTACTTACAGATACTAGAACCAGTTGTTTTCCCTAAGTACTCATTTGGTTAGAAATAAGAGAGCACAAAACGAAAAAAAAGGACTGACCCCAAATGAATATTTCCTACCGATATTTTCCTAGTTAAAACTAAAACTTAAATAATAAAGAGACGACCACATTAATATTTTGAGATGCTTGGTTGAAAGGCACATCACAGAAATTCAAAGTCTAATTTGGCACATTCATTAAATATGTGTTCATTAAACACGTACTACATACCTGCCAAAGTGCTTCGCATCAGGCACACAGTGGTAAACATGAGTGCGAGAGCTCTGCCCACACCCCCCTCACTGTCTGCTCTGCGGCGTCCAGCTTGTTTACCGACAGATCAAATTCTCTAAGGCAGGTCCACGGCTGGCAGGTCCATGGCATCGATTAACCTTGTGAAAATAGAGCGAGATCTTTGGTTATTTATGTATTTACTTTTCTAAGGAAAAGGTTCATAGCTTTTATTCATTTCCCCGATTCTTCACTTTAAAAGTTAACAACCAATAGTAAAAGAACCACGATTGAAATCAAGGAATGAACAAGCACATAATATAAGTGGAGGACCACTCTGCTCCTCTCCCTGTCTCTTCATCGCACCCCACTCTCTGGTCACATCTTACCTGAGAAATCCCAAGAGTCATTAGAGTGTAACTGTATGATACTTGCCTTGTAATCTCTAAAGTACTATACATAAATAATAGTGAATGCTATGATTATTATTGCTAAATTTGTAGGTTTCTTCTTCCAACATTTCCCAAAAAAGTCAAATACTTCATGACCAACCACTGTCTTTCAAAGACATTACCTTGCAACACTGGTCATTTATGAAGTAAGAGAAGATAAAACTGCCATTCAAGCTACTGCACTGGACAGTTAAGTTTGATCTGCTTTTCCTTTTCTCTTACTTTCTATCCTGCCTTCCTATGTTTCCTTTTGAAGGATACAAAGACAATGAAAAACAGGTTTTATGGGATTTTTAAATGGTTATTAATTCTGGATATTTTTAAATGATATTAGTGTATCCTGAAGCTAAATGGGACCAAGTGGCTTTATGAATACAATAAATAAAGAAAAATGCATTCCCAAAGAGCTGGGAATAAATACCTATGTTCCAAAACCCTTCTAGGAACTAAGGGAAATTAATGTTTTTCATCATAAGAACCCTGGGCAGTGTTCAGACTGCATCTGGTACTGCACAATGGTTGGCTAGATTTATCCTCCTCCTCCATCATTTGTTATACACTCTAGTAAAAATGCTCTGAAGAATGTAAGCAAGCATTGTCATATAATTGCAGCCTTTGAAGACAGACACCTAAACAACCACCACAGACACAAACACGCACACACATATATACTGCGTTTTACAGCTTACATTTCCAGACTGCATCGCCTATAAAGATGGCTTATTTTTTAGAAAAATCACACATACTTTGACTAGTTTTGCTTTTTTAAGACAGTGTAGCTGTATTCATTGCAAAAGCATTTGGAAATGGTTCCGTTTGTTTCTTCTATCTCAGCTCAGGCACTATCAGTTCATCTTGTGATTATGATGGAAATAAACACCCCACAGGAATCCTCTATTTTCAAAGTCAGGTAGGTGGGTAGTGTCTCCAGGTTTTTCATGATTTAAAGCAAAGTATATGGTCGCAAAGATTTGGACATGACTGAGTGACTAAGCACACAGGACATATCTAGAGAAAGTGCTCCTGCCTTGTGCTGCTGTTAAATTGAAAGGAAACATGGTTATTTGGCTTTGCAGAACCCAAGCAGTTCCCTTCCTCTGACAGCTCTTGTAACAGTGGCTGGGATAGAGGTAAAATCCTCAGGACGTGAAAATCAAATTCTATATAATCCGCTTACAGGGGAAGCAAATTAAAAGCTATTTTTGTGAGTTTTTGAGCCTGATACATGGTCTCTTCTGCAACTGGAATGTGACACTCAATCCATCCCTACCATTGACCTGAGGAATGTAAATCTGTCAAGAAGCTTAAAATTAGCTAACAAGTCCACATGAGCAATAGGCTCCCCAGCCCAAATTTAAAATATTTGCTTAAGCTTTCTAAACAAAATCCGTTTCCTACATTTTGTTGGTAGTTTTCCTGCAAATCACTTAAGCATTCTAGGTTACTGTATTATCTCAAAAACAGCATAACTTTCTGCCTCTCTCTCTCAGTCATAAAATATTACAAAGTCAAGTCTAAGCCAAAAACATAAGCCTGTCTGAAAGCAGCTCTGTTGAGATGCTATTATTTTGTTGTTGCTGTTACATTCAACCATGGAGGAGGCAGCAGATGAGTGCTGTGGCCTTCCTCATGAGCTCTGGCCTTCCTCATGATGACTGTCTGCTGGTTCACTGTGCTGGCCATATTGCTACAAACCACACTAACCACTTAGAAATACAAAAGGCAAGTTGGATTATTTAAACCAAGTGGAAATTTAACTGGAGATACTAAAGATTTATTTTATCTTATTGCATTGGGTACATACTGAAAAGCAAATGTTTCTAAAGGTACAGCCTAATGGTTAAAAGTACAAGTTTTGTCATCAAATAGAATTGCTTCAACTCCACCTCTGTCACTAGTTAGCTATGTGGCCTTGGGGAGGTTAGCTACACTTTGCTGTGCACAGTCTTCTATTTTTATATGAGGATAACGATGGTATCTCTCATACTGTAATTGTGAGGAATAAACTATATGATTCTATAACCCCTCCTTCTTGGGTTGTCTTTGGAAATTAGACATTCTCCAGTATTATCAAAACAGCTTTAACATCAACAGAGGAATTAATAAAGACGATGTGGTACATATACATACTGGAATATCACTCAGTCGTTAGAAAGAATGAAATAATGCCATGTGCAGCAACATGGATAGACTTAGGGATTATCATACTGAGTGAAGTAAGTCAGACAGAGAAGCAGAAACATCATATGAGCCCTTATATGCAGAATTTAAAAAGAAATGATGTAAAGGAATTTATTTACAAAACAGAAACAGACTCATGGACTTAGCAAATGAACTTATGGTTGCCGAGGGGCAAGAATTATAGAATCAGAGAGAAGGAAGAGCAGAGGATAGGAGTGGGAATCAAGGAATCCACTCTGCTGATGGACTGTGTGATATCAGAGAGGTGCTAGGTCCCTCCAGCATTGATACCGTATCAAAATCTCTGAGAGGATCGAGTGCAGGACCAGTGTTCTTATCTTCTCTATTCATCCATGAATCAGTATGATGAACCCCTGGATCCTTAAGGTAGCCTTGAGTGTCTCTTCGCTACAATCACGTGCTTCCCATCACACTGGGCATTTTGTCCTCATTACACAAGTGACTTTCAGGGAGCAGCAGTGGACTGTATCTGCGCTTCTTTCTTACAAGGTAGCTGGGAACGATGCAGTCATCTTCAACTGTGAGCACACACATGGCTTCAATCAGAGCCCTAGCAGAGGATGTCAGCTGGCATACATCCCTCCTTGAAACTCACTATTTCCCTATCATTTCTCCACTCAAAAACAAGAACTAAGTGGGAAAGAGTCGTGCAATCCTTGTTGGAACCCCTGCTTCTCAAAACTGCTTCCTCTAGTCCTAAGGAACAGTCCCCAAGGAGAATCACTTGAGCTGTCTCAGTCTACAGAGATCCCTACACCTTGATGACACAACTCTCCTGCCCTATTCTTAATCAATTCTTGAGCAGTTGGAATGGTGAGCTTGACTTCAACCCACCATTTCCTTGACTTCTTCAGCTATTAACCACAGCTTTCTGACCCTGAAACCAATTAGTGTTAGTCTTAGCAAACGTCTGCAAACTCCACACCCCAACCGCTTGCTGTGATTCAGCCTTCTCTACTGTCTGAGCCTAGGCTACTTATCCAAGTTTCTCCACCTCCCTCATCCCAACTGGTGGAGAGGATGAGATTCTACTCAGCTTCTGCTCTAGATACTCCTCAGCTGCAGGTAATGGCTCATATCCTCTTGCCCAGCCCTGGCACTGATAGTCAAATCTGAAATTTTCACATCACTGCACTAGGAATCTGAAGAAGGCGATGGCACCCCACTCCAGTACTCTTGCCTGGAATACCCCATGGATGGAGGAGCCTGGTGGGCTGCCGTCTATGGGGTCACACAGAGGCAGACATGACTGAAGCAACTTAGCAGCCACAGCAGCACTAGGAATCAGAAAATCCAGGGTTTAGTCCTGAATCCATTGTTCTAGATTCCCACAGTGGCCTCTTGATATGAGGACACTTCCTAAACGTCATTGATGTATTAATTTGCTACAGCTCTTAACAAAGTGCCAGAACTTGGGTGCCTTTGAGGGCAAATTTATTGTCTCACAGTCCTAGAGTCTGGAAATCCCCCATTAAGGTGTCAGCAGGGTCAGTTTCTTCTGAGGGTTGTGAGGGAAGTGAACTGAAACTGTTCCAGTTCTCTTTCTAGTTTCTGGTGGCCTTCAATGTTCCTTAGCTTATAGATGACCATCTTCTCCCTGTGTCTCTTCCTTCTATATGTGTTTGTGTTAAAAATTCCCCCCCCCTTTTTTTTTTAATAAATACTTATTTATTTATTTTGGCTGTACCAGGTCTTAGTTGCAGCATGGAAACTCTTAGTTTCAGCATATGGGATCTAGTTCCCTGACCAGGGACTGAACCTGGGTCCCCTGCGTTGGGAGCACAGTCTTGGCCGCTGGACCACCAGGGAAGTCCCAAATTTCCCCCTTTTATAGGACACAAGTCACATTGGAGTAGTGATCCATCCTACCCCAATATGACCTCATCTTAACTAACGACATATGCAGTGAAGCTATTTCTGAATAAGGTCACTTGCTGAGGTTCTGTGGTTCAGGGCTTCGATTTGTGAATTGGTGAGGTTGGGGAGGGAACAGGAGAGACATAATTTGACTTATACTAACTGGTGATCCCTGTTTTATCTTCTTGCAAGATTGACGTGAGAAAGACTGAATATAAAAGCATTTTGTGAACTGTAAAGTACTACACAAACACAAGGAATTATTAAGATTTACAATAGTTAATCAATGGAGTTTGTTTTTTGAGAGTTACAGCACATGGCCATCCTACCGATTATCCTGTATACAACAGCAGTCAAGAAGTCGCCGTGCTACTTCCATGAAAGAAAATTTATTTTTTCTGCAAGTGATGTTTCTCATTCATTGATTTGCATAAAATGCTGCTTAATGGCTTAAATATTTATATTATATGGACTCAGTAATAGCTTAATTTCCACAAAATAAAAAGGTACATTATCTCTCATTGCAGACGGTCCTTTTTTCCAAGACATTTACATTTCCTTCTCCCCACCCCCCACCCCAGACAGAACTTATGTAAATAGATGAGTAGCACAGAAACAAAATATAGTCTTTGCAGAGGAAAGTTTGATTGGAAAAAGGGCCCGTGCTTTAAAACCGAATCTTCACTCATCAGAGTTTCCCCCCAAAGCGTAAGTGGGTAGAGGAAAACTTGAGAATCAAACTACCTGAAATGACAGAGATTTATTATTTCCCCTAAGGAGGAAAGAGAGGAAAAGCTTTCTGATTCTATCTGGGTGCTTATCCTAGATGTTAGTTTTGGCCTCATCTTCTGCCTAGGGAAGGAATGATAATAATCAACCACCATTTTCATAGAGAAGCTACAGAATTTTTTTACATCCTTGAAAATTGTTGTTTAATTGTACAGTAGATTAGTTCCCTGTGGCTGCTGCAACAAGTTACCACTAACTTAAAATAACAGAAATTAATTTTATCACAATTCTGAAGGCTACAAGACCAAAATCTTAGCAGGACTACGGTCTCTCTAGAGGCTTTAGAGAAGAATCAGTTCCTTGTCCGTTCCAGCTCTTGGTGGGTGCCCCAGCTATCTTGGTCTCTGGTGATATCACTCCAATCTCTGTCTTTGTCTTCACTTTGCCTTATCCTCTGCGTGACTGTTGCTTCTCTTCTGTCTAGAATCTCCCTCTTCTCCCTCTTGTAAGGACACTTGTGATGGCACTCAGGGCCAATAGGAATAATCCAGAGTTATGTTCTCCTCTCAAAATCCTTAAAATAATCACACTCGCAAAGGCCCTTTTTTTCCAAATAAGGTAACATGCACAGGATCCAGGAACTTGAGGTGGGTATTTTCTAGTGGCAGTGGGGCCACTTTTCATGTATCACACGCAAGAAGAAAAAGGAAAACTGCATCGTATTTTTTCAGTTCATTAATTTGCAAGCTTTTCCCAAGAACCCTCGTGGCCGTGAGATGGAAGAGCAGGAGTTGCAGAGGAAGGAGAGCTGTGAGCAATCCTGACCCCCCTCTCCCCTCCATCAGACTGAACATTTCTGCACTTCTCTTGAAAAATGGCACCCCGTGAGAAATACCATCTCAAGAAAGGATTCAGGGGCTTAAAAGCAAGGCTGAAAAACATTGTTCAATATTTGTGATACCAAAAGTGCTTTTCTGGCTACATAAAATTCATAAAATTCTGGCTACATAAAATACTGAAAGTGCAAAAGAATTTTTGTAAACAGAACATGTACTCCATTGTGGGAAAGTCTTCTTTGCTGGTCAGACAGGGAGCCGTGCAATCTATATTCTAAGAGGCACTACAGTGATCTGATTTCCTCGCCAGGATTAGGGGTCATACAGATCCAGGTAAATCAAAGTCTTCATGGGCCTCTTCTTGATCCATTATTTGAAATTGTTAGCAATAGTGAGAGGGATCTCCAGCACCCGGGAAGAATAAGAAAGGGCTGCGGAGGCCATTTCTGTGATGTGAACATTTCAGGGCACTGTTTCTTAGAGGAGTATTGCCATTTGTTTAAAAACATTACAGTTCCCCACAAGGAAAAGTACTTATGATTCCACTTTTATTCGGTACTTAAAATAGTCCACATTCACAGAGAAACAAGAAAGGTGATTGCCAAGACCAGGGGAAAGGGAAGACTGAAAAGCTCTAGTTTCATAGGTAGAGAATTTCAGTTTTGTAAGATGAAAAGAGTTCTGTGCATCGAAGGTGGTGACGCACAACAATGTGCCTGTACTTTATGCCACCGAACTGTACACCCATTAATGGTTAAGATGTTCAATTTTATGTTATGTGTATTTTAACACAATTTTTAACCATTTTTTATGAAGCAAGGTCATGGGCAATGCTGGTGCTCCACTTAGATCCCACTTGATTTCTCTTTAACCTATGTGCACCCTTTTCCTGTAAGATTTGGCTTCTAACAAGCAGCACCCATAGGTTATCTTTGGAGAGCTTCCCTTAGGCTACTGTGAGCCACTCTTCACTCATGAATGCCCAGAAAGTGAGTGGGTGGCCCTTTTCCAAATCAAGGGTACTCACTGACGAGGACAACTCGAAGACACAGTTTATAAGCCAGAGTTCCCTTCAGGGTCAGGATGAATGAAGCCTCTGCAAGATGCTGCTTGAGATCTCACTTTTGCCTGACTTCCTCCCACAACAAGTCCCTGTCATACTTGAGAGCGTTTCTTTATGCACTTATGCACATGGACACACACACACACACACACACATATACACATGAAACAACATTACTGTTTGCATTCTGACTGAGTCTGAGAGAACAAATTCATGCATCAGGACCAACAATATGATTCATTCATTGAAAAGTATAAAGAATTATTCTGTCTTCTAGAATTTGTTGAGATTTTTTTAACGTTCATAAATGTCATCAGGAAGTATGTTAAGAACGCCTTAGGGGTGATACACAATGTTAAGGCACTTCAGTGTAGGAGGTAAGTTATTCAGGCTAGAATAACCAAGAATGGCTGCATGGAGGAAGAGACTGGCCCTAGGAAGATAAGAAGGATTTGGTTAAGTGAGGATTGGGGGATGACAGCTCAGAGAGTAGACAATCATGGCAGAAGTGAAGATGGGAAAATAAGAAACGTGTTAGAGGAAGGTCCATTAGAGAAAGCATGTTACATGGCATGCTTCCCTAAGCTACTTGGTCCATAGGCATTATGGAAGAAGTCTGAGATCAGAAAGTAGTAGGTTGTTGCAAGATTGAGACTTAAAGGTGCTAAGCTGGAAGAGAGGGGAAAGCAAGGGGCTATAATTGGCAGGCCACAGGGGCTAGATGCACAAGTATATGAAGAGAACAAATTCATTACAGACTTGAACAAAATGAGATTCTGAGTATGAAAGGGTAATTTTTAAAAAAGAGAAAAATCATGCTTCTCCTACAAATATAAAATTAAAATGTTTCAAAGATTTTATTTATTTCATTAAGTAATGAGAGAACAAGTTGTAAAAAATGAGTTCAAAAGAGAATTCAAAGAGCATATATAGGCAATAGGAATGCAGAAATAAAATTGTTAGCAGATGCATCTATGCAACTCCACCAGGAAAAAAAAAAAGTGTATCTGTACTTCAAGAACAAGAATCATTTGCATTACTATTAGTTGTCAACAATTCACAGATCTATAAAATAGTTTGGTCGAAGACAGTAAAAGACCTGCTGCTGCTGCTGCTAAGTCGCTTCAGTCGTGTATGACTCTGTGCAACCCCACAGACGGCAGCCCGCCAGGCTCCGCTGTCCCTGGGATTCTCCAGGCAAGAATACTGGAGTGGGTTGCCATTTCCTTCTCCAGTGCATGAAAGGGAAAAGTGAAAGTGAAGTCGCTCAGTCGTGTCCGACTCTTAGCGACCCCATGGACTGTAGCCTACCAGGCTCCTCCGTCCATGGGATTTTCCAGGCAAGAGTACTGGAGTGGGGTGCCATTGCTTTCTCCAGTAAAAGACCTAGATCCCTATAAAATCAAATAATCCAAAGGCTAAGAGGGTTAATGCTTCATATTCAATTGAGGACACCCAGAAATCTTGTGGCCATTTCAAAGCCTTTCAACTTTTCCTGACAGTGATCAAATAAGTTTGAAAAGCACTGAGTTAAACAAAGCTATCAAGTGTCTTGTCTCAGTCTTCAATGGGTATTATACATTTAGAAACAACAAAAAGAGAACATAGTAAAGACTATTTCCCAAATGTATTTGTTCATGAGATCCTTTATCATGGTGCTCTTTTTAAGATTCTATAAAATATCAATATAGAGCTGCTTAGGAAATCTGCACACAAGCACTCTAAGCTCTTGGAGCTAAGGGGGAAACAATGGGGAACATCACTCCCTTAGTCTGAGGATCTTCATGGTTTTCAGAGATTTCTACTCATTCCTGAGTGGGCAAATAGCTCCAACAGGTTTCCTGTAACTTGCCCTTATCTTTTCTTGCATTCCCACGTTCCCATCCCACCACATGGTACACAACACACCTTCAAAGTAGCACATGAAGGACTGAAAGGATTAGATCGGAGATGCTGGGGAGAGAGTATGCTTGTCCTTTCCTGCACCCCATTCCACTTTTATATCGACATTTGTTATTTGTGTCTGGTGTGACTTGGGCTTGATTATAGATGGAGACATTTCTCAAAAGAAAGGAATGGTGGCTAGGGTACACCTGCCACATTTCTGTCTGTCAACTTAGCTGTCTATTTTGAGTCTGTAAGAGCACTCACTGAAGAGTGAACAACTGTTCTCATCAGTAGTAAGCTGTTTGGAGACAAGGATACCTTCTTCTAACCTGGCTGAGAAAATAAAGCAAAGGCACCAAGTCTTCTTTCTGGGGCAAACAGAACTCCTGGTCATTCTGTGGACCAGGGGACAAAGCTTGGCATTTGAAACCAGAAGACTTAAATTCAAGTCCTAAACTCCTCATTAATTAATTGTATAACTTGAGCCCCTCTTGGAGCTTCTATTTTTAGAAGTTTGCTTTATACTTCAAAAAGCAAGTATAAAAATAACACTGAGTTCAGGGGGTTACTGTATCAAATGACATTGAGATAACATGTATGAAGCACCTACTGAATATCTGGCATATAATAATAACTCAATAAACAGCCCTCCAACTTACTAGATTTACTTAAATACAATAAAACATTGTTATTTAGAGAACAGGCAGATGGTGTGCCACTGTTGATGGTACACAGATGGTTTTACTTGATATATATATTTATTTTTATACATAATGTGAAAAACAATACTTATCCTTTAAACCCATAGTTTCACAGATAATTTTGTTTAGGAAAAAACTCAAGTATATAAGTTAAAAAAAAACCAAATCAATTATTAATAAAAAGAAAATATTCAGTTGATAGTATTACAGGTAGAGCATAGATAGAGTACAATTGCAAAAGTGGTGAATCAGTAACAGAATTTTGGGAAACACTGATATTATAAGTGCTGAGTGGCACAAAGAATTTCTAGAAGCAAAAGGTGGAAGCTTCTGGAAGAACACTTCACTGCAGAAGAGGTTTCTAAGATACTTGGACAAAAACAGACTGGACCAGATAAGTATTCTGCTCTTAGAGACATTCCAGCAGAGATGAGCAGACTTGTTGGCAGAAATGGCATAGCAGGGATTCATATGTCAGATGGACAATTAGAACACATGCCCGTTAAGGCCCTTTTGAACCATATGTGTCTATGATTAGAAGGACTTCTGCTGTGGAAGCCTACAGATCACAAACAAAAATACTTAATAAGGGACTCTTTGGAAAAGCAGTCTTTGGTAGTTGAGGGCTTGGAGGTTCTCTGCTGTGTCCTAAGGGTCCCGCTGATGTAGTCACTATGGCCTGCCTCCATCTCTCTCTCCATGCCCATTTCCTGTGAAGGTTCTGCGCTTTCTATTCACTGAATGCTTCCTTTGAGAATCAAGTCCAGATCCTCTGCTGCAGTGATTTCCTTGGGGTGAGAACTATGAGAAGGCACAGGGTAATTAAAGCCCATACTTGCAAGCCTGTCTGACTGACTGATGTGTACTCCCCTTTGACTGGGGTCTGATTTGAATAAGAATGCCAGCTGGCAGAGCCAAGAGAAGGCAAAGGCATAAGGAAACCTCTTTAAATTTTAAAAAGGAAATGTCAGACCAGGACCGGGTTGGCATCTTCAGCCACACTCCTCCACCTTCCTCCCATAAGACTCCACACACTCAAAACTGAAGACTTGTATAGCATTCCTGGGAGAGCCTCTACAGGAAAAAAAAAAAAGAAAAAAAAAAAATATATATGACCTCCTGACCTAAATATTCATACAAAACACATTTTATAGATTGTCAGAGTAGACATCTGCCCAAGTGGAATGCTTTCCAGGGAGCTAGAAAAACCCCTCAGATATCCCTTCCTGACTGAACTTCCTTTAACAGCTAACCTCGTCTGTATAAAGCAACTGCCTCCAGAGAAAAGAAATGCCATGATTGAAATTCAGGCTAAGGTGGAAATGACCAACTTGATCGTAGACCAGAGAATTTTACATTAGGAGTATTACTGCCACTGATGCTACTACTAACGAGGACATGCCAGGCACTATCCTAAGAAATGCTTCTTTTGCACTGACCCTTTTTGCACCCCTGTCCAAGAGTTACAGGCTTTCATTATTCCCACTTTACAAATGAGGGACTTCAGAATTGGGGAAGATGAGGGCTTGTCCAAGTTCACACACCTAGAGATTCTTAATCCGACCAGCTACCTGCAAATCTATCATTTTAAACTATGAAAAGTTAACAGATTATTCAGACCAGCCCCTTTCTTTTAAAGCTAAGAAACTGAGACATGAAACTCTAGAATTAATGTGTCCACCAGGCTGCAGCCAGTAAGTGGAAGAGCTGGAACCCAAATCTAAGTATTTCAGGAAAATCCAAATTCCAGGTTGTTTCTAATAAGCAGGTGAAATGTGGTGACAGGCAGAGACATCAAGAATTCTGGGTGCCTGAAATTTAGAAGACAGAAAAGAGTGACACTGAGAACAATCAGCATGTAACACATCTCCTTCACAGTTTTGCCTTGATGGCAGTGCAGCGCACTGGAACTGAACCTTTTGAGCCTTTACTGTTACATGGCAGCACCTTTCTAAGAGGAAGCGTTGTGTTTTGATATCAACCGTGGCACAGGATAGAACTCCAGGCATGCCACGTTATCCATGGGGCCTCAGATAAAGTACTTCCCCCGCTTGCCTGCAGGGGGAGCAGAGGCTGGCAGAGGGGAGGCCACTTGCCCAAAGTCACAGGACCAGGGACTCGTAGAACACAGGTTCATATCTAGGTTTTCTACTTACAGGAATTGGGAAAATAGAATGGAGTAAGTAATCAGAGTTTCAGCTGTTGCTGTTTTGGTTTTTTGTTATTTTTGCTCATTTTTATCTGAGAGGCAGGAGAGGAAGAACAGTATGCTGGCCTTCTAGATGCTGTGTCCTGGCTGTGCTCTCCTGAAATGGCAGAGCCCTGTGGCCTATCAGCTGTGAGCCTGCCTCCCTGGCCATCCCCAGGCACCTGGTGCCACTCTCCCCACCAGGCCAGCTCTCGTAAGGAGCAGCCTTTCTGACTTCCTGTGGGAAAGGCTGTCCCTGTGACCTGGAACAGACAGAAGGGTCACTTGGAGAATGGAACAATTAGCTGCTGGGGTTGAACTGCTGTCATCAGTGACCTGGTAAGTGAAGGCCAAAGAGCCCTTCCCCCATCCCAATACTTCAGCCTTCAGGAGGGAGGCTGGGCCCGGAGGAGGTCTTAACCACTTGGAAGCCGACAATCCTAGCATCTGCTCTTACCCAGGAGGCCAGGTCCACTAGCTCTGCTATAAGAAGCAACCCATGTGTTCCCAGGTCTTCCTGGCATTTATGGGGAGTGCAATTGCTCTAAGTAAGCAGCTGGATTGGAGGGATAAATGCCTCTCAGGGCCTAGGACAGGTCTAGGTCCCAGTGCCTCACTTTTCCACGCCAGGGTCCCATGTGGGGGACTGTAGCCATTAATGAGACATCTGGAAAATGTTTAGGGTCCATGACTTCAATCCCTGTTAGGCTCTTTGTGTTTGTTTCTTACTTTTTTTGACTGTTTTTAAACAAATCAAACCCTTCTGAAACTGTCTGCAAATGAAGAAATGACTAAAGGAGAGGAAGGTAACTAAATGGCAGCCTTCTGGCTCTGAAATCTTACAAACCTAGGTTTAAATCCCTAGTACCTCTCAACTTGTGTTGCTGCTGGGCCACTTCTCAATCTCTCTCTAAGCCTTGGTTTCCTTATATGTAAAATGAGAATAATAATGCTTCTTATTTGCATTATAATTGTTTTGAGACTACACAATAAATTAGCTATTATCATACTGTACTGCAGTTCCCTATTCTTTTGTCTGTATTCCCGTGAGTAGTGAATCAGATATATAAGAATTGAAACCACAGCCTCTCTGTTCACCACTTGAGGTAGGCTGAGTTCCCCTAAAAGTCATCCCCTAGAGAAGTATTTGAGAGCAAGTAGTTTATTTGAAGCTAATCCCAGGAAGCACGGGTAGGAAAATAGAAAAATAAAGCAAGAATGGGGGAAGGAGCTGATAATGAGAACATGTATCATCTAACCAGGAACTGATAAGGGCAGCTGAGGTTCCATCCTATTAGGAAACTCTAGGAAGTCACACCTCCATGTCCCACGTCTCAAGGGGTGGGATTGGGGTGCTTATCCACCAACAACCTTTGGACGAAGGGGAGGGCTAAGCAGATGAGGAAACTGGGCTGTTTATGCACTAACACTTGTCCACCACTGAATGAGGGCTTCTCCCAAGGGGCATTAATTCCCTGGCACCCCCACCTGCTCTGGGCACTGGGTAGAAAACCTGGGGCAGAGACTTATGGAGCTTCATACGACAGCATCAGCATGGACTGCAGCAATGGATGCCAGAAGGACGGGAGCAGGGCACCGGCAGTGTCGGCTACTCCTCTGTTACCTGGCCTTTGGTACAATGTCTGACACATGGGTGGTGTGTGGTAAATACTGAATGAACGAATGGCAGAAATAGACATTGACAACTGTAACACAAGACAGTAACTGATCAGACTTATAAAAGAGGCAATTAAATCAGCAAGGGAGGTCAAAGGGAGATAAAGTTTATTTTTATCTAGGAGTTAGTTGAAGGTAAAAGGAGAATGGGGTGGCAGAGGATGAGATGATTACACAGTGTCACTGACTCAGTAGACATGAATTTGAGCAAACTTCGGGAGATAGTAGAGGACAGAGGAGCCTGGCATGCTGCAGTCCAAGGTGTCACAAAGAGTTGGACACAACTGAGCAACTGAACAACAACAACAACAATAGTTATTATAAAGGTTTCGAAGAAGAAATAGCAATTGAGTGGGGGTACTTAAGGCTATGTTATGGGCAGAATTGTATCCCCCAAGAAATTCATATGTGAAGTCCTAGTGCCCACTACCTCAGAGTGTGATTGGATTTGGTGATAGAGTATTTAAAGAGGTGATTAAGTTAAAATCTAATCTATCATCAGTCTAATCTGTTATGACAGATGTCCTTAAAAGACAAGGAAATTTAAACCCAGACAGCTACAGAAGATAAGACCATGTGAAGACACAGGGAAAAGACAGCCTTCTATAAGCAAAGGAAAGAGGCCTGGAACATACTCTTCCCTCGTGAACTTCAGAAGGAGCCAATCTTATTGACACTTTGACCTCAGACTTCTCGCTTCCAACACTGTGAGGATAAAACCATTTCTGTTGTCACACCACTCCATTCCTGGTACTTTGTTACAGGAGCCCTAGAAAACTATACAGGATTTGAAGCTGAGATTGTGCAAGGTTGGGTCTCAGCATAGCAGATTGCTTACATATCATAGAGGTTAAAAAACTTCATTCTGTGATGAATTTAGCTGAGTGGCAAGTGGAGGAAAGGGATTCTAACAGAGACAAGTGTAAGCATGGAGAAGAGAAAGCATGGCAGCTGCTAGAAAGAGCAAGTTAAGTTTGGTTAGAGCCTGAGTGTGGCATGGTGTTGGGATACTAGATTGTGTTCAGAATGAATCAGTACCATGTTAAGGAGTGTTGTTTGGCCCCTAAGTCGAGTTCGACTTTTTGTGAGACTGGGGACTGTAGCCCACAAGACTCCTCTGTCCACGAAATTCCCCAGGCAAGAATACTGGAGTGGGTTGCCATTTCCTTCTCCAGGGGATCTTCCCAACCCAGGGATCAAACCCGAGTCTCCTGCATTGGCAGGTGGTTTCTTTACCATTGAGACACCAAGGAAGCCCCATTAAGAAGTGTGGACCTCATTAAAGGGTGATGTAGCAATGACCCCCTGCAACAATTATAGCTCCTTGGATCCCTCTTTTGATTCTGGGCTTGACTAGGTGGACATTAGCAAGTATTGTGCAAGCCAAGTCTTAAGAAGCCCTGAGACAGGTGCACTTCAGACAAGCTGTGCCAGGTAAGACTCCTAGACCCACCAGCCTACTCACACCCAGATATGTGAATGAAGCCATCTTTAGACATTCCAGCCCAAAGGAGCCAACCCAGACCAGAAAGACAACCCACCAAATTGCTAAAAGTAATAAATATTGATTGCATTAGTCCACTAAGTTTTGAATGGCTTACAGTGAAAGCCACTTGATATAATAGGGAAGTCACTGAAGGTTTCTGGGGGTGGCAAGGGGGCATAACAGGTTTTACGATTAATCTGGAAATAGTGTGCATGATTTAGAAGGCAACTGTTATAGCCGTTCTCTAATAGGATTAGGTAAATCAATCTTCTGCTCTGCCTTCTGTGAATTTCTCTGGCACCAAGACCAAGATGGGGCCGAGCACTGGAAACCTTGATTATATAATGGATCCGTCATCTAGAGCTACAGTTCACAATGACTGTGAGATCTGCTTTTTTGGATCTAAATTTCTCAGCAAGAAGCAAATGTCAGAGGTGGAATTCCGAGGTAACAGAGCAATAGAATTATTATCAAATCCCAAAACAAGAGGAAGCAAAACAAAATAATGTAAAATTCGTAGTGTCTGAACTGCAGGGGAAAAACAGTCTCAGCTGGAGTTTGGGTCAGACTAAAGAAGGGCTCTCACAACTCAGAGACAGAGCACATGTCTGAGCTGACTGTGGCAGGTTCCTTAAAGGTGCTTGGTCCTGACTCTTTCAACCTTGGGAGACAGCCAGCACAACTTGGCATAACTGGAATGTGATGAAGATTTGGGGGATTATTTTTACTTCAGAGCTATGACAAAAAGGCTAAGTGAGAAAGGTGATGGGGACTTCCTAAAGACTCTGCCTGCCAATGCTGGAGACGCAAGTTCAATCCCTGGGTTGAAAAGATGCCCTGGAGAAGGAAATTGCAACCCACTCCAGTATTCTTGCCTGGGAATTTCCATGGACAGAAGAGCCTGCTGGACTAGAGTGCATACAGTTGCAAAGAGTCTGACATGATTGAGTGACTGAGTATGAGAAAGAAGGTATAGATCATTTCCTGATATTAGCCATAATATTCTTCTCCCTAACTTTTCTAAGAACCTGATGCACTGTGTCATGCAAACAAATTCTACATTGAGACAGGATTCCTTAATAACAGTGTTCTTCATTTTTGAAGACCACCATTGGTCTTCAAATATTTCCAATCAATCAGAGCACCCCTCCCAGCAATTTTGTCCTGCAGCGCTGGGCTATGTGTTTCTGGTATTCACAGGCAACCCAGCCAAAGCCATGGGAACAATGTGACTTCCCAGAGGGTCAAAGCAAGCCAGAAGCAGAAGCTAAATCAGAAACCATACCTCCATAAACCATACCTCCTGTGTGACTTTATCCACAAAGCCAGTCTACCCCAACTTAACTATTCATAATTCCCCCAAAGATGAGAATGAGGATAATTTATGAAACTAGAGAAACTGCATGCTTTGTTTTCCATTAAATTCCAGTGTACTCTTTAGCACGGCAAACCACAGGAGACTTCAGCTGAGATACAGAGCAGAGAGACAGTGAAAAATTTGGGTCTAGCTCTGCTAAATTTGTTTCACCCTAAAAAAAAAAAATCATAATCCACTTTAATTATGATAAAGAACCCAGAAAAAGATTCTCTTTCTACCCCAAATTCCCTCTACACACACATTTTTGAACTTCAAAGGAAGCTGATCCTCTGATTACTGGTAAGCAACATCACTGACGCATGTGTTGAGAGCGTGAGTCTTTGTGTCTCTATGGAACCAATTATCTGCAGGGCTGGAAAATTAAGAAGTTGAATTATGTTTCCGTGGATGCACGTTCAGATGCTAGACATTAGTGCAGAGTTGAGAGCTATAATAATCCTCTCCAGATAAATCCTCATCAAAACACAGGACTTCAACAATCTGCTGTCTTCACTTTCTGAGGATGTAGGGCTTCAGGTTCAGGCCAGTATTATGCACAAGGCCTAAATTTAGTGATATTTTCATGAATTTTCTCTAACAGTTTCACACATGTCTCACACAGATTGTTAAGGGCACATTTCCTTTAAATAGGGATTAACTGGTTTCTGAACTTGGTCAGCTGCTCACGTATAGATATCCGATATCATACTCAGCTTTGAGTGAGATTGATGGGTTTTTGAATCTGTGACAAGCAAGCCCCAATTGAAGCATATGCTGTGCTGAGCTTAGTCGCTCAGTTGTGTCCGACTCTTTGCAACCCATGGACTGTAGCCCATCAGGCTCCTCTGTCCATGGGGATTCTCCAGGCAAGAATACTGGAGTGGATAGCCTTTCCTTTCTCCAGGGCATCTTCCCAACCCAGGAATTGAACCCAGGTCTCCTGCATTGCAGGCAGATTCTTTACCAGCTGAGCTACCAGGGAAGCCCCACATGAAGCATAGTAGATGGATAACAATAGAGTCTTAGTCTCGAGAAAGGAAACAACAATGGCCCTAAGTTTTATTATTAATATGATAACATTAAATAGTATGGCTAATGTTATAAATAGTAATAGCAGATAATATCTGTTGAGCTCTTAGTAGGTGCCTATGTCCAAATACCAGCTTCATCACTTACTTTTGGTTTGACCTAGAAAACTTACTGTATTAATTTCCAGAGCTGCTGAACAAAGTATCAAACTGGGTGGATTAAATGCAAATTTATTGTCTGACAGTCCTAGAGGCTAGAAGTCTGAAATCAAGGCACCTTCAGGGCCATGATCCGACTGCTGGCTCTAGGGGAGAATCGTTTTTGGCCTCTCCTAGCTGTTAGTGTTTGTTGACTATCCTCGGGATTCTGTGGTCTGTAGATGCATTACTCCAGTCACATGGCCATCTCCCCTCTGTGTTTGTTGATCTCCGTGTCTAAATTTTCCCTTTTTATAAGGACACTTGTCATACTGAATTAGGGCCCACACTAATGACCTCACTGTAACTTGATTAGCTCTGCAAAGACCCTATTTCCAAAT
This sequence comes from Giraffa tippelskirchi, assembly GCF_054371585.1. Classification (NCBI taxonomy): domain Eukaryota; kingdom Metazoa; phylum Chordata; class Mammalia; order Artiodactyla; family Giraffidae; genus Giraffa; species Giraffa tippelskirchi. The sequence goes on along the minus strand of NC_137283.1, from coordinate 21,673,156 downwards.
AAGATCTCATTCTGAGACACTAATAGTTAGGACCTTAACATACGTTTGGCCGAGATGGAAGGGGACACATTTCAACCCGTAACAGTTACCTAATCTCCCTTCTACACTCATTTCCCTTTCACAGAATGAGGATGCAATGAGTACTGACCTCCCAGGGCTGCTGAGAGGATGAAATGAGATAATGTATGTAAAGTGTATCTACTATATGCATAATGCCTGGCATATAGCTGGAAGGCAGGAAATGTTAGCTATTATTATCCTCAAAGTGGGGATATAGATCCTTAAAGCTCAGTTTGTTTCACTTTGCTTTACAGAGGAGAAGCCCACACTGATAATATTTTCCTCCAATTCTAAAGGCCATAATGATTTTTCATAACAGTATGAATTGATTTTGACATCTCTTATTTTACCAATGTGTTTGAAAAAAAAAAATCTACTTTTTATTTGAATAATGCTATCTATTCAAACTATGATAAAATCACTTTGAATAAATACCTTACTCCTGGCAAGTAAATAAACCTTAAAGGTTAAAACTCTAATCAATTTTGAAAAGGTTAGTAAATCTTCTAGATTATCTCTAAAATATGAGAAATAAAGGCTCTAAAATGTAATATTAAGGACTTCCATTTCCCTAACAATGCTGATATATGTTAAATATATTGCAGATACTGGGAGATGGCCTCACAACACTGAAAAGAGCATGACTTTTAGGTTCATGTATATCTCTGCTCACCTCATAACGCTACTGCTGAAGACCCTTACGGGACCAGGCGAAAGTTACTGAACTTTTTTTCTTTCATTTTTTGTACATTTTTTCATCATCCATGAAATGAGGATAATAATGTTCTCTCAAAAGTAAGACAGCCTAACCACTGATGGATAATGGATAAACAAAATGTGGTATATACCTATAATGGAATATTATTCGGTGTTTAAAAGAAGGACATTCTGACACATGCTACAACATGGATGAAAGTTGAGGACATCACATGAAGTGAAATAAGTCAATCACAAAAAGACAAATACTGCATGATTCCACTTATATTATTCTATATGGATAATCAAATTCATAAAGACAGGAAGTAGAATGGTGGTTGCCAGAGGTGGTGGGGAGGGGGTTGGGGAGTGATTATTTAGTGGGAATGGAGTTTCACTTTTTCAAGATGAAAAGAGTTCTGGAGATGGATGGTGGTGAAGACTACACAACGATGTAAATATACTTAATGCCACTGAATTGTACTCTAAAAAAATAGTTAAGATGGTACTTTTTGTGCCATGTGTACTTTACTACAATTTTTTAAAATATATTTTCAAAAATTAAAAAGAAAATGTTAGAAGGTCTAAGTAAAGCCACTAATTAGTATCTGGCATATATTTATAGCAGGTAGCAACAGACACATCCCATGATTAATACTCTCCTTCCTCCCCACCAACAATCCTTGCAAAAAGAAATGGTGTGTGTGTGCCCATAGCAAGGGATTCAGTGTAAAAGACTGCAGATAATCCACTAACATTTGATTTTAAAATGAACCTAATTAAGTAGGTAGAAGACATTGGATAAAGTGATAAGAAAACTAGTCCATGTGCTACTATTACCTAGTTCTGTGACTTTGAGCAAGTCATTTAGCTTCTTTGAACCTATTTACTCATCTGTCAAATAAGAGGGTTGAACTAGGTGATCCATATTACATCCCAGTCCTTAGAAGTTTTCATTACATAAATAAAGCCAAGACATACTATTCACGAATGAAGAGTCATAACTTAATATGCTAATATGTCCTCTTCATGAGGAAAATAGGAGAAGGGAAATAGATACCTTTTGTCATGCTAGCATGGTAAATTGACCAAAGGGAGAGAAATTGATTTAAAAACAGGATGAAATGAGCAACCAATAGCAAAATGTTATGCTATTTCAATGTCACTGTATTTAAAAGAATATAGAGCTTTGCAAGATGAAAAAGTTCTAGAAATCTTTACCCAACAAAATACATATAATAAACACCACTTTACTGTGCACTTTAAAATGGTAAAGATGGTATATATTTTTATTAAGTGTGTTTTTTTCCCACAGTAATAAAAAAAAAAAGAATGTGGGCACACGATTTTCTTTCTTTGACCTCCTTCTCACAAACAATACCAATGGCTTGCAAATTTTCTTAGGCAGCAAATTGATTCTTCAAAGGAAGTTTTATGGGAAAATGACTGTTAAAAAACAAACAAACTGAAAATGGAGTACTAGATGGAGGGGAACTAAACTTCCCAGTCTAGATCTCTCCTCCTTGTTCTCTGGCCTACCCTTGAGCCCGCTGAGGACTCCTAGGTCTGCAGCAGGTGAGTTTGGACATCAATGCTGTGTCCTCTATAAAGAAACGTAGACGCCTTCTCAGTGCACTCAGTTTGGAATTAATCAATAATGGTAGAGCTTTACCAGTCTAAGCCCTACAATCCTTCTAACTATTTACTATAAGTAATGATTAAGTGGACCTGAGAGGAGGTATTTTATCTGTTTCCATGAAGAGAGTTCATGGGGGAAAGAAAGCATAAGTGCTGCGTTCACTAACCCCAGAGTTTAGCACATGCTCAATAAAGATATGCATAAATGATTATATTCCAGAAGAGATCCAAGCTTTAGGAAAGATATATCTAGAAAAGAAGCATATTACTCATTAATTCATTCAAAATAAATGATTTCTTTACCATCAACTATATTCCAGTCAATTGTATGCACTAGGAATAAAAACATAAATCAATTTCTATACAGAAGGAGCTCAGTGTCTGATATGAGAGACGTGTTTCAGGAGATCATTCTAAAAAAACTGTGGGAAATGCAAGGAGAATTATGCACAGAATGTTATAGCAGTGCCAGACCAGCTGAGAAGGAGCCAGAGAAGGTTTGCTGAAGTAAGGAAAGGAGAGCTAGTAGGCCAATGATGGGAAGAAGATTGGTGGCAAGCCCTAAACATGAGTGCATGTGAGGGAACCTTGAATATTGGGACCACAGAACACACATAGAAAGAGAGAAATGGGAAAGATGAAGCTGAAGAGCTGGGTCGTGGTGAGTCTGTGCATGAGTAGGGCTCTGACTTTGCCTGGCCTCTTTCATCCATCCTAGAGAACCTCCAAGTGACACTTCCATGAAAATTCAGAATTCTGTAATCCATAGTTTACTTGTACTCCATGGAGTATGCAGGGAGAAAGAGCAAAGAAGATGGCTAAAAAGAAAAAGCAAGAAACATTTCACTTCCTCAATGGAAGCAACTATGAAAAAAAAAAAAATCACAACATGACATTTTCCCATAGAAGGTTGATTTACTTGGAGTCCAGAAGGCCTGATCCCCAGGTCGCAGGTCAGTCCCTTCAGGTACTCTCAATACTTTCCATTCCTGTGACATGTCACTTCCCATCTCTCTTTAATAGAGACATTCACTTATGATCCCATTTTCTTACCAAACATTACACAACTCAGGCATCATTTCTCTGCAGGGCAGTACGAACACCTGAGTAATCTTCCTCTGGTATGAAGGGGTGGGCAGTGACGGGGGCTGGTGCTCTCCAGAGTTTGAGTCAAAATTCTGGCTCTAAGCAAGGGACTTCTTGGTACCACTTTTCCTTTCCTATATGAACGGCCGCAGCTAGACATCAAACAAGCACAGAAAATGAAAATGACCTAGGGAAAACTGGAATTAAAATCTGATAGTAAAGACCTCAGAATTCTCACTACTGTTTCTAAGAAAAAAGAAAAAGAAAAAAGTATGTATATCTTAAGTTTTAAAATCGTTTAGTTGATAAAAATCAAAGTGCTGCTTTGTTCCATGCCAGAGTACATGCACTGTTCTCGTGTCAAGGCACACCTCAGGAACCCAACAGTCCCATTTGCTTCAGGCAGACCACAGGTTACTGGGAGAATAGGGATTTCAGAATCAATGAAACTCAAAAGCAACTATCCTTTTGGAGTTCCCAAATCAATGTTCTAGAATCTGAATTACATTGGTAACCAGGGAGAAGCAAGCATTCTACTTCATTGCTCAAAGTCCTAACATTTCCCTTGTGGATTCAATTCTCAATTTCAATTAATTAAAGAAGGAAGAAAAACATGTTGAAGTCTTAGACCCTTCTAGTGTCCCCCTTTTTCACTGTCTGAATAGCAAAGTGAAAGCAAGAGTCGCTCTGTCAGACTCTTTGCCATCCCATGGATTGTACAGTCCGTGGAATTTTCCAGGGCAGAATACTTTCCCTTCTCCAGGGGATCTTTCCAACCCAAACTACTATATTATTCAGGACAATAGATTTTGCATATATTATAAGATAAATTTGCATATATTATCATATATTATCAAATAAATCATTTTTGTGACTAAATTTATTTATTTATTCTTTTTAATAAATTTATTTATTTTAGTTGGGGGCTAATTACTTTACAATACTGTAGTGGTTTTTGCCATACATTGACATGAATCAGCCATGGGTTTACATGTGTTCCCCATCCTGAACCCCCCTCCCACCTCCCTCCCCATCCCATCCCTCTGGGTCATCCCATTGCCCCAGCCCTGAGCATTTGTCTCATGCATCAAACCTGGAATGGTGTTCTGTTTCACATATGAAAATATACATGTTTCAATGCTATTCTCTCAGAACGTCCCACCCTCACCTTCTCCCTCAGAGTCCATAAGACTGTTCTATGCATCTGTATCTCTTATTCTGTCTCACATACAGGGTTATCATTACCATCTTTCAAATTCCATATATATGCATTAGTATACTGTATTGGCAATGCCAAAGAATGCTCAAACTACCACACAATTGCACTCATCTCACATGCTAGTACAATAATGATCAAAATTCTCCAAGCCAGGCTTCAGCAATACATGAACCATGAACTTCCAGATATTCAAGCTGGTTTTAGAAAAGGCAGAGGAACCAGAGATCAAATTGCCAACATCTGCTGGATCATCGAAAAAGCAAGAGAGTTCCAGAAAAACATCTATTTCTGCTTTATTGACTATGCCAAAGCCTTTGACTGTGTGGATCACAATAAACTGTGGACAATTCTGCAAGAGATGGGAATACCAGACCATCTGACCTGTCTCTTGAGAAACCTGTATGCAGGTCAGAAAGCAACAGTTAGAACTGGACATGGAACAACAGACTGGTTCCTATGTCAAGGCTGTATATTGTCACCCTGCTTATTTAACTTATATGCAGAGTACATCAAGAGAAACGCTGGGCTGGAAGAAACACAAGCTGGAATCAAGATTGCTGGGAGAAATATCAATAACCTCAGATATGCAGATGACACCACCCTTATGGCAGAAAGTGAAGAAGAACTAAAGAGCCTCTTGATGAAGGTGAAAGAGGAGAGTGAAAAAGTTGGCTTAAAGCTCAACGTTCAGAAAACTGAGATCATGGCATCTGGTCCCATCACTTCATGGGAAATAGATGGGGAAACAGTGGAAACAGTGTCAGACTTTATATTTTGGGGCTCCAAAATCACTGCAGATGGTGACTGCAGCCATGAAATTGAAAGACGCTTACTCCTTGGAAGGAAGGTTATGGCCAACCTAGATAGCATATTTAAAAGCAGAGATATTACTTTGCCAACCAAAGTCCATCTGGTCAAGGCTATGGTTTTTCCAGTGGTCATGTATGGATGTGAGAGTCGGACTGCGAAGAAAGCTGAGCGCCAAAGAATTGATGCTTTTGAACTGTGGTGTTGGAGAAGACTCTTGAGAGTCCCTTGGACTGCAAGGAGATCCAATCAATCCATCCGAAAGGAGATCAATCCTGGGTGTTCATTGGAAGGTCTGATGTTGAAGCTGAAACTCCAATAATTTGGCCACCTCATGCGAAGAGTTGACTCATTGGAAAATACCCTAATGCTGGGTAGGATTAGGGGCAGGAGGAGAAGGGGACGACAGAGGATGAGATGGTTGGATGGAATCACTGACTCGATGGACATGGGTTTGGGTAGACTCCGGGAGTTGGTGATGGACAGAGAGGCCTGGCGTGCTGCAATTCATGGGGTTGCAAAGAGTCGGATATGACTGAGCGACTGAACTGAACTGAACTGAATACTGTATTGGTGTTTTCTTTCTGGCTTACTTCACTCTGTATAATGGGCTCCAGTTTCATCCATCTCAATAGAACCGATTCAAATGTATTCTTTTTAATGGCTGAGTAATATTCCATTGTGTATATGTACCACAGCTTCCTTATGTATTCGTTTGCTGATGGACATCTAGGTTGCTTCCATGTCCTGGCTATTATAAACAGTGCTGCGATGAACATTGGGGTACACGTGTCTCTTTCAATTCTGGTTTCCTCAGTGTGTATGCCCATCAGTGGGATTTCTGGGTCGTATGGCAGTTCTATTCCCAGTTTTTTGAGGCATCTCCATACTGTTCTCCATAGTGGCTGTAATAGCTTGCATTCCCACCAACAGTGTAAGAGGGTTCCCTTTTCTCCACACCCTCTCCAGCATTTATTGCTTGTAGACTTTTGGGTAGCAGCCATTCTGACTGGTGTGAAATGGTACCTCATTGTGGTTTTGATTTGCATTTCTCTAATAATGAATGATGTTGAGCATCTTTTCATGTGTTTGTTAGCCATCTGCATGTCTTCTTTGGAGAAATGTCTGTTTAGTTCTTTGGCCCATTTTTTGATTGGGTCGTTTATTTTTCTGGAATTCAGCTGCAGAAGTTGCTTGTATATTTTTGAGATTAATTGTTTGTCTGTTGCTTCGTTTGCTATTATTTTCTCCCATTCTGAAGGCTGTCTTTTCACCTTGCTTATAGTTTCCTTTGTTGTGCAAAAGCTTTTAATTTTAATTAGGTCCCATTTGTTTATTTTTGCTTTTATTTCCAATATTCTGGGAGGTGGGTCATGGAGGATCCTGCTGTGATTTATGTCGGACAGTGTTTTGCCTATGTTTTCCTCTAGGAGTTTTATAGTTTCTGGTCTTACATTTAGATCTTTAATCCATTGTAAGTTTATTTTTGTGTATGGTGTTAGAAAGTGTTCTAGTTTCATTCTTTTACAAGTGGTTGACCAGTTTTCCCAGCACCACTTGTTAAAGAGATTGTCTTTTCTCCATTGTATGTTCTTGCCTCCTTTGTCGAAGATAAGGTGTCCATATGCGCATGGATTTATCTCTGGGCTTTCTATTTTGTTCCATTGATCTATATTTCTATCTTTGTGCCAGTACCATACTGTCTTGATGACTGTGGCTTTGTAGTAGAGCCTGAAGTCAGGCAGGTTGATTCCTCCAGTTCCATTCTTCTTTCTCAAGATTGCTTTGGCTATTCGAGGTTTTTTATATTTCCATACAAATTGTGAAATGCTTTGTTCTAGTTCTGTGAAAAATACCATTGGTAGCTTGATAGGGATTGCATTGAATCTATAGATTGCTTCGGGTAGTATACTCATTTTCACTATATTAATTCTTCCAATCCATGAACACGGTACATTTCTCCATCTGTTTGTGTCCTCTTTGATTTCTTTCATCAGTGTTTTATAGTTTTCTATATATAAGTCTTTTGTTTCTTTAGGTAGATATATTCCTAAGTATTTTATTCTTTTTGTTGCAATGGTGAATGGTATTGTTTCCTTAATTTCTCTCTCTGTTTTCTCATTATTAGTGTATAGGAATGCAAGGGATTTCTGTGTGTTAATTTTATATCCTGCAACTTTACTATATTCATTGATTAGCTCTAGTAATATCAAATAAATCATTTTTGTGACTAAATTTAGATTATTGATTAAGTGATACTTGGGGGGAAAAGTTTAATTGATTTTGGTGCCAATACTGGGAAAGATGGAGGACAGAAGGAGAAGAGGGCATGAGAGGATGAGATGGGTGGATGGCATCACTGATGCAATGGACATGAACTTGGGCAAACTACAGGAGATGGTGAGGTACCAGGAGGCTTGGCATGCTGCAGTCCATGGGATCGCAAAGAGTCGGACACAACTGGGAGAGTGAACAACAACAACCAATACTCAAGAAGAAAAATGCTTCTACATTTTCAGTAAAACTACAACAAACTTTTTTGATAAAAATGGAGACGTGGTTAAAGTTTGAAAATAAAAGTTTGAAGCCTTATGTTGAAAAACAAAAGGCGACAGATGCACAATTCTATGAATTGGTGTAACAACTTATTTTTTTAAGGCTTTGTTTTTTAGAGCAGTTTTAGGTTCACGCAGTTTTAGGTTCACATCAAAACTGAATAGGAAATTCAGAGTTCCAAGGTACTCCAAACCCTGTCACATGCATGACCTTCCTCACCCATCCCCCACCAGAGTGCTACATCCATTGCAATCAATGAACCTATACTGACACATGATTATCACCCAAAGTTTACATTAGAACTTGCTCTTGGTGTTATACATTCTATGGGTTTTGACAAATGGATCCAGCACTACAGTCTCATACAAAATACTTTCTCTGTACTAAAAATCTTCTGTGCTCTACCTATTCATCCCTCCCACTCTTCATCCTTCAGACAACCACTGATCTTTTTACTGTCTTACAGTTTTGCCTTGTCCAGAATGTCATGTAGGTGGACTCATACAATAGTAGCCTTTTCACACTGACTTCTTCCATTTAGCAATATGCATCCATGTATGTTTCCTTCACATTCTTTCATGACTTGATAGCTCATTTTGTTTAGTGTTGAATAATATTCCACTATCTGGATGTATTATACCACAGTTTATCTATTCATTCACCTATTGAAAGACATCTTGGTCGTCTCCAAAGTCAACAATTCATTTTTAATCTTCAGTTTTAACAAGTAGCTATCTGAGATCAATTGTTATCTTTATTTCCTCATTGAATTTCTGAGGCAACCCAGCCATACTCTTAACAGATGTGTGAATTCCCAACGACAAACAAGGCTGCATGATTGGCCTTGCTTGCTTCCTCTAAAAACTAACTCACTATTTTCATAAGGCAGTCCATGTCATTATAGGATGTCCCTAATTATTATTAAACAGTTCTTCCTAATGGCTGACTCCTCTGCATCTCTCAAAATAGTCCTTGTTCCTTTCCATGTATATTTCCAAATGTATTTTTTAATCAAAATCTCAGTATTTTTTCTATTGTTTAAAGGGAAAAAACATAATTGTTTTATTTTTTTATCCACTTTTGCAATTTACTTTCTTAAAATATTCACAACAATCACAGATTTTCAGACAACTAATGTAATCTCTGACATACTTTTTTTTCTCCTAGATAAGCACTGCTAACCCTTGAAGCTTCCTCTCACAAAATCATTTGGAGTCTCCCACATCATTCTGGCCATCCTCTAAACATGCTTCTTTTTTATAAATATATTTTCTCTTCAGACTTGGGCACAATCTTCCATGAGTAATTGGGGGAATGCTGAGGAGAGGGAAACAATTATCTCTCATGTGAAGAATATACATTCCAATTACTGCAGTTGGAGGCTGCATCAGCTTTTTTGCCACACTATTCTGAGACCACATTAAACCTACAGTTAATTAAAACTCACTCCTTTTCCATCTGCTCCAGGGTACCTCCTCACTTCTTTGTCATATTCTCCATCTTAAATTTTGTCCTGTTACTTTTAGACCTGTTATATTAATCTGAAAAGATAACTTTGAAAACTTTATCTACTATCCAAAGTACCAGCCCTCTCACTCTGTGTTATGGAACTTGTGGTTTTGATCAATTGCCTTTAATTCATTCATCCACTCATTCATTCATTCAACCAGTACTAAGTGTCAATTACAGTGTCAGGCTCTGGGCCAGGTTCTGGGGCTACATAACACACATAAGTCTCTATTCTTAGGAAACATATGGTGTAGTGTGAATAGCAGATTATAACTGATCATACTAATACATGTGTAGTTACAAACTGATGTAACTGTTCTGAAATTTTTAAAATGAAATTGTATTAATGACTAAAACAAAGTAACCTAATATGGATATAAGCAGGGAAGTGGTAACGAAAGGCTTTCCTAGAGAAGTGATGTTCATGCTGAGACAAAAAGGACAAGTGGAGGTTAGTTAGACAAAGGTGTAGGGGTGGAAAGTATTTTAAACAGAGAAGTCCTGGAGGAGAAGGAAACAAATCATTATTCAGAGATCAAACTGAGGCCAGAGTGATCTGGAATACAGAGTGATGGTCACAGGAGAATCATGCCACAGACATACGCAGGACCAGACCCTGTAAAGTCTTTGTAGGGTGGATTGATGATTTGGCTGTACTCTGTTTTGTACTCTTAGTTGTTCATTCGTGTTCAACTCTTTGTGACCCCATGGACTGTAGCCCACCAGGCTCCTCTGTCCATGAAACTCTCCAGGCAAGAATACTGAAGTGGGTTGCCATGCCTTTCTCCAGAAGATCTTCCCAACTCAGGGATCCAATCCAGGTCTCCTCCATTGCAGGCAGATTCTTTACTGTCTGAGCCACCAGGGAAGCCCAAGAATACTGTAGTGGGTAGCCTATCCCTTCTCCAGGAGATCTTCCCGACCTAGGAATTGAAACGGGGTCTCCTGCATTGCAGGTGGATTCTTTACCAGCTGATTCTTTACCAATTGCTGTTTGTTTGTTGTTGTTACTTTTCTTGAATGCTACTTACTTCTGTACAATTTCTACACACAGTAAATAGCTAATCCATGTTTATAGGTTGTATAAGTAGCCACCTCTAAGAGTTCCCTACTGAATAAGACTGTTGCTTTTGCTAGCACTGAGCTCTATGTAGTAGGCACAACAGTAACACCCAGTGATTATGAGACTCGGTTTCCTTAGAAAGGATGCTGTGGAATCTTCTGTGTTAGGAGTCTTTATACAATGGGGAAGCCAAATTAGGGCATGTTCCCTAATGTTTTAGGACAGCATTTTCCAAAATGTGTTTCACACTACTTCAGTTGTTGTTCATTCACTAAGCTGTGTCCGACTCTGTGCGACTCCATGGACTGCAGCATGCCAGGCCTCCCTGTCCATCACCAACTCCTGGAGTTGACTCAAACTCATGTCCACTGAGTCAGATGCCACCCAACCATCTTGTCCTCTGTTGGCCCCTTCTCCTCAACATCAGGGTCTTTTCCAGCGAGTCAGGTCTTTGCATCTGGTGACTAAAGTATTGGAGCTTCAGCTTCAGCACGAGTCCTTCTAATGAATATTCAGGATTGATTTCCTTTAGGATGGACTGTTTGATCTCCTTGCAGTCCAAGGGCTTCTCCAGAGTCTTCTTTAACACCACAGCTCAAAAGAATCAATTCTTCAGCATTCAGCCTTCTTTGTGGTCCAACTTTCACATCCATACATGACTACTGGAAAAACCACAGCTTTGACTCCATGGACCTTTGTTGGCAAAGTAATGTCTTTGCTTTTTAGTATGCTGTCTAGGTTTGTCATAGCTTTTGTTCCAAGGAGCAAGTGTCTTTTAATTTCATGGCTGCAGTCACCATCTGCAGTGATTTTGGAGCCCAAGAAAATAAAGTCTGTCACTGTTTCCATTGTTTCCCCATCTATTTGCCATGAAGTGATGGGACTAGATGGCATGATCTTTGGTTTTTGAATGCTGAGTTTGAAACCAGCTTTTTTACTCTCCTCTTAATTAGTTAACCTTATTTTTCAACCTCTCATGTGGCAAGGAACAAATTCTTAAGCATAATTAATAGAAGCTTGTTCTTTGCTGCTCCCTACCAAGCCATCCCAAGCTTTCCCAAAAGGCTCAGTACAATCCCTACTACTTCTACATATGATAAAAATGAAAGCAGCTTTAAAAAAATGTGAATAGAAAAACCTAGAGACACTGTGAGTTCCAAGTCAGATGACACTGGCTGTTGATGGTTATATCTAAAGCTTTGTTGCAGTCAAAAAAACAGATGAAGCTGGTTCCAAAGTGGCACCATGCAGCAGAACGTTCTGAGACAATGGAAAGTTCTGTATTTTCTCTGTGCAGCATTGTTGTCGCTAGCCACGTGTATCTCCTGAGCTCTTGAAATGTGGTAATGTGATTGAGGCACTGAATAAATCTAAAATCTTATATAAACTTTGAAATTTTATGTAGCTTTAATTCATTTAAATTAAATTTAAATTGACACACATTACTTTGGCTACTGCAAAAGATGCTGCAGTTCTAGAAGATATTAATGGTAAAGCAAAAAGTGGTGACATCTCACTTTTTATGGCTAAATGAAACCCCTGCCCCCAAATAAAGTCAGTCCCACAGGAGAGTGGTAACACACTGAAGGCATTGCAAAGGTCACTGCAATTTAATCTTTGAATGCTATTTCCTGCAACCCCCTCCCCCTCGCCTACATCTTTTCCTGTTTAAAGCCATATATACACAGGAGAACTTATTAATATCTCTAAATAATAGATTAGTGTTATTTATTACTTGTACTTGTGTGCTCATTTTCTCCTAAAAATATCATCACATTTTAGACATAAAGCCTTCCTCTTTGATGGAAGACAAAAGTTGGAAGGCAATAGAGAACACAATTGTCTTGTGACTTTGTTTTGTCAATATGTAGCTGCAACTGACGGACACAGCAACTGTTACCTGTGCTCCTATTTTTCATGTCAGTACTCAGAGTTCCTTTAAATCTGCTTTAAGCTCCCCAAGCCCTTTTAAATTACATCATACCAAGTCGATGTCCAGGATAAATGGCTGGGAATATATAGTCCATTAGAAATTCCCTACTGACCTTTTATTACAAGGTGTTTCTCAAAACATTCTGTTATTTGGTGAGATAAATCTTTCTTATTGATTTCACTCTTTAGCACCCCAATCATGAAGAACTGAACTTATAAATGGTCCAAGGCAAGGGGTTACAATTTGCTGTGTTCAAATGATGCTACCTGTCATTATCTATTGCTTTCCTTCATTTCTTCATTTTTGTCCTTGCCTCCTTCATCATCTGTTCAACAAATTTCTCCTGAGAGTGTCTTATGTGCCTGAAACAGCAGCAGGGGCTGGGATGCAACCAGTTAGGACAGAGAGATCTCTATCTACATTCACAGAGCAATGGAACACTACCAGACACAGGACAGCCTGCTGGGCAGTGTAGGGATATCAACAAACAGGTTTGGGAAAGAGATGAACATATGTGTCTGAAAAAAGAAAAGGGGAATGAAGAGAGGGGCTTAGAGAACCAGCACACGGGGCTCAAATTTCATCCAGAAATTTTGCCTTTGTAACAAGGAAAAGAAACTACTTCCCAGAACTATCTTTAAGGTCCGCAGAAAGAACTATTTGAGAATTATTGAAAATAGCATCAAGGCAAATCTTACTTCATCATCACATAAAGCAGTTATCCTACAACAGAATGGTGGAACAGACAAAATCTCTTTTAAGAGGTTTATGGTTTAAGGTTGATATGTGGACCATTAAACCATCCCTAATCTAATGCTGACCAGATAGTCTAAAATCCTTAACCAGGCATTCAAGACTCTCCAAAATTTAGCTCTTACTTTCCCAAAGTTGCACCTCTCTACCCTTCTCAGGAACCTTTAGTTACAGCCAGATGGGTCTATTCACTGTGTCCTGAAATGTTTGAGAATTTCTTGATTTTCTTCCCAGATTCTTAGCAATTCGTCAAAGCCTAATTTATGTCATCTCCTCTATATAGCTATACCTGATCACCCCAGCTTCTAAAGGATGATCTCTTTCTCCTCAGAACTGGTAAGGGACTTAGTGAATATGATAAATTTTTGACAGTGATAATTTATAACTTTGCAGATAGCAAATTTAACAGGTATGTATGTTGAAGTCATAAGAGCAATGTGCCTCAGAGCCTACTTTTCATTAGTAACACATTTGCCTATACATTTATGGTGTATAAAGCATTTTGACAAACCTTACCTCATTAAATGTAAGCCTCACTATAATCAAGTTAGGTTAGTATTTTCTTCAACAGTGTATAGAGGTGGATCCAGAGGCCCAAAAAAGGAAGTCAATTCATCTGAGGTTGCACAGTGAGTAAGATAATGTGTTAGTCACTCAGTCGTGTCCGACTCTTTGAGACCACATGGGCTGTGGCCTGACAGGCTCCTCTCTGGATAGCTGAGTTTAAAATGAGGACTTTTGACTCTAAGTCAAATGCTCTTTCTAGTAACAGTAAAGAGTTTTTAAACCTAGGACCCTTGGTAAATATGCCTCTGTGTGCTCCAGATAGTTTTGGTCACGTAGTAGGTATTTTATGGGTACATATGAAAAAACTTATTTATTTCTGATTAATGAATAAAATGAGAGGGGTCTCTTTCAAAATCAGCTTCTTCAGTATCACAAAAGAAGTGGTCATGGGGATTCATCTCTGCTAGTACCATCCAGGATAATTTTTGAATTTAAAAAACAACTACAGAAAGAATTGCCTGTGATTTTGACTGTGGCTGCTCCAAATACTTCTGAGTCACCTAATCTTTAGATCTGCTTTTTCCTAATGGTTTGGGGACAAACTATCCAATCCTTTACGATTTAACAGCTCCTTCATAAATGGAAACAGGTCAGAACCAACTATTAATACCCAGGCAGATGCAGAAACCACCCAGATGGGTAATTTCATTGTTAATACAAAACATTTAAAAGAGCTACAGAATGTCATATAGAGGATTAGCAATACAAAAGAGATAGAAGGCATTCATTTTTTAAAAGTTTTTTTTTTTTTTTCTGTGTATCACCTGTACATTTTAAATAGAGCTTTTACAGCTTACACATGAATTCTACTTTCTAAACAAGAGGCATCTTGCCTCACCATTAAGTGTGTCTCTGGGTTAGGAATGCTTAATCATAATAGCTTCCACTTGCCAAATGTGTGAGCTCTGTGTTATGCCCTGTGTGGGAACTTCTTTACTCCTCACAATAACTCTGCGAGTTCCATGTTATAAGACTACTCCTGAGGAGGTGTGTGGGCTTCCCATGCCAAGCAATTCTGACACTCAGTTCAGTTCAGTCGCTCAGTCGTGTCCAACTCTTTGCGACCCCATGAATCGCAGCACGCCAGGCCTTTCTGTCCATCACCAATTCCCGGAGTCTACCCAAACCCATGTCCATTGAGTCAGTGATGCCATCCAACCATCTCATCCTCTGTCGTCCTCTTCTCCTCCCGCCCCCAATCCTACCCAGCATTAGGGTCTTTTCCAATAAGTCAACCCTTCGCATGAGGTGGCCAAAGTATTGGAGTGTCAGCTTCAACATCAGACCTTCCAATGAACACCCAGGATTGATCTCCTTTAGGATGGATTGATTGGATCTCCTTGCAGTCCAAGGGACTCTCAAGAGTCTTCTCCAACACCACAGTTCAAAAGCATCAATTCTTCAGCACTCAGCTTTCTTCACCGTCCAACTCTCACATCCATACATGACCATTGGAAAAACCATAGCCTTGACTAGACAGACTTTTGTTGGCAAAGTAATGTCTCTGCTTTTAAATATGCTATCTAGGTTGGCCATAACCTTCCTTCCAAGGAGTAAGCGTCTTTTAATTTCATGGCTGCAGTCACCATCTGCAGTGATTCTGACACTTCAGTTCAGTTCAGTTCAGTCGCTCAGTCGTGTCCGACTCTTTGCAACCCCATGAATTGCAGCACGCCAGGCCTCTCTGTCCATCACCAACTCCCGGATTCTACCCAAACCCATGTTCATCGAGTCGGTGATGCCATCCAACCATCTCATCCTCTGTCATCCCCTTCTCCTCCCGCCCCCAATCCTACCCAGCATTAGGGTCTTTTCCAATGAGTCAGCCCTTCGCATGAGGTGGCCAAAGTATTGGAGTTTCAGCTTCAACATCAGACCTGCCAATGAACACCCAGGATTGATCTCTTTTAGGATGGATTCTGACACTAACTGCCCGCAATTAGGGCAGATCTCGCAGGTTACAGGCTTATTCCCACAAGACTGCCCCCACTTCAGATGCAGATCTCCCCTTCAAATGGAATCTAAGTATTGGTCCCCCAGATGACTCATATTTCTGTCCCATTTGGCTACAGATGAGTGATTCCTACAATCTCTACCCTCGAGTTCTGTCATTCACCAGAGTGGTTCACAGAACTCAGGAAGAGTTTATTTACTACTGCTGACTTAGTATAAAGGATATTTTAAAGGATACAAATGAATAGCTAGATGAAGAAGTACATAAAGCAAAGTCTGGAAGGATCCTGAGTGAAGAGTTTGTGTGTGGATTTGGGGCACACCATCACCACCATCCCTGTACACGAACGTGTTCACCAACATCGAAGTTCTCCAAACTCCATACTTCCGGGGTTTTTACGGAGAATTCACTACATAGGTATAATCAGTTACTAACCCCATTTCTAACCCCTTTCACCTTTCTGTAGAATGGGAAGCTTCTAATCATGGCTTACTCTTTCTGTTGACCAGCTCTCATCTAGGGGACTGCCAAGAGTCACCTCATTCAAATAAAAGATGCTTTTCTCATCCAGAAAATTCCAAGGGATCTAGAAGGTCTGTGTCAGGTAGTCAGGTACAGGGGGAAGAGATCAAAATATACAAATATTATTATTTCATGGGAGGAAGAATTCCCAAAGTGACTACAGGCTAGCTGAATGCAGGAGTATAGAAGGATTGTAACAGAGATTATACAATTACAGTATGGTTGAGGAGATTTTTGAGGTTTGATTTTTGTGGTAGAAGTTGCTTTATTTATTTATTTATCTATTTTTTGATGTAGAGAAAATTACTTAGAAAATTATATTTAAGGGAAGAATGTGTGACATGATAGTTAAATTGGAAAAAATGATTAAGAACTCAGTTTTGTTTTGTTTGTTTTTTCTCTTTTAACAGTTTCAGAAGCACTTTGATTTCATCATTTCTTTATGTGGGTCTCTAGGGCCCAACTGTTAGCTCCTAGTAAGTTTCTCTTAAAAAGAAACCTGGTATTTGCAGAGAGTAACTGATCCCCTGCCTTGGAACTCAATAATAATATCAAGAAGCCTGGAACACTGGAAGTTTGCTAAAGAATAATGGTGCTCTTGAGACCATCAGGACAAATGGCCAGTTTAAAGAGACTCTTACCACCAACTTAAGACAAATTGAGCATCAAAAAGAGAAAAATAATTTTGGCTAAATGGAACAAGTTTGAGTCTATGAGAGACCATGATTCTATCCCAATAACAAATGGGGAAAGTTAACAGAAAGTGAACTACAAGGTAGTTCTAATGCAAAAATAAGAATGGCTATAAGTATATATATTTACTTTTAAATTGGTTATAATAATTAAAAGCAAAACTATATGTAGGTGTGTTGTTTCTTCCATTTATTCTCCTGTACAGCTGCTCATAAGGTATAGATATGTACTTGCTGTCTAAACAGAGAAGGGTAGATATAGGAATACTGGATCAATCAAAGAATTTTTTAACTAAACCCCTAAATAAGAAATACTTATTATGGCCACAGGTAACCAAGTAAAATGAGGTTAAGTCAACGGTCATACTCAATGACCAAAATAGAAAGAGGGTTCAACAGACAATTTTGAGATGATTAGTTAGTCAAATGTCCTCAGAGAGTTAGATGGCTCTACTGATAATAATAAAATACTAATAAGATGTAGATAAGTTGCTAATAATACTTATAGGATAGGAAAATGTATAATTATTGACAGGATAATTGATGGTTATCTATTTGTTGGCCATGCAAAACTTAAAGACTGTGTCATTCTAAGGAAAAGACACAATTTTCAAATATCTAAACCTGTGGAGGAAACACAGGATTAAGATCATGCCATTAATATAACAAAGTATAGTTTTATAAAGGACTGTGCCAAACAATCAGTGGCTCAGATTCAAGTTAGTTTGGAACAAGCAATCACCCCATTCACAGATAAGATATCAGCTTGCATTGGGTTTGTTTTGTTTTGGGGCTTTGGAGGGGGAACCACTAAAGAGCTTGCAACCTTGGGAACAAATCAGTATAAACTCTACTATAATCTATAAATTAACTTAAATATTATTGTAACCCTACAAAGGTGTTTAAGAATATTTATATATAGAAATAATAAACAAATAAGAAGAATTGATAATTTTGAACAAAGTTCAATTACAGAAATAAGTTTAGTAACCATTATAATTGTTTTGTCTACCCTTTAAGGTATTTATAGTGTTCTAAAGCTTGTCACATTAAAAATTTAATTGTGATTTATATTTTCTATGAGAGTTTAATTAACTACATGTATAATAAATTTTAAATGATCAGTCTTATGTTTCAAGTTTTGCATGCTAGGTATGGACATTTTTTTTTATTAAATTAGTTTATTTATCTATAACTTTACAATATTGTTTTTGTTTTGCCATACATTGACATGAATCCACCATGGGTGTACATTTGTTCCCCGTCCAATAAACTGAGCATTCTACAAAGTATAGATAGAAGTTTGTGTTCCTCTGTTAAATCAACCCCCAGGGGGGAAAAAAATTAGCGATAGAAACAATCTCAGAGAGGTTAATTTGTCCAAGGTCACACTGGAAACCTAGATCTGTAGGAATATAAAGCCTGTGTTTATATCTGCGGAACCACCAACTCTTTGTAGACATCTTTTGGAGTCTCTTTTCTCGCACTATTTAGGGAACTTTTAATTTTTTTTTTTTATCAGTAAGTGATTTTGATTTGTACAGACACAATTGTCCAGATTTCTCATGAGCTGAATTAAGCCATTAGAACTATGTTTTAATAAAAATGAAAGAATTCATTGATAATATTTTAAGTAAAAGAATTTCTAACAGAAATGTAGATTTCTAGCTTCTGTTGAAAAAAATAGCAGATCTAGCAACAATGGGCTATTGTGTGACAAAAGTCAACGGAAACTTAGTGAGGGTTACCCTTGGAAGATGGAGAAGGAAATGGCAACCCACTCCAGTATTCTTGCCTGGAGAATCCCATGGTCAGAGGAGCCTGGCAGGCTACAGTCCTCGAGATTGCAGGAGTCGGACACGACTTAGCCACTAAACCACCACCACCACCACCCCTGGAAGGGGCACTTACATCCAGTTTTCCTCTATGTGCATATAAGGTGCTATTTTTATAGCAGACTTGATGTACTGAAACCAACTGCACAGAGACCCTCAAGTATCTGCAGGCTTGTAGAATCCATCATCAAAGGGGACTTTTGATAGCACCAGGCACAATATAGAGATGCAACTTATTTTAAGACCTCAAAGACAACGTTTCCCGTTCTAAGCTGCAGTTTCTAGAATCATATATAACCAATCAATATGCTCTCTTAACATGGAATTGGATATGCAGATTATATAAACACACACACAATTAGACACTGACTGAATGAGAAAAAGCCAGCAAAATTCACAGACAAAGAGCAGCCAAAGAAATCAAATGAAACTAGAAGAGTTCATCCATTCATTCATCTCTCCATTCATTCATTCATTCATTTACAAAGGAGTTCTGCCAGGTACATGAGAACCTTTTAACTCTTTCCTGAATCCATCATTCATTCATCCAGTGGTTTTCACTGCCCACTTTGTTCTAGATTATGGAAGATGCACAGGGCACACAGCAGTAAACAAAATGCATAGGATCCCTCCCATCACCTAACAGACCCTAAATGGTTAATCATACAAGTAAAACTGGTAAATGTTGTAAAAGATGCTTAAAAGTTTATACCAGTTGTTGCCTACCCTAATTTAGGGAGTCAGAGAAAACTTTTCCAAGGACAATATATTAAATCATTAAGGCCCATAAGCCCTTGACCATCCCTTTCTAAACCCTGGTTGGCTTCACTGTACCTTCATTTGCCCACTGAATAAATGATAGAAGTAGTTAACATAAACTAAGGACGTATCAGCTGAGCTTTGTGGTGAGTGCTTTACACAGATCAACTCTTTAACCCCTAATTCTATTTAAGATAGATACTCTGACTGTCTCCACTGTGTAGACAAGGAATCAAGCACCGTACTTGATTAAAGCTGGAAAACTCAAATCAAAACTCAAATCCAGATCTGCCCTTCTAGAGTGGCCATACCCTTAACCCTTGACTTTCTTTTTTTTTTTAAAGGAGTGTTATCTGAAAAAGTTAATCCAGCTGGTAAAGAGTTGCATACTAAACATGTACACACACACGCACGCACACACACCAGAGTAGCATTTCCTGAAAGAGTAAATATCAATATATCTTAATCCATTTTTATAGTAAAGAGTTACTCCAGCAAGAACAAGCAAATTCTTCCTATAATACCTCTTTATTAAGGACAAATATGAGCTAGGAGACATGGTGCAGCATCCAATCTCAGAAAGCAATTTTCAAGGATGGAGTCTCTGCACTTTCTGTTGCAAAATAATGAACACATGGACACCGCAGAATGCTTATCCAACATAGTTTGCTATGTTAGCATTTAAAATAGGAGAACATGTGCTGAGAGATATAAAGAAACATAACTCTACATATGATTTCTTCCCTATTTGGCTCAACATTGATCATTTGCTGTTAAGTAAACACTTTAAAGTAAAAAGAGTCAGTGGGAATTTGGATCTTTCAGAAGAAATTACATGGCAAAAGCTCACCATGGGGAGGTGAGAAAAGAGAAAAGCCTTTATTGCCGAAGAAAAAGTAAGAGAAGCTGATAACTTTGGCTGAGAAAACTCTTTGAGATTGAGTCATATCCACATGCAAGGAAGATCACTTTTTATGCAGTTGCATTGTGACATAAGGAGAAAGCTTTCCCCCTTTATCCAAGTGTAAAGAAAGATTCCCTAGATTAACATTAGAAGTGTAAAAATATTTTCTCCCCAACTTTTCCTCCAGCTCCCAGCTCCAATGTCCCTTCTTAACACTTTGACACTCAAATTTTTGTAAATATTAATTCCTCAGAAAATTTTTAATTTAGTCTAAATTCTAATTATTGAACACTCTACAAAGCACAGGGAATAACCAACCCCCCAAAAAGATAACATGCAAGCTTAAATTTTCTCTACATCTTTCAAAGTTAGAAAATCTGGACCTATTAATATGGTTAACATGACATAACATGTATACATTCTGTTTAAAATTAATGAATATTTGAAAGAGTTTACAAAAAGCTGAAGAAGTATGATAGAACAGTTTTTGTTTGGGGTTTGGGGGTTTGTTTTTTTATATTGAGAGGGTGAGGAGAAAGAAACACTTTTTGAGTGCTATGATATGGCGTGATAAATTAGAGCAATATTTCTGAAGTGCATTTAATCACAAATTGGCTTAAGCTTTCAAAAGGATAGACCTTGTGGATAGACATGTCGTGAATATGAAGCATTACTATATTAATGATGTATTAAATCATTTTTATAAAACAAAACAAAAAAAAACACTGCTTCTAGAGTACATTAAAAAATGTCCACAGCTCTTTGTATATAGTATGTGAAGGAGAGAGAGGAGGTTTTGATAAATTTAAAACACCAGTGAGTTCAAGGGAATGTGATCATCTGATCAAGGCTGTGTTCTCATTCACTTATCCCACAGATATTTATTGAGGGCTTATTAGGGCCCAATACTCTTCTAGGTCTTGAGGACAGCAGAGAGTGAAGCAAAGTCTCTCTTATCCTAGAGCGGGTGTTCTATTATGGGGAAGCATGATAAACAGAGAGCAAACAAACATTCAACACAATGTCAAGGAGGGACATGGTCTTTGAATATAAGTACAGCAATGAAAGATAAGGGGCTGTGGAGTGGAAGGAGAGTAGGGGTAAATGAGGGAAGGGCTTATGAAGATAGTTTGCCATTGTCTCTAGCCTCAAGAAAGGGAGTGGTAAAACTGTGAAAGAGCTCTGCATTAAGAGCCACGAGACATGGACTCCAGCTATGACCTTCTCAACAAGGATTCATTTTTGTTAGAAACTCTTATATTCAAGATCTTATGCAAGTATGGAAAAATGAGGAGGACTGAGAAATTCAGAAACTGGAAAGAGAACCTTTGGCACTGTTAGTTTGAAGACCAAGCCTGTTGCTTTATTGGAAAGCAGGAAAGAAAATAGGAGTTGGAAGCAGAAAGACCGAATTCAATCTCTTCTTAGTCTTGTGATCTCAGGCAAGTTGCTTCATCATTCTAAGTCAGTATCCTCATCCATTAAAGAGAGACATACACCTACTTCAGGAAGTTTCCATAGGATTAAATGGGAGCAAGCATGCAAAATTAGCTCAATGTATGGTTCATGGTAAGCACATAATAACTGGGATGTTATTAATTATTTGTTGTTGTTTGTGTTGTTTAGTTGCTAAGTTGTGTCCAACTCTTTGAGACTGCATGGACTATAGCCCGCCAGGCTCCTCTGTCCATGGCATTTCCCAGGCAAGAATACTGGAGTGGGCTGCCATTTCCTTCTCCAGAGGATCTTCCTAAGCCAGGGATCAAACCCACGTCTCCTACATTGGCAGGCAACTTCTTTACCACTGAGCCACCACGGAAGTCCAATATTAGTTATACTAGATAACAACACAACAATGCCTTTGAAACAGAATCAAAAAGTCCCTTCATTTTTTCAAGATGCCCCTTCTCATTCCCAGGTGAAACAACCTGATTGTGGTACATTGCTTTCTTTAGGCTGAATGATATCTGTCATGTTATGAACTGGTCCACTAAATACTGAGTTGGCCAAAAACTTCATTTGGGTTTTTCCATTATATCTTACAGGAAAACCCAAATGAACTTATTGGCCAAACTCAATATTTTCATTTTTAAAATAACAGAACCTACTTGCAGCTATTCATATAAGCATAAGGGGAAAAAAAAAATCCACTGGAAATGTGTGCTAGTCATTCAGTCACTGAGTCTGAATCATTTACAATTGCAGGGCCTGGATTTCCCCAGATACGGACTCCTATGCAGACACCGGCCATGGGGAGAGAGGAGTCCTGGCTGAGTATTGAGAAGGTACATTTACATATGTCTGACTGGTTGCATCCTAAAAACAAATATAAAAATTAACTTTGATTCCTTCATGGATTATTATTACCCAAAGTCCTCTGCTAAAGCTGACACAGATATTTAAGTGTTTACTTTAAATATATTTTTGTTATTTATATACCCTTCTCAGAAACAAAAGAGAAAGAACGAAATACAGAAAAAAATTTTAAAGCTTTGCAAGAAAACAGCTAAGAGAAGGTTAACCATTTGGCACATGAGGGCAGCTGGGGAAAGCTTATGCCAGGAATGTGGACAGAATATGACAGAGAGACATGGTGTATTGGGATAGAAGCTGTTCCCAAGAGGTATCTCTTACACATGATCCATGAAGCGACAGGTGTTCTTGGAAATAGGATCCTGTCTTTGTCTCGGGCCATGTCCTCTGTCACAGAGGGGACAGAGAATTGGAAAAATCACCACCACACTGACAATCCTCATTAACCTCTGGCATGGAATACCATGTTCTTATCTACCAGCAATGGCTGCCCAGTCTGCAGCCCACCTCTTATCTCCATTTGCAGACTGTGAAATTATCCCAGCCTCTGAAAATGCACCAACAGCAAACACTGCTGTAACCTGAACGTCTTTGGTGACTAAGACCCTCCTGAGGCCCAGCGAGGAGGGATGAGGATAAAGGTTTATCTTGTCAAGTATACGTCACACTGCCTGGGCTTTTGAAGGAAGGCCAGAAATTATTTCTCTTTGTTAGGAAAACTCACAAGGATTGAACATCAGTCATACTAAATGAGGAAAGGAAAAGGGAGGACAGGTAGGTAGAAGTCTGTTGCCATATGCCCATGGCCACCCTACCGCCTCAGCCAGAATGTGAGTGTACTTGGGAGAGAAGTCACATCATTCTCTCACCTGTAAGAAGACTCGAAAGGAGGAATGGCCAGTCCAGGACACTGCCCAGTCTCTCACCTACAAAAGGCAACTCTGATCAGTGAGGACTGTTTTACTTGGGCAACCATAAATAGCCAGTTTCAACCCAGTAGTTCATGCACTCACTTACAACTGATCAGAACAGACACAGAAGAAATGTGCTTCATATATTTTAGATAAGAATGTGGTATAATCACCATGCACCCTTTTCCCTATAGGGGATGAAATCCTAAAAAACTTGAGCTTAGGAATTAAAAAAAAAAAAAAAAAAAGCATTCCTGGCTAGATTTCAACTCACATGACACCATTTTAGAAACCACATGATCTATAAAGGAAAATGTTATCACAAAGTAGCAGATGTGAAGTCTTAAAATGTCAAGTGGATTTAGAAGAAAACTATAGTTCTAAATGGCAACAGGTGGTCTTGACTTCTCATACTCATTTTAAGAGAGAAGATGACAAAAAAGAACACATTTCGCCTGTCAACATGATAATGGATAATCAGACAGGAGGTGAAAACATAATGTTACAAGTCAAAACATTTGCAAGAGTTTTTAAAAATGTGTTTTCCATGGCAGTCGGAGGTTTTCAAATTTTTGGGGGGGGGTAAATATATTGAATCATTTCCAACATGATTCCTTTTCTCGAGTAGAAAAAAATCTTTGCAGAGAAGGGTCAACTTGTATTTTACAAGCAAAGGAAATGGAGTTGGTAGAGAATGAATGACAAAAAATTACTCAGCTGACAAATATTGCATGTGTCTTCTCTACAGCAGTAATCAAACTCTTTGATGAAAGAGTTGAATGTATTAACATTTCAAAATATTCATAGCTAATATCCTACCTGGAAGAAAACTAAGCCTTGCATTTAGCAAGGGGTCACTGTGCAGCTAAGGTCATGAGGTTTTGTGCACAAGCAATTGTCTCACAGTTCCTTGTTGGCTGCATTTTCAATTGCTCAAATCTAGCCATTGCACATAAGCAAAAATTGTCTCAGTACATGATATGATGAACTAATAATGTCTTGTATTACAAAATACAAGAATTTCAAGATGGAGAAACTCTACAGAAGAATCTAACCCATCTTCCTGCCAAAAATGGCAGTCTTGCTTGGCAGGTATTTTCAAGTGCTTTGCTTGGTCTTGTTTTAAATATTTCAAGCAAGGAGAGTTTTTACTCCCTAAAATCTCTCATTGTTCAAGAGGTTCCTTTTCTTACCTTTAGATGTGCATGGGACTATATTTATCCCATTATGCCTTTTGGCTTCCTCTCATTAGTGTCATGGCCCGGGTGTGGGTTGGAAAAGAATTTCCAGACATGAGACAGAATGAGAGGGAAATAAAGTTTATTAGAGGGGGAGACGCTGTTAGAACAGTGGGCCAGCTCAAGGAAGAACCGACGTTGCAGAGGGATCCTTAGTCCACTCTTATACCCAGGGTACAAGGAGTGGGATAGGGGTCTTGCGGGTCATTTGCTGATTGGATGAGGCACATATACTGGGGGTGGGGGGAGCAGGGAGTAAGCAAATATCTTCTCCCTATGGAGTAGGAGGGGAGACAGGTTATACTGCTCAGGAGGACCTGAAATCCATTAATATTTACAACATGGGGGAGGCAAGCACAATATGGGTCTGGTTTTTCCGTTCCTGCATTCCAAGACCCTCCTTGGTTTTATCTGCTCTTTTGTCCTTGCGTCACCACAATTAGCACCTACTTTGTCCCCAACAAAAGTATGTATGGAGAGAGGAGAAAAAATAGGGAAATAAAGCATCGATTGTCAGACGCTTGGAAGAGAAAACACATACAGGAAAAGGCAGTTCAAGATGCTGGTAGGAGAAAATCCTCAACTCACCCCTTCTCCCCAGACACAAGTCTACAGCTATATATGGAAAAATCCCCTCTGAAAAGAAGCCAAGAAGTAGCTGAACCATTCCTCCACAACAACAAATAAAAGTGACACACTGAGACAGGAAGGAAAGGCAGAGACAACTGATTCACCCAAAGCTTCACCCACTGCTCTACAATACGCAAGCAAGAGAGATCTCATCATTACTGAGCATTGCTCTGAGGAGCGAGACATTGGTGCTATGTTCTAATAGCTTTATTAGTTCACCCCTCAATTCATTGAATCCATACCACCATACGGAGGGCTAGAAGAGCATTTTCCTAGGTGAAGAGGCAGACATAGTGGTTGAACTCAGATTTTTCCATCTGTAAAGACTTCTTTGACTCCAACTACTCACAGGTAGCATGATGGGAAGCTCTAAGCTACTGGGTCAGGGGAAGGGCTTAGATACAGTTCATATTTGCTTTAGCAAAACATTTCACACAGAATCTTCCATAATCACCAGTTGTTAGGGGGACTGGCAATTATTTGAACCAATGAGTGCTGTTTAAAAGATCAATATTGAATTGGAAAGAAGTCTCTAGGATAGTGCCACAAAGTTATGTTTAGGGTCTAATACTCCAATATTTTAATCAATACATCTTGTTAAAATGTAGAATGTGCACCTAGGGAAAAAAAAATCTTTAGAACAAAACAAATCTGGAAAACAGCATTAAAATGGCTGACAAAATCATGTTTCAAAATCACCTCCACAGGCAGCAATGCTGGGCTAAAAACAATCAGAAGAAATTTAACAAATATGAAAGTAGATTCCTAATATTTAAGTTAAAAAAAAAAAAAAACTACATGTAAGAAGAATGAGACCCAGATTGAGAGTCTTTTTAAAAAATTCATGACTTCCATCATTCCACTATCTGAGCTCCACTTTTGGATAAGAGCACACGTGGGATGATGTCAGGGACTGAATGCCTGTGTTTCCTCAAAATTCACCTGTTGAAATCTGAAGCCCTGAGGTAACGGCTTTAGGAGATGAGGGCCTCTGGGAGTGATTAGATCATGAGGGTGAAGTCTTATGAATGAGATGAATATCCTTATATAAGAGGGCCCAGAGAGCTTTCTGACTTCTTTCCACCAAGCACAGAGGGAGAAGGTGGTCATCTGTGAGCCAGAAGGTAGGTCCTCAAGTAACACCATATTTGCTAGCACCTTGAGGTCAGACTTCCCAGTCTCTCGATTTGTGGGAAGTAAATATTTGTATTTAAGGCTCCCTGTCTATGGTATTTTGTTATAGCAACCTGAGCTGACTAAAACAGATACCATACTGGCAGGTGAACTGGAAACAGGAGTGCATGAGGCTAGATCATGGGTTGTAGAGATGTCTTAGAAGGAACACACTTGAGATATGGCCATGCAGAATCTTGTTGAAGTGTCCCACAAACAGCAGGAGGAAGAGCCAGAGAAAAACAGATACAAGGCATGCGACATGACAGGGATGTAGGTCTAAGGGTAGTGCTGGGCGATCTGGATGTGAAAAGGAGGCACAGCCTTGAGATACTAGAATGACTGACCATGGGGCTTTCCTAGGCCTTAAAAAGAGTGACGTTGTGTCCCAATAAAAGTTTATTGGACACTGAAATTTGAGTTTCGTGTAATTTTCTTGTGTCAAAAAAAAAAAAATCATTATTCTTTTGCTGTCTTTTTCCAACCATTTAAAAATGTAAAAAAAAAAAAACAAAAAACCACAACACACACTCTTAGCTTTTGAGTAGCACAAACATAGGCAGCAAGCCTTAGTCAACTTGAGTGGTGGTCTGTAGTTCACTGAACAAATAAATGAAAATGATTTCTTCGGTGTTCTAGGGAACAGAGATAGCTAAGAGAAGGATTAATGGAAGATGAACTTCAAGAGGAGAAAATAATTCTGTGATAATCTAGATACTTTAGGAAAACTCTAGGGGAAAAATGCTAATTTAAAAAAAATACTAAAAATTCACAACTGTACGGTGGTTATCTGGACCAAAAATTCACCCCAGGAAAAGTGAAACTGCTTCCTTCAAAAGAGAGGAATGTCATCATTCCGTTCACTTCAGTCACTCAGTAGTGTCCGACTCTTTGCAACCCCATGGACTGCAGCACACCAGGCCTCCCTGTCCATCACCAACTCCCAGAGTTTACTCAAACTCATGTCCATTGAGTCAGTGATTCCATCCAACCATCTCATCCTCTGTCATCCCCTTCTCCTCCTTCAATCTTTCCCAGCATCAGGGTCTTTTCAACTGAGTCAGTTCTTCACATCAGGTGGCCACAGTACTGGAGTTTCAGCTTCAGCATCAGTCCTTCCAGTGAATATTCAGGACTGATTTCGTTTAGGATGGAATGGTTGGATCTCCTTGCAATCCAAGGGACTCTCAAGAGTCTCCTCCAACACCACAGTTCAAAGGCATCAACTCTTCGGCACTCAGCTTTCTTTATAGTCCAACTCTCACATACATACATGACTACTGGAAAAACCATAGCTTTGACTAGACGGATCTTTGTTGGCAAAGTAATGTCTCTGCTTTTTAATATACTGTCTAGGCTTGTCATAACTTTTTTTTCCAAGGAGCAAGCATCTTTTAATTTCATGGCTGCAGTCACCATCTGCAGTGATTTTAGAGCCCCCCAAAATAAAGTCTGTCACTGTTCCCACTGTTTCCCCATCTATTTGTCATGAAGTGATAGGACCAGATGCCACGATCTTAATTTTCTGAATGTTGAATGTTAAGCCAACTTTTTCACTCTCCTCTTTCACTTTCATCAAGAGGCTCTTTAGTTCTTCTTCACTTTCTGCCATAAGGGTGGTATCATCTGCATATCTGAGGTTATTGATATTTCTCCTGGCAATCTTGATTTCAGCTGTGCTTCATCCAGTCCAGCATTTCTCTTGATGTACTCTGCATATAAGTTAAATAAGCGGGTGACAATATACAGCCTTGACGTATTCAAGAGATGGGAATACCAGACCACCTGACCTGCCTCTTGAGAAATTTGTATGCAGGTCAAGAAGCAACAGTTAGAACTGGACATGGAACAACATCATTCCATAGTTTATGACATTCACTGAAGCTGAGGTGAGGACGGATACATTAACATTAAATACATACAAAGGAAAGATAATAGCTTCTCTGAGACAAGACTGGATTCCCAGTTACATTTTCAGACTGGCAACACAAAACTTTTCCCCCCAGAAGAAAGGCTTTTTAAAAATAAATACAAATTAAATTATTTTCTAAAACACTCTGGATGACCATAACATTAGGTTTTGTTTTTGTTTTTGTTTTTTTCACACCAACTGATCCATTTTGATTTCATTTTCTTTGCACTTAGCAGCCGAAATGGCAGCTGCCTCTTTGTTGAAAGAGAAATATGAGAACAAAGCCAAGGGGTTTCTACTAGATATGTACTTTGCATGGAAAAATATGCTCCTGAGTCCCATAGAATTGCTCAGAATTGAAGATTTTCCAATGAATCATGTACTACAACTATACATTTGTATGCTATTTCCAACAAATATTGCTTTTATGTCAAATATGATGTTTGTAAATATGGCATGTAGTTTACTAGTTTCTAAATGAACAATGTTAATACAAATTCTAGGGCAAGAGTGACAGTATGGTTGTATATTACACTGCACAGTTTGCCATCATACTTTTTACATTAAAAAATAATGAGTCCGGTCTCATTTGCAGGTTTCTTAAAAGCAAGTGTCACGTGGCCACATGAAAATATGATGCCACAGCTCATAAATAGTAAATGCAGACAGGATTTTCTTATCTTCTTGAACAAGTACGGCTGAAAGCTTTCTGGTCCTCAAGGGGCCCAAACTTATTAACAAAAGTTTGGAAGTTCAAGGGGAATTTTTTTTCAAGCCTTAAGGAAAGTGGTAAAATAAGGATTTGTTTCTCCCTCATTCTCTGGAAACCTACCATTCTACAGTTTAATCATTTTTAGGATGGAAAACCTCAATTTGATTATGTTTATGATTAAGTATCACAACAGCTCCTTTTTTCCTAGAGTAGCTTTACGAAGTTATGGTCATTATATTTATCATAGTACTTGTATCAGTTTCTTATGACTGCTGTAGCAAAGTACCACAAACTGGATGGCTTAAAAGAAATTAAATATGTTCCCTCACAGTTCTACCAGCTAGAAATCTGAAGTCAAGGTGTCAGCAGGGCTGTGCTCTTTCTGAGCCTCTGGGTAGAATCGTTTCTTTCCTCCTCCTACTTCTGGTGGTGACCATCAATTCTTACAGATCCTCAGCTTTCAGGTGCCTCACTTCCATCTCCACCTTCATCATTACCTGGCATTCTTTACCCTGTGTCTCTTTCTCCTCCTCTTATAAGGCATCAGTCATTCTGGATTAAGTACTCATCATACTCTAGTTTGACCTCACCTCAACTAATTACATCTAAAGTGACCCTATTTCCAAAAAGATCTCATTCTGAGAATCTGGGGGTCAGGATGTCTTTTGGAGAGGGGCATAATTTAACCATCACAGTACTTAAAGAAATTTGATCCTAAAAGATTTCAGACTGTATGAATGAAGAATACTGAACATAAACCAAGACCATATCAACAAACATTCGTGTTGAACTTCTTCTGTGCAACAATAAGCCTACCTACTTCTTCCTGGGCATCTTCTCTATCACAGGCACTATATAATATGTCCCTCACACAACACTATAGTAGTTAGTTAACCATACTACTACACTGCAGGGAAGATTTTTCACTTCTGGTTTACAGATGAGTGAAATGAAAATCTAAGTGGTACAATAACTTGCCCAATGTCAAGTCAAGATAATAAGAGAAGCAAGCAATGAACATTCAAACTCAGGTTTGTCTGACAGGCAAAGCAGTGAGTAAACTTAAAGGGCCACGTGGTTAAATAACAATAAAAAATTATTATTAATTGGCAGTGGGGTAGTATGATTTAGAAGGATTGTAAATGTTGCGAAAAATCAGTGTATAGTCTGGAAGTCTTTATAATGTTTTATTCCAAACTCTATTACAGATTAGAATTACATTAAGAATTAGCAATCTTTGAACATTTATTATCTACTAAGCCTTGCAGTAGACACTTGAGATATGAGATCAGACAAGATATAGTCTCTTCCTTCAAGATGCTCATTGCCTAGTAGGTGAGAAGGACAAGTAAATGAACAATTGAAGTTTGGTATAATCAAATAATAATAGGTAACGTTTATCAGACATTTATTGCATTCTTGGGTCTATGATGAGGGCTTAATGTACATTAATGTATTAAGTAACTCACTTGTGCTCTGTGAAGAGGTACTATTTTGAATCTCTATTTTACAGATGAAGAAAGGAAAGGCAGGTTAGCTTAATGCAGAGCAACACTATCAGAGCATGGCCGAGCTAGATTTAAGCCCACAGAGACTGGCTCCAGAATCCATACCCTTAACTTGTTAAACTCCACTTTTTCTCAATAAAGTGTGGAAGAATAGAAGTAAGTAAAGATACTACAGAAGCTCAAAGGAGAGAAGTATAATGAAGGCTATAAGTTAAGCAAGGAGTGCCTTGCAGGGTAACAATACATGAGCAAAAACCTAGAAGCAAGTGAGATCACAACAAATTCAAAGATTTATGGTAAAATATGTGTACAATAATCTTATGTAGTTTCTGAGATTGTTACACATATTATATGGGACAGATTAGATTATGCCTTAGTTCAGTGCCCAACAATTAGAAAGCATCTGGAACATACGGGTTTCCTTCACCATCACCAATATTATCCCCAGGCTGATCACCAAGAGGTGCGCTGTTAGAGGGAATTCAGGCTCCAGCTGGGACAGAAAGAGGTGAATTTGATCAGGATTTCCCAAACCAGAACGGTTAACAAAAGCACTTCAGGAGACTTTTTAAAATACAGATTTTAGAGACCCACAACAAATTAATAATCCAGAACCTCTCAGTGGTGGAATACAGGAAGTGCAATTTGACAAGAGTCAGGTATGAGATTTGGGAACCACCAAACTCCATAACCTTTATCTTTCCAAGCCTGACACTCTATGATTTCAACCTAATGTTTGATCTGGTATCTAGAAATTTGGGAAAAGTGATTCAAGTGGGAAAGAGTGAGGTAAGAATATTAGAATGTATCAAAGAGCAAACAACATGCTTCCACAGTTATTCTGGTGCAGGATTATTTGATGCTGCTCAAAAGAGAAGTCTTCAAATGTAATTTTAAGAAAATCACCCCCCAAAAACACGCTGGCATATTTATTATGCTAAATTTCAACCAAGGGCTGATACTTAGTCCACCCTGAACCTGACCTCACCTCCTACCACATACTTGACTCTCTCACCATTCTTGACTCTCAAGCTATCTTTAACCTCATGCTGTTATTCAATCTTGTCCACAGTAAGGGTGGTATCTTGTCCACAAAAGGAGTCAGGGATAAACTATGCCCAATCATGTCTGTTATGAATAATCCTTAGTAATTACACATAATATTTTTTATGTGTGACATAGCAGAGCAAAAATTATTAAAGTGTGAATATTCCAAGCCTTACCTTCCTCAGTAGTCCTCTTGTGAGAACTCTGTCTTTGATAGTTTGGATAGACAGGATTTTGTGATGGAGAATTTGGGCAGTGTCTAGGCAGAGGCCAAATAGAAACAGATAATGACTAGATTAAAAAAAATTTTTTTTTTCATGGTAGAACATAAAGGGAAAACAAGGACTTTCTTAAGCTAAAAGAAAAAAGTTTGGAGTGTTGACAGTGAGGAGATAAAGAAAATGTTAGGGTTAACTACTGGACTAAGACATATTTGAGAAAACTAGGGAAAGATGATTTAAACAAAAAACAAACAAACAAACAAAAAAATTGGGAGTTTCAGATTGTGTCTGCCTTGACATTATTCAAGAGATTTCAGCAAAGATGCAAAGTGTTTAAAGTATTTTTTGATTTATGCAGTGTATTTTTCTTCTAAGGCTACACTGACAAGGACTGGACTATGTAGAATACTAGCTTTTATTGGAGGTACACATATTTCAAGACAGTCTTTTTGAAGAGACCACATCTAAATAACTTGCCTAAAAATTGCAGAAGCCCAGGAAACTGGCTGGACTCTTTACTGAAGCCTCAGTTTAGACCTTTATAAAGTAAGAGCACAGATCCAACTGCCATATCTTCATAATGAAGAGGAGAATTTCTACTTAGTTATGTCAGTTAATTTGCCTGAAGACACAGACATCAACTGCACTCCTGTTCAATTTTTAAATTTAATGAAAACCTCGGTTTCTATTAGTTCTTTGCTTCTCAAGTGTTAACTTCCAAGTTTAAATGTACTTGCTAAAAAAATATCTGAACTCAAATTAATTATGTTTGGGGTGGAAGTAAATATATTAATCACAGTAATTTTTCTGAGAAAACAGGCCACATGGCTATTTCATAGCTGGCAATGGAGCTGCTATGAGAATAAGACACAGGTGGGCTCAAATCTTGGCTCTATCTTTAGCATGATACAGAGAGCAAGTAAAGAGATGGAACCTGGTTATAGTCCATGAGGGAAAGAGGTTCCATCCAGGCAACTTCAGAAGTTACTCAAGAGCCAGTGACCCATTAGCTGAGCACATGCATTTCTTTCACCAGGACATAGAGAAGGCAAGCTCCTGTGAAATGTATCTGATGCTCTGGACAGAAGTTCAAAGCATCAACAGAGAATTCAACCTGAGGTCACCATAAATCCACTCTGAGAAATATCAGAGAAATAGCTTTCATCATCTTCAAATTAGCAAATGGAATACAGGACCTTTTATTCCTCTCACCTTTCCCAGGGGAAATGTGAAATGCTTTCAGGTCACAGACTGTTGAATATACTAAAACTTTCCACTGTGATTGGAAAACCTAATCCTCCCACCAGAATTATATAAAACCCTCATATGTCATTCATTTGCCTTCAGCTATTGATTACATTAAGTAAGCTGAGTCTTTCTTATTGTAGTATAAGTGGCTATTTACTACTAGTGTCAAGTTCAAGAATCCCTCTAACTATTGGCAAATGTACCTTGACTGGGGGCATCCTACTGATGGGAGCAGAATGTAACCCAGGGGCACGGAGAGTTCTGCAGAGCTCTTATTCATGTGAATTAGCTACTGTCTTAACAATATTTTTAAATGAAGTATTTCATGTAAAATTCTGGATCTGCAGTTTCTCTTGGCAAAACCCACCCCACATTCTCACCAGATGACAGTCTGATATTACAGACTAGCAGCTGCCCAATTCAAACAGGGCTGTGCTCTCTAAAGTGCACAGTCCCTATCGGGCCATTCTACTCACTTATCATCCAGTCTCCTGAAGACAACTTGGTTCGAGATTTCTGTAGTAAAGATTCTGACCACACTTTGAGGCAAACCAGAAAAGCAGCAGCCCACTCACAGAATTCTCATTTAGTGCTATTTTTATCTATCTCCATACACTACTTGTATTTGTATCTTTTACAGCCCAGTGCCTTCCACGGAATAGTTGTCATACATTTTAGTCTAATAAATGAATAATTTAAACTGAAGACAGTTGCTAGAACTTCTCCTCCCTTGTTTCAAACATAATACTTCTTTTAATAAAGTCTGAAATCACATAAGCTCTTTTAGAAATTACAAACATCCTGCTGAACTCCCCCTTCTCAGATCATAAATATGAAACACTGGGAATAGCCTCTTATAATCTATGGGTACAAACTCAGGAACATCCTTCAAGAATCAGATGGTTCTAGTTATGCAATTTTAGTTCTCTCCAAGTTGGTTAAGGGAATATTCCCAAAAACCTGCTGATGAGCCATCTTTCAGAATCTATGGTGCCTTTAGTCATAGGTGTATCTGTAACATCTGATCCAATTATCAGGAGAAGACACCTAATGTGAAGACCAACACAGCCATTGCACAATACCATATGTCAAGATGCTGAGTTAAAATTTGGCATAAAATCAGTGGCAGAAACTGCCTAATGTGAAAGTGATGGAGGGAGGCTAGATGAAAAGAGAAATGGGGAATTAATACAGGAAGAGTCAAGCAAACTGCTAATGGGTGACATTTTCTCCGCTAGCTAGTATTCTTAAAGAAAACTCCTTAGAGTTTCCTAAATGGACAGAATGACTAACCTATTATGTTAACAGGGAATTATAAATTACAAAGAAGTTATATTCCCATTTGGCTAATGTGGGGTTGTATGTGCTGGTTTATTACTGCTTATAAACTCCAGAACCCACACTGTTAAGTTTGTCAAAAAACAAAATTCGAACTGTGTTTGAGCATCTCCTGTGAAGGTACAGGGCAGCAGTGGACTGCCACAGGGGCAGGGGCTCTGGGTGCAGCAAACCTAGGTATGGCATAAGCCCTCTTGGAGGAGGTCGCCATTAACCCCACCACAGAGCTGTCAGAACTTACACAGGACTGGGAAATTGACACTTGGTGGGCACAAACAGAACTTGTGTGCACCAGGACCCAGAAGAAAGGAACACTGACCCGAGAAGAGACTGATTCAGACTTGCCCAGGAGTGTCCAGGAGTCTCCAGCAGAGGCATGGGGTGGTGGTGGCCTGCTACAGGGTTGGGGGCACTGAGTGTAGCATGGGATCTTTTGAAGAAGGTTGCCATTATCTTCATTACCTCCACCATAGTTTGGCCTCAGGTAAACAGCAGGGAGGGAACACAGTTCCACCCATTAACAGAAAACTGGATTAAAGATTTACTGAGCATGGCCCCACCCATCAGAACAAGATCCAGTTTCACCCTCAGTCAGTCTCTCCCATCAGGAGGCTTCAATAAGCCTCTTATCCCTCTCCATCAGAGAGCAGACAGATTGAAAACCACAATCACAGAAAACTAACCAATCTGATCACATGGACCACAGCCTTGTCTAATTCAATGAAACTATGAGCCATGCTGTGTAGGGCCACCCAAGAACCCAAGATGGATGGGTCATGGTGGAGAGTTCTGACAAAATGTGGTCCACTGGGGAAGGGAATGGCAAACCACTTCAGTATTCTTGCCTTGAGAACCCCCTGAACAGTATGAAAAGGCAAAAAGATAGGACACTGAAAGATGAACTCCCCAGGTCAGTAGGTGCCCAATATGCTACTGGAGATCAATGGAGAAATAACTCCAGAAAGAATGAAGAAACAGAGCCAAAGCAAAAACAACACCCAGTTGTGGATGTGACTGGTGATGGAAGCAAAGTGACTGGTGATGGAAGCAAAGTCTGATGCTGTAAAGAGTAATATTGCATAGGAATCTAGAATGTTAGGTCCATGAATCAAGGCAAATTGGAAGTGGTCAAACAGGAGATGGAAAGAGTGAACGTCGATATTTTAGGAATCAACTAACTAAAATGGACTGGGATGGGTGAATTTAACTCAGATGATCATTATATCTACTACTGTGGTCAAGAATCCCTTAGAAGAAATGGAGTAACCCTCATAGTCAACAAAAGAGTGTGAAATGTAGTACTTCGATGCAATCTCAAAAACGACAGAATGATCTCTGTTCGTTTCCAAGGCAAACCATTCAGTATCACGGTAATCCAACTCTACACCCCGACCACTAATGCTGAAGAAGCTGAAGTTGAACGGTTCTATGAAGACCTACAAGACCTTTTAGAAGTAACACCCCAAAAACATGTCCTTTTCATTATAGGGGACTGGAATGCAAAAGTAGCAAGTCAAGAAATACCTGGAGTAAGAGACAAGTTTGGCCTTGGAGTACAGAATGAAGCAGGGCAAAAGCTAATAGAGTTTTTCCAAGAGAATGCACTGGTCATAGCAAAAACCCTCTTCCAACAACACAAGAGAAGACTCTACACATGGACATCACCAGATGGTCAATACCGATATCAGATTGATTAAATTCTTTGCAGCCAAATGTGGAGAAGCTCTATACAGACAGCAAAATCAAGACCAGGAGCTGACTGTGGCTCAGATCATGTACTCCTTATTGCCAAATTCAGACTTAAATTGAAGAAAGTAGGGCAAACCACTAGACCATTCAGGTATGGCCTAAATCAAATCCCTTATGATTATACAGTGGAAGTGACAAATAGATTCAAGAGATTAGATCTGATAGAGTACCTGATGAACTCTATCATCATGACATATATCATGATGATGACAGAGGTTCATGGCATTGTACAGGAGGCAGTGATCAAGACCATCTCCAACAAAAAGAAATGAAAAAAGACAAAATGGCTGTCTGAGGAGACCTTACAAATAGCTGTGAATCAAAGAGAAGCCAAAACCAAAGGACAAAAGGAAAGATATACCCATTTGAATGCAGAATTCCAAAGAATATCAAGGAGAGATAAGAAAGCCTTCTTCAGGGATCAGTGCAAAGAAATAGAAGAAAACAATAGAATGGGAAAGACTAGAGATCTCTTCAAGAAAATTAGAGATATCAAGGGAATTTTTCATGCAAAGATGAGCACAATAAAGGACAGAAATCATATGGACCTAACAGAAGCAGAAGATATTGAGAAGAGGTGGAAAGAATACACAGAAGAACTATACAGAAAAGATCTTCATGACCCAGATAATCATGATGGTATGATCACTCACCTAGAGCCAGACATCCTGGAATGCGAAGTCAAGTGAGCCTTAGGAAGCATCACTCCAAACATAGCTAGCAGAGGTGATGGAATTCCAGTTGAAATCCTAAAAGATGATGCTGTGAAAGTGCTGCACTCAATATGCCAGCAAATTTGCAACACTCAGCAGTGGCCACTGGAAAAGGTCAGTTTTCATTCCGATCCCAAAGAAAGGCAATGCCAAAGAATGCTCAAACTAACATACAATTGCACTCATCTCACACACTACCAAAGTAATACTCAAAATTCTCCAAGCCAGGCTTCAACAGTACATGAACCATAAACTTCCAGATGTTCAAGCTGGTTTTAGAAAAGGCAGAGGAACCAGAGATCAAATTGCCAACATCCGCTGGATCATCGAAAAAGTAAGAGAATTCCAGAAAAACATCTATTTCTGCTTTATTGAGTATGCTAAAGCCTTTGACTGTGTGGATCACAACAAACTGTGGAAAATTCTGAAAGAGATGGGAATACCAGACCATCTGACCTGCCTCTTGAGAAATCTGTATGCAGGTCAGGAAGCAACAGTCAGAACCGGACATGGAACAACAAACTGGTTCCAAATCGGGAAAGGAGTCCGTCAAGACTGTATATTGTCACTGTGCTTATTTAACTTATATGCAGAGTATATCATGAGAAACGCTGGGCTGGATAAAGCACAAGCTGGAATCAAGATTGCCAGGAGAAATATCAATAACCTCAGATATGCAGTTGACACCATCCTTATGGCAGAAAGTGAAGAAGAACTAAAGAGCCTCTTGATGAAAGTGAAAGAGGAGAGTGAAAAAGTTGGCTTAAAGCTCAACATTCAGAAAATTAAGATCATGACATCTGGTCCCATCATTTCATGGCAAATAGAAGGGGAAACAGTGGAAACAGTGACAGATTTTATTTTGGAGGGCTCTAAAATCACTGCAGATGGTGATTGCAGAGATGAAATTTAAAGACGCTTGCTCCTTGAAAGAAAAGTTATGACCAACCTAGACAGTATATTAAAAAGCAGAGACATTACTTTGCCAACAAAGGTCCGTCTAGCCAAAGCTATGGTTTTTCCAGTAGTCATGTATGGATGTGAGAGTTGGAGTATAAAGAACGCTGAGCGCCAAAGAATTGATGCTTTTGAACTGTGGTGTTGGAGAAGACTTTTGAGAGTCCCTTGGACAGCAAGGAGATCCAACCAGTCCATCCTAAAGGAAATCAGTGAAATCCAATGAATATTCATTGGAAGGACTGATCCTGAAGCTGAAACTCCAATACTTTGGCCACCTGATGCGAAGAACTGACTCATTTGAAAAGACCCTGATGCTGGGAAAGATATAAGGTGGGAGGAAAAGGGAACGACAGAGGATGAGATGGTTGGATGGCATCACTGACTCAATGGACATAAGTTTGAGTAAA
Organism: Giraffa tippelskirchi; assembly: GCF_054371585.1. Taxonomy (NCBI): domain Eukaryota; kingdom Metazoa; phylum Chordata; class Mammalia; order Artiodactyla; family Giraffidae; genus Giraffa; species Giraffa tippelskirchi. Next base: position 21,634,523 of record NC_137283.1, on the reverse strand, counting down.
CTCTGGGAGCTGATGGACAGGGAGGCCTGGCGTGCCGCACTCCATGGTGTTGCAAAGAGTCGGACACTACTGAGCGACTGAACTGAACTGAATTGAAATGTGAAGATCTAATTTGCTTCATTTCATGATTCACGCATCAGGCAGCATCCCATCTTAGCCAACAGAAAGGGGCTCCAAGGATCTGTACAAAATGAAAAACTTCTACAGGCAGAAGGAAGCAGGGCAAGGAATCTATTCTAATGAAAAACAGATTGCTTCAGGTAAGATCACTTTGGGAAAAGGCAGGTGTCTGTCAGGCAAGTTACATCACCAGTACTGACCAGGTAATTCCAGATTGACCTGTTAGAGGTCATATTTCTGGGAGAGGCCAGAATTGCAATCAGGTTAGGTATGAAGTCTTGGTTTTCTGACAGGGGACTTAGCACAAGGGATTCCATTTTGGATCTGTTTCATGTTTTTTAAACAATTTCCCCCTTATGATCAGATTCTCACTTGAACTGACAATGTGTCAAAGCTTAAGGCATTAGCACCACTCTCAGCTACCACTCTGTGTTCTTGCAGTTTTTGCTAATATGCCACATGGTACTCATAGGTCATGACATTTTTGCTAAATCTCTGTGGTATTCACAACTCATGACTTTAGGTTTATTCTCTCTCTTTCTCTTTTGAAGTTGGTTATTCTCTTTGTTCCTTTTTTTGATGTTTCAGTCTTAAGATTATTTTTTTGTGATTAGCACCTGTAAACATTCATTTAAAGATTCTGAGAGAATATAATATACCAGGGGAAACATTAAGACTATTATAAGCAGGATAATTCCCAGTATCTGGAACGTACTTCAGAACCATGATTCCCATGGCCCAAGCCAATCAAAATCAAGTAAGTTAAAGAAAGACTCTGTTGAAGGAGTATCTTTTTAAGCTAAGTGGATTGTTCAGTGATCTAATGCAACTGAGTTTCAACCTCCCCCAAAGTGTTAATCCAGGTACAGCAGGTGGTGTTGGCCACAGAACAGATGCTCCCTAACTCACCTAACAGACAGTCAAGGGCAGTCCTGTTATCAAGAACAACTTTGGCCAGAGAATGCTAGGATTTTTGTTTGGCAGCTATTATTTTAGCAGTGGATTTCACAGTACTTTCAAGAGTTAGGGAGAATCCTGATCATAGCCTCATGTATATTTACTCCTAACCAGGGAAATAGAGGCCTGTGAAAGGAAGCAAATACTGATTTATGAAAGCATCCTGGTAAGACTGTTCTAACTCAATGATGTAAAATCAAGGGAATGGACTAGTGAGATGTCTCAGTCTGTCTGTGAAGAGTTAGGGGCACAGTTAGGTAACTTAAAAGCATTACTCTATTATACACTAGTCACCCAAAGAAGGGATGCTTTTGAATTGTGATGCTGGAGAAGACTCTTCAGCGTCCCTTGGACAGCAAGGAGATCAAATCAGTCTTGAAAGGAATCAACCCTGAATATTCATTGGAAGGACTGATGCTGAAGCTCCAGTGCTTTCACCACCTGATAAGAAGAGCCAACTCGTTGGAAAAGACTGCCATGCTGGGAAAGATTGAAGACAAAAGGAGAAGAGTGTGGCAGAGGATGAGATGGTTAGATAGCATCATCAACTCAATGAACATGAATCTGAGCAAATTTCAGGGGACAGTGAAGGAGAAGGAAACCTGATGTGCTGAAGTCCATGGAGTCACAAAGAGTTGGACACTATTCAGCAACTGAGCAACATCATGTAGCCATTCATTAAAAAAAAAAAAAATGTAATTAGAGCCTTTTCAATTGTATCCAGCTTGTTCACACATCAACATTTCTTTCCACAGATTCTTTTTCCACAAACCTTCTACAACTTTTTTTTTTACATTCAGATTCTATTCTGTTTTTTTTTCCTCTTCCCCACTCTGAAATAATCAGTCTCACATTAGAACAAAATTATCTTCTTTTCTCTCAATAAAATGCACTTGTTACACATTTCTTCTCTTGCCAAAAACACAATCCTACTTTCCATGTTGCCCTTTTCCTTTCTAAAAGCATGAAACAGTTGTGAATAGTCTGTTACTGACAAATTTGTGAATACATTCCATTAATTCCCCAAAGTATATTTTCCTCATAGTACATTTTCAATGTGGCACAAAATATGTTTACCATTAGCTCCAAATATCTTCAGTTCCTGTTAAAGGAAGCCAAAAAAATGTGTAAACTTCTTTTTAGTAATGTTTCAGTGTTTTATATGGAAATGTCAGGTAGTTAGAATAGGAAACAGGAGTCCAAAATGGCGGTGGCTAAAAGATAAGGAAGGGAACAGCCCGCGAAAATAGAACAAAGGAAGGTCAAAGGAAAGTCCGAGGCCCTGAGTGAGAACTTCAGGTAGAACAACACTCTTGGCTAAGCCCAATTTGCACAGGGCAGGCCCAGGGGGAAGAAAAGACATATAAAAGGAGGAGCCAAAGTGCTCTCTACCCGCCCCCCACACCCGCCCCGAGTGTGTGCTCTTTTTCTCTTTCTCTCTCTCTCTTCCACGCGCTGGGGCATTCTTCTCTTCACATCTTTGGGTCGGCATGCCCTCACGCTTCGAGGATAGATTTTCCTGCTATTATCTAAATAAAAGAGCTGTAACACTGAGCTGTAACACTGATTCGTCTAAGAGCTATAACACGGTCTGTTCGAGACTTGAGAGCTATAACATGGTCTGTCCAAGACCCGAGAGCTGTGACCCGCCGAGGGCTCTAATGTCCGTCACTCCAAATCTTTGTTGTGACAAAACAGAACCGAGGAGCATACACTCGCCTGCATCTATGAGAGAGAGAAAGAGGGCGAGAGAAAGAGAGAGAAAGAGAAAAAGCGCACACACGCGGGGGCGGGCGGAGAGAGAAAGAGCACTTTGGCTCCTCCTTTTATATGATTTTTCCTCCCCCTGGGCCTGCCCTATGCAAATTGGGCTTAGCCAAGAGTGTTGTTCTACCTGAAGTTCTCACTCAGGGCCTCGGACCTTCCTTTGACCTTCCTTTGTTCTATTTTTGCGGGCTTTTCCCTTCCTTGTCTTTTAGCCACCGCCATTTTGGACTCCTGTTTCCTATTCTAACTACCTAACAGAAATAATCTAAATATTCAATAAATTTGACTTAACTCCTCATTTAAATTAACTTAGCAAAACCTCAAGGCTACAAGTAACCAAAAGGTTTTGGAAACTCTGGTGAAAACTTGACCTAGAAACTCTGATCCCATTTAGATCTATTATATTCATTACATCTTTAAACCACTTGTTCTTAATCATGTTTTGAATATCTATGAAAACTTCATTGGACATTAGACAAAGGTAATCATCTTTTTAAGCTATTTTTCTTGCCAACAAATGATGCCGGAGGTAACATGAATTTATTTAATTAGAAAACCCAGGTAGAATGAAAGTATTATATTTAATGCTAATAACTCTGAAGACATACCTGTTTTAATTAAACCAACAACCTTATACTAACCTTTATTTTCTAAAGATCCGATTATCAGGTTGTCAACTAAAAAATAGTCACAACCTAAAACTTAAGAATTATGTTTTATTTAATGGGAATTTTTAGGACTTCAAGCCCCAGGAGACAGCATCTCAAGTGACCCTGAGAGAACTGCTCTGAACGGAGGGGGGGGACAGGGGACTGTGTGTGATCAGGTTATACAGAATTTTGTAACAAAGGGCAAGTACTCCAAACATGAAAAGTATTTTTTGTGAATTAAAGAAAACCTGATCTCTCAAGTTAAAGAATTTAGTGCTTTTCCATGTATGGGACTTCCCTGGTAGCTCAGCTGGTAAAGAATCCACCTGCAATGCAGCGGAGACCCCGGTTTGATTCCTGGGTCAGGAAGATTCACTGGAGAAGGGATAGGCTACCCACTCCAGTATTCTTGGGCTTCCCTTGTGGCTCAGATGGTAAAGAATCTGCTGCAATGTGGGAGACCTGGTTTTGATCCCAAGGTTGGGAAAATCCCCTGGAGAAGGGAATGGCTACCAACTCCAGTATTCTGTTCTGGGTCACAAAGAGTTGGACACAACTGAGCAATTTTCACTTTCACTTTTATGTTTGGGAAGATGTAATAGTCTGGGCTCACTGAAATCATTCCTTTCATATGTATCTAAGCTATCTGGCACCAGCATCCAGTGATCTTTCACATCCTAAGTTCCTCAGTTCTCACTGTAGGGAATGACTAGAGCCTGCTGGTTGCCTGATGGCAGGTATTGTTCTCCTTCCTGATTGTCCTTAGGCTAGAAATTTACATTTGGAGGGTCAGAATTGCTGATGACTGAAACATTCTTGTTTACTGATATGGCAGGAAGTACTCCATTTCTCAAGGTGAACTTGAAAAATATCTGAGTTACACTTTTGCATTTCCAAGAGTTTTAAGAAACTTTCACCCACATAAGAACTTGATTTTCTTCAAGCCAATGAAATGGAGCTCTTTTACAAATCAATTTATAGTAATATCATATCATCCAGAGGTAGAAATTAATATACATCTATAACACATACACATAGATACACAAACGTACAGGCAAAGATAGATATCTTATAGCTTCTGTTTAAAAGTTTTAGCCATGGGAATCTGAAAGATGGTAACGATAACCCTATATGCGGGACAGAATGAGAGACACAGATGCATGGAACAATTTTATGGACTCTGAGGGAGAAGGTGAGGGTGGGACGTTCTGGGAGAATGGCATTGAGACATGTGTATTGTCATATGTGAAACAGAGCACCATTCCATGTTCGATGCATGTGACAAGGGCTCGGGGCCGGGGCAATGGGATGATCCAGAGGGATGGGAGGGGGAGGGAGGTGGGTGGGGGGTTCGGGAAGGGGAACACATGTAAACCCATGGCTGATTCTTGTCAATGTATGGCAAAAACTATTACAATATTGTAAAGTAATTAGCCCCCAAGTAAAATAAATAAATTTATAAAAAAAAAAAAAAATAAAATAAAAGTTTTAGCCATGAATTAGATACAATAATACAAAACTCACTAGTTATAAAAATGGTTGGATTCAAAGTACATTTCTGACAGACAGAATAATTTAAAGTTACCTGCTCAGGTGGCTAAAGGCCTTTATTAATATTAGTGGAGAAGACACTTAAGATTTTTCATTTGCCTAAGTGTCAAAATAACCTTTCCCTTTTTAGCTTTTCTTCTGATAAGAATTACCTCCCTGAAGTTTTCATTTCAAGAAGATGGCCTAGATAAGAGTTCTAGGAGAAGACAAGGTAGAATATTTACATCTCAAAGGCACAGAGAAACAATGTAGTTCCTCCAAGAAGGACTTTTGTTCCCTAAGGCCAAAATTTTTACAATACCTACAATTTGTTTGTCTCTGTAATGTTTTACTAAATCTTTTCACAAAAGCTTCAGGTTTTTCTTTCCCTCTGGGCACAGGGTTTCATTTTAGCTTAGGGGAGAAGGCCTTAAAAAAAATTCCTATCAGGCTATGAATATCAGCTTCAAATTTAGCCAAATTCTGATGTGAAAGATATTTTTAAAAAAAGGAAAAAGAAAGACATCCTTTCAAATATCTTTTAACTTTTTAGCCAGGACTAACAGTAAATAATTTTGGTAACGTAGAGTAATCCTTTTTGGATTAAAGAGGTATCCCCAAAAAGGATGCAAGAGAGATTTTCTTTTCCTTTCTCTACCTAGTATTACAGACAGAGATTCAAGAGAGCAGATTCTGGTAAGAATTCTCAACCTTTACTGACTTCTGCAGGATCCTACTTGCAGGCTATGACTGGGGTTTGAAGTAGAGTGTAGCTATGATATCACCAGAATTTGGCAAGATTTTTTAATTTTAATTTAAGTTTTCCTTTAGTGGTTTAAAAATATTACTGGTAGCAGTTTACTAGTCCCAGAGAACCCCATGACCTCTTGAAGAGGCCCAGATAGGGCCTGTCCTTTGAGGGTACAAGCAGCAGAATTGGAGATGACTTTGAAGATTTTTCATAGATCCTATGAGGACAATCTTTTTTCCCAGTGTCTTAGTTGATTACAAGTGAGACATCAATCCCTGGGCCAGCATTTTGATGATGCTTGTGAGGGTGCAATGTAGAAGACCCAGGTGTTATTTTAGGTGCCAGAACTTGAAGCTGTTGTAGTTGTAAGGTCAATAGCTTAGCTGACTTTTGCTTGTGGTCTTGTTCCAAAATACTTTCAAAGTGCACAGCAATGGTCATGAATTCAGTCAAACCAATAATCTCCCACCCTATTTTCTGCCCTTTTATCAGTCCATCTATGTTAGGAGATAATTTATTTACAAAAAGGGCAGCTAGAGCAGGCTATGCTCAGGCAGTCAGTCAGGTCCAACTCTTTGTGGACCTATGGACTGTAGTCCTCCAGGCTCCTCTGACTATGGGATTTTTCAAGCAAGAATACTGAAGTGGGTGGGCATTCCCTCCTCCAGGGGATCTTCCTGACCCAGGGATCGAACTAGCATCTCCTTCACTGACAGGCAGACTCTTTATCACTAGCAGCACCTGGGAAGCCCAGAGCAGGTGGAGTGACTTCATTTATTGAATGAAACCTGGAACACCTTAGGTAAAGCACTTTCAGACAGGCTTTACAAATTGCAACAGAATTATTTTTGTTTTGTTTGCATCTTTGAATAATACACCAACTTACATGGGCAGAGAAGACTCTAGGAATGGCTTTTAAATGATTGGTTGCTGTTTCATGAGCTTTATTTTTTGGTTCATGAGGGAACCATGTTGATAGCTGAGGATCTCATTCTCAGGATTATGTCTTTCTGCTTCCCATATCCACTTTTTGGCGACATCAGGTCCTACCAATATGTGCACCAGCAGAGTACTTTGGTAAAGGATAGAGGGGAGCAATAGGAATCATGTCAGATTTATTTTCTCTATTTTAGGTACCTCTTGGGTCTTTAATTTTCTACTAGTGTTTTGCAGCACATTTTTTTGGTGAGGCCATTTTGGAATCTTGAAGACTTTTGGATGCTTGTGCACACCAACTTAAATAGATACACCATTCTGTTTAATTCAGGAACGTTTGCTTTTAACTACACTTTTTAAATGACCGATCTTGTCTGATTGGAACATTTGCCACAATGGCCATTGTAATTCTAGACTGTTTATAGTAAGAGTTTGCCATTTTTGTAGATATTTATAACTTCTGGGACCATAGTTCTTAGACATAAAATAGCAGGTGTACCAGAGACGGCATGCTCAACTTTTTTGGAATTTAAGTATCCCATTTTACTACTGTTAATCTATTTTAGCTAAACTTCTGAGTCTTTTGGAGCCAAACTATACCTAACAAGGATGTGTCTCTGGGCTGGGAATTGTGTAATGTTTTCCAGTGTACCCTGTTGCACAGAAATTTTCTTGAGATTGACAGGTTAGTGTCAATCTAACCCATTCTGTGACCAACTTAATGTAACACAGGTGTGTTAGGTGATGAGCACTCTGCTGCTGCTAAGTCGCTTCAGTCGTGTCCGACTCTGCGATCCCATGGACGGCAGCCCACCAGGCTCCGCCATCCCTAGGATTCTCCAGGCAAGAATACTGGAGTGGGTTGCCGTTTCCTTCTCCAGTGCATGAAAGGGAAAAGTGAAAGTGAAGTCGCTCAGTCATGTCTGACTCTTAGCGACCCCATGGACTGTAGCCTACCAGCCCTCCTCCATCCATGGGATTTTCCAGGCAAGAGTATTGGAGTGGGGTGCCATTGCCTTCTCCGGATGAGCACTCTAAAGGCTTTTAAATGCTTGACTTATGTACATTTCTGTGACTTTCTGAGATCTTGATTAGCAATAGTTTCTAATTCATGTGCACATTAACATAACAGCATTATCAATGTTACTGTGGAATGGCCAACAGAAAGTACTGTATACATCAACAGCAATTCCCATGAAATTGGGGGCTAGATAAAGAAGTGAACCAGTGAATCCCAAAGAATGGGGGCTGCAGGACTGGTTTGCACAACAAACCATTTCACAACAAATGCTGGTGGTAGTGGTGGCTGGGGTGGTGGTGGGGGCTGCAGACTAAACTGCCAGCAGTTCCCAGTGTGGATCTAGAGACAGAAACAAAGGCTGAGGTGTTCCAATCCAAAGGGGAATTGTGAACTGAACCAAAGGCTTGGGTTCTAGATGGAGCCATGTGCTCGCTCATGCTGACCTACCCTGGACTGGAAATCCAATTAGATCAGGAGCGCAACACAAAGAGAACAGAGCTCAGAACTACAAGAAACTGATCCACAGCCCTCAGAAATGGTGAAAAAGAGAACTCAGAAGATTTTCCAGGTACTAGGCCTCTGTTTCTCATTTTCCCAGAAACCAGTGGAAGTGTTAGGTGCTCAGTCATGTCTGACTCTTTGCAACCCCATGGACTGTGGTCCACCAGGCTCCTCTGTCCATGGGATTCTCCAAGCAAGAATACTGGAGTGGGTTGCCATGCCCTTCTCCAGGGGATCTTCCTGACCCAGGGATTGAACCTGGGTCTCTCACATTGCAAGCAGATTCTTTACCATCTGAGCCATCAGAGAAGCCCCATTGGAAGTCTCCTTCCATTCCACCATGGCCACTAAATTTGTTAAAAAAAAATTCAACTGAATAAATCTGAAGAGCTAATTTGCTTTATTTCATGATTTATGAATCGGGCAGCATCCCATCTCAGCCAATAGAAAGGGCTCCAAAGATCTGTACAAAATGGAAATTTATAGGCGGAAGGAGGCAGGACAAGGAAGCAATTCTAGCAAAGCATGGATTGTTTCAGGTGAAGTCACTTCCTTTGGGGAAAGGCAAGGGGCTTTCAGGCAGATTTCCTCAGTAATACTGACCAGGTAATTCCAGATTGACTGATTAAAGGTCACATTCCTGGGAGAGGTCAAAATTGCAATTAGGTTAAGTATGACGTCTTGGTTTGCTGACATGGGGCTTAGCACAAGCAACTCCATTTTGGATCTGCTGTTTCTTTTCTTTCCTTTTTTTTTTTTTTTTTGGTCATTTTAACTGTGTTTTCTCAGGCTCATGGCACAGAAAGATTTCTGTCTAGTTTGCATGGCAAAATGTATATATCTATCCTGTTTTTGTCATCTTTCCTTTCCACTAAATTTGCACATGGCAAGGAAATGGGATTAATGCCTGTGCAGATAATGGGATTAAGATACAATAATTTAGGTAAGGGAGTAGCTTCAAAAGCATATGATCTGAGCTACTTCCTATGATCTGTATAAAAATAACATTCATCATGGTAGACCTACATTTAAAAAAGTAGATTATAAAAAATAAACAGAGTATTTGCTGCACATTTTATCCCTAGGGCATTACAAACTAACTTCAGTATTTTGCGTTCCCCAAATTTTACCATCTTATGTTCTAGAAGCTTTCAGGAGATACCCAAGACATAAAAAGATCACACTTACACTTGGGAAGGTTATAGTTTTGTTAATAACTTGGAATTCAACTAGTGAAAACATTTAAAGAGAATTTCCAGAGCAATACACAAGCACAAATGATGGAAGACAAGCACATGTATATGAAACTTATTATTTTTAAGCCAGTATAGTATGTTTCCTTAATTGAAGATAGAAATCTCCTAAAATACTTAATTTCCTTTCTGTGCTATACATGTGTACTATCTCATTTAACCTATTCAAACACATATAGGATAGATATCTAAATGACAGTTGCTTCTGTAGATGAGGGAGCTAAGGTTTGGAGAGATAATTAATTCGTCAACGGTCATCACAATACCAAGAGCTAGGACCAGAATCTCAGCTACCCTTTTGAATCCCATTCCAGACCAATTTGGACCACATCACAGCTACATCCCAATGCAGTTTCTCATTTTAAACTCAGGGAGTTAAATTCCTCAAATGTAGAGAGGCTGCCTAATAGTGGATATAAAACCTGCTAGAATGATCAGCTTACTCTGGTCTAGTCTGACTTTACTGATTTTAGGCATCAAAATATTACATCCTGGGAAATCAGTCTCCTTTTAAAAAAGAAAAGTTTTCTGCACCAGTAAACCCCTTAGTTGCAGACAGACTTGACAATTGGCCACCTTACCCCTGGTTTTCCCACATATATAGGGGTAGAGTCAATCCTAACATCATTCTCCCAAGTCACCACCACAGCCTACATCCAATCACCTAGGGCCTACCTAAAGCTCAGAGCCAAAAACAACCCCTGAACATAGGAGAAACTCAAAAAATATTTGCTGAATTAGTGTCTATGTTTGTCAAGTTCCCCAGCTCATGGTCCACAGTGTTTTGCCTCCAGTCATTGTTCATCAATGTTTGCTGAATCATGTATAGATGACATCAGTCTGAAATAAACATTAAGGGGAATCTTAAAGAGGTAAAGAAGATTCCAAGGAAGGAAGAGATCTGTCTCTTCATCTTGATGATGGTGTAGGACTTGGGGCTTGATTGTACATTTATGAATATCACATCTCTCTCCTCTAGAAGATCAATTAGTGGAGCCACATTTCCTCTCCTGACCAGCAACCTCCCCAAATTGCTGCTTGACTGCCAACACCAGCTGGGCTTCCAAAGGAGCAAAGGTCAAAGTAAGTGCCCCAATGACTGTCTAGACAACATTCCTCAAGTCTCAGGCAATGTGCTCATAATTAGCCCATCTAATGCTTGCAACATCATGACACCATTACTATTATTATTCCCATCTTATGGATAAATTGACTAAAGCTTCTAAGGGGGCTGAATCAGAAACCAAGCCCTTAGACACAAAGACAAAGAACATTCCACGTTATCATACAGTTGATGGACATGTCATGCCTAATCATGTGGTACCTTACCGACATCTATTGTATCTGAGTGTCTTGAAAATAATCAGAATAGTTATTTTCTGGTAATTGAAAGATATTATGGAATAAAAGATCATGTAAACAGAACTTTGTATAATTTAAGGTGGCTTAACTTTGCTTGTTCTTTCTTCTGATTTTTGAAACTTTGTATTTGGAATCTGTAGGTCTGAACCTGTGCCTAACACTATAAGCAGTTTTCCTATGACTGCATCTGCAAGTACTAGCAAAGGTAAAATTCATCCCTTGAAAAGCCCAAAATATGTCGTTCTGAAAAACAAACAAACAAACTATACATCTTTGTGAAATATTCACTTTTCTTTCCCTTGCACTCCTTTTCCTTTCCTTTTGTGTAAATTGGATCTTCTTGTACAGATATATCTAACTGAGGGAATCAACCAAAATGTAAATGTAAATGAAGCCATACTCCAAGGCTTTAATATCCTTAACTACTGATAATTATAGAGAATATGTTGGAACTAGCTGAGTCCTATAGGAAAATACTTCTTTAAACTTCTTCACTTTAACCTTGGAAATGCATAGAATCAAAGAACTTTAAAACTGGACAGATCTTAGAAATAATCTAATTTGGGGGTTTTCTAGCTTTGGTTTACAGAGCCATGGGAGCCTGTTCGATGAGTGACTGTTCAACAGGGTCCTATCAACATCAAGGGACAGTGACAGGAAGAGGTTAAATAGGGGTCCTGCTCATCGTCAATGTGTACTGATGGCATGTATTATGAGTTGGCCCACCCAGTACCTACTCCAACCCCTTTCTAGCTCTCCTCCTGTCCTGTACGGGACCTGGGTTCAGTCAACAACACACACACATAAAAGTGAGCTACATGAAAGGGCAGCCCAGAGGCTGGGGGCTCAGATCTTCTGGCAAGGACAATGGCAACATTATTAGGCAGAGCTGTGTACAGTTTCTGGTTTCCAGTCTATAGTGTGGGAGGTATCAAGGGATGGGCAAATGACAATGTTGCTTCCACCAGAAGAGGGGCATTTTGGAATATTCTCTAGCTGCTTTGTTCCTTTGCTGACAAAGGTCCTTCTAGTCAAATCTATGATTTTTCCAGTAGTCATGTATGGATGTGAGAGTTGGATCGTAAAAAAGGCTGACACCGAAGAATTAATGCTTTCAAAATGTGGTGCCGGAAAAGACTCTTGAGAGTCCCTTGGACAGCAAGAAGATCAAAGCAGTCAATCCTAAAGGAAATCAACCCTGAATATTCATTGGAAGGATTGATGCTAAAGCTCCAAATCTTTGGCCACCTGATGCAAAGAGCCAACTCACTGAAAAAGACTCATGCTGGGAAAGATTGAGAACAGGAGGAAAAGGGAATAACAAAGGATGTGATAGTTGGATGGCATCACTTACTCAATGGACATGAGTTTGAGCAAACTGCGGGAGATAGTGAAGGACAGGGAAGCCCGGCACTCTGCAGTTCATGGGGTCGCAAAGAGTTGGACACAACTTAGCAACTGAACAATGAACAACAACCTCATGCCTGTGCCTGAGGTCATGGTCTATGGGAACCTCATGCTAGAAGCCCATGTCTCAGAGAATCTTCCAATCTCCTGGTACCAAGAAAAAAATGGCTGACATATTTCACAGATTGCAAAGTGCTTCATTGAACAGTTTGACTTGATTCAAAAAAAACAGCACTCAGGCTGGACTTTTCAGGGGGCACATTTAAACTGGTGGTTGGCACACTGAGAGGGACACAACTGGACAATGGCACACTCATATCTTATGACTGTAGTCCAGGACTCTTTAGAGATTTCTGTACAAGTAACATTTGATTAATATATTTGAATCAGTTCAGTTCAGTCGCTCAGTCGTGTCCAACTCTTTGTGACCCCATGAACCGAAGCACACCAGGCCTCCCTGTCCATCACCAACTCCCAGAGTTTACCCAAATTCATGTCCGTTGAGTCGGTGATGCCATCCAACCATCTCACCCTCTGTCATCCCTTTCTCCTCCCACCCTCAATCTTTCCCAGCATCAGGGTCTTTTCAAATGAGTCAGCTCTTCACATCAGGTGGCCAAAATATTGGAGTTTCAGCTTCAGTATCAGTCCTTCCAATGAACACCCTGGACTGATCTCCTTTAGGATGGACTGGTTGGATTTCCTTTCAGTCCAAGGGACTCTCAAGAGTCTTCTCCAACGTCACAGTTCAAAAACATCAGTTCTTCAGTGATCAGCTTTCTTTATAGTCCAACTCTCACATCCATACATGACTACTGGAAAAACCCATAGCCTTGACTAGACAGACCTTTGTTGACAAAGTAATGTCTCTGTTCATATATTTGAATAGCTAGTTCTAAACCAATTTATAAATCATAGGTTGTACATTTCAAAATCAAAAATGTCTAAGTATGTGACTCAAGGCTGGTGTAAGGTAATAGGCAGGATGGCTTCTGAGATCATCTGAAAGTCCCTACCCCTTGAAAACAATCACCTTCAAGATTTGTTAATGTGTAGGCTTACTGCCACTCTTACACACCAGTCTGGGAATAAAAAATGGTACCACCACTTTGGAAAACAGTTTGGCACTTTCTTAAAAAGTAAAAAAAAAAAAAAAGCCCATGTACTATATGATGTAGTCATTTCATGTTTGGGTATTTACTCAGAGAAATAAAAGCATATATCCAGATAAAGACTTGAACATAAATACTCAAGAGTAGTGTTATACGTAAGAGGCAAAAACTGGAAACAATTTAAATATCCATCAACAGGTGAGTGAATAAACATACTGTGATACAAACACAACGGAGTTCTACTCAGCAATAAATAACAGACTATTAAAACACAAAACAACATGGATGAATCTCAAAATAATTATGCTGAGTGAAAGAAATTATGGAAAGTATAAATTAACTTAGAGAAAGAAGGTGAGTTTACTGAATCTGGATTTGGGCAGCAAGAAGGGGCACAGAGAGTGGGAAGGAATAAAATACAGGAAGACAGAAAGAACCATTTGAGGGTGATGAATCTCTTCATTATCTCCATTGTGATGACAGTTTCATAGGTGTATACAGAGGTCAAAATTCAATGATAAATAAGTGAATTTATCATATGGCAATTGTTTCAGTTTGCTAGGGCTGTTATAACTAAGTACCATCAACTGGTTTAAACAACAGAAATTTATTTTCTGATAGTTCTGAAAGCTAGAAGTTCATGATCACAGTGTCAGTAGGGCTAGTTTCTTCTGAGGTTGTGAGGGAGAATCTGTTTTGTGACTCTCCACTACCTTCTGTGGCTTGCTGGCAAACACTGGTGTCTCGGCTTGTAGAAGCCTCACCCTAATCTCTGCCTTTGTTTTCATTCAGTGCTCTCCTCATGGGCATGGATGTCCAAATTGCTCCATTTTATAGGACTCAGTCATTTTGGATTAGAGGTCCACCCTACTCCAGCATAACTAATCTTAACTAATTACATCTGCAATGATCTTATTTCCAAAGAAAGTCACTTTCTGAGGTCCTAGATTAGAACTTCAACATACGAGAAGGGACAATTCAACTCATACAAGCAATTACAACTGAATAAAGCTGTTTAGAAAAAAAAAAAAAAAAAAACTTACCAAACCAGTTAAACTCAAATTCAGCCATCAATATTATGTAAGAGTTGAACTTTTCCCATTTTTTTTCTAAAATTAAGTCACCTCTGAAAGTGTGAACATGGTACTCATTCTGTCTCTCTCTCTCTAGCTTAGACTACTCCATGTTGTGGGGTGATTCAGTTCTCTTATCCCTTTTTTTTCTCTCCCTTCACTTTTAACTCATGAAATTTCTGAGGAATCTTCTTTCTTGGAATGTGCTGACACATCATCTGGCCTTTACCTAGTGAGAAGACACCATTTATACATCAAAACCACCCATTTTCTCTCATCAGTCTCGGTACAAAGTGGTACTGTAATCAACATGGTCACAAACACAAAAACAGATACTGCCACTTGATGGCATTTTTCTTCATTCACTTATAAGGATGCCATTCAGTGATTCAGAATATGCTTACATTGACAGTAACTCTTCAGATTATTACTAGAATGCAAACAAATAAAAATTTCTTACAGCAACCTAGCAGACTCCTGAGAGTATAACCACAAAATTCTGGGAAGCCTGAGGATCCCAGTTAAAGCTATATTACTATTAATATTAGAGAAAGATTCCTGATCTAAAAATCAAAGAGACAGATTTTAAGCTTAAGTGTGCCTATTAACCAGCAGTGTGACCTTGGACAAGGATTTAAATCTACCCAAACTTCCCAGATGCGCTGAAGTACGTGGAAATGTTAGCATTCTTAAGACATGAACTTGCTCATCTGTGAAATGAAAGGGTTGAGCCAGATTATCTCTAAGGTTCTTTTTGGCTTCAATCCTATGGTACTTGCTGATTAGAACTTCAATATAGACTCAATTCAAGTGACCAGCCTAAGTCACCACTTATATATCACATGTCTCTCTGTGGCTTTTTATTCTCCCAAAGTCACAAAGCTCAAAGGCTAAGGCCCTTTTCCAAAAGACAGTGTATGGTGCAAGGTTTGGGCTAGATACAGACTCATGGGTACAATGCCAATCAAATTTCAGAGAATAATGATTTCAACAGATGATTAGTCTGGTAGGCAAGTACTCAGTTATCCATGAAAATGGAATACGGGCAATGCTTTACTCAGAAGAAACTGTTAACATGCTCAGAGATGTAAAATGTGAGCATCTTTATTATAAAATGAAGTGCACTCAAAAATGCAGACAAACTTGACAGAGGAAAGTATTGAATGAAGTGGAGGGAAATTCCAAGAGCTTCTGTATTTCTGCAGGATATGTATTAAACATTTGTGTCTCCTTTGCCTGATGATCTTTCTTTTATATCCTGGTAGACCCCTAGGACTAAAAATAAATGTAGATACTAAATTTATGGTAATGGGGTACCGAATTCCCATGCAGTTTTCCTGTAAGGAAATATTCTGAACTTCTTTAAAGTCTTATAGTTACTGAGAGAAAAAGGATATTAATGAAAGCAGGAGTACAAGCTGCTGTGGGGGCAACTGACGGTCGCCTCTCCCTGCTTTAAGTCTTTGGAAACTTTCAGAAGGCAACAGAGTGATGGTAATCAGGTTAGCCATCCCCCAAGAACAAGTTTAAGAGGAAATGAGAGAATACAGCCAATATTTTATAATATCAGTTGTGTCCAACTCTTTGCGACCTTATGGACTGTAGCCTGCAAGGTTCCTCTGTTCATGGGATTTTCCAGGCAAGAGTAGTAGAGTGGGTTACCGTTTCCTCCTCCAGGGGATCTTCCCAACTCAGGGATCAAACCTGCACCTCTTCTGTCTCCTGCATTCGCAGGTGGATTCTTTACCACTGAGTCACCTGGCGGGAAGCATAAGAAGAGAGGAGAATATGGCCAATATTTTATAATAACCATAAATCGAATATAACCTTTAAAGTTACAAATCACTATATTGTGTATCTGTAGCATAGACTATGAACTATACCTCAATTAAAATAATTTATAATAGAGAAAGAGGAAGTGAGAATTGGAAAGCCCTAACAGCTGTATTCTAGTATATTTTGTTTGCTCTAATGATGGCCTTGTCCTTGCTGTGTGATCCTGAGTCAGTCATGTCCTGACTGACTGTCCATAGGAAGAAAATCTATGACAAATCTAGATAGTGTATTAAAAAGCAGAGACAGCACATTATCGACAAAGGTCCGTATTGCCGAAGCTATGATTTTACCAGTAGTCATGTATGAATTGGAGAGTTGCACCATAAAGAAGGCTGAGCACTGAAGAATTGATGCTTTTGAACTGTGGTGTTGGAGAAGACTCTTGAGAGTCCTTTGGACAGCAAGGAGATCAAAGCAGTCAATCCTAAAGGAAATCAACCCTGAATATTCATTGGAAGGGCTGATGCTGAAGTTCCAATACTCTGGCCACCTGATGCAAAGAACCAACTTATTGGAAAAGACCCTGATGCTGGGAAAGATTGAAGGCAAGAGGAAAAGGAGCAACAGAAGATGAGATGGTTAGATGGCATCACTGATTCAATGCACATGAGTTTGAGCAAACTCAGGGAGATAGTGAAGGACAGGGAAGCCTGGCATGTTGCAGTTCATGGTGTCGCAAAGAGTCGGACATGACATAGAGACTGAACAAGAGTAACAACCTATGTTAGGCACATTAACATTTTTTAATCCTCACAAAGCCCACCATATAGATGCAAGGACAAACAAAGAGAATTTAAATAACTTGTTCAAATCCACACAGCTATGCTGTGCTGGAATATAAACCTCAGTAACATAAATAAAAGGCCCTAACTTGTAACTATTACAGTATATTGCCTCTTTAGTAGGTGTATTACCTGGCACAGAGTAAGTACTTAATTTATGTTACTTTATGTTATCTATTATCATACAAGCAAAAGAGAAATCAGAATGTAGAGCAAATAATTGAAAACAAACGTATAAACTAAAATCTTTATAATATAAGAGCCAAAAACCTAAATAAACCTTTATTTATTAATAAGGTCTGGCTGCCTAAAAATAAATAGCAATGGAAATAGAAAAAAATTGAATATGTTAAACTGATGCTTCAAACTATAGTTTATGCATCCATAGTTCAATAACCAAAATGGGCATTTCTAATGAGTAAGTTTACTACAACATCTGCTGTAGCAAATAACTGATAAGGCCTTATTTCTCACCAACAGAAGATTGGTAAAATTACACAGCCATAAAGCATTACAGTTTCAAAGACATTTTAATAATATGAAGAAAAAGCTCATGATCTAATTTGCTCTAATTATATAAAGACATTAATTTATTAATTGAGTCAATTCATCCATTCAAAAAATGTTTACTGAGTACCTATTACATGCTGAGTGCTGGGCTAGGAGATGGCCATCTGGTCTCTGCCTTCAAACAGTGTATAGTCTAGCTTTATAGAGTAAGCTTTGTCAATAGCCTGGCACAATCCCTTTATAAGACTTAGTTTTCTTATGTGTAAATAAGGAGATTGGGCTAGATGACTGACAAGGGCTATGCAGCAATTAAATTAAGCGGAAATGGGATTCTTGATCCAGTTAGGCATAAAGATGTTATTTGGTGTATGTGCAAGGTTATAGCAGGACTAAAACTGCAAAAGTACCATAAACTTAGAAATGTGAGCTGTTTAGAACAATGAACCTTGATTTGTTCCAGACTGAGGGATTTCTCAGATGTGAAACTTTAGGACTAAAACCTCCAATGTCCTAGGCACACCAAGATAGTTGAACACCTTAGTTTCATGTCAAATTATTAACATAATTGCTGAAATAATTTACATTAATAATTAGTAAAATTATTTTGCTAAAATAATTAATAAAAATTATTACAGAAACCTTAATAAATACCTTTTCTGTGTTGAAATGATTTCATACGCAGTACAAAACTGAAAGAACAGAAACTATGGACATGCAGTACACTCCTTCAATTGTCAAAAATTTTTAGAGAAATAATATGTTTGGTGGGCAAGTTAACAATGATCACAACAATCACATGAGTTTTACAGTCATTATCCTCTAAAAGCTTGGTAATGATTGTTTTAAAACTATAATCTTAATTCAGAGGCTGTATAAAATACTGACCACCGGAGAGAAACCACACTGTATCTCTCTAATTGAAATACATATTTACTCTTAAGATACATTAATATAATATTTAGTACATATTATATTAATATTTACTATATTAAATAAATAATAACATTTTATTCAGAGAGACATTTCTTTATTGTTATTATTTTTTACTGAAGTTTTTGTTCAGTCATCATGTCATGTCTGATTCTTTATGACCTCATGGACTGTAGCACTCCAGGCTCCTCTATCTTCCACTATTTCCCAGAGTTTGCTCAAATTCAGGTCCACTTAGTCGGTGATGCTATCTAACCATATAGCTGACTTACAATGTTGTGGTAATTTCTGCTGTACAGCAAACTGATTCAATTCTATGAAAATGAACGTGAAAGTCGCCCAGTCGTGTCCGACTCCTTACGACCCCATGGTCTATACAGTCCATGGACTTCTCCAGGCCAGAATACTGGAGTGGGTAGCCTTTCCCTTCTCCAGGGGATCTTCCCAACCCAGGAATTAAACTGGGATCCCTGCACTGCAGGCAAATTCTTTACCAACTGAGCTATCAGGGAAGCCCCCAGTTTTATCTATATATGTAATAAACTTTTCAATATTCTTTTCCACTATGGCTTATCACAGGGTTTTGAACATAACTCCCTGTGTTATACAGTAGGACATTGTTGTTTATATATATATATATATATATATATATATATATATATATATATATATATATCTTCTTTATCCTTTCATCTGTTGATAGATGTTTAGGTTGTTTCCATGTTTTGGCTATTGTAAATAGTGCTGCTATAAACATAGGAATGCATGTAACTTTTTGAGCTATTGTTTTGTCTAAATATACATCTAGGCATAGGACTGTTGGATCATATGGCAAGTCTAGTTTTTTGAGAAACCTCCATACTGTTTTCCATAGTGGCTTTTCCAGCTTATATTCCCACCAACAGTGTAGGAAGCTTCCCTTTTCTTCACAACATCTCCAGTATTTGTTATTTGTAGACATTTTAATAAAGACAAGAATGTGTCACTGGTGTGAGGTGGTATCTCATTCTAGTCTTGACTTGCATTTCTCTAATAACTAGAGATGCTGAGCAACTTTTCATGTGCATATTGGCCATCTGTATGTCTTCTTTGGGACTATGTCTGTTCAGGTGTTCTTCCTATTTTTCAATTGGGTTATTTGTCTTGTTGTTCAGTTGTATGAGATGTTTGTATATTTTGGAAATTAAGCCCTTGGAGACAGACATATTTCCAGCTTGTAAAAGTTATGGCTTAAAATGGCATATTATAATTTCATTCTTAAAGTACAGATGTCCTTTAAAATATTATTCTAATATGATCACCTTCTAAAGATTCCATCTTTCTTTCTTCTTTTCTTTTACCACATATACCAGTACAATTAAGCTAATAGCAATTATAATGTTTCTTCAAACTGAAGCTAAAGAACCTCAAGGGGATGGTGAGGGATCCCAGAGGAATTTGTAGTGTCTCAACAAGGCCAACTCCAGGGGCACTAATGCCTCCCTACATCAACAGTAAGATCTACCTCTCTTGGGATCTCTGGGGCCCTTCTATCAATCTCCTTTCTCCTCCAAAGCCTCCAAGGTCTTCCAAAATGTAAGAAATAAATAAATGTTTACTAATAAATTTAAGACCCCAGTAATGGGTGAGCTCAGTAGGAGTAATTCAGATAGATTTGAGGATTCTACAAAGAAACAAATTAGTTTGGTTTAGTTATCCCTGTCTGTTAACTATTTTCTCTTTATTCATTCCAGTGACAAGGGGTTTTTAAATGTCAGTTGATAAAATAATCCTGACACCCATTTGCAGAGTTACAAAATGGCAGTTCCTAAAATTTGGACCCATTAACCATTTAAGCAGTTCATCACATTTCCAATGACTGCATCAAACTTCCGATTCCTTTATAAATGTTCTGTCTACATCTGTTTTCCTCTGTCCCACAGCCATCTTTCCAACAAACAGCAATCCTGGTCTTCCCCACCAACCAGGCTCCCTTCCCACCTGTGGCACGTATCTTTCATCCTAATGATAATGCTCCTTCTGTCAGGAGCCAAGTACATGCAGTGGTCAAGTGGAAATAGGCAGAGCTTCCTTTCTCATACTTGCTTTCGGGAAGAAGGAAAGTAGTTTCAATAAATGATATAGGGGTTTCAAAAGAAATGAATAGTGGAGGGACAGTCTGTTTCTCTCATTGGAGCTGCTAGAGCTTTTAAAGTAGTCTGTCACCTGTATCAGCTCTGTGAAATAATCATCCCACTTGTCTGACCTAATGACCTAATGAGGACCTAATTAGTCCTCAATACTAGGCTAATAATGCCTAATGCTTCCTTGTGCTGAAAGCTTACTTCAGTTCACTTCAGTTCAGTCGCTCAGTCGTGTCCGACTCTTTGTGACCCCATGGACTGCAGCACGCCAGGCCGCCCTGTCCATCACCAATTCATGGAGTTTACTCAAACTCTTGTCCATTGAGTCAGTGATGCCATCCAACCATCTCATCCTCTGTCGTTCCCTTCTCCTCTGGCCCTCAATCTTTCCCAGCATCAGGGTCTTTTCAACTGAGTCAGTTCTTCACATCAGGTGGCCAAAGTATTGGAGTTTCAGCTTCAGCATCAGTCCTTCCAATGAATATTCAGGACTGAATTCCTTTAGGATGGACTGGTTGGATCTCCTTGCAGTCCAAGGGACTCTCAAGAGTCTCCTCCAACGTCACAGTTCAAAAACATCAATTCTTCAGTGCTCGGCTTTCTTTATGGTCCAACTCTCACATCCATACATGACTACTGGAAAAACTATAGCTTTGACTAGATGGACCTTTGTTGGCAAAGTAATGTCTCTACTTTTTAACAAGCTGTCTAGGTTGGTCATAACTTTTCTTCCAAGGAGCAAGCATCTTTTAATTTCATGGCTGCAGTCACCATCTGTAGTGATTTTTGGAGCCCCCAAAAATAAAGTCTGTCACTGTTTCCCCATCTATTTGCCATGAAGTTACGGAACCAGATGCCACGATCTTAATTTTCTGAATGTTGAGCTTTAAGCCAACTTTTTCACTCTCCTCTTTCACTTTCATCAAGAGGCTCTTTAGTTCTTCTTTGCTTTAGGTCATATGGGTGGTGTCATCTGCATATCTGAGGTTATTGATATTTCTTCCGGCAATCTTGATTCCATCGTGCTTCCTGACTAGACAGCAAGAACTGCACCAAGCATTTTACAAGCTTATTCTTATTTAACCAGCACAATCCCTTGGGATAGGTACTGCTATTAACCCCACTTTATAGGCAAGGAAACTAAGGTTTAAAGAGGTAAAATGACTTATCCCTGAGGGACACAGTTCATAAGTTGCAGTGCTGGGGTTTAAAGCAGTGTCAGCCTAGTTTCAAAGCTCATACGCTGGGGTCTGACTTGGTTTCTTCTTAGCTGGGCTTCACATCATTCTCATGAAGCCTCTTCCAAAACCTGGAGGCTGTCAGTGATCTTGGCTCCTAGTAACAGTAATTCCTAACCACCATTAATTGTTTCAACTGGTCTCCAGCACTTACTCTGTCAAACTCCACTGTGCAAAGTACAACATTGTTTCCCTTCCTCTCCCAGAAAGACAGTCTGAAAAACCTAAAGGAGACTCCCTAAGAAACCTGTGATCTGTCTTTCCCTTATCATTCAAGTTCTGTGTTTCTGCTAGATGCCCACCTCCTTTCAGACAAACTTCCAAGCTACATGTAATCAGCATGAGAAAATTTGACTCTTGGGAAAGGTTCTAGATTCACCTTACTTTGAAAGTTTTAAAATCTTCTATAGGCAGCACTCTCCCATTTTATTTGCAATGGGCCTTTTTGTATAGCTGTCCATCTATACTTCATTTTACCTGTTTCCCTAAATCAAAATATCTTCTTTCCCTCAAGCCTTTTAAAGCACATTATGAGTCACTGATATCTATATGACAGTTTCCGGATAAAAGAAAGTAAATGGACATTTGAGAGCATCAAATATTTATCAGGCATCTATGAAAGACATCAAGGAATGCTACAGGAATCAAGATATAACATTACTATTATTAAATGCGTACCATATTTTCAAGGAATTTAAAAGATGATACTGTAATAATGAATTTATTCTTCCGGATTCCCCGGAAGTTCTAAACTTGGACATCAGAAAGAAATGTTGTCATATTCTCTTGCCAGAAGCCACTTGGCACTGAGGGGTTAATAATGCTCTAGCTTAAATCAGTAACAAGTACTAAGGGCTTCTCTGAAGTCTGGTTGCAAGGTGCCCACTTGGAGGATGAAACTCAGGTTCATGTGCAGTTTCCAAAAACCCGTTTCCACCTTGCTCTCTGACACCCTGCACTTCAAACAGACTGCATTCTCAATCCTTCGCTTATCTGAACACAACTTTCACACCTAACAAACCAGAGAGCTGTAATTACGAAGTTTCAGAAACGTTTTCTGAAAGCGTCCCTAAATAAGAAGCTGTTTCGCCATCCATTTAAGTGTCGTAATAGTCTCTTTCTACGGCAAGGACACAGACCAGTTCCATGTGCATATAAGTCCAGGTGTGTACACACAGCCCAAGAAATCTCCATTCATTTTAAGAGGAAGGGTCAGGTTTCACACCGAGACTTAGCTGTCTCCTGGGTTGAATTTGTCTGCTTCTCAATGCCAGAAGTCCAAGTTCTATGTTGCACAGAAATCTGGCTCCATTGTGCCTAGGTGGCTTGGTAGAAAGGGTTTTTTTTCCTTTTTTCTTTTGGTACCTTTTCTGCTAAGAAACGTCAGTGTGCTCTGCCTGCCTAACCCAGCCGCAGCCTGTCGTTCCCTAGACAAAAAGCGGTGGCCCGCTGCTCCCTGCAGCGGCCGCGGCGGCGACTCAGGGAGGCCGAGCCTCCCGAGACCCACAGCGTTACGCTTTTGTTGGGCCGGCTACAGATGGTGCCCGGCACCGGGCTGAGTCGGGGGTGGTGCGGGGTGGGGGGGGCAGGAGGGCCGGAGGGGGCGGCCGGGAAGGGGGTCGGGCAGGAGGGGAGGAGACCGCGGAGCAGCCAATGGGCGTGCAGCCCATCAGCTGACCGCTTTTGCTTACACCAGGTGCACGCCGGCTGCGGGAGCACAAAGCCGGGCGCACCGAGGGCGCCGGCAGCCAGCCGGCGAGCTAACCGAGGCCCGTGCGCCCGCGCCTGCAGCGCCCTCCGGGCGGGGAGAGGGGCCGTCGGCGTCAGCGCGGGCAGCAGCATCCGCGCGGTGGCATCCCCAGGCGCCCCGGACGCCCTCCTTTGGACCTGGACACTCGTTGCCCCGCTGTCAGCATCCCGCTTCTATCCTTTATCCCAATACTGCCTGCCTCTGCCCGGCCCCCGAGAGCCGGATTGAGCCCAGGCCCGCGCAGCAGCTGTTGCTCGTGTTACTGCCTCGCTTCGCATCTTGGTGCTCTGCCGCGAGCCCCCTAAGGAGCCAGTGCCTGTGGGTTTGGAGGGAGGTGCCGCTCAGCCGGTCCTCCCCCTTCTCCTCTTCCTCCTGCTGCCGCCTCCGGTGCCTGGTCCGTGCGCACCCCGACACTCCTGCCAGCCGGGCCTCGGGGTAAGTGCGCTCGCTCAGCCGGGCAGCGGCGGGAGATGTGGGCGGCAGCGAGGGGAAGTCAAGGCAAACTTGGTGGCTTGGAGGGCCTAAGGTCTGGGGGACCGTGGGACAAGATCGCGGGCCTAAGAGGTACGAGGGGGCGCGGCTCATGAAGCTGGGAAAAATGACGGATCCAGGGGAGCGGGAATCTAGTAACCTCCTTACGGGGGAAAAAAAAAATCACTGGGGTCTGGGAGAACGGTAATTCGGAAGGAAGGCCGAACAGAAATGAGCAAAAGGCAGTGACAGGATGCGAACCCGCTAGATTCCCGGGACCGACGGCGGGGAGAGTGATGCCCAGGGATCCGGAAGGAGGGCTGCTGGAATCTGAACTGAGGAATGCTGCCGGAGTCGGAAGGGGCCCCAGGAGTTGTAAGAGGGCTAAGAAAAGGGGAAAGAAGGTGGCAAGCTGTGGAAAGAGAAAAGAGAGAGGATGTCTTGGCGGTGGCCTTTTCGGCAAAAGGGTAAGGGGCGTAATTCACAAAGCACTTGAGTGTACTGAAGTGACAGCATTCGAAAGAATCACCTCAGCTGTCGCGCGGTCTAAGTGGGGAAAGACCTCACCCTGCGTCGCGTTTTGAGTCCAGAAAGGGTGGCAGCCTCAGGAGGTTTGCCAGGGATGCAGAAATGTCTGGGAAACCTCGGTCCGTTCCAGGCATGGAGCCGGTGCTGGTTCCTGGCTAGGCTGGGGTGGATAACGAGGAAAGTTTGCCAGCGGGTGTCTTTTGTGCTGCGTGGAGAGGGGTGTGGGCAGCCGCCGACTCGGCACTTCCCAGGGCCCGGCAGTGACTGCCTCCACCGAGGGAGCCCCTGCCTGGTAGGCCCAAGTAGGGTGGAAAGATCGAGTAGCTGGGGGTCTCGGCGCACCCGGGACTGGTGGGAAAACCCGTCCCAGGACGGTTGTGAGGAAGCCGGCCTGGATACTAGCACTGGGAGGTTGGGCAGTAGTACCGCCTTCGGGAGAGAGAGGGGGACCTTGCCTGCTGAGTTCACCCCTGTAGCCATAGCGCCTAGAACTGAATAAATGAATTAGCGGGGTGTGAAGGTTTTGAGACATTCACTCAACTCTCGAACCCCACAGGCCAAGAGTTGAGGAAAATAGACCCTTCTCTAAATCGCACACCACTATTAGCATCTTCATTCCCAGACCCAGATAATAAAGAAAATGGAATTCATTGAGGGGACAGGTATTGCTGACTTGAGAGCTTTTTGCTTGTACGATATTTGGGAAACACAGTATGTTTTTTGTTTTGCAATGTGCTCTGCCACCATGGCCTAAAAAGCATTAACACTACTCGAATATGCCGATTATTTTTGAAAGCCAGCACTAGAGGACTGGAAAGTTCAGGAAGGTACTTTGATCAGTAAAAGTCTACAGTTAAAAAGTGGTGTTGTTGGCTCTGGGGCCATGTGTGTCCCTAAGTCTCTGATTTGCATGCAAATGTGAGCAAATCCTGGCAGATGTCTGGCCTCATCCATTCACATGAAGGAATTTGAAAAGACAAGGAGTCTTTAGTTAACAATAGACCTTAAGAAAATGGAATAAAGGCTCAGTGAGTTTTTCTCTTTGGGAATTTTAAGGCTTGCTGACACCTTTATTCAAGAGCCAAAATCGCTGAGTGTGATTGTACTGAAAGCTCCAAGTACTGCTTGCTCTTTACCTGGCTGTGTGTTTTTGCGCAATATTCAAGCTGGGTATTCTGAGCTAGTGAGGAAAAGTGTTAAATGAAGCAGAAGGTAACTTAATTCCACTTCTCGTGGTTTGAAGTAAATTCTGAATCGACCCCTCAACTTTTATTTAGAGTTTCTTCTCTTTTCCTTTTAGTAACCCCACCTCCTGCTCGCATAGGCTCTCCATCCTCAGGGATATACAATCTAGTTGAAGATAGTTACAGATGACTGACAGGAAGATCTCACTAGAAGATCTTCATAGTCCAGCCAAAATCATTCCAGTAATAGGCACCAAACTTGTAGAAGTGCAGGTGATGAAACCATCACACTCCTAGTCACCTGAAGGGCTTTAGGGCCACAGGACAGAACAGTGAATAGGGAGGCACTCATGCAGTGGACCCCCAAACAGAGAAATGTCTGCCTTGCCTAAGAGTAGCTAACAGACCACTGCACTGCTCACCTCCTGGCATTGATCAACCGCTGAACAAAAGGCAGGCAGTGTGGTCTGCACTTGAGTCCCAGGGATCATACCTACTGACAAGCCAACCAGTGGCCCAGTCTTTTGTCAGCCTCAATCACTGTTGAAGGGAAGAAGAACCTATTCACTGAACAGCATTTGCCCCTGTAGTCGATATATTCACTGAAAAGGACATTAAAATACAAATTTACAAAAAAGAGAGAGAGAGAGAGACAATATTGTTTTGAAGCTCAGTGGGGTGGGAGGGGTTTAGGGGATGGGTAACCGATGTTAGTTTGCTGTTTTACCTGTTTTCTTAAGTTATTTTTGCTGGTTCAGTGACTTTTTTTAAACACATAAGGCAGCACTTTCCCAGAAGGGGAAAATTGAACTGAGCCAAATTTAAGTAAGAAAAGGTTATAGCCAAGATTACATTTTTCTGTCTTAGAGCTATCTAGAAGTCAGAAAGTTACAAATCATTGTAATAAATTCTTATGTGACTTAAGCCTGGGATTCTGTCTTTATTATGGACTTGAAGGGTACCTATAAAATGCAGTTGGCATTTCTAAACTAGGCAATAAGCCATTTTATTGTAAAGTTCTCATCTAGATATTTTTGAAATAAATATGGTAACTTTAAAGTGACCAAAGCCTCACCTTTTGTGAGAATTTCTTTGGCTGTTATCCTGGCTATGTGAGATCTTTGTTCCACAAGTCTAATGAAAGGGAAAATTAGGGCTTATTCCTTGGTAAATAGAAGTAATAAAGTACCTATTATTAGAAAAGTATCACTCTGCTAAATAAAATCTTAGACCAGATCCAACTGCATACTCTGGTTCTGAACAGTAACATAGGTAGTTCAGCACAGTGTCTGTAATTCCCAAAAAGCCAGGGGAAACACAACCACTGATTTCTCTCTGGTTCGAACCTGTTAAAGCTAGCTTTTTGACCTGAACTGTTAGAACAATTATCACATATTCTAAAGCAGTTATACTCATGGGAATGAACCCAGTAGGTACTAGAGAAAATCTGTCTTTACAGAATTATACTGCTACTTCCCAAGCCAGTTGGGCATGATTTTAAATAATCAGAATGGTAGACCTTTTTATGCCACCATAAACAAACCATAAGCCATGAGTAAAATGTGGTAAATTATAGGACCTGGATGTCATTTTTTACTAGACTTTCATAATGCTTTCTTATAATTTATTTTTACGTTACAAAATAATAGTTTTTGAATGATTCACTTGATCACTAATGTAAGGTTGCTCAAATATTGTATTTAACTTTTCAAAATTATTGTGCTGAACATCTATTTTGGGTTAAGGCAATCTAGAGATAAAGCAAATTCTATTCCAGAATCATAATCATATTTTGGTTTCTGGGAACAATGGAAGTATCTTTAACTCATGAATAGAGTTTTGATTAATATTTTATTCAGGATGAAATTATAATTATATAGATAAAGTCAGAAAAACATGTATTCTCTCTTATTTTGGCTCAAAGTGCAGAATAGAGACAAAAGTTAAACACTATATGTAAAATTCAGTACTTTAGTGACCAAAGAAAGCATTCGTTCTGTAAGTCTTAAATAAAATTTGCTTTTTAAATTTTCTTGTTTTATCATAGTACTTTTTGCCTACTTGCTTCTCTTGTAGCTCAGCTGGTAAAGAACCCGCCTGCTAATGCAGGAGATATGGGTTTGATACCTGAGTCTAGAATATCCCCTAGAGTAGGAAATGGCAAGCCATGCTAGTATTCTTGCCTGGGAGATCCCATGGACAGAGGAACCTGGCGGGCTATCGTCCAGGCTACAGTCCATGGGGTTGCAAAAGAGTCAGACATGACTTAGCGACTAAACAATGCCATGCCAACAGATGTGTTAAGCATTTTATTCAATAATTAAAATTTATGCCATTTTATATTCATAGCCTTTTTTAAGAAACAATATGCAGGCTTTTATATATTATTATTTTTTTTTTACTTTTTGAATATTTTCAAAAGGTCTAACAAAAGTAGAATATTATTAGCAGTTTTATCAGTTATCTAGTTGGTAACTCCAGAGAAGGCAATAGCACCCCACTCCAGTACTCTTGCCTGGAAAATCCCGTGGATGGAGGAGCCTGGTAGGCTACAGTCCACGGGGTCGCTAAGAGTCAGACACGACTGAGAAACTTCACTTTCACCTTTCCCTTTCATGCACTGGAGAAGGAAACGGCAACTCACTCCAGTATTCTTGCCTGGAGAATCCCAGGGACGGCGGAGCCTGGTGGGCTGCCGTCTATGGGGTCGCACAGAGTCGGACACGACTGAAGTGACTTAGCAGTAGCAGTTGGTAACTCAGCTACCTAATCATAGGCAGGTGATCTTAGATCAGTTTCTTAACCCCACAAACCCTCAGTTTCTTCATTTGTATCTGACAAGGTTAGGTGAATAGGGCTGGAAGGACTGACTACCCCAATAAGTAAGATTGCTAAAAGGTTTGTGGAAGTTGCGCCCTCAATACCACAACTAATAAAAACATTTAACTTGGATGGAACCTTTACACTTAATACACTGAAAATCATCCTGAGATGCAAAGAAACTAGGCTTAAGCTTGCACTGATACATTACTGGAGGTCTGTCAACTCTGACTTGAGGGTACCCTCCAAAGATACTGCTGCCTTTATTTATGACATCTAGTTTCAAAAACTGAGGAGTGAAAACTGCTTTTACAGTGGCTTATTGCCTTCCATTTACACTCTTCATAGCTCAGGGGTTGAAATGTTATTTGAAAGCTCTGATTAATATAAATGACTGGTAATTTTCTGACCCAGGCCATCCTCGCTCACATCTATTATACCACTGGCAGACATGTGGACTCCACAGCTGCCCCCTCATTTGTGTGTGAAACAGACACACTGGTGGCATTTTTTGATCACCGTAGTGACACTAACAATATACATGTGACATGATATTCTTCTACATGAAAGGTGTTTGTGGCAAATATTATGTAGACCTGGGGGTAAAGGACAACCGTGTAAAGTTTGAGGAATACATAGATTAATCTGTTGTCCATTTCTGGAGCCATCATTTCATTCATGGGAGGACAGTCGTTCTACAGTGAGATCCACGAAGAGGCAACTGCAAGCCTCTGACTAACAGATTTCTAAGGGAGGCATTTCCAACAATGCTTAACCTCTACTGAAGGATGTCTGTTAAGTATTCATTTCAAAATATTTGCTACTCCTATTTATGACTGCCCTTTGAGATAATGTATTAGCATAGTCATTTTTGACTCATATAGGGAAAAATGGACAGCACAAGTATTAGCATCCATCTCAGGAAGGCACAGGAGACAAAAAAAAAAAAAAAAGCGTGCAGTATTAAGTAGGAAGCACAAAGAGAGAATCTTCATTTAGGAAAACTAAGAAAGCTTTACAAAGTAAGAAAGCTTGCTTAATTGGTTTCATGCCTATAATGTTCCCCTCTAGAAAAAAATGTTAGCATGGCAATAAAGAATATCATTAACCTGCATTGTTATTTCACAATAGTAATAAGTCTTAATTTGCATCCATAATAATCACTGTAATCAAGTACTGGACAGGGAGTCAGGAAGGCACAGGCTCATTTCCCAGCTCTGACACTAATGACTGAATGTGTGACCTTCTGGATGTCCTGCATCCCTCCTGGTGCTTTGCGTCCCTAGCCAAGTTGTGTTTTAAAGGATCCAAGCACACTAGTAGATGTTTCTAGTATTTCCACTGCAAAGAATGTGATTTCTGTCCTATATGTCATGATGAAACAGAGAGCTTACAGTCTGGGGGACACAGGACGGTGATCTTCCTGGTTCCTAATCCCACAGTTTAAGAGATTGTTTTGTTCTTTAAAAATCCCCTCACCCCTCCCACCACAAGACAATTTCCCAGCACCTCTCTCAGATTCTTTTGAGGGAAAGAATTTTACTTGAGATACAGGGGGCTGCTTAGGATTGTAGAACACTTGTTCACCCAGTAAATATGTAGTGAGCACCAGACGTGTGCCAGGCACTAAAACCAAGAGAAATTAGCTTGATTTTTCTGCAGCTTGTACACTAAATCATGATAAGCATTTTGTTGCCATCAGTCACATAATCTTCAAGTATTTATTGAATGCCCAGTATGAAAAGGCACTTGGCTAGATCTAGCAAGGAAGTTTTCACCTGGGGGTGACTTTGACCCTTCACTCCCAGGGTACATTTGAAGACACTTTTGTCAGGTATTGTCACAACTGAGGATGGGGGTTTCTACTGGCTAGAAGTCAGGGATGATGTTAAATATCCTAAAATGAACAGACGGGCCCTCCACAGCAGAACACTATCTGTTCCATGTGTCACTCAGACTGAGGTTGAGGAATCCTGCTCTGGTGAGTTTAAGTCTAGTACAGGTGACAGAAAGGAGACTGGCAAGTACAATAAAGCATTCTGTGATGGTAAAAGTGTGAGCTACAGAATCTGTACAGAAGTAGAAGCCTTCATTCAAATTTTGACTGCCAGCAAATGCTTTAAGAAACATTCTGATTGATGCCCTGAACAGGCTGTCACCTGGAACACCAATCCTCAGCAGGAGACAATTTTAGACCTAACCTTACTGAACATAAATGAGTTGGACGGTTGGTTGAAAGAGGGTACAAGCCTTAAATTTTCAAGAAGTCTACACTGGGGACAGAGCTGTTAATTCCTTGTAGAACTCAGAATTCAGAGTGTCTTGAGTCATCAGGAGAGGAGGCTGGAAACAGAATGAGTATCAGTGACAAGAAACATAGGGCTGTACAAGCTGCTTAAAGAGGAGATGTGGCTGACAAAGCGAATAATGCCTCATGTTTCAGAACCTCAAATTCAACAGAGTCCTTAAATATGTATCTCATTTGACCTGGAACATTCTGAGACACCAAATATTATCATTCCTTCTCCTTTTTTTTTTTTTTAATAACTAATGAATCAGAGCCATGGAAAGATTCAGTGTGACCTTGGACAAGTCACTTAATATTTCTCGAAGGTTTATCTATAAAAGAAGTAGGGTTGCAAGGCTCTTCTTCGTAATGCACATTCAGTTTGTCTAACGTCACACATCTAAGGAACAACAGAGCTGGGGTAAGACCCGCCTCCCTGCCTCTTTCAGACCCAATGCCTTTCGCATTCACACTGAAGCTACTTCCTGGACCATGAAGTCAGAACAGGTAATAATATGACAGTGACTCAGCATTCTAGCTCTTGGGTTACCAAAGAGAGCAAAGATCTGGGATGCTTTAATTATAATGTATCATGCAGAGAAACTTAAGCTGGGTTTCCCAGACACCTAAGGACTAATATTTCTTTTTCTAATATTTTATTTCAAGTTGACCTTAAAAGCTTAAAAGAATACTGTGACAAGCTCAGAAGAAAGGTTCATAGAAGAGTGATGCTCGGGTAAGAAAATGACATAACCTAGAATATGTGGACAGAATTGAGGATGTTCTCCCTAGGAAAAGAGATGCAGTAGTAGTGTGGTTTTCTGCCTTTGCTTTTGCTTTTTTTCTTTGTCAGGATTATTTTTGCTTTTCTCTCGGAGAATAATGACCAGTGTATACATACATACACTTGCACACCCACATCCAGCAAGGATGACATGTTAGATTTCATACCAAGAAGTTTCTGTATTTGTTTTTAATAAAAGCAAAAAGAACGCGAAAGTGTCAGTCACTCAGTTGTGTCTACTCTTTGTGACCCCATGGACTGTAGCCCACCAGGAGAGCTACATGGAGAATTCCATGGAATTCTCCAAGCAAGAATACTGGAGTGGGTAACCATTCCCTTCTTCAGGGGATCTTCCCGACCCAGGGATCAAACCTGGGTGCCCTGCATTGCAGGCAGATTCTTTACAGTCTGAGCCACCAAAAGACTGGCACATTAAAAATGAGTTTTGGGGAGAGCCTTCTCTCAAGGTTTTAAATATATAACTACTTCTCACTTCTCTGGAATGGTGTAATGTTTTCTTGTGACAAGGAAGACTGTGGAACTGCCTGACTCTTCAGGGTTTTCTCATCTTTGTAATTCTGTGATTTCCAAGATGATGAGTGAGAGTTATGTAGGCCTTCTGCCATGACCTGAGAGTTTCCAAGACACTAATGGAATTTATATTAACTTATCCAACCATGATAGAACAGCTGGAGACACTGGAGTGGCAATTAACTGGATTTCTCCACTTGTTCTTCCAGCTGATTATGGTTCTTTGCAGAGAGAACTACACGTCAGGTTTAAATTCCCAAAGGACCAGTTAGCTTTGCTGTGTCCTACAGGGATAGTCTATCTCTGGAATCCCAGCCCACTTCTGCACATACTCACAAACTCATCATTTCTCACCTGGGAGACCAGGTGGAAAACTTGGGTCCCTTCAAAGCCATCTAAAGGAGAAACAGAAAGTACGTGGGCAAATGCTGGTGGGACAGTGTTCTCTTCATGCATTGAAGGATAACACTGTCCAAATAAACCCTACTGAAGAAGGTTCCAAATGATTTCACCCTCAAGATAGAGCAATGGAATGAGAGATTCACTCCATGCAAGTGAGATACCTTAGTTTTTAGGAAGAAAATATTATATAGGACTCCCAAGTTATATCCCCAGGGCCTACCATGTTACCTAATATAAAATGTAGAAGCAGTAGGAGAAACATGTCCAACATTCTTGTGCCTTTCCGGTATGCCCAGAACCATCCCACATACCTTACCTGCATTCATTCATTTAATCCTTGCAATTACTCTGTAATGTAGATACCTGCTTTACAACTCAGGAAACTAAGGGACAAAGCAATTAAGTAACTTGCCCAAGGCCACAAACTAGTGTGGACTCAATAGATACGTCGAATGAATGAATAGAATATATATGTTTTAGAGGAAAGAGTCCTTTATTTGAACTCTCAGTTTTATAGCAGTCCTAGAATGTATTATTCTAAATACATTCTAAAGGCACTATATACTTATGACCTTATTTGCATATTATTAGACACTGGTTTTGGAAAAGGCAATGGCTCCCCACTCCACTACTCTTGCCTGGAAAATCCCATGGACGGAGGAGCCCGGTAGGCTACAGTCCCTGGGGTCGAGAAGAGTCGGACACGACTGAGTGACTTCACTTTCACTTTTCACTTTCATGCATTGGAGAAGGAAATGGCAATCCACCTCACTATTCTTGCCTGGAGAATCCCAGGGACAGAGGAGCCTGTTGGGCTGCCGTCTATGGGGTCTCACAGAGTCAGACACGACTGATGCAACGCAGCAGCAGCTTTCTAAGCAGGGCACTTTCAAGAACTGGCTCTGGATGACAAATGAAGTCTTAGAGCTGGTAAGTGGAAGGGCAGGGATGTGAACTTGGTCTGACTTTGAAACTGCACTGTAAAAGTCCTTGGCTGTGTTTCTTTCTTTTTAATTGCAGCTGAAAAACAAAAGGATTGGCCTAGACTAGCTTTCATAGCCCATCTGGCTCTAAAAATTCTATAAGTCCATTATTAAGGGTTTATGTAAAATAAAATGATGTATTTATTTATTACTTTAAATTTTAAAATATGATGTTTTTATTTAACCAATCATCATTGAATTATCCTTTAAAATTATACTGCAATTATTAACAGCATGTTTCTAAATTGTATTTAAGATAAGTAATTTTAAGTGGATGAAAATGCATACTTAAAGACTGCATTCTCCCAACCATTACCATCACATGGCATATTGAGTTATTTCATCTGTTTAAATTTAGAAGGTTTCTAAAAGTTGAAAAACATCTTTATGGTACACATAAAAAAGAAGTAAAATGGTTAGTTGTGAAAAAAAGTTATTTGATATTTGCAGAGATAAGTAGATTGCTGAATATTATGAAAAGTATTGAGTTTGCTATCCATATTAGAAACTACTTGAGATTTGTCTCTAAAGACTGCTTTGCTTTAAGAGATCCTTCTGGTGTGCAACTGATGCATCAAAAACAATGTGAGTCCCTGTCATGGTGTTACAGGATGTACAACCCAAGGCAGGGCTAAGAGAGTGGATAACCAGGCAGGTCTTAGAGTTGGGAAGAATTGGTTCCAAAACTGCATCCTAGCTCTGTGACCTGGAGTGAAGTCAGTGAGCCTCAGTGTCCTCTTCAGTAAAATGGGGATAATAATAGGCCTGCCTTACAGAATCATTGGACTCATTCAATGAAATCATGCATCTAAAGCCTTTTGGGCTAAAGTTCTTGGGCCAACGTAAGTACATAGTAACCAGCAGCAGTGGGTCATAGTGGTATTATTATATAGAAACCTGGCATTCTGACTGCTATAGTGTCTGGATGCTCTTTTGTAGTCAAGTGGAGATATTTTAAGAGACAAGAAGATTCTGACTAGATGTTTGAGAAGTTGATTGTACACACAGTTGTCACCTTTTGTGGTGGACCCCAAGAGAGCTTACATTTGTCCAGACATGCAAGAAATCTTGAGTCAGTGGATGTACGATACTTTGAAAGAACTGGCAAACAGATGAATAGAGCCTTTTCTTTGTTTCTAGATTGTGCTTTCTATACATTCTGCCTTTTCTCTCTTTGAAAATATTATAATATCCCTTAGCTGTGATTCCTAGAATCAGATTTTCTAACCAGAGAGAAAAGGTACAGTTCAGAGCTATCATTCTCCCAAAGAGGAGCTGAATTCAAAACTTTCTTACAATTAACAGACCCAAAAGCTTCAACTCTAACTCTGTAGGATCCACTGTTAACATAATAAATCATGCTGCTACCATTATTATTGTTGATTCTTTGAATCACCATCCTTGTAATATTTACCTTCTTGCTTCTTGACTAAACTGCAAAACTCCCGGTTGGGACCAGATTAAAATCCAATGCAATGTAACCAAAAGTCCTCCTGGGAGCAGGTCAGTCACAAAGCAAGAGGAAGTACCAGTCTAGCCAAATCAGGTGACTCTTAAGGAGACCCTTGGTAGACTGACATAGGAGAAAGCTGCTGTGATTCAAGCTGCTCTCCCTTGTTTCAGCTAGCAGATTCTAATTTACACATGAAGGGGAGGGTTGGAATACTATTAAGTGCCTCATTTTCTTTGAATTCTATGAGGGCTGGAATAATAATTATACACAGAGAACTTTATTGTCTGTCTCATCCTTCTAATCAGAGCCTCCCAACTGGTAGGTTGGGTGTACTTACAGGTAAATGGAGATACTGCTACTCTTAGCCACTGGGGACAGACAGCCAGGGCCACCCAGTTAGTCACCTCTGGTTACTCTTGGCAACAAATAGCTTTTTCTAAGTGTGCTGAGAGGAGGGCATAGCAACTCTAGGACATAGGTATTATCCCCAGTTTAAAGATAAGGAAAAAACCTGACACAAAGAATTTGTCCAGTATCTCACAGCCAGTTAGTGTTTAGGATCAGGTGCTTTTAACTCTGGTTTTCGTTCAGGCTGAGCTAGTCACATTGTCTTTGCTTTTCCCACATTTCCTTGTCCTCTCTTCAAGCATAGATTATCTTAATTTAAGATTATTTATTTACATCACTGTGATACCACCCCTTCCATTCAACAGCTCCTTGAAGGAAAGTCTATGACTTCCTCAGCCTCACGTCCCTGGCACCCAGAAGAGTACACATGGAAACACACAAATATTCAGCGAATGAAAGAGGAAAGCGATTTCCATAGCATGTGTCCATTTCATTTTGCCACGCTGTTTCTTTCAAATAATTAAAAAAAAATTATTTCCTAAAGTTTGGTAGAAATTAGTAGCTCTTAAACCTGTATTATACTCACACATGTTAGCACATTACTATTTTAGACAGGTTGTTACAGAAAGCTGAATTCATTTGGGGACACTTTTATGTTATTAATGCCAAGAAAGTACTATTAATCAAAAAGTGTTCATTAAATGCATGTAGAATATCAAGTGCTATTAGCAGGGTGATGTGAGGGGATGAAAAATAATGTACAAGATGCTATTTCCATCTCAAATAAGCTTTGAGACTCACTGGGGAGATAGAATGAATAGAAACAAGACAAAATAATTAAGTGATCATCTGTGGAAATTCCATAACAACAGAAAAAGGGGCTTGGATGAGATGGGTCTAGGTCTGAATTTCAACTCTGTCACATACAACTGAGTGATCTTGGTTAAAAGACTGAATTTATTTGCTGAACTCCTGCCCCAAGTTCTCTCATCTGTGGAATAGAGGAATGATGTGATCTCACAGCGTTGCTATGAGGATACGTGGGCAAGCTCTTGCTGTAATGCTTAGAACATGACAGTCATTTACTTCAGTTACTTGACAGACACTAACAGC
Source organism: Giraffa tippelskirchi (assembly GCF_054371585.1). Taxonomy (NCBI): domain Eukaryota; kingdom Metazoa; phylum Chordata; class Mammalia; order Artiodactyla; family Giraffidae; genus Giraffa; species Giraffa tippelskirchi. The sequence continues at coordinate 21,598,010 of NC_137283.1, read as the reverse complement.
ATCACCTCTGTCTTGGTGCAGATCTTTGTGTGTGGACTGAGGAGCCTTGTGGGCTATAGTCCATAGGGTCACAAAAGAGCTGGACGCAACTGAGCAACTAAACGACAACACTGTGGCCCACTCTCACATGCACTATATCTGGGGATATAGTGCTGAGCAGAACAAATGAAATGTGGTCCCTTCCCATGTGGGGCTCGCCTTCTGATAGAGGATAAAAGCATAATCCAATTATCACACAAGGAAATGTAAAAGTATGGCTCTGTCAAGTCCAGTGAAAGAGAAGTTCAAGAGGCCAGAATAGAACATGCCATGGAGGCTTCTAAGAGAAGACCTCCCTAAAGAAGTGACGTTTCAACCAAAATTTCAAGGGTAAGTGAAAATTACCCAGGCAAAAGGGTGCAGGGGAGATCTTTGTAAGCTAGGACCTGGAGGTTGGAAGAAGCTTGATGGGTTTGAGAAACAAGAGAGAAGACCAGTGAGGCTTAGAATAGAACAAAGTATTGAGGGAAATTAGTCTCACCTTCCTTTACCCCTTCCTCTAAAGTACACTGGAGTTCAGACAAGGCAGGCTTATTATGAAGTTCTGTAAAGGAAGAGTTAGCATTATGTACAGAAGGAATGGGATGTGTTGAGTTTAGTCATGGAAAGGAGAAGACAGCAGAAGACTTGAATTCCTGGAGAGATGAACTGCAGGAACAACAGTTGACTGGCATGCCGGTGCCTGACATATTTGGACTGACATGCCCATACTAAGAGCTAAAAAGGCACAAGGCAAGAAAGGTTCTCCTTGCTTTCTGAGTGGTCTTGGGCATGTTACTTAACTTCTCCACCTCTTGGTTAAAGATATAATGCATGTGAGAGTGGGCCATAGTGTTGTTTTTTAGTTGCTTGGTCACATCCAGCTCTTTCGCAACCCTGTGGACTATAGCCCGCCAGGCTTCTCTGTCCATGGGATTTCCCAGGCAAGAACATTGGAGTGGGTTGCCATTTCATTCTCTAGGGGATCTTCCCAATCCAGAGATTGAACCTGCATATCCGACTTGGCAGGTGGATTCTTTACCACTGAACCACTTGGGAAGCCCAGTAAACTAATATACCCTCTTTTATTTTCTGCTTTCTATTGCCTGTTTTCCCCCTTGACTATAGATGTAATACATGCCCCTTTATTGTAGATGAACCTCTGATTAAGACACTGGCTAACTAACATATCAACTGTGTTGCCCACAGTTATAAAATTTTAAGTACTGGTTTAGGAGTATCATTTAAATAACTCCTCTTGCTTGGTATGCAAATGTTTTAGGTGTAGAATATCATTCTTGTTCATGGTCTCCATTATAAAAGTTGCACTTAGCCACATCTGGCCGGTGTTAACATGAAAGAGGTGACTGATGTTGAATGTGCAAAGATCCTCTAAGATATTTAGATGGTGAATAATTTCATTAGGGTGCCAATGACCATAAAACCTAGTTGTTATTGATTTGTCCTCTGTGGAGAGATACTTTTCTACCTGATCTCAATTATTATGTTTCATAATACAGAGATCACTTCAATACTGAGTTAGAGTGCTGCCTGGTAATAATTTGTTTTAGCTTCATCTTTATATTGACATATAACTTAATTCACACACTATCACCAAACAGTTATCAAAGGAGATGATGGAGATAGAGTCACTTGTTTTTCAGCGAGGTGCCATTATCCTTTGTATTTGTACTGTGCTTTATGGCAGAACATCTCTGGCTTCCCTGAATCCTTTTATTATTATTCTACTTTTCTCTCCATGCCTCTTGAGATCTTAAGTCTTCTATACTAGACCTTTATGAAAAAATCATTCAAGTTTCTCTCTGACCATAACCTCACTTGCAAAATCCTGTCCTATATTTTCAAATATCTGCTGGGTATTTTCACCCCTAAAGAATTACAACATCATGGAAGGGTCAAGAGGAGGCAATGGTTTGGATCCAAAATGAGTTGTGGCTGTAAGAGAGGATACCATAGTGTTCTGCAGAGGAGCATAGTGGCTGCACACTGGCCCAGCAGCGAGGGGACCAGAGGGAGAAGTCCTCCAACCTTTCTCTCTTCCCACCCTCCAATCACACAAATGGAAACTCAGCCCACTTTCAGAATAAGCTCTTGCATGCCCTGTCTTGTTTTGCAGCCAGGATCTCAAAGTCATCCAGGCTCAATACTTTGGTAATACTTGTAACTCTTCTCTCCCCTTTCTCCACATCTAGTCAATGTAATATCTGATAGATAGCTCTCTGCTTATAGCTCTCTAATGCCTCCTACAGAAGGAGTTCTTCTCTGTTCCTATCACCACAACCCCACCTCCAGTTCTCATTACCTCTCATTTAGCTTATTCAAAGTGCTTCTTGGTGGGTTTCCCCATATCCATCATGTTCCCTCTCCTGTCATACACAGCTGGTGGGTCAGCTTTCTGAATTTATAGAAATAATGCCATAGTTCCTGGCGAAGACATTTAATTGTCCTCACTGATACTGAGATTGTGCTGGATATTCTCCATACCCCTCTGGATCCACCCTACCCTTTCTGCTTTGCTTTGTAACCTGGGAATTGGATTGTATGAACTGTCCCAGTGGGTCCCTTGCTGTCTGGTTTCTTGTTGGCTTCTGCTTCTTGCAGTAGCTAGCTCGGGGCTGGTTGGTCATCTTTTGTGAGTTTATCTGAACCTTGACCATGCCTTGTAAATGGTCCCCTTTTAGGATTTTTTTTTTTAATTCACTCCCTTTTGAATGTACCTTCTGTTTTCTACTGGGTCTCTGACAAGGATAGTAAATTGAGAGAATACTTCTTAATGAAGGATTAAAAGCCCTCCATAGATAGGCACCATCCTTCTTTTGTGTCTTGATTTTTCCACTCTTATCTTGTTCAGTTGCTAAGTCATGTCTGACTCTTTGTGACCCCATGGACTGCAGCACGTCAGGCTTCCCTGTCTTTCACTATCTCCCAGAGTTTGCTGAAACTCATGTCCATTGAGTCAGTGATGCCATCCAATCATCTCATTCTCTGCACCCCCTTCTCCTCCTGCCCTCATTCTTTCCTAGCATCAGGGTCTTTTCCAATGAATCAACTTTTTGTATCAGGTGGCTAAAGTATTGGAGCTTCAGCTTCAGCATCAGTCCTTCCAGTGAATATTGAAGGTCAATTTCTCTTAGGATTGACTGGTTTGATTTCCTTGCTGTCCAAGGGACTCTCAAGAGTCTTTTCCAGCACCACAGTTCAAAAGCATCAATTCTTCAGTGCTCAGCCTTCTTTATGGTCCAACTCTTACATCCATAGATGACTAATGGAAAAACCATAGCTTTGTAAGGACCATTGTTGGCAAAGTGATGTCTCTGCTTTTTAATATGCCATCTAGGTTTGTCATAGCTTTTCTTCCAAGGAGCAAAGCACCTTTTAATTTCATGGCTGCAGTCACCATCCTATCTTAGCAGACGTTGAATCTCATTCATAATGAAGTAGTTCTGATTCCATGTTCCTATTCCAACTCTGCTACTTTGGTGCCTTAACACCAGTAGTGTCCTGGTAAATGTTTTAACATCTCTCCAATAAGATAATCCTGATTTTTAGGGTTTGCCAATTTCTGTGGTGTACACTTAGCATCACCAGTTTCAAGCTAACAACACACTGTCTCTAAATTTGGATTTGAAAAGAAGTGCTCACAATTAGCTCAGGACACTACTCTTTGCTTACAACTTCACCTCCACCTAGGATGCCCAGCACCCCCACTGCCTGCCCCCTAACAGTGCCTTACACACTAGAGCTTCCCAATCAACTATTTTCTTTCTTTCTGTTGTTCCTTTGAAGTGTGCAGTAAACTAATTGCCAGCCACAAGTTGATGGTGATACTTCTGAACTCACAATTTTTTCATGAGTGCTAACATGGGTGCTTGTTAGATTTTTGAGACTTAAAAGTCCTGAAGCAAAATTAAGCTACCTGTCCATGTTTTCTCCCAAGTTGCCGAAGCTTACTATTTAAAATTGCCTAATTCTCCAGGAAAGTAATTTTCATTTTCTGGTCTTGTGTTCAAATTATGTCTTCATTATCCTCATTTAAATGTAATATGAAGTAATAATAAATCAACATTAATCTATTTCATCACTGTTATAACCAGTTGAACAAATAGTGTACTCTTAAAGCCCTATAGAAAGCTTGTAAGATGTACGTTAGTCCTAGATAGATAAGCCTGTAGTGCATTTTATTCTAAAATGTATTTTATTAAAAAAGAACCTTCTTATTTAGTCAACCTTTCTAAGAGGTAACTTTAATTTTGATTCATTAAAAATATCATCCATATATCTAAAGTTCAAAAAGTAACTACTAAAGTAATAAAGAAGATCTTATAATAGCATTGAATTATTTTATATTTTAATGGTTATGATGGCAATATATTATAGATATTTAACTAAAACTATTCTTTTTACTTTTAATTTAATAAGACACATGAATTGAGGAGATTATGGAATGCATTATGATTTACAATGCCTGCTGGCATTTTAATGTTCTCAGCTGTTCCTTTGCACCATTGATTACGTAAAGCCTAAACTGTTTAATTAAGGGACTGTCTCACTAATGTGTTGTGGTGGATTTATGGCGCCCAGGTCATCGATGATCTGAGCACTTTGTGTATTGGACCATTAATTTCAAATGCATACTAACATAGGCAAACACATTGGCATTAAGGAGAATCTATAATAAGAAGCTATTTCAAATTCAGGGAGGTAGCTTTCACCTGATTTTAATTTACCAAAACAATTTAAAAATCTGATTACCAGAAATCCTAATTAACTAGAATTTTTTTCCTCCAGAGTCCACTTTTAGGAAAAAATGGGAAATTGGAAGAAAAGAAGTTAATAACCAGGGGTCTAGATTTTTAAAATCAGTTTTCTAATATGAGTTCATTATCAGGGCCTTGAAGGAAAAAAAAAAGTCTTTAAAACAAAAAATTAACTACCCTTATGTAAGGCAAGAAAGTGGGTATTAAAGATAGAAATTAAAAGCTTTCTAAGAAAGCTTTAAATTTGCAGATTCCCTGAGCTTAATCTTCTGCTTAACCAAGGTTTTACTTCATAAGTTAGTTTTCTTCTACCTACAGAATGCTGCAGTGGATTCACACTACTTACTGGAGGTCCAATAAGGTCACTGAGGCAAGTGGGTTCACAGAATGGGTTCTGACTTCAGAATGTAACAAACTTGGGGGACTTCCCCAGTGGTCCAGTGGGTAAGACTCTTTGCTCCCAATGCAGGGGGCCTGGGTTCGATCCCTGACTGGGGAACTAGAGCCCTCACACAAGCTACAACTTATGTCTGCAGCTACAAATTAAGAGTATGCATGCTACAACTACTAAGCCCGCATGCCACAATGAAGATCTCGCAAGCCACAGCTAGGAACCAGTTCAGCCAAAATAAATAATAAATACATATTTAAAAATAAATCACAATAAATGTACTTTAAAAATTGACATATTAAAAAAAAAAAAAAGAATGTTAACAAACTTGGGTATGAAAGCAGCTCTTTCACCAGTTAGTTGTGGGAATTCTAGCAAGTCACTTAGTTGCTGGGCCCTAAAAGTTCATTTATAAAATGAGAATAATCACATTTGCCTCCATCTCATGCTGTGAGAAAGTAGGTAAAGCATTCTCCACAGTGCTGCCCTCTTGCTCTATATCCGGCTCCCATCCCTGGTCTTTGGCCATCGTGGCACTCTTCCGTAAGAGCCACTGCCACCCCCACCCTTCAGAGGGAACATTTGAACAGACAGGCACCCTTTTTACTATATCTATCCTCTCCCAGTGATGAAGAAAATCAAGTTCTTTGAGTCCTTATTAGAATAAATAGTCATATAAAAATAGTTTAAGGGAAAGAACTTGAAACCATATTTATTTTAAGAGTTTGGGGACAGATGGCTTTATTTTGCTTCTTTAAAAAATATTGCAGTCTGTAGAAATACAGTGTGCTTAAGGTCTATCAAATTGAAGGGCAAATACTATCACTCACCCAAACATGCAATCTTTAACCTTGAGTAGCAGGAACTTTTACACTGAAGATATGTATACCTCTGTATATCAGTCTCCAAATTTTACATGAACATTTCAATGTGAAAGGGATATGTTCTTGCCATTTTCTCAGTATAAGGTTTAATAGCACTTACTCCTCTAGTTGGCAAATTCTAAGCAGTCAGAATCCTTAGAGAAATACCTCAAGATGAGATCTAAAAGTGTATGGGCTCCCCTTAGAAGAATACTGGGTGTTTTCATTTTTTAAATAAAAATTTTGTGAAAATGTCTGTTAGCTAATAAAGATTACTATTGGATATAAAAATATAACAAAAGTTGGTACAGAATTCTCTTTGAGCAAAGAAAAATGCAAAAAATATTCTGACGTGGATGTGAAAATGTTTGCCATTTTTTTGATGAGAAGTTATTACAGACTAAACTCTCATTCAGGCTGGGAGCAAAAGAAAATCTGATACAGCCTAATGGAGTTGCTTGACTTGGTTAGCATCCAGCAATCTACAGTGTTGGTATTAGCAGCCAACATATTGCCACTTTCAAAACCAACCATGATGAGTCTATTTTTTTCATTGGTCTATCTGTAGTTTTGAAAGTATAATCAAGAGCCATTATAGCAGGTGGCTCCTTATGCAACATTTATTAACATGGCATGGTGAAATCTATGTGTGCAGTGAAAATATTAAGCAATATACTGTGAAGTTCTTAAAAAGAAGTAATGAAACAGCCTTCTGGGCATATAAAGGCTGCCAAACTAAGAATTTTTCATTTATTTAACATTTAATCATGTCGGTAATTACAAAGCAATTATTTTATATAGACATATTATGGGAGGAGAATTAAAATAACTTGTAAAAAGACTAAAATTAATTGATTTCATGGTAGTTTTTATGTCACTGCACTTGCTGATACTAAAAAGGAGCAATAAAAATAGCCCAGTTGTTGGTTCATGTTTTGTTCTGTTTAGCCTTCTGTCGGTTTCTCAATTCAATAATGTTAAATTGCTGCTTTATGATTCCAGTTATGCAAATAGCTCATTTCTTACAAAGAAAGGAAAAAAAGAAAAAACTTTCTTGATCCTGCAAGTGATATAAACAGGAAAATAAAAAGCCTAGTCCAGCTTCCTTTGACTGTCTTAGAATCTCAGGTTTAAAAGGGATTAGAAAGATGATAGGTTCAAGAATTCTTCAAACTGTATCTGCTTTATGAATTTCAAAACACTGGAGGAAAAGTTATTTTGGCATAGAGCTGAGAGTTCATGAATAACCATTAGTCTTGCTTGCTAAGTCCTAGAGAAGAAGCTGTAAAGATCATCAAGTTTACCAGAGCGTTTAAGAATGAGTACTTCCCTATCCATAAGATGTACAGGCAATGGCAGAAAACCGCCTATTTTCATAATTAGTTTCTGTGTCATAGGTATGCAGTGGGGAGAAGGAGGGTAAAGAGAGTCAGCAACTTAAATAAAATAAGGATTCATGGAAAAATTAGGAAAGTAATACACATATTTACTGTTTAGTCACTAAGTCGTGTCCAACCCTTTTGTGACCCCATGGACTGTAGCCCACCAGGCTCCTCTGCTCATGGCATTTCCCAGGCAAGAACACTATTATTTTCAAAACTGTCATAATAAAGCATCAAGGCCTGGGTGGCTTAAACACCAGAAGTCTACTGTTTCACAGTTTGGGGGGTCGGTAGTCTGAAATCAAGGTATCCAGGATGTCAGCAGTGTCACACTCCCTCTGAAACCTGCAAAGAAACCCTTCCTTGCCCCCTTCCTAGCATCTGGGGGTTTGCTGGAAAACGAGTGTTCCTTGCCTTGCATCTGTGTAACTCAAATCTCTGCCTTCATTGACAAAAGGCATTCTCCCTGTATTGTCACTTTGCTTATTCAACTTATATGCAGAGTACATCATCAGAAATGCTGGGCTGGATGAAGCACAAGTTGGAATCAATATTGCTAGGAGAAATATCAACAACCTCAGATATGCAGATGATACCACTCTAATGGCAGAAAGCGAAGAGGAACTAAAGAGTCTCTTGATGAAGGTGAAAGGGGAGTGAAAAATCTGGCTTAAAACTCAACATTAAAAAGACTAAAATCATGGTCATGACAAATAGAAGGGGAAACAGGGGAAGCAGTGATAGATTTTATTTTCTTGGGCTACAAAATCACTGCAGACTGTGACTGCATCCATGAAATTAAAAGACACTTGCTTCTTGGAAGTTAAGCTATGACAAACCCAGATCATGTGTTAAAAAGCAGAGACATCACTTTGCTGACAAAGGTCTCTATAGTCAAAGCTGTGGTTTTTCTAGTAGTTGTGTATGGATTTGAGTTGAACCACAAAGAAAGCTGAGTGCCAAAGAATTGATGCTTTCAAATTGTGGTGCTGGATAAGCCTCTGGAGAGTTCCTTGGGCTGTAAGGAGATCAAACCAGTCAATCCTAAAGGAAATCAACCCTGAATATTCACTGGAAGGACTGATGCTTATGCTCTAATACTTTGGCCACCTGATGCAAAGAGCTGACTCATTGGAAAAACTTGATGCTAGGAAAGACTGAAGGCAAAAGGAGAAGGGGGCAGCGGAGGATGAGATGTTTAGAAAGCATCATCGACTTAATAGTCGTGAATTTAAGCAAACTCTGGGAGATGGTGAAGGACGGGTAGCCTGGTGTACTGCAACCCATGGGGTCGCAAAGAATCAGATACAACTGAGTGACTGAACAGCAACAATATCCTTCATGTGTGTCCCTGTCTTCACATCATCTTCTCTCTTATAAGGACACAAGTTACATTGGATTAGGGGCCCACCCTTCACCAATATTACCCCATCTTAACTAATTAACATCTGCAACAACCCTGTTTCCAAAAAAGGTCACTTTCTGAGGTCCTGGGAGTTAGGACTTACACATACCTTTTTGAGGGAGGACAGTTCATTTGAGCCTTTTAACAACCCCATGAAGAAAGGATGCTCACACTGCTCCTGTATGTAGAACTAGATTTTAATTCAATCTGTCGGCTCCAAAGCCTAAGTTTACTCTTATCTTCTAAAGAGTTGCCTTATCAGTTGACATGTTTTTCCTCCCCTTTCTTCTAGGTGGGAAATATAATTTCCTGAGTTCTCAAAAACAATTTCCACCTTTTCTGCCATAATATGAATTTGCTTTGCTGGTTTTTAAACTTAAATTTATTTCATATCTTCTAGTATTATCTGACCCAAAGGTTATGATCCAGAAATGACAAATGTTTTTGATGAGAGCCAGCTAAAATGCCTAAAACACAAAATAGTTAAGGCACAATAGCACCTAAAAGCTTATTAATTCAACAACCAATGTTGAGTGCCCCCTCAATGCTGAGCACTCTACTAGGCACTGTGTAGCAAACACCATCAAAAATTCTTAATTTCTGAAAGTTTCCTACACTCAGCCTTATCTGTAAGAAATAGACAAAGAATTACAGCATTTGTTACAGGGTTAGACATTTTTTGTTTAGGTTATTTTCTATTATTTTCTATATAGAATGGTCTCGGATAACTGCTATTTTCAAAGATGGTAAGGAGAACAATGGTGCACTCTGATACCTAATTTGAAGGCAGGAGTCTTATTTGCCTTATCCTGAGCTTCTGGACAAAAGAATTCTTTTTTCGTAACTTTCCTTCTGTAGTCAAATTATGAATCTTTTAAAGAGTGCATTGGCTTTCTTGTGTTTGCTTTTTGCAGTCCATCATCCATACAAACACCTGTTTCAAGTGGACTTTGTTCTCTGGAGTGGCAGTCTCTTTAAGTGGAAGAGTGTTGAAAATGTATTTTGTGATGTATCTTCGTTGTTTCAGTCAACATTTATAAAAGATTCATAGGCCAGGCACTGTGTTAGGCACAGCAACTACCAAGAGGAATAAAATACAACTTTGGACTTCAGTTAAATATTAGCTTGGAGCTTGGGTCACCTCCAAAAACACTTGGATGAGTAGGTAAAGGAAGGAAACAGAGTGACTTAGAGCAAAGCCAAGTCAAGTGACAGCTTTACAGTTACCATGTAAAGATATCATCTGGCTGACATGCCTGCCAGATACTCTGAGCTTGTGTTGCTGACAGGGCAGAGCCCAGGATAGCCTGAGGCTGGAATTTTTAAACTTGGTGTGCTTTAGACCACCCTGTGGAGCTTTATATATGGAAACCCTATCCCAGACCAACTTCATCAAAATTTTCATAAGGCATGAGAATCTGCATTCTTAAAGAGAACCCTGGGTAATAAACAACTAAGTCTATAAATCTAGGGCTCTGCTGCCCAATATAGTGGCTGCTAGCCACATCTGGCTATTTAAGTGCAATTGAAATAAGTTTCAATAATTTAAAGTTTTAAATTCCATTCCTCAGTCATACCAGCTACATTTCAAGTACTCAGTAGCTACTCAGTCACTACCTCATTGGGAAGAGCCAACACAGAACACTTCTGTCATCAGAAGGCTGGACTGGATGTTGCTGATGGAGCTGTCACAGGCTGGCAACTCTCATCTCTCCTTCCCAAGGATCTACATATCTCTTCACTCCTTCCTTCCTTCTGATATGTATCTTATTTTACAGAGTCATTTGTATATTTTGTCTTCTCCTCCACAGGATTATAAATTATTTAAGCCCAGGGTCTGGTCTTTCTGGCCCTGTGACACAGTCAACACCAATGAGTATTTGCATAATTAAATTAATCTAATTAAATTCGGCATCAGTTTATTAGACCTCTTTTGCATTTAGACTAAATCTTGATTTCATCGGACTCTGGAAAAAAGATCAGTCAGAGAGCACGATTTTCCTAAATCACAGACATTAGGATGGATGGGGAGAAGTTTATGTGCCAAATTGAAAGCTTTTTCTTCTTCTTTCTTAATTTAAATAAAAGTATGACCTTTAAAAGCACAAGGTTGGGCTGCCCTAGTGGTCTAGTGGTTAAGAATCCTCCTGACAATGCAGGGAACATGGGTTCTATCCCTGGTCCAGGAAGATCCCACATGCCCATTCATCAAAACTACTGAACCCAGGCACCGAGAGCTCGTACTCCTTCCACAACAAGAGAAGCCACCACAATGAGAAGCTCGAGCACTGCAATGAAGAGTAGCCCCCACTCGCCACAACTAGAGAAAGGCTGCACACAGCAGCAAAGACCCAGCACAGCCAAAAGAATAAAAGAAAATAAAAGCATAGGATTTGTATCATCCCAAATTAGAAGAGACCAGTAGGAATGTGAAAATTGCTGGCTTAATATCATTGTCATATTTGGGCACTTGGAAAGCACATTTTAATTGATTCAGACATTTTTTTTTTATTTAGTAAGAGCCCACCATGTAGATGCCAGGCCAGTGTCATCATGAACAAGACGGAAACAGGGTCTCTACTTTGAAGCTCACTTTAGCCCTGGCAGATAAAACATTGCCAAGGACTTGCTCTGCCCAGACAGGCTGGGACAGCAGAGGAACATGGTTCGGGCTCTGGCCTCAGGTGCCCGGATTGACACAGATCCTCCATCACTCCGCTGGCTCCAAGATCTTTGCCAGCTTGTTTCATTTTTCTGAGTCTGCATTTCATCATCCATAAAAATAGATAAATTAATGTTTCCTACCTCATAGGGTTGTGAACACTAAATGAAATAACTTATGTAAAGTGCTTAGTGCAGTGCCTGTGGCGTTATAACAGCTAAGTATGGACTGATATTATTATTATGACTACTACTCAGTCAACACGAACCCACAACAAACATTAGGGGTAAAAATGAGAAGTGTCTACAAGGTTAGAAAGTAATTTATTTTTTTAGTAAAGATGCTTCCTATCTTTCCTGGGCTAACAATTTAATTTCCTTTGCTTCTTATTTACATCTCTGCACCCAGAGGAACCAAGATCAATAGGTAAGTATGTTGGTAAATGCCCATCCTTTGCTTCATTTTTTGTTCTTTGTTTTGCAAAGGATTTAATTCATTTGGAACATTTCTAAGACAATTAGAAATGGAAATATTCTGGTTGTCATTCAACCTCTCAGTATAGAGAGGTATATGCACTTTTAAACATAGTGCTTCCAAAGGAGAATTCTTTCAAGAGGTTTACCATTAAACTGCAAAGTTGAGATCCTACTTAACTAACATGCAAAGATTTAATTAGCATTGTCTCATTAAAATAAATATAATATTTTCTTAATTCTAAAAATGATATTGCCTTTGAAAGTATGTTCTGGAAATGAGCATTGAACTTTGAAGGCAATAATGAGATAATCGGAGAGTTTGCAGGTTGAGTCTTTTCTGAGTCCTGCCCATTGTTTTGTCTGAGGGAGAAGGACAGCTGCTTATACACTTGCATTTCATATTAAATTAAAACAGAATAAAAATTGTGGTACCTAACAAAATCTCCTGTAAAGATTCAATCCAAACCAAACTGCAGAACTATTCTTGTGCCTTTGTTCTAAAATCTTTCTAGAATTCTAGAAAACTGTTTTATCCTTAACTGAGGAATAGAGGATGTCTCAGAAGGAAATGGCAACCCACTCCAGTATTCTTGCCTGGAGAATCCCAGGGATGAGGGAGCCCGGTGGGCTGCCGTCTATGGGGTTGCACAGAGTCGGACACAACTGAAGCGACTTAGCAGCAGCAGCAGTGGTACATGAGCATTTTGGCAAAGAGATGATCCATGCCTAGATCTATTAAGCTCCAATCATTTGGGAAGAATCTGTATTGCCTTTAAGAGCAATAAATGCTCCCAGCCAGCCACTCTATACTTTCGATACTTCATTGACAGTCATACTCCTCTGATTCAAAATCTGGGCTTCTTTGAGATGATCATGTGGGAGGTCACATGTTACATGTGAGTGTTTAGGCCACGGGTTATGGAGCCAGGCTGCCTCAGTTCAAATCCTGTTCCATCAATTTCTAGCCATATATATTGAGCACACTACTGAATATCTCTGCGTTGGTTTTTACTGTGTGAAAAGGGACAAGCACAGCTCCTATCTCCCAAAGATGTTGTGAGGCAAAAGTAAAGCACTACATAAAGATTGGGCTTGAGAGAGAGAGGAGAAAGGAAAGAAAAGGAAAAGAAAGGAAAGAAGAGAAAGGTGTTCCAGATAATTTTCAGGAAATGTGTTCATTTCCTTGTTGGAAGAGTAGATATTAACTCAGTTTTCAGCACCTGACTTTATTTTCTAAGTTGAGAACTCCAGAGTAAATGTGTGATTATTGAGATTCTGTTGAGATTCCCAGGCACTGCTCAAGACATGCTCTTTCATTAAATCTTCACAGCACCCAGGTGAGGCAGATAGATGAAGATCCCTTTCCAACAGATGAGGAAACCACAGCTCAGAGAGTTGGACTAATTTGTCCAAGGTGGTATAGATAGTGGCAGAATATGGACCTAGCTCTGTCTGCCTCTTTAGACCATTTTTTTTAAAAGAAAAAAACATTGCTAAACATAGTTTCTCTTAAAAAGCCAGGATTAAGTAGTGTTTTGCTGTCAGTCATAAGAAGGGCTGCTTACATGGGTGCTACTATAAGTAGAAGCTCAGAAAAGAAGTGTCAAGTACCTAAAATCCTGGAGCTGCCGGAGTCCTAAGATATCATCTATATTTGCCCCCAACTCATCCCTTACAGGCAGGAAAGATGGTCAGCATGATCTGAGTTGGAGGCAAAACCAGAGCTAAGGACTCAGGTCACCTAACTGTTGGTCTAATGCACCAATCCTGGTACCACTCTGATTTTCAAACTGCCTCCAAACCAGAAGATTCACAACTATATAGCATTATGGCCTGAGCTTTATGTCCTTGACTCAGTCTTATTTGAGATCTTAGACAAGTGACTTGACTACTCACTCTATAACACATAGGGATGATCATACATTATAGCATATACATGTAAGGCACTCACTATAGTGGTTAGTCCATAGTAAGTCTTCTATTAAAGTAAGTCTATTAATAAAGTTAGCTATATTCATATTATTATTATATTATTCATGAGGCCTCTCCTACCTTGAATGCTCAGTTCCAGCTAATTTTTCAAATCCACTTTACACTTATTATATTTGAATATCTGTGCCCTTTCTTACTGGAGAAGGCAATGGCACCCCACTCCAGTACTCTTGCCTGGAAAAGCCCATGGACAGAGGAGCCTGGTAGGCTGCAGTCCATGGGGTCGCTAAGAGTCGGACACGACTGAGCGACTTCACTTTCATTTTTCACTTTCATGTACTGGAGAAGGAAATGGCAGCCCACTCCAGTGTTCTTGCCTGGAGAATCCCAGGGATGGGGAAGCCTCGTGGGCTGCCATCTATGGGGTCGCACAGAGTCGGACACAACTGAAGCAACTTAGCAGCAGCAGCAGCAGCCCTTTCTTACAAAGTTGGCAACATACACAATCCATCATCAAATTTTAAAAAGTTTAATTTATGCATTTTACAAATTAAACTTGTGATTTGGTTGTGCTTATGTAGAACAGATCAACCATTATAATCAATTCACTACCATGTTTTAAAAAAATCAATAGACATTGTCTAGCTGACCTGACTTAATTTTTTGGAATAAACTGGCCATCAGCATGATTGATTGAGCTATCCTCTCTGTGATCCACCTAAGCGAAGGTTAGGATGGAGGTTACTAAAAAAGCCACTGCACTCTTCCTAAATTGAATGACATTTTCCTATGCTTCTAATAAATGGTAACTGATTAATGGAGTGCTGGAGGCCAACATTCTTCAGAGAGTTTTGGACCCTGCTCATTTAGACCCTGCCAGAATATGAATTTCAACTAACCCAAGACCAAGGGAAGCAGTGGGGTTCCATAAACAGCCCTGTGTTTGGAGGGTAGGAATGCAGTCAAGCTTGGCCTCCAAATATGTGATCTCACCTCTCTGAGGTGTCCTCCATGAAATGAGAGTTTGTTTTAGATGTGCCAGGTGATCTCCAAGGCCTTATCCAACTTTCATAGTTTGTATTTCTCATACTTCAAAGGGAGATGAGCCTGTTTGCCTTTGATCAGTTGAAACCAAATCAGATTCTGAAGTAGATGTGATTCCCCAGGGCTCTTCCACAAGCCCCTTCCTGACCATACCAAGCCACCTATTTAGATTTGGGTTCATCCCATCTGGCTCTGGGCTTCTGGCTTTTGTTTTCTTTTGGCCTTTTAAATTTTTTCTTTTGTAACTCTTCATGCGTCCTAGTCTGTTCTGTTTACCATGCCTGGCCACCCCTCCCACATGGGCTAACATGCTGTCCATGCCCAGTTCCTCTCAGGAGCCTAATGAATTGTGGCTCCAGCTTATACCCTCAACTTGAAGACCAGCTGCACCTCTGAGCTTTTCCCAGAGGTTCTGGCTGATGCTTTACTTGCAGTGTGATGGATTTGTTCCAGCCCAAAACAGGAAGGAAACTTCGGGGTAATCAAAACATCATGTGTGGCCATCCTCTGCTTTCCACACTACGGTATTTGTACTGCCTAAGCATGCCAGAGGATTTCTGAGTCCTTGTTAGTTAAGAATAACAAATACAAGAAGAAAATAAAATTAGGGAAGGGATGATCACAATTTTCTCTAGGAACCAGAAAAACCAACACTGAATTTTAAAGTGGTCAGATCAGGAACTGCTGAATTGAGGAGGCACTTGTGTTTTATTTCGTTCCTCTGCCAATTAACTGGGTCATGCTGGATCACCTAGGGTATCTCTAAGGTCCTGCCTTTTAAAGTAGGTGTTCCAAAAGAAAGGGGTGTAAAATGAATTTCTGTAAATGTAATGCTC
This sequence comes from Giraffa tippelskirchi, assembly GCF_054371585.1. NCBI lineage: Eukaryota > Metazoa > Chordata > Mammalia > Artiodactyla > Giraffidae > Giraffa > Giraffa tippelskirchi. Next base: position 21,582,223 of record NC_137283.1, on the reverse strand, counting down.
TTTTAAAAAGCACTAAAGTGTTGAAGAAGAATCTTGAGAATCCCTTGGACTGCAAGGAGATCAAACCAGTCAATCCTAAAGGAAATCAACCCTGAATATTCACTGGAAGGACTGATGCTGATGTTGAAGCTTCAATACTTTGACCACCTGATGTGAAGAGCTGACTCAGTAGAAAAGATCCTGATGCTGGGAAAGACTGAGGGCAGAGGAGAAGAGGTGGCAGAGGATGAGATGGTTAGATAGCATCCCTGGTCAATGGACATGAATTTGAGCAAACTCTGGAAGATGGTAAAGGATAGGGAAGCCTGGCATGCTGCAGTCCATGGGGTTGCAAAGAGTGGACATAACTGAGCGACTAAACAACAACAAAAGAAGTTTTCTTCAGAGCAAAGAGTCACACCCACACCTTAATACGCTAAGCTTCTAATTATAGGTTTTCATGTAGGAAGTATTTGCCGATAATATTTGAGAACTGACATCTAATTATCAGACACTCCCATTAGCTCAGCATTATCAGTGATATTGTTACCTATGGTGATATTTAAATAGTTCAGAGATTTCAAACTGGCCACATGCCATTAAAGGCCTCATAAAGCAGATAGTTTTGTTTTGTTTCAGCTTGTACAGATATAAATATCTGTGGATGCCTTTTGGAGTGCATGCACTCTCCAGCTTTTTACATGATCATTATTTCCTTCTGTGTTCTACTCAGTTGACTTTACCCACTTGACCCCTGAAGGCACTGCAGTTTGAGATCCTTGGCATAATCATCAAACGCCATGCTGCTGCTGCTGCTGCTGCTGCTAAGTCACTTCAGTCGTGTCCGATCCTGTGCGATCCCATAGACAGCAGCCCACCAGGCTCCCCTGTCCCTGGGATTCTCCAGGCAAGAACACTGGAGTGGGTTGCCATTTCCTTCTCTAATGCGTGAAAGTGAAGTCGCCCAGTTGTGTTCGACTCTTAGCAACCCCATGGACTGCAGCCCACCAGGCCCCTCCATCCATGGGATTTTCCAGGCAAGAGTACTGGAGTGGGTTGCCATTGCCTTCTCCACAAATGCCATGCCTCTATGACAATTTAATAACCAAAAAAGAGAAATGAAGGAAAGAAGGGAGGGCAGGAAGAAGGATTACCTCTCTGAAATGGCAGGAAGTGTAGTTTTCATGACACTGGATAATGGGCTGATGAGATGACTTCCTGAGGATTGTGTTGGTATTGGAAGCTGTGACTGTATTTCCTCTCAACCTACTTACTGTGAGATAAATAAAATAGGACATAGAGTACTGGACTTGCTCAAGGTCACCTGAAAAGTTTGTAGTGAAGCCAAAATGAAGAATCGTTTCCCTGGTGTCCTCGTTCTGTTGCTCAGCCCATTCACACACACTGCTGCACTCTTTGCTGATGAATAATGTGGGCTCTCAGGAACAGTTCCTTATGCAAAAGAGCCTCTGCGAGCTCCATTACATACTTGCAAGGGGATACACTTTATTGTTGCCTTAATGCATGATGGAGACGATTATAGCTCTTCCTCCCATACGCACCCTCCATCTGCGATCACTAACACACGCTACAGGGTGCTTCACTTTGGATAATGTGCGAACAAGGAGCATCATTTCAGAAAATGGTTGGAGAAAGAAATCTAAAAGTCAGAAAGGGTCAAGGGCCAGAAGAAAATGCAAGAAACTAATGCCTTTAAAAACAGTTCTTGTAGATTCAGAGTTCAGAATGCATTAGCAAGACCTCCTTTCTTTCTTAAGGGAAATAAATATACCCTTCATAAAGAAACCCCTGCAATCTCTCTCTCTGGTTCTACCTGCTGTAGCCATCTGCCTTGTTAGAAGGCCTCTGGCCAAGTCCTTTTCAGAGCTTGTAGTTGCTGATACCAAAATGGCACTCTACTGATTTCCACCACCCTTTCATCCTCAATGCCCATTAAGAGACTCAGATTCAATATGAGACATCAAACCTGTAAATAATGATAGCTAACATCTGTTGAGCACTTGCCATGTGCCAGGTCCTCTACCAAAAGCTCCATATTTAACTCATTCTAATTCTCTTACCAAAGAAGGTTTTATGATAGCCATTTTCTTAAAAAAGGAACCAGACTTAGAAAATTTCAATAACTTGCTCAAGGTTACAGAGCTGAATTTGACACCAGGTCTGGTTCTCCAGAAACTGCACTCTTAACTCTATGCTAAATTCCTGTTTCAAAAAGCTTAAAGACTTTGTGAATCTAATTAGCAGCCATTTGTACCTGGAGCAGAAATCAGTGGGCTTCAGACATAGGGGAGTTCCCTATGGGAGGTCAATCCATAAGAGTGAGGTTGGCTCTCCTGTACCACCCCCACTTCAGCTCCCATACCAGGAGAGTGGATAGAAGGAGAATGTATATGGAGACAATTATTGTTTCTAACCAGAAGGAAAGCTTACTTGAATAAAAATCCCATCTTTCCATTATTCAAGCCATTCCCAAAGAAGACAATCAAACCTGAATGCTGCATTAGCCCTGGATCTATGTGGGGAACAACAGAGCTAAAAGACTGATTTTTCTGAACATTATGTACATGGTGTGAATTTGGCCACCAAAGAAACTTTGCATAAAAGCATATGTCTGATGAAGGCATTTTCTTCAGCTTTTAGGAGGTCAAAGTTTTAGTTCTTCATTGCTGTGACTAATAGTGCCTATAAGATGATGTTAATTTCCAGGTGAGAGGTTTGTGTTTCACAGTTTGCTTGCCTGCAACAAGTTTTAATTTAGCTCTAGTGCAATATTTGCTCTCTGGGTTTCTAACATTATTAATTCCAATAATACTGGGTAAAAATATAATGGAAATGGTAAGCAATAGTCATTTTTGAAATAATTACAAAAAATAACTCTTTTTCTAAATACCTGTCATACCCAAGACTCTTAAAGAGATTTGCTTATTCATTACCTCCCAATTGCACTGCAGGGTGAGAACGAAATTTAATGGGCAAATTTGATGAGGTTCCAGAGATTCAGATAAGGATTTGCGGTCTCAGTCTGTGCTGGACTCTTTCCCAGATTCTGGGCTGAATACTTTCACATAGACTATTTTATTTAGTTTCCACATATGAAGTATGTATAATTAGCCTTACTTGAAGCCATGGAAACTGAGACACAAAAAATGTATGTAGTTTGTACAAGGTAACACTTCTAGTAAGTAAATGAAGAAGTCTGATTCTGAATCCAGCTCACTTGATTCCCCCAGGACAGAGTCCTTTCTGTAATTTGAGAGCTATCTGGGTTTAGTATAACTAGAATTTGCACAACCATCATGTTACTGTGACTTGCTTATTTCTTTTGCCCAACTCCCTAAGAACTTAATGCATAAAGATTCTAAGCCAAATTCCTATCAACCATTGTGATTTTGTTAAACTAACATCCCATCTGCATGATTCAATGGGGGAAATGGGAATCAGTGCCATTTTCACTGATGGTGATGACCATGCAGTCCATTTCCTTTGAAATTTTATACGCAGAGCAGAGTGTTCCAAACATATATAAAAGAAGCATCAAATTTAATTATATAATTGTTCACGGACTCTTTGAAAGGCATCACTGGCCAATTCTGGGCCTTTAAAGCTATGGTTTGTTATTATTTAAGGGACCGTTCCTTTAAACTGCCACACTTGTTTATGGAAGACACTGTCTTCTCACATTTGACCAACTTGGGTCCAATCAGCCCTGGAACAAATCAATTTTACTTTTTAAAATAATCTGTGCTAGCCATTTGTTATTTGTTGCAGAATTTAAGATCTTAATTTGTGTGTGGGTGATAAAAGTTGGCCTGTATTATGATTAACTTACTTTATTATAGTAAAAAGCCCTAACATTAAACTCTTTGCAACCTCACTGACTGCAGTATGCAGTCTTCCCTGTCCTTCACTTAAACTTACCGTCTTCCATTTTCTAAGTGTACAGTCACACTGTGTACAGAGCTCTCAAAACTTCTTCATCTTGGAAAACTGATACTCTGAGTATCAGTTTTCCAAGATGAAGTTTTAAAATTCTTTAAAATCTAATTATCTCTTTACCCTCCCTACAGTCCTTAGCAACCACCTCTCTACTTTCTGATTCTGTGATTTTGATTATTTAAATAATTCATATCAGTGGAATCTTACAGTATTTGTCTTTTGTGACTGACATTTCATCTAGTGTAAATGTCCCCAGGGGCCACCCATATTGTAGATGTGACAGGATTTCCTTCTTTTTTAAAGCTTTTAAAAAGCTGTATAAGATCCCACTTATGTATATGCCATATTTTCTTTTTCCATTCATCCATCAGTGGACATCTGGGTGCTTCCACTTCTTGCCATTATAAATGACATTGCAGTTTACATTGGTGTGTACATGCCTCTTTGAGATCATGCTTTGAATTCTTTGGGATAAATACTCAGAATTGGGGTTGCTGGATCATATTGTTATTCTATTTCTAATTTTTTGAGGAGCCCTCCATACTGTTTTCCATAATAGTTACACCATTTTATATTCCAACCCGTAGTGCACAAGAGTTTTAATTTCTTCACATCCTCATCGAAAGTTTGTTCTTTTCTGTTCTTTGACAGTGGCTATCCTTTTGGGGCCCAGCTTCATTCTTTTGCATCTGGATACCCACACCATTTGTTGAACAGACTATCCTTTCCTCGTTGTATAGTCTTGGCACTCTTGTCAAAGATCTTCTGATAATATATGCTGCTGCTGCTGCTAAGTCGCTTCAGTCGTGCCCGACTCTGTGCGACCCCATAGACGGCAGCCCACCAGGCTCCGCCGTCCCTGGGATTCTCCAGGTAGGAATACTGGAGTGGGTTGCCATTTCCTTCTCCAGTGCATGAAAAGGAAAAGTGAAAGTGAAGTCACTCAGTCGTGTTTGACTCTGCGCGACCCCGTGGACTGTAGCCTACCAGGCTCCTCTGTCCATGGGATTTTCCAGGCAAGAGTACTGGAGTGGGGTGCCATTGCCTTCTCTGTCTGATAATATATGGAAGAGCTTATTTCTGGGCTCTCTGTTCCATTGGTTTGTATGTCTATCTTTGGTCATTATTACTTTGTAGTATGTTTTAAAATCAGGAAGTGTGATGCCTCCATCTTTGTTCTTTGTTTTCAAGATTGTTTTGGCTAGTCAGGGTTCCTTGAGATTCCATGTAAATTTTAAGATTTTTTTCTTTAATTATCTTCAAATATTGTCATTGAGATTTTATAGGGATTGCATTGACTCTATAGATCATTTGGGGTAGATAGATATTTTAACAGTAGTAAGTCTTCCAGTCTATGAACATGGAATTTCTTTCCATTTATTTTTCATTTTCTTTTATTTCTCTTAGCACTATTTTGTAATTTTCAGTGTACAAGTCTTTCACCTCCTTGGTTGAGTTAGTTTATCCCTAAGTATTTTATTATTTTTGATGCTATTGTAGGTGGGATTCTTTCCTTAATTTCCTTTTTGGATGGGTCATTAACATGTATAGCAACACAACTGATTTTGTGTCCTGCAGTATTGTTTAAATTGTTCATTAGTTTTAACAGTTTGGAGGTTTTTTTGCATGACATCTTTAGGGCTTTCTACATAGAAGATCATATCACTGGCAAACAGGGACAGTTTTACATCTTCCTTTCCTATTTGGATGGCTTTTATTTCTTTCTCTTGTCTAATTGCTCTGCCTAGGAGTTCTAGTACTAGGGTAAATAAGAATGGCTTAGCTCTAGTACTAAGGTAAATAGGAGTGGCAATCCTTGCATTGTTTCTGATTTTAGACAAAAAACTTACACTCTTTCACCACTGAGGATGATTTTAGCTGTGGGCTTTTCATATAGAGGTTTTATTATGTTGAGGCAGTTTTCTTTTACTCTTAGTTTGTTGACTGTTTTTATCATGAAAGGGTGCTGGATTTTGTTAGGTGCTTTTTCTGAATCAACTGAGATAATCATGTGGGTTTTGTCATTTGTTCTGTTAATATAGTGTTTTACAGTGATTGATTTTCCTATATTGAATCATCTTTGCATTCTATGTATGAATCCAACTTAATCGTAGTGTATAATCCTTTCAAAGTGCCACTGAATTCAGTTTGCAAGTATTTTGTTCAGGATTTTTGGATCAATATTCATCAGATATTGGTCTGTAGTTTTCTTCTATTGTTGCAATAATGGCTTTACTTTTAAACACTGTTAATGAATGGTTCCTGAGACATAACCTATGTTTTAAAATACTATAGGGACTCTATGAAGCTTTGTTCTATGTATAGTGTTCAAAAATAAGTCTGGGAGAATACACTAAAGAGAATTTACAATGGTATACAAATAGAAACATCTTAATCACCTCCTTTTGTGTTAAGGAAGTTTTATTCTCAGTTCCCAAAGGAGCTGAATGCTAGTTTGAGAGAATATATCTTCCCTCTATGTTTGATATGATAGCTGACATTCTGAGCTTGTGTGGTGTGTTTGTTTAAAGAGGTTTGTGTATGTGTAAAGGAGAATTTTGAATATTTCAATATAATAACCTCATTATATAAACTAAATGGAGGGATTCTGAATGACAATATTCAAAGGATAGTCCCATAAAAGATACTCTTCAATGGTAACAGACTGTTTTGGGAGTCTCACACAACTTAAATATATGTTTTCTTCAGTTCAGTCAGAATTTAAAAATTAGTTGAAATTCCATCTCAGAGTTATAAAAGGTAGATTTATTTTCCTGGTTTTTCTATTATGAATTAAAATTAAGGAAAAATCTGTGGCAAAAGTGTTCTTAACTGAACATCTATTGTGACCACTGTCCCTATTTTAAGATTACTGTAAATGGAAACAAGAGTGGAATAAACTTGTGGAGTTAATGATATTTGGAAAATGCTATTCTCTGAGGTATGTTTTTATTTTATGGGATTTCTTGATAAAAGTCACAATCAGGTAGTGTTAAACATTGAAAAGTTTTGCAGATCCATGATATATGGTCAAGTATCCACATCAAGGGGAGGAGGATGTCAGTATGTTTCACCCCACTGAGGATAGTGAGCATCTAGCATTACACAGCACATGGCCTCCCTTCTCCCACTTCTGATTTGCCAGATGTGTACTGGATAGTTTTTAAAATTCCATCTTGTTAGACCAGTAGCTTGGTTTGTGTATTTTATAAAACCTGAAAAATGTACAATTTTTCATTCTTTCTACACACACACACACACACACACACACACACACATATATAACAAATAGAGAACTGTAGGGTTGACTATTTGTAGTATTATGCTCCTTGGTCCCTCACAAGGATAACTGTGTTTTATAAAGAATGACGGTAGTAATAGTAGCTAATATGAATTGAGAGCTTGCTGTGCATTGAACACTAGGCTTCAAACATGTTATATGCTCTACTTTATTGAATCCTTACAGTAGTCTTCTGAAGATAAAGAAAACACTAGTCATTGAAGTACCTTCAGTACTCAAAGCTGAATTGCATTATAGCAAGTGTAAGGAAATATATATCTCTACTTTTAATATCTTAGCAAATGACTGGACTAGTCTTGGGAGAGCAGGACAGACACTGAATCCATAATGACTTTTATGTGTGATGTAATCTAAAAAAACAGTGGCATTAGCTACTGTATGATCTTTACAAGCAGGTGAGCAATGCATATTTGACTCCAGAAAACCTTATCAAAATCAATAGATGATACATGGCTAAATAAAATCAAATATCTCCAGCTCTCCTTCTTTCATTTATCCTCCAATAACCACTGCATAGCTAAAATTAAATAGATGAGAGCTATAATAAGATAATAAATATAATTAACTTTTATAAGCATTTAATATCTGCCAGGCACTACACTAAGAGCTTTAAATAGATTCTTTTAGTTCTCTCAATAATCCTATGAGAGAGATACTTTTATGACCAATCCTGCTTTATGGTTGAAGAAGCTGAGGCTTTAAGGGGTTAAATAACATGCCCTTGTTATTTAACATGTTAAATAAGGTTGAATAACATACCCTTGTATAGCTATTAAGTGACCATGTCATTTCCTGTGAGAAGGATGAAATCACGCATATGAAATTATATATATACATGTATAAGTATACTTGTATTTTTAATGAAGACCAGGAGTGTGGTGGACTAGAGTCCTTTTACAATTTCATTCAGTCAAAATCAGATGTGTCTATGAGAATACAAGAAAAACTGATATTTTTCTTTTGTAGTTTTGTTAAATTAATTTTTTGCATAAGAATAATTGAGCTAGATCAGCTGTGGCTGAATATGTCTACCATTTGGAAAAGAGAATTCGTGAAAACAAATGAAGAATCAATTAAAATACAAATAACTAAAAATGAACTTTGACTTTCATGCTTTGCTTTTATGAGGAATGACCTTTTAATTTTTTTTTTTGAGCCATAAATATATGTAGTTTCTGAAGTCACCTTCATCTTGAAAGAAATGACATCTGTGGGCTTTTCCAAGTGTTTTTATTAAGTGTGTGTGTATATGTGTGTACCTGTGTGTTTAATGATTTCACTCAATAATATAAGAAGTCCCAACTTAATTGTAGAAGTGAAGGAACACTAAAACTAGTTTAGTAAGCACAATAATATATTAAAAGCATTCTGTAAATTAAAAGCTTGTTTAATTACTTTGAACGCTATTAGATTTATAAGTGATTGTCTTTTTAGTAGACAAAGAAAAGCTATAATGTAGAATGTATATGGAGTAAACATAACATTTGTCCTAATCTGATTTTCAGGCACATCTCCAGACTTTGATTTGGCTGAAATAACTTATGCCATAGAGCTGTGCACATGCCTGGAATTGAGAGATACAGGTAAAGAGACTCCAGATTGCTTCCTGCCTTTTGAAACTCCAGGAAATCATCCCTTCAGACTCTGGAATTCTACAGTTTTCAACAGAGACTTTGCTTAAATGTTTACATTTTTTGCTTGCTGTCTTTCATACCACTATATAGTGCTCGTGTTTTGTTAAAACTTGACAATTGTCAGGAGTTCAACTTGCTTGGCAAGCCAGCATGGCTAGGATGAGCTTTGTTTTAGCAGCTTACCAGATGGTGCTGAGCTTGCTCATGACTTCATTAACTGGGTCTTCCCTACAAAGTAGTGAGTGTCCACAACTTTGTGTATGTGAAATTAGGCCCTGGTTTACCCCTCAGTCAACGTACAGAGAAGCCACCACTGTTGACTGCAATGATCTCCGCTTAACAAGGATTCCCAGCAACCTTTCCAGTGACACTCAAGTGCTTCTCTTACAGAGCAATAACATCGCCAAGACTGTGGATGAGCTACAGCAGCTTTTCAACCTGACAGAACTAGATTTCTCCCAAAACAACTTTACAAATATTAAGGAGGTAGGGCTGGCAAACCTGACCCAGCTCACCACTCTACATCTGGAGGAAAATCAGATTACAGAAATGAATGATTATTGTCTACAAGACCTCAGCAACCTTCAAGAACTCTACATCAACCATAACCAGATTAGCACTATTTCTGCTAATGCTTTTTCAGGCTTAAAAAATCTTTTAAGGCTCCACCTGAACTCCAACAAACTGAAAGTGATCGATAGCCGCTGGTTTGATTCCACACCCAACCTGGAAATTCTCATGATTGGGGAAAATCCTGTGATTGGAATTCTGGATATGAACTTCAAACCTCTCTCAAATTTGAGAAGCTTAGTTTTGGCCGGAATGTATCTCACTGATATTCCTGGAAACGCGTTGGTGGGCTTGGATAGCCTCGAGAGTCTGTCGTTTTATGATAACAAACTGGTCAAAGTCCCTCAACTTGCCCTGCAAAAAGTTCCTAACTTGAAATTCTTAGACCTCAACAAAAACCCCATCCACAAAATCCAGGAAGGGGACTTCAAAAATATGCTTCGGTTAAAAGAACTGGGCATCAACAATATGGGGGAGCTCGTTTCTGTGGATCGCTATGCCCTGGATAACTTGCCTGAACTCACAAAGTTAGAAGCCACCAATAACCCCAAATTATCTTACATCCACCGCTTGGCTTTTCGAAGTGTTCCTGCCCTAGAGAGCTTGATGTTGAACAACAATGCTCTGAATGCTGTTTATCAAAAGACAGTAGAATCGCTTCCTAATCTGCGTGAGATCAGTATCCACAGCAATCCCCTGAGGTGTGACTGTGTCATCCACTGGATTAACTCCAACAAGACAAACATCCGCTTCATGGAGCCCTTGTCTATGTTCTGTGCCATGCCACCTGAATACAGAGGGCAACAGGTAAAGGAAGTTTTAATCCAGGATTCCAGTGAGCAATGCCTCCCAATGATATCTCACGACACATTTCCAAATCATTTAAACATGGATATCGGCACAACAGTTTTCCTAGACTGTCGAGCCATGGCTGAGCCAGAACCTGAAATATACTGGGTCACTCCCCTCGGCAATAAGATAACTGTGGAAACCCTTTCAGATAAATATAAGCTAAGCAGTGAAGGTACATTGGAAATATCTAAAATACAGATTGAAGACTCAGGAAGATACACTTGTGTTGCCCAGAATGTGGAAGGGGCAGACACTCGAGTGGTGATGATTAAGGTTAATGGAACCCTTCTGGATGGTACCCAGGTGCTGAAAATATATGTCAAGCAGACAGAATCTCATTCCATTTTAGTGTCCTGGAAAGTCAATTCCAATGTCATGACGTCAAACTTAAAATGGTCATCTGCCACCATGAAGATTGACAACCCCCACATAACATATACTGCCAGGGTCCCGGTAGATGTTCACGAATACAACCTAACACACCTGCAGCCTTCCACAGATTATGAAGTGTGTCTCACAGTGTCCAATATTCACCAGCAGACTCAAAAGTCATGTGTTAATGTCACAACCAAAAATGCTGCCTTCGCGCTGGACATTTCTGACCAAGAAACCAGTACAGCCCTTGCTGCAGTAATGGGTTCCATGTTTGCCGTCATTAGCCTTGCGTCCATTGCTGTGTATATTGCCAAAAGATTTAAGAGGAAAAACTACCATCATTCATTAAAAAAGTATATGCAAAAAACCTCTTCCATCCCACTAAATGAGCTGTACCCACCGCTCATTAACCTCTGGGAAGGTGACAGCGAGAAAGACAAAGATGGTACTGCAGACACCAAGCCAACCCAAGTTGACACATCCAGAAGCTATTACATGTGGTAACTCAGTGGATATTTTGCTTCTGGTAGTAAGGAGCACAAAGACGTTTTTGCTTTATTCTGCAAAAGTAACAAGTTGAAGACTTTTGTATTTTTGACTTTGCTAGTTTGTGGCAGAGTGGAGAGGACGGGTGGATATTTCAAATTTTTTTAGTATAGCGTATCGCGAGGGTTTGACACAGCTGGCAGCGTCTCTAGGCTTCCAGTTTGTGTTTGGTTTTTATTCTTATCATTATTATGATTATTATTATATTATTATTATTATTATTATTTTGTTTTAGTTGTTGTGCTAAACTCAATAATGCTGTTCTAACTACAATGCTCAATAAAATGATTAACGACAGGTTGGGGTTCCCCTGTGCTTTTACCAGTAGCATGACCCCTTCTGAAGCCATCAGCAGACAGTACCATGTTCTCCAAAAAGCTAACACAAGGTTGTGAAGCGGCATTGAAACTTTTGTAGCAATCTGGTCTATAGACTTTTAACTCAAGAAGCTAAGGCTAGACTTGTTACCTTTGTTGAATGATGTTAGTTGACCTTACTGTAATGTTGTATCAACTGAATTGAATGTTTGCTTTTGAACAACAACTTTTCTTTTTGTAATAGTTAAAAAGCTTAGAACAAGCTAACAGGCAATAGAAATATGTATATCAGATTTTTTATGTAACAAACTACATGTTAATTGTTACCTTATTCTTTTTATCTTTAGTAGACACTTTTAAAAAAAAAGACAATAATTTTGTTGTGTTTAACTCACCAACATGTGGTGTATAATGAAGACAGAACTATAATAAATTAGTTTTGTTCTGATTTTTTAGAACACTTGCAATATTGTATCATTTATAGTTCTTGCTAGTTCCAGTGGTGATATTTTTCACATCCCTGAAAACAACCACCAAATTACCTATAGCATGTTGCTTTTTAAAACTAGGCCTAAAAAATTTTGATTTCTTTTTCTAAGGGAAGAAATAAATATTTTAATGAAAAGGATTTCTATATTTTAAATATTACTGATGAGACCTAATGGAAGGAAAAGTTCATATGAAGAAAAAAGGTGTATTACTGTATATCCCATGTAGAGCTAAATGTAGCAAAAGACACAGATACATTGGATATGTCACATTTCTTCTCTGTAAGGGTCTTGTTAAAATCTGATTTTTTTTTAGTAGTATCCATACTCCCCATCAGTCTAAAACATAAGTTCCAAAATATATCACATGTTATTCCTCTAACAGCTGTCATTATGCCTAGATACATAATAATCCACCTATCAATGGGGAGACATCTACTGAGAAAAGTAAATGATTAATAGAAGAGAGAACAACTTCTCTACAATTGGCATTTTACATCCAAATAATATATGTAAACAGTTTTGCAGAATAATGTGTTTCCCAAATAACGTGTGTGAAATTTAGAACAGAAGGAGCCAGATTTAGGTAGGAGGCCAGATCCACAAAGTAGGGGAGGGAGAAGATTTAAAGGTATAGTTAGAGGAAAGAAGACCCACTTGAAGATGCAGATTGATACAGCAGAGAAATGTTTTTAAAAGACTGTTCCAGATGGCACCTGCTCCCAGAGACATGCTGTCACACCAGGAACGATGAGATTGTAAAAAGAAATTGAGAGCAAGTGGGTGCCAGCTGAGCAAAAGCGAGGGAAAGGGAGAACGAAGTGCAGGTGAGGAAGGATGAAGGATTTCTTTGTAAAATCCCTTTTCTGTGTGTGTGAATCTCTTAGAAAAAAAATCGTCACCTTCCTTCCCATAGTGTCTACTGTGTAGAAGAGAAGTTCAAATGCTGAAGCAAGTGAGCTGCATAGAAAAACAAAGAGCATCCGAATAAGAGCATCTCTTTCCACAGCCTTCATTTGTTGGCAGAAAAACTGGGGCCCAGGGAAGGATTTTAACTTGCCCTGGTCAGACTTTTATCCATGGGGAAGGCTGCCTCCATCTGTTGCTCTGGGACCAGCAGCCTTCTAGACTGCAATGCAGAGCTTCTCTTATGGTTCTCACAATCTCTGGTGCCCTTGCTTCACAACTGCCATGTATCTTCAAGTTCCCATTTATTCAGGACATATTTTAGCACAAGGGCAAACCAAAGGGTCAGGAAAGCTTCTGCCCCATGGGTATTTGCCAGTTACATGTGGGATACACCAGGGACTAGAGATGCTTTGGATGCAGCCTTGGTGGGGGAGGGTTTCCTGCTGGGGACTCTTGTTTTCAAGTATCTACAGAGAGTAATGGACTATCCAACAAACTCTTCTGCTGATTCTGCAAACTGTGAAAGGAGAATGATGCCAAAGCATTAGGCCCAGAGCAGGGAGGAAGTATTGTTTATCCCATACAGCAATGACTTGAACCTGGCACATAATCAGCACTCAAATATTAGTGGCATAAATGGAAAAACAACAACAACAACAACAACAAAACCACTTCCCTATTCTGGATATGTAACAAGGGATCGCAAGAGTCGGACACGACTTAGTGACTAAACCACCACCACCACCACCACCACCAACAAGCAGCAGGAAATCCAAATGGTTTTTGTCAACTATCTTCTGCCAGGTCAGTTTGGGGGTAAAACCCTTTCAACTCCTCCAATAAAATATTCGAGCTTCTTTTTTCCTTGTCCGTGCTACTTGGTTTGGTTTTCAGTCGAGAGAAAGCAAAATGGCATAGTACTTTTTTTTTACCCTAACCAAGTATTTTCTCATTTGTACTTAATTTAATTTGATATGTTAGACAGCCAGTGAAATTAGACATCAAACTAGGTCCTGATTGGTAATAGAAGTTATATCACCTTTACCAATGAAGTGACTATTATAGGTCACTTTCTAATTTCATATTTTTCCCTTTCACTTCCTGCTGCCCTCAGGGCATATAATGTATCTCTAACTTGATTTTACAAGGTTATTTTTGGATCAGTTTCTTAAAACAGGCATTCCCAAATTTGCCTAATTGAACTGTTGCCATGAATATAAAAACAAATGTAATGCTTGATGATCAAATTTTCTAATTTGCCTGTGTGATTGGCCAAAAGGAATTATATCCATTCTTTCTCAAACAAACGATACTGAAGTCTATTATCTTCTCTCATGTGGTTTTCTATTTATTCATTCATTTATTTGCAAGTACACCATGATCAGTCCTTTACTTGGTGTTTGCTTTCTATCTCTGTAGTCATGTTCCAGGGCATTTTCTTTTCTTCATTACTGGGGAGAAAATTTTCACATCCCTAACATTTTGCCAGGAAAACCATACTTTCTGCCTTTCTATTCACTGAAAAGGGGAGTTTAACTACTTCTGATGCATCTAAATACAACTGAAAAATGCTTTCTTCACCTAAGTTCTGTCACTCTCACCCTGCTGGCAAATAGACTTTTTTTTTTTGTTATTCATAAGGGATTACCTGCAGGGAAAATGTTTCTTAAAGACTGTGACAGTCACCATTCATCCAGAGCTCTGGAATGAGTTTGACCTAGAATCCCTGCAGGACTTGATCTAATCTGTTGTGGGCAAGATCTTTCTGCCCTGCCCCTCTTGCAGTGATACCAGCTCCTTCACTCTGTACTCCAAGCCAGGAACTTAGGGTACATGGTAAGAATAAGGAGATAGCAAGGAAGTGCTTTATTTTTGTACCTGTTTATTCAGCATTGCCCAGCACAGGTTAAGAGAACTAAATGGATGTCTAGTATTGTAGAGCTCCTCAGACACTTGATGGTACTAATATGAAGTACATAGCATTTCCCAGTCATTTCACCATTGGGATATTTCAGGCTACCATTCTGTATTACAGATCCTGAGAATTTGAGGATTTAATTTAATCTCCAAAATAGTCCTGATAAACTGGGTATTTATTCTTCACAGTTTTATAGAAAAGACAGCCAAGGCCCATTTGGTGGTGGTATTCAGTCACTAACTCATGTCCCAGTCTTTGCAACCCCAGGGACTGCAGGATGCCAGGCTTCTCTGTCCTCCACTATCTCCTGGAGTTTGCTCAAATTCATATCCATTGATTTGGTTATGCTATCTAACCATCTCCTCCTCTGCTGCTCCCTTCTCCTTTTGCCTGACGCCATTCAGTTCTGTAAGTGGGTGACCAGGATGGGGCCCTTCACTTCCAGTCTCCTCCACATCCACCTGGCACCCTTCTCAGGTGGAGGGGGGAGCATCTACCAAAGGTTGAGAGGCTGGAGGTCACAAGCATGTGGAGAAGGCAGAGAAAGCACATACCGGAGAATTCATGGGAGATGACTCTGCAAACTTAATATCTTAAAGTTCTTCTCTCTTCCCCTCTAACGCTTTGTGCTAGGAATTTCTGAGATACCCATCAAAACTATGTTCACATGAGGCTTAACTTTAATTCTAACCTTCAATTCTCCTATAATCTCTCTGTTACATGCTCAGAAAATTTTAAAGATTTTGTGGAGGAAATTCCAAGCTCCTCTTTTCCTTAGCAGAAAATCATGGAAGGTGTATGTAAAGTTATAACAAACTCAGTCTTTAGCTCTGAAGCTTAAAGAGGGAAATGTGGAATTCCTATAACTGGAAGACTGTGTCTGACATACTTGGAAAAAAATGGGTTTTGTATAACCACCAAGTTTATGGAGTTGGTGAGATCTTTTTATTCAGGCAGGGATTGCTCTGTTCCCCAGGGAAAAAAAAGTATCCAGAGGCTGAAAGACATTAAAAGGATGTCTTGATTTCTTGTTTTTAATAAATGTGATGGCTGTCTTGACATACTCAAGTTTTGTCAGTTGTATACTACTTAATATGAAGCAAAGCCAGGTTCACTCCCTTCATGAAGTAGTTCTGGGTACAGAGTGGGTCAGACCATGCAGTCCTCCTCTTTCCACCTTGGCCTTCCTTTCTTTCTCCCATAAGATTAAACTGACACGGTGAATTTCAGCCTGGGCCCTGATAAAATGGTCATGAATTCCTAATTAGCAGACTGCCCTGAATTAAGCAGCATTTTAATGCGTCAGTCTGCGCCTTAGCATGTCTCACTAATACAAACAAGACAGGATGGTCCTGGAGGGAAGAAAACCAAACTTACAGTGGTGACTTATGAAGGAAGAAGGAAGGAAAGACATTTTTTCTGTTATGTAGCCCTCTGCTAGGAGCTTCACATGGATTATTTACGTTTAATACTTTTAATTGACCCTCCTCCCCCAGGGAGTGGGTACAGGGCAGGTAGCATTGTCCTTCCACTAGAGAGGAGAAAAATGAATACTCAACCTCAAAAATGGAAGCAATTTACCTGAGATCATACAGCTTCTAAGAAGGAGAACTTAAACTCAAAGATTTATATAAATAAAACTTGCAGTGTTTCCATTATAAAATGGTCTGCAAGCTAAATCTGGACCAGGAGTGCAGAACACTGAGCCCAAAAGCCAATTTGGCACTTGAGACAGAAGGAAAAATGGGGCAAAAGGAGGCACTTGCCCAGCAGTGAGGCCTCAGAGTACAGGGATCTAATTTAAGACCCAAACTTGAGATCAGTATACAGAAATAACAGTAAGCCAGAGAGAGGCAAAAGTAAGAGACTATTTGTGATAGTAAATCCATACAATCGGATGGAAGACACTGAAGCGGAAGAAGAAAAAAACAATTAAAAAAAAAAGGCAGGGGGCGATGGGTAGGGGTAGAACTTGGAGTAGATGCCATATTTTGCCATATATTAAGCACTTATGCTCCAGATGTTGTACTAATCACTTGACCCATATTACCTCATGTAATCTTTAACAGTTTTATGAAGTGGTTATTTTTATGAAATACATATATCCTTATTTTTCACATGGAGAAACTGAGCCTCAGTTCATCAGTCTTAATTTGGAGTCAGATCTGAAGCCAAGATTTCAGCCCTGGCTGTGAGACTCTAAAGCCCATGACTGACCACTGAACTGTTTTTGTAGCTAAAAGGCACCCAGAGGACTGGGCTGGCCAGCTCCTTTGCTTGATTGATTTGGTTCTTCCCTGAGAGTGAGGAGTAAGAAAAGGGGTAGGTTTCATGACCTTGTGAGGATCTTGAAAGGACCTTCCCACAAAAGGTGTATAAACATGGAATTAACACCACAGACTTCTGGTAAGAAGAAAAACGCTGCCTCATTCTTTTTCTTTTGTAACCGTTAAGGTTAGTCACACAGTTTAATCATTTCTCTGATCTGCCTTTTAAAGCTATGCCACATCATTCAGAGCACAGAGAACACAGAGATGCTTGCATAATCTAATCTTAACTGTCTTGTAAATCATTCAGGGGGTGGGGGAAGGGAGGCCAGAGGGGGAGGAAAGGGAAGATAAACTCCCAGGGGACCCGTTAAGTGAAGCTGTTCAATACTAAATCCCATATCTTTGTGATCTCAATAGCCTTTAATTTAAAAATACATTACTTTCTATTTATCTTATAAGAAGCTAATTGGTCTAAATACCTCCTGTTCTACTGATGAAAGTATAAAAAAAGGTCACTATGAAGAGTAACTAAAAATGTATGCTCCTGTATTATTTTTCCTCTGATTAGAATATGACACATAACAATGCTCTGTTTCACCAGATTTTATTCTAACTGGCTCAGATGTGCTCACGACATCTTAATCTTGCCATTCATTTTTAAATGGTAATTTTTTTTCCTTTGATTATAACAGTAACATACATTCATTATAGAGTATCTGGAGAAAAATAGTAAGAAAAAATAGTGTTTATCAAAATAACCAAGTGAGATTTTGGTATACTTTCTTCTAGTCTTTTTTCCCCTCTGTGTGTATATTTATATATGTATATATACAACAATTAGAAAAATATACATCTTTATGAATATAGAATTTAGAATCCTGGTATATATAGTCTTGTATATTTTTTTCCCCTTCATGCAAAAAAAAAATGAGCATCTTCTTATATTATTTATTAAATTCTCATGGAAAGCCTGTTGTTAAAGTCTGTATAATCCAGTGATTATGGATATCTTGTGGTTGAAAAATTCCTTCTCTTGGGAGCATTTTACCTCTCTCAAGCACTAGGGGCATAAAAATAAACATCCTGTGCCCATGCTTTCCAGGGCACAGTCACAAACGAAGATGAACATCCACAAACGCGATCACCCAGTATGAGCTCGGCCACCAAGGGGATCAAATGATGGCATGAAAGCACAGGAAAAAAGAACCCTGGTTAGCTGAGGAACTCAGATGTCAAATCTCACTACCTAAGCTCAGATTTAGAAGATGAGGTGAGCATTCCACAAGCCAACAATCAGAGAGAGGTGGCCTGGGTGAAGGGAGCGAAGCCCCATGATCATAGAGTGTCCCAGGGCCTGGAAGAAGGCTTCTCAGAGAAGCTGGGGGTTCTGGAGGCACTCTGGTGATGAGGAAAGGGCTACTGAAAATACAGAGTAACTCAACAGGAAGCTGAGGTAGGAGAATAGTTTTTGTGCAAGGATGAGAAGGTGAGGCTGAGTAATACAAGGAGGGTACGGGCTCCAGAAGGAGTTTTGTCCCCAGGTTAATTCCTTTTAGCCTTTCCACACAATCCCTGGAGGAGGGCCTTCCTGGGGAGATAAGAGAAGCTTGCAGGAGCAACCTGATAAACCTCCCAATCCCTGGGGCTTCAACGTGAAGTCTCAACTGTGGAGATAGGTAAAACCCAAGCATTACACAAATGAGAGATTGCTCTAATTGCTACCATCAGAGGCCTGCAATTAGTTCACATTTCCTTCAGTGATCCTGGTGTCAAGGAAATAGGAAGTGCATGTTTGGAAAATGGAAACTGATTATGTAGGATTATAAAGCACAAAAATTCTCTGTTCAACTTGCTCTTTACTCACTAAATACAAACATTTCTGGTTCAAAAAAAATCTGATTTTTTAATGTAATAAACTAGGCCTTGGGCTGGCAATAGCAATAAAGAACAAGCTGTGCCTTGATACATCTACCTCCAAACTCACACACTGCACCACTCTTTGTTCCCCAAAGTAAAATAGATCAGAGACACTGTAGTGTAACCTAATATAAAATACTTCTGAATCTAGAAGCTATTCATACGAGATTTCCTTTGGATTTTTAATTTGATTAACTCCTGAGAATAGAAATTCATGACAGCAAGAAGAGATTGGTAGAGAAGTTTCTTTTTCCTAATTCTGCTCTTAAAAAGTATATTAGTGGACATAATATTTAGTAGTATATTTTTCGTTTTGTTTTGTTTTTTCTATTGGGAGATCTGTCCAAGCCTGTTTATCTCTTCCATCAACTCACTCTCTGAAGTATTGGTCTCTCTCTGGAGAAAGATTCAAATAACCATTCTACAGATATCTTCATTCCAATCATTGGGAATCATCTTCATTCCCCAGACTGTGTAAGTTATAGTTAGCCTCCCTTTAGGTATATAAATTGAGACAAGCAGTTTTGTAGACAATGAAAAACACTGGGCAATCCAGAAGTCAATAGTGGTTTGCTGAATGAAAGAATTCATTCACAATTTTGACTATGGAGTGAATGACAAGTTTTTGCTAGAAACAGATTCATCTTCCTAGTTGGATTTTCTTTTGTCTGGTAATAGATTTTTGGACTGCTGCAGGGAGCAAGCTGTGCATTTGGTTGATTTGGGGAACAGACTGCTCTTGCTGTATTTTCTTTTCCTTCTTTCTTTTTTTTTTCTGTGTTGAGGACTGGGAAATTTTGCCTTAACTTCAACCCAAGTCTGTGCGTATCATGCAACCTCAAACATCTGCTTGGGCTGAGCCACTTGTGGTGACCCAGGATTGTTGGGATTTCCTGAACACACCACACAACAGCTTACACTGTCTGGGCATATAGCAACTATCAGTGGATTTGAGAGCCTCAGACACTCCCCATGCAGATGAATACATATTCTGTTTAGTTCCCTGGAGTACACCTTCCTAATGCCGCAATTTGGAAGCTTTGTTCAAAATAGCACAGCCACCCTTTTGTTTTTGTTTTTCTCATAAAACCTTGTGCTTTGAAGACAAACAGAAATTAATATTCAATCTACCTCATATTTCACAACTACCAATAGCCAGGCTGGAGAAGAGTTTTGGGAAGAGTAATGCCACTAGAGGAGAAATGGAAAGAAAGCCTTGCAATGCAGCCACTGTAGAAATGCCAAAAAATGGGGACAATGTAGACAGACAACTATCTAAGGACAGAGAGGAGAGAGATATCCACCTCCCTAAAAGCTCTACCATGCAACCACAGTAGGAGCAGACAAAGGACAAAGTTTGCTGAAACAAAAAAGAGCCTTTTAAATGGATCTTTTGTGAGTCAGTCTCCTTTCCCCTCCCATTTTCTTCATTTTCTCTAGGCAAAGTGGTCTGACATTTCTACAATCACTCCTAACCCCCCTCTCACTTGGGTTTTCTCTTGGAGAGTAAAGAGAACTTCTAGCTGGACCTAGAAGAGTAGGTCCAGCTTTGACTAGACAGGCATTTGTTGGTAAAATAATGTCTCTGCTTTTTAATATGCTGTCTAGGTTGGTCACAACTTTTCTTCAAAGGAGCAAGTGTCTTTTAATTTCTTGGCTGCAGACACCATCTGCAGTGATTTTGGAGCCCCCCAAAATAAAGTCTGTCACTGTTTCCACTGTTTCCCTGTCTATTTGCCATGAAGTATTAGGACCAGCTGCCATGATCTTATTTTTCTGAAAGTTGAGTTTTAAGCCAACTTTTTCACTTTCCTCTTTCACTTTCATCAAGAGGCTCTTTAGTTCTTTTTCACTTTCTGCCATAAGGTGGTGTCATCTGCATATCTGAGGTTATTGATATTTCTCCCGGCAATCTTGATTCCAGCTTGTGCTTCATCCAGTCCAGCATTTTGCATGATGTACTCTGCATATAAGTTAAATAATTAGGGTGACAATATACAGCCTTGACGTACTCCTTTCCTGATTTGGAACCAGTCTGTTGTTCCATGTCCAGTTCTAACTGTTGCTTCCTGAACTGCATACAGATTTCTCAAGAGGCAGGTCAGGTGGTCTGGTATTCCCATCTCTTTCAGAATTTTCCACAGTTTGTTGTGATCCACACAGTCAAAGGCTTTGACGTAGTCAATAAAGCAGAAGGAGATGTTTTTCTGGAATTCTCCTGCTTTTTCGATAATCCAGTGGATGTTGGCAATTTGATCTCTGGTTCCTCTGCCTTTTCTAAATCCTGCTTGAACATCTGGAAGTTCACGGTTCTCATACTGTTGAAGCCTGGCATGGAGAATTTTGAGCATTACTTTGCCTGCGTGTGAGATGACTGCAATTGTGCAGTAGTTTGAGCATTCTTTGGCATTGCCTTTCTTTGGGATTGTGATGAAAACTAACCTTTTTCAGTCCTGTGGCCACTGCTGAGTTTTCCAAATTTGCTAGCATATTGAGTGCAGCACTTTCACAGCATCATCTTTTAGGATTTGAAATAGCTCAACTGGAATTCCATCACCTCCACTAGCTTTGTTCGTACTGCTCCTAAGGCTTACTTGACTTCACATTCCAGGATGTCTGGCTCTAGGCCAGTGATCACACCATTGTGATTATCTGGGTCATGAAGATCTTTTTTTTATAGTTCTTCTGTGTATTCTTGCCACCTCTTCTTGATATCTTCTGCTTCTGTTAGGTCCATACAATTTCTGTCCTTTATTGTGCCCATATTTGCATGAAATATTCCCTTGGTATCTCTAATTTTCTTTAAGAGAACTCTAGTCTTACCCATTCTATTGTTTTCCCCTTTCTTTCATTGATCACTGAGGAAGGCTTTCTTATCTGTCATCGCTATTCTTTGGAACTCTGCATTCAAATGGGTGTTTCTTTCCTTTGCCTTTAGATTCTCTTCTTTTCACAGCTATTTCTAAGGCCTTCTCAAACAACCATTTTGCCTTTTTGCATTTCTTTTTCTTGGGGATGGTCTTGATCACCACCTCCTGTACAATGTCACGAAACTCCGTCCATAGTTCTTTAGGTACTCTATCTATCAGATTAATCCCTTGTATCTATTTGTCATTTCCACTCTATAATAGTAGGGATTTGATTTAGGTCATAAATGAATGGTCTAGTGGTTTTCCCTACTTTCTCCAATTTAAATCTGAATTTAGCAGTAAGGAGTTCATGATCTGAGCCACAGTCAGCTCCCAGCCTTGATTTTGCTGACTGTATAGAGCTTCTCCATTTTATGCAAAGAATATAATCAATCTGATTTAAGTATTGACCATCTGGTGATGTCTATGTGTAGAATCTTCTCTTGTGTTGTTGGAAGAGGGTGTTTGCTATGACCATTGAGTTCTCTTGGCAAAACTCTATTAGCCTTTGCCCTGTTTCATTCTGTACTCCATGGCCAAACTTGCCTGTTACTCCAGGTATTTCTTGACTTCCTACTTTTGCATTCCAGTCCACTATAATGAAAAGGACATTGTTTTTGGGTGGTAGTTCTAGAAGGTCTTGTAGGTCTTCATAGAACCGTTCAACTTCAGCTTCTTCAGCATTACTGGTCAGGGCATAGAGTTGGATTACTGTAATACTGAATGGTTTGCCTTGGAAACGAACAGAAATCATTCTGTCATTTTTGAGATTGCATCCAAAGTCTTGCTTTTAGTTCCTATAATATATGTGCAAAATTCCTTTCTGTTTTTGCTTCAAAACCTTCTCCATAGCAATAGTGCTGAGTAAAACTACAGGCAGCAGCACCCCTACCCCAAGGCCAATTCTATTCCTGAAAAGAAACATTATTTTCAAAATTTAGGGGACTTCATCTTTTTTCTACCATCTTGTGAAGTAAGAAGATAACAAGACAGAAATAATCCACCATAATCTGTTCAAATAACAAAGCATTCTGTTTTACATCCAATCATTTTTAACCTGAACCGTGAGTGAAAATGATAGCTGTCATAGAGAGAGCTTCTCATATAGGATCCCCAAACCCAACTTATATTCCTGAGCCAAAAAATACATCTGATTTGTCACCAAATCCTCCCTAGGCTCAAAGCTCAAAAGACTCTTCAAATCTCACTATACACACTTTCTGGGAATTTCAATATAGGATGAAATGAGGTCTTCAGATGGAAAGATACACATGGTATCCTCAGAGAGTTCCTTTCACTCCACACAGATCCTTTCCTTTATTGAGCATGTGCTGAGTGCTGGACATGATCACGGAGTAGTTGTGTGCACCAGTAGAGGCTGAGCAGCATGTTGAGGAGGACTGACACTAAGATATGGGGAAGAAAAAACAGGCTCCAGATCTCAGCCAGTGGGAGTCTTGGAGAGCATCCTTGATTCAAGCGGCTGCCACTTTCACCTTAGGGAAAAAAAAAGTCAAGGGGATATAAAGAAAAGAGAGGTCATTTAGAAATGTGGGGAGTAGGAAAAGAGGAATTACTTTTGTGGAAGCAGTGTTGCCTATCTAGGAGGCAACACTGTGAGAGGATACCAGAGAATGAAGAACATTTGAACTCAGGAAAGAGGGGAAGGAGTGAGCAAAAGCATGAGGCAGAAGATGTCTCAAAGAAAATATAAATTATGGGGTACTCACAAAGGAGCTTGCAGCAGTAATTAGTCCAGTTTGCTGGATCAGGGGAGAGAAAAGTGGTAAAAATAACAACCTTCTGTCGAGCCTTTATGTTGTAGGCATAAGAGTAAGCCCTTTTATGCATAATTTTAATGAATCTTCAAAACAACCCCCATGTGACAGTTTCCACTGTTTGCTCCATGAGAAAACTGGAGGTTTAGAAAGATTAAGCAATTTGCCCAAGGTCATCCAAGAGGCAGAATCAGATATTTAATCCCAGAATCTATGCTCACAACCACAACACTATTCTAGAATTTGACTGTAAGAATACTTTAGGGCAGAGTGAATGCTTAAAACTTTATTCTTCAAGTGTTAGGGAGCTGGTGAAGGGTTTGAATAATAATGACATAATCAATGTCATTCTTTAGAAAGGTAAAGAGGTTAATAATCACAGATCAAGGGTCCAAAATACACACACACACAAAAGACCCCCAGAACTTATACAGAATGGAAAAAAAAAAAAAAAAGGACAGTGTTCAAGAACAAAGGCTCTTTCCCAAGCTTGACAACCATTAAGGAACTGAAGCAGTCTGTGAGAGTCTCCATCCCTACCCACCCTCATTTCATGTATGTCTCTAGGTCATCAAACTTTGGGCACCAGAACAAAGGAGGCTAGAGAGACGGGTGACTCAAATCCTCACAGGTGGCTGATGCAAGGTTTAACACACACATTGCCTCAACTTTTAAAGCTGCATAGAAACAAAAATAAATCACTGGAGAAGTAGTACACAGGTTGAAGATTTTCTAGGGCAAATTATTCATCTCAATGCATATTCCTACTATCTCCTGACCTCCTTTTTTGCCTCAGTACTGTGAGCTGTTTAGATTTTAAAAACTGACAAAAAAAAAAAAAAAAGATGCACTTTTTAAGCAATTTAAACAAAACAAAACAAAATGTGAGAGGTCTTCACCAGAAAAGTAAAGAGATAAGCAAATTACTTTTCAGATTTAAAAAGAATCTATTTGGTGAATTGTCTATTTCAGTGCTACCAGATATGTATAATAAAGCTCCTTAGGAATTTCCATTGATATAGGACAGACCCACATGTTCACTATCACATGTCAGCTTATTTATTTCTTGTCCATAATTGGTATCTTTAAAATCACATTCATGGGAAATTGTCTATTTAATTATTGGAATTTGAAAGCTCATGAGCAGTTATTAAGCATCTTGGCAAATGTGGTCAAATACTGTCATAAAGGAACAGGAAGATTAGATCATGGTTTATATAGTTCATTCATTTCATCATTAATAGGTCTTTATTGAGCTCCTACTTTTTGTCAGGCACTGTGCTGGGTGCTGGGGACACAAGAAGAACTAAGCAGACTTGGTTCCTGCGTGCCTTGAACCTTTATGTTTCTAACGGGCAACCAGAGATAAGTTAAATAATTAGTGAATTAATTGCAGCTTATGACAAGTCTTATGAAGAAAATGAAAGTACTGAATAAAAATAACTGGTGTGGGACAAAGAGGTTGGTCTGCTCCTTTCCCCCAGCATGGCTATGTACAGTACACTGTAGATCATGCTCATATGAGAAGACGCAATACCCTGGGTGCTGGCACTGCAGCAAGAGCTGAGTGTACACTGATGAGGATGCTTTGTTAGTTAAATATCTCCCTAGAAAAGGATGCACAGCAGTTTGCAAATGGCATTTCCATTCATCATTGCAGCACTTCTGAGAGGCAAGAGAGAGAGGTTCAAGCCTCATTACTTTTTCTTTAAAAAAAGAGGAAGGGCAATAACTAGAGAACTACTGCCAGCCAAATACCAAGGAGCAAAGCAGCTGTAGGGCTGATGCAGTAGCTGAGCTCAACTCCCCTGCTCCTAGCTGTTTCCACTAGACTGTTCATCCTATCCTTCAGTGTGACTTCGTAACTCATACACGGCTGGAGTTTCTGGAAATAAGCCAGCTCAAACTAGCTCAGCAAAAAGGGCTAATTTGTTACACCAAGAAAATTGTTCCCAGTAGTCATTCATATGAAGTTTGATTACCTAAACTTATAAAATTTCCTATGAAGTTTGATTACCTAAACTTATAAAATTTCCTATGTGAGAAATCTAAAAAGTGGAATCATAGACTAAATAATTTTCTTGAATATTTTGCCTGGTTTTTCCCCTCTTTTACAACAACAACAACAACAAATAATAACCTTCCATTGGGAATTTCTTTGATGTGAATCACAGTTGTCACATCCAGTGGAATTTATTATAAGGCAAAGTCATCATGAATCCCACATCCAGAAGAAAAGATCCAGTTATTCAAATAACCAAAGAACGTTAGAGAATCATAAATGAGTGTCTAAAAGGGATGAAGTAGGAGCAAAGAATAGTTAAAAATCTGTAAGATTCCAGACATGGTTTGAAGCCAATAAAAGTAAAATAACTTATCAAAGGTTGTATAGCTATTGAGTCAGAACTCAAATTCCAGTTTCTTGGTTCTCAATCCAGTGCTCTGTTGTAGGTATTAGAAACTCTACTCAATAGTCAACACATCCTTGGGACACAGTGAAGAGATAATGTGGCTTAAGAAAGTCAAGGACATACTATTTATCACATATCAGGGCAACAACCTGTAGGTAAGCAGGGCAATGACTCCATTACTGAAATGCTTAATACTTTTTACATTTTAAAATTTTTGCCACAATTAAGACATACACAAACGCTACAAAAATAGTACAAAAAAATTTCCCAGATACTTTTTACCCAGATACACCAAATGATAACGGTTTACTACATTAGTTTTATTCTCTCTGTCTCTCTCTTCTGGACTATTTGTTTCTTATATGATGTTTCTTCATCCTTAAATAATTCAGTGTGCATGTCTTAAAAATAAGAAAATTCCTCAAGTATTCTAAGCACAAAAAATAAGAATATTCTTGTACATAACCACAGTACAATTTATAAAATCAGGACCATTAATACTGAAAAAATACTATCATCTAAACCCTTATTCAGATTTTTCAGTTGCCTTAATAATGTTCTTTATAGAAAAATAAAAACTCAAGATCATGTATTTCATTTAGTTTTCATGTATTTTTAGTCTCCTTTATTCTGGAATAGTCCTTGAAATCTTACTTTGTAATCCATGACATTGACATTTTTTTTAAGAGGACAGGCCACTTATTTTACAGACTGTCCTTTAATTTGGGTTCTGTCACTTTTTTTCATGATTAGATTTAAGTTATGCCACTTTGGCAGGAATACACTGAGATCTTCTCAATTCATCCTATCGAAAGGCACATAAATATGTCCTGCTAACCAATTAAATAACTTGATTAAGGTGATATCTATCACATTTCTCCACTGTCAAGCTATTCTTTTACCCTTTGTAATGATCTTGTAGAGAAATACTTTGAGACTATGTAAACTCCTGTTTTCCCCTGGTTTTAGCATCCACTGAACTTTCTCGCTTGAATTAGTTATTAGTATAATATTTGCCAAATAATAATTGTGTGATTCTATCCTTCCTTCTTCATTTAGTAGTTGGATTTAGCTGTAAGGAAGAACTTTCCCTTCTTATTTATTTGTTTGTTGATTGTTTATCAGTGGACTGGTAGATTCTTACTTTATTCAATAAGTTGTAATCATTTATAATCATTATTTACTGTCTAGATTTGGCTAGTGGGAGTTCCTTCAAGTTGGCTCCCATGTTCTTTTGACCTACTCTCATCATTTTAGAGTACTCAAAGATTCAGTCTTCTAAGCATTTACAGATATTAAGCAACTGAGCTAAGAAGAAGACCCTGAGATTTGAATGCAGGTATAGATCTTCCTTGACTTGCTTTTGGGTTATGTCCCAATAAACCCATCATAAGTTGAAAACATAGCAAGTTTAAGGAATACTTCATATATCTAACCTACTGAACATCATAGCTTAGCCTAGCTTACCTTACATGCATTTACAACGCTTGGCCTATAGTTGGGCAAAATCATCCAACACAAACCCTATTTATAATAAAGTATTGAATATCTTCTGTAATGTAGTGAATACTATACTGGAAGTGAAAAACAGAGTGCTTGTCTGAGTACAGAATGGTTGTAAGTGTATTGTTTATTCTTGTGAGTGATTGACCAGAAGATGCAGTTCACTAAAGCTGCTCATGCCAAAGCCTTTGACTGTGTGGATCACAGTAAACTGTGGAAAATTCTGAAAGAGATGGGCATACCAGACCACCTGACCTGACTCTTGAGAAACCTGTATGCAGGTCAGGAAGCAACAGTTAGAACTGGACATGGAACAAAAGACTGGTTCCAAATAGGAAAAGGAGTACTGAAGAATTGATGCTTTTGAACTGTAGTGTTGGAGAAGACGCTTGAGAGTCCCTTGGAATGCAAGGAGAGCCAACCAGTCCATCCTAAAGGACATCAGTCCTGGGTGTTCATTGGAAGAACTGATGTTGAAGCTGAAACTCCAATACTTTTGCCACCTGATGCAAAGAGCTGACTCATTTGAAAAGACTCTGATGCTGGGAAAGATTGAGGGCAGGAGGAGAAGGGGACGACAGAGGATGAGATGGTTGGATGGCATCACCGACTCAATGGCCATGGGTTTGGGTGGACTCCGGGAGTTGGTGATGGACAGGGAGGCCTGGCGTGCTGCGGTTCATGGGGTCGCAAAGAGTCGGACATGACTGAGCGACTGAACTGAACTGAACTGAACTGAAAGCTGCTCAAAAGCAAGAGAAAATACCACATATCACTAACCCGGGAAAAGATCAAAATTCAAAATACAATTTCTACTGAATGTATATCACTTTCACACCACTGTAATGTAGAACAATCATTAGCTGGGGACCATATGTATTCAAATTTGGGAGAGTATTCCAGGAAATAGGGTGTAGTGAAATAGGAAAAGGTAAGGAAACCAGGAAAGGGTATATTAATGAGCAAGTAATTAATGTGGATAGCTAGAGCAAAGCCCTGCTGGGAAAGTCTGGAAACTGTACAGAATGTATGCTCAGAGCCATCTCACTCAAGGATTGGTGGAATTGGGGTATTTTACACTGAGATAGGCAGAATTATGACCCCCAAATATGTCCATGTTCTACTGACCAGAACTTGTGGATATGTTGTTACCTTACAAATGGGATGTGCTGGTGGGATAAAATTAAGGAAGGACATTGAGATGAGGAGATTATCCTAGATTATTCAAATGGGTCCAGTGTAACCCTAATAAGAAGGTGGCGAGAGAGTTGAAGTCAGATAAGAAAATATGACCATGGAAGCTAAGGTCAAAGTAATTTGAGGCCACAAATCAAAGAAGTTTAAAAGCTAGAAAAAGTGAGGAGACAATTCTCCCCTAGGTCTTCTAAGAGGAGAACAGCCCTGCTAATACCTAGATTTAGTTCTATCAGACTTGTGTTACAGAGTTCTGACCGTGAAAACCGTAAGATAATAAATTTGTGTTTATTTGAGTTTGTGGTAATTTGATGAAGAGGAAACCAATGCATGTACCAACTCTTGTAATCAGTTGTTGGTTAGTGACTGCTCCTGGGCTGATAATGCCCCAGTACTTCCAGTTTAAAGGCAGGTGAGTGCACTAAGGTGATCAAAACAAGCCTTCAGGCAGAGAGAAGCTTGTAGGCTTCTACACCTCAGGTTGGTGTACCTCTAACAATGGAATAAGGGCAGAACACCCATTCTCTCTACTGTTATCACCAAACCCCAGCCTATCTCCTAACCCCCTCCCAGGGCAGCAAACACTCTGTCTTCCACCACAACAATTCAATCAGTAAATAAACAGTGGGGAATATTATGGAAAGAAGCAGAAGAAGAACTCTTGGCCATGCCTCTCTGGGGATCTCATCATGCGACGTTAGTTTCTTGCTAAGGATTCTTCTAAATTTGAGATAAATGGCCTTGTCTGTTATTACTGGAAAAGGCCCCAGATAAAGACAGTTCAGTTCAATTGCTCAGTCCTGTCCGACTCTGCAACCCTATGGACTGCAGCATGCCAGGCCACCCTGTCCATCACCAACTCACGGAGTTTACTCAAAACTCATGTCCATTGAGTCAGTGATGCCTTCCAACCATTTCATCCTCTGTTGTTCCCTTCTCCTTCCCTCTGCCTTCAATCTTTTCCAGCATCAGGGTCTTTTCAAATGAGTCAGTTCTTCACATCAGGTGGCTAAAGTATTGGAGTTTCAGCTGCAACATCAGTCCTTCCAATGAATGTTCAGGATTGATTTCCTTTAGGATACACTGGTTGGATCTTCTTGCAGTCCAAGGGACTCTCAAGAGTGTTCTCCAACACCACAGTTGAAAAGCATCAATTCTTTGGCACTCAGCTTTCTTTCTAGTCCAACTCTCATATCCATACATGACTACTGGAAAAACCATAGCTTTGACTAGATGGACCTTTGTTGGCAAAGTAATGTTTCTGCTTTTTAATATGCTGTCTAGGTTGGTCATAACTTTTCTTCCAAAGAGTGAGTTTCTTTTAATTTCATGGCTGTAGTCATCATCTGCAGTGATTTTGGAGCCCCCCCAAATAAAGTCTGTCACTGTTTCCACTGTTTCCCCATCTATTTACCATGAAGTGATGGGACCAGATGCCATGATCTTAGTTTTCTGAATGTTGAGCTTTAAGCCAACTTTTTCACTCTCCTCTTTCACTTTCATCAAGACACTCTTTAGTTCTTTGCTTTCTGCCATAAGGATGGTGTCATCTGCATATCTGAGATTATTGATATTTCTCCTGGCAATCTTGATTCCAGTTTGTGCTTCATCTAGCCCAGCATTTCTCATTATGTACTCTGCATGTAAGTTAAGTAAGCAGGGTGACAATATACAGCCTAGAGGACAGGGACTTGTAATTTACTGGTGTCATTGACAAAATTTTGCTTTACAACATTTTCTGCAAGGTTTAATACTAAGTATCACAGATAAAACAAAAGGCTAGTTTACAAACATCTACCGAATGATGGACAGAGGAGCCTGACGGGCTACAGTCATGGGGTTGCAAAGAGTCAGACATGACTGAGTGACTAAAACATTCACTGTTTTTCATTTTTTCACCTTTTTTCACAGAGCAAGCTCAGGAAAAGTGAAGGCCCTCAATTTATACTAGAGTCACAAAAGGAGACTGTAAAAATATTCTAAAAAATATTGGAGAATGTTACTATTTGGCACTATTCATAGAAGGAAATATAGAATCTAAGCAGTATATACAGATATGGAGGATATGTAGAAATTGAAGTTCTTGTCCATTGCTGGTGGGAACATAAAATGGTGCTATGAAAAGTAACCTGGAAGTTCCTCAAAAGGTTAAATATAGAATTATCATACGACCCAGAAATTCCATCCCTAGATATACACCCAAGAAAAAACATATGCCCACACAAAAACTTATAATGAATATTCATAGTGACATTATAATAGCCAAAAAGTGGAAACCACTCAAATGTCCATTAATTTATGAATGGATAACAAAATGTGTGTGTGCTAGTCACTCAGTCATGTCCAACTCATTGCAACCCCATGGACTCTGACCCTCCAATCTCCTCTGTCCATAGGATTCTCCAGGAAAGAATACTGGAGTGGGTTGCCAGTTCCTTCTCCAAACAAAATGTGGTATATATTATAATAAAATATTATTCTTCCATAAAAAGGAATGAAGTACTGGTCCATAATGGTACATGGTTAAACCTTAAAAACATTAAGTGAGAGAAGCTATTCACAAAGGGACATAGAATATACAATTCTTTTTATATGAAAAGTCAAGAATAGGCCAATCCTTTGGGGGGGGAAATCTATAGAAAGTAGATTAGTGGTAGTCAGAGGCTGGGGGATGGAGGGGAGGATCGGGGTGACTGCTAATGGGTATACTATTTCTTTAGGGGTGATGAAAAGACTCCACAATTAGTGGAGATGGCTACACAGCTTTGTGAATATACTAAAATAAAAAATGCCGAAGTGTATACTTTTAAGAGGTAAATTTTAGGTACATGAATTATATCTCAATCAAAAATATATAAAAAACAATAGAGAGAGAATAAATGATATACTACTTTATTTCAAAGACTGAAACTTCTACAGCAGCCATCATATGTATAAAGCATTATGGCTCTTCCAAAAATGCTGCTAAATTTTAATGAATAAACCATGCTATTTTCCAGAAATCCCTGAAGGAGAAGGTATACTTGTGATCGGAAATTTTCTGCTGAATCTTGTTTCTAAGTCAATTAAGTTCATGTTATTATCTACCCAGCACCAGCCTGACTGTAGGTGAGGATTTAAGAAGAATAGAGGGAATATTATCTGAGCATATTATTCTTTTGCTTAAAAACCACCAGTAACTTACCATTCCCTATAATGTAGTCTCCTGGAGGAGAGCATGGCAACCTACTCCAGTACTTTTGCTGGGAGAATTCCAAGGACAGAGGAGACTGGCAGGTTGCAGTCCATAGGATTGCATAGAGCTGGACACGACTGAAGTGACTTAGCATGCATGCATAACTTAGTCTATCTTTCTAGCATGCCATATCACGCCCTTCACAATCTGGTCTATTTCCATAGCCCCTTTGCCCACCACTCCCCAAGAGGCTCCCTCCCTCCAGGTATCCCAGTTCATCCTCACATCTCCTTAACTTGCATGCCACACCATCCTTTTTGCATTGCTAAAACCCATCCCTTTATATGAATGCTCCTCACCTCCCACCCTGTCTGGAAGGATAACTGGATAACACCTGTTAATGCTCGCCACCTATGAGGATGTGTATTCAAGGGAATGCTTGGTCTCCACTCCTGATCTGCTAGAGGTGGGACCATTAGTTTATTCTGTGTATCTTGGTTCCTGGTGCAAGTGTGACACATAGGACACATTCTGCAAACATCTGTTAGCTGAATGCAAGAATGAACATTTGGATGAGATTTCTAAAAATCTAATTTAGAATGCAAGAGGCAGTGTGATCTAGTATCCAAACTTCTCATCTGACAGCAAGCAGACTTGCCTTACAATTCTGACCCCATCCTTCACATGCTGTGTGAACTTAGGCAAGTCATTTGCATTACCCAGGACTTGATTTCCACATTTGAAACTGAGGAACTTGGACAAATGATGTGCAATGTGTCTTTCAATTCTAACTTTCTAAAATCTTAGAATTTTAGGCAATCTTGTAGCTGAGAAATACTTAGACAGCAGAAAGTCAAATACTAAATTGTTTAATTGAGATTCCTACATCTGAGGTTCAGAGGAGGAAAGGATAGATGGGGAAATTTTGCAGAAAGGCAAAGAAAACATCAAACAAATCTTTCCTATGACCTGCTAGGATCTGCTTCACATTAAACCATGTATATAGAAATAAGTCCAGCTGCACATTACTCTGTCTAATAATTCTATTCTTCCAATTCTCCTTTCATGCTTTGCTCCTTTCCCCCTCTTTCTCTAGAAACACAGTACTCCTGAGAGTTGAAAATTAAGTTTTCAAGAAGAAATGAAAAGAAGTGACTTTATTTTGCCTAAAGAAACCAAGTTGAGAAGCAGCAATAACTGTACACTGTTAAGAACAGATAGCAGGCTTCTTCACTGCAGTTTCATCAAATCCCATTTTTCACCAAAATGATCTACAAAGTTGGCATCTTGAAACATGAATTAAAGATGCTCAAGACAAGAGTGCTGCATTTAAAGCCCTCATTTTAATTGCAAAGTTTTTAGGAGTACAGGCTCTGGAGGCAAACTGCCTAGGGTCAAATATAGGCTCTGCTGCTTACCTTGGACAAGAACTTAACCTCTTTGAGTCTTAACTTCTCTGAAAAATGAAGATAATTATAGTAATTACCTCCATAGGATACTACTATAAAAATCTAAGAGATAATATTAATACATGTAAAATAATCAGCACAGAGCCGACCTGCAACCTATAAGCATAGCTGATATTTCTCAAACGTGTAATAATTTTAAAGGAAACAACATATTCTTAGACGTATAGTCTTTTTCTATTAAACTGTTAGGCTGCAAGATTGCCATTCTAGAGACTTTTTTTTTTTCTATTTGAGATCTATATAAAAGTTTCATATGCAGACAATGGCAAAATTTTTTGGACACAAATTATAAAAATATCAGTTTAGACAGACCTTTGAGGAAAATCTTATTAAAAGATGAATCGAATGCTAGTATTAGGGCTTTTCAGGTTGTACAGTGGTAAAGAATCTGCCTGCCAATGCAGAAGACACAGAGACACAGATTCAATCCCTGGGTCAGGAAGATCCCCTGGAGGGGAAAATGGAAATCCACTCCAGTATTCTTCCCTGGGAAATTCCATGGACAGAGAAGCCTGGTGGGCTATAGTCCATGGGGTTGAAAAGAGTTAGACATGACTGAGCACACACACACATTAATAATACTAGCAATAAAAAATTCTTGCAGTTTACAATGTAATTAATACTTGTCTTTTGATTCTTCATTTAATCCTGAATTAGGTAAGAAAGTTGTAATAATCTCAGTTTACAGATTCAGAAACTAAGATGCAGAAGATTATATGGTTTGCTCAAGGTCACAAGTAAAGTCTCTTAAATCTTAAATAGAGGACACATAATCTGCTAGGCCAACTGGGGGAGGAAGCCTATCTGGGAATCTAACAGGCCCTTACCCCCCCTGGTGGCATCCGCCTGAATTACAAGTACACTTCTTGAGTGGACCAATCCCCCATCTAGGGAACGAATGTACTTTGCAAAGTAAACCTTGCCAAGTAATAATAAACATGACAGTGTTAATATTAACAATAATAAAACTTACCAAATAATATAGTACATTCAAGGTCCTTGACTTAGATTATCCTTTAATAGTTGGTATAATCTAACCAAGTAGTTACTGTTAATTCAGATAACCACACAGAGGAGGACATGGGGGACAAAAACAGGTTGAATGATTTGTCCACACAGTAACTGGGGGAAAGGGAATGTGAATCTAGGATTCTCTGATTCTGGAGCTGAAACCTTTCAGCAGTGTACTGTTTCCTGCAGCATTTCATACAAACATGTGTCTGTTCAGCTCTAAAAACCCCAAAGTGTTACAACACATGTAGTTGTTCTCAACTGACAAAAATCAGGGGTTATAAATCTGGTGGGGAGCAGAATCCTGCCATTTTCCCTTTTCTTTCTAGGGCAAGACCACCTATTTATGGGAGTTAAGTGAAGATATAGGCATTTAGGGAAAGAATAGTGTTCTGAATGTTCTGTAATTCTATTTACAGACCATTCTCCTCTTCCATAAAACAACTCTCTGTCTGGCTAAACCAACCACTGCTCCTCCTTGTAATAGGCTTCTATTTTACTCCCAATTGTTACTCCCAATTGTTTTACTCCCAGGTGACTCCCAATTGTTCTTGGAGATTTTAGGTCCCAACTCAGGGTCACTTTCTCCAATGCTACTCTTGTCATAATTCCTGGTGACTTTAATATTGCGTAGAGAACACTTCCAATTGCCTGGTACCTTAATCTCTTAATGTCTTTTCTATTTTTTCAGTGTACTTGTCCCCCATGTGACCTTAGTCACTCATTCTCACAGCCATATTCTGGACTTTGTCATTCCTAACAACGCTTTACAGTCTCAATTACAAATTTCCACTCTCCACCATCACCTCCTATCATTCCAGCTTACTTCAATTAGTCTTTGTCCCCCAATAGGACAAGCAACCCTTAATGCCATTTCCCTGTCTCTTTCATCTCCCATGCGTACTCACTTGCTGCTTACCCAGCTAGCATTCCTGGTATATCATTACATTCCTGATGTACATGCAATCCTCACTCCCCTACCACTTCTTCTTGTTTTTGTACTCTCCAACCAAATCTTACACTAGCTAATTCCCACTCTATACAATCCTGAATTTACTCTTGCATTGTTGAACATGGCTGGGGGGAAAGAAAAAAAAAAAAAAGACAATGACTGGAAATGTTCTGAGTTTATGACCACTAAACTCAAAAGGGTCTCAGGGGTAACTAGCAATCCTGCAGCATTGCCCAGTCATTCCCTCTCCTGAGATAATCGTTTCATGCCTTCTCCCTCCAACTCTTAAACTCCTCCTACTACACTTATTCAGTCGCTCAGTCATGTCCGACTCTTTGAGACCCCATGGACTGCAGCATGCCAGGCTTCCCCATCCTTCACTATCTCTCAGAGTTTGCTCAAATTCACGTCCATCAAGTTGGTAATGCCATCCAACCATCTCATCCCCTGTCACCCTTCTCTTCCTGCCCTCAATCTTTTAAGCATCAGGGTCTTTTACAATGAGTCAGCTCTTCCCATCAGGTGGTCAAAGTATTGGAGCTTCAGCTTCAGTATCAGTCCTTCCAGTGAACATTCAAGATAAATTTCCTTTAGAACTGGATGGTTTGATCTTGCTAGCCAAGGGATTCTCAAGAGTCTTCTCCAACGTCATCAATTCTTCGATGCTCAGCCTTCTTATGGTCCAACTCTTACATCTGTGCATGACTACTAGACAAACCTTAGCTTTGACTATATGGACCTTTGTTGGCAATGTGAGGTCTCTGCTTTTTAATATGTTATCTAGGTTTGTCACAGCTTTTCTTTCAAGGAGCAAGCATCTTTTAATTTCACTGCAGTCACTGTCTGCAGTGATTTTGGAGCCTAAGGAAATGAAATCTGTCACTCTTTCTACTTTTCCACCATCTATTTGCCATGAAGTGATCGGACTGGATACCACAATCTTAGTTTTTTGAATGTTGAGTTTTAAGCCAGCTTTTTCACTCTCCTCTTTCACCTTCATCAATAGGCTCTTTAGTTCCTCTTTGCTTTCTGCCATTAGCGTGGTATCATCTGCATGTCTGAGGTTGTTGATATTTCCCCTGCAATCTTGATTCCAACTTGGGATTCACCCAGCCTGGCATTTTGCATGATGTACTCTGCATATAAGTTAAATAATCAGAGTAACAATATACAGCCTTGACATACTCCTTTCTCAATTTTAAACAAGTCCATTGTTCCATTTCTGATTCTAACTGTTGCTTCTTGACCCACATACAGGTTTCTCAGGAGACTGGTAAGGTGGTCTGGCATTCCCATCTCTTGAAGAATTTTTCACAGTTTATTGTCATACACATGGGCAAAGGTTTCAGCATAGTCAATGAAGCAGAAGTAGATGTTTTTCTGGAATTACCTTGCTTTTTCTATGATCCAGTGGATGTTGGCAATTTGATCTCTACTTCCTCTGCCTTTTCTAAATCCAGCTATACATCTGGAAGTTCTCAGTTCATGTACTATTGAAGCCTAGCTTGAAGGATTTTGAGCATTATCTTGCTAGTATGTAAAATGAGTCCAGTTGTTTGGTAGTTTGTACATTCTTTGACATTGCCTTTTTTTGGGATTGGAATGAAAACTGACTTTTTCCAGTTCTGTGGTCATTGCTGAGTTTCCCAAATTTGCTGACATATTGAGTGCAGCACTTTAACAGCATCATCTTTTTGGATTTTAAATAGCCCACTCCTCCTTACCCTCAGCTAATGATTTTCTTCCTATTTTGCCAGGAAAATGGACATAATAAGAAGAGACATTCCAGATGTTCTCACCACCACATCCATCCACCCATCTGCATCTCCGTCCATACATTCTGCCTTGCCTCCTGTTACTTCTGTTTGCTTTCTGAGATAATTGTCTTTGCTCCTACCTAAATTCATGCGCCTCCTCACTGTTCACTAGATCCCAGACCCTCTTGCCTACTTTAGGATATTGCTTTAGCAGTTGTTTCTTCTCTTTCATGCATAATTAAAATTTCCTTCCCTACTGAATTATCCTTGTCAGCATTCAAATATACTGTAATTTCTTCCATCTCCACAAACCAAAATAATCTTGACCCACTTCTCCCTGCAGCTATGACCTCATTTCTTAGCTCTCCTTTAAGGCAAAACTCCTCTCTACTTCTTTCCCTCTCATTCTTTCTTTGACTCCTTCTCTGAAACTGGTCTTGACAAAGACACCAATGATCTCCATGCTGCCAAATCCAATGCTCCACTTAAGCCCCCATCTTACTTGTGCACAGTGAGCAGCATTTGACACAGTCAATCACTTCCTCCTGGAAACAGTTTCTTTCCTTGGCTTCCACGGCATCATACATACCCTTTGGCTTTTCTTCCCATTTTATTGACCAGTCCTTCTCAGTCTCCTTTGCTGGTTTCTCCTATCTCCCTGACATCTTCACAGTAGAGTGACCTGCAGGTTAATTCTCACACTTCTTATCCACACTCACTCTTGTCTCGGGGCTTTAATTGTCATCTGCACATTCACAGTTCTGACATTTCTATCTCCAGTTCATACTCCCCTCCTGAATATCAGTTTTCTGCTGGAAGACTGTAGCAGCTTATTTGACATCTCTGCCCTGATGCCTACAGTCACCTTAAAGTTGTGTGTGCATGCTCAGTTGCTCAGTTGTGTCTGACTCTTTGCGACCCCATGAACTGCAGCCCACCAGGCTCCTCTGTCCATGGAATTTTCCAGGCAAGAATACTGGAGTGGGTTGCCATTTCCTCCTCCAGGGGATCTTCCTGACCCAAGGATCAAACCCACATCTCTTGCATCTCCTCTAGTAGCAGGCAGATTCTTTACCACTAGCACCACCAAATTAACATGTTCAAAACTAGACCCCCGATCTTCCTCCAAAACATGCTTTATCTCTAGTCCTCCCCATAGCAGTTAAGAGTAACTCCATCCTTCATTTGGTCAAAACTTGAAATCATCCTGGACTCTTCTTCCTCTTATACCACCTAGATTTTATTTACTCATTTATTTGTTGCCTATTTCTCTGAACTAAATTTTAGGTCCCTAAAGTCAAGAACTTTACTTTGTTTTCATTAGTTTATCACTGTGCCTAGAATAGCATTGGTAAATAGTAAGAGCTTAATAATTACTCAACAACTCACCAAAGTGGCCTGGAATAACTTATCATCCATGTTTTGGCCTCAGCTTTCTCCTTTCTCCTACTATCTTCTTATACTGTACTGGTTAGTTTTCTCACTAGCACTTATAACAGTTTATACAATCTCTTATTTGTTCATGCCATTATTGCCTATCTCCACAGTGGATGGAAAATTCCCAAAGGGCAGGGACTATGTTCATTCTATTGATTTAACATCATGCCTGGCACATAGTTGTTGCTCAGTAAGTAACTAGTCTTTCTGGGTTATGAGGCAATAAAGTCTGTCACCCAATAGAGGCTCAATAAGCATTTTTTGAAGATTACATAATTATTTAATCTTCCAAATGAAGGGCTTTCACTAGGTGCAATGTGAAGTTCTCTTAGTGATTCTTAGGGAAGTGTTCAGATACGGGTCTACACAACTGCAGAGATACCAGAGAATGGGCAACTCTGGTGTGACACAGTCTTGTAGGCTCGTGGGCCCTGAAAGGCCCTGGGGGTGTTAGGTGCTCAGGAAGACCCTGCATCATACCTGTAGGTCAGCTGTGACTGTGGCCTGTGCTCTTTCACTGTCTTGGGAGGTTTTCTGTTGTGGAGGAGGCCATTTTATTCTAGTGGTCTTGTGAATAGGCTCTGGAGGGCCTTTTCTTGTTGTTAATGCTGTCATCTTCATAACACC
Organism: Giraffa tippelskirchi; assembly: GCF_054371585.1. Lineage (NCBI taxonomy): Eukaryota > Metazoa > Chordata > Mammalia > Artiodactyla > Giraffidae > Giraffa > Giraffa tippelskirchi. Next base: position 21,542,967 of record NC_137283.1, on the reverse strand, counting down.
TGCCAACTGTGTTAAATGGGCATCCTCTGTTCAGTCTATGGCTCTCCTTTGACCATCATCTGTGGCTCCAAAGGGGCAATTCCTATTAACAGGCCCTACTTTTCTTCATTATGTGCAGCTTTAGAAAGCAGCAGACACAAGACACTAAGTGGGCAGTAACCTTGTCCATTCACCTTTCACATTTAGAGTCCATAAAGGTATGCTTTACTGCTTGCAGAAAGTGGGGGATTTTTCTTCCTGTTGACAGATTTTTTTTTTTTTTTTTACAGAGATTCAACATTTCCTAAAAGGCACTCGCTAATCCCCCAAGAACTTTTCCATAGAATAGAACTGGATCCTAAGATTATTATCTTCATTTAAGAATCCAACTTAGAATAAATAATATCACTTGCTTAGTCATTTAAGAAAAATATATAATCTCCTCCAAGTCATTTTACTATAGGAAAAATTATACCAGGCCTTATTTTGGTATCTCCCAAAGTTACTTTTCTTCTTCTTCTTTCGAACTTAATGCTGCTAACAATTATCAATAATAAAATACATATTTGTGATACAATTTCATTAGTGTCAAAATCTAGTTGACTTCACAAATTTGTAATTTATGTTTTCTAATTCTAAACTGAGGCTCTCACTTTCTATTGATAGACCCATCAATCAAAAGCTTGAAATTTCAGTGGGCCTAAATCGTGTCTTCAATGCCCTATTGATGAAATACAATGTAAGTCACAGTTTTCATAGACAACAGAAAAGGACTGTCGCTTATAGATGTCTGTTTTCAAAGGGTAATTTCTACAGCTGTTCCTCCTCACTCAGACAGATCATGTGACAGCCTGTGGAATTCCAGTTAACCAACCTCAGGAATTTGCAGTTATTTACTGTCTCTAACATGAAAATCACCTTTAAAAACCATCTATAAATCCAAAGAAGTATTTGAGCTTCTAAGTCTCAGATTTGCCTCCCTTTTGATCCCCCTCTGATTTCTTATTCCTGAAAAACCACTGACAGCAGTATACAAATTAAGTTTCCAGAAAGACGGAGAACCCCTTACTGATGAATTAACTTAGGATAACGTTTTGCTTCTGCAGTCTTGCTCACTGCTAAGTGGCTTTAGTTCACAATAAACTTGGTGATCCTAAAATAAATTTAATATTCTCTCTTGTTGGTAGTAAACCTTATGTGGTGGTGGTGGTTTAGTCACCAAGTCATGTCTGACTCTTGCGACCCCATGGACTGTAGCCTGCCAGGCTCCTCTGTCTATGGGAATTCTCCAGGCAAGAATATTGGAGTGGGTTGCCATTTCCTTCTCCAGTAAACCTAATATAGCTGTTAATAAAATCTTAGTACACAAAGTGAATTTGAAGTGGAGTAACAGGTAAACCTACAGAATATAACAAGTAAGTGAGATCTTCTTCTTATCAAGGGTATTAAAGACACAGATTGAAGGTCTAACAATATTACTAAGCAGAATTATAGATCAAATCTACTGTAATGAAAGCTCAAGAATCATTTGTATCATTGTAAGTGGTTTTCTTAAAAAAAAAAAAAAAAAAGCTTTTACTTTCCAGGTACCAAAACAAATTCCTTAATTTCTGGGGGAAAATGCCTAAGGTTGTACTATACTTTACTTGACCAGATTAGCTATCCAGGTGGCATTTGTGTTCTCTTTATTTTATTTTATTTGTTTTTTAAGCATGTTTCTGTTTTTAATTTTTTTGCTTTGATAAATCAGTTGCTTCACAAAAATCCCTTTCAAAGACAACAATCCAAGAAAACATTGTTACAGCATTCACATTTAAAGATTGTCAGTTCACAGACCAGACAGAACTAAATTAGGGGAGGATGGTGGGGTTTTTTTCTGTCCCTAACTGCCAGAGGCGGGCCGTTCTCACCTTGCCGAGATGTCTGAACTTGTCTGAAAGAAAAGGTGCTCCCCCACTTTCTCACCCCGGCAAGAGTCAGGTCAGGTCATGGGCAGGTTATGTGGAGAAGACTCTGGGACCCGGGCCACAGTGGCTCCAGCATCAGGGCCCTGTGGTCTTTGAGTGAGCTGGGGCCATGGCCTACCTTATGTTGCACACAGGACAAGCACTTCCACTGTTTTATTTCTGGAATCAGATTGTGTTCTCTTTAGTCTGCTGTCCAGAAAGAACAGAGGTGGTAAAAATGAGAAGGGGGTGACAGTGAATGCAGGGAATTCTCATCTGGAACACTTGCATTTAATTGTCATGTGTCTGAGGATTTTGTAGTTTTTATTCATGTAATAAACCAAGATAGGGTCAGGAGAGGAGGTGTGATATGGTGAAAATCACCCTGGCTTGAGGTCAGGAGACCCCGATTATGGCCCTTAACAACCTATAACTACTGTGTGACTCTGAGCTGATGTCTGCCTGCTATTTTCTTCTTCTACTAAATTAAAGGGGTTGGAAAAGCTGTTCTCTAAAGGTCTCTTCCAACCCTCAAATTCTATGATTAATGACATATAATGACTTATGTAAAAGTACAGATAGAATTCATTCAATCAAGTCATACTGCCTTAACCTAAATGATTTTTGGTTTCAAAGTTCAAATGTAATTATAAAGAAATGGAGGGGACAGAAACAAGTTGCCAGTTAGAGCTAACAGGCATGCCAGGCAGCAGCTCACTTTCTTGAAAAGTCCGTTGACAATTAGCAATTAACATCTTCTGGAGACAGGCAAATGATCAGGAAGCCTTCTGGCAGAAGAGAGTCATAAAATTTCATTGTACCACTTTAAAGATTTTTTATCACATGAAAAATCAGGCACCTTTTCATCCACAGTGAGAATATATTTTCTACCATAATTAGAGATGATTCAAGGCCTGATGCACTCTGGCTGGGCCTGAGTCTGAACAAGACAAAATTTGCTTGTTCAGTAAGATTTTGGTAGGTTTGTGCCAAAAAAAGAAAAGACCCATGAACTCCTCTTATCTTGTGGTGCCTGTAACAGCAAACTGAACCCCCAAACTGGCTCACTTGTAAGGAGAATCCAACCCTTGGCTTTGCTTCAGGTAAGGATATATTTGGGAGCTGACACATGTCACCAGGACCCAGTCCTTCCCTTCCTGGGCTCTGCTCTGCCCTGTGCTGGCTAATTTCCATGTTCTACAAGTAGTAACATGGCTGACTGTCAATAACACGGGAAAGTGCCTGCATTCTCCCAGGATCTAGTTCAATGCAAGTGAGTACTAATACTTTTCCTGTGAAAGTCAGAATAAAAATTCTGAGTATGGTTATTACCGGCCTCAATTAAGTCACATGACCAAGCCCATGGCCCAAGAAATAACTGTGTGATGAGCTTGGTCCTAGGTCACATGTGCATCCATGAGGGAGGTCATCCCCTGCCCCAAACGCTGCCAAGTAACAGTGGGGAAGACAGTTTCCTCAGGGAAATTGCAGTTGTGGTAGCAGAGTGATTTGTGGCAAATTACAGATTTCAATTTCATGCCTGAAATAACATGTGCTCTTAGAGAAGAGTCACAAATTTGGACAGCTTCCTAGAGATTGTAGTCTCATCTCCTTGTTTAAGGCTGACGATGCTTAGACTTAAAGGAACTGAAATAATGCATAAGGATTAAGTTCATAAGCTTTGCAAGCAGCCAATCCTGGTTTTGAGTTCTGATTCTGTAACTTATTAGCTCTGTGACTCTGGGAAACTTACTTTCTGATCTGAGTCTCATTTGGAACTAGGAGCAGTCACGAGGTCTACCTCGCAAAATTGATCGGATGATTAAATAAGACAGTGGACTTACAGCACCTAGCAATGCTGCAGTTATTTCACATCCAATAAAAGATAGCTATTATTAATAGAGAGGGGAAGAGACTTGCCCAAAGTCACACAGCTAATTAACGGCAAAGCTGAAACCGAAAATGAGTTTCTTCACTTCTAGCTCAAAGCAAGAAGTGAATCAAACTGAAATTTAATGGCACAAAAGTCAGTTATATCTAAAACATCACAAAATAAATCAGTTTCTTTCCGCAAATTGCTATCTGGAGGCTGACAGTCCCCATTTCATAAAAAAGCCACATAATCGCCAACAGTCGGACACGACTGAGTGACTGAATTGAGCTAAACTAGAACTGAACTTGGTCTCCAAACACTAAGTCCCCATTCCCCATATGGAACAGTATTTGTCTGCACCTAATGTATATTGGTAAACACCTAATGTATATTGGTAAAACTAATCTATATTAGTAAACACCCTCTTCCAACAACACAAGAGAAAATTCTACACATGGACATCACCAGATGGTCAACACTGAAATCAGATTGATTATATTCTTTGCAGCCAAAGATGGAGAAGCTCTATACAGTCAGCAAAAACAAGACCAGGAGCTTACTGTGGCTCAGATCATGAACTCCTTATTTCCAAATTCAGACTTAAATTGAAGAAAGTGGGGAAAACCACTAGACCATTCAGGTATGACCTAAATCAAATCCCTTATGATTATACAGTGGAAGTGAGAAATAGATTTAAGGGACTAGATCTGATAGAGTGCCTGATGAACTATGGACAGAGGTTCGTGAAATTGTACGGGAGACAGGGATCAAGACCATCCCCAAGAAAAAGAAATGCAAAAAAGCAAAATGGCTGTCTGAGGAGGGCTTACAAATAGCTGTGACAAGAAGAGAAGCCAAAAGCAGAGGAGAAAAGAAAAGATATACCCATTTGAATGCAGAGTTCCAAAGAATAGCAAGGGGAAATAAGAAAGGCTTTCTCAGGGATCAATGCAAAGAAATAAGAGGAAACAATAGGATGGGAAAGACTAGAGATCTCTTCAAGAAAATTAGAGATACCAAGGGAACATTTCATGCAAAGATGGGCTCGATAAAGTACAGAAATGGTACGGACCTAACAGAAGCAGAAGATATTAAGAAGAGGTGGTAAGAATCCACAGAAGAACTATACAAAAAAGATCTTCATCACCCAGATAATCATGATGGTGTGATCACTCACCTAGAGCCAGACATCCTGGAATGTGAAGTTCAGTGAGCCTTAGGAAGCATCACTATGAACAAAGCAAGTGGAGGTGATGGAATTCCAGTTGAGCTATTACAAATCCTAAAAGATGATGCTGTAAAAGTGCTGCACTCAATTTGTCAGCAAATTTGGAAAACTCAGCAGTGGCCACAGGACTGGAAAAGGTCAGTTTTCATCCCAATCCCAAAGAAAGGCAATGCCAAAGAATGCTCAAACTACCGCACAATTGCACTCACCTCACATGCTAGTAAAGTATGCTCAAAATTCTCCATGCCAGGCTTCAGCAATATGTGACCTGTGAACTTCCAGATGTTCAAGCTGGTTTTAGAATAGGGAGAGGAACCAGAGATGAAATTGCCAACATCTGTTGGATCATTGAAAAAGAAAGAGAGTTCCAGAAAAACATCTATTTCTGCCTTATTGACTATGCCAAAGCCTTTGACTATGTGGATCACAATAAACTGTGGAAAATTCTGAAAGAGATGGGAATACCAGACCATCTGACCTGTCTCTTGAGAAACCTGTATGCAGGACAGGAGGCAACAGTTATAACTGGACATGGAACAACAGACTGGTTCCAAAGAGGAAAAGGAGTATGTCAAGGCTGTATATTGTCACCTTGCTTATTTAACATATGCAGGGTACATCATGAGAAACGCTGGGCTGGAAGAAGCACAAGCTGGAATCAAGATTGCCGGGAGAACTATCAATAACATCAAATATGCAAATGACACCACCTTTATGGCAGAAAGTGAAGAAAAACTAAAGAGCCTCTTGAAGAAAGTGAAAGAGGAGAGTGAAAAGTTGGCTTAAAGCTCAACATTCAGAAAACTAAGATCATGGCATCTGGTCCCATTACTTCATGGCAAATAGATGGCGAAACAGTGGAAATAGTGGCTGACTTTATTTTTCTGGGCTCCAAAATCACTGCAGATGGTGATTGCAGCCATGAAATTAAAAGATACTTAGTCCTTGGAAGGAAAGTTATGACCAACCTAGACAGCATATTCAAAAGCAGAGACATTACTTTGTCAACAAAGGTCTGTCTGGTCAAGGCTATGGGTTTTCCAGTAGTCATGTATGGATATGAAAGTGGGCTATAAAGAAAGCTGAGCAATGAATAATTGATACTTTTGAACTGTGGTGTTGGAGAAGACTCTTGAGAGTCCCTTGGACTGCAAGGAGATCCAACCAGTCCATCCTAAAGGAGATCAGTCCTGGGTGTTCACTGGAAGGACTGATGTTGAAGCTGAAACTCCAATCCTTTGGCCACCTGATGAGGAGAGGCGACTCATTTGAAAAGACCCTGATGCTGGGAAAGATTGGGGGCAGGAGGAGAAGGAGATGACAGAGGATGAGATAGTTGGATGGCATCGCTGACTTAATGGACATGAGTTTGCGTAAGCTCCGGGAGTTGGTGATGGACAGGGAGGCCTAGTGTGCTACGGTTCATGGGGTCGCAGAGTTGGACACGACTGAACGACTGAACTGAACTGACTGAATATTAACATCACCAGAACCCCTTGAGAAAGGGCCAGGAGAAGCTCATCGTATTTTACTCTACCAACTTTGAGAAGGCAAATTAGAGAAAGTTACCATTGACCCAACACACACAGGAGACCCTTGGGAAGATGTGGCTAACCTGTCCAATTAGGCAAGTATTTCCTGAGCACTCTCTGTGTATCCGGGAATGTATGAAACAGCAAAATAAAAGTATGGTCTCTGCATTCAAAGACCTTATTCTTATCAGGAAATGAGTCGACTGGGTGATGGAGATGAAAAGTATTCAAGGTGTTAAGGGTAAAAGCATCGCTAAGGACAGGTATGGAAAATGCATGAGCAGCTGGGGCAGATTTGATTAAGAAGAAAGAAAGAGGGAGAGGGAATCCTCCAGGTGAGGGGTTCAGCATAAGCAAAGGTACAAAAAGAGATGAATATGATGTGGGAGAGCTGGTAGAGAAGCATGAGGGTAAAGTGAAGAGCAGGAAATGAAAGCTGAGAAGGTAGCTCTGGGTTCAGGATTGAAGAGGCTGCATGTGAGTGGATTAAGGCTCAAGAGCACAAACCAGAAAGAAATGACTCCTCTAGTCACAACACCCACTAGGTCTCCAGGTCTTTACCTCAGCCCTCAAGGTCTTTCATGCTCTGATTCATGCCCCACTTGCCTTTTCTTCCTCTTCTAGATATGCCTCATACTCTTACCCAACCATGCTGATCATTGTTAGCAAAACCTTCCTTGACAGAATCCTGTCTGTACTCATTTCCACATTTCACAGTGTGTTTCTTATACTTAAAATGCCTTTCCTGTCTCACCTCTGCCTGGCATATTTTACCCACTGTAATGTCCAAGTCATGAAACCCTATTCATGAATAATCATTCTTTAAAATTGACAGTAGAAAATAAGAGTTAACTAAGGACTTTCATGTCCACTATTTCATTTAATAATACTCTTCCTGGAGCGTATCACATTCCAAATTAATTTTGACATATCCCTTTTCCGAATCCCATGCAAGAGTAATAGCAAAAATCATAATAATGGTGGTAATGGAAATAACACAACTATTTAATAAATACTAAGCGCTTTGCATGCATTATCTAATTTAGTATTTAATAACTCCATGAGCAATTCTGTCATACCCATTTTATAGATGAGAAAACTGAGACTCAGACAGGGTGAGCAAATTGCCCAAGCCCACAAAGCTAATAAATGGCACAGCCAAGGTTTGAACTCCAAAGTCTCTGTTCTTAACCCATCGTGCTATCAGAGAAGATTGTTGTCCTCTAACAGAAGTGATCATGTACTGCCTTTGATATTTACCTATGTATATGTCTTAACTTCTTCATAAGATTTAACACTCTTTGGAGGAATAGAGCATGTTTACCTGTACTAATAATAAATAATATTTGAATAGTAATTGTGTAACTTACAAAGCACTTGAGTATACCAGTACATGGGATTCATACCACAATATTGTGACATTAGATTTATGTTCACCTTGCATATGAGAAAATGAAGTTCAGATGACTTAAGTGATATCATCAAGAATTTACTGCTAGTAAGTTACATACTTTTCACAAATAGCTCTCAACCAAAATCTGGTGGCAGTTGCCAGAGTTGTATAAACACTGTAATCCTCTCACACCTCCGCTGAGATAGCTTGGAGGTGTGTGTTCTACACTAGTCCTCAGAGGTCCCCAATGGGAAGAAACTCTAGTTACCTACAGTAGTGACCTACTTGACCACATACTCCTTACTGCCTCCTTCCTTATCTCACTTCCTCCAGCCCCAATAAACTTGCTTTCACTCAAGTTCTTCTCTTAGTCTGCTTCTAGGGAAAGCAAAATTAAGACATTCTTCCCGAAGCAGTGTTCCCAGTGGATCAGAAGGATGAAGTTAGGGAGATAAAATAATCAGGAATTTTAGACCATGCAATTTCTGTTTTCATTTCTTTAAACAAAGAAGAGAGGGAGCTGTTATAGTCAGGCATTTGATAGCCTACAGCCTGTTAAATTCATGGCAAGTCAATATTTCTGCTTAAAGGGGCCCTAGTATTAAATTGACAGTTGCCTTGGAATTCAAAATAGAACTCATTAGAACAGACTAGAGAGATTTCTTTTTTGCATTTCTCTAGTTATTTCCACTGCAGAGAAAAACACACTTCTGTCACTTGCTCCTTTGCTCTGATTATAGCCTACAGTAATTTCTGAGATTCTTAGGTTAAACTGGAACTCCCATTTACACCAGATAGCATAGCTCATTCTGAAAGTCTCAAAATCTTAGCCTGAATCAAAAATCTTGATGTGGTCAAGGGTATTAAAAAAAAACAAACAAACAAACAAAGGTGAAAACAATTTAATTTGATGAAGAAATATTTTGGAAAACAGAGCTAAAAATGCTCACACATAAATACAGGCACACTGGTCTAGGGGATTATTTGAATCCAGTGGTGGTTTTATTATTGTTACAAAATTTCTGGCCCTCTCCCCAGAGGAGAAAACTGGAGCAGAGAAATGTTAAGTCAAGTGGCAGAGCAGGGCTGATGCTTGAATAGCCACATCATGAAGAATACCTCAGACTTGGGGAAAGCGTATTCCTCAAAATCATAGCTTCATTTTCCATTTATGAACAGATACATTTCTATCTTAAAAAGCACTACACAGGCATAAATATTTTATTTCATATGATTTTAAAAATCATATTTCCAGGGAGAGTCCTGTTCAAAGTATGAGGTGGGAAGCTAATTGCAAGCTCTGGTTAAGATGTCAAAGATGATATCTGCTTTAGAGATAGAAAACCTGGCAGACAGCTGAGAAGTGGTGCTGTTCACTTGGCCCTACAGCTAAACCAGTGAGAAAACTAAGAGTAAAACCTTTGTATCTTCAAAATCCTCAGGGTTAGCCTGGCACATGGGGAGTGAGGGAGTCTGGGCTCTGTGACTATGTATTAAAACTGGGAACATTATTGAGATTCTCAGAGCATCTTTGTTTAGAGGTTTATCTCAACACAATGATTTCATTTATTCTCAGACTATCTCTACAAACTACAGTTAAAAGACACTGCTTTTCTCTTCTAAGGACAAACAAAGAAAAAGGGTTGCAGGAAAACTGTCATGGTCCCAAGAGGGACTGCAAATTGGATAAAGGAGAGTTATGAAGATTTTTTTACCACTAATACTCCATGTCTCACAAAGCAAAATTCTTAAATCTGGAAAAAATGAGAAAATTAGGGACTTGGGTGTATAGAAAAGAGAATCCCTGAGAAAAAGTTTTAAAAATTCTTACTGCATTCTTAGGAACGATAAAGGAAGCTAAAGCAAATTTCACCTGCTCAGATAAAGGGTTGAATGAGTCTGGTCAGTGTTCTGCTGTGCTAAGATGGGCTCTGTTTACGACTCCATCATGAGCAAAGCAACGGCTGTGTTTTGGGAAGTGTTGAAGGCATCCTCTTCAGTACATCTGGTAATTTCTCTCACTCAGTTATCCTAAACTGGATAGGTTAAATAAAGGTGACCACAAGCTTATTCTCATATTAGGCAGCATACTTGGTCTTCCTCCATATTGTATAGAAAGCTGCGGCCAACACTTAAAATAATCTAAAGAAATGCAAATTAAAACTACTTTCATTAAGAGAAAGCCCCAACAGAGATCAAAAATTTTACTTAAAATCACATTGGTTTCTCAGTCTGGTCATTTATTAAATTTATGTTTATCATGTGGGGTAGGCTGGTTAGGTTATATTAATTCCATTTTAGAGATGATTCATAGTAATGAAAAGATATCCAGTAATTCTTCAGATTTAATATCATGAAGCCATGTAGAAAGTGCCATTTACTATAGTGGAAAAAAGGCACTTTCTTTTGTATGTTTGTTTCGATTATACTTCAACCAGGAAAGTCAAGGGAATGGCCTAGATGTTTGATATCAACATTTCTATTCTTCTCATAGGCTGTGAGGCTGACTCTTTCCATTACTGATTCCTCCATCTTTTCAAAGGTGGACTTGTAATGGTAATGGTAATTGCCAAAGTAATTCCTCTATTATTGCTCTGCTCTTTGGGTGCCCTTTTCTTCAGCTAAAGGTTATTGCACCCACTAATCAGAAATATGGAAAATGCCCTTAAAGGTCATTTATGAAGCCTTGTCTTAAAGAGAAATCTCTTTTGCAACCAAGTCAGGATCTTTTGCTATTTCCCCAAGAAGATAACTTCATGGACATTATTCTCATTTGCAAGAACTTAACAATATTAATTGAAAATTTTCAGAGGGGAGAATTAAGTTGGAGTCAGGAGACCACGAACTGGCTACATGCTCTTGGGTAAAGCGTTTAATTGCCCCAGTAACAAAATCTCTTATTTGCAAATAAGGGTGTTGGAATGATCTCTGGGGTACATTTCAGTTTTAGATCCATTATAATTCTATGTCATATAAGTTGTTATTAAAAATAAAGAAAAATACTTTATAATTGACTCTAACAGTACCGAGAACTTAACAGATGTTCAAGCAGGGTTTAGAAAAGGCAGAGGAATCAGATATCAAATTGCCAACATTTGCTGGATCATAGAGAAAGCAAGGGAATTCCAGAAAAGCATCTACTTCTGCTTCATTGACTATGCAAAAGCCTTTGACTGTGTGGATCACAACAAACTGTGGAAAATTCTGAAAGAGATGGAAATACTAAATAGACCACTTTACCTGTCTCCTGAGAAACCTGTATACAGGTCAAGAAGCAACAGTTACAACTGGAAATGGAACATCTGGTTGGTTCAAAATTGGGAAAGGAGTATGACAAACCTGTATATTGTCCCCATCCTTATTTAACTTCTATGCAGAGTACATCATTTGAAATGCCAGCCTGGATGACTCACAGCCTGTAATCAAGATTTCTGGGAGAAATATCAGCAACATCAGATATGAAGATGATACCACTCTAATGGCAGAAAGTGAAGAGGAAGTAAAGATCCTTTGAAGATGGTGAAAGAGTGGAGTGAAAAGGCTGGCATGAAACTCAACATTCAAAAAACTAAGGTCATGGCATCCAGTCCTATCACTTAATGGCAAAGAGAAGAGGAAAAAGGTTTTATTTTCTTGGGCTCCAAAATCACTGTGAACAGTGCATGACTACAGCCACGAAATTAAAAGATGCTTGCTCCTTGGAAGAAAAGCTATGACAAACCTAGATAGCATCTTAAAAAGCGGAGACATCATCTTACCAACAAAGGTCCTTATGGTCAAAGCTTTGGTTTTTCCAGTAGTCATGTGTGGATGTGAGAGTTGGACCATAAAGAAGGCTGAGAGCTGAAAAAATGATGCCTTTCAATTGTGGTGTTGGAGAAGACTCTTGAGAGTCCCATGGATTGCAAGGAGATCAAACCAGTCAATCCCAAAGGAAATCAACCCTGAATATTCATTGGAAGGACTAATGCTGAAGCTCCAATACTTTGGCCACTTGATGTGAAGAGCTGACTCATTGGAAAAGACATGATGCTGGGAAAGATTGAAGACAAAAGGAAAAGGGGGTGGCAGGGGATGAGATGGTTAGATAGCATCATCAACTCAATGGACATGAATTTAAGCAAACTCTGGTGGCTCAGATGTAAAGAATCCACCTGCACTGCAGGAGACCTGGGTTCAACCCCTGGGTTGGAAAGATCCCCTGGAGAAGGGAAAGGCTACCCACTCCAGTATGCTGGCCTGGAGAATTCCATGGTCTGTTTAGTCCGATAGGGTCGCAAAGAGTCAGACACGACTGAGCGACTTTCACTTTCACTTTCTGGGAACTAGGAAGATAGGACAGAGGAACCTGGTGTGCTGCAGTACATGGGGTGGCAATGAGTTGAATATGACTTAGTGACTGAACAACAACAACAACAATGAAATGTTAGAATTCTATAAACTATAGATAAGGAATTACTGTCTATCTCTTGAGCTATAAAAGTTTTTTGTGGGGATCTGTTTTCATCTCAGAGACTGAGGAGAGGAAAAAGGAAAAGTTTGGTGTTGGATGAAAGGAAGACTTAATTTACCCATCTTAGTTACTAACCCTTTAACGGTTGGTAATGCTTCATTCACCCTTGAGATCTCTGACTAGAAGGCAATCATTCAGGGATAAATATAATTCATCTCTTGCATAAAACATGGAGGTACTTAGGGAAGGATGCCCTGTTTTCAAAATGGCAAGATTTCTAACCATTTGTTAAAGCTAGATATCCCATTTTTACCCACAGTGGTTAGAAGATTAGAAGGGGTAGTCCCAGAAAACAGGATTTTCAAAAACCAATAAACCCAGATCAAACACCTTTGAAGACTTAAAAGACAGAACAAATTGATATTAAAGAAGCCACCCAACAAAGTCAAAATGAAATGAAATAGTGATAGGTATCTTAGAAAGCTCATATTTCTCCCTGTGTAAGTGGAAAACATGCTACCTCCTGGGGCCCTTCTAACTCTAGAATCTTAAGATTCTGTGGCTTTATGATTGCCTAGATTGTTTAATAGATTAAAGGAAAATAATCATTTAAAAATAATGTCAAATTAACTATGATTCTTCTGTTCTTTCAGACATAGTTCCTTTTGCTGGGATTTCTTTGTTGACCATAAATCACTAGAATAACAAAACAACAGACTTAACCTAAATACATTAGTATCCCAGATTTTCAGGTCATTCCCTCTAAAACTAAAGCTAGATAGAAGTGTCATTGGCCTGACTTCATTTAACATATTTACCAATTCCACTGATCCATTCTACAAACTGTTATCCATTGTTTTTAAAGTCTACTTGGTTTAGATGGTATTTTCCATAATAGTTAGAAATGCAGAGTTAGATCTCAGAGTAAAGGCTTACACTGTAATATTAATAGTTTGTTTTTCATTATCCAGTGGACTATTGTCCTTCTGACATTAATTAGCATGAACTCTGACCCAGCTGTTATTTGCTTGGCCCTAATGAAGTGAAACAGTTCCAGTTTTTTTAGCTTTCCTTGGGGTTTCTTTGGATGGCTTATACCTTTTTATGAAGGCTATTAAGAATGTGTTTTAACAGTGATTTTTATCTTTGAATGCAAAATACATAAAATAATTTGCATTTGCCAGGTTATTAGGCTACAATTAAATTAGGCGTCTGTGAAAGTCTATTGTAAATGATAAAATACTTCACCACTATTAACTATAATAACAAGTGTTTGATATGAGGTAGGGTAGTGACATTGCATGGGCTTTGAAAGCAGAGTAAACTGGGGTTGAAGCTTGCCTTTGAACTTTATGACTTTGGAGAGTTTGTTAACCTCTGAGTAAGTGCCACTTCTGCTGGCCTATAAAGTGCAAATAATATCAATACCTACATCTCAGCATCTTCCTCAATGCTAAGTGTAGAGGATATTTTTTAAAGGACTTACATAGTGTCTGCTCAATACATGTCAACTATTATTATTAATTATATTAGCTCAACAAATATTTGTTGATAGAAAAAGTACTGATAAATTAATTAATCAATGAATTATTGCGAGGACTCAATGAGAAAATGAATGCAACCGACTTAGCACAAAGCCTAGATGATGCTCTATTCCACTGCCTCACAGAAATCACCCATCATAAGGTACACCATTATTGTGTGTTCCTCCAAGAAAGAAAAATTCCTGCCGATTAATTTTAAGACATCAATAACTTGAGACACATCCCTATTACAGAGAGAGAAAATTCTGGGAAAAATGCACTTTAGAATCGATGAAATATAATAGTTTATGTAAATAGTACTATGATAAGAGATAGAGAGGAGGGAAAGGAAAAACAGAAAATTCTCAATAAACGTTATTTCTCAGCAACCAGATCTATCTGTGAATTTTACATTTATTTATATCTCAAGCTATAATTCTTGCTAGTGAAGAAGAAAAAGTAAGGAACTTGCCAGAGAGAACCAACAAAGAATCACAGTGACAGTGACAAATCTCCCACAATATGCAGGGAGTCCTTGAAGGGGATGAGTCCTTGGGCACCAGTTCCCCACCTCCTAATGTAAGTATCTCTTCTACAGTATCTCTCACATACTCGGATGATAGTTAGGTTGCATTTCATTCCTGAGCCCCTTTCAACAGGTCTTAGAGTTGCTTTTGTGGAAATGTAAATCCCCTTCCAGGGGCTGTCACTGGAGTAGGTGGGGAAAGAGTGGCAGTGTGTGGAGGTGTGCTAATCATCCATCAGTGCCAACCTTGATGGGAAGGTGGGTGACACTTGCTAATTCTAAATGGCAAAGGGAAGCAGCATTTTAAGTACAATTCAGGTAGAGCTGGAAAATAAATGACACAGAAAAGGCGGCAGAGCTCTCATTTACTTCAGAAAACTCTTCCAGCAACTGAAATAGGTAGGAGAGAAGAGGAGGAAGAAGACTTCTGTGAGAATGCAGGAATATCTTTGAGCAAAGGGACTAAGGGAAAAAAATACAGTTGTTGCTCTTGTGGGGGGTGTGTGTGTATGTGGAAGTGGAAGGCGGCAGTCAGTAACATTTTAAGACACAAACATTTTACCCTACCAATCAATCAGCATGTCAATCTTGAGCAAGTCCTTATGGCCAACAAACCAGTCCTATTAGAACCTAAACAAGTTTGAGAATAGAAGAAACACTGGAAACCATCTAACACAGTGGCTCCCAATCCTCACTGTACACTAGAATCATCCAGAAAGCTTTATAAACACACAAGTTCTTGAGACTTACCCCTAGGGATTCTGATTTAACTGGTCTTGGATGGAACCCAGCAAATGGTGTTTTTTAAAAGCTTCCCTAGGTGCCTCTAATATATACTGATCTAATTTAACCTCTTCATTTTACAAATAAAGAAACTAAGGCCTAGAGGAGTACAGTGGCTGCCCACGAATACATAGCTAAATGCTCAAACAGAGCTAAGATTCTGTGGTGGTTCAGTCATTGATCTCAGTTCTTCATTTCTCCGAAGTCACGGTGTACCTCCACAACCAAGCTATGGCCTCAGAGTGGCTGGAGTATAGGCCTCTGCCCTTTGAATTTGGACTTTGCCACATGACTTGCTTTGGCCAATGGAAAGTTCATAGAGATGACATGAGCAATGCCTTGATATATGCTAGCATGTGTGGGTCTGTCCTCTTGTGCTCCTGTCTTTTGCCATGAGAATAATATATTCTGGGTAATCAGTTGCTGATTGAAAGAAAATGAGAAACTCACTAAGTAGAATGAATCCAGCCAAGCCTAGAGAACCCAGACATGTATGAGTCAGAAATAAATGTTTATTATTGTGAGCCAATGAATTTGGGGTTGTTTTTAATGCAGCATTAGTATGGCAAAAGCGGATTGGGGCAGACTCAAGCCCAAGATTTACAGTGTGCAGCTTACTTCATTGCTGGATCTCTAATGGCTTACTATATGTAGGCCGGGGGTACAAACTGATGGTGATCTGCCAGCGCTCATAAAAGAAAAACTAATCAGATTCCTCAGGTATATAGTACATCAAACCTGGACATGTATAAGTCAAGTGGTTGTTTTTGTTTTTGTTTTTTTTTGATTAGCTGTTCAAAGACAGACTTTTCCTCCATTGGGAACATTTCTTAGCTGCTTCCATATTTCAGTCACTCCTAGATAATTATAACTAAAAGTTTTTGAGTGCTTACAATATATAAAATTTATCTGATCCCAAGAAAAGGAAACCCTCCTGAGATGGGTATCATTTATTAATCCCATCTTACAGATAAGGAAATCAAAGCCCTAAAAGATAAATAATTTGCCCAAAGTCACATGCCAGACAAAAACTACAAAGGCTATCTGCTTAACTACTATGCTATCCTGACTCTACCTTAACTTCACTTTTGTGACCAATGCAAACTACTAATATTGATTAATTTGGAAGAAATGCATATCACCCCAGGATAATGTTCATAGAAAACTGCTTTTTCTTCAGGTATTAGGCCTACATGTCGACTGTTCTTACTGCCTCTTTACAAATTGTTTGACATTTAACTACAGGTGTCTGTAAAGTCTGAAAAATATAAATTAATTTTATATTAACAATTCAACTCAATTTTGATACTGTCTACCTGGAGATAGTATCAGATCCCATAGTTTAAGGGTTCAGACCTATAAGACTGACCAACTCCCATTTCAGACACCAAATTATAAGTCTGGGTGTCATCTCTGATTCTGACCAACTGACTGTAAGCTGGAAGTTCCATCAACCCTTTTCCTGGCTTCAGTTAATTTTCTACAATGGCTCACAGAAATCACAGAAACATTTTACTAACCAGATCCTCAGTTCATTATAAAAAGATATAACTCAGGAAAAAGTATATGGAAGAAATACATAGGACAAGGTGTAAAGGACACAAAGCTTCCTTGTCCTTGTTGAGTCGAATCCTCAGCTGTTCACCAACCCAAGAGCTCTCTGAACTCTGTCCTTCTGGGTTTTTAAGGAGGCTTCACTACATACACATGATTATCATTGGTCACTAGTGATAAAACTCAATCTCCAGCCCCTTTCCCCTCCCTGGAGCTAGTGAGTGGTACTGAAAGTTCCAACTCTCTAATCACAGGTTGGTTCCCTTGGCAGCCAGCTCCCATCCTTAGGTTACCTAGGGACTGTCCAAAAGTGCCTCATTAACATAACAAAAGAAACATTTATCTCTCCCATCATTTCTCATCCAAGTTTTTTACTTTCTGTGCTAGAAATGGGAATGAAGACCAAACCATATATATCTTATTGTGGTTGGTGTTGTTCAGTCGTTAAGTCATGTCCAACTCTTTGCAACTCCATGAACTTCTACACATCAGGTTTCTCTGTCCTTCACTATATCCCCAAATTTATGTCCATTGAGTCAGCGATACCATCGAACCATCTTATCCTCTGTCGCCCCCTTCTTTTCCTGCCCTCCATCTTTCCCAGCATCAGGGTCTTTTCCTGTGAGTCAACTTTTCGCATCAGGTGGCCGAAGTATTGGAGCTTCAGCTTCAGCATCTGTCCTTCCAATGAATATCCAGGGCTGATTTCCTTTAGGATTGACTTGGTTTGATCTCCTTGTAGTCCAAGGGAGTCTCAGGAGTCTTCTCCATCACTGCAATTCAAAAGCATCAATTCTTTGGCACTCAGTCTTCTTTATGGTCTAACTCTCACATCATGACTACTGGAAAAACCATAGCTTTGACTATATGGACCTTTGTCAGCAAAGTGATGACTCTGCTTTCTTTTGAACTTTTTTATTTTATATTGGGGTATAGCCAATTAACGGAAATCCCAGGTTTCCCTAGTGCTAAAGAATCACCTGCTATTGCAAGTAGATGTAAGATATGCAGGTCTGATCCCTGGGGTAGGAAGATCTCCTGGAGGAGGGCATGGCAACCCACTCCAGTATTCTTGCCTGGAGAATCCCATGGACAGAGGAGCCTAGTGGGCTACAGTCCATAGGGTTGCAAAGAGTCAGACATGACTGAAGTGACTCAGCACATAGCCAATTAACAATGTTCTGATAGTTTCAGGTGAACAGCGAAGGGACTCAGCCATACGTATACCTGTATGTCCATTCTCCCTCAAACCTCACTTTCATCCAGGCTGCCACATAACATTGAGCAGAGTTCCCTGTACTAGAGTAGGTCCTTGTTGGTTGTCCGTTTTAAATATAGCAGTGTTATCAAGTCCATCCCAAATTCCCTAACTATCCCTTTACCCTAGGAACCATAATTTATTTTACTAAGTCTGTGAGTCTCTTTCTGCTTTGTAAGATCAGTTGCATCATTTCTTTTTGGATTCCACATATAAGTGATGTCATACAATATTTCTTCTTCTCTGTCTGTGATGCCTGTGCTTTTTAATACACTGTCTAGGTTTATCATAGCTTTCCTTTCAAGGAGCAAGTGTGTTTTAATTTCATGTATGCAGTCACCATCCACAGTGACTTTGGAGCCCAAGAAAATAAAATCTGTCATGCCTCCATTTTTTCATCCTTCTATTTGTCACAAAGTGATGGGACTAGATGCCATGATCTTAGTTTTTTGATTGTTGAGTTTCAAGCCACTCTCCTCTTTCACCCACATCAAAGGACCTTTAGTTCCTCTTCACTTTCTGCCATTAAAATGGCATCATCTTCATATCTGATGTTGTTGATATTTCTCTCAGCAATCTTGATTCCAGCTTGTGAGTCATCCATCTTGGCATTTCACATGATGTACTCCATATATAAGTTAAACAAGCAGAGTGATATTATACAGGCTTGTCATATTCTTTTCCCAATTTTGAACCAGTCAGTTGTTCCATTTTCAGTTCTAATTGTTGCTTCTTGATCCCCAAACAGGTTTCTCAGGAGACAGGTAAAATGGTCTGGTATTCCCATCTCTTTAAGAATTTTTCATAGTTTGTTGTCATCCACACAGTCAAAGGCTTTAGATAGTCTATGAAGCAGAAGCAGATGATTTTCTGGAAGTTCTTTGCTTTCTTGACGATCCAACGAATGTTGGAAATTTGATCTTTGGTTCCTCTGCCTCTTTGAAACCCAGCTTATACATCTGGAAGTTCTTAGTTCCTATAGTACTGAAGCCTAGCTTGAAGGATTTTGAGCATAAGCTTGCTAGCCTGTGAAATGAGCACCACTGTACAGTATTTTGAACATTCCTTGGCATTGCCCTTCTTTGGGATTAGAATGAAAACTGACTTTTTTCAGTCCTGTGGCCACTGCTGAGTTTTCAAAATTTACTGACATATTGAGTGCAGCACTTCAACAGCATTATCTTCTAGGATTTGAAATAGCTCAACTAGAATTCCATCTTCTCTACTAGCTTTGTTCGTAGTAAGTCTTCCTAAGGCCCACTTGACTTCACATTCCAGGATGTCTGGCTCTAGGTGAGTGATCACACCATCATGGTTGTCTGGGTCATTAAGATCTTTTTTGTATAGTTATTCTGTGTATTCTTGCCACCTCTTCTTAATCTCTTCTGCTTCTGTTAGGTCCTTACTGTTTCTGTCCTTTATCATGCCCATTCTTGCATGAAACATTCTCTTGATATCTCCAATTTTCTTGAAGAGATCTCTAGTCTTCCCCATTCTATTATTTTTCTCTATTTTTTGTATTGTTCATTTAAGAAGCCCTTCTTATATCTCCTTGCTA
The DNA here is from genome assembly GCF_054371585.1 of Giraffa tippelskirchi. NCBI lineage: Eukaryota > Metazoa > Chordata > Mammalia > Artiodactyla > Giraffidae > Giraffa > Giraffa tippelskirchi. The sequence goes on along the minus strand of NC_137283.1, from coordinate 21,523,361 downwards.
TTCTCTGGAACTTGACATTCAGTTGGGGATATCTTCCCCTTTCTCCCTTGCCTTTCACTTTTCTTCTGTCCTCAGCTATATGTAAAACCTCCTCAGACAACCACTTTGCCTTCTTTCCTTTTCTTTAGGATAGTTTTGGTCACTGCTTCCTGTACAGCAGTGCAAACCTCCATCCATAGTTCTTTAGCCACTCTGTCTACAAGATCTAATTCTTGAATCTATTCATCAACTACCCTGTATAATCATAAGGGGTTCAATTTAGGTCATACCTGAAAGGGCTAAAGCCTGAATTTTGCAATAAGGAGTTCATGTTGTGAGATATATAGTGACTTATAAGGAATATATCTTACTATAAACACTACATATATTATTGTTGTTCAGTTGCTAAATTGTGTCTGACTCTTTGAGACCTCATGGACTATAGCAGGCCAGGCTCGCTTGTCCTTCACTATTTCCTGAAATTTGCTCAAATTCACGTCCACTGAGTTGATGATGCCATCCAACCATCTCATCCTCTGATGCCCCATTCTCCTCTTGTGCTCAATCTTTCCCAGCATCAAGGACTTTTTCAGTGATTTGGCTCTTCCTATCAGGTGGCCAAAGTATTGGAGCTTCAGCTCAGCATCAGTCCTTCCAATGACTATTCAGTGTTGATTTCTTTTAGGATTGCCTGGTTTGATCTCCTTGCAGTCCAAGGGACTCTAAACAAGTCTTCTCCAGCAACACAATTTGAAAGTATCAATTCTCTGGTGCTCAGGCTTCTTTATGGTCCAACTGTCACATAATATAAACTATTCCATTTAAAATTTTTCATATGTTTTACTTTCTGATGCCTATAATCTGTCATTTCTGCTGACCTTTTTTCCACAGAACTTTTTGAAATCTTTTGGTATATTCTATCAAGAAGAATACCATCCTAAAACATTAGAAAAACCCTTCAAGAGACTTGCACTTTATCAGAATTAGAGAAGTTATCAAAGGTATTGAAAGAAGTCACTGACTTTCAAAATCATCTCTTATTTTTCAAGAAGAAAGTAATGGAGAAACAGATTCTCTTCATTCAGTGAGTCCCCAGTTTGGGTTCTGGGAAGGTTAGAGACATTGTGAGGTCAAATCTTGTGTTATTTATTTTTTTCCCTCTGGGTTCACTCTTTTTGAGGTTTATGAGCAATATGTCTAATGAGACATGATGGCCTCCTAAGAAAAACTTTTTCGGGAAACAAAAAGCCAAAATAATACCCAGAGAAAAACCTGCCTTTCCTGATAATAAGTGAGAAGTATTGAGAACATTTGTAGTTGGTGCCCTTCTAAACTCCCTTCCTTCAGTAAAGCAGATATATAATGAAAAGTAAATGCAGTGGTTTGAATTCAGGCACAGCCCAGACTTCTTATAGCAGAGAAATAAACTAGTAGGTGGTAGCAGCAGAAGGAACTCCTCAGATTGAAGCCTACTCACTTAAAATCTGCACGGGAAGAGACAGAGCATGACATACCAAGTGAAGCAAAAGGGACACAAAATAGAAACAGAACTAAGATTCCTAGATTTTGATTCCAGATGATCCTTTTGAAGCAGGCAGTGATCCTTTTTGCTTATTACCTCATTGACAAAAGGGATGAATACAGATTTGACTGTATGTTTTTTTTCAAGTGGATGACAGAAATACACAGTACAAGGAAGCAGTAGCTGTAAATTGTTTGATTCAATATGTTTTATAAAATAAAGGTACTGTGAACTAGGATAAAAACATAGGATGCTCAGTTAAATCAGAATTTGAGATAAATAATGAATATTTTTAGCATAAGTATATCCCAGATATTTCATAGTAACTGTGTAGTGTTAGTCACTCAGTCGTGTCTGACTCTTTGCAACCCTACGGACTGTAGTCTGCCAGGCTTCTCTGTCCATGGAATTTTCCAGGCAAGAATACTGGAGTAGGTAGCCACTCCTTTCTCCAGGGGATCTTCTTGACTCAGGGATCGAACCCAGGTCACCTGCATTGCAGGCAGATTCTTCACCATCTGAGCCACCAGGAAGATCTCAAATATTTCATGGGATATACTAAAAATTTTATTTGGTGTTTTTCTGGGATTCTATTAATAACATAACAGAGTATTTTGTATTGTAGCTGGCAACCCTAGTGGAAGTAGCAGTGTGTCATTTCAAAGATTAGGTCATAAAATGCATTATCACTTCCTCCTTCCTCTCTCATTAGGATCACTCTCTCCGGGGGAGGCCAGCTGCCATTTTGTCAAGACACGCAAGCAACCCTATGACTAGACCCACATGGTGAAAAACAGGCCTCTAAAGAATAGTCAGCAAGGAACACAGTCTTCCTGACAACAGCTTTTAGATGATTGTAACCCCAACTGACATCTTCACTACAACCTCATGAGACACTAAGACACAGCCACCCAGCTAAGCAGAATTCCTAACCAAGAGAAACTGTGAAATGATAAACCTTTGTTGTTTTAAGTGGCTAAGTTTGGACTAATAGTAAGAGACAACTAATAGAGCCACATCGCTTAAATAGATGCACGTCTGTTCAGAATTATGGTCAATCTTTCTGGCATATAATAAATCTTTTTGTTTAAAGAAAATTTTCTTGCAAAATATCACTTAATAGCAGTCTCCTGTCAAAGACAGACCCAACATAATACTGACTGAAATCTTTAAGGAAAAATTAATCAAGAATAATGTTTTTAGAGAAAATTTTAAGTGAAAAACAGAAACAAAAATTAAGTACATTGTCAAATACAACAGATTTTCAATCTGCCTTAGAGATTACAAGCTTTCACACTGATTATGATATTTGATTACTGAAATAAAACAAAACTATGAATCCCCCCAAACCCACAAAGCTTTAGAAGTTTCAATGATATGCTAAAGTCATACTGCTAGGATTCCAACACAGATCTCAACCGTTTTATTTTTTTTAAAGTGCTTCTCACACCTGCAGAGTGTCTCTTTCTAACACTGGCCATTGATCTTAAATGATCTTCGGTTTCAGGCAGTTTTCAATATCAAAAATGTTAAAATGAAGTATAGAAAACTGGTCATCAATCATGTGAAATCAAATAATAGTGAACTCTTGATCTCTGAAAATTGAGTTTTAATTTTCCTCTAATTCAGCAGCCATGGTTGACAATGCCATCGGTGATCAAGAGTTGACTCAGTCCTTCAGCAAGTCCTGTCATGCTATTTGGCTTGACATTTTCTATCATGAGAAGCTGTCCTTAACAACAACAACAAAGTGACAAATATCGGGATGAACCTGTCATAAGCAGGAAATGCAAGACAAAGAAGAACATGGTGAAAGTGCAATTCTTGTACTTCCACGCTTGGAGTTTTCATGCATGACTCCCCAGTGCCCTTCCCAGGAGTACTGGGTGTTGACTAAAGCCAAACTATGTAAGTTGTGCTATATAATTCATCATCTATTATTTGTCAATTACATTATTCAGTTTCAATGTACAAATATGTATTGAAATCTTATTTTAAAATTTGAATTAAGGAAAAGCTTTATTTAGTCTGTAAAACTGTTACATATTCAATGGGCAGTATTATAAATGGAAGGAGAAATAATTATAAAAGGAAAGAGAAAGATATTAAAAATTGGTTAGTAAAAAATTTTTTAAGTGCATAAACTCAGGTACATAAATTTAGGTCACAGTCAGAAATCATGGTGCAGAAGGGAAATAAAACAGTAAGAGAGTCAAGAGGAACCTCAAAAGGATTTGCCTTGAAGAGTAAGGAACAACCAAGAACACTGGAGAGAGCTGAACAAATGGAAACCTGTTCCTCTTAAATGCTTCACTGTGGACTCCTGCTTGTCCTGGCATTAAAATGAAAATATTTGCACAAAGTGAAGTGTCTTAGTCCAGGCTGCTATAACTAAGTACCATAGACAGCATGACTTGTAAACAACAGAAATTTATTTCTCACAGGTCTGGAGGCTAGAAGTCTAAGACCAATGCACCAGCATGGTTTGATTCTGGTAAGGCCCTTTTCCAGACTGCAGTCTGCCAGCTTCTCTTTGTATTATTACATGACAGAAAGTAGACAGAGAAAGCAAGCTCTCACATGACTTTTATAAGGGCACTAATCCCATTCACGAGGGCACCACCTTCAGGACCTCACCTAAACCTAATTATCTCCCTAAAACTCCATCTTCTAATACTAAAACATTGGAGGACAGGGTATCAACATAAGAATTTGGGGAGGACATAAATATTTAGTCCATGACATGAAGCAAATAGCAATTAGAAGGGGAGCTACAGGTTATCTCCACCTTGAGAAGAGGTCTATGGAGGACTTTGAAGATAACCAAAAATAAAAATAAATCAGGAAGGAGAAAAATTTAGGCATTAACAAAACAATTACTTGAGCTTATAGTATTAAATAGATTTCTAGATTCTGCAGACCTATTGTTTCTCTCAATGCTGGTCAAGTAATTGTAGGCAAAAAATAATGTGATTGCTTATTCCAGTTCTCTTAATTCTTCTACTCATAAGCATTGCTGCTTGAAAAGAAGTCCCAGGAACCGAAAAGAAGTCCCAGGAACCCAGAACTCACACTCCTGGAATCCTTAATGGATTCAATGAAATGGAGCAATAGCACATCCTACACTGTTACTGGACTTTCTTGGTGGCTCAGACAGTAAAGAATCTACGTGCAATCCAGAAGACCGGAGTTCAATCCCTGGGTTGGGAGGATCCCCCGGAGAAGAGATTGGCTACCCACTCCAGTATTCTTGTTCATGGGAATCCCATGGACAGAGGAGTCTGGCAAGCTATGGTCCACGCGGTCACAAGAGTTGGACACGACCAAGCGCTTAACACTTTCTTTTTCACTTTCACCCTCTTACCATGTCACAGAAGTGAATGGTGTCTCTGCCCTAGATATGGAGCAGAGAGTCAACACTGACATTTTCCTCTGTAACAAGAGGAATGCATCAAATAAATGCTCCCGAAGCCCCAAAGTTTCTGCTGGGTACACTGCTTTCTTCTGAGAAAACTATTATAGGAAGAGGATTATCCAGAGAGTAGCATGCTTTTTTCCATTTTCCCAGGCCAAATTAGCCACGAATGACTGAAGTTCTATATGCTGGGAAATGACTTTCAGGGTGTCCAATAGGAATGCTTTAGATTGCTAATGACCAACTATTCCAACTATTGATTTTCCTCTCCTGGAGAATTAGAATGTAAGATAAAGAGGACTGGAAATCAACTCAGTAATGGAGTGGAAACAAACAGGAAGAAAAAGTCTGAGTCATGAAGGTAGCTGACTTAAGGTTTGTTCCTGGGTCACTAAAACCTCTGCCCTACTGTGAACATTAGAGCTCTGAGAGAGGCATGTCTATATATTTACTGACAGGGTTTCTAGTCTTTACCTTATAGAATATTCTAACAGTAGAATCTCTCTTGTCTGAGGTAAAGTAAACATGTATCTCCTTCTTCCCATCAGGGAAAAAAAAAAAAAAAAAACTCGTTTAAGAAAAGAGCCTTATAATTTTCAGTGTTTCCAGATTTGTCTTGGCAACCTGGAACCTCTTCGCCAAATCTTGTTTAACAATTATATTAACTCTAATTGTTAAGAGTTTTGCTTCTTCTCCATGCCTTAGCCCTTTATATTTCCTACAGATAAGCTTTGTGTGTGTACACATGTGTTTCAGACACCAGAATTTTTCTGATACTAGTTGCTCAGTCTTTGGAGTGTCAGACAGCCAAGAAAAGAAGCCATACAGCTTGATGGAGCCTCCTGAAATCTGCCTTCCCAAATGTTTTATGAATGTCTTCAAATGTCAAGATCTTTGGGCTTTAGCAATTTCTAATTTGTCTCAAAAAGAAAGTAATTGAAGACTGAAGTACCAAACAGCTGTCCAAAGTTCAGATACAATCCCTACATGAACAATTCTGACCCCAGACACAGATGGAGGGCTGCAAAATACATCAGATTTTGTGTCTGCTTTTCAAAGGCTGATGTAGAGCTGGTATTCTCTTCTAAGTGGAGAAATAACTGTGTATAGTGAAATCTTAGTATGACTCCTAAAAATACCCTCATGTTTCTCTATTCTGTGAATTTTAACTGCAGAATCCCAAAAAGCAGATGAAATGAAATTGGTAGGAGAATAATTATAGACCCAGAATCCCACCTCCCATCCTAGTTAGGTAGATAGCATCCATTTCATTAATGCTACCTGTCTTTCTTTTCTATCACCTGATCACATGAAGAAAGATCTAGAGGAAACAAAATCAGCAGCAAACGTCTTGGCAGATGGCACTGTAAAGCATCCTGAGGTCCTCTTATCCAACACTTCAAACGGCTTTATTATTTTCCCCTCTCTCCATACCAGTCCCAACCAAGCAGGAGCTAGTTGCACTCACTCAATAAAATGTACTTTTATTGAGTACAGCTTGTGTCTTGGCAGCATGCTAGATACAAGGAATATAATACTGAACAAGAATGTATGATGCCTGCCTTTTTGGAATGTATATTCCTCCATTGATTCTCAACTAGGAAAAATATTCACTCATACACAGAATTTGGAAATAAATGGTGGTATCTTTGAGTGTCAAATGACATGGACAATCTACTGGCATTTAGCGAGCACCATATGGGATAATTTAACACAATGAAGAATTGTCTTGAACAAAATGCCAAAAACTCTCTGACTGAGAAATAAACAATTACAATAGAATGTGTTAAGTGCTATTATGAGAAGTATAGGAAGCCTTTGAAAGCACATGTCAGGGACACCAACACAGTTTGGAGATAGGAGCCAGTTTGCAACATTTAAGCTGAAAGAAAACCAATGGGAAGAGTTAGCTAGGTGGTAGTGGGGTAGGAGAACTGAGTTGCAGACAATTTTCTAAAATTACTGAATGAATAACTAAGTTTATGAATAACAGATGGATGATTCTTGTTTATCTCTCATTTTTATCCATGAATTGTTGGTTTGGGTCGATGACTCTCTGTTTGTAATGTTATTTTAGTTATAAATATTGTCAATTATTGGGTAAGTTTGCATTTATAATACTCATCATTGTTTGAAGGAAGAGAGTAAAATCTCCAAAAGGTAAAACTTTACACTAAACATTTCCATGGATTGGACTTGAAATTTTTCTAGTTTACCTTCCTTTTATCTACTGTATCTTTACACTTCATTCAAGTCCATATATCCTTCATCAGAGAGCAGGCAGTGCTTTATCATTCTCCAATGTTCATAGCTTCCTAGTTAATAGTCAAACCTGAATGGGTGTTAGGTTAATTCTGAATTAAATAAAGCCATATATTTGCTATTACACATTCCCAAGTACTCCTAAGTTCTTAAACGCTTCTGTTTCATAAAGGCTCAGCTATTACCTGTTTTCCTCAAGTCTCAGCTCTTGTTTGGCTGAAACATTCTACTGGACACAGTCATTATCTTGCTTCAGCCAAGACTCATCAAATGTCCCCAGAGAGCTGTTCTCAGACATATCTGTAGGCAAGATGGGTGTCCCTCAGGGCCAGAATCAGACACAAAAACCGGCAATGTTTAAAATGTGTAGGTGGCCAATTTAGGTCAGCTTAATTTTTTTTTTAAGAAAGAAAATAAACTGCATATACACACTGTTTCTCTTCAATCCATCCTCAAGTAATCTGAGGGAAAGACAAAGGAGAGAAGGAGTTAGAAAAGTGAGTTCCATGCATGGAGATTCCATCAGTATTGGGTCTGATATAAAGCATTCAACACATCTAAAATCACAGAATGTTTGAACTGGAAGGGTGTTAGAGATAGAGCCCAGTTCCCTTGGTTTACAGACGAGAAGAGTGAGAATAAGAGCTGGTAAAGAACTAGTCCATGTCATCATGCTGGTACTAAGTACCAGCATGGTTAAGAGCATAAGCTCTGCAGTCAGGTAATCTGAGCTGAGGTTCCAATGTTTCCATTTATTTCATCCCACTTAGTTTCAATTGCCACCCAAGTAATTGAATTATAAGGATTCTAATATATTTAGATTATAGGTTTAGTGTAAGAATTAAATAAAACATACACATAGAGGATTTAGTACAGTGTGCAGCAGGTAGTAAATGACCACTAAACATTGGTTATTAGAATAATTATCTATGATAGAGAGCCACCCTGAAACATTGGGGGAGTCAACCGTACTATCTGGGGAATCCTTCTTTCCTTCAGTTTTGCACCAAGGCTCTGGGCCAGGATAGGTCCTGAAGGCCTGAGATGGAGATGGGGGATGGATTCTGGCTACATTTTCAAACTCCTCCTTAAACAGTCCTCCAATCCAAAGACTTCACTATTCATCCCACACTTCCCTGGAGGTGTAAGATGACAATCATCATTTTTGAATGTGAAGAGACCCCAATCACAGGTCCTTATGCAAAAAATACCTTAGATATAGTTTAGTCTAATCATAGTTTGATTATGGAATTCTCAAAAGCAAGGCCTTACTTCCCTATTACTATTATGTAGTTTTTGGAAGGTCAAAGATTCCATTACAGTGCTATGCACATAGAAAACTCAAAGAAAGTTTATGGAAGGTAGGAAGAGAATCATTTATTGGTCCTTCTGCCTTGTCTTTGTTTCATGAGGTTACCTTCATCCAAGAATTCTGTGGAGCAGTCATTCAATAGTACCTTCAAACTTTGAACTGATGATAACAACAGCCAACATAAAGTGTGTACGTTCTGAGTAGGCTATGGCCAACAACTTAACATAATCTCCTCATAACAAATCTCAGAGAAAAAGATTATTATCATTCCCATTTTACATTTCTCATTTTACATATAATATCATCCCCAAATTATAGCTTGGAAAATGAGGCTGAGAGAGTATAAGTAATTTACCCAAGGTCACACAAGTGGTAAGAGTGGTGCTAGGAATCAGACACAGGTAAACTTGAGGTCTTAACATGTGATCTTAGACTCTTAATATTTTGGGGGCTGTAAGCGACAACAAATGCATTTCTAATTTTTTCCCATACTACACAACTCCAGCAAATTCATGCAGTTCTTTTACTTTAGCCATAATTTCTACCTTTAACCAAGGAAGTAACAATAGGATATTGTATATTTCATTTTTTCCATATCCATAGGTTTTTCAGTGCCACTGTCAGAAGTGGTCACTTGTTCACCCACATATGCAACGTAAGTCACGGCACACAGGAATGATAATAACAAAGAGAGAATGTACTAACACTACTGCCACACTTGCGAACTGCCCTTCACCAAAGGAAATCAAGTAAGTTTAGGATACATATTGCAAATGCAGGGCAAAGCTGTGTGTTTACCAGCACTTGGGGAAACTGACGTTCAAACCCAAGACCAGACAGTAAATATCATTATGTAAGGCACCAATGCTGTCAAGTCCTTGGAACGCTTAACAGTCAAATTAGCAATAAATTCTGACAGCCCCATCTATCAGCTCTATTTAGCCAATCCGATGGCAACTTTGTGTTTCTTTGCAGGCCCAGGGAACACACACTTGCGGAAGGAAAAAAAAATACACTTGATTAAATTTAGTTTTGAATAATTGGGTCATTGAAATTCTTCGGCTAAAGAAAAATGACATTTGTAATTTATAGAAATGACTATTTAAAATACAGTTATGACTGCTTAGAGAACTCCTGAAACTAAATAAATTCAAGTCAGCACATTTAAGGAAGCTGTTAAGAGGTACCTAATGACAGCCCCTCCAATTACCACTCCAACAGAGCTGGTGTGGAAACCTGCCCTAAGCCAGCTTCCCTCCCCTGCAGTCACTCCAGCTTGATGCTTGGGAGCCCAGGTGGGGTGGATCAAGGGCTCTGACATCCATCGGGCAAGCCCAAGTACTTAATGTGGCCTGTAAAGAAGCAAGACACATTCTGGACAGAAAAGACGGGAGAGATTTTTTAAAAATCTATTGGCAGTCCCCAAATCTCTTTGGGAGGATTCTTTCACAGAGCTTGCTTGCAAATGTCCCTACTAACCTGTGCTGGGCTTGACCTCCTAATTAAAGCTACTGTAGCATCTTAGAAAGCCAGATTCCAGACCTGTCTGCCCATTGAAAAATAATGTGGGAGGCTTCCCTGGTGGTTCAGTGATAAAGAATCTGCCTGGCAGTGCAGTAGACACAGGTTCAAAACCTGATCTGGGAAGATCCCATGTGCCATAGTGCAACTAAGCCCATGCACCGCAACTATTGAGCCTGTGCTCTAGAGGCTGGGAGCTGCAATTCCTAAGCTCATGTGCCACAACTACTGAAGCCCATGTGCCCTAGAATCGGTGCTCAGCAACAAGAGAAGCCACTGCAATGAGAAGCCTGCGGGCCACAACTAGAGAGTAGACCCACTCACCGCAACTAGAGAAAAGCCAGTGCAGTAGTGAAGACCCAGCACAGCCAAAAATAAATAAATAAAATTATTTTAAAAAAAGAAAAATAACATGGAAGTATTACTGCATATAATATCTGATGAGAAGGAAGAGTTTACACTTCTCCAGCCCTCTTCTATGGGCACACTAGTATGGTGCAGACTTAATCATATCTCCTAATAGTAACACAAAAATGCTAGCAGGTGATATGGGAGAGAAAACATCTCCAGGTCACGTTGGCAACCAATGCTTCTGCAGATGAGTTAGGGGGTCAGCCAGGGTCCCCGAACAAGAGGAGTAAATTTCTTACCTCCCTGCATGGACCAGTAATTCACAGATAACTGGTACAGCTGGGATGTGTGATAGGCAAGAAACATTCCCCTCATTTTTGAAATAGCATAGAATTTGACTGAGATAAACATAAGCTCCTACTTTTTGGTTAATTCAATTGTGTTTAATGGATGGGAGGCAAGGAGAAACCTGACTTATCTATAGTTGGTAAGAAAAAGACCTGCAGGTATTGATCACAACTGAGCCAACAATGTGCATGGTTGTTATTCGCTGTACCACAAACAGTGCAGTGTTCACAGATATATACGGTCTAGGACAAGGCAAGGTGAGTCCCATGTGATGCCACTTTGATCATACCAGGTCCAGCATATTATATTCGTCTCTGAATTACACATTTTAAGAGGCATACAGGTAGAGACTAATCAAGAGGGTCAGTGGAAATAAAAATAATAACTGCAACAGCAACAATAACTAATCCTTCCTACAAATGAGGATGCAGACTTAGAGAGGTTAAGAAACTTTCCCAATATCATACAATTAAGTGGTAATGCAGAATTCAAATATGGGCTTGTCTGATCCATGCTTTATTACATCACGTGTATTTGTTTTCTTAGCTATACCAAGAGTAGCTTTATAACTGGGCCCATATTAGCCTTTTTTTAAAAAATAAAAATCATATACTTACAGTATATAACATAATGATTTGATATACACAGTGAAATGATTACTACATCAATCTAGTTAACATATTCTCTGAGGAGTAAACTTTTAACTCCAAAATCCTGCAAGCATCCCATTTACCTAAGTTGAGCCCACTCCCAGAAATCCACCAACTTCAAAAAAACAATGAAATCAGGTGACCTGGTTTGGCCTGATCTCATTGCTGTGATGAGAAAACATGGTTCTTGTCTTTTGATTCAATGTGGTGTATTTCCAAAATTGCATCTTTGAGGAGTAAATGAGACCTTAGTTTTAAGGAAATGAGGCCAGACTGAAAGATGTCCTTCTACAAGCATTTTAACAAGTGTGGAAATGACATCTGCAGTCATCATTCCCAGGCTCCTACCCATTTTAGTCAAATAGGCCCCTGGTCACCACTTTTAGTAACACTCACTGGACACAAACCAGAATATGGGCAGAATTGGGATAGAGGCAGAATTTGCCTTTGGCATCACTATGATAGACACAAAAATGCACTGCCCAGATCCCCTTCAAGAAAGGCCTCACTTCCTAACTGCAAGGACTGTGATCAGCAGACCACATCCAGCTGTCACCTCTCTGGGGCTGCCTCAGCTCCAGGGAGCAGGCTCACCGAGGTCACACCTTTTCTAGGACAGCCTGTATCCAGTGACTAAGCAAAGTAGGGTACAAAGGCCTTACTGTTTAGCTGAAAGAAAGACATTCTGCATGTGTAAAGACTTCAAAGTAGATTTTTCCTTCTACCTGGCACTGCAAGATCAAATGCATAACAGTTTATAGTGTACAGAGGACACTGTGGTTGGGACCCTAATGTCCATCCTACCCCAGATGACCAGTCCAATCCAATCATCCCACTCAAGTCCTCCAGGAATCAGCTGGTCCAAAGATAAGATACAGGTCTTCACACGGCCCAACCAGCCTGAAGAGAAGGAATTATACTGTGTGGTTGGCTAGGAGATTTTCTTCTCTCACTGCATGTGAAGAAAAAAAAGCATGATGCTCCAGTTTACTTATAGCTCCCACAAGAACCAGCTATGTGCGAGAATGCAGATCAGAGACTGAAGGCTCCTGGGTTCCTGATGACATTGCTGAGTTGCTGAACTGCTGAAATATAAAGCCTGCACTATCTCTCTTCTTCCTGTTACATAAGATAATACATGTCTTTATTGTGGAAGCTATTTCGGTCTGGGATTTTGTTACTTTGAATATGCAGCTGAAAGTATCCTAACTGACAGTGAGGAAAACATTTAATACACAGCCACTCCTATCCAGGGTGTTTTTTTTTTTTTTTTTATCATTAGAGCTATATTAGAATTACTGCAGTTTTTAGTAGAAAGGGGCCATTTACTCTGAGTTCCTCATTTACAGATTAGGAAACCGAGGTTCAGAAAGGCTTAGTGAGTTGTCTGAGGAGACAAAACTCATAAGTAGCATAGCCAGGTTTAGACTTTTAAAACTCCTTGATACCCAGCATCCAGACATTAACCTATTCATTTAACAGCCCTTATAGGTATCTACAGCATTTCAAGCACCGTATTCTCAACTTGGCAACATACTGCTTCCTAAAACACATCATGGAAATGAACTTGCAGGACAATATTTGCAATCTGAGCGAGAGGACAATGATATATTTCACAAAGCCCTACTAAGGCAGAGGCACTTGCAGAATGCTGCAAACACTCCTCACCAACCAGAAAATCAGAGTGATCTAAGGAAGAGATGGGGCTTCCCTGGTGGCTCAGTGGTAAAGAATCTGCCTGCCAATGCAGGAGATGCAAGAGATGTGGGTTCAATCCTTGGGTCAGGAAGATCCCCTGGAGGAGGGCGTGGCAACCCACTCCAGTCATCTTGCCTGGGAAATCCTGTGGACAGAGGAGCCTGGCAGGCTATAGTTGATGGGGGCACAAAGAGTCAGACATGACTCAGCATGCATAAGCATGCATGCAAGGAAGAGATGGGAGGAATGACAAGCTGATAGGAAAGATTTATCAGATTTAAAAAGAAATTCCAGAGCACGAGGAGGAAAGAGATATTTAACAGGATTGTCCATGCTCATTCACTTTTTATGGCTATTGAACTGTAAAATGCATTCCTATAAAAATCATATAAAAATGAAACAGAAGGAAAATAAATGTCATTTTACTCCAGGCATGTATACTAGAACTCAAGTCTGGAGGGCCACAGTCCATCAACTCAGCTAAAGAATATTCATCACTGAAAGAAATTTTGGCAGGTATGAGTGGAGGTGAAAACAGGTATCAGTTTTTCAACAATAACAGCAGTGAAGGTTCATGTGGGGCCTGCCACCTTTTCTCACATAAAGCACAGCATATCAAAAGCTGAAATGCCTCACCGGAACAGAGAGCAGCTGAACCCATTGTGGCTTCAACTCTGTCAGAAATATCTCAGTGACCCTGAACAGAACAGTCTTCGAAAAGAGATGCGTATGTGGGAGCCAAGTTGGAGAGCACTGACCTGGGTGGGTCAGTCACGATACCTCCCTCTTATAGCACTTTCTGAGGGAAGCAGTTCCTCAAGCAGGGAAGGCCATCTCTTGTACAGAGGACTCTGGCTTCATTTCAGTCACAAATTTCTGAACAGCCATTGATTCATAGATGTGACTGAGCATCAAAATCTGCACTTAACAGAGATACTAAAGATTAGAACTGCAGGGTGTAGACAGGGAATAATGAGGAGTTATAAGAAGCACCATAAATGATGAATTTCTGAGGACATCAGGACTTTTAGTAGATGTCAGTACTCTGGGACAAGTAGAAGGAGAAATTCTAAGGTACATAAGAAACTTAAAGATCATCCATGGACACTACTCTCAGAATCATCCATGGGGCTTATACAAAATGCAAAATCCTAAAGTCCAGCCAGAGCCACAAGCCCAGACTCCCGAGGATGGGTTCCCACACCCTACACTTCAACAAGGTGATTATTATGCACAAAGTTAATGTTTTAAAAACACTGAACTAATTATGGCCCTTTATTTTATCCATGAAGAGACTAAGGCACTGAGAGGTCACAAAGACAAAGCAGGACACACTGTGTGCATTTACTCACTATTTCTACTGAAGACGTTGCTCTGATGGACTTCAGTCACAGTGCCTGAGCACCTTCATCTTGCTCACAGTGGATTTCCTTTCCATGTGTTTGCATTTTGTATTCATTCATTTAGCAAACACGTAAGGAGCATCCCTTATGGACCGAGTCTCTTCCTAGGCTTCAGACAAACAGAAAGAAACAGAATCCCAGAATCAGTGATCAAAAAGATATGCATTGCCTCCACAAATAAAACTATAAACAGGATGTCTTTCCAAACATTTGAATCTCCCTTCTTTCTAAATACCCAAGTGCTTATTATATGATTAATGCTTATTATGCAACTAGTAAGAATTGTTGACAAAATAGGCCCACACTCCCGTAAGACCCCCAACCCCAGTAAAAGGTCTACTTAAGTGAAAACTAAACCTTGCTTGGGCTCTCATCTAGAAACAGGTAAAAAGAAATACGACTTCCTACAGTGAGGCTTTAGCTAATGTAGCCAGATTTCAAACTGCTAACCCAGATCTAAGACCACCTAAAATTCTAACAGTAATGGTCATTAAACATCTAATAATCACCTACACACAAAGAAGACCATTAGCTGTTCAAAATGCCTTGCACCCAGCAAAGGCGATCTGAACACATGGTGCCTGTTGCTTTCATTTAAAATATGTTTCTCTCTTTTACTGCCTGAAGATTATCATGAAATGACACCAGCCAATGCAAAAGGGCCACCATTTTTATTAAAATGGAGCACATAAAGAGATCCCTTCCCCTAAAAAATGAACAAGAAAAAATACCTTCCTACAGAGGCAAGAAATAGGTCATAGGAAAGTGAGATATGAGGGAGAGGACTTGGGAGAGTCAGGTTTACTAGGCCAGGATGCTGAAGCAGGAAAAAATGGTGACTCAGATGGAAGGTTCTGGAACACAAGAATGCTATGAAATGGTCAGACAAAAAAGACACAAATATGCTGCCATTATTTCATTCATGGCTTTAAGGAGAGAGGCAGGCAAGGAAGAGAGGGCAGGGAGTAGCGTGGTCAAACCTTCTGACCTCCACTTACTTGCTCCTCATTGTTAGGAGCAGAACAGAAGAAATAACAAGAACAGTGCAGAGGAGGAAAGAAAGGGAAGGAAAAAAGTGTTAGAAGGAAAAACCCAACCTGACCCTCGCATAATTTCAGAGAAAGCCCAAGGAATGAATGTAAGCTGTCAAAGCAACAAACAGTCATAACATCTGCAATCTTTAAACATGAACTTCTCATTTTACAGAGTGGTAAAGAGTTGTTTTTCTCTGTTTTGATCACCTCACTCCATTCTTCTTAAACCCCTGCCTATAACCTCTGAGTGCTGATGTCTCTCTATGTCAGTGAGATGACATGTTGGTTCTGACCTGCCATCTCTACGCTTTTGTTTCCCACCAGCAGAGGCCCCAGAGGAGCTGTAAAAGCAGAGCAAAGTGGGCTAGGCCTGGTTATATATAGTTCTGCAGAATAAACTAGTGCGTGTGATTCTATCGCCAATATGTGTATAGTAGATACTGACACCAAGTATCATAGACATAATCCTATAAACATTCCCAGGAAATCTGTCATATGGTCTGGATTGCTGGATAAAGCACTCAGCATCACTAACAAAAACAGCACATGGGAAGTAAACCTACATAGGGGGAAAAAGTCCCTCTCAGTGTGATGTAATAAATGCAAAAATCACCATTAATAAAGACCCAAAGGAACTTGAACTGAAATGACAGTCAGGGTGTTCAAGATCAGTGAACTATGAATCCAAGTGTATTTAAATATATAATGAAATCTCCCTTCCAATCTACATAGTCTTTGCCAAGAACATCGCAGGATTTCTTAATAATGGCTGATGGGTTTCTTTGAAAACAGAGTTCCATAGTCTGTAGTCACACAGATATTGCTGCCACAAGCCACATTTTCTTCACATATAGGAAGTTGCATTAGTCTCCTGTCACCATTAAAATAATAAATAGCAATTTTTCATAATTTTTATCTTTTAAAATTATCATCAAATTTCATGCCTGCAACTGAGGATTCTTTCTTCCTAGTTTCCCACTTAGTTCTATTTTAAGGGACTCTATTAATGATATTTCTCTACTTGGAATAATTGGATACTCTAAAACTGAGAAATAAGCACTTTCCTTTCCTCATTGTTTCCCCGTCTTCTTTATTTTAAAAGCCCCATGATATCACAAACATTTGTCCTTAGGGCAATATCAGCAGTTAATGATTCATGTTCAAAGGCTTGAAGTTGTCTAATTAACAAAAAGCAATGTTTTACAGAAGCCATTTTTGCTTTCAAGTTAATAGCACACAATACATACGAACACTGGGTTGAAAGCAAGTCTCCAAGCCTGTGATGAGCTATTAATTCAAAACTCTCCAATTTAATTTTATCTAACCCAAACTTCAAGTCACTAAAAATGCACCATTTTCATTCTGATTTATTGGCACTTTTATGGTACAGTTCACATATCACATCTTCCTATAATGCATATTTTTATTAAAATATGCACTTGATTAATGAAAATTATATCAGCATATTTTCTGTGAAGTATATTCTTAGTAGTATCAATCATTATCAGTATCAGGATCTTTTAAATAGTCCTTCTTTAATGTAAATGGTGGCATGGATTAAGTATTTCCTCAAAAGCAGACATTTGGTAAAATTTTTGGTACTTATCACTGTGACATCATGAATTTTTATGGAGTGTCTGACTTTAAAATGATAAATACTGACATTTTTAAAGCTCTAGTATGTATGTATGTTTCTGATATCAGTGACTCTGAAATCAGCAACAATCCAGACTACAGATAAAACTTTCATAGATTTATCACGGTCTTAGATTTCAGACCCAAGTTGATTCCAGGGAATTAAGTGCTTGTTTCTCCAAAATGTCTGGATACTTTGCACATCCATTTAATATAACTGTTTATCTTTTCTGTGTCCACAGGAGCATCAGGAATCCTACCTTTGTATCTCTACAGTACAGTACAGTGGATAAGAACATGCACATTCAACTGAAAGCTGTCTTGATCTGAATTTTAGTTTCCCTGTTTTCTACTTTATGTAACTTGGACAAGTTACTTAAAGTGTAACTCTTATCTGATAAATAAGCATTAGAACATCTATTTTTAAAGGAGATATATTTTGAATGGGCTTGAACTTGGTTAATACTCACCCCCAAATTAGCTATTATTATTTGCATCCCTAGTGCACACAACTCAGGGATGAGAATATAGGAAGCTGTCGTTGTTTAGTGTCTAAGTCACGTCCTATGCTTTTGTGACCTCTCTGGACTGTAGCCTGCCAGGCTTCTCTGTCCATGCAATTTCCAAGGCAAGAATACTGAGGTGAGTTGCCATTTCCTTCTCCAGGGGCTCTTCCCGACCCAGAGATCGAACTTGCATCTCCTGCACTGGCAGGCAGATTCTTTATCACTGAGCCACAGGGAAGCCTGAAAATAATAAGTACTTCATATTTATTAAAAGAGTAAATAAATTACTTAGTAAGGCAGTACTAGCATTGTCGTTTATAGATGAGGTAAACCTGCTTTAACGTAGTAAAGAAACTTGCCCAAGGTCAGTGAGTGAGTGAGTGGCAGGACCGATTTTCAAACGGGGGTCCATCTGTGTCCAAACTTCAGCAGAAGACTTGTCTCCCAAAGAGGTCTCTGAGTTTGCTATTGACTGTGACAACACCTAAGTTTCAAAATCTAACCAAGTGGATTTTTTTAAAAAGAATGATTAAAAATTATCCGGCAGAAATGTCATGAGACTCTCTCCCAAATCACTGCCAATTTATCTGTGAAGGAGTAATAACTATGAAATTGGGACTTTGTTCCCAAATACTCTCCCAAATTCAGAAAAATGAGGGACAGATGATATTCTGACAGCTAACTTTCCCACTTAAGTCTCTGCCACTCTCAATCTTTGTCAAAATGTGTTTCTCATAATTAAGAATCATGGTTTTCAGAGAAGACAAGTGGCAACTCAATAACTCAAAATCTGCTGAAAAATTCCATTGCATATTGAAATGCCCACACACTTGAGCATTCTCACCCATCTCTCTAGTCCCAAAGGCTTTGCTTTGTGAAGAGAGCAAGATAACCATCTATACGAGAGTACTTTAAGTAGGTGTTCTCATTCTGCAGTGATAATTACTTGAGTTACTATCTTATACCTTGCTGTGAAGAAAAGGATATTTTTTATGAGAAGGAAATGAATTCATTTCTTAACTCTTGGTAGATGAAATCCTTCATATGTGTTCATCTAGTGGAAGTTATTACTAATAATATATTGTTCTTAATATATACATCATAAGGAAGATCCAGTTTTCACAGCAAAAGCCCTGCTGCTCTACCACCCTAATAGATATGTAACTTTTCCTCAAATGTTCTCAGAAAAGCGGCTAAACTTATATGTAAGAGGTTTTCATTGTACCTGATATATCTACATTTAAAGAGCTTTGTTCTCAAAGTACATGCTTATAAGATTTATCTTTTCCTTTCATACCTTGTAGTCATTAAAGGGAATTGGGTTTCATTCTTCCAGAGATAAAAGATATGAACAAATTTAAAATATTAAAGAATCATTAATTAAAAAGTTGCCTGAGAAATGTGATGGGTGGAGTTCATGCAAGTACTCGTTCAGTAAGTATGAACTGATCTGCTCTAACATGCATGAGGCATGTCCTGGGGATAATGATATCTTCTGTAGCCTCCTCTATAGTCATAATGACTACAAAAATGTGGCAATGTCTCTAGACAAATGAAGATTAAAAAATAACTCTCTATTTGCTTTTGTTGAGGGCAACAAAAGAAAATTCCTAAACATTCAAGTTTCACAATATATCTCCCATGGACCACGATCTCAGAAATTATTGGAAACAGAAAAGAATCAAAATTTAGAAAGAAAGAAGTCTTTTTATAAAAGATGGCAAAACTATCAATCGTTTAATATCTATACTTTCTGTATGCCTTTCCTCCCATTAATCCTTGCCCCTAAAACACATCTATTTTCTCACCTATAATGAATGTGTCTCTTTCTTGCATTATTTTCAACAGCATACAAACACAATTTGTATCACCCATCAATAATTTGTGTATGCTTGGGGAGGACACTGCATTATTACTCCCAAGTAATCACTTCTTCCTTAAAAGACAAGTACACATACCTCCCCAGAATCATGAGAAGTGCAGCATCTTCTGCAGAGGAAGATACATCTCTACATCAGTGACACTGAGCTTAGTCACGTAACTTGCTTTGGTCAATAGAATGTGAACAAATATAAAGTATGACAAGTGCAAGCTGAAGACTTCAAACATAGTACAGTTCTGCTTCTTGCTCCTTCCTTCTTCCCTCAAAAGAGAATATTCTGGATTGGGAGAGCTCTGTCAGCCTGTGTCCAGAAATGAGAAGACCCCATAGTGCAGGGCCCCAGCTAATGCTAGCTGTGAAGGTGAAAGTGGCTCAGTTGTGTCCGACTCTTTGCTACCCCATTAATTGTATGGTCCATGGCATTCTCCAGGCCAGAATACTGAGTGGGTAGCCTTTCCCTTCTCCAGGGGATCTTCCCAACCCAGGGATCAAACCCGGGTCTCCCACATTGCAGGCAGATTCTTTACCAGCTGAGCCACAAGGGAAACCTGACAGGTAATATAGCCAAGTTTTTCTGTGATTTTAGTTGGTTTTGTCACTGCAGTATAACCCATTCACCATATTTCTCTGTTCTACCTCTTAGCAAAATTCTTGAAAAAACTTATCTAAATGAATATATTTCTGCTTCTTTGCCTTTAGTCTCCTCTCAATCCTTTATAATTAGGTTTCCCCCCCCCATCCCTACCCCAATCCCAATTCCACTGAAACCACTTTTTTCGAGGTGTTTTCCACATTTCTAACTCAAATGATTATTTCGCTATACTCATCTGGCCTGACCTCTCAGCAGCATGTAGCACAGTGGTCCACTCCGTTTCTCTTGAAATATTCCCATCTCTTGATTTCTCCCAATTCACCTTCCACCTTACTGGTCATCCCTTCTCAACCAGTTTTGCTAGTTTCTTCTCCTCTTTTCAATCACTGAAGTGTGAGTACACCAAGGTTTATTCTTCGTCTTCTTTTCTGTCCAAATATTCTCCCAAATGACCTCATCTGGACCTTGGTTTTAAACACAGTCTGTATGAAACAATCCTCTAGCCCCAACCTCAAGCTCAAAACTCATCTCTCCAATTACCTACTTGACATCTTCATCTGTGTGTCCTACAGGCATTTCAACTGGAACTTGGAAAAACAGGAATGTTATTTTTTCCTAACTTTCAGATCTTTTCCTCCCACAATCTTTCCAATCTTAGTTCACAACCACTGTTATGGACTGAATTTTGTCCCCCATTGTAATGGTAACAGGAGGCGGGGCCTTTGGAAGACAACTAGGTTATGAGAGTGAAGGCCTCATGAGTGAGGTTAGTACTCTTACAAGAGGAGACACAAGACAGCTTGCATCCTCTCTCTCTTTCTCTCCCATGTGAGGATGCAAGGAGAAGACAGCTGTCTGCAAACTGGGAAAAGTGTCTTCAGCAGACACTGGCTCTCACAGAGCTCTGACTTTGGACTTTCAAGCCTCTAGAACTGCAAGAAATAAATATTTATTATTTAAGCTACCCAGCCTGTGGTCCTTTTACTATAGAAGGCCAAGCTAAGACAATTTTTACGCACATAGCTTATTAAGCCAAAAACCAAGATCAGAGTGCTACGTCTACAACCCAAGGAATGCCAGTTTTTGCCAGCAAGCCACCAGAAGATAGGTAAGAGACATGGAACAAATTCTTCCTGACAGATCTCAGAAGGAGCCAACGCTGCTGACACTTCATATCTTACTTCTGGCCCCCCATGACTGTAAGACAATACATCTCTGTAATTTAAGCTCTACCAGTTTGTAATACTTTCTTACAGCAGTCCTACCAAAAGAATGCAAGTCTCCATCTTGCCAAGTTGTTGGTAGATTCAATCACAACCACTAGGGCCATTCTCCCTACCCTCTATCTCATTCTCTAGATGTCTTTCCAGGTTCCAATGTGATAACTGTCAAGCCAAGGAGGTAATATGGGGCAAGTGAGTCTAGGAAAAAATAATCACCATTGACCAGCTTACCTATAGATTCCACAGTCTGGACACACCACCATTACCTTCTGAGACCCCACCACCTAGCTTGCTACTAAACTTCAGGGCACTGGTCTCTGATATACTTGGACCCACCATCCTCTGCCTCATTCCCATTCCAGGGAAGTTCTCATCTCTCTCTTTGTTCTGCCTCTTCTCAATGAGAATCATAAAAACCAAGTAGAAAAATTGACTTCAAGCAGCCTCTGTGCCGGGCCTAATAAATGTCCCTGAGAGGAAGAACGAAAAAGACTTGGGTACCTTAAGCAACAGGCTTCTCAGATGGCACAGTAGTATAGAATCTGCCTGCCAATGTGGGAGATATGAGTTCAATCCCTGGGTTGGTAAGATTCCCTGGAGTAGGAAATGGCAACCCATCCAATATTTCTGCCTAGAAAATTCCATAGACAGAGAAGCCTGGTGGGTTACCATCCATGGGGTTGCAAACAGATGGACATGACTGAACATGCACACATGCACGCATACACCTTCTGAAAAGAGAGACCAAAATTTTGTAAATATCACACATACAGCTCCCAATCATTCTGATTCTTTCATATCTGTCAAAACAAAATATAAACTAATATCTCAATAATTTATCCTGCCAAAGTAGAGATATCAGGCAAGACTTATTTAACCAGGTAATAGCTTCACAATGATAGTATCATACCAAGATGATCACCCTGTGATGAGCTCACAACTAGAATCCAATTGTCCCATAATCTGAGTACCAACTGAGCCGTAATGTTCTATATCATTTAAAGGAATAAGCTGTAGAACAGAAATAACTCAAGTTGTGTCTAGAAACCCAGGCATTCATCTGTCTCCTCCCATGCTGTTTCCTCTTCTCTTAACATCTCATTTTTGAATTTTTAGCAAGTAGTATACAGTTATAAGAGATCAAATGGTGTGTTCTACATTAGAAAGTTCTCTCAGCCATTTTTGTTCTCTGCTTACAGAAACTTCCTACTTACTGTAAATTTCAAACCTCTCTGTTTCAGGAAATAAATCTGGTTGCTGCCTAATGGTACATTCATTATAATGCTGTTGTTCCTGAGAAGAAAGTTGTCTAAGGTAATTAAATAAGAGCTGAGTAGGTTTCTATTGAAGCAGAAATGCATAGCCCACAGCTTTTCCTATTGATAAAAGAAATTTTTCTCAATAAAATAATTTGGTATGGATAGTGTAAACTGGACTTTTATCATGTTCATTAGTTAT
This sequence comes from Giraffa tippelskirchi, assembly GCF_054371585.1. Taxonomy (NCBI): domain Eukaryota; kingdom Metazoa; phylum Chordata; class Mammalia; order Artiodactyla; family Giraffidae; genus Giraffa; species Giraffa tippelskirchi. The sequence continues at coordinate 21,500,570 of NC_137283.1, read as the reverse complement.
CTTCTGCATGACTACACTATTATTTCCCATTTTCTTGTTGGAATTTGGCATTCAGTGCTACAAAAGAAGTAAAGATGTATGTATTGTTCTCATACAAGGAAAAAATCTTTTGGATAGGAACCTAATATATGTTTCTTAGTAATGCTACCAGCAGATGTACTATAACTACCAAGAAGGGTGTGGTCTATTGTATTTTATGGCTCTTCTTATTCTATTAATACCTGCAAAGTATATGTTACATCATTTCATTTAAAATGGGCAAAAGAAGGAAAAATTACTGGAAACTTGAATGTTTTCCCACAGTAACTTTTCACAGTAGGTTTAAGTAAACTGCATCTTAATCCCTTATTCTACAAGAATAAGCTGCAGGAAATTTGAATATTACTCCTACTGTGTAGAATTACAAGGAGGAATAAATGTTATTGATTCTATAACTAGAGCTGAAAAGTGGTAGCATTTAAATGTAAGTGGTCTACATATTAGGTCCAAATTGCTCTAAATCCGTTGTCCTCAGAGTAGAGATGAATTTCCAACTGATCTTGATTTGAGGGTGGTCACATATCACTACAAAGATTGGAAGTCATGAGTCTAAAGAAGAATTAAAGAAGATTTTAATAAAATATCAGGAATTATAAAAGTTTTTTTAAATCATCAAATCATTTCCAATGTACAAAGAGCATGCTATAGAATGATGGATTTCCAGAATCAACTAAAGATAAGTTCTGATATGAGTCCATATTCAAAGTGATATTGATGAGATCTATGACACATTGTCACTTTTGGAAAATGTTGCAAGCTCTGAAGATAACAGCGTTGGATCCCCTCTTGGCAATGACACAGCATTCAGCAGTGATAATGTAACTTAACTGCTGGTGTAATTAACAAAGTATTAGCATGCCTGATGACTTCCTCCATCTTTCACATTGATACCTTGCAGACAGCAGAGCTCTATGACCTTCTTCTGTACTGGGGAGACAATAATCTAGATTTTGGAGCGGCCAGGATGACAGAGATTATCTTTTCTGAGCACACTCATTTTAGAGGTGTGAAGACCAAGCCACAGAAAAGTTAAGCGACCTAGTCGAGCTCATAGAGTCAACTGTCTACAGAGCAGAGGCAAAGGTTCTGTCTCCTGACTCCCAAACTCTATCCACTACCTCTTCAAAAAGGTGTTTTCCACTAAAATATTTCTTTACTTGGTAAAGGGAGCGCTCTGACTTGAAAGAAATTTCACACACCAAGGACCAATGGGAGAAAGAATGCTAAAAGACAGGATCCCTTTATGAATCCCTTAAACAACATCTATAGGGAGCTGCTTTCCACCTTCTTGGATAAGACCAGCTGTGCTGACGGAAGTCATTGATGAGCATGAGGAAACCTCTCACCTGACAGTAGTCTGCAGGAATCTCTTCTGTGCCATATCCTCCACACTCTTCCTGCTTCCTTTTAAAACACCAAGTGTCTTTTCACTTCCTTTTTTTCCTCAAGGGGAATCAACACAATCATTACATTAAGGCCCCACTAGAAGCCACCACTGTGTAAAAACAACAACAGTAAAGTTTCAAATTGATCATTTCTAGTTGCTGAAATAAGAAAAGAATAGGTTTTCCCTTCTTGATTATGTTCATTATCATAGACTTCAATTTGTCTCAAATTACAAGGAAAAGTAGAATGAAATCCACAGCTGGATCCCCAGGTGTAATGTTTCATTTTTTTAAATCAATATGAAATTGAAGCCATTTTTTGTTAAGCATTTTTGGCTCCAGCCCTAAAGTACTTAGGCTATTATGCTGCATTTAGCCATCAAGATAGTTGATCATATTCAGCTTATACTTGCTTTTATGTTCAGTCTTTATTTCCTATATAACCATAAGGCTCTGAATGTCAGTAGTTTTGAGAGCTTCTGCGCTGTCAAAAACCTATATATAGTGTGCTCGGGTCTGAGTACTTATGACTGTTTTTCTGGGTCTATATCTACAAAGACCAATCAAGGGTGAATCAGATCATTGAGATAGTTCTGGGAGGGGAAATGGGAAAAAAATAGGTATGATGTTTAGAAAAGAGGTAAAAACCACAAAGACCTGTCTATTCAGATTGACCATCTTCATCATTCTAGTTTCAGGTGTAATTGTTCAGTTTCTGAAACAGTACATAGAGTTACATGAAAGTCAGAGCCAGAAGGAACCTAAAAAGTCAGAGCTAGAGGAAACTAAGTAAGCATCTAATTCACCTTCATTATTTTACAAATGATACAACTAAGGCCTAGAGAAAATAAATGATTAGACCTATATCACAACCTAACTCACAGAGCTGAAATTCAAAACCATATGTTTTAATTTGATTTCTATTCTTTATACTGAAATCTTACTTAAGGTTTTCCCCAAAGACTAGCATGAGAAAAGGACTGAATGTAGGTGGTGTATTTTGGAAGTAAACACAAAAGATAGGAGCAAAGAAACAGGAAGAGGAGGCAGGGAAGGAGGGAAAAAATGCAGCACAGATTTTGATACTACTGTGGACGTCTAGGGTCCATTCCCATGGGAGACTCTAGAATTAGAGAATGTGCCAAAGAAATGTGACTGCACAGGATGGAAAGCTAGGGAACTTTTGTATCATCCCTGGTTTGCATAAGTTTGCCTAAATTCTCAGGCTGCCTATATCTATGCTAAGCAAACCAAGTGACTTGACAGAATCCCTGGCACAGAAAGGCAGACAGACAAAGCAGGATGCTTGATTTGGGTCACATAAAGCGAATTTGCCATTACAGCTATAGTTGAAATCAAGTTGAACTAGGGGTTGTGTCACAGGCCATGAAAAGGTCTACTACAAGTGGGCTTTAATCTATGTTGTCTTAGGGTTGTTCTCCATAGTCTCCAGGAGTTGCTGAGGGAGGCCTGGGAAAAGCCATATGGTAAGATTTGAGGGATTCTATTTCTGTTCCATTCAGAGCAGACCTCTAATTATTTTATACTTTGGGGGCTTTACATGGGATATCATTTGAAAGAGGAAGTGGGGGCTTACTTGTGTATTAGCCACGATTCTTTAGTTGTAATACACAAACCAAATCAAATTAGCTTGAGAAAAAAAAAGTTAACATAATTAAGTCAAGGGTTGGTCTCCAGACACAAGGGTTGGTCTTCAGGTACAGCTGGAGTCAGGGTTCTGACAAAGTTGTCTTGACATTATTTTACCTATGTGTCAGTCTCATGCCATCCTACACACAGGGACTTCTACTGCAAAGGGAAATACAGTGGCTGTCAACAGCTCCAGGGTTACATCATACCACCTTAGCAGTGCCATCAGGAAAAGACAGCTTCTTCCTTCTAGAGTTCATACAGTCATAGGAAAGGATTCAAACATCCTTCGTTCATCTGACACCTCTTGGACCAACCACTACTGCCTAGCACAGACATTCTAAGACTTTAGCATGCAACAAAGTCACCTTGTGGATTTGTCAAAGATACTCACTGTGCCCTCTCTCCAGAGTTTCTAACTTATTAAGTCTGGGATAACAAAAAAAATTAACATTTTACACAAGGTCTATGTAATGCTGATAATGCTTATTCAGATCTTGTACTTTGAGTGCCACTGGCTACCAAGATAAGGTGTTGTTGTTTAGACACTAAGTCATATCTGAATCTGTTGTGACCCCATGGAGCCCACAAGGCTCTGTTGTGAGCCCACAAGGCTCTTCTGCCCATGGGACTTCCAAGGCAAGAATACTGGAGTGGGTTGCCATTTCCTTCTCCAGGGAATCTTCCCAACCCAGGGACCGAACCTGCATCTCCTGCATTATCAGGTGGATTCTTTACCACTGAGTCACCAGGGAAGCTGCAAGGATAAGGTACTCTTAGTCAAATCAAATCACAAAGCAAGTACAAGTTTCAAGTGGGTAGGGCTGGAAGAGAGAGATTCCATCTCTTTCTGGGAAGAAGAGCAAAGAATCTGGCCACCTTTAATACACTACAGGATACATGGTGAAGAGGTCTAACATAAGTGGAATAGCACCTTAGAAAGGAATGGAAAAGAATAAAATAGGACATCAATATGTTAGGAAATGATGGCTGAGTTTTCTAAAACTAATGGAAGATATCATACCAATAGATTCAAGAAGTCCTACAAACTCCCAGAAAGAAAAATACAAAGAAAATATTATCTAGACATATCATGGTAAAACTGCTAATAAAAGTAAAAAAGGAAAGAGAATATTTTAGAACTGCTAGAAAAAAATGACATATTACCTTCAGTGAAACAACAATAATGGTGAAAGATGACTTCTCAAAATAAGTGATAAAATCCAAGGAAAAAGTGGAATGACATATTTGCTAAAATATGGGAAAGAATATTCTTTCAAAGAAAGAGCAAAAAAGAAATGCTAGTGATCAAAACACTGTAACAGAAATGAATGATTTTTTTTTTTATGAAGGATGCTTTCATGGTTTCATGAGTAGACTGAAATCAACAGAAAAAGTAATAGAACTAAAAAGTTATAACAAGGTAGCAAGATACAACAACAGCATACAAAAGGAAATTAATTTCCTATATACTAGCAATGAACAAGTGGAATTTGAAACGAAAAACAACACACTTACACTACCACCACAAAGAATTAAACACTTAGGTATAAACCTAACAAAATATGTACCAGATCAATATGAGGAAGATTACAAACCACTGACAAAAGAAATCAAAGAACCAAATATAAACAGTCAGAAATTCCATTTTTATGGATAAGAAGATTTAATACTGTTAAGATACTAGTTCTCCTCAAATTGATCTATAGATTCACTGCAATCTTAACCAAAATCTCAGAAAGGTATTTTGTAGATATTGATAAACTGGTTCTAAAGGTTATATGGGAAGGCAGAAGACTCAGAAGAGTCAACTTAATATTAAAATAACACAATAAAGTCAGAGTAATAAAATTATTCAACTTCTTTATTTTCTATAAAGTTACAGTAATCAAGACAGTGTGCTATTAATAAAAGAATAGACAAATACATTATTGGAACAGAATAAAGAGCTCAGAAACAGACACATTAATATAGGCAACTGATCTTCGACACAGGAGCAAAAGCAATACAATGGAGAAAAGACAGTCATTTGGACAAACAGTGATGGAACAACTGGACATAACATGCAAAAAAAAAAAATCTAGAAACATACTTTTCACACAATTAATGCCAAGTAGATTGTAGACCCAAATGTAAATTGCAAAATTAGGAGAAAATCTAGATGACTTTTGGAATGATGATTACTTTTTATATATAATACCAAAGGCTTGATCCATGAAAGGAATAGTTGGTAACTTTAATTAAAATTAAAAACTTATGCTCTGTGAAAGATACTGTCAAGACAATGAAAAGACAAGCCACAAATTATGAGAAAATATTTACAAAAGACACATTGATAAAGGAATGTTAGCCAAAAAACACAAAGAATTCTTAAACTCAAGAATAAGAAGACAAACAAGTTATTAAAAAATAAGCCAAAAGGCCTTCATAGACACCTCAGCAAAGAAGGTATACAGGAGGCAAATATGCATATGAAAAGATGTTCAATATCATATGTCACTGGGAAATTGAAAATTAAAACAAGAAGATACTACTATATATTTATTTTTGTTGTTTAGTCACTCAGTCATGTTCAGCTCTTTTGCAACTCCATGGACTGTAGCCCACCAGGCTCCTCTGTCCATGGGATTTCCCAGGAAAGAATACCAGAGTGAGTTTCCATTTCCTTTTTCAGGGTATCTTTTGTAACCAGGGATTGAACCCATGTCTCCTGCATTGCAGGTGGATTCTTTACCACTGAGTCACCTGGGAAGCCCACACATCTATTAAAATGGCCCAAATTCAAAACACTGACAACAGCAAATGTTGATGACAGTGTGGAACAGCAGAAACTCTCATTTATTCCTAGTGGAATGCAAAATGGTATAGACACTTTAGGAGGTAGTTGGAAAGTTTTTTTTTTTAAACAAAACTAAATATATTCTAAAGAGGTGGCAAGAATACGCAGAAGAATTGTAGAAAAAAGATCTTCATGACCCAGATAATCATGATGGTGTGATTACTCACCTAGAGCCAGACATCCTGGAATGTGAAGTCAAGTGGGCCTTAGGAAGCATCACTATGAACAAAGCTAGTGGAGGTGATGGAATTCCAGTTGAGCTATTTCAAATTCTAAAAGAGGATGCTGTAAAAGTGCTGCACTAAATATGCCAGCAAATTTGGAAAACTCAGCAGTGGCCACAGGGCTGGAAAAGGTCAGTTTTCATTCCAATACCAAAGAAAGGCAATGCCAAAGAATGTTCAAACTACCGTACAATTGCATTCATCTCACACGCTAGTAAAGTAATGCTCAAAATTCTCCAAGTCAGGCTTCAACAATACATGAACCATGAACTTCCAAATGTTAAAGCTGGTTTTAGAAAAGGCAGAGGAACCAGAGATCAAATTGCCAACATCCACTGGATCATCAAAAAAGCAAGAGAGTTCCAGAAAAACATCTACTTCTGCTTTATTGACTATGCCAAAGCCTTTGACTATGTGGATCACAATAAACTGTGGAATATTCTGAAAGAGACGGGAATGCCAGACCATCTGACCTGCCTCTTGAGAAATCTCTATGCAGGTCAGGAAGCAACAGTTAGAACTGGACATGGACCAACAGACTGGTTCCAAATAGGAAAAGGAGTACATCAAGGCTGTATATTGTCACCCTGCTCATTTAACTTATATGCAGAGTACATCATGAGAAATGCTGGGCTGGAGGAAGCACAAGCTGGAATCAAGATTGCTGGGAGAAATATCAATAACCTCAGATATGCAGATGACACCCCCCTTATGGCAGAAAGTGAAGAAGAACTAAAGAGCCTCTTAATGAAAGTGACAGAGGAGGGTAAAGTTGGCTTGACAGAAATGGTAGGGACCTAACAGAACCAGAAGATCATGGCATCTGGTCCCATCACTTCATGGCAAATAGATGGGGAAACAGTGGAAACAGTGGCTTACTTTATTTTGGGGGGCTCCAAAATCACTGCAGATGGTGATTGCAGCCATGAAATTAAAAGACACTTACTCCTTGGAAGGAAATTTATGACCAGCCTAAACAGCATATTATAAAGCAGAGACCTTACTTTGCCAACAAAGGTCCGTCTAGTCAAGGCTATGGTTTTTCCAGTAGTCATGTATGGATGTGAGAGTTGGACCATAAAGAAAGCTGAGTGCCAAAGACTTGATGCTTTTGAACTGTGGTGTTGGAGAAGACTCCTGAGAGTCTTCTCTGCAAGGAGATCTAACCAGTCCATCCTATAGGAGATCAGTCCTGAGTGTGCATTGGAAGGACTGATTTTGAAGCTGAAACTCCAATATTTTGGCCACCGAATGCGAAGAACTGTCTCATTGGAAAAGACCCTGATGCTGGGAAAGACTGAAGGCGGGAGGAGAAGGGGATGACAGAGGATGAGATGGTTGGATGGCATCACCGACTCAATGGTTATGAGTTTGGGTAAACTCCGGGAGCTGGTGATGGTCAGGGAGGCCTGGTATGCTGCAGTCCATTGTGTTGCAAAGAGTCGGATATGACTGAGGGACTGAACTGAACTAAACTGAAATATATTCTTATCATATAATCTAGCAATCATAATCTTTGGTATTTACTCAAATGACTTGAGAATTTATGTCCAAAAAAATCCTACATGTGTACATTCATAGCAGCTTTATTCATAACTGCCAAAATTTGGAAGCAACCAAGTTGCCCTTCAGTAGGTAAATGGATAAATTAACTATAGTACATCCAAAAATGGATTGTTATTCAGCACTAAAACAAACTGAGCTATCAAGATGTGAAAAGATATGGAGGAAATGTAAATGCATATTACCAAGTAAAAGAAGCCAATCTGAAAAGATTACTGTCTCTAAGATTCTAACTATGTGATATTCTAGAAAAGGCAAATCTAAGAAGACAGTAAGATCGGTGGTTGTCAAAGGCTGAAAGGGAGGTTGGAATGAAGAGGCAGAACACAGAGGAGTTTTAGGACTGTGTGAAACTTTTCTGCATGATATGATAATGGAAACACATATATTGTACATCTGTAAATATCAACAGAATGGAAAAGATCAAGAGTGAACCCTGCTATAAACTACAGACTTTGGGTGTCAATGTAGATTCATCAATGCAAAAAATGTACTACTCTGGTTAGAGATGATGATAGTGGGGAACATGTTGAGTGTATGGGTACAGAGAATATATGAGAACTCAGTACTTTCTATTCAATTGTGCTGTTAATCTAAAAGAGCTGTAAAAATAAATCCTATTAAAAAGTATTGACGGGCTTTCCTGGTGGTCCACTGGTTAAGAATCTGCCTGCCAATGCAGAAGACATGAGTTCTATTTCTGATCCAGGAAGATCCCACATGCCATGGGGCAAAACTAAACCTGTGCACCACAACTATTGAACCTGCATTCTAGAGCCAGGGTTCTACAACAAGGGAAGGCACCACGACGAGAAGCTCATGCACTGCAACTGGAGAGTAGTTCCTGCTCACTGCAATTAGAGAAAGCCCGAGAAACAGTGAAAATCCAGCACAGCCACAAAAAAAATTAACAAATAAAAATAAAGTATTGAGATAAATTCATAAAATCTAATTAAATGGAAAAGTATACAATGTTCACAGACTAAAGCCTTAATACTACAAAAAATATTTTCTATAAATCAGTCTATAGATTCAAAGTAATCCCAATCAAAATCTCAGCAAGTATTTTGAAAGCAACAACTGATAAGCTGCTTGTAAATTTTATATAGAAATTCAAAAGGCCAAGTATATCCAGGAATATTTTTAAAATTTTTTGATTTAATTATTTTAATTTTAATTATTTTAATTATTTTAATTACTTTACAATATTGTAGTAGTTTTTGCTATACATTGACATGAATCAGCCATGGGTGTACATGTGTCCCCCATCCTGAACCACCCTCCTGCCTCCCTCCCCATCCCATCCCTCAGGGTTGTTCCAGTGCACCGGCTTTGAGAGCCCTGTTTCATGCATTGAACTTGGACTGGTGATCTATTTCACATAAGGTAACATACATGTTTCAATGCTATTCGCTCAAATCATCCCACCCTCTCTTTCTCCCACAGAGTCCAAAAATCTGTTCTTTATATCTGTGTCTCTTTTGCTGTCTCACATAGGGTCATCATTACCATCTTTTCAAATTCCATATACATGCATTAATATACTGTATTAGTTTTTCTCTTTCTGACTTTCCCATGTCCATAAGTCTATTCTCTATGTCTGTTTCTCCATTACTGACTGCCCTGTACATAAATTCTTTAGTATCATTTTTCTATATTTCGTATATATGTGTTAGAATACGATATTTCTCTTTCTGATTCACTTCACTCTGTATAATAGGTTCTAGGTTCATCCACATCGTCATAACTGACTCAAATGTGTTCTTTTTAATAGTTGAGTAATACTCCATTGTGTATATGTACCACAGCTTTCTTATCCATTCGTCTTCCCATGGACATCTAGGTTGTTTCCATGTACTAGCTATTGTAAACAGCACTGCAATGAACATTGGGGTACACGTGTCTCTTTCAATTCTGGTTTCCTTGGTGTGTATGCCCAGCAGTGGGATTGCTGGGTCATATGGCACTTCTATTTTCAGTTTTTTAAAGAATCCCCACACTGTTCTCTATGGTGGCTGTATTAGTTTGCATTCCCACCAAAAGTGTAAGAGGGTTCCCTTTTCTCCACACCCTCTCCAGCATTTATTGTTTGTAGACTTTTTGATAGCAGCCATTCTGACCAGCGTGAGATGGTACCTCAATGTGGTTTTGATTTGCGTTTCTCTGATAATGAATGATGTTGAGCATCTTTTCATGTGTTTGTTAGCCATCTGTATGTCTTCTTGGAGAAATGTCTATTTAGTTCATGGGCCCATTTTTTGATTGGGTTGTTTATTTTTCTGGTATTGAGCTGCATGAGCTGCTTGTATATTTTTTAGATTAACTCTTTGTCAGTTGCTTCATATGCTATCATTTTCTCCCATTCTGAATGCTATATTTTCACCTTGCTTATAGTTTCCTTCATTGTGCAAAAGCTTTTCAGTTTAATTAGGTTCCATTTGTTTATTTTTGCTTTTATTTCCATTACTCTGGGAGGTGGGTCATAGAGGATCCTGCTGTGATTTATGTCTGAGAGTGTTTTGCCTATGTTTTCCTCTAGGAGTTTTATATCTTTTTCAGGGACAGTTTTGTTGGTTTGTTATTTTCCTTAGGGTGGGTGATAATTTCCTGTTTCTTGGTATGCCTTGTGCCTTTTTTATGTTGAAAACTAGATGTTTGAATTTAATGATGTGATATCTCTGAAAATTAGATTCTCCCCCTTCCCCAAGTTTTGCAGTTTTTTTTTTTTTCTTTTTGTTTATTTGTGTATGTGTTAGTGCTATAGGCTGTCTCTGTGTCAAGTATCAGTCTGAAGTGTACCTTCCCCTGGGCATGTGGGATCACTTTCTAATTTTCCCTGTTTATGTAGTTCCTTTTGAATGTCCCAATATTTAGTATCTGGCTCCCAAAAATAGGAAAAAGAGAAAAAATGAAAGATGGAGGGAGAACAAGATGGTGCAGGAGTAGGTGGATGTGGAGTACATCTCTCTGCATGGATACATCAGGAATACACCTTCAGACATAGAAGTGCATGCAGAACACAAGCTGAGAGTGGACAGGAGTCCCTGACCAGAAGTAAAGAATATATAGAACCACGCAAAACTCAGTAGGACGAAGGAACTAGGGGGAAAAACAGGAGTGTTAGTAGGACTGGACCTGCCCTCGGCAGGTGGGGGAACTGAAGCTGGGGTCTGATCCCCACACCGGAGCAATTGTCTGAGTCAGAGGAGGACCATTTAAGGCTGAGAGTGAAACAGCTGATCTGTGGCAGCCTAAATAGAATGAGAATCAGACAGTCCTTGCTGCCGCCATACAAATCCCAGACAGGAATGTGGGTCCCCTGGAATGTGCAATGGCTGGGAGCTGGAGTTAGGGGATTGTGGAGCAATCCCAGGGCGAGGGCTGCTGTTGACTGTGGAGAGATGGATTGAGGGGATGTGAGCAAGGAGATTGTGGTGGAAAATGCCTGTGGAGGAAAGCCGGGCAGCCATGGAAGCAAAGCAATACTGCTGAGTTATGCATAGGGGGTGGAGCCATCACCATAGCCTCTCTTTCCCTACACACACCATCACTGGCAGCTGAACAATAGAGATGTTGGGCCATCAAATGCCTGACACACTGAACTACAGAATAGGACCCCACCCAGTGTGCCCCTTTAAGTGACTGACATGCCGATCTACAGAGTAGGATCCCAGCCAAGGGGGCCCCTCTATGTGCCTGACACGCCAAAGAACAGAGAAGGACCACAGGCAAGGGAGCCCTCTAAGTGCCTGAACGGGCAGAGCTATGGAGAAAGCCTGGCCAAACAGGCCTTCTGATCACCAGCTACAAGAGGCTGGAAAAAAGACTCTGATACGGCCATAACTCCTGCGGTGGAGACAGTCCATATCCCTGCACACTTGGCACCACCAGTGACCCTGCAAGCCAAGCAACTGCACCACCTTCACGCTCAACTGTCACTGGGGCAGAGCTGCCACAGGCAAAAAAACTCTTGAGTATATGTGCGCAGGGTCACTTCAGTAGTGTCTGACTCTTTGTGACCCTGTAGACTGTGGCCTGCTAGGCTTCTCTGTGAGGGATTCTCCAGGGAAGAATACTGGAGGGTATTGGCCAATACTGGTTGCCATACCCTTCTAGAACACTCTATTTCCTGCTGCCCTAGCCGCCAACTCCCCTGAGAACCTGGTGCTGCCAGAACCCCTGTGACCAAAGCAGCTGCACCACCTCCACACCTGCCCCTCACAGGGGCAAACCCAGCTCCTCCAGGGCAGACTCAGGAGCAAACCCCAGTGGGCGATACACATGCAGATGTGGAAGTAAAACCACAATTGAAACCCAGGGGCAGTGTGGCTAAGGAAGAAGACCCAAAACCTTCCCACCAGCTGTACAAGCTGCAGACTAAATCCACACGATCAACTAGCCAGACTCTGTTTCTATGGAATATATTAAAGGACACTGAGAGCTGCTACAAAAGAAATCGCACTAGTTCTGATAGCTGTGGACACTGGAGGCGAGAACACACAGGAGTACGACCAGATGAGAATCTGAGTGCCCCCACAGCAGGTCCAGAGATCAGCAGAGTGTTGGAGGGCATCCTAGGGAGGTGAGGTGGACTGTGACTCCCAGCAAGGAAAAGGACTCTGATAGCAGTGACTCAAGAAAAACATTTGTTATTCTTATGTTTGACTTGTTCTGTAGATTCTTTCGGATTTTTTTCTCCACCGCTCCCCTACCCCCTGCCATTGTAGTTGTGGATTTTATTGGTACTATGAAATCTAATTAGATTTTGAGCTTTTTTTCCCCTCACATTTTTTATTGTTGTTATAAACCTCTGCCTCTACACTGGGCTTTTGCAGTTCTGTGGAATTTCCCTTTTTCTTTTTTCTCTTTTTTTAAACCTATTATTATTCTTTCTACATTTATTCCTTTGTTTGCTATTCCTACCATTCTTTTCCCCTTGCAGTTAATCTTTAATGTATATAAATCTTCTTTATCTACCTCTATTTAACTTTGTATATCTATTTTTCTTTCCTTTCCTCTCAACATATTTGTTAGTTTTATTTTCATTGCTTTGTTCCCCAATTGCCACCTTGCTTTAGTTTTGTTTTCCAGTTTTTGCTTTAGTTAGCTTTGTTTGGATAGATATAATTTTTGGTTTCCTTTGTTCTCCAGGTGAATCTATTGTACTTTATTTTTGTTGGACTTTTTTGTTTTTGCTGTGGGTGTATATGTATATGTGTATATTTAGTTACAGTTTTTATTATTGTTATAAACCTCTGCCTCTATTTGGCCTTTTGAAGTTCTGTGGAATTTTCCTTTTTTCTTTCTTCTTCCTTTTTTTTTCTTTTCTCTTTTTTTATAATTTTAACTTTTAATTTTTTAAAATTATATTTTATACATTTTATACATTTTATTTTTTATAATTTATTACTTTGTTTGCCTTCCCTACTGTTCTTTTCCCCTTGCAGTTAATCCTTAATGTATATAAATCTTTATCTACCTCTACTTAACTTTGCATATCTATTCTTTCTTTTCTTTCTTTCCTTTCCTCTCAACATATTTGTTAGTTTTATTTTCATTGCTTTATTCCCCAATTGGCACTTTGCTTTAGTTTTGTTTTCCAGTCTGTGCTTTAGTTAGGTTTGTTTGTGTAGATATAATTTTGGTTTCCTTTGTTTGTCAGGTCAATCTATTGTACTTTATTTTTGTTGGACTGTTTCGTTTTGCTATGGGTATATATGTATATGTGTATATTCAGTCACACATTTTATTGTTGTTATAAACCTCTGCCTCTATGTTGAGTTTTTGCAGTTCTGTGAACTTTTCCTGTTTTTCTTCTTTTCTCTTTTTTATAATTTTAACTTTTAATTTTTCAAAACCTATTATATTTTTTACACATTTTTTTACGTTGTCTGGCTTTCCTACTGTTTTTTTCCCCTTGCAGTTACACTTTAATGTATATAAATGATCATCTACCTCTATTTAACGTTGCATATCAATTCTTTCCTTCTTTTCTTTCTCTCCTTTCCTCTCAATATATTTGTTAGTTTTCTTTTCATTGTTTTATTCCCCACTTGGCATCTTGCTTTAGTTTGGCTTTACAGTTTGTGTTTTAGTTAGTTAGGCTCTTAACTGCTAAATATTTTTGATTTCCTTTGTGTGCAAGGTCAATCAACTGTACTATTTCTGCTGGACTGTTTTGACTTTGCTGATGGGTGGATATGTATATGTGTATATTCCATTATTTTAATTATTATTTGTCTGATTTTGTAACCGCCATTTGTCTGGGGTTCATCTTTGCCTTCTCGTTTTTGGATATTTGTTTTAATCTCACTTAATGCCATAACAAACCACTTGTGGAATCTTCGTTCCTGACCAGAGATCAAGCCCTGAGCCTTTGGAGTGGGAGCACTGACTCCAAGATCCTAGACTACCGGAGAACTAACCCTAGGGAGTACCAAATAGTGAGAACTCACACAAAGGAAACCACTTGAATACAACACCCAGCATCACCCAACCACTAGTAGCACCCTGGGCAGGACACCTCATCTAAACAACAAAGAAAACAAAAATACAAACACAATCATCAGCAGACCGGATTACCACCTCACTCAGCCTTGCACATCAGAGGAAAAACAAACAAACAAATAAAAACTCAGCACAAATCTCACCCTATATGAAGCTTACACAAACCACTGTACCAACCTTAGGAGGACAGAAACCAAAAGAAAGAAAAAATTCAACCTTGAAGCCTGCGAAAAGGAGACCTCAAACACAATAAGTTAAAAAAAAAAAATGAAAAGGCAGAGAAATACTACACAAATGAAAGAACAAACTAGAAACACAAAAGTCCAAATAAAGGAAGAGGAAATAGACAAACTACCAGAAAAAGAATTCAGAATGATGATAGTAAAGATGAACAAAAACCTTGAAAACAAAAGGGAGAAAATACAAGAATCAATCAACAAAGACCTAGAAGAATTAAAGAATAAACATACAGAGACAAACAACACGATTACCAAAATTAAAAATACTCTAGAGGGAATCAATAGAAGAATATCTGAAGCAGAAGAATGAATCAGTGACCTGGAAGATAAAATGCTGGAAATAACTTCTGAAGAGCAGAATAAAGTAAAAAGAATGAAAAGAATTTAGGATAGTCTCAGAGACCTCTGGGACAATATCAAATGCACCAACATTTGAATTTTACAGGTCCCAAAAGAAGAAGAGAAAAAGAAAGGGTATGAGAAAACTTTCAAAGAGATTATAGTTGAAACTTTCCCTAACATGGAAAAGGAAATAGTTAATCAAGTCTAAAAAAGCACAAAGAGTCCCATACAAAGTAAATCTAAGGAGAAACCTGCCAACACACATACTAATCAAACTAACAAAGACTAAACACAAAGAAAGAATATTAAAAGCAGCAAGCGAGAAGCAACAAGTAACATACAAGGGAAAACTCATATGCTTAACAACTGATCTTTCAGCAGAAACTACAGGCCAGAAGGGAATGGCAGAATAAAGTACTGAAAAGGAAAAATCTACAACCAAGATTACTGTACTTGGCAAGAATCTCATTCAAAACTCATGGAGAAATAAAAAGCTTTTCAGACAAGCAAAAGTTAAGAGAATTCAGTACCACCAAACCAGCTTTACAACAAATGTTAAAGGGATGTATATAGTCAAGAAATACAAAAGAAGAAAAAAGATCTACAATATCAACCCCAGACAATTAAGAAAATGGCAATAGGAACATATATATCAATAATCACTTTAAATGTAAACAGATTAAATGCTCCAACCAAAAGACACACACTGGCTGAATGGATACACAAACTGGTATATGAATGGATACCATATATATGCTGTCTACAAGAAACCCACTTCAGACCTCAAGACACATATAGACTAAAAGTGAGAGGATGGAAAAATATATTCCATGCAAATGGGAAGCAAAAGAAAGCTGGAGTAGCAATCCTCATATCAGACAGAGTAGACCTTAAAATAAAGAAGATTGCAAGAGATAAGGAAGGACACTACATAATGATCAAGGAATCAATCCAAGAGGAAGACATAACAATTGTAAATATCTATGAACCCAACAAAGGAGCACCTCAATTCATAAGGCGAACAATAACACACATAAATGGAGAAATTGACATCAACACAATAATAGTAGGAGACTTAACACCCTACTCACACCAATGGACAGATCATCAAAACAAAATATATAAGGAAACACAAGTCTTAAATGATACATTAGATGAGATAGATCTCATTGATATCTTCAGGACATTCCATCCAAGTGCAGAAGAATACACCTTCTTCTCAAGTCCACATGGAACATTCTCCAGGATAGATCACATCTTGAGTCACAAATCAAACCTCAGTAAATTTAAGAAAATTGAAATCATATCAAGCATCTCCTCCGACCACAATGCTAAACGACTAGATATAAATTACAAGAAAAAAACTGTAAGAAACACAAACACATTTCTAAATAACCAACAGGTTACTGAAGAAGTCAAAAGGGAAATCAAAAAGTTTCTAGAAATAAATGACAATAAAAACATGACAACTCAAAACCTACGGGATGCAGCAAAAGCAGTTCTAAGAGGGAATTTTATAGCAATACAGTCCTACCTCAAGAAACAAGAAAGATATCGAATAGACAACCTAACTTTACACCTAAAACAACTGGAAAAAGAAGAACAAAAAACCCCACAAAATTAGTAGAGGGAAAGAAATCATAAAGATCTGAGTTGAAATAAATGAAAAAGAAATGAAAGAAACAATAATAAAGATTAATAAAAATAAAAGCTAGTTCTTTGAGAAGATAAACAAAATTTACAAGCCTTTAGCCAGGCTCACCAGGAAAAAAGAGAGAAAAATCAAATCAACAAAATTAGAAATGAAAAAGGAGAGGTCACAACAGACAATGCAGAAATACAAGGGATTATAAGAGACTATTATGAATAACTATATGGCAATAAAATGGATAACCTGGAAGAAATGGACAGATTCTTAGAAAAGTTCAATCTTCCAAGACTGAACCAGGAAGAAATAGAAATTATGAAGGACCGAATTATAAGCACTGAAATGAAAGTGGTGATCAAAAATCTCCCAGAAAACAAAAGCCCAGGACCAGTTGGCTTCACAGCAGAATTCTATCAAATATTTAGAGAAGAGCTAATGTCTATCCTTCTAAAACTCTTTCAAAAAATTGCAGAGGAAGGAACACTTCCAAACCCATTCTACGAGGCCACCATGATCCTGATACCAAAACCAAAGAAAGACAACACAAAAAAAGGAAACTACACACCAATATCACTGATGAACGTAGATGCAAAAATCCTCAACCAAATTTTAGCGAACAGAATTCAGCAACACATCACAAAGCTTATACACCATGATCAAGTTGGGTTTATTCCAGAAAGGCAAGGATTCTTCAATATATGCAAATCAATCAGTGTGATACACCATATTAACAAACTGAAAGATAAAAACCATATGATCATGTCAATGGATGCAGAAAAAGCCTTTGACAAAATTCAGCACCCATTTATGATTAAAACTCTTCAAAAAATGGACATAGAAGGAACCTACCTCAACATAGAAAAGGCCATATATGATAAGCCTACTGCAAACATTATTATCAATGGTGCAAAACTGAGAGCATTCCCCTTAAGATCAGGAACAAGACAAGGGTGTCCACTTTCACCACTATTATTCAACATAGTTCTGGAGGTCCTAGCTGCAGGAATCAGAGAAGAAAAAATATAAAAGGACTCCAGATTGGAAAAGAAGAAGTAAAGCTCTCACTGTTTGCAGGTGACATGATACCGTACATAGAAAACCATAAAGATAGTATCAAAAAATTACTAGAGCTAACCAGTGAATTTAGCAAAGTTGCAGGATACAAAATCAATACACAGAAATCACTTGCCTTTCTATATACTAACAATGAAAAATCAGAAAGACAAATTAAGGAATCAATCCCATTCACCATTGTAACAAAAACAATTAAATTTCTAGGAATAAACTTACCTATGGAGACAAAAGAACTGTATACAGAAAATTATATGACACTAGTGAAAGAAATCAAAGATGACATAAACAGATGCCATGTTCCTGGGCAGGAAGAATCAATACTGTGAAAATGACTATACTACCAAATGCAATCTATAGATTCAATGTGATCCCTATCACATTATCAGAACAAAAAAAAAATCTCAAAATTTGTATGGAAACACAAAAGACCCATATAACCAAAGCAGTCTTGAGAAAGAAGAATGGAGTTGGAGGAATCAACCTTCCTGATTTCAGATTATACTACAAAGCTTCAGTCATCATGACAGTATGGTACTGGCACAAAAACAGAAATATAGACCAATGGAAAAAGATAGAAAGCCCAGAAATAAACCCATGCACCTATGGGTACCTTATTTTTGACAAAGGAGGCAAGAATATACAACAGGGCAAAGACAGCCTCTTCAATAAATGGTGCTGGGAAAACTGGACAGCTACATGCAAAAGAATGAAATTAGAACACTGCCTAACACCATAACAAAGATAAACTCAAAATGGATTAAAGACCTAAATTTAAGACCACAAACTATAAAACTCTTAGAGGAAACATAGGCAGAACACTCCATGACATAAATCAAAGCAAGATACTCTATGACCTACCTCCTAGAGTAACAGAAACAAAAACAAAAATAAACAAGTGGGACCTGATTACATGTAAAAGCTTTTGCACAGCAAAGGAAACTATAAGCAAGATGAAAAGACAACATTCAGAATGGGAGAAAATAATAGCAAATGAAACAACTGACAAAGAATTAATTTCCAAAACATACAATCAGTTCATACAACTCAATGCCAGAAGAACAAACAACCCAATCAAAAAGTGGGAAAAAGACTTAGACATTTCTCCAAAGAAGACATACAGATGGCTAACAAACACATGAAAATATGCTCAACGTTGCACATTATTAGAGAAATGTAAATCAAAACTACAATGAGATATCACCTCACACTGATCAGAATGGCCATCATCAAAAAGTCTACAAACAATAAATACTGGAGAGGGTATGGATAAAAGTGAATGCTCTTGCACTGTTGGTGGGAATATAACTTGATATAGCCACTATGGAAGATGGTATGGAGATTCCTTTAAAAAAAACTAGGAATAAAACCACCATATGACCCAGCAATCCCACTCTTAGGCATATACCCTGAGGAAATCAAAACTGAAAAAGACATGTGTATCCTGTTGATCACTGCAGCTCTATTTACAAAAGCTAGAACATGGAAGCAACCTAGATGTCCATCAACAGTTGAATGGATAAAGAAGCTGTGGTACATATACACAAGGGAATGTTACTCAGCTGTTAAAAGAACACATTTGAGTCAGTTCTGATGAGGTGGATGTACCTAGAACCCATGATACAGAGTGAAGTGAGTCAGAAAGAGAAAGATAAATACCGTATTCTAACACATATATATGGAATCAAGAAAAATGGTACTGAAGAATTTATGTACAGGGCAATAATGAGAAACAGACATAGAGAATAGACTTATGGACATGGGGAGAGAGGAGGAGAGGGTGAGCTGTATGGGAAAAGTAACATGGAAACTTACATTACCATATGAAAAACAGACAGCCAATAGGAATTTGCTGTGTGGTTCCAGACACTCAAACAGGGGCTCTGTATCAATCTAGAGGGGTGGGATGGGGCAGCAGATGGGAGGGAGGCTCAAAAGGGAGAAGATGTAAGTATGCCTATGACTGATTCATATTGAGATTTGACAGAAAACAACAAAATTTTATAAAGCAATTATACTTCAATAAAAAAATAAAAAAGAAAGACAGAAGGAGGAAGGGCCCTAGAAACGCCCTGGGAGTCACTTCATTCAGAAGGGGAGGGGTTGCAACAATGAGGGGAGGTACAGCAACAGTGGACACCTACCCCTTTTTCTGCACCTCTGTGATCAGAAGCAGCAGAGTACAGATTCCCAGGTGCTTTTTGCTTACTCTGGCTCCTGAAAGTTGTGTGCAGGTTGCTCCAGGAACACTTGCACAGTTGCCTGCTACAGGACTAAGGGTGGAGGATGTGTAGCTGCAACTGTGCTAAGAGCTGAAATGGACCAAAATTAGCCACAATTTACTATTCAAGTCTTACCCTGAAGGATGCAAGCCTTCAGTACACCCCAGCGTACTAAAATAGTTACATCAGAGAGATTCACCTAGTATTATTGTCTGGTTGGGAGACAGATTCTTGATGTTTCCTACTCTGCCACCTTCCCAGAATTCTCCCTCCAGGAATAACTTGAAGAAAACAAAGCTGGAGGACTTATACTACCAGACATGAAGACCTACAAAAAATGACAGTAATTAAGATAGCAAAAACAAGACCAGGAGCAGACTGTGGCACAGATCATGAACTGCTTATTGCCAAATTCAGACTTAAATTGAAGAAAGTAGGGAAAACCACTAGACCATTCAGGTATGACCTAGATCAAATACCTTATGAGTATACAGTGGAAGTGACAAATAGATTTAACGGACTAGACCTGATAGACAGAGTGCCTGATGAACTATGGACAGAGGTTCGTGACATTGTACAGGAGACAGGGATCAAGAAAATCCCCATGGAAAAGAAATGCATAAAAGCAAAATGGCTGTCTGAGGAGGCCTTACAGATAGCTGGGAAGAGAAGAGAAGCGAAAAGCAAAGGAGAAAAGGAAAGATATTCTCATCTGAATGCAGAGTTCCAAAGAATAGCAAGGAGACATAAGAAAGCCTTCCTCAGCGATCAGTGCAAACAAATAGAGGAAAACAACAGATTGGGAAAGACTAGAGACCTCTTCAAGAAAATTAGAGATACCAAAGGAAAATTTCATGCAAAGATAGGCTCGATAAAGGACAGAAATGGTATGGACCTAACAGAAGCAGAAGATATTAAGAAGAGGTGGCAAAAAATACACAGAAGAACTGTACAAAAAAGATCTTCATGACCCAGATAATCACGATGGTGTGATCACTCACCTAGAGCCAGACATCCTGGAATGTGAAGTCAAGTGAGCCTTAGAAAGCATCACTACGAACAAAGCTAGTGGAGGTGACGTAATTCCAGTTGAGCTATTTCAAATCCTCAAAGGTGATGCTGTGAAACTGCTGCACTCGATATGCCAGCAAATCTGGAAAACTCAGCAGTGACCACAGGACTGGAAAAGGTGAGTTTTCGTTCCAATCCCAAAGAAAGGCAATGCCAAAGAATGCTCAAACTACCGCACAATTGCACTCATCTCACATGCTAGTAAAGTAATGCTCAACATTCTCCAAGCCAGGCTTCAGCAATACGTGAACCGTGAACTTCCAGATGTTCAAGCTGGTTTTAGAAAAGGCAGAGGAACCAGAGATCAAATTGCCAATATCCGCTGGATCATCGAAAAAGCAAGAGAGTTCCAGAAAAACATCTATTTCTGCTTTATTGACTATGCCAAAGCCTTTGACTGTGTGGATCACAATAAACTGTGGAAAATTCTGAAAGAGATGGGAATACCAGACCATCTGGCCTGTCTCTTGAGAAATCTGTATGCAGGTCAGGAAGCAACAGTTAGAATTGGACATGGAACAACAGACTGGTTCCAAATAGGAAAAGGAGTCCGTCAAGGCTGTATATTGTCACCCTGCTTATTTAACTTATATGCAGAGTACATCATGAGAAACGCTGGGCTGGAAGAAATACAAGCTGGAATCAAGATTGCCAGGAGAAATATCAATAACCTCAGATATGCAGATGACACCACCCTTATGGCAGAAAGTGAAGAAGAACTAAAGAGCCTCTTGATGAAGGTGAAGGAGGAGAGTGAAAAAGTTGGCTTAAAGCTCAACGTTCAGAAAACTAAGATCATGGCATCTGGTCCCATCACTTCATGGGAAATAGATGGGGAAACAGTGTCAGACTTTACTTTTTTGGGCTCCAGAATCACTGCTGATGGTGACTGCAGCCATGAAATTAAAAGACGCTTACTCCTTGGAAGGAAGGTTATGGCCAACCTAGATAGCGTGTTTAAAAGCAGAGACATTACTTTGCCAACAAAAGTCCGTCTAGTCAAGGCTATGGTTTTTGCAGTGGTCATGTATGGATGTGAGAGTTGGACGGTGAAGAAAGCTGAGCGCCGAAGAATTGATGCTTTTGAACTGTGGTGTTGGAGAAGACTCTTGAGAGTCCCTTGGACTGCAAGGAGATCCAATCAATCCATCCTAAAAGAGATCAATCCTGGGTGTTCATTGGAAGGTCTGATGTTGAAGCTGAAGCTCCAATACTTTGGCCACCTCACGCGAAGGGTTGACTCATTGGAAAGACTCTAATGCTGGGTAGGATTGGGGGCGGGAGAAGAAGGGGACGACAGAGGATGAGATGGTTGGATGGCATCACCGACTCGATGAACATGGGTTTGGGTGGACTCCGGGAGTTGGTGATGGACAGAGAGGCCTGGCGTGCTGCAATTCATGGGGTCGCAGAGAGTTGGACACGACTGAGCGACTGAACTGAAGTGAACTGAATTAAGATAGCACATTTTGGCCTAAGGACAAACAGATATACCAACAAAAGACAACAGGAACTGTCTCACTCATATGTGACTATTTGATATAACTGTAGATCTAAATACAAAAGATGCACCATAAAGATCTAGGATATATCACTGGAAAACATTTCTGTAGTTTTAGAGTAGGCAAAGATTTTCTAAACAGGACACAGGAAGCACTAACCATAAAGGAAAAGATTGATGAAGTAAGCTACATTACAATTAAGCACCTATGTTCATTAAAGAGATGTTTATAAGGCATGCCACAGAGCAGGAAATGTTATTTGCAATACATGTAAAATTTTTAGAGAGCATATATAAAAGGTCTTCTGCCAAAAAAAATAATGATAGTACTAAAACAGAAAAAAACATGAACGCAAAAGTTGAATGAGAACTTTGAAAAGAATATACCTGCATGTTCAATAAATGTTTGAAAAGTGCTGGATTTTTTTAGCTATCAAAGAAATGCAAATTTAAACCAAATAATATTATATAACTACCAGAAGGGAAATACTTGAAAGGATGACAATGCCACGGAATGATGAAGTTGAAGAAGAGCTATCATCTTCAAACTGTTATTAAGTATAAATTTGGAAAACTTCAGCAGTATTTACAAAAACAGAACACATACACACACACTTTGAACCAATAATGTCACTGTTATGTATTTATCCAAAAAACGCACACATATTTGTGCACCAAAAAGCATATGGATGGTGGGCATAGCACAATATTTATGTAGCTAAATAACCTAACAGAATGACAGAATGTGGTCCACTGGAGAAGGGCATGGCAAACCACTTCAGTATTCTTGCCTTGAGAACTCCATGAACAGTATGAAAAGGCAAAAAGATAGGACACTGAAAGATGAACTCCCCAGGTCAGTAGGTGCCCAATATGCTACTGGAGAAATAACTCCAGAAAGAATGATGGGATGGAGCCAAAGCAAAAACAGTTCCCAGCTGTGGATGTGACTGGTGATAGAAGCAAAGTCTGATGCTGTGAAGAGCAGTATTGCATAGGAACCTGGAACGTTAGGTCCATGAATCAAGGCAAATTGGAAGTGGTTAAACAGGAGATGGCAAGATTGAACATCAACATTCTAGGAATCAGCAAACAAAGATGGACTGGAATGGGTGAATTTAACTCAGATGACTATTATGTCTACTACTGTGGGCAGGAATCCCTTAGAAGAAATGGAGTAGTCATCATGGTCAACAAAAGAGTCTGAAATGCAGTACTTGGATGCAATCTCAAAAACGACAGAATGATCTCTGTTCGTTTCCAAGGCAAACCATTCAATATCACGGTAATCCAAGTCTATGTCCCGACCAGCAACGCTGAAGAAGCTGAACTTGAATGGTTCCATGAAGAGTTACAAGACCTTTTAGAAGTAACACCCAAAAAAGATGTCCTTTTCATTATAGGGGACTGGAATGCAAAAGTAGGAAGTCAGGAAACACCTAGGGTAACAGGCAAATTTGGCCTTGGAGTACAGAATGAAGCAGGGCAAAGGCTAATAGAGTTTTGCCAAGAGAATGCACTGGTCATAACAAACACCCTCTTCCAACAACACAAGAGAAGAGTCTACACATGGACATCACCAGATGGTCAACACCGAAATCAGACTGATTATATTCTTTGCAGCCAAAGATGGAGAGGCTCTATACAGTCAGCAAAAACAAGACCAGGGGCAGATTGTGGCTCAGCTCATGAACTCCTTATTGCCAAATTCAGTCTTAAGTTGAAGAAAGTAGGGAAAACCACTAGACCATTCAGGTATGACCTAAATCAAATCCCTTATGATTATACAGTGGAAGTGACAAATAGATTTAACGGACTAGATCTGATAGACAGAGTGCCTGATGAACTATGGACAGAGGTTACTGACATTGTACAGGAGACAGGGATGAAGACCATCCCCATGGAAAAGAAATGCAAAAAAGCAAAATGGCTGTCTGAGGAGGCCTTACAAATAGCTGGGAAAAGAAGAGAAGCAAAAAGAAAACAAGAAAAGGAAAGAGAATCCCATCTGAATGCAGAGTTCCAAACAATAGCAAGGAGAGATAAGAAAGCCTTCCTCAGCGATCAATGTAAAGAAATAGAGGAAAACAACACAATGGGAAAGACGAGAGATCTCTTCAAGAAAATTAGAGATACCAAGGGAATATTTCATGCAAAGATGGGCTCGATAAAGGACAGAAATTGTATGGACCTAACAGAAGCAGAAGAGATTAAGAAGAGGTGGCAAGAATACACAGAAGAACTGTACAAAAAAGATCTTCATGACCCAGATAATCACGATGGTGTGATCACTCACCTAGAGCCAGACATCCTGGAATGTGAAGTCAAGTGAGCCTTAGGAAGCATCACTATGAACAAAGCTAGTGGAGGTGACGTAATTCCAGTTGAGCTATTTCAAATCCTCAAAGATGATGCTGGGAAAGTGCTGCACTTAATATGTCAGCAAATCTGGAAAACTCAGCAGTGGCCACAGGACTGGAAAAGGTAAGTTTTCATTCCAATCCCAAAGAAAGGCAATGCTAAAGAATACTCAAACTGCCGCACAATTGCACTCATCTCACATGCTAGTAAAGTAATGCTCAACATTCTCCAAGCCAGGCTTCAGCAATACGTGAACCGTGAACTTCCAGATGTTCAAGCTGGTTTTAGAAAAGGCAGAGGGCCCAGAGATCAAGTTGCCAACATCTGTTGGATCATCAAAAAAGCAAGAGAGTTCCAGAAAAACATCTATTTCTGCTTTATTGAGTATGCCAAAGCCTTTGACTGTGTGGATCACAATAAACTGTGGAAAATTCTGAAAGAGATGGGAATACCAGACCATCTGACCTGTCTCTTGAGACACCTGTATGCAGGTCAGGAAGCAACAGTTAGAACTGGACATGGGACAACAGACTGATTCCAAACAGGAAAAGGAGTACGTCAAGGCTGTATATTTTCACCCTGCTTATTTAACTTATATGCAGAGTACATCGTGAGAAACGCTGGGCTGGAAGAAACACAAGCTGGAATCAAGATTGCCGGGAGAAATATCAATAACCTCAAATATGCAGATGACACCACCCTTATGGCAGAAAGTGAAGAAGAACTAAAGAGCCTCTAGATGAAAGTGAAAGAGGAGAGTGAAAAAGTTGGCTTAAAGGTCAACGTTCAGAAAACTAAGATCATGGCATCTGGTCCCATCACTTCATGGGAAATAGATGGGAAAACAGTGGAAACACTGTCAGACTTTATTTTTGGGGCTCCAGAATCACTGCAGATGATGATTGCAGCCATGAAATTAAAAGACGCTTACTCCTTGGAAGGAAGGTTATGGCCAACCTTGATAGCATATTTCAAAGCAGAGACATTACTTGGCCAACAAAAGTCCCTCTAGTCAAGGCTATGGTTTTTCCAGTGGTCATGTATGGATGTGAGAGTTGGACGGTGAAGAAAGCCGAGCACCGAAGAATTGATGCTTTTGAACTATGGTGTTGGAGAAGACTCTTGAGAGCCTCTTGGACTGCAAGGAGATCCAATCAATCCATCCTAAAAGAGATCAATCCTGGGTGTTCATTGGAAGGTCTGATGTTGAAGCTGAAACTCCAATACTTTGGCCACCTGATGCGAAGAGTTGACTCATTGGAAAGACCCTAATGCTGGGTAGGATTGGGGGCAGGAGGAGAAGGGGGCGACAGAGGATGAGATGGTTGGATGGCATCACCGACTCAATGGACATGGGTTTGGGTTGACTCCAGGAGTTCGTGATGGACAGAGAGGCCTGGCGTGCTCCAATTCATGGGGTCGCAAAGAGTCGGACACGACTGAGCAACTGAACTGAACTGAACTGACTGCAGCACTTCCACAGCGTCATCTTTTAGGATTTGAAATAGCTTAACTAGAATTCCATCACCTTCACTAGCTTTGTTCGTAGTGATGCTTCCTCAGGCCTGCTTGACTTCACATTCCAGGATGTCTGGCTCTAGGTGAGTGATCACACCATCATGATCATCTGTGTCATGAACAACTTTTTTGTACAATTCTTTTGTGTATTCTTGCCACCTCTTCTTAATAGCTTCTGTTTCTGTTAGCTCCCTACCATTTCTGTCAAGCCAACTTTACCCTCCTCTTTCACTTTCTTCAAGAGGTTATTTAGTTCTTCTTCACTTTCTGCCATAAGGGTGGTATCATCTGCATATTTGACATTATTGCTATTTCTCCCGGCAATATTGATTCCAACTTGTGTATCTTCCAGCCCAGCGTTTCTCATGATGTACTCTGCATATAAGTTAAATAAGCAGGGTGACAATATACAGCCTTGATGTACTCCTTTTCCTACTTGGAACCAGTCTGTTGTTCTATGTCCAGTTCTAACTGTTGCTTCCTGACCTGCATACAGGTTTCTCAATAAACAGGTCAGATCTGGTATTCCCAACTCTTTCAGAATTTTCCACAGTTTATTGTGATCCACACAGTCAAAGGCTTTGGCATACTCAATAAAGCAGAAATAGATGTTTTTCTGGAACTCTCTTGCTTTTTCGATGATCCAGTAGATGTTGGCAATTTGATCTCTTCGCTCCTCTTGCCTTTTCTAAACCCAGCTTGAACATCTGGAAGTTCGCAGTTCACGTACTGTTGAAGCCTGGCTTGGAGAATGTTGAGCGTTACTTTACTAGCATGTGAGATGAGTGCAATTGTACGGTAGTTTGAGCATTCTTGGCATTGCCTTTCTTAGGGATTGGAATGAAAACTTACCTTTTCCAGTCCTGTGGCCACTGTTGAGTTTTCCAAATTTGCTGGCATATTTAGTGCAGCACTTTCACAACATCATCATTTAGGATTTGAAATAGCTCAACTGGAATTACGTCACCTCCACTAGCTTTGTTCATAGTGATGCTTCCTAAGGCCCACTTGACTTTACATCCAGGATGTCTGGCTCTATGTGAGTGATCACACCATCATGAATATCGTATATGAAGAGGGTTTCAAGAGTTCTGATAAAGTTTTATTTTGATCTAAGCACTGGTGAAATGGGTATGTTCACTTTGTGGAATTCACTGTTATATATTTTCACTTTTTAATATATTCATGTAACTTTTAGAATACATTTCTTTTTTTACCATAGATAGATCCTATAAAAATACATAGGCACAGATACCCACATAAAGATAAAAAATGATTTTAAACATTGTACTGAATTCACAAGCTAAAAAGTACTAATTAAATTAGCAATATTCACAATATAAACCAACCACAGTATAAAAGATGCATTTAAATCATATATTTATGTTTGTATATTATAATCGTTTTTTGAAAGATTCACCCCCGAGTTCCTTGTTATTTCATTTATGTAAAACCATTAAAATAGTTGTCAGTTTTTATAAACTCGAAGAAATATGAGCAACTTTCCAAAGTATACAGAATAAAAATGAAAAGAGGTAAAGACTATTCCATTTTTTTTAAAATAAATTTATTTATTTTAGTTGGGGGCTAATTACTTTACAATATTGTAATAGTTTTTGCCATACATTGACATGAATCAGCCATGGGTTTACATGTGTTCCCCTTCCTGGACCCCCCACCCACCTCCCTCCCCATCCCATCCCTCTGGGTCATCCCATTGCCCCGGCCCTGAGCCCTTGTCTCATGCATCGAACATGGAATGGTGTTCTGTTTCACATATGATAATATACATGTTTCAATGCTATTCTCCCAGAACGTCCCACCCTCACCTTCTCCCTCAGAGTCCATAAAATTGTTCTATGCATCTGTGTCTCTTATTCTGTCTCGCATATAGGGTTATCGTTACCATCTTTCAAATTCCATATATATGCATTAGTATACTGTATTGTTGTTTTTCTTTCTGGCTTACTTCACTCTGTATAATGGCCTCCAGCCCAGAGATAAACCCACGCACATATGGACACCTTATCTTCGACAAAGGAGGCAAGAATATACAATGGAGAAAAGACAATCTCTTTAACAAGTGGTGCTGGGAAAACTGGTCAACCACTTGTAAAAGAATGAAACTAGAACACTTCCTAACACCGTACACAAAAATAAACTCAAAATGGATTAAAGATCTAAACGTAAGACCAGAAACTATAAAACTCCTAGAGGAAAACATAGGCAAAACACTCTCCGACATAAATCACAGCAGGATCCTCCATGACCCACCTCCCAGAATATTGGAAATAAAAGCAAAAATAAACAAATGGGACCTAATTAAAATTAAAAGCTTTTGCACAACAAAGGAAACTATAAGCAAGGTGAAAAGACAGCCTTAAGAATGGGAGAAAATAATAGCAAACGAAGCAACAGACAAACAATTAATCTCAAAAATATACAAGCAACTCCTGCAGCTGAATTCCAGAAAAATAAACGACCCAATCAAAAAATGGGCCAAAGAACTAAACAGACATTTCTCCAAAGAAGACATACAGATGGCTAACAAACACATGAAAAGATGCTCAACATCACTCATTATTAGAGAAATGCAAATCAAAACCACAATGAGGTATCATTTCACACCAGTCAGAATGGCTGCTATCCAAAAGTCGACAAGCAATAAATGCTGGAGAGGGTGTGGAGAAAAGGGAACCCTCTTACACTGTTGGTGGGAATGCAAACTAGTACAGCCACTATGGAGAACAGTGTGGAGATTCCTTAAAAAACTGGGAATAGACTATTCCATTTTTTGAACACCGAAGCTTTCAATATTAAAGAAAAGAAAACCCTAATACCTATCCTAGACTGGTATCTCTGCTAACTTAGTTACAAACTGATCTTTGTTTCTTTGAATTAGACCCTATTGTTTTCAACTTGTCACTGAAACACTAAATAAGAGAGACTCCAAAAACACCTACTTAAAAATGTTCCAAGAACGGGAAGAACTGATCTTCATTTGTAGTTCATTTTTAAATAAATAAGTCATTATTAGGAGCTCTGTGACTTATCTTACCTCCATCACCATATGACTTTAACCAAGTCATTTACCCTTTGGTCAGTTTCATCATATATAAAATACACGAATTCAATAAGGTCCCACTTTGCATAAAGTAAATGTTGATGAAGCTAAGGTCTACTACAGATGATGGATTATCCTAGCTGATATTAACCCTTGCATAAAATACACAGAAGGATTCTATTCATTAATTGTCCTTAAGTATGTATCATTCATAACCTTGAAGTCATAATAATAATTACTAATTTATGATGCTAATTCAGTGACATTAATTTTGAAAGTGTCTCTTCTTTTTTGATATTGAAGATTATTAATTATTAACAATGTCAATAAAGCTAGAACATTTAATTGTGCAACAACTTTTTAGTATTCTAACTCTGTTTGAAAGACTGTATGAAGGTACAGAATCTCTTTTTTTCCTTGCATTTTGAAGAGAGTCAACACAATTATTCCCCCCAAAATGCTGGGTTTCTCACATATCTCTGATAACATTGATAAGAAATCTGCAGTATACTTGATTAAACGGTGGGAGGGGAAAAAAATCAATGATGCATCCAGAAGACAGTACTCTTCTAGGAAACACCACGTCATTTTCAAACATGTCACTAGTCTGTACAGGTTATTGTCAGGAACTGGTCTATCTCTATAATAAGTGGCAACATTAAAGGGACCTATTACTGTTCAAATTTGGAGATCATCAAGGTGGGATTTACGTGAAGAACAATGTGTATCAAAGGTAAACAAAATGTCTAAAAAGGCCACTATGACACACTGGAACGTTACTTGATAAACACACAGAATGATAGATTCATTATCCAGTTTTCTCTCTCGTTAAAATGTCCGTGTTAATGAAGTATGCTGTGTTCCCCAAGGGTACGAAGAGCAACATTAGATAATTAGGCAAGAGAAAAACGCTAGAGAAACTGAAATAATATGACTACTCATGCTTTTCAGCCCCAAATACTTCTGGTGTTAATATCAGAATGATCTAAAAAAAATTCTCAGAGAATAAAAAATTTAACAGAAAACATCTCTAAAGCAAATATCCAGATAAATAAGGTACTTTGCCCAAGGTCATATAGCCAGTTAGCTAAAAAAAGAAAAAAAGAAAAAAAGAAAGAAAGAAAAAGCAAACGCAAGGAATAGAACCTGTTACCAATAACAGGCACTGCTCAGTAGTTTTGACCTCCAAGAGGTCACTAGACCAAAAAAAAAAGAAAAGAGGCACATATAGCTACCAGGAACTTCGAAGATTTTCTTTATACTATTGTACATGGGTAGACAAGGTCAGATCACAAACTCTATCCAAGGGAGTAATACACAATACACACACAGACACACAAACACACCTTTTTACTATAGGTATCTAAATGTATAGATAGATTAAAATAGACATGTTATAATATATATATAACATAATAGATATTAAATTCCCTTACCTATAGGAACATCTTTTCCAACCCACTCCTAGTTCTTTCCCCATCTATAACCTTCATAAACCACATTCCATTAAAAAGCAGAGGAGGGGCCATTATCAACAGAGACATAGAGGAGAGATTTTGATACCTCTTTTCAAATGTCTTGGAGAAGGCAATGGCACCCCACTCCAGTACTGTTGCCTGGAAAATCCCATGGACGGAGGAGCCTGGTAGGCTACAGTCCATGGGGTCGCTAAGAGTCAGACACGACTGAGCGACTTCACTTTCACTTTCAAATGTCTAATGATCTTGTCTTGTAGAAGATTGACACTGTTATCCACTTAGAATTGAAAAAAATGTTCCCAGATGAATCCAGATAGTCCCAATTTCTCTAGGTCAAACAAAGATATCGCTGAGACTCCTTATGTGCCTTCCATAACATTAAGACATAATTACAGATAATCCCCAAATTATATAAATCCTGTATAGCAAAGATAGGGGCAATACTAGCTCTAAGTAAATTACTAAATTCTCATCACCAAGGATACTGTAAAAATGATTTAAAACAAAAAGTTCTGTAGGAAGTCATGCGGATGATTAAAAATAATTAAGATATCACTTAGATGTAAAAATATATTAAGGAGAACAGAAAGGAACTAAAAGCTTAGCAAAGTAGGCTTGGTATGTCTACTGATCCAGACTTCTGTGTATTCAAGCTAGCTGCCCATTAGAGTTCATCTTTATTCTTTTTGAATATTTCCATTTAAACCTGTCCAGCAGAATTTATTTTCCCATTCTTTACCTGGTGCTCTTTATGTTTTATCGTGCTCTTTTTCCTCTTTTGTCTGCTCAAGATTAACATTAGTCATTGTTACACTGTTTGGCTGTTTAAAACTTTAAACATGCAAAGAGTTCAGTGGGAAATAGATAAATAATTAAGGATATTTTCCCTTGAATTTTCAGGGTAATTGCCTCAATGATTCCCTCTGGACCTTAGTAAAGCTATCTTATTATTAAATCTTCTACTATAACTCACAATATATAGTGGACTATGGAAGATTCAATCTGAACCTTCTAATCTTTTTGGTTAAAGACACCACTACCATTCAAACTGGTTTAAGAAAAATAAGGTAAAATGGTGGCTCAACTGGCTAGTCAACCCAGGTATAAATCTAACTGTAGGCATAGCTAGATCTAGGGGTTCAAAAAGGTTATCAGGACATCCTTTTCCATTTTAGGGCTCTGCTGTCACAGTACTCTCAGAAAGGCGCAATCCATATTGTGGCAAGTATGAGCAACAGAAGCTTCCCACTTACACTCTCTCATCCTAGCAACCTAGTGGAAAGAAAACACCTCTTTCCAGAAGTTCCAGCAAAATGTCCCAAGACTGATGATCCCTAATCACGACCTGATTTAGATCATCCATCCATGCCTGACATAGCATGTGAGTTTTTTCTTGGGTCCAATCTGGATTTTCATGCACTTTAGAGTTACAAGGTAGACTCAGGACTGCCCAAATCATGCAAGTTGACTGGGAGGGAGCAATAGTCTCCTCCTACACAACAATCTGTTTTGTTTTGTTTTGTTTTTATCTATTCATTTTTTAATTGAAGGATAATAGCTTTACAGAATTTTGTTGTTTTCTGTCAAACCTCAACATGAATCAGCCATCAGTACACATATATCCCCTCCTTTTTGAACCTCCCTCCCATCTCCCTCCCCATCCCACCCCTCTAGGTTGATACAGAGCCCCTGTTTCAGTTTCCTAAGCCATACAACAAATTCCCGTTGGCTATCTACTTTACATATGGTAATGTAAGTTTCCATGTTGCTCTCTCCGTACATCTCACCCTCTCCTCCCCTCTCCCCATGTTCATAAGTCTATTCTCTATGCCTGTTTCTCCATTACTGCCCTGTCATAAAATCTTCAGTATTATTTTTCTAGATTCCGTATATATGTGTTAGTCCATGATACTTCTCTTTCTCTTTCTGACTCACTTCACTCTGTATAATAGGCTCTAGGTTCATCCTAGAGCCTATTAGTTCAGAGCGTATTAGAGCCTATTAGTTCATCCACCTCATTAGAACTGACTCAAATGCATTCCTTTTTCTGGCTGAGTAATATTCTATTGTGTATATGTACCACAGCTTCTTTACCCATTCATCTGTCGATGGACATCTAGGTTGCGTCCTTGTTCTAGCTATTGTAAATAGTGCTGCAATGAACAATGGGATACACATGTCTTTTTCAATTTTGGTTTCCTCTGAGTATGCCTAGAAGTGGGATTTCTGGGTCATATGGTGGTTTTATTCCTAGTTTTTTAAGGAATCTCCATACTGTTTTCCATAATGGCTACATGAATTTACATTCCCACCAACAGTGGAAGAGCGTTCCTTTTTCTTCACACCCTCTCCAGCATTTATTGTTTGTAGACTTTTTGATGATGGCCATTCTGACCAGTATGAGGTGATATCACATTGTAGTTTTGATTTGCATTTCTCTAATAATGAGCGATGTTGAGCATATTTTCATGTGTTATTAGCCATCTGTATGTCTACTTTGGAGAAATGTCTGTTTAGGTCTTTTTCCCACTTTTTGATTGGGTTGTTTGTTTTTCTGGTAAACAATCTATTTTCTTACCAGAAGAGACAATGGATGCTGGTCTGAGGGGCAAGAAACAGAGATGTCCACTACCAGGACACATAGTCCAGGAAGGACATAAGTGCCTCATGAAAATACATATGATACCATGGAATAATCCCAAAGGTAGTATTTTAAGAAGTTGTCAATATACTTTGTATTATGGAGGATCATTACTACAACTGTTATTATATTTATTTAGATAAAGATGTCATCTTCTGAAAAGACTATGAACTTTATAGGTCAATTGGAAAATTATAAAATGTTATCATCTTTTTCACAATTGGCCAAGGAGCTAGACAATCAGAAAATTTTCAAATACTACCTGATAGAGACTATAAAACTTTTTAATTAAATAAACTTTTTTAGTTAAATTAATCATTTATATATTTGGCCATTTAAAAAAAGCAAACTATACTACATAATTTCAGCGTTGAATTTAAATGACATCTATAGGTTTTTTTATGGCTATTTACAGAGATCTTGAACTTATAAAATCTGCTACCACAGTAATCTCAGCAAATAATTAGCTCCTTAGGGAAAATCTAACTGTTCATAATTTCTAGTTGAAATGGAAAATAGCCTTTAGCGCTTCTGCCTAAATTATGAAACATTTACTACTTATACATTGCTGCCCTCTATATTTGTAAGGAAAATTAAATTTTTTCTTATAAATGCTTTCAGACATTATATCTAACTTTTCAACATAAAGGTGAAAAATTATTTCATTTTAAGTAGACCTTAACAGATTTAGAAGAACTAATACAACACACTGTTTATAGCCCTGCAAATTATTTTTTAAATGAAAAACCAATTATGCCCCCCCCCACATTTCACAATCTCTTGTGGCTAGAAAGAGACAAAAAATTAAGTACAATGAACATTCTTTTTGCTTACTCAGGAAAGGTGATTATTTTCAAGCTAAGAGTTTTAAATGTATCTCAAAATAGGTGATAGATAATAATGTGAAATGTAAATCTGAATTCTAGTGTAAATGCATTTTATCATTTATGCATGCTTATTTCAAAAGGGTTTTAAGGTGACATTTAAAATGCCCAAAATAGAGGAAAATGAAGATAAAGCAACAGGAAAATAGGTTTATTAAAGCAGCTGAAGTCAAGGATAAAGTTTGTACTCAATATTCATTTCATGAAGTTCACTTGCAAGTTGTGGACATTAACCTAGGTACTTTAATTTAAAAACTCCTGAAGTGAACAATTATGGGTTATGTTGACACAAAATAAAACAGTGATCAGAGAAAGAGAAGAATCCTAAGTTGTAGATAAGGAACATGTCTATAAACATTAGAACCTGACAAACTGAATATGTATTATACATCCATATATCTATATATATTATACTTTATATATACAATACACTAGGAGATATATATGTACATATCAGAGAGAGACTGAGATAGAGAAACAGGGACAGAGAAACAGAGACAGAGAAACAGAGACAGAGAAGTAGGAGAGAATGTTTATATCTTCTTTTGGCAACACAGCAACTTGAAGGATCTTAGTTCACTGACCAGGGATTGAACCTAGGCCCTGGCAGGGAAAGCATCGAGTTCTAACCACTGAACTGCCAGGGAATTCTGATAAAGTTTATATCTTAGTTTAATGACTGTAGACAAATAACTGTAAGGCTCTCATCCAAATTATTTTTTATGACTCCCAGTAGTTATGGCTAGAGATGTAATGAGGTAAATTATGTTGAAAATAACACAAAAGGTCAATGTCCCAAGATCAATGTATTATGTACTGAGATTATAAACTTTAATCATCAAAAGCATTTTGAAACATGAGTAATGGTCTTTTAGACATTGTACAAAATAATTCTTTCTGTTTGGGATAGACTAGTTTCCTAGAAACCACATTACCTCTTACACAATCCAAGAGGACTTCATTGCAGAATGGCTAAAAGAGAAAGATCTGGCAAGAATGGCTCAACATTTGAAATCAAGTAATATAATCTATCACATCAATAGACTAAAAAGAAAAAATCACATGATCATATCAATAGAAGCAGAAAACACATTTGACAAAATCCAACTCCCATCATGATTAAAAAAAAAAAAAAACTCAGTAAACTAGGAATAGATGGGGACTTCTTCAACTTAATAAAAAATATCTACAGAACCCCAAAACTAACAGCATACTCAATGTGAGAAATTCAAAGCTTTCCCACTCAGATCAGGTGCAAGTCAAGGATGTCACCTCTCACCACTCCTTTTTAACATACTGGAAGCTATAGCTAATTCAATAAGGCAAGAAAAGGAAATAAAAAGTATACAGATTGGGAAGAAAGAAATAAAACTGTCTTTGCACATAATATGACTGTCTATGTAGAAAATCCAAAACTAATCAATTAAAAAACTCCTGGAACTAACAACCAATTATAGCAAGATTTCAGGTTACAAGGTTAACATACAAAAGTTGATAATTTCCTATATACCAGCATAATTTGAAATTTAAAACACAATACCACTTACCTTAACACCACCAAACATGAAATACTTAGGTGTAAATATAATAACAAAATATGAAATCTATACAAGGAAAATTATGAAGCTCTGATAAAGAAATTAAAAAGAACTTAAAAATGAACAGATATTTCATGTTCACTGGCAGGAAGACTTAATACTATCAAGATATTAGTCCTTCCAAAATTGATCTATACATTCAATGCAATTCCAATCAAAATGCCAATCATTTATTTTGTGGATACAAATTGAGTCAAAAATCTGTATGGACAGAAAAAAAATCCAGAATAGCTAACACACTATTGAAAGAGAAGAACAAAGCTAGAGGATTGACACTACCCAACTTCATGGCTATAAAGTTGCACTGATCAAGACAGTGCAATGTTGTCAAAAGAACAGATAGATAATCGGTGGAACAGAATAAAGAGTTAGAAACAGACCCACATAAATATAGTCAACTGATTTTGACAAAGAAGCAGAAGTAAACTAAGTGAGAAAAGAGGGTCTTTTCAACAAACCATGTTATAAAATGGGGCATCACATGCAAAAAAAAGAACAAAAGAAATAAACACAGACTTTACATCCCTCACAAAAATTAACTCAAAATGGATCACAAACCTAAATATAAAGTATAAAACTATAAATCTAGAAGATAATATAAAGGAATTCTAGATGAATTCCTTGAATATTGCAATGGCCTTTTAGATACAACACCAAAGCTTCAACCCATGAAAGAAGTAATTGATAAGCTGAACTTCATTAAAGTTGAAAACTTCTTCTCTACAAGAGACACTATCAGGAGAAAGAGAAGACACAGACTGAGAGAAAATATTTGCAAAACACACATATTATAAAGGACTATTACCCAAAATATACAAGGAACTCTTAAAACTCAGGAATAAGAAGATAAACAATCCAATTAAAAATGGACCAAAGACTTTAATAGATCTTCACCAGAGAAGGTATACAGATGGTTAATAAGCATATGAATGTTTCACATTATATATCTTCAGGGAAAGGCAAATTAAAACAAAATTGAGATATCATCACACACCTATTAGCATGACCCAAATTCAGAATACTGACATCAAATGCTGCAAAAGATGTAGAGCTACAGAAATTCTCCTTCACTGCTGGTGGAAATGCAAAGTGATGCAGCCACTTTGGAAGACAGTTTGGCAGTTTCTTACAAAGCCAAACATATTCTCACCAGATAATCCAGCAATCTTATACCTTTGTATTTACCCAAAGGAGTTGAAAATTCATGTTCATACAAAACCCTGAACATGGGTGATTATAGCAGTTTAATTCTTCATTGCAAAAACTTGGAAGCAATAAAGATGTCCTTTAGTAGGTGAGTGGCTAAGCAAACTGTGATATGCACAGATAGTGAAATATTATACAGCATTAAAAATAATTAAGCTAACAGGTCATGAGAAGACATGGAGGAAACAAAAATTCATACTATTTAGAGAAAAAAGCCAATCTGAAGAAGCTACATAATATATGATTCCAAATTCATGACATTCTAGAAAAAGTAAAAACTATGGAGACAGTAAAAAGATCAGTGGTTGCCAGTGGAGGTGGCTGGTGTTGGAGGAGGGATGAATAGACAGAACACAGAACATTTTAATGGTGGTGAAAATATTCTGCATGACAATGATAGATATACATAATTATGCATTTATTAAAACCCATTGAATGTACTACACCAACAGTGAACAGTAATGTGAACATAAACTCTTAGTTTCCTCATCTTATAATAAAGATAATGGAACTTCTTGCATGGACTTGTTATAAGAATTACATAAGAAACTGAAAGTACTCAGACACAGTGCCAGTAGGATTATCTCACCACCAATATCATCTCCATCATCATCATCACCAATATCATCCTCATTCTTATCAATG
Source organism: Giraffa tippelskirchi (assembly GCF_054371585.1). Taxonomy (NCBI): domain Eukaryota; kingdom Metazoa; phylum Chordata; class Mammalia; order Artiodactyla; family Giraffidae; genus Giraffa; species Giraffa tippelskirchi. The sequence continues at coordinate 21,462,874 of NC_137283.1, read as the reverse complement.
GAATCTTTGTTTCCAAAAGAAACAGCAGAGCTTGTAACACAGTTTACCAATTAGCTGTCCTTGAGCACCAATTCTAAAGGTAGTATTCCTATCCGGAGTACAAATATGCATTTTATATCTATCCTTAAGTCCAAGAGTAGAGGACTCTATTAGTGAAATTCAAACTGTTAAGTCAGTTTCAATAGAAGCAGAACTAACTAAATGAGAACTAAGTCAACTATCTATCAAAGTCAACAAAGCAAAGTTTTTAACACTGGCCCTTGTTCAAAGTTCATTTCTTTATTGATTCTGATAAACTCAAGCCATAGCAATCCTATATTTGTTCTACTGCAGACTCCCTTTTCAGTATGTGCTAACATTACAGTTTGAGGATGCTAAAATGGTTTGTCCTAAACAGCCATTACGTGGTAGGATGAGGTACAGAAAAAAGTCAGAGATTCGAAGCATCAGACATAACAGAGAGGGCAGGTCAGCTAAGATTCAAAGAAGCGGAATCCTGGAAGTACCCAAAACCCATTGATTGATGGATGGAGGTTACAAGGGAGCCATGGGTACAGAACACAACAGGCACATAAAGTGTAATACTAACAGGATTAAGATTTTGGAACACAATCTCCAGAAAAATAGGAAAGTTAATAATAAAAGACAGGAATGAAAATATTCCCACATATAATTCAAGTGGGTTACTTTTTAGAGGGGTATTAGTGCTTGCTCTTCAGCTCTCTTCTTGATAACACACTTGCTCATTCACAGATTCAAAATTAATTTATTCATCTTTTTGCAAATAACCTAAAATATGTTCATGATAGTTATAATCAGCAACAATCAAAAGAACAGGGTCTTGAAATCAGGCACAGGATAGAATACTGGGTATTTGTTGTCAGCGTAAGGTGCCTTTCTAAGCAGAAGGCACTTCTAAATCAAGGGTTTGTTGGGATTTTTGGTGATCTTCCTCAGTCATGCATTTTCAAGTTCACTCATCCACTTCTTATTTCCAATCAGACTACCATTTCTAAACTTCCCCTAGAGGCGACCACAGCTTGATGTCAAATAAGACCTAGGTTGGACTCCCAGTTCAGCTATTGACAGGGCAAGCTATTTTATCATCCAAGTTATTTAGCAGTTCCAGGACTCTCTACAGTTAATGGGAATTATAATATCTATCCCAACAATCTGTTATAGAAATCAAATGAGATAGTGTTTCGAAGAACCTAGGTATATGCCTGAACATCATAGAGTGGTATTATAGACAAAGAAGGGTAGTTGAAGAGTATTGGTACAACAGAAGAATGTGGTCTTCCAGCGGCTGAAAGATTTTTCTTTGTAAAGACAGAAAGTCTGGCTCTAACCCAGTCACCTCTTTGTCACAGAGGGTACCTAAGCTATCAGTGCCTCAACCTTATCACTTGCAAAATGAAGTTGAATTAGAAGCGGCAGATCATCTCTAGGGTACCCTTTCTGCTATCCCAAATTAGAAATAAGTATCCCAGACTAGGAATTCTCCAAATAATTTATCTTTGAGCTTAATGGTCTTACTTTGGATTCCTTTCCTATGCTCTCTAGTTTTCATCCCCAGTATTTCAAATGATCATGAAGAACATGTAAGATGATACCAACCCCAAAGAAGGGATGTTAAGTATTGTGGAATCATCAAAAACTTTCAGAACTGTCTAGATCTGCATTCAGTTTTGACTCTGAAGTACTGTTATATAACCTTGAACAAGTTATTTTAGCTGCCTAAGAATTTGTTTTTTATTCTGAAGAATGAGGCTGCTGCTGCTGCTGCTGCTAAGTCGTGTCAGTCATGTCCGACTCTGTGCGACTCCACAGACGGCAGCCCACCAGGCTCCTCTGTCCCTAGGATTCTCCAGGCAAGAATACTGGAGTGGGTTGCCATTTCCTTCTCCAATGCATGCATGCATGCATGCTAAGTCGCTTCAGTCATGTCCGACTCTGTGCAACCCCACAGATGGCAGCCCACCAGGCTTCTCTGTCCCTGGGATTCTCTGGGCAAGAATACTGGAGTGGGTTGCCATTTCCTTCTCCAGAAGAATGAGGCTAATAAGTAATATTTACCTTAAAGTGCTAGCATGAGAGAACTTGAATTAATATCTAGTATGCATTCAACACTATATTTTATTTTTTATTATTTCATTCCAATGATTTGACCAAAATGCCCCCAAAAGAATTAGGCAAAGTTTTAGGCAAATCTCACCTAAATATTCTGTGTAATTTAAGATAAAAATTAAAGCAACAATGACTTATTAAAGTGATTTCTCTAAGTTTGCTACCAAATTGTGGCAAGATAAGACTTTATTTTTCTGGGCTCCAAAATCACTGCAGATGGTGATTGCAGCCATGAAATTAAAAGACGCTTACTCCTCGGAAAGAAAGTTATGACCAACCTAGACAGCATATTAAAAAGCAGAGACATTACTTTGCCAACAAAGTTCTGTCTAGTCAAGGCTATGGTTTTTCCAGTGGTCGTGTATGGATGTGAGAGTTGGACTATAAAGAAAGCTGAGCGCTGAAGAATTGATGCTTTTTAACTATGGTGTTGGAGAAGACTCTTGAGAGTCCCTTGGACTGCGAGGAGCTCCAACCAGTCCTAAACGATATCAGTCCTGGTTGTTCATTGGAAGGTCTGATGTTGAAGCTGAAACTCCAATACTTCGGCCACCTGATGCCAAGAGCTGACTCATTGGAAAAGACCGAGCTCCAACCAGTCCTAAACGATATCAGTCCTGGTTGTTCATTGGAAGGTCTGATGTTGAAGCTGAAACTCCAATACTTCGGCCACCTGATGCCAAGAGCTGACTCATTGGAAAAGACCCCGATGCTGGGAAAGATTGAGGGCAGGAGAAGGGGACGACAGAGAATGAGATGGCTGGATGGCATCACCGACTCAATGGACATGGGTTTGGGTGGACTCAGGGAGTTGGTGATGGACAGGGAGGCCTGGCATGCTGCGGTTCATGGGGTCACAAAGAGTCGGACACGACTGAGCGACTGAACTGAACTGAACTGAAGACTATTAAACATGTGAAACACACCTTAGATTTAACTATCAAGAATTAAAACCACATCAGAAAATTCATTTTAAATTGCTGTAATGAGCACATGTTAATGGTGAGACAAAAAAATTATTGTTCACTTCTGAAAGACCCCCAAACTGAATTTTTGAGAACTATTTCAAAACCTATTTTCATAAAGTACATCAAAATGTTCAGAAAGATTATTTGTGAATAATGAAAGACCATTTCAAAGTCAAGAAGAAAACTACATATTGCCTCACTTTTCAGCTTTCATATTATTAGTTCAATAGGTTTATTTAAAAATCTTTCTGATCTCTCACTCTGACTCACTGAAAGCAAATTTGAAAAGTAGGAAACCTATAGAGCTTTTCGTTTTCTATTAAGTATCATCTGCAGAGCCAACATCAATAAAATATGACTGTCCTGGACCTGAATATGACAGCCTTTATATTGTTCTAACACATTGCTTATCCTCTCAGCAGAATAATAACTGAAATCAGCAGGGAGGGAGATCAATCAGTGAAAATAGGAATGTGAATTTAATTCAAGTACGAGTGATACCAAGTTACTTTCATATATTCTCAAAATTGATTCGTTTTCAAAAAGTTACAATGTTTTTTAAAAAAGTATATACAAGCAACTTCTGTAGCTGAATTCCAGAAAAATAAACGACCCAATCAAAAAATGGGCCAAAGAACTAAACAGACATTTCTCCAAAGAAGACATACAGATGGCTAACAAACACATGAAAAGATGCTCAACATCACTCATTATTAGAGAAATGCAAATCAAAACCACAATGAGGTATCATTTCACACCAGTCAGAATGGCTGCTATCCAAAAGTCTACAAGCAATAAATGCTGGAGAGGGTGTGGAGAAAAGGGAACCCTCTTACACTGTTGGTGGGAATGCAAACTAGTACAGCCACTATGGAGAACAGTGTGGAGATTCCTCAAAAAACTGGGAATAGAACTGCCATATGACCCAGCAATCCCACTGCTGGGCACACACACCGAGGAAACCAGAATTGAAAGAGACGCGTGTACCCCAATGTTCATCGCAGCACTGTTTACAATAGCCAGGACATGGAAGCAACCTAGATGTCCATCAGCAGACGAATGGATAAGGAAGCTGTGGTACATATACACAATGGAATATTACTCAGCCATTAAAAAAAATACATTTGAATCAGTTCTACTGAGATGGATGAAACTGGAGCCCATTATACAGAGTGAAGTAAGCCAGAAAGAAAAACAACAATACAGTATACTAATGCATATATATGGAATTTGAAAGATGGTAACGATAACCCTATATGCGAGACAGAATAAGAGACACAGATGCATAGAACAATCTTACGGACTCTGAGGGAGAAGGTGAGGGTGGGACGTTCTGGGAGAATAGCATTGAAACATGTATATTAGCATATGTGAAACAGAACACCATTCCTTGTTCGATGCATGAGACAAGGGCTCAGGGCCGGGGCAATGGGATGACCCGGAGGGATGGGATGGGGAGGGAGGGGGGTGGGGGGTCCAGGAAGGGAACACATGTAAACCCATGGCTGATTCATGTCAATGTATGGCAAAAACTATTACAATATTGTAAAGTAATTAGCCCCCAACTAAAATAAATAAATTTATAAAAAATAAAATAAAATAAAATCCAAAAAAAAAAAAAAGTAAATGTGTGAGTACAATTGATTAAAGAAGCATATGCTTCATGAAGGTAGTGATGATCTCTGCCTTGTTAGATACCTGGAAATATTCACTTAATATTTATTGAATGCCTACTGTACCCACAGCACCTAGAAGGTGCTATGGATACAGTAGTGAATAAAACAGAAACACAAGATCACTGCTCTAGTGATTTTAAAAAGAGAACAAATTATAAATAAATGACCAAAATAATTTTACAACATGATAATGCTCAAAGCTATGAAGGATGTTTCAGAAAATGATTAGCAGAGGAGGTGTAGGTTTAGCTATCATAGTCAAGAAAGGTCTAAGGAAAGGTTTTCCAAGCTGAGATCTATGACAAAGAGGAGGGTGCTTTGGGAATAATCCTAACACAGAGAATTTCAGACAGAAGGTACAGCAAGTATTAACAGTGTGTCAAATACAAGCTTGAGTCTGGTGACTAGAAGTACAGCAATAGGGTGACTGTGCCTGGAGCCCATATAACAGGGAGGAGAGTGGTAGGAGATGAGGTCACTGAGTAGGTAAGCTAAGGGAGAAAACGTGGATTCTATAGGTGTCGCTAGTAGTAAAGAACTCTCCTGCCAATGCAGGAAAGGTTAGAGATTTGGGTTTGATTCCCGGGTTGGGAAGATCCCCTGGAGGAGGGCATGGCAACCCACTCCAGTATTGTTGCCTGGAGAATTTCATGGACAGGGGAGCCTGGCAGAGTACAGTCCATGGGATCGCAAAGAGTCACTACAGAAGTGACTTAGCACATTCTAAGAATAATGGAGGCACTGGAAGATTTTAAAGAACATGCAAATGACTGTGTAAGGAAGGGTCAGCATGAAGATAAAAGTGGAAGTAGGAGGCATCACTCAGGATCAAAATAATCTAGATTGAAAGTAGTGAGGTTTGGATCAACATGATAAAAGCAAAATAGAAGTTGTCTGATCAGAATATATATTTGAAGATAGATCTTAGACCTTAGCCTCTGGACTGGGTGAGATTAAGGGAAAACAGAAAGGGGTCATGTTTCTGGCTTGAGCCAATTACGCATATGGATAAGACTACAAGAGGAACAAATTTGGGTGGAAAGAGTTGTGTTTTAATAATTGTTTCTTTTCTTCTATGACTATCAATTAACATTCAGACTTTATCTACAGAAAGATGGCAGAATATACTGCATGTCTATTTTGTGTTCAAATGCTTGCTTCCAGTCCAATATCACCTTACAGCTCTATCCATGAAGTGATTTTTGTCAAATTATATGTAGACTTTCATCTACTTAAAGATACACAGATACTTTTGCTCTTTCACACCATTTGCCCTCCAAGTGGAAATGATCTTTGACTATTATTATTAAAGTCAAATAGCCCATATTGACCCTTGAAATCAAAGCCATAAGCGAGTTATACCTATTCACGGCTATCTGAAAGATCATAAGAACCTACTAATGGTTCTAATGTTTTGTTTCTATCTATGTGAAGCCTGCAGCACTGAGAGTGACCTGTAATTTAATTATATAAATAAAAGACAAAAGCTCAATCCCATAGTATCAGAAATTTCTAGGTCAAACATTGTTATGCCAAAGTATACCTCAGGAGGTATCATATGCTTATCCATAATCAAAGTAAAATTTAGTTGACTTGTCTTGTTTAACCACAGCAGTAATAATAACAATAACCAAAGCAACAATGGTTAACAATTTATTGAATACATACTATGTACTTGAATCACTGAGCTCAGTACTTGACATGTATGACCCTGTTAAGTCCTCAAAACAACCCTACTCACAGTTGAGAAAACCAAGGTTTAGCAAGTTTAAAGAACTTGACCAGATAGCACATTAAGTAAACAAAGGATTCCAAAAGATGGAAATTTAGACATGTCCTATATCTTTCATTCATTCATACATACATGTCCTCATTCAATGAATGAATCTCTTCTTTAAAGATATGCCACTGTAGCATTATACAGATCATAATAATGAGATAAAATTATTAAATCTTGGTATTGGGGTCAGCATTTAATTACATGACCATCTAATTCAGACAATAGAAATGTTTTTCAGTGATATTTTATGCACAAGAAAGCAAAAGATAAGCAAAGAAACAAGATAAAAATTAAGTGTAAACTCAAACTAAACATACCAAACTTTAAATGATGTCTCCCCAAGTTTAAGTGTGTGATTATAACTAAGAATCATAATACTCTGCCACCTGACCTCACAACTGCACATGTGATGAAACTGAGTCAAAGTTCTCCCTCTAAGAAATTTTAGATTTATAACTGATAGAGGAAGAGCTTGAGTTCTGAGTCACTGATCCAGAAGGATGTGAATCAGATACTACTACCCTCTTCCCTGCTACACAGAGAAAGCCTATATTCTGCAGAAAAAAATATGAGATCTACCAAGAAAAATAGAAGTAAGGGAGACAAAAGTCTTGACAACATCACTTAGGACCCTGGATCTACTTGTGCCTGAAGCCATTATAACACTTAACTTCAAAGTTATGAGTCAACAGATTCTCTTTTACTATTCAAGTTAATCAAAGTTGGATGTCTGTTGGCTGTAACCAAGAGAGAACTGAGTAAAAAATAAAATTAGAGCATCAGAGGCATATTGAAATCATCTGAGACCTTTTATAAACTGTTTGGACAATTAATCTCTCAGGATAAAAGCATCTCTGATCTTAAAACAAGACTCTGGTTAAAAGAAACAAGAAATATGGAACTCACTCTGTCACTAACTTGACTGCACCCTCTTCCTTCCAGTTAAAGCCCTTCCCCTCTTTGTAAACACAGATCAACACATTTTGTTTTACTCTGTTTTTAGACTTCTATTTCACAAAGGGCTATCCTTCAGGATGCCAGGAAATGGGCTTCAAACTGGAGAAACAGTAAAGAAAGGGAGGATAAATTTTAGTTTGCCACACATTGGCAAAATAGCTAACACTTCTAACTGCTCAGAAGTTCTGATCTCAGAAAGTTTTATTAATTATCACTCAGGAAATGAACCTAGTGGGTTAGCTACACTGAATATGTCAGGGGAATGGAGAAACATTGCTATTTTGATAATCAACTCAAAAGAAAATTAAATTTACTAGTAGTCACTACTAGTAGTGTTTACTAGTAGACACTACATGTGCCATTTTCTGGACACATTTTAAAGATGAAGTCAGCTTAAAATAGCCACCTGAAAGTGAAAAGTGAAAGTTAGTCGCACAGTCGTGTCCAACTCTGCGATTCCATGGACTGCAGCCTGTTGCACTCCTCTGTCCATGGAAATCTCCAGGCAAGAGTACTGGAGTGGGTGGCCAGTTCCTTCTCCAAATAATAAAATAGCCACCTAATCTCTTAATATTCAGATATGGTGCAAAAGTGCTACCCAAAATATATTTAATCATTTCTAATGAAGTAGGCTTTAGTCACAAACTGTACTTTAGACTGTTCAACCTGTCCTGTGCTGCCCTTTCCTTTCTGTGCCTTAGACATCAAGACCCTTGGCCACTAGACTGTGGTTGTGATCAAAGTGCTCTGGGCTCTCCCACCAGAGCACAAATCACAGGGCAAAGAGGCAGACTAGGAAACATTCTCTCTGGAAACTGTCTTGCCTCTCCAAATGGTGCGTCTCAAAATAAATTAGTGTAGAGCAAACTAGGCTCTACCTTTTCCTCAACACTGGTCTCAGGAAAAGGCAAGGGTCTTGTGGTCATTTTACCTTTGCTTACACCAGAGCTGCCTTATGCAGAAGAAAGTCTCCTTAGTAGACCACACGGTCTTATACCCTCTTACCTTCAGACATAAAAGATTCCAAGCTTCAAGCAAAACAAAGCTGTGGGTGACTTTTCCAAAAGATAGAAATCAAATCCCAAAAAAGACCACAAGTTCCCTTTGAAATACAGAAAACCCAGCCTTGTCAGAGTGGCTACTTTCCAGACACCCAAATGCTTTAAAGAACAAAAACAGGTTGTCATATTTGTCAGGGCAAATAAAAAAAAGCCAGAGCAGATCTCTCAAGTCTCTCTCTTTGTGATAAGAAACATCTTCCCAATCCCCTGAAGCTCTGAGGCAAACAAGGACAGGGAAGTGACGGGGAAACTGCCCGAAGAAGGCAGGGACAGTGCCATACTCTGTCTGTATGTTGCTGTACAGGGCCCAACACACTAGTGCAGTGACAGCAGAGAAAAGTCTTAGTGCTTTTCCAGGAGTTCTCTAGCTTTTGGTTGCAGATCCTGTCATTTAATCAAATATTTATTGGATATTTACTATTCATCAGGTACTATTCTAGGCCCTGTGGATACAACAGTCCACAAAACAAAAGAAAACCTGCTTGTGTAAAAGTTATGTTGTAATGGACTTTGGGGAGAAATGTTGACAATAAATAAAACAAATAAGTAAAGTGCATAATACCTTAGAAAATAAAAAGTACTAATGTTAAGCCAAGGAAAAGTACTACAAAGAAAGTAGGCTTCCCTGGTGGCTCAGCTGGTAAAGAATCTCCCTGCAATGTGGGAGACCTGGGTTTGATCCCTGGGTTAGAAAGATCCCCTGGAGAAGGGAACAGCTACCTACCCAGTATTCTGGCCTGGAGAATTCCATGGACTGTATAGTTTATGGGGTCACAAAGAGTTGGACATGACTGAGTGACTTTCACTTCACTTCACTACAAAGAAAATAGATGTATTACAAGTACTATAAGGAAAGGAAGCAGTATGGGGAGTGTCAGAGGAGCATACGGTAGTTGTGCAATTTTAATTTGGTGATCAGGGAAGATGTCAGTGAGAAGGTAAGCCCGAAAAGAGATTTGAACAAGAGAAAAGAGTAAGCCAGCTATTTGGGATGAACAGGTTTGTTGCTGCTGCTGCTGCTAAGTCGCTTCAGTCGTGTCCAACTCTGTGCGACCCCATAGACGGCAGCCCACCAGGCTCCGCCGTCCCTGGGATTCTCCAGGCAAGAGTACTGGAGTAGGGTGCCATTGCCTTCTCCGGAATAGGTTTAGAGCCAAATAAAGAGAAAGTGCAAAGTCCTGAAGAGAAACTTGGCCAGTCAGGTTCAAAGAGCAGCCAGAGGCTAGTGTGGCTGAAATGGAGTGAGTGACGGGGGCAGAGACAGGTGATGCAGTCAGGGAAGTCGTTTTAGATAAGATTAAGTATAAATTTATAAAGCTTTAGCATCTGCTCTGATGTGGGAAGTCTGCAAAGAGTTTTGACCTGAGGTGTGATACGATCTTGTAGTAGCAAAACTGAGGACAGAAGTTAAGGAGTTTAGTTAGGAGACTTTTATAATAATATAGCTTTGGTGCTCTGGGGAATGCAATGTGTACACTCAATTTACCATAGTTTACCTTCAAATAATATTAAACCACTTCATATATATAATGTATGACCCTAACAGCATAATAGGGTTTACTTAATGGATCAGATGGTAAAGAATCTGCCTACGATGTGGGAGATCTGGGTTTGATTCCTGAGTGGGGAAGAGGAAATGGCAAACTACTCCAGTATTCTTGCCTGGGAAATCATATGGACAAAGGAGCCTGGCAGGCTACAGTCCAGTTCAGTTCAGTTCAGTCGTACAGTCGTGTCCAACTCTTTGCAACCCCATGGACTGCAGCACGACAGGTCTCCCTGTCCTTTAACAACTCCCGGAGTTGCTAAAACTCCATTGAGTCGGTGATGCCATCCAATCATCTCATCCTCTGTCATCCCCTTCTCCTCCCACCTTCAATATTTCCCAGCATCAGGGTCTTTTCCAATGAGACAATTCTTCACAACAGGTGGCCTAAGTATTGGAGTTTCAGCTTCAGAATCAGTCCTTCCAATGATTATTCAGGACTGATCTCCTTTAGGATGGACTGGTTGGATCTGCTTGCAGTCCAAGGGATTCTCAAGAGTCTTCTCCAACAGAACAGTTCAAAAGCATCAATGCTCCAGCGCTCAGCTTTCTTTAGAGTCCAACTCTCACATCCACACATGACTACTGGAAAAACCATACCCTTGACTAGATGGACCTTTGTTGGCAAAGTAATGTCTCTGCTTTTGAATATGCTGTCTAGGTTGATCATAGCTTTCCTTCCAAAGAGCAAGTGTCTTTTAATTTCATGGCTTCAGTCACCATCTGCAGGGTTTTGGAGCCCCCCAAAATAAAGTCTCTCACTGTTTCCATTGTTTCCCCATCTATTTGCCATGAAGTGATGGGACCAGATGCCATGATCTTAGTTTTCTTAATGTTGAGTTTTAAGCCAACCTTTTCACTCTCCTCTTTCACTTTCATCAAGAGACTCTTTAGTTCTTTTTCACTTTCTGTCATAAGGGTGATGTCATCTGCGTATTTGAGGTTATTGATATTTCTCCCGGCAATCTTGATTCTGGCTTGTGCTTCATCCAGCCTGGCATTTCACATGATGTACTCTGTATATAAGTTAGATAAGCAGGGTAACAATATACAGCCTTGATGTACTCTTTTCCCAATTTGGAGCCAGTCCATTGTTCCATGTCCGGTTCTAACTGTTGCTTCTTGACCTGCATTTGACCTCCAGATTTCTCAGGAGGCAGGTCAGGTGGTCTGGTATTCCCAGCTCTTGAAGAATTTCCCACAGTTATTTGTGATCCATATAATCAAAGGCTTTGGTGTATTCAATAAAGCAGAAGGAGATGTTTTGCTGGAACTCTCTTGCTTTTTCAATGATCCAGCAGATGTCGGCAATTGGATCTCTGGGTCCTCTGCCTTTTCTTAATCCAGCTTGAACATCCAGAATTTCTCGGTTCATTTACTGTTGAAGCTTGGCTTGGAGAATTTTGAGCATTACTTTACTAGCGTGTGAGATGAGTGCAATTGTGTAGTAGTTTGAACATTCTTTGGCATTGCTTTTCTTTGGAATTGGAATGAAAACTGACCTTTTCCAGTCCTGTGGCCACTGCTGAGTTTTTCAGATTTGCTGGCATATTGAGTGCAGCACTTTCACAGCATCATCTTTCAGGATTTGAAGTAGCTCAACTGGTATTCCATCACCTCCACTAGCTTTGTTCATAGTGATGCTTCCTAAGGCTCACTTGAGTTCACATTCCAGGATGTCTGGCTCTAGGTGAGTGATCACACCATCGTGGTTATCTGGGCCATGAAGATCTTTTTGTATAGTTCTTCTGTGTATTCTTGCCACCTCTTCTTAATATCTTCTGCTTCTGCTAGGTCCATATCATTTCTGTCCTTTTTCGTGCACGTCTTTGAATGAAATATTCCCTTGGTATCTCTAATTTTCTTGAAGACATCTCTAGCCTTTCCCATTCTGTTGTTTTCCTCTATTTCTTTCATTGATCACTAAGGAAGACTTTCTTATCTCTCCTTGCTATTCTTTGGAACTCTGCATTCAAGTGGGTATATCTTTCCTTTTCTCCTTTGCCTTTAGCTTCTCTTCTTTTCTCAGCTATTTGTAAGGCTTCCTGAGACAACTATTTTGCCTTTTGCATTTCTTTTTCTTGGGGAAGGTCTTGATCACTGCCTCCTGTACAATGTCATGAACCTCTGTCCATAGTTCTCAGGCACTCTATCAGATCTAATCCCTTGACTCTCTTTGTCACTTCCACTGTATAATCATAAGGGGTTTGATTTTGGTCATACCTGAATGGTCTAGTGATTTTCCCTACTTTCTTCAATTTAAGTCTGAATTTGGCAATAAGGAGTTCATGATCTGAGCCACAGTCAACTCCTGATCTTGTTTTTGCTGACTATATAGAGCTTCTCCATCTTTGGCTGCAAAGAATATAATCAATCTGATGTAAGTATTGACCATCTGGTGATGTCCATGTATAGAGATCTCTTGTGTTGTTGAAGAGGGTGTTTGCTATGACCAGTGCGTTCTCTTGGCAAAACTCTGTTAGCCTTTGCCCCGCTTCATTTTGTACTCCATGGCCAAACTTGCCTGTTACTATGGGTGTCTCTTGACTTCCTACATTTGCATTCCAGTTCCCTATGATGAAAAGGATATCTTTTTTTGGTTTTAGTTCTAGAAGATCTTGTAGGTCTTTATAGAATTCTTCAACTTCAGCTTCTTTGGCATTAGTGGTTGGGGCATAGACTTGGATTGCTGTGATATTGAATGGTTTGCCTTGGAAATGAACAGAGATCATTCTGTCGTTTTTGAGATTGCACCCAAGTACTGCATTTTGGACTCTTTTGCTGACTATGATGGCTACTCAATTTCTTCTAAGCGATTCTTGCCCATAATAGTAGATATAATGGTCATCTGAATCAAATTTGCCCATTCCAGTCCATTTTATTTCACAGATTCCTAAAATGTTGATATTCACTCCTGCCATCTCCTCTTTGACCACTTCCAGCTTATCTTGATTCATGGACCTAACATTCCAGGTTTCTATGTTCTTTACAGCCTTGGACTTTACTTCCATCCTTGGTCACATCCACAACTAGGCATTATTTTTGTTTTGGCTCCCTCCTTCATTCTTTCTTGAGCTATTTCGCCACTCTTCTCCAGTGGCATATTGGGCACCTACCAGCCTGGGGAGTTCATCTTTCAGTGGCTATAGTCCATAGGGTCACAAAGAGTCAGAAACAACTCAGCACAAAAAGTTAGAAACAACTCAGCAACTAACACACAACATAATATCTCCATTTCTCCCTCTTATCCATTGTGCTATTATCATATTTTATTCCTATATATTATATAAACTCTATAATACACTGTTATTTTTATTGTAAGGATTATTTTTGAATGAAATACATATATGAAGGAAGAAAGTCTTTTGTATCTTCGCACATATTTGTCATATCTTCAATGTTCCATTCTCTTTATAGTTCAAAGTTTCCATCTGGCACCTTTTCCTTCATCCTGAAACTTCCTTTATGATTTCCTGAAGTGCAAATATTATCGCAATGAATTATATCAGCTTCTTTTTTGGGGGGGGTCTGGAAATTTCTGTATTTCACAATATTTCAGAAGGATATTTCTTACTGGATATAGAATTCTAAATTGATAGTTTTTTTTTTTTCAACCCAGCATTTTCTATTTTCTTCTATTTCTATTCAAAAAGACATATATTTGAGTTTTCTATTTCTATTTTCTTCTGGATTACTTTGTTTCTAATAAGAAATCAGTGATTTTTCTTATTTTATTCCTCTGTGTGTGTCTTTTTTTCTTTAAGCTGCTTTAAAGACTTTTTAAATTACTTTTTTTTTCATAATTTCATTATTATATGCTTTAGTGTAGTCTTGTGTTTACTCTGCTTGAGGCTCATTGAGCTTCTTGGATCAGAGGACACAGAGATTTCTTCAGATTTGGAGATTTTTCAGCCATATTTCCCTGTCCCAACCTTTCTTTCTGGAACTCCAACTACATATGTTAGACTTCTTATGGTCCCTGAGTTCACTGAGGCTCTCTCACTATTTTTTTTTTTTTGTCATACCTTTTTATTTCTTTTTTTAATGAGAAGATAATTACTTTATGATATTGTGTAGATTTTGTCTTAAATCAACATGAACTTTTTTCCTCTCTGTGCTTCAGTTTAAATAGCTTCTACTGCTGTGTCTTCAAGTTCTACAGTCTCTTTTTTGGGGGGGGGTTAGGAAGGGTTGGAAGGTGATCATCTGCTGTTACATTCATTCAGTTAACATTTCATTTCTGATATTGTGTTTCTCAGTTTTAGAAGTTCTGTTGGTTCTGTTTACCATTTATCTCTTCATTACATTCATATTGTCATTTAAATTACTGTGCACATTTATCAGAGTTGCTCTAAATCCGTATCTGCTATAATTCCATTATTTCTGTCATTCCTAGGTTTGATTCTACTAACTGATTTGTCTCCCAGTTATAAGTCACATTTTCCTCCAACTTAGAATGTCCAATTTTTAATTGAATCAAAGATACTATGAATGTTATATTACTTAGTATCTGGATTGTGTTGTCTTCCTTTTAAGGAATGTTGAAATCTATTTTGGCAGTCAGTTACTATTACCTGTAAATGAGCTTGACCTTTTCAAGGCTCATTTTTCTGCCCTATTAAGGTAGGTCAAGAGCAGACTTTATTACTAGTTTAATCCTACTACTAAGACATAACACTTCTGGGGTTTCTAATGACATGCCAGGTATTCAGTGAAGTCTCTTCAATATGATTGGTTGGAACTTAGTTCCTAGGCCGTGTGATGTCTAGAAACCACATAGCTCACAACTATCCAGTTACATCATTACCCAACATTATATAGTTTCATTATATATATTTACATCTTAGTACCCAGCAAAAAATTCAAGGTGAATGCGATACAGATTTCTGGAGTGATTTTTCTACATGATTCTCTCCCCTCTGATGTTCTTTATCATAAATTTTAGTACTCTTGTACTCCACAAATTCCAACATTTTTCTCATTAACTCAGCAATACTGCTAGGTTTTGCTTTTCACCCTCTCTGAAGCACAGTACAGAAGGTGCCTGCAAGCCAAAAGTTTTTCTCAGGGGTCTTTTCTTTTTTTCTTTTTTGTTTCTTTCAGCGAACACATACCTACAATGTCTGTTGTCCAAGAACCAAGAAGCATTATTTTATGTTTTATACAGTTTCATATTTTTTAATAGTGAAAGAATAAATGGAAAATGAAATGGCAACCCTCCCCAATGTTCTTGCTTGGAAAATCATATGACAGAGAAGCCTGGAATCAGACATGACTTAGTGACTAAACAAAAATAACAAAAGGCTAGACTTAGAAGGACTTGAAAGGGAAGTCCAAACCTCCATTTTACAGATGAAGCAACAGAGGCACAGAGAGAGACTGTGACACACCCAAGGTCACACAGCTACTAGTAATAGCATTAAGCTCAGAATCAATGTTTCCTAACTCTTAAGTCCAATGCCTTTTATTCCAGCATGCTGCCTCCTACAGAATGCCTAAAAGACGGTGCTGTATTAGTTTCCTAGGGCATGTATGGCAAATTATCAACAAACTAGATGGCTTAAAACAGGAATGTATTATCTCACAATTCTAGAGACCACCAATCTAAATTCAAGGGGTCAGCAAGCTTCTGGAGGCCCAGATGGAGAATTCATTTCATAACTCTCTCCTAGTTTCTGATGTTCCCTGGCATTTCTTGGCTTATAGAAAAATCACTCCAATCCCTGCCTCTCTCTTCACATGACCTTGCCCTTGTGTGTTTCTTTTTATTTATTTCTTTTACTTATTGAAAGATAATTGCTTTACAGAATTTTGCTGTTTTCTGTCAAACCTCAATATGAATCAGCCTTGGTATACGTATATTCCCTCCCTTTTGAACCTCCCTCCTATCTCCTGCCCCATCCCACCCCTCTAGATTGATACAGAGCCCCTGTTTGAGTTTCCTGAGCCATACAGCAAATTCCCATTGGCTATCTATTTTACATATGGTAATGTAAGTTTCCATGTTACTCTTTCCATACATTTCACCCTCTTCTCCCCTCTCCCCATGTCCATAAGTCTATTCTCTACGTCTGTTCCTTCACTGCCAATCTGTAAATAAATTCTTCAGTACCATTTTTCTAGATTCTGTATATATTCATTAGAATATGATATTTAGCTTTCTCTTTCTGACTCACTTCACTCTGTATAATAGGTTCTATGTTCATCTATCTCATCAGAACTGACTCAATTGCATTCCTTTTTATGGGAGTAATATTCCCTTGTGTATACAGACCACAGCTTCTTTATCTAGTCATCTGTAGATGGACATCTAGGTTGCTTCTATATTATACCTATTGTAAATAGTGCTTTGATGAACAATGGGATACATGTGTATTTTCAATTTCAGTTTCCTCAGGGTATATGCCTAGGAGTGGGATTGCTGGGTCATATGGTGGTTTTATTCCTAGTTTTTTAAGGAATCTCCATATCATCTTCCATAGTGGCTGTATCAATTTACATTCCCACCAACAGTGCAAGAGCGTTCCCTTTTCTCCACACCCTCTCCAGCATTTATTGTTTGTAGACTTTTTGATGATGGCCATTCTGACCAGTATGAGGTGATATGTCATTGTAGTTTTGATTTGTATTTCTCTAATAATGAGTGATGTTGAGTATCTTTTCATGTGTTTGTTAGCCATATGTATGTCTTCTTTGCAGAAATGTGTTTAAGTCTTTTTCCCCCTTTTTGATTGGGTTGTTTGTTCTTCTGGCATTGAGTTGTATGAGCTCCTTGTATGTTTTGGAAATTAATCCTTTGTCAGTTGTTTCATTTGCTATTATTTTCTCCCATTCTGAAGGTTGTCTTTTCACCTTGTTTATAGTTTCCTTTGCTGTGCAAAAGCTTTTATGTTTAATCAGGTCCCACTTGTTTTTTGTTTTTGTTTCCATTACTCTAGGAGGTAGGTCATAGAGGATCTTGCTCTGATTTATGTCATCGACTGTTCTGCCTATATTTTCCTTTAAGAGTTTTATAGTTTCCAGTCTTACAATTAGGTATTTAATCCATTTTGAGTTTATCTTTGTGTATGGTGTTAGGAAGTGTTCTAGTTTCATTCTTCTGTATGTAGCTGTCCAGTTTTCCCAGCACCATTAATTGAAGAGGCTGTCCTTGCTCCATTAGATACTCTTGCCTCCTTTGTCAAAAATAAGGTACCCATAGGTGCATGGGTTTATTTCTGGGCTTTCTATGTTTTTCCATTGGTCTATATTTCTGTTTTTGTGCCAGTACCATACTGTCTTGATGACTGAAGTTTTCTAGTATAATCTGAAGTCTGGAAGGTTGATTCCTCCAGCTCCATTTTTCTTCTCAAGACTGTTTTGGATATTTTGGGTCTTTTGTGTTTCTATATGAATTGCGAAATTTTTTGTTCTAGTTATGTGAAAAATGCCATTGGTAATGTGATAGGGATCACACTGAATCTGTAGACTGCATTTGGTAGTATAGTCATTTTCACAGTATTGATTCTTCCTGCACAGGAACATGGAATATCTCTCCATCTGTTTATGTCATTTTTCATTTCTTTCATTAGTGTTTTATAAATTTCTGTGTACAGTTTTTTTTGTCTCCTTAGGTAAGTTTATTCCTAGATACTTAATACTTTTCGTTGCAATGGTGAATGGGATTGATTCCTTAATTTCTCTTTCTGATTTTTCATTGTTAGTATATAGAAATGCAAATAATTTCTGTGTATTGATTTTGTATCCTGCAACTAAGCTAATTTCACTGATTAGCTCTAGTAATTTTCTGATACTGTCTTTAGGGTTTTCTATGTACCAGTATCATGTCATCTGCAAATAGTGAGAACTTAACTTCTTTTCCAACCGGGATTCTTTTTATTACTTTTTCTTCTCTGATTGCTGTAGCTAGGACTTCCTGAACTATGTTGAATAACAGTGGTGAAAGTGTTCACCCTTGTCTTGTTCCTGATTTTAGGGGGAATGCTTTCAGTTTTGCACCATTGACAATAATGTTTGCTGTAGGCTTATCATATATGGCCTTTATTATGTTGAGGTAGGTTCCTTCTATGTCCATTTTTTGAAGAGTTTTAATCATAAATGGGTGCTGAACTTTGTCAAAGGCTTTTTCTGCATCTATTGAGATGATCATGTGATTTTTATCTTTCAATTTGTTAATGTGGTGTATCACACTGATTGATTTGCATATATTGAAGAATCCTTGCCTTTCTGGAATAAACCCAACTTGATCATGGTGTATAAGCTTTGTGATGTGTTGCTGAATTCTGTTTGCTAAAATTTTGTTGAGGATTTTTACATCTATGTTCATCAGTGATATTGGCATGTAGTTTTCTTTTTTTGTGTTCTCTCTGTCTGGTTTTGGTATCAGAGTGATGGTGGCCTCGTAGAATGAGTTTGGAAGTGTTCCTTCCTCTGCAATTTTTTGAAAGAGTTTTAGAGGGATAGACATTAGTTCTTCTCTAAATATTTGATAGAATTCTGCTGTGAAGCCATCTGGCCCTGGGCTTTTGTTTTTTGGGAGATTTTTGATCACCGCTTTCATTTCAGTGCTTATAATTCGGTCGTTCATAATTTCTATTTCATCCTGGTTCAGTCTTGGAAGGTTGAACCTTTCTAAGAATCTGTCCATTTCTTCCAGGTTATCCATTTTATTGCCATATAGTTATTCATAATAGTCTCTTATAATCCTTTGTATGTCTTTATTGTCTGTTGTAACCTTTCCTTTTTCATTTCTAATTTTGTTGATTTGATTTTTCTTTTTTTCTTGATGAGTCTGGCTAAATGCTTGTCAATTTTGTTTGTCTTCTCAAAGTGCTAGCTTTTAGTTTTATTAATCTTTACTATTGTTTGTTTCATTTCTTTTTCATTTATTTCTGCTCAGATCTTTAGGATTTCTTTCCTTCTACTAATTTTGGTGTTTTTTTTTGTTTGTTCTTTTTCCAGTTGTTTTAGGCGTAAAGTTAGGTTGTCTATTTGATATTTTTCTTGTTTCTTGAGGTAGAATTGTATTGCTATAAACTTCCCTCTTAGAACTGCTTTTGCTGCCTCCCATAGGTTTTGAGTTGTTGTGTTTTCATTGTCATTTATTTCTAGAAATTTTTGATTTCCCTTTTGATTTCTTCAGTAACCTGTTAGTTATTTAGAAATGTGTTGTTTAATCTCCATGTGTTTGTGTTTCTTACAGTTTTTTCTTGTAATTGACATCTAGTCTCTTAGCATTGAAGTCAGAGAAGATGCTTGATACAATTTCAATTTTCTTAAATTTACTGACGTTTGATTTGTGACCCAAGATGTGGTCTATCCTGGAGAATGTTCCCTGTGCACTTGAGAAGAAGGTGTATTCTGCATTTGCATGGAATGTCCTGAAGTTATCAATGAGATCTCTCTCATCTAATGTATTCTTTAAGACTTGTGTTTTCTTATTAATTTTGTTTTGATGATCTGTCCATTGGTGTGAGTGGGGTATTAAGTCTCCTAGTATTATTGTGTTACTGTCAATTTCTCCAATTATGTGTGTTAGTGTTGGTCTTATGAATTGAGGTGCCCCTATGTTGGAGAAGGAAATGGCAACCCACTCCAGTACTCTTGCCTGGAAAATTCCATGGACGGAGGAGCCTGGTAGGCTATACAGTCCATGGGGTTGTAAAGAGTCGGACACGACTGAGCGACTTCACTTTCACTTTAACTTATGTTGGGTTCATAGATATTTACAATTGTTATGTTTTTCTCTTGGATTGATTCCTGGATCATTATGTAGTGTCCTTCCTTATCTCTTGCAATCTTCTTTATTTTAGGGTCTATTTTGCCTGATATGAGGATTGCTACTCCAGCTTTCTTTTGCTTCTCATTTGCATGGAATATATTTTCCCATCCTCTCACTTTCAGTCTATATGTGTCTTGAGGTCTGAAGTGGGTTTCTTGTAGACAGCATATATATGGGTCCTGTTTGTGTATCCATTCAGCCAGTGTGTGTCTTTTGGTTGGAACATTTAATCCATTTACATTTAAAGTGATTATTGATATATATGTTCCTATTGCCATTTTCTTAATTGTCTGGAGTTGATATTGTAGATCTTTTTACTTTTGTATTTCTCAACTATATACATCCCTTTAACATTTGTTGTAAATGGTTTGGGATACTGAATTCCCTCAACTTTTGCTTGTCTGAAAAGCTTTTTATTTCTCCATCAGTTTTGAATGAGATCCTTGCCAGGTACTGTAGTCTTCGTTGTAGATTTTTCCTTTTCAGTACTTTATTCTGCCATTCCCTTCTGGCCTGCTGCTGAAAGATCCGTTGTTAAGCGTATGGGGTTTCCCTTGTATGTTACTTGTTGCTTCTCCCTTGCTGTTGTTAATATTCTTTCTTTGTGTTTAGTCTTTGTTAGTTTGATTAGCGTGTGTGTTGGCATGTTGCTCCTTGCGTTTACCTTGTATGGGACTCTTTGTGTCTCTTGGACTCGGTTGATTATTTCCTTTTCCATGTTGGGGAAATTTTCAACTACAATCTTTTCAAAAGTTTTCTCATACCCTTTCTTTTTCTCTTCTTCTGGGATCCCCTATAATTCGAATGTTGGTGGGTTTGATATTGTCTCAGAGGTCTCTGACTATCCTCAGTTCTTTTCATTCTTTTTACTTTATTCTGCTCTTCAGAAGTTATTTCCACCATTTTATCTTCCAGGTCACTGATTCATTCTTCTGCTTCAGATATTCTGCTATTGATTCCTTCTAGAGTATTTTTTGTTTGTTTGTTTGTTTGTTTTTAATAAATTTATTTATTTTAGTTGGGGGCTAATTACTTTACAATATTGTAGTAGTTTTTGCCATACATTGACATGAATCAGCCATGGGTTTACGTGTGTTCCCCTTCCTGGATCCCCCTCCTACCTCCCTCCCCATCCCATCCCTCTGGGTCATCCCATTGCCCCAGCCCTGAGCATTTGTCTCATGATCGAACATGGAATGGTGTTCTGTTTCACATATAATATACATGTTTCAATGCTATTCTCCCAGAACGTCCCATCCTCACCTTCTCCCTCAGAGTCCATAAGACTGTTCTATGCATTTGTGTCTCTCATTCTGTCTCGCATATAGGGTTATCATTGCCATTTTTCAAATTCCATATATATGCATTAGTATACTGTATTGGTGTTTTTCTTTCTGGCTTACTTCACTCTGTATAATGGGCTCCAGTTTCATCCATCTCAATAGAACCGATTCAAATGTATTTTTTTTTAATGGCTGAGTAATATCCCATTGTGTATATGTACCACAGCTTCCTTATCCATTCGTCTGCTGATTTTTAATTTTGGTAATTATGTTGTTTGTCTCTGTATGTTTATTCTGTAATTCTTCTAGGTCTTTGTGATTGATTCTTGTATTTTCTCCATTTTGTTTTCAAGGTTTTTGTTCATCTTTACTATCATCATTCTGAATTCTTTTTCCAGTAGTTTGCCTATTTCCTCTTCATTTATTTGGACTTTTGTGTTTCTAGTTTGTTCTTTCATTTGTGTAGTATTTCTCTGCCTTTTCATTATTATTTTTTTTAACATATTGTGTTTGAGGTCTCCTTTTCCCAGGCTTCAAGGTTGAATTCTTTCTTTCTTTTGGTTTCTGTCCTCCTAAGGTTGGTCCAGTGGTTTGTGTAAGCTTCGTATAGGGTGAGATTTGTGCTGAGTTTTTATTTGTTTGTTTGTTTGTTTTTCCTCGATGTGCAAGGCTGAGTGAGGTGGTAATCCTGTCTGCTGATGATTGTGTTTGTATTTTTGTTTTCTTTGTTGTTTAGATGAGGTGTCCTGCCCAGGGTGCTACTAGTGGTTGGGTGATGCTGGGTGTTGTATTCAAGTGGTTTCCTTTGTGTGAGTTCTCACTATTTGATACTCCCTAGGGTTAGTTCTCTGGTAGTCTAGGATCTTGGAGTCAGTGCTCCCACTCCAAAGGCTCAGGGCTTGATCTCAATCTGCTGTCTCAGATTTGGATCAGTTAGTCTACCTGCTTGTTGCCAGTAGCCAAGCCAAACCCATGATCCAATTTTGCTGGATGGCAACATCCGTTTTTCTCCTTAGTTCCTCTGCTCCTATTCATTCACTAGGCTGAGGCTTCTTAGAAAAGTATCATGCTGGATTTTCCTTCTCCTAAGTGAAGTGTGGCCAGCCCTCAGCTCCAGCCACATCCTGACTGAGGCACTGATGTCCACTGGCTGCAAGCAGTAAACTACTGCCAGGTTGGGTTTGGGCTGTCACCCTTACATCCTGCCCGCCAGCCCTGTTCGTGACCAGCAGCCTAGAACATTCTCCTGGACCAGGAAAGCCTATGAGAGCCAGAGTATTTTTTAGTAAAATAAGAATGTCTACTGATGAGACTGCTAATTGCTATCTTATCTATAATATTTCACTAACCAATAACCTTTGTTTGTCAGTTTGAACTTCTTTTTTTTTTTCCCCAACACTCTCAGCAGGTTCAGATGGTACATTGTGAGACAAAGACAAAAACAACAGGGAGAACCATCTTACAAGAAAAATTAGCAGTAAATCTTCATGACTGGATAGCAAAGGCAGTTTGCTAAAAAAAAAAATCATTCTACTAGGTTGGTGCAAAAGTAATTGTGGTTTTGCATTGTTAAACTTTGCTGTTTCATATTGAAATAAATTCTTAAATAAATGTGGTTATATTATATATCATTTTAATGCACATTTTTCACTTTATGCTTTTTTGCTAATGATTTATTACTTGCTATTCATTTTATATTTATTTTAGACTCCAGAAATGATGTTAGAAAAAATGCAAATTCAAGCAATTTTCTTATTTGAGTTCAGAATGGGTTGTAAAGCAATGGAGACAACTCACAACATCAACAACACATTTGGCTGAGAAATTGCTAACAAAAGTATGGTGCAGTGGTAATTCAAGATGTTTGTAAAGGAGCCTTGAAGATGAGAAGCATAGTGGCCAGCCATCAGACGTTGACAATGACCAGTTGAGAGCAGTCATCAAAGTTGACCCTCTTACAACTACACGCGAATTTGCGGAAGAACTCGACGTCCACCATTCTATGATAGTTCAGCATTTGAAGCAAATTAGAAAGTTGAAAAGGCTCGATAAGTGAGTGCCCCATGAGCTGACTGAAAAATCAAAAAAACTCTCATTTTGACGTGTCCTCTTCTCTTATCTATGCAACAACGACAAACCATTTCTCAATCGGATTGTGATGTGTGAATGAAAAGTGGATTTTATATGACAACTGGTGATGACCATCTCAGTGGTTGGGCCCAGAAGAAGCTACAAAGCACTTCTGAAAGCCAGACTTTCACCAAAAAAAGGTAATGGTCACTGTTTGGTGGTCTGCTGTCCATTTGATCCATAGAGCTTTCTGAATCCTGGCAAAGCCATTATGTCTGAGAAATACGCTCAACAAATTGATGAGATGCACAAAAAAACACAATGCCTGTAGCTGGCTTTGGTCAACGGGAAGGGACCAATTTTTCTCCATGACAATGCCTGACTGCACGTTGCACAACGAATGCTTACCAGTGCTTCAAAGTTTAATGAATTATGCTATGAAGGTTTGCCTCTGCCATATTCACCTGACCTCTTGCCTCTTCTTCAAGCATATTGACAATTTTTTTGCAGGGAAAATGCTTCCACAACCAACAGGAGACAGAAAATGCTTTCCAAGAATTCATCGAATCCCGAAGCATGGATTTTTTGCTACAGGAATTAACAAACTTATTTCTAACTGGCAAAAATGTGTTGATTGTAATTGTTCCTATTTTCATTAATAAAGATATGCTTAAGTCTAGCTATAATGATTTAAAAGTCATGGTCCAAAATCACAATTATGTTTGCACCAACCTAATAACATGAGTAGTTTGACAGTGTTAATTTGTTAAGGAAAAAATATTTAGGACAGGTACTACCCTGAGATCCTTAAGTCATGCTCCAAAACTTCATTTGCTACAAACACAAACACATCCTAAGATGTTCAGAATACATCTTCCAACTCACATTTTCACCTGAGCTATAAGTCCTTTTGGGTACTGAGTAGTAGCAATCAATTTGGTTTGCTTTATGATATGGGCCAAATGCAAACATTGACCCTTTTTGTTCTTCAAATCTCTAAAGCTGATTTAGAAGAAACCAGAATATTGAGTTGAATAGAAATGGCAAAAATAAAGGGCCTCATTTTCAATGAAAGAGGAAGCCTATCAATAAGAATCTCCATTGTGCCACAGACTCTTCCACTTCCAAACTGAGTTGGAATATAACAGCACAAACTGCCCAAAGAGGCACAAGCTGGGAAGGGATGGCAAAGATTTAGAGTAACTTAAGGCTTCCCTGGTGGCTCAGATGGTAAAGAATCCACTTGCAAAGCAGGAGACCTGGGTTCAATCCCTGGGTTTGGAAGACCACCTGCAGAAGGAAACAGCTACCCACTCCAGTATTCTTGCCTGGAGAACTCCATAGACAGAGGAGCCTGGAAGGCTACAGTCCATGGGGTCGCAAAGAGTCAGACATAACTAAGCAACTTTTACTTCACAATGTATCAGAAATTAGAAGCATTAAATTAGAAAAAGGTATTCTGGATATGCTAAACCTAGGTAAGTAAAGAAAGCAACAGATAATGGCCAAAGTAATTGAAAAATAAGCCTAACATTGAATGAGAGATGAATCACAGAATATTGGAAATTGAAAAGAATTTATGACTCACACTCGTCACTTTAAAGAAACAGATCTGTCAGAGAGAGGCCATAACTTGTTCAAAGTCATGAAGTTTAACACAGAAATGGGATCAGAGCCTACACCCTTTTCAGTATGGTCCTCTCTCTACTCAGTTACTTGTTTCTCAAGGCCCTACGGCATGTTAGAGTTTCTCAGGGTTCACATCTGGGCCCCCTTTCCTTCTCTTTCCTCTTTCCCTTAATGATTTCATTTTCCCCCACAGCTTTTATCACTTGACAGATTAATGTCACCCAAATATACTTCTCCAGTGACAATTTCTCTTAACTCCAGACTTTGAATCAACAATTCCATTTGTGTGTTTCACAGCCATCTCAAACTTAACATGTTCAAATGCAGACTTTCAATTCCTACCTTCCCATTATAAACCTACTCTTCCCCAATTGTTCTCCATCTACTACACTGCTCTTGCCAGTTTTTCTACCTAGAAACCAAGATGGCAGCCTAGATTTGGTATCTCTCCTTTACTTTACTCTGTATCAAACCCGCCAATGAGAAGTACATCTCAAAAATGTCTGTACATTTTTACTGCCACCTACACAGTCTAAGTTTCCAACATTTCTTTCTTGGACTATTTCCTCACTGGTCTCTCTGTTCTGATATTCCCACTTCTAATTTATTTGCCACACAGCATACAGGGTGGAATTTAGGAAACATTCCATTTAGAATAAAATCAAAACCTTCATATTGTCCACAAGTTCAGACATTATTTGGCCCTCTATTTCATTATCCAACCTCATTGAATGCCATCTTCTCCCTTGAAAACTCTGCTCTAGCCAAAATAACCTCAAATTTCTCAAATACAACACATTCTTTCTCCTTGAGAACCTCTGCACACGCCACTCCCTCTGTCAAATGTGTTCTTCTCTCCAGTTCTAAAAAGCTGGTTCCTTTTATACCACAGAGCTTGTAGTAAATGCCACTTATATAAAAGAGGCCTTTTCTAATCACCCATCAAACTAGGCACAAGCTTTTTCCTGCTCTTCTCTATAGCACTTCCTTAACTGTTTCTTCATAACACCTACTACCATTTGTAATCACATATTTATTTGGTTATTGGTTATTATCCATCATGTGTTTCTCAGCTAAATGCCAACAAGAATCAAATCTATCTTTCCTACTGCTTCACCACTGTATCACCCACACAGAGCAATGGCAGGTATTAAATAAGCATTTAAATTAATGAAAATGAAAGACAATTGTAATACTGTTCTCTCTACTCAAAGAGGATACAAAAGATTATGTGCTTCCATTCTATGCCAAGGTATTCACTAAGTCAGAAGGAATGTCACAATTGAAAATTGTTAAATTACTAATGGTTGTCAACCCTTTCTCCCTAGAGATTCTTGTTAAACAGTGCCCCATCCATCAAGGGTGAATTAAATTCAGCCCTGCTTGAAGACAGAACAAAATGACTTCACTCAGCCCCTTACGAACTTTTGATTTTATGAAAAATCCATAAGCTCTCATCCTTCTAACATACTGATAAACTAGGTAATTACCCTTTTGATGAAAAAGGAACCCTTTTAATATCCATCCTCACTGAATTATGGACTTCAAAATTGAATTGGAGTCTAATAGACATCAAGCACTACTACATACTGGTTCCCAGCAAAGATGAGAGAAAATCTGTTTGATATCAGAGGACTCAGGGACAGTGCTGTCAGAACATCCTTCCTGCCTTCTCTGGTGACTCCTTATTCTAAACATCAAGTCCATTAGGTGCCCTCCTCATTTTGTGAGACAGTCCCTAACAGAGCAGAAGAGGCATCAGCTGCCCCACCTCAACTGTTCACGGTTTTTGAAATTAATTTCAACTGAATTAGTCATTCAGTTGAAGTACTGTACAGACTTCCTTGGAGATGCAACTTTCGCCCTTCCTACCATGTTGGCTGAGGTCAGAGGGCTCTCTGTCTCACAGCACATCAGTTACCACACTGCAGTTGACCTGTCCCAGAATTCCAATATTTTCCAATGTCCTGACACCTGTCTAAGCCTCTAACCCCTGTTTCCCCCATTACTGACTGAGGTCTTATATCAAAGGACTGATGGAACCACACCATCGACTCCCCCCTGACTTGTGCCCAGAGCCCATAGTCTGCATGTCTGCCCCATGATCCTCCAGTCTATTGGTGCTGCTCAGTTATCAGTAATGGTTCAAAGTTAGCCCTCCCCAGCTAGCAACCCTATTTCACAGCTAAGACTACTATTCTCACTCCTAGATTTCTTGCCTAACTCCCCATTTTCAGGAAATCAGACCACAGACCTTCAGGTGAGCCTATCCAAGTTATTATGCTCACAGTTGAGCCCACACTTTTATGAGATCTCTCCATATTAACCCTCTGTGTTTTATTTTCATACAACTGTCAGTTTAAAGATACATAATCTGTAAATCTTTACGTTCTGGACATTGACATTGGAAAACTTTATTATTTTTAGTTAACATACAACATAGAGTAACAAACGTAGCCTCAAAAAGTTGAACAAACTTTGCCCTTGAGAGTTCTTGCATACTTTCCATATTCAGCACCCAAGGACACTTCTTTTCTCTGTCTGTGAACGTGGAGTACAGCAAGGTTACATTAGCTAATAAAAGCACTCTGCTGACAAAAGATGCTTTTGAAAAGTCACTCAAAAAGGGAGCACTGTCAATAATAGCTTTATGAAAATAAAATGCCACATCTTTGTGAAGTTAAAAGTCTCGGACTGTGGTAAAAATTCTGGTTAGCTTCAAACAATGAAAAGTCTTTTAAGAGCCATGTTTTTCTCAAGTTGGCCTCACCATGCATAATAGCTTGTATATAAATCCAGACTCTTCCAGTCCATTTATCATTTCCTTTCCATGTCATATAGGGGTTCCCATGTGAAGGAAAAATCCACAGAATTAGATGAAAGGCAGGTTATACCTGAATACCAAATAATGGAAATTATAAAAATCATGATATTGAAACTATTTCTCAGAAGTTAAAACAACAGGGAGGTACCATTTTTGCTTATCAGCTAGGCAAGAATGCTGAAATTTCAATCTTGGTTAGAAAGCAAGCAAATGGTATTCTCATACACTGTTACCATGAGAGTATATTTGTACAGACGTTTGGATAGCATGTATTAAAATATAAAATGCAGATACCCTAAAACGCAGTGATTTCTCTTCAAGATATCCTAGAGAGATACTTGTACATGTGCAGCAAAGGACTTTTACAAGGATTCTTATTACAGCACTGTCTATAATAGTAAAAATGTTTTCCCCTTCCAGAACATGTACACCCATGGTGGATTCATGTCAATGCATGGCAAAACAAATATAATATTGTAAAGTTAAAAAATAGAAAATAAACTAATTAAAAAAATAGTAAAAATGTTAAGACTCACTAAAATGTCCATCATCATGGGAATGGCTACATGTTCATCTGCACAAAAATTGAAAATAATGAAGTAGATTTGCATGTACAGTGACCCAGGAAGATATCTACATGACAATACAAACAATATAATCCCACATGTACAAAAAATAGAAACATTTAAAAAATACTTACATATACAAACATATGCACAAAAAGCACATTTATTTACATGTACATAAGAAGGTTGTAAAGAAAATATTAATAAATAAAATATCTAATAAGGTACTTATTTTTGTTGTTTAGTCATTAAGTTGTGTTCAACTGTTTACAACCCCATGGACTACAGCACTCCATGTGAAGCACTCAGGGGAAGGACAGCTTCCTTGTCCTTCATTATGCTCAAACTCATGTTCATTGAGTCAGTGATGCTTATATTTATATTATATAGGTACTTATATTCAATATACAAAGAATGTTTATAACTCAATAAAAAGACCAATTTAAAAATTTTAGACAAAGGATTGGAATAGACGTTTCTCCAAAGAGGAACCAAATATGGCAATAAGTACATGAGAGACTTTCAAGATCATTAGTCATTATGGAAATAAAAGTCAAAATCACAATGAGGTATCATGACACTCACAACAATGGCTATGATAAAAAAGACCGACAAGAATAAGTGTTGACAAGGATTTAGAGAAGTCAGTATCTTCATACATTCCTGGTGGAATATGTGAAATGGGACAGCTGCTATGGAAAACAGTTTAGCAGTTCCTCTAAAAGTTAAATATGGAGTTACCATATTATCTAGCAATTCTACTCCTAGGTACATATCCAAGAAAAATGAAAACATAATGTCTACATAAAAACTTGTACAGGGATGTTCATGAAAATATTATTCACAAAAGCCAAAAAAGTGGAAACAACCTAATGTCTACCAAATGATGAACACATAAACAAAACATGGTATATACATAAATAGAAAATTATTCTCTCATAAAAAAGAATGACGTACTAACATATGCTACAAAAAGGATGAATCTTGAGAACATCATTCTAAATGATAGAAGTCAGACACAAAAGGTTTATTGCATGATTACATTTATGTGAAATATCCAGAGTAGGCAAATCCATAGAGACAGAAAGTAGATTAGTGGTTGCCAGGGGTTGGACTTATTAATACAGTGTTTATAATGTTCTAAAATTAGATAATGGTGATGGTTGTACAACTCTCGGAAAATGCTAAGAGCCACTGAGTTGGTCATTCTAAAAGAGTGAATTTTATGGTATGTAGATTTTAACTCAATGAAACAAATCACTAGTCCAGGTTCAATGCATGATACAGGGTGCTTGGGGCTGGTGCACCGGGATGACCCGGAGGGATGGGATGGGGAGGGAGGAGGGAGGCGGGTTCTGGAAGGGGAACACATGTACACCCATGGTGGATTCATGTCAATGTATGGCAAAACCAATACAATATTGTAAAGTTAAAAAATAGATAAATAAACTAAAAAAAAAAAAAAAAAAATTACCACGGGGGGAAAAATAAATAAAGCTATTATTAAAAGTAAATAATTTTGAAAAATCTTAAAGAGTACTCATCAAGCTAAAAACAGTGGTTTACTTCGGGTGAGGGAATTAATATATTTTTTAATAAGAAGAATAAATGTTCATATTTATTACCCTGTAATTTAAAATATATTGAAAAATTCCTAAGTACTATACAAAATGGTGCTACATATAAGATAAATGCATAGTACTATGTTTTATCCTTCTTGATTTACCACTGAAGGACAGATATTCACTGTAGAAAATATGCTCTTTTCTAGGTGCTGGGTATATAAAAATGAAAAAGTCATGTCCCTTTTCTTCCAAGAACTTATGGTGCATAAAAGAGTAGAGATAGGTATGCAGCCAGTTGTTAAATAGTGTGCTAAATGCTGCAGTAATAGCATGTACATCTAGCAATGAAAGTACGAGGCCAGGGACCCAGGGGAGAAAAGCTGAACTTCAGAAGATAAGCAGAAGTTAGCCAAGGAGAGCAGAGGTGAGGGCAGACAGGCAATGAGAACAGCATGGGCAAAAGCCTTCATGGGTGCTGGGGCCTGGGGATGTTCGGAGAACTGTGGACATCAGCAGTTGTGGCATGAGTAGATGTTTTATGGGGGAGATTCTTGCAGATGGAAGAGCAGGCTGGAGTCAGACTGAAAAGGACTGTAAATCGTGCCTTGCTAAGGAGTCAGGGCACTGTGCTGTAGGCAAGAGAAAATGCCAAGGGACAGAGCAGACTGATGAGAATGAGACTAGAAAAAGGAAAAACAAGTTAGAGATTCCTGAGTTAACCAGGCTGGAGAGAGGAGTGTGAGAGAGACAGCAGGGCCAAGGGAAGTTAAGAGGGAGGTCAGATTCAAGAAGTATTTCAGAGACAGAATAGGCAGGACTCAGGGACTCACTGGTGTAGGAGGGAAAAGGGGCAGTGACAGTGACTTCCAGAAACCATTAGCTGTCAGAGCACATATGAAAGATTCTAGTCAGACTTGCTTGACCCTCAGAAAATAAAATGGAGATGAAAGAAAGGACTTCCTATCTGATAAGAGAAAATATGCCCTGTACTTTGTCAGTCTCTGGATAGACAGACTCTCTTGAGTTCCGGCTGTTGTGACATTATGTGCTGGGGCAAAGAGCATTTGTTCACATGTATCATATTCAAGACATACCAGAGTATGTGCCGTGCACTGTGCCAAGTACATCACATGCATAATTTCTCTGAACCCTCAGGACACCCCTTTGTAGAGGTAGAAAATTGAGGCTTACTGAGATTAAGAAAACAGGTTCAAACACAGGCAGTCTGACTTCAGAGGCCAATGTTCTCAATCACTATGCTCTTCTGCATCTGACAGAAATGCCTCTGAATGTTTGGGTTAAGCAGCTTTGCTTCTTCACTTCCAACAAAGTCAAGTCAGATTATAAACTCATACTCTATTTCTTCTCACAAGACCCAATGCACACCCAGAGTATTCAACACTTCCTCAGTTGAGATCAAAGTGACACTTCAACCTTCTCAGTGAGTTCCAGGATGTCTACACCCCCATGTGAGGCAGGCACACCCATCGAGGGACAGCGCAGCTATAGGATCTGCCAGGTAATCCAGGCAAAGCCAAAGTGGCTTCCAAAGAAAACACACAGTCCTTTGGGCCAATGAAACTATTGGGGATTCAAAGACTCACTAGAGTGCAGGTAGGTATTTTGCTTTTGCTTTTGTTTTTACCACTGAACATATATTTTTCTCTTTCTGCTTATATCACCCAGTTTTCCTTTTGCGGACCACAGTTGGTGTGGGCTCAATATGTATGGAGCAAATGTACATCATCTCTTATTTCAAGGGTAAGATTATGATTTTTACCAATCAGAGTACCTTATCTGTTTTGCCCCAGTAATTGGTTTCAAATTGGTCAAGAGATACAATTCAGTTCTGTGAGACTCAGACCCAGGAAACTTTTTCAAATTGACTGGGAAGAAATAGTCCTGTTTGGACCTTTTAAGGCAGAATGGCTGAAGCTTCCAGGGACATCAACACAGCCAGACTCTGAGTAAGTAGACAAAACAGGAATGAAGAGTTATAAGACTAAAAGAAAAAGCAAGCTTTGTGTTCCTTAATCAAGTTACTCCTAAAACCTAAGCTGAACAGTTGATTACACAAACTAATAAATTCCCCTTAATATCTGAGCTATTTTGAATTTCTGACATCTGCAACCACCACCAACAAAATCACAAGAAAGAGAAACCTAAACACCTGCCTCAGTAACAACTAGAGAGTGCTGAGTGGGCAGCTAGCTAGCCTTCCTGCAAAAGAAACATTCAGAGGAAGCTGCTACTTCTGAGGCATTTACTGCCAAGATGTGCCTGGGAAAAGCAGCTAATGTAAGAGCTGTCACATCTGGAGATGCTCAGAGTTGGCCTTGTAAATAGTACATTACATGGAGCAGCTGTGGGGCGTAAGCAACAAAAGGAAAGCTTAAATAATCTCTGTGCACATAGCATGGATGTGCTGTCAGCCCCGCTTTCTCACATTCTGGTAAGTATAATTTCTTCTCTCCTGACATCTCACATGAGCATCTCCCACTCAAATGTCCTTCCAGAACAGCCCAGATGTTTAATCCTCGTCATTTTCAAAACTCTCCTCTAGTTTCACCTCCAATAAGAAATTTCCCCTGGTCACTGCAGCCTCTATGGACATTTTCTTTGAGTCCCTATAGAGCTTACACCTAGTAACTCCTACATGGGATCCAGGAAACAGCTGAGTTTGCATATCTAACTTGGGAAAATATTCCTGAGGCTTGATTTCCACATGTACTGCAAGCCCACAGAGGGCACAAGAGGAGGAATTTGGAATAATTGCCAAATCTAAGAGGACTAGATTTTAATATAGCAAAGAAGAAACAACAGGGTCTCTAATATTCTGCAACTTTTTTCTGTGTTTCTGTACAAAAAGAAGTTCCTGGGGAAAAACAAGTGCTCTTCATGAGCCAAAGACATTTCTTTTTTTACAGAAGTATAAAAACATTCCTACAACTTACATGAAATCAGAAAAGCTAAATAGCTAAATTTAGAAATTTAGAAAAATTCAGAAAAGCTGAATAGCTAAATAAATCTTAAGAAAGAAGAACAAAGTATGCGGCATCATAATCCTTGATTTCAAGATATACTATAAAGATATGGTAATAAAAACAGTATGGTACTGGCATCAAAAGAGCCAAAATAGACCTATGGAACACAATTAAGAGATTAGTCTACTAATATATAGTCTACTAATATTTGACAAGGAGCTAGAATATTCAATGGAGAAAAGATAGTCTCTTTGATAAATGATACTGATATAATTGGATATCCACATGCCAAAAAAATGAAATCAGACCTTTATCTTATACCACTCACAAAAATTAACTTGAAATGAATTAAAGACATTCCTTCTGACCCTATGACTATTCAGAGCATAAAGTCAGGATTTCAGCTTCCTTCACTAATACCTAATGATAAAAACCCCTCCATGTATTATTGATAAGAGCAGCTAAGTAGACAAATAATAAAAATCTCCTGCTACTTCAAAAGAAAATGAAGAAAATGTGAGTAAACACAAAATCAACTCATCAGATGTATTTTAAAATCACAGCTGTTAGAAGGAACCTCAAGAGACTGTTTCATTCTGCTGGGTTTATGCTGATAAGGTATTGCTCTATCCATGTGAGTATAAAGGAAGCCCCAGAAGGGTAAAAGGTGAGCCTTTTGGCAAACAACTGATTAGCACCAAAAAGCAACATGAAGTTAGATTTCAGTTTCCAGTATTCTCATCAGACCTCTTCCCACTGCACCAAACTGTCCCTCCTCTAAAAACAATTCTGTTCAGAGCATTAGTTGTCATTCCTATATCCATTGTCAGATATGACTGGAGCAACTTAGCACAGACACATATATCCATTGGACATTTTTTAAGCATGATGTTTGCCAGGCAGTATAACAGATAGCAAGTATACAAAAAGAAAACAATACATAGTCTTAGCACATGAAAAACTCATAATCCAGCAAGGAAAACTCAACATAAATAATGAACTATACAGTAACTGCACAGCAAAATCAGCAAAGTGAACAGGGAAGAGAGAGCAATAAATTCTACAGAGAAAGAGGGAAGATGTTTTTGTTGTTATTTGGTTATTAAGTCATGTCCAGCTCTTTTGTGACCCCATGAACTGTAGCCCACCAGGCTCCTCTGTCCATGGGATTTCCCAAGCAAGAATACTGGAGTGGGTTGTCATTTCTTCCTCCAGGGGATCTTCTCAAACCAGGGATCGAACCTGCGTCTCCTGCATTGGCAGGCAGACTTTTTAGCCCTGAGCTACCTGGGAAGCCCAGGGAAGTTTTTACACAGGAGTTAAGCCCTAAAGGATGAGTAGGAGCTATTCCAGCCAGAAGGAACCATGAGAAAAAAGGCATGGGTGTGAATGGCATGTGTGAGAAACAGGAAACATAAAGCATGAATATTCCACATTAGGGGCAAGACAGTCTTCGCTTATACACAAACTTAATAAGATAAAACATCCTCACAGCTGTGCCATGTAAGTTATTTCTGCCTTCTGCAGGCCTTCTAAAGGGCATGACCATGTCCCACTTGCTTTTATCCAAGCTATGCTCACTGTCAGGAAAGGCTTTCCAATTTTCCTCCATACCTACGCCCCACTGTCCTTCCTGGCAGATCTCGAACATTACCACTTCTGCAAACTCCGAGGAGAGTTTATTATTCCTTTCTGTGTGTTCCAATCTCTAGACCTCTTGCTAAATAGCATTTTATTTATTTGTATACATACATGTCCATCTTCTTAACAAGTCTGGTGAAGGTCTCAAAGACAGCAGAACTTTAGATAATTGTATGTTTGATGGATGTGACAGAATGAATGACTTTATAGATGAAAATCTAGGTGCTAAGTGTGATAGAGAAAAAAACATGCATTAAGACAAGTCCTCAAGGGAAATAGACACATTTATAGCTCATAAGTGGAAGAATAATTTTCAGATTTGAAACCCCCAGGGAAACATTTCCATTCAAATGAAGTCCTAACTGTTATCCAAAGATTTTCACATGCAACTGCTTTGGCATTGATTTAAAACTCTGCCTTGACAGAGTCATAAACTGAGATCATGTTAGATCCTTAGAACTCATAAAGGGTCGCTGGCAAAGGTAGATCTTCATGTATAATTTAGACGTGTTAAACATAAGTGTAAGGGGGAGAAAATGACTATCTGGTTTTTCTTTCATCACAGGGCATGTAATCATTATAAAGGTGTTAAACTCTTTGCTAAGTGTGAAAATGAGAGGAAATGAGGCTATTGACAAAAATGCAATCAGATAGTAAATGAAAATTAATGCTGCATGAAACCTCATCTTCTCAGCCTCCCTGTCTCAATGTGTTATTCTCATGAATTAGGGGTGAAGGACAGCTGCCACTCCTAAAAGTAAAGGTTTTATTAAACTTTATTATGTGCCAAAATGCCCGCAGACATTGCCTTTCCTTTGACCTGCTCAAGCTACTCAGTCCTGGGGTTAAAGAAACATCTCATTAGCAGCACCTGATGTGAGTAGTTGTGTTATTAAACTGCTTTGCTGCTCAAAATGGAAAAATACCCAGGATGTCCAACCTTTTACATAATCCTCTTCTCTTTGCAGTGTAAGAGCAGAAACAATAGTGCCTAGAATTACTGTTAACAATAATTTCAAAAACTTGGTCATTTCTGGGATGTCTTTGAGTTAATGGGAAAGAAGCTACTACTGCCAGGTAAAATGCCACACACCAGTAAGAGAGGAGTGGCAGGTAGGTGACAGATAGCGTGCTAATCGGCTCAGACTTTACAGACTGGGAGGCCTAAGAAACAGAAGTTTGTTTTCTCACAGTTTTGGAGACTGGAAGTTTAAGATCAGGGTGTCAAAGGGTTAGTGTCTCATGAGGCTACTCTCCCTGGCTTGCAGGTGGCTACCTTCTCACTATGTCCCACATGGCCTGTCCTCCGTGCTCACTCCTGTGTCTTTTCCTCTTCTTATAAAGATGCCAGTCCCATGGGATTAGGGCCTCGCCCTTATTATTTCATTTAACCTTAACCACCTCCTTGAAGAAGCTATATGTAAATACAGCCACACTGGAGGTTAAGTCTTCAACATATAAATTTAGAGTAGGGGCACACAGTTCAATTTGAGGTATCTAGATAGATAGTCAGCCAGGTGACTAGAAGGACAGAGGGAGGAAGGGAAGAAGGGAGGGGGGAGGGAGGGAGGAAGAGAGAGGGGAAGGGAGGAAGGGAGAGCACTAACCTGCTAGAGAAGGAAGATTAGGATCAGATTTAAATTTCCAACCCTGCATACATACACACACATGGACACACACACTTGCACATACATGAGCCACAGTGCAATACATTAATCAAACATTCAACAAATATTTACTAAGAACTCTGTCATTAGCACTTAGGTGTTATTGAGTGTGCTAACTGAATTTCTAGTTGAAGATGCTTATATTCTAATATGGAAAAAATAATCTATGCATTAAGAAACTTGTTCTTCCATGGAGAAGGAAATGGCAGTCCACTCCAGTATTCTTGCCTGGAGAATCTCTTGAACAGAGGAGCCTGGTAGGCTACAGTTCATGGGGTCACAAAAGAGCTGGACTTGACTTGGCAACTAAAAAACAACAAGGGAAGTCCCAAAGCCTACAAAATTACTCCTAAAAATTCTAATCCCTGTTCTTTATTACAATAGGAGTGTACTTAAGAGACTGTATATATTAT
The DNA here is from genome assembly GCF_054371585.1 of Giraffa tippelskirchi. Taxonomy (NCBI): domain Eukaryota; kingdom Metazoa; phylum Chordata; class Mammalia; order Artiodactyla; family Giraffidae; genus Giraffa; species Giraffa tippelskirchi. The sequence continues at coordinate 21,426,336 of NC_137283.1, read as the reverse complement.
TTTTGTTACATCACACCAGACTTCTAAAAGACAAAATATGAAGGCTATCACTAAAACTTAATTTACTTTAAAATTGTGAAGTCTCTGGTTTAAAATTATGTAAAATCTACTAATAAAAATAAAACATATTTGGCCAAAAAAATGAAAGTTGTTCTTAGCCTCTATTACTGAAAGGATCACTGTGGGAGTTTTTAGAAATGCATATCCTATAATCAAATCTTCTGAATCTAAATAGCTTGAGGAGGTCCTGGGCATCTATATATATTTTTAAATCTCTCCAAGTGATTCTAAAACATAGACAATACGGAAAGCCAACTCAGTCCACTACAATAAACACTGGTCTTTTCTTCTCAACACCAGTGCCCCTGGAATATAATATGTGAAGCTCCTACCACCTCAATGTGAGTGAACTCATCTAGGTGGCTAATAATAAATGGTCCAGGACAATATTAAACCACTGGGCAAGATAAGGCATGAACGCTTCAAGATACATGTATAACTATGAAATGCCTTTATAAATGCGAGAGATTACTATTATGCAGTAGATCACTATCCTACATTTTGAAGTGCAACTTTCTTCTAATGTTTCTAGGAAACACTCCCTGCTTTCTCTAGAGGTTTTCAGGGAAGACTCCACATGCCTTTTGTCTGTGACCCCAGCCCTATGGGGTACCTGAGTAACTGTGAACCAACACTGATCAAGACCCCCATGCTCAGCCCTGCAGACAGGTGAGTCTGGAATTAATCCTGTAGCCATTACTCTGGGCTTCAGTAACTTGTGAGCCCACGGCAGCTGCATGTCTGCTGAACTGCACCCTTCCCCACAACCCCACTCCACCCCACCAGATTAATCCATTCAACTGGACCTCTGTCTGGGCTTCATGTTCTCTACCATAACTCTCACTGGAACCCTAGCCTTCTTGGAGCGGGCATTGGCACTCTGCCCAGCCATTGCCACTGGTCCACTTCCAGGCTAGCTTCTAGCCTTCTTTACATCTCCTTAAGGGCTGGGCTGCTTTTACTCTTGGTGTGCTCAAGCTGCTATATGATTCTCAGATGTAATGTTTCTGCCTCCAGTGGGGTGTTTAGAAATTGCTGATGACATGTTTGGTTGTCACAACAGAACCTGCCTTCTCTCACATCATCACCCTGCTTTTACGAGCATTTAGAAAGTGGGGGCCATTGGAAATGGACATCTCACAACATATTGGACAGCCTCACACAAGGATTAGTTGTAGTGTGTCTCTGTGAACATTCATGCACAGGGAAAACCTTATTGATACTATCTGAGGCTAGATGCTAATTTTGTTTTACATATAACCTCAAGTATATTTTGCAACAAGTCATAAAAGCTAACAAATTTTCATTTACAGTCTAGCTTGTAAATGAAATGGAGACTATATCATCTAGCTAGGACCTTTACCAAGAATTGTTTGTTGCTGCAAAAATCACTTCACCAATAATGCAATGACATTCTTGGTAGATGAGTCACAAGTAAGAAGTTTATTCGTTTGCATTTGTGGTTTCTGTTCTCCATGTGGGTACAAACATGTGACTGCTTCATTATGTCTTTCAGTGCAACCAGGACCATGTAATTACATACTGAAGTATATATTATTTTATTTCAAATTCCATTTGCTAGTCCTTTACATTAAAATTAGGGTATTATATTATTTTTTCTGTGTGAAATGATATGTGCAGCTAGATATTACTATCTATGAATTATCTTTGAAAGTAAAGTGGGTGTTACCAGATGTGCCTTGGAAAGAGATGTTAGGTGTGATAGGTTTGAGATATGAATATTAGCCTTTATTCAGGATAAAGTAAAAATGCAAAGTAACTCTGTGTATCCTCACCACACCCTCAGGGTTCAGCCCTTAGAGTTACACCAGTTCCTGCCCTCCTGCTCCCTGCATGCCCAGGATGGGTCAGTATGCTGTGCTGCCAAGACAACCTATGTACAGGTACCATCCTATAATTTAGAGAGAAATTCTAAAACTTGTTTATAATTCATTCAAATTAAAAGCTAGATTCATAGTAATGATGATAGCATGTGAGAGATTAATGACTATTTTTAAAACCTATATGTAAGAATGCTTTCACATGTACTGATTGTATTTGATGTTCACAACAACCCTGCGAGATGGAAGGAAAGATTCTGTATACAATGGAGAATCCCAATCCCAATCTCAGCCCAATCTGAGGCTGAGAGGCTCAGAGTCACAGATCTAGCAGGGGAGAGCTGGGAATCAAGTCTACACCTCCAAAAGTCGAAAGCTGTGTTCTTCTGGCCTAAATAACACTGCCTCTCAGGCGAGACAAGCAACAGAGAGGAGAAAAAAACAACAGCAAGGCTAAAATAAAAAGAATCAGTATGAAATGCTAAAATATGTAAATACAGGGATGGTAACGGTAACTTCTAAAAGCCTAAAAAGGGCAGTTCAAATCTAGGAGATATGATTAAGGTGGCTCTTTTGACATGTGAATGTACTCTTCCACTGCAACCCAACACAGCCCATATCTATGGATCCACTGTGTACTAAGCAGGTCTATATACACAAATGGCTCCCCAAGAAGACATTTGAAAATAACCGTGCTGCCCTCTACTGTTGACAAAGGAGTAGGAATATAAATAGCAAATAAATTTGCTATTTGAACTGTATCTCTGAGCTGATAACAGGCTGCCGTCTATGGGGTCGCACAGAGTCGGACACGACTGAAGCGACTTAGCAGCAGCAGCAGCAGCAGCTGATAATAAAAATAGACAGCTGCTCCAAGTGCTACATATACCACCTCACTTTAATCAGTGATTTCAAAGTACCGTTTTCATTTAAATAAATATTTGATTCATTACTGAGATCCAATGATTGCTTTGGCTTAATACAGGTAATATAATTTCTACTTCTAATTGCTGTTATTTGGATTCTGTGTTCAAGTCTAACAGATATCCTGTACTTGTAGCTAGTTTGCAAATTCTTATAATGTCATGGCTGATGTCAAAGCCCTAAAGGTCAAACAGAGGCAACTGTTTGTCTTCTGCATGACAAACAAATCTGATATAGGAGGCATCTGCCAGAAGAAATGTATTAATAAGGATTCTGAGACCCTGTCTAGGCTTAGAGAGAAAGAATGCCATAACTGACTAGCAATATCTTCCCAGGAAGGGAGAGTGAGATGATAGGACACAGGCAACATTCTTGCCATCCCTGAGCTAGTCCCACCCACTCATTATACAGATGAAGAAACTGAGGTCCAAAAATCTGGTCAAAGATCTCATTGCTGCTTAAAGTTAGGCTGGGTCAAGAATTCAAGCATCCTATACTCGGGACCGTTCTTCTTATCATTACATGTAAGTTTCTGAGCTAGACCTCCAAGAAGAGTGTTCAAGAAATTCCAGACCAAACTTCAGAATGTAAAAATGATGTTCAGCTAACATAGCTCAAGATAATCCCTAACAAGCAATTCTGTGCATGTTTTCTCTTTTCATAGACGGAAAGCCTTTGTGAAAGGTATGGGCCCCGGCAAAGCCCTTTCATCTTACAATTGATCTTTCTGATAATTGTTCATAAGGAAACAGAATTTCCCATTGTAGAGTCATTTCCATGGTTACCCATTGATTTCCTATAGGAAACATCCTGTTTACATGACCATCATGTCTTTATTGTAAAGGTAAATCACCTTCTGAGTTTTCACTTTATATGCAACCTGAGAAATGTAAAAATGAGCTCTGCAAAATTAGCAGAACAAGTTAAATAAATGATTCATGTGAGTTGGTTTTGCATGAATAAGTTATTAATTCTCTCAACCTTGTTAGGAGAGAATGAAGAGAATTAATGTCATTCTACACAAATAGAAGCCCACTTTTCTGAATTCTGACCTAATTATGAGTATTTGTTAAGTAAAATATATGTGAAATTTCTTGTAGCTAAAAAAGTCTGATAATATTGCTACTATAAATCAGAAACCAAACTTCTCTTTGTAGACCTTAACAGCAGATACACATAGATGATATTGTGATTTACCCTAAAGGTTTTTCAAAACATCCTGTATTTTAGTATGCCAAAGGCAAATTACCTTAGTGATCCAAACATGCCTTACCAGTACTGGCTAAATAGCCCAGCCCATGATTTAAACCAGACTCCATGTGGCAGCCTTAGCAGTGTACACTGACTAAACGCTTGGAAGCAACACATCCAGGATATCTTGGCATAGTGAGCAATGACCACTCATTAAATCAATAGAACATTCAAGCATCCAACATCAACAGAATAAAACTCCCTTAACTCAGGGACAGAAAATTCCATTCTATAGTGATATGCTTTTGCTCTGTGCTAGAGGCTCAGGTCTCTGTCTCCAAAAGCATTTCACCTGTAGTTGGGACTTCTAACATAATCTCAGATCAACTAAATAATTCTAATACAAGTCACAAAATAAAAACACTAGAAGAATGAGGTCACCTTGAACTAGAAGATAGTAAAAAAAAAAAAAAAAAAAAAAAAAGACTTCTTATATAGGAAGGAAAAGTGTATTTTCAATGGGGGGCCTTAAAGAAGCAGTGAGATTTCAATAGGTTTAAGTGGGAAATTACAGAGCTAATAGTTAATGAGCATTTAGTAAGGGCTATGTACTCTGCTAAACCCTTTATGCTATCTCATTTCATCTTCACAACTATCCAGTGAGGTGGTAAGCTATTATCATCTCTTTTTATAGGTGAGAAAGCTGAAGTGAAACAAAGCTCAAGTTAAACTCTGCAACTAGTATTGCAGAGCTGGTAGCAATGATTTCAGTGCAGACTGTTTCCTGATTCTATGGTCTCAGCCACACCATTCCAGCAGAGGGGAAAAGGAGCAAGAGTGCATGGGGATGCAAATCACACAGCATGAGAGTGACAGAGGGTAAATCACTCCATCAAGAGATGAGTGGTATAGTTAGAGGGAGGAAGGGCTGGGAAAACTGCATGATGATGGATTATAGAGATCTCTGAATGCCATTCTTTGTAGCACAAGACATGTGAGAACTGAACTCCAGCTGAGAAGGTGCCAATTAATTCAGGTGGCACTGACCTGTGAGGTGGGGGAGGGCTTAATCACCAGAACACTAAATGCTCATTATCCAACCTTTTAATTGGCAGTCTGGAAAAGTTATCAGCAAAGAACCAAGATTTGATCATGCTGTTAAGGAAAAGACAAGAAAAGGGATAAATGATCCTCTAATCTCTCCCAGACAACAAATCTGTTTTTCAGATGTACATTTTCCTATCTTCCTGTTCCCACTTGAGACAATACCAACAAAAGGAAGAACAGATGGGACTAGAAGCAGAAGGGAGCTGATGAAAGAAAAAAGCAAAAGCTGAGGGAAGGGTGTATATAAAAGGACTCAAAAGGAGAGCAAAGGATTTGGAAATGTAAGGTTATCTCCCTAGCTGAACTAAACGTACTCCAGTGACTACTTTGCAATGTTAACTGGCTTTATCAAGTATTGGTAGAGATTGGTGCCTAGGAATAATCACACAGTTCTTTCAGCACAAAGGTCATCTGACAGAACCAGGTCAGCTGTAAGACCCTGGGGCATGTACATCATCCCTTAGGTATAAAAATGCAGTACAGAGTCAGAGACTATTACTAAACCTTCGACTGGTACATGTGGAAAATTAAATGGGAGAAAGTCAAGGGAAAAGGCATTGGAATGGGAACCGGCAAGGTGGTCAATCCTTCTGAGAGAGGGGTATACACACTTCCCCCGGATGACAAGGTTAAGTGGTAGAGTCCCCAGATTCTACTTCCTGCCTCATGGGAGAGCTTTTCTTCCATTTCCTGAGCTCCTGAATAAGCCAGACCTTTATTCAAAGCCTAGCTCTGCCACTGATTAGAGGTGTGAATTTAGGCAAGTTACGTTCTCTTTGCCATCAAGATAAATAAAACAAGTTCTTTGCGCTCAAAAAGCTAAGGTAAATCTGGTACAAATAGGAAGATAAGGCCAAACAAGAGGAGCAAGCACTAAGTTACTTGACTTTTTGCCCTGCAACAAGCTCATTATACTAAGGAGGTAAAATGTACCATTTCTGCAAAAGACGGAAAAGCTCCTCCCCTTCTCCACAGCTTCAGGGCTAACTCTGGAATTGTTTTGGGGGAAGGGCAGGAAATCAGGACAGAACCTTCAATACTAGATAATATTTATTGATCACTTGGAGCTGTCTACTGTACTACTGTGCATAACAGTTTTATACACATGATCTCATTCAATCCCCCGATTATCTTATGGATTACCATCTCAGTTGTACAGATGAGAAAACTGAGCTTCACAAAGATTAAGTGACTTACCCAAGCCCCACTGGAATTGGGACCTAGCTCCAAACTACTGTCAAGCTGTTTCATGAACAACAGTACTGCTGCAGCAAAACTGGTGTTTTTGCTGTGGCCAAACTCAGGACTCTACAGTGCAAACAAGAAAGTCCTGCCAGTCCAAATATACATCGTAATACCCAAGCATCAAGGCCATTCCCCTGGAGCTGAATTTTGGAAAGCCCATTCAATACATTTTGTTGCATTCCACCAATTTTTGAGGCACTCTGGTGATACAGCAATTACAAAGAAGCAAGTGGTGCCTTTTTTTGTCCTCAAGGAACTTAGAGTGTAGCATGAAGATGACAAGGAAATAGGTAACAGCAAATTAAAGCATCCTCTTCTGAGAAGTATTTTAACAGTACAGGTGTACAAAGGACAGGGGAAAGGAGGGGATAGGGAAGGAGACACTGAAGAGTAACAAGGAAAGAAAGAAGGAGACAAGCGGTCTCTGAGCACTAACTATGTATCATGCACTGTGCTAGGCCTTATCTCTCAATTCTCCCAACACTATGGTACGTAATACTATTCCCCAAATGACCCTGCTCCAAACCCTGAAGAGGCTTTTCAGTACAATGAGAATGACTTCATCCTCCATGATCTGGTTCTTTCTTTCCTCTCTGACATAAGTCTTACCATACACAACCCCTTCCTGGAACATTCCAAGCTCTTTTCAACCTTCCCTGGTAGCTCAGATGGTAAAGAATCTGCCTGTAATGCAGGAGACCCCGGTTCCATTCCTGGGTTGGGAAGATCCACTGGAGAAGGGATAGGCTACCCACTCCAGTATTCTTGGGTTTCCCTGGTGGCTCAACTGGTAAACAATCCGCCTGCAATGCGGGAGACCTGGGTTAGATTCCTGGGTTGGGAAGATCCCCTGAAGGGGAGAACAGTTACCCACTCCAGTATTCTGGCCTGGAAAATTCAATGGACTACAGCCCATGGGATCGCAAAGAGTTGGACACGACTGAGTGACTTTCACTTTCACTTCCAACCTTACAGCATTTGATGCTTGTTCTTTCCCAAGAAATACTCCCACCCTGCTCCCCAACAGCCCTGTAGGCTGCCTCTCTCCTTCTCTCTATCACTGTTTCTACTCAAGTGTCACTTCCAGAGAGAGGCTCTCCCTGACTCTCCTAAAAACCCATCTCCCACCTTCACTCTCAGTCTCCTTGCTCTATTTCCATTGTCTTCAAGGCACTTACATTACCTAACCTTGAACATGAGCTCCAAGAGGGCAGCAATATATCCCAAGTCTAAAGAGTATCTGGCACATAGTAATCACTCAAGGAAAGTATTATGAATGAGCTAAAGATTCTATCTTCACAAGATAAGGAAATAGGGGCTCAGATAAGCTCCTTCACCAAGTTACACAGAAAGATCTAGCGACTTCAAGGGGTTGTCATTATAGCTCACTCCTGCCTTAGGCCTTTACTTTGAAATTCTCTCCACTAGCTCTCTACACAGCTAGCTCCTTCTCCTCTCTTTAGAAAGGCTTTCTGAAGTAACTCTAAAAGTTGCCTCCCTCACACACACTCCCAGTCACTCTCTATCATATTACCTTATTTCATATTCCTCATGCCACTTACTACTCTCTGATATTATCTTGTGGTTTGCTTGATTTTTATTATCTTCCCTAATAGAATGTAAGCACCGTGAGCACTAAGACCACATCTTTCTTGTTTGCTGCTCCACAGTGCCAGCACAGAATAGGCAATGGAAAATAAACCAACAAACAAAGCAGAGTGTCCATGTACATCACTTGGCACCATGAATGGCCCATAAGTGCTTGCTAGCTACTAATTATACATATATATTTAGTAGTAGAGATGATGAGAAGAGGGATAGTAATATTTTAGCAGGCAATGATCGCAGGAAAAGAAATTCAAAGCAAAAAGAATAGTGTCAACAAAGGTGGTTTTTCTTAGATTGTATTCTCAAGGTAGTTTTGCCCCATAAGTCTGTGGTCTGTAAACTGGCCAAAGTAACCTCAGAGATTCAGGGAGATGCTTTTATTCTTTATGGATCAAAAATATTGTTTCAACCAAAAGCATGTCTTCAGCACCTCGCTCCACAATTCCACATGTTTAAAAGACATAAATATTTCAGTTTCAGGAATGGCATCTGATGTGCAGTTTAGTTTGGATTCAATTTTGCAACTCTCTAGTGCAAGTTGACAAGAGAAGTCTTTCTTCAGTATCCCCGAAGATCCCGGGACCCCCACATACCAGACTCTGTGCATGCTCAAGTCCCTCTTGTAAGATGGTGTAGACTGGCTGGCCCTCCATACCTTGGGCACATCCACAGATTCAACTAACGGCTGGTGGAATTTGATCCAGAATCTGCAGATAGGGAGGGCTGACCATAGTTATTCTCCCAAAAAACAATTTGGAAAATTTATGAGTGATGATCCAAAATTGGCAGGAAGTAAAACATCAAACAACAAGGGGAATAAAACTGAAAATACATAAGATGAGCAGCCTGAAACATTTAAATTTTTAATTCATAATTTAAAACAAGAGTTGATTCATCTAAGAGAAAACTGAAAGAGGTGATAAAATTGAAGTTCTAACATGGAGTAAAATGAATAAAGTGTCCATATGTCTTCAAGATTCTCTCACAGCCAACAGTGAGGGCAGGGCAACTTCTTGAGCCTAGAGTAAATCTTAACTTTATTTTGGAATTATTTAGGCAAAGCTGCTGTTGCTGAAAAGAATAATCCCTTCATAAAACTATACCCATTCTTGTTGATGTATGGCAGAAACCAACACAATATTGTAAAGCAATTATTCTCCAGTTAAAAATAAATATTTTTTTACAAATACTATACCCAACACCCAGAGGTTCTACAACCATTTTGCATAAAAACATGCAAAGAGCTAAAGGATGTTGCAACAGTGAACATGGAATAAGAATATGTGCATTCAAACCTAGACTCTGAATGTGTAAGACTGGAGGGATGGGACAGGAGACCCTGGGTGTTGAATCTTGGCTCAATTACCAAATCCCCAGCTACCTACCTATCTCTCTTCACTGCACTTCTACAGTTTTCCTTGAGGCAAAGTCTTAGCATGTTCAAGACTTATTCCTAGAGGGCAGGCCTCTGATGAAAGAAGTTAGCTTTCTGAGAAGCTCCATGAAACTCATCAATGGCCCATTGCTTAAGTCAGTTAATTCTGGTTGATGATAGCAAGTCTTAGACCCCAGTACCCCAATCATGCCAGCTTCCCCAGCCTAAATGTTGGTGTGGCAAATCCTGTCAGTAGCTTGCTAGGCCATACAGCTGCAACCATAAGGCTTGGACTCTAGCCTGCTAGTCACTTGAGGATAGGGGCTGATGCTTCTACCCTCAAAAATAAACACTGAGTTAAGAGCAAGTAGCTGGAGCCAGCTCATAATGCTATTGTATTATGGCTGCCTCCCAACTTTAGCAAAGATGAGTTGATATTTCCTTTAAAATTCAGCTTAAAGGCCCCAAAGCTCAAGGATGGGACTCTCCCTACCCCCCAGAATATGACTTCCAGTTATGCCACATTACTGTGTGCAACCCCAGAATCAGATGAATGGAGAGAAAAAGCACACATCTACTTCATGACTTTGTTAAGTTTCTCCCTAGGACTGATACGTATACTGTCTGACTATTTGCCCTGGTTACCGTAATACCTCCACTATAGCTAATACATATCAAGTGAGAGTAGTACTTCTAAATAACCATTTGGAGTTTGCAGAAATAGGAAGGGAAGATTTAAATATGTGTGTGTGTATACAGCTGAAGACTGGGTTATATCCAGTCTGAAGACTATATATCCACCTCCATAATAAGCATTTATTGAATATTAGGCAATGTCCTGGATATTGGAAGAACACAAACAATAGTCAATAGTCATATCAATCTTACTCTTAAAGAATTTAGATTAGGGGAACACATGTACACCCATGGTGGATTCATGTCAATGTATGGCAAAACAAACACAATATTGTAAAGTTAAAAAATAGATAAATAAACTAATTAAAAAAAAAAAAACAGAAAAAAAAAAACTATCATAATCAAAGCAATGTAGTACTGGTATAAAGACAGACCTATAGACTAATGAAACAGAATAGAGATCCCAGACATAAATCCACACATATATGGCCAACTGATCTCCAACAAGAGTAGCACAAATACAGAATAAGGAAAGGTTAGTCTCTTCAACAATTGGTGTTGGGAAAACTGGATATCTACAGACAAAAGAATGAAATTGGACTCTTATACCACACAAAAATCAGCTCAACATGGAATACAGATTCAAATGTAAGACCTGAAACTATAAAATTCCTAGGAAAAGACATAGGAAAAGTTTCATGACATTGGTCTATGCAATGCTCCACAAATATGACATCAAAAGCACAGGCAACAAAAATAAAAATAGACAAGTGGGACTACATCAAACTGAAAATCTTCTGTATACCCCAAACCACCAACAGAAAGGCAATGTATGGAATAGGAGAAAATATTTACAAACTACATATCTGATAAGTGGTTAATCTCCAAAAAATGTAAGGAGCTCCTACAATTCAACAGAAAAAAATCCCAATATATCAATTTTAAAAATGGACTAAGGAGTTGAACAGACCTTTCTCGCAGAGAAGACATTAAAATGGCCAACAGGTGTATGAAAAAATGCTCGATGACATTACACATCAGGGAAATGAAAATCAAAACCACAGGGAGATATCACTTCATATCTCTTAGGATGGCTATTATGAAGACAACATGTTTTGACAAGGATGTAGACAAACTTTAACCCTCGTACACTGTTGGTGGGAATGTAAAATGGTGCAGCCCTCATTTCATGGAGATAACTCAAAAAATTAGAACTAGAGCTACTGTATAACCCAGCAACCCCATTTCTATGTGTTTATCCAAAAAACCTGAAATCAGAATCTCAAAGAGCTATTAGAACTTCTGGGTGAGCAGCACTATTCACAATAGCCAAGATATGGAAACAACCTAAATATTCATTGACAAATGAAAGGATAAAGAAAATATGGTATATACATACAATTGAATTCAGCCTTAAAAAAGGAAATTCTGCAATACGTGACAACATGGTGGACATTATGCTAAGTAAAATAAGCCAACCATAGAAGATAAATATTTCATGAATCTGCTTATGCTGCTGCTAAGTCGCTTCAGTTGTGTCCAACTCTGTGCGACCCCATAGACGGCAGCCCACCAGGCTCCACTCTCCTTGGGATTCTCAGGCAAGAATACTGGAGTGGGTTGCCATTTCCTTCTCCTGTGCATGAAAGGGAAAAGTGAAAGTGAAGTTGCTCTGTCGTGTCCGACTCTTAGCGACCCCATGGACTATAGTCCACCAGGCTCCTCCGTCCATGGGATTTTCCAGGCAAGAGTACTGGAGTGGGGTGCCATTGCTTATATGAGGTATCAAAAGTAATCAAATTAATAGAATCAAAGAATAGAATGGTGGTTTCCAGGGACTGGGAATAAGGAGAAATAGAGACTTACTAATCAATGTGATGTTGGAGAAGACTCTTGAGAGTCCCTTGGACTGCAAGGAGATCCAATCAATCCATCCTAAAGGAGATCAATCCTGGGTGTTCACTGGAAGGAATGATGTTGAAGCTGAAACTCCAATACTTTGGCCACCTCATGCGAAGAGTTGACTCATTGGAAAAGACCCTAATGCTGGGTAGGATTGGGGGCAGGAGGAGAAGGGGACGACAGAGGATGAGATGGTTGGATGGCATCAACGACTCGATGAACATGGGTTTGGGTAGACTCCGGGAGTTGGTGATGGACAGAGAGGTCTGGCGTGCTGCAATTCATGGGGTCACAAGGAGTCGGACACGACTGAGCAACTGAACTGAACTGAACTGAGTCAATGGGCATAAAGTCATAGTTAAACAAGATGAATAAGCTCTAGAGACCAACACTTTAGCTATAATCAATGAGAATGTTTTGTTAAGAGGGTATATCTCATATGAAATATTCTTACCACAATAAAAGAAAACAAACAAAAAAAAAGAATTTAGATTCCAGCAGGAGATATAAGATACACAGAAAATTACAATATAGAATAGAAAATGATTAGTGTCACCAAAAAAGTATAGTCAAAATGTCACAATAGTTCAAAAAAAAAAAAAAAGATATCATGAAAGTGATGATATTTAAGCCAGAGAATGACATTAACAGACAGAGAAAATGGCATAATCCAACACAGAGAGAAGTTGAAGACTGACTGGACTACAGGGCCTGTTTGGGGAGCTAGGAAATATGGATAGAAAGGTTATCTATATCTCAGTCACAAAGGATTTAACCACTAGACTAGGAACATAAGCTTTAGTCTGAAGACCAACAACAGCCACTCATAGATGATAACTTCTCAGAGCTGTTGCTAGAGGAATTCCAGAGGCAAGAAGTCACCCTACCAGATGACTTCTGATGGCTCTCCTTCCTCTCATATTCCCTGAGTTGCTAAATTTATGCTGATGAAGAAATAATACTCCAATTTGGGCATGACCACATGTTGAATTAGGGCTTGAGTGTGGAGAAGTTACTATTGCCTTCTGAAAGTAAAGGCTTATCAGGTGATGCAGAGAGAGCAAAGTTCAAGCAACTAAAGGGAATAGAAAACCCAAGCCATAGAGGGCTCTTCTCTTCCTAATGATCCCCTTGGGCAAGCTAACCAGTTCAGAGATTCAGCTTGACATCATCAACTTGTTTCTTCACAAACAATTTCTCAGCAAGAAAGTAGTATTTTTCCTCTTTGCCCCACTGGTTGACACATAAGTCGTAATCCCTCCCCATACCTGATAGTTTCATTTAATAGCTGAAGGGAAAATAACTATTGTGGGCTGGGAGGCTTAACCTAAACTCCAGGCATCTTTAACCTGATTAGATCCATTTACAGTGAACTCGAGCCAAGTGAAGCAACTATTTACAGAGCAACTGGAAGGGATTCACTGAACTGGAATGCAGTGCACTGAGCTAATTCTACAAAACTGTGATTACAAAACTACAGAGCTTGACCAAGGAAAGGTTCATGTGTTTAATGACCTTGTATCTAAAATCAGACACAATCTAACTCCTTCCTTTCTTACTACAGGAATTAGCTAACTATATTGCTTTACTTATACAACTTTGTGTCTGAATAATATGACTAATGTAAACTGTGATTTCTAGAAATTTATCATGAAGAAACAGACAAATATGCAAAGATGCATGCAGAAGGATGTTTACTGCAGTATTTTCTAAAATAGTGAAAGACTGGAAATAATATCCATCAGGAGAGATTAAAGTACAGTTACACATAAATCACAGCAGGATCTTCTATGACCCACCTCCCAGAGTAATGGAAAAAAAGCAAAAACAAACAAACGGAACCTAATTAAACTTAAAAGCTTTTGCACAAAGAAGGAAACTATAAGCAAGGTGAAAAGATAGCCTTCAGAATGGGAGAAAATAATAGCAAATGAAGCAACTGACAAAGAATTAATCTCCAAAATATACAAGCAGCTCATGCAGCTCAATACCAGAAAATAAACGACCCAATCAAAAAATGGGCCAAAGAACTAAACAGACAGTTCTCCAAAGAAGACATACAGATGGCTAACAAACACATGAAAAGATGCTTGACATCACTCATTATCAGAGAAATGCAAATCAAAACCACAATGAGGTACCATCTCACGCTGGTCAGAATGGCTGCCATCAAAAAGTCTATAAACAGTAAATGCTGGAGAGGGTGTGGAGAAAAGGGAACCTTCTTACGCTGTTGGTGGGAATGCAAACTAGTACAGCCACTATGGAGAACAGTGTGAAGATTCCTTAAAAAAATGGAAATAGAACTGCCATATGACCCAGCAATCCCACTGCTGGGCATACACACCGAGGAAACCAGAATTGAAAGAGACCTCTGTACCCCAATGTTCATTGCAACACTGTTTATAATAGCCAGGACATGGAAACAACCTAAATGTCAGTGGGCAGATAAATGGATAAGAAAGTTGTGGTACATATACACAATGGAATATTACTCAGCTATTAAAAAGAACACATCTGAATCAGTTCTAATGAGGTGGATGAACCTGGAGCCTATTATACAGAGTGAAGTAAGTCAGGAAGAAAAACACCAATACAATATGTTAATGCATATATATGGAATTTAGACAGATGGTAACAACGACCCTATATGTGAGATAGCAAAAGAGACAAAGAGATAAAGAACAGACTTTTGGACTCTGTGGGAGAAGGCAAGGGTGGGATGATTTGAGAGAATAGCATTGAAACATGTATATTACCATATGTGAAATAGATTGCCAGTCCAAGTTCGATCCATGAAACAGGGCACTCAGAGCCATGCACTGGGACAACCCAGAGGGATGGGATGGGGAGGGAGGTGGGAGGGAGTTTGGGATGGGGAGGGAGAAGGGAGGGGGTTTGGAATGGGGGACACATGTACACCCGTGGCTGATTCATGTCAATGTATGGCAAAAACCACCACAATTATGTAAAGTAATTAGCCTCCAATTTAAAATAATTAATTAATTAATAAAAAAAATAAATAAAGTACAGTCACAAAATGAACTATTAGCCAGCCAAAACCAGAATAAATTAGATGGAATAACAAGAAAAGATGTCCAGATATTGCTCAGAAAACTAGGATGCCAATAGTATGCATTGTTGTTGTTGTTCAGTCAACCAGTCATGTCCAACTCTTTGCCACCGCATGGACTGCAGAACACCAGGCCTCCTTCTCCCCCACCATCTCCCAAAGTTCGCCTAGGTTCATGTCCATTGTATCGGTGATGCCATCTAGCCATCTCAGCCTCTGATGCTCTCTTCTCCTTCTGCGCTCAATCTTTCCCAGCATCAGGGACTTTTCCAATGCATCAGCTGTTTGCATCAGATAACCAAAATCCTGGAGCTTTAGTTTCAACATCAGTCCTTCCAACGAGTATTCAGGGTTGATTTCCCTTAAGATTGACTGGTTTGATCTCCTTGCTGTCCAAGGACTTTCAGGAGTCTTCTCCAGCACCACAGTTTGAAGGTATCAATTCTTTGGCATTCTGCCTTCTTTACGGTTCAGCTTTCACCATAGTTAATGAAACAGAGGTAGATGTTTTTCTGGAATTCCCTACTTTTCTCTATGATCCAGTGAATGTTGGCAACTTGAACTCTGGTTCCTCTTCCTTTTATAAACCCAGTTTGGACATCTGAAAGTTCTTGGTTCACATAATGCTGAATCCCTAACATGTAAATTTTAAGCAGAACCTTACTAGCATGGGAGATAAGTGCAATTGTTTGAAGGTTACCACATTCTTTAGCATTACCCTTCTTGGGAAATGGGATGAACCTGGACCTTTTCCAGTCCTGTGGCCACTGCTGGGTCTTCCAGATTTGCTGACATATTGAAGGCAACACCTTGATGGCATCATCCTTTAGGGTTTTGAATAGTTCTGTGGGTAGTAGTATAGTATAGCACAGTATAGTATAATATAATATAGTTTGGTGGTTTAGTCTCTAAGTCATGTCTGACTCTTGTGACCCCATGGACTGTAGCCTGCCAGGCTCCTCTGCCCATGGGATTCTCCAGGCAAAAATACTGGAATGGGTTGCCATTTCCTTCTCCAGGGGATCTTCCCAACTCAGAGATTGAACTCGGGTCTCTTGCATTGCAGGCAGATTCTCTACCAACTGAGATATGAAGGAAACACCATAATAGTATAGTATGTACAACACAATCTAATTTTTAAATTTATATATTTTATATATAAATATATATTCATAAAATTTAAATGTACATATAAATTTGTGTATAAACATGGAAGATATATACAAAAGATCTATGTTTAAAACAAAATATAGACTACACATAGGTACATATATGCAATATATTTCTATAGATAGATAAATGTATTTATATACACAGAGAATGTAAGACAAAGAAAAGCCTAAAAATTATGAAACAAATTAGCAAGTTAACAGTGACTGTCTCTAGGGGTTTGGTACATTGGATAATTCTTATTTTCTACTTGTGTACTTCTGAGTAGATAGAATTTTGTTATAATAAGCATATATTGCTTTTACAATCAGAAAAAGAATATTTCTATCAAAAAAAGAAGATAGAAAAAGAGACTCCAATCCTTCATTAACTTTTCAAAATTTAAATATTACTTATATTACAGATAATTTTAAAATCTTTTAAAGATTGTTGAAAATAAAGGGTTGTATAAAATAAGCTCTTTGGCATACTGAAAAGAATACTGGATCTAAATTTCAAAGTCTTCAGTGTTGAGTCCTAGCTCTTCATTTTCTATTTCCAAACCTCACCTTCTTAATTTATAAAACAAATGGTTATATTTACTGGCTCTCAAAGTCCCTCCTAACATTTTATTATTCTAACTGGAAATAAACATGCCAGGATTCAATCCTCCCTCATTAGAAATGGCCTGCGATAGGGCCTATAAAACTGCTGTAATTCAAAGACAGGTGGGTTGGTCCCAAACCCTTGGAAGAACTGGCTCACATAATGGAGTACATTTCAATCTTAGGTCCCCAAATAGCAAACACATTCTAGCTAACTAAGCAAAGAATATCAGGGAAAAGGGAACAAGTCCTTTTTGTGACCTGCAGTCACAATTTCTGCCAATATTTCTATAATGATCCCCTACCTACACACACACACACACACACACACACACACACTCACTCACTCACTCACTCACTCACTCAGTCACCATTTTTAGAGATGAAACTTAGTCCAGAGAGGTAAAGGGGCTTGCATAAAATCTCACAGTTAATGAGTAGAAAATTCAGGACTACAAACATGTAATTATGTCTAGGCTGAGTGTAATACCCTTTAGACTTCATACTTCTCACCTGATGAGGCTATTCATAATACCTCCTACAACTCAGATTACTTCTCTGAAATTGTAATACATTAAAAGGGAAAGGCTTTTTAAGATGAATCATTTCCATCTCCCTTTTCCCACCCTCATAGTAGGCACGCTGATATATACTTATCATCTACTTTGAGGGTGCACCCAAGTAGAGATCTAAGTTATCCTAGGCACTTTCAATGAACCAAACAAACTACTTAAGATGGAAGATATTAAAAGGGTAAACTTAGAAGTGTGACATCAAGTGGGCCTTAGGAAGCATCACTACGAACAAAGCTAGTGGAGGTGATGGAATTCCAGTTGAGCTATTTCAAATCCTCAAAGGTGATGCTGTGAAAGTGCCGCACTCAATATGTCAGCAAATTTGGAAAACTCAGCAGTGGCCACAGGACTGGAAAAGGTCAGTTTTCATTCCAATCCCAAAGAAAGGCAATGCCAAAGAATGCTCAAACTACCGCACAATTGCACTCATCTCACACACTAGTAAAGTAATGCTCAAAATTCTCCAAGTCAGGCTTCAGCATTACGTGAACTGTGAACTTTCAGATGTTCAAGCTGGTTTTAGAAAAGGCAGAGGAACCACAGATCAAATTGCCAACATCTGCTGGATCATCGAAAAAGCAAGAGAGTTCCAGAAAAACATCTATTTCTGCTTCATTGACTATGCCAAAGCCTCTGACTGTGTGGATCACAATAAACTGTGGAAAATTCTGAAAGAGATGGGAATACCAGACCACCTGACCTGCCTCTTGAGAAACCTGTATGCAGGTCAGGAAGCAACAGTTAGAACTTGACATAGAACAACAGACTGGTTCCAAATAGGAAAAGGAGTATGTCAAGGCTGTATATTGTCACCCTGCTTATTTAACTTATATGCAGAGTACATCATGAGAAACGCTGGGCTGGAAGAAGCACAAGCTGGAATCAAGATTGCCGGGAGAAATATCAATAACCTCAGATATGCAGATGATACCACTCTTATGGCAGAAAGTGAAAAAGAACTAAAGAGCCTCTTGAGGAAAGTGAAAGATGAGAGTGAAAAAGTTCGCTTAAAGCTCAACATTCAGAAAACTAAGATTGTGGCATCCAGTCCCATCACTTCATGGCAAATAGATGGGGAAACAATGGAAACAGTGGCTGACTTTATTTTTTGGGCTCCAAAATCACTGCAGATGGTGATTGCAGCCATGAAATTAAAAGACGCTTACTCCTTGGAAGGAAAGTTATGACCAACCTAGACAGCATATTCAAAAGCAGAGACATTACTTTGTCAACAAAGATTCATCTAGTCGAGGCTATGGTTTTTCCAGTAGTCATGTATGGATGTGAGAGTTGAATTATAAAGAAAGCTGAGCACAAAAGAATTGATGGTTTTGAACTGTGGTGTTGGAGAAGACTCTTGAGAGTTCCTTGGACTGCAAGAAGATTCAACCAATCCATCCTAAAAGAGATCAGCCCTGGGTGTTCACTGGAAGGACTGATGTTGAAGTTTAAGCTCCAATACTTTGGCCACCTGATGTGAAGAGCTCACTCATTGGAAAAGACCCTGATGCTGGGAAAGATTGAGGGCAGGAGGAGAAGGCGATGACAGAGGATAAGATGGTTGGATGGCATCACCGACTCAATGGACATGAGTTTGAGTAAACTCTGGGAGTTGGTGATGGACAGGGAGGCCTGGCGTGCTGCAGTTCATGGGGTCACAAAGAGTTGGACACAAATGAACAACTGAACTGAACTGAAACTTAGAAGCAACTATGTTTAAGAGAAAGAAAACAAAACTAGGAAATGGAAGACCTAGGTTCAAGTGCTAATTCTGATATTTGATTGCTGTAGGACCTTAGTCAATCTATTTAATATTTCTAAGCCTCAGTTGTCATTTGTATAATTTAGGAACCATGCATTCATATATTCAACAAATATATGAGTGTTTCCATGTGCCAGTCATGGTACTAGATGTAGAAGAAATGATGTTGAGCCAAAGTAGATACAGTTAGTACTTGTCCTCATGGAATTTGTAGTATAGTAGGAGAGGTCCTCATGGAATTTGTGGTATAGAAGGAGAGTTGAACATTAAATAATCATACAAATAAATGAATGATGATTGTTAGAAAAATAATTATCATTTCAGAGTACATAGCAAAAGTACATGGCTTAGTCTTGAGCAAGTGATACTTCAACTTAGATTTGATGAATAAGCAGTCATTAACTTTGTGAAACGACAGAAGAGAATGAGGAAATATCTTCCAAGAATAGGAAGCACTATGTGCAAAGGCCCTGTGATAGCAAAACGCAGAAATGGCTTGAAGAACTAAAAGGAGGCAATGAAAATGGCTATTGAAAAGTTTTAAACATGTGAGTGAATATTACAGAGCAGTTGTGAGATAACATGAAACAGGACATAAAGCATTGCTTTAACGATTGAAGTAAATGATATGCTAGATGTTAACAGGAGAAAAAAGTATACAAACCATTTGAAACAACTCCCCATCCCCAAGACAAAGGCATTAATTATCAAAATACTAGCTGATGTTGTTCAGTGACTAAAGTATTTCACTAGAAAATGCAAGAATGGAATATAACAGCACCACAGGTTTGTTTGTTTTTTAAGTTGAAAATCTTCCAGTTGAAAGAGCAAAAAATATAAGGTTCACCATGTTTAAAAGAAGAGTCTGACTTTATAGAAAACAAATGACAGGATTTATCAGACATCTCCACTGCAGAGACAACAATGAATGCTAATCTAGTTTAATACAGTAGAAATGAAAGCTCAAAAGAGAAGCCATCCAGGTTGTGATCAAATGTAGCTTCTTAGAAACAATTCAAAATGCAATCACCTGACTTCCTGAACTCCTGGGTCAAGTTCCAATCAAAGAAATTATAAGCTGACTTTGCCACAACTAAAAATTTCTACTAAGATAAAATGTATATTTTATTTTGAACTTAAATGAAACTTTAAGAAAAGTGTCAGTAGAATTGGTGGGTCTTTTTTCTTTCTTAAGAACACTGCTGGTGAACTTACTAATAGACTTATAAATGAGGGTGATAGAGTGTCAACTTTGATAAGGGCATTAATTAAATGAAAATTGACTGTTGACATTTCTACAAGTTCAAGCCAGTAGATCAGACACAAACCCAAAGGAAGAGAGAAGGTCAAGGTGATATTCTACTTGCCAGAAAGTAAGTTAAAAGTTTCTGAATAAGCTAAGACATATGAAGCTGCAGTCCTGTAGACTTTTTACTTATAAGAAGTCTAATAGAACCATCTAAATGGCAAGGAATTTCTAGAAACATATTAGGTAGCAACTAGCATGGCTTAATTTAGATTAGAGCAATGTAAATTTTCTTCTTTAACAAAGCAGCATATCATAAAAATAAAGTAAATAAGGATATGTAATCTATCATAACTTTAACAATCTTTTCAGTTCTACCATGCAACACAAAGTACCATGTAAGAGGAAATATAATGAGGTGGCCTAGAGGTTATACCCAAAGAGTGGTTAATGCATCAGAATAAATTACAGATATATTAAAGAATTGAATATGCAAAAATAAAATCATTAAAAAAGAAGTGAATATTATTAAATTTTTGCAAAGGGCAACTAGAAGCAATTTGAAGAAACAAAACAAAAGAAAATAAAAGGAAAGGGGCTTGCTAAATCACCATCAAATGAATACACTTCCAAATAAAAATTTTAAAAAATCCCAAAATAGATAAATAACAGAGGAAAACACTGGCAAAAAATATGGTAGACACCAAATTACCATTTTTAGTTCACAGCAAGGTTACCAAGTTATGAGTGGAAAAACAAGTGAAGAATGATGAAGACAAGAGAATTAAGACCTAGTTTCTAGTGAGGTTTTGTTTGGGTCATGGTTTTGATCCCTACACATATTTGTTCTCTATTATCATATAACAAATTACCTCAAAACTTACTAGCTTATAATATTAAACATTTATTATGTCACAGTTTTTGTGAATTAGTAATGTAACAACAGCTAAGCTGAATAAGGCAGCAATCATCTGAAACCTTAACTAGGGCTGAAGGATCTATTTCTAAGATGACTCACATACGTGGATATTGGCAGGAGACCTCAGTCTCACCACATTAACTTTTCCATAGGTTGCCTGAGTATCCTCTCAATATGGCAGCTGAATTACTAGTAAGTGAGAGATCCAAGAAAGAGCAAGAGGGAAGCCATAATGCATTTTATGACATAACCTCATAAGTTACACTCTATCACTTCCACAACATCTTACTGATTACAAGGGTCAGCTTCATCCAGTGTGGGAGTAGAGTAAATGAAGGCTTAAAAGTCATAAAACTATCTACTGATTAATAATAGAAAATACAAACCTTTCCTTTATTCATTAAATGTTTATTGAATATCTGCAATGTGCTATCCAGAATACTATGTGCTATCTTGGTAAAAATCAATTCAAAATAGTTGATCTCAGTCACAAACAACTCTAGCAATAGCAGTATATTTCAAAACTGAGCAAGAGTGAGAAATGTAGGTTTCAAGCGGCCCAACTTCTGTGGGCCACTGTACCAATGGGAATCTCAAAACTCTACTCAATGGCCAGAGAGTTGTCCATCAATGTCAAGATACTTCTGACTAACACTACAACTGTCCCAAGCATGTCAGTACAAATCCAAACCGAGTTGGTAGCTTTCTAGCCAGGACCAACACAAGAATCATCAACTAATGCTTGAGAGGCTTAGATTTGAAGCTTGTAGAGACTCTTGAAATTGTTTCAAATACAACTCATAAGCCTCCCTGAAGGTCTAAAACTCCATCCTGTGTGCCAAAGATGATGCTTTTAGCCCACTAACTTTCGAGCAGGCATTCTGCTTTGTCTAGTATCCAATCAATAAATATTTGTGGAATAACTGTTAGATATAAGGCACTACACTAGCTCTAGGGAAATACACATTGTCTTCATGGAGGAAATAGACAGTAAGCAAGCAAACAAACTAAACAGTATAGTTTGTTGGGCTCTGGAAACGAGACCTTTAAATAGCAGACATTCCTAATAAACCAAATTCGGATTGTTCCTCTTGAGATCTTCGTGAGGCCTGACCACATCCAAGCAGATAAAAAAATACAGAAAACTATAGTGAATGCACAAATGTATCTCTTTCTGTGAGGAGTATTCCTAGTTAAGGAATGCTTCACTTGGAAATTCTTCTTGCCCTTTAAGTATTCCATTGCTTTATAGAGACCTTCTTTCTAAGAGTCAGGATCTGCTAATGATATAATCAATAACAATAATACAGTATTTGAAGTTTAGAATATTTTTCATAAATACTATCTTGTTTAAAAAATAATAATACAACATACTGTATTAATACAGCTTATTAAGCATTATGAAACTGCTTGGCAAGAGCTTGGACTTTGCAAAAAGGAGAGAGTTTCTCAAAATGTGGTCATGTAGCTCTGAGATAAAGGCCAACCTATACAGAGCTTTAAGGCCCATGGTAGGAATAATGTTACATGCAGTGGGAAAATAGTGAATGATTTTCATCAGGCAAGTGACAAGGTCAGATTTAAATTAGCAGTTTGTGGAATGCTGTACTATACCCAAGCAGTCATGTGATAACTGCTAAAGAGTGAGTAGGTCAGTCAGGGCCAAGAAATCAGGCAGCCTGTCTTGACCCATATAGAGACCAGGACCCTTGGCCTTATCACCATTAGAACAGTGCCATTCACCCTGGGCACAGAAATAAATGCAGCTCTTGCTGCTAATTGTTAGTTTGTCCTCATTTACTGAAAGTGAAAGGTCTTCTCCTGATGACTCATTCACAAATCCTGCTGCTCTTCCTAATTAAAAAATTTTCAAACAATTTGATACATTAGTTATTATGAGCCCAGACATACCAGGCATAAATCCTTTCTGCCACCCATATGCATTCCAGGATTTCACTGCTGCATCTTTCATCATTATGAGGGAAATTTTTCAACATAATTTTCATAACACTTTCTGCCATGTTCTCCTCTCAACTTTTTTGGAGTGGTGACTGCTCAGAGGTAATGAATATCATATCTGGCATCTTTAAAAAATAAATGCTCAACATCACTCATTATTAGAGAAATGCAAATCAAAACCACAATGAGGTATCATTTCACACCAGTCAGAATGGCTGCTATCCAAAAGTCTACAAGCAATAAATGCTGGAGAGGGTGTGGAGAAAAGGGAACCCTCTTACACTGTTGGTGGGAATGCAAACTAGTACAGCCACTATGGAGAACAGTGTGGAGATTCCTTAAAAAACTGGGAATAGAACTGCCATATGACCCAGCAATCCCACTGCTGGGCATATACACCGAGGAAACCAGAATTGAAAGAGACGCGTGTACCCCAATGTTCATCGCAGCACTGTTTACAATAGCCAGGACATGGAAGCAACCTAGATGTCCATCAGCAGATGAATGGATAAGGAAGCTGTGGTACATATACACAATGGAATATTACTCAGCCATTAAAAAAAATACATTTGAACCGGTTCTACTGAGATGGATGAAACTGGAGCCCATTATACAGAGTGAAGTAAGCCAGAAAGAAAAACAACAATACAGTATACTAATGCATATATATGGAATCTGAAAGATGGTAACGATAACCCTATATGCGGGACAGAATGAGAGACACAGATGCATGGAACAATTTTATGGACTCTGAGGGAGAAGGTGAGGGTGGGACGTTCTGGGAGAATGGCATTGAGACATGTGTATTGTCATATGTGAAACAGAGCACCATTCCATGTTCGATGCATGTGACAAGGGCTCGGGGCCGGGGCAGTGGGATGATCCAGAGGGATGGGAGGGGGAGGGAGGTGGGTGGGGGGTTCGGGAAGGGGAACACATGTAAACCCATGGCTGATTCTTGTCAATGTATGGCAAAAACTATTACAATATTGTAAAGTAATTAGCCCCCAAGTAAAATAAATAAATTTATAAAAAAAAAATAAATAAATAAAATGTACATATTTAAAATCAAACAAAAAAAAAAAAAATAAAGCCTTAACAGAGACTCAAGGGAGGAAAAAAAGGGTTGCTTAGAAGTGCTATGGAGCACAGACTTAGGAATGCACTGTGGGTTGTGATTTTTTTACACCTAAACCAATAATGCAGTCAGAAACAAACTGAATTTGTGGTCATCTTAGGTTTCAGAAAATTAACTGACTCATTCTTGCATCCTTTTAAGTACTGCACATTTTCATCAGTATAATTGGTTATATATTGGGAATTCTTAAAGAGGGAATAGGCAATTATAAAAATTAAGCTGTCACTCCATTTACCTTAAACCTATTTATCCAAGGACAGGACTTTGAGATTCACCCTTCTCTGAGATAATTTCTCTAATTAATCCAGTCACATGACTTACTCACATTATGTGACATTATATGTGGCCTCTGGCACAAAGCCACTAGCAAATAGGCATGTGTCTTATTTGATTTCTCCATTTCCCACACCACGCCCAACACAAACAAATACCCAGAGTCAAGGACTTGGGTGCAAGGAATTTACTTTGGACATACTCACAGGAAGCAGCAGTTACAAAGTAGGGAGCCTAAGACATAGAGGTAGGAAGAAAGGAGGTGCTGATAACTACTGGGAAACTGATAATCAATGAATTTGGGGACTAATTCTTGAAAGACCACAAAGAATGCACCTAAGAATTTCCTCTGAAGGACAAGAGGTTGAGGCTTTTATCCCATTTTCCACTGGCTGAGGTTTGTTGCTATAGGCATGAACTCCATGGTATTCTGTCCTGCCCAAAAAGTGGACCAAGAGAGCTTCAGGGACTTAAGAAAAAAAAAAAAAAAGAAAGCCCTGAGACAGAAGGACAAAGAGAAGTAGAAGGTTCTTAAGGCAGGATGTAGTCAGCCTACAGGTGAACTGTCCAGCACAGCTGCAGCGGAGATTCATGGTGGATCAAGAGAATGTGGCACAGGACACAGAAAGTATTTGCTACAACATAGAAGTGATGCTGCCAGTTATAACACTGAAAGTGTGAACAATCACATCACTTAATTCTTAGTGTTACACAGAGACTGAGTGATCAGCTGGCTGAGTCTGAGAATTGCCTGACAAGTATTAAATGAGCATCTACTGAACACTATCTGAACAGTATGGGGACATACAGATGCTAAAGGCAAGGTGACCAGTTCTCAAGGAGTTTACAATCTGGTAGGGACTATCAAGAGTCACAGACAAACTAATATGTAACTACTGGTTCTGACCATAAAGGCACAAGAAGGGGAAAATAGTACCATGACGGAATTAAGAAAATCTTTTCTGGAGTCAGATAGACCTAGCTTTGTATTAAGCCAGGATGTGCTGTGTGATCATAGACAAAGTGCTTACTCTCTCTGTTTCATAATTTATCTAAAATTTAGGAAAAAATAACATTATCTGCTTCATGAGATGGTTGTGAGAATTAAACATACATAAAGCAATAATCACAGCCTGGCACATATGTGGTAAATATTGGTTATTTTCATAAAAGTTTAATAAATGAGATTTCAGAATGAGAATAAGGATCTCATCTCCATACCAGACTCTCTCTCTTTCTTAAATATAGATTTTCTATGACCCCTCCTCTAGCACCATTTTACTTTCATTACATGTTACATTATCTAGGGAACTACTTATATTAAAACTGGAAGACAGTAATTTTAAGGTGTATAACTATAACACAAGATATACGGGCTTTAGAGCAATACGAACCACAATTCAAATCCATACATTTTGCCACTACATGACTTTGGATAAATCTAAGTGCCTGCCATTCAGTTCTATCATCTATAAAATGGGAATGACATTATCGGGCTTCATAGGCCCCTGTGAAGTTTAAATGAGAATATCTCTAAAGGGTTCCCAACATATTTCATACCCTGAAAAATATTGATCATTACTATCCACTATTCATTCAATGGATGGGCACCTACTATCTACACCAGGTTTGGGGGAAGTCTTACAGATTAATGTTAATACTTAAACCTGGCCATTTCATGGTATTCAAATTAATAAATTACCCTAATATCAATTTCTATTATCCTAATACCAAAGGGAAGGAGGGAGTAATGGGAGGAGGTGGGTAGGGGAGGAGAGAGAGAGAGAAGAAACTAATCTAGTTAGCTCTGAGACAGAATTCCTGGAAATACAAGATAACAGATCCACCTAAATTCACATCCTCCCCAATGGTAATCAAAAGCCCACAAAGAGACCCAAACTCAGAGACGTTTCCTCTATTATCGGGTTGGTAATGTATTAATATAAGGGTAATATATCCACCCTGGACTTGGAACACATAACAAATCTGCTCTTCCCCAATCTTTCAATCCAGGTGAAACCAGGATGAAATATCTGTTAATGATATCCAAGAAGGGAGGTGATGTCAGAAAATTGATTATATAGAGAGAAAAAAAGAATGAAGTGAAGGTAAGGATTGCTTCACCAGGTACAGTGCACATAAGGTCTCACCTACTTTTGAAGTTGGGCTTCCCTGGTGGCTCAGTGGTAAAGAATCCATCTGCCAATGCAGGAGATGCAGGTTCAATTCCTGGGTTAGGAAGGTCCTCTGGAGGAGGAAATGGCAACACACTCCAGTATTCTTGCCTGGGAAATCCCATGGACAGAGGAGCCTGGGGGTCTACAGTCCATGGCGTTGCAAAAGAGTTGGACATTACTTAGCAACTCAATAGCAACTTCTTAAGTCACCGCCTTCCAAAGCTGTAGCAGAGGTTCTTCAAAGAGAAGATCTAGATAGTACCCCAATTTTATTTTATCTCAAGAATGATCTTTACAGTTCTATCCTCTGCATTGGCTTAATAATATTCCTTCCTATTACTCAGCCATTAAAAAAAATACATTTGAATCGGTTCTACTGAGATGGATGAAACTGGAGCCCATTATACAGAGTGAAGTAAGCCAGAAAGAAAAACAACAATACAGTGTACTAATGCATATATATGGAATTTGAAAGATGGTAATGATAACCCTATATGCGAGACAGAATAAGAGACACAGATGCATGGAACAATTTTATGGACTCTGAGGGAGAAGGTGAGGGTGGGACGTTCTGGGAGAATAGCATTGAAACATGTATATTATCATATGTGAAACAGAACACCATTCCATGTTCGATGCATGAGACAAAGGCTCAGGGCCGGGGCAATGGGATGACCCACAGGGATGGGATGGGGAGGGAGGTGGGTGGGGGGGTCCAGGAAGGGGAACACATGTAAACTCATGGCTGATTCATGTCAATGTATGGCAAAAACTATTACAATATTGTAAAGTAATTAGCCCCCAACTAAAATAAATAAATTTATCAAAAAAAAATAATAATATTCCTTCCTCATATTTGCAGAACACTTAATACATTACAAACCACTTTAACGTCCATTATCTCATTTAATCTCACAAAACTCTGTGTGATATGAGACTTTTTATCTCCATTTCATAGATGAACAATCTGAGACTTGGAAAGCCTATGCAACCTGTTTGAGGTCCCATCAAGGTCAAAAAGGCTCAGACTAAAACCCAAGTTTTCTGGTCCCATTTCTGCTCATTTCTCACATTTGCATGGACCTCTGAGGAAAGGGAAGGTGAAATCAATGGAACTGGAAGGTAGTGACAACAGGAAGAAATCTGTCCTTAGAAATCTCAAATGACCTCCCTCAAATAAGAATTCCTACCTAAAGCACAGGTGATTCCATCTCTGTGTCATCACTCCAGGCCATTAGATGTGAAATCCTTTATGAGCACGAAGCACCATTAGATTCAAGACAGTAGAATTGATTTGAAACTAATTGGTGAGGAATGAAGTTGCTAAAGTTTATGAGCCTTGCACTAATACTAATACAGAGGCACAGGGTCAACAATAAAACTGTAACCACTGGCAAAATGAGATTTCTGTGGAGAAAAGGCAGGTCTCATTTTCAAGAATGACAAGATCACTTTCTCTTGTGTGATCCTAAATAGGGTATAGAAAGAACAGCTTCGTCCTTCCAAATAACTGATTACTTGATAATGGGTCAAGGAAAAGTGTAATTCTCTAGTTAAATTCCAAGCATTTACAAAAATGGGTGTAATATCCTCAAAAACATGGCCAGAGACAATAAGAAAATACAGAGCCCCTTTACATCCACGTCTGTACATCCAAGTGGCTGCTACTTCAGCCAAAGGCCAAAGAAATGAGATTTTAAGCAGAAAAGGACTGACCCCAGTGGACCTGTCAGAACACATTATCCACCTAGGCACCTCTCCCCCCGCCGCCCGCCATGTAGCTGATTCAATCAATCCATTGAATGTGAGGAAAATCTACTGCAAAACAACTATTTTGGTTCTTGCTTGTTTGATATTGAGTTGTTCTTCACTGTACTAACTAAGAGAAACAACTGTTTTCAGAGGTCAGTCCTGGACAGTGCCAGCAAAGCCCCAGGATCCTGTCTGGGAAGGACCTTATCTTCACACCAGCTCTAGAGCCTCACTGTCAAACACCATGAGCCACACAAAGCTATTGAGCACTAAAATATGGCTGGTCCAAATGATATATTTGGTAAGTGTAAGCTATACATCAAATTTTAAAGACTCAGCATGAAAATAATGTGAGGTATCTCATTAATAATTTCTGTATTGATTACATATTAAAATGATAAGATTTTGAGCATATTGGCTTAACTAAAATATCTTATTGAATATATCGTTAAAATTATTTTTACTTGTTTCTTTGTACTTTTTAAAATGTGGCTACTAGAAAATGTCAAGTCACAAATGCAGCTTACGTCTGTGAATTGCATTATATTTTTATAGGACTATGCTGCTCTATAGGGTATAAAATGATGTTCAAAAAACTCTAAAAGGCATTTAGGTAAATTTAATAGGAGAAGGTATAATGTCATGTTTTAATACACCTGTATTCAGGTAATTTGGAAGTGGCTTACTTGCCCTCTAGTGTACTTTGAAAATAAAAGGATGCAAAACATTGTGTGTGCTTGCCTGGCTGTTTCAGCAGTTTGAGTTTTCATTGTCTCCAGCAGGTACTGTGTCTATTTAACTGATCTGCAGATATTCAACACTCCGCTCAATGGGACATGTGGGTGTTTAACTGTAACACTTGAGAACACTATGGCTCAGCTGTTAGAATGTGGTGCTGAGGAGTCTAAGGTGAAGAGTTCAGTCCCCATCCAGACACACTGAGCTCAGCTTCTGTGAACAACTGGAGGTACTCCCCACCTAAGCTTGCTTTCTTGCAAATGTTTACTCTTGGTGAAACGAGGACTAGAACAACAGTGGTACTGCATGCTCCATCATCACAAGCAAACTGGCATTTGACCCATTAAAAAATAATCATCATCACTACTATAAAAAGAGCCGTTTCTTCCTTAGGGGGCAGTGCAGTGCATCATTCTGTACCACTTTTTCATACAGAGGAAAGCATATTGTTTCCCTCCGTTAAAAAAGAGGGATTTAAAAACTACATAAGCTGTAAGTTTCAAAGGGGGGTTCTGGAAGGGGAAAACATGTACACCCATGGTGGATTCATGTCACTGTATGGCAAAACAAATACAATATTGTAAAGTTAAAAAACAGAAAATAAACTAAGTTCAAAAAAAAAAAACCCAAGCAAAGGCAAAAACTTATAAAACGTACTGTGTCCTTTTCCTCATTGGTTTCTGGGAAAATCATTCTTCAGGCACAAAAGGTCCCAAAGCTTTAAATCCTAGCCATCTTGTAGACTTAGAAGGCTGTAGTGGAAAGCAAATGCTTGTGTCCTGTAGTGCCATATCAGTTTTAAAACTTTACAATTAAACAACTCATTATATTAGATTTTGCCTGATTTTTGCCCCTCAAATTACCAAAAGGCAGAATCTAGCAGTGCTATGTAATAGAAAATGGGGTCCAGAGAGCCAGATCATAGGCCTGACTTTGCACTGATGGCTGTGTAGCCTGGAACAATTATTTCTCTCTCTGGTTCTGAGTATTCCCCATCTCATAAAAACAGGGTTTTGACTCACATCTACTCTTATCCTATTATTCCAAAGCATCTGATCATCTTCAAATGTCTACATGCGTGCATGCTAAGTTGCGCAGTTGTGTCCAACTCTTTGCAACCCCATGGACTGTAGCCTGCCAGGGTTCTCTGTCCATGGGATTTCCCAGGCAAGAATACTGGAGTGGGTTTCCATTTCCTTCTCTGGGGGGAACCTTCCCGACCCAGGGATCAAATCTACGTCTCCATTGCCTCCTGCATTGGTAGATGGATTCTTTACCACTGAGCCACCTGGGAAGCCCCCTTCAAGAGCCTAATCAGACATTATTAGCTTTTCTCAAATCCATTTTTTTCTGTTCCTTTTCAAGATCAATAGAGGTGACACCTCATGCATTTGGCTGACCTTCATATTGAACAGCTGTGCCAGGCAGCTTTGGAAAAGGCTCCTGTCTCCAGTGGCTTTTGCACCTGTGATCTGGCTGGCTTGAGCTCTCTCTTTTCTGTCTGCTCTGGCAGCAGGCTGGAAGTGACAGTGGTTGCCTCTGTTGTTCTCTGAGTTTCCTATCCCTAATGACTGAGCCAAGAAATATCTAAGGGCCTTGTCAACAACTCAGGCTGTCTCCCCTTCTCCTTGGCTCAAAATGTAGTCCTGGGAATTACTTTGGCTGGATCTAGCTAAAGATCTGCCTTCTGAAGTAAAAGTTGACCTTCTAGTAAACACTAAACAACAAGAAGGCTAGAATAAAGTGGTCTTATCGTAACCTGCCAACATTAACAGATCCATAGAATCTGGACAAAAGATGCCAAAAATGGCATATAAGGTAACATTCACAGAGCAGTTATTATAGACTAGATACTGTTAAGTAGTGTACATGTATTTCTAATGTAACCTTTATAACAGGTCTATGTAACTTAATAGATTGTGGTTGTTTAGTCACTAAGTTGTATCCAACTCTTTGTGACCCCATGGACTGTAGCCCACTAGGCTCCTCTGTCTGTGGGATTTTCCAGGCAAGAATACTGGAATGGGTTGCCATTTCCTTCTCCGGGACATCTTCCTGACTCAGGGATTGAACCTTGTATTGGCAGGCAGATACTTTACTACAGAGCCAACAAGGAAGCCCTAATATATTACTTACACCATTATTATTACTGCCATTTTACAAATAAGGAAACTGAGGTTTAGAGAGATAAAGTAACATTCCCATAGATGCATAGCTACTTAGTGACAGAGGCAGGATGTGAAGATAGCTGCTGCTGCTGCTAAGTCGCTTCAGTCGTGTCCGACTCTGTGCGACCCCATAGACGGCAGCCCACCAGGCTCCGCCGTCCCTGGGATTCTCCAGGCAAGAACACTGGAGTGGGTTGCCATTTCCTTCTCCAATGCATGAAAGTGAAAAGTGAAAGTGAAGTCGCTCAGTCGTGTCTGACTCTTCGCGACCCCATGGATTGCAGCCTACCAGGCTCCTCCGTCCATGGGATTTTCCAGGCAAGAGTAGTGAAGATAGCTAGATCTGTTTAATTATAGAGCTCAAAGAGATACATGCTTTACCATCAGGTTAGTTTCTTGGAGCTTATTTGATCCAACAAGTCAAGTTAGGGCTGCCTGACTCAATCATTTTTTCTGCTTGGAATGCCTAAACATTTTAAACAATTGTGCATTAGTTCAAGTCCATTGAGAAGCAGGCACCAAGGCAGACTAGATGTCACTATTTATTTCTAAGCTTCCTTCCACCTCTGTTTTTTAACCCTTTCTTTTCAGGAAAAAGGCTGGAGGAAGAGGCCCACCCAGGCCTCAGCAGGGATCAGGCTATTCACAAATTTCTACAGTTCAAATCTTCAGTACCAGTAGGCACAAGAGGATTTGAGTTTTCCAGGTATGTCCCTGAAAATCTCCTTAGAAAGGGCTAAGAGACTCAGGATATTTCTGCACTTATGCTCATCTACCTATTTTTATCCTCTAAATTCATTTGACGTCTGCTCTTCCTTCCAAAGGTAACTCAGATCACACAGGGCACCATGGAACATAAATCATTCTGAATAGAACTCTGTTTCTGGGCCACATCAGTGTATACTCAGGGGATCAACCTTTTAAAACTCCCTGCCAGTGTATACTTCAGTGCTCTACTCTTAAACTTACAACCTGACACAGGCAGCAATCTTCAGCATTTGTTCATTTTCCAAAAGCATCACATTTTGCACAGCTTTCCAGAGCTGCTTTTAGAATCTTATCTTGTAGGAGGGAGATTATAATGAGCAGAAGAGATCACAAGATATCATGTTTTTCATTAGCTCATCTAGGGAAACAGCTAAGGGGAAAGCATGATGCTTATTAATAAGCCCCCAGGCCCCAGATCTGATTGCTTTAGATCCGCCAAGTTAACCAAAACTTTACAGTGGTCTCCTTCACTGTATTTCTCACGTCTCTGAGGCTCTTCCTAACCTGAGGCTGATTTATCAGGTGGTGCCTGCCGAAAGTCTATGGCTCATGTGAAAAATGATTGAGGGCTGCTTAGACAATTTTCCCCAACCAGCTGCAATTTCACCACACTCCAAACCTACTAGACCTGGACTCTCATTTAGAGAAGCAGCTGGTGTACTGGAAGAAGTTTTACCTAATAACAGCTACTAAATACATGCCAATCATTTTATGTACATTATTTCCATCCTGCTGACAATCTAAGAAAGTAGGTATGATTATCCCCACTCTATAGTGAATTGAATTAAAGATTAGACGATTTACCCAAGGTCACACATTTAGTGCCTCATGGAGAAATGAAGTCTTTCGGATTCCATGTCATTCTAATATTGTTACCATCTCCAAATACAAGGCTGAAAACTTGATCCAAGTCCTACAGTTTTCAGCTGGGTAACCTTTGATAAATCATATTTAATTTTACTCTAGGTCTTCATTGGTTTAGTTGAAGAACAGAAATAATGCTATTGAGTCTTAGTTTAGGATACACTCCCAGGAGTCAAATTGACAGGGTTTAAAACCCAACTCCATCCTGACTATTTTGGTGACCCTGAAAAAGTCAGTCAGCTTTATTTCTAAAATGGGGATAAGTAGTACCTACTTCAAAGGATAGTGAGAAGATTAAATAAGGTAAAATGTGTAGAGTGTTTGACACTGGCATATGGTAAGCATTCATCATCATAATCATCATTATCATTACCATGATAATGATATGACATTTTCCTTCACAGAATGTTTTTGAGGTTTGAATGAGAAAACATGTAAAAATATGTTGTAAATGATAAAAGAGCTACACATATGTAAGGAAATAATATGTCAGTTAAGGCCCATGCTATGAGATTTATACTAAGGATTCAACTGGAATTGGGAGAAAGTTCTAGGCTCCTCACTTAAATCTCAGAGGAGTATAGCATCTTATCTACACCAGGTTAAACACTATCAAAGTACTTCAGCCTGCACTTATGAATTAAACAGAGCTACTGGGTAAAAATCTGAAAATTCTTCTTTTTAAAACAATTTTCACCTTTACCTGGCCTAGCGGGTATGTAGGCTTTATCATTAGGGCATCATCTGTATATAGGAGAGTAGCCCAGATTCCAAGATGCCTGGTATCAGATACCCCAGGCAAGGGAAAAATGTGGAAAGTGTTAAAGAGTAGAAAAGATACAGATATCTCCATCTGAGAAGAAAAGATTATAGTGGTCACAGAACAGAGTAGTTTTATGCCAGGCTTCCAAGGTTCAAATCTCAGCAAGTCTGTGTATCAGTTTCTCAGTTTCCTTGCCTAAAATGTCCAGCAATTAATAGTACTTGTAGGGTCACTAAGTGACAAAAGGCACTTCACAGAGATTAACATTAAATAAGTAATAGATAGGATCACAAAAGTATACCACTTATTTGCTGAGATTGTATCTTTTGTTTCTAAAAATGTTTTCCTCCAACCTCTGATGAAAGTTTTGATGGTGATAACGTTGCAATGGAAAAAGTCTAAAATCAGGAGAAAGCTGTGCAAAGAGCTACAAGATGTTTGTGCCCTATGTCAATAAGAATTGGCCACAAATATACATCTTTGATACAGACTTAAGAGTTCTTTTAGGCTTTTGGACCATCTATGGATAGTCAACAGAGAAGGCAATGGCAACCCACTCCAGTACTCTTGCCTGGAAAATCCCATGGACGGAGGAGCCTGGTAGGCTACAGTCCATGGGGTCGCTAGGAGTTGGACACCACTGAGGGACTTCACTTTCACGCATTGGAGAAGGAAATGGAAACCCACTCCAGTGTTCTTGCCTGGAGAATCCCAGGGACGGCGGAGCCTGGTGGGCTGCCATCTATGGGGTCGCACAGAGTCGGACACGACTGAAGCAACTTAGCAGCAGCAGCAGCATGGATAGTCAAGTTATTGAATGTAGGTCATTTTTTTTCTTTTAAGTTGTCCCAGGCCATAAGTACAGAAAAAGAATCTCTAGTCTTAGTAGCAGAACCCATTTTATAGCTTAACCTAGTTTAATTTCAAACTAGACAGATTTTGCTGGCAAAGTGCCAAGATTTGAATCCTGGTTTCATCACTTACTGCAGATTTTATCTTAGGCAAGTTATTTAATCTTGCTAAGTCTCCCTTTGCCATTTGTAAAATGGGTATAACGAAATCTACTTCATAAGGACACCAGGAGAATTCTGAAAGTTTAGTTGCTCAGTGGTGTCTGACTCTTTGTGAAGCCATGGACTATAGTCTACCAGACTCCTCTGTCCATAGAATTCTCCAGGCAAGAATACTAGAGTGGGTAGCCATTGCTTTCTCCAGGAAATCTTCCCAACCCAGGGATCAAATCCATGTGTCCCACATTGCAGGCAGATTCTTTACCATCTGAGCCACTAGTTTAACCTAGGCTTCAGCAGTATGTGAATCGAGAACTTCCAGATGTACAAGTTGGATTTAGAAAAGTCAGAGGAACCAGAGATTAAATTGCCAACATCTGTTGGATCATAAAGAAAGCCACAAGGGAATTTCAGAAAAAACACCTACTTCTGCTTCATTGATTACACTAAAGCCTTTAATCATGTGTATCACAACAAACTGTGGAAAATTCTTAAAGAGAAGGGAATACCAGACCACTTTACCTGACTCCTGAGAAACCTGTATGCAGGTCAAGAAGCAACAGTTATAACTAGACATGGAACAATGGACTGGTTTCCAATTGAGAAACGAGTATGTCAAGGCTATATACTGTCACCTTTCTTATTTAATTTATATGAAGAGTACATCATGCAAAATGCCAGGCTGGATAAAGCACAAGCTGGAATCAAGATTGCCAGGAGAAATATCAACAATCTCAGATATGCAGATGATACCACTTTAATGGCAGAAAACAAAGAGGAACTAAAGAGTCTCTTGATGAAGCTGAAAGAGGAGAGTGGAAAAGTTGGCTTAAAACTCAACATTCAAAAAACTAAGATCATGGCATTGGGTCCCATCACTTAATGGCAAACAGATGGGGAAAAAGTGGAAACAGTGACAGATTTTATTTCTTGGGTTCCAAAATCACTGTGGAGGGTGATTGTAGCCATGAAATTATAAAAAATTATAAGCCTTGCTCCTTGGAAAGAAAGCTATGACAAACCTAGACAGCATATTAAAAAGCTGAGACATCACTTTGCCAACAAAGATCTGTCCAGTCAAAGCTATGGTTTTTCCAGTGGTCATGTGCGGATGTGAGAGTTGGACTATAAAGAAGGCTGAGCACCGAAGATTGATGGTTTTGAACTGTGGTGTTGGAGAACTCTCTTGACAGTCTGTTGGAGAGCAAGGAGATCAAATCAGTCAATCCTAAAAGAATTCAACCCTGAATATTCCTTGGAAGGACTGGTGCTGAAGCTGAAATTCCAATACTTTGGCCACCTGAGGCAAAGAGCCAACTCATTGGAAAAGATGCTGATGCTGGGAAAGATTGAGGGCAGGAGAAGAAGGGGGCAACAGAGGATGAGATGGTTGGATGGCATCATTGACACAATGGACATAAGTTTGAGCAAACTCTGGGAAATAGTGAAGGACAAGGAAGCCTGGTGTGCTACAGCCCATGGTTTCACAAAGTGTAGAATTGACTTAGCAACTGAACAACAGAAGAATTCAGTGAGACAACAAATGTGTGGTGGACAGAATAATGCCCCTTCCCTTTAAAATAGAAGTCCACTTTTTTAATACCCAGAACCTGGGAATATGTTATGTTATGTGGCAAAAGGAATGTTGCAAAGGTAATTAAAGTTATAGACCTCGAACTACAGAAACTGTCTTAGACCTTCCTAGTGGGCTTAATCTAATCATATGGATCCCTAAAAGTGAAAGAGGAAAGCAGAAAAGTAAGTCAGAGATGAAATGCATGAAAATTCCAAAGTGTGAATGGGATTTAACTCACCATTGCTGGCTTTGAAGATGGAGGAAGGAGTCTGCAAGCCAAGGCATGCAAGCAGCCTCTATAAGTTGGGAACAGTCTAAGCTGATAACCAGCAAAGAAACAGGACTTCAGTCCCACCACAGTAAGAAACTGAATTCTGCCAAATACCTGAATGAGAAGAGAAGTAGAACCTTCAGAAAGAAACAAGTCTCCCCAACACCTTGACTTTAGCCCAGTGAACCACTTTAAGACTTCTCTGCCCAATAGACTGAAAAAGAAATTTTGTGGTGTTAAACTGCTAAGTTTGTGAAAATTTGTTAGGGCAGTAATGGAAAAGTGAAGTCGAATGTCAAGTACTTAAAATGAGCCTGATACAAAATAAATACCAATTAATATCTAGCTATTTAATGATGGTGAGGAAGAAGAGGAGGATGACAACAAAGAATTCAAGTTATACCTGGAATTATGAATATTAAACCTTGTTGATATCCACAAGATTAACCATTATTGAGGCCCTCTTATAGGCCTAACATTGTACTAAATGCTTTCTATATAGTGAATTATTTTATCTAATCCTCACAACTATTCTATGAAGTAGGCATGATTATTCCCATTTTACTGGAGCTCAGAAAAGAAAAATTCATCCATTTTATACTGAGTTATTTTGTAATGCAGAAGTTTTCAAGGACATAAGACATTTCTAAGCAGGAAGGTGGAAATTCCTAATGTCTCAAAAGATAGAAACACAGCACATTTGGTTGTTCCTTTAATGGACATGGATGCTTATGCAGCCCTTTCTTTCTATCAATGTCTATAGTAATGCAGTTAGAGCTCTTTGAAGACAAGTTAAACGTGGAGAGGTACACAGAAATAGAACTTGTTAACTGTAATCAAGGCGAATTGAAAGTGGTCAAACAGGAGATGGCAAGAGTCAAGGTTGACATTCTAGGAATCAGTGAACTAAAATGGACTGGAATGGGTGAAATTAACTCAGATGACGATTATATCTACTACTGTGTGCAAGAATCCCTTAGAAGAAATGGAGTAGCCATCATGGTCAACAAAAGAGTCTGAAATGCAGTACTTGGATGCAATCTCAAAAACGACAGAATGATCTCTGTTCGTTTCCAAGGCAAACCATTCAATATCATGGTAATCTAAGCGTATGCCCCAACCAGTAACGCTGAAGAAGCTGAAGTTGAATGGTTCTATGAAGACCTACAAGGCCTTTTAGAACTAACACCCAAAAAAGATGTCCTTTTCATTATAGGGGACTGGAATGCAAAAGTAGGAAGTCAAGAAACACCTGGAGTAACAGGCAAATTTGGCCTTGGAGTACAGAATGAAGCATGGCAAAGGCTAATACAGATTTGCCAAGAGAATGCAAAGGTCATAGCAAACACCCTCTTCCAACAACACAAGAGAAGACTCTACACGTGGACATCACCAGATGGTCAACACCAAAATCAGATTGATTATATTCTTTGCAGCCAAAGATGGAGAAGCTCTATACAGTGAGCAAAATCAAGACTGGGAGCTGACTGTGGCTCAGATCATGAACTCCTTATTGCCAAATTCAGACTTAAATTGAACAAAGTGGGGAAAACCACTAGACCATTCAGGTATGACCTAAGTCAAACCCTTTATGATTATACAGTGGAAGTGACAAATAGATTAAAGGGACTAGATCTGATAGACAGAGTGCCTGATGAACTATGGACGGAGGTTCATGACATTGTACAGGAGACAGGGATCAAGACCATCCCCAAGAAAAGAAATGCAAAAAAGCAAAATGGCTGTCTGAGGAGGCCTTACAAATAGCTGTGAAAAGAAGAGAAGTGAAAAGCAAAGGAGAAAAGGAAAGATATACCCATCTGAATGCGGAGTTCCAAAGAATAGCAAGGAGAGATAAGAAAGCCTTCCTCAGTGACCAATGCAAAGAAATAGAGGAAAACAACAGAATACCAAAGACTAGAGATGTCTTCAAGAAAATTAGAGATACCAAGAGAACTTTTCATGCAAAGATGGGCTCAATAAAAGACAGAAATGATACAGACCTAACAGAAGCAGAAGATATTAAGAAGAGGTGGCAAGAATACACAGAAGAACTGTACAAAAAAGATCTTCACCACCCAGATAATTACGATGGTGTGATCATTCACCTAGAGCCAGACATCCTGGAATGTGAAGTATAGTGGGCCTTAGGAAGCATCACTAAGAACAAAGCTAGTGGAGGTGATGGGATTTCAGTTGAGCTATT
This sequence comes from Giraffa tippelskirchi, assembly GCF_054371585.1. Lineage (NCBI taxonomy): Eukaryota > Metazoa > Chordata > Mammalia > Artiodactyla > Giraffidae > Giraffa > Giraffa tippelskirchi. The sequence goes on along the minus strand of NC_137283.1, from coordinate 21,387,455 downwards.
TCAAATCCTCAAAGATGATGCTGTGAAAGTGCTGCACTAAATATGCCAGCAAATTTGGAAAACTCAGCAGTGGCCACAGGACTGGAAAAGGTCAGTTTTCATTCCAATCCCAAAGAAAGGCAATGCCAAAGAATGCTCAAACTACTACACAATTGCACTCATCTCACACGATAGTAAATAATGCTGAACATTCCCCAAGTCAGGCTTCAGCAATACGTGAACCATGAACTTCCAGATGTTCAAGCTGGTTTTAGAAAAGGCAGAGGAACCACAGATCAAATTGCTAACATCTGTTGGATCATCGAAAAAGCAAGAGAGTTCCAGAAAAACATCTATTTCTGCTTTATTGACTATGCCAAAGCCACTGACTGTGTGGATCACAATAAACTGTGGAACATTCTGAAAGAGATGGGAATACCAGACCACCTGACCTGCCTCTTGAGAAACCTGTATGCAGGTCAGGAAGCAACAGTTAGAACTGGACATGGAACAACAGACTGGTTCCAAATAGGAAAAGGAGTCCGTCAAGGCTGTATATTGTCACCCTGCTTATTTAACTTATATGCAGAGTACATCATGAGAAACACTGGGCTGGAAGAAGCACAAGCTGGAATCAAGATTGCCGGGAGAAATATCAATAACCTCAGATATGCAGATGACACCACCCTTATGGCAGAAAGTGCAGAAGAACTAAAGGGCCTCTTGATGAAAGTGAAAGAGGAGAGTCGAAAGGTTGTATTAAAGCTCGACATTCAGAAAATGAAGATCATGCATCTGGTCCCATCACTTCATGGGAAATAGATGGGGAAACAGTGGAAGCAGTGGCTGACTTTACTTTTCTGGGCTTCAAAATCACTGCAGATGGTGATTGCAGCCATGAAATTAAAAGACGTTTACTCCTTGGAAGGAAAGTTATGACCAACCTAGACGGCATATTCAAAAGCAGAGACATTACTTTGTCTACAAAGGTCCATCTAGTCAAGGCTATGGTTTTTCCAGTGGTCATGTATGGATGTGAGAGTTGGATTATAAAGAAAGCTGAGCGCAGAAGAATTGATACTTTTGAACTGTGGTGTTGGAGAAGACTCTTGAGAGTTCCTTGGACTGCAAGGAGATTCAACCAATCCATCCTAAAGGAGATCAGTCCTGCGTGTTCACTGGAAGGACTGATGTTGAAGCTGAAGCTCCAATACTTTGGCCACCTTATGTGAAGAGCTGACTCATTTGAAAAGACCCTGATGCCGGGAAAGATCGAGGGCGAGAGGAGAAGGGGACGACAGAGGATGAGATGGTTGGATGGCATCACCGACTCAATGGACATGAGTTTGGGTAAATTCCATGTGTTGGTGATGGACGGGGAAGCCTGACATGCTGTGGCTCATGGGGTCGCAAAGAGTCAGACACAACTAAGCGACTGAACTGAACTGAATATTAATCATATAACATGACTTGTAGTATCATGTGAGATCTGTTAGAAAGGCCATCTATTTTAGGGTTTAAAGGAAAAGGATTGAGAGAAAAGTGCCCTGGGAATTATTCTTAACTCTATAATAAATCTTAAATTGGTAAAAGTTAGGATTAAAAGAAGTAATATATGTAAAACATGCAGCTGCATGCCTGGCACATAGTAAGTCAGCTAGTAATGCTTAGTGATTACAAGGGTGAGACAAAGTATCACATTTAAGAGAGAGTTTAGTCACTCACATACAGAGATGGAGTGTTTAGAACATAAAAAAAGCACTTTCATATGCAATATCCCATTTGGTTCTCCCCAAAGCTGTTTGTCATCTTACTATTCTGTGGCTTTGCCTGGGGCAAGAAGACTGCCCCTCCAGATGCTCAGGGAAAGAAATGCTCCCTGGACTATATATATATATATATATATATATATATATATATATATATATGTATACATAAATATACAAATATATATATATATACACATAAATATACAAATATATATATATATATTTTTTTCTAACCAAGTTAAGTATTGCTGAGAATTTCTGGTGACTTTTGGAGGGCAAAGTGGCCAAAAAAGAAATGCCAACTGTGAGAAAGAAGACTTGTGTGTTGAGTCCTATAACTCTTTCCATAGGCCTGAGCAGAAGCTGCCGCACAAGGAACTTTCTTACTCTGTCTCGTGCCATTTGCTTCCTTTTTATGATACTTATAAATAAATTCATATGAGAAAACAGGTTATATAGGGATTGTTTAGAGTACAGGGGCTCTGCTCTTAAAAAATTAAAATAATAAAAAGCTAATTAATTGTCAGAGTGCCCATGTGAAGCAGATCCTGGGTAGCATCTGTCATTTCCATCTGACGCTTGTATCAGTGAGGTAGAAAGAAAAAGCCAAGGTGAAAGCAAATAGCGAAATGCTCAGAGAGCCTTCACACTCTTCTGGGCATTCTCAGGGTTTCACAGAACGAAGACAACAAGGTTCAAAAACAAATAGCTCTAAATGGTCAAGGAGACACAAATCAGAAAGGTGGATCATTTCAGAAAAGAAAACAAGTAAATTTAAATAGCCTATATCATAGACATATTTTAAGGATTCAGATCTAGTCAAATACATTGAGAGGAGAGTGACCTATTGGCATGAGTGAGGCAGAATAAAGAAATAGTATAGATAGACCACATTCTTTTCCAATGAAGAAAGTTCCAGAGCAAAAGTGAAATGAAAACTGGATTTCTAAACAATCTCAGATCAGGTCCCTTCCTTTTCATTCAGACATACCTACTCCCTTCATTCAACTCTTAAAATAATTCCTAACTAGTTTTCTTGTCCATCTTCAATTTTAATCCATTCTTCATGTGTCTATCACTTTAGCATTCTTCCTAAAATACACAGGTGGAAAACTCACTGCAATAGAATTGCCCATGTGCTAATATAAAAAGAGATGAAGGTAGAGGGAGGAAAAGTGTGTACACAATCCTCTGATAAAGGAAGGCCAGTCTGTTTATTTACTAAAGTTGAAATATGTATAAAATAGATAGTCATATTATTAAAAGATAACAATAGACTCACTATGATAACTAGCAGAGAATTTTTCTCACTCTGTCCTCACATGGCAAAAGAAGGGAGAGAGCTCTCTGCGGCACTAATCTCATTCACGAGGGCTCCACCCTCATGACCTCTTGAAGGCCCTACCTCCAAATACCATCACACTGGGGGTTAGGCCTTCACATTTAAATGTATGGGGAATACAACTTTCTTTGTTTTCCCCTGGGTACCTTTTTTTAAAAAATTGGATGAAAATTGTTTTACAGTGTTATGTTGGTTTCTAATTTTCTTGTAGCACTTTATTTTGCATTTTCTGCTAAGAGAGGAAGAGGAGGAGAACAAGTCAAGAACAAGGCCCTTTTCTTTCTCCATTTGTTCTTCCCAAGATCATGCTCAAATAAGAAAGAAGACCTGAATCATGGATGCTGTTCTCTACAGACCCATGAAAGGTGTGGTCTCAGGCTCCTTATGTGGAAACTTTGTGCCTTACAAAGACAATAACAGTCTCCCAAAACTGTCTGAAATATTGGACTAAACTGCACTTCAGTGTGATAAGAGAAAATTACAGTCAAGTTTTAGTCAAAAGAACTATTAGCCTTGTGACCATGAAGAAATCACTGATTTCTCTGACTCAATCATCTCAAACATTAAATGGAAATGATAAAACTTATCTTGGATAACTTAAGAGCTAATTTTGAGAAGCAAATGAAGTAACAGACATGAGAAAGTTTTGGAAATTATAAAGAGCAACATAAATATAAATCAATGAAACAATACATCTACTATGTCATCTGATCTTTATAACAACTCCAGAATACTGGAAAGAATTTTTATCCCCATTTACTGATAGAGAGAAAAAAGAAACAGAAAAGGGTTATTCTGTTTGTTTAAAGTCCCTTTGCAAGTTGGTTACCAAGCCAAGACTGGTACTTAGTACTTGGACATCCCCTACTTCCTGGCTCTTGCCTGTCTGGTTACTCTCTCTGTGCTATTATCCCCAAACCAGTCTTTGCCCTTCTGTGCATCCTGTTTCCTCCGACTTAAGTTGGACTGGCCGAAAGAAAGACAAGTAGGCGGGGAAAGAGAGCATTTGGGGGCATTTCTTCTGATGCTCTCCTCTTGTCTCAGCACTGTGGCTGTGGCAATGACTGATCCCTCTACATCTCATGTCTAGAGCTTCATTCTATAGTGACAGGTCTCATGGGGCTCCAGTAACATTGGGTCCCAATGGTCACCCCTTGCTCTTCACACCTAGAGGGTGTAAGGTCTTCTTATACTCTCCTGGGCACCTCCTCATCTTTTCCTGGCTACAGAACTCTGAAAAGTACCTTCATTAAATTCTCTAGAAAATTCTACTTAAGCATGCTTTCTCTTATATGCTAGGTTCCTCACAATTCCAAACTTCTTGCTCACAGGCCACCAAGGAAATTTTTACCCCCATCTCTAATTCCTCTGTCAGTCCTGTCCTCACTTTCCCCAGACTCCTTCTGCAGGAATCCTAGACCATCTCCACTGTGCTCCCAGTACTACCTTCCCACCAGTCTGAATCTTCCTTTTATCAATTCTTCTTTACCAATTTTAAAGCTTCTAGGTGCTCTCCTTAGTTTCTTTCCCCCAAGCCTTTCTTTTTCCTCTGTCTCATACTTCATTTCCCCAGAGTGGACCTGTCTGCCATATAATCTGGGTTAAGAAATGGCATTAAATCACCCTCTGAGTACCTCAGGGGAAACATATTCTATTCAAAGCATGCACTTCTTTCAACTCCTAATTTGCAAACTATCCTTTTCTAAAAAGGTAATTCTGTCTAAAAGGGATAAAAGTAATTGATCACCCTATCAATTTTTTCCTCAAGGTTATATAGACTGTTCTTACACTGATCTTACAAGATCAAGTCCATCTTCTTTAGAACTAGATTACAATTGTTACTAGGCATGTGGGCTGGTAACTATCTCCAAGGCTGCTATAAATCAGTGCTTCAGCCCTCTTTTCTACCATCAAACTTTATGACAGAAACAGGCACAGTAATTTCGGCCTCTAGGGTGCCTTTTTGCTAAAGACCATGAGTTCAGTGGTTAGACATAGCCTATAATAATAGCTCTGTCTTCCTAGAGTGTGAATGGAGGGAAGAAAAGCAAATAAAAATGTCCTTGTCTTCTTACGTTAGAATGCACAAACTGAAGCATCCAAAGGCGAACATTTCCTTCAGAATTTCTGAGCTCCCTCCTCCTCTCCTTGCTGTGAAAAGTAATGATCTGTTCATCTCTGTCATTCAAACCATGTACCTGGGAAGCCAGCATCTGTCTCCTCATTGGCCTCCTCTTCCCTAAATGCACTGGCTATCACCAAAGGGAAACAGCACTTTTTGTGACGCTTTCCAAACCACACTAGTCATGAAGAGCGGACGATAATTACCAACAAATTGAAACAGTTGCCCCAAATGATGACTGCACAGATGTACAAAATAACTGGTATTTTCACTGCAGCTCAAGAGTGTGAAACATGGTAAGTGATTTGATGACATTTTGGTACTCATCACAGGTACAAACTATCCATGCTCAATTAAAGAAAGATGAACGTTCAGCTTTCTATAATTAAAACAGTGACTTGTTCAGCCTCAGGCTAGAAATAAATGTTAAGGTTTTGTGTCTCCTGCAATCCTAAATGAAGAATTAGAGAAGAAACCTTTACTATCATTAACTTCTTTAAAATCAAGGTTTTATCCAAACTGAAAATTATTCATGATGAGACTTTTAAATAGGAAAAAATAAGTCATTCTTATCCTCTTTTGGCTGCCATACAGTGAATGACTTTCTTCACTATTATGTTTTGAATATTACATCATTTAGATCACTCTCGGTAAATCAATTCAGATATTTTCTTTGGGCCCTGATGCAAACATATGTAATTTAGGAATTTGAATGCATTTTATGTATGTATGTATTTAGGAACTTGAGTGTATTTTAGCATAAAAGAAAACTCCTAAATATCCAGCTCTGCAACTTACTACATCTCTGAGCCTCTATTTCCTTATCGTTTAAATGAGGCATGATGGTTAGTTTTATCTGTTAACTTGGCTAGGCTTAGTCTCCATTTATTCAATATAATCTAGAGTTGCCATAAAAGTCCTCTGTAGATGTGATTAAGGTCTATAGTCTGTTGACTTATGTAAAGAAGATTATCCTAGGTCATCTGGATAGGCCTGATTCAATCAATTGAAAGGCCTTAAAAGCAAAACTGAGGCTCCCTTGAAGAAGAAATTTTACCTGTGCTTTTAGCTTATGCCCAAGAGTTCCAAACTGCTCTTCCTGGCAGCCTGCTCTACAGATTTCAGACTTGTCTAGCCAGCACTCACTTGGGTAAATCAATTCTTTGCAACCAGTCAATCAATCCACCCTGTTTTCCTGGTTATATACGACTGATGCCTGGGGATAACAATGCCTATTCTGTAGGAATGCTATAAGAGTGAAATGAGGTAATGAGATTATGTGCATGAAGTGAATTAACACAAAATGAAAGTAACGGAATACATGCAATACTACTTTTGGATGTGACTAACTCCAATCCAGCTAGTAACTCCATAAAAATGCCATTCTCTCTTAACAGGCCTTACCAAACCATTGTGCCTTTTAGATAATGCAAATAGTCTTACATTCTGAGGCTACTTTTAACACTACCAGATCCTGCTTTACAATCTCAAAGACTAAGACAGACAATCATATCCAAATTGACAAACACCCCATCTAGATATGTTACTCTTCATAAGAAACTGATATTGAACTTGAGACAGAGTCTGTGGGCATGGATATCAGAGGTCAAGAAGAAGGGATAACAGTAAGGGTGGTGTTCAGACAGGAACCTAGACAAGCCTGAGATAAAGAGTGATTCCAGAGTCAGAACTAAAGGATAAATAGTTACATGAAACCACAGAGGGAGGGGTGGAAGTGGGGGGAGATCAGGGGCTACAGCAGATACTAGTTCAGGTCTTACTTGATCTGGACAAGCTCAGCCCCACAGTGGCTGGGTGAGGTGATGGACTGGGAAGGGAGGACCTCTGACTCAAGTTGTTGCCAAATGACTCTTGGGCTCAGGAGATCTCATACCAAAGAATCAGGTAAACAGCAGCACCCTGTGGGAAAGAGAATCACCACATTCACGTCATTTTCTTTCAGGCCACACAACTAAATTACATTCTCCAGTCTCCCTTTCAGTACTCTCTGGCTGTGAGATTGAATTTTAGCCAGTGGGATGAGAGCAGAGTTTCCCACTTCCAGGCCTGGCTCATAAACACCACGTATGCACAAGTCTTCCTGCTCTCCTCCCTGCCATCTGTCTAGAAAGGAGCCAATACTCAGGGCAGATATAAGAGCCATATATTGAAGATGGAAAAGCCACACAATACAAAGAGCCTAGATCCCTGAATCATTGCTTGGAGGAGAGACATTCAGGAGAGTAACCTGACTGAGAACAATTGCATTAGATTACTATGTTAGTAAGATAAGAACTTGTACTGTGTTAAGCCATTGAGATTTGAGAATTTATCTGCTAGATCAGCCAGCTAACAAAAATTGTGACCAAAGTTGCCATGCTGTTGTAATAAAAAAACACAAGCCTTGGCTTACTCAGGTAGCCAGTGGCAAGGGAACTAAGAATGCAATCTGAGAAATGGAACTCATCCTATGCAATAAAATAACCCAGCACTTAAGCCCACCACTGATTACAGGCTTTTCCTAAAGTCAGAACTATAATATGACCATTATTTTAACTATCCTCTCCCCATTTCCCTCTCCAAATGGCTCGATTCCTCTCTTTCTGATTTCCCATTTCCTTCTTCAGTCCTTTAATCAGATTGCTTATCTCATCTGATGACACCATCTCCGCATTCCAATCCTATTCTTTCTCAAGGCCAGATCAAGCCTCATCTCTCCAGGACATCTAGAAATCCTTTAACACACTGCAATCCAACCCTCCTCTAAACATATTGTTGAGGCCATTTATTTGGACATTTAATCATACATAGTCCTGCACTTTCCTTTGATTCCACACCCCCACCTGTCATAAGTATCCTGTTAACTTCTTTAGGGAGGGACTAAACCATATATTGATTGATTTACTAAAACAGAGCATCTTGCAGAGCAATGGACTTACATAGCAGCTCTTAGTAAGTGGTGAAAATGAATCATATTTCACTAGCTCTAACTTTTACATAAAACCAATAATAAGCTGAGATGGTTAGTGATGAAAAAATGCTAATACACCACAGAGGAAATGGCCAATAGATGTGTTTTTTGAACACCAACACCACACGAGTAGTGGTGTGGCTACCTGGAGCACTGTGAAGAGAAGGACTCTAAAGCCATACCTGGGCTCCTCAGGAAAGTGTGCTGTAACCTATTAGCAATGTCTGTACGGCACTGGATAGGGGAGTGGCATCATGAAGTTTTAATATTTGCGATAGCTTATATAATCAATGGGGCTTCCCTGGTAGCTCAAGTAGTAAAGAATCCACCTGCAATGCAGGAGACCCTGGTTTGATTCCTGGGTCAGGAAGATCCGCTGGAGAAGGGAACAGCTACCCACTCTAGTATTTTGGCCTGGAGAATTCCATGGACTGTACAGGCCATGGGGTCGCAAAGAGTCGAACATGACTGAGCGACTTTCACTTTCACTTTATATAGCCAATGACTGGTGGTTAGACCTTTCAAGGCTTTTAGGGTCAAATATCTAATTGATAATATGACTTGGATGTCACCTTGGCATCTCACACTTATTTTATCTGGGTTTCCCCCAGTGGCTCAGCAGTAAAGAACCCTCCTGCCAATGCAAGAGATGCGGGTTTGATCCCTAGGTCAGGAAGATCCTGGAGAAGGAAATGGAAACCCACTCCAATATTCTTGCCTGGGAAATCCCATGGACAGACGAGCCTGGTGAGCTAAAATTCATGGGGTGGCAGAAAAGTCAGACAGAGTAAGTAAACAACAACAACAACACTCTTAATCCTATGTTCCCAACTCTTCTCTTTTCCCAGAATTTCTCATCTCAGTAAATGACACTAATATAGTCAGTTGCTCAAGGCAAAAATCAGGAGTCAGATTTTGATTTCCATTCCCTTTACCTTACACTCTCCCAACATCCTGCCAATTCTACCTTCAAAATATATTTCTAGTTTGTCCATTTCTCTCCCTCTCCTCCAATCTATTACTTTAGTGCACTCCATCAACATCTCTCATCTAAGACTATTGAAATAAATTCCTAACTGGGCACCCTGTTTCTATTCTTATCATCTAATAGCCTATTTTCACATAACAGAAGAATGACTTTATTTAATCGTCAATCAAATTGCATTATTCCACTGCTTAAAACTTTCCAGTACACTTCTTTTCCTTTATACTTAAAATAAAATTTTATCCCTTTTTAGTGGCCTAAAACCCTAGAAAGTTTCATTTATAATTTATGATATTGGTCAAGAGTTTCTCTGTGACCAATATTACCCTAGATTAATGGGCTTCTGCCACACTCAGATTCAATATATGAAATGGATCTTGCCTTACAAGCTTTAAACTTGCTGTTCCTTCTGTCTGGAACACTCCAGTCTCAGATTTTTATATGGCTGCTGCCTTTATGCATCTTGTGTCTCAGCTTAAATACCACCTCTTCCATGACTTTCCCGCAACTACCTTACATAAAGCATCCCTCAAGTTCATTACTCTTCGTCATTACATCCTGTTTGCTATTGGAATTGTTTTCTTGTATTTTGTTTCTCTTCTTCAACAGATCATTAGCTCCAGAACAGCAGGGACCTTCCCTAACTTCATCATTATTATATCCCCAGCTGTGTGACCTGATCCATTCTCCTTTCTAACCTTTATTATCCCACCTTTAAGATGATATCTTGGGATTAGGTGCTCACTACAGATTAGTTCTGACATTTTTTGCATCCACGGTGCCAAGGAGGCTTTTGAGCTCAGGGCTTCCAAGACACTGACATTTCTAAATGCATTTTTCAAATGAAGTCAACCCCCTTGGGCAGCCCAGTGGGGAGGTCATGGAGAGCCAGAAAGAAGGAGGTCTGGTGATCTGAATTACAGTTCCTTTGCCATGCCACTCCACCCATACTGAGCAGATGCAGCTCATTAGGTACTAAATGTTTAGTGACTGTCACTATTAATTAGTGGGTAGTAATACTCCAAGGAGACAGTAAATCTCACACTGGACTCAATGACATTAGCCCGTTGCAGTTGGATAGAGCATTAGAAGTTCGAATCTAAAACATTATAAAACAGAACCCAGAGCTTACAAACTTCCCTACTTGTAAGAATAAATGCTGGCTGCTAGTTACAAAGAGCATTTCCTCAGTTACTAAGATGGCTATTAAATATTTTCTATGCCTTTAATTTCATCTTCATAACAAGTCTAAAGAATAGGTATTCATATACTCACTTTACTGAAGGAAAAACTTCCATATAGAGAAAAGAAGCACCTTGCCTAAAGATCACAAAGCTAATAAGTAATGGATCCTAGATCTAAAGTGGGGTCTGTCTCATTCTGAAGCCTATGATCTTGGCTGCTAAGTAACACTGCCTGGTTTTTATAATTACCACCTCATCATATGATTAAAATTATTTTCATCAAAACCATTTCCATTCTTTTAAGTTCGAGCTCAAATGCTACTTCTTCCATGAAGACTTGATTAACTTCCAGACAGACTCATCCCTTACTTCATCTTTCTCTGCATTGGACATATGGAATCAGTCAGTCACAGAGGGGAAGGGGGTCAGTAACTACAATTTATTAAGAGCACACCATGTGCACTGTCACAGTTAAAGCTTGTATCATTCTTACAACTATCCTATGAAGCAAGCATTATATCTGTTCTGCAAGGTGAAATGCCTTGGGCACGGTCTTATGGCTCAAAGCAGCAAAATCCAAATTTAAACCCAGGTTTGGCTTGATGCCTGCCTGAGCCCAAGGCATTTTCACAAAGTTACTGTGAGCTCTCCATTACATCCCTAGACTAAATAAATCCTTCTCTCAAAGTGCTAAATACCCCTTTTTAATAATCTTTTCCATAGTTAAAAGTGTATGTATAATTATATGATTAATTTTAATTCCCTTTTTAGATCTTAACTCCCTGAGGCAATGACTATAACTGTTTTCGCTCTACTAAATTTCCAGAACATGACACATTTAGTAGTAAGGGACCTAAATAAATATGCCTGAATAAATGAAGTTTATACATTTTATTGTATATATTTCATATAAAAATTTAGCCCATTTCTGCTAGACTGTAAGCTCCTTGAGGCAGGTTATCTATCTAATTTATCTCTGGATACTTCATGATGCTCTGTACATGGTAGGAATTCAATGGTGTGTGCATGCTCAGTCATGTCTGACTCTTTGCAACCCCATGGACTGCAACCCACCAGGCTCCTCTGTCCATGGGATTTTCCAGGCAAGAATACTGTAGTGGGTTGCCATTTCCTTCTCCAAGGAATTCAATAAACATTTGCAAAATGAATTTTCCTTAAAGGTAGGTCTGTGCCCTTTCAAATCCCATGTCATTGAAGGCTCCTAAGTAGGCACCAGATAAAATCACAGAGTAAGAAGACTGTATTGTTACTTTACAAGGGAAGTTTATCATCTGACAGGCATACATTTGAAAGCCAAGACCAAAAATCTGTAATGTGAAACCCAATCAATTTTATCAGTCAGGGTACATTAAGCTATGGTACTATGGTAAGCACTTGACCATCCCAGTGGCTTAAAGAAAAGTTTTAGTTTTCATTCTCATTATAAGATATTATAGGCTGAGGGCACTGTTCCATATCATCCTAACTCCAGGGCCCAAACTAGCAGAGCATAACTGGTTGCCATGGCAGAAGGTAAATGAGAGAAAAATCATGTAGCAGCTGTTTAAGACTCTACCTGGAAGTAATACTCTATCACTTCTACTCACATTTCATTAGCTACCTTAAAGAAAGTAAAAAGTATACAAATAATGCATGCTGGAGAAGGTATGGAGAAAAAGAAACCCTCATAAACTGCTACTGGGAATGTAAACTGATAAAGTGATATGTAGAGAACAGTATGGAGGTTCCTTAGAAAACTAGAGTTACTATATGACCCAGCAATCCCACTCCTGGGCATGCATCCATAAAAAAACATAATTCAAAAAGGTACATGCTCCTCAATGTTCACTGCACTACTATTTACAATAGCCAAGACATGGAAGCAACCAAAATGTCCATCAGCAGATGAATGGATAAAGAAGATGTGATATATACACAATGCAATATGACTCAGCCATAAAAAGAATGAAATAATATCTTTGCAGCCATGTGGATGGACTTAGAGATTACCATAATAAGTAAAGTAATGCAAAGGCAAGTATCATATAACACTTATATGTAGAATCTTAAAAAAAAAAGATATGAATGAATTTATTTACAAAACAGAAATAGACTCACAGACATAGAAAACACACTTACGATTGCCAAAGAGGGAAAAGGGGAGGGATAAATTAGGAGTTTGGAATTAACACATACATACTATTATATACAAACAGATGAACACTAAGGACTTACTGTACAGCACAGAGGACTACACTCAATATTTTGCAATAATGATAAGGGAAATAATCTGAAAACCAATATATATTCAAACTTAATCACTATCTAACACAAAACTATATGTTAATAAAAATTAATTTAAAAATTTAAAAGAAGGATAAACCTGAAATCACTCACACACACACACACACACACACACACACACACACACACACACACACACACAAAGAAGGTATGGGAAGCCCTCCTATTCCACAGCAGAAAAAAGAAGCAAAAAACTGGTGAATGTTTCTAATGACAGCCACAATAACAGACTGCTTAGGAGAAAACACTGAGAAATGACTTAGAAACTGACATACTATCCAGAAAAAGCACTATTCTAAAAGCAATCTATGGTTACTAAAGTGATGAAATTGATAGTTTTCCCATCAGCTCTTTGGAAGCTTCTCTCTGGACCCCAGTATCTATATCTGTAAAGTAGGAATAAAAATAGAACTTCAGAACTACTTTGTAAGCTATAACGATGTATGTGAAAGCACCCATCAAGGGCCTGGTACAGCTGATCACTAAATATCAGTCTTGGGAAACACAATCTTTAAATCCAAGTTTTGTCTGCAAAGTGTAGGAAAAATTAATTCCTCCAGACATCTGAGAGATAAAACCACCCACTTTCCCTTAAGCTTGGCAATGTTATTTGGTTGATATTAACTTGCTAAAATGAGTTGCTGCATACAATCACCCAGACACCCCTCTAATACCAGAACTCAAATAATTTAGAAAGGACTAACTGAACCATGTTTCACGGCAAAGGAGGAGGAAAGGCAGTGAAAGTAAACCATTAAAATAATGAATGGGGCTTCCCAGATAGCTCAGTGGTAAAGAATCCCCCTGCCAATGCATGAGGTACAGGAGATGCAGGCTCGATCCCTGGGTTGGGAAGATCCCCTGGAGAAGGAAATGGCAACCCAGTCCAGTATTCTTGCCTGGAAAATCCCATGGACAGAGGAGCCTGATGGACTATAGTCCTTAGGGTCACAAAGGGTCAGACATGACCGAAGCAACTTTGCATGCAAAATAATTAAACTATCTGTCCTTCCCAGATAGAACCACACCACCTTCATTCAAAAGGCTGTACAAGTTGCCAGGATTGCTCTCTTTCTGTGTTGTCTTCACATCCCTTCCCTGCACAGGGCTCAGTGGAGACCAGTGATGCACTTTTTCCAGCTCCCTCTCCTTACTGCTAAGATTCAGGACCAGGTTCTATAAGCTCGCAGTATTTCCTGTTTTGGATAGCATTTCCACCCTCCTACAGTCCACACTCATCCAAGTATGTGACTGAAAGAGCTTCAAAAGGTAAATGCTCCCAAATTAAACATTAGCATACCCCCCATTCCATAAAAATGTCCTCAAGATGAAGGGAAAAGCATGTTTTACAGTCGTATTATTTATAAATTTAGATGTGCTATGTAAAAACCGAAGAGAGAGGAAGCTCTCCACTTTTTCCCTCCCTCCCCTCACCTTCACTGATGCTTCTCAAGGTCATGGCCTGATTCCAGGACACTGGGCCATGTTTGCTACTGACTGCAGACTATTGAGCAATGAATCACCACAGCGTAGGTGTCTTCTCTCTCTTTCATGCTACTGGAATTATAAGGGTGTGGACATGCTCACTCATGGGGAGAGAGTTGGCCTTTTTATCTCTTAGTTTTTCTTCCTTTTCTTCTAGTCCTGCAGCATAAGTGCTAAACTGGCCCAGAGAAAGGTCTTCATGGTGGACACAAAAACAAGAGAGTATCATCTAATCACCACAGGGCATTTTAATTTTCAAAATGTTTTTCATCTTCTATCTGCATGGCAACCTGTATGAGTTTCCTAGAGCTGCTGCATCAAAGCACCACAAACTGAGTGGCTTAAAAAAAAGTAATTTATTGTCTCTAAGTTCTGGAGGTTAAAAGTCCACAGTCAAGATGTCAACATGGCTATGCTCCCTCTGAAACCTATAATGGAATCCTTCCTTTCCCCCTTCTGGTGGTTTACTGGAAATCACACTGTTCCTTTGTTTGTAACTGCACCTCTGCCCTCATCATGACAGCATACTCCCTGTGTGTCTGTGTCTTCAACGGGGCCATCTTTTTACAGAACACCAATTATATTGGATTAAGGGCCCACTCTACTGCTCTATGACCAGATTTTAACTAATTACATTTACAATTGGACCTTACTTCTAAATAAGGTAACATTCTGAGGTATGGAGGCCAGAATTCCAACTGATCTTTTTTTAAGGTGGGGATAAAATTGTACCCATAAAGCAACCCTATGAATAAGATTTTTAGGAAGTATTATTGTCAATGGGTTGAAAGAGGTTATTAAAAATTTCTAGATCTATAGCCTAATCTTTTTATTCTATATGTAAGAAAGGTGACTGAGAAATGAAATGATGTCCTCAGTGCCACATGGTGGTGACAGGAGTGAAAGGAAAGGATGGAGGAGTGATTTGGTTCAGTGAGGGTTACCTTACTGATCCCTCTTTGCTGATTCAGCAGGTTTGCTGATTGTATGGGTATACCTTCCAAATATATTCTTTCCAAACATCATTAGTGAAAGAGAATGAGTATCCTGGATAGAGGCAGGCAGGTTTACAGATGAGGGGTTTATAAGTGATGATCCTCCCCTTTCTGAAATCACTGCTCTGGACATACATGCTTCACCCCACATGTGTGTTTCCCAGGGAACTTGCAGCTCATGAACTTGCAGCTTCATGCTTCCTGTGGCACTGTTATAAGACCACACAACTGCTGGGGAAATTCCTTTCTTAAATGTAGTATCACTGACCTAGGTCTTAACTTGAAACCACTACATAACAATCCATCCTTTTCTTTGCATTTTTAATCCACTATTTTCACACACATGCTTTGCTTCTCACTATACCTCTGAGAGATACACAGAACAATTATTATTTGAAAAATGACAAAATAAGGATCAAAAAGGCTGAGTGGAAGGCACAAATTTACAGCACAATTTAAGAGCTGGACTAGAATCCCAGAATCTCCTCTCCTAATCTACAGAGACTGCACTGCCCTCCCCTACGCACGTGACATGGCCTTTAAAAGTGGGGGAAAGAATAGCCATCTGATTCCAGAACAGGAAGGAAACTAATCTTATGAAGTAGTTTAGAAGGGATAGGAGAGGACAAACAATTCCCACGACACACACTAAAACATCAAGTACCTGTCACTGCTCCACGTGATCTGTGTCAGTTAATAATTTCACCTTTCCAGTGGAAGAGAAATATGAAATATGCATAAGCTTAGGAAGTAATATAATACCTTTAAAATCCTTCCAATAAAAAGTAAAGCTTTACCATAATCACTGGCTCTAAAACAATTTGGAAGCCTTACAATCACCTTTTCTGTTGGCTAAAAACTGCTGTCTTCCACAGAATTAGTCTCTATCAAATCAATTTCCACAACAGTCAATAGTAACACATTCAAGAAAGAATGTCTGAGAAATAATAAAGACCGATAAAACTAATCAGATCAGAGAAAACTCAAGCATGACCTTTTGAGCAATACCATTTGTTATTCTGACATTCTGTTAAATAAATAATTTTTAAATAAATAAATGCAAGTCAACAGTGATAAAAAGAATAGTATAAGAGCATAATTTTAATGTAGATTCCTAGTACAGCTTTCACAGCAATCATGCCTTCACCTGAAACAACACATTCAATGTAAAGAATTTATCATATAAATGATAAAATGTTTTGAAATGTCAGTGCTGGGTCCAGAAATCATCAAAGGAAACCTAAGATTAGTAGAGACTGAAAATTTTGCTGACTGCAGCAAAAATGCCATGAAAATCCACCACCTCATTAAATTACATTTCTTTTATTGTCTCTCTGACATCAGTATCCCATCCTCTGAAACCCCTCCAAATGCTGTAGCAAACAGTTAAAATATTTTATTCAGGTGTATGTTTATTTGCCTGATTTTAAAGACTTCTTTACCCTCTACCACCCATTTATCTGTCACAATCTTTTAGCATCAAGAGCACGCCTGTTCCCAATATTATGGAATATTTATGAGATACTCACAGTGTGCTGACTGCAAATAACACACTGAAGATCTCACATCTCCATCCCCAACCTTCTTGACCCAGAATCCCAGAGAAATTGATAAACGACAACAATAATAATAACTCTTAACAGGTATTAAAGTTTGATTTTGTGCTAGGCAATATGCTAAGGGCTAATGCACATAATCTTTGTCATTTACACAACAAACACGGCTCTAAGTATTTTAATTATTCCCATTTTACACAGAAGAAAACTGAGACTCAGGAAGCTTAGGAAAGATCCCTAAGACCACGCAGGGGATGTAAACGAAGGTCTCCCCAGCTCCCACACTTGACGAACAGCACTTGCTCAGTATGCTGCACAGCTTCACGGGCTCACTTTGCTCAGCGTGTGCCAGTGAACTAGACACTACAGTGAAGGGAAGATATCCTTTCTTTACTCTGAATGTTGCTGATCTCATCTGTCAAAGCGATCACAGGACACAGTGAAAGATAATTAGGGAATGGTTGAAAAGTACTCTGGTACAAATCATATTACAGAAAAAATATGAGGAAGCAGGAACATGTGAAAAGGAAAAACATATTGTAAAACATTACAAATATGCAAAATGATATTAGCTAGCCTTTATTGTTACTAGGGCTTCCCAGGCTTCACTAGTGGTAAAGAACTGCCTCCCGTGCAGGAGATTTAAGAGATGTGGGTTCGATCTCTGGGCTGGGAAAATCCCCTGGACTAGACTAGACTAGAGATCTCTTCAAGAAAATTAGAGATACCAAGGGAACATTTCATGCAAAGATAGACACAATAAAGAACAAATGATATGGACCTACAGAAGCAGAAGATATTAAGAAGAGGTGGTAAGAATAAATCGAAGAACTATACAAAAAAAAAATCTTCATTACCCAGATAACCATGATGGTGTGATCACCCACCTAGAGCCAGACTTCCTGGAATGTGAAGTCAAGTGGGCCTTAGGAAGCATCACTATGAACAAAGCTATGGAGGTGATAGAATTCCAGCTGAGCTATTTCAAATACTAAAAGAAGATACTGTGAAAGCACTACATTCAATATGCCAGCAAATTTGGAAAACTCAGCAGTGGCCACAGGACTGGAAAGTTCAGTTCTCATTCCAATCCCAAAGACAGGCAATGTCAAAGAATGTTCAAACTACCACACAATTGCACTCATTTCACACGCTAGCAAAGTAATGATCAAAATTCTCCAAACTAGGCTTCGGCAGTACATGAACCAAGAAATTCCAGATGTTCAAAATGGATTTAGAAAAGGCAGAGGAACCAGAGATCAAATTGCCAACATCCACTGGATCACCAAAAAAGTAAGAGAATACCAGAAAAGCATCTACTTCGGCTTTATTGACTACATCGAAGCCTTTGACTGTGTGGATCACTACAGACTAAGGAAAATTCTTAAAGAAATGGGAATACCAGACTAACCTACCTGCCTCCTGAGAAATCTGTATGCAGATTTCTCAAGAAGCAACAGCTAGAACAAGACATGGAACAACAGACTGGTTCAAAATTGGGAAAGGGGTACGTCAAGTCTATATATTGTCACCCTACTTATATAACTTATATGCAGATTACATCATGTGAAATGCTGGGCCGGATGAAGCAAAAGCTGGAATCAAGATTGCCATGAGAAATATCAATAACCTCAGATATGCAGATGACACCATCCTTATGGCAGAAAGCGAACGAAGAGGAACTAAAGAGCCTCTTGATCAAGTGCAAGAGGAGAGTGAAAAAGCTGGCTTAAAGCTCAACATTCAGAAAAGTAAGATCATGGCATCTGGTCCCAACACTTCATGGCAAATAGATGGGGAAACAACGGAAACAGTGACAGACTTTATTTTGGGGGGTTCCAAAATCGCTGCAGATGGTGACTGCAGACTTGAAATTAAAAGACGCTTGCTCCTTAGAAGAAAAGCTATGACCAAACTAGCCAGCATATTAAAAAGCAGAGAAATTACTTTGCCAACAAAGGTCCCTCTAGTCAAAATTATGGTTTTCCCAGTAGTCTTGTATGCATGTGAGAGTTGGACCATAAAGAAAGCTGAGTGCCGAAGAATTGATGTTTTGAACTGTGGTGTTGAAGACTTTTGAGAGTCCCTTGGACTGCAAGGAGATCAAACTAATCAATCCTAAAGGAAATCAGTCCTGAATATTCATTGGAAGGAGTGATGCTGAAGCTAAAGCTCCAATACTTTGGCCACCTGATGAGAAGAGCCGACTCATTGGAAAAGACCCTGATGCTGGGAAAGATTGAGGGCAGGAGGAGAAGAGGGCAACAGAGAATGAGATGGTCGGATGGCATCATTAACTAATGGACATAGTATGAGCAAATTCTGGGAGATAGTGAAGGACAGGGAAGCCTGGCATGCTGCAGTCCATGGGGTTGCAAATGGTCAGACATGACTTAGCAACTGACCAACAACATTTTATGTGTAGTAGTGTATATGTCAATCTCAATCTCCCAATTTATCCCTCCTCCCTTTATTCCTTAGTAATTGTAAGTTTGTTCTCTATACCTGTAACTTTACTTCTATTTTGTGAGTAAGTTCACTTGTGTCCTTTTTTTTTAAGTCCACATATAACCAATATCATATTTGTCTTTCTGTCTGGCTTACTTCACTCAGTATGAAAATCTCTAGGTCCACCCATGTTGTTGCAAATGGCATTATTTCATTCCTTTTTATGGCTAAGTAATATTACATTATATGTATATGTACCACATCTTCTTTATCCATTCCTCTGTTGATGAGCATTTAAGTTGCTTTCATGTCTTTGCTACTGTAAATAATGCTGAAATGAACATTGGGGTGCATGTATCTTTTCAAATTATAGTTTTCTCTTGGTATACACCTAGAAGTAGGATTGCTGGGTCATAAAGTATTTCTATTTTTAATTTTTTAAGGAACCTCCATGTTATTCCCCATAGGAGCTGTACTAATTTACATTCCCAACAACAATGTAGAAGGGTTACCTTTTCTTCATTTAACTCTTGATCCTCTTCATTTACATCTACAAAGACAGCAATGGCCTCTACAAAGAGGCCAAGTCTTCCTCATGCCACCCCCTGATTCTGTCTCACAATTCTCACTTTTACTTTTAAGGACCCCAGTGAGTCCACCCTGATAATTTAAAATGTTCTATGGTCAGTTTGTTAGTAACTTTAATTCTCCATTGCTGTATAACCTGGGATATTCAGTGCCTGGGAACTAGTATGTAGACATCTTTGGGAGTCATGATTCTCTCTGCTATAGTCTGTCTTGTTACTTCCAAAGACTCACATCTGTCTAAAGCTATTATACCAGGTACTCTCTCTGTCTGAACTTTCTCTGCTGGAACTCCTGCTATCAAAATTTAGGCACCAAAGAAATTCATACAGTGTGAATTAAACCAGAAGCTCAAATAATAAAATATTAATAATCTTTATCTCCTGGGTAGTAGAATTATGTACACTTTCTGCGTTCCACATTTTTTACAAGGATAAATAGCTTTCATAATCACATAATTTATTAAAAAATAAATAAAATGTTGTTAAAATGAGTGCCAATAAAGGAATGTGAAAGATGGCAGGGGAGCAGCAAGGGCAGCCCACCAGCTGCTCTGAGATGAGGAGGGAATTAAGACTCCTCTTTGAGAAAGAGTTTGCAAGATGAACAAATGGTCAAGAAGTCAGTATCCTAAGGCAGGCTAGACTAAAGAAAGGGAATTGAGGGGATAAATGCAAAGAAGGTCACTTGCTATTCACTCTTGTGTCCTTCTCACCATCACGCACTGTGTCAGGCATGAATCAGGGGAAGGCAGTTGGCCCGTGATAAGGAGCTCAGATTTGATGAAAAGCACAGGAGGATCTAATAAAAGTAGATGGTATGGGTAAACAAAAAACTGAACTCACCGGCTTGTGTGCAATCAAAGCAAAAAGCAAGTTCAGGTCTCATCTTCATAATTTACACCTGTGCCAACTTGGCATGGTCTAGTCATCTTTCTGGCCCTCAGTGTCCATACCATATCTACTATAAAATAGAAATGAGACTAATGTCCACGTGTCTCACACAGTTGTGAGGAGGACTAAATTAATCACATGGCTTTGTGAAAAGCACTTTGAAAAATATAAAGACTTATCATTGGGAAGGAAGAAGGAAATTGCCAGTACAACAGCAGCTGCAGTGGCTCAGCCGAGTAAAGGAGGGAGTTGCAGGTAAGTGGAAGGTAAACTGGCATTGCAAGTAACTTTTGAGAATAGATGATTTTTAAAGAGACAAGCACTCAGGCTCCAAGAATTTAATTAACTTGTCTCAAGTCACATAGAAATAATTGGTGGAGTCTAAACGCTATGCCTCTAACTCTTTTCTCTGTGCTCTTTTCTATGTCTGTGTTGTTTTATGAAACCAGAGATTCAAGGACTTAGGAGAATAGCAGAGCAGGCTTTGAGGCCCAGATGTACCAATAGTTATAACTGAGTGTTTTTTCCTGTCCTGGACATTGTGATAAGCACTTTGCATATAGTAGTTTATTAAATTCCCCAATATCCAAGTGAGTTAATTGTTCCCGTTTTTAAAAATGAGAGAACTCAGGTATTGAGATGTTAAATACAACCTAAGAACTCATAGATAGTAGACGAGTGAGCAAAGATTCTAATCAAGGCAGTACGGCACCAGAATCTGTGGTTCTGGTTTACACTACTGTGTCCATAACCACTAGGCTATACTGCTCCAAAGCAGGTATGTACATAAATCCTACCAAACTGCCTTGTTACCCCCTTAAGCACTGCCCACACCCCCACACCCATTATAAAGGGTCAAGTGCATAATAAATGCTCTTCTAATATTTGTTATGTTCAGAATAGGCCTTGGAATGTAGTAATATTTAGTCATGATAAGGAATGAGGAGGAAGAAGCAGACATTCTGGGAGACAGACTGGATTTGGCAACCAAGGAGAAATATATACCAGAAGGTGCCAGGTTAAGAGACCATGGAGCTGGCTGGATCCTTCCAGAAAGGAAAAGCAGCTCTTGTGAAAGATGCCTGGGAAGGTAAGAGGGAAATCAGGTAAAGGTAAAAACATGAGGTTAGGGAAACCATTTGGTGATTGTATAGATCATGCATGCCTCAAGATAATATGTTGACCTAATATCTCTAATTATGCAAAAGAAAAAGCACAGCTGAGGGAAAATAGTTTTATTAGAAATAAACTTAGACGAGCATGGTTCCTGGAAAAGATTCTGAGAGAAGAAAGTTTTTAAGATGTATTTAAGAAAATCCAAGCAAAAAAAAAAAACCAAACAAATAACTCAATATTTCTCATTGTTAACCTAATACTCCTTTAGCATACAGATTTGGTTAAGAACTCTTACACTGCATTTAATTTTCAGTTTGTGAGATGTCAGTCTGGGAGGTTTTGTTAGAAACCAGTGGGGTGAGATTACACTAGCAATTCCCTCCAAATAATGGATTATTGCATTCAACAAACCTATACATAAAACAAATCCCTTTCTTTTCATTAGAGAGAATGAGCTTTAGAGAAAAGGGGAAATTTGGGACAGTGTGTTGGAATAGTTGATCATTCCAAACATACAGTAAACTTTAATATGACAGGTTGCTAGAGGCCTTTATAATAATACCACAAATATATCTGCACTAAATAAATAAAAAGGCAGTTTAATTCCCTCCAGAGAACTCCAGCTTTAGCATAAGGCTAGAATATGGACAGAAAATGCCTTCACCACTCTTGTCCTACAGCCAGCTGAGACCTAATGTAACTTGGTCTGTTATCTGTATTTATAGAAAAGGAACATGTCAATACTTTCTCTACTGTTACCAACTGTCAAGCCCTTCTATGTCAGTAAGAGCAGGAGAAGAAGGCCCCTGGAAATTGCCGTTCTGCATATAAAAGCTTTAAATCCTCCAGCCAGTCATTAGCTTTGAAAGAACATCTGAAATTTTAACTCTATGATACCCGAGAAGGTGGTGGGGATAGGTCTGTCTAGGGCATGATACAGGCAAGATCGCAACGTAAGCAGTAGAGTGTGCCTGGAAGAGGGGGCAGCATGTGCAAAAGCCCTGCCATAACGCATCAGGGAACTGCAAGACAGTAGGAGGTACCTGGCATACAGAAGATCTGGGGGGTACCTGGCATACAGAAGGTCTGAAAAGACAGGCAAGCTCAAACCATGCCAGGTGTGAAGATTTTGGCTCTTATAAATGCATTGAAAAGGCACTGAAGCAGAGGTTGATTGAGGTGTGATAAGAATCAGATTTGTATTTTGAAAATACTCTAGCTGCTCTATGGTAAACAAATGGGTGGAGATAAGAATTAATGGCAGAACTAAAGTAGTGGGGGTAGAGATGGAGATTAAGAATTGTCCAAACTTACATGGAAATATGTGCACACGGAGTATCTGGGCAGAGCAATGAAGGGCAGTCTCTTTTAAAAAATTTTTTGGCTGCGCTTGCTGTTTGTTGCTGTGCACAGTCTTCCTCTAGTTGCCAAGAGCAGGAGCTACTCTCTAGTTGCAGTAAACGGGCTTCTCATTGCGGGGGCTTCTCTTGTTGCAGAGCATGGGCTCTAGGGCAAACAGACTTTGGTAGTTGTGGCTCTTGGGCTATAGAGAACAAACTCAGTAGCTGCAGTGCATGGACTTAGCTGTCCCTCAGCATGTAGAATTGGAGAAGGCAATGGCAACCCACTCCAGTGTTCTTGCCTGGAGAATCCCAGGGACGGCGGAACCTGGTGGGCTGCCATCAATGGGGTCGCACAGAGTCGGACACGACTGAAGCAACTTAGCAGCAGCAGCAGCAGCATGTAGAATATTCCTGGACCAGGAATTGAACTCATGTCCCCTGTACTGGCAGGCCAATTTTTAACCACTGGGAATTCTTAACCACCAGGGAAATTCGGACAGGTAGTCTTTTAATCTGTTTGGTTGGTTTTGCAGGAGGTTAGTTTTACAGGTTGGTTTTACACTACTGTGTAGTGGGGATCGGGGAACTTGTGTTGGTTAAAAGTACAGACTTTGTAGCCAGGCTTCTTGGCTTAGAATTCCAGGATGTCAGTGTATACCCTTCCACAAGTTACAAAATTTCCTTGCCTCAGTTTTCCTATCTGTAAAATGAGCATAATAAAGCACTTTTCATAATCCCTTATCCAAAATCTTTAGAGGCAGATGTTTTTTGAAATCTAGAATTTTTAAAGATATCGGGTTATATTAAATATTTAGCTGTACTACCCCGAGCGGAGTCATGTGCAGGACCTCATAACCAAACCACTGTTATGTTTCAAAGCAAAATGTATGGCTATTAACACATGTGGGTTAATTAAGGCAATAACTAGAGTCAATATATCAATTCAAATCAGGTTTTGCTAGCAATGAGTTTGTACCAACTTTTGAAAAAACAGTTGTTTTTTCAGAGACTTTTGATGTTCAGAATTGCAAGTAAGAGACTGCGGACCTGTAGGACCTTCCTCCTAAGGTTATTAGAAGGAATAAATGAATCATTGTTTGTAAGTACTTGGGACAGTACCTGATACATAGTTAAATGCTATATAAGCATTTGCTGAATAAATAAAGCTCTTGTGTACAAAACTAGCTACGTGCATGAATTTAGAAGTTCCTAATCTGTAAAATGCAATGAATTAAGGAGATGACCTCTGAGGTCCTTCTAGTTATCCATAAGACCCCAAAATGTCCTGAGGAATGCCTTTTCTGAATGCTTTGTGTAGAAGCCAGCAGTGGACCCTAAACCCACTCTTTACCAGGTAATGATAATACTATAGCAACTTTACCCTCTGCCCTCCCACCTCTTCTGTCCCTTTGGGCAGTTCCGTTACACAGAGAGTCCATTCTGTATTCCTCTCTCCTCTAACGCCATTTCACCCACATCCTCTAGGATCTCAGGCTGGACAACCTCCTCTGCCTTCCAGAACAATTACAATGGTTCAGTCATGAACCTAAGTTCCAAAATCACCTAGAGCAAAAGAGAAAGTCACTTAGTCATATCTAGCTCTTTGTGATCCCACGGACTATATAGCCCACCAGGCTCCCCTGTCCATGGAATTTTACAGGCAAGAATACTGGAGGAGGTTGCCATTCCCTTCTCCAGGGGATCTTCCTTCTCCAGGGATCAAATCTGGGTCTCCTGCATTGCAGGCAGATTCTTTATCATCTGAGCCATGAGGAAAACCCTAAATCACCAATATGAATCACCAAGCTCCCAGAAAGGAGGAACTTCTGAGATGAGCATTCCCCTTGCCTAGGAAATGGAAGGCTATAGCTACCTCACTCTGCTTCCCTTCAAGTGTACTCGGGAAAGGGTCAAAGTTACTGTATTATCAAGGAGTGTAGCCACATAACTTTGGGAGAATCAGAAACTTAATTGCTCAAACCTTGACTATCTATGTGCAACATCAGAATAACAAAAACAGAACCTGTTCTGCTTTCTTCATACAGGTGCTACAAGGGGCAAACAAGGTGATTCAAGCAAAGCTACCTTACAAAATATGGCTTATTGATACTATCCTCTGTTGCCTTAAAACTGAAATACTTGGTGCATGGGAAAGACGTCCTGGTAATGGACAATTTCCTCAATAAAAGTCAAAATCTGCTTTTCTTGGTAGGCACTTAAAATGCATTTTCAATGCTTTATTAAAGGGGAAAACAAATATTTATTGAGGCTTCACCATATGCCAAGGACTATTCTAGATATTTCTACATATGTTATGAAATCAGAAATCTCACTCTTCTGAACAACATCATATGTCATATTCAATTACTAAATATTTCTTAAATTTTATTTCAAGGTAAATACAGTTTAATGAAAGTCAAATTCATTTGTGAGAGATTGTTAGCTTAGAAATAGTAATCCCTTAAATCAGCACAGAACTTGACATTTTATAAAGGCTCTTTTCAAACACTGTTGCGCTTGTTTGTCTCAATTATTAGCCCCATTAGACAAAGAAAGAAAAGGAGGCTGTGATAAAAGCCTGATAAGGAAGGAACTCAGGAATCAAACCCAAGATTACATGTCTCTAGAATTCATGCTCTTAATCTCTACACAATTTCTGCAGTACTGAGAAGGACTGTACTGCAGCCAAATTTTTAACGAACAAAGCTGATTTTCTTTGCTCAGATCATTTCTACAAACTATTTCATTTGGAAGGACAATAAAACAGCATGGGACACAACAAAAAACAGTGAGTTTCATTAAACTGGTGTAGCAGATGCAAGCAGTACCCTGATGGTCACTCGCCACATGTGAATGGAAAAGCAAATCTTGGGTCACAATGCACCTCTTCACCCTCTCTCTCAAGTCCTACTAATAACGTCAATTAATGGTATTTAAAGTTCTAGAGCAGAGGAAAATCAGTGCTTGTTTGCCTTCCCTCACCATTTCCCTTCCTGTGTCAAAAGGTACTGTGGAAAACCACAGTGCAGACCTAATAGGTTCTTACACATTTCAAGATGCTTTTTTTCATTGCCTTTTTTGGCTTTTTTCTGCAATAAGACAGAGAAGCAATTACATCTCCGTCTGCTCATCTTGATACTTAGGCTTCGTTGAGCTGGAAAGAAAAGGAAATGGGAATGGGAAACCTAAAACCAAAGACCTAGAGCCTAAAGAAGATGAACAAAGTTTTTAATTCAGTGACATTGGCATAGAAATCTGCAGTTAAAGTTTCTACCCTACTCCATGTCTGAGAAAAACTTAATTGCATGTGATTAAGGCAAAATAGACATGACTGGTTTTGTTAAAATAATACTTTTAAGGTTTAGGAAGTCTAATGTAAATATACCTTGCATTTGGATAGTGATTTACACTTTACAAAGCACCTTCACATACATTGTCTCATTTATTTCCTTAAACAGTGCTAATTCTCTAAGCAATCATTTGAATTTCGAATTTTCAAGCTTTGAGGAGAAAAAAAATTATCATTTTGAGTGTCTACCAAGACACTACTTATAGAGCTACTTATAGTACTGACTGATTTGCATTCATTATTTCCAAACATCAAAACAACCCAGCAAGGCAAGCACATCAGTAAGGGTCCCAGCAGAGTTTAAAGTCATCTAACAAGGAATGCAGCAGTAACTTGAGGCTAGAAACAGCACTTGACTCAAAGAAACTAGCAAATGGCAACAGAACTGTGACTTTCTGTGGAGTGAATCAGTCAACCCTTGTGATACAGTAGGGAAATATCCCGGAAAACAGATATTCTGAACTCTCTGTTCACCTGCCCTCTGATCTTTTGCTCTTACCCCTCACCCTTCAGCCTCCACTGACTGAACACAATTGGAACCCCTGGGAGGCAAGAGATTCCATTGGTGGAACCTATTTGAGTACCTGAGCACAGGGTAGTATGGAGAAGGTGAAAAGAGGACCTAGAGGGAAGAATAAGTTATCCAGCTAGATCAACCTTTTTTGTTTCCTCTTCATTTACTCTTATCTTTAATTCTGTGAAAGGAAAATCAAAATAGAGTTGGAATTGCTAAGAGGGCTCTTTAAAATGAAGCCAGGAGGTCACTGAGGAAGTGGGACTTAATACTTGTCTCAGCCTGGATGAAATCTGAACTATTGACCACCTACTGTCTAATGCAGGCATCCAGAACATCTGTACAATGTTCCAGAAACTCAAAATATTTATTGGACGCTTACACTAAACATAAATAACTTGTGATAGCCTATGCCTTAAGGACAAGTATTTTCTTTTTGCATCAGGCCAATCATAATTCTTCCAAGACAACTTTAACAACCTCTAGCTTTTGCCTTTATAAGCTTCTGAATCTTTCTCTTCCACAAATGCTCTTTCCTTTTTACCCCAATTTGTGTCACCTAGGTTGCAATTCCTAAGACTTCAAATACAGCTCTTTGTTCTTTGCAGCTTTGTTACTAAGATACTAATAATTATTGTTTGACAATTCAGTTGAAAAGATGCCACATCAGGATGATATGATGTCAATTTCAGTCATCTTCCCAAATGAAACCCAAAACACAATCAACCATCAATGTTTTTCATAAAATACATCAGAGTAAAGGAGAGATTACTATTTAATATAAAATATAACTGTTAATAGTTTCTATAGCTTCTGTATTTGAGCATAAGGCCTAAATTGGTAAGCACAGCAGCCAACCTTCATCCACAACTACTGCATGCTCCCTTTACCCTCTGCCTGCTTCTCAAATGGATGGTGTGCTTTACTTATAAGGTGACTCAAATCTTTACCTCTGAAGTATCTGAATATTGGGGGGTTTGTCTCTATTGAGTTCTGCAGTTGTTTGATCAGGACTACTGGGCCAGAGGTCTCCCAGTGGATCCTTTCAGTCCTAGACATAGTCTTCCTCACTCCATTGTGTAACAGCAACGTAGTTCCCCTTGGTAATTGGGATCAGTCACCCTGCTGAGTACAGTGAACTCTCTTCTATCTGATGGTCCAGCAACCCATGGAGCTCATAACGGCCAGGTGCAGTTTCAGCCTCCAGTTCACTGGAACTATGTCTGTATCCCATTTGGAAGTATTCTTTCTTTGAACATTAAGATCTCTGGTACATGTAGCAGAAGTTCTTCCCATGGGTTATTGGGTATATTTGTAAGAACATCCACTCCCATCTCCACCCATGGTTCTGACAAATAGTCTTTTCTCTGCCAAACTTTAGTCAGGGTTCTCTGAACGCTCGTCTCAATAAGGCCCTGAGTTTTGAGCTACCAAGTTAATTTCTACATTGTCTGTTTTTAGCAAGACCTCTGCTAACTCCATTTAACCTGATCCCCCATCCTCAATATCTGATCACCCTCAATTCTAGTCAGGTTCCTCATCCTCCATGTTCCCCCAGGTGATGTCTGAGGTTCCTAGGCCTGCAGCAAGAATTCTATTAGGTCAGTTTAGTCAGAGCCATCCTTATTCCTGATGCTTCCTTTTAGTAATTTTCTATCCAATCACATATGGTAATATACATGTTGCAAGGCTATTCTCTCAAATCATCCCATCCTCACCTTCTCCCACATAGTCCAAAAGTCTGTTCTTTACATCTGTGTCTCTTTTGCTGTCTTGCATATAGGGCCGTCATTACCATCTTTCTAAATTCCATATATGTATTAATATGCTGTATTGGTGTTTCTCTTTCTAATTTACTTTGCTCTGTATAATACACTCCAGTTTCATCCATCTCATTAGAACTGACTGAAATGTGTTCTTTTTTAGCTGAGTAATATTCCATTGTGTATATGTACCACAACTTCCTTATCCATTCGTCTGCCGATGGGCATCTGGGTGTCCTAGCTATTGTAAACAGTGCTGCAGTGAACATTGGGGAACATGTGTCTCTTTCAATTCTGATTTCCTCAGTGTGTAGCAGAGAAGTGGGATTGCTGGGTCGAGCCATAGCAGTAATTTTAAAGTTGTTCTTTTTACTTTTTTAAAGACATGGTTAAGTAAAAAGAACATAGATAAAATTAATTTCAATAGTATAATTTATTTAACCCAGTATATCCAAAACATTTTCATTTCAACATGCAATCAGTATAAATATATTAATAGGATTTTCCCATCCTTTACTTGATATTAAGCCTTCAAAATCCAGTGTGTCCTTTATACTTATGCCACATCTCAGTTCAGATCAGCCACATTTCAACTGTTCAATAGATGCACGTGTCTGATGCCTGCCATATTGGATGGCACCATTCTGGAGTCAAGGTCTTACACTAGTAGTCTGTGTCTCCTAGACATCTCTCATATTCCTCATCTTGAAAGTGGGAATAATGATACACTTGAGAGTTAAATTAATAATAACAATAAGAGCAATGAAATAATAAGAACAGCTAGATATATTTGTCATGTGATAGGTACTACTAACTCAGAGTAATTATGGCATTGAATTCTTATAACAAAATATAAGGAAAATCAAGGCACAAAATGATTATCTTATCCTATATTATAGCTAGGAAATAACAATTTGAGTAGTGCCAGTCTGATTTCAGCATCTGAACTCTTTTATTGAGAATAACAATAATAAAAGCTCTAACAATGACAGCTGCATGCATGCTAAGTTGCTTCAGTCATGTCTGACTCTTTGTGACCCTATGGACTGTAGTCTGCTAGGCTCCTCTGTTCATGGGATAATCCAGGCAAGAATACTGGAGTGGGTTGCCATGCCGTCCTCTAGAACAATGACAGCTACCTAGTGTTACATTTTAATAAGAGAAGAGACTTGTAATTCAAACCTCAACAAGGCCAACGTTTCATGATATATGGAGCCATTATGATGACTTTGTCTCAAGAAGCTTATAATGTTGTAGAGAGATAGAACACAGGTTAAGAGATAACTAATCTTAAAAGGCAGTTTGGGGCACCTATGACAAGTAAAAAAAAAAAGTAAACTCTACAGAAATCCAGGGTTGTGATCAATTTGGGCTGTCATAATCATAATAGTGTTTCCAGAAGGAGCTGTTTCTTGGAGTTCCATGTGGGAGACATAAGCTATGACCTGCAGATGGAAGTAGAGTCAACTTCATGATCATGAGACTTGTACAATCACACAGGTCCTTCAATCCAAAATCCCCATACTTAGTATAATGCTGTCTTGAAATTCTTAATAATTTTATCTTGAACTTGTATTTTTAAGTGAAGTATGTCAGGACAGTGGAGAATGCACATAAGCAGAAGTAATACACATAATATGCAATGTAAATATCCACCTTCATTTCTCACCACTCCATTTGGATATTGTGTTCATGATATCTTATGAGCAAAGAATTGCAGTAGACTATGTGTGGGAGTTCAGAGAGACTCAAGTCAAGTACAAGGTAAGTATGCTACAACTGAGTAAGCAGACAGCTCCAAGAGGTCACAATTTTCATTTGAACCAAAATTTACTTCAAACACAGGAAAAACACAGTAGCATTCTAAGAAACACAAAAAACCAATGAACTCTATCATATCTTTTCTAATGTAGTTACTTCTCTGTTTTAGCCAACCCCTCACACTGAAAATGAGGACATAGAAGAAAAGAGAAAGACAGAAGAAACTACGTTTCTTTACCTTCTAGTCCTTTCTTATTCATCAGTAAGTCTATATTTCTTAGTAAAATGTGTGCTCATCAAGTGAAGTAATAACTGATTTAGTTTTGCACAGCATTTTCACAGTTCTGGTAAGAATAATATATATATTACATATATATTATATATATATATATATACACACACATACACACAAGCTATGAAAAGCAAATTGAGTAATTTTAGTGATTCTTCATACAAGTTAAATGCCTTTATATTTACATTTGAAACTGACATTTAACAATATTATATGAATGGTAAAATTCGTGCTAATAATTTTAAAAATTAATTTTTAAATTTAGAACAATATTAAATTGCAAATAAAATACCATGACAAATCAAGAGAGAGAGAGAAATCAAGGCTGAAAGGAAAAAGCTTTGTATTTACTACGTGTAATGACATAGCAAATACGTATACATATAATATATACTCTCTCTATATAAAAATGTGTAATGCAATAAACTGATCAATACATCTACAGTGTTTTTTATTCTATGGTGCTGTTTTAAGTGATTTACGTATATCAGCTCACTGAATCCATACCACAATCCTACACAGTAGGTTCTGTGATTATTCCATTTCTATATGTGAGGAAGCTGGAGCAGAGGGGTTAAATAACTGGCCCGCAGTCATCAGCTAATTAATCAAGAGCCAAGGAAGCATGGATATAGAGTCCGTACTACTATAATCTCTTGAAGGAGCCAGCTGCAGAAGATGTCTGTCACAAACAAGACAATATTTTACAAAAGATGCTGCAACTGGATCCTCTTGATGCTGTGGGTTTCTTGCAGTCTCAGGGAGAATGGCCTTCTCCCATTTGACATTGTTAACTGGACACTAGAGCAGTTCTATATGAGCTGCCTCATAAAGTACCTGATGGACAATTTCACCTGTTTCAGTCCTTCCTACTTTAACCAAAGGGTTCAAACTAAGTCTGAGAAATAAGAATATTCAGGACATCAGCTCAGCCATTCAAAACACCCTGATTCTAGTTTTTGTAAATATTAATATCTCATATCTTCCTTTAATCCTTAAAATCACAAACTAGAATTCTGGAGACAGAAGAGTCCTTAGAGATCATCTAATCCAGGGAAAATAGAAAGGATTATCTCACAAACCTATTCTGATCTGATTGATTGGTAGTAGATGCCTGGAGTAACTTGATGATAAGGATTTTGAGGCAGTTTTGGAGCCTGTGAGGATAGAGTACATATCTCATTAGTGATGGGTCTACGGAGGGAGTAGCAGAAGCTCATAGGCTATCTGGGCAATACAGTGGAGTACTGAAGAATTTTGTCCCTGGGGTAAGATTTCCAAAAGTCAAAGTCTTGCTTCACTGCTCTCTGACGTGGCAATCTTAAACAAGTTACTAAATCTCTCTAACCATCAATTCACTTATTTGTAAAATGAGGATAATAAAACCTACCTCACAGGTTGGTTGTGAGAATTTAACAACATAATATATGTAACCTGCTTACTGGAGCATCTAACATATCCTAAATACTCAGTCTATTATTATTACATATTGGCCATTTGTTGTGTCCAGCATGGGTCCTAGAGGAGACGGGCAAAAACAGTGCCATGCATAGGTCATTTCTGATTTAGTACCATCTCTTTAAGCATACAGACGGAAAAAGTGAAGTTGCAGCAATTTGGAGAGACATTCTCCCAATCACATTTGTTGTCTTCCTCGTAAAAGAAGGCCCTCAAAGAGCACTGGGTTCTTGCCCTAACTTGGCTCACAATCCGCATATAACCCCGGGCACATCACTGCTCTCTGGACTTCAGCATTCTTATTTACAAAATAAAGGAATTAGAATCTAATCCATCTCAACACAGCAGTCACTCCTAGAGGGTTCTGGATTTCCAAGGGATGAGGACACTTTTACCATATATCAGTGGATGTTCAGTTCAGTTCAGTTCAGTCTCTCAGTCGTGTCTGACTCTTTGCAACCCCATGAACCGCAGCACGCCAGGCCTCCCTGTCCATCACCAACTACCGGAGTCCACCCAAACCCATGTCCATTGAGTCGGTGATGCCATGCAAACATCATCCTCTGTCGTCCCCTTCTCCTCCCGCCCTCAATCCTTCCCAGCATCAGGGTCTTTTCAAATAAGTCAGCAATTCACATCAGGTGGTCAAAGTACTGGAGTCTGAGCTTCAACATCAGTCCTTCCAATGAATAATCAGGACTGATCTCCTTTAGGATGGACTGGTTGGATCTCCTTGCAGTCCAAGGGACTCTCAAGAGTCTTCTCCAACACCCCAGTTCAAAAGCATCAATTCTTCGGCGCTCAGCTTTCTTCACAGTCCAACTCTCACATCCATACATGACTACTGGAAAAACCATAGCCTTGACTAGATAAACCTTTGTTGGCAAAGTAATGTCTCTGCTTTTTAATATGCTATCTAGGTTGGTCATAACTTTCCTTTCAAGGAGTAAGTGTCTTTTAATTTCATTGCTGCAATCACCATCTGCAGTGATTTTGGAGCCCAGAAAAATAAAGTCAGCCACTGTTTCCTCATCTATTTGCCATGAAGTATGCTGGAGAAGACTCTTGAGAGCCCCTTGGACCGCAAGAAGATCCAACCAGTCCATCCTAAAGGAGATCAGTCCTGGTTGTTCATTGGAAGGACTGACGTTGAAGCTGAAACTCCAATACTTCGGCCACCTCATGCGAAGAGTTGACTCATTGGAAAAGACCCTGATGCTGGGAAGGATTGGGGGCAGGAGCAGAAGGGGATGACAGAGGATGAGATGGTTGGATGGCATCACCGACTTGATGGACATGGGTTTGGGTAAACTCCTGGAGTTGGTGATGGACAGGGAGGCCTGGTGTGCTGCGGTTCATGGGGTCGCAAAGAGTCAGACACGACTGAGCGACTGAACTGAACTGATGGGACTGGATGCCATGATCTTAGTTTTCTGAATGTTGAGCTTTAAGCCAACTTTTATAAGATGCCTATTTTTATAAATTGTGATATTATTTAATAAATTAATAAATAAATAAGTTTTATAAATCCCTGATACTATTTAATAACCAACTTAATGTCTCATATTAATTTCACAATATCTCTATGAACTATCAATAAGTAGGGGCTCCAAAGAGAAAAAGATGACATTCTGCTTAGGGAGAATGGAGGGAGAATGGGTATGATTTCACTGAAGAAAAATGAAAGAAGGGAAAGAAGTGCTTCTTGGGCAATTGAAAGAAGCTAAGTGAAATCAGTCTGCTTCAGATGATAAAATCTATATCTTCAACACTCTTTTTCTTATATAATAAGTGCCCAGCAGATAAATGATCAGACTGGCTCAATATCTAGCAGGGTCCATATATTTAAAAGTTCCTCCTCTAGGCAGGATGCTAAGAAGTTTACTAGAAAATATCTAGCTGTCTCCTGGGTCGGAGCCCTCCTAATGGATCAAAGTACACCCCATGGATAAATGTGCCGACTGAAAAGGCTGAAATCTGGGGCCATCTGCTGGGATGTGGCTTTGTTCAACTGCATCACTTTTGATTAAGAGATATAAAAATGACTTCTTATTAAAATTATACTTCAAACTTTGTTGGCGGCTACTCAATTAGAACCACAGAGACAGGCTGCCTACCCTTTAAACATGACATTTGAGCTAATACTCTGTCCTTTTGCCAAGACACACATTACTAAAATCCACTAAAGACTGAAGGCACTGAAAGTTCAGCAGTCAAACTCCACATGCTGATTGTCACTTCTCAGGGCCCACGGCAAGGAGTGTCATCTAGTGTCATTTATGAGGATGCATCAGTGGACCAGAACCTATCACCAGGGCACCTACGGGTTGCATCCCAGTGGGACTGTGAAACACCCAGGAGACACAAAGAAAAATCTATGTGCTTCATGACTTCATCTAATTTCCTTAATCTTCTGCTATTACTGTCTTCTATTTGCAATCTGCTCCAAGGAAAGCAATGACTATCCAAAATTAGAGTCTTAAAGTAGAATTTATATATCTGACTTCTACATTTTATAAAGTATTCTTTAAAATCTACCAAATATGAAATGTCTTATTGGATACTGCCCAAAGATAAATGAGGTACCATCTCCATCTCTGTATTTAAAGAGAGTTTATAATCTATGGGAAATATAAGATCAATAAATATACACCAGAAACAAGGATGACATCATCTTTCGTAACACAGACATCCCAAAAAGAGAGAGGTTAGAAATGAATCTTGTGGGATATTCACTGTAATATTAACTTGTTTTCTCTGAGTGGTGGGCACTGGGTTGATTTTTCTCTTCTTCTTAGTACTTTATACCTTGCATGGATTTTTAAAAAAACAATACTCTGCTATTTCAAAAAAGAGAAAGCACTTCATGGAGGAAACGGTACTATTACGATGGATATTATTTGCTGCTGCTGCTGCTGCTGCTAAGTCACTTCAGTTGTGTCCGACTCTGTGCGACGCCATAGATGACAGCCCACCAGGCTCCCCCGTCCCTGGGATTCTCCAGGCAACAATACTGGAGTGGGTTGCCATTTCCTTCTCCAATGCATGAAAGTGAAGTCGCTCAGTTGTGTCCGACTCCTAGCGACGTCATGGACTGCAGCCAACCAGGCTCCTCCATCTATGGGATTTTCCAGGCAAGAGCACTGGAGTGGGTTGCCATTGCCTTCTCCAGATATTATTTGAGATAATAGTAAATTCTTTGGGTATCTGGTCCCCATTCTGTCTCCTTGGGAAACCATTAAAGGAAGAGAGGTACCTTCTCCATGAGCTTAAGCAAATTCACAATTTCCCACTCCTTGCTCCTAAGTATTCTTGCAGTAAAGCCCAGGAAAATGCAAGCAGCACAAAGGCAATGCTCTTTTTAAATCAGCAGTTCCAATGGAATAACTGCAGAAGAGACTGCACGGGAGCAGATGTTTCAGGAAATTCTGTTATTTGCCAAAGAGAAAAAATTAGCTATTGAGAACCCACTTATGGTTCTGACCTGCCCATGAGCAACTGTCCAGTCAGTAGTTGGTCACAGCAAACAGAATGATGTCTTCTCACAGGAAATAACATCTGTGCTGTAGAGAATCTGTGTACAACAGACCTGCACCATCACAGAACTCGAGAACAGTAAATGCTTAAATTGCTTGACTGGTTAGAACTAAACCTTTTCCAAAAACAAGGCTAGGTCATGAAGTAGACACAGCACAGAGCTGAGAAATGGAAGTCATGAGTTTCTTCCCAAATTTGGCATATAGTATAATGTGCAACCTTTGATTCATGGAGCCTCACTTGAATTCAATTAGCACATTACTATATAAATTGGGAATATTATCACATTGCCCTTACTATTTTACAAGGTTATCTATAAGGAAGTCGTGAGGAACTTTACAAGTAACTATAAATAAAATAAAGTTCATTCTTTTAGATATTCATTCATGACCATATTCTTTACATGTCTCTAAAATCACCTTAGATAAGATTGATGTCATATGGCAACATATGGAAAAAACAATAATGCTAAGGAGACTTTGATATTCTTTGTTTCCCTTTATCTTTTACATTTCTTTTTAACTAAGAAATACATATATGAGACATGCAGCTTTTTTTTTTACTTTCTTAATGTTTTTATTTGCTAAAAAATGTATCTAATAAGAGCAAGTTAGAATAGCATCTTTTTTTCACAGTGTTATTTAAAGGTAGATGGCAAACTTTGCTTTTTTAAAAAAATTGGAAGATAACTGCTTTACAATGTTGTATTAGTTTCTGTTGTACAACAATATGAATCAGTCATAAGTATACATATATCCCCTCCCTCTTGAACCTCCTTCCCATCCCCCCACCCCATCCTATCCCCTAGCCCCATCCCACTCCTCTAAGTTGTCACAGAGCAGCGGGTTGAGCTTCCTGTGTTATACAGCATCTTCCCACCTGCTATCTGTTTTACATATGGTAACATATGTTCAAATGCTACTCTCTCAATTCATCCCACCCTCTCCTTTCCCTGCTGTGTCCACAAGTCTGTTCTCTAAGTCTGCATCTCTATTTCTGCCCTGCAAATCGGTTCATCGGTACCATTTTTCTAGACTTCATAGTTATCATGTAGCTGTTTTGATTAAAAGCCCAAAATGCAACAGAAATACTATTATTTTGATGTAACATTACACATTCTTCCTACAAAAATAGATGATGTCCCAATGATATGCTATTGTAATTAATAATTCCTTCCCTTCTCCTTCTCCCAGAAAACCAACAAATATATAGACCACTCAGTCAAACACAAAAAGTGTATAAAACTGAAATTTGCAAATGTCCGAAATAAAGGTCAATCCGGGAAGCAACTGATATGTCCCTTGTTGCAAGTTAATGCCAGCTGCCTCTAACAAGAGCCACAGAAAATTAGGCTAAGATTTTAAACATAGAGAACACAAGAATAAGGGCCATTAAATAACCTAGCTGATGAGGCAAAAGTTGCATCACCCCAACCATGATGTGTATTTAAAACCCTAAGCCAATAGTTCCATGATGTTTATAATAATACAACACAGAATCAGGAGAAAATGGAATTATCATTACTAAATTTAGGTAAACTAAAACCTAAAACTAAGAAACACAAGAATCTGGAAACCACATTCACTATTTTAGCTTCTTCTGCTCCCTATTTGGGAATTTGCACCCTTGGAAAATCACTTCACCTCTCTGGGACCAATTTTCCTCTGTAATATTAAGTTAGACAATGTTTACAATGCTGAACAGCTATATAATATAACATAGGGGAGTTAGAAAGTCTGAAGTCCAATATCTGATCTGTCATGAAATGTTAGGAAAGTTATTTAAACTTTCCTGAGCCCCAGAATTTCTTATCTATTAAATGGAAACAAATTCACCTGTTCTTCCTACCTGATGTGGCTGAATATAACTGAAAGTGTTTAGAGAACTGTAAATGTCATATGCTTATAATTAAGTACAAGGATTATGACCTAATAGAGACATCTAATAGAAAAGACCTTTTCTTTTCTTCTTAATTTCCAAAGGTAAAACAAAATGTGATGATTCTACTGCTCTGAGCAACTATGGAGCCGATAGCTGATGAAGTACTGATGATCCAGTGTTGGGTAGTGAGACTCAGAAGACAAATTCCCAGACTCTGTGTGACCTCAGGTAAGATATTTGATCTGATCTTCCTCAGCTTCCAGACCTCACAGAACTAGGCAAATTATAATACCTAACACTTACTGCATGCTTAATGCTTGCCATGCATTGCTCTTCCCATACCTTCATTCTGTTGCTCCTGCTGCTAAGTTGCTTCAGTCGTGTCCGACTCTGTGTGACCCCATATGTGGCAGCCCACCAGGCTCCCCCATCCCTGGGATTCTCCAGGCAAGAATACTGGAGTGGGTTGCCATTTCCTTCTCCAATGCTTCTGATATTTATAATATTAGAAATTTACATTGATAAAACTTGAAGCTTTATGAACACATTTAAAAATAAGAATTATAAACCCATTACATATTAACACAAATAAAATATTTTTTAAAAATTATATTTTTCCAAAAACTAAAATAATGAGAAGAGCAGCATTGTTTCACAATTTTGCAAGTCTCTTTAAGGTCTGGTTTCATAAAAGACAGTAAGAGATATGAATTACCTCCCAACTCCATCTCACACTGACAATAAAACAAAATAATATATAAACAAATGGAAAAGAAACTAGAAAATGATCATTATAATTATACAAGCACCATTTTAACATTTATCTATTAAGCATCTTAAATTTATAAATTAGAAGGTCACCATATTTAGTGAATGAAATGGAATAATAATCATAATGAGATTTTAAATTGCATTTTATACTTCAGTGATAATCCTAGACAAATCAGCCGTTACTAGTAATTACTGATAATTTATTTTTGTTAACAGCCTGAAAAAGTTTTTAAAGGGAAATTAATGATTGAGAGTGTAATTAGAAAAAAAAGAAATATATATATATATATATATATATATATATATATATACATGCCTATTTGATTCTAAGAAGGTCTAATACAAATCTTCCTAAATAGAAACATGGTCTAGGGAGGAAAAGGATGATAAATGAAAGATTAATAAAGCAGGAAGACATATTTTGGTTGCTATGAGAAGATGAGGTTAAAGGCAGCATCTGAACTCAGTATTAAGTGAGGAATCTCTGCACAACTGTGATTTACTTCCACCATTTCCTTCCTTAAGGCCCTGCCATGCCATTATTTCTTTCCATCTATTCCTTCCACTCTCCATACTAAAGTAGGGCCAGTCTGCTCTTTATGATGCCATGAACTTAAAATCTGACCTCAGAAAATAGGAAAAATAATATTCTGAATTTCTTTCCTTGCTTGATTCACCAGTGTTAAACTTTATTTAACAGTGAAACAATCTTTATTCAATCACTTTATTCATTTCATTCATAATGCTTTGTGGATAATAATTATCTGTCTTTATCTCCCTCAGGTCTTAATACAAATATCACCTTCTCAGAGAAGCCTTCCAAGACATCTATCTAAAACTGCAAGTCCCACCAATGTTACCACTTCCCTATTATTTCCCTCTCCTCTCTTCTTTCTCTATTTTTTTTATGATATTTATCACTAGCACATTAAAATTTTCATTTATCTTATTTAATTTCTATCTTCCCAGTTAAAGTATAGCTCCATGAAGACATGTATTATCTTGTATGCTTCCCTCACGGTTGAGTTCTTAGCACCTTGGATGGAATCTGACATACAGAAATTGATTTCCGCTTTTATTGCACATAGCTCCTTCCTTATTGAAGAGAATTTGACAAACACAAGTCTTCAAGTTGGCTGCCCTAGTCAGATTCCCCTTGTGTGCTCAGCTGTATTCAACTCTTTGCAACCCCATGGACTGTAGCCCACCAGGGTCCTCTTTCCACAGGGATTCTCCAAGCATGAATACTGGAGTGGGTAGCCATTTCCTTCTCCAGGGGATCTTCCTGACCCAGGGATTGAACGCGTATCTCCTGTGACTCCTGCATTGCAGGTGGTTTCTTTACCTGCTGAGCCACTGGAGAACTCAGTGGTAAAGAATCTGCCTGCAATGCAAGAGATACAGAGACACCAGTCGAGAAGATCCCCTAGAGAAGGAAATGGCAACCCTCTCCAATACGCAGTTCAGTTCAGTTCAGTTCAGTCACTCAGTCATGTCCGACTCTTTGCAACCCCATGCACTGCAGCATGCCAGGCTTCCCTGTCCATCATCAACTCCCAGAGCTTGCTCAAACTCATGTCCATTGAGTCCATGATGCCATCCAATCATATCATCCTCTGTTGTCCCCTTCTCCTCCCACCTACAATCATTCCCAGCATCAGGGTCTTTTCCAATGAGTCAGTTCTTCACATCAAGTGGCCAAAGTATTGGAGTTTCAGCTTCAGCATCAGTCTTTTCAATGATTATTCAGGACTGATTTCCTTTAGGATTGATTGGTTGGATCTCCTTGCAGTCCAAGGGACTCTCAGGAGTCTTCTCCAGCACCACAGTTCAAAAGCATCAATTCTTCGGCGCTCAGTTTTCTTTATAATCCAACTCTCACAGCCATACATGACTACTGGAAAAACCATAGCCTTGACTAGACAGACCTTTGTTGGCAAAGTAATGTTTCTGCTTTTTAATATGCTATCTAGGTTGGTTATAACTTTTCTTCCAAGGAGCAAGCATCTTTTAATTTCAAGGCTGCAGTCACTATCTGCAGTGATTTGGAGACCAAAAAAATAAAGTCTCTCACTGTTTCCATTGTTTCCTCATCTATTTGCCATGAAGTGATGGGACCATGATCTTAGTTTCTTGAATGTTGAGTTTTAATCCAATTTTTTCACTCTCCTCTTGCACTTTCATCAAGAGGCTCTTTAGTTCTTCTTCATTTTCTGCCATAAGGGTGGTGTCATCTGCATATCTGAGGTTATTGAGATTTCTCCTGATAATCTTGATTCCTGCTTGTGCTTCATCCAGCCTGGCATTTCACATGATGTACTCTGCATATAAATTAAATAAGTAGGGTGACAATATACAGCCTTGATGTACTTCTTTCCCAATTTGGAACCCGTCTGTTGTTCCATGTCTGTTGTTCCATGTCTGGTTCTAACTGTTGCTTCTTGACCTGCATACAGATTTCTCAGGAGGCAGGTCAGGTGGTCTGGTATTCCCAGCTCTTGAAAAATTTTCCAGTTTGTTGTGATCCACAGAGTCAAAGACTTTGGCGTAATCAATAAAGCAGAAGTAGATGTTTTTCTGGAACTCCCTTGCTTTTTTGATGATCCAATGATGATCAAATGTTGGCAATTTGATCTGTGGTTCCTCTGCCTTTTCTAAATCCAGCTTGAACATCTGGAAGTTCACGGTTCATGTGCTGTTGAAGCCTGGCTTGGAGAATGTTGAGCGTTACTTTACTAGCATGTGAGATGAGTGCAATTGTGTGGTAGTTTGAACATTTTTGGGACTGGAATGAAAGCTGACCTTTTCCAGTCCTGTGGCCACTGCTGAGTTTTCCAGATTTGCTGGCATATTGAGTGCAGCACTTTCACAGCATCATCTTTTAGGATTTAAAATAACTCAACTGGAATTCCATCACCTCCACTAGCTTTGTTCATAGTGATGCTTGCTAAGGCCCACTCAACTTCACAGACCCAGGAAGTCTGGCTCTAGGTGAGTGATCACACCATTGTGGTCATGAAGATCTTTTTTGTATAGTAGTTCTGTGTATTCTTGCTACCTCTTCTTAATATCTTCTGCTTCTGTTAGGTCCATATTATTAGGTTCCAGTATTATTGCCTGCAAATGTACATGGACAGAAAGCCTGGCAGGCGACAGTCCATAGGATCGCAAAGTGTCAGACACGACTGAAGTGACTTAGCACACATGAGTCTTTGATTCCCCAATTGCCATAATGCCTGCAAGGTCTTTAAAGTTTATTAGATGCGAGGAGAGAAAAACCACAAAAACATTTCTTCAATGGATGAGTGAATGAATGATCAAATGAACTTAACATTCTCTGTGGGGAGGAAAAGAAATAATTAGGTCATGGACTACACTCTCAAGAAGCTCATGGTTTACCAATGACTCTCAACCAGGCGTGTGTGACAGATGACATTCACAACTGTCAGAGAGTTCCACAGCCATGCCCAACATTACAAACTCTGGCATTGAAAATGAACTACATATTATGTGTAATTCTCTCTCATGTGTCCTGAAACATCTTCCTTTTTCTCCTACTCCAGAGAGCTTTAGGAGCTAGGAATTCAAGAAATTGAAAACTATGTACACAGGAGTAACCTTGATTCTGTTGTATTTTGTAAAGTAATTTTCCTAAAATTTAATCCTTTCATTGTGGTTAGTAATCAATTACTTAGAACATAAATATGAATGTTGGCAATATTCCAGAATTTTAACTCTGTCTTGTAAAACCACTTGTCTAGAAGACAAAATGAAGAATGTCACTTGAGAAATAGGAGAAGCTAGTTGGTGTATTAGAATAATAGATAGTAAGTGGAAAACATTTGGATGGTACAGGAAAAATACAAGATGTCCTTGAATCTGCCTCAGAATGTGAACTTTTATTCCTCTTTGTCCATTCACCAGTGCCTCTGTAGCACAAAGTCTGTCAAACACCTGGAACTCTGGGGTTTTACAAATAAATAAATTATTGGGTGAAAAACTTACTTTGCAGTAAAAAGGAAGAACAATGGATTTCTTATTAACCAATGTACCAGAGATTCTAAAGGGCCCCAAACCTATGTAGCTCACAACTCATTCTTCAAGATTCAGCCACTACCTTCTACCAAAGTCTATCTGACTTTCCCAATCCAAACCTCATTTTTCCTACTCCTTGATCACATGTCTTACTAGTATCTTCCTTAAGATACTCATCACATTTTACTTTGTGGAAGTCCTTCAGCTTCAGCTCCAAAGTATTTTCATTCCCTGACTATTCCTATTATCTTGGACTGGTTCCTTTGTTATACATACTCATGAAACGATGTTATTTTCCTTTAGGGAAGTTATCAGCTGTAGTTACACATTTGTCTATAGGAACACTTGATTTGGAAATGTATCCCTGACTAAACTTTAAGTTCCACGAATCTAGTGACTACATATGATTTCATCATTTATTCCCATCATGAGCATATGCCTGGCCATAGTAGTTGCTCTATTAATACTTGTTAAATTACTAAAATAATGATTAATATGTAATTCATATACATGCAGTATCTTCCCTAAAAATTTTAAGCTCCTTATATCTCTCATAACATGTGTTTTATAAACATGATAATGGCTTAATGAATATTAGATTGAATATATTTTCTAAAAGCTGTGTATATGTGCATGAAAGTATATAAGGAACTAAATGCATCTTTAAAAATTCATCACTGCTTTCTGTCTTTGGCTTCCACCTTCCTTCAAAAGATTTCTTTTTCTACCTGTACTTAAATTGAGTACTTATTTAAACTATTACAAGGTGTTATGCTGTTGACAAAAGAACCTGTTGCAGGATTTAAAACACCTCAGTAGGATAACAGCCCTTTGTCACTTGAACAAAAATTCATTCTTATTGAAATTAAGCAGCATTTACCAGAATCTAAAAGAAAAAAAAATAATTCTGCTACACTTGGCAGCTTGGATAGACCAGTTTGTGCAACATATTCACTGGTAATAATGGTCATGTAGGAGGCCCTTTGGAACCATCGTTTATTCACCAAGACAGAAACATCACAGCCTACTGTAAACATTACTCTGAATGCTCCAATTTCATTTCAGCCATATATTTGAGCTGATGTAATTTTTTAAGAGGAAAACATCTTCAGGAGATGAGTAAGTAATTCTCAGACCCTTCAAAGGACAGATGAAATACAATTAGTCTCTTTGTCATGTAGTCATTACCTCTTCTTCTGACAGGCCAAATCAGCACAAAGTAAAGAAAGAGACTAGAAAATCCTGCCCTGGCACCCTGGCCAGCTGCATGTACTTGGCCTGACATGTGGCACAGACCAACCATCAACAATCAATTCTTTAAACCTTCCTTAGGGCTGCTTGGCTACTTGTCCTGCTCTATATCTCACTGTCCTAGTCTCCTTTGAAACCCTGTGGCATCTAAAAAAACAGTTCCACACAGGGTTAAGGTTCTATTCTGGAACACTCTTCAGTGACATGTACTTGCATTTGACCCTTTATATGTTCACTCACAGATGTTTCTTTTCATAGCAGAGCACAGGACCTGAAATAACCAGGAGATCTAAGCTCACTGGCCAGGCAGGCTCTGTGATATAGGCCAGGGGACTGTGAGCATTGCAAGTAGCAACATAGGGTCCCCTCAGTTCCCACTCTATTTTCAGAGGGACATGAATTTAATGACCTCCAAGAAGTTGTTCAAGAACACAAAGTTTATGCAGTTGGTTAGATCACTGTTTTGATGTGCCAGGCCTACTTTTGTTTATGTTTCCTCATTGTTAATAATACATGAAGAGAATTTGGCAAGGGTAAGTCCTCAAATTGTTTAATACTATCAGATTCCTAGCCTACCTCCAACCCTGTCAGATTCCTTTCCTACCACAGAGGTTGGGGAGAAAACAAATCTACATTGGTATTAAATCAAGAATTTTTAGCTAAGTGCTTGCTATTAAGTATCCATAACTGTAAAAAGTCTGTGTTACAGGAGGCTGACAGAGGCTTCCCTGGTGGCTCAGTGGTAAAGAATCCACTTGCCAATGAAGGAAATGTGAGTTCAGTCCCTGAGTCAGGAAGATCCCCTGGAGAAGGAAATGGCAATCCCCTCCAGTATTCTTGCCTAGGAAATCTCATGGACAGAGGAGC
This sequence comes from Giraffa tippelskirchi, assembly GCF_054371585.1. Taxonomy (NCBI): domain Eukaryota; kingdom Metazoa; phylum Chordata; class Mammalia; order Artiodactyla; family Giraffidae; genus Giraffa; species Giraffa tippelskirchi. Next base: position 21,342,899 of record NC_137283.1, on the reverse strand, counting down.
CTGACAGGCTATAGTCCATGGGAACAACAACAGAGGGCTGGGAGTAGAGTGTCATTTAAATAAAGATCACAATTCAAGTCCAGAAATAATCAAGAAATGCATTTTTTAAATTATACATGACAAGCCATTCATGTTAAAGTACTGAACTTTGTGAAACCTATGGCCAAATAATACAAGAAGGTAAGGCTGATACAGTCATGGAAGGAATGAGTAGTCATTAGATTTTGACCTGTGCCTTAAATTTGATTAAAAAAAAAAAAAAAAGAAAAAATTGGGGAGGAAGTTCTTCCACAATCATGCCAATGTTTACAGATAGAAATGAATAAATGTGTGCAATGTTTAAAATCATGAGCTTTGCAGTTTGATAGCCTGACTTCTGAGCCTTGTTTTGCCATGTAGCTTTCTGTCCTTAGGTAAGTTACTTAACCTCTTTGAATCTCTAAATTTCCTCATGTGTAAAATGGCCATATTAAAAAGGCTTATCTTAGAAGGTTGGAATGAGGATTAAATTATATGAAGTTACAAGAGGTAATATCTAGGACAAAGCAAGTACTCAATAAATGTTAGCCATATTGATATCACTATAAATTAATATTTGCTGATAACTTATTGTGTACTAGTCACTTTTGTTGTGTTAGTTGCTCGGTTGTGTTACCCTTAGGCCCAAGAGATACAAATATGTAAAGTAAAACTATGCCCTTCACCTCAAAAAACTTTCAATCTGAAAATGAAAGAGACTAGTCAATAATTCATTGTGATATATGTACTACAGCTACAAAAACAGAAGCACAGAGAATGGGTGACTGACAATGGTTGGGGAGTAGAGAAGGATGTGGAAAAAAAGACTACAAAGAGGGTAATGATTATCTATAAGTCTAATGAAATGAATAGGAATATATGTCATAAGAGAGAAATTTCTCTAAACAGAATAAATATCATTTGCAAAGGCATAGATACTTAAATAATGTGAGAATTGCAAAAAATTTGGTGACGAATAGGGTTCAGGGCATGGAGAAAATATCAAGGATCAAGGCTAGAAAATCGATAGAGAACCAGATTTGAACTTTTTTTAAGCAAAGGAATCAGATGATGAGGACTAAGAATTCTAAAAAGAGGAGTCAAAAATTCCAAAAGCAAGGTTGAATCTGTAAATTATACCCAGTTAATGAAGGGCTTTAAATGCCAGTTTGAGTATGAATTTTAGTCTATGTGCTATTGGAAAGGATTCTTAGTTCTAAAATAGGGGAAAAATACCAAAATTCTATTTTAGGTAGATTAGGCTGTTGTATGTCCAAAATAGGAATTAAAAAGAAATTCAAAACAAGATAACTAGCTAGGAAGCTGCAGCATACATCCAAGGATAATACAATAAATCCCTGGACCTGGATGTTGATAGTGGGAATGAAGAAAAGCAAACCCAAGGGATGCCTACATAGATCTGGATATAGCAAATACATAAGAGAGTCAAAATTGTCTAGATAAAATAAAGTTCATGATGGATGTGTGATAGTGAAATACACTGACTGTACACCATTTATTTTAAGAGGAAAAAAAAGATAACAATAGAGAAGGCTATCAGACTGTTGGTATTAAACTCATTTACTCATCTATTCTATCACTCACTCAAAACTATATATTAATAAATTAGGACAAGCACTGGAGATGGCAAGATGAGGTAGGGGAGATATGAAATGGGGAGACATGAAATGTACCTTAGTAGCTATTAAGACAAGGTAGAAAGTTACACATTTTTTTTTTCTAGTTGTTTTGTTTTGTTTTGTTTGGAGCATGATTGATTAACAGTGTTGTATTAGTTTCAGGTGTACAGCAAAGTGATTCCACTATACATATACATGTATCTGTTCTTTTCCAAATTCTTTAGAAAATTATAAATTTAATAAAAGAGGGATTTCAGTGTAGTGAAAAATTGCCTTCAATTGAGGAAACCAGAAAAGTCTTTATGGAGAGGTTAGGACGTGAGTTAGGCTTTGAAGACAAAGTAAGTTCATCAAACCATATGTCCCAATTTACCCAGCACAGTTCCAATTATGCTTTTTGTCAAGTATAATTATTAGTTTTGCCCTTCTGCTGTCTCTGTAAAGTATTTTAGTTTAGATGATACATTATATGGTCACCCTCATCATGGTGACAGAGAAGGCAATGGCACCCCACTCCAGTACTCTTGCCTGGAAAATCCCATGGATGGAGGAGCCTGGTAGGCTACAGTCCATGGGGTCGCTAAGAGTCAGACACGACTGAGCAACTTCACTTTCACTTTTCCCTTTCATGCACTGGAGGAGGAAATGGCAACCCACTCCAGTATTCTTGCCTGGAGAATCCCAGCGACAGCGGAGCCTGGTGGGCTGCCATCTATGGGGTCGCACAGAGTCGGACACGACGGAGGCGACCTAGCAGCAGCAGCAGTAGCAGCGTCATGGTGAATGGGCTCCAGCCTGTGCTCATAATCAATGTCAATAAGAAGCTTAAATAGTGAAGTCAAAAGCCTGCTAACAATATACTTTCTAAAGCTAAGGCTGTAATAACTGTGCTTTGGTTCTAAAGTCATCTACTCACTTCTGGTCACCAATGATCATAAGGAGAGTAGAGAACTATATTCAAAGGAAAGAGACCAAAATGTAAGCTGACTCCAAACCATGTTAACTCTGATTTCATCATTGAACCCAACTTTGAGGAAGCATCTTATGGAACCAGTATTCTACAGAACATACTTCAAGAAACACAGGACCATACGACCAAAGAGCAGAAATGATGAAAGAGAAAAATAAATACTGAATGGGGTACTAATCATAAGTAAGGTATTTCTAAATATGAGAATCTAAGGTAATTCTATCTCATCTACAATGTAATTTGAAAATACTTATATAGTACAAAGTCTTCCCTGATAGCTCAGTTGGTAAATAATCCACCTACAATGCAGGAGACCTGGGTTTGATCCCTGGGTTGGGAAGATCCCCTGGAGAAGGGAAAGGCTACCCACTCCAGTATTCTGGCCTGGAGAATTCTATGGACTGTATAGTCCATGGGGTCACAAAGAGTTGGACACGACTGAGCGACTTTCACTTTTCACAGTGTATAGTGTACCCATAGGCCCTACACTCTAGCTTTCAAGATTTAAAATGGCTTTTAAAATGCTGACCATGGGACACTGTAAGTAACAGAATAAATGGTGTTCTGCTTTCTTCTTAAAAAGGATGGCTGTGCAAACCATCTCTATGAATGTAAATGCCAGAACCCTCCTTAGCTGCAGAAAATCTAGTAAAGCAATTAGCCCCCAACTAAAACAAATAAATTTATTTAAAAAAAAATAAAAGTTTTCTTTTGAAAGCTCTGAAGAATGAGATTGATGATAGAATCCCTAATGTCTCTTTTCCTTGTAATCCACACCACACAAGATTTAAGAGCTAAACCAGAAAACATCAAACAACTTGTTCAGAATTGTTCAAGGAGAAACACTGATGTTTTTGCCACCAACAAGAAACACTAATATTTTTATGAAAAGTAAAAGAAGATATGACCAGCAGCATGTCTGCTACAAGATGCTGTTATACCTGCTACGACAAGCAGATTAATATAAAACAAATTCATATTTCTGACTGCCTGAAAGGAAAAAGACCCTCGCAAATTCACAGAGCATGAAAGAAAAATAGTGTTAGCAAATAATGAATATAAAGCTGGGTCTCAGTGACCTCCAAACCTATAAAAATCAAACACATTTTTATATAATTTTATCATTTCTTGATTGGAAATTGTGGTAAATTACTCTGGTAATTCATTGAAAAAAGGATAGCAAGACACTCTTTTATCATTTTAAGACCTTACTTGGCCAATAAAGATACATCTTGTTGTAACTGAAGTTTCTCTTTGGTCTTTAAAAATGGAAACTACATCACCATCAGGATATATAACTAAGTAGTGGGGATTACATTGGTCAGTGAGAATTACCGAGACATAATCCACCATTTGAGGATTTCATATGAGCATGATGACAAAATTTGTAAAGTTTTCATGGTCTTCTAGGCTGATTTATTTGTATTATTACATTGGATTCTCAGGGAGTTTGTGAGATAGGGCAGGAAGATGAAGCCAAGTATCACCAACTTACTCATCACATCTGACAACTTACAGTAATTACAGAGTTGGGCTTATAACTCAAGAACCTTAACTCCCTAAGTGTCTTTCTCCAACACTATAGCTGACAAGCAACCAAGTTCTCTACAGTTTCTCCCCATACCAAAATTGACACATGCCTCTTTCATGTTAAGTATTAAAATAAATGTAACAACATAAAGAGTTATATTCACCTAGTCAAAATTTGGTGAAATGTGGACATGGAGAGTTTTTGGAGGTCCCTATCAAAGTAGCAAACACCAGCTTATAGGCTCAGTCTTCATATTGCCACTGCACATAGCAGCTTGTCTGCATACATTTAATATCCATACTTAAGTCAGAGGTCACAAAGAGTCAGACATGACTGAGTGACTGAACTGAATTGATGTAAGGATTAGTTCTCAGAATGTAAAGGAATTGAACTTTATAGATTACCATGACAACCATGTCTACAGCAGGGCACAAGACCAAAATGAGAAGGAAAGATGAATTCTATAAAGATAAGAACATGAGAAAAAAACCCTAGAGCCAGACATCCTGGAATGTGAAGTCAAGTGGGCCTTAGAAAGCATCACTATGAACAAAGCTAGTGGAGGTGATGGAATTCCAGCTGAGCTATTTCAAATCCTCAAAGATGATGCTGTGAAACTTCTGCACTTGATACGCCAGCAAAATTTGGAAAACACAGCAGTGACCACAGGACTGGAAAAGGTCAGTTTTCGCTCCAATCCCAAAGGAAGGCAATGCCAAAGAATGCTCAAACTACCGCACAATTGCACTCATCTCACATGCTAGTAAAGTAATGCTCAAAATTCTCCAAGCCAGGCTTCAGCAATACGTGAACCGTGAACTTCCAGATGTTCAAGCTGGTTTTAGAAAAGGCAGAGGAACCACAGATCAAATTGCCAATATCCTCTGGATCATCTAAAAAGCAAGAGAGTTCCAGAAAAACATCTATTTCTGCTTTATTGACTATGCCAAAGCCTTTGACTGTGTGGATCACAATAAACTGTGGAAAATTCTGAAAGAGATGGGAATACCAGACCATCTGACCTGTCTCTTGAGAAATCTGTATGAAGGTCAGGAAGCAACAGTTAGAACTGGACATGGAACAACAGACTGGTTCCAAATAGGAAAGGGAGTACGTCAAGGCTGTATATTGTCACCCTCCTTATTTAACTTATATGCAGAGTACATCATGAGAAACGCTGGGCTGGAAGAAACACAAGCTGGAATCAAGATTACCGGGAGAACTATCAATAACCTCAGATATGCAGATGAAACCACCCTTATGGTAGAAAGTGAAGGGGAACTAAAGAGCCTCTTGATAAAAGTGAATGAGGAGAATGGAAAAGTTGGCTTAAAGCTTAACATTCAGAAAACTAAGATCATGGCATCCAGTCCCATCATTTCATGGCAAACATGGGAAAACAGTGGAAACAGTGGCAGACTTTATTTTTGGAGGGCTCCAAAATCACTGCAGATGGTGACTGCAGCCATGAAATTAAAAGATGCTTACTCCTTGGAAGAAAAGTTATGACCAACCTAGACAGCATGTTAAAAAGCAGAGACATTACTTTGCCAACAAAGGTCTGTCTAGTCAAGGCTATGGTTTTTCCAGTAGTCATGTATGGATGTGAGAGTTGGACTATAAAGAAAACTGAGAGTCAAAGAATTGATACTTTTGAACTGTGGTATTGGAGAAGACTCTTGAGAGTCCCTTGGACTGATCCAACCAGTCCATCCTAAAGGAAATCAGTCCTGAATGTTCATTGGAAGGACTGATGTTGAAGCTGAAACTCCAATACTTTGGCTGCGTGATGCAAAGAACTGACTCACTGAAAAGACCCTGATGCTGGGAAAGATTGAAGGCAGGAGGAGAAGACGACAACAAAGGATGAGATGGCTGGATGGCATCATCGACTCAACGGACATAAGTTTGAGTATACTCTGGGAGTTGGTGATGGACAGCAAGGCCTGGCGTGCTGCAGTCCATGGGGTTGCAAAGAGTTGGACACAACTGAGTGACTGAACTGAACTGAGACTGTTCATATACTTCCTGGGATTGGGTGGGGAGGAGGTGATCAGAATCTAGCCTACTATAATCTTATTATTTCCTTATAATCTCTGGTCTTATTTTAATTTTATGCAATGTTTGCCTTCTAATTCACATCTGTGTTCCTTTTAACATCAAAAAATTGATTTGCACCTCTAATCGTCTAGTAAAATTGACCCTCTAGGAAAATATACCACATTTATCATGTGGTTTTCAAAACTTCTGAGTACCCTGTTCAAGAAGCATAGCCTTAGATTAACCAGAGTTCTCTCAAGAGTGTCACCCTTTCCCACCTCCAGCTGTCCTTGCACCTAAAGCTTTAGCTCCAGCTATCCATCAGACTGACAGCAGCCAAGGGCCAGGGGCTGGTGTGGAATACACAAAGAGAGACGTGCTCCCAAGAATTTTCAGAGCTCACTCAAAATGCAGCCTGCTGGTCTTGCTTAACCTGATCAACACCCCAAAAGCTGTCAGAAACAATGGCCATGATTTTTCAGGCCTTCTGGCCTCTTGCCTTTCAAAATAGTGCCTCTACCAAAGTGCCCAGAAGAATAATTTATCTTACTCTCGGATTTGAGACTACAAAGCTTCCTTTCTCCAAAACTGTTTCACACCACTTTCATCTTTAATGCTAAAGTTCACAGAGAAGTGAATATCAGAACAGCTCGGTGGGAGAGTATCAAATGGAAACTGAGGGTCCCACAGCAGTACTGCTCATTGCAGGTGCTAAGGGGAGGGATTTCACTTACTCAGGCCATTCTTGGAGATGTCTTCAGAGGAGCAAAAGAATTGTGGAATGCTCTAATACTTTAAAAGCATACTTGCTTCTGAGTTGTTGATGTCTCTAACAAGGTAGATTAAGGGCCAACATAATACACATTTCAAGGGTATAGACATATATGGACATCATTATATATTAAAATGCAGCAGAACCTGAAAATCTATTTCTTTGTTCCACTTTTGTTTTGTTTTTAATTCTCTATTTCATTTCAAAGAGAACTCTTAAATGTATTTTTCTGTATCCTTCTATCTCCAGATACAAGAAATATCCTTTGTATGGCAATGGCTCATGGCTCTCAAAAGAAAAGGAAGCTGTTTCCTCTGAGAGATTTTTGGAACTCCAAATGCACACTATTTTTACTGTAATAAATGTCTTCATATTTTTATGCACAGTATCTTTTTCCTCTGACAATTGCATGATCATGTTAGCTAAATGTTCATACAGTATTTTGAGACCTTCAGAATTTTTCCTCCATCCATCCAAAAGCATCCTGCATATAATTTATTCTTCATGGTTTCAAAGCAAAAGAAAAAAAAAAAATGTAAAAGTTAAAACTGCCAGAGAACCATAGAGTTAATGTACCTCCGCTTACAGGCCTCAGAGGAAGCCACAGAGGAATTTCTGGCAATTGCAATTTGTCTTAAATATGCCAATACACTGTTCACATTCAAGACTCATTAAGCAGATTTGTAGCATGCCTGTCACATCTGATGTACTAGATCTTCAGAAAGGATTTTTTTTTTAACCATTTGTGATAGAGAAACAGATTTTCACCACTGAAATCTTTAACAAAAACAAAATCAAGCCTATTCTCCATGGATCATGAGATGACATAAGAAAAGATCAGAATCTGCCCTGATAGAATGCCCAGTTAATATAACTTGAGGAGAAACTACTTTGCTTCCAAATCAGGAGCTGGATGAAAACAGATTGTTGTAGACTTTAAACTACCCACTTACTATATGCTTCTTCACTCCCACCCCCAGCAAGATACAATAAGAAGTAGTGGTGGTTGATAATCTCGGCTTTGGATCCAAAGACTAAACTCAATTTTAGTAGCAGTATATCCTTGGGGAAGTTACTTTACTTCTCTGGGCTTAAACATCTTTATTTTTTTTTAATGGAGATAACAACGTTATATACTTCACAGCATTGTTTTGTATAAAACTTGAGATTAGGCAAGTGACCAATAAATGGTTTTGTTGTTATTTACTGAGGGCCTACTCAGGTTAGAACACTCTTCCAGGGATTATCAAACAAAAATAAGAATGAAAATGACTTCACCCTGACCTCACTCTGATTTAGGGCACCTAGGAACAACCTTACCTTGTTTTACAACCTTCTTCAGAAGGTTCCACAACCTTCTTTCAGAAGTCCAAAATGGATTCTAAGTTTCCATGCTTTCCTGAATTGAGAGAATGGTGTCAGCTGGCTAAAGATGATCTACTGCCCTAGAAACCAGTACATGGGCTTGAAATTCCCTTACCAACTCTGTTAGATATTGGTTGGGTCACATAAACTCTCTGTGCACCTGTTTGCCCAGGCAAAAAGTGGAAGAAAGAGTATCTTACACAACTTCACTTGCAACTTCCTCCTTCTACTCCTTTTCCATCTTCTTTTCACAGCCAAATTTCTCTTAAGAGTTGCTCATGTTGTTCTCTTTCCCCTCATTTCTCAACCAACTGCAAGTTGCACTGTCTCAATAATTAATTAAAAACTATTATATGTGTAAACAGTGCTATTATATATGTTGGCGAACTGCATATTGTGAGCTAACAGTGCATATGTTGGCTAACAATGAATATTAGATATTCTAGAACTACAAGCTATTAATATCATTAATAGGCATTATCTAATAAATTGCTTAATAAGAGGCAGGCAACAGCACAAAGTGCCTTCTCTTCCTCCATGGCCGCATACACATTTTATGTTGCATATTACATGCTATAATTGGAGAGGGTCTCCAGGTGTTTACCTAACAAATCAATTATCTGTGTTTCCTCCTCTGTTCTCTGTTTTCATTTCATAGTAGATGTCTAAATATTTTTTTTCAAGTTATAATTATTATATAATCACTTGCAGCACACAGCCATGTGGCCCCTTCCTGTCCTTTTAGGTCCACAGATTCTGCTATAGATTTTTTCCAGAAAGAGGCAGAGAATGTGAGTTTTACTTAAAATGTGATGTGTGTGTGTGTGTGTTAGTCGCTCTGTAGTGTCCAATTCTTTGTGACCCCACGGACCGTAGCCCACCAGGCTCCTCTGACCATGGAATTCTCCAGGCAAGAATACTGGAGTGGATTGCCATTTCCTTCTCCAGAGGATCTTCCCAACCCAGGGATCAAACCCATGCTTCCTGCATTGAAGGCAATTTCTTTACCATCTGAGCCACTAGGAAAGCCCTAGAATGTGCTATTCACAAAAAATAATTTCTGAGCTATGCTCCTTAACATCATCAAACCTATACAAAGACATCTACTGGTACCAATTCATCACTCCAAACTTGACTGTGAAAAACCAGGAGTTAGTCAGAAACATCAATAATCATGGTTAGAAACATCATAATACTAGAAGAGGTTCATCTGGAAAGTTTGATAAACAGGTCTATGCCAAAGAGGAACCCTGGGCTGTAATTCAAGCTTCTCTGCAGTGTAGCCTCTGTGTGCTCATTTGTGTCTGACTCCTTGAGACCCTATGGACTATAGCCTGATAGTCTCCTTTGTCCATGGAATTCTCCAGGCAAGAATACTGGAGTGCCATTTCCTTCTCCAGGGGATCTTTCTGACCCAGGAATTGAACCTGCATCTCCTCTATCTCCTGCATTGGCAGGCAGAATCTTTACCAGGCTAACATTACTGAAGCAAATATTCCAGAAACTTCGCAGCAGTAATGGTATAGTCCAGCGTTCATCTGCCATTATGGTTCATTCCCCACTCAGCTAGCAGTGAGGGTATCCCCTTAATTTCTGAACATTCATCAAGTCTTTTCTTGCTGAGGTCTTCCCTATTCTTCAAAGCTTACCTTTCTATAGTTTAAATATTTAACTGTGATTTTCTAAAAGTGCTTACTATTTTCTACATTGTATACTATTCCACATGGAACAATTATGACTACAGTTAATATATTCATTTGCCCTATCTCCTTAAGGACTTTCCTGGTAGCTCAGCCAGTAAAGAATCTGCCTGGAAAGCAGGAAACCCTGGTTCGATCCATGGGAGGTGAAGATCCCCTGGAAAAGGGATAGGCTACCCACTCCAGTTCTCTTGGGCTTCCCTGGTGGCTCAAATGGTAAAGAATCAGCCTGCAATGCAGGAGACTTGGGTTTGATCCCTGGGTTGGGAAGATCCCCTGGAGAAGGGAACAGCTGCCCACTCCAGTATTCTGGCCCGGAGAATTCAATGGACAGAGGAGCCTGGCAGGCTACATTTCATGGGGTCGAAAAGAGTCAGACACGACTGAGTCACTTTCACTATTCACTATCTCCTTAACTACACCTTAAGCTCTATAAAGACAAAGTGTACCTCTTTTCCACCGTGTACATCCCTGTAGCAACAGCATAGTACCTGTTGGGTCCTGAATAAATTAATATAGCTTAATTGATAGGATGAACGAAAGAATAGAGAAGGAAACAAGGAAGAGGGGAAGGGAGAGAGGAAGAGAGGATAAGAGGAAGGAAAGAGAGATTAATGAGGCTTCTATGAATTTTTTAAAAACAATTATGTCTACCTTCCAAAAGTTTCTGATCTAACTGGGTTGATAAAAATACATATTTGTGTGCATCAGGAAGCCTGTCTATAACCACACAATCTAGTATTTGGCTTCTGAAAGGAATGCTATAGATTCAAAGATGATGGTCTGTGGCTGAGCAGAACTCAGATAAGGCTTTATATTATAAAAAAGTGCTTTTGGGGCTAGAACTTGAAGTGGAGAATTGGATAAACAAAAATGAAAGAGGATAGCCTATCCTAGAATGCTCCTCCTCACTTCCTGTATTGACCATTAGTAATTAGTGACTTCTGATCTGAATAACAACACCATGATTGCAGCTTGAATTTCTTGTGCTTGGAGAATAGTTTTCACCACAGTAGAAGATAAATCCTAATATTTAATGGGTACATTGATTATGTATCAGGCCCTGTGCTAGGAGCTGAACATAAACTATTTAATCAAATCTATAGAAAAACCACTGTGATTATATCCACTCTACAGATAAGAAAACTGAAACAGAGACACTTAAGCTTCTTGTTCAAGATCACTCAGTTCAGTTCAGTTCAGTCGCTCAGTCATGTCGGACTCTTTGCAACCCCAAGGACTGCAGCACGCCAGGCCTCCCTGTCCATCACCAACACCCAGAGTTTACTCAAACTCATGTCCATTGAGTCGGTGATGCCATCCAACCATCCCATTCTCTGTCATCCCCTTCTCCTCCTGCCTTCAATCTTTTCCAGCATCAGGGTTTTTTCCAGTGAGTCAGTTCTTTGCACCATGTGGCCAGAGTATTGGAGTTTCAGCTTCAACATCAGTCCTTCCAATGAATATTCAGTACTGATCTCCTTTTGGATGGACTGATTGGATTTCCTTGCAGTCCAAGGGACTCTCAAGAGTCTTCTCCAACACCACAGTTCAAAAGCATCAATTCTTCGGCGCTCAGTTTTCCTTATAGTCCAACTCTCACAGCCATACATGACTACTGGGAAAACCATAGCCTTGACTAGATGGACTTTTGTTGGCAAAGTAATGTCTTTGCTTTTTAATATGCTGTCTAGGTTGGTCATAGTTTTTCTTCCAAGGAGCAAGCGTCTTTTAATTCCATGGCTGCAGTCACCATCTGCAATGATTTTGGAGCCCCCCAAAATAAAGTCTGTCACTGTTTCCCCATCTATTTGCCACGAAGTGATGGGGCCAGATGCCATGATCTTAGTTTTCTGAATGTTGAGCTTTATAAGCCATTTCCCTAGTGGCTCAGACAGTAAAGCGTCTGCCTACAATGCAGGAGACCGGGTTCAAATCCCTGGGTCAGGAAGATCCCCTGGAGAAGGAAATGGCAACCCACTCCAGTACTCTTGCCTGGAAAATCCCATGGATGGAGGGGCGTGGTAGGCTATAGTCCATGGCGTTTCAAAGAGTCGGACACAACTGAGCAACTTCACTATCACACAGTTAGGAAGTAGCTAATGTAAGGGTCAGCATCCAGTGCTTAGAAAACTCAGAAAAGCAAAAATAAACCCTTCAATCCCCTCATACATTTTTCATCTTAGTGATAACACAGAGTTTACCTGATAGCAACGTTTACCTTGGTTGAAAATGTTTGTCTATACATTCTACATCTCTGTTGTCAAAAACCCAGAGATGAGAAGATGAGCGAGGATCCTGGGTATTCCCGTGGAGCCTTCCAGATCCACATCTCACTCTCCTACACCCTGCTCTGCACTCCAGCTGCTGACCTGAGGGAACTGCAGCAATGCACCTGTTCTGTTACTTTCCACTGAGCTTATCCAGACAAATGCAAGGACAGGAAATCAGAAAAGTCAGGGCCTGTATTTCCCACACACCGTTATTTGTGTATCCCCTCAGGCTGGCTGTGTCCTCTACTACAGGGAGAAGACTCCTGATAATCTCCAATCAATTGATCAATCAATTAATCAACCAATCTGTCTCTCTCTCCCCTTCCCTTCCTCTTTCCGTTCCTCCCTTCCTCCCTCTCTCTTCTTGCTCTTGCCCTCACTCTCTTATTGTACTGGTTTACTCATTTAACCTTTTAGGTGAAAAGGTGGTATGATATATGATTTTCATGTTCCCAGTCCATGCCAACCCCTGTTGTTTTTTCTATGTTTAGACATTTATGAAGTGTCCCCTTATTAAACTTTCCTCAATCACCCAATTTAAGTGTGCCATCTGTTTCCTGCAGGCAGCCTGACTGTTATAGGTGATAACCTTGTGGATTAAAACAGTGATATTAAAAACATAAGAAAAGGTTCAATTCTGAGGTACATTCTAAAAGAAGTAACATATCTGGATGAAAGATTGATGCAGATAAGACAGAAAAATATCAGAATTTATTCTTAGATTTCTGAGCCCAGGTAATCTAGAAAATGAGAAAACTGAGGGAAATGAGGACACTAATAAAGGAATCAGGAGTTTTTATGTTACCATGATTATCTGTCTCTTCATTTGAATATGTTTATTTGGAGCACTATAAGCCATTTTTTGTAATTTAAAAATAAATTACACAATACAGATAAATTGAAGTACCCTCCATTCCACACTCCAGTTTTGTTCTGCTAGCCTCCTTTCCCAGAGAACTCTCTATTATAAATTTATTAATAATATAAATATCCTTAGAAACTATTTTATACTTTACATACTATTATCATTATTTATAATGATATAATTTTAAAATTTCATGTGTTATATTTACTTTTTCTATATTTGGTAACTTGAGATTGTCATCCAAAATTATATTTTGGAGATCTATCTATATTGACTTATAGATCTGTCATTTAACAGTTATGCAACAATCATTCATATGAATATGTCATATTTTCTTATCTGTTCTTCTACTGACAGACTTTTTACTTCACAATGTTTCAGTGAAGCTCCTTGTATAAATCTTAGAAAACTATCTCCAGGGCTCTTGTGGCATTGCTGGACCTAAAGAAAAAGGAGTCCAGATACCTTGACTTTGAGGTATAGTGCTATTGGCTGCCAAAATTAAATTTTAACAGTCATAAAGAAAAGAAGAAACGAAGATAAAGATATTTCTGTTTGCAACAGCTAAATTTCTATTTCTTTCAACTAGGAGATAAAAATAGCACCACTTACCAGGCCCTAAATCAGCTATCTTGCAAACGTTATCTCATTTAATCTTCACACCTACCCTTCAGGTGATAACTGAAATTCACAAATGCTTCATTGTAGATAATAGTTTCAATCTTTACCATAGCTACATCTTTAAAAGACTTTTTTAAAGAGCAGTTTTATATTCACAGCAAAATTGAGAGGAAGATCCAGAGATTTCCCTCACAAACCCTCCCTCCACACAATATTAATGCATTATCAACATTTCCACCATAGTGGTACATTTGCTACAAGTGATAAATCTATACTGACACAGCATAATCACCTAAAACCCATAACTTACATAATGGCTTACTGCTGATATCGTACATTCTATGGCTTTAGACAAATATACATGTATCTATCAGTACAGGACCATAGCACAGTATTCTTGATGACCTAAAACTCCCCAACAGCTACACTTTTATGAAAATAACCTAACAAATATAAAATTCCAACTATCTAAAGTGTATCCTAATTTAAAATTGGGTTTTAAGTACAAATAAAGAGTAAAGTCATTAACAAATTAAAGCAGCTTGCAAGAGAGGTGAAAAGTAGAAGTTGGATAATCTGCAAACTAATAAATCCCAGGAGAAATCAGGAATTGACTCTAGTTGAACTCAAGAATATTAATTTGTCCTCCCAATGAGGGCTTCCTAATTTGAGGCAAAAAGATCTATTCTTCAACTAACTGTAGATGTCAAACTTGCCTCAGAAGCCCTCCAAGAGGTGAAATAAATTAAGATTTGCCCTAGGTAAACATGAGCCATGTCTATTAGGACCTTAACAATAAAGATACATCATCAGATAAATAAACTGTGTTTCTCCATGATGATTTAGAACAAAGGCAAAATATGGTTAAAAAAATTTGTTTCCCTCCAAACCCATTTAGAAAGGAAGGACAAAATTACCTAGAGAGCTTTGTGGGCTGTTTTCTTTTTTCTGTTCTGTTATCTTTTCAATTTCATCCTTCTGTTAACTCTTCAGGTCATTACCCCAATGGGGATAAAATGAGCTTCAGGGACAAGAAGCAGAAGCTAGTGCCTCTATTGTCACTAAAATCTGACCTGAGGTCACCCTCATTCTGTAGACATGGACTAAGACACCCAGGAGCTATGATTTGCCAGACTGTCTGCCTCTCTTTGTAAGAAGTCACCCAGCTCCTACCAAGGGCAGCAATTAAGAAACTGCTGACACCTCACTTGATTAAATGCAGAACAGAGTTTTCCTTATGAGAGCTATACAGGGTTGGCCTTAGAAACATAGGCAGCAATAATGGAACAATAACATTTTGCAGTGATGTACTGTCTTAGTTACTCCACTGCTGCTAAGTCGCTTCAGTCGTGTCTGACTCTGTGCGACCCCATAGACGGCAGCCCACCAGGCTCCACCGTCCCTGGGATTCTCCAGGCAAGAATACTGGAGTGGGTTGCCATTTCCTTCTCCAGTGCATGAAAGGGAAAAGTGAAAGTGAAGTCGCTCAGTCGTGTCCGACTCTTAGCGACCCCATGGACTGTAGCCTACCAGGCTCCTCCATCCATGGGATTTTCCAGGCAAGAGTACTGGAGTGGGGTGCCATTGCCTTCTCCGAGTTACTCCACACAACAGCCCAAAAAGTTAGCTATCACTAAAGATCAGAGAACTGACAAAACTGGCAAGTGATAAAATTCAGGTTCACTGAGTCTGATCCTTTCCCCCACAACACTATGGTGCCCAGGTCTTAATAGGTGCTTAATGGATATTTGTAAATAAAGACCTCTCTAACCCACCTATCTCCTAATCACCTGTCAGAACTGCCTGGCATTAATAATTTGTTCTCTATCAAAGTACAAATATAAAGACCATACTTTTAAAAAATATTTTTCCCTATTAAAAAATATTTTTCCCTAGTAATTCCATTCTTGGAATAATTCAGCAAAAACAAACTACTAAATATATGAGTCATTTGGTGTAGTGTGTTCTGTGATAACAAAAAGAAAAGGAAAGAAAAAGAAAGGAAGGTCAGGAAAGAAAAGGAAAAACTTGAAGAAAAAACCTAAATGCTCAACAATAGGAGAGTAAATGATAGTATATCAATCTACAGGGAGTTACAAAAATATTTTACATGGTCAAAGCTAGCAGTTGCTTTTTAAATGAAATAGATAAAAAAGAAAACAGAGTTAAATGGAATGGAAAATATTAGATTACATCACCCCTGATGAAAGTGAAAGGGGAGAGTGAAAAAGTTGGCTTAAAGCTCAACATTCAGAAAACTAAGATCATGGCATCTGGTCCCATCACTTCATGGCAAATAGCTGGGGAAACAGTGGAAACAGTGGCTGACT
The DNA here is from genome assembly GCF_054371585.1 of Giraffa tippelskirchi. Lineage (NCBI taxonomy): Eukaryota > Metazoa > Chordata > Mammalia > Artiodactyla > Giraffidae > Giraffa > Giraffa tippelskirchi. The sequence continues at coordinate 21,326,774 of NC_137283.1, read as the reverse complement.
ATTTTTGGGGGCTCCAAAATCACTGCAGATGGTGACTGCAGCCATGAAATTAAAAGATGCTTACTCCTTGGAAGGAAAGTTATGACCAACCTAGACAGCATATTAAAAAGCAGAGACATTATTTTGCCAACAAAGATCTGTCCAGTCAAGTTAAGGTCTATGGTTTTTCCAGTAGTCATGTATGTATGTGAGAGTTGGACTATAAAGAAAGCTGAGAGCCAAAGAATTGATGCTTTTGAACTGTGGTGTTGGAGAAGACTCTTGAGAGTCCCTTGGAATGCAAGGAGATCCAACCATTCCATCCTAAAGGAGATCAGTCCTGGGTGTTCATTGGAAGGACTGATGTTGAAGCTGAAACTCCAATACTTTGCCACCTGATGCAAAGAGTTGACTCATTTGAAAAGACCCTGATGCTGGGAAAGATTGAGGGCAGGAGGAGAAGGGGATGATAGAGGATGAGATGGTTGGATGGCATCACCGACTCATTGGACATGAGTTTGAGTAAACTCCGGGAGTTGGTGATGGACAGGCAGGCCTGGCGTGCTGCAGTTCATGGGGTCGCAAGAGTCAGACATGACTAAGCGATTGAACTGAATTGACTTGTGAAGGTAGGTATTGTTTCCTGAAGCCTTTATTTCTATATAAATACGTCTGTGTACACATGCATATGTACATCTGTGTATGTTTGCCAAAAACAATGTAAAATGTATTTCTTAGAGTACGGAATGGTCAAAAAAATTTTGAAATGTACTCACCTAGCTTATTACTCATTCATTAAAATTTACTTGCAAAAAATCCTGGAGAATGTTTATGATAATGTTGAGAAAAGCAGTTTCCAAAGTGATACAAATATTATATCCTCAATCATAGAAAGCATATGGGTCCCCAGTAGCTATGCCTTCCCAGGTTGTACTAGTAGTAAAGAATCCTCCTGCCAATGAAGGAGACATAAGAGACACAGGTTCAATCTTTGGGTCAGGAAGATCCTCTGGAGAAGGAAATGGTATCTAACTCCAGTATTCTTGCCAGGCGAATCTCATGGCCAGAGGAGCCTGGCGAGCTACAGTATATAGGGTTGCAAAGAGTCAGACAAGACTGAGCATCTGAGCATAGAAAGTATGATTGTATGTTAGTAAATGACAGGAAAGACATCTCCTAGGGAGATGCATGTTCTTATTACTCTCATTTTACTTTCCATGTCTAACTTCAGACAAGCAGAGCTATGCTACAATTCAATATTGCCTTAGAATCTAACAATAATACAAGTAAATAAAACAAATCAAAATGCACACCAAACAAGCAAGAAACCAACCTACTAAGGAAACTAACAAATGGAACGAGAACATTAAGTATACAAAATGTGCCTGAAACACTAGGTACATAAAATGTGCATGGTGGATGGAACAAGTATCTGGTTTCTAGGACCAAGAACATCTTTCTGTTGAAACATAATAGGTCTATGCACACACACAAATGATGGGAGGGATAACAGATTAAACTCTCTGTTGTTCATTTACACCTTAGAGTTAGTGTACTTGGTACCTTCCACGAAGTGTTAGCATGTTTCAGGAACATATGAAACTGCTAATGGTTACTAAAAAGGTGAGAAGATATTGTGAAGGGGCATTAGAAAGTGCTGAGCTGTTGTCTTCAGTATCTACTAGTATCTCTTTTCAATTTACAATTTCCCTTCTTGATTTTAATTAAAACTGTTTGTTATCCTCCAATTAAAAATAAATTAATTAAAAAACTGTGCTTTATAGAGAAATACCTGAAGTGATAGATATAAAGATGAATGAGACCTTTATCAAGTTAAACTACTTCAAAAAGCTACACTAATGAGTCTGGAGTTACTTTCGGTAAAAAGAGGCTAAACTCTTCTTACCTTGGGTAAGAAGAGGCCAGATGGGGAAAGGAAAGGGAGAAGCGGTGAAAGGGCTGTAAGCAGCATAAGAAGGAACTGCAGCTAGAGAAAGCAGAAGAGTGAACTCCAGATTTCTTATTACCCATTTCAGTAAAGTGAAAACAATCTGTGCTTTCATACATTAAAAGTTGTAGATGTTTAACTCATGCACCAGGTAATTTTCAAGGCTATCATAGTACCTGCTAGCCCACAGATTCTGAATTGATTTTGTTTGTCAATCAGTCAAATACTAATTCAATGCCAATCTGCATAAAAGGTTATAATTTCTAATGCTTGTAGCAGCATGGGGTCTGCTCACTCCACACCCATTTATTTCCTTCTGGTTTTCATCACTGATTGAAAAGATGTGGTTGGTAAAGCTAACAAGAGAGGATTTTTTTAAGTTAATAATTCTAAAAAAGGTGGTCAGTATTAAGAGAACGTTTTGTTTGAAAGATGTAGAAACAAAATCCTCAGTCTCTCTTTATGGGGAAAAACTAAGATCCACCAACACTCAGAGATTAAGATCAGGAAAAAAGTCATCACAACATGGACTTTGGGTAGGAGAGTTAGAACAAACCACTCAAAGTCATTCCACAGGTTCAAATGTCTCCCACAAAAGATGATGCAATGGACAAAGTATATATGCTTTCTCTAAATTTCCTTTAGATGTTTGGAATATAGACATTTATAAAATGTCCTATATGGCAAACAGATTGAAATATACCCATTTTTTGAAAGCTTTTATCAGATTCAACTTTCCCAGATTCAACTTCATCTGTTGCTTTTTGGTGGAAATTTTATAACTTCTTAGGTAGGGGCTGGGAAATGGCCTTCAGTTAAATTGAGGGACTGAAAGCCTAAAATCAAAATCAAGCTTTTGCATTATATCACTGAACTTTTTTGATGTAGGACAGATACTACCAATGAACAGGGAAAAAAATCACTCATACTGGGAAGGACATTAAGTCCTCTGGGTGAGTTAGGTACCCTGCAGAGCTCTTAAAGGCAGAATCAAGGCTTTTATGTTCTCTATCACAGCCCTGTGTGATCTATACTACAAACTCTGAGGACAAAAGAAAGAGAAAATGAGTATAGACTCCCACATAAAGAAAATAACTCTAAATTCTAAGAGTAATTTCCCCAGTTAATAAAAGATACTTAAAAAGCCCAGTTTTATCAAAGGTAAAGTATAAGTGTGCACATGATTTCAGAGTCCTTACTGTACTGCCTTCATTGACCAAGCCATAGAATACCAGCATATGTAATCTATTGTTCCCATGATATAGCCTCTTAATTTTATACCTACTGTAAGTGGTCAAGATAAAGATTAATGAGATCTCTAGTGAATTAAACTTCATGAAGCCACTTCAGCTTGTTTGCAGTTACTTTGGGTAAGAAGAAGCTACACTAGGGAGTCTTACTTCTTGGTTAAAATTACAAGACATAGAAATATTTGCAGGGACAGATTTTATTTTCCTGGGCTCCAAAATCACTGCAGAAAGTGATTGCAGCCATGAAATTAAAAGATGCCTGTCCCTTGGAAGGGAAGCTATGACAAACCTAAACAGCATATTAAAAAGCAGAGACATCACTTTGCTGACAAAGGTCCATATAGTCAAAGCTATGGTTTTTCCACTAGTCATGTATGGATGTGAGAGTGGGACCATAAAGAAAGCTGAGCACCAAAGAATTGATGCTTTCAACTGTGGTGCTAGAGAAGACTCTTGAGAGTCCCTTGGACTGTAAGGAGATCAAACCAGTCAATCTTAAAGGAAATCAACTGTGAATATTCATTGGAAGGACTGATGCTAAAGCTGAAACGCCAATACTTTGGCCATCTGATGCGAAGAGCTCACTCAGAAATGACCCTGATGCTGTGAAAGATTGAAGGCAAAAGGAGAAAGGAGCAGCAGAGGATGAGATGGTTAGATAGCATCACTGATTCAATGGACATGAATTTGAGCAATTCCAAAAGACAGTGAAGGACAGAGGAGCCTGGCTTGCTATAGTCCATGAGGTCTCAAAAAGTTGGACACGACTTAGTAACTAAACAACAACAATAGCAATATTTGAGAAGGCATTTTACCTATGTCTGGTATAAGACATAATATAGCTTTCAAAAATTTCAGAAGCTGAAAATATTGAAGTATTTGTCCACGTGCATTAGACACACAACACACGCACATCAGGCACAGACGAAGAAACAGAGAGAGAGTTCATTTCACAAATAAGAACAACAACTGCCTCTTTGAAATTCTTTAAACTTATTTTAAATATGTAGCCTTTTTTCATGGGGAGAAATAATCTAATCCTTGGGCTAGATGAGCCAGTTTTTAAATTGTGTCCTGACTGGGTTTTATTTGAACTAACTATATTCTTTCCACGTTTGAGTCTAATTTATTAATGAAAAGATATTATGTTTTAGACTGCATGCCTTTATACAGATTTTCTAGACATGAAATTATATTTAAAAATACACAACTGAAAAAAAATCTATCTTTTAAACAAATGACGCCTAACTCTGGGAAGATTAACTATTTGGGATGGTGGGTCTTCTACTGAGGAGCTCTAATCAGATAAACAGTTTTGATGTTTAAGAATTATATTCTGGGAACAAGAAAACCAGGCACTTGATTGAACAGAAGTAAATAAATGAAAAAGGTTTTATTATTTTTCATGACCCCTTCATATGCAAAGCTTGGTCTTTTTCAAAGTGTCTTCAAACTCATTATATCATTATGTCATTTGATTTCTACAATATCTATGAGGTGGATCAGACCAGAGTTAAAACCATCTCCAAATCTATAGATAAACATACTGAGATACACATATACAGAAACACAAAAATTTAATGTAAAATAGGGATCAATCACACCTGATAGCTAATTAAATTTGTTTACATCATAAAGTGATATGCTATATCACTTGAATTCCCAACATCAGGGTCCACATCACCTACATCCCCAAGATGTCTTCAAGAAACGCAGAAACACTCATTACTATTTCCCCGGATTTGGCTTTCTCCTTTTCTCAGAATAAGCAATTTCTAACCACTAACACATGTAGTTGGTTTCCTGAAAAGTTTTCCCATGACCTGAAATTTTCAAAAGAGATATCAATTGCTACCTGGAGGTATGCAGAACCTTCTGGTTTTATCTCCTCATATTCCAGTTTGATCTACTAAATTTTTAACTCCGTGATTCTTTAAAGATGTTTAAGATTCAGTGCTCAAATCCCAAATTTCTGAAGGGTCAGCAAGTCAAATTCATTTACACTTTGTCCCTGGATTTTTTTCCTTTTTATTCCCTTTTTTATATGAAAAGCAATAAAGCAGTGACCCTTGCTTTTCACTCAGAGCCTTTGTGGTCTGTACTTTCATCACTTCTTACCTGATATCTTCACTTAGGGCATCATGCTGAAAATAAGTACTACACAACTATTTGCTCCTCCCTGGACAATTCCAGCAGTTTCTATCAAGTCAGTTCAATGCCTAGTGAAAGTGGCAGTTACAAAATTTTAAGCCCAAACCTGTCCCTTACCTAGACGTTCAAGGACATGGGATTGTCAAAGACAAAAGAAATCTATTTGGGATTTTGTACACAACAAAACTTGTGAACAGTTAATGAATGCTGGGTGACTAAAACAAAGCTGTACTTATTATCATATAATGAAAACCTCTTCAATCATTAAAAGCAACTATATATATTTATATTTACTGACATGAGTGCTCACAATATTTTATGGAACTATATATAATATGGCTCCATTTTAAAATTTTATCTATGAATAAAAGAGAGTATGGAAATTGTGATTTTCTCTAAGCAGAGAAATTATGGATTTTTTTAATTTTTAAATTTTTACTTATACTTTTTAGTTTTTCCACAATGAACTTATATCTCTTACCTTATAATAATGGAAAAGTCAAACCCTATCTGTGGCAAGCTAACTAAAGCAAAGGTTAATTAACAAAGCCATGGTCTACACTTTCCCATCTTTCAAACATGGAAATAGTTAAGGAGTAAAATAAATGTAAAGGAAAAGATTGCATGGGGACTTCCCTGCTGGTGCAGTGGATAAGAATCTGCCTGCCAATGCAGGATTCCACATGCCACGGAGTAACTAAGCCTGAGCACCACAATTACTGAGCCTACACTCCAGAGCCTGTGCTCAGCAACGAAGTGTAGCCCCTGCTTGCTACAACTAGAGAAAGCGCGCACAGAGCAACAAATACCCAGCACAGCCAAAAATAAAATAATAAAAATTTTTTTAAAAAAGATTGCATGGGACCAAATAACAAACTATTCCTAGGGAGAAACTAAAATTCTGATTTTATTAATAGGTAAGCAGGGAGTTGAGGGTAGCCTCTTCCTCATCTTTTCTGCAACTTACTTTCTCTTCCTTATTTGCTTTGGGAAAAAATAAGTAGCATAGTGGATAAAATTTTGGACTTGGGAGTCAGAAGGCCTTTGGCTAGCCTATTAGTCTCTGTTAATCGGGTAAGATCTACCTCTTCTCTGAGTTTCAACTTATTTATTAAAAATGAGACAGTAATATATACTCATAATATTATTGTGAAAATTCCCTGAGGAAATGTGTGTGAAAATTTGTAGCATGGAGTTAAAACTCAAGAAATATAACTTAAACATGAATGCTTGCTCTTCTCTTCACTTTGGTTTTCTGCTCTGCCTGAAATAGAAATGGGTATATTAATTCATAACGTTCTTGAATCTCACTTCCATAGGCTACTTGGCTCTAAATAATATTCAAATTATGATCTAACAATAACTATGTTTTTCTAATCATCTCACTGGGTCAAAGTAGACATGGTTCCCATCAAGAGTTTGATATGGGTCTGAATTTTGTTTGGCACACAAAACAGAACCTGCATATGTGTCTTTGTAGCAGAATTCTTGGTTTGAACCTAAGCTGTGTCTACCCTTAATATTCAACCATGTCAGAACAAATTTGTCCTACTGGTGGAATGGGCCCATGAGAATTCCATTTGCTCAAGAGAATGGGACTCTTCTCTCCCAACAACACATAGAAATGTTCTACTTTGAATTCTTTGGAATTCTGAGCATGATTACTTCTAGTCCTTCTCTCCTCCCTCAGAAAGACAAAAGAAGATAGTGTATATATATATATATATATATGAAACCAGAACAGGGAAGTATGAAAAAGAAACCAAAGTACAAAGAAGACTCTTGATGATTTAAAGCATAATCATTTGTCCACATTTAAAATGCAATAGAAGAGTTTCATGATTTAGCCAAGGAAATTTCCAGAAAACAGAACAAAAAATATTTTTAATAGAAACAACAATGTTAATAAAGCCTTTCTAACTACCTTTTAGTAGTTTTTGAATTTTCTTAATATGCATATGCATTGCCTTAAAAAAATTTAATTTTAAAATATTATTTACACTTATTGTATCCACATTGTCACTTTTAATTTATTCCTTAATATTCCATAGTAATCACACTTATTAAGTCAACACTGACATCCTAGATGCCAAATCTAATGAGCTATTTTCAATACTCATACTATTGTAGAAATATACAACATTTGCATTTGACCACTCCCCAATCCTCTCTTAATTTCTTGGAGCACAGTCTCATCTAGTTCTCCTGCTTTTAGGTCAATATCACATTGCTGATTTTTCTTCTACATTACATTAAACTTTGATGTCCCTTAGACATCTGTTTTTAGTTATCCTACTCTTAATCCATGTACTCATGCTGGATGACTTTATTCTCAAGTTTCAATTATCAATCTATAGGTCAACAATTCCCAAATCTTTATCTCATTAGATATATTTCCAGCCTTTTATATATTTACTTGATGTCCTTAAAAACACCTCAAACTTAACATGTGCAAAATTGACCTCAGCATTTTCCCATTTCCCCTCTACCTCCAAAACCGATATCCATTCTGCTACATTTTCCATCTGACTTAACGGTCTGCTACATTTTCCATCCAGCTTAATGGTCTGACCAAGTCAGAAACTGTGGGATCATTCTCAATTCCTCCCTCAACCTTCAAATCAGAAAGATCTTTCACATTCAGCCTTCTCTACTCATCTAGACTGCCCCCGGCCTCCTGTTTCTCTTCAAATGTCATTCTCTCATGCTAATTCATCCTCTGCATTACTGCCTGTTATCTTCCTAAAAACTAAATCTGACCACACTCTTCCCCTGCCTAAAACCTTTCAGTGGCTCATTATTAGTACAATTTTCTTTTCCTAGTGTCAGAGTCCTTCACAATCTGACTACAACCCACACATTGCCTTAATATACACACAACCTCTACTGCACAAACACACTAAACTCCTTATTGGTTCCTGAATGCCACAGGCCCTTTCATTACTTTCATCACATTCTGTTCCCACTGTCTGGCATTCCTTCAGCTTCTTCAACTGGAAAACTCATATTAATTTTCAAGACCTTGCTGAAATGTCACCTTTTCTATGAAGCCATGCAAAGTAGATTCATCTTCCTCAGTACTTCCATAGCCCTGCATTTTTATCTCCTGCAACACTGAAGATCAGACTCTGGAGCTGCAGGAAGAGGACATAGACACACATTCCACAAAGTTTCCAATGAATATCCCTAATGGATAAATAGAAAACCTAACAGAAGTGGCTGCACGGAGCAGAAACACATGCAGCTTATCCTTGAGTAGCTTTTTCTGCTATTCTGTTCCCCACAGGTTGCGCAGCTACCACTAACACTCTCTCTTCTAATAGAATCCAGCTGTATTTGAAAAAGAAGCTGAAATCTTGATACACTACCACCCTTTTATACTTGGATTTATATAACCATTTCAGAAGCATTTCTACTAGCAAGCTACGATCTTCCTTTTTAAGAAATGTTAACAAACAACAGGCTCTGTTGTTCTTAATCCAAACTCAGCATCAGCACAGGCATATACTCACTGAAATCTGAGTCAGGACACAATGTTTCTCAATAATGTCTCTGCCTGCAGGTTTCCACACACAGAAAGTCTGTCTTCCCACACCACTAAGATAAAAGTTGCCAGTTTATATTGTAATTTATATATTTGTGTTTCCATCTCTACCACTGGACTGTGAACTTTCTGAAATCAAAGGACATATATTATTCATATTTATATACTCAGTGACAAGCCCAGGTTGGTCACCTACTGGACACTCAATAAATTTTGTTGAATGAGCAAACATAATACACCTTTCAAAACCAAGTTCTCTGAAAATTCTTTCAGGTCTAAGAACCTGTTTGTAATTTTAGGCTTCTACAATTTGGCAAAGGATGTACACTTTAGAAAAAGGTATTTCAAAGAAGTATTCTCAGGCAGCCAAAATTACAGGGTATTGTGATATCCTTGCACAAATCTGACCTGGACTACCATCTTCTGTTTCCCCTGTGGGGAAAATAATTATGATGCTGCCTGGCCACCTGGAGTCACAATTACACGTGTGGGAAACTCAAGGCCAAAGGGCAGGCCAAAAGAAAGAAAAGGCTCCTCTCTCACTGGAGGTTTAAGGTAGAGATATCTGCAGGAGGGGATTTCTATACTTCCACAAGGAGGATGTTTGGGCAAAGCAACTTCTAGGTAGATCATTCTAGCTGGACTGAGAAGCCTGCTGACTCTATACTCCACCCTTCCATTCAGTAAAATCTTCAACTTGTGGTGTTAGGAAAATTTCACAGTTTGGTGTCAGACACACTTGATTGTCAATTTTGGCTCTACCATTTAATAAATTCATGAGCATGGGAGAACTGCCAAAACTCCATGAACTTCTGTTTCCTCTTGGTAAAATGAAGGATTATTGACGGTATGAGTTAAAGTATCTTAGTGCTAAGCCCAGCCTCCAGCTTACACTGGGTAATCAATTGCCAGAAGCAAATAGGAAATAAGTGAACTGAACTTACTTTATGAGATGGAAAACCCTAGACCAGACTTCAGACCCGCAGGGTGATAAGGTCAGCAACAACATCGTGATCCTGGGCTAGTCACATAATCATTCAAGGATATAGCTTCCTCAATTATATTTTCAGAAAATTGGCCTCGACTATTAAAACATTTTCTAGCCATTATTAAGTTTCTAAATTCCATTTATGTAGTTTCTTTCCCCATGCTCTCAATTTTATGAATAAGATTACTTTTAACAATGAAACAACTGAGACCAGAATGCTTAAATAACCTCTCTAAAGTCAAGTAGCAAACATATTATGAAAGATGGGAATTAATATATATTGACCCTCACTATATGCTAGATTCCATGCATGATTCTTAGATCTTATAACAGACATTATAGATTGTAGCTGTTTAGGGAACACCAGGGGAGGTTTGGGTTTTTTTATTCATTTTTTGGCAAGGGTAACCACCTTTAAAAATGAAGTGAAATTTGGGATGTCCAAGGTCTACTTAAGGTAGAGTTTTAAAAGTAAATACTAAGTTCCTCAAAAATTTGTATGTAGAGTTACCATGCTGTTGTTGTTGTTCAGTCGCTAAGTCATGTACAACTCTTTGCAACCCCATGGACTGCACCACACCAGACTTCCCTATCCTTCAATATCTCCTGTAGTTTGCTCAAAGTCATGTCCATTGAGTTGGTGATGCTATCTAACCATCTCACCCTCTGTTGCCCCATTTCTCCTCCCGCCCTCAATCTTTCCCAGGATCAGGGTCTTTTCCAGTGAGTCAGGTCTTCCCATCAGGTGGCCAAAGTATTGGAGTGTAGGCTTCAGCATCAGTCTTTCCAATGAATATAAAATTGAAGCTAATGCTATATGTACTGAGGCATAGAAAGTTTGAGTTACTTGCTCAAAGTCACACAGTTACTGTGGCAAGTTGTTGCTTACCAACTATTCCATGCCTTCACCTGAGTTTTCCAAATTTGCTGACATATTGAGTACAGCACTTTCACAAAATCATCTTTTAGGATTTGAAATAGTTCAGTTGGAATTCCATCACCTCCATAGCTTTGTTCATAGTAATGCTTCCTAAGGCCCACTTGACTTTACACTCCTAGAAGTCTGGTTCCAGGTGAGTGGCCATACCAACAATGACCTGTTGTTATCCAGGTCATTAAGACCTTTTTTGTATAGTTCTTTTGTGTATTCTTGCCACCTCTACTTAATCTATTTTGCTTCTGTATGTCCTTACCATTTCTGTCCTTTGTCATGCCCATCCTTGCATGAAAAGTTCCCTTGATATCTTCAATTTTCTTGAATACATTTCTGGTCTTTCCCATTCTATTGTTTTCCTCTATTTCTTTGCATTGTTCACTTAGAAGGCTTTCTTATCTCTCCTTGTTATTCTCTGGAACACTGCATTCAGTTAGGTATATCTTTCCCTTTCTCTCTTGCCTTTTGTTTCTCTTTTTTTTTTTTTTAGCTATTTGTAAAGTTTCCTCAGACAACCACTTTGCCTTCTTTCATTTCTTTTTCTTGGGGATAGTTTTTGTTACCACCTTCTGTACGATGTTATGAACGTCTGTCCATAGTTCTTCAGGTACTCTGTCTACCAGATCTAATCCCTTGAATCTATTTGTCATCTCCACTATATAATAATAAGGGATTTGATTTAGGTCATACCTGAATGTAGTGATTTTCCCTACTTTCTTTCATTTAAGTGTCAATTTTGCAATAAGGAGCCCATGATCTGAGCCATAGTCAGCTCCAGGTTTTGTTTTTGCTAACTATACAAAGCTTTTCCATCTTCAGCTACAAAGAATATAACCAGTCTGATTTCTGTATTTACCATCTGGTGATGTCCACATGTAGAATCATCTCTTGTGTTGTTGGCAGACAGTGTTTGCAATGACAAGTGTGTGCCCTGCTTCATTTTGTACTCCAAGGCCAAACTTACCTGTTACTCCAGGTATATCTTGAATTCCTACTTTTTCATTCCAATTCCCTATGATGAAAAGGACATCTTTTTTGTTGCTGTTGTTAGTTCTAGAAGGTCTTGTAGATCTTCACAGAACCATTCAACTTCAGCTTCTTCAGTATTAGCGGTTGGGGAACAGACTTGGATTACTGTGATGTTGAATGGTTTGCCTTGGAAAGTTACCATATGACCTAGCAATTTCCTCTTTAGGTATTGGGTGGGCCAAAAAGTTTGTTCAGGTTTTTCCATACCATGTTACAGAAAAATCCAAATGAATGTTTTTGCCAACTGAATATATACCCTAAAGAATTGAAAACAGGGACTCAAATACATGCTTGCACACATATGCTCATAGCAGCACTATGAAAATTAGACAAAAGTTGAAAACAACTCAAATGTCCACCAACAAATAAATGAATACACAAATCATGGAATATCTATACAATGGAGTAATATTTAGCCATAAAAAGAAATGCTGCTGCTGCTGTTGCTAAGTCGCTTCAGTCGTGTCCGACTCTGTGCGACCCCATAGATGGCAGCCCACCAGGCTCCCCCATCCCCGGGATTCTCCAGGCAAGAACACTGGAGTGGGTTGTCATTTCCTTCTCCAATGCAGGAAAGTGAAAAGTGAAAGTGAAGTCGCTCAGTCATGTCCGACTCTCAGCCACCCCATGGACTGCAGCCTACCAGGCTCCTCCGTCCATGGGATTTTCCAGGCAAGAATCTTGGGAGTGGGTTGCCATTGCCTTCTCCGAAAAAGAAATGAACTACTAATATATGCTAAAAATATTAATGAACTTCAAAAACATGTTAAGTGAAACAAGCCAGACACAAAAGGCTACATATTGTATGATTCCATTTGTATGAAATAGGCAGACTAGGCAAATCCATACAAACAGAAGGCAGACTGGTGATTGCTAAAGAAGCTATGACAAACCTAAACAGTATATTAAAGAGCAGAGACATTACTTTGCAAACAAAGATCCATGGAGTCAAAGATATGGTTTTTCCAGTAGTCATGTATGGATGTGAGAGTTGGGCCATAAAGAAGGTTGATTATTGAAAAATTGACGCTTTTGAACTGTGGTGCTGGAGAAGACTCTTGAAAGTCCCTTGGGCGGCAAGGAGATCAAACCAGTCAATCCTAAAGGCAGGCAACCCTGAATATTCATTGGAAGGACTGATGCTGAAGCTATAATACTTTGGCCACCTGATGCAAAGAGCTGACTAATTGGAAAAGACTCTTATACTAGGAAAGATTGAGGACATGAGGATAAAGAGGTGACAGAGGATGAGATGGTTGGATGGCATCACGGACACAATGGACATGAGTTTGAGCAAACTCTGGGAGATAGTGAAGGACAGGAAGGCTGGCACGCTATAATCCACGGGTTTGGAAAGATTCAGACACAACTTAGTGACTGAACAACAACAACAGGGGCTGGGGGAAAGTATATGAGAATAAGAAATAACTGCTTAATGAATACATGATTTTACTGGGGGATGAAAATGACATGGAACTACATAAAGGTTATGGTTACAAAACATTTTGAATGTATTAGATGCCACTGATTTGTTGATTTTAAAATGATTAATTTTATGTTATATGCATTTCATCTTAATTTTTTAAAAGAGTTCATGCCAATTGCTATGAGGAAAAGGTAAAACTGGACATGAGACTGAAGGAAAACTAGTACTAGGAATCTGAAGTCCTTATTAAGATCTAAGTTCAAAGTCACTGAAACCAGCTGAGAGGGACTAACATGGCTATGACTGGTTAACTAGAAGGAAAGAACCCCAGGGGCTCAAAGGGAAAACTGCCTTCAATAGAGGGGAGAATCTCAGGCTGTTACCCCAGTTCAACATCAGGATCTCAGTTGTTTTTGGAAGAGACCAGACATTGGTACAGTTAATGTCATCTCTGCACCAACCAACCAGGCACCAGGCAGAAAGTGGATGTATACTCACTTAACAACAAATTCATTCATTCATTCATTCCATAAATAACTACTGAGAATCTCCTTATTCTTCTCCAAGAATCTCCAGGCATTCTTCTATAAGACAGAGATGATCCTTATTTTCATGAAATTTAAATAATATTGATGAAGATGCACAAAAGATGAGGAAAGAAAGAGGATAAATTCAGATAAGATCACAACAATGAAGAAAAAAAGTAGAGTAATATACATGTGAGTAGAGGGGCTAAGAGGTGCATCATCAGATAAGGTAGGCAAGGAAGCATCTTTGAAGAGATGATATTTTAGGTAAGTGAGATCTAATCTTCAGAGTGACAACTTGGGTGGGAGTGTGATACCAGAGCACAGCAGAAACTAGCTTTACTAATACAGACATTTTCTGTTGACCACCTAACTTCTCACAGAAGTTCCATATTCTGCATACAAAAGACACAATGAACATTGCCGTAAATCAGAATAAGAGGAAGAGGCTAAATGGCATTCAACTGTGGGTTTTTTTTTTGGGGGGGAGGTGGTGTTTTGTTTTGAGTTTTGTCTATAGGAAGCAAATTTTGGGCCCTAAAACACTTTCTTCTACTCATACTTAACTCACAACAAACCTCAGAATGAAACACATGTATTATACTTGCTATATTTGATTAAATGGTTGGAAACAAGAATTAAGTGATTTTCAAACTTCTACATAAGCAGGACTAGAACAGTAGCACAATAGAGAGAAAATAATGCTGAAATGGAAATTATGAGACCCTCAACTTTGTCAACATTCTGTGTAAACATAGGAAAATCACTATCTGCGCCTCAGTTTCCTCTGTACAATGGGAGAATTGGACTACAAAATATCTGAGATCTTTTCAAGTATACTACATATATGAGAGAAGAGGAGAATAGTAATCAGACAGAGAAGTACAGCCAGGGTCATTGGAGATATTCACCAGATTTGGGGACTCCATGAATGACTAACCCACATGGGTGATTTCTCTGGGGCACAAATTGCTTTTTCCATCTTAACCTCAACCCTGGCACTTTTCAGATTCACTTCCTTTTCTAAAACCTCTCCTTCCCTCCCTTTACCTACCAGAATAAGAAAATTTAAACATATCTATAACCAGAGATTAAAACAACATCAGTGTCTTGGGGATTTTTTTCCTCTCTGAAAAACAAAAGTCCCACTTTACACATAACCTCCCTGCACTTTAGCAGACAGAACAAAGAGATTTTTCTTTAAAATGGCATCAAGACAGTCCATTTCTCCTTTTAAGAAAATTATACAAACATGCATATGCCCATCCAATTTGATATTAGGAAGAAGAACTGTCTTATAATCTTGGAAAGTGGAAGAAGATATGAGTTTAGTTTGATACAAGTAATATTTGAAACAGTTTTGTTCTTTCCTATAAATACAGACTATAAATCTTATTAATCAAACTTCATTTCCTCCGTCTTCGAACTAAGATTTTAATTGTTCTAATCCCTTCCCTGCTGATTTCTTGCTACTATTTCACACAGCAGCAGGTCATCTCTTTCTTTTCTCAGAAATACATTAGCACAGTGCCATAGTCCTAAATAATATATTTTTTAATTGAGTGGAGAAAAAACAGAGGAAGTCAACTCTGAAGTTCAGGGACCTAAAAATAGTCTTCCCAAGAGAATACACATTTACTCACTGGAAGCTAATGTTAATTAGCTTTGGCCTTCACAACTGAGAAAAAAAAAATCTCAACATTTCATTTTTAGGAATCTCTATCTACAAACAGTCAATGTATGACTTCAGAATACTATTTATCTTTACCTAATATTAAAAAAATTGCAAGGCAAAATTTTTTACTGCTTGGTCACTGGAAGTCAATATCTAATACCCACTTACATACATATAAAGAGCTATTTTCTACACTGTGGTACATATGAAAATGCATTCACTGAGATTCAAAGAACCTTAGTTTGAGTCCCTGTTCAGTTGATAACTGTGTGATTTTGAATAAATCATTTAATTCCTTTAGGTCTCATTTTTATCATCTGTAAACAGCTGTAATATAGTTGAAGATTCTCTTAGTAAAACATATCAAAATCCTATCAAATGAATCTTTAAGTTAATCACAATAAAAAATATATACTGTGTGTGTGTGTTTCATTAAAAATCTGGAGACAGTGTAAAACTGTGCCATACAATAGAGTATCACTAGCCATATGGGGCTATTTTAATTAAAAGTGATTAAATATAAAATATTATAAATTCAGTGTCTTAGTTGAACTAGCCACATTTCAAATGCTTAGAAAACCATATGTAGTCAGTGGCTACTGTACTGAGCAGCATAGTTACAGAATATTTGCATCATTACAGAACATTCTATTGAACAGCACTGGTAAGAAGGGACAGAAAGAAAAGGATTGGGTTGTATCATCTTTATGTAGCCCTAAAAGAAATGTTTTTTCTCATTCTTTTAACTGATTATTCCAGTAGATACTAATCTGTACACAAACACTGGTAAGTATAGTTTTTAACCAGTTATAAACTTGCCTGCTTTTTGCCATAAACCAACTATCTTCTTACTACTCATAATAATGTCATGAGAGATATTATCAAATGTCTTGCTGAAATTCAAGTGCCTAGTGTCTATTGTAATGGACATCTGTAACTCTGTTGAAGGAAATAAACAGGATAGAAGGCTCTTCTGTCATGGTCACTGATCATTAAACCCATGCCAGTCCCTCCTGCCACCTTTTCCAAGTATGAACAAACTGTTAGTAGAATTACATCTTTGCACCTCACAGTACTGTACTGTGGCTCAGATGTTAAAAAAATCCACCTGCAATGCCATAGATCCAGGTTTGATTCCCTGGAAAAGGGAATGGCTACCCACTCCAGTATTCTCACCTGAGAAATCTCATGGACAGAGGAGCCTGGTAGACTACAGTCCATGGAGTCACAAAGAGTCAGAGCAACTACAACTCACGACAGAGCAACTAAGTGTGTGCATGTGTGTGCATGAGCACACACACACACACACACACACAGAGTGTCAGGTACAACCAGTGCCCTTCCGATCAATCTCCTTTCATTCAGGAGTCCACAAAGATCACTGACAATAGTCCAGTCATTTCTTTGCACCCGCTGCTACATCCTAGATAATTTTAAACTCAGTTAAAATGAGATGTTCCCTGTGGATTTCAACTTTCTTCTCCATTAATGTTCTACTTAGTCAAGTTTGAAAATAGTGTTCCCTGACAAATTTTTCTCCTTCTTCTATTAGCTTAGCTTTTCCTAATTTTTTCTGCTATTGTTATACCATTAAAACACCCTTCTTTACTCTTCTTTCTGTAAACAAACTATAAGTAGAATTTTACTTGACTTTACATTGTCTGGAGGACTTTAATCAAAATTTGTAATCAATATCTAAATGTGCATTCAACAAAAATAGTTTTCTAGATGAGTACAAGATGAATAACTGAGCATTAAACAAAATACAGGGGGCTTCCCTGGTGGCTCAGATGGTAAAGAATCCACCTACAATGCAGGAGACCTGGGCTCAATCCCTGGGTTGGGAAGATCCCCTGGAGGAGGGCATGGCAACCCACTCCAGTATTCTTGCCTTGAGAATCTCATGAACAAAGGAGCCTGGTGGGCTACGTTCCATGGAGTCACAAAGAGTAGGACACCACTGAGCGACTAAGCACAGCACAAACAAAATTCGAAGAATAAAGAGTATTCCTCCTCATGCTCAAAAACCCTTGGACATTTTAAACATCACGTATTTTTCTCTCTTGTCTCATCTTCTCTTTGCATGTGCATCTGTTTCATTCCTTCTAACTGACTTTCTACACACCTCAGTAAGCAAGGCAGAGAAAAGATAGCTGCTCAGAACCCCCATGTTCCTATGCTACAGTTCCAGATACACAGACTCATTCTCTCACAAATCAATGTCTATTAAAAGTTGGATCAGATTTCCTTCCGACTTGTAGCTTGCTGTTCCCAGGAGGTACAATCACATTGTATGAAGATGGCTGCCAGGAAGTTATGTCCATGGACACGAGAAAAGGTAAGGACATCGTTGTAAGATAGAAAGACATGCCCAAACACATCTACTTTACCCCAATAAGTCTAAATTGGTAAGAAAGCACTCTTTGAATCGATGTCTTTTCTTTATATCTTAATACCTTTTCTTGTTCCCACCATTATAATTAGAAACTTTCTTGAGAATTGTCAACCCTCTTGAGTCATCCTTTAGCTCAAAATGCTTTCAATGAGGATTTTTACATGTGGATTCTTGACTTTTGAGGTTCATATCTGACTCTGACCAAACTTCTCTACTGCTCTCTCTAAGAAAAATCAATAAATTTCCCCCAAGGGCCCCAGGAAGTGCTAAGAAGGGGGACTTAGTTTCAATAAGAATACAAAAGACAGCAGTATCTCAATAATTCAAACATTCAAAGGCTAGATCATAGAGATATAAGCCTCACACGTCTTTGTGTAACCAATTCACCTCATTAAATTGATGGTTTAATAATATCTAGCAATATAAAACAATTATTAAGTATAAGTCATAAAAGATAGATTCTGACTTCAATGATGCCTTTTTCTCCTATTTTAATGGGAATGATAGCAGGTATAAACTATTATGGAGTTCCAGTAACAAGCTTTCAGACTACATGACAAAGTTTCATATTCAAATTTACTTCTTCTACAAATTTCTTAGATTAATTAAACTTCCTAAAGGTAACTGAGGTAGAAGAGAAAACTTTTTTTCTCACTGTTTTTTCCTTAATTGCACATATAATGAGGCAAAACCAAAACAGTGCACCTTGAAATGTGGTTTTTAATGAGGCATTTTCCACAGCTATAGTACTAATGCTTTTGTTGTTATTACTGAGTATTGCTTTATGGTTAATACTTTCACAACCACAGAAACCTCCCTGATCAAAAAAACAAGATACTCATTGATAATATCTTGCACACTAAACGTTAATTAGGATAGCCAGGCTTCAGGCATATTAGAATATGCTCATTTTATACAGTAATCATCTCACTAAATTACATAAATGAATATACTAGGTACTTGACAATTTTTACTCTCAATGCAAACTACTTATTTAAGATAATATATTGTTGCTTTTAAAAAAGTATGTGGTAACTGATTTCTATCATGGAAGTTAATGTTTTTATTTCATCTTTTCCTGAAGGCACTTAGCATTATAACCACATTACCACTTGTTCAATCAGCAATGTGGGAGGCCTCATTTGCCAAAGTTGAAAATAGCATGTTAAAGTGAGTAAAATTGTCAACTTTACAGTAGTATGCTAGAGCTGGCATGTACTGGCTCAAGTGCCAACTGTTACATATGAGCTTTATAATCTGGTTGTTAAACACAACAACTATTAAAACTTAAAGTACATAAATACTCAACAAAGGAGGAAAAGAAGGAAACTTCCTTAACTTGATAAAGGGCATATATGAATATTCTATAATTCACATCATACTTAATGATGACAGACTGAATCTTTCCCTCTAAGATCAAGAACAAGACAAGGCTATTTGCTCTCATCACTTCTATTCAATATTGTACTGGAGATTTAACCAGGGCAATTTGGCAAGGAAAAGAAATAAAAAGATTCGACTTGGAAAAGTAGTAAAACTATCTCCATCTGCAGATAACACAATACTGTATATAAAAAATCTTAAGGAACACACTTATCCACACACAGATACACAAGTAGAACTGATAAACAAGTTATGCAAGGTTGAAGGATAGAAATCATGCACAAAAATAACTGTATTTTTATACACTAAGCAATGAGCAATCCTAAAATAAATTTTCCATTTATGATAGCATCAAAAGGAATAACTTAGGAAAAAATTTAACAAAAGAAGTGTAAGACTTGTTCAATGAAAGCTGCAAAACACGGTAGAAAGAAATTAAAGACCTAAGTGAACATGAAGATATTCTGTGTTCATGGTTTGGAAAACATAATATTTTTTAAATGACAATACTACCCAAACTGATCTACAGTCTCAACATAACCTCTGTCAAAATCTATACAGTGAAAAATTAACTTTACCTAAAAAGTAGTCGCTATGGTTTTTCCAGTAGTCATGTATGGTTGTGGGAGTTGGACCATAAAGAAAGCTGAGTGTGGAAGAATTGATGCTTTTGAACTGTGGTGTTGGAGAAGACTCTTGAGAGTGCCTTGGACTGCAAGGAGATCCAACCAGTCAGTCCTAAAGGAAATCAGTCCTGAATTGGAAGGACTGATGCTGAAGCTGAAACTCCGTTACTTTGGCCACCTGATGCAAAGAACTGACTCGTTGGAAAAGACCTTGTTTCTGGGAAAGGTTGAAGGCAGGAGGAGAAGGGGAAAACAGAGGATGAGATGGTTGGATGGCATCACCAATTTGATGGACATGACTTTGAGCAAGCTTGGGAGTTGGTTATGGATAGGGAAGCCTGGCGTGCTGCAGTCCATGGGGTCACAAAGAGTCGGACATGACTGAGCAACTAAACTGAACTGAAAAAGAGGTTTTGTCTCTGCCCTCAGGTACTAGAAGGTGATCTCTAGGTCCTTGCAATACCCTGCCTGATAGAAGTGTTGCCTGGGGCTTTAATCACTGAATAATCTAACTCTGTAATTTACAATGAGACCTTTGGAATATTCCTTATCAGTTTTAACTTCTGGAGGAAATACTACTTAAAGTATAGGCTGAATTTCCATGAGGGGCTGGAGATTAAAAATCAGTCATGTGAGCAACATATAAAAAGCCCCAATAAAAACTACACACCAAAAGCTCAGGTAAGCTTTCCAGGTTGGGAATTTTGAGAGTTTTGAATACAGTTACACATCAAGGGTGGGAGGAGGTAATGCCATGCAAGATTTCACAAGAAAACCACAACAAGAAGCTTCATGTATGGATACCCCCCAGCCTTCATCTTATGCAAATTTTATTTTAGCTTGTTCTAATTTGTATCTTTTGCTATAACTATAATCATAGGACCTCCCCAGGGCACTGCAGCCAGTTGCTGAACCTCCCATGCCTACTCATCTGTGGTCTATCACCAGTCCCAAACCACAAAGCTTGGGAGTCAGTCATCCTGGGAGCTAATCCCGCTTATTAGCAGGCTGGCAACAGCCCTAGGACTACCCAGCCCTGGTAGCAAGTTACACCACAAGCAGCCCTGCCCACCCACAACTGGCAACTTCCACACAAGGGAAAAGCCAGCAACAAATAGAGAGAAGACAAGACTCTCTTACCATCACTTTCACAATAGTGGGCCCCATCACAACAGAAGGGTCCATTCAGCCCACATACGAGGCACTCCTAAATCATATGGTTCTGGTGACCAGAAGGGAGTGTGCTGCCAGGTCCCCTATGACATCTCCCACATAACACCACTTCTCCAAGATGGGAAAACATAATCAACCGACTTCATATATACAAATAACAAAAAGAATTAGGCAAAATGAGGCAACAAAAGAATATTTTCCAAGCAAAGAAACAAGATAAAACCCCCAAAAGAAGAACTAAATGAAATGGAGATACTATCTGAGGCAATCTACAGATTCAATGCAATCTCTATGAAAATATCAACAGCATTTTCCACCGAACTAGAAAAAATAATTATAAAATTTAAATAGAACCTCAAAAGACCCAGAATAGCCAAAACAAACTTGAGAAAGAAGAACAAAGTTAGAGCAATCATACTCCCTTATTTAAAACTATTCAAAAAAGCGACAGTAATCAAAACAGTATGGTACTGGCATAAAAACAGACACAATGGTCCATGGAACCAAATAGAGAGCCCAGAAATGAACCCACAATTAAATAGACAATTAAGGAACAATAAAGGAAAAGATAGCCTCTTCAGTAAATGGTATTTGCAAAACTAGACTGTTTCATGCAAAATAACCAAACAGGATTTACTCTCTCACACATTTTGTACATTTATATACAAAAATAAACTTGAAATGGATTAAAGCTTAAATGTAAGTCCTGAAACCATAAAACTTTAAAAAGAAAACACAGGCAGTATGCTTGACATCAGTCTTGGAAGTATTTTTTTTTTTTTTGGTTCTGTCTCTTCTTTCTTCTCCTAAAGCAAAAATCAACAAATACGACTACATCAAACTAAAAAGCTTTCACACAATGAAGGAAATTATCAACAAAAATGAAAAGGCCAACTACTTAATGGAAGAAGATATCTTCAATTGATATATCTGATAAGGAGTTAATATCCAAAGTATACGAAGAACTCATATAGTTCCACATCAAAAAATAAACAATGGACAGAGACCTGAATAGGTATTTTTCTGAAGAAGACATACAAATTGCCAAAAGACATATAAAAAGACACAAAATCATCTGGGAAATGAAATCAAAGCCACAATGAGATATTACACCTCATATCTATCAGACTGGCTATTATCAAAAATATGACAAATAACAAGTATCGATTAGAATGTAAAGAAAAGCGAACACTTGCGTACTGTTGGTGGGAAAGTAAATTGGTATAGTCACTGTGGAAAACAGTATGCATGAGCCACAAAAAATTAAAAATAGAACTACCATACAATCCAGCAATTTTACTTCTCAATATTTTTCCAAAGGGGTTTCCCAGGTAGTTCAGTGGTAAAGAATCCTCCTGCCAATGCAGGTTTGATTCCTGAGTAGGGAAGAACCCTGTAGAAGGAAAGGGAAACCCATTCCAGTATTCTTGAATGGGAAATCCCATGGACAGAGGAGCCTGGCAGGCTACAGTCCATGGGGTCACAAAGAGTCAGACAGAATTTCATGACTTAAACAACAACAATAATCCTAACTCTTAGACTAGAATATATTCTAATTCCACTGCAGTTGACTTAATTCTCCATAGGATACCTGGGCATGAACTTGCCCTTCTGGTTTTCCCTTTCTAGAATTCATACCTATCAGCTTTTCTTAAAGTCTAAACCCTACTTGACTTGACTAAACTTCTCTGATGCATTTGCAAGCATTCCCAAGGTCTAGGGTTTCTCTCTCCTTTCCACCAAATAATATTTATTTGAACTTCATTTTAAAAAGGATTCAGAAAACTGCCTCTTATTCTATTCTTGTGTAATTCTCTATTCCAACCTAGAATGCCATCATTTGTCTATTTCAGTTTTCAAAGCAGAGTTTAGCTCTTTGAAAAGTATGAAAAAATACTATACCTTGGAATCATCTATTCTTTGCTTTCCTTCCTACTCAAATAAAGATGAAGTACATTTGTTTCTCCTGTAGTTGATAATTTGTTTTCTATTCCTCTATTCCTATTTAATCCTTTATACCATTTCTTGACTTAACCCAATTCTTGTCCTTACTTCTCCTTTGAAACAACATGACACTACTTTATACTTTTCTCCTAAGGATTTCAAATTATTTCATTATTAATATAATATTTAGTTTTCTTATCCTTTAAGCAGAGAATAGTTCAGGTCAGGTTGTCCTCAAAGTAGAGGGATACCCTTAGAAAGGGAAAAATTCCAACTGTAAATGGAAAACAAAAAAGTTTTTGTTTTGTTTAATATCATAGTGCTTTCAAGGAACTGAGATTATTAGCAAACTGCAGAGATTAAAATCAAAGAAATGTGATAGAAACAAGGAAGAGGGAAAAAAAACAACAACAAAGTTTCTAGAAAATGAAAAGGCTTGTATGGCTTGGATTTTCACCTGATAAGCAAGTAAGAGACTATTTTATATTTTAATACATTTACTTATTGACCTTTAGAAGCATCCATCCTCATATATGGCATTAGAAGCACATAATAAGATTAGTATTTAGAGATTGTTATGAGAATAGGTCAAGTTAGTCATAAGCATATTTTCATTCTGGTTCACTGTATTTTCTGCTACAGCATTTTACAAGGCAATGTGTACTGGCTTTAAGAAAATGTAGCAGTGAGGGTACTGCCTTGATCTTTTATCTCATTTCCCCCCTCATCTGGAGGTAATCATCAATAAGCAGGGAGCATATTGCAATTAGACATTATGTAAAAGCAAAAGTTCTGTTGGGATAGTCAAGAGAGAGAAGAAATTGAAATTCACCTCAATTTCTAGAATTTTAAGAAGCTCTTTCAAAGTCTTGAAAAAGACCTTTCTAGAAATGCTACATTATATTCATGCCGCCAGCCATAAGATAACTTGATCAGCAATGAAAACTAGTTTCTCAGGAAAAGAAGAGCATGGTATGCCTCAAAATCTGGGCTGTTCATCAAAAGTCATTTCAATGCCGCGTCATTCAGGAAGCTGACAATGACTGTGGCTGTAGATATGATCTTCCCTTAAGAACATATCTATAGCACTTTTATGGCACTTTAACTACAGGCATCAAAGGCCTAAAATGTTTGGGTGGGGAGAAAGGTCCCAAGTCAAGTGATTCTAATCAATCAACCTGGACAAGTCTATAGGGAACTTTAGAAACTGCTGCTGAGTACAACATAAAAGTTTGGGATCTCTACCACTCATCCAAATGATTAGGAGATCTTTAGATCTGGGTAGCCTGTATGTTTTTAAGAGCTGCTCAAGCAAGACCAGGGAGCAAAAATTGTTGAAGCAGGGGCTACCACTTTTATTCACAATAAATCCTCAATCCTCAAATATCAATACTATTTGATATTTATAAATGTATGCGTTAATTACTTTAATATTGAAGGAGGAAACAGACAGAACAGGCTCCATCTTGAAAGCAGGACTATTTGATATTTATAACTGTATGCGTTAATTACTTTAATATTGAAGGAGGAAACAGACAGAACAGGCTCCATCTTGAAAGCAGGACTCCATCTTGGGCCAGACTGTGGACTTTGAGCTATATGCCCACTATCTATGGAAATGACATACCAACTGGAAAACCAGACCCCCCAGGATGGAAGAGCTCCAGGACTTGTACCTAGAGTCTCCATAGCCTAAAAGAATACCCTAATTATCTGTGTAACTGAATAGAATCATAAATTCTATTATGCTTATTGGGGTATGACCACAGGCCTATTGATAATTGTCCACTGTTAACTACCTAGGCTTAAGGCATATGAATCACAGGTTAACTCTGATTGTATCTTTCTTTTCCTTTGTTTAGGCTAATTTCAGGGAATTTGGGGAGGTGGGTTTGGGAACGTACACTTAGGGTGTATAACGTTTTCACAAAAACTGGTCGGGGTCCTTGGCTAAGAGGAGACTCTGCCTTGGGCCCGCTGGTGTAATAAACTGCACTCCACTATCTGCATTGTCCTTCTGAGTAAGTTTGTTTCCCAGAACGTGTGGCTATAATATGTATTAAAGAACAAAAATCCCTCCAAGTTTTTCTAATGTACAGTCAAACTTGAAAACTATTCAGTGAATGTGGTTGCTTAGGGTATTAGGTATCCCCTAATCATGGGATACCTGTTAATTTCTCCCCAAACTTTCACAGGGAATAGTTGGTTTACTTTTATTTTCTCTCTTAATGAGAAACAAGTGTTTTTTTTTGTTTGTTTTCTGTACTGCTGCAGAATACACAGAACTGTCACTTAGGTTTCCCAATTCACAGAGCTAATTATGGAATCAGTACTTTTGGCAGTTCTAGCATATGTCCTACAGTTCCTCTGGGAAATTTGGGGACATACAATACACTGATGTTTACCACATATGGCTGTATGGTCAGAGATCTTTAGCTACTCTGTTTCACTAAGATCAGGGGTAGTGTCTTTTGTCTCTGTATCCCCAGTCCAAATAGGACATGCCATGTAATTTTCAATCCTTAACTGTTTGATAAGTAAATGAATAATATATTTTAAGACATAGGAAATTAGTAATTATCCATTGCACTTCCTTGCACACTCCAGAGTACCTAATATAACCAATTTGTTGCCTCTTTAAGAACTATAAGACACAGATAAAGGCTAATTATTATTTTATGTATCTGAAATGTCTTTGGGAGATACCCTTGATCAGATCAAAAGTCCTCAAAATTTTTTAATTATAGACTCTCTAAGAATCTGATAAATGCTTTGCACCTTTCTCACAGCCCCCATATCCTCCAAAGTATACAAACATTTTAATAGGATCTTCAATTTAAGCCCCTCATAAGCCATCATGAGCATATGGGTCACTAGACAAAGAAGTGAAATAGAATCTACAATTTAAAAAAAAAAATCTCCTTGCAACAAAAGTGCTAGACCAGACTTCTCAGTTTCACTAGGAAATTCTAACAAACATACAAAGAAGAACATATACCTATCCTTCCCCAGATATTCCAAAACACTGAAGAGGAGGAAACACTCCCAAATTCATTCTATGAGGTCACTGTCACTGTGACACAAAAAATAGACAAAGACACTACCAGAAAATAAAATTACAGGCCAATATCTTTGATGAACAAAGATGTAAAAATCCTCAAAAAAAAAAAAAATTAACAAACCAAATTCAATAATACATAATAAGGCTCATATGCCACAATCAAATTGGATTCATTCCAGGACCACAAACATGGTGCAACATATGCAAATCAGCCAATTTGATACACCACAGTAACAAAAGGAAAAATAAAAACTACAGGGTCATTTCAACAGGTGAAGAAAAAGCATTTGACAAAATTCAACATCCACTCATGATTTAAGAAAAAAAAAAAACTCTCACCAAAATGGGTATGGGGGACATATTTCAACATAATAAAAGCCATTTATGACAAACCCACAGCCAACATAATACTCAACAGTGAAAAGCTGAGGCCCTACCCACTAAATTCAAGAATAAGATAAGAATGGCCACTCTCATCATTTCTATTCAACATAGTATAGCAATAAGATAAGACAAATAAATGAAAGGTATTCAAACTGGAAGGAAAAAGGTGAAACTGTCACCATTTGCAGATAACATGGTACACTATGCAGAGAACCCTGAAGTATCCACAAAAAACCTATTAGAACTAATAAATTAATTCAGCACAGGAAACAATACACAAAAATCTGTTGCATTTCTTTACACTAACAATGAACTGTCAGAAAGAGAAACTTAAAAAACAATTCCATTCAACTCTGTATCCAAAAAAAAAAAAAAAAAAAAAAAAAACCTAGGAATAAACTTCACCAAGGAGGTGAAATAATTATATACTAAAGACTATAAAACATTGACAAAGAAAGTTGAAGATGATTCAAAGAAATGGAAAGATAACCATGTTCTTGGTTTGGAAGAGTTAATATTGTTAAAATGGCCATAGGACCCAAAGTAATCTACAGATTTCATGCAATTTCTATCAAAATACTCATGATATCTGTCATAGAACTAGAATGAATAAACCTACAATTTATATGAAACCAGAAAAGACAAAGAATTGCCAAAGCAATCCTGAAGAGAAAGAACAAAGCTGGAGGCATAATTCTTCCAGGCTTTAGACTATACTACAAAGCTACAGTAATCAAAACAGTATGGTACTGGCACAAAAAACAGGCATATACATCAATGGAACAGAATTGAGAGCCCAGAAGTATACCCACACACCTATGATCAAGCAATCTACAACAAAGGAGGTGAGTATATGCCATGAAAAAAAGACAATCTCTTCAGCATTAGGAAAGCTGATTATAGCAGCACTACTATTACAACAGCCAAGAAGTAGAAACAACCCAGGTGCCAAAGTGCCCATCAATGGATGATTGGCTTAAGAAGATGTGACATATATAAATACATATGTCAAAAAAAGAAGAACAAAATTTTGCCATTTCCAGCAACATGAATGGACCTAGAAAATATTATATTAGTGAAGTAAATCAGAAAGAGAAAAACAAATTCTATATAATATCACTTATATGAAATGAAGTGAAGTCACTCAGTCATGTCTGACTCTTTGTGATCCCATGGACTGTAGCCTACCAGGCTCCTCTGTCCATAGGATTTTCCAGGCAAGAGTACTGGAGTGGGTTGCCATTTCCTTCTCCAGGAGATCTTCCCAACCCAGGAATCAAACACAGGTCTCCCTCATTGTAGGCAGACGCTTATCATCTGAGCCACCAGGGAAGATACCACTTATATATGAAATCTCATATATAAAATAGAAGCAGACTCACAGACACAGAACACAAATTTATAATTACCAAAGGTTAGAGGGAAGAAGGGAGGGACAAATTAGGTGTACAGGATTATCAGATAAAACTACTTATACATAAAATAGATAAGCAGTAAGAATTTACTGTGTGGCACAGGGAATTATATTCAATAACTTGTAATAACCTACAGTGAAATATGATCTGAAAAAAAAAAAAGAATTACTATGCTATATGCCTGAAACTAATATAACACTGTAAATCAAGTATCCTTGAACTAAAAAAACAGAATGACTAAATTAGGTCATCTCAAAGAATTTCTAGCTCTAAAAAGACCCACAATCCCAAACAGATGATGGCCACACTTGCCAATATCAAGTCCCAACAGGAACTCAAAGACTCAACCATAGAAATGTGAAAAGCAATAGTTTCCAAGACAAAACCTTCTCTGACAAAGTTTGGGGCTCTCTGGAGTTAAGTGTCATTCTGCAAATAAAGGTTATTTATGTCCCCAGGCCTAGATCAGCTGTTGGTACAAGGCTGGTAGAGGAAAAGCATGTTTGCCTCAGGAGTTTATTGCAGGCAAATTACTGGAAAATACTGCTAGGGAAAATGCTGACCAAACCGCATCTATATTTACACAGTTAGATATTCATTAAAGCAGAAAATGCCCACTAAATTTAGACAGATGCTAAGTGCCAGATTCAAGAACAGACCAATGTAGAAAAGTTGGTTCAAATTCAGGGATAAGTTGGGTTCCATGGCAATAACTTTTCCAAGGTGACCCTGACTATAAGAATATCAAGTATATCTCACATGAATCAAGTTTTGTTTTTTCCTAGGGAACATAATGAGAAGGTCAGATGGTAGGAATCTGATCAAGAACAATAGCCATTATATCTGAACAGTGAGTTCACTTTTGACACTCCAATGCATCCCAATGAGGATAATCATTTAGTACTTATGGTCTGTACTATTTTGACATAAAATGTGACCTAATGGCATACACAACCCCACTTCATGAAAGAAGGTAGATTTCTTTGTATAAAAACTAGTTGAACTTAGATTTGAGAATATGTAGAGATTATGGAGGACTGGTGTATCTCCATTCTTATATAGGATAAGTTAGGCCCAAGGAGGTAGGTAACTTTTTCAAGGTTATAAAATTAAGTGAGAAAGTTTCAAAGCCTAATTCATCAAACTCCTGTTACTGTCATTGTGATTCGCAGTGCAGTTGCAGCAGCAGCATCTGCTTGCTTGTTAGAAATGCAT
Source organism: Giraffa tippelskirchi (assembly GCF_054371585.1). Taxonomy (NCBI): domain Eukaryota; kingdom Metazoa; phylum Chordata; class Mammalia; order Artiodactyla; family Giraffidae; genus Giraffa; species Giraffa tippelskirchi. The sequence continues at coordinate 21,297,727 of NC_137283.1, read as the reverse complement.
AATTTCAGGCTCTAAACCAGATCTGTTGAAACTTATTCCACATCCTAACAAGAGCCACGGTGATGTGTATACATTAAATGATGTGTATGTTTGAGAAGCGCTGTACCAAACAATGTGGTCTCCCTAACGCAGTCATGTTCGTATTGTTCTGAAGACAGTTTGAGAAGCAGGACTGAGGAAAAGAATATTTATTTGAGATATGAGAGGAGAAGTGGTAGAAATGTATCATTTGGAAAGCTCTAGATGCTTTCAGAAGGATGCTGAAAGATAGGAGACAAAGTGAATTATGGGAGACTTGGACCCTAAGAGTACCACTATCTCTGAAGCAAATAAGAAGAAAATTCTGGAGCTGGAAGCGGAAAGAAAAATTGAAGGACGGGACTAAAAGTAAATATCCTTTTCTTTTCAGTTTCCTCTAACGATAGGTGTATATATAATATAAAGGCATTTCAATGCTAGCCTTTAAGAAAAAACTAAGAAGAGAGGTGAATACCTATGCCTACTTACTTATAATCCAAGTCACTCCAAAGCACAATCAATCAGCTTTTTCTGGGACTTGTAACTGATATTTGTAATGATGACCCTATAGCACCTAAAATCCAGACAGGAATTCATCTGACTTTTGTGTTCAGTGTAATTTCAGTTCTGAGCAAGTTTTACTTCATTCCATTCTTGAAAAACAGACAGTTAATATGTGATGGCTTCATTTATTTTTAGCTTGTTAAAATCCTAAAAGCTGAACTACTCCCATAACTATCCTCAAGGTATGAGTGGTCTTAAAGTTACATAGGTAAGTAATATCTGAAATCTCCAGATATCTCTCTGCTCATTCCTGAGTCCCAGAACTGAGAAGAATGCTTGACATCAAATAGGTACTCAGTAAACATCTGCAGAATGAATGAGTAAATTCCTGGCGAGTGGTCTTCCTTCCAACTTCTCCTGAACTGGAAACTCAGACATATATCACTTAGTAGGAAGGTATGCTTATAAGATAGTCTTTCCTGACACTCCACCAAATTCTACTTTACTGCAATTCACATTCAATCACTTTGATTCAGAAGAGAGCAAATCTGCATCTTCTGCTACATGACTACCCCTCAGCTATAAGCAAGTACAGTGCTCTTCCAATCTACACATATATTACTTTGGGATTATTTTCATTTCTATACATAATGCATTTGACTCATGATAGATATGAAGTTCACAATCAACTTTAGCCACAAGTCCTCTATGCCTCCTTTATAACTGCATCAAAAAATTGATAGAATTCATATTCAAATCACAATCAAGGAGTTTGGGGGAGGTTGGGTTTCATGATGAATAGGTTCTATTGGTTCTGTATATAAGACAATGGGGGCAGAGGACAAGGATGAATCATCGATGGAAAAATATTTTAAGATATTTATCATAAAAGGCTGCCTAGCCCATTTACCTCTCCTTTCTCCTCCTACTCCTTCAGGTACAGTTACAAAGAACCTCACTGGTTCCAGTTCTCTGAGTTCAGTTTTCAGGGAGGCATATTATGATTGATTTCATCATGGACTAACAAAAAAGAAAAATCCACTGCCTCTCCCCATGGTGTCGACTTGGTCTCACTCTAGTTCAATTCAGTTCAGTTCAGTCACTCAGTTGTCTCTGACTCTTTGTGACCCCATGGACTGCAGCACTCCAGGCTTCCCTGTCCATCATCAACTCTTGGAGCCAACTCAAACTCACATCCATCCCATTGGTGATGCCATCCAACCATCTCATCCTTTGTCATCCCCTTCTCTCGCCTTCAATCTTTCCTAGCATCAGGGTCTTTTCCATTGAGTCAGTTCTTTGCATCAGGTGGCCAAATTAATATAGTTTCAGCTTCAGTATCAGTCTTTCCAATGAATATTCATGGCTGATTTCCTTTATGATGGACTGGCTGGACCTGCTTGCAGTCCAAGAGACTCTCAAGAGTCTTCTCCAACACTACAGTTCAAAAGCACCAATTCTTCGGCACTCAGCTTTCTTTATGGTCCAACTCTCACATTCATACATGACTATTGGAAAAACCATAGCCTTGACTAGATGGACCTTTGTTGGCAAACTAATGTCTCTGCTTTTCAATATGCTGTCTAGGTTGGTCATAACTTTTCTTCCAAGGAGCAAGCATCTTTTAATTTCATGGCTGCAGTCACCATCTGCAGTGATTTTGGAGCCTCCCAAAAATAAAGTCTGCCACTGTTTCTACCGTTTCCTCATCTATTTGCCATGAAGTGATGGGACCAGATGCCATGATCTTAGTTTTCTGAGGCTCCATTTATTCCGGCAGACAGGTACTTGACCTTTGTAGGTCCATAAAACATTTAGCATTTGCCTAACAACTCCAGCAAAGGCATTTCACCTAAGGACCTGAGCACTGTGAGAGAAAAGAGAATCACAAGTGTGCTCTGGGAGGATTTCAAAACAAATCTGTGAAAAAGTGGAGGACGATGAAAAGGGGAAAGAAAAAAGGCAGAGGAGGGAGGGGTATGGTGAAAAGAGCAGAAATAAATAAATACGATGGGAATGGAGGGGGGAGTGAAAGTGGGGAGGTTTAAGAGAGTAATGAAGAGGTGAAGGAAAAGGAGGTAAGTCTGAGGAAAGGATGGAGAGTGATGACATCTCCTGTAGAGACAGGGGAGGCAAATAGCATGTGGTTATTTTACTTTCTTACTGTGGCACTCACAAATTACCTAATTTGGAGCCCAACTTAAAAAAAAACAAAAACAAAAACAGTCATCTCCAAGGATGAGGGGATGGTGAATGGAGAAATCTGTACCATTTTCCACCCTTCTGCATGTAATCAACACTGTCAGAGAATGAAAAAGTGGATTAGGAAAATTCATAGTCCTAAACAGCACTGACTATTGGAAGATCAGAAATCAAGATCCACATAAATCATCTATCTAACCTTTCATTTTATAGGTAAGGACTTAGAGAATGGAAGTTTCTCAATTCAGCTAGCCCCTGATTGGTACCAGAGTTGAGATAATAAATGCCTCAGCAGAAAAGCTATTTGTTGTCAGAATTTACAGTCTTTTCCTAGCCGATTTGAAAATGACAAAAGCTATAGGCCAAACCTACATAAAAATTCCTTTAGAAAATAAACTATGGCCACATATTGTGATTAACTTATTGCTATGTGGAACTACATGCTTCCCTCTAACAGTTGTGATAGAGCATATAGATAAAAAGAACCAGCACCACCATCCCTTTTTCCTGTATTCCTAAGTCTGCAGAATTATCACATCAAATGAGGACCCAAATCAGAGGTGGAAATAGTCCTATAATAAGCAATAATTTCCCCTTCCCTGATCTTAAGTTAGCCAGCTAACCATTAGGCCTTCTAAATATGATGCCTCAGCAGGAATCAGCTAATCATACTTTTTTTTTCCACCTCAAGATAAGCAGCTCTTGCACTATGCTGGGAAATCTCACTCAGCTCTATTCAGGGAAATTGAGGTCAGATGAAATATAAACCTCCTTTGGCACATAAATTTTTTTTTTAACTAAGTTTAATCACATGGTTTAATATCAGCATTTCCACATGCAGGTATAGCTCTTACCCACAACTCTGAACAAACATTTCTTTTAATCTAATCTGAAATCTCCAAATGCTGAATTAAATTCCACCCTAGCTAATCAGGCAGAGAAAGTCAGCTGTTGAGACAAGGGATGAGATAAATATCTTTCTCTAAAGTCATAATCATTTGCAGAATTTCTCACCCAAAAGATGAGGGTTGATTTCTATTGACAATTTTGATGTAGTGATAAGCAGTGTTTCATAGACTGTTTTTATAGAAGTTCTTTGCTTCAATTTAGTTACTGGAAATACAAGTACTAATAGTCTTCTGGGTCAGAGTGCTTAGGCAGGTGAACTATTTCCCAGAATCATTAGAAAACTCTACCTTACAGGAAACCATCTTATGTGCAAGGGATAAGTACATGCATACTTCCTTATTAAAAAAAACACAAAAACAAAAACTAGAGCAGAGGTGAGCCAACTATTTCCTTTAAAGGAACAAACAGTAAATAGTTTAGCCTGTGAGGTCCATACACTTGTCACTGCAACTTCTTAACTCTGCCACTGCAACTTGAAAGCAGCCACAAGGTATAAAAAAAAATGCACATGCCTGTGTTCTAATAAAACTTTATTTATAAATACATGCAATGGGCCAAATTTGGTCTGCAGACTGGGTCATCAATCCTGGGCTGAAAGGTTAGCAACTTCTCAAACCAGATCTCTAGAGACCTACTGAGTAGACACTGCAAAATCTGTTTGGAAGGACTTTCACACAGGAATCGTATCAACTGTGCATTTACTTACTCAAATTCAACTTCATATGTTCTAAGTTCAAAAAAAAAGAGATAGAAAGAGAAAAACAATTAACAATTTAAACACTGTAGACAGTTAACCTATCATTGCATTTAGTTTAACCTATGACTGCTGAGGAAGAAAGATCTAAGGGAAGAGGAGAGAAACGTCATGCTTCCTTAATCTCTCACCTTTTCCTGATTCTGACCCCTCTGAAGTTCCTGAGGAATTCTGGAACTCTCCAGAGCTTTCATCACATGAGCACACTGCCCTACAGAGCAATGTCTTTGCTATATCATTTAAAGATAGTAGTTTACTTTCTTACTATGCCACTCACAAATTACCTAATCTGGAGCCCAACTTTAAAAAAAACCAGTCATCTCCAAGGATGGAGGGGAAAGAGAAGCAATGAATTTGCTGAGACAGTTTGAGGCTCTCTATAATGGTGTCTTCATAATGGATTTCCAAGGGTTACTCTAATGAGCGATCTTAACACCGACCTCTGCTGCTGTGCTATGCTCAGGTGCCAAGTAGCGTCTGACTCTGCAACCCAGTGGACTGCAACCTGCCAGCCTCCTCTGTTCACAGGATTGCCCAGGCAAGAATAGATTGCCATTTCCTCCTCTAGGGGATCATCCTGAACCAGGGATCAAACCCATGTCTCCTACATCTCCTGCATTGGCAGGTGGATTCTTTACCACTGAGACATCTGGGTGGTAATAGAGGAGAAAAATCTATCTCAGCATAAAATAAAATGGCAGTATACCTACCTCAGCCCTATTCAATTCTTGTAACCCCTCGACCCCATCCCCACCCAGCTCACTGAGCCTGGTAGATATGATGAACCTGGTAGATATGATGAAATATCTACCACAATAGGAAACTAATGACTTCTGGAGGTGACACATTCCTTCCTGAACCACTCCATTAGGAATTTCTGCCTCAGATTGAGTTAAACTATCTATCTCCCATAAGCTTTGCAGCTACTATGGGTAATCCCCAAACAGGAAGCAACTGTCCCCACTTGACACCATTGAAATCTATGGTCATATACAACCATTTTGAAATTTTATTAACTTTGCAATTTTGAGTGAGGAAGACTGGGTGGTTCTCACATATGGGGTTGCTTCCTTGCCCTAGGTTTGCTGACCTACTTGGTGCCAAGAGGCAAAGCAACGTAGCGATAGATAGAGTCCAATAGAGTTTTGCTGGCTCCAGCTGATGATCCATCTGAACCATTTTTCTATTTGCTCTGCCTATGAGAAACATCACTTCAGTAGGCTCATATTTATAACAATATATTTCAACTGGATATCTTAGACGTTAAAATTTAGCCTCTAGAGATTTGGTATACTGATTTATACTTTTAAAAAACCACTTCTGTGCATTTCACTGCTGAACAAAAATATGTCAATTAGGAATTACTCATAATTATCTCAACTTTATTTTCAATAAGAAAAGGAAACAATGGTGATACCAGTCTTCTATGCCCTGTGAAAAGATGCACTGGGACTAGAATAGGACAACTCTAGGCATAATTTACCTTCTCATATAAGCATGCTAGGTTCTATCATGTCACCCTCAAAATTCTCCTCTACTTGCTAGGTAGTTTCTAAAACCCTGCTTATGGGAAACAATGTCTTTTGTTCCCTAGTTCAAGAATTAGCATGATTAAAAAGGAATCATTTATGATATAAAAGTCATATAAATATCTAAATACCTCATATTATTCCTGATACCAGGCTATGGGCCATAAAAGTGAATAAAGATTAGGATCATACAGAAGCACTAAATTAGGCACTGCAAGGAACAAAGGACTAGAAGAATCTGGATATTTAAAACAAACTTAGACTTATTTACAAACTTGCCTGGGACAAATCAGTGAGAGATGGAAAAGGAAGAAAGGGCTTGATCCAAGAAGGCATTTGGTCATTTGTCAGATGTTCTGGAAAGGTAGTCCAGTTTCTAAACCAGAAGAGACAGAATATGGATCTACTCCATAACCCACTGCAGAGATGAGTTTCAACACAGACCACTTTTACATCTGTAAATCAAACTGCCTACACCTCACTGGGCCAGTGGTTCATGTGGCCCATAGCCATCCTAAATCCAGTAACAGTTGTGATTCTGTTGGTCCTCATTCCCTCACTCAAAATCTCAGAAATTCAGCTCCAGAAGCACTGTTGAGTAATGTCACTGCTGCTCATGGATTCATGAGTATACAGAAGAAATATTTCTAGAATTCTCTCTCCCTGACAACTGCTCTAGTTTCTGAAGTTTACCTTTTCCTTAGATATACATAAAACACTGTCAGTTTATAATCCCCACCAACTCAACGAAAGCTAGTTGTATGGCATAAACTAAGCAAAAACCTAGTCCTTCATCAAACTCTGGTCTTCTGAATACCCCAAGCAAGCTTTCAGGGCTCTGTTAGGTTACTTCCATAATCACAGTTGATCCTCACAACTATGGTGGGAGACAGAGAGGTCAAGTTCCATCCTCATCTCACTACCAAGGAAATTGGAGCTTAGGTTAAGACACTCACCCAAGGAATCAGATCTGACTTGACAATCTAGCCAATAATCCATCCATTCACTTCTTCAACTTGTCATCTTTCATTTCATTCAGGAAGAAGTGATTTTCTTTCTCCAAAATATTTTTTAATCAATAGATTCTCTTCATAGTTTTATATCATAATATTTTACCTCAGGGTCACTTTCTCAGAATCATTTGCATCAATATATGAATTGGAGAGCAAGCATTGACTGGTGAACATCCTGCTCTAATTGGCCTATGTACCTTCTCGTCCCAGAGCTCTACCCTCTAATCATCAAGAGGATTTATATTCTGTATCCCTTATTTTTCTGCTTATCTCTATATACTTCTATATATATTCCCTTTTCCAACATGAAGCAATCCAGATTTTAAGTTCTCGCTACATAAGTGAGACAGAAAGGCATCTATTAGCAATTACTTCTATCACAACACACCGAGGCTCTACACCCTGTCATTAAGCCAAAAGCTATTTAGCTTCTGGGCACCAAGCCCATTTGAATGATATTTCTATACTTAGGTCATGTATCTAATACTGTATTCTGCATTTACACCTTTTGGGTCTGATAGCCCTGCTCAATACCTGGAGCAGGGAAGTTGAACATATTACAGGAAAGCATTGATTTTATTTAAGCTAGCACCCTAATTGCTAGACAACCCAGGAGAATCCAATCCAATTAAGTTCAATTCAGACAGCACCTGCTCTGTGCCAGGTATTGCACTAGGTATCCTTCACAATTACTAAGAAGCCAAAAAACACAGTCTCTACCTTCAAGGAGCTTATTATGGTCTTAGATGTTGACATGAATAATCACACATATACAAGGAAGAATGTAGTAAGTCACAATAAAGATATAAATAAAACTTTTGAATAGTAGTGAAGAAAAACTGAAAAATGTGGAATGTTTTACAAAACTGCAAACTCATCACCTTAGGACCCCTTGGTATCACTCTAAAAGAGTAAAGTTATTATTTAGCCCAAGTGAGTGAGTTGAAGGGGAGAGAATGCCCAGGATGGATCAAAAACTTATAAAAGCCTGATGCAAAGTCACCGGGTATTGAACTATGCAGCAGTCTGTAAAATTCTCTGTGTACCTCTACACCAAGGAAATGTATGCCACTTTCCTTCCAGTACATTGCCAGGATTTCCAGGTCACTGCACATAAGCACACTGAACAGAAAAGGAACAAAAACACTCAAATAATCAATTCTCCCTCCTTGTTTTCATCATATCAAAAGCAACGTCAGTCTTCTTCCTGTCTTTTTTAGTATTCTTTTTCATGTGGATTCTCATTGAAGGAAGGAAGGAACAAAAGGAAGAAAGAAGGGAGGGATGGAGAGAGGGAAGAAGGAGAGAGAGAGACAGACAAAGGAGGGGTGGGCAGGGAGGGAGGGGAAAGAAAAGACAGAAGTTTATAAAGACTTTAAAAAAATCTATCTTGTGACCTATGAACCTCTTGAAGACCTATTCTAGGATCGTCCTTCAATTTGTTTGGTGATATTTTGGTTTTCCTGCATCAGCATCCTGGGATACTTTTCCTAGAACCACTTTCTCAGACACATCTTTCAGTTCTTTTGTAAGGAAGGAAATTGAGGCCTAAGGAAGATATGTGCCCTGCTTGAGGTCTAAACTGAAGCAGACTTGAAACAAGAGCCTTGGTTTCCTGACTCCCAGTCCATACTCTTTCAACTCTTTCACACCACATCATGAATGGAGATCAATATGCATGTTTGGGCTTAATATTTTTTCTTAATTTCCAATATCAGCCTTTTAATAGACAGCCATCATTATATATTTTTCTAAGAATTGCCTTCTAAAGAGGTGAATGGCATGTTTTATCCATTTCTGAGACAATTCTGCCATGGAACACACAGAAGCCAGTACTGAGAATCACTTGTGGGAAGCCAAATAAAAAGTCAGAAAACTGTCAGAACCACTACTTGTGTGATAGATATAGCTTGATGGTAGCAGTGGCAAGGCAAACAAAACAACTCAGCTCATTTCTTCCTGCAGGGACCACAGCAAAAAGGTCAAAGAAGCAAGTTGTGGGATTGGACTTGCATTTTTCTGAGAATGACGAGACAGTCTCTTGTTACATATTTTTTAGGTATAGGGAAAAGGCAAAGTGGGCATCTGATCATCACTTGCTTCTCTGAAATCCCACGAAGTACAGTATTCCAACAATGGAGGACCACAATCTTTCACAGGAGAATTTAATATGCTCACAAAGGTTTAGTACTATCTTGGACACTTAGCAGTGACTACTATCTAGCACACAGAGCCTCTACTTTAAGGAGTTTACCGTGTAGCAGACTATATGCCTTCAATAAGATAAGAACTAAGAACCTGAATTAATTTTGTTTTTATTTGGAGCGGTTTCCATTTCCAAATATGATCACAACCGCCATATGACAGATTTGAACAAAATCTCTATTATCACTGTCCCAGTTCAGTTCAGTTCAGTTGCTCAGTCGTGTCCAGCTCTTTGTGACGTCATGGACTGCAGCACACCAGGCCTCCCTGTCCATCACCAACTCCTGGAGTTTACTCACATCCATTGAGTCGGTGATGCCATCCAACCAGCTCATCCTCTGTCGACCCCTTCTCCTCCCGCCTTCAATCTTTCCCAGTATCAAGGTCTTTTTCAATGAGTCAGTTCTTCACATCAGGTGGCCAAAGTATTGGAGTTTCAGCTTCAACATCAGTCCTTCCAATGAATATTCAGGACTGATTTCCTTCATGATGGGCTGGTTGGATCTCCTTGCAGTCCAAGGGACTCTCAAGAGTCTTCTCCAACACCACAGTTCAAAAGCATCAATTCTTCAGCGTTCAGCTTTCTTTATAGTCCAACTCCCACATCCATACATGACTACTGGAAAAACCATAGCCTTTGTTGGCAAAGTAATGCCTCTGCTTTTTAATATGCTGTCTAGGTTGGTCATAACTTTCCTTCCAAGGAGTAAGCGTCTTTTAATTTCATGGCTGCAGTCACCATCTGCAGTGATTTTGGAGCCCAAAAAAGTAAAGTCTGCCGCTGTTTCCCCATCTAGTTGCCCTGAAGTGATGGGACCAGATGCCATGATCTTAGTTTTCTGAATGTTAAGCTTTAAGTCAACTTTTTCACTCTGGTCTTTCACTTTCATCAAGAGGCTCTTTAGTTCTTCTTCACTTTCTGCCATAAGGGTGGTTTCATCTGCATATCTGAGGTTATTGATATTTCTCCCAGCAATCTTGATTCCAGCTTGTGCTTCATCTAGCCAAGCATTTCTCATGATGTCCCAACCCTGCCCAAAGCACATACCCCAAATTTCAGTTTAATCAGGTCTCTACCCTACCTTAAAATCAATAATAACCCAGATTTGCTTAAGGATGAGTATGAACTCTTTAGCCTGGAGTTCAGGGTTTTTTGTGATCTGAAGACAGATGAGGCTATCTGCCCTTCTAAGTCCCAGCTCTCTTCAGCAGTATGGTCTCCACATTAATAATCACTAAACCATTATGCAGTAGGTAGTCAATAAAAGTTTTATGCAAAAGAATTACAGAAAGATAAAAGTAGTACAGTGGTTAAAAACATGGGCTTTCTTTCCACTTAAAATATGTACACTTTTCAGTGTACATGTTGTTGTTCAGCCACTAACTCATGTCTGACTATGACCCCATGGACTGCAGCATGCCAGGCTTCCCTGTCTTACTATCTCCTGGGGTTTGCTCAGACTCATGTCTACTGAGTTGGTGATGTCATCCAACCATCTCATCCTCTGTTTCCCCCTTCTCCTCCTGCCCTCAATCTTTGCTACCATCGGAGTCTTTTCCAATGAGTTGGCTATGTGCACATATTGTACTTCAAAAAAAAAAAAGATTTTTTAATGAGCTGTCAAATTATTTTGACTGGATTAAAATCTGTGCCTTCCCATCTTCTGGCCATGACATTGAACATGTCACTTCACACTTTATCTCTCTAAGCTTTATCTGTTAGAAGGAGAAGTCATGGTATCCAGTGTCATGGTAAAGGTTCAGTGAGGTACATGTGAAGCACCTAGCATAGTGCCGAACACACAGGAAGAGATTAACAAATGGTGGCTGCAGTTAATATAGATGAATGAATGTTAATCTCCGTTTCAACTCCACATATTTCTCCACTTACTGAGCACATTCTGTATGCCAGCAACCATATTAGATGCTGCTCAAAGAACTTGTTGATTAAATTCCTCTTGATAATTTGATGTGCCCCTAACATTTGCTATACAGGTAATAATGATCTCTCTCTTTCAAGCAAAAATTCAATTAGCAAATTGTGACTATTTTCTCTTTCACTGACAGAAAGCAAAGAGATTTATCTGTACCTTTCCCAGAGGTAAATATTACACATTGTAGAGGCTTGAACAGATACGTCTTGCAAATTCATGAGCAAACATTCTATCTAGAACAGCTACTATTAAACCTTAGGTCTCACCTTTACCACTGTTAGGGGTTGAATTTTAACTCCACAAAGGATGTTGAAGTCTTAAGCCCCAGTACTTGTGAAGTGGACTTTATTTGGAAAAAATCTGCAGATGATCAAAAGCTTAAGATGAGGTCATGAAAGTATATATTAATCCAACACTACAGGTGTCCTTCGGAAAAGGGGAGGTTTGGACACAGAGATAGACGTGTTCAGAGAAAACAAAAAGACACATGGCAAGAAGGAGCCATGTGACTGAAGTGATGCATCTATAAAACAAGGAACACCAAGGATTGCTGACGAACACTAGAAGCTAGAAGGGGCAAGAAAGATTCTCCTCTAGAGCCTTCAGAGAGAGCATGATGCTGCAGGCATCATGATTTCAGACTTCTAGCCTTTAGAACTGTGACACAAATTTCTGTTATTTAAAGCCATCCAGTTTGGAGTACTTCAACCTGGCAAATTAGTAAAATTACTATTACCAGTACCATCTTTGGGGCTGCTGATCTGAAGAAAATTAGAAGGTCCTGTAACATATGGCCAGTGTGCAGGGCTCGTGCAAGCAGCATGCTCAAGACCAAAGCTAAACTGCAAACTGCCTGCTTTTACAATAAAAAGTAGACATATGGTAGCAGGCCTTAAAGGTTAACTGGAATAGGTGAAATATTTGACCTCAGCACTGAAAAAGCCCTGTTACAAGAACTACTTATTATAGATTCACTGAGAGAGTCTTCCTTGAGGAACTTTAAAACAAAGAGTGCCCAAAATGTTAGAGAATATAGATGAACAAGAGAAATGGGACAAATGCTAAGATTTTAGATGGGGAATAGGTGGGAATGGAATTCAGCAGAGGTTGGCAAACTGTGGCCTGCAGACTAAATCTGCCCACCACGTGTTTTTGTAAATAAAGTTTTATTGGAACACAGTTATGCTCACTTATTTACATATCATCTATGGTTCCTTTCATGCTTCAACAGCAGAGTTGAGGCACTGCAACAGAGACCATATTGTCTGCAAAGCATAAAATATTTACCATCTGGCTCTTTAGAGAAAAAGTCTGCTGAATTCTGAAGTAGAATGTTCTGTATCAGTGGTTCTCAAATGTTAGCAGGTATCAGAATCAGCCTGGTGGTCATGTTAAAACTCAGATTGCTGAGTTCACCAGATTTTTTGACTCAAAAACATGTGGGATGGGGCTAATATTTGCGTTTCTAACAAGTACCAATGACCACACTCTGAGAAAAATGCTTTAAGTTTACACTGAGTAGATGCACCAATAAGAGTGATTTAAGGCAGAGGGGAGAGGTAAAGACAGTTGATCAAAAAATGTTCTATTTTGTAAAAGAAGACAATTGGAGGACTTAGGCAACCAAATCTCAAACTTACTATAAAACAAGTAATCAAGGCAGTGTGGTATTGTCAAAATGATAGACTACAGGCCTATGGACAGAATAGAGAACCAGGAATTAAGCCATCACATATACAGATAACTGATTTTTCACAAAGGTGAAAGTGTTTTTCAATGAAGAAAGAATTTCTTTCTAACAAATGGTGCTGGAACTGTTGAATATCCATTAGCAAAAAGATGAACTTTAATCCATTATCCACACTCATACACAAAGAGAATAGCAGCTTTTTCTTCATGGTCTCTACAAAGGGTAAACCCAGAAGCATATTATGTCAGACACTGACGCATGGACTATACTTCAGTGTTTTTATAAGAAAGAAAACATAAAAGAGGTTTGAAGAATGTAATAATGTACATCTTTTATGCCATTCTCCCAAACTGATTAGCCTCATGAGAATACTTCTGAGGTTCTAAATATGAAGACTACTTAGTTCTAAAGATGAAAAAACAGAATCTTAACCTCAAATTCACACTTTAGTAAGAGAATTAGTCAAACATCCTTAAGGAAGAAATATACCCTATTTTCAATTATTGCTGAATGAATACCTTGCTCCATATAACCCAGTCCCCGCTATCACTCCTACCACACAGAATTTTGCCAGCTCCTAAAGATTTTTACATAAGCAGCAGCAAGAAGTATTTGCAGATGCTCTATAATCTAGTCAAGGATTCTCTCATACATGGAGAAATCCCCTCGTCATTTATTTAACAAAATGTTGATCAGCACATGAGAGCCTATATAAGAAGTAGGTCCCCAGAACAGGCAATAAAGTTAAAAGTAAAGGGTAAATTGACTTTGAGATGTTGGTTAGGGGATAGTTAAATGGAAATTTCATAAATGTATCTAAATGTGCCAAATAAATCCAAGAATCATATGAACAATTCAGGCTGCCTGATTTTATCTAAATCAGACCAGACAGTTGTCAAAATAAATTAGTAAATTGTTTCCTTGCCAAAGAAGGCTTTACACTTGAACTGAGTCTGAAGAATGACTGGCATTGCAGGTAGATGGGCTTCTGAGATGGCAAGGAGATGGAGCTATGGGCTGGGAAGTACATGCTAAACAAAGGGAAGAGCATGTTCAGAGGTGAGAGAAAGCACAATAAGTTCAGGAGTAAGCTAGTTCTTCTGTATATCTGAAACATGAGGCACCAGAGGATGTGGTAAGAAATGAGACCATGATGTCCTTTTGTGCCAGGCGGATGAAAGCACACTTCATTCTTATAGGCACCTTCAACTGGAGGAGTGATGCTATTAAATGTGTATTTTAGAAAGATCCTGTCAAAAGCAAGATGATGTGTTTCATGCAACAAGGATGGAGGCAGGGAGATTAATTAGAAAGTGTCTATCGGACAAAGACTTCAAATAGGATAGTGGCAATGCAAGAACCTCAGATATGCAGATGACACTACCCTAAAGCCAGAAAGAAAAGAGGAACTAAACAGCCGCTTGATGAAGGTTAAAGAGGAGAGTGAAAAAAGCTGACTTAGAATTCAATATTCAAAAAACTAAGATCAAGGCATCCGGTCCCATCACTTCATGGCAAATAGATGGGGAAAAAATGGAAACAGTGACAGATTTCATTTTCTTGGGTTCCAAAATCACCACAGACAGTGAATGCAACCATGAAATTAAAAGACGCTTGTTCTTTGGAGGAAAAGTTATGACAAACCTAGACAGTGTATTAAAAAACAGAGCCATCACTTCACTGACAAAGGTCCATATAGTCAAAGCTATGGCTTTTCCAGCAGTCATGTATGGATGTGAGAGTTGGACCATAAAGAAGACTGAGCACCAAAGAACTGATGCTTTCAAATAATTGTGTTGGAGAAGACTCTTGAGAGTCCCCTGGACAGCAGGGAGATAAAAACAATCAATCCTAAAGGAATTCAACCCTGAATATTCATTGGAAGGACTGATGCTGAAGCTGAAGCTCCAATACTTTGGCCATCTGATACAAAGAGGTGACTCATTGGAAAAGACCCTGAAGCTGAGAAAGATTGAAGGAAGAAGGAAAAGGGGAAACAGAAAATAAGATGAATGGATGGCATCATCGACTCAATAGACATGAATTTTAGCAAACTCTGGGAGATGGTGAAGGACAGGGAAGCCTGACATGCTGCAGTCCACGGAGTCGCAAAGAATCAGACATGACTAAGTCGATGAACAACAAATCCAAGAACAGAATGTACTTAAATCTAAATCTTGATTGGAAGTGTTTGAAAAACTCAATCCCCAATGTTTAGTAATTGATTAGACTTCAGAAAAAGGGGAAAGAAGAGCCATCTAAGATGATTCTCAGATTTCTGGCTTGAGAAAACTGGCCAGTTTTCTCACTCATCACCGAGTGAATGATGATGTCAGTACCAAGATTAAATACCCGAAGGGGAGAAGAGAATTTTGAAAGATGAGAGGCTTGATTTTGGATGCAGGGAGTTTGTAAAGGCTATAGTATTTACATGTGTATTTTCTAGGTATATGTTAAAAAATAGGGCCTAAAACCCAGAGAAGAATAATGAATAGCACACTTTATTAAATTGCAGACATTCTTACAAGCATTTTCTATATACAATTCATTTAATTCTCATAACAACTCTATAAGATAGGTGCTATTATTAGCTGTTTGGCAGATGAGGGAATAGAGGCTCAAAGACATTGAGTGACCTCCCTAAGGTCACAGCTAGGAGTGGGTTTCATAGCACACTTTCTTAAACTCTAAGATACCTAGCCAAACCTTCACTCTACAAATGAGAAATTGCTATTTACCCAAAGTCGTATAACTAGCTATTATTAGCTAGAACTAGATTATGGTTACTGAATCTAGAAATTAAACTTGAGTTCCATATTGGTTGATAAAAATCCTACTGCTAAAACATACCTCTTTGAATATTCAAGGAAAATAAGCTTATGATTCATTTCCTAACCAAAGTAATAATAATAACAATAATAAATTATGTTCATTTTGGAGGTTAGAAAATCAAGTTAAAAGAGTGAAAACACATTTTATGAAATGGCTATCTATACCAGGAGTCATAGGAATTTTTACACTGAGAAACAGAGGAAAACACTGGCATGCAACTAAGTGCGTCTCCTATTGTGCTCCCATGTGAGGGTGGCCCCCTGTCTTAGGTTTCATAAACGATGAGTTCTTAACTCATGTTTTCATTGCCTCTTTTCCATTAGGTCTTTTGTTCAAGGGAGTTCCCTTCTCCCTACCTCTACCTGCTTCTTCCTTCCTGGTAGTACAATGTCACTGCCACCAAGGCTCCTGGCATACATCACAACTTACCCTGGGGAATGTGGTTACTTATAAGAATGCTTCTGTAGAGCAATTTTCCACCAATTAAAAATTAAAAAAAATTTTTTTAAATGCCTGGACAACATTCTCAAACTGAAGAAGCAGTAGAAAATACCCTTCCTGGGGATATCATCATAAATAAAAAGGCTGGACAGAAAGGAAAGGGTGAAAGAAGATCTGAGTTCTAGTCTTAGTTCTGCCATTAGCTACAATGTGACCTTGGGCTAGTATATCAACTCTGCATCCCAGTTGCTTTGTCTGCAAAATGAAGGCCTTGAATTAGGTGATCTCTAAATTCCTGTTCAGTTTTATAACTCACATATTTTGTAAGATTCCCAGAATCTTCCTTATACCTGGGCAAGAAGGGCCCTTGTCCTGAGCCCCATACTTTAGAGAGTCCCTAGGACCAAAGGGATGAGCCCACCCTTGAACTCATTTCCAAACATCCAGGAGACTAGAATTCTCGGCTCAAAGGGCCTTGAGTCAGCTTCCAGAGAGGCTGCTATCCGCAGAGGATGACCGTGCAGACTGCAGGATCCACGTGCACAGATGGACCTGGGACTGGTGGGAGAGGGCACAGGCTACTGAGTGGTTGCCTCTGCTACCATATACTGACACAACACTCGGAGGAGTACGGAACCTAGCCTTCTGAGTCATTACAATATTAATTTTTTAATGTAGGAGGATAGAATATATTTGATAGTTGGCTAGTGTGATTTACAACTTTTAAATATTTAGATACACAGTGAGTGAGCTATTTTTGGTATTCTTGCATTAGGGCCTAAAAATATGAAAGGCTGCCCTAGAGATTCATGTGCAAGAGTCCAGGTCTTTAGAGTTCAGTAAGTTTCAGTTAAAACTAGATTTTTGCCCATCCCTCTACCCCTAGTTTTTTGTTTTGATTCTTCCTGGCCTATCCCCGATTTCCTATAAACTTATATATTCCAATATATTAATTCACAATAAAATGTTAATGAGTATTAGTGCTGACCCAAAGTATTGATATATCAAAGTATTGATATTTTAACAGAGGTTTCAATGCCTTACTGAGGAGTTCTCAACTTCAGTATGCCTATAAGTCATCAAAAACACTTGTCAAAATTCAGATTACTGAGTCCCAGCCCAGATTCTAATTTGGTAGGCCACGGGTGAGGTACAAGAGTCTGAACTTCTAAAAAGTACCTGAGGAGATCTACAGATGATACATTGAGAAATGATAATTTATTTCAAAGAAATTATGTTTGTAGTATAAATTTCAGGCTCAGTGGGAAAATTTGGGGGGGAACCTCAGGTACAATTTCAGAACACTTCAGTTTATACTAGCAGATAGAAATCATAGTCAAAACCAGCACCAAGCTTCAGAGTTAACAAAACAGGCTCAAATCTGTAATTTGTGACATTCCTCACAATAACTCCATAGGTAGATTATATTATCTTCATTTACATATGAGGAATCCGAGGCTGAAAGAGGGGGTAACTCAGCAACTCATGGACTTAGTCCTAATCATGAGTTTCCAAGTGTTCCTTCCATTACTCTTACTCAGCACTCCTTCCATTATTCCTCAGGCAGACTCTAGGCTTATTTTAAACTAAGGACTTCAGTAGACAATGGCATTTGCTTGAGGGTTTATTCATGTGATCTGACACATTTTTACCACTGATTAGCTGGGACTAAACAGTTTACTAGCCTGGAAGTTGGAGAATATTTCCATTCCAGGTACGAGAAGGAATTGTGCTTACATTTAAAGAACTGATTAAAAACTGAACGCTTGCTGTCAGAGTTAAATTTACTCTAACACCAATGTATGAAATTAAGAATGCTTAGTAACATTTAGTGGTGTTTTGAAATAACCATATCCAGGTTAAAATAAAACAATAATAAAGCTAAAACAAAAGCAAGTTCATTAAAATCTAATCATGTCCTTCTCCTTTATGTATTAAAATGGAAGCTGTGAGTGATGCCTTTAATTATACTCCTGATGTTTTAGTTGCTGAGCAGTTTATTTAAAGTGACAGCATCATTTTCTTATTATATAATTACTCCTACTGAATTTGTAATGTAAACAAATAAGACACTAATAATTTAGAAACAAGTGAAATTGATAGCACTCATCAGATAATAATCTTAATGTACTTATTACAGATTGCTGATTCAGACTTAATTTAGTTTCAGATTCAACTAATTAGAGGAAAAAGTGTCACAGGCTCACTTCTTTGGCAGGATCTGCACCTAAAGAATCTATGCCGTTAACGACAAAAAAGATTCAAGGAAAAAATCAGTGTTCACACTGAAAATCAGAATCAATATGATTTTCCTATTTTTCTGAAGTCTGCATATACGATTCAGGATATCCAAAACCAATGGCAGGAAGTTAAAAGGAAACAGAATTCTCATTAATTAAAGCAAATAATTGGGAGCTGGTCCACAAGGAAATGGGTTACCTTATAAAAAGTAAACACCCCAACAAAAAAGGTACTAAAGAAAACAGGTAAGAGAGACTTGGTCTCAAGATAGTTTTGAAAGTCACTTAAACTTTTAATGTTTTGTGATCTCAGATTCAGATCATAATTATTAAATCCAATTTCACCTCTCTAGGTATTTACAGAAAAAGTATTTTCCTTGGTTTAAAATATGCTAGACATTTTCCCATGTGCTTTTAAAAATATATTATTAATAAAATCATTCTGCAAACTTCTCTGATTGAAAATAAGGTATGATCATCTTATGTTACATACAAGGAGATTTTGTTGGTAAAATTTGGTTGTAAGACAGTCAGATCTATGATGCTGTCTTATAAAATAAGAAGTTAGGAGTTTCACATATCATGCTTCTTTTATGCATATAAATTTCCCTAGAGAAATCATATTGTATCCAGAATTCAGAAGGTATAATCCTTACTGAATAATCCACAGTTGAAGCTTCAAAGAGATCATCTGAATACTATATGTACCCCATCTTGTTATAAAGATGGAACTGTGTATTCTCTAAGTGTTTACATGTACACTCAATAACCAATATTGGGTGAATAATGATTTTCAGCTGCAGAAGACGATGATGGGCTTATTTTCTTTTTCATTGTTTCTTTGGATCTCATGACAACTAAAGATGCTGGTGAATTATTTAACACAAGATACAGTATCCTACTCCAGTCCAGTAACCTCCATGAAAGCTCCCATGTTTTCTGTGTTCCACAGAAAATCTACTGAGAGTCTCCGATGTTCTAACCCTCAGGTCTAGCAGACAGAAACACACACACTGAAGGTAACTTCAGAGTCAGTAATAACAAGAACTGGAGCAATTGAAATTTAATATCTGGATCCAAAGACAACAATACAAGGGATGCCACAGTTAATAATGATTACAGTGATTATAAATTAATATATTTATATATAAATATAGATAACCACAAACATGTGCTAATTATCAGGGTTGTGAATTATGCAGGCTTAAACAGGATTTTCTTGTTCTTATATATTCAGGAATGGTTTTTCCATGCAAAAAATAGTTTATGGTAGGTGGGACTCAATTGAGGAATTCTCAGATTCAACTAGGATGGAACCAAACTGGACATACCAGAAACAAATGTCTGGCCCTGGATAGCTCAAACCTACCTTTATTCTTTCTCTTTCCCTATGGATAGTACCATTAAGATGACTAATTGTGTCATCATCTGTGGTGGGTTAATTTTAAATACACTCAAGATGTTACAAATTCTGTGTTTAATAAACACTGAGGGAGTTTATCTCCTTCACACCAAGACATTAGGGCAGTCTGGATCAACTTGGAAGCTTATGCTTATGGGCAGCTGTTTTACGTCACAAAATACCAAGACCCTACAAGACAATGATGAGAACCTGAAGATCAACACTGACAAACTTGGGGTCAAGTTTGTGTTTGGAGCTTCAATCCTTCCATTTTTTCCAGTAAGACTCTACTCATGTGGGTTGTTACAATAATGGGGTATAGCTGAACTGGAAGAGAATTATAAGGAGCAGGGGCATAATCAATACAGTGGATTATCATCATGTGCTCTTTACACTTAGACAAATTCAACTATATATTGCTCAGTAAAAGTAATAATAATAATAATTTAAATAATGTAGGCAATTCTGTCTACCATTTCATTCAATAAATATATGGCCAAGAGTGAGTGGGAAGTGAAATGCATTGATCCACCATTTCTTAACCAATCTCAATTACTTTGTGCTGAAAAATAAGAATGTCCATATGACTAAGACCAATTTTATTGAGTATTTAGAGGTAATATTTATTATACCCAAATTCTGTCTTACACACTGACTATGGAAAGTAAATTCTCTGCAAAGATGCAAATTTATGATTTAAACTTAACTAAAATTTTCTCCTTGAAAAAAAAGTGAGAAGTTATCTGTTCCCATGATTCCAGGAATTCATGAAATTAGCAAAGTTTCTAAGAGTGTACTGAGTCAAACTCTTCTCTTTCTTCTCTATACTATGTTGGTTGAATTTTACACAATTCCAGTAAAAGTTTAGATCTACTCCAGAATCTGATATCTACTGAAAATGACCCTGAAGGCAACAGATACAAACCAGTAAGTTATTAGCATCTTCCAGCAGGACCTGAACTGTTGTACTATACAATGGAAAGTAGACCGTAGATCTTCTGAAATGGTTAAACAATTAAGAAGAAACACAGACTTTATAGTCAGGAAGCAGTTGAGTATATCTTTGTTAATTTTAAGATTTATGCTGCACTGAAACATTGATTTTCCTCTTCAGACATTTGAGTTCTTGTCCAAACGTGTGCTTTTTTTTCTTCTTTTCATTCAGAATATGGTGAGTTTCTTAGGCCCAGGGACTATGTCTTATTTGCTGATATATAATTTCCAGTGCCTGGTATATTGCAGACACTCAGTAAGTTTTTAAAGAATGAACAAATAGAATTGTAGATTTTAAACTGAAGAGGACACAATTTTAAAGAGGTTCTGAATAAATGAAAATCAAAGTTGTTTTCAATGCAACAACTGTGAGTAGTCATGCATCTATACTCACCAAATACAGCAATGCACACAGGGATGATGGTATCTGAGTATGCGTGTCAATGATAATGGAAACATTAACTTATTAATAACATAGAAGAAATCAATAATTTCTTTTAATTTTGAATGTAATATCTACTAGTAGTTTACCTTAAACTTCCTCTGGACCTCACATTACCAAATAATGCTTGAACTTAACAGAATTAACATATTAGCTGACCGTGCGTCTGGACCTTAACTTGTACTTCCTTGAGACACCCCAAAGTTACTATCTTGTACTGACCCTTGATAATAAAACCTTTTTATGCACAAGTGAGGTTTTCTCTAGAAAACCTTACCCAGGGCAGAATTCTAAGCAGTAGGTTGTTTTTTTTTTTTTTTTTTTAATTTTAAATAAATTTATTTATTTTAGTTGGGGGCTAATTACTTTACAATATTGTAGTAGTTTTTGCCATACATTGACATGAATCAGCCATGGGTTTACATGTGTTCCCCTTCCTGGACACCCCTCCCACCTCCCTCCCCATCCCATCCCTCTGAGTCATCCCATTGCCCCAGCCCTAAGCATTTGTCTCATAAGCAGTAGGTTTTGAACAAAACATGTTTAATGAGAGTACAACAGGCATACATAGGCATCTGAGATGATGTGTGTAGTGGTTAAGAGAGCAGGCTGGGAGACACACTGCTCAGGATTAGATACTGGATTGTCTCTCAGTACCTTTTCAAAGAGATCACTCTTTGAGCCTTATTTTCTTCATGTATAAAACAGGATTAATAAGAATCATTGCCACAGAAAGCATTTGTGAGGATTAAATGGGGTCATCAATGTAAAATAAAGCACATGGTGTGACCCTATTCTGCCAAGAGCTGTCCAGAGTGCTTTGTTTGTATTAATTTGAATAAATACCACAGTTAATACATTAACATGCAATTAAGGTTAGCTATTGTTAGTGATCACTATTATTAGTTTTGATTGTATGAAATTACCAATAATTCATCACTTTGACATACAAAAACAATTTCAATGGGTTTTATCTGATATTCTATGAGCTTAAGATACGTAGGTGATTTGGTCAAGTTACTCAGTTCTGTTAAATCAGAAAATGGGAGAATGAGGTAAACCAGCTGTCTATACAATCAAATCCAAAATATTAATCCATTGGCAATAGTCTCTGAATAATAATAAGTTGGTATTATATTGTATTTGTGTTCCTGGTCTGGTCTTAAGATAGAGGAAGTTAATTTAGGACTGAAATTGGGAGAGGGAGGAACTTGAATACGCCACACAAGCATGTTTCTATACCTCTCTGATTATCACACACAACTGACTGCCCACTGGCCCACTCAAGTCTATCTTTGTCCATTTGGGAAGAAATGATAATGTCTATGGGAAGTGATTCCAAGAAAATTTTGAAAAGATAAGCATCTTAAAACAAAATGCATTACATTTCTAAAAGAGCAGTCATCTTGGGGTCAGGAATGATATTCAAGGGGCATTCCTGACAAATATTACTGAACAAGCTGATGCTATGCTCATTTAGTACCCACTACATAGGGTCTGAGTTTAGCCAACAGATAGCTGATGGACAGGTAAGAAGATGCATACGTTGTGATGAGTCAAATGATAGAAAAGGTTAAATTTTACAAGGTAGGGGAAGGAGAATGGGAAGCCAGGATTAAAGACTCGTGTTGTCTAAGAACTAAAGTCAGGAGACAACTAAAAATAAATTATCTACCCTTATCTGAGCTGACACTATCTTCCCACCTTCTCCCTAATCCTCTATCCCTTTGGATCAGTGATAGCACCTTCCACACCTCCAGCTGTCCCAGTGTGCTCCTGTTCTTTGGCTGGCCTAAAAATCACATTTCTCTCATACTGAGATTATCTCAAACTGCCTTTTTCTGCTTAATATGAAGTGACTGCTTTCAACAGAGCATCTGCAAAATCAATTTTCTTTACCCTTCACTTTGAAACACATTTTTAAATATAGCTCCAGTAGCTGTTGTACTTAACATCAGTGAATTGCCCTCCAATTTAACTTTTCCAAATAATCATTGATATCTGTAGAGATTCTTAATTCCACACTAAAAACTGTCCCCAAGTTGAATGATTACTTTTTTTTTTAACAAAAAAATAAATATTCTCTGTGCTTTAAACAGTTTTTTAATTAACTAAGAATTCTTATTGGGAAGTGTTTTTTTTTGTTTTGTTTTGTTTGTGTGTGTGTTTTTTTTTTTTTTTAATGAAATGAACACAAGCATTTACACAGGAACTGCTGGATGCTCATCATTTAGCTGGAAAAACTTTATTACCTGGCTAATGGAAACACTAGGGAAGCACAGAATAAGAACTACGTGTTGGCAACACCAATTCATCTATAGGCAGCTCCAAGTTACCAAATAGGCTTGCATTACCATAAACAGAACAGAAGTAAAAGAGTTATAACATCCTTCTAGCCTCTCTAGAATTTACCATATGATGCATTCAGGCCTATGAAAGCCAGTAAGGAGTAGCTTTGGCATTTCTGAGGAATGCAGTGTTAATATAAGCCCCAAAGGCATGTTGAGCAGAAAAGTGACCAATGATAGCAATAACAATACCCTACATTTGTAAAATACTGTACACACTGACCTCCTTTAATCTTGACAACAACCCTAAGATATGGGCATTATATATGAAGTTAAAGACGTTAAAGGACTAGCCAAGATCACGTAAGTAATAAATGGTAGAAGCCAAATTTTATTCAATATCACTCAATGAACTTTCATTGATTTCTCACCCTGTGCAACTCTTTGCGCTCAGCACTAGGGATACCAGAAAACAAGTCACAACACCTGCCCCCACGGGGTACATAGCCTGATGCAAACAATAAGGGGTATTCATTCACAAACCGGAGAAGGCAATGGCATCCCACTCCAATACTCGTGCCTGGAAACTCCCATGTATGGAGGAGCCTGGTGGGCTGCAGTCCATGGGGTAGTGAGGAGTCGAAAACGACTGAGCGACTTCACTTTCACTTTTCGCTTTCATACATTGGAGAAGGAAATGGCAATTCACTCCAGTGTTCTTGCCTGGAGAATCCCAGGGACAGAGAAGCCTGGTAGGCTTCCGTCTCTGGGGTCGCACAGAGTCGGACACGACTGAAACGACTTAGCAGCAGCAGCAGCAGCAGCAGCATTCACAAACCTGGTGTGTTTGAGAAACCTAAAGAAATCAAGAGAGGCCAGTACCTGGCCAGTGAGAGAGCCTGGTAAAAATGAAGAAGGGATGAGTAGCATCATGTAGGTTACTTCCAAGCACAGAAAGAAGTCTGGATTTTTTCCAAAAAATAAATAAATTTGATTTTTTTAAAAAGCATGTTTCTAGAGAAAGACAAATGTATGCTATCTCTTATATGTGGAATCTAAAAAAAGGGTACACATGAACTTATTTACAAAACAGAAATAAATAGAGACACAGACGTAGAAAACAAACTTACAATTAGTGGGTAAGGAGGAGGGAAGGATACATTGGGAGATTGAGACTGACATATGCACACTACTATATATAAAACAAGGACCTACTGCATAGCATAGGGAACACTGCGCAACACTGTAATGGCCTATACGCAAAAAGCATCTGAAAAAGAGTGGATACATGCACATGTATGACTGATTCACTTTTCTGTTCACCTGAAATTAAGAAGTTTGGATTTTATTTTACTAAAAGTAGAAGCTAATGGAGAATTTAAAGCTAGAAGTGGCATGAGATGCTTTTTATTTTCAAAGAACTCTGGTCACAGCTTGGAGAATGGATTGAAAAAACCCAAGAGTGGGAACAGACCAGTTTGAAGGTGAGAGGTGAAAGCGTTGGGATATAATGAGGCTATATAACCAAATGACTAGCTGTTAATTAAACATGCAAGATGAGGACAAAAGGGAAATCAAGGTGACTTCTAGATTTTTGGATGGAGCAGCTCAGTCACTGATGATGCTGCATCAGGATTGGAGAGACAGAGAGAGTAATAGGTTTAGTGGCAACAAGGGTGAAATCAATAATTCTGTTAAGGTTTGAAATGTGGGAAAAGAATTTAAAATGCAGTGTGATAAATGCCTCTGAGATAAAGGCATATGCTAAATAATGTGAAAAGGAAGAGAAAGATTAACTCTGTGAGAGAAGGTCAGGGAAGCCTTCACAGGGAAATGAGGTTTAGTTTGTACATTTAAAAACAATCAAGAAATGACCAGTGAGTGAGAAGGACAGGCTATGGTTTTTCCAGTGGTCATGTACGGATGTGAGAGTTGGACTAGAAAGAAAGCTGAGTGCAGAAGAATTGACGCTTTTGAACTGTGGTGTTGGAGAAGACTCTTGAGAGTCCCTTGGACTGCAAGGAGACCCAACCAGTCCATCCTAAAGGAGATCAGTCCTGGGTGTTCATTGGAAGGACTGATGTTGAAGCTGAAACTCCAGTACATTGGCCACCTGATGCGGAGAGCTGACTCATTGGAAAAGACCCTGATGCTGGGTAGGATTGGGGGCAGGAGGAGAAGGGGATGACAGAGGATAAGATGGCTGGATGGCATCACTGACTCAATGGACATGGGTTTGGGTGGACTCAGGCAGTTGGTGTTGGACAGGGAGGCCTGGTGTGCTGCGGTTCACGGGGTCGCAAAGAGTCAGACACAGCTGAGCAACTGAACTGAAGTGAACTGAGAAGGACACTCGAGGCAGAAAGAATAGCACATGTGTAAAGGCAGAAAGTACAAAAATAGTTTGTGCTGAGCTTCACCCTATTGCACCAAAGCTATTTCTGGAGGGCAGCTTCAGGTTTCTGGACCTAGCAAGGTAGTGAGAAAAATATTAGGTGATAAGTATATGACTAATGTAAAGGACAAGCTTAAAATTATGAAGACAAGAAGAGTATTAAATGCAAGATTAAAAACCCTGAATTGCAGTCCCAACTCAGCCACTAACCATCTGGGCAAGATACTTTACGTCTCTGGGTTTATTTCTTCATCAGAAAAATAAGAGCATAAAATTAAGTTATTTCAAAGGTAATCTATAGATCTGGTAATCAATAAAATGGTGGTTAGTCCTCGTGCACCTATACTAAAAATATATATTTATACATGTATACGTAAAATGTTTGTTTCTATTTATACTCATACACATACACACATTAATCTCCCACCTTACTTCAAAAAGGATTTGAGTCAGCCTAAAGAAATAAAAAAAATAAAGCCACAGAATTGATGCTTTTGAACTGTGGTATTGGAGAAGACTCTTGAGAGTCCCTTGGACTGCAAAGAGATCCAATCAATCCATCCTAAAGGAGATCAATCCTGGGTGTTCATTGGAAGGACTGATGTTGAAGCTGAAGCTCCAATACTTTGGCCACCTCATGCGAAGAGTTGACTCATTGGAAAAGACCCTAATGCTGGGTAGGATTGGGGGCAGGAGAAGAAGGAGACGACATAGGATGAGATGGCTGGATGGCGTCACTGACTTGATGGACGTGGGTTTGGGTAGACTCTGGGAGTTGGTGTTGGACAGAGAGGCCTGGCGTGCTGCAATTCATGGGGTCGCAAAGAGTCAGACACGACTGAGTGACTGAACTGAACTGAAAGAAATATATGGCAAACCTAGACAGCATATTAAAAAGCAGAGACATCAGCTTGCTGACAAACATCTGTACAGTCAAAGCTATGTACAGATATGAGAGTTGGACCATGAAGAAGGCTGAGCATTGAAAAAATGATGCTTTCAAAGTGCTGTGCTGGAGAAGACTCTTGATAGTCACTTGGACTGCAAGGAGATCAAATCAGTCAAGTCTAAAGGAAATCAACCCTGAATAATCATTGGAAGGACTGATCCTGAAGCTCCAATACTTTGGCCCCCTGATGTGATGAGCCGACTCATTGGAAAAGACTCTGATGCTGGGAAATATTGAGGGCAAGAGGAGAAGGGGGTGACAGAGCATGAGATGGCTGGATAGTATCACTGACTAATGGAGATGAATTTGAGCAAACTCCGGGAAATGGTGAAGGACAGGGAAGCCTGGCATGCTGAACTCCATGGGGTCACAAAGAGTCAGACACAACTTACAGACTGAACAACAACAGCAACAAAGAAAAATATGAGTGTCTCAAATATTTTTTAAATGGAGGATTTATGTATAAGAAATGCTGGGCTGGATGAAGCACAAGCTGGAATCAAGATTGCCAGGAGAAATATCAATAACCTCAGATATGCAGGTGACACCACCCTTATGGCAGAAAGTGAAGAAGAACTAAAGAGCCTCTTGATGAAAGTGAAACGGAAGAGTGAAAAAGTTGGCTTAAAGCTCAACATTCAGAAAACTAAGATCATGGCATCCGGTCCCATCACTTCATGGCAAATAGATGGGGAAACAGTGGAAACAGTGGCTGACTTTATTTTTCTGGGCTTCCAAATCACTGCAGATGGTGACTGCAGCCATGAAATTAAAAGACACTTGCTCCTTGGAAGGAAACTTATGACCAACCTAGACAGCATATTCAAAAGCACAGACATTACTTTGTCAGCAAAGGTCCATCTAGTCAAGGCTATGATTTTTCCCATAGTCATGTATGGATGTGAGAGTTGGACTGTAAAGAAAGCTGAGCACCAAAGAATTGATGCTTTTGAACTGTGGTGTTGGAGAAGACTCTTGAGAGTCCCTTGGACTGCAAGGAGATCCAACCAGTCCATCCTAAAGGAGATCAGTCCTGGGTGTTCACTGGAAGGACTGATGTTGAAGCTGAAACTCCAATACTTTGGCCACCTGATGTGAAGATCTGACTCCTCAGAAAAGACCCTGATGCTGGGAAAGATTGAGGGCAGAAGGAGAAGGGGGCGACAGAGGATGAGATGGTTGGATGGGATCACTGACTCAATGGACACGAGTTTGGGTAAACTCTGGGAGTTGGTGATGGACAGGGAGGCCTGGCGTGCTGCTCTCCATGGGGGTGAAAAAGAGTCGGACACGACTGAGCGACTGAACTGAACTGATACATAAAAATAAAAGAACATTTATGTAGATATATATAAATACATATTTTATACAGGTGCAAGAAGACTACTAATCATAGTTTTAGAGATTTCCTGAACAAACATAACAAAACAGAAATAGATTCATAGATACAGAGAAAAAGCTAGTGGTTTCCAGATGGGAGGAGGGAAGAGGGTGGGTGAAAGAGGAGAATGGTATTAAGAAGTACAAACTTCCAGTTATAAAATAGGTAAGTCACAGGGATATAATGTACAGCAAAGGGAATATAATCAATAACACTGTAATAACTTTCTATGGTGACAGATGGTAACTAGACTCACAGTGGTAATCATTTCATAATGTATAAAAATATTGAATCACTATGTTGTAAACCTGAAAGTAATATAATATTGAAAGTCAACTATTCTTCAATAAAGAAGATAAATACCTACTGTTGTATAATAAAGAATTTATCTTGTCTTGGTCCCTGGTCCCCAGGAGATAACCTCTAAATCTTTAGAACTTCCTGAGTGATAGGAGTGGCTTTGTTATTCATGAGTCCCTTGCATTATGCCTGATTTATACAAATGAGATGACTCAGGAAGGGAGTTAGTCATAGGAAAGACAGACCCACAGGGTTAGAGTGTTGAGGCTTTGAACCAGCCCAACCTCCAGGGAGGAGAGGGAGTGCTAAGACTGAGTTCAATAACATGGCCAATGATTCAATTTATCATGCCTATGTAATAAAACCCAAATAAAAAATATAGACACCAACTCTCAGATACGCTTTTCTTTTTAAATGTAATACTGTTTATTTAACTTAAGAAATATTTCAGCATTCTAAACATACAAAAAAGAAAAAAGAGAACATTGCAGATTGTGTTAAGTACAGAAGGTTCTTGAACTTTCACTGGTTCAGTGGCTCTTGGCTTTGCTGATAATGAAGAGTTCTACGGCTTGTTTAAAAAACAAAGAGTTTAAAACTACGGCACCTCAACTAAAAAGGATCCAAAACATTTCTCATGCCAGCTGACCTCCCCTTCTCCACAGCTAAGAATGGCATCCAGCTATGTGGCTATATACAAAATCAAGACAACCTGAATCTAGATGGATGCCCACTGCAACGTCCACAGGTCCAGCCCCACAGTGCATGCCCTGAGCTACGGCCCCTCCGGAACCGGAAGGCATCGCCCCCACAACCTCCACATCAAGCAAGGATGGTCAAGAGTGTGTCTCAGTTTCTTTGTTCTTTTATAATCTATAGATATGTACAGTTGAGAACTCGGGATTTCTAGCCAATGACCATAGAGTTAACACACCACCTTACAAGTTGAAAAAAAAAAAAAATGCCAGAAACGTCTTTAAATGCCTTGTCACACCAACAGCAAAGTGCACTAAGTGAGAACACGAGAGCCTTTTCACTTTAGAAATGTTTGGAAATATGTACAGCTTTGATACAGTTTCCAGGTGCTCCAGACACCCATGGGCACTTCATGTAAACCACTGACAATTGCACTTTGAGAGACTACGATATGATCATGATCCAATTGGGTAATCAAACCTAATGAGGGCAACAGACACATCTTGGGTGAGAGGTGTGTAAATCACAGCGCTCCCTACTCTAAGGTATTCACAATAAGACAGATCAACAGTTGTTTTTTTTTTTAATTCCTCTTCCTCCTCCTCTTCATCTTCATCTTCCTCTTTCACCTTTTCTGGGCAACTTTAGCAGGACCCTTGGTGCCATCAGACTTCCCTTTAGACTTATAGTCTGTGACATCCTCTCCTCCAGCTTCGCTTCCCTTGTTGACGTATGGCTGCTTCTCGCTGTCACTAAGTTATTTCACATCTCGCCCAGCTTCTTTGCCACATCTCCAATAGAGATGCCAGGGTTTGTAGACTTGATCTTGGGGCGGAATTCAGAGCAGATGGTGGTCTCTTGGGGGCATTAGGGTCCTTCTTCTTCTTGCCTCCCTTAACTGGCCCGTAATCCTTCAGTTCCTGATCATAGCGCACTTTATCCACCTTTGCCATTTCATCAAATTTAGACTTCTCTTTCCCGGACATGGTCTTCCACCTCTCGGAGCATTACTTGGAAAATTCAGCAAAATTGACAGGGACCTCAGGGTTTTTCTTCTTATGTTCCTCTCTGCATGTCTGCACAAAGAAGGCATAAGCAGACATCTTGCCCTTTGGTTTCTTGGGATCACTTTTAGCCATCTTGATGTATTGTTCACTAGTCTGAGCAGCGCAGGGCATGACGCGCGGCTCAGCACTCCACAGCCTCGCGCTAGCTGCCTGGATGAGAGCTGCCTCAGCTAAGCTTCCCCGTTGCTGAACACATCAAGTGTTGGGGAAGGGTGATGTATGCTACTTCCCTTCCAGGTATCATCCTAATTGTCTATTGGGCTGGTCCTTGACAACTTTTATAATCAAGCTGTAAATACAGTGCTTTCTAAAATTCTGTGAGTCATTCTAGCAAATCATCAGACCTAAAAGAGTTAAAGCAACCCCCATATTTATAGCTAGTTGGTCAGAAGTGCAACTGGTCTGAGGACTTCTGAAATTGTGGCTGGTATTAGAAGTGAAGGTAATCTTTTAGGGAATCGTGCCCTTAATTTGTGGAGTCCATGCTAACACTAGGTGCTTGGCATCAGAATTGCACTGCAGCATTATAATAACAGACACTAAAAAAATAAAGAGCTATAGCCAAGAGGAATAGGGATACAAAAATAAAGAGATAAAAATAATGAGGACACTACTTATATCCTAATAATGAAATCCAAGTAAGCTTTAGAAGGATTTCAGAGGCAGCACAGTGTGGTGGTGAAGAACAAAGGTTTTAGCCAGACTTCAGGACTCAAATGCCACCACTGCCCTTTACCATCTGGGTGACTATAGGAAAGTCACTTAACTCTCCAAGCTCTGTAAAATGAAGATACTAATAATGCCCTGCCTCAAAAAACTATTAAAAGAATCGACTTAATTCATAAAAAGTGTTTAAAACCATTTCTGACATATAAGAACTCAATACTCATTATTAGAATGGACCACAATGGCAGGCCACTGTCCACATATCAAAGCACAATTTAATGAAAATTATTTTTTTAAAGAAGATGCAGTCCAGATATGAAACCCTAACAGTTTATCACAGCACTGCCCAATAAAACTTTCTGAATGACCAAAATGTTCCATATTTATCCTGTCTATTATAAAAACTTCCAGCCACATATGGCTATTGAGCATTTGAAATATGGTTATTTTGACTAACGAACTGAATATTTATTCTATTTAATTTTTATTTTATTTAAATTCAAATAGCCACTTGAGACTAATGGCTACCACATATTGGACAGTGAAGACAACTAGGGAATATGAGAGCCCACATGCCCTTTGAGTGCTCTCTCATGAACAATATTTATAATAGTCAAGCTTCCAGCAAGGACTGCAGATGAGAATTCAAATCCAAGTTACTGGTTAAAGGCAGAACCATGTGTTCAGTGGGTATTTAAGAAAAGAACAGGTTTAATATTTTGTTATATAAGTCAAGAAGCCTACCAATCAGGCACGAGCCTGGAGAAAAGCCCACTGACTTTGACATGGAGTGGGCCAAGGTAATATTTGCAGACAAGGTTTTCCTCAGAAAACAGCCCAGAATCTACTACAATTTATAATGAGAAGAAGCCCCAAACTTCTACCGAATTTATAAGGTTGTGGTGAGAATTAAAAGAGAAATGCATATAATTGTTTATCACAATGCCCTCCACAACAAACATTTAATCAATTTTCCCTCTTTTATCATTATCAGAATTATTCTGTGCTATAAAATATGCCTATAACAACTGCAATTGGAGGTGTTAATTATCTCAATACAGTGCCCATGTAGCAATAATATTGAATTGAAAACAGTATTATTTACTGCTTAACTCTTTAAGAAAACCTAGTGGTAAGTTGCAGAGAAGGCAATGGCACCCCACTCCAGTACTCTTGCCTGGAAAGTCCCATGGATGGAGGAGCCTGGTAGGCTACAGTCCATGGGGTCGCTAAGAGTCGGACACGACTGAGCGACTTCACTTTCACTTTTCCCTTTCATGCACTGGAGAAGGAAATGGCAACCCACTCCAGTATTCTTGCCTGGAGAATCCTAGGAACGGTGGAGCCTGGTGGGCTGCCGTCTATGGGGTCGCACAGAGTCGGGCACGACTGAAGTGACTTAGCAGCAGCAGCAGTGGTAAGTTGACTTTCTATACAGGGTTCTTAGATTGTGACTAACCAAATGCTTGCAGAACTCTGTCAAAACTGATGACTTAGGTTTTGAAGTAACTGATTTAAAGTAATTAGATCAATGAGCCATTGTTTGTAGAAGCTACTCTAAATTTGAGAAAATAAACTATATCATCAGCATTTAGGCAAATGTTTAGTTGCCTGATCCCTATAGCAGGGATGCATGAATTTGGCTCATCCAGGAATATCAAGTCATTAAGATACACCTTAAGGGGGAGAATTTAAAATACATTGTATTTTGTCTCCTTTAAGATACTATCTAATCTACCAAGAAACTTACTCATGCCAACGACCTGGAATCTGGGCAGTGGTGTTATAAGTCTCACATAAGTTTTAATAGCTAGGATTCTGTATCTAGAGCATAACCTATTGCTGTACATAAGCCTAGGACTGATATAAGGTCAATAAAATCAAGGTTTATTCAAGGTTCCTGAGAAACTTATTCACTAACTGATGAAACTTACGTTGCCCAGTAAGACAAGAGCTGTGTCTACGACCCACATACTCCTGAAAAACACTGTCCTGAAAAACCTAGAGTAGCAGCTTAAAAAAACGAAATTGGTCTACATCTATATGGAATCATTTAGAGAGATCACAAAGTATTTTTTACCAAAATCATCCTATATATGATCCCAGGCTTTTGTTTACTTCTAGGCAATAGGAGTAACAAGTAGTGAAGTGAATTGAAGCGAAAGTCACTCAGTCGTGTTCGACTCTTTGTGACCCCACGAACTATACAGTCCATGGAATTCTCCAGGCCAGAATAATGGAGTGGTTGGCCTTTCCCTTCCCCAGGGGATCTTCCCAACCCAGAGATCGAACCCAGGTCTCCACATTGCAGGCAGATTCTTTACTAGCTGAGCCACAAGGGAAGCCCAACAAGTAGACAAAGATCTAAACCTATCATGGACAACAGTGCTGAATATTCCAAACGCAAGTGACCTTTACCTGGGGCTTTCTTTAATCAGAAACTACTACTGGGACCCAGACTCAGGTCTTCTATTTCAAGGCAGCTGAAGCTAGGAGTTTTGTCAGCATCACTCTTCTATGAGGGGCAACAGATAAACTAAGAATTATATGGTTTTCATCTCTGGTGACTTAGCTACAAAAAAAGAAACACTGACAGCTTCAATGTATACTTACCACCAACTCTGAATTGCAATAAGAATCAAAAAATAGTACTATGGTAGCAGAGGAGAGCTGAGATTGTTCCTTTGAGGTATCTCCAGTGATATATAATAATTTAGATCAATATCAGTTATGGAACAGTAAAAAACACTGCATGATTAAATGACGTACCAGTTAGGAATATTTTAGGCTACACCGAGCTGAAAACATGACTATGGTGGCTTAAACATTAGAAGCTTATTTTTCCCTACATAAGAGGAAGCCCAAATGCATGCCGTTCTTGTTTCTAGTTTAGTTGACTCCAGAGTCTTTGAATTCCCTTCATATTTCCCTCATGGACACAGGTTGGCTGCTACAATTTCAACCATTAGGTCATATTCCAGCTTAAAAAAATAAAAAGGAGAAGTGGAACCTACTGAAGAGACCATCTCTAGATCAAAAAGTCTGTGTCTAATCATCCAGGCCCACCACAGGCAATTGCAAGGCTTTGCCTGACAGGCCTCACAGTGGGAAGCTGCCCTCCCCACACCAGATCTGCTTATCACCAATGCACTACAATTTTCTGGAGAGAGTTACCATCAAGGAACCCCACCTCTACTCCACCCATCTGAGCCAGCCCTGCTCATACACATATCAGTATACACACATCTAGCCCAGGCATTTCTCTTCAGAGGTCCCCTTATCAGAGGCCTTGGCTGAGGCACTTCAGACACCTCCACCAACCTCATTACTGGGACTGTTTTAAGGCATTTTCTCCATGGTGAGTAGTGCTTTTCTACTCCTTACCCTTTTCCTCCCTCCCTCTACCATACCCCCCAGATCCATGAAAAGACAACAGCCCTCTGCTCCTCAGCAATGAAACATTTCCCCTCATCTGCACCACACGTATCTGATCCTTGTTAGACACTGTCCATAGGGAAAAATGGAGCACCTGGGAGCCAGTGCCACTTTTTGCCTCTTGCTTGCACTGTCACAATAAATAAAGACTTGACTGATACTTTCAGAATGGCTCATTGTCTGAATTGACCACCTGAACACTTGGCAGCCTGTCACCTACATAAGAAAAACAAATCTTCCCAGAGACCCTACCACAGACTGCCACCATCTTGGCCTTAACTGAGATACACATGGGCATTCTAAGTGAGTAGTGTCTACAGAGAGAAAACAGTTGGTGAACCAACCATCAGTGCTTGCTATAATTTGGAAATGAGTTCAATGGGGAAAATAAAGGCTCAGGAGTTCAGAAAAGAGAGAGAAATGTGCTCTGAGCCACAGAGAGATGATTTCATCAGTTAGTCAGTTCAGTTCAGTCACTCAGTCATGTCTGACTCTTTGCAACCCCATGGACTACAGCACACCAGGCCTCCCTGTCCATCACCAACTCCCAGAGTTTACTCAAACTCATGTCCATTGAGTCGGTGATGCCATCCAACCATCTCATCCTCTGTCATCCCCACCTCCTCTCTCCTTCAATCTTTCCTGGCATCAGGGTCTTTTCAAATGAGTCAGCTCTTCGCATCAGGTGGCCAAACTACTGGAGTTTCAGCTTCAACATCAGTCCTTCCAGTGAACACCCAGGACCGATCTCCTTTAGGATGGACTGGTTGGATCTCCTTGCAGTCCAACGGACTCTCAAGAGTCTTCTCCAACACCACAGTTCAAAAGCATCAATTCTTCGGCGCTCAGCTTTCTTTATAGTCCAACTCTCACATCCATACATGACTACGGGAAAAACCATAGCCTTGACTAGATGGACCTTTGTTGGCAAAGTAACGTCTATGCTTTTTAATATGCTGTCTAAGTTGGTCATAGCTTTTCTTCCAAAGAGTAAGCGTCTTTTAATTTCATGGCTGCAGTCATCATCTGCAGTGATTTTGGAGCCCAGAAAAATAGTCAGCCACTGTTTCCCCACCTATTTGCCATGAAGTGATGGGACTGGATGCCATGATCTTAGTTTTCTCAATGTTGAGCTTTAAGCCAACTTTTTCACTCCCATCTTTCACTTTCATCAAGAGGCTCTTTAGTTCTTACTCACTTTCTGCCATAAGGGTGGTTTCACCTGCATATCTGAGGTTATTGATATTTCTCCTGGCAATCTTGATTCCAGCTTGTGCTTTATCCAGCCCAGCGTTTCTCATGATATACTCTGCATATAAATTAAATAAGCACAGTGACAATATACAGTCTTGACGTACTCCTTTCCCGATTTGGAACCAGTTTGTTGTTCCATGTCCGGTTCTGACTGTTGCTTCCTGACCTGCATACAGATTTCTCAAGAGGCAGGTCAGGTGGTCTGGTATTCCCATCTCTTTCAGAATTTTCCACAGTTTATTGTGATCCACACAGTCAAAGGTGCTGGCATAGTCAATAAAGCAGAAATAGATGTTTTTCTGGAACTCTCTTGCTTTTTCAATGATCCAGAAGATCCAGATGATCCAGCAGATGATTTCATAAAGGAGACTAAACTTTGAACTGTGTTCTGAATGATAGGTAAGGTTTGGAGATCAGAGGGCATGACAGATGGACACACAGACTAAGGAAAGGTTGTTGCAGAAGAAATGAGCTCCTAGGATAGAGAAAGGAACATCTCACTCTTCTAAAAATAGGACAAACAATATTTAGATTCAAGAAACTGAATATAATTGCCCAGCAAGGGGATGGGAAAGCCACTCTTACGGAAGAATCTTTAGCAGGTCTAGTGCTGGCAAGTAAACTAAGAAATGCCTATAAAACAATTGATATTGTCTAATCAAGCATATCAGTAAACACTTAAGCCAAACATGTCAGTAAACATACATACCAAACAAGTGCCCTTAATACATGCAGATTACACTCTTTGGAAAAAATCAAGTGAAAAATTCCTTGTGCAACAAAAGGAAGAAGGCACCATCCTGCAACTAGCTTGGCTTTAACTCCCGCTGAGATCCACAGGGTGTCCATTCATGAGACCAAAGCAGCATATGGCCCTGAAAATATAAGCCTCTGGTCTTACAACAAACAGAGTAATCTTAAAATTAAAACATCAAATCAAAAACACGTCTGGATAACAACTAGTTTAAGTAAATTGCTCTTATCTTTTTGTTTGTTTTAGGCTTTTTGTGTGAGAAGAGAAAGGGGGGCACTAGTCAAAGGGAAAACGTATTCAATAATGGCAGCAGATAAGATCAAAGTAAAATTTTCTCTATATTCCCTAAGAGGCATGTTTCTCCTGTTCCTTATTAATTGGCAGTGAAGGTCTAAGCAAACAGTGGTAACAAAACCAGTGAGTGGAGCTTTTTCACATAACAGGCAGCTGGACACCAAAAGTTCAAGGACTAAGATCTTTCCTGCTATGTCCAAGTAAACTACACTGGAAGGAAATCTATAGTGAAAGTCCCGTTCAGGACAGTTCTTAAGTCTCACTTAAAAACTAGATTCTTTTTCTTACCTGACCCCAATTGGTAATTAGATATCCTGCTTATTAATCTATCCAAGTGACTATTTCTGAATATTAAAATGTGGGATTATTTCATCTTGCAATTATGTTGGCAATGGAAGGAAACAACAAACTGCAAACCTACAACTGTAACCTCCTAAAAGTTAGGAGGATCACAATGGCCCACTGAAAAAGGAGACATTTTAATTAATATGCCTCCTCATGGCTTTGCCTTTCTTCTTGTATGCTCAGCTGGAGCAATTAGAGGAAAACCTGAGGGGCGCCTACCCCAGAGCCTCCCCCAGCCTCTCCAGCTGAGTCTCACTCGTGGCTGGCAACTGTCTCTAGTGACGAAGAGACTCAGCGTGAGCTATAATATACATCTGCCTAGGGAATGATCCCTCCAGAGAGCCACCAGGAAGTAGCCCGTTCAAAAAGCAAAAACAATTAAAATCCTACTCACTTTAAAGGAAGAAACAAGAAACAATCAATTAAGAAAGATACCTTCCAAGCTATTACCATGTGATACAACTTCATCTTTAGAGACTTCTCCTTCTTTAACAGCTTTTTAAAGTATAGTTTACAATAGTATAACATTTACCCATTTGGTGTATACAGATCAAATAATTTTTAGTAAATTTACACAGTTGTAAACATCATTATACTCAAACTTTAGAACAGTTTCATCATCCCCCCAAAGTCCCCTTGTGTACATTTGCAGTCAATCCCTACTCCCAATTCCAGCTCCAGGCAACCTGCTTCTTATCTCTATAGTTTTGCCGTTTTTAGCAATTTCCCATAAATGCAATCACACATTATATATTCTCACATTTGTTTTACACTTAGCATGATTTTGGAGTTTATCCATGTTGTTACATGCATAATACACTCCTTTTTACTGCTGAATGGCACTCATTGCTTAGATGTAACTGTTGTCTACCTATTACTCAATTGATAGACATTTGGACTGCTTCCAAATATTACAAAAAGAGATATTGTAACAAATATTTGGATACAAGTCTTTTCATTTCTCTTGGGCATATTCCTACCTAGAAAGGAAAATTTTTTGGTCATTTGATAAATGTAAGTTCAACTTTTTAGGAAACTGCTAGGCAATTTTTCAAAGGGGACTGTAT
The DNA here is from genome assembly GCF_054371585.1 of Giraffa tippelskirchi. Lineage (NCBI taxonomy): Eukaryota > Metazoa > Chordata > Mammalia > Artiodactyla > Giraffidae > Giraffa > Giraffa tippelskirchi. The sequence goes on along the minus strand of NC_137283.1, from coordinate 21,259,728 downwards.
CATTTTCCACTTCCATCAGCAACATATGAGAGTTCTGGTTTCTATGTATCCTCAGTAACACTTAGTATTCTCAGTCTTTTCTGGTAGTATGTATTTTAGAGATGTGTAGTGGATTCTCAATGGGATTTCAGTCTGCATTTCCCTAAGGACTAACAATGTTGAACATCTTTCATATGCTTATTTGCTATTCACAGATCTTTTTTTTGAGAGGTCTATTCAAATTTTTACCCATTGTTAATTGTGTTGTGTGCCTTTAGATTATTTACTGTATAAGATTTCTTCATACTCTTGAATATAAGTTCTTTATCAGCTAATTTAAAATATTTTTTCCCATTCTTTTTACTTATCTTTGTCTTTCTGTTTTCTCAACGGTGTCTTTTGAAAAGTAAACATTTTATCTTTTGTTGTTCATGTTTTTTGTGTCCTAAGAAATGCAAAGTTATAAATGTTTTCTCTCCTGTTTAATTCTAGATATATGATAAGTTCTTACATTTAGATCTATGATCCATTTTGAATAGAACTTTGTGTATGATGTGAAGTAAGGGTTCAAGGGGTTTTTGGTTTTACTTTTGCTTTGCATAGAGACACCCAATTGTTCCAGCACCATTTGTTGAACAGACTCTCTTACCCCACTGAATTACTTGCAAGTCTGTGAAAAATCAAGGGGCCACGTATGGGTTTATTTGTGGACTCTGTTTTGTTCCAGTGATTCATAGTCTAATGGTAACACCACATTGTCTTGATTATTGTGGCTTCATACTAAGCTTTGAAAATTAGGTAGCACAAGTCCTTTGACACTGACCTTTCAGAATTGCTTTGTTTATTCTAGGTACTTTCAATTTTCATTTAAATTTTAGGATCAACTTGTCAATTTATGTTAAAAAGCCTGCTGGGAATTTAATAGAGATTCTGTTGAATCTATAGAACAGTTTGAGAAAAGAATTGCCATTTTAACTAAATGGAGTCTTCAAATCCATGAACATAGTCTATCTCTCACTTACTTAGGTCTTCATTACTTCCTGTTAGCAAAGTCTTAAGAGTTTTCAGCATACAGCTTCTGCTCCTTTTGTTAAATTTATGCCTAGGTATTTTGTTCTTTTTCATTACATAATAAATAATATTATTTTCTTAACTTTATTTTTGGATTCTGAATGCTAATATATATATAGAAAATACTAATTGATTTTTAGATACTGATCTTGTAACTTGTGATCTCTTATTCTTGCTTTATTGCACCGAGTAGAATCTCCAGTGAAGTGCTGAATAAAAGAGGCAAGAGCATACATGTGTTCAAACATTAAGGAGCGAAAGCATTCAAGCTTTTCATATTAAGCATGTTGTTAGCTATAGCTCTTTATCAGGATGAAGAAATTTTCATCTCTTCCTAATTTGTTGAGAACTTTTATCATGAATGCATGCTGGATACTAAAAAAAGTTTTCTTTATGTTTACTGAGCTAATCACGTAGTTTTTATCTTTTTTTTCTGTTAACATGGTACATTACACAAATCAATTTTGGGATAACCTTGCATTGTAAGAAGCTTAGAAGTCAGCGCTTCATCCTAACAATGAGTAAAAAGATGAAAGAGTTAAAACATCAGCTCTCCTTAGATCCATTAGAGAAATGAGGCTACAGGACAAACTGCTGGTCTAAAAACTGGAGAGAATGACAGGCAGATACAGAGATACAGCTTACAACTTACTGGAGCAGAAACCCGCATGCAGAAACATCCATGGAAACCAGCACCAGGGTAGGAATACTTAAACTGTAGTTGACAATTGCTGGTGGTTCAGTGCGCACAAGTCTGAGAGACCACAAATTCCAGGGGGACACAGTCATGGGGTAGGAGCCACACTTTTCTAAGTTTTACCTCTAAGAACTTCATCCTGTTTTCAATGTGACTATCAGAAAAACTCTCTTGTACTTCCAGCAGGCAGGGGAGAGGGAAAAAGTATCATTTTGAAATACATCAACCCATTTTGTTTCTCTTAACAAAGCCTGCCTTCAGGAGAAGCAGTTTTACCAGAGACCAACTTACCTGGTAGACGAGAAGCACAAACTCCAGCTCCCTCTAGCCATCCTATTCCACCTAAGTGGTGGGGGAGGGGGACTGAGGTGGCAGGTACTAGGCAGCACTGTGGAAGTTCACAATCCAGGGCCATGGGCTCCCCAAAAGACTGAAGCCAAATCACAGACTAGAATATTTCCCCTTCTCTCCATACATTATCACTACATTATTAATGCCCTACTTACCACAGTTTCCTTTTACCCAGTATATCATAATCACTTACACAAAAAAACAAAAGTTATACTGAATGGTAAAAAAAACATCAGAACCAGATTCAGGTGCAGCAGGAATGCTGGAATTAAAAGATTTTTTTTTAAACCTATGACTAATGTGCTAAGGGTTTTAATGGAAAAAGTAGACATTATGCAAGAGCAGATGGATAATGAAAGCGGAGAGACAGGAAATCTAAGAAAGAATATATAAGAAATGCTAAAGATCAAAAACACTGTAATAGAAATAAAAAATGCCTTTGATGTGCTTATTAGTTATACTGGACACAGCTATTAATTTTATGAAGAAAGAATCTCTCAGCTTGAGGATATAACAATAGAAACTTCCAAAACTGAAGAGCAAGGAGGAAAAAAGACTCAAAAAAGAACAGAAAAGAATATCCAAAAACTGTGGGACAACTACAAAAGGTGTAACATAACACATAATAGGAATAACTGAGGGAGAAGGAAGAGATAAACTTACCCTACATTCCTAGAATAAGTACCATTTAGATGATGATAATCCTTTTTACACATTGCTAGACTCAGGGTGCCATTATTTTGTTAAGGTTGGTTTCTTCTATGTTCATGAGAGATACTGGTCTATGGTTTTCTTTCCTTCTGATGGCTTTATCTGGGTTTGGTATTATAGTAATACCGTCTTCAATTATATTAATTAAGAAGGTCTCACATCTATTTTCTGAAAAATTTGGGTGGAACGAGTATTGTATTTTCTTCAAATATCTTATAGAATTCCCTAGTTAAACCATCTACACCTGGACACTTCTTCATGGGATATTATTCTTTTGATGATTCAACTAAATCATTGGGGAACTAGGATATGTGTAGCTCTATGGTTGTCTTTGAGAAAACATAAATTTTTACTTTCATGGAGTTTACACAAGTCAATCACTGCATAATAAAAAGCACTACTTCATTATACACAGGGACCATGGTGGACAAAGCATTGACTGGTATTCAAATTCAGCTTCTGTCTTTACCTGGTAGTTGGGCCTCAGTACTCAGGTATCATAGGCCACAGTTTCCTCACTGCAAAATGAAAGAGTAGAAGATTTCCAAGATTCTTTCAGTTTTAAAATAATTTGGTCCATGATAAGATGTTCAAGCTGGTTTTAGAAAAGGCAGAGGAACCAGAGATCAAATTGCCAACATCCACGGGATCATCAAAAAAGCAAGAGAGTTCCAGAAAAACATCTATTTCTGCTTTATTGACTATGCCAAAGCCTTTGACTGTGTGGATCACAATAAACTGTGGAAAATTCTGAAAGAGATGGGCATACCAGACCACCTGACCTGTCTCTTGAGAAACCTGTATGCAGGTCAGGAAGCAACAGTTAGAACTGGACATGGAACAACAGACAGGTTCCAGATAGGAAAAGGAGTACGTCAAGACTGTATATTGTCACCCTGCTTATTTAACTTATATGCAGAGTACATCATGAGAAACGCTGGGCTGGAAGAAGCACAAACGGGAATCAAGATTGCCGAGAGAAATATCAATAATCTCAGATATGCAGATGACGCCACCCGTATGGCAGAAAGTGAAGAAGAACTAAAGAGCCTCCTGATGAAAGTGAAAGAGAAGAGTGAAAAAGTTGGCTTAAAGCTCAACATCCAGAAAACTAAGATCATGGCATCTGGTCCCATCACTTCATGGCAAATACATGGGGAAACAGTGGAAACAGTGTCAGACTTTATTTTTTGGGGCTCCCAAATCACTGCAGATGGTGATTGCAGCCATGAAATTAAAAGTTGTTTACTCCTTGGAAGGAAGGTTATGGCCAACCTAGTAGCATATTTAAAAGCAGAGACATTACTTTGCCAACAAAGGTCCATCTAGTCAGGGCTATGGTTTTTCCAGTGGTCATGTATGGTTGTGAGAGTTGGACGGTGAAGAAAGCTGAGCGCCGAAGAATTGATGCTTTTGAGCTGTGGTGTTGGAGAAGACCCTTGAGAGTCCCTTGGACTGCAAGGAGATCCAACCAGTCCATCCTAAAGGAGATCAGTCCTGGGTGTTCAGGACTTTCATCAGGAAGGACTGATGTTGAAGCTGAAACTCCAATCCTTTGGCCACCTCATGAGAAGCGTTGACTCATTAGAAAAGACCCTAATGCTGGGAAGGATTGGGGGCAGGAGGAGAAGGGGACGACAGAGGATGAGATGGTTGGATGGCATCACCGACTCGATGCACATGGGTTTGGGTAAACTCTGGGAGTTGGTGATGAACAGGGAGGCCTGGCATGCTGCAATTCATGGTGTCGCAAAGAGTCGGACACGACTGAGCGACTGAACTGAACTGAAAAGAGTAAAAGTGAACTTTGCCACACATGAAAATCTGAGAAAAAAATTTTATAACTCACAGCACAGACAAAAGGTTATTTCTAATTTATAAGGAAATCCTAAAAATTAAGGAGAGGAAAAAGAACAAGAGGAGGAGTAGGTGGACGTGGAGTACGTCTCTCTCCACAGATACATCAGGAAGACACCTTCAGACACAGAAGTGCATGCAGAACACCAGCTGAGAATGGACAGGAGTACCTGACCAAAGGAAAAGAATATATAGAACCATGCAAAACTCGGTAGGACAAAGGAACTAGAGGGAAAAACAGGAGTATTAGTAGGACTGGACTTGCTCTCGGAGGGTGGGGGAACCAAAGCAGGAGTTCGTTCCCACATCAGAGCAATTGTCTAAGTCAGAGGAGAAACATTTAAGGCTGAGAGTGAAACAGCTGATCTGTGGCAGCCTAAAAGGAATGAGAATCAGACAGTCCTTGCCACAGCCATACATACCCTGGACAGGGCCACAGGTCCCCTGGAAGATGCAGTGGCTGGGAGGTGGAGTTTAGGGATTGTGGAGCAATCCCAGGGCAAGGGCTGCTGTTGACTGTGGAAAGACAGATAGAGGGGATGTGAGGGAGGAGATTGTGGTGGGAAATGCCTGTGGAGGAAAGCAGGGCAGTCATGGAAGCAAGGCGATACTGCTGAGTCACGCATAGCGGATGGAGCCATCACCATAGCCTCTCTCTCCCCACACGCCAGCATGGGCAGCTGAACAATAGAGAGGCCTATCAAACACCTGATTCCCTGAACTACAGAGCAGGACCCCATCCAGGGTGCGCCTTTAAGTGCCTGACACACCAATCTACAGAGTAAGACCCCAGCTAGGGAGGCCCCTCTAAGTGCCTGACATGCGGAACAACAGAGAAGGACTGCAGGCAAGGGAGCCCTCTAAGTGCCTGAATGGGTGGACCTACGGAGAAAGACTGGCCAGAGTGGCTCAGAAAAAGACTCTGAGAGGGCCATAACTCCTGCAGCAGAGGCAGTCCATGTTCCTGCACACTTGGTACTGGCAGGGTCCCCAAGCAGCTGCACTGTCTTCATGCTCAACTCTCACTGGGGCAGAGTTGCCACAGGCAAAAAAATCTTGCATCTAGATGTACAGGGTCACTTAGGTAGAGCCCAGCTCTTTGCAACCCTGCAGACTGGGGCCTGCCAGGCTTCTCTGTTAGGGAAGGGATTTCTCCAGGGAAGAATACTGGAGTGTATTGGCCAATACTGGTTGCCATACCCTTCTAGAGCACTATATCTCCTGCTGCCCTAGCCACCAACTCCCCTGAGTAGAGATTAATGGATAAAGAAGCTGTAGCACATATACATAATGGAATATTACTCAGCCATAAAAAGGAACGCGTTTGAGTCAGTTCTAATCAGGTGGATGAACCTAGAACCTATTATACAGAGTGAAGTAAGTCAGCAAAAAAAAGACAAACACATTCTAACGCATATATATGGAATCTAGAAAAATGATAGTGAAGAATTTATTTACAGGTCAGCAGTGGAGAAACAGACATCAAGAATAGACTTACAGACATGGGGAGAGGGGAGAAGAGGGTGAGATATATGGAAAGAGTAACATGGAAATTTACATTACCATATGTAAAATAGATAGCAAACAGGAATTTGCTGTATGGCTCAGGAAATTCAAACCGGAGCTCTGTATCAACCTAGAGGGTTGGGATAGGGAGGGAGATGGGAGGGAGGTACAAAAGGAAGGGGATATATGTGTACCTAAGGCTGATTCATTTTGAGGTTTGACAGAAAACAACAAAATTCTGTAAAGCAATTATCCTTCAATAAAAAGATTTATAAAAATGAAGAAGAAACTCACAAAGCAATAGAAAAAGAAAGTCCAGTTGTCATTTAGGAAAAATATTCTCTATTCATGCAATTAAATACTATATAATTGTAAAATAAATAAAATCATATGTATTAATATGTGCTGGATGAAATGTTATACAACTATAAAATACAACATGGTATAAAAAGAAGACATACAGATGGCTAACAAACACATGAAAAGATGCTCAACATCACTCATTATTAGAGAAATGCAAATCAAAACCACAATGAGGTATCATTTCACACCAGTCAGAATGGCTGCTATCCAAAAGTCTACAAGCAATAAATGCTGGAGAGGATGTGGAGAAAAGGGAACCCTCTTACACTGTTGGTGGGAATGCAAACTAGTACAGCCACTATGGAGAACAGTGTGGAGATTCCTTAAAAAACTGGGAATAGAACTGCCATATGACCCAGCAATCCCACTGCTGGGCATATACACCGAGGAAACCAGAATTGAAAGAGACGCGTGTACCCCAATGTTCATCGCAGCACTGTTTACAATAGCCAGGACATGGAAGCAACCTAGATGTCCATCATCAGACGAATGGATAAGGAAGCTGTGGTACATATACACAATGGAATATTACTCAGCCATTAAAAAAATACATTTGAATCGGTTCTACTGAGATGGATGAAACTGGAGCCCATTATACAGAGTGAAGTAAGCCAGAAAGAAAAACAACAATACAGTATACTAATGCATATATATGGAATTTGAAAGATGGTAACGATAACCCTATATGCGAGACAGAATAAGAGACACAGATGCATAGAACAATTTTATGGACTCTGAGGGAGAAGGTGAGGGTGGGACGTTCTGGGAGAATAGCATTGAAACATGTATATTATCATATGTGAAACAGAACACCATTCCTTGTTCGATGCATGAGACAAGGGCTCAGGGCCAGGGCAATGGGATGACCCAGAGGGATGGCATGGGGAGGGAGGTGGGTGGGGGGTCCAGGAAGGGGAACACATGTAAACCCATGGCTGATTCATGTCAATGTATGGCAAAAACTATTACAATATTGTAAAGTAATTAGCCCCCAACTAAAATAAATAAATTTATAAAAAAAAATTAAAAAATTAAAAAATTAAAAAAAAAAAAAGAGAGAGAGAGAGAGAGAAGGGGGATGCTGCAGTACAGACCTCCAGGATATATTACTAAGTGGAAAATATGATGTAAAACAATGAATATAGAATATAATGTTCTGAGAAAAGAAAGCAGGAAAGTAAGAATGTATCAGTTCAGTTCAGTCGCTCAGTCACGTCTGACTCTTTGTGACGCTATGAAGCGCAGCACGCCAGGCCTCCCTGTCTATCACCAACTCCTGGAGTCCACCCAAACCCATGTCCATTGAGTCGGTGATGCCATCCAACCATCTCATCCTCTGTTATCCCTTCTCCTCCTACCCTCAATCTTTACCAGCATCAGGGTCTTTTCAAATGAGTCAGCTCTTCGCATCAGGTGGCCAAAGTATTGGAGTTTCAGCTTCAGCATCAGTCCTCCAATGAATATTCAGGACCGATTTCCTTTAGGATGGACTGGTTGGATCTCCTTGCAATCCAAGGGACTCTCAAGAGTCCTCTCCAACACCACAGTTCAAAAGCACCAATTCTTCGGCACTTAGCTTTCTTTATAGTCCAACTCTCACATCCATACATGACTATTGGAAAAACCATAGCTTTGACTAGATGGACCTTTGTTGGCAAAGTAATGTCTCTGCTTTTTAATATGCTGTCTAGGTTGATCATAACTTTTCTTCCAAGGAGTAAGCGTCTTTTAATTTCATGGCTGCAGTCACCATCTGCAGTGATTTTGGAGCGTAGAAAAATAAAGTCAGCCACTGTTTCCACTGTTTCCCCATCTATTTCCCATGAAGTGATGGGACCAGATGCCATGACCTTAGTTTTCTGAACGTTGAGCTTTAAGCGAACTTTTTCACTCTCGTCTTTCACCTTCATCAGGAGGCTCTTTAGTTCTTCTTCACTTTCTGCCATAAGGGTGGTGTCATCTGCATATCTGAGGTTATTGATATTTCTCCCAGCAATCTTGATTCCAGCTTGTGCTTCCTCCAGCCCAGCGTTTCTCATGATGTACTCTGCATATAAGTTAAATAAGCAGGGTGACAATATACAGCCTTGATGGACTCCTTTTCCTATTTGGAACCAGTCTGTTGTTCCATGTCCAGTTCTAACTGTTGCTTCCTGACCTGCATACAGGTTTCTCAAGAGGCAGGTCAGATGGTCTGGTATTCCCATCTCTTTCAGAATTTTCCACAGTTTATTGTGATCCACACAGTCAAAGGCTTTGGCATAGTCAATAAAGCAGAAATAGATGTTTTTCTGGAACTCTCTTGCTTTTTCGATGATCCAGCAGATGTTGGCAATTTGATCTCTGGTTCTTCTGCCTTTGCTAAAACCAGCTTGAACATCTGGAAGTTCACAGTTCACGTATTGCTGAAGCCTGGCTTGGAAAATTTTAAGCATTACTTTACTAGTGTGTGAGATGAGTGCAATTGTGTGGTAGTTTTAGCATTCTTTGGCATTGCCTTTCTTTGGGATTGGAATGAAAACTGACCTTTTCCAAGTCCTGTGGCCACTGCTGAGTTTTCCAAATTTGCTGGCATATCGAGTGCAGCACTTTCACAGCATCATCTTTCAGGATTTGAAATCAACTGGAATTCCATCACCTCCACTAGCTTTGTTCATAGTGATGTTTTCTAAGGCCCACTTGACTTCCCATTCCAGGATGTCTGGCTCTAGGTGAGTGATCACACCATCGTGATTATCTGGGTCATGAAGATCTTTTTTGTACAGTTCTTCTGTGTATTCTTGCCACCTCTTCTTAATATCTTCTGCGTCTGTTAGGTCCATACCATTTCTGTCCTTTGTCGAGCCCATCTTTGCATGAAATGTTCCTTTGGTATCTCCAATTTTCTTGAAGAGATCTCAAGTCTTTCCCATTCTATTGTTTTCCTCTATTTCTTTGCAATGATCGCTGAGGAAGGCTTTCTTATCTCTCCTTGCTATTCTTTTTTTGTATATAAAATAAAAACACTAGTACAAACAAGAAACTAATAAAAATTATTAACCACAAGGTTGGGAATGAGGGGACCAAAGTACATGAAAGAAGCCTTAATATATATTATTTGGAAACAATTTTGAAGTTTGAAGCATGTAATGTCTTACTTATCTTTTAAAGAGAAGTACTACCAATGAAATTCAGCAGGGAAAGTTTAAAGTTTTCTACCAGAAACTGGTATAAACTGAGAAAATGATTTCTAGAAGAAATAAAATTTCATGACTTTACTATAGCCTGATTTGAGACACCTACTTTCACATTCCTACAAGGGATGGGAACTTCATTTTGAAATATTATTACTTGGTCAAAACATTCAGTTGAGCCTCATGTTGCTTGCTTCATTCAGCATAGTGGTCACTTCTGGGAAGAGAGGAAGAGAAACAAGAACGGGGTGGGGAGGATTTCACAGGAGCTTGAACTGCATCTCCATTTTATTTGTTTTAAAAATAAAGATATTTATTATATAATAAAAGACATGGAGCAAAAGTGGAAAAATACAGAGATTTGACAAACCTGGGTAGATAAGGGAATTGTGTCCTTTACTGAAAACACCAGGACTCTGAGAAGAACAGTAGAGTTTATTTAAAACAAAGCATTTATTTGTTTTCTGTGGACAAGACATACAGGGAAGAATAACCATGTTTGAAACCAAAATCACGGAAGACTTTGGCTCATCAAGAAGTCACAATATAAAGCCACCTAAGGTCGCTAAGCTGTGAGTGCTCAGAAAAGAGCAAAACCCGGCCTGCATCAGTGCCCTGCCGCTGTGAGTGGGGCCAAGGCCAGGACACCAAATGTCAGAATCCATGTGAGGGCATCAATTCACTAAACAGCCAGAAGCCTATTGTTCTTATAATTCCTACAGGCAATGAGCACAGTTTCCAAATTGAAAACTAGACCAAGTAACCATGAAGCCTTCAGAGACCTTTTGTTCATATTTCATGATTTCTTTTTAGGGAAATGCACAAGGTCTAATTACACAAGCTGTTTATTCTCCTCATTAGCCTTTTGGGTTTCAGCATGTGTGGGTTTTCTTAAGCTTTTCTCACTAGTAAACTCAGCCAAATTCATGCTCACAGAGGAAGTCAGATTCGAGCTCTACAGCAGATCTCCAAGCTACCCAAATCCATGGGGTAATCAAAAACATTCTGCTGGCTGCTATAGGACTTATATCTTTTCTCCTGAAAACTGTAGCAGGATTTATGTCAATAACACACAGTCTCTCCACAGGCTTAGCCTAGAGTATTTAACCACAATTACTCTCCTGAGCAAGATCTTTTTTGTCATTTGGCAAAGATGAAGAGAACAGAGGGTAAAGAGAACAGACTATAAATATAAATAATTACCTCATGTTATTCAACACTTTCCAAGGTTCAAAGCATTTTCACACATTTGATATTTATAACAATGAGAGGGGAAGGCATTTTTACATTCCCATTTTATGGATGAGAAAGCTGAGGCCCAGGGAAGTTAAGCAGTACACCTTTGTCTTCTGCCCTCATTCCAGACTTCTCCCTATGCCAGATATCTGGCAGGCTTAAGTCAAAAAACAGATGGCATGATTTTACACATTCCTTTCCATCCATATGATGCAAATTCTCCCATAATCATGGTTGCCAATGTATCTCATCCCTATGGATATTTTGGAGACCAGTCTCCCCAACCACTGTTCCTCCTCTTTTACCTGCCCTAGAACTGAATTTCCACCATTAAAGGTCAGCCCTCTGGCTGAAGAGCTGGACTTGACCATGTAAGTAAATTTCTCTCAGTATTGTAACTGAGGTACCTGCATCAGAAATACACTTGGAAAAATATAAATTCTCGGCATCATGCTAGATCCATGGGATCGGAGTCTCTGAGGAGTGTGTTTAGGAATGTGCATTTCTAACAAGCGCCCTCATGAGTCGTTGGTAACAAGTTGAGAGCCACTGCTTTCAGCAAGGAAAACCCTGAGGTGTTTGAGCCAGAAACTAGAATCACCAAAGGATTATTATAAAAAGATAAATCTTGGAAACAGTGTTTAGACTATTCTTGAGTGGAAAGAGACTGAGATTACTGCAGTAGTACAGTTTGAGGAGTAGGATGAGAGGGAAGGGTAAACATAGGAATAGAAAGAAAAATTGTAAGGAGCATTACAGAAGTCACTATAATTTCCTCTCTTCATCTTTTACATAATCTTTCATTTCACCAAGGCTCCGTTGCCCACTACTAAGAGGTCAAGTTGATTCTTTGAGTATCTTACACTGTGCCACCGTTCAGCTCATCTCCCCCTTATGTGCTACTCTTCATGCAAGATGGCTTAATTAGTCTCCTGCGACTAAAACTGAGTTCCTTCACTAAATTCATTTAGATTCAAAGAAAAGGTAGTGAGCTTCTGTTACTGATATCCAAAGCACTTCAAATTCATTTTTAAAACTACAGCTCTCTGCTTTCTGTACACACTGGAGAAGTTCATGAGAGCATCACTTTACAAATCCTTCTGTATGACTCACACTTTGTTCCCTAGGAGCTGAAACCACAGAATGCATTACCTAGAAAATCTCTCAAATTTTCATTTGTTTCCTTTATCCTTTGTCCTCACTTACTTCCATTTCTTTCTTGCCTCCTTTCTCTCTACCTATATATAAAACACACTCAAATTGTGGTCACGAGCTGTTCTTGGATGTTTTGAGTTTTTATCTTTCTCACAGCAAATTGTCAGAAATCACATGAGCCTAGAACTCAGAATGCCTGAGTTCTAGTTCCAGCTTTTCCATTGCCTTGCTGCAGGACCTTAAGTAATTCAACTCTCCCTTTGGAGCTCAGCTTCTTCATCTGTAAAATGAGAAGACTCCACCAATGGGTATCCAAGGTCCCTTCAAACAAATACTCTACAGTTCTACAAGTTGACCTCTCTGGATCCCAGCAACACAAACATTTAAAATCTCTGGATCCAAATTACTCTTTGGTTCATTTAAGTTCAGAACATTTAAAATGTCTCTCAGAATGTGCACTAGAGTCTTATGCTAACAGCAGTGGAGCTATAATAAAGTTGGTTTAGCTACTTAACTGTCTGCCCACACATATTTCTCACTGCAACTTCTTTAACCAGGCCTAGCAAAACTAGGTAAGGGAAAGGAATCCTGATTAAATAAGTAGTCATCTTAGCATCTGGTCACATCAGAGGAGTGTTGTATGCCTTTTATTCACCACAGGTCTCTCTGTGGACAATCTTCCTTTGCCTTCCTCCTCGTACCATCACACTCACCAAGAAACGTGCGCTGATGCCAAGGGCACATGTGGCACTGCATTAGCAGTACACAGATGAACAAGACATGTTCCTTGCCTTCCTAAAGCTAGTCAAAGAGATGCAGACAGTGAGAGAAGGAAGTGATTTAACTTGCCATGAATCTTATTACTCGAAGTCAAATTTTCATCAAGCTAAAAGCAGCAAGTTTGGGTTTGGCTTGGTTTGTGTTTATTTTTTTTGCTCTGGTTTAAAAAAAAAAAAATGCAAAAAAAAAAAAAAAATGCAAGGATGTTGAACATATATAAGGAAATGTCCTGATGCCCTGATGTCCATAGTTCTGAATGCTCTGCTCATTTCTCAGTGATTAGACAGCACACATTATCTCCTTATTCAAGATTCACGACAATATGGAGTTACCATTCACTTGTTCATTCATTTAATAAATATTTAAAGTTGCCTATTACATGCCGGGCACTATGCAAGGAGCTAGGAATAATCTGGTGAATGAGAAAGACAATGTTTGGTTTATGATGTTTAAAATCTGGCTGGAAGGTGGATGAAAGTGATTAATCAAATACGTATAGGAATAAAACTTAGTATATATTATATCTATGAATTTTATATACATACACACACTTACTTGGATAAAAGCCAGGAAGTATATCCACTCAAATGTTAATTGCAGCAATTGCCATAGGTAAGATTATGTGCTTTTTTTTTTCCTCTTCCTTGTAATGTCACATAGTTGTTGATTTTTTTGCAAGCATTACACTTTTATAAAAAGAAAAAAGCCTTTCCATTGTAAAAATCTCATGTGCTTAAAGATTTATTGACATAGAAAAATGTCATATATTGCTAAAAATTAAAGTTGCAAAACAGCATGTGTAATAAGATTTCATTTTGACTATAGAATGCAATAACAGCAAACTAGAAAGACATATACCAAAATACTAATAGCAATTATCTTTGGTGGTATAATAGATCATTTTGTCTTTAATGGTTTTTTTAAATTACCTAAGCTTTCTACAATAAACATGTAGTAAATTTTTACTTCCTTTATCCTTGGAATCTCATTGCCTCCGGGAAGTCTTCTCTGACCATCTCCACCCTCGGGCCACACGTTGTCACTCTGCTAAACGACTAGAAATTTTGTTGAGTCTGTTTCCATTTTAACATCAAGCACAAGATACTGTTCATAATTTTTTCTTGTGAGGAAAGTACCAGGTATTTAAGCTTTTTCACCCACACTAGTATGTGATCACTGTCAGTGAACACCAGGAGCTTCAGTGATTATCTCAAATCCTGGCAGGACACATCGCCACCAGTGTTCAGGGTTGGGTTGTGAGTTATGCAGGCAACAGCACTGCCGCCCCTCCAGCGGCCCGCCACCTTGCTCCTCGCTCTCTCCAGAGTGCCTGTCACGTTCATCTCCTCACACAGACGGAACCTCCAAGGGGTAGGAGCTCATTTCTAAACTCAGTTCTTCTGCCTCAACCCATCAAGGTTCACTGTGAAAAGGAGAACTAGCAGACAGAACAGAAAGAAGGGTTCATTATATAGAACATGATACATTTTGCCCACAGGATTCCTGAGTCACTGCCGCTGGGCAGGAAAAGGGAGATTCAGAGAATCTTAAGTCTGGAAGCGTGGTAAGCAAAAAGATCAAGCTATAGATGGAGAAATGGGCTACAGAGATTTAAAAAAAAAAAAGGTGACGTGCCTAGGTTCCTGGGCAAGTTAGTGACAGCGTTGCTCCCCCTACTGCAGCACAGAGATATAAAATACAAAATACTCTGCACAGAATGAAGGGACACTAATGATACAAGAAAAGTTCCACATTTGCTTCTGATTCTGTATTGTCTGAATCTTTGACAAGTAGACGGCACAAGATTTCTGAATTCATTATTAAAGCTCAAATCTAAATACTGGAGTGGGTTGCCAAGCCTTCCTCCAGGGGATCTTCCTAACCCAGAGATCGAACCCAGGTCTTCTGCATTGCAGGCAGATTTTTTACCATCTGAGCCACCAGGGAAGCCCACACTATATTGTCTGAATCTTTGACAGCTAGATTGCACAATATTTCTGAATTCATTATTCAAGCTCAAATCTAATAAAGATATATCTTTTTAAAATAAAAATACCGACAAACAGAACGATTTTTACTCATGGCATCAACTCTGTCAAATCTCTGGACAGATTTCCAGGACTACTTGTTTGACTTCTTATCAAATTCCTGCCACACCCTCTAGCAGCAAAGCCTTGTTGTTAAGAGAATAGACATCAGAATCAAACAGGTTCAAGTCTGTGTACAAACTTTGCTTCTTACTAGCTATGTGATTCAGGCAAGTTAATTACCCTCCTTGTCCCTCCATTTCCTCAGCAGGAAAATTGAGATTGCTCAGGGGGCTACCTTAAGCATTAAACAAGTTAATGCATGAAAGTGCTCAGAAAAATGCCTGGAGCAGGGCAGCTGCTCACTTTGCCCACCGGTTTTTCATCATCTCATTCCTTGAGGTTACTGTTCTTACTATCACTACTCCCAGGCTGTTTTTCTGACACACGACAGAAGGCACTTCTTTTTCAGCTGCTTTACTCAGGTAGCTGTTGTTCCCCTGGAATGGCCTCCCTTCCTGCTATGCATCAAAACCCTGAATTTTATTCCAGACTCACCTCAAGATTCAGTACTCCAAAATTATCCCTAAATAACTGTCACAGATAATCTCCCTTTCCAAATTATGATAATTCATTGGGAGGGTGACTATATAGTTAAATAAAATGACCAAGAACTGTGAGAGTTGAGGAAGAGGAACGATCCTAAGCTGTCGTGTCAGAAGGCTCTGAATAAAAGCTGCTAATCTGCCAACTACCAGTTGTGTGACCTGGAACAAATAAAGCACCTTAAATTTTCTGAGCCTTCATTTCTTCCATCTATTAGGCAAGCATCATAATCCCTTCAGCCATTCCTTCTGTCAGCAACAGACTAATACAGAAGGGCATTAAAGGTAAAAGCAAGCAAAAAAGAACAGGGAGGGGGAAAGGAATAATCAAGGGTAGACCAAAAAAAAAGGATGAGGAGTGAGCAGTGGTGAGGGCTGACGAAAATGGACAAGAATTCAGTTGAGGGGGAATAGTGTGGAGACCACATGTTCATAGTTAGGAGAAAAGACAGTCACGATTCCTAGAGACAGAGACAGAGGGCTCATGCCACAAGACGGACAAGAAAATAGTTTCTATCAGAAAGCAAAACAGAGCCTGGCATCAGGAAAGACCTGGAAGGGGGAGGAAAAGCAAGAACTTAGCCTTACAAGTATCAACAGATGACCTAGATGGGGTACTTGGATATAACCTGTGTAACTACGGGCTGTTTGATGTTGAATTCAGCTACCTAATGTTTGAGTCATATTACAGTGACAATAGCTTTGAGCTCCCTAGCCTATTTCTCCTATCCCTTATTTTTGTAACAAATCATGCCATGTGTATCACCACCCTCAACCTGGGCTCACAGAGATAGACAGATGACCCAGCAGACAGAATACCTTGTTTCTAAGGATGCTACTCAAAATACTTCACAATCAGCACAGCACAATCAGCATAACAAGGGCACCACTGGTCAGCATAAACTCCTACCACAGTTAACCAATACCATGGTTAACTAGTGGTACTAGTGGTACTTACCACTAGTGTCAGCATTGCCCACTCCCATATGATGAGTCCAACAGCGGTTGTTATTGTTCAGTTGCTAAGTCATGTCTGACTCTTTGTGACCCCATAGGCTGAGGCATGCCAGACTTTCCTCTCCTTCACTATTTCCCAAAGTTTGCTCAAATTCATGTCCACTGAGTTGGTAATGCTATCTAACTATCTCATCCTCTGTCCTTCATCAATCACAGCCTCATCGTGGTGAAGATGCTTACATAACTTAAAGAATCTATGAGCCATGCCATGCAGGGCCATCAAAATGGATGAGTCATAGTGGAGAGTTCTGATAAAATGTGGTCCACCAGAGAAGGGAATGGCAAATTACTCCAGTATTGTTGCCTTGAGAACCCCATAAACATGAACAGCATGAAAAAGTCAGCAGTGGACCCATGACCAAATAGGGTCAACTGAATCCTTCTCTTGGAATGACAAATAAGGTCTCTTAGGGAAAAGAAGCTAAGTTTTTTACATCAGGATAGCTAAGACATGAAGCCTGAGATATGAAAGTAGAATGAAAACAAAGACAGGCAGAAATGAGAGCTGAACAAAGAGAACACCTGAGTGAAGTTATGCCCTGATTCTCAAGTTCCTGGATCCTGCAGTTCTTTCTTTAATTCTGTGATCTGTACCTTCATCCTTCCCAGTTACCCGAGCCAATCAATCCTTTATTTTCCCTTAAGCTTGTTCAAATTGGGTTTGTCACATACAATTGAAGGCTCTGAGGAAAATTCCTCTGCTCATTGCGGCAAACCTTAGAAGTGGCCATATACCAAATTAATTATGGTAGAAAGACAAGGAACCATTAGAAGGTAAAAGGAGGGAAAGACCCTGCATCTGAGGACTGGCTTTGATGTGAAGAAAGCCCAACCCATAGCACATTTAATCATCAGTGACAGTTAACGTTAGACAAGTATTTGCCAGAATCTAAGAGGCTCTGTTTTTAACTCTCTAGACCCAGTCAAGCTTGAGCTCCAGATCCATTCTGTGCTCCCTGGTTCAGAGACCTATGAACTCCTTTTTCAGCCTAATTTTTATTATTTTATCAGAAATAACCATTACAAGAATAGAAACCTAAATTATATTTGAGATCAATGTCTTTGGGCTTCCCAGGTGGCTCAGTGATAAGAATCTGCCACCAATGCAGGACACACAGGAGATGTGGGTTTGATCCCTGGATTGGGAAGATCCCCTGGAGAAGGAAATGGCAACTGATCCCAGTATTCTTGCCTGGGAAATCCCATGGACAGAGGAGCCTGGCGGGCTACAGTCCATGGGGTCATAAAGAGTTTGACATGACTAAACACACATACACACACATACACACACACACACACACACACACACTTCTTTGAACTAATGTTTGAGCTGAGCCCTAAAGAATGAGCAAGAGGAGTAGCTAAGGGAAGAGTTGGAGGTTAAGGTTCAAGGCACAGAGAAAAATATATGCAAAGAACCTGAGGTGGGAAAGAGTTTTTTGAATAAACTAAAAGCAGGGTTTGTGTGGGACCAGTGTTGTGGGGGACGAGAATGGGGTCAGATTATGTAGGGTATGTGGCACACTTGGTAACTCATTTTTTGCATATTATGCATCATCGTAAATCTATATTTGATGGCATGATTTAAACTCAGGTTACTTTAGCCCATGTTAATTTTCCTTGGACTTTGCTGGTGGTTCATACAGTGAAGAATCTGCCTCCAATGCAGGAGACTTGGGTTCAATGCCTGGGTCAAGAAGATCCCCTGGAGAAGAGAATGGCTACCCACTCCAGTATCCTGGCCTGGAGAATTCCAGAGGAGCCTGTCAGGCTACAGTCCCTGATGTTGCAGAGTTGGATATAGTTGAGTGACTAACACTTTCACTACTTTGAATTTTCCTAAAAATATTCTGTAACTTGAAATATAGTTACCCCATACCAAGCCACTCTATCTTGTCTTCCTGACTCTTTCAATATACACTTTCCAACTGCATTTAGCTGATTCTGGGTCCAGATTCTTCTCATCTTCTGCTAGAATGAAGTACACACTCTCTGGTGGCAGATAGCAGGGGACAGAATACTCATGGCTGTTTTAATACCATGTTTATGGAAAGCGGCCCCTATGGGGCCAATTAGAGCCAATATTCAACTGTAAGTACTAGTGATGGCCATATTCTCTAACCTGCTCTCACCTTTATGCAGCTCTGCTTCATTGCTTCTCTAGATAAGATGTAAGGGAAATTTAAGAACAGCAGACAATGTGGTTACTGTGTTCCAACACCTGCTCCCTCTAAGTAAAGGAAATTCAATATTCTTTCCTCCAGCTTTCCAAGGTCACAAATCCTAAGAAACACTGTAAATTCTTAAACTCTGATATATCAATTATTTTAAATGTACCACTTCAGTTAATTACAGAAGTATCAGTAGGGGCAGCAGTAGCATTAAATGCTTTTTATAAACATTACTACATGTCAGGTACCTGGAGGAGCCCCTACATCCTTTGTCTCAGAAGCTTATGAAGTAGATGCTACAACTTTTCCCAAATTATAAAGAGGAAAATTGAGGCTCTAAATGGTAAGTTTTTATGACAAAGGATGCCCATGTGGTAAAAGTAGGAAATAAGAATCAAACCCAGCTGCAAAAGTATGCTCATACCCATTGTGTTGCGTGACCTTCATCGTCAAGAAACTGTGCTGGTTGGTGTACAAAGCAATTTAGATCAAGACAACAATTAGCCTCTAGGAACACAAGCTACAAATGAAATAAAACAAGTAAAGGACATACAAAGCAATAAGTAAAATGCTGAACAAATAAATATAATCTGTGTGGTCAATTTCTCCCCAGCTATCCTAAACTTAGGAAGACCTGTTCTTTCCTGAATTCTTTCCTAGTGGTCACACGGATATACTGCCCACCCCACCAATGTTCCTCTCTAATAATCTAGCATCTGGCTGCTGCATATATTTTATTCCTCTAAAATCCTCTGGTGAGCTTTTGATAAACCACATCTTTTAAATGTCTACAGCCCCAAAAGTAAAATGAGAAAACATGACATCTTCTTTTAAACATGCTATTTCTCCATAAGAGTTTCAGCTCCACTCCTTTTTGACTGAGTAATTAATATGAGGCAAATTATTAACTTCTCTGAGCCTTACTTCTTTCATCTGTAAAATTATTGATACCTTTCATATGGAGTTGCTGTGAGGATTACATGAAAAAACTCACACAGAGCATTTGGCAATGTGTCTGGCACATAGCAAACACTTTATAAATTCCAGCTATTACTTGTCGTATTGTTACATATGATCTGCTCCAAGAAAATATAAGTATAAAAATCACAGTTTTCAAACAGATAAATTAAAGATTATTAACAAGATTAAAATAATCTTCCTTTTACATGTATTTCCCATAGATAGAAAATTTTTAGATAGACAATTTCTATAGAGTGTTACAAATGGGACCTGATGCTGTTTCTACTCACAACACTTCTGACACCAAATCTATGGGTTTTTTCTTCACATTAACCAATTCTCTGACCCTCCGGACATCAACCTGGTGTCCTACAATTCAATTCAATTCTGACACGAATATGTGGAATCAGCACAGACTCCACAGGTCTAAGGGCACAGTCCCACAAGTCTACCCCCACTTCAGATGCAGTTGCAAGGACTAGGTGCTCTGGGTACCCACACTGCTGTTCCCTGGGCTACAAAGTTGAGAGTTCCTACAAATCCCCCTTTCAGATTCGGTAATTTGCTAGAGCAGCTCATAGAACTCAGGAAAACACCCCATTTACATTTGTTGTGGTTAAGTCACTAAGTCGTGTCTGAGTCTTTGCAACCCCATGGACTAGAGCACACCAGGCTTCCCTGTCCTTCACTGTCTCCCGGAGTTTACGCAAACTCATGTCCATTGAGTTGATGCTGCCAACCAACCATCTCATCCTCTGTCGTCCCCTTCTCCTCCTGACCTTAATCTTTCCCAGCTTCAGGGTCCTTTCAAATGAGTCAGCTCTTGGTATCAGGTGGCCAAAGTATTGGAGCTTCACCATCAGTCCTTCCAATGAATATTCAGGGCTGATTTCCTTTAGGATTGACTGGTTTGATCTCTTTGCTGCCCAAGAGACTCTCAAGATTCTTCTCCAGCACCATTATTTGAAAGCATCAATTCTTTAGCACTCAGCCTTGTTTATGGTCCAACTCTCACATCCATACATGACTACAGGAAAATCCAGAACTTTGACTAGACAGACCTTTGTTGGCAAAGTGATGTCTCTGCTTTTTAATATGCTAGATTTGTCTAGGTTTGTCATAGCTTTTCTTCCAAGGAGCAAGTGTCTTTTAATCTCATGGCTGCAGTCACCATCTGCAGTGGTTTTGGAGCCCAAGAAAATAAAATCTGCCACTGTTTCCATTGTGTCCTCATCTATTTGCCATGAAGTGATGGGACCGGATGCCATGATCTTAGTTTTTTGAATGTTGAGATTTAAGCCAGCCCTTTCATTCTCCTCTTTCACCTTCATCAAGAGGCTCTTTAGTTCCTCTGCACTTTCTGCTATAAGGGTGGTGTCATCTGCATATCTGAGGTGGTTGATATTTTTCCCAGCAACTTACATTTACTAGTTTACAATAAAGGATACAATGCTGACACAGTCAGATGGAAGAGATGCATAGGGGCAGGTACGTGCAGAGCTCCCAGGCGCCACCCTCCCAGTACCTCAATATGTTCACCACCCCAGAAGCTCTCAAACTCTGTTGTTTAGGGGCTTTTATAAGTTTCATTTCATAAGCATGATTGATTAAATCACTGGCCATTGGTGACCATTAGTGATTGACTCAATCTCCAACCCCTCTCTCTTCATTGAAGGTCAGGGTTTGAAATGAAAGTGTCAATGTTCTAATTATACCCTGGTCTTTCTGGTGACCAATCTCCATTCTGAAGCGGCTGGGAGTCCCCAGCCATCAGTCATTTTGTAAGGATATAAAAGACACTCTGATCAACTCCTCAGATAACAAGGGTTTTAGGAGCTATATGCCAGGAACCTGGAACAAAGACCAGGTTCCTTACTGTATCACACTTGGGTATCCAAAAGCTAACTTAGCAAAACTTCAGAAAGAGTCTGTGGGGTAAGAGGAAGCACATTTGAATTACAGTGTTTAATAGACCTATGTCCACAAATAATTTATAGAAGGGAAAGAATGTTATCAAAAATAGACTCACTCATTTCAATATCTAGGTGCCAAGCCAGCTAGTAGATGTTCCTAAACAATTCAGCATTCAATAGGATGACAGAACACAAAATCTTCTACCCTGGAAGCAACTAGAGAGCTGGCCTGTTAAAAGCCAGGCACCATCCAGTTTTGAGAGGTGAGAATGAGTTTATTATAAGACACTGAGAAGGAGGAAGGTGATCCAACCAACTCTACAGTATGAGGGAGATCATGTAATCTTTATAGACTTCACTTTTCTAGCTGATGAAATGAGATAGTTGTACGTGGATGGTTTTTCAGGCCCACTTTCGCTTTCAAATACAGTAACCCTAGAAAGGCGACCATTGCCCATGGAAAATAATACAGAGAACTTGTCTCAAATAACACTGCTCTTCAAATGGAAAGCCTGCTATTTTATGTCAACCTCTCACCATGTCACTAACTTTTATCCAAACCAGTTAACAACTTAGTCCGCAAGAAATGAAACCTGAACTGATGATTTTGAGGTGCAGGTCACAGAGGTATTTGACATCGTGATAGCTTCATTGATACGCCCTTTACTTTACATGCAAAAGATGCATCTCCTTTTTTTTTTTTCTCTCTCTCTCCAGTTTAAGGGATTAATAAGTTCTGGGAAAGAGATATCCTCTTGAGTAGGCATGGGCAGGTGTAAAAGCCTTTCCTTAAGAAAATACTGTGTCTTGATAACATATACTTCTTTTTTTGTTGTTTATCTGTTTTTTAATTTATTTGTAACTGAAGGATAATTGCTTTACAGTATTATGTCGGTTTCTACCAAACATCAACATGAATCAGCCATAGGTTTTTATATCTTGATAACATATGCTTCTTCGCATTAGAAAATCACTGCATTTATTGGAGGAGAAGGTCAACAGTGCATTCTACTTTGGGCAAAGGAGAATCCTGGCAGTAGGAGGTAAATATATGTGTCCTCACAGGGATCTAGGATATAAAACCACCCTACCTTTCTTTATGCCACAGTCATAAAGACATTATTGACATTCAGAGTGATCTCATCATAGAGGACTTCATTCCATGTTTTATTAACTTAGGAAAGAAAGGAATTTCTTAATCTGTTGAGTGTCAAAGAGTATAGGTGCAGTTGGAGAGAATTAATTTATTGGGAATGATTAGGACAGTAACTAAAATTAGCAAGTGTCCAGTGTAAATTCCTCCTAGTACCTCATCAATAAATAGAAGTGGAGTTCATGTTACATCACCAGACTCAGAGACATGCATCAGTGTTCGAACTGTAAGCAACAGAATGGACATTGACTAATATAATCAAAAGCCAGCATATTGTGGGCGGACAGTGTCACAGAACCAAGGGGAGTCTAGAGGAGCAGGTTTAGCTCCATGCAGTAAGCAAGGGAATCCCAGGAGCCAAGAAGCAGGAAACACAACAAGCTCATTGTTGCAGCTGGAGCAGGATGCCACTGCAGCTGCTCCCCATGATGAATGATGTCCAACTGTACTTTGTGTCCTTAAATCACTCACTCAAGAGAGAGAAAGAATCTGACTGCCAGGGCCAGGTCACTTGTCAGCCCCCAGGAGGAGGAGAGGGCAGAAGGCTCTCCTTTTCAGATTCCATGGAGGCAGATAGGCACCTGAAAATTTACCATCGCAACACCACCACATGAAATGATAGAGGACAGTTCTCTCAACAGAAATCAGGGTACTATTCTGAAGGAAAGATTTATGCTTGCTTGCGGTCAAAAGAAAAAAGGAGGAGAAAGAAAGCTATCAACAACAACATGTGTGTGTGTTTGTCCATCATTTAAGAAAGACTTCAAGGTCATATGATATTATAAAGAAGTCAATCTCAGGTCATAAAGATCTCACCAGCCAGAAAGTACAGTCTCGGGTCCACTCTCACTACCTCAGATACCCAAGCTGTTGTGCAGTAAGAAAGTGATTCCAACGTGGTTATTATACCTGTACTCAAAACAAGAATGTCCAAGCACCTGCTTGCTGGACCAAACCCCATAGGTTCAGTGGGTTATTTCCCTTACTTCCCTCCTCATCTAAAGGAGGATAAAAAATGCAGGTCTCACCAGGAGTCCCTAACACTAAAATTCGGTTACTTTGTATGTGTGGCTGCAGTTAACAAAAGCCTATGGATTAAAGTAAGGCCAATATCTGTACCCTATGCTGAGCCAGGTTTTCAACTGTGAATTCTAAACAAATGACCTGGATTTAGGAATACGCATCCTCAGATCCAGGCACAAATGGCTATTTGGCAGCAGCCTGCCCTTTGTAGATCATTGAGCAAACACTACACCTTCTGTGGGAACTCAGCCAGCGTTTACTCTGAGATCTGCAGATGACA
The DNA here is from genome assembly GCF_054371585.1 of Giraffa tippelskirchi. NCBI lineage: Eukaryota > Metazoa > Chordata > Mammalia > Artiodactyla > Giraffidae > Giraffa > Giraffa tippelskirchi. Next base: position 21,235,700 of record NC_137283.1, on the reverse strand, counting down.
CCATGAGGGATGTCATTATGACCTATCACAGCAGTGTGAGTTGCTGCGCTTCAAAAACCCTCTGCTTCAAATCCTCCCACTTCACAGAACAATGAGTAAGTTATAATAATAAAACTTGTAAGGAGTTATTACCTACAATGGGCCATTTTCTTGTTTTTTATAACCAATTTTCATTTTTTAATATAAAATGATCACAAGCTGTTCTTCCTGGTCCCTGAGGAAGTAGTCAGCCTACGTGTTTTCAGACAGCAATTACTAAACTATAAAAAAGTACCAATTTAATTTGGTGTGTTTTTGAATATCCAAAGAGGCTACCCTGTTCTAACAGAACACACAACCAATTTGAATTGTTTAATATAAAGTATGCAATTCAGTAAGGCCTTAAAATATCACACTGTACTTTCAAAAAGGGTGAGTCAGGACAAATTACTAGGGCAGAGAGAAGCAGACATGAAATGCTGTGACAGAAGTTTCTAGAGGGAGTTTCTGAACCTGTAGGAGTTAGGTGAGGACATGAGCTATAAAACTGAAGTTAGTATTAAATGAGCCTCAGAAAGAAGGATATAGAAGGAAATCTGTGCACTGCTGTTTCCTTCCCCCAAACAAAAGCCACTGTGCTTCCAGTGATGTACTAATAAATATTTCATTATATGCAAAGGTGTCACAACATTCACCAGATTCCCCCAGGAACTAACTACGTCATGCCTGCCTAACTAGTCATTAACATTTTGTTCATCAGTATCTCATAGGCACTAAAGTGGTGCCCTCTGAGCCTGAAAAAAGTATGCCCATTTTCCTATAGTGCCCACATTGGAGACTTGAACAATTCTTTACAGGAAGCACAATGCTAGCCATTTTAGGATGTTTAAAATCATACCTAGCACCTGAGAGCCAAGAAAGATGGAATCAGGTTCTGAGTCTGTTTCTAAAACAAATCACTTCACCTCTCTGACCCTATCTTCTTTACTTTCAAAATTAGGGGTTAGACTATTTGAACTATTTTCATAATTAAATATTTCTATTTTATGAATTAAGATTCAGGGAAATTAATCAGTTTATCAATGTTCAAGGTGAATATTATTATTACATACCACTTCACTTCAAATAGAAGCAGCAGTTGAAAACTTTACTTTCAGTCATAAAATGTTTTCTTCTATGATCCTCTCTGCATTTCTTTTCCTCCTACAGACTTCGTTGTAACAACAAAGCCCTACACAGATGCTGAATGGAATCTTCCCATTTCTTATGCTCTTTCAAGTATTCACTCAACGACATGGACATGAATGCTGGTATATATTCATATGAGGCTTCCCTGATGGCTCAATGATAAAGAATCCACTTGCAATGAAGGAGACGCAGGTTCAAGTCCTGGGTCGGGAAAATCCCCTAGAGAAGGAAATGACAACCCACTCCAGTATTCTTGCCTGGAAAATCCCATGGACAGAGGAGCCTGAAGGGCTACAGTTCATGGGGTCACAAAGAGTCAGACACGACTGAGCAACCAAGCACACACATATATGATAGACAGATATATACATACACAGATACACATATATGGTTTAAGGAGAGTAACATCGATTGAACTGATATTTTAAAAAGGTCACTCTGGCTACAGTACAGTGAATAAATTTTAAGAGTAACACTGAAGGCAGAAAAACCAAACAGAAAGCAGCTGCAACAATCCAGTTGAAAAACAATGGTGACCTGGACAAGGAAGGATAACAATGATAGAGCTAGGGAAAAGTGAATGAAACAATAAAGAAAAACAAATGTACCAAGGAACAGCTATACGATTTAATGACCAAGTAGATGTGGGGGGGATTCAGGGAGATGGACGAGTCAAGGTTGGCACTTACTTTTCTTGTGTAAGCAATTAGCTGATGGTGGTGCCATTCACAATAATGTGGAAGATTAAAAAGTTCTAGAAAGAAAGGATAAGTACAGTTTTGAATTTCATAAATTTGAGGCACCTGTGTGATAATAAACTAGACTAGAGATAAGATTTGGGAGTCAACAGCATAGTGAAAGTAAGACCAACTAGGGAGAAAACACTAAGAGAGAAGAAAATAGGACCCAGAAGAAAGCGCTTAGAGATAATCAGTCAGCAAATGACTAAATAAACTATTACATAATTCTATAGAAACTAAGCAGTAATAAAAATTATACTTAGGAAAAATGTTCTATGATATTCTGTATTTAAAAGGCACACCACAAAATTTAAAGTACTAATATTACCACTACATATCAATGTTTACATGGAGGCATCCCAGGCCCTTCTTTGGGGAATTCTTACAGAGCCTCATGTTTCTCATGGCAGTGGAAGGCTAGGATAAGACGCAAAGCAAGTACTGCTTATACTTCCTGATATTTGAACAGACATTACAAGAGGATAAGAGTGCCATCACCCTTCCTTCTTTCCATGCAGTGCTGCCCTGAATTATTGCATCCCTCCCCCACCACCATGCCAAGCCATCTCCGGGGAGGTTTTCACGACAATGGGGAAGTACTGAGGAGGAAAGACAAATACACCACTATCCCAAGAGGTACAATATATTAAAATTAAGGTACCACAATTTAATTTAAAAGCTACAAAGGAGACTAATGGGAAAACCATAAACCCACAAAAATTGGCAGAGGATAATATGTGAAATGAATTCCTCATCTTTCTTACTACAGCATCAGTACGCATCAACAGAAATTTCCCACCCTGAGAAACTGAAGACTAAAAATATAAGCATCTTACAACTAACAGATGAGAAATGGCCAAAGGTGGATTTTTTTCCCTGAAGTGAGCCTGTAAGAAGGGGGAAAGGGGAAGGAGCTTTTTCTTAGATAGAATCTATGTTCAGAGCAGTTTTAGGTACACAGCAAAACTGGGTGGAAAATTCAGAGTTCCCATAACCCCTTGCCTCCACCCCACACACATACAGCATTCCTGCACCAAAGTAGCACATTTGTAACAATGGATGAACCAACATTCACACGTCCTTACCATCCAAAGTACATGGGTTACATTAAGGTTCACTCTTGGCATTCTACATCCTATGAGTTCGGACAAATGGATAATGACATGTATCCATCACTACAATTTCATGCAGAATAGTTTCACTGCCCTAAAAATCCTCTGTGCTCCACCTGTTAATCCCTCCTCCTACTCCCAGGCCCTGGCAAACACTGATCTTTTTACTCTCTGCATAGTATTACCCTTTCCAAGATATCATATATTTGGAACTTTATAGTACGTAGCCTTTTCAGATTGGCTTCTTTCACTCAGTAAAAAGCATTTAAGACTTCTCCATGTTTTTTCATAGCTTAATAGTCAGTTTATTTTTAGTGCTGAATAATATTCCATTGCGGACTTCTCAGATGGCTCAGTGTTAAACAGTCTGCCTTCCAATACAGGAGACACAGGTTCGATGTCTGGGTCAGGAAAATTCCCTGGAGAAGTAAATGACAATCCACTCCAATATTCTTGCCTGGGGATTTTCAAGTTTTGGAAGTTATGAATAAAACTACTATAAATAGCAATATGTAGATTTTTGTGTGGATATATATTTTCAACTCCTTTGTGTAAATACCAAGAAATACAATTGTTGGGCCTTATAAGAGTATGTTAGTTTTGTAAGAAAATGCCAAAGTGTCTTCAAAAGTGGCTGTTGCCTCAAATCCTCAGCAGCATTCAGTGTTGTCAATGTTTTGGATTTTTGCCATCCTAATAGGCATGTAGTGGTAGTTCACTTTTAATTTATAATTCCCTAATGACTTACGATGTCGAGCATCTTTTCACATGTTTACTTGTCAACTATGTACCTTCTTTGGTGAGGTGTCTGTACAGATCTTTTGTTCATTTTTCAGACTGTTCACTTTCTTACTATTGAGTTTCAAGAGTTCTTTGTACATTTTGTATAACAGTCCTTTGTCAAAGATCCTCTTTGCAAATATTTTTCCCCAGTCTGTGGCTTAGTTCATTCTCTTGACAATGTCTTTTACAGAGCAAAAGTTTATAAGTTTAATGTATTCAGATTATTATTTCTCTAATGAATTGTGCCTCTGGTGTGTATTATAAGAGTCACTGCCAAACCTATGGTAATCTAGATTTTCTCTTATGTTATCTTCCAGAAGTTTTATAGTTTCACATTTTACATGTAGGTCCACAACTAATTTTGAGTTAATTTCTATCAAGTTTAAAAAGAAAGCTTTTAATGTTTATTTTGAAACCATTGTTACTATTTTAGTTTTGTTTCCAACTTCATGTTTTAGAAGGATGGTGAACCTGATGATTCAACTTCTAAGCAATTATCCTAAGAAAATAACCATAGGTTTGGACAGATATTTATACAACACTCTGAAAGTTTACTTATGATTATGAGAAATTGGAAACAACCTAAGTATCAAAAAATCACAAAGATGGTTAGATAAAGTATATTATACTTAGATGATGAAATTCTATAAAGCTATTAAAAATAATATTTTAAAACAACTTTTAATTTCCTGGTACGATATACAAATATGTTACCAATTCAAAAATGGAGTGTAGGTTATTTATGTTTATTTTTATATGATGTATACTAGTTTTACAATCAGAAAGGATTCAAAATTTCATAAAAGACCTCAAAATAAGATTTACAGTGACAAATGACACTGGGACCAAAATAAAGATATGATGCCTTTTCCCACTGTTATCACAAAATAGATCTAAGCACCCAAAACACACATAAAACTCCAGAGCAGAAATCAGTGGAAAGTAATTAGGAGAGTTTGGTTTATTAGGAAGAGAGCTGAGATAATTAGAAGAGAGATTTGGGGGTTAGGAAGGATAAATGACAAGATTATTGTCAGCAACCAGAGAAGTCTCTTCAAACATCTCTGTGTAATATGGAATCTCAAAAGAGAGCAAAGGGTCTTCAACTTCTGAAACCCTGTGATATAAGCTACACCCAGCCTATCCTGATGTCTGACACTTACCTTCACTGTGGGGCAAAAGGCTATCAGATGAAATTTCACTGACCTCTTGTTCCAAAATAATATGTCCAATTAAAGAGGGAGCAGCTTGGTTGGACAGGTACTGGGCTGAAGTCTGAAGGTCCAAGTTTAAGGTCCAGCTCTTATCTAGGGCATGATTTGGGTAAAGTAATACAACCAATATAGAACAGTCATTTCATATGTTAATGATACCAGCTGTGTCTCTATCACAGCATGGTCATGAGGACTGAATAAGTTCATATAAATGAGAGCTAAAACATATTAACCAAATAGATGTATTTTATAATAAAATAATTCTCAACCTATCAACAACAGATTGTTGGGCCTCCAGTAACAATTCAGAAGATCAAAAATTGCATTCTTGGTTGAAAGGGTAAGTGACAGACATCCGGATGCCAAGGCAAGCAACCTCTTCCTCCCTGACAGCTCCACATGCAGCACTCCTGAGGCTCAATCCAAAAGGCAGATGACCTTCTCAGGTAGACAAGGGCCACTCTTGGGCTAAAGTTCACCTGCAGCTGTGCTTCCCAGCTGGAACCAAACAAGTTCTCAATGTGTCGTCAGCCATTTTTGTGTCATGTTGTTTCATCTACTCACTCATTTATTTATTCAGAGCAGGCTATGTGCCAGGCACTGGAAACAACAGCAATGAACAAAAATCAGACAAAGCCATTGGAGTTCCCACCAAGAGGGAGAAAGCAAATATCAATCACAGAATCATATAAATATAAAGGGAAATTTGGGATGATGATAAAAAGTAAGAATAGTTGAAGGGGATGATCTGGACCTATTAGCTTGGTGAAGTCTTTCCTGAGCTGATAACTGAGAGATGAGTAGCAAGGGAGAGGAAAGTAAAAGGATCAAGTAGAGGGATCAGCATTAGGAAAGGTCCTGTGGTACAGGACACTGACATTCAAGACCTGAAAAAAGGACAGTGTGTCCAGAGCACAGACATAAAGAAATGAAGGAAGGGTAAGATAAGAGTAAAAAAGCAGACTATGTTAAGTGTTTCTGTCTTTCTTCTGTGAGCAATGACAGACACTGAAAGCTAATCAGCAGAGAAGTGATAAGATCCATTCTATATTTGCAAAGATTGTTATGCCCACAATGTATCAAGATGCGAGGTCACTGTATCTTTCACATATAGGTTTTTTTATACACACAGACCTAGACAGCATATTAAAAAGCAGAGACATTACTTGGCCAACAAAGGTCCATCCAGTCAAGGTTATGGTTTTTCCAGTGGTCATGTATGGATGTGAGAGTTGGACTAGAAAGAAAGTTGAGCACCGAAGAATTGATGCTTTTGAACTGTGGTGCTGGAGAAGACTCTTAAGAGTCCCTTGGACTGCAACGAGATCCAACCAGTCCATCCTAAAGGAGATCAGTCCTGGGTGTTCATTGGAAGGACTGATGTTGAAGCTGAAACTCCAATACTTTGGCCACCCGATGCGAAGAGCTGACTCATTGGAAAAGACCCTGATGCTGGGAAAGGTTGAAGGCAGGAGGAGAAGGGGATGACAGAGGATGAGATGGCTGGATGGCATCATCAACTCGATAGACATGGGTTTGAGTGGACTCTGGGAGTTGGTGATGGACAGGGAGGCCTGGCGTGCTGCGTGTGGTTCATGGGGTTGCGAAGACTTGGACACAACTGAGAGACTGAACTGAACTGAACTGATACACACAGAGGTACTCCCACACCTGAAAACTTTCTATTAACATTCTAACTTCTAAAGACCATTGTATTTCCTTGACCCTATTACTACAAGGCAATATTGATGACCAAAAACAAGAGATTTCTGATAAAAATTAACCTAAACCTTCACCTAATAATGTGTGGGAGAAATCAATAAAATGTAATGAGTTTTGGGTCTCATTTTTCTTATGCTTTTCCAATACAATATGCCAACATATTTTGATTAATGAAAATAAGAAGATTAAAAGAGGCAAGGGCCAAAGTCTGGAAAAACTGGAAAATTCTAGCAAACACTGTAAGTTTAGACATCAACAGCTAGAATGGAGGTCTTATCCTCAGTAATAAGATACACTAGTGTGTTGATCAACAGTGAGATGTCAAAAGCCACTGGATTCTAATAAAATTTAAAGTACCAGTAGAAAGTTAGTACATGATCAACCACTTTGTGGATTTCCCTATAATAATTCCACTCTCACTCATATCCATCCTGAAATGCTTTCTTGAATGAAAGAGAAAGGAGCTGCTATAGCACTGGGACATTAAGCTCACACAACCTACACACTATTTCATTTGTGCTAAAACCTTCATTGTCCTCGCATCACTAATAGTCACACCTCCATATCCATAGGTTCCACATCCAAAGATTCAACCAACCACAGATGAAAGATACTTGAAAAAAAAATCCAGCAATTTCCAAAAAGCAAAACTTATATTTACCAGACAATGACAAGCACTGACACAGCATTTGCATGGCATCAGGTATTATAAGTAATCTACAGACAATTTGAAGAATGTGGGAGGATGTTTGTATGTTATATACAAACAACACACCATTTTATACAAGGAACTTGAGCATCTGCTAATTTTGATATCCATGGGATATCCTGGAACCAATCCTCCAAGGATACTGAGGAACAACTATGTGCAACTGGTAACTGAAACTATTTTAAAATTTCTTTATTTTAATAAATAACTTTAAATTATTATTATTAGCATTAAAATGACAATATCTAGGTCAAAACCATGTGACAGTAGAAGTGAACTTTATCGTAATGCTATTCATACATATAATTTATTTAAAATCTTAAAATCATAAGCCTTATAATCATCATAATAAAATAAGGAAATAAAACAAAAATTTTTATATTTATTTCTTGATGGCATAGACTTGCTTCATGACCTACTAGAGCATAACTCTTTTTCTAAAGTGAAGATACAAATCAGATTAGTCATGTTAACTGATTTTCTTATGTAAATTATAATTCAAGATTATAAAATAGGTAAACTGTATTACTTATATCCAACAAAATACCTTAATGAAAATCACACCAAATGAACACAAGTTGGTGGTACTATTTGCTTATTTGCTCTGGATTTTTATCCACATCTGCATGCACTTGTGGAAGGATGATATGCAGGGAATAATACCCATCCTTAAGCATCATGGCAGGGCAAAACTGGGGTCTTGGCAAAGGAAAGTGAAATTGGTGGCCCAGATTAGAGAGGCAGGAGGTTGGCACAGGTGAGAAGGAGCAGGTAGGCATCAAAAGGTCTCAGAAGGTTCTGGATTTTAGCACACTGTGCAGAGTATAAACACACAGTGAGGGTACAGGGAACAAGGAGCAAGAACTTCAGTTAGAACACAGAAGCTGTGACCCTGACACCGATGGTTATAAGCATCCAGGCTCAAAGAAACTAATAAAAGGAGCAGAGACTATACCTTGAGAGTACAGAGACAGGACTCAGGGGGATTGAGAAGGGGCAGGCAGAGGTTAAACAAACTGACAGGAGGAACAGCACGGTGATGAACCTAACCTTGGTCTTAGTTGTGCACCCCTGGCTCAGAGCAGGAGGACAAGGTGTATACACTTCCTGTGACAAGACAGTTCAACCTTCTAAGGAAATCTGACCTAGAGACTCAAGAAAAGTCAGGGGAAACTACAAAGACCAGAGCATCAGCTGGGAAACATTCATTGTGTGAGATGCTTCAAATGTGGGGATAAGGAATCATCTCTGAATTCAAATCCTGGCTCTATTTGCCAACAGCTCAAATTGAGGTCAGTTATTCAATCTCTGGGTGCTTCAGTTTCCTTCTCTAATAAGATAAATAAGACCCACTTCTCAAAGCAGCTAAGTAGATTAAACTAAGGAATACATGTGAAAGAACACAGAACTGGCAAAACAAATACCCATTACTGTACCTTCTGCCTTATGTGTACCAACACCTATTAGTGTTTACTAACAGGTTCCTCCTGCCAAGTTATTCAATCTCTGCCTGTCCCTTCCAGTTCCTGCTAAAATCCTGCTTATTTGTGTTCCATGTACATATTAAAAAACCAAAAGAGCCTTTTCTACGTTTGTTATTTCTTCCCTTGATTTTATGTGATACTTCTTTCCTTTAAACACATGTTATCATGTTATCATGATTTAATAATTATCTTAATCTTAGAAAGAGTGCTTGAAATAATCTGGTCACTCACTGAACAATGTGTTATTTGCGGGGTAACTGAAAAGATTCATTGGTCTGCAGCTCTCCTTGGTGTCACGGTGGCGCCAATGCTCAAAGTGGCTCCAGGAGGCCAGTCTACCAAAACCACATCTCTTATTCAAAGGACAGCCAAGAGAAACAGCTAGATTATTCCAACTTTAAATCCCTACTGCTTCTAAAATAACTTAATTAAACTGCTCCCATTTTTGTATAAATGGCTTTAAACACAGACAAGTGTAACTCACTGAAGTGAAGTGAGTGAAAGTCGTTCAGTTTTGTCTGACTCTTTGCAACCCCATGGACTATACAGTCTATGGAATTCTCCCGGCCAGAATACTGGAGTGGGTAGCCTTTCCCTTCTCTTAGGGAATCATCCCAATTCAGGGATCGAACCCAGGTCTCCCACATTGCAGGCTGATTCTTTACCAGCTGAGCCACAAGGGAAGCCCAACTCACTGAAAATGTCAAGTAAATGATAGCACTATCTAAAGTCAAGTAAACGGTAGCACTGTCTAAACTAGCCCTGTTGGGGGCAAAACGTTTCAGAAAGACATATAAGAGGTATAGGATTTTTTTAAAAGGTTAATTGTAAATGTGTTTTGGGGGGAAGGGGCTACCCATCTATACTTTTTAATAGTAAATACATCCTTTTCTCTAAAATCTGTCATTCTGAAACATCAAACCCTAAAATCAGCTCTGAAAGATTCATAACGTCAATTTTTGCCTTAAGCCTGGCCATCAATAAGCAATCACAGCAAATATAAAACTGTGAGCCATTAAAATAATGTAATTGCTATATTTTTATTATAATTATTGAGTCAATCACTCATTCAATTCAACAAATAAGTGCCTACTACACACATACCATTGTGGTATTAACAAATTATAATTTTGTCCCTCAAATTACAAGATGAAACATAACAGCAAAACATACTGAGAGTCTAAAGAGAAAAAATGGAAAACACAGCACTCCAAAGAACCAAAATACTTTAAAATATTTTAATTACCCCAAGTGACAGTGTGTTTCTTTCTCTTACCATCTACTTCAAGTCCCTAGTCCCTACAGGTGTTAAATAATTCTGATAACTAGTTCACTTAGATCATGATGCTGTTCCTTTAGCAGAGTTGAGTCTATCTTTCAGAGGTCTGTTCAAATTTTCAGTAATTATCAGGACCTCTTCTCTTCTGGCACAGAATGAAAACCAGTTGCTGACTCGTATTACTTCTGCTAAATACATCTGCCTTTGTTTTGTGATAGAGAACCCTATCAAAATGCTTCCCCCTGACCCCACAACCTTTTGCTACTCTGTCCACTGATGTAATTACATTCTCACAATTTTGTCACAATTTGTATAAAAGCTGGCCTTGGTATATGACTTTACGATGCAGAGATTCATTAGAAACTCCCACGCCTTTATAGCTGTCATTGTCATCTGAGACTTTTGCTTTTCTATTTCCTGATATCTTTTAACTGAAGCTATTGTACAAGCCATCAAGAGAAGTGGTTAAGCTGTCAGCTTTAGACAAATGCCCCCTAACTCCTGACATTTTCATATTTTCCTATGACAGAAGAATAAGGGCAAATATAACAGTAACCTGAAGAAGCACAGCACTAATTCTGCAGGTCACGGATGTACAGTTTTTGTATTACATATTTTCTTAACACACAATTCATTTTTAGTTAAGTTCAACCCATTTGTTTCAGGGTTAATGAGTCCCTATTACCTATGGAACTCTAAGCATGGGCAATTGATTTCAAGGCATATCTCTGAGTTGACTTTGTGTTTTAAGTATTATCTTCTATCTTGCTACTTAAATGCAGTCTATGCAAATAGTAAAATAATATGACATACATGGCACAGGAGACATATAGTCTGCACTGCCCCATTGCTTAGATGGTGAAACACTTGAGTCAGCAACAGCAGTGGGACCAGAGTCAAGGCCAACTATTTAATTTACTATGCAAATTCCATTAAATAAAAGATTCAGTTCTGAGGAATATGTTCTACAATTTCCACATGTGGCCCACTCTAAAGAACTTGCCTGCCAATGCAGGTAGATGTGAGAGACACAGGTTCAATCCCTGGATCGGGAAGATCCCCTGGAGGAGGGCACATCAACCCACTCCAATATTCTTGCCTGAAGAATCCCATGGACAGAGGAGCCTGGCGGACTGCAGTCCATGGGGATTGCACAGAGTCGGACATGACTGAAGCAACTTAACACAACATGCACACACTCGGAGCTAGTATGTCCTCAACTATGCCATGAACAGCAAAATTCAATTCAACTCTTAACTTTATCCTAGAATGAAATCAACAGGATATAAAATACCGATAAAGATTTCTATGTAAAGCTATTAATACTAGGTTCTAAAATTAGAATTTGGGATTTTTAGAAAGTGGCATTGTTCACTATTCACTACATTAATCTTTCAGGAAATCTGATTACAATCTACTATAGTAAACAAGCAGAGGAGGATCAGATGGGGTGAGAAGCCCAGCTGGAGATCTGGAATGCCAGTTAATCTAAGCAAGACAGAAGCTGGAGCAAGCAGCTGACATCCAGACTAAAATAAGAGGAGGAAGTTTCGAAACAGACAGGAGTCAGTCAAGAACTGAAGGCCTAGAAAAGCATGAAGCAGAAGAATGTAATGACCCAGACAAGTTGCCACAAGACCTATTAATGCAGAAATCAAGTCTGATAAAATGCAAAGAGTACCTGGAACCAGAATGCCTCAGTTCCAGTCTAGATTTGAAAACTCTCAACACAGATAATCTTGGGCTTGCCCCTTGATCTCTCTGTCTTAATCTCCTCATACAAAAAAGGAACTTTAGAAAGCTACTTTGCAAAGTTGTGGAAGGAATTAAGCATTTCATTAGAAAATGGTTTGTAAGATACAAAATGACACACAAATGTGGAAGTGGTAGTGGTGGTATTTGTACGGCTTTCGCTATTAGTAGTATTGATTTCATGGAATAACATTTTGCATATTGTCTGATATATTTTCATCCTGCCTAAGTCTTATAGCCCCTGTGATCCACTAGCCATTGTGAGGCTAAAGCAGCCACTACTAGCGGGCAGGAAACAAAGGAGTCATTGCTCAACCTCAACTTAAGTCATAAAAAGGGTAGCACTCAGGAAAGTAATAGGCCTCAACATCAAGAACCACATACTTAGGAGGAAAAAAGGTTGCCTAAACTCCAGAAGTCTCTCTTTATATTAAAAACAAGGGACTACTTTAAGGTATCTTTTTTTTTTTTCCTTTGAGCAGTAGAATAAAAAAAAGATAGAGGATATGATGCAAGTATAATTTTCCACTATAAAGGAAAGCTCTCAAAACCATTCCTAAGCTGGATTAATCAGATGGAGGGAAAAAGGGAAGAGTTAGATGTAAGTGAGGGCTCTTTTCACCATCTCCCACACATCCCCATAGACCCAGGTTTCATTCCTAGATTCAGAAAATGGGTTCTAATAACAGCCCTCCCTCAGCTACACATTGAAGATTCAGGAGTAGAAGGGGCTTTTTTCCTGCTTCCACCTGGAATCTGAGGAGGATGCAAACTTTCAGCATATATTCAACCAACATGGGGAGGCTATAATAGAGAAAGAGGGGGTTATAGACAGAGGGAGACAATATCCAGGCAGAGAAAAGGTATATGAAAGTAACATATTCCTAGAAACTACACGTGGTACAGAAAAAAACAGACATGCCCAAACTGTCCCCACTGGGTCTTGCAGACTTGCTTGACAGGATCAGTGGATTTAAAGACGTGTGATATACATTCAAAGAGGGAGACACAGAGGCCACGGTGGTTCATGTGTAAGAACTTTCGTTCCATTATTCCTTTTTCAGTGAGTGACATCTGCTCACGTGCCTTGAGCCACATGCAGATGGGGATTCCTGTTCCCAACTCAGATGTCTTTCTAAAGGATTGGCTTGGAAAATTAGTAGGGAGATAAATAAGCTCTATGTTCTCTCACAAAGTTGGATGCCAACTTGTCTTTGACAAGCAGCAAAACAAATCGGAGAAGGCAATGACACCCCACTCCAGTACTCTTGCCTGGAAAATCCCATGGACGGAGGAGCCTGGTAGGCTGCAGTCCATGGGGTCGCGAAGAGTCAGACATGACTGAACGACTTCACTTTCACTTTTCACTTTCATGCATTGGAGAAGGAAATGGCAACCCACTCCAGTGTTCTTGCCTGGAGAATCCCAGGGACGGGGGAGCCTGGTGGGCTGCTGTCTATGGGGTTGCACAGAGTCGGACATGACTGAAGCGAATTAGCAGCAGCAGCAGCAGCAAACCAAATATCAAGGTAATTTTAGTTAACTATAAACAATGCATTCTACTGAGCCTCCAAATATAAACAATGGTAGTCTCCATCCTAATTTCCTCATTGTCCTTACACCACTGACATAATTAAAAGAATAAATGTGTAATTTGGGATGTTTGATGTGAAAAAAATTAACATAGTTCTGAAAAAGATCCTAATCTCCTACAAAATACACAGTATCTGCAAAATAGAAATAGAATTAAATGTTTCAAGTATGTCCTTTTATTTTCTTTGGGCTACATAAGTGTCATTTCTGGGACAACCAAATCCCCTGAAAAGTAACAACAAAGTAGCAAACAATAGTTCTGCAGGAGGTTTTGGATTCCCCTTCAAATATGTACACATGAACACACACACACACATACACACACTTCCCCTTCAAATATGTACACATGCACACACACACACATACACACACACACACCCTGAGCTGTTTAAAAAACATTTGTACAACCTCCCACATTATTTATTCTTCACACACACACACACACACACACACACCCTGAGCTGTTCAAAAAACATTTGTACAACCTCCCACATTATTTATTCTTCCAAAATACAAAAACAAAGTAATCCCTAGATAGATTTACCCTTCTGAAACTGCTGAACTTTCAAATATTGAAAAATAAAACCCTGAGTGGCAGGAATGGAGAACGAAGGCAGCCAAGCTCATTACCAGCCTGCCTGTTCTCCTTTTTCACGGGTACAATCAACTCAAAGGTCTCAGGGAGAGAACGAAAACTAGGAAAATTGAAAGTTACAACCTCAAGCAGTTTCTATCAAACCACTTTCTTCCCAATTTACTATATGCACCCAGCCAACCTCTTCAATAAAAGGGAAAATCTGTTCTTTCACCAGGCACAGTGGAAAATCATGGCACAGGAAGGAACTCTACCTCCCAGATGAAAAAACTGCAAATTGTCTGACTTGGTGAATATTCAGGCAGTCAACAGATAATTTGAAATTGCACCTCTGTCTCTTGATATTTAAACACAAAAAGATACTCTCTACAAAAGTGTTCATGGTATATTCTTTTGTAAAATGTCAACCTCTCCACTGGCTGCTTCCTCTTCTGAAACCAGAATTAGGGAACATTTGATTTACATCACCTAACTTTCAACCTAATTCATCACCAATTTGACTTAATTATGTGCTTTTCCATAAAGGTTCAAATTTTTTAAGATCCAGCTAAATTTTACATGTTCAATAAGTTGTAGTGTAAGAAAAAAGGCACTGTTAGAAAGCTTTTTAAGACATAAGCTCAATTTATGTAACTAATTCTTGGTTTACATTCTAACTCTTATGTTTCCTTCAAAAAACTGAGAATGAACATTGCTTATCTCTAGCAAAGTTTCTTTCTATTGCTTCTGAACTTTCACAACTATCACAATTTGAATTTAAATGAAGAGCACCCCATTTGATCTACATATTTCAGAAGGCAAAAAGATAGCTTTTGTTGAGTATATAATTATTTAAGATGATACGATCATTCAATACAGAATTAAAATCTCAGATGTGAATTATTTACCTGTTTCTGCTTTTTCATCAAAGTAATATTTGGATTAGATGTGGGATATGTGACTTTTGGGGACTATGGTTTGTTTTTTTTTTTCTATCAATAATTCTCAGCACCTTGCCTTTTGGGTTATAACTGGCCTTGAATAATCTAGGAAGGAAATTGCCAGCCTCAAAATACCAAGCAATGAATAATTTTCCATTCAATTCTCTTTGCCTAGAGCTCAGTAGTAGCAGCACAAAACATAGTGGCAAAAGGATGTTTATGAAATAAATAACTTCCACCAAATATTTTTATATTATAAAAGTATCACCTGCACTTGGGAAAGCTGGAAAATACATTTTCAAAATGAAGGCTATTAAAACAACCCATAAATTACTACCTACAAAAGACAGTTACCATTTTTCATTTTTCTTCTATAAACAGAAGAAAGCCAATAATATTGAAAACCTCAATTAACTGAAACCCTCAAGGGAGGAGGTATAGTTGTGGTGAGTTAGAAAGTTTTCTCAAATTCCATAATAGATGTATTGTTTTTGAACCAGAAGAAAAAAATGAAAGAGATAAAATACAGTAATCTGTTTGCCTAGTCCAATAATTAGTGGATAAAGTATAATTTATAACTCCAGGCATGTGCAGTACTTTTCGGTCATCAGGGCTGAAGAAATAGAAGGGCTAGAACAGAGCTAGAAAATTCAAATGCTCATACAGAGACCAAACAAGTGCAAAATGCATGTCTGAAGAAGATAACCAATAGGCACTACTCAATTCTGGTTAAGGGTTGTCATGCGAAGGGTAAAAAAAAAAAAGCCTAGTGTTATCAAATTCTCCTGTTTTGCTGGTGGTGGTGGTATTGTTGCTCCTTTGAGAGTAGCTGGAAATTTGTGTTTTTATGTGAAACTTCCAGTTTAAAAATTTTCAATTAAACAGACATTTTTAAAACATGTAAGCTAACTTGTATGACAATGAACCTAAATTGCCCTATCAATTACCAGTTTGGTTATCAGAGATTGAGTTGAACTTGAGTTAGACTCAGATCATAGTCTTGATCTATAGGACAAGATGGGAAGACAGGAAGCTTCCACAAAGAGAATTCAATATGTATAGAGACTTAGGGATTCACTAATACGTAAGCAGAATAATATTGAACCCTCCCCAAAGACATGGAAGTGAAAGTCACTCAGTCATGTCCAACTCTTTGTCTCCCCAGGGACTGTAGCCTGCCAGGCTCCTCTGTCCATGGAATTCTCCAGGCAAAAATACTGGAGTGGGTAGCCATTCCCTTATTCAGGGGATCTTCCCAACCCAGAATTCCAACCCAGGTCTCCTGCATTGCAGATAGATTCTTTAAAACCTGTGACTGTTACCTTACAGGGCAGAAGGGACTCTGCAGATGTGATTAAGATTAAGGAGCTTGAAAAAGGTGGATTATCTAGGATCATCCTGGTAGACTCAACCTAATCACTTGAGTCCTTAAAAATAGAAGCGGAAGGCCAAAGGGTAGGTCAGAGAGATAGGACATGAGGATCTGACCTGCTGTTTCTGGCTTTGAGGATGAAAGAAAAGGGCAACAAACTGAAGGAGGTAGTGGCTTCTAGAAGAAGGAAAAAGTAAGGTAACAGATTCTCCCCTAGAACCTCCAGAAAAGAATGAAACCTTGCTATCACTTTGACTTTAGCCCATGAGTCTTGTATTAGACTTTTTACCTACAGAACTGTAAGATAATAAATATGTATTAATTAAGTCACTAAGTTTATGATCATTTGTTAGAACAATGGTAACAAAATAATACAGTGTCCCTAGCTTTACATTTTATAGATTTGGAAACTAAGGTCTACAGAGCATAAAGAAGAAGCTGGGAGAAAAAGACATTTGGTGATCTTCCCTCTGTACCAGCCTGCCTTGACTGCTTTAGTGTTTGTTTGTTTTTTTAATGTAATTTTCTCATAAGAGTGGAATCAATAACATGCACAGAAAAGAAAGAGAGGGCACGGGGAAAGAGGAGAGGTGAGGACAGGAAAGAAAAGGAAAAAGGAAAAAAAGAGAAACATTCTGTTTAACTAGAACTTACTGGAGTAGTAACATTTGGTCTGGGATTCAGAACTAGATAAAAGGACAAATAAGTGAAAGGGAGAAAGAGATAAATTCAATTTAAAATGCAAAGCCACTCCACTACATAATCAGCCTACCTCTTTACAGTTACCTAAATGCCCGCTTTTGATCCTTCACTGTCTAAGCAGTTTGGAATTTGCAGAAATGAAAGCAGCTTGGGCATGGGTTGCATGTCCTGCTGTCTCTGGAGGATTTGTGAGGATCTATTAGCCCATGGATTATGCACATTTTCTGTTGGCTTGGGTGTAAACCATCTGCAGTCTGACTGGAGCTGTGATATGCCTGCCGAGATGATGATTGCAATCACAGCTCGACGGCAAGAGAGATGCCAAAGTCAGCAGCGTGAAGGACATCAGAGCTTAAGCCTACTCGGAAAATCTGTCCACTTTCACTCCTGCTTCCATTTACAGTGTGCAGTAGAACAGCCTCGGTGAGACACAAAGACTTCTTCCAAAGGTGCCACAACTAGTGCCTGTGCTGCTGGCACTTGAGCACTGATGCATAGAGACAGGAGGATGACAGGAAACGTTTCTACTGTTTGGTTCTAAAGGTTCAGAGCAAGTATCCCACTCCATCTCTGTATATAGCCTACAGGTTGTTCTTTCAGGCTGTCCTTGATGTTCATATCAGCTAGATTCACCAGGAAAAATACTCTGGGATGAGAACAAAGAGAGAAACCAAGTATATAACATAGTCTGTCTCTCTTCTTATCAAAATGGCCAAAACTGATGGCGTCTCCAATCTTCTCTGTGCACTCAGAGCTACTGTAAGCTGAAGTAGGTCTAAGCCATGTCTCATGCCAAGCAGACAGCATAAAGGTGGGGTGGCTGTCCCTCCTTTCCTAAAAACTGACCTTGAGGGTACAAGGAAGTGTGTCATTCCTGTGCCAGGTAGGAGGATGCACACTACTCAGCACAAACCCCAGAGCACGATGGAGAGGCTGTGTCTAATAAAACAATGCAATCTGAGCCATCCTTCAAAGCTTTACAAATGCCATTGCCAACTTTTTGATTTCCCAGGCCACTGTAGCTCCCACTGCTAATCTTCTTCCTCTGAGTTCAAACTCTAACACCTCCAGTATTTCTCCGTGTGTTCATCAATGACAGAAATACAGTTGAAAGTGGCCAAAGCAAAAAAGAAAATTATTGGCAGACATAACTAAAAAAACATCCATGACTGTAATGCAATTTCTGGCACGGCTGCTTCTCAAGGAGTGCCATCAGAAGGCACTTTCTCTTTCTCTCTGGCTCTTGGTTCTGTTTTCTCCCAAGTTGGCCCCATTCTTACTCAAGTGGTTGCAGGATGACTTCGGGTAGTTTTAGGCTTATATTCTATTATCTCAGCAACTCTGGGGGAAAAGCATGCTTCTTTTCTAACAAAAGTCACAGAATTGAGTCTGTGGTTCTGAATAGCGTAGCTTGACTATATGTAAGTGAAAGTTATTCAGTCGTGTTCGACTCTTCGCAACCCCAGGGTCTATACAGTCCATGGAATTCTCCAGGCCAGAGCCTTTCCAGGAGGGAGCCTTTCCCTCATCCAGGGAATCTTCCCAACCCAGGGATTGAACTCAGGTCTCCCGCATTGCAGGTGGATTCTTTACCAGCTGAGCCACAAGAGAAGCCCAAGAATACTGGAGTGGGTAGCTTATCGCTTCTCCAGCAGATCTTCCTGACCCAGGAATCGAATTGGGGTCTCCTGTATTGCAGGCGGATTCTTTACCAACTGAGCTGTCAGGGAAGCCCTAGCTTGACCACATGTCCATCCCTAAACCAATCATCAAAACTAGAATGATGCAACTGCCATGTGGCCATGCCATGATCCTTTTAAACAAAGCAAAAGGTCAGTCTCACACCAACCATGTGGTCCAAGAGTAGCTTGTTTCTTCAGGGAAACTCAGAATGATACTCAAGGAAAAAAAGAGAACAAATGCCAGCCAGCCT
Source organism: Giraffa tippelskirchi (assembly GCF_054371585.1). Taxonomy (NCBI): domain Eukaryota; kingdom Metazoa; phylum Chordata; class Mammalia; order Artiodactyla; family Giraffidae; genus Giraffa; species Giraffa tippelskirchi. The sequence continues at coordinate 21,216,623 of NC_137283.1, read as the reverse complement.
GGCAAAAACAGCCAAAATCCAACTATGCTCTAACTCAGGACTACAGTGATGGAAGTAGCTCAATGAAAGGAGGGAACTTATGTGCATATTTTCCTTTCTGTTTCCAAATTTTCTTTAATGTTATTCTATTGTCTTTATTTTTTAATGAAAGTGGAAGGTGTGGAATAAAGGAAAAGAAAAACAACGCTAAGTTTTAAATAAATGTAGATATGATAATATAAAAGTCAAGGGTTTTCTTCAGAATAATAGAATCTACCATTTGACATTATTCTTTTTAAAGTGTTCATGTATATTACCTCACTGGATCAGTTTAAGTCATTCCTTCTGGAGATGACTAAATAAGACAAATGACATCATGGATATGTCTTCCAAATGATTTCTGTTTCACTAAAATGTATTGCTCTGAAACTAAGAGCATGACTCCAAAATAATTCAAGTAATAGGTATATGATGTTTTTCAAAAAAACGAAGAAAGAAATATTGCAACAGATTTCAAACACAATTGGGAGAGATCTAGTACTATAGAAATCCAGTACTATAAAATATTAAGTCTAGGCAGTCTATTCTTTGCCTAGAAAACCCTTTTTTCCAGGAAACATTCCCTGATCCCCTTATTAAGCTCTCTGAGTTAAAGTATGTTATTAACATTAATACTCCTCTCTGACCCTTATTTCAGTCTACCTTATATTATACTTAGATACACACTCTTAGCGGGCAAGGATGTGCTATTTTCCATATATTTACAGACTCTTTCCCACCCTGAAATTGCAACTGAAGTGCCTATTTTGTTTTGTATTGCTTTATTTATTTATTATATCATTCAGTGACAGAAGACCTGAAGAAAAGAAGACAGAGTTGTTTCTGCAAGAGCTATAGACAGAGAAACACATAGCAAATCTTAAGTACTGTGCACATAACCTTTTCCAGAGAAGCCTATCATTTTACTTCCACCTCTTAGTGGCAAAAGAGAAGAAGAAAATGGCTATGAACACTACCAAGGAGGAAGCAAAGGTCTAGGAATGAAACCAAGTTCTCCTCACTATAGTCTAACTTTAGCAATCATCTGAAACAGGGAGTTAAAAATAAAGGTCTCACCCAAAAGGCAGCCAGGATACAACCCAGTTACTTACGCTGAGCCAGCATCTTTTCAAAGCCACTTTTCAGGCAGTTAAATACAGCCACGTACAGTTCTCTGGGCCAGAGCCTGAGCTAATTAGGGAGTCACTGGAAAGGAACAGTGAGACTTTTAATAAAAGAGCCACCACAAGCCATAGCATTAGTACTATGCCTCTTCAAAACGCCAGAGTCTATTTCTTGCCATCACGCATTACCACACTAACAATTAAGGGAAAAGGGGTTTGGGGTAATGAGAATTTCATAAGCCATAAGTGTTTTTGTAATTTGCAGCATCAGAACACTTTAATAAAGGGAAGTCAGCAAGGAAAAGCACATGTTTTATTTTTCCATAGATACAACTTGCAAACATCTAACTCAGCTGCCCTTTCACTACCTTTAAAGTGTTTTTCTTTTGAGAAAAATAACATTCTATTTAGGTTTTCCATCAAGCTTGATTAATTGGGTTATAAAATGGATACTGTTTAAAAGGATATCATCAGAAAATAGGCTCATTGTAAATGAAAGGGGTATGTCAGAGAAGGAGCACCCTGACTCTCAGACTATAAAAGAGTTACTTTACCAATATCAGACATCATTACAGTAGTAACTTGTAACACATCTGACCCCAACTCTCATCACTTAATAAATAGGACAAAAAAGTGTCCTCTGCATCTGGTGGGAACATGGAAAGCTCTGTGTTAATTTTTTTTGTTTTACTTTTGAATTTGTGCCTGTGTTTTCAGAGACTCTAAGACTGATTATCTTAAAGACAACGTAGCCAAACACTGGGGGCTTCCCAGGTGGCACTAGTGGTAAAGAATCCACCTACAAAGCAGGAGACGTAGGAGACATGAGTTCAATCCTTGGGTCAGGAAGATCCCCTGGAGGAGGAAATGGCTACCCATTCTAGTATTCTTGCCTGGGAAGTCCCATGGACAGAGGAGCCTGGCGGGCTACGGTCCGTAGGGTCGCAAAGAGTCAGACACAACTGAAACAACTTAGCATGCACACAGCCAAACCTTGAACCAAGAGATTAAACTTGTGAGCCATATTTTTATTCCTCTAAAATTCCTACTGTTATTTATAACAGTGACTTCAAGTCTGGTTGTCAGTTTCTTTGGCAATAAGGATTCCTTATGTAAATAACACTTTATAGCTTACAAGACACTTTTTCACAAATGTTATCTAAATTCTCACAGTAGTATCTCCATTAATAGCTCCAAGCTTACCTAACTACCCCCAGATTATAGCATTTCATAAAAAGACAAAAATATTTTAAATCTTCCCAATTTATTTTTAAGCAATAAAATACTGTTTTTATTTTAAAAAATGAAAGAATTACAAGATAGTATTTTAGAAATCTGAGGCTTAACTAGTCTATTTTTTAGCAACACACACTTATCAAAGTATTGGAACTACAGCATTGAAATTTTCAAGCTTTAAATATAGAAATAAAATTTTAGTCATGCATCATAATTAAAGGATATCTAGTAGATACTTCCAAATACTAAGCAATCTTTAAAAAGTGCCATGTTTTAAATTAGTTGATATATGCAAACGATAGGGCACCATTAATAGGGGAGAAGAGAGCAAAAGCCTGAAGCATGGGAAAGAAAGAATGAATGAAGTAGTTATCCTGACAATCAAAAATTCAAGTTTCCCAAAACTCAACAGTCATGTCCAAAGGCAAAAGAGGAAAACTCCTCATGTGGAATAGTTTTGGAAGCCATGAGAAACCTAACAAAGACTCTCCATCAGATTCTTCCATTTGATTGGTTGATGCCTGAAATTCTACCAGACATGCTTCCCTGCTGTTTGAGGATTTGACCCTATTAGACTCCACCCATTTGGGGATTGAGTGGGAAACAGAGAGCACATATAATAACATAAGCTGCTCTAGTTTATCTATACTCCATGCGACTAGCAGTTAAAAAAGGAAATTTTTGAAGGTGAAGCTCTTACAATGAAGCAATGATACCACATATTGACTGAGTGTTGTGTGTTAAATATTTCATAGCTACCATCGCACACTGAAACTGTGAGTTGGGTTCTTAACACATGTCATGTATAAGAGACCGAGGCTCAGAATGGTTAGATCACTTACTCAAAGTTCAGGGAAAACAAATGACAAATCAGAGGTCAGAGCTAGACCACTGGAAAAGCTAAATGGGTGCTAAACTGAAGATGAGAAGATGGCTTTGGGCTCCTTAAAAAGAAAACTCAGTATTGAAACAATAACTGAAGCACAACCAACTCTGCAGGTGATAAAGGGACTCCAGGTCTCAATACAGAAGAAAAGAAAACAAGCAAAGAGACCAGCAAAGAAATGGTCCCTTCCTTTCTTGTCTGTCCATCTGTCTGTCTCTCTCTCTTGTCTTTCTCTGTTATCAAACTCACACAACACTAAAATTCAAAGCACACTGATAAAGAGATGGAAAACTTAAACCACTGAATAAGCAGTGAATTTATAATTACACATTGTAATTCTTTGGGATTCTGTCACAATAAGGGTACATGTTTACAGAGACAAAGAGAATAGAGTGTAAGGAGAATTTTAATTCATGGCAAGAAGATAATCAGAAAATAAATGGCACTGAACTTTGCCTCCGATTTTAACAAAGGACACCAGTATGTGGGAAGCTCCCTAAATATAATTAGTGTTAAAAACTGAGTCAGGTCTGGTGCAGGATATTTCCTGGTTTTGCCAAGCAAAGAGGTTAGAAAACTTAATATTGATATTAACAAAGATGGTTATTTGACTCTTACTTTGTTAGGAACTTTCCTAGAGAGTTCTATATTCTTAAACAATATAATTTCACCAAGAGAAGAGTTTTGGGTACTGCAAAGAAAAACCAAATCATGCAAAATAGTAACTGGCCAATTAGATCTGACTGAATTAATTATGCTAATTATCAGCTATTGGTAAGACTAATATTTTAAATGACTGGAAATGCAGAGAGAGAAAACAAATCCTGGAACATGCCAAACTCAGTCACTGAAAATATAGTCAGCCTAATTCTCTGATGCTAATACCCATCACTAATCCCATTCAAGGGGATTTCTGTAGTGTTTTTCTTTATGAATGAGTGTTTTTAACTCCCTGAAAAACTATAAATAACCAAAGTCCTACAAGAGAGGAAGAGGAGCAAGGTATGGTGAAAAAACGCTCACCAAATTTTAGTCATGGGTCTTCCTGGTACTCTTGAACTAACCACACCAAGTCTTTGACACCATGTATTTCTCCCTACAAAATAGGGAGACTAAACTAAAGAAACCCTGGAGTCTAACATTATATGATTTTATAAGTCATCCATAACTATATTTTTTTTTATAAATTTATTTATTTTAGTTGGGGACTAATTACTTTACAATATTGTAATAGTTTTTGCCATACATTGACATGAATCAGCCATGGGTTTACATGTGTTCCCCTTCCTGGACCCCCCACCCGCCTCCCTCCCCATCCCATCCCTCTGGGTCATCCCATTGCCCCGGCCCTGAGCCCTTGTCTCATGCATCGAACATGGAATGGTGTTCTGTTTCACATATGATAATATACATGTTTCAATGCTATTCTCCCAGAACGTCCCACCCTCACCTTCTCCCTCAGAGTCCATAAAATTGTTCTATGCATCTGTGTCTCTTATTCTGTCTCGCATATAGGGTTATCGTTACCATCTTTCAAATTCCATATATATGCATTAGTATACTGTATTGGTGTTTTTCTTTCTGGCTTACTTCACTCTGTATAATGGGCTCCAGTTTCATCCATCTCAGTAGAACCGATTCAAATGTATTTTTTTTAATGGCTGAGTAATATTCCATTGTGTATATGTACCACAGCTTCCTTATCCATTCGTCTGCTGATGGACATCTAGGTTGCTTCCATGTCCTGGCTATTGTAAACAGTGCTGCGATGAACATTGGGGTACACGCGTCTCTTTCAATTCTGGTTTCCTCGGTGTATATGCCCAGCAGTGGGATTGCTGGGTCATATGGCAGTTCTATTCCCAGTTTTTTAAGGAATCTCCACACTGTTCTCCATAACTATATTTTAAGAAGAATTCACTTTGGTCAAATGAAGCATTAATTAATTAAAAATTAAAACCGCAGTCTGTGCTTACAAGTGTCCTTTAAAAAAGAGAACACATGTAAACCCATGGCTGATTCTTGTCAATGTATGGCAAAAACTATTACAATATTGTAAAGTAATTAGTCCCCAACTAAAATAAATAAATTTATAAAAAAAAAAAGAAAAAGAAACAAAAAAAAAAAAAAAGAGAGAGAGAGAACTCACTGGAATTCTGCTTTATTTAGAGCATTTTAAATGAAGTTATTCCTACATATCCTAAAGATCTCTCGATATATAGGAAGAGTCAGCAAAAAATATATATTTTTTTATTTTGGAGAACAAAATACTGGGAATTTCTGTGATAATCAAACTGCTTTATTCTCAGCACAGTTCTGCTAGTTTAACTAGCATCTTACTGCCCTCTCTTGGTAGATACTGAGATGACAGAAGCTGATTTCTATGCGGGGATTAGAACGTGGCTTTGTGCCTGGGCATGCAAGTAACGCTTTCCGTCACTAAGTACTTGTGAAAATAATTTTCTCTTTAGTGCTGTCAGTGTGATTTTACGGCTCTCTCATTATCCCTTAACGTTTTCACATCCCAGAGGCTAGAAGTCAGCTTTTTAAAGTCATTTAAGTGGAGAAGGAAATGGCAACCCACTCCAGCATTCTTGCCTGGAGAATCCTGTGGATGGAGGAGCCTGGTGGGCTGCTGTCCATAGGGTCGCACAGAGTCGGACACGACTGAAGCGACTTAGCATTAAGCTTCAACAAGATACTTTGATTCTTGTCAACAGAGGGATCTACCTAATAAGACAAGCATAAATGTAATCTATATTATTTAAAAGGTAGAAATTCGTTGTTTTCAAGACTGGTTTCCTCCAAGAACCAATTCAGATGGACAGATACAGAATAATGTGCAGAATGTTTACTAGAGAGTAGTTTGAGTAGCAATCCTCCTTCTGGAGGAAGGGAAGAAAGAAGACAGGAGATGGGGCTGTAATGCGGTCTCAACAAGGGCCTCCATCAGCTCCCCAGAGAACCCTGAAACTGGATGGCCCCCTCAGTTGGGGCAAAAAGACAGTGATATGACTCATATCAACTAGTCATTGGATACATTCTGCCTCTAGGAAGCAGCCATGACCCTGGACAAGGTGACCGATTAGCAAAGGGCAGTTTCTGGAGAGGGCTGATACACTGAGGACTGTCAGCTAGCAGCACTTCCAGAAGGCAGACGAACAGATCTTTCAGTCCTAAAGGAGAATCTGGGTGTCATATCAGAGTGTCTGCTACATAATTACTCTATACTGTGGTTAACAACTTTCTGTTTCTTAATAGACAACAGACAATTAATCTTAAAACAATTCCAAAAATCAAAGGTAATAAATATAGGAAATAGTGCAACCACTTTGAGAAGCAGTTTGGTAGTTTTTTTGAACAGTAAATATAAATGTACCATATGAACCAGTAATTCCACTCCTGAGTGAAAGACAAATGAAAATATACATCTACACAAAGACTTATGCACAAAGAATGTTCATAACAGCATTATTCAAAATAGACTCAAAAATTGAAACAATGCAATGTCTATCAACTGGTAAATGGAAATGACAAAATGTGTTATATTCATAGAATGGAATAATATTCTGCAATAAAAAGGAATTTAGTACTGATACATACATACTACAACAAGGATAAACTTTGGAAACATTATACCAGGACTTCCCTCGTGGCGCGGTGGATAAGAATTTGCCTGCCAATGCAGGAGACACGGGTTTGATCCCTGGTCCAGGAAGATCCCACTGCCTCGGGGCAACTAAGCCTGTGCACCACAACTACTGATCGCACACTCTTGAGCCCACAAGCTGCAACTACTGAAGTCCAAGAACCTAGGGCCCAGATGCTGCAACTAATGAACCCGTGTACTGCAACTACTGAAGCACACACGCTGAGAACCTGTGCTCAGCAAGAAGAGAAGTCACCACAATGAGAAATCCATGCATCCTAACAAAGAGTAGCAGCCCCCCCACTCACTGCAACAAGGGAAAGCCTACCCAAAACAAGAACCCAGCACAGCCAAAAATAACTAAATAAATAATACATTATGCTAAACAAAAGAAGCCAAAAGAGACGGCGTGTTACATGAGTTCCTACATGTAATACCAAGGAGTGACTATACACACATTTAACGAGATCACATTTATTTTTTTTTCCTTCAAGATTGCCCTAGATGTTCATTTCAACTTATTTTCACCAAGATACAAAATACATAGGGGGAAAAGGCAGGAGTTAAAACAGAAAAAAAAAAAAAAATCTAACCTCTATTGAGAGCATACTATAGTCAATACTGTCCTAGGCAGTCTTCATATATAATTATTATTTAACTATAATTTCTGTGAGGTGGATGGTTATTTTTATTTAATGAATGAGAAAGCTGAGGTTCAGAAGATTAAACAGTTACCTGAAGTCATCAAGTATGGTTAAAAAAACAACAATGGATAAGATTGTATAAACCAGACAATATATTTACGAATATCAGACTACTTTGTGATTGTCTTTTTTGGAACTATGAAGCAAGATTCTGTCCCCTATGTATAGGAATGGAGTTTCCTCTGAAAAAACTGACTACCTCACTATAAAACATCCTGGGGAGAAGTTTTCCTGAAGCTGGATATTTCTTTTAAAAACTTTCTGCCCCATTTACTTGGACACCAAGGTTCAAAGCAATTGGGAATGATTGTGGGAGATGAGGTGCTCCTGGCCACATAAAGCCAGGACAGAAGGGAACAGAAAGCTGGCCTGGAATCACAGGTTGGGTTCTCCAGAAGCAGATACCAAGAGGGTTGTGGGGAGGGGGCAACGTGTTTATTAGGAAAGAACGTCAGTGAAAGGAAGCACTAGGAGGCGAGATAGGACAAAACAAGAAGCTCCACTGTGATGCAGGCCTGATAAAGCCCTGACCAACCTGCTGGGGCTCTCTGGAGCAAGCGCTGCCCATCAGAGTTCTTGGGTGTCACATCTCTGTGTCCACTGCACCTAGGGAGAGACCCCAGGTTTGATCTGCGTTAGGAGTAGTTGAAAATTATTCTCCACACTGCACATCCTTTTCATTATATTCTGGCCTCAGTTTGTGCTATGAGTGATTAGAAAAAGAGCCTATGACCATGGGAGAATAACAGACAGGAGAGATGTAGGTGTTAGAATGACTTCGTCTGCAAGTACAGACAGACTCAACTTGTTGAGATAATATGTATTGTTTCTTACGTGGGGAAATTCAGGGTTAGAGCAATTTCAGAGGTTATGTGACTGGGGCTCCAGCTCCACTTCCCTGTGATTATCTTGCTTCCTCTCTCCTCTGCGTTAACTTCATCCTTAGACTGGTGGTAAAAGAGGAAGTAGTTCCAGACAAAATATACAAACAAAATAATGTCTTCTGGTGCATCCTTCATAAAAACAAGAAAACCTTTCCCCAAACCCCCTACTTCCACCCCAGCAGAACTTCCCTCACATCTTATTGGCCAAAACAAATCATTTATCATCTCTAAACCAATCACTAGCATGTGGTCCACTTGGAATCACCATGACTGGCTCAGTCTAAACAGAATCTGCCTGCTCTAACTACTGCTGAGACCAATGACCTCTAAAGCACAAAGTTCTGGGGAGCTTTGTCTGGATATTCAGACAAAGTCAGAATTCTCTCAGGAAGAAGTAAAAGGCAAAATGTTGGTCAGGTGTACAATCAACATTGTACCCTGCACGAATGCTCTAATTGCTGAAATCAGGAAGTGTCACCTTGCCAGGAACTATGGTGCAAAGTTCAGAAGTAGCAGAAGCTGGAGTTTGGGAGCAAGAACAGAAAAAATCACATTGGCTTATTTCTGGTTGGCCAACAAGTTCCTTCAGGTTTTGTCATCTTAATAAAAAAAAAGAACAAACTTTTTCGCCAACCCAATACACTAAAGTAGTATGCTAAACATTACATTAAAAGCCAGTTGTAACTCTTTGGATCTAAGGAGAAAGACTGTTTAGGAGAGAACATGAAAATGAGGATTAGCTATAGGAAAACAGCTACAGGGTATGAGTTAAAGCAACAGAGAGACCAAGAGCTAATCAGAAAGACAGGGGAAACAGAAGGGAAAAAAAAAAATTTGGAGATAGAACAGCAAGGATACTATCCAAGTTAGTAAAGGAGACTAGACCAACACAGTAGGGCCTTGCAGTGAACTAAAAATGAAAACCACTAATGTTCTTTAAATCCAGAACTCAATAAAACTAGCATAAAGGATAATGACTTCATATGTACCGTTTCTGTGTTATACTTTCCCATTCAGCATAATAATGTGATAAAGGCCAGTTGGACTGCAAAAGAAAGCTATAAGCAGTGTTAGAGTATCTCCACTAAAAATTAGGCCAATACATAGGTCACTGGAGCCATAGGAAGAACTTCCCCTGAGGGGCCACTATTTTCAGGGAAGTACCTTCCAGCAGGGCCCATCCAAAGTTTTCATTATCATCATCATCCAATATGTACTAGATACCCATCCACTGTGCTAACCACCCGAGATAAAGAGACAAAGGAGTTGCTTCCTGATTGATAGGAAGATTGAAAATATATGGAATTAATTTGGAGAGACCTAAAAGCAGTGCTATTATGCTAGTAAATGTTTAATAACAAGGGAAAGCCCTAACTTACAGTGTTTGCTGATTTCCATGGTTTAAGTACTATCATGATGGTCAGTTTCAAGCTACCAAGATGAAATCAATCCAGCTAAAAAAATACATATAAATTTAACAACTGGCTCTTCTGAGATGATATAATTGCCTCCAGCACACCACCACTTACACAACATATAATCGATGTCTCTACCCTCCCCATGTCACATTCAGATAGAAAAATCAAAGCCCAGAGATAAACTGACTTGACAAAGGCCATACAACTAGGTTGCACCAAAACTAAGAACAGAATCTAGTTTCTCATGTTTTCCACTGTAACTCACTCTGTAAGGTCTAAGACAATGCTTTAGGGCAGCAGTCCCCCACCTTTTTGGCACCAAGGACCCGTTTTGTGAAAGATAATTTTTCCATGGCTGCTTTGGGGGAGGGGGGAGGAGGGAGGAGGGAGGAGGGAGGAGGGGTGTGAGGGGTGGGGAAGGGGATGGTTTTGGGATGACTCAAACATATCATATTTATTGCATACTTTATTTCTATTATTATTACATTAACTCCATCTCAGATCATCAGGAGGTTGGGGACCCCTGCTTTATGGCATTTAAGTTAGAGATTGAGAGCTCAGGTTCTGGAGTCCACAGGCCTGGGCCTAAATCCCAGGTCCAACTGAGAAGACTTTATGACCTTGGAAATTCACTAAACTACTCTGAGCCTAATTTTTGTTATCTGTAAAATTAGAAATGATAACACTAACTATATCTTAACGAATTATGGTGAGGATTAAATGAGACCAACATGTAAACTGCTTGCAAAGAGCCTGGCATAAAAATTTAATATACATTAGTTGGTATTATTACAGCCCATTAATATCTGCCTGGCCAGCATTACTCAAAGTGTGGTCTGGGAATCTAGTTTGTTATCGGTCCTTGACAAGATAACTATAGAATATGATAGTAAGAGTTTAGAAACTTACTAAACATTTTGGCATTGCCACAACATCCAAGCATGGGATCAGTGGACTTATTTTGATAAATAAGGTATAAACAAGTTTGGATGCTGTCAGACTCAGTGGTGAGCAGCATGGGGCCTAAACTGCATGCAAGTTAAGCACACAATAAGACCTTGAAATATGTGATATTTCTATTGAATTTGTCACCTGTAACCCACAAGGGAATAAAAATCTGATAAAATACAGGTACCTATTTTTAAAACTTGTTATAATATTTTTATAATAGTTATGATTTTAGATTAAGCTTATTTTTAAATTATACTTTAATAACCTAAATTAAGACATAAAATTATTTTATTTTTAACTCTAACTTACATATGCCAAGATAAACCTCACTGAAATATTTTTTCCAGAAGAGACACTCATTTTTCTGCAATCAGCAGCAGCAGTAAATCAAATGATAATGGTAAAGTTTACTCCAAGTAAATGAGGACCAAACAAATTTGTACCAACTCTATTAGAAATATGATACCTTGTATATTGACTTTAGTTGTGTAGCCATAATTGAGGGTGAAGTACTAAAATCACAATGCGTTATTTGTAGAGACAAGCTGACTGGTCAAAACTCAAGTGGATCTTATATATAAATCAAAAAGAAATAAGCTCAGGGCCAAAGAATTCTTTGAAAAAAAAAGGGTGCTAAATTAAAAAGTTAATAGAAGCAGATGTTCAATATCTCACATATAAATATGAGTGCTTTAAAGCCTTTTTTATGTAGCTCTCAGATTGCTAAGACTAAAGAAACACAAAAATGTTTTATTGGAAATGTAAGTGAATTCAGGGCAAAGAAAGTAGCTCAAAAACTACTTTTCAATAACACAATAGCCCAGCATAGCCAGGCACTGGCTAATGATATAGAAGCCCAATTCATAGAACAAATATAGCTAGTAAAGTAATTTTAACTGTTAATATGGCAATTTTTTAAAGTATATTTATGATTACTTTCTAGCTACACTGCTGATAAACACAACTAGTTGTGAACTGTATAAACTTCTAAATTCTCAACAGTGTCAACACATGTGATTTGGAATTTAAATTTTGTATATGACTGTGGTCAAATGGAACAGCTCCAATAACAGCAAATGCTTTTGGAATAGTTACTCAAATAAGGAGAGGGGGTGACAGAGGATTAGATGGTTGGATGGCATCACCAACTCAATGCGCATGAGTCTGAGCAAACTCTGGGAGATAGTGAAGAACAGGGAAGCCTGGTGTGCTGCAGTCCATGGGGTCCCAAAGAGTTGGACATGACTTAGTGACTGAACAACAACGAGGAATCTGAGTCAAAATATAAGTTACTGCACTACTTTCTTCACTGGAAAAGTCTAGTTATTATGGGGAAAAAAGTCAGCAGGTTAAACAGTGTACTTAGTGATAGAGGAAAATTATGAGTTGCCATTAAAGCTAATTCACTTAAATCTCACACTAGTTTCTTTACGTAATGATAAAAAGCTTATAATAAAAAACTGTATATGGACTAAATGGCAAAATACAGGTCATTTCTTCTCCCTGTCAAGAACACTCACATCTATTTAAGATCAAAACACCAGTAAGAGAATCCCAGAACACAGTGGTGAGTCTCAAGTACCCCCTGCGCCTCAGCCATCAAGGCAGACTGCATTAGAAGGGTGAGAGAAGTGTCTACACGTTGACCACACTGCCCCTTTTCCAGGCCAGGGCAGCACCAGACTGAGGTCTCCCATCCGTTTCCAGTTCCTCCGGTGGGAAAAGAGAACCAGGGGTTGGAGGTGGGGGGGACAACTAGCTTTCCAAAGGATTGTGGGTCACTTTATGGGGAAATCTACTCTGATTTCTCATAGTAGAACTCTACTCTGATTTTACCACATAGATCATAGAGGAATCTGCTGCTGCTAAGTCGCTTCAGTCGTGTCCGACTCTGTGTGACACCATAGACGGCAGCCCACCAGGCGTCCCTAGGATTCTCCAGGCAAGAACACTGGAGTGGGTTGCCATTTCCTTCTCCAGTGCATGAAAGGGAAAAGTGAAAGTGAAGTTGCTCAGTCGTGTCCGACTCTTCACGATCCCATGGACTGTAGCCTACCAGGCTCCTCCATGGGATTTTCCAGGCAAGAGTACTGGAGTGGGGTGCCATTGCCTGGGGCTCAAATACCGTGAATCTGATTGTGATAGAGAAGAGGGGAAGGGCTTGCAACAAGCACAAGGATCTTGTCAGACCAAGTTCACACTTGTAGTGCCCAAGTATTAATAGTAATCCCAACTGGTAGCTTTGCTCACCTGCAGAACCAAGCTGGGGGTGGACTCTGACCAGGGAGCTTGACAGGATGCAGATCTGCTGATTTGGGTCCTCTAAGGAGGAATTTTCTCCATCCTAGATCCCAGCTTCCCAACTCAGGCAAGGTGCTGAGTCATACCTCCATCTATTGTGGAGAGAGTCTTCTGACCAGAAGGGCAGGCCCACATCTGACCAGGAGGGCAGGCGACAAGTCCTAGAGGTTGTGTGTGCCTGTGGTGCTTAAGCTGAGAGAAGGGCGGTTGGAACCAGTAGTTTGTAGAGCAAAGCCAGAGGACCTGCTTAGCCAGGGAACACAGGATGTGCGATGGCTTGAGGTAAGACAACAAAAAGCTTTACCAGTTTTAGGGCTGCTTCTTTCGCTGCACCCAGACAGGGAATTTAACTTGTAGCCTTGTTCATTACTGAATACAGCCTTCAGCTGTCTGACCAGAGACTCTAACCAGAGCACACCTGGAGCTGAATAGCCCATTCGACAGCCCTACATATAGTGGCACTTAACACAGAGTACAGCCTGTGACTTCCCTTGTCAGCAGAGGAAAATCGGTGGCAATATCTGACCAGGCTAGAATCAGGCCCACAAACTGTACATCTCTACAGGCCCTGAGCCCTAGCCTGTTGCCAGTGAAGGGAAGCTATTAATAAGTTATAGTCCCATCAGCTACTGACTATAGTACCCAGTCCTGACTGTGTAGTAAGCCTGACCAGAGAACTCAAGCAACTACAGAAACTGTCCTAAAACCTCACATGGGTAGGGAACCAGGCCAGCAGTCTTATCCAGATGTTCTCAGCCAGTGGCACTCCCCTCATCCCCATCCTCAGAGCTCAAATAGTTGCCTCACTCAAAAATGGACCATCTGCCCAAAGACATCACCAGCAGACACACCCAGAAACCCAAACTAAGCCAACTGGTGGAGAACTATCTTCGCAAAGCAAACCTACAAAGTCTGGAAGAGGAGCCCCATTACTCAAATGCACAGAGACCAGCATAACAAACCAAGGATCATGAAAAACCAGGTAAATATGATACCGCCAAAGGAAACTAAGAAAGCTCTAATAATTGACCCTAAAGAAAAGATCTATGAACTGTCAAATGAAGAATATCCTCTGGACAGGGAGAAAAGCATAGAGCAGAAAAGACGAACTGCACAAAACAAGGCCGGACAGGTAAGAAGAGCCTAGATCATGAAGAGTATCACATGATGATCTTTGAAGTTCATCCTCTGTGCAGGTGACACAAGCCACAAAAAGACCCCTCTACTTGCAGTGTGAAGAATAGATGGGCAGGGGCTAATTATGTGATTTGTGAGGGTATAGTACCTTTGCCCAGAGAAGGCAATGGCACCCCACTCCAGTACTCTTGCCTGGAAAATCCCATGGACGGAGGAGCCTGGTAGGCTACAGTCCACGGGGTTACTAAGAGTCGGACACGACTGGGCGACTTCACTTTCACTTTTCCCTTGCATGCACTGGAAAAGGAAATGGAAACCCACTCCAGTATTCTTGCCTGGAGAATCCCAGGGATGGTGGAGCCTGGTGCTGCCGTCTATGGGGTCGCACAGAGTTGGACATGACTGAAGCGACTTAGCAGCAGCAGCAGCAGCAGTACGTTTGCCTCAGGGAAGGGATGATGGGAAAGGGTGGTTATACTATGGGAGAGAGAAAAAGCCAGAGGAAAGGGAAAAAAGTCTGATACACACTGCCCACCATAGGCTATCAGTCATAGATCACCTCATTTAATATTCACAGCAACCCTATCTCATAAGTAAAGAAACTTCCATTTTAAAACTAAAGTAACTGAGACCCTCAAGTTTAACTCAAGGTCACACACTTAGTAAGTAGTAGGACCAGCACTTTCATACAGGTTTGACCAAAAAGCCAAAAAGTCTGGGGAACATGTTTACAGTTCAGGGTGAGAGAAAATAACACAGGGAGAAAATATGTACTTAGATAAAAAAAAAAAATGGAAGGATTTAAAGAAGATAGTAAAAGTTGTTTCCTGTACAATAAAATGTAGGAACAGAGAAAGAAGGTAAAAACAGGAGTAGGAATGAGAATCCTTATCATAAACTTTTTAAATTGTTTTGATTTTTTAATCTATCTGAACATACTTCCTTTTCAAAAAGTAGCATAAAACACTTTATAAAGAAAAAACAATTCAGTAGAATAGTAAAAAAAACAATCCAGAATGCAGGAGATTATATAAGGACTCGGAAATTGGCTTTGACTTTTTGGTAAAAGCCCACAATCTTAATTTTGCTTACTTAATATGCCTGTTTACTTAATATGCCAGCAGTGGTCACAGGACTGGAAAGGGCCAGTTTTCATTCCAATTCCAAAGAAAGGCAATGCCAAAGAATGCTCAAACTACCACACAATTGCACTCATCTCACACACTAGGAAAGTAATGCTCAAAATTCTCCAAGCCAGGCTTCAGCAATACGTGAACCGTGAACTTCCAAATGTTCAAGCTGGATTTAGAAAAGGCAGAGGAACCAGAGATCAAACTGCCAACATCCACTGGATCATCGAAAAAGCAAGAGAGTTCCAGAAAAACATCTATTTCTGCCTTATTGACAATGCTAAAGCCTTTGACTGTGTGGATCACAATAAACTGTGGAAAATTCTGAAAGAGATGGGAATACCAGACCACCTGACCTGCCTCCTGAGAAATCTGTATGCAGGTCAAGAAGTAACAGTTAGAATTGGACATGGAACAACAGACTGGTTCCAAATAGGAAAAGGAGTACATCAAAGCTGTATATTGTCACCGTGCTTATTTAACTTATATGAGAGTACATCATGAGAAATGTTGGGCTGGAGGAAGCACAAGCTAGAATCAAGATTGCTGGGAGAAATACCAATAACCTCAGATATGCAGATGACATCACCCTTACGGCAAAAAGTGAAGAAGAACTAAAGAGCCTCTTGATGAAAGTGAAAGACAAGAGTGAAAAAGTTGGCTTATAGCTCAACATTCAGAAAACTAAGATCATGGCATCTGGTCCCATCACTTCATGGGAAATAGATGGGGAAACAGTGGAACAGTGGCTGACTTTATTTTGGGGGGCTCCAAAATCACTGAAGATGGTAACTGCAGCCACGACATTAAAAGACACTCCTTGGAAGGAAAGTTATGATGTATATTAAAAAGCATATTAAAAAGCAGAGACATTACTTTGCCAACAAAGAAAGGTCCATCCAGTCAAGGCTATGGTTTTTCCAGTAGTCATGTATGGATGTGAGAGTTGGACTAGAAAGAAAGCTGAGCGCAGAAGAATTGATGCTTTTGAACTGTGGTGTTGGAGAAGAGTCCCTTGGACTGCAAGGAGATCCAACCAGTACATCCTAAAGGAGATTGGTCCTGGGAGTTCAATGGACTGATGTTGAAGCTGAAGCTCCAATACTTTGGCCACCTGATGCAAAGAGCTGACTCATCTGAAAAGACTCTGATGCTGGGAAAGATTGAGGGCAGGAGGAGAAGGGGATGATAGAGGATAAGATGGTTTGATAGCATCACTGACTCGATGGACAGGAGTTTGGGTAAACTCTGGCAGTTGGTGATGGACAGGGAACCCTGGTTTGTTGCAGTCCATGGGGTCGCAAAGAGTCAGACATGACTGAGCAACTGAATTGAATATGCCTGATTTGTATAATTATTATACATTTTATTTAATATTATTCATAGCAAAAAGAAAACATCTTTAAAGACTGTGCATGGGTTAAAAAGACTACTAAGTCCAATAACAATGTACAAAAAGTAGAATCGATAATCCCTATTAACATTTTGTTAAACCACTAATCTCCATGAAACATAAAATCAATGGACTTACCTAGCCATGGAAAGTAATCACATTCAAATGAATGGGAAGGTGGGGAAAGCTTTTTTGCAGTTTTACCAGAAGCAATACTTGGCCATTAATAAGACACAATGCTAAGAATTCTAAACTTTGTTTTTCAAAAAGAAGCAATAGAGGGGAAGGATGTAGAGTTAACAGACTACTATTTCTATTTAATTTATACAATCACTAATTAGAATAAAAAATCTTTTCATACAAATCTTCCACAATTTCTCTACTCCCCAATTCTTGCCTTGTCAAAGCAAACAAACAGAACTACTTGGGCCCAAGAGTGGGAAAAAAAAATCTTTATGGTAATACGAATGGCTCTTAGCCACAGTTATTACAATTTCAACCCTTTTATGCTAAATGGCACTTTCAGGGAAAATAATGATACCTGCATAAGAGTATAAGGTGAAAGAACTGTTGCTCAGTCAATTCCTATTTAGAAAAAGGTCTTAAAAGGAAATCTTAGTTTAAAACCTAAAGGTCATAGATCATTTCTCTTAAGATAAGATGTCTCAATCATGTATTCCTTCTTCCTGTGACTACTTTTGGAGACATAATATCTTCAAACATTGTATTATACAAACAAGAACACCAAAAATGTCTTTACTGATTAGATACTCTGCCCAATGAAAAAAATTATTTTATTGGAGATGACTGTCAGAGCTATTTTTATTGCTCTCCTAAACGTTCAATCTGTAATCATGCACTACACTTCTCTACTCTGAGAACAAAATGAATTAGATGACCGCCTCTCCATTTCAGATTGCATATTATACCATTCTAGGAGCTCAGACTGTGGGTCTGAAAGGAACTGACGTTCTGCATGGGGTGCCTTTTCCTGACGATCTTTAGACTCTCAGGGATACAGAAATCACTAAGGAGAGAAACCTTGCAAATCTTCTCTAAGTGTGCTCCTATTATTTTAAATCTCTTCTGGAAAATTGCCCCCAAATACAACTTCTGGAGGCAATAATAAAGACTGTAAAACTTCATGGAAAAGGAATTTCCACATGTCTATTTGCATTAAAAGACACAAATAGCACTTCTCTCTTCTATTCTTGACACAGTAAAAGTATATATTCAACTGGAATTGTTTGGTTGTCTATAGGATGAACTGAGGGGTCTATAATGTTAACCCAGTGTCTAAATATTTTCGTTGACCCATCTGAAAATGCAACATGAAATATTTGTTCTTTCTTGGTTAAAATTTTGCCTCTCTAAAAATTGTCAAAATGCAAATTGGACTGAAAGATTAACAAATTAAAATAGCCTTTAAAAATTAACATTTTGGGGAGGATCAGCACATTAGTTTATTTTTCAACATGTAACAAAGAAAAGAGCTGATAGTAACGATATTTCTGATAAACGGAGAAAGCACAGAATAAGCCTAAGTGTTGGACACCATATAATAAGGACAACTGTAGGTATTACCCACCAGAAAGGGATTCTAGAAAAATAGCAAGGAGAGTTAAGAATGAGAAATGTTAAAAGAGAAAATGGAAAAGTACAAAAAAGTGGGCTTGCCGTGCTTTTCTATTTATTTGCATACAAGCGGCCCTACTATCAACTTTCCATTATCTACATGTGAATGATCCACTTTAAATATCTTTGACATATCTTTTGCTTCACTGTGATTAATTTCTTGCCATCAAAAATATCTTTTAGCTAGTCCCCTATGGAATTCACACTAGTTCAAACAATTACTTAAAAATTTTAAATGAAGAGAAATAAACCTATCTTAATTTAAATTCAAAGATTTAACTGATAATATTATGTGGTCATAATCATGATAGTGGATTTGCTAAGCTTCTACTTCTCATGTAAGTATAATGCTGTCTCTAAGAATCAGCTGATAACCCTTCTCTGAAGTAAAATGAGGCTTGCTTCTATTTCTGAGTAGAACCTATCACATTCTCAGAATGCCATGACTGAGATTCTTCTGTCCCTAAGCCACCATGTAAGGAAGCTGGACTATTTATTTCAGATCTCTTGGACACAATGGTGTAGTTACACACATAATCTCTGGTCAAATCACTATTGTCCATTAAACAACCTGTGCATAAGATAACTTGACCTAATAGCCTTCCTCTGCCAGAAACATCAAAAGCAAGAGCTGTATATATTATCTCCATTACTCCTATAACTCTACCCAGAATGTATCTTTACTTTTCAAAAGGGCCTATATTCTATAAAGCCAAACACCAAAATACTAATAATGGCTATTGTTACATGAAATTATAAGCAATTTTTCTTCTTTGTGACTGTGTAGAGTTTCTGATTTTTTTCACAATGAGAGTATATGATTATAATAAGGAAAAAATACTATATCTATGGTTAATTTCAATCTTTGACAATGAAATTTCTCAAACAAAACTATTACATCTCTGTGAATGCAAATTACATGTTATTAATACTTCTTTCCTAGTCTTAAGCATTTTATTCCATATGTTCTATTTGCTTGTATAGATGTATCATAGTTTACATGCTCTCTGAGTACACATTCTGGATCTTATTACATAATTATATTCTCCCACAGTGGTTCATAGTCCTTCATATTTGTAAAGTAATTAGTAGCTGTTTGAGGAATGAATGATCCTTCCAAGAATGCAAAGATTAGGGTTCATGTAGTCATCTGATACACACCGGAAGTGCTAAAATGTTCAAATAATTCCATACTGATGGGTAATCCTAGAATGGTAATGTATAAGCAAAAAAAAGTTAACAAAATTTATAAATTATAAGTTCACTTCATTAATTCAAGCCTATTGTTAGGGTATGTCATAAAAATAAATCCTAAGTGAGCCTCCCATACTAGTGACAGATAAGAAATATTTGCAACACCCATCTGCTTGGCCCAAATCGCAGTATGCTGCAAGAGTATACTGCATATTCTTTATGAGACACCTTAAAAGTATCACCAGTTCACAATATTCCCAAATTACACAGTCACTTCTATTTCTAAAATGTTTAGGTTTTTTTTGTTAGTTTTGTTGTCAGTGCATTACAGTTCTTATATAAGGAATAAATGCAGTTTTTTGGCATTTGTAAGTATAAGAGTATAATAAAATAATAAAAATAAGCACGCAGAATAAAAAACTACAAAGTTATGATAGTTTCTTAATGTTCTTTTGAATATTATAAACATGAATTTTGTGAATCTAGAGGAAAACAAAGCAGAAATCAAGTTAATGAAGAAACAAGACTGGGAACATCTAATACTACACAAAGTGATAACAGCCTAGAATGTAGAATGTCTTTTGACGCTGAGCACAGACACTGCAAAGAGAAATAAATTTTAATTCTGAAATGAAAATAATGACTTATTTGAACAAAAAATGTTATTGACTCATTTTTAACAAAATATTAAATAAAATGATGGTCAAATGTGTTATTGTTTATTTTTATCAGAATTCATTTTTTATCAGAATAGCAATGATGTTAAGCCCATAGTCCCCAAATCAAATCAATAAGGAAAATATGAAAGAGGAGTTCATAGACTGGTAGCCTCTGTTCTACTTATTTTGAATAATTACTATGTGCCAAGTACTGTTCCTAATGTATAATTCCTCATCTGAATTTCAAAACCATCTTACCGACACAGACTGGAAAAAAAATATAGCACATATATTAAAGGGATAGTATCCAAAATATATAAAGAACAATTACAAAATCTAGCAACTCGATTTTTTAAATGAACAAAAGCCATGAACAAAATTCACAGAAGATATACAAAGAATCAATAAGCACATGACATGGTTCTCATCATTGTCAGCCATCAGGCCAATGACAATTAAAAAGAAAATATAAAAGAATATTATAAATATGGCAGTTCCCTTGTTGCCTATTGGTTAGGATTCTGGGCTTTCACTGCCACAGCCCGAGTTCAATCCCTGGTCAGGGAACTGAGATTCTGCAAGCCACAAAGCACATCCAAAAAAAAAAAAAAAAAATCTAAAGAATATTACAAATAATTTTCACATTCTAGAGCATTTAAAATAACTATAAGTTTAAAAGACATTTTATCAGTGTCAATAAAGCAAATGAAAAATATGAAGAAAAATTTATCATAACACTATCATAACATACCACAACATTACATTTATAACACTATATACTGTATTCTTGCCTTGAGAACCCTATGAACAGTATGAAAAGACAAAAAGATACGACACTGAAAGATGAACTCCCCAGGTCGGTAGGTGCCCAATGTGCTACTGGAGATCAATGGAGAAATAACTCCAGAAAGAATGAAAGGATGGAGCCAAGGCAAAAACAACACCCAGTTGTGGATAGGACTGGTGATAGAAGCAAGGCTCGATGCTGTAAAGAACAATATTGCATAAGAACCTGGAATGTTAGGTCCATGAATCGAGGCAAATTGGAAGTGGTCAAACAGGAGGTGACAAGAGTGAACATCGACATTCTAGGAATCAGTGAACTAAGATGGACTGGAATGGGTGAATTTAATTCAGATGACCATTATATCTACCACTGTGGGCAGGAATCCCTTAGAAGAAATGGAGTAGCCATCATAGTCAACAAAAGAGTCTGAAATGCAGTACTTGGATGCAATCTCAAAAATGACAGAAAGATCTCTGTTCGTTTCCAAGGCAAACCATTCAATATCACGGTAATCCAAGCCTATGCCCCGACCAGTAATGCTGAAGAAGCTGAAGTTGAACAGTTCGATGAAGACGTACAAGACCTATTAGAACTAACACCCAAAAATGATGTCCTTTTCATTATAGGGGACTGGAATGCAAAAGTAGGAAGTCAAGAAACACCTGGAGTAACAGGCAAATTTGGCCTTGGAGTACAGAATGAAGCAGAGCAAATGCTAATAGAGCTTTTGCAAGAGAACGCACTGATCATAGCAAACACCCTCTTCCAACAACACAAGAGAAGACTCTACACATGGACATCAGCAGATGGTCGAACCGAAATCACATTGATTATATTCTTTGCAGCCAAAGATGGAGAAGCTCTATACAGTCAGCAAAAACAAGACTGGGAGCAGACTGTGGCTCAGATCATGAACTCCTTATTGCCAAATTCAGACTGAAATTGAAGAAAGTAGGGAAAACCATTAGACTATTCAGGTTTGACCTAAATCAAATCCCTTTTGACTATACAGTGGAAGTGAGAAATAGATTTAAGGGACCAGCTCTGATAGACAGAGTGCCTGAAGAACTATGGACAGAGATTCGTGACATTGTACAGTAGACAGGAATCAAGACCATCCCCAAGAAAAAGAAAAGCAAAAAAAGCAAAATGCCTGTCTGAGGAGGCCTTACAAATAACTGTGAAAAGAACGGAAGTGAAAAGCAAAGGAGAAAAGGAAAGATATACCCATTTGAATGCAGAGTTTCAAAGAATAGCAAGGAGAGATAAGAAAGCTTTCCTTCAAGGATCAGTGCAAAGAAATAGAGGAAAACAATAGAACGGGAAAGACTAGAGATGTCTTCAAGAAAATTAGAGATACCAAGGGAACATTTCATGCAAAGATGGGCTCAATAAAGGACAGAAATGGTAGGGACCTAACAGAAGCAGAAGATATTAAGCAGAGGTGGCAAGAAAACACAGAAGAACTGTACAAAAAAGATCTGCACGACCCAGATAATCACGATGCTGTGATCACTCACCTAGAGCCGGACATCCTGGAATGTGAAGTCAAGTGGGCCTTAGGAAGCATCACTACGAACAAAGCTAGTGGAGGTGATGGAATTCCAGTTGAGCTATTTCAAATCCCGAAAGATGATGCTGTGAAAGTGCTGCACTCGATATGCCAGCAAATTTGGAAAACTCAGCAGTGGCCACAGGACTGGAAAGGGTCAGTTTTCATTCGAATGCCAAAGAATGCTCAAACTACCACACAATTGCACTCATCTCACACGCTAGTAAATAATGCTCAACATTCTCCAAGCCAGGCTTCAGCATTACGTGAACTGTGAACTTCCAGATGTTCAAGCTGGTTTTAGAAAAGGCAGAGGAACCAGAGATCAAATTGCCAACATCCGATGGATCATCAAAAAAGCAAGAGAGTTCCAGAAAAACATCTATTTCTGCTTTATTGACTATGCCAAAGCCTTTGACTATGTGGATCACAATAAACTGTGGAAAATCCTGAAAGAGATGAGAATACCAGACCACCTGATTTTCCTCCTGAGAAACCTGTATGCAGGTCAAGAAGCAACAGTTAGAACTGGACATGGAACAACAAACTGGTTCCAAATAGGAAAAGGAGTACGTCAAGGCTGTATATTGTCACCCTGCTTATTTAACTTATATGCAGAGTACATCATGAAAAACGTTGGGCTGGAGGAAGCACAAGCTGGAATCAAGATTGCCGAGAGAAATATCAATAACCTCACATATGCAGATGACACCACCCTTATGGCAGAAAGTGAAGAAGAACTAAAGAGCCTCTTGATGAAAGTGAAAGAAGAGAGTGAAAAAGTTGGCTTAAAACTCAACATTCAGAAGACTAAGATTGTGGCATCCAGTCCCATCACTTCACGGCAAATAGATGGGGAAACAGTGGAAACAGTGGCTGACTTTATTTTTCTGGGCTCCAAATCATTGCAGATGGTGACTGCAGCCATGACATTAAAAGACACTTGCTCCTTGGAAGGAAAGTTATGACCAACCTAGATAGCATATTAAAAGAGCAGAGACATTACTTTGCCAACAAAGGTCCATCTAGTGAAGGCTATGGTTTTTCCCAGTGGTCATGTATGGATGTGAGAGTTGGACTAGAAAGAAAGCTGAGTGCCAAAGCATTGATGCTTTTGAACTGTGGTGTTGGAGAAGACTCTTGAGAGTCCCTTGGACCGCAAGGAGATCCAACCAGTCCATCCTAAAGGAGATCAGTCCTGGGTGTTCATTGGAAGGAATGATGTTGAAGCTGAAACTCCAATACTTTGGCCACCTGATGCAGAGAGCTGACTCATTTGAAAAGACCTTGATGCTGGGAAAGATTGAGGGCAGGAGGAGAAGGGGACGACAGAGGATGAGATGGTTAGATGGAATCACCGACTCAGTGGACATTGGTTTGTGTGGATTCCAAGAGTTGGTGATGGACAGGGAAGCCTGGCATGCTGCGGTTCATGGGGTCGCAAAGAGTCGGACATGACTGAGCGACTGAACTGAACTGATACTGTAGATTAAAATTATTAAGCATTTTTAGACATGAAATACTTACATAGAACTTAGAAAAAATTACTATGGGTGTTTCACTACAATCCAGATTTAGGTTTTCATCTGCTATAAAAAAATATACCTCTTGCAAATATTTTCAAAGTGTAGTCTAGGAACTTCTGAGATCTCTGAGATGATTACAGAGGGCCTGCAGGGTTAAAATTATTTCCATAATAATGCCCAGATATCATTTTCCTTTTGTAACTACCATTCGCTCTTTTTCATAAAACAGTAATACCTCCCAGCCTTGTATATTTAAATGAATATGTATATATGTCTTACAGAAGCATATCCTTGACAAATATAAAAGGATATATACTAGGTTGCTAACAACATATCAGGTTCCTACCTAGTAGGGAAGTGGGGAGGTAAAAGGAAGAGGTAGAGGAAAGCTAGCAGAAACAAAAAATAGCTTAAAAAATAGTTATACAATTACATTTAGGTAAAATGATGGGAAAAAATACAAAAGCTTTTAAGAAGAAAAAAAACCAGAGCCTAAACCAATTTTCAAAAATCATTTCACCTATAGGTTGTCAAACTTTTTTACCCATGGTAACCTTGTATGTGTTAGTCGCTCAGTCATGTCCATCTCTTTGCAATCCCTTGGACTGTAGCCCACCAGGCTCCTTCGTCCATGGAATTCTCCAGACAAGAATACTGAAGTGGGTGGCCATTCCCTTCTCCAGGGGATCTTCCTGACAAAGGGATTGAGCCCAGGTCTCCTGCATTGTGGGCAGAGTCTTTACCCACTGAGCCACCAACTTTAGTGCCTGACTAATTTTTTCATGACATTCTTAAGCCAGGAGAAAATATAAGAGTTCTGTTACATCCAAACAACTATTTATGTCTCAACCACTTAACCACTCAACCATTTGGAAAGATAATTCACATAAATTGAAATTTTTTATTTTATTCTTAAGGACAGTTACTTACTAATGAGATATGTGTGCCTACATGTCACTACCCAACTCCTCAGAGGTTGAAAACTCACTCTCACTTCCTATTGATTATCACTGGTGCCTGTTTTATATCAATCACAGTAATCACCAAAACCTAACTTCACAAAGATATGACCTAATCAAAAGGAATATAGCAGAATTTGAGGTTGAAAATGAACTATCCTAGAACTAATAATTTGCACAGATGTTAAGTATCACTGTGTTCCCCCTGAATATTTAAAATAATCTGCAGTCCCCTATGAGTGCTCCTCACTTGCCCCAAGGTGTCTCAGTGCCTTTTGGAAACAATATATTTAAATCATAGAGCGCTTTTCATCGTTACCTTGGTTAGTTCTGCATTAGACAGCGTTTGTGGTTTGAAAATTCCATTATTATCAAATAAGAGGTTAACATAAATTAGCAAATCATCCAGTATAGCAAAATAGAGTGATTTTTGAAGTCCTTCTGATAATTCATGGATTTGGACAGTTCATACTGCTGCTCTGACATACATGGTTTTTTTTCTCCTCATCTTATGAGTTCCCTTTCCCAACTCTGGTTCCTTGAAAAATTTAAAGATGATTCCACATAAAAGCAAAATAATGACCCATGAGAGTTCAGGCACCTGCTATTTTCAGTACAGGTTCATGATCATTTAGAACTACCTCACCAGAAAACACCCCAAGAAGCTGAGATTATATACAATAATATAACCAAGTTCTTAATTGTTTCATCACTGGTGCATAAATGCCAGTTTCCTAATCTCAGCAAATAAATCTGAGCAGTATGCAAATAGTACTGACAAGTGGAGAAACTACACGTAGACAGATTATTACTCTTGGCATAGCACAAAAATATCATCAGCTTCAGGCAAAAAATTAAGAAGCAGAAATTACCAGTCTATATGTCTTTCCACTTAAAAAACAAATACTCTAGAACTTTTGGGAAAGATTTTGAAAGAACTACAGCTGACCCTTGAATAATGAGCTTGCTAGGGGCACTAACCCTCATTCCTATGCAGTTGAAAATCCACATATAACTATAGAGTCTGCCTTCTGTACCCACAGTTCCACATCCATGGAGTCAAACAACTGCAGACTGGATCATGTAGTACTGCTAATGACATAAAGGAAGCCTGTAAAACTCATACTGGAGGTAAAAGAGCAGTTGGAGGTGAGGACACTATCACCTGGGGGTGGGGGTCAGGAATCTGCAGCTCTCTTTCCCCTCTTAGAATCTAATAAGCAGTTTCCAGTTCCCAAAATACATCACACATTTCCTGCCTAATTAAATTCTCAGGCCCGTCCTATGAAACTGAAGAACTGATCTGAGAACAAGGAGCATATTGTGCCACTTTGGTGTACATAGGTCACTCACAGATGATGTGTGAGGGAATGTTCTCACATTACTGCTTTAACATCTAGAAACTTGAAATAAAATTAGAAGGAACCTAAGAGATAGGGTGTAAACTCTAGCCTTCAAGCATGTATACGTCTTAATTACATATCCTCTGTTCCTGAAGACTTCCTGGAAGTCTTCCTGGGAAGCACCACCCTCCCACATACACCCACATTCCATCACTCATTCCAGTACTTCCTACATTATTATAGACTGGAACCATGATCTCTCTTAACTTAAACTCATTTTCTGTGACACTATCATCCATACAAGGTAAATGTCTAGTTGTAAAGTTTCTAGCTGGAGCACAATGGCAACAAAGGACCACTTAAAATAGCACCTAGCACAGCTACCCACAAGGCCTGTAGCCAGCTACTCTAGGATACAGCCTTGCCCAACTGTGGGCCAGAACTAGCCCTGGACCCCTAGGCCCCACTATCAGCTGACCTGTAACCCAGCCTTACCCACCTTCTGGCCAGCAGCCACCATATGAGGCAGCATCTGGCAGTCAACTGCCTATCAGTATACACACAGTTATCAGCCCCACAACAGAAGGGCCCAAGCAGCTGGCATGGGGGGCACTCCTAGACCATATACCTCTGGTGACCAGAGGGGGGTGTGCTACTAAGCTCCACAGGAATCTACATAAGGCCACTTCAAGAATGGGATGCATAATCAATCTAACCAACCTAACTGGCAAGGCTATCACTCAGATTTGAAGGGGAGATACAGAGTTTCACAGACAAGCATAAGCAAAAAGAGTTCAGAACCACTAATCAACTTTAGAAGAAATGTTAAAGGGACATCTATAAGGGGGAAAAATGACCACAATTACAAATTTGAAAATTGTGAAAGGAAAAATCTCACTGATAAACATATAGCAAAGATAGTAAATTAGCCAGTTATAAAGCTAATAGGAGGGATAAAGAACAAAAGTAATATAATCATCTATAAATCATCTATCGGAGAAGGCAATGACACCCCACTTCAGTACTCTTGCTTGGAAAATCCCATGGACGGAGGGGCCTGGTGGGCTGCAGTCCACGGGGTCGCTAAGAGTTGGACACAACTGAGCAACTTCACTTTCACTTTTCACTTTCATGCATTGGAGAAAGAAATGGCAACCCACTCCAGTGTTCTTGCCTGGAGAATCCCAGGGACGGTGGAGCTTGCTGGGCTGCCATCTATGGGGTCGCACAGAGTCGGACACGACTGAGGTGACTTAGCAGCAGCATAAATCATCTGTATCCAGAATAAGTAGTTAATAGTGGATCCCATAATTCCTTGCATAAGGGATATGCAAAAGAAAAAGATGCAAATTATGTCAAAAATGTTAAGCACAGTAGGAAAGTAAAAATTCAAAGTTGTGAGAATGTGTTTGAACTTAGGAAATTAACAACTTAAAATAATAATATATACTTATAAACACTATTGTATATGAACCTCAAGGTGATCACAAACAAAAATCTATAATAAATGTACACACAGAAAAAATAAAAGAATTCCAATATAACATAATCCAGTTATCAAATGTAAAGGGGACAGAGCAAAAGAAGAACAGAACAAAGAAAAAACTATTTAAAAACCCTGCAAACAATAAAAATGGCGATAAGTACATATCTATCAATAATTACTTTAAACATAAATGGACTAAATGCTCCAAGCAAAAAGCATGGAGTGGTGGAATAGACCAAACACAACAACAAGACCCATCTATATGCTGCCTACAAGAGAATCACTTCAGCCCTAAAGACACACACAGGTTAAAAGTAAGGGAATGGGAAAAGGTATTCCATGAAAATGGAAACAAAAACAAAGCTGGGGTAGCAATACTTATAAAAGGCAAACTACTTTAAAACAAAGAGTATAGCAAGAGTCAAGGAAGGAATGATCAAGGCATAAACCCAACAAGAAGATATAACAATTGTACTCAGAAAACTATTATACGATACTGGTGAAAAAAATGGAAGGCTACACTAGCAGGGGGAAAGATATACTGTGTTGATGGATTAAAAGAATTAGTATTACTAGAATGACTATACAACCCAGGGCAATCTATGCATCAGTTCATTCCCTATCAGAATACCAATGACATTTCTCACAGAATCAGAAAAAATAATTCTGAAGTTTTTTATGAAACCACGAAAAGGCCATGAGTAGCCCAAAACAATCTTGAGAAAGAATAACAAAGCTAGAGGTACCATGTTCCCTGATTTCAAACTATACCACAAATCTACAGTTTTCTGAAGACTATGGTACTGACACAAAAACAGACACACAGATTAATGGAACAGGACAGAAAGCCCAGAGATGAACCCACACTTTAAGGGCAATTAACGTACAACAAAGGGGGCAAGAAATGAAATGGAGAAAAGTTAGCCTCTTCAATAAATGGTGTTGAGAAAACCAGAAAACTACATGTGAAAGAATCAAACTGGGCTCCTTTCTCATACCATATCTAAAAATAAATTCAAAATGGATTAAAGACCTAAATGTAAGACCTGAAACCATAAAACTTTTGAAAAAAATACACAGGAAGTATGCTCTTTGACATCAGTCTTAGCAATATTTTTTTTGGATCTATCTCCTAGACAAAGAAAATAAAAGCAAAAACAAACAGTGGGACCACATCAAACTAAAAAGTTTCTGAATAGAAAAGGAAATAATCAATAAAATGAAAAGCTAGCTAACTGAATGTGAGAAGGTACTTTCAATCAATATATCTCAGTTTAGCTCAGTTCAGTCACTCAGTTGTGTCCGACTCTTTGCGAACCCATGAACCACAGCACACCAGGCCTCCCTGTCTATCACCAACTCCCGGATTTATCCAAACTCATGTCCATTGGGTCGGTGATGTCATCCAACCATCTCATCCTCTGTTATCCCCTTCTCCCCTGCCCTCAATCTTTCCCAGCATCAGGGTCTTTTCAAATGAGTCTGCTCTTAGCATTAGGTGGCCAAAGTGTTGGAGTTTCAGCCTCAGCATCATTCCTTCCAATGAACACCCAGGACTGATCTCCTTTAGGATGGACTGGTTGGATCTCCTTGCAGTTCAAGGGACTCTCAAGAGTCTTCTCCAACACCACAGTTCAAAAGCATCAATGCTTTGGCACTCAGCTTTCTTTCTAGTCCAACTCTCACATCCATACATGACTACTAGAAAAACCATAACCTTGACTAGACGGACCTTTGTAGGCAAAGTAATGTCTCTGCTTTTTAATACACTGTCTAGGTTGGTCATAACTTTTCTTCTAAGAAGCAAGCGTCTTTTAATTTCATGGCTGCAGTCACCATCTGCAGTAATTTTGGAGCCCCCCAAAAATAAAGTCAGCCACTGTTTCCACTGTTTCCCCATTTATTTGCCATGAATTGATGGGACCAGATGCCATGATCTTAGTCTTCTGAATGTTGAGTTTTAAGCCAACTTTTTCACTCTCCTCTTTCACTTTCATCAAGAGGCTCTTTAGTTCTTGTTCACTTTCTGCCATAAGGGTGGTGCCATCTGCATATGTGAGGTTATTGATATTTCTCTTGGCAATCTTGATTCCAGCTTGTGCCTCATCCAGCCCGGCATTTCTCACGATGGACTCTGCATATAAGTTAAATAAGCAGGGTGACAATATACAGCCTTGATGTACTCCTTTCCTGATTTGGAACCAGTCTGTTGTTCCATGTCCAGTTCTAACCATTGCCTCTTGACCTGCATACAGATTTCTCAGGAGGCAGGTCAGGTGGGCTGGTATTCCCATCTCTTTAAGAATCTTCCACAGTTTCTTATGATAAACAAAAAGGCTTTGGCATAGTCAATAAAGCAGAAGTAGACGTTTTCCTGGAAATCTCTTTTTTTTTTGATGATCCAACGGATGTTTGCAATTTGATCTCTGGTTCCTCTGCCTTTTCTAAATCCAGCTCGAACATCTGGAATTTCACGGTTCACATACTGTTGAAGCCTGGCTTGGAGAATTTTGAACATTACTTTGCTAGTGTGTGAGATGAGTGCAGTTGTGTGGTAGTTTGAACATTTTTGGGACTGGATGAAAATCGACCTTTTCCAGTCCTGTGGCCACTGCTGAGTTTTCCAGATTTGCTGGCATATTGAGTGCAGCACTTTCGCAGCATCATCTTTTAGGATCTGAAATAGCTCAATTGGAATTCCATCACCTCTACTAGCTTTGTTCATAGTGATGCTTCCTAAAGCCCACTTGACTTCTCATTCCAGGATGTCTGGCTCTAGGTGAGTGGTCACACCATCGTGGTTATCTGGGTCATGAAGACTTTTTTTGTATAGTTCTTATGTGTATTGTTGTCATCTCTTCTTAATATCTTCTGCTTCTGTTGTATATACATATACATATATATGTATGCTGTATATCTATATACATATATGTATAGATATGTGTATACACATACATATATATATACACATATATATCAACAACAAGCCTAAGATCAACAGCACTCTAGAATCAAGAAGCGTACCTAGTGCCCAGATATTCATTTTTAATACCATTCTCTAATATAAAATATGAATACAATATGGAATCTATTAATACATAATATTGGTCCATTAGTTATAACAAACATATCCTACAAATGTAAAGTGTTAATTAACAGGGGAAGCTGGATGTGGGTTTATGAAAACTATACTATTTGCACATTTTTTTGGTAAAACTATACCTGTTTGAAACATTAAAGTTAATTTAAAAAATAAAGCAAACATGAAACTTAATTTAATTTAATAGCACCTTGCACAATGGCCAACATACAACAGGGCCCAATAAGCATGTGTTAGGTAGCTAAGTGGAAAAATGCTACAAATGAACATTTCTTATTAGAAATGATTCTAACATCAAGTAAACTGAATTGATAAAAACATTTTTTAAAACTTGTTCTGTAACTTATCAAGTTGCATTTTTGTAACTACTGGCAGATCTTGATATAATGAGACTCAGATAAAAGCAAACTACATGAATCACATGTCATACTGACTGGCATACTTACCATTCAATCATGGTGAATAAATTTAAATTATGTTGGTTTTGTTTTTTAAATCACAATTAAACTTAGAAATACCCAGTTCTTAGCACCCAGACAAATAAAATATGTTTCCAAGCTTAGTACCTCTGAAGAGTATTTTATTTCTTTGTCAAAGTCATGCACTCAGTCACTTTAGAATTCTGTACTTAGTCAACTTATACCTCATGTGAATTTCTCTTAGATTGCCTATAAATGTGAATCGAAACATATCAAGGCATAGGAAAGCATTTCTCTGAAATTCCTTATCACAATTCCTATAAGCAAACTTTTTTCTTATTTTCAACAGTAAAACTTGAACAGGTTAAATAAAATTAATATTTTATCATTTGCATTTAAATGGAGAAAAGGATAGAGTTATCCTACCACCTTGTGGACCGTTAGGGTATAGCTGCTTCAGAGACAAAAGCACTTTAAGAATGGGAGGACAGAAAACACTGAACAGTAGCTGCTCATGCTTTCCCATAACCTCCAGTTGCTGCTAATTCTCTTCAGTCGTGTCTGACTCTGTGTGACCCCATAGACGGCAGCCCACAAGGCTCCCCAGTCCCTGGGATTCTCCAGGCAAGAACACTGGAGTGTGTTGCCATTTCCTTCTCCAATGCATGAAAGTGAAAAGTGAAAGTGAAGTCGCTCAGTCATGTCCGACTCTTAGCGACCCCATGGACTGCAGCCTACCAGGCTCCTCCGTCCATGGGATTTTCCAGGCAGAGTACTGGAGTGGGGTGCCATTGCCTTCTCCAATTATTCTGCCTCTAATTCCACATCTTTACATCTTACCCATTACTCAAAATCCAGTTTAAATCTCCTCACCATTATTCATGAATTATTTTATCACCAAATTATAAACCATCTATAAGTAATTTTACTCTGGGTATTATGCCTATCAACAGATGGGAATACCAGACCACCTGACCTGACTCCTGAGAAACCTGTATGTAGGTCAAGAAGAAACAGTTAGAACCAGATATGGAACAACAGACCGGCTGCAAATTGGGAAGGGAGTACATCAAGGCTGTATATTCTCACCCTGCTTATTTAACTTATATGCAGAGTACATCATGAGAAACGCTGGACTGGAGGAAGCACAAGCTGGAATCAAGACTGCCAGAAGAAATATCAATAAACTCAGATATGCAGATGACACCACCCTTATGGCAGAAAGTGAAGAGGAAGTAAAGAGTCTTTTGATGAAAGTGAAAGACGAGAGTTAAAAAGTTAGCTTAAAACTCAACATTCAAGGTAGCCTTCAGAATGGGAGAAAATAATAGCAAATGAAGCAACAGACAAACAATTAATCTCAAAAATATACAAGCAACTCTTGCAGCTGAATTCCAGAAAAATAAACGACCCAATCAAAAAATGGGCCAAAGAACTAAACAGACATTTCTCTAAAGAAGACATACAGATGGCTAACAAACACATGAAAAGATGCTCAACATCACTCATTATTAGAGAAATGCAAATCAAAACCACAATGAGGTACCATTTCACACCAGTCAGAATGGCTGCTATCCAAAAGTCTACAAGCAATAAATGCTGGAGAGGGTGTGGAGAAAAGGGAACCCTCTTACACTGTTGGTGGAAATGCAAACTAGTACAGCCACTATGGAGAACAGTGTGGAGATTCCTTAAAAAACTGGGAATAGAACTGCCATATGATCCAGCAATCCCACTGCTGGGCATACACACTGAGGAAACCAGAATTGAAAGAGACGCGTGTACCCCAATGTTCATCACAGCACTGTTTACAATAGCCAGGACATGGAAGCAACCTAGATGTCCATCAGCAGACGAATGGATAAGGAAGCTGTGGTACATATACACAATGGAATATTACTCAGCCATTAAAAAAAAATACATTTGAATCGGTTCTATTGAGATGGATGAAACTGGAGCCCATTATACAGAGTGAAGTAAGCCAGAAAGAAAAACACCAATACAGTATACTAATACATATATATGGAATTTGAAAGATGGTAACGATAACCCTATATGCGAGACAGAATAAGAGACAGAGATGCATAGAACAGTCTTATGGACTCTAAGGGAGAAGATGAGGGTGGGACATTCTGGGAGAATAGCACTGAAACATGTATGTTATCATGTGTGGGGCGGAGCGCCATTCCATGTTCGATGCATGAGACGGGTGCTCGAGACTGGGGCGGTGGGATGGCCCGGGGGGATGGGATGGGGAGGGAGGTGGGAGGGGGGTCCGGGGAGGGGAGCACATGTGGACCCATGGCTGATTCGTGTTGGTGTATGGCAAAAACTACTACAACATTGTAAAGTAATTGGCCCCCAACTAAAATAAATAAATTTATTTTTTAAAAATTAAAAAAAAAAACAACTCAACATTCAGAAAACAAAGGTTATGGCATCTGGTCCCATCACTTCATGGCAAATAGATGGGGAAACAGGGACAGACTTTATTTTCTTGGGCTCCAAAATCACTGCAGATGGTGACTGCAGCCATGAAATTAAAAGACGCTCGTTCCTTAGAAGAAAAGTTATGACCAACCTAGACAGCATATTAAAAAGCAGAGACATTACTTTGCCAACAAATGTCTGTCTAGTCTGGTTTTTCCAGTAGTCATGTATGGATGTGAGAGTTGGACCATAAAGAAAGCTGAGCACTGAAGAACTGATGTTTTTGAACTGTGGTGTTGGAGAAGACTCTTGAGAGTCCCTTGGACTGCGAGGAGATCCAACCAGTCCATCCTAAAGGAAATCAGCCCTGAATATTCACTGGAAGGACTGATGCTGAAGCTGAAATTCCAATACTTTGGCCACCTGATGTGAAGAGCTGACTCATTTGAAAAGACCCTGATGCTGGGAAAGATTGAGGGCAGGAGGAGAAGGGGACAACAGAGGATGAGATAGTTGGATGACATCACCGACTCAATGGACACAAGTTTGAGCAAGCTCCAGACAGGGAAGCCTGGAGTGCTGCAGTCCATGGAGTCGCAAAGACTGAGCAACTAAACTGAACTTATTACATCTATTATATTTTTGACCAATTTCTAACTTAAATTTTTTGCTCATCTATCTCTCACCCTTATTTGGAGGCAATGAATATACAAGCTTATGGACTAGCAGAGCAGCATCCTCATAAGATGCAGTTAATAAACATTCATGTGGTAAATATTTGTTAAAAGAACAAACATGAATGTGAATGGTATGAGACTTCATAGGGACATATGAGAGAAAATTCAGAAAGCAATTATTCTGTATGCAATATATGAAGATTATTTTCATTTGGCTTAAAAAGAAGGTTGCGATTAATATTAAAGTATTTAAAACAATATTTTATGATATTTTATATTTTTGCTAGAAAATAGAATAATTCATAAAGAAGTAATTGTGGAAAATATGATAGGCTGAGGAATTTTCAATCATTTAACAAGATGGCAGATGTTTATGATGTTATATTCAGATGTAGTTTGGGTTGACTTTAATAATTCTAATGAATAAGACCAATGTCATTTTTTTTAAATGTCCACATCATAGAATCATCTCTAATTGTAAATTAAAATTATATGAAAAGAACTAAATGAAAATGTGTCTTTGCTCTAAACCTCTATGCTACCTTATATGGTTTCTCTTATTTTCCAGCTGGTATTACCAAGTCTTACATTCACTCGAAGTATTTTGAGGACATGTAGACTACAAGTACTGAAACCAGCTCATGTCTGCTCTCACCAATAGCTTACTTCTCAGAAATTTTCAAGCCAATTTTTAAACTGTTGGTAGGCTGAAACTGGTCATGGTAGGAACATTTACACAACAGAAATCAGAAAACAAATCAAGATACTTTAAAAAATTTTAGTCAGCTTTAACTTCTCCCCATCTCATTTTCTCTACTTGCATTATGTAGTGAGGAGAGGCAGAAGAGTTCCTACTGCACAAGAGTCTTGAAGGATTGAACAAAATAACCCACATAAAAGGCTGTGTCTACTGTCTGGCATATTAAGTGTGCTCACCAAATACTATAATCATTCTCCTTACCCCATCACAGTGCCTTGCAAGTAGTAAATCCCTCAATAAATACTCAGAGGTTAAATGATAAATAAAATAAGGAATTTCAATGGAATACTTTAAGACATGTTAACACTGACAGTAGTCCCAGATTAAAAACAGGACAGATCATTATGAGGGATATAAGCTCTTTACTGAAAAATAACACAGACTTCTTTTCTTTGCCTCTTCCTGCTCTAAATAAATTGACAGATTTTTATCTCAAAAATTTCCAGTTATATTCATTTAGATTAAAATTCTAGATATATTTATCTACATAAATATAGATCTAGAGAGACATACAAATCTTTGTTTCCTTCTGCATTTTTCAGCCCTTCTGATTCAGTCTAAAGTGCCTTCCTTTCTCCTGTTCTTCTTAGTTTATTTCACAATGCAAAATATATAATTTATGCCTCATTTCACTCCAGAAAAGGTTTGTTGTAAATAATAGATAACGTGGCTTCATGGTTAGTGAACAAACTTTTTAAGTTTCTCCAACAGAAGAAAATGAAATAGCTTTTTACTAAGTCTCTTTCCCTGATCCCATACTCCTGTTTGATTGGCCAATGGCAGAAAATGGGTTTTTTTAGACTGACCTTTGGGAAAAGACAAAAATTAAATTTCCAAGTACAAAGCTGAAGACCAAATTATCAAGAATTTCAGACACTTTCCAAAAAGGAACACAAGATATCTTTGTCCTTCAAGGTTGATCTCACCCTTAAATCTCTTTATCCACCTCATCACAATTCTAATATGGTGTTTCTTTAGATATAAGGCTGCTTCCAATAACTATATTTAAAGATCTGCTGTAGCTTCATTTGCTCACTAATAAGACCAAAAAAATGGAAACAACTAATTAGTTGTAACTACTTAGTTGCAAAAACAGACTGGAGTATGATTTACTCCAGATGATTTGGAATAAAATGATTTGGAATAAAATTCCAGTTGCTCAAATGTAAATTTATTCATATAAAATTTTGTTCCCCTTACTTAGCTATTATTAATTAGCACAGAGATTTTTTTAATGGGGGAAAAACAAAATATTGGCTCAGTAATATCACTAAGATGATCATTTGCCCTAGAGAATATATAATTCTGTCCATGATCATTTCTGGTTTAAAAATACACAGAGACTGAAACAAATAGCACATCCACAATGCATTGGCTGATTCAAGCGCTTTGTTAAGTGAAATATTTACTTCAATTCTGGTCTACCCTTATCCAAGAACATTTCGATGACACAATGTGTGACAAAAGGGGCTTCCTATAGAAGTAGAAATAGGTGGGTGAGTTAGAAATTAATATTTCAACCAACTTGCAGGCACCTATAAGATGAAACAATACATTGTATTTGATTCACCTCCTGGTCTGTTTCCAAAGGACACCATTAAACACAATGATTCTTTTTCCCAACAGCTGTCACCACCAAGTCGCTATAATTTGTATTTTCCCTTTGTGTTTGAGTTCAGACCGCGAGCAGATGGCTGGACTCAGTGCCAGGGCAAAGGTAAAATGAGCTGTCTTACCTAAAAAGGTACTGCCAGGGTTCATTAAGACAAAAGTCCCAGCAACAAATACCTACAAAATCTAGGGTCTAGAAAACACAATCTGAACTTCCTGTATAATTTATCAAATAAAAACGAAAAACTCACTTTGGGGGAAAACTTTAATAAATTTGCTAGGAGGTGAGAAGACTCACATATTTCATCTTCAGAGAGAATTGGTTTCCCCGGTCATCAACTCTGTAATTTCCAGTCTCTGTAAAAAAGCAAATTATATTCAATGTTCCTTTAAGCTGAGCTCATGGGTGAATTCCAGGACATAAAATTTCACCTTCCAGAGCTAAATGTTTACTAAAGCAAATAGGTTTAAAAAATATTTCACTTTTTTAAAAATTTCAAATTAATATCACAAGGGAAGAGCTAAATGAAAGGTGAAATTTTCAACAGAGGAGATTAAAGCTAGAATCAGAACTAGGGAAGGAAATTCAGACCTGCAAGATATAACCAGTCATTTATTAACCATGTAGTGTTTTTACAATATATAACTGGCAGTAGAAGAGTTAGGACTAGAATGACACTGAAAAACTCTACTACTATTACAAAGAAAGTTTTATTTCCCATAAAAATAAACTTCTTGCTTTCTTTTCTGAAGGTGAAAGAAGGTGGCATTTCTGAAGGTAGCATTCAAAAAGCCACTTATTTGCCTCTCCTCAGTGGCACAGGGATAGAGAATTTGGTTGCCTCCATTTACTTAAAACATCTAAAAGATAAAGACAGTGGAACTAGAAATTGCTCCTATGGCCCTTCATAAATTTTTCCCTACACTCTGATTAGTACCAAGAGATAGACAGAATCCCAAGTGCAAATAGATTTATATTATTCAGTCCTTTCTCTCAGCTAACTCAAATTGGTAAAATCATAGTAATAACAATTGATTGTCACAAGGCAGAGACCTCAGTAGCCTAAGAGGCTATTCTTAGTAGTCAGATTTCAGGACTAGAATATCCAGTAGTGACATAAAGATTTTTTTTTTTTTTTGAGGCAAAGCAATTAATTAATCTGGTTGTTTTTTCAAAGCCCAAGGACACAGAACTTAAAAAAAAAAAAAAAAAAACTCTCAGGTTAAATGATGCCATTATCTACATGAAAGAAAGTGAAAGTGTTAGTCACTGAGTCCTGACTGACTCTTTGTGACCCCATGGACTATAGCCCACCAGTCTCTTCCGTCTCTGGGATTCTTCAAGTAAGAATCCTGAAGTCTGTGGCCATTCCCTTCTCCAGGGGATCTTCACGACTCAGGGATAGAACCTGGGTCTTCTGCATTGCAGGCTGACTCTTCACCATCTGAGCCACCAGGCAAGTCCCTCATCTACATAAATTACTATACTTTCAAATAAGATAAAAGATTGTACGTACATATATATATACATAGTATATATATTTTTTAAATTTCATCATTTCTAAACCTTTATTTCCTCCACAGTAGCTGGAAGAAGCAACAGTTAGAACTAGACATGGAACAATGGACTGGTTCAAAATTGGGAATGGGGTACATCAAGGGTGTATATTGTCACCCTGCTTATTTAACTTATATGCAGAGTACATCATGTGAAATGCAGGGCTGGATGAGGCACAAGCTGGAATCAAGATTGCCAGGAGAAATATCAGTAACCTCAGATATGGAGGTGACACCAACCTTATGGAAGAAAGTGAAGAGAAATTGAAGAGCCTCTTGAAGAAGGTGAAAGAGGAGAGTGAAAAAGCTGGCTTAAAACTCAACATCCAAAGAACTAAGATCATGGCATCTGGTCCCATCACTTCATGGCAAATAGATGGCAAAACAATGAAAACAGTGACAGGCTTTATTTTCTTGGGCTCCAAAATCATTGCGGATGGTGACTGCAGCCATGAAATTAAAAGACGCTTACTCCTTGGAAGGAAAGATATGACAAACCAGACAGCGTATTAAAAGGTCAGTATAGTCAAAGCTATGGGTTTTCCAGTAGTCTTCTATGGATGAGAGAGCTGAACGATAAAAAAGGCTGAGCGCCAAAGAATTGATGCCCTCGAACTGTGGTGTTGGAGAAGACTCTTGAGAGGCCTTGGGCAGCAAGGAGGTGAAATCAGTCAATCCTAAAGGAAATCAACCCTAAATATTCATTTGAAGGACTGATGCTTAAGCTGGAGCTCCAATATTTTGGCCACCTGATGCTGGGAAAGATTGAACACAGTAGGAGGAGATGACAAAGAAGAGATGGTTGGATGGCATCACCAACTCAATGGACATGAGTCTGAGCAAACTCCAGGAGATGGTGAAGGACAGGGAAGCCTGGTGTGCTGCAGTCCATGGGGTTGCAAAGAGTTATACACGACTGAGTGACTGAACAAGCTGGAAAAAAGGCAGTCTCTAAATATGGCTAAGATATGTCAATACAAATGGTGAGAAATTTTGTCTCTACAGGCAGTTTCAGACCTGGGTCCAAATCCCACTCTACCTCTCATACATATGGAAGTGAAGTGAAAGTCACACAGTCATGTCCGACTCTTTGTAACCCCATGGACTACAGCACATCAGGTAATTTACTTTATTTTCTGAACTTCAATTTCCAAAACTTTTTAAATAGAGATAATATTGCCTACTTCATGGACAAGAAATGTATATATACAATGTATATAGTATGTAGAAATGTATATAGACAAGAAACGTATATGTAGTACGAAGTATAAAGCCTAGAAATATGCTGTCCAATATAGTAGGAACTAACTACATGTGGCTATTTAAATCAAATTTAGATTGATTAAACTTAAATAAAATTTAAATTTAGTTCTACAGCATATCCCAGTAACCAACAGTCACCTATGGCTGGTACAGAAGATTTCTATCATCATAGAAATTTTTGGACACTACTAGAGAATCTAGTAAGTGCTCAATAAATGTTCACTTGCTCTGTGGGGCATCTTTTCCCTCTTCCTCTTCAATTCCTTTAAATTCTCAGGCTTCCCAAGATATCTCCTTATCATGAAGGAGAGCAAGATGACAAGATATATACATGTTTATCATTTCTTTTTCTCTCCTAGGAATAATGGTGTTATAAAAGATCACTGCAGGAAGAAAACAATGCTTATCACAAACAGGAGAAATTCTAACAATGGAGATTTCAGGCATTACAGCAGACATTGGGGAAGGTCTTTCTGGACTGTGGGGGGCAGGGACAGGAAAAGAATCTCCACAGTATCCTTGATTTATATCCAAAGATCATCTACTCAGACTAACAACACTGACTTTGACACAGTAACACTTACAGAGATAATGGAAAGAAAAGGGTTTTTACCCCTGTAGGATCCTTTTCACATCAAATTTTTTCTCACTGAAATATCTAAAAATAAGCACGAATAATCAACATTTCTCCAGAGATAATTTAACCAGTTAGTCTTGGGTACTTGAGTAGAAATCTTTGCATTAGTCTTGGTATTCTTTGATTTCACTTCCTTTCTCCTTCCAAATATCAGAATTGCAGCTGGGAAGCTACCAGAGAGAAAATGCTGCTACAGGTCGAGAAAGTTGAGGAATGACGAATTACAAGAAACTGAAATTTAGTATGATCTGTAAGAAGAATTCTGATCTCAGATGATACTTAGGGGTATCTGATGTATATGTATGGCTGGATCACATTGCTGAGTACCTGAAACTATCACAACATTGTTAATCAGCTCTACCTCAATATAAAATGAAAAGTTTAAATTTTTTAAAAAGCTATGAAATATAATAAAACTATTTCCTATCACATGCACAAAAAAAGCTAGAAATGATTAAACTTAGTCAGGAAGGCATGTAAAAAGAAGACATAAGCTAGGCCTCTTGTAACAAACAATTTTCTAAGATGTTAATGCAAAGAAAAAGTCCAGAAGGAAATTAAAAATGCTATTCCAATGAACACACAAATGATAAGAAAGTGCAACAGCCTTATTGCTGATGTGGAAAAAGTTTAAGTGGTCTGGATCAAGCCAGCCATTTCCATTAGTTAAAGCCTAATCTCTTCAATTTTATGAAGGGTGAAAGAGGTAAGGAAACTACAGAAGAAAAGTTTGGTAAGGTTTAAGGAAAGAAGCCATTTCTATAACATAAAAATGCAAGGTGAAGAAAGTGCTGATGAAGAAGGTGTAGCAAGTAATCCAGAAGATCCAGCTAAGATAATTACTGAAAGTGGCTACACTAAACAACAGATTTTCAATGCAGACAAAGTAATCTTACTTTAGAAGGTGTCATCTAAGGCTTCAATAGCTAGGGAGGAGAAATCAATGCCAGGCTTCAAACCTTCAAAAATAGGCTGACTCTCTTGTCAGGGTCTCATGCAACTGGTGACTTGAAGTTGAAGCCAATATTTCCCATTCTGAAAATAAATAAGGCTCTTTAGAAATATGCTAAAACTACTCTGTTTTCTATAAATGGAATAACAAGGTCTGGATGACAGCACATCTGGTTACACCATGATTTACTGAATATTTTAAGTCCATGGTTGAGACCTACTACTCAGAGGAAAAAAAAATTCCTTTTAAAATATTACTACTCATTGACAATGCACCTACTATCTACTCACCCAAGAGTTCTAATGGAGATGTACAATAAGATTAATGTTGTTTTCATGCCTGCTAAAACAATATCCATTCTGCAGTCTACAGATCAAGGAGTAACTTTGATGTTCAAGTCTTACTAAGAAATACATAGTGTAAAACATAGCTGTCATAGATAACGATTCCTCTGATGGATATGGACAAAATAAACTGAAAAACTTCTATAAACGATTCACCATTCCAGATGTAAGAATATTCCTTATTCATAAGAAAAGTGAAAAATATCAACATTAACAGAAGTTTGGAAGAAGCTGATTCCAACTCCCCTGATGACTTTGAGGAGTTCAAGACTTCAGTGGAGGATGAAGCTACACATGTAGTGGAAATAGCAAGAGAACTAGAATTAGAAGTGGAGCCTGAACGTGTGACTGAATTGCTGCAATCTCATGACAAAACGGAGAAGGCAATGGCACCCCACTCCAGTACTCTTGCCTGGAAAATCCCATGGACGGAGGAGCCTGGTAGGCTACAGTCCATGGGGTCGCTAAGAGTCAGACATGACTGAGCGACTTCACTTTCACTTTTCCTGTTCATGCACTGGAGAAGGAAATGGCAACCCACTCCAGTATTCTTGCCTGGAGAATCCCAGGGATGGCGGAGCCTGGTGGGCTGCCGTCTCTGGGGTCGCACAGAGTCGGACACGACTGAAGCGACTTAGCAGCAGCAGCAGCAGCATGACAAAACTGGACTATAAAGAATGCTGAAGAATGGATGCTTTCAAACTGTTGTGCCAGAGAAGACTCTTGAGACAGCAAAGAGATCCAACCCGTCCATCCTAAAGGAAATCAGTCCTATATATTCATTGGAAGGACTGATGCTGAAGCTGAAACTCCAATACCTTGGCCACCTGATGCAAAGCACTGACTCATTGGAAAAGACCCTGATGCTGGGCAAGATTGAAGGCAGGAGGAGAAGGGGACGACAGAGGATGAGATGGTTGGATGGCATCACCGACACGATGGACATGAGTTTGAGTAGACTCCCAGAGTTGGTGATGGACAGGGAAGTCTGGCCTGCTACAGTCCAGTTCAGTTCAGTTGCTCAGTCGTGTCCGACTTTATGGCCCCATGTACTGCAGCAGGCAGCAGCGTCAAACATGACTGAGCGAGTGAACTCAACTGATCTACAACGGGAATCCATCTCCAGCTGAGCTGAAACCCTAATACTTTTATGAGTATCTGAAGCCAAGATGC
The DNA here is from genome assembly GCF_054371585.1 of Giraffa tippelskirchi. Lineage (NCBI taxonomy): Eukaryota > Metazoa > Chordata > Mammalia > Artiodactyla > Giraffidae > Giraffa > Giraffa tippelskirchi. Next base: position 21,173,728 of record NC_137283.1, on the reverse strand, counting down.
AGAGTACATCATGAGAAACGCTGGGCTGGAAGAAACACAAGCTGGAATCAAGATTGCCGGGAGAAATATCAATAACCTCAGATATGCGGATGACACCACCCTTATGGCAGAAAGTGAAGAACTAAAGAGCCTCTTGATGAAGGTGAAGGAGGAGAGTGAAAAAGTTGGCTTAAAGCTCAACGTTCAGAAAACTAAGATCATGGCATCTGGTCCCATCACTCCATGGGAAATAGATGGGGAAACAGTGGAAACAGTGTCAGACTTTACTTTTTTTGGGCTCCAGAATCACTGCTGATGGTGACTGCAGCCATGAAATTAAAAGACGCTTACTCCTTGGAAGGAAGGTTATGGCCAACCTAGATAGCATGTTTAAAAGCAGAGACATTACTTTGCCAACAAAAGTCCGTCTAGTCAAGACTATGGTTTTTCCAGTGGTCATGTATGGATGTGAGAGTTGGACGGTGAAGAAAGCTGAGCGCCGCAGAATTGATGCTTTTGAACTGTGGTGTTGGAGAAGACTCTTGAGAGTTTCTTGGACTGCAAGGAGATCCAATCAATCCATCCTAAAAGAGATCAATCCTGGGTGTTCATTGGAAGGTCTGATGTTGAAGCTGAAGCTCCAATACTTTGGCCACCTCATGCGAAGGGTTGACTCATTGGAAAAGACCCTAATGCTGGGTAGGATTGGGGGCGGGAGGAGAAGGGGACGACAGAGGATGAGATGGTTGGATGGCATCACCGACTCGATGAACATGGGTTTGGGTAGACTCCGGGAGTTGGTGATGGACAGAGAGGCCTGGCGTGCTGCAATTCATGGGGTCGCAGAGAGTCGGACACGACTGAGCGACTGAACTGAACTGAAGCCAAGAAGTAGATGCTATCACTGAGGAATCCCAAAGAGGGTGAGAAAGGGGCCCCGAGAGAAACCTGTGACAACCGCCCCCATTTCGGTCACGCTGGATGACAGGATAGTAAGGACGGTCTACGCAAGGCAAGCGCACCCAGGACGGGGCTCCCACTATCTGTGAGAGAGGGTTTCACATAGAACCAGCAGGACAGTCGGGTCAGCGCGCTTTGGGAAAGTTCAAAATATTCCACTGGATTCAGCAATTTCGACGTTATCGGCATGCTTTGCGGGACCAGGCTTGGTTTTCTCAGAGCAGGGAACGTCAACAGGGAACAGAGATTCCAGTCAGGGAGCGCGCGGACCCTACACAGACTTCCGATGCCAGGTCAGGCTACCTGGCCTCCGAGCACAATCCTCGTCACACGCCCCGAAGCCGCTCCACAAATTTCAGGTTTTCAGAGACCCAGGGGGTGCCTTCCCCACCTCAGCGTGGGGCGCGCCCCTCCCCCCGCGCCAGGTAACTTCCAAACCCTCAGACACGAACAAACGACCTCGCCTAGAAAGCCCTCCCTGGGCGCACAGGAAAACGTCAAGGACTTCACTGTGTCCCGAAATCTCTGTCCGTACCTTACAAGGTTTTGTATTACTTGCGAGTCTGCCTCAAAGCAAAAAGTGAGCCAGACCAACCAGTGAAGGAAAGTTGAGCGTGGAGGGAGGAGCCACTCGTGAGCTGCGGTATTAAAAACTACCGCTCCCATGAGGCTGTGGGGTCCCAGGTCTAGAACCCCAGCGTCCTTTGCGAGGCTCAAGGGGTCTAGGTGGTAGGAGCACCGTGTCGGGGCAAAACGGCCGCTAAGGCCCTGGAGAACTGGCCCTGGCAGAATGGCAGCGTGTGAGGAGGCGCCTGAGGCCTTGAAGGACCAGCTGGATATTGCGCGTGGCCTTGAAAATCTGCCTGTGAGCGCCTGGCCCCCAGGGGCGGAGCCTGAGCCCTTTCAGGTAGGGGCGGGGCTCGGCTGGCCCGAGAGCCGCGCTTGGCCCCCTAGGGCGTGGCCGGCGGAAAATGTTCTGTGGGGCGGGGCTAGGCCGTCTCGTGCGCTGCGTGCGCAGCGTCGGGGTCGGGGCTGGCGCCTTTGCAGGAAGCGTGAAGCAGGGGTAGGTGGTCGTCGCGCTCGGTTCGCAGTTACCGTTAAGTGGTCGTCCTTCGGTGGTTGACGCTCATTCTTGCTTCGGGTTGTCCAAGTTTTTCCACCTTTTTTTTAATCTTTTTAACCCAATCTCACAGCTATCTGCGCGTGGAAATAGGTCTTAAATTTACAGGTTTCCGTTTTTTTTTTCAGTTAGGCCTTCACAGTGACCTTTACAAGGTCTTTTCTACCCTAAGAATGGCAGTTCACTTAAGAGAAAACCAGAAGTTTCTTGAGGTCCCTTGGAAAAAGCCTTGAGAACCTGGCTTTTGGTCCTGGGTCTGTCCCCCGAACTCACTGAAAGATAGGGAGCAAATCACTTGCCTTTCTGGTCTCAGGTGTCTTGTTTTTAAGATCCCAGTGTCATGATTAAAAACTTAGCCTTTAGAGTCAGACTTAGTTGAGGCTTCCCCCATGCTGTGAGAGCTTTGACAAATACAAATAGCCTCGGCTCTTAGACCTTCAGAGCCCTCTCGTGTGCTGTTAAAATAGCAGTACCTCTTTCCAGATTGCTTTGAGAATTACAGGTAAAATACAGTTCCTGGTTTGCTGAAAGAACTCAATAAATGTTCACTACTATTATTACCTCAAAGCCCCTTCTGCTCCAACTTTTCACCCTCTCTGAGCTTGTCCTGCATGTTGCTTAAGAAACAAGGAATGACCAAAAAAAAAAAACCCCACAAAAAACAAGAATGTTGGAGTGGAAAGAGCCCTGGACATGGAAATATAGGAGAGCTAGGTTCAGGGTTTAGCATCTTAGCCATGTCTCTGAGCCTGAGTTTCTTCATCTCCAAAATGAAAATAAAAGTTTTATTCCCCTTGTCACACCCATAATCAATATCAAACCCTGCCTGTCCTCTTCCTAGGGTTATTTTGAGAATCAAGTAAGATGATAAAGATTCATAGCAGTTTTCAAAGAGTAGAGCAGGATATTCATGTTGGAAATGGTTATTTTTCCTCAAACTATGTTAGGCAGTTTATGGTTAATAATACAGTTGACTAGCACCATATTAAACACTGATCCTGAAAAAGCTTGTTGAAGACCAAACATTGCTAAATGCCTGGTCAAAAACACTGATTGATGTTTTCTTTCTTCAGAGAAAAATGAGTGCCTATAATGTTCCTGGCATGTTAAGCTAGGCATAGAAGATAAAATGGTAACAATACAGTTCCTGCCCTTGAGCTTACAAGAGCATATAGAAAGCACTATATGGGGTGGGGTGGGTGGAGGAAGCCCTGTGATTGATCCTTACACCTACAGCTGGTGGGCATAAATGAAAATCAGGAAACTAAGACTCAATTCCATGGTGTTCTAGCTTCCTGGGTGTGTGCACAGCTCTGGGTACACTAAGAGTTATAAATAGAAGACAAGCTCCCTGCCTTAAGGAGCATATAGCCTTACCAAGAAATTAAAGCATTCCTGAAACATGCAGTGACAAGTCTGAAAGTGCCTTCAACTAGTTTGCTTCCATATATTCATGAAGCACAATACCAGTCTTAAAAAAGGTCAAAACAGTTTGCTTGCCCCAAACCCTACCTTCACAGGCATATGTACACATAAGAATTTAGGCACAGAAAATTCAAGGTAAAAATAACTTTGTGTCTAGTTTGCTTTTGGGTCCTATATGAAAAGGCAAAAAGAACATTCACATACTCAAGACTGGAAAGAAGCACATCCTAATGCAATCGGTGTTGAAACACAAGTAGAAAATAAACTGATTTTCTTGAACTAAGAGCTGGATCTAGCCATGTTTTCAGGTTTCTAAAACCAGCCTCAGATAATCCTTTTTAAGATCTTAACTTGGCCTTGACAAGAATGATCTGGCTCACAGTCTCCTAATAGCTGCTTGGAGCAAAAACAAACTCACAGGGCTAGAGGCCAAGTACAAAGATTCTTGTAGCTGGTGTTTCAAAACAACCAAAAAAGGAATGAAGATTTTCACAGCACTTCTTTAAAATCCAGAAATGAGGCCTAGGGTTTAAGCCTGGAATATTGTGCAATGACATATTTCAGTTTCTGGGGCTGTGGTACAGAATGTGACTCAAAAAACATCAGTCTTCCAATCAGAAATTATTAAGAGCTGAAATTAAGCAGTCAAATAACATTCCCTAAGTCACATGCTCTGTGCCTAGTACCATGGATAGGAACCTAACACCTATTACCATTCCACACCCCAAACCTCATAACCATGCCTTTCCTTAAGATATATACTTGTTAGAAAGGTCAGACCTACACACTTAGTACAACCAGAGAGCCTGACAGTCTATGCCACTTAAGATTCCAAAGTTCATACTATTAATAAGTGCACACATAGTTCAGAGAAGGGAGAAATTAATTGTGTATGAGGATAGCCAAGGAGGTATATTTACTCTTTAACATACTGTCTTCTCTTTGCATTTTGGCTTCTTGGGTGACTGTGGCTATAAAAAATTTTCTCTTAAGTTTTCTGTCAAAAACCATGAATTCTCCACCCAGTTCTTCAAGGATCTGGTTTCTAGTGGATTTTGAACTGATCATTTTGTATTTATTTCCAACTCTTACCTGATCAATTTTGTGCTTTGATACGTACATGGAAAAAGTAAAGCTTACATTGTGACAACTGAAAAAATGATAAAAATCCCATGTCCTCTTTTCTGTTTTTCTGACTGATTCTTTCTAAACCCCAGCATGTGGATGTTGTTTGTTGATAAGTCGCTAAGTGGTGTCCCACTCTTTTGCGACCCCATGGAGCATGTGCATACAGTAGACAATAAGGCAGTATTTACTGATGAATGAAGACAGTGTGTACTGGGTCAGCTCTTGGTATTCCCTGTTCCAGATGGTTAAGTAATGGAGGTAGGAAGATAATCATATGGTTTCCCACACATATTTTGGTTTGAGTATGTTTAAACCTGAGAAGTTTAACTCCAGAACCTGTTTGTTTGGTTTTTTCCACCACTACTAAATGGCTACTGTATAATTCATATTGAACACTTATGAGCCAGCCACTGGAGTAAGCTTTTTAAGTGGTTTCTCACATTTATTTCCTTCACAGCAACCTGTAAGAGAAGATAGGAAGGGAATGTTTAGAGAGCTTAAGTAATATGCCAGAAATATATGATGTTTTAAATATAAAAATCTAGAAATAATATCTAGAAGAATTTAAGACAGCGACTATTTTAAAAGTATGAAGTGGCTGACACAGAGTACAACATTATGTTAATTAAATTTGAGAACCTTCCCCCCTCAAATATAGCTATTATCCCTGATTTATAGTTGCTAACCTAAAGTTTAGCAAGTCACTTGCTGTAAGTCACGGTACTAATACGAGCCTGGACCTGTGTGTGTCTCCGCTGGGACATTCCATGGTCTGCATTAAGAAGTTCTCTATTGCTTGACCAGTGTTCCAGGCAGCAGTCACAGAGTTCCTGGGTGGCCTCCTGCCTGCTTTGCTGTCATCTCACTTCCCAGCTGGAGACCTCATTGCTTATTAGCCGTTTATATCTTTGACTAAATTTTCCAGCCATTTCCTGGAACCATGCTCAGCTTCCACCCTGGGTGTATTAGTCAAGACTCATTTGTTTGTAAGAAACATAAATACAATACAAACTGAGTTGGGCAAAAAAGGGAAGCCATTGCCCCACATAACAGCAAAGTCCAAGAGCAGTAACTGTAGGCATCTCTGGATCCAGAACGCTCAAGCTATCATCAGATATTTCTACCACCTCCCCGCTTCACACCCCTGCTCCCATGTCCTGTGGTGGGCCACACACTCAGCAGGTCATATGTCTGTGCTAGATCTTAGGAATGCCTGGTAGATACTCTACAGTTGAGCAACCCCTGTGAGAGAAGAGGGTTTCCCCTGTGGCTCAGTGGTAAAGAGTCTGCATTGCAGCAGCCACAGGAAACATGGGTTCGATCCCTGGGTTTGGAAGATCCCACGGAAGCGGATTGGCAACCCAGTCCAGTATTCTTGCCTGGGGAATCCCATGGACAGAGGAGCCTGGTGGGCTACAGTCCGTGAGGTCGTAAAGAGTCAGACATGACTGAGTGACTAAGCACATACAAAACATACATGTGTGTCAAAAAGGAAAATCACCTTAGAGTTTAGTGATTTCTATAATACATTAAAATTATATGCACCTTTCATGAAAAGTGAAAGTGTTAGTTGTTCAGTTGTGTCCGACTCTTTGCAACCCCATAGCTCCTCTGTCCATGGGATTCTCCAGGTAAGAATACTGGAGTGGGTAGCCATTCCCTTCTCTAGGGGATTTTTCTGACCCAGGGATGGAACCCTGGTCTGCATTACAGGCAGATTCTTTACTGTCTCAGACAGCAGGGAAGCCCATATGTACCTTTAAAAACTCATCAGTTGAAAAGAATTCTTCATGGAAAGTTTAACAAAGTGATAGTAAAGTCTTCATTTTACAAGCACTTCTTAAAATGCCTCAGTAACCATTTCAAAGTTGACTCTTAAAATCTAGAAGTAGATTCTGTATAAGACAGCAGTCACTGAATCTGACTGATAGGGTATCTTTTTCTAAGCCATCCTTTATCCTTTTAGGACACCTCTGCTAAGCTAAAGCTGTAAGAACCCACACAAACAAGAGAAGCTATTTCCACTCTCCACCCCCAAATCACTTTTTAAGCAGTACTGGCCTTCCCCCGCAGGTACACCCACTCACCATTCTTTCACAGGAGGACGTCAATCCTTCACCCCAGCTCAGCGTTTTTTAAAATATAGGATTCTGCACCTAACTGCAGAGCTCCACTGAGGCCTCCACAGGGAGTGTAACTACACACTGTTCAATACTTTTTCTGAAAGTATTGACACAATATTAATAGAAAACTGACTGCAAGCTAGGTTGTTCAAATGTTCCTCTGGATACACTAAAATCAGTCCCTGAATTACTACAGGCTATTCGACTGGTCTCTTGCTGACAGGCTGTGGCAGCATGCCAACAGCCTTTCCTGAGGGTCAGAATGAAGGAGATGAAAAGCAGTCCATGAAACTGCTTCCTGGAAGAGAAGTTTGACAGACTCATTGGTGACATTTCTCTCCCGTCTCCATCCTGGAAAAAGTCAATGCTTCTGAACAGTAAGACTGTTCCTTATGGACAGTACAAGCCATACATCTAACCATATTTCCCTCTTTGACTATCCTGGCACATAGCCGGATATCCCATCTACTTCTGCTGCACACTTAGGTGTCTAAGCTCGCTTGACTTATTTTTCACTTCACCTTACTTTGCTTACCTGTTGTTTGTTTATCTTACTTCTTTGTAAGTCTCACTAAAAAGTTCCTTTTTGAAACAAAACAAGTGTAAGTCAATGAATTACTCTATATATAAAGAAATACGCTGGGCTCACCAGAGATAATTTGATCTTCAGGGTTTGAGAACATGCTTCATTCTGCCGGTGAGGAAATAAGCAGAGGTGAGGCTTCACACAGAGATTTTAGACTCAAGACTTATTTTTCATAACATTTTATAAATGTAACATTTTGAAAATACAGATAACATTTAAAAGACCAAGAAACTTTTTTGTTTTATCCCTTTCGCACTTAATAAGAACAAGATTTCTTTACATGTATATATCTACAATAAATTTCAGTTATCTATCAATATTACATAACCGGTTTTCGAATTCTGTCTGCAAGTTTTTTGCCAAATTTCTACTTTGAACATTGTGAATACTCAAGTAGAACTATAAGATAACAGCGTTTTTTTTAAAAAAGATGAAAGAATATATGAGTTTAGGTAATCTTCAAATTTTAAAAATTCTTTCATAAAATCAATGGAAGACTCTCTCCCAAAGGTCATTGACTTATCATTTATGACTTTCTTATCCTAAAAAAAGATAACTCACAATAAAAATACATATATACCCGTATATTATCAGATAAATGTAAAAGAGATCAAAAACCAAAGAGAAAATACTTAGCTGTATTCAAAAACTAAATTCAGCAGTGATTTTCCTGACACTTAAAGCCAAGAGGGAAACAAAATGGATTGCAAAATTTTCAATATCTGATAAGAGAAGAAATAACCTTATGTTTTTTTAAATTGGAGATGTTTTCAGACGGCATTTTAATATATTTTGTCATTTTTGTTCTGTTTGTTGGAATTGGGAAGTGTCTCAACGAAAGCTGCTTGAAATACAGATGAGATATATGACGTACCATGCTGACTTAACAGTGTTTCTGTTTCTTTGCAGTATACTCCTGATCATGTAGCTGGGCCTGGAGCAGATACAGATCCCTCTCAAATAACCTTTCCTGGATGTGCTTGTCTCAAAACTCCCTGCCTCCCTGGTACTTGCTCCTGTCTCCGTCGTGAGAGTAACTATGATGATCATTTATGCCTCAGAGATATAGGATCAGAAGCAAAGTGCGCTGAGCCAGTTTTTGAATGCAATGTCCTGTGTCAGTGCAGCGACCGCTGCGGGAACAGAGTGGTCCAGTGGGGTCTGCAGTTCCACCTCCAGGTGTTCAAGACGGATCACAAAGGCTGGGGACTTCGTACCCTGGACTTCATACCAAAAGGACGGTTTGTCTGTGAATATGCCGGTGAGGTGTTAGGAATCTCTGAAGTGCAGAGAAGAATTCAGTTACAAACAATACATGATTCGAATTACATTATAGCCATCAGGGAGCATGTCTATAATGGGCAGGTAATGGAAACATTTGTGGATCCTGCCTCTATAGGAAATATTGGAAGATTCCTTAACCATTCTTGTGAGCCAAACCTGTTGATGATTCCTGTCCGAATCGACTCGATGGTACCAAGGTTGGCACTTTTTGCAGCCAGAGACATTCTGCCACAAGAAGAACTCTCTTATGACTATTCAGGAAGATTTCTTAATCTAATGAATAGTGAAGACAAAGAAAGGTTAGACGATGGGAAATTAAGGAAACCTTGTTACTGTGGTGCCAGGTCGTGTGCTGCGTTCCTGCCCTATGACAGCTCCCTGTACTGCCCCTCAGAAAAGCCAAACACAAGTGAGGAACGAAGAGCAGAGGAGAAATGTGTCTGGCCTCGCAGTGGAAGAGAATGAGAAGGAACCAAGCATGTTGGCTCAGCCCTTCCTGGGTTCCCTTCTTATAAGCAGCTTACCCTCGAGGTTGGTCTCTGCTCTCCAGTAAGCAGCTCACTCACCCCTTACTCTAGGGGAGCCCAGTGGTTGCCTGGCTGCATAAGTTTAATTTGGGAATGTGGCATACACTACAGATTGTCCAGCAATACTCTCTCCCTTCCTATCAGAATTCTCAGTTTGTAGCTGGGTATGTGACTATCGAGAACATAGTAAGTCAGTCCTCTACATACAAACCTTCAAGTTACCAACTGTCAAAGATGCAAACATGCATTCCATCAACGTCAGGTGTGAGTGAAATTGCAGCTTGCCCTCCATCTCCTATTGCTGATGATCCTTCAGCTCTACCATCACTCACCTCCTTTAGTCAGTAACTCTCCTTGCCTGTTCAATCAGTGCCAACCCCTGTGTGCCAGCTACTGTACTGTAAGATTAAAAATGTTTTATTTGTATGTTTGTTTTTTATGTATTTGTGTGAAAAGTATTACAAACCTACCACAGTACAGTACTATATAGTCAATTGTTAGTTGGATGTGTGCTCAGTTATGTCCACCTCTTTGTGACCCCATGGACTGTAGCCCGCCAAGTTCCTCTGTCCATGGAATTCCCAGGCAAGAATACTGGAGAGAGTTGCCATTTCATCCTCCAGGGGATATTCCTGACCTAGGGATCGAACCTGAGTCTCCTGTGTGTCTCGGATTGGCAGACGGATTCTTTATCACTAACACCACCTGGGAAGCCTGTGTTAGTTGGGTACCTAGGCTAACTTTGTTGGACTTAATCAACAAATTGGACTTATTAACATGCTCTTGGAACAGAACTCATTCATATGTTACTGTACTCACTTTTCCTAGTTAGATGTGTCTAAGGGACTATGTTGCAGTTAGTAGAATATGAGGGAAAATGTGTCCTTAAATTGAGACATCCTTCCCTTACCCACCTCTTTTTTCTTCTTGGCTGTAAGGTATACATGATACTGGAGCTGGAGCATCCATCCTAGTCCCCTAAATGAAAAGGAAACCACACACAGCAAAGTAGCAACACTGTAAGGAGTCTGGGGATGGTATATTGTGCAGCGCTCTGTACCAGTCTTGATCTGACACCTCTGGACTTTTAGGTCTGAAATAGTCTTTCCATCATTGATGCCACTGTTATTTTGAATTTTCCAGTACTAGCACCAAACCTAATCAATGATCCAAGGAAGCCCTTATGGCTGTATACCTAAGCCTTGCTTTACAATCCATTTTATCAGTAATAAAGCTGATATTTTCATTTCTGTCTGACTCCTACATTTTATTTCTCATTTGTTGCTGAACAAATCAAGGAAAAGGACATGATTGATTATCACCTACTAAAACCCTAATGATCACCACCCATAGTGAAAACTAGAACCATGAGAATGACTTCCAGGTGTATAACCAAAAGTCATAAAAGGAAAGAAACTGTAAAATTTTTGCTATATACCATGGCTCTACTGGAAGACTTGTGAAGTTACGCTTCAAAACTTCAAACAGTTTCACTCCGTGTTTTAACAACCTGAAAATAACTGTCAATACCACTGAAGGTGGTGGAAATTTTATAACTGCATTTAAACTTCTGGAGAGGCAAACATCTCTTAACTTCCTTCCTTAAAGCAAGAGTGTTTGCTTCCTTAAAGCAAAAACAAAGCTACTCTGGAGCTTTATTAGACTTTTTGAAAGTTAAAATAATTACTTGGGCCCTATAATTTTTCTTGTACATTTAAACTCTACCACCAGGAGACTGTGAGATTTAAAAGGTATATCATAGGGGCCCATATTATATATAACACTGTACTCCTGTATATCATAAAAAGGATTGTACATTTTAAGTGAATGAAATGTATGTGAATTATATCTCACTGAAACTGTTAAGGTAGTAACGGTTACAGTGTGCATATCCATATAACATCAGGAATGATTCCCTGTGAATAAATGACACTAAATATACATAAAATGTCCCAAACTACAAACATACAAATCTGTTCTAAAAGAGAACAGATTTTTTCCTCTAAACGAATCATTTCTTCTATCAACCTTCCTCTGTAACTCTGTTTTCTCTAAAGCAGTCCTGCTTTTTGTAAGGCAGCTTGTAACCTGAATTTTAAAATGGCCTTTCAAGTGCTTCAAGTAAATGAGCTACTTAAGAAGCAATAAGGAGAGACTTCCCTGGTTGTCCAGGTTAAGATTCCATGCTTCCACTGCAGGGAATGCGGGTTCGATCTCTGGTCAGGGAACTAAGATCCTGCATGCTACGTGCCGTGGTCAAAAAATAAAAAGCAAAGGTAAAATTTAACAACATAAAAAGAAGAATAAAGAAATGGTCAGAAGGAACATGAGTGGGTCACTGATTCTACAAATACCCTTTCCTTCTTCCCTCTGCTCCTTATCTATTGAATATCACTGTCTGCGTATAAGCAGTTAGGAGATGAGCAGTATCTTCCATCGTGATGTCTCTTCCAAAGACAGAACTCAGTCTTGGAGTTTTTTATACTCATACACAAGTGTATTCTTGAACAGCACATAGTCCTGGAAATCAGGTGGCACTAGTGGGAAAGAATCCACCTGCCAATTCAGGTAGACATTAAGAGTTGGGGGTTTGCATCCCTGGGTCAGGAAGATCTGGAGGAGGGCACGGCAACCCACTCCGGTATTCTTGCCTGGAGAATCCCATGGACAGAGGAGACTGGTGGGCTACAGTCCATGGAGTCACAAAGAGTCGGACACGACTAAGCACACTGCACCTGGGAATCAGATTCCCAAAGTAAGAGCTGAAGACTCTTCCACATCTTTTATAGGCACTGAATTAATTGCATTTACTTAATTGCTATGTTCCTAAAAAAGCTGACACTTCTACTTTTGAGAGCAAATGTTAAAAGATACACTTCTGATTATTATCATAATATAAAAATATATAAAGGGAACGTCTCTCAATCATGTCTGACTCTTTGCTTTTTACAATTATAAATTACTATAAAATTAGAATTTTAAAAAGTGTTGTATTAATGAAATTAAAACATAAAAATGGCTCTGACATCAATTTCCACTGAATTCATTAAGAATGTGGAAATATGTACCTCAGAAGTTGTTTTCGCCCAAGAATAATAAAGAACATACTTGGAGAACACAACTTTTGAAATCTTTTTAAAATTATTTTTAAAAATTTCAAATTAATAATCACAAAATATTAATATCAGTGGCTAGTGTATTTTATTATTGACTAAATGGAAAATTTTGCCTTAATTGAATATTCAGAGATTATTTTACTCCCTCTTGTTTTCAATATTAAGCCCCAACACAGCCTAACTCTGAAACATGAGTCAGAAGTGGATTAAGTATACATCAACAGGAGCCTATCTTGCATAGAATAGATGGTTTTATCTTAAATTCAGGAAGATCTCATTTAAAAGAGGTGACAGTCTCCCCAAATTGTGATCATTCCCTTGAGTGTTCAGTTTTCTTTGTGTAACATGTTCCTTATTACCGCTCCGCCACTCGCCAGTGCATGAGTGTTCAGCAAGTTCCTGAACTTCTCTGAACTCCTTTTTCTGAATATAGTATTATTGAGAGGATCAAATAAGGTAACGCTTGTAAAGGGTTTAAGCAATAATGCAGCACTAACATAGCTATAACGAAAAAGGCAACTACACGTGTTGACAAGCATGTGGAGAAATTAGAACTTTCGTATTTTGCTGGTAGAGTTGTAAAATTGCACAACTACTTTGTAAAGTCATTTGATTACTTCCTTAAATCGCTTTACATAGAGTAACCACATGTCCTAGTAACTCCATTCCTAGGTGTGGACCCAAGAGAAATGAAAACATGTCCCACAAAAACTTGTATGCAAACCTTCACAGTGGCATTATTTGTAACAGTCAAATAGTAGACACAACCCAAATGTCCACTGACTCATAAATGAATAAACAAAATGTGATATCCATATCACAGATTATTCAGCTATAAAAAGGGATGAAGTGCTGACAATGCCACAACATAGTTAAATGCTGAAAATATGTTAAATGAAAGAAGCTAGACACAAACAGCCACAAATTGTATGATCCTATTTATATGAGATGTCCAGAATAATTCCATAGACACATTAAGTAGATTAATTTTTACCAGGGGCTGGTGGAGAGAGAGGTACAGGAGGTGACTGGTAATGGGTTCAGAGTTTATTTTTAGGGTGAATATACTAAAAACCACTTTCAAAGGATGAGTATCATGTTATGTGAATTGTATCTCCTAGTGGCTCAGATGGTAAAGAATCTCCCTGCAATGCAGGAGACACAGGTTTGATCCCTGGGTCGGGAAGATCCCCTGGAGAAGGGCATGGCAACTCTCTCCAGTATTCTTGCCTGGGAATTCCATGGACAGAGGAACTTGGCGGGCCTACAGTCCATGGGGTCACAGAGTCGGACACGACTGGGTGACTAACACTTTCACTTTCAAAGCTGTCATAAGAAAAAGAAAGATATGGGTGCCTCTCACATGGAAACTGATAACCTGTAACTCTGAACTCTCAGGAATAAGCACTCTCAGAACCCAGGGAAATGCCTCTCCACGTGCTTTATTTATGTCCTCAAAACCTGACTACATCTAATGTGATTTTTTTGTGGCCATCCCCACTATCAGAGATAGACTCTGCTCACAAGGCAGCAAGATTTTAAACAGTAGGAGTACTTAGTTTGGTAAGAACATGGATAGATTAATTAATTTGTCAGATCCTTCCTCTCAACATGAATGCAATTCTCAAATAACAAAGTATGGTTTCCTTGTAGTATTGCATATCAATCGTCGTTTCTCTTTCTGTTTGAGTTTGTCGTTCCAGTGGTTTGTGTGGTTTCTTAAAAATTAGCACAGATGCATTACAGTTGCACATGGAGGCAAATATTTTGCAATTCATACTACTTTTAAATTTGCGGGTGTGTGTGTCTAGAAGTTTGATATTGGTTCCTCACATTACTTTACACTGCATGGTTCTTCTCATTTTTCTCATTAAAGAGATACTTAAAATGACAACATAAGTGACAGCAGTTTATGTGGCGAAGTTAACATCTTTTTCTATAATGATAATTCATCAGACATAATATCATTAAATGTTTGGACATGAAGTAAATTTCATAATTTATTTTCAACTCTGTTTCAGCACAGTGAAGCTTTCTCAAACTTAATTTAAAAAAGACTATCGAAGGGCTACACTGACTCAAAAAAGATGTCTCATTTTCTCATGTGGCATCACTGTTAACAGAACATCAACCACATGAAAATCCTGTTTATAATAGCACAATTTATGATTTTACTGAAAGGAAGATAAGAAAAATTGATCCTTTAGAATAATTAGGTAAAACATTGTGAATCACACAGGTCATTATTTTATTATCCATCCAAGCATTGCCAACTCAACTGGATGCCAGGAATGAGCAAGGATAATTGAAAGTGAAACTGAAAGTCGCTCAGTCGTGTCTGACTCTGTGACCCCATAGACTATACAGTCCATGGAATTCTCCAGGCCAGACTACTGGAGTGGGTAGCCTTTCCCTTCTCCAGGGGATCTTTCCTACCCAGGGATGGAACCCAGGTGTCCCACAATGCAGGCGGATTCTTTACCAGCTGAGCCACAAGGGAAGCCCAAGGATAATTAAATTTCATCATATATGATATTTTGCCAGCTTCAGTCATATAAAAACCCGTAACTTTATACATGATGTCTATTCTTGTAGTTATGAAGACATTTTTGTCAAACTGGACTTACAAATTTTAAATATTTTGACATATTGCCTATGGTTCTTCCACAAGCTGTCCTGGCCTTGATGCTTATAAAGGAGGGAAGGAATTGGCTCCCCTAGCTAGGTTGTTATGGGACTCACAGAAAATAATGGATTTATATAGGCTGTAAAGAACCATATAAATTTGGTTATCATTGCAGGCATATTTCTGGCTTTACACTGTGCTGCACAGAACCACACACACGCATGTTATATTATCATAGTCAAGATTCATTTAGATTCCATATAATGGTAAATCTCTCTTGGTGGTAAATGTTGTGGAAGTTCCCAAAGGAGATGTGTTAATCAATTAATTAAAAGAATACTTGTCTTTGATCATTTAATTACAGCCAAATTATGAAGGGTATATGAAGAACATCCTAGGAGTTTCCTTTTACTTTGAGGATAATTGCTTTACAATGTTGAGGTGGTCTCTGCCATACATCAACGGGAATTAGTCATAATCATATATTCCTCTTGAACCTCCATCCCCACTCCATTCCACCCCCCTAGTTCATCATCCCTTTTACTTTATAATTATTTGGGATTTCCCTGGGATGATAAAAAGCCTCGCTATTTTTGTATATATTGTTACTCAGTTACTGGCATTACTTTTTGCCTCACTACCCAAAGCTACAAGTCACCTGTGACTCTTCCTCCTCTTCCCCATAGTCAGTCACCAAGTGCTATACATTCCCTGCCCTATGCATCTCTCAAATCTATTCTGTTTTGCCTCATTATTGTTGCATTCCAGGCATCCATCTTTTCTTCTCAGCCACAGCCTCTCTGCCTCCAGCCTCACCATCCCCACAGGGCATCCTCTGCCTTCAAACTCTTCGATGACTTCTTATCACACTCAGGATAGAGCCCAAAGTGTTCAAAGTGACCAGATGGCCCCCGCCTCCCTCTCCACCTCATCTTTCACTCCTCTCTCTCTGAGGTCCACCCTGAAAAGCCATGCTCTCTCTTGCCTCCCCTTCCCTTCTGGAAGAAGCTTGAAGAAGCAGGTTGCTTAACTTTACCTTCAGAGGGCACTAGAAGGTGTATGTGTGTGTGTGATTTTAAGTTGTTCTTACCTTCAGAGGGCATTAGAAGGGTGTGTGTGTGTGTGTGTGTGTGTGTGTGTGTGTGTGTGTGTGTGTGTGTGTGTGTGTGTGTGTGTGTGTGTGTGTGTGTGTGTGTGTGTGTGTGTGTGTGTGTGTGTGTGTGTGTGTGTGTGTGTGTGTGTGGTGTGTGTGTGTGTGTGTGTGTGTGATTTTACTTTAAATTGTTCTTACCCTTGTTTTGCAGAATACTCTTTGCAGATTGTCTTTTTGGATACTGTTGGTATTCTTACACTCCATCTCCCAGGCTACCTGTTTACATGGCTCCCAGGCAGCTAAAGTAACAAGAGAGCCAGCAATTCTATTTCCCTGTCTCTTCTTCCTTCCTTCCCTCCTAACTCCTGTTTCAGTCTGCTGCTAGCTGGCTAGCCATCACTTCCATCAGCCTGCTGTCTCTTTGTCGCTCATCTTCCTCCAACCACCTGCCCACCCTTGTCCTCATTGCCAAGTCTCCATGGTTGAACTGAGAAAATATAAATTACTTGATGTACCTCAATACTATCTCTGCTGTGTACTTCGATTAGTCTTCTGGTTTAGACATATTCAATGCTCCCTGTTTACAAGGGCAGCCAATTAAAAAGGGCTGAAGCCACTAATTCCAACTCCACATGTCCCATGCCTCTGCTCACCACGTGCCCCTCTGACCAGACCACCCTCCTCCCTCCACCCCTAGACCACTCTGTCTTTTTCTAACCTACCACTACCTGTAGGCATTTGTGCAGAGTAGGTAGATATAGAAAAGTGCTTCCAAACAAACCTGAAATGTGTTTGCCTAGCCTGTATTAAACATAATTTATCCCCTCAATTAGAACTTCCATTTACCCTCAAGGCAAAATGGGTTTGTTTTTGTTGTTTATTTTGAAAGTGTCTGTCTCCTGTTTCTCCTGTCTTCCCCAACTCTTAAAAATAATTTCTTTCTCCTTTCCTTTCCAGTAACCAGTCTACCTCTTTCCCACTCCCCCAACTGTACACTCACTGGAATGCATTCTCAACTCCATCAAGCGTGGAAATTAAGGATGGTTCAGAGACTAATCTTTGATCTTTGGCAAACCCCATACCCTCCCAGAACCCTACCTTTCTCTGCAGAAATTGCTCAAATTTTTGACTAGTTTGTAACCATTCTGGCTACTAAATTGTTGATTTTTTTTGGTTTAGTAAGAGAATTTTACAATCAACTAATATTTACTACCACCACCTTTTCAGAAAGAGAAGGTGCAGGGAAGGTAGGGAAGGGCACATATAATCTCTTAAACTATCTCAGTAGTTCTTAAAATGAAATCAGTGTAGCTTTATAAACAACCTGACACTTGGTCCTTACTTTTCTTCTCCAAGACGAGCACTTGGGAAGTAGTTCTGGTTGATCCACCCAGTCACCTAAACAATTCTGTTAATCATTCATTCCTCAGAAATCAAGTTATCTAGTGTGTGCAGGGTGTCGTGAAGTCGAATCCGAGAACTCATACTTAATTCAGCAAAAGTTTCCAAGCACCTATTATGCTACATTTTGGAGAAATAGAGACCAAAAGCAATCTTCATTCTCAAAGCATGTACAGTCCAATAAAAGAAAAAAATGAGAGTAAGAGGGTCTCAACTGAAAGGTCTACATATTATGTGTATACTTCATAGGTCTTCAAAACACTTTAATTTGATGTGTGTGTGTGCAAATTTGACGTTTGTGTCAATTTCTCATTATGATACCAGAGAGAAATAGGTTTTCTAAAATTTAGGAAACTTATAAGGCTAAAGGCAAGGGAGGCTTTTTGGCACCTATCATTTGAAATGGTTTAAAGTATAACAAGTATTCATTAGGCATTCGTTACTGGACAGTAATCCAGTGAAGCCACATTTTTTTCCCTTTTAAAAAAAAATTTTTTTTTTTTTTTTTTTTTTTTTACTAATACACCTATACTTCTACGGCTGGTTAGACACCTTGTCCACCTACTCCATCACTGCCATAAAACATCTATGGTGATAACAAATGTTATTCACACTTTTTTTTTTAATTAAGAGGAAATTCAGTTAGAATTCTCCAATTGCAGTTTCAGCTTATGTGTTTATAAACAATGCCATTCTGAGGACATACAAAGCAGTAAGTAATCATTTATCCCATATCACAAAGCTAGTTTGATTATTAGAATCTTACAGACATTATGGGACATAAAAACTCCAAATCTCCACATTCATATTGCAAAACCCACAGGTCCCAACAGAGAAAGCACATGCCAAGGGTAACCAAAAAGCCACAAACCAACAAAGAGCTGCTAGCAGGCCAACTTTAGGCCAGCAATGCAAATTTCAAAAACTGAGGTCATTTGGCTCTTTCTACATTTATAAACATTTATAAAAACACTTACTGCATACCAGCTATCATTTTGGTGCTTCAGTACTATGGAAAGCCTTCTGTTATTACTGTTTTTTAAAGGTCCTATAAAGCAAAAGCTACTGCTTAGCTCTGTTTCCCTGGCTTCGCCTTTGTGTTTACTTCACCAGGGACCCCAGTCACAGAATTCCAGAGGAAAGGGTCCCTCATTGTGAAATGAGGGGTCTGCCATAGGTTTGTGCCAAGGCAGGTGCACACGTTTCCTCCCAACTGGTCTGTGCCATTCAGAAGGAAGCCAGAAAACAGAGCCTAAAGCAGAAGCAGTTATCAGCTGCCAACATTTCCATCAAGATGGACACATGAGTGACTCCTTGGAGCAATGCTCCTCATCTACAGTCTCAGGCAGAATTTCCTGACAACCTTCACTACTCCTTTTCCCTACAGGAGAATGTGATATACTTCAAGCCTTCATCTTACAGATAATGCAACTAAAGCTTACCTCTGGGGCTAAGTGGCCCCAGAGGTGAGAATGGGGATTTGAAAAAATAAGTAATCCTGGGCCTCACTGGAGCCCTATTCACTCAGTCTTCTGGGATGGGGCTCAGGAAAGTGCACTTGTGACAACTCCCGAGAGTACTTCTAACACAACAAGCCAGGCGCGGCACAGGGACCAGCTCTGAGGACATCAGATGGAGTAGAGAGATGGGGAATACAAAGCTGCTGAGACTCGATAACAGGCAAGGTTTCTGACCTTCAGACTATGAGTTTTTAAACTTTCAGTGGCCCCTAAGGTCTGAAGCATCCCATCCAAGCCATATATAGGAAAGGTCAGAATTAATAACTCAGAGATGGGGTCCAGATCACGAAACCACAAGGAGGAAAATAACACAGTAATTACAGGCAGTAAAGAGGTCACTGTGGATTGTGGGCAGGGGTAGGGAGTGGAAACAATTTACTCCTCAATACTGATTTCATTAACAGTGAATCACTTTTGCAGACTGGACTCATTTGCAATCAAAATTGGACCGATCACATAACCCAGGGTTATATTTCAGCCACAGAGAGCGAGGAATGCTGCAGTGGGAAAGCCAGATGAAGACCTCAGTTTGATTTCATTCATCACCCTCTGACAACTAGGTCTGACTCCTACAGGAGAATTTTCCTACACTGAGCTACCTTGGTTGTTCTCAGATTCGTTGCAGGATTAAAAAAAAAAAAAAAAGTACTGAAAAGCTGAAGCTTCACTGCGTGTGAGAACATAGATTAGGACAGTCTTTTTGGAGGGCTGTCAATATCTACCAGAATTTAAAATAACCGTAAGCTCTGATACAGGAGTTAAGACTCCTAGGAATTTTATCCTACAGAATATATCTGCACAAACTGGCAGAGATATAAGTAGGCACAAATAGTTTTATTGGAACATTATTTAACAATAGAAACTGAAAATAATCCAAATATTCATCAATAAGGGAATGCTTAAATAAATGAAATAAATTAAGTCAGCTATTTAAAAAGAGCTAGACCTATACAGTACTTTCATGGGGTATGCAAAACATGTAAAATGAATAGCATTGATAATATGACTCCATTTTGTTTCATAAAAACCAAATGTAAGTTGAATACATTGTGGATGATTTCTGCGTGCATCTATGTATTGGGTTGGCCAAAAAGTTCGGTTGGGTATTTTCAAAAACCTGACTGAACTTTTTGGCCAACCTAATACATATTGATGATCATCTGTACTCAATGTCTACCAACAGACATATGTATAATATGTGTTTGTAAATGCATACAAAAAGTCTGGAAAGATACACTTACTGTTCATAATAGTTACCTCCTAGCACAGATTTGGGAGAAGACCAGAATTCACAGAATGAAGGACACTTTGCTTGTCTCTAGTTTTACTCAATGCATTTTATTGCTCTTATAATTAAAAAAAAAAATAAATGTTTTTCTAATGAAACTTGATGGACTTATTAATAAGATACTTATTAATAAAGGCAGTAGAAATTCAGAAAATAATCAGAGTAATAAGATGAGAGATCATTCTAAAACCCCTCCTCCCTTTCAAAGATTCTCATCTCCACCAGCTCTTTAAAAAGCACAAGACTGGATAGGACAAATACTTCAGGTCAGTTTTTCCTATGGAATAGATTTGCACACTCTTCCTTATCTTTTCCCGCTTGCCTCCCCAAATCCACAGTACCCCTCAATGAAAGGTGCTCCAACTTTAGGGATCACTTGTACAAAAACAGCAAAACCCAAAACCAATCTGGCCACTAGAGGGGGAACATTACACATAAAACCACTTTAAGTTGCCACGGATGGAGGTACCAGGGCTGGCTCCAAAAGAGACCAATGCTAACAGCCCAGAAGCAGTAATCAACATGATTCACCCTTTGGCTTGCCTAATATATCCTGGAGCAAAAATTTGTTAATAAATACAAAACTACAAATGTGAATGTGGTTTCCACATTAATGAGGTGTTTTTTTTTTTCCTCCTCACCAAGCTGAATATTTACAAATGTTCTGGAACAGAAGAAAATGCTAAGTTGGAAGCTGTCCTGAAACCATGTCTTAAGAAACAATACCCAGTTTTCAGTCCCTTGGCAGAGTTAGGGGTAGCAAGAAAGAAACTGTCACAAAGACCAGAGAATTGACTCTTATCAAGGAAGTCCTCCCATATGCTTTTTCAGAGAGCTATTTAACAAGCATGGTGCAGGACCCTTTTCCTTTCGCTCTTCACACATGATCTCAGTCATCTTATCAGCTGTAAGTTTTTCATAAATTTGAGCTTGGTATGAATGAGCTGATAATGCACCCTTTGATCTTCATTATTTCCAGCAGATGAATGTTTCCCACACCCAGCCTTCTCCTACCTCACTCCTAAAAATTTGCTTCTTTATGGAAAGATAATCACTTTGTAAAAACAACCAGCACACTTTGGGGAAGAAAAGAATGTGAAGAAAAACATGTAGTCCTAACCTTGGAAGTCTCATTGCCGTATTGAAAATGATGTAAAGCCGGTAAAGATGTGCAACCAGACCACTCTATACTGGGGCTTCCCTGGTAGCTCAGCTGGTAAAGCATCCACCTGCATTGTGGGAGACCTGGGTTTGATCCCTAGGTTGGAAAGATCCCCTGGAGGAGGGCATGGCAACCTACTTCAATATTCTTGCCTGGAGAATCCCCATGGAGAGATGAGCCTGGCAGGCTACAGTCTATGGGGTTGCAGAGTCCGACCTGACTAAGCACAGCCCAGCACCCTATAGTGAAGGTTTTAACACTCCTGCCTTTTCTAAATGTATTTCCATTTAATTTTCAAAATCTGAAAAACAAACTGGTTAAGGAACTCACCTAAAGTCACATATCAAGCAACGAGTAGGAGAACGATTTAAACCGAGACAGTCTGACTCCAGGGTCATTCTTAACTACTGTCATTTCTAACTACTAAGCCATTCCGCTTCCTCAATCTTTGCCTTTTTTCTCCTTGAGGCTATCTTTCGCCCCAGTAATCTCCCCTCCTCAATCCACCCCTCCCCACCCCAAACTTAATTTAAACCGTGGATCTAGTGATGTGGTAGAGAGAACTGAAGTCACAAAAACAGTGTGAGTCCTGGTCCTGCTTCATTCAGTTATGTCACCTGGATGCCTCGCAAACACCGATTCCTGGTTTCCTAAGTGCACAGTGGGAATACTAACCAAAAATAATCAAAATAACTGGTTCTTCCCAAGATCATCTGCAGATCAAATTAGATCATGTGCAGAAAACAACTGGCATAGTACCTGGCTAAGGAGTGCCTAAAACTATTGACTGGAAAACAGGCAAGAAGGTAGAACTATCACAATTTACAGCACAACGAAGACAAATTCCACCAGGAGAAAGTGAGCTGTTTCACAAAAGGAACACCGAGACCTTCCTCAATTGCTTCTGAAACCACCACCATTGGAGGTGGCAGGCAGGTGACAGGCAGGGTCCCAAGACCACATCACCTTGAGCAGAGGCTGCAACACTGGGGGAGCTTACACTGTGTGTACCTGATATTCCAAAGCCCTTCTGGGGAGTCCTATTGACATATCAGAGTAATTCTGACTACAGGATGGTACAGGGCCGTCCACGCAGAACTGTCTCTCAGGAGCCAACTCCATTATCAGCATCTCTGTGAAAATGTGACAATCCGTGGTGGGGCTGCCTGCTTGTGCTCCTCCCCAAAGTTTCCTCTTTCTGACCCTTCCAGGTGACGGCTTCAACTAAATCACTGGTGGGTCTTCATAGAGCCAGGGCAGGAAATTCTCCTCTGCATTTAACAGGTATTCCGAAATGAAGAAGAAGGAAGCACTTCTTAACAGATTGTTTTACTTTCTCCTGCAGCCATTTAAACTCAGTTCTTCTGGATTGTCCTCTGAAGAGATGGAGAAGGGCTGCTCATTATTCCCAAGACAGACTCACCATCAGACCTCACTTTTCTCCTGGATCAGCAGCCTTTAAATTTTTTGCTCTCAGGACCCCTTCGTGTGCGAAGTCACTTGAGTCATGTCCGCCTCTTTGTGACCCTATGACATAGCTCACCAGGCTCCTCTGTCCATGAGGATTCTCCAGGCAAGAATACTGGAGTGGGTTGCCATGCCTTCCTCCAGGGGATCTTCCTGACCCTGGGATGGAACTCGCATCTCTTATGTTTCCTGCACTGGCAGGTGGGTTCTTTACCACTAGCACTACCTGGGAAGCCCCAGGATCCCTCACATGCCTACGACCGAAGACTGCAAAGAGTTTTTGCTATTTGGGTCAGAGCTAACATTTAATATATTAAAAATTAAGACTGGAAACAATTTTTTTTTTTTGGAAACATTTTTAAACATAAAACTACACAAGCACATATTCTATGAGTCATTAGGCTATACATCCTGAAGTCTCTGGAATATCCCCCCATACACTCATGAGACAATGAGAATAAAAAAGGCAAATCACATCTTAGTATTATTATGAAGATAGATTTGATTCAACTCCCTGAAAGGGGTCCAGAGGCTGTATTTTGAGAGCTGCTGTTCTCAAAATCTGTAACACCGATCCCTATAAACATTGTCAAACCCTGAACTGTTCTTTGAGCATGGTTTTGAGTTTTAAATGTGGTTATTTATAAAGTTAGAATCTACATCCTGGACCAATAATTTCAGAGAAGAATTAAGTAAGAAGAAATAATTTAAATGACTTAGTAGAATTACCTAAACAACTATTCTGTAAAACTGGCATGTAAATTAACATTAAAGACACCACAGAAAACATTAACAGGCTGACCAGAATATGAGCCCACAGACTGCTCCCTCCTTTCTGTTTTCTTTCTAATTATTGCTATGCTAACGAATGACATTTTCATTGGTATTAAACCTGCCAGAGGTTGTGAGGTAGCTTGAAGATGAAAAGCTTCAGAATTATACAATCTATGTAGCAATAAACAGATCTAATATTTTTTCCTTTAAAGAGAACTTGGGGAACAGATGGACCACACACTATCAGAATATTTTCAACTTCAAGTATTGGGTTGGCCAAAAAATTCATTCCAGTGTTTCCATAATATCATACGGAAAAACCTGAACAAACTTTTTTGGCCAACCTAGAATTAACAGAAGTTTGGGGGTCATTCATGCCGGTTTTTACCCCTGTGTTTTAATATTTGAGATAGAGGTCAAGTTCTGCATTTAAATTCAGCCTCTTTGTTTTCTCCTTCTTGGCCCTGTTTTGCTCTCTGAACTTTGCTCTTGTTCTAAGCTGAAACCCATGAGTGACCAGGACTGTCTGGTAGTACCTTCCTGCTCCTCTGATCCTAATAATCATACTTACTAGAAACAAGTACCAATAGTTAGGGAGTTTGGGATGGACATGCCAGTCAGTTCAGTCGCTCAGTCGTGTCTGACTCTTTGTGATCCCATGAACCGCAGCACGCCAGGTCTCCCTGTCCGTCACCAACTCCCGGAGTTTACCCAAACCCATGCATCGAGTCGGTGATGCCATCCAACCATCTCATCCTCTGTCGTCCCCTTCTTCTTCTGCCCTCAATCTTTCCCAGCATCAAGGTCTTTTCCAATGAGTCAGCTCTTCGCATCAGGTGGCCAAAGTACTAGAGTTTCACCTTCAGCATCAGTCTTTCCAATGAACACCCAGGACTGATCTCCTTAAGGATGGACTGGTTGGATCTCCTTGCAGTCCAAGGGACTCTCAAGAGTCTTCTCCAACACCACAGTGCAAAAGCTTCAATTCTTCAGTGCTCAGCTTTCTTTATAGTCCAACTCTCACATCCATATATGACCACTGGAAAAATGGACATGTACACACGGCTATATTACAAATGGATGCCCAACAAGGACCTACTGTATAGCACAGGGAACTCTACTTAGTGTTATGTGTCAGCCTGGATAGAAGGGGTGTTTAAGGGAGAATGGATATGTGTAAATGTATGGCTGAGTCCCTTCACCATTCACCTGAAACTACCAAAGCATTGTTATTGGGCTATACACCAATACAAAATTAAAAGTTTAAAGTTTGAAAAAAAAAAAAAGTACCCAGCAAACACTTACCCAAGTAATTTCTGCTAAACACTTTGTTTTTGCATTATTTCATCTCTCCTCACAACCCCAAGAGGTAGGTGCTATTACCATCCCCATTTTACCTGAGAAGACGTTACCTGACTGAAGGTCACAAGGTGAGTAGGTGGCTGCTGCTGCTAAGTCGCTTCAGTCATGTCCAACTCTGTGCAGCCCACCAGGCTCTCCCGTCCCTGGGATTCTCCAGGCAAGAATACTGGAGTGGGTTGCCATTTCCTTCTCCAATGCATGAAAGTGAAAAGTGAAAGTGAAGTCGCTCAGTCGTGTCCGACTCTTAGCGACCCCATGGACTGCAGCCTACCAGGCTCCTCCGTCCATGGGATTTTCCAGGCAAGAGTACTGGAGTGGGGTGCCGTGCCTTCTCCGAGTAGGTGGAGGGGCAAGGAAGTGATCCCAGATAATCTGATTCTGGTGCTCTCTTCACACAATGCTAAGGGCTTTTTATTTTTATTTTTTTATGTGGGCCATTTTAAACTGTTTATTGAATCTGTTACAATATTGTTTCTGTTTTGTTTTGTTTTTTGTCCACAAGGCATGTGGGATCTCAGCTCTCCAGCCAGGGATTGAACCTGCAGCCCCTGTATTGGAAGGTGAAGCCTTAACCACTGGACTGCCAGGGAAGTCCCTAAATTGCCTTTTAAAGATGATAATGGAGCAGAGGAAAAGGGCATCCTTCCATGTCATTTAAAAGTAAAGAAATTAAATTTCATTTGACAGGTTCTCTGGAGCAGAGAAAAACTGTGGCCTTCAGAAAAGCAATCACAAAAGGCCCCTCTTCACGGGCACCAGACTAAACGCAGGTGAACCTTTGATCAGTACCACCTGGCAAGGAAGGCTTATCTCTGGTCCCCTGATTGATTGTCAGCTGGTTTCACTTTCCCCGTAACTGTTGATTCAGAGCTACTAATGTTACCCCGATGAGGTGCCAAATTGACATGCTGGAAAAGGGTTACTCTGATCAGCCTTCCATTTCCTCAGCAAAGAAAACAAGGAGTTTGTCAAGCATGGCCCAGACCCAGGCGTGGGACAGAACCCTACCTGACCTTCAATGGCCCTGAAATGGAATCGCCTTTTTTTCTGACAATGGTGACTAATTCCAAAGGTCCAACCAGCTTTCTCATAATGGTGATTGCGGGGTCAATGACCATTTGGGGGCAGATTAGAATCTGATCTGAAGCTGAAAAATTCCACCCCCTTGGTGCTAATCCCTCCAACTTTCCAATCCTAAATAGGGCAAGCTTCAGAAAAGAGCCTTTCTCATTTTACAGTCTACCTGAATATTATCTGTAATGATTCTGCTTAATCAAAAAATTAATTAAACTCCTGCTTTAATGGTCTAAACACAAGAGTCAGAGGAAGGAAGGAGTTCTGGCCTGTGGCGAGTGCTCCATCTGAGGTTCCTGGAGTTAATAATTTCCACGGTGTTTTAAGCACATGAAACAACCAAGGCCAGCTTTTCACTAATAATATGACTGATTCTGGCAAAATCTATAAAAACAAGGCCTACTCTGGGGTAGTTTGTATTATAGACAATTAAATTTTAATAAATGAAACCAACAGTTAAGAAACTGACATTTCTTCTATTCTCCGATATTAGTCTGCACACTTATTAATAAGCACCAAAGTTAATGAAAATGAATTGTTGATAGCACTGCTGAGATTGTCTGTGGCTGTTAGATGATTTTAGGTGGGGTGGGGTGGGGATAGAGGAGAGGGGTTTCCTAAGGCAGGGGTCCCCAACCTTGGGGCCACACAGCAGGAGGTGAGCAGCGGCTGAGTGAGCGAAGCTTCATTTCTATTTACAGCTGTTCCCTATCGCTTGCATTACCACCTGAGCTCCACCTCCTGTCAGATCAGCGGCAGCATAATAAATATAATGTTATTTATAAATCATTCCAAAACCATCTCTGCCCCCTCACCTCCATCTGTGGAAAAATTGTCTTCCTCAAAACTGGTCCCTGTTGCCAAAAAGGTTGGGGACCACTGTCCTAAGGCATTTCGAGATAAGACAATGACCTTGGGCAAACCACTGTCCTTTCTCACACTTGGACACTTCTACCTGGTATGTTACTTACTTGCTTGATCAGTCTTTTTTCAGAAAGAAATACATGAGATTTTTGTGCTGCATGAAATGAATCAACTTTTCATAATATCGTTTGACAAGTGGCACCCCACAGGCTGAAACTGGCCACAGAAGTAATTTATTAGGTTCTATGGTATTTGTTTTTTTTAAAATCTGAATTAGTTGCCAATGTTAAAAACTCAGACTTCACATGAAAATGCACATAGTCAGGCACCCTCAGAAACTGGATGATCCAGCAAGTTTGGGCTCACATTTCTGTACGGCAGTCACAGGCGGGCAGAGCAGTGACAGCACACCTGGCCCCTGTTCCCACAAGAGCCAGGCTCTACACCTCCTGTGACTGCCTAATAGCCAGCCTGCAAGTTAACTCCCTGATGAGAAATATTGCCAACAGTAAGGTAAGTATTTGTTAGAGAGGAAGAAGAAGAATGGCAAGCAAAATATCATTTTATAAAGAAAAAATAAATCCCACACTATCTCTTGTATGAAATTCCTGAAGTCTCAGAACAGAAAACATCGTATTTCCATGTTTTTTCCTCCGCCCAAAATACTCCTTTCATTAAGTCAACTACAGATTTTACCACATACAACAATTCTATCTGTAGCTTGAAAACATGGTCTGTTTTGAAAAGCTGATCAGCAATGGGCCTAGAATCCAGTGGAAAACAGAATTAACCAACACATTAGCTTGGAGCTACTATCCCACACCACCCCAGCCCAAATCAACACTTACTAAAGCACTTTGATTTCTTCTCTTCCTAAAGGGTCACACAGACAACAGGGATATTTTGTCAAAAAACCCCACAAAGGTAGGGAGGGAGGAGTAAATGAAGAAAACACAATGTCTACATTGATGCAGGTCTGTATTTCACTTTAAGTTGTAGGCTGAACCACACAGAGTTTGAGGCCTCTATGTAACTTGATGTTTTCCAAGAAAGAAATGCCACTCTTGATCACCACAACCATAGCTCCCCTTCACCTACCACCTTCAAACCATGTTTATAAAGCTCTAAAAAGAAGACAAGACTTGCTCCTAACTCAATCCCTCATGTACATCCCTGAAAACAAATTGAGGTTGTCCAGAATTCAGGACCAAAGCAGATTTGAGAACAAATCTTAAAATTCCCCTATGCTTCAAAGGAGCAAAAAACTGAACTAGAAACATAGACCCAATATATGAACTCCTAAGGACAAAAAAACAACAACAAAAGCAGAATTTTCAATACTGGTATTGACACATTAGCCAAGCAGTCTGCTCTGCAACGATGAATATTTCTTAGAAGCAAAAATAGCTCAGAAGAGATTAGTAAACAGAAATTGGAAGATGGTAGACTGTAAAAGTCATGTTGGGGTGTTATTTGAAATGTGTTTTGAAACAATCGGGGTTAACTTTCTTGCAATTTATAGAAAACTAAAGCAGTCTATGAAGATCTCAAAAAAAATACATTTTTCTAATCCTACGGAAGCACAAGTAGTGGTTTATTTAGTGGCTTCAAAATTGCTAAAAGTTGCCCTATGTTAATCAAACTCTGAAAATCTGAGAGTTCAAATGAAGATACTACAAAAATATTGCCTCCCCCACCCCCACCAATCTTAAAAAGACTGATAGAGAAGTCTAAACCACAATCAGATCTTTACTTCTGACATAAGTGGTCTGTTAAAGAGCAAATGCCAGACGTCCCTGGCGGTCCAGTGCTTGAGACTCCACCTGCCAAGGCAGGAGTCAATATGCCAAGGGGCAACTGAGCCAGTTCACCACAACTACTGAGCCCATGAGCCGCAACTACCGAACTGGCACGTGCTAGAGCCTGTGCTCTAGCAACAGGAGAAGCCACTGCAATGAGAAGCCCCACCTACCACAACAAAGGGTAGGCCCCACTCAGCGCAGCTAGAGAAAGGCCAAGTGTAGCAATGAAGACCCAGCGCAGTAAAAAGTAAAAATAAGTGATAATAATTTTGAAAAGTCAATGTGATTAAAAATTTACATCTTGGAGAAGAAAGATGGAGGAGCCCCACAGCTTAAGGCAGCAAAGGACTGACGGGTTGTGATGCTGCCTACAAATGCGTGAGTGCAGGTTTAACTGAGCTACTGATTTTACTAGGATAGTTACTATTTCTGTTAGTGCTCTGGTTACAAGGTTCCTTAAGATTCGAGTGGTCTGCCCCACCTCTATTTTTCCCTTTCACTCCCGATTTTTCACATGCGATTTTGCAGAAGGTGAGGCATTTCAGGAACACATATACGGCATTAAAGCTGCAGTTATACTACAATCTTGGTCTGTTCATAAATCAACATGCAATTTTATAAAGCGTAGTGGCCATGGCTGTCTGTAGTCTGGTGCACTCTGTAGCTGGTAACTTGGAGTGACTGAGTGAAAGTCAGAATATAGGAGTGGATAGCCTATCCCTTCTCAAGGGGATCTTTCCCACCCAGGAATCGAACCGGGGTCTCCTGCATTGCAGGCGGATTCTTTACCAACTGAGCCATCAGGGAAGCCCTAGTAACTTGGAAGTGTGGTTCTTAAATGAAGGATTTGTTAGGATTTTGTTTTAACGCTTTCTAACATTCTGCTGCTGCTAAAAATGCAATTCTAAAGACTAAGCCAAAACACACCTCAAAATATTTATGCCATATAACATTAATTACCAAGAGAGGAATCCAAAATATACACACTAAAAGTATAACCATGTGAAAAATCCAAGCAGGTGGGAGGTAATAAGTAAAAACAAAAACTGTGCTTGACTAGTGGTGACTTCAAGAATAAAATACCTTATTTCCTCTATTAGCTTTTTCGATGAAGCAAATGCTTTTTGTTTTGCCTGAATTAATCATCACTTGATGAAAATCTGTAAAGAAACATTTTATATCCACAAAGCGACAGATTAACAAATGTGGACAAACACCCCAGCAACATGACTATTTTTCAAGATAAACATTTTAACATAAAGAGGCTACGCACAAAAGTTGCAGTCAAGGGTTGGCTGAACCCTTCAGAATATTATTTGACTTAGTTTCTGAATAACCAACCTCAAGATGAGTCTCTCCTTTCAAACGATAGGCTAGAAATGAATTTGAGGTCTTCAAAGAATGGAGAATCAGGCTGGGATCCTGATGACAGAGATCTCTCGTTGGAAGCCATCGCTGTGAAACAAGGTACTTTCCCTGCCTGTGAAGCACCTGTCAGTTTTTACGGGATGGAGGCACTGCCCTTGACTTTGTCTCATCTACTGAGGATGAAGAAGCAAGGTCATAATGAGGTTCCTGGCAGAACAGCCTTGTGTTTTGGAATAAACATTCCCACAAATTACTCCCATATCAAAGTTATCAAGCAGCTAATCGATGTGAAAGTTTTCTAGCAAACAAAACACATGCATATCTAAAAAACTTTTTACATAAAAAAATACATACATCTCACATAGCACAGTCATTTTTTTTTAAAAAAAAAGACATTAATAGAGTGAAATAGAAAAGGAACCAATGAGAGGGAAGCCTGATTTAGCAGATACCAGTTTATTCGACATAGTGCATGATCCAAAGCATGAGATACTCCACAGACAACAGGATTTCCTACTTCCCTATTACAAAATACTGGATACCTTGAACATAGTTTATTCAAGGTTCCTGCTGCTTTTCTCCTACATCTAGAATTAAACAGGTTTCTCTGTGTAGCACACAGTTCACATTCACCGAAGGCTTTGGGGAGAGGGGGAAAATAGGGCTTACAGCTGCCCCCCAAACCAAAGGCACTTAATGTTAAAAGATAAAGCACAGTAGAGTCACCCCACAAACATTCCTGCGTGTTCCGATGGCTGAACTAGAGCACGCCATCGCTGGCCCAAGTGGGATTCGTCATAACAATGTAAAGACACTGATTTCCTTGAAAAAGCAAAGTGCGATATGAATATAAAGACTCATCCCCACCACCCCACCCCATTCTTTTCTGAAAATAATACATAAGAGAACAACTATTTTACATGATTAGTATCACCCGAGGTTCACACATGTGGAAAAAAATAGCTAAAAAATCATCTGTCATAAATTCTCACTATGAAATCACAATAGAATCTGATATATCCAGAGGATCTGCGAGTCGGCAGTGAGCCTCAGACATCATGCTGTGCATCCCCTCACTGGACAGATGAACTCACTGAGGCCCGGGAAGGTCAAGAGTGGGACCCTGGGGTCTAGCCCCATGGGCAGACCCTGCGTAGAATACAGGCCTCCTGAAGCCTAGCTCAGGATGCCCTCCACCTCCTTCCTCTTTAAAACACTCTCAAAAGTAAAACATGAAACACATCACACAATAAAGCGCACATGCTGATGCAGGTCAGCGATTTGGTCTCGCCATTTGGTTCCTTTGGCCACTGGGCAGGTATGTAACCCACCTTGGGGTGGGAATTCTTCACACCAGGTTGTTCAGCCTTCTGAGGGAAGCCGCGTGCAGAGTAGACATGACTTCTCGGATTCAGGAAGGCTCTTTTTGGCTCTTAGCCCGTGGTGGGCAGGTGGTCAGCTGCACAACGGAATCCCAGATTCGAAGCGGAGCTGTCGGGTGTGTTCTGGCTTCGAGCAGCACAGCGATACCTGTAGCAGTAGGACTTTGCAGAGAGAACCAGACAGGTGAGTGCTCTTGGACTCTCGGTTGAAGGCTCTCAACTGTCAGATTCACGTGGTAACCAAGTACCAGCTATGGAGAGTTATGCCAACTGGAAAACAGTGCCTTCCCTATAAGCACCCACCCCATGCACATGGAATATGCAGGTTTCGAAAAAGGTACCACATTTAGAGCTCACCAATGTCCTTTACATTATAAACTTGACACAGATATAATACAAAGATGTTGCTGTCAACGTTACTTAGAATAGTCAAAACCCATGAAACAAGCAATGTTTACTTCAGTTGTGGCACATCCAGAAGTTGGACTAGTAAGTAACCACTCAAAGGTATGTTTTCATGGAACATTTAATGACACAGGAATGTCTCAGGATACAATGCTAAATGAAAAAGTTAGTACACAAAATTGTATATGTAGTGTGATCTCAATCTAGATCATCATGTATGCCAAAGAAAAACAGGGTGAAAGATTCAAAATGGTCACTTAGTCTGTCTGACGCTTTGAGACTCCATGGCCTATAGCCTGCCAGGCTTCTCTGTCCATGGGATTCTCTACCCAAGAATACTGGAGTAGGTTATCATTTCCTTCTTCAGGGGTTCTTCTCAACCCAGGAATCGAACCTGGGGCTCCTGCCTTGCAGGCAGGTTCTTTACTGACTGAGCTATGAAGGAAGCCCTCAGGCAGTGGAGTTTCAAATTTCTGATAATAAGTATTATTTTTATAATTTGAAAAGTTATCTTTATGTTTAGAATAGTATTTGCCATGAAACCAAGTAATAAAGCCAAATGGCAACTGAGACAATATTAATTAAGAACAACATTAAGAATCTACTTAATATACAGCAAGTTGGCAAAAATTAAATTGAAAACCCAGGAACATCAAGGGTAGGAAATGCTGTGAAAAACACTTTTTTCTTAATACGTTGCTTTTGGTGTTTAAATCACAATAACTCATAAACCTGTATATTTTTGTGTGAGGGATTTGTTTTGTGTTGTTTTATAAGCACAGACTATAATATATATATACAAACACATACAGATATCAAGTTCTCCAAGTACAGTGCAAGGCACCTTCATTACATATTTTTATTCATATTTGCTTATAACCGCCCAGAGGAACTAAATGAGTTACCCTAGATGACACATTTGTTCAAAGAAGTAAAATTCAAACCCAGGTTTAACTGTGGTATGCTTGCTTCCCTAGCAAGATGGAAAGGTATCACATCTCATGCTTCTTTCCCACCCCTGATAAATTCTCCTGCATGTACACAGATACTTGCACAAATAAGAGAGTCTAACATATTCCTGGCCACCTACTAGATATTCAGCGAATAACCACAAGATGAGTTGATTTAAACACTTCAAAAGCTTCCATATTCCAAAAATAACCATGCATGGAACGCTTAGGTCCTAAGATTACGCTTTAATCCAAAATAACAGAGAATGAAAATAAACTAGTTACCCAATGTTTGAAAAGCATCAACTCTGAGTGAACCCTGTGAAATTAAAGTCCCTGCTGCTGGTTAAAGAAACTGAGCAAAGAATCATTTAGTGTAAACGCTGGAACTCATGAAGGAGAGATAATTTATGGAGGGGAAAATAGGTCAGCTTGACAGAAGTGGATTTTTCCCCCCTTAATTCTTATTCTCCTTTCTCTCACAAAAGTTGAATGTTTCTAATCTTCATAAAAATTATCTCTAAAAGCTGACAAAGAAATTGGAGCACTTCTCTGGAGCACTTCTACCATAGAAGAAGGAAAAAAAAAAAGATGTGCTTTTCTTTTACAGATAGTGAAACAATAGCAACCAATTTTCTCATTTTCCCCACCACCAGCGAGGAATATAACACTATTACCAATATTCAGGCAGGCAGAGGGACAATGAATAAAAAGTATGCTTGAAATAATGAAAAAACTGATGGCATCTGCTACGACCTGTGACTGGGATGCCATGGTGGCTCCAAACTGACTAGAGGTGACCATGCAGGAAGACACAGCAGACGCTCTGGTATATGCAGGGCTTACTATTTGGCTGCTGTGAAGCAAAGTGCTTTGGGATTTCTAGAATCAAGATTCTGCGGATAATGCAGGGTCCCATGCTACCACTGTGTGTGGTAGATTCCACACTAAAGCAAGAACGCAGTTCAGGGGGAGGCAGGCAGTCAAATAGGGACAGTCATGTTCAGAAACTGTACCACACATGACAAAAAAAACAGTCAAGTATTTCCTCACTGCCTTCAGTGTACACTGTCTGGCTGGAGCGCACAGGCTGGTTGAGGAAACAATGATTACACATCAAAAAGGCATAACAGGCTGGGGTTCAAAGAATCTGGGGCTATTACTAATTCAGGGGAAGAAATGATCACTTGTGGATGTCAATGTTTTTAGGTATGATTTTTGGAAGGCAGAACTTGGCCAGAGGGTAACTTATCTGATTATGGTTGAGGTCTTCTGACTGGGGCTTCCCAAGTGGCTGAGTGATAAAGGACCTGCCTGCCAATGCAGGAGAGGTGGGTTCGATCCCTGAGTCAGGAAGATCCCTTGGAGAAGGAAATGGCAATTCACTTCAGTATTCTTGCTTTGTAAATCCCATGGACAGAGGAGCCTGGCAGGCTATAGACCGTGGGTCGCAAAAGAGTTGGACACGACTTAGTAACTAAATAATAACAACTTCTGACTTGTGGTTATAGAAGAATAAGAGGAGAACTCATGTAAATATGTTTCCAGGTCACAAAAACACAGATTCTGATTCAGTAAGAGTGGTCTGGGGTCCAAGAATCTGCATTTCTAACCAACCTGTAGGTGCTGCTCATTCTATCGGCCCATGGGCTACAGATTAAGTAACACTGATTTACAGGACTTAGAAAGGAGGAAAGAAGGTATGTTAGGTGGAGAAAACAATGATGTCAGAGGCATGAAAATGGAAAAATTCAGGCAAGTGAAGAGAACAACAAAGCCATAGGCTGATGGCATCAGAGCACAGTTTATTTATTCATTAAATATTTGACACACACTACATGCTATTCTAGGCACTATGGATACAATGCAGAACAACAGTTCAGTTCAGTCGCTGAGTCGTATCCGACTCTTTGCGACCCCATGGACTAAAGCATGCCAGGCTTCCCTGTCCATCACCAACTCGCGGAGTTTACTCAAACTCAAGTCCATTGAGTTAGTGATGCCATGCAGCCATCTCATCCTCCGTCGTCCCCTCCTCCTCCTGCCTTCAATCTTTCGCAGCATCAGGGTCTTTTCAAATGAGTCAGCTCTTCGCATCAGGTGGCCAAAGTATTGGAGTTTCAGCTTCAACATCAGTCCTTGCAACAAACACTCAGGACTGATCTTCTTTACGATGGACTGGTTGGATCTCCTTGCAGTCCAACGGACTCTCAAAATTCTCCAACACCGCAATTCAAAAGCATCAGTTTTTCGGCACTCAGCCTTCTTTATAGTCCAACTCTCACATCCATACATGACCACTGGAAAAACCATAGCCTTGACTAGACGGACTTTGGTGGCAAAGTAATGTCTCTGCTTTTGAATATGCTGTCTAGGTTGGTCATAACTTTTCTTCCAAAGAGTAAGCGTCTTTTAATTTCATGGCTGCAGTCAACATCTGCAGTAATTTTGGAGCCCAGAAAAATAAAGTCAGCCACTGTTTCCACTGTTTCCCCATCTATCTGCCATGAAGTGATGGGACCGGATGCTTAGTTTTCTTAATGTTGAGCTATAAGCCAACATTTTTACTCTCCTCTTTCACCTTCATCAAGAGGTTCTTTAGTTCTTCTTCACTTTCTGCCATAAGGGTGGCGTCATCTGCATATCTGAGGTTATTGATATTTCTCCCAGCAATCTTGATTCCAGCTTGTGCTTCATCCAGCCCAGCGTTTCTCATGATGTACTCTGCATATAAGTTAAATAAGCAGGGTGACAATATATAGCCTTGATGTACTCCTTTTCCTATTTGGAACCAGTCTGTTGTTCCATGTCCAGTTCTAACTGTTGCTTCCTGACCTGCATACACGTTTCTCAAGAGGCAGGTCAGGTGGTCTAGTATTCCCATCTCTTGAAGAATTTTCCACAGTTTGCTGTGATCCACACAGTCAAAGGCTTTGGCATAGTCAATGAAGCAGAAATAGATGTTTTTCTGGAACTCTCTTACGTTTTCGATGATCCAGCGGATGTTGGCAATTTGATCTCTAGTTCCTCTGCCTTTTCTAAAACCAGTTTGAGCATCTGGAAGTTCACGGTTCACGTTCTGTTGAAGTCTAGCTTGGAGAATTTTGATCATCACTTTGCTAGCATGTGGGATGAGTGCAACTACAGTTGCATTTAGCATTCTTTGGCATTGCCTTTCTTTGGGATTGGAATGAAAACTGACCTTTTCCAGTCCGGTGGCCACTGCTGAGTTTTCCATATTTGATGGCATATTGAGTGCAACACTTTCACAGCATCATCTTTCATGATCTGAAATAGCTCAACTGGAATTCCATCACCTCCACTAGCTTATTTCATAGTGATGCCTCCTAAGGCCCACTTGACTTCACATTCCAGGATGTCTGGCTCTAGGTGAGTGATCACACCATCATGGTTATCTGGGTCATGAAGATCTTTTTTGCATAGTTCTTCTGTGTATTCTTGCCACCTCTTCTTAATATCTTCTGCCTCTGTTAGGTCCCTATCATTTCTGTCCTTTATTGAGCCCATCTTTGCATGAAATGTTCCCTTGGTATCTCTAATTTTCTTGAAGAGATTTCTAGTCTTTCCCATTCTGTTGTTTTCCTCTATTTCTTTGCATTGATCACTGAGGAAGGCTTTCTTATCTCTCCTTGCTATTCTTTGGCACTCTGCATTCAGATGGGAATATCTTTCCTTTTCTCCTTTGCTTTTCACTTCCTGTCTTTTCACAGCTATTTGTAAGGTCTCCTCAGACAGCCATTTTGCTTTTCTGCATTTCTTTTTCTTGGGGATGGTCTTGCTCCCTGTCTCCTGTACAATGTCACGAACCTCCGTCTATAGTTCAATCGGGCACTCTGTCTATCAGATCTAGTCCCTTGAATCTATTTCTCACTTCCACTGTATAATCATAAGGGATTTAAGTCATACCTGAATGGTCTAGTGGTTTTCCCTACTTTCTTCAATTTAAGTCTGAACTTGGTAATAAGGAGATCATGATCTGAGCCACAGTCTGCTCCCAGTGTTCTTTTTGCTGACTGTATAGAGCTTCTCCATCTTTGGCTGCAAAGAATATAATCAGTCTGATTTCAGTATTGACCATCTGGTGATACCCACGTGTAGAGTCTTCTCTTGTGTTGTTGGAAGAGGGTGTTTGCTATGATCAGTGTGTTCTCTTAGCAAAACTCTATTAGCCTTTGCCCTGCTTCATTTTGTACTCCAAGGCCAAATTTGCCTGTTACTCCAGGTGTTTCTTGACTTCTTACTTTTGCATTCCAGTCCCCTATAATGAAAAATACATCTTTTTTGGGTGTTAATTCTAGAAAGTCTTGTAGGTCTTCATAGAACCGTTCAATTCCACCTTCTTCAGCGTTACTGGTCGGGGCATTGACTTGGATTACCATGATATTGAACGGTTTGCCTTGGAAACGAACAGAGATCATTCTGTCGTTTTTGAGATTGCATCCAAGTACTGCATTTCAGACTCTTGTTGACTATGAGGGCTACTCCATTTCTTCTAAGGGATTCTCGCCCACAATAGTAGATATAATGGTCATCTGAGTTAAATTCACCCATTCCAGTCCATTTTAGTTCGCTAATTCCTAAAATGATGACGTTCACTCTTGCCATCTCCTCTTTGATCACTTCCAATTTGCCTTGATTCATGGACCTAACAATTCAGGTTCCCATGCAATATTGCTCTTTATAGCATCAGATCTTGCTTCCATCACCTGTCACATCCACAACTGGGTGTTGTTTTTGCTTTGGCTCCGTCTCTTCATTCTTTCTGGAGTTATTTCTCCACTGATCTCCAGTAGCATATTTGGGCACCTACCGACCTGGGGAGTTTATCTTTCAGCGTCATACCTTTTTGCCTTTTCATACTATTCATGGGGTTCTCAAGGCAGGAATGCTGAAGTGGTTTGCCATTCCCTTCTCCAGTAGGGCACATTTTGTCAGCACTTTCCGCCATGACCCATCCGTCTTCGGTGGCCCTACACGGCATGGCTCATAGTTTCACTGAGTTAGACAAGGCTGTGGTCCATGTGATCAGTTTGGTTAGTTTCCTGTGATTGTGGTTTTTAGTCTGTCTGCCCTCTGATGGAGAAGGATAAGAGGCTTATGGAAGCTTCCTGATGGGAGAGACTGACTGAGGAGGATACTGGGTTTTGTTCTGATGGGTGGGGCCATGCTCAGTAAATCTTTAATCCAATTTTCTGTTGCTAATGTACCTATTATCATGAAGCTGACATATTCAACAGAGAGTTAATAGACAATAAATAAATTGATAAATTCAAGAGTGTTTCTGGCAGCGGTCAGCTTGGAAGAAAGTTAAATAGGGAGAGAGGACTAGGCATGACTGGGTGCTACTTAGATAAGGTGGCCTGAGAAGGTCCCTCTGAGGAGGCACTATGGGAGCTGAGCTGCCTGGAGATTAACAGAATGAGAATTCCAATGACTGGTACAAAGAGGAAAAATGATAAAAAGCAGGAAGCATGGGTGGATAAATAGTATGGAGTTACATTAAAGGCAGTCTTCCCAGCAGAAAGAGGAGGTTGGGCTTGACACAGATGGGAACTGTGACAAACATTTTGCTGATTTGCTTGCTCAAAAAGGCAAAATCCAAGACTCATTAGCTATTTAACCTTAGGTAAAGCTTTTCTAAATTTGTTCCATTGATAAAATGGGTCTACTAATGGGATAATGTCAAAATGCTTCATCTTATCTTTACATGAAAAAGTTAAGTGGTAGATGTGGAGATTATTTTAACTGTTACTTTATAATGAACCCAATGCTCTTAATTAAAGGAACTCACTTTGCCTGTCTTATCTTACTTCTTTGGGTTAACCCACTTCCTAACTAAAACAAAAGCACTCATCAGCTTTCCTGCAGGCCTTAGAGATCTTGTGGTATAAAAATGATAATACTCTTGCCAGCATCTGAACACAGTTATGCATTTGCTGGGCTTCCCTGGTGGCTCAAATGGCAAAGAATCTGCCTACAATGCAGGAGACCCAGATTCAACCCCTGGGTCGGGAAGATCCCCTGGAGAAGGGAATGGCAACACACTCCAGTATTCTTGCTTGGAAAATTCCATGGACAGAGGAACCTGGCAGGCTACAGTCCATGGGGTCACAAGGAGTCAGACTGAGCAACTTCTACTTTACTTTTTTGGGCTCCTCCGGTGATTCAGCAGTAAAGAATCCGCCTGCAATGCAGGAGGCACAGGAGACATGGGTTAAATCCCTGGGTTGGGAAGATGTCCTGGAGAAGGGCATGGCAATCCACTCCAGTATTCTTGCCTGGAGAATCCCTTGGGCCAAGGAGCCTGGCGGGCTACAGTTCATAGGGTTGCAAAGAGTTGGACATGACTGCAGCAACTTAGCATGCATGCATCTGCTACATAAATAGGAAAATTATTTGCTATATAAATGGGAAAGGTGAGGCACTATCTCTGGTGACAAGGGATAGGGTTAGGGTTAGGTCTTTGTTGAATGGCACAGTTCTGTATGCAACTTATCTCTCATATTATATAGGAAATTATTTTAAAATTAGGTGTTCATATTCCACAAAATACAGGCTGTAGCAACTGTAACAAATTGTGCCTGCCTGGAACACTGTGGTCAGAAAAGACACTTATGATGTGTAAGAGATTTTGCTTATAGTCATACTTGAAGACCCTGGTACATACAGCATAATTCCATTTGGGGAAGAAAAATTAAAACTGCACCAAAAAGTTGAGTAGAATACTATCAATATATTCTTTACAAAGCAAGGTAAACTATTTTTTTTCATTTTTATGTTTATTATTTATTTTCTAATTTTTAGGCAATGAAAATGTTTTGCTTACATAACAAAAAAAGCTTAAAATAAGTGATAAAAAGAGCTACTCTTCCACTGGATCACAGCAATTCCTAAACTCTTCCATCTACCTAAGTGATAAAGAACTAAACCCTAGAAAGCAAGTCTCACTACAACTTACTATTGAAAAGGTCAGGATGAGCACATGAGAAAACAGTCAGTTCACATTATCACTGCATTTAAATGTGCTCATTCATTCAGCAAACACTTATTAATATAAGTACTTCAGTTTAAATTCCAGTAATGCAAGGAGATCCAATCAATCCACCCTAAAAGAGATCAATCCTGGGTGTTCATTGGAAGGTCTGATGTTGAAGCTGAAACTCCAGTACTTTGGGCACCTCATGCGAAGGGTTGACTCATTGGAAAAGACCCTAATGCTGGGTAGGATTGGGGGCGGGAGGAGAAGGGGACGACAGAGGATGAGATGGTTGGATGGCATCACCGACTCGATGGATATGGGTTTGGGTGGACTCCGGGAGTTGGTGATGGACAGAGAGGCCTGGCGTGCTGCGATTCATGGGGTCGCAAAGAGTCGGACACGACTGAACGACTGAAATGAACTAATGGGCAACTAATGAAATACACAATTAAAGAGGAAGATGGTCTGATTTCATACGTCCTCATTGCTCTTTCTTTTTTTTCAACTCTACTTTTAGCACCAAAAATGGTTATTAATGATGCTAGGACTTTGAGTGGCTAAAATATGGGTCATTTTATTAATTAAGAACAGAGGTAGTGGTGAGGACCTGTTTTAGCCCCATTTCATCAAAATAGCTAATTACTGTGTGAAATTGATCTTGATAGCTGCACTAAGCCTGGATTCAAGAACAATCCATTTAAGATAATGGCTTACTAGCCTTGGGGCACTGGAGTCA
The DNA here is from genome assembly GCF_054371585.1 of Giraffa tippelskirchi. NCBI lineage: Eukaryota > Metazoa > Chordata > Mammalia > Artiodactyla > Giraffidae > Giraffa > Giraffa tippelskirchi. The sequence continues at coordinate 21,133,206 of NC_137283.1, read as the reverse complement.
AGTGGGATGGCAATAAGGCTTTCATGAGAGGAAGAGTTTTAGGTATAACAATAGTTTTGAGATATCTGTAGCCCATTAGGAACAAAATGATTACAGAAAAATGACACAATAGAACCCAGGTTTCTCAATTTCCCATCCACTGCCCTTGTCAATACACTTGATCAACTCCTTTTGCTAGTAATCTTAGTGTAAAATAGTGGGGTAGCGAGTAAGAATTTCCTCAATGTTGTGGGTTGGGCTAAAGATGTCAGGGCAATTAATCTAACAACTTCAAAAATAACTAATATTTCTTGAGTACTTACTATGTGAACTGTTCTAAAATCTTCACATGTATTAAGTGACTTAATCCTTCCAATAATCCTGAGGTAGGTATTATTATATGTGCATCATATACACAAAGAAAAAAATGAGGCACAAGTATGGTAATGGTGTTCCTAAAATCACATGGCTTATAACCATGAATCTAGGATTATAGTTTTTTCAGTCCCATTCTAGAATCTATGCTCTTAACACCATGTTGACTCACAGTTGTTCCTTCTGTGCTCTCTTATCCTTACTGAAGCCACACTTTGGATGGACTCTCAAAAAGTCAGAAATAATCATCAGAGCTTACTTTAGTCATGCAGACTGGCCCTGATAATGATCAAAAATAAGTCACCTTCTAATTAAGGTGATTTTTTTTCAAAATGAATTAATTATTTTTTCTTCTTTTTATTGATTTTCTTTCTTTTACTGATTTTCACCTTTGCCAGAAGAATTATTTCTAGGATTTTGCCTATCGAGTTAGTAGTTCATTTGCTGGGTCTTTATTTAGACGAGAAGATGGAGGGGAGACAGTCTTAATAAAAGATGATGATTAACAATGATGGCACTGTTTTGGAAAGAATTATGTCCTCCAAGTTCTTATGCATGAAGCCCTAACCCCTGGTACCTCAGAATGTGACTGTGTTTGGTGGGACTTTAAGGTGATAATTACATTAAAAGTAAGCTGTTAGGATGGGCCTTCATTCCATCTGAGTGGCATTCTTGTAAGAAGAGGAGGTTAGGACATGAAAAGCCCTGCATGCATAGAGGAGAGACCTTGCAAGAACAGAGACAGAAGGCTGCCATCTTTGAACCAAGGAGTGAGACCTCAAGAAAACACACTGGTAACACCTGAATCTTGGACTTCTAGCCTCCAGAACTGTGAGAACATGAATTTCTGTTTTTGTTTTGTTTTTTTTTTTTAAAAAGAATGATGGCATTAGCAGCAACTAACTTACTGAGTCTTTACCATGAGCTAGGCATGTGTGCATATACATTTGTTTGATACATTTGTTCCTCATAAGAACCTTACAGTAGCTGCAATTATGATGCACATTTTACATATGTGAAAACTGAGGCTTAGAAAGGTTAAGTAATTAGTCTAAGGTTACAGGCAAAGACCAGCAAAAAGAAGCTACAGAATTGCAACCCAGATCTAATTCTAGACTCCACAGTTTAATACACTTACTATACCTAGTGGCAGTTAAAGCTGTCATTCTTAATCTAGTAGAAAGAATAAGCACTCTGAAAGTAATTCACAATCAACACTGTGCTATTTCCTTGACCTCACCAAAATAACCAGACTGAGGTTAAATACCTACATCATTTACAATTAATTTGACTGAGATCCTAGAGTTGCCATTTCTCTCTGGAAAATCTTGTGGCTCCTACTCAGTTTTGCCCACTCTGCTATTCTCTCTTCTCGAACACTCTCTCCACCCCTCTTATCCTGACTAAATAAAACTTATCCTTCAGAGTGACTAAGAAAAGCTACAGATGTGTAATACAAACTCTAAATCAACCACAAAAATTTTAAAACAGTTAAAGCTAATAAGCCAAAGAAGAGACAATAAAGTGATTAAAAAACTTAATCCAAAAAAGTTTAAAAAACAAGAGAGAGAGCAAATGGCAAAGAACAGATGAGACAGAGAGAAAAACAAATCTCAAGATGGCAAATTTAAACCCAACCATAACAATAATCATGTTAAATGTAAATGGTCTAAACAGCAAGTGAAAGTGCAAAGATTATGTTAATAAATTCATTAACTCAGATGAAATGGATAAATTCCTTGAAAGACACAAACTTCCACAGATTAATCAATAACAAACAAATAAATTCACCATACGAACAAGACTAAAAAAGAAAAACCACATAAACATCTCAGTAGCTTCAAAGAAACATCTGGCAAAATCCACATCCATTTCCGATAAAAACTCTCAAAAATATAAGACTAGAAGGAAAGTTGCTCAAGCTGGTAAAGGGCAGCTTTGAAAACACTATAGCTTATATCATAGCTAATTTTGAAAAGCTGAATGTCTTTCCTCTAAGATCAAAAATTAGGTAAGATTGTACTTTTCACTCTAATTCAACAATATACTGGAGGTTCTAGCCAGAGAGAAACATAGCAAGAGAAAGTAATAAAACATATCCAAATTTTTAAAAAGGAAGAAATAAAACTGTCTATACTCCCAGTTGGTATAACCATTTATGTAGAAAATACAATAGAATCTACAAAAACATTGCTAATACAGATGAGTTTAACAAGGTTACACAACACAAACATACAAAAATCGACTCTGCCATGTAACTGGATTTATTAAAAAAATATATTGGGTTAAAAGATATTTTAAAAGCATAAATTATACAGGACTGGAATGCAAAAGTAGGAAGTCAAGAAACACCTGGAGTAACAGGCAAATTTGGCCTTGGAGTACAGAATGAAGCAGGACAAAGGCTAATAGAGTTTTGCCAAGAGAATGCACTGGTCATAGCAAACACCCTCTTCCAACAACACAAAAGACTCTGCACATGGACATCATCAGATGGTCGACACCGAAATCAGATTGATTATATTCTTTGCAGCCAAAGATGGAGAAGCTCTATACAGTCAGCAAAAACAAGACCAGGAGCTGACTGTGGCTCAGATCATGAACTCCTTATTGACAAATTCAGATTGAAATTGAAGAAAGTAGGGAAAACCACTAGACCATTCAGGTATGACCTAAATCAAATCCCTTATTACTTATACAGTAGAAGTGAGAAATAGATTTAAAGGACTAGATCTGATAGACAGAATGTCTGATGAACTATGGTTGGAGGTTTGTGACATTGTACAGGAGACAGGAATCAAGACCATCCCCAAGAAAAAGAAATGCAGAAAAGCAAAATGGCTGTCTGAAGATGCCTTACAAATAGCTGTGAAAAGACGGGAAGCGAAAGGCAAAGGAGAAAAGGAAAGATATTCCCATTTGAATGCAGAGTTCCAAAGAATAGCAAGGAGAGATAAGAAAGCCTTCCTCAGCGATCAATGCAAAGAAGTAGAGGAAAACAATAGAATGGGAAAGACTACAGATCTCTTCAAGAAAATTAGAGATGCCAAGGGAACATTTCATGCAAAGATGGGCTCAATAAAGGACAGAAATGGTAGGGACCTAACAGAAGCAGAAGATATTAAGAAGAGATGGCAAGAATACACAGAAGAATTGTACAAAAAAGATCTTCACGACCCAGATAACCATGATGGTGTGATCACTCACCTAGAGCCAGACATTCTGGAATGTGAAGTCAAGTGAGCCTTAGGAAGCATCACTACGAACAAAGCTAGTGGAAGTGATGGAATTCCAGTTGAACTATTTCAAATCCTGAAAGATGACGCTGCGAAAGTGCTGCACTCAATATGCCAGCAAACATGGAAAACTCAGCAGTGGCCACAGGACTGGAAAAGATCAGTTTTCATTCCAATCCCAAAGAAAGGCAACCAAAGAATGCTCAAACTACCGCACAATTGCACTCATCTCACATGCTAGTAAGTGATGCTTAAAATTCTCCATGCCAGTCTTCAGCAATACATGAACCGTGAATTTCCAAATGTTCAAGCTGGATTTAGAAAAGGCAGAGGAACCAGAGATCAAATTGCCAACATCTGCTGGATCATTGAAAAAGCAAGAGAGTTCCAGAGAAACATCTATTTCTGCTTCATTGACTATGCCAAAGCCTTTGACTGTGTGGATCACAATAAACTGTGGAAAATTTCTCAAGAGATGGGAATACCAGACCACCTTACCTGCCTCTTGAGAAACCTGTATGCAGGTCAGGAAGCAACAGTTAGAACTGGACATGGAACAACAGACTGGTTCCAAATAGGAAAAGGAGTACATCAAGGCTATATATTGTCACCCTGCTTATTTAATTTATATGCAGAGTACATCATGAGAAACGCTGGGCTGGAGGAAGCACAAGCTGCAATTAAGATTGCCGGGAGAAATATCAATAACCTCAGATATGCAGATAACACCACCCTTATGGCAGAAAGTGAGAAGAACTAAAGAGCCTCTTGATGAAAGTGAAAGAGGAGAGTGAAAAAGTTGGCTTAAAGCTCAACATTCAGAAAATTAAGATCCTGACATCTGGTCCCATCACTTCATGGCAGATAGATGGGGAAAACAGTGGAAACAGTATCAGACTTTATTTTTCTGGGCTCCAAGATCACTGCAGATGGTGACTGCAGCTATAAAATTAAAAGACGCTTACTCCTTGGAAGGAAAGGTCTGACCAACCTAGACAGCATATTAAAAATCAGAGACATTACTTTGCCATCAAAGGTCCCTCTAGTGAAGGCTATGGTTTTTCCAGTAGTCATGTATGGATGTGAGAGTTGGACTAGAAAGAAAGCTGAGTGCTGAAGAATTGATGTTTTTGAACTGTGGTGTTGGAAAAGACTCTTGAGAGTCCCTTGGCCTGCAAGGGGATCCAACCAGTCCATCCTAAGGATATCAGTCCTGGGTGTTCATTGGAAGGACTGATGTTGAAGCTGAAACTCCAATACTTTGGCCACCTGATGCGAAGAGCTGACTCATTGGAAAAGACCCTGATGCTGGGAAAGATTGAGGGGAGAAGGAGAAGGGGACGACAAAGGATGAGATGGTTGGATGGCATCACCAACTCGATGGACATGGGTTTGGGTGGACTCTGGGAGTTGCTGATGGACAGGGAGGCCTGGCGTGCTGAGGTTCATGGGGTCGCAAAGAGTCGGACACAACTGAGTGACTGAATTGAACTGAAGAAGCTTATAAAAATTTAAAACATTTAAAATAAGCAAGCAAAATGACATGATAAAGTAGACACATTTATATATATGGCACTGGAATATTGTGGTGTTCATACTTGAAATGTTTTTTACAAGTTTCATTTTTTCCACTTATCTGTGAAGAAAAAATCTTTTGGTCCTTAATTCTTATAGAGTAAATGGATTATCAATTAAGAAAAGTGCCATATGTCAGAGACATAACTGGTGGTAACTAGAGTTTTGAACTACTGCTGTGCAAAAAGAGATTCACCTGTTTTTCATGTAAGTCTGGTTCCCCAGCAAGAGGATTCAGATACACCTGCAGTAACAGCTTGAATCAGAGGAAAAAAATCTGGGACTACAGACAGATGGGTATAGGAACATTTTAAACTACTCGAATGACCTAGGGCGATGCTTTTTATTTAAAATTAAAATTAGAATTTTAGGATAAATTTGTCTACATCTTGTTATAAAGGTAGGTGTAAAGCATAGTTTGAATCAATTCTATGAAATTCCATCTAAATGATTATATTAAAAATTCTAAGAAATGCAGAAGACACACACACCTATGAACTCTCTTATACACATAATTTAAAGAGAGTCTTTTTAGGCCAGTGGTTCCCAAACTTTGATGTATGTTATGATCATCTCGAGAGCTTTAAAATCCTGATGCCCAGGTCATAATACAGAAAAATCAAATCAGGATGAGGTGAGTGAGGAAACAGGCGTCAGTACTTTTTATAGATCCCAGATGATTCTAATGTGCAATAAAGTTTAAGAACCATTATTTTAAGGCAAAGTTTGACAATGCCTCCATTATCAAATTAATAACTTAATTTGGAGCCATTACAGAGTATTTTAAGTCTCTAACTGCCTAGACTGACTGAATTATCATAGGATGCTTCTTGGAGGAACAATCTGCGAAATGCCATCTTTGCATAGGGATAGAAAGACAGAAGTTGAAGTGCTGGAGACACTAAAAATACATGATTTAAAGAAAAAAAGGGAGAGGCGTGCTATTCAATTTCTGAACTCCTTAAAAAAGGCTACTCAAGAAACACTGAGTCACTTCTACTAGCCAAGAACAACTGTCTCTGACACTGACATTACAGCCCAAAGAGAAAAAGCATTCTCTGAGATTAATGTTTATTCTACAAACACATTCTATATACCAAGAACACTTGGGATGTTTCCATTTCAATATACCACAATCTACCCTCCATCTATAATTCTTACCTTAATAGCAATAGAGAAGCCAAAAAAATTACTGGAGCCTCAAATAAATTAAGAGTGTGGTTACAGACTTCCATGCTGGAAAAAGTATACAGTCCACCCAGATTCATGGGACAACCAAGGTCTCTTAGAGGGTCACAACAGAACAGATGGAATATGGTTGACAACAGACCACTTATAACCTCTGCTTCTTGCATCTCTTATTGCCATGCCTGTGCCCAAACTTCTTTTTTTTCTTGCTTTGATGGAGATGTATTAATAGACATGGATGGGACGGTTGGGGGTTAATGATTACAATGGACGCATAAACCTGCTGTTAGAACACCAAAACAGAGGTTAGTAATTCAACTTACCTTATGGCACATGTAGGATCCACCTTTCTTCACCCGGTCTTTCCCAGAAGGGGGGCCTTTCTGTGGATGAAAAGAAGAGAACTCATTAGTTCAGATAGTACAGCTGCCCCTCCAAGGTCAGAGAGAGACAGAGAGTGTGTTAATCCCTCAGTCATGTATGACTTTTTGCAACACCACGGACTGTAATCCACCACCAGGGTCCCCTCTATCCATGGGAATTCTCCAGGCAAGAATACTGGAGTGGGTAGCCATTCCCTTCTCCATCTGCAGTCAGAGCATTTATTTTAATCCAGCCAGCTCTCTCATAGTTGCCTAAGTGGGGCACATGCTTTTCTGTCCCTAGGTCTTGCATCTGCACCCATGCACCTTCTCGAATGCCTTCCAAATCCTGTATCCTCTGAGGTCCAGCTCAAGTTCCCACTCTTCGGTGAACTCTGTGACTACCTTAAGCAACCCAAACCCCACAGTGTTTCCTTCCTAGATGACTAATAGGCTGCCTGGCAACATCTCCTACATCAGCTTCTCATGCTGACAGGCAAATTTATCCTGCATTATAACTGGCCTGCAGACCTAGACTGGCAAGCCTCTTTGAATTATGTTTTTAAAATCCTACTGTGCAACACCTTATAAACCCTTTCTGAGCTGGATAAATAGATATAATTATTCTCTCTAAAAATATTTTAGGTCAGGTTTACTGAGGTATAATTTATATAAACTTATACTTTTACAACATTTAAATCCACACTTCTAATGAGTTTTGACAAATGTATAATCATATGACCACCATCACAATCAAGACAGAGAAAGTCTTCACAAACATTTATATAGTGCTTATTACGAACCAAGTAGGGCTCTAAGTATTTTACAAGTATTAACTCATGTGATTTCTACAACAACTCTGAGATTAAACAAGTGCCAGAATGAGAATTCACCATGAGACAGCCTGGTTCCAGAGCTTAGAGACCAAGAGTATAGGAAACTGAATGGTGGCTACCACTATAAGGAGAACTGAAGCCAGAAAGAGCAAGCCAAGATGTAAGACTATTTCTTCTAAGGAGGGCTTTGGAAAAAAAAAAAAAAAAAACTGCAATAGAAATGAATGCTGTAAAGTTTTAGTTGCCAGGGTCAAAAGCCTCATGATTAGGTTAGCCATGCAAAGAGTATCTGAAAGCTACCAGTAAAGTCCTACAAACCAGAACCACATCTGGGAAGTCTGAGAGGGATAAGAGTTTTTTGCTTTTCCTTTGTTATGTAAAAAGTCAACCAATCATACAGCTGCCTGCTCTTTGTTTACTGAAAATAAGAGAAGGCTGAACAGTGCTTCTTATCTCAGTTTTCTTTTTTCTTTCAAAGTATGAGTTGCTCAGTTGTGTTCAACTCTTTTCATCCTCATGGACTGTAGCCCACCAGGCTCCTCTGCCCATGGGATTCTCCAGGCAAGAATACAGGAGTGGGTTTGCCATTCCCTTCTCCAGGGGATCTTCCCGACTCAGGGATCGAAACCAGGTCTCCTGCATTGCAGGCGGATTCTTTCCTGTGTGAGCCAACATGGAATCTGAGTTTTCCTTTTCCTTGTCAAAGGCCTAGATGTAAGTGGCAGAATCTAAAAGAACCATGTTTTCTCCAAGCATAGTTAACATGCTCATTGGAAAACAGTATGTTAATATTTTCCAAGAAAACAACTTGTGAGCAGAACTTCATGTTTTCTTAAAAGCATTTTCAGGTACTTAAAAACTGTCAAAGACCAAGCCACTGGCTATCCTACATTTCACTGCAAGACCAAAGTTATTTCCATGCCCTTAACTGCTTTATGTTACACTATTAAACTTTTATAGATTACAAATGGGCAAGGTATAAATGAGAAGAACTACATCTGAAAATAATGACTTCACACCACAGCATCCTTTCCAGGAATATCTGGAATCTGACAGCCATTAAAACAGAATCTGCTTGGTGAGTTCATTATTGTATAAAGGTAGCATAATCACCCAGAATTCACCAAAGCAGAGATAAAAGCATTTATAACTGTGCCGTTATCCCACAGAATGGCCACTCTCTCCTACATTAAATTTCTTGCTTGAGGATTCTTGCATTGCACTGCTTCGGGTAGTTCTCTGCATGCTGGGTTATAATGTACCAAATGACAGCCTAAATTCTGATTAAAGTCTCTCACAGTATATGCTGGCATGCAAGATTCAATTCTTTTATCAAGTTAGATCCAAGAACAAGAAGGAGCTGATTTGCTAACAGGAAGGAGTGAGAACAAAATAGTTCCCTTTCATCACCATCTCATATGAACCAAATCTTCAATCAATAAAAATGACATTAAACAAAGTGACACACAAGTCCTAATGAGTCACCCCAGGCTGATAAGACCACAGCCGTTAACACAGTCCTCTAGGTAACTGCTCAGCCAATCCTTATAAATAAATAAAACTATTTTTTCCAGAAAACATGATGCAGGATTATAGGATTAGCTACATCTGTTTGAAATGCTTACCACTTTGCAAAACAAACAAACAGAAAAATTACTAGCAGAGTGTAATGAGTTGAATAGTGCCCTCTCCCTCAAGTTCATGGTCACCCAAAGCCTCAGCATATGACCAAATTTGGAAATAGAGTGTGCACATTTGTAAATTTTGTGTTAGTTAAAATGAGGTCACATTGGATTACGGTGCGCTCTAAATCCAGTGACTGGTGTCCTTGTAACAGGAAGAAAGGACACAGAGAAGGTCATGTGAAGATGTAGGCAGAGACTGGAGTGATGTAGCTACAAGCCAAAGAATGCCAAGGGTTCCAGGGAACTGCCAGAAGCTAGGAATAGACAAGGAAGGATTCTAGAGACTCTGAAGGGAATGTGGCCCTACCAGGACCTTGGTCTCAGACTTCTAGCCGTCAAAACTGTGAGAGAATAAACTTTTGTTTTTTCAAGCCACCAAGTTTGTGGTAATTTGTTACAGCAGCCCTAGGAAACTAATATAAGGGGGAAATGCCTCCATTTCTTTTTGCTGAAGAAAGAATCAATCAATCAAAATTAACATCATCTCTCATGGTCAAGTCTGTTATTGTTTAGTCGCTAAGTAGTGTCTGATTCTTTCTCAACCCCTGGACTGTAGCCCACCAGGCTCTTCTGTCCATGGAATTCTCCAGGAGAGAATACTGGAGTGGGCTATCATTTCCCTCTCCAGGGGAATTGTCCCAGACCAGGGATCGAACCCAGGTCTCCTGCATCGAAGATGGATTTCTTACCACTGAGTCACCAGGGAAGCAAGTTAAAACAACTTAAAGGAGCTACGTAGTGTCTGAATACCTCACCTTTTTGCCTACATACCTGGTAAGAACAGAGGCTGCCGTGCCCACATGTATTCAAGAATCTAAGTAAAAATACACATTGAACACAGAGATTTTGCTCAGAAACAGATAAGAACCCATGTGAAAGCTGATGATGGTGTTGAGTTCTTCTATATCTTTGCTGATTTTCTATCTAGTTATACTATCAATCACTGAGAAAGGAGCATTATCATCTCCACTTAAAACTGCAGGTTAGTCTATTTTTCCTTTCAATTTTATCAGTTCTTGCTTCATATGTTTCAGCTCTTTTCACTGGGGCATGCATATTTAGTATTATTACGTCCTCTTGGTGGATTGATCATTTTATCATCAAACAATGTCCTTCCCTGACTCTGGTGATTTTCTTTGCTTTGAAGTCTACTTTATATGACATTAAAATAGCCATTCCATGGGCTTCCCTGGTGGCTCAGAGGATAAAATAGCCATTCCTGCTGTTTTCTGATTAATGTTTACATAAAACATCTTTTCCCATCATTTTGTTTTCAATCTATTTTATCATTGTGTTTGAAGTGAGTTTTTTGTAGAACTGTATACAGTTAGGTTATGTTTCTTAATCCACATTGCCAATGGGCCTTTTAATATTTAGACCATTGTGCATTCAATGAACTTATTGATATTTTAGGACTTAAGACTGTCATTTTGTTGTTGCTTTTGTCTGTTCTCTACTTTTTGTTTTCTTTTTTCTGCCTTCCTGTGGCAGAAAGATTTCTCTAAAGAAATTCATTTTTATTCACTAACAATCCTTAATCACAGTTTTACAAACATATTTAATATATGTATATTCATTAAACATATAACTTAAATATATATTATATAGTATACCTTACTATACAAGTATTAAATATATATAATACTTTATTTATACATATATAAAACTGTGATAAGATATAAAATATTAGTCTACTGGTATTATTTTACCAATTCCAGTGAAGTACAGAAAATTTACCTCCCTTTATATCTGTTTAGCTTCCCCTGTTTATAACTGCATTAAATACTTCTTCCAAACATATTTAGAAACACATCAACATCATAATTTCTGCTTCAACCATCAAACAGAACTTAGAAATCTTGAGAGGACAGCCTACTATATGTACTCATATTTTTCCTACTATGTTCTTTCTCCCATCCTGAAGTTCAAAGGTTCTTTCTTAAATCATTTCCTTTCTGTTTAGGGAACTTCCTTTAGACGTTCATTTAGGATAGGTCTCCTGATGACAGATTCTGTAGTTTTCCTTCATTTGAAAATGTCTTGGACATGGAAGCAACCTAGATGTCCATCAGCAGACGAATGGATAAGGAAGCTGTGGTACATATACACAATGGAATATTACTCAGCCATTAAAAAAATACATTTGAATCGGTTCTACTGAGATGGATGAAACTGGAGCCCATTATACAGAGTGAAGTAAGCCAGAAAGAAAAACAACAATACAGTATACTAATGCACATATATGGAATTTGAAAGATGGTAACGATAACCCTATATGCGAGACAGAATAAGAGACACAGATGCATGGAACAATTTTATGGACTCTGAGGGAGAAGGTGAGGGTGGGACGTTCTGGGAGAATAGCATTGAAATGTGTATATTATCATATGTGAAACAGAACACCATTCCATGTTCGATGCATGAGACAAGGGCTCAGGGCCGGGGCAATGGGATGACCCAGAGGGATGGGATGGGGAAGGAGGTGGGTGGGGGGTCCAGGAAGGGGAACACATGTAAACCCATGGCTGATTCATGTCAATGTATGGCAAAAACTATTACAATATTGTAAAGTAATTAGCCCCCAACTAAAATAAATAAATTTATAAAAAAAAAAAAAAAACTGAAACATTAAAGAATTTGAAATATTAAAAAAAAAAAAAAAAGAAAGAAAATGTCTTGATTTCCTCTTATTCCTAAAAGACACTTCACTAGATAAAGGATTCTGGGTTGGCAGTTTTCAACACATAAAAAATATCCTGTCCATAAGGAATATGGGGGCTTTCCTGGTGGCTCTGGGGTAAAGAATCCGCCTGCAACGCAGGAGACCCGAGTTCAATTCCTGGGTCAGGAAGATCCCCTGGAGCAGGGCATGGCAACCCACTCCAGTATTCTTGCCTGGAGAATCCCATGGACAGAGAAGACTGGTGGGCTGCAGTCCATAGCATCACAAAGAGTCACACACGATGAAGCGACTTAGCGTGTACCTTAAGGAATACAGGGGGAAAGTATCGCGTCACTTCTTCTGCCCTTTATTAGGATCTCTGATGAGAAACCCACACAGTGTCATTCACACTGGCTTATCCCCTACAGGTTAAGTGTTGATTTCCTTTGGCCGTTTTTAAGATTTTCTGTCTCTGGTTTTCAGAAGTTTAATTATGATATGTTTTGGTATGGATTTCTTTGGGATGATCCTATTTAATGTTCATTTAGCCTCTTGACTACAGATTTAAGTCTCCTCCCAAATTTATGAAGTTTTCAGCCATTATTTCTTTGGGTAATCTTTCACCTCATGCTCTTTCCCCTCTCCTCTGGGACTCCCAAGACAAAATTTTAGATGATCATTTTTAACAATCACAAAGTTCCCTGAGACATCATTTATTCATTTTGTATTTTCTCTCCAATATTTAGATTGAATAATTTGTTTTTGTTTCCAGTTCACTGATTTTCCCCCCCCTCTGTCCATTTCATTCTGCTGCTAAACCCATTCACAAAGATTTTATTTTGGTTATTCTATTTTTCAGTTCTAAAATTTGCCTTTAGTTCCCATTTATATTTTCTATTTCCTTTCTGAAGTTTCTATTCTCTTTTTTCACTTGTTTCAAACATGTTAGTATCTATTGACTGTCTTTCTTTCATCTAGTTTGGTGTCTCCCCTGTTCTTGTTATGACAATTCATTATTCAGTTGAAACCTGAATAATGTTTATATGTTACATGACTCTAGCTCTTTTTTCAAAATTATTGTACTACTGAGTTTCATTTTAACGTTTTAAATTATTTATTTATTTGTTTTTGGCTCTGCTGGGTCTTCATTGCTTTGTATGGGCTTCCACTCATCGTGGTGGCTTCTCCTGTTGTGCAGCACTGGGTGCACAGGTTTCAGCAGTTGTGGCTTGCATGCTCTAAAGCATGGACTCAGTGGTTGTGGCACACAGGTTTAGTTGCTTTGTGGCATGTGGGATTCTCCCAGACCAGAGATCAAATACATGTCCCCTGCGCTGGCAGGAGGATTCTTATCCACTGCACCACCAGGGATGAGGGTGCATGAGGTCCCTCTTGGCCTGTGCAGGCACAGGAGAACAGTTGTTTTTCTATGGTGCCTACATGGAGTAGGGTGGTTTAGTAAGTCTTAGACTGACTAGAAGTCTACTGTGTTTTTAGACGGTCTCCTACTTGCTCCTTTGGCTGGAGAGAGTAGGCTTTTCTTGAGACTTTGTTTACACCCCTTGGCATCTGGAGGTTGGTGGTTTCTTCAGCTCCAAGTCTGGGATATATGGGGCAAAAAGAAAAATCTATGGAACTCACCACCATGTCGTTCCTAGGGCCAAGGTCTGCAGTTACTCTGCCGTCTTTATATCTTTCAGGGACTTTTTATGCTCCTTTTCTAGATAGGGTCCAGAGTTTTAATCATATTTAGTAGGAAGAACAGGAAATCTATGTCTACTCCATTTTCCTAGAACCAAAGTCAGATTTCATTCACGTTCATTTTTTAAAGGATAGTTTTGCTAGATATAGAAGTCTTAGTTTGTTTCTTTTTTTCCCAGCCTCTCGACTATCTCACTCTACCATTTTCTGAATTCCATGGTTTCTGATGAGAAAACAGTCACTAATCACACTATTGTTGGCCTGTATGTGATAAGGTACTTTTATCCTGCTGTTTTCAATATTTTGTCCTTCAGCACTGTGACTATGACATGTCAAGGTAGTAGTTCTCATTTGTGTTTATCCTGGCTGAAGTTCACTGAAGTTCTTGGATTTGTAGATAATTTTCATCAAGTTTGGTATTTAGATAATTTTGCAAAAATGTTTTGTCCCTTTCTTGCTCCGTTCTCCAGCTGGGACTCCTATTATACATGTGTTAAAATCATGTTCAAATGTTTGATACCATCACGCAGGCCTCTGTTGATCAGTCTCAAGTTTTTTTTTCCCTCTCTATTCTTTGGTTTAGAAATTTTCTTAGCAATCCCACTGCTGGCCATACACACTAAGGAAACCAGACTTGAAAGAGACACGTGTACTCCAATGTTCATCGCAGCACTGTTTGTAATAGCCAGGACATGGAAGCAACCTAGATGCCCATCAGCAGATGAATGGATAAGGAGGCTATGGTACATATACACAATGCAATATTATTCAGCCATTAAAAAGAATACATTCGAATCAGTTCTAATGAGGTGGATGAAACTGGAGCCTATTATACAGAGTGAAGTAACCCAGAAAGAAAAACACCAATACAGTATACTAGCACATATATATGGTATTTAGTCAATCGGTAAAGATAACCCTGTATGCGAGACATCAAAAGAGACACAGATAAATAGAACAGTATTACGGACTCTACGGGAGACGGCAAGGGTGGGATGATATGGGAGAATGGCATAGAAGCATGTAAATTATCATATGTGAAACGAATCGCCAGTCCAGGTTCAATGCATGATACAGGGTGCTCGGAGCTGGTACACTGGGATGACCCGGAGGGATGGGATGGGGAGGGAGGTGGAAGGGGGGTTCTGGAGGGGGAAAACATGTACACCCATGGTGGATTCATGTCAATGTATGGCAAAACAAATACAATATTGAAAAGTTAAAAAATAGAAAATAAACTAATTAAACAAAAAAAAAAAAGAAATTTTCTTTTGACTTACCTTCAAATTCACTGATTCAGGCATCCTACCATTTCTAATTTGCTATCATGTTAACCCTTCATTTCAGTTATTATATTTTCCATTCACATGGTTCTTCTTTTATCTTTTCTGTTTGTCTGTTGTGAGTCTCTATTTGTTGATTCACATAGTATTTTCTACCAATTCTTGAATATATTTTCTCTTAGTCCTTTAACTATAATAGCTGCTTTTAAGTCTTTGTTAAATCCAGTATCTGTGCTTACTCAGTTTCTACTTAATCTTTTTCCCTGGTATTGATCAGTTTCCTGTTTGCATATTTATTGGTTTTTAGATGAAAACTAAACATTTTGATTACTTATATACACATACACATATATAGTGAAAATATTATTTGACTTTGCACTACTCTCTGTTCCCCTTTCCTGGTACAAATGACATCACAAACACCCGAGGAGAAAAACTGAAATTCACTATCTTCAATTTGACAGTGGCAGCTGGCCTGTATTTAACAACATCTGTGAGAAGACCTAGCAATTTGGTGGATATCTTAAAATACTAAATACAGTTTTCATCTACAGATTTGATACTGACTCAGATCAACCAATGATAATAATAATAACTTTGAAAAAGCAATGGACACCCAGTAAAGGATGAAATTAGGACAAAGTCAGGCCTATTTCTCAGAGTCTTCCTCCATTTCACTACATCCTATCCATCTGCTCAAGCAAGAATCCTGAGGAGTAATTCTTGATTCCTCCCTCTCCCTCACCCCCACATCCAGCTGGTCTGATGAGGTCTACCTCCAAAGCAGATCTCTAATGGATGGCAGCTATCATCTCCATAGTAACTACCCTGCTCCAAACCACCTGCTCCATGTTCCACCTGGACTATCACAACTGTCTCCTAAGAGGTCTTGCAACTTCCAAAATGGTACCCAATAGGAGTACAACGATATTTGTTAAATAAATAAAAACTATGCCATTGTGAAAGAAGCTAGACAAAAAAAAAAATAGGTACACACTGTACATTCCATTTATCTAGAACTCTAAAACATACAAAATACAAACTAATCTACTATGACAGAAAGCAGATCAGCAATCGCTTGAGTATTAGAGGCAGGAAGGGCAAAGTGGAGCCATTACCAAGGGCATAAGGAAATTTTGGGGTGATGGTATGTTCACTATCTATACTACGGTGGTTTCATGGATACGTGTGTATATATATTTATTTTTTGATCAGTATATACAGTTATACTCAGGTGGTACAGCAGTAAAGAATCCACGTGCCAATGCAGGAGCATTGAGAGACAAAGGTTTGATCTTTGGGTCAAGAAGATCCCCTGGAGAAGGATACGACAACTCACTCCAGTATTCATGCCTGAAAAATTCCATGGACAGAGGAGCCTGGTGGGCTATAGTTCATGGGACTGCAAAAAGTCGGACATGATTGGGCATGGCACACACACATATAATTATTTATATATATAAACTGGTCAGATTGTACACTTTAAAAATGTACAATTTATGCAAATCATACCACATTAAAGCTATTTTAATGAAAATAAACAAACTTTTAAATGATAGTATTTTAAATAACTTATGAGATATGGAATTGACTTCAAATAATCCAGGGGAGGAGAGCAAGGATGAGTGGATGGAAATACAGATGAAACTAAATTAGCCATGAGCTGATAATTATTAAGTTTAGGTATGAAAGACATTGGGATTTAATATACCACTCTCTCAACTTCTGCATGTTTGAAATTTTCTATAATAAGAACAATTTTTAAGTTAAATAAGAGAAAGCATACACCAGAATAAGCTAAAAGAAGAAAAAACTTTCAGAGCCCCCAAATGTTAGGAGTCAAAAGTTTCCTCAGAAGTTTATTTATAGAGGGTTTGGAGTTTAAAAGGACAGGTTTCATTCTCCACCTTCTGACCCTGAGAAGCATGCATCTTCCCTTGAGAGCTAAGTCATCCTCACCCTGACTGGCTAAAAGCTGGGCTCTCTGCACACCTGACTTCTCATCAAGTCTTTAAGCTATCTTATCATCCAGGTTTCCACAGGCTTAATTTTGACATTCTCAAATTCAGGATTAAAGAAAAATGATCTTATTGCCGATTTGAAGCACTTCATGCATGTTAAAGCAATGCCCTTGTTACATCACCCAGGACTATAGCAATAGGCAGCTCAGAAACACACCAACAGGAGCAGTTTTTTTAACCTTTTGCTTCTAGTGTCTGCTTGTGTGTCTCTTGAAAGGAATTTCTTTCCAATCACCTCAACTGTTTTTCAAGAAAGGAACTCTGGGACTTCCCTAGTGGTCCAGCAGGTAAGAATAGCCTTGCAAGCAGGGGACATGGATTCCATCCCTGGTTGGGGAACTAAGATCCCACAAGCTGCAGGACAACTAGGCCCACGTGCAGCAACTAGAGAGCCTGCAGGAGGCAATGAAGATCCCACGAGCTTCAGCTAGGACCTGAGGCAGTCAAATACACAAATACTTTTTAAAAAGGAACTCTGCTTACATTTGCTTAGAGCATAATATCTTTTCCCTCATTTGATCCTCAGAAAAGCCTTGGGAAGCAGAAAGTATCATGATTCCCATTTCAGGGATGAAGAATAGTGAAGCTCAGAGAGGTGGAATAAATGGACAGATCCAGGTCACACAGCTAGCAAGTGACAAGACCAGAAGTCGAGGTCTGTCCCACCCCTGTGCTTGTCCAGCTCGACTCTTCCAGACTAGATGCACCTCTGACCAAGGCACATTTGTGAAAAACAAAGCAATAAAAAAAAAACAAATTCACTTCAGTTACCTGATGTCAAATGTGACAAGGGATTTTAAGAGTGGGTGCCTGAAACCAGTACTTCAAATAAAGCTGTTTCAGTTACGTGTAATTTTATTCAGCCCCCAGCACAAGGACCAACATAAGGGACTGCAATTAGCTTTAGATGTTGCCTGAGGAGAGGAAAAGGGGGGTGAAACCCGGAGAAAGGTCAAAGAAAGGAAACTAGAAATCAGATTGGAAAGAATAGCACTTTAAACACACAGTCCAAATTAACAACCCCCGCAGTATTTTCTCTGTAAAACCAGCATGCACTGTATGGTGATTACCCTGTTACACAAATGAATGAAAACAGTCATTTCCTCCATGCTACTTGTTTCGCCCACACCCGGCTAAAAAGGAAGAGAATTCTCAACACAGTATTAACTCGTTCACAGTGTCCGTGGTCCTCCATCTTCCAAAAAAATATGTCCCTTTCACAGCCCAAGGACTACAGTAACAATTCTTGCTTTGGGGGATAATACATAAAACTGGTTATTTAAAACACTGATTCCAACTGTAACAGCTAATAATAGCAGCTAATATTTACTGAGCACATATTAGAATCAGGTATTGTTGTAATGTTTTGAATTTTTAAAGTGATATTCTGCTGTAGGTTCTATTATTGGGAGGGCAACTATATAATTAATTGTCCAAATAAGGATACCTTGGGGAGTGAATAGGGCAGCTATTAACAACTGTGCCAGGCATGAGCACAGGCTAGGGATGTTTGGACATCCCATCATCAGGGCCATCTTACAGATGAAGACTCAAAGAACAGAAAGGTTAAATTGCCTGTTCCGTGTAACACAGCTAGTAATGGGAGGAGCCAGGGTTCAAGCCCAGGCCATCTGGTTCCAGGCTCCCACTCAGCCACTCGGCCATGTGCCCCTTTATGAGCTGATGTGGTATCATATTTTTAAAGAAATCATTCCACTGTTCCAGTTTGAAGAGCATAAGCCCTTCCGTATTTCACAAGTTCACTGCCAAGAAAATGGCTAGGCCCAAGGGAAACTGAGTTGATAGTTCGTATTTTTAAAAAATAAAGACATTCATCAGCTTTGGGATAGAGCTGAAATAACGCCCCTTGTTAGATGTGCTTCTCCAAACGTACTTCTCTCGGCATAGGGCATCTGCTTTTTTCACTTAAGAATAAATACGCATTTAAAGTAGCAACGCTTAACATCTAAACAGACATACACATACCAAGGATGCCTTCAGTAGTTTCTCTGGCTCAAATCCCCTGGGGAAGGGGAAAATCCCCTGGAGAAGGGAAAGGCTACCCACTGGGGATCTCAATCTCAACCTCATACCATGGAAAAACCTGTTCCATTTCATAGACCTACTTTGTAAGGTCTCATCTTCCCTTGTGTATTACTGGAAAGGTTTTCAAATACCTCCAAAGGAAAAGCATGCCCGAAAAATAAGTGATAACAAGGAAATCCAACATCTTCCTTTCATTACAGAATAAATGACAGGTGCCATGAGATCTCAGTGAGTCACAATGTCAGGTGCGTAGAAAGTGTCTTTTTGTACACACACAATAGCATGTCAATTTGCTCCTTTTTTTCCCTAATATTTTGTCATTTATTTGGCTGCACTGGGCCTTAGTTGCAGCATGCAGAATCTTGGTAGTTCGGGCATGTAGGATCTTGTTGTTGTAACATGTGAACTCTTAGCTGTGGCAAGTGGGATCTAGCTCCCTGACCAGGGATCAAACTCAGGCCCCCTGCATTGGGATTGCAGAGTGTTAGCCACTGGAGCAGCAGGCAAGTCCCTTGGTCTTGCTTCCTCAGGCAACATGATGTTGGTCTGTTTCCCATTATCCCCTTTCTTGAGTCCCTCATGACATCACTGTCCATTGCACTTACAGTTCTTTCTGCCTCTTCCCTCAGCTTTCACACTCCATTTAGTGTCTCTGTCAAATGACAAGCCCCCCAGACAGCCTGAAAGATCACACCCCCTCCTCCACCTTCCATCACTCTCTCTCCTCCTACCCTCTATGTCCCCCTTCTTCCTTGCTGTGGTATCAAAATGCCAATATTTGGTCTTTGTCCCCAGTTTCTGGCCCAGAGCTCCTGAGATCCTTGGAAGAGAAAGACGAGAATCTTTCTTTTGTTGCCTCTTCTGAGTTGTATACTTTAAATTAAGCTCAGCAATCATAAGTAAAGTGTTTTCCTGAGTTCTGTGAGTTGTTCTAGTAAATTACCAAGCTTGAGCAAAGGGCTCATCTGAACCCCCAAATTCACATTCTGCCAGGCAGAAGCATAAGGAGCCTGGGTACCCCATTTTCAGCTGGTATATGAAGTATTGGAAGATTTGTATGATTGAGTTCATAATCTTTAGTGTCTGTGATAACTCCAGGAATAAGCATCAGAACTGGACTGAATCTCTGTACACCCAGCTCATGTTGAGATAAATTACATATTTGGTATCAGATAAATTACATATTTTGTATCAGATAAAAACACACATATATGGTGTCAGAACGGTGCAAGAAAAATGAAATATACTGACACTTACTACCGGTGACAAATTACAAATTGCTTTCCTTCTCCTAACAGGGCAGGCGCCTTGACAACACGGACTTTGCTCTATTCCCTGCTTTATCATTTGAGCCTTAAACAGTGGCTGAGACTATAGATGTCAATATTATTTGAGCCAGTGGAGGTATGCCTTGCACTTGTTTCTATATAATTGCTCTTGGTCAAAAAGTAGAGATTCAACAAAAAAAGGGGGAAAGGTTAGAATGAAGAGAAAGATGGTAGAGACCCCTGTGGTACAATGGGAAATTACACAGTCGGTCTTTGTACTGATTCTCCAGAGTGATCTGTGTCTTCTGTGTGCTGATAAGATGACTGGTAGCTGGGGGGCCCTGGATAAATTTTGGATGGGCCCTGGTCAGGCAGAGAGACCTAGGCACGAATAGCAAGTTGGAACATTTAGCTCCACCCCTTGATCTCTGGGGGCTTCCCTTGTGGCTCCGCTGGTAAAGAATCTGCCTGCAATGTGGGAGAGCTGGGTTCAATCCCTGAGTCAGGAAGATCCCCTGGAGAAGGGAAAGGCCACCCACTGCCGTATTCTGGCCTGGAGAATTCCAAGGACTATATAGTCCATGGGGTCATGGAGAGTCAGATACGACTGAGTAACTTTCACTTTCTTTCACAGACCTCAGGGGAGGGGAGGGGTTCTGGTGATTGGACCTAACCATCAATGGCCAAGGGTTTAATCTATTATACCTATGTAATGAGACCTCCATAAAACAACCAAACAATGGGATCTGAAGAGCTTGAGTTGGTGGACACATTTATGTGCTGGGAGGGTGGTACACCCCCCATTCACAGGGATAGAAGTTCCTGTGTGTAGGACTCTCCTGGACCCCACACCGTGTATCTCTTCATCTGGCTGTTCATTGGTATTCTTTATTATAAACCAGTGATAGTAAGTAAAGGGATCTATGGACTGTCCTAGCACATTATCAAATCTTAAAGGGGGGAGCTATGGGAACTCCTGACTTAGGAGCCACCTCAGATAGAAGTGCAGGCACCCAGAGCACCCAATACTTGGACTGGCATCTGAAGTGGGGGCAGACTTGTGGGACTGAGCCCTTAAACCTTGGAGTCTGTGCTGACTCCAGGTGGTTAGTGTCAGACTGAACTGAACAAAGGATATCCAGATGGTGTCCAGGGAGTTGGCATGGAAAAAAGTTATACATCTGGTGTCACAAGTGTTGTTGGCATTTTTCACAGAGCTAGAAAAAAATTTTTTTTCTTTAATTTGTTCAAAAACACAAAAGACCCTTAACAGCCAAAACAATCTAGAAAAGGAAGAAGGGAGCTGTAGGAATCATGCTCCCAGACTTCAGATTATACTATAAGGCTACAGTAATCAGAACAGTATGGTGCTGGCACAAAAACAGACACACAGTTCAATGCAACAAGACAGAGAACCCAGAAATACAACCACACTTACACAGGCAACTGATCTATGACAAAGAAAGCAAGAATATATTGAACAAAAGACAATCTCTTCAATAAGTGGCGGACAACTACATGTAAAAGAATGCAAATGATGCAACTGACAAGGGATTAATCACCAAAATATACAAACAGTTCATACAGCTCATTATATTAGAAAAAAAGAACCCAACCAAAAAGTGGGTAGAAGATCTAAATAGATAACTTCTCCAAAGAAGACATATATATGCTCAAAGACACATGAAAAGATTTTCAACATTGTTAATTATTAGAGAAATGCAAACCAAAGATATAATGCAGTAAAATGGGCTCACACCATCCAGAATGGCCATCATCAAAAAGCTGGCAAATAATAAATGCTGGAGAGGGTGTGGAGAAAAATATACCCTCCTACATATGATCCACCAATCCCAATGATCCACATACTCGCTGGCATGTATCTGGAGAAAACTATAATTTGAAAAGATACTCTCAGGGAATTCCCTGGTGATCTAGTGGTTAGGACTCCGTGCTTTCACTGTTGTGGGCCTGGGTTCAATTCTTGGTGGGGAACTAAGATCCCACAAACTGCGTGGCAAATAAATAAATAAAGCCAGGTTAAAGATTTCAGGATTTACAGAAGACTTTTTTAAAAAGAAAAAAAAAAACAAACCATTACACCCCAATGTTCATAATAGCACTATTTATAACAGTCAAGATATAGAATAAACCTAAAAGCCCATCAACAGATGAATGGATAAAGAAGATGTGATACATACACACATATTACTCTGCCATAAGGAAGAGTTAAATAATGCCATTTGCAGCAAAATGAATAGACCTAGACATTATCATACTAAGTGAAGTAAGTCAAACAGAGAAAGACAAATGATATCACTTCTATGTGGAATCTTAAAAAAAACAGGATACAAATGAACTTATATACTAAACAGAAACAGACTCACAGACATAGAAAACAAATTTATGGTTACCAAAGTGGAAAGCAGGAGGAGGAATAAACGAGGAGTTTTCAATTAACACAGAAATATTACCACATGTAAAACAGAAAATCAACAGGGACCTACTGTACAGCACAGAGAACTATACTCAATATTTCATAATAATCTATTATATAAGGGAAAAGAATCTGAAAAAGAATATATATATATATGTAACTGAATTAGTTTGCTGTACACATGAAACTAACACAACATTGTAAATCAACTACATTGCAATTTTAAAAACTAAAATGAAATACTTGTTAAAAAATTCTGTGGGGCATATACCCAGAAGTAGCATTGCAGGATCACAGAGTTCTATTTTTAACATTCTGAAGAACCACTATGTTGTTTTTCTAAGAAGTTGTACCACTTTTTTCAATAGCAGTCATCCTTGTGGGTAAGAGGTGGCCAAGGACCTCAGCTTCTACAGTCACTCTATCCAACTTCTCGGGAGGAAGGAAAGAGAGGAGAAAAAGCAGCAAAGTTCAAAGAAAATGGCTAACACTATGATTTATACAATGGCAGAAAAATATGTTTTATTTGAGATATGGATCATAATAATTGTGAAAATCCATGGTAGTTTTTCAACACAAGGCCATGAAATAACTAAATGCTAAAAACCAGTCAACTGAAACACAGAGGAAGCACTATTAAGAGAAAATAAGTAACACACTGGATTTCCACAACCAAGAACTAACTTTCTCATCATCTGCTGATAGTATACATTGCTAAACAGAATTTGTCATCTAATAATGCATGTAGTTCTTTAATTTCAGAAAGCTTAATATGCTAACATACTACACAAAAGAGCATTCAGTCTATCCAATCCTGGAGAGGTTGGTTCTGAAGAACAGAGAAATGAGTGTGTTTCATCTAAACAAGGCACAGTATATAGCTGTTGTTGTTAAGTCGCTAAGTCATGTCTGACCCTTTGTGATCTTATAGACTGTAGCCCACCAGGCTTCTCTGTCCATGGGATTTCCCAGGCACAAATACTGGGGCAGGTTGCCATTTCTTCCTCCAGAGGATCTTCTTGATTCAAGGATTTAACCCGTGTCTCCTACACTAGCAGGTAGATTCTTTACCACTGAGTTACTTGGGAAGCCCTTATGGTACACAGTAGCATCATCCTAAAGAAAGGTGACTTCCGGGTCAGTGAAAGTGTACCCAAGATCACAGGGTACAGACTACATCTGCTGAAAGGGCTACTCCACATTTAGTCACTTGCTTCTTTCCAAATGATGCTGTGAAACTGTTGAGTCCTGCCTGCAAACAGATACAGCTCTAAAGCATTTGAGAAGTGAGAAAACCAGTTTATAGTCTTCATAAGGATTTCGTTTATCAGATTGTCTTATACTCACAATCTTCTGTGTTCTTCAGTGACAACTCATTACCAAGTTATGAGAGAGTATAAGCAATTAGTTTATACCAAATCATACTTTTACTTAAACATTTTCTGCAAAGAATACTTGATTACTTCCATGATTTTACTTCGTATACTGTGAAAGTAGATAAGTGAGAAATGCCCAATTCTGTAAGTTCTGTCACTTCATTAGAAGCAGTGTTTATTTTTTTAGTGTATATAAAGCAGAGACTGTCCACAGAAACAAGTGTACAGTTGCGTGCTACCAGATGTCCTATCTTGTTTCCACATCCCTAAAAAGGTCCAGAATAAGTATCTTTCATGAATTAGATTTCAAAGTGAGCTGGCATTTCATAGCTCACTGAAATTTTCATTGCATATTAAAAACTAGTCATGATTAAGATTTATCAAGTGTTTACTACATACCACTCACTACACTAAACATTTTCTTTGTGGTATCTCACTGAAATCTCTCAGTCTCTCCACAAGGGGTACTGTTATTTCTCACTTACAGATGGGGAAGCTGAATGAGAATTTAAGTGACTTGCTCCAGCTTGATCAGCTGGTAGGTGGCTAAGATAGGAAACCAGGTCCAACTCCCAAACTGCTTGAGTTTAACCATCATGTTAAACTTCCTCCTCACATATAATTAAAGATATGACCACATATATGTAATTACGTGCATTTGCTTGACTCCTTCACATCTGCAGCCTCCAAGAGGGCAAAGGGATCATGTCTGTGGGATTCCCAGAACCCAGCTCATAAGTCTGGCATTCAGTAGACTGCCAATAAACTTTGCTGAATGAATAAAAGCATATATTTATATAAAAATCACACATATGGATAGGAATATACCTATATTATAAATATATTCACATATCCACGTGAAAATCCTCCCCAGAATAAGCTGATGTAAAAGATAATCAGACTGTTCTATTTCCTCTCTTCTCAATAACATGGTGTAATTTCCAGATCCGTAGGGAAAGAACAAATGAGTCACACTACGGCATAGGGAAAGACATGAAAGGTGAAGCTATAGAAAGGGAAAATGACACCAAATTATTTCACAATTCATTAACAGGCTAAATGTTCAGGGCAAAAACTGACTTGCCAAATCAATAATTTTTAAGAATAATTTAGTGGAAGGAAATAAGAGATCAAGAAGGTAAAAAGGGCAGGAAACTGATTTAAAATCTCAAGATATAAAAAAACCATAGGCATATAAAAAACCATACTGCCTCTCACTTGTTTTTGGAAGAAGCCTCTGCATGACTCAGTGATTCACATCTCTCTAAAGTATCTTTCAGAGTTACCACACTTCCTGAAATTCCTGTGCAGTCTGTGGTAAAATACTACAAGGAAGTAAGCAGTCTTTCAAGTTCTGCATCTCAAATAACATCTGGACACCGGCCAAGACTGTACGAGCTTCAAGATCAGAAGACCTGGGATTTCATCTTGACTCTGCAAATCAAATTCAAACTCTGGGGCAAAGTCAGAACCTCTCTCCACTCTATGAATTATCATAAGAAATGACACTAAGGCCATCTGCTCCTTTTGCACAATCAGGAATATTCTGCGGGTATGAGAAATACGGAAGAGTCTCTGAGAAAAAGGGAGGGAGACAGAGCACTCTGAGCTCTTTGAGGAGAAAAAAAACAAATATAAATGTAAAGAATAAGGACTTTGACTTGGCTCCTCACACAAGCACTAGGTGGCCTTGGGAACAAGTCATGCTGTGGACAAGGGTGTGAGGCACACCTGTTCTTCTGTAACCCAAACACGTTTCATTGTAAGGCTCTGACCTGCCTCTTGAGAAACCTGTATGCAGGTCAGGAAGCAACAGAACATGGACATGGAACAACAGACTGATTCCAAATAGGAAAAGGAGTCCGTCAAGGCTGTATATTGTCACCCTGCTTATTTAACTTATATGCAGAGTACATCATGAGAAACGCCGGGCTGGAAGAAGCACAAGCTGGAATCAAGATTGCTGGGAGAAATATCAATAACCTCAGATATGCAGATGACATCACCCTTTTGACAGAAAGTGAAGAAGAACTAAAAAGCCTCTTGATGAAAGTGAGAGAGGAGAGTGAAAAAGTTGGCTTAAAGCTCAACGTTCAGAAAACTAAGATCATGGCATCCGGTCCCATCACTTCACGGCAAATAGATGGGGAAACAGTGGAAACAGTGGCTGACTTTATTTCTCTGGGCTCAAAAATCACTGCAGATGGTGACTGCAGCCATGAAATTAAAAGACACTTACTCCCTGGAAGGAAAGTTATGACCAACCTAGACAGCATATTAAAAAGCAGAGGCATTACTTTGCCAACAAAGGTCCGTCTAGTCAAGGCTATAGTTTTTCCAGTGGTCATGTATGGATGTAAGTTGGACTACAAAGCTGAGCACCAAAAAATTGATGCTTTTGAACTGTGGTGTTGGAGAAGACTCTTGAGAGTCCGTTGGACTGCAAGGAGATCCAACCAGTCCATCCCAAAGGAGCTCAGTCCTGGATGTTCATTGGAAGGACTGATGTTGAAGCTGAAACTCCAATACTTTGGCCACCTGATGCGAAGAGCTGACTCATTGGAAAAGACCCTGATGCTGAGAAAGATTGAGGGCAGGAGGAAAAGGGGACGACAGAGGACAAGATGGCTGGACGGCATCACCGACTCGATGGTCATGGGTTTGGATGGACTCCAGGAGTCGGTGATGGACAGGGAGGCCTGGCGTGCTGTGGTTCATGGGGTCGCAGCGAGTCGGACATGACTGAGCGACTGAGCTGAATTGAACTGAGAAAGCCAGTGTAGGGACGTGCTTGGGGGACTGGCTCCAGATCGACAGGGAACACACATTTTCTTCCCAATGTGTAATGATTCCACCTCTGGTTTAGGAGTGCTATGGTCAAAGTCTTTATGACTACAGGCTACTGTATGTGAGAAATTGTAAAGAAGAGAATTATTCTGTGTACCAGAATATACACATACATTAACCTTTGCTGACTGTCAAGCATGATGAGACAGAAGCCTTAGCTGAAAATGTTAAGCATAAATTAGGGGCTGCGATACTAGGGGAGTGCTGGGGGATTCACATAAAAAAACAATCTGTCCAGGGAGGCTAGAGTAGGAAGAAGATGGGAAGTGAGGATCACGGAGGTGGAAGATGGGATGCCAAGCCCAATGGAGAAGATCTGGCTCTGGATACAGCGCCTAAGCTTCTGGCTGTCAACTCACACTTCAAACCACACCAGGAACAGAGAAGAAAAACCTTACGCAACTGACCTGTAATGGAGGCCTCCTAACACCTAAAATCTGGTGCGTACCCCCTCTGACCAGAAACGCTGCTCAGACCTGGCCTGTCAGCTGTAGACCCAAATAAATAAGGGAACCAAGTGACAGAGACCTTATCAGCTCTCCACCTTCCCTTCCCTCTGTTCCCTTCCAGTTAAACAGAGGTGCAGGGAGAGAATAAACAAATTTGAAGGGAAGCCAAAAAAACCTGGGTTTTGGTTCTGACTTCCTAAGTATCAGTGGGGCAAAAGCTTCCTAGTACCATGGAAGGAGGGCTTCCCTGGTGGCTCAGCAGTAAAGAGTCCGCCTGCAGTGCAGGAGATGTGGGTTTGATCCCTGGATTGGAAAGATCCCCTGGAGGAGGGCACGGCAACCCACTCCAGTATTCTTGCCTGGAGAATCCCATGGAGAGAGGAGCCTGGCAGGCTACAGTCCATGGGGCTGCAAAGAGTCGGACACAACTGAAGTGACTTAGCATGCACACACCATGGAAGGAAACATAATTAGGGATTCTGAAAATCAAACTCTTCATAGACAAGGATGGTGTGATGTTTATATCTGCCCCTAGCACAGAGCAAGTGCTCAGTAAATGCTTATTAACAAATAAAATGGAAGAAAAGAACACAATTTGATCTAACAAGTAAGAGGACGTGTTGAAGGGGAAAGGATTTTCAAAAAGGATGTTCCAACTGAGAGGTGCTTGGATAGTAATTAGCTCTCTTTTACTGTGTGGTGGATGCAGGGTCACGTGCTTGAATCTCTTGTGAATCCTCAGAACAACCCAACGTCCTTAAATTCTCCTGTTACTCCCACTTTATAGACAAAGAAACAAAATCAAAAGATGTCATCGCTTTCTCCTAAGGCCACCATGCCATCAAGGGGCAGAACTAGAATGTGGAACAACGGAGCGTGAATCATTTTAAAACCTGTCCTCGTAAGCACGTTCCAACAGCTTCTTCATCCACTTCATCCTACTTCCGAAGCCAGCACCAGACCCCAGGGCTGTTGTCCAGACTGACTGTGTCCTACGAATGACTTGCTACATTCCTAGCGACATTTACAGATGAAGCAGGAAGCCAGACAAGGGCAAGGTGACTCACCCAAGACCCCTGGACATTTTCAAGCTAAACCTCAGGTGAAATTTCAGGCTACTGACCTCTGCTTTCATCACCAAGCCATGGTTCTGTCATTCAGCGCAGGCGGAAGAACATGACAGAGGATGGCAAATCAGCACATTAGCAAACTCTCTGCCTGTAATGTTTCTGTTATAACCCCAGCCGGCGATGCTGACCTTCTGTTACCCCTATCTTAGAGCAGATGTCTCTCCTCTCCCAGAAGTGCTCTACATTGTGAAAGAGAGTTCATAAAGCCCTTTCACTGAGCATGCCAAACGAAGGAAGACGATTCACCAGTCACTCTCCTAAGCCCCTAGTTGGTCAGCTACCGGAAATTCTTTAAACAGTTCAGTCGTGCCCATAAGGATGGGAAAAAGACACTGCAGCAAAATCAGAAGAAAGAAACACACCCCTCTCACTGCTTTTACTGTGAGTATGAAAAGGCAAGACTCTTCGGAACTGAAGGGCAAGCAGAGGGCAGCTATGGCTTTGGGGCTTTACTTTCAGAAACTGAAGCTGTTGCTGTTTAGTTGCTAAGTCATGTCTGACTCTTTGTGACCTCGTGGACCGTAGCCCGCCAGGCTCCTCTGTCCATGGGATTTCCCAGACAAGAATACTGGAGTGGGTTGCCATTCCCTTTTCCAAGGGATCTGAAAGCAGCAGGGTAAAGGATGAAAATCCTTTCTCTGCTGACCATGAACTCCTCACGAGGCCACACCCTGATCTGCCTGTGTTTGGATGCCAAGGACCTGGCACACGGCTGCTGCCACCCTTCCTAAGGCCACCTCCTCAGAAAAGCCTTCCCGGCTCCAGCCAGCAGAGAACAGAGCTCAACGAGGCCCCATCACAACCACATCAGCAGCAACTCTTTTTCTGAAGATTTATTTATTTATTTATCTTTGACTGTGCTGGGTCTTTGTTGCTGTGAGGGTTTATCTCTAGTTGCAGCAAGTTGGGAGGGGGCTACTCTCTAGTTGCGATACATGGACTTCTCATTGCAGTGGCTTCTCTGGTTGTGGAGCACAGGCTCTAGGGCACCTGTGCTTCAACAGCTGCAACACACAGGCTCTAGGGTACAGGCTCAGTGATTGCGGTGCACAGGGTTAGCAGATCTGCGGTATGTGGGATCTTCCTTGACCTGAGATCAAACGGGGGTCTCATATACTGCAAGACAGATTCTCAACCACTGGACCACCAGGGAAGTCCCAGCAGCAACTCTGACCACAGTGCATCTTGATTTACCCGATGGCCACCTCTCCCTAGACAGGACGTTCCCTAACAGCCAGGCTATCTCTTGCATCTTTTCATCCCTAAGAGCCAACACAGCCCCACAACACAGTAAGTTCTCAGGAAATGAGGGCTGAGCCCACGGCTGTAGGGCTCTGCCATCAGCCTCGTCTCATTTATGCAGCTATCGACGACAAAAAAAAAAAAAAAATGAACAGCTGAACTGGTTGATTCTAATAAGTTGGAAGGGAAAACCACTACCATAAATGACAGAGTTAATAGTCGCAATGAAGTCTGTAAGCTGTCTCTCAAGGCTGAAACCGATTTAAAAAAAAAAAAAGGAATTTGATGGAGAGAAGAGATAGGCTCTTCATTACATTTCAAAATAGGGCCACTAAGATTTAAACAGTTTAAAAACTACCTATAAATAAATGCATAAAACACAGCTATATAATAACAATATTTAAAACGACTCAGCCTAAAGTCAATAAACATGGGGGGCAAAGTGTGTGTGTTTATTCTCTCAGTCGTGTCCGACTTTTGTGACCCTATGGACTGCAGCTCCTCTGTCCCATGGATTCTCCAAGCAAGAATACTAGAGTGGATTGCCATGACCTCCTCCAGGGGATCTTCCCACCCTAGGACTTGAACCCAGGTCTCCCCCATTGCAGGCAGATTCTTTACCACCTGAGCTACCAGGAAAGCCCAAGAATACTGGAGTGGATAGCCTATCCCTTCTCCATGGGGTCTTCCCAACCCAGGAATCGAATCGGGGTCTCCCACACTGCAGGCAGATTCTTTACTGTCTGAGCTACCAGGGAAGCCAGGAGAAAAAGAGGAAGCACTCTTTGGCTACTACAAGCTTCTGAGGGGCCAACGGTGAGATGCTGCTCTTCTTGTCACAGCTGCAACTGCATATGATAGTAAGAGGCCACACAGCAGAAGGGGGATAGAACCAGCAATGTTGAAAACTGAAGCTGCCATGAACCATATGCTTGCTCTTTGCCAAATGTTGGTCTAAGTAGCTACCAACACTCTCTCAATCCCTCACAACTCTGTGAAGTGGGAATCCACGTCCCCACTGATGAAAGCAGCAAACCTGAATCCCGGAGTTGTTAACTGACTTGCTCAGAATCACACAACGTTAACCACAGTGACAGCAATAACGTTCAAAAACCCTCGATTGGATTCCACTGGCGCAGCCTTTAATGGCTACCACAGTCTGGGACCCGATGACAGAGAAGGAGGGAAAGGACTGTTGCGCTATTATCTGCATCTATCAGGGAACATATAGATACAACGCTGTGTACATTTCAAGATGCTCATTTAGAAAAGGGGACTTTTTTCCCCACTCATATTATACTGAGGACTGTAACCCCAGTTGCCCTGGATTAGAATTCAAGTTATTCCAGGTGCAGTTGAAAGAATGGGGATATTCATCTAGAAAGAGAAAGATGAGGGCACAGGCTGTGACTGTTTTCAGGGGTCTGAAAAGCTTGCATGCACAAGACAGAAGCCATGTTCTGTGTTCTCACCAACTGTACAATGATAACCAGTGAGCTGAAGCTCTGGGGGTGGGAATATTCGGTTGGCCGTGGGAGAACATCAAACAATGGGCACGTCTGATGACACAACTAGATGTCCCAGGTATTAGAGAGTTCTCGGGCCCAGGAAGTTTGAAGCTCAAGGCTGCAGGACCACAGGTGTCACCGGGATCAAAACAGGGGTCCTACAGTGGTAGAGGCTGGAGGTTTTTATTTCCCACCAAGATCCACTGGTCCTCCAAACTAAGAGAGGGGGCCACGATACATCTGGGTGTCCTGCTCTGTCTGCTCAGGAAGAGTCAAGAGCTATAACCTGAGATTCTGGAGGTAATATTATGAACAAACAGCGTTTTTACCACCTTCAAAATAGCAACTGGAATTAGCATTCACTCTTTTCAAGCAAGAAGCATGTGTTTGGATACTGTGTTTGAAAATATGTTTACAGGATCTAAATATCTGAGCCATATATACTCGAGCTTATTTCTTCTATTTCTCAACAGTTTTTTGTGGTTGTTGAATGACCAACCTTGCTCTATAACCACAAAGAAAAGTGGCTATAGATCAACATTAGCTGTCCCTCTGGAACAATTTCCACCTTCCACTACGGAGAAGAAGATGAAATTCTTTTCATAAACATGGCCTCAAGGGACTGATGTTTTTTGACCACCCTGCTTTCCCTTTGGGACTTATTAAGTATAATTTACAACCATAGTAATTTATTATCAAGTTTAAGTCAACTTCCTTAATATTTTCATGTCTTTTTCATTTTGAACAGCAGGTTACTTTCCCATCAAACTGATTTATTCTAAACTGTCCTCATTGAAAAAACATGCATAAAGGGTCTTATGTGAGATAAAAATCCTTAATCAACTTCTCCGTGCACTAGTACCTAGTGGTGGTATTCCAGGAATGTGAGCTGCATTGACTAGGCTGCCAAGGGGGGCAGTTGATGGGTGAGACAGTCTAAATTCAGGAAGATGTGATATTTACTGTCTCTTGCCAGACTGAGACAAGGCCAGTCTCATGCCATAGGCAGAGGAGGTCTGGGAAACAGGCTAAGCAGGAGTCTAACATTTCTGATGCACAAAATCCATTGATTCATATAGTGGTGTGTGGCCAGAGGAGGCGTTATTGGGATGAGGATCAAATAAATGCAGAATTTAGAGGATGGACAAATGCAAGTCCAAGTCCCAAGTCCAACCAGCCAATGGCAAAAACAGGACTGACCATGAGGCACCTGCCAATGTGTGGTCCCTTTTGATCTCAGGTCAGAGGTTGGCATGTGCCCTGTGCAACATGCAAGGGTCAGAGGTGTGTTCTTCAAACAAGCAGAGTGCAAACTCCAAACCACAGCCAGCACGAGAGGAGGGCTTATGTTTTCTCTGGTCAATTCTACACCACAACACGGCAGCCTTGCAAAATAGAACACATTTCCCAAAATGTCTAGAGCTATGTGATCTAACTGAAGAGTGAAACTCCACATTGACAAAAACAGAACAAACAAAATCTCTGGCTAATAGCGTCTGACTAGCATCAGGGCAACCCACTCCAGTACTCTTCCCTGGATAATCCCATGGACGGAGGAGCCTGGTAGGCTGCAGCCCATGGGGTCGCAAAGAGTTGGACATGACAGAGCGACTTCACTTTCACTTTTCACTTTCATGCATTGGAGAAGGAAACGGCAACCAACTCCAGTGTTCTTGCCTGGAGAATCCCAGTGACGGTGGAGCCTGGTGGGCTGCCATCTATGGGGTCTCAGAGTTGGACACGACTGAAGTGACTTAGCAGCAGCATCAGGGATTCAGTCAGAGGAGGAATACTTTTTGGGAAACTTTATTCCCAGTAGACTCTAATGAGCCACAAAGTGAGATTTTCACTGTAAGGATGACTATGTGATATGTTAACAAAAGGTAAGGCTAGGAAGAATATTAGGCATTCATTATTTATAAACATCATTTTTTCCTCCTCTGCTCCCAAAGGCCAACATTTCTTGTTAATTCTGCTGAACAGAAGCATGTATTTGTGTGTGCACAGTTGCTGAGTCGTGTTCAACTCTTTTCCAACCCCATGGACTGTAGCCCACCAGGCTCCTCTGTCGATGGGACTTTCCAGGCAAGAATACTACAGTGGGTTGCCATTTCCTCCTCTAGGGGATGTGCCCGACCCAGAGATCGAACCCAAGTCTTTTGCACTGGCAGCTGGATTCTTTACCACTGAGCCACCTAGGAAGCCCGAAAAGAAGCATATAATCTTCCAATTATGTAGCAAAAAATAATTAAAAAAAAAAAAAGTAAACCATTAGCACAATAGTACTTTTGGGGCCTATCAGATCTAACTTGCCAACAATTTCATGAGACAGGTATAATTATTCCCAATTTGTATATAAGGAAACTTAAGGTATGTCCTAAGCTTAGAGAGATTTCTTTAATATCAAGTGGCAAAGCTAAAATCCAAGTTACTTCGACTAATTCTAAGGCTGTATTTCTTTCTCTTAGGACAAAAAAAGCTGCCCAAATGAAACTGTGTACCTTAAGTGAGAGTGGCAAAGATATTACAGATTACTCCATCCATTTACATCACCAGTGAACCATGGTACCCTGGGTATGGTACTAGGGTAGTGAAGGAAGGATGTAGGTGTGGGAAATCAGGATGCTAGATAAGTTCTATATAGTCTTTGACTGCAAGTCCCACACACTTCTGGGGGATTCCCATGTGGCTCAGTGCTAAAGAATTTACTTGCCAGTGCGAGATATGTGAGTTCGACCTCTGGGTCAGGAAGATCCCCTGGAGGAGAAAATGGCAACCCATTCCGCTATTCTTGCCTGGGAAATCCCATGGACAGAGGAGTCTGGAGGGCTACAGTCCATGGGGTCACAAAGAGTGAGACATGACTGAGTGACTAAGCCCACAAGCACCATGACACACTTCCAGAAATTAATATGGGTTTCATGGTAAAGTAACTGCAAAGGAACACACACACACACACACACACACACACACACACACATTACTTCTTAATTGGGTTAAAGAAAGAAAAACAGTAGCATCAGCGGCCACACTCTGGATTGCATCTGTGTAGAAAGACAGGATGTCATCCTAAGCAGTTCCAAAAAATACACACATGCCTGCATGCACACTCCCCAGAACCTTCCACCAGGCAAGACCAAACTGACCCTCACTCCATATGGCCAAATACCTCCGCCTCTCCTAGGATTTTGTGTACAAAGCATACAAGGTGTTACTAGCCAATAAAATAAACACTAATGATTAACTTTTGCTCCCTGGAAGTCACTGAACAAGAAAAAGGTATTCCCTGAATAGCCTCTGCCTACAGAGCACAGACTGTTCCCAAGTTCTCCAAAGAAGCTTGAAAAGTATTTGCCATTATGAGTTAGTCTTGGAGCTAAAATATACACATGACACTGAAGAGGTCCGTTCCTGGGTTGAAATGTTTACTTTGGTTCAAAACTTACCCTGAAAATATCTGTTTTTAACTAGCTTTTGCTTTTGAAACAACTACAGTATGAACAGTGATCAAACTCTCTTTGATTCTAGGTATCTGGAACTGGCTTTATTACGGGACCAGGTTCTTTGCTAGGTGCTGGAGACACACAGCCCTTAGGGAAGAAAGGCAGATAAATTAAGACCTCGGAGAGAAATGGGAGTTTAAACCAGCTCAGATGAGAACTATCAAGAGCTGTGAAGAACTGCTGAGCTCAAATCCCAGACTGAAGACAAGCCCAGAGAGGTGAGCTTGTTTTCCCAGAGGTCAGATGATTCCAGCTGCAGCAAGTATAATACTGAGAAGCTGAACAGAACTTTGCACAGACTCATGGGCCAAGGAAACAACTGAAGCTTAGGGCTTCCATGGTGGCTCAGCTGGTAAAGAATCTGCCTGCAATGTTGGAGACCTGGGTTTGATCCCTGGATTGGGAAGATCCCCTGGAGAAGGGAAAGGCTACCCACTCCAGTATTCTGGCCTGGAGAATTCCATGGACTATACAGTCCATGGGGTCGCAAAGAATCGGACACAACTGAGCAACTTTCACAGGGCCCTCCAAGCAAGAAGAGTCATGGAAACCCCCTAGCCTGCTGGCTGGCACCCTGAAGAGCTATACACATCTAGCCCTCACAGGGACTGAAGCTGAGCTTCAGGTCACCTCAGTTACTGGCTAGACTAGCTAAGATGATATGTAAGTTTCCAAAGCAAAGACAAGCCTGCTCCAGAGAAAGATTCCACTCTCCAGATCTCAAATAATCTCTACAGTTTATCTCACACAATGTTTGGTACTCAATCAAAAGTACTGAAGCATGTGAGAAAATAAGATGTAACCAAAACCCAAGAACGACACACAACAGAAGCAGGTCAACAGGCTGGCATGCTATGAGAGTTATCAGATACAGACTTTAATATATGATGACTGAATATAAATTCATATATAAAGAATGGATAAACAACAGTATAGCACAGGGAACTGTATTCACTATCCTGTGATAACCATAATGGAACAGAATATGAAAAAGGATGTGTGTGTATGAATATATATAAAGTACGCATACATACATATATATGAAAAAGAATATATGTATATATATATATATACATAAGCTGAATCACTAGGCTGTACAGCAGAAATTAATATATTGTAAATCAATTCTACTTCGATAAAATAAAAAAATGTATGTAATGACTAAAACACCACAGTGAGATAGCACTATACACAGACTAGAACAGCTTAAATTAAAAATACTGACAAATATAAAGTGTTGATAGAATAGTTTTTGTTCTTTTTCTTTGGTTAAAAGAAATACAGTAAATAAAATAAGCTGTCAATATATGTTAAATCGTAATGGCAGATACATAGGTCTCTGTCATGCTATTTTCTGAACTTTTGTAACGTTTCAAAATGAAATGTTGAAAGGAAGAAAAAGCTGTGGTCATTGAGCGATCAGCAACGGCTAAATTATTTTAGCCTTCAGAAGTCATGTTCAAGAGTCTGTACTTTATTCTTTAAACAGAGGAGTGAGAGTGTTAAATGTATTCTCTATAAAGATCATTCCAGCTGCAACAGAGCAGAAAGAATGAAGCCAGGGAGCCCAACTGGGAGGCTGATGCGGTAATACAGATGAGATATGACTGGCGCTGGTTGTAAAGATTTGAATGATAGAGTCTGAGTTTGCAAGGGAATTGGGGTTCAGTCCTCCAAACTGGTGAATTTAATCCCAGTCAAACCAGGAAGCAATTGAGGCCTTTGTGACAGAAACCTACAAGGCTAATGATTTATAGAGCAAAGACAACATCCAAGATCAGAGCCTGGGACTGTGAAAACAAGAATATATGGATTTTTCTGTAAATCCTTAGAAGCAACACAAGCAATTATAAAACTGAAAGCTAATAAGAACTCAGCTCGACAACAGATGGTCACAGAAATACATTCACAACTTGCCAGAATTTTGAAGCCTTGTGCACCCTTTCCAAACATGCAGATGCTTTCATCTAAGGGGAGAAAAAAAGTCTATTTCTGCTTCTGACAGCAAACGCCAAGTCACATCGTGCCAGTAGACAATGGCGTCTCCCAACCTCAAACCCACCGAAAATTTCACAACCTTATTCTCATGTTGGAGAGATGGGTTGCCTTTGACCACTAATTCCACCAGCCCTGCCAACGAAAACAAGGAAGAAATGACCATTTCTGAAGAACTCAGCTTTTTCATCTACCCCCAAGAAAGGAGATTTCTGTCTATAGATTATTCATGAGCAACCCTTGTGTTATTCTGTGAAGAAAAATCAAGCATATCACACAAATTTATGCCCAAATTCTGAAAAAAAAAAAAAAAAAATGGCCCAAGGCACGGAGTCTGACAATTTCTTCAACTACTCTGAGCTGTTTAACCTTCCACTGAGAAGAGATCAAAGAATTAACTGTCTTTATCATTACCTTTTGTAAGTTTTCAAGAGGTTAAGGTTTAAAATTAAGCATACAAAGTTCCCAGTCTAGCTAGTTTGGGTATAAATATATATTCCTGGATTTGACTTATGAATGTCTAGTTTGCTAGAGCTAGGATTTTTAAATGGCATTTCCCCCCCAATCTGTTCACACAAGAAATACTCAGACATGTTCTTTTTAAAGGAAGTACTTCCCACTCGCACACCTAATTCTTACAGTGTCTTTATTATACATGCTGAGAGAGCTTGGCTTTAGAGGTAGAGTAGCCCGCTGGCTGCAGTCAATCGTCCTCCCACGCCAGAGAAGGTAAAATTTAACTTAGTTTTGCTAAATTCCCAAGGTTTATGAACTGACATACTGTGGAGTTCAGGAAATAAT
Organism: Giraffa tippelskirchi; assembly: GCF_054371585.1. Lineage (NCBI taxonomy): Eukaryota > Metazoa > Chordata > Mammalia > Artiodactyla > Giraffidae > Giraffa > Giraffa tippelskirchi. Next base: position 21,095,701 of record NC_137283.1, on the reverse strand, counting down.
CACCAAATGACTCAACTTCCTGATTCAACATTCACCCAGAAAACATCCTTCTCATTTTCTCCAAACAATGTTCTCCAATCAAAATTTCAGCCAATGAAAACTCAGGTAATTAGCAGCACAATAAATACCACCTACCAGATCTCACTAGTTATTAACAAACATTAATGAATTTTGCTAGTTATTTATATATCTCATCACTTTGATCACATTTATGAGGCTGAATATAATTTCTAAAGTTACAGGCAGATTTCCTCAAATCATTATCACCATAACGATCCAGCAACATATAAAATGTTCACAGACATTTCTACACAATGCCTTAAGGTTGAAAAAAAAAAAGATGTACTTAATATTCCTTGGGGAAATTCCAAGATTAATTTCAATAGTACATAAATAGCCAAAACACACGAAATTCCTACCATAATCTGCCCAAAGGATGGGTGTAACCTTTTCATAATACATATTCTGAGACTGATACTCACTGGGTTAATCGTTTCTTCAACAGAATGGTGAACAGTCCACCAGTCTGAAGTCCACTCCCAGGCGTTCCCTACTATATTGTATAAGCCATAACCATTGGGAGGAAAGGCGTCAACCTAAAAAATAAAAAAAGGGGGAAATGTTGTCAATCTACTCACCTTGTCTAGAAAGCCTCTTTAGTATAAAAATGCGCAAAGACCTCCTACTTCAAAGTATGAATATGAATTTTCATTCCAACAGTGAAAATACAATCTGGCCAGTATAAAAACAGAGGAAGATATTTTTCAGCTTTGAGTTCTCAAAGGGAGTTCAGAAACCCAAGAAGAGTTTATGTTACATGGTAAGAAAGTCAATGAAATAATTCTTATTAGAGAGACTAGTATTGATCATAAGTCAAATCTGTCTCTCATTGAGAAGTGGCAGGTAAATTACCTGTAGACCAGAAGCACAAGAGAAACGGCATTATATCCAGTATCAGTCTTGTCATCACAGCTGAGGTCTGCTAGCCACAACATCTTTAGGCACGGAGAGACCTCAAGCCAATTCTGTCCTCTCCACCAGCCCCCTCCAACTCACCAGCTTATCTTTAAGCCTGAGTCATCACTGTCAAAACACTGATGGGACTTCTTCTTATCGAGAAACTATGAATTCATTATCAAGTGCTATCTATAAAACAAAGAAAGTTTGCAATTCCTGGGACCTGAAAGTATGAGGCAAGCTGCACAGGCTCTTCAGCTAGCAATTACATCACATTTCAAAGGTAGATGAGACAGTCTGCCACATAATTATGTCACAGACATGGTACCAAAGTGCAAAGCTTATGTACAAAGGAAGGTGGGGAGGAGGACCAGAGAAAAATCTTTAACTGAATAGTAAATGCATACAGAACAAGTTTTGCTGTTTTAGAGACTCAAAACTTTTTCCTAACATATTTTACGAGAAATGCTCATACATGAAGGAAACTTTTATTTTTTAAGTGAAAAAAATATTGAGTTATCGTTGAGGTTCTTTTTAAAAAATCTTTTTGTAAGTTCATGTTTTTTCTCAATTAATGACGTAGAACTAAAAGGAATAAAATTAATTTCCTACTTGGCTTCAGAAGGTTTTAGATCTACACATAAATATGGAACCATCTGATATGTGGGCAATCCAGGCCACTTCAATAGTTACGACGCTACTCCGAAAAAAACTTAATCCAGATGATGGGGAAAGCTGAAAATTTTTACCACTCTGCTTCCAAACGCAGCATTCATTATGGAAACAGCAGTACCTATTCACTGCTTCATTCAGTAATTCCATGCATGTCAAATGAAAGCAGAAAAGGTTTGATGACATAGACGTGAAAGAGTTTTAATGAGGGAGAAAGAATGATGATGCCCAAAATTAAAAACATCTCATCTAGAAAGCTGGAGAAGGAAATGGCAACCCACTCCAGTATCCTTGCCTGGAGGATCCCAGGGACGGCAGAGCCAGGTGGGCTGCCGTCTATGGGGTCGCACGGAGTTGGACATGACTGAAGCGACTTAGCAGCAGCAGCATCTAGAAAGGCAGGGTGGGATTAGTAGGGTAAGAGAATGAAAGAAAATATGCAGAAACTCCCTGAAGGGAGAGATTTCTAGCTGAAGATGAACCTTCCTCCACAAAGGTAGAAGCATCTTATGGGAATCAAGGTCAGAGGTCAAAGATCAGAGAGACAGTGAAGGAGAAGGGGTCAGAGGCATAAACTGTTCTTTCAAGAATCTGAAGATAATGAGGAAGAATAAGACAGAAAAATAGTTGGAAGGAAAAGAAGAACATAATTTGTTTCAGCGAAAAGATGGGAAGGAGCGAGGGGCATGAGAGCAACTGAAAGGTGGAATGAACCAAGTGAAGTGGAGGGAGGAACCATTTCTCAGGCTTAGAGAGCAGACTAATGGCGGACAGCCAGCCTAAGGTCCTCTTTACATGACAACACACAACAAACGCTGGGCAAGCAAGTCAGCCTATGTGGTGCTGCTAAGCCCTAAGATGAGGAAACATTAATAAAGGCATCTACTGAAAGCTTTGAGGGGTCCTCCTTCTGTAAACAACTGGATGTTTAAGTGAGGTAAAACCTGGAGGTCACCACTCCCAAAATTACCACCTGAGAGTATAAAAATTTTAACTGCTCTTTGTTCAGTTAATCACACCAATCCAAACTTCCTTGCAGAAAGCTCAGAAGAAATACTTCCAACATGTTTATTTTCAGGTGAATGAGCAGATATGCATGAAAACCAAAACATACTACCAACTTACAACAGAGGCCCAATCAAACAGAAAACCAATTCTTTAGGTTCAGCGCGGTCAGAATAGCTCACTCAACTTAAAACCAGAGTGAAATTAATAAAATAAAACAGCAGGTGAGGGAGCTATTTCACTGTAGTCCATCCCATCATTGGAAGTTCGATTCCTGCTCTCAAGGGACCAGGGCCTGTGGACACAACAAGGAAGCTAAGGAGGACCTGAGATAAACAGTCCCACTTGAAAGGTACGAATCTTCTGTCAAGTCTCATTCCAAACAAAGGTGGAAGCGGCCTCTCTACAACGTGTTGGTTTTTTTCCTCTTCAGGTCATATTTCTCGTGTCGGTTATTTGAGGGCTCCTGGTAAGTGCTCTAATTTTGTCTTAGGAACTTCCATGGCAACTTCTTCAGGTAAGTTCTGTTGAATATCCTCCAAGGCAGACATCTGCTGAACATCCCCAGTTAAATGTTCCAAGTCTAAATATCTGTAAAGTATCCTAATTTCATATGGAAATTGTTATTTTCTGAGAAGATGCACTGACTTGAGAATAAATGACTTTTTCCTTGAAGGTTCATCTGTCTAAATAGTGATGTGAAATTCTGTAGCCATTAAGCGCTATAAAATATTCAAAACTGTCCAATACAGATTCTCATGGCCTTTTATGACTGACAGGTGCTTATGTAATTTGCCTGGTCTGTCAGAAGCCTATGCTATATATGCTTCAAGGCTAAATGTCCTGCTTCTGCATCACGTGTCACCTTTCCTGGGGTCTCCCAAGCATCTTCATCAGGCTCCTTATTGTGTTCATCCTGCAGCGTCGGTTCTGCTGACCAACAGTGGCCCACGAGATAACAGCTGGCCTTCTTACCCATGTACAGTTTGAGAAAAAGGTTGAGATCTCTTAGACCCCAAGGTCTCTAATCACTCATTTTACTGAATAAAACTATGTGCCCCTGAGAGCACAAGCTATCCAAAAGGAAACCTGAAAAGAACCAACTTCACTTTGCTGTATAGTAGCAAATATATTTTGCCTCTGTTGAAAAATACATCCAGTTCCCACTGGTTTGTGATGGTGCTTTTATCACATACCTAACTCATATATATGAAATTTTAGAAGCACACACATGTGAGTTCCTATGCCTATTTACAGGCAACATATTCTCATGCAACTTTTTTTTACATTACTTCTGCAACCCCTGCAAAAACAACTGTAATGCTTTAACTATACAGCTCAAAGTATGTTTCAAGTTCTGAAAAGTCAAGTGTCTTCTCATCCCTCAACTCTTCCAAAAAATGTCTCAGTCTTTCTCACTTGTTTATTATTTCAGTTGAAATTCTGGAATCATTTGGTCATGCTCCAAATAACGTATGTGTGTTCCATTTAAATAAATTTTGGAAGAATTATTTTTGTGTGAACAAATATTAAAAACACAAATTTTTTTTAAATGACAACTGTTTGAAAGATTGTTGAAAGAATATTATTCTCTGTAACAACAAACCCAGTAAGGTGCTATTTCCTCACCACAAGACATCTTTGCTCAATGTGTCACGAAAAAACAAAATGCTTTTATCATTGCTTCATTAGTGTATGGTTCTGCTGACTAAAAAAGCAGAGAGAAAGGAATACTCATGGAGGGAAACATGTTACATGCGTTCCAGAGAACAGTTTGGTTACGTATCTGAAACTCTTACCAAGAAAGTTTTCTAGTATTTGATTCACTACCTTCACTGCTAGGAATCTACCTTTTAAAAAACCACCACACTATTAAGGATCTACTGTTTAGCACAGGGAACTCTACGCAATACTCAGAAATGATCTGTATGGGAAAAGAAGCTAAAAACAGAGCAGATATATGCATATGTGTAGCTGATTCACTTCACTGTGTGGCAGAAACTAACACAACATTGTAAATCAACTATACCTCAATAAAAGTTTTTCTAAATCATCAGAGAAACAATTTAATATTTATGCACAAGATGTTGTTACTTAGCAAAAAAACAGATGTAACTTTGCAAAAATAAGAGACAAATAAATTAGGGTTAATTGAAGTGACAAGCTATCCAGCTGCTAAAAGACATGTGTTTGTGAAGAACTGCTAACGCCAGACAAAATGTTCCTGATATTACACAGGGAAAGAAGAGTAGGATTTTAAATATAATAGTATGACTCCAAAGCAATATGTAAAAAATATATAGGCACACAAACACGAGAAACATTTACACTGGCACCTATGGTAGTTAAGAGCATGGGCTTTAGAAACAAACCGACCTGGTTCAAATCCCAGATGTGTGGCTTTCCAGCTGTGTAACCCTGGGCAACTTAGTTAACCTCTCTGTGCCTCAGAATGCTCACCTGAAAAAATGGGGGTAACAGTACCTACCTTACAGAGTGGAACATTAACTGAGATAATTCATGCAAATACTTCAGTATCATGCCTGGCACGCTGCAAGTGCTAACTCCCAGCAATTATTAGTATCATTAACAGCGAAAATGAATGGGAGGAATTCCACCAAAATGCTAACAGGGGTTATCTAACTTGGGTGGTAACATTCCAGGTTCTTTTCATTTTCTCCTTTGCAACTCTTCTGGCTTTTTTCAAAGTTTCTATAGTATTATAGAATCAGAAAGAAACAGGTGTCGTGAAAACGAACGTCTAAGTATTAGTATTTGCCACGTGCGGTAGCGGATGAAGGCAGGAAGGGTACAAGACATAGAGCAGAGAGTGAGCAACACTCTCCCCCATTTCCAGCGGCTTCTAGGGGTTTCTCCGTGCGCCGTGGCCGCAGCCCTCTCAGCCTCGCTACTCACAGGCGCGGTCCCTCGGAAGCCGTCCTCCGCGGTGTTGGTCACAGGAAACTCGCCCTGCCAGATGTTGGCATAATGTTGGCCTTTCGGCTGCAGTTTGTTGCCCCAGGGGAAAAGTCTGTCAGAAGAGACACAGGCATCAGCCTGTCAAACATGCACAGGTTTCTGGACACAAGAAGAGGAAGGCAGTGAAAGGGAGAGAGCACACTGCTCGCTTGTTCCAAGTGAGTTATTTTATTTTTTAATACATAAAGCTTTTAATCAGGAATTTTTCTTTTTAACTTCCACACAACCAGGTCATGTCAAGTTCACAACAACCTCAGTCCCTCCTGAGGACTCAGGAGGCCTGATATACATCACCTCACTAAAAGAAGGGCTTACAGGAGGCTGGGAGAGCAGCAGCATTCGGGACTTATACGGAATGCATAACGGGCACCATCACACTGCACTTTTTTATAAAGCCTTCACTATTTTAAGGTGCCTTTGTTCACTATTTTAAGGAGCCTTTGCTAGAAGCTAAGGCCCAATCGTGAGTTTTCTGTCTCATGGCTCTGGAAGCAGAGAAATACTGATGTTTCAGGAGGTGCCTAAAATAAGAAACCCCTAAAAGCGAAGGCAGCCTGCCAGAGGGGCTCGAAGGAGGACCACGTGGCACGGGGATGGGGCTGCGTGGCCGGCGCCCACCTCGCCGGACATGCACCCACCTCTGCATGGGTGTTTCCTAAGTAACTTCACCAAAGTGAGGAAAGCCCAGTAGGAAAGAGCTGCCCTGGTGGATGTGGTTTTAAATCAACTGTCCAGAGTAAGTTCCTGTGGATTTAGAAAAATGATCCACATACTATTAAGCAAAGGGACACCCTCCAAGTACCTATTTTGCAGGCCTCCTCGACAGCTGTACTCCCACTCGGCCTCCGTGGGCAAACGCTTTCCCGCCCACGTGCAGTAGGCGACGGCGTCATTCCAGGAGACGTGGAGAACCGGGTGGTCTGGCCTGGGGAACAGAGAGCGCAGGGTGAGGAGGGCGGAATCGGAACAGGAAACAGGGACCAGCTCCAGCCAACCGCCCATCTTCACCTTCACCTTCATCTGTGACCCGGAGGTGGGCCTGGTCCCCAAGTCAACGCCCCCTACCCTGCTCCATCGCACTTCTGTCAGCCTCCACCAGGGGTTTCTGACATCCCAGGCTCCCAAACAGGTTATGATCCCTCCTGGCACAAGACTGGAAACATTATTACTCCAGTGTGCTGGCAGGCCTGAACCCCCAGAATCTCACTTGGTGCAGAGGGTGTGGAGATGCACCAGCCGGGTGCACCAACCAATGCTTTCTTCTGTGAGGAAAGAACGATTTTGCAGCTGCTGGACACGGTATGAGCAGAAGCTTCCAGCGTTCAGCTCCTTCAGGAGAGTTGCAAAGAGCCACCTCACAGTCACCAACGACCAACCACAGCCATGTGGGTTCACCCATAGCTCAAACCTATGGGTCTTTTATACCCCAGAGCCCCACCCCCACCCCACCCCCGAGGGACTGGCTGGAACTTCCTGGACCTGCCTTGCAATCTTGGCTTCTCCCTCTGCCCAATCCTGCTTCCTCCCCGTCCCTCCCACAGGTGTGGATCCCTAATAAATAGCCTGCACACCAAGCTCTATCTCAGCATCTGTTTCCGAAGAATCCAATCTGTGATACTTGGCTTTAAACTCTTGTGTCTTTCTGCTGTAGATGAGTCTGCTCTATTTGCCTCACTCCAACATATTCCAAGTAAGCCTCTGTTTTTTCTGACAGTATAGCGGGGCAGGGAAGATTAGGGGGAACTTTGAGCAAAAGGGGATAAACATATTTATTCAGCACCAGTAACTTTAATTCCTGCTCACTCTTTCTCCAGTGGACTCTACATTCCTGGCCCATTTCTTAAACCTTTTTTTTTTTTTTTTTTTTTTTGCTGCACTGAGTCTTTGTTGCTGTGCAAGGACTCTTTGTTGCTTTCTCTAGTTGTGGTCGTGCATGGTCTTCTCATTGTGCTGGCTTCTCTTGTTGTGGAGCATGGTCTCTAGGGTGCACGGGCTTCAGTAGCTGTGGCATGAGACCCTAGTTGCCCTGTGGCATGTGGGATCCTAGTTCCGGGATCAGGGATCAAATCCACATCCCCTGCATTGGCAGGCAGATTCTTACCACTGGACCACCAGGGAAGTCCCTCTTAAGCATCTTTGAATTCCCTATAGTAATTACACCATGACTTTCACTTATTCTTTCCAAAGCATCTATTGAGTACCTTTACATGCCAGTTGCTGTTTTCAGCGTTGATGTTTTAAGACATGCACTTTTCTCAAAAGAAAGACTCAGTGGATAAAATACATTTCACTCTGGGTCTTCCTTCTGTCCTCAGCATTTTCTTCTACTATGAAATTTCGGAAAGAAGATATATATTGGGAGCTAAGAGGTCATCAACCCAAGGTATCCTACAACTCTCTACCTCAGAGTCTACTTCTACCCCAGGGCCTACCAACTCAAGAGTTTTGAAAGACTGACATTTATCAAGGAGCTCTATCCCTAGAGCCGAACTTCATGTACCTCCGGCTCTCTCACACTGAGGGCAGTAAGCAGGAACGATGTCAAAAACGGAGACTCGAGAATCCCATCTGAAAAACTGGGTTAGGAGAACAGTTTTCTTGGGCTGTTGAGACACTGAGTCCTGACCCAAACCTTTCTCTGCCTCCAGGGCTTAAAGTGCTACTCTATTTTTGCTTGAGATAATTATTTCTTTGCCACCCTGGAGACTTGCTGACCGATTTGCAGCTCTGTGGTTTTTCAGTCAGATGATGGCTTCAAAGTATGTCAGTCCAGGACTGCAGAGAACATGAGTCCTAGACCCAAGGCTACCTATTACAGTGGCCACTTGGCAAGACACCACTTCTCTGTGAGGCAGTCTCTGTCCTCATAATGACCTACTCATGAGGAAGAGCAAACAATCTGTAAAAGTTACATGTCATGAGATTTGTAATAGGCCTGTCAAACGGGGAAAGCATGACAGGAGGGAATGCTCTAAAAGGCCAAATGAGGATTGCAAGAGGCCACTTATTATGAGCCTTCCAGAGACTTCCGTGGTGGTCCAGTGGTTAAGACTTCTCCTTCCAATACAGGAGATGTGAGTTCAATCCCTGGTCAGGGAGCTAAGATCCACATGCCTGGCAGCCAAAAAAACACAACATAAAACAGAAGCAATATTATAACAAATTCAACAAAGACTTTAAAAATGGTCCATATCAAAAAAAAAAAAATCTTTAACAGAGTGTTCCATGACCTAGGCACAATGTTTGTGTCTGTACATTGATTCTTTCTAGCCATCCTATTGGAGAAGGCAATGGCAACCCACTCTAGTAATCTTGCCTGGAAAATCCCATGGACAGAGGAGCCTGGTGGGCTGCAGTCCATGGGGTCACTAAGAGTCGGACACGACTGAGCGACTTCACTTTCACTTTTCACTCTCATGCACTGGAGAAGGAAATGGCAACCCGCTCCAGTGTTCTTGCCTGGAGAATCCCAGGGACAGGGGAGCCTGGTGGGCTGCCATCTATGGGGTCGCACAGAGTCGGACACAACTGAAGCGACTTAGCAGCAGCAGCAGCAGCAGCCATCCTATTTCCCTTCCAACCGATTATAGAGTTTGTCATACTCTTTTATAGACAATGGACATTGAGTTTCTCTTCAACCTCATAGGAACTGATTTTGAAATGAAAGTATCATCTAGGCTAAGACCCACCAGCCTCACCTGTGTAGGACAGTCGAGTCGGGCCCTTCTGGGTGTCTCCAGTTAGCACCTTTCACAGGTAACCACCACGGAGCAGCTGCAACCTCAGAGCAACACAGGATAAGCTGAAGTTAGCTGTGATGCCTCTAAAAAAACACTGACTCTGCTCATGTAGAAAAAAAAGCATCTCACTTAAGGTCTTCAACTTCCATGGAGTACCAAATCAAAAATATTTATATGTAATTAAATCTAACAACAACAAAAAAGCATTATCTTGGGAATTCCCCGGTGGTCCAGTAGTGAGGCCTTGTTTCACTGCTGTGCTCCAGGTTCAATTCTGAGTTGGGGAACTAAGATCCAGCAAGTCACCCGTGCACCCAAAACAAACAAACAAAAAGGCACTGTGTTATGTGGCAGGTTAGATGGGATGGGGCTTTGGGGGAGAATAGATACATGTATATATAAGGTTGAGTCCCTTCGCTGTTCACTTTAAACTATTACAACATTGTTAATAGGCTATATCCCAATACAACATAAAAAGTTTTTTAAAAAAGGCATTATCTTGCATCATAAAGCACCACAGTGATTAAATAAATATGTATCTAAATGGTGTATCTTTCCAAGAATCTTAAAAAGACACACTGCTAGCTAATCCTCTATAATCTCTAACAACTGGGACAGGTAGTACCACTCTGAAGTAAAAGATGAGGAAACAGCATTAATCTTACAACTTAGTGCGAGGTTGAATGTCAGCCAAGGTGGTGGGAGACCAAGCTGAAGAACTGAATGCAGAGCTGGAGTGTCTTCACAAAAGACCCTGATTAATATCCAGCCCAACGTGAGCTGTGGCTCTGGGAAAATCCACTGCTTGTCTGGCCTCAAAGTCCTCATCTATGAAATGAGAGCAGCCTCCCAGTCCCCCACCTCAGACTCAGAGCAGGGTGAATCTAAAAGGATTGGGAAGTGCTCAGTCCACGTCCTGTTCCCAGGACCTTAACTCCTGCTTTACAGCTCTATCAACCCATATACCAGTATCAAGTGGCCTTTGTTTTGTTCGTTTTCATTCATTTGTGCTTTCTCTGTTGTGTCTGACTCTTTGCAATCCCATGGACTGTAGCCCGCCAGGCTCCTCTGTCCGTGGAATTTTCCAGGCAAGAATATTGGAGTGTGTTGCTATTTCCTCCTCCCAACCCAGGGATCAAACCCACATCTCTTGCATCTCCTGCATGGGAAGGCAGATTCTTTACCATTGTGCCACTTGGGACTGTTTAGAGATGGGTTAAAAACTTGATTTTGGAGTCAGTCCACATGAGATTTGAATTATGACTCTGCCATGCAGAGGGTAACCCTTGGCAACATCCCTACTGAACCTCCCTACATCTGTTTTCCAATTGTAAAATAAAGACAGTAACAATGCCTATCTCAGAGATTATTACGAGGAAACCAAACATACATCCAGGGCTTAGGACTATGCCAAGCACTTAGCAAGCACTCAGTAAAGAGAAGCAGTCAACCATGCACCTCATGACAATCAAGGAGAAAGTTACCAAAAAAATTACCATCATCAGTGATGCTAATACTAAGTAAAGAACTGAAGTTTGCAAATGATTCTTCTGCTGTAAACCAGAACGGACACAAGTTATCCCCAAGACAATGCTGCTCTCAGCCCTCTGCGTCCCGACGAGCGGGGCTGAGTGGAAGAGACGGGGAATGTAATGGGGGCTAACAATTACAGCAATCACCGAGAACACCAAACTGTTCTTGTTCCTTTTCTCACATCAGCACAATCAAAACATTCACAGTATTCCAATCACAATTTGATGGGAAAAGCCAAATTCTTTTACATCTCAATGAAAGAGGCATTACGTCCGTTGAGGGCACTACTGCAGAGTGTTTTCCCTTTCAGAGAGCAGGAGAGGGGAAAGGCAGGGCTTCTTCCTCTTTCTTCTGTGGCACTGTGGAGTCTTTAATCAGGGTGGGAGTAGGGGGATGTTCTCGCTGACTACACTGCTTGATTCTTGCCACCAGGGAAGCCCGTTTTAAGTGCCAGTGACAGGTAATTCATTCCACGTCAAGGGAAGACGTGCAGAGAAAGCCCAGGTCATCCCACTCAACATTTCAAGATCTTCAGATCACTCACCCAATTCTACCCCATTCCCAACAGTAAGGTCACCAGAAGGTCCTATTTCTCATATTAAAAAAAAAAAAGAATGTTTAAAAGGCAAATATGGCAAAATGTTAACCTTTGTTAAATCTGGGTGGTGGAAACTAGAATGCCTATTTTTCTTATACCCTATTGCATTTTGAAATATTGCATCATTAGCAACCTTTTAAATGGATTTACTTATCTCTTCTACTGCTGATGGGCATTTGGGCAGTTTCCAGTTTGAGCTACTATGAATGGTGCTACTTCTGTGAACATTCTTGGTAGCTCCTGACTCAGGAAATATGCACAAGCATTCCTGCTCAGCGCACACTGTGGAGTGGAATGGCTGGATCCCAGGGTACACATGCGCACAGCGTTAGTAAAGACAGCCAAACACAAGCCTTGATGGCAGAAGTCCTCCAAGGTTCCCGACCTCCTTCAATGGGAAAATCCCACAGAGTTGGCTTGTGTGGGGTAGACCCAGGGCAGCTGTCCCTGTGGCTGCTGAGTCCATTCCCTTTTCCTCTCTGCTTCCCCTCAACTCACTCTGGTCGCACATATTTATTGAGTGCCTACTGTCTGCCAGGTTCCCTTTTTAGGAACCTCATTCCTAAAGGAGATCTTCAATTCCCAGAATCCTGAGAGTATAACTTAAGACAGCTGATATATTGAGAGTTTCTCAATTATTTACTGTACATATTAATACTTATCTTACATGGTTAACTACTCACTTTATTTTCTTTCAAAAATATCTGTAAAACTCAAATTGGTGGGTCTAGGTACACACATCAGTGCTATAGTTCCTACTCAATTTCTTTCCCATCATATACACACACTTTCTCATTTTTACATATCTGCTTTCCAGTTCTCTTACCATCACTCTTTCGTGAAATCTTCTACATTTCTTAATAACCCATCCAATACAGACCATCTCAGCACTACTGACTTATTGGGCCACACAATTCCTTGATGAAGGGGGCTGTTCCGTACATTGCAGGATGCCCTGCAGCATCCCAGCCCTCTCCCCACTAGATGCCAATAGCATCCTACTCCCCACCCAACTGTGAGAACCAAATTACGACTCAGCCATAAAAAGGAACATTTTTTGAGTCACTTCTAATAAGGTGGATGAACCTAGAGCCTGTTATACAGAGTGAAGTAAGTCAGAAAGGGAAAAACATCATATATTAACACATATATATGGAATCTAAAAGGATGGTACTTATGAACCTATTTACAGTGCAGCAATAGAGATGCAGACATACAGAACAGACTGTGGACACAGAGGGGGAAAGAGTGGCATTGAAATGTATACATTACCATATGTAAAACAGGTAGCCAGGGGGAATTTGCTGTATGACTCAGGGGGCTCAAACCCGGTGCTCTGTGACAACCTAGAGGCGGGGATGGGGTGGGAGGTGGGGGGGAGCTTCAAGAGGGAGGGGCCGTATGTATGCCTATGGCTGACTCATGCTGATGTATGACAGAAACCAACACAATATTGTAAAGCAATTATCCTCCCATTAAAAAACAAATACATTTTTAAAAGAAATAAAACAAATAAAAAAAACTGTCTCCACATTCATGAAGCCCTAAACTAAACAAAGCTTGGGGGCTTATGAGAGGATCATATGACATCCCCGCCTGTGAGAAAGACTCTAACTCCACATCACAATGGTCAGATGCAGAGTCAGGAACCACTTCCGCATCAGACACATGAAGAAGGACGATAAGCCATCAGAGCCACCCACAACAGAGGACTTAGCTTACAGGTAGAACATCATTCTTCTCAGCCAAGTTGTACTGGGAAAGCCATCTTTTCTAGACAAACATACAACAAATCCCATCTGATGTCACCAGATAACTTCTTTCAAATATCACTGTTAACTCCATATTTTAAAAGACTTGTTCTTGAACTTCTGGTCATGTCTTGAAAATAAATGCTATTCTACTAAGTTTAGTAACTTATGAAATAAGCAACTTTTGAGAGTCATAAATGAGCCAGTTAAACAAGGTTACACTGCAAATTATAACATCTGTGATTTCTTTTAACAGGAAGAGTCTTCAGATGTGATCTTTCCAGAGTCACAGCAACAACATGAGTGGTTTGGCATCTGTGATAAGCCTCATCCTAAGTGGGGGGCGGTGGATGTGGTTGCCCATCTACGTATTTTCTGTTCAACTGAGACACTTCTAGTTGAGTTACAGCACTCCCTTACATCCAGGGAGAAAAGGACTTTAGGTGACCTATTTCTAGTCAAACCATCTCCATAGCAACTGTCTTGCGTTTAAGTTGAAACAGCTGTACCAGACAGCCAGCAACCAATTACAATGTAAATAGGATCCGTGTGAGTACTGACATCCCCTTGAGACATGGACTTCAGAGGGCAAAGACATCTTTTCCCACCTCTCCCTAGGGACATAGCCAGACTTGTAGTAACAGCTTAAAGAAAAGAAAAGGGGGAAGACAGTGAAGGTGCCTTTACTTTTGCCAGAAGTGGTAAATTGTGCTTCTTATACACACACAGCCCATAATAAAGTCGGCACAGGAAAAAGACAAAGCACTGTGTTAATATGCACATTCAAGTGTAAAAATGTCAAGTTCACAACTTTACAACTGTTCTCTTAAAAGTTAAATGCATTTAGACAAGCAAATTAAAAAGATGGATTTTTTTGAAACGCCATATAAACATGACAGTTACCCCTATAAAAACAGCCTGTGAGACTTTTTCAACTGGCACCAGTGAACAATAAGAAATTGCAGATCTGTTCAAATTCATGAAGTATAAATAAAACTGGATGAGAATCAAATGCAACTGAAGGAATCAAGTGGAATAGGAAGCACACAATGAGTAAAAATTTCTTTCTTCAGCACCCAATACAATTTGCATTTTCTAAAATACAAATGTAGAAGATTGAGAAATAGGCTTGAATAAAGAGTAAAAACAAATTCATCATGAAAATAGGTAGTCAGGTCTGACGGCTTATTTCAAATTAAATCCTAAATCAGGTACCTTGACTACTTAATAGAATATGTGAGAGAGAAAAACGCATGCTTTTTCATAGAATACAAATATTTATGAAACTTAAGGCAGATCTGAAATGTTCAACATTTTTGCTCCAGTTCTTAGTGAAATTCCTCATCATAGAATTCACTGCATTTCTGAAACACCAGTTTGTATACTCTAAACATTTATGACATGACCGTAAGAGAGGAGCAGAAATCCTGGAGTTGTTATACTTGTTATAGACAATGTATAAAAAATGCATAAAGAGTCGTTAGCATCCAAGAACCCTTTAAAAGTGAGGTAGTTGACTCATTCTCCATTGAGACCTGCAGAAATATGGGGAAAGTAGATTTGGGGCTTTTTATTAAAAATTGTTTATTGAAGTATAGTTTATTTACAATATTGCATTTATTTCAGGTGTATAATATACACTCCACTTAAGATTATTACAGAACAATGGCTATATTTCACTGTGCTATACAATATATCCTTGTTCCTTATCTATTTAGTTTCCAGTAGTTTGTATCTTTTAATCCCCTACCCCTATCTCACCTCTCCTCCCTTTTCTCTCCCCACTGGTAATCACTGGATTGTTCTGTTTTGTTATATGTATCTATTTTTTAGATTCTACATATAAGTGATAACATACAGTATTTGTCTTTCTCTGTCTGACTTATTTAACTTAGCGTAATGTTCTCTAGGTCTGGGATCTGAGGCTTTTTAAAAAAAAATTCTGAAAACAAGAGAAATAATTTTTTTATTTTTTTAAGTAAGTTTTTATTTCTTTAGGCAAAGAAGCTTTTATTACAACTCTTTACAAAAAGGCTTCATTTAAGCTCCTTAAATTGCTACTGGCTTACCTACGAACCTTTCTCAATGTCTAAAACAGGGAAATTACAGAAAATCAGAATGACATTTGATTGGTTCTGTACTTTGTTTTGGTGGCTTACAAGTTCTGAGGCTTCTGAGAAAAAAGGTCAAACAGAAGACAGAAAACAGAAAAGGCACCTAAGAAGCTCTCCCAGCCTGGCTGCATGCTTAACACAGGCAGGCTTACAATGCCTCTGGGTTTTAAAGGTGAGAGGATAGGGAGGCCAACTGTTTAAATTCCCTCATTTTAAGGATGGAAAAATAAGCCCTGAAATGTGGCAGGTAGTGGCAGAGCTAGGGAAAGAACCCACAGCCGCAGATATTCAATTTATAAGTCTGTTCTACTACCCAGGCTTTTCCAAAAGCTGTTTCCAGAGTCTTCCACAAGATGTTAATAGCTATTGGGGGGGTGGGGGAGGGGGCACAGCCGCAGGGGGCGGGTGGAAGGAAGTTCCACAATCAAAGCAGACCATCTAGCCAGGAAAGCACTTGGGTAATCAAGTTAAACTAGTTTTTTTTAATTGCAGAACTTCTCAAAATCTTTGAACTGCTTACATAACAGTCATGGTTAAGTTCTGAGTAACGGGAGATGGTCTTCGAGCCAAGTGCTTGGTAGGTTCCAATCCTGACTATTGACTACTTACTAGCTATGTGACAGTGGGCAAGTTACTAAACCTCTCTGAGTTTGGTTTTCTCAATCAGCAAAATCAGCCTAGTAAGAGAACTTACCTAACAGGCTTACTACAGTGCGGATTTAGCATAAGCATTCAGAAAACAAGTATGTATAAGCGTTGGTACAAGAGAGCTGAAGAACTCATTTACAATGCTATTCATTCATTCATTTATACATTCAGCAAACATCTGATGAGTGCCTGTCCTCTGCAGCCCTGTGAGAGGCCTGAGGGGCGGAGAAGCCAAGCACACAATCTAGGGGTGAAGACAGACCAATAAGCAGATTAATTCAAGGCTGCAGTAAGTACTGTGGCCAAGAGGGGCTTGATGAGCTACGGGAGCCCAAGGATGGGCACCCGACTCAAGTCAGGGGATGTCAGTCTGCAAATGTGTCCCACAGGAGGGGAGAAGGAGGAGAAAGCGAGGCAGGACAGGTGTGAGAAGGATGTCCCACAGGAGAGGCTGCCCTTATTACACGTCCACTTCATTTGATCTCCCTGTGTTGTAAGAGTACTTCACTTAATCCAGAAAAGCTGAACATCAACTTTTTCTGAGAAATAAAATACACCAAAGATATTCAGAACCTTAGACTTGGAAAGATGCCCAGAGGACACCTGCTTTCAACCCATGCCCAGCCAAAGACATCCTCTCTACAGTATACCCTAAGACAGGATGAACAACGGTCCTCATTTAGCCAGGGCAATCCAGAAGTATACTTGTAATCCTGGCATATTTAAGAGCAACCCATTTTATTCTCAAAAATATCCCAATGTGGACCATAAATTACAATGGTCACTCTACTCGTAGAGGATCCCCCATCTTAGCTTCAACAATTTAGGGGACAGACATCACCTCCCTGCAGGTACACACTCAAGCTCGGATCATTCTAACAGACAGAGCTCTTCAACAACAGTGCAAGAGAAATGCCTCCCAGAGCCCTTCCATCTGCTGGCACTGATCAGGCTCCAAGGATCACGTGGAACAAGTCAAATTCCCTTTGGATCACCCTGCAGACATGTGTAGAATAATCATAATTCTTTCACCTCTTAGTCTTCTCTAGGTCCAATCACGTATTCACCCTTCCCCAGGCTCTACCATCTCAAGTGAAGGGAATCACAGCCTCCCCAGTTGCTCAGGCCAGTATCCAGGAGTCATACTTGATTCCTCACTCTCCTTTGCCCCCTCTGCTCTCAGATGCCTAACACCAGACCCTTCTCAGCATCTCTCCCCCTTCCAGCCTGCTCCACAGCCTCATCATGTCACACCTGGCCTATGACAAAACACACGCAGAGGTCAGAGTGCTCTCTTTAAAATGTTAACTAGAGGGGACTTGCCTGGTGGCCTGGTGGTTAATAATCCACCTTCCACTGCAAGGGACATGGGTCTGATCCCTGATCGGGGAATGAAGATCCCACATGCCATGGGGCAACTACAGAAAGCTCATGTGCTGCAACAAACACCCAGCATGGCCAAAATAAAATAAATTTTTAAAAACATGCTAACTAGATCCAGTGGCTTCCAGCTGCACTAAAGAAGAAACCCAAACTTCTCTGAGGCTCACGAAGTCTAGGTCGTCCACCTGCTGCTACTTCTCCAACCTAAGCCTAGCTCCCACCCCATTTCCCCCTGTTCATCACTCCCTCATTACTGGTCATGCTGGGTCCTACTCACCAATTAGGTTTCAGCTCAGGTGTCACTTCCTTAGAGAGGCCACCCCACAGCCCCCTACATAAAAGAGCCCAATCCCACAATACGCAACCACTCTCTCCCCCGTTACTCTGTTTTATTTTATTCACAGGCCATTAGCATAGTCAGTTAAAAGTTCACTTGTGTAGAGTGTGTTTCTCCCTGGAGCTATAACTCCCAGGAGAATGAAGACTTACATCCACAGTACTTGGAACACTGCCTGGTGCATAGTATATATGGAATAAACATTTATTTAACAAATAAGTTCACCTGTTCCTGAGGCTTCCATGGTTTCCAAACCCCTCCCCACCGTGGGTGACCCTCTGCTGGATAAACACCGATTAAAAATTTAGTGTTTCAACAGGACATACTTTTATAGAGAGGGGGAATCAGCCCTTGTCTTATGGGTTTTGCAAAAGGGGCTCTGATGGGAAAGGTACTAGGCTGGTCCTCAGGTGGTGCTAGTGGTAAAGGACCCACCTGCCAATGCAGGAGACACAGGAGATGTGGGTTCAATCCCTGGGTCAGGAAGATCCCCTGGAGCAGGAAATGGCAACCCACCCCAGTATTCTTGCCTGCAAAATTTCATGGGACAGAGGAGCCTGGTGGGCTAAGTCTGGGGAGTCGCAAAGAGTCAGACACAACTGAGTGACTAAGCACGCACACACACACACACACGCACGCACGCACGCACGCACGCACGCACGCACGCACACACACACACACACACAGGTACTCTTAGGTGCCCCCCTTAAACATTTCCGAGAACTGAGACAAGCTATTTCCCCTCCTGGGCCATGGTTGCCTCATCTATAAGAGGAAAGTTTTTCACCAAATGATTCTGAAAGTTTCATCCATTCTAAATCCTCTTTTTTGGCATAAGTTTTTCCTAAAGCTGCATATCGCCTGGGCAGAACTCCCTACCTGACAGTCTTTGTCTCACTGTGGAGGTTCACAGCACAAATGCCAACACCTGGGAGGTAGGAGATGAAAGAATCATCTTTATTTCCTAATCCAAAGCAGACCTCAAAAGACCCATGACTTGAAAAGACACTTAAGAACCTCTTAAACAGATATTTGAAATCTGAGCCTTTGGGAGCCCACCATGCCTCACTAACACTCATTCTGATCAGGGGCCTTGTTTTAGAGCTGGATGGAATAAAATACTGTGCCCTGTTATCCTACTTTATTGGATTCTCACCTTCCAGGGTTATCAATTGCTTCCTGAGTCTAAACCACATACTGATTCCCAGAACAGGCAGACAACCCGTCTTTTCACAACCAGACATAGAACACGGTTGTCTGACCATGTTCTCTTCTTATCCAATCAGCTAACCCTGGATCGCACTTCCTGAAAAACTCAGTTTCTGTGAACTCACCTTCACCCTGTTGATCAAATCAGCATTCTCCTGCCAAGAAAAAGCTGCCTATCCAACATGAGACAGGTCATACCAGGTCTGAGCCCCACAGCTCTCAAAAATGAATGCTCCTGTAGAGGATACTCAAATGGCATTCTTTCATTTTTTGGCAAATATTTATTAAGTACTTATTAAGTGACAGGTATTATGCTCAGGGGAGGGTGAATAATACGGGATCAGCTTCACCCACCATCACAGGACGGTTCGGGTACAGAAAAGGGCATTCACCAAATACCTACACAAATAATGATGAGTGAGATAAATAATGTGAAAGGAAGGCATAGAAGCCATAAGAACAAATAAATGGAAGCATCTCAATCTGGAATGTTGGACAACAGACGGGCATTTCAAATGGACTGCCCAGAGTAAGTTTAGCTGAAACCTGACCATGCAAAGCTGAATATGGAGAGTCAAAGCAACAGGACATGGTAGGCACTCCACCAGAGCTTTGTCCTAGTTGATCCCAAGATGAGTTCTTCCTCACCTGAAAGGCTTCCCTAAAATGCCTTTTCCTCACACAGGCATTCCCTGATCAACCTAACAAATTCAGCTTTGCAGGCATCTCTCCCCACTCCTCACCACTTCTCTTCATCACAGCACTGCTGAGGTACTTCCACTTCAGGATGTGATGGACTTCATATACTCTTACTCTTTTCGATAAATTTTAAACAGGTGATATATGTGTTTTCATTCTTGTTTCTCTAATATATTACATATTATATATTTCATAAGTCATTATATTATATATATAATATATATGTTATATCATATTTCATAAGTCATAATTCAGAAAAAAAAACCCACCTAATATTGGTTTGAATTCGACGTTACTGCATTCCTCAGACTTTGAGCAGTTAAAAGACAGGGCAGGTATCTTTCATCTTAGTATTCCCAGGAAGAGTACAGTGCCTAGGTGACAGCAGGACATTTCTGAAGGCTTGCTGAACAAACAGGCCACATTCAAATCCAGAAAGGAAATCTTCAAACAGAGGGAGCTAAGCTCATTTCTTCTGTAAGTCAAAAAACAGACCCCACTGATGGACGGCAGGCAGAATTCGAATAAATGTCACTGCTGCTGCTGCTGCTAAGTCACTTCAGTCGTGTCCAACTCTGTGCGACCCCATGGACTGCAGCCCACCAGGCTCCTCCGTCCATGGGATTTTCCAGGCAAGAGTACTGGAGTGGGGTGCCATTGCCTTCTCCGATAAATGTCACTATATACACCCAAAAGAACTGAAAGCATGGATAAAGTCAGACACTTGTACACCAACGTTCATGGCAGCATTATTCATAATAGCCAAAAGCTGAAAACAAACCAAATGTCGACTGACAGATAAAATAAACAAAATGTGGTATACGGAAACAGTGGAATATTATTCAGTTTTAAAAAGGGAATGGAATTCTTTTTTTATGGATTTACAATCCTGTATTAATTTCTGCTGTACCACAAAGTTATTCAGTTGTACATATAAATAGATTTTTAAAAAATACTCTTTTCCATTATGGTTTATCCCAGAATACTGAATATAGTTCCCTGTGCTGTACAGTAGGCCTTTGTTGTTTATCCAGGATTGAAATTCTGATACATGGTACAACATGAATGAATCCTGAACACGTTATGCTAAGTGAAATAAGCCAGTCATAAAAGGACAAATATTGTAAGATTCCTTCTACTTAGAACTTAGAACAGACTAATTGATACAGACACAAAGTAGAATCAAGGTTTAGCAGGGGCTAGGGGAGGCGAAAACAGGAGATTATTGTTTAATGGTACAGTTTCTGTTTGGGATGGCGAACAAGTTCTTTAAGTGCATAGTGGTGATGAGGGTTGTACAACACTGGGAATGTACATAACTTTAATGAATTATCCATTTAAAAATAGTTAAAATGGTAAACTTTATGTTACATATATTTTATCTCACTTTCCTACCAAAAAAGATGTATCACTTGTATATTCCTCTAGCCAAGGACTCTGAGATACTCCAAGAAGATTTATCCCATGACAGCAAATCCTTTGAAAATATCACTGTAATTTGGTACAATGTTATATGTGGCAATGCCAGTTCTTAAGAATGGGCAAAAGTAAAGCAAAGGAAATGTGACTAAATTTTCAATTAGGCCAGGCAAAGAGACAGTCCATCTGAAGATACCAGAGCAACATTTACTAAAAGGCTCTTTATGTGCCAGACACTGTACTACGAGGTGGTTCTATGAACACTACTTCATTTGATCTTTACAATACTCTACTAGGTAGGCTCAATGGACATGAGTTTAGTGAAGGGCAGGGAAGCCTGGCATGCTGCAGTCCATGGGGTCACAAAGAGTCAGACATGATGCAGCGACTGATGACAACAGCTAGGTAGGCATTAATATACCTATAAGAAATTGATTAAACAAGTAAAATGAGATAAACCATACTGAAAAAGGCCATTTTTAAAAATATTGTATACACATATCTGAATCACTTTACAGCAGAAATTAACACAAGATTGTAAATAACTATAATTTTTTAAAAAGTTAAATTCTAGTTAGGATGAGGAAAAAATAATTAAGGTGCTATGCTAGCATGAAAAGGATGAACAAACAGAGCTACAAAATCACTACTAGCAGGAGACAAGGCCAAACTTGTGATCTGTACTTAACCAGGTTACCAGGTTAACTGCCTCAAAAAAAAAAAGTCAGCATTCTCCAGAGTATTATAACAGGACCCAGAGACCAAAAAGTGAAGGGAAAAGAAAATGAACAGGTGCAAACCCCAAGATGACCCAGATGTTGGAATTATTGGACAAAGACCAAAACAGCTATTATAACTATTAGCTGTGACATAAAGGTGAATGCTCTTGAAATGAATAAAAAGCTATGCATTCACTCTCAGCAGAGAAACAGGAGCTATTTTTTAAAAAGGAAACTTCAGAATTGCAAAATACAGTTTCTGAAATTCACTGGGTAGGCTCAAGAGCAGAATGAAAATGACAGAGAAAACAGGAAGCTTGAAGACATGTCACTAGAATACTAGATTGTATCACTGGTATACAATCTAAAAACAGAGAAAAAATAATTTTTTTAAATAAACAAAGTCTAAGGAACCTCTTCAATAATAAAAAGTCTAACACTAACGCGTCAGTATCCCAAAATGAGAGGAGAAATTGGTGTTGAAAAAATATTTGGAATAATAGCTGGACACTCCACAAAATATGGTTAAAGACATAAATTTACAGACACAAGAATCTCAACAAACCCCAAACAGGATAATCTCTAAGAAAACAATGTCCAAAAGCATATAATCAAACTGTTAAAGATAAAAGATTTTTGAAACATCTTGAAAGAAGTCAGTAAAACAAATGACACAATACATATGAGAGATTAGTGGTTCAAATGTCTACCATTAGAAACCACATGAACAGAAGAGTGAGACAATATTTTAAAGTCACGAAAGCAAAGCAGTGTCAGCCCAGGACTTTGTATCCAGTGAAAACATCCTTCAAGAATAAAGGTAAAATAAACACACTGCAGATGAACAAAAAGTAAGAAACTTCATCACCGTAAGACTTGCTCTAAAAGAAATGCTAAAGGAAGTTTTTTCAGCTGAAGGGAAATATGGAACTTTAGGAATAAAGGAAGAACAACAAAAATAGTTTGGGTAAATAGAATATATTATTTTCTCCTTTAAATTATAAAAAATATGTATGAGTGTTACAAGCAAAATGTTGTGGTTTCTTTCCCATTTATGAAGATGTACTTACTATATATAACAACTATAATATAGGGAGTCGGGTAAAGGAACCTACATGGTAATAAGGCTTCTATAGTAAGTCTTAAAATGTTAACTCTATAGTAGACTGTGAAGAGTTAGGTGTGTACATTCTAATTCTTTGAGCAACTTTAATTTTATACTTAAAAATTAAACTTTAATTTTATACTTAAAGATACTTAAATTATCTTTCAGTAATGAAGCAAAATATATTTGAAGACTAAAAAAAACCACCAAAGATACAGCCAAAAGCTAACAGAAATTAAAATGAAATATACATACTAATGTATACAGTATAAAATATATACATATATTTAAAAAACAACTATATTAAGTATATATAGTATAAATATACACACATACACACATATGTATATTCACTCAAAAGTGAAGTTAAGAGACACGGAAGACTGAGTGACAAAGTCTAACCAGCATCTAACTGGAGTCCCAGAGGAAAGAATGGAAAAAAAGGCAATATTCAAAAAGATCATGGTTAAGAATAATCCAGATATGATTTAAAAACACTTGTCCTCAGATTCAGGAAACTCAATGA
Source organism: Giraffa tippelskirchi (assembly GCF_054371585.1). NCBI lineage: Eukaryota > Metazoa > Chordata > Mammalia > Artiodactyla > Giraffidae > Giraffa > Giraffa tippelskirchi. Next base: position 21,072,307 of record NC_137283.1, on the reverse strand, counting down.
AACTGAAGCAGAAAAACTGAAAGAAACCAACACCTAGGAATACCACAGTGAAACTGTAGAATAACAAAGACAGGAGATCGTTTTAAAAGTGGGCCGAACTCGATGACCTACAGAAGAACAGCCATAGACGTTCCTGATGGCTGATGTTTTAACAGCAACGACAAAAACGAGAAGACAGTGAATTAAACCCTACAGTGTACTGGGAGGAAATAACTTCCAACTGGAAATTTTTACTTAGTTAAATTATCTTTCAGTGTAAGTGTTAGTCTCTCAGTCGTGCCCGACTCTTTGCGACCCCATGGACTGCAGCCCACCAGGCTTCTCTGTCCATGAGATTTTCCAGGCAAGGATACTGGAGTGGGTTGCCATTTCCATCTTTCAGTAATGAAGCAAAATATATTTGAACACAATTAATAAAAAAAAAAATTTTACCAAAAGATGTCCTTTAGTCGGAAGAGACATTGTTTTTTGTTTTTGTTTTTTAATTTGAAAAAAGAAGAAAAAGGAGAAGCAGTCTTGGTAATTCTGAATCCTTAATGAAATTGGCTTTCAGTTGAAAAGACTATCTCAAAATAGCTCCTCATCCTCCTTTTTCAAGGACACTTACTCAGCAATTTGTTTCCTTAAACTGTTAACAATTTTGAAAGTATTAAACCACAAACAAATAGATGATCATTATTTCTCAGGTTCCCACCAAGAGGAATTGTTTTTTCCCATTTCATTGCTATTCTTCTGTCAAAGATTTAGGATATACATTAATGACACAAGTATAAAAATGAAACATATTCTTCAGAAATTATATATTTTAAGTACCATCCTTTTAAGGTATTTTAAGTTATCTAGAGTAAAGAAACAAAACCCCAAACAAACAGGAACAACAACAAAAGCTAGCCTTAATTCCTTCTAGGATTTGATATCTATAGTTTTTAAGACACTGTTTTAAATGAAACATCCAAATAATAATCACAAGTAGGTAAACTTCTGCACACACATATACTCTGTTTCTCACCGTTAAATTCACCATTTATCCCTACAAGAAAACCCTGAGAGCTAGACTGATGCTTTGCCTCTAAAAGTTATACATTAAAAAACAAACAAACCCAAGAGGACAGCAGCATCAACACAGTTTTTGAATCTCTCCAAGTCGATGTGTAGAACCAGACTCAGCAACTAGATAACCATTAGATAAAACACCAAAATCCTAAGCACAACATGCACAGCCAATCTGTGTGACAAGGTACCTTTACCAAACCAGAATACAAACAGGCAAAGGAAAACTGCCAACAGCCACACAACCTGCATGGTTGTCACGGCTGGAGAGGAGAAAACAGAAGAAGGCAACAAGTCATCAGAGCCGGGACGAGGAAAACCCCAAAGCAGCCAGTGGGTATCCCTGGAAAGCAGAGAAGCACAGTGTGAGGAAGCAAGGAAAACGGGAACGGATTCTGCCCACTGCAGTGGTAAGTGCGTGTTAGGGACGCGTGGTGAGAAAGTACAAAGGCCATTGGACAGTCTTGCCCTAAGAATTCTTGACACTGACCTGCTAGGGTTCCCTTCCAGAACAGAGTCCCTCACCAAGGAGAAAGCTGAGAGAATAAAATCAAACTCTAGAAAACAAGGGAAAAGAGAGAAAAGGAGAAGGAGTGGAAGGGAAGAGATGCAGGAAATTCTGAGGAAACAGGAGATCTTATTTTTGAGGCTCATGCGAGCACAACTGAAGATAGAGTTCTTCAAGTGACAGAAGCTACCCTGGACCACGCCTCCTTCTAAAGGGTAAGTGATGCAAAATGCCATGTCAAAATGAGGTCAAGGGCATTAAGAAAATGACTCATGAGAGAATAAAATAAAACCAGATCAGCAAACTCAGATGAGGTAGGTAAATCAAGAAATAACGAAATCAGAAGAAAAGGCCATTTTAGAAAGGAACACAAGAATACCTAAGAGACAACATATAAAGGAAGACAAAGTTTTAATTAAAAAAAAGGTAGAAACGACTCAAAAGAAGTGATAAACAGTGAAAATGAATCCTACAAAAAGATATATTAAGAGTTCCTAAAGAAGAAAACAAAGAATGTTTAAGAATGTTGAAATCCATAGGTTCATGACACTTTTTTTTAAATCTGGTAATTATATAAATCTACATTTGTGATAAAACAATATAGAGCTAAATACACACATACCAATGAGTACATATAAAACTGGTAAAACCAGATGAAGGTAAGTGGGTTGTGTCAATTGTCAACTTCCTGGTTGTGAAACTGTTCTATGGTTATGTAAGATGCTAGCACTGGAGGAATCCAGGGGAAGGGGACATGGGATATCTGTATTATTTCTTACAACCGCATGTAAATTTACAATATTCTTTAAATGCTTAATTTAAAAAAAAGAAATCTAATTGGTTATTTCTAGAGAGTAGTACGGAGAAGGCAATGGCACCCCACTCCAGTACTCTTGCCTGGACAATCCCATGGACGGAGGAGCCTGGTAGGCTGCAGTCCACAGGGTCGCGAAGAGTCGGACACGACTGAGCGACTTCACTTTCATTTTTCACTTTCATGCGTTGGAGAAGGAAATGGCAACCCACTCCAGTATTCTTGCCTGGAGGATCCCAGGGACGGGGGAGCCTGGTGGGCTGCCGTCTATGGGGTCGCACAGAGTCGGACACGACTGAAGCGACTCAGCAGCAGCAGCAGCGGCAGAGAGTAGTAGGAGATCGCTTCTTTATTTTAAAACCTAGTAAAGAATCAAGCGTTTACTCTATGTTTCTTGTATGAACAGTATCAACAGTTAAGAAAATAGCCGATGAGGGAACCACCTCTTAATAAAGTCTCAATTAATTAAAAAAAAAAAGACTATTATATTCTCAACATCTTCCAACCCCCAATGAACTCGTGGATCTAGACACTGATTATAACAGTCTTAACTAAGTCCAAAAAAAAATCTTAAAAGACACAAATTGCTTTACATGGACAGGACTAAACATTGGCAGTCTTGGGGATACATGCCTGCTGATAATACTATAAAGAAATGCAGAGAAGTATCTGCTTTAAAAAGCAAGAGAGGGACTTCCTTGGTGGTACAGTGGTCAATACTCCACGCTTCCAATGCAGGGGGCACAGGTTTGATCCCTGGTCATGGAACTAAGATCCCACCTGCTGCATGGTGTGGCCAAACAACAAAAAACAAACAACAAAAAAACTATTAAAAAAAAAAAAGCAAGATATTGGCTACTTCAGGGACAGAGCGGGTGGTGATCAGGATGTGGCACATGGTTGGGGTTGCTAGGGCGGGTGGCAAAATTCTAATTCCTGACTTAAGAAAAGGTTACGATGATGTTCATTTTAGAGTAACACAGTAAAATGACACACTTGATTTGTGTGATCTGTATTTGACTTTTCTTTTACAATGAAAAGGCTTTTTCTGAAAATGAAAAGTTATATCCCTAGTGTTTCCTGTCATGAGAGAACATTTATGACAGTTAAAATAATTAATTTAATTACATTTATTTTAAAGAATTATATGAAACCTAAACTAATCACATGACCGGAAATATCTAAAACAACTGCATGAAAGTAAATAATCTTATAAGATAATTACATTTAAAATATACATAAGAGTAAACCACATTAATAAATTCCAGCCAGCCAGTGAAACCTGGAGAAGGTTCTGAGGCCTATTTTTTATGTTAAAAAGGAGATTAGCAAGTGCTACTGAGTTTTAGGGGCTTCCTTGGTGGCTCAGCTGGTAAAGAATCTGCCTGCAATGTGGGAGACCTGACTTCTATTCCTGGGTTAGAAAGATGCCCTGGAGAAGGGAACTAAGAATCCACTCCAGGACTCTGGCCTGGAGAATTCCATGGACTGTATAGTCCATGGGGTCGCAAAGAGTCGGACACGACTGAGCAGCTTTCACTTTCACTGAGTTTTAGTGACAAGCACTCAGATGAGACTTTCTTCTCAACTTAATCAGGTCTTACAAGAGCCCTGAGCCTGAGACTATGTGATCTTATGTTTGGCCACGTACCACCCTGATTCACCTGCTTGACGTAAAGTCACCTTGTGGCCCATCTCCTCTCCCACACTCGTGGAAACACCAGGTTAAAAATAGGTCTAGTGTATGAGGGTATGCCAAGACCCAAGAGGAGGCTGAAAAAACAAAAACTGAGCTCCCTCAAATCACCGACAGGTTCATTTCACTCATTCCAGCCCTTTCTAAACATGCTTAAAAGGTTTGCTTTTCCATTATGAGCACTTAAGTGAGTGACCAACACTATGACCAGGTAACAGCTGCTTATCCTTGTCCTAGTTACCAGTACACGCACTTCACTGTGGATTTAACAGGGCACCAGCAGAACCTAGTAATAATCAGCCTTTATGCCTAAAGCGCTCAGAGCTTCTCAACTGACAAGAGGCCTTGTATCTGAAAGCGCAAAATACAAAAATAAGTGCCCTCCCCCATCTGAACTCCCTATCACTAAACAAGACCTCACAGCCTGAGCTGTTCGCTCATCAACACTAAGCCAATCTGACCTCAAACACCTTTAAAGGCCGGGGGGGGGGGAGGGGGGTGGGCAGAGTAGATCAGACAACATAACAGACTTGTAATGTAAACTTGTGAAAAAAACTTTGAGATTCAGATGGAACTTGGACATGTTTTTTAAAACATTGGGACTTCCCTGGTGGTCCACTGGTTAAGACTCGGCACTCTCCATGCAGCGGGCATGGGTTAGATCCCTGATTAGGGAACTAAGATCCCAAATGCTGCAAGGCAGCAGGACAAAAAAATAAAATCAAAAATGAAGTAAGATGAAATACATACATAAAGGAGGGCTGATTCTCCTATAAAATGGCTTGAGAGCAAGTCTGGTTTTACCTCATCTTTCCTCCTCACTCCCCCAGGTTTTCTACATGAGTTTGTACAGAAAGCCAACTCAAGCCAGGACGGTTAGCTCACAAGAGAGAATGGTGACGCCAACACATAAAGACGAGATTCAGGCAGGAGTTGAAAGGGAACCTGTATAAGAAAGGAAGTGAAAGTGAAGTCGCTCAGTCATGTCTGACTCTTTGTGACCCCACAGACTATAGCCTACCAGGCCCCTCCACCCGTCCATGGGATTTTCCAAGCAAGAATACTGGAGTGGGTTGCCATTTCCTTCTCCAGGGGGATCTTCCTGACCCAGGGATTGAACCCGGGTCTCCCGCATTATAGGCAGACGCTTTTACCATCTGAGCCACCAGGGAAGTCCTAAGAAAGGAAGGTTAGTGTTGAATTCCTGTCTTCCAGGTCGGGGTCTTATTCAGTCTCCCTGGGGTGAGCTGACCCCGTTTCCTTTCCTCTCTCACCACCTCCTGCTTCTTCTGCATCCTCAGCCCTGTTTTATGAACCCTCAGCTTTCCAGCTTACCTACCCTACCCTCCTTCCCTTGTATATTTTCTGCCTTCTCATGAGACAGATGAGTAAATATATACTCAAATATACACAGACAGTAAAGAATCTGCCTGCAAAGCAGGAGACCTGGGTTCGACCGCTGGCTTGGGAAGATCTCCTGGAGGAGGGCATGGCAACCGCCTCGAGTATTCTTGCCTGGAGAATTCCATGGACAGAGGAGCCTGATGTGCTACAGTCCATGGGGTCACAAAGAGTCGGACATGACTGAGTGACTAACACTCACTTTTCACTTTCACTTCAAATATACACAAACCTACTAAAATGTCTGCAACAGACACCCTGAGCTCCCCTCACCACACAGGTGCTTCTAGAGGCCTCGTCCACTGCTTCCACGACTCCCCTGGATCCCCTCTAAGAGAGGGTTTACCCCAGACGGTAAGGACCAGGTTCTGGCCTCAATTTCCTGTGATTATCCAGAGCAAAGGACCCCTTTCATAAATGCTACTCTGATCGTGTGAATTCATGAATCCTTTAAAAGGAAGCTCTCTCTCCATACCAACACCTGATGAGACCAAGACTTTAAGAATAGAAGTAAATTGAAAAAAAAAAAATACACATTTAACCCTCCATTCTAGAAATGACTATAAGTAAAAGAAACCCAGAAGTGTTTAAAGCCCAAGTAAGTTTCTCTTATACTCAGGTACACAAGACAGTAGCTTAAGTCAGATTCAACACTTTAGACACTATCCCAGGTTTGTGTTATTTTCTTCAAGACACAGTGTCCTGGTTCATAGGCCTGTCCTAGGGGAAAATCTATAGCAGGAAAATGGTGAGGTATCAGGGGGGAGGGGAAGGACTTGTAGTTTGGATTTTTCACCCAAGCCGTTTCTAATGAGCAGTAGAGAAATATGAGAGCCTGTTAAAACATTACTTACTGCCTGCTGGATGTCAGACTTCACCTGCTCACTCAACATGCCTTCAAAAACGAAGGAGTCACCAAACTTCTCAGCCTGAAGGAAAGACAGGAAATAAAAATCCAGAAAAGTTTGCAGTAACACATTTCACAAGTGCCATTTTCTGTGTACGCTACTCTAGTGGTTCTTGTCCAAATGAACTTAACTTTGTCGTATGACCTCCCAAAGGATTCAGAAATGACATTAAAGCATCTGGCTTCCTATTAAAACAGGTTAGTGTCACTTACAGAGCCCATTTTCATTTCAGGCTCATGTAGCTGATAAGGATGCAGACTGGAAGAGATTAGCTTTTGAGCCTGTGATTGTTTCTGTTGATGGAAACACATCTCCTCAAGTATTACAAATGACTTTGGAAAATAACAGGATTCTTTACACATCAGATCACGTATCAACCTTTTCCTTTGTTCTACTCCTGGACTCTAGGTAAAAGAAGCAAATGGCACGGTTTGCTGATATTCTGACACATTCTAGCTCCACTAAGGCGTCCGCTGTGCTGATAAATCTCAAGTGGCCAACTTGAATACTACGCGGAAATTTGTATTTTAATCATTTTTATTTAACGTTACTGTCTCAAGTCTGTATCTCCTTGGTTTTCTTTGCTGCATGTGGCCCCAGTCAGCAAATGTGCAAAGTAGCCTCTTGGTTTCCGTGATTCTACTCTTCCAGTTTTCTTCCTCCTTTTGGATTCTTCCTACTCATCTCCTGAAATACATGGGCTCTCCTTCTAGCTCCTAAAACACTGTTGCTCCCTGGTGTTCCACACTGCTTCTCTGCTCTTCTTACTCTATTCCAGTGGCTCTCGGGCTCTGTGCAGTTGAGATCAGCTGGCAAACTTGTTGCCACTACACATTACTGCTCCCCAAGCCCAGAGCTTCTGATTCTGGAGGTCTGGGGTGAGGCAAAGGAACCTGCACGTATGAACAGCTAAGCTGGTGATTCTAATATAGGTGGTCTAAGAGATCCCACTTGAGAGACACGGACCTGCTGCTGGACAAACTCCAGCAATCTCTTCATTTTAACCACTGCCAGCACTTCAAGTGATGCTCAGATCTCTACCTGAATACATATCCTCTCCTCACTAGATGAGAGTAACTGCCTACTACATTCCTGGATCTCAGGCCTTATGAAAGACATCTCAAATTCTTTTTCCTGATTCGAGCTCATCAACTTTTATGCATCCCAGCTCTTCTTCCTGTATCTCCTGTAGCATCACCATGTCTAAAAACGCAGACCATTTCCTCATTCAACAACATTGATCAAAGACCCACCAGATGCCCACCTTTGGGCTACATGACAGAGATACAAGGTCAATATTACATAGGCATGGACTCTGGCCTTAGAGCACTTATATGTGGAGCACTTATAACAAAAGTCAAGTTGAAAAAAGAAAGGAAGAAAATAAGTACAACTTTATTTGACATTGTCAAGTGGAGAGTATTGAGAAAAGTCTCCTTTTGAGAGAGTGGGCAGAGGAGGCCTCCCTGAGAAGAATATTTAAGATGAGATGACTCGAGAATGAGAAGGAGCCGGCCATGCAAAAGGGGGAAGGGCAGGAAATTCCATGCAAGGGAAAGTATGGGCTGTACCCCAAAGTTGGGAAGAGTGTCCAGTTTGCAAGGAACAGAAACAAGAACAGCAGGATCAGAATGTGATGAGCAATGGAAGTGTGATGTAAAATGAAGCTGGAGAAATGGAAAAAAACAAAAACAAAAAAAACAACTGTAAAGTGCCATAAAAATATGAAGTATTTTATCCAAAGCGAGGGCTTTAACCCTTTTTGTTCCCTAGGCTCTTTTGGCAGTCGGGTAAAGCTTAAGAACCTCCTTCTCAGAATAAAATGTTTAAGTGTATAAAACAAAATCAACACAATTACAAAGAAAGCGAGTTATATCAAAACATTCGTAAAACAAATGTGTGCTATAGTAACATACACAGGTGTGTGTCTATATATATATATCTGCCTTTTTAAATTTTTTAATATATTACATAAGATCTAGTGGCAGGTCTCATATTATCATTTCTAAGGTGAGGGTGAATACAAGTAATTTTAAGATCTCTGCGATAAGAATAATGTGACACAAAGTGTCTGTGATTTCTGCTGAGGACAAAGTTACAGGCATTGTTGCCATGTCTGTACCACATTGTCTACTTTCTAATTAAAGGACATGCTCAACTTCATTTAGAGGGTAACAGAAATCCAGATGTAGTATTCCATCATCCATGCTCCTGCTGCTGCTGCTGCTGCTAAGTCGCTTCAGTCGTGTCCGACTCTCTGCGACCCCATAGACGGCAGCCCACCAGGCTCCTCTGTCCCTGGGATTCTCCAGGCAAGAATACTGGAGTGGGTTGCCATTTCCTTCTCCAGTGCATGAAAGGGAAAAGTGAAAGTGAAGTCGCTCAGTCGTGTCCGACTCTTAGCGACCCCATGGACTGTAGCCTACCAGGCTCCTCCATCCATGGGATTTTCCAGGCAAGAGTACTGGAGTGGGGTGCCATTGCCTTCTCTGATCCATGCTCCTAGACGCCCTAAATTCTACTCATTCTGTCTAATCTCGATGGAGAACCCTCGTCTACGGGAAACTTCCTACCTTAGAAGCCATCTTCTAACTTCAGCAGACTACTGAGGAACTTGATCTGAGAGTACTCTCATGAAACAGAAAGAACAGAAACTTCTCACTAGGAATGGGGACAAAGAGGTAACCATTCTGTATATTTTAGGAAATGCCAAAGAAATGCAAAACCAAATTTGGAAGTTGTCTTGCTTTCAGCATTCACTCTGAACTTTTTTTTTTTTTTTTAATAAAAAAGATGTTTTACCCTGAAACAAAAACAAGGCAGGGACTCCACAAACTGAAGGCAAGGGAAGAATCTTTTGGTAAGAAAAATGGGAAACCTATATATATATATGACAGGATATTTGAGACACTCAGAAGCTTCCATCATCTAGAAAGCCTCCCTCTTCCTAGTGCCACTGAGGACAAACATCCACTTTCAGAACATTGCTGTGTGATTCAGCAACCACAGCAAACACTGGAATTGCCGGAGGAAATCTTATGTGTCATCAGCCACTGGAATAAAACCACAAAAATGAAAAGCTACACTTCTTCATCTATCACTTATGAATTATGCCATGCTTCCAAAACAGATGAACTATCATTTTTTGAGAGGGAAGAGTGGCCTTACTTTATATGCTGTTATCTCAAAAAGCCCAAGTGGACAGTGGCACTCTTTGGCATATTACAGCACTGACCCACTAGAGCATCAAGGTTAAAAAGACAGGTGCTGGGGTCACACTGGCAAGGCCTGAACCTCAGCTTCACCACTAACCAGCTATGGGACTCAGGGCAAGATGCTTTGATAATCCCCAGTTTACCACCTGAAAAGTAACCTGCCTCGCTGGGTTTCTAAGAAAACAAAAATTCGATGAAACATATGTAGAGTGCTTAGCACAGCACTGGGAACACAGTAAAAAGTGGTCAATTGATGAAGTCCTTCCTCCCCATCCCAATCCCGTTACCTCTGTCAAATAGCCAGTTGAGTTCACAAACTTCTCAAATTCAGCATTACTGACTTCATAGGCATCCATGTAAAAGGCATCAATAGCAACTCTCCTCGCAGGGGCTTCCCCGTCCTGCTTGATCTGAGGATCATCTGTGCCCATTGTAAACACTCCGGCAGGGATGGGGACCATCTGCAGCGGAAGGGGAAACATGGGAAGTCAGGCCACCGCAGCCAGAGTGAACCCGGGTCAAGTGTAAAGTGCCAGCACGCAGTGAGCTCCGGACAGCGAGCGAACCCCCGCCACAAAAGCCACCGTGAAATGAGCAACATGACTCCATATTCCAGCGCACGGCTAGTCACAAAAGAAGTGAAGATTTTTTAGGACAATAATTTAGAAAAAATTCTTCATAATATATATCTGCACACACACACACACACACAAATAAATGAAAAATAAAAAGGGCTTCCCTGGTGGTCCCGTGGCTATGACTCTGTGCTCCCAACACAGGGAGGGGCAGGGTTCAATACCTAGTCAGGGAACTAGATCCCACATACTACAACTAAGAAGTGGAGCAGCCAAATAAATAAATAAAAATTTAAAAAAAAAATACATATCTGCACACACCATGGAAGCAGGTTTACAGCAAGAGTCACCAAGCTCCTAATGACTGGAGGTCAGAGGCAGGGAGAATATTCCACTTCTTTATACATCCGAAGGAAATGGCAACCCACTCCTGTACTCTTGCCTGGAAAATCCCAAGGAGAGAGGAGGCTGGTAGGCTACAATCCATGGAGATGCAAAGAGTCAGACACAACTGAGCAACTTCACTTCACTTAACTTTACTTTATACATCTGTGCATTTTCCTCCTTTACTATGTTCTTATTCCTTTAAATTATTTGAAAAAGCAAATATAAAAGTGCCACATATAATATCTTTTAAAACCAACTCAGTCAATCGAGGTTGTCAATGATAATGGAAAAGACCTAAATCACTCAGATGGAAAATCTAAAACATTTACTAAAGGACCACGCCTTCTCCTTTTTTAATACCTTATCAAAACTCTAACTGTAGTTACTTTGTTTCTGTCTATAAGACAGCGTATTAAGAAGCAGAGACATCACTTTGCTGACAAGGATCCATATAGTCAAAGCTATGGTTTTTCCAGTAGTCGTGTATGGATGTGAGAGTTGGACCACAAAGAAGGCTGAGCACCAAAGAAATGATGCTTTTGAACTGGGGTGCTGGAGAATACTCTTGCGAGTCCCTTGGACTGCAAGGAGATCAAACCAGTCAATCCCAAAGGATATCAGTCCTGAATATTCATTGGAAGAATTGATACTGAAGCTGAAGCTCCAATACTTTGGCCACCTGATGCAAAGAGCTGACTCACTGGAAAAGAACCTGATGCTGGGATAGACTGAAGGCAGGAGGAGAAGCGGGGAACAGAGGGTGAGATGGTTGGATGGCATCACTGACTCAATGGACATGAGTTTGAGCAGACTCTGGGAGATACTGAAGGACAGAGAAGCCTGACATGCTGTGGTCTATGGGGTCACAAAGAGTCAGGCATGACTTAGTGACTGAACAACTGTTTTACACAAATTCTAAACACCGAGAGGGCAGCAACTGAAACTACCTTGTTCACATGTTGTCCTAGCACTAAACATAAGATCTGAGGATCACACCTAAAATTTTCAGTTAATAAACACAGGTCCAAGGTCAGCATCACTGGGGAAATGCAGACAAAATCTACAATGAGATTCCACTTCACACCCACCACTACAGCTGTAACCAGAAACATAGATAAGAACAAGTGTTGACAAGGAGGCAGGAAAATTGCAACCCTCTAAGTTGCTGGTAGAAATGTAAAATAACATTGCTGCTTTAGAAAACAATGTCAGTTCTTCAAAAAGCTACATAAAGAGTTAACACATGATCATGCAATTCCACTTCCAGGATTACACTCAAGATAAATGAATACATATGTCCATGAAAAAACCTGTACAGTAATGTTCATAGCAGCATTATTCATAATACCCCAAAGTGGAAACAACCCAAATATTCATTTGTCCACTGATGAACAAATAACATGTCACACATCCACAAAATAGAAATAAGCCATAAAAAGAAATGAAGTACCACACAGGTGAACCTTGAGAACATGATGCTAAATGAAAGAATCCACTCACAAAAAGCTGTATATTGTATGATTCCATTTATACAAAATGCCTAGAGCTGAAGCCAAAGAGACAGGAAGAAGATTAGTGATTGCCAGAGGCTGCAGGGAGGTGGGCAGAGGGAATAAGTGCTAATGAGTATGGGGTTTCTTTTGGGTGTGATGAAATGTCCTAGAATTAGTGATGATGCTTGTTGAAACCTTGTGTCTATACTAAAACACTGAACTGTAAACTTTCAAAGGATGAATTTTATGACATGTCATTTGTATCTCAATTTCTAAACAGCAATACAATCATACCATCTATCAGAAATATACTCTGCAGACACAGTGTCTTACTTGCTAATCATTTGAGTGAAAAAGCAATTCACTCACTTCTCAGATTAGGACCTGTCAGATCTCTGATCTAGAAAACAAAAGTTCAGCTTGAGGAAAAGAAAAAAAGAAACTAAAGAGCAATAACTAGTAGGAATAAAAACAGAAAATGTGGCTTAGCAGTAAGAGCAGAAGAGTTCAAAAAACAAGATCAGAAGTAACAGAAAGTAATGATCAGTAATCATGGTTTCCTACTCTCTATTCTCACTCTCTTTACTGGTGGTTGCTTTCAATTTTGCGCATGTATTTCCCTATGAAAATGGAGCTGCTTTCATCTATGACATAAGTAATAAATGTTTTAATGTCCAATGTATTAAGAAGTCATCCCCAACCTTGCCCATCCACTAATCCCATTAGTATAGCAATCACCCAGTTTTACTGGGTCTCCTAAATATATACCCCTCTCATCTCTTCCCTTTACTGTTTCTCAATAAATCCAGTAGCCTCACAATTGGCTCCTTTGCCTCCAGCTTCACACTTTCACATTTCTCCTAGCTCCTCTCTAAGCCATCAACCCTCCACTCAAATTATTCATACAACAAATATCCAAGCCCCTACTGAACCTTCCAAAACATCGGTCTTCTGTATCTAACACAATTTATTGAAGCTCTGCTTGGAACAGAAGAAGGCTGGAAACAACCTAAATATTCTTCAGTATTGGAATGATTAACTAACTTGTGGGCCACCCATAAAATGGAAAATTAAGCAGCCACAAGAAAAGAAAAAGAAGGAAAATTGAGGGAGTAAAGAAGACAGTTTTAATATATTGATATGGAGCGATCTCACCAGGATAAAGGGATAAGGAATGGAGAGGACAATGGCCAATTCATGGCCAATTCATGTTGATGTATGGCAAAAACCATCACAATATTGTAAAGTAATTATCCTCCAATTAAAATAAGTTAAAAAAAGAAAGCATGGTATGTTATCATTTGTGTGAAAAGGAGGTGAGGGGAAAATACAGATTCACATTTTCTTTTTGTATTTGCTTACATTTGCAGAATACCGCTCTGGGATGATACTCAAGAAACTCATGCAGTGGTTGTTGGAGGGTAAGGTTATTATGTAACTGGAAAAATTTTCACCATACACCTCTCTAGACAATTATTTTTTAATTTTAAAACCATGTAATGTACTCTCTATTCAAAAAAACAGTATAGTGTCAATTTGATTATGCCATTTTCCTACTTAAATTCTTTAGGGTTCCCCATCACCTTTCAGAGTAAAATAAAATATCGAAGCATCAGAGCCCATCTCTCTCACCCTGGGCTCTATATGCACTTCATCTCTCTGTGAATGACGTCCACGTTCAAGGATCATCTCCTACAGAAAGCCTTTCCTGCCTGCATTTCCGTCTGCTGGCTCGGCATACATCCCTCATTAGGGCTCCTCTGTTAAACACCATTCTATCCCAACACCTGCCCTTGATCCCAGGCTTCTTGGGGACCAGAAATAAAGTCATTTCTCTATACCTAGCTCCTAGTATGGTGCATAATTCGAGGAAGGAAGGAAGGATGGGAGGGAGGAAGGAAGGGGGAAGAAACTTCATTGACTGGACAGATGATTTCACAAATACAGTGAAAAATGCATCATTTAAATTATTCCTAATTATAAAAATTTTCCTTCTTCTATAACACCATCCAAGACATGCATAGTGTGTCTGCATCACAGTGAAACCTGCTGAATAGACTCTGCTCAGAGACTGAACTAGGTTCACATGTTATCCTCATCATTCTTCAAGCGTCTGGGACACAAGATCCCTTAGTCCTGAGATGAGAAGTCAGAATGTTAAGCAGCTCTGCAAAGAAGTAGAAAAATAGAAGCCTGGAGATGAAAGCTTAAAATGATTATTAAAATTATCTAATAGAAAGTTTCATGTCTCATAAAGGACTTAAAGGAAAAAAATAAAAGCTTTCCAGCAGCAGACAAGGAGGTCCTTTGCTGAGAACAGTTGTTCATACCTTCCTACAAACACAAGGTCCACAGGAAGCTGTGGGCTTCACCGTATCAAATGAAGTTTTACCATTATCTCAGTTTCTCATCCCACTCTCCCTCCAGGTGAGTACCAACAATGCGAACACAATCATGACTTCCACTGTGGACTCCTGGCCTAGGTTTTTTTTTTCCCCCTCTTTTTCATTGACCGTCAGAGATAGCCCACACTGAAGAAGCCAAGTTTCCACTCTGGAGGCGACAGACAAAATTAGCCCACAAAGCTCTGACTGGATTGTAATTCCCAAATTATACTAATGAAGTGAAATCTCGGTCCTGCAAATGTAAAGTGCTGTTCCACTGAAACCCGGAGCATCAGGTCTCACAGTTGCAAGCCCAATACAAAGAACCACTTTCACCACGTCTTCGTAAAGGTCCAGGTTCAAACAGTCCATTCCTCCTTGGCAGTAAGCTCAAACCCCGCTGCTGCCACAGTTTCTGCTACTGCCAAGCCAAAAGCACAGGTGAAGTCAAAGTGACACTCTAACCACTAGGACTATATTCGGGCTACACACTCTGGCCCGGTGCAGTGAACATCTATTATTTTTGCTCACCTGGCACCTGTTCCTTCCTGTTCTTCTAAGAGTAAGTGACATCTCTTTGAAAACCACTTCTTCAGCTGAGAGTATGACATGGGGTGGGGGGGGGAGCTGGATGATTGCTCCACCTCCCATGACTCAGGTCTGATGATCTTCATCACCACATTCTTTTGACCATAGGGATACAATTAAGGACAGACACATGACCTAATCACAGTTACTCTCAGAACTTCTGCTGGTGCTATGAGAGAAAGAAACCTCTCTCTTCCAGTTTTTTTTTTATCAGTAGAAAGGATGCTGAAGCTGAAACTCCAATACTTTGGCCACCAGATGCGAAGAACTGACTCATATGAAAAGACCCTGATGCTGGGAAAAGATTGAAGGCAAGAGGAGAAGGGGACGACAGAGGATGAGATGGTTGGATGGCATCACTGACTCAATGGACTTGAGTTTGAGTAAACTCCAGGAGTCGGTGATGGACAGGGAGGCCTGATGTGCTGCAGGCCATGGGGTCACAAAGAGTTGGACACGACTGAGTGACTGAACTAAACTAAACTGAACTGCACTGAGAAGGGATACTACCTGAAAGTGAAGCCAACACAGAAGAAAGAAGAGCTGTCAAGAGAGAACCAGAAGGAGAGACCTGGAGATGCTGCCTGCGGTCCTGGATCCAGCTGTGTCTGGGGCCACAGCTGCATTTGAACTTCCCAGTTGTGAGAGCCCCTCTCCCAGTTTTTTATCACTCTTGAGAGTCCCCTGGACAGCAAGGAGATCAAACCAGTCAAGTCTAATGGAAATCAACCCTGAATACTCATTGGAAGGATGGATGCTAAAGATGAAGCTCCAATATTTTGGTCACCTGAGACAAAGAGCAGACTCACTGGAAAAGACACTGATGCTGGGAAAGGTTGAGGGCAGAAGGGAGTGGCAGAGGATGAGATGGTTGGATGGCATCACCGATTCAATGGACATGAGTTTGAGCAAACTCCGGGAGATAGTGAAGGACAGGGAAGCCTGGCGTGCTGCAGTTCATGGGGTCACAGAGTTGGACACAACTTAGTGACTGAACAACAATAACAACAAGCTAGTTTTAAGAATCTTTTCTTTCACTTGCCTCTGTGGGTTGTTTGCTTTTTTTAACAGAGCAAGTGAGATATATTTAAATATTATAACAGTTACCTTGTATGCTGCTGGCATGCTCATATTCACAGCTTACAAAGTAAGAAACTTTTAAAGTCAGCTCTGAAATAGATGCATTTTCATCAATACATTCACTAGTTAGATCTGGTCTTCCGAAACGAGGTAAGTCAAATAACTGAGATTATTTGCGAAAGAACAAGCTCAACATGTCAGCAGCAAATTTCAGTTAAAGTAACCTGGAAACCAATGTTCCCATAACCACAGTACAAAGTATGGGCTTTTGTTTTATACACAAAAATGAAATTAACTTATATGCAACTCTTTTGTGTAGCACTCTCCTTTTTCCCTCTTTCCTCTCCTCAAATGTAAGCAAAAAGCTAAAAGCTCTGGAGGAAGCTGAGTGAACAAGAGAACCAAGCTCCCTGGTTCTGCCCACAAAGTGACGCCTTAACTATCTATGTAGGACTGATCTACCTCCATCATCCTCTCACTCTCTGCCGCTAATCACAGATGGAACAACAGGGAAGTCCCTTCAAGCCCTGTGAGTTTATGATTCTATGTGGCCTCAGTTGTTACATCTGTAAACTGGGGGATAATATCTCACAGGATCCTTGGGAGGATGAGATACAGCAAAAAGACTATTTGCCGAAGGTTTCTTTAAAAAGCATCTGATACCTTTTATTCCCTTGGCAGTTTCTCAATATTGTAGCCAGTAACAACAAAAAGGTAAGATCATTTCAGAAATTGTTATACCATGCTTAAATGTGTAAAGCACTCAGAGGATACAGAGATTAAAGCAGGACTAAAAAACTGCTTCCCATGTGGAATGAGACATCAAGCAATTACACAAGTAACACTACTTTAAAGAAAATATACACGTTTCCCTCAAAGAACGACAAAATACTTGAGAACAGAGGAAAAAAACACTACTTCTTCCTGGAGGAAGGGGGTCAGAGAGGAGATGGCATTCAATCACGCCTTGACACCTGGGTCAGCATTACCCTATCAAATCATTCTAAGACAGGAATCAACTGACTTCACCTATACAAACAGAGATGGCACATACAATTTTATCATCTCATTATCCTCAATGCCACATCAAACAACTATTGTAAAAGATACATGGAAATTAAAATATTTTGATACCTTTTTATAAAATAATCAGCAGTGTAGAACACTGTTAGAAAAGCTTTCTCAAAGAGCACTGTATATTTTGTTAATCAGAGGGAACTTAAGTAAAATTTGAAAGTATCTCTATTGTTTCCAAGACAATTCTTGCTGCCTTCACTTTCCAGTGAAACTAAATTCCTTGAGAGTAAAGTCCATGCTATTTACTTTTTTGTGTACCTCATCTTGCCAAGTGCTCATTAAATTAAAATACTAAAAAAAACCTCACACCTAAAAGGTGTTACATGAAAGAGGGTGAAAATGTCACCCCCAGAAACCTTAAATTACTTACATTTCCTAGAATACACTTACATTTCCTAGAATACACCAATGCATTTGTACAATGATTTGTCTGTACCCATGCTATTCTTCTTGCAAGGTCCCTCGAGCTGCCCCGCCATCCCCAACTGCTGAAAATGTTTCCTCCAAAGCCTAGCTTAATGCAGCTTTTTCTTTGAGCACCTCCTGACTTGTCCAGAAGAAAGAATCCTTTCTTCCTCTCCAACTGCTTTGTACATACTCCTCCAAGAGCACAGTCACGATAGAAAAATGATGCTCGCATGTACTTGTGCCTCTCTGTGTGTGAGAGAGAGAGAGAGACAGAAGGAGAAGAAAGAGAGATGTACCAAGAAGTAAATGCCTTGAGGTAGGGCATAAGTCTTTCTTTTCTTTATGCCCATTACACAGGACACAGTCTTACATGTGTGTCAAATAAAAATTTGTTGAATTAAACTAAATAAAGAGAAAACAAAGAAAAAACAGATTCAATACGACCTCAATCAAAATCTCAGCAGGTTATTTGATAGATATCAATAATATGATACTCAAGTTTATAGGTAGAGGGAAAAGACCTAGAAGACCCAACACAATATTGATGAGAAAAACAAAGTTGGAGGAAAGATATTATGCAACTTCAAGACGTACTATAAAACTACAGTAACCAAGACATGCACTGGTAAAAGAACATACAACTAGATTAATGGAACTGCAGAGAGAGACCAGAAACAGACCTCCATAAACACAATCAAATGATCTTTGACAAAGGAGCAAAAGCAATACAACAGAGCTACAGCAGTCTTTTCAACAAATGTTGGTACAATTGGTACATTGTACATTGTACAATTGGTACAATTGGACATTCACATGGAAACAAACAAACAAAAAATCTAGACACAGACCACTCTTCAAAAGACAATGTCAAGGAATTGTGAAGACAAACAACAGACTGGCACAAAATATTTGCTGATGACACATCTGACAAAGGACTGTTATCCAAAATAAACAACCTTTAAAACTCAATAATAAGAAAACAATCCAATAAAAAAGGCCAAGACCTTAACAGAAACCTCATCAAAAAAGATATACAGGTGGCAAAGATGCTCAGCATGTCAACCAAAAAATGCAAATTAAAACAAGATACCATTATAACACATCTCGCTGCTGCTGCTGCTAAGTTGCTTCAGTCATGTCTGACTCTGTGCGATCCCATAGATGGCAGCCCACCAGGCTCCACTGTCCCTGGGATTCTCCAGGTAAGAATACTGGAGTGGGTATAACACATCTTAGAATGGCTAAAATCAGAAACACTGACAACACCAAATGCTGACAAGGGTGTGGAGCAACAGGAACTCTCATAAACGGCTGGTAAGAATGCACAATGGTACAGACACTTTAGAAGACAGTTTGGCATTTTCTTACAAAACTAAACATACTCTTGCTATATGACCCAATAATCACATTCCTTGGAATTTACCCAAAGGAGCTGTAAATTTTATATCCACAGAAGAAACCTTCACCCGGATGTTTATAGCAGCTTTATTCATAATTGTCAAAACTCAGAAGGAAGCAAGATGCCCCTCAGTAAGTGAATGGATAAACTGTGGTACATCCAGACAATGCAACATTATTCAACACTAAAAATAAATGAGCTATCAAGCTATGAAAAGGCATGGAGGAAACTTAAATGCATACTCCTAAGTGAAAGAAGTCTATCAGGTATGAACTGAGTCACAGGTATGAACTGCAAGGGTACAGTTATATATATATTTTTTTCCAAAAGATATATACTTCAGTACTGTCATACCTGATCTGCAGTTTGTGAAATACTGGAATGCAGAACTGCAGATATGGAGGGCCAACTATAAAGTTATACAAGGATTTCTGATTGCACAAAGAGCCGGTATCCCTAACCTATATGTTTTTCAAGGGTCAAGTGTATAGACTCTGGGTGATTATAATATATCAATGTAGGTATATCAGTTGTAACAAATGTATCACTGTAGTGGAGGATGTTGATAATGGGAGAGGCTATGCATGTGTTGAGGCAGGAAATACACGGGACATCTCTTTACCTTCCTCTCAATTTTGTTCTGAACCTAAAACTGCTCAAAAAGAAAAATCCTTTTTCTATAAGAAGAAAGAAAATTAAGAGGAAAAAGAGTTATCACTAGGACTATGTATCTCTCCCATAATACTGGACTTCCAAAATTCAGAATAAATCAGTAAGTGTCAGAATGAGACTACAGTCATTTGCACATAAACTAAAATATTGGAAACCAAGGAAAATAGAGAGACAAAGAATAGCCTCCTAAGAAGTCCTATGTTTTGATAAGAAGTCCATTTCACGTTCAAGAATTAAGTTTAGGAGTCCTTCAAGGCTTGTGAGCTGTGTTCTCAACAATTGTTAATTTACTAATAACTTGGAATGCTGTCAAACATTATAGAAACTGAATGGAAGTGAAAATGAACATAAAATAAACGCATGTAAACAAAATATAATTAGTTTAATTAATGTTTAAAGTGAATGCAAGATATGGCCAAAGATGACCCATACAATACTCAATCTGGACATGAAACCACTCTAAAGGGATGAAAACAAAAGCGTATCTTAAAAATGTAATTCAAAAGATACCTACATCCGATTCTGGGATCCATCAAACACTGGAGCTTTTAAAATGAGGAATGTTCAGTATTGGCCAGAAGGTCCTTGGTAAAAGTTTGACACAGACCAGTGTACATGCAAATAAGACAGCAACCCTGCTACAAGGCAGAGCAACAAATGTCTTTCTCACAGAAGGAGGGGGAGACTATCAATTACCATTCAAGTTAGAGGAATATGGCCAGCACACACTGTAACTGTAACCAAAGCTCCTTACCACACAAAAGATAAATGCTAATAATTCAGGGCATCCTTTGAGGAACAACAAACATTTAAATGCCAATAATTACAACACAGGATGGAGAAACAAAAAGAAGTCCAGCTACCAACCTCCTAACACTCTATAAGGAGTCACAAGATTATGGTCCTGATCCCCATCATTCTCACAACCTAGTTGGGGTGAGACACCAGCAGACAAGTATCTTTAGTAATTGTTATATCAGAGTAAACAGATACTACTGTGTCAGCATATGGAAATACTGAAGGGGCAGAAAGGAAAGAGATTAGGTAAGGTCTGCAGGAGGCTTCCCAGGCGGCTCAGTGGTAAAGAATCCGCCTGCCAACAAAGGAGACCCGGGTCTCATCCCTGAGTTGGGAAGATCCCCTGGAGAAGGAACTGGAAACCCGCTCTAGTATTCTTGCCTGGGAAATCCCACAGACAGAGAAGTCTGCCAAGCTACATACAGTCCACAGGGTTACAAGAGTTGGACACGACTTAGCAACTCAACAACTACTACTACTGTTTTACTTAGTTCTGCACATGTGCTAAAGTGCTAGGGACAGCAGGATAAATAGGACAAGTCCTCAAGAAGCAGAATCTCCAGTAAGAGACTACCGGTAAATATAAAACAATGTTACAGATACTGACACCCAGTGTCCTGATTCCTTCACAATTAATGAGAGGAACCTAGGACTTCTCTGTCCATGGAATTTTCCAGGCAAGAATACTGGAATGGGTTGCCATGTCCTACTCCACTGGATCTTCCCAACCCAGGGATCAAACCCCAATCTCCTGCATTGGCAAATGAATTATTTACCCTGGCACCACCTGGAAGTCTAAATCTACATCTGTCTAACTTAAAATTCTGAGAACCTCATCAAGAACATAGGGTTGAAGAAAGAGGAACTAGGAAATAAGAGAAAAGAAAAGGAGAGACAACTGTCCTCAAACCAAACTACTTAATGCTCAGAATTAGGCAGAGCCCCAAGACCCAGTTGTTTTGGAGGGCGGAGGAACTTCTCATCAAACTAGATCGGCCAGTGCGCGACTTGGCGATGTGATTATAATCTTTACGTGCCCTCCTCCAACCACTTGGTCTACCCATCCCAACCCTGTCGAGGAACCTGGCGACCCCCACCCATCATCAGGGAATCGAGAGAGCACCTTGGTGGGCGGGGATGGCCGCCCTCCGGGGACCGAGCCCGGGGCGTTCGCCTCCCGCGAGTATCGGTGCGCGGCTGCCGAGCTTCCCTGGGCCCCGGGCCGCTGGGGATTGCCACAACCGCAGGAGCCCGCGAGGGACGGCGCGCCTGCCTCAGGCCCAGCCTCTTCGCCCTCCGCCGCCCAGCCTAGCAGCAAGAACAGCGACAACGAGAGGACGAGAGTGAGCCCGGGGCCGCATCCTCGAGCTGGCCCTAGCGCGGGCGCAGCCATGTTGTCCCGCGAGCCATGTGACCCTGTAGGTCACGTGTCCCCGCCCTCCTTAAAGGGGCCAAGTCCCAGGCTGACTTAAGAAGTGGCCTTGAGAGTTGGCTTCTCTCCATTTCTCTCCAGGTAGGTCTCCTTTAGAGCCTTCCTCCTTGGCTCTGCTTACGTAAAAACAACAAAAGCCCAGAAATCATGAGCTTCCGCAGCCTGTGCGCCCCATTATTATTTTTTGGTTGAAAAAATTATAATCAAGTTTATTGAGCATTTGTTATGTGCCAGGCTTCCCTCCTAGCTCAGTCGGTAAAGAATCTGCTTGCAATGTAGGAGACATGGGTTCGATTCCTGGGTCGGGAAGATCCCCTGGAGAAGGAAATGGCAACCCACTCCAGTATTCTTGCCTGGAGAATCCCACGGACAGAGGAACCTGGCGGGCTACAGTCCGTGGTGTCGCAAGAGTCGGACACGACTGAGTGACTTTCACTACTTATTTGCCAGGCAGTAGGCTAGGTGAACATTTTACTTTTTGAAATTTCATTTACTCCTCAGGAGAACCCTGAATATTCAGTTCACGGAAGAATTAAGTGATCTGCCCAAGGTTACAAGGCAAATAAATGTTTGAAGAGATTTAAACCCAGCTACACTAGGTCTCTAACACATACCTTAAAACCTTGAGGGGTTTTTGTTTGTTTGTTTACATAATTTTGGCTTTGCTGGAGCTTTGTTGTGGCTCTTGGGCACATGGGTTTCTCTAGTTACCTCAGGCAGCGGCTTCACTTGGGGCGCAAGAGCTTCTCATCCAAGCGCTGACTTCTCTCTTGGAGGACGGGCTCTAAAGCGCACAGGCTCAGTAGCTATGGCGCTGGGCTTTGTTGCTCTTTGCCATGGAGTATCTTAGTTACCCGACCAGGGATGGAACCAGTGTTACCTGCATGGGAAGGTGGACAACTGGGGAAGTCTCAAACCCTCATTTTTAAACCATTGCTGTTATGTAGACACCTCAATAAGCTTCACTGAACAGAAAAATGGAAGAGGAACGTGTTGAAGGAACCCTCTGCAAGGGATTGTTGTTGTTGTTGCCCTGGTTTAGCCACTGTGCGGGGGACACTTTTGCCACCCCAAGGACTGTAGCCCCCGCCAGGCTTTTCTGTTCATGGGATTTCCCAAGCAAGAATAATGGCGTGGATTGCCATTTCCTTCTCCAGGGGATACAGTTAGAGAAATCCAGGCTGTGGCTCTCAAAGTGATGTCCCAGACAACATCAGCATCAGCATCACCTGGGAACTTGTTAGAGATTCAGTTCTAAGTCAGAATGTTTGGAGACCAGACGCAGCAATCTGTGCTTTTAACAAGTTCTCCAGGTAGTTAAAAGACGCTTACTCCTTGGAAGGAAGGTTATGGCCAACCTAGATAGCATATTTAAAAGCACAGACATTACTTTGCCAACAAAAGTCCATCTAGCAAGGCTATGGTTTTTCCAGTAGTCATGTATGGATGTGCGAGTTGGACGGTGAAGAAAGCTGAGCGCCGAAGAATTGATGCTTTTGAACTGTGGTGTTGGAGAAGACTCTTGAGAGTCCCTTGGACTGCAAGGAGATCCAACCAGTCCATCCTAAAGGAGACCAGCCCTGGGTGTTCATTGGAAGGACTGATGTTGAAGCTGAAACTCCATTACTTTGGCCACCTCATGGGAAGAGTTGACTCATTGGAAAAGACCCTAATGCTGGGTAGGATTGAGGGCAGGAGGAGAAGGGGACGACAGAGGATGAGATGGTTGGATGGCATCACCGACTCGATGGACATGGGTTTGGGTAGACTCCGGGAGTTGGTGATGGACAGGGAGGCCTGGCGTGCTGCAATTCATGGGGTCGCAAAGTGTCGGACACAACTGAGAAACGGAACTGAACTAAACTGGTGCACACTAAAGCTTGAGACCCACTGTTTTATAGGACCCAGTTTCTTCAGGGGGAAAAAAAAGGCAAAACAAAAACCTAAAAGGGGGGACCTATAGGTTAAAAATGAAATCTCAGCCAATTGTAATATACATGAATCTTATCTAAATATGGATTCAAACCTATTGATCTCAGATTTTTTTAGGATAATCAGGGAAATATAGCCATTAAATCAAATTATGATATTTTGTAAAATTAAGAATTACTGTCAATTTTGGTTTTAGTTCTTTAAGAGTGATAATGGTATTGTGGTTTTTTTAAATTAATATTATTTTGGTTGTGCTGTATTTTCATTGCTACGCGTTGGCTTTCTACAGTTGTGGAGAGTAAGGGTCACTCTCCAGTTGCAGTGTGCAGGCTTCTCATCGTGGTGGCTTGTCTTGTTGAGGAGCACGGACTCTAATTGCATGGGCTCAGTAGTTAGGACGCACCAGCTCAGCAGCCCCATAGCATTTGGGATCTTCGTGGATCAAGAATGGAGCTCAGGGTCCCCTACATTGCAAGGTGGATTCTTAACCACTGAACCACCAGGGAAGCCCTTGTGGGTGTTTATTTTTAAATTGTTTCTCTGTTTGTTTATTTTTATTTTTGGCCACACTGGGTCTTCATTGCTGAACGAACATTTTCTCTAGTTGCAGTGCATGGGCTTCTCATTACGGTGACGTCTCTGGTGTTGCAGAGCACCAGCTCTAGAGCACAGGCTCAATAGTTGTGGCTCATGGGCTTAGTTGCCCCGTGACATGTGTGATCTTCATGAATCAGGGATGCAACCCCTGTCTCCTACATTGGCAAGCAGATTCTTAACTGCTGAACTACCAGGGAAGTCCCTGTGGGTATGTTTTTTTTAAAAGAATCTCTTCCTTTGAGATATATGTATTGAAATAGATAATAGGTAGATAAAAAGACATACTGTTGCCAAGGAGTTACTTCTCAAACTCTGGTAAATGGGGGAATGGCTAGAGATGAAGCACAGTTAGCCATGACTTGGTCATTGTTAAACCTGGTTTATGGGGTTTTTTTGAGTGTTTATTGTTCTATTCTTTCTAGTTTATATGTGAATTTTTTTTAATATAAAGGAAAGTTCTTTGGTGACCATTTTGCAATACGTACAAATATGGAATCATTCTGTTGTACCTGAAATTAATGTCATATGTTAGTTGTATCTCATTTGGGGGGAAAAAAAGGTGAAAAAATATGTTTTAAGCCCTTTCATACTTGCCGACTATTTTGCAGTTTGCCGAGAGCTTTCACACATTTTCTCATTTGAAATCACAACCACTTGGCAAGAAACCTACTATTACTATACCCATTTTACAGTTGATGAGGCTAAAAGGTCAATGCTTTAACCAAGGTTTTACATATTAACTGTGCACAAATATAGATTCCAGGTCAGAGATTATCTTCATCAGTCTCAACACAAGCCTGCTGCCCTATCGAGCCCTGAATTCCTTTGATTTATGGTCCTGCCCCACTATTATGCAATAAGCTTCATAAAGGCAAGTATCCTGCTTATTTGTTCACCATTATATCAGCAAAAGTGCCAAAACCTGGCACTTAACAAACACTTAGTGAATATTTATTTAGTTAAGGAAGAGTGAATGGCAATAATCATGACCACTTTCTCATAAAGAGAACCAAATTGTTGAGAAAATAATACAGATTTTAGACTCAGAAAGAATTGTGTTTAAAGCTAGCCACTTGTAAGAGGTATTCACCTTTTAAGCCACTATTTCTTCACCTGAGAAATGGGAATAATAACAGCACCTTATTACGTATTTTATGAAGATTAAATGAGATAAAGATGTACAAGGCTTAGCATTCCACAGTACCTCAAAAAAAAAATTGCTATTGGAACTTCCCTAGTGGTCCAGTGGCTAAGACTCCAAGCTCTCACTGCAGAGAGTCTGGGTTCGATCCCACATCAGGGAACTAGATCCCACATAACAACTAAGACCCCAGTGCAGCCAAATAAAAAAATAAATATCCTTTAAGTGTTTGCTATTATTAATCGTCATTATCAAAGATGGAAACTTTCTTGATTCTCCAGAAGTGTCAACCTTCTCTCTCAATTCAAGGAGGCCTTACAAATAGCTGAGAAAAGAGAAGCGAAAGGCAAAGGAGGAAAGGAAAGATATACCCATTTGAATTCAGAGTTCCAAAGAATAGCAAGGAGAGATAAGAAAATCTTCCACAGTGATCAATGCAAAGAAATAGAGGAAAACAATAGAATGGTAAAAACTAGAGAACTCTTCAAAAAAATCAGAGATACCAAGGGAACATTTCACGCAAAGATGAGCACAATAAAGGGCAGAACGGTATGGACCTAACATAGCAGAAGATATTAAGAAGAGGTGGCAAGAATACACAAAAGAAGTATCCAAAAAAGATCTTCATGAGCCACATAACCACGAAGGAGTGATCACTCACCTAGAGCCAGACATCCTGGAGTGCGAAGTCAAGTGGGCCTTAGGAAGCATCACTACAAACAAAGCTGGTGGAGGTAATGGAATTCCAGTTGGGCTATTTCATATCCTGAAAGATGATGCCGTGAAAGTGCTGCACTCAATATGCCAGCAAATTTGGAAAACTCAGCAGTGGCCACAGGACTGCAAAAGGTCAATTTTCATCCCAACCCAAAAGAAAGGCAATGCCAAAGAATGTTCAAACTACTGCACAATTGCACTCATCTCACACGCTACCAAAGTAATGCTCAAAATTCTCCAAGCCAGGCTTTAACTGTACATGAACCGTGAACTTCCAGATCTTCAAGCTGGATTTAGAAAAGACAGAGGAACCAGAGATCAAATTGCCAACATTCGCTGGATCATCAAAAAAGCAAGAGAGCTCCAGAAAAAATATCTACTTTTGCTTTATTGACTGTGCCAAAGCCTTTGACTGTGTGGATCACAGCAAACTGGAAAATTCTTAAAGAGATGGGAATACCAGACCACCTGACCTGTCTCCTGAGAAATCTGTATACAGGTCAAGAAGCAACAGTTAGAACTGGACATGGAACAACAGACTGGCTCCAAATCAGGAAAGGAGTATGTCAAGGCTGTATATTGTCACCCTGCTCATTTAACTTATGTGCAGAGTACATCGTGAGAAATGCCAGGCTGGATGAGGCACAAGCTGGAATCAAGATTGCCGCGAGAAATATCAATAACCTCAGATATACAGATGACACCACCCTCATGGCAGAAAGCAGAGAAGAACTAAAGAGGCTCCTGATGAAAGTGAAAGAGGAGAGTGAAAAAGTTGGCTTAAAGCTCAACATTCAGAAAACTAAGATGATGGCATCTGGTCCCATCACTTCATGGCAAATAGATGGGGAAACAGTGGAAACAGTGACAGACTTTATTTTTGTGGGCTCCAAAATCACTGCAGATGGTGACTGCAGCCATGAAATTAAAAGACGCCTGCTCCTTGGAAGAAAAGTTATGACCAACCTAGACAGCACATTAAAAAGCAGAGACATTACTTTGACAACAAAGGTCCGTCTAATCAAAGCTATGGTTTTTCCAGTAGTCATGTATGGATGTGAGAGTTGGACTAGAAAGAAAGCTGAGCGCCGAAGAATTGATGCTTTTGAACTGTGGTGTTGGAGAAGACTCTTGAGAAAGCCCCTTGGACAGCAAGGAGATCCAACCAGTCCATCTTAAAGGAAATCAGTCCCGAATATTCATTGGAAGGAGTGATGTTGAAGCTGAAACTCCAGTCCTTTGGCCACCTGATTCGAAGAGCTGACTCATTTGAAAAGACCCTGAAGGTGGGAAAGATTGAAGGTGGGAGGAGAAGGGGATGACAGAGGATGAGGTGGTTGGACGGCATCACTGACTCAAAGGAGATGAGTTTGATTAGGCTCCGGGAGTTGGTGATGGACAGGGAAGCCTGGCATGCTGCAGTCCATGGGGTCGCAAAGAGTTGGACAGGACTGAGCGACTGAACTAAACTGAACTGAACAGGAAAAGTGTGAGATACCTTCTCAAAATTGTATGATGAGGACTTCCTTAGGGTTCCAGTGGCTGAGACTTCACACTTCCAATGCAGGGGGCCTGGATTTGATCCCTGGTCAGGGAACTAGATCCCACATGCTACTAAGAGTTCACATGCCACAACTGGGAGATCCCAAAGACCACTGTGAAGATCGAAGATCCCACGTGCCACAACAAACACCCAGTGCAGCCAAATAAATAAATATTCACACACACACACACACACACACACGCACGCACACACACACACACACACACACACACACACACTACTGTGTAATAGCTCTGCCTTTCAGTTAGAGTAAAAGCTTACTGTGTGGATACTAAGTCTGTTCATTCGTGCCCAACTCTTTGTGACCTCATGGACTGTAGCCCCCAGACTCCTCTGTCCATGGGATTCTCCAGGCAAGATTACTGGAGTGGATTGCCATGCCCTCCTCTAGGGGATCTTCCTGACCCAGGGATCGAACCTGCATCTCCAGGGGTTCCTGCATTGCAGGCAGATTCTTTATCGCTGACCTACTGGGAAGCCCAAAAGCTTGCCAGAACCTACATAATCTGGCCCCTTGTTACCCTTCTGATCTACTTCCTTTTTCCCAACTCCCTTTTGGCTCTAATTCAGTCTTGCTGTTTAGTGAACGTACAAATCATTGCCAAGCCCAAGGTCTTTAATTCAGCTTCATTAGATGGAAAGGGAAAGAAAAGCAGCAGTAGCACCTTAAGTGGGAGTTGGAAATGGACTGTAGCCTGCCAGGCTTGTCTGTCCATGGGTATTCTCCAGGCAAGAATTTCAGAGAGGGCTGCCATGCTCTCCTCCAGGGGATCTTCCCAACCCAGGGGTAGAACCCAGGTCTTCCACGCTGCAGACAAATTCTTTACTGTCTGAGCCACCAGGGAAGGCTGGAGGGTGAGCAAAATTCTAGATAAATTGTCCTAGGTGGTGCAGACTTGATTGCTGAGCTGTACTTTTAACTCTAATTCCTAGCTCAACCTTCTCACCTAGGGATTTCTCATCGATTTTTTCCACTTACTCAGTGATTAACTTCAGTTCAGTTCAGTTACTCAGTCCTGTCCAACTCTTTGCGACCCCATGGACTGCAGCATGCCAGGCCTCCCTGTCCATCACCGACTCCCGGAGCCTAATCAAACTCATCTCCTTTGAGTCAGTGATGCCATCCAACCACCTCATCCTCTGTCATCCCCTTCTCCTCCCACCTTCAATCTTTCCCACCTTCAGGGTCTTTTCAAATGAGTCAGCTCTTCGAATCAGGTGGCCAAAGGACTGGAGTTTCAGCTTCAACATCACTCCTTCCAATGAATATTCGGGACTGATTTCCTTTAAGATGGACTGGTTGGATCTCCTTACTGTCCAAGGGACTTTCTCAAGAGTCTTCTCCAACACCACAGTTCAAAAGCATCAATTCTTCGGCGCTCGGCTTTCTTTCTAGTCCAACTCTCACATCCATACATGACTACTGGAAAAACCATAGCTTTGACTAGACAGACCTTTGTTGTCAAAGTAATGTCTCTGCTTTTTAATGTGCTGTCTAGGTTGGTCATAACTTTTCTTCCAAGGAGCAGGCGTCTTTTAATTTCATGGCTGCAGTCACCATCTGCAGTGATTTTGGAGCCCCCCAAAATAAAGTCTGTCAGTATTTCCACTGTTTCCCCATCTATTTGCCATGAAGTGATGGGACCAGATGCCGTCATCTTAGTTTTCTGAATGTTGAGCTTTAAGCCAACTTTTTCACTCTCCTCTTTCACTTTCATCAGGAGCCTCTTTAGTTCTTCTCTGCTTTCTGCCATGAGGGTGGTGTCATCTGTATATCTGAGGTTATTGATATTTCTCGTGGCAATCTTGATTCCAGCTTGTGCCTCATCCAGCCTGGCATTTCTCACGATGTACTCTGCACATAAGTTAAATGAGCAGGGTGACAATATACAGCCTTGACATACTCCTTTTCCTATTTGGAGCCAGTCTGTTGTTCCATGTCCAGTTCTAACTGTTGCTTCTTGACCTGTATACAGATTTCTCAGGAGACAGGTCAGGTGGTCTGGTATCCCCATCTCTTTAAGAATTTTCCACAGTTTGCTGTGATCCACACGGTCAAAGCTTTGGCGTAGTCGATAAAGCAAAAGTAGACATTTTCTCTGGAGCTCTCTTG
Organism: Giraffa tippelskirchi; assembly: GCF_054371585.1. Classification (NCBI taxonomy): domain Eukaryota; kingdom Metazoa; phylum Chordata; class Mammalia; order Artiodactyla; family Giraffidae; genus Giraffa; species Giraffa tippelskirchi. The sequence goes on along the minus strand of NC_137283.1, from coordinate 21,042,358 downwards.
CTTTTTTGATGATCCAGCAGATGTTAGCAATTTGATCTCTGGTTCCTCTGCTTTTTCTAAATCCAGCTTGAAGATCTGGAAGTTCACGGTTCATGTACAGTTAAAGCCTGGCTTGGAGAATTTTGAGCATTACTTTGGTAGCGTGTGAGATGAGTGCAATTGTGCGGTAGTTTGAACATTCTTTGGCATTGCCTTTCTTTTGGGTTGGGATGAAAATTGACCTTTTGCAGTCCTGTGGCCACTGCTGAGTTTTCCAAATTTGCTGGCATATTGAGTGCAACACTTTCACAGCATCATCTTTTAGGATCTGAAATAGCTCAACTGGAATTCCATCACCTCCCCTAGATTTGTTCCTAACTTTGTTCTCACACTTTTCCTGTTAATCAGGGTCATTTTCCCTGCCAAGTTAGAGACTCCCTGTCTTGCCTGGTGACCCCTGAACACAAACAGTCCAAGGTGCCCCAATGGCAGTTGTGGTTTGTAGTTCATTGGAAACTTTCCTGGGCACAGAAAGAGTATACTCCCTTTGAGACCAGGACAATGTGAGCTTCTCCTGTTGAACTGCTGACTGATGCTGGCACCCCCTGCCCCGTGCATGCCTTGGCAGGTAGCATGTCCTCAGGACCTTCCCATAGAATATGGTGCTCGGTGGGTCTTCTAGCCTCTCAGAATAAATCCAAATAGCATTTCTACTTCCCTGAACTATGAAGTCCTTTCTTCCATGGGACTCAGCATCCCATGCATTTCACCTTCATTTAGATTAGCCACAGATTTCTCACAGCTTCTAGATCCAGCAGTGAGTCTGTCCCTATCCCAGGAGACCTTGCTGAGGTATGAAATCCCAAGTCCAAAATGAGTCCTTCCAAGTCAGTATATTCTTGGCTATCCATTCTTATATTTTGGACTATCAATCAGATGCCCACATGGTTCGGGCCCAGTGTTTTACTCCCCTGGCTATGGTTCATATGTGCTAGTTAATTCATTTTAAAAGAGCTTTATTGAATTATACTTAATACATCATACAATTCACCCTTTTATAAAGTATGTAATTCAGTGATTTTTCATATACTCAGATTATTATATGACCATCACCACAATTGAAGTTTAGAACTTTTTTTTATCACCTTCCCCAAAGAAACTCCAAATTTCAATAATTGTCATTTTATTTCCTCATCCCCCAACCCAGCCCTAGGTAACACACAGTCGTCTTTTTGTCTCCATAGACTTGCCTGTTCTGGAGATTTCTTGTGAATGAAATCAGAAAATATGCGGCTTTTTGTGCCTGCTTCCTTTCAGTTGGAATAATACTTCTAAGTTTCCTCCATGTTGTAACACAAATCAGCACTTCTTTCCTTTTTATGGCCAAAATACCAAATTTAATTTATCCATTCATCAGATGATGGACATTTGGATTGTTTGCACATTATGAATAATGCTGCTTTGAATAGCCTGTGAACATTTGTATACAAGTTTTGTGTGGACATATGTTTCACTTCTCTTAGATCTATACTAGGAGTGGGATTGTTTGGTTACATGGTAATTCAGTGTCTAACCTTTTGAGGAAGCTGACAAATTGTTTTCCTAAGTGTCTATACCAGTTTACATTCCCACGGACAATGCCTGAGGGATTCTAGCTTCTCCACTGTGCTAGTTAATTCTTGCATCTCCTTTAGACTTAAATCTCTTTTCTTCTTCATGAGACCCAGCTTTTCTTCACTTTGGCCATAGTGAGACTTAACTAGCATAATGCCTGGCAGCCAAGAGGGTGGGGGCAGTGCCTGGGGCAAGGAGACCTTCAGGGTCTTCCCACATCAGGGAACTGCTGCTTCTCCATACTCAATACTAGTTCTCAGCAGGCTCTGAAGCTCAGGGAAGTCTGCAAAGCCACATTTCTCAAGGGCTTCCACCTAGATGTCCCTGCCCCATGTTTTGGGCCCTCGGTTTTTCCAGTCTGAATGAAATTAAAACTGTCTCTAACACCACATACAAAAATAAAATGCTTTGAAGACCATAAAACTCCTAGAAGTGTTGGAGTTTCAGCTTCAGCATCAGTCCTTTCAATGAATGTTCAGGAATGATTTCCTTTAGGATTAACTGGTCTGATCTCATCAGAATGGCTATCATCAAAGAGAACACAGATAGAAACGTTGGCAAGGATATGGAGAAAAGTTCACCTTTAAACACTGTTAGTGGGAATGTTAATTGATGCAGCCACTGTGGAAAGTAGTATGGAAGGTTTTCAAAATCTAAAAGTTGAATTATCATATGGTCCAGCAATTCTACTCCTGGGTATACAGTTGAAAAAATCAAAATACTACTGAGAAAAGATACATGCATTCCACTGTTCATAGCAGCATTATTTACAATGGCCGAGATATGGAAGCAACCTTAGTGAACATCGGCAATGGGTAAAGAAGATATATATATATATATATATATATATATATCTGCTACACACAGACACACAAGATTCACCAGCAGAGTCAATAGCATTTGGAGGGAACTTATTAGCGATGCAAATTCCTGGGCCCCACCCCAAGACCTCCTGAGTCTGAGGGCGGCCCACCAACCATTGCTGTAAGTGGTACTGGTGCCCACAACGCCTTTGCTTGAACTTCCAGTTACAGCTGATCTGACTTGGGATGGCAACGTGACTTAAGTACAGCTAAACCATATACTGCAGTGGAGCTGTGGGCGGAGAAAGAGCAGCTGGGCGGACCAGGCTTCCTCTTTGTGACGCTGAAGGGGAAATACAGACACCCTGAGTGTTAGCCGCAGGCAGAGCTGGATGAGGTCGAGTCACAGTGATGCGGACACCAAGAGTCCTGAGAAGGCTGGTGTCTGTGTCCTTATCACCAGTGTGTATCACCAGTCAGCTCTGAAGGAAGGAGAGAAGTGAGATGAAACAACTTAAACAGGAAAAAAAGAAAACCACATAAATTTCTCTCTGTGTAAATTTTTCTCATTGGCTGCAGCACAAACTAGCAAAACTTTTTAAGCCTCAGTTAGGGAATTCCCTGGTAGTCCAGTGGTTTGGACTCAGTGCTTCCACTGCAGGGGCCTGAGGTTCAATCCCTGGTTGGGGAACTAACAACCTGCAAGCTGTGCAGCACAGTCACAAATAATAAGCCTCAGTTAACAGGCTTTCCAAATCAGTGGTTTCACCACAGGATGATGCTAAAGAATGCTTAATGAAAGAACCCCACAGCAAAATGTTTCTGCCTCTTTGGACTTCTCATTTCTCCTCTCTAAATATACAGAGGAATGTGTCCTATTTAAAAAAAAAAAACTTTAGAATGCTCATTTTAGATATTACATAACTTGATAGTTATAATAATCATGAGAACTAATAATTCTCCAGCTATTCCTCAGAACCAAGCAATGTTCTAAGTATATTATCACATGTTTTAAGGATTTTAATGTCAATTCCACAGGGACAAGAATTTTCGTGTTTTCTGCTGTAGCCTCATTGCCTGGAATTGTGCTTGACACCTAGTGGATATACAAGAAATTCTTGTTCAATGAATTAAAATGGATTGTCACATAACTATGGAATGGAGGTGCTATTATATCCATCTGGTTGACCCTCCTAGCTGTAAAGATGGAAAGTTAAAAGAAATGATGAAGAAAAATGATTCCCAACTTTTTCAAGAAAAAGGTAGACATATATTTCTATTTCAGATGCTCATACAATGGAAATTTTACTTTTAGTACCCCACTTAATTTGGAAAATGAAACATCAGGATGCTTCTCTGAAGGCAGTACATTAGCAAAGGAAACTGCATATTCGGTCACACCAGTTCCTGTATATATTTGAAAGGTTCAGAAATACATTACCTTTTCAGGCTCCAGGCAATGCTTAACATCTGAATGAACTCCCAATACTTTAAATCACTGGTTCCCCCGGGGTCTGTGACCCAAAGCTCGTTGATTACTGAGGAAATAATATCTCTCTGTAAAGACGTGCCTCACAAAATAGAGATTGTTCTGGCATCAGACCCAAAGATTGGCTTTGGGTCCCAGCATTTGTTTAGAAAACTTTAGTCATTAAGCGTCTATGTGCCTTAATCTCCTACCTTGCCTACTTCATAGTCATATCTTATTGAGACCAAATATGCAGATATAAAAAGAGAAGTAGACACTAATGGATATTATTATGGTATCCTTTGATTTTGTGATGCATTTCCATCCCATTGTATTGTTTCTGAATTCTGGATATATCTTTTTGAGCAAGGGATACCTATAATATGGTTGAGCTTCCTTTTCCCTCAAAAAAATATTTTCAAAGCAGGGATATATATTTCAGTAAATGGTCTTGGAATCAAGGAAACATAGCTTGTTTAGTCCTCTAAATGATATATGAATTCATTTTCTCTCCATGTTCCTATCTCTTGCAATTTGCAACTATAGTCTCTAAAAAAGAATATTGTGCCCTGTGCTACAAGAGGAAACTCTGGTAGGCAGAATAATGGCCCCAGAGATATCCACATTCTAATCTCAGGATCTATAAATATGTTATCTTATGTGGCAAAGGGGATTTTGCAGATGTGATGAAGTTAAGGTCCTTGAGATGGGGAGATAGTCCTGCTCAGTCTGATCACATAGGTGAGCAGAACTCTTCTTGTCTGTGGTCAGAGGAAGATGTGACTAGGGAAGAAAGGTCAAGAGAGATGCAACATTATTGATGTTCAAGGTGAAGAAACGGACCATCTTCTAGTAGGCAGCCACTGGAAGGGAACAGATTTTCCTGCAGAGAACAGAAGGGAACAGATTTTCCTGTAGAGCCCCCAGAAAGGAAGGAAGGGACATTGATTTTGGCTCAGTGAGACCCTTATTGATCTTCTGACCTGTGAAATCCTAAGATAATAAATCTGTGTTGGGTAAGTCACTAAGTTTGTAATCATTTTTTATGGCAGCAATTGGAAACTAACATTAACACATATTTCAGTTCCAGCATTATCACTGGAAGCAGTCTGGGATTACAGCAGAAGGTCAGCAGGTGCACAGGGCATCCTCTGAAGAGTCAGACCATGTGCTTTGGGCTGGGGTCGCAGCTGGACCATGGTGAGTCTGAGCACTAGCGGGAGTCAACCCCTCAACATTCACACTCACTCCTCTCCCTTGTCACTAGAAAAGTGTGAGAGTGGTTTTACATGGGATCAGGGCAGGAACTGGAGGATGATGATAACCTAAATAGGGTTCAGGCACAGGCAGTTTGAGCTCAGATGCTGGATTTTGAGGGGAATTCAGAGAAAGGCCAACCACCCAGCCCCTGGAGATCTGGGGGCCTCTAGAATCAGGAAAAGTCCAAGACATTCTGTGAAAGACAGGAACCCACAGGTCCCAGCCAGCCCCTGACCAGGCAACCAACCCAGAGTTTCTGGAGTCACTTCCCAGAAAACCTCCCAATTCCCTCCTTATAGGTGTGATGCCTAATGTTAGAATCTCTGGACTCTAACACAGGATGATCTGAGGTGGAGCTGATGTAATAATAATAGAAATAAAGTGCACAGTGAATGTAATGTGCTTGAATCCTCCCAAAATCAACCCCTCTGCCATGGTGTGTGGAAAAATTGTGTTCCCCAAAACTGCTCCCTGGTGCCAAAAAGGTTGGGGACCGCTGCTATGAAACATAGAATGCTGCAGCTGATGCTCTACCTTCAGCATCCATCAGAATCACTCAGAGAGCTGCTTAAAACAGACTACTGGGCCCCACTCCCTGCATTTCTGATTCAGCAGATCTGGGATGCAGCAGGAGAATTTGCATTTCTAACAATTTCCCCTGTCTATGGCTGGCAGTCTATGGCTGGCGTACCGCCCTGAAGGCGCCAGATCTCTTCTGACAGTTGCCCCGGTACTGCTCTTACTGCTGTTCTGAGAATTACAGTTTGAGAAATACGGATGTAATGAGTAAGAGCTTAGGACTCAGACAGCCCTTGCTGCTTACAAGTTGAAGGAACAAGTTTTGGAATTCATCTATCAAATAGAGTTAAGAAAATCTAGGTAAAGCACTTAACGTATAGTAGGAGCTTCCCTAGTGGCTCAGTGGTAAAGAATATGCCTACCAATGCAAGAGATAACAGATTCGATCCCTAGTCCAGGAAGATCCCACATGCTGAGAGCAACTAATGCCTTGCACCCCAGCTACTGAGCCTGTGCTCTAGAGCCTGAGAACAGCAACTACTGAAACCCAAGCCCTAGAGCCTGTGCCTCAGCAATAAGAGAAGCCACCACAATGAGAAGCCCATGCACCACAACTAGAGAGTAGCCCCTACTTGCTGCAACTAGAGAAAAGCCTGAACAGCAATGAAGAGGCAGCACAGCCAAAAATAAATAAAATTTTTGAAAAGACCTCTGTAAATGGTCTCTATTACAATGGGTTTATCATCATCATCATTATCATTAATGACAACTTACTAAGTCTAGCATAGCAGACACCAGAGGCACATCTGTAGATAAGCCAGTAGCACACAATAAATGTCATCTCACAAACTGTCCTCCTACAACTGTCAAAACTTTCTCCAAGTCTCTCACCCACGGATTATCATTAAACTTCATATGTCAAGAGGACTCAGAGGGAAGTGTCTGAATAAAATGCTTCACCCACAAAACAGAACAGAGAGGAAGCAGCAAATTTTAAAATATTTTGAGAAAGTTTGTCTAACAATAGAAAGAGGAAGCTCATTTGGGTATGATGCAATCGCCATAGAAATGAATAAAATTAAACTGGACCAGCAGCAAATTAATTAGAAAATAATTGCAGAAAAGAAAAAGGAACTGTGTTATATTTGCTCCTCTGGGAAATCTGACCAAAAAAGTAAGGATTTTGGACTTTTTCTCCTCCCATTTCTAGGATAATTTGTATTACTGTCATGTGAAAAAAAAAACCAAAAAAACAGTCACTCATGGAATGACTCCACTGTTGTTCTTTGAGGAATTTTTTCTCTGGGTCACAGCAACAGAAAAAACATTTGGGAATTCAGGACATTCTTGTGATTTCACCATGGAAAAGTGTCTCTTTCCTGTTGGAACTTGGCCCTATTAATGGACAAGCCAAAAGCTCAATGGAATAAAACCTAAATAAAATAAATAGTGGATTTAATATAATGTATATAATAAAATTGACATAATTAGAAGTAAATGGCATTAGAATTGTAATCTTGGCTTCTGTTTTAAAGCTGACAATAAAGAGCTGGTTAAGAGAACAGATAGCAATTAATTTAGTAGTTTCAGTATTAAATATCTGAGTCAGTGGACTGAGGTCCTGCGTAGGGTCATGAAGCATGGCTTCTCAACCCCACGTGGCCTCTGTGTATCTCTGTGAACTGGAAGGGTCTTTAGATGTCTGTTCCCTCATCAGCAAAAGAAAAGAGTGAGTAGGCCAATCCTTTATAAAATTTCCACTATTGGGAATTCCCTGATGGTCCAGGGGTTAAGAATCCATGCTCTCAGTGCTGAGGGCCTGGACCCAATCCCTGGTTGGGGAACTAAGATCCCACAAGCCTAGCGGCCAAAAAGAAAAAAGAAAATTCCACTATCAAGTATCCTTTTATAGAAACTACTTTTCAACTAAAGGACTTCACTGTGTACATAGCTTTGCATACCAGCTATTTGATTAAATGCTTTTGTGTGCAAGGAGTAAAGTTGCATTAATAATGATAATAATAGACTGGAGCATTAACTAATAATGTCTTGAGTATTTACTATGTGCTGAGCACTTAGATGGGATTCCCTGATAGCACATTTGGTAAAGAATCCGCCTGCAATGCAGGAGACCCCAGTTTGATTCCTGGGTCAGGAAGATCTGCTGGAGAAGGGATAGGCTACCTACTCCAGTATTCTTGGGCTTCCCTTGTGGCTTAGCTGGTAAAGAATCTGCCTACAATGCAGGAGACCTGGGTTCGATCCCTGGGTTGGGAAGATCCACTGGAGAAGGAAACGGCTCAGTTCAGTTCAGTCGCTCAGTCATGTCCAGCTCTTTGCGACCCCATGAAGCACAGCATGCCAGGCCTTCCTGTCCATCACCACCTCCTGGACTTTACCCAAAATCATGTTCATCGAGTCGATGATGCCATCCAGCCATCCCATCCTCTGTTGTCCCCTTCTCCTCCTGCCCCCAATCCTTCCTAGCATCAGGGTCTTTTCCAATGAGTCAACTCTTCGCATGAGGTGGCCAAAGTATTGGAGTTTCAGCTTCAGCATCAGTCCTTCCAATGAACAACCAGGACTGATCTCCTTTAGGATGGACTGGTTGGATCTCCTTGCAGTCCAAGGGACTATCAAGACTCTTCTCCAACACCACAGTTCAGAAGCATCAGTTCTTCAGTGCGCAGCTTTCTTCACAGTCCAACTCTCACATCCATACATGACTACTGGAAAAACTATAGCCTTGACTGGACGGACCTTTGTTAGCAAAGTAATGTCTCTGCTTTTTAATATTCTATGTAGGATGGTCATAATTTTCCTTCCAAGGAGTAAGCGTCTATTAATTTCATGGCTGCAAACACCATCTACAGTGATTTTGGAGCCCAAAAAAATAAAGTGTAACACTGTTTCCACTGTTTTCCCATCTATTTCCTGTGAAGTGATAGGACCAGATGCCATGATCTTAGTTTTCTGAAGGTTGAGATTTAAGCCAACATTTTCAGTCTCCTCTTGCACTTTCGTCATGAGGCTTTTTAGTTCCTCTTCACTTTCTGCCATAAGGGTGGTGTCATCTGCATATCTGAAGTTATTGATGTTTCTCCCAGCAATCTTGATTCCAGCTTGTGCTTCTTCCAGCCCAGCGTTTCTCATGATGTACTCTGCATATAAGTTAAATAAGCAGGGTGACAATATACAGCCTTGACGTACTCCTTTTCCTATTTAGAACCAGTCTGTTGTTCCATGTCCAGTTCTAACTGTTGCTTCCTGACCTGCATACAGGTTTCTCAAGAGTCAGGTCAGGTGGTCTGGTATTCCCATCTCTTTCAGGATTTTCCACAGTTTATTGTGATCCACACAGTCAAAGGCTTTGGCATAGTCAATAAAGCAGAAATAGATGTTTTTTGGAACTCTTTTGCTTTTTTGATGATCCAGCGGATATTGGCAATTTGATCTCTGGTTCCTCTGCCTTTTCTAAAAGCAGCTTGAACATTTGGAAGTTCACAGTTCACGTATTGCTGAAGCCTGGCTTGGAGAATTTTGAGCATTACTTTGGGAGTGTGTGAGATGACGGCAATTGTGCGGTAGTTTCAGCGTTCTTTGGCATTGCCTTTCTTTGGGATTGGAATGAAAACTGACCTTTTCCAGTCCTGCAGCCACTGTTGAGTTTTCCAAATTTGCTGACATATTGAGTTTAGCACTTTCACAGCGTCATCTTTTAGGATTTGAAATAGCTCAACTGGAATTCCATCACCTCCACTAGCTTTGTTCATAGTGATGCTTCCTTTTTTTTTTTTTTTTAATTTTAAATTAGTTTATTTATCTACGTAGTGATGCGTCCTAAGGCCCACTTGACTTCACATTCCAGGATGTCTGGCTCTAGGTGAGTGATCACACCATCGTGATTATCTGGGTCGTGAAGATCTTTTTTGTACAGTTCTTCTGTGTATTCTTGCCACCTCTGCTTAATATCTTCTGCTTCTGTTAGGTCCATACCATTTCTGTCCTATATAGAGCCCATCTTTGTATGAAATGTTCCCTTGGTATCTCTAATTTTCTTGAAGAGATCTCTAGTCTTTCCCATTCTACTGTTTTCCTCCATTTCTTTGCACTGATCGCTGAGGAAGGCTTTCTTATCTCTCCTTGCTATTGTTTGAAACTCTGCATTCAAATGGGAATATCTTTCATTTTCTCCTTTGCTTTTCACTTCTCTTCTTTTCACAGCTATTTGTAAGGCCTTCTCAGACAACCATTTTGCGTTTTTTGCATTTCTTTTCCATGGGTATGGTCTTGATCCCTGTCTCCTGTACAATGTCACGAACCTCCGTCCATAGTTCATCAGGCATTCTGTCTTATCAGATCTAGTCCCTTAAATCTATTTCTCACTTCCACTGTATAATCATAAGGGATTTGATTTAGGTCATACCCGAATGGTCTAGTGGTTTTCCTTACTTTCTTCAATTTAAGTCTGAATTTGGCAATAAGGAGTTCATGATCTGAGCCACAGTCAGCTCCCGGTCTTGTTTTTGCTGACTCTATAGAGCTTCTCCATCTTTGGCTGCAAAGAATATAATCAATGTGATTTCAGTTTTGACCATCTGGTGATGTCCATGTGTAGAGTCTTCTCTTGTGTTGTTGGAAGAGGGTGTTTGCTATGACCAGTGCGTTCTCTTGGAAAAACTCTATTAGCCTTTGCGCTGCTTCATTCTGTATTCCAAGGCCAAATTTGCCTGTTACGTCAGGTGTTTCTTGACTTCCTACTTTTGCATTCCAGTCCCCTATAATGAAAAGGACATCTTGTTTGGGTGTTAGTTCTAGAAGGTCTTGTAGGTCTTCATTGAACCATTCAACTTCATCTTCTTCAGCGTTACTGTTTGGGGCATAGGCTTGGATTACTGTGATATTGAATGGTTTGCCTTGGAAATGAACAGAGATCATCCTGTCGTTTTTGAGCTTGCATCCAAGTACTGCATTTCAGACTCTTTTGTTGACCATTATGGCTACTCCATTTCTTCCAAGGTTTCCTGCCCACAGTAGTAGATACAATGGCCATCTGAGTTAAATTCACCCATTCCAGTTCATCTTAGTTCACTGATTCCTAGAATGTCGATGTTTACTCTTGCCATCTCCTGTTTGATCGCTTCCAATTTGCCTTGATTCACGGACCTAACATTCCAGGTTCCTATGCAATATTGCTCTTTACAGCATCGGACCTTGCTTCTATCACCAGTCACATCCACAACTGGGCATTGTCTTTGCTTTGGCTCCATCCCTTCATTCTTTCTGGAGTTATTTCTCCACTGATCTCCAGTAGCGTATTTGGCACCTACTGACCTGGGGAGTTCCTCTTTCAGTATCCTATCATTTTGCCTTTTCATATTCTTCATGGGGTTTTCAAGGCAAGAATACTGAAGTGGTTTGCCATTCCCTTCTCCAGAGGACCACATTCTGTCAGACATCTCCATCATGACCCGTCCATCTTGGGTGGCCCCACATGGCATGGCTAAGTTTCATTGAGTTAGACAAGGCTGTGGTCCGTGTGGTCAGATTGGGTAGTTTTCTGTGATTATGGTTTTAGTGTGTCTGCCCTCTGATGCCCTCTCGCAACACCTACCATCTTATTTTGGTTTCTTTTACTTGGACGTGGGGTATCTCTTCACGGCTGCTCCAGCAAAGTGCAGCCGCTGCTCCTTACCTTGGACGAGGGGTATCTCCTCACGGCCGCCCCTCCTGACCTTGAACGTGGAGTAGCTCCTCTCTGCCCTCCTGCGCCCATGCAGCCACCGCTCCTTGGACGTGGGAAACGGCTACCCACTCCAATATTCTGGTCTGGAGAATTCCATGGACTGTATAGAGGTGGACACAACTGAGCGAGTTTTACTTTCACTTTGAAGGCAATGAGGGAAGTTCTATAATGATACAAATTGGACCAATGGGGAAATTGAGGCTCAGAGAGTTTGGGTAAATTAATTATCTGGAAAGGGGCCAGTACAGGTCTTGCCCAGAGTCATGGGGCTTGTAAGTGGAATACTGGGATTGGAAAGTGGGACTTGGATTTCTGCAGTGTGATGGTCGCCCCACTGCAATTTGTTACTTGGTTACACTGCCCCACACAGTGGTGGTGGCACGTTACATGGCTGCGAATGGCTTGGGATTAGACAAGGAAATAATCAGGACTTTAGACAGTTCTAGATATTGGCCACCCTCAACTTCACTCCCAGTATCTTACTTTCCGTTGAGCATCTCCTCTGTGTTCCCCCTCTGTTCTCTCTTAGTTATTTTTGCAAACCTCATCACTTTGGTTTGCACAGTGCTTATCCAACCCCTGTGACTTTGAAAATTTAGGCCTCACAGTCATTTCCCGAAATCTCTCTGTTTCTTTATTTAAATCTAAAGAACATCAATTTTGGCAAAGATACAGGATACAAAATTAATATTCAGAAATTTCTGCTGTTTCCATATACTAACAACTGTCAGAAGAAGAAATTAATAAAACAAGCACATATTTAATAGTGTCAAAAAGAATAAAATACCTAGGAATAGATCCATCTAAGGAGATAAAGACCTGTTCTTGGAAAACTGTAAGACAGTGATGAAAGAAATTGAAAACAATCCAAACAGAGGAAAGATCTGTTGTGCTCATGAATTGGAAGAATTAACAGTGTTAAAATGACCATATTCTCCAAGGCAACCTACAGAGTCAATGTACTTCTATCAAAATACCAATGACATTTTTTCAGAAAACTAGAACAAATAATTCTTAAATTTGTATGGAACCATAGAAGACCCTGAATAGCCAAAACGATTTTGAGAAAGAAGCACATGTTTCTAGCAAGGTGTTGCATCCTATGAATGAAAAGTTTCCCAAACTTCCCAAACAGGCTTCTTCTCTATGGGAGAATGATGGGAACCTATGACCTCATTCCCCTCCCCCTGCCCCCTGCATAGACTTTTAAGGCAAACTCCACTGTTCTCTCGTTTCCTCAAGGTTTTTCTGCTTTCACTACATTTTAAATGAGATAGTAACAAAAAGTAAGATTATAATTTAAATTGTAATTTAACTATATATAATAAAATTTAATAATATTATAATTTAAATTATAACAAGATTATATTATAATTTAATATAATATAAGTAAGATTATAATTAAATTATAATTTAAAATTACAATTTAATTAATCAAAAATTAATTACTGGCTGATTAAGAATTATTCCATCAAACACATGACAGTATTTTCCCTCTTTTATTTTGAATGTGGATTGACATGTCACCAAGTGCCACTCTATGGCTTCAAAACATGGTTCCAAAATAGGTTAGCATTATAAGAAGTCTTTTTTTCTCTTTTCTTTTTTAATATTGGTGTCTCTTCCCTTGTGATCATGTTCTGAAAATAAATTAAGTGGAAGAGAAATAAAGGCTAATTTAATCTGAGAACCTAATTTCTAATACTGATTTGAGGTCAAAATGTACACTTCTTTTTTAAAAAAAAGAATCAAGGGCAACAGACATAATATCTTTATAATAGAAACTTTTCACCCTACTTCTCAAGCCAAGTGAACTTTTTCAAAACCGGGTGAACTCAGACATTTTGGTCTTTCAGAAGGTCAAATGATCATTCAGTTATATACAAGTTAAAAATAATTAGTAGGGATTTCTCTGGTGGTCCAGTGGCTAAGATTCTGCCTGCCCAGTGCTGGGGCCTGGTTCGATCTCTGGTTGGGAAAATAGATCCCACATGCCACAACTAAGAGTTCACAGGCTGCAACTAAGAGACCCGGTACAGCCTAATAAATAATTTTTTAAAAAGAAAAAACATTAGTAAATCCTTACTGGAATCATTTTTCGGAAAGATCAGATCTATTACTTGTTCCTATATGGAATTATTTTCATGGAGCCGTAATATATGTTGTTCTTTTTCATTCAGATAGAAAACAGTATATCTGGAAACTCAGAATGGCCTTGCTTTTCCTATGAATGGTATCCTTTTGGAAACAATAATCTTTTTCTTTTACAAATCCTTATTTATTTTTGATGATGGGAATACTATATGCTTGTTGAATTTTTTGTTCTAGAGAACACTTATCTGTACAGAATTGCTCATTGGCATCAAAGATTGTCAGTTTCATCTATTAATACTTCTCAAAGTACCTAAGGTATTGAGTAAGACTTTGACTGCCTCTAAAATAAATGTACTGCTTCCTCCTCATACCCCTAAGTAGCACAGTTATATGTGTAATTTAAAGAGTTTGTTTGAGGGAGAGTTGAATAGAGAAACTACTCACAAGAAGCTATTCCTCTCCTTCACTTGCTATATTATATTCAATATAAGTGTTTCCATGACAAAGGATCATCTTGATAATGTGCATCTTTATCAAGGGAGAAATATTCCCTTCTTTAATCAGTTCACCACCCTCGATGGTAGTAAAGTAATTAAAGAAGGCCACAGGACATACACAGCATCAAGCCGATCTCAGTCACAACTGCTAGGTCTGCAAAATATTACTGGAGAGAAGAACAATGAAAGAAATGGGATGAAAGACCATCTGACGGCTATAGCTTATGGTTAAAAAGCAGCCAGACTTCCTATTTGTTACCCTCAAATTCTGCCTTTGAAAGTCTGAAATTCCTTTGGAAGGAAGGTAATGATAAAGAAAAAAACAGAGACTTCCCTGGTGCTCCAGAAGCTTAGACCTCACACTCCCAATTCCGGGGCCCCGGTTTGATGCCTGGTCTGGGCACTAGATCCCACATGCTGCAACTAAGACTTGGAAAAACTAACTAAATAAATGCTGCTAAGTGACTTCAGTTGTGTCTAATTCTTTGCAACCCCATGGGACTGTAGCCCACCAGGCTCCTCTGTCCATGGGATTCTCCAGGCAAGAGTGGGTTGCCATGCCCTCCTCCAGGAGATCTTCCCGACTGAGGGATCGAACCCGCATCTCTTATGTTTCCTGTGTTGGCAGGCAGGTTCTTTACTACTAGTACGAGCTGAAAGTGAAAGTGAAAGTCCTCAGTTGTGTCCGACTCGTAGCGATCTCATGGACTGTAGTCCATGGAATTCTCCAGGCCAGCATACTGGAGTGAGTAGCCTTTCCCTTCTCCAGGGGATCTTCCCAACCCAGGGATGGAACCCAGGTCTCTCACATTGCAGGTGGATTTTTTACCAGCTGAGCCACAAGGGAAGACCAGGAAAACTGGAGTGGGTAGCCTAGCCTTTCCCCAGGGGATCTTGCCAAGCCAGGAATTGAACCGCATTTCAGGCGGATTTTTACCAACTGAGCTATCAAGGAAGCCCCAAAATAGATAAATAAGTAAATAAATATTAAAAAAGAAGAAAAGCAGACAGCAAAACACTTTGTATTCTACTGTTTTTTTTTTTCTCTTCTCAATGCCCAGTATAGAACCCAGTAGACAGATTATGTGTGTGTTCAGTCGCTCAGTTATGTCCCATTCTTTTGCAACCCCGTGGACTGCAGCCCACTTGGCTTCTTTGTCCATGGGATTCTCCAGGCAAGAATACTAGAGTGGGTTGTCATTTCCTCCTCCAGGGGATCTTCCCGACCCAGGGATCGAACCCATATCTCCTGCATTGGCAAGCCTATTCTTTACCACTGAGCCACCAGGGAGGCCAGTCCCAGAGTACATAGGTACCCATCAAATGTCAGTTCAGTACTGACCGCCAGCTACTTAAGCAGCCAATAAAATGTTCCTGTGTAAATTCCTCTACTTGACCCCTACACCTCCAATCCCACTTCTCATGTCTGACCCCCCACCTCACTGATCTGTTTCATAAAGGATTAACGTCAAACTCTCCATCTGGGATGAACTCATGATGCAGATTACCCATATCCTAAAACTACAATTAGAGGAAAATGCTACTTTAAATCTGAGAACAAAATTAAGTGGGAACAAAAGGAAGTAGTTTACTCTCTTGAGTCTGGATATGCTGATGCAACACAGGAAGTGCAATAGCTGCAGGTTCTGCTTGATTGGTAACTGAATTAAGTAGATTTCAGTACTTGCTTTAGTGACCAGGTCTATTGATCATTAAATAACTTTCCCAGGACAAGGGAAAAATTAAGCCCGTAAAAATTATGAAGTTTTCCACTTCTCTTTTCTTATGCATCATTTGCTTTGCTTTCCTGGTTGAGTTGAAAAAAGCCTAAGAAGGATATATTGTGATGAATTACTCATAATTTGGACACCTTTGACACCAATTTGCCTTGTTATAGTAACTAACTTGTTTTACATTTTACTTAAAAAGCTAAATGGAAATTTTAAAATAATTTGTTACACTTAACTATCACCTTCAAAGGTATGAAGTAGTTCTCCAGCATAACTGTGAAATGATCACAAAATGGTCATAGAAATATCTAAAATTTGGCAAGATTTTAGATAATTTTTTGAATAAATAGACAAGGACAAACACGTAAACATGATTTTTTTAAGATTGCATACATATGCATGTTTTGCGAGTGAGTTTCAGAGACCACAAGATGCCACTTTTAAATACTCTAGGGTACATCTCCTAAGGACAAGGGCATTCTCCTCTATAACCACAATACCATTATGACACCCAAGAAAATTAGTAATTCCGTGTGCTCAGTCATTTCAGTCATGTCTGACTCTGTGACTCCAGGCTCCTCTGTCCATGGGATTCTCCAGACAAGAATACTGAAGTGGGCTGCCAGGCCCTCCTCAGTAATTTCACAATATTCTTTAATATACAACCTAGATTCAGATTTTTCCAGTTGCTGAAAAATGTCTTCCATAGATTTTTTTGTTTCTTCCAATTCAGGATCCAGTTACTGGTGACATGTTGTATTTAGTTGTAGTATTTAGTTGTAATATTTGTTTTAGTCTTTTAAAATCCAGATAGCCCTCCTGCTATTTTTTTTTCCCATGACATAGATTTATTTGAAGAGTTTAGATGAATGGTCTTGTGGAATGCCCATATCCTGGGCTAGTTTGACTGTGTGGTGAAATATTTTGGGCAAGAATGTTTCACTTGTGGTGTCATGGGCTTCTTATAGAATCATATTAGGATGTAGATAGTGTTTGCTTGTCCCAGTATTTTTGATAGTAAATTTTATCCTTGGTTAATGTTGGGCAATTGCCATATTTCTTCACTATAAAGGTCCAGTGTGCTCAGTCACTCAGTCATGTCTGACTCTTTGCAACCCTATGGACTGTAGCCGGCCAGCTCCTCTGTCCATGGGATTCTCCAGGTAAGAATACTGGAGTGGGTTGCCATGCCCTCTTCCAGGGGATCTTCCCCACCCAGGGATTGAACCTGTGTCTCTTATGTCTCCTGCATTGGCAGGGGAGTTCTTTACCACTAACGCCACCTGGGAAGCCTCAAAGGTGCACTTACCCCTTCCTAATGACTGGATGGTGAGGAGGCTGAGTTTACGGACCATGTGCATTTATTTTTCCCTATCAACATTTTACCCAGGAAGTTTGGTATTTATTGATACTGTCTAAACAAATGTTTACTGCAGAAGCTGCAAAATGGTGATTTTCTAATTTTATTATTCCTTCTACATGTATTAGGTGGGTACTTCTATAAGGAAGAGCTTTCTGTTTTTCTTTTGGCAAACAGATTTCCTTTCAGTTCAAACACTAGGATAAGATAATGAGGCCTTTCCTAAGGTTTCTTCAAGTCCCGAGATCTAACTTGGCTACCAGAGTAGTTTAGGATAATAGTCTTACAGATGGGAGGCGGGAGAGGGAGGGAATTGTCTGAGTTGGTAATAAAGCCTTTGTTCTGCATGTGTCACAGGAAGATAATGGGTAAGAAAGCAATAGTGCTTTTGATTTGCTCACAAGGTTCTTGATAATATTGGCAGCAATAATCAGAGATGGTATAGCTGTCACTTTCATATAGTTCAAAGTGGTAGTAAATACTTCATTTTTGTGTTCTATAGCTATAATGTTGCCTCCTGGGTTTTATATCATTGACAATTTGCCCATATTCCCTCCACATGCAAGGTTACTGACAAATAGTAAATTTATTTATTTATTTATTTGCTTTGGATCTTAGTTGCTGCACACGTGATTTTGCTTGCATCATGTAGGATCTTTTGTTGCGGCACACAGACTCAAGTTGTGGTGCGTGGCCTCAGTAGTTGTGGTGCACAGGCCTAGTTGCTCCATGGTATGTGGAGTCTTAGATCTTAGTTCCCTGACCAGGGATCAAACCCGTGTTCCTTACACTGCAAGACGGACTCTCAACCTCTGGATCAGCAGGGAAGTCCCCAACAGTCTCTTTTAAACTCCAGAGATAGGACAGCAACTATAGGGCCTCTTCCAGTTCGTCCTTTTTCTTAGCCTCAGAGGATGCCCAGAGCCTCAGCTCAGGAAAAACATTTTGCTTTTCCTATAGCTCAATGCTTTCTTGGTGGCTCAGATGGTAAAAGAATCTGCCCACAATGCAGGAGACCCTGGTTCGATCCCTGGGTCAGGAAGATACCCTGGAGAAGGGAAGGGTTACCCACTCCAGTATTCTTGCCTGGAGAATTCCATGGACAAAGGAGCCTGCTGGGCTACAGTCTACAGGGTTGCAAAGAATGGACACGACTGAGCTACCAACACTTTTTTCCTAGCTCCATACCAAATTGTTCTCTCTCTTGCTCTTGTCCAAATGCCAACTGTACTTTTCCCAATTCAGATAGGGCTGCTGTGTGTTTCTGGGTCATTTCTTCTGGCCATCCTTATGGTTACAATAGTGAATTAGCCAGTAAATGCTGAACACCTACTCTGTATGCAAAGCTGAGGTAGATGCTACACAAATATAGGGATCTGGTCTTTATCTTCAAAGAGTTTATCTGGTGAGAGAGACAATGTCACAGAAAGATGGAGCTAAAAGCCAATCTAGTCTTGCAGGAGTATCTGTGAATGAGTGGGGTGGGGCAGGGTTGGTGGTGGTGTTGGTATGAGGAATTCCAAGAACCGGTGCTAAAATTGTGAGCATTTGTGTTGTGCTGGGGCAAGTGTCCGTGGGTTTTCAGATTCTCAAAAAGGGCTTTGAGTACACCCTTCCACCACAAAGATAAAGTAAGATGTTTCGATAAAACCCAAATGAACTTTTTGGCCAATGCAATAGAATCTTTTACCTGGGAGAAAATGGGGACTAATATTGCCCTAACAATCTGAAGTTTGGTTTGGAGGTGAGTCCTGTTTCATCACAATCAACATTTTCTCCATGCTTGTTGACAATGTTGTCTTGGTACAGCTGGGGTGAGCTTGCAAAACCACTCATATCCAAGGACCTGTGTGATCTGGTGAGGTTGGCAGAACAAGGACCATTGGTTTCACTCTATCAAAATAACTGTGACTGGCCACAGTTACATGGATATTAAGGGTGCAGCTGGGGGCCACACCCTTCCCCCCCACCCCGATCTTTGCTTTCTCCAGCATATCTTGCTCTCTTAATCAGGGTAGCATTTGAGGGTGGGCTTCTAGGAAGATTAATTCAGTTGCACTTTTTAGCTAAATGCCACTGACAAGAACCTGTTTCTATTTGTAGGGTTTCCCTGGGGTAGCTGGTGTGCTAGTTTTGGATGTTCTTCAGATGTCTGCTCAGTCTATCAAAGTATCCTGACTGCAAAGCCCTTCTACTTCCCCGCATAGGGCATTTTCAAGGGCAGAGTCATAAATGGCAGCTTTCAGGGCTGGTCGTCATCTCAAATTGGATCTTGAGAATCCGGTTCTTGGTGCTCTAGACCAGCACTGTCCAGTGTATGACATAAGCCTTGTGCATAATTTTGAATATTGTAGTAATATAGTAAAAAAGTTTAAAAGGAAACAGATGACATTAATTTTTTTATTTCAAATAATGCTTTCGTAAAAGTATTAGTTTAAATAGAATTAAATATCTAACATAATTTTTAAAAATTGAAATATAATTTATATATTGTGTAACATTAAGGTATACACTGTGAGGTGACATTAGTTTTAATAGTTACTTTGTTTAACTCATATCCAAATATTATCATTTTACCATGTGATCAACATAAAAATATTGATATTTCAATTTTTTTGTCATAAGTGTTTGAATTTAGTGTGTATTTTACACCTTCTTCACAACCCAGTTACAAATAGCTACATCTTAAGTGCCCAAATGTCTAGTAGCTACTATATTAGAAAGCACAGATCTAGAAAATTTTTCTAGGAAAAAAGACAACTAAGACAAATAAGCCCCCTTACCTCTATGGATAATGGAGGGTGAATTGGGCAGTGGCCCTTTTATTGTGATATCAATCACCAGTCATACACCATCACAGAGAACTTCTGAGCATCATTGCAAATTTACTACAACTACCTTATGGAGACCCAGTAGCTTCCAGAAATTGAGGTTAGTTGCATAATGTTGAAAAGGACTATTCATACATACAGGTAGAAGAAACAGTCTGTGACGCAAATGGGCTACAAGGTGTGTGCCCAGAAAATATGTTCATCTAGCTTGCCACATGCCTGCCACACCTCCTGTCAAAACACCTTTTTAGAATGAACATTTTTTTTTTTTTTTGGCATATGTAAAAAAATACACAGACAAAGGACTAAGGCTTTCTGAGTTAGGGATGGTAGGGAATACAACCATGAATAAGAGATGGTCCCTGCCTTTAATGAAGCTTGTCTTCTCAATGGGAAGACAGTGGAGATAACAGTTAAAGGTCAGGTGTCCACAATATGGTGAGGATGAATATTACCCAACTCCAGCCCTCAGACATGACCAAGTTTTCTTAAGAAAACCCACGTTAAAATCCCACTGTTTTTCTGAGTTAGAAGCACAGGAAATAATCACCCTTTAATATTTATCAGTTATGTTAGCATAGAATGATTTGTTGAATTTAAAACATAGAGCCACAAACCATTTAGAAATGGAACAGATTATTTTCATGAAGGAAAAGAAGGGGACAGATGTGTAAGGTGTGGATTCATTTTTTGTGACAGGTTGGGGGAGCTTCTCGCTGATGGGATGATGTTGAAAAAGAGGAGGAGACAGGAGTGAAAGTGATAACCATTCCTGCCTGATTAAATGCTTACATGAGGAGACAAATACAACGTATATGTTTACATTGGGGAAGCTGTGGATGGCAGTAGTTAAGAACCAAGGATTGGGAGACTTCCCTGCTGGCCCAGTGGTTAAGAATCCCTTGCAAATGCAAGGGACATCCCTGGTTCAATGCAAGGTTTGATCCCTGGTTGGGAAACTAAGATCCCACATGCTGCAACTAAGACCTAAGGCAGCCAAAAAAAAAAAAAGAAAAAGAACCAGGGTTTGGGAGTCAAGACAGCCTACACCACTGTGTGACTTTGGGAAAGTTACTTAACCTCTCTATGCCTCAACTTTCTCATAAGTCAAAAAGAAAAAAAGGTTCATTAATAGGATTTGATGAGAGAATGTACATGAAGAGTTTAGAATAATGCCTGGCACATGGCATGAATCCAATAATTATTATCTAAATTATTATCCAATAATTATTATTAGTTTGGGCATATTATGTCAGTAATAATTATTAGCTATGGTGCTCCCCTAATTTGTTCCTTAAGTCCACAAGACTGTGGACTCTGTATCAAGCAATCCTGACAGAAGGTTGGCAAATTCTAATGATTTTCTCCCTCTCCGATGGCAAAACTAGGGCAGAGATAAAAAATGACTTGCCCAAGGGCTCAGAGGCTGCTCCCAAAATTCGGAGGGAGGCCATTTAAAGTAGTGCTGATGGATTTCCCCAAAGACAAGGACTTAGTACACTTATAAGCTGGAATTGGAATCCAGGCTGCACTACTTAACTGATGGTGTCATTTTGGGAATTAGATAAATTCTTTGAGCCCTCAGTTGTGCCTCTTTCAAATAGGGACAATAAATAAGCCAAGGGTTGTTAAAACTCATGAAAAGTGCATGTGGGCTGGGCTCAAAAAAGTCAAACTCCTCAGTTATTATTATTGCTGTTGTTGCTGTTGTAGCAGATACTTTGCGGCGGTAGGCAGTGCCTATCCGGAACACCGTGGAACACTCAACACCATGCCCCAGTGCCTGGCACCCCGTACACTCTCAGGAAATGTTTGGAGAATGAACGCACATGAGGCTCGACTTGCCCACCTTCCCAAAGCGGGAGCCTGAGCAGATAGCCCAGGATGTCCAGGCATCACTTAGCAGTGAGCTGAAGCCACTTTGTCCCCAGAAGCCCCTGTAGGACCTGCTGGAGGGCGCCCCGCTTGGACGCGCATCTTCTTGTGAGCGGCTCGCTCCAAAGCCCTTATTTTTCTGGTTTGCGGTTTATTTACTTAAGCATTTACAGCTCCCGGGAGCAGAGGGGCTGCTTGTAGCAGCGTCAGGACCGAGGTCGCGATTCGTATTTATTTTCTGCCTCTCAATCTCAGCGCTGCCAAGTCACAACCTGGCTCCTTTATATGTGCACGGAGACGCTTGCGTTTCTTTACCTCCTGCGGGGCAAGGAAAGACACGCGCAGTTCAGGTTCAGGAAAGCGCTTTCAAGCCTCTTGCCTGTGTTCCCACTTGCGTTGCTCCCAGACTTAGGTTTATGTGCAAACCCGAAGAGAGCGGAACAGCTTAAATAAAGACAGCCTCACGCGTTTAATCCTTGACCGCAAACACTGGAGTTTTTGTGCCCTGGATTTCTGAAATTCTTGGCTCGGGGACTCAAAGCGGGGGAAGGGTTGGTAACAGCTTGTAAAAACTTCCCAAAGCAGAAATCCGAGCTCCTCCCCTCCCCCTGCTCCCAATGACACCTGGATTCTAGAGAAATGGGGCAGCCGAACGAGGAGCGTCCCCAGGGGCTGGGGGCGCCCCCCACGGGTGGTTTTGAGTCGCGGGTTCCTAAGTCAGCGGGTTCTCGGCGCCGAGCCGGCTTTGAAGCCCGGACTCTCCGCAGGACGCCCCTCCCTGTCCCAGTGCGCGTCTATTTAGAGCCCAGCCTGGGAGCCCATGGGATTCTGGGACTTGTAGTTCACCCTCGCAGCCCCAGGCACTGCCACGACCCCGGACTCGGACTACATTGCCCAGGGAGCTTCCCGGCCTATATAAGCTGCCAGGAGCTGCTTCGAAGTGCAGTAACCATGTGGATGTGCTGCTGAAGCGTTTCCTCTAGCTCGCTGGGGTGGGAGGAGAGAAGGAGGAGGTGGTGGTGGAGGAGGAGGCAGAGGGTGGAGAGAGAGAAATCGCACGCCGAGAGGAGGTGTGGGTGTTCCGCTTCCATCCTAACGGAACGAGCTCCCTCTTCGCGAACATGGGATTACCCAGCGGCTGCTAACCCCCTCTCCTCGCCCTGCTCCGCCAAAGTGGCGTGGCTCTCCGGGCACTAAGGTAGCGGCTGGGGCCGGGCAGAGGGCGCGGGGAGTCGGTACTGTCCCCAGGAGCAGAAGTTTTTGCCTCGCTCTCTGGGAGTTCTTGGTGGATTTGCATGCACTTGCATGCATTTGGGGGGTTCTTTTACTGAGGGCATTTTGGGGGTGTTCATTTGAGGTTAAAAAAATTCTCAATTCCATCGACTGGCTTTGAGGCTACTCATTCTGGGTTGTAAAGGCATTCCCTCAAGTTGGAAACTAGCAGCAGCTGCAGGAAATAGTGGGGTTTTTTTGGGGGGGTGGAGGTCGTGGAGATGTCCTATGTGAGTAGGCTAAAGGAAACAATCTTTCTTAAAATGTAGCCTTCCGTTGTGCTGCAAGGGAGAGGAATGCATATGTGGGGGCCCCAGTGGGGAGGTTTTAGAAAAACGGAAGAAAACCCGAGGAGCGGTGAGGGATGAAGTGTGGACGAAGCTCACGCCTGATGGGGATGCGGGCTTCGGATACTTGGCCTCCACTCCTGGAAACAAGTGCTTTGGGATCTGCCAAACACTTCTCTTAGTTTCAGCCCCCCTGCGCGTTCGAAGTTTGTGCGTACTTGGTCTCACTTGTCAGTTGTATATTGGAAACAGATGAAATGACCTGTAATCTTCACCTAAGTGAACCCACCAACCTACCTGTCAAATTTAATGGTGGTGGCGGTCCTGCGTGTTTATGTGTGTGTTTTGGGGGGAGTAGGGTTGTCTCTCCAGGAAGGAGGCTAACTGAAAGTGGAAGTGTAGAATTTGAAAATTTCTATTAGGGACCCACTTCTGTCCAATCTAGCATTCAGCTTTCTTTCCTTCTCAATTACTTAGGAGCTGACCACCAGGGAGCAGAACTCACACCCCTGGCTGGGCGTGTTTTGGCAACAGTGTGCCTGACCTGGGTCAGGTGAGTGCGGAAGCCTGAAAGCTGTAGTTAATAATGAGTTCTGGTCCTAAGCTCATTTTAAGTTCTCGCTAAGGAGTCATGGAGATGGGGAGTAGGAAGAGACAGGAAACTCCATGGCGAAGTCTCTGAAATTTGTCCCTGCGTGTGGTAAGGGCTTTAGGGAATGTATGAGATCCAGGGGGCAGTCCTGCCTAGTACTTTTGGCCCTGACTCAGAAGTGAAGCAGCCTAAAGTTTTATGGGAGCAGGGGGAAAAAAAGAAATAGATGAAACAGTAAAAGAGATGCCCACTGGTGACCTGAGAATTGAACTTGCCAGGAGGTGTGCTGACTATTTAAATTCTGAAAGATGCAGTGCATTTCATCTGCCAAGATACTAAGCAAAATTTATCTGCTTCTCTCTTTCAAAAATAGTCACTTTCCTTTTTTTTCCCCCTTATACTGTGAATATGTGTTTAATCAGAGTAGGTTGTGTGGCAAGAAATTAAAGTGGTTGCTGGCAAATTGAACTTGAAAAAGGGAAGTTCCTGAAGCATAAGATAGTAACATCCAATCCTTGACGCCACCTGAGCATCAAGGAATCTGGTGGATTCCTCTGATTTAGGTGCCTGTCATGGGATATGAGCCGAGAGCACCATTTATCTGTAAATGCAAGCAGCTCTTATGTTTTCTCCTGTAAATGTTCACCCTGCACTTCAAGAGAGGGAGGTTTTACCAGGTGCACAAATGCCCATTGCTGAAGATTTGAGCATCACAAGCTTTTTCTTCTGAAATGGTCAGGGACAGGATAAACAACAGGGTAGTAAAGGTGGGTGGGGCCTGGGTCTTCATAACTTATTTAACATTCTAAATATTTAGCTGTTCCCTGGGCTACAATCTTTGGGCTTTTCTAATTAGAAAAGAAGTCAGACACTTCATTATAGTAGTATTGTGCTTTTGTTTCCTGTTGATAAGATCCTCCGGAGTGCTGGTGGAGTGGGAAGTATTTGGATGTGTGAGGTCCACTTCCGTTTTGGAGTTCTCTTGACTTGCATGGCTACGTGGGCATTCATAAGGCCAAGGACTGGGTTCAGTTGCCCTTTTCAGAGGAAGCTGCAGGCAAGGAGAAAGTGGTCCACAGAATCTTCTCTGACTGGTTGCTAAAAATGAGAATAATACACATGAAGTACTTGTAAGCCAGGTCCACAGCTATACATCACAGGAACCCTGTGAGTCAGGTACAGGTGAAGAAGCTGAGGTGCAGAGAGAGATCACTTGTCAAGTGGATGCAAGCTGTAACCCCAGGCTTTGGGACTTTGCTATTTCCCACAAATGCATCTCAGTTGAGAGGGGAATATGAGGGTAACTAGGAAAAATGGTAAATGTATTGCTGTTGAAGAAATAACTCTTGATTGTGTCCCACCAATGATAAAGGAACAAAGTGACCTTGATGTAGGAAGAAAATAATGTAGCCGTAGGTGTAAAAATGAAAGACTCTGGGTTTTTGAGGAGGTCTTAGGTATTGTACTGAGTTCATTTTAGAAAGCTGTGTGCTGAAAGCCTACATAAAGAGAGTAAAAGAATCCAAACTACAAGTAACGCTGTCTAGATTTAACATTGGGTTTATTTAACACCTGAAATCCGTCTTGATCAGCTACATCAAGGCATCTGAGTAGGTTACAAGAATCAGGTGTTGCTCTATTGGAATAATTTGTAGGTTTAAATTGCAGTGAATCTGAACTGTGAAATGTTGACTGTCTTTTCATATACTCTTCAGTTTGCTTTGTGGCCAATTGTGCAAGAACACTTTTCTTTTTCGTTTCTTACTTTCACTTGCATGCGTGTATGTGTTGAAAGTATAATCTGCTTTTTGAATAATTCAAATTGAAACAATATCCTATCAAGATTTCCTTCTTATCAGGCAGGCAAAGTTCTTCATGCCCTAAATGAATTACTCCTGGTCTCCAGTTTGAGACTCATGGAAGTTCTTTGGGGTTGACAATGGCGTTACCTATTTAAACGAAGTGGTTGCCTTCTGGAGAGAATTAGCATCTTTAGGAAGGAGAGGTGGAAAATTTGCTTAGAGAAGAGATAGGTGAACTGAAATCAGATCCGTTGCTTTATATTTCAAAGTATTTTCAACTGAGGAAGACCATGGTCTTAAAGAGAGGAAGAAACTTCTAATAAAATGGTGTGCAACCAACTGACTTGCACAGCAAAAAATCAAATGGCTTTTTAGTTCATTTGTAATGAGCGAATGGAAAATCTGATTTGTTTATGAGCAATTCTTAAACCAAAGTGAAACAACAGGCACCAAATTTGAACAACAGAAAAAACTCGAAATATTAAAATTAGACCTGTAGTTAGGTTTTCAGGTCAAGCTGTCCTTGTATACATCTGATTAACAAGCCTACCCAAGGCCAGTGTCGGTCTTCTTTGCTGTTGGTTTGATCTTTTAAAATAAAACACATTGCTTTCACAGACTGTTTATTAACTGTAAGTATTAATATATAGTTGTTTTTTTTTTTTAGTTCACTTAGGCTGTTTTAAGTTTTTGCCTGACTCTTTTGATGAAATCAACTAAGGCTTGAAGTCAGTGACATGAATGACATAATTTCCATGATTCCTACCAGTTGTCATAGTGTTTGTGGTCCTGAGGCTATTGCTAATGAGGATGAGCTGAAACCACCATCCACTGAGCTATTCCTTGTATTGAACTATGTCTGGATCCTTCCCTAAACTGGACATAGTTTAAGGCACTTGGTGTGATAAATCTAGTCTAGCAATTCTCATGCTTATTAAAATTATGGTTAAACTATTTTATTCCTTCATTCAAATTTTTTGAGAACCTGCTATGTGCCAGGGTGTGTTCTAGATGCTGAGGTTACAGCAATAGAAGTCCTATACCTTTTACTTTTATTTTGTAAATTTTGGCTGCATTGGGTCTTGTGATAAACGAGCTTTTTCTAGTTGCAGCATATAGGTGAAGTTGTAAGGGGGATCTAAGTTCCCTGCCAAGGGATCGAACCCTCATATCCTCTGGAAGGAGAGGCAAATTCTTAATCACTGGACCACCAGGGAAGTCCTCGAGAGTCCTATTCCTAAGAGGTCTTAAATCCTAGTTCAGGGGAGGCAGCCAATATAAAAAGCAAGTATTATAGTATGACAGGTAGTAAATGATTTGAGGAAAAATAAAGTGGAGTAAGAAGTAAGAGAAAACAACAGTGTTGGTGAAGAAGTGGATAAATTGGGACCCTTGTGCACTGTTGGTGGGAACGTGCAATGTTGCAGCTGCTGTGGAAGACAGGATGGCTATCCCTCAAAAAATTAAGCATAGACATCACCAGATAATCCAGCAGTTCTGCTTTTGAGTATATACCCCAAGGAATTGAAAGCAGGAACTCAAAGGTATTTGTACATCCATGTTCACAGCAGCATTATTCACGATAGCCAAAAGATGGAAATAACCCAAATGTTCACAGAAAGATGAGTGATAAATAAGATGTGGTATATCTGCACAGTGGAATATTATTAGGCCTTAAAAAGAAATGAAATTCTGATACCTGCTGCAACAGAGATGAACCTTGAAAACATTCTGTTAAGTGAAATAGAAAGTGAAAAGTGTTAGTCATCACTCAGTCATGTCCGACTCTTTGCGACCCCATGAACTGTAGCCCACCAGGCTCCCCTGTCTGTAGAATTCTCTAGGCAAAAATACTGGAGTAGGTGGTCCTTTCTTTCTCCAGGGAATCTTCCCAACCCAGGGATCGAACCCAAATCTCCTGCTTTGCAGGCACATTCTTTACTGTCTGAGCCACCAGGGAAGCCAGATGCAAAAGAGCAAATAGTATATGGTTCCACTTTGAAGAAGTCCCTAGAGCAATCACATTCACAGAGGCAGAAGGCAGTGGCTGCCCTGGGTGGGATTGCTCGGGAAAGAGGAGTTTAATGGACACAGAGTTTCCTTTTGGGGAAGATGAAAAGGTACTGGAAATGGATTGTGGTGATGGTTGCAGAACAAGGTGACTGTACTTAATGCCTCTGAATCATACACTTAAAAATGGTTAAAATGGTAAATTTTATGTTATGCATGTATATTTTATCACAATAAAAAGGAATGGTAACAGTAACAGAACAGGGTAAAGGGGATCAGGGAGTACTGTGGTAGGGGTTGGGAATCAGCAAAGGGCTCATTAGTAGAGATCTGAAGGAAGTGAGTGGGTGAGCCAGGTAGGTGTCTGGTGGGGGATGGGTGTTCCAAAAGGCCAGAGTGGCAAGTGGCAGGGCCCTAGGGTGGGAACAGGTGGGGCGTGTTAGAGGAAGGGTGAGGAGGCCAGAGTGGCTGCAGCTGAGGGAGACTGCTCACGTTCCCGCCAAGGGAATCAGGGACAGAATGTGCAGGGGCCAGGTTTTTGCCAGTTAGCCGTGATTTGTTCCCTGAGGATTTCTAAACTCGCACAGAATTCTCAGTGGCTCTCAGCATCACTGAACCACCTTGTCCTCTCCAGAGAGACTTTGGGAGGCTGTCAGGGTCATATTGGAACCTGATGAGGGGGTGGTGGTGAGTAAAACCCAGATTTCTAGACTGTCTAGTTAATCACCCGATATGTGTGGGACTGTAATTCACTTCAGGAGGAAAGGCATCTTTGATAAAATAGGTGAAGTTACAGTTGGCTTAGATAACAAAAATGTTCTAAGAACCTAATGATATTCCTGGAGATTTATCTGCATTATGAATCTTTTTTGCCCCGTGGCCACCCTACAGTCTGTCTAGTTTCATTTTAAGGAATTACACGAAGAGGATTTATGCTCTGCTATCTAATATCATCCTTGGGGAATATGATGTTCCATGTAAGTGATTCTCCTTGATGAGTGAAGTCGACCCCTCCATGTGTACAGACTTGTAACAAGGATATATGTCGTTACTTATTGTGTAAGATGTACGTATTCAGTTGTAAAACATTAGGGTACATAAACAAAAACAAATATAAAAAAACCCAGTCACTCCCAGTCCCACCAGCTAAGATGAGAATTTCAGACTTTCCTTCTAAGTACAGACATAAAAATTACATGTATGTTTCAATTTCATGAAAGAGTATCATGCCTCCTGTTTGGTACCTTGCCTTTTGCACTCTGTATTGTGAACGTCTTTTCTTGTTAAGAAATAGGTGTCTGAGTCATTTATCTAAAGGTACTTTTGATGGGATTTCACTGGAATGAGGACATGTATGGAATCATTAGGGTAGAAAAAGTGTATCACTCAGGTTCCATCACCGTCATAGAGTCCAGGTTTTCTCATTCATTTTGTACTGTTTTTATAACTGATTCACTTTGCTGTACACCTGAAATTATAAATCAACTCTACTCCAATACAAATTTTAAAAAAATAGGGAGAAAAGAATTTAAAAAAGAAAACTAAATGGGAGGTAGGGCACTATTCAAATGTCAGTTATCATATTACGGAGATAAAGGCTAGTAATCATTCATTTAAATAAAGAATTTCTCATTTGTTCTGCAAAGTCACCAAACCCTGGGAGGGTTTAGGGCCAGGCTTTTTTTTTTTTTTTTTTTAATATTTATTTATTTGGCTGCATCAGTTCAGTTCAGTCACTCAGTCATGTCTGACTCTTTGAGACCCCTTGAATCGCAGCACGCCAGGCCTCCCTGTCCATCACCAACTCCCGGAATCTACCCAAACTCATGTCCATCGAGTCGGTGATGCCATCTAACCATCTCATCCTCTGTCATCCCCTTCTCCTCCTGTCCCCAATCCTTCCCTGAGTTTCAGCACAGGTGATCTTTGTGCATTGTGTGGGACCTTTTGTTGCAACACTTGGACTATCTACTGGTGGCCCTGGGGCTCCAGGGCACTCAAGCTCAGTAGTTGGGGCATGTGGGCTTAGTTGCTCCACAACATGTGGGATCTCAGTTTTCTGACCAGGAATGGAACCTGCGCTCCCTGCATCGCAAGGCAGATTCTTAACCACTGGGGAAAGTCCTCCAGGCACTCTTTTGTTTGTTGGCACTTAAAAGGAAAACTGTACTGTGGAAAATTTGAAACACATGTAGTAGTAGCAGTCTTAGTATTATGAACCCCTCTTTACTCTTCACCCACCCTCCATAGTTTATCAATTCATCACCTGTCTTCTTTTAGCTGCATTGTCAAACACCTTCCCGTCTCTTCTTGGATGACATTGAAGGAAATCTCAGATATACTAGTTCATCTATATTGTAGTATATATTGCTGGCATTGGGAGTCTTTAAAAAAACATAATCACAATACTATTGTCCATAGTCTGCGTTCTCACCTCCTTGATTTAAATAAACTTATTATTTCAATATATATAACAATAACAGATATGCATACTTGAACAGTTTGTTTGAATAAGGAACCAAATAAGGTCAATATATTACAAATGATTGATGTGTCTTTTAATTTGTATATTTCCTTGTTATCTCTTTTTCCCCCCATGCATTTTTTGGTTGTTATTAAAGAAACTGGGTGATACCTTTTCCTACAGGCTGGATTTTGCCGACTGTAACAGTGTGATGTATTTGAACATGTTCCTCTCTCCTCTATATTTGTTATGTTTAATTTTATAGTTAGAAGTAGGGGCTTGATCAGAGTCACTTGCCCCCTCCAAGTCTGTTTTGTGAGCTCACTCGGGGGAGTGTGTGATATGTATGGATATGCTTTCTTGTGATTAACATCGAGTGATGCCTACTGCTTCAATCTGTTAGTTCAGTTGAACTGTAAAGCTTCTATTTTTCTTTCTTTATTAGCTGGAATATTTTGTGAAATGAAACTTTCTCTACTTAGTACATTGGCCAAAAAGTTCGCTCGGATTTTTCTATATGATGTTATGGAAAAACCTGAACAAACTTTATGGCCAACCTAATATTGACTTCCCTAGGGCATGTTGTTTAAGTCACTCAGTCGTGTCCGACTCTTTGTGACCCCATAGACTGTAGCCCGCCAGGCTCCTCTGTCCATGGGAATTCCTAGGCAAGAATCCTGGAGTGTGTTGCCATTTCCTTTTCCAGGGAATCTTCCTGACCCAAGGATCAAACCTGAGTTTCCTGCATTGGCAAGTGGATTCTTTACCACTGAGCCACCAGGGAAGCCCTCCCTAGGGTATAGTTAAAATATATAAATAAAAGACAAGATCAGTACTTCCATCTCCCTGTGTGTTTTCCCAGTTTTCAAAGGTAACGAGTTGATTCCCTAGCATGATCCATGGCACTGGTTCTCTAGTGGGGGATGTGAGGCAATATCTCGGGACATTTTTGGTTGGCATAACTGGGGAGAGGGTGCTCCTGGCATCCAGTGCTTAGCAGCCAGGGATGCTACTCGGTTGCCTTCATTCCGTCTCACAGCCCTGAGGAACAGAAGGATCCATTCTAAAGTATCAGCAGTGCCACTGTTGAGAAAGTCTATACCAGGTTGACCGATTCGTGTGGTTTTTTTAGTATCATAGTGAGCTCATGGATTTAAACATGTTTCCTGTGCTTCATTTTGTGTAGTTATCCTTACTGATATTCAGATTATCCATCTCTGCTCAGTAAGAGAGAGGCTCCTCAAGTCGATTCAACAGACACCACCCTGGTGGTCTTAGACTTCCTGCTTCTTGTATGATGAGATGTTCCAGGCTCATCCTCTGTATTCCTTGATGCAGACCTGTCGTGACTCATTTATCCAAGAAGCCCTAGTTCTTTTGAGTACTCTTCTCTTTCTCATCATATGGGTCAGAAAATAAATTAAAATGAAGGAAACTTGAAACTTAAAAGCTGAACTTTTGCTTTTTAGATCGAATCGTCATTTTTTAATGTTTTATTGGAGGACAATTGCTTTACAATATTGTGCTGGTTTCTGCCATACAGCAACATGAATCAGCCACAGGTGTACATATGTCCCTCACTCTTGAACCTCCCTGACATCTCCCATCCCATCATACCCCTCTAGGTTGTCATAGAGCACTGTAAAACCTGGACATTTTTATTTTTTAGAATTTATTTATTTTTAATTGAAAGATAATTGCTTTATAGTAGTGTGTTGGTTTCTGCCAAACTTCAACATGAATCAGCCATAGGTATACATATATCCCCTCCCTTTTGAACCTCCCTCCCGCCTCCTTCCCCATCCCACCCCTCTAAAACCTGAACATTTTTAATGAAAGTTTTTCCAAAATATAATCGATACATCCTTACCTTTGGGAAAAAAAAAATCTAAACACATTCTTTTCAAATTGGTCTCAGTTTTAGTATGCTGAGGCTGAGATTCATTTCTCCCCGGACAAGCAGGAATGTTACTCTTGTTCTACATCCATGTTTTTCAAACTGTGGCAATCCATTAAGAAGTTGTGACATCTCTCTGGTGGACTTTAATAGACAGTTTCTTTGATAAAGTAGACCAGAATAGAAAACATCAAAGTACGGGTACTTAAAAGAACCTGTGTGTGTGTGTGTGTGTGTGTTGCAACAGATTTCTCATTCTCTGTCTCTGTTTCTCTTTTTCACACTCAACGCACACACCAACACACACAGAATAAACACTGGGTTGTTAAGTTCAATGTATTTCTTATTGTGAGTCGCTGGCAAAAGTCTGAGAAACACTATCCATTGTCCTACATCATTATGGCTCCATTTGTGGCCACCAGACCTGCATCACTGGCTTCAAACTGAGAACTTGTTAGAAATGCAGACTCTGAGGCCCCACCCCAGATCCACTGAATCTGAAACTGCACTTCAGCAAGATCCCCAGGGGATTCTTAACGCATGTGAAAATATGAAAAGATCTGTGCCGGAGGGTGCTTGGCGGCCCTGTGCTTTTTCAGAACTTATTTTTATAATTACTTTGTTTTTGCATGGCTAGCTTTCACCTGTTGAAAATGATCTTTGTACTTTTCCCTCACAGCCTTCTCATGTGCAATTAAGAGGAAAAGTAGGTAAAATCACCAACTTAGGTGAGTGTATGGAAGTCTGGAAGGATTCTCGATAATAAAAATGGGAGCTTTCGGTGCTTACATTGAGACAGTTTTTAAATTAGCTGTTCAGACAGGTAGAGACCAAAAGCTTCATATAAAAGCTACTTAGGATTGTGAAGCTGCAGATATAAAGAAAGTTGTATTGTAACCGGTCGTTGCAAACTTTGAAGAACTTTCAGTTTATAATGTTCTATGACCCTTTGAGTCAGCAGAACTTCTAGACTGGTATAGTGTTGCTCATCAGAAAAAGATGAACAGATGAAAAAAATATTACTAGCCTCCAAGTTCTTCAGTGTTCATTTGCATTTCAGGAGCAGTTTTATCTGGGAAGTGATTTTGTTTCGTAAAAACAGCTTAAAAAACTTCCCATAACCCCTTCACTTGCATATATTTCTGAACAGCAAAAGCGAATTCAACACCCAGACTTGGGGACATTCACCTATTTGCCTGCCATGTGTACAGTCATATCCTGTCTCTGTGCCTTTGCCCATGGGCTTTCCTCACTGACCCTGTCCCCAGCCCCTCTATCCACCTTGCCAGATGCTTCTCTTCTCAGCCACCTCTTCATCTTTTGGGAAACCTTCCTTGAAACTTAAAAGTCTTGGTCATTTGTGGGACTTCCCTGGCAGTCCAGTGGTTAAGACTCTGCGCTTCCAGTGCAAAGGGCTCAGGTTTGATCCCTGGTTCGGGAACTAGGATCCTATGAGCCAGGTGGCGCAGCAAAGAAAAAAAGCGAAACGAAACAGTCTTTGTCGTCTGTAAGGCCTTGGCACTTTCTATCTGTGGGCCTTTTTAATTTTTATTCCCCCACTGGAGTACCTGACACTTAGTAAGCACTCATAGTTACTTGTGAATGAGGTTATTTATCTACGTTTTATCTCCCTTTGAAGGTTGTAGGCTACTTCTTTTCTTTTTTTTAATGAAAAAGATTACGTTGGGCTTCCCTGGTGGTCCAGTGGTTAAGACTCAGAGCTCCCAATGCAGGGTGCCTGGGTTTGATCCCTGGTCAGGGAACTAGATCCCACATGCAGCAACTTACAATCCCATGTGCTGCAGCTAAGACCCGGAGCAGCCAAATAAATAAATAAAAATAAGTATTTTTTAAAAATTATGTTATTTTTTTCATTTTGGGCTGTGCCGGGTCTTTGTTGCTACAAGGGCTTTTCTCTAGTTGCGGCAAGCAGGGGCTACTCTCTAGTTACGGTGCTCGGGCTTTTCATTGGGGTGGCTTCTCTTGCTGCAGAGCACAGGCTCTAGGGCACTCAGGGTTCGGTAGTTGTGACACATGGTCTCCATAGTTAAAGTTCCTGGGCTCTTAGAGCACAGGCTCAGTAGCTGTGGCACATGGACTTAGTTGCTCTGCAGCATGTGGGATCTTTCTGGAACAGGGATCAAACCTGTGTCTCCTGCACTGGCAGGTGAATTCTTTACCACTCAGCCACCAGGGAAGCCCTGTAGGCTACTTTCTAATTTTTTGTACCCCTCTCTTGATGACATAAGGGTTTCCCAGGTGGCTCAGCTGGTAAAGAATCCACCTGCAATGCAGGAGACCCCAGTTCAATTCCTGGGTCAGGAAGATCCTCTGAAGAAGGTATAGGCTACCCACTCCAGTATTCATGGACTTCCCTGGTGGTTCACAGGGTAAAGAATCTGCCTGCAATGTGGGAGACCTGGATTTTCTCCCTGGGATAGACATGGCAACCCTCTCCAGTATTCTTGCCTGGAGAATCCCCATGGACAGGGGTGCCTGGTGGGCTACAGTCCATGGAGTTGCAAAGAGTCAGACACAGCTGAGCAACTAAGCACACACTTAACGACCTATTTCCTGAGTTGGCCTGTTGCTTTGAAAAGCCCTGTCAGCCATGAAGAGTAACGTTAAGGACAGGGTAGAAAGGTCTTCAGCATTTCCTTGTGGTTGCTTTGAAGACTGCTCAGCACAGCTCCCTGGAGGGCGTTTGGCTTGGGAAGTTGGTGGTGGTTACTGAAGGGGAGTGGAAGTAGGAACGAGGCAGTGAATGAGCTGCTCTCAGGGTGAGACGGTGCTGCCTTGCTCAACTGAGGGATGGGGACTCCGGGGACTGAGTGTCGCCTGCCTGTTCAGTAGAAGCAAAACATGTGACATCTGTGCATCTGTTTCCTCTTCTGTAGCATAGGTGTAAAAATACCTGCTTTGGGGCATTGCTGCCAAGTTTTAGAATAATAGATGGTTGCACACGATCTCAGAGATCAGAACAAAACCAAACCTTTCCAGCAGAGTGGTTCGGCCCCCAGGGGACATTAGGCAATGTCTAGGGACTTTTTTTGTTGTCACGGCTGAAGGGGAGAGGTTGCTAATGGCATCTAGTGAGTTGAGGCCAAGGTTGTCCCTATACATCCTACATCCTACAGTGCACAGGACGGGTCCCCCACAACAAAGAAATTTTCTACACCCTCCCTCCGCCCCCCACCACCCGGCCATGACAATAGCCTTGAGACTGAGAAAGCTTGTCCTGGAGTGATTTTTCTCAGACTAAATGAGACTTTTATCGGACTCTAAGGATATTAACCTAACTTGCTTTTTTTCTTTGTTTTTTTTTTGGTGTGGTTCAGACTGAGGGCCGAGTGGGGTCTTCTCAGGCCAGGACTGACTTTAACTTTTTAACCAAATAAATACTCTCCTCATCCCTCCCTCCCAAACACTGGCCTTGGTTCCCAGAGCCCTGTGGTCTGCAGGCTTTGGCTACTAACTGGGTATGTGACCTCCATGAAATCACTCAGAAGGTGTTTGCTTCCACCTATAAAATGAGGAATTTTGGCTAAGTGACCTCTCTGCACCAAATGTAAAGTGCTCTGACCGCCAACTTTGATCTCTCAATGGGCTTCCGTTAGGTTGGCCTTTAGGAATAGGCATGGAGGCACGTGTCAGCACTGACATCTTTTCTGAAAAATAACTCTGTAGATCAGGTACTGTTTTCGGGAAGAGTTTATTTAGCGGACATGTCTGTGGAAAAGCAGGTAGGTTTATCTGTATGTGTGAGACATCTGAAAGAGCAATATTTAAACTAGAAAGTGGCTCTGAACTTCAGATTTACGACTGTTACTTCTGAGATTGTCACAGAGGGCCCTGCTGAAAGTCGAAATCTCTGAGTCGGTGACTTCCTTTGGGACTGGCTGAAAATGAAAGCACAAGGCGATTTTCTGTGCTCCGGGGAGAAGTGCTTTGTGCAATAGAATAAATTATCTCTTGATGGGAACATGCTGCATGTCTGAGGGACAGTCTTATTAGCTGCTAAGGGGACAAGAAGGCAAGGAGAGGGCTGCATGGAAACGTGGTTGGTGCCGGGGGCATCTGTACAACTAGAAAATGGGATGCTGCTCATCCTCATTTCACAATAAAGATGATATTGGCAAGATAGCTTTGCTCAAAGGAAGTTCCAAAATTAACTATAAGAGTCCTCAGTAACAGACGCAGAGGTGATCGTAAAGAGAACCTCTCCTTCTCTTGCAAGAGTCCCTTCGTGAACAGGATGGGTTTTCTCTCCCCCACCCCCACCCTGGATTTACAGCCATATTACCATATATGTGCCTGGGCAAGGGCTTCTTACCGTGACTTACGCCTCTCTGGAGGGAGCGTCCTTGGCTACCAGCCAGGAGATTGATCAAATGCTGGCCGCTCTTCCTTTTTCTGGGCATACTCTTGCTTTTCTTCTGAAAGCCCTTGTGGTTTGCCCAGCTTTGCCCACGGCAGGGAGGCTGCTTGACCTAAAAGTATAGTGATGCCTTTTTGTGTTGGTGGTGACTGTGGGCCCTCACGTTTCCATGGGGCCAGCTGCCCGTGACCTCTTGGATCTCCGGGCACTTGTCAGTCTTTGTACATGAGCCCTTTTCTTCACAGCCTAACTTTAAAGGGGGCTTCCCTGGTGGCTCAGACGGTAAAGAATCTGCTTTAAAAGAAGCTTTATGATTTTATTCTTTTTAAGCAATCATTTTTAAAGCAAGCAGCAATGAAACCAGCCCTGAAAAACTTAGGCAAGAGCCCTTTGTTTTTTAGGGGGTGGAGGTGATGTGGATATGCCAAGAAAGGGCAGAAAGGGCTGGTGGCTTTCCATTGGCTGCATTTTTTCGGCTAAAGAATGACTTTCCAAGAGTACGGTGCTTTTGGGCCAAGTGACAAAACTTGGTGATGCCAGGCTGG
This sequence comes from Giraffa tippelskirchi, assembly GCF_054371585.1. Lineage (NCBI taxonomy): Eukaryota > Metazoa > Chordata > Mammalia > Artiodactyla > Giraffidae > Giraffa > Giraffa tippelskirchi. The sequence goes on along the minus strand of NC_137283.1, from coordinate 21,005,335 downwards.
ACTGAGAAGGGCTGTGTGGGTGTCATGTAGTCATCTGTTCTTCACCTGGCAGTGCTTGGGTGGTTCCGGTCTTACTTGAAATAGCTGGAGAACCTTTTGCTGGAACTGGCATTGGCATATTCAGATAAACACCATGTCAGAATGTGTCCCCTTGCCTACATTCATTTGGACCTGCTGGTTGATAGGCTGACTGTCAATTGATCATGAGCCCTAAAAGTTTAACATGAGCCCTAAAAAGTTTATGAGAGTAGAAAAGAGAACAGATCAGGAAATGTTAGGTAGCATACTGTGTGCTTAGTCCATTTATTTCCTTTTTCTCATTTAATCCTCAACACAATTTTATGATCCCCATTCTGTAGATTAGAAATTCGAGGCCCAGAAAGAGTAAGTATAATAATTTGGTCAACGTTACAAACATCCCATCACATGACTTTTGTAACAAAGCCACACGTTTTACCCTGGTCAAGTCCCACTGGAACTGGCTTCTTTTTTCTTCCCCTAGCCTTACCCAGTCGTTTCCTTCCTTTTCCCCATTAATGCTCTCAACTTGGTGGCTGGTTGTCTGTTTCATGAACGTATCAAACACTGCTCTGCTATAGGGCCTTTTACCGTATACACAGCTATTTTCTCTGCCTGAAATGCTCTTCTGCCTGTTTTTTTTTTTTTTTTTTTTTTTTTGCACGACTGCCTCTGTCTTAACTTTCAGGTCTGTCTTGCATGTCTCAACTTGTTCTCTGACCAGCCATTACTGGGTGACAGTTTTAATTCTCTGCATAGTACTTATCACTGTTTGACTTGATTGTTTTATTTTTTGTTTGTTTACTGCCTTCACTAAAATATGCGTGTCATGAGAGCCAGGGACCTCGACTGTCTTATTTGACCTACATCCTCAGCACCTAGAGTAGGGCCAATATGTAGTAGGTATTCAATGTGTTGAATAAAAAGAATTTAGGTTTCAAATCAAGGGATCCTGTCTAAAGCCCTGGCTATTAAGTTGTATATTTTGCATTTTAATCCTGTTCTATCCAGTTTTTCATATTTATACTGTATGACTCCTCACTGCACAGCCAGCCAGTGCCAGAGTAAATCTTAAAATTTATAGCAGCATTTTTTGCAAACTCTTGGGTTTTGATGCTTAAAAATTAACTGAGGATATGTTGAATTGGTTTTCAGATCTCCTGTATCCTACCTCTCTGTATATTTATGCTGTTAATTTTTGAGAGTTTGATACTGAAACTCCAACTAAAGATCTTATCTACTTAGAAATAATTATATAGTGGAAGTATATGTAACCTTGTTCTGTGTTTTCCAAGTCTCCTGTAAATGTGTTTTCATACTTTCATAATTTAAGAAAAAAAATAGATGAGGACTGCAAAGAACTTCTATTGACATCAGTTATACTAATCTGTATTTATAATATTCAAAAGTAACACTTAGAAAATTCACACAGAAAATATGAAAAGTAAACCTATTGCACATTCATACAGTAACATATTTTTTATGGGCAGTAATTATATTTTCCCAAACAAAAATTCAACGAGAAGAGTGTCATTATTTTACATTTTTTTGTAAAATGTTTTTGTTGTTGTCTAGTTGCTAAGTCATATCCAATTGTTTTATGACCCTATGGACTATATAGCCCGCCAGGCTCCTCTGTCCATGGTATTTCCCAGGAAAGAAAACTGGAGTAGGTTGCCATATCTTCCTCCAGGGGATCTTCCGGACCCAGGGATCAAACCTGGCTTTCCTGCATTGGCAGGCAGATTCTTTACCACTGAGCTACCAGGGAAGCCCAAATTGCTTTTAGATCTAGCTTAATAGAAGGTAACTGGACTTAGACCTGCCTCTGCCTCCAATCTGTTGTGACATCACATGTCTTGCAGCTTCTGGAGAATTGCACTGTGGATGAGAAAAGGCAGTGACACCTTGGTGTTCTTACAAAAATAGTTCTGACTTTGAAGATCCTCTGAAAGTGTCTTGGGAGCTCTAGCAGTCCCTGGGGCACAGTAAAAGCCACTGGTAGGATAGGTAACCACTTATAGAACAGGTAGATTTTTCATAAGGTTGGGTGGTGGCATGGAACAGTTGAGAGCGGAAGCTGAAGGCTTAAGTGGCAGGATGCAATTGAATGTCCCTAACTCTGGGTATTGTATCGGAGCTTTCTATTCAGACATAAATGCACGGGAATGCATTTAAGCTGTTCTTGCAAAAACAAAGTTGCTTCCCAGCTAAAGCTCCTCCTGCATTGCAAAGGAACATTGAGAACTTGGAAGGCAGTGGTGCTTGTGTTCATTATTTTTAGATGTGCAAGATTACACCAACCAGTCCAGAAGTTCTGTAGTAGGCTGCTGCTGCTGCTGCTAAGTCGCTTCAGTAGTAGGAGGGGTCATTAAACAATGAGAAAACGTGGGTTCCTCTGTGGGTTCCTCCTGTGTCTGAAAACAGTCACTTCAAATGCAACTTCCTTAATGGCTGTTACTCTACAACCCCTTACTTGGTGATGGTTGAAGCTTCTGGATTCAGATGAAGTCATATTGTAAAATAGAAGTTAGATTGTCTTTAAGTTTTATTGTCCATGGGTTCTCTCACAAATGGTGTTAAAAATGTTAGGGTGAAGCTGTTAAAAGTACATGAGATACTCCACGCTAGCCAATTTCAGTGTTTAAGAAGGGTAGTGAAATGAAAGTCGCTCAGTTGTGTCTGACTCTTTGCGACCCCATGGACTATGCTCTCCATGGAATTCTCCAGGCCAGAATGCTGGAGCGGGTAGCCTTTCCCTTCTCCAGGGGATCTCCCAACCCAGGGATTGAACCCAGGTCTCCCACATTGCAGGAGGATTCATTACCAGCTGAGCCACAAGGGAAGCCCTAGATGAGCGCAAATGCAGGCCTCTGGGGAGTAGTTTGTGTGTGTCTTGGGTGATGTGTACAAGATTGTCACAGTTAAGGCGAGTGGGCAGTACAGCACATGGGACAGCTGGGCATCAGGAAGTGAGTGATGGAAGGGAGAGGGAAGGCAATATGAGGGGTTTTCTACCTGACACCAGAGCTTGGAAGGGCCAGACATTTATTTATTTATTTTAAAATTATAATTGAGTATAGTTGATTTACAGTGTTGTGTTAGTTCGCGTGTATAGCAAAGTGAATCACTTATGTATCCACGTTTTGTTTTTTTTTTAAAGATTCTTTTCCCATGTAGGCTACCGCAGAGTATTGAGTAGAATTCCCTGTGCTATATAGTAGGTCCTTGTTGATTATCTGTTTTATGTATAGTCGTGTGCATAGGTTAATCCCAAACTCCTAACTTATCCCTCCTGTCCTGGAAAGGCTGAACTTAAGGGCAGTGTCTGTGGGTTTCTTTTGTCCCCTGATGACTGAAAGGCTGTTCAGTCCCAAAAATCAGGTGGCTTCATCTTAATGAAATACAAAAGGCTTGCTTCTGCAGTCAGTAAAAATGTGGGAGTCTATGGTTTTGGGGTCTGTTCACTACTGTGAGGTCAGGATTCTGATTTCCTCCTTTGTCCATCCACCCTTGAGGTTTAAGTGATAACCTTAGTTTACTTCTTGGTTAATGAAAGTGTTCTAATTTGGTCTCATTTCAGAAGTTGCTAAGTTTTAAAGTCTTGAGTCGTGAGTAGGCGAAAGTTGAGATTGTTATTTATTTTTTTTTTTTTTAGAGAAATGAATATAAGGCATTAGTTAAGTGTGTACAGTAGAAATAGATGGAAGAAATGACAGTAAGTGAGTTTCTACCACAAAGCTTTTAGCAAAAAAAAAAGAAAGAGAAGTCTAAATATCTTGAACTGCTTAAAATGAAATGAACGTACTTCTTTTTGGATGAGGCTGTGCTTTAGTCTCAACACCAAAGTGGAAGAAGGTTCTAAATATTGAATTATCATTCCTTTGAAGAGATTTTCACCCCCACCCCTCTTCCAGCAGGGGTCTGGTTTGATGTTAGAAGAAGGGGAAGCAGAGTTGAAGTCTGGCTGTCTCGGGTATTTTGAATCTGGGGGCCGAGAAGCAGCACCTTGGATGACCTGAGTGTCAGCCACCTGATGGGCCTGCAGAGGATTGAAACATTTCTGGGACCTGTGTTTATTTGGGTACGTTTCCAGCAGTGCTTACAGAGTGAGAAGGGTCTATCAAGTAGGAGAATCGCAAGTTACAGGCAGTAGGGGGGGAAGACTTCGAAGGAAGAAAAGCGAATGTTCTCATTTCAGTCTCACTTGAAAATAAAAAAGTGAGCCCTTAGTAAGGGCCGGGTATTGGGCTGAGCACTTTGTGTGGGGTTTTTGGTTTGTCCCTCGTGATGACCCTGATGGGAGGCAGGGTCCTGATGAGAGATAGGAGTGGTACCTTCCCCTCCCACACACACTTTATTTTTTTAAATATGCACAAGGGAGTTGAAATTCAGAAGTTATATAAGTTGCTTAAGCACACACAGCAGGTAACTGATGAAGATGGAATTTGAATGCAGGTGTTCTAGGCTGATGTTGCTAGCCTTTTTGAACATACCAAGGGATGGTCAGTGGGAGACAGGTACTTCTTTCCAGGGATAGATGTTAGACATTTTGTTTCTGGCTCCCAACATCTCAGAAATCTGTTCAAAAGGGCCAAGAGGCCTTTCTTCTCTGTTTTTGATCCAACAACATAAACTTGGCTTTAATTAGTTTTAGAAAAACAATCCCCTAAGAAACAGTGTAATTTCTTTTAGGCAGCAGATAAGTCGACGCTCTAGTACATTGAACCCAAATTTGACTGCTTACATGTTCCAGGCAATGTGCTAGGGGCTGGGAAGCAGTGGGAATGAATAATTCTGCTGTCCTGGCCCTCATGGCTGTCCTGTGCTTAGTTACTCAGTCGTGTCTGACTCTCTGTGACCCCATGGACTATAGCCCGCCAGGCTCTGTCCATGGGCCTTCTCCAGGCAAGAATACTAGAGTGGGTTGCCATGCCCTTCTCCAGGGGATCTTCCCGACCCAGGGATCGAACCCAGTTCTCCTGCATTGCAGGCAGATTCTTTACCAACTGAGCCCCCAGAGAAGCCCTGCCCTCATGGACTCATGGTCTAGTGGTGAAGAGAGGTAAACTAGCAAACAAGGGAATATGTGATTTTCGAACAGTGGGAGTGGGCCCAGATAGTGTAATTGGGGTGCTATATAGAGAAATGTGTTGCCATCATAAGACTCAGGTTTGGCGTGTCGGAGAGGGCTTCCAGGAGGCAGTGACATCAAACTGGGACCGTAAAGGTGACTGGGAGTTAGCCACAGGTCGGGGGCACAGGGAGTGTCAGGCAGCTGGAGCAGCAGATGCCAACACTTGGGGAACAGAAAGTGTACACAGCATGTTGGGGGAATCTGAAAAAATGCATCAGTGCTTGAGGGTAAAAGCAGTGGGGAGAGTCCAGAGAGATGAGGAAGAGATAGACAGGGACCGGATTATGGAGAGCCCTGAAGAGACTTGGGAAGGTTTTAAGCAGAGGAGTACGTGGTCTGCTTTATGCTTCTAAAAGGTCCTGCTGGCTGTACGTGTAGAATAATGGAGGTGAGAGAGATGAATAGGATAGATGATCTTTTTTGCAAAGCAGAAGTAGAGACACAGACATGGAGAACAAATATAGAGCTACCAAGGGGGAAAAGGTCAGATGGGAGGAACTGAGAGATTGGGATTGACGTATATAAGTTTTTGATACTATATATAAAGTAGATAAGTAGTGAGAACATATTCCCAACATGTAGCACTGGGAAGTCTACTTAAGGTACTGTGGTGACCTGAATGGGAAGGAAGTCCCGACGGGAGGGGGTGTATGTATACGTATAACTGGGTCATTTTGCTATGTAGTAGAAACTAACACAACATTGTAAAGCAACTATACTCTAATAAAATTTTTTTAAAAATGAAACAACAGAAAAATCAAGGATCAGAGTGAAGCCCAGTTGAAAGCCCAAAATGAAAAACGATTTTGCCTGAGATTTGGGAGTTGGGCAGAGGAGTTTTAAAAAAAGTAGAGGCTTTCAGAAATATATTCAAGCTTAAAATCAGTAAGATTTGATGTTCATTTAAATGTCATCATTCGTATATATGACATATTTACTAAATACCTACCACATGGTCAGCACTGGTGATAGGAATGCAGTGGTGTGCCAAACAGATCCCGGACAGATTTGGACTTTTATTAGGGCAAGAGATGGAATAGGAATGAGTGTGTTCTGGATCTGAGGGACCAGCACAGGCAGAAGTCCTGTGACAGGGATAAGGTGAGAGAGGTCGGGAGGTGCCCCCAGACTTGTGGAGGTCGATGATTTGAGTGTGGAGGAGGAGAAGCAGATTGGGCAGATGGGTGAGTTCTTTTTGATCCATTGAGATGCTGTGGGCATTTTGGAGCTGAACCCCAGTAGCTCTTGGCCAGGAGATACAGACTTGCGGCTCCTCGTAGTATAGAAGCCACTGGAGGCAGCAGAGTGGACAAGAGGACCAGAGAGGTGTAGGAAAAGTCAAGAGCAACACAGGCTGTCTGACCTCAGAGTCGGAGGACCACCACCCCGGGTTTCTCTTCTCCAAGCGGATCTCTGAATCAGTGCACTTTTATTCCCACCTTTCTTAACAAGTAGAACCCAGCATCCCGTTTCTTTCCACTCTGCTCAGGGAGCAGTTTCAGGGGACAGTGAATTGAAGCTGAGCCAGCAGGCGATGTGAGGCTCAGCAAACCTGCCACAGCTCCATCTCCCTGCGGACGACACAGAGGCCGGAGTGATCCACCTTTCTCCACCCCGGTCAAGCCTCTCTGTGAGAAGCCTATTTTAGGAGGTGCATTAACGGGTCAGAGCAGTGGCGGGAGGTGGAGGTGGTCTAGAAATACTGACAATTTTCATAGATGGCGTGATTTAACTTCCCGCCAGGTATCGGGTTGGCCGAAAAATTCACTCAGGTTTTTCCATAGGCACTTACGGGAAAAGCCGCATGAACTTTTTGGCCAACTCAGTACATCAGCAAGTGCTTTATAAAGATGATCTCACGTAGCCTTTTGACCACCTGCTGAGGGAAGCCCTCTACTTGTCCCCCTTTTACAGATGGGAAAAGTAAGGCTTAGGGAAGGTGTGGATCTGGCCCGAAGCCCTACAGAGAAGAGCTGACAGAGCTAGGTTGGAACCCTGGCTCCTGAAGCCGGGAGGTGTCAGGAATGCGGGAGGATGCTGACGAGAAGCCAAGTCTCAAGGAGAGATCAGAGTGTTCACGTGTTCAGAGGTCTTGGAGGATCAGAAGACAAATCAGTAGCAGAAATTCTGGGAGGCGCTTGTCGTTGTGTGGGAGGGGTGGGGCAGGAGTGTTTGCCAACCAGGCTGTTTGAAGCTAGAATATGCCTCATTGCCGGCGTCCACATGGAAGACAAGACCAACCCTTAAGCGACATGATGGGGTAGGGGTGGGGGTGGTTCTATTATTGGGCGAGACGTGGAATTACAGGGTTTACAGGGTTGCTTCCGACCTTTATTCTATGATTTTGTATATTTGGAAAGTTCAGAATGCTCTGTGGTTGGGAGTTTCAGTATAATTCCACATTGTTCAGCTTTTTCTCAAGGGGTGAATTAGGCAGGATAATTACCTTCCTTAAAGTAAAAATATGTCGTCATAGGACACAAGAGTCCATTTGTGTGATAACCAGCTGACTTCTTATGCAGGAGATCCTTTCCTTTACTGAATTTGACTTTTTTTCCATTTATTATTTTTTTCAGTTTTATTGAGATATTTGACATGCAACATTGTGTAAGTTTAAGGTGTACAACAAAATGATTTGATGTACGTATCTATTACAAAATGATTGCCATAGTAAATTCAGTTAACATCTGTCACCACACATAGTTATAAAATTTTTTTCCTTGTGAAGGGAACGTTTAAGATCTACTCTTGATAACTTTCAAATCACAATACAATACTATGACCTACCCTTATCACGTTGTACATTGCATACCCAGAAGTTATTTTCTTAGACTGAACAGGGGACGTTTAATATAAAGAATTTTTTTTATTTTTAAAAATTGAAATGAGTTAATTTGCAGTATTATAGAACTTTCAGTTATACCACGTAGTGATTCACAATTTTGAAAGAAATTTGTAGCCCTAAAATCAGCCAGAAATAACAGCTAGTGGACAGAGAGATGGTTGGCGCTCTGGAGCTGACCACCTGGGCTTGTTCTTACAGATATCTGCTGACCAACTCGGAGAAGGCAATGGCACCCCACTCCAGTACTCTTGCCTGGAAAATCCCATGGACGGAGGAGCTTGGTAGGCTGCAGTCCATGGGGTCGCAGAGTCGGACACGACTGAGCGACTTCACTTTCACTTTTCCCTTTCATGCACTGGAGAAGGAAATGGCACCCCACTCCAGTATTCTTGCCTGGAGAATCCCAAGGACGGTGGAACCTGGTGGGCTGCCATCTATGGGGTCACACAGAGTCGGACACGACTGAAGTGACTTCGCAGCAGCAGCTGACCAACTCAGAGTTTATTAGCAGCAAGCCCTAGGTGTCAGATGTACCAGGGTCCTGCAGCTCAGTGGCAGGGTGGCACCAGCTGTTCCTCCGTTAGGTGATCCCCAGCCACTGTGTGAGTGACACAGGAGCCCTGGGTACAGTGAGGAGTTCAGAAGCACAAGTGGTCCAGGATCAGATCCACGGCAGGCTCTACCATCCGGCTTCCGAACAACAGGAAGTCTTCCAGAGGATGGCTCCCAGGCTGACTTTCTACCTCCTCCGCTCCAGACCCCAGAGGCCTGTTCTGTTGACTATTCTGGTGTTTACTTCCAGGACATCACTGACGGTTGTGCCCCTTCTTCCTCCCCTCTCGCCCCTCCTCATCCTCCTCCTCCTCCTCCACTTGGCTAATGGTAGGTGAGGGGAACCAGACCAGAGAGGGTCTGCCTCGTCCTTTGTGAGGGTACCCATTGTTTGGGACCCTGGGGAAGAATCTGTCCCTGCCCCCACCCCCCTCTTTTTTCCACTGGGTTGCCTTGCAGATTGCTTAGTTGAGGACGATTAGCTCTGGTGGATGCATTAGCCCACGTTTTCAGGAGGAGATGTAAAGCATGCCTGAAGTTTATTGGTTCAGCTATCTACTTAATAAAAATGTTGATTAGGAAGAAGATACTTAATTTCCCCCCCTAACTTATCAAAGTATTATGTGGCAGCGACAGAAAAATTAGGAAATACCAAAGAAAAATTAGCAAATAGAATTGTCCACATCGAACCCAGGTCTCCCGCATTGGAGGCAGACGCTTTAACCTCTGAGCCACCAGGGAAGCCCACTAAAAGCAAATCAGTTCTCCTTAATATTGTCACCAAGAATAAGAATGGTTAACATATTAATCCATTTTCCAGGCATCGTCATTGATGAGCAGCTCTGTTTACCAGTCATGTGGACCAGAGTTATAACTCTGGTCTTCCTACTTATTAATTATGTATGTCTTGGGCATCTTAGCCTTTTGGCAGCTCAATTTCCCAACAGCAAAATGGTAATAATGCTGTGGTCCTGAGGATTTGAGAAGATTTGCAAAGGTCTCAGCCCAGTGGTGGGCATGATAACGCTTGCCAAATGCTAGCCATTATTATTAGAAATGGTGGCAATGCAGAACCTTGCTGCATGGGCCTAGAGCCCAGACTTCTGTTGCGATTATCAATGCAAGCAGTACTGAATATGTCATGCTGTGTCATTCCAGGACGCTGAATTGTGTCCACTGCTTCCCATTCAGGACCTGAAACTTCTAGTAAGGTGACCAGGTTGTGATCAAAGTTCAGAGACTAGTAGGCATGCTGCTGTTTCCCGGCCTGGTCTCCACTAGGCCAAATACTGATTCAGAGGGCCAGGAGAGACTCAGTCACAGTAGACAAGCCCCTTGCCCTCCTCCCGCGCATGTATCTGCTTGCCTGCGTTCATCACTGTCCTTGGATCCTTCTGGAAGTTTCTAGTGTGAAGACACAGATTCAGTCTGACTCAAAATTCAAACAGAACTTGTTTCCCAGTAGTCAGTCCCAGAAATACACTGACTTCCTTACCCTTTATAAGACTTTTAAATATAAGCACAGAAGGGAAATACTAATGCCCATGAGTGGTTTTTTGGGATGTTGTTTAAAACAGGGATTCCCAACCTCTGGGATCTAATGCCTGATGACTGATGTAATAACAATAGAAATAAAGTGCCCACTAAATGTTATGCACTTCAGTCATCCCCAAACCATTCCCTCCTCTCCCCTCCCTGGTCCGTGGAGAAATTGCCTTCTGCAAAAACCAATCCCTGGTGCCAGACAGGTTGAGGACCACTGTTTTAAAACATCAGTTTGCTGGTAGGTGTGAAATACACAGTTCAGAAGAAATGACAGGATGATAGGTTCGATTTCAGAGAGTGGGATGTGGCGAGCTGTGTCTCTGCCCGTTGTTTGTGTATCTTTCCCCAAGGTCTAGAGATGCTGGCTCTTTCATTTTGAGAGTTTGTGTTCTCAGTTGCGCACGCACTCTCTGCATAAGTTCATGTTCAAAGCAGTGCTCTTTATCTCTTGCAACATCTTGGCTGCTGGAAGGATAAATGAGTTTTTCCTCGCTGTTTCTCACAAGCAGTGAACTGAGGTTCTTTCATGGTTTGTTTTCAGTACCTGCCACTCCTGCTAAGGGAGGAGAAATGCTTCTTGAGGTTTCCCGCTGATTACTGAGGCATAATTCTTCTGAAAAGAAAACTTGGCACCCGGAAAGCAATTGCAGGAGAGAATACTTTTCCACACCATTCCAAGTCTTGTGGCATGGTGGGGTGAATGCTTTCTGGCAGGGAAACTGGAGTAAAGAGATGGGCAAGGATGTTTAAGGGGGTCTGGGTTTGGAGGAGAGGTCTGGGGAAGACCGAGGTGACCCTAAATGTCTTATACACCAGTTGCTTGAGGAAATGGTGAGGAGCTACTGCAGTCCACGCCAGCACACTCTTTGCACAGAACTGAGCTTGTTTTTTATTTTTATTTTTACTTTTTGACTACCCCGTGTGGCATGTGGGCTCTGCATTTCCCCAACCGGGGATCGAACCCTTGCTCCCTGCAGTGGAAGCACAGAATCTTAGCCACTGGACTGCTAGGGAAGTCCTTGAGCTTGTGTTGTAAATGCCAGTTTAGATTTTTTTTATAATTGACTCCCACTCCTCAATGTTTATGCCCCTGATGAAAGCTCTTTCTATGAGTCATGTCAATATTTTTGTTGATAATTTGTGTGTGTGTTTGTGTGTGTAGTGATTACTGGGCCATGCAGAGATTTACAGAATTTATGAACATGTTCTAGCACTGCCCTTCACTGTGTGTGTTCCTGACCGAGGTTCTTAAGGGACTGCAGCCTCACTCTTCTTAGTTGCGTCGGAATGGTTTGGACCAGGTGCTGAGCGTCTTTCTCCCTCTGCATGGGTTTCGTGGTGAAGGAAGGGAAGGAAAGACAATGGAATAGCATTTGCGTGAAGTGTATAGGTTGTTGAATTCTTAAAAGGCCTCTAGAGCTTTGTGGTATTTATTACTAGGTTTCCTCATATTAATTCTGCTCCTTTGGTGCCTCAGCCCCAGGCCCTGCCGGACCCAAGTTTTATACCAGGTGTTTCCTTCTGCCTGAACATTCCCTGAGGCAGACTGAGCCTGTTAATGTTTCCTAAGTCAGACTTTCCAGCTCCTAATCATTGCAGAGTTCTTGGCAGACTTCCCTGCAGTCTTTATATTCGCTATTTATTATCGAGGGTCTTCAACACGGAGAATTGGATTCAGTCGTGGTTTTGTTAGAAACAAGCCTTACTGTGGTTGGAATACCCTGAAATGAAAGGATAGATGGGGAAAAATGTGGCTGCATATGTCCTGCTTGGCTCAGCGAATTGCCTGCCTGTCACACACTGATTTAAATTTGACTTTTAAAGTAGAGCGCTTTGGAAAATTGAGCTAAGCCAATTCTCAGTGACTATCCCACCCCCCTGTCCCACCCCAAGCATTTCTTTCCTTCTAATAATGTTGCATATTTTACTTTGTCTAGGATTCTCAAGAAAGACATGTCTGACAAGATGTCGAGTTTCCTACACATCGGAGACATTTGTTCTCTGTACGCCGAAGGATCGACAAATGGATTTATTAGCACCTTGGGGTAAGAGCACCTGGTTTCTTGTGTGGCAGGATTTATTTAAGACATCAGAACATCAGTTTCAACACTGATTTTTCTAGGACATGAATGTTCCCATTTTATTTGACTTTTCCAGCGATGGTTGGAATCACAAATATCAGATCTCATATTAGCCAGGTTTAACCTCTTACACAAAAATGCCATTTGCCCATCAGTTCTGCAGGAGTGAAATCTCATCAGTTAGGACTGTTAACTCAGAATTACTGTAATCACTTCTTCTTTCATATGTCAGAGGGAAAGTGCTAAGTGTATGGGATGAATGTTCAGATTAGTATTTACAGACCCCAGGGAAGTGCTTTTGCTTTGTAAAAGCTCTTATTTTTAAATGATGACTTGTTCGTTGTACAAGTAGAGACCAGACCTTCTCAGGTGCTTCTCTCTCTTCTTTGAGGCAGAACTTTTTCCACTTCAGATCACTGCGTGCATCTGAAAGTTACAAATGGCACCGAGTTCTTTAAATCAGATTTCTGGTGTTCTGTTCTTTCTTCAGTTGTTTTTTCCCCCCAAGTCCGTATAAATATATTCCCTAATGTATTCATTTGATTATCGTTTGCCTTCTCCTCCTCCTTCTATTGTCTGGAAGAGGAAATGAGAGGTGGATTAGTCCCGAAGGGCAGACACAAGCAGAATGGGGAGTGAAGGTGGTTATCTCTGTAAGAGTTGTACATGGTCTGTACTGTCTTTGCATGAAAAGGAGTGGTGGGTGGCATTGTGGTGTTTGGCAAGAGCTGGTCTCAAATGTGGGGACGGGAGAGGAAGGCAACAATTTCTCTAAGAACCTCATTGTCACAGCAACCAGAACTATCCTTTAAATCAGACTTCCTATTTAAAGTATGCCGATTCTCTGGTATTTTGTAAAGTAAGTGTCTTCTCAGCTCTCATTCAGTTACTCCAGCCTCAAGGAGCAAGTTATTTCAGGTAAAGAATTCTATAGCTCAGCTGGATCTCTCCGAATAAAGATTTTATTTTCAAAAGTCATCCAGTAAAAATGAGTGATCCATGCATGACTGCTTGATCACCAGTCAAGTGGCTTTTTTTTTTTTCCTGAAGCCTTTTTTAAACCTCTTTATACTAAAGACCCACCCTTCACAATATACCTTCTGTTGTTCAGTCACCAAGTCGCGTCTGACTCTTGGAGACCCCATGGACTGCAGCCCACCAGGCTTCTCTGTCCCTCACCATCTCCCGGAGTTTGCCCAAGATACCTTCTGTAGCTTTTGGCAGAGTCCTGCTGCTTGTACCTCTCTGTTGCCCTTTTTTTCTTCTTGGCTGATTCCTTGCTTTTTCCATCTCTAGTTGAATCTTGCATCCTCTTATTTTTCTGCAATAATAAGGAGCAGCAGTAACTACCTATATGAATCCTGTCAATGTTTACAGTTCTGTGCTATGTACTGTACATCCACCATCCCTTTAATCCTCAAACAGCTTTTTACAGTGAGCATTATCATTATTGCTATTTATGGGGGCAAAAATCTCTGAGCATCAGAGAGGTGAAGTCCCCTGCCCAGGATTTCACAGCTGCAAAGACTGAGAACTTCAAGACCAGCGCGTCTAACAGTTGCCCTTGGTGGGGCCAACTTCCCTTTCCCAGCTTGGCTGACTGCGCCTCTCTGGCTAAATTTGCTCACCCGCATCCTCCTGGTCTGCCCACAACTCTTATCTGAATGCTTTGTTAAGCTTCAGGCCCACCTTATACTCCATCTCTGGTCTGTGGCCCTAATTTCTTTTAATGGTGCCACTGCCTCTCCAGTCACCTAGGCTCACTTCCTGTCACTTGCTGAATCCACTGTGCCAGCCCCTAAAATCTTAGTACCTCCTTTTCTTCCAGAGCATCTCTTCTTAGATTTCCTATGAGGTACAGAGCTTTATAAGAGTTTTCCATAATAAATATTGTGAACAGATTAATAATAAGGTTTTCCCCTTTAACATGAGAATGCCCCCTTCTTTTTTTATATTAAGTTTTGGGCTCTAATCTTTCCTTTAGATGAATATTTTATTCCCTTGGTTCTCTGCACATATTTGAGGATAACTGGTGTAAAAATGGATTTGGAAAATAAAGTTTGACCTCTTTTTCCTTCTCATATTTTTTACATTTATGGAGCGCTACTCGTGGATGACGATGAGTGACTGCCAATTTTTGTGGAATCAGCATCCAGCGCTATTTATGTAACCCAATTCCATTTATATAGATGGAAGTTACCTCCAAATGGCTTTATTGACTCACTGAACTTCAAACTCACCTAGGGCCTTGGAAAGCCCAACTGTGTGACATGTAGTTTCAAGAGAAGTGCTTCTTAATCACGTGCAAAACTTGTGAAAAATAAAGATTCTTGAATCCCGTCCTGGAAGACGGCTTTAGTAGGCCTAGGGGAGGATGAGCACTTGGTATCACTGTATTTAAGAAACAAAAAGTCTCATGAACATCTCCCTACTTGGGAACCCTTGAGACCAACTCTTCGATTTTGCAGATGAGGAAACTGAGACCAGCAGGAGTGAGGTGATATAGTCCGGGTCATGCTGCTAGCAGGTGGCTGAAGGCCATCTACAGTTCATTTTCTTCTAACCTAGACTGGGACCCTTTCTCCTACCCATAACTCCTTGTTTGAGAACTTGATTAATTTACCAAGCCCTACATTGAATTCGAAGGCATGCCACCCCACTCCCCACCCTTATCCCCAGCTCCTGTGTGCACATATTAGATCTGGTGGCGTTTCCTTTTTTATACTCAGAGGGGCTCACAGTGGGCAAGGGTTTATGTATACACTTTCTGCTCTTGATTTGTGCATGAACGTTGAGGCTGTGACCACACAGACCCTCTTGTTAATGAAGAGAGCCTATGTCTTAGAGCTGAAGGAGGCAAGTTGCTGGTGGACTGTTCTAGACACTTCGATTCATCCACTAAATAGATACTGAGTATCCAGCCTGGTTAGGAAGTGTGCTGACCCTGGGTGAAGGGTGGAACCTTCTGGGTCACAAAGCAGGCAAGCTTTCTGCCCTCAGGGATCTTGTAGCCTAATGTATCATTTGTGTTTCAGCCCAGTGAGATAGGGGGTGGTGGTGAGGAACAGAGGCCAGGCAGAGAGAGCCTGGGGCAGGAAAGACTTGGAGTCTTCACAAATCCTCAAAGGTGATGCTGTGAAAGTGCTGCACTCGATATGCCGGCAAATTTGGAAAACTCAGCAGTGGCCACAGGACTGGAAAAGGTCAGTCTTCGTTCCAATCCCAAAGAAAGGCTATGCCAAAGAATGCTCAAACTACCGCACAATTGCACTCATCTCACATGCTAGTAAAGTAATGCTCAAAATTCTCCAAGCCAGGCTTCAGCAATACATGAACCGTGAAATTCCAGATGTTCAAGCTGGTTTTAGAAAAGGTAGAGGAACCAGAGATCAAATTGCCAACATGCGCTGGATCATCGAAAAAGCAAGAGAGTTCCAGAAAAACATCTATTTCTGCTTTATTGACTATGCCAAAGCCTTTGACTGTGTGGATCACAATAAACTGTGGAAAATTCTGAAAGAGATGGGAATACCAGACCATCTGACCTGTCTCTTGAGAAACCTGTATGCAGGTCAGGAAGCAACAGTTAGAACTGGACATGGAACAACAGACTGGTTCCAAATAGGAAAAGGAGTATGTCAAGGCTGTATATAGTCACCCTGCTTATTTAACTTATATGCAGAGTATATCATGAGAAACGCTGGGCTGGAAGAAACACAAGCTGGAATCAAGATTGCCGGGAGAAATATCAATAACCTCAGATATGCGGATGACACCACCCTTACGGCAGAAAGTGAAGAAGAACTAAAGAGCCTCTTGATGAAGGTGAAAGAGGAGAGTGAAAAAGTTGGCTTAAAGCTCAACGTTCAGAAAACTAAGATCATGGCATCTTGTCCCATCACTTCATGGGAAATAGATGGGGAAACAGTGGAAACAGTGTCAGAGTTTATTTTTTTGGCCTCCAAAATCACTGCAGATGGTGATTGCAGCCATGAAATTAAAAGACACTTACTCCTTGGAAGGAAGGTTATGGCCAACCTAGATAGCATATTTAAAAGCAGAGACATTACTTTGCCAACAAAAGTCCGTCTAGTCAAGGCTATGGTTTTTCCAGTGGTCATGTATGGATGTGAGAGTTGGACGGTGAAGAAAGCTGAGCACCGAAGAATTGATGCTTTTGAACTGTGGTGTTGGAGAAGACTCTTGAGAGTCCCTTGGACTGCAAGGAGATCCAATCAATCCATCCTAAAAGAGATCAATCCTGGGTATTCATTGGAAGGTCTGATGTTGAAGCTGAAACTCCAGTACTTTGGGCACCTCATGCGAAGGGTTGACTTATTGGAAAAGACCCTAATGCTGGGTAGGATTGGGGGCGGAAGGAGAAGGGGACGACAGAGGATGAGATGGTTGGATAGCATCACCGACTCGATGGACATGGGTTTGGGTAGACTCCGGGAGTTGGTGATGGACAAAGAGGCCTGGCGTGCTGCGATTCATGGGGTCGCAAAGAGTCGGACACGACTGAGCGACTGAACTGAACTGAACTGAGAAGATGGGGATTCTGATTTAGGATCTTGAAAGATGGGTGAAAGAATTTTAGGATGTGTCGGCAGATTTTGGAAAAGAAGCAGTGAGAGTTAAGGCTGGTCATTTAATGGTAACTTGCCTTTGGAATAAGACATAGATTAATGGAAGAACTCCTGGAAAACCACATTAGCTGGTAGCAGGTTTTGTGGCCACTTGAAAAATGAGCCAAACCTACCAATACCAGTTCTAGGAACTTGAAAAAGTCATGTAAACTCCTCAGAGCTTCAATTTTCCTCATCTGTTAAAACAAAAAAAAATTTTTTTTTTTAACAAATCAGTTCCTCTAAAAGCATTGTACAAGTCAGATCGATCAGTTGGGATTTTAAACATGGGGTCTTTATATATAATTTGAGGCAGGTTATTTATCTGAAATTTTGCGCACTTGCCCCACTAATCTTTTTGAAGCTCCCAAGTCCTCTCGTATTCCCATGCTTGTGTACGTAGGGTTCCCTCCCCTTGAAAATGCCCCCCTCTTCATCCTCCACCTCTACTTCCGTCTCCAGTAGTTCTCAGTTTGACCTCTTCCGCCGGCAGCTTCTCAGATAGCCTCAGGCACAGTGAGTTTCTGGCTGTATTTTGTCCCCTTCTCTTACAGCCTGTAGGTTATATGCTCCTTGTCAGTTTGTCTTTCTGGCTCCTGCATGAACCAGCCTTGAGCTCCCGAAGGGCAGGGGCCTGCCTCCCACCCATGTTCACATCCCAGGGCCTAGCTCAGTGCCTGGCATGGAGTGGGCCCCTTGGCTACCATTGGTTGGGTCCAAGGACCTCTTGCTGTGCCCCCGACCTGAGCTTTAGTACATGCTGTGCTCATATTGGGGCTTTCCAGGTGCCTCAGTGATAAAGAACTCGCCTGCCAATGCTGGAGATGCAGGTTCGATCTCTGGGTGGGGAAGATCCCCTGGAGAAGGGCATGACAACCCACTCCAGTATTCTTGCCTGGAGAATCCCATGGACAGAGGAGCCTGGTGGGCTACAGTCCTTGGGGTTGTAAAGAGTCGGATGCGACTGAGCACACACACGCTGTTACGCACACACTGAGGTCTCTTCTGGATGCAGTTAAGGGAAAAGAGCCACAGAAAACAGTAGCTTAATGTGTCCATTGCAGAAGCAGAGTCTTGGGCTCTTGAAGGAGGTTTCACTTGCTGCATAGGAAACCTCTAGTGTCAACAGCTCCCTGGCTGGAGACTAGGGCAGCCTAAGTTTTGCATAGGAACAGCCCTGAGTATTTGAGTTTTGCCTAGTGCTTAGGGTTTTATTTTCTTAGACTTGGTTTGATGCAACATTTATCTTTCTTCTCTTTGCAGCCTGGTTGATGACCGTTGTGTTGTGCAGCCAGAAACCGGGGACCTTAACAATCCACCCAAGAAATTCAGAGGTAAGTTGGGGACCATTCCAGAGTGGGTCCCTTGCCTCATTTGAAAATTCATGAAGTCTGTTGCTGTGTGTAGATATAGTTGTTGTTTTTGTTTTTTATTTTTAGTCAGTCATAGGTTTATTTCCCTACATATTTTTAAGATGTATGAGGCCAGTTTCAGGCTTTCTGAACTCTTAAAAAGCATAAATAAGTTCAGTGTCAAGATCAGGAAGGCTTGTATTAGGGCCTTCATTTTTTTTCACTTGAATACCTGCTGGTAAGCACGGATTCAGTTTAAAGCCTTACACTTGTGTTCGAACAAGTAGGATTTATGGATTGAGTCACAATGAACATGTGGTATTTCAGCAGAACTTGCTGTCCCATTGGGACCTTTGCTGTCCTTACACATCTCACCTCGGAGTGAAGCGTTCTTATTACACTTACCTTTTTGAGTTGAAAGGCGTAGGTGGGACAGTCTTCCTGCTGGTGGCCTTGCACTGTTGGCTTTCTTTGTGGACCACTCATGTTTGATCTCTTCCTCGGAAGGTAGATTAGTGTATTGCAGGACGTGTCTAAAATATAGTTGGTATCTTAAAATGAGAAACATTTTGTTGTTATTTTTTGCTGCTGTTGTGTTTAGCGCTTCTCAGCTCTGGCTGCGTAGTAGAATTATCTGGGAGAGATATTAAATTACATGCTGCCCAGGGCCCCTCTCCAGACCAGTTAAAGAATCTCTCAAGGTTGGGGGCAAGGCACTGGCATTTTTAGGGCAGTGATTTTTATTTACAGCCAGGGCTGAGAACCCAGTGGGTTAACTTTTTGACTAATGGCCTCTGTCCCAGAGAGTTTAAACCTTGCTGTTTGCAGATTGTATCTTTTGAGTTATGACTTCTTTTTGTTCTTACGTGATTTAGAAATTGTTAGAGGTTTTTGAATAAAATCTCCAGAAATTAGAATAAAATAGGAGGTGGTTGTTCAGATGGAGAGAAGCCGTTTGGAAGGTGTTCGGGGTTGCGCTGCATCCAGTTGGCGTGAGGCTGCCAGGAGCAGGTTTTCACCTGGGGAGGGGGCTGGTGGGAGTCCGTTTAAAAAAAAAAAATCATTGGCATAAGCCTATACACCTCTGTTGCCTTTGTCTTCTCAGTTCCTGCTCCATGTCACCTTCCAAAACAGAATCCTGAATGCAACAGAAAGATTTGATCCAGTGATCATAATCCCGTCACTCACTCACAGAATTAAGCCCTTCCTTATGAATTATATAATGTGCTGCAGGTTTACCATTTAAAAGAGCCAAGCATGAGGGACTCCGTGCCAGCATTGAGTGTGGCCACACTCATTCTGTGCTGAGGGCTCTGCCAGCATTTCTAGCCAATGAAGGGGGTCTGCTCCCCCTGGGAGGGGGTTGAAGCCCTCGAAGGTAGAGGTTTAGTAGCTTGTCTGGAATCATAGAGTTGGTGATGGATGGAGTAGGAGCTGGGATTCTCAACTTGGGCTGAGAAATCACCCAGAGAACATTCTAAAACACCCACTTTTGAGTTCCACCTCCAGAGATTCTCATTTAATAGGGTATTTGAGATACTTTGAAAACTCCCTGGTTGAGTCTCCCATGCAGCCTAGGTTATGAACCACTGCTATTAGGGCCTGAGCTATAAACTCATGGCTTTATTATGTAGCAGGAAGCTGGTCCACACAGTGCTTTTACAGTTGGGACCAAGTGGAAGGGATGTGGAGCCTGTTGCTTGGGTCAAACGTGAGCTCCTAGCCTATTCTGCACCCGGGCTCTGGGAGCTGGGAAAGGAAGCTGAGAAAGATGTTAGTGTAGTGTTTAGAGTTAACCAGTGGCTATTTGGATATAAGTTTAGAACATTAAAATCAACAAGATCATAGCCAGGGGAAGTCTTAAGAGATGTGTGTTTTCCTGGCACTAGAATAAAAGTGCCTGGTGCTTAGGTGTATATCTGGTGGCCGATTGAAAGATATTTTTTTGAGATAAAAGGGACGGTCCTGTAGAGGCTATTTGGAAAGAACCAAACTGGCAACCCACACGAGTATTGTTGCCTGGAGAATTCCATGGGCAGAGGAGCCTCGTGGGCTACAGTCTTAGGGTCGCAAAAAGTTGGACATGACTGAGTGACTTTCACTCACTCACTCAAACTCTGTTTATGGCCTGGCTTGGTTCCACCGGTGGTCACATGACAGTGACTTGATTTGTTGACTGTCTTTCCCCATAAATTAAAAATAAAGTGTTCTAGGTTGTGAGGTGCGTAGTACTTGTGGGAAATCTGGTTCAAAACATGCTTTGTGGCAGGCTTTGTGAATGTAGGTCACGGCTGCCTAAACTCCTCGTGGTGAGTGGGAGGCCGTCTGCACACAGGTGAGGGGCCCTGACCCATCTCCCGTTGCAGCCACTGGAAGGTCTCTTGCACCCCGGAACCCGGGCAGTGTTTTCCAAGAACCAGCCCTTCAATCGTGGTGTAGTGTTGGAAACGTTTTTTTTCTCTAAAACAGAAAGATGTTTCTTTTGAAAGGGATTACTGCCTTTCCAAATACAGATCTGTTTTAAAGGTTGAAGTCATTTTGATGTTTAGAAATGGTGAGTAGGGCATTTGGGCAATTGGGAGGCATTTCTTGCCCATTTCTTTGCCGTGCCAATGCACCCTGAAATTTACCGGACTCAAATGGAAAAGTGAGATGCTGGTGAGCGGCTAGTTAAAATGATGGAGTCTTTACCTGAGTGATCAGCCAAGCTACACTTAGTGATTTGGGTTTGCTGTTGCTTCCTTGCCAAGTTACTTCCTATATTGAGAACCATCATAATTTGTTCTTAAGTAAATGGAAACCAAAGGCCGATTGATGTAATACTCCCTGTGGCTTCTGACTTGGGGGTTTTAATTCTGGGAGCTCCTCTTGAAATCTGCCAATCTAGGGGTTAATAATATAGGCTGCAGGATCAGGCTTCCAGGGTTCAAATCCAAATTCCGCTAATTCTTAGCTCTGTGACCCTGGACAAATGGCATAACCTCTGTGAACCTTGGTTTTCTCTTCTGTGAAACGCACGATGGTATTAGTCCCTCGGTCAAAAGGTTATTGTGATGATTAAATGCATGTTCCAAATTAGTACTGGTGGTCCTTAGTTAAGGGCTTGGGAAGCCTTAGTTACTCCTGTCTTTAAATTCCCAGTTCTTAGTACAGAGCCTGATCCTCATAGGTGGTGGCAGAAGGTACAGAAACGGTATGTGAATAATGATATGAGAATAATTATATATGGTTCCTCTTTTTGTCTTTAAATGCTTTGTGGGTCGCAGTGGGTACATGGACCACACGGGCCTGGATTCGAGGCCCAGTGTTCCCATACACAAGCTGAGTGACCCTGATGGATTACTTAAATTTCTGAGCTTATTTCTTTACTTATGAAATGGAGGGGAAAGAATTCCTCCCTCATAAAGATACGGGAAGGAAGGTAATATGGCTAAGGAGCCAAACAGAGTACTTGGGTACACGAAGCTTGCTCAAGTGACTGGAACCTGTTATTTTTTCACGGTAGATGCTGATGAGTTAAACTGTTGAACACACTGGCTTCTTTCTGATGAGTAAAAGTACACTTCCAAGTGAATTGCTTTCTTTGTGATTCCTTTGAATGTATATCCTGCCCCTGACGTTGTTGTTGGTAGGAAGAAGAGATTGGCTGCAGTTCTGTTTCACGGAAGCCAAGGCATTTTCATTATCTGAATGAATTTTGGACCATGTCCTTGTCCTCTCAGTGATGAGAACTGAGGTGTAGAATCATTCAATTACTTGAGTCCTTTTGTTAATGTGGTACCATTTTAAAGCACTCATGTCAGTGGGAGGTAAGGCAGAATCTCCTTTCTTCCTCATGGGTGTCATTTTGCCCGTAGTCTGAAAATAGAGAAGACAAACATCAGATTGAAACTGGGAATAGAAACTTTGTGGTTAGTGATTTCCTTTCTCTGGATTGTCTTTTCCTTTTCATTCCCACCCATCCCTTCCCTGTCCTAAATACACTGGCATCTTCTACAAAGAGAAGATGGAAGCTAACAGCCATTGTCCATTTTCATCCTAGAAGGTCTGCTGTTGTAAGTTGAACCTCCAGTGTTGCTGGAGTAGAAATAACTGGGGTTTCTGGGAAAGAAGATCCGCTCTGGTGATGACGATGACATTTATTGTGTAATCCCTTTTTTCAGATCAGGGAAATTGTCCAGTTCTTGCCTTTAAAACTTGATCTTCTCAATTTAGGTTAAGAGGCTAACTTTGACCTCACCTTCTTGATCTCCTACGGGATGCTACGCTATCAGTGTTCCCAAGGTGTGAGAGATTTTTAATCTTGTAGTTAAACCTTTAGTTTTAGAAGAGAAGCTGTTTTGAATGGTAACTTAGAATTAAAGATGGAGGGAGGAGCTTGGGCAGGGAAAGGTGAGGAGAAAGGAAGCATTCTGACATCATTTGGTGGTTCATAGAAACTGGGGAAGAGCTCAGAGATCAGGCTGAAAGTGTGCATCTTCTAGATCAGCATCTCCCTTGTCCTCTGTGTTTCCTCTTTCTCTCCTAATCAAAGTTGGTTTCAAGTGCAGTAATCCACTATGTTAATGTATTGTGAAAATGAGTCAAGCATTGAGGTCCTTCTGTGTTCCAGCTGCTGGCCTTCATGATGAAGAGAGGTGAGATGACTTGAACACAGTCTCCCTGGCTTTCAGGAGTCTTTACAAGTGTCACAGAGAAATAGACCCACATTATAAATAACAGTACCAGCTACTAGGGGCTTCCCAGGTGATGCATTGGTAAGGATTCCAACTGCCCATGCAGGAGATGCAAGAGAAACGAGTTTGATTCCTTGGGTTGGAAGGATCCCCTAGAGAAGGAAAGGAGAACCCATGCCAGTATTCTTGCTTGGAAAATCCCATGGGCAGAGGACCTGGTGGGCTGCAGTCCCTGGGGTCACCGAGAGTCAGACATGACTGAGCACACATGTCACGCCAACACTGATAGAGCATTTACATTGTGCAAGGCACTCCCTGTGGATTCTCTCTCTTAGTCTTTGTTACCTTCCTCTGAGGTACAGATATTGGTGTTCCCATTATATAAATGAGGAAATGGAAGCCCTGAGAAACATAGTCCGTTAAATATCCCTTTTTAGAATGATTGTTATTCATTCCACAGACATTTATTGAATGCCTCCTATGCACCAGCCATTTATACTCCAAGGGAAGAAAGATGCATTCTGAAGGAAGTCAGTGCCAGTTCACAGTTAACATCTTTAAGGAACATGTTGAGAGTGATTTGTTGTTCACGTGACAGCTGTTTATAAGGGAGTAGCGGCCCAGCTGGTGAAATATCCTTCTATAAAGTACGAAAGTCCCCCCTGTTATCTAGTAGTTCATTGGGGCAAAGTAGATGATGCCGCTTGATGTGCGTTCTCTCCTGAGCTTTGCAACCTCAGAGGTGTCAACCTCTTCAGCCCAGGGTGTGTCTTATTTTATGCCTGATGCCTTTTGGGCTGACAGGTTGGAGGAGCTAGCCCAGCATCACATGGCTTGTGAGTGTCAGAGTCAGACCAGAACTCCCTTGCAAAGGCCTGAACCCAGTGCTTTGCCCTCCCTCTCTCTCCCCGGCGGACCCTTCCCAAAGCACGAGGGATCCTTCAAGCCATGGTCCTGTTACCTGCCGTCTCTAAATGAGAATAGACTAGGTTATTCTCTGCTGTCTGTCCAAGCTCTTTCTAAATTTAATTTAGGACCGTATGAATGAGAAAGTTGGAAGTCTTGGACCCCTTGACTTAATGCGTTTTTAACTTTTTACCTGTCACTGGGGCAAGCTGTGGGGTGTGCAGTCTGTGACCTGCTGCATTCTTTGAATTCTATTTGTAGTGCAAATGAGGGTCTGTCTCTTGAGTGAAAAGTTGGCTGAAGACTCCTGATAGCTCAGGATGTGTTCACTTTAAAACAATGACAGCGTAGGAAACATGGTCTCAGATGATACTGGGATGAAGAAGAGTGTGTTGGTTGGCTATGATAAACCACTCTGGATCTAAAGGCATGGCTGTGAACTTGAGGATCAGACTTCGGATCTTTTCATTTTCACTGGACTCTTCTGTAGTCCCAGAATGCTTGCACTGTCAGCCTACCTTTTAGAGGGCTTGTGGATTTATTTATTTTTGTCTGTGCTGGGTCTTCATTGCTGCCTAGGCTTTTCTCCAGTTACAGTGAACAGGGGCTACTTCTCTAGTTGTGAAGCGTGGACTTCTCATTTCAGCGGCTTCTCTTGTTGCAGAGCATGGGCTGTAGGGCACGTGGGTTTCAGTAGTTGTGGCTCATGGGCTTTAGAGTACAGGCTCAGCACAGGCTTCATTGCTCCAGGACATGTGGAATCTTCCTGGACCAGGAATTGAATCCATGTGTCCTGCATTGGCAGGCAGATTCTTTACCCCTGATCCACCGGGGAAGCCCCTCCTAGCAGCTTTGTATACTTGTCTGATAATAATCTGACTCGAGATTTAGTCCGAGGTGGGGACCGGCTCTTGTGGGAAAGATGTAGGAAAACCACTAGCGCTGGAGTAAAGAGCCCACCTAACCTGAGAGCTAGCATCTGGCCCAGGCTCTGCCACCAACCACTGTGACACCGTGGAGGAAATCCCTGCATTTCTCCAGGCTTCGGTTTTCCCATCTGTTCAATGGGCTTTAGCTTGGAGCTGTGATCAGCACCAGAAGCGGGCTGGTTACCATTTCACAAGGCAGCGCTGGTGTCCAGAAGCCTCATGCTGTCCAGAAGTAGGTTTCTGTTTCTTTGGGATTATAGGTCTTCTTTGTCAAGATAAGACAAGTGGATGAAAACAGCCAGGTCTTCTTCTAAGGCCAGGTGGGGACACGGCCTGGATCTTGGGTCACAGGGTCACCTGGACTAGGGTGGCGGTAACAAACTCAGCACTCAACTTTCTTTGACACCCGCTGTCCTTTGCTGCCCATTGTCTAATTGTTGCTAAGCAACATTATTTCAGCTTCTTGGCAAGGCCTTGAAGGCATGAACCGGTATCTTATTTAGTTTTTCAATACCCACATGCCAAGGGGAGGGCTGCCCTTAAATTTTGTTTGTTCTTTTGATTGTAATCCATGATGGGCCTTTCGCAGGGGGGCTCTGTTTCTGCCTGTTGTGTGAAATAAGGCAGAGAAATCAGTCTATTTAAGGTGCTTGTCAAGTATATGTTGAGGCACATTCAAGGTTTTGTATGTGCGTGCAGCTGCTTTGTGGGAAAAGTCTCTGGCAGCTTGTTCCGTATTCACAAAATCAATTCAAATTTAATAAAAAGATTAGTAGGTTTTTTATAATCTTCATTTCAGATTTACCCGCTTATCCCAATCTTGCACCAACAGACTCCATCTAAAGGGAACAACACTGTAATTTAAATCAATCCCCCGGGCAACATAGAAGGCTCCCAGCATGTCACACAGTCACTGGTGTGGTGCCCGCCGCTTGATTATACCGGAGTCCCACACACTGCACGCGGCCCTTGCTGGATTCCTGCCTACTTGCTCAAAGCTTTGAGATGCTTGTCTGAAGGTGCTGGGTGTCCTGCGCATGGGCACAGGAAAGGTTTTTGCTCCCTTGCCTTGGATGGCTTTGTTTTTGAATAGCTGAGTCACGCCTGGAAAGTAGACCTTAGACCCCTGTTGTATATTCGTTGACTCACAATAATCTATTTGCTAATGGAGAGCGAATTTCAGCTCTGCATGCATAGAGTGCTTCCAGAGTAAGGGATCTGTTTTCTTTGTCAACTAATTGAATCTCGGGTCTGCTGTTGCGACTTCCTCCATTGAGGGCAAAATTAAAGCGGACAGAGAGCACGTGTAATTAGGTCATGTTTTCATACTGCTCTATAGTTCTCCTGAAAGCACAACCTAGTGGTTGATGAAGGACTTTCTTTTGGCAAAAGCCTCTATAATCCTGTCTTCAGAGCATTGATGAAGATGTGCAGTGAATCACTTGGGTTTCTGGTAACATTTTGCCTTCCTTTTTCTTTTTTGACACTTGAGGAAATGAGGGAGATTTAGGAAGTTTCCTGGGGTCAAAAAAGCAATTCCATGTCAAAATTGGGATTGGGACACACCTTGGATCTCCTCGCACACTATCTTTTAGGCTGTTATGTTTGAACAATAGATTAAAAAAAATTCTTTTGTTCTATCATCTAGTGTAAATAATGATAATCTAGTTTCCATAAGTGCAAATAATAGTGAATACCATGTATTGTTATAGTGATTACATACATTAACGAAATTTTATCTATTTAATTTTGATAGTTTCCTTTACGTACATTATTTGCCCCTCATCACAACCCCGTAAGGCAGCTACATGGACTGCAGTATTCCAGGCCTCTCTGTCCTTCACTATCTCCTGGAGTTTGCTCAAATTCACGTCCATTGAGTTGGTGATGCCGTCTAACCTTCTCATCCTCTGCCATCCTCCTCTCCTTCTTGACTTCAATATTTCCTAGCAGCAGGGTCTTTTCCAATGAGTCAACTACTACCAACTCTACTTCTTCTTCTTCTACTACCCTGAAACGTGACATTCTGAGATGTGCTACACAGGAGCAAAAGTCTGCGTACGAGAGGTACGTGCTAACTGCCTACTTAGCAGTCTTGAGTATAGTGTTTATCACAGCTGTCTTCTGTTTTTGTCTCTGCAGCTAGATTTTGGAGCACCTGGAGGGACCAAATCTTTTGCCCTGCCCTCCTGGCCCAGTGCCCAGCATAATGCTGGTCTTTAGTTAAAAGCTGGTTGAAAAGAATTTCATGCTTGTTCTAAAATGGTTTTCACTGTTCCCAGCTCTTGCACTGTTTTTGCCGAGGACATTTTAGGTTAGCTGAAGGCTGATTTTTTTTGTTTTTTGTAACAAGGATGCCTGATGCCATCCTATAATTTCTCCCCAAACTACCTGAGTCTGGAAAGCTTTCTGAAAACATATTTCTTATAGTTGACTTGTCTTCTCCCTGGAACGTGGACTGACTTCATCCTCTGAGAGTATCTTCTCCTTGACGCCCCTCCTGCCCAGTGTTGGCTCTTTTTTCTCTCTTGTGCCTATAGTTGTGAGATTACCTGACTTCATTCAATACGTGATCATGAAAAACAGTAATTCCCTTCCTTCTTTGTGCCTGGCCTTCTGGCAGAGTCAGAAGGTGGTGTGATGTGGTGGTGTACCATCCCCATTTTACAGTTGGGTACCCTGAGCCCAGAGAGGGTTAGTAACTAATCCGGACTAAGCTGGGATTTGAACCCACGTCTGGAGGGTTCTTGACGGTGTCTCTACTCAACCACTTGAGTGAATTAATAGAGTTGGGCTTCTCCAGAAATGTGTCTGGGACCTCTTAGCACCTCCTGGGGTTCCACATTTAAGTCATACTGCTCCATGGGGATAAATCTAAACGAGGGATAACCAGGAGGATAGGATAGGTCTCGAAGCGATGATGTTCACGCTGAACTGCGAAAAATGGGAGAGACCGTGAGGCATTTTAGACTAGTTGGGTGACAATATTTTGCACCTAAGTTGCTGCTGTGGCCTCCTTGCTGGCTTCTGCACTTGCCTTTTGTGCAGAGGCAAGTGTCTGAGCGTGGGGCCCGTCCCATCTGTTTCCCATGGCCAGAGTAATCAGTACAGGTCTCCTGATGTTGCCTGGTTGCTTGGCGCCCTCAGTGGTTCCCTACTTGTGCTTAGGATAAAGGACATGCTTTTGCGGTTCACAGGGTCCTGCATGAGTCACCCCACTTAACTCCCAGCCTCACCTGCAGTCCCCACTCCATGATCTCTGCTCCAGCCACACTGAATCATTTCGTCCTGGCAGTCAGGGAACTTGCTCTGCACTCTGGGCGTTGCATGTCCTTTATCTTCTCTCTGAAATGATCTCCCCATCTCCATCATGCCTCCTGAGACCCCCCATCTTCCTCAGTCCCTGGAGCCGGACTGCTTGGGTTTGACCCTCAGCTCTGGTTTTTGCTGGTCATGTCACCTTCAACCTCTCAGTCTCTCCATTTTCTCATCTGGAAAATGGTAAGATTATTGTATGTGTCTCACGGTGTTTTGATGAGAATCAAAAGAGCCAGTCCACGTGAAACACTTAAGGAGTACCTGGCCCATATTAAATGCTCTAAACAACTGGCTGTCATGGCTGGGTTTTGCCTTCGCTCTTTCCCAGCCCATTCCTTGTGACCTCAGAAACCATGCCTGTCTCCTCTAAGGCTTTGCACAGGCCCTGGCCTGCAGTAGGCTCTTCCATATTTGTAGAATGAATGAGGAAAAGAATGTGCATCCAGGGATTTTGCTAAAACTCAGCTCCTAACTCAGTAGGTCTGGGTGAAGCCTGCGATTCTGCATTTCTAACAAGCCGCCGTGTTGATGCAAGGCCCTAAGGGACAACAGCCAGTTGTTTTCTCTCGCTTTAAGGCTGTCATGTGGACGAGGGATGTTCAGAGCCCAGAACAACAGAGAATTAGGGCCAGCAGAGGCCAGTGAGCAGAGGCAGAGTTGCAGATTTTAGGAACATGCTTCTGACTGTCATCAGTGCTGAGCGATTGCTCAAGGAAGAGGCCCGCTTCAAAGGACTGGTTTCCCCTCATTCACAGGAGACTAAGCATTTGTCAGAGATGTTGGAGACAATCTCCACTGTGGGACAGAGGTTAGATAGATGATCCCATCTGTCTACGTTTTCCCACCAAAGGACCCAGCTGTTTCTTCTTTTTCTGCTTCCCGTGGAAGCACTGTGTTTGGGGACATTGGGTCAGCAAACAGCTGGGGAAGAGTACAGACACGCTGTCCAAGTGAGAAGCTCTCAGAGAACCAACTGTGTTCATTTCATTTTGTTGAAGACCATTGGTCATAGTGGAAAGATGGGATTATTGAATATTTGAAAAGGTGAGCAAATATAAAGAAACTTACTTATCTGAATCAAAATCACCCCTAATCTGGTTTAAATGTATTGGGGGGTCGGGGGGTACAGTGGGTGACTGTAGGCCTTGTGGTTAAGAAGTGCTGGCGCTGGGGTCAGACTTGGGTTCAGGCCCTCTGACCCGCCTGTCATGAGCTGTGTGATTGTGGGCAAATCACTTAACCTCACTATACCTTAGTTTCCCTGACTGGTAACTATGGTTCATAACAGTAAGGAACTGATGGCATTATTTTAGGGTGAGGTGAGGCATGTAGGGAACACAGTGGGCCGCCTGCCTTGCACAACCTGAGCACCTGGTAGCTGAGTAGCTGGTGTGGCTTAAATTTGCAATTGCCAACTTTCAGGACATCTCTTAGGAACATCAAACACTGCCCTTCAGACGTTGATACATCTGTTTTAAGGCTTCAGGATGTGGCGTGTTCAGAGCTATCCACTGCCAGACACACTTTAACCGTTTTGAATTTCTTATACTTCATTGAGCGAGCTTATGATCAAGAGGACCGTGAGAGCTGTAGCCTTTTGAAGAGGAGCCATCAGGCCTGTCTCTGCTTGCACAAGGCCCGATCGCAGCCTCAGTTACTGATGGGGACTTTGCTGGAGATGGCAGACCCATCTTATGTATAAAATTACAGGCCCAGCCGAGAGAGGAAGTTGTGTTTATCTTCACGCAAGCAGCAGGCATTCCGGCCACTCTTGACAGACAGGACGCAGATATTGCCAATCTGCTCTTTTCCTGAAACTCCCCACCCCACTGTGTGTTCTTTGTGAGTTCAGAGGGGTGCCTGCCACTTGGCCTGCAGGGAGACATTCTCTACCTGGCTGTGAACACAATTGAGCTCCCTGGAGAAAGGATTTCCAGTGGCTACTTCCTCAGTACTATTGGTCGAGACAGGGGCCAGCGTGGCTCCCAGAGAAGGCAGAAATTGTGCTTGTGTCCTCTGATTTGGGGAGCAAAGTGGAGAGTGGCCACAGGTGTGGGGAGAAGAATATGTCCCTTCAGAGAGTCCCATCTTTATCCCCCTGACAGAGCCATAGCTGGAGGTCAGTGCAGAAAAACTCCAATAAGAGCAGATGCAATAATTGAGAAAATAAGTTGGGCAATTATTTATCTTATTGACATGTAGAAGCTCTTTTTTTTTTTTTTGGTCTGGTATTTTTCCGGGTACATTTGAGTTCCAATTTAGGTGCTTCTGAAATGTCTGGATATTTTGTGCTGCTAAAATTAGATGTGTCTAAAAATGTTATCAGTGATGACACTTATGTATAAGCTCACTTGGACTTCTGCTAGCAAGTTTCTGAGACTGAGGTCAACCCCTCCCCATAGCCATTCTCAGAAGCGTGGCATTTTCAGGTAAAGGTAGAAAACAGAATAATCCAGCCTAGGTTTAGCCATCAAGTAAGAGGCCTGCTCTTGAGAACTTTGCTTCTGTCTTGTCGACAAAGAATACTGGGGTTTTGTTGCCATAGTTTCAGTGAAAAATTTGACCTTAGCTACAATAACATACAGTTAGAAAGAACTAGCTAATCGGTTTTCTAAAATTAGTGTTCTCTAGTACATAAACCAGTAAGAACAGAGTATTTAATTAAATATTACACAAGGATATAAAAGCCCAGGGGAATGCAGTCACTTGATCGGGGCAGAGAGAGGAAGGAAACCCATAATCGACCTTTACTGGTCTCTTGCAAGCTAGAAGAACTTTTTTTCTTTTTTTAATGTTAGCATTGACTATTTTCAGATCTGTCAGGAATGAATATATAAAGCTGAGAGAATGAAGCAGAACATTCAGCATTATTTCCAGTTGTCCCTTGCAGGGTACAGACTTGCAAGGCAAGAGCTTAAAAGGATATTGGGCCATTATTCTCTCAAGAACACTTGTTGGTGGTCTCATAGTCAGCTTGGAAAGGAGAGGCATGTCAAAAGTTATTTACTATCTGAAATCTTAGCCACTGGGTTCTAGATTTAGTTCCTTTGAGTTCTGAGTGTGTGATGAGGGGACCAACACCCTTTGTTCCCTCTACCCCACAATTAATTAGGCCTTGAGTGCTGATTGAGCACCCCCCAAATGATCTGTATGTAGATTATGCAAAATTTGGCATTTCTCGTCACCTGCTTATTAAGACCCCCTGCATTAGCTGGTCTTTTGGTGATGGCTGAAAATGTTAACTGATACTGTGTCAATCCAGAAAACTGTGTTAATATTTCTGGAATGAAATAGGTTTCAGGCTCTTTGGTTTCAGGACATTTATTCGGATCCCTGGGACATCCCTGTAAAGTGGTAAAGAATCCACTCGGTGAAGAATCAGCTGGCCGGTGCAGGGGATGCGAGTTTGATCCCTGGGTCAGGAAGATTCCCTGGAGAAGGAAATGGCAAGCCACACCACTTTTCTTGCCTGGAAAATCCCATCGACTGAGAAGCCTGGAGGGCTACAGTCCAAGGAGCTGAAAAAGAGTCGGACACGACTTAGTGACTAAATAACAGCAATAACATTTAGATCCCTAGTTGACATTCTTGTCTAATTTTTCCACTGCCTGCTGTGGATGCTACAGAGGTGCAGTTGAGTTCATCTCTTTGCCAGGTTTATTACTGGTTGAAAACTTGGTTCAGGGTTTTCTGGAACTTCCACTGTTGCATCTTCTTATCAATAACATTGTGATGATTGTTCTCTATCAATTTCATTTTTATGATATCAGCCTGTTCTACCTGAAAAAAGTCCTGTCATAAAATTTGAAGTGTAGGCCATATTTAAGGGGCTATTAAATATAAACTTTTTCCATTTGATTTTTTTTCTCACCATTTTGCGTGTTTCTGTATTGGTGTCTTAACTATTACAATGGAAAATATGTCCTTGGCAAGACTCTTAGAAATGAAGTCTCAAAGGTCATTGGATTGTGCAAGCTTCTTGACTATTTATGAGGTCATCTACCTGAACAAATAGAAATGGTCCCTGCCCTTAAGGAATTTTCAATCTTATGAGGAGAGATGAGTGAGGACTACTTTAAGGATTATTCTTGGAGAATGTTGAATCCTAGATACGGTTTTTATTCCTGTGATGTTCATTGTTTCCATCAGATCAGTATGCCCACGTCATTTGAATTCATCTTAATAATAGCTTAAGAAAAAATGCAGTTAGAGAGCTTTCTGAAAAGTGACAGCATAGGTTTTAAAGTACTTCCAATTGACCTAGCTTTCACTACCCATGTGTTCTCAGGCCTTGGCGTTAATGTGGATAACTGAATTGATGATAGTTAGCAAATGCCATTGAAGAGGTTGAGTGTCTGTCTGGCTAGTGGAGTGGTGAACTAGTCGGGACTCTTGGTTATGAATAATATAGCCAGCTTGAATTAGCTCAACATAAAGGGGCTTCCCAGGTGGCATTAGTGGTAAAGAACCTGCCTGCCAATGCAGGAGACATAAGAGTCCTGGATAGGGAAGATCCCTTGGAGAAGGAAATGGCAGCCCATTCCAGTCTTCTTGCCTAGGAAATCCCACTGACAGGGGAACCTGGTGGGCAACAGTCAATGAGGTTGCAAAGAGTCGGACACAACTTATCCACTAAGCAACAAAACAAAGGAACTTGTTACTGGCTCAGAGGGCTCCTTCATTGCATGAAGGGCAGGGGTGCAGCGGGGGCTCAGGAATAGTCCCCTTCAGGCACTGAGTACCTTCGGCAGCCTGCTCCTTGTCTCTTCCTCTCTCTGCACATCGGTTCCTTTGTGTTCTTCCTTGTCCTCATCTAGTTTTGGTGTCAAGGTTATACTGTGCAGTGTTCCTTGTTTCTCAGTTCTTTGGGAGAGTTTGTGTAGCATTGGGATTATCTCTTCCTGGAAACTATAAAAACCTTTATGTTTTCTTTATGGCAAGATAAACAACTTACCAGTAGGCCATTCCTTTATGTCCCTAAAGGGCTGTTTCTCCTTGGGTCAGTTTTACAAGTTGTCTTTTTCTAAGAATGTAGCCATGCCCTCTCAATTTTCAAACCTATAATATCCTTTTATTACCTTGTTCATCCCAGAAGTGTCTAGTTTGGTCCCTGTGGTAGCTTTTAGCAGTCTCCCTCTCTCTTGTGATGTCCACTTTGTAATCCCCAGAACCTGTGAATATATTGGTAAACGGAACTTCACAGACATGATTCCGTTAAGGATCTTGAGATGGGAAGGTTATCCTGATGTAATCACAAGGGTCCTTATAGGAGGGGAGTTGGGGTGAGTAGTGGATGATGTGAGGATGGAGTCGACAGGAGCTGACTATGAGCCAGGGAGTGCAGGAAGCTGGAAAAGGCAAGGAAATGGATTCTCCCTTGTAGTCTCTGGAAGGGATGCAGCCCTGCTGCTGGTTTACTTTTATTTTTTTTAATTTTTATAATTTATTTATTTTTTAATTGAAGGATAATTGCTTTACTGAATTTTGTTGTTTTCTGTCAAATCTCAGCGTGACTCAGTCATAGGTGTACATATGTCTCCTCTCTCTTGAAGCTCCCTCCCATCTTCCTCCCCATTGCACCCTTTTAGGTTGATACAGAGCCCCTGTTTGAGTTCCCTGAGTCATACAGCAAATTCCAATTTGCTGTCTATTTTAGATATGGTAATGTAAATTTCCATGTTACTGTCTCCATACATCTCACCCACTCCTCCCCTCTCCCCATTTCCATAAGTTTGTTCTCTGTTTACTTTTAAATTTCATGATATTGAGAGCATACACGTGTGTTACTCTAAGCAACTAAATTTTGGTGGTTTGTTACAGTATCAACAGGATTACTATAATAATATTCCAATATTATATATTTGTTTGTTCTCTTTTCTGGATAAGTATTGGCATGTTTGGGCTTCCCTCATAGCTCAGTCGGCAAAGAATCTGCTTGCAATGCAGGAGACCCGAGTTCCATCCCTGGGTCAGGAAGATCCCCTGGAGAAGGAAATGGCAATCCACTCCAGTATTCTTGCCTGGGAAATCCCATGGACAGAGGAGCCTTTTGGGCTATAGTCCATGGGGTTGCAAGAGTCGGACACGACTTAGCGACTAAACCACCACCACCATTGGCATGTTTTACTGTTGTGTCAGTCATCAAAAGGGCTTCCCTGCTGGCTCAGATGGTGAAGAATCTGCCTGCAATTCAGGAGAC
Source organism: Giraffa tippelskirchi (assembly GCF_054371585.1). Classification (NCBI taxonomy): domain Eukaryota; kingdom Metazoa; phylum Chordata; class Mammalia; order Artiodactyla; family Giraffidae; genus Giraffa; species Giraffa tippelskirchi. The sequence goes on along the minus strand of NC_137283.1, from coordinate 20,971,149 downwards.
TCGGGTTTGATCCCTGGGTTGGGAAGATCCCCTGGAGAAGGGAATGGCAACCCACTTCAGTATTCTGGCCTGGGAAATCCCATGGACAGAGGAACCTGGCGGGCTCCAATCCATGGGGTCCAAAGGGTTGGACACGACTAAGTGACAAACACTTGCGCTTCCTTAGTCGTCAAAAAAGCAAAGTTTGGCCTTATGATTCTGTAATGGGTTGGACTTGAAGTTCATTCATTTCTGCCCCTTATTGCCTTCTTTCTACCATCTTTGGATTTATTCTGCCCTTCCCTTACTACTCTCTTTTTTTTAAATTTATTTTTAATTTATTTTAATTGAAGAATAATTACAATGTTGTGATTTTTTTTTTTTTTTTTGCCATACATAAACATGAATTGGCCACAGGTATACATGTGTCCCCTCTTCCCGCCTCCTTTCCCACCCTGTCCCTCTGGGTTGTCCCAGAGCATCGGCTTGGGGTGCTCTGCTTTCCTTTACTACTCTCTTAGGTTGGATAATTAACTCCAAATCTTGAGCCCTTCTCACATTGTAATTCAAGATCTAAAGCTGTAAATTGCTTTTAAGATTACTTTAGCTGTATCCTACATGTTTTGACATGTAGTATTTTTTATTTTTATTGAATTTGAAATACTTTCTTGTATCTACTATCATTTCTTACATCTATGAGTTGTTTAGAAGTATTTCACATTTTCAGTTGTATGGGGGATTTCTGGTTCTGTCTGTTTAAAAAAATGCTTTATGACTTAGTTGTATGTTGGTCAGACAATATGATCTGTGTGCTATCAGTTCTCTAAAACTGGAGAGCCTTGCTTTATGGCTTAGCTTGTGACCTATTTTTATGCTTATTCCAGTGTGCTGGAAAGAATATGCTTTTTCCAGCCTAGAGTAATATCTGTTATATGAGTTCATTAGTTTTTTGGTTTTTTGATTGTTGTTTTTTGTCTGTTACATCTTTTAAGACAGTTGTTATAATTTCCCACTATTAATCTTCTGGAGTTATAGAACTGTTCTGCATCCTATTTATGTTGGAGATTATATAATATAGGTATGTGTTGAAACTTGTAGAACTATATACCAAAAAAAGTGAATTTTACTGCATGTAAAAATTTCAAAAGGTTTAAAATTTCCCACTTTTACCATGGATTTGAAATTTTGCATTGTATTGTAATGTTTAAGTTCTTTTGGCTAGGTTTTTTAGTTTTTAGTTTAGTGACATTATGTCAGTAAAGGCTAACACTTGTAAAATTGTTATAACTTCCTGGTGAGTAAGTGTTTTATCATTATGCAGGGAACATTTTTATCTGTTTTATGTCTTGAGGTCTGTTGTTGTCTGTTACTAATAAACCCACACCAGGGTTGTTTTAGTTAGTGTTTATTTGGTATAACATTTTAAATTATATCACTATGCTTTGGAGATGTCTCTCATAAACTGCACATAACCAGATTTTTAAAATTATTCTGACCATCTTTGTCTATTAATTAGAATGTTTAGTCCATACACATTTGTTGTAATTATTGATGGTTTTGGATTTATTAACTTAGTTTTTGTTTTTCTTTCTTACCTCATTGTCTTTCCCCTTTCTTGCCTTCTCTAAATTTCATGGAAGGCTTTTTATGTTGTTGTTGTCCATTCAGTTTTTTTCCCCTCTAGCAGGTTGAGGGTTATCGCGGTTACTCAAGATAGTTTAATGTGTGTATCTAGTTAAGCCTAATGTTAATAACTATTGCTATTTTCTGCTATAAGACAAGGACCTTAGATTTTAGAACATTTTGATTTCCATCACCCTCTCTGAGTATGCTCTTTCTAGTACCTTATATTTTATGTAAGCTTGCATAGTAGATATGTTTGTTTATATTGACTTATAAGTCTTTTTCACATGGACTTATATTTTAGAGTTTATCAAACTGTCTATCTGAGGTAATTGTCTCACTACTTTAGAAACATTCTATAGAATTTAGAGTGTTTGTTAACGGTAAAATCTCTTATTTTCTTTGAATATAGTCTTTTTTTTGTTTGTTTGTCTGAAAACTTGGCTTTTATTCTCAAGTGATAGTTTTTCTTGGTATAAAATTGTAAGTGGGTGAGTGCTTTGTCTTAGCATTGTTTTTTTTTTTGAAGGGGGTTCCATTTTTACTGTTAAAAGCAATTGGCAGAAACTTACTATTTTTCTCTCTGATGGACTTTAGGATCTGCTCTGTCTTTGCTTTTTGGAAGTTTTTTATTGGTTTGATTCCAGGTGTTGATTTCTTTTATCCTGCATAATACTTGTTCGATTCCTAGATTGAGATTTTTTTTTTATAATAATCATTGAAAATTCTGAGCCATTATCTATTGGAATACTTGCTTTCCCACTGTCTGTTATCTTTTGGAACTTTAGTTGGATTATGTTTCTTAACCTCTTCATCTTTCCATCTTTGCTTTCTAGCTTGTACTCTGAATGGTTTTTTTTCTGCTCTACCTTTGCTGATTCTGTTTTATTCTTATCTTTTGTTGTTGTTGTTGTTGTTCTTTGAGGGTTTGATTTCAGTTCTGTCAATATTTTTCATTTCTGAAAGCTCTCTTTGTCTCTTCTAAATATGTTTAATCATTCATTTGTATTCTGCCATATTTTCCAGCCTCTATTTTACTTCTGTTGCATAAAAAACAGCATAGGTTGTTTTCTAAAGACAATGCTGAATTTTAAAAATAATTTTATTTGATTTATTTGTTTCTTTTTGGCTGTGCTGGGTGTTTGTTGCTGCACAGACTTTTTTTTTTCTCTAGTTGTGGAGAGCAAGGTCTGTAGCAGCCGTGTGCAGGCTTCTCTTTGGGGTGGCTTGTTGCAGAGTGTGGTCTGTAGGGTGGGTGGGCTTCAGTAGTTGCAGTGTGGGGGCTCAGTAACCGTATCTCCTGGGCTGTGGAGCACAGGCTCAGTAGTTGTGGCGCATGGGCTTAGTTGCTCTGTGGCATATGGGATCCTTCCAGATCAGGGATCCAACCCATGTTCCTTGCATTGGCAGGCAGATTCTCCACCACTGAGCCAGCAAGGAAGCCCAAATCATAGTTTTAAAATATTCTATCTCTAAAAATTGTAAAAGGTGAATTCTCTACAAGTCTTAATCTGTTTTCCATAGAGGCTGGTTGTAAAACTGATACCTTATTTCCCTGTATGTTTTGTGATTTTGACGATTGCTTCTATTTCTTCCCCATTTTCCCGTTTTCATCTCATTGATCAGTACTGGGTTCTGCATTATTTGTAGCTGCAAGGAATTTGAGGGAAGCAGCCAGGGAAAGAGATGTTAGAAATACCTGGAGTAGACAATGGGACTTCCGTAATGTGATATGCTGATTGCAACAGAGTGCTTCACGTGGTTTTCCTTCCATCTAATTTTTAGTGTTTTCGGTGATTAAAGAATACTGACTTTTATCAAGAGCAGATACTTCAGTGTATCTATGTATGAGAACAAAGTTCTTTCCCAGTTGAAGTTAACCTCGTAAAGCCATCTTAAATGGAAGCAGGCAACCAGGTGTGTTCACCAGATGCCAGTATCCACCATTAATCCTATGATTATTAATGAGAGCAGATAACTTAATGAGTGATAGCCATTTTTTTTTTTTTTGGCTGCTATATGAGAGGTATGCCCCAAGTGAATTTTTTTTTTCTTTTTGTTCATAATTCCTTGATTTGCCTAGATGAGTGGGACTAGGTGAAGACAAGCTTTTCGTACACACGACTGGGTTCCCACTGACCATCTATCTCAGTTATTTTGGAATGACACTGCCAGTTTGCAAAGGGAAATGGATAGTCATAGATCTTATCGTCATCTGTCATCCCTCTTATGTGATGGCGATGTTGGAGGGTCATTCTGTGAGCTTGCCCTTTGGTTTGCTTTCATTGGAACAAGTTCATAGGGACCAAAAGCTTACTTACGGTATCCAAAACAGTTTGGTCTCGGATCCTCAAAAAGATTAAGCTGGAGAGAAAAACCTAAAATAAATTAGATGATCTATTTCAAGTTCAATGTTTTTTTCCTTTGTCAACTTGAGGAGGAAGTAATTTTTCTTGGAAAGCGGTAGGGAAATCTTTCCTTTCTCATTTCTAGTACTTATGTATGGAGGCTGCATATGGTAAAGAAAAGAACTTGGCTCTGGAAGCATCATTATTGGGTTCAAATCCTGATGAGCATGTGATCTTGGGCAAAGTATTTAATTTTTCTGTCTTGGTTTGCTCATGAGTAAAATGATAACAACTTTAGAGGGTTTAGGAGACTCAAGGGTATAAGAAGCACTGTGAGAGCAAAGCCAAGGTCACTGTAAGCGGGTACCTAGCACTCAACGTTATTATCCTGATGGTGATAAGGAGTTTTTCCCCTTATTTTTGAGTTCTGCTTCTGAGCTGGGAAAGGAATTCTCCATTTTTGGGGGAAAATAGAGTTGGGGAGCAGAAGATACCTTCTGAAGGCACAATAAGAAGACACTGGAATTTCTCATGTCTGAGTGTGTATATACTCAAGCCTTCCATTCACCTCTGTATATTCTGATCATCATCTCAACTCGGCGAAGGTGGTACATTATAATCATTTTCTAGTTGAGGGAGGATGCCCGTATAGGTTATGAGACTTGCCCAAACTCAGAATTTTAGCAAATGTTATATATAGCAAGTCTTGCTGCTAGGAAGGAACTCCTGAACCTTTCCTCCGCTCAGAAGTTCTTGCCTCAAGGCTCTGCCTTGACTCAGGGTCTCACTCGAACTGAGTTCTTCTGTCCATTCAGTGGCAAATATGTGTTTGGCCTTCAGCCCACGAGTCTGCACACTGTATTATACTTTTGGTTGTTTCCTCTTAGCCTTAATCTCCACAAAAGGATTGCATGTCGGAAGATGGGACCAATAATGCAGTGGCAGAGAAGTAGGGTGATGCTTAATAGTCAATGAACCTAACCAAGCATTAGGACAACTTTGGCTTTTCTCTTTGGAATGACAGTGTGCTACAGCCTACAGTACTGACCCTCCTGGAGCTCATATCATGTGAAGAAATGAGGGCACATAAGACATAACAAGGGAGTGAGGGGGCTGTCTGGGAGTGTCCAGAAAGCAGCCTGGAATTATGAGTCAAAGGACCCGAGTCCTGGCCTTTGCTTTGTCCCTGACTATCAGCGTGGTTTCAGGCAAGGCTCTTGACCAGTCTGGACCTTTGCTTCTTCATCTGTGACGTGAGAATGCTGGCCAGGAGAACGAAACGTGACAGAATTTTATTGAGTGGCAATCCCATGCAAGGCCTGAGCTAGGCACAGTTTGTATTACAATTGTATTTACAACCTCTTAAATCACTCAGGTCCCCTCTATGTCTCTGATTGCTTTTAATCTCTAGTTGATGAAAGATTAGGCCTAACATTTTGTTCTTGTATCTCGGTTGTAAGAAGCACATACCAATCCCTCCAGTTTATCGCCTGTGATTTCTTAATGTGGATAAACCCCATATATGCAGTTACAAAAAACACTTGGCTAAGAAGTTATAGCAGTGTCTAAACTTACTCACAATGGAAAGCCTTAACTAATAGAAGCAGTGAAAAAACTGATTTCCTTATATTATGCTTCTGGGTTCCCTACCTCTGTGTTCCCACTGATGACATGGATTTGCCTCTCTTACTTGTGCCCTGGTCCAATATGTCTTCAGAGGACTTGGCCATGTTAGTGTATGGTGGCATGGTGGTGTATGGTGATGATAACAGATTTTATGGTGGAACTTGGGTTCATATATTAGTTTTGCCATTTACTATGTGCTGGTATCTCAGGACTGAGTTACTTAAGCTATAAAATATAGCTCACAAAAACCCTCATGAAAACCCTCATTTATTGAGCACATATTATATGCCAAGCACTGTGATAAGTACTTTTCTATACAATTTAGTCCTCACAATTAGCCCATGAGATTTTTTCCTGTTTTACCTTTCAGAAAACTGAGATCAAGTGTTAGTCACCTTTCAGTTCAATCGCTCAGTCATATCCGACTCTTTGTGACCCCATGAACTGCAGTATGCCAGGCTTCCTTGTCCTTCTCTCTCTCCCAGAGTTGACTCAAATTCATCTTCACTGAGTCGGTGATGCCATCCAACCATCTCATCCTCTGTCACCCCATTCTCATCCTGCCCTCAATCTTTCCCAGCGTGAGAGTCTCTTCTGATGATTCACCTCTTCGAATCAGGTGGCCAAAGTATTGGAGCTTCAGCTTCAGCATCAGTCATTTCAATGAATATTCAGGACTGATTTCCTTTAGGACTGACTGGTTTGATCTCCTTCCAACCCCCTTCCTACCCAGTCACATTGGGATATAAGTCACTCTCCCAAATCCATGTGGTTGAGCTTCAAATGTACCAGAGTCATCTTCCTCCTTCCTACCCTGCAAAGATTTAGAGTTGTAGTGTGGTGGGTGGCATATGAAACAGGTTACCAGACCATTTCTTGGCAGGAGAGCCTGAGATATCATTTAGATAATTTTACTTCACTCTATTAAAGTCACATTTTCTTCTATACCTACTTCTGATGCACATACAAGCTGGCTCGGTCTGGGGACCTGCCTGTGACAAAGTCATCCTGCTTCTTATTTCCCATGTTGAATTAATAACCAGACCCTCTCTTAACTTCAGGCACTGGTCAGGGTTATGCAGGGTGATTGAGTGAGTACTGGTCCAGGGATTGTTAGAAAACATCATGTTTTTATTCCTTTAAATGAGATCTGTCCCCCGTCCTGCCTAGGTTTGTCTTCAGTAGTAGATAATAAGACCTTCATCTGACTGTAAATGGCAGACACTGCCAAGATTCAATTGCAGTTGAATTAAAACCAGTGGAATTGAATTTGCTTAATTAATTGAGAATTATGTCTCAGTCAGTGTTCATCATCAGTTTTCTGCCTCTTGATTGTGCTGCTTTCAAAAGCCAAGTTTGAAATTCCTTTTCCATGACATGTTGTAGCCACATGAGTTAAGAATTTGAAGTAAAAGAGGGGTATGCCTGTGACTGAAACTAGGGTATTCTCATCTTTCTAGTAAACACTCAGTACTTTACTTCTCATTTCTCGGATGGCACGTCAGTTTAATACAGTTCTTGAAGTTTTGCGGCTGTTTGATTTCCTTCATGCAGAAAATAAATCTCAGCACCTTTTCCTGAAGCCCGTATTTCTTCTATGAAAATGTACAGGTAGCGATGAAGGAAGCCTTTGTCCTGTTGGCTGGAGTTGTGCTACTCACCTTTATACTGGTCACTTCCATTCTTTCAAGGTGACACAAAAGACGTTATTGGGGGAGGAAGAGTGTCTTGCTCGAGTCATAAATTTCATTTGGGGGCTAAATTTTGGGACTAATGATTCAGATATCTTTTCATCTTAAAGAACTTCCCAGGGAGCATAACCCACTGTCACAACCTAGAGGGCTTGGGATGGGGTGGGAAGTGGGAGGAAGGTTCATGAGGGAGGAGACATATGTATACTTATGGCTCATTGTTCTGTGACAGAAACCAGCACAACATTGTAAAGCAATCATCCTTCAATTAAAAATAAATTAAAAAAAAACTTCCCAGGATCCCACATTCTCTGTAAGTCAGAGGGACAACTTTCAAGGAAGTGTTTGTTTTTTACACTTGGAGTAAAACTGCTCCAGTTCTCACCTAATCTGTAAACCCTATTAAGAAAATCTAGGTTGTTAACTCGCTTTTCTCAGCAAAAAAAAAAGAAAAGTCTTCTTGAAATGGAAAGCTGATGGGTGGTACTCATGTTTCTAAGGAATCACTTTTCAGGATAACATGGCTTGTTTTTCTTTTTGGTTACAGAGGGCAAGTAACACAGAACACCCTTGGTTGTCTGTTTAGCAGAAAAAAATTCTTAGTTTCTCTGGATTTTCTGATTTTTAGAAATCACTGGTTTAAAAGAGAATTATAACATGAAAAAAATTAAAAAAACCTTTCAAACACTAACTTTCTCTGTAGTAAATGTTTAGATAAATACAGTGGTTTGCTTTTTCACAAGTGACAAATGAACTGACATGGCTATATACTAACCTTTCTGTTTTATCCCAGTAGTTTTTAAAATTGAAGTCACACATAAAGACTCACCAGGGCTGTTTAAAGCAGAGGTGCTCGAAATAATTTTTCTCTTGCAAAAAAAGAAAGAAAAAGAAAACTTACAATTTTCTAAAATCCTGACAGTTCCATGGTGAAAGAAGGATTCAAATGCTTTGTTCATTTCTCACAAACATCTCTATTGAAGTTGGAGATTTTGTTTTTTTTAACCTGAAACATTATGACTCTTTTTTTTTTTTTCCCTCCAAACTCTAACTTGGATTGCTGTGATGTAGCAAGTTGTCAGTGTTAACTATTGGTTTCTTTCTCTGGACCATTTCTCTGCATTTTCTCTTGTGGAGTTGAATCTGGTCTAATCAATGCTCTGTACCATGTGGGCATTCAGAGGAAGGAAATGGGAGAAGGGAAAGGAGGTGGCTATTTTCTGCTAACTGGAAAGCCAACAGTGGTGGTTTTTTCCCTGCCCCCAAGGGAAAAAAACAAGATTTTTCTTCTTGAGACATCCCTTCAATGCCCGTGTTTTCTTTGCTAGGCCGTTTTTTCTTGCTGATGAAATCAGTGTCTGCAGCATTTCCTGTGCTTTCCATTTCTCTCTTTATAGTTATAACATTCACCTGTCATTGAATCAGCTAACAGCTTGGCACATATCAGATAGAAAATTGCTCTTGGGGAGTGGGTTGATTTCTGGCTATTAAAAATTCCCCAAGACATCATCATTCTCTGAATAGGGCCACCTTGGAGTTTTCTGGTACCTGTGTTATTAATATTTAGACCCTGATCCAAAGGGCCACAGACAGCTCCTTCTATACAGTTGGAACCCATAAAGTATAGATGCCTCAAGCCCAAGTGACAGCATAAAGACGCTGATATATCTGCTACCTGAGTGCAGAGTAACCATCTAACCCACTGACACACTGGCTCTTACCTCACAGGGTTGCAATGATGATTTTATTGGCCATTTCAGATAAATCATTCAGTGCCTGGTACGCAATAGATAATTGAAACTATTGGGTTTCTTGTGTCTGGCACATAATGTTCCTAAACTGTTCAAAAGCAAAATAGAAAACCTGAGCACATTATCAGACCAATTATCTTTAAGTTAGATTTTATCCATGATATTAAGACAAGTGACATGCTTTGCCAACATGGGCTTGAAGTATATTTGAAACATTGATTTGTGGAAGTTTGAGATGACTCCCTTGGGAGCCAAAATGGCTGGAGAAAAAGAGGAGGACCGAGACCAGAACAGGGCTGTCTGGCCTTGTGTTTACATCTTACACGGAGTGCTTTTCCCCATCGTGTCGAGTAGACAGAGCTGAAGTGCTTGTGTGTATGTATGTAAGGGGGTGGCGACTTGGCAGAGAAGGTGCCAGCTGTGGCGTCTCAACAGCAGAGGTTTGGAGGCCAAGGACGGGGCTCCAGGGAAGTCCCTCCACCACAGAGTGTGTTTTTTTGGTTTTGTTCTGGCCTTGGTCTGCACAAAGAAAGAAAAGAAAAAAGACGGAGACCAGCTGCTGGAGTCTAGAAGGGAGTAGTGGGACTGGGGAGAGTGTGTTAGAATCAGCCAGCGTCGTTGTGTTTCGGGGATGAATCTCTTACTTGCCCCTCCCTGTGGCTGAGATTGAGAGATGTGAAACCATGGGACGATTCAGAAATGTCTCCTTAGAAAAACACCGTCTTCTCATTGCTTCAGTGTGCAGGGCATTTTGTGAGGACAGAGCTTTCTGATCTCTCAAGCACTGCCAAGAAATGCTTACGCTTCTTATCTAGGGAGTTTATTCCACATCTTAATTCTAAAGGATTGAGTAGATGTTGCACAATTGACATCGGTCCTTGCTCTTGATAAAAGGTCGTACGAGAGCTAGCCCCAGCCTTGGCCAGTGATTTAGCACCAATGCAATAAATACTTCCCCAGTTCTTGATATAGTAATAATATATGCTAATTGAAGTGGGGTAGATAAAAAGATAATACTCCATGTACAGTGCTTTTAATAGTTTCTAAAGACTTATTTTCTTATACATATGAGGAATTGGAATATCAAAGAGGTCAGGTTGAGGTTACATCAGTGGTAAGTCAGAGTTATAGCTGCGACTATCCTGTTCTTTTTCTCTTCTGTCTGAGACATGTTCCCTACTCTCAATCAACTTAACTTTTAATAGAAAAGATAATTTGGCGGACTCCCATAAATGTTTACGAAGTACATTCTGGAGGTACCATGTTGTAACAGATTGACTTTTAATCTGGATCTCAATATAGCAGCAGCAGTCCTATTTGTACTTTTTGTCTGTTTTTAAAGGGTACTTATCACAATTTTAATGAAGAAATAATTTGAGTAACGATTTATTCTGTGTGTACCCTCCATGGCTACACCATGGCCAGAGGTTGTATCTTTCTTGTTGACCTGAGGATTCCCAACTCAAAATGAAGTACAGAACAGGTCCTCAACAAAATCTTATTGAATCTGTAAAGAACATAGAGGAGGTGCTGTTTTATTGACATATCAAGTGCCATGGGAGCATAGATGAAGTCTGTTGGGGAAAGAGTTATTGACAAAAGTAGGGAAACTTTGAGAGAAGACATACTAAGCTAGGCGATGAAGGACGGATGGGAGTCAGAGGGGAATGGAATGACAGGGGTTGCGGTACCTCGAGGGGAGAGGCATCAACTCTTTCAACTCTCTCTCATAAGGGCGCTAATCCCATTCACTAGGGCTCTGCCTCATGACCCAATCCCTCCTCAAGTCTCTCAATATTGGGTATTAGGTTCCAACATAAAGTTTTCAGGTGACGCAAACTTTGAGACCACGGTAGTCTGTGAACAGCAGAGTTAGTGATAAATTCTATTCTCTTTGGTAGGAACAGAGACTCACTGTTGTCCATGAATCTGACATTTCTCAATAAAGATGGGAGCAATACAGCATTTTTCCTATAATCAGAAGAGAGTACAATGTTTGACACATTACACATTTTTAGGGTTTGAAAGAATAAATTTCTGCCCAGTTACATAATCAATACTTTCCTTTAGGAACATTAATCTGGTAATACTAGGTATTGACTGAGTTAATAAATTTGTGTGTGTGTGTGTATAGCATGAATCAATTGAATTAATATTTTTGATGCCTGCTGTGTTAGGCCTCATGGTAGGAGCTGGGGACGTAGAGTGGTGAGCTCATTGGTGGATTGGGCTGGGGAGACAGAAGGCTGTAGGGAGGTAAGAAAGCTAGATGGGAAGGTATGAGGGTGAGATTGCAGGTCTCATCAGCAAGATATATGGAGAGTAAAGGAGACTGAGGACTGAGGTTCTGGTTCACTCAACAGTGACCATGAATCATGACTAGTGTCAGCGACAGAGAGCATTGCTCTCATTGGTCATTGGGAGGATGCTGGAAACATGTCCCTGATTTGCAATGGCAATGTTGTGTCTTCTTGTTTGTGGGTAGATTAATTGGGTCGCATATGTCTGTAAATGATGGTGTAAATATATTTCTGATTACAAACCACAGAAAAAGCAAAGATGGCAATAAAAGAGCTGTTGCTTGTATATCAATTGATAGAGCAACTCTCTCTCTGTTAGAACACATGGCGCCGGTGTGGGGGCTGGGAGTGAAGAAAGATTTTATTACCAAGAGCATGATCTAAGGAGGGAACTGAACCCACACAGAGTGTGTTTCCATCTGGCAGGGGCTGTGCTTTTGAAACAATGTGCCCTGTTCCATAGGGTTTTTGATAAATACTGAGGAGAGGAGAGTATTAGAGAATTCAGTGTTATTATTTATAGAAAGCACCAGAATCCCATAGTCAAAATCAGGTGATTTGAGGGCTTGGAATTGATTGCAGAGATAGCTGAATCCAGTCATCCCTTATTCTTCCTGTCTTTTAAGTTAAGGAAGCTATTCTTGTGTGTTTACTAAAGTTAGGTGGTATAGCCAAGGTTGTACAGCTAATTATTACAGCACCTAGACCAGAACCTAGGTCCTCAGAGGTAATGGATCACTCTCAGCAGTTTAGTGTCTATCCTTCCAGAATGTTTCCTGTTCTTTGAAAAGCATGTACAAGTATATAAACTTGTACATTTTATGAGTTATCTTCAGGTTGTAATTATTCTTCTGCAACTTGATTTTCTCACCTGGAAGTATTTCTTTATCCTGTATTTTTAAAAAGTCGGTGCCTATTTATTTTCAACTGTTGAGGATTATTCCACAGTATGGATATGTCAGAGCGTGACTAAGCATTTGTTGAATGATGTATCTGTATCTATATTAACAGTACTGCAATTTGTGCATCAAAAATTTATACAGCCCACCCCCTACTTTGTGTCAGATGCTGTACTAAAATTAACTAATTTAATCTTTTAAGTGCCTCATGAGGCTTATCTGTTTTACAGATGAGGAAACTAAAATAGATAAGAAATTAAATAATTTGCTTAGCACTCATGGCTCGAAGCCAGGATTTGAATGCAGGCAGTCCAGCTCCATAGCCTGTGTTCCTAACCACTGCACTGGGCTGCGTTTCACCTTACATCGCTCTGTGTTCACATATACAACTATTTCTGTGCATGAGTAGCATGGAAATAGAATTATCAAAGCAACTTTTTTATGAAGAAGTGACCAAACATTCAGACACAAGATGGCTTCTGAGTTTTTTTTTTATTATTGGAGTATAATTGTTTTACAATGTTGTGTTTCTGCTGTACAAAGAAGTGAATCAGCTAAGCTTATACGTGTATCCCCTCCCTTTAGAGCCTCTATCCCACCCTGTGCTATTTTTTAAAACTTATTATTATTTTTTAAATTTTTTGTCTGCGTCACGCAGGACATGGGATCTTAGTTCCCCAATTAGGGATTGAACCTGTGCCACATGCAATGGATTCTTAACCACTGGACCTAAATGGTTTTTATGGCTTACCACTCTTAGTCCCCACAGCACCTAGTCAGACAGAATCTCTTACTTTAAGGAAACTACAATGTGGTAAGGTTTTTATGGCCTCAGATCACTCAGTCACTCTTATTTTTTCAACTTTGTTGACTATAATTAACATAAAACATTGTGTAAGTTTAAGGTGTGTAAGTTTAAGGTGTACAACCTGTTGGCTTGATAGGTTTATATTTTACAAAATGTTACCACCATAGCCTTAGCTAACACCTGCATCATGTTGCACGATTACTGTTTGGTTTTTTGTAGTGAGAACATTTAAGATCTTACTGCCTAGCAACTGTCCATTATATAATATAGTATTGTTAACTGTCATCACCCTGCTGTGCATTACATTCCCAGAACTTATTCATGTTACAACTGAACGTTTGTAGTCTTTGACCAACATCTCCCCTTTTCCTCTATCCCTTAGCCCTGGTAACCACTATTCTGGTGTCTATTTCTATGAATTCAGCCTTTTTAGTTTCTACACATAAGTGATGTCATACAGTATTTGTCTTCTTCTGATTTACTTCACTTAACATAATGTGCTCAAGATTCATCCATCTTGTCCCAGATGACAGTATGCCTTCCTTTTTCATGGCTGAATAGTACTCCATTGTGTGTGTGTGTGTGTGTGTGTGTGTGTGTGTGTGTGTGTGTGTGTGTGTACAGAGACATACACACACACTACATGATTTTTATCCATTCATAGGTTGATGGACATTTAGATTGTTTCTGTATGTTAGCTATTGTGAGTAATGCTGCAGTGAACATGGGAGTAAAGATAATTCTTGAAGATAGTGATTTTAATTCCTTTGCATATATACCCAGAAGTAGGGCTTCTGGATTGTGGAGTAATTTTAAATTTTTTGAAGAATCCCTGTATTGTTTTCTGTAGTGGCTGCCTCAGTTTATATTCTCACCAACTGAGATCCCCCATTTAGTGAGTGGCAGATGGTGGCTTGAACCCAGGTTTCACCAACTCGAGAGCCTCAATTCTTAATACTGTTTAATTTCCTTTTGACTGTATTCATTTGGGCCTCCATATGATGAAATATTTTGGCTAAAGCTTTGATTGGACTTTTAAATGGTCATCTGTGCCTTTTTAGCTGACTTTTTTCTTTTTTTAGCATTTGAAATTAAGCTTATGAAGTAGGAAATGGCAACCCATTTCAGTATTCTTGCCTGGAAAATTAAATGGACAGGAAAGCCTGGCGGGATACAGTCCATGGGGTTGCAAAGAGTCGGACATGACTGAGCATGCACACCCTCCCTTATGAAGTGAAGTAATTGTTTGAGATTTCTATTTCCAAAAGATTATTTTTGCAGATTCAATATTTTTCCCCTCTATCAAAGTTATAGTGCACGGATACGACTCATAAGCTTGGATGAAGGTAGGGTTGTTCCCAGTTATTCTAAATGTAAACATGAATCAGGAAATTCATGTGGATGTATACGTCATGTCTGTAAAAAAGCAGTGGTTTCAGCATTCATTGTAAATTCACTGATGATCGTAAATGCATGGTGTGAATCCACTGAGTTTTAACATAAGCTTTGCTAGAACTGCGCAAGCTTCTCCCCCCACTCCCCACCTCCTCTCCTATAAGAACATTCTCTGCCCACTCTGAATAAGTTTATAGATATGTTTGGACAGTCCTCAAGCAAGTGAACTTCTCACTTCAGTCTAAAAATGGGGAAAATAGGCTTTGCAATCTATTTTCTGAGTGAGAATTTCTTCTTTCATGTGACAGATTCAGTATGTATAAAACATAGGGAGAAAAACATCTTAATTGGAATTAAAGCCATCCTGTTGAATACTTGATATGATGAAGGGTTTGAAGAAAGTGAAGGATATGCTAAAGGCAAATAGTGTGAGAAAAAAAGAAAAGCGATTAGAAACTCTAGGAAAAACTAAACTGAACTAAAAATGAAATATGTTCATACTACTTTATCTGATACACTTTGAACAATATTTATATGATCATAGTAATAAAAACAGTCAATCTGTAGACAAAGTAGAAAGCTCATGGTTTAAAAACATTATCACTAACTAATCTTGATGATGTAAACATTATATAAGGTGGATGATAAGAGATGAAAAGACATGGAGAAGTGAAGGAGGCACACAGTAATATCACAGGAGACAGTTAAGAGCTACTGAAGGTGGTGGAGCAGCAATTAAAAGGGGCTACGTTTAAAAAATAAGTTAAACATCCACAGGCAAGATGTACTAAAATAGTCTTTTTAAGAGAGAAAAACTACTAACAAATAATAAACAAAAGAGTTAAAGAATGCCTCCTGTCTGACAGACGTTTAGGGAAGGTGGCTTCTGATGCAGGATGAGGAATTTTTGCTTTTCCTTATGATTTTTAAAACTTTTTTTCTGGTGGAAATTTCCAAATCCCTCCAAAATAGATACAGTAAATCCTCTGAACCTGTCTGCCAGATTGAACACTCCATGTTTTACCATTTTTATTTCATTTATCTTTTTTTTTTTTCTTTTTGGCTTGGATACTTAAAGAAAAAGTCAGGCTGTTTCACCTGTAAAACAGTTGTATCTCAAAATAAAAAAGATATCTTAGATCAGCACAGTATTATTACCACACCTGATACAACTAACGATTTCTATTATTACCTTATTTAATTTTCTGATTTTCTAAATAAAAGTTTTAATAGTTACAGTGTTCAAATGAGATTCTAAACAAGGCCCCCTTTTGTACATGGGCATATGTCTCTTCAATCTCTTTTTAGTCTCTTTAGACTAGTTTCTTTTTGTTTTTTTACTATGCAGTTGACTTAATGAACAATATTCAATATTAAATATATGTGCCTGAAGCACTTCTAATACTTTGGCTACCTGATGCGAAGAGCCAGCTCATTGGAAAAGACCCTGATGCTGGGAAAGATTGAAGGCGGGAGGAGAAAGGGGTGACAGAGGATGAGATGGTTGGATGGCATTACTGACTCAGTGGACATGAAATTGAGCAAACTCAGAGAAACAGTGGAGGACAGGGGAGCCTGGTGTTCTGCAGTCCATGGAGTCGGCAAAGAGTTGGACATACCTTGGCAACAGAACAGCAACATGAAGTTGATTCAGTGAACAATATTTGATATAAAAAATATGTGCATGCATTGATTTGATTGAAAACTTTAAAGCTTTATATATTTAAAAGCCTTAATATGTTCTCCTTAACTTTGAGTGTATTTTAGTAAAAATTCCTTTGTAATGCTTAAACATCTCTAATGCAGGAGCATTTATTTATCAACTATTTTGGCAGCATTCTTTGCTTATGAAAGTGAATAAAAATAATTTTTTTCCTCAAGGATTTTCAGATTAGTCATCGAGGGCAGTACGTGGACATCCCTGCTGAGGCATTTTGCCACGTGGAATTGTAATTATTTTTTTAAGCTAGCAGCTAATGGACTCCTTACTAGGTACCAGCCACTAAGTGCTTTAAATATATTATTTTATTTAATCTTTACCGTACTCTTTGGGAGAACCCCCAGTGTACAGACAACAGACCTGAGACCCAAGAGGATAGAGTAGCTTTGTATGGGGTCATCTAGGTTAGTTTGTGACTCAGCCTGTATGTGAACAAAGTCTTTCTGATGGTGGGCCCTGAGCTCTTAACCACTACACCATACAGAGCCTCTTCGTTTTGATGTCCTAGTCACCTCTTCTAACAGACAGCATCGTATATTGGTTCAAAGTATGGGTTTTGGAGCTAGACTGCTTGGTTTCCATCTTGGCTCTGGTACTTAATAGCTTTGTGACCTTGAGTGAGCTACGTAATCTGTGTCTCAGTTTCTCCATCTGTGAAATGAGGATAATAATCCTGCTCCATAGGCCATTATGAGATTTAATGACTTCTTATTTGCAAAAACCAGGAACAGCATGTGTCCCATACATAAGCAAAAAATTAAATAACTGCAGATAGAAACGCTGTGCTTGACTTAGCGTGTGAATGGAGAGGTGGGTGGTGGAGGACAAATAAGAAAACGGAGAAGCAAGTAATGGGCAGTGTCTTCTTACAGTTATCTCATCAGGGAAAGAATCTCTTAATGTAATGAGCTTCTCTGTTAGATTCATAATATTTTGTTGGTAGATTTCTTGATGCTTAATGTTCGTGTCAGTTTTCTAACCATTCCTTTTCGTTTTGTTTTTGTCTTCTTTTTTCAAATCATTTGAATTATCAGGAAACATAAAAGACAACTATTATGTTAAGCTTTTGGTGGAAGAAGAGAGAATGGGGTTTAGATTTTCTTGTCAAAAAGAAAGAAAAAAATCTTAGTCACGTTACAGAGTTGAAATCTCAAAGGTTCTGGAGGCACAGATAAGCTATAGTTTCTGGAGAGTAGATGCAGCTGTTTAGCCTCTGTCACGTAATCTATACCCAAAGTCTCATGAAGGGAAGTAGAGGTGACAGTGATTGATTTTTTTAACCTGTTGAACCTGGCTAAAATGTAGTTGTTTATAACCTGGAAGACTAGAGCAATATGGAGACCAATGAATTGTTTCTAAGATGGCACTTGCTGAGTTGCAGATGTAGGCTGATAAGACTTTAGGTCATCTATGGATTCTGCTGGAGATGTACTCAGAATGAGGTGGAGAGTCTTGTGTTTAATGCCTCCTGATCTGTTTTCAGCAGCTGACCTGGTTGGTTGTGATGTGCTGATTACTGTTGTGTAATAGGTGTTGCTGCTGCTAAGTCGCTTCAGTCGTGTCTGACTCTGTGCGACCCCGTAGACGGCAGCCCACCAGGCTCCTCCATCCATGAGATTCTTCAGGCAAGAATACTGGAGTTGGGTTACCATTTCCTTCTCCAATAGGTGTGAGTAAACACTAAGTATCTTTTGGATACATAGTGTCAGATGGAGGGAGATGATCTTCTTGGTCTAGTAGCTGATTCTTCCTGAAATTGGTAATTATGTGAGTGAAATTTTATCTTGCAGCAGTAGGAAGTGACCACATTGGGAAGGACAGTGTGGAATTTCCCATTGTCCACCTTTATTTTCCAAATGGCATATGACCTGTTCTTTTGACTATAATGGTCCTGTGACTGAGTGGTTAATGATGGCTCCAGAAATCTTCTCTTGACTTGACTTTTTTCCTAAGCTCTTGAACCTTGCTAGTACATAATTATTTAGCATTTGTGTACTTATCAAGGTACATGTATAGCTTCATACTTAACTAATATTTTTGAGTCTAGCGTGATAAACTGACCAAAACAGGAAAAAAAGAAAATAAGAAGAAATGTGTATTTACTTTATCTCTGATTTTTGGATCTGGTGTGAATTTTGGACAGTGTTACATTTGCCAGGTGGCAAAGATAAAGAATCCACCTTCCAAGCAGGAGATGGCAGGGTGTGGATTTAATCCCTGGGTTGGAAAGATCTCTGGGAGATGGAAATGGCAACCCACTCCAGTATTCTTGCCTGGAAAATTCCATGGACAGAGGAGCCTGGCAGCCTGTCGTCCATGAGGTCGCGAAGAGTTGGACGTGACTGAGTGACTGAACACACGCACTTGCCTAAGGTTTCTTTGTTTTATTCATGGCACTGGTTTGTAATATTTATGGTTTAGCCCAAATGACTTAAAGGTTTATTAATTTTTTTTTTACTGTAGCTTTAAAAGACATGAGTAATAGACTTGCCAATAACTATTTTAAATACAAACAGATAATTGTTTTTCTATAAAGGTCACATTCAGGATTCAGGGCTTGTGACTCTGAGGATGGCTATTTTTTCTTAGGACAATTATTTAGCAAGTTGAAATGGATAGCTCCTAGGTCACTTGTATTTATTCAACTTTGATTTTAATGCTTATTTACTTTCTGATTATATAAAACATTGGAATTTAGGTACATCTTTTCAAGATATCTTAATGTTCTATATTTCTTTAATTGATGTTTTTAAGAAAAAGTATTAGATTGAAATATTAAGTTTCAACAAGTAGCTTTGCCTTTTGAGTTATAATAATCCCCAGTTTTATTAAAAGCTTGTTTTGTGGTAATCGTGAAGTGAAAATAGCTCAATTGTGTCCGACTCTTTGCAACCCCATGGACTATATAGTCCATGGAATTCTCCAGGCCAGAATACTGGAGTGGGTAGCCTTTCCCTTCTCCAGGGCATCTTCCCAACCCAGGGATCGAACCCAGGTCTCCCGCATTGCAGGTGGATTCTTTACCAGCTGAGCCACAAGGGAAGCCCAAGAATACTGGAGTGGGTAACCTATCACTTCTCCAGCAGATCTTCCCGACCCAGGAATCGAACCAGGGTCTCCTGCATTGCAGGCAAATTCTTTACCAACTGAGCTTTTGGGGCTCAGTGGTAGTCATATATATAGTGGTAGTCATATATATATATATATATATTTTTTTTTTTTTTCACTTGATGGTGTATGAAAAAAATACTAAGTGGGTGAAGCAGTTAGACTAATTATTTAAGCTGAGATTACTTAGGATATGTGAAGTGTTTATATTACCCTGAGCAAATTGTTTATAGGAGGATCATTTAAATATACGTTTCCAATATCTTAGCTTTTAGATTTGCCAACTCTATAGACATTGAGACTTTTCAGAATCTTATCATTGTACCAGCTAGTGGTTCTCCCTTGAATAAACTGCAGGACTTTGCCCCTCACTGAAAATAACTCACCTTTGAAGGCAATACTCAATTATTCTTTCAAAAAAACATTAAGTGCCTGCAAAGGACTGTGTGCTATGTTTATCACTGAGGATGTAATATTGAATGAGACAAGTCTCTGCCCTCACAAAACTTAAACTCTATGGGGTGAGACTAACACCAGCAAGTAAACAATAAATAATAAACCAGGTACACAGGAGAGTGCTAAATGCTGTGAAGAGTATAAAATAAGATGGTAGAATGCACTGCGGCCAGGATGGAGTGGTGTGGCCAGCCCTGAATAGAGTGGTGAGGGAATCTTCTAGAGAAGGTATGTTTGGGTTGATATCAAAAGTCTAAGAGGAACCAGCCACGTGAGCTGGTGAGAGGTGGTGTGCGGACACCGAGAACACTGAGGGTGAAAGCCATGATTTGGGTGTGAAGAATGTTGGAGAAATAGGAAGAAAGCTAATTGACAGGGAGCCCATCACCGTGTCCTAACCGGTTCCCAGTGATGGGAGTGTGCAGGACCCTTCTTGTTGCTGTGTTTAGTCACTCGATCATGTCCAACTCTTCTGAGACCCCATGGACTGTAGCCCACTAGGCTCCTCTGTCCATGGGATTTCCCAGGCAAGACTACTAGAGTGGGTTGCCATTTCCTTCTCCAGGGAATACTCCCAAGCGAAGGATCAAACCCATTCTCCTGCATTGGTAGGCAGATTCTTTACCACTGAGCCACCAGGGGATCCCACACAAGGCCCTGCAAGAAGTAATTTGGTCCTTATCCAGATGTTGAGAAGTATTGGGTTGGCCAAAAAGTTAGTTTGGGTTTTTTGTAAGATGGTATGGAAAAACCTGAGTGAACTTTTTGGCCAGCCCAATATTATGTACATGGAGTTTTGCTAAGCCTTGCAAAAGTTCAGGTGACTCAAGTTTGATTTCCTACCTAATTGTAGGAGCTTTTAGCTCCACCCCCCAAGTCGTGTGGATTTCCAGCACCCCATTTCCTGTTTTGCTCACCGTTTCTTTGGTGAGGGGAGGAAACTGCACCAGATTTGTTCATCCATCGTGTTTTGGGTATTTGTGAACCAACAGACCAACATACTTGCTTTCAGAATTTGGTGGGTTCATGGTTGGTTGGTTGTTTTTAACAAATTAGAGTTTTTAAAAAGAGTATGTTAGTTTGCTAGAACTGTTTTAACAAAGCACCACAAAACATATTGCTTAAACAATAGAAATCTATTGTCTCGCTTAAATCAAGGTGTTAGCAGCTTTCTGAAAGCTGGGGAGGAAGAAATCTCTTCCCATTGTCTTTTTCTCCTGGCTTCTGGTGGTTTGCTCTTTGGTATTCCCTGGCTTCTGTTGTATCACCCTGATCCGTTCCTTCATCACATGGCATTCTTCCTCTGTGTGTGTTTGCAGCCCCAGATATCCCTTTTTTGTGAAACACCAATCATACTGAATTAGGGCCTACCCTGCTCCAGTCTGACCTCATCTCTGCAGTAATCCAGTTTCCCAAAAAGGTCACATTCAGAGGTGCTGGGGGTTAGACCTTCAACATAGGAATCTGGGGCAGGGGACACAATTCAGTCCGTAACAGGGTTGTGTATAGTTTGACTGAATTCATTGTTTCTCACAAATGGAAAAAATGAACAATTTCTGCAGGTTTCCTGAAGCTGTTTAACCCATTTTTCGGTTCAGGCACCGGGAAGCCATGGCTCTTTTTTGATTAATAACAGCTTAGTGTTTACTGAGCACTCACCATGGTCCTTTGTGCTAAGATCTTGATGCGTGTTGCCCTGTTGAATCCTTGTACACTCTCTCTGGAGATTATACTACAATCAACCTCACTTTCCCTGGAGGGAACTGAGGCTTAGTTGTGTAAGGAATCTTGGGCTCTGTCGCCACAGGAGCTCTCGTTTCAACACAATTTTTCATACTCATCTTTTTAAAAAAATTATTTATTTATTTTTGGCTGCACGGGATCTTCCTGGCTGTGCTGGGTCTTCATTGCTGCACATGGGCTTTCTCTAGTCATAGTGAACGGGAGCTACTCTCTAGTTGTGGTACTTGGACTTCTCACTGAAGTCGGTGGCTTCTCTTGTTGTGGACCATGGGCTCTAGGTGTGCGGGCTTAGTTGCAGCACATGAGCTTAGTTTCCTTGAGGCATGTGGGATCTTCCTGGACCAGGGATCGAACCCATGACCCCTGCATTGGCAGGCAGATTCTTAACCACTGGACCACCAGGGAAGTCCTTTCATACACAACCTTAAACTGCTAGCCTTGGTGCAGTACTGGGAGCCACCAAGAGCGCTAACAACACCTCTAGGTAATAGGAATTTCTTGTCTTCCTCATTTTATTCTGCAGATCTTCCATGCCTCCCCTTGGTCTTTATACTTGAAAGATCTTCTGTCATTGTGCATCAGGGCTGTGAAGATTAATTAGTTAATATTTGTGAAGCACTTTGGAGATGAAAAGCTCATGAACGCTAAGTAGAATTAAATTTGGTCTCCTGGTACCAAGAAATAAACAGTTTTTTCTTGCCTGCTTGGGGTCAAGAGGTCACCTTACGACGCAGGAGAGCCTGTCCAAACATTGAACAGCCTGTATTGATTACCACTCCCCACCCAGAGGAGAAGGTCTGAATGGTACCCTGATTCCCTTTGAACCCAGATTGGATTCTGCAGGCTATTGAACAGTTGCCTCTCTGGAAAATAAAAAAGGTGATTGATATTGAAACAGGTTTTAAGTTTTAACAATTTAAGGGAGTTAAATTGAGGGCAACCCCAGAAATTCAGAGATGAATGTCCAAGTAGTGTGAAGAATGATTAAGTATATTAAGGCTGGAAGTGACACAGTTCAGAACATGAGGTTGCTGTTGTTTCTTTCTCCTTTTCATTTGTTACAACTTTGGCCCAAAGTGTGTGCCATAAAGTTCTGAAGTCTCACTCTTAATGATTTGAGTGGCCCTCAAATGATTTCATTGTTGGCCCTGCCTTGCCCATTGTCCTTCCTGGTAGCCAAAATCCTATACAACAAGCTGTAACATATCCTCAAATGAACTTCGGCAAAGAGTGTTTGGCGATGGAGGAGAAGATAAATTCACAGAACAAATAACTGTAAAAAGGCATGACTTGTAAGAATTTATAAGCCACATTAGGAGCCAAACTGGAAACTGAATCTTGGACTTCTAATGACTATTCTTTCCTTCTCCTGTTGGGTAGATCTTCTGAGCACTGCCCTCAACTTAGGTATTTATCAATTGCTTTTCCAAAGGACAGTGGATTGAATGAACCCTGACTATTTATCAACAATCTTTTTTTTTTTGCAAAGGATCTGTTTTCCCAGAATATATTGACCTTTATTCCAGTCTTGTCTATGAGCAAGCCTCTGTCTGTTGAATTCAGCTCCTAGAACCTTAGCTGTGAATGAATAAATAGGTAAGGTGAGGAATCAGTGACTCAGTTCCACCAAGAATGAGACTGGATAAGGTCAGAGTTGGGAGTGGAGAGAAATAGCCAGTGGTATTTGGGTCAAGAGACAGACAGATATATATGCACACATTGACTGCACAGGTAGAGCTATTTCCCAGGTTCTTAACCTCCTGAACCCAATAAGAGTGGCTCCTGTTCACTCCCCCCTGCATTTTTCCACCTAACCCATGTGACTCTGGAAAGTTACCAACCTACTCTGGTTTTGGCCGCTACTAGATATTCTCCATGGGCTCCACTGGTGGCTCAGTGATGCCTTTGAATTGTGGTGCTGGAGAAGACTCTTGAGAGTCCCTTGGACTGCAAGGAGATCGAGCCAGTCCATCCTAAAGGAAATCAGTCCTGAATATTCATTGGAAGGACTATTGCTGAAGCTGAAGTTCCAATACTTTGGCCACTTGATGCTGAGTCATTGGAAAAGACCTTGGTGCTGGGAAAGATTGAGGGCAATCAGGAGGGCAAGAGCAGACGGGAGTGTCAGAAGATGAGATGGTTAGATAGCATCACTGACTCCATGGACATGAATTTGTGCAGACCCTGGGAAATAGTGGAGGACAGGGAGACCTGGAATGCTGCAGTCCATGGGGTCCCAAAGAGTTGGACATGAGTGAGCAACTAGACAACAATGATAACAGATACTCTTCTGGCTCCCACAGCAGGTTGAGTCATTTTTCTTCTCTTAACTTCTCCTCAGGAGACTTGCATGCTCATTAGATAGCTTTCTTATCCTGTCTTCCCTCTGTTCCCAGTTCAGCTGTCTTTCTCCTAGGTGTGTATTTTGGGAGGTAATTCAGGATAGGTGAAGATTACCTGAGTTTGAATCCTGGCTCTGCCACCTAGAACATGTATGTAGACTTTGGGGAAGTTATTTAGCTTCTCTGTCTCAGTTTCCTCATCAGTAAAATGGGGGGTATTAATAATACCTATTTGAGTACAGGATTAGATGAGATAATGTGTTCAACTCTTAGGGTGTGGCCTGTAATGTGTTCAGTTAGTGTTAACTGAAGAGAAGGTATATTGTCCTGTTTACTTCCTTCAATTCTTACCTGGGTACATTGGACAGTCACTAGCTGTTTTGCTTTGTGGTGGTTTAGTCATTAAGTCATGTGCGATTCTTTGTGACCCCATGAACTGTAGCCTGCTAGGCTCCTCTGTCTGTGGAATTCTCCAGGCAACAATACTGGAGTGGGTTGCCATTTCCTTCTCCAGGGGATCGTCCGCACCCAGGGATTGAACCTGTGTCTCCTGCATTGCAGGCGGATTCTTTACCAACTGAGCTTTAGTTCTTCCTTTTTTATTTGTTCCTGTACCACTGGTGATGAGAGGAAAAGTCCTAATTGCTGATAGATCAGTTCCTTGTTGAAACTTGTAATACTCCAGGATGAAAGTGAAAAGATAAAGCACAATAAGATAAATATTCTTTTCTTGTAGCTTAGTGTATCAGGAAAAGAGATATGCCAAGAAAGGATTACAGTATTACAGTGTGTAGAAAGTGCTGGACCCCAAGAACAAACCAAGATTAGAGGCAGAACAAAGGAAGACAATGTTGAACTATATGGAGTAGATTAGGGAGCAAGGGTTGATCATGGAGGGCTTCACTGAGAATGTGACACTTGAGCTAGTTCTTTTTAAAAAATATGTATTTATGTCTGGCTGCACTGGATCTTCTTTGCTGCATGCATTTTTCTCTGTTTGCAGTGCATGGGCTTTTCATTGCAGTGGCTTCTCATGTGAAGCATGGGCTCTAGGGCACTCAGGCTTAAGTGGCTGTGGCATGTGGGTTCAGTAGTTGCAGCTCCCAGGCTCTAGAGTTGTGGCACAAGGGCTTAGTTGCTCCGAGGCATGTGGAATCTCCCAGATCAGAGATCAAGCCCATGTCCCTGGAATTGGCAGGCGGACTCCTCACCCCTGAGTCACCAGGGAAGCCCTTGAGTTAGTTCTTAAAGGATGAAGAGGCATTTTCTACTCATACAACATAGGAAGAATTCCAGGAAGAAGGAACCTCACAAGTAAGACAGTGGACATACAAATAGCATTGGAAAGACTATATAAGAGCGACAGTGATATATGTGGCTGGAGGGAAGGTTGTGGGTCATGCTCCAGGGAAGGTGAGTTTGGCCGATCAGACACCCAAATCATGGAGAGTGTTGTGGGCAGGGAAGCAGCTTGGCCTTTACCTTTAGTCACGGTTGCAGTTAAAGGGCTTTGGCAGAGGAGTGAGGCTGCATTTATATTTGCATTTTAGGTGGACAGCCATACTAGCATTCTCCATAAGATGTGTGGGGGAGGAATGATTTAGAAAGCCAACGACTATAACCATGCTGTATAGTATGGATGAGAGATGGTGAGGGACCTGGGCTAGTCCTCTCCTATGGAGAGGAGAGAAATCAAAGAAATACTTTGACACAGGATTCAGTATCTGATAGGTGAGAGTGCTGATGCAGAGGGAGCCTCTGGAAACATTTCCTGAGTTTCTGCCCTGGGAGCTTGATGGAGTGGTATGCAGTTCACACCAGAGGGAGCATGGGAGGAGGGGATGAGGTTGTGTTGAACTCCGTTTAGGGTGTGTTCAGTTTAGATTGTGTTCTGTAGCCAATAGGCAGGGAAAGAGGGCTTGGGTGTGAAATGGGGCTGAATTCAGGCACACGTTCATAAGTCAGCAGCAGATGATACTTAAAAATTTGGAGGATAGATGAGATGGCATTGATAAAAGAAGGGCAGAAGAATAAAACCTGGAAATTCAAGAAATACCAACATCTGGGGGAAGTAAAGGGAACGGGGGTGGGGGAAACAACCCAGGGGCAGATGCAGTGGGGGGAAATGCAGAGCATCTGGGAGAGGATGAGATCCTGGGTGCCAGGAGGGACCAGAGGTTCAGTAATGAAGGTTCAACACCATCATCACCCCCACACACCAAATATGTTGAAGTGAGAGCTTCCCATTGGATCTAGCAGATGTGTGGTCACTGGGAGTCTGGCAAAGCCATAGCAGGTCATGGAGTGGGAAGAGCAGGACATTTAAAAAGTCCATTCTTTTTACAAAATCGGGCCATGAACGTGCTGGTCCTTACTCTAGAGTTTTATGCGAAAACTTTTGGGTGCAAGTGACGTTTTAGAGAAACACAGAAGACAAAAAACCATCATAAGCTTTGTGAACTGAGACACAGTGAAAACTAGCCGTACTCTACTCCTGAGGTCTGTACTGTTCTTCAGGATCTGCACATGCTTTTGTGTTAGTTTCTCTTCTTTTCCTTCTCCTCCCTCCCCTTTCGACAGAGCTTTGTTGGATACTGATTATATGCCAGGTACTGGGGGCTGCCAAGCTGAGTGGAGACAATAGCCCTTCTCTGCAGGTCCTCTCCCCTGAGGGTGAAGAGAGTGGTGTGCATTAATGGCGATGGAGTGTGTGTCTTGGGCTAAGAAGGGTGGGGATGGCTTCAGTTGGGGTAGGTCTTGCAACATGGGTAGATGGTCACCAGAGCACTTCAGCAAAGCCAGTCGAGCCTGCAACATCGAGAAGATGCAAGAGGCCAGAGCTTGAGTGAAGAATGCGGAGTTGTGTGGCTCGAGTGGAGAGTGCTTGGCTCTCGATGTCAGGAGTTGTTCCAGATGAGGCCGGAAATGCTGATGAGGGCTGTATGGGACAGGTTCTTTTCTGCGTTTTTCAAGACATGGACTTTGGAAGAATCCTTAAAAACGTGAAATTCTTTAGTCAGAAAAAGTCTTAAAAATCATTTCAGTTTGGCTTAAAGAAAGTTAATTCTGGTGATAACGTGGAAGAGGTGTTTTCTTACATCCAGTCTTTCATATAAAATTTAAAATTTGATTTTAAAAATGTTTTGTTTGGAGCATTATGATAGAATATATGTATATGTATTGGAGAAGGAAATGGCATCCCACTCCAGTATTCTTGCTGGGATAATCCCATGGACAGAGGAGCCTGGCGGGCTACAGTCCATGGGGCCATTCTTGGTTTCTATAAGCGAAGTCATTTTTGTTGAAGAAGGAATTCATAGGGCCTGGACTCCATCTTAGGCCTGTTAGTGCTGATCATGCTCGGCCACCTCTCTAATGGACTCTGAACTCTGCTTAATACCTATGGAAATGACAATAGAAGGATAAGACCCCCTCCAGACAGGGGAATCTTGAAGATTATATCCAGGTTACTCATCACCTAAGAGAAAACGTACACTGATCCCCCTACCTCTGGACAGGTCATAAATTTTTCTGTAACCTCGGGCTTATTGATTATTAACTGTTTGGAATGTAACCTCGGGCTTATTGATTATTGACTGTTTGAACACATAACACATGAATGATGGCGTTATTGTGATTGTATTTACCTTTCCTTTGTTTATGTAAGTCTCAAGGAATTTGGGGTGGTGGGTTCAGACACGTACACATGGGGTATAAAAGATTTTCACAAATGCTGGTCGGGGTCCTTGGCTAAGAGGAGACTCTGCCTTGGGCCCGCCGGTGTAATAAACTGCACTTCACTATCTGCATCGTCCTTCTGAGTGAGCTTGTTTCCCGGAACGCGTGGCTACCACATTGTGACCACTCTTTTTCTATAGAAAAATGAATTTGAGTGTCAAAGGACAAAACTTTGTGTGTGAGAACCATAAGCTAAAAGATCCTAATCCCAGATCTCTGATGTCTTTTAAAAATGTTTACCTTTCTCTCTGTGTATTATGAGAAAATTCCAGAACTCATGATCCCTAAACTGGAAACCTATGTTCCATGTGTTTGCCAGCATAGGTAACAAAGTTGTATTATGGATGCCTTTCAAAGGTTGCATGAATGTTTTGGTATTTAAGGACCAAGTCTTTGAGCTTGTCATGGGAGTCACATAGTTTGGGAAACCAGTTTTTAACCTTAAACTTTGCTCACATTGAACTCTAGAATACTGTGGTTTTTGAAGACCAGCTGGTGAATGCATTCAGGCATATTTAAGTTTTCTGAATGGCTATTAAAGAACTTAAGACAATCAGACTCAGGCTCAAGGAAAGGACTTCCTGTGGGAATTTAATATTTTTAAACTGTGGGCTGACCACGGACTGGTATTTATTGGTATTCCTGACTCCAGGAGTCCCAAGGATACTAGCTAAGGGTTTTCTTGCTATTTATTTTTTCTCTTCTCCCAGCTCTACAGTTGAGCTACCCTTCAATTTGAAACATTGCATATTTTCACACTTCAGCTTTGAGGCTATTTCAATGTACAATACAAACAGTTACTGAGGGAAAATGACAAAATTTCAAACTTGATCTGAGGTAAATAAGTTGTTAGTTGACCTTCTTCCAGTCTTCATAAGTTCCTGAGCCTCATGATGTTATCAGAATAAAAGTATGGACTGTTGAAATATTAATTTCAATTTATTGAGAATTTTTGTACTTATTACAAAATAGGTTTACATATTTTATGTTCACAACTCTACGTTCATAACTTCTTACAGTCTGTGAATATTATTTATGAGAGCTGTACTAACTTGAGTTTCCTAAAATCATTCTCTAATGTTTTTGAGATCGATGTACAGTTTGATGTAACAGTACAAATAGACCATGTAACCACTCACTGAAGATAAATGATGTTTTTATGCTGAAAGAATAAGACTGTTTCTTGCATTTTCAGCCACGTGTATAGCAAATCATGAGTTGAAGGGTCTGAATACCTCAGCCTTTTTTTCTGTTATATTTCTTTCATAGAGCTTTTCTGTTTCTTTTTTCTTCATTTTTTAAAAAAATTTTTCATTGGAGGATAATTGCTTCACAAAGTTTTGTTGGTTTCTGCTGTACAGCAACACAAATCTGTCATAATTATATATCCCCTCCCTTGTGAGTGTCCCTCCTAGGTCATCACAGCGTGCCAGGCAGGCTCCCTGTGTAATACAGCAATTTCCCATTATGTATCTGTTTTACAGTTAATAGTGTATATATGTCAATATTACTTTCTCCTACCCTTCTTCCCCTGCTGTGTTCACAAGTCCATTCTCTACATCTGTTGTTTCCATTCCTTCCATGCAAATTGATTCATTAGTACTATTTTTCTAGATTCCATATATATGCATTAACATACAATATTTTTCTATTTCTGACTTATTTCATTCTAGATTGCAGGCTCTAGGTTCATCTACCTCACTACAACTGACTCAAATTCATTCCATTTTGTGGCTGAGTAATATTCCATCACATCTTACTTATCCATTTACCTGTTGATGGACAGCTAGTGAATACCTCACAGTCTTTTATATTATTTTATTTGTTTCTCTCTTTATTTATATGTCATTTATTTTGCCATGAACTGTAAAATTGTAGGTAGTTCTACAGTAGTTGGGGGTAGATCAATCAGATCATGAATCACCTAGATATTTTCAAAGGTCCTTTTTTGTTCTGTCAATTACTTTTTGTCCATATTTGGCCATTTGGGGGGCCAAGTTTGTCTTCATTTATCAATGGTGATGATTGTGAATAGAAAATAAGTCAGCCAAGTCCAATTAGCATCATTATCTGAAAGTGAAAGTGTTAGTTGCTCAGTGGTGTCCTATTCTTTGCAATCCCATGGACTGTAGCCCGTGGGAGCCCATGGGACTAAGCCCATGCAGGCTCCTCTGTCTTTGGGATTCTCCAGGCAAGAATACTGGAGTGGGTTGCCATTTCCTCCTCCAGGGGAGCTTCCCGACCCAGGGATTGAACCTGGATCTCCCACACTGCAGGCAGATTCTTTACTGTCTGAGCCATCAGGGAAGCGCTATTGTCTATAATGTATCAGTTATCTTTACTACAAAGTGACTTGGTCTATAGTAATTAAAAAACCTTAGGGGCACACAGGGCTTCCCAGGTGGCAAGGTGGTAAAGAATCCGCCTGCCAGTGCAGGTGATGCAGCTTCAGTTCCTAGGTTGGGAAGATCCCCTGGAGAAGGAAATGGCAACCCACTCCAGTATTCTTGCTTGGAGAAGCCTATGGATAGAGGATCCTGATGGGTTACAGTCCGTGGGGTCACCACGAGTCAGACACAACTCCACAACTAAACAACAATAACGAGGAGCACACAACAGTAAGTGTTCACTGCTCCTGTGTCTGGTGTCCCTGAGGTCCTGCTGATCGGCTGAGTTGCCTGTGTGTCTAGGGTTGGCTGGCTGTAGGATGGGGTGAGGTGACTTGGCTCCGCCACACCCATCTCTCCTCCTCCATCAGTCTTGGCAGTAACAGTGGATCTAGAGAATCAGCCCCAGCGTACAGATCCGTAAAGCTTCTGCTTACATCATGTCTGCTGACCAAAGCACATCACTCTGGGCTGAGCCCAAAGTCAAGAGGCAGCCCAGGGGCCAGCCCACCCACGGAAGATGTGCATTGCAAGATTACCAGGCAGAGGGCATGGCTCCAGGGAGAAGTGAAGAACTGGGGCCAAATGTTGCAATCTGTCATGTAAAATACAGAATTTTTGATTGAGACCAATTGGTTTTACTTCTTACCCATCACATATATTGTCTGCTTGCTTTAGCATTTTTTAAAAACATATTTATTTGGCTGTGTTGGGTCTTTGTTGCAATCTTTTCTTGGGGCATGCAGGCTCTGTTGCTCCACAGCAGGGCTCTTAATTCCCCGACCAGAGATTGAATCCACATCCCATTCATTGCAAGGCAAATTCTTAACCACCAGACCTCCAGGAAGTCCCCTTCCTTTAAGATTACATCAGGGGTTATTTGGTGGTAAACAGCAGAAACTCATTCAAGTTGCCTTGAAGGTTACTGCAAACAGAACAGGCAAGCTCACAGACACAGAAAAGTGGAAAACCAAGAACAAGCAGTTCTCATGGGTACTGTGACTGCTAAAGAATTTGAGGCCATTTTGTCTGAGAGAGTCTGAATAGCTTCTCTTCTCTCTGCTTCTGTTTCTTCTCTCTTGCTCGTGACCCATCATGGACTCCTCAATGCCAATTCTGCGTGGCCTTTCAGTTCAAGCACCCATCATATCTCTGTCTGAATCTGCCAGTCTCAAATTCCTCTTCCGGCCTCCTGCTCATGGATGGATCATTCTTGGGTCTACTCTCTTTGTCTCCCAGGGCTGAGTTCTCAGATTTTTATCTGTCTTTACCCCTTCACCTACTGAGTTGGTCTAGTCCCATGACTTTAAACACTGGCACAATGCTGATGACTCATACATTTCTGTCACCAGCCTAGTCTTCTCCCTTGAACTCCAGACTCACATAGACTGTATCTTATTCCACATTTCCACTTGGATGTATCTTACAGGCATCTCAGACTTAGTCCACTTGATTTCCTCCTTATAAACCTACACTTCTCAGACTTTATCAGTAAACGGTAATTCCAGTTTCCCATTTGTTTAAGACTCTCTTTCTTGGGATTTTTTTTTTATGTTTGGTCATGTATTTATTTTTATATGCATATACTACAGTTTTAATATGTATATAGTATCTATATTATAAAAGGAAGCAAATTTGCAAACTTAATATGATACAGATGAAATCTGTAGTCTTTTTCTTCAGGATGCTTTGTAATTTCATTTATGGCTATCTTAAACATAATAGATGCTTATATGTGCCTTAAACATGAGTTTCATTTTTGCTTTGTGGTAGTTTACACTTAATGTAAACTTTACCCTCTTAACCATTTTTATGGGTAATAATTCTTAAACTCTGTATCCATTAAACAACGACTCCCCTTTTTTAGCTCCTCCAGCCTCTGGTAAGAACCACTCTACTTTATGTTTCTACGAATTTGACTACTTCAGATGCCTCATAGAAGTGGAAACATATTTTTTTTGTGACTGACTGCTTGACATAATGTCCTCAAAGTTCATTCATGTTGGAGCATGTGGCAGCAGTTCCTTCCTTTTTAAGGCTGCGTGATATTCCACTGTAGGATAGATCACACTTGGTCCATCCATCCGTGAGTGAACAGTTGCTTCCACCTCTTGCATATTGTGAATAGTGCTATGAACATGGGTGTGCAAATATCTATTTCAATTCTTTTGGGCATATATACCCAGAAGTGGGATTGTTGGATCATATAGTAATTATATTTTTAATTTTTTGAAGCACCTCTGTACCGTTTTCCACAACAGTCACCCCATTTTACAGTTCTACCAACAGTACACTAGGATTCCAGTTTCTCTTACATCCAATAATTGGAGTCTTTGTAACTGTTCCCATCTTAATCTATGTTAGATGGGTAATGAAATCTATCAGCTAATCCTCTTGATTTATGTTCAAAATATATCCCCCGTCCAACTACTTCTCATCTTGTCCATCACTGTGACTTTTTCTCTAATCACCATTGGCTCTTGTGTGGACCACTGTAGTAGTCTTCTAGTTCCCCGGCCAAGGATGGAACCCGGATCTCCTGCATTGGGAGCGCAGAGTCTTAGACACTGGACCCCCTAGAAGTCCCCAGAATGGTAATTTTAAAATATAAGCCAGGATTTATCTCCCTTCTTCTCATAACATTTGCATGGCTCCTGTCACACTTTGGGTAAAATCCAAAGTCTCTTCCTTAGTGTATAATGTTGTAAAAATGCTTATCCCCTTACTTACGTGGCTTTAGACACACTGACCTCTTACTGTGCCCTACAACACACTAAGACTGTTTCTGCCTCGGGGCTTTTGCCTCTGTTGTACCCTCATCCTGGGTGGCTTTACTCATAGACAATTACTTGATTCCCTTCTTGCTTAATTCAGTTGTCTGCTCAATTGTGACCTCTTCAAAGAGACTTTCCCCAACTACCTGATCAGAAAAGGCACTCATTGTTAACCTTCACCGAGCACTTGCCACTCTGACATCATATGTGCTGTGTACTCAGTTGTGTCTGACTCTCTGTAGCACCATGGACTGTAGCCCGCCAGGCTCTTCTGTCCATGGAATTTTCCAGGCAAGAATACTGGAGTAGGTTGCCATTTCCTACTCCAGATGACCTCCCCAACCCAGTGATTGAATCTGCATCTCCTGCATTGGTGGGGGGATTTTTTTTACCACCTGGGAAGCCCCTCTGATGTCATACTGTACTTATTTGTGATAGTATTACTAGTTTTCTCCTCCAGGAGAATTTGAGCACTATGAATTCTCTCTGGGCATCTGCAAGAGTATCTGGCACTTCAAAGATGCTCAATAAATATTTGTTGAATGAATGAGTAAGAGAACACTCTGTACGCTTGTATCTAAACAGCTTTGGTCATGGTGACAGATACCTAGTGTACACCTGGTTTCCTAGTTGGGGGCTTCTAAGGAGAATGCCTGTAGTTTTTCTTCCTCCTCCAGGTGATTTCACCAGCTGTTATCCACTTGATGACTGTTGCTCAAGAGATCTGAGTGGGAAAGTATAGATAAATACCTCATCCAACCCCTTACAGAAAAAAAAAATTCAAGAATTGGTGGGAATTGTTTGCCTCTGTCCTCTTGGCCCCAAATCACCCTTCCTAAGTGAGTTTTAGCTGCTCTTTATTAGCTGCAATCACATTCCCTGTTGTAATGTGGGTGCAACGCCTCATTTGCACAGTGAATGCTGAAAATGGGTTTTAAAACAGAAAACAAAGTCAGAAATTCCTCTGCATGGGAGATGGTAGTTTGACAAGTCTTTGAATTACATAATGGAATCTCCTCTTACTCTCTTTATAAAATATATCAAACTGTCAAAACCAATGAGCTTTTCTTCCCAGGTTGTTTGGGATATTCCTGGCACTTCCAGCTGCCATCCTATCCTAGAGGGGCTCTGGGATTAGAATTATGTGTAGTAGCTTTGTTTGCCCCTAGCTGGGTTTGTGATGAAGTTATTCTGATGGAAGCGCTCAGTTGATTCTAAAGGATGTGCACATGCTCGCTGAGCTGAGCGCTTCTACCTTAAATGGTCTTCCATGCTGTGGAAGAGAGCTTCCAGTGAATCATTGTAGTGATCATGTCATAGGGTTGGAACATGATCTTTGCCTGTTCACGCCTTCTCATGGCTTTGAGAAGTCTCTTTCCGTCTTACTAGTCTGTTAGAGACACTGATATTTAAACATGGTCTGTAGGCTCCTGGGGTCTTTGGATAGGTAACCAGGGGTCTGTCAGTTGCGAAAGACTGAACGATGACTGCAAACACTGTTGTTAGTTTCTCAGTTTGGGCACTGCTTACACAGCATGTTCACTTTGTGAAAATTCAGCTCATCTGCTTACGACTTGTGTGCTTTTCTGTGTTTTATACTTCAATAAAAAGACTCTCTTAAGAAAACAAACCAACCATATTTCCTATCTGCAAGAATATCTCCTCTTGGTGAAGATATTCAAATAAAAGATCACAGACTCAGATTACTGCTGGGATTAAAGAAAGCCTATTATAGGAGCCCAAATACAAGGGTTCAACCTCATCTTTTAATGGGATAGAGGAAAATCAGAGAGACGATTTGAATGGAATTTATCTATTACCTTTTCTTGGCTTCCTCCATACATGATAAGATTCATATAGAGAAAACAAGAATAAGTCAGTTAGATTCTAGTGCTGTGGTAGCATGCTTAGAAGATAAAATATTGCTTAAAAAAGCAAAAATTGTGCTAAAAGTATCATTTCCTTCAGGGAACTTGTTGATAAATTGTCTCCCCAGTCCTGCTTCATTTTTGGCATGGATGAGTGAGTGTTGAAACACATGACTGTGGGTTGGTTGTCCATTGGTGTGTTTTCTTCCTGTGAAATAGTTGGTATTAATGACTAGCAGTGACCCTGTGTTGGAGGAGAGTGGTGTTAGTGTTTGTATGTTAGGGGTAGTGGAGTAGTGATTGACATTTTAAAAATGTTTTTGTTGTTTAGTCGTTTATATGTCCAACTCTTAGCAACCCCATTGACTGTAGCTTGTCAGATTCCTCTCTCCATAAGAATTTTTCGGGAAAGAATACTGGAGTGAGTTGCCATTTCCTTCTCCAAGAAATCTTCCCAATCCAGGGATTGAACCCACATCTCCTGCATTGGCAGGCAGATTCTTTACTACTGAGCCACCAGGGAAGCCCTTTTTGAGTACCGTTGACTGTGAAAGAGGCTGATAAGACAGAATGTTTTTATTGTTTCTTTTCATCATTATGATTGAACAGAATTGTAATAGGCAATAATTAGCCAGCCTTCCAAGGTGATATAAAGCTGAATTCTCAAGTCTAAGTGCTTTGAGCTCATAGTAGGAACTGACAGGCAGAGATAGGAACTGTTGGACAATCAGAATCCTTAGAGTAGAGAGCACCCAAATTGGTCTTTGAACAGCGGGCTCCAGACATGTGGGTGCAGAAGAAATACCTTGTTAATACTTAAAGTAGATTCCTAGGTTCTGCCCCCAGGTTCTGTGGGTCTCGGAAGGGAAGCCCAGCATTGAGAATGTGTGGGCGGTTCACAGAGGACTTGGTGAGAAGTGATGACAGGAAGTGAAGGCAGGGGTGAGAGGAGGATTGGTGGAAGGCAAGTGCTTGGAAGAAGGAAGAAAAAAAAAAAAAAACAGCGTTCAGTGAGGAGGCAGGCTGATTCCCAACATAGAAACAGAGACTGTTTCTGAGAAGAAGTAAATGTGGTATATAGTCTCTGACATTGGAGGGACTGATGCTGGAACAGATAACAGCAATGGAAACTGTCAACTATAGGATGCTATGATCTGTAATTGTTGCCTTTATTGGAAGGTGGCTTAAGAATGAGGCTAATATTGAAATGAAAATGTCACTCTAGAGGAATGTGGGCCTTAAGACATCAGACTTGAAACTAATCTCAGAGTAGCTTCTTGTTCTAACCCATCATTGGAAGGAGGAAAAGACTGGGAGCCCCAGAGCCAGGGAAGTAACTTGGTGGAGAGGTCAGCAGAACTTCAACTGAAATTCAGAAATAGCTTGATGAGGAACCATTCCACTTACTTGTTCACTAATCAGACACTTATTGTGCACCTACTACCTGCTCAATCTCCTGGGCGGGGCCCTGAGATTGTGCTATATAAGAAAAAAAGGATCGTCTTTCCCCTCAAAGAGTTTGTAGTCTAACAAACGAGTCAGTTGTAGAACAAGCACAGGAATTTCCCCTACTGTGGTTCTGTCTCCCATGATGACAGTTACATAGAGCAAGGTTGTTTTATTAGGAAATAAGCTTTGCATTATGCAGCCCCGTACTGATTACAGTATTATTGAAATAAGGACCTGTGTACAGGATGAGCCATACAGCCCTCTCAACAGCTGCACTGTTTGAATGGCAGGTTGCTGCTTGGACCTGAGATTTTTGACTTAATAATGCAAGCTTCTGTGATTTAGTGGGGTATTGTATGGCTCCGCTACTTGAAATGTACTGTGCAAGGCAGTCACCTAGGTGTCTTGTTAAAAATGCAGGTTCTGTGTGTTGAGAGTGAGGGCTAAGGTCCTGCATTTTCAGCAGACTCCCCAAGGGTGCTGAGGCTGGCAGTAGGTGGATGACGCTGAATAGCAAGAATCTAGAAACTTGGAGATATTTAGAGGCTCTTCTGAGTCACTGAAGAGCTCCTCCAATGTAAGTAGTTGGGTTTTTGTTAGTTTGGATCAATTGATTTTTTTTTTTTCAGCTTGTAGTTATAAATAGGTCCATTGTAACTACAAAAATACCTTTGCTGTTGAAATTCATCCAGAAAAACAACTTTATGATTGCAAGTCCTTTCTAATGCATTTTCATTGAAAAAAAACTATAGCCTCGTTTTGGAGAAAACCAGATTTCTTGAATTCACCAACTATCACATTATAGCAGCACAGACTGTAATTACAAGTGTGACAAATGTTATAAAGTAAATTGGAAGAACCCTGGGGATATCTATATTGGGGTGCTCTATATGTGTGCATTTGGATAGAAGCCACACGGGTTTCTTTTTCTGCTCCTCATCTCAATCTTATATTAGTACATAAGTTAGCACATCCTGGTGCAGAAAGTCTTGAAGCAGAATAGCATTATTACCTGAACCTCTTCCAATAGCCAAAGCCAGTGAAACCACACATTCCGTACACATTTTGGAATATCAGCCCTTTCACTTCCGGCTCATAGTTTGTTTATAACAAGCAGAAGGAGAAAAATTATTACTCTCAGATTGCTATCATGCTTGACACTATCGGACTTTTTAAAGGTTTTAAGTGAATAAATTGAGCTTTTGTGTAGGCGTGTTTCTTTTTTTAAGTTGTTTGATATGAGGGTAAAAACTTAATTGCAGAAGATTGTATAGAAAACAGATTCTCGCTGGAATCTTTTTAAGAGTGATTTTCTCATCTTTTGAGCGAAAGTATTGAAGCGTACAGAAAATCGTAGGGAGATTTTCTGTTCGACCTTCTTGATTAATTTCCTTCCATTGTGTGTTGGCCTCCATGTTCAAATTAGAAATCTGGGGCATTAATGCTGTTGTTATTCCAGATTCCTTTGACACTTAGAATTGCAGAACTTGCAATATCTTTATAATGAGAAAGGACCTTGGTACTTAACGTAGCCCAGTGGTTCAGCATTCTGTGGTGGGCTCAGCTGTGGAGTGACTGACGTTTGAATCCCGCTTCTTTAAGGATGTCTGTGTTCAGTAACCTTCCTGTCAACATCTGTATGTGAGATTTGACCATATGGCCCCTCCTGAAGACCGTAATGAAATATGTAGTATTTCTAAGGAACAGCAGAAGAAATAGAAAATGACCACATCTCAAAAGGTTTTTCTTATTGTAGACTTTTTTGGGAGGAGTGCCGTTTACATTTTTCTTGTGTAAGCATGGAGTCGTTATTACTGATCTATGTAGAGATGGACCAAATGAGGTAGATGACAGTGAACTTGACATTGTCATTGAGAGGATAGGACTCAAGGGGTCAAGGTATCTTTTGTTTTGCTTATAGTTTTGCTTGTAGACTTCCCTGGTGGCTCAGATGGTAAAGCGTCTGCCTACAATGCGGGAGACATGGGTTCGATCCCTGGGTCGGGAAGATCTCCTGGAGAAGGAAATGGCAACCCACTCCAGTATTCTTGCCTGGAAAATCACATGGACAGAAGAGCCTCTTAGGCTGCAATCCATGGAGTCGCAAAGTTGGACACGACTGAGTGACTTCACTTTGTAATTTTGAGGCTTCTATACTTCTGACTGTAACAAAAATTTGACTCATGTAACACTGCCAGTTTTGACCTATGGAAGTATTTCATTTGGTTCTACCCAATTTTATATTATTCCATGGCTATAGGACCTGAACATTTTGATACTAAGAAGCTCCATTTGTGCAATGACTAGGAAATGACTGTCCTGTGGTTAGTCACTCAGTCGTGTCTGACTCTTTTTGACTCCAAGGACTATAGCCTGCCAGGCTCCTCTGTCCATGGGATTCTTCAGGCAGGAATACTGGAGTGGGTGCCATGCCTTCCTCCAGGGGATCTTCCCAACCAAGTGATCGAACCCAGGTCTCCCACATGGCAGGCAGATTCTTTTTACCGTCTGAGCCACCAGGGAAGCCCATGAAGTGCTTGCCAGGGTTCAGATTGCCTGGGTTTGATTTCTAGCTCAATAGAATCAGCTGTGTAATATTGAGAAGGTTACTTATCCTCTCCCAGCCTTGGTTTTTTCTAAAAGATGTGTCCCTCTGAGGATGAAATGAGATGATGTTGTGAAGTCCTTACATAATACATATAACATTGTAAAGCACTTAATAATAGTGCTACTGGGCATTTGTTGAGCTCTATTAATACTCTTTTTTCATATAATACCTTGTTAATATCAATAAATATTTCTAAATACTTGTTTTATGTATTATATAAAATAAACATTACATATTATATAGCTTTAATGTTTAGAATAATAGGTTAGCATCTATTAGATCATGTAGATCCTGTAACTTGACCAGAGCGGTCTTCATGGAGAACTTTCCTCCTTTCAGGATGAATGGTTGTGGGGTGGTTGGGTGTTGGCTTGGAGGTGCTTAGAGAGAGGAAATACTGGTCAGTCACTGACTGAGTACACCCTTTTT
The DNA here is from genome assembly GCF_054371585.1 of Giraffa tippelskirchi. Classification (NCBI taxonomy): domain Eukaryota; kingdom Metazoa; phylum Chordata; class Mammalia; order Artiodactyla; family Giraffidae; genus Giraffa; species Giraffa tippelskirchi. The sequence continues at coordinate 20,932,107 of NC_137283.1, read as the reverse complement.
TGGTGTTTTCCCTTTAACAGAAAGTCTATTACTGATCTGAGTTCCTTTCTGTAGGAAAGTTACCTTTAGACAGTGACATTGAGCTTGAGTTTTATTTTGATGATACAGAATTGAAAAGTGGCATTCTCAGAAGGTATGGTGGATTCTTTCCAGTGTTATATGAAATGAGGTTTGACATAGACCTTAAAATGGAATTATTTGCCTTCATTGCTTTGTGTTTGAAGTACCTTCTACCTTCTGCAGATTACAAGAATATTTTGTCTGGATTGGGTAATTAGGTATAACCGCATTTGGAATGTCGAATCAAGCCTTTTTTTTTTTTTTTTTAAAGCCATATGATATGTTGCAAGACCTCCTGATGGAGAATCTTAATGATAATAAGTGTTAAGTGAAGAGGAAGGGTTAAGGTTCAAGTCAGTTGAATAGAAGTAGGTTGGTTGATGGTTCAGAGAAGTGGTTTTCAAATTTACTCATCCAGTTGTTCCTTAGGACCCATGTCATCCTTTCAAAGGGAAGTCAGAACAAGAAAACCTCACAAGTTCCCCACATTTTTCTTTATAAAAACTACTAAGCCTAGTTATCTAATCTGATGTTTGTGGCTGTGAGACTGAGTGCCACAGGGAGGTTATAGATGAGAGAATGGAGAGCTCCCTGCTCTGGGGTTCTACAGCTCACTGATGTGGTGAGTGAAGGAGGTGGCTTTGACCTTTCTATCCCACTGACTTGTTAATAATCCCCCACAACTGTCTTTATCCCCAGCCCCTTGCAGAGACAGAGTTTCGCTGACTGAACTGATAAGAACAGATTCTCTCTGTGGACAAGCCACAGGGGCTGAACTGAGCATGCTCAGCTTCTCCCAGCCCTCTCATCCCTGAGTGGGACTTCCTCCTGCCAAGACGAGAAATCAAGGGGGACTGAGAGAGGCTACTAGTGTCACCCTTGGGAAGATTCCCTACAGAGGGAAACATCAAGCAAGAGGAATGAAGGTTCCCACCTTGTCCAGCAAATATTTATTGTTTCTCTAAATACTAAGCAGTATGTTAAATGCCAGAGCAGTTCATTAAACTCTGTACCTCTGGACTCTGTAACCCTTAAGATTTAAATGTGTTGATCCTGGAATATAAACCAGTTCCCTCTCCCCCACAGACCAAACTGAAACATTTCAGAAACTTCAAATACTCCTTGTTTCAGGTACTGGTAAAAATTCAAAGTAATTCCCCTAAGAAACGTGTAGAAGCGACCCAGATCTGTTCTGATAGCCCAGTCATCTTGCAGTGTTTTTGTTGAGGCAGCATCAGCAAGGTGGGAGAAGGAATGTCAACTGACAGTCCTTCCTGAGCTCCGGAGAGGTCATGAGATTCCTGTCCAAGGGGCCACCTGTATGGATGAAACACATCTCCAGTGACACTCTGTGCTCAGGTCCCAAGGTTAGTCCAGTGGGAGACTCAAAACTCTGAGGAAAGCCTTCTTTGTTGTTCCCAGACTGGTGTTGTATATGTCGGTAATTTTTACGTAATTTTAGATTGCTTGATGTATTCTATATAAACCGCTTTTAGGAAAATTTAGCTTGGTTGTGGTAGTCTATATTGGGAACCATCCCTCCTCAGTATTAAATGAGTCTAGGACAACAGGCAACACCCACCCCATTACAAGACTTTTTATGAAGCAAACATCTATTTTTGCTTTGTGCAGACTCCACTGTATGAAGGGCTGAAAATAACCAAATGCTCAGAAACCATTTGTGATGCAAAAATGACTGTAGGGGGAACCATGTTGTTCACTGCCCTGGTTATGACTGACTAGTATAGGTCAGAAATTGTGCCCTACAACCAGTTTTGCTAGGTCATTCTGAGGTTTTTTTCTGGTGTTGGAGGGACCTGCAGTTTTCCCTGTGGACCTGAAATGTCATCTTGCCCACATAAACTGTTAGGGAAGCTGAAAATAATTTAGACAGGCAGGCTTTTTTTTTTTTTTTTGATTGCCAAAAAGAAATAATTTAATATTTGAGTCTTGAAGACTTTTTGAGTTTTTTTAAGGACTTAAAGAGAAATGGAAATAAACAGACGACAGGTTAGCGTAATCAAGACCAGGGTTGTTAATGCCTTTTCTGATCTTCACCACATTTCCTAATGCTGACACTGTTTCTTTTTTTAATTTTTATTGGACTACAGCTGATTTACAGTGTTGTGTTAGTTTCAGTGGAGTTACAGATGTAGATGATGCCGTTGCTTAAGCTCTGCCACGTGCGAGGCTTACAGACTCCAGTGCGCTCTTGCTGAGCCGAGTCATATCCCGAAGGAGTGTGTTTGCCAGTGTTCTCAAACCAGCATCAGAAATCAAGCTTTGCACACAGAGGAAATACACTTCTGATGTTTTATCAAGAAGGCAAATTCCCTCTCTCCCTAGCAAATATGCAAGCTTTCAGATCCAGAAAAGTTGGAGCGAGCCAAAGGAACAGCTGGTTATTTTAATGCCTCAAGGCTGTTCCTGCCCCATCTTTAGCACAATTCTCTACTCCCCCCTCGTCCCCCACCCCCGCCCACTGCCACAGTCTGAGTATTTCCAGGGGGAGCCAAGATGACCCACTTCTCTGGGTGCTGTGGAGAATGGCTACTTGCCAACTCCATATCCCACCTGCCAGCAGAGGTGCCTTTAGAGATGGATGGAGACTTGGGTGCCTCTCTATAGCACCGTTTTTTGCTTTTGTTTTTAAATTTTTAATTGAAATATAGTTGAGTTACAATGTTGTATTAGTTTCAGGTATATAGCAAAGTAAATCAGTAATACATACACATATATCCACTCTTTTTTTTTTTAGATTCTTTTCTCATATAGGCCATTATAGAGTATTGAGTCGAGTTCCCTGTCCTATACAGTACATCCTTATTAGTTACCTGTTTTATATATAGTAGTGTGTATATGTCAGTCCCAGTCCGTTTCTGCCCCCGCCACCCGGTAGCATGGTGATTTGTGTTATCATCTCCAAACTTCAAGGAAAAAAAAAAAAGATCCAAGTTGATAAGTGATTGGTCAGGTTGCATTAGAAGGAAGTGACCACAGAGGACTCACATTCTGGATTTCAAGGGACTAGATTAGATATGGCATTTTCTCTGAGTCTCTTAACCTTTTCATGACTGTGAAAGTTCCTTACCATCTGTTGGATTTTTAAGTGAGATGATGAGCTTTCAGAAACGTAAAGGACTCAAGGAAAGAGAAAGCAATACTAGACATTCTGGAAAAATTTATGGAATGTCCTCCTTCTCCCCATGATGTGCATGCTTTAGGGTGGCTGCCTCCTCCACTGTTAAGAAGTCCATCCACGAACTTTGGGCTGGTCACCTGAAAAGCTGCAGAAGATGGTGACAAAGTATAAATCACAACCCTAAGGAGAATTGTTTTTACCCCCAGCCCTTATTTGAGCAAACTCTGTCTCCAATATTTATTTAAAATTCATCTTTGGCATATAAAAGACTCATGGCATAGGGGAGGAAAGAAAAGATTTTATAAAAATTAAGCCATTTCTCCTACAAAAGAGATGTGCTAAGACAGGAAATTGGATTTGGAACTTCTTTGGAAGCAAAGAAAATGCAGTTAAATAAATGTTTAAACACAGGTAGTCTCATAAATATTTTCACTGGGGGGAAAAAAAAGAAAATTCGCTGGATAACCTTATCTACAATAATGTCTAATTATGTCAAATTTTGCATAAAGCTGTTCACATATGACGTAGGACAAAAAGTTAGGATTTGAATTACACCAAAGACTTGTTTGGTTTGAATTACTAGTTTCATAATCATAAGAGAATGTTCAGCCGCTCAGCAAGTTGGAAACTTGTGAAAGTGGCAGGGGCTGGCTGGGATCAGTGCATTTACGGGCCTCTCCTTGGCACAGGATTCTTCCCTCTGTGGTTTCTTCACATTTTCTCTCTGCATTTGCAGTCCGTGCTTTAGGATCGGATCCTCACTTTTCTGTCATCTAACTGGCTAGTCTGAGGAAAGATACAGCTTTAGCCTGCACTTCCTTGGCTTTTCGCTTTCACTTGCCTTATTTGGTAAAGCTGTGGGCTTCTTCGTTCCTGGAAAGGGCTGTTTCACCAGTTTCCAGGACCATTTCCCACTTGCGTCTAGTTCAGAGCTGGGAAGCAGAGCTTGCCTGCCGCTCTGGGGTCTCCGTTCAGAGCTGGGGCAGATGCAAGGTTGGCGTGTCCTTAAGAATCCTCAGTGTATACAGGGCTGGTGGTGATACATCCCTCACTAGTGAGATGTTTGCACGTAATGTATATAGTGCAGCGTAAACTTCCCTTTGAAAGTGGAACTCCGGAAAGGTCCTGGCTTTTTAGCTTTGTCCAGAGCCTGGGATGGGCATGCCCTTCTTGTTTTCCCCACTATCTTGTCATCTAGATGACCTTTCCCTCAATTGTTATTTCCTGTTCTGCTTTCTTCCAGCGCTTTTGGGGCTTTTTCCTATCCCTTTTAAGGAATAGATAACTTTGCTCACCCGAGAGTGCCACATCCCAGGTTTTAATAGAGCTTGTGGCTTAATAGTCTCTAAGTACCTCTTTTCATGTTATTTAAAGGAAAACTCACTCTTACCACATTTGTGGTGTATGAAGTCACGTTCTTAGCACTCCCTACCCCAACACCTTCCTTCTGACAACACATCTTTCTCTTGTTTCTAAGTAGCATTGTTTTTAAAAGTAATTAACCTAACTTTTAGAGAGATGAGAAGGTGTGGCTTGGTTCTTGGAGCTTAAGTTTGTTTTGTGTTTTAGCCTAAAAAGGAAGTTTGTGGACCCCTAGTCCTCTGAATGATAGCTATAGTGTTTCTGATAAAAGGTGAGGCTGGAGAGAGGGGAGGAGGGGAAGTAAGGTTGCTGTAAGCTTAATCCTTTGCTCTTTGGCAAAAGAACCCTTGATTTTTGTTACTGAGGGTTTTTTGTTTTTTTAAGTAGAAGGAAGCCGAATTCATTAAGAGTTTGGAGGGAGGGGGCAAAGGAAGAAAAAATTTTTTTTTAACCTCCTAGAATGCGGAGGCTGCCCCTTAGTGGGAGAAGCAGCAAAATTCCCCGAACTGAGCTCACTTTCATTTTCAAGAACCTGTTGGTGCAGCATTTTTTCATGTTTGCTGCAGAAAGCCAGGCTCCTCTTCTGCCTTAGCCTGCAGTTAATTTGGGGGGCATGTGGGAAAGGAAGGGATACTCACAGCCCAGGGCATCCCAGAAGGCTAGTGGAGAAGCACATACATACGTGCCATCTAGACCTTTATTGGGACAAAAAGCCAGAAGGAGGGAAACAATAAGGGAAGCCTCTGAATGTTAAACACCAGAGTTAAAACTGACCTGACCTCGGTCAGAGTATTGCTCACCTACCCAGACAAGTTAGAGGCACACAGGTATCCCTCACCCTCCATACGGATGAATTCTGGGCTTTTCTTTGATCGGACACTTGTTTTGTTATTTATTTATTTTTGACTGTGCTGGGTCTTCCTTAATAGTTGTGCACTTTCTCTAATTGTGGTGCATAGGTCTTTCATTGCAATTGTTGTTCTGTCGTTTAGTTGTGTCCGACTCTTTGCAACCCCATGGACTGCAGCACGCCAGGCTTCCCTGTCCTACACTATCTCCTGGAGTTTCCTCAAACTCATGTCCTTTGAGTCTGTGATGCCATGTAACCATCTCTGTCGCCCCCTTCTCCTCCTGCCCTCAGTCTTTACCAGCATCACAGGCTTTTCCAATGGGTCGGGTCACTGCGGTGGCTTGTCTTTTTGCAGAGCACGGACTCTAGGGCATGCGGGCTTCAGTAGTTGCGGCATGCATGCTCTGGAGCAGAGAGTCAACAGTTGGGGCACATGGGCTTAGTTGCTCTATGGCATGTGGGATCTTTCCGGACCAGTGATGGAGCCCACGTCTCCTACATTGGCAGGCTTATTCTTTACCACTGAGCCACCAGGGAAGCTCCGATCCTGCACTTCCAACAAGAACACAGGTGATGCTGAAGCTACTGGTTCGCCAGTCTTTGATTTGAGTAAGCGGTGCGGAGACCAGTGCATCTTGACTCTGCTTCCTTTCCTTTCCGGATTAATTGAGTTGTATCTCATTGTGGCCAAGTTTCTCCTGGGATAAATCTGAGAAAAAAGGGAGCCAAAGGGAAGGGTATTGAAAGAGAAACTGCCTTAGTTGGGAAAGGACTCAATAAAAGGGCAGGTATTCTTAATTAGTAGCTTAGTATCTAATCTTTGTCACTGAAGCCTGCACATCAAGCTGCCTGGAGTCTTCTTGAAGACAGTTTCGAGCTGCAGAGGTTTTTAACACCTCTCATCTAACTCTGTTAAATAGCCTGCTGGGATCCAAAATAGAAGCTGTGTAGGGAGAAGCTCTCTAAGCATACCTCAGCTGCCAGGCATGTTCTGTATTGACTTTTTTTCCCCTTGATATGAAATCAGTCATATATCAAAGCCCTCCAAGACATTTGATTCAGTCTGATATCTCCTGTTGAGCATCCCCATCCAGTGATCCCTAGCCCTGACTGCCAGCAGAATCATTTAAGAGCTTTCCATCCTATATGGAATAGATAACTACAGTTGCTCCATAAACGACTAAGATATTGATGCAAAGGCTTGTCTCCTATTTATTCCCTTCCTGACCCTAGCTCTTATCGGATGGTGCAGATTTTTTTTATCTGCGTTTTCTTACATAAGTGTGTATCTTTCTTAAGTCTATGATTGAGTGTGTATTTTAATATTACAATGGGTTTTTCTTTCTGTTTTGGCCATCTTGCGTAGCATGTCGGATCTTAGTTCCCTGCCCGGGGATTGAACCCACACCCCCTGCATTGGAGCCATGGAGTCTTCACCACTGAACCACCAGGGAAGTCCCTACAGTGGGTTTTTAAATCTCTATTCAGAGCAATAATGAAGTCCTTTTTTCACCTGGCTTTGCACATACCCTATTCACCAGCTATTATTCACTGATGACTGCTGTTCAAGAGATCTGCGTGGGAAAGTATAGCTAGATGCCTCATCCAACCTCTTATGGAAAAAAAAAATAAAGAATCAGTGGGAATTGTTTGCCTGGCTATACCTTCTGGGTCTCCCTCTCATCATCTTAGTCTGGTCCAGGCCTTTGTTCTTGGCCCTCGTCTCTTCTCTCCCCGTGTTCATTCTCTCAATGATCTCGCACAGTCCTGCAAGGTTAAATAGGCTGACCACTAGCAAAATGTTTCTCCAGCCCCCATGTGCCTCCCAAGGGCTGAATATATACCTCCAACGTTCTTAGTGTCTCTTCTATTTGATTGGCTCTCAGAAGCATCTTAAACTTTGAATCTGTCTCAAACAGCAGGTTCTTCCTGCAAACCCTGGTCTTCCCCAGCTCCGTGTATTGGTGACTCTTTTTGCTCAGACCACATCCTCACACTGCCTGATTCCTCTCTGTCCCTCCCACATCACATCTTAGCAGCTGAGACCTTGCTCTGCTGTCACTCATATTCCATTCCTGCCTGCTTCCCACCACCTAGCCTACAGCTTCCGTCATCTGTTACTTGCACTGGTGTTTCTCAGACTTTTCCACGGATGTTAGTAGCAAGAAATACATTTTCTCTTGTAACCTAGGAAACATATTCATATATGTCTGTATGTCTGACTGGAACAAAAAGTTCACATCATAGCACTTAAATTTACTGTTTGCCGTGTACCCTGATAATTCCTTTTCTTATCTTTCATGAAAAATAAGCTAATTGAGACCCACTGATTTGATTTCATGACCAAGTTTCAGTTATGACCCACAGTTTGAAAAGCACTGGTCTGGATCCTTGTGGTTGGAGATGATGTGCAGAGCCAGCGACCTTGGCATTTACCAGGACCTCTTCAGTAATAACTATTTCGGCCCCTCTGCAGGCCCGCTGGGTCATACTCTGCATTGAAGGGGATCCCAGGTGACTCACCAGTCCTTGAAGTTCGAATGGTACAGTCTGGAATGACTGCTTTGGTCTTCCAGTAGCTCTCTTTCTTCCGAGCCGTGCCCCCTGCCGTCCTCTCCACCTGCGCATGGGCTGGAGTGGTCCTTAGAAAACTCTTTGGGGTCAAGTATTGCCCCTGCTCACCCGGCTTCTCAGCTCACTTAAAATAGAATCCTACAGGATGCTCCATCAAGCCAGGTTCTCAGCCTTGCCTGGCTGCACGATAAGCTAGCCAGGAGAAATCAAAAAAGGACAACAAAAAACCCCTTAGTGCCTGGGAAGCATCACAGAAGAGCTGGACCAGAATATCTGCACGTGTAACCAGGACTGAGAACTGCTATTTGATAGGATTCAGCTCCTGCCTACGTGCAGCTCCCTGGCTCACTCAGCTCTAACCATACTGGCTGCTTTACATTTCTGTGCACGCAGTGAGCTAGTTTCTGCCCCACAGCCTTTGTCCTGCCTGGAATTTGATCTCTCTCCTCTGTCCTCCAGGACTCACACCCTCCCTTCCCTCATGCGTAGATGTCACTATGACATCTATGAGAGAGCCCTACTCTGACCTTCCTGTCTGATGACCTTGATCCCTTTAGCTGCTTCATCTCTCTCCATGCTTTATTCTTCTTCATAGCAGTTATTAGTCCTAATACTATGTTTTCCATTGTTTTCTGACTTGTTCACTCTTTTCCCTCTCTAAAATTTAAGCTGTGAGAAGAGAGACCTTATCTGTCGTGGTCATCACTGTGTCTCTAGTACCTAGAACAGTGTCTGGCCTAAAGGAGATGTTGAATCAACATTTGTGAATGAATGAGAGAAGAGAAAGTGGAGAATGGGGTCATGGTTTTTCTGGCTTTTCACCACTGAATCTGCCCTTGCTGTTTTAAGACTGTGAAGCAAGAAGAGTGTCTCTTTCTTGTGACTTTGGTCATCTCCATATGTTTTTGTTTTTTTTTTCCTCCGCCAACATCACCACATCGATCAGTTGACTCTCCATGTATTTTGATTCAGGAGGGTTTTTTTTTTTTTATTCTTTCTAAAAAGTGTAAAGAAGAAAAAGAATGAGTGGCAGGAAAACCTAATTATTTTCCTCAAGTGACTTGACTGTGTTCAAATCAGCAGATCTTTGCCTTGAATTGGTTTTGCTTTTGATGGTAGTGTTTGGAAGAGCTTTTCATTCAACCTGAACATTTAATTTTTTTTTTTTTTTTAAGAAAAGCTTATGATGGAATAACAGAAACTTAACAGCACTTACTCTGGCTTGGGTTTGGTGCTGCTGCTGCTGCTAAGTCGCTTCAGTCGTGTCCGACTGTGTGCGACCCCATAGACGGCAGCCCACCGGGCTCCCCCGTCCCTGGGATTCTCCAGGCAAGAACACTGGAGTGGGTTGCCATTTCCTTCTCCAGTGCAGGAAAGTGAAAAGTGAAAGTGAAGTCGCTCAGTCCTGTCCGACTCTTAGCGACCCCATGGACTGCAGCCTACCAGGCTCCTCCATCCATGGGATTTTCCAGGCAAGAATACTGGAGTGGGTTGCCAGTGCCTTCTCCTTGGGTTTGGTGGTGAGGTAGTTATTTAAATAATGGTTCTTTCGACTTGAGTTTTTAAAGTCCTCATTTGGAACAGTGTCAGTTTAATAGATCTGACATAACTCTGTTACATAATCAGACTTTTTAAAGATGCAAATTGAAAAGGCATTGCAGTTAGGGTTTAGAACTTCTTTTATGTTACATGCTTTGAGAATTGGTTTTCCTGCTTTTGATCTCTTACCCTTGATCCCTCCTTCAGTAGGTTAATTCAGAGCTGGGGCTCTAAAGAGTTTTCAGCTAAAAACAGAACACAGTGAGGATCATGTCTTTGTGTAATAATGACAAAATTTGAGTTGAGGTCAGGGGACTGTATCATTCTTATGTAAACATGGCTGATGCCTATCTGTCGTACCTGGGAATGACGATCAGGTATAGGAGTCAGTCTGTGTACTTAGGTTGACTGTCCTGTCTTTAGGGTACATATTTAATCATCATTGGTCTCTGTTATGCATTTTGTATTTTCGTCTCAACGCATTGGTATTCATTGTATTTTTAAGTGTTTGCATCAAATTTTGCTCACTACTTATAAAACATAAAGCCTTCCGTCTACAGTGAGATGCGTTTCTGGCGATTTAAGAGAAATGGTGACTCTTGCTTTCCGTTCGTGGCCTTTATATGAATCATGATCCTTTAGGGTCAGGACAACCGAAAGTCCCACTTGTATAGGGATTTGTTGGCTGATGTAAAACAGCTGGAGCCCAGGAGCTGAAATGATGCTGTGTCTTCAGGGATTATACTCACTGCTTTCCCCATGGTTTGTTTCTGCTTCCTGGTGGCTTGGCCCCAGGCTCAGGCAGGCTTTTCCTTAATGGTGTCCTAACGGTGGCGTGCAGCTCTGGATTTGCAGGCTGGTCTCAGCTGGACCTGGGGAAGGAAGATATCTCCGCCCATTTTCTGCAGCTGGTTAAATCCTGCCCACTCAGAGGTCTGGGCTCCTAGCCCTGTGACCAGGGTAGACCATCCCCGCTTTGACCAGAGGCCCTTCTTCAGATCAAAAGGACTGAGTGAGCGCCACCCATGCACTGGACTCTGGTGTGTCTGGGGGCTGGTTCCCCCTGGAAATGAATCACATTGTTGGAAGAGGGGGAACGGGCTTAGCTGTGCCTGCTGTGAACCACTGGCTTCTCTGGTGTCATCGTTGGAAAGTGACCCATGGTCTGATAGCGTAGGACATGCTGTGTGAACTGGGGTGAGAGCTTGCTCAAAGCCAGGAGACCTCGACTCTTGTGACCCTTGCTCTGGTACTTGGTACCCATCTGACAGTGTATGTCATTGATGCTTTAGCCTTACCCTCGGCAGGTGGATTTTGTTTGCATGTTTGTGAACTGAGACATATCATTTCCCTTCTCTGAGTAAGTGTTGCTCTTATTTATAAATGGGAGGCTGAAATAAGGTAACTCTTCACTTTCAAGCTTTACGTCATTTGGCTCCTCCCTCCATTTTCAGAGAAGGAATGTGCGAGTCCGGGTAAGTGACCCGAGCCAGTGGCAGAGTCTGGCTTACATTTAATACTTGATCTAAGGGCTGAGATTAGAAAGAAGTGAACACAGCAGTGAGGCGAGTGATGACAAATTTTTTTGTCTAATACCCTTCAATTGGATTCAGCATCATAAATAGAATAATTCCGTTTAAAGTTCTGATGCTACTCCCTTGGGGGAATATAAAAGTGAGTACGATGGCCATGCTTCCTTCCATTCAGGCGCAGAGAATACTGTAGGAGAGAAAGGGCGACGATTTTATTGTAGTTCTATTATAAGGCATGAGAAAATAAACACACTTTTGTGTTTATATGAACAGGCTTGTGTAATATTTCAGAAGTATGGGGAGGGATAAATTGGGAGCTTGGGATTGACATATATACACTACTGTATATAAAATAGATAACTAATAAGGACCTGCTGTATAGCACAGGGAACTCTACTTAATACTCATTGTGACCTATATGGGAGTAGAATCTAAAAAAGAGTGGATATATGTATAACTTGATTCACTTTGCTGTACAGCAGAAACTAACACAGCATTGTAAATCAGCTCTAAATTAATTTAAAAATTATACCAGGGGAGCCCAGAGCAACAGCATGTGTGAGATGTGTTATTGAAGATGCACAGGATGAGGTGGGAGGTGAAACTGGAAATGTGGCTTGAGGCCCCAACACTGTGGGTGCTGGTTTCAGGCATTCATATATTTGCTCTTGGTCTCTGAAAATTGCTGGTAGAGAGAGCTATGGTCAGCAAGTGTTTCAGAAGGTCATGCTGTGGGGTGCGGTGGAGAGTGGAGCTATAGAGGCTACCAGGAGAGTCCCTGTGCAGAAGATGGGACTGAAAACCAAGGCAGAAAAAGCCCTGAAGGTGGGGTGTCCAAAGGGGGAAGTTAGAGGCACTGAGACCTCCTTACTGGCTTTGGGAGATGTGAGGGGGGGAGAGAGATGTTGAAATCATTTAAGTAGTCTTTCCTGATTGACCAGGAGAAGGTGGTGGTGCCGTGAATGAAGGCAGACGGTGAGGAGGAGAAACAGATTTCGGGTGGTGAGAGGGGCAGGGAGTGGTCTCTCACACTGGTTTATGTCACCGTGGCCACGAGGCCGATGTCAGCTGCCCATATCCTTGAAGGAGCCAGATGAGGTGGGAGCAAAGGTGGAGAAAAATACCAGGCACATGCATTCTGGTCTGAAGTTCAGGAAAGCTGTTTGAGCTGGAGATGAAAGTGTGGATGTCTTCAGCCAAGACTCTGCATCGCTCAGGATTAGTTCTGGCTGTTACAGAGCAGAAGTACAAGTCACAGATGGATGCTGTGGTGGCGGCTGGCAGTGCTTGGCCTGCGTCCCCTGGGGTCCCCATGGATTCCTCCTCAGTTTTGTGGGCATTTGCCTCGTACCACTCAAGCCCCCAATTTATCATGGGAGAACTGCCTTAAGGCTGCAGGAGCCACTTTGCTATAAGACATGGAGAGCTCAGAGTCTCTCAGAGTCGCTGCGGTTTCCCACTCTCACCAGCGATACAGAAGAATGAAGATCTAGCAACCCAGCCTCAAGACAGGAAAACAGGAGGTATTGTTCATATCCCAGTGTTCCTCATAGGATCTGGGTGAAGTCATCCTCTGTAGAACTGGGCTTAAGAGTCCTCTCGGATGCTTTTCTCTCTTTCCCATCTTGCATCCCCCACTTCATTATGGGTTTATTTTCGGAGCATTTCCTTAATAAATCATTTGTATATGAATCCTTATCCCAGTGTCTCCTTCTCAGGGATCCAGTCCAAGGTAGGGGCTCATCTTTTTTTTTTTTTTAACTTTTTATTTTGTATTGGGATATAGCTAATTAGCAATGTTGTAATAGTTTTAGGTGAACAGCAAAGGGACTCAGCAATACATATACATGTATCCCTTCTCCCCCAAACTGAGTAGGGGTTCATCTTTATTTCAGGTAAATGAAGTCCAGATAAAGATGTTCCAGGTCTGATGTGGGTAGTCATGTGGTTAATGAGAACCAGGCCACTTGTGTCTTTTTACTTTCCCATCCCTTGTGTGTGCCTGTCCTCAAGATTATCACTTTATCATAAGATGGCTACTCTTGCTCCGGCCATCACATTGACATTCCAGGAAATAGGAGATAGGAAAGGGCAAAAGGATGCACCTACCCGCTAATTGAACTTTGTTTAAAACCCTCAGCCAAACACCCCTCCCCGGAACCATCTCACTGGGAGACTGGGAAATGTCTGGGTGTGGCTTTGTGTGTTTGTAAAGCATTCTGTTAGTGAGAAGAAGGGAGAGTGGTTACTGAGTAACAGCAAACAGTCTCTGCTGCAGAAATTAAATTGAAAACTGAGCTTATACACGGTATTGTCTAGGTGAGGAGGCTTAATGTACAGAGAGGTTGTATTTGGGCTCTGAATTTAGACCTGGTTGATAGACCCCTCCCCTGCTCTTATGGTTACTTGATGTATAGCTTGAGCCAGTTGCTAAGCCTCAGTTTCCTCTTCTGAAAAAATGAGGCTAGTGATAATAATGCAGTCTAGCTAAAAAGAGGGTTGTGTGATTTTCTTAAAGTAGATACTGTATGTGAGATGTTTCACATAGTACCGGGTGTGTATTAGTTATTTGGGGCCAGCATATGTGGGAAGCAGGGGCCTCAACTTAGAAATGTTTTTAAGAGGGAAGAAGTGGGTGGTAGTAAAGAGGACCAGTGAGACTCAGAGAGGGGGCTTGGAAACGGCAAGGGAGTAAACACTTCCGGGGAGGATGAGGGAAGGTGTCAGATGATGCCTAGACTGGGGAGGATGAGATCTGAAAAGTCAGTTGACTTTATCCTCTAGGTCATTGGTGATCTTTGGGAGAATTTTAGAAACACGTCTGGGGCAAAACGTTCTTTTGAAATAGAAGGGCAGGTATGACCCTCGTTTCATCAATGGTCAGTGTGTGTTTTTCTTTGGAATTTGCTTAAGCACACCCTGCCCTGCCATCCCCACACCCCAGTGATTACATTGAAACCAGAAATTAAATCCAGATCCCCTGCTTATGAGAGCCTTGCTAGCATGCCAGTTTAATCACTTAAATTGGCACTGGTATCTGTATCTTGCGTGTAGGTAAGTCTCTACAGTAAAACTCCTTTATAAGCCGAGAGATGAGAACAGTGTTTCTTGTGAAGAGTCTACCTTTGTGGTTGAAAACCAAGTTCATAAACAAATAGATAAAATCTCTGTGTGAGTTTTCATTCCTGCTTTTAAAGTATTGCTTTTAATAATGTTTTTAACTGTCCTATATGTCATCATCTTTGATTACAAATCTCAGACTTAGTAGTCAAGTGAAATGATACTCCCTTATTCATGTTAAGTGGTGTTTGTACTCTGCTGATCTCGTTTTTATAGGTGGCAGAGGTGGAACACGGGGTTTGTTTATGTTCAGGGGAGTTTAGTCACTGGTCACAGGTGGGTTTTCAATTCTCCAAAGCAGGCTGTTACCCTAATGAAGGTGTGAAGTGTCGCCTTTCCGGTTTTAGGTTCTGTGGGTTAAATGACTGCCTCTTTGCTAGAATCCTTTTAATTTTGAAAAGTGGAAATCTCTCTCCTCCTTACAGTTTTAGCTTCTTATGATCAGAACTCCTCATTAGCTGCTGGTTCTTTCCACAGTCGCCTTTCATTTATGTACCTTGTCAGTGTTTATACACAGCAACTACTCCATGCTTATTACACAGGACAAGACAGAAGTCACTCTGTGGGGAAATGGGAATGTGGTTGAAATTCACATTAAAGCAACTTGACTTCACAGTGTTTCTCTGGGTCAGTGAAAAGCATGTAACTTTTAGAGGCTGGTATTCTCAGTGTGCTGATGTGTCATCAGGGGTTTGCACTTTATTATATTTAGTAAGCCTGAGTGATGCCTGTAGAGCAATATGTGAGTAAATGAGCTCAGAGGGGATGAGGGCAGATGAGGAAGTAGGAGTGTGGCCTGTCTGAAGGGGTTTTCTCACTTACCTCCATCCACTTGTTGCCATGCAGAAATAGGAACCCCTGTTGCCAATTCTTGTTTTTGTTTGTCTTTTAATAAAAAGCTGGAGAGGAGGATTTTTATGTGAAGTTGCCTTCTTTTAAAATTGTGGCAATTAATAGGAGTGTTTGAAACACTGAGCCAGCCAGAGAGAACGTGGTCCGTGAGCCGGATTTGGCCTGAAGTCCACCAGCTGGCGACTTTGGGTTAGGATAATGCTCTTAAGTGAAACTACTATTGGTTCAGCAGATGCGTTCTTAAGTCGGAGCAGTGAGCAGGGTTTTCTGGGGTGGGGAGTGGGGGTTGTGTAGGTGATGAGATGTCACTGACCCCTGTGGAGCTCACAGTGCGGTAGATCAGTGAGGCAATAATCCAGGGTTGTACCTGAGAAGTGTTGTGAGAGAGAGTGGGCAGGTGTGTCATGGGATTTCCAGCTTGGCGAGATGACTTCCGGCTGGCATCACCAAGGAAAGGGGGCATTTGAGTTCTGCGGGATGGACCAAGGAGCGGTTCTAGGTACTGAGGAGCACAGGGAAAGTGGCAGACGTTGAGACCAAGCTGTATTCAGGTCCATAACCGGGTTTGGCTAGAGGTCAATTCATGATTGATTTTTACCTGGGGGTTCTGATGTGTTGTGATGTGGGATCCTGCCTAACTGTGCTCATTGCAGGCTGCTCCTCCTTGCTCAGCAGGCCATCCCTTGCTGTGTGGTTAGACTCCAAAGTACACAGAGTCACAGTGGTCATCTCCCTTGTGTTAATCCCTGTGTTTGGTTTTGCAAACATCTGCAGAGACCCACGCACTGGGAGGCTGATGGTGTTAGTTGACTTTCAGATTGAAAGCACAGTCTCCATAAACCATCTTGGAGCTCACCGGTCATGTGTTTCTGTGACTGATTCCCACTGAATCTTCTTTTACTTTTATTTACATAAAAAATCACTTTTATTTATTTTTAAACTTTGTAGTTTATATTGGAGTATAACCGATTAGCAATGCTGTAATAGTTTCAAGTGAACAACAAAGCAACTCAGCCATATATATATATATATGCATACATACATACATACATGTATCCATTCTCACCCAAACTCCCCTCCCATCCAGGCTGCCACATAACACTGAGCAGAGTTCCCTCTGCTATATAGTAGGACCTTGTCAGTTATCCATTTTAGATATAGCACCATGTACGTATCTATCCCAAACTCTAACTAACCCTTCCCCTCATCCTTCCCGCCTGCAAATGTAAGTTCGTTGTCTAAGTCTGTGAGTCTGTTTTGTTTTGTAAGCAAGCTCATTTGTATCATTTCTTTTTAGATCCTGCATATAAGGGATGTCATATGATATTTCTCCTTCTCTGACTGACTTCACTCAACATGACCCTCTCTATGTTCATCCATGTTGCTGCAAATGGCATTATTTCATTCTTTCTAATGGCTGAGTAATATTTCATTGTATATATGTACCACATCTTCTTTTTCCATTCCTCTCCTGATGTACACTTGGGTTGCCTCCATGTCTTAGCCAGTGAACATTGGGAATCTTTTTATTAGTGCACCTTTCAGCACCTCTCCTAGGTCTGCATGACTGTGCACAGACCTGGAGAGCAAGGCGCGCTAAGCTTAAATTCTCTTCCCGGTTCAGGGGTGTCCCTTTCTTCTCACCCCTGGTTGCAGGGAAGCAAACTCTTTCGACTACCGCCTGTCATGGCCCTTATTCTGCACACTTCCTATGGATGTTAAATCCTCTTAAAAAGGTCGTGTGATTCTTGAGGGCAGCAGGGAGGTTTTCTCCCTACTTGGTTCTGTGGATATGTTGCAGGAAAACTCAGCTGGACCAGAGGATTAAAAAAAATAAAAGTGGAAAAGTTTTAGGAAACACGATTCTGGTCTACCTTTCAAGATGTTCACAAAACATGGGGGTAGAGTGAAGGCTCTGTCATGTCTTAATAAAGAAATAGTTTTAACTTTGTCCAAATGAAGTTTTCCAAAAGAATATCTACAGTCCGGCTCTGGATTTGAAGTGTCTCAGTTCAGGAGTGATCTCACATAAGGTCCTTAACTTCCCGGAACCTCACTTTCCTCTGGAAACATTGTCAAGTAAGCGAGTGTCCTGGTATCCTCTCTGGCTGTATCTCTTTCACTATTTCTCCTACAGAGTGGCTTCCAAAACTAAAGGTAGTATTCAGGTGTCATCTAATTAGTGCACAGAATCATTAGTGATGAGTTTCTCCCCCAACCACCTGTTTCGGTGTTATGTAATGCTGATGCATTCAACTCATATCCCTATATTGCTGGTATCTTACTTAGTGAATTAGGGTTTGTTCCCCAACACACACAGCTTTACACCTGAATCCGTGTTGAGGTGTGATGAGGTTTGTTTTGACTGTTCCTCTGGCCTGTTGAAGCCTGTTTGCTTTCACCAGTGTTCTTAAGATCACTCCAAGCCGTATGTCAACTACAGCTTCAGTACGAAGGAAAAATCTATTTTTGGAGAAGTCTGTTGAAGTGAGGTGTGCTCTCATTTGAAGAATAATACTGGTGATGTGTATGGGGAATTTTCTAGGTGTAAACATTTCATCTTGACTGCATCCCTCAGATGTGGATCCTTGATGATTAGCCCCATTTTACAGGTGGGGATATGGGCCTTTAGGTCGAGTAAGTCACCTGAAGTCCCAGAGCAAGGAGGATTTAGAGCTGGTGCTGAACCCAAAGTCTGTGTTCACAACCTCTCTGTCCACATTTGCAAAGCAGCAACCTATGGGCTGACTCCTGCTCTCACTAGTTTTTGTTTAACCTGCATGATGTTTTAAAAATTGAGTTTGGGCTTCGTAGATGCCAACTATTACATATAGAGTGGATAAGCAATAAGATCCTACTGTGTAGCACAGGGACTATATTCAATATCCTATGATAAACCATAATGGAAAAGAATATGAAAAGTAATATGTGTATATATATATATACACACACACACATATACCTGAATCACTTTGTTGTACAGTAGAAATTAACACAACATTGTAAATCAGCTATACTTCAATAAAATTTTAGGAAAGGAAAAAAATGAATTAGTTGGTTCACCCTGAAAAAAAATTGCATGCTTTACATAAAAACACAAAATTCTTGCTTTGGGGGAAAATTCAGAAGATCCGGCCAGTTTTAATGAGTATTCTCAGGTGGCAAAGTGGTCAGAAACTGACAGTTTTTTTGTGGGCGGGGGGAAGCACTCCACAGTTCACTAACATGGCTTCTTTTCCTGTGATCCTCACCTTCTTAAAATTCTTGAGTGGTTGCTGAAGGCTGTTGGAGTTGTGATGCCATACTTCTGGGGTCAAGAAAAGTAATGAAAATTTTCAGTTGCAAGTTGAAAATGAAACGGAAATGAAAATTACTGAATGAAAATAATTGTGAAGCACTCACCCACCTAGACAGTGTTGGCAGTACAAAAGAGTATTTTACAATACAACTTTTTTTTATAGTTGCAAGCCCTCAGGGCCGTGGTGCTACTTCCCTGGCACTGACATGAGTCAGATATCCTCTGCCTTGAATTGATCTTGGGCTTGACAGTGTCAGATTGGCATGTCAGTATGCACTATTGTGAGCTGGTGGATATAGTTTTTGTGTTACTGTTGTTTTAAATTGCTTTATTGAGGTATAATGAGCAGAAAATAAACTTCACATTTAAAAAATGTATAATTTGATAATTTTTGGACACATGTATATACCCATGAAACCATCACTAAATGAAGATATTAACCACCCCTAAAACTCTCATCCTGCCCCTTTTTAATCCCTATTCCCTCCTCCTTTACCCTACCCTGACTCCTACCTGAGGGAACTCGGCTTCATCATTGTAGATCAGTGTGCATTTCCAAGAATTTTATATTTAAATGACATCATACATCATGTACTCTTGTCCAGCTTCTTTTCATGCACCACACCTATCTTAAGATTCATTCATGTTGTGGTTCTATCAAAAGTCTGGTCTTTTTTTTTTTTCCACTGCTGAGCACAGTCCCATTGCATACCTCAGTTTATCTATGTAAAGCAGGCTTTTGGACATCATGGCCCCAGTTTCTGGCCACTCGTCATGCTCCCTCATAGATTGGGATTGGCATCCAGGATTTCTGAGGTCTTAAAGGATTCTGTGGTTCTAAGGAGAAGCCAGCCTTGGTCTTACGGGTGGCCTTGCTGGGGGAACGTGCAGATGGGCTTTTTGAAGGTTGACAAGCTGGAGCTCAGAAAGAACGCTTTCTCTACCGACCTTCCTGTTTTGTGTTTTTTTGAGAAGGATTGAAATAGCTTCAATTTTTGGCTTCTAAATTGAGAACACTTTCCTGGCATTTGTCAACTATATGTGAATGTTTATATGTTGCCTGTGTAAAATGATAGTCTGTGGCTGTTGGAAAATTGTAGTGTGGAGATTATGGTGTGAAGGTTGGTATTCTGGGCATATAAAGTTAATGACGGTAGACACATTCCTTGGAGAAAGGTCAAGATAATATCAAAAGAGCTAGCTTCTATGTCTGTCCCCCTCAGACTGTTTTGCTCCCCAAAGATGAGTTCAACAGAACCTCAGTAGCCATCACAACAAAGGAATGGAGAAATAAAAATGAGAGGCCCTCTTAATTTCTTGGTTGGGTAGTACAACTCATGAAACCACATCATAATTTTGTGGCCTTTGGAGAAATTCATTCAGTGTTACAAGTTGTGTTTATTCCTGGAAGAGAACTTCATCAGTGCTAACTTCGCCAAGTATGTTGTCATATCCATTGTTTAAAAAGTTATTGACAGTAAAGAAAAGTAGCCTGGGAATATAATCTCACACTGCCTTATATGTCAGCAAGGCGCATTCTGAAGACCTTCCTTCTTCTCCCTGTATTTGAAAAGTTGGGTTTTCAGACCCAATATTTCAGCTCACATTCTTACATACTAAAGTGCAGTATAGCTGGTGTGTGTATATATGTGTGTGTGTGTATACTCAGTCATGTCCAACTCTTTGTGACCCAGTGGACTATAGCCTGCCAGTCTCCTCTGTCCATGGAATTTTCCAGGCTGCAGTGGGTTGCCATCATTTCCTACTCTAGGGGATCTTCCCGACCCAGGGATTGAAACTACATCTCTTGAAGCCTATATGTGTGTGTGTGTGTTTAACTTTCAGAGAAATTATTAAAATTTTAGATTTTCAAATGTCTTTAATTGTATTTGTAGACTTTCTTGGTGTTTCTAGAACTTTTTTGTTTTTTAATAAATATATTTTTATTCCCTTTTATTGATGGTAGTTGAGTGTGAGAAGTGTTAGGTGGACATTAATTGCCTGTTAGAAGTAAAGGAGAAGGAAACCCATGATTGGTAGTCAGTTGGTTTTCAATATAGTTACCAAGACAAAAGGAGTAAATGATCTTTTCAGCAAGTAGTAATGGAACAACTGGATTCCCAGATACACAGGAATGAAATTGGACCCTTACCTCACACCATACACAAAAGTTAATACAAAATGAATCAAAGATCTAAATATAAGAGCTAAAACTATGAACCTCCTAGAAGAAAACGTAGGTGTAAATCTTGACAAATCTGGATTAGGCAGAAGTTACTTGATGTAATACCAAAAGTATAAGCAGCAAAATGAAGAATAGGTAAACTGAATGTCCTCAAACTTAAAACTTTCAAAGGAAATTATGAAGAAAGTGAAGAGACATCTCACAGAAAGGGAGAGAATGTTTGCAAATCATTTTTCTGTTAAGGACTAGTATCTGGGAACCCTTAAAATACCACAATTAAAAAAAAAAAACTCTTAGAACTACATAGCAACAAATCCAATTTGAAAATGGGCAAAGGATTTGAATAGAAATGTCTCTAAAGAAAATATACAAATGGCCAATTAGTACATGGAAAGATGCTCATATCATCATCAGTCATTAGAGAAGTGCAAATGAAAACCACTAGTATGACTAAAGTCAAAAAGGTGGACGGTAACAAGTGTTGGGGAGGATGAGGAGAAACCGGGACCCTCATACAGCTGAGACTGTAAAATCACACAACCGTTTTGTGAAATAATTTGGCAGTTCCTCAAAATATTGAGTATAGTTAACATAATAGCCAGCAATTCTACTCCTAAGTACATGCCCAAGAGAAGTAAAAAAAAATACGTACATAAAGACTTATACCTGAATGTTTCTAGCAACATTATTCATAATAGCTAAAAAGTAGCAATGCTCAAATGTCCATCAACTGAATGGATAAACAAAATATGATATATCCACACAGTGGGCTATTATTCAACCATAAAAAGGTTGACTTTACCAACAAAGGTCCGCCTAGTCAAAACTATGGTTTTTCCAGTAGTCATGTACGGATGTGAAAGTTGGATTATAAAGAAAGCTGAGCCCCGAAGAATTGATGATTTTGAACTGTGGTGTTGGAGAAGACTCTTGCGAGTCCCTTGGACTGCAGGGAGATCCAACCAGTCCATCCTAAGGAAATTGGTCCTGAATATTCATTGGAAGGACTGATGTTGAAGTTGAAGCCCCAATACTTTGGCCACCTGATGTAAAGAGCTGACTCATTGGAAAAGACCCTGATGCTGGGAAAGATTGAAGGCGGGAGGAGAAGGGTACGACAGAGAATGAGATGGTTGGATGGCATCACCGACACGATGGACATGAGTTTGAGTAGGCTCCGGGAGTTGGTGATGGACAGGGAAGCCTGGTGTGCTGCAGTCCATGGGGTCACAAAGATTCAGACACAACTGAGCAACTGAACTGAAAAAGGAATGAAGTACTGATACATGCCACAATGTGAATGAACCTTCTAAACATTATGCTAAGTCACAAAAGAAGATAGTCACAAAAGAAGATAGTCACAAAACGTCATGTATTTTATGATTCCATTTATGTGAAATGTCCAAAATTCATAGAGACAGAAGGTAGACCAGTAGCTGCTAGGTCCTGAGGGGAGAGGAGAGTGGACAGTGACTGCTAATAGGTTTCTGGAATTAGACAGTGGTGATGGTTATACCAACTCTGAATTAGTAAAAAAATGAAAGAAAAAAAAAGCAATTAAACTATGTACTTTAAAGGGGCTTCCCAGGTGGCACTAGTGGTGAAGAACCTGCCTGCCAATGCGGGAGATGTAAAGAGACATGGGTTCGATCCCTGGGTTGGGAAGATCCCCTGGAGGGGAGGGCATGGCAACCCACTCTAGCATTCTTGCCTAGACAATCCCTTGGACAGAAGAGCTTGGCCACAGTCCATGGGGTCGCACAGAGTCGGACATGACTGAAGTGACTTAGCACAGCACACATGAACTTTAAAGGTGTAAATTTTGTTGACTATGAGATTATCTTGATTTTTTTTTTTCTTGATCTCTTTCTTTTTTTTTTTTTTTTAATAAATTTGTTTATTTTAGTTGGGGGCTAATTACTTTACAATATTGTAGTGGTTTTTGCCATACATTGACATGAATCAGCCATGGGTTTACATGTGTTCCCCATTTGATTTTTAAAAATGGGTACATATTGGTGTAAAACATTAAAGCTTTCTGGTAACAAAACATATGAAAAGAAAATAGAAATACTAAATAAAGTAATAAAGTATCAAGTGTTGACTAAACAAATGAAAAAGAAGTAAAGGAGATGGAAATAAGGCAAAACCTACTTTTAAGATGATGGTTTTCAAATGTGCTTGAAGATGTGTTCTAGGTGGGAGATAGATTACAACTCAACAGTGGTTGTGGAAGGTGTATGTTTCTGCTGGGCCGTTTGGAACACAGTGATGAATAAGCCCCTGGACCTTTGATTACAGGCATTTGCAGAGTTATGGAGATGGGAGGTGGGAGGCAGGTCAGGGAGATATATAAGTCAGAAGTCTGCTGAGGCACTGGGACACAAAGGAGGATGCATTCCTGTTGAGGGGTCAGAGCCTTTGTAAAAGCATTAACTGAAAAAAGTTACAACTGGATTACTTTGGAGAGTTGGGTGTGTGTCTCCTTTGCTTGGGGACGGGGTGGGGGTGGCTGATTCCAGCCGGGGAATATATGGGGATGAAAGAGGCTGTCTAGCTCTGTTGACAGCACAGTAAAAGAGCATTTCTGCTACCCTGGCATCCAATTCCCTGGGCAAAGAAGGTGTGATTTTTCCATTGGGCACGTAAGGGCCACGTGTGTGTGTGTGTTGGGGGGAGCTGATGTGGGGGTTGTCTGAGCCAGCAAGGGGGCTCCATGGAGAAGAAACGAGGGTTGATGGGTTGGGGCTTCAGTGGCTGGAGAGGGGTTGTGACTGCGCGAGGAGATGCTTTTCCGCCTGAAGAGGGAATACAGAGGAGGGATGTCAAGCAATGGCAGGCTGATCTTCCAGGTTCCTGTTAAAGTGCCAGCCAGAGCAGATGGATGCCATGTGTCACCAGATGTCGCCTTAAGAAGCCCACAGCATCCCTTATGCACAACTCCAGCTAGGGTTGAGTTTTGAGGAAACATTGGACAAACACCTATTGAGGAATACTCTATTTTTTAAAGTGGGGAATTGTGTTTTTGAAAAATGTCATGATCATAGAAAGTGAAGAACAGCTGTAGTCACATCACAACTAAAGGCAATCCCTGGTCCTAAACTGGACCCTAGACTGGGTCAGGAAGTGCTAAACAAGACATTATTGGGCCAAATGACAAAATGGAAGCGTGGACCATAGATGAGATGAAAGTACAGGATCAATGTTAAATTTACTGCAGTTGATAATTGAGCTGTAATCATGTTAGAAAATATCCTTATTCTTAGGGAATGGACACTGGAATAAATTTAAAATGGGTAATAATATATGTAACTTACTCCCAAGTAGTGCAGGAAAGTATGTCACAGGTACAATATATACCATACGTATGAAATATTATATGTGTACATACAGAGAGAACATGAGTGATAAAGCACATGGACAAAATGTTAACAGTAGGTGACTTTGGGTAAAGAGTAGTCTGTGTATTATTACTCTTGCAACTTTTATGTAAGCTTGCAATTATTTACAAATAAAAGTCTAAGAGAAAGTGCTCATGGAAGAAGCAGCTCTACACATCTGTCGATCATGCAGGGCTGGAGTGTGAAGCCAGCTTGATTCTTCAGCTTCAAGCTAGCTTGATTCTGCTCTCCTTGTCCTTTGTCTCTCTCCAAATCCCCTGCATCCACCTCAGCGGGACCGGAAAGGGAAGTTGGCATGATGGGGATACAGTGGGAAGGATAGGGGTATAAGTGAAAAACCTGGCTTGAAATAATACTGGCAGCTTTGATCATTATAAGTGTTTAGATACTTTGAATTTCTGAATTGGTGCTGTTTGCAACTAGTGATTATCGATGTCTTGCTGTTTTTTAAAGTGTAATTAGTTTATTATTTTTGGCTGCACCGGGTCTTCATTGCTGTGCATGGGCTTTCTCTAGTTGCGGTCAGTGGGGGCTACTCTAGCTGCAGTACACAGGCTTCTCACTGTGGTGGCTTCTCTTGTTGCAGAACACGGGCTCTAGAGTACTCTGGATCAGTAGTTGTGGCACATGGGCTTAGTTGCCCCGCAGCATGTGGAATCTTCCTGGACGAGGGATTGAACCCGTGTCCCCTGCACTGGCAGGCATATTTTTAACCACTGGACAACCAGGACATGAGTTTGAGTAGGCTCCGGGAGTTGGTGATGGACAGGGAAGCCTGGCGTGCTGCAGTCCTTGGGGTCACAAAGAGTTGGACGTGATTGAGCAACTGAACTGAAGGGAGAAAACATTGTTTGGGATCCTGAAGAAAGGAGCAATGATAGCATCATGGTGTGGGGGTAGGATAGGGAACAGAGACGCCTTTTAGGGACTTGGGCACTTTGAGGTGAGCTGAAAGCATGAGGGATGAAGAGTGGGATAGTCAGAAAATGGCCATGGTGATGACGCAGTTGGTGACCTGGGAATACAATTTCAGGCGGAAAGAACAACTTGGTAAAAATACAGAAGAGTGACATATGGTGCATGTTTGTGAGAACTGTGCTTTGGAATGGTGAGAGCTGGGTGTTGGTGGAGGAGCATTTTAAAGAAATTAAACTGGAGAGGTGGATGGGCCAAGTGAAGGACCACCCATCCTCAGCTGATGTCCTTTCTACCACAGTGACATCTGAGGCATCTGAACGCTTTGCTTGCCAAACACCTTGAAGGATGTACTGGCATCCTTGGTTCCAAGTGGCTGGCAGTGACTTCAGTCTCTTAGAATGTTGCCACTCAGAGCAGTCCCCAGGCCAGGAGTTTCTCAGACCCCTCCCCGCATCCACTCAGTCAGTGCCTGCCTGTCAACCAGATGTTCAGATGATTGGTCTCCATATCAATGTTTGAAAAATGCTGCTTTGAGAATTAATCTATTCTGTGTGTTGGTGTTTCCCAGGGTACAGCTGGGGACAAATCACATTAGAATCACCTAATGATTTCACATAGTGGGATAATCTCTTGGTCCATCCACATATTGTTGCAAATGGCGTTATTTCATTCTTTATTATGGAAGTAAGTCAGGCAAAGGCAAATATTATATGGTATCACTTATATGTGAAGCCTAAAAAATGATGCAAGTGAACTTATTTACAAAACCGAAATACACTCACAGACATGGAACACAAATTTATGATTACCAAAGGGGAAGTGAGGGGGAGGGATAAATTAGGATGATGGGATTAGCAGATACATATTGCTATATATAAAATAAAAAGCAAGGACCTACTGTATAGCACAAGGAACATCTTGTAATAACCTATAAAGGAAAAGAATCTGGAAAAGATACACATGTGTAATATATATATATGTATAACTGAATCACTATGCTATACACTTTAAATTAACACAACATTGTAAATAAACTATACTGCAATAAAAAAACAGAAGAATCACTTGGAGAAGAATCACAAAGAAGAATCACATTGTTAAAAATAGGAATTCCTAGGCTACAATGTTGTATTAATTTCTACTGTAGAGCAAAGTGAATCAGCCATATGTATATATATATCCCCCCATTTTTGGATTTCCTTCCCATTTAGGTCACCACAGAGCACTGAGTAGACTTCGCTGAGCTATACTCCCTGAGCTACAATGAGTAGATTCTCATTAGTTATCTTTTTTATACATAGTATCAGTAGTGTATGGAGAATTCCGTGGTGGCTCAGTCAGTAAAAAATCCACGTGCAATGCAGGAGACCTGGGTTCGGTCCCTGGGTCGGGAAGAATCCCTGGAGAAGGAAATGGCTACCCATTCTAGTAATCTTGCCTGGAGAAATCTCAAGGACGGAAGACAGTCCACAAGGTCACAGTAGTCAGACACGACTTGGCAACTAAGCCACCACCATCAGTAGTGTTCAGTTCAGTTCAGTTGCTCAGTCGTGTCTGACTCTTTGTGACCCCATGAACCACAGCACACCAGGCCTCCATGTCCATCACGAGTTCCCGGAGTTTACCCAAACTTGTGTCCATTGAGTCGGTGATGCCATCCAACCATCTCATCCTCTGTCGTCCCCTTTTCCTCCTGCCCTCAATCTTTCCCAGCATCAGGTCTTTTCAAATGAGTCAGCTCTTCGCATCAGGTGGCCAAAGTACTGCAGTTTCAGCTTCAACATCAGTCCTTCCAATGAACACCCAGGACTTATCTCCTTTAGGATGGACTGGTTGGATCTCCTTGCAATCCAAGGGACTCTCAAGAGTCTTCTCCAACACCACAGTTCAGAAAAATCAACTCTTCGGCACTCAGCTTTCTTTATAGTCCAACTCTCACATCTGTACATGACTACAGGAAAAACCATAGCCTTGACTAGACAGACCTTTGTTGACAAAGTAATGTCTCTGCTTTTGAATATGCTGTCTAGGTTGGTCATAACTTTCCTTCTAAGAATCAGTAGTGTACATATGTCAATTCTAATGCCTCCCCCTCCAAGTCAGTTTTGGAAAGAGAGCTCTAGCCATCAAGTAGAGTTTCATATACAGCAAACAAAGAAGGTGGTTTTGTGACATGATAAGAGTCTCCCCACCACCTACTTTGTTCATTTTGTCAATTTGGGTCACTTTAGCACATTGATTCTTAAGAAGAAGGGAGAGGAAGGTTTAATCCTGTGGTTCTCGAGGTGTGGGGGGAAGCATTCTTGACTGTAAGACCTGGAAGCTGGTGTGCTACGATACCTGGAATATAGAGACCACAGATGCTGCCAGGATTCTCCCAACCAAGAATTAGAGATGATGCCCAGAGTGTTAGGACTGGCACTGAGAAACCCTGGTGTGATCATTTTGAGGGGAGGGGTCATTCTTGAGGTGACTTCCTGGAGAATTGCTGCTCCAATAAGTCACTATTTTGCATGGAAATGTGTTGTGTCTTTCAGGCAGGTGTTCTGGAGGAGAGAAAAAGCTCAACAGTCATTTTTCTTGAGATATTTTGACTTGAAAAGGCTGTTTTATGGTAGGCTGTGTTTGCTAGCATTAAAAATGTAAGTAAAGAAAACATAAGTCATGATATAAAAGTAGGTTTTTTCTGTATCTAGGTTAAATATATGACATCTTTGAGTGACTCTTGATTTGTTAGTTCCTTTTCACTGAATTAGGGTAAGTGAAAGGGTCCCTTTGGAAGCAATCTCTTCACTGTGGGTATGCTTTAGTATGTAAAAAAAAAAAAAAATTTTTTTAACATATGTATCTAGGGAGTGGTCCATCTGTTGCAGGCAAGGGGCTGGTTGGGGAACCCTGTGTTGGAAGCACAGAGGGACCCAGAGTTGGCTCACTTGGTCTGCAGTGGAGACCAGGAAAATAAAGGAACAGAGCAAGACAAATGGGGCCATGTCTTCCTTTGGGTGTTGGTGTCCACTTGCCTTCTTGCCTCTCTGTGGAGAAATTAATACAAGCCAGCAGTGACCACTTTGCTCAGTCGCCTAAGGATGCCTTGAACACCCCATGGAGAACATGGGAGGGAAGGGCACAAGTGAGGTCAAAGGGTGAAGGCCTCCTTTCCCGGTTAGGGGCAGGGGGAGGGCCGGCAGGTTGGCACTATTAGCCTTTCTCTTCTAGACCATGAACCTTATCAGGAAGTCTGACCCACTGCACAGAAAAACAGGTTAATTCTGGGGGTGATGTGATTACACGTTACAGATTTCTCTAGCTTCTCACTCTTCCTATATCATCCATCCCTTTTCCTGCCCTGCCCACTGGCCCAAGCAGTAGATGCTGCTCAGCTCCGTTGAGAAGACCTGACACTGTCTCTTCCATGTCTACACAGGTTGGGTTAGATGTTCTTCTGCTCCAAACACCCTGCAGTTACCTGTCACCTCTTCTGTCTTCCTGAGGACCCTCGGGGACCCGGTTTTCCAGCACACAGAGGCTTAAGAAATGTTTGTTGAATAAAGTAGAAATCAAATTCAGGAGAAACAGTGTACACTGTCTGCGTGTTATGGGAATTTCTGATAGCGAAAGTATTTTTCCAGGAGGATCTTGGAATGACCAACCCAATAGCTTATGTAAATCTTTTCAGGTCAGATGTTTAAGACCTTTTGAATGCACTTTTGTAGATGTGACATATCCTCAGAGGTTCACACGTGGTATACTTTTTGGAATAGCCAGGGCTGTGTGCTGTGAGGTTGCGTTTTCCTTGAGAGAGACTGAGCATGTAGAGGTCTACACAGCAAAGTTTTGAACCCAAAGTCCCCCGTTTTGTTTATTCATATTTCTGCCCATAGAGCTGGGCGTCCTCTCTGTTGGTGCATTTCTTAACTTTTTGACAAGTCCATCCAGCTGTTCACTCATTTCCAAAATATACTGGTTTTCAGATAGATTGACAAGTTGCACCCGATTCCATATATAACAGGCTTTTCTCCTTCCCCCTTCCTTTTTTTCCCTCTTTCTCTCCGTCCCTCCCTCTTTCCCTTTCTTTTTTTCCTTCATTTCTTCTCTCTTCTTAGAAGTAGTCTTGTTTTGAACTTGGTGAATATTTGATGGATTTTTGTAGAAGGTTCACACTTGAAAATAAATTTCATAGATGATTTTGAATATACAAAAATATCTTTTATTATAAAAAATGTAAAGCACGTATACAAATTGAGAGAATAATAGTATGATGAACTATTGATGAATAGTACAAAAATATCTTTTGTTATAAAAAATGTAAAGCACGTATACAAATTGAGAGAATAATAGTATGATGAAACCTCTACGCATCTTTACTGTTAACAAGTCGTGGCTCATCCTGTGTCATCTCTCTCCTCCCAGCTCGCTCTCCCCGATTGTTTTGAAGCAAATGTTAGCCATCATGGCCCTTCATTACAGATTACATTTTTCAGCTGCTTCCTATTAATGGTTTAAAACCATATGACTAGAGTGGGGAAAAGCCCGCCTCGGTCATAGTCCCTCTGGGCATCAGGCTTGGGGCCAGGGAATGCTCACTGCCCTCAGTGCCCAGAGTGTCCTGCAGTGAACAAATAACGGAGGCCCTTTGGGGAGCCAGTGATGTCATCTCTCTTCCGCCCTTCCTCCTCTCCATTATGTACCAGCAAACACCCAGCCCCAACCCTGGCAAAACAAAGCATGTTTTCGCAGCCACGGAAGTCAGACACTATTGTTAACCTTTTACATGAAGGGAAAGTTTGGTTTTCTGTTATCAGCAAGACCATCCTCCTTATTGTCAGAACAACTACTACTTCATTTTTTTTTCCCTTGAGGTATTATACATACACACACACACACACACACACACACACACACACAAAGATGCACAAATCTTAAATCTGAGCACTGCTCAATTTTTAAATCCAACTGTACCCCCATGACCCTTGTCCAGATTGAGATAGAACATCTCCAGCACCCCAGAAAGTGCCCCTTCTCCACAGGACACCCCAGAAATACCCCCCTCCAAAGGTAACTGCTATTCTGACTGTCGAGCTATTGCTAAATTTTGCCTCTTCTTGAACGTCATGTGAACGGATTCATTCAGTAGAAATGGATTCTTTTTGCCTTGGTTTTTTTGACTCCAAATAATGTTTGTGAAGTACATCCATGTTGTTCTGTGTAACAGTAGCTTCCTTCTACTGCAGCATAACCATCCACCGTCCCAGTTTTGTGTGGAGACGTGATGTGTTTATCCATTCTGTTTTAGCCGCTAACATTTGTTTACTCTGTGCCATAATCTGTACTAAGTGCTTTAAGTGAAGTAGTTGATCTTTTAGATTAGTTTGTGTTACCCATTGTGATTATTGCCCTTTTATAGGCAAGAGATGAGCTCATTTCCCCCAGGGTCATACAACTAACATATAATAGAGCTGTTTAAACCAAGTCGTCCAGGGTCCAGACCAATGCACAGCTCAGTGCTTCCATATTGGGCTTTCTGTGACTTGTGCGACGTGATCTGTAAGCTTCCACAGACTAGAGCAGGTCTGCGGGCTCTGTGGTCCTTGTGGACGATCTGTTTTCTAGAGGAAGACCTGTGGACACAGAGAGCTTTAGTAACCTGGCCATGGCTGCTCAGCTAGCGAGAGGTGGAGCCAGGGCTGGAATCCTGGTTTCCAGATTCCTTGTCTCTTATTTTTGTTGGCTCTTGTTTATGTCCATCGCCAGCAGAGTGCAACATGTTTTATCACTCAGTGGGTCAGTTCACACTTTTGGTTGCAAACAACAGAAACTGACTAACCTAAGCCAAAGAGGAAGTTATTGGGAGAATATTGATCACTCGCAGAGTCAATAGGGCAACAGGGAACCGGACGGAGGTGCTGAGAGAAGCAGGCTCTTGACACTTCCCCGGACATCCGGCCCTGCTCCCACAAGCAGTCTTTAACTTGCGCTGGGACTTCGTATTCGTCTGTCCAGGTGCAGAGGCCAGGACAGAGGCCCTAGCTGTCCAAGTGAAGACAGCTTCCTGTGTTCCCTGGAAGGGACTGTTGGTCCCTTCTGTCAGCCACAATGGGAAGCGGCCTTGCCTTCCCCATTAATTTTTTCCTTTTCTTCTCAGGGTTAAAGTTGATCTATATTCAATAATCTTGAAAAAAGGTAAATCAAAATTGAATTGGCCAAGCTCAGTGATGACCTAGATGGGTGGTATGGTAGGGAGGTGATACATGTGCACATGTGATTGATTCACTTCGTTGTTCAGCAGAAACTAACACAACATTGTAAAGCAGTTATACTCCAAAAAAAAAAAAAAATTTAATTGGCCAAGCCAAAGAGGTCAAAAAGGGAAGTTTCTCCCTACATTTCTGGTTTTTTAGTGTGTTTATGAATGATGGTTCTGTAACCAGGAAAGATGATAAAGTTTACGCGATAGCAACCGTGGGTGTCCTCAGTCTAAAAAAGCATCTGGTCACTTACGTGGGAAAAAATTACCTTGTTGTCCTTTGTCCCTCAGGAACAGTGTCTGTTTTCTGCAGACAAGTAATGGAAGGCTGATTTGGCAGTTCCATTTAGAAAATGTCACCAGACTTCAAAGAGCTTCTTCTGTCCTGGTTTGGGAAATGTGGTTCACATGCAACAGACACAACAATGTGCTGTGCTGGTTTCCTCTTTAAGTGAAGTGGACTTAATTACTTGTTTGTGGAAGGCTTTTGTTGGAAGTAAGAGGTTTTCCTTTTGTGAACTGCCGTTGAAGACTGTTCTTCCACCTTGAGTGTCCATTCATTCATTCATTGATCCTGAATTTACTGAGAACACTTGAGACAGGATGATACAGAAGTCAGATAAGGTCTACTGTCGTGAAACTGTTGGTCTCGTAAGTCGAGTTGGGAAAGTTCTTAACACCCAACAATTTTTTTTTTTATTAAATAAATTTATTTTAGTTGGGGGCTAATTACTTTACAATATTGTAGTAGTTTTTGCCATGCATTGACATGAATCAGCCATGGGTTTACATGTGTTCCCCTTCCTGAACCCCTCTCCCACCTCCCTCCCCATCCCATCCCTCTGGGTCATCCCATTGCCCCGGCCCTGAGCCCTTGTCTCATGCATCGAACATGGAATGGTGTTCTGTTTCACATATGATAATATACATGTTTCAATGCTATTCTCCCAGAACGTCCCACCCTCACCTTCTCCCTCAGAGTCCATAAGACTGTTCTATGCATCTATGTCTCTTATTCTGTCTCGCATATAGGGTTATTGTTACCATCTTTCAAATTCCATATATATGCATTAGTATACTGTATTGGTGTTTTTCTTTCTGGCTTACTTCACTCTGTATAATGGGCTCCAGTTTCATCCATCTCAATAGAACCAATTCAAATGTATTTTTTTTAATGGCTGAGTAATATTCCATTGTGTATATGTACCACAGCTTCCTTATCCATTCATCTGTTGATGGACATCTAGGTTGCTTCCATGTCCTGGCTATTGTAAACAGTGCTGCGATGAACATTGGAACATCCAACAATTTTTGTTTTCCCCTTTCATTGCTGCTTTGGACTTTTAACTCCCTTGGTGGGAAATTAACATTCCCCTCTCTCTTTGTTGATCGCATCATCCGTGCCTTCTGAAATATTTATTCTGTTGCCTCTTAACCTTTTTCAAAAGAAGATAGGTATGATCAGCACTTAAAATTTTTCTGATTTGAGTTCATGTAAATTTACCCTTGATTTCTCCCTATATAAAATTACATTTATGTATGCTGGCTGAATGAAGAGTTTTTTTAAAAAAATAACTTGTTGACTATTGGTCTCTTTGATCAGTGAGGTGGGTTACAAGAGCTCAGATTCTTTGCAAGAAGGGACTAGGTTTACCTAGTTAACTGCCACCACATCAGCCAGGGTAGGTGGGGTAAGAGATAGTGAAATGGATGGTTGGCACACTGGAGGACAGACTGCAACAGGGGTTGGTTCAGTCTTTAGCAAACTGATTTCTTCTTCCTGAGCATTCAACTGAAGTGCATTTCTTAGTTCCTGGCATCATGGCAGGGCAGAA
Organism: Giraffa tippelskirchi; assembly: GCF_054371585.1. Taxonomy (NCBI): domain Eukaryota; kingdom Metazoa; phylum Chordata; class Mammalia; order Artiodactyla; family Giraffidae; genus Giraffa; species Giraffa tippelskirchi. Next base: position 20,899,195 of record NC_137283.1, on the reverse strand, counting down.
GGGTCATGTGATTGGTTAGCACTGATGACCCGTGAGCACGAGTTTAATATGTCTTTCAGGCCAATGAGCTCAAGAGACGATGTGCCTTCTCATGGCTCTCTTTCCTAGAGAATCCTTCCACATACCGAAGTGCGAGATCTGGTGGCCTAGGAGAGATTTCTCAGAAATGTTATGTCTGGCAGAGAGTTGCTGGGTTATATGTTAGATTATATGTTGCCTTTTGTCATCCTGTAGTGTAAAATGATATCTCAGTATGATATTGAGCAGTGCTTTAGTATTAAAAGGTCATTTATAAAAGTTAAAGACTTTGACGGGTACATGGGTTGGAGGAGGAATTGCTTCATAGTTAACAGGTTTTCCTCTTCAGAGTGATTAAAATGTCTCAGAACTAGAGAGAAGTGGTAATTGTACAACATTGGGAATGCATGGAATGCCGCAGAATTGTTCACTTGAAACCAGTTAATTTTATGTGAATTGAACCAAAAAAGTCAAATATTGGTAAAGTGCAGAATAAAAATAACACTCCTATGTCTGGCACCTCACGCCTTCCCACTTTGTAGAGGCAACAACTTAAAACATGTTGACATTTTCTTTTGGTATTTACCACTGTATTTCTGGATGATGTGTGTCTCTTCATGTCTGTAGATTAATCTCTTTTAAATATCACCTTTTCACGCCCTGTTATTATAGATGAGGGTGGCTTCTGACACCTCCCTGTGCCCCCTCCATCCTCCAGGTAAAGTTATAGCACATCTTTTGGCTAAATTTATATCTAGTGTTAGCTTTTTATGACTGTAAGTGTTGTTCACTGTTGAGCTAAAGACATACTAGATTTTTTAAAAAAAAATATTGAAGTATGGTTGATTTACAATGTTTTGTTAGTTTCAGGTGTATGACAAAGAGTTCAGAGATACACACACACACATTCTTTTTTAGATTCTTCTCCATTATAGATTATTAAAAGGTATTGAATATATAAACGAAGATGGAAAGAGGATCCCTCCATCGATCAATTCCACCCATCCATCTTCTTTCCATGTTCATTTATTCCAACTTGGGAAGATGTGTTTAAGATTCTTAGGAGATGAACTTGCGTTTTTTTGTTTTTAATTTTCGTTGTATTGGGGTTTTGTTGGGGAAAGGGGGAAAGGAGAGGGAATGTCTTTACTCTGTCCTCTGAAAACTTCGAATCAAGTTCAAGCCTTTGTAAGCCTCAGTTAACATATTCTCTAGGTTTAGTTACATCTCCTGAGCCAGAGTGGGTCACTGCATCATATCTATCATACTGATTTCCTCAACTCTCCTCTCCTGTCTCTGGCACCCCATCCTTCCTTCTCTTCTGCCCCCATCCCCTTAAATTACTGGCTGTCCTGTATTTTCAGCTGACGGACAGCCCTGTGAACATTTCAGCTTGGTTGTCTCATACACATCTCAAACCAAGCATAGCCAAAAGAAGATTCTTGACTTCTCCTGTTCTCCTCTAAATCCACCCCCTCCCAGCCTTCACTTTCTTAGGAGGCACCATGACCAAGAAGAAAGCTCCCATAGAAACATAAACCAGGTTCTTCTTTGCTTAAAGTCCTCTGCTACTTTCCCGCTGCTTTTGTAGGACAGGCACTGCCTCCCTGACGGCCCATCTGCAGAACAGATACAAGTGTCTGCCATCAGGGACCTTCCACTCTAGAGTTCAAGGTTGTGGAGGACAGCGAGGACCTGGGTTTCAGCTGTTCTTCCGGCAGACTTTATGTTCTCACTAAGTCTCTGATGTGTGTCCCTCTGAGGTTGGCTGCTTGCCTTCTCACCCTACCCCGGGGCCCCTTACATTAAGGTGGGCTCCAAGCACACTTGTGGCTCCTCTTACTCCTGTCTTCCCCAGCTGAGCACCACAGTCCTCAGGTCACGGTTAACAGATCTGCTAAGCAGTTGACTATTCTCCCTCCAGCCGAGTTCTAGAATGCTCCCTAAACCATGGAGGACCACCTCTGGCCCCTCTCCAGGCCACACGCCCTTTCACGCTTACCCTAGCCCCTCCATTCAGCTAACTTCTCCTTTGCCGGCCCAGTGTGGCATCTGCTAAAGCTTAGGAATATTCCAAAGTAATTTTTTGAAAGCTGAGTTTAGTTTATTCTTCAAAGACCTGAAAAAAACACTTGTCACATAAGAGATCTTTGTGACATTTCTTTGGGGCGAAATCAAAGCTCAGTGTGTGCGTGTGTGTATACATGCACAAATATAGACACACATGCATACTCGCTTCCCCCAAACAGGTAAAATTTTTGCACTGGATTTCCTATATTTGTGCATTTCTATACTTAGCACAGTATTAAGATCCAGCAGAACTTTAATTTTGTCCTGTTGTGCCATCCAAATAGCAAAGGGCAATACAGAGCCGCTGAAGTGGAGAATTTCAGAAGGTTACTTTAACATCCCATTTGAATTGCTTAATTTAATTTTCTCTTAGAATCAGTTGCTAAGCAACTGGGAAGGCAGGACAAAATCAGCAAGGCTAATTTGGTTCTGTTACTAGTGTGTTAGCATTGCTTATATTTACATAGATGGTTAGTTGTAAAAATGCTTAACTCAGTACAGTGCTCTGTTTTATCCAAGAAAAATAGTTGCTGTGGAAGTTACAGCAAGACTTTGGTTGGATTGACAGTGCTTCAGTTCACACTCTCATCTTAGGTGAATGGAAATTATCTGAAATTTTGAGCCTGTTGGTAGTCCATGGGTTTGTTAAGTGGGGTACTTGACTTGGCTGTACTATGAACAGTTGTAAAAGGATGCTATCCATTGCAGGTTAATCCCTTGATATTATAGATCTGGTTGATCCTCAAATCAACTTAAGTCAAATTATTGAGGGGGGTGGTAATGCATACCATTTAGCTATCATCATATGAATTGTTTTAGAGGAAAAAGACAATTTTCTCAGTATCTTCTTACTGATGAAAATTGAAATTATTAACCTCATTGACCCATAAAGTAAATCATATATCAAATATGAATACTGGTGACTTAAATGTTTTGAATTTTTTTGTATGATGTCATACGCTTATCAAGGAAGTCACCATGGCCCAGTACAAATGTCACCCTCTATCTTGTGTCAAAGATAAGACATTTAATGCTAGCCAGTGGTCTCATGGTTGTGTGTGATTGTTCTCAGGGCGAATGGAGGGTTCACATGGTTCAAACTGGTAGAAAAACTGTGTCTTTGAGTGATGTTGTGAAGTTGCCGCTGATAGAGTAAATAACAACAAACTGTGACTTTCATTGGAGATGGAGAGAGCAGTCCTGTCTTTTAAAGCAGTTTCCTGCCCTGCCCTTTGTTCTGTAAAGACCTGGATAGTGGCTTTCACGTGCACTAACAATTACTTTCAATAGATTAATTGTATTCTTGATAAAGATGGCTTTTATACTCACCTTATAGCTGCTTGTGACTATGTAGAAATAATGTAGTGAAGAAGGAGATTGGTAGAAATAGGAAAGTACCTTCTATTTCTACAGTTAAATGATTTCAGTTTTTTTCTGAATGATGTCAAGTATTTGTACTGTACTTAGTAAAAGTTCGTTAATTCCAACTAGAAGAAAGGGCAGTCTGAATTAGAGGAAAGTCTTAGTGTCTACCACTGCGGCACCTGGGAAGCCCGTAAAGAATCCACTTGCCAGTGAAGGAGACACAAGAGACGTGGGTTCGCTCCTCGGTCCAGGAGGATCCAATGGAAAAGGAACCCACTCTAGTGTTCCTGTCTGGGAAATTCCACATGAACAGAGGAGCCTGGTGGACTCCAGTCCATGGGGTCACAAAGAGTTGGACACGACTGAGTACAGACACTTAGTGTCTATGTACTTGAGAGCAAATGAGTATTTCTCACTTTGAGATCGTTGTTTGGCTAGTAACTAGGTATTTACTTGTCCTGTCAGGAAATGTTTCTGTGAACAGATAAGAGTAAGTGTACAGTTAGGAGACTGAATTTCTTTAAAGGCTTGGTCTGATCTACTTTCTGAGTACAGTTTTTCCAGATCTGGGTATTAATTCCAAAGTTGGTGACTCAGAGGGTAAAGTGTCCGCTTCCAATGCAGGAGACCTGGGTTGGATCCCTGGGTTGGGAAGATCCCCTGGAGAAGGAAATGGCACCCCACTCCAGTACTCTTGCCTGGAGAATCCCATGGACAGAGAAGCCTGGTAGGCTACAGTCCATGGGGTCTCAAAGAGTCAGACACGACTGAGCAACTTCACTTTCACTTTATTATTAATTAGCTCTATAAATACCATTTGAAAATCCTTTATATCAAATAGTAGAATTTTTAGGAAGTGAGTATAAATTTTAATATTAGTTTTTTAGAAGTTATTTCTCAACTTTTTTGATGGCATATCCCTGTGAAAAATGTTACATGAAAATATCCTTAAACTTTGCGTATATGTGTATGTTTAAAAATTATATACATGTGTTACTGTACTAATGAATACTTTATAAAAACAAGCAGGGAAATAGACAATGAAAAAGATTACGATTAAACAAAATAATGTGGTGTCCTCTTAATCATGATTAGCACATTATCAGGTATACCTTAAGGCACATGAATGCTTTGAGTAAAGTTTATCATTAGAGGCAACATGTTAAGTATTTTAAAACAATTTTTAATATCTGGGTGTCTTTTTTCAGACCTTCTTAGATCATCATTTTTCTGGTTTGTGGGGTTTGTGTTAGTGCTGTCTTTGATGTTTTTATTGCATTGCAGGCATCTTTTGAAGCCACTAGTCCATTTTGTGAGTTAGTTCTACTGCACGTGCTAAGTTGCTTCAGTTGTGTCTGACTCTGTGTGACCCCATGGACTGTACCCTCCCAGGCTCCTCTGTCCATAGGATTGTCCAGGCAAAAATACCGGAGTGGGTTGCCATTTCCTTCTCCAAGGGATCTTCCCGACCCAGGAATTGAACCCGCAACTCTTACGTCTCTTGCATTGGCAGTTGGGTTCTTTACCACTAGCTGCATCTTCTACTGCATAAAACAGTGTAAAAAGTCACAAGCCCAGGCATCCCTAAACAGAAGCATATCACCGTGCACTGAGAGAGAGGGACAAGGAACAGAATGTCTGAGTGCGAGTTTGTCTGTTTTCTTCTTACACCCCAGAGAATTAAAACAACACTCAAGAAACCATTGCCCAGGGAGGTGCCTCCTAATAAACTTCTGTTTTTCTAAAAATTTTGTTGAATTGACGAGAGTTGGATTTATATCCTGAAATGCTTGTATATACTGTAATTGCATATGAGGCAAAGAGCTGACTTATTGGGAAAGACCCTGATGCTGGGAAAGATTGAGGGCATGAGAAGAAAGGGGTGACAGAGGATGAGATGGTTGGATGGCATCACCAACTCAATGGACATGAGTTTGAGCAAACTCTGGGAGATAGTGAAGGACAGGGAAGCCTGGCGTGCTGCAGTCCATGGGGTTGCAAAGAGTCGGACATGACTTAGTGACTGAACAACAACAGCTGTTGTTGCATATAGTGAGAATATTGCCTTTAAATTTGTTCATTGTAAGGGAAAGGAGATAACTCTAGGGCAGCATCAAGAGTTCTGGATTTGGACTTGAGTCCTAGCTATGCTACTAACTGGCTGTGTGACAACAAACAGTTGGCTTTCTAAAAGTTTCATTTTCCTCGTCTCTACTCTCACATGATGGTGATGAGAATTAACCCTCAAAGGAGAGGTTTGTAAAAGGGCTTTGTAACTTGTCACTTATATTTACATATAATTTATAATGCTTTAATGAAATACTAGGAGAAAGTTTTTTCCATAGTTGAGTGTATGTGTACACCCTCAGTGACAATTTTTTGCTTCACTTCTAGATTGCCTCTTTAAACTATGTCCCATGAATCGCTACTCTGCCCAGAAGCAGTTCTGGAAAGCTGCTAAGCCAGGAGCCAACAGCACAACAGACGCAGTGCTGCTCAACAAATTGCATGTATGTACCGGGCTGGGACTCCGTGGTGAGGTCTCATGAGCCGCCATATGGTTGTGTCTGGGTGGAATGGGTTGGGAAGATGAATTTTGCAGCCCTTCAGCTCTGGATACTGACTTTCATATGTTCTTTGATAAAGGGATAAAAGGGATCCTCTGTGATCCTAAGGAAAGATGGGTTTTGGTCATCCTGAGATGTCTTGAGAGTTACTTTGCTCAATCATTTATTATTTTTTTTTCTCAGCCATTCCCTTTTCAGAATGGCTTTGAGTAGAGTACTGGTTATGAGCAAAAGCTCAGCAAGCGAACTGCCTAGATTTGAATGCCAGCTCCACCCCTCACCAGCTGGTCATCTTGACTGAGTTACTTGGCTGTTTTGTGCCTCTGTTACCTCATCTGTAAAATGGGAATGATAATATTACCCACATCAAGAGGTTGTTGTAAGGATTACATGAAATGAACCATGAAAGGTTCATATCAACAGTGCCTGGCACATGATGAGTGCCTAGTAGATTTTAGCTACTGTCATTGTATTTATCTCGTCTACTGGTTGGTATATCAAACAGATGTTCATTCCACAGCTGCTGTGCTGTATGACCATAAGCAAATTTTTGAGCCTCTCTGAGCCTGTTTCTCCATCTGTCAAACGATGACATAATTCTTCCAGTGTCTGGATGACCCAATTCTTCTGTGAGGCTTATCTGTGTGGAACTTCTTTGAGATGTGGAGAAGAAAGATATGACATATATCCAATGTGGTATCATTGAAATTTCATGCATTCCACACCCCCCTATTCTGCTTTATTTTTCTGCTTGTCACTTCCCATGATCTTTCCAATTCATTTATTAGCTGTCTACACCGACTAGGATGTAAACTACACACGGACAGAAATTTATGTCAGGTTTACTGTATCCCTCTCCCTCTTGTGTACAACATGTGGGGCACTCAAATTTTTCCTAACTGGATTTTTAGCAATCTTTCTCAGGCAATGATAATCAAAGACATACAGTATCTGTGAGCACGTGGGGCTCATGCCTGCCCTCTTTGCGACCAGTAAGTGGCAAAGTCACAGCCAGCTGCACTGGGTAAGGTAGGAGTCATGGAAGGGACTCCTTTACTCAGCACATGCTGTGTTAGATGGGGCTGAGGGCTGCGGGGAGGATGAGAAGACCAGGTCCCTGATCTCCCTGAGCTGAGCATCTAGTGTGAGGACACACACACCCCCATTGCCTTTAAAGTGAAATGCAGACCTTGTGCCTGCTGTACCCTCTGAGGCGTCTGAACTGTCCTCACTATGCTCTGGCCAGACTCCCTCTATTTCCTTTCATTTCATTTGTTTTGGAGCACCACAGACTCTTTAACAGTCTCAAGACATTAGCGCTTACAGCTTATCCTATTGAGAACCTCCTTCTCCTGACTTTGCCTCAGTTAAGATCTCTGCCTCCTTCGTCTCTCCGTGCAAGTTATCTCAGCAAAGTCTCTCCCCAACTCTCTCCGTGCAAGTTATCTCAGCAAAGTCTCTCCCCAACTCCTTATCTAACCCGCATCTTGCTTGGTTCCCACCCTGTTATATCTTTCTCAGCATTGATCACAGTCTGCAATTATATTTAATAGTCCCCTTAATTATCATCTGTCACTCAGTAGAATGACAACCCCACAAGGTGAGGAGCAATGTCTGTCTGATTTACCACTGTACCCTCAGTGCCTTGTAATAGCGTTTGGCACATAGTAAGTGCTCAAGAAATATTTCATGAATGGATGAAAATAAAACACTGCTCAGTGATGGTGGTAAAGCTCTGGCAGTGTCTTACCTTCTGGGAGCTTAATAGCTGACTAAGAAATAGAGATAGTGACACAGCTGTGGCAAATACTATTATAGGGCAAACCACCAAAGCTTTGTGAACCCCTAGAAAGAGCTTCACCAGTGGCTCAGTGGTAAAGAATCCACCTGCAACGCAGGAGACGCAGGTTCGATCCCTGGTTTGGGAAGATCCCCTGGAGGAGGGCATGGCAACCCACTGCAGTATTCTTGCCTGGAGAATCCCATGGACGGAGTCTGGAGGCTCCATAGTCCATAGGGTTGCAAAGAGTCAGAAATGACTGAAGCGATTGAGCATGCAGATGCAGCTCCCAAATCCTCTCATGTGAATAAGGGTGAGTGATACAGTAGTCAGGGAGGACTTCCTGAAGGAAGAGGAGGTGACAAGTAAGCCTCACAATGAGGCATCTTTGGCAGTGAGAGGGTAGGAGAAGGAAAAAAAGCAGACAGAGATCACTTTGGAGGCTTCCAGGACTGCATCATTATTTTAACAGTTTTAGGGCAGATATTCTCAGCCTCAGCAGACCCATTTCTCCCCCTGAATAGCAAATATTATTACTAGGTAACTGTATGAACAGGAAATAAAATTTATAAATAATGTAGCCTCCCAAGATACCAAAGTTTGAAAATGAATTGTAAAGGTAAAATAAAAGGAAAGGTATTTTATTAAGTTACTACTCAGGCACAATCATTCTAGAGGACATAAGAAAATAAATGCTTGTACCTGTTTGTATAAACCCCGTGAATAAGGCAGCCAAAGACTGTGGCTGATATAGGTCTTTAGTACCGGTGGCCCAAAAGGCATGTTTTCCATAATGTGATTTTTCAAAATGGTTAGCAGTTCTTCATAGTGTTACGAAGCACGCATAGCACACTCTTTTCTGTATTAAAGAACACTCCCATTTTTGGCAAATTGTTAATAATAACATTAATTAAACCATGCAAAACCGTGCTTTGTGTGAATGTGTAAAGTGGAGTTAGGGACTTGGCTCAGAAATGGCAGCTAGCCGGGACTTTCCTGGTTGCTCAGTGGTTAAGACTCTGCCTTCCAATGCGGGGACGGGAGGGGGGCCGTGTTCACATTTGATCCCTGGTCAGGGAGCTAAGACCCCGACATGGCATATTGGGCAGCCAAAAACTTAAAGAAGTAAGTAAATAAATAAAAAGACATTGCAAAAAACCAGCTTTTTAACCCCTGTGACTATCCACTGGAATGCCAAATTGTGTGGGAGGAAGATGCTTCTTCCTTGAACAGAACTGTGCTATGCATTTCTGGCACCCGGCATCCCTGGCTCTTGTCCAGAGTAGCAGTAGCAGTCCCCTCCTCCTCTAATCTTTGTGGTGATCCAGGGTGCTCCCGTAGTCTGTGCTGGGAGCATGGGAATCATGCTGAATGGGTAGGAAGGGTTGCTCAATTCTGTGCATCTCTCAGGAGAGCTATTCAGCACACATGCCTGTGGGATTATCGTGGTGGAGGCAGTGCATGTCTTTAACTGTCCTGGCTCCTCTTTTCTCTAATAACAATAATTATGTTCAGTGAGTTCTTGCTGCTGTTGTTTAGTTGCTAAGTTGCATCCGACTCTTTGTGACCCCATGGACTGCAGCGTGCCAGGCTCCTCTCTCTATGGAATTGGATAGCCATTTCCTTCTCCAGGGGTTCTTCCCAACCCGGGAATAGAATCTGCGTCTCCTGCATTGGCAGGCAGATTCTTTACCACTGAGCCATCAGGGAAGCCTGAGAGCTTCTTAGTACATCTCAAACTGTTTCTTCTCCTACACTATTTACAGCAAGGGTTGTAAATTGAGGTTCCTCGTGGCCAAGCAGGAAACCATTTGGAACAAAGGGGTCTTGGTGGGCCAGCTCGCTCAGTGGCTCCTGCCTGTGTGCAGGTCTGGGGACACCTCCACCTCCCAGCTGCTGCTGCATGGGAAGGTGGGCCTAGAGCTGCTGTCACATATCAAGAGAAACTAAGGACCCATGCTTTGATGTGTTATCTTTCAATTTTTAAAAAATGTTGGCAGTTAATTCCATTAAAGTTTAAAATGCACACTCAACGCCAACACCAGCATGGCTCAGGCAGGGTGACGTTCTTGGCCACCCATTCGCAGCCTGAGATACACGTGTCGTTTCATCAGCAGTTCCTTTTCATGCTCCTTCCCACAAATGAACCCTGAAAAAAACCACACAGTTGAAAAATGCAATCCTAAAGATGACTGAGAACTTTGAACTCCCTACTAAAACAAACAACAAATGTTCTCTTTCATGCCATTCTTGCTTTAAATAGATTTTAAAAGGAAACCAGCACTGTCCCCTGATTTAGGATTACTGACGTGACTTTTGGGTCTTACTCTGTGCAGTTCCTACTTTCCTTGCTTAGTTGGACATTTTTTCCCCCTCATGTCTGAAAGTCATGTACATGTTCTAGTGTCGTCATTACAATGCTGTATTTTGGGAAGCCGCTTGCCTTTGGGGGTGGATGGCCGGTCTCCAGGGAGTTTTCATTTTTATTTTTGTCAACTACTGTGGAGCACCCCAATCAAAGGTCAGATTATTTTAAATTAATGCCATTTAAGGAATTAGTTGTCTAGACCACTTTGACTTCCTTTTGCCTAGGCTATGCAACATGCCACCAGCTCTCTGAAGGACAATGACATCTAGTGGCTGATCGCTGTGTGTGTCTGCTCTTTCAGAGAGAACTGGATGCTAACCCCCCTGGTCCTGATTTCCCAAGACTCTTGGCAGAATGAGGTTCCCCCACCCTTAGCAAATCACGTAATTTGTTCTTCGGGCCTTGACTGCATTTCCTGACAGCGTTTTTGTCTGTTACTTTGAAATAGCACCTACATTGTTTTGGTTCTGAGCAATGATCTGTTACTTTAAGCTGGGAAGAACCAGAGGGGTGATGAGTCTTTATTGTCATCTGAAGCCTGGGTCCTGCATTGCTTATTTTCAGAAGCCTTATTTCAGTATCATGTTATGTAATTCAGAGTTTTTTGACCTTAAATAATCTTTCCCCACTGCTCCAGTGACCTCTCTGTGGTAATGTAATAATGGTTTCTCTATTTCTTAAATAAAATAACAGGTGACTGTGATGGGATTGACCTTGACATTGCTTAGGGAAACTCAGTAATGTCCATGGTGAGTAATGGTGGTAGAGAGCATAGCATAGAGTGCCATTTCTTCCTTAGAAATTCAGAACTGTCTTCAAGTCATTGTGCAAGGAAAAGAGCAACAGGTACTTTTTTTATTGGGATTCTTAAATATTGAAAAGGTAACACATTTAAGGTGGCTTGTTATTTACTTTTCCTTTTAAATTAATTTTTATTGGAGTATAGTTGCTTTACGATGCTGTGATAGTTTCTACTGTACAGCAAAGTGAATCAGCTATATGTTTTCATATATCCCCTCTCTTTTGGATTTCCTTTCCATTTAGCTCACCACAGAGCACTGAGTTCTCTGAGCTATACAGCAGGTTCTCGTTAGTTATCTACTTTATACTTAGTAGTGTATATATGTCATTTCCACTCTCCCAATTCATCCCACTCTGCCTTCCCACCCTTAGTGTCCATACATTTGTTCTCTACGTCTGTATCTCTATTTCTGTTTTGCACATGAAGCTTTTTAAAAACCCAGGCTTCTTGCCATGGAGATAGGATGAAGATGCTTATGAAAAAAAATGATATATGAGTATTGTAAGAAGTGAATTCCAAAAACACATGAGTAAGAAAAGGGAAAAAAAATGGCATGCTCTCTACATCTTACACCTCAAAGATAGTCTTGGTTTTGTATTTGGTATGTATCCCAGTCTCCAACCTCCTATTATTCCTGTATCTCTGTATCTTAAAGTATTAATGGGGGCATGCTGTCTCACTTCTCTTTCTTTCACCTGCTTATTTCCCCACTTACTATGTCATGAATAAATAAGTAGCTCTGTATTTTTCATGGCTACTTGATAACTCCATGGTATAGCAGTACTGTAATTTTAGATAGCCAATCCCTATGGAGTTCAGAAATACTTAGGATCCTGACAATTTTTTCCATTCTGGGGGGAAAAAAAAGTGGTTGTGGCCTCGTGTGCATGCCTGTTTACTTCTTAGAAGAAATTCCTGGAAATAGGATGGCTAAGTCAAAGTGATGCCCATTGAGCAACTTTTTGGTGCATATTGCCAGATTATTCTTCAGAAGGGTGGTATAAACCCACTGTCTTAAAGTGTGGACCCATCTTTAGAATACACTTGAGAGATTTAATATGTTTTTTCCAAGGTTAAAGCAGCCTTGATCAGTGGGCCTGGGTGTAGGTTGTACCTTACTTCCTTTTCATCAACCTTTTGCTTTACCTGATGAACTAAAAATCGTGATGGATGTTTTTTTCTGAAAGCCAAATTATATGTTATATCTGTAAAACTGAGGGAAGGGAACTAATTTATTTCGTGGAGGGAGTTACCTAAAGACTGACTTGTGAACTCAAATGAACACATATACAGTATTTATGCACTTAGTAGAAGATGATAGGAATGGGAGAGTTTTCGCCTTAAACAAAGAGCTCTTATAGCAAAACTGAATTCTTAGAATGGTTCATAAACTTAATTCATGGAATGTTTACTTAGTAGTTATGTGTGGGCTTGGTCATCGTTAAATCTTTTAATGGAGTTTCAGATATGATATTTGATATTGGATATTTATTTTCCAGTTGTATATTTTCACTTCTGATTTTACCTTTTGTATATTTTTAGGGAAATACCCTTTAATCTTTAGAGCTACTGGTGTTTAGTTAGTCTTAAATATGAAATCTGGGCCTTCTGGGTGACTAATCTGACATTTTCTTTTTGATATGCCAGTGACCATTGGATTACCACTTTTATCCTTAGTCTGAGCATAGGCAGGAACTTAATATTATAGATTAATATTTCTTAGATTGAAGCCACTGGAAATTCTTGAGAGTCAGAGGAATATCCATGAGAATTTTCCCTCTTAACCAGGAGCCCTTATATTATTTAAGTCCAAGAAACACTACTTTAAAATTCCCTTAAATCCTTTCAGTGTGACATGTTGATCAGAAAAAAAAAAAAAAAAAAAAAGCCTCTTTGTTGGGAATGTTGTTTTATTTTCCTTAATTTATTGATTTTTCCACCCTTTGGTATTTTTTTTTCTTTCTCCAATTTCCTGTCCTTATTAGCTGAGAACTGCTTGGCAGGAAGAATACATGGCTTTCTCCAACGTATAAACCTGCCTTCTAAGTAGATTCAGTCTAGTAGTGTTTTTTTCTTTGAAAACTCCCTGTGGTTACTGGAGAGCTCTCTGGAGAGGGTACAGCTTGGGCATGAAAACAGAGAGAAAGGAGGTGGGAGGAAGGGAAGGGAAGGTATTTGTGGAGAGGAAGAGAGAATGGGGGAGAACCATGCCCAGGGCAGTTGCATGCCAAGGATGGCTATGGTGTCTGCACTGGTATTGTTTCAGGACGTGTCTTGAAACCAGTGACTATCATCTTTTTGTACCTGAGAACTGCAGACTGGTAACTAATTCCAAAAGAGCAAGAGGGAAGCCTCTGAATAGACCATTGTTTTAAAGGGTTGAGATACACAGGGTAAACTTGCAGTTATCTATACGAACACAGGCAGACCCTTACCTTCCTTTGATGTGGTCTTTTTCCGGTTTAGGATTGCTGCCTGCAGCTTATTTTTCTCAAAAGATATGCCTTCCTAAAAATACCTGTCTTCCCAGTAGAGGCAGAGTGGATGCTGAGCTTAATGGAAATGGGAAGATTCTTCATCTAGCCAACTTAGTCCACTTTTTGAAATTCTCATCATTAGGACATTTCTTAGTTACAGAAACTTGTGCATAACAATCACGATTAAAATGTATTGAATGCCTGTTTGGTGTCTAGTATGCATTTTCTCTAGTCTCCATGGTAAGAGAGAGAGGGAAAAAAAAAAAGCTTATTTTGTCCTCATTTTGTGGATGAGAATGCTGAGTGAGGCTCAGTGAGATTAAATAACTTGGCCAAGATGGTAAAGTTGGTCTGTGGTGGAACCAAGACCAGGTCTGAAGGGTCCTGTGGAAATGGAGACATGGGAAGGAAGCCCATTACCCCGTGGCATCTGCTAGCAACTTGTCTCAAGGCCAGGGGGAGACTCTAGGAGGAGAACATTGGAAACGGTTCTGAAGGATACTGCTGGTCATCATCATGCATTTATCACTCATCAGATTAGAAGAAATCCCTGTTATTTTACTTTGGTTTTACTTAGTCTGGGTTTGGGAGTCAGGGGTTGGAACAGCAGTTTAATTGCCTAGGATGAAACTAGTTCCCCTTAAGCATGGTTATAATATGTTAACAGTCCTTACCGAGTTCTACAGGGAAATGAAGGAAAAATGACTGTGCGGGTTGGTGGCCTTGGCCGACTGTTTTGGAAACCCTCTATTCGTATCATGTTCCCTAGGCTGCCAGAGTTGGGCTAATAACATCTCCAGCATCATTTGTGACTGTATCAATCTGGAGTTTACCCAAATGTGGTTGTGTACGTGGGTGTAAGTAAGAGATTGTCTCTTACTTAATATCTGTGTAATTTTTTTAAAATGACAGTATAAAGCAAAGTTCCAAATATACATAGTAGTAGAGAAAACAATATAAACTCCTTTTGTAGCCATCATTCAACTAACTATGCATTGTCAACCAAACTTTTTCATCTCTCTGTTTCTTCTTTATTAAATTAGAATAATCATCTTCTCCTCAGGGAACTACCATGAAAATTACATAAATTATAATTGGTACATAACAATAAAAATTAACACTGCATGAATCCTTCTGTGATGAGATACTGTGCTAAGTAATTCCTATGAGGTGAGAGTACTGTTTTTATTTTCATTTTACAGAAGAGGTAACTGAGGCTCACAGATGTTAAAGAACACATCCAGGTCACAAAACCAGTATTTAAATCCTGTTTTATTTTACTCCAGAGCTATAAAGACAGCCTTTACAAATCATAAAAGGGCTATGCAATTTCCCTTCCAACCTTACCCTGTTTTCTTTAAAGATACATAAGCTTTTGACTTAGTCTTACCCTAAGCAGATATCCGTGAAGTCCTTAAAAGAAAGAACACGTTTTTGAAAAGTCAAAAAGGCCAACAAGCAAAGGCATAATGGGTTGGATTGTTAAACCCCTTGCTCATTGCACTTAGCCTCTGGGTGTACTTAGGTATTAATGTTTACTTATTTCTGTGGTTCCTGTATGAACTGGCTGTGTTGGTTCTGCATCATAGCAGAGAAATGAAACCCATTGTTGCCTCTCTCTGACCACTCGTCCTCCTCCATAAACAGCATGCGGCAGACTTGGAAAAGAAGCAAAATGAGACTGAAAACAGGAAATTGCTGGGCACCGTGATCCAGTATGGCAACGTGATCCAGGTAGGTCAAAACCACTCTTCTGTCACGGAGCTGAAGCATTACAAAGAGTGAAATGAAAAGCAGGCGCGCTAAACCCTATTGGGACACACAAAACTCCATGAAGACAGCCTGCTTATTGGGAAAGGTCTGGCATTTCTTCTGATTGGGCTGGGCTCTTGGGTTTTCAGTTGGTTCTTTTTCAATGTGACAGTCCACTTCTCTCCTTGGAAGCTGTTAATTTAGACTGTCCACATTTTTTAGATGGGAAGCTCCTATCTAAAGAGAAGCCTGACTGTTGAGGTCTTGCCTAACTTGCATTCCTTGAAAGTTCTTCCTGTTTGGTAAAAACTGATTCAAGGGCTGGTCACCAGAAGTAATAAGAGCAATTCTGTATCTTCAGGTAGAATATTTGATGATGGGTCTCAGGTCTTACCTAATGGGTCATGAGGTTTACTTGTTTTTCTCTGGTACCTTTAAATTTGAAAAGATTAAACACAATTTAAGAAATAGCTACCACAGGTTTTGCTGAAAAAAAAAAAAAAATCCACCTGGGTCTGTCCTTGCAGAAAACAGTCTGTGAGGAAGTCCAGTGCCAAATGTGGCTTTTAAAAAACCATTAAAAAAAAATTGTAGTACAGTTAATTTACGATGTTGCATCAGTTTCAGGTATATAGCAAGGTGGTTCAGTTATACATATACATGTATATATATACCCATTCTTTTTCAGACTCTTTCCCATTATAGGTAATTGCAAGATATTGAATATAGTTTCCTGTACTATACAGTAGGTCTTTGTTATCTATTTTATACATTGTAGTGTATCTGTGTTAATCCCAAACTCCTACTTTACCTCTCTTTACTAATGCTAATATTAAATGTACAACTGACAGACGAGTTCCTTCCCACTTTTTCTCCTCTGAGATTTTGGGCAAGAATTCTTGCCATGCCTCAGTTGTCTCACTAACAAAATGGTAATCATAATGGTGTCTATTGCCTATGATGATTGACAGGTACCTGTCACAGAGTATCCTCTGAATGCATATTACCTAATATTTCTTATTTCCCCAAGCCTAGATCTTGACATCCACCAATAGGTAATATCAATTTACAAACCAACCAAATCCAACACCTTAACAGGTGCGTGGAGGATCAGGGCTACTCATCAGAGTAAGAACGAAGGCTTGAGAACACATTAACTTCCCCTTGTGTATCATGGCTAGGGGATGTCAGAGGCTCATGGATCGGACAAGTTACTCCTCTACTTCCAGTAACCCTGGCAGTGTTTGTAAACCTCCTGGGAGTGTTCCAGAAACTATCTATGAACCTGGAAAGAGGGATATTGGCAGTTGGCAGTGGTGTCTCCAGAGATTGGACAGGCTTTCATATTCCCTTCCATCTTCTCTTACAGCCTGTTGAATTGGGAAGCTTTGGTCAACTCTTCCTGGTCTAGACTTACTATGGGACATTTCCCATCTAGATCTTCAGTCTTCCCATCCCTTTCATGTACCCACTTGCCAAGTATTAAGAATAGAGTGCTTAGAAATTCAAGGTGGAAATCCATAGCAGTCATGTTTTTTCAGATGAATTGACAATCCCCCTAATGGGGTCCTCTATTAAATTGAACTGTGTCTCTTGTTCAGAAGTGCCCCTCCTTAGCTTCACCTTTGTGTCAGGGCATTTTCAGACAGCAGTTCTTAGACCCTTTATGTGGGGTTAGACCTCTTCCTGCTAACCAGTGGCAAAAGTGCTGTTCTGCCAGACAGCGCCCTTTACCTGAGTGACATCCATCTCGTCCAAGGCTTTTTTGAGGGGGGAAATAATTTTCTTCTCCTCTTCCTTCTACTTCTGCTCCCTTTGCTCTTTCCCCTTTTCTAATCATCCCCTTGCCCTAGGCACTTCTGTGGTTCTCTAACTTCACAGGCAGCTCAGTGGTAGGAGGAGTGTTTGATACATATTTTATATGGCTGAAAGAGAAATGGTAAAGATCCAGAGACATGCTGACAGGCACCTTGTTTTCTCTTGGTGGTTTTCAGCTACTGCATCTGAAAAGTAATAAATACCTAACTGTGAATAAGAGGCTTCCAGCTCTGCTGGAGAAGAATGCCATGAGAGTGACATTGGATGAGGCCGGAAACGAAGGGTCCTGGTTTTACATTCAGCCATTCTACAAGCTGCGATCCATTGGAGACAGTGTAAGTGCACATTCCCAGCCCCGGGAGTGCTTCGTGCCAGGCCTCCAACCGGAACTGCGTGCTTGAGTCAACTAGGAGAAATTTAAAGTTGGAGCCAGAGGCTTATCCTGTAGGAGGAGAAGGGACTTGCTATGGAAACCAGTGTTTGGGAAACAGGGAAATTTGGAGTGAAGTGTGACCTACATACAGTAGCTCTATTTTTCCTACTGGGCTTCTGAAAAAAATTCATACTAGCAGCCCATTACCTCGGTAACTTTACCACGAAAGCCACTGTCATGTATTACTGTCCTGGGGACTATCCCCCTCCTTCTAGATCAGTGGTGGAGTAGAAATGCTTTGCTATTT
This sequence comes from Giraffa tippelskirchi, assembly GCF_054371585.1. Classification (NCBI taxonomy): domain Eukaryota; kingdom Metazoa; phylum Chordata; class Mammalia; order Artiodactyla; family Giraffidae; genus Giraffa; species Giraffa tippelskirchi. The sequence goes on along the minus strand of NC_137283.1, from coordinate 20,881,498 downwards.
AGGAAATAAAGTTAGAACAGAGGATGGAAAAGAAGTAGATTGATCAGAGAAGGAGAGTGGATTTTAGGATTAGCCTCAGTTGTTATTTGTTAGTAACCCTGCAGGTTCTTCATTCCATTTCGGTGACTGTGGTTGGTTGTGAGCTGCTCCTCTTCTGGGTGGTGGAGGTCATGAGGCTATAAAGCCCCAGAAATCCTTTCCAGGGCCACTTAGAACCGTTCTGATACTTACTGTCTACCTTACTGTGTGCTTATGTGGTCGTATACTTACCTATCACTATGCATAAATGCTATCAGCAATATTTCCAACCTTGTTAAGATTCTGAAATAGTTGTTTCTACCAAAAGAAATGTGTGTTTAAACAGTGTGAAATCTTACCAAAATGCTCAACTAGCCTTCACCTGAAACTGGATTTTGCCATTTTTTAATATTTAAGTATACAAACTCTGAGTAGTTTCAAAATGTTTTAGTTTATATGTATGTGTATTAAAGTATATACAATATATCTGAAGCCTCTAGTGCCAGGACACGCCACCAGCCCCGACCCCGGGCAGTTGGTATGCAGTAGTGATCGTCAACTGAGTATAAAAGAACTAGTCCAGAAAAGCTTACATTTCAGCTAAAGGTTTGGATTTTTTTTAATGTATTTAACATAATTATATTCATTTGGAGTTAGAGAAAATTTGGTAGTATGTCTTCCCCAAATGTACCAAACTGAGAAGTGATGGGTTTTACATCTTAGGAAACCATTCTTTCCATTCTTTTTCCTTCTGCTTCCATAATAAAAGACAAGGAAGGGTGCTTTGTTCTGAACTTCATTTCTAGCATGTCCTTTGCTTTCCTGTCCTTTAAAGTTATCTTTTTATCTGTGCCTGGGTTGAGAAAATTAGATGGTTTTGAATACTTACCTTTGTAGAATAGTGCTTTTTTTGAATGCTTACCCTTGTAGAACAGTGTTTTTCAAAGGACAGGGTATATATCTACGCATAGGCTAAGAGATCAATTTAGTACTTTGTGACTGTTATTTTAGAAAGTGGAATAGAATAGACAGTATCAGGCTGTGTTGAATATAATGGGGATAAGATTGTTTGGCGTGGGTAAGTTTTGTGTTAGATAAATAGATATGTATATCTGTGCATACATGCATATATGTATGTATATCTGTGCATACATGCATATATGTATGTATACACACATATATATACACATATATCTACATAAGTGTGTATTGCCAGGTCATAATAGAAACCATATTTCTTAATATGACTTTTCAAAAAAATGTAAAAGTCATTGCTTTATAGATCTATAGCTTTATTCTCTCAAAGATAAAAGACTTACTTCAGACAATATTCTGCTTCTACCCCTAAAACTTAGTTAGACCTTACTTATGCAAGTGCCTTAACTGAATCTAACAGAGGTAGGACTTTTTTCTTCCTGCTTAGACTAACTTTGAAAGCATCTTTAGGTAATCGGTGACAATTGTGGGCAAAAATTTACCTTTAGTCTTGTAAATATCACCCCTTCCTGGTCAGGGTCAGACTTTTAAAACTGTGCCTTTGTGCCGTATCATTCTACCTGCTAGAAGCTGGGCCTTCTTCTGTGTAGACTCTTAGAGCTCCTCCAGAACTAGCCACTGCTCATTCTGCAGTCCTGATGTGTTTTTTGTGACACGCTCTGTGGGTCCTTTCCTTTTCAGGTGGTCATAGGTGACAAGGTTGTTCTGAACCCCGTGAATGCCGGCCAGCCCTTACATGCCAGCAGCCATCAGCTGGTGGATAACCCAGGCTGCAACGAGGTAAGAGAAAGCCAGTTACGACTTGTGAGCAGCATGTGCTACGGGAGCCCTCAGCCTTCCTGGGACCAGAGCATGGGTGTGCTCACAGTGACTTGAGTCCTGACTGAGGACAGTGTACCCATTTTGCAGGCGAGGAAACCAAGACCCAAAGCCAGACCTGTCACACGAGGCTGTGCAAGCCTGTTTAGTTGGTGGAAATTGATAGTCACTTCAGGGCTCAGTTTGCTAAGCTTTGTATCACTGGGAGAGCATTTTTCTAATTTCTTAAACCAGAGGAGGGTCCCTTGTACCAATTGGCTTTGGCCAGAGGAGCACCCTTTTCTAATTGGTCCCCTAAAGAGAGAGCCTGTCACTAATTCCCCTACACTGGCAGCTATGAACACCCCTGCAAGAGTGACATCTTGCTTTTGGCAATACATCTACTTAAAGTAATTGGCAATTACAGCATGCAAGGACAGTAGCTTGATTGTGACGTGAATATTTGGCTAATGGTGAAGGACACAAGGTCTGGAGTCAGACACTATGGATTCAGATCCCGAATCTGCCCTTCTCTACCTCTGTGACTGTAGATTCATTACCCAGTCTCCCTGGGCATCAGTTTTCCTACCTCTGAAATGGACGTGATGGTTATTGCTGTTTTTCAGGGTGGTCGTGGTGGTTGTTTAGTCACTGAGTCATGTCCGACTCTTTTGTGACCCCATGGACTATAGCCTGCCGGCTCGTCTGTCCGTGGGATTTCCCAGGCAAAAGTACTGGAGTGAATTGCCATGCCCTCCTCCAGGAGATCTTCCTGACCCATGGATGCATCCTGCATCTCCTGCCCTGGAAGGCGGATTCTTTACCACTGAGCCACCAGGGAAGCCCTTTTAGGGTGTTGCTAAGGATTAAATATATTAGTGAATGTTGGCCCAGTGCATAGAATGTCTTTAGTGTCCAAACAGTGGCTTCAAACAAAGAAGATGTCTTTCCAGAAGGGTGAGAAACTTAGTTCCCTTAGCCACAGCTGGAATATACGTAGTGATTGGTAGAAATTATCCATTTATTACCAGAGACTTCTAACAGGTCAATTGAATGTGCAAGTTCTATGGTCTTAATGATGCCAGTCTTTAGGCTTGGAGGGCTGAAGCACAATCTTGTTTCTTGGACAGAGATGAGGCCCTTTGGGGCAGGAAGACCCGGTTGTTGAGGGATATGTGAAAAAATAACTCTTAATTTGCTTTCCAGGTCAATTCTGTCAACTGCAATACAAGCTGGAAAATAGTCCTTTTCATGAAATGGAGTGACAACAAAGATGACATATTAAAGGGGGTAAGTTGGATACATGACTGGCTGGGCAGCACTTGGCTCGTCTTCAGTTCTCTCTTAAAATGCACTTTCCTTAACCCCTCTGTGTCTCGACTTTCAGGGTGACGTGGTGAGGCTGTTCCATGCCGAGCAGGAGAAGTTTCTCACCTGTGACGAGCACAGGAAGAAGCAGCATGTCTTTCTGAGAACCACCGGCCGGCAGTCTGCCACGTCCGCCACCAGTTCAAAAGCCCTGTGGGAGGTGGAGGTAAGGGATGGGGCGGGGCAGGCAGGGAGAAAGGACTCGTGGGTTTATAGGAATAAAGTCAGATCCAGGTACTTCAACCCACCTAGTTCCAAGGACAAGGGATGACTTGGGGTAACTAAGAGAAACACACATATCACGCCATATCAGAAGGATGCAGGGTAAGCCAACTCCCAGCTGAAAATTTGCAATTTCCTTTCTCTGGGTCATCCGATCATCTCTTGCTTCTGTACTTTTCTTTCCCTTGCTCAGTTACCTATCACAACAACAAGTGATCAAGGGCCTAACCAGCATGATAGTAGGTGACTGCATGTTGGTGACAGGATGAAAAGATGCGCATCTGATACCTGGATGGTGAAGGTGACGGGAGGCACATTCCTTGTCCTCTGGAGCTGATGAAGGAGTTTGAGGTTGGGCAAGGGTTTAAGAAAGACTTCCTGAAGGCCCTAGCATCTGAGCTGCTACTAACAGGATGACCTATATTTGAGAAGGAAGAGATGAATGGAGTAGGTCACTTCTTGTAAGATACTAATGTGGACTTGGAAATGGGAGGCAACCTTGGTTTAGAACTCAGTACTCATTTGAGCAGGAGCAGAGGATCGTCTTGAGAAACGGAACCGAAACTGTTTCAGGAGACCAGATCCTGAAGGGCAATATATCCAGGCTGTAGGAGCTTGGGGCTTGATTCATAAATCAAAAAACTGTTAAGAATGTCAGAACCCTACAGAAGTCACTGTGACTGACTTTAGAAACTTACAGTACTGCATCTTCTTCACTTACAAATTAGTTGAAATGAATGAAACATACAACCTTTTGAGGAGAGTTTCTGCAGTATAGACTTTGAAAACTTTGGGTACTTACAAGTCTACTTCAAAACATCTATATGTTTTCTTCTGAGAAGAAACAGCTGTCTTAATTTTTACTCCCCTCCCCCCAAAACCTTTTCCTGCCAATTTTCCCTCTGAATAGCCTAGGGAAACACTGAATTTATTCCTTTTTTATTTTCTTCTTGAAGATTTTAGAAACATAAGTGCCCCTTCAAAATAAGGAAGACAACACCATGCATTTTATATATCTCATCATGATTTAGGGTTTTCATGATACATCTTCAGCATATTCCCTGTCAGTTTTACATAGTGTTAATCTTTTCCCATGTGATGTTAAGAAGTTTACAATAGTATACAGTTGAATCTTGAACAGCGTGGGAGTTAGGGATACTTGCCCTCTACATAGTTGAAAATCTATGAATAACTGATAGTCGGCCCTCTGTGTTCATAGTTCCTCGGCATCGTGAATTCATCCAACCATGTAGAACTGTAATATTTAATATTGAAAAATCCATGTGTAAGGGGACCCATGCAATTCAAACCAATATTGTTAAAGGGCCAACTCGACTTCTCTTTCTCCCTTCCTGTCCTTTTGGTGTTATTCTCTTGTGTTTTACCACTATGCTGCTGCTGCTAAGTCACTTCAGTCGTGTCCGACTCTGTGCAACCCCATAGACGGCAGCCCACCAGGCTCCCCCGTCCCTGGGATTCTCCAGGCAAGAACACCGGAGTGGGTTGCCATTTCCTTCTCCAGTGCATGAAAGTGAAAGTGAAGTTGTTCAGTCATATCTGACTCTTCACGACCCCATGGACTGCAGCCTACCAGGCTCCTCCATCCATGGGATTTTCCAGGCAAGAGTAGTGGAGTGGGTTGCCATTGCCTTCTCCAGTTTTACCACTATATATATATATATATGTATATATATATATATCTGCTATAAACTCAATAGTGCATTTTTATACTTTACTTTGCCTTGTTTAAGGAGTCATTTGTATGCTAAAAACATGGGAAAATGAGAGATTAGGAGTCTTTTATCTACATAGTTGGACTTCCCGTGTGGCTCAGCTGGTAAAGAATCTGCCTGCAATGAGGGGGAGACCTGGGTTCAATCCCTGGGTTGGGAAGATGCTCTGGAGAAGGGAAAGGCTACCCACTCCAGTATTCTGGCCTAGTGAATTCCATGGACTGTATAGTCCCTGGGGTCGAAAATAGCCAGACACGACTGAGCGACTTTCATCCACACAGTTATCATCTCCAGCGCTTCATTCCTTGGTATAAATTGAGTTTTCATCTGGAATCATTTTCCTTCAGCTTAAAGAACTTCTTTATCATTTCCTGTAGGGCAGGTCCACCACTGGCCAATTCTCTCAGCTCTCATTTGAAAACAAGAAAATAGCTTTATATTTGTCTGTGAAGATACCTTTATTTCACCTTAATTAAAAAAAAAAATTATTTTTCCTTTTTTGAAATAAAAGCTGCATGGAGATACAATTCATACATCACACAATTCACAAATTTAAAGTGTGTAGTTCCCCATGGTTTTTGGTAGATCCAAAAGAAGCCCTGGACTCCTAGCAATCACACCTCATTTCTCTTCAGACTTGCCCCCTCCCCACCTCTGGTAACCACTGCTCCACTTTCTGTCTCTATAGATTTGCCCGTGTTGAACATTTCATATACATGGTATCCTACAATATGTGGTCCTTTGTATCTGACTTCTTTTTCCTAGCATATAGTCTGCAGAGTTCATCCATACTGCCGTGCATATTCATATTTCATTTCCTTTTATTGTCAAATAATATTCCATTGTATGGATATGCTGCATTTACCATATTTTATTTTTCATTGGCTTTTGGATTGTTTCTTCTCTTGGGCTGTTGTGAATATTGCTGCTGTGAACATTCATGTACAAGTTTCTGTGAGGAGTTTCAATTTTCTCAATTGGAATTGTGGGGCATATGGTAACTTTGTTTAACTTTTTGAGGAAAGGCTGCACTGTCATGTTGACACTATTTTATGTTCCAAACTGCAGTGTATTAAATTCTGATTTCTTCATACAGCCTTCATTCACAAAGGGTATTTTTGTTGACCATGAAATTTTATGTAAACAGTTTTTTCTTTTCATACTTGAAGATGCTAATCCGTTGTTGTCTTGCATGCATTATTTCCTGATGTGAATTCACTGGTTTTCTTTTCTTCTTTGTTCCCTTTTGTGTCTTTTTTTCTCCCCTGAAAGTGAAAGTTGCTTAGTCTTGTCTGACTCTTTGTGACCCCATGAACTGTATAGTCCAGGGAATTCTCCAGGCCAGAATACTGGAGTGGGTAGCCTTTCCCTTCTACAGGAGATCTTCCCAACCCAGGGATCAAACCCAGGTCTCCTGCATTGCGGGTGGATTCTTTACCAACTGAGCTATCAGGGAAGCCCTAGCTTTTTGCCCCTTAGCTACTTAAAAAAAAAAAAGCCCTAGTTTTTTCCCCCTAGCTACTTAAATTTTTTTCTTTTTATTTCTGGTTTATATTTATCTTATTATTATGTGTCTTGATGAGTGTGTGAGTGTGTGTATGTGCATTTATGCTACTTTGAAGTCATTGAGTTTCTTGAGATCTGTGCATATGTATTAAAATGGGAAATTTGAGGGTTACTATTTCTCACGTATTTTTCCAGCCCCCACCAACTCCCATGGACAAACTGGATCCTTCAATATTGTCTGACAGGTCACATTTTCCTGATTCTTGCCTGTGCACTGCTTTATGATAATATGCCACACATTGTGATGTCACTGTGTTGAGTATCTGGATTCTGTTGTCTTCCTTTAAAGAGGATTGAGTTTTGTTTTGTCAGACAAAGAAAGTTCTGGATTGCTTTGATCCTTTGGAGGTTTGTTTCAAAGCTTCATTAGGTCACGTGTACTGTAGCATTTGTTTTGGGGGCTGTACTAGCCCAGCTCCTAAGATATGACCCTTTCAATGTCTATACTGAATGCCCCAGGTGTTCAACTAATCAATCCTCTAGCTGGGTGGGTCAGAAACCTTCTAGCCCTATGTGATCTCCCAGATTGTTGAGCTTACAACTTCCCTGTCATTTTATATTAGGCCTTGGGTGGGGAGGTGGAGAGTCTCGCTGTACACATAGGCAGCTTGATGTTCAGCCGAAGACTATAGGAGGCCCCATGCAGATTTCTGGAGCTTTCTTTCTGGGGAGCTCTGTATTCTCCCCTCGGTCTCCTTGCATTCTGACGTATCTACTCAACTCACTGAGACTGGAGTGCGCTTTGTGAATTCTTTCTGTTGCTTCCATCCAAAGTGGACCTCCCAGCCAGAAACTGGAGCGGTCATGAAGATCACGTTCTTTCTCTTTCCTCGGAGAGCACAGTTGTGAACTCTGTGTCATCCAACATCAGTACCCAGTTGTTTTGTATATTTTATGCCATTTTCTCATTGTCTGTGGCAAGTCCCTATACTGTGTGTAGTGTCTAATTATGTATGGCACCAACTGCCATTGCCGGTATTCCATCCTGAGCAGATGCTAGTTACATTTATTGTTATAGTAAATCGTTCCAGGCACTGTAAGTGTCTGGCTTCAGAGCACAGACTTGGGGATGTGTCACAGTGCACAAGCGGATAGATAGGTTGGTGTTACCGTTTTTCATGAGATTCATTTTCGTTTTACCTTTTGTGGATGAAGTCCAGAATCTTAACTTCTTCCTTATGATTAAGGCAGATAATCCGAAAACCAATTGAACTTTGTTTTACAACCATTTCATGTTAATTAGGGGACTACTTCTCCTTTGGAGAAACATGACTTAAAATTACATGAGACGCTTGGAGCAGTTTTATTGGAAGATGATAATTGTTTGTCAGCTAGTAAACATCACTCCTGAACTATGACTTTGATGTGATATCTCAGATTCGGTGTCATCCTTATATGGGTTGACGTTTCTTCCACTCCTGTTGATCATTTCTCCTCTTGCAGGTGGTCCAGCACGACCCGTGTCGGGGAGGAGCCGGGTACTGGAACAGCCTCTTCCGTTTCAAGCATCTTGCTACAGGGCATTACTTAGCAGCAGAGGTAAGTGGCAGCCCTGTGGTTCTTCTCTTTCCATGGTGATGCTCTTCTCTCTCCTCACTCAACTGTAGCCATTGGGTAGTTAGAGGCTTAGGGTGCTGCTCTGTCACCCAGCTTTTCCTTCTGTTTCTCTGTTTCCTTCCACCTCGTTTCCCTGCTTATGGACAAGAAGCAAAAATAATGAACACATTTTAACATTTGACAGGGATTCTGATCAAGATGTGGGGAGAAAGTCAGTTAGAAAACAATGCTGTCATGAGAATATCATGTCCAGCATGGTGCCAATCGTTAATAATACTGTATTGTATATATTTGGCCCTTGAATGATGTGGATTTGAACTGCACAGGTCCAGTTACCTGTGGTTATGGCAGCCCACTCCAGTATTCTTGCCTGGAAAATTCCATGGACAGAGGAGTCTGGCGGGCTATGGTCCATGGAGTCACAAAGAGTTGGATATGACTGAGCACATTCTTCAGTAGTAAATGCTGCATAACTCAACAGTCTGTGGCTGGTAGAATTTGAGAATGCAGAAGAACTGCAGATGTGGAGGAACCGCAAATTTGGAGAAAGTGAAAATGTTAGTCACTCAGTTGCGTCCAATTCTTTGCAACACCGTGGTCTGTTGATGGAAATCTCTAGGCAAGAATACTGGAGTGGGTTGCCATTCTCATCTCCAGGGGATCTGCCCAACCCAGGGATTGAACCCGGGTCTCCTGCATTGCAGGCAGATTCTTTACTGTCTGAGCTACCAAATTATATACCCATTAACTTCAGCCTTGTTCAAGGGTGAGATGTATTTGAAGGTGGCTAAAAGAATAGATCTTAAAAAATTACACTAATCTGGGCTTTAGAATTATCTTTCCATTTGCTCTTGCATACTACACTCCCCACATCTTATTGTTTACTAACCCCAATCCTAACATAAATGACCAAGACTCGGCCGTAGTGAAACATGGTATGTAAAGCTAGAAGCATTAAAACATATAAAGAATTGGGTGATTTTATAGAGCCTGCTTACTCACAGGATCAGTGGATTCGACAGGATCCTTTACTTAGAGGAATGTAAAACATCAAGGAAGTGTGTTTTAAATGCCCATGAAGGGTATTTGAGGAAAGTCAAGACTCAACACTGAAGCATAGGAGGAAATTTCCTTTTAATTTTTGTATTAAAAATTTCTATTAAATTAAGGAGCCATCTTATTGTGTGACAGCTGTTGCACTTTACTCTGATCTGCTGGAAGATGTACGATGCATATTCATACCAGATTCTAGCCGTACATCAAAAGACATCTGCTGTTAGCTGGTGCCACTGGTGAAACTGCTCAGAGATTTGCAAGGTGATGTGTGGGCGTCAGACTGTTGCAGCTGACCTCAATCTAAATGTGCCAAACCTTCTGGGATGCCTGACACTTGTGTGAACTGATGATTTTGAAATACTGAAGAGCCGAAGATCAAGACTAAGTTGAAATTTATAATGGAGCCATAGGAAATGGACCCAGCTAACTAGCTCTGAGAAATGTTGATGACATGGTTTGCCAAAGGTCAATGGTTGTTGCATTATCTGTTATGTTCTGGGGTGAATGTAACTCTTGCTGAAAGCCAAACCTTTTTTTTTTTTTTTTTTTATTTCTAACTCGAAATAAGCAGGATTATCAATGACTGGATACTGATCTTTTATTTATTTCAGACTTTTAACTGTTGCTTTGCTAGTGGATTCTTTGTGTTCCTCTGTCTACACTTGAGAGCCATCTGTCGGTTCCTGGTAGATTGTTGTTCCATGTGTGTGGTACTCATGTGACGTGTGTTGTTGTTGTGGCATGCTGGTTTCGTGAACAGAGGGAAGGGACAAGTTCTTAGCTGTCCAAAGATGTTCGCAGGCCTTGATGTCTCCTGCAAGCAGGGCCGAGTCCTTGAGAAAGCAATGGATGTTTTAATTTCCTAATGATTCTTTTTCATCAGGTAGACCCTGACTTTGAGGAAGAATGCCTGGAGTTTCAGCCCTCAGTAAGTATGGGCAAGAGCCTTCTTGTCTTCGTCTGGTAGGGTGAGGCCATATGATCTGGAACCCCATGTAAGAAACTGCCCCTGTGGTCACTAAGTGCTGGGGAAGGGGAGACCTACACTGCCATAAAAGAGGGTCTTGTTCTGTGCTTCCCTTGAGGGCAGTCATGTCCGCTTGTGTCCTGATTGGTCATGATACTCTTTCTGTGTGCTTAGTCAGGGGGTTTCTATTTCTAAGTTGCAGAAGTTCAAGGTATCTCTTGGAATACTGCTAGGTTGGACACAGTGATGGTCTCTGTAGAGCCAGCCCTTTATACATGAATGTTCTGTTGCTGTTGACCTGAAGCTATGACTCACTCAGATTTCTTTAAGGAATGGGCATGTAGGGTGGACACTGTTGTTTAGACCGTGGAGATAACACATGAGGCTTTACCTCTGGTTAGGCACTCAGTGGTCTAACTATCTGTCCTCTCTGCAAAGTCAAAAATAGATCTTGTTACGTGATTTAGAATTTTAATGCTGGATCTTTAAGCTGGATCTTTCTTTGGAGGCCATATTAATTAATTGCCAATTAATCCTGATACGGAGGCACTTGGGGGTTTTGGTGTCCACAGTGTGAAGAGGGCAGTGGTTGTGTTACAGGGAAATAATGGGAGTTAGTCTTGGAGCTTTCTTGTGGAGTGCTTCATTCTGGTCTAAGATGAACAAAACAGAACCAAAACCGAATAGTTGTTGCTCTGTTCGACCTTATGTGGCCGTGTGATCATCTTGATGATGAATACAGTAGGTGGTATTAAGGGTATTATCTTTTAGTACAATTTTGAAAAAATTGGACATCAACATTGTACATGAAGGGAGTTGAGGTGGAGATAACACAGTGTAGTTGTCTTCGAAAGTGTTGTGAATTCTGCAGTAAGCCATGAACTTTCTATTTAGATTTGAGCAGAGGTTAGCTTTTCAAGAAATGCAGAGGAGTTCTCAGTGAGAATTCCTGCCCTTAGTTCCTGGACTTGCTGGCGGAGTTCGTCTTCTCTTTCCCTCCTTGTGGGAGCACCAGAGGGCCCTGTTCCTTCCGTTCATGCCCTTCACCCTTGCTGCTGGAGCCCATTTGGAAAGTTGACCTTCCACAACCGCTGTGACCTGGAAAAAACGCTGACCCAGCCGCGCTCTCCACCCCTGTGCAGGGCAGTCTCTGCACATCATCCCCGCATTGTCCTTACTGATCATTGTTCCAACGCTTGGACTGGAGGGGGCCTCAGTTTTCAGAAGGTAATTTATCCTGGCACCTTTCTTATTTTGAGAGTCAAGATGGTCTTTGGGTCACTCGCTTCCGTGGGTCTTGGTGCTGCCGTGTGAGGCTGCACAGAGTAAGACTCCCCTTGGAGGTGACTTTGAGGGGGACCTGTGGCTTCTTTAAGTGTGAGCTGATGTCCAAGTGAACCTTGAGCTCTGTAGGGAACAGGACTGCTCTCCCAGCCTGTTCGTGTGTGAGGGAAAGGCAGGCATGTGTGTAGTGTAGGAGGAAGAGCAGAGTGATCGAAAGTAGGGTGGAAGAGAGAGACAGACTTGGGTTTATTCATTTTTATTTTGTGTATTTGTTTGGCTCTACTGGGTCTTTGTTGCTGCGCGTGGGTTTTCTGTGTTGTGGTGTGCAGATTTCCCATTGCAATGCCTTCTCTTGTGCAGCACGGGCTCTAAGGCGTGCAGGCTTCAGTAGTTTCGGTTCCTGGGCTCTAGAACACAGGCTCAGTAGTTGTGGTACACAGGTTTAGTTGCTCCATGGCCTGTGGAATCTTCTCAGACCTGGGATGGAACCCATGTTCCCTGCATTGGCAGGCAGATTCTTAACCATTGGACCATCAGGGAAGTCCCAGACTTGGGTTTAAATAGCAGTGTGCATACTCAGTCGCTCAGTCACGTCCAACTCTTCGCAACCTCTTGGACTGTAGCCCGCCAGGTGCCCTTGTCCTTCGATTTTTCCAGACAAAGAATACTGGAGTGGGTTGCCGTTTCCCGCTCCAGAAGGCACTGCGTGTGAGCTGTATGGTTCTGGACAAGTTAACGTTCCCTCTTTGAGACCAACTTCCCTTGTCTGTACACGCGGACAATACGCTCGTTGTAAGGATCAAGTGAGATGCTGTGCAGATGAAGTGCCTGGCCCCTAGTAAGCGCTTGGCGTATTTGTGAGTCGCAGAGGATGATCACTGTTTTCAGTGCCTTTCCCCCACCAGTTTGTCTGGGCTGCCCAGCAGTTCCACGAAGGAGTTAGAGCAGGTCCTTCCATCTTCGTGTGATGCGTGAGGAAGCAGGAAGCGGTCCTCACTGGCCACGTGCCTTGGGGCCTCTGGGAGTGCAGTCGGCTGTCTCCTCTTCCATGTTTCTCTGTGCCAGGGCAGCACGATCTGGCAGCGGGCCTGGCCGCAGATCTGGACTGCACTGCTCCGGCTGCTCAGGTTGTTGCATGAGTGGGGGTCCTCATGTAGAGGCGGGGTGCCGGGAGAGCTCACGGTGTACCTATGAGCTCCTGCCTCTGGAGGGGACAGTGTCCACATCAGGAGGGTCCTTCACCCTTCACACTCTTCTTGGCTGGGACCCTTGGCAGTTGGGGAGAGGAAGCTTCTCATTCTGCTTATTTAGTGTGTATTTCCTGAGACTGGCACCCCAAACCTGTGGTCTTACCTGGGACGGCACTCAGCTCTGTCACTCTCCTCTTTCTGAACCCAGTGGCTTTCAAGCCACATGCTTGATGCCGCAGGGACAGAAAGAACTCCCCGAGGATGGCTGTGGTCTGACGGCCTGTGCACATGTGCCTCTGCTCCCACTAGGTGGCAGACGCCAGCTGCACACAGCATGCACGGGGACACTTGGCTGAGTCACAGGCCACGGGCAGTGGACTCAGTGAAGCTGTCCTTTTTCTCTGGATGTGTGGCCGGTCTGGAGGTTAATTGCCAGCCTGCAGCTGAGCCCCACGTCTCACACCAGAACCAGGTCAGGGTTTTTTCTGAGAATGGTGTGTGCAGCACTGGTGAGAAGAGGACAGATGACATTCAAAGTGATTTCTCGTGAGTGGAGCTCGGGGAGATGCTCTGGTGTCCTCCAGCCGATGTTTGTGTGAGTGTAGATAGAAGACCCACGAGGGGGTTTGTTCAGATAGAGGTACAGGGTGTGAGGGCTTCCCAGGTGTCTCAGTGGTAAAGAATCCACCTGCCGGTGCTGGAGACTCGAGTTCAGTTCCTCGGTCTGGAAGATCCCCTGGAGAAGGAAATGACAACCCGCTCCAGTATTCTTGCCTGGAAAATTCCATGGCCAGAGGAGCCTGGTGGGCTACAGTCCATGGGGCCACAAAGAATCAGACATGAGTGAGCGACTCAACAACAGCAGGGTGTGAGAGGAGGGAGTGTGAGCGGGGGAAGACAGAGATGTGGGATATTAGAAGAGCTGTTTGCATTTTCTTTTCTTTCTTTCCTTTCTTCCTTAATTCATTCCTGTATCCCTCCCTCCCTTCTTTCTTTCCTTCCTTTTTTTTTTTTAAACAGGCTCTGATGGACTAAAAAAAGCAGACTTGCCCAGAATCCTAGAACTCAGGCCCCATGGAATGAAATTCTCTCATGCTCTCTCCTTTGCCTGTTAGATTTGCTTTTCTTTTCTCCATTCCGTTTGGAGAGGAAGCAGGGCCTCAGCCCAAGCAAAGCAAGACGGAGACCAGGGAAAATGTGGTTTTCCTAGTGGATGCAGGTGGATACTGTCATCTTGCAAGGATGTTAAACTTCAAAAATAATCTGGTGCAGAGTCACAGGGCAGAGCGTGACCTTGTGAAGCCTGTCAGAGCAGACAGCAGGCTCGGCACACTACTGCAGTCTTCTTCGGCAGATGGGCTTTGGAGACTGGTTGCATCTTTACAGTTTTGTGGGAAAGCTTTCATCATTGTTCATCAGCCTTCGTTGTCAGAGATTGTCTTCAGTCTCTGCCATATCCCACACGTAGCAGGGGAGGCCCCTTTTTCCCTTGAATGGTCCTTGGCAATTGATTAATTAGGAGCACTTTTTCAGGGCTAGTCTGACGTCTCTAGTATTTTTCTTGGCCACATGGGGATAACTGCTTACGAACACTTGGATTCAGGTTTATTTCATTGCATCGTTTTTTCCTGGGAAATAACTGTGTCATCTTCTTGCTAGATGGTTTCACTGGAGGTTAACACCACCACCCATAAACCACACCCACGGGCTAATTTTCTCTTAAGTGTTTCTCCTCTCTCCCACCCACTGCCCAAGGATGTACCACGTAGAGCACTCTGCCCATGGACAGTTACATAGCATTGCAACACCATGTTGCTTGAGTGTTTTTATTGCAGCACAATGAGGCAGGGTGTAAACATTCTTGGCATGGGTGGCCAGCTCTCATGGTGACTGCTCTGAAGCTGTGGTGCTTCTCCTGACAACTGCTGATGTTCACGATTGCTTCTTCCCCGTTCCTGTGGACAGTGCAGTGATTGTAGTGAGGCAAGGGCGTGGTGTGCAGAATCCTTGACCTGCTGACTTTTCCTCCCCAGGTGGACCCTGATCAGGATGCCTCCCGAAGCAGGTTGCGAAATGCCCAAGAGAAGATGGTGTACTCCCTGGTCTCTGTGCCCGAGGGCAATGACATCTCCTCCATCTTTGAGCTGGACCCCACGACGCTCCGTGGAGGCGACAGCCTCGTTCCGAGGTAGGAGTCCAAAGAGGCTTATCACAAGTGAGTTTGTGTTGCCTGACTGGGTTTCTTGGAATCCAGAACATCATCTTCTTGCTTGGAGCTTTCATACAGGATTTGGTATAGGATTTGTTCTGGTTGCCCATTGAAATGATACCTGATTTTTTTCTTTTTTAAATGGCTCATCGGTTGTAAGGTCTCAGTAGTTGCCTGAGATGTGCTGTGTTTAGGTGAACAAGCCAAACCCTTAAGCTCAGGTCGCTCAATATTTCTCGTTTTCTTTACTCTCTTGCTCCTTTTCCCAAACCTGAGAGATATCCTGGTGAACTGAATAAATCCCCGAAAAGAAAGTCTAGAAAATGGAACATTTGAAATTCACTCAGTCCATAGTAAATTTCATTAGAGATATTGAGAGATCAGATCAGTCTTCTTCAGTTATTTTAATTAACTTTTACTCTTAGTTTTGTTGCATAAAAATGCATTCCTAGGGGGAAATAACTGGACCATAATGAAACAAAAAACTCACTCTCAACAAAATCAACAAAAGTATTAATAGTGACCAACACTTGAGTGCTGACTTCATGCCATTTATAATGCTAAATGCTCATGTTATATATATAATTTCATCTTCATCAAAACCCCTGTGAGGTAAGTAGTAGTATTTGCCCCTTCTTAGAGGTGAAGACAGAGGCTCAGACAATTGAAACAACTTATCACAAGTAAGCGAGCCCCATTGCAGAGCCCAGAATCTTAAACATTTAAGACAGACAAGGCTGTTCTGGCAATGCTGACTCTTCAACTCTTCAATTCTTGGGTAGTGGAGGTCTCACTGCCAGTGGTAGGTTGTACACAAGGCCTGTCTCTCTGAGGATTCCTGTGTGTTTCATTATTCCTGTGTGTCATTGCCATTTAACTGCTCAGCCAGAGTTGGGCTGTGAAAGTGTTAATTGCAGCTTGGGTGCTGTCAGAACTGGAGGAGAGGCTTCTCTTGTAATGGGTCCTCTTCCTGTCCCTCTCAGAGTGATAACTGAAACAGTGTCCACACAGAAGAGGACCTCACAGGGAGGCCACTGATTACCATTCGGTACAACGATCACTGGTTCCTGCCCTCTGCTGGGTCGTGAACGCCTTGAGAATCTGGGGAAAACTGAAGATATCCTCCTATTAGATCCCAAATACGTGCACAGCTTCACATACTCCCAAGCTTGTCCCGATGTAGACTGCTTCTAAAGAAATGTAACAGATATATTGAGATACAATTCATGTACCATACAACTCACCTGCTTAAAAGTGCTCAGTTCATTGATTTTTATTAGATTAGCAGAGTTGGCCAGCCATCATCAGAATAGATTTTAAGAAAAGTTTCATCACTGCAAGAAGGAGCCCTGAACCTGTTAGCCATCACTCTCATTTCTCCATGCCCCATTCCCCAGTCTTAGACTAAGCTGCCTTTTGTCTCTGTTGATCTACCTGTTCTGGACATTTCAGATAATGGAATCACATGTGGCTTTTTGTGACTGACCTCTTTCACTTAGTGTTTTTTGTTTTTTTTTTTTAAAGATTCATCCATTTTGTAGCATGTATTCATTTCATTTTATTCTTGAATAATATTCCATTGTATGGTTATGGCACATTTTATTGATTGACTTATTAATTGATGGCCATTTGGGTTATTTGCCTTTTTCTGGCTGTTGTGTGAATACATTTTCTTCTCTCATGAGTCTATAACCTAGGAGTGGAATTACTGGGTCATGTGGTAACCGTATGTCTAACCCTTTGAGGAACTTCCAGTTTTACATTTAGGGTATTGTATTCTCACCAGCCATGTCTGAGGGTTCCAATTTCTCTATGTTTCTCTCCAATGCTTGTTTATCTGTCTTTTTTTTTTTTTTTTTTTTTTTAATATTTGAGCCATCCGAGTCACTGTGCAGTGGTATCTCATTGTGGTTTTGACTTGAATCTCCCTAATGGCTAATGATGTTGATAGTCTTTTCATTTTTTCATGTGTTTATTGACCATTTGTATTGATACATCATTTTTGGAGACATATCTATTAAGATCCTTTGCCCATTATTTTTTGCGCTTAAAAATGGGTTATGTCTCTCTTCATTTTTGTATTAGTGTTCTTTATTCCAAACCCCTTACCAGGTAAGATTTGCAGGTATTTTCTCCCATTCTGTAGATTTCTTCACTTCCTTGATGGTGTCTTGTGAACCACAGAAACTTTTAATTTTTAGTTGAAGTCTAGTTTATACACTTTTTCCTTTGCTTGCTAATGATTTTGGTTTCTTAGAAACTGTTGCCTAATACAGGGTCACAAAGATTGATGCTAATGTTTTCTTCTGAGAGTTTTATAGCTTGTGCTCTTTTCATTTAGGTCTTTGATTGATTTTGAGGTCATTGAAAAAATATGGTTTGGAGTAGGATAGATAACTTTTGTAAAGTGTCCTTTCTTACTGACTCCCTAGCTAGAGATAGGGACTGAAGAATCCCGTTGCACTTCTGTTAAGTACTTTTCTGTATGTTCTCTATTCCAGAAGTTCTTGAGTGGATTTTTTTAGGCACCCGGAAGACAAGGGAATGACTTTTATTTTATTTGTGATATAAAATAGCCATCAGATATTTCATGACATTCCCATGGTGAATAGGGATCAGGCGCCAGTTGGCCACATTCCCCAATGGGTTGGAAATCCCCATGATCCCGTGGGAAGGGGAAATTTGAGCTTGGTCAACAGGTCTGCTTGCCAAACAGCTTTGGTTGGCTCTAGACCCCTGCTTCTCTATCCCCTTGATTCATTACTGTTTCTCTGTTGGAAAACATTCTTTGTGGGCAGTAGTCCATAGACACACTGACTGTAAACTCTTAAGCAAGGGAAGCCTTGTGTTCTCCCTGGAAAAAGTGTCTGGCATGGTCTCCCAGTGGGTTCATGAGTAGTTTTGATCTTGCACTTGGTCTTAGCTTCCCAAACTTTTATCTCTTCTTGCCCTTGGCCACCAACCTCACAGCCAGAAGTGAACAGGGCCTCTTATTCACTGATGCAGGGCAGTCATAAAAAACTGTTTGTAGGAGTACACACTCATTTCCCTCCATCTTAAAGTAGTGCTAAATGTTATTTTATTTTTTTGAAGATCAGAAAGTCTAGGGATAGATACATGAAAGTACCTGAAATAATACCAGTAAAGAACTTTTTATGACAGTCATTGGTTAAAAGAATCCTTCCAACCAAAATAAAAGGGATCGTGGCAAATCCTGGATATAATAAACAAGATAATAAAATTGTAATATATGCAAATGAAATGCATTAAATAAACATTACAAGAGCATCCAGCTTTGTGGCTCTTTTGAAATTGTCCTGACTTTTGAACTAAAGATTGGGGATGAAACTTTAAATGGATAGATAGAATCTCCTTGGTATTTTACATGAACTTCGACGTACAACTCTAGAATGTAATCAGTCATCCAATTAAAAGCTAAAACCCAAGCTTTGCTTAAACTTTGAGAAGAAGAAAATGAATCCGAGTTCCTCAGGGAAAAAAACTGCAAGTCTCTGTCAAGTTTCTTGTGCATGTTGTTTAATTTATATTCATGCTATTCAAAGTCAGTATCACTTGTAATGTTCAAGACAGTTAAAGTGAAGAGATGTGACTGCTTTGACATGCCCTTCCCCTTGCCTCTTTGCCAGAAACTTGGGATGCTGTTGTTTAGAATTCTTTTTAATGCAAATCAGTTCCAATCTCCCCTGTCTGCCCTGGTCCCTCCAGTATTTTAAGTTCCAACTTAAGTTTCCTATTAAAAAAAACTATATATTCCATGACTCTCTAAAGCCTCCTTAATGTCTTCCTTTAAAAGTCCTTCAGTACTTACCTTGACTGCTTCCAATTTTAATGCTTTTTAATGTACATCTCCTGTTATTACATTTGCTTGTTGTGGTTTCATCTCATCTCACTAATGCTACTGTAGATTCCTGAAGTGCATGATTACTTCTTTAAAAGAGAAGCAAATTTCAAAACATTGTAAAATGATTTATGCTCACTGTAAAAAGAAACAACGCACTACTCTATATAAAATAGATAAGTAATGAGAACTTACTATATAATACAGGGAGCTCTACTCAGTTCTCTGTTGTGACCTAAATGGGAAGGAAATCTAAAAAAGAGGAGATACGTGTGTGTGTGTACGGCTGATTCACTTTGCTGTACAGCAGAAACGAATACAACATTGTAAAGCACCTATAAGCCGATAAAAATTAATTTAAAAAATACCATAAAAGAAATAACAAAAAATATTAAAATTTTTTTTTACTATTTTAAAATATTTTAAAATCTCATGGAGAAGCAACTGAGAAGTAAAAAGAAAAAATCACATAAAATTTAACCATTCAGAGATAACTACGGAAAATATTTTGTTTCTCTGTAGCTTCAGGCAGATCTCAGGGCACACAGATAACCTGTATATTATTTATCACAAATGAATCATAAGCTATTTTTAGCATTTTTTTCCATTGAACACTATGTCCTGCTCATATTTCCAAGTAAATGAATATCAATTATAACCACTTTAAAGAGTGTACTATTCTGTCTTATATACTATAATTAACTATTTCATTACTGAAACATTGGGTAGTTCATAAGTTTTTGGGCTTCCCAGGTGGCGCTACTGGTAAAGAATCCACCTGCCAATGCAGGAGACGCGAAGATTTTACTATTATAAATAAAATGCTTTGTTGAACATCTTTCTGCTTCATTTAGTACCTGTGCTGTAATCTCTTAAAGAAGAAATATGAAAATGAGATTGGTAGGTGAAAAGATAGATGCATTTTATATGTTATACAAAGTGCCAGACTCTCTTCCAGAGTTTAAGGTGCTGACACTCTTACCATGAGTGTGTAGAACTCATCTTTCTAAGCACTGAGGGAGATCCAAACTCCAAGATCTTTGGAATATAATACAGTAAAATGATATATTGTTTTAATTTGTATTAATTGAGAAAGTTGAATATGTACTTGGATGCTTACTGGTCACTTAAGTTTCTTTATGTACTTGGATGCTTACTGGTCACTTAAGTTTCTTTATTAAATTACTGGTTTATGTACATGTTCCATTTTCATTTCCAGTAATCATGATTGTTTTTCTTACTGTTTTTCAAAATCTCTTTATATATCTGGATGAATACTCTTTTATTCTATACACTAAACTTTTATTTTCCCAGGTCAGTTTTCTTTCAATTTTTTTCATGATGGGTTTGAAAAATTTAAACTTTAAGAAATTTTTACTGTATGGAAGATGTAAAATTTAAACTATGTAATAAGATATGTCCATCTTTTACTTTTGAGGTTTAGAAATCTTGTTATGTGCTTCAAAAGACTTTCTGTCACACAAGATTATTAAATTTTTATTTATATTTTCTTTCACACATTTTATGACACCGTTTGCTTTATTGATGCATATGAGTAGTTCCATTACTGCTTTATCTCACAATAAGCACTGATAGATACTCAGTAAATACTTCCTGTTACTCTGCCTTGTGCTCAGTTTATTCTGAGATAGTCATTCATGGGATATAATTTTATACCCAGCATACCTCAGATGTTGTAGACTGAGTTCCAGGCCACAGCAATAAAGTGAATATCACAGTAGAGGGAGTCACACAAATTCTCAGGTTTCCCAGTGCAGTCATATATGAAGTGTGCAACAGCATTATGTTTAAAAAGGCAGTGTACATATCTTAATCGAAAATTACTTTATTGCCAAAATGGAATCAACAGACTTGCATGATAAACAAACTGTGAATTTGGAAGGAACACACACACACACACACACACACACACACACACACACACACACACACACACACACACACACACACACACGAAAACCATTTTGGTGTCCTTTCTTTATTCTTATAGGATGTATTTTAGGCCAGTAGCTATAGAGAACCTCAATAGTCCTGTCCCTGATCCTTTTTCCTTCCCTTTAGAAACTCCTATGTCCGGCTCCGACACCTGTGTACTAATACCTGGGTTCACAGCACAAACATCCCCATTGACAAGGAAGAAGAAAAACCCGTGATGCTGAAAGTAAGTCCACGAGTTTGGCTGCCTCTTTTGGTCTCGTGGTTCCTGATGAAAGGGCTCCTTTGAGGGCAGACGGGGGCGTATGGATCCCTGAAATAGTTGTTGATTTGGCAAGAGTGTGGTTGTGGACAAACTTGTATGTGATGAAAGAATTCTTTCCAAGGGACCTGGCTAAAGCAGGGCCAGGGCTTTGAAATAACTAGAACCTTTTATTTTATTTCATGGCTTCTGCCCTAAAGGTTGAGCAATTGTCTGGATTTCTTGTCTGTCTGGAGGCTAATTTTGGCTGAGGGAATGTTTGCTTGTGCCTTGAGGTGCATCACGTACCTAGTTGGTTTCCTCCAGTCGTTATTATTTATTTCTTCATGTATTTAAATAAGCACTTTTATTTCTCGAAAGTTCTTCCAACCTAATTTCTCTCCCCCTGAAGCCTACCCTTCCTTTCTGACCTTCTCTGGGATCATAGAGCATATATTCACAGACATAGGGTTTTTCTGTTTAAAAAATGAAATGATACTGTTACATAATACTTTTTGGTGACAGGAATATTATTGGAATTTTTTTTCTTCTATTTCCATGAACATTGTCATGTATACAGAAAAGTTGAAAGAACAGTGCAGCATCTACCCTCATAATATTCTCAGGATCGATAATTACCATATTGTATACTTGCTTTTTCCCTATGACTATATACATATGTTTTTAAATTACAAACATCTCAGATGCTCTCCGTAACAAATGAAGCTGTAGAATCATAGTACTACCCCATTTCCTGCCTTACTTTTCTTCACATTACCAACCTCTTGAGGTAACAACTGTTGACACTTTGAGGTTCATCTTTTCAGGTGTTTTCCTGTGTCCAGTTTATTTTAACAGTAAGAGAGCTCCAAGTTTTTTTAATTGCCCAGAGTTCCATAAATCCAGCATTTGAGTAATATCTTCTCCTCTCAATCCAGTAGAAAGTCAAAGTGTTAGTCACTCAATCACGTCCTACTCCTTGCGACTCCATGAACGGTAGCCCGCCAGGCCCCTCTGTCCATGGGATTCTCCAGGGAAGAATACTGGAGTTGGGTTGCCATGCCCTTCTCCAGGAGATCTTCCCGACCCAGGGATTGAACTCAAGTCTCCTGCATTGCAGGCGGTAGACTCTTCCACAAAGCCTGTCTTTCATTTCAGATTGGCACCTCTCCCGTGAAGGAGGACAAGGAAGCCTTTGCCATAGTGCCAGTCTCTCCTGCTGAGGTTCGGGACCTGGACTTTGCCAATGATGCCAGCAAGGTGCTGGGCTCCATCGCGGGCAAGCTGGAGAAGGGCACCAT
Source organism: Giraffa tippelskirchi (assembly GCF_054371585.1). Taxonomy (NCBI): domain Eukaryota; kingdom Metazoa; phylum Chordata; class Mammalia; order Artiodactyla; family Giraffidae; genus Giraffa; species Giraffa tippelskirchi. The sequence continues at coordinate 20,859,177 of NC_137283.1, read as the reverse complement.
CACCCAGAATGAAAGAAGGTGAGGGCTCCCTGCAAGAACCGCACATGCTCGTTCTCACCCACTGTGGATTTTTAAATCCCTGGCAGAGAGAGAAGTGCTCTGGGGAAGAGCGCCAGGCCTTAGCACTTATGGGTGGCTTCAACTTGCGGTTTTCAAGAAACAGTTAACTTTGTCTCACTATTCTGAAGGTCTCTAAATAGTAAAGATCTCCTTCCTTCTCTGTTTTCCTGCCTCCGGCTTGGTCTTTGGAACTATCTTACTAAATATCAGTGGTGGAGGTTATGTGTGTTGGTTGCTCAGTCGTGTCCGACTCTTTGCAACCCCGTGGCCTGTAGGCAGCTAGGCTCCTCTGTCCATGGGGTTCTCCAGACAAGAGTATTAGAGTGGGTTGTCATTTGCTTCTGCAGGGGATCTTTTCTACCCAGAGATTGAACCAGGGTCTCCTGCATTATCCGAGATAAAATGTAATGTCTAATATTTTGTGAAAGTGATAATCTTTTTGTGGACAGTGAAATATTGTCTCTGTTTCACTCTTACTGGTAATTGTCCTTAAGTGACAATTTCAAGGAAACTGGGTAGAATGGGTTTGCTTCTGTGTGACTGGTGCCTTAAGCCCGAAAGCTTCCATGGTGGTTTTGATTCTGTTAAACAACAAACACTTCCCATGTCTAATTGCTTCTTTCCTCCTAAGATCTGTAACCAAGCTGCTGGAAGACTTGGTTTACTTCGTCACTGGCGGAACCAATTCTGGTCAAGATGTTCTTGAAGTGGTCTTCTCCAAGCCCAACAGAGAACGGCAGAAGCTCATGAGAGAACAGAATATTCTCAAGCAGGTCAGTGAGAGGTGACATACTGGGTTGGCTCTAGGAAAGAAGAATCCATGTTATCACTGGTCTTATAGAGGAATGTAGATGATTTCTACTGGGGAGGCTTGATCTATTGACTGAAAAAAAAAAAAAAAAGACAATTTTTTAGAGCAGTTTTAAGATCACAGCAAATGTGAGTAGAAAGAATTCCCATACCTCATACACACCTACAGCTTCCCCTGTTAGTAGCATCCCCACCAGAGGGGTACATTTGTTACAACTGATGAAACTACATTGACATACCACAATTGCCCAAAGTGTCTAGTTTCCATTAGGGTTCACTCTTGATGTCGTAGATGCTGTGAGTTGGAACCAGTGTATTACCATATGATCCATCATTATCATATCATCTAGTTTCATCACCCTAAAAATCCTCTCTGCTTTGTCTGTTTGTCCCTCCCTTTCCCCCAATCCCTGGCAACTAGCCATTGATCTTTTTATTGTCTCCATAGTTTTGCCTTTTCCAGAACATCATATTTTAACAGTTAGAATCATACCCTATGTACCTTTTTCAGATTGGCTTTTTTTCACATAGTAAATTTCCTTCATCTTTTCACAGTTTGATAGTTCACTTGATTGTTAACACACATATTGAATATCAGCTGTGCGAAAATTTACCTTTTGGAAACGCCAACAAGAATTGCAGTTGACAGCTTTATTTTCCTCACAAATAATATCAAGGGCAGTGCCTCCTTAAGATTATTTAATGTATCTGGGAGATTTGGAGTGTGTGATAAACTCAGAAGGCCTTTAGAGGCTCTTATAAGTACCACTATAAATCACCAAAATCTTTCCATAAAGAATGATTGGAAAATGAAGTTAGCCCACAGAAAATACATATATGATGTAATTTGGTATAAATTTAAATAAACTAGAGTAGAAGGGAATTAGAGGGAGGAAAGTAACAAATCTAAGGTAGATGAAGCACGCAGAAATGTATACCATATAGTTCTCTAAAACTGTTGGAGACGGGGCCGCAAGCTTGGCTTGGAAATTGCTGGCTACTAGAGCCGAAAGAAAAACACGTTAGTTATAAGTCCTATAGTTATCTATAGGAACTTGGATTTGAGACTTCTTTCTCCTTTTAAACTATGGTTGTACCAAATTCATTAATACTCCATCCTGTTTCAACAACAGTTTCAAATCTTGAAATGAATTATGCCCTGCCGTTTAATGTGATGACTCCCAAGTTAGACCTCTGGCTTAATGCTCATGCTGTTTTACACAATATTGATTCCTATAGGGTCTGAAACTGTGATTCAGTGGAGGGGCCTTTGTTCAGCACTTGTGGTGAGCACTGTACTTATGACCTGACAGTTACTATCTACTTGCATCATTATAACACTCTTGTGAGCTAGATATTATTCTCTCTATATTACTGCTGGGAAAACTGAAGGTTACCTTGACCGTGATGTATACCTGTAGAAAAATAATAAAGAAGTATAATTTTGACCTAGAATCTACTGATTCCAGAGTCTGTGCTCTCAAGCACTGCTGGGAACACCACATTTTCAAGTATTTGAGGACCAGTTACGTTCAGGAAGACTGAGTTTAACGAGGAGCCTGTCCCAGTTGATGGAATGAACACAGATTTCAGGTTCATGATCATTTAGATAGAGAGACTTTCCTGTGTAGTCCACCCACCCTTGAGATTCTGTTCTTTCCACAGGGAGGCTTGGCCATTAAAACAGTAGGTGATGGCAGTTTTCATTCTTTTCACAAACAGATCTTCAAGCTGTTACAGGCCCCATTCACAGACTGTGGTGATGGCCCAATGCTGCGTCTGGAGGAGCTGGGAGACCAGCGGCATGCGCCCTTCAGACACATCTGCCGCCTCTGCTACCGGGTCCTGAGACACTCCCAGCAGGACTACAGGAAGAACCAGGTGGGCACTGAGGACCCTGGGAAGTGCCGGACAGCTTCCTCCCTTGGGTTCACGTACCTTCCTCAATGAGTTTTAAGTGTCACATGTATATATTTATTTAGTGGCTAGAGACTAGTTCATTGTTCGGTTTGCTCTTCAAAAGGGAAACAGGTATTTTTGCAAGCCTGGGAAGATGCGTGAGTGAGTTGAGAAGGATACATCAAAATTCTCCTTCTACAGCATCCTTGGAATGAGATTTTTTTTCCCCTGAGGTTGATATTACAAGTATAGTATTTTTTTTAACTTTTTATTTTATATTGGATTATAGCTGATTAACAGTGTTGGGATAGTTTTGGGTGGGCAGCAAAGGGACTCAGCCATACATGACATGTACCCATTCTCCCCCAAACTCCCCTCCCATCCATTCTGCCACATAACATTGAGCAGAGTTCCCTGTGCTAGACAGTAGGTCCTTGTTGGTTATCCATGTTAAATATAGCAGTGTGTACATGTACAGTATTTCTTATGGCACATTCCTGGAAGGTGTAAGGGTTCAATGGTTCCATGTGCTTTTATTGGAAATGGAGTGAAATCTTTTCTTCCTGCCCCATCCATACCCTCCATCTCTGCTGGTAACTTCCTCTTTGTTTTGGTTCTGGCTCGTGTTTTAGACATTCTAAGTCATCATCTATTGTCATGACACTAAACACACAAACACAAACAATATAGTCTGTCTATGAATTAAATATTTAAACCTCTGTGAGGGTTCCAAACAACTGGAGATGCTGAGGAATCAGTATGTCAGTGGTTGTTAACTGGGAGCAATTTCGCCAACACCCCATCCCGCCCCAGGACAGGGGGACATGTGGAAATGTCTGGAGATGCTATTGAGTGTCACAACTTGGGAATGCTACTGGCATGAAGTGGATAGAGGCCATGGATGCTATTTAACATCTGGGCAAGCCCAGCCCAGTCCCCCCACCCCCCACCAAAGAATTATCCGGTCCAAGAAGTCAGTAGGTACTGCTGAGGTCGAGAAACCCCGCGTTCCATAAACTACTGTAAGTGCACAGTGATACTTCTTATAATACAGACTCCAGTCCCTGCTGTGTGTTACAAAAGGTTTGGTTTTTAAGCTTTGACTGCCATTATATCTGTCCTTTAAATTTAAACTGTTCTCTGTAGTGAAAGTTTTTCGTGTGTCATCATAAAGACAGTGTTGGTCCTAAGCACCCCTCTGAAGTATTAGATACAACTTCGTTAGCAAGTATTGGGCTGGCCAGAAAGTTCGTTTGAGTTGTGCATAAGATGTTGTGAAAAACCCGAACAAACTTTTGTCCAACCCAGCATTTCTAAATCATTCACTTTGCCTTTGCTGCTGTTTAGATATAAAGCATCACACGCTGGTGATGCTTCGTTCATTCATTAGCATAGGTTGCCACTGGGCACTACGGTTGGTTTAAAGCCACCTCTTGTGTGTGAGTACCGTACTTACACCATACTAGTGCTAGAGAGAGTTTATTCTCTTCCCATGAGGATGCGGCAGAATCTATAATGTGTGCCAGGACGTTTTGCTTGTACATCAGAGGACTAGACCAGTCCTTCTTGTTGCTGTTGGTGTGGGTGTCTTGGCTTGGTCGTTTATGGACCCTGTGCCATTTGGCAGTAGTACTGACATCTCCCTGGGGGCTGATGAATTCTCAGACACGCATCCTTACTGAGTAAGGGCTGAAAAGCGGCCCGAGTCCACTCTGTTAGTCCTTAAGTCACTTTTGAGATTTTGAAATTAATGAATTAAAATGAAACCAAGTTTCAGGGGCCTTTTGAACTTTGAGCAAGCAGTCTATCTTGGACAGGGAAAATATCTTTGAATAACAACAAAGTATTTATAAGAGGCTTCCTGACATTCTCAAATATTTCTATGGGACATCATGTCTGATCCCAAAAGAGAAGTCAGAGATGTTTTCATATGTTCTGTGAATGTAATTGACTGGTTTATATATTCCTGGGCTTCCCTGGTGGTTCAGCTGGTAAAAAATCTTCCTGCAAAGCTTGAGTCCTGGATTCAATCCCTGAATTGGGAAGATCCCTAGGAGAAGGGAACGGCTACCCACTCGAGTGTTCTGGTCTGGAAAATTCCATGGACTGTGTAGTCCAAAGAGTCACAAAGAGTTCAATTCAACTGAGTGACTTTCACTTCACTTCTTCACATATTTCTAACTACCCACTGACTTGAATTTTCATCCCAGATAAGGAAAACACAATGGAGTAATAACATTGTTCAAAATATCCAGGTAGACTTAACCATGTTTATTCAGCAACACAGGGCAGTGAGGCACAGTTTAATCCTCTTGAATGAGTAATAACATCAGAGCTGGAAAACAACTCTTGACCTTTAGAAAAATAAGTCACCACGTTAAAATTTATACTGTGGACTTAATAAAATGCCCACCTGTAAATACAGGATATGTTACTTAGTGATACCTGTTTGGCAGGTTTAGTAAACTAAAGGATGTGAGAGGGTTTGCGGCTGTCAGCCTGGGTTGGGAAGTTGGGGAAGGACGCTCCCCTGTGATTTTCCTCAAGGGGAGTAGTTTTCCTCGGGGGCTGCTATCCCTTCCCTTACTCTGCGCCTCACCACACTGTCTCCAGCCCTCCTTGCTTACCTCTCTCTCCTCCCTTCGAAGGAGTACATAGCCAAGCAGTTCGGCTTCATGCAGAAGCAGATTGGCTACGACGTGCTAGCCGAAGACACTATCACGGCCCTGCTGCACAATAATCGCAAACTCCTAGAAAAACACATCACCGCTGCGGAGATCGACACCTTCGTCAGCCTGGTGCGGAAGAACAGGGAGCCCAGGTGAGGCGGAGGTGGGGTTGATCGGCAGAAGGTGTCTCTGTATTTACGATGCAGGCACTGAGCTGGTCACTTTATTTTGTTTTTTTTTTAACTAGATGCCCTTTGTTTGGACCTGCTAGGCCCCAGGTCTTGATTGAGCAGGTCTTGAGAGGCACTTTGAGTCATGGAAAGAGCGTGGTATGGAAATGAGACCAGGGTAGAATCCTGGCTCCGGAGTTTACCAGCTGGTGACCTTGAGCTTTAACCTCCTCGTCTGCTAGATAAGTTGTTATGAAAATTATATGAAGATGAATACATGTGAAGTGCTTGGCATTTATATATAAGTGACAGCTATTGACCCCTCATTCACTTTGTAGCACCCTGTGATGACCAGTTAGAACTCCCCCAAACACCAGTAAGTCTTTTGCACACATAGTTGTTACCTGAGTGGGTGTATTCACAGTAGTGACTTCTGTCAGATAGTGAATTCTGTCAGATCCCACCCTCCTGTACACTTTCTTCTTTCCTTTCTTCTCCTTTTAATTAAGATCCACCTCATGTCAGGGGAAGTGGGAAATAGTTTACAATGTGGATACTAGAACCAGGGACGCTAGAGAGTTGAAGGTGTTATTATGAAACTGACTCCTCCCACCTATAAAAACAACTAACATCTTATGGACCCTTCTCATATGCCAGGGACTGAACTGAGTAAGCACTTTACATGAATTAGTAGGTTATCCATTTTTATTGATGAGAAAACCAAAACATGGTTAGGTTAAATAATTTTCCCCAAATAACAATACATATCAGAATGTAGCGAGATAAGAACCAGAACCAGGATTCTAATTGAGGCCTCAGACATCAGACCTCTCCCCACTCTGGGTACCCAGGATCATCGCCATGTCTTCCTTAGGTGATCTTTCTTGATTGGTTCCTCTGTTCATTTTTACCTCATCACCACTTCCTCACAACAGTCACTCCCATCCTTCTTTTGCTTTTCTTTCTTTCTTTCTTTCTTTTCCCCTCCTTCCTTCCCTCCTCTGCTCTCTCCCTCCCTCCTTTCTCTTTCCCTTCCCTCACTCCCGTGTCTGGGTAACTGGTGGTACCGTGGACACAGACACTAAATCCCAAAGCCTGTCTGACTTGTGGTAAAGGTAGCTTGGGTCTATCCTCTGGAGGCAGAGCCACGTCCGCAAGACCTAACCCTTGCTCTGGCTACAAAAAGCATTTGGTTTGGTTTCTGTTTCTGCACAGATTCTTAGATTACCTCTCTGACCTCTGCGTGTCCATGAACAAATCCATTCCGGTGACTCAGGAACTGATATGTAAAGCCGTGCTGAATCCAACCAATGCCGACATCCTCATTGAGACCAAGTGAGTGGGGGTCGGGGAGTGAATATAAAGGGGAGAACGGGATTTAGATGGAGAGCGTGTGCCTCAGTGGTTGTCTGTGCCTTGGAGAATTAAACCAAGCCCCTTCGTTTCTGAAGTCAGGTTGGCTGGCCTTTGATTATCTTCTTGCTAACCATCTTGATTAGAGGCGTTACTGGATTTGCTTTTGCTGTGGTGACCTCCTCTGTATGGTGATGTCATTTACTTTGCTTACTGATTTGAAAGTGATGTGGGCTACTAGGGAGCATCTTACACACCCTTGGTTTCATTTTATGAGTTGAAAGTTCTCCAGTTAGGATCATCAGGTTTAAATTTTTAAGGAGGTAATTCATTGTCAATATTAAGACATTGTAGGGAAGAGCTTGTGAAATTACCGCTATTCAAAAAGCGTTCATTGGTCCAGAGAAGTTTGGAAAGTAGTAGTTGCTTCATTTGTAACAGGGGAGCATATACTGCCAGTAACATATAAATGTTCAAAAAGAAATGTTTTTTAAAAACACTAAATTATGCTCTAAACTTGTGATTTTGAGGGGGGCGAGTCTCATGCATAACTTAATTTTGAGCTTGGGCTGAATGCTGACTTTCTCAACCTTGCTTGGCCTTTGAGATTTGGGGCCAAGCAGTTCTGTGCTGTGGGTGCTGTGCATTGAAGGAAGAACACACAGTCTTCTGTGTGTACGTATCAGGTGCCAAGAGTACCTCACCCATTTAGTTGGGATAACCAAAGATGTCTCTGGATGTTTCCAAGCATCCCCTGGGGAGACACAGTCGCCTTAGTGGGGCACACCTGAGCTGAAGTATATGAAGAAGTCGATGTTTATCTCTCCCTGTGGTTCTGCCAAAAGGAGAAACAAAGTGGCTTTCTGTGTGTATGTGCTGAAAGCACAGCTGGAGTTCAACGCACGAATATAGTTGCTCAGCGATGAGCGAGGATTTCAGACATAATGAGTTTTCCCGCCTCCTACGTTTTCAGGTTGGTGCTCTCCCGTTTTGAATTTGAAGGCGTTTCTACCGGAGAGAACGCTCTGGAGGCAGGAGAGGATGAGGAAGAAGTATGGCTCTTCTGGAGGGACAGCAACAAGGAGGTTCGCAGTAAGAGTGTCAGGGAGCTGGCACAGGATGCCAAGGAGGGCCAGAAGGAAGACCGAGACGTCCTTGGCTACTACAGGTGCGCGGGCCTGTGCACAGGCGTCCTGTGATGTCCTCTCATGAGACAGTCCATCAGAAAGATAAATGTGTATTTCAGGGCTTTGTAGAGTGTAAGCTGTCATCGATACTTACATTGTAGGGCAGTGATACCTGGGCGTGGCTTGGTCACAGGAAGCTGAGTGGTTGCATCAGCCCCCGCTCACAGTTGTTAGTCCCTACACAGTGTAGCACGTGGATGTAGTTTGTAGTGGTATTGAGTCAGGCTGTGGGGTCACCTCTCTACATACTGACTTTTTAAAAAACTTTACATTTTATGTTAGAGTATAGCTGATTTATAATATGAGAGTTGCATCACTGTCAGGGACTCAGCCATACATGTACGTGTACCCACTCTCCCCCAAACTCCCCTCCCATCCAGGCTGCCACGTAGCATTGAGCCGAGTTCCCTGTGCTAGACAGTAGGTCCTTGCTGGTTAACCATGTTAAATATAGCAATGATACATACTAACTTTTTGACTTTGGACCAGTTATCCACCTCTATGTCCCAGTTCCTTTACCTGCAAAACAGAGACAATAATGCCAACTTCATAAACTTACAGGCAGAGCTAGGAAATCTGTATGTGTGTACGCACATCTGTGGATGTCTCTGTCTGCGTACACACACACATTTGTTTCTGTATTAATGTATATGAATGTAATAAAAACCATGAGTTCACATCATTGCTTTCAACTCCACTCCATCACCATAGGGTTATTCTCATCTTCGCCCTCTGTATTCACAACTCCTTCCTTGGACGGCGAGAGCCTGGTGGTTCTGTCCCTGCCGTGTTGATTGGTTTCCACCTCCATCCTGGTGTTTCCTTGGTCCCAGCTGTAAGACCTGTTGACTCTGCCATCTCAAGGGAAGGGAACCAGTAAACACTTTAAAAAGAAAAAAAAGCAGGAGATGGTTGGAGAAGTGCTAGCAGCATTTTTTAATAAAAACAAAACTTTGCAGTTCCAGTGCCCTCTGTGACCCTCCTGTATTTTGTTCTCTCCATTCACGCAGATGGTGGGTGACCTTCCACACTCTATGTGTGGTTATATTTTACATTTCTGTGCATTCATAAATAACACATAGTATTTTATTAAGCCTTAAAATTTTATATAAACGGTTCCATACTCTTGAGTTTTGCTCTGAAACCTGCCCTTTTTATGCAATACTGTGTCTGAAATGGATTCATGCTAATGGTGATAGGTCCATTTCTTTAATTTTGACTGCTGAATGTTATTCCATTTATTACTATGCCAACATTATCTTTTCTCTTTGAATTCATTGTGTGCCACAATTTAGTTTTTCGTATCAGGGAACATCATTGTTCAAACTGGTGCGTGTGTGTAGGAATTTCCATTCCATACCAGGAAATTATGAGTTTGGGGCGTATGCATATTTTAAACTCATTAAGCAAACAATCCTAAATTGGATATTTTGGTGCAGACTCTCACCAGTTGTAAATGAGAACTTTTGTTTCTCTTTGTCTTTGCTCTCTCTGAATATTGTGATACTGTTTAATTTTTGTTGATGTTATGAGCATGTAATAGACCAAGTTTGGAACTTCATAGAGAGCACATGTAATTGGATGATGAAGAAACCTTAAGACATTTTGAGGAGTCCCCTGTGTTTTTCACATGTGTGTGAAGTCAAAGAGGAAAGCTGTATGAGATAAGACCCCAAAAGTGTCATAACATTTCTGTATAGACTCAGTGAAGGTCTGAAACCTTCACCATTTCCTTTGTGGTCTTTACTGTGCTGTATAAAAGCCAAACTAAAGTAGGACTTTCCTGCTGGTCCAGTGGCTAAGACTCTGAGCTCCCAATGCTGGGGGCCCAGGTTCGATCCCTGATCAGGAAACTAGATCCCACATGCCGCAACTAAGAGTTTGCATGCCACAGAGAAGCCTGAGAATCCTTTGTGCCCCAACTAAGACCAGGCACATTCAATTAAATATTTTTTAAAAGGCATAACTAAGGAAATAGATAATCATTTTCACCCTAATGAAAATTATTTTTCATTTTTTCTCCCCCATTTTATAAAATAAGGGCACAGTGGAATCAACAAGCCATGTAGGTACTCCCACACAGGGTAGACATGTGTGACTGTTGGCATGGCTTGAACTGTCCCTTTTTCTGCCGGGTACAGAAGCCAGACTTGGGTGTACCCAAGCAGGTGAAGAGTGTTGCTGTGTAAGTTCACGTGGCCATACATCACTCCTATGAGATCTGGGCCCCTCCTCTGACTCTTCTGTTGTGTGTTTCTGAAAGTGTGAGCTCTGTGCAACTTTCCCTTTCTCAGGTACCAGCTGAACCTCTTTGCGAGGATGTGCCTGGACCGCCAGTACCTTGCCATCAACGAGATCTCGGGCCAGCTAGACGTGGACCTTATTCTCCGCTGCATGTCCGACGAGAACCTGCCCTACGACCTGCGGGCGTCCTTCTGCCGTCTCATGCTCCACATGCACGTGGACCGAGACCCCCAGGAGCAGGTCACCCCCGTGAAATACGCCCGCCTCTGGTCTGAGATCCCCTCCGAGATCGCCATTGATGAGTGAGCCTGGCTCCTTCGCCCTGTTAAGACCTCGTGTTGCTTTTAAAATGTCTTAGCTGCAGTGTTCTGTGTAGCAGAAGACAAAGGACTTATGGTCAGGTTAAGTCTAGTTCAATCAGAGAGGAAAGACTAAGTCTTTTTTTTTTTTAATGAAATGTAATTAAGGGTAGCAAGCATTATTTCTTCCCTCAAGAAGGTAAAAGATGGTATGATTGGCCTTTTATACCTTGTTTGTCTATTTTATTCAGCAAATACTTAAGTGTCTCCTGCCTGCCAGGCTTAAAGAATCTACCTGGGAATAAACAAGAAAACTATGTTGGACTTCCCTTGTGGTTTGGTGGTTAAGACTCTCCGCTTCCAATGCTAGGGGCGTGAGTTTAATCCCTGGTCGGGCAACTAGGATCCCACATGCTGTGTGACGTGGCCAAAAAAGAAAAAAAGAAAAGAAAACTATGTCTACACTAGTGGGAAAAGACAGACAATAACTAAGATAAAGGACTAACATATATACGTTAGTGATGGTTGCTGATCAGGGAAAGTAAATAGGGACAAGAGGATGGAAAGTGTTGGGGTGGGTGGTTCTGGCTTTAGGGTCTAAGCATACAAGGAAGGCCTCACTGGGAGGAACTTGACCTTTGATTGCCTTTTCTTTCTTCTTTCCTTTTAGCTACGATAGTAGTGGAACCTCCAAAGATGAAATTAAGGAGAGGTTTGCTCAGACCATGGAATTTGTGGAGGAATATTTAAGAGATGTGGTGTGTCAGAGGTTCCCTTTCTCTGATAAGGAGAAAAATAAGCTTACGTTTGAGGTAACTCATGGCGAAGTGATCTGTGTGTTTTGTAAAAGACATACATATGGTGAATTAAATCATGTAAAATGATAGAACATTATGTATGCTCTGTATGTTGTATTAAAAGTGACAGGAAAGAAACCAGACTGTGCTTAGGATCTGTCATAGATTAATCATTTGAGGGACAGAAATCCTTATCATCTTTGAGTTGAATATTTCTCTTTGCAACCACTTTGCCTTTTTAGGGGTTAGATTTCCAAGCATTACAGTGTTATCTGTGTCCTTGTTGGGTGTACCTTTGCTTGCCCTCTATTATCTTTGGTAAGCTACACAGACCCAGTGATGAGGTTGGTTTTTTATTCACCAGTCATCAGAACAGATCAGCAGCTTTGCAGGTTTTCATTTCTTATTTTTTCTTCTTATGAAACTAAATGAAATTTGATCAGAAGCGGCAAGTAAATCTCTTACAGTAAAGAAGATCAGAATCAGTCTTTTATAAAATAGTCCACCCAAAATGGAACTGAAGGATACTGTTTAATTAATCCATCTTCCCCCTCTCTCTTTTAAATACAATAGGTTGTCAACCTAGCTAGGAATCTCATATACTTTGGTTTCTACAACTTCTCGGACCTGCTCCGGTTAACCAAAATCCTCCTGGCCATACTGGACTGTGTGCACGTGACCACAATCTTCCCCATCAGCAAGATGGCAAAGGGAGAGGAGAATAAAGGTGAGAACAGTGTGGAGAAGCTGAGGAGGGGGCTCTGATGGTGCCCACACGTGGGGACACGCTTGCCCCTCCTCCTGCCTCTGTCATGCTTACCGCGTGATGTCACATTACCATGTGAAGTCACATCCTTTCTTCGTCCTTTTCTTCTTGACTTTTCATTATGAACGTTTTCAGATATAAATAAAAGTGGAAAGAATAGTAGAGTGGAGACCTATGGACCCGTGACTCAGAGTCAATGATGATTAACACTTTGCTGTATTTTTTACATTTATGAATGAAGTTGCATATTCCACTGCACCATTTGAAAGTTGCCTCACAGCTGGAATACTTATGTGCTTTCACTGTTCTTGATGTGCCGTGATGTTCTGTGTTTATGTTAGTATATGAGTAAATGAAATCCAGACTGTGTCTGGGTATCCTGTTTCCAATTTGTGAGTAGGAAAATCTGCCTTGATGTGTTTGTTTTTCTCCTCTGTTTTAGTGTTGTAATAGATTACAACTAGGTACTCATGTGTGGATTATTGTTCAACTAGTCTCTTCAGCTGGAATAGAAAAAGTACATTTACTTGCATCCTCCTGTCTGTTAGGGCCTGTGCTCAGTCATTTTGCCACTTGATCCTGTCAGTTGAGCTGTGTTTTTCTCATTTTATAGTTGAATAAAGTGACCCTCAGGGTGGCAAGTGCCCTCAAGATCCAGTGGCTGTTGCTGCAGCACCGGATGTGTGTCTTGTTAACTCTTGTATTTCTAGTTCTGTGCCAGCAACAGCACAGTGGGTGGCCATACAATTGGGCAGGTGAATTAACACATAAAGTTGCTCCTTTGGGCAATTTCAAAGCCCACGCTCTTTCACCTACTTCCTTAAACTTATTATTATTATTATTATTTTTGACACTTTATATTTTTTATTGAAGGATAATTGCTTTACAGAATTTTGTGGCTCTTTGTCAAACATCGACAAGAATCAGCCACAGGTACACCCATGTCCCCTCCCTCCCGAGCATCCCTTCCATCTCCCTCTCTAGCCACCTTCTAGATTGTCACAGAGCCCTGGTTTGAGTTACCTGAGCTATGCAGCAAATTCCTATTGGCTGTCTATTTTACATATGGTAATGTAAGTTTCCATGTTATTCTTTCCATACATCTCACCCTCTCCTCCCCTCTCCCTGTGTCCATAAGTCTATTCTCTCTGTCTGTTTCTCCATTGCTGCTCTGCAAATAAATTCATCAGTTCCATTGTTCTAGATTCCATATATATATGTCAGTATATGATATTTATGTTTCTCCTTTTGACTTACTTCACCCTGTATAATAGGCTCTAGGTTCGTTCACCTCTTTAAAACTGACTCAAATGCACTCATTTTTACAGCTGAGTAATATTCTATTGTATATATGTACCACAGCTTCTTTATCCATCATCTGTCGATGGACATCTTGGTTACTTCCATGTTCTAGCTATTGTAGATAGTGCTGCAATGAACACTGGGGTACATGTGTCTTTTTGCATTTTGGTTTCCTTAGGGTATATGCCTAGGAGTGGGATTGCTGGGTCATATGGTGGTTTTATTCCTAGTTTTTTTAAGAAATCTCCATACTGTCTTCCATAGTAAGCCCTACATTTTTGGTAGGTATTAACCCATCAGGCTCCCAGGGTCATAGAATGTATTGGGACAGAGACGTGTGAAATGACTTGTTCTGAAGAGCCTCTGCCCCAGCCAGGTGTGCCCCAGAGTGTGCTCCAGGGGTCTGTCGTGACCAGGGTCTGTCCTGGCCCTTCCTAGGCAGTAACGTGATGCGGTCCATCCATGGGGTTGGAGAACTGATGACCCAGGTGGTGCTCCGGGGAGGAGGCTTCCTGCCCATGACACCCACAGCTACTGCCCCTGAGGGCAACGTGAAGCAGGCCGAGCCAGAGAAGGAGGACATCATGGTGATGGACACCAAGCTGAAGATCATTGAAATACTCCAGGTAATCATGGGTCGGAAGTAGGGGCAGGAGTGTGCTTCACAGGGGAGCATCTGTGTGCGGTGTCCCTGCTTTAATGGAGCCCCAGGCTTTCGGGAAGAGAGTGGAGGTAGATTCTTAGCCTCGGGCACCATTTCTGAACCGGCCCTCTTACTGCCTCTGCTGTCATCTCCTGTTCGTCCCCAGCATGCCCTGTCCTGCCAGCCATGCCACACTTTCAGCAGTTAACCTCGCTTTCCCTCCCCATCATCGGTCTCTGTTGTCAGCCATACTTTTTGTTTGCTCAGAATTCACTGACACTCTGTCCATAGCTGAGATCCCTGCTTTTTGTTCATCACTGAGTTCAAAGTTCCATAAAGTTTGTAACTCCTCCCTCAATCCTTCCCTTTCTCCCTCCCTCATCCATTCATATAGTCAACAAATACTTATTAATACTGATTCCATGCCAAATACTTTTAAGCACTGAAAATCCAGCAGTGAACAAAATCACTCCTGCTTACATTTTGATAAGGGGCATAGGCATAAAAGGGCTTCCTAGGTGGCACTAGTGGTAAAGAATCCTTGCCTGCCAAAGCAGGAGACAAAAGAGATATGGGTTCGATCCCTGGGTTGGGAAGATCCCCTGGAGGAGGGCATGGCCACTCACTCCAGTATTCTTGTTTGGAGAATCCCATGGATAGAGAAACCTGGCAGGTTATATTCCAAAGGGTCACAGAGTCAGACACGACTGAAGCAACTTAGCAGGCCCAAACACATAGGCATGTAAAAATGTATATACCAAGGATGTTTAAGTATAAAAGAGAGTCAAGACTGTTTGGAGGCCATTGGGAGTAAAAGTCAGGGATACCTGTTTTGATGAGATTGTCAGAGAAGGTCTTCCCATTCAGAGAGCAGTGAGGGAGCTCATATTTAGGGAAAGAGTCTCTGAGACTCGCAGAGGGAACAGTAAATGCAGAGACCCGAGGTGGAAGCACAGTTGGCAAGTCAGGGAACAGGTCACAGTCAAGAAGGAACGGGAGAAGATGAAGTGGGGAGTCAGAGCATAAAGTGTTTTGAGTGGATTTGCTGTAAAGATGCACAGAGAAAAGTGGGGTTGTGCTGCAAGCTGATTGTTGGTCATATTTAGATTGAGGGATATCAGCAGGATTGTATGCTGAATGGAAGTGATCACGTGGGGAGGGGGCACTTACTAACAAAGAGGAGAGAGGATAATTGTAGAAGCAAAGTCCTAGCCCAGGGAAGAGGGGATGGGAGCCCTTCTGCTGGAGAGGGTGTGATCTTCCCATGAGAACCTTCCATCCTTCCAACAGATTACGTTTTCCTCTTTCTGCTCCCTGGGAGTTTTTAATTCGTTAATAAAATTAGCTGCTCCTTAATGAAAAGAATGCTATAGTCACCTTCCTCTTTTATCCCACACTGCCTGATCTCAACCCCAGAAGGAGTTGAGGATGGAGGAGATGAGGAGTTGAGATGGAGGAGAGAAATATGCATGTTTACAGATGGAAGGATTTTTTTAAAATTCTAAAATCACAGTTAACTGATGGTTTGAAAGCATCAGTGGGACTCCTCAAAATAATTACTGAAGCCAATAAAAAATGATTTAAGTAAAGGAAACGCATTGAATATATGTCTGAGCAAAAATAGAGAAAGATTTCAAGGATTTCAGGCCATGGCTTACAGATCCCAAGTATGTGGATATCATGTGTGTTTATCAGAATTGATGTGATGTGAAAATTGGTTACATCTTGAGGTCTACTCACTGTAGTGATTACTGTAATAATCTGAAAACATTTAATTGATGGATTCTTTCAGCAAATCCTTACTGATCTACCATATGCAAGGCACTTTGCCTGGCTAGATGAGGGGCTGTATGAGGAATGCCCAGACAGTTTGGACAGGGGCTCTGTCTACAGGGTGTTTAACAGGAAAAGGAGGTGTGATGAAGCTGTGTGTACATGGAAATAAAGCCATGAGAGAAGTGTTCTCCTGAGATACGGGTGGGTCTGGTGATCCCATTTAGTAAGGACCAGAGGAGATTTTCAGGAGAAGGTAAGATTTTATCTGAGCCTTGAGCCATGGACAGGTGTTGTGTAGAAACCAGGGGCCGTTTTCAGATAGGTGGAGTGGGTTAAGCCAGAGCATCACTGCTCCAGGTCAGTAAGCCCTTCTCCTTGGGCAGGGGCATGATGTGTGCTGAAAGCAAGTTATCAGAAATGAGGTTGGAAAGGCAGACTGGGCCGTGCTCTGGAAAACCCTGGGTGCCTGAAGTACTAGGACTTGATTCTGGGGGAGCCTTTGACTGTTTTCAAGCGAGAAGCTAACCTAAGAATAAATACCTTTGGGAGGTAGACCTGGTAAATCTGGTAGTGTAGTGACTGAGGTGGGAGAGAGAGGCTGTGAGCGGGGTAAACGACAGCAGGAGAGAGATCCGTGAGTGGCGGCAGAGGTGGAGCCAGCAGGGCTTAGTCATTGATGAGATGTGTGTGTGTCAAGGAAGGTCCTGAGACGGACTGAGGGCGAGAGAAGCCAGGCAGAATGGACACGGTTAGTTTGGTACAGTCCTGAGTTTGAGGCTCTGGGAGGACGCTGAAGGGGATGCCCAGTAGTCAGTTAGGAAGTGAAGACCAGGAGTTTGAAAGATAGGGACTTCCCTCGTGGTCCAGTGGTTAAGACCCCATACTTTCACTGCTGAGGGCCTGGGTTTGATCCTTGGTCAGGGAACTAGAATCCCACAAACTTCATGGTGCAGCGGGGAAAAAAAATATGGACGATAATCCAAGAATCTGCTGCAATCTCGGAGAACAGTGACAGCAGTTCCAGAATTGGGTAAACTCACCAGGAGGACAGGGCAGAGATAAGGAGAGGAGAGAATGTCGGTAAGGTCCTTTTACAGTTCAGAGTGGTTGACTGATCTTTCTTTCTTGGCTTCAGCCACAATCACGGAAAAAGCATCTTTGTGTTGGAGCAGATCGGGAGGGAACACAGGGAGTGAAAGAAGAGGGAACCCAAGAGTTTGCAACTACATCAAAGAAAACATTCATAAAAAATAAAGAGCCAAGCTAATTCTCAGTACTGAAAACGCATTTTTCTCTGTCAGTTCACTTAAAAGCAGCCAACTTCACCCTTCTTAAGGCTCAGAGTCGGCATTCGATACTTGCTGAAATAAAGTAATGTTTTATAGAGGATGGAGTGGGGAGTGAGTGA
Organism: Giraffa tippelskirchi; assembly: GCF_054371585.1. NCBI lineage: Eukaryota > Metazoa > Chordata > Mammalia > Artiodactyla > Giraffidae > Giraffa > Giraffa tippelskirchi. The sequence continues at coordinate 20,841,794 of NC_137283.1, read as the reverse complement.
TTTATTGTTCTGATTATTAAATTAATTGCCGGGATGCTGAAGCTTTTACTAGAAGCTTAGGTGCTGCGGGCAGAATTGATATATCCCATGCAAGTCTTTGAAGACTGTTGAAATCTTAAGCCAAATATTTGGCTCACTTAGTGTTTAAGGTAATTGACGCAGCAGATTCCAGGCCCAGCCAGAGCGCAGTGGTTTGGCGGGGCGTTCCAGGTGGCATGCTAACGTAACCAATCTGTTTCCATTTCCACTTGAATCTCTAGTTTATTTTGAATGTGAGGTTGGATTATAGGATCTCCTGCCTCCTGTGTATATTTAAGCGGGAGTTTGATGAAAGCAATTCCCAGACTTCAGAAACATCCTCCGGAAACAGCAGCCAAGAAGGACCAAGTAATGTGCCAGGTGAGCGATGCCAGGTTGGGATTTCTGCCATAAAATGGGACCCAGGTCTACTGAAAGCTCAAAGTCCAGAGAGTATGTTCTAGAACAAGGATAAAATGTGAATATATTTGAAGGTGACTATATTTTAGAATGACATCCTGGGAGTTACCCATTTGGGGCAAACAAATAACTGCAAGAGCCCAGATTCCTTCTGGAGTCGATCTTATTTCTTCCATCTTCGAGCGTCTTAGTTGTAAGACAGCTGAGGGTTCTAATGTTATGGTTGCGTGAAATACTGGGAAAAAAAAACCACCCCAAAACAAAATTCGCTGAGAAAATTGACTGTCCACCAGCTACTTTTACTCTGGGTAGAAGTTTTTCCCTGCCCAGGATATAGTGGTGATGGATAAGAGAAAGGTAGTAGCAGAAATAAACCCACCTAGCAAAGTCTGAGCCTCCTTGGAAGGAGGTAGTGCTTCTCACAAGGGGCCATGCACTGTAGCAGCCTGGAGCCAGTGGACAATGTGATCCAGGCTGACCTGGCTTCAGAGCTTTGCAGTAAAAGATGCTGGAAAACTTGAGGTTAATCCATGAGCAGAGGCAAGGCTTTTTTTGGGGGAGAGGGGGAGTTCACAGGCAGCATGTTTTCATACCTTCCTGCATCTGAAGTTCTGTTCTAACTCTTCAGGTGCTCTTGACTTCGAACACATTGAAGAGCAAGCTGAGGGCATCTTCGGAGGAAGGAAAGTATATTTTCAGTTTCTGTTTTGTAGTGGTTCTCAGATGGAGACGGCTTCTCTCTATTAGCTCTCAGAGACTTCTCCTTGGACTAGGAAAGGTGTAGTCCTTGGGTGTAGGTTGTTTGCTTGCTTACTTTATAACTTCTAGAACTCAGGTCAGAGTGATCTTAGTTGCCTTCATATATGTGTGTTTCCTGCCTATAGTAGAAAGAATTGAAGGAGGTTTCCCAAAGTATACATATTACAAGACTTTTTTAAACGGTGAGGAAATAGGGTTGAAAGAAAGAGGGGGCTCAAAACAGAGCGCAGATAGCATGCTCATTGGTGCTACTGGGCTGCAGTCACCCCCAAGCTCTTTAGAAGCCAAGCAGCAACAAGAATAAAAACAGGCATACAGTTCTTTCATTGTCTGTAACCTGAAATTACTGTATGAACCCTTTCCTAAAAGATGAGATTGCTCATTGTTGACTGAAAACATCATGAGACTCAAATCCCTATGAGGCTCAAACACCTGCAAACTTGGTATAAACACTCTGTATGTATAATTCTTGGTATATACATATTTGCTTTGGTTATGTATTGCTTTTGACAATCAAAACTTAATGGATTAAGGACTTCCCTGGTGGTCCAGTGGTTAAGAGTTCATCTGTCAGTACAGGGGATGCAGGTTCGATACCTGGTCGGGGAAGATTCCATATGCCCCGGGACATCTAAGCCCATGTGCTGCAGCTACTGAAGTCCACTCTCTGGAGCCTGAGAGTCACAACTACTGAGCCCATGCACCCTAGAGCTCGTGCTGCACAACAAGAGAAGCCGCCACAATGGGAAGCCCATGCACCACAACTAGAGAAAGCCAGCACACAATAACAGACCCAGGGCAGCTAAAGAAAAATGGATTAAAACAGTCATTTTATTCCCTCTCACAACTCTGTGGTTGACTGCGGCTCAGCTAGATGGTTCTTCTGCTGATCACTGTTGGGTCTGTCATGCAACCATAGTAGCTAGTGATTGGGGTTGGCACATCCATGTTGCTTTCTTTGCATTTCTGGCTCCTTGGAGGAGATGCCTTTAAGATTGGGACTTCTCTCTTTTTCTCTGCACATGGATATTTTGGGCTTCTGTGTAGCTTGGTAATTGGCTCTATGTGCAAAGGCCCCAAGAGGCTAGACCAACAGTGTACAGGCACTAAGCTAGCCTCTGCTTGCATCATGTTGCTAATGTCCTATTGGTCCAAGCAGATCGCCTGGCTGAGACCAGTGTCGTTGTGGGAGGACCCTACATAAGGGTGTTTAGACCAGAGAGGGTGAACTGATGTTCACTGTCCTAGCGCTTAATGTAAAACCTGTGAAATTTGAATCAGCAACATTATTCTATGGAAGAGATTGCTGTTCTGAAACTCAGGGAGTTTTGAGTTTAGCGTGGTGCCACTTCAGTCTGCTGGGTGGTGTCTTGGCTCTCTACTGCTTTCCTGGTGTTGAAGGGCTATGAAAGCTTCTTCACCCCTTTCTGGAGCGCATAGCATGAACAGAGGATTTATGCACTAAGTCCTATCTATGCCTCCCTTGCTGGTCTGCATCCATGAAGGTCTCAGCATTTGACCTTCATTTGTAAACACAATGCAGGCCCAGAAATTGAGTGACAGTGCTCAGGCTCGCGGTGGCCTGCCATTAGCTCTAGGACTTGCTTGTTAAATTTTTTGTTGTGTAAGTAGCACATAATCAACATAGCATAGATATTGGGTGAAGCCTTGATAATATACTGATAAACCCCAGCTAGGAAGCTAGAAAAGCACTGAGTGGGATGATTCACAGCAACACTTCTCAAAGTGGGGCCTGTGGGACCAAACCACTTGCTGCCAGTTTGGGACAAGACAAGTGAACCTTTGGGCACTTCCATGGCAATTGAGGGGCTTCCCAGATGGTGCAGATGAGCTTCCCTCATAGCTCAGTCAGTAAAGAATCTGCCTGCAATGCAGGAGACCCGGGTTCGATTCCTGGGTCAGGAAGATCCCCTGGAGAAGGCAATGGCAACCCACTCCAGTATTCTTGCCTGGAGAATCCCATGGACAGAGGAGCCTGGCAGGCTACAGTCCATGGGGTCACAAGAGTCAAATACGACTTAGCGACTAAACCACCACCATACCTGAATGGTCTAGTAATTTTCCCTTTTTCCAGGTGATGCAGTGGTAAAGAATTCGCCTGCCAATGCAGGAGATGCACGAGGTGGATTCGATCCCTGGGGGTCGTGAAGAGCCCCTGGAGAAGGGAATGGCAACCCACTCCAGTACTCTTGCCTGGAGAATCCCATGGGCAGAGGAGCCTGGCAGGTTACAGTCCATGGGGTCACAAAGAGTTGGACACGACTGAGCACACACACATTTGTTGGATCCTGTGACCCCATCCAAGTGCACGATTGGGGATATGGTACAGGCTAGACCTCACAACGGAGAAGGCAATGGCATCCCACTCCAGTACTCTTGCCTGGAAAATCCCATGGACGGAGGAGCCTGGTAGGCTACAGTCCATGGGGTCGCTAAGAGTCGGACATGACTGAGTGACTTCACTTTCACTTTTCCCTTTCATGCACTGGAGAAGGAAATGGCAATCCACTCCAGTATTCTTGCCTAGAGAATCCCAGGGACGACGGAGCCTGATGGGCTGCCGTCTATGGGGTCGCACAGAGTCGGACACGACTGAAGTGACTTAGCAGCAGCAGCAGCAGCAGACCTCACAAACCTGGCCCTCCACCACAGATGGTTTCTCGACACTAGCATCTTAAATAAAAGACAAACTAGTAACTCGGGAGAAACACAGCTGTGTGCAGCCCTGAAACCGTGGGGGTAGCCCGGCAGCAGAACACCTGGTGGAAGAGTGGTTGCAAAGCCAGGCCTGTCACTGCAGGAAGGTGGGGACTTTGGTTAAACGTTTGGCAGCTGTGACACCTTAACTGTCCCCTCCCCTCAGAATATAGTGGAAGATGAAACAGGATGGTATTGTTAAAGGAGTTATTTAATAGCCAGGTCTGCTGAGGTCGGCCGTAGAGTTGGGGATCTCGCTAAGTGAGGTGTGTCTGGGCCCACGGGTGCAGGTGGGGGCGTCTGTGGCTCACGTGACCTCTCCCCTCAGTGAGGAGAACACCCCGCTAGACCTGGATGACCACGGCGGCAGAACTTTCCTCCGCGTCCTGCTCCACTTGACGATGCACGACTACCCACCCCTGGTGTCGGGGGCCCTCCAGCTCCTCTTTCGGCACTTCAGTCAGAGACAGGAGGTCCTCCAGGCCTTCAAACAGGTAGCTTGGGTGGCCGTGTGTGTGTGCACATGTATGCGTATGTGTGTTATTGGTAGTGGGATCGTCACCTGTCTGAGAGGGTGTTGAGTGCCACTGGTCGATTGCATTCATGCAGGTTCAGCTGCTCGTTACCAGCCAGGATGTCGATAACTACAAGCAGATCAAACAAGACCTGGACCAGCTGAGATCCATTGTGGAGAAGTCAGAGCTCTGGGTGTACAAAGGGCAGGGCCCCGATGAGGCCATAGACGGTGCATCTGGGGAAAACGAACATAAGAAGACGGAGGTGGGTGACTCGCAAGTTAGGTTGCCGGAGGAGATGTGTGGGCTTCTGGGAACAAGTGAGCATTCTCCTCTGGTTTTAGGTGAAGATGCCGATGCTAGGATGGGCTGGGATCTCAAGAGGTCTGCTTGTTACCAGGGTGGTAGCCATTCTCCCCGGAAGTGAGCTACAAATACCAGTTCAGGGTTATCTGTCGTGCTGCGTTGGCCTGTGTAGAACAGGCTTAGAGTAAATCAGCACCAGGTGCCCCTTGCAGGCTCACCTGGGAAAGAGCCTGTTCTCCAGCTATGCCTGGCCCACCACCCACTCCCAATCAGTGAAATAACATCCATCACGGGGAGCTGAGTGTGAGCAAGTGATTGACTCGAGCATAAACCCAGCGTGACAGCTGGCTAAGTGCTAGTGCTCAGTCACTCAGTCGTGTCTGACTCTTTGCAACCCTTTGGACTGCTGCCCGCCAGGCTTCTCTGTCTATGGGATTCTTCAGGCAAGAACACAGAAGTGGGTTGCCATGCCCTCCTCCAGGAGATCTTCCCCACCCAGGGATCAAACCCACGTTTCTTGTGTCTTGTAAATTGGTAGGATTCTTTACCACTAGTGCCACCTGGGAAGCCCCCCAATGGCTGGAAAACACTGCAAAATTCCTATTCCTTCTGAGATTGTGATCTAACCCTAGCAAATGGACAGGAACCCAAGAGTTGTGCAAACCCCAGTCACGTTCGTTTTGGTTCCTAGGAGGGGAATAACAAGTCACAGCAGCATGAGAGCACCAGCAGCTACAACTACAGGGTGGTCAAAGAGGTACGTGACCCCCCGAGCCTTTCCCGTGGTGCGACGTCTAACAGAGAGAGAGAGGACCTCTGAGGTCAATTGCGTAGGTCTTAGTGTCAGGTCTCAGTTCCCATCATGTGTGCGTCCTCAGTCTCCTCACCTTGTATAGGGGCCGCCAGCACCTATACTTCTCAAGGTTTACAGTTGAAGGAAGAGTTAAGTGGTAACATTATCAGTGATTTATCCTGATTGCTGACATGTAGTATCACCAAGGAGAATCGTAGTTCTTTAGAAATCTTTGCGTAGGATGATTCAAAGTTGAGAGGTTGGAAGCTTGGTGTTTTTTGTTTGTTTGTTTTAACCCCAGAACAAATTCTTCCCAAGTTGTTGGCAGTGATGCCGAGTCATACCTTTTTTGTTGTCATTGTTTAGTGGCTAAGTCATGTCCAGCTCTTTTGCAATCCCGTGGACTGTAGTCCACCAGGCTCCTCTGTCCATGGGATTCTCCAGGCAAGAACACGGGGGTGGGTTGCCATTTCCTTCTTCAGGGGATCTTCCCGGACCAGGACTGAACCTGCATCTCCTGCATTGGCAGGCAGATTCTTCACCACTGAACCAAGAGGGGAGCCCCCATACCATTTTAGGATACCTGAAACCATCCCACTTGCTGATGGAGCCATAATCCAGTCGTTAATCTGGAATACTTGTTCTTAGCCGTATGTGGATTTGATTCAATACAATCAGTAAGGATCCTACAAGTTAGAGAACTTTCCCTCTTACTATGTTCTTAATGGATTGTGATCCCTTTTACCTTCCTGCCCACACCATCCCCTTGCAGTGTTTTTTCCAGCTATGCTTCCTACTTTTCTGAGATTGATTTTTGTTTCTTACAACTTTTTTTTCAAACTTTGAGGTATAATTGACAAAATTATAATATACTTGACAATGTGATAATTTGATATATACATAGTGAAATCATTACCACAATCAAGTTAATTAACACGTCCATCACTCACAGAAGTAACTTTTGGAGGATGGTAGGGGGAGGTAGGAATGCCTAAGATCTATTCTCTTAGCAAATTCCGTGTACACAGTGAGGTATCAGGAACTGTAGTGGCCAGGCTGTAGGTTAGAACCTCAGAACAGAGATGTGGGTCGACAAGAAACTTTGATCCTTTCTTCCTACCAGATCTTGATCCGACTCAGCAAACTCTGTGTTCAAGAGAGCGCATCCGTGCGGAAGAGCAGGAAGCAGCAACAGCGCCTGCTCCGGAACATGGGCGCCCACGCCGTCGTCCTGGAGCTGCTGCAGATCCCCTATGAGAAGGTGGGCATCACCCCCTCCCCGCAGCCTGGCCCCAAGGCTGCTGCTCCAAGGGGGTGGATTCCTGGGTTTCCCAAACCCTTCACACTTGGGAACGGTTGGTGAAGAAATGAAGCTGATGTGTGATGACTGTCACTGTGAAGCGATCTTAGGTAACTGACATGAAACAAACAGAACATTGTAGAAATACAGTGAAACCCCCCATAACCTCCCTCCACTTTCACAACTCTGTAAAGGAGGAGGAGTCTATCTGTTGTCTCTTCACTCCCCTGCCACGCTGGATGGGGGCAGCTTGGTCTGAGTACAAAGGTCCGGTGGACAGAGCTGTCTCTGCACGTGGACTTGTACTATACACTTGTTTTCCTTTTTTTTAAAGAGTTGTAAAAGCTGTTTATTGTTTTGAATCCAGTATGTTTTAGAAGAGCTTCTGACATGGCCATCAATAACTCCCCCAGATCACGTGTATGATTATGAAGTCAAACTAGCGTAAGTGATAAATTATGAACCCCCCACAATCACAGGGACTACAGGTTTCTACTTTCAGAGCAGGGGGATGAACTGGTGAGTTCAAGAGAGCCAGAGAAAGCTGTCCTCCCATATCAGAGATACTGGATCACCAAAGCTTAATAAATATGTGCTGTACAGTTTTGTCTGCCTTGTTACTCATCCGTGGAAGCACTGCAAGCTATTAAATGCATGTGAGGACATAGGACTTGCCCACTTGAAGTCCTCGCTGTGTGCTGACAGCTGGTTAAGTTCAATCTGTTGGATTCTGTTCAGTCTAAGTCTTCTTTCTTGTTGATAGAAATTAAGCTGCATCTCTCATTTTTCATGTTAGCATTTGGCATTGCTAGTGATGGGATGGGGGAAGGAGGAAGGCATTCGCACCCATGTGACCTGACAGGGCACTTCTAAAAGTGTTCATGTGGGGCTTCCTTGCTGGCCCAGTGGTTAGGAGGACTCTGTTCTTTCACTGCAGGGAGCATGACTTCAGTCTCTAGCTGGGAAATTAAGATCCTACATGCAGTGTAGTATGGCTAAAAAAAAATAATAATACAAAGAATAACGATGTCCAGTAGAACAAAATGAAAGCATTCATTCAAGCTTCTAAAACCCAGGATGGCACTCATGGTGTTGCTACTTGATGAATGAGGAGACTGAGGCTGCGGAGGTTTCGAGTTGAGACTTAGGTGCTGGGCTGTTGAATTCCCCAAGTGACTCTCAGAGGCTCCCTAGTGAAGAGCCACCCGAAGAAGGTTCCCTGCCCAGTGCTTGCCGGGTGGCAGGCCCTGTGCTGAGGCTTTTATTCTCTCATTTATTCCTCAGGACACCCAGAGGAGATATGTTCCCCATTTTAGATGAGACGACTGGGGCCGGAGAGGTTTAGTATCCTGTCTCGAAGGCCCAGCTGCGCATAGCAGAGCTTGCTCAGCTCACCTGTGGGAACCTGGGCCTTGGACCACTCGCCTTACCCCCACCTGCTCCTCACCTTTACCCGCTACCCTGCACTTGAGGAAGATCCCTCTCGAGGCCGTCTCCTCAGTCACGGGGCCTGTGTAAATCTGATGGGTTAGGCTTTTCACCAGCCAGAAATAAAAGTACAAGTTTCATCCCTTCAATAAGTCAGGTGCTTCAGTAACTTGGAATTAAGATAGATGGATGTGGGTGTCATCCAAACTTGGCCGATGTTTGGACTCGAACCAGCAAGTGGATTTGCCTCCCTCTGTGTGAAGAATGTCAGGAGAAAGGTTGCTGGCCTTGGCTTTGCCTCATGCTAACCTGTTTCCTTAATGAGAGACATTCATTCTCAGAGCAGTGTTGGAGGGATCTATAGGAACCAGATTCAGCTGGAATTGGTGACTCAAAGGCAGAACGTGTGTGTGTGTGTGTGTGTGTGTGTGTGTGTGTATACTTTGTCTGGTTTTTGGATGGATACAGCCATCCCATTGTGTAAGAACAGTGGTGGGACTCTTACTAACAGGTAAGTTCGTGTGATGTCTTTAGGAGCTCCTTGCCCTGTAAAAATCTGCTTTGAAGGGCAGAAGCTTTTAGTTAGCTTGTCTGCCAGTAGGTTCCTTTAGTAGGTGAAGAAAGGGAAGAATGCACAGTGGTTCAAGGTTGCTGTGGTGTCTCTCTGTCCCAGACCCTCTGATTTCTTAGAGCTTAGGAACTTTGCCCCTCTCTCTGTAAATGAGAGACAAACCGTAATACCTGCTCTGTTGTCCTGAGACTTGCTGTCAGCGTCCTCTTTAAATCTCCTGCTGTGTTCACTTGTCACCCTGGGAGTTTGGGTTCCTTCCATCAGTGTTCCTGGCAGAAGTGTTCTATTTTCTCACAAGGCTGTGGTCTAGATCAGAGTGGGCAAACTGCAGACATGGATCACCTCCAACCTACCACCTGTTTCTATATGGCGCTGGAGACAAGAATGGTTGCTATGTTTTGTTTTGTTTTCAATTTTAACTTTATTTTTAATTGAAGGATAATTGCTTGACAGAATTGCAATGTTTTCTACCAAACATCAACATGAATCATCCATAGGTACACATATGTATGTTTTTGAATAGTTAAATTTTTAGGGGTTGTATAGGTTTGTGCATAATGTCCTCTGTTTTGCTTTTTGACCCATAAAACCCTGAAGTATATATCTGGACCTCTAAGAAAAAAGTTTGCTGACCCTTAGTCTATACCAGTAACAGCAGCTAACATTTAATGAGTCGTTATGGTCTAAGCACTTACATGAATTTTCTCATTTAATCTTCATAACCACAATAGGAAACATGTGCTTTATCAGCTCCTTGTTACAGATGAGGAAACCGAAAGGTTCAGTCCCTTGCCCAAGGTCACACAGCTCAGAAGTTGTTCATCTGGCCTAAGGGCCATACAGCCTGATGTCAGGGCCTGCATTCCCAACTCCTGAACTCTCTGCCTCTGAAATGAGATGATGTATGTGAGCTGACTGAGGAAGATGAAGTGGGCTCTACAAATATGAGGGGTGATTTCCATTTGGGGAGGCTTCTCGTTTTGTTTTTACTCTTTTAAGTGGTGGCTTGTTTAGAACTGGGTAAAGTAGCAAGTAGTACGCTTACTCCTTGGAAGGAAAGTTATGACCAACCTAGACAGCATATTCAAAAGCAGAGACATTACTTTGTCAACAAAGGTCCATTTAGTCAAGGCTATGGTTTTTCCAGTAGTCATGTATGGATATGAGAGTTGGACTATAAAGAAAGCTGAGTGCAGAAGAATTGATGCTTTTGAACTGTGGTGTTGGAGAAGACTCCTGAGAGTCCCTTGAACTGCAAGGAGATCCAACCAGTCCATCCTAAAGGAGATCAATCCTGGGTGTTCATTGGAAGGACTGATGCTGAAGCTGAAACTCCAATACTTTGGCCACCTGATGCAAAGAGCTGACTCATTTGAGAAGACCCTAATGCTGGGAAAGATTGAGGGCAGAAGGAGAAGGGGACGACAGAGGATGAGATGGTTGGATGGCATCACCAACTCAATGGACAAGAGTTTGGATGCACTCCGGGAGTTGGTGATGGACAGGGAGGCCTGGCGTGCTGCAGTTCATGGGGTCACAAAGTGTTGGACACGACTGAGCAACTGAACTGAACTGAACTGAAAGTAGCAAGAGGTTTCTTTGTTTTTAAATGTCTATTTATTTGGTTGCACTGGGTCTTAAATACAGCACGTGGGATCTTCAGTCTTCATGGCAGCATGTGGGTTCTTTAGTTGCTGCACGTGGGATCTAGTTCCCTGACCAGGAATCGAACCTGGGCCCCCTGCATTGGGAGCTTGGAGTTTTAGCTCTTGGACCACCAGGGAGGTCCCAAGAGGTTTTATATAATTGTCATAGGCCTCTTTGCTGTTGCCGTTGTTGTTCAGTTGCTCAGTCATGTCTGACTGTGTGACTCCATGAACTGCAGCACACCAGGCTTCCCTGTCCATCACCATTTCCCAAAGTTTGCTCAAACTCATGTCCATTGAGTCGGTGATGCCACCCAACCATCTCATTCTCTGTCATCCCCTTCTCCTGCCTTCAATCTTTCCCAACATCAGGGTCTTTTCAAATTAGTTTCAGGGGTACAGCAAAAGGATTTGGTATCTTTACAGATTATATTCCATTAAAAGTTATTGCAAAATAATAGCTATACTTGCCTGTGCTGTACAGTGTATCCTAGTTGCTTACTGAGTATGTGTTTTTGGTACATGATGTGATAATCTGGTAATCAGCCATGTGAAATGCCTGAGACACACATTATCCTGATTGTGTAAGTAGGAAAGCTAAGTCTTAGGTTAAATCATGTGTCAGGTGACAGGGAAAGGAGTCAAGACAGGTACATTTGCTCCAACTTAGAATCTAGAGTTCCACTTTGCTGTGTTAACTGCTGCCAGAATTTAGGGATAGGTTAAGGCAACTTAAAAATGTGTGCCTGAGAGCTGGGAGATGCGCTTATACCCAGTGATGAAGTTGGCCCCTGCTCAAGTAGGGGGTTTAGAAATGTCCACAATTGCGAGACACGGGGATCTCAGAGACTTCCTCTTAGCTTTCATTCTCTATGTCCTTTTTCCCTGATAAAATCATTTCATTTGACTACCCAAGGCTAGTGAGAGAGAATTCATTTTCCTCAATGAAGCACAGACAGATTTCTGACTTCTCTGCAAGAGTCAGCAGTGTAGCACCCCCCAACATTTTTATGCAGCCAGCCCCTTGAAACACTCCCAGAGCCCCACATGAGTCGAGGGGATGGGGGGGCATCATGGAACCTGGCCTCCTGGCCTAGAGATCGCTGCTTTCTCCATTTGACCTTCTCTTACCAAAGGCAGAGCCAGGTCCTCAAACTGTTTTTCGTCTGTCTCCTCCCTCACAGGCTGAAGACACCAAGATGCAGGAGATAATGAGGCTGGCTCATGAGTTTCTTCAGAATTTCTGCGCCGGCAACCAGCAGAATCAGGCTCTGCTCCACAAACACATAAACCTGTTTCTAAACCCAGGGGTAAGACTGGAGGCCTGTCTGGGACTCTGTGCAGGGAGGGGTGGAAGCAGGAAAGAGAGGAGAACAGCTTGTTCTTTTGCTGTTGTGGCCACTGGGACTTGTTATGATGCAACCTTCATTCCGACGGGGAACATTTTGATCAGCTCTTAGGAGGACGTAAATACTTTAAGGGAAAGAAAGGTAGAAGGAGGGAGGAAGAGGTGGTAGATGCAAGATAAGACAAATGTATTTTCTCTTAGTAGCATTCCTCATTACATCAAACTCCAGCTGTAGCAAAGTACCAATTCTCACTGTCCAGCCGCATCCTCCTGAGGTTGTGCATCAAGTTTTCTATGTTTATACAAAGCATAATGCATCCATGTAAAACATAATTATGTTACATTTTAATTACATATGTTTTTAATATGTTACATATGTGTTACGCTTTTTTATAGGAAAATGGTGGTACACTGTACACATTGTTTTTGTATTTTGCCTTTTTCACTTACACATCTTGGCTATCTTTGTAAGTCAGAGATATATAAATTTTTCTCATTGATTTTCATGGCTAAATACTTCCCTGGTGGCTCTGCGGTAGAAGAATCTGCCTGCAGTGCAGGAGACATGGGTTTGATCCCTGTGTAGGGAAGATTTCCTAAAGGAGGAAATGGTAACCCACTCCGGTATTCTTGCCTGGAGAATCCCATGGACAGAGGAGCCTGGTGGGCTACAGTCCATAGGGTCGCAAAGAGTCAGACGCGACCAAACACGCATGCACGGAATGGCTGTAACTTTTTTGAAACCATTTCCTTATTCATGGACAGTTCGGCAGTGTCTGATTTTTGGCTCATGAGCAATACTGCAAAGGACAACCTTGTAGATTAACACATACTCACATGCACACACACAAACACACATAAATACTCATCCATACTGCTGAAGCTTTCCAGAAAAAGAACTGCGGCGTTGTAGAGTCATATTCCATCTTTGTCATGTTAACAAAAAGAAAAGGCAAAAGATGAAAAGGTTAAAGCCCCTTACCTCACACCAGTCATTAAACCTAATAACTCAGTAAGTGTGGATAAAAAGTAGAAAAACTTCAGAAGGAAAACATGAAAATATCCTCATGACCTTATGGAAGGGAACTTTTCTCACACTGAATGCAAATAGCACTAGTCATGCAGGAAAATACCAATAAATCAGACTTTTAAAAAAAAATTAACGTGGAACTTCCCTGGTGGTACAGTGGTTAAGCCTTCGCCTTCCAATGTGGTGGGGAGGAGCGGTGTGGGTTTGGTCCCTGGTCAGGAAGTTACGATCCCATCCACATGCCTGTTGGCCAAAAAACCAATACATAAACAACAGAAGCAATATTGTAACAAATTCAATACAGACTTTAAAAATGGTCCAAGATAAAAAATCTTAAAAAAAAAATGAAGAACTTCTATTCATCAAGTGAGACTGTAAAGAGTAAGCAAAGACAAGCCACAGAGTGAGAGAAAACATTTACAGTGTTCAAGTCCAGGAACAACTTCACACCCCGTAGAAGTAACAAGCTCCAGAAGGTCCGTAAGGAAAATCACAGCCACTTTTTCAAATGAGCTAAAAACTTTAGAATGGGACGCTCTGCCGTAGAGATTATCCACATGGCCAACAAACATCACAAAGCCCTCAATGTGGTTAGTCATCAGAAAAATGCAAATCAAGGAAGATACTTACAACAAAATATGAAATTAAAAAACTGACACTACTAAGTATTGGCAAGACTATGGAGTCGCTGTAACATAGAATGTAAAAATTGTTAATCTAATCTATTTCAAAGCTGTTTGGGAGTATCTTCTAAAGCCAAATGTATTTGAACTCTGCAACCCAACAATTCTACTCCTAGGTATAAAGCCAACAGAAATGCATACATTTCATTTGTCAGAAGACATTTAGAAGAATGTTAAGAGTGACACTGTTCATCACATATCGTAAGAATTGGGTCACTACTTACCCTTAAGACTGGCGGTGGTGGTGGTGATTTAGTCGCTGAGTCACTCCCCCAAATGCCCATCAACAGTAGAACAGATAAATGCATTGTGATATATTCATGCAATGTAGTGTACGTAGTAGTGATAGCAAACAAGCTAGTAACACATACAACAACACGGATGACAATATTGCAAAACCAATATTGAACAAAAGAAGGCAGGTAGAATGCTTGAGGTTCAAGACTGGGCAAAACTAATCTGTGGTTGTGGAATCAAAATAATTGTTAAACTTGGAGAGGGTGGGCCATAAAGAGGTCTATTTTGTTTCTTGATCTGGGTGCTGAGTTTGTCTCTGAAATTCATTCAGCAGAAAACTAATGATTTGTTTACTGTCTTGTGGTTTTATTACACGTGATTGAAAAAGTTGAGTTAACAGGAACACCATACAGAAGCGAGAATGGAGAAAGATGCTTTCGCGGGATTGAATGCCCCTCTGCCTATGTCGGGGTGGACTCTTTCTCGCCTCGCCCTTCCTTTGACCATGTCTCTGTGCCCTTGCTCTCGCGTCAGATCCTGGAAGCCGTCACGATGCAGCACATCTTCATGAACAACTTCCAGCTGTGCAGTGAGATCAACGAGCGGGTCGTCCAGCACTTTGTTCACTGTATCGAAACTCACGGTCGAAATGTCCAGTACATCAAGTTCCTGCAGACGATTGTCAAGGCTGAAGGGAAATTCATCAAGAAGTGCCAAGACATGGTCATGGCCGAGGTGACAGCTGTGTATTTCTAAATACCTTCATCCAGTGTTCTGCAGGAACTTACAAATTATTTAATTTTATTTGTATGACCTGGCACCCTGTCCAGGGGCCATTAAAAAAAAGTAATGTGTGTGTGTGTGTGTGCACGCAGAAGTGTGTGTGATCTTGTGTGTGTGAGCTTAAACTGTAGAAACAGCCAAGAGTCCAATCTACTTTTTCGTAGCAATAAATCTGTTTTAAGGATCATTGGCTAGGATTCTTCTGAGAGAGTAAAACACCCCAAGAAAATAGAACCGAAATACAGTGAATCGAGGTTAAATGTGGATAGAATCCTTTGAGCCGAAGAAGTTCTTCTTGTGAAATCTGTGACTTAAAAAAAAAAATTATCCACCTAATAAACTAGCTGGGAAGTTTGTTGTTTGATGCTTCACGAGAAGCTGGTCAGTAGAATCGAGGCAAAGTGCCCCTTGGGTCTCTGTGAGACGTCTGTGCGCATGGATGCCGTCTGTCCCAGGAGGGTCCTCTGTCACCCTCAGGACGTCAGCTTCTGTAGGTGCTTGCTGTCATCTTTCCACCTTTAAAAAATTAATGGAATCTCAAGTAAATGCAGCTAACACTTGGAGTTATGGTCTTATCTACATACATGATTTCAATGAAAGATGGTATAATGTCATTAAAAGTGTTGTCTTGACCTGGGATACAGATATCTTCTGTTCCATGTCCCAGGCTGTGTGATTCAGGATTGAGAAACTTATAGGCTAGTTAAATGAGATAAGGATGACAATGATAGCTACCACTTATTGGAATTGCTGCTCTAGTTGGTATTGTAAAGCTCTTGTGAGAACATTCTCAGAGTTCATAAGGTTAGCTGTTATTAAGTGAATAATATTGACCGTATTTATTTTGACTTCTCTGTCAGCCCTTTTTGGATCTTTCATATTTCATGCAGTGCTGAACAATTTCAACACTTAATTCTTAAGTAGATTAATGAGAACCCCCAGTCTCCAGCACACAAGTTATGAATGGAATGCCTTGACTCTTTGAGTGCTGAAAGGAAGGTGTATCTTACTTAGAACTGGATTATTTGTGGTTGTGAAGAAATAAGGCAGTGTATAAAAGAGCTGTAAGAAAAATACTTACAAAGCATGAAAAGGAGATGGGAACATTTTTAAAAAGAAAAAATTCATAGCCTAATTATTATGGGAAATACAAGAGCGGGCTTGAAATCGACATTTTTGCTTGATACATGAATGCCGGTATGTAGACTTTCTCTTCCCCTAATAGTGTTTTAGGACTGCTGTGATATTTTTATATCTGAATGAAAATGATGCTGCTGAATTTTTTAGTTGTTTAGTAATAAAAATGAATGAAGTGTGGATGAGTTCAGTAATATAAATGCAACTGGATTTGGAAGGTAAATGCTGACAGAACATCTCCTGCCGTGTGAATAGATTTCTTTTTTAATGCTTCCCCCATCCCAGCAAGCTTATGCTATAAACAAGTCTCATTCTCTCACTGATCACAGCTGGTTAATTCAGGAGAGGATGTCCTCGTGTTCTACAACGACAGAGCCTCTTTCCAGACCCTGATTCAGATGATGAGGTCTGAGCGGGACCGGATGGATGAGAACAGCCCCCTCATGTACCACATCCATCTGGTGGAGCTCTTGGCCGTGTGCACGGAGGGGAAGAACGTCTACACGGAGATCAAATGCAACTCCCTGCTCCCGCTGGATGACATTGTCCGCGTGGTGACCCACGAGGACTGCATCCCCGAGGTGAGCAACTGTGTCCCCAGGGTGGGTGGGCTCTGCTCGTGTCTGTCCATATGGGGGGGGGGTGGTGCGGCTGGACGGGAGCTGAGCCAGGTGGGACCTCACAGCTTTGACACCCACGGCTCACTTAGCTGTGAGACTTCCAGTGGCCAAAACAGCATCCTCTTGAGCCTTGATTTTGTGTGAGAGTGTGAGAGGGATGACAGGGGAAGTAAATCTATCTTTTTGTCTCCTTGAGGAAGAACAGAAAACTGCTGCAGGGTTTCAGCTCTGGAACCAGTCATTTCACCTGTTGAAACAGGAGCATTGAGCTGAATGGACTTCTCAGAAATGAGATGAAGGGTGGATAGAGAGACAGTTCACAGCAGTGTAAAACTTTATAGGTTTATTCTTTAAAACAAAAACTTGGCGATGCAAAAGTCATGAATGACAGCTTTAAAATAGTCAGGAACTGCAGGTAACCAGTAAGAAATGGAAAGTAATCTACAGTTTTACCACCCATAATAAATACCTGTTAGGCTTTTGAAGTAAATCCTTTTCAGCTTTTGTTTTCCCTATGTATATACATTAAATAGTAACAACAACAAAAAAAATGGATCATGCAATATATATTTTTTCTTCATGTTTTAAAATATATAGTATTTGTTTATATTATTAGTATATATACATAGGCATTTATATATATGTGTATGTGTGTGTGTATATATATATAGAGAGAGAGAGAGAAAGAGCGTGCGCATATGTGGGTTTCCTTGGTAGCTCAGCTAGTAAAGAACCCGCCTGCAATGCAGGAGAACCGGGTTCGATTCCTGGGTTGGGAAGATCCCCTGGAGAAGGGAGAATCTCCCTACCCGAGTGTTCTTGGGCTTCCCTGGTAGCTCAGATGGTAAAAAATCCACCTGCATTGCAGGAGACCTGGGTCCGATCTCTGGGGTCGGGAAGATCTCCTGGAGAACGGCTCTAGATCCCACTCCAGTATTCTTGCCTGGAGAATCCCGTGGACAGAGGAGCCTGATGGCTACAGTCCATGGGGCTACAACAAGTCGGATACGACTGAATGACTAAGCACAGCACGGCATAGATTATCTACTGTATATTAAATAAGTACTGCTTTTAGACTACTTTTTGGAAAAGTTGTTACATTTTTGCAGGGTGAACACTTAGACGTGCTGCGTCACACACGGTGCATTTCTTTCTTTTGACCTGACGTATGAAGCGCCTTCCAGCAGCTTTACCTCAGCTGCCCCTCACCACAGAGCTCTTACCACTCCTTCCTCCAAATCCCGCCAGCTTTTAGTGTTATCATGCCCTTTATTATTGGTTATTTTTCAGTCTGGCGGGCGTATAGTGATATCTCATAGTGGTTTTAATTTCTGTCTTCTTGATTACTAAATGAGAGTCCGCTCCTTTCCATATATTGTTTTTGATATTTACTATTCCTTTAAGTAAATATCAGATCACATTTTTTGCCCCTTTTTTCCTTGGCATGTCGATCTTACACGCACAGATCTGTAAGAATTCCTTGTGGCGATATGCATTGCAAACAGCTTCTCTCAAATTGTGTCATTTATTTCTTGTAACAGAGCCATTTCATGAGTAGAAATTCTTAACTTTAGTGTAGTCAAACCTGTCCATCTTCTGTGGTCAGTGGTTTGTTCCATTCTTTACCTTGAGGTCATGAACATTTTCTCTTCCAAAAGCTTTGTTTTCAAATTTCATCATGGTGAATTTTGACCATCAAAAAGCCATAGAAATTCAGTGGTGAAGAGAAAATGGAATGGCCATCTTGGTCTGTCCTTGTCACTGTTAATTTGAGGGAACTAGTCAGTCCCACATGTACTACGAATAAGTTGATTTTTACAGAAAAACCGGTTTCTCTTTTTCAGGTTAAAATTGCTTACATTAACTTCCTGAATCACTGCTATGTGGATACGGAAGTGGAAATGAAGGAGATTTATACCAGCAATCACATGTGGAAATTGTTTGAGAATTTCCTTGTCGACATCTGCAGGGTAAGGCTTTCTGGAACTAAGGAGACAGTGGGAGGGGTATGTGTGGGTCTGGGTCTCCCTTGTGCAGACATAGGGATGACAGTCACGTCATTACAACTTGCTAGTTGGTGGCACAAAGAGGTACCTGGCTCTTCCACTGCGTCTCATTTCTCTTCATCTTTTACTCCTAGCTTGAGAATAGATTTTATTCGTCAAGCTTCAGGGAAGGTAGATTATTTCTGGTTTTCATTTCATCCCTTATGGGTTGATTTGGGAATGATAATCTGGGACACATTAAAATTAGATATGTAAAGTTTTGTCTGCTTTGACAATGAGTCTCTCCTCGAAGGACACCTTCCTGAGTGTGAGCATTTATCTCCTAAGATCTGGTGTCAAGGGTCCTTCAGATCACATCACTTTCCACCTATTGCTTTCCTGACCCAGCCTTCGGGATGGCTTCAGTCTTAATTTGGTTTTGCAGTGAACTTAATATTTGTTTGGGACTCTACCCTCTCAAGGCACGTCGTGGATTTAATAGGAGCTGTGTGGTGGTCAGGTTGGGGGAAAGTAACCCAGTCCTTCAAAGAATAATTGTGAAATGAATCCCAATTTCAGAAACATTGTGATGCTAAAAAGGAAAAAAAAAAAGTGCGTTGTTGAATCATAGAATGTGGCATTTTCTCCTGACTGTACAGTTACCCGTATAAAACAAGGAACCTATCAGAACTTAATTTCCTTCTAATCAAGGACTGTGTTTAATAATACTCCAATGTTGGCATCACAAATATATCTTGTTCACTTGCCCAGTCATGTCCAGCTGTTTGCGACCCCATGGACTACAGCACGCCAGACCTCCCTGTCCCTCACCATCTCCCAAAGTTTGCCCTAGTTCATGTCCATTGCATCGGTGATGCCATCTAGGCATCTCATCCTCTGACACCCTCTTCTCCTTCTGCCCTTGATCTTTCCCAGCATCAGGGACTTTTCCAGTGAGTCAGCAGTTTGCGTCAAGTGACCAAAATACTGGAGCTTCAGCTTCAGCATCAGTCCTTCCAATGAGTATTCAGAGTTGATATATATAAAATTTAAATATGTATATATTTTAATCTCAAGTTCTTCCTAGTCCTTTAATCCCATAAATCTGGGGGTTTGGCTTGAAATGGAGATCCTGCTTTGCTTCTTTAAATCAGGGCTCGACAGAGTTCTCTGTGAAGACCCAGACAGTAAACATGCTTGGCTCTGTGGGCCATGGGATCTCTGTCACAGCTACGCAACTCTGCTCTGGTAGCGCGAGAGTGACCACAGTGATGTGTAAACAGATGGGCATGGCTGGGTTCCAGTAAAACTTTAAAAACAGCCACCAGCCCTTAACTTGGCTCCTCCTTGCCTTCAGTTGTTCAAAAATGCTTTAAAATTCATCGCTAACTTCACTTTTGGATGTGTCTACCAACTGCTCATTACTGGACTCAGAATGACAGTTGATAGAATTTGATGGCTTTACCCTTTACTTCATAATTTTTAAAATTATATATATGATTTTATATCTCAAATTAGAGGGCTGATGAGTTTGGTAATAAAATGGATGTTGAATATTTGAGGAGAATTCCTCGGTCGTCCAGTGGTTAGAGCTCTCGCTGTTGCTGCCAAGGACCCAGGGTCAGTCCTTGGTTGGGGAACTGAAATCCCACAAGCTGCGTGTTGTAGTCAAACAAAAAAAAAATGAATTTCTTAAACATGTTCTCCTAAATGTGTAATCGTAGTCTAAGCAGCGAAATTATCTAAAGTCCCGGTGAAACCTGAAGTCTCCCTTCACCCCTAAACTTATGCAATTATTCTGAGTCACAGCCCACTACTTCCACCAGTACTGTGGCTCGGTAGAGTTTTCACTGAATGGAGGAGTGTTGTAGGTTT
Source organism: Giraffa tippelskirchi (assembly GCF_054371585.1). Lineage (NCBI taxonomy): Eukaryota > Metazoa > Chordata > Mammalia > Artiodactyla > Giraffidae > Giraffa > Giraffa tippelskirchi. The sequence goes on along the minus strand of NC_137283.1, from coordinate 20,821,622 downwards.
GGAGAATATCATGCCCAGTGGACCTCAGTGATAATACTTGATTAAGTATCTTGATTATATGTGTTAGTTACCTATGACCTAGAGAAGATGAATGACTTACACAGTTTACTTTTAGGGTACCTAGAAGCAACTGTAGGTATTAAGCCTATTAGTGCCTTTTGGGGCTTAATTAGACTGGTCACAAGTTGGTAGGAATTAGGAAGTGATGGTCTTGTAGGTCCCATGCCAACTTTAATGTTTTATAATTCTTTACCATGATACCCAAGCTGATCTGTTTCTCTTTTTCCATGATTCTTTTTTTTTTTTTAAATCATGGTTCCCTTTTATTTATTCATTTATTTTTATTTTTTGGTCTCACCACACATGGCATGCAGAATCTTAGTTCCTTGACCAGGGATCAAACCCATGCCCGCTGCATTGGAATCATGGAGTCTTAACCACTGGGCCACCAGGGATGTCCCTAATTGTTTTCTCTTAAGAGGAGAAATACTGACTTGCAGGCTTTTGCCTTTCCTCTGTTAAGGGTAATTAGCAGAAATAGTCACAGATTTCTTAATTTTACAAGGAACTTGCAGGTGTTGGTACAATGTCTAAAGCATTGACTTGTCCTCCAGGCCTGTAACAACACAAGTGACAGGAAGCACGCAGACTCAATTCTGGAGAAGTATGTCACCGAAATTGTCATGAGCATCGTCACCACGTTCTTCAGTTCTCCCTTCTCAGACCAGAGTACGACTTTGCAGGTAAGAAATATGAACAGAGATAAAGGTAATTCCCAGGAGATCCTCGGCAGATGGACTTGGTGCTGATTCTGGAGTGAGCGGCTGTGGACGAGCCAGCCCTCCGCGAAGCATTAATAACAGATGCTTTTCTCTTCGTGGAGAATGGTTTTTACAGGGATTGCATGGATGATGAAGTACCTGAGAATGTTTTTATGTGACAGATGGTTCTATTGTTGTTGATTTTTTCCCTGAAAATGCCTTCTTTTTTTCCCCCTCTTTAATCTTGTTGATTCTTTACCTCCAACCTTAGCAAGACAAGCAGCTTTCAAATGAGTGGTAGCATGTTAACACTTGTTTATAAAATTTTTTCTTTTTTTATTTTTGGCCACGTTGGGTCTTTGTTGTTACACATGGGCTTTGCTTTCTTTAGTTGCCGTACTTGGGCTTCTTATTGTGAGGGGGCTGCAGTAGTTGCAGTGCGTGGGCTCAATGGTTTCGGCTCCTGGGCTCTAGGGCACAGGCTCAGCAGTGGTGCACAGGCTTAGCGACTCTGTGGCATGTGGGATCTTTCCAGACCCAGGAGGGAACCCATATACCCTGCATTGGCAGGCAGGTTCTTCACCACTGGGCCACTAGGAAAGTCCAACACTTAATAAAACATGTCTGGGAATCTCCATTATACCCCCAAAATGTGTGCCTACAGTTTATCAGAAGGGGTACATGGCTAGCGGGAATGAGACGTCCTTGAGCCTTGATACTACGGCTCCCGCATTCCACCAGCCCCAGCACGTGCTGATCACTGGCGCCTCCTAGAGTTGTGCAGCAGCCCTGCAGGCTAATTGTCAGTGTACTTAGACTTTCAAACATGTGAATCCCTGGACCTGGGAGATGTTTTCATTATTCTTGGATAAGTCACTCTTCTTTCTATAACTGAGGTCTGGGTCATTGGCTGTGGGAGTCTTACTGCAGGTCCGTGTACACAGCCTGCAGAATGAAAATAAAACTTGGTCTCCAGTGGCCAGAAGAGCAGTAGTAACCATCCTTGTCATGCATGTAGATGGAGGGTGTCCTAGGGTTGGTGCATGGCCCAGGCTGGTTGAATTATAGACAAATAACCTTAAGTGAGGTAAATTCTCCAAGAGAAGAGTGATTCCCCGTCAGTGTGATATCACTGGTATGTTTATTACATACTGCTATTCTGTTACTCCTGCAGAGGAGTTCATATTAACTTAGTACTCACGGTATTATCCCCATTTTGCAGCTGAACAAATTGAGGCTCAGGGGATTAAATTACCATCCTCAACTGTGGTCAGCACTGCTAATTGGCAAAACCGTGATTTCAACCCAGATGTGTCTGACTCTAAAACCTGAATTTTGGAATTTTTAGTGAGATATGTTTTCTTAGGAACTGTTGGTAACCTGTCTAATTTAGCTTAACTGCTAGCCTTTGGTTATCTCTAAAGTATCATTAAGTTAGAATACCACCTTTAGAATGTCTGTACATGGTTTTTGTGTCATTTGGGGAGGAAGAACTTGTCAGATCCCAAGCACATGAGTTGCTAGAGGCCAAAATGTGCGCCTTACCAAGAGCCGTTCTACTCAGAGCCAACTGCTTTGGTTAATCAGGATGAACTTGCTTCTCTTGTCATTAAAAGTGACCATTGCTATGAGGCAATTCCCATTCTCCTAGAGACTGAGAAACAGTGTTGCAAAACCAAATGTCAATGTCAGCCAGTCAAAGTAATTGGAAACCATTAAACAGGAATTTGTGTTTTGGGTTTTTGGTCTTGGTCCCTGCTCTCTCCTTCCCCTGCCTTTTCTCTGAAACCACGTTTAACCCAATTATTAGGCAGGAGTGGCCAGAGATATCAATCTTCAACCTTTTACATCTTGAGCGAGGCCCTGGTTATCCAAATATAATTAAAATACATAGTCCAAGCTGGATTCCTAGAATAATTATTTTGAAGGAATACTGTTTTCGAAGCTGTCCTAACCTGTCTCATTTATCTGTTGAAAAGCCTGCATTGTTTCCCCAGCTATTTGTACCTCCGTCCGTCATGCCTCTTGTGTTTCATACCTTTCCTTCCTTTCTTTAGCCTGTGTTTCTGAGGGAGGAAAATGGTGGACTTGGAGTTTTGTTGCATTTAAGGCACGAGTGGAATGTCCAAGGCGCGGCTGGAAATGCGGGTTCTGGGAGGAACGACAGGACTTTGAAGCCTTTTGGAGCTTCCCTGGTGGCACTGTGGTAAAGAATCTGCCTGCCAGTGCAGTAGATGTGAGTTCCATCTCTGGTCTGGAAAGATCCCACATGCCGCGGAGCAACTAAGCCATGCGTCGCAGCTGCTGAGCCTGAGAGCTGCAGCTGCTGAAGCCCATACACCCTAGAGCCTGTGCTCCGCAACAAGAGAAGCCACCACCATGAGACGCCTGTACACCACAGCTAGAGAGTAACCCCCCCGGCTGCAACTAGAGAAAGCTCTGGCAGGGACAGAAAACCAGCTTGGCCATAAATAAGTAAAATTATTTTTTTAAAAAAATCTTTGGAGGCTTTTAAAGCCGGACAGAGTTGGTTTCCCGTCTTTCCCAGTTCTATGAACTTGGGGAGATCTCGGAGCTTCAGAACCGTTTTCTTACATGTTAAACAAGGTTATAGTATGACTGGGATGATGACCCAGTGTGACCTGCCGATGACTGGGAGAATTAATGTTTATGAATATTTAGCACAATGCCTGGTACACGGTAGTTGCTTAACAACTGGCAGCTTGTACTGTGTCCTGCTGGACCGCCAGCTACAATGGAGTGGGGTGAGGGGGACAGAGACGGGTCTCAGATACTCTTCTATCCTGAGCACCATGCCTGCCCCTGGAAGGTGCTCATTTGTTAAGTGAGCAAATGAATCGTGTAGACTCAGGAGAAGGGAACTGTGAAGGCCAAGTATTAATGCTTGCCAGTGCATGTCTTGGCAGGAAAAAGAAGAAGCAGACTAGAAAGGTCCTGGGCAGAGCACAGATAATTAAGGACAGATTATACAACAGGCCAGAGGGAGATTAAGGGATTATCTTGCCCTCAGGATGGAATTCATGAGCAAAACAGAGCCTTGAGAACTAAGCAGGGGAGAATCTCAGGCAGAAGGTGCTGGGCAGCCATGTTCATTAGCTCAAGAGGTTGCATGAGCTGGTGCCCCCAGATTGGCCATTAGAATAGGAAATTAGGAATCAGTTGCTCTGGCCGATTGACTCATCTTTTGTTTATTCAAGTGCCAGATGGGAAAGAACAGATGCTCAATAAATGTTGGCTCAATTGAATTCATTTAGTTGAAGGATTTTTTTTCCTTGAAGTTAGGCCATTGAGTCCCCATCTCAAGTTCCATCAGAGGGGACCAAGAACTACAGGTCCAAGGCGGCCTCATCAGCTGGTACATCCTCCCCAGCTCCCTCAGCCCAAGCACAGTCCAGCCTTGGGACGCAAGCCTGCTCAGTCTCTAGGGATGTGACACCAGCCCGGGTCACTGAGGTTTGATGGGTTCAGAGTAGGACTTATTTTCATTAATTTTTATTTTTTCTATTGTAGTACAGTTGATACACTATGTTGCGTGTGTTTGAGTCTTGCAGCAACTTGATTCACTTATGCCCTTAGCTCTTCTTTTTCGAATTCTTCTCGCATGTAGGTTATTACCGAATGTTGAGTAGAGTTCCCTGTGCTTCCAGTAGGTCTACCTTGATCATCGATTTTATGAATATCACTGTGTTTATGTTAATCCCAACCTCCTAATTTCTCCTTAGGCCCTGCCCAGCTTCACCCTCATTAACTCTAAGTTTCCTGTCTGTGAGTCTCATTTTGATTTGAACATCAGTTCACTGTGATCAGTTTTTAAATGTGATGTGTAAGTGATATCTGATGTTTGTCTTGCTCTGTCTGACTTATCGGACCTGGTGTGATCATCTCACAGTCCATTCTTGTTGCTGCAAATGGCATGATTTTCTCCTGTTTTATGGCTGAGTCTTAATCCATTGGGTATCCGTAGCATATCTTCATCCATTCATCTGTGGATGGACATTTCAGTTGTTCCCATGCCTTGGCTATTGTAAATAGTGCCACAGACATTGTTGGGGTGCCTGTGTCTTTTGGAAGGATGGTTTTCTCTGAAGACATGCCCGCCCAGGAGTGAAATCTTGGAATCTCATGGGAACCCTATTTTTTTTTTTTTTTTTGAAGGGATTTCCATACTGTTCTGTGTAGAGGTTGTTACCAGTGTACGTTTCCACCAACAGCGTAGTAAGTTCCCTTTTCCTCAGGCCCTCCCTAGCATTTATTCTGCGTAGACTTTTTAATGCCTGTTGCTTGGGAATAACCTCCTCATCATTTTGATTTGCATTTCTCTAATCATTAGGGATGCTGAGTGTGTTTTCATGGGAGTTTTCTTTTTAAAGAATTTGAGGATAACTTAGCCCCTGAAATTGGCTTCTTGAGAGTCAGCCCTGTTTTAAATTCATCTTCAATTACTTCCCACAGGGCATTTCTTGAGGGCAGGGTTCTTAAGTGCCCAGATTGAAGGGTTTTCAAGTTGTAGTCGTGGAAGCGTCCACAAGGCAGACGCGCTTCTTCATTCCCCACTGATGTAACTTGAGCAAGCGGAGCCTTAGAGAAACGCATGTTTCTGGGTTGGAAGTTAGAGTGAAAATTGCCCGAACAGACACCCAAAGGGTTGTATCTCATTACCTTTTCCCACTTACCCTTGCCCACCACCCCGAAACAAATCCCAAGCCCTGCAGAAGTGCTGCGCTGAGGGTGCTGTAGGTAGATGGCAGGTAGGTGGGGCGGCCCAAAGGAAGGAGGCTGGAAGTGGGAACCCCACCACCAGGATCCTAGAGACCAGGTGAGTTTGCAGAGGTCTTCCTGCCCAGCAGGTCCACCATCCTTTGCAGGCACTGGGTTTGACTTAGGTCTAAGAAGGGCAGCCTGGATCTGGGGATGGTGGTTCCATCCTGGGGGGCCCAGGCACTACAGGTCCAAGGGAGTCTCTTAGCTAGTATATCCTCCCCACCTCCCTCAGCCCCAGCATAGTCCAGCCTTGTGACCCTAGCCTGCGCAGGCTCCAGGGATGTGATAGGCATTTCTTTCTTTTTTGTTTGTTTCTTTCTTTTTATTTTTCCTTTGCTGTATAGTTTTTGTGGGCTTCCCAAGTGGCACTAGTGGTAAAGAACCCGCCTGTCAATACAGGAGACATAAGAGATGGGGTTCAGTCCCTGGGTTGGGAAGATCCCCTAGAGGATAGTTTATATACATTGTTGTATTTGTTGAATTTGATTCACTTATATATCCACATATCTGCTTTTTAGACTCTTCACTTATTTATGGTATTTCAGAGTGCTAAGTGGAATGGAGTTCTCTGTGATATATAGTAGGTCCTTGTTGATGTCTATTTTATTAAAATATGTTTATATTACTGTGTATATGGCATGCCATATTATGGCATATTAACATGCCAACCTTCTGATTTATCCCTCACCCCCTACCTTTACCTCTGGTAACTGTCAGATTTTTTAAGTCTTTGAATCTGTTTGTTATGTAAACGGGTTCATATGAGTCAATTTTTAGATTCCACCTCTAAGTGATATTTTACGATATTTGTCTTTCTCTTTCTGACTTAGCTTAGTTAGTATTATCATCTCTAGGTTCGTCCATGTTGCCGCAGATGGCATTATTTCATTGTGTGCGTGTTTTTTTGAAGCCTGAGTCATATTCCGTTGTCTATATGGACCACACCTGTGCTGTCTATTCACCTGTTGCTGGATATTTTGGTTGCTTCCTTGTCCTGACTATTGTAAATAGGATTGTAGTGAAAGTTGGGATGCTTGTGTCTTTTTGAGTTAAGGTTTTCTTTGGATATATGCCTAATAGTGGAATTGCTGGATCATTTGGTAGCTCTGTTTTTTTAGGATTCTCAATGCTGTTCTTTGTAGTAGCTATACCAATTTCCGTTCTGTTGAACAGCATAGGAGGGCACCATTTCCTTCCACGCCTTGTCCAGCATCTATTCTTTGAAGACTTTTTGAGGATGACCATTCTGAGTGGTGTGGGGTGATACCTCAGTGTGATTTGATTTGCATTTCTCTTAATAATTAGCGAAGTTGAGCATCTTTTCATGTGTTTTTATTTTTCTTTTAACAGTGTAAGATTTACCTCTTGAAATAGGGTTCTGGAAAACCTGCCTTTTTTTGAATTATTTTTCGATGGTCTACACCAAGGTATTTCTTGAGGTCACATGTCATTTACAGCTCCGCAGGGCTTGAATATTCAGTGCTCATTCGCACTCCTTTTGAAGTTGTTACGAGAAATGGCCACAAGGCGGCAGCATTTCTTCGTGCCCAACAGGTCTTGCTATTCGTGCCCATCAGCGCGCGTTTGAAAATTGTTGTTATGAGAAACGGCCACAAGGCGGCAGCATTTCTTCATGCCCAGCTGGGCTTCCTTGGACAAGCAGAGCCTTAGTAAGAGTAAGGTTTGTGGGCTGTAAATTAGACACAGGGGCTTGTGTCTCCTTACTTCTTTCCCGTATTTTTCATCCCCCAGACAAATCCCAACCCTTGCAACACCGCTTTACTGAGGGTTCTGTCTCCGTGGGTAGGGTGACTCTAAGGATGGAGTCTGGAGGTGGCACCTCCACCTGGAGACTGGGGGACTGTTCCAGACTCTTCCAGTCTAGGGGGTCTGACTTCCTCTGGGTACACTAGGCTTTGTTTAGCTATAGGCGGGCCTATCTGGATCTGGAGATGGGGGAAACCGGGCACCACTACTGGTCTTGAGGGGTGGGTTCGCTTGCCGCCGCTTCCTCCCCAGGTTCCTCAGCCCCAGGACAGTCCAGCCTCGAGGCCCAAGGCTGCCCGGTCTCCAAGGATGTGACACCAGCCCGGGTCACCAAGACCTGACATCCCCTCAGGAAGACTCTGCTATCCCCTCAGTAGAGTGGGCATTTGTTTGCTTCTTCTGTTTTTTTTTTTTTAATTTCACTCTTATTTTATATTGGAGTATAGCTGATCATTCGTTTCAGATGTACAGCAAAGTGATTCAGTTATCCACACACACTGTCTATTCTTTCTCAGGTTCTTTTCCATTGTAGCTTACTGTAAGATATTGAGTATATTTCCCTGGGCTATACACTAAGTCCTTGCTGGTTATCTAGTTTATATATAGTAGCGTGCATATTTTAATCCCAAACTCCTAATTTATCACTCTCCCCTTTGGTAACTACGAGTGTGTTTTCTATATCTGTGAGTCTACTTATGTTTTGTAAATAAATTCAATTGTATCATGTTTTTTAGATTCCACATATAAACGATCTCATAACCCATTTTAATTTCTTACAGTGATCTTCCTTTGCCCCTAGCACTTTACACTTGTTTTCCTTTCGTCTAAGAAAGTTCTGTAGTATATCTTCAGTACTTTTTTTCTTTGCTATATTAAGTCCTCCTGTGTTTCAGGGGGGATATGCACGTACATCCTCCTAAAACTGCAGACCAGTGCAGTATTGTACCGTCCATGGTGACCTTTGCCATGCAGGCCTAAAGCTACCCTGATGTGGATAGCTTCAGATGGAGACCAAAATTGTAGTTTGCAGATGCCTTCAGGAGTCAGTGTCAGATTGCTAAAGTCGTTGTTTGAGTTCTTTTATTTCAAAATGAGTATAAAGTTTCATGGAAAGGGATAAATCCTCCTCTGCAGTTAACTTGCAAGTACTCACCTGTGGCAAATTAACACTTGTGCGTAGTCACCATGAGAACCATAGTCTCTTTTTATCATTGGAGACACTGCCTGAAATAAACAAGGAGTATTCTAGGTGAGACCCACTTTATGAACGCTGATTAAAAAGTATGGGTTCTACTCATATAACATCTGAAAAGAACTCGGGGAGTTCGTCAGCCTCAATCTTTGTATTTTATATACTGCATGAAGTTAAAGGTCAGAGAAGTAAAGTGACTTGCCTACAATCACACAGCCAGTTGGTAACGAGACAAGAATACCAGCACTGAGGCTGTGATCCCACTGCTCCGTCCAGTGGTCAGACTTAGCATCAAGTTTGTGCATTGCCTTAAAATGCTTCTGACTTGTCCTCCGTTGGCTCGGCCACTTCCGGAATCCCGTTCATCACCGGCCACCACCTCCCACTCTTGCCTAAGGGTCTGTGAACCTGTGGTTCAGGGCAGTGTCTGCTTCTGACCAGTTTCTCGGTCGCTCACAAATAAATGTCTTCACACGGCCTCCTCCTTGTCCTCTTTCTTGCAGACTCGCCAGCCTGTCTTCGTGCAGCTGCTGCAGGGTGTGTTCCGGGTTTACCACTGCAACTGGCTCATGCCGAGCCAGAAGGCCTCGGTGGAGAGCTGCATCCGGGTGCTCTCTGATGTAGGTAAGACTCCGCCTCGGTTTGGATTTCACGCGGTGCAAACAGGCCACCCAGCAGTGATCAAGGCCACCCTGGACAGAGCACCAGCTCCATAGCTCTGCGGAGCTCCCTCACACTGGAGGCTGCAGACCCAGGGCTGGAACCGCGATCCTCTTGATTCTTAAACCTCCCTTTCATCTCTCCAAGCCAGCACCTCCCAAAGTTCAGAGCCAGCAAGTCCCAAAGAAAGATGGGCTTTGAAAAGCCAGATTGCATGGTTAAATGTTAGGCAAGTCTTGGCGAGTTCCAGTGTGCTCAAGTGTATTCAAGGACCTGGGAAGCCCCTCGTTGAGAAAGGCATTTGTTGAATCCAGTAAACATAGTTGACCACATGGGAACTTTTTTTTCATGCAAAGCACATGTCCACCCCCGGGGAACACCCTTTGTCAGAGATGGTGGTGAAAGGTTGTTGCTGGACCACGAAAAGACGGCCGGGATTCTTGGCCTCCGGAGGAGAGGAATTCAATCCGGGGCCAGAGACGAGGCTTGATCGCTCAGAGCTTTTGTGTGATAAAGTTTTTTTAAAGTATAAAAGGGATAGAGAAAGCTTCTGACATAGGCATCAGAAGGGGGCAGAAAGAGTACCCGCTTGCTAGTGTTAGCTGCTGCTAAGTCACCTCAGTCGTGTCCGACTCTGTGCGACCCCATGGACTGTAGCCTACCAGGCTCCTCCATGCATGGGAGTTTCCAGGCAAGAGTACTGGAGTGGGGTGCCATTGCCTTCTCCACTAGTGTTAGTGGAGTTATATACTCTAAGATAACAGGATTAGCCAGAAGGTTTAATCCAGAGACTGTCCTCAGGCAGGATGCATTATTGTTATATAATCCTAAGGAATGTAGAGAGAAAAGAAAAAAAAGTTTGTCCTTTCTTCCTCCTTGAGAATTGCAGACCCCTCTCTCCTTGGGGACCCCTAGACTCCTTACCAACCTGCCTGGGAAATGACCTCAGCGGTCTGCTCCCTGCTGCCTCTCGGAGGTGAAGCTTCTCCATCCCCTACCCCCTCCCCTCCTGCTCCCCATCGCCCCTTGTCGGCAGCTTTGAAAGGAAGTTACGACCATCGCTTCACCCTGATTTTGTCGGTCTCTGTTCCCTTGCCCTGTTCCACCCCCTCCCCATAAATACTATGAAAAGGGAAAGCCTTCCTTCCTAAACTGCGAAGGGTTATCTGCCTCTGGTAGCTTTTTAGATCCCTGGAGACACCAGAGAAGACGCGTAGCTCTCAGCGCTGTTGAGCAGTTGTGCTCCGCTGGGCTTGTCGCCTGATCGCAGTCTTCCCTGCCTAATTCCCTTTATATGAGTATGGCAGGCACTTGTGTCTTTTTATTATTTACGTGGCACTATTTCACAATAAGAGATTAGGCTTTTGAAAGGATGTACGTAATTATAGGTTCATGATGTGATAAAATAGGGCCCTGAGATGGGATCCCCAGATAACCCCAAATTCTGCCCATATATGATGGTGCCTCTTGAGGTTGTTGGTTAAAAGTGGGGCAAGTTGCTGAGTTTGCTAGCTCAGTGATGATCAGAGAGAGGAAATGTTTTAACAGTCTTGGCAGTGATGAGAAAAGGCGAGGAACGTTGGTGTTTGTAAGACAGTAGACCATGAAAACTGCACAGCCCATGAACCCCAGCACTTTTGTGCTTCTGCTGGCATGCAGCTTTGAAGACAGGCAAGAGTTGTCTTGCTTTTTTTTTTTTTTTTAATGTTGTTGGATCTCCCAGATAGAAAGAAGGGATTGTTCGTCTGGTTATCTAACTTTTTTAAATTAACTTTTTATTTGGCAATAAATTTAGACTTACAAGAACACTGCCAAGATAACACAGAGTTCCCATATACCCTTCACCCAGTCTCCCTCGATGTCTGCATCTTACATTACCAGCTATGTTTGTCAAAACTAAGAAACTGAGATTGGCCTATTGCTATGAACTAAACTTCCAGACTTGGTTTTCAGCCCTTTTCCACTAATGTCCTTTCTCTGTTCACAGTGCCACGTAGGCCACCACATTACGTTTAGTTGTCTCTGGTCTATGACAGTTTTTCATGTGTGCATGCGCAGTCATGTCTGACTCTGCGACCCCATGGACTGTAGCCCACCAGGCTCCCCTGCCCATGGGATTCTCCAGGCAAGAATACTGGAGTGGGTCCAGACCTTCCTTATTTTCTATGACCTTGACCATCCTCAGATGTCCTAGTCAAGTATCTGTAGAATGTTCCTCCTTTGTGGATTTGACTGGTTTTCTCATGATGAGACTGGAGTTGCCCTTTTTTTTTTAAGGTAGTTAAAAGGAAAACAACAGCCTGTATGGATAGAATAGCTTATGTCACAGTAGATGTTGTCTTTTGTACTATGTTTGGCTTAAAACAGCATTTTGTAGATGGTTGAAAGAATACGAAACCGGAGAATTTTTCAAAAAGCAGTTTACTGCTCAGATGAGTTCCCTGTCTTGATAATTCTTAAAATGTATAGATATATCTGAGCCCCTATGAAGTCATTCATTGATGAAGCCCATTGGACCTACCTAAACCGTGTGACCTTGGAGCATGTAACTTCCCTCACAGCTGCTGGCCTCAGAATTCACTTTGGAAAACCCGACCTAACAGATAGTGAGGTTCAGCTGAACTGCGTATCCATGCTAACGTTGTAGGCATGGACACGCCTGCCTGTGGGATGATGGGGTGGGTTTACGTCTCTGGGGGGCTCTCTCATCAGAGCTGTGGGCTCACGAGCCCCCTCTCTCCTGTGCAGCCAAGAGTCGGGCCATTGCCATTCCCGTGGACTTGGACAGTCAGGTCAACAACCTCTTCCTCAAGTCCCACAACCTCGTGCAGAAAACCGCCATGAACTGGCGACTGACAGCTCGCAACGCAGCCCGCAGAGACTCGGTCCTGGCTGCTTCCAGGGACTACCGGAACATCATCGAGAGGCTGCAGGTAATGCCCGGTCCTGATGGAGGCGACCCATAACCCAGCCCGAGGCGGCTCCCCACACGGAAGGGCTTCCTTGAGCCAGAGGAAATCCAGGGTTGGCCCCAGGCAGGTATCAGTGTGATGAGTGAGTAGTCAAATGCAGATATGTGTGTTGGGCCAGGAGAGCAAAGCTCCTTGGGACCCAGAAAAACTCCCGACAAAGTCATGGTCTCAGAGGCTGTGCATGGATTTACGAATCTCTTTTTCAAGAAGTCCCTTGTCACTTATTAGGAAAGAATAAATCAGTGTCAGAAGAGGATGCTTAGAATAGGAGTGTAACAGCTGCCATTTTTTTTCCATCATCTTGGGATTTTGGCCTCTTGAATCGGTAGGTAAACAAGTGTAATCATAACTGAGAGAGGAGTTTTATATCACATGAGCCAAATGAAAATAAAAGTGTTACTAAATTCTAGCTAGATTCTACTCTGTTCACATTGTGCCTACAAAGAGACGCGCTCTTCTGTTAAGAGGGAGAGTAGTAAGGATTAGATGACGTGAAACATTTAAACACACGTCGTAATATTAACTAACATATTCCTTTGAACAAGCACCTCAGGTGATTTCCTCACAGATGACACATGGACCATGGTTAGAGAATCACAGATCCTTCAGATGAGCTTGGTGCCATGGTGCAGAGTGGGGTCTTAAGCCAGTGCCCGATTGTGGCTCCACTGCTTAGAAATGCATAACCTTAGGGAAGTTACTTAATTTCTCCAATTTCCTAACTTGTAAAATCATCTAATAGTAACACCTACGTCATGGGGTTGATATGAAGATTAAGAGACTTAAGACGTTCCAGTAACTTGTGCCTGCCTAAGAAATGACAGCAGCTACTATTTTATTCTCTGACTCTTCTGGAGATTACTGGGCTCAGCAAGGTGTTTTTTGCTCAGGTTTGTTCATGCAATTGCAGTCAGATGGTGATTGTGTTTGGACTTATCTTGAAATCTCACTTATTCGCATGTTTGGCAGTTGATACTGATTGTTAGCTGGGACCTCAGCTCTCGCCTAAAATATCTACATGGAGCCTCCCCATAGAATATGGGCTTCCTCACAACATGGCGGCTGGGTCCCGAGTATAAGTCTGGAGAGATAGATAAGTATAAAGCGATATTGCCTTAACGACCTGGCTTCAGAAATCACATGGCATCCTTTCTGTCATATTCTTTGGGTCAAGATAATGATGTATGTCCACTTAGGTTCAAGGGGAGAGGACATAGACCACCATTTGTTGAAGAAGAGCTTGCAAAATCATTTATACTGCAGTGTTTGTACAGCAATGGAAAATGCAATACACTTAAAGCACAAAGAAGCCGGCAAGTAGTGAGCCAGGTCACTTGATCACTGCTCTTCTTATTAATATTATTATGGTCATTATCCTTATGACCATAATAATTATCATGAATAGGTGAAGTAAATGAATCTCTGAGGGTTACACAAGTTGCTGCTGCTGCTGCTGCTAAGTCACTTCAGTCGTGTCCGACTCTGTGTGACCCCATAGACAGCAGCCCACCAGGCTCCCCCGCCCCTGGGATTCTCCAGGCGAGAACACTGGAGTGGGTTGCCATTTCCTTCTCCAGTGCATGAAAGTGAAAAGTGAAAGTGAAGTCGCTCAGTCGTGTCTGACTCTTAGCGACCCCATGAACTGCAGCCCACCAGGCTCCTCCGTCCATGGCATTTGCCAGGCAAGAGTACTGGAGTGGGTTACCTAAAGACAAATGAGTTCATTGATGCATTCATCAGCCCCACCATAGACACAGGGGATACAGCAACCAAAGCCAGAAATAATCTTGACCTTCATGGAGTCTCCAGTGTTGGAAGGGAGAGAAACAATGAGCAAATCACACAGATAAAAGTAAAATGGTAAGAGAGACAAACACTGCAAAGGAGTGAGCAGTGCTATGAAAAATACTGATGAGGAAGCTCATCTTGCCTGGAGCTGGGGGTAGTGGTCAACAAAGGCATTGCTGGGGAAGGAACATTGGAAGCAAGACCAGGGGACAGGAGGACTGACTTAAAAGAATGGAAGGGAAGGGAAGAGCATGTGAAGAGACCATTGTACAGGGGAGAATACGGCACAGAGACCTAAGGAAGGTTAGCTTGGCTAGAGCCCACAGAGCTGGATGGACGGGCAGGGGTTTTGCAGGTCAAGGAAGGAATTTCAGCCTTGTCATGACAGAGCCACTTCTTCAACAAAGGTAGCATGATTCCCCATGGAGGGTTTCCTGATCCCCACTATGGTTTAGAAAGAGGAAGGTCACTGGATTGTAGAATCATAACTGGATGAACACACAGCATTTTCTCCTGCTCAAACTAAATTATCCGTGGCTTAGAAACACACCAGTGCTCTTGTTAGATCATTATGCATATTCTTGGGTAACAGAATAAAATACATAAGTTTAGGCAGCGCTTGTTTTAAAGACTTGACCAGTAGCCAAAGCGATCCTCATTTATCTAATGAGTTATTGTCTGTCTGAGTCCCTGCAGTTGCGAGATTGCTCAGAACGGCAAAAGTTGTCATAATGTGAGAACATTAACTTGCAAATGAAGCGCTTATATGATTAACCCCCATTCAGACATCCCCCTCACTTAACACTGGCATCTCCCCCTGCCCATCGCTTCGCCATCCTTGTCTGTTGGTCTCTCCCCGATTGCCGAATGTTCTACATTTGACAATACAATGCAAATCAATTGCAATGTGAAGTTCCAACCTGGCAAAAGATGCAAGATTTCGTGAACACGATGCCGAAGAACTGTTTCAATCTTGTACAAAAGTTGGAGACAGATAACGATTTGCCAGAGTTAGGACCTGTAACTGTTGAAGAAGAGGAAATTGGGTGCTTTCCCAGAGGGAACTGTTAGGGAAACTGACAAAATTCTCAAAGAATTTTGCCAAAACGACCCTCTTTCTGACTGTGGTATGAAAGTCAGTCCAAACTAAGGGATGTTGCAGTGTACTCTCATAATCTTGTTGGGAAGATTGCCCCCTGCCCAAAGTAGTTTGATTCATTTGTGTATTCTTTAATGCATCCTAAAGATGATGAGTGATAACAAATTTTGTTAAATATAAGATGAAGTAGAATTGTATTCATAAGTTTTAGTTTCTAGATAAAAGATCACTCAATTCTTTGTGAATTTGGGGCCTATGAAATTTGGGTCCCTGATTGAGATGAATGCAATTAAAGTGGGCTTTCTCCCTGCAAAGCTTCCTGGTTAATTATCTGATCTTCCCCAGCGTGTTATGTTCTGCCTTTCTTAGCCAGCTTGCCGGTAGCCTGGTTCTCGGTTAGCAAGCCAGACGGCAGACTTTAGCATCTTTTGGAGATAATTTCTCATCTGTTTTCCTGCCATTTGCCTTTATATGGTGTTTGTTGTGTTGGTTTTGCTGCTCTTTCAACTTCTCTCTGTTTTCCTTTCCTACAGCTATGTGTTTTGCATTTGAAGACCATCATGCTATCAGGGTACATGTATTTAGCATGTTGATACAGCATGTTCATTCATTTGTGTTCTCATTTTTATATGATATTATATGAATAATTCATGCTCATTGGAAATAATTTGACAATACTCACAAGTACCACTAAATAGAAGAAAACTGGAATCACCTGTAATCCCACCTCTCAGAGAAAACCACTAATGATGTTTTAATGTTTGCTGCGTATCCTTTAGACATTAATGTTGCTGATAAAAAGTGGATCTTAGAGTCCATACTATTGTTTGGCCATTTTTTTTTTACACTTGTAGACCCCTTTCCATGTTGTCGAATGTACTTTTTGCATCCTGTTTTAAAACATACGGAATGATCCCTTGGGTAGCATAAGGAGCATCTCACAGAGCGGGTGGGAAGGATGTTATGTCTTTGTTATTTCTCTGTTTTCTGCGTCAGGGTCTAATGCTTCAGGTAACCGTTGGGCAATGTCTAATAACTTGAGGCACATACCAGACGGTGCTGAGGTTACTGTAACCCAGCCTAGTCTGTGGTCATGCCTCAGGTCAGAAATGAATGTTCCCACCCTCCCGGGGTCGCCTCCTGCCCAAGCTGCTCACCAGGGCCGTGCTTCCGTTCCAGGACATCGTCTCGGCCCTGGAGGACCGTCTCCGGCCCCTGGTGCAGGCCGAGTTATCTGTGCTGGTGGATGTCCTCCACCGGCCCGAGCTGCTCTTCCCGGAGAACACGGATGCCAGGAGGAAGTGTGAAAGCGGGGGCTTCATCTGCAAGTAAGCAGCACCTCCTGCCACAGTGCTTGGTGGGGCAGAACTCCGATCACCAGATGCAGCACTGGTTCCCGGGGAAGGCGGGGCTGGCCTGGTGTTTGATGAAAACAACCAGGTCTGGTGCTGGGGGTCTGTTCTGACCATTCTAAAGGAAGTGAGTAGCTGCAGTCCTCCTTAGCGACACTGTTGTTTGGTGACAACTTCTCCTTTGAGAACCGTACGCCCGGTCGTTCATCTTCCACTCCCACGTGCGGGCAGGATGCCCACCGTGGACTGACATACAGACTCCAAAACCCCTGGCCCTTGAATCCTCAGAAAGCTCAGACCTACCAGGGCCTCACAGTCTTTTCCCAGCAGCTTTGTAGTTTCTCGATTTATGCCGTGGGGCATAATCGAGAAGAAGCAACTGGTCCCATGACCAGAGGTCGCTGTCTGATTTTCACCCTAAGGTTGGTTGGTTGGTTAGCTTGAGCATGAACTCTGCAGCTTTTTTATTTTTCTGGGCCCGTCAAAGGATAAGACTGGATAAACAGAACGATGTGTTTGCCCCAACCATCATACTCTTGAAGTTCTTTTTTTTTTTTTTACACTGCTGGCATTTTTTTTTCTTCACTGCTGACATATTTTGGCCACGTTATTGACAATCCTCAGTGGGTAAATAACTGCACTCCATAAACAGCAGTTCTGAGTGCGCCTCTGTCTCCCTTCGGACCTGTTTGCTGATGCTGACCAGCAGGTGTCGCTATTGAGACACCGACCAGCTGTTAGTGAAGGGACTGCCGGGAAGTCTGTTTAAGTCTGGGAGCCTTTGGTAAAGTATTAGTTCATTAGCAGACTAGTTACAATAAGTTTTTTTTTTTTTTTTACTTTAAAAATTGTTTCAGGGATGTAATTCGTGGTTTTCCCCTCCATTCAGGTTAATCAAGCACACTAAACAGCTGTTGGAGGAGAATGAGGAGAAACTCTGCATTAAGGTCCTTCAGACCCTCAGAGAGATGATGACCAAAGACAGAGGCTATGGAGAAAAGGTACTGCCTTTTATTTTCACGTGAAAACCAGGTGTTTCTATTAGACAGAAGCAGAGTGGGGGCACTTAGAAATCTACTTTAGTTCAGGTATATTGACTGAAAAAAAAACCTATTCTTGCCCTGAAGGTAATTAAATCATATGAGTCTCTCTTTAGAGTCGTATACACTTAGGTGTCTCTTTTAGGCTGTTTGCCATACAATCTATATTCAGAAAAATAGGAACAACAAGATTTTTCCGTCTGTTTAAATTCCCAGTGAGAATGCAAATGCCTCTTGTGTACCAAGGTGTGTGAGTCCCTGAATTTTGGGTTCCAGCTGAGCATACCTGTGGGTTTACTTGCTTCTTTCTGGTGAGATGTTACACAATCCTCCCAGTGTATGAAGAAACTGCCTCTAGTTCTAACTGGAATGAAGACAGACAGACATGTCACCTTTTCTAACTGAGATTGGGAAATGGACCATCCCTGGGAGCTGAGACTTCTTAGCACATGTACTGAGCCATGATGTACAGAAAACAACCCTCACACCCCCGATTTTGGTCCAAGTGGGATACAAAGAGCCCCATTGCTCCTCCTTTCTGCCCCCAGCGAAAAACAGGGCCTGAATTTAAGTCTCACCAGTCTTCTTTGAAGGCAATAATATTCATTTACTATCTTGAAGCCACTTTTATGAGCCTATTCTGAGTAGGTAAATGTGCTGATATCATTGACTTATCAAATACACAGTAAATAACTTTTATTCATCTCTGTGAGGAAAGCTTGATAATTAAATCACAGCCTCCCTTGTCAAAAGAGATGGTGACAACTAGATTCTTGAAAGCCTAAAACACTGTCAGAATCTTGCTTTCTAACCTAGACAGTGTCTGTCCTTAATATTAGAGCAATTCAACTTGTGAGGATCTTTGGATAAAAGCAAATAAAACAGAAAGGTACACAATCCTTTTTGCAGTTTACATTCTTCCACTGGCCCCAAACCACAATGCTTTTAAACATCAATCTAAACTAGTAAAATATACAAATTCAAACTTGAATACATGTTACTTAGAAAATAAGTGTTTATAACTCAGGAGGAATTTTGTGGTGGAAATATGCCAGAATAGAGTTTGTAAATATAAAAGCAAGGAACACTGGTACAAATGGGCAGTAATGAGATGACCAGTCTGCACTGTGTAGACACCCAGGTAGGTCTTGCCCTTTATAAGGTGAGGAGAACAGATAATACACTTATCAGATAAGTAAATAATAACCATTTATTCCACAGGATGTTTGTTTTTCTTTGCGTGAACTTTAAGAAGTGTTTTTAAAAAATTGACTCTAGTTAAAGGCATTCACTTTCCCTAATAAGATAAACTCTACCAAAGGGACCTTAACCAGCTGTGAATTTATTTGTACCTTTGGGGCAGAAAACACAATTTTAAAATGCGGGGACCACAGTTTTCTCCTCTTGAAAAGGTCTGTTTCTTTCTATAGCCAGGGTTCTTCAGGTAAGCTTTGTGTCTCTACTCCAGTGAACTTTGTAAGTTGTGCTTATACTTTCAAGTAAGTTTTCTTTTTGGAACATGGAAAGTATAAGTACAAGGAGTTGATGGAGAGTCTGTTGCTGGGCAGACAAGTACACGGGGGTCTTCGGGGCTGTGTGGAAGGTATGCTTCCTGCTGCCTTTCCCTCCCCATGGGGGGCCAACAGTGAGAACGCTGTCTTAGCCCCTGGGGACACGGATCCAAGATGCTGTCACCCTGCCTGTGAGAAAGCTTGTGGAGAGTGACAGAGCCAGGGCTTCGAGAGGGCAATAGATGCAGGTCATTGTGAAAGAGTTACGAGAGTTGAGAAGAGCTTCTGAGGTTGCAGCTCAAATCCCTCTTCTTCTGGTGAAGAAATTAGTCACATCCTCGCAGAGAGAGGCTTGGAGGCAGGATGACAGTTTCTTCCCATCAGGTTGGAGCTGTCATCCCCCTGGTCAGAGTGAAAATACTAGAAGCAAGTGCGGGAAATGCTCTGCCACCAAGGAAGACCTTCTAGAAACCCGTGCTAGTCAGCAGCTCCGCCCCGACCACACAGACACCCCGTGCTTCTGGCCCCAGGCTCAGACTGCTGGAAAAGGCTGCTCAACCCTTCCCTTTAAAAGGGGGCAGGGGGGCGTTAGATGATTTGTGTTTTTTCCAGTTTCACTGTTAGTTTCCACTCTCTCCTGGTTCACTAAGGCTTTTGGAAAATTGCCTTTGATGGGTTACTGGCTGCCGCTGTTTGAGTGAAGAGGCACGGCATATGGGACGAGCCAACTCTTTCAAGGGTGGGATGAACCCAGATCCAAAGAGCTAACCTTTCTTTTTATTTTTTTATTAATTTATTTATTTTAGTTGGAGGCTAATTACTTTACAATATTGTAGTGGGTTTTGCCATACGTTGATATGAAGCAGCCATGGGTGTACATGTGTTCCCCATCCTGAGCCCCCCTCCCACGTCCCTCCCCATCCCATCCCTCTGGGTCATCCCATTGCACCAGCCCTGAGCACTTGTCTCATGCATCAAACCTGGACTGGTGAGAACTAACCTTTCTTAGGCAAACCAGTGGGGAGTGTTGCTCAGTCGCCAAGTCATGTCTGATTCTGCGACCCCATGGACTGCAGCATGCCAGGCTTCCCTGTCCCTCACAGTGGGTGTTAGTCAATAAAATAAACGAAGTGTCCTTTGAACTAGGTGCTCAGGACACAAAGACAAGTGTGAATGCCGTTTCTGTCGTCTTGGCCTAGTTTTCCTGTTTGTTGCCTCTTAAGTGGAACTTGTCCCATGACTAACACTCTTCTGGGATGTCCAGGGTTGTTCTGACTCCCTGCCCTCTCCTGAGTCTTCATAGTCATCTGTTCTGGTCTGTGGGGCTCTCACATCACCTGTGGTTTGGATCAGGCCTTAAGAGTCATATCTATGAGAAGCCAGTGGTCAGCCCACTTGTCCCGGTCCATTGCCGAGAAGAAATTATCTTTTACTATTGTGTCTCCAAATGGGCCAGCAGTTTTTACCAGAGAGTGGTATTAATATAGAATATAGGATAGTATAATATAATGGAATATTAAAAAGGATCACCTGAATAATGATGGAATACATTTTCATGTGATTCTTGTGTCTTTCTTGCCAATGTTTTCAAAGTTAATAAACTATAAAATCAGGGCTTTGCAACCATTCTGTGTGTGCAAGGCCTAGCCAACTCTGCTTTTAATCTACAGATTTAACCATGTTTAAAAATATAGTTACCTCACATCGCTAAACATCTCTAAGATTTAACCTGAATATCTCTATAATTCATAGAATATATTCATGCCTCTAGACCCTGCTTGAAGAGAAAGCACAGTTATTTTGTATATTGGCTGCTCTATTACCTACTGTACGATTTTTATTAAGATATTTTTGATATAAGAGTCACAGTTTTGGAAAGAAATTCAAAGCCCAACAATTAATGTGAAAGAATATCTCAATTTATTTAAAATCCATTTTTCTTCTGAATAATGGTACCTGTTACACTACTAGAGAGTTTTTGACCTCAAGTAATGTCAGGATTTTCATTTCTTATGAATCGTCAATCCCCTGTTAATTACTAGTGCTTCTTTTCTCTAGGCAAATAAGCTATAAACATTTCCAGCTACCAGTATTTCTGGTAGGAGTTTAAATTCACAAAATGAAATAAATATTAATAAAACATAATTAAAAAAATCAAGGATCCTCCATCTATCATTAAACATGCATAATTGTCATTAATCTTGTTTTTTCTTTCTCTTGAACTTGATGCTAATAAATCATTTCATTACTCCTAATATCACTCAGGTAGGCACTAATCACCTTGGAGGAATCTAGTCTCTTTAATCAATAGTAACAGGATTTGAAATATCTGGGCTGGAGAACACGTTGGTCTTACAGCTTGCTTAAATTGAAGCTGGGTCTGATTTATCCCAGTGGTAGTTTGGATGCGAGACCCCCCACCCCCATTCAATGGTATAATGAGTCCAAAGAGAGAATTTTCTCCTAAGCTGAGTTGATGGGAGTTTAGCTTTTAACCCGACTCTGCCCCATCCTTTTCTGAAAGGACACGGTTCTTGATCGAGGATCTTGCCCTCGTTCACAGCTCAGTTCAAGAGTTTTCCTACAAGGGAGTACAAAGGTGCCGTTCAGGGCTCTTGGTTCAGTGACCTACGAGGTTTTTTGTTTGTTTTTTTCTTGGCCACACTGTGTGGCATGAGGGATCCTAGATCCCCAACCAGGGTTCAAACCCACGCCCCTTGTATTAGGAACATGGAATCTTAACGACTGGACCACCAGGGAAGTCCTGACCTGCGAGGTTTGATGCCTGGCATGTAAACAAAGTGTGGCAGCACCCTGCCCGAGATGTCAGGATGTGGTGGTGTCCAGAATGCCCACACTTCTCAAGATGGTTGCATTCTAAAGATGCTCCAACCGGAGTCAGCGACGAGAAATACAGTGACAAAGCTTCTTAACCCTTAGCTCGCTTGTATTTCCTGTTCTAACATTGCCTTCTTTTTCTCCCCCCCTTTTTTCTTTTCCAGCTCATCTCCATTGATGAATTGGATAATGCTGAGGTCCTAATTTCATTCTGTTTTTAAGTGTCTCATAGTGATGTTTCCATGACCCTCTCCCAGCGAACTCTGTGACCTGTCCCCTAGTTTGTGCAGCATCCAGTATCTGACTCTGTGTAGCATGCCTCTGGGAGTGAGTCAAGTCCTTCGTGTCTATGTTAGCGTTTCCCATGAGTTTGTTTGCCATTTGTCCTTGGAGCCCATCTGAGTCTAGATAAAGATTTTCTAAACTGTGATAAAATTTCGATCATTCACTGTCTAGAAGCTCAGCTGAAATTATGGTTGGCGCTGGCTATTAACAGATCTCTGAAACTCAGTGTTGATGCTTTTCCGTCTGTATGTGAAGCACTCATGCAAAAAGAAATAACTATATGGGTATAGTTTGCAAGTAGGGACAGAAAACAAACGACTGCTCTCTTGGTCTGCATATTGGGAAGTGTTAAGTGTGAGGGGTCATAGAAAATTTTGTCAAAGTGCAGAGTGAATTCTACAGCGATCTCAAGACTTTTTAGCTGCTGGCTTGCAGTGGAATTCGGAATATGCTATATCCTTGGCTTCTCAATTCTAGGAAAACCACCTAGAGATCGAGAAACTGAAATGTCATCTGATGGTTTCTATACTTAGGTATCAAATTATTTTCATTTATTCAGAATTACCCTGGAGACTCATGAGTGGCCATCTTGTTTGGGATTTGAGGGCCTCCTAAATATTTTCTCTCCTGTAAATATTTTTCAAGATTTCTTGCCACATCTATAGTATGTGATACATGTTTGGTAATTGATAATAGAAAGGATTAATTGGGGGAATTAATATATGTAATTGAGGGAGTCTAATTGCTTAGGAAAGGGAAGCACATTAGAAAAATTTTTATCTGACTTTTAAAAATTAATTTTCTGGTCTACTTCTTCAGATATCTGTTCATTCTTTTGGTAGACCAATGGATACCTTCTTTTAATGGAATAGAATACCAAATAGAATATAAGCCCTGCTCTAATAGCTACCACCAGAATTTCAGAAATACTAAGAGATGGTTCAGATACCCCTAAGGAGAATTTGAATCACAGCCTTTTTAAAAATGAAAGCGACATGAGTGGTTATGAATTTGGTCAGGTCCCTCAGGAATGGAGGAGCTCAGAGAGGTTAAGTGAGTGGTCTTAGTTCACACAGCTAGATAGTGGGTAAGGCAGAACTAGTACTGTGGACTCAGCTGCCGGCCTGGAGCGCTTTCTGTTCAACCACAGTAGATTCTGTAAGCTCAGGCTTTTCCTTAAATCCATCAGCATGAACAAGTGAGGAGGCCATGCTTCTCTGGGGTGAATAGAAAGCGAGAAAAACAGCAACTTGTCCACGGGTTTAACCCCTTTAACTACAGCGATTTTTGCTACTTCCTGTTCCGTCTTCTCTCTTCCGGGTTATTTGTTTGCCAGCAAAACATCTAATGCTGAATCTTCATGTTGGCAGCTTTCGACTCTTCTTCTTTCTACCTAGAGTTGTAAATGCTCCCTTGATTTGAATTTTTCCTCTAGAATATTGAGGTTGAGTTCCTATTTGTTTAAATATAGATGAAGTCAGGAAAGGAAAGCCTTCCCTTATCGGAGTCTGCAGTGTTATTAATACACTGTTTTGCACCATAGTAATCATTTGCTGTGTTTGCTTGCTCAAGATAGAACTTGGGTCTCCTGGCTGGAAGTTTATTGCTCGCTTATGGAAAGATTCCACAGTTGGAGCAGGTGTGTTTATAATTATACGCTAGGAAATAGAATACTGTCTGTTTATAAAAGAAGAATGTTCTGGCAGCCCCTTGGATTCTTTGAAAATTCCCTGAGGAAGCAACTGTGGATCCCCTCTCTGTTGTTACCCCTGGCAACCATCAGTGCCCTGGGACACCAGCACTATCCCCAGGCCCTCAGGCTGTTGGATCTGGCCTTCTAAACAGAGATGCCTGATCGCCTTTTATCATCCATGGCTGTTCTGGAAATGAGTACAGCTCCTGAGGTTTTCCCCTGCCAAGCCTTCTGTCCGTGTGTGCGGGTGGAAACCAGCAGCCCACAGCTGGAGTTCTGCAGCAACTCCATTAAGAAACTTAATGAGAGTCCACACTGGCCCACGTTACAGGCCAGGCCTCCCACCTAAACCAGCACTTCAGACTTGAACCCTGCTGAGGAATAGCCCCTGAGCCAGGGTACGACATATCTGCAGGAGCCGTGATCCTCAGGATAGGGAGGGACGACTACTCTTCAACGATAAAGGCCTCTCGGGCATTGTGAGAGAAGAGGTCCAGGGAAATGCTTGGAAAAATAACACAGTATCTTCTGAGTCTCTGTATGTGCTCTGAGAAAGGAGGGTGATGTGAAGACAGAGTCCGTCTTTGAAGAGTGCATGGTGGAGGCCTCCTCGGCTCTCTCCTGGAGTGAAATTTCACTTGAAACCAGGAAGAGGAGGGTTTCCTTTTTTGTTTTTTTTTTATTATGGTGATCATTATGTTTTTGTTGTTGTTGCAAATCAAGAGGCTAGGTCTCCATCATTACCACCTGATTTTTCCTTTTTCTTGGGGTGCAGGAAGAGGACAGATGAGGGGAGAGGTATCGAATGTTCCTGTCACCCCCAGAAAGAAAACACCCTACGACCTATTCTTGGCTTTACACAGACACCGATGACTGCTCAAGACATTAGTTTATCTAACACTTGAGTGCCTGTTCCATTCCAGGTGCTTGGCTAGGGGTTTTGGATCCAGCAGTGCCCCAAATAGGCACGGTGTCTGCTCTTCTGGAGTTTACGGTTTTGCCAGGGCGACAGACAATATTACAAGCCAATGTTAACTGAGACATGTCGGAAGGTAAAGTACAGGGAATCATGTTGTTGTTATTGTTCAGTCACTAGGTCAAGTCGGACTCTGACCCCATGGACTGCAGCATGCCGGGCTTCCCTGTCCCTTACTATCTCCTGAAATTGCTCAGATTCATGTCCGTTCAGTCGGTGATGCCATCTCTAACCATCTCATCCTCTATCACTGCCTTTTCCTCCTGCCTTCAATCTTCCCTAGCATCAGGGTCTTTTCTAACGAGTTGGCTCTTCACCTGAAGTGGCCAAAGTTTTGGAGCTTCACCTTCAGCATCAGTCCTTCCAATGAATATTCAGGGTTGATTTCCTTTAGGATTTGGGTTATGAGAACATGGGGTCACAAGAATATGTAATTTAGGGACTTGTACCTGAGCCAGGAGGTCAGTTCACACCACGCGAGGACCACTGGCAGATGAGCCTGTTAGTGACTCACTGCAATGGAAAAGTGAGGTTGGTGCTCCCACTCCTTAAGGTGGCTGCAGCCCGCCTGTATCTGCTAGTATTGAGTCCTCGGCTTCTGCCACCATGCCACCAAGAGCTGCTTCTGCAAGCAAGGGAGGCCCCTGTCAAAAATAAAATTCAGCAGGGGGTAAGGGGGGAGAGAGCAAACAGAGTAACGCGAAAATTATTCAGTTTCACCTTCAGGGGGCGTTCTCATGACGTCCAAGCCAGGATGGAGGTGTCCTACTTTTTTACATCGCTGTGAACTGCTGGGTTGGGCACCTGCCAACATTCAGGCGGCAGTTACATAAGAGCTTCTTTTTTTCCTGGAATTTAGGCTCGCTGCTGATGTGTGACCTTCAACAGTAATTGCCAATAAATGCAGCGGGGCTGTTTACTGTTAGACACTGGCAACCCTGGAGCAAGCGAGCTCAACTCGGAGCATACAGAAGCTATTGCAGAATCTCGGGAAGTTTTTTGTTTTTTCCTTTCTTTTTATTATTTTTTTTTAACGCTGAGATGATTCCATAATGATCAAAATTGTAGAATTCAGTCCCAGTCAGAATGCGTTTTTTAAAAAATGATTTTCACTTTTGGGTTCGGTTCCGATCAACTTGTTCTGTAAAATATAGGTGAAACTGCATCATCAGAGCCAAATAATGTTTATTTCTTCTTTCAAAAAGCCAATGCCATTAGTAAGGGGTATTATGCTAGCTGATGTGAAGATTCAAAGTTGTCCTGCTAAAATGCTAGGTAACTTCTCTCTTTGCTCAGTTTTCTTTCAGATGTTCTATTCTCTTAATGTGGTTTACAAAGGCTTGTGAAAGGCAGGACCCAGCAAACATATTTGCAAACCCATTCGCTGTTTTTGTTTGTTTATTTTTTCCCTCATCTGAGATGGAGTGGGTGAAAAGGAACTGAAGACTGATTCATGGCTTTGGAGATGATAAATTCTCTTTGCTGTGCTGAGAATTCGGTCTATAATGCAGTCTCATTTCTTTTTCTGTTGTTCTTTTTCTTGTTGCTTTAGGTATAAGGTTGGGTTGTTTATTTGATGTTCAGTCTCATTTCTTGAACTGTGTTCAATATCTGCTAGGGGTGGTCCATGAAAGGAAGACATCTTATTTCAAAGGAAGATTCTAGAAGCCTAGGGGTAGGATTCTTGTTGATGACAGCAGGAAACAGAGTGTCTAAGTGGCTGTGTCGTGTGCTGGCCTATATCAGGCACACACAGATGTCTGCGTGTATATATATGGTATGTATGCATGTGAGTGTACTCTTGTACACACACCACAGATAGGAACCCTAGGAAGCCTGTGGGCTTCTTTTTGTTTAAGAATGACAAAGTATAATTTCCCTTCATTTGTGGTAGAAATTTATCCCTGGGTAAAATGGTAGCTACATTATGTACAGAAATGAGCGTTTCAACATCTCCGGCATGAATCTACCTGCTACTCTAGGGCTGTAGTTAGGATAACCAGTTGGGATTCTCTGACTTGAGATTCATGTTTGAATTTCTGCTTCAAAGCCAGTCATTTGAAATCTTTTTTTCGATGAAATTTGATCTTGCTAACCTTGTCTAAAAGCTCTGAGAAGACTTAACATCCAAGAAAAAGTGTGAAGAGGCAACGGGGGGTGATTGTCAGTTTCTAAGTTCAAAACCAGAAAGCATCAGATCACTGCCAGTCAGCTGTTGGTCTGGAGAGACTTCACCTTGTCAGCATCTCAATATACTGACTGATCCTGGGGTGAGGTGGTAAAAGACAAGATGTGTGAAACACAGGCACACTCTTTGTTTCAGAACAGTCTCCATTACCGTATGGTCACTGAGCATGATCTTTCATGTTAAAAAAAAAAAAGTTACTTTGATAATAAAAATGTGCTGAGAAAATCAGTTCATTCATTTACCAGAACTATCCTCTGCTTTGAGTAGTATGTATATGTATTTATGTAGCTTATGTAGTTATGATTTGAACATATATGGCTTATTAATATGCTTCTCTTTTCCAAATTATGGCTGACTGCCATAAAAGAGCCGATCCTCCCAGAAATACAGCTGAAATCCTCTTAGGAGGAAGTGCTAATAGAGGCCGTTGGTTATTTTGCCAAATCATATGCCAGGCTTGGTTTGGCCTTTTCCATGCCTGAAATCATTCTGTGTTCTATTGGGTTGTGTTGTTTAGGGAACTTAGCTGTTTGATATTACGGAATAAAGTTTACTGAAAATATACTAAGCATAACTTTAATGTTTTAGCTGGAAGGAATCCTTATAATAACTGCTTCAGTCTCCTTGAGCTACAGGTCAGGAGGTGGAAGCCCAGAGAGGTTCAGTGACTGGCTGAAGGTCACACAGCACCAGTCCCTGCATGAGCCACCATCAGGCAATACCCATCCATTGTTCTTGGTTTTTCCATTCTTTTTTATGAATGGATGACATTAAAAAATTGTCCTTCTGTGTAAATAGTGGTTCTTGAAGAAGCAAAAATTTTCTATTGTCTCAGAGATCTTCCTGTAACGTTCTAGGAGAAAAGATCATTAATCTTTAATTTTCATTTCAAAAATTAAACACCAATATGACAGCAGTTTAGGGAGGCAGTTGAGTACCAGTACAATCATAAAACATGCCAGAAACCACTGGTTTCTTGAGTGCTTAAGAAACAACTCTGTGAACATTCTGAAAGAATTCAAGATGCTTCTTTGAACATAAGGGATATCAAGAGAATTTTAAAAAGGCAGATGAGTTCCACTCCATCTTGTTCTTTAACTGTTATTTTGATTGGCAAGGCAGTAAGAGGGTAGCTGTGTGGCTTCCTGTAGTAAATCCATGTCTGTGATCCTTTTGTTCTGATCGTTACAGAATCGGTATGAAGGATATGTTGGTGGAATGTGGCCAAAGCTGACTGTAAATGATAGTACTTTTCTCCATCTGTGTCTCCGACTGCTCCAAAGCACATGGGAACTTGCCTTCATTCTTCTTTTCCTCGTGTGTCCTTTTTGCACTAAGGGCAGATGCCACATGTGTGTGCACAACTTTACTCCTTCAGCCTAAAGCCTGCAGAACGCAGGGATGGAGTTCAAACGCAATCTTGGATCATGATATCATTTATATTATCTGGAGATAATATACATTCCCCTGAGCTCTGGTTTTGTCCCCCTCACCACACTCAAGTCCTCTCTTAACACCCTGTGCCTCCCGACCCCAACAGGAAGCGGAACACGTTGGAGAGAAAGTTGTTTCTTGAGGCAAGTGGAGTTACACTCATGTCTGAGGGCTGTTCTGTCCAGAACTGAGTGAGCCACTCTCCACATGTGCCTCCTCATCCTTCATAAAATAATTTAATCTTTGTGGTTAAAGAGATCCCTTATATCTTTACTTCATTTTACCTGTTGGCAAATAGAGAAAAAAAAAATTATTAGGTTACAAAATAACCCTCTTATATTAAGAGCATTTTTTCCATCTTGGGGGATCACACCATGAAAGTGGTATCTAGTGCTGAGCTGGGTTGTGACCCCACAAGATTTCCCAGCTCCCACCCCCACCCCACGCTTTTAGCACCTGCTCCAGCTCACCGCCGACAGCCGCACTCTGGCCTCGGGAGAGGTGTGCTGTGTCGCTGGAGCCCCGCCGAGGGAGGCCAAGGTCACTCTGTGGCGGTGTGAGCCTTGGCTTCACTCCACGGCCCCAGACCGCACCTTGAACCCGCCAGCCATGCCTGGTGCGTGACCACGGTCCAGGGCGGGGTCTGGCAGTCCCATCCAACATCCGTCTCTGCTCCGAGCATATGCCCTTCGGTGGCCAGACTCGTGGCGCTGCCATCACGTGGAGCTGTGGACTTTTTCAGCCACTGCATGCGTCCTCTCAGTGGCCGGTCCTTTCCCTCAGGGCCATCATCTTGTCTCTCATTTGTGGGTTGGACATAATGAAACTCAGGAGTCATCAGAGGTGTGGGGTGTCGAGGTAGTATGGCAGGGGTGGACCAGGGAACCTAGTCCCTGGACTCCTGAGGGAAGTGCATAGAGGGAGGAGAAACCAGCCAAGAAAGGAGCAGCCAGGAGCCTTCCTTTCTTCTCCCAGAGCCACAAGAGGGGAGAGACTTGTTCAGTCCCTAAGCCAGAGCCTGGGATGTCACACTCTGATGCAGGGCCAGGATGTGGGGAGAGGAGAGGCTGGGAGGACGCACGTGCCCACTGGAGAAGCTCATCACGGGCAGGCGGTGGTGCAGACTTTGCAGGGGCTTCGAGCCCCCAGGAAGGGGACTGTGCTGGAGGCCCCTGTGGTCATCATCCGCCCACCCTCCCTTCCCTGAACCCCCAAGGGGGCATGGGCTGGATCACTTTTCCTCTGTGGACAAATTAAACATAGATGTGCAGTACTTCTGCCTTGGACATCTTTTATTATTTAAGACATAGCTGCTTCTTGATCAGTGCTAGGCTTTTTCTTTCTTTCATTTAGATGTTTCCCCATCTCAGGCCAGTCGTCTCTCCTGGCGCAGCCACATTAAGTTCAGTTTAGAAGTGAGGGTGTCTTCTGCCCTCCGCAGCTGAACCCCCCTTCAGTGGGTGTGACAACCCGGTCATCTCATCATCAATTTTGTCCCCAAGTGTTGGTCTCTGGACTTCTTTGTGGTCACCAGATGCATGTGCTATCACTAATCTGCTTCCTTTTACTCCCAACTAGCTTCCCCAAGCTCCGGATTCTGAGAACTCCACCGAGGTGTGTGTCGCTCACCTGTATTTGCGATGCCAGCAAATGCAGGCGCTTGTCAGTGTTGCCGGTTGGGTGTGAACTGTCGTGGTGAAGTGTCTGTCGCTTGGGAAAGTGCAGGAGGGACATGTCTAGCCTGGCTGGGACCTGATCATTGCTACCATTGGGTGGACCTTGGTGTAGAAAGTTCTGAGGAGCTCAAGCCACAGTGTCCTGCCGGTGAGGGCTCGTGACTCTCTGAAGGTTTTCACACAAAACCCTTCATCTCTGCCTTGAAACATTTGGCCCAGAAACTCTGGACGGTCCAGACCTCTCTTCTGTTATACAAAACAGAACTTTGGGTCCTGCGCGGAGATGAAGCAGCTTTCAAGTTCGGGGTATCTGTGTTATCTTTTGGGTGACACTGTTGATGAAGGTGTAGTTTCACAGCACACTGTTTCTGTTCTTCCTGTCGCTGGCTCAGCTTGCTAAATGCGGGACTAGAATTCATTAAGGCGTCTAAAGTTACTGAGAAGCTTTTTGGGGGAGGCATCCTTCCAAGGATCAAAATTTACTCTCCGAAACTGTTCTAGAATCACAGGAGTCAAAGCTAAAACATGCGCTCGATCTGAAAGGAGCTCTCAGAAATGAAACTGATGATCAAAGAGCTGAGTTCCAGTGGACACGCTTTGTAATGATCAGTCCTCTAATATTCTAATCAGAGCTCTTCAGCATCAGTAGCCTTGATTAGAATGCCGTGGGCTGGGGCGAAGCGTAGGTCTCACGTATGCGTTGGGAGTGTGTGCATTGACGTCTTCATGCATGTGCTGAGCAGTAATCCATGGATGAGGCGTACATGGACCTGCCTGGTTGCGTCTTGCATTGCAACCCCTTTTGGGTTCATGTAAATGTACATAACATTGAACTTTGTTTTCATAATGTTTGCGAAAAATAATATTAGCCAGACATTATTGGTCATGTGCCTGCTCGTTTCACACTGTGCTCTGGGGTTGGGGATGGGCCGGTTGTTCAGTAGGAGCCAAAGTCGTGAGCACTAGTGTCTGTCTGGGGAAAACCACACTCAGGCCTGCGCTCCTTCTGTGTCAGTCCCCACTGTGTACGCGCGCTCTGTGTATTTCATTTGTGACCGATCCTGAAGACAAGGGTGTCTTAGTGTCGTACTTAAATGGAATTTCTGCCTGCATAGCAGGAGCTCGAACCGAGTCCACCGCTGAGGCAGCTGGAGGATCATAAAAGGGTACGTAGTCCTGGGAGCTGGGAGTAATGACCGTAGCCCCGCCCTCAGCCATATGCTCTGATGTACACATGGACTGTTTTTGTTGTTGTTGTCATTGTTACAGCGTTAATTGGCTCAGAACCAGTCACAGCCTTTTGTATAAATGAAACTAACTGATGGTTCTACATATAATCTACCTCTTCACACACTGCTTCCAGCCAGTCCCCAAATAACAACCAAGTCACTTGTCACATCCTCTCTTCTTTTGCTGGGTTAGATTTTTCCTTATGTGTAGCCTTAAAAAAAAAAAAAAATTTTTTTTTCTTTTTTGTGAGTAGCTGGTGATCATTATGGATAATGTATAGTAAACAAAAAGTATAATGGTAAAACTGTCCATAATTATACTACGTGGCTATAAAGCTGCTCAAGATTTAATATTTCCTTCTGCCCTCTTTTTTGCACACGTGAGAATATGTGCCAACACACACACACATACTTTCATTGTCACTGGGGTTCTTTCAAGTGTACAACATTTGTTCCTTGCTTTTGTAATGTATCTGAGCATTTTCTCTGACAGCCCTTGAAAGTTAACAGTTGCCTAAAGTTCCACTGATCAACAAGTCTTTTGTCATATTTTCCTTCGAGGGAATAAACAAGTGTGTGCACATGTGGATAGACGCATAAAAGGGGAATTTCTAGGCCAAAGGGTCAGTAGTGTCTTATAGTGATGACTATGCATTGCTAAACCATTTCCCAGAAGGCTATATATACCATCCATATGCTGACTACTGATTGCGTGTTACTCATCTTTGGAAAATACCAGATATCCTGGTTCTCTGGGTGTCTATCATGTGCCAATCACTATGCTAAGACTTTTACACGTGTTCACAGCATGAATGTTTATAAATGCTGACGGTGACCCAGTGACACAGCTTGCAGCCCCATTTCACAGATGAGGAAACTGAAACCCAGCGAGCTTGCATACCTTAGCCAAGTCATGGGGTTAGGAAGCGAGCAGTCATGACAAGAACTGCTGTGAAATTGTGGTTGTCAGCGTCCTGGAGAATGTTCGCCGGGGCCACCTTTGCTAAGCTCACAAGCTTTTAGTACCTGCAGAGTCCCATCGCTTCTTGGATCCTTTCCTTTTTCTTGTGATGGTTCTTTCTCAAATGATAACCAAAGATGTGCTTCTAGGAAATGGAGAGTCAGCCCTCCCCCTTCCAGCTGCCAGGGCCTCCCGCCTTTCAGTGGTCAGGGGCACCTTGCCTTCCTGCTTTTTCCACCCCTGCCTGTTCCTCAAGAGTTGTCCTGGCTCTTAGCAGTAGCCAGTAAAGGCACATAGCTGCCCCTTGTGCCCTAAGTAGGATGTTGCCCCAGGGCATGAGCTTTGGAATTAGAAACTGGGTCAAGCTGGCTTTTGCCAGGTGCTCACTGTGTGATTTGGGGCACTTTTAACTCAGTTCCTCCTGCTGTAAAATGGGGACAGGAGTCTCCGCCCTTGACTGCTCTCTGGACTCTTCCCCAGAGCCATGCCCTGGAGGCGCTGAGCAGGGTGGCTGGACTCTGAGAAGGGACGTTAGTGACCCCAGCGGTCACCTTGCAGACTGAGATACCACCGTGATTTGACAGAAAACAGGAGTAGGAAGAGGAAGGTATTTTTAAATCGAGGCACTGCCCCTAGTGCTGACTAAGGTGTGAGAGGCTCACTGCTCATGTGAGAGGCTGATCTTTCCTCAAACACCTGACTTTTAAGGTGCTGGAACCTTGGAGCCCAAAGGTCACTTCTCTCCTTTGCGATCTTAACTCTTGGTGCCCTGTTCAATGCTGGGCTGTATATCTCCACACAGTTCATTAGTCACTAGTTTAATGGACAGAATGAAACTCGTGACTTGCAAGGCGGGAACTTGGTTTCTTGCCTCCACATCACTGATCTGCCATTTTCACCATTTTTCCCTGAAACTTAACTGCAAATGAAACTTGGCCTTTCTTTTTCAGTCTTGGGTAATCATGCATGTGGAGTTTCTTACCACGACGCAAACATCTGATACTTGTTTGCATACTGTAGGTGTAAACTGCTGGGGAAGAAAACTAGTCTTCGTTTTGGGGGGAAAAAAAAAGGGCTGCATGGCCAAATGTAAGAGCTGGAGAAGTGATGTTGTTTGGGAAGTGACATTTTTTGCTTCTCTACAATGAGCTCTCTCAGCCTGGTACTCTGTCAACAGCTTCGTGCTGTTGAGTAGTTTATATTAAGTTGATTAGGAATGCTTCTGTCTGTAGATTTTCATTTTTCCCAAATTAAACCGCGAGCTCGGAAAAACAGAATTTGCCTTGAACCTAAGTTTTTACACTAGGATTCACATCACTTTTAATGATGCTTATCCATTTTCTGTCTGTCCCCCTTTTTTTTTCAACCTAAAATTTTCAGTCTTTATTCTTTCAGAAAAGAAACAATTCTCATCTTGTTCTTTTTTTTTTTTTTTTAAAGCAAACCCCACATATTCTCTTTTCCCCCCTTGCCTTAAAATTTATTTACTTTTGGAGAGAAGGTGAGGTACTCATGTGCCAAAAACCTTATAATTAAAGGGGAAGAATTAAAAGTTTGTGGGGTGGAGCATGTATGTGTGTATGTGTGTTTCCATAATGAGCACGTTTTATGATATTCTCTTATGGGGGAAAATGTACCATTTGATGCATCAGTTGCTATGGTAACCGCTAGGGTTGGTCTGTGCAAAGAGAGGCAAAATAGTAATGTGAGATCCCTTGGTAACTTCATTTCGGCATCCAGGCTACACAAATGTGAAGTTCCTGTTCCTGAAGTCCACGTGTTCCTGGACGGCACGTGCTTCCTTCCCTACCTCCTGCCTCCTTGATGGCAGATTCACCAGGGTCTCACTGATGAGACCCTCAAAACCTGGAGAAGCAAAAAATCTGAGCCAGTCCAGTCCCAGGTAGAATCCTAGGCTGAGGGCTCTGGTTGAGTCTTCCTTGACAAGTACATGTCCATCGGCTGATGACGGTCACTCAGCTTTTGACCATTCAGCCCTGTGATCTTCCAGATTCTTCCCATGATGGAGACCTGGACTGTTCTCTGTGGCTGCAGCATCCTGGTCTCAGCCCAGTCATTCACCTCTCAGACAGTGTTCCCCAGAGGATCTCGTAGAAAGCTGGGATGGTTTCCTACCAACCATCCCTCTTGGGCGAACTCAAAGTTTGTATCTTCTGAAAGAAACTCCAGTAGATGCATCATTGAGGTGACAAAGGGACATGGTCTTTAATACACTGTTACATTCTATGTGGAGGTGACCTTGTCATTCCTCCTTTTCTTGACCCTTCCTCTGACATCTGTGTTTCTTCTGTGAAGTCAGCCTTTTTAAATCACCACTCTCGATGACTGTTTTGGAGAGTGTTGTCCTTATACTAAAATGTGATTTTCTAAGCCATTAAAGGATATTATACTGAAAATAGTTTATTTTGAAAGTATTTTTAAGGATCACAAATAGCTTCCCCATTGAAAGTTCTCTCGGAATTTTGAATTTACTGATGGTCAAGGTACGAAGTGATTTTCTTATCCTAATGAGAAGAATTCTCCTTTGTTTAACTACAGTGAGATGCATATTTGTGGATGGAATGGAGAGAAGAAAGACGAGATTTTTTTTCATTTCTGAAATTTTTCATTGAAAAATCAGGCTTGCCTTCCTGCTTCTCTCACTTTCCTGTTTACCCCATCTCCCCACTTATCCCTGGAATCTTTGACCAGCAGCATGAATTTAACCAAGGAGAAAAGCCAGCTGGGTCACCCTGGGACCTCATATCATTTTGACAGTGAGACTGAGTTTTCTGCTTTGTCCTTCTTCTTTGGTCCCGCCTCCTCAGGGCACCCCTGGCCTCCGCCACCCTCAGGACGTTCTGCTCCCTCCCATCTTGTCTTGTAAACACCTTCCTCGAAATCTCCAGACCTATTCTTGAAGCTTATTAACAAATCACTTGTAATTTTCCTGACTCTCGGTACAGTCACAGGTCTCTTCGATAGAACTCTGGAGTCTCTATTTCAGAGACCAGCTATATTGCAATGCATCTTCCCTCTGCTAACTTCTCACTTAGCTCTCTCTGGGATGTGCCAGAGGAACTTCAGGATTTACTACTCTGTCCCTCAGAAACAGTCCAGGGAAATCCATACAGCCTTTAACTGGTAAAAAGTTCCAGATTGGTAGGGCGGGAGGGTGGGGGCTGGGGGGGGTAGTCCCTCAGCTCACTGCCGTGGAATAGAGCTGAGAGTGAATCCTGCTGCTTTGCCAGTGTGCAGAGTATTTGGGGATAGATCAGAGTGGTTTCTTTGCTCTGTTTTGGTTGGAATTGTGGAAAGAGTTGTTTTATCCCCTGCCCAGGGTTCTTTTAATGCTTATATTTTTTTTAAAGTTTTTTTGTCTTGGAAATGTTAAAAAAAATCCCCAAAATACATGTTTTGAAGAGTTTTGAGAACCCTCATTCATAACTCAGATTCCATGACTATCAGCTCATGCCCACATTTATACCCAATTAGGCCCTTCCTCCCATATTCTTTAAAAGAAAATCTCAAATGTCATTTTCATCCATGCTGCTTGTTTGTTGATTGACATGTCTGATATCTGCCAATAATTTATTTTCTGTTGCGTTTATTTTCTTTACCATTTGGCTCTTTGACTATTTCTGTAAGAAAGGCTTACTTTCAGCTTATGATTTTATTTATTACTCTGATATCGTAAGATCTTCTTAGAATGGTTGGAAATAAATCCTGTGGTTAGAGTAACATTTTCATATTGCTGTGTGGAAGTTGACCTGTAAATTTTTTAATGTGTCTGAATCTTACTGACTTACGGCAAAGGGGCTTTTTTGTTTTTTTGTTGTTGTTAATCCTAGTTATCCTTCCAGATTCATGTTCTATCTTTATCACAGTGTGAGAGAATACTTTCAGATATTTAATATTTTAGATTGATGCTCTTTTATGATCTGATTTCTTGAGAAAACATTGAAGAAGTTAACTTTAGACGTTTCCAAGTGCTCTTATTAATAATTTATTTTTTCTTGGAGTGAGACTGAGCCAATTATAACTGGGTACCCCTGTGTCTTTTTTTTTTTTTTTAATGTGAGTTGCTCAGTTGTGCATTAAATTCAGAACCTGATTTCATTATCCTGTTTGAATTAAGGGTGAGGCCCTCAGGCAGATTTTGGTCAACCGTTACTATGGAAACATCAGACCTTCGGGAAGAAGAGAGAGCCTCACGAGCTTTGGCAATGGCCCGCTGTCGCCAGGAGGACCCAGCAAGCCTGGGGGAGGAGGTAGGCCCCATGGTGTGCTAATGAGCTGCACGTGTGAACCGAGTGTGCCACTCCAAAGCTGCGTGTTTCTGCTTAGCAGGTTGAGACTCTAACAGATGCATTTGGGTTGCTAGTGTGTTATTTTAGCAACTTGTTTTGTCTTTGGTCTACCATCAAATTGGTGTCTAAAATTGTCCCCCTGCAGTGTGATATTGGCTAAGGCTTTCCCCCTCTTTCCCATGCAGTGAACCTCTTGGGGATACTTGAAGGACTCAGTGAACTTAACTTGATCGCACATTTGCACGTGGTCATTCAGACTCATGTTTCCCCATAAAATGAAGATGCTGTTGGCAGTGAGGAGAGTGAAAGCTATCTTTTATAATACATGTACCAAAGAAAGGGCTTTCCCAAGCATTTTACCTCCTTCATCTCCTTTTCTCCTATACAGTACCCACTATCTGGTATTGAACAGAGGAAAGGGAGCTTGCTAGTGACTGGGCGGTAATTTAAAGCAGGTATATCTAATCCCAGTGTCCATGCTTTGTGCCTCCCCAAGTCTTAGGGGACTTTACACACACACACACCCCTGTATTATTTTTGTTCAGTTGCGAACTCATGTCCGACTCTTTGCAACCCCATGAACTGCATGCAGCACACCAGGTTTCCCTCTCCCTCACTATTTCCCAGAGTTTTCTCAAACTCGTGTCTGTCAAGTGGATGATGCCATTCAACCATCTCATCCTCTGTCTCTCCCTTCTCCTCCTGCCCTCAATCTTGCCCAGCATCAGGGTCTTTTCCAGTGAGTCAGCTCTCTGCATCAGGTGCATCCCTCTATAGAATTGTTTTAAAACACATCCTGAAAGGTGTCCCAAAACATTGTAAGCACAGTGACAGGTAAAAGCTGCAAAAACATTGAATTCAGCTGTGTGCGATGGTGTTGCTTTTAAGGGGGCTGGTAGCTCCATGCTCAAGGCACAAATGTGAGTTGTATGATTCCTAGTCTGTGGTGATGACTCTTGAGAACGTCTGTTCCTTGCTGGGCTCTGCTCGTAGCACAGAAACACTTGGTGCTTAATAAATTAATCCCGGCAACCTCTGAGGAGGATTCTTGGGCTTCTTGTCAAATGAAAATGTGGAGCAGATCTGCTCCCAGAAAACCCCAGAAACAGATCTTAGCTTCTCATCCAGGAGTTCCCAGTGATTGTCGAGCAGCTGTTTCCCCCACAACATCTTAAAACTGTTTGTCTTTAAGAAGCTGTCAGAGAAAAGAGGTGACACCCAATGTCCACCTTGGATGACAGGTGCAATAGATTCTAGGCAGTCAAGGACAAGCAACATAAAGGAGGTGGTATCTGAGTTGACCCCTGCAAGGAAGGACTGATGGTTTTCTGTTTTTCAGAAATTGACTGCCCCCTTTCCCCATGTCCATTAATATTTCAATTTTTGCTAATAATAATATGAAATTCTTAAATCATGTGAAGTTCTCGAGCTTTCTAAATCCAGTTGGAATCTGTTCCACTAAGTGGCACAGGCCCTCTCTTCCTAAGTATATTCATCTGAAGCTCAACGAGGTGAACTTTCTTTGGTTCATTCCTCTACCCCCAGCTCTTGACTCCACACCAAGCTCTGAGTCAATAGTCAATGAATGAGCAGATGCAAATTATGTGAAAGGATGAGTTTGGGGCCAGGGTGGGTTTCTTAAAAAGAGGGCTAAAGTGATCAATATAGGCTATGCTTCTTAAGAGTGCTTAAGTTCAGTTTGTCTCTTAAAATTGGATCAGTTCGTAATTCTGGCCCAGGTTATTGTATTGTGATGTAAGGGAGAGTCTTGGCTGGATGGCTTTAGGTCTTTTGCTCGAAATGTATTACTCTTCCTTCATCCAGTCTGCCTACATTCAAGTTCCATCTCTATTACTTACCATCTGCACTGGGTGTTGTTGGACAAGTGACTTCATCTTGGTGCTAATAATGAGTACCTGCCTTGTGGGCTTGTTAAGATCCAGAGAGATAGTATCATTAAACTGTTGAGTGCATAAAATGTTGGTATGCGGTAAATATGCAATAAATGTTAGCTGCTCTGAGTGAGGTTGCTAAGAACAATGATCTGTCTTTCCAGGCGGAGGTTCTGGATCCAGCCCCATGAGCAGGGGTGAGATGAGCCTGGCTGAGGTTCAGTGCCACCTTGACAAGGAGGGGGCCTCCAACCTGGTCATCGACCTCATAATGAACGCATCCAGTGACCGAGTGTTCCATGAAAGCATCCTTCTGGCCATCGCCCTGCTGGAAGGAGGCAATACCACCATACAGGTAGGAGGCGGTATGGCCGCCAGGGAGTATCCCTGGAGGCTCTGTTCTGGGAGCCAGAGATGGGTGGCGCTGAGACTGGTATACAAGAGAGCTCCTTCTTAGGGCACAAACTTCTGTTGTTCTGAAAAAAGAATTCTGCTGCTCTCTTGCTGTGGTCATTCAGTCATTATTCAGACTTGGTTCTAATGCATGGGTTACATTCCGAAATGGCTAAAACGCTGAGGATGTGCAAAGAAAATTGGCCTGGGATTTGGTGCGTTATAGGTAATCCATAAATGTGTGTTCAGTGAATGATTGAATGCATTATATTTAGTTTGTAATCCAGGATCATAGAGGATCCCATCACCAGATGACCAGAAGGAGTCTGAACTATGTGTGCTAATTAGACTTATATCCGTGAATCTTGCAGCTCTTGCTAACTGTGTATTTATCTTGTAAATGAAAAGCTCAATAAAACTGAGCCAATTTGAACTAATAGGTTCAAAGAGGGGAAAGCCAGGCTAGGTTAGTCAGACGTAAATGGATGGGTTTTTGTTGGCTGGTGATGATACATATTTTAAAATAATACTAGAATTTTTAGACAAAGTCCTTAAAGAAGCAATTTTAATAATATATACATAATTTTCACATAGACATGGCAGTGAAAATGATTCTTTGAAATATTTAAAAATATTTGTAATACTCCCTCCTTCATACATTCTTCATTCTTTGTTGGCTCTGCATAAGGTTTTTCTTAGCTCTTTGTGTGTGTTTGTACATACATATACGCACATATATTTTGGTAATAGTTTTTGATTGAGATATAATGTATATACCACAGAATTCCCCCTTATGTGTATATTTGATTTGGCCTCATATTTTTGGTCTTGAATTTAAAATCAGCATCTGGATTAATGAAGTTTTGGTCCTTTGTACAAATGTGTCAAGGGCTTTTCTTCTCGTGGGCCTGAGACAGGGCGCCTGGGTTTCAGCCTGGCTCCTTGCTCAGCCTGGAGCCCTGTGCCCGCACCGCTGTGGCCGCCCCGTCTCCTCTCCCTCCAGCCCCACCTTTCCCAGCACACACTTTGGAAGTTCATTATATGTGCTGCCCTCAGTTGAGATTTGTACCGTGGGAGAGTCCGCTGCACTGCTGAGCTGTCTCATGGGCACCTGTGACCTGTCCCACGTGAGTCTGGCCGTGCACCCCTGGCTGGGTCCTGTGGGTCCCCTGGTCGTGAGGATTTGTACACCCACTGCCGTGGTCCTACTGTCTGGGTGCTTGTGCTGGCATGGGAGCCGGGCTGGAACACTCCTGGTCTCTGAACCATCTCATTTCCAGGGATTGGAGCAGTCAAGGTAGACATTTACTGAACACTTGCTGTGTGCACGGTGCTCCACTAGCGACTCCCAGGCCGTGGTTTCCAGACACTGGGGCCAGTCAGTCTATGAGAATTTTCTCCAGGCACAGGCAAGTGTGGAAACAAGGGCAATGTGGTCAGTTTCATAAATCAAATGTATGAGTTTGAAGGACCATCTGACCAGTTTATTCTGAGGTTATATCCTGTCCAATTTATTTTAAGCTCTGATGTCTTTTCTCAGATGAAGTGATGTTGATAGTGGTGGTTTTTTTTCTACTGGCCACATCAGAAGTTGGAAACCCTAGGTTATTCCATCCCCTCCTAAAAAGCAAAAAAAAAAAAAAAGCTATGCTAATTTGCTAATCCCAGAAGCTCAGTCTTCAAGCAATTGAAATCTCGCAAGGGTATAAGACTTACTAGCCTTGCACATAAGAAGAATGGCATGCAGTGCCATCCAGGAGGCGAGAAGGATACTACAGACCCTCTCAGAAAGAAGTAGCTACAGCTGTGTAAGGGGTTGGTGAAAGGCTTTTTGATGACCTGGGCTCTGTTGGATGGGTGTGGGTCTGAAAGTTGGAAATTGCACCAGGAGCTGGGGTATGGGGGGCTGGGTCACATGCATGGCAAGGAGGCCCAGTGGTGCAAGGGTGGTCGGCGCACTCACGGGGACAAGACTGGGTCCTTTGGAGCAGCCGAGTTGGTGGAGGAGACAGGGCTGGGGATATATTGGGGGCAAGCAGCCCCCCAAGGGGCCTCAGAGCTATAACAAAGGACTACAAATCTGACAGATAAATTGAGCAAAGCAGAGTCTAGAAGGAATCCAATAATTTAAAAGAAGCATAGTCCAATAATTTAAAAGTTAATCAGAAGTTATTTGGAGAGAGCTAATGAAAGCCTGAATTCAAAATGAATGTGTGGTAGACTTGGTCATATCACGAGAGAGGCTATGTTTTAGGAGGTGCATAAGGGGGTATTTCGGGGTGTTGGAGATGTTCTCCAGTGTGGTTGACCTGTGGTGATTATGTGTGGGTATAAATCTATTCTAACAGAACCAGTGTGCTTTCCTATCCCAAAGTTCTACCTCAGGAGAAAAGAAAAAATGGGGAGAAAAAGTACCCTCAGCTGGTGAGGACAGGATGTCATGAATGGAGACTCTGCACCCTCCCACCTCACAGCTGGCACCTTGGACTCATGTGGAGCTAATGCCTGTTGGCCGAAGTGTCACTGAAGGGATGCTAGAAGTGAGAAGGTCGGAGGGTCCCTGCCCCCACTGGCTATGGAGGTTTTTACTGAGTCTGGATGACAAGACACCATTAAGTAAGGAATAATGAAGCCTGGGGAGGGCTCAAGGGGGCTGAGCCTGGCTGCCATGGCAAAGTCTTGAGTTACTGGCGAGGTGCCGTGTTTTTCACAGTGTACCCCTGATGGTGACGGCAAGGCACACAGAAGCTGTTTCTCCTTCAAGTTCTTTATCTTGTAAAGTAATTATGAATATTAGTTTCATGTTTTCACACATTCATTACTCATATGC
Organism: Giraffa tippelskirchi; assembly: GCF_054371585.1. Taxonomy (NCBI): domain Eukaryota; kingdom Metazoa; phylum Chordata; class Mammalia; order Artiodactyla; family Giraffidae; genus Giraffa; species Giraffa tippelskirchi. Next base: position 20,779,993 of record NC_137283.1, on the reverse strand, counting down.
TCAGGCTCCAGATGAAATGCCACGGTGGAGTTCCAGGACCAGCCTCCGAGGGAGTCGGCCGCTGTCTCTTGGAGGAGCCAGTATGCTCATGGGCGGGTGGGCCTGGATGGGGTGGCCTGCGAGCCCCCCGCCAGGAGGGGAGGGCAGTCTCACATACACTGGTTCTCCCCTGATCCCATCTCCCTCTCCTTCTGCGATCTCAGGGGTTGCTGGGAAAATCTCCCTCACCGCCTCATTAGAATTCTGTGGCTCCGGGAAAACTGATTCTAGCCAGGAACTGACTTGTGAGACCCCCCTTGGCCCCGAGCTTCTCTTTCTCTGGAGAGAATAACCTGGAATTCAGGTTGTCCGGGGCCAGCTGAGGACAGACACTCTGAAGCCCCTGGGGGAGTGATTTCAGTTTCGTCTTGCTTTGGAGAAGCTGGTTCAGGGTAGTCAGTGAGCAGCTGGGAAGTTTGTGTGAGGGGGGCGCGGGCTGCAGTGGTGACTGTTAATGATTGGCGAGGGCTGTCGGCCGTGACGGGCAGGCGGCTTCCAGCTGAAGCTCACTGCCCCCCGCCTCTTCCTGTCCACCGCACCGTGTCCCCATCCCAGGAGGGGGAGTCCCTGGATGCATGCTTCTCAGTGACAGGCGGTGGACAGGGCAGTCACCGGGGGGGTGTGCAGGGCTGTCTAAGAAGACGGCTGTAGAAGAGCTCTTACCTTGACCAGCATCTCTTCCCAGGATGTGGAGCAAGCTTCACATGGAGAAGAAGGGGAGGGAGACCCACTTTCCGAAAGTCTAGTTCGTGTGGGATTAGGACAGTCATCCCTGGGCTGGTGTCCTGTGTCTATCAAGCATGAGACACATATGCAGGTGGACTCCTGGCTTCCTTACTGCTTTGAATCAGGATTTTTTTTTTTTTAAGCAATTTAGATATTTTCTTAAAATCCAGCAGTGATGACTGGCTGGTTCCATTTCTGAACTCTTTTCTTCCCTAACTTGTGAAAATAATGATTTAAAGTATGGTGATTGGACCAACTGTGGTACGTCCTTGCAACAGATTCCTACTCAGCAATAAAAGGGAATGAACTGTTGATAAATGGGATTACGTGGGTATACCTCAAAGGCCTTATGCTAAGTGAAAGAAGCCAGTGTCAGAGGTGATGCCCTGGATGGTGCTGTGTACATGATATTCTCAAAGGACAAAGCTGTGGTGAGGGAGAACAGCAGCACTTGCCAGCATAGGGCTGAGGGGAGACTCTGACTTTAAGGGAACAGCTCAAAGGGACTTTTTGGTGATGCCATTGTTGTGTGTCCTGCTTTGAACACACAGATCTATACATGTTTGAAAATGTGTAGATCTGCATACCAAAAAAGTCAGCGTGATCATTAAAAAAATTGAAGTAAAGACCCTAATGATGACAGTGACCAGCATTTATTAAGGGTTTCCTGTGGACCATGAAGTATGCTTAAGTGTTTTCTCATCTACCATCCCATTTAATCCTCGCAGTCTCCCTAGGAGGGAGGTGGCTGATTATCTCTTTTTGTAGATGAGGAAACTAAAGGCCTGAAGGGTAAAGAACTTGCCCCTCATCAGACAAGCAGTAAGTAGCAGAGCCAAGACTGGCATCAAGTCGTTTTTAGGGCCTGGACTTGGAATGGAGTTGGTACTGCCATGTTCTACTGGTTCAAACCAGTCATGAGACCAGCCCAGCTCCACAGGGAGGGAAAAAGGGTCGCACCTCTTGGTGTGAGTTGACCACATGCACTAAGAGAGGGAGTTGTGGAGGGCCACCTTGGGCTACTGGCCCCCCAACACCCCAGCTATAATTAGTTGACCACCTACCATGGGTCAGTCTAGCCCCTGAGTTGGGTGCTGCAGCTACAGAAAAGGGAGGCACCATTGTCTCTGCAGTGGAGGAGCTCAGTTCTTCCTGGAAGTTCAGTCCCATTTCTGCAGAAGTGTCGACTCCTGACCTTCCCCTTTTGGTGGTGTATGAACTTCGCCCTTGTACTGAGGATGGGTCACGGGGGACCAGAGTTCTTCAGAAGCTCTAAACTTCATTGCCCAGACCTCAGTGGATTCTGTTTATAGGAATTCACAACTAAGGACCTAGCGGCTTGCTAGGAACCCTGCCAGGGAGAATTTGCTCGCTTGTTCTGAAACCTTGTAATCATCATTTAAGCCCTGAAATGCCCCAAAGCTGAATGGAGGGTAGATCCTGGCCTGGCATAATGGGCTCCAAGTTTTCCAATATCTTCTGTCCCTGCCCTGGTTTCTCTGATGGCAATAATGTCTGAAGATAACGTCTCCAGAACTTTTACCTGGGTGCCATCAGAGTAGCTCAGGCTTCACAGCAAATACTCTGCTCACAGGCGGTAGTGCCCCTGCCCTGGGGTTCTCCAGGGACGGGTGACCCCGGGGAGCCCTGGGATCAAGCTTCTCTTTAAGAGAAACTCCTTCTGTCTTCCTGCCCTCTCTCGTGCCACCTTGCTTCCTGCCAGCCCCCAGAAGAAATCTTTCCTGCTTGATGTTTTGTAAGCGAGTGGGAAACTATGAAATAAGCATTTGCTTATGAATTAATTTTTGGCACACGCAGGACTCCGCAAGTCTCATGGCACCCGCTCATCCGTCCTTGAAGTCCTTGCCAGTTTCTGTGTTCCTTTCTCCTGAGATGTTCCCACCAGCACCGGGAGGGTGCTTCCCCACTTCCTCTTCCCTGAAGGAGGGCGGACGCTGGCCTCACCTGGGGAGCAGGAGGAGGAATCTTTGAGCACACCCAGTGTTTGGGTTTTATTATTCTTTTTTTTAAAGCACATGCTGATGTTCGGGGATCTATGTGCTAACATGACCATAGAAAACCCCACAGCAAATAAACAGGACAGATCAAAAAAAAAATTCTTTTTTTTTGCTAAATTGCTTCCGGTTGCAGAGGCACAGTGAATTGTATATATCAAATGGCTGCCCACGGCTCTTCCTATGCCAAGTCTAGCCTACAGACACACCCAAAAAGGATTTTCTTTTCCGCACGTACACAGCTCAAGTTGGAAAATGTGAGAAGTGCTGTCGGGAACGTGGCTGTGGGTTCAGCTGAGAGAGCTCCCTCGTCCAGTGGCCTTTCCGTCACCACACACTGATTTATTTATTATTTTTTAATTTTTTAATGTTGGCTTAAGACATCATCCCAGGAGCCAGTTTAAGATAGGAAATCTCCCATTCCCTCCAGAAGAAGTCACCGCAAGAAGGCGCGGGGGGTAGGGGTGGGGTGGGGGCGGGGAGCACGTGATCTGGAGGCCCGCCCTGACCCCAGCGAGTGGAGAGCAGGGTGGGGAGGGCGGTTTCCTTAGCCTTTGCTGGAGATGGAGGGCCAGCTGGTGGGGAAGATCAGTCTTGGTTTGACAGAGCCACCACCCCAGGAGGAGGAGGAGATTGGTGTGCAAGCAAGTTACGTAAAAGGGTGTTGTATTTGGCAGGGGAGTGAGAAATGAGTCACTGGTGAGCGGTGTTTTCTGACCTCGGGTTTTATCCGCGTGGGAGGGGAGCCTGGCCGGCAGTGGAGTCGGGAGCCGGCTGTCTCCCCGGCCTGGGGGGCGGATGTGGGAGCCGTTGCCATGACAATAAGAGGAAGGCAGGTGGCTCAGTCCCCTCTGCCCTTCGGCTGAAGCCACGCAAGGTCTGGATGGCGAGGCTTCCCAGCCTGGTTCAGGGAGAGGCTGCAGGCACTGCCAGTCGGCCATGCTTGGAGAGTGGGTGGTGTGGGGTCAGGGAATTTGAGGGACATCGCCCAGAAGGGCGGGCAGAGAAGGGAGGTTGGCCTCCACGGTGGAAACACCTGGGCCAGAGTCCCAGCCCTGCCCTTGCCAGTGGGGTGACCTTGGACTTTCTCAGGATGCTCAGAAACTCGGTTCTCTCATCTGGGAGTTAGCAGAACTGAGTCCCTTCCTTACACAGTTGTTGAGAGGATTAACGGTCACGTAGGGCTAAGAGTGCGCATCCCAGTTGAGCTGCAGGAATAGGACTGCCCAGCGCTGGTTTGGTGGAGGATGGAAGGCCGGTCTACCCGGTCTCATCACTTCCCACCACAGGGCTCAGGGCAAAGTCCTGGACCTCCCCACCCAGCTCCTGCACGGGAAGGAGGACAGTATCCATCCCCACCTCACAGGGCTTCTGTGACGGTTGGAGAGGGTGATTCACTGAAAGTGCCTCACTCAGGGCCCAGGTCATAGAAGGACCTCAAAAGGAGGTGGTGGTTATTTATATGGATGCAGTCTTTATTATTTAAAGTGCACTTTGTTTTATTCAGTTTGTTTTCTATCAGAAATGCAACTTCTGTCCAGTGGTGGACGATCCAGTGGGCCTGGGAGGGTGTGCTGTTTGATGTTCTTCTCACATAAAGTTCACTTAAGTCCCTCTCACTGTGTCTGTATTTGAGATGATTGTAGAGATACAGGAGGGTGGGAGGCTCCCTTGCCTTGGGTACTAGTTACTTACTCTGCCAGACATTCTGGGTGAAATAGAAAGCAACGGGCAGTCCAGTTACCTGCTCCCTGGCCCAGGACTTTTTTTTTCCTTCTCTGTTTTATTATTATTATCGTTACTACTTTTTGGTCCTAATCATCCTTGGACATGGGCCCTTCCTCTCCATTCCCAGGAAACTGACGTGTCATTGAACAAAAGTCTTTTGGGATTATTGGTTTAGGTACATGTTTTGAGGTGAAGACTCAGGATCCACAAATAGTTCCCATTGTTGGGAATGTAAGACTTGAATGAACGCCCAGGTGTCCAAGTGATGGGGCCTGGATGTTATAGGGACCTCCTGTAGTTCAGGGCAAGACATTACTGCACAGAGCATCAGCATGCGCCTTTTCACTTGGGTTGGAAAAGCTCCGTTTGAGGGTAGGGTATGCATGCTGGCTTGTGCTGGAGAAGGAACTAGAGACCCAATGTTATTTTTCTTCTTTCCTGAGTAGCAAAGCCAGCAGTGTAGGCAGAAGTGGACAGTTCCACTCAGCTGTTCTCCTGACCTTCCCTACGGGAGGGGACTGCAGTTAACAGGGAGTTGGGGAGAGATGTTTGGATGGGCTTCCTAGGTAGCACTAGTGGTAAAGAACCCACCTGCCAATGCAGGAGACGTGAGACTAGGCTTCAATCCCTGGGTCGGGAAGATCCCCTGGAGAAGGGCGTGGCAACCCACTTTAGTATTCTTGCTTGGAGAATCCCATGGGCAGAGGAGCCTGGCGGGCTACAGTCCATGGGATTGTACAGAGTCAGACACAACTAAAGTGACTCAGCACACACGCATGCATTTTGGATGCAAAGTGTTAATCTCCTTCTTTCCTACAAAGTCCACAAGCCAGTATTAGTTTCTAAGAGGAGAGGTCTTCAGAAGGCCCTTTGGATTTTCCACAGCCTCCACAATTTGACTAAGAAGAAAAAAATGTCAGAAAATTTGAAAATGGTTGTCCCTTCATTGTATCCTGTTAAATCCACAGCAAGTCTCATTTGTCCTTCTTTCGTTCTCTTCCTTCAGCTCTAGCAAGAGGTTCTTCCTAACTTTCCCTAGTGCCTTCCAAGGATGGAGTTCCTCTTAGAAACTTCTAAGCCCACACCAGTTTCTGCTCTGTCGGCTCCTGATACCTTAGTCCAGGGCTTGGCAAACCATGGTTGGCGGGTCGAATCCAGCTGAGTGCCTGCTTTTGTAAATAAAGTTTTACCGGAACTCAGCCAGCCCTCCAATAACCTTTAGTGTCATCTCTGGCCACTCTCATGCTGCCGGGGGAGAGCTGAGGGGTTGCGCCAGAGACGGAATGGCAGCAAATCCTAAAATATTTACCATTTGGCCTTTTACAGGAAGCCTCTGCCAACCCCTGTGTTTTTTTAATCTTTGCCGACTAGATAGGAAGCTAGCTGCCTAAGACAAAGAACCATGTCCTTTTTTTTTTTTTGGCTCTGCTGGGCCTTTGTTGCTGTGCCCAGGCTTTTTCTAGTTGCAGGGAACAGGGGCTACCCTCTAGATGCGGTGTGCAGGCTTCCCATTGCGGTGGCTTCTCTTGGTTGCAGAGCACAGGCTTTAGGGTGAGCGGACTTCAGTTCTTGTGGTGCCTGGGCTTCGTTACTCTGAGGCATGTGGCATCTTCCCAGACTAGGGATCAAACCCGTGTCTCCTGCATTGGCAGGTGGACTCTTTGCCACTGGTGCAACAGGGAAACCCAGGAACCATGTCTTAACTGCTTTGTTCTATGTTCTTCCCTCCCTGGTAGAGCAGTGGTTTGCAGTAAATATTGGCCAGGTGATTGATACCCTAAGTATCCAGAGAATTTGGCCATTTACTCAACTAACGAATGGAAATTCAGAGAAAGAAAGGCTTCTCCTTTTTCTTTCCTGTTTTAATCAGTGGGGGATCCCCCATTCCCTTCCTTACCTCTAAAGGAATATATTCTTCAAGAATATATTCCATCATCCTGCTTACCACCTTTCGACGCAGATTTGCAGGGCAGGCTCGGGCAGCTCCTTCCCCGGTGATACGTGTGTGGCTCAGGAGTCCTGAGTTTTCACCTGAAAGCCCTCTCTGACTATCCACCCCAGGGCCCCACATTTCACGACAGTCGCTCCCTGGTGGCCTGACGCTGTGCAATTTCTGTGTCTCCTGCAGAGGTTTTTCCTTGTGGTGAGCACAGGGACTCCTTGAGATACATACAGTTAACCCTAAAATATATGCTGGCGCCCAGTCTACAGCCTCTTTGTCATCTTTTTCCTTCAAGTTCCCTGGGTGACCTCCTCCATCCCTATGGCTCCCAGCTACCATCTGTGCCAACAGCTCCGGGCCCCACCTCTGCCCATCTCTAGATTTCTGCACACACCCCTGCCGGGCATCTCCACCTCTGCTAGCTCTCAGTTCACGTGACCCCCAAGCCCGCCCGTCCCCTCTGGTCCTCCACCCCGCTGCCTCCTTGTGTCCTGTATCGAGGTCATTGGAGTCCCCACTGCCACCCTGCAGTCACTCACCCGAGCTGGAAACAGTGACATAATCCGTCTCCTCCCTCCTGATTTCCATCAGGAACTCATTCCGCGCCCACTCTGCCTCCCAGTGTTCTCATAGTCGGGACTTCGTTGAGACTTGTCACGAGCCAGACAGTCGACACCAGGAAGGTACGCGTGACATGCCCCAAGTGGCCCGGCCGGGGCTGGGAGAGCCGGGGCTGGAGGCAAAACACTCTAGCTTCAGAACTCCTGTCCCTGACCAACGTCCTGCACCCCCTGCCAGCTCAGGGCCATCTGAGTTCTGAGCCTGAGATGGGCTCTGCGCAGCCTCCCTGCTTCTGGACATTTCTGTCTACCACACTGCAGTCAGCCATGCCTGGACCACCTGGTTCCCTGCCATGGAAGATGGAATCCACGGGGCGCTGGGGTGATCCGCCGAAGCCTGAGTGCCCGGCCCCCTCTGGTTCTCACGCTCACCCCTGAGCTCATTGTCCTGCGGCCGCACCTGCTGGTTTGCCAGCCCTGGGCCCGTACTGAGATGCCTCTGCTCCGTGTGGGACGTGCCCAGTTTCCCTCTGCCTGGCATGCTCTCTGGGCCCTGTTTGAACTGCCTCCTGGTCTGGAAGTGTCTTAATCCTGTGAGGCAGAGGCAGTGGTCTCTTTGTGTGGGCAGTTCATTTACTTAGCAGTCAGCACACTTGAAATGGAGGCTTGTTGTTAGACCGGGGGAGGCAGAGATCAAGTCAGCCTTCACCCCCAGGTTCCCCAGGAAAGTCTCTGCATGTGTCAGCCGAAGGGAACTCGAGCTGTATGTAATGAATAAATGCAGAGAACCCTGCTCTCTAGGCTCACTCTGGAGGTTATATGAGAAAATATTGGGGAAAAAAGAGAAAATAGATGGGAGGCCCTCAGCTCAGAATGCTGCCTAATACATACTCCTTGCTCATGGTTACTTTTTTGGTTATCTGTCTTCCTCTCCTCCCCTCTCCTCAAGAGTGATAATTTCTCCCAAGATCAAACTTTGGTCTGTCTTACTCCACAGCACTTGGACCATGGTTGGAGCTCAGTGAATGTTCCCTGAATGAATCAAAAGCCTGGACTCTATGTGGCCACCATGTTAACGTTCATCTACTTGTTCTTTCCTGAATATCAACATGAGGATGAGAAATGTGAAGATGTGTTGTTGACAATTATCACCATTATAAAGAGGCACCTTCTTTAAGCGTGGGAGGGAGTGAAGTTTATTTGAACCCAAGGAAAACACATAATGTCAGTGTGGAGAACTCTCCTTGTGATAACAGAGACACTTGTTGGGTCTTTTCTTCCTCGTAATAGCTATAGATGGTGGTAGTCATGTGTGTGTGTGTGTTTGCGCGCGCACACACTCAGTTGTGTCCAACTCTGCGACCCTGTGGACTGTAGCCCACCAGGCTCCTCTGTCCATGGGGATCCTCCAGGCAAGAATACTGGATTGGGTTGCCATGCCCTCCTCCAGGGGATCTTCCCAACCCAGGGATCGAACCCATGTCTCTTACATCTACCTGCACTGGCAAAAGGATTCTTTATCACTGAGCCACCTGGGAAGCCTGGTGGTGATCATAATGGATACCAAAGTCTGAGCACTCACGTGCCAGGAGTGAGGCTCAGTGCCCTGTATGCATGGTCTCAGTTACTCTGTGTGATGGTCATGGGTGGGCAGGTCCTGCCTGGATCCGTTTTTGCTCGGTGGGAGATAAGAGGATCCGAGAGGTCAGGGTACTTGCTTAGGGTCACAGCACTCGCTGGTATCTGGGTCAGGCTTTGTTTTTTGCCAGAGCCTGAGTTCCCAGCCCCTCTGTAGGGCTGCCTCCTGTATGAGAAGCCTCCAGCAGCCTCCCTGGGATGGCCCCTCCCTGGAGACCAGGGAGATGGGCCAAGGGCCCCCCTGGCGGACCTTGCTTCTGTTTTTCGGGCACATTAGAATTGTGACTCCTCTTTGTTCTTCTTTTTGTTAGTGTACTCATTTTGGAGGGCAGTCTGCCTTCCAGAGAAGCCCCAAGATAGCTTGTGTGTTTTTGGTTTGGTTGTATCACCGGTCTGTGAATGACCGAGGAGAGAACCATGAAGGACTTTACTTTCAGGCTGGGCGTCTCATTTGCCAAATAAAAATTACACTCATCATACATGCTGCTTCCCCTCTGGTGGCCGCCGGGGTCTCAGGTCTCTGCAAGTTAATGGGAAGGAAAGTCTCTTGCATGACTTCCTCTCTGTGGAGACAGAGGGCAGCTCATTTAATGGGGCTCCTAAGAAGAGTTAGATCATATTACTACAGTTTGGGGGTTTTGCTAGCCTCTCAAGGAGCATATGTAGTTTGGTATCATGTGAGGCTTATTAGAATTCTTGCCCATTTTGCATGCCCTGGATCCTCCACCATTTGAGTCCTGGGTAGGTTGAAGAATATTTATGTTTTTGCAGAGGGAAAAGGAAGTGATTGGTTGCCTCAATTTAAGTGCCTTCTAGGGCAGGCACAGTGCATGGTGCCTCTGTGTACTTGATCTGGGCTGGGCAGGGGGTAGCCCTAATTACAGATGGGAAAACTTGAGTCCCAAAAGATCCAGGGGGTCTTCCCCTCAGTCACCTAGTTTGCAGAGCTGAGACATGGTACCCAGGTTTGTCTCTCTCAAAAACCTCTTGACTTTCTACCACTCTGGATAGCGTTGAAGTTGCATGCGTCCAACACCAGGGAGCCAATGAGGACCTCACATCCACGGTGGTGTTTTTCTTATTCATTTATTTATCATGGTGGTGTTTTGCATCTTCTAGAGTAGCATCTGCCTTGCTATTGATGGGGGCAGGGTGGGCAGTGCTGGTTATTTCATCAGAGAAACAAGTGGTCACTGCTTGGCTATGCAGTGATTTCTCAAAGTCGACTTAGGAGCCACACAATGAAAGTACGTTCAGCTTTATAACAATGTCTGAATTCTTCTGTAGTTTCTACCTGTGTCCTTTCTCTGGTCAGAGGTGAACTTGCCTCTGACACAGTAGAGGTTCTGGCTCAGTTACGTTTCTATGAGTTTTCTAGAATCCATGTTGGGGGAGTGGAGGGGCAGGAGAGTGAAGGCCCAGCTGCACTACACATGGCTGTCGTGAACTCCTCTACTATTTCCAATTAGCGGATGTATGTGTGAGTTGTATGCCTGTCTTACATTTACAAGAGGAAATATCCCATTTAATTTTATTTTCACACCGAGAGCCCAAGTGTTAAGAGAACATGGTGTTCTAACACTCCCTCGGTTATCAGCTGCAGAGCGGAGGTTGTATATTGTCACATACGGTTTTCCGAGTGTATTTCTACATTTGTTACCTGGCAACCTTGCCATGTCAGGACAGGAAGATGTATGGCTTCCTACCAGATCCACACTGTTTATATTGCAGAAGGTAGGTGGTATCTTCCTCACGGGAATATAGAAGAGGAGAAGGCTCAGGCTCACAGGGCTCAGTTGAAAGGCTCAGGCTCACGGGGCTGAGATGTTTCAGGGGCTGACCCGAGAGCAGGGCTCCAGTGGGAGGAAGGCTCTTGTCCTGCTTGGAGGGATGACTTATTGTGTCCTTGACCACTTCCCAGTTTTGATGAGAAAGGCAATTCCCAATATCGGTATGACAGCCACGATATCCCCTTTTGAGCTGCTTATGGCCCTTTGGGGTCTTCTGTTGAGTGGATCAACTGCATGGAAAGCACTGTGGCCTGGAATGTGCATGCCAAGGGGGGCCTTGAGCCATCATAGCATCCTGCCGTCCACCTATGCCCTGTGCCATTAACCTGCATTCCCAGAAAATACTTGTATTCAAAACGCTTGCAGCCTAGGTTTGAAAGTCCTCTGGGTTGGAGCCACACGTTCCAAGACTCAGGAAAAGCTTGCTGAGACCAAGGACAGTGAATTCTCCAGCACCTGTAACATTGCTTGAGAAATGCTTCAGAGGGAAAAGTTCCCATGGTAACAAGTTTTTTGAAAGAGTCTTGTGGCCTCCATAGGTTAGACAATATAGCAGAGTGGTGGGACCTGGCAGCATAGCCCATCTGCACATGCTCCTTTAAGTCTCCCTCCTGGTGAAGACGCCAGAGCCGGAGTCTGTGTGCAACGCCCACAGCACTCACCGGCTTGAGTGGATCCTAGGGCTTCCCACTGGTGTTTGCCTCTGCAGTTCTTCCCTCTGTTGGCCTCCCTAGTGAGGAGGCCTTTGCAGTCCACTCAGCTCTTACTGTCTTGCCTGTTGAGAAAGAAGAAGACAGCTGAGTCCTCCTGGAGGTATTTAGAAACCATCAGTTAGCTTTATTATTTCTTTTGGCTGTGCCCTGTGGCACATGGATGTTAGTTCCCCTACTAGGGGTCGAACCTACGCCCCCTGCATTGTAAGTACAGTCTTAATCATTGGACCACCAGGGAAGTCCCATCAGTTAGCTCTCAGTATATGTATTTTGAGTGCTCCAACCTTCTTTAGAAAGCTCGAGCTGTTTATTTGGTTTCACATGGTTCTTTGCTCTTGGGTTTTAATGTTATTCCTGGTATCATCAGGAAATGGCCTGAGAGGAAGGAAGCCACAAGATTCCTTACGGTTTTATTCTATAGCAAGTGGATTGTTTTTAATACCTGAGGAGGACTTGATCCCTGAGGGTTCTAAACTTGGACAATCATCCTGAGTGTCCTTAACGTGGAAATCTATATCCTACTGTTTAAACTTGAAGATGATCCCTAACTGGCTTAAAGTCCTCAACCCACAGTGGAGCAAAACGTTGCAGGGAAAAAAAAAAAAAAAAACAAGGTCATGCTGCATTTTTTTGGTAAGCACAGGAATCAACATAGAGATGTTATATAACTTCTATTTATATCCTCCTTGCTCACTATCTGCAGGCAGACAAGAGTCGCTGAGAAGGGATTTAATGAGCTCTCTGGGTTTGCTCACCTTCCTGAGCTGGTAGGAACCAGCTTGTTCTCAAGTGCGTCAGCAAAGAATCTGCCTGTGGGTGGGCGGCCGGGGTAGGTGGACAGACTTGTTGCCATGGTGTTCTTTAATTCCCCTGTCTCTCAGCCATCTCACTCCCCCCTTCCCTGACTCCTTCCTCTCCCTCCTTTTCTTTTCTTTCTTTCTCCTCGCCGCTCCCCCCCTCCCCGCCCCAGTCTATAAGCTTGCTTGTTTCTCACACCTAACTCAGGATTCTTTGAGCTGTCCCCAGAAAGAATATTTTCCTTCCCCCACAAGAATTCCCCATTGTGTGGCTCTAAGACATCAGATAGGTTTTGCCTAAGGTGTCTTTCCCCCACCCTCACCTATTTCTCTTCCTAGGATATTTTTTTTTATTACCAGCCCCTTCATTGTAGGCACCTATGCTAGGAGTCTTTAAGCTCAAACAGTAAGGAGCTTTCTCGTAGCTATCGGGTTGCCCGTGACCTGGGGGGATTCCATTGCCAGTTGCCCCAGAGAAGGAGGGCGGTCGGCATTTCCATCACCCACTTTGTGCTCTTGCCCTGGGCAGGGTGAAGTCTCCAGTCTCATCTAGGATGTTATTAAATGCAACCACGAGAAAACAAGAGAATGCGTTTGACCCACGGTTGATAATTCTTGGAGCTCGGGCAACATCTGTTACCTGAGGGTTGCGATTACTCAGCCTGCCTTTAAAAAACAGAGAAATGGCTGCTCCATCCAGTTCTCAGCAGGGAAGCAGAAGTGGCCTTCTGAGAAGCCCCAGGGGTGCCCTCCTGCACCCAGCTGTTCTGATGGCTTTACCTGTGGGTCACATTCTCACCGGAACCTAGGCATTTGACAGATGTGCGTTGGGGAGGTTATAATGAAATGTTCTTAGAAAAGAATAAGTAGTTCCCATGAGGGCAGGCTTTAAAAAAAAAACAGAAAAGCCAAAACCCACCCCTCCCTTGCCTAAGAGTTGCGCAATCCTTAATAGCAGTAGCCTGTTTGAATAATCAAAGGCGAGCTGACTTCCCCTTAGTAACTTCTGTTAGAGACATCTGCATAAAATATCCCCGGATTCCAGACCAAGAAGGTAACTTTTTTTCCCCCCTCTGAGTAACTGGAGGGACTTTCCCTTTGGAAGGCTTCCAGCAGAGCTAACTTCATGGTTGAGAATACTTTCTCATTAGAAACTAGGACTCCAGTGGCTAGAGTCCTGACGTGGGGGCATTACAGACAAGTCACACGCAAGCCCGGACCCAGAGCCTCTGAGAACCTCCATGACATCCGTAGCTGGCTGCGACCCTTGGCCACGACCCTCCTGCTCCCTGAGTGATCTGTGCCCACGTGCACTTCCTGAGTCCTCCGAGTTCCTTTGTGAAAGTGTCAGAGCCTCCCTGATGGCTCTCCCCATTTCCTTTGTCTGGGTTTTACACTTGTCATCAAGATGTCCCAGACGCCGAAGCGGGGAGAGGCCTGTAAACCATCTGACGTCTTGAAGCCCCTTGTTTTCCCTTTGAATCCAGGACTTAACAAATTTTTTTGTTTTTTAATTGCTGCTGGAGGAGGCTGGTGCTTCACTTGCCCTTACCATACGGTGTTTGAGCAATGTATTTTCGTTAGCCCGCCTTGCAACACAAGCCCACAGACTGTTCAGCCCTGGGTTCGTAGCTGTGAAGTCAGGGGCAGGAGCCAGGTTGTGAGATGGCAGGTCCACAAAGGATTGTCCTTCCGACCCCACAGTTAATAATGCAAGTGTCAGCGGGACAGAGCAGTTAACAGTTAACTAGATGGATTAGGGTCAGCAGCAACCCGAGCCCATCACAGAGGCCTGAGCACAAACTTGATAAGCCTCTGAGAGGCTAGAACGCCACATCAGCCTCCTTCCGCTGGTCTTTGGCATTCGGCGTTTTCCCCACTTGGCAGGACTTTGAGCTTTCACGGACAGGGACCTTCTGGTTATTGAGTTAAACTTCAGCTGCCGTAGCGGAACAGCTCAACTCAATTCCAGTCTTTCAGGACTGCCCCTCCCTCGGAACTCTTGGGCGTTCACTAAGATAGCAGGTGTTGATGGAAGATGAAGTGGCCGTGAGACAGTCCAGACCGAGGTCACGTGGGGCTTGTCCTCAAGGAGCTTCCAGTCTAGCAGGGGAGATGGATCGTAAGCCCGTTAACAATGAAATATGTGAATTGAGAGACGTGCGAAGAGGGAAGCAGCCAGGATGCAGAGCATCATAAGAAAGCCACTTAGGATGGTCAGGGGAGGTTTCTGGAGGGAGTTACATTGATGCCCAGACCTAGCTGTCAAGAAGAGACTGAGGGGTATGAGGAGCAGAGGGCAGGAATGTTCAGACAGACGGGTTGGCGTGGGCTTGGCATATTGCAGGAACTGAAGGAGGCCAGTGTCAGAGTATAGTGCTGGGGAGGGAGCAGGAGTGCACACAGGGCAGGAGATCGCTGCTTGCCCCTGGGACCGCACTTGTCATCGGCTGAGCGGCTCGATTGGGTGGTCTCAGCAGCCCCCACCAAGCCTTGTCAGTGCTTCTAAAGGCTCCAAGTTGGCTTGGCTGTGACCTGCTTGGATACATGTCACTGATGCCAGAGCTGTGATCTCTGAAGCAGCACTTAACGCAGATGAGTGCTGGGTATCTCGTCCCGCCATCCCCATCCATCTGGCCCTCTGTGCGTTTAACTCGTGGGTCCCAAGGATGTTCTCTGCTGCCATATGGAAGCTCCCTGATGGGCCAGTCCCCAGTGAAATGGGCCTGCAGGTTTGGGAGGAAGGGAAGCCCTGGAGTGTATGCTTTGCGGTTGTGACCGGAGAGGTCTTTGGATGGAGCAGAGGACAGCAGGTCACGATTGGCCCTCCATCAGGAATGCACTTGCTTGGCTGGATGTTTTGCTATTTGCCAGCCATCATTCTTGCCTCCGATGGGCCAGGTGTATTTACTTCTTTTCGGATTTTATGGTCCAGGGGGTGTGTCACAGTTGGGTTTCTTGAGAGCAGGGAAGGGAACGTGTCTGGTTAGAATACCTACCAGGTGCAGGCCCTGTGCTGGGCTTCCACCATGGTACCTCCTAACTCCATCCTCCTGGCCTCTCGGTGACACCTCCCCTTCTCCTTCTTTGGTTACAGATGAGGAAACCGAGGCTGCAGGTTAGTAAATGCCGTGTCCACACCCGCCCAGTTCCTCCACCAGCCTCATCCATCTGTTTGGACCTGAGTGTACAGGACACGAAGTCCTTT
This sequence comes from Giraffa tippelskirchi, assembly GCF_054371585.1. Lineage (NCBI taxonomy): Eukaryota > Metazoa > Chordata > Mammalia > Artiodactyla > Giraffidae > Giraffa > Giraffa tippelskirchi. Next base: position 20,764,837 of record NC_137283.1, on the reverse strand, counting down.
GTCTGAGTCACTGCTGCTGTCCGTACAAACACAGAGAATGTGTGTGCAAAGGATGCTTCTTGACATCAACTTAAGGCTCAAGTTGGATGCCCTGGGGAACCTCAGTGCTTTTAGGGCAGGAAAAGTCAGTCAGTGTTGATTCATTGGCCCTCAGGTACCCAGGATGGAAATCAGACCAGAGAGCAAAGGTCCTACTCTGTGACCTGTATGTCAGTTCTTTCTTTTCTTAATTGGAGTATAATTGCTTTACAACATTGTGTTCATTTCTGATGTACAGTGAAGTGAATCAGCCATATATATGCGTATATCCCCTCTTAGACCTCCCTCCCAGCCCCTCACCATCCCATCCCTCTAGGTCATCACAGAGCTCCGAGCTGAGCTCTTGTGCTACGCAGTAGCTCGCCCCTGAGTTCTTTCTTGCTAACACAGATGGAACCCCCAAGTGAAGTGGGAAGGGATAGTAGCTGAGTGGCCACCAGGCTCTGGGCAGGGGACCCACCTGAGCTCTCCTTGGCTGATGCCCAGGACACGTTTCTTGGTGATGGAGTCTCTCCAGCACCTCTTACATCGTTCTTTTTGGGTCTCACGATACACATGGGAGGCTCGGTGAGAACGTCCCCAGTCACAGACCCCACAGTGAGGCTGTCGGCAAGCTGGCACAGGACCCAAGGGTGTCAGCTGAACTCCCACAGGGCCGTTTGGTTGAATCTTAGAGTCACCCCTGGAGGGCACCCTGGCCCCAGACCCACACTGGAGATGGATTTTCTTCTCTCGTTGAGTAGAGGTCCATGGAACGAGATTCCAGAACGTCTCTGAGTGCTTTCGCAAGAGTCCTTCCTGGGGTCTCACCAGAGTCTCACTTGCTTCAGTGCCTTCCTTTTGTATAAGCCACACATTGACTTGAAGAGTAACCCAAACACCGCCTTGCTCTGGAAGATTCCCAGGGAGGTCCCTGCCACAGCCTCCTGTCACTTCAGGCAGCGTGGGGTTGCCTCTGTCTCCTATCCCCCTGTTGTTTGTTGTCATTGTGGTTTTTCTCTGGAGGCTCTTTTCGCCGCCCTGTCATTTGCTGGATGATACAGACAGCTCTGCCAGTGCGCTCCACAAAAGAAGCCAGCCTGTGGCTTCTGTCGGCAGCTTTGGGAATGGAACACAGAGAAAATTTGGAGTCCTCTTACGGCTTGTCCCTGGGTCTTCTAGGATGAAAGCTGACCTGCCTCCTTGGCATCTCTGCGATTTTTACTCTTCATTATTGCTAGAGATCGTACTGCTGACAGTTTACCTACACCTGCAGGGGCTTGGTAAGATAATATCTTCAAAGTCTTGTTTAGGAAGGGCAGTTTGTTGGTTGACGTGACATGGAGGAATATGTGAGATGCAGTCACCATGGGGTGGGGATGGGGGACCAGACCATTTAGCAGATCGGGCAGACTTTCCTGACCAGTGCTGTTTTCTATGGGCCCTGGAGGACAGGAAAGGAGAGATGTTAAGCTCACAGGTCTCAAAAGAAAAGTGGTTTTTAAGGAAAAAGGTTGGACTTTGTTGCTTGCTAAAACCGAATTAATTCACCTTGAAAAGCATGATGAAGATCCAGTGCTTTGGTCTTGACCGTGGAGCCCAGGCCCTTCCCTGAAGCCCAGTGACCAGATTCATTTGAGTGAGGCCCTCCCTGTCCTCTAACCCCTCTCTTAGACCTTGAACATCAGCCATGAGCAGAAGATGGCCTCTGTCCAGCCTTGGCAGGTCAGAGGAATTGAAACATGCTGTTTATCTCTGAGTTATCATGAGACGGCTCTACAGTTTGGACGAGGGAGCAGTGTTTTTTCAGAAAAATGAAGTGTGGATGTCTTTCTGACCCATACTTAGTTCATTTCTTCGCTTCCTTCTTTACTGTTTTAAAGTTTATATTATTCCTGAACTCGTAAAAGCTGGCAACATCCTTAGAGATGTTGGTGACCTGAGACTTGTAGATGTTTACCAGTTTAAACCCATCAAACCTTGCTAAAGAACATCCACGTTAGAGTAAGTAGTCATTTATACCAGGGGTACGTTTGATTCTTAATGTCCTCTTCACTCATTATTAGATTCTTTTCAAGCATCATACTTTTCCTGAAGTCAAGCATAGTTGAAAATACTAGAAATACCGTTCATGTTGAAAGACTTGGGCCTTTCCGGGGGGGTGGGGGGCGATGTTTGACACCAAGTTTGTATTCTGCATTTGGGTGTACTAAACTTGGGGAAGTGGAAGCTAAAACATTTATCTATGTGCCTACAGAAGCTGAGTGGCTTCTAGAACTAGTAAAATTCCAGCTGGATTTTTTTTTTTCACTTCCTTCATCGTGATGGTTATTGGGAAATGCTCTTCAGTGTGTTTTTGCTGTCATTCTGCAGGCCATCTTGACCTACCGGTCCCAGCTGGGATTGTTTATCTTGGGATGTTTTGAGGACACTAGACTCTGGTCATCACATAACACCCAGCACATGAGTCAATCCACCTGTCTTACCTGCTAACTTCTCTCCTTGGAAAGTGGTATTGATAGATTCCACGCCTCGTACTGGAGTAGTTTCCCGTAGTAATCAAACTGTGTTTCACATTGGGTTTCATAACCGCAACCTTGATGGACCCCAGCCACGTGATGCACACAAGGCAGGTGGTAGGAGTCGTGTTTTTCAGATAAGAAACCCAGGGCACAAATGCATGTAAGCAAATTGCCCAAGTTCACCTGGCTGGTGATCAGGGAGCAGTGGCTAAAATTTAGGTTTCCAGACTTGCAGTTCTCTGGGCTCCTCTGCCTGAAGCAGATGTGTTTTATCATCTAGTTCCTGGTGCATGATCTGTGGCTTTTGATTGTGGTCAAGGGTTTCTAAGAAAAGGATTCAAGACCTAGAGTGATGACAAGAGTTAGGTGAACAGTCTATAACGCCCAGCCCCGGCAAAGCTTCATCTAGCAGAAGACGCTTGCTTCGGAGCCCATCTTCACAAGCGCGTCAGGCCTCACAGGAAACACAGGCATTCACACGTGTTCCTACCACGGCTATTCTTTACTGTGGGAGGAGTCTGTGTCTGTGCAGCTGAGAGACTTGGTGTGGTAGGTGGGGAAATAGATTATAAAAAGCCAAAAGGTGTTTGGAGTTTGACACACTCCTGCTCAGGAGAGAGATGCTGAATGAAGCAGGGGAGCTGAGAGCATGGGCTGAGGCTTGAGTCCTGGGCACCACCACCACTTCCCAGCTGTAGGACTTGGCAAGTTATTTAGCCTCGTTGAGCCTCAGTTTCCTCATCTGTAAAGTGGGGAGAGGGATAGCCCCTACCTCCTGGGGCAGTTGTAAGGGTTAAATGAGATACTGTGTACAAAACATTTAGGCAGTGCCAGGCAGACCATAAGCCTTAAGTTATCACTCACTGTAATTTTACAGCTTGGGGTCCCCAGGAAGTGATGAAATCTCAGATGAACAGAGGGCTTGGAAAAGAACTCCGTAAACCCCACACCTGGGTAGCCATTGCTGTCTCTCTGTCACCCGCAGGACCTCTGTTTGAGCTGGATATGAATGGGCCATTCTGTCTGGAGATGCCAGGGCCAAGGCTAAGGTGCGCATGTGCCGGAAGCACGTTGAAAAGAGAGAAATCTGACTCCAGGGAGGAATTTCCAGCAGCCCTGGGAAGCGCAGGGATTCAGCATTGTCCAGCAATCACATTTTTCAAATTTTTGCCCTTAGCCTGAGAATTTAATTCATTCTGCAGCAGATAAGTGAGCACCTAGAGTGAAAGTCATGGGCTGTGTCAGTCGGGGATGTGGCCCAGGCAGTCAGATAGAAAAGCTCGTTCTCTGGAACCTCTGAAGGCTCAGTGGGAGGGTTTCTGGAAGGTGGATGACTGAAGGGTGAAATGCTTTCCTTTGGGAAAGGACCCAAGTCTCGAAGCCGTCCCAGGAGTGTGGGGGACTGCTCCCCCCAGACCCTCCCCGCCTCCCCCAGGCCCAGCCTAAATGACCACCTCTGCTGCTTCCTGCCTGCTTTCCCTTCCTTTATCTGAGATGCTCATAAAGGGCTCTTCCCATGTCCCTGCGAACTTCCCAGGTGGTTCAGAGGTAAAGAATCCGCCTGCCAGTACAGGAGACGTGGGTTCAATCCTTGGGTCGGAAAGATCCTCTGGAGCAGAAAATGGCAACCCACTCCAGTATTCTTCCCTGGAGGAGTCTGGCAGGCTACAGTCCATGGGGTCGCAAAGAGTCGGACACAGCTGAGTGACTGGGCACACACGTGTCCCTGCAAGTGCAGGCTGGCTGGCTCTGGGTTCCAAGGTATGTCTCCCCCACCCACCCCCGCCCCACCCCAAGTCTCTGAACTCTGGGGAAGATGACTGTTCAATAAGGTGCTCAGTCACTCACCTTCCCTGGTGTGTGTCCAGCACCTGGGGACGGCCCGTGTCTCCCCTTCTTCGCCCCAGACCCCATCCTGCACAATGCGACCGGGGCCGTGACCTCTTGCATCTAAAGAAAGGAGTGCCCCCACCCTCTCCTGCACACTTCCGGCCTATTGTCTAGTGGAGCTGCCAATCCTCCACTGGTCCCTAACTTTGGGTGGCCTCCGGTTTGAGAAACTGGGAGGGCTTGTCATAAATCACACTGTTTCTTTGTAAGAACTTGGCCAGGCATAGTAGGTGGCTGCCAGGCTCATTAAGAGATGTCTTACTGTTTTCAAGAGTGATCTGAAAGGGCGGTTTCCTTATTATTTTCAGCTTAAGAGCTCATTCCTGAGTCTCATACAGCTCAGGCAACCCAAGGAGGGCAAACTGTGTCTACCTGACGTTTATCCCAGAGTGGGAATGAGACTCAGGTCAGGTGTCACCACCCCCGCCCCCGATCCTGGTCAGGGGGACTGACTTGAACTCAGGAGACGTGGTTCTCCATGTTCATTTTCTGCTCTGGGCCTCAGTTTCCTCCTCTGTAGAAGATGCTGCTGCTGCTGCTAAGTCGCTTCAGTCATGTCCAACTCTGCGTGACCCCATAGATAGGGCTGGACTAAATGGGTAGTTTCCAAACAGTATTCTGTGGAACCGTGGAGTTGCAAGGAGGATTCCAGTGGTGAGAGGGGGTCCTTCCCGCTCTATCTCAGGCTGAGCAGTTGTGCCTGTATCTCTCTAATACCTGGTCCTTACCCCCGTGTTGGGGAGGGAGGAGGAGCGAGTTTCCTTGGTGGGAAAAGAGTCTGGAAGTGGCTGACATAGGGTGCTTCCAACTCTAACATTCTCTGATCTATGGCTTCTTTTTTGTGGTGGTTGTTTTTAAACCTGGCTTACAGTGGCCACGCCTAGATCCCCTCCCCTCCTCTGTCCTCCAGAATTCCCATGTAGGTGGTCACTTTCTCACCTGGTCCAGCCCCGACTACCTTCCCTCAAGCCACTCCAAACATGTACCCGTTGTCTGTGATGTGGGCACTGGTGCTGGGTCTGCCCCCAAACCAGTCTTTGCTTTTTTGGAGTTGCCTGCCGACCCCTGGGGCTGGTGTTCTGTGTGATCATTAAGAAGGTAGGTAGTGGAGATGGCCCTGAGTGCAGGAGCAGGGAGCCAGTGAGGCTCTGCCACCTGTCAGCTGACCTCTCCCGACCCCAGCTCTCCCGCCTCTAAAGTGATGGATTTATGAATGATGATATCTATCTTGGCAATCTCCTAAGATGCTGATAAGACAGCTTATGTGAAAAGGGCTTTGGAATCTAATGTGATTTGGAGATAAGCGGGGAGAAGGGGGAAGTGGTGAAGAGAGATGGGCTGTGAGGGTGTCAGACTTGGATCCCTCTTCTGCTGGGGAAGGTAGCCTCTGAGGGTGGCCCCCGGTCTGGATCACCTTGACCAAGTTCTCTAGCCTTCTGGAAGCAAAGCAGTTGCTTTTTCCTTCTCTCTTTTCATTGTGATATGACTTACATACAATCATATGCATAGATTTTTAAGTGTAGAGTTTGATCAGATTGGACAAATACCATCAGATTTGGTCATATCTGTTTTGTGTGGCTGCTGTAACAAATTACTAAAATCTTACTAAATTACTAAAATTTCTAAATCTTACTAATTACTAAAATTACTTTTAACAATAAATTACTAAGAATAATAAATTACTAAAATCTTAGTGGCTTTAGACAGCCAGATATTTTATCTTACAAGTTCAACATGAGTCTTCACCAGACTAGATCAAGGTGTTAGCAGGAGAGATGGGGGGAGGGAATTTGTTTTCCTGCCTTTTCCAGTTTCTAGAGGCCACCCGCAGCCTGTGGCCCCTTCCCCATCTTCAGATTTCAAAACGTGCTGAGTGGAGTCCTTCTCATACTGCATCACTCCACCCTCCTCCTCTACATTTTTTTTTTTTCTTTTTTGGCTACACCACACAGCTTGTGGGATCTTAGTTCCCCAACCAGGGATCAAACCCGTGCCTCCTGCATTGGAAGTGCAGAGTCTTTAACCACTGGACCACCAAAGGAGTACCCCTCCTCTTGTACTTTTAAGCACCCTTGTGATGACATGAGCCCTTCTGAGTAATCCAGAATCCTCTCCCAAATTTAAGATCAGCTTATTAGGAACCTTAATTCCATCTGCAACTTCCTTCTCCTTTGCCAGGTAAGCTGGCATATTTATTAATCCCACAGATGAGAGTCTGGACATCTTTTCAGGGCCGGGGGGCCTTCTTCTATCTGCCACACCTGTGCGACCTCCATCCCAATCAAGACATTGTCTTCACTCCAGAAAGTTCTCTTGTTTCCCTTTTGGTCACTTCCCATTCACCACCCACCCCCCTGCCCAGAGGCAGCCAGTTTTGCTTTCTGTTACTGACGACTCATGTACTACACTAGTTTTATTTGGAAGGGTTACCTCAAACCTGCTGGGTGGAGTGCAGTGAAGTTTGGAGAAGTGAAACCATCTCTCCGTGACTCTTGGCTCTAGGTTTGGGGAACAGTGAGGGAGGGGAGAGCAATTCATTGAAACGCATTCGAGGAGGGCGGTGGACAGGTAGCCATGAAGAGCCTGAGGGGTTGGGAGCCAGTCCCTGCCTGCTCTGGTCCGAGGTCCCACCTGCTTCTGGAAAAATGGTCCAGAGGAGGGCGCCCCCTTCCCCTCCCAGGCCCTGTGAGGCTCTTGTGACCGAAGGAGGTGGAAGCAGCAGGTCTGTGAACTCTGTGCGGGACCTGGGCTCACCGCCTCTGGGTGACACCAGGCACAGCCTACCCCAGGGAGGCAAGGGGTGAAGCTCTTAGCTCCTCTGCAAGCCGTGGTTTTCACTTCTCCTGTACGAGGTCCTCTCCTTCCAACACGTCTGCTGAGCTTCCCCCTCGAGAGACCTGGAACTTCTCCGCTGTCCTCCCCTTGCTGTTCTGCCGCCCCCGGGGCCCCGGCATCCTGGGAAGATGCCATTTGTCACAGCGCCGGCATCTCAGGGGTGCTCCCCACAGGAGGCACGTTATCTCAAAGACCCAAAAGCAGCTCCTAAAGATTTCCAAAAGAAGTGATAGTAACAACTTCTTCACCGGAGCGGGGCGGTGGCGGGTGTTCGGTGATGGGCACGAAGGTTCACACATGCTCCCAGCACCTCACCAGCTCAGCCATCGGGAGCGTCAGTGTGATTAGCTCGCTGGGTCTTCATAACCATTCGTGAAGGGCGCACCCTGTTACGATGCCCATTTTGTAGATGAGAAGTTTGCGTTTCAGAGACGTCATCACTTTCCAAGGTGACACCAGCTCGTGAGTGGTGGAGCCGAGGCCGGGTCTCTCTGACTCTGAGCATCTGAGCCCCTCAGGTGATGCCTTTGCTGTGGGTTTTTCACGTGGTAGTCACTCAGTGGTGGTACAGAACCAACTCATTCTGTGGCCACTGTGCTAAGCGCTTGGTGTGCACCTCAGCAGCCTTTCCGCGTGGGTTCAGAGAGGTTGAGTAATTTGCTCAGGGTCCCAGAGCCGGTGGGTAAGGGACCCCAGCCTCAAAGCCAGGAGGTCCAACTGGAAAGCCTGCCCTACTAACCCTCCGTTAAGATATGTTTCCTTCCTTTGAGGCACTGGTGTAATCTCTCTCCTCTCAGTTCTTGCTACAAGGCATGATGGGGTTTGCCTGTCTTTTCAGTTTTTTGATGTCCAGTACCCAAGAATCAGCTGGATCTCCTCTCGCATCTTCTAGCACCATCCTTGTTTGATATCAGTTTTCTGTGCTTACTTGTGTCACCGTACCCCACTGTCCCCTTTACCATTTCACTGACCACATTTTGTTTACAAAGCAGCGTCATATCCTTGAGGGACTGAGGACTGTTATAAATAATGCAAAATAAATCCACTGGCCATTGCAGAAACATATATAGAAGTGTGTAATCCTCCGTACCTTGCCCTCGTCTCATTTCACGAGAGGCCTCCTTGCCCTGACCCGATCCAGGGACATCTGGCTGGATATGAAGCACTGTGTTTGTAGCAGGCATTGGGTGTGCACTGTTACACTCTTACAGATGACCGACTGTGGGCTTTAGCTATTCACTTACTTACTTAAAGTGCATTTGTTTTCTTGAATGACCAGATGGCCCACGGATATTTTTTAAGTTGCCTCCATACCGTGGGAAGATGAATGGGGCAGCAACTGAAGTTCACGGCCCCAAGCAGCCACCTTCCCGCAGAGTCTCCCCGTGACACCTGTGGCTGAGATGTTGTGTGACGTCTCTGGGAGGAAAATGTCATCATTGTGTTTGGGTGGCTGTCGGTTGAGGTCTTAGTCCCCCACACGTCTCCTTTTGTTTGTCTGCAGACACATCGGCTCTCAAAGAAGTGAACAAGTAGAACTTGCTTTTTCATGTGTGAGCAATTTTCCAGAGTGAACGTATGTTTTCCTTACCAAGCTACCAGTTTCATGGGGCACAGACTCCTTTTTGTTCATTGTTGTTTCTCCTCTAACAGGCATAGTGCCCAACTCATGACAGGTGTGCAGTAAATCGTGGGTGGGCGGATGGATGGATGGATGGAATACTGGTTGGATGGATGGGCAAAAGAGAAACCTAAAAGAAAGTAAAGGGCAGTGGAGGGCTTCCCTGGTAGCTCAGCCGGTAAAGAATCCATCTGCAATGCAGGAGACCCCAGTTCGATTCCTGGGTGGGGGTGATCCCCTGGAGAAGGGATAGGCTACCTACTCCAGTATTCATGGGCTTACCTGGTGGCTCAGTTGGTCAAGAATCTGCCTGCAACGTAGGGGACCTGGGTTCGATCCCTGGGTTGGGAAGATCCCCTGGATGAGGGCATAGCAACCCACTCCAGTATTCTTGCCTGGAGAATCCCCATGGACATAGGAACCTGGTGGGCCACAGTCCATGGGGGTCTCAAAGAGTTGGACGCGACTAAGCATGCACGCGCATGTGTGCACGCCACACACACACACACACGGCAGTGGAGCACATGAAAGCCTAGAGCTGGGTTCAAAGAGTGGGAGTGATAGAGAATAACACACAGAAGGATTAGGCCAAGCAGGAGGCAGGCAGGGAGCTGTAAGCTGGCATTTGGGAGTGGCTGAAGAGAAGATGTTAAGACCAGGGAGCACAGGTAGGAGGGCTGTGTCCTGTGTTGTACGTAAGAAACAACCAGAGGTAAAGAACAGGGAGAGGGAGAAGAAAGGGCAGGATTGAGAAGAGTTTTGTGGGCAAGTGACATGGACATTTGTCAGTGTCACATGTGGACTAGTGGCTGGAAGAGGGGTCACAGTGACTGAAGTTGCGTGTCGGCAGATGGAAACAGTGGCTTTTGGGAGGGGGGTGGCGGGCTGCTCAGTCAAGCTCAGAGTGTGCGGGGGTGAGAGGTGGAGGAGTCGAGGGGCTTGGTGAGGCTGGTAAGAGTTTGGTTTTTTCTGGGATTGCAAGCTTAGGGTTACCTTCTGTAGGGAAGTGCCATCTTTCCAGATGGGGGAGGAAGTGAAATTGGCAGAAAGCTCCAACCCGGAGAAGCAAATACATTGTTTGGAGCTTTGTTTTATTCCTCTGGAAATTGACCGTATTGTATTTTTATGTAAATAATCCACAACAGCGTGGTATTTGCAAAGGGGTGAAAAGAGAATGCTCATAAACGAAGTTGAGACACCATATTGTGTTTTCACATCAACAATGTATACTATTGCTTGCAGTGGGTCCAAAACAACAAGTGCGTATCCAAGAGGCGAACTACCTGTTAATTGTAAGCTTGTTCATCTCTACCTGCTCTTTAAGACCTCATTTGAAAACCACCTTTTCCATGAAGATCTTGGGATCACTCCAGACCTATGTCATCCTTGCCAGCTCTGAACATCTATAATATAATTGTCTTTGTAGCTTCTGGAGCACTTTTACACGTTTCAGTCTTCCTTACAGGCATGTCATTGTAACCTGGTGTGGAGCCCTAGAGGGGCGGGTCACATGTCTTACTTACCTGTATATATTCATAGGGGTTTGCAAAGAGGAGGGTTCATAGATGTCCTTAAACACAACTGGCCGTGCAACAATTACCAAAACTACATTCTGCTTTCATTGTTACTGGAGTTGATATCTGTGTGTGTTGGGAGTTGTGCTTAGTTAGCTAAAATCTGCCCACCACCCCCTAGCAGGCTTCCCAGGCTGGTATAACTTCTTCAGCCAAGGGATGACAGTTTTCTCTCAAAGGTCCTTGCAGACAAACTCAGGCTGTCGAATCGAGTGAATGACAGTGGATGAAACAGTGTTGAACCTCGGTCCCAGCTGAGAGAGGTTTTTGTGTCCTGAGTGGGATTCAGTAACTGGTGTGTCACAGTGATAGAAAAAAAACGTGGCTTTTCCTCGGCAGCACTCCTTTTTCTGCCGGTTGACAGAAGACAAGAAGTCAGAGAAATTCTTCAAGGTTTTCTATGACCGAATGAAGGTGGCCCAGCAGGAAATCAAGGCAACAGTGACCGTGAACACCAGTGACTTAGGAAATAAAAAGAAGGATGACGAGGTGGACAGGGATGCCCCGTCACGGAGAAAAGGTAAGCACTCCCCTGCTCGCAGCTCTGCAGTCAGCTAGATTGTGAGCATGGGAGGAGCCCTAGTTTTCCTTTCATTTTTACGTGACTTCTAGACTCCCAGGTGAATTCTGACTGGGGCTTTCAGAAGAATAAAACCAGTCTGATGGCGAGAAAACTCTTCCTGTGTAACCTGGAAGAGTGGCTCAGTGAGAAAAGAATCTGCCTGCAAGGCAGGAGACTCAGTTTTGATCCCTGTGTCGGGAAGATCCCCTGGAGGAGGGCATGGCAACCCACTCCAGTATTCTTGCCTGGGAAATCCCATGGACAGAAGAGCCTGGCGGGCTACAGTCCGTGGGGTTGCAAAGAGTCGGACACGACTTAGTGACTAAACAACAGCAACAACGTGTGACCTGAACTGAATTCCTGCTGCTTGGGAAACTCCTAATGTTTAATAAACTAATACTTTCTTGGGCAAACTCAGGGTTTTATTGGCAGGAAATCCACTGATAATCTTTTCCTGTAATTTTCATTTAATGTCTGAGAAAGTTGAGGAAGATACTTTAAAACAAAAGGCATTATCTAATCCTCCCTTATTTTCTAAAATATTTGAAAGTTCATGAAGCTTTTTATCTATTACCTTCCTTGAAGAGAAGTAATACTGGGGAGTGGGTAGACTCAAAAGTGCTAGAGTCAGATGGCCTTGAGCAGGTCTGAGCCTTATTTTTTTAAGTTTAGAGCTGGGTTTCGCAGCCACAGCACATGGGACATCTGGACAGTCCATTGCTGTCAGGGCTGTCCTGTGCATTTCAGGCTGTGTACCAGCATATATGGCTTTGACCCAGTAGATGCCACTGTGTGTATGCTAAGTTGCTTCAGTCATGTCCAACTCTTTGTGACTCCACGGACTGTAGCTCGATAGGTTCCTCTGTCCATGAGATTCTCCAGGCAAGAATACTAGAGTGCGTTGCCATGCCCTCCTCCAGGGGATCTTCCTGACCCAGAGATCAAAACTGCATCTCTTATGTCTCCTGCTTTGGCAGGTGGGTTCTTTACCACTAGCACCACCTGGGAAGCCTGTAGGTACCAGTAGCCCATCTCCAACTTGAAATCTCTCCAGATATTTCCTGTCATCCCCTGGGTGGAAATGTGGTCAAAATCACCCCTAGTTGGTAACCACTGGTCTAGAATGGGGATAAACAGAGGAAAAAGAAGGAAGGCTTACATTTACTGAGTACTTCCTACGAACCAGGCAGTGTCCAAAGTCCTTTACATGTGTTACTTCATTTAGAACTCAAGTCAACACTGTAAAATAAATTATTTTATATCCATTTTACAGACCAGGAAACTGAGGCATCAGAATGGTAATTAACTTGTTAAGAACATGGAACTAGTAAGTATACCAGAGTCAGGATCTGAACCCAGGCAGTCCGGCAACAGAGTCTGATGCTCCTAACTCTGGTGCCTGGTTACCTTACAGGGTTAGTGTGAGAATTCAGCGAGGTAATTAATACACATCAAGTGCTTGATCACGGTGCCCTGGGGCTCCATAAAGGGTTCCATCAGTTGTGACACAGTAACAGTAATTACCGTTTGCTTAGCTTATGTTGACCCTCTCGGGAACCCTTTCAGAGAAAGACTTCAGTGATGTTCTCCCCATTTTACAGATGAGGAAGCTGAGGCCCAGAGTCATAGGTGTGTGAAGTTGGCAGAACCTCTACTACTTTTCCTCTAAATGAGAGCAAGATGAGGTGACGCCTTAGAGCCACAAGTGAGCTGGCAGAGCCCGACTCAGTTTTAATTCTAAGGGCTGAGAGAAGATGGTGGCATCTTGGAGCGTTTTGCCAACCTTGAGGGGCTCTCTGGTGATCCCAGAACTTAGGTCTCTCTGAACATCGTCTCTGGCGTGGAGAATAGCGTTCCAGAGGATTCAGCAGCATTGACCATCTCACGTTTGCCTTCTAGCCAAAGAGCCTGCGACACAGATTACAGAAGAAGTGCGGGATCAGCTCCTGGAGGCCTCTGCCGCCACCCGGAAAGCCTTCACCACCTTCAGGAGGGAGGCTGACCCCGACGACCACTACCAGTCTGGGGAGGGCGCCCAGGCCGCGGCGGACAAGAACAAGGACGACCTGGAGATGAGCGCAGTCATCACCATCATGCAGCCCATCCTCCGCTTCCTGCAGCTGCTCTGCGAAAACCACAACCGGGACCTCCAGGTGAGGGCGGGGCGGGGGCGGGGCAGAAGTGAGGTGGGGACGGGGAGTCCAAGCCCCTCACAGCTCCGCCCAGCTTCTCTGTGACTTGTGGGCTCCCCTCCCTTCAGCCAATCTCCTCCAACTGAGGGCCCAGACTGTTCTTGACCTCTGAAGTGTTTCTCTGTCTCCTCTTTCCCACTGTCTCCTCTGGAACAAAATCTCATGCTCACCTGTGTTGTCGCCACTGCTCCATATATATATTTGTGATGTGTGTGTGTGTGCGTGCGTGCGTGTGCCTGTGTCTCTCTGGTAGCCTTCCGCTTTTTGATGTTTAGGTGCACAGGTAAATCTTGACTTGGTGGTGGGGTAGGTGATTAAATACACTAGACTTACAGAATCTGGTACATGGAAAGTTCTAATCAATATGTCTTGGTTGAATGAATGAAGTGGTCTTCTGGTATTTTACATTTGTTGTTCAGTTGCTGAGTCGTGTCCGACTCTGTGACCCCATGGACTGCAGCAAGCCAGGCATCCCTGTCCTTCACTACCTCCTGGAGCTTGCTCAAACTCATGTCCATTGAGTTGGTGATGCCATCCAGCCATCTCATCCTCTGTCACCTCTTTCTCCTCTTGCCCTCAATCTTTCCCAGCATCAGGATATTTTCCAGTGAGTCAGCTGTTTGCCTGAGGTGGCCAACTATTGGAGTTTCAGCTTCAATATCAGTCCTTCCAGTGAATATTCAGGGTTGATTTCCTTTAGAATTGACTGGTTTGATCTCCTTGCTGTTCAAGGGACTCCCATAAATGTTCAAAAGTATTTGTTGAACTGATGATTCCAGAAATCCTTTGTTCACTTTTTGTTGTTGTGGCCAAGACTTATTGGGCACTTAGATGATTCTGGATGCTGAGTGTCTCCTGTATTATTACACTTGTTTTATAGATGAAACTGAGGTGCACAGGACTCATTTAGGGTATGCAGAGCTCACATTTGAGCCCAGGCAGTCTGGTGGGTAGAGTTTGTGCTGTACACCACCACATTAAGATAGAGGCTGTTTTCTTCCTTGCAGAGTTTCTCCAACAGCAAAGGCTTTTCAGGAAGGGCCAAGGATGGATTCCAGAGATGCACTCTTTGTTCTGAGTGGACGCAGATCTGTAGAAGCCATCACTCCCCAGAAGCGTGCTGGAGCCTGGCTCCTTGGCCATTACCTGGTTCTGCTGCTGATTGTTAGGGAAAATACTCCTCTCTGCCTAAGAGGGATGAAGCTGAACCGAAAGAGTGTGCCTGAACTCCTCTAAGATAGAATGTTTCCTCCTAAAGTAAATAGATTAGCAGTGGTGTAGTTTTATTTGAATCACGATGGTTTGAAAAGAAAATAGGAACTTCAGTGGTGGTCCAGTGGTTAAGACTTCACTTCGTTGCTGGGGGTGTATGTTTGATCCCTGGTCAGGAAGTTAAGATCCCACATGCCTCGTGGCCAGAAAACCAAAACATAAAACAGAAGCAGTATTGTAACAAATTCAGTAAAAACTTAAAAAATAGTCCACATCAAAAAAAATAAAAAAGAAGTAATAATTGTAGTCCCAACATAGCAAGGGGAAGGTGTAGCCTTGAAATGTTGCATTGTTGACTTGACCCTCCAGGTGGTTTGATGACTTTTCATATGTTAGCTGTGGCCAGACCATTTGGTGCCACAGCTCGAAATGGCTCGCCCTTAAAACCTGCTGCAGACTCTCTATCTAGCTAAGATGAGTAATGAATTTAATTGTGAAACAGTAAGAACAGTGAGATGGTACTGGATGAAGTCTGCAGTATTAATACCATCTGTACTGATTTTTCAATCCAATGGGTCTGAAGAGCCAGGGCTTTGAAAAATCATTCAGATCCAAGGTCATCAGCCTGCCAAGTCTGGCCTGTACTTCAAAATGAAGGGGTTTCTGTCAGCCAGGCAGTGACTTCAGGCTCGCTCTCGACTTTGACGCCTGCTCGTCTCCTCCACTGACATCCTCAGCTTCATCCCTGTCCACGGCTGAGTGTGAAATCTTGGCGGTCAGTCTTCTTTTCCTTGCTTGTGGCTCAGACATTCCTACTTTGGACATAGGACACGTCAGCCCTCGATGCACTGGCCTGACGCCTGCATGCTGAACTCTGTGGGCGGACAGAGCTCTCATGACCCAGAGGTCAGGGTCTGGTGACTTGTCTCCTTGGCTGGCATTTCTCTGTTTGAAGGCAGACTGTATCCGCTCCACCTTCCATATCTACACCATCCATCATGGAGGAGACAGGCCAAGGGAATGGGAGTGACACCGTGGGAAACCCGGCTGTCCCACCAGTAGGAAAACAAAGCCTTCGGCTCCACTGTGGCGTGTTTGTGAATGGGGGCCCTGCCCTGCTTGCTGGGGTGATTGCTAGGCTGAACTTGGTGGCCATTGCCCTGTACTGTTAGCCTGTTCCAGAGTCACTGGTCGCCACCAACCTCAGGCTCCGAAGGAAAAGTAGATTAAGACTTTGCCTGTGTGTATTGATTTCCTCACCTCGGCGAGGACCTGCTCTGTGCCCTGAGCCAGGGCGATGGAGACCTCACCCTTCCCCCTACAAAGCAGGAGCCCGTGGTAAGAGGGAGATGGCCACGCAGCATGCTGAGGGCTGTTGTCATGCCATCTTAGGGGTTTTGTGGATTCAGAGCAGGAGAACCAACACAGTGAGCCAGGTCTAGGAAAGCTTCTCAGGGAAGCTGATGTCTGCTGAGTTCTGAACTAACCAGACACAAAAACCCACCTTGGGTAGAGTCCCGTCCATGAATGTCAGAGGGACAGTCCCAAGGTGCTAGTTCCCTGAGTGTAGCTCTGGTTTCATGGATCTGTTCTTCCTCCCCTCCGCCCCCTTGAACTCTCATCTTCACTGAGGAAGCAGAGGGAGGCCCTCGTTGTATGAGTTCACCCTTTCTTGTGGGGATGTCCTCACAGTTGTTGTTTTGTACCTTATTGTTGTTCAGTCGTGGCTGACATGACTGAGCCTGCAGCACGCCAGGCTTCCCTATCCTCCACCATCACCCAGAGTTTGCTCAAACTGATATCCATTGAGTCAATGGTGCTATCCAACCATCTCATCTTCTGTCGCCCCCTTTTCCTTCTGCCCTTAATCATTCCCAGCATTAGGGTCTTTTCCAATGAGTCAGTTCTTTGCATCAGGCAGCCAAAGTATTGGAGCTTCAGCCTCAGCATCAGTCCTTCCAATCAATATTCAAGGTTGATTTCCTTTAGCATTGACTGGTTTGATCTTCTTGCTGTCCAAGGGACTCTCAAGCGTCTTCTCCAGCACCACAGTTTAAAAGTATCAATTCTTCGACACTCAGCTTCTTTAGCTCTTAGCAAAACTCTGAATTAATTCTCCAAGACCCCCATGGGCAGAAGCACCTTGTCATGAGTCCTTCCAAAACTCCATTCTCCAATATACTGTTCTGCTGGAAACAGTGGTATTGTGGGGAGGAGTGTACAGTATAATGTATTAAAAAAAAAAACAACTTAGCAATTTAACCTTTGAGGGTACCATAACGCCAGTAGTTTTAAACTGTTTAAGGCTGCAGAATTCTTTGTTTGAACAGTTCAGAAGGTACAAGGTAAAGCAGATGAAAGCAAGGCTGCTTTGTTCATAATAGAAACTACAGAGTGCTAGAACTTTCCTTTCTCATCTATAAGAGCTCTGAGACGCGGGGCATTCCTGGGGTCCCCCAGGGTTTTGCGGGGCCCAGCTGGCAAACCAGCAGTCTGGCCCAAGGGTTTAGAAGGATGAAGGTTGCACTCATCTTTATAGACTCCCACTAAGTCAGACACCCTGAGCTAGTTAATAAAATCGCTCTGACAAGAAGATGCTTGTAGGAATCGCTCTCAAAGTGATAGTTTTCAGTGGGATTCAGCAGCTCTGAATGCCATGCTCTTGGCAGTTTTCTAGATCCGATGGTGAATCTCTGGGTCAGGGTTTCCTCTTGGATCCGAGGGAGAAGACATTTTGATGAGGAAAGAGGGCCCAGCTCTCTGGTAGAAGGAAGTGCAGATAAGCCCAGAGAGGGAGGGATTCTGGCCTTTTGAAGTTGCCCAGAGTTTCTTGTCATGTTTATAACCTTTACTCTCCTGTTGATAAATATTCACTAGAGATAAAGCCACCGAACTTGACTTTGCCGAACAAGCAGTTGCTGCCGTAAGCAAGCTTTGTTCACAGTAGCAAGAACCTTGATGGGAAGGACTGTTTTTGAACCATTTTTCCGTTGCTTTTGAACCTTCCCCTGAGAGGCTGGCTTTGCCTTTGATCTGGGTTAAGGAATGCAGGTCCTGATTTCTGTCCACTGAGGTCTGTTTAAGCCCAGACTTAAAGTCTTTGATTTCCTTCATCTTCCCATCCTGACTTGGCCCCTGGCACTCCAAGGAAGACCACAAAAATAACAGGATTTTTCTAGCCTAGGCAAGGTGGGGTGAGTGTTATGTGCTAAGGGTAAACTGTATTCCTTAAGCATGGAAGGAGTTCCCATGGGCCTTAAAGCAAGTGGCACAGCAAAAAACCTCTGTTTTTGTAGAGAATAAGAGAAAATGGATATGAATTAGGAGGGAGAAATTCTGGGTGGACATGCTATAAAGATCATGAGAAATGGGAGAGGCTTTCAAGAAAGGGCCGCTCACTGTCCTTCCTGGAGAGTCTGAAGCCTGTCAGCCTTAGTGACTCCCCAAGTCCTCTTTCTTCCATTCATTCAGCTTAATTCAGATTTGCAGCCAGTGTTTGTGAAGCCCCCGGCCCAAGACAGTCCCTGAGCTAGTTGCCTGTTGGCAGTGAAGGTGCTCTGATCTCATTGGAGTCAGGATGGAGGGCTTCCCGAAAGAAGTAACTTGAGACCCCATCCTGAAGGAAGAGAAGTTAATCAGAGTGGAGACAGGGAGAAAGTGACAGACAGAGGAAACAGTGTGGCTGAAGCCCCAGAAATGAGAGAATGAAGGGTGCTTGAAGAGCAGAAAGAAGTGCATTGCTGCCAGACAGAGAAGAGCCTGGTGGGAGAGATGATGTCACGGAGCAGAGGTAGGGGCATGGCAGGAATGATGACACAGGAGTTGGGGAGGAAATTGGACCTCAAGAGCCATGCTGTGCATTTGAGCCTAGGACAGTCTGGTCCTCCCCTGTCCTCTTCCTGAGTATTCCTCCACCCCTTCATTGCATGGCATGGGGTTCAGCCAGGCTGTTGGTAGGTAAAATCTTCTTTGAGGGACTGGAGCAAGAAATGGCTGTGGAACCCTCCTCTGGCTTCCTGTGGTCCTTAGAAAAGTAGTCACACGCAAGCACATGTGGTCCTCAAACATCTGTCCTTCCCCCACCTCCCACCCAGACCTGAATGATTGCTCAATTTTTAGACTCGTCAGAAAGGCTTAAGCATAAGGGACTGAGCTTAATTGGGGTTGGGGTGACAGTGAGGGGTGGTTAGCTTGTTGACAAGTCAAGCATTAAACTTGATTACCAGTTTTTAATCTGTGCATTTATAAATGTTTTAATTATACAAGGAATATATGAATATGTTCTTTCTATGAAGGTTTAAATGAAAATAGGTGTTAGGTTTGTTTTTTTTTTTAAAAAAGGTCCCTCTTCCCATTCCCACTTCTCTACTCGGAAAGAACTGCTGTTGTTTTGAACTGGATCCTTCCTGTCCTTTTCCTGTATATTTAGATGGGAGCATTGGATCCCTGTTAATCTGCTATTTGCCCTTTTTGTTTTCTTAACAGTATATCCTAGAGATCTTTCCCTATTGATACATACAGATCTGGCTCAGTGTTTCCAACTGATAATATTAAAGAATGTTGATGAACTATCATTTGTTTGTGTCCCAACTGATGAGCCTTAGGTTGTTTCCAGTTCTTGTCTGTCTCAAACAGTGCTATAGCGAAAATCCAATATGTACTTTGTGAACAGTAATAGAAGTGGAATTACCGGATCAAAAGTTACATTCATTTTATCTTTTAATTATCTTTTTGGAAAGATAATCCAAAAAGATAATTTTCTGATTTTCTACAGCAAACATATGTAACTTTTATAACTATGCTCAAAAGTATTTGTAGTTAATCTTTGCTTCTTTTTAAGAAGAGATTACTGGAGTCTATGACCAGAAAATCTGTGCATGAAAATAGACACTGTATTATGAGGTGGTTGAATGTGCCTTGGTTTACTTTGTTCAGAAAGTATCTGCTCTTAAGTCTTTTGTTAACATTGTAAGTTTACCTTGAGAATACATACTCGGGTACGCGCCCACAAGCATACACACATTTATTCACTTTTGTTCCTTCCTTTAATAATGGAAGTGACCCGGCAAGGTAATCCAGATCCCCACCATGGCCGTGGGCGTCAGCCCTCCTGTGACACTTTATGCTGTGATGATTTACCCTCAGTACTACACACTGGGCATTCAGCATCCAGACCACACCATCATCTTTTCAATAAAACCACTGTCCTTGGAAATGTCAGAAGACTCTGAACTTAACATGTGGTGGGCGGGGAGGTGGGCTGGAGCGGGAAGGAGAGAAATGAGAAAGAAGGGTCTCGGAGTCTGAAGTGGGTTGTCAAAGAGGAGCTCTTCTCCACTGCATCCCATACAAAAGCCAAGTGTTTGTGGCTGTTGCCAAGGCCACATCCATGGCTGACCATCATGGGGGCTGACTCTTCTGTTCTCACCAACGCAATCCTGTGCACCAACCGACTACACATGATCAAAATGGCTAAATGATCGTTCGTTTCCCTCTCTCTTTGCCTCTGCTCCCCAAACCCGGTGACTCTCCAATTGCAGAACTTCCTCCGTTGCCAAAACAACAAGACCAACTACAATTTGGTGTGCGAGACGCTGCAGTTCCTGGACTGTATTTGTGGAAGCACCACCGGGGGTCTTGGTCTCCTGGGACTCTATATCAACGAAAAGAATGTGGCCCTCATCAACCAAACCCTGGAAAGTCTGACTGAATACTGTCAAGGACCTTGCCATGAGAATCAGGTAATTCCATTTTTCTTTGAGGGAGTGGGGAAAAAGAAAAAAAGTGTATCATTTTGAAGCCTTGATGACATGGACTAGTTCAGAAGTCATATAGCGTCTTTGGAGACCTTGGGAGCCAGGAGAACCAGAGGCCTCTGTCCAGTAGTGAGGAAGGAGCCACTGGAATTTATTATGTTTCAGGATGTGACCTGATCGCAGGCATTAGCGGTCTGTGTCCAGCTTGATTTGGTTTGAATGGCCCAGCTCTTAACTTTGCTGGGAATACATGGTAAAGTTGGAGGTAAATGAATAAGACCAAAAGATTGGGCTCTATTTCAAATATTAGGGAAGACGCAAAAAGGGACCACCTCACGGAAGGAGGTTTCAACTTAACTAGAGAGTAGAGCCTTCCTGGACATGAGACCATTTGAAAATCATATGAGAAAAACATACAGTGGACATTCAGAGAAGAGAAAGACCCGTTAGTCTTTTTTAAAAATAATTTTTGTTTATTCATATACCTTCGGTTGTGCTGGGTCTTCATTGCTGCATTGGCCTTTCCCTGGGTGCTGTGAGTGGGGACTCCTCTCTGGTTGCAGTGCGTAGGCTTCTCACTGCAGCAGCTTCTCGTGTTGTGGCGCACAGGCTCTAGATATGTAGGGTCAGTATTTGCAACTCCCAGGCTCAAGAGCACAGGCTCAGCAGTTGTGGCACATGGGCCCAGTTGCCCCGCAGCATGTGGGATCTTCCTGGATCAGGGATTGAACCCATGTCTCCTGCATTGGCAGGTGGATTCTTTACCACTGAGCCACCAGGGAAGCTCAAGACCCATTGGTGCCTCTCAAGAAGTATATTTTTGGAGTGGAACCCAGTAGTGTCTTGAGTAGAGTCATCGCTTATCCTTGACATCCTATAGATTTTGTGAGGTTTTGCACTGATGCTAGAATGAGTATGGTTTTTAACTCAAATTCTAGCTGTGTCCTAGTTGGAGGGGGTAGGCCAGTGCTGAAAATAGCCCATACTAAACCCAGTGGCCAGGGCAGGTCTGACATGCCATGTTACTTGGGAACCAAGGCCAGAACCTTGGCTCCGAAGAGAAGGCTGTCTTACGAGAGGGACCACTTACTGTATATTGAGAATCTGATCATAGTTGTCCATGACTATGAGGCTAGCATTTTGTTAGATCCACTTTCCTCTCCAGGTTTGAGATGGTATAGTCTGAGTTAAAGTGAAAAGAAACAAACAACAAAAAAAATTATAACAGCCTTGGGGGGAGAGGTTTTATCTAAGTGAATTTCCTTGTAACCTCAAGTTGGCTTTTCTGCCAAACTGAGGTCTGTGCAAAGGAGCATACTGCTATGAATTCTGCTGCAAATGGGGATCTTACCTGGGGGAAGGTGATTAATTCTGATATTCCGTGAATTAAAACTTGCTTTCCAATCTCGAGCCTGAAGCAAAAGTGTGCAATACGAAAACCGAGTGATGTAGAGAGAATGGAACACACCTTTCGAGGGGAAACCGGTGCTCAGAACCCAGAATCAGTCACACACCATATTTTCCCTTAAGAACAAAAGCCCACTGTGTTGTTTGGATTAGATGCGGCCAATTTATCAGTTACAGTGCTTGGGGACTTTCCTACTGTTTACTGTTAATTCTGAAACTAGAGATTTTCATCTGTCTTTTATTTTTACCACTTTCTCACGGAAAATTTGCTGCCCTCCCCTTGAGACATAACTGGGAGTGGCAAACCTTGTGTTGAAATAGCAGTTCAGCCTGTTGGCCTTTGACGTCTGATATATGACCAGCCTTTGTGTCAATATCTGCATGTGCCTCTTTTCTCAGAACTGCATAGCCACCCATGAATCCAATGGCATTGACATCATCACAGCCCTGATCCTCAATGACATCAACCCTCTGGGAAAGAAGAGGATGGACCTTGTGTTAGAACTGAAGGCAAGTAGGAATTGAAAGCCAAAAAACAGTAGCATTTGGAAACCTTGTCGTGTGTGGCCTGTGCAAGTGATGTGGTCACTGCTGTGAAACTAAATCCTGAAGACAGTTGTCTTAAACTCCATGAATGATCCATGTTGCAAGTTCTGAGAAAAAGGCAGACCTTCGGTTTTTCCCTTCCAAATAAGGTCTTGGGAGAGGATATCAGTTTTTCAACTCAAAGGTCACATGGAATGGGAACTCATCACCCAAAGCTAAGAAGCAAATTCAAACAGACTCTGAGAACTAACAACCTGATTCTGAAAGGTGCAGACAGAGGAACAGTGGAAACTCCATTCTCTCTGTGGTCTCTCATTTCCCCTCCCCACATTGAGGAAAAGGGCCAGTTGAAGAATAGTACCACTAAAACTATCAAGGACAAAAAAAAAAAAATGTTGTATGTTGATAGTATCAGGGAACACCTTTTTCTGTTTCATGGTTGATTTAGCAGAAGGGAGGTTCATCAATGCTGGGTTAACGTAAGGAAAGTTAAACTGGCCAGTATTGTGCCTCCCGGCCTCTGATGAGTTTCTTTGCATCCTGTACAAACAGATGACTGATGTAGAAGCACCTTTGACATGCTCACCCCCTCTGATACCAAAATAGTTGTATGGGGAGAAAGCAGTCGCTTCAAGATACTTAAGCCACTGGGTTTACAAGCCAGCTTGTTGAATATTTCAGAAGCTGATTGACTACTCCTGATGTTGATTCCTTGAATGTACAAGAAAATTAATTAAAAATAAAGTAGAAACAAAAGAACAAAAAAAAAACCCCTCACTCCTGTCTTAGGGGTTCCAAAGATTCTCTGAGTCCAGAGTTTTACTTTTGAGAATTGGACTTGCAACCCAGCCTGGTGTCTAAAGCGTGCTTTGAAATGTTAGCCTCCCTGAGTATATTTCCTTTTTAACTGTTCCTGTGTTGGGGCAGGTTGAGATCTGCCCTCCATTTCACCCTGGCATGGAGCATCAGGCACTTTGTCACTGTCATGGGAGAGCCTGGACTACAGGGTTTAGCTGAAAAGCCAATCTGTATTTATGGCATCAGTGGTGCCAGAGGAAAGGTTGTTAGGGAAGGTGGTAACATGGAAGCCCACAGGAATCACCCAGTTATTTTTATTTTATTTTAATGTTTCAAACTGAGAGTCCATGCTAATAGATAGTTTGGGTCTATCGTTTAAGTGGATTTGTTTCTTTGGGCTATTTTTAACTCCTTTGACAAATCCTGTTGTCAAAGGATCACCTCATTCAGGCTCATATCCCTGGCTACCATTTATCAGGATGTATAAGAGGAGAGCCTGAAATAAACTGAGACTTTCAGGTGCTCCTCATCAGCATTTCAGCGGCATTTTCAGCTAGTCCAGTAACCTGAAGGTTATTAGAGACATTTCTGCCCTGTGAAAAGCCATCTTTTGACGGCATAACAACCTGATGAAACTGCTGTGATCTGTGCTTGGGGAGAGAAAAAAAATAATAATACTGCCCTCTCTCACCAAAACAACAGCCTTCGAGTCCAGTATGCGAAGAATCATGTGGATTGTCATAGTCCTAGAACCTAAGAGCTGAGATGTGCAGGGAGTGGTTATGTGAAAACTTTGAACATAGTGGGAAATGATGGTTTAATATGCATACGGTGATCGCTTGGGTCCCTTTTGTTAACTGGCATTGGCTGTACTCTCATGATAATATTAGAGGCTATAAGAGCTGATAGTGTTATTTTAGGTCAGGGAAGTATAAGTATTAGTCACTCAGTCGTGTTTGATTCTTTGTGATCCCATGGACCATAGCCCGCCAGGCACCTCTGTCCGTGGAATTCTCCAGGCAAGAATACTGGAGTGGGTTGCCATTTGCTTCTCCCTTAGGTCAGAGAGGAATTACATTGTCAGCCTTCTCTGACCTGCAAGGCTGAATCACAGTGTTGATAACCAACTCAGGGTCCCAGTGGAACCACCAAGCTCCCTTGTTTAGCTGTCCCGTGTCCACTAGGAGTTGGACCAAGTGACTCAAAGGGTAAACTGTACCCAAACGCATAGCTGCCTTTTTGACCATCATCTGTTCCTGTGGACATGTTTTTGGGGTCGTAAGTGGCACCCTCTCAGTCTGGTGCAGGTGGTTTTGGAGGTACTGGGTTGGCCAAAAAGTTTGGGTTTGTCTGTGCACTCTTAAGAAAAACCCCAAACGAACTTTTGGGCCAACCCAGCCCCGGACCCACGCCCTCCCATGGAGCGGAACATTTGTCCAGATGCAGCCCCTGATCACCCGTGGTTCAGGCCAGCCGCCCCCCGGCAACTCCTCCTCATTTCTTCTTCCCTTTGTGTCTCCGATTAGAACAACGCGTCCAAGTTGCTCCTGGCCATCATGGAGAGCAGGCATGACAGTGAGAATGCCGAGAGGATCCTCTACAACATGAGGCCCAAGGAGCTGGTGAGTCGGATGACTGAGCCCCTGGCCGTGGCACTGAGCGGCATCAGAGCTTCGTGGGTGCCAGGGCAGAGGATCTCCTTCCTTGAGCTTTCTTCATGATGCCAACAATCAGAAGTACAAAGAGAACATTTGATTCGGGCCACTGACCAGGGCAGGGAGGTGACCCCTGTATGAAATAGGTGGCCTCTGCCTTCAGCACAGCCCCCAGGGAAAGCCTCCCCAGACTGTTCCTCGGGTAAGGCGGCACCAGGAGGGTTGTGGGAGCCTGGAGTTCACATCCACAGCTCTTCCCTTTTCTGGGTCACCTTGGTGACTCTCAGAGCTCCACTTCCCTGAAAGGAAGAGAATGGTATCAGCTAGTCCAGAGGGTTGCTAGGAAGACTAAGCAGATGATTCCTGCAGAGCCCTGTGCGCGGTGCCCGCACGCAGTAAACTCTTGTGGAACACGTTCATTCACACTGCTCTTTGCTGTCGCTTTGTCCAGGGATCAAGAATTCACATCTCTTCTTGGTATCGAGAATCTGGGCAACAGAATAGTGGGGGTTTTTTTGTTTTTTTGTTTTTTGCCAGGGGAGGTGGGGCGGGAGGGTGGTGCTGATGTTTTGGGTCTTTTAAAAAAGAAAACACACTGGTTTATTTTGGGGGGTGATGTTAACAACTGGCTGTGACTTCCAGGCCGGGAGTCAGGGCTGTAGACTGCGAGACAGCAACCGGCAGAGATGCTGAACCGAACTGAGGACGGAATTCTCTATTTGGACTTTTTCCCACGCAAATAAACTGTAACTGACAGACCTAAATGAGGGCACTAAAACTGTTCTGCTGCCCGGTGACCCAGTGTGAGCTTGGGGCCGGCTGAAGTGCCTTTATGTGTCCCTTTAAATAAAGTTCACAGCAAGCCCAGCACTTTGATCTCTGAGGCCAGGAGTGAGTTCTCAGCCTGAGACGGAAGTCCTCTCCCAGTTTACGTAAGGGCTTATGTAACTGTCGCTGGGGGTTGGGGAGACTGGGAGCTGTCACTCCTGAGTGAGGACGGATGACGGAGCAGGGACCCCACTCCAGTTCCCATCAGTCAAGTACACACCCCATCCTGGCTAGGGGACTTGGCAGCCCCACTGGGTACCACTGGCTTCCAGGTCTCCCCCTTGTGGCTGACCACTCCCGAATCGCAGGGCAGAGTCAAAGGCTTCCTGGAACAAACGCGGTTCTGAGGAGTGCAGCAGAGATACCCTAATGTCGGGAGCGCGTGTGCACATACGTGTGTGCACACATACATGTTGTGTGTTCAGGCTCCCACGTCCTGTGCGACACGTTGTCTGTTCGGTTTGTTTTTAAAGAACCGACAGGAAGACAAGCTCGGAGAGTGAGGGCGTTGTCTTCCACAGTTATTTCCAGGGCCTGACCTGGTATCAGCGCAGAAATGTGTGGCCCTCTGCGTGCTTGATCTCGGACAGTGAGAAGTAATTCACAGTATTGTCCTCGTGGTGATGCAGGAGGCGGAAATGCCTTCTGAGTTATTGAAGAAAGTGATCAATTTTTAGTGCAAATTAAGGGTTTGAAGGCGTTGTGTTCTTATTCTCTGAATGATTGATTCTTGAGAGGTTCATCTGATAAACGTTGACTGGGCCCTGTGTTGTCCAGGGCGTTGTGCTGGGTTCCTGGGAGGAACTGAAAAAGGGGCAGAACCAACCCTACCCCCTCCCAGGGAGCTGAGGCCAGCGGCTGGGAGCAGGAAGGCCGGCACCCGGATGCCCTGGGAAGCATGCTCTGGGCGTGAGAAGATCAAGGTCAAAGCTCAGCTGTCTCGCGTGAA
The DNA here is from genome assembly GCF_054371585.1 of Giraffa tippelskirchi. Classification (NCBI taxonomy): domain Eukaryota; kingdom Metazoa; phylum Chordata; class Mammalia; order Artiodactyla; family Giraffidae; genus Giraffa; species Giraffa tippelskirchi. The sequence goes on along the minus strand of NC_137283.1, from coordinate 20,738,472 downwards.
TTTTGGCATGCCCCTTCGCCTCTCTGAGTCTGCTTCCTCATCCATAATCAAGGGGAATCTTTGACACCTCATAAAACATTGATGAGCCTTCAAGGTTCTGGAAGAATGAAGATACTAAGCATAGTGCTCAGCTCATAGAAAGTGCTGGTAGATGTCATCTGTTAAAGATCTTTTCTTCATGTGATATAGGCTGTGAGGGACAGGGAAATACCTGAAGCCAGAAAATAGTTTCATCAGCTATTCCTAAAGGCGAATGGTTTTCTTTCCTGTTTTTTTCCTGAAATGGCAAAGGTACGGCATGGGGAGAGATGACAGGAGGAGATGGAGAGATAGGACAAGACTGGTTTCTAGCCTTCTCTTGTATCGTGTTATCGTTTCGGGGCATTTTTTTTTTAGCCACTGTCCCTTTCTAAAGTAGAAGGTCATAACAGGGAACTCCGTTCAGTGTTATAGGGCAGCCTGGAAGGGAAGGGAGTGTGGGGGAGAATGGATACATGTATGTATATATGGCTGAATCCCTTCTCTGTCCACCTGGAACTATCACAACATTGTTTACTGACTATGAAAAAAAAAATGAAAGTCGCTCAGTTGTGTCCGACTCTTTGCGACCCCATGGACTATACAGTCCATGGGATTCTCCAGGCCAGAATACTGGAGTGGGTAGCCTTTCCCTTCTCCAGAGGATCTTCCCAACCCAGGGATCGAATCCAGGTCTCCCACATTGCAGGCAGATTCTTTACCAGCTGAGCCACCAGGGCAGCCCAAGAATACTAGAGTGGGTAGCCTATCCCTTCTCCAGTGGATCTTCCCAATCCAGGAATCGAACTGGGGTCTCCTGCATTACTGCAGGAGGATTCTTTACCAACTGAGCTATCAGAGAAGCCCATTTATTGGCTATGCCCCAATACAAAATTAAAAGTTAAAAAAAAAAAAGTAGACAGTCATGGATCAGCCACAGGATGTCTGTTGGTTTAGGGAGAATGGATGGGTTTCCCTCTCCTGTCAGTGGAGGCTGATTGGCAGGGGCTGCCTGTGATTGTGTTAAGAAGGATTCTAAGGCTGTGTCCACACCTGAGCCTGCTGGGCAGTGTCTGTCCCGGGAGGGGAGACTCCGCGTGTGCTGTCCTTGCCTGTCCCGTGTGGCTCTTCCTAAGACGGGGTCTCTGTGCCGTGGCCCTTCTTGCAGGTGGAAGTGATCAAGAAAGCCTACATGCAAGGTGAAGTGGAGTTCGAGGATGGTGAGAATGGTGAGGACGGAGCCGCCTCCCCCAGAAACGTGGGGCACAACATCTACATCCTAGCTCATCAGGTGCGACCCCTCCCCAGGCCCCCCTGCCCGACGGTCAGTGCCAGCATTCCATGCATGCTCCCTTAAACTTGCTTTTCCTGTAGGGATTCAGCCTGAGGTGGTTTGGGCGCATGGTAACGTGGCTCACGGGCACCGCCAGCCACCTGACCCCGAGTGCGAGGTCCAGGCTGCTTCCAGTGTTTCATTCCTGCAGGGTCATGTCCTCGGAAACCCCCACATTTCTTAAAAACGTTCCCACTGAGCCGTGACACTTGGATAGTTTATGACTGTGTCTCCAGACACTTGAAAGGAGTCTTAGTCTTTTCATAAATATTGATGAGTCTGTCTTAACCGTCTCAAGAAAGAAACCTCAGCTGCCTGGCCTATCGCACTAGGAAATCTTTGGGAACTTGTCACTCTGCCTTGTCTTTGTTTGCCTTTCGGGGGATGGAGTAATACTTCCTACCCTGGCACCAGAATGCCCTGTTTCGTAACTTGCTTCCCAACTGGCTGGGCTTCTGAAGACACTTCCTCTTTCTGGAGGTTGACGTGCTTGGAGCGGGCTGAGGTGTGTGGGCAGCCGGGAACTCGGCGCAGGCTGATGCTTCTGGTCCCTTCCACCTCGCTTAGGTGGAGGCGTTTGATAGAAAACAATAATGGGGTTGGGCTGGAGGTTGATAAGTCCGTGATCTTTGTCTCCTCCATTCCTGGCATTTAATTTAGCCCCTGGGAGTTTGGGAAGGTCACGTGCACTCTGCTATATTTAAAATGGATAACCAGCAAGTACCTACTTTATGGCACTTGGAACTCTGCTTGGTGTTATGTGGCAGCCTGGATGGGTGGGGGATTTAGGGGAGAATGGATACATGTTTATATATAGGGCTGAATCTCTTCGCCGTTCACGTGGAACTATCACAGTATTGTTAACCGGCTATACCCCAATACAAAATAAAAAGTTTAAAGTTAAAAAAAAATTATATGCCCAAATCAGCTTACTCAGTCTTAATGAGCAAGTACATGTTGATAGTTAAATGATTTAAGCTTCAAGAAAAAATGATAATGTAGCCCCTGAGAGGTCTCAGGGCATTCCAAAAGGAGGCTCTGTGCGGATGGATAGAAAACCCCACCTCCCTCCTGCCTGGCCAAGGAAACCAGGGCAAAGTGGGCCCTTGAGTGGACATGCGCTCTCCACGCCGCTCTGCCAGGCTCCCAAAATAGCTGCCGTGCAGAGCAAGCCTCAGTGGTGTGCAGGGGGCCCCCCTTCGCCCTCCAGCTTGCTGCTTGTTCCCATGCGTCTTTTCTACCCAGAGCTAGAGAGCAGCTGTGTGTTGCTGTTGCAAACAGAACTGACTCCCCTGTTGTCTGCACTTGTGTTCTAGTTGGCTCGACATAACAAAGAGCTTCAGACCATGCTGAAACCCGGCGGCCAGGTGGATGGAGATGAAGCTCTGGAGTTTTATGCCAAGCACACGGCCCAGATAGAGGTAAAGGCCGGGTACACTTGGGACCCAGGCTCGCGTCGAGGGCCTCCGCAGTGGGTGCCCTGGGCTGGAGCTGGCGTGCGGTCGTTGGTCTGCATGGTAAACAGGTGGTGAGCAGCTACAGCATACCAGGGCCCACACTCAGTGCTCAAAGCCAGTGACAGCCGAGGCAGCGGGGAGACAGACACCGAGCGAGGCCACACAGGGAGACTCGCTGCAAATTTGGACGAGGGCGTGAGGACGACCAGAAGGTGTCATGAGACGGTACCGCAGAAGGACCTGCTGTGGATTGTGGTGGTCAGGGCGGCCTGTTCTGAAGAGTGTTACCTGAGCGCAGACCTTCCAAAGGATGGGAATGAAGGGGCACAGCCAGGCCCCCAGGTGGGAGGTGAAGGTGAGGAGGTGGGGCTTAGTGAGCAGGAGTGAGAAAACACTGGATCAAAGAGGAAAGACAGACAGCCCCAGGGCCTGCAGGACCCCTTCCGGCATTGGCAGGAGGAGTCTGGACTTTACCCTCAGAACTCCACCGAGGAGTAATACAACCAAATCTGGACTTGAAAACACACACACAAACACACACACACACACACACACGAAAAGAAATCATCTCCGTTTTCTTGATGGGACGATTCTGAGAAAGGACTCAGGTTGCATCACTCAGAGAGAGGTCCAGCTCTCAGTGTCCATGTCTGGCTGAGCCCAGAGCCCAGGCGTGTTTTTAATGTTCCTTGCATTGTCTCCTGAGGGCTGAGAGAGCCCAGACCTGCACCTGCAGGCTTCAGGCAGTAAGGGATGGTGTGTCCTGATCAGCTAATGAGGAGATGCACAAATACAGTATCAGTGTCAGAGCAAGGATTTTGAAAGACTAGCAGACTCCTTTGGGCCATATGAGACTTGCAGGATAGAGATGTATTAGAGGATAATCTTACCCGCTGTCTGGGGTCTCTGGGCTGTCCTCATAAAATGCATCATTTCACTGATTGGTTGACCATGACAGTGTGCATGAGCACATAATCTCAACCGATTGTTCATGACCAGAAGTTTGTGCTCTGGAGCCCTTAGAAGACAAGCTTTTCAGGTATTTGCGGTGTGGAATGTCAGAGGGGAAGGAACCTTGGAAATGGTCTGGTTGAGCTCCTCGGTTCACCAGGGAGCTAACTGACATTTGATCAGGTGCAGAGGTGTGAACAAGGTCACCCACTCTGTTAGAGATGGAGAAGGGCTGGGATAGATTTTGATTCCCAACTGGTCATTGACTGAAAGAGAGGCATGAGTCGATCTTGAATGATGGGGAGAAATGGCCAGGCAGGGCAGCCCAAGCTCTTGAAATCCTGTTCCTGGGCAGCTGCTCATACCTTCCAGTCTCACAGGACATAGAGAGTGCTGTCACTCCCAGGCTCCCACAGACCCTCATCCCATCACTCTGGTCACACCGTGCAGGTCGCCCTGAAGTCTGAGTATCTGTTCTTGCCAGGAGACCTCCTGTTCCTCCATTGTCTCCTGAGCCCAGGTCTTCTCAGATCGTGTTCCTTCCATGTAAGAGGGGCTGATCCACAGCCCACCTGACGATGTAAAGCAGGACGGCCGTGTATGCAGACCGTGTATGCACCCGCGTTACCAACACCTGCCCCCACCTCCAATCCCAGTCAACGAGGTTGGCTTAAGCACCAGGCTCAGTAACATGATCTCCAGTTTGATTTGGAAACCACTGATCTCCAGACGACATCTCCGAAGATTTAGGGAGGCCGGGCTGTGGGAACCTGCCTCGTTTCGGAGTTTCCCACTGCAGCTTGACCTGAGTCATCGCTCTTGCTGCACTGGGAAAAAAGCACTGGGAGACTGGGAACCAGAACTTCTCAGAGAGCGCGTGGCTCTGGGCCTCACCTGACTTGTCCACCCCTGGGGAGGAAGGCCCAAGGGGGCCCTTGCCCCTGTAGTACTGCAGCCCGAACCCCTTTGAAATCTCTGCCCCCTCGGGACTATGACTCAACGCGGTGTTGAAAAATTTGAACAGTCTCCCCCAGACAATTCTCTGGGGACTGAACTTGTTTAGGAAGGGCACGGGGAATATCTGTGAAGTGTCCACCCCAGGAACCAGCAAAGCTACTTAAAAGAACAGTGAGCGTGATACCAGTATTAAAAGAGCCTATTGGTTTATGTATCACACGTATTAGATGCTCGACAGGTCAGAGGTCACTGCATCTGTTAAAACCGAAGACCTTCTTTTTGAGTTCCTATCTAGGGAAAAGAACCCACCTTTGCAATCTGAGAAAGGCTCTTAGGTGAGAATTGTACCATGGCCTAGTACTACACGGTACAGTAGGATCACCAGTAGCTGTGTTTGGCTGTTTACATTAAAATTAAATAAATACTAAGCTCCAGTCCTCAGCTGTGCCAGCCACACGTGCTAGTCCTTAGAGCCCATATGTGAGTAGGGACTCTGCTTTCAAAGGGACAGACACATGGTTGCGGCTTCCTTTCATCATTCCCATTTTCATCATTCCAGAAAGTTCTGTTGGACATCTGCAGCCCCAAGCCTCATATGAATCTGTACACAAAACACACTTTGAATTGTTCCAGATAAAACTTCATCACAGTACAATTCATGGGTCTGAGGTTATAAAAATATTTTGACTTACCAAAACGGTTTTGTGCATAAATCTAAGAGATAGAGCTCAGTCCAGGAGTTACAAAATCCAAGAAGACTCTGGGTCAGGTCTGTGTTATGCTTGATCTTTAATTCTGAGACAGGACTTCCCTGGTGGTCCAATCTTCAATGCAGGGGGTATGGTTTCAATCCCTGGTCAGGGAACTAAGATCCTACATGCCATGTGGTATGGATAAAAAAGAAAAAAGAAAAAATCTAGGCTGAATACTGAGCCTGTGGCCTGTGCCAAGTCCTCAGTAAAGGATTTTTGACAATTTTAACCTCCTCCATTTTTTCTCCCTAGATTGTCAGATTAGACAGAACCATGGAGCAGATTGTCTTCCCCGTACCCAGTATATGTGAATTCCTAACCAAAGAGTCAAAACTACGGATATACTACACCACAGAGAGGGACGAGCAGGGTAGCAAGATCAACGACTTCTTCCTGCGGTCCGAGGACCTCTTCAATGAGATGAATTGGCAGAAGAAGCTCAGAGGTGGGTCAGCGCCTCCAGGCACTGTGGAATTATGTGGTTCTGGGAGTCTTGCACGCTGGGGTTTGATGGTGAGTGTGTGGACCTCCCTGTAGGAGCAGAGCTGGTGGGGTTCAGGATTCTGTCCCCCTCTGAGCACCAGGACAACCCAGGCACCTTGGGAGCTGGTAAGTGGGTTCCAGCCTCCGGGAGGCACTAAAAAGACTTCCTTCCAACTGCCTTTTACCTGATTTGACTGGAGAGCTCCCAGAAGGACTTAAAATGCTGGCACCCCACTACAGTACTCTTGCCTGGAAAATCCCATGGACGGAGGAGCCTGGTAGGCTACAGTCCATGGGGTCGCTAAGAGTCGGACATGACTGAGCGACTTCACTTTCACTTTTCCCTTTCATGCACTGGAGAAGGAAATGGCAACCCACTCCAGTATTCTTGCCTGGAGAATCCTAGGGATGGCGGAGCCTGGTGAGCTGCCGTCCATGGGGTCGCACAGAGTCGGACACGACTGAAGCGACTTAGCAGCAGCAGCAGCAGCAGCATTTTGATAGAGAAAATTAAAGGGATGGAGAGCAGACAGGCCTGCTGCTCACAGGATGGCACATTTGAGCAGGAAATTGAGCCTGCTTGAGAGCTCGTTGACCAGCCCACCTGCTCAGAAGACACTGGTCTTCCCCTTTTTATAGGGCAGTTCGGATTGTAGACCCTAGGGTCACTTCATAGGCAGTGGAATCACTGGCCACAGAAGATGCGTCCTTGCTCACCAGTGAGTCCCATTGCGGGGCCCGGCCAGGCTGGCTACATTTCCTCATCTAAAACCCTTTACAGGGCTACCTTGGCGGGCTTCTCTGCGGCCAGTTTTCATTGGGGTTTTAATGTGATCCTTCATTGCCAACAGTACACTGTTGTGTACCAGCTTAGAAAGGATGCTGCTTCATTCCTGTCATTAGTCAGGAGCTAGGGTTTGTATTTGAAACCCTGGATTCCAGCTGCCCTTGTGATCACTCCAGCTCCTGCTGAGGGGCGGGGCTGCAGGAGGGGAAACTGGGCTGGAGGTCAGGTTCTGGGTGCTCAGGTCCTCTTTCTCCCTCACCAGCCTGAGCCGGCGCAGACCTGCCTCCTTTCCCGCTGCCGCTGCACTGCTCCGCTCCACTCCCTGCCTCCCTGGAATCGGTTAGTGGCAGAAGGCGTTGTGCAAGCAGGCTGCCCGGCAGGCACTGGTCTCGCCCCACCCCTACTCCATTCTCCCTCATCTCTAAGGGACGCCTCATCATCCAGCACTTTAAAGCATTGTCATGTGTTTTGCTGAACCAACCCATTTGTCACCCAGCCCCACGCGAGGTGTCTAGCTCACCTTTAACAGAATAGCGTGCGTGTCCTCCGTGGTGTGGACCTCAGAAGGCTTCGTGGACAGGTGGCCCCACTATCAGTGTGTCCTTGTAGCCACCGTGGGCTCCATCCAAGCTCCTGTAGCTCAAGCATTGTGAGTCGTGTTGAACATCCCCTCAGCACCGTGCTCCTGCAGTCAGATAAGAAAGATACCCAGAAAGGTAGACAGAGACCCTATGTGTATGCTTGTCTTCTCAGCTGTGGTGGTAAATAGAAGGGAACTTCCTCTTATTTGTTGATTTTGCTCTTCGTTGAGATAGTCCATGATTCCCACTCTAGGAGATGATCCTGAATTCATGGTTTGGTTCATCCAGACCTCCATGATAGTTATTAACACGGTGATTTTGGACTTCCCTGGCGGTGTGGTGGATAAGAGTCTGTCTGCCAGTGCAGGGGACATGGGTGTGATCCCTGATCTGGGAAGATTCCACATGTGGGAAGTGCAACTACGCCCACGTGCCACAGCTACTGAGTCCGCGCTCTAGAGCCTGCAGGCCACAACTGCTGAGGCCAGATGCTGCAAGTACTGAAACTTGAGTGCCCAGAGCCTGTGATCAGCAACAAGAGAAGCCATCAGAAGGAGAAGCCCCCGCTTGGCACAACTAGAGAAAGCCCACGTGCAACAACAAAGACTCAGTGCGGCCATACACACGTGAATTTTAAAAAATGATTTTACCCTTTCTAATATATAGGTCTACTAAGTGCAAGCAGACGCTTTACCCTCTGAGCCACCAGGGAAGCCCAGTCTATTACTAAGTACTGATACTAAGACTGGTCAGATATAGTCATTCTCTCTGAATTGTGTTATCCAATAGCTATATAAAACAGGCTCTCCAGGGGGCTTACGAATTGAAAGAAAGATTTTCACCTTTTATGATGAGGTGCGAGACCTTGTCATCCTTCTTCCTGAGATGTTGTCTTCAGCCTGGCAGAGTAGGAAGACCTCAACTGCAAGAGGTGGGGATCTCTGAATTCGTTCTCCTTCCATCACCCACTGGCTTTGTGACCTGGGTGGGTGACTGAACCTCTTCTAGGCCCTCACCTATAAAGTGGGGAATTAAGACTGCCCGACGGATGGATTGGTCAAGGAATGGCCAACTCATCATTCCAAGATTTCTATTGCTTTGTAGCTAATACTTTCTCTTATTTGGTCTGTCTTTGTTTCAAAAGCAGTTTTTGTTTCAGTGAAGCTTAAACACAGCTACAGTTGTCAACTGAGAGATTTTAATTGGCTTCATAGCTCTGCTGGTAAGAGAAAAATTGAAAGTAATAACTGAATTAAACATGATTTGCATATTTAGGAAGAGGAGAAATGTACTCATTAGAAGTGCAATTAAATTGAAATACATTTTCCCCTCTAAGTAGCTTATTTCTCTTCTGATGCGTCTGCAGAAGAGAGTTCTCTGGCTTGTTTATGAAGCTGCTTTACCTTTTCCTGAAAGTGTCACCGAGAATCATTTATGCCTTGGAGAATCTGTAGCTAGGGCTCAGATACACAGGGAGGTGTGTCTGAGACACATGTTGCTTCATCTTTTCTTCTGCAAGTATTAAGATACTTAGTTCCTATACTCTCTTGAAACCCTCTTCCCTGCTTTACTCAATAGACACACACAGACACACACACACTCTTGTGTGCATTCGCATCCTCCATCCACTGTGCCTCTCAGATACCTTCTCCTGCCCCCAGGGATGAGAAAACTCTGGGCTAAGAAAACTAGAAGGTAGTGAAAGGAAATTGAGGCAGAGCTGCAAAGGCCGACGCTTTGTTACTTGGTGTTATGCGGTGTTCTGTTGTTCATGCACTCAGTCCTGTCCGACTCTTTGCGACCCCATGGACTGCAACACACCAGGCTTCCCTGTCCTTCACCCTCATGGTTTTTACATTCACTGGAATAGAGTGGGAAATTCCATTGCTCTATATGCACATGGAGTCTGTGTTTTCAGCAAGCCCCGGTTCCTTAAAAAGAAAACAAACTAGGAAAAGAGGGTTAGCAGGAGATGCCCTGGGTGCAGTTACTTAAATCACCTGCCCTTCTGGAATCATGGTACCCTGTCTTCTTGCACCTGTGTAGATACCCAGTTGACTTGAAGGGTTGAATATGTGTTCATATTCAGAGTGACACCACAATTTAAGTACAGTGTTAGCCTTATAAAAGTCAGATTTGTGAACTATCTGCCAGAGTTGAGAAACATTTATTACAGTCATGTTAAAGCATCAAACGGTGGCTATTATTACACTTGGTTTAGGTTGAGAGCTCCCCCTGAAGAAAATCCTGGCTTACCCCTCACTGATCTCTGCCATTTCCTGCCTTTTTGTCTTTTCACTTCTTATTAGTCTGTTACCCACACACTGATGGGGGGAGGCTGTTGTAAATTCCCATGTTCCCATCAGTCAGCCCTTGGCCATCCTTGCCATTGTTTCTTCTGTGCTGTTCAGAGTTTTCATATTCAGATCAGGAATGGGCTTCAATCCCAGAAAAAATACCAACAGCTATTGTCTCCAGAGCAAGTGGTTTCTCATCTTAAATTTGCTTCAGCGATTATTAATAGTTTATCAAATAAAACAAACTCTGGGAAATCAGATTGACTGATTACTGGTTGGCTCCTCTACTAAATGGTGACATGAGCCCCTTAATTCTGTCCTTGTCACTGGGTCCAGGGGTCTCTGAGCTGAGGGGATGAGATTGCCACAGCTTCCATCCTCGGCTGGGCCTCAGTTTCCCTCATTTATCAAATGAGAGATGTTAAACCAGATGCTGCTTCTAGCTCCAAAACTCAACGGTTTGGAAACATGGCCTCTTACCAAGTGCGAGCATGAAAATGAGCAGTTATTAAATTATCCAGGGCTCTGTGTAATTGTGCCATAACTTTATTTTGGCTAGAAGCTTCTGCCGGCTTGGTTACTGCTATAGGCGTCGTTATAGAGTCATCGGATTTGTCACTGGCTGCTGTCCTAGAGTGAAACGGTGACTTCATTGGGAAAGAGAAATAACACGCTAAACATCCATTTTCACCTACTCCACACTTCCCTTTAGAGGAGAATTATGTTGAACGAGCCTATCTTCTGGAAACTTTGCCTCTGGCGTGGAGATGGAAATTATTCTCCCCATATCTATTCTTAAGTATCATCCTAAGTGTAAGGCGCCACCGAAGAATTCAGAGGAAAAGGAAGCACCCATACACACAGTGTGGCCACCGGCTTGTCCTGTGCTGAGATGCAGCCGGTGTGGTGTCACCTGTCAGTAACAGTGAGATGAGATGGCAGCACTGCCTGAGACCTGATGCTTTCAAACTGTGGTGCTGGAGAAGACTCTTGAGAGTCCCTTGGACAGAAAGGAGATCAAACCGGTCAATCCTAAAGGAAATCAACCCCAAATATTCATTGGAAGGACTGATGCTGAAGCTCCAATATTTTGGCCACCTGATACGAAGAGCTGACTCACTGGAAAAGAGCTTGATGCTGGGAAAGATTGAGGGCAGGGGAGAAGGGGATGACAGAGGATGAGATGGTTGGATGGCATCACCGACTCAACGGACATGAGTTTAAGCAAACTTCAGGAAATAGTGAGGGACATGGAGGCCTGGCATGCTGCCGTCCATGGGATCGCAAGGAGTTGGACGTGACTGAGCAACTGAACAATAACTGCCTCAAGGGTCTCCTGCCCTTTGGGAGGGCTTTGGGGGCCCATCCTTTCTCTACTGTAGCCTTTGGAAATGGAGCTCAGCTGCTGACCATCCAGGCAGAACTTCTGTTTCTGGTTGCCCTTCAGGAAAACGGTGGATGACTTGGTGGTGGGAAAGGGGCTGTTGTCTTGCTTTCAGGCATCAGTGATTCGGTGAAGAATTTCAAGCAGGGAAGGAGTGTGGAAGTGGTAACATTCCTAGCCTGGGGCCCAGCTGGGCTGACTCTGAATGCTGTGTGTTCCCCCGCACCAGTACCCCACGCTTCTCAAAGGCTCATTGAATTCTCCAGTCTCCTTGGGCATCTCCTCCAGTCCCAAGGCCCCAGGGGGAACTGGGGACTTGGCACATGAACCCTGGATAACCCCCCGGATTCCATAACTGATGGTGCTGATGAGGGCATGCGGGGTTTTTAGATGCTCCAGCTTTTCGCCTTTCTTCTCTTCTTTGTCCCCCAATTCATCTTCTGTTCCAGTAAGAACTCCCAACAGAAACAAACCCATCTGATGTCGTTCTGAGCTTATGAGTCAGCTTGAAAACAAGTAACCGTTTTTAATGTTTGGTGAAAAGTGGGAACAAAAGTGGGCTTGTAGGGGCAGAGCGGGAGGAGGGGCCTGTGGAATTCCCAGCGTTCTGGCTTGCAGTCTCGAACCTCATGGGGTTCCGTCTTTGTTTTCACAGCCCAGCCTGTCCTGTACTGGTGCGCCCGCAACATGTCTTTCTGGAGCAGCATTTCATTCAACCTGGCCGTCCTGATGAACCTGCTTGTGGCGTTTTTCTACCCATTTAAAGGAGTCCGAGGAGGTACTGTCCATATCTTTAATTTCAAGGAAACTTGTAGAAACAGCAGGATAGCTATGACTTGCATCTTAAATGTGATCCCTGGTAGTACTGGTGTAATTGATGGGATCCTAGTTCCCCGTTTTCAGACACGATGAGAGTGTAACTTCTACCACGGGTTTATTTTTCGCTCGTTTTTTGTGTTTTAACTTTTGCAGTGTTGTGCTGGTTTCTGCCATAAGCAACGTGAATCAGCCATGATTAGACATACATCCTCTCCCTCTGGCACCTTCCTTCCCTCCACATTGTCATCCCTCCAGGTCGTCACAGAGAACCAGGCTGGGCTCTGTGTGCTACACAGCAGCCCTTCAGCAGCTATCCATCTTCCATCTGATAGTGTATATAGGTTGATGCTGCTTTCCCCATTCATCCCACTGACTCCTTCCACCACTGTGTCCACAAGTCCCTTCTCTGCATCTGCAACTCCATCCCTTCCCTGCAAGTAGGTTCATCAATAATACTGTTTTTCTAGATTCCCTACATATGCATTAGTACACTGTATTTGTTTTTCTCTGACTTACTTCACTTTGTATAACAGGCTCTAGGTTCATCCACCTCACTAGCACTGACCTGAGTCAGTGCTAGTTCTTTTGTACAGCTAAGTAATATTCCATTGTGTATACGTACCACAACATCTTTATCCGTTCACCTGTCAATGAACGTCTAGGTTGCTTCCATGTCCTGGCTGTTGTAAATAGTGCTGCTGTGAACATTGGGGTACCTGTGTATTTTTCAATTATGGCTTTCTCAGGGCATATGGCCCAGTAGTGGGGTTTCTGGGTCATATGGTATATGTATTTCTATTCTTTTTAAGAAATCTCCATGCTGTACTCCATAAGGGCTGTGTCAGTTTACATTGCCACCAGCAGTGTAGGAGGGCTCCCTTTTCTCCACACCCTCTACAGTACTTACTGTTTGTAGATTTTTTGGTAATGGCTATTCTGACTGGTGTGAGGGGATACACCGTGGGTTTATTTTTAAATCTAATTTGAAATCATATAAACTGTTTATCCATATTTATTTCTCAGGAGAGAAAGAGGAGAAGCAATATATTGTATTAAAACAGTGAGAGAGCATCTTAACCTTCTTGTTTTGTATGTCAGGAAACTATGTATCAGAGAAGCTGAGAGATTTAGCCAAAGACACACAGCCCCTTAGCAGCTGAGCTAATCCTAGAATGAATATAGATAACTTTGATGCTCAGTTCAGTAGATTTTTTTTCCTATGCCATACTTGCGGAATTGATTTCAGACTAAAGAATTTGTAAAAAGTAATCTCTGGAATTTATTTTATTTTATTTTATTTTTTTGGCAAGAGGTAACGGGAGGCAGGGCGTGAATGACTTTAGACCAGACGTCCTTGGCTTTTTAGTCAATTAAGAGCTGCGTGCTATTATTCACATAATGAGACATGCTGTCCATGGTCTTCATAGATTTCCTTCCTCCCATCTCCTTCTGGTCATCTGTGTGCACATTCTACACATTTTTTTGAGAAAAGGCAAACCACTCAGGAAGAGCATTTTTCTGTTTGGGAGTTCTGGAGGCTCCCCTCCTATTAAACTTCTATGATCCCCTTTTCTGACACCTGCGACAGCCTCCTGGGAGGCTGACTTTTCAACTAAATTTTTCATCAGAGCTTTTTGGCAGATCACCTCCCCTGTGTTTGTTGCAACCTGGCAATAGCTACCTTGTGTGAAACAATGGGATGAAGAGACCAAAAAGTAAGAGAATAAAAACAAAAAGAAACCAAAACAAACAGTGCAGCGGTAAATCCAAAGCAGGCTCTGCTCTGGAGTTTAATAATGCAGATGTGTCCACGACTGAAGTAAATTTAAAGCCTGATGTAAAAGTGACAGTGTGTTCCGTGATATATCTAACTTACTCATTTGAGGCATTACCTTTTCAGTTGAGCCTGAAGCCATGTGGAAGGCTTCATTGGAGTGATGTTTTCCCCCCAAGGCAATACTTAAACACAAGCCCAAGGGGCATTTTCCTTTAAAATGCAGTATCAGGATTCATGGTGTCCCTGTCTGAACAGTTGGACAGGTCCACAGTGCTGCAAGCTATTCTCCTGGGGAGTGTCTGCCTGCGCTGGGCCACCAGTCAGCAGAAGTGAGAGTGTAAAGCGTTCAGCCAAGGGCTCAGGTGGAGGGGTCGGAGCCCTCTTCTCACCTCCAGGGGGCTATCACATGACAGCAGATTCTTCAACTAGTACTTTGGGTGTGTCTTCATTTTCCCCCTCCACTTCTTTAAAAAATATTTAAAACTGATTGTTATTCTGTACCTTGGCCATTTTCTTCACTGGTCACTTATGGCAGTTTTGAGGCTGCTCTCTGGGGACAGTTCATCGATAGCTCCCTCCTCTTCAGTGATAAGCCTCATCCAGTGGGACAGCTAGACCTACAGAGTCTGGACTTGGTGTCCAGGCCTGGCCCTAACACGCACCTGCCAGATGACTCTGGGCAAGCCACTTCAGTTCGTCTTCCTTACCCTCCCTATTAAGCAGTGCTTAGGTTGAGCCAGTAGTTGTGACACCTACGTATGGATTTGGAAATTCCCGTAGTGGTCAGGAGAAAATAATTGCTGACCCATTCAGGATCTCTGGAGCATCCTGTTTCTTGCCCATGCAAGTTCAAGGCCTAGTGGATGATTGTTAAAGGTCCTTCCGGCTTTACAGTGTAGCACTCAAGGTGGCACTGACCCTGGATCTATAGAAATCTAGGCTTCCTGTTTTGGCAGTGTGGCCTTTAGAACTTTGTGTCGATGGACTCAACAGAAAATATAATTAGATGTCCTTGGAGAGAAGGAGGTTGATCTGACCTAAGGAAGTCCTTTCCATTATACAGTGACAGAAATTCCCCTCAAACACATCAACTCACTCAGGGATTTATTTTCTTTTATACATGTTTTGGGGACATCTTTTATATTCACTGTTGACCATCTTCAGGAAGGTTGTTTCAGCCCTGTCTAGAAAAAAAATCTGATTGGTTACCTGAAAGTATTTTTTTAAGAGAAATATTTGTTCTTGTTGAATCCTGAAACTAGGATTTCCAAAATGTCCCTCCTGCAGCAGTTTACTGACCTTGCTACGTATGCCAGTGTGGCTCTCTGACTTAAAAGGCTTGTGGCTGCCGAGGACACTGTGGCCTTAAAAGCTCCTTTTCAAAAGTATTTTTCCCTCTTTGATTGAGAACTGAGAGTCTTTAAAAAGCATGAAAATTTGGCAGCTTCAGAATTCTTACTGAATTTGTAAGCATGCCATGGTGATTAAAGCCTATAAAGTACTACTTTTTAAACTTTCTTACTGTTGAAATTTTCAAATCTGTACACAAGTGGAAAGAAGAATATAATAAACTGCCATGTACCCATCAGCCCAGCTTTAACAACATTTTGCCTGTTTTGTTTCATTTATACTCCTAGCGTATTTTTTGCAAGATTTTAAAGAAGTCTAGACATCTTGTTTCACTGTGCATCTCTTAACTTCAGAGAATATTTTTAAATGTGTATAATCACCATAGCATTCTCATATCTAAAAAAACTAACAATAAATCATGTAATAGCCTCTCCCTATTCGTGTTTCTCCAATTGTCTCAAAGAAATCTTTCTATAATTGTTTCTTTGGAGGTGCCTCAGCGCAGTAGGTAGCGCGTCAGTCTCATAATTGTTTCTTTGGAATCTAACATTAATTTTTTTCTAATAATTTTTTAAATTGGAGTATAACTGCTTTGCAATATTGTGTTAATTTCTGCTGTACAACGTCATGAATCAGCCATATGTATACATAAATCCCCTTCCTCTTGAGCCTCCCTCCTACCCTCCCCAATTCCATTACCCATGCCTAGGTCATCACAGAGCACCAAGCTTAGCTCCCTGTGTTATACAGCAGCTTACCACTAGCTATTTGTTTTACGTATCTAGCATTGATTTTTAACTCTGCTTTTGTAGTGAGAAGACAGCGGATTTTTTATATTGTCTCTTTCAGGATTTGGGTACATGTGTTGTACTGGTCACATTTATTATACTGAGATGTTAAGAGGCAGTTTAAGATGATGATTAAGTGCTTAAGAAAATGAAAGGTAAGGCACAAGCTGGGCAAAAATACTTAAAAAACATATGTCAGACAAAAGGCTTATATCTAGCCTATAGGAAGAACTCTTATAACCCAATAATAAAAAGACTACCCAATTAAAATAATGGGTGAAAGATTTGATCAGATATTTCACACAGAAAAGGATATATGAATGGTCAGTAAGAACATTAAAAGATATTCAACATCAGTAGTTATTAGAAAAATACAAATGAAAACCACCAAGATACGTTACGAGAAACCTACTAGAATGGCTAAAATTAGAATGACTGAAATACCAAGTGTTGGTGATGATCTGGAACAGTGCAACTCCCATATGTTAGTGATGAAAAGGGAAAATGGTAGCATCAGTTTGGAAAATTGTATGGTTAAGTCTTCTAAAGTTAAATATATCCTTAGGGTTCTCAGATCTACTTCCATGATTTTATCCAGGAGAAATGAAAACATATCCCCACCCCAGAACTTGTACTTGAAGTTTCCCAGTTAGCATCTTTCATCATAACTTCAATCTGGAAACAACCCCAGTATCCATTAATTGTTGAGTGGATAAATAATTGATGACACAGCCATGTTATGGACTACTACTCAGCAATAGAAAGAACAAGCTATTAATATACACAGTAACATGAATGAATCTTAAAAATTTTGCTAAATGAAAGAATTTTTAAAAACTGCCTACTAATATTATTTTTCCAGTTTTTATGAAATTCTGGAAAATGCAAAGCTGCAGTGGTAGAAAACAGATCAGGAGTTGCCTGGGAGTGGAGATGGGGCAAGGCATCAGCTGCCAAGGGTGCAAGGAAACCTCTTGGTGTGATACAATGTTTATGTCTCAATCGTGTTAGCAGTTACATGTGGTTAGATGACTGTATAAACTGCCCACAGTCATGCACTTAAAATGGATGGATATTTTTTTTTTTTTTGATGATGGTTAAGGACCATCAACTCTGGTGGCATGTATATTCGTGGTAGATTCTGTGTCACGTTAGGTGAGGTACGTAACCCAAGACTCCATTTCCTCTGGGGTAGATTGGAGGTGATCATGGTACCCTCATCGACTGCCCAAGAGGAGAAAATAAATGATCACCCACATGAAGGGCTTGATCATATCTACCAATTGTTAAATGCACAGGAAGGGACACACCTGACCTTAAGTACCCACTTCTTCCTGCATTTCTGAAAAGCTTCTGCCTTTCAGTGCCCATCCCTGATCCGATTCTCCTTTCGAAAGATATCAAAAGGGAAGAGGCAGGTGGCTGGGGTCGGGGGACAGTTCTCAGAGAGGTGAGTCTTGGCAGGTGTGGATAGAATGAACTAGGGCAACCCACAGGCTGGTGGGAGAGCCTGGGACCTGCAAGGACGTCGCTTTCCCAGGCAGTGCTGTCATCCAGGCAGCCCTGGAGAAGTGAAACTCCTTTATATAAGCAGCCTTAATCATGTAGTGCTGCTTGTTTACATCTGAAGGAAACTCAAAATGTGACAGCATTTGAAATAGGGGTGTTTTTTTTTTAATGAGTGTTTTACAGAACCTTATTTTTAGCCCTGTTGGCTCATGTTATATAACTGAGCCGTCTCGTGGGACACTCTAAATAGAACTTGCAATAGCAAGAGATGACAGAAACTGGTATAAGCTCTTTGACTACAAGGATAATCTGATTGTAGGATGATGCTAATGATACGGAAGTTGCTTTCCTGCTTCCCTTGAAGAAATCTGATGCGGGCAGGGGACCTGCAATTTTCCTTTGCATACTTTTAATAGTAATTAGAAGTCTGTTCTCCCAGTTCACCTCCCTGAAGAGTGAAGTGTGACACATGGATGAGTTTTGCTTATGGAACAAACTCATTCGATGGGTGCCTGCTGGGTACTCCGTGCTTCCCTTGGGGAGGTTGGAGTCCAGTGGGGATGGGGCTTGGAAGAGGGGTCACTGTCTGCTAGAAAACAGTGTCCCACAGGGCTGAGCAGGGAAACCGAGGGTCAGAGACAGAAGGAGCACCTGGCCTATTTTGTGAGGAGGAAGGGGATGGTGGAGGCTTCCTGTAAGAGGTGCGTGCGTTCATGCATGCTAAGTCACTTCAGTCATGTCCAACTCTGCAACCCCATGGACTGTAGCCTGCCAGGCTCCTCTGTCCATGGGGATTCTCCAGGCAAGAATACTGGAGGGGGTTGCCATACCCTCCTCCAGGGGATCTTCCCAACACAGGGGTCAACTCCACATCTGTTTATGTCCCCTGCATTGGCAGGCAGGTTCTTTACCACTCATGCCACCTGGGAAACCCCCTGGAAGAGGTAATATCTGAGCTAAGACCTCAGGTGAATAGGAAAGGGAGAGAATTTCCCAGGTAGAAGCCTCTGAGGTCGAAGGCTTAGAGGTAAGACAACATGCACGTGACTGGTTATGTCTGGGGCAGAAAACTGGAGGTCAGGGTTGGGCCAAGGCAGGCCAGAGAGGTGGTTGAAGAAATTGTCTCTGAACCCACTCTGTTGTGTCCCCCCTGTGAGGGGAAAGCCCTGATCTCTGAGAGCTCTGCCTCCTGGTTGCAGGGACCCTGGAACCGCACTGGTCGGGGCTGCTGTGGACGGCCATGCTCATCTCTCTGGCCATCGTCATCGCCCTCCCCAAGCCGCATGGCATCCGGGCCTTAATCGCTTCCACGATTCTCCGGCTGATATTTTCCGTCGGGCTACAACCCACGTTGTTTCTTCTGGGAGCTTTCAATGTAAGTACGAAGCCCTTCATTGCCATTTTTTTGTTTGTTTCCATCTGAGTAGGAATGCCTTCCATTCTTCCTGGAATTTTGGCCTGTGCCTTCAGTGCAGAAAAATACATCCTTTGGGTCAGCCGTTAAAATAGCGGAGGAGAGCTGCAGGTGGACATCTCCCTCTTCACAGTGGACCCCCTCATGTGCTCTCCGGACACTGGCCGTCTCATTGTCAGGGAATATTTCTCTCAGAATTAGGCAAAGGGAGAGAGATGCTGAGATAGGGGTTCATCGTGCCCATCGGGGCATAGGTGTGCTCGGGTGAGAGCTTCTAGTCAGGAAGTCAAATGACTGCATGTGAACACAGCCCCCTTTTCCAGTGAGGACCTCAGAGAGGCAAGAGGGATTGTTCAGAGAGAGGGAGCAGGTGGAGAGGTCAGAAGAGAAGCCAGAGGTCAGAAGGTGGGTTACCGCAAAGTCAGTAGTGACGTTTGGAAGTGCCGCTTCAGTGCTTCCCAAGCTTCCAGTGTGCAAGACGCCGACTCCCTTTGTGGAATCCTTAGGAAATGGACATGACTGATACCGAGCCATAAATTGGAGAGGTTTCCTGCCAAAAATAAGGAACAAGTTGGGACCTGTGGGCATCTAAAACCACCTTCTAGAGGTTTCTCCCCTGAGCATATAAGGAAGCCGAAGTCACTGCATAAAAATGGAAGTGATATTGTAAAATAGGTCAACGCCATAATTTAGGACAATGATAAATGTCCCCAAATGGGTGTTCAGATGGCAGAGGCAGGAAGGGTGTGAGAGGACAAGAGACCACTTCAAGCTGACACGCGTAAGGGGAGGAAGTTTTGTCTCAAAGAATGGAAACCATCAGGCCCGGAGGCAGGAACTGGGCGGAGCGTTCTCCCCACTGGTGGAAGCAGCGAGGAAAGCCCAGACCTTCTCAAGGGACAGCCAACAGTTGAGTTTTGCCTCCTCAGTGGTTCATGTACTGAAATATAGGGCCTGATTCTGGACAAGGAACCTGGGCCCCGAACTTTAGGAAAACCCACTGGGGCTCCGTCCTCCAGGTGGGCCTGTCCCAGTTTGATGAATCTTGGGTGAAAAGGGACTTCCTTAGTCAATGTGGGAAATGCTGGGTCAAGGAAAATGCAAGGTGTTTTACTGAAAGATTTCTGAGACTTTAACCTACTGATAATGCATGAGGGCTTCCCTCATAGCTCAGTTGGTAAAGAATCCACCTGCAATGCAGGAGACCCCAGTTCAGTTCCTGGGTCAGGAAGATCCCCTGGAAAAGGGATAGGCTACCCACGCCCGTATTCTTAGGCTTCCCTTGTGACTCAGCTGGTAAAGAATCCACCTGCAATGTGGAAGACCTGGGTTCGATCCCTGGGTTGGGAAGATCCCCTGGAGAAGGGAAAGGCTACCCACTCCAGTATTCTGGCCAGGAGAATTCCATGGGCTGTACAGTCCATGGGGTCACAAGGAGTCGGACACGACTGAGCCACTTTCACTTTAACGCATGATGAATCTCTAAGAAGGGAACACCAGGTCTTCATATTTCCCAAACTTATTTGCCCACATGTTTTGTAAAGCGTTACTTGGAATTAGTGTCATATGGAATATAGGTTGGGAAATTCTATTCCCAATACTGGTAAATGACTCGGGGCTTTTTGGTTTTGCTTTAAAGATTTTTTCCAATGTGGACCATATGCAAAGTCTTTATTGAATTTACCACAACACAGTTTCTGTTTTATGTTTTGGTCTTTTGACTGAGAGACATGAGGGATCTTAGCTCCCTGGCCAGGGATCACGCCCGCACCCCCTGCATTGGAAGGTGAAGTCCTGACCACTGGACCACCAGGAAGGTCCCTGACTCAGGGTTTTTGAGCAGAGAAGTGGTATAAGCAAAGTATCGTTGAGAAAATTCCCTTGGTAGTGGCGTGAATATATATGTGGATTTGAGTCGGGAGCAGGGGACTGGAGTCGGGGGACCCCTTAGGGGGGTCATGTCCCCCTTACCTGAGACAAGCCTGCCTCTTGGTCGTAGTGGAGAATGAAGATACAGATGTCAGAGCTTTGGAAGAAATGGTAACACGTGGTGGGCATAGGATCTGAGCCTTATGCCTGAAAACGGTGTGCGGCTTGGTCTGGGTCCTTTTCTCTAGGCAGCGAAGGTATTCCTGTCTTTACTGGGTGGTGAAGCAGGCAAGAATAACTCCAAATTTTCAGTCACAGAAAACTGGGAGAGGAATAATGCAGCCAGCTACACTGAAGTCATGCAAGACCTGGTTTTCAGGGTGCAGACAGACCTGAGTTGTTGAGTTACTTGACTTGAGGTGACAAGACAAGCTATTCGTGTTAGGCCTGGCATTTAGAAATGCGTGACCAGAGTGAAGGAGACACGTGAGCGTTGAAGGAGGGAATGCAGGCTTCACCTGCAGTGAGTGGAAGTTTTTTCAGAAAGAAATACAGAAGACACAAATAGAAGGAAAAACCACTATTTCAGAGGTTGTCTTCTATGAGTTAATTCTTTCGTTTCTCTGGCTTTTAGTCATTCCAGAGTTTTCTCTTTTGTAACATAAATCAGTTGGGGGAAAGACTCTATGGGGATAATTGATGACCATTCATAATAACATTAGCCGGGGTTGGGGCGGGGGGGGGAGGAACTAAAACAATAAACAGTTATTTAGAGGGGATTAAAAACAGAATACTTACATGGAGCAATGGGAGAAGGAAAAGTAGCTGTGAGAAAACTAGGGCAGAAGTTAAAGAGGAGAGTGGATTGAGATAAAGCAGATTGCTCCATTGTAAAAATTGTAGAGCATGGCATGTTGGAGGTCCTGGAATGCCAACCAGAGCGTGGCCCTTTTTTCTGTCTTGGAAAGCTCAGCACAGTTCATTCAGAATCAATGATGTTTTCTCACCCTAAAAAAGATATGACACTGGCAAAGGTTAGAATATTAAGGAAAGAAAGACCTGGGGGATTGAAAGTCGAGCCTGTCTGAGAAAGCCGAACCTTCTCCGTGGGTGTTGGCTTCCTCCCTTATCTGATTGCTGAGCAGCTCACCTGCACCGACCCACCAGATTAACTGGCAGCGTTCCCCCAGCACCTGTGGCCAAGCTAGCTCGGGTGGGAGGACATGGTTTTACAAAGTGCAGCCAAAGCGCATTCTGTCTGGCATTCTCCTGACTTAGGTTTTTCTAGCAACATGTTGCTAAAGACAGACTTGCAAGCTTTGGATTTCTCTCAAAGGTGGGACTGTCTTATATAGTCAGCCTTCAGTTTCAGGGGTCAGAAAACCTCCATGCTAATAAGCAAAGAAGGAAATGTGACTGAGAATCAAGAGGCTGGCTTCAGGTGTAGCTGAATCCAGGAGCCCAGATGATAGCTTAAGGGCTCAGTTCTTCTTGTTTGCTTCTGCACTCCTGCTACCCTTGGGCTCTGTGATAATGCAGGATGGATGCCAGCAGCCTCAGAGCTCACTTTCTCTCAGGTTCAAGGTCAGGGATAAAGAACAAAATTGTTTTAGCTGCAGTCCCAGCAAAGATCTCAGGGGTGTCATTGACTCCTTTTGGTCACATGCCTATCTCTGAGCCAATCATTGTTGCCAGGGGAATACAGTATTCTGATTGGCCAGGATGGAGCCCCACCCAGACCTCAAGGACCAATATAAAAGAAGGGATGGATCCCCAGAGGTAAAATAGAAGTTATTTCCGGAAAGGGGGGCAGGGGACTAGAACCCGTCCTGAAGTCCCTTACTTCCCCTACCACCCCAAGAAAATGATTTTTCCTGTAGAATTAGGAGCTGGCTGCTTCTCATTAGATTGCAACACTCGAATGCCCAGAACGTAACAGAAATTCAGAAAACACTTTTAATCATGCTGATCACAGGGGTTCGTGGATTGAGGTGACTTCTGTGTTTGACTAACTCACATAAGAATGTTAGAAATGATTCATATCTCATCTTGAAAATCATAATTTCGGTATGTGCGAATTTTGTTTTTGTCATATACAAATGCCACTTGATTAGCGTTGCACATGAAGTTATTTGACTGTCACATTAACTTGCAATATGCCTGAAAAGCAAAGTAATGAAATGACTGAGATTCACAGAACAGTTCTCGGTGCGTCCGGTGGGCACTTGGTACAAAAGGAAGCTTCTGTTTGGGGCAGAGGCGCCAAAAGACGCTTGAGGGCAGGTCGCCCTCAGTTCTCACCAAGAGTCTCAAGTTTGGCTTGGTCTGTGCTGCTCTCACTGTGGCTGTCATTGTTCCCAGGTCTGCAATAAAATCATTTTTCTGATGAGCTTTGTGGGCAACTGTGGGACATTCACCAGAGGCTACCGGGCCATGGTTCTGGATGTCGAGTTCCTTTATCATCTGCTGTACCTGCTGATCTGCGCCATGGGGCTCTTCGTCCATGAGTTCTTCTACAGCTTGCTGGTGAGTTGCTGGTGTTGAAAGATTTTACGCCGGAAACTAGGAGAGCATGCTTTGTCATTCCTTATCACAGATTGCTCCTTTTCACGGTGACCGGTGTGCCTGGTCTAAAGAGCCAGTAGGCCCCTGGATGCAGTGTTTGGGGCATCAGGAAAGGAAAGCTACTCCCGAGAGAAGGTCTGGCTGGAAGGAGCCCAGAGGGTGTGTGATCAAACTGCCTGCGTGCACACCCAGCCTGTTACTTTACAGTGATAGACGATGCCCACAGCCTGGATCAGGATCAGGAAATGTTGCCTCCACGCACCGCGCCCCGCTTTGTTTTTCTTTATTTCTTGGGCTCAGCCAGCACTTACCAAGAGAATGTTTGTGTGACTGTCACCTTCTGACAGTTCTCATGGGATCCATCTTCTAGTGAAAACATGTAGTAACAACAAGAGCAGGAGCTGTTTTCAAAGACCCAAGACCCCATGACAATGAACTTGATAGATTTATGGATCCAGGAGACCTTTTTGGCGGAAGTTGTCATGCTCCATTCTGAGCCGAGTGGTTAAATGTCTTGATCCCATTATCTTCCTCCTGAGCAGGTTTTTAAGTGACAGACCACTGTCTGCTTATTCTCCTGTCATTACAGGGAATCTTTAACTGTGGAGTTCTAGATAAAAAACCATTTCCTTGTACCTGTGTCAAATGATAGGAAGCATAAAATTGACCTTTCTGGCAGCAAAACCATCCATAAAGGAAATAGAAGTATATTAAAATGTTGCTGAGGATAAAAAATATTCAAGGCCTAGGTGTTGACTAAAGATGAGGGACTTGGGAATTCCCTGGGAGTCCAGTGGTTAGGACTCTGCGCTTTCACTTCCAAGGGTGCAGTTTTGATCTCTGGTCGGGGAGCTAAGATCTTGCAAGCCATGGTGAGACCAAAAAAAAAAAAAAAAAAGACGAGGGACTTATTTGCAAAAAAAGGCAGAGCAAGGAAAGCGCTTTCAGAAGATGCAGTCCACGTGGTCTCCAGGCTGGTGGCTTAACTGCTCTGTGCTGCTCCCATCTGCAAAATGGGAAGAACAGTCCATGTCCCCACAGGGCCGTCATGGGGATTCTCCACTACCGCGCATGTCAGTCTGAGACTAGCCCCACAACAGAAATGCTGAGTGAGGGCTATTATTACTGTGTCTGTCATCCCTTCTCCCATCCAGACACCGTAAAGAACGCCAGGACTTGCCCCTTCCATTAGCAGTGCATGCTAGCAGATAGAGATATGGATTCTTCCCCTTCATTTTAAAAATAGATCTGACCAGACTTTGAGGTTTTAGGCAAAGAGGTCTCCGGATCCACTTGTGATGGCCATTAGGCGCCCTATTTTGGTCACTGTCTATCAGAGACCTTTAGAGTTCTGCGTATAATTTCTAAGCTTTTTTGTCTCACACAGTAATCCGTGGAGGGGGTTCTAGCTTGTGAATCTGGGAGAACCAGGTTCAGGACCCAACAAATTCCTGTCCTCTCTGAGCAAAGGAGGCAGAGTTGAGTCGGGGGGCTCTGCCATCCCTGCTGAAGGGGTCTCACCCGTGAGATTGGAGAGTCCCCTTCAGAAATGCCATCTCGCCCAGGGAGAGGGTGACTCTTCCTACTGTCTACCCTTTGTGGGTGAAATTAATAACTAACATTAAAATTTACTGGTTGATGGAAAATTATTATTAGGGTTAGGGTCCATTTCTGCTTGGTTCGTGGAAAAGTCCTCCTCTTTTGTTCACTGGCAGTGCCACCTGGTGTCAGAAGCCAGGGGGTGTCGCAGTGAGTCTGGGCAGTGTCATCCCGGCCCTCCCAGGCCTCAGAGTGTAGAAAAGAGCCATCACTGTCAGTTACTGATGTGCCCGTGGGCTCCTTCCGTCCCCTCCCACGGGCAGGTCTGCCTCGGAGGTGGGTGATCTCCGAATGGGATCCCCAGCCAGGCTGGGCCTGGTGAGTCCGGTCACCTGCCCAGAGCCCCACGGCGAGTCAGGGGCAGAGACACGACAGGGCGGCTGACTCCCGGGGTCTGAGGGCTGGAGCCCGGCCCTGAGCTGCCTTTCATTCGAGCCTGTGAAGAAGTCCCTGCCTCAGTGAAGGCGGTGCTTCACGGCGCCATCTGCAGGCCCTCTCTCCCGGCTCTCAGCTGTCACAGGAAGATCAGAGACGCTCAGAGCTCGCTGCGATGTTACCTGGGCTCATTGCACTTTGAAAAGGACCTGCGGGATCAAGGGAGACGGTGGCTGGATGCCTCTCCTCAGTACTGCCGGGGGGTTTCTAAACCATCTGGGCCTTGACTTTCTGGGACATCAAGGGAGGTGTTCCTTTTGGTATCAAAAGCAGTATTTGATGTGTCTGTTGAGAACTGCAGGCAAAATACTGAAACTTCACTTGATTCCACAAATGAGGAAAGCCTGTGACAGAAAGGAACTGGAGGGAGACCGGTAGCAGGAAAAAGCCGCATGTCACCGACTTGTGAATGCTCCATGCCAGCAGGGCAGAAAGGCAGAGCCGGTGACTGTGGTCTAATGGAAGTTCACCCCAAAACTGGCTGAACCCGGTCCCCAGCTGCATTCAAGCCGTGTCCTTAGAAAACTATTAACATCCCGAGATGAAAGTGTGCAGAGTTCATTCGCAGGCAGGTAATAGAAGGAGAAATGCAGATAGTCAGTAAATGTGCAGGTGTTCTCATGTCAAATAGTGACATACTAATTAAAACACCAGTATGATCCCATGTTGTACCCATGATGTAAGGAAAGGTTCAAAGGTGTGAACGTGCCCAGTTGTACTGAGAGTGAGCCGAAAAGAGCATCATTTTCTAAGTGGTCAGGATAAATTGGCATAGCCTTTCTGGAAGGCAGTGGAGCAAAATGTGTGTGTGTTATAACATTTGACCAAACGATTCCATTTTTAGAAACCTGATGGAAAGAAATAACTGGATAGGTGAGTATAGAGGCACATACATACAGAGGTGTTCATCACAGCATTACTCTTATGATATAGAATTCAAATTATCTTGACTGTTTAAAAAAAAGATGAGGGTTGAGTAGACAGTGGTTTTTCAATACACTGGAATACTAGGTGAACATTTTTGTTTTTGAAACCAACATGAACTTTATGATTTTCTTCCTCAGGTCGAAATCAGAATAATTATAACAGAAACAAAGCTTATGAAGCTTTGTTCACAAAAACATAATGAACTAAAACTTGCCTTAGTAAAGATCCGTGTGCATAAAATGAAAAAGCTCTCCAAATCCAAATAGATCTAATTGTTCTTTTTATTAAATATAGACATAGATAGCAACTCTGTTGCCCAAATTCAAGAGAGTATAGATACCTCGGGACAATATGGAAATGATGTCTAATATAAAATGAATGAACGTGGAAGGAAGAGAGAAAAGGTATTTCCAGAAAATTAGAACACTGCTTATTGTTAATCAGAATTGTGTTGATACTTATTCATTTAGATTTGAAAAAATGATACTATTTTAGGGACTTCCCTTGTAGCTCAGCTGGTAAAGAATCTGCCTGCAATGCAGGAGACCCTGGTTCAATTCCTGGATTAGGAAGATCCGCTGGAGAAGGGATAGGCTACCCACTCCAGTATTCTTGGGCTTCCTATTTGGATCACACTCTCCCAGAGATACTGAGTCTGTCAATCAGGCTGTCACCTGGGCAGGAACTTTAAATACGTGATCTTTTTTTTTACCTGAAAATGTTCATGATTCTCTTAGGAAGCAGGCCATCTATATGCCAGGCTATAGTATAATACTTTTATAAAAATATATATGCATAAGTTACATATTTTTTCAATTGTAATAAGGCCAGAAGGAAAGAACTTATTGAATAAATGTCTATAGATATTGGAGCAGCAGCAGCAGCAGCATTTTTTGTTATTCTTTTTCCTTTGTGCTTGTTTTTGTGTTTTCAAAAGTCTCCTCCATTGAACTTGTCTAATTTTCTAGTTAGAAGAAAGCTTTTCCTTATTACAAAGTAATGCATGGCCATTATTTTAAAATCAAAAATTACCGATAAGTGAAAAGAAAAAAAAATCACTTGTTATTTCAGTGATTTGGGGGCTGTATAATCTCTACAGTTCTTACCTGCAAAAAACAAGTGTCACTTCTTGTCTGAAGTTGCTCTTTCTTGCTGCTCCATAGTGGCTTGCTAGAAAATATTTAACCAGTGTTAACAGCAGCATTAGCCTTTTGTACTCTTAGATCTGAATTAAGGCCTCTTCTCTGCTTCCTTTTAAGTGTCCTCTTTTACCCGATGCCCTTAACTGGCCTCAGGACACGGACTGGCCTTCTGGAGGCAGAGGGCTAATTGAGCAGAAAATGAACTCCGATGTCAAATTCTGCATTGGAAAGGACTCTGAGATCAGCTAGTTCAGTCCACTGATTTCACAGATGTGGAAACTGAGGTCCAGGGAGGTTTCACAGCCTGATCACCATCTTGCAACAAATTAAAAGCAGAGACAGGGTTCACACGCCTGACCCTGGACTCCCTCGGCTCTGCAGTCATTCCTTGGAGCCGTGGTAGAGGCAGGACTCGCGGGAAGAGATCACATGTCATCAGAAGGACCATATTAAAACTAGCTCCCAGCTCCAAAATAACCCCATTCAGTCCTTCTCTCGTGGCTCCCCACCATTTCTCCAGCCAAATATCTGAAATTGTACTTCTTAGAAAACCAGCCACTGGTCTCCTATACCTCTTAGTACCTACGGGGAGCCTCCATTTCTCATGAAGCCAACTTCTTGCCGAGCCCAGGCCCCTTGGCAGAAGTCAAGCCGAGATTATGAGCACGTCGTGAACAGCAGGTTGTCTCAGCCCCTCCCAGTGGGATAAGAGGCGGTGAGGCTTCCTGGTGTGTTACCACCACCAGTGTCCCTGCCACGTTCTGTCAGTGTGGCCTTGGCCCAGGCTCTTCATCAGGAAATTGAGGATAATTACCATTGGTTGTGTACTTAGCACATAAGTATGAATGTATGCTAAGCACTGTATATACATCGTCTCTTCATTCTTTATGGTAACCCTGTCCCTTCCACTCTGCAAATGGCAAGACTGAGGCTCACAGAGAAAGGGTTAGTAGCTGGTCCTGGTGACAGCAAGTGGTTGAACTGCGGTTTGAATCTCTGTCCAGCTCCAGAGACTCTGCCCCCTAGCCGGGCCCGTAGCAGCTCATGGACCTGCGGTCAGGGACCAGGACTTGGCCAATTCTGTATCCAGAGTGGCTAACCCTTAACAGAAGCTCCATCAAATGACCCCTAAATGAGCATGTACCAGGACCTTCATCCCCTTCTTCTCCCTTGTCCTCTGCAGCTCCCTGGTACAGGCCTGTGTTTTGTCTGGTCCCAGGACCTCGAACCTGCGTGTAGACAACTTGAAATCACTATTGTTTCCCACCCTCCTCTTCTGTAT
The DNA here is from genome assembly GCF_054371585.1 of Giraffa tippelskirchi. NCBI lineage: Eukaryota > Metazoa > Chordata > Mammalia > Artiodactyla > Giraffidae > Giraffa > Giraffa tippelskirchi. The sequence goes on along the minus strand of NC_137283.1, from coordinate 20,709,996 downwards.
TTGTTTTTGCTTTTTTTCACCATCTCGGTTTTCACTATTAAGATGGGCAAGTGTGACATATTAAGAAAAGAGTATAATACTTTTTTTAAAATTTATTTATTTTTAATTGAAAGATAATTGCTTTACAATACTGGATTGGTTTCTGCCGTACATCAACATGAATCAGCCGTAGATATACATATGTCCTCTCCCTCTTGAACTTCCCTAGAGTAGAATGCTTTTGAGTTAGCCAAAGGGTAAATTCTTTATAAATGAAGTTGTCCTTAGGGGACATCGATGTCCATCTGATAGAGATGCTTCTTAACATTGTCTAATAGAGATGCTTCTTAACATCGTCCCCTTGTCGTCCTTTTGTTTGTTTTTAAAGCTTTTTGATTTAGTGTACAGAGAAGAGACTCTGCTCAATGTCATTAAAAGTGTTACTCGCAACGGCCGGTCCATCATCTTGACGGCGGTTCTGGCTTTGATCCTGGTTTACCTGTTCTCAATAGTGGGCTACCTTTTCTTCAAAGATGACTTCATCTTGGAAGTAGATAGGCTGCCCAATGAAACCTCTCTTCCAGGTGGGTTTGGATCTTCTGATGTTTTTTTAATGTTAAAAGAATGTTTCCTGATTACAACTGAACTAAATATGATGACTTCGGCAGTGTAGGTATTTCCCTAACACTCAAGAGTGTGAATTGAATACAGGACTTAGTTTTCACTGCATTCAAAGGGTGACATGATACGTCAGATGCTAAGTGTGAGTGTCCAGATGCTACATTTAATTTATTTATTGAATTTCTATTTTAAACTTGTGCAACGTTTTCTTAAAAGTTTGACCAGTGTATATTGAGAGTATACCTATATGCCTATATTGGAGTAGGCATACCTTGGCTTGGTAAATCTATTTCTAGCAATTTGTCCTTTAAAAATAGAACTGTAGAAGCAGATGTTCATTGCAGTGTGAAATTGGAAGCAGTCTCAACGTAAGGGAGTGTTTCATTAGAGTATGGTTCATCCATGGGGTGGTGAACCCTGTGGATATGGTACGTCTTTTTAAACCTTCACGGAAAAGTACCCAAGATATGGTGGGAAACTGCAGAAGGATAACTACACTAGGATCTGTGTAGATATTTTTTTTAATGAAAAATCTCACACCTGTGCTCAGTGCTGTCATGTTCCACTCTTCTGTGACCCCGTGGACTGTAGCCCGCCAGGCTCCTCTGTCCATGGGATTTGCCAGGCAAGAATACTGGAGTGGATTGCCATTTCTTTCTCCAGGGGATCTTCCCAACCCAGGGATTGAACCCAGGTCTGTTGCATCTCCTACGTTGGTAGGCAGATACTTTACCACTGTGCCACCTGGGAAGCCCCTAAAAAGCTCGTCTATATCTTTTAAAATATGGAAGAATATACCCCCAAACTGCAAGTAGTGGCTGTCTCTTGGACCTTTTTACAATATGCAAGTTTTACACTGAGCTCGTATGATTTTAATTTATAGCAAAACCAGAAGAGATTTCCTGTTACGAGAGAGAGAGACAGTGATCATACACTTGAGTGATCCCAAGTGCTCGTTTCCCTCAATTAAAATACTTGACACTAGTGAGTGAAATATTACTGGTTTTCCGTCAGGTAGCCAGGCGCCCTGAGTCCAAGGAACAAACTAGAATTGTGACTAAGCCAGGCAAGCCTTTTTCTCCCTCCCAAAGCCTGCGTTCTTGGCACGTAACCCCAGCCTCCAAGCTGACATTCACTGCCAACCATCTTAGGGTTCTGAACTAAACTGATCTGATGCCATTCCTGCTTCTCAGGCAGACTTGGTCTAAATCTTACTGGAGTCTGTGTGTTCAGTAGTATCTGTCAGGGAGTTTCAGCTGTTTGTCTTTAAAGTTGGAGAGGTGCTATTTAAGTGCGATATTTCTAGTAAGCTTACAGGAATTGACATTTCTGGCTTTTTTCCCATCCAGATCACCCAACGAAAGTGTAAATTGCATCTCTGCTTCGGATTTATAGGCAGGATTGGAGGGTGTTATTTATGTAAAGAATTGTTTAATCAGCCGTGAATTTGGGACTTCAAACATTTTAACCATATGCTGCCAGATTGTTCATCGTAAAATTGCCTTCTCTCTCCCAGAAGCCAGCGAGAGTTTGGCAAGCGAGTTCCTGTATTCTGACGTGTGTAGGGTGGAGAATGGGGAGAACTGCTCCTCTCCGGCACCCAAAGAAGGTAGGACCTCGCAGCCTGAAGCCCATGTTAGTGCCAGGCTGCCCACAAGGCTTAGGGTGCACGTGACATTAGAAGCAGATGAAAGCAGACTCACTGCTCAGAAGGCCAGTGGCAAGGAGGAAAGGCAGGGAGAGAGGAGGGGAGTGAAGCGGGGGGGAGTCTGTATGGGAATAAAATAGCTGCTTAATTGATTCAGCCGGTATTTACAGAGTGCCCACTGTTTGCCTGGGACTGTGTTGCATTCTGTTGTTGTTGTTTAGTCTCTAAGTCGTGTCTGACTCTGCCTTGGAGGTAGAATATGGCATGACTAGGGAAATGATCATGAGGAAGAAATGAAGCCAGAGAGGTCAACAAAGGACCAGATTATGAAGGGTCTGCAGGTCAGGCTAAGGAGCTTAAAGCTTACTCAAAGGTTGATCCGAGTTGTTGAGAGGGGAGTGATATGATGAGACTGGTGTTTTAGCAAGACCCTTCTGGCTGCAGCTGGAGAAAAGAACAAGGCAGTCAAAAAATTTTCCCCCCTGAAGACCAGTCTCCAATTTAAGGTATAAAACGATTTGTCCAGAGGACCAATTGTAAAAGGTTGCTGCTGTTGTTATTGTTATGGAGTTGCTAAGATTCTTCTGTGAGACTCTGCGACCCAATGGACTGTAGCCCACCAGGCTCCTCTGTCCATGGACTTCCCAGGCAAGAACACTGGAGTGGTTTCCCATCTCTTCCTGCAGCGGAGCTTACCAACCCAAGGATAGAACCCGTGTCTCCTGCATTGGCAGGCAGATTCTTTACCACTGAATCACTAGTGAAACTCATAAGCAGCTATCTAAGTTGAAATGTCTGTTCAGCACTGGGACTGGAGTTGAAAATCTGAAAAGGGCACAGTATTTTAGATTTAATAGAGGTAAGGGCAGTTGTGGGCTTGAGAAATGAGCAGGGTTTAGTAATGAACACAGTGGTGACAAAGAAAGACTTTGACGCTTGAGTCCTTTATTTTATTCTCCGGCTCCTGTCTGCCCGCCGGTGAGATGGCATTCAGGAAGCATGATCTGCAAGTCCTGGTCTGTCTTGCCGCTCACGTTCTAAATGTCTCCCCACTTGCCGTGTTCGCAGAGCTGATCCCTGCAGAAGAGACAGAGCAAGATAAAGAGCGCACGTGCGAGACGCTGCTGATGTGCATCGTCACGGTGCTGAGTCACGGGCTGCGGAGCGGGGGCGGCGTGGGCGATGTGCTCAGGAAGCCATCCAAGGAGGTAGCTGCGCCCCAGGGGAAGGAAGAGCGGGGGGCGGCGGGGGGGCGGGGAGAGCACAGCGCAGTGGGCTCCAGTGTAAACTGCAGACGCGGGGGCAGCGCCAGCGCCGAGAGCGGGGATGGGTAGCCGCGCCGAGCCAGCTGCTTAGGGCTCCTTTTCGCTCCGGTTCTCATCAAATTGTGATGCTGGGCGGAAGCCCCCCGCCGTGGAAAGGGGCAGCTCCCGCCCTCCCCTCCGTCTGCTAAAATGATTCTTTCCTTCAGGCCCGTCTGGCCTTCCTGAACACATTTGCAAACCCCTTAGATCCCAGGAAGTGGGCAGGTGCCACATGACACTCGGAGAACTCACAGTATACCCAGGGGGTGTGAAAAGAGATGAGGTTGTGGCTTTTACAGCTTGATGCCCAATGTGCTGATGGGGGTGGGGTGAGCCAGGGGGCTCGGGACATCTCATTTGGGTGCATTCAGTCCGCCTCCTCTGCCCGGAGGGCTGCAGACCCAGGGGTTGGGTAAGGGGGTACCTGCTGACAGGTTACAGCACTGCACCCCCCCCATCCCTACCCCTCCACCCCCGCTCCTCTTTTCCAGGAGCCCCTCTTTGCTGCTCGAGTGATCTATGACCTCTTGTTCTTCTTCATGGTCATCATCATTGTCCTTAATCTGATTTTTGGGGTCATCATTGACACCTTTGCTGACCTGAGGAGTGAAAAGCAGAAGAAAGAGGAGATCTTAAAGACCACGTGCTTTATCTGTGGTGAGTGGTGCCCCCGGCCGTTGCTGGGGGGTCGGGGTGGGCTGCTGCTGCCCTCTCCGGAGTCCCTGTCCTTGACTCTCTGTGGGCCTCCTCTCTGTGCTCCTGGGAAATACCTGGAGTGCCATGAGTTAGTGCAGCTGTTGCTGGTGGGTTTTAAGAAATAAAGTTTAGGGTAGCAGAAACATCATTGTACGTTATTTGAAATGCCTGTGTCTTCGGGCCTTTTGGTTGTTGGGCTGCCAGACTATCTCTTGTTCCCACTCTAAGTAATTAGAATGGAGCTCTTTCATTCAACTCCAGCCTGTGGATGTCTTCACTGCAGATGGTATCAGGTTTTCAGTGGAAATACAGCCCTCTTAGAGCATATGGCAGAAATGCTCAGAGCTTGGGAGTCAGACTTGTGTTCTGATTAAGCCTCTGACACTTATGAGCCATGTAACCATGGTAGAGTCACTTCACTTCTCTGAACCTTTATTGCTCATCTGTAAAATGGGTACAATAATGTACTTCTCTGCATTATCTTGGGACTTAGCTGAAGTAGTTTATGAAACAGTCCTAGCATAGAGCCTGCACAGTGTAGACACCTGCTAATAAATAGTAAACTGCTATGTAAGAGAGGTACATGGGGGACCAAAGAAATCATTGTCAGCCTAACTCCAAGGAAATACCTATAAAATGCAAAGTAATCATGTAGGAATTTGGGAGCTAAGTAATCATTTCAGGATTGTTCCTAGTATATCAATGGTTATTAAATACATAAATTTCTCACCAGTATGTATACTCAAAGTGATCACGTTTCCATTTTAAAAATTAGGATCATAAGCTTTTTGCCCCCTTAAAACCATGTAAACCTTTTCATTTTGACAGTTCCCAAGTTTCAGAAAAGTCACAAGACTAGTACAGAGAGTTTGTGTGGACTCTTCATCCCAATTCTTGAATATGTTTATTATCATTTTCTTTATTCACACACACACTGTTTTTCTGAGTGGTTTGAGAGTGAATGACACGATACCCCTTTATCTCTATTTCAATACTATACTGTCCTAAAGATAGGCACCTTCTCTTACACACGCAATATAATTATGGAAAGTGGGAAATTAACAAGGATGCCGTACTCATACTTAATCTACATAGTCTATTCGAAGTTCACACTTTACCCTAATAATGTTTTTTATAGCAAAAGTCCCAGGTCATGTGTTGAGTTCATTGACATTTTTGAAGAATTTAAGAGTCAGTTATCTTATCGAACGTCCCTTGGTTTGGGACTGTCTGATGTTTTCCCGTGGTGTGATTAAGGTTATGGATTTCTTATAGGAACATCAAAGAAATAATGTATTCTCCTCAGTGCATAATATCAGGAGGTGTTAGTCACGCAGTCATGTCCGACTTTTTGCGACCCCATGGACTGTAGTCCGCCAGGCTCCTCTGTCCACGGGATTCTCCAGGCAAGAGTACTGGAGTGCGTTGCCATTTCCTTCTCCAGAATATCAGGAGGTACATGATGCCAGTTCATCTTCTAACTGATCATATTAATGTTGATCACTTAGTTAAGAAGGTAATGGCCCTGTTTCTCCACGGAAGTTACTTTTCTTCTTTTTGTACTGTTGAGAACCATTTTATAGGGAGATCCTTTGAGATGACATAAATATTGCATTAATTCTGAAATGTTAACTCGTCAGTTTCTGCATCCAGTTTTTGCCTGAGTCTGTGATTGTGATGGTTGCCAAATGATGATTTTTATATACTTTATTACTATTTCTACATTTGTTTATTGGCTTTTTAAGAAATAGCTTTCTCTTTTCTCCATGTATATTTGTACTTTGTAACAACATGGATTCTTGTGTTTTTATTTTAATTCAGTGGAATATAATCCTTTACTGTCATAATTTATTTTGATGCTCAGATTGCCCCAGATTTGAGAGCTCCTTCAAAGCTGCTTTCTGTACTTTGCCACATCACCATCATTTCTTACAGACTTGCTTAGTGTTTTCAGCACTGTGAGGTATTACGGGCTCCAGCTCACCTTGTACCTTCTCGCACCCAGCCCTGGTATCAGCAGTTTCTCCAAAGAGCCCTAGTTCTGTTCAGTGGAGAATGATGTTTAGAATCCAAGATCTGGTCACTGGGTGTGCTCATCCACTGCTCCCAGGGCTAATTTGGGCATAGATCTAAAGGATACATGTATCCACACAGTTTTGTATCTATTTTTATAAACATATGAAAAAGGATGAGGTCATCCTCAGACCTCTAATTCCAGTTCACCATTACAGAGTTTATTCTTTCTCCCTTTCCATATTTGTGCTCCATATTTCTCTAACAGTTAGATATCTGGCTCCCAGTGTCACCATATATTTATCTGTTTGCTCAACCTAAGAATGCACAGAAACTAGTTTCAGAATTACTCACCCAGACCTCTGCAGAATATAAACTTACCAGCTAGAGTTCAAAATGTATGTAAAGTTCCTTTTGTCCTTACTCTGCCTCCTCAAAAGCCTTTTAACATGTCTACATTTTGGCATTTACCTGGGAGAAGGGACTCCCATTCACTGGTTGCTTGCTGTGCGTGAGCCTGTCACACCCATGCTCGATTAACCCCCATATGCTCTCGGAGAAGGCAATGGCACCCCACTCCAGTACTCTTGCCTGGAAAACCCCATGGAGGAGCCTGGTAGGCTACAGTCCATGGGGTCGCTAGGAGTCAGACACGACTGAGCGACTTCACTCTCACTTTTCACTTTCATGCATTGGAGAAGGAAATGGCAACCCACTCCAGTGTTCTTGCCTGGAGAATCTCAGGGACAGAAGGGACTGGTGGGCTTCTGTGTATGGGGTCGCACAGAGTCGGACACGACTGAAGTGACTTAGCAGCAGCAGCTCTTGGAACCTAGACAGTGTCTTCCCACCCCCTGCAAAGGTAGCTAAGGCACATCGGAGACCAAACAATGACTGGTGAGTGACAGAGGTAGAAATCAAGCCCAAGTCCATCTGACTCACAGCCTGTGTTTTCCTGCTAGGATACAAAAGTGAATGCATTTATAAGGCCAACAGAACCCAACTCTTTACAAAGGCAGGAGTGAACCCACAACCTCCTCTGTTCTGGCAGTTCTTTCATGGGTTTTTCTGCAGCGTGGCTGCTCACTCGGGGCTTTCTGTCTCTTTTTAGGGTTGGAAAGAGACAAGTTTGACAACAAGACCGTCACATTTGAAGAGCACATCAAGGAAGAACACAACATGTGGCATTACCTGTGCTTCATCGTCCTGGTGAAAGTGAAGGACTCCACGGAGTACACGGGGCCCGAGAGTTACGTGGCGGAGATGATCAAGGTGAGCGGGCAGGGCTCCTGGAGGCAGGTCACCCTGGAGCCTTCAGGCCTGGCTTCCCAGCTTGGAGCACGGTGCTGGGAGCCAGCAGGGACGATGGCAGCGATGTCTGCTCGTCCTTTACCGTGGGCCAGGCATCAGGCTCTAGAACTCCATGTGTCTTCACATTTAGGAAGCCCCAGATGGGGTGTCATCTCCATTTTAAAGGAGGAAATACTGAGGCTCAGAGAGATGAGCACGTGGCTACTTAATAGGACTGGGGTTTTACCTTGGGGCTCACGCAGTAGCCTGCCTTCCATGTCTATGTACTCGGCCTTTTTTCTTTCCCTTTATTTTTGTATTTATTTATTTTTCACTGTACTGAGTCTTCATTGCTGCTTGGGCTTTTCTCTAGTTGTGGCGAGCAGATGCTGCTCCTGTTGCAGCGCTCAGGCTTCTCATTGCAGTGGCTTCTCTCGCTGTGGAGCACAGGCTCCAGGCGCATGGGCTCGGTAGTTGAGGCACCCAGGCTTCGTTGCCCTCGGCGTGTTGGATCGTCCCTTGACCAGCGATTGAATCTGTGTCCCCTGCATTGGCAGGTGTATTCTTAACCACTGGACCAGCAGGGAAGCCCACTTGGCCTCTTTTCTTAATAATGGATCCTTGTCTGTTTTTTCTCTTTATATAAGATCTGGTCTCTAAGTGGTATATTTTTAAAATGATCACTCTATGGCGTTCAGCCTGGTTGGTCCATTTGGCCTCAGCCTCACCTTTCTGGGAGACGCTCTGCTAATCATCAGGGAGGGATCATGTGATGGAGGAATTTGAGTCCCAAATTAATCTTCTTGCTCATGGGTCCGGGGTCCCAGGAAAGGGGAAGCCGAGCAGGTGTGCAGAGCGCTCTTCCCAGGCCGGGCACTGTGGAGGCGCCAAACACGTGCTCTGGGGCTCCCAGGCCTGCTGTCCTTTCGTACCCGTGGTTCTGAACTTCATTAAAACGTTCAGGGGTGTATGGCCAAGCAAAGGAGGCATGCAGTGTGAAGTTTAAGGGCTCTGTGATTTACACTGCTCCCTCTGCAGAGGAGAGGCATCAGCTGTGAATGAAGACCACACAGTTCACTGATACCCTTCATGCTGCCAAGGACTGGAGCCCTCTGCTCCGTGATGTGTATAGTACTGTGCTGCGCTCAGTCGTGTCCGACTCTTTGTGACCCCATGAACTGTAGCTCACCAGGCTCCTATGTCCATGGTATTCTCCAGGCAAGAATACTGGAGTGGGTTGCCATGCCCTCCTCCAGGGGGATCTTCCCTCCCTACCCAGAGATGAACACACATCTCCTGCATTGGCAGATGAATTCTTTTGAGCCTTTGTGTGTTTCTTATGCAAATGCAGTCATAACACTCTGTATGTAAAGAAACCCCAGCTGAGGATTGCTCACTGGCAGTGGGCGTGGGCAGGCCAGCACTCACCTGGCCCTAGTTCTTCAGCACCCAGGTTCTGGGGGGCTTCCTGGGGATGCCGTCCCGAGGAGGCCCTGGAGTCTCACTGTGTGCTTCTCATAGTTCAGTGTACACGTGAGTCATAGCGAGAGCTGGTTAGAATTCACCTTCTGATTCAGCTGGCACTAACAGAACTCGAGATTCTGCGTTTCCAACCAGCGTCCAGGGGCTTCCAGAGCTGCTGGTCCGTGAACCACACTCTGAATAATAAGAGTTCAACAGAAGAGACAAAATAGACACTACTATAAGAAATCATCCTCCAAGCTGGTTCTCTGAGTGCTGAGGAGAAGCATTCCTTCTTCTATGGGTTGAGCCATCTGCGGTCTGTGAACCTCTCCCATATCTTTCACGCATTTAATACCAAAGTGGGGAGCCAGGAAGGGTGAACTCTGGGGATGAGGAGGAATAGATGGGGTTTCACCCCAGAGATGACCGTCTTAAAGGTTTTGAAAGATAGAAGGGTATGGGACTTCCCTGGTGGTCCAGTGATTAGGACTCCATGCTTCCACTGCTTTGAGTGTGGGTTCGATCCCTGGTCGGGGAGCTAAGATCCCGCAAGCCACCTGTCACAACCAAATGAAAAGAAAGAAAGAGAGAGAGAAGGGTAAAGAGACAGAGTGGTTAGAGTAGGAGAAGGGAAGGAGAAAAAGTTAACTCGGAGAAGGAGGATAAAAAGACACAAGGGTGGTGGGTGTCTGCTTCTACAGATAAAAGTTGGGCTTAGCGTTAAGCCAGTTGCCCAGGCAGCACTCAGCGGCTGAGCTGGGATGCAGGCCCAGGTTTAATGGACTGTACTCCATAACCTCCACGTCGAACACGGCAAGGGTGCTGGCAGCTCTGGGCCAGGCGGAAGCAGGGTCTGTTCTCACGGAGACTGGACATTGTGGTGTTGATGATGCAGAAGTTCACAGGTCAGGCTTCCAGGCTCGGGACACACGAACTGAAAGGTCTTCAGGTCCTTCCTTTTCCTCCTGGTGTTGATCGTACTGAATTAAACCATGTTTGAACATTCATGCTAACACAAGCCTATGCGTATCGTGTCTGACAGCCTGCATTCGCATTCAGTTCTTTCGTGTTTAGAAGAGGTGGCTTGTAGTTGTCACCCTAGTCACACCTTCCTTTTCTCCCCTGCCTCACTTCGTCTGCTTCTCTCTAGCATGTTCAAATGTGCCCCATCTTTAAATCTTTCGGGGGCCAGTTTTGAAGTTTTCTGTTAATCACCTTACTTTACAGTCACAGAAAACTCCACAGTGCTTTTGGGTTTCTGTCTTGATCATAAAGACTTAGCGGGAGCCTTGTGAGCAGTCACCTGACAAGGATTAAGGGCCAGAAGTCACCCCCAGCCAGCTACCCTGCCTGCTCAGAGCCCCTGCATTCACTGAGCTTTCCCAGCCGTGCCGTTCTTGGTGGGAGAACTTCTTGTCACACCTTCTACAAATCTTTGCATCAAGGAATTCTTACCTCAGTGTCTGAGTTGCTGAGAAACCAGATGTCTGTCTCATGCGCTAGGAGAGGGCCCAGGAAGTGTTAGGTTCTAAAGCCACCTGAATCCCTGCTGGGGGCTCCCTGGAGAGCGCCAGCCCCTGCAGGCTGGAAACTGGGGGTGCCCAGCCGAGTCACTCAGTCGGAGGCCACCAGCCAGTGGGAACTCGAGCCGTGGTGGAGTAGGCAACCAGCCCCCATTGTGAACCTACTTAGAGGCTGCAGAGGCACCCCAGCCGGTTGGGGTGGGGGTCCTCTCAGCATCCTTTCTCAGGAGGTGGGTGTCTGTCTGGGAGGAGGAGGAGTCAGGAGACCTCTCACGGAGACCAATGCTGGGAGGCTGAGAGGACTCCAACTTCAAGGAGGGAGAAGGGGAGTGGATGAGCAGTGTCAGAGATGGAAGGGGAAGTCGTCCGGGGGGCCCTTTTGGCTCCCATCGGGTCCCAGGACTCCTCAGGAAAAACTACCTCTTGCTTCGTGACTGGAGGCTGGGGGTGTTGACTTCCTCAGACTTCTAAAGAACTGGGGCATCACAGCTGCCAAAGGACCACCTGGCAGAACCAAATGGGAAATGTCCCCTGGAGTCACTTGGAAGGTGGGGGAGCTTCCCAGACACCCTGCAAACAGCCACTTTGCAGATAGAGTGTCAGGGATGGCAAATAGGTTTTCACCTCAAAAAGCAACAAGTGCTTTGTGGAACCCACCAGGGGCTCTGATGGAAGAAGGGTTCTAAGGAGACAAGCTGACTTTGAAAGGGTGACTCCTGATGCTGCGGTTCCCATGAGAACCAGCCGGTGATCAGGGAGCCAGGACGTCTTCTTTCTAGAAATAGATACATCCGGAGGGAAAGAAGGCACACTGAATGCTCTGCCTCACAGTTGGGAACTTAGCAGCCAGATGTTCACCCACAAATTAATTCCTATCTAGACATAACAGGACATCATTTCCCTCTCCTCCTAATCGTCCCCTTTCCTTTCACTGGAGATGAAACATTCCTTGCAAAGCCAGGGTCAGGCTGCTGCCTCCGATGAAGCTGTCATACCCGAGAATGGGATCCGCAGGCAGAGAAGCTAAGGTGTGAGTTTTGACTCTGGCCTGTCCGAGCCAGGTAACCCCAGGCAAGTCACGGGACGTTCCTGGCCAGAGTTCCCAGCTGTGGATCGGGGTTAATACCCCTTCACGTGTCCTTGGGGTGGTAGAAAGGAGGGGAATATGTGGGCCCTGGAGTGGGGTGGTAACTGCTCGGGAAGGGAGGCAGTGAGAGATGGAAGGGCCAGAGGAGCAGACACGGAGCCATGACCAGGTGCTAAACAGAGGGGCTGCAGTGCTGACAGCTGCCGTGAGCACATCTCCTGGGTGCCCGGAAAGCATAAGATCCTGTGGCTGTTGGCACGCTGTTGCTAAGGAAAGTCAGAATGGGCATCTTGACTCCGAGAACCTCCTCCCGTGGGAAATTCCTGTGGCTTCTCTCTCTTAAATTTAAAGCTGTTGAAAGGGAGAAGAAAGTGTTAGTCCTTCAGACATGTCCAACTCTTTGTGACCCCATGGACTGTACCCTGCCAGATTCCTCTGTCCATGGGATGCTCCAGGCAAGAATCGTGGAGTGGGTTGCCATTTCCTTCTCCAGGGGATCTTACTGACCCAGGAATCGAACCTGGGTCTCTTGCATTGCAGGCAGATGCTTTATCATCTGAGTCACCAGGGAAGCCCTTAAACATTGAGACAGGACAAGATTGACATTGTCACTCTCTGTCCGTGGAGTGGGTCACGGGTACTTGTGACTTCTCTCTGTATTTAGGGCCATCCTCCACTCAGGCTCACTGCCCGGGACCAGGGGCTCCGGCACCATGGGGAGTGGCCCCCGCGTCCTGTATGTGAGATTCTGTCACCAGTACGTATACTGGGTTCACTGTGGGTTTGTGTGTGGCTCTGCACACACGATGGGCGGCGGTGCTGGTAGCCGGTGGCCACAGAGCGCTCAGCCTCGGCTGTGACTCCAATGCCACCCGGTATGCTGCAGATTTGGTCTCAGATTCGTTGACTCAGGCCCCAGACAGGGCTGAACTTTCAAAGAAATGTGACTACAGGATGACCTCACTTAGCCCTGGCAGTTCAAGACAGGAGAAAAAAAACCCTGAGTTCACTTCTCCCTGTATGAACTTGAAGTTTGGTGCTACCACCTAGAGTTTTGGTGATAGCCCTTGCAATAAGCAGACTGTTTTTTTAACCCTGCACTACACGTCAGTTTTCACGAGGCTTGGTATACCACATGCCCTTGTTTGAGAGATGTTAGCTTTTCTCTGGTGCCAGCTGATATGAGAATGTGAGTGAGTCTGTATATGATGATTTGATTGGCCACGCAGTCGGATGTGTTGAACCAGAATAAGTAGGAAGTTAGTTGTGAGTATCTTTGCCTGAAGGAATTTAAATACTGCACAGTGGGTGCATTGTAGGTCAAAGATCAAATACATGATTCCCCTGAAGGACCCAGGAGCCCAATTTTCCATGACAGTGAAGCTCAGGAGAAAAGCTCAGTCCCTGGTAAGCTGACTTAAGTTATTCTTTTCAAGTTAGAAACTCAAAAAGCATTAAGAGGGAAGGTTGGTAAAGAAGACCAAATGCTGACTGAAAGAGAAGGCATGTATGTATTTTGCTAATGAAATAGAGATTTCCCTTCTGACGCTTGGAATTCTACCTTGTCAACACAAGGTGTGTTTTCAGAGCTGTGTTTTGAGTTAATTGCAGTTGAAGACCGAGTGATCAGGTGGAGTGCTGCTCACCCCCATTCCCAGGGGCTGCTCGGGCCCCTCCTCTTTGCTGGGACAGTGTGTGAATTGACAAGGGGACGGAATGGAAAACCTCCTTCCATGCCAGCCTGATCCCGCTGCAGAGGAGCAGGCTGTGTTGTACTCTGCCCTGACCCCGGCAGACTGGGTCATACCCTCATCACAGGTCTTGTTTTATTGAGCAGGTACAGAAATAAATGCTTCGCGTGCATGATCTTGTCTGGTCTCGGTAACAGCATCGCGGGTGGCACTGTCACCATCTCCCAGGCAGGAACCTAAGTAAAGCCCCGGAAGGCTGAGCCTTTCTCCAGCGTCACAGGGCTGGGAAGTGCCTGGGCCAGGGTTCACATCCAGGTCTGCCGCTGAGCGGCCACCCTGGAGGTGTCTTGACACGTGCAGTGGCTCCTTCTGTGCTTGCACACGCACCTTGGTGTCCGTGTGTCGAGAGCCCGGTAGTGGTCTGGCTTGGCTGCAGGGGGTTTTCCTGACGAGAACTGGCTCATCTCCCTCCTCCCCTCAGTGCTGCTGAATTCACTGCCTTCAGAGGAGGCAGAGCCCAGAGAAAGGAATAGGAGGAGGAGCAGGAAAGAGGATCCCCTAGAGAACAGCACCAGGGACACGGTGGGGTTAATTCCCTGAGCTGCCGCTGGATCCACCAGTTGGGGGGCGTGAGGGGAGGAGGGAGTATCCTTACAAAGGGAGTATCCCAAGTAGATGTTGATTTAGATGTTCGATAATCTGATAAACTTCATTGCCCTCAGCTAGGAATGGGGGATGCAATTTCCTTTGGTGACCATATTTGGGGAGAGAGAGTGGTAAGTTAAAGGGGAAGGCCGGTTCACCAGAGCCGCAGTCAGACTTGGGCTCCCACACCCAGGTGACTCATCCGAATGGTTATAACTCCCTGATAATTAAACATTGGAGCGTCTGATCCATCATCCCTTAAGCCTGGTGCTGACTTTTTCTCACAGCGAGAGTAGACAGCCTTCTCCCCCTGCCCACCCGCCCCCCTCCACCCCCGCCAACACACACACTAATCCACTGGACGTTTTCCAGCTTGTTCCATCTTTTATTAGTTCACTTGACCTCCTCAGAGACTCACAGTACAGGGACATAAAAACAAGCGAATTTCCAAGTTAACAGTAGTATCGTGGTGGCAGTCAGAGGGGTACACTTAGAAGATGGTGAGGTCTTTGTTTTGCATAGGAGGACAGAGTGCATTCCCAGAAAATGCTCTGCTGAAAGCCCTTAGAAATTTGCATGCAAAAAAGTCACATAAGGGAAAGCCTTTTTTTAAAAAAAAAAATAAGTTCCTGGGTAAACTTTCCAAGCAGATAAGTTCTATTAGCAAAGTAAGCACCACTAAACATCTACTATGAGTAAACAGTGCTAACGAGTCACACGCAGGCGCAAGCGGACATCTGGCTTTAGCATTTGTGCTTATCTGTATTTGATAAGAAAAGACAGGAAGCAGCGTGTTAGCAGGGGCTAAAGATCAAGACAGGAACTGAGGACCTGGCGCTGCCTTCTGCTTAAAAGGGGCATCGATCGACTGGAGTCTTGCTCCTTTTCTGACCCAAGACACAGCCTGGTGCTATAAAACCTACCCATAGGTGCTCCCCAAATGAGCACTACAGCTTCCTGCCCCAGGTAGTCCAGGGAATCGGGGGGCGGGGGTGGGGGTGTAACTCAGGACGCAAGTGGAGGCTGAGAGTTGCGTGTGGATCATAGTCAGATCAACGTCAGGCCCTGCACATCTACGCAGGACTTTCTTGATGGCTCAGTCGGTAAAGAATCTGCCTGCAATGCAGGAAACATGGGTTCGATCCCTGGATCAGGAAGATCTGCTGGAGAAGGGAATGGCAACCTACTCCAGTATTCTTGCCTGGATGATGCCATGGACAGAGGAGCCTGGCAGGGTATAGTCCTTGGGGTCACAAAGAGTCAGATGCGACTGAGAGACTTGAGCACACACACACACACAGCAACTAAACAACAACAACAAAAAGTAGCTACAGGGAAGGGCTGGTGACAGTGGCACCATGAGCAGAGAAGTGACCATAGAAATTCACACGGCCATCACGAGGGGCCTTAGTTCAAGGAAGTCCCTCACAGATAGGACTTAGGGTGCAAACGGAGGGGTGTGTGCCCCTGATAATGCTCCCCGACCTCCCCTTCTGCCCCTTCTCTGCGTCGTGTAGATGGGTCTGGCAGGCAGGCCATGGCTACTGCAAAAGTGGCGTGGAAACCCTCTGCTTCCACGCAGATGTGAAGTAATGGGTTTGGACTTTGATCGCGAATTCCAGAGAGGATGCTGGGAGAAAGGGTAGAGGCGGGGTGGGGGTGGGGTGGGGTGATAAGTGCCCGAGATGGAGATATTTCAGTGTCAGTCATGCTGTCAGCTTTCCTTTCCCGGGTATTTTCTGGGAATGCACTCTGCCCTCTTATGAGAAACGAGCACCCCACCATCTCCTCCTCACTCTGGGAGGCCGCGGCCTTGGGTAAGATGCTGCCCGGGCTCCGTAAGCCCTCAGCGGCGGGCGGGTGAGGATGCAGCCGGTGCCGGCCTCTGATCCACCTCAGAGCGCTCTCTGAAGTTCGCTGACAGCGCGGCCGAGTGCAAGCATGTCGGGTAAGGGAGAAGCACACAGGGATTTGGCACTTGCCTCGGGGTGGCTGGAAACAGCGTGTCAGCATCATGGATGCGCCTCCCAGCCGGCCAGGCGTGCCCTCGCCCCCACCCTCGGCGCTGGAGCTTGGGTTCGTGTCCGAGGCAGCTGCACATAGCAGTTGCTCGGCTTAAGTTTCCACACCCGGGCTCACGCCCCGTCCTGCCCTCCGATGATCCGGAGGGTATGAAGCCACCCTTGCCTGAGCGACTTCACAGGCAGCTTCCTTCTCTGGGAGGCACTCAGGCGCTGGGAGATGGGTCTGCAGGGACCTCCCAGCCCTCTGCTCAGAGTCCCCTATGTCCTCACCACCGCCGAGGAGTGCTCAGCGCTGTGTGTCACCTTTAGGGGAGCAAAGCTGTTACCCACCCCAAAGGAACTCAGCTGCTAAGGCGGGTGCCCGGGACACGGGTCCCCTGAGGGTGCGCCTGGCGGGTGGTGGGTCCAGCACCTATGATCGCGTCTACCCCTTGGTTCGTTAGTCCAGGGGCGACTGCGGGGATGTACATGTTTGTACAGGCTTGTATGTGTAGATAGGTGTTTGTTTACACCCTCATTTCCCCCAATTCAGCAGATGTTTTAAACTCCCAAGAACGCATTTTTCTCCCTTCCATACCTTGGACTCACCTCCTGCGCCTTTGCCCACTGCAGCCCCCACTGGGCCACCCTCCTTATCCCTCAGCCCCAGGCTCCACGCCCACCCTGGTGACTCCCCAGCAATCACTTCTTCATCTCTCCTCTGCTCTGAACACGGACAGTGTCAAGCTGGACACAGCCAAGAGGCGTGTGACCCCCTGGCCTTTACGAAGATGTTCTGAGTTTATTTTTATCACATACATGTATTCAGGATTCTTTAACATGTATTTCTTCTGAAGGCAGTGTAGTAGCATGCGCCTGGGAATATGAGAATGAGGAAAAGATCCTAGCAGTTAGGTACGGCCGTTCATATTGAAAGATTATGCATGTGAACCAAGTTCTTGGCTTCTCCTTTCACAGACCTGCTTTTCTGCAGGGCTCCAATGTTACCACCTAAAAAAATGAGGAGGCTGAATCAGAGGGTCTCTTGGGCCATCTTTAGCTCCATAATTCCACTCTCAAACAATTCCTGAGGGTCTTTGTCAGGAGTGGACGTGGGTGTCAGGAGGGAGATGGGAGACCCACGTGGACATGGCAGTGAGCTTTGGGGTAAGGATGCAAGGGGGCAGGTTGGTAACGTGGGGCACCGGAAAGGAGGGAGGAATTTGGAGAATCTACGCTTGGCAGATCCTCTCTCCCTCCCAGAAGTGTTCAGGCTGTGGGCAGCTTCCTTCCAAACCCCTCTCAGGTCAGGGTGATGCTGGTGGCCCGCCCTGAGGTCTCACTGAAGCCATATGGTCATCTTCCCATCACCTGATCCTCAGGGGGTCCAGGCAGGGCTGTTCTTTGGTCCAGAGGAGCCGCCTGGCACATGGGGTCCGACGGGGACACAGCTATAGGTGAAACAGCCGTGCAGGGAGGCACGCAGGTGTGCATAGGGCGTGTGTTCAAAGACAGACACCAAGTATTTTGCCCTGAAACAATAGCAAAGAACTTTGGAAAGCCTCTTTAAGTAGGCTAAAAAGAAACCAACAACAATAACAAAAACAAACAAACAAAGAAAAAAAACCATCATTGTATAAAGGTATTAAGAGACCAAAGTTTAAACTTTTGGAATCCAAAAGAGAATAGAAGAAAAACCAAGAAAAATTGCCAAAACCCTGTGCGTGACCACAAGGAACCTTCTGGTGGGTTGCTTAGCTAACTGGACGTGCCCGGGAGGCTGCCTGAGCAGAATGTCCTGAGCCAGCCAGGGAGGAGGGCGGGCTCCCCTGGAGGTTCTTCCTGAGGAATCTCCAGCCGGCCTGCCCTGCCCTGCTTGGCACAGCACCCCCCCGCCACCCCCTCCCTGACCTTTCTCCCCTCCTCTGCCACCCCGGGCTTCCTCCACCCAGCAACCCGGTACCCAGGGCCCAGAGGCGCCTCTCTGACTGATGGGCACTGCCATCTCGAGGCCCCAGTGCAGGCCCAGCCTCCCTTCACCTGAGGGTCGACAGTGACATAGAATGGTGGCGCTGCAGCTGGCCTTGCCTAGGGATTTCATCAGAAATGGGTGCGGTCCCCGCTCTGGCGAGGGCCCGGCTCTGTTACACTGTATCATCCAAGAACAACTATTAACCAAGTCTGGGAAGGGTGAGTGGTCATTCCAGCCCAGCTGAAGATTACATAACGGGGCCTGTCTGGGTGATGTCGGCTGAGACGAGAGCAGACCGGGCTCATGCCTGTACTCGGGGCCGGCCTGGGCGCCCTTCACGTGGCTCCACCCCGAAGAGAGAAATCCCTGCGTCTGAAATCTGGGAAAGGAAGAACTCACTCACGTGGGATCAGGCGCTACACCTGGAGTCAGCATCTCAGACGACAGACCAGCTCTGTGACCTTGGGCTGCGGACACTGACCTACAGTACTTCTGCATCGTACTTTCCAGTTGACAGACACATTCTCACAGCCATTTGATTCTCACATTAACCCTGTGAAGTAGCTTTCAAAAAAAAAAGGGAAGCAGAGACCCGGGTTGGTTGGCTGACTCGCCCAGCTCACTGTCCTGTGAATACTTGGGGCGTCTGGGCTTCAGTTCCTGACTCCAGGACACGGCTCTTCCCATTGCCACACTGACAGCCTGGGGCTGCTGCAGAAACAGACCTCTGACATACAGGAACCTGGATCCCTGCATTAGGGTCTGGCATCCCTCACAGCTCAGTTGGTAAAGAACCTGCCTGCAATGCAGGAGACCTGGGTTCGATTCCTGGGTTGGGAAGATCCCCCTGGAGGAGAAAAGAGCAACCCACTCCAGTATTCTTCCCTAGAGAATCCCAGGAATAGAGGAGCCTCGCAGGCTACAGTCCATGGGGTCCCAACGGTTGGACATGACTTAGTGACTAAACCACCAACGAATTCCAGGTGTGGGATCTTTTTTGTTTAATTTAAGAGATTTTACTTTTTTACAGCAGTTTCAGGTTTACAGAACTGCTGAACAAGAAGTCCCGAGTTCTCATGTGCCCCCTTCTCCCTACCTCGCCCTCCAGTTCCCCTCTTAGTAACTTCTGTTTACTGTGGTGTAGTTACTACAGTAGATAAACTAATACACAGTAATTGTTAACTAAAGACAGTAGTTTACACTCGGGTCCGTGCTTGTGTTGTGCTCTTGTCTGTTCATCCCTACCGCCCCCAACCGCTGACTTTTTTTACCTTTGGGATTCATTGTCTTAGGTTTTTGTTTTTGTCTTTTTAAATGTATAATAGATACTGTAAGTGGCAATTTTGGAGTCATTGAGCATAGCGATCATTATCATTGTTTTTCACCCAAAGTAACAAATTCTGGGTTTTGTTTGTTTTCTCTTAGGAAAGAGATAAGGATTATTTTCTTCCTCTTTAATGCAAATAATCACCTTAACTTGGGCTTCCTAGATCACGAAGTGGTAAAGAATTCACCTGCCGATGCAGGAGGTTCTATCCCTGGGTTAGGAAGATCCCCTGGAGAAGGAAAGGCATGGCAACCCACTCCAGTATTCTTGCCTGAGAATCCCATGGACGGAGGAGCTTTGTGGACTACAGTCCATGGGGGTCGCAAAGAATAGGACACAACTGAGCGCACACACACACAATCACCTTCACTCACAAGAGAGGCAAATACTTAAAGTTTATGGAGTGTAATAAATTCCTGCTGTAGCAAAGTTAAGGATTTTCTTCAGTCTTCCTCCTCCGCCCTCTTCCAGGCATTTTCTGAGGGTTTGGATACATGAAGCTCAGTCTGTTTCCAGGCTGCCCCCCCCATCTCGGGCTCACTCTGGTCATGCCCAGGCACTCTGGGAAGTCCAGTCTGTCGTCTTGCTTGGTAAGTAAGGTGCAGCGCCTTTGACGTTTGCTTTGAAAGGACCATCTCTGCCCTCCTGAATCTTCCCCAAGGGGATTCTGAAGGGTGGAGGGGACTTTGTGGCTTAAAAGGTCCACCTTCCTGGGACCCATCTTCTGGCCCATGACCCTGTCTTTTATCCTCATGACCCCACCAAAAAAAAAAAAAAAAAAAACGTAACTCTCTAGTCTGGCTGTGAAAGAATAAGGGATTTAGCCATAAATGCTGCGTTGTTTACATGGTAAACAAAACTCAACCATCAGTGGACTTTCTCTGAGGAGGTAACTGATGATCTCAGCTGTCTTTCTTAGAACTGCCTTTTCAGTTGAACCTGGGAAGAGGGAGAAAAAAAAAAAACACACTTCTCAGAATGATTAGCATTTGCATCATACAATCCAACTTCCTCTCCTCCTCTCTCTCTCTCTCTCTCTCTCTCATACACACACACCCTCCCTCTTTCCAGTCAAGAACGTTTCAAGAGGTCAGTGCCGCCCCCGTGTCTAAAACTTCAGTGTTTGCTTTGCAGGGACTTTTCCAACTTTACCTAGAAAAGAACTAACCAGAACCTTAGCACTTGTGGTCAGCCTGCTTCCGGCTGTGGCTTGAGTCGGTTTGTCTGCTCTGACAGAGGAAGTGCTTGCTGTGACGGGAACCGCGCTGGCTGGATTGTAGGAGGACCGGGGCAGACGGTGCCTAAGGACATTGGTATGTGAGGTGCCAGCAGCAAGGAGGGCGAGGGAAGCACAGAGGGGCTCCCAGACCCAGGGCGACAGATGTGGCCGACAAACAGGCAGTGAAGCCACGAGCCCTCGCCAGCCCCACCCTCCTGACCACACACACACACCCGCCGAGATGAGTTCATGTATAAACAACATGTCTTCGCTGGAGATGACTTTCTCAAGAATTCAGTAGAAGCTGGGACACTGAGATGTGTTTTTGACCTGGAATTGACAGGAAGGTGGGATTTTTGCAAACGTTCAGAGACCTTCAGAGTCTGGCTGGCTGGAGAGGCAGGGGTGCGCACTCCTCAGGAGTCAATGAGCGCTCTAACAAGATCAGCATTTGGTGTGCAAGTCTGAGCTAAATTGAAAGTCACTTCTCTCTCTGCTCCTCTGCTAAGGCTGGGATAGTCTTAGGATTTTTCCTGTAAAGATTCAGATCTCTGTGGGGCCAGGTCGTGCTGGTGAGGAACCTTCACACTGCACTGGAATTATTCTGCACAGGATGTAAAACCCAGTGGAAATGGAGAGCACAGTTTGGCCAGAATAGCTTATTTTAACTACTAGATATTCGTTGGTAATTTGAGATTTGACTTAACAGCCAGGATGATTATTTAAGTAAAATATTGGCTACACCAAGGATCTCAAATGTTTGGTACATACCCATGTCAGGGCAGAAAAGCTAATAACACCCACAGGCCAGAGCACCCAGGGTCCCTTGTTTGGGGATTTCGCAGGGCCCCCAGCTCTGCTGCTCATTGTTAGGTGTAAATGTTAGAGGAGGGCTGTGGGGAGAGCCTTGAAGGTGGTCACCAGGAAGTATCTGGACCAGGAAATCCTGTCCCTCCGTGTGCACCGAAGGACTCTCACGAGATGGAGAATGAAGGCTTATCACTAGGATCCAGGCACAGGTTCCAAAGTGAAAGTGAAAGTCGCTCAGTCGTGTCCAACTCTATGCGAGCCCAAGGAATTCTCCAGGCCAGAATACTGGAGTGGGTAGCCTTTCCTTTCTCCAGGGGATCTTCCCAGCCCAGGAATCGAACTGGGGTCTCCTGCGTTGCAGGCAGATTCTTTACCAACTGAGCTATGAGGGAAGCCCTACAGGGTCCAAAGTGACCTGTAGAAAGGATGACGTTTCTGTAAAATCATGGGGTTTTACCTTTACATCTGATTGAATTTCATGTTCTGCTCCAGGGCATATTTTGAGGTTAATGTATTTTCAATCGTTTACCGTTGACTAAACTGGACATTCTAATGAGGTGCATTGTTTCTGCTTATGGCTTTATGTAGCCCTTGGACAGGGTCTTTATTCCCAGGAGTACGAGGAACCAGTGTACAGAAGGCCAGAGGAAGCGAAAGCAAACAGCATCAGAAGTGCATCTCTTGACCGTTGAGGGGAGGAGCACAGATGCCAGTAGCAGCCACCTTAGGGCCAGTGGAGCCCGTTCACCGGTGCAGCAGACATTCACTGGGCACCGAGCACTTGGGGCTGAGACTGCAGTGGGGTCCATGGACATGCAGAGCCATGCCCTGCACCCACGTTCCTGGCACTACCGCCCCTTGGGGATATAGGGATCTTGCCATCCTGTCTCTAGACCCTCAGCACTCAGCCCTGTGCCAAGCACAGAAATTATCAATGGTCTTTTCAGTAATCGGTTGTTGGATGGGGTCTGTGTATTTTGCATTTGTCAGAGGCCTTTCTGAAACCATTGCTTAGGAGTCACGGGATCTCATCACACACCCCATGGAAGAAGGTAGGAATCCACTGTGAACAAAGTCTCTTTTCCATCTATAGTCGTTTGGTCACTTGCTCTTTAGAATAAGAAGAAACTGTTCTTTAAGGTACGTGCAGACTTTGCATCGATTTTCTGTATTCTTTTGAAGACCTGTTTAATGTAGATTTTGTTTGGAAAGCTGTTTTCTATTTTTATGGAGGATTCGCTAAGCCAGTGCACATAGGAAAGATCTGAGAGCCAGGTTTGAGGTGAATCCTCTGCCCATTTTCAACAGTTGCATGTTCCTCTGTATGTCAGGCCTTGGTGACTTGCCAGGCAGGGGCTCCAGGTCACTTTCTGCCCTTCCTCACCGCCTGCTGTCACTGCTACCTCGCTGCCTTACCAGTCCAGCCGTCCAGCCAGCATCGCATGCGGGCCCACCGCAGTCTGCCTGCTCTCCTCCCCAGCTCGGACCACTCTGGTTTCTGGGCTGTGTGCAACCACCTGCTGAATAGCCCTTGCGCTGACCCCTCATGTGACCAAGTGCAAACCTTCCCCAAGACCCAGGCCTTCCAGGAAGGGGAGACCAGCCACTCACAGCCCCCGCAGTCACATCCGACGTTGACCTGACTCTCGCTCCCTTGACACAGCCTAGCTGCTTTCTTCAGTTCTGCTTTTTAACAGAAACATCCCCTCTCCTTAACTAAACTGCAAGCACTCTGATGGGTGGAACCCTGGCTCATACTTAGGTTTCAAAGCCATGACCAGCTTAACAAGGTCCAGGAGGCAGAGACCAGGTGCAGGGGCCTCGCTGCTGGGTCGCCAACGCCAAGTACGTAAAGACTTCTGAAGCACTTGTATTTCTTCTTCTGAGAGTGCTTATGCTTTTGAGTTGAATCCAAAGAACGAGCAAATGTTTCCTTCCAGATATACTCAGCAACAGCAGCTCACAGTTTGTAAACACCAGGTCATTCTCAGGGTCTCCTGTGAAATACAGGGATTTCCTTCTTCCTTGCCCTCTACCAGTCACCCTCTCTTCTGGGGCTGGGTTCTGCCCTACCATCTCGGAACACCCTCCCGACAGGATGTCTGTGGCATCCCCACGGATGGTGTGTCTGTGTGCTCTTCAGAGTCTGACGGTTTCAGGGGGACTTTGGGTCTTTCTTCTTTACCTGGCTTCCTTGGGAGTCAGTGTGCAGACACGTGTAGCCATCCCCGTGGATGTCCGGCCTCGGGTGCATGGCTGGTCTCCTGCAGTTGTGCTCATGGTCCATCAGCCTGGCCCACCCATCTCTCCTCCTGTCATGGGGCTTGAGCTGTCTATGAGCATCAGTAACCCCCAGACACCTGTCCCGTCCATGCACCCTCTCCTGATCAGTTGGGCCATTGCCCCCTGAGAGGGACAGAGGAGGAAGGTGTGATGATGACTTGGGGTGGCAAGTGTCATCAGTGACAGCTGCCCACATGCCTTTCGGCATCGCTACTGTGCTTAAACATTTTCAGATGTCTGCTCTCCTCTTCTTTGCTGTAGACACACAGCAGAGAACCGATTGCAGCCATGGCAACAGTCCGGAGTTCTAGGCTGGTCATCCTCAAAATGGAATATATTTGTCAAATGCTCTTCTGCCTACTGCTCTGTCTGTGGAGGGAAGGTGACGAGAACTATTGGAGGCTACTGTCAGGGCCCATGTGAAGGGAGTGTTGATCACGGCGTGTGGCACAGGCAGGGAGACAATGTCATATTCCTCCTCCCACAGGCATTCTAAACAGTTGAGATTCACCATGGAAGCATTAGTTCCCAGACCCCCAGGAAACAGTGGATTTACCATTCCTTGCGTCCACAAGTATTTATCAAGGGTCTGCTGTGTTTTAGTCGCTGTACTCAGGTGGTTCCTGGTCTCAGGATGCAGGCAGGCTAGAGACTCCCCACGTCTTAAACAAACGCTTTAAAGTAGATGGGACCCCTTGTGCCAGTGTGGTGCCTTCTTTGTGATACTATCAACTAGTTCTTGTTTGGCTTCTATATTGCTAGATCACATTATAGGTCAAGACATGGTTGTCTTGCTTTTTAATATTTAGACATGTGTTGTGGGATTTTGTTCTTGATTTTGAGTATGTTGATGCCTTGTGTTTTGTATGACAGGTTGGCAAAGTCCAGCCTGTGGGTCAAAGTGGGCCCTCCACCAGAATTTGTGAAGTTTTATTGGGAGACAGCTACCTCATTCACTTGTGCACTGTCTATGACTGTTTGGGGACTACATAGTGGATTCATTGTGACCACATTCCATGTGGTCCAGAAAGCCAAAGAGCCTATCAGAAAATACTAACCAGAAAAATTCTGCTGACCTCTCGTGTACACAAAGCACCAATAGCAAATTCTGCATGTGTGTGTCAGGGGGGATGGGGGGGGTGGTCATGATTTGTGTTAGAATGTTTATTAGAATTTATCCCGATGAGATCGGAATGGCCCAGATGAAACGTGATAGCACATGGATGTGGAAGGATAGGTTTTCCTCCCCTTACTTCCAGCTAATGAAGCTTCTCTGTGGTTCATTCCTACCTTTCTGTACAGCACTCACCTCTAAAGTGTACTTTTTAGGAGAAATAGGAGAAAAGCAGATGTAGGCAGAAAGAAGTGAGGTGGGAGGAAGAGTCTTGTCCATTCTGTTAACCAGCAGTGAGAAACGGTGTCTACAGGCATGAGCAACAGGTATTAAAAGAAAGGGTGGACCCCTAACTTATTTGCAATAATGTCTTTGTCACATTAAAATAACAAATATAAATCTTCTCCTTAATGTGTAAATGCAGACCCAATATTCTTGAAGTATATATCATGAAATCTACGCTGCTCTCTCTAGTTGAGTTGAACACATGTACATCATCACAAATTTCAGGTAACCCCTAAGAGTATCCTTTTGCTCCCTTCAGAGTATATATGTGTTTTAGTCCTAAAAGTCCAGTTCTCTTCAGATACAGGAGCATAGGGATATTCGTTTCTCTTTCAAGTTTGCAATTTGATTGCAATCACCAAGCATTGAATCTACCTGGCCTACCCTTCGGGTAATATTGATGAAGGGACCGAAATCTCATTTAGATTAAGGGACCAGTTTTGTGCTGGTAAATGTTTGGGAAAAGAGGGGGAACTGATTTGTCGTGTTTGCCACTTTGAATACTAACACCATGGCCGTTTCAAGTGACCCGTGTGATGTTACTGAAAGCAGAGTTGTCAAGAGTTATGCAGTAGGACCCTATTACAGTGTTTCCATCATACAGACATGATAGAGGTGAATAACCTCAAGAGCATGGATAGAAATAAAATGTGAGAAATGAAAAAAAAGAAAAAGAAAGGGTGGAGATGCTGAGGGGAGGAGACTGAATGGATCTTTCTTACAGCAACCGACAGCACAGGCTAGCCATTTCAGGCCTGGAGGAGCAGGAAGCAAGAGTTGAGGGGTGGCCTTCGTAAGTTCACAAAGAAGGCAACTGAACCCACTCTCCGTTTTCAGCCTCTTGACAGTTGTCTACCAAGAGCACACCCATACACGTAGCTGGTAAATCCCACAACACCCGGGATCTTAAAATCCACTTACTTCTAGAGTGTTTGTTTGCAAATGATTTTGGGGTTTAAGTTGGGGAAGATGTAAAGAATCCCTGAGGATGGATGGTGGTGAGGGTCGCACAGCAGAGTGAATGCTCTTAATGCCACTGAACTGTACACCTCAAAGTGATTAAAATGGTAAGTTGTATTGTGTATACGGGACCACAGTTTTAAGACTCAGATCTCATTAGCTCTGTAATTTGCAGAGGTCACAGGTGGAACGTCATTGTTAGCATTCGGAGTTGAGGAAATTTGTTTGGAAACCCACTTTGACCCATGTGTAATTTTACAGTGATTTCTTCTAGGAATTAAGAGAGTTTACTTATACTCAATTATAAAGATATTTACTGAATTTTTTTTTTTAAATACACAGTGCAGTACATTAGTTGTGTAGCAGGCAGAGACAGCCTGATGAACGATGCTGCCAAGACAGGATGGCATGGTAAGAGTGCCTCTGTGGTCTCTGCTGGTAGAAGTGACGCCCTCTTTTTTCCATCTGGGTTCTAGGAAAGAAACCTAGACTGGTTCCCCAGGATGAGAGCCATGTCCCTGGTCAGCAGTGATTCAGAAGGAGAACAGAATGAGCTGAGGAACCTGCAGGAGAAGCTGGAGTCCACCATGAAGCTTGTCACCAACCTCTCTGGACAGCTGTCAGAATTAAAGGATCAGGTAAAGAAAAGAACCCTACCTGGCTACACACATACACACACCACACTATGATACACACCAGATTTGGTGAGGGGGGAAAAAAACAGTAGTGCTCCTGTTACAATGCTGAAGTTTATCATCTGGACAGAAAAGGAAATGGGTGATAAGCCCATTCAGTCCATCGGTTTCCCCTCTCTTCCCCCCTCACTGCCCCTTTGACAGGATAAGCCTATGACACTACTTTCAGTGCTGCTCAGGACGAGGTTTTAATGTGAAAAACAAAACCAGAAAATGCAAACTACTTCAGTGAAGCACTGTCCAGAAAAACACAGTGGAAAACTGCCCTGTCTTCTTCACTGACAGAAGATGACAAGCTGTGTCTGGCTTTTCTTTTCTGCCCCTTAGATCTCTCAGCTCCTCTCCCCAGGTACTTACACTCAGCATCCAGGGGATAAACCCTAGTCCAGGAAGAGCACTATCCTCCCTGGCTGCCGTCGTCCAGGCAGTGAGGCCGGTGCTGGGAGGGGGGCAATGAGCACTCCGAACGCACCCCTGCCCTCACCAAGCTCAGCCGTCCACACACGTGCTGCTGCGTCCTGCTCCTTGTCCCTAAGATAAACACCTTGCCCCTGTAACTAAGCTAGGGGAAGGGGGCATTCTTTTTGCCCCCTCCTGGCCCCCTTAAAACAAGCACTCAGTCACCAGGTGATGACCTCCGTGCTTGGAGAACCTGCCCTCAGCCGCATTGATTGGGATCACCCTGCACACCGTGCTGAAAGCTTTTTAATCAGTTCCATACACGAGATTATACATTTTACACAGCAGTAGTTACCAGGCCAGGCTGGCCCGGAGGTAAGTGGTAAGTAAGGTAGACCCACAGCTGCTTGATTACTCTGGGGAACGTAACTAGTGAAGACTCTGCCTAGAGTAAACTCTTCTTGGAGGTGGTTTCCATGGCACTTTAAGCAGTCCTACTTTGCATTAGATGTTTCTTTGCCAACTAAATTATTCCAAACTGAGCCCCAAGATACTATCTGGCCTCAAATTTGTTTCTTTCACTTGTATTAAGGTGCAAATAAAAAGACTAATGAGAGGAGAAAGCCTTATTAAGGAAGGCTATTTATGGTGCTGAGCTGGGTAGCCCCCTAAAATGAGTAATAACCTGCATAAGTAAAACTTATAGGGAGATAACTAGTTTCCTTTGCTTATTGTTTTATTGAGTCTTTAACCCTGCTGTGAAACACTTGACAAATGGTCCCCGGGACTACACCGATGCACGAGTCTGTCTGCTGCGGCTGCTTGTGTAACCCCCCCAGAGGCGAGCTCTTTAACGCATGGACCGATGCTTGGGCTCCCTTCCTCTCCCTTAGAGCTGTGGCTATAAGAATCGCCATTAAATCAGGTGCTTTAAATTAGATGTCAAAAAATCGTAAGAGAAATCGATCTAATACAGACCTAAATAAAGGAAGCAATTAGCTCTCTATAGACACGTCTGAAGCTATTATTGGGAAGTCTGTGGTAGTAAATGCCATGCAAGCAGGCCTGGCCTGTCCTCTCAACACTAAGAATCTGGGGTGTTGAATTGCTCCCTGAGGGTGGTTCTGAAGCTGCTTCCATGATGCACACTTCGCAAAGCGGTGAACTTGGCCTAAGCAGTGAGTGGAGCTGAGCAATTCACCCAGAATCATAGGTGTGCGAGGCACCCAAGACCCCAGATGGCATCGGACCCAATTCCATCCTTTTGTTTGTTGAGGATACTAAGATACACAGCAGGCTGTGGGGAAATTTACCCAACTTTACCTGAAAACAGCAGGCAGGAGCTCCTGGTCTTGCAGGCTGGGCTTGAGTTTCCCTTGTTTTGTTTCCTCACTGTACCCTGTTTGCCTTTCATGGTTGACTGTTTCAATTCTTACTCATTTTTTTAAGAGTTCGAGTTTCAGAAGTCACATCATGTATCAATACTTAAACATTATGAAGGATACATTCATTGCCACGTTACATAACTGATCATCGAGACTTGGCATCAGGATTGTTTCTATGAAGCGAGACTTTTGGCTTGAACAAACTATGTAAAACTATGATTACATGTGAACTAAGGTTCATTAAGTGACATCAAAACTAGTGTGGGTTAAACTGCTTGGTTTCAGCTCTTTTTACGTTTTTCTTTTAAAGTGAGCCGTTGGAACCACCCTTCAGAAAACCTTCCCCTATGAATGAATTTGAAATTGAAGCACTTTTTCCTAGAAGATGTTATAGGCTAAAAAGAAATAGGAGGAAACCAGTAACTTATTCTAAAGTACCTTTACCAGGATTGATCTGCTTAGGTTTTAAGTAGTCCAGAATTACAGGAAAAACTCAGCATTGCTGCTTTTACTGGGGGAACTTGGTTCCTTCAGAAGGAAGTAGTCAATTCCTAATTAGTCAATTAGTTTCTTTTGACTTTGTAGCAAAGCTTTAAAGCATTTTTTGGAGAATCAACTTGTTGAAAAGATTCACATTTTGTTAATTTGGTGTATAACAATCCTAAAGATTTCTTAACCTTTTCTGCATAAAAAGTCATGCAGATAGGCAGAGAACTGCTGGTTCTTAAATGGTAATTGTGAGAATTCTTGCTCTCCAAAGGGAAAAAAGTTTTGAATTAAAAAATAAAAAGCCCACAAGTGATTAATGAACGAGAAACTCTGTGATAAGATATTTTTTAAACCAGCTATGAAAGAATACCATTCAGTAGTAACAGTGCTGGAAAATACAAAAATTGCTTCATCAGTTAGATATTTTTTCAGATCTTCTGGTCCAAAAAAGCAGCATAATGGAGCAAAGATAGTTGAATGTATTTGGCTTTAACCTTTATTGTTATTGACCTCTCTGGTGGTGGTTTTCTTCAAATACCAGTTTGAGAAGAAAAAGATCTTATCAAGGATACTAGTAAAAATCTGGTTACTGGCTTTTGTATTACTGTCAAGAACAGTTAACTAAAACTGCTATTCTAAGTGTTAGTTCATGATGCTGCTCATCTTCAAGTTTCCCCTTCCAAGAGATTCTGAATACAAATGTGATTCTAAAATGTTATGGAAAAACCCAAAAGAACTTTCCGGCCAATCCACTAGTTGTTAGGAATGCTAGCAGTGCTTGAAATTCTTATCATATTAACATGGTATATTGCTTGGCGTTTTTCATGCAAGAGGGTTATTATCTTGTTAACTACATAAAGAAGGAAGGGATAACATGATTAGAATAATTCCTCACAGTTGGAAAATGGGATAGTAAATCTTACCTGAAGGTCTGTGTTCCTTAGCCTGTGTTGGAATCACAGAGGAGGCTGCAGGTAACACCTGCCCTCTAGGATACTGTGATCTATCCAGAAAGCAGCAGACCTCTAACAACAGGATACAGCAGGAAAAGTACTACGGCCCATCCACCAGAACGAAGCCCGTCTCATGGGGCACATGGCGAAGTAGGCAGGCAGTCCCGCACGGGGCCTGAGCTCCTCCAGCTTGACGAGGAGGTGACACAGAGACGCAGCAGCGGGGAGCCCGGGAGGGGAGTCAGCATGAGCAACGGCATGAAAGTGCACGGCGTGCTCCAGCAAAGGCACTGTGCACCGGGCCCTTTCACTTGCTCTTCTGGCCACTGTTTACTAAGCACCTGTCTGCCAGGTGTGCAGCCCTAGGGACTGGGGTTACAAAGGTGAGCTGAGCCTATTCTCCTTCAAGGAACTAAGAGTCTGTAGTGGGAGACAAATAGGTAAACAAATTAGAATTCAACATGGTAAGTATGTAACAGAGATTTGCAAGTTTGCTCTGGGAGTAAAGAAAAAGGCAGCACTTCATTCTGCCTGACCTGAGGGAGAGGATCTGAGTCACTGCCATGGAAACCTCTCAGAGATGGTCTTGAAGGAGCGTGAGAGACAGACTGTCGGGGGAACTCGAGAGGACCAGTACACCGGGGACCAAGAATGTGACTGACTGTATGTTTACAGTGAGTCAGTTTACCTGCCTTTGAGAGAGGCTTCAGCTGTACTTTTCAGTATTTTAGGTGCATCCTCAGGAACATGACTGATTTTATAGGACCGTAAAGATCAGTTAGATCAAAGCTAGTGGAGGTGATGGAATTCCAGTTGAGCTATTTCAAATCCTGAAAGATGATGCTGTGAAAGTGCTGCACTCGATATGCCAGCAAGTTTGGAAAACTCAGCAGTGGCCACAGGACTGGAAAAGGTCAGTTTTCATTCCAATCCCAAAGAAAGGCAATGCCAAAGAATGCTCAAACTACCACACAATTGCACTCATGTCACACACTAGTAAAGTAATGCTCAAAATTCTCCAAGCCAGGCTTCAGCAATACGTGAACCGTGAACTTCCAGATGTTCAAGCTGGTTTTAGAAAAGGCAGAGGAACCAGAGATCAAATTGCCAACATCCGATGGATCATTGAAAAAGCAAGAGAGTACCAGAAAAACATCTATTTCTGCTTTATTGACTATGCCAAAGCCTTTGACTGTGTGGATCACAGTCAAATAAACTGTGGAAAATTCTGAAAGAGATGGGAATACCAGACCATCTGACCTGTCTCTTGAGAAACCTGTATGCAGGTCAGGAAGCAGCAGTTAGAAATGGACATGGAACAACAGACTGGTTCCAAATAGGAAAAGGAGTACGTCAAGGCTGTATATTGTCACCCTGCTTATTTAACTTATATGCAGAGTACATCATGAGAAACACTGGGCTGGAGGAAGCACAATCTGGAATTAAGATTGCTGGAACAAATATCAAAAACCTCAGATATGCAGATGACACCACCCTTCTGGCAGAAAGTGAAGAACTACTAAAGAGCCTCTTGATGAAAGTGAAAGAGGAGAGTGAAAATGTTCGTTTAAAGCTCAACATTCAGAAAACTAAGATCATGGCATCTGGTCCCATCAATTCATGGCAAATAGATGGAGAAACAGTGGAAATTGTGGGTGACTATATTTTTGGGGTCTCCAAAATCACTGCAGATGGTGACTGCAGCCATGAAGTTAAAAGACGCTTACTCCTTGGAAGAAAAGCTATGACCAACCTAGACAGCATATTTAAAAGCAGAGACATTACTTTGCCAACAAATGTCCCTCTAGTCAAGGCTATGGTTTTTCCAGTGGTCATGTATGGATGTGAGAGTTGGACGGTGAAGAAAGCTGAGCGCCGAGGAATCAATGCTTTTGAACTGTGATGTTGGAGAAGACTCTTGAGAGTCCCTTGGACTGCAAGGAGATCCAACCAGTCCATCCTAAAAGAGATCAGTCCTGAGTGTTCATTGGAAGGACTGATGTTGGTGATGTTGAAGCTGAAACTCCAATACTTTGGCCACCTGATGCAAAGAGCTGACTCATTTGAAAAAACCCTGATGCTGGGAAAGATTGAAGGCAGGAGGAGAAGGGGATGACAGAGGATGAGGTGGTTGGATGGCATCACCGACTCAATAGACATGAGTTTAAGTAAACTCCAGGAGCTGGTGATGGACAGGGAGGCCTGGCGTGCTGCGGTCTATGGGGTTGCAAAGAGTCGGACACGACTGAGCGATTGAACTGAACTGAAAGATCAGTTGTGGTGACTGGAGTTTCCAGGCTGCTTAGAATCTGAGTAGCCACGGCCTTACTGTGACAGGAAGGTAGGCTGCAGCTTTCATGTGCTGTGGATGAACTTTCTCTGCAGTGTGGGCCCTTAATCGTTTATACTGGTACAGCAGATTTTGCCCATTTGTAGTCAACACTATTTTCATGAAAAATCTTTTAGACATTTGGTTGCTTCTGACCTGTAAAGCTACCATATCATTTGCTTTCTGTTCAGACTGAGTCAAAAAGAAAGCATACAGAAATTCAAGGTAGTCTTTATATAGTTTATGAAGAACATTGCTTCAAATGTTCATCCTTAGCAAAATGTGGATTTTGAGGGTTTTTCAATGTATCTACTACAAATGGGACATTTTGCACTAATCAAAATAGATTTTTCAGTATTAAAATGTTGAGTTGTTACCTTAGATCTCAATCTGATGGATATTTTTATCCAGTCAGTTTTGTTTCAAATGTGCAGAGAGAATGTGCTAAGGATAGACTTTGTTTTGATATGGCTAAGAGTAACAGATAATAATGATGCCTTAAATAAGATACATATCGTGTACGTGAATCTATTTAGACAGACAGGTAAGTAGGTTGAATTGAGCTAATAAGGCCAGGAATTATATGAGAATGTATACCAAGGGACCAGGGAAACTTACCTGGTCAGCAGTGTTGAAGTTGGTTTCTTACAGGCCAGATTTAGTCCCAAGGTGGGATCTGTTTCACTGACTCTCTCAGAAATAGGCAAAGATCAACAGGAGAGTTACATTTTCATGTACTTGAATACCTTGAAAAAGAAAATTCAAGTATATGAACTACGTGGTTTTCTTTCATTACTGTTCCCATATAATTATCACTGGATGAGGACCGTGTCGAAAGGGCGAAATACTTAAGCAGCTGCCCCTGGTACTTTAACACTGATTACTCACTTAGATGACAGCCATTCTGTCTACAAGGTCATGGTTGATCAAAACAGAATTCAGGCAGTCAGATTTGTGTGCCGACCATGTACTCAACTGCAGAGAATCATCCCTGAGATCTCATTTTGAGAAAATATACCCAAAGTACTTTTTAAGTATTCAAGTATATGAAAATGTAACTTTTCTAAGGATCTTGGCCTATTTCTGAGACAGAGAAATGCTCTTCTAGAGCAGCAGTGTGGTCCTAGATCCACAGCGTTAACACTGCCTTGGAACCTGTTAGCAATGCAGATTCACTGACCCTACCCTGAGCCTCCCCAGTGGAAATTCTGTGGGCCCTTTGATCTGTGTTGTTAACGAGCCTTTGAGGTGCTTCTGGTACATGCCAAAGTTTAAGAACTGTTATTCTAGGGAAATAGGAAACAAAATTAAGTATGTGCTGAAAGTGAAAGTGTTAGTCGCTCCGTCACGTCTGACTCTTTGCCACCCCCCGGACTGTAGCCCGTCAGGCTCCTCTGCCCATGGAATTCTCCAGGCAAGAGTACTGGAGTGGGTTGCCATTTCCTTCTCCAGGGGATCTTTCTGACCCAGGGATGGAACCTCGGTCTCCTGCATTGCAGACGAATTCTTTACTGTCTGAGCCACCAAGGAAGAAGCCCCAGGGAAGTATGTGCTAGGTTCTTGAAATTACCAGGCACAACCTCTGCTTGAACAAAAGTTCTGGCCACTCACTTCAGTAGGGAGCTTCAAGGTCAGGGACTGAGGGACGGTGATGCGATAGTTATTTTAGGAAGGCCAACCTGGAGAATGAGAGTCGGACCACCACTGAGGTATCAGGTGATACCTACAGAAGAGGGAGGGAAGATGTGCCACTGGTTGGCTCATTTGCTATAACGAACGCAGTTTTCGAAGCTTTCGAGAGAATAACTGAATAGCCAATAGATTGAAGTGTCACAGGAAGCTGATTGGACACGCAGGCATGAGGCTACACAACATACAGAGACGATCTCAAATGTAAGTAGAAAGTTATAGAAGAATTTCAGGAAAGACTTCAGTGGCCAACTGTAACCGTGGAAAAATCTCAGCATCTTTAAATGAGAGCTTTGAGTACCCATCAGTACGAGTAGAGCCCACCAAGATTCCTAGATCATTGAGAATGCGACTTCTGTTGGAGTCCTTCTCAAGGCTGCCTGCCAGGGGACTAGTTTGGGGGTGAAAGTCTGGGCTGTGTATGTGAAGTATCAGGCAGTGAGATGACTGACTGCATCACCATCTAGTTGTCAGTTTCTTCCATGAGTCACAGGAGGCTCTCCTGCAGCTGAATCTGTGAAGTATAGTAGAGGATTGTGACACCTCCTTTAAAGATTTGTCATCATCTAAGGAAACTTTCAAGGCTAGCAGAATACCCCTAATTCAACTCTTCATAAGAGGCTTTGTAAAAAGTTACCTTTTGGAAATACTCACTCCTTGTAAATCTTCTCTCCTAAAATACAACTGAAGGCATTTCATAGGAGTCTCAACATAGTATTTTGATATGAAAGGAAAACTGCTGTTTCAAATAAGGCAAAATAACTACTTTAAAATTGAACCGAGGTAACTAATTCTCATTTTACTTCCTCTTGGGGTATTTTGTACCAAAAATTAGTCCAGGTGAAAACTGAGATTTAAGCATCTACAATGTGACAGACACTATTAGAAAATGTACATACATCCTCTTTATGAGGTCGGAATTATTACCCTCATTATATGAATGAAGAAACAGACTTTGAAAAGCTACAACAACATAAAACCTTATGGAAATAGGTCTGATTTCAGTGCCCACATTTTTTATATTAATACTACTAAACCCTAATTCCTTTCTGACTTTAGGAAGCCAAAAATCTAGAAGCAGGATCTAAGACAACTTAGAGATAACAATTTTATCCGATATTTCATATAGCTTTTTTACCTTAATTGACCTAAATGCCCAGCATCAAATCCAGAGTTGAGATAACTGGGTTAAGAAAAATGTAAATACAGGGAGTTAATTACGCCCTGAAATAGGCAGAACTGAGCTAGATACCTGTCAATATGAGCACTGGTTTAGTTCAGCAGCCAAATAAAAGGTCCCAACTTCTTGTTTGCAGTTTCAAAAGCACGGTTTCATTTGAGCAGCCTTAAGAAATGGTCTTTCCTGACCTTAGGGTGTGTAGGGGGTGAGGACTGGTCACCACTGAGTGCCAGGCCATGATTTATGTTATTCAGTCACCCTGGACCTGAGGTATAAAGATATTCTCATCTCCCTAGAAACGCTATGTTATTTTTTTTTTCCTCTCAAAACTATCCAAGAACAATTGGAGAATAACCGAGACACCCTGAAGACAATGGACTTAATCTCTCTGAAACGTAGAGCTCTGAACACATGACACGGTTTCTTCAGTGTTTAGTGTGTCACAACTCTCCTGCAAAGCTATTATTTGCACGTAGATTTGGGAAACAAGAATCTTGTGCCTTAACTGCTTTTTGTTCCTTTATGAAACAAGTAGCAAGCAGAATTTCTGAATGTCACATTGCATGACTAGGGCACAGAATTCCCCATTCTGCCCAGGTACATGTCCTTTTTGAAGTTGTGTGTTTGATATACTAATGGTATGCTATTTGTAGAAAGTGGGTTTCAGTATAAACCATAACCACAGAGGTAGGTCTATGGTTGAGTATATGATTTGACGTACAGGAAGTGTCTGGGTCTAATGATGAAACTTTTTAACTTTCCAGATGACAGAACAAAGGAAGCAGAAACAAAGAATTGGTCTTCTAGGACATCCTCCTCACATGAATGTCAACCCACAGCAACCAGCATAAGCAAATGAACTAAAGGCATCGTATTTACCTTTTTAAATTATTTTTAGTGTGGGTCTGGCTAATTAGTTCTGATTCACCCACAGAGGTTACATTTATGCTTAGTATATTTGTAAATACTCAGTTTTATACTGTATGTATATGATTGCTACTCTCCAGGTTTGGATGTATGTATTGTAATTAGAATTGTTGGCAAGGTGAAATTTCATTTGTGCCAAAAAAGTATTTAAAATGCCTTTTTGGGAAGGACTAAAGAAAGCACCTGACTTGCACTTGAACCACATTATAGATTTAAAAGTATATGACATGTATTTTGTATTTAAATCTAGACTACCCAGTATTTATGTTTTTTATAAAACTGTGCAATACCAATTATGCAATCACCATAAATTTGTAACTCCTGTGTATCCTAAGGGGAGTGCACATCTTTGAAGCTGGTGTGTTAATAGTATGTAACAAATGGTTAAATGCTGCTGCTGCCGGAATCACATGACTAGTGAGTATCAGGCCCCCCGGCGTCCTGTACCATGTGATTATCCCGTGGCGATCGCGCTTCTCATCGCTGGCGGCACCAGTGCCGCCGTTTCCTAGTGACAGTGCTCCAAGCCTCAGAACTGTCAGGTCAGCATTCATTTTAAGAAAAGCACCTCTAGTTTCAAATGATACTTTTAGGCTTCTGAATTGATCATTTAAACTATGTCTTTTAAGTAAGAGAGCTAAATTAGAGGCTCAGACTTTAGTTTGCCAAGTTAATGAATTTTTTAAAGGGAAATTTCTAAGCCACGTTTGGGGTAAATGCATACTGCTAGCCCATCAATGTCATCTCCAAGGTGAATTTTGGTGTCACGTTATAAAGAAATGAATAATTGATGGTCTCTAGATGATCTAGTCCAAACAGAGTTGATTTTTTTCTTCATCAGAACCAACATACTACAGTAGCTAAGAAGTATTAAACTATAGCCCTCCATATAGAGATGAAATATGATCTATCCCATTAGAACTCATAGTTTGAACACTGACATGTTATTCTTGTGAACAAGCCACATTTTTTTTCTTTGTCACATGATTTCTTTGCTTGATGGATGAAAAGTATGAGAGGAAACTTTTATATCTGTTGCCTAGTTTTGTACATGGATCTCATTTTACACGAGATTCTCTCTACCAAAAAAAAGTTTAAAAATGTATTGAAAGCAGAGTTCTGAAATGCGTAAAGTTTGTAAATGCATATATAAATATTTAATAAATGATGCAGAATAAAATACTGTGACTGAGTGATGGCTTTCATTTAGACATTTCTTTACGTCATCACAGCTATTCCAATTATAGATTTTCTTAACAACAATACAGTATACTAATGCATATATATGGAATTTGAAAGATGGTAACGATAACCCTATATGCGAGACAGAATAAGAGACACAGATGCATAGAACAGTCTTATGGACTCTGAGGGAGAAGGTGAGGGTGGGACGTTCTGGGAGAATAGCATTGAAACATGTATATTATCATATGTGAAACAGAACACCATTCCATGTTCGATGCATGAGACAAGGGCTCAGGGCCGGGGCAATGGGATGACCCAGAGGGATGGGATGGGGAGGGAGGTGGGTGGGGGGTCCAGGAAGGGGAACACATGTAAACCCATGGCTGATTCATGTCAATGTATGGCAAAAACTATTACAATATTGTAAAGTAATTAGCCCCCAACTAAAATAAATAAATTTATTAAAAAAAAAAAGATTTTCTTTAGGACCAACCTAAAAGTATAAATGGTTTACTTACCAGGTTGATTGTGAAAGTGCTTACCTGAGGAATGAGAACTCTTGAGAGCTCCTGAACAAATCCAGGGGACGGTTTAGTTCAGTGGTTAGTTAGTTCTTCTCGATGGGTGACTGCCAAACAGACTGTCATGGGTAACGCGGGCACACGTGGTTGAGTCCAGAATGCCGGTTCAGGCTCCCGCTCCTGCACTTTCCCTGGGGGACCTGGAACTTGTCAT
The DNA here is from genome assembly GCF_054371585.1 of Giraffa tippelskirchi. NCBI lineage: Eukaryota > Metazoa > Chordata > Mammalia > Artiodactyla > Giraffidae > Giraffa > Giraffa tippelskirchi. Next base: position 20,672,096 of record NC_137283.1, on the reverse strand, counting down.
CTGCAACGCAAAGAAGCACCGAGCAGTGAAGTCAGCTTTCCTTCAATGGTCAGAGTTCTTCGTGACAGCTGGAAATGTTTGACAAATCTAACTCATCTATCCAAAGGCAGAGAAAGCTGTCCCCTCCTTAGAGCACTGCCTGCCCTGGTTGCTCTTGTAACGCTGATTTTCTCTGTGCTTTGCTAAATAAGAATAATTACCATCCAATGTCAGAAACTAGGTTGGGATTAAACTCCACTTAAATGACTAGCTTCAAAACCAATGCTTCTACGTTATAAATTTGGTAACTTAAAAAACTAGTGAATCATTTTCCAGTCAATACAGCGTATCTCCATAGAATTTTTCCATAATAAAACCAATCCAAGATAGATACATACTTGTATCTATGAACAAATCACCAGCACTCCATGCCAACCCCCCGACGTGAGCCCCAGCCCACGAAGACTTGCTCCCCTTGGCTCTCCCTTTGATCTCCCGAGCTGCCCAGCCTGGCGAGGCAGTGTGTGTGGTTTGTCTCCCAGTCCCTGTCCCGTCTCATTCACTGCCAAGTTCTGCTTTGACATGTTCAGGTGGCACCTTTTACAGGTTTGTCATGTTTCATTTGATTCCTGTCACTTAAGATACAGATCTTCATTCGGTTCACCAGCTTCAGCAGAAAATAAATGGAATTCTTCTCCACCCCACATGCAGTAGATTCTACCAGTGGAGTTTGGGTGTGAACACAAAGCTGGTACTACTGAAACAAAATTTGAAATGATAGCTCCCGTGGCCTTTGATGTATAATTGTGATTTCACCTTTCTCCAGACAGTGCTTTTTCAACACTTCTATTTCAAGGTCCAAGTTGCCTTTCAAGTTACTCAGTAGCATGGAAACTTACATTGCCATATGTAAAAGAGCCGATGGGAATTTGCTGTATGACTCAGGGAAATCAAACAGGGGCTCTGTGACATCTAGAGGGGTGGGATGGGGAGGGAGATGGGAGGGAGGTTCAAAAGGGAGGCGATACATGTGTACCAATGGCTGATTCATGTTGAGGTTTGACAGAAAACAACAAAATTCTGTAAAGCAATTATCCTTCAATTAAAAAATAAAAAGTTAACTCAGGTGAAGAATCAGTGCTAATGGACTAACAAATGTTATAGCATAGTGCTCACAAGCAGGACAATCTTTTTGGCTCTGATGATTTAATTTTAAAAGTTTGCTGTAGCACCAACTGAGATGTCAAGATTTTGCCAATTTCCTTAACTAAACCATTTGTTATGTCAAAGGGTCTGGGAAACTCCATTCCACTTTTCTAATGTTTATATTATCTTTCCCATTTCTACTTACATCCCTAAAATTCTGTAGTGATAAACTTTGTTTCCTCCTACAAATAAAGCTTCCATTCTTCTGAGTCCTAAAGCTTTACTTGATATTCTACCTTGTACAACTGTTCTTAGAACTGTGTGTCTCTACTCCTCACACACACATACAAAATACAACTCTTTATTTTGTTTTTAAAAAATATGATTCAACTTACCTGTTTTTCTTCATTTGGTTCTACTTTCTGAAAACGAATTGCTTGATTTTGCGCTTGTAAAAACTGCTCTTTCACCCTGTTTAAACATTTCCTAACGTAAATTATAAAGCAAGCAAACTATATTTGTGGGAGCTAAAGCACCTAAAGCAACACTGTCTTTGCAGTAGCAACCTAAGCACAGTGTTACTTATGTGCTAATGGGAAATGACCAAGTTCTTCACAGTAAACTAAGGAATTATCACATTAAAATCTCAGTTACTGTGCTCGCTTCGGCAGCACATATACTAAAATTGGAACGATACAGAGAAGATTAGCATGGCCCCTGCGCAAGGATGACACGCAAATTCGTGAAGCGTTCCATATTTTTACGACTGCCAAAAAAAAAAAAAAAAAAAAAAAAAAAATAAAATAAAATCTCAGTTACTGATTTCTGTTATCTTCCTCCCATGGTTGGTTTGGATAATGTGCTAATGAGAGATATCCTGAAAGTTTCAGCTAGTTGTTTTAAGGCTAATCATGAGAGCTTTCTGGGCTACACAGATGGAAATTTAGTCTTTTAAGACTATTAATTACGAAAGGAGAATAAGTATGTACTTACACAAGTAGAGTTGGGTTTTGCTAAAATAATGTTTTCACAGATTTTAAAAAACAAAATGTGCTTGATAGCAGGCTTAATTTATATGACAATAAAACTCACGTTTACACAAGACAGGATGTCGTAACAAAGGACTCCTACTGAAGGCTCTTGAGACAATGTGTTCCTATCTGCCACAGAGAAGGAGTGAAACTTTTCATTTTTCTATTTTTTAAATTTATTTTTAATTGGAGAATAATTGCTTTACAATGTGGTATTGATTTCTGCTGTATGACAGTGTAAATCAGCTATAAGTGTACATATATTCCCTTCCTCTTGAGCCTCCCTCCTACCCCTCATCCCACTTCTGCATCATCACAGAGCACGGGGTTGAGCTCCTGTGCTATACAGCAGCTTCCCACCAGCTATCTATTTTACACATGGTAGTGTATATAAGTCAGTGCTACTCTCTCGATTCGCCCCACCCTCTCATTCCCTTATTGTGTCCACAAGTCTGTTCTCTATGTCTGTATCTCTCTTCCTGCCCTGCAAATAAGTTCATCAGCACTATTTTTTTTAGGTTCCATATATACGCTTTAATATATGGTATTTGTTTTCCTCTTTCTGAGTTATCTCACACTAACAGGCTCTAGGTTCTTCTACCTCACTACAAATGACTCAAATGCATTCCTTTTTTATGGTTGAGTAATATTGGAAGTGTGAATTGATACAGCCAGTATGGAAACAGTATGGAGATTCCTTAAAAATCTAGGAATAAAGCTACCATATGACCCAACAATCCCACTACTGGGCATAAGAAAACCATAATTCAAAAAGACACATGTACCCCAGTGTTCATAGCAGCACTGTTTTCAAGATCCAGGACATGAAAGCAATCTAGATGTCCATCAACAGATGAATGGATAAAGAAGCTCTGGTACATATATATACAACGGAATGTTAACCATGAAAAGAAATTTTTCATTGTAAACGTAAGAAATTGAGCCTTAGAGTGGTAAAGGAACTTGCCCAAGGACCTAAGTCCAGAATAAACGAAGGCCCCCTGACTCAGCCAAACAGGAGAGAGCTCTTACACCTACCATTTTCCCTCCATAAAAGGGCTATTATATCTTATTAGTAGCAGTTTCCCATAATGGTTCTTCCTTTACAGGAAGTCCTTATGCAGAACTGTATTTTGTCCAATACAAATGGATTTCCTCTTCAAACCTCTTTCATAAGAGGATCCACACGCTAGAAAGTACTGAAGGTGATTACTTTGTCAAGAGTGAAAACTTTGTGGCAAAGATAAGAAGCTTCTAAAATCTCTTTTACAACTACCGATCTCATGTCAATACCTCTTATTTAACTGCATTTTTCAAGAGGAGAATCCGCTTTCTCAGACAAGGTGGCTTTCTCCACATGAAATATTCCACACAAGCTGGCATCCTTTATACCACAGAAGTCAGTGTTGACTGGCCAACTCTGCTCTCCTTTCGTTATACTGATCACTTGTTCACAATCAACTAGAATGTTGGAAAACCCCCATAAAGATTTCGATTTTACAGAAAGTACCCAAAATTCCACCAGTTTTGCATCACAAAGTAGTGGTTAAAGTAGAGTTTTGAGTAAAATGCCATGCGTGTGGTTTTTGTGGGTGGTTACAGCTCAGAGCGACTCTTGGGCCTCGTCAGTAATCTCCAGGCGACAACGAGGACAGCTCTTACAACTAAGAAGATTCTGATCGTCGTAGCAAACATCTCTCCGTCTTTGGTATCCTATGCCACCTTAGGCAACTCACAACCTCAAGGCTGATTCAGAAGCATAACTAGCCTTCAAGTCCAGACCTCAAAACCTACCCAATGGAAGACAATAAAAAGACTACTGGCAGGTTTTTACACTGGGTTAAGTTTGACAATGCTCATGGGTGGTGAACTCTCCAGCTGCTGGTGGTTTAAACTCATTGGGTGAAACAAATCGCTAGCCCACTGGGGTACAACATTAAAAAAGAAAAAAAAAGAATTAACTCAAGGAGAAACTTAAAATATTTTAAGGTCATGACAAGCCAGTGTGAAAGAGAATCCTAACACCTAGAAGTGAAACTGCATCATCCACCCAGCCTGGAAAGAAAAAAGAAAGCTAAAAACCACGATCGATTAAGAATGCCGAGTCTGAGAAAACCCCTAAGGTGAATTCTGAACAACAACAAAAAAAAGAGTCCCACAACACAAGAAGTGCATACTGTATGCAAGAACCGCTAATGGAAAGAGTTCGCCAGCATTTCTGTAATGACCTCACGAAAGACCACTGCTATGTAAATGAAACTGTAGACAATCCAGGAATTTAACCTGTCCATTTCAGAACTGAATTAAGCTAGTGATTTAATCTTTTTGACATACCTGTCACCTATAGCATCTCATGAAGACTTGTCAGAAAGCTCTGTAGAAGAAAAACAATTAAGATGTGATATGAGACTAGGAAGCAAAACCACACAAGGCCTGAGTGCTAAATGGTAGTTTACTTCGGAGCCCCCCTGGCAGCAGGACGGGAGGAAAATGACCTTGAGGCTGATGAGAGTCTTCATACCAGCTCTACCACTTCAAAGCTATGACTTAAAGCAAGTTTTTTAATCATTGTAATTTTCACACACACACACACATATACACACACACCCTGCCCCCCCCCCCCATTTAGAGTGGAGACACTACCACTTCTTTGGGCAGCAATAAGCTTTAAGAAAGACAATATAGGGGACTGCTGTGGTGCTCCAGTGGTTAAGACGTCGTGCCACCACTGCAGAGGCATGGGCTCAATCCTTAGTCCAGGAACTAAGATCTTACATGGCACTCAGCACAACCAAAAAAAAAAAAAAAGACAATATATGTCACGTGTCTAGTATATACCCAATACATGTTATTTCCCGTTCCTTTGCAACGTCATCATTTCCTTGTTCTCAGGCTGATCCACAAGCTCAGCAAAATACTGCATGACCAAAGCTTCTGTTCCGACTGAATGGGCCTGAAGTTATTAATGGTAGGATCCTAAATCCCCATGTTTTCGTTTGTTTAAAGCAGATTTATCCATAATTCCAAAACTTGTTAGCAACCAAAATGTCCTCCAGTAGGTGAACAGAGGAACTTCCCTGGTGGTCCAGTGGTTAAGACTCCGTGCTCCCAATGCAGGGGACAGGGGTTCGGTCCCTGGTCAGGGAACCAAGGTCCTGCAAGGCACATGGTGTGGCCAAAAAAAAAAAAAAATTGTAGTACACCTATACAATGGAATATTATTCACCACTTTTAAAGAATGAGCTAGCAAACCAAGAAAAGACTTGGAGGAACCTTAAATGCATATTACTAAGTGAAAGAAGACAATCTAAAAAGGCCACATACTCTATAAATCCAAGTAAATGACATTCTGGGAAAAGTAACACTATAGAGACAATAAAAAGACCAGTGGTTGTCAGGGGTAGGAATGGGGCATGGATGAACAGACAGAGAACACAGGGGATTTAGGGCGAAGAGACTGTAAAGATAGAAAGATGTTACTATACATTTCCAAAACCCAAAGGATGTAAAAAACAACCAAGAGTGAGCCCTAATGTAAGCCATGGTGATCATGATGTCAATGTAGGTTCCCTCAACCATAACCACAGTGCTGAGGGATGCTGGCAATGAAGGAGTGGGAGAGGTACATGGGCGTTCTCTGCACTATCTATCCAATTTTGCTGTGAATCTAAAAGTGTTCTAAAAAAAAAAAAGTTACCTAAACTTTTTTTTCAAGAAAACAAAAAATGGTTGGATGAAATACTGATACATGAAACATTTATGACCCTTGAGAATTTTATGCCATGAAAGAAGCCAGTCATAAAAGACCAGATATAGTATGATTTCATGTATATGAAATGTTCAGAAGAGGCAAGTCAAGTCTATAAGAGACAGAAAATAAATGACTGGTTGCCCCAGGCTAACGGGGGTGGGGTGTCAGAAAGAAATGGGGAGTGACTGCTAATGTGGGCTAAATCCCCAAGTCTTGACATGACATGTTTGGGTCATATCGAGTCATTTTTTAAAACCGTATCTTTAACATCCAAACTGTATTTACTATCCATTTGAACTGAATTCATAAATAAAACTATTATAGAACTCACAATTCCTGGATAATTATTCTCATATTTGTGATCAGTGTTGAATTTAAGTCTGACTTCCTTTTTACAAAACCTTCAGAGAAAGCATTTTATCTAGGGGTGATGATGGGGCAGAAAGTGAAGAACTAAAGAGCCTCTTGATGAAGGTGAAAGAGGAGAGTGAAAAAGTTGGCATAAAGCTCAACGTTCAGAAAACTAAGATCATGGCATCTGGTCCCATCACTTCATGGGAAATAGATGGGGAAACAGTGGAAACAGTGTCAGACTTCATTTTTTTGGGCTCCAGAATCACTGCTGATGGTGACTGCAGCCATGAAATTAAAAGACGCTTACTCCTTGGAAGGAAGGTTATGACCAACCTACATAGCATATTTAAAAGCAGAGACATTACTTTGCCAACAAAGGTCCGTCTAGTCAAAGCTATGGTTTTTCCAGTGGTCATGTATGGATGTGAGAGTTGGACGGTGAAGAAAGCTGAGCACCGAAGAATTGATACTTTTGAACAGTGGTGTTGGAGAAGACTCTTGAGAGTCCCTTGGACTGCAAGGAGATCCAACCAGTCCATCCTAAAGGAGATCAATCCTGGGTGTTCACTGGAAGGTCTGATGTTGAAGCTGAAACTCCAATACTTTGGCCACCTCACGCAAAGGGTTGACTCATTGGAAAAGACCCTAATGCTGGGTAGGATTGGGGGCGGGAGGAGAAGGGGACGACAGAGGATGAGATGGTTGGATGGCATCACCGACTCGATGGACATGGGTTTGGGTAGACTCCGGGAGTTGGTGATGGACAGAGAGACCTGGCGTGCTGCAATTCATGGGGTCGCAAAGAGTCGGACACGACTGAGCGACTGAACTGAACTGAACTGATGATGTATTTCTTTAGTTTATGAAGTACTTTTATCTACATTTTCATTTAAACCTCCCAACCCTGTTACGTAGATATTATCCCTGACATGTGCATGGTCCTATATTGTACCATCTTTCACATTCAAATGCAAGTTTTAGATCGTATCTCATATAACTGTGTGAAGCCCATGACTTTCCTTAACAATTTCAAGGACTCTAAGGTGAGTGCTTAGAACTCCGTAAGGATTCCTTGTCACTTTTTGATCCTAAGTCCTGATTGCAACCTAATTCTCATCGCCTCCCCTCTCTCTATTCCACTCCACCCTAGTATAGACACAGCTGGCTCTACCCTCTGGCTCTAAAACACATGAACATCCAGGTGTTGTGGAGAGCGGGCCTCTTTAGAGTGTAATACTAGGACCCACTTTCTTTCATCACCCCTGCCCAAATAAAAGCAAAATAAAAATAGAATTAAGAAAAAAAATTCCCTCCAGCTTCAACTAAAAGCTAAAATTTGCGAATTCCCTGGTAGTCCAGTGTCTAAGGCTCTGCACTCTCAATGCAGGGGGCCTGGGTTCCATCTTTGGTCAGCTAACTAGATCCCCCCTGCTGCAACCTGACAAGCCAAATTATTAAATAAAAATAAATATTTAAAAAAAAAACATGAAACATTTTTACTTCTTTTTTATGCAGAACAATTTTAGCTCCCGGGACCCAACCCTCCCATTGAGATTAGCCCTTTACCTTCACCAAACAAAAAAAGACCATAATTCATCTGTTTAGCTTTCAACTCAAAGAGCAGCTAGCTTTTAAATAGCTTTTTCCCCCACTTCCAGATACCTCCTTATCTTAGAGAAAAAGAAATCAGTTTGGAAAGGTGAAGTGATTTGACTAATCTAGAACATCAGACCTGGGATTTAAAGGCAGATCATGTGATCATATACACTCATCCTTTGGGATCCATGCAGAACCCATGGGTTAGTAAAATTTGAGGACACTCAAACCCCTTAGGTGAGGAGTACAGTCAGCCCTCTGTTGTCATGGGTTATGAATCCACAGGATCCATATCCAAGCATTGGAGGACTGACTGTAGAGCACATCTTCCTCTCTAGGCCTGTGCCTCACTACCAGGGGTGATCCTGATGATAAGGTGCTGGGGCCTCCAAATGTCCACCTGTTTGGGGAAGATCTGGTAAATACCAGGCCAGAGTTCTAAGAGAGGCCAAGTAAGAGTTCTTAAGGGTAAGGATTGTAACTAGTCCATTTTATTCAGTACATAGCACAATTCCTGCCAATAAAGGGGCTCAAGACATTTGAGGGGGGAAAAGATTGTGAGCCTTCACTTATGTCTTTGGGGGTTTTGGAGCCATGGCAAGGTAAGAGTCTCTCATTCAGGAAGGACTATTTAGCAGTCCTTAGCAGATCTCTCAGAGAAGGCAATGGCACCCCACTCCAGTACTCTTGCCTGGAAAATCCCATGGATGGAGGAGTCTGGTAGGCTACAGTCCATGAGGTCGCTAAGAGTCGGACACGAATGAGCAACTTCACTTTCACTTTTCCCTTTCCTGCACTGGAGAAGGAAATGGCAACCCACTCCAGTATTCTTGCCTGGAGAATCCCAGGGACGGCGGAGCCTGGTGGGCTGCCGTCTATGGGGTCGCACAGAGTTGGACACGACTGAAGCGACTTAGCAGCAGCAGCAGCAGATCTCTACAAAAAAGATCTTAATGATGTAGATAACCACGATAGCGTGATCACTCGCTTAGAACCAGAAATCCTGGAGTGTGAAGTCAAGTGGGCCTTAGGAAGCATCACTGTGAACAAAGCTAGTGGAAGTGATGAAACTCCAGCTGAGCCATTTCAAATCCTAAAAGATGATGCTATTAAAAGTGCTGCACTCAATATACCAGCAAACTTGGAAAACTCAGCAGTGGCCACAGGACCGGAAAAGGTCAGTTTTCAATCCAAACCCAAAAAAGAGCAATGCAAAAGAAGTGTTCACTACTGCACAATTGCACTCATCTCACACGCTAGCAAAGTAATGCTCAAAATTCTCCAAGCCAGGCTTCAACAATACGTCAATCGTGACCTTCCAGATGTTCAAGCTGGATTTAGAAAAGGCAGAGGAACCAGAGATCAAATTGCCAACATCTGCTGGATCATCAAAAAAGCAAGAGAGTTCCAGAAAAACATTTGCTTCATTGACTATACTAAAGCCTTTGACTATGTGGACCACAACAAACTGGAAAAATTTGCAAGAGATGGGAATACCAGACCACCTTATTTGCCTCCTGAGAAATCAGTATGCAGATCAAGAAGCAACAGTTAGAATGGCCATGGAACAACAGATTGGTTAAAAACTGGGAAAGGAATACATCTAGGCTGTATATTGTCACCCTGCTTATTTAACTTATATGCAGAGTACATCATTCGAAATGCCTGGCTGGATGAGGCACAAGCTGGAATCAAGATTGCTGGGAGAAATATCAATAACCTCAGATATGCAGATGACACCAACCTTATGGCAAAAAGCGAAGAACTAAAGAGCCTCTTGATGAAAGTGAAAGAGGAGACTGAAAAAGCTGGATTAAAACTCAACATCCAAAAAAATGAAGATCATGGCATCTGGTCCCATCACTTTAGGCAAATAGATGGGGAAACAATGGAAACAGTGATGGACTTTATTTTCTTGGGCTCCAAAATCACTGCAGATGGTGACTGCAGCCATGGAATTAAAAGACACTTGCTCCTTAAAAGAAAAGCTATGACCAACCTAGACAACATATTAGAAAGCAGAGACATTACTTTGCTGACAGAGGTCTGCCTAGTCAACGCTATGATTTTTCTAGTAGTCATGTATGGATGTGAGAGTTGGACCATAAAGAAGGTTGAAGACCAAAGAATTGATGCTTTTGAACTGTGGTGTTGGAGAAGACTCTTGAAGAGTCCCTTGGATGGCAAGGAGATCAAACCAGTCAATCCTAAAGGAAATCAATACTGAATATTCATTAGAAGAACTGATGCTGAAATTGAAGCTCCAATACTTTGGCCACCTGATGCGAAAAGCCAACTCATTAGAAAAGACCCTGATGCTGGGAAAAATCGAAGGCGGGAGGAGAAGAGGATGACATAGGACAAGATGGTTGGATGACATCACTGACTCAATGGACATGAGTTTGAGCAAGCTCTGGGAGATGGTGAAAGACAGGGAAGCCTGGTGTGCTGCAATCTATGGGGTCTCAAAGAGTCGGACACACCTGACCGACTGAAAGACAATAGTTTAGCAGTTGCCCAAAAGGAGTTGCACAGACAATAAAAGATCAGGCAGTCACTACTCCTTTTGTGCTTCAGACCATTGAATCTTATAACTAACCAATACTCAATGGCTCTAGCTTCAAGAGTCCTGCTCCACAACTCAAAACCATCCCCTATTGCTCCCTCTTTCTATGTGTGTTAGTCACTCAGTTGTGTCTGACTCTTTGCAACCCCATGGACTGTAGCCCGCCAGGCTCCTCTGTCCATAGGATTCTCCAGGCAAGAATACTTGAGTGGGTTGCCATTCCCTTCTCCAGGGGATCTTCCTGACCCAGGGATTGAACCTGGGTCCTCCTGCATTGTAGGCAGATTCTTTACTGTCTGAGCCATAATTAGGCAACTGTGATCTTTCCCCTTCTTTCAATTCTTGTAAGAGATAAACCTATAACTGTTCTCTCCATGCATGTGTCCTCTAGACCCACCGGCACCTCCATACCCCTCTCTCCACCTGACTCCCTCACCCAACCAGGCTAAAAGACAATCCCTCAAACATCCAGGGACGATTACGACACCTCTCAGATCATACCAAAAGAGACAGACATGTGAAGAAATTATGGCTGGGACTTCCCTTGTGGTTCAGTGGCTAAGACTCCAGGCTCCTAATACAGGAGACTTGGGTTTGATCCCTGGTCAGAGAATTAGATCCCACATGCCACAACTCAAGATCCTGCATACCACAACTAGAAATCAGCACAGCCAAATAAATACTTAAAAAAAAAAAATTATGGCCATTTTGGGTAACACAGAAGTATGGTTTCTTTACATATGAATATACACACAACGTGGATGAATCTCAAAAGGATTATGTTAAACAAACTAAATCAGACTCAAAAGGCTACATGTTGTGTCATTCCATGGATATGACATTCTCAAAAAAACCTACAGGAACGGAAATCAGGTCAGTGGTTGCCAGAGACAGGCGGTACGGAGAGGAAATTTATCACAAAGGGACACAAGCGAAATATTCTGGGTGATGGAAATAAACCTCAGTGTATTGGTGGTTACTTGATTATACAAACCTTTCAAAATTCACAGTATTGTAACCTAAGAAGGGTAAATTTTACTATATACAAAGTATACCTCAGTAAACTTGACGTGAAAAAAAACTAGTGGAAAGCGGTTAAGGTCCAGGCCTGAAGTAACCTGCTCCCCGGGAACTCTGATGCAGGCTGTCCATGGCCCATATTCTGAGAACTGCTAACTTCTGGGTTGTGTCACAATGCCTTTGTCCTTAGCACATGCACTGTCCTCACTTTTTGAGCTGAGTGTCATTTCACAGTGATTAGGAGCATCCAGGTCAGAAATGTGCCCGCTGGGGAGTCTAGGAGGGCTGGCAGTGAGACTCAAAAAAAAAAAAGGATTTTTTTCTACTTTTACAGAAACGTCTGTGTTTTAGAACTTACAAACATAACAATCCTATAGATACACTGCATTTGTTTTCTCTTGCTACTATTAACAAATTTTCCAAAACTTTAAAAGTATCTTAAGCTTCTGGTTATCAAAGTCTTAAATGAGTTGACAGGGTTAAAGCCTTCTGGAGGCCCTAGGGGAGATTCATTTCCTTCCCTTTTCAACTTCTAAAGCTGCCTGCGTTCTTTGGCTCATTGCCTGCTCCCACCTGCAAAGCTAGAAATGGCTGATCAAATCCTTCACAGCCTGTACCACACTGACTGTGATGCTACACCTTCCTCTTTTACTTACTAGGACTCTTGTGATGACATTGGTCCCATGTGACTAATCCAGGAAGTCTCCCTATCTCAACATCCTCAACATAACCACATCTGCAAAATCCCTTTTGCCATGGAAGGTAATATATTCACAGGGCCTAGGCATTAGGATATGAACATCCTTGAGGGGCTCATTATTCCACCTACCACATTTGCCTAAGCAGAGACCACGCAGTTGCTCAAGTTTAAGACAAGAAGAACAAATCACCAATCTGTTTTCATGCCTGATGGATTTGAATACAACTGGGAAAGTCATATTTTCTTCTGGTCCAAACAGGCTGAACAAGGCAGTTTATCATCATGACCGTATAGAATGATGAAGCTACTACATATGATTGCCCAAGAGAGTCAGTGGCTTCCTTTTACTTTCACTACTGCTACTCTTGGAGAACCAGAAAAAACTATTAAAAATGTGTTTACTTTTAGACACACACACACGTCTTATTAGAGTTTTTATTAACTAGGGTTTCACCTATAAGAATTAACATTTCAAAAACAAGTTAAAATCCATCCAGGTACAAAGAAAAAAAAGTGGGACAAAAACTTCCCACCCAGATAAACCTTATTGATTAAACAAGCAAACAACAAAAGATGTATAAGATTAGAACATTTAAATAATATGTCATTCATTATCTTCTTCAGTGAACCGTTTTTCAAACTTATTGCTCACTTTTAAATTTCTTTGATATTACTTAATTTTGAAAAAAAAAATTTAATATTCTCAATGTCAGTCCAGTTCAGTCGCTCAGTCGTGTCCAACTCTTTGCGTCCCCATGGACTGCAGCACGCCAGGCCTCCCTGTCCATCGCCAACTCCTGGAGTTTACTCAAACTCGTGTCCATCGAGTCAGTGATGCCATCCAACCATCTCCCCCTCTGTCAACCCCTTTTCCTCCCACCTTCAATCTTTCCCAGCATCAGGGTCTTTTCAAATGAGTCAGTTCTTTGCATCAGTTGGCCGAAGTATTGGAGTTTCAGCTTCAGCATCAGTCCTTCCAATGAATATTCAGGACTAATTTCCTTTAGGATGGACTGGTTGGATCTCCTTGCAGTCCAAGGGACTCTCAAGAGTCTTCTCCAACACCACAGTTCAAAGACATCAATTCTTCGGGGCTCAGCTTTCTTTACAGTCCAACTCTCACATCCATGCATGACTACTGGAAAAACCATAACTTTGACTAGATGGACCTTTGTTGGCAAAGTAATGTCTCTGCTTTTTAATGTGCTGTCTAGGTTGGTCATAGCTTTTCTTCCAAGGAGTAAGCGTCTTTTAATTTCATGGCTGCAGTCACCATCTGCAGTGATTTTGGAGCCCAAAAAAATACAGTCTGTCACTGTTCCCACTGTTTCCCCATCTATTTGCCATGAAGTGATGGGACCAGATGCTATGAACTTAGTTTTCTGCATGTTAAGTTTTAAGCCAAATTTTTGAGTCTCCTCTTTCACTTTCATCAAGAGGCTCGTTAGTTCTTCTTCACTTTCTGCCATAAGGGTGGTATCATCTGCATATCTGAGGTTATTGATACTTCTCCCGGCAATCTTGATTCCAGCTTGTGCTTCATCCAGCCCAGCATTTCGGATGATGTACTCTGCATATAAGTTAAATAAGCAGGGTGACAATATACAGCCTTGACATGCTCCTTTCCCTATTTGGAACCAGTCTGTTGTTCCATGTCCAATTCTAACTGTTGTTTCCTGACTTGCATACAGATTTCTCACGAGGCGGGTCCGGTGGTCTCGTATTCCCATCTCTTTAAGAATTTTCCAGTTTGTTGTGATCCACACAATCAAGGCTTTGGCATAGTCAATAAAGCAAAAGTAGATATTTTCCTGGAATTCTCTTGCTTTTTTGATGACCCAAAAGATGTCAGCAATTTGATCTCTTGTTCCTCTGCCTTTTCTAAATCCAGCTTGAACATCTGGAAGTTCACGGTTCACGTATTGCTGAAGTCTCACTTGTAGAATTTTGAGCATTACTTTACTAGCGTGTGAGATGAGTACAATTGTGCAGTAGTGTGAGCATTCTTTGGCATTGCCTTTCTTTGGGACTGGAATGAAAACTGACCTTTTCCGGTCCTGTGGCCATTGCTGAGTTTCCCAAATTTGCTGACATATTGAGTGCAGCACTTTCACAGCATCATCTTTTAGGATTTGAAATAGCTCAAATGGACTTCCATCACCTCCACTAGCTTTGTTCACAGTGATGCTTCCTAAGGCCCACTTGACTTCACATTCCAGAATGTCTGGCTCTAGGTGAGTGATCACACCATCATGACTATCTGGGTCATGAAGATTTTTTTTGTATAGTTCTGTGTATCCTTGCCACCTCTTCTTAGTATCTTATGCTTCTGTTAGGTCCATAGAATTTCTGTCCTTTATTGTGCCATCTTTGCATAAAATGTTTCCTTGGTATCTCTAATTTCCTTGAAGAGATCTCTAGACTTTCCCATTCTATTGTTTTCCTCTATTTTTTTGCACTGATCACTGAGGAAGGCTTTCTTATCTCTCTTTGGTATTCTTTGGAACACTGCATTCAAATGGGTGTATCTTTCCTTTTCTGCTTTGGTTTTCACCTCTCTCCTATTCACAGCTATTTGTAAGGCCGCCTCAGACAATATTCTGGTTGTCAGTTCTTTAGCAAATATATGTTTTGAAAATATTTCTTTCCTAGTCTGTGGCTTTTCATTTCCTTAGCAGAACTTTTCAACAATCATGTATTTTTAATTTTGATGAAATCTAATTTATCCATTTTTTTCTTTTATGGTCACAATATTTGTAACCTAAGAAATCTTTGCCTAACTACAATCCCAAAGATTTTCTCCTATGTTTTCTTCTACAACAGCAGTGTACAAGAGTGTAGTCTGTGGTGATAGAAATATGCGGTAATCTGAGCTAATCAATACAACAGCTTTAGTCAGCCACACATGGCCAATGAGGACTTGACACGTGGCTGGAACAACTAAGAAGCTCAATTGTTAAAATGTATTTAGTTTTAATTTTTTAAATTTAAAATAACCACATGTGGCTAACATATAGGACAGGAAGCTCTAGAAGAGCTTATAGTTTTAAATTTTACATTTTGGCCTAAGATACATTTTTAGTTAATTTTTGTATATGTACAGGTATGAGTCAAGGTTCTTTCTTTAAAATGTAGATGTAAATTATTCTACCGCCAAGTTTTTAAAAAGACTATCTTTACCCCCAATGAGTTATCTTGGCTTCTTTGTCCAAAATCAATTGACAACCTTTGTGTGGTTTATTTATGAACTTCTTATTCCATTCCACTAGCCTATGAGTCTTTCCTCTCACCAATATCACATCATCTTCATATTTGGTCAACTGATCTTCAACAAACATAACAAAAATACATAATGGAGAAAGGATGGATCAGTTCAGTTAAGTTGTGCAGTCATGTCCGACTCTTTGCAACCCCATGGACTGTAGCATGCCAGGCCTCCCTGTCCATCACCAACTCCTGGAGTTTACTCAAACTCGTGTCCATTGAGTCAGTGATGCCATCCAACCATCTCATCCTCTGTAGACCCCTTTTCCTCCTGCTTTCAATCTTTCCCAGCATCAGGGACTTTTCAAAATAGTCAGTTCTTCGCATCAGGTGGCCAAGGTATTGGAGTTTCAGCTTCAGCATCAGTCCTTCCAATGAATATTCAGGATTGATTTCCTTTAGGATGGACTGGTTGGATCTCCTTGCAGTCCAGGGGACTCTCGAGAGTCTTCTCCAACACCACAGTTCAAAAGCATCAATTCTTCAGGGCTCAGCTTTCTTTTCATGTTTAGATTCTTCTCGTGTGTTGTTGGAAGAGGGTGTTTGCTATGACCAGTGTGTTCTCTTGGAAAAACTCTATTAGCCTTTGTCCTGCTTTATTCTGTACTCCAAGGCCAAATTTGCCTGTTACTCCAGGTGTTTCTTGACTTCCTACTTGTGCATTCCAGTCCCCTATAATGAAAATAACATCTTTTTGGGTGTTAGTTCTAGAAGGTCTTGTAGGTCTTCACAGAACCGTTCAGCTTCAGCTTCTTCAGCATTACTGGTCAGGGTATAGACTTGGATTACTGTGATATTGAATGGTTTGCCTTGGAAACAAACAGAGATCATTCTGTCATTTTTGAGATTGCATCCTAGTACTGCATTTCAGACTCTTGTTGACTATGACGGCTACTCCGTTTCTTCTAAGGGATTCTTGCCCACAATAGTAGATATAATGGTCATCTGAGTTAAATTCATCCATTCCAGTCCATTTTAGTTCGCTGATTCCTAAAATGTCAATATTCATTCTTGCCATCTCCTGTTTGACCACTTCCAGTTTACCTTGATTCATGGACCTAACATTCCAGGTTCCTATGCGATATTGCTCTTTACAGCATCAGACTTTGCTACTATCACCAGTCACATCCACAACTGGGTGTTGTTTTTGCTTTGGCTCCATCTCTTCATTCTTTCTGGAGTTATTTCTTCACTGCTCCAGTAGCATATTGAGCATCTACCAACCTGGGGAGTTCATCTTTCAGTGTCCTATCTTTTTGCCATTTCATATTATTCATGGGGTTCTCAAGGCAAGAATACTGAAGTGGTTTGCCATTCCCTTCTCCAGTGGACCACATTTTATCACAACTCTCCACCATGACCCATCTGTCTTGGGTGGCCCTACAAAGCATGGCTCATAGTTTCGCTGAGTCAGACAAGGCTGTGGTCCATGTGATCAGATTGGTTAGTTTTCTGTGATTGAGGTTTTCAGTATGCCCTCTGATGGAGAAGGATAAGAGGCTTATGGAAGCTTCTTGATGGGAGAGACTGACAAGGGGGAAACTGGGTCTTGTTCTGATGGGCAGGGCCATGCTCAATAAATCTTTAATCCAATCTTCTGCTGATGGGTGGAGCTGTGTTCCCTTCCTGTTATTTTCAGTTCAGTCGCTCAGTCGTGTCCGACTCTTTGCAACCCCATGAATTGCAGCACGCCAGGCCTCCCTGTCCATCACCAACTCCCAGAGTCTACCCAAACCCATGTTCATCGAGTCGGTGATGCCATCCAACCATCTCATCCTCTGTCGTCCCCTTCTCCTCCCGCCCCCAATCCTACCCAGCATTAGGGTCTTTTCCAATGAGTCAACCCTTTGCATGAGGTGCCCCAAGTATTGGAGTTTCAGCTTCAACATCAGACCTTCCAATGAACACCCAGGATTGATTTCTTTTAGGATGGATTGATTGGATCTCCTTGCAGTCCAAGGGACTCTCAAGAGTCTTCTCCAACACCACAGCTCAAAAGCATGAATTCTGTGGCGCTCAGCTTTCTTCACCGTCCAACTCTCACATCCATACGTGACCACTGGAAAAACCATAGCCTTGACTAGACGGACTTTTGTTGGCAAAGTAATGTCTCTGCTTTTAAATATGCTATCTAGGTTGGCCATAACCTTCCTTCCAAGGAGTAAGCGTCTCTTAATTTCATGGCTGCAGTCACCATCAGCAGTGATTCTGGAGCCCAAAAAAATAAAGTCTGACACTGTTTCCACTGTTTCCCCATCTATTTCCCATGAAGTGATGGGACCAGATGCCATGACCTTAGTTTTCTGAACGTTGAGCTTTAAGCCAACTTTTTCACTCTCCTCCTTCACCTTCATCAAGAGGCTCTTTAGTTCTTCTTCACTTTCTGCCATAAGGGTGGTGTCATCCGCATATCTGAGGTTATTGATATTTCTCCTGGCAATCTTGATTCCAGCTTGTGTTTCTTCTAGCCCAGCGTTTCTCATGATGTACTCTGCATATAAGTTAAATAAGCAGGGTGACAATATACAGCCTTGACGTACTCCTTTTCCTATTTGGAACCAGTCTGTTGTTCCATGTCCAGTTCTAACTGTTGCTTCCTGACCTGCATACAGGTTTCTCAAGAGACAGGTCAGATGGTCTGGTATTCCCATCTCTTTCAGAATTTTCCACAGTTTATTGTGATCCACACAGTCAAAGGCTTTGGCATAGTCAATAAAGCAGAAATAGATGTTTTTCTGGAACTCTCTTGCTTTTTCGATGATCCAGTGGATATTGGCAATTTGATCTCTGGTTCCTCTGCCTTTTCTAAAACCAGCTTGAACATCTGGAAGTTCACAGTTCACGTATTGCTGAAGCCTGGCTTGGAGAATTTTGAGCATTACTTTACTAGCATGTGAGATGAGTGCAATTGTGCGGTAGTTTGAGCATTCTTTGGCATTGCCTTTCTTTGGGATTGGAACGAAAACTGACCTTTTCCAGTCCTGTGGCCACTGCTGAGTTTTCCAAATTTGCTGGCATATCGAGTGCAGCACTGGAACAGCATCACCTTTGAGGATTTGAAATAGCTCAACTGGAATTCCATCACCTCCACTAGCTTTGTTCGTAGTGATGCTTTCCAAGGCCCACTTGACTTCACATTCCAGGATGTCTGGCTCTAGGTGAGTGATCATGCCATCGTGATTATCTGGATCGTGAAGATCTTTTTTGTACAGTTCTTCTGTGTATTCTTGCCACATCTTTTTAATATCTCTGCTTCTGTTAGGTCCATACCATTTCTGTCCTTTATTGAGCCTATCTTTGCATGAAATGTTCCTTTGGTATCTCTAATTTTCTTGAAGAGATCTCTAGTCTTTCCCAATCTGTTGTTTTCCTCTATTTCTCTGCACTGATCGCTGAGGAAGGCTTTCTTATCTCTCCTTGCTATTCTTTGGAACTCTGCATTGAGATGGGAATATCTTTCCTTTTCTCCTTTGCTTTTCACTTCTCTTCTCTTCCCAGCTATCTGTAAGGCCTCCTCAGACAGCCATTTTGCTTTTTTGCATTTCTTTTCCATGGGGATTTTCTTGATCCCTGTCTCCTGTACAATGTCACGAACCTCTGTCCATAGTTCATCAGGCACTCTGTCTATCAGGTCTAGTCCCTTAAATCTATTTGTCACTTCTACTGTATACTCATAAGGGATTTGATCTAGGTCATACCTGAATGGTCTAGTGGTTTTCCCTACTTTCTTCAATTTAAGTCTGAATTTGTCAATAAGCAATTCATGATCTGAGCCACAGTCTGCTCCTGGTCTTGTTTTTGCTGACTGTATAGAGCTTCTCCATCTTTGGCTGCAAAGAATATAATCAATCTGATTTCGGTGTTGACCATCTGGTGATGTCCACGTGTAGTCTTCTCTTGTGTTGTTGGAATAGGGTGTTTGCTATTACCAGTGTGTTCTCGTGGCAAAACTCTATTAGCCTTTGCCCTGCTTCATTCTGTACTCCAAGGCCAAGCTTGCCTGTTACGCCAGGTGTTTCTTGACTTCCTACTTTTGCATTCCAGTCCTCTATAATGAAAAGGACATCTTTTTTGGGTGTTAGGTCTAGGAGGTCTTGTAGGTCTTCATAGAACCGTTCAACTTCAGCTTCTTCAGCGTTACTGGTCGGGGCATAGACTTGGATTACCGTGATATTGAATGGTTTGCCTTGGAAACGAACAGAGATCATTCTGTCGTTTTTGAGATTGCATCCAAGTACTGCATTTCAGACTCTTTTGTTGACCATGATGGCTACTCCATTTCTTCTAAGGGATTCTTGCCCACAGTAGTAGATATAATGGATATCTACTGGACAGTAGATATCCTGTTATTTACCTGGGCCCAAACTATGGTGGAGGTAATGAAGATAATGCGACCTCCTTCAAAAGGTCCCATGCATGTACTGCTACACTCAGTGCCCCCAACCCTGCAGCAGGCCACCACTGACCCATGCCTCTTCTGGAGACTCCTGGACACTCCCAGGCAAGAGTGGGTCAGTCTCTTGCGGGGTCACTGCTCCTTTCTCCTGGGTCCTGGTGTATACAAGATTCTGTTTGTGCCCTCCAAGGGTCTATTTCCCAGTCCTGTGTATGTGAGAAGGGACAATCTCCAACAAAGAGGCTGGGAAAAGTGGATATCCACAGGCAAAAGAATGAAACTGGACTATACACAAACATAAACTTAAAATGTATTAAAAATTTATATATAAGATCTGAAACTATAAAACTCCAAAAAGAAAACATAGAGGAAAAGCTTCATGACATTGGTCTTGGCACTGATTTGAATGCCAAAAAGGACAGGCAAGAAAGCAAAATAGATGAGTGGGGCTACATCAAACTAAAAAGCTTCTAAACATGTACACCCATGGTGGATTCATGTAATGTATGGCAAAACAAATACAATATTGTAAAGTTAAAAAATAGATAAACTAATTTAAAATTTAAAAAAAAGAAATAACTAAAATAATAAAAATATATAAAACCCCTGCAATACATTAGTAAGTGTACTTGACAGAGGATATTCACTGTGTTTCTTGAATAACCATGTGCAAATAGAATCATATTTAAAAAAATAAAATAAAAAGCTTCTGCACAGCAAAGTAAACAATTAAGAGTCAAAAGGCAACCTATGAAAAGGAAGAAAGTATCTTCAAACTGATAAGAAATTAATATTCAAAATATATAAGGAACTAGTACAATTCAATAGCAGAAAAGAACGAATAACCTGGTCAAAATGGACAAAAGATTTGGGAAGACATTTCTCCAAAGAAGATCTGCCAAATAGCCAACAGGTATATGACATGATGCTCATCATCAGGAAAGTGCAAAACAAAACCACAATGAGATATCACCTTACACCTCTCAGGATGGCCACTATCAAGAAAACAAAATCACACGTGTTGGTGAGGATGTAGAGAAACTGGAACCCTAGTGCACTGATGGTGAGAATGTTGGATGGCACAGCCACTATGCAAAGTGGTATAGAGGTTCCTCAAAAATCAAAAATAGAACTACCATATGATCCAGCAATACCAATCTCTTGGTATTTACCCAAGAGAAATGAAATCAAGATCTCTAAGAGCTATATATATGCCCATGCTCACTGAAGCATTGGTCACAAGCACTGAAAGTGGGAAACAACCATTAGTCAACTGATGAATGGATAAAGAAAATATGGCATACACAGACAGTGAAATATTATTCAGCCATAAAGAGAAGCATATCGTTTTGTATGCTACAAAATGGATGAAACGGGAGGGCATTATACAAAGTGAAAAAGCCAGCCAGAACAAATACTGCATTTTCCACTTATACAAGTTATCTGAAGTTAACTAAGCAGACGGAGTACGGTGGCAGCCAGAGTCTGAGGCAAAGAGGAAACAGGGAGTTGTTATTCGATGGGTATACATTTCCAGTCGTGCAAGATCAAAACGTTCTAGAGATCTGCTACATAACATTGTGCTTGTAGTTAACACTGTACACTAATCCATCATGAGAATAGGTCTCATCTTATGTGTTTTATGTTCTTACTATACTTTAAAAAAAAAAACAGGATGGAGGGAAGGGATAGTTAGGGAGTTGGGATGGACATGTACACACTGCTATATTTAAAACAGATAACCAACAAGGACCTACTGTAACGCACAGAGTTTTGCTCAAAGTTATGTGGCAGAATGGATGGGAGGGGAGTTTAGGGGAGAACGGATCTATATATACGTACGGTTGTGCCCCTTCGCTATTGACCTGAAACTATCACAACACTGTTAATTGGCTATACTCCAATACAAAATGTAGGCTTCCCAGGTGGTGCAGTGGTAAAGAATCCACCTGCCAATGCAGGAGACACTAATGTGTTCGATCCGTGGGTCGGGAAGATCCCCGAGAGAAAGAAAATTCTTGCCTGAAAAATTCCATGGACAGAGGAGCCTGGCAGGTTCAAGTCCATAGGGTTGCAAAGAGTTGGGCATGACTGAGCGACTAAGCACTCACACAATACAAAAGAAAGTTACACGTATATGTATGGCTGAGGCCCTTCGCTGTTCACCTGAACCTCCCACAACACTGTTAATCCGCTGTATCCCAATACAAAATGTTTTTGGTGTTAAAAATAAATTCTTTTTTTAAGTGAAAGGACAAAAAAGAAAAAGATAGCAGCCCAGAAGGTTTGATTTTGCTGGTGGCAGTTCTTGCCTCAGCTCGTCAAAGAGTAGAGAATCTGCACTGTTCTGCATTGCTTGTGCAGTGGATTTCGGGCGGTTTCTCCTGGGTTAGGGTGATGAATACAGAAGCCAAATTATGGAGTCCACTAAAAATACTAACAAATCCACAAGAGCCTACTGGAATCTTCACTCTTGGCCATTCCTGATGCTTAGCACACCCCAGATCTCTGGCTTTCCAGTATACAAGAACCTCAAGGTTGCTCTGAGTGACCACAGTGGACGTTCATCTTTAAAGAGGACCCAGAAAACCTCATCATGAGCCACCACAGGGTTTGGAAAACACTAGAAAGAGCTTATTTAATAAAAGCAATTAGAGACTGAGATGACAGCGGGACTGCAGACAAGATGGAGGAGAAGGACTTGAACCCACCCCCTCACATGAAAACATGAAAATCACAACTAACTGCTGACCAACTATCAACAAAAAAAAGACTGCCACCTACCAATAAAGGATATTCTACATCCAAAGACAAAGAAGAAGCCACAACAAGACAGTAGGAGGGGTACCTTCACAACACTAGCCAATCCCTACCTACCTATGCGTGCGTGCTAAGTCCCTTCAGTTGTGTGCAACTCTGTGCAACCCTATGGACTGCAGCCTGTCAGGCTCCTCTGTCCATGGGATTCTCCAGGGAAGAATACTGGAGTGGGTTGCCATGCCCTCCTCGAGGGGATCTTTCTGGCCCAAGTATCGAACCTGTGCCTCTTACGTCTACCTGCACTGGCAGGCAGGTTCTTTACCATTAGTACCACCTGGGAAGCTTACCTACTGTGTGGGCGATCCACAAACTGGACAATAATTATATCGCAGAGGATCTCCTGCAGGAGTGAAAGTTCTGAGCCCCACATTAGGCTCCCCAGTCTAGGGGTCTGGTATCAGGAGGCAGAGCCCCCATTTGGCTTTGAAGGCCAGCAGGGCTTGAGTATAGGAGCTCCACAGAATTGGAGGAAATAGAGACTCCACTCTTGAAAGGTGCACACAAGGTTTCACATACAGTGGGAACCAGGGCAAAGCAGTGACTGACTCCCAAGGGCCTCCCTGGTGGCTCAGTGGTAAAGAATCTGCCTGCAATGCAGGAGACACAGGAGACATGGGTTCAATCCCTGGGTAGGGGAGACCCCGTGGAAGAGGAAATGACAATCCACTTCAGTTTTCTTACCCAGCAAATTCCATGGACAGAGGAGCCTGGCGGGTTACAGCCTGTGGGATTGCAAAGAGTCGGACACAACTGTGCAACTGAGCATGCATGCCCCAGGAGTCCGGGCCAGATGTAGCTGCGGGACTTGGAGAGTCTCCTGGCAAGGCAAGGATCGGCTGTGGCCTACTGCAGGGGCAAGAACACTAGTGTAGAGGACCCTAGGGAATACTTTTGGAGGGCGCTTTCCTGGAAGTCCTGTCTTGGCACCGAGACCTGGCCCCACTCAACAGCCTGCAGGCTCCAGTGCTGGGACACCTCAGGCCAAACAACGAACAGGGTGGAAACAAAGCCCCACTCATCAACAGACAGGCTGCCTCAAGTCATCCTGAGCCCACAGCCACCTCAAGACATGCCCTTTGACACAGCCCTGGCCAGCAGAGTGACAAAATCCAGCTCCACTCACCAGGGGGCAGGCACCAGTGCCTCCCACCATGAAGTCTACACAAGCCCTGGAACCAAACTCACCCACCTGGGGTTAAGTATTAGAGAAATGCAAATCAAAACTACAATGAGAAAAAATATAAAATAAAAATACAATGAGGTATCATCTCACACTAGGCAGAATGGCCATAATCAAAAAATCTACAAACAATAAATGCTGGAGAGAGCGTGGAGAAAAGGGAACCCACTTGCCCTGCAGGTCGGAATGTAAATGGATACAGCCATATGGAGAACAATATGGAGGTTCTGTAAAAAATTAAAAATATAGAACTACTAACGACCCAGCCATCCCACTACTGGGCATATAGAACTACTAATGACCCAGCCATCACCCAGAAGTGAAAGTTAAAGCCACTCAGTTGTGTCCAACTCTTTGCGACCCCGTGGACTATACAGTCCATGGAATTCTCCAGGCCAGGATAATGGAGTGGGTAGCCTTTCCCTTCTCCAAGGGATCTTCCCAACCCAGGGATTGAACCCAGGTCTCCCGCATTGCAGACAAATTCTTTACCAGCTGAGCCACGAGGGAAGCCCAAGAACACTGGAGTGGGTAGCCTACCTCTTCTCCGGCGGATCCTCCGGACCCAGGAATCGAACCAGGGCCTCATGCATTGCAGGTGGATTCTTCACCAACTGAGCTATATAGCCTGAGAAAACTCTAACTCAAAAAGATATATGTGCCCCAGTGTTCACTGCAGAACTACTGACAACAGCTAGGACATGGAAGCAACCTAAGTGTCCATCAACAGATGAATATGGGGTACATATATAAAATGAAATATTACTCAGCCATAAAAAGGAAAAAAACTGGGTGATTTGTAGAGATGTGGATAGATCTAGAGACTGTCATACAGAGTGAAGTCAGTCAGAAGGAGAAAAACAAAACTAATATCGCATATTAACACATGTATGTGGAATCTAGAAAAAATGATACAGAAGAACCTAGTTCCAGGGCAGGAATAGAGACACACAGGTAGAGAATGGACATGTGGACATGGCCTGGGGCAAGGAGGGTGAGATGAACTGGGAGGTTAGGATTGACATACATACATTACCAAGTGTAAAATAGATAGCTAGTGGGAACCTGCAGTATAGCCCAGGGAGTTCAGCTCAGTGCTTTATGGTGACCTAGCTGGGTGGGATGAGATGGGTGTAGAATGGAGGGGGAAGTGGGAAGGTAGTCCAAGAGGGAAGGGATATATATACACACACATAGATCATTCACTTTGTTGTACAGCAGAAACTAACACTGCATTGTAAAGCAATTATACCCCAATAAAAAATAAAATAGCTAGAAGGATATATTGTACAGCACAGGGAATATAGTCAATATTTTAAAACAACTTTAAATGGAGTATAATCTTAAAAAATATTGAATCACTATGTTGTGTAACTGAAAGTAATATAATATTGTAAATCAACAAACTTTCATGTTAAAGATTCAAGGTCTGCTGTTGGCAGAAATGTAAATTGATACAGCCACTTTGGAAGACGGTATGAAGATTCCTTAAAAAACTAGGAATAAAACCACCATATGACCCAGCAATCCCACTCCTAGGCATATACCCTGAGGAAACCAAAATTGAAAAAGACACGTATTCCATTGTTCACTGGAGCACTATTTACAATAGCTAGAAGCAACCTAGGTGTTCATCGACAGATGAATGAATGAAGAAATTGTGGTACACAACATACACAATGAAATATTACTCAACCATAAAAAAAAGAGTGCATTTGAATCAGTTCTAATGAGGTGGATGAACCTAGAGCCTATTATACAGAGTGAAGTCAGTCAGAAAGACAAAGATAAACACCGTATTCTAACACATACATACGGAATCTAGAAGAATGGGACTGAAGAACTTATTTACAGGAGAGCAGCGGAGAAACAGACATAGAGAATAGACTTATGGACATGGGGAGAGGGGAGGTGAGGGTGAGATGTATGGAAAGAGTAACATGGAAACTTATATTACCATATGTAAAATAGATAGCCAACAGGAATTTGCTGTATGGCTCAGGAAACACACACAGGGGCTCTGTATCACCCTAGAGGGGTGGGATTGGGAGTGAGATGGGAGGGAGTTTCAAAAGGGAGAAGATATATGTATACCTATGGCTGATTCATGCTGATGTATGGCAGAAAACAACAAAATTCTGTAAAGCAATTAACAGAATTGCTTAAATTAAAAAATTCAATTAAAAAATAGATGTAAAAAATGCAATAAAAAAAAATCTCTCTCTCAAGATTCAAGGTCTGCAACATGTAACTTGAGTTTTTACCAATTATGTTCTAGAATAATAAACCATTTTTTAAAGAAAAATATTTTACTCATATTTCTTCTTTTCTATCCTGTTTATCTGCAATGTCAGTACCCTTTGCAGGTACTGAAAACCACCATGTCTTACCTGGACTTCAGCAATGGTCTCTTCATGGTTGTTTCTCCTACTCACACTCTTGATGTGCCCGGCATTCTCCTACCCTACTTTTCAAAATCTTGACTCACAGATTCAAAGTCCTTTGACTCCTTCTTCCTTATCTAGCCTCACCTTTCACACTTTCTCCTTCACCAAAGCCACTGCTCCCAACACACCCATACATCTATGATGATTAACACGTGTTCTCCAGGTACTAGAACAATGAATGCACTCTGCCTCCTCTTCTCACAAGCTGCTCCTTTACTGAGAATGTCCATCTCCTCCTGCCTTCACTTGACTTTTACTTATTCTTCAGACTTCAACTAAGGTACCCTTTTCCTGAGAATCTTTCCATGACACTCTAAGCTGGGCTGTGTGCTCTTTATCCCTTACCACACTGAAGTTATTTTGCTCTCTGCTACTCCGTCTAATTTGTAACTCCCATGAGAGCTGGGGCTGCTTTACATCTTTTTCACCACTCTATTCCTGTTACTGTTAAATTCAGAAATCCTTATTTTAATAATAGAAACAGGTACAAATCAGAATGGAGGAGTCAATCACAGAGGAAGAAGTGTAATTCAGCTATACTGACTGTACTGACAATGGGCTCAATCAAAAATATTCATTGCCCAGCATGTCTTTTCATACTGTGTATTATAGGACTTGGACTCAGAAGACCCTGGGCAATTTTCCTTTGCCTTCTCTGATTTTTTTTTCTTTTTTTAAAATTTTTTCTTATCTTCAATGGCTTAAGCAAGACTTATATCAAAATATTAAACAAGATTCATATCAAAATGATATTAAGCAAGACCTATATCAAAATGATATAGAAGTGATGAGAGGAGATAAAGTGAGAGAATTTTGTAAATCAAACAGTAGTACATACATATATAAATATCATCATGTACATATATGTATCATTAATTAACCCATTTTGCTCAAAGTCTAAGGGCTTATTTTTATCCATCAGTGCTTTCTACTACTACTAATTCCCTACATTTTTAACTTTTATTTTAATAAAGCACAGGATAGACACAAATTTACCTTTCCTTTTCTGAAGTCTACAATCCTTGTCATCCAATATCAATTTTATTGCTATGCATTTAATTAAAATTCTTGACCCCTTTATTAAAGTAAGAAATAATTGGCTTTGGCTAAGGGCCACACTAACATTGCACACTAATATTGCCCCACTAACATCATTTCATTTGAAACAAAGAAAAAAACAACAAAAATGTTAAAGGAGACTACCGTTTCTCAATGCAACATTATAAAAAGCCAGGATTTCTACCACAATTAAAAGGCTTCACTTTTCAGAAAGACTCTTTCTCTTAAGAAAAATAGAGGAAACAAGTCATAAATCTCCTGAGATGAAACAACATAAACACTGTATTACTCCCCAGTATCCAAAATGGTGAAATAAAATGGATACAAATGATTAACATAAATATTAAATGGAAATGGTACATTTTCAATGACTATTTCTTATGATTGTTGCACTTATTTAGCATACTGTACTCTCAGCTAAATAATAGTTGAACTGGAAAAATGAGACCAAGGACAACTAGCTTGTTGAAGCCAAATTCAAGAAACTGTACCATCAGCAAGTAAATTCTACAACAACTACTTAAAATATTGAAACAAAAAGATGAAAATAAATGAAAAAGTCAAACTCTGGACTCTATCATATGCTTTCAATAGTATATTTTTAAATTATCAAATCATAGATAATATCAACCAAATGGTCACTTTTTCCAACAAGGAGCCACTGTGTAGGCAGACCATTGACTTTCACAAACATTTGTCAGTCATTTAAGGGGGTTAGGATCCATCAGTTATTTGTATATATCTTAGCAAAGCATCAGAGATCCTGTGTGGCCACTGGTAGGCTTACAAAAAGCTAGTCACATTCTCACAAGGCAGGTTTTATGATAAACACACCACATACAGAAACTAACACAGGGACTCAGGGGCAAAATCCAGCTGGGTTTCTTTATCCCTAATCCCAGTTTGAGCTGCAGGTTTTTTCCAGAAAGAACAGTAGTTTGATTTACTCAATACTCAGCAGAAGTCAGGGTGTGGTCATCCTCCTCTAAATAATATTACAAGCGGATTTTCCCTGAACTCTTGCAGCAACAGGATCTTAAAGCAGTTACTGGTAGGAAAAGGTGAGATTAAGGTCAAAATGTCCAAAAAAATTCAGAAAAGCTTTTAAGGACCACCCTAGAGACGATGGAAGCAGGGGCATTACTGAGACCAAGAAGGTAATACAGCACAGAACATGAATATTTTGCAAGCTTTCAACATGAAGCCCCAGTAACTGTTGAACATCCGGTTTTGCCAGCTCTCCTGCTGAGTACTGACAATTTTACCCCGAATTAATCCAGTACAGTCATAGCCGCTTCAAATACAGATCAACCACGTTTGCTTCATCACCATCATCATCGCAACAAGACTAAGGGTAAGCATCAATGCAGAACCAGTGGTTTCCAAAACAGTACCAAACTAGAGAGAGCGGGAAAATCACATCCAGGAAGACTTTCAAGGCAGGGATAACCAAGAGCGTGCTTAATAAATTAGTAAGTGTATCCCTTCTCCCTGGCTAGCGGATAGAGTGTTAATCGACCTCTATCTGCAGGTATGCAACCTGGCTTGCCTGGTCTGTTTGCACCACCACCACCCCTCCCCCGCCCCATCCTGGCTACTCAGAAATGAACTTTACATAGACGCCCTTTGCACTGCCCACACCTGGGACTCGTGTTAATAACGTGGCTCCACACTTGCTTCTTGTTACCTTCGAAGGAAGGAAACTGAGGTCCAAGCTCACACAGGGGCCCTGGTACTAACCCACCGTGGAACTTTCATCTTGCTCAGCGCGGGCCACTTGCTCCCTGAGGGCAAGGGCGTGACTCGGGTGCTCTGAATACTCACTAGGCAGGTAGTGATTGGGACGTGAACTCTTCTCTTCGTGGCTACTCGCAGGCTGCAAGCCTCTCGAAGAGTGGGGAAACAGGCCAGGCTAAGCGACGCCTGCGGTCACAGAGCCGGTAGTTGGCAGACAGGAGCCTCGAAGGCCAATCTGAAAATCTCAACGTGCGTCTGTAACGCGGCCCTGAGCTTCTGCTTGGTTTACTCCGCCCTGAAATCCCGCAGACTTTCAGGGTGGAGGGAATCTGGGCGGGGGCGCTCCCTCCCGGTAGGTTTTTCCCGTCAGCAGCCTCGGTCGACAGAGGAAAGCGGCGGCCCCACCCGCCACCAGCTGCAGGGCATCACGCCAGGCACATGTTGCCTGTTCCCAGGCACTCCCTCCTCCGCGGTCACCCCTTTGCCACCTCCGCCCTCACCGCACCTCGGCCGTGCACGGCCGGCTGCTCTTGTGGGCCTCCACCTGGGCAGGTGGCAGCCAATGGCAAGGCGGGGCCTCGCCTTGCCACGCCCCCTCTGTGCCACGCCTCCTGAGGGAGCAGCAGATCCAGGGTCTGCAGCACTTCCAGCCCCTGCCGTCCTTACTGCTTTGCTACAAGCTATGTGGCGGTGGGGAGGGGGGGAGGTGAGGAGTGTCCAGGCAGGCCTGGATGGAGGAGGGGGCGTTTCCTCGGAAAAGGAAGGAAGTGAGTCTCACGGTCTGCACACTTGGGGATTGTTAGAATGAAGTCAGAAAGAAATGCTCCAAATCTGCCCGTTTAATGTCTACATGCTAATCTCTGGACCGTTCACTAACTCCTTCATATCACCACGAGCCTCAACAGTTCCTTCAGAGCTGCACACCCACTCTGGGGGCCAACCGTCTTCCAGTGGGAGTGGCAGGCTCTTTGAGATGCTCTCGTCTGTCCGAGGGCACCCACCTGGCCATCCTCCTGCCTTAGAGGCTAGTCCGGGGCACGCTTACAGCTCGAGTGACACTTTAACTTCTTCTATTAATGTAATATCACAGGAATTCTTGTGCAGTTTTCTTGTGTATGGTTTTATGAAGGTAAGTATAAGGCTACATGAAGACCGCGGTGTTATACTCAAAACCTGAAATATGTGCCTTATATCAGTTTTGTATATTCTCACATCGGACATGACTGAGCAACAGAACAACAACAACAATGCCATGGGTCCCTCAGTTAAGCACATGTCCGCTGAGAACTAGCTTTTCGTGTTTGTTAATGTGGACTTCGGTAAGATGCAGCATTCCTGATACAGGACTTAAGGAAACATAAGTCAAGTCGCTCAGTCGTGTCCGACCCTCTGCAACCCCATGGACTGCAGCCTACCAGGCTCTTCTGTCCATGAGATTTTCCAGGCAAGAGTACTGGAGTGGGTTGCCATTTCCTTCTCCAGGGGACCTTCCTGACACAGGGATCGAACCCTGGTCTCCCACATTGTAGGCAGACACATTTACCGTCTGAGCCACCAGGGAAGTCCCTAGGGAAACATATGTCCCCCATATTTAGCAGCAGAGAGTTGTGCTTGATTATGTGATCCATTAGACAGTTGACACCTGAGTGCAAATACTATGGGGAAATGGCTGTACCCCCAAATTGCATTTTCTTGTTAATCTAGAATGGCATAAGGATTAAGGAACACTGAGAATTGAACAGATAACAAAAAGCGTTACTGCTTTGAGGTCTTAACATGCTGGTTCCTCTTTGCCACAATCTCCCCCTCAAAGCTTTTAGAACTCAATGACTGTTCATGGAGTGATTTTTAAGCACATCTTTCTTCATAACAGTTGAAAGAATGTCTTTCCTACATTTGGACGTATATGGCTGAAACTAAAGTTTTGACAGAAGGGAAGCACTACAACAGGTGGTGGGGGGAGACAGGAAACAAGGATAAGAAGATCCTGGTTAGTGGAGAGGAAGAGCTTAGAGAAAGAATGAAGACCAAAAGAAAAAAAAAGCACTGGGTGGCAGATCTCACAGATGATTCTGATAGTAATGATAAGCTGCATTCTTGAGCATGAGGGTCTTACACTGCTTGAGGTGACCAAGAAAACATTACTATTTTCTCATTTGAGGAGTCCTGAGAGTTCTGGCAGTAAAGTAGAAAAGATGTAGGGAGGGGGTGAGAGCTGAGTGCCACAAAGATCATCTGGGATCCAGTAGACCTAAGCGCACACTGCTTTAGTGTCTGCACCCTACCCCCAACTTGAAAAATCAAAGACTTTGGGGAAGGAGTAACTGTGTAAGGTATGCAGAACTCTGCCTGTATCTGGATGCTGTTTTGGAAATTCCTGGAGCAGGAAGGAAGGACTTCCACAGCCAGGAAGGACTCAGCTGCTGTGCCTAATTAGGCCTGCAAATTGGAAGGCGCTCAGTAACTTCCTGAATGACGAGATCCTCAAGGTAAAGACTCTGTGTCCCACCATACATCTTATCCATCCTGGACCTCCCAAATAAGGATCAAAGATCTAGTTTGGCAGGAGTCCTTGCGGCAACCTGTAGTTTTTGAGACTACTTCCTGAAGGAATTGTATATTTCTGAAGTATAAAGCCCATGGTTGAAGGTTTTCAAAAACACACAAAAAAACTTGTTTTAGTTCACTCTGCGGTTGGGTAGAGAATCTCATCTTGCAATAGGTACAGACTGTTCAACACACAGAGGTATTCTGAGAGAGGTATTCCATCGGATACATTATTTTGTCAAATCCTAGTTCCAAGATCCCTATTCCAATTCCCTTCAGAGCCCTAATGCTTCCTACTTCCTGTGAAACATAAAAAATTCACTGTAAAACTGAAGAGCATTTTCATTTCCCACCCTGTGAGGCTGAAAAGGAGGAAGAGGTGGAAGGGGAAGGCAGGTTGTAACAGGAGCCAAGTCCTGAAGGTAGAAGAATAAGTCTCAAAAGCTGAGATTCTAGGATGATAAATTAGGGGGATCGCAGTCTAGGTAGCCTGTGCAGAGCTCAACGTTAAGCACAGGCTAACAACAGCCCAGAAGGGAACAACTGGATAATTCACTAATTGTGTTTCTGTTTCTATACCCTCCCACCCTCACTTTCTAGGCTACTGCAGGTCCTATCCTGATTAGAGGCCAATTTCTGGAACTAGACAGGATCTTGGAGCTCATTCTCCTTATCTGGCATGTGAGCCACCAGGTTAAGCATTAACAGGTGACTTGGCCAAAACCACACACAGCTCGCTAGTTGGCAGAGCTAGGATCAGAACCGCTCTCTCCCTCTTTGGAGCCCATTACTCTTCCTGTTTGTCTCCAAAATGGCCAACATTATTTTCCCACCCTGTATGTGCACAACACACCGTTTGTCCACAGGTAGAGTCTTTTTTCCCTCGACTTGGTTGCTGACTTCATTTAACCAGTAAGATGCAGTGGACATGACGTGCTTGGATTTCCAAGCTCAAGCTCTAAGAGGTCTGGCAGCTTCTGCTTCCCGCTCTGGGAAGGTAGCCTCCATGTATTCAAGAAGCTGGGGTTACATGACTGAGTGACGAGATACAGCACACAGTGGCAAGGCCATGTGGAAGAGCAGTGGACATGTGAGGGAGGCCTTCTTGGACATTCCAACCCAGTCCAGCCACAAGCTGAAGGCAACTGGGTGACCCCCACCAAATCACATGGAGCTGAAGATCTACCAGGCTGAACTCTATCCCTTACCTTACCCAGAAAATCATGAGAAGCAGACCCCTCCATCCTTTGCCTTACTCTAGTCACTTAATTATCATATTTAAAAAATCAGGACATTAGACTTATGGTTAGGCTTAAGAATTTCGGGGAAACTGGTCAACCAAATACTTCTGTGTTTGTCAACAGCTCTTTACCAAAAGTGGTTTTGGTAAAGTGGTTTTCTGCTTCAAACCAGATACTAACACCATAAATTACAGTTTATTAATTTGCTGGTCAACCAACCCTGCTATAGGTATATTAACTTTTACTTAGCATTTAACTCTAAGAAAGTTTTCTCCAAGTCCTCATGTTCTGGTTCTCTAATGATGCATCGCAGACCACCAGAAAACTTAGTACCATAAGACAACACTACTTCGGGGAACTTCCCAGACGGTCCAGTGGTTCAGACTCTGTGCTCCCAATGTAGGGGGCCTGGGTTCAATCCCTGGTGGGAGAACTAGATCCCACATGCCACAACTAAGAGTTCACATGCCACAACTTAAGATCCGGCAACTAAGACCCAGCACAGCCAAATAGATAAAATTAGTTTTGGTTTTTTTTTTTTTAAAGTAACACTGCCTTGCTCAGTACTTTGCAATTTGGGCAGGGCTCAGTAGCTACAGGTGCCTCTGCTTCACTCAGCATCAGCTAGGGATGGTTTGAAGGCTAGTTCTGTGTGTCTGGAGGTTGGTGTGGGAGGAAGGCTTGAACAGCTGCACTATTGCTATGGAACTTTACATGTGGTCTCTCCAGCAAGGTGGCTTCAGGCTCACTGGCACTCTTACAGGTGTTTCTTAGGGATCTCAAGAGAAAGTTCCAAGAAAGGAATCCCAACAGGAGCTCTGTCATTTTGTAAGACTTGGCTTTCAAAATCAGGTGACACCCCTTCTGCCCTGCCATTGACCCATCCATATTCCAGGAAATGGGACAGAAAGGCCCCACCTGTTGACGGAGGAATGCCATCGTCACACTGGGCATGTGTTTGGAAAACACAACTCCGCCTCACTCAGCTTCTAACTCTGCATCTGAATTTCACCCTAAGGGTAAAAGCTTGATAAAAAACTAATTCTAGGAGCTTTGACTTTAAAAAGTTATTTCTATTTCCGATGCCAATGAAAGTTAACTCACTTTTCTTCCAAATGTCTTGGTTTGGAGGCTCTAGTTTATTCTCCTTCTTTCCCGGGTTTTTTTTGGAGTAAAACTGGGGAGAGGGCAGTATGAATAATCTACTATTATGGCTGTTTTGTAAACCTCTCACCTCTGCTTACAGTTGAAACAAGTAGGATATTTATGGCAAGGTTGGGACATCATGAATTTAATCTGGTTCTGGCAACCACATCTTTTAAAGAAAATTCGTGTTCTATGCTCTGTAGCAAGTTGTGGATGAAGACTAATAACTTAAATTTCTCCATCCACATCACATGCACACAGGCACACAAACCACAGTCATTCAGTATCTTTTATTCCTAATGGATTTCTAGCTTCTCAGCTCAGCTTACCTGGGATCTTTTTTTTTTAAAAAAAAAAAAAAAAGGAACACCTGGGAATGCCACACCAAAGGAATGTGGTACCTTTTTAACTGTTGCCTAGCAACACTCAAATGCTCAGGACAGGAAGCAGTGTGTGCAGTTTCTCACTGTATTCTGGTAGGAATCATACTGTGCCTAAGATTTAATTAGCCAAATTGAGGGTTTTGTTCAAACAGCAAAACTAACATTTCTATTATTGCAAAAACATGCCCGAGGACATATACCAATGAGAAGAGCTGTTATATTTCTATGGCATTTTATAGTTCTTTGGAAATTGTTAGAAGTAAAAATAAATATTCAGTAGAAATTATCTATATATTCTTTGCAGATTATTATGCCTATATTAAATATTTTTCTATCTATGGTCTCACCTCTAAACCTAGTTTTTCCAGCTTCTTATTCTAAACTATGTTTTCATTATAATACAAAGATATGATTTTATGAAGCTTCTAACGTTAGTTTTTCAGTCTGTCTCTGCTGATTCCACTTTGAGGTTTACCGAATATCTGCATTACCAACATTTTGGTACATATCAAATGTTTGCCCTTTAAATTGTCTTTTTGACAAGGTAATTTCAGAGACTTTGCTGGTCCACTGACTGGTAACATGTCACTCCTATAAATTAAAGTTACCACTAACAAGGAACAAAGTATCTTTAACAATGTGAATTATTACCTTTGAATTACTTCTTGGGAATTCTTCACTGACATAGTTTATCTCTCTTAAAGCTGAGCAGACCAAGAGTATTTTTGCAAGAAGCACAATAGAATGAGGGGTGAGACTGTTCCTAGCCAAAATATCTTAACATTTCAGTTCATTTTAAAAGAAGTGAATTTGTTTTTAAAACTATATTTTAGGAAAAAGAAAATTGGGTTACTTGCCCAAGAATGGTAAAAGAGTGCTGTGAGGAGGTAACTTTAATCTTGTAAAAGAAAGGAAACTACTAAGAAGAAATCACAGAGTGCATCTTTGTCACAAGCTCAGGAGATTCATTACTTTTCAAGTAGCTTAAAAAGAGGCTGGATGAACACAACTGCCCAAATAAGGCAAGGGCCAGTCAGCATCCCATGGCTGGTTCCAAGCCTCTATGTGTCCCTTTTGCAAAGCCACATTAACCAAGGCAGCTG
Organism: Giraffa tippelskirchi; assembly: GCF_054371585.1. Taxonomy (NCBI): domain Eukaryota; kingdom Metazoa; phylum Chordata; class Mammalia; order Artiodactyla; family Giraffidae; genus Giraffa; species Giraffa tippelskirchi. The sequence continues at coordinate 20,636,630 of NC_137283.1, read as the reverse complement.
AGTTTTGAAAGTACCAACACACACACAGAAATTCTCAAGCAAGTAAGTTTCATTTAAAAATGAGAAGGTTACTGAAACTAATATAACTTATTCCTACCATCTCCCCTCAATCCTCAACCCTGCTGCCCCTAAAAGAGTGAAGAATGATATGAATCTGCCTTCTTAATGTGTGGCTCAAATTGAACTTGGGTCATTAGCTCTGTGACTCTACAGACATCTGACAGGGTCAGATCTGTAGGGCTTCTCTTAACCCCACAAGAGTGGTTCAACAGGTATTTCAGGTTCCCTGTGTGTTGGCTCCACCCTAGAGAAAGGTCCCAGTGAACTCACTTGATGGCCCGTTTCCAGTCTTGGCATTAAGACTGCAATTGAAACTCAGTTTAAAAACTAAAGAATTGCTTGTCATTTTAGCTAATCTCTCTGAGCACCATTTTCCTCTTCAGTAAAATGAAGATAATCCTCCATGCCCTACTTTTTTTTTTTAACTCATTTTTTGGGGGGTAGCTTCTATTTTATTTATTTAATTAAATCAATTTATTTTTGTTTTGCTGGGTCTTTGTTGCTGCATGGGATTTTCTCTAGTTGTGATGAGCAGGCTTCTCGTTGTGGCTTCTCTTGTTGCAGAGCATGGGCTGTAGGGCACCCACGTTTCAGTAGTTGTGGCTCCTGGGCTACAGGGCACAAGCTCAGTAGTTGTGGCTCACAGCTTAGTCACTCCGTGGCATGTGGGATCTTCCCAATCAGGGATCGAACCTGTGTCTCCTGCGTTGGCAGGCAGATTCTCTACCACTAAGCCAACAGGGAAGTCCCATACCCTACTTTTTTTTCACAAGAGTTTGGAGGGATAGGGGTGGTAATCAGATAATAAGTAACATGAATTGAACATTTCCCATGATCTAGATCCTTTTCATGTGCTCTAAGCATTGTTCCACCAAATCCTCATAATGACAGTATGAGATAGGTCCAGAGATGAGACTGAGGCTTAGAGAAGTTCGATACCCACACCACACCATGTCAAGATGTGAACTGACTTTTAACTACTAAGCTAGTCCACCTGCAATACAAAATTTGTGAAAACAACTATTAAATGATAAAACAACAGGTCAATGTCAAAGATTACTATTATCAAAACTCCCAGTTGTGAACATTTCTTTAAAAGTTAAATATATGTATATTTGTGTCTGTGTGTGTGTACATCTCCCTATATTATTTTTTAAAGTTTCTATCTTTGTCAGTTTGGGGGTGGAATGTTGTTTCTATTCAGATGACTTTTTAGAGGGCAGCAATCTATGATCAGGGTAGAAATACTAGAAAATGAAGAAAAGTCTTAAGAAGCACAAATGTGATAGCAAGTCACATATAGAAGTGCATTAGAAGAGCAACAGTTCTCATTTCCCACAAGAGAAGTAAGAGGCCATTAGAGAGCTTTTCTCAAAGGAAGAAGACAGCATTTCAGTAGCAGCAAGAAGTTAAAGCTCTGATGTTTATTAAGTGAGAGACAGGAAGACATACTGTCCATAGCAAGTTGTCATAGGTTTTCAGCTATACTTAGATCAGACAAATCAAAAGAATTGCTCACTAAGCAAACAAAGTGATTCAACAGAGGTAGGATTTAGCAGACACCTGGAGACTGTAGATTTGCTGAGATCCCTGAAAGAAACATTCATTTCTAGAAATTTCCAGTCTAAAAGAATGGTTTTGGCAGTATAGCAGTCTGCGCGGGGTGATAGAGAATGTACTTATTTGAAAGAATGACCTGGGCATTGAAAAACACAGTGTTCTCTCTGGGACCAGAGCAAAAGGTCAGAGAATTCCTAGAATTTAGAGTTGTACCTTGGACGTTAGAGGGACATTTGAGGCAAGCATGTGTGTTGGAAGCAGGAGACTGGACTCTGACCATGAGGGGCTCTTGCAAAGGAGGAGATTATTACTAGAAATGAACAGTCAGGAATGTATGACTGTGCTTTTAGGTAACTGTGGGAAAGAAGAGATCTAAGGCAGGAACTGGAAGATGCCACAGGGCTGGGAAGGCTTCAGGGGAGCCTGTGGAGAACATGTTCAGAGGCAGAAGAATCTCATCATCGTGACAAACGTGAGAGGTCGTTCCAGTCCCTTTCTCCATTCCTATCAAAATCGGGGCGTTTTGTCTTTCCCTGAGCTGTCTTGAATTCCCCTCTAATGTCAGCCTCAGTCACAGTGAGAGGGATGACATCTTCATATGGTGTCCCCGGCCAGGTTGTCATCTACAAGGCCTTTCCCCAGGTTCACAGGCTTCAAGGAACCCTCCAAAACCACCACTTTTTCATTCAAATCTAATTCTAGCTACTAACTCAGGAAACAGAAAGTTCCAGGGAAAAAATGATCATGGTGGGGAACACACACAAACACCTTACACCCTCAAACACATTAAATGTATTTAACACATTAAACATTTTCCGGAAGAGCCTGCACAAAGTTCCTACAGCCCATTAGCCCTGCTCTTTGTTCTTTTATAAGCATGAGCAATCCAGTTCTCTGATTCCTGGCCAATTACAGGCCACATGTGGAAGGAGAGAGAGAACTGATCTTAATCTCTTTCAGGAAAGCTTGCCTGCACTGATATTAATAGTTCATGGAGTATTCTTTCTGAAATTCTGTGACCTGAATCATCTTAGACAATGTTCAGCGACAGATGAATGGATAAAGAAGATGCAGTGCATTTATACGATGGAATATTATTCAGTCAAAAAAAGAAATAGAATTAGGTCATCTGTAGTGATGTGGATAGACCTAGAATCTGTCATACAGAGTGAACTAAGTCAGACAGAGAAAGACATATATTAACGCATATACATGGAATCTAGAAAAATGGTACTGATGAACCTATTTGCAGGGCAGGAATAGAAACACAGATGAAGAGAATGGACATGTGGACACAGGGCAGCGAGAGAAGGGGAGGGTGTGATGAGGTAAGAGAGGAGCACTGACATATATGTACCACCATGTGGAAAAGAGCTAGCTAGCGGGAACCTGCTGTGTAGCACAGGGAGCTCAGCTCCATACTCATTGGTAACCTAGAGGAGTGGAATGTAGGGGGTGGGGGGGTGGGAGGGGATAGGGGTATACATACGGCTGATTCACTTTGTTGTACAGAAAAAACTAACACAATATTGTAAAGCAATTATACTCCAAAAAAAAAAAAAGGATAAAAAAGACAGTATAGATTTAACTTATTTTGCCAACAAAGGTCCAAATAGTCAAAGCTATGGTTTCTCTAATAATCAAGCATGGATGCGAGTTGGATGATAAACAAGGCAGGCTGAGCACCGAAGAACTGATGCTTCCAAATTCTGGTGCTGGGGAAGACTCTTGAGAGTCCCTTGGACCATAAGGAGATCAAACGAGTCAATTCTAAAGGGAATCAACCCTGAATATTCATTGGAAGGACTGATGCTGAAGCTCCAGAGTTTGGCCATCTGATGGGAAGAACAGACTCATTGGAAAAGACCCTGATGCTGGGAAAGATTGAAGGCAAAAAAGAGACAGGGGTGGCAGAAGATGAGATGGTTAGATAGTGTCACCTACTCAATAGGCAAAGTGGTTGTCTGAGGAGGACTTACAAATTGCTGAGAAAAGAAGAGAAGCAAAAGGCAAAGGAAAAAGGAACGATATACCCATCTGAATGCAGAGTTTCAGAGAATAGCAAGGAGAGATAAGAAAGACTTAAGTGCACAATACAAAGAAATAAAGGAAAACAATAGAATGGGAAAAACTAGAGATCTCCTGGAGAAAACCGGAGATACCAAGGAAACATTTCATGCAAAGATGGGCTCAATAAAGGACAAAATGGCAGGAACCTAACAGAAGCAGAGGAGATTAAGAAGAGGTGGCACAGAAGAACTATACAAAAAAGGTCTTAATGACCCAGATAATCATGACAGTGTGATCACTCACCTAGAGTCAGACATCCTGGACTATGAAGTCAAGTGGGCCTTAGGAAGCATTACTGTGAACAAAGCTAGTGGAGGAGATGGAATTCCAGCTGAGTTATTTCAAATCCTAAAAGATGATGCTGTTAAAGTGGCATGCAATATGCCAGCAAATTTGAAAAACTCAACAGTGGCCACAGGCCTGGAAAAGGCTACTTTTTATGGCAATGCCAAAGAATGTTCAAACTACTGTACAATTGCACTCATTTCACTAGCAAGCTAATGTTCAAAACCCTTCCAGCCAGGCTTCAGCAGTACCTGAACCAAGAACTTCCAGATGTACAAGCTGGACTTAGAAAAGGCAGAGAAACCAGAGATCAAATTGCCAACATCCAGTGGATCACAGAAAAAGCAAGGGAATTCCAGAAAAACATCTGCTTCTGCTTCTTTAACGAAACTAAAGCCTTTGACTGTGTGGATCACAACAAACTGCGGAAATTCTGAAAGTGTTGGGAATACCAGATCACCTTACCTGCCTCCTGAGAAACTTGAATTCAGGACAAGAAGCAACAGTTAGAGTCGGACATGGTACAATGGACTGGTTCAACATTGGGAAAGAAGTAAGACAAGGCTGTTCATTGTCACCCTGCTTATTTAACTTATAGGCAGAATACATCATGTGAGATGCTGGGCTGGGTGACTCACAAGCTGGAATCAAGATTGCTGGGAAAAATATCAATAACCTCAGATATGCAGATGATACTACTCCAATTGCAGAAAGTGAAGAGGAACTAAAGAGTCTCTTGATAAGGGTGAAAGAAGAGAGTGAAAAAGCTGGCTTAAAAGTCAACATTCAAAAATCAAAGATCATGCCATCCAGTCTCATCACCTCATGGCAAATAGGTGGGGAAAAATTGGAAACAGTGACAGACTTCATTTTCTTGGGCTCCAAAACCACTGTGGACAGTGACTGCAGCCATGAAATTAAAAGATGCTTGCTCCTTGGAAGAAAAGCTATGACCAACCTAGACAGTGTATTAAAAAGCAGAGAGATTGCTTTGCCAACAAAGGTTCATCTAGTCAAAGCTATGGTTTTTCTAGTCATCATGTATGGATGTAAGAGTTGGACCATAAAGAAGGTTGAGCCCTGAAAAACTGATGCTTCCCAATTGTGGTTCTGCAGAAGACTCTTGAGAGTCCCTTGGACAGCAAGGAGATCAAACCAGTCAATCCTAAAGGAAGTCAACCCTGAATATTCATTTGAAGGACTAATGCTGAAGCCAAAGCTCCAAAGTTTGGCCACCTGATGGGAAAAGCCAACCCATTGGAAAAGACCCTGAGGCTGGGAAAGATTGAGGGCAGAAGGAGAAGGAGGCAGCAGAGGATAAGATGGTTGGATAGCATCACAGACTCAATAGATATGAGTTTGAACAAACTCCAGGAGATAGTAAAGGACTGGGAAGCCTGGAGTGCTGCAGTCCATGGGGTTGCAAGGAGTCAGACAAGACTTAGAGACTAAACAACAATTCAGTAGACACAAATTTGAGCAAACTCCAGGAGATAGTGGAGGACAGAAGAGCCTGGCATGCTGCAGTCCATGGGATCAAAAAGACTTGGCTATGACTTAGCAACTGAACAACAAAAATAATAGACTTAACTATTAATATTACATACAAGGGAGCACAAACTGTCACTCAAATGAAATAACTTGCTCAAAGAATAGGCACCAACTCCTACCCCCTTAAGCATAGAATGTGCTTAATATATCCATTAATTAAAAATAAATAAATAAATAAACCCTGGCATGTCTGGAATATCAGAAAAGAGAGTTTTCAATTAATGTAATTGTTTCCTACTATACCTCAACCAAACAGTAATTTGACCTTACACCAGTCTTCTTTTCCTTAAAAAAAAAAAAAATCCTTTGCAATTTCCATATCTCATAGGCAGTTTGAATAAAGAACCACTAAAAAGGAATCAAACAGGAAGATTCATGCTACCCAAGCAAACAATGAAAGCCATACCAGGCGCTCAAGGTTATAAAAAGAAATAAAAGCTGTAATCCTCACCTTCAGCACTTTCCCACCAAATAATCACTGTTCTCCACAGCTTCATTCATTCTTTACCTCATGCTGGCAACTTGACAGCTGCTCTCTGCTTCCCTCTTATTCCAATAATTTGTTTATTTATCAATGGTGACCACCTATTTGCTTCTCATCAACTGCATAGTGACCATAGCATTATCACAAGTAACCTTTCCAATAGGTTGTTTCACGGTTGAATCAGTAAGTCCAGGTCAGTTCAGTTGCTCAGTCATGTCTGATTCTTTCTGACCCCATGGGCTGCAGCACGCCAGGCCTCTCTGTCCATTGCCAACTCCCGGACTTTACTCAAACTCATGTCCATTGAATTGGTGATGTCATCCAACCATCTCATCCTCTGTCGACCCCTTCTCCTCCTGCCTTCAATCTTTGCCAGTATCAGGGTCTTCTCAAATGAGTCAGTTCTTCGTATCAGGTGGCCAAAGTATTGGAGTTTCAGCTTCAGCATCAGTCCTTCCGATGAATATTCAGGAATGATTTCCTTTATGATGGATTGGTTGGATCTCCTTGCAGTCCAAGGGACTCTCAAGAGTCTAATCCAACGCCACAGTTCAAAAGCATCAATTCTTCGGTGCTCAGCTTTCTTTACAGTCCAACTCTCACATCCATACATGACTACTGGAAAAACCATAGTCTTGACTAGTCAGACCTTTGTTGGCAAAGTAATGTCTCTGTTTTTAAATATGCTATCTAGGTTGGTCATAACCTTCCTTCCAAGGAGTAAGTGTCTTTTAATTTCATGGCTGCAATCACCATCTGCAGTGATTTTGGAGCCCAAAAAAATAAAGTCTGACACTGTTTCCACTGTTTCCCCATCTATTTCCCATGAAGTGATGGGACCAGATGCCATGATCTTAGTTTTCTGAACGTTGAGCTTTAAGCCAACTTTTTCACTCTCCTCTTTCACCTTCATCAAGAGGCTCTTTAGTTCTTCTTCACTTTCTGCCATAAGGGTGGTGTCATCTGCATATCTGAAGTTACTGATATTTCTCCCGGCAATCTTGATTCCAGCTTGTGTTTCTTCCAGCCCAGCGTTTCTCATGATGAACTCTGCATATAAGTTAAATAAGCAGGGTGACAATATACAGCCTTGACGTACTCCTTTTCCTATTTGGAACCAGGCTGTTGTTCCATGTCCAGTTCTAACTGGTGCTTCCTGACCTGCATACATGTTTCTCAAGAGACAGGTCAGATGGTCTGGTATTCCCATCTCTTTCAGAATTTTCCACAGTTTATTGTGATCCACACAGTCAAAGGCTTTGGCATAGTCAATAAAGCAGAAATAGATGTTTTTCTGGAACTCTCTTCCTTTTTCGATGATCCGGCAGATGTTGGCAATTTGATCTCTGGTTCCTCTACCTTTTCTAAAACCAGCTTGAACATCTGGAAGTTCACCGTTGATGTATTGCTGAAGCCTATCTTGGAGAATTTTGAGCATTATTTTACTAGCGTGTGAGATGAGTGCAATTGTGCAGTAGTTTGAGCATTCTTTGGCATTGCCTTTCTTTGAGATTGGGATGAAAACTGACCTTTTCCAGTCCTGTGGCCACTGCTGAATTTTCCAGATTTGCTGGCATATCGAGTGCAGCACTTTCACAGCATCATCTTTCAGGATTTGAAATAGCTCAACTGGAATTCCATCACCTCCACTAGCTTTGTTCGTAGTGATGCTTCCTAAGGCCCACTTGACTTCACATTCCAGGATGTCTGGCTCTAGGTGAGTGATCACACCATCGTGATTATCTGGGTCGTGAAGATCTTTTTTGTATAGTTCTTCTGTGCATTCTTCCCACCTCTTCTTAATATCTTCTGTTTCTGTTAGGTCCATACCGTTTCTGTCCTTTATCGAGCCCATCTTTGCAGGAAATGTTCCCTTGGTATCTCTAATTTTCTTGAAGAGATCTCTAGTCTTTCCCATTCTGTTGCTTTCCTCTATTTCTTTGCATTGATTGCTGAGAAAGGCTTTCTTATCTCTCCTTGCTATTCTTTGGAACTCTGCATTCAACTTTTCTCCTTTGCCTTTCACTTCTCTTCCATTCACAGCTATTTGTAAGGCCTCCTCAGACAACCATTTGGCCTTTTTGCATTTCTTTTCCTTGGGGATGGTCTTGATCCCTGTCTCCTGTACAATGTCAGGAACCTCCATCCATAGTTCTTCAGGCACTCTGTCAGATCTAATCCCTTGAATCTACTTGTTACTTCCACTGTATAAATGTAATGGATTTGACTTAGGTCATACCTGAATGGTCTAGTGGTTTTCCCAACTTTCTTCAATTTAAGTCTGAATTTGGCAATAAGGAGTTCATGGTCTGTGGCACAGTCAGCTCCTGGTCTTGTTTTGTTGACTGTATAGAGCTTCTCCATCATTGGCTGCAAAGAATATAATCAATCTGATTTCGGTGTTGACCATCTGGTGATGTCCATGTGTAGAATCTTCTCTTGTGTTATTGGAAAAGGGTGTTTGCTATGACCAGTGCATTCTCTTGGCAAAACTCAACAAGTCCAGTAAGTTCAGTAAGTCCAACAAAATGTGATTGTTAAGCAGAGAAGTTCATTTAGTTATACAGAGCATTTAAATTATCCAGTCTGCTAATCCCAATTTTGATATGCCTATATATTCTCAGAAAAAAAAATTCACACAACGGTCAATCATCTCACACAAGAAAGGAGTTCAGCGCTCATAATCAATAAACTTTCTTTAGAAGAAATTTGAATATTTTCTCCCTTTATGAAAAATAGAGAGCAGTCCATTTACTATGTTTAAAATTAATTCTGACTTCCTATATTTATGTTTACATATGTTGTTAATTATGGGCAATGACTTCCTATATTTATGTTTGCATGTCTGTTCATTACGGGCAAAAACTATTCAGTGCACAGTTAATGAGACATGTTTCCCAAGTGATTTTATTAAGTTTCCGGTGAGGAGATTGGATTTGTGTTTTTGATGTGTTGATTTAAATTTCAGGATGAAATTCTGAAGAAGAAAAGATATATTCTGACACAAATTTACGAAGTAACTTGGATTTCTTTTTTATTTTTGCTTTTATTTGTTTATTTACCATTTTTTATATGGAAGTACAGCTAATTTACAATGTTGTGTTAGTGTCAGCGGTACAGCATAGTCAGGATTTCTTTTTTTTATTTCCATGTCTTAAAAGAGATCAAGCTGAGGCTAAGTTCTCCACATCTGATAGGAATGAAACTGCTTCCTCTTTTTTTCTAGCATACCATGTCATTCTTTCCTGATTGCCAAATAGACATTTTATTTTTATAAATAGCCATGTCTATATTAAACCCAAGTTATCTTTTAAAATTTTTAAAAAACACTGTGAAATGCTTAGGTGGATGTCTTCCCCAGGAAGAGTCAGAGGGTTGACCCAAGTTAGGACCATTTATGGTGACGACTTAGCAAAATAATCAAGAAGGAAAAGTATGCCAAGTTCCTGTTCTAGTGATTTCATTTACAGAATGCCAGCTGGTTTCAGCATTTCCCTGTTTATATGAATACTAATTTCAAGCTTTTCAAACAGACCTTATTTGATTCAGTCGAGTCAGGAATAGGACATGTGCGGGTAGTCCAATGTCTAATGCAACCTGTGTGCCTCGGGTTTAAAACCAACTAGTGAGATTCTGGTGTCTGTGGTATGTCTATGGGATCTCTATTCTCAGCTGTATAATCTTCCAGATTCAACCAGAAATAATCTGTATGTACCCCCACAGGGTAAATAATCAGAGCTCGGCTCTTCCCCTCTTTCCACTCACACATGACTCTGCATGTGATTATCTAAAGCGTGCAGGCCTGATATTTTCCCCCAAATCCTGCCATTACAAGTATTATATAACCAGCCCACTGTTGTTTCCAATTTAAAAATATTTTTTAAAAGTGACAAAACCAGCCTGCAATAAATGTGATTTAAGGATAAGTCTCTAAGTAACCTCACTGAGGGATTCTGAGATAGGTCTAAAATACTTTCTTCTAACTCTTTGCCCAGTAGATCCATCTTTAAAATATACATTATAAAGATCTTTATATGTATAATAAAGATTTATACATAATAAATGTATACATAGTAAAGATTTATACATAATAAAATCCTGATCTGCATTTATGGAGGTTCCCTGGGACAGAGAAAAGTTCACTTGAAATAGATCTTTCTTTTTCATGGGATTTCAGCTTTTGCAGAATTTGTTCTGATGCAAATAATATTTTCACATAATTGCAAACACATTTTTCATTCTCTGTAACTTTCTAAAGATACTGCTCAAGGAAGCAACTAATACAAGCTTTGTTAAGACGAAAAAGCATATGTAAAATAAAAAGGAGTAAACATTGAAGTTACCTAAAGTGAGCTTCAACACAGACACAGGAACATTTTTAGGGGTTGAAATGTGTAAAAATATGTATAGTTTTAAAAGTTTAAAAATTGATCCAAATAGATATGAGACTAAAATGACATCATAAAACAGTGTGGATAGGATACTGAGATAACTAGGTAGCATTTTAGGGGGAAAATTCATATCCTATGCCAGGAAAAATTTCAAATGGACAAAATAAATTTGAAGACAAACAATGAAAAGTATTCAAGCCCAAGAAGAAAAACAGGATGCACTCTTAATGATCTTGGAGTATAGTTACCCTTTTCAGCAGTGAGTCAAATCCAAATGCATAAAAGAATATATTGATAAACTCAATTACATAAAAATTAAACTTTTGGGCAAAAGTCATCCCCAGCAATTAAAAAAAAAAAAGATGGGAAGGTGAGATAAAAAATATTTACAACTCATATATCTAATGAAGATGTTACCTTCCTAATATAAAAGATCTTTTTCCAATGAGGGAGAAAAAAATGACTAACAGTCCAACAGAAAATCTTAAAAGAGAGATAAACAATGAAAAAATGAGATTTTCCAGTCATTCATCAAAAAAAAAAAGATCGATAACACCAAATGGAAAATATACATTCTCATATATTGCTGATAGATGCATAAATTAGTACGATCTTTAAATTAATGTAAACATAGGGCATTTTTGCAATATTTACAAAAATGGCTAATAATTGTATCTTTGACTAACAATTCTACCTTTCTGGGTATACTTGTGAAGTAACCACTCACAAGGCTGTTCACTGCAGGAGTGTTTATTAAAAACAACCCAATGTCAAATAAATTATGATATATCCATATAGTGTAATATGATACAGCTATTTCAGAAAAGGAAAACAAAAGTGAAAGGATTTGCATATGGATCCAAAAAGGATCTCTAAGAAATAAGTGAGAAAAAAGTGAAGGCTCAACCATGTGCTCGGGACTTTACCTTTTGTGTGAAAAGAAACAAGCCCATGTTGAGATTTACTGATAGGTGCAAAGAACTTGTGTATACACACACAAGTAAGAATAACTTCCAGGGTGCGCTGCCTGTGAGTAGTCTACAATGGCTGAGAACCAGGTGGATGGAGATCAGTATGGGAAGAGAGATACTTAATTTTGGAGTTTCTTCATTTTTTTTCCAATAAGGTACATACTAACTATTCAAATAGTAAATGTAACTTAATCTTTGTACCCAATCTAAGTCTAGTATCTGATTTCATTTACTTCTGGTTTTATATCTGTTTATTAACACATTTTCTAAAACCGCATGTTGTGCTAGAAACTGAAAATTAATTAGGTTTGGTTGAAATTTATTATTGAAAGAGTAAATCGCAGAAATCATTTTAATTATATATTTGACTTTTCTTAGTCAATTTAGGCTTTCTTTGTACAACTCTGTCCTTATGTCTCAGCTTCAAATATAATCATTGCATTTTGCTTAGAAACATGTGAGAACAGTCACTGATCAAGGAGTATAACCTTGTCACTGAAGAATTTTAATCAATTTGAAGTTTTTATAAACATACAAGCAAGTTAAAATGTTTTTTTAATGTTAAATTTTACATATTTTTAATCATGTGCATGAGGTTTGACTGAAGAAGTTAATTGGCCATCTGCATTTCTTATTTATTTTTCCTCCTTCATAAGTGGAATATAATAGCTTACTTTACCCTAAGATTAAAAATCATTCCTTCACATGGTAAGAAATTGTCTTCAGCACGTCTAAGGATATTTTCCAGCCTCTGTAAGACTATCACCAGGACTTCCCTGATAGTAGAGTGGATAGGAATCTGCCTGCCAATGCAGGATCCCTGGTTCGGGAAGATCTCACACACCCTGGAGCAACTAAGTCTGCAAGCTGCAACTACTAGTCCACGTGCCACAACTACTGAAGCCCTGCAAGCCGAGAGCCTGTGCTCTCAGCAGCCTCAAGAGAAGCCGGTGCACTGCAATGAAGACCCAGCACAATCAAAAATAAATAAATAAACACATTTTTAAAAAAAGATTATCACCAAATTACACCATCTTTCTCTTAAAGATCCTTTGACTCTTCATCTTTAAATACAAGAATTCTCTTTTTTTTCCCAACTTGACACAATTAAGATTTTATCCTAGTTCACTGCAAACACAATTTAAACTTCAAGAATTCACTTGAAATGAAACTTGTTCCTCCATCCAACTCCAGATATCTGCCTCAACCCACCCCACAGTTATCTTCTGAAACACAATTTTGTTAAATAATTAATTGTATGATTTATTGTTTCATGTTTTATCTCCCTGATACAAAGATATGAAACAAATCTCTGCTATTTGCCACAGTATATTCCCCAAAGACAGTGTAACCAGGGGCCTTGTACACAGGAGATTCTAAATATACATTTGCTGAACAAGTGAACAAATGAAATGGCCTTTGTTTCTTCCCAAAATCTTTTCATCTGTTAGAAATCTAAGCTCCTAGAGGTTGAAGACTGTCTCAGAGGAGTTGGTGAGTACAGCACCAAACCAAATTACATACCTTATTCATTTATTACTAATGAAGCAACCATGTATCAGTGGCAACATTAATATTGACAGACTCAAACTCAACATCCTTGAAATAATAGAACTTGGCTGGCTTGCTTAGAAATAATGCTAAAACTTTCAAAATATATTTTGCACCAATAATCCTGACAACTGTATTGCTTACACTTTATTCAGAATATTAACTCAAGCCATGAGGTGTGACTTAACTCCAAGCTAGGTTCTAGATGGAATCCAGTTTACCTCCAGCATGCAGGTTCTTTTTTTTTTCCCCAGAAAGACCAGCAACATGGAGCTAGCACTGGACATTAAAAATATTTACAGAATGGAATGTCCCTGTTGGTCCAGTGGCTAAGACTCGGCATTCCCAATGAAAGGGGCATAGTGTTCGATCCCTGGTCAGGGAAGTAGACCCTACATACTGTAACTAAGACCCAGTATAACCAAATAAATAAAAATAAATGTTAAAAATATATTTACATTGTGTACAAATGGAAAGCATATCTTCCATTGAAATGGTTTAATTTTCCCTGGGTTGTTATAATGACAATTTCCTTAACCTGATAACAGATTTTTTAAATGTAATCATGTATTTATTTTATGGTTTGCACAAGATGTACCTTTAGTACATCCAGATTTTCATAACCCATCAAACAGTTTTTCAGTATGTGTTATGGCAGGATATTCTAGAACTGCCAAGAAAAGTAAATTCACAGAGCTGCCTGCAACTCACTAACTATAACAAATTAGCATAAGCAGCCCCATTTTAGAAGGAATGGCTTTTACAAGTTACACAGAAAAATAATGTGATTTTTGCATTTGTATCATTAAAAAACTGTCCATACAGTATATGATTTATCGTGAATATTAAACATAGCCCAGACTGGTTAACATAGCCAGTTAGTCTATTTGAAGTGGAAATCCTTAATGAAACAGAACTAGTTATGATCTTGAGAATAACTAGGAGAACCAACTAAAAAGTACCTATTTTTACCGGTTTTCTCTACTTTAAAAAAACTGCATATCGAATAAAACCTTTCAACACTTGTCAGCTCTCCTGTGAACATACCATATAAATGGACTGGCACCGACTGCCAGGAAAAACTAAAGGCCAAACTACTCTCTTCCACCCATGCTGTGAAGTTCAGAGAGAAATCTGTCCGAGAACCATACCATACAGACAGGAGACAATGAACCATTTAGAAACAACCGAAGGATGCATAAAATTCTTCAGATTTCTCGGCACAATAGCAAAGATCTTATTTTCTTAGTCACCCTTGCAATTTAAAATGCCCATGGCTGGTTGTTCACAGCACAAAAAAAAAGGTGCATGTTTTCAAATATCTAACTTGCTTCGGCTCTGTTAAGTCCGGCAAAAGGAATTAAAAACGGCAAATGGCAAAAGGACACTATGGCTGCAGGGTTGCCTTATTACAGATAGATTCACAACGCAACCAGTTGTCAGTGCAATACTGGAGAGGTATCCTCAGTACCCAGAGTGAATGCAAAACCAGAGAGTCAGAATCTGTTTTGTATACTCTTCTGGTAAACATGGGGCTATTAGGTAATGGTTTATAACCACCCTAAGAGGATTTTCTTTTCTAGATCCTAACCTGCCAGCTTGTGAATTTTGAAAACACAGCAGCTTATAAAACAGGACCATCCTTCCAACCCCTCTACTCTGAAGGATGCAGAAAGGAGGAAAAGATTGATGATTAGCATGCTTTAGAAGGGATGGGGGGACTGTGGCAGGCAGGGAAAAAGCAGGAGTAGAGGCCGAGATGCAAACTAAGGAAGGTTTACAGAGAAATTAGGAAATGCCTGGCCGGCCACTGACCACCACCAAAAGACTTGTTTCTCCACCGGACTCAAGACTTTAATTTAGCTCTTCTTTGACTTCCTCAAACTCAAAATGTCAAACTGTCTCCTCCTTTCTCCCAAATCCCTTTTCTCAGAGCGCTTTCCCACCTGTGTCCCTGATGGAAGTGAAAACAGCTAATTACCCATTCTAGAAATCTGGGGGTGTCCCAGATGCCGCCCCTTTCAATCAAGCATCCAGTCCTTTTGTTGCTGTCTAGTCACTCGATGTGCTCTGTGTGTGCGCTCAGGCGCTCAGTCGCTCAGTCGTGTCCGACTCTCTGTGATCCCATAGACTGTAGCCCATAAGGCTCCTCTGTCCATAGAATTTCCCAGGCAAGAATACTGGAGTGGATTGCCATTCCCTTCTCCAGGGGGTCTTCCCAACCCAGGGATGGAACCCTGGTCTCCTGCATTGCAGGCGGATTCATCACCATCTGAGTCACCAAAGAACCCCTGTTTCAGTCTCTGCTGTGTGTGCTTAGCCGCTCAGTCATGTCTGACTCTTTGTAACTCCATGGACTGTAGCCCACCAGGCTCCTCTGTCCATGGGGATTCTCCAGGCAAGAATGCTGGAGTGGGTTGCCATGCCCTCCTTCAGAGGATCTTTGGGATCAAACCCAGGTCTCCCACATTGCAGGCAGATTCTTTACCTTCTGAGCCACTAGGGAAGCCCAAACCAAGGAAGTTTAATCACTAAGTAACTTCAAAATAGCTCCTGTTTCTTTTTTCCCTCCCTACCATGGTCATCTCATTCAGGCCATTTCTGTTTCTTTTGACAACAACCTCTGAAACTGTCTCCCTGCCTCTACTTGCACCCTCTTTCGATTCATTGTTTAAATATATGTGTTTTATGTTTTATTGTAGTATAATTGCTTTACAATGTGTTAGTTCTTGCTGTATACCAACATGAATCAGCTGTACATATACATATATCCCCTTCTTCTTGGACTCCCTCATTCCACCCATCTAGGTCATCACAAAACACCAAGCTAGACTCATTAAAAAAAAAAAAAAAACACACTGGTTTTATCATTCCCAAGCTGAATAGGTATTCAGAGCCGTCATACTTTTCCATCTTATTTTAACCCTAGTTTACCTCCCTCATTTTATCTTGAGCTTCCCCTGCATACAAACACTAATAAAACGCTTTACTTTTTGGTTACTGAGAGCAGCATGCTGGATCAAAACTTAAAACCTTTGCGTTTTTCCTTTTCTCTCTGCCAGGGATACTTTCCTTCTCCATTTGCCTGCATTTGTCAGCACCACCTCATCATGCGCTCCGCCTCAGGATGGAAAGCCCTTCCTTCAGGAAGCCCCTCTCACCCTCACCTCCAAAGCCAGGGAGCTGCTGTGACCCCTACACACACCTTCCTCACCGCACTCAGAATGTTTCCTCCATCAGATTGTGAACACCTGTGAATACCTTCATTGTTCACCACCGTCTAGGCTCCACACATAGTAGGTCTTTTAAAATAATGGTTAAATGAACACACTAGACAGTAAAGAATCTGCCTGCAATGCAGGAGACCTGTGTTCGATCCCTGGGTTGGGAAGATCCTCTGCAGAAGGGAGTGTCAACCCACTCCAGTATTCTTGCCTGGAGAATCCCATGGACAGAGGAGTCTGGCAGGCTACAGTCTACGGGGTTGCAGAGAGTAGGACATAACCAGGCAATTAATACTTTTCAAGTATAACATCCAGTATAGAATCCAACTAAATGCATTTCATACATACAACTCAAGTGTAACCAAGTGAAGTTTTCTAGCTGTTTCATCTATGATAGACCAGGGAGTCCCAAACACACCAGATTATAAGAACGACCTGAGTCACTTGTTAAAATGACAGAGACCTATCTCTGAAAGAGACACACAAGAAACTGGTGAAAGTGCTGGAATCTGACTGAATCTGAAGAGGAGAAGTGGAGATTAGGACCACAAATAAACTAGCTTTTCACTGTATACCCTTTGGACTTTTCTTTAAAACACACACACACAAAGTAAATATATTTATCTTATATGTTTTACATATTCACATGTTCCTGGAAGAATATACACATACAAAAAAACCCCACAAAAAAACAGTAACACTAATCACCTCCTCCAGGAAGATGAATTGGGATGTGGGGAGGACAAGGTTAGAAAAGAGATTTTTTGATGACATTCTTCTACATCTTTTGGAGTTTCTAATCATGTTCAGTGTGTGACCTGGTCATAAATTTTAAAAGTTAAGCAGAAATAGACTTTTTTAGGTCCTTCGCTGGAGAGGGATCTAATTCATAAAGATAGAAGAGGAGCCTGAAAATCTGTATTTTTAACAAACTTCCCAGGAAACAGCAAGTAAATGTTGAGGAAAGTCTGGGGAACAGCATTAAGGTTGCACTTGACTTTGGAGATCATCTAATCCAGTAGTTCCCCAATCTGAGTATCGTCCATGATTTAATCAGAATGTTGGGGATCTGTTTTGTGCTAATGAAGAGCTATGCATTTGTCCACTGTAGGCCCAGTGCTGGCATTTTCCAGCCTAGTGAAACCTCTCTCTGATCTTCCCTAGAAACAGAAGGCAGGAGGGTTATACGTGACTTTAGCTTGTGATGCAGGATCACATCACCGTGCTCTGCTAAACCCTAAAGCCAGACCTGAAAATATTGATCTCTGTGTTGTGCAAGAGCTGGGCAACCCGATTTTCATCTGGTAAATTATGTATGTGTGACATCACCAGTATCAGAAAGTGCATTCCACACACAACGACCCTCCAAGACCCAGGAGCACTTGGAAAGGAAGCCAGCGCCCTCTCTTTCCTTGATGTCACCTCCAGGAATCACATTTCATGTCCCTAATGCATTTCAGCCAAAGACCCAAATATGTGCATTTCCCTTACGCCAGTTCTTCCTCTCTTGTGCCACTTTCTGATAGTTATGGTCACTTGACATAGATCTGAGGGGACACCTCATAACTTAAAAATCTAAGATCTAAACCCACTGGTGTGACTCTGCTTGCACAGAAAAGCAAAAGTCCATTTGCAGAACATCAAAAGGAATTAGGAGAATGTGGGCTGTGTGTTGCTTGGTGTTGCCTAGCAATATGGTGAGGGCATAGGAATCACAGAGAGGGTGAGATTCACACCCACAAGGAAATCATATTATTCATAAACACACATCCTCATGCATACACATGCATCTGATGTCTCTGAAGAATGTTATAAACTGTAAGTACAGAATTCCAGTCACAAGTAGGACAGTCTTCAGAGCACTATGGGATAAACACGCTAGGTGATTGTGTGCTTAGTCACTCAGTCGTGTCTGCCTCTTTGCCACCCCATGGATGCTAGCCCACCAGGCTCCTCTGTCCGTGGGGATTCTCCAGGCAACAATACTGGAGTGGGTTGGCATGCCCTCCTCCAGGGGATTTTCCCAGCCCAGGATTTGAACCCAGGTCTCCCACAATGCAGGTGGATTCTTTACCATCTGAGCCACCAGGGAAGTCCAGGTGATCCATGACTTATGCTTAAATGTCTTTGTGAGTCTATCTATCACTTACAGGAAAAACTATTATATGCCTGTGAGTGGAGTTTACAATGACCCTTACTGACGTGAGCCCTGTCAATAAAAGTAAACTTCACATTTTAAACATGTTAATATCTAAAATTACAGGAAGAAGTATTCAATATACAGAAACAACTTTAACCTCTTTGCTCATCCTTGTTTCAAAATAATGAGGTGTGCCCTTTATTTTCATAAGAGCTGGGTGTAGTCATCAAAGGCAGACAATGATTTCAAATCCTGACTCTGTCTTCTGCCATTTTATTTAATCCCCCTGGACCTGACTTTCCTCATCTATGAGTTGAAAATAACTGCAATATTTACCTTATAGGGCTGCTGTGAGGATTACAATAAGGGAATCTAGGGGGAGTGATTAATTAGGTGATTGGGATTGACAGAAAACTAATAAGGACCTACTATATAACACAAGGAACTCTACTCAATACTCTGGGAAAAGAATCTAAAAAAGAGGGGATATATGTATATGTATAACTAATTCATTTTATTGTACAGCAGAAACAAACACAACACTGTAAATCAACTATATTCCAATAAAAATTAATTTTAAAAAACCAATAAAATAAAACATAGGAATCCACATAAAGGACAGAGATAGGAGTAAGCGCTCCGTGACTTTTCTGCTCCTTATTAGTGTTATTATGCAAAAGGCTCTTGATCACCTTTCAATAAATATAGAGACAGAGAGTTAACCCAAGCAATGGTAACAGTAGGATTTCTACCTAACAGGATGCTGTTCAGGTGTCAGGAAGAGGAGATTGTGGCTTCCACTTCCTCTCCTGACTGGAAGGAGAGATGAGAAGTCACCCTCCTCTTTTATCTCATGGCCCAATCAGTGATTATTCCAAAGTCAGAGAGCCAACCAACTCAGTTCTAAGAATGAGACTCAAGATTCAAATGCAGTCACTCACTAAAGAAAAACTCCATCCTAAGGCCAATAAAAGTCTATCTAGTCAAAGCTATGGTTCTTCCAGTAGTTATGTATGAATGTGAGAGATGGACCATCAAGAAGGCTGAACACCAAAGAATTGATGCTTTTGAACTTCAGTGCTGCTGAAGATTCTTGAGAGTCCCATGGACTGCAAGGAAATCAAACCAGTCCATCCTAAAGGAAATCCGTCCTGAATGTTCATTGGAAGGACTGATGTTGACGCGGAAGCTCCAATACTCTGACCACCTGAAGATCTGACTCACTGGAAAAGACCCTGACACCGGGAAAGACAGGAGAAGGGGGTGACATAGGATGAGATGGTTGGATGGCACCACTGATTCAATGAACATGAGTTTAAGCAAACTCTGGGAGATGGTGAAGGACTGGGAAGCCTGGCGTGCTGCAGTCCATGGGGTTGCAAAGAGTCAGACATGACTTAGCAACTGAACAAAGGCCACACAACCTAGAAACCCTTAAGCTCCAGGCTCCCCTGCCAGAAGACCTCACTCCCCCATCCTGCATCTTGCAGGGTACCAATCTGGAGGTCTCCTAGAAGGACTCCCCTCTGTCTTCTTTCCAGCTGACCTTGAAAATGTTCTCAGATTTTGGTAAAGCTATGATTTCCTGGATACATATTACTTCCCCAGGGCATGCTGAGGAGAACTGGCAGGTGAGGAAAGCAGGGAGTCATCATCCATCTCCACTGCTTGAGTTTTGAGCACTAGTCTCCAGCAGTGTTTGTCCCTTAAGATGGAGGTGAGAAAGAACCGGAATAGCTGAGCTGCCAGCCCACCCCTGGGGAGAGGTAAGTAATTACCAGAGCTCCCTGAGCACCACTGAGAAAAACAATCTGTGTATCCTCCTAGGCAAAAGATGAACAGGGAGTGATTTGTGAGAACAAGAAAATTATATGGATTCTATTTATTCATTTTATATGTGAAGCAATAAACAGTTTTAAAGAAATATTTTAGTCTGTTCCTAATATCCTTTGATTTGTGTGAATTTGGGAATTTTTTTTTCTCTTTTGAACTATTTTGAACAGAATTGAATTATAAGTGCTATGGTTACTTATTATGGTTTAGAAAATTCTACTTATTGAGATGAGAATAAATTTCTCTTTGGCTTTTAAAAGTCCTTGAAACAACAGTTAAACAATACAATGGAACAAAGGACCCCATTTGTATTAGCAACTAAAAGATTAAATTCCTAGGAAGCTTGT
This sequence comes from Giraffa tippelskirchi, assembly GCF_054371585.1. Classification (NCBI taxonomy): domain Eukaryota; kingdom Metazoa; phylum Chordata; class Mammalia; order Artiodactyla; family Giraffidae; genus Giraffa; species Giraffa tippelskirchi. The sequence goes on along the minus strand of NC_137283.1, from coordinate 20,616,163 downwards.
TCTTCATGTAAGAAGTGAAGAGTTATATGAAAAAGACTTTTAAAGCCACTGAGGTTCAAAAAAAAAAAGAGACTTGAACCAATGGAAGGGTATCTATGATATTAGATAAAAAGGCTTTATAAAAAATGTGATTGTCCCTAAATTACCTATATATGTAAAAAACTTAATTTAAAAAAGGTTTTTTTTAAGTATTACAAATTGACTACAATATGGAAAAATAAACAAGCAAGTGTATGAATGAAAATTCTGAAAAAGGAAAGCAAGAGTTGTCTAGCTGTTTAGATACTAAAATATGAAGCTATAGTAATTAAAAAGGCATGGTACCTGAACAGACAGACAGCTCAATGGAACAGAAATGGACTCAGATACAAAAAGACATTCAGTATGAGATAAAATGGCCTCTCTTATCAGTGGAGAAAGATGGTCCATAATGAATGGTGTGTGAGGAACTAAGCAGTCCTTGGTGGCGGGGGGCGGGGGCCAGCACGGGGGTATTAAAGTTGGATCCAAACCTTACACCATGATATTCCAGACAGATTAACATTTTTAGAAATAAAATCCTGAGCATGCCAGAATAAACTGCTAGATACTTTTCTACATAATCTTGGAATACCATAGGCCCTTTGAAATACAGAATAAAAGCCAGCATCCATAAAAAATTGATTTATACACTACAGTCAAATCCTTCTCTATGGCAAAACAACAAGAAACACTGGCATAGCTGAAAGACAACAAACTTCAAAAAAAACTGCATTTCTAATAACAGATAAAGGATTCCTACAAATTAATAAGAAAAAGATCAATGTTTCCATCAAAAAAGACAGTTTGCAGAAAAAGAAATAAATGGGGGAAATCTCCAGTTCACTTATAATAATGCATCTTTTTCACATATGAGATTGGGAAAGACTGAATGTGATTTGCTGTTGGAAATAGCATGGTTAAACAGGTACTTCAGTTTTACTGCTCAAAGTTTAAATTGCTACAGCACCATCATGGGTGATTTGGCATGCTAAGTCGCTTCAGTAGTGTCCGACTCTGTGCGACCCCATAGATGGCAGCCCACCAGGCTCTGCCGTCCCCGGGATTCTCCAGGCAAGAATACTGGAGTGGGTTGCCATTTCCTTCTCCAGTGCATGAAAGGGAAAAGTGAAAGTGAAGTCGCTCAGTCGTGTCCGACTCTTAGCGACCCCATGGACTGTAGCCTACCAGGCTCCTCCGTCCACGGGATTTTCCAGGCAAGAGTACTGGAGTGGGGTGTGATTTGGCAATATGTATATAAATCATAAATGGACATCTACTTTGATCTAGCAATTTCTCTTGCAAAGATTTATCTTGCCATTGCTCAAGCATGTGTGAAATAATCTGGATACTAAGTTATTTAATATGTAAGTTTCTGTAATTGTAAAAAATGAGCAACAATCTAAATGCATACCAGTAAGAAATTGTTAAGTAAATCGATGCTACATCTATATAACAGAATATTATACAGCTGTTAAAAGGGATGGGGAGGTATTTTATGTACTGATGTAAAATTATTTCCATGATCTGTTACAAAGTAAAAAGTAAATGAGGGTATCTTCCCTAGTGGTCCAACAGCTAAGACTAACATTCCAAACTCCCAACACAGGGGACCCAGGTTCAATCCCTGGTCAGGGAGTTAGATCCCACATGCCACAACTAAGAGTTTGCATGCACCAACTAAGACCTGGCACAGCCAAATAAATAAATACACATACAAAAAGTAAACAAGGACCTGCAGTCATCAATTATCCCCAGAAAAGATACAAGTGGAAAGATTTTCACCACACATCTCTTTATCTTCTGAAATACAAACCCTGTGAACATAAAACTTAGTCCAGAAATAAACAGATAAATTTTAAATAAAAACCTTTGCCATTTTGATTGCTTTTATGTCAACAGTTCAGTGTTTCCTTTGGTATTTTGACAATCCTGCTACAGTAAATAGCTAAAGATCTTTTAGGACTTTTATGTTATCTTTATTTTTATCGAGTTAGGTTTTAAATAGTTCTTCAAGTTAGGAGAGTGCCAAAGAAAGCCCACTTTTTCTGAATGTGTAACTTTCTACTACCTGATTCTATTTCTATTACCTGATTTAATTTTTCATGTTAGAGCTGTTGGCAGACAGAACGCTGAGATGGCCCCACATTCACACAAGTTTTGTTAGACCAAAGTCATGCTTATGTGGTCACATACTGTCTGTGGCTAGCCATAGAGTTGAGTAGTCTTGACAAAAAGCCACATAGCCTGAAAAACCTGCAACCTTTACTATTTGTCCCTTTATTATACAGAAAAAGTTTGCCAATCCCTGTTTAAACCATTTAGAGTTGAGGCGCCTATTATTTGCAGCCTGAAAGCATTCACACAATTTTGGTCTCTTTCACCCTGATGAAAAGTGAAATAACACTAAACTATAATGGATAATAATGACTATGCAGGTTTTTAAGTAAATTTCTATGGACATGGAACATGCATACATACAAGTTTACAAATCATTATTGTACCACTTAATGAATTTCACAAAGCAAATATATTTATGTAACCATTACCAAGGGCTACCCTGGTAGCTTAGCCAGTAAAGAATCCACCTGCAATGCAGGAGACCTGGGTTCGATTCCTAGGTTGGGAAGATCCGCTGGAGAAGGGAACAGCTACCCACTCCAGTATCCTGGCCTGGAAAATTCCATGGACTGTATGGTCCATGGGGTCGCAAAGAGTCAGACACAACTGAGCGACTTTCAGCCATTACCAAACCCAGAATCTCCCTTGTCCCCACCCAAAGATACCTCCTGTTCAGATTTCTATCAAAACAGATTTCCAGAGACTAGCTTTAACTGTTTATGAGCTGCATATAAATGGATTTATAGTATGTGTCCTTTTGTGTCTGACTTCTTTTGCTCAGTGTTTTGTTTGTGAAATTCATCTATGTTTTTGTAGCAGTAGTTCAGTCATTCTCATTGTTATGTAATACTCCATGGTATGTCACAATTTATTTATTCATTCTACAGTTGATGGACATTTGAGTTGTTTCCAACTTTTAACAATAACAGTGCTATTGTGAATATTGTAATTTTGGGGTGCATATATACACACCTAAATATGTTACATACATGTATATGTTACATCTGTAAGATATATATGTATATGTCACATATATATGTGTGTATAACATATACACTGTTAGAGTAAAACTGTGGGTCATACAAACATGATTATTATCATGTATCTGCAAGTACGATTCAATGTCAGAAAACACATAGTTTCATTGAACAGAAATTGACTCTGCTTCAATTTTACTATAACATTAAGGTTAATTTAGCAGAGTATCAGGTTCAAAAGACCATATACAACCAGATGTATAATCAATTAATTGAAAAATTAAAACAATTACCAACAAGCTGATTTCCCCTCCAGAACCTACACTGTTCTGTTACTTTAAGGATGTTTCAAGCTGCCTGCTTAGAGGTTAATTGTTTGAGCAGCTGAATTCAAATCATTGCTTCCTTTGGAACACTGGGAAGGCTCAGATGACTTTGGCACTTTGCTAAGTCACAGAGGTGCATTTTCTGGGACATATTCCTTACTTTGAGGAAAAAGTGATGAAAAGTTATAGATGGATGAGGTGGCAGGGAGCCTCAGTAGATTGAGAGCTCCAAAAAAAAGGGGGGGGACAAAATTGCTACAAATTCCAGCGATTTTCCTACTTAGGAAAAAGCCACAGAAAATCAGGTTTCATTAAAGGGCACTTCCTCCTATTCCAGCCACCCCTGACTGGTACTTCTGCCTTGCTGTTCCCTTTGTCACTCAGGCAACATTCTCCAGGGCTTTGATAACAGTGTATCTTTTTTTTTTTTTTTAAGCAGTACCCAAGGATTGCATGGATAGCTTCAGTTCAGTTCAGTCGCTCAGACGTGTCCGACTCTTTGTGACCCCATGAACTGCAGCACACCAGGCCTCCCTGTCCATGACCAACTCCCGGAGTTGACCCAAACTCATGTCCATTGAGGCAGTGATGCCATCCAGCCATCTCATCCTCTGTCGTCCCCTTCTCCTCCTGCCCTCAATCTTTCCCAGCATCCAGGTCTTTCCCAATGAGTCAGCTCTTCGCATCAGGTGGCCAAAGTATTGGAGTTTCTGCTTCAACATCAGTCCTTCCAATGAACACCCAGGACTGATCTCCTTTAGGATGGACTGATTGGATCTCCTAGCAGTCCAAGGGACTCTCAAGAGTCTTCTCCAACATCACAGTTCAAAAGCATCAATTCTTCGGCGTTCAGTTTTCTTTCTAGTCCAACTCTCACATCCATACATGACCACTGGAAAAACCATAGTCTCGACTAGACGGACCTTTGTTGACAAAGTAATGTCTCTGCTTTTGAATATGCTGTCTAGGTTGGTCATAACTTTCCTTCCAAGGAGTATGAGTCTTTTAATTTCATGGCTGCAATCACCATCTGCAGTGATCTTGGAGCCCCCCAAAATAAAGTCAGCCACTGTTTCCCCATCTATTTGCCATGAAGTGATGGATAGCTTACTGTCTTATACATACCAAGAAAATTAAGAGAACCAAGAAAGAGTCTAAAAAGGCAATACGGAGAGTGATTATTAGGGGTGCTCATTTGATTGAAGCTTTTTCCACTCATCAGGTGTTAACAAACCAATAGAGAAGATTCAATCTGATAACTATCTAGATGAGTCACCTGTAGCCACAGAGTACTAGGGTCAAACTCAGGGCTTTGTGGTTTTGACCTGCTGTCCTCCCAACAAGATAGCAAAGTGCCAGTTGAACTCTCTTGGTCTCTTTCTCCTATTTGGCCAACTCTAAGGTACCAGTTTCTTTAAGCAACAAAGAAAATGGGGAGGTGGGCAGACAGTGAGGGGAAGGAGAAGGATGAGGGAGAGGAGGAAAAGGAGGAGAGGACAAAACAAAGTGAGCATTCTCTGCAGACTCCTAGAAATATTTTGCCACGAACCTTCCAGAAAAGAGCAGCTCTGGTCTTCTATCCCCAGCAGTCTGCTCCAGGTGTGGCATGGGCATACCTTGGGCTGGGTCCTTCCACTTCTTTTAGAAACTTTAGTATTTTCAACTTGATAGCAACTCCCTCCCTGTGCAAGGTGATAGGATGCCAGCTCCGAGGCAGCCCTTGTGCCTCTAGACCCGACCACAGTCTCTCTCTAGGACAGATTATGAAAGTCTAAAGAGAAAAGAAAGTGTACCTTCACAATTGAACAAAGCACAGGAGAACTGGGCTGAATATTCTGAGCTCTGAAAGTAAATACTGCAGCCATGTACAGCTGTCTTGTGCAGGGCAGTGCTGTCTGCTTTTTAGTATCCTGTCCCATCCTAAACCCAAACCATTTCTGCCCTCATATTAATTGAGAGAACACTGTCAAAGAACCCTCCTGCTGGCTTAGGGGCCCCCTTAGACATCTGTAGCCTCTGTTTCATCCATCCATGATCCTTTCTGTGTTGAAAAGCTTTTGACTCTTAGAAGCCGTAAACAGTGACCTATTTTGACTTTTAAAATCTTTTTTTCCCCCTCTTGAACTCTTGAAAAAGAACTCTTCCCAACTCATTTTCCAGGAGCACTTATCTTGAAAGCTTTTGGCGGACGTTTATTGCGCTCCGTCCCACTCCTGTGAGGTGGCGAAAGTCTGTTATCCCCATTTTATTACCAAGGCAGCTGAGATAGAGAGCAGCGCTTTGCCGAAGGTCACGCACAGAGTCAGGGGTGCCCTCAGAGGCAAGACTCTGTGTTCCTGGCAGCCTAGGCTGCCTCGCCTCTGTTTGAACTGCCTTAAAAATAAGACTTTCAGGAATTTTGATGAGAAGATTGAAACTCTGCAGTGCTTTGTTAATGGTGACTTGGTAACTGCATATATTAATGTTATTCACTGACTTACAGCCAAAAGCCATCCATTTACTGGATCCTCAGCCTAAGAGGGATAGTTCCCTCCTTTGTCACTGATTACAATCCAATACTTCCCTGGAAGGATAGGAGAATGCAGTTACATCAGACACCCATGGAAAAGCATCAATTGTTGTCCTTCAGGCTTCTAAGAGAATGAATCTCTAGATTTCTACCAACTCCTTACCCTGGCCTATGCTATACCCTTGCCTCAGTTTCCCATCTGAGAGGCCACCCTCCAGCCACTTGGGTGCCTCTTAAAGTAAGTCATCCACTAGTTTCAGAACACCCCTTGCATTTTGGTCTCTCTGACCCCCTCTTCACTTCACCCACCCAAAATCTCTTATCAAGATTCATCTGAATCACCTCCCAAGAAGCCACTCCCACCAGACCTGGTGTCTCTTCCTTTGAAGCGCTTATCTGATGCCATCTTCTTTATAATCAAGCTTACTCGCTTTATGCCCCTTGAGAGTAGATTATGAAGTACTGAGGGGCGGCCGATTTTTACTCATCCTTGCATGGTCTGCTGGAAAACACAGTTATGCTCACAGCACAGCAAACTGCTTACTCCAGGGTTGGGCAAAGTGTTTCTGTTGAAGCTTGTTTAAATATGTTATGCTTTGCCAGCCATGAAGAGTCACTGATTCTTCTTTGCTTTCTTTGTTACAATTCTCTGTTTAAAAATTTTCTATTATTTATTTCCTTTAATTCTTTAAAAATATAAAAATCATCCTTAGCTCCCAGATCAGCTAGGGGTCTGGATTTGACACCCTGGCCATGGTCTGCCTGACTCCTGGCTTAGTAAGAGCAGTATTTCTTGGATAGTCATCCACGGTCCTGAATTATGCTGGAATGCACTTATTTTGTATTTATGGAAATTTTTAACACAACTGATGGCTTTTGTATTGGTTTAAAATGATAGTATTTGTAATGAGAATGTTTCCTTTCATTTTTCTAATATCGTGAAAGATCTACTGTATCACATAACCCAAATACACTTTTATATTCTTAACTTTTTGTACTTTTAAAAGAAATTTCATACAGTAGTATCTGTATTTATTTTTAAAGTCAAACAGTTCAAATATGGGTGAAGCTCTGCATTTATCTATGTGGAAGTATAAACCTGCAAAATCCATGAGTGCATCTTTTTGCGACATTAAAGGGCCAAATTCCATCACCTTCACAAAGATTCTGCCAGAGCTATTGGGGCCCCTTGGCTTTTTTAGGAAGTGGGATACTAAAACTAGCTCTGCAGCACTGAAAGGATTTTTTTTTTTTATGGTGTTGCAAAATGTTTCATTTGTCCTGTCAATGATTGCTCTGAAGCAGGATCTTGGACAAGTTAATATTTATAATGCCTTAAACTCTAGAAAAGAGGACAAAGGAATGGTCCCTTTCAAGTCTCACTGACCTGGGTCCCAGTTTAGTGCCCACGCAACACCATCCCGGCCACCTCCCTGGCCCCAGAAATACTGCAGAATAATAAGCATTAAATGTTTAGTCATTTCCTGCATCACGTTTGTCAGACATCATCGGTTCCCCTATTAACATATCTAACTGAGTTAGAGTTCAAACAGCCGGTTTCCATATCAGCAGCTGTTTGGTTTAATATCTTTTCAACAAAGATGCCATAGGGAGCCTTTTGGAAAGCCTCCTGTTAATACTTCAGCCTGTTTTCCTGAGAAGATCCAGCTGAGAACAATGTTGACTCTGTATGGCTGATAATTTGCCAGTGTGTGATTTGTGAAACTTCTGCAGATGAAATTGTCTTCAAGATGTCACTTCTGAAAACCTCTGAACTTCATTGAAATTTAATTGTGTGTTGAAGGGCATGTCTTGATTTCATTAGCATGCTGAAGGTCAGTCTGTCCTGGGAGGGCACGTATGCCCTATAATAGAGGGTTGCTCCGCTTATAGGAAAGAAAGATGGACGGAAGCATAATAATCCCGGCCATGAAGACAGCATTAATTATAGCTTGTTGACCTCTCCCTTTTGACAGGGAAGCCGTAACGCTTCAAAGAAAGAGTTCCGTTAGCTAGGTTATCAATTAAGGAAGCAGGAAATAGCAAGAAGGAAGGTATACAATTATCTTGTAAAAATATTCCTCGATATTAGAGCTGCTGCTGCTGCTAAGTCACTTCAGTCGTGTCCGACTCTGTGCAACCCCATAGACGGCAGCCCACCAGGCTCCGCCGTCCCTGGGATTCTCCAGGCAAGAACACTGGAGTGGGTTGCCATTTCCTTCTCCGCTACTTAACACATAATAAGAATATATGGTCTAAGGTAGTAGAGAATTTTAAAAATAACCCTGTCCTGTAAAAGTGAAGCTGACCTTTGGTAAACTTAAGTTATCTGTGTCTCATTAAAAAGACAGTGGGCTTTCATGCTAGAAAAAGCCATAATTTTAAAAAATGTTTACTCGTGTTTTATATTTAGAAAATGCCCTTTCCTATATCTACAAGGCTTTTGAAGATGGAAAATGCAACAAACCAAAATTGTGCTTGATTCATTGTACTCTCTAAACTTTGAACAAGCCTGGTGAATCACTATTTCTATTCTACTCTAATTTTTTGCTATATGTTTCATAAGTTTTGGAAGTAGGTCGGAAGAAGCAATAGAAAACACAGTCTCTTTGGTTTTCATTCCTGGCCTGGATGTGTCTGCATTCGTAGTCTATGAGGTTGAATCATATGAAATTGCCACTTAGGTAAAAAAAAAAAAACACATCAAATATTGGTAATTTCATAAGTGGTTTCTGGCTACCAGTTTGCTATTAGGTTGGCCAAAAAGTTCATAAGTTCTGTAAGATGTTACAGAAAAACCCAAACAAACTTTCTGGCCAACCCAATATTTCTCTTTTATTATCCTTGTGATACTGTCTTTGACCCTTGAAAATTGGGAGATTTTTTTGACCCTTGTCAAAAGGGAGAGTTATAGAATAAAAATTTTTCTTGTGTAATAGATAGTAGTAAAGATGATAACAGATAAAAGGTAACCAACAGAAAATAGATAAGGAGAGAAAGTAGATATACAGATGATAGATATATGACAAGAATTGATAATAGGTAGAAAATAATATATGACAGAATTTCTGGTTCCAAGCATTGTGTATCTGTAGAAGAGTGTTTTGGCTCTTCCAGTCACCTGGAAGAAACAATAGGAACTTCCTCTTTTTCAAAGTAAACCTCCTATTACAAGCATTGGGCTGTAACCTGCTTTTAACCTGCTCCAAGTCAGGGATTTTGAAGTCCTCCTTTTCTTTCCTCTATGAGTGGATCATAATGATAACAGTCACTAACATTTATTGAATATCTCCTAAGTGCCAGTGTCTATCATAAAGCCTGTACATTTTCTCATGTCCTCCTCAAAACAACTCGATAAGGTAAGTATTAGTATTATAATCCCTGTTTTTTAAAGATAAAACTTTGGGGAAAGCATCACAGCTCTTGTTTTCCAGCCTACAGAGTATTTGATTATGTAGAGAAAGGACCTGAGAGGTGAAGAAAAAGCTAACCAGTCAACCTGCAAATCCTTATGTCAAATAAACACAGCCTTAGTGTCAAAATCAGGGAACATTTTCCGATGGGGTTTGGTAACAAATCATGCTTCTGATCCTTAAATTTGAGCTTTAAAATCTTTCTTTGTGGCATGGCAATATGACACCAGGACTTAATCAATTGCTTAGGACATCATTAACCTTATCTATAAAATAACATAAAATCTATAAAATAACATAAAATCTATAAAACAACATAAAACCTCAGAGAAGCATTAAGATTTCCACTGATAATTGACGTACTCAGATGAAGACAAATACAAAGTAGCACAACCTATTCCAAAACTAGAGATTATTATTCTGGTTATTCTGCTTTGATAATAATTGTTATTCCTCATTTATAAGTTTGTGACAACAGATGGACAAGAAAAAAAATTGACTCCAGAAAAAACAAAATCCATAAAACATATCCGCTTTATATTTTCCTAAACTGTGCTGTTTATCAAAAATAACAAAAAGTCTTTTGAATCAGAAATGCATTTTTAAAGGTACAGAGCATTTCAGTCATTTAAAGCCCCTATACATCCTCCACATTCCGGATTACAAAGAATACGAAAGAAAAAGAGATGGAATTACTGCTACTCTTCAAAGAGGATATGTTCATGGAAACCTTGCTACAAACCCTAATCAGCCACGGGAAAATGATTTACCTTTCTGAAGACTGCACAAGAGTCAACAGCCCAACAAGACAATACTGTTTTAATTCTCCAGGTTGCAGAATTATCCAAAGAAAAGAGAGCTGATTTTTTTTTAATGATCGCTAAAGATAACTCTGAAGACAGTTGAATCTGGGTTGGCAAAGCAAAAAGTCAAACAGCAGATCAAAACAAGAGAAGAAAACTGAGACTAAAATAAAAGTGATGATATGTTCATGCAAAGGAAACATTCAAGTCTATGTAAATGAATTACAGAATTTTCTCTGCAAGGTTCTGATAATTTCTCACCCGTGTTAGATAGACCAAATAGTTTAAAACAAACACTCTGCAGGGGCTGAGTTAACCGAGTTTTAAAAACACTATTAGTGAGGCAGATGGTGATAAAAATGATCACAAAGTAATGATTACAGATACAGCTAAGTCCAGCTGCCCCAATGGTGTCACCCATTCTTGGTCTACTTGCCGTGTCTCAGCCTTACCTCCCATGCCCACTCACGGCCCTATCATTTCACAGATCTTGCAGCTAGGAACAAGGTTGTTTATGTAGCACAGCTGTCAAACAGGTACACTGGAAATTTATGGTTATCAGCGGGAAAGCGTAGGAGGGAGGGATATATTGGGAGTTTGGGACTGGCATGTATACACCACTGTATTTAAACTAGGTAACCAATAAGGGCCTGCTGTGTAGTATAGGAACTCGGCTCAATATTCTGTAATAACCTAAATGGGAAAAGAATTGGAAAAATACTAGATACATGTATATGGACAACGGAATCCCTTTGCTGTACACCTGAAACTAAAACAACAGTGTTTTGCTCATTAATAAGCTATACTCCAATATAAACAAATTTTTTAAAGATACACTGTATATTAATGCATATATGTGGAATCTAGAAAAATGATACAGATGATTTTATTTGCATAAGATAGAGACAAGAGATAGAGAACAAATATATGGACACCAGGTGGGGGCATGAACTGGGAGATTGGGGTTGACATATATATACTGGTACTATCTATAAAATAGGTAACTAATGAGAACCTACTATATAGCACAGGAAAGTTTACTCAGTGCTCTGTGATGACCTAAATTGGAAGGAAATCTATAAAAGAGGGGATTTATGTGTACATATGGCTGATTCACTTTGCTGTACAGCAGAAACTAACACAACATTGTAAAGTAACTATATTCCAATAAAAATTAATTAAAAAAATTTTAAAACGGTATACTGCAAGACAAAAGAAAACCTAGGGAGATGGACACCAGGATAAATACACATTCCTAAAATTCCATCACCATGTGCATCATTCACATATATACACCCCAACCCTCAACTCTAGAGAAGCACTTTTTATGAAAACATAATATTACTATGATTTCAAGACTTGTTTTTTTCAAATTAGCTAAGCTCACATTTCTTTAGATTAGCTAGTTTACAAAAGAATGTCATTGATTAGCGAAAAAACAGACTTGACTAATGAGTGAACTCTGGGAATAGGCTCCTGTGGATCTGAGAAGCTTTAACTCACAGAAATAAGTTGGAACAATGCCTCTGGCTGGGAAAAGAACAAAGATGGAACAAGCAGTTGCCTAGGGTAGTGAATTACCAAGGGCAGCAGACGTTCAAGTGGCTTCCGTGGGAGCAAAGGCAGCCTTTGAATTTGGATGTAACCCACTTTGCTTGGGGTAGGAGAGGGTGTGGATCGGGTACTCACTGGAGAAGTGAAGCAACCATTCCTCTGGGCTCGTGGGTGGTGGACAGATGGATGTTTTTAAAAGTGAATATTTAGAGTTCAGGGTGCAATTTAATGCTTTCACTAGTACAGCTCCCTAAGAGTATGCTCCACTGGCTGTAAGCCAAGCTTGCCTTCTGCCTCTTTGCTTTGGCCCAGCACAGGCTGCTGAGTATAAACCAAATGGCAATCACCAGGTAGTGAAGACTTGTCTTTGCTCGGGCTTCTAGAAAGCTTCGAGTCTTTATTTATTTATTTATTTATTTTATTTTATTTTTTCTCTCACTGCTGGCAACTGAGTTGGGCTACTGGGTATGTGTGTGTATATATATATATATGTATCTGGCAGTTTATCACATTTCCTTATCCATATTTTTTTTGCCTTTCCTCTAACTCACTCCACTTTGTTTTATTCTTGGACAGAGCATATATTTGTATAAATTGCTTCAAATCCTTCTGTGAAAGTGGCAAACAGACAAACACATAGATAGAATGTCAATATGGTAGATTGCAAGATGTCATAGTCCTTCTGGCTGAGGAAACACTTCATTTAAATTATTAACCCAGGAGACCAGCTAAGTGTGAGTAAAAACCTCAAGTGTTCAAGTTGCAAGGTTCACAAACTCGGAGAAGGAGAACTGGGGAAAGGTCTGAAGAAGAGGATGATGTGTTGAGGTTCTGTACTATTAATGCAAGTCCACAAGAAATCATTTTCATTTCCTTCACTGAACTTCCTAGCCATTCTTTGAGTGTTTCTCTTTCCTTTAGCTAAAAAGCCAAACAGTGCTTGGAAACCGATTTTAAAATGGGCTTCATTCTTTTAGATTGTTCATACTGATCTCTCTTGGCATTTTATATAATGTTTAAGAGGGCTGCTAGAATCCAATACTCATTATGCTTCATTAGGTAGTTGTTGAATAAATCTAGTAAATCTGGTGGCTGTTTTGAATGTAATTCTGAGTCTCTATCCTAGAGGTCAAACCTCACCATTCTCAGACAGGGGCTGGTCTACCTGGGAAGATCCTCAGCTTCTCCCGGCTCCCTAATCTTTAAATTGAGGAGCAGGAAAACTGGGAATAGAACTGCCATATGACCCAGCAATCCCACTGCTGGGCATACACACCGAGGAAACCAGAATTGAAAGAGACGCGTGTACCCCAATGTTCATCGCAGCACTGTTTACAATAGCTAGTACATGGAAACAACCTAGATGTCCATCAGCGGACGAATGGATAAGGAAGCTGTGGTACATATACACAATGGAATATTACTCAGCCATTAAAAAAATACATTTGAATCGCTTCTATTGAGATGGATGAAACTGGAGTCCATTATACAGAGTGAAGTAAGCCAGAAAGAAAAATACCAATACAGTATACTAATGCATATACATGGAATTTGAAAGATGGTAACGATAACCCTATATGCGAGACAGAATTAGAGACACAGATGCATAGAACAGTCTTATGGACTCTGAGGGAGAAGGTGAGGGTGGGACGTTCTGGGAGAATAGCATTGAAACATGTATAGTATCATATGTGAAACAGAACACCATTCCATGTTCGATGCATGAGAGAAATGCTCAGGGCCGGGGCAATGGGATGACCCAGAGGGATGGGATGGGGAGGGAGGTGGGTGGGGGGTCCAGGAAGGGGAACACATGTAAACCCATGGCTGATTCATGTCAATGTATGGCAAAAACTATTACAATATTGTAAAGTAATTAGCCCCCAACTAAAATAAATAAATTTAAAAAAAGAAAAAAAAAATTGAGGAGCAGGAAGGGCTGTAGAAATCACCCTCTGCGTTTCACAATCATTAGCTCTTTTGATCTTCATAACAACCCCGAAAGGTAGGCTAGGCAGTTGTTAGTTTAACAGACAAGGAAATAGAAACTCAGAGATTAAACAAAGTGTTTAAGATCTTCGAGCAATTAAAATAGAACACCTGGGACCAGAACACAGTTCTAACTCCAGAGAGTCACTGTACTTTAGTTGCAGCATTTCCAGTTCTATTACAATCTCTTACCTACCTTAATATGTGGGAAGAAGAGAGAAAAAAGTAACTCAGGGCAAAGACACCAGGTTAAACACACTATTGCTCTGACCTCTTCGGACTCGTTTTTGTTCTTGTCAAAGAATGTATACTCTAACTCCAGTGAGAGCTAGATGATTGACAGCTGGGGGTGGGGGGGACTGTCCCAGGTTTGGGGTGAGAAAGCATTGAACCAGCACTGCCTTACTTTAGGTGGAGCACTTAGCAACAATGTTACATCCAGGTGGTTCTACACTGCAGCATATGCTCAACCTTTTAGTAAAGGCCACAGTCTTATTTAAAAACAAAACATCCAAAATGTCTATTATGAGCTTTCTAAAGCCCCATTCAATGAAAATGCAGCCCTTTCCTCACTCTTCTTCCTAGGCTGACATTTTAAAATACCATTTTCCTATTTCTTTTCCTATCTTTAGAGAGGAAATTATGTGTAATGCATCAGAAAGAACGCCATTTGGAATTCAAGAAAACTGGGGTCCCAACTTGCTCAACTCAGTTCTGTGACCTGGGGCAAGTCACTCAGCCTCTCCGGACCTATTTGGGCTCAGGAAATCTAGGGGGTTTCCTATCTAAGCTTTGAGATCTCTTTTAACTCTCGAATTCTATGATTCACTTTTAACTGAGGTTTTTCTTATTTAATTTTTGCTATTTGTTCCATCAGGTACTAATTCCTTCTCATAAGCCTAGTTCAATCTCAAATTCATAATATCCTTAAAATTGCACTCCATGATTACAAGTAACAGGATCCCCTCCCTGACGGATTCTGTTTTGTTCTTCAGCATAAACTTTATATTATTTATCATATTCTTAAAAGTGTTGTGTCAGTGTCCTTATCAACTGCATCTGTTAGAATGAAAAAAAAAAAGTCAACTCAAGCTACCCTAGACAATAAAAAAAAGATCTGTTGATTCATAAAATTAAAATTAAGTGTGAGTGTAAATTGAGGCAAGGCCTGATGAGAGTTCTCTATCCATTTCTCAGAGCTTTTTATTGACTCTGCTGATCTTTGCTCACCACTTTCATTCTCAGAAAAACAGCAAGCAGCTGCAGGGCTTGTGGGTCTCCTACCCATACTCAGCTGGGCCCTAGGAAGAACACCCTACTGTCTATTCTCTGTTTTAGGAATCAGGAAACTCTCCCCAGGGCCTTCAGAACACTGGTTTTTGTGTCTCTTGGACTAAACTGGGTCACAAAATCATTCCTGAACCAGCCACTGTGGCCTGAGGAATTTCAGACTTAAGCCTAGGGGGTCTGAACCATTCCTTGGGGAGGAGGCAGAGCTACCATGACAGGTTTAGACCAGTCAGAGGCCACCTCTGGAACTGAGTCCAAACCCTAGACTACATCATGGCTTAATATACTGGAGGACAGAATGCTGGGCAATCTGTCATTATATCCTGTCTATTCAACTCCAAAAATGTGGAGGCTGATATTGTATCTTTTGACCCTTGGGTGCTGGGTACCCAGTTAATATCTGTTACACTGAATTTAATTTAAAGTATTGGTAAAGACATGAACCAAAACAGAAAATAACACACAGTTCCCCTTACCTCTTCCTCCATTTTCTATTCTTGTAATGACTGCTTCATCTTCCCTAACTTTCCCACTATTTATATGTTACCCCTCCCATTTTTAGCCATAAGTTTTACTAAGTCTGAAGATAACCAAATATTTCTTGAATAATATGTCTTTGAATATGCATATTCTCTAAATACGAATATAAGCCTATTTGCAAATCTAGCACTTAGATTTAGAATGTTGTTGGCAGGACTCTGAAAATCAGTTTTTCTTTTTCTTTCTTTTTAATAGAAAAATGTACTACAGCAGAAAGATTTGTTTTCCACAAAGCAGAACCAGCTTTTTTTATTTCACTGATTTTGATACATATATATGTATGTGTGTGTGTGTGTGTGTGTATACTCAGAAAAAACAAATAAATAACAAATCAGACCTTACTGATTACATAATCCTCTGCCATTAAAAACTGAACTTCAGGACTGACTCTTCAGAAAAGAGAAAGGGTGTGGAAGGGATTGGACATGCTTTTTTTTTTTTTTTTTTGATTCCCGAGAGTATTTTATTTTTTTTTTTTTATTTTATTTTTTTTTAATAAATTTATTTATTTTAGTTGGGGGCTAATTACTTTACAATATTGTAATAGTTTTTGCCATACATTGACATGAATCAGCCATGGGTTTACATGTGTTCCCCTTCCTGGACCCCCCACCCACCTCCCTCCCCATCCCATCCCTCTGGGTCATCCCATTGCCCCGGCCCTGAGCCCTTGTCTCATGCATCGAACATGGAATGGTGTTCTGTTTCACATATGATAATATACATGTTTCAATGCTATTCTCCCAGAACGTCCCACCCTCACCTTCTCCCTCAGAGTCCATAAAATTGTTCTATGCATCTGTGTCTCTTATTCTGTCTCGCATATAGGGTTACCGTTACCATCTTTCAAATTCCATGTATATGCATTAGTATACTGTATTGTTGTTTTTCTTTCTGGCTTACTTCACTCTGTATAATGGGCTCCAGTTTCATCCATCTCAGATGATGGACATGCTTTTATAAAAATCCAGGCATCCAATCAAGGCTGGAGAACTGGGGTTTATTCAGCCCCTCTCTCCCATTCCAGCCCCTCTGGCAGCCCAATTCTCTCAAAAGACTCACAGGGTACAGGGGTCTGACAGGAGGTAACACTCAAAATGACAAGGAATAGAGAGACCCCTAATGCAGGTAGCACCCCTCTCCCAAAATAAGACTATGACAATTCCTTGCTCAGGTCTGTAAATCAGGGGATACTACATCTAGAGTATGGAACTCAACTCTGTTTATCCTCTACTGAGCACATACTCTATCAGGTTCAATCTCACAAGTCCCTGTTCTTGAGGAGGGAAGGTAGACAAGAAAACAGTTACAGTTCGGCAGGGGAGAATCAGTGAAAGCTCTAACACCTAAGAAGGGCATGTGCGTCCTGCAGTCCAACTCCTCGTCATATATCCAAAGAAAACCATAATTTGAAAAGATACATTCGCCTCCGTGTTCTCTGCAGCATTATTTACAATAGCCAAGACATGGAAGCAACCTGAATGTCCATCGACAATGGAGTGGGTAAAGATGTGGTCTGTATACACACACACACACACACACACACACACAGAGGAATATTACTCAGCCATACAGAGAAATGAAATGATGCCATTTGTAGAAACACAGATCGACCTAAAGATTATCATAGCAAGTGAAATAAGTCAGAGAAAGACAAATATCATATGTGTCACTTATATGTGGAATCTGAAAAAAATGACACAAATGAACTTATGTACAACACAGTAAGAGACTCAGATATAAAAAACAAACTTATGGTTACCAAGAGGGAAAGATGAGGAAAGAAAGGAATTAGGAATTGGTGAGTAATATACACACATTACTATCTATAAAATAGATAAACAAGGATCTGCTGTATAGCACAGGGAACTATGCTCAAGGTTTTGTAATAACCTGAAAGGGAAAAGAATGCAGTTATGCAATATGGCAGCCTGGACCCACGTCCCATCTTAGGCTGATAGAAAAGGCTTTCCAGAAGAAGGGATATTCAAGCTGAAGTTTGAAGGAAGGAACGGCAGATTATGTGGACAATTCACTCACACCAGTTTCAGCAGGGTGCATGCTCACACATACTGTAAACATCCACCTAACCCTTAAAGAAATATGGGAACACACATCTTCCAGTAAGTAGATGGAAAAGGAACCCTCCCATCTTTGGCCTCTCCTATTGCTGGGTCAGAAGAAGGATGTGGTTCTGAGTTGCTGGAATGTATACAAGTCTGGGGTCTTTGGGGAACTAGCTGATACTTCACCAACATTGTCTTGAGTCTCTGCACATCTGCTAACACTAGATAGTTTAGAGGGAAAAAAGTCTAAACCCAGGGTACGTCTTAGGGTGTCTTAACACAGATTGTCACTGTGAACAAAGCAGGAATAATTCACTATGTTAATTAGTTAATCTTTCCCCATCTTTATAAAGTTTCACTGAGTTTGTATTAGGCAACCCACACTAGCCATAAAATAATGAAAGAAATGGATTAGCCCTAGAGACTGTTACACAGAGTAAGTCAGAAAGAGATAAACAAATATGGTATATTAACTTATATATGTAGAATCTGAAAAAAATGGTATATACAATCTTATTTACAAGGCAGAAACAGAGACACAGATGTAGAGAACAAATGTATGGATACCAAGGAGGGAAAGGGGGAAATTGGGATATTGGAACTGACATATACACACTACTGTGTATAAAACAGATAACTAACAAGAACCTACTGTACAACACAGGGAGCTCTCCTCAGTACTCTGTGGTGACCTAATGGGAAGGAAATCCAAAAAGGAGGAGATAATATGTATAATTGATTCAATCTGCCATATAGTAGAAACCAACACAATATTGTAAAACAACTATACTTCAACAAATATTTTTTTAAAAAAAGAAATGGATTAATAAATACCAAAATAGTCATTTCCCAGACATATGAACTTGAGAAACTCACTATCCTAATTCAAGAACCCAATTCAGCATAGGTTTTCACAGGAGCACTTGGCTCTAAGCAAAATCAAGTAATTGGAACAATGTCTGATATACACTGATAGATGTCTTGAATAATCTAAACTGACATATATGAAAAGAGATCATAAAAACACTGGCATTTTTTAAATGTGTTATTTATGGCATTTTTGAAGCAAAACATTGTAATATTGTATCATTACTAGGAAATCTAGAAATAGATTAAATTTGATTACTGGTTATCATCAGGTTGGTAACATTCACAGTCCTGCTTATATCTCTGTGGGGTTTGAACATGGAGCTGCCAAGTTGGGCTCTTAGGATGCATGCTTGAAAAGACAAATCCTGGACTATGGAGTCATTTTTGGAACCATTTGTGAGCTAAGAGCTGATCACACCAGAAGCATCCCTAAAGAAAGGACCGTTTTTATAGAATACATTTTACCCCTGGATGAACGCTTCCTCCAATGTTTATTAGAACTTCCATGAGACTGGGTAAAGGCAGTATTTTAGGTTGATAGTGTCAATGCTATGTTCTTTGGGCTCGTAGAATTTCATTTTGGTTTCCATTAGTTTGTCTTTCTAACACTGTGAATCTGAGGGTGAGATTCTGAAATCTCTGTTCTTTCTACAGCATCACAGAAGTTGAGACATGTGTATAACATCTGGGTAATGATTTTTCAGTTCCAACTGTGTGCCTAAGTAAACCACTCTAACCATGAGTGTAAGAGTTTGGTAGTGACCCTTTGGCTGCTGGACTCGTCTGACCACACTGGTCTTTAGGATGAACACACGTTTCTCATTTATCGCTAGTCACTTTATTTTTTTATAAAACAGAACTATCTCTAAACCTTTATTTTTGCACGATGGGCTTCTTTTCAGGTAGATAAGTGCATTTTGCTTACATTTACAAGGGCATTAGTTGCAGACATGCAGATATACTTGAACTTCTACTCATCAGTGAAATTAAAAATCCAATTATTGTCCCTTTTTTATTCATATCCATCAACTCTCTGGTTAAGTCTTCCGTTCTTATCACAGTATATAATCTAAGACATGGACAGTTAAATTTTTTTTGTAACAAAAGTCAGACTTGTTTGTTCCATTTGCAAGATGATTTTGTTATTAAATAACAGTCACTGGTGATGGCTTATGTCAGATTGCCAGCCTTGAAAGGTCATGTTTGAAAAATTCATGCTAGCACTAAGTACTTCTGCTATTATTTATGTTAGATTGATAGCATTTTATAAACAGAAGAACCAGAGTGATATCAGGGCACAGGTAAGAAAATTCCTCCAAAGCAGAACAAACAAATCATATTGTTGGAATAGATGAAGAAATGCTCATATAACCACTAGGTCCAAAAAGTTTTCTGAAGCCACTCATCTGAACCAAACAAAAGCATTTTCTACTTTTGTGTGCTTTTTAAACTATCTATTGAAGTATGACACGTATCAAGAGCTTCACATTCTAAGATTATGGCAAAACTTGAAAATGAATGGAAAATTTTAGGACATCATCTGTGTTCTGCAGACAAATTTTCTTCTTAACCAGGTTCCTTTATACTGTATCTTTCCATGGCTGGTATCTTGCTATATATAAGAAGTGTGAGCAATTATTAAGACTTTTTACTCAAAAGTCTGATTATAATTTTTTTCACTGGGACGTGACCATATGTATGCTGAAACAACTAGGATATTTAAATTCAGTTAGAGAATAATGAGTTTCAGTCTGTCTCCTTGGTATCAAGAGTCAGAATCTATTGAAAGGATAAGGCTGACATTTATATACACATGCCTGAGAGTATACACACGTGCATATGTACAGATGCACAAAACCTACTAGAGATGCAATAGCAGTAAAGTACTCCATGAATGGTTCAGAAAATGTATCTGGTCTGAGACAGAATTTGCATGAATACATACATATCTTTCCAGACTGGTTAAGAGTTCTGACATTTGCACAAGAGAAAAGCCTGTGGGAGGCGGGAGAGGGGGAGAGATAACTTAGGAGTTTGGGATTAACATATACATACTACTATCAATAAAACAGTTAAACAACAACGACCTACTGTATAGCACAGGGAACTATAGTCCATACCTATAATGCAAAATAATCTGAAAAAGAACATTCATATATGTATGAATCACTTTGCTGTACAGTTGAAACTAACACACTGTAAACTAACTATACTTCAACTTTTTAAAGAGATTTTTTATTTCATTTATTTACTTTTGGCTGTTCTGGGTCTTTATTGCTGTACAGGTTTTTCTCTAGTTATGGCAAGCAGAGGCTACTCTTCAGTTGCAGTGCATGGGTTTCTCATTGATGGGCTTCTCTTGATGTGGAGTACAGGCTCTAGGGTGCACAGACTTCAGTAGTTATGGCGCATGGACTCAATAGTCGTGGTGCATGAGCTTAGCCACTCTGCAGCAAGCAGGAGTCCCCCAGATCAGGGATTGAACCTGGGTCTCCAGCATTGGCAGGTGGATTCCCCACCACTGAGCCACCATGAAAGCCTTATACTTCAATATTCTTCAATAATTTTTTAAAAAAAGAGAAAAAATTGTGACTTCCTTACTTTTCCTATAGGCTATTATAATTCCTCAAGGAATTGATTGCCAGATCAGGGATATCACATGTATCCATTTGTTTAAAGCACAGACATTTACTCTTACAGTTTGGAGGCTACAAAGCCAAGATTAAGGTGTCAGCAGGGACTGGTCCCTCTGAAAACTGTGAAGGAGAATTTGTTCCAGGTGTCTCTTGGCTTCTGGGACTTTTCTGACAATCTTTGTATTGCTTGGCTTATAGATTTATCACCTCAATCTCTGCCTTCAGTTTCACGTGGCATTCTTCCTGTGTGTGTGTGTGTTGTCCATATTTTCCCTTTTTATGAGAACACCAGTCATACTGGATTAAAGCCCACTCTAATATCCTCATTTTTTACTAACTTCACTAATAACATCTACAACAACCCTATTTTCAAATAAATTCACCTTCTGAGGGACTGGAGGGTCACAATTCAACCGATAGGACAAAGAAAAAGTAATCTAGCTGCTCAACAATTTTCTTGGGTCATGGAGAAGAAATGCAAACAATAAAAATAAAATATAATAATAGAAACAAAACTCCATGCATCAAAACTACTATCCTGATTCACAAGAACACTTACTTAAGAGCTACATGGAATAGGTATTCCCTCATCATGGGATCAATTGAAATTCCCAAGTTTTTCAATTTTGGGGAGAAACATCTAGTAAGTGTGATCTACTGTTTTTCACTAAGTGAAATGGAGTAAAACCATAGAATCATCAGAGCCACAGGGAACTCTAAAAACCTCCTGGGGTCAGGGATGAATGAACTGGAGCCCAGAGATGTAAATGATTTAAGGTCATGTGTCTAGTTCGTGGCAGATTAGAGATTCAAACTGTGACCCCCAGTTTTTATTTCAAATGCAATGAACTTTTCACTGATCCCAGAGTAAGGGGCTAATCTTGCCCTTCTAGTCCAGGTTATAGAATGTTACCTGATCTATTGCATGCTTGCCATTAGATTTCTATTTGTAACTAAAAGCTGTCTAAACCACTGTTTGGAACTGAGATAGATAAAAAAGAAAAGAAGTAAATAGATTTCCACCCCCTCTTCTCCAAACCCATGTCTTTGACATTCTCTAATGATTATAGGACTAACTTTCAGAGTTTAAAGGGGAAAATTGTACAAACATAATTAAACCCTTTATTTTGTATTGGAGCATAGCCAGTTAACAACGGTATGATAGTTGCAAGTGAACAGCGAAGGGACTCAGCCATACATATACATGTATTGATTCTACCCTAAACCCTCTCCCATCCAGGCTGCCACATAACATTCAGCAGAGTTCTCTGTGCTATACAGTACGTCCTTGTTGGTTATCCATTTTAAATACAGCAATGTGAACATGTCCATCCCAAACTCCCTAACTATCCCTTTTCCCCATCTTTCCCCCTAGCAACCATAAGTTCATTCTCTAAGTTTGTGACTCTCGTTCTGTTTTGTAAGTAAGCCCATTTGCATCATTTCTTTTTACATTCCACTTATAAAGGATGTCATGTGGTATTTCTCGTTCTCTGTCTGACTTACTTCTGTCACCCCTTGCACCCCTGGGCACACGCATGTGTACACACAGGCACTCTCATCCCTGAGCCCCATTCATGTTGCTGACAATCTCTAGGTCCATTCATGTTGTGGCAAATGGCATTATTTCATTCTTTATAATGGCTGCATAATATTTCACTGTAAATATGTACCACACCTTCTTTATCCATTCCTCTGTCAATGGATATTTAGGTTACTTCCATGTTTGGCTATTGCAAATGGTCAAGCAACCATCTTTTTTTTTAATTAAGAAATTCTTTAAATACTAATTTAGAAAGATCTCCAAGGTATATTGTTAGCTAAATAATGCAAAGAGCAGACCAGTGTATATAGGTTAATAGTTATGTTAATATATTTTCTCATATGTGAATATACTATCGCTTAAATAATACACACAAATGTTTCTGCTGTATCTATGAAAAACCCACAGTTAACACCATATTCAATGAAAGATTTCCCCCTAAGATCAGGAAAAAGAAAAGGGTCACCATTTCTATTCAACACTATGCTGGAAATTCTAACTAGTGCAATTAGGTACAGAAAAGAAATAAAAGACATTCAGACTGGAAAACAAGAAGTAAAACTATATCCATTCACAGAAAACATAATTTTATATATTGAAACCACTAAGAAAAATCCACCAAAAAACTATGAGATATAAAAAAATTCAGCAAAGTTACAGGATACAAGATCAATATATTAATATAAAAATCAGTTGTTCTTCCATATACTAGCAATGAACACCCACTAGGAAAGCAATCAAAAAACAAAAACAGAAAATAATGAGTGTTGGTGAGGATACAAAGAAATTAGAACCTTCAAACACTGCTGGGGGGAATAGGACATGATACAGTCACAGTGGAATACATCAGCAGTTCCTCGAAGAGTTAAACATAGACGTATCATTGACCCAGCAGTTCTACTCCTCCACACACAAACTTGCACATGAGTATTCACAGCAGCATTATTTGTAATAGTGGAAAGAAGGAAACAACTGAAATATTCAGCAATTGAGGAATGGATAAACAAAATGTGATGTATCTATGCAATGGAATACTATTGAGTCATAAAAAGGAATGAAGGTCTGATATGCTCTACAACATGGAAGAACTTTAGAAACATTATGCTAAATGACAGCATATTATATAATCCTACTTATATTAAATGTCCACTGCAATGGTTGCCAGGGAGTTAAGGGAGTGGGAATTGGGAGGTGTATAAAGTTTCATTTTGACATGATGGGGCATTCTGAAATTAGATAGGATTGATGTTTACAAAACACTGAATATACCAAAAATCACTGAATTATACACTTTAAAATGGTTAAAACAATGAATTTTATGTTTTATGTAAATATGCTTTACTTCAATTAAAAAATTTTTTTTAAAATATTGGGCCCCAGGGAAGTGAACTAAATGAAGGCAGGAAAAGGAGGGAAATATTCACTTTGTACCTTCTGTCCCTTTTGAATTTTATTTGATGTGAATTTGTGAAACACACAAAAAAAATGAAAATCAGGAACATAAATTGTTGGGCTTCAATTTTTACTCACAAAGGTAGTAAATTCCAAATTTGGAGATCAATGGATGGTTAAACCCGATTTTAAAGTTGCCAACTTTTACAGCCTTTAGAAATAGGATAGCGTCTTGCCTGTGGTTCAGTGGCTACAGTCCCATGTTCCTAATGCAGGAGACCCAGGTTCAATCCCTGGTCAGGGAAATAGATCCCACATGCTGCAACTAAGAGTTCACATGCTGCAACTCAAGATTCTACATGGCACAACTAAGACCCAGCACAGTCAAATCAATAAAAATAAATTTTAGAAAAAGGAAGAAATAGGACAGCTTCTCCTATGTTTAGGCAGACATGATTGTCTTTGCCTGTAGGTCAGATCATCTCTCAGAGCCTCCTCTCCATTCTAGATTCTAGAAAATCAATACTTCTGAGTGATGAGATTCGTGGTATAATTCCCATCCTCAATCAATAAACAAAAGAAAGTTAAACCCATTTATCTGTCCCATGTTGCTATGTGATGTGAATACCAGGCTGCGTCCACCAGCACCCATTCATTCCTCAGCTTAACTGGATTGGATTGTGTGTATGGGGTGGGTGGGTATGGGTGTGTTTCTGTGTGTGAGAGAGAGACAGAGTGATTTTCAAAGTCACTAAGACATCTGATGAAAATACAGACCCCTAGACCACACCTGGTTTTAGAAAAGGCAGAGGATCCAGAGATCAAATTGCCAACATCCACTGCATCATCAAAAAAGCAAGAGAGTTCCAGAATATCTAGTTCTGCTTTATTGACTATGCCAAAGCCTTTGACTGTGTGGATCACAATAAACTGTGGAAAATTCTGAAAGAGATGGAAATCCCAGACCATTTGACCTGTCTCTTGAGAAACCTGTATGCAGGCCAGGAAGCAACAGTTAGAACTGGACATGGAACAACAGACTGGTTCCAAATAGGAAAAGGAGTACGTCAAGGCTGTTTATTGTCACCCTGCTTATTTAACTTATATGCAGAGTTCATCATGAGAAACGCTGGGCTGGAAGAAACACAAGCTGGAATCAAGATTGCCAGGAGAAATATCAATAACCTCAGATATGCAGATGACACCACCCTCTGGCAGAAAGCGAAGAAGAACTAAAGAGCCTCTTGATGAAAGTGAAAGAGGAGAGTGAAAAAGTTGGCTTAAAGCTCTATGTTCAGAAAACTAATATCATGGCATCTGGTCCCATCACTTCATGGGAAATAGATGGGGAAACAGTGGTAACAGTGTCAGGCTTTATTTTTGGGGGCTCCAAAATCACTGCTGATGGTGATTGCAGCCATGAAATTAAAAGACGCTTCCACCTTGGAAGGAAGGTTATGACCAACCTAGATAGCATATTTTAAAGCAGAGACATTACTTTGCCAACAAAGGTCCGTCTAGTCGAGGTTATGGTTTTTCCAGCAGTCGTGTATGGATGTGAGAGTTGGACTGTGAAGAAAGCTGAGCGCCAAAGAATTGATGCTTTTGAACTGTGGTGTTGGAGAAGAGTCTTGAGAGTCCCTTGGACTGCAAGGAGATCCAACCAGTCCATCCTAAAGGAGATCAGCCCTGGGTGTTCATTGGAAGGACTGATGTTGAAGCTGAAACTCCAATACTTTGGCCACCTCATGCAAAGAGTTGACTCATTTGAAAAGACCCTGATGCTGGGAAGAATTGGGGTCAGGAGGAAAAGGGGATGACAGAGGATGAGATGGTTGGATGGCATCACTGACTCAATGGACATGAGTTTGGGTAAACTCCAGGAATTGGTGATGGAGGAGGCCTGGTGTGCTGCAATTCATGGAGTCACAAAGAGTCGGACATGACTGAGCGACTGGACTGAACTGAGACCACACCTAAACTCACTGAATCAGAATCTCAGGATCCATGAGGGCAGGACCCAATAATTGGTATTTTAAACCACTGCTGTAGTTAAAAGAAGTGCAATGTTATAACAGGTGAAAGGGGTTCAGAGTTGAGAGGTGCCTTACTTAGTATCCATAGACCTAAGGTTTCTTCCTCTAGGACAAGGAGTCAGCCATTTACCAGGGGGGTCTTTCCCAGAACCATATCTGCCTCGGGGCTTAAATTTCTTCATTGGAGGGTGCTACTCCTTTGGGTTAAAGCAAAGTAAACCATTAAGAAAATATCAGTTACTAAGTTCTCATACCGGGAGCTGACAATGGATCAGATCATGAATTCTTTATTGCCAAATTCAGACTTAAAGAAAGTAGGGAAAACCACTAGGGCATTCAGGTATGACCTAAATCAAAGCCCTTATGATAATATGGTAGAAATGACAAATAGATTTCAGGGATTAGAATTGATAGACAGAGTGCCTGAAGAACTATGGATGGAGGTTCATAACACTGTACAGGAAGCAGTGATCAAAACCATCCCCAAGAAAAAGAAATGCAAAAAGGTAAAATGGTTGTCTGAGGAGGACTTACAAATAGCTGAGAAAAGAAGAGAAGCAAAAGGCAAAGGAGAAAAGGAAAGATATATCCATCTGAATGCAGAGGTCCAAAGAATAGCAAGGAGAGATAAGAAAGTGTTCTTAAGTGATCAGTGCAAAGAAATAGAGGAAAACAATAGTATGGGAAAGTCTAGAGATCTCTTCAAGAAAATTAGAGATACCAAGGGAACATTTCATGCAAAGATGGGCTCGATAAAGGACAGAAATGGTACGGACCTAACAGAAGCAGAAGATATTAAGAAGAGGTAACAAGAATACACAGAAGAACTATACAAAAAAGATCTTCATGACCCAGATAACCACGATGGTGTGATCACTCACCTAGAGTCAAATATCCTGGATTGTAAAGTCAAGTGGGCCATAGGAAGCATCACTACGAACAAAGCTAGTGGAGGTGATGGAATTCCAGTTGATCTATTTCAAATCCTAAAAGATGATGCCGTGAATGTGCTTCACTCAATATGTTACCAAATTCGGAAAACTCATAAGTGGAGTTTTCTAATCCCAGGAAAAGGTCTGGACTGGAAACGGTCAGTTTTCATTCCAATCCCAAAGAAGGGCAATGCCAAAGAATGTTCAAACTACTGCACAATTGCACTCATTTCACACACTAGAAGGACTTCCCTTGTGGCTCAGCTGGTAAAGAATCTGCCTGCAATGCAGGAAACCTGGGTTCAACCCCTGGGTTGGAAAGATCCCCTGGAGATGGGAAAGGCTATCCACTCCAGTATTCTGGCCTGGAGAATTCCATGGACTGTATAATCTATGGGATCACAAAGAGTCGGACATGACTGAGCAACTTTCACTTCACTTCAATTCACACTGTAGCAGAGTAATGCTTAAAATTCTCCAAGCTAGGTTTCAACAGTAAGCGAACCAAGAACTTCCAGATATACAAGTTGGATTTAGAAAAGGCAGATGAACCAGAGATCAAATTGTCAACATCCACTGGATCACAGAAAAAGCAAGAGAAATGCAGAAAAACATCTCTGCTTCTTTGACTACACTAAAGTCTTTGACTGTGTGGATCAGAGCAAACTGGAAAACAGTGACACACTTTATTTTCTTGGGCTCCAAAATCACTGCAGATGGGGACTGCAGCTATGAAATTAAAATATGCTTGCTCCTTGGAAGAAAAGCTATGACAAACCTAGAGAGCATAGTCAAAAGCAGAGACATTACTTTGCCAACAAAGGCCCATACAGTCAAAACTATGGTTTTTCCAGTAGTCGTGTATGGATTTGAGAGCTGGACCATAAAGAAGGCTGAGCGCCAAGTGATAGATCTTTTGAATTGTGCTATTGGAGAAGACCCTTGAGAGTCCCTTGGACTGCAAGGAAATCAAACCAGTCAATCCTAAAGGAAATCAGTCCTGAATATTCACTGGAAGGATTGATGCCGAAGTTGGAGCTCCAATACTTTGGCCACCTGATGCGAAGAGCTGACTCATTAGAAAAGACTCTGATGCTGGGAAAGACCGAAGGCAAGAGGAGAAGGGGACGACAGAGGATGAGATGGTTGGATAGCATCACCGACTCAATGGACATGAGTTTGAGTAAGCTCTGGAAGATGGTGAAGGACAGGGAAGCCTGGTGTGCTGCAGTCCATGGGGTCACAAAGAGTCAGATATGACTCAACGACTGAACAACAACAAGGTCTCAGTATGAATTAAAGTGTGAGTTTGCTTTCCAAATCCATTAACTGACTGTAAGGCTCATAAAGGCCAGGTCACAGTAGAGGTAATTTTTAATGTGAGGTTACGTCAGTGATGGGATCAGCAGAGCAGCACTGTTTTCTGTGTTTTTCTTTTTGTTTAATATTTGGCTGCACCCTGCAGCATGTGGGACCTTAGTTGCCTGACCAGGTGTCAAACCTGCACCCCCTGCATTGGAAGGCAGAGTCTTAAACACTGGACTGCTAGGGAAGTCTCAGCATCACTGATTCAGCCCAAAAGCTAGAGAGATGCTTGAGAGTGTACATGTGATGTGGGGGGTGGGATAGAGGTGCCATCTTAGGGGGTTTGAAGGAATATTACTTATACACTCTGTGTGTAATAAACCACCCTAAACTGGTGGCTTAGAACAATGGTTTAGTATTTCTCTCAAGTCTGTGGGTCATACTGGTGTCACTAAGCCTTTCACTCTGGGATTCTTCCTAGTCTGGGTGTCGTAGGGAATTGTTCCAAGAGACAAAACCAGAAGCTGAAAAGCCACCTGAGGCTCCTGAACTTACATACAATCACTTCTGGTACCTTCTGTTGGTCAGTAAAAGTGCCTAGACGAGCCCAGACTCCAGGAGTGGGCAAATGGCCTCTACCTGTTGATGTGTGTGTGTTAGTCGCTCAGTTGTGCCCAACTCTTTGCAACCCCATGGACTGTAACTTGCCAGGCTCCTCTGTCCATGGGATTCTCCAGGCAAGAATATTGGAGTGGGTTGCCATTCCCTTCTCCAGGGAATCTTCCCACCCCGGGAATCAAACCTGGGTCTCCCGCATTGCAGGCAGATTCTTTACCATCTGAGCCACCAGGGAAGTCAGACCTTTTGATGAGTAGCTGCCAAATATCTCTGCCAGGCTTTACAATCTACAACAGGAGGCAGCATGAAGACCCTAGACATCCAGAGAAGAGACTTCAAAGATGAAGAGGGGAAGCAAGAGAAGATTACTATGAAGAGGTTCAAAGACATGAAGGTGAACACTGCCTAATTTAATCCTTTTCCTTGGACTCACCAACTGGACAAATCTCCCTAAATGCAAAGGAGGGAAGAGACAGACAACACATCTCTCTGCCTTTCAGTAAGTGTACAATAGCAGTTTCCATTTACTAGTAAGGAAATTTGAACTTCTATAGACTCCTAACTGATTAAGTCACATACCATTTAGAATTCAAGTGCCAAGAGAGATTGCTACCTGGTTAAGAATGGTGATGGTCTCTCATATAGAGTCTAAGCACCTGCACTTCCTAATAACCATCATTTTGGCTCCATTTTTTACAGTGTTTTGCTTTTCACATATTCTATCTTTTAACCTCTGCCCTATGATAAAGGTACCATGATGGGTCTCAATTTATCAATGAAAACAAGGCTGAGGGAAGCTAAGAGAGTTGTTTAAGGTCACTTGAGCCAGTAAAGGCAAAGCCAGCATTCACACCCAGGTAGGCTGAAGCAGCTTCCACTCTTTTAAGCATACACCACCCCCTCTGCATTTAGAGGTGTTTGTTGTTGATGATGATAACATGGATGGTGGCCGTGGCTTTGTCATTTCAAACACCAAGATATAAAATGGTTTTTATTTTGCTTCTTAAAAAGAAATGACTATGGAAAGAAAAAAAATATCCAAAGAAATCAACACTCCCTGGACTTCCCTGGTGGTCCAGTGCTTAAGACTCCCAGCTGTTACTACAGCAGGCACGGGTTTAATCCCTGGATGGAGAACTAAGATCCTGCATACCACGTGGTCAAGAACAAGTATTTGTTGGACTCCCCTCGTGCTTAAGTGGTTAAGAATCCATCTGCCAGTGCAGGGGACATGGGTTCAATCCCTGGTCAAGGAGGATTCCACATGCCACTGAGCAGCTAAGCCTGTGTGCCCCAACTACTGAGCCCCAGTGCTGCAACTACTAAAGCCCGTGCGCATGAACCTGTGCTCCGCAACAAGAGAAGCCACTGCAGTGAGAAGCCTGCACACTGTAACTAGAAAGCAGGCCCCACGCCCCACAACTAGAGAAAGCCCTTGCACATCAATGAAGACCTAGCACAACCAAAAAAGTATTTGTTGAACAGTAAGAATATATTAAGGGCTTCCCTGGTGGCTCCATGGTAAAGACTCCGCCTGCCAATGCAGGAAACTCAGGTTTGATCCCTGGATTGAGAAGATCCCCTGGAGGAGCAAATGGCAACCCACTCCAGTGTTCTTGCCTGGAGAATCCTTGGACAGAGGAGCCTGGCAGGCTGTAGTCCAAGGAGTCACAAAAGAGTCAGACATGACTGAGCCACTTAGCAATGACAATGAAAAATATATTATCTGAACATTTGTCAAGGTAAAACGTAAAATCCTTACCAAAAACAAAAAAAGAGTGAGAGAAATAAAAAAAAAAGAAAAGAAGAGAGAGAGAGAAAGAAATACCGATAGGCATTTTCTGTGAGAATAAAGAAAACACCTATTCTGGATGGGGAGCACATGTACACCCATGGCGGATTCATGTCAATGTATGGCAAAACCAATACAATATCGTAAAGTAGAAAAATTAATAAAAAAGAAAACACCTATGGAGAGCTTGCTAGTAGGCTGTCACTAGGTGTTTTTATATAATATGTTGCTGTTTTTGAGGTAAATACTGTCCTCAGGGTATAGATAAGAGGGAAAATAAAGGTGGTTAGAATTACTCAGGGTCTTAATTCTTAGGTTTTCCTAAAGTGTTACTTTTCAAAAGGACTTTTGTAACATACTTATTTTGCCAATCATACCCTATAAACTAAAATTAATTTGAAGATACTTTTTCAAAAATGACCAACCACAGGATTTTAGCAAACATCAGCCAAGTTGTCTTAAGGAGATTTCATTCTCATCATATGAATTAGAAACTTTTAAGCTTCTCTAAGAGTTTAAAAACCAAGTTCGTCAAAGACTTTATGCCACCAAAAGTAAAATATTCAGCAGTACTCTGAGATAACCAGTATATGTGGGGACAGACGTAACAGTTAAGGGAAGAGAAATTATTTCACATCTTACGTCCTAGGAGAAAAAGCTAAAGGAAATATGAATTGCACAGTTACTAGGAAAAACTTAGGTAATTATGGTTTTTTAAGAAACGACTTTAGAGACTTTAATTCCCTTTAAAATAGAGGGACTGAGAGCCTTTCAAAAGGTAATTGTCACATATTAAGACATATAAGCAATATTAGAACAGATTTTCCTTCTCATTCTGCTCCATTAAAAGGTTTTAATCTTGATCCACCTAAAACTTCTATCTTCCAGTGAGCATTAAGTATCAACCTCTATCCAAGCTGCTGATCACGTGTTCCATACAGTATAAAATTCATTTGTATCAAGTGTATAATTCAATGACTTGGGCTTCCCTCATAGCTCAGTTGGTAAAGAATCTGCCTGCAGCACAGGAGACCCTGGTTCAATTCCTGTGTTGGGAAGATCCCCTGGAGAAGGGAAAGGCTACCCACTCCAGTATTCTGGCCTGG
Organism: Giraffa tippelskirchi; assembly: GCF_054371585.1. Taxonomy (NCBI): domain Eukaryota; kingdom Metazoa; phylum Chordata; class Mammalia; order Artiodactyla; family Giraffidae; genus Giraffa; species Giraffa tippelskirchi. Next base: position 20,584,327 of record NC_137283.1, on the reverse strand, counting down.
GGAATTCCATGGGCTGTATAATCCATGGGGTCGCAAAGAGTCAGACACGACTGAGCAACTTTCACTTCACTTTCACTTTAGTAACTTTACCAAGTGGTACAATTATCATCATAAATCAGTTTAAATATAGTTTTATCTCCCCCAAGGAGATCTCTCTTGCCAGTGATCTCTGTTCTTAGTCGTAACTTCAGACAACTAACCTAGTTTCTGTCTGTAAATTTGCCTTTTCTGACTATTTCATGTACATACAATATATGCCTGCTTGTGTGTGGCTTCTTTCACTTAGCGTCATGTTTCTGAGGTTCTGACATAACACATATCAGTAGTTTGTTCCTTTTTGGAGCTGGAAAGTATTCCATTGCATGTACCTGCCACATTGTGCCTATCCATTCATCAGTTGATAGACAATTAGGTCGTTTCTAGTTTGGGACTGTTATGAGTACAGGTTCTCTGAATACTAGGGTGGGATTCTATGTATGGACACATGTTTCCATTTCTCTTGGGTAGACACCTAGGAATAGAATTGCTGGTCACAGAGTAGTTTTATGTTTGACTTTTTTGAAAAAATTGCTATTTTCCAAAGAGGTATGAGTGAGTTGTGAGATGAGAAAGATCATTTGCTCAGAGCTGGTCTAAAACCCAACTGCTATCTCTATTCGACCCCAACCAAATTCACAAGGCTGTTCTTCAGTGAGCTCCTCTCTAACTTACATGTGTGAGGATAAGGTTTAGGGGCAGAACTGCTAGAATCACCATGGTAGCTTTCTCTGGGTGGAAAGACCTTTCTAGGGGGACTTTCTAAGAAAAGTCATAATGGGTATGCAAAATCTAAAGGAAGAGAAAATGTTTCCCATATCAAGCAGCCTGCAGTAACTATTTACTGGATACAGAGCTTTTGTCTGGGATGATACAAAAGCTGTGGAAATGGATAATGGTGATGGTTGCACAACATCACAAATATGCTTAAATACTTAAGGCCACTGAATTGTACACTTAACAATGGATACAATGGGGCTCCCTTGGTGGCTCAGTGATAAAGAATCCACCTGCCAACACAGGAGACACAGGTTCGGTCCCTGATCCAGGAAGATCCCACATGCCTTAGAGCAACTAAGCCCGTGCACCACAACTATTGAGCCTGTGCTCTAGAGCCCAGGAGCCACAATTACTGAGCCCATGTGCTGCAACTACTGAAGCCCGCATGCCCTACATCCCGTGGTTCACAGCAAGAGAAGCCAATGTAATGAGAAGCCTGTGCATCGCAACTAGAGAGTAGCCGCTGCTCACTGCAACTAGAAAAAAGCCCACGCGGCAATGAAGTCTCAGCACAGCCAAAAATAAATAAGTAAAATTATTATTTTGTTACAGCTACAAGTTAACTTTTATGTTACATATATGGTACCACATTTTTAAAGAAAAGCTAAGAAAAGCATTGGGTCACATCATTCCTGTGCATAAACTACTCATTGTCCTCCCATCACTCAGAATAAAATTCAACTTTCTTACAAAGGCTTATGACACGCTGCACAATCTAGCTCTCAGCACTCTTCCACCTGTCTTGTGCCTCTGCCACTCTTTGTCACTTTGGCCTCCTTTCTCTTTCTTAAACCTTGAGCTAAGAGGCTTTTCCCAGTTCTCCTGCTGGACCCAATCTCGTCCTCCAAGCCTCAACTCAAATTTATCTTCTCAGAGTTGTTGCTGTTTGGTTGCTCAGTCAAGTCTGATTCTTTGTGACCCCATGGACTGTAGCCTGCCAGCCTCCTCTGCCCATGGGGTTTCCCAGGCAAGAATACTGAAGTGGGTTGCCATTCCCTTCTCCAGGGGATCTTCCCGACCCAGGGATTGAACCCATGTCCTCTGCTTGGCAGGCAGATTCCTTACTGCTGAGACACCAGGGAAACCCTTCTTCTCAGAGAGACCCTCCTTAAGTAGCCTCCCCAAGTCAGTCTGTCTCTCCTTCCTCCATGCTCTGTTCATTTCCTTCCCAGCACTTACTACAAGCAGCAATTATTTTTTACTATTTTACTGCCTGCCTCCCCCAGTAGAAGTAAGCTCCAAGGTGGCGAGCTCCTTCTCCGTTTTGTTTACCCTCTACGCCTAAACACAGGTATACTGCCTGGTACAGAGCAAGCCTTTGAAAAATATTTATTGAACATGATAAATAAACAGAGCTCTCTCAAGTGTCAAGGAGTGAGACTTAATTGCAATTTTAACTACATTAAGCTTGCATTTAAACATTCATTTTGCAGTTGGTTTTCTAATAAAAAATAATAACCTTCATTGGCCTAGTTTCATACTAATGATTTTTATAAGACTTTCCCACATGGAAGTGTGGTATGGAAAAAAATAATCTGGGAAGACTTGTTTCCCTCACATCAATGATCACTTTTGTTTCTGTTTTTTAAAATGTTTCTTATTTTATACATTTGGTTGCTTTGCTGCGACATGTGGGATCTAGTTCCCTGACCAGGGATCGAACCTGGGCCCCCTGCATTGGGAGTGTGGAGTCTTACTGGACCATGAGGGAAGTCCCTCAATGATCACTTTTTAGAAACCATGTATAAGAGACAAAAAAAAAAAAAGATGAAGATATTTTTAAGCTCCTTTACACACAAATTATGTATTTTTGAAAAAGATCACAGACAAGGGAATCTTACACCTTTCTAACTAAATATTTTCCAGAGCAAAATTAACTCCTTTGCTTAAAGTCAAAAGAATGAATGCTAAATTCTAAAAGTATAATATGGAGTGGGCAAAAAAATTCCTGAGAGAGATGGAAGAAAACTGAATTCACATTTTAAAATTCTGTAATATCTGTGGAGCCTTAACTCTTGTGTACTGGCTACATGGTAAGTTTACTATTTGTAACAAAAGTGACAAAGTCAGAATCATCTATCCAATGTCAAAGCCCCTATTGGTCCAAACCGCAAAACATAAAGAATCCACTCTCATTCTGATCCTCTGTCCTCGGAGTATTCCACACCTGACCTCTACGGCACCTTGTCCTGAACTGTCTTCTAAAGCATCACCCCATCATCCTGTTCCAGTTAAAACCTACCTATGCTATATTCAATCCTTCAAGCCAGCATTATGGCAGAGAATCTGATCAACAAAACCATAACGATGTGTTTATGGAACCCAAAGCATTTTAAGGGCCAGCACAGATTGTCCACTAACACAAGTTAGCCGCGGCCTCTTCAAGACAGAGACTTTAATAAGCTGCATGACTTCAGTAGTGAAATACAAGGAGCGCAGGAGGAGACGAACGTTTCAGATGACAAAGCACAGCCTGAGGCACCCTCAACACACTGAAAGAGGAGAGGACCAGCAGACCTTTGGCTATGTGAGACTGAGACACTCAGGAGATAGACTTGGGCTGGAAAAATTACATTTGAGAGCATCAGCCCATGAATGACCACTAGAAGCACGGCAGTAGGAGTACCTCACATTGTCCAAGAAAAGCGGCTCGAGCGAGATGAAAGAGTCGCTCGTCTTGGTTTCTGCCAGCACCCTTTGGTCGGCCTCTCTCTCAGAGCCTGCTGGCCATTCCTGCCACCTCCATTCCTTCTCATTTCAGCAGCTGGAGGGGTCCTTTTGATGACCGAGTCTTTTCCTCAAAACTCCCCAGAGACTACACCCATCTCCCTGAGAAAAGACCAAGTCATGGCAATGGCTTACGAGGACCGCAGGATCTGGGGCCCGTTGCTTCTCTGACCTCATATCCAAGGGTTCACAGCAAACCGCCACGGGGGGCATTCTCCTGTCCTCAAACACCCCAGGCTGACTCCTTGCCTATGGGGCTTCGTCAGAGATGCTTTGCTAGGTACCCACATGTCAGTTTCTCTACTTTTTTTTTTTTAATAAATTTATTTATTTTAGTTGGGGGCTAATTACTTTACAATATTGTAATAGTTTTTGCCATACATTGACATGAATCAGCCATGAGTTTACATGTGTTCCCCTTCTCTACCTTTTTTAAGGCTTTGCTCAAACATCTCAGAAAGGCCTACACTGACCTATTCTTCCTTTAAATTCCCACCACCCCCTTCCCCATACTCCCTACCCTCCTGCTCATTTTCTCTTCTAAAGCACTTATTAACATCTAGTTTTGTAATGATTTGTTTTATTAAGTGGACACTTAAAAATGTCTCTAAGAGAAGGAAGTCTTATTTGCTTTGTTTGCTAATGCATCCCAAGTACTTAGAACAGCGACAGGCATATAGTAAGCTCAATATATATTAGTTAAACATCAAATGAAATCTAGAGAGAATCCTAAGGAATTTGAACATTAAATGATAGGCAGAAGATCAGATTACCCCTATAGAAATTGATAAAAAGCTTTCTAAAAGACAAAAGAAAATTTGGAGATTATGATTTAAATGAATAAAAGCGAGAAAAACTTTCAAAAATGAAGTGGTCAAGAGTGTCTAATGCTGCCCAAGGGCCAAATGAGATGAAGAGTAAAAGACACCTCCTGGAGTTAGTAACAAAGAATGCATGGACCTTGGAGACAGAAGTTTCAGTCACTTGTGGCTAAGACACATCAGAAGAATTTCAAAAGAGTTTACTAAAAGTTCGGAGAAAAGGGACTTCCCTGGTAGTCCAGTGGCTAAGACTCTGCACTCTCAATGCAGGAGGCCCAGGTTCAATCCCTGGTCAGGGAATTAGATCCCACATGCTGCAACTAAAAAGATCTCACATGTCACAACTAAAGATTCTGCACAGAGATGGAAGATCTCACATGCTGTTATTAAGACACAGCACAGCAAAATAAATTAAAAAGAAAAAGCAGATGTTGACAACACTTCTAAGGTTTAACTCTGGAGGCATGGTTCACTGGAGGCTACCACATATAACAGACAACCACGCAACTCTCAGAGTTTTCTTCATTAAAACTGTGCTCCCTTACATATTCTGTCCAGAGACCCTCATCAAAGGAAAAGACAGTGACTTATGAAACCATTTTTTCCAGCATCAATTCTTTCAAGAGTTTTTCTTTTGTATATCAATTGAAAGTATGTATGACTTATTATTTTAAGTCAGCTTCACAGGGGCTTCTCTGGTGGTCTAGTGCTTAAGCATTTGCCTACTAATGCAAGAGACATGGGTTTGATCTCCGATCTGGGAAGATCCCACATGCCACAGAGCGACTAAGCCCATGCACCACAACGACTGAGACAGTGATCTAAAGCCCACAAGCTACAACTATTGAGCCTACATGCTACAACTACTGAAGCCCATGTGCCTAGATCCTGTGCTCCACAACAAGAAAAGCCACCTCAACGAGGAGCCCAAGCACTTCAACGAAAAGTAGCTCTCAATCCACACAATTACAGAAAGCTTGTGTGGAGCAATGTAGATCTATTGCAGCCAAACATAAATTTTAAAAAGACAGTTTGAAAAATTACTTCCTTCCCATTAGCCTGAGAATCTCTAGGCCTTCTGACACCTACCCTTGAAAATGCAATTTCCAACATACTGTACTTAAGCTATAAGGCACCATAACCCATTAAACTTAACACAGTAAAAAGTACTTAAGCCCCAAAGCCAGCTTTTTATTTAATTGGGAAACATTAAAGACATTCCCACTAAAGTGAGGTATATGGCAAGGATGCCCACTGTCTCTACTACTACATATTGAACACCTTGTTGGAGGATCAGCCAATGTAATCAGACAGGAGGAAGCAATGTGAGTCATAAGAACTGGAAAACAAGAAGTAAAACTATACCTGCAGATGATATAATGATATACCTGCAAAAGCCAACTGGTTCAACAATAACACTAATTTAAACAATAAAATAGTTCAATAATATAGCAGGATATAAAATTAACTTGCAGAAATCAACAGGCTCATATACACAAGCAATGACCAGTTAAAAGGCACAATAAAAACTAAAAGCCATTTACAACAGCCACAACAACAAAGATAAAATATTTAGGTATTCAGTTCAGTTCAGTCGCTCAGTCATGTCTGACTCTTTGCAACCCCATGGACCGCAGCACACCAGGCCTCCCTGTCCATGACCCAACTCCTGGAGTTTACTCAAACTCATGTCCATTGAATCAGTGATGCCATCCAACCATCTCATCCTCTGCTGGCCCCTTCTCCTCCTGCCTTCAATCTTTCCCAGCATCAGGGTCTTTTCCAATGAGTCAGTTCTTCACATCAGGTGGCCAAAGTATTGGAGTTTCAGCTTCAACATCAGTCCTTCCAATGAACACCCAGGACTGATCTCCTTTAGGATGGACTGGTTGGATCTCCTTGCAGTCCAAAGGACTCTCAACAGTCTTCTCCAACACCACAGTTCAAAAGCATCAATTCTCTGGCGCTCAGCTTTCTTTAGAGTCCAACTCTCACATCCACACATGACTACTGGAAAAACCATAGCCTTGACTAGACAGACCTTTGTTGGCAAAGTAATGTCTCTGCTTTTTAATATGCTGTCTAGGTTGGTCTTAAATTTCCTTTCAAGGAGTAAGCATCAAAAAAAAAAGGAGCAAGTAATTTCATGGCTGCAGTCACTACCTGCAGTGGAGCCCCTAAAAACAAAGTCAGCCACTGTTTCCATTGTTTTCCCATCTATTTGCCATGAAGTGATGGGAGTGGATTTAGGTATTAATTAACAAGAAATATGTAAGTCATATGAGGAAGTCTCATATAAGCATTCCTGAAATATGTATACTTCATGGAAAGATAGTCCTTATTCTTGGAAAGCATAATCCATCATAAAGATGTCACCTATCCCTAAATTATAAATGTAATGCAATTACAATAGAAATACCAATAAGTTATTGTTTCTGGAGCTAGACAAGTTGATTCTAAACTTCATATGTATTTTTAAAAATAGAGTTCACAAGAATAGGTAGAAAAACTCCAAAAGGCCGGAGGGAAGACTAACTCCAATAGATATTAAAACATACCATAAAATCTCTATAATTAAAACTGTGCGGTACTGGAGCATAAAATAGACAGACTAGCAGAAAAAATAGGAAGTCCAGAAATAGACCCAAGTATATATGGAAATTTAGCATTAGACTATATGTTCAGGATAAATACCCAGAAGTGAGACTGATGAGGCAAAGGGAAAACATAACTATTTTTAGATTATTAGTGCCTTTTTTTTCTCACAGGTTTACCAGCAGTGTGTCTTGTCAAACTTTTGAATTTTTGCCATTTACATGAAATGAAAGTGGCATCTCAGTGCAGTTTTAATTTTCTCTCTCTTATTATGAGTGAAATTTAATATCTTTTCATTTATTCAAGAGCATTTTGTATATTTTTATATCATCCTTTTTATGAAGGTGCAATTTACATACAACAAAATGTACAGATCTAAAGTGTTCAGTTCAATGAATTTTGACAATTGAATACACCTCTGTAGCCATCACTCAGAACAAGATCTAGAACATTTCCATCACCCCAGAAAGTCCCCTTGAGTTATTTTCCAGTCAGTCCTCCTACTCCCTCCAGAAGCAACCACTTTCTGCTTTCTCTCACCATAGATTAGTTTTGTTTGTTCTTTGTCTTTGTATAAATGGAACATACAATATGCATATCTACTATGTGCATGTCTCTAAGTATTTTGCTCAACTTCATTTTTTGATTCATCCATTAATCCATGTTGAGCATTAGTTCATTTCATTAGTTCATTTCCAGTTATTATTGAGTAGAATTCCATTCTAAGGATATAACACAACAATTGAAAAATTAAATTTTATCTTCCATATGGATTCTCACTATTGAAGAACAGAGTTGCAAATATGGAAAGGGGGAAGATCAGAATGAATCCTGCCATATTTGATTGGAACTGGAGCTATTGGTATGAACTTACAGCTCTTAATACATACAGCTAGATGTAGAAATGACTTCAGGTATGTGTAGGTGTCCGCTTCATGGATCACGGCCTTATTGTGGTGAAGGGGCCTGCATAACTCAATAAAGCTATGAGCCATGCCATGCAGGGCCACCCAAGATAGACACGTCACAGGGAAGAGTTCTGACAAAAAGTGGTCCACTGCAGGAGAAAATGGCAACCCACTCCAGTATTCATATTCATGCAAAAAGATATGACACTGGAAGAGGAGCGCCCCACCCCCGTCCCAGGTCTGAAGGTGTCCAATATGCTCCTGGGGAAGAGGAGAAGGCAGTTACTAATAGCTCCAGAAAGAATGAAGTGGCTGGGCCAAAGCAGAAAGGATGCTCAGTTGTGGATGTGTCTGGTAGTGAAAGTAAAGTTTGATGTTGTGAAGAACAGTATCACATGGGAACCTGGGATGTTAGCTCCATTATTCAAGCTATATTGGATGTGGGCAAGCAGGAGATGGCGAGATTGAACACTGACATCTTAGGAATCAATTAAGTAAAATGGATGGGAATGGATGAATTTTATTCAGATGAGCATTATATCTACTACTGTGGGAAAGAATCCCTTAGAAGAAATGGAGGAGCCCTCATAGTCAACAGGAGTCCAAAATGCAGTACTTGGGTGCAAAATGACAAATAATCTTCAAAAATGACAAATAATCTCGGTTCCTTTCCAAGGCAAATGATTCAGCATCACAATAATCCAAGTCTATGCCCCAACCACTGACGCTGAAGAAGGTGAGGTTGATAGGTTCTATGAAAACCTATAACACCTAGAACTAGCACCAAAAAGAGATGTCCTTTTCATCATAGGTTGTTGAAATGCAAAAATGGGAAGTCTAGAGATACCTGGAGTAATGGGCAAGTTTGGCTTTGGAGTATAAAATGAAGCAGGACAAAGACTAACAGAGTTTGCCAGGAGAACACACAGGTCATAGCAAACACCCTCTTCCAAAAACACAGGAGACAACTTTACACATGGACATCACCAGAAATCAGACTGATTGTGTTCTTTGCAACCGAAGATGGAGAAGCTCTAAACAGTCAGCAAAAACAAGACCTGGAACTGACTGTGGCTCACAGCATGAGCTCCTTATTGCAAAATTCAGGCCGAAATTTAAGAAAGTAAGAAAAACTACTAGGTCTTTTAGGTATGATCTAAATAAAACTCCTTATGTTTATACAGTAGAGGTAATGAACAGATCCAAGGTATTAGATCTGATAGACAGAGTACCTGAATAACTATGGACAGAAGTTCATAACATTGTACAGGAGGCAGTGACCAAAACCATCCAAAAGAAAGAGAAATGCAAGAAGGCAAAGTGGTTATCTGAGGGGGCCTTACAAACAACCACGGAAAGAAGAGAAGTGAAAGGCAAGGGAGAAAGGCAAAGATATACCCAACTGAATGCAGAGTTCCAAAGAAGAGCAAGGAGAGATAAGGCCTTCTTAAATGAACAATGAAAAGAAATAGAGGAAAACAACAGAATGAGAAAAACTAGAGATTTCTTCAAGAAAATTGAAGATATCAAGGGAACATTTCATGCAAGGATGGGCACAATATAGGACAGAAATGGTAAGGACCTAACAGAAGCAGAAGATATTAAGAAGAGGTGGCAAGAATACATACAAGAACTATACCAAAAGAGGTCTTAATGACCCAAGTAACCACAATGGTACGGTCACTCACCTAGAACCAGATATCCTGGAGTATCAAGTCAACTGGGTCTTAGGAAGCATTACTGCAAACAAAGCTAGTGGAGGTGATGGAATTCCAGCTGAGCTACTTCAAATCCTAAAAGATGATGCTGTTAAAGTGCTTCACTTAATATGCCAGCAAATCTGGAAAACTCAGCAATGGCCACAGGACTGGAAAAGGTCAGTTTTCATTCCAATCCCAAAGAAGGGCAATGCCAAAGAATGTTCAAACTACCATATAATTGCCCTCATTTCATATGCTAAAAGTGTTATGCTCAAAATCCTTCAAGATAGGCTTCAGCAGTATGTGAATGACCAAATTCCAGATACTCAAGCTGGGTTTATAAGGAAAGGCAGAGGAACCAGAGATCAAACTGCAAACATTTGTTGGATCATGAAGAAAGTAAGGGAATTCCTGAAAAACACCTACTTCTGCTTTACTGACTATGCTAAAGCCTTCGACTGTGTAGATCACAACAAACTGTGGAAAATTCTTAAAGATATGGGAGTACCAGACCATTTTATCCGTCTCCTGAGAAACCTGTATGTGGGTCAAGAACAACAGCTAGAACCTTACATGGAACAATGGACTGGTTCAAAACTGGGAAAGGAGTACAACAAGTCTGTATATTGTCACCCTGTTTATTTAACTTACATGCAGAGTACATCATGAAAAATTCTGAGCTGGATGAATCACAAACTGTAATCAAGACTGCCAGGAGAAACATCAACAGCCTCAGATCTGCAAATGATACCACTCTAACGGCAAAAAGTGAACAGTAACTAAAGAGCCTCTTGATGAGGATGAAAGAGGAGAGTGAAAAAGCTGGCTTAAAACTCAACATTTAAAAACTAAGATCATGGCATCTGGTCTCATCACTTCATGGCAAATAGGGCAAAAGTGGGAGCAGTGACAGATTTTATTTTCTTGGGCTCCAAAATCACTGTGACTGTAGCCATGAAATTAAAAGACGCTTGCTCCTTGGAAGGAAAGCTAGGATAAACCTAGACAGTGTATTAAAAAGCAAAGACATCACTTCGCTGACAAAGATCCATATGTATGGTCCAAGTTATGGTTTTCCTGGTGGTCATATTTAATGTGAATTGATGCTTTTGAATTCTGGTGCTGGATAAGACTCGAGAGTCCTTTGGATTGCAAGGAGATCAAATCGATCAATCCTAAAGAAAATCAACCCTGAATATTCATTGGAAGGACTGATGCTGAAGCTGAAGCTCCAAAACTTCGGCCACTTGAGGTGAAGAGCCAACTCACTGGAAAAGACCCTGATGCTGGGAAAGACTGAAGGCAAAGGAGAAGTGGGCAGCAGAGGATGAGATCGTTAGATAGCATCACTGACTCAATGGACATGAATTTGAAAAACCCCAGGAGATAGTGAAGGACACAGGAGCCTGGTGGGCTGCAGTCCACGGGGTCACAAACAGTCAGACGTGACTTAAGGACTGAACAACAACAAATGTGTAGGTATACGTGTGTATGTACGCATATACATGTATACCCTGGCTTTGACAGCATGGGAACAGTGTCTTTCCAAAAGTAACGAGTATACCCACCATCTATACCTTGGTTTCTAAATATCACTCTTTTTGAAAAGAATCAGCACACTTTAGGAGAAGTGGCTGATTCCAGGATTGAGGCCGACAAGTACGATGCTAGTCTGGAACATCTTCTGCCAGACAGTAAGAATACTCTCAAAAAACAATGTTACTGTCTCACAAGGACAGAGGAGGTGGTGTGGAGGAACTTTCACTGGCCAATTTTAGACAATATGAGCATCAAAATGCATAAATACAAGAAAGGATTATAACACATTTTTAAAAATCCACAAGTCCCTATTGTTACTAAAAATTAAAAAAAAAAAAAAAAACAACTAATGTTGGGTAGAGGGAAAGGTTTTTTAAAAGAGAGAATAATATCAACTCAACAATGTAAGAAGAAGGACTTCCCTGGTGGTCTGGTGGCTAAGACTCCGCACTCCCAATGCAGGGGACCTGTGTTAGATCCCTGGTCAGGGAACTAGATCCCATAGGCTGCAACTAATGCGTTTATATGCTGCACCTAGAAGACCCTGCATGCTACAAACAAGACCCAGCACAACCAAATAAATATATATAAGAACAAATGATAGAAATAGAGAAATCACCATTTTATAATCACTTGGGGAATAACTGATTTAGACAAAAGTCACCATGGTGTAGAAGGCTGCTGGAAGTCAGGACATTCACATGAACTCATGTGAATTCCTTATTAATTATACAAGGGAAATGGACAGTTATAATGGTAGACTCAGCAGGCACCATATTAACCAAGTGATGAAAGTAAACACTGCCCATAATTGTGCACACTGATATCATGTGTCTCTGAGTGGATGCGCTGAGAAGTACATAGAATTCTATCCAAAAATGCTGAATCTCATCATAAGGAAAGAATTAGAGAGTTCCAAATTAAGGGACGTTTGGCAACTGGAGCTTGGGCTCCAAAAATAACAGTGGCATGAAAGACAAAAAGAGGAGACTAAAGAAATAAGACAACCAAATGCAATGTGTCATCGTTCACCGGATCCCAGAGCAGGGGAGGAAAAAAACAAACACTTTAAAGAACAGTAGTATTGAGATACTTGGGGAAATCTGAATATGGGCTATACGTTAGGTAATACCATTGCATCAATGTCAAATTTCTTGACTATAATAATTAAATTGTGGTTATGTAGGAGAAATTTTTTGTTCTTTGGAGGTATAACCTTAAGTACTTGGAGATGAATTATCATCATACTTGCAACTAACTCTTAACTGGTTTGGGTGTGAGGTGGAGGTGAAGGAAATACCTAGGTTTTTTTTATGTATATCTTTCCATACATATCTGTGAAGAAAGAGAAGCTAAATGGATGCGGCAAATTGTTAACAATAAATCTGAAAGAAAATGGGTGTTGATTGTACTTTTTTTTCAACTTTCCTGTAGGTTAAAAACAAACATCTGGGAAAAAACATTTAAATGGATTAGATACAATTCATGAAATTTTTTTCATTTTAAACAGGAGACTTCCAAAAGATGTTTAGGCTGACCATGCTTGCTTTGAGCTATGACTCTAAACACCCAGAAAATAAAAACTATCTTCAAGGTCACTTCAAGGTGAAAGGTCCTTCAATGGGGGGGGCAGGGCTTTAAGGAGCTTGGTCAGGGGGATAGGATGCATCCCTTTGGGGCCGTTTGGATGCCTCAGTTCATTAGAACTGGTCATGGTCAAGGTCAAGGTCATGGCTGGGAGTGGACCTGAGTTTAATCTCTATGGCATCCCTTCCAGTTCTCCTGGCAGTAGCTACCATCCCTTTGAGGAACTGCCAATTCCCAAACTACATGTTTCTGTTGCAGATGCCAATCACAGGCCCTTGTTCCCTGGGCAAAGGATGAATAAATAATCCAGGACTGGCCAATCCAGACCCCAACATTAGGATAATAGCTTGATCCTGGTGGACCCAGCCTCGCCCAAGGAATGGTATGTGATCTAATGTTTTATTAATGGATTCTCATCTTACTCTGGGTTCTTTTGGACATATTATAAATCTGGAGTTGTCAGTAGCCAGTAACAAAAAGAATAAAAAAAAGAAATCCAGACTATGACACTTAGAGCTGTGCTATTAGGACAGTGTGTTAGTTGCTCAGTTGTGTCTGACTCTTTGTGACCCCATGGACTGCAGCCCACTAGGCTTCTCCATCCATGGGATTTCCCAGGCAAGAATACTGGAGTGGGTTGCCATTTCCTACCCCAGAGGCTCTTCCTGCCCCAGGGATCAAACCAGGGTCTCCCGTATTACTGGCAGATTCTTTACCACCTATAGGATAAGCTGCTAGCAAACTGGAAATAGTCAGCTTTGCTTTGGGGTCCTTCAAGTCACTGTAGCTCTGTGATTACAGTTCCCTCACAGATCTTGTGGCTCCTGGGTCACATGGTCTTGAATTATAGTCATCTGGCCTTCCACCACCTTAGTTACCCACAGTCAACTGTGACCCGAAAATACTAAGTGGAAAATTCCAGGAGAAAAAACAATTTGTTAAGTTTTCAATCACATACTGTTCTTGATAGTATGACGAAATCTCACGCCACCTTGTACCATCTCGTGATGTCTCTCCCAGAATGTGAACCATCTCTTTGTCCAGGGTATCTCACTTGTCAGCCACTGAGTAGGCATGGTTATCAAATCTACTGTTGATAGTACTCATGTTCAATTGACCCTTATCTTACTTAATAATGGCCCCAAAGCACAGGACTAATGATGTTGGCAATTCAGATAAAGCCAGAGAGAAGCCACAAAGTTCTTCCTCTAAGTGAAAAGGTGGAAGTTCCCCACTTAATAAGGAAAAGAACAGAAATCATCTACTGATGTTGCTAAGATCTACGCTTAGAATGACTTCCACGGGTGAAACTGTGAAGAAGGAAAAAGAAATTCGTGCTTAGTGTGGCTGTCAAACCTCATACTGTAAAAGTTACAGCCACAGTGTGTGCTGTTTAGTTAAGATGGAAATGGCTTTAAATTTTTCTAATAAGATATTTTGAAACAGAGAAAGAAACCACCTTCACATCATGTTTATTACAGCATATTGTTATAATTTTGTTTTGTTTTTAGTTATTGTTATTAACCACTTACTATGCCCAATTTATAAATTAAATGTTATCATAAGGTAAGCCTGTCTAGGGAAAAAATATTTATATAGGGTTTGGTACCAATATATGTGCAGTTTCACGTATCCATTGGGAGTCATGGGATATATCCCCCAAGGATGAGGAGAGATTACTATACAGGTAGCATCTTACGCCACAGATTGAGCTCTACTTCATAGATAAGGTGTCCCCCGACTCCAGGGTCACGCAGCACATAAGCATGTGGGTGCATGTGCACACACACTTTTCTGAAAAATGCCTTCTTATTTGCTGAGTCCCTACCCTCTCATAGGGCTTTCCTGGTGGCTCAGATGGTAAAGAATCCGCCTGTCAATGCAGAAGACACAGGAGATTCAAGTTTGATCCCTGGGTTGGGAAGATCCCCTGGAGAAGGAAATGACAACCCACTCCAGTATTCTTGTCTCAATTCCATGCACAGAGGAGCCTGGCAGGCTACAGTCCATGGGGTCACAAAGAGTCAGACACAACTGAGAGACTAACACTTTCACTACTTTACCCTCTTATAGGTCATTTGCTCATTCAACAAACATGGAAGACCAACCGTGAGCAGACATGGAGCACAGTGCTATGGGATGGTGCATTCCAAACACCACCCTGATCGCCTAAAATCCCCCAAAAAGGTTTATCAGCATAGCTAGGTGGGTCCCATGCCTAGAGATTTTGAAGAGACTCTGGGTACTTAACAAGTCACCCAAGTAATTAGAATCCCGATTCCCATGTAGAAAACACTGCAGGGTGGGGAGGCAGGGGAGACAGGGACACCCGGGTGAAAATGGCTCAGAGCTTTTTCCCGGGCAGCAACTAGATGAGTGGGGACAAAGGCAATTCAGCTAACTTTCTGTCGCAGCAGTAATCAGTGAGGTGTCCAAAGTGAACCCTGTAGAGTCAGCTGAGGAATCTAAAGCTAAATGGAAGGAAGGTGCCACACGGTCTTGCTGATAGGTGCTCATGGGGTTTCTCTTCTAGTTATCTTGTCTGTTTTGTGTCTCAAAGCAATGTCTTTGGAGGAAGGACTCAGCCTGACTATCTCACAACAAGTTCACACTAGAGACTGGAGAAATCAGGCCATTTAGGGAGCTGCTGCTGGCGCCTTTTGGTGGAAGTGGGTGGGTGGGGGATAGGAGGAGTGTGTGTGTGGTGGGTGTGTTGTTGTTGTGTGTGTGTGTACAGCGTTACTTGGGGCTCTTGACCTACATGTGTTCACGACAACCTTTCAAAAACATATCCTCAGCAAGGAGACAATGGTGATGGGGCCATATAAAGCTCTAAGAGAGCTTTTTGCCAAATCACGATGTGCCATTTATGGTAACTTTTTGGATAAAAATCACAGCATATTGTAGTCATAATCACTGTAATTTATTGGCCACTCATTACACGCCAGGGAACATAAGAGCTGTTTTTTTGTAATTCTCATTTAATCCTCTCAAGCACCCCCTGAAATTAGTACTATTACCCTTATTTGATAGATGAAGAAACGAAGCTTAGGAGGGTTAGTACAACCTTTCGAGGTCATAAAGAAGTATGTTTGTGAGTGATCCTTGTGTGTGTTAAGTTGCTTCAGTTGTGTCCAACTCTTTGTGACCCTATGGACTGTAGAATACCAGGCTCCTTTATCCATGGCATTCTCCAGGCAAGAATACTGGAACGGGTTGTCATGCCTTCCTCCAGGGAAAGTGATCCTTAATAGATATTATAATCTAACAACAAACAACATACCCAATTAAGTTGCAAGATTTTTCCTCAACTATTATTTATTAGACATACATATTGAATACCCCTTATGTACATAGTCCCTGCTAGATATTACAGGAAAGAGTGAAAAATATCATAAGTAGCTCTTTTCCTTAAGAAGCAGTTCATTTGGTCTGGAGGTAAAATCATAAAAGGATAAAAAATATGAGCTGTTTTCCTTATTTGTGTTGCACTTTTACAGAGGTTGTACTTGGACTGAAGTTATATAAGTCATTTCTCCTTAGCCCCCAGGCATAAGGAACACCACTCACTTTGGTATTCCTAGCACATAGTAGGTACCTAATCATGTTGGCTGAATCAATAAACAGTTAATCTGGGGGTTGGAAGGCATGAATAAACATTCTAATCCTTTCCTTATTCAGAGGCTCAAGGGTTTCATGCAACTTGCAAATTAACCCAAACTCAGAATAGAACACAGCTATTATTCAGCAAAAAAAAAAGTTTTCAAAATAATGAGCATATTCCATATGCAACCATTCTGAGGTAGTTTTTAACCAACTTGCCTAAATGCCCCATGAGATGCTAATACGTTTTTCTTTAAAAAGAAAAAATAATTCCACAGTCAAATACTTTTGGGAAATGCAAGGCTAAATAGGATTATAGGATTTCTTTTCTACAGGAATAATCAGAGCCCATAACAGACTACTGTGCACTGTGTATAAACCAAAAGATGTAGATGGGATATTGAATAATATACGATATACGATCAGCAATATTTTCCAAATCTCATTGACAGCAGAGTGAGGAGAGATTAAAAAAAAAAAAAAAAAGAATTAACAGCAGGGCTGGAACTAGGGTAAATGAGTGAGATACCTAGGGCACGACATTTAAAAAAGCCCTTACCTGGAATGTAAGTTGGTGCATCCCCAATGGGAAACAATATGGAAGTCCCTTAGAAAACTAAAACTAGAACTGCTATATGATTCCATAATCCCACTCCAGGTATATACCTGGACAAAACAGTAATTCAAAAAGAGACATGCAGCCCTATGTTCATAGCAGCGCTATTCACAATGCCAAGACATGGAAGCAACCTAAATATTCATCAACAGACGAATGAATAAAGAAGATGTGATATATGTATCACATCTTCTTTATTCATTCGTCTGTTGATGAATACATAATATGATACCTGTATTTATTTTTCTGACCTACTTGACTTAGTATGATAATCTCTGATTGCATCTGTATTGCTGCAAATGTCATTATTTCATTCTTTTTTTTATACAATGGAATATCACTCAGCCACAAAAAAAGAATGAAATAATGACATTTGCAGCAATACAGATGCAATCAGAGATTATCATACTAAGTCAAGTAGGTCATAAAAATAAATACAAGTATCATATGATGTCACTTACATGTAAAATCTAAAGTACGGCACAAAAGAACCTATCTAGAAAACAGATACAGACTCACAGATATCAAGAACAGATTTGTAGTTGCCAAGAGGGAGGAGGAAGGAGAGGGATGGACTGGGAATTGGGGGTTGGTAGATGAAAACTACTATATTTAGAATGGATAAACGACAGGATCCTACTGTATAGCATAGGGAACTAAATCCAGTCTCCTGGGATAAACCGTAATAGGAAAGAATATTTAAAAGAAAAGAATGTATAGATGTGTATAACTGAGTCACTTTGCTGTATAGCAGAGACTGGTACAATATGGTAGGTCAACTATACTTCAATTTAAAAAGAAAGAGGGAGGGAGATTCAAGAGAGAGGAGACATACGTATACCAAATGGCTGACTCATGTGGATATATGACAGAAACCAACACAATATTGCAAAGCAATTATCCTCCAATAAAAAATAAATAAATTTTTAAAAAGCAAGCAAGCAAGCCCCCACCTATACAAAAGCACTGCCACAACCTGAGAGGGAGCTCCTCCTTCAGTTTCACATCCCGGGTGTCTTACTGCACCACCATCCAAGCCCTAGTCAGAAAGAATGCCTGATACACCACTGAAAGAACTCTGCCATAAACACAATAGAGAAATGTTCTCTGGCTATCCCTTATCTGCAGTATCTAGTCAGGGATCATCATCATCATTTTGAAAACGACATAAACATTTCTACACCTTCTTCGACACATTTTATAGCAATTCTGGCTTAAGAGTTGTGCACTCTTTTTCCCAGCCCTTCCCTGGAGGCAGAGACTTCTACGGAGGTCAGGCCAAGGGCACCAGAACCCAGCTGGTATTCTGGGCAGAGCCAGGCTGTCCCTTTGAGCTGGTCCGGGGAGAGGAAGTCCAAGTGGAACTGATCTGTTCCACACACCAGATGTCACTGGTTGCTCTGTTTCTTTCATTCTTGAAAACAGCAGAGATGAAGCAAAAGTCAATAAAGGATTATCTAATGACTAGGACAATGTCTGGCACTCATAAATGGAATGAATGAATGAACAAGTGAATGAATGAAGATATGAGTCAGACAAAGGTCCCTGCCTTCTTTTTAGTCTCTCATCTGAGCCAGATGTTCTGCTTAGATCTTTTGCTGTTTTCCATTTGTACACTCTCTTCCATTTTCCTTCTCAATGTAAAGCCCTGTTTGATCTTAGAGGTAATGACTAAATCTGGGTGGGGCAGAGAGCCTGAGAACAAATTTTCTGTTCAAGAAAGCATGTACATTCTACAAACTTCTTTCTCATTTTCTTCCTGGCTCTTTTTTTTTTTGACACACCACCCAGCATGCGGATCTCAGTTCCCCAACCAGAGATTGAACTTGAGTCCCCTGCAGTGGAGATGTAGAGTCTTAACCACTGGACTATCAGGGAAATCCCTCTTCCTTTTTCTTTAAATCCATGAAAACAATCATCTTTAAAGGTTCATAGTGACGTACACTCAGATACACTTAATATACTCATGAGTTCAATGTTACTGTAACTCTTACTCCTTTTCTTGATCTAAGAAAAAAAAAATTCTGAGGTAAACTTAATCCAAATAAATGTAGTAAAATATATGACTTTTAAGATGGCATTCTGAAGTATCAGATAATAAAGCTTTGTTTAGTTATCAATCTAATTAGACTCTACTACAAGCAATTGATATTGAATAATTGTACATTATAGTCCAGTTCACAGAGAAATTAAAAATCAGAAAGGGCATATTTACAGAATGAAAAGTTAGTGTATTCACTAAATATCTCTGTATTCCCTCGGCAAGAATTCAGGTTTGCTGAAAGTCCCATTAGGAGTTTCACACTCCAGGTCTAGAAAATGGAAAGAATCACTGTGTTTCTAATGACTTAATCTGACTCATTGGTGTTAATGGGTGTTATACCTGTGCTGCCTCATGAAATGATCACTTTATCATGCCCCTCATACATTCATTCTCTTCTCAGTATTTGCCTTTTATGAGACCTGATTCTTTCAATTAATAATACACATTTTCCCTCGGTGACTAAACTTTTCAACTAGCACTTAAGATGCTAGTAACACATTCAATACTTTCATAATCACCTGGTTGCACTGTTGAGGAAAAAGGCAACATACATCTACATCCACTACATCTAACCCTCCAAACTGCAAACAATAGAGATCAGAAGCTATCAACTTTATATGCTGTTTTTGCATTTTATCTTTGCATGTTTTTCAGGAACTATAGTGTTTAGTTTGATTTTAAAGGGTATCCTTCCAGGTAAAGTGAATGAAGGGAACTGATTTATCAACAAATATTCTATAAAACTGTATACTATTGAGTTTAACTCATAACAAGTGCCAAGGTACCAAAAACACCTAGGTATTAATATTAAATAAACTACAGATAATCCAGCCCTTGGTCACCAATTCAACCTCTTCCTATGTCGCTCATCCTTCTATCATGACCATCAAATCACAGTGGTTGTGTCACTGGTCCTAGAACATGGCAAGCCCCTTCTCATCTCAGGTCCTTGCAGCCCCTTCTGTCGAATGGCCTTCTCCTGGCTTGTCTCTGATGGTGGCTCCCTCTCACTCCTCAGGTGTCAGCCTTCACATTCCATCTTGAGAAAAGCCAGTGGCCTCCTCATCTCTTGCCTCATTATTTTTCTAGGTACCTTGTCCATTTCCTTCATGGCAGTCACCACATTCAGAAATTAATTGACTTTATTTACTCATATATAGTCTATATCCTCCCTCCAGAAGGATAAAGATTATATTTCCAGTACCAAACACAGGAAAGTACTTGCTATGGGCTAAACTGTGTCCCTCCCAAATTCATATGTTGATGCTGCACCCTCAAGGTGATAGTATTTAGAGGTGGGACTTTGGAAGGTAGTGTTCAGATGATGTCATGAGGGTGGGGCCCTCATGATGGGATTAGTGCCCTTATAAGAAGAGATATCAGAGAACTGACAGACTCTTTCTCTTTATCTCTCTGCCATATGAGGACACATTAAGAAGGCACCTATCTGAAAGCCAGGAAGGGAATTCATGCCGGGTCCCTGATCTTGGACTTCCAATCTCCAAAATAAATTTCTCTTGTATAAGTCACCCAACCTATAGTATTATATCATGGCAGCCCAAGCAGACCAATACAGCATTCAATAAATCTTTGTTGAATGAATGAATATATGATCTCCTGTATGTAATCAAGAGTCAACTATACTTTATAATCTGAATGGTTCTGGGATGCTTTTTAAAGTGTCAGTTGGCTAGGGTTTCATACTCTATTTTTTTAGGCCATTGTGATGTGGAACTTTATTAAATATGCTTGTCTTCTCTTCTTTGTTACTCTTATCACAAGTTCCTATTACTGCTAAATTTTATTGAAAGATATATTCAGGCAAAGTCCATTTGCACAGCTGGCCACCAGATCAGATGTCTAAACTAACCAGGCTTATCTGTCAAACAACTTTTATTTTATTTAAAAAAATACTGGACAATTGTTTGAATTGTTCAAAAGTTTCAGCACCATGTAGACAAAATCACAAACCTCTGAACATCTCCACAGAACTGCATGATTCTTTGTGGGATGAATTTATGCAGTTTAATTCTAAAAACTTCTATAACTTTTCTTAGATTCTAAAGAAAGGTAATTTAAAACGAGTCTCATTTTTTTCTAGTCATCACAATTCTTATAAACATGAATTCATATTCATCAGAATCTACTTATCTTTTAATATATCTTAAAAGCTAAAACTTAAGATTTTATCTACTTATTTAAAAAAAAAACCAAAAATCACCTGTTGGGTTATTCTAGACAACATCACCATACTGGGGAAGGGTGACATAGGTCAATGTTACCATTTTCTGGGCAAAAAGCTAAGGGCTCTAAAATTGCTTCCCTGCTTGCTGGTCCAAAGAGCAACCAACAGTTTGTATAGAACATACACTCAGTCTTAGAATCTGAGGTCACCTTCAGTACATTTTTCAGAGAAAATGACTGTACTACTAATGTCCAAATTACATCTATGTGACAAAATGCTTAGATATGCTATGCAGCTGTGTGTGTGTGCTCAGTCGTGTCCAACTCTTTACAACCCCATGGACTGTAGCCCACCAGGCTCCCCTGTCCTTGGAATTCTCCAGGCAGGAATACTGGAATGGGATGATAGTTCCTCCTCCAGAGATCTTACCAACCCAGGAATCAAATCAACATCTCCTGTGTCTCCTGAACTGGCAGGCAGATTCTTTACCACTGAACCACCTACTGGCACGCTACTAAGAAAAATACATAGTATCAACAAATATTAATAGAGTCATTACTATGTGCCAGGCACTGTCATCAGTATTTTAAACACATTATCTAGTTTGATCCTCAGAATGACTCTGAGGTAGCTATTATCATTACCTCACTTTACAGATAAGCAAACTGAAACTTTAAGTAAGTAAGTCGCACAAGTCTCTCACATCCGTGTAAGTCTCATTGCACCAAAGGACTGGCTAACCTCTAACAATACTACCCAGTTTTCTTGGGCCTCATAACCTTATTTATCAATCCCTGTTTAATGAAAGCCTTACTCTTTGAGAGCACTGGTCAGTCACAAACCTGTCCCTGTCATGGTAGAAAAGAAAGGGTACTACTCAAGAAAACAAACAGTATGAGTGAGGTCTGAAGAAACTTGGTTTAAGTACTTAAGACAACAAATTATTTTCCACTTCAAAATGTACTTGTTTGTAGGGGGAAAAAAAGCATGATCATTTTGAATAATTCTCGTCTACTCATTGAACAGTTGTCCAAAGGAAATGCATGCAATGTTCACCTGACCTAGTTCAAGTTTGTTATAGCCTTCAAAGTAGTAAAATCAACCATGAGACCTGTAAGCTTCTTGAATTCAGTCATGACAATTTTGTTCACAAAGCATGTGTGAAAACTCTCAATACAATCTTCCCTCAGAATCCACCAGGGACTTGCTCTAGGACACCTCCCACCCACACGAATACCAAAACCTGAGGAACCTCGAGTCCCTTATATAAAATAGTGTGAGTGAAAGTGAAAGTCGTTCAGTCATGTCCAACTCTTTGCGACCCCAAGGTATTCTCCAGGCCAGAATACTGGAGTGGGTAGCTTTTCCCTTCTCCATGGGATCTTTCCAACCCAGGGATAGAACCCAGGTCTCCTGCATTGCAGGCAGATTCTTTACCAGCTGAGCCACAATTTGCATATAACCTAAGCACCTCCTCTAGTCAATTTTAAATCATCTGCAGATTACTATGACACCGAACACAATGTAAATGCTATGCAAATAGTTGCCAGTTAGAGGCAAATTCAAGTTTTGCTTTTTGGAACTTTCTGGAATTTTGAGGGATGTGTTGAATCTGCAGATGTGGAACCCACAGATACAGGGCTGACTGCAAATGTTTTTGTTAAATAAATACTGCAATCCCTTAAATTTTCTTTAATTAGTGGCTTCCCTGGTGTCTTAGGTGGTAAAGCATCTGCCTGCCATGCCGGAGACCTAGGTTTGATCCCTGGGTCAGGAAGATCCCTTGGAGAAGGGAATGTCCACCCACTCCAGTATTCTTGCCTGGGAAATCACATGGACAGAGGAGTTCATGGGGTCACAAAGAGTCAGACATGACTGAGCAAATAACAGACACACACACATACACTCAAACCCCAAACTACCTTCCTCTGTATGTCTATGATCAGTAAAGTTTTATTAATTAAATCTTTTTCTTCAGCTGGTTTGCAATTATTTTGTAGATTTCTCCATCCTTTCTTACTAACAAGATGGTCTGGACCCTAACCATCTTTGTTTGACATCAGTGCTGCACTGCTAAACGCAGAAAATGAGAGGAAAATGTCTCTCTCCTGTTGATGCATGAATGCTTTCCGTATATAATGTAGGATCGATAGCTGAAATCAGAGCTATAAAATTTCAATTGATAAGTCTCTTCTGGTGGAAACAACAAAGTCTGGTCATTGGAAAGGGTGGTGGGATTCAGATGCTAATTTATAACCATTGTCTGCTATTGTCATCGCAGGAACCACTCAGATAGCCAGACTTGGCTGGGCTCCCTAATGCTACCCAAACCCTCTCCCCACATCCTCTCCCCACTCTTCCCTCGCTGTGGAGCGGGTCCTCCAAGGACTTAAGCAGGTCTGAGAGCAGAGCTGTTAAAAGTGTGGTTCCTTATGGCAATGAACTGCCTCTGACCCTAGCTTCCAGCATGGCAGCTGCCCACTTCAAGGAAAACTTAAACCTCTACCAAAGAAGCCACTTTGATGAATAACAAGCTGCCTCTTGCACATTTCCTGAATACTAAGATAACACTTTTCTCTATACCTTGCATAACTCTAAGTTCCACTTTTATGACCAAACCAAAAATGAAGGTGTACATTCTCTTGTTGTTTAGTCACGAAGTTGTGTCCAACTCTTTTACAACCCCATGGACTGTGGCTCACCAGGCTTCTCTGTCCATGGGATTTCCCAGGCAAGAATGCTGATGTGGGTTGTCATTCCCTTTTCCAGGGAATCTTCCCAACCCAGGGATCAAACCCACATCTCCTGCATTAGCAGGAAGATCTTTACTCCTGAGCCACCAGGAAGACCTTGCTACTCACATATCATGAGCATGATCTGGGAGCTTCATTAGAAATGCAGAATCTCAAGCCTAACCCCTGACCCAGCAGGAGAGAATCTGAATTGTAACAAGATGTCCAGGAGATTTGTATGTAGAGTAAAATGTGAAAATCACTGCCCTAAGAGACATATGAGGGAGGGGGATATTCTCTAAAAGAAGAAAACGGCACACTTTGGTACAAGTCCTTTCTCCAAAATAAATGTCACTCGTTGGGTGCCCAAAGCATCTCTTCTTTGACCCTCTTTCTCTCTGTGTGATTAGCACACTAGCACCTATTTGACAGACTAGAGTCCAAACCTTTACTATCCTTTATTTTGTCAACTCCCTATACTGGCTTTGCCTTTCAAATCTTTGGTTACTACCGATTGGTTTCTTCCTTCTGATCCCTACACACCTTTTCATCTCTAGTAAGAGGCAGTTATCAGGACTTCCTTCGTAGTCCAGTGGTTAAGAATCCGCCTTGCTATGCAGGGGATGAATTCAATCCCTGGCTGGGGAACTAAGATCCCACACGCACAGAGCAACTAAGCATGAGCACCACAACCACTGAGCTCGCGTGCCACATATACAGAGTCTGTGTGCTGCAAGAGAAGATTCTGCAGGACACAGTGGAGAGCCTGCGTGTCACATCTGAGACCCCATGCAGCAAAATAACTACAGAAGTAAAATAAAAAGCCCTCACACTTTGGGGGGAAAAAAAGAGGCAGTTATCTGGGGGGTTTCTGCTTATAGATGAGATGTATAGGGTTACAAGAGACTGTCGTTCTCACTCTAACAATCAAAACAAACCAGGAAAGCCCAAAATAATCATCAATTTTTAAAACCTGTCAGAGAATTGAGGCCACCAATTAACCTAAATGAACTAGACTCAAAATGACAAGTTCTACACAGGAGAGAAGAGACCCAGAGCCATTTTCGCCTCTGGTGAAACGGCAGAAGGAAAGAGAGTTTGTGATTGGTGGAGATAAGGAGAATTAAGCTGAAGTTTCACCAAACTGGTCACAGCTGCCCATGGACTGAGACGCTGTTGCCACAAAGCTAATCTACACCTACCTATCTAACCCATCCCAGGAGACGTCACACGGGGATAGAAGTAGTTCACCAAAGCTGGTGGCAAGGAAGAAGGGCTGAGAAGGAATCCCTGAGGCATTTGGGGCTTTCACAGAGACTAGGGAGCTGCTAAGACCTACAGGGAACAAGAAGTCTGGAAGACTTTAGGGGTGCAGAAAGCAGGAGGCAAAAGCCAAAGAGAAATCAAAAAGCTAGCAGTTGGGCAGGAAAGCAAAGAGTGACTTCCCACAAGTCTGAAATCTCCTAGCTTGGTTTTGAAGAATAGGCAGGTCTCAAGAATCTTGTCAGTGCTCAGATCTCAGGTCCTGATGAAGGGAAAGTCCTATCTCACCCTCAAAACACTTGAAAGTGGTAGTGAAGTGAATCAAAGTAAAGCTACAATTAAGCCCAGATCCTGATCAAGTATAGGTCACAGTGACTCAGCCTCTCATAATAGAAAAGAATTGTTTTGGGAGGTTAATATTACTTACTTTGAGGTTTCCCAGGTGGTGCAGAATCTGCCTGCCAGTGAAAGAGACCCCAGAGATGCAGGTTAATTTCCTGGGTTGGGAAGATCCCCTGGAGAAGGAAATGGCCACTCGTACCAGTATTCTAGCCTGGAGAACTACATGGACAGAGAAGCCTGGTGGGTGACAATCCATGGGGTCACAGAGTTGAACACGACGCAGCACGCATGCACGCACACTCACTTTACTTACTTTGCATTCTTTTTTTTTCCTATAAATATTCAACATGCAATAAGAAATTCAAGATCTATGGGAAAATAAGAAATGTATCCCAAGGTTAATATAGAAGAGAAACATTAGAAACAGATCCAGAGACAGCTCAGAGGTTGAAATGATCAAACTAGTATTACACCACAAAATTCCTATGCTATAAAACTACCACAAGATCTCATGGAAAGGAAGGCAACATGCATGAAGAGAAGGGGAATTTCATCAGAGGAATGGAAATCAGAAAAAAAGAACCACACGGAAATGCTAGAAATGAAAGACATAATATCACAAATAAATTCATTATATAAGCTTAGTTGCTGACTCAACAGCAGAGGAAACTGAGCATCTGATAATGTTTGGGCAAGTTTCCAACAATTCAACATACATGTAAATAGTGAAAAGAAATAAGGGAAGAGGGACAACGTGGCAGAAGAAATCATTGAAACTTTATTGGCTGACACTTACCGAAACTGGTGAAAAATATCAAGTCACAGAACCAAGAAACTCAGCACACCCCAAGTAGAATAAATATAGAGAAAACCACACCTAAATAAATCTAGCCAGACTGTTGAAAAGCAACAGCAAGTGAAATCTGAAAAGCAGCCAGAGGGGAACAGAAGACATAAATTTTAGGCTAAAGATATAAATAACAGGTGACTCTTGAGTAGAATCTATGGCGGCCAGAAGAAAATAGAACCTCTTTAAAATGCTAAAAGAATAACACTGTCAAATTCCATATCCAGTGAAAATATATTTCAAATATACTTCAAAAATGAAATAAAGTCATTATCAGACAGAAAATTCGGGAGAATTCATCTCCAGCAGACCAACACTACAAGAAAAGCTAACATTTGCTTTTCAGAATGAACAGAAAGGAAACCAGAAGGAAACTCATATCCGCAGGAAGAAGTGAAGAGTATCAAAAAGGATAAGTATATGGGTAAATGTCAAAGACCTTTTCAAAGTAATATGTTTTCATCTTTGTCTATCTATCTGTGTATGAAGAATATTTTAGACGACTGCTGACTGTTTGGGACTTCCCTGGTGGCTCTGATGGTAAAAGAATCTGCCTGCAGTGAGGGAGACCCAGGTTCGATCCCTGGGTCAGGAAGATCCTCTGGAGAAGGGAACAGCTACCCACTCCAGTATTCTTGCCTGAAGAATTCCATGGACAGAGGAGCCTGGTGGGCTACAGTCCATGAGGTCACAGACAGTTGGACATGACTGACTGACTGTTTAAAGCAAGTAACAACAGGGACTTCCCTGGCAATTCAGTGGTTAAGACTGTGCCTCCATTGTTGGGGGCACAGGTTCGATCCCTGGTCAGAGAACAAAGAGCCCACATAGCACAAGCTTTACCAAAAATCAAACAAACACCCACATTTTGAAATTTACAGCATATTACAGGTAAAATGTAAAATAACAATAGCATAAGGGCCAAGAGGAACAATAAAAAGAATTGTTGTAAGGTTTTTACACAACCATCAAGTTGTATGGAAGCACTTTGTAGTGTATCATTTGAAGGTAGGCTGTGATAACTTAAAGATACAGAGCATAACCTTTAGAGCTGAAATTTCCATCTTCAGCATCTGAGAACTTATCAGACATGCAAACTTTTGAGTTCTATCACAGACCTACTGAATAAGAAACTGTGGGTATGGCCCAGAAATCTGTGTTTTAATAAGACCTCCAGCTATTTCTAACACAGGTAAAATTTAAGAACCACTGCTCAACAATAGCCACTAGAATATACCTTAAAGAAGTGTACATAAACACAGGAGATAAGATGGAATGATAAAAAAAAATTCAATACATCCAAAGGAGGCAGGAAAATCAGAATAGAAACAAAGCATAAATGAAATAGCAGAAAATAAATACCAAGATGGGGGATTTAAACCCAACCATATTAATAATTATCTCAAATATAAATATATTAAACACTCCAATCAAAAGGCAGATTGTTAAATTAATATAAAAGCAAAATCCAACAATAGGCTGTTTACAAACAGACAATTCAATTATAAAGACATAGGTTGAACTTCTCTGGTGGTGCCGTGGAAAAGAATCTGCCTGCCAATGCCGGGGACATGGGTTCGAACCTTGGTCCGGGAAGATTCCACATGCTGTGGGGAACTAAAGCCCATGTGCCACAACTACTGAGCCCCTGTGACACAGCTACTGAAACCCATGAGCTCCAGAGACCACACACCACAACTACTGAGTCCCCGTGCTGCAACTACTGAAGCCATGTGCCTGGAACCAGTGCTCCACAACACGAGACGCCACCACAGCATGAAGCCTGTGCACAGCAACCAAGAGTAGCCCCTTTTACCGCAATGAGAGAAAGGCAGCACGCAGCAACAGAGACCCAAAGGAGCCAAAAATAATGTTGCTTTTTTTTTTTTTTCAAAAAGACACAGGTTGAAAGCGTAAGGTGAGAAAGAACATACATCATGCAAACACTAAATATAAAAAAAAGTAAAGCTATATTAATATCAGAAAAAGCTTACTTCAGAACAAGAATATTACTGAAGAGACTTCCCTGGTGGTCCAACAGTTAAGAATCCACCTTGGAAAGCAGCAGATGTGAGTTTCATCCTTGACTGAGAACCAAGATCCCACATGCCATAGCGCAACTAAGCTTGAGAGCTGCAACTCCTGAACCCAAGCACTACAACTAGAGAGAAGGCCACACACCACAATCAAAAATCTCACATGCTGCAACTAAGACCCAAGGTTAAAAAGAGTATTACTGTAGAGAAAGAGGGAAATTTTTAATGAGAAAATAAAATTATCAAGAAGACCTATCAATCCAAAATGTGCAGGCAACTATGTAGAAAGTTCCAAGATGTATAAAGTGGAAGTTGACAGAAATGGACAAATCTACAATTATAGTTGGAGAGATTTTAACACTTCTATTTTGGACAAAAAAATCAGCATAGAGCTATCTTTGCAACTCCACGGACTGTAGCCCGCCAGGCTCCTCAGTCCATGGGATTTTCCAGGCAAGAATACTGGAATGGGTTGCCATTTCCTTTTCCAGGGGATCTTTCCACCCCAGGTATCAAATCCAGGTCTCCTGCATTGCAGGCAGACTGTTTACCATCTGAGCCACCAGGGAAGCCCTTATTTGAACAGCACTATCAACCAACTTGACACAAAGGCCTTGATAAAATATTGCACCCAACTACTACAGCATACATATTTTTTTCAAACCCACAGAAAACATTCATCAAGCTAGACTATATGCTCAGCAATAAAAGATAGCTTAATAAATGTCAAAGAATTAAAATCAAATTGAGGATACCTCCTGGCCCAAAACTAATAAATTAGAAACCAATATAAAAGGATGCCTGGCATCACAAACCTATTTGGACAAACTAAACTTTAAAATGTTAGTTGCTCAGTCGTGTTTGACTCTCTGCAACCTCATGGACTGTACCCAACAGGCTTTACTGTTCATGGGATTCTCCAGGCAAGGATACTTGAGTGGGTTGCCATCCCCTTCTCCAGAGGATCTTCTCAACCCAGGGATGGAACCCTGGTCTTCTGTATTGCAGGCGGATATTTGGAAAGACTGATTTTGAAGCTGATGTGAAGAGCCAACTCATAGGAAAAGACCCTGATGGTGGGAAAGACTGAGAGCAGGAGGAGAAGGGGGCAACAGAAGATGAGATGGTTGGATGGCATCATCGACTCAGTGGACGTTGAGTTTGAGCAAACTCCAGGAGACAGTGAAGGACTCGGAAGCTTGGCGTGCTGCAGTTCATGGGGTCACAAAGAGTCGGAAATGACCGAGTGACTGAACAACAAGTTAGTTAAAAAAAAAAATTGTGACAAGATCAAATACTGGTTGGGACACAGAGAAACTAGATCTCTCAAACATTGCAACTGGGAATGTAAAATGGTACAGCTACTCTGGCTACTAGTTTGTCATTTTCTTAAAAAACAAATGCACACTACTATATGAGGAATTATACTCCCGGGCATTTATCCCAGAGAAGAAAGCTTTTTGTATCTACACAAAAACATGTAAAAAAAGGTTCACAGTAGGTTTATTTCTAATAGCAGAAAAAAATGGAATGACTCAAATGTCCTCGAGTGGATGAATAATTAAACTGTGGCACATCTACAGCATGGAATATTACTCATCAATAACAAGGAAACTTCCTAGTGGGACTCCCTTGGTGGTCCAGTATCTAAGACTCTGTGCTCCCAATGAGAGGGCCTACCCAGGCCGGGTCCATTCCTGGTCAGGGAACTAGATTCCACGTGCAGTAATGAAAAGATCCCACATGCCACAACTAAGACTAGGCATAGCCAAATAAGTAAATGACAAAAAAAAATTTTTTTTTTAAGAGAGACTTACTATTGATACACATGACCTCTTGGATGGATCTCAAGAGATTTACACTGAGTAGAAAAGAATTCAACCTCAAACAGTTACATACCACAGGATTCCATTTTTATAACATTCTTAACATGATATTACAGATACAGAACATTCTAGTGGTTGCCAGACACTAGGAAAGGAAGAAGAGACGGGAACAGATCTGATAATAAACAGGCAGCAGCAGGGGACTTTGCTGTGATATGACAGTTTTGCATCTTGATGAGGTGGTTGTTACACCAATCAACGCGTGTGATAAAACTGCATAGAACTATACACACAGACACAAATACACACACACAAGTGAGTGCAGGAAAACTGGTAAAAACTGAAAACTCTCTGTAGTTTGTATGTATGTTAATTTCCTTGTTTCAATATTGTGTTATAGTCATGTAAGATGTTACCATTGGGGGAAACTGGGTGAAGGATACATGCAACTTCTCTATATTATTTTCATAACTTCCTGTGGCTCTCTAATTATTTTAAAAGAAAAAGGAAAAAGTTATCTGGAAAATTTATAAATATTTGAGAATTAAATGATATCCTTCTAAATAACCTGTGAATCAAATAAAAGTCACAAAGACTAATAAAACATATTTTGACCTGAATGATAAGGAAAATACAAATACTAAATACTGTGGAATGCTGGGAAAGCAGGGCTTAGAGGAAATTTTCTAGCTTTGGATATTTATAATAAGAAGAAAGGTTTAAGATCAGTGATAATATTTTACATCTAAAAAAACTAGAAAAAGTAGAACAAGTTAAATATAAAATAACCAAAAGAAAAGGAATAAGAAAAATAAGAGGAAATCAATAAAATATAAGATGAACAGACAGCAGAGTAAATCAATAAATTCAAAATTCTGAATAATTGCAAACATTAATATAATTGATAATTCTCTTGGTAAGATGATCAAGAAAA
The DNA here is from genome assembly GCF_054371585.1 of Giraffa tippelskirchi. Taxonomy (NCBI): domain Eukaryota; kingdom Metazoa; phylum Chordata; class Mammalia; order Artiodactyla; family Giraffidae; genus Giraffa; species Giraffa tippelskirchi. Next base: position 20,553,206 of record NC_137283.1, on the reverse strand, counting down.
AAAAGAAAAAGTAACAAACATTTTAAGAGAAGTAAAAAAAGATTTGTCACTATAGACTACATAAACATTAGAAGGATAACACTATCCAATATACTGACAACTTTAAAGGAAATAGACAAATTTCATGAAAAAAAATTTACCAAAGCTGATAAAAGAAGAAATAAAAATTTTAAATAGCCTGAAATCTATTAAAATGTATTCATGGTAAAAGCATTCCCCCCTCAAAAAACCTCTAGGCCCAATGAGTACTATTTAAGAAAGAAATAGTACCAACCCCACTCAACAACTTTCAGAAAAGAGAAAGGATATTTCCCAAATTGTTTTATGAGGCTGGCATTACTTTGATACTAAAACCTGACTAAGATTACAAAAAAAAAAAGAGAAAAACTACAGGTAATTACCCTTCACAATCATAGACATGAAAAACCTTAATATGTATTATTAGCTAATTAAATCTAACAATAAAATAAGGATAACACATTTATCACGATAGGCTTACCTCAGGAATTCAAGGTTGACTGAACACTAAAATTGTAATTCATGATATTAACAGAATGAAAGAGAAAAGCCACATGACTGTTTTGTTGGATGCAGAAAAAGTATCTGATAAATTCAATATCCTTTTATGATAAACTCTCTGAGCAAACTAACAATAGCAGAAAACTTCCTCAACTGAATGAAGGAACTAAAGCTCACCAACACATAACATGATGCATATCAACAAAACTCTGAATATTTTACTCCTACAATTGAAAGGAGACACCATTTGAACTCATTCATTTGAATACACCATTGAACTCATCCAGGACCAGAAGCTTCATTTAACATTTCTATAAGTGATCTGGAAGATCTGCAAGTGTGTAGATTCCATTGACATCTTTCTGGTGGGGACAAGCCAAAATGTCAGCACTCTCTCTATTGCAGAGCATGTTTCCAAATTGTTGATCAGGATGTATTGGTGGATCGAAAACTCAAGTTAGTAAGTAAAGACTAGACAAGACTAGAAAATGTTAGAATGAATATATCAAAGAGAAATTATTTTGTAAATTTTTTGTCTGAAATCCATTAGGCTGGCTTTTTCCTAAATGGTTTAACTTTTTCTTTCAGTGAGCAATGGCTGCTCAGAGTACGGGAAGGAGAATAGTGGTCGTAAATATTGGTAGTGATCCCAACCAAATCTTGGCTGCCCTGTGTTTCAATATACTTCTGGGAGTGTGTGTGAGTGTTTGTACATGTTGAGTCATGATGTAAAATGTATTTCTGTGAACTGTGGTAGAAAAAAAATTGTGAGACTTCATCAACTTGCAAAAAGTGATGATATGTGTATGTGTGGATATATGCAGGGGTCTGTGGGCTCTAATTTTCTGCTAGGAAGGCCCTGCCTAACTATTTCCGACACACAGCACCAGACCACCAAAATGTTGAGGCTCACTAGTAAAGAAAAATCTTGTCCTTACTTGTCCAAAATTATGTTCTCTGTACACTGAGAAGAAACAAAACAGAGGCAAAGGCTACAAAGTATCAGGATTACCCAGTGCAGCTGCCCAGTGTTGCCTTGCAACACTCTAGAGGATGCTTTCACACAGACTGCAATGTGAATGGCGCCCCCTGGAGTTGAGCAGTGCACAACCCCAAGAACCCTACCAGGCAGCCTCAAGTATAGTGATTAAGAGCTCAAGCTTGGGAGTCCAACAAACCTGGGGTTCAATTCCAGATCTAATCTCAGGCTATATAACCTGAGGCAGGTAATTTAACCTCCCTGAGCCTCAGTTTCCTCAAGAGGACACATTATATATTCCTGGACTTAGTTCAGTGCCCAGCACATTGTGGTTCTAAATAAATGTGTTAAATAAACATAAAAATGAGCTAATAACTGCCCAATAAGGTGCCGGTGAGAAGTAAATGACCATGTACAATGTTTTTACGTTCAGTCTAAAAACTAGCACATAGTAAGCCCTAAATCAACTATCTACAAAAGATGACAAACTGAAATATTAAGATTATTCAGGATGAAAAGATGCATGAGGAGAAGTAATTCTTTTGTTTAATTCAATAAAAAAATAATCATGAACTTTGAGAGAAGAGAAACATTAAAAGCCATATAACCTGGGTACAGTAGCACTTTGATAAGGTGGGGATAATCCTTGATGCTTGAGAGTACGTTTGGAACAAACAAAACATAGGAAATGATCCATTTTGCTCTTTTCCATTGTAGGTCAGGTAAGGGCAAAAAATATAGATAACTTCAAAGCATTCTAGGAATGATACTGAGCTCTGAGCCATGGAATCTGAACTGTTTGGGTTCACTCCTGGTTGGGGGGGTGCTGGGGGAGAGTGACCGCTGGGGGGTATGTGTTCCATCCTTCCCTGGTACTCATTTCCTGGTGGAACTGTGGTTCAGACGCAGTCATGACAAGGCTTCATTCACCCCTATTAAATTCTCACAATGGAGCAGGTCACCCTAGACTGAAAGCACAAACCCAGAACCCACTCCTGTCCCCTCCTGCCTGTGGTCCTGCTTGTCCCCTTCCTCACAGGAAGCCTCATCGCCTCGAGAGAGATGGCTGACAACAAAAGCCAGCAAAATTACGTTCCAGGACAGAGGGATGCTGAGCCCCCAGGCGAGGTCACGCCAGTCAGCACTTAGAAAAGGAGGCACTTCTCACACTTGCTAACGAGTTTGACGCTTGTGAAACATAAACAGGAAGTGGGAGCTCTCCAAATCGACCTGAAGGAAATCCACTCCCAGTTTGGTCAACGTGTGAATCCCAGTTCTCTAGGTTGTCAAGGACACTGCCAATTAAGACTGAGCCCACCCCTACCCGCCCCCTCAACTGCACCCGAGGCTGATCTTCACCAGGTCTCAGCACTGACCCCGTTTTTTGTTGTTGTTTTTCAATCCTTCCCACAGCCAGGTCACTCGGCAGCGGGGTGACTGACCCGAGGCGCGGTGGGAAAGGCTCACAGTCATCTCTCAACTCCCCGAACTTACAGGGCAGGGCAGCACAGAGGTCAGTGAAATCCCCAGCCAGGCCTTATTTTAGTCATGAATTTCCACTGGCTCCCTCCTCTGACAGCATCAGCGCTGCTCACAGAGCGGGCTTGGAGTTTCAGCTGTTTTCCCTGCTCCAGGCAGACTTAGAAGGTCACAGAGGCCGGTCTTTTCCGGGGGAGTAGGTGGGGGCCTCGGGCGGCCTCAGTGAGATTGCAGAGATCTGGGGCCGCTTGGAGGAGGCCCTTCTGCCCCAGGCTCCGGGCGATGGGTTAACGTCTCCCCTCTCCTCCTCTGTCCAGACACTGTGGTTCACATTAAATTTTTAAAAAGAATATTTTTTAATACCAAAAAAAATTTTGTTAGGCCCACACTTTCTATCTTTTCTTCTCCCTTCTCTCCGCCAGCAGCACCGATAGAATTTTCCCAGTACTGCCTTCCCTTCGTTTCCCAGGGTAAGCCCTTATCAGAGTCAAGAGCAGTATCTGTGTTCGATTCACCTACAGTGTATCTAGCAGCATATAAGCACAACGCCTGGCACAGGGTAGGGGGCTCAACCAACGCTTGTCGAGTGAAGAACGCTAAGACGTCAGCGTGATGGGCAGTTTTTCCACGTCGCTCTTTTCCCTCCTGCCCCGGGTGCAGACCGCACACTGCGCCGCAGAAGTCCCCGGCAGGAGGGAGATGGCCGACCCCGACCCCCGGGGACCCGCGGTGCGCTCGGGGGTCTCGGTCACCGGCCGGGGCAGAAGGGCTCGCAGTCAGGAGCACTGCGGCCCAAGCCCGGGCCAGGTGAAGTGTCACGCCCCGCGCTGCCGCAGGGCAAGCGCCGCGGCCGCGGTTGTGTAACGTTGCAGCCCAAGGGGAGGGGACCCGGGTGCCTCTGCTCCAGTCGGGGCGGAGGAGAAGGAAACGCAGGCACCGCGCCCGGTCTCTTTCTGTGCTTTATCAGCCCAAGTGGGGGCCGGGGCGGGGGGTGAGGGCGCCGGGGCACCCCAGGGGGTGCGCAAGTGGGTGTCCGCCGGCACGCAGCCTGCGCCCCGGGAGCGCAGCTCCAAGGGAGCCAGGGACCCGCGGCGCACAGCCTAGCGGGTCAGGTGCGCGCAGCGTGCTCCACGGCGGCCTCGCCTGCCCCTGCACTTGGCTGCCAGCCCGCTTCCCATGGGGTGACATCCGCCCCGCCCCTCCTCGGCCCCTCCCCACGGCGGGCGATTCCTGGACTCCGGGCTGAGGGGTGGGGGCAGGGAAGCCGGCGCGGAAAGAAACCCCAGCCTCTGGGGAAGGCAGGGGGGCCGGGCGACTCCCTCCGCTGCGCGCTGGTTCCTCCGAGCGGGCCGCGCGCGGGGAGGGGGGGGCGGGGAGGAGGAAGAGGGTTGGGCTGGAGCGAGCGAGGGGATATTCCTCTCCCGGCTTGAGTCAGCTGCGGGCGGATCCGTCCTCCCCCGTTCCCTCCCAGGAGACGGGAACTTACTTCATTTCCCTGGGGCAGGTTCGCCCACGTTACCAACCTCCCCCCACAACCTCCCCGGCTCCCTGGCCCCTTCCAGCTTCCGCGCCCCCCGCCCGGCTAAGGCAGGACCCGGACTGCCCTGCCAACCCCCTCTTCGGGGAAAGGCAGCCGCAGACACCTGGGGGCCGGGGCTGGGGGTGGGGGCTCCCTCGCAGCCGCCGGAGCGTTGTCCAACACGTGAGACTCATGTGATGAAGCCGGGGGAGGGCGGGCAGGTCGCTCCTTCCCTCCCCGGCAGCGGCCAGACGTGCCTGGAGTCACAGGGTAGAACACGTAGCTCCAACCCACCCACTCTCTCCCATTTAACCCAGCCCGCAGCCTCTCCATTACTCCTCGGCTCCCCCCCCACCCCCCCCACTCCGCCCTAACCGCCCCCCCCCCACCTCGAGCTCCCTCCCGCCTCCCCGCCCGCCCCACTTCTCATTCACTTGGCTCGCACCGCGCAGACGGCGCTGGGAGCACACACCGCCAGTCTGTGCACAGAGCCGGAGCCAGAGGCCGCGGGTACACCATGCACGCCCCCAACTGAAGCAGCACCTCAAAGCCGCAGCTCCTCACAGCCCAGCGGATTTCAGAGAGCTCTGACTCAGAGGAAGCCCTGCGGAGAGACCCCCGAAACCTCCTCCACGACAGTCCTCACCCGACGCTCCACCACTGCAGACAGGAGCGCAGAGTGGCCCCGGCTCGCAGCGCAATGGAGCGGATCCCCAGTGCGCAACCGCCCCCCACTTGCCTGCCCAAAGCGCCAGGACTGGAGCCCGGAGACCTACCAGGGTAAGTTGGCACCCCTGGCCCCTTCAAGCCTCAACTCCAGTCCTGCCTTCTGCGCGGCTTTCAACTCCCAAGTAGTTCTGGGTGCATCCGGGGGTTCTTGCCAGTCAGGGCTCCTGCAACCGATGCGCAAGTCATGACCCTTCCTCGTCCCTCTCCCTGCAGGATGGATTTTGCCCATATGTACCAGGTGTACAAGTCGAGGCGGGGAATAAAGCGGAGCGAGGACAGCAAGGTAAGAGCACCGCGCCCCTGTGGACCCCAGCCCCTCGCACGCGCTGTTTCCAATAAAAGTTTTCTCACTTTAAGGTTGGAGGGGTGTATGCAAGGTGTGGGCCCTGTGCCTCTACTGAGTGGCTTGGAGAAGGGGCAGAGGGGGTTCTGGGTGTGACTCTGCTCCGCTGCCCGGACTCCTCAGCCGCGGGGTGGGGACGGAGAAGCGCTTCTCACCTCCTTCCTCCCGTGCCCACCATCGCTCCGTGCGCTTTGCAGGAGACCTACAAACTGCCGCACCGGCTCATCGAGAAAAAGAGACGTGACCGGATTAACGAGTGCATCGCCCAGCTGAAGGATCTCCTCCCCGAACATCTCAAACTTACAGTAAGTGAGAAGCTGGCCCCTCTCCAAACCAGCTCCTCTGCCCAGAGGGCGGGCGAGGGTCACCCGCCGCCTGCAGGCTCCGCCAGGAACTGCAGACCAGATGGCTGGATCCTAGCTAGTGGCTGGCTCTGTTTGGGGGGTACCCTTCTCCAGTCTCAGAATTTTCTGGCAACCTCGTGGAAATGAGATAAGAATCATTTGTAGTTGTCCAGCTTGGCACGAACACCAGCTGGCCATCCTTTGCTAGAGTTTAAGGCTTTCGCTTCTGATGATTCTCGGGGTTCTCCTTTTCCCACATTGAACAAATCCAGCAACCCACTATTTTTTTTTTTTACCCCCTTCCTCGCATCCCTTTTTAAAATAAGAGGACTTGTTTTGATGTGTCATTTGTTTTACATCCTGTCCTTTCTTGGCGATCGTCAATAGCTTACTAGCTTGGCAGCCTTTGGTTGGGGAAAGAAGAAAAAAATAGCATTTAGGGGAAAAAATAGTATTTAGGAAGAAAGAAAAAATCGTAGATGAGCTAGAAGTTATGACAGGGTGTCAGGAAAGAAACTAGGGAAAGCCTCTTGGCTGCCAGACACAGTAGAAGTCTCTACTAGGGTTGACACCACTGCAGAGAAATGTTATCTCCGGATTCCCCTGAGTTAAGGTCAGCAACGGCTGCTGGAAAAATTTATCTGTCAAAGCTTTCTCCTGAGCTAGCTGCTGCTTCCAAAATGCCTCCAAAGATGGGGGACACTTGTTTGCTGTCCTCTAATTAAAAATATATGCATATATACATATTTTTAAACATCATCTATAAACTTAAAACTTAATTTAGCCAACCAGGAACGGTTTTTTTTATCCTCCTTTAGAGACATTCAGTCGTGGTGGTTTAGTCGCTTAGTGTTGTCCGCTTAGTGGTGTCCGACTCTCACGACCCCATGGAGTGTAGCCCAGGGGACTGACAAATCTCATGGCTAATTAGTATCCCAGAGGTGGGGCTTCTCTGAGCTCACTGCTGATGGAGGCTCTTTTTATTCCAGACTTTGGGTCACTTGGAAAAAGCAGTGGTTCTTGAACTTACCTTGAAGCATGTGAAAGCATTAACAAACCTGATTGATCAACAACAGCAGAAAATCATTGCCCTGCAGAGCGGTCTGCAAGCTGGTGAGTACCCTGTCTGGCCATCATCTCCTTAGAGTTGTAGCACAAATAAGAGAGCCTGTGAGCTCAACATCTGGTATAAGAAACATTCTTGCAACAAATTGCTTATGCACGTTAGTTGGTGGAGATGCTGTTTTATCTTTCCTAAAAGGTCAGACTTTTCATTTGGAATGCTGCTGTGTGCCACCTGGCATGAATACATATTAGTCAAATGGTAAACTATTTCTGTGGCATTTTGGCTTAAGGGTTTCTGGGGTTCTGGGAGTCCCCCCCCCACTTTGAAAATGCCAAGGCACCTATAATTTGCATTGTGGGTGTTTTACAGTTGTTCTCCTTAGCCCTGTTTCATTGGAGAATAAATCATGGGTATGCCCCAGCGTTTTAGTGTTTCTCCACTTCCTTATCCCTCGGTGTGTGGTATGAACCTGGCAGGATGACAGCAGTAGTTTTTCCTGCATTTCATGTGGTTCCCTGAATAGCCACTAGGTATCTCGGTGAATTACACAATCTAACGAAACCACTGAAGTTTCATCACCCATTTCTACGGACTTCCAGAGAATCACAGTCATCTAACCGTCTGGTCTCACCCATTCCAAATAATACTGTACAAACGAGGGAGAAATTCCTCTACCCACTCCCTCATTCTTCTCTGCCCTGCTTTCCAAACTAGTACAATGAGAGTCACAAAAACCTAGCAAGTCGTTCTGCCAGTTGCTTCATTGAAAACAGAAAGATGATCATACCTAACTTCCTGGGGATCATGGATAGACTACATGAGAAAGACCTAGAAACAGCCTTTAAATATGGCAGCATGACTGCAACTTGTATAAGTCATTGAAAATAAGCGTACTTTAGCTGATATGGTTCCTTCATTCTCCTTTTTTGACTGTCTGGTCACTGTCCATCTCGCTATGGTAAGATGATGTTCTGTAAATTGACTCTGGTTATGAGCACACTAGGATGATTATGGCTGTGTCACTTATAATGAAAACTCAAGAACTCCTTGTAACTGCAACAAGAGGGGGAGCCGTCTGTCTCTATTAAATGTGGTCTATGCCTATGATATTATACAGCTATTACAAATCATATTTTATCTCTGAGAGGTAGAATTATGGGTGATTTTTAGTTTATTCTTTATACTTTCAGTGTAATTCAAATTTTCCCTGACCATATTACTTTTGGAGTTAGAAACACAATCAGCAAATGCTATTAACAAAAAGGAAAGCCCGGGGGTCTTTGGAACATAGGTATCCATGTGAACCACAGGGCCTTCTGAAATGTCTTCCTTTGGATCTGTGTTGATCCAGGTGATCTGTCGGGGAGAAATGTGGAAGCAGGTCAAGAGATGTTCTGCTCAGGTTTCCAGACATGTGCCCGGGAGGTGCTTCAGTACCTGGCCAAGCATGAGAACACTCGGGACCTGAAATCTTCACAGCTTGTCACCCACCTCCACCGCGTGGTCTCCGAGCTTCTACAGGGTGGTACTTCCAGGAAGCCATCAGACCCAGCCCCCAAAGCAATGGACTTCAAGGAGAAACCCAGCTCCCTGGCCAAAGGCTCCGAAGGCCCAGGCAAAAACTGTGTGCCAGTCATCCAGCGAACTTTCGCCCACTCGAGCGGCGAGCAGAGTGGCAGTGACACGGACACAGACAGCGGCTACGGAGGAGAATCAGAGAAGAGCGAGCTGCGTGCCGAGCAGCCGTACTTCAAAAGTGATCATGGACGCAGATTCACCATGGGAGAAAGGATCAGTGCTATTAAGCAAGAATCCGAAGAACCCCCCATGAAAAAGAGCAGAATGCAGCTCTCTGATGATGAAGGCCCTTTCACTAGCACTGACCTGATCAGCTCCCCGTTCCTGGGCCCACACCCACACCAGCCTCCCTTCTGCCTGCCCTTCTATCTGATCCCACCGTCAGCAACTGCCTACTTGCCCATGCTGGAGAAGTGCTGGTACCCCACGTCCGTCCCCGTGTTATACCCGGGCCTCAACGCCTCTGCCGCAGCCCTCAGCAGCTTCATGAACCCAGACAAGATCTCGGCCCCCTTGCTCATGCCCCAGAGACTCCCCTCTCCCCTGCCGGCCCATCCTGCTATCGACTCTTCTGCCCTGCTCCAAGCTCTGAAGCAGATCCCCCCTTTAAACTTAGAAACCAAAGACTAAACTATTTAGGGGATCCTGCTGCTTCGCTTTCCTTCCTCCCTACTTCCAAAAAAAACAAAAAATGTGTTTGTGAGTGCAGCGAGATTGTTCCAGTGTGTATGCCAAGATCATCTGAGGCAGGGAGAGAAGATTCAGGTGTGTGTGTGTGTGTGTGTGTGTGTGTGCGCGTGTGACTGTGCATTGTGTGTTGGTATGGGACGTTAAAGCTCCTTTGGGCGTAGGGAACTCGTGAAGGATTGCCTGACATCAGGAGACTTAGCGGGGATTGTCTTAGACCTCTGGGCCTTTCCCCTCCCAGAGAGTAGCCCCCTCTGATACAAAGCAGCTGAATTTCCAAAAGCTGCAAAGTCTTGGTCTGTGAGTCAGTCTCCACTTTGGGAGCCGGGTCTGTGGCTTTGAGAAAAAGGTACTTTCAAAAGAGGGCTTTCCAGAGTGCAGTTCCCAGCCAGCTCAGATGACCCCACCCTTCTCCCTTCTGTTGTCGCCGTGATTCACCGTATGGGCAGAGGGCAGCCAGACTGAGCTTTCTCCAAAGTGGTGAGGTAGCAGACACTGGCATAGCACGGTAGTGGTTTGGGGAGGTTTCCGCAGGTCTGCTCCCCACCCCTGCCTCAGATGAATAAAGAGAATGTAGGTCCCTACTCAGGCTTTCCTAGTGACTCGCTTCCTAAGGAACTGAAACGGGCCCCCTGGTGCAAGCCTAGCTGCCAGGAGAGGAGGGAGGAATCCCCTGGGCCTCTGGCGCCTGCTTCTAGTCTCACCTGGAAACTAGCCTCGCTGTCCAGGGAACCAAACCAGGGTCTAAGAGATGCAGGCACCTGCTTGCCAAGCACCCTGAAGTGCAGAAAAGCTGAGTAATGAATTGAAATTTCAGCAAGCAAAGCCAGACTCGGTTATCAGCTCTAACCTAAAACTCCTTTTAACCAAGCTTAGCTTCTTAAAAGCCTAACCAGCCCTTGGCACAGCAAGACCCTTTCTGCAGGCTAATTCCCCTCGCCCAATAGCACATGGAGTGTCCTTCCTGATAAAAACGATTCTGTCTCCTTGAAAAGATGTTTTATTTTTGGTCCAGAGTACTTTTCTGACTTGTCCAGCTAGCCCTGCACCAGCTTTTCGAAATGCACTATGCTTGATCGCTGATTGTGTTCTTTCTTTTCCTGTTTTTATTTTGGTATAAAGTTGTTGCCTTTATTTGTAAAACTGTTATAAATATATATTATATATTAAAAAGGAAAATGTTTCAGATGTTTATTTGTATAATTACTTGATCTACAAAAGTGAGAAAAAATGAATGTATTCCTGTTTTTGAAGAGAAGAATAATTTTTTTTTTTCTCTAGGGAGAGGTACAGTGTTTATATTTTGGAGCCTTCCTGAAGGTGTGAAATTGTAAATATTTTTATCTATGAGTCAATGTTAAGTAGTTGTTTTAAAATACTTAATAAAATAATCCTTTTCCTGTGGAAGAGAAAGATGGTCTCCTGCATTTTTAAAATAACTATAAAGGGTGTGATATGGCTGTCTCTTGCTCTCCCCTCTTAACTGAAGACAACGACTAGTTAACCTTGGTGTAATTTCATTCAGCTTTTCCTGTGACTCGTATTCAGACAGAATAAGCTTAGTCAATTTAGTAGGTAAATATTTGTTTCATTGTTTTCTTAAAGTAACCCCTGCCAGATGTTCACAATCGCCCTACACCTCTTTGCAAAGTTCAGCAAAAAAGCCTATGTTTCCCCAGTCTGCTTTTGTCACGGTTCTTAGAACTTGACAGAAAATCAGCATCTGAAATCATGGGCCTCAATGTCTGGGGAGCTTGCTGGAGGGGTAGGCACATTGAAAGAAGATTTAATGGATTATTATGCAATAATAATTACTGCTGGGGATAGCACCTCTGCCAAGGCAGTCTAACTTTTTCAAGTTTAGCAAGGTCTAATGGATTTGCCATATCCTGTCCTATTGCTGCTGAAGGCAACATTCCATGATTATTTTCTACATCCTTCCTGGACTTCCTCTCACTGGGTGTGTTTGTGTGTGAATGAATATTGGTGTTCCTTAGTCAAGTGCTCTTATGAAAAAGAAAAAAAGAAAAAATTCCATGGGCAAAGAACTGGGAAATGACCAGGTCAATGAGTGTTTCTTCCTGCCCCTTTCTCCCTCTCAGAGGTGTCCTGATGTCTCCTGATGGCCAGTGCCCAGCTCACCACACTTCAGATCCCCAAGCATCTTCCAGAACCCTCCGGCTGTCTGGAGCCCATGCAAGGAACCTGCCCCCAGGGAGTTAGCCAGGCAGAGACACCACCTGCCCTTGGTGTCTGTTTGCTTCAAATGTCACCTTCCCTGTCTGCTGATGAGCCAGCAGTCGAGAGGGAGCATTGCCTGGCTTGAGTGAGATGTCCCCAGGCAGCATGTGTCTTGGCAGGAGTCAGGAGATGAGATGGTGGTCTGATCAATGAACTGGCCGCCTGGCATCTCCCCCCTCACTCCTGTTTTTGATTCACTAAAAGAGGACTCTGAGCCCTGTCTGACACATCCTATAGCAAGCAAACAGCAAACTGTACCAGCCTCTTTCTCCCAGCAGCTTAGGGACTAGTCTCTTGCTTATTAAACTCTGAATTACCCTGTGAGTTGCTAAGCTTTTCTGGCTAGACGTTTTTGGGTAAAAAGCTAAACAAATCAAGTTTATCTTGGGGATGGAGCAGGGGGTTGAAATCAAGGCCAGACTTCTCTTTGCCTGTCCCCCTCTCCTCCCCAGTCGGTGACTCAAGGGAATAGCTGTGGGGGCAGAGGGAAGTGGTTGCGGCACCCTGAACTAAAAAGGGTTTGAGAGTTCCACACCGCATCAACCCAGAATCCCCCGACTGGAGCCTATCAGACACCCCTCCGAGGGGCAGCCCTCCCTCTGCCTTCTTCTCTGCTTCTAGCTTGTCCTTGACCTTCTTTCTAGGCCGGTGCCAGCAGGTTCCAAGTGGTTCGGAGAGAGATGCGGAAGGAGGGGTTCTACTCCAAGTCTCTGGCCCCTTCAGGACAAAAAGGACCTCTGTGAAACAGGGGGGTGTGTGCGGGTGAGGGGGTACAGCTCGGGCTCTGGGGCCGGAGAGCGGACACTGGGGATCTGGCCGCCTTCAGACAGGGCGTGAGCCTCCTCCGGGCTGCCGGGATGGTCTCACCCAGCGCTGACCTGCCTCGCCTGTTGACACAACGTCACGTTTCCGACTGCAGCCCTTTCATGTGCGGCCCGCGGCTAAATGCGGCTGCCGGTTCCTGGAAGCAGACGTGCCTGGCACCGCGTCAGCAGAAACCTGATCCCCGGGGAAGCTTGGCACGGCCGCGGGCTCGCTCGGCCCCCAGAATAGGGCCTGGCAGCGGGCGCTGGGCAGCAACCCCCTCAGGGCCCGCGGGAGGGAATCGGAGCGCTCTCCCACGGCGGTGAGGGAAGGCTGGGTGGGGTACGGAGCTGGATTCAAGCAGGGCGTTGGAACAGGAGCCTAATCACCCAGAAGCTCGAAGCTTCCCACGGGTCATCGCCCATTAATGAAGCCTAACAAGCGAGAAGTACCATTATGGGTGCTATTATAATCTACATTTTAGAGAGAAATAAAAACGGGCTCAGAAAGGGGAGTTAACTTGCCGACGGTCACACAGCTTCCGAGTCACTAAACCATTATTGGAATGGTGACTGTGTTGGTTTGTGGCTCTTCTTAATCAGAGCCAAAGGAAAGGCTTTCAGTCTGGTTGTGAACACTAGTAATAATACCAACACTGCTATTACTGAGAGTAAACACTTTGTAGCACTTACTATTTCCCAGACACTCTTCAAATCACTCCCTACACAAAAACTTGCTTTTCAGGGCAACTCCATGAGGTAGGTTTAATTATTATTCTCCTTATATGGTAGAGAAAATGTCGGCACAGAGAGGCTAAGTAACTTACATTAAGTCACACAGCTCCAGAGGTGAACTGAAATGTAAAGCTAGGCAATTTGTCTCCAGAGTCTATGCGCGTAACTACTGAACCCCATTGCTCTTCCCTTTAAGTAATAGCAATGCCAACCATAATAATAATAGTAGTAGTAGAAGTAGTGATAATTGTCACAGTTACTTCCAGATTTTGAGTCCTCTCCCTATGCCAGGCAATATATTAAGCACTTTATGTGAATTATCTCTACTTCCTATAACAACTGTGAGGGGTAGGTATTAATAAGAGGTGAAAAAACTAGAGCTAAGAGAGGAGAAATTTGAGCCTCCTCAGAGGTGATACATTGTGCAAAGGACAGAGCCATGCCCTTTCTCTGGTATAGAACTACTTCTAAACTGAGCTCTGTGACATGGGCTTGGACATGCAATATCCCATTTAATCCTCAGAATAGCCCCATGGAATAGGTACTAGGATCCCTACTGGGTGGAGGAGATAACAGGCTCAGGGTAAAGTATTCACCTGACTTTTTACTTGCATCCTTACAAATGTGCCCACATACCATCTCTGATAGTTCCCTGGTGGTCCAGAGGCTAAGACGCCATGCTCCCAAAGCAGGGGGTCTGGGTTGGATCCCTCGTCAGGGAATTAGATCCCATATGCTGCAACCAAAGATCCTGCACACTGCAACTAAGATCGCATGCAGTCAAATATATATATATATATATATATATAAATAACTAGCCCCACAGGCAAACTGGGGCATGGTGGGGTGGGTAGGGTGGATGGGTGGGGGCACTAACTAGTTAACTGTGCTGAGAACTAGAATTTGGGTTTGAGGAAATTCTATGTTAAGTTTTCTGGAGTGGGAGGAGGGGGCATTCCTTTTCTCACATCTCTTTTAAGGTTAGGAGAGGGCCAGATAGAAGAGCCTGGGGCAGTAGCTACCTGCAGACCACTTGGGGCGAGACTGGAAGGAGGGAGACCATGTTCCAGCTCTCTTGCTGGAAGGACAGCTGTGCCCCCACACCCTGGCTGATCTCTGCGCCCCGTGGTCGGCTCCCCAGTATGTGGCTGGCTAGGGAGGGGTAAGCAAGAGGCCACCTGTCTCTGTAGAAGGGGGCCAGCATCTCAGCTTCCATGCTGCCAAGTTCCTCCTCAGGCCTCGGAGACCCCTGGAGGCGCCACGAGACAGACAGCGCAGAGCTCCAAGTGGTTTCATGTAAAGACTCTGTGTTAATGGGATCGGTGTGTTCCCCTAGAGACCCAGAACTCCCCAAGTGCCACGTGGCATGGAGGGAGGGAAACCTCTGGCCTTCTCACCCCATCTTTAGCGGGAACAGCTTCCTTTTTCTCTGTCCTAAATACCGTAAAGGTTTGTTCGAACGAGAATTCCACTGCTAAAAAAAAATATCACAAACTGTTTGGAAGGTACCCGACTGCAGCTCCTTCCTCAGGCATGGCCTTCACTTCACCCACTTCCTTCTCCAGGACCCAGGAGGAGGCTGGGGCCACTCAAAGCCCACCCTCCCCCCGCCCCCACCAACCGGCCAACACCCCCTGTTTATCCCAAGCCATCTGTTTGGCCCGACTACCACAGTAGAACATGAGCTGGGTGAAGCCTCTCCCACTGGCTATGGCAGCCACCGACACACCGGGCCATCCAGTCTTGTGATGTGCCTGGACTCCGGCCCAGAAGGTTTCTTCCGCTATAGACGGGGCCCTCCCTTCCTGGAGGAATCTTAGCAAAGACACTGAGGTAGGGCAGCAGGGAATGAGTCACCAGGCTGCTAGGTAGGCGGGGGATGGCCTCAGGCTGTGGCCAGAGTGTTAGGGACAGCCTTGGTTAATCCTAGGAGCCCTGCTGTTCCACCCCACACTCACCTGTAAGAGAGTGAAAAGGAAGAAACTTGTGTTTATTTGTTTGTTTGAAGAGCTAATATGGTTTTCTTAGAAACCGAATTATGGATGGTAGATGGAGGTAGAGAGTATGCAGAGATCTTTGAGAAATTGAAGTAGGAGAAAAAGAAAACTACTCCCTTTCCAGGGGGAAAAAAATGTGTGTTTCTCAAAGTTTTTAATAAAATATCTAATATTTGGGTACCCTTTGTTTTTACTAAGGACAATTTAAAACATCTATGAAAGTAGACAGAAACAACAAAAAGAAAAATGACCCAATTTTTAAAATGAGCAGAGGACTTGAACAGCCATTTCTCCAAGAAGATGTACAGATGGCCAAGAAGCACATGAAAAGATACTCAACATCATTAGTCATCAGGGAAATGCAAATCAAAACCACAATGAGATGCCACTTCACACCCACTAGGATGGCTGCAATCAAGAAAAAACAAAACAGAAAATAACAAGTGTTGTCGAGGACATGGAGAAACTGGAACCTTTCTACATTGCTAGTGGGAATGTAAAATGGTTCAGCTGCTGTGAAGACAGTTTAGTGATGTCTCAAAAAGTTAAACATAGAACTACCATCTAACTCTGCCATTGCACTCCTAGGTATATACCTCCAAAATACCGAGATCAGGTACTCCGACAAGGACACGTACAGGCACGCTCCTAACAGCATGATTTACAATAGCCAAAAGTGGAAACAGACCAAATGTACGTCAACAGAGGAATGGATACACATAATGTGGTATACAAACACCATGGACTAAACAGAAAAGTGCAGTACATGCTCTATGCTACAATATGTGTACGTTTCAGAATAATACATGCAATAACATGGATGAGCCTCCAAAACATTATGCTCAGTAAAAGAAGCCAGACACAGGAAGTCACAAATAGTATGATTCTACTGATATGAAGTTTAAAGAATAGATAAATCCACAGTAACAGAACATAGATGGATGGTTGCCAGGGGCTGGAAGGAGGAGGAAATGGAGGAAAATTGCTTAATAGGTACAGGGTTTTAATTTGACGTGATGGAAATGTTTTAGGATTAGACAGAGGTGGTGGTGGTACAACACTGTAAATGTACTAACAGCCACTGAATTGTTCACTTTAAAGTGCTTGATTTTATGTGAATTTCACCTCCGTAAATTATTTAAGTAGACAGAAGGGCATCATGATTCCTCTAAGTATCAGCTTTCCAGCTTTAACAGTCATCAATTCATATCTAATCACTTTCATCTGTAATTTATATACCATTCTGTTTCTGCTGTTTATATATTACTCTGAAGCAAATCTGGACATTATACAATTTCATTTGTAAATATTTCACTCTCTCTCAAAAATAAGTATTCTATAAAAAATTAATAGCATTATCACACCTAAAAAAACTGAACACTGGAAGGCAATGTTTAAAGGTTAATTTTCTGAATAGAAGCACAGCATCGTTTCAGAATCTAAAAGCACAAAAAGTGATCAGTGAAAAAAATGACTTTGTCTTAATTCATACTCTTTAATCCTGATCCCTTTGGCCCAGGCAGAATCTCCTGTAAGCAGGCAGGTAGGTACAGTTAGAACTCTTCTTAAAGCTTATCTGTGTTTATGTGTGCAACTACAAATGAGGGTTATCATTTGCCTCCCTTTTCCATATAAAAATAGCATGCTACTTACATAATTCTGCACATATTTTTTATTGAAGTATAGTTGATTTATAATATTCTATTAGTTTCATGTGTACAGCATAGTGATTCAGTATTTTTGCAGATTATACTGCATATTAAGTTATTACAAGGTAATAGCTATAATTCCCTGTGCTATTCAATATATCCTTGTTGCTTATCTATTTTATACATAGTAGTTTGCATCTGATAATTCTGTACCTGTAATTTGTCCCTCCCTACACTTATTTTTTTGTAATAAAGACAGAGAAGCCTTTATTTTTAATTTTATACTGAAGTATAGCCAATTAACAACATTGTGATAGTTTCAACTTCACAACGTTTTTAACTTGCTATATCTTGGGAAGCTAGTCCCATGAATATATAGAAAAGCTTTTAATTCTTTTTACAACTGCATATTATTTCACTGTACAGATACACTGTTGTTTATTTGATCAGTTCCTTATTATGGACACTGGGGTTATTGCTGACCTTTCACTATTACTGACAGAGCTGCAATGGCTAATTATATATGTATATCATTTTGCATGTGTATAACATTGTTTATGGGATAACCCCCCAGAAGCTGGATCATACCATGAGCCTCTGTCATTCTGATGGATATTACCATATTGTCCTCCATGGGACTGTGATATGTGATAGTTCACATTCCTTTAGCATCCCATGAGGGTTGTCCCTCTGGGAGGCAATTTGCAAGTGATGCCAGAAGCTTTGGTACATGTATGTCTTGAGTCCACTTCAACAAGTTATCGTAAGGGAGTAATTTGTCAGATTTTCAAAGATTAAGCTACAAGGATGGACATCTTCATGTCATTCAGCGTTAAAAAAAAAAAACCTTGAAAGTCAGAAAAATGGGCTACAGGATACTGGTTGAGTAATTTATGGTATGTATGAAGTTTGGAATGCCAGAGTCATGAAAAAGTACACTGAGAATTGTTATTGTTAAGGGGAGAAAGTAGGTCACAAAACAGAATGATCCCATTTTTAAAGCGTAATGCGTATACTTTTAAATATTCTCTCTCTCTCTGCCTCAATTTCCACACCTGTAAAATGAGGGCAATAATAATCAGCTCACTGAGCTGCCATGAGGAATAAATGAGTTAAATTATCTAATGTGCTTAGAACAGTATCTGGTACAGAGGAAGCTCCAAGTCAGGGGTAGTTAAAATAAGCAGTAGCATTATTATTATTATCACCATTATATTCTAAGTGCATAAGAGGAAGTTCTGGCAGACAATACAACAAAATTTTAACCATCTTAGCAAGACCTGGAGTTATTGTTACTCCAAAAATTTTGCTCTTCTTTCTTCTCTTCTCTCTCTTTTACAATGAGACATGTGTTTCTGTAATATATATTACATCATGAAGTGCAAAAGAAGGGACAAAAATGGAATTCTGATGTAGACTTGGAAATCTGTACTCAGCGGAGCCCCAGGAGAGGATGTGGAAAGAAAAGGCAGGCAGCTTTTTTGATCTGGTAGATCAGCCTTGGGCAGGGCCGGTCCTGCACACTAGGAAGAAAATGACTCCTTGGAACAGGCAACTGGAGGGAAGGTGAAGGCTCTCCCTGCCTGTATGCACAAGGTTTGCAGGGACCTGAACAATTAGAATGATGACAGAAATATTCAAATACAGCCAGTAACCCATGAGGGTCTTAAGATGAGGGGTCTGACTCACTGATTGCTGTGCTCCTAGTCCCCATCCTGAGGCAGGGCAGAAGTTCAATCAATATTTCCTGAATGAACGAGGTTCTGCTATGTGACCTTGGGAGCGTTCTTTCACCTCCCTGAGTCTCAGTTTCCTCCATCACCAAATGAGGATATTAATGATCTTGCAGAAACTGTTGTGAGGTTAGAAAGAAAAATCTGTACCGAGTAGGTATAGGAGCTTATTCACACTAAAGTGTAAATGACTGACAGTATTTTTTCCTAAAAAGCAGCTTTGTAGGGCAATAAAGGGAGAAGCCAGAAGAGATCTAGTATGTCAGCCAGACTAGGTGCTGAGTGCTGTTCTAGGCACTCTGCATGCATTTATCTTGTGTACTTTCCATGTGACACATACAGAAATTTAGTCACTTGAGATCAAGTGACTTACCCAAGTTCACACAGCAAGCAGATAGCATAGCCAGGATTTAAGCCAAATATGATTCAAAAGTCCTTGCCAAAGAGCCCTGAATGTCAACATGGACAAAGGCAAGAGGAGGGAAGAGAGTCTGGGGAGGGGGAGTGGGGATCCTTCACAGTCAGACTTCGCACTCTGCATGGCGCGGAATTATCCCATCGGCAGACAAACACATTCTCAGGACACTAGGAAAGCGGTCCCAATTCCCCTCCCTCCTGCCCCAGACTGGAAAACAATTTCACTTTGATATTTCAAAGGAAAGCATTGAGATAACCTCATGAAGAAAATAAGACCTGACTGGTTTTCTGTACATATACATTCAGTGTTGCTTTTGTCTGCATGTCCTTTGAGGAGGAAGAACCATAACACGAATAGCTCAGGACATTAGGACTTAATTCCCCCTGGGTGGTAGGGCCCCTGCAGACCTTACCCAACTCGTGCTACGCCAAGCTCCCAAGGAGGGAGGAAAGATAGGGACCCCCACCCACTACTTCCCTCTGGCTCCCGGGGTTGTATGTGAGTGCTCCCCAGGGCTGTGGCCTCAGCTCCCCTGACCCGTGGCTTCTCACAGACCAGCCTTTCAGACAAGGCTCTGACTGTCCAGGCATGTTCCAAGCCACTGACTCGAGTCCCAGCCAGCCCAGGCCTGTTGCAATGAGTCAGCCTTTCACTGGGGAAAAACATGGTGACTGGCCTGCAAGTCACTTTTTCCAACTTGGCCCTTGTCCTGGGCTGGGTCTGGGGAGGCCTTCCTTTTTCCCTTTGGGATTCTACTGGCTATGAGGTGTTCCCCAGGGGTCCTGGGAACCCCAGGAGCTGGAATTGCTTTGTGGGTGGGTAGGTCGAGTGGGTTCAGCTGAGACAGATGAAAGTCTCTCGATGTAGCTACCTGGTCTCCCCACCCACACACAGGAGAGTAGAGGCTACAAAGGTTAAAGCTGCATTTCCTACACAGGTGAGTGTAGGACGGCTATGGGGGAAGGGTAGACCTGACAATGTCCATGCTGTCCCCTTCACAGGCCGAGGGGGGACAGCAAGCCCCAGGTGCCTGGAGCCTGGACCACACTTGGCTCCTCACCAACTAGAGCGGTTTTCTGCAAGATGATGCTCCCCTGGGCTCCCTGAATTTTAAAGCAAGCACTGTTACCTTCGGCAAACCTGCCACCCCCCAGCTCAATGCCAAGGGTCGGGTTTCAGAGCTGTTCAATTTACCAGCCTTTCTGACTCACCTCCAGCTTCCCCAAGGTTCCTGAGGCCTTCCCTGCAAAGCTCTGCTGAGGGGATTCTCCCCGTGTGACAGGGTGGAAGGGAAAGCCATGACCATTAGTCAAGGAGTCAGGGGTGTGTGAGGGCAGGGGTTGGGCCCTTAGTGGATTCTGGAGCAAATTCTTTCTCTCCAGAGGAATACTAATCTTTCTGCCTCTGAGGCCCTTGCTTAGAATCGTCTCTTCACTTTTGTGATTAATGAAGATTAATCTGGCCTTCCCAGGTGGCTCAGTGGTAAAAGAACCCACCTGCCGATGCAGGAGATATGGGTTTGATCCCTAGGTCGTGAAGATCCCCTGGAGAAGGAAATGGCAACCCACTCCAGTATTCTTGCCTGGGAAATCCCATGGACAGAGGAGCCTGGCGGGCTGTAGTCCATGGGGTTACAAAGAGTCAGACATGACTGAGCATATAACATTTCTAGCACATGAAGATTAACCTCTCAGTCCCTCATTCATTCAGGCCACGGGCATTTACTGATACTCTTTGTCAACAGTCCAGGTTCTGGGCTTTGGGGTTGCAGAACAAACAGTCATGCTTCTGCCTTTATGAAGGGGAGTCTCTGGAGGGGACACAGGCACTGACCTGATCCTGACACAGCAGATACCAGCTATCCACAACGGAGATGAGGGAAGCGCGCTCAAAGGCAGACAGCAGGGCTGGGTGCGGTCTGGGGTGTTCAGAGAAGGCTCACCTGAGCTGGGATAGATAAGGAGGATGTCTCTTAGGGTGCAGCAGGGGGTGAGAAATGGTGTTTGTTATGGGTGGAATTTGGAGACAGAAATGGCAACCCACTCCAGTATTCTTGCCTGGAAAATCCCATGGACAGAGGAGCCTGGCGGGCTACAGTCCACGGGGTCGCAGAGTCAGACACGTGACTGAGCGACGGAGCACATGGGTTTGAATTGTGTCCTCCACAAAGAGATCTTGTGACCTTATTTGCAATCAAGGGGTCTTCACAGAGGTAATCAAGTTAACATGAGGTCATGAGGGTGGGCCCTTGTGCCTGTGAGTGGTGTCCTTATAAAAAGGGGACATTTGGACAAGGAGACAGACATGGCACAGGGAGGATGCCACGTGAGAGTAATGGCAGAGATGGGAGGGATGCAGCCACACGCCAAGGAATCAGAGATGGCTGGCAAACCACCCAGAGCTGGGGGAGAGGCCTGGGTCAGCCGGAACCAACCCCGAGACACCTTGATCTCAGACTTCCAGACTCCAGAAATTGAGACCATAAATTTCTGTTGTTTCAGTCACCCAGTTTGTGGTCCTTTGCTACAAGAGCCCTAGGAAAGTAATACTGTGTTCCAGGCAGAGGAAATTCCAAGTGCAGAAGCCTTGAAGGTAGGGGTGAGGGGCAGATTTGAGAAAGAAGTGCACCCTGGTCGGAATGCAGAGTCAAAAACCCCTTTATCTCTAATAAGAGGGAAATGAATCAGTGCGGGTGCCTCCAGAGACGATAGGAATAGCAATAAAAATAATAACCACCTTGAAAACGTATAGAGTGCATAAGATAAGCCTGGGGAGGCAGGAAGTGACTGGGCTACACAGAGGCTTCCTTGTAAGAATGAGGATTGTAGCCTTTAACCCTAAGAGCAATTGCAGGGCAGGTGACCTGGTATCTAGTTTGAGCTGTGTGACCTTGGGCAAATTGCTTTCTGTCTCTGTGCCTTAGTTCCGTGCTCTGAACTGGGGCATTCCATGACCACGTAACTAGCAGTGTGCTTAAGTTTGCCATCCTATGTGTGATGGGCAGGGTGAAGGAGAAGAGAAAATGAAAGGAGTAGCCAATGTCACTTTTTTGTTCCTTGGAGCTTATCATCTACACGGAGAAATGACAAACATTCGAGCCAGGGCACAGGAAAAGTATCAAGTGTGGTAAGAGGGCAGCCTCAGACATTCTCGGAGGCTGAAGTGGACACTCCCTTCCAGGGTCTTGATAGCTGGATAGGCCCCCTAGTGGCTGTGTCTGTGCTCTGGAACTCCATCTCCCCCTGCTGCCCTCCACCCCGCATAGCAGATTGATCCTGGGAATTAACACATGACCCAAGCTAAGCCAATCAGAATCTTTCCCTGAGATTTTTTTTTTTCTGATTTGGGGAAGAAAATTCAGTTTCCTCTCTAAGGAAACAGGATGCTGTTGGTGGCCATGTTTCCTGCCACCAAGAGGGAGCTGGTTTGAGGGAATGGAGCTGACAGGCAGAGAAGGAGATAAGACAGTAGAGAGAAACAGAGCAAGAGAGTGGATGAGTGACCCTGTAGCTGTCCTGAGGCCTTGGCCACACTTTGGCTTTTCCTGTGTGTTCACCAGTTACCCCCAGAGTCATCACCTCACATTTCTATTTTTGCGTAGGCTGTTGGAGAGGAGTTTCTGCAGTTTGGAAGTTCTGACTCTCACTGAGTACTGTGTGGAGTGTTTGTGAAGGAAGTAACAGAAACCCTGCACTTAGCCCCAGTGGGTGCTATCCTGTCAGAGACCAAGCAGCTTGCTGTGCCTTCCAAGGAAGCTCTCAGTGGGATAGAGAGAGGCCACCCTCACCTTTGTCCTATGCAAGGCATTTGGGGCTCCACAATGCCTCCATGAGCCTTGCCTCATTTGTTTTGCTCTGAAAACCCTAAGAGGCAGAAGTGGCCACCCACCTTCCTTTTTACTGTTGAGGAAACTGAGGCACAAGGGAAGAAAAATAACTTTGTATGTAAGCGGTAGAGCACTTTGTAAGCCCTCTGGTCCTTAACACAACGCACACGAGACAAAAGTAACCCTGGGCAGTTCAAGCTGTCATCAGGAAAGGAATAACTGTCCTTCTTTGATGAATTTATCAGTAAACATTTTCCTGCAGATAAAGAAGGGAAATTACCAAAGGTTGGTGTGGGGTATAAAATGTGAGTCCAGGAAGACAAGTGTTATCTTTTATCTCCATGAGCCTAGTAATAGTTCTACACATAGCATTGTTAGATGTTTAATATATGTTTGCTGGAAAAAATGGTATATTATTTACTGAGCATGTACTATGTACTAGGCACTGTTCTGAATGCTTATGGGTAATCATTTAGCTAACCTTCACCAAGCCCAACAAGGCTGGCATTATTGTGACCATTTTCTAGATGAGAAGGCTGAGGTAAAGAGAAAAAGTGGGTCACTTACTGAACTTGCACAGGTGGTAATTGTCAGAGCAACCTCCAGCTACCTGGCTGCCATGTGCACCCTTAACCACTGGGCTGCCCTGCCTATTTCTGAATGAATGAATGAACGAAAGCACACAAGCTACTTTCAGACACACACAGACACATATGTTTAAGGAGAGCTTGCAGTGGAACAGAGCACATGGGAAGGAGAGCCATGCAGTAGTGAAGCTGGGAGAAGCTTAAGCTCCAGAAAATTCTCCAAATAAGTGGACTGTGAATGAACCTTAAACATGGGTAGGACTTGAATGTCAAAAGAAAGATATGGACACTTAGGTCTGGAATCTCCTTATTCTCCAATCCACGTAATAATTGCCTTCATGAGTTGAGAGCTTTCTCTGTGCCCTGCACTCTACCTACTTCAACTTCTGTATCTTCCCACCCACTCCATGTCAGAAGCCTCCCTTATCACCCTGCTGTACTGCTCCCTTGCCCTTGCAGTCCAGAGAAAGATCAGTCTTATTGGTCATTCTTTTCAAAACCAAAGTTGATAATGACCAATTGTTGCTAAGGCAACAATTGACCTACACTTGTGGCATCTACAGGCCAGAGGAGTTAAGGCCAGAAACACTCTGTGTGGGTCAAGACCTAGACGTAGACTAGATCCACTGAGGAGGGTGAAAGGGCCTCAGTGACGATGGCAGAGCCTGGGGTGCACTTTATCTGCAGCTGGAGAACTAGATTTCACTCCCTATCTCTGCTGGAGACCTCACAAGCACCCACTGCACCCTGGTGCGGAACGGCCTGCTGTGTGCTCTGAGGCCCCATCAACCATGAGACAAGAAAAGACACAGCCCAACTTCAAAGGGCTGCAGATGACTAGGGCGGCCCAACAGGGCCCAATGACCCCGCGGTGAATCCAGCTGCATCAGGATTCAGCTGGCGCAAGACAGCCGGTGACGGGGAGTTGCCCTGAAGGCTTCAGGAGTCCCGGCATTGTCCATGGAGATTTGATAGGAATTTATTTTCAAGGCAGCCTCACCTTTCAGGAGAACAACCTCTATGCTCTCTTGGGGGATTCCCAGGGCTAAACAAGGGCTTCCCTTGTAGTTCAGTTGGTAAAGAAACTGCCTGCAATCCAGGAGACTCGGGTTCGATTCCTGGTTTGAGAAGATCCCCTGGAGAAGGAAATGGCAACCCACTCCAGTATTCTTGCTGGGAGAATCCCATGGACAGAGGAGCCTGTAAGGGTACAGTTCATGGGGTCACAAGAGTCAGACACGACTTAGCGACTAAACCACCAGGGATAAAAGTCCTTTGGAGAAAAATGGCCCTTAAAAAACTGAACCCTCAAAAATAGACTCATAGATACAGAGAATAAACAAGTGGTTGCCTGAAGGGAGGGGTGGAGGCAGGGGAAATAGGTGAAGGGGATTACACAGCTACAAACACCCAGTTATACAATAAGTAAGTCATGCGCAGTCCTTGTCTACAAAACAGAAACAGACTCACAGACTCAGAGAATGAATTTATGATTGCTAGAGGGGAAGGATGGAGGGAAGGGATAGTTGGGGAGTTTGGGACGGACATGTACACATTGCTGTATTTAAAATGGATAACCAACAAGGACCTACTCTATAGCACAGGGAACTCTGCTCAATGTTATGAAGCAGTCTGGGTGGGAGGGGAGTTTTTGGGGAGAAGGGACACTTGTATATGTATGGCTAAGTCCCTTTGCTCTCCACCTGAAATGATTACAACATTGTTAATCGGTTCTATTCCAATAGAAAATAAAGTTGAAAATAAATCATAGAGATTTAATATGCAACATAAGAAATATGGTCAACGATGTTGTAATAACTTTGCATGAGGACAAATAGTTACTAGACTCATCATGATCATTTCAAACAGCATGCGAATGTCAAATCTTCATGTAAAACACATGAAACTAACAAACGATTATATGTCAACTATATTTCGATTTTTAAGTATTTTTTTTTTTAATGCACCCTCACTCTTAGGTTTCCCCGGTGGCTCAGACAGTAAAGAATCAGACTAAAAAATGTGCCTGCAGTGGCAGAGACCCGGGTTAGATCCCTGGGTAGGAAAGATCTCCTGGAGAAGGGAATGGCAACACTCCAGTATTCTTGCCTGGAGAATCCCCATGGATAGAGGAGCCTGGTGGGCTACAGTTCACGGGGTCGCAAAGAATCAGACACGACTGAGCAAGTAACACTTCACTTCACACTCTTAGACACACAAGAACTTTTAAAACTTTTGAGTCTTTTCTTTGTTCCTGGAGCTATTCCAAGAACTTTGTTTGTACAACCTCACTTAATCCTCAGGACATCCAGATGCAGAAACAATGACACCCCTTAGTATAAGTACTGGAGAAACTGAGGCTCAGTGATATCCTCCAGGTCATAGACGTGGCAGAGCCAGAAGTCCAACACAGCTCTGGCTTCAAATCCCTTGCTTTTCACCCCACTGCTACACATCCACAGAAAACTAAATGTTTGACTCTCATCTGTTCACCCAGCAAATATTTCTTAAGCCCCTACTCTGAGACAGGCACTGTTTTAACAGATGCTGGAACATCGCAGTGCATAAGTGAAACAGGAAAAAAACCCTGCCCTCAGCAAGCATACAATGCATCAACAAAATCAAAACAGCATCAAAAGGCAGAAATTACTGTCTTCACTTTTACTGGTAATGCAATTGAGATATTACTGTTTATTCCGCAAATCCATTCCTCCATGTTCTTTTATTGGACAAATAGTCGTTGAAAACGTACTAGGGGTCAGGTGCTATTCCAGGCACAGGGACCTCAGGGGTAACCCAAACAGATGCGGCCCCTGCCCTCATGGAATTGACATTCTGTGCCACTGTTCTTGCTAAGCTGTAGCTACTGCTCAGGAACACGAGCTGTGCCGACGTGAGCCCCAGGGAAGCTGAGGCTGAAGTTATGAGAAACAACCAAATCAGCACAAGCGTAAGGGATCACAGATGTCCTCTGCCCTTTCCCCCACAACACACGGTGACCACTGACCCACAGGGTGTTAAGAGGAGCTTGAGGGCAGAAGTCAGTAGCTCTGAGTCTTAACTAGCTGTGTGACTGAGCTAGTCTTTTCAGCTTTCCCAGCTCCACCTTCCTCATTGTAAAGTGAAAACAGAAGCTCCTGACTTGCTGGCAGATTTGTAAGATGTGATGAATTCAAATGAAATAATGACTCTATGAGCACTTCTGGATTTATCTTCTAAGTCCTATATTCTACTTCAGTCTTTCAGTTCTTCACTTCCTGTAACTATAATGTTTCAGAAAGGAGCCCATAAACTCATTCACATGAAGGTATAAA
This sequence comes from Giraffa tippelskirchi, assembly GCF_054371585.1. Lineage (NCBI taxonomy): Eukaryota > Metazoa > Chordata > Mammalia > Artiodactyla > Giraffidae > Giraffa > Giraffa tippelskirchi. Next base: position 20,526,660 of record NC_137283.1, on the reverse strand, counting down.
CAACAAATGAAGTTTTTAAGTCTTGCTCCTCCAAGGCCTACAGGTTTTCTTGTAAAGAAAAACTGATTCTGGCCAAAATGGAGTAAGAGGCACCAGATTTACTCTCCCACCTGAAATAAAAAGCACCCTAACTGTGCCCTAGGTAAAACTTGATAATATTCTTAAGATTGAAAAAATTCCAGTGCCCAAGAAGGAAAAATTCCTGATGTCTGCCATATAATCCAAAGAAGTCCCAGCTAGAAGTATCTTGGACTAGAATGTAAGCTCCCTTAGGGCAGGGGGTTTTGCCTGCTTTATTCTCTGCTGTATCCCCAGTTCGTACAAGAGTACCTGACACATAGTAGGTACTCAGTAAATACTTGTTGAGTAATGAACAAATGACTGTGCCTGTCACACGTCAGTGAGGAAGAGTGGCAAGTCTGCACAGAGTCTCAGAAACCACCCTGTGCTCGAGGCCAGGCAGATGGATCAATTCCTCAAATCTTGCTAGGGCATGAGACCCTCTAAACAGTGACAGTCTTGAGGGGAGAGAACCCCTAGGACGAGCCCTATTTTCACGTAGGAAGGAAAAGGAAAGCTTGTACTCAGCGATAACCATCGCTGTGAACCACTGCTCCCCACAGCATCCCCTCCCTTCAGCCTGGCCTGTTTACTGGAAGGCGCGACCCTATTTTCTTCATCCTGGACATGGAGAGCTTTCATCACTGGCTGAAGGCAAGGCCACGAAGGCTAGCTATCAGGGTCCCAGTGAGAAGTCATGTGGGAGCTGGGTGAATGGAGGTGGGCAGCCGTTGAGGTTACCCCATGGGTAAAAACAATCTGCTCATTCATTTGTTAATCCTCTCATTTTGCACAAAGTGATGTGGGTCAGGCCTCACACTTGCATCGGGTCTCTGGAGATGAAAACGAAAATGGTGGTGATTAAAGTAATTATAACAAGCCACCGTTTCCTGAGTGATGGCTTCGAAAAGCAGTATGCTGGAGCAGCTCAGAAGACAGCTCTCAGCCAGTCTGCTTGGGCTCCTTGTCTTAGCTCTGCTCCTTACCAGCGGTGTGACTAGGCCACTCACCTAACCTCTCTGATCTCCATTTTCTTGACCCTAAAACAAGCTGCTGTAATGCATTACCACACCTAAAGCACTTAGAACCGTATGGCTATTTCTGGGGCTGGTGTCCTGTTAAACACTTTCCAGAGGCAATGGCAACCCGCTCCAGTACTCTTGCCTGAAAACTCCCATGGACGGAGGAGCCTGGTGGGCTGCCTGCCGTCTATGGGGTCACACAGAGTCGGACACGACTGAGCAACTTCACTTTCACTTTTCACTTTCATGCATTGGAGAAGGAACTGGCAACCCACTCCAGTGTTCTTGCCTGGAGAATCCCAGGGACGGCGGAGCCTGGTGGGCTGCCTGCCATCTAAGGGGTCGCACAGAGTCGGACACGACTGAAGCGACTTAGCAGCAGCAGCAGCAGCTTTAGGCTGAAAGGGAGATGGTACTGTGGTTAAGAGCTCTGATGTGGATCTTGGGCATCCCCTTATTAACTGTGTGACATTGAGCAAATAACTTACCCTCTCTGAACCAAGTAATGCAAAGTAAACTCCATGGAGGTGAGGAATTCTGCTTTGCTCACTCCCCTCTCTCCAGGGCCATATGCCATGCTTGGCTCCATAAATCTATATTGAATGTATGAATGAATATATAATAATCAAGACTAGCTGCATCATTTGCAGAAACCCATGCAAAATGAAAACACAGGGCCCCATTCTGAAAAAGTATCAAGAATTTCCAGACAGCAATGACTGAGTATAAAACCAAGTGTGGGGCCCTTGGAAGCGCGTAGTGGCTCTGCGTGACTTCATGGGCCACGTGCTCTCAAAGCTGGCCCGATAACCATCACTGCTCCGTATTGTTCACATGACAGTAAAGTCAACTCCTGCACATAAAGCAATGAGTGCACCCTTGGCCCAGAGCAGGCTCTGAGTTCATTAGCAGCACTCCCATCAGGTTTAATGTTCACTCACAGCCTGAGGAGAGCAGACAGGTTTTGGCCCATTTCATAGGTAGGGAAGAGGGGCTCAGAGGGCAATTAAATGACTTGTTCTCCATCCCACTGGTTCTGAGGTGAGGTCTGAGTTCAAGTGGGACTGGTGCTGACTCAATGGTAAGGGAACTGTGAGTGGAGGAAAGGAGGGGGCCCAGAAGTCTGGGGACAGCTGGCAAGGCAGAGTCCTGGGCTAAAATGGGGCTCCTTCCTCAGGGCTGATTGTCTGATCCCCCTTCCTGTTGTTCACTGGGGAACCCACAGGCCGACAGGCTGTGGGGCTGGCAAATGGGCTCTGCCTGTCCTATGACACACCGTGAGCACAGAAGGGTCCCGGCCAGCCTCCCTCTCCCCCAAGTCTAGTTCAGAATCAAGGCTGAGGTGAAGAGGGCAGAGCCCGGGCTGAATTTACAGATTAAAATCCAGCCTCTTCCACGGAGACCCTTCATGCCTCCATTTCTTCCCTGGGGTCTAGAAAGCCGCTGTGCCCCAGGCCCACCTGCTTTCCCGGCGCCCCTCCTCCCACGCTCCTCCCACGCTCACCTCTGCTCCTCCTTGGAGCTCTAGTCAACTCACCAGGCCTTTCCCACCCCAGGGCCTTTGCTCTCCTGCTCAGAGAAACCTTCCCCGGGCTCCTTCTTGCCCCTTCAACCCCAGCTCATCATGAAGAAAAGCCTGCCCTCAGCATCTTTTCTGAAACACCCCTTCCTTGCCTTTCTAATGGTTAGGACTCAGCGCTTTCACTGTGGGGCCCTGAGTTATCTCTGATCGGGGACCTAATATACTGCAAGCCATGTGGCACAGCCAGAAAACACCACTATACCCCCACTGACTCTGCATCTCTTTGCCCCGTGTGCTCCCAACCCCAACCTGCAGGCACTGTCCTTGCTGATGCACTTATCTGTTCACAGCGGGACTCCACTCACAGGAACATCTACCTGTAAATGTGAGGCGGGGACTGTGCTCGGAGCTCCCTCTGCCACATCCAGGACAGTGGCCACTACACAGTGGGGGCCCGGTACGTAACCGTTGAGTCAGGGGATGAACGAGTAGCTCAACAACTCTGGGTAAGTGACTCGTGGTCTCGAGCCTCAGTTTTCCCATCTGTAAAATGAGACTAATACCTGCTTCTTCAGGTGGATGTGTTAGAATAAAGCTGCCATTCGTGGGAAGGGATAGATTGAGTTTGGGATGGACATATACACACTACTATATTTAAAATAGATAACCAAGAAGGATCTACTGTATAGCGTAGGGAACTCTGCTCCATATTCTGTAATAACCTAAGTGGGAAAAGAATTTGAAAAAGAACAGATACAGGTATATGTATAACTGAATCACTTTGCTGTACACCTGAAACTAACATACTGTTAATCAACTATATTCCAATATAGTTAAGCAGCTATGTGTATGTGTGCTTAGTTACTCAGTCATGTCTGACTCTTTGCAACGCCATGGGCTATATAGCCCACCAGGCTCCTTTGTCCATGTGCATTCTCCAGGGAAGAATACTGGAGTGAGTGGCCAGCTATACTCCAATATGAAATAAAAAATTGTAAAAACAAAAAATAAAGTTGCAATCGGTCGAGGGCTTATTGTGTGCTGGAAGCCCTACTGCATACGGAATTTTCCATCTACAAAAGACTTGATTAATGACAACTATCACTTACATTCTTACCATTGCTACTACTACTAAACCACAGAAATTGCGGTCCCTGAACTGAGGGACCAGACTCTAAATCCTGAGATGTTCCCCAAGAGGCTCCATGAAGACCCAGTGCAGGGAGACAGACCTGGGGCTGGAAGCAAAGGCCACTTCAGAAAAGAAAACTGGCCGGAAACTGTCTGAGGGGTTCCTTCTTTTGGGATTTCTCTGTTCTCTCCTGACCATCCCGTGCATCTCCACCCCCATACCGCCCCGTCCTCCCAACCACACACCAAGAATAAACCTCATACCCTGGGAGCCTTGCTGTCACAGTTTCCTGCTGCTACAATCATGGGCTGCTAGGCGGGCTCCGAGGGATTTTCCAGCTCAGAGCAATGCTTAGTGGGATCTGAAGCAATGTGACATAAGAGGGGCTGTGATGCAGACCCAGAGGCAGGAAAACCCCAAGCCGGCACCAACGGGGAACTGAACTGGGGCCCTCAGAGGGCACCTGGGCCGCAGGCTCCAGGGAGAGGAACCAGGCCTTCTCTCTGACCTCGCCTGGTGGCTGTTCACAGCGGCTTGGTGACAGTGAACATTGTCCTGGCCATCGGCCTGGACCAAGACAGTCAACTTTGTGTCTGAAAAGTCTATGGCCAGTAGGTTCTCATTAGTTACCTGTTTTGTGTTTAGTAGTGTATATATGTCAATCCCAATCGCCCAATTCCTACCGCCGCCCCCCACCCCCGGCATGAATGATTCACTTTGCTGTACAGCAGAAACTAACACAACATTGTAAAGCAATTATCCTCCAATTTAGAAAAAATTCAAAGAAAAAAACTTTCAAAGAAAGTCAATGGCCAGGATGGATCCAAATGAATTCCAGTTTAGAGACCTGCTTAAGTCCTTGAGGAAGTTCTGTTTCCTCCGCCTGCTCTTCCCTTTCACACAGTCACCTAGGACTCTGCTGTCCTGAGCTAACCCCGGGCCGCCTCACTGATACCCATCGCAGTCAGATACCATCCCTAGAGAGTGATCCCTCCCTTGGTCTCTCTCTTCTAATCTCCACTTCTGATATCTATCTTTTTCTCCCAAACCTGTTAAGGGACCTGGTTCCTAGCTCTGCTCTGGCTCTGACTTAACTCAGTGACATTTGAACAATTTCCAGCCCTTCTCTGGGGCCTCGGGGGTGGGATCCCTTTCAACTCTGACATTCTAAGATTCAAGGTTTAGAGATTCAACCTTAAGACTCCTTACCAGAAGGCATGCCACCACTCCCTGCTCCCACCCACCCCCAGGACGTGATAGATCATATACAGCACAATGAACCTGTCAAGGATTTAGAAAGATCCCTGTTCATCTTCCCTAGCCATGTAGACCCTGGTCTGGTCTCTGTCAAATGGACAGAGGATAAAATGTTTAGAGGACTAAAAAGGTCAAGTGCCTAACAGTGCCTCCTAACACCCAGCAGGTGTGTGTGAACAGGAAGCCACTATGAATTTAGAAGAGAACAAGATGACAGAAAGTCTAAAGGAAAAAAAAAAAAGAAGGCCAAAGAAGAATTCATTCAGCAAACACTTGGAGCATCTCCTACGTGCACTGGGGTTACAAACACGAATTTTGAGCTCAAGAACTCAGAATTCAAGGTGCTTGAAGAGGACGAGGCAGGTTTGTCAGCAAACGTTCTATCGTCTTCTGATTTCTCTATTCTCAGTGTCCATCCATGGCCATTGTGTACATTTGTACAGGTAGTTCCCTGCACAAGGGTTCTGACTCAGAGTTAGTGGGCACCGAAATTCAGACCAGGTTCCATTCTGTAAGCATGTGTCTACAGACCTGTGTCTTTCTTGCGGGGCGGGACGGGGGGTGGGGTGGGGGGTGGTGGGAGGTGGGGGTGGATACTTTCTCCTAATTCTCACAAATGTGACACATGAGCTGGTCCAGGCCTGTAGCTTTTGCATTTTCCCTGCTCTGATCCACTCAGTGCCCCACAGTAACCAGAGTGATCATTTTAGGTTCAAAAGGACAATATCACCTCCCCTGCTCAAAGACACATTCTTATGAATTCTCCATCATCCTTGACTTACCCTTCATAATCTACCACCATCTCCTTCCCCCTCATACTCACATACTCCACAGACCGTACACTGTCCCTCCATTTCCTTCAACAAGTCATGCCTGCCTGGCCTTTGAACACACTGTTCCCTCTGTCTGGAATAATTCCCTTTCCCTGTTTGGACATCAAATACCTCCCATCTCCAGATCTCAGTTTAGACATGATTCTCTCCAAACAGCCTTCTTTGAATCCTGAGTGCTCCCACTTCATCAGATCATGTTCTTTCTCATCTGCCCTCAAAGCCCCAAAGCTTCTCCAAAACACTTGTCAGAGTTGTAATTAAATGATTAGTAGTAGTAACAGCGGATGACTGCCTTTCTCCCCGGCGAAATTAGAAGCTCTTGGAGCATGGGTACCATGTGTGTCATATGCAGCACATGCCCGTCATGCTATCTATTTGCTCTATGCTGTAACCCCAGTACATATAGTTGGTGTTCAATAAATCATTATTGAATAAGTAAATGACACTTGCTCAATATAATGAAGGCCAGTGGAGAGCTGATGCCACTTGTCTGAGAAAGGAACAGTTGCAGACAGGAAAGGCTGTCAACAGAGAAGGTCTTCTTGTTTCCGGGGGAATCTAGTAGGAAAGTGGAGCTCCCAGGGCACACTGGACAAAGCTAGGAGAACTGGGCCTCTGGGGACATGCAGAGAGGGGCTACTTCCAGACATGTGGCCATCAAGTGAACGTCAGAGGTCTCATCTTTTCCAATTTTCTGGGTGGCCCCAGACACAGGCAGCCACTGTGCCTTTGCTGGTAACATTTATGAAAGATTCCTCAAATCGCCTGACTGGCTGAACGTGAACCACATTCGGTGCCAAATTTCATCATAAAACCGCAGTGTGGCTGTGGGAACCCCGACATGCCATCTTCACTTGGCTGCCCATTTGGGGGCAGACTGTTCTCTTGGATGCAAAGAGGGACCTTGTGGTCCAGAGAGAGCAGACCCAGGAGGCTGTAATGAATGCCTTCTCCAAGTGACCTTAAAATGCTTTCAGCTGTGGGGCAGGCAACATGCCCCCCTGCCTCTGAGCACACAGCCTGTCCCAGGCCAGTTCATTTATCCTGAATTCACAACTTTGCAAGCATTAAATTTAAACTAGATTTTTACCTGGTCATGGACATTTTCAAACACGTTCACAATGGGAGAGAACAGTCTAGAGAACTGCAACTCAGCTTCTAGAACAATCAGTTCATGGACAATTTTGTTGTATTTATAGCCCTCCCCAAACTGGATTAGTTTAAATCAAATTCCAGATGACACAGCAAATTATCTGTAAATGCTTCCACTGGCTACTCCCTTTCAAAACGCCAAGCAATCCATATTCATTACAGGGGGACAATGTTTTTAATTAAAAAAGAAAGAAAATGACACTTAATCCAATCACTTGGGTGTTGATTTAAATGGAGCAGCTCTATTCAGAGAAGTCATTTAGAGTGGGTTGGGATCTCTGCTTTTGTGTAACCCTGGACAAGGTGCCTCTCTGAGCCCCAGCTTTCCACAGGTGTAATATGGGTATAAGAACTGTTTGCCTCATCAAGGGTTGTTGCACGGGGGGAGAGGTAGTTACTGCTGAGTCCAGCCTGGCCCATGGAAGGTGCTCATTACAGGCTGGGACAGCAATCGCTGACGGAGGATCCTGCCTGGTCTAAGACGTGCGACGAGCTTGGAGCACTGCAGAAGGCACAGCTGTTTCACCAACGAAATCAGAGCAGAATTGCTCAGGAAGGGAGGCAGCCTCGTGTGGGAGGGAATACTTCTGCTTGCTTGTGGGGGTGTGGAGTCTCAGATCCCTGGGCCATCTTAAATTGCTTCCAGAGGCTGACCTCAGGGCTGGGTTGTTGGCTAATCCACACCACTTGATCAGGTGACTTTTCGCCTTAGAATTCCACACCCTTTGGTCTGGAGGGATGGAAGGACAGAAAGGAAGATAAGGCCTAAACACCTCTGCCTTTTACGAATGGGAAACCAGGCCCGGCTGGTGAGCCACTGGGACTCAAGAGCTAGTAATGGCAGTGCTAGGACCCGAGGCCAGGTTTAAACCTTAGTTTTCTCATCTGTAAAATGGGTAGGGTGAAAGCATAGGCATGCCAACTCTCAGAGGCTGAAGGTCCACCAGGCGGAAAGCCAAGCCCTGGGTGATTGTCAGAAAGTCAGAAAGCCGCTAAGTTGTTTATTGCATTGGGATGAGGGCAATTTCTAAGAATCGGGGCCATGACTTTTCTCCCAAGAGAGTTTTGAAAGCAGAGCTTGCAGGGACCCTCTCCTTAGAGACAGGAGGTCACAGCTGAGGTATCTGGCCAGATGCAAACAACTTCCCTCTCTGTTCTTGTGAATGCTGATAAAAGGGCTTCCTTCCGCATTCTTGGGACCAGGGCTTCAGCCCTCGCCTCGCCTACGGCCAGCTCAGCCACCAGACCCCTCTTGTCACACAATCCTCCCGCTGCCTCCACCCTCTCACCGACCTGGACTTGACCTTGCCCCAGACTGTCCTTCTGACAGGATTCGGGGCCACTGGCCAGTCCTTACCTCAGCTGGTTCCTTCTCCTCTTTCTTACCCTGGTGGGTTTGTGTTTCACTTCTCCCCCAGGGCAGCGGATGGAGGCAGGGGTGGCCATACGTCACCTTATTTCTGGCAACTGTGGTGGGCCTCAGGAGCAGGGGGGTATCTAGTTAGGGTTCTGCTGACAGGCGCGCCTCCCCACCTGGCCAGCTCTGGTTTCCTCTTTTGCACCCTGGGGAGAGTCATGTCTGCTTCACGGGGTTGAGGGATGGAAACTAGTGATCACAGTTTACATACATTGAGGGTTTCCTCTGTACCAGGGTCAGCCTGGGATGGATCTCCTTGAAACCTCATGACCACTCTATTTTACACACAGAAAAACAAGCTCAGAGAGGCCAAGCGACTTGCCCAGGACCACAGAGGAAGTAAGGGGTGGAGGCAGGATTTGAACCCAGGTATGGCGCCTCCAGAACAAGCACCCTTAACCACACAACCACACCGTCTTCCTAAAAAGTAACATCTGTACGATGCACCTGGAACTACCCGCCACAGAAGCTGCAGACTTTCCTAACATGAAAGTATCTCCTCCATGCGCACTTCCCCCCATATTTGAGCTACAGACTGGATGCCTCCCCACCTCCACCCCCAGACAGCTATCTTATTTCATGGCAGGAGGGCGATGATGCCCCTTATACTTTTACTGGCTTTATCCCATTGTACTGATGATGGAAGTGGCAGCTCAGACAGGTTAAGGGACTTGGGAGGGTCACACAGTCAGTCAGGGGCAGCAGGGAGATTTGAAGGCACAGCTAATTCATTCCATTATGGAGCACCTACTGGATCCCAGCCTTCGTGTCAAGTGCTGGGGATGCAGTGGGGTCCACAACAGGACTCCTGCCCTCTCAGGGCTTACAAACGAAGGGAGGTGGGTAATAACCTGTTAGGTGACAGTCCTTTCCAGCTAGACTGATTGCCCTACAAGGCTTTCTCCCCTTGCACTGTTGACCTTGAAATTGCAAACCCTCAGCAGATGACCAGATCAAATGGAGCCAGCACAACCACAGGGCTCTGGAGCCGGACTCCGTGGCCACAGGTCATCTGGAGGGAATCTGAATGGCCTGTCAGGCTGCTGCTGCCCCATGGCTCCTGATAACACCCAGCAGCTGCTGCCAGGCCTGTAGGCGAGAGGCCCCCCGGGGCTGCCAGGGCCCTGGGTGGGGCCCTGACTCACCGCCACCAGCCAGCTCTGTCTGAACACTTCCCCTCCAGTGGCCAGAACACCCACTTGGAAACCAAGGTGAAAAGAGGGTGGGGCCCAGGCTGGGATTCGAGCCTGGCATCTGCAATTCTCTCCAGATCGCCTCCTCCTGCTCTCAATAAAGGCACGATCCTTTGAGCACAGCCAACCAGGTGGCTGCCTAAGCCTAAAGCTGCTGAAGTCTCACTGGGAATTTTGAAAAATCTGTCACCCCCCTACCCTTCTTGGCCCCTTTCTCAGCACATCTTCCTGGGGCTGCCAAGGCCCCTGTTCAGTTTCCCTTCTCTCTCTCCCCTTCTGCTGTGCTTTTCCCACAGTTCTTCACCCACTTTGCTTGGGAGGAGTATCACTTTCTCCCATCCTCTTTTAGGAAACAGTTGCCCTCCTCCTTGCCTTCAAAACAATATTCCCAGACTACCTTCTCCTTTCAAAGGACACTATTTCATGTGGGGTGATCATCATCCAATCAGAGGCATGACTTATTGTGACCAATGTGCTCCAGTTACCGTCCTCTGGCCAAACACAAAGACGTACCATTAACCTTCCTATTATCCATCTCCTATAACGGAAGGCTGAGCCCAGACCAGCTTCCCTATCGCAGGCATGTCCACTAAAAACCATCAAATTGTCCAGCCGGTTGTCTGCACCACAACAGAGGCCCGAGCTAGGGTGTGAAGGGGGCGGCCCAGCCTCTGGATTCTGATCTCATGGTGGGGGCCTTTGTACCTCTGTCCACAATGAGAGAGTCTAGGCAAGACTAAGAGAAAGGCAGAGACAGTTCAAAAGTAAGCCATGGAGATACACAAAGATGGAGAGACAGAGAACCAGCAAGAGGTAGTGTGACAGTGAGGGGTGGGCGGGAGTCAGAAGGGAGAGAGAAGGAAACACGAGTCAGAGAAAGAAGAACGAGAGGAAAGGAGGGCGAGACTCGGGAATGTTTATAAAAAATCTGTGGTTCTTTTCCTGTCCTTTCCCTTTGTCTTCTCCCTCTTCTCCCAATACAGGGGGCCTAGGTTTGAACTCTGGTCGAGGAACTAGATCCCACATGACCCAACTCAAGATGCTGTATGCCACAACCAAGATCAAAGATCTGCAACTAAGATCTGACACAGCCAAATAAATCCATAAAGATAATTAAAAAAAAAAAACAAAGAACCACAGATTTTCAGAGCTGGGACGACTCTTAAGAGGAGATTGTTGATGTAGCCAACACACAGGCTTCTAGACTCACTGCCTGGGCTCCCCCTTCCCATCTGTGCGGGTGAGACAGCTTACTAATACATCCTGCCTCAGCGTCCCCACCTCAGATGGTTCCTAAGAACCCCTCCACCCCTCCAGAAACGCTAGTTGTGTTTACTGTCACTTACTGGGCATTTCTATGGCAGGAAATGTGTGATGTGAGAGGCAAAGGTGCCAGGACCCCTCCCCTACAGTGAAGGGGTGTGTGCCGCTTATTGCCCCTGGGCTGTCTACCTCATTTGTGGTTAAAAATAGCACCCCCGTTTACTCCCGAAAGTTTCCTAATTTAGACAATAGGCTTGTATCACCACCTTGTTTCTGGGGCAGAGTGTGTGAGCTGATCAGGGTGGGTCAGGCCTGCAGGTGCCTGCCTGAAAATGACATTCCTGCAGGTGTAGGCAATGTTGGTGACTGTGTCAGCCGCCTTTCTGATTGTCCAAAGGCAATCCAGGTTTTTGTGTGAAAATCGTCTTATTTTTTAAAGGAGGTTTCTTAGATGCTTCTCCTAGATGTAATTTTTTAGAGAATCACCCTCTTTTCAAAGTTCAGCATCGTGTGACAATGTTTCCAGATTCCCCTCTACACCAGCTCATGCACACCTGTGTTTTAGGCCAGCAGGTGATCTGTTTCCAACCTCTCAACGAGAGGAAGTGACTGTGTATGGAGGGGAGCAAACCAAACAAATAGGAGTTACAACCCACGTGAGAGGGTGGTGACACTGGTGAGGCCCGGGTGAGTCAGAACACCCAGGAGGGGCAGCGACCTCAGCTGACAGGTGGGCAATCAAGGAAGGCTCCCTGAAGCGGGTGACAAATGAGCTGATTCCAAAGACGTGTGAGAATGGATTCTAGACGTGATACAAACGGCAGCAGGGACTGTTTCCTTCGTTGCTTTCTAGGTCTGGGGCAGTGTTGTTAAGAAGCATTAGCTTATTTAACGGGCACAATAACCTTAGAAATCAGGGGCCAGTGTTATCTTCATTGGCCAAAACAGGAGACAGAGGCACAGAGAGGGTAAGAAACTTCTCCAAGGGCACACAGCCTGTGCCATGGGATCCACCAAGCATGCTTTGAAGCTCTACATTAGAACACTCCACGGAAGGGCAGAACGACATGGGCCAAGATCAGAAAGCAAGAGACAGCAAGGCCCACTGACAAAGCCAAAGGCAGGTCACCTAGGCCAAAGCTTGGGATGTATTTCCCACCACAGGAGGCAAGAAACTGGATTGCAGGTCGAGAGGCAGGAAGGTGACAGTAAAGCCAGGCTGTGCTAAGGAGCTTGGGCTTTTTCTTGAAGACTATAGGGAAGCACTGAAAGATCTAAAGGCCACACAACTCACACTCCTCTCTCCTCTCTTCCCTCCGCCCTCTTAAGAGGGGAGAAAACAGAGGCCCAGAACGCTGGCCTCATTTCCCCAGGATCACACAGCCCACCTCTGGGGCCAAGCCTGGACTCCCAGCTTCCACCAGGACTGGGCCCCACCCCAGGGAGTGACAAGCGGGAAAGGGAGAAGGCCCAGAACTAGCTTGCAAGACTTTACATCGAAGATTAAAGAGTTATCTGAACAAGAGAAATTAATCTGTCCCGATTCTGTTCCCTTGCACGCCCTGGGTGGACCCGAGGTTTTTTTTTTTTTTTTGGCCTCGCCCTCCCCACCCACCAGCCTTTTGCGAAGGGAGACAGCTGGGAGATGACTCTTCCTCAAAAATCCTGGGTCTGGGCTTCCACAGGCTCGGCAACTAAGAAAAGGCAACCAATCAGATGGCCTGAGTCAGGCCTTTGAAACCACTGGGTAGTAAATAAACTCACTGGAAACCAAAGCAGCCTGTGCTGTGAAAGGCCTGTCAGGGTGGGGCGGCAGCCTTGCACAGACAATGCCTACGTCTGCTCCCAGGGTTAGTACCTGCCATCGATCGATTGATGACTATGCACACAGTCAAATAACAGTGCCAACCAGCCGAGACGTTTAGAATATGCGCCTCCTAGTGTGATTTCAGGGCAGAGTGGTCTCACTGCCCCCTCTGAGCCCCATCCGTGGCTGGTCGGCCTGTGTTCACTTCCATGGATGAATTCAAACCACTTGTTTGGCTCAAGTGCTTAGAGAGATGCTGTGTTATTAATACGCCGTATTAATATGAACGCGGATTAAAGGACGCCATTCCTACCTCATGCCAGGTGCTGGTCCCAGAGACTCGGGCAGGCGACATCCCTAATTTCATGAGACTCATACGCTGGTAGAGGGGGAAAAAAGCAATGCATAAGTCATAAAATAAATCATTTCGGAGATACCAAGGATGACTCGAAACCAGATTTCCCAGTCTTGGCACTACGAACATTTGGAGCTGGACAAGTCTTGGTTGTAAGGGGCTGGACTGTGCACTGTGGGATATTCAGCAACATCCCTGGCCTCTGCTCATTGGATGCCAGCAGCCACCCCTGCCTCCCCATCCCTCTCCCCCCCGCTCCAGGTATGACAACCAAACCTATCTCCAGACATTGCCAAATATTCCCTGGGATGGGGGTGCTGAGAAGGCAGGCAAAATCACCCCTGCCTGGTTGAGAGATCTAGAGAGGAGCTCTTTGGTGAAAATCTAACACAATCCTCATGCATAATGTAAAATTTTCTAGTACTCATTCTAAGAAAGTAAAGAGGTGCAGGTGAAGTAAATTTTAAAATAGCTTTCCTTTTACCCAGGATAGCTAGCATCGTATCATTTTGACATGTAATGATGAAAAACAGGTATTCAAGAGATGTTGTATATCATTTTATTCTACGCCTGCAAAACTGGGTGGATATTTTATACTCACAGCACATCTCAAGCCGGAGAGCCCCGCGCTAGGCCTCCTCTCCATGCCGCTGGAGCTGCGAGTTGAAGCACACTCTGCTCGGAGCTCCGCGGAAAGACTGCCTGAAACTGAGGCCTCGCTCTTCACGTGGCCCTAAACCTGCGAGCAGGTTAGAAATGAGGCTCTCAGGTGCTGGATCAGAATCTGCATCTTAACAAGCTCCCCCAGGTGATGCGTGAGCACATTCAAGTGTGAGAAGCCCGAGGAACTCAGGGTGCCCAGGTGCTTGGTCCTGTCCCGGTGACTGAAGCCCGTGAAATGAAACCACTCAGGTAGCGGGTGAGGCATTTTCCTTCCAGGACTCCCCGTTTCCCCATCTACAAAATGGGGGTTGATGAGTGCTCTGTTTCTGGGGTCAGGCTGGTACTTAATGAGCACAGTTTTGCTACGCTTGCCCCCTTTTCTGCTCATGTCGCCCCTCTACTCAGAAGAGCTTCCTTTCTAGGTGAACTACTGCTGCCAGCAGGCTGCCCCCAAACCGAGGCCCTCAATCCTACTGCAGGGCCCGCCTCAGGGCGGAACCCACAGGGAGTGGCCAGAGGGGCTTGGGCAGGGGGTGAGGTCCTCAAACAGGGCACATGGGTGCGTGCAAAATGACTCACGCTCTCATACACATTCAGTGAGCCTTCAGGAGGGAGTGTGGGGGTTGCAGAGAGGGGGACAAAACCCTCTCAGCTCAGTCGCCTATGCAGACTTCCTATCCCTAAGGCCAGAACATCACAGGACCTGGTCATTAAGGAGCTAAAGGTTCAGTGTTTTCCAAGTCCCCCCGCCCTCTTCCTCAAGAAAGCAATCTTCCAGATCCCACCCCTGAGTCTGCCCAGGAGGGTGGGGCGCGGGGGGCAGCCCCACCCCCGCCCCAGCCTAGGATCAGAGCAGAGCCCAGCTACCGTTCTGTCAGCTCCTCCTGATTTCTAGTTACGACAAGTCCAAATTAAAGGAGCTTATCTCAAAACCCTAAGGCTGTCTTGCCTGGTGCTTACTTCCTTTCTCTTTCATCAGGCCTCTAAGCGGGCTCCCCAGGCAAGCAGGAGGGCGTGACGGAGAGGTCAGGCAAGGGTCCCGGGGAGAGAAGATGCCCTGCACCTGTGCCACACTGGCCAGAGGGGGATTCAGATTAAACAAATCAGTAGGGCTTTCAAGCAGAGATCAGTGAGCACGTGAGCACACGGGCTTGAGGTGGGGGACGGAAAGAATCCCATTTGCCTTGATTTCTGCTTCCTGAGTGAAACTAGAACCTGATCTTGGCCAGGCCGGGTGCTGCACTGGAGTTCACAGCTGTGGGTTCTGCTGGGGGTGGGGACACAGGTAGGGTGGTGAGTGCTGCAAAAATGAAGAAAGCCCCGGTGTCTATCTTGCCCCTTTGGTGATGCAGAAATATCACCCTGGACCAGGTGAGGACTTTAAAATTGAAAAGAAAAATGGAAGGAAGGAAGGGAGAGGGTCAAAGAAGGAAGGAAAAATGTGTGTGGAGGGGGAAATCCAGGACCCTAATACAGGATCAAAAAAAAAGAAAAAGAGAAAGGAAGTAAGGAAAAAATAGAGGGGGTGGGGAGACAGCTGCAGAGAACTAGATTTACTGCATATGTAGTAAGTTGTTGGCATTTTATTATTCCTATTCCTCTTCTTCTTCCACCTCCTTCTCTTCCTCCATCTCAGGCCCAGAGAGACCATGTGGAGTCAGAGTGCCCTTGGCTGTAATGCCCACTACCAGCTTAGTGACCACAGGTAGACCACTTCTTGCCTCCGGCCCTTAGCTTCCTCATCTGTAAGATGGGGCAATGTTAACTCCTCTTGAGTCGCTGAGCTAATAGACTGAATGCCTAGCACATGTCTCACCTTCAAAACATGGTAGTTATTAGCATGATTACTGGCAAAGTGAGTTGCTGGAGACCACACAGCGAGTGAAGAGCCAGTTTCAAGTCCGGTCCGCTGATTCCAGAGCACACACGTTTCACCACCCAGGGCTGACTCATGGACAAGCCCAGGAGAGCAGCACTGTGGCCCCTCTCTCCCACAGGCAGACATTCACACACAGGGAGTGGACACCTATTGTTTTTGCCTGCCCAGCAACCATTCCCTTTGATTATGGAAACAGCTTCCACATCTTTCTCAGACTGTGAGACATTTATGATGGGAGAGAAGATATACCAGGCCAATGTAAGCTCAGAGCTCCTGGGAAGATTCTTGGGCACCTCACAGGCCCATGAAGGCAGAGTTGAGAGATATAGAATCACAAATCCCTAATATTATCATTTGGGCTCCTGGATACAGCTGTGCCTGAAGTCACCCCTTAATTTTTCCCCTTCCAGCTGACTTGAACCTAGTTCAACCAAGAGTCTCTGACTGACTAATACATGGCTTGTCTGATGCTAACACCCATATGCCTTCAACCATACTGGATTGACTCAACAGCATACAAACGAAAGAGAAAAAAGGCAAAATAAATAAATCAAAAACTTTCTCTTTCTCATTCTCTTTCACCTTAAATACATACATGGCACCTCTGCTAATGGTTGCTAGATGAGTGTACACATGTGTCCAAGAAAGTCCCCTCGTATTACCACTTCTTAATAACCTAGTTACCTGCCTAAATATTATGATTTTTTGTGTTAATACCACAGTTGTCTGCATTAAACCTGTGTCAATGCCAGGAAAATATATCAATCCCCCATTCTGGGGCCCCCTGTGAGAAAATCAAGGTTGGTGGAAAGTAAGTATTATAAGAATATCTATTTTTCTACTTGTAGTTTGGGATTGTCTTTGCAGTTAAACTCCTCCAAAGTAAGAATCATTCAGCAAATATTTACTGTCCCTTTCTGTGAGCCACTTTCCTAAGTTGTCTTAATCAGGATAATCAAGATAAGTAGAACCATTCCACCATTTCTTAGATAGTTAGCATTCCACCAAACAGAAAACAAGCTCTTTCCTCTCCCTTCCCAAGGATGTACGTCTTCCCTCTTTTACTTATAGACTGTGACTTGGCAGTCTGGGGTCTTGACCTCAGAGCTGGCTTTGGTTACCAGAGGCTTTATGAGCCCATCTGTTGGGGTGTTGAACCACTGAGTCATAAAGAGGAATGTCTCCCAGTGCACATCACACTGGAGCAGCTCGACTTCCAGCTGAGCTGGCTGGTGACCTGGCTGCCCCTGAGGGGAGAAGATGGGAGAAGTGGGAGGTGAGGAGCCTGCTTGACGCAGACGGTCACCCCACGATGACCTCACCTGCCAAACCAGTGACTCACTCCTGCTTCTGCCCCCTCCCGGCCAGATCTTGCTCATGTGGAATACCTGAGGGGAATGCCAGTCTCCTGTAGTTAGCAAAAACGCACGATTATGAGCTATTTTTAAAGGTGTGATGTTTTCTTACTTTCAAGTGGTGGCAGCAGCCCCTGCGAAGCTAAGACATGGGTCTGGGTTTAAGCCACTTCTGCTTTAATAAACACGTGAGAATTCCCTTCTGAAAAGAAAAGGTCACATAAGAATGGGGAGTGCCTAAGGCAGTTTCCTCTTTTTAAACAATTTTTTTCATTGTGATAAAATATACAAAGTTGACCATTTTGATCATTTAAGCATACACTTCAAGGGCAGTAAGTATATTCACAGTGTTGTACCATTATCATCATCATCCATTTCTAGAACTTGTTCACTCTTTCAAACAAAAGCTCTGTATCCATGAAATAGTAACTCCCTTTTTCCTCCTCCACTCAGTCCCTAATAACCTCTATATCTTTGTATCTCTATTAGTTTGTCTACCATACCTCATTTAAGTGGAATCACACACACTTTGTCCTTTGTGATTGGTTTATATCACTTAGCATAATGTCCTCAGGGTTCACCCATGTTATAGCCTGTGTCAGACATTTGTTTCTATTTAAGGTTAAATAATTGGATCAAAATAAACTGGAAAATTCTGAAAGAGATGGGAATACCAGAGCATCTGACTTGTCTCTTGAGAAACCTGTATGCAGGTCAGGAAGCAACAGTTAGAACTGGACATGGAACAACAGACTGGTTCCAAATAGAAAAGGCTGTGTATTGTCACCCTGCTTATTTAACTTATATGCAGAGTACATCATGAGGAACGCTGGGCTGGAAGAAACACAATCTGGAAACAAGATTGCCGGGAGAAATATCAATAACCTCAGATATGCAGATGACACCACCCTTATGGCAGAAAGTGAAGAAGAACTAAAGAGCCTCTTGATGAAAGTGAAAAAGGAGAGTGAAAAAGTTGGCTTAAAGCTCAATGTTCAGAAAACTAAGATCATGGCATCTGGTCCCATCACTTCATGGGAAATAGATGGGGAAACAGTGGTAACAGTGTCAGACTTTATTTTGGGGGGCTCCAAAATCACTGCTGATGGTGATTGCAGCCATGAAATTAAAAGACGCTTACACCTTGGAAGGAAGGTTATGACCAACCTAGATAGCATATTTTAAAGCAGAGACATTACTTTGCCAACAAAGGTCCGTCTAGTCGAGGTTATGGTTTTTCCAGCAGTCATGTATGGATGTGAGAGTTGGACTGTGAAGAAAGCTGAGCGCCAAAGAATTGATGCTTTTCAACTGTGGTGTTGGAGAAGACTCTTGAGAGTCCCTTGGACTGCAAGGAGATCCAGCCAGTCTATCGTAAAAGAGATTAGTCCTGGGTGTTCATTGGAAGGACTGATGTTGAAGCTGCAACTCCAACACTTTGGCCACCTCATGCGAAGACTTGACTCATTGGAAAAGACCCTAATGCTGGGAAGGATTAGGGGCAGGAGGAGAAGGGGACGACAGAGGATGAGATGGTTGGATGGCATCACCGACTCAATGGACATGGGTTTGGCTAAACTCTGGGAGTTGGTGATGGACAGGGAGGCCTGGCATGCTGTGATTCATGGGGTTGCAAAGAGTCAGACACGACTGAGCAACTGAACTGAATTGAAGGTTAAATAATAGTGCATTGTATGTATACACTACATTTTATCTATCCATCTATTTGTTAATGGACATTTGGATTGCTTCCACTTTTTATCTCTTGTGGGTGGTTTACTTTTTGCAACCTTAAAGATTACTTGTTTTCTTTAACAGTTAAAAAGTTTTCTTTGCAAAGCCTCTTGCAGTTCACCTGTAACCTGGGACTAAAGTGACTGGTTCTGACAACTTCTTAGGAGTGTCGTAGAGATGAAGTTAGATCCTGGATACAAAAGTGCACTCTAAATTCTAAAACGTCCCACAGAAATATTCTCCATGTGTTTATATTACTTGCTTACAATGCTTTTTCCCCCCAGGGGAATAAAAGGAACCCTACCCTGGCCTGCTTTCAAATTTAATATATCTTAGATGGAAATGGTCTAAATGAATTAGGTTTTCTTGAGGTGTTTGTGTTTTTTGTCCTCCATTCTCTCCCAAGCAGAGTGTGATTTTACTGAATACCTATCTTAGATCAGCACATGATTCTGTTAATTACTAAGTATTAATCTACCAGATGTGGAACATGGACAAGTCACTTCATTTCTTTGTGCCTCAGATTCCTTGTCTGCAAAGTGGGGACCCAAGTAACAGAACTGACTTTAAAGAGTTCTATCAAATGTGGTAATGTAGAGGGTTCCTGGCATAATGGGTATTCAGCCAATGTTAGCTGCCTTTATTGGAGAAGGAAATGGCAACCCACTCCAGTATTCTTGCCTAGAGAATCCTGTGGACAGAGGAGCCTGGTGGGCTGCTGTCCACAGGGTCGCATAGAGTCAGACATGACTGAACTGACTTAGCATGCATGCATGCATTGGAGAAGGAAATGGCAACCCACTTCAGTATTCTTGTCTGGAGAATCCCAGGGACGGAGGAGCCAGGTGGGCTGCCATCTATGGGGTCGCACAGAGTTGGACACGACTGAAGCGACTTAGCAGCAGCAGCAGTAGCAGCAGCTGCATTCATATTATGATTATAGAATTCTTATTCATACTTTAGGTTTATTTTTGCCCTGACCTTCCCAGTTGTTATATATTAACACATATAAATTAAATGCATGGTCTCAGTGCAGTAAAAATGCCTTAATTCCAGAGATTAAAGGTCATAGCCACCATTTTAACTGATGCTTTGAGAGGCTGCTTGGTAATGGTTAAGATCCCTAGTTTAGGACTCAGATCTGATTTGGCTTCCAAGCTGGTCTCCGATTCATTGGATAATCTGAGTTCCCTTTTCTAGAATTGGACAAGACCTACCTCCTGTGCTTGTAGGGAAGGTTAAGTGAGTTTACCTCTGTGCGTGGCTAAAAGTGTTAAAGGCACGCTGGCTAGTACTGTTTGTAGAATCATCTCCTATTCTCTCTGCCTGGCACATTCTATGCGGCAGAAGCTTGCCAAAGCGAATTAAAACAAACATTGCTTCACTCAAAGTGAAGCTGTAGCCAGAGGATCTTTTGAAGAGAATCATAAGAAAATACTCTCTGGAAAGAAAGGTAAGGAAAAAAGCAAAACCTTTGAGGATTCATTCTACTGTCTGTCTGGTATGTGCTGTTTTAGGGCTCTTCTTTGGGCTTCGATTTTTGGGGGGGGGGTAGTTATTTCTAAGACCCTTGGCGAGAGTGCTTTGAGATCTTGATAATCCTGTGGAATTAGGAAGGTGGTCCAACAGGGCGCCCCCAGGGGAGAATCCGGGACCCGCAGCCCCATGTCCTAGGGCGGGCATCCTAGAGCCAGTGGTTTCCTGAGTGGGCCGAGCTCCGGGTCATTTCTCGAGGACGGGTTGGCCTTGCCAAGGCTGCCAGGATGCTGTCATCTCCATGACAACAGAGTGCGGGCGAGGAGACGCAGAGAGAGAGTGGTGTCATCTTCAGAAACCAAAAGCCCCCGCCCCCACACAGGCCGGGCCCCTGGCCGCAGGCGGTGGAATTCTGCTGGGAAGGCGGCTGACGTCGCGGGCGGCCCCTGCCCGGGTCCTGGCAGCGCTGATGCAAGCGCGGCCCCGCGCCTGCAGGCAGGCAGCCCCAGGGGAGAGCTGGCGCAGTGCTCCGTCTTGTTCCCTTCCGGCCACCCCGCCCGGTTTTCCCAGCGAGGAGTCAACAGCTCCTGGGTGGTTCCTCACCGACCAGCCCAGTGGGGGGTGGGGGGGATGCGTCTGTGCCCGAACCAGTTCTTTCCCTCTGCTCTTCCCAGACAGACTTCTAGGGAGAATCCGAGCATCCCAACCTGGCCACGTTTGGAGCAATGTGAAGGGCTCTAGCGGCTCGCAGTCATCCCCCGGGGACAGCCCAGGTTGCCCAAGATACCTGGTGCCAGCTGGTGCCAAGGAAACCGCCCCGATCACGAGGGAACCTTCTGTCTGGGTGGTGAAGGCAGTGAAGGGCCTCCGGGGTGGAGGAGATCCAGCCAGGGATGGTCTCCATCGCCCTCTGCTGGGCAAATGAGAGGGTTCCTCTAATGTTCCCGCTGGGACCTCCCAGATACTTGGAGGGTGGGGTGGGGACTGTAACATTAGACATCACCCTCCTCATACAACAGACCAGGAAACTGAGGCTCAGAGAGGATAAGGGAACTGTCATTACTTTTGCAGCTACTCTAGGACCAAGTCAGGACCAGAAGTGCACTGACACCCTCACTGCACAATCTCTATGCTGTTGAGAGTGTGAAGCCTTCCATTAGGACTCTTTTATCATTGAGAGCACTGTTTTAAACGCCACCCCACTGGGAGGCCTTTCTCCACTGCTAGATCACTTTGCATCTCCAGTTCTAAGTGTGGTCTGGGTCGGACCCTCTGTGTGTGTGTGGGGGGGGGGGCGGGGCTGGATACGCAAAGTCAAAACTATCTTTGTTACAATACGTGGGGGGTATTTGTCTTTTTCACTATTTCTTTCCCATATATGCAGTGGAGTTTTCCAAAGTCCACGTGACATGTGACCTTGCAAAAGACTGAATGCAGAAGCAGATATGAAATCCAGACATCTTCTCTTCAGGTAAATATTTAAAGACACCAGCAAACATGTGAAACTATGCCACTCTTCTTATTAATTCATTTGGTTTTAGGAAATATAGCTACTTTAATAAAATATGTTCATAGGTAATGTCTACGATTTTAAGATGAATTACAATATTTAAAAATATTTTTAGTTTTAGTTTCTAATATGGCAAATACTAACAGATATAACCCACATTAAGACTTCCTTGGTGGCTCAGTGGTAAAGAATCCACCCGCAATGCAAGAGACGTGGGCTCCATCCCTGGGTCCAGAAGATCCCCTGGAGGAGGAAATGGCAACCCACTCGAGTATTCTTGCCTGGGAAATCCCATGGACAGAGGAGCCTAGCAGGCTACAGTCCATGGTGTCACAAAAAGTCGGAGATGTCTTAGTGTCTGAGCACACACGCATATAACCCACATAAAAAAAACTCAGCACTCCTTAAGAGTGTAGGTGAATCCTGACGCCCAAAGATTTGAGAACAGCTGATCTTTGTAGTCTATTCCCAGTCACTCTCATGTCACTCTCTCTTTTATTTACTTCAGGGTCCTTTTCACTAAAGAAATTACCTGGTTTTATTGGGTTGGCTAATATATTCCACCTTATGTAACAACGCAAACAAATTTTTTGGCCAACCCAATATTTATCAGTGAGTCAACTGGAGATTTTATTCAAATGCAGATTGGGATTCCACAGGTCTAGGCTGGCGTCCAGAGTATGCATTTCTAACAAGCTCCCAAATGTGTGATGCTAGCTGATGCTACTGGCCCAGGGACCACACTTTGAGAAGCGCTTCCCTAGGGTTTGCTCTGTTCTTTCAGATGGTGCTTGTTGGGGACTCCTTAGGTGAAAACAAATCAGGTGGCTGGTCACTGTGCAGTGAGAGAGAAAGTTTACACAGTGAGGACCACCTCCTCTTTGCTCGGTGCTCAGGGCCCTTGGAAGAAATTGAGGGTCATCTAATTTGCAGAGTGGGAGAGGGCAGAAAAAATGGTGTCAGAGTTTAAGCGGAACTTAACTGCCTTTGAAAATATGCACTGAACTTCAAACAATAAAGAGCAATTCAACTAATGAGCATTAAATCAGATGACACTGGGGGCTACGTTGCTGAAAGTTAGGCTTCTTCAGTTCCAGGTCTGGAATCAGCTAGAATCCACCTCCAAATCTTTAAGCACATGGTTGGTAGTCGAATAATGGGAATTTCAGTTGTCATGAAAAAAACCTTTACTGTGAGACGGGGAAAGATTCTAAATATGCCATATAACATTTTTGCATTGGGGTGGAAAATATGTTGAAAACCAAACTGCATGTAACTGCTTCTGCTATCTAATTTGGGGTGGTAGTATAATTTACATCAGTGGAAAATGAATCTCTAAAACTGGGTCTTTCCACTTAGAGAAGGGAAGAAAGAAGACTGACGTAAAACCTCTGCCAGTTGGGTTACACGGCCAGAGCAGGGATTACAGCCTCAAATCCTTCCAGAGGCCAGACAAGTCACGCAAACTCGGGAGCCTGGTGGATTCTGGCACAGAGTAACAGTCTGGCCTGGCTACAGGGGCAGCCATGTCTCTACCTGGGCTTATTGCTGCTGTGTTTGACCCAGGAGCCCTTGTTGCTGCCCAATCTCCACACTCCCCCCCGTTTTTTTGAGAGAACCCAGAAACCAGGGTTTTAGTTAAATTTATTTTTTATTTTAATTCCAGGAACAAAATAAAATTAAGCACACCGTTGAACAAATTTTTGTTCTGGGCAAACACAGCAAATCTTCCCAGCTCTGAGATAAATGAGGCGAGAGACAGGCTAGGGGGGTCTTGCTCTGAGCACTGGTCTCTAGGTCTTATTGAGCAGGGTGGAGGGGGTGGAGGGTCAAGTGCTTTGCTTAGTCAAATGATATTTCAGTATTTTTGTGGGAAAGGACCAGCTCAGAGGGAGGGGCATCTTGGGAAATAGAGGAGCAGAAACTGTGAGAGAGAGAAAAAGGGCGCAGTTATGTGTGTGTGTGTGTGCGTGCGTGCAGGGACAGGGGCGAGGGGAGAGGGGAGGATTGCACCTCTGTTAGGTGCAGGAGATTTGACTGGGGGGTCCAGGGATGGAACTTGAGGAGAGGAGGCTGGGTTCCACCTGGCAGGGGCCTTCAGTCACTTACATGTCCAAGGAGCAGGCAAGAGCTCAGCAGGTACCCTTTGTAGGGTGCTGAACCGTTTCAGGTTTGATCCCTGGTGCCACTGTTCGCCTTCTCTGCAATTTGGGTGAGATCATTTAGCTTCTGTGGACCTCAGCTTCCTTTTAAAATGGGTAGTAATAATATCTGTTTCACTTCTCGCAGGGTTCCTGCAAAGGGCACCTAAGGTACTATATGAGTGATGCTTGGCAAGAAGAGAAGAACCAGATAAATGTGAGGTTTTGGCTGACAGTTGATATTCAACCAATCTGAATGACAATGCCAGTCCAATAATAATAAGAAAGCTGATAATAATAGTGGCACACCTGCTGTGTGCTGGTTCCATACTGAGCACACCCCATGCTTTATCTGATAGAAACTTCATAACAATGACCCAATACCATCACCTCCATTATAGGGAGAAGAAAATGGAGGTTCAGAGAGATAACATAACCTGCCCAAGGTTACTTAGCTGGCAACTGGTAGAACCAGGTCTAAATGGCTGTAAATTTTATATCCTTAACCGCTTATGTGACATGCTATTTCAATACTCACTCTTAACATTATAGTTGCCTGCATATTGGAGAATATTAATTATGTGTGGAGTTTTTTCCTTAATAAAGTATTGATATAGAAGTAGTACTTGCTCAGTAGTTTTTAAAATATCATTTTGGTCCTTCATTCAAACGCATATCTAGTGAATACCTACCACGTGCCAGACTTGGGACTCCAGATTAGGAATACCTTCCAGCTGTAGAAGACATAGAGCCTCTTGCCTTCATGAAATTTACAAGCTAAGAGTAGAGAAAAGGTATTGAACAATTACAATACCAGGTGCCAAAGGGAAACCCCTTGGCTTGAGGAAGGAGGGGACATCTTAGCCAAAAGAATCAAGAGGAGTCAGACCAGAAGAGAGGGTGGAGGGCGAGACAGCTTTCCTCCAGGTGGAGGAAACACAGAGCAAGTGAGAAGGGTGCGAGACTGCAGGAGGCCAGGGAGGAAACGAGAGCAGTGACACTCTCTGCCCAACAGGGAGGGTAAAGGGTGGGTGGTGAGAAGTGATGCTGGGGAGAAGGTCATGGATCAGATCACACAGGACCTGTGAGTCACGTTGTCATGCATCTATCTGTTTGTTAAAGTGTTAGTCGCTCAATCATGTCTGACTCTTTGCGACCCCATAGACTGTAGCCTGCCAGGCTCCTCTGTCCATGGGATTCTCAAGGCAAGAATGCTGAAGTGGGTAGCCATTCCCTTTTCCAGAGGATCTTCCTGACAAAGTGATTGAACCCAGCTCGCCCACATTGCAGGCAGATTCTTTACTGTCTGAGCCACCAGGGAAGCCCCATGGATCTGATTACTTTTATATATGTGTGTGTGTGTGTGTGTGTGTGTGTGTTTAAAATGTTTTCCTTAAAAACCAGACCAGAATCATGCCCAATCCTGCTTTTTAGGCTTTATTAAGATATAATTCATGCACAATAGACTACACACATTTAAAGTACATAGCTTGATGAGTCCTGACATTCATATACACCTAGGAAACCATCACCAGAATCAAGAGACTGAATTCTTTCATCCTCCCAGGTTACTCATGCCCTTACAATCCCTCCCTCCTTCCACTCATGACCACTGACTTGCTTTCTGTTACTGTCAGTTTGTATTTTCTAGAATTTCATCAATCCCATGTATCACATCAATGAAATCATACAGCATATATACTTTTATCTGGTTTCTTTTACTCAGCATAATTATCATGCGATTCATCCACATAACTTGGCTTGGTTCCTTTTCATTGCTGAATAGTATCCTACACTGTTTTCAGATCTGTCTTTACCACTTAATATATTAGGACAGCTTGCTCTAGGTCAGATTGCCAGAGTTCAGACATCAACCGTGCCATTTACAAATAAACCTCAGTATGTTGCCCCTCAGACCCCAGTGACCACATCTGTAAAACTGATATCACTGTAGTGGCTGCTCGGTAGGCATGTTGTGGGTGTTGAACGAGATGCTCTGTGTGCCTGTGTCTAGCAATTGCGCTATGAAAGTCGCCAGGGATGTTATTACTGTTAAGTTCACAGCTGGCACAGCTTAAGAAAGCATCAGGTGCAGCTGTGGAACATCGACACCGAAGCTAGAAAGCAGGAAACAGAGGCCAAGTGCCCTTTGTCGTGACACCACACGCTCCAAGGTGGACCAAGCTGCTTCCTGCACCTCTTTGCTCCCCAGACCCTCTCCCTTGAGCCCACAGTCACCCAAAAGTGGGAAAGAGCTTAAAGGGACTCGATGGGCAAGTGAAAAGGGAAGCTGGGTTAACTGTCATCAATTTGGTCACGCAGACAGTCATGCTTCATCATCCCAGCCCCAGAGACCCACGTCTTCCTTGGTGGCTTGCTCTAATAACAGATTAAATCATCTCCAACACACAATGAGTGTGTTATATTTAAAAAGAAGTTTCTCTGTGGCTTGCCTGCAAAGAAGTGTCTGCCTTGTGTCCTGACCACAGTGATACAAAGTCTGCAAAAAATTATCTACATTGGGACTTGCCTGGTGGTCCAGAGGTTAAGACTCCACCCTTCCAACACAAGGGGGTGCAGGTTCCACCTGGTCAGGAAACAGATCCCACCTGTTGCATGGCCAAAGAAGAAAAGGAAAAAAAATTAACTACATTGATATCTTCCTTCCAGTGCTGCATCGTATCATCTTCCAGGACTTGCTGGTCAGTAGCAAAGAGGTCTATGTATTCTACTAGAAATGCACCTAAAAGTCCCAGCTTTAGAGTCAAGTTGAGATCTGAGTTCAAATCCCAGTCGTACCAAATATTAGCTCTTGACTTTGAGCCAGTTATTTTAATTCCTCTGGTCTTCATCTTTTAAATGAGGGTACAAATCATCCCTAAATTCATAGGTGGGTTGTAAGGGCCAAAGGGGAAAGGAGAAGGGGTGTGTATAGGCCCAAGCACAGTGCCCTGACCTGGGGAAAAATGGTACCCGTGGAAGTAATGGGGCTGTCAGAAGCCTCTGTGTGTGTGTTTTTCTTTCCTTTTCTTCTTCTCATTTTTTTTTAAAGAATAAAATAAACACCTTCTTTAACTGTAAGTCTTCTATCTTTCTGTCCTAGCTTAAATCACACCTTGTACAGAAGTCTGCCTACTTTAGGCATCTCATCAGCTGGACATGAGGTCCCATGAGGAAAAAACTGAGGATGCTTTAGAAGGGAAGTAAGTGGGACAGAAAATTGTCTTCAGGAAGGGCTGCCCATCAGAAAGGTGTATTTATTTAGCTCTGTTCGACCCCCGGGGACTCAGCCCTGTGGGTGGGTGTGGGTGTTACCACGAGGCCAGTGAGGAACTATGTTGGTATCAGAAGAGTCTGCAAAAGGAAGTGGACTGCCTCGTGGCTTCATCAGCTGCCTGTTGTAAATGTGTCTGAGGCTCGATGACCAAGTATCAAAGATGTGATCAAGGTGATTCCTGATGTAGGAAGCTGGACCAGACATTGACTTTGAGATGGATGCAGGGGAGGTAGATAGAATCAGGAGGGGGTGGGCAGGGTGGAGGGTCTCCCACACTTTCACAGCCACAGGGGCACTTCCTCTTTTATCTGTGTTATATATTTGGGTTTCTGAAGATGTGAAAAGAATGATTTGGCTTCTTCAAAGTTTCTTATTGTTGCCTTTTTTTAAGCCACTGTCCAGGATGACCTTTGAGGCCTCTTTGAACTTTGGGGCTCTAAGATGTTGATTCAGAACTGCCTGTGACACTGACAGCTGTATAATTTGTCAGAACTCTTGGTTGCAAGTCTCAAAACTCAACTTGGCTAAAGCAAGTTGGGGAATGAGTGACTAGGGAAATTTGTTGCAGGGCAGTGGAGGTAGTTCGCAGAATTGTAAAACATAAAGGCAATTGTGACAACCATGGCCTCAGGGACTGGGACCTGCCACTCTTTGCTGCCCAAATGCTGGCAAGTTCATCTGACTCTCAGCTCTCATTGCTCCCTGAGTGCCAGCCTCCTCCATGAGCCTGGCTGACAGTAGCATCAGCCACGGGAGAGAGAGAAAACGCCGTGCTCACAGCATCTTTGTATTGACCTCAGGCAAAGATTATGAATTGTCCCTTAAAATCAATAGCCCACCCCTTGACGGGAATGGAGAGCTAGGATTGGCCAGGCCTGGGTCACCTGGCCCTTTCTATAGCCAGGGCAAGGACCAGCCTTACCAGACTAGAAGTACAGAAAGCAGTGGCTCCTTCCATCTTGGAAAACCTTGAGAAAATGTGTACCAAAAAAAATGTGGGAAAACTTCAGCAAAAGTCTTTGGCACCCCCTTGGAGAGGGGAATTCCAATGAAAAGAGTTCCTATTTACTGAGTATTGATTTTAGGTCATAGGTCATACACAATGCATTGCAAGCAATATAATGCATTACACGCATTATCATTTAAATCTGTCACAACCTTGATCTGAGATGGACTTTTTTATGTATTAGTTTTTGCCATTTATTTATTTTAAATTAAAGGATAATTGCTTTACAGTATTGTGTTGGTTTCTGCCGTACATCAACATGAATCAGCCGTAGGTTCCCTTCCTCTTGAACCTCCCTCCCACCTCCCACTCCTTCCCAGCCCTCTAGGTTGTCACAGAGCCCCAGTTTGAGTTCCCTGAGTCATACACCAAATTTCCATTGGCTATCTCTTTTACATATGGTAGTGGTTATGCTTCCATGCTACTCTCCATTCACCTTGAGGGAGACTTTTATTATCATTTTGCAGATGAAAAACTGATGCCCAAAGATGTTCATCAGCTTTCCCAAGAGAAAGTAAGAAGTAAGAAGCTAGAAGTAAGAGCTCAGGCCATCCCATGGGCCTGCGTTTCGAGCTCTCTTTCACCTCAAACGATGCAGAAGATGAGGAAGTGGGTAACTGGGTTTGGACACACATGGAACAGGGTTCCTCAGACACAAAAGCTGAGAGCAGGGCTCACGTTCTGAGACTGACGAAGGAGAAACAGAAAAAGAAAAAAAAGACAAGAGACCTGAAATCGAGGCCCAGCTCTGCCTCTGCTACTGATTAGCTGGAGCTGGAAGAGTCTTTTCAAAATGCAGCTCCAACTGTGTCATTCTGCTGCTTAAAATGCTTCCCTGTTCTCCAGAGAACACCCGAATCTTTCACTAAGGCCGACAAGCTCTGGCGTGTCTGCCTCCCCCTGGAGCAGCTCTGCACCTCTGCGCCCTCATGACTCTGACAGTTTCTTACAGGTTTGACGGGGTTTTTTTTGTTGTTGTTGTAAATGCATCCCCTGTGCTTGTACTATCTCTTCCCTGCCTGCATTCTGAAGCAGCACCAATTTTTTTCTTCCAGTTGCAGGTTTCACACATCACCTCTTGGATGGAGGCCTCCCTGCTTGCCAATAGGTCACAGTCCTCTGATAAACACCCAGCTTACTGCTTATACTTCTTTCCTTTCTTTCTTTCTGGTCACACTGGAAGGAATGTGGGATCTTAGTTCCCAGACCAAAGATAGAACCTGTGCCCCCTGCATTAGGAGCATAGAGTTTTAACCACTGGACCACTAGGGAAATCCCTCTTCATTTTTTTAAATTTATTTTTAATTTATTTTTAATTGAAGTATAGTCGCTTTATAATGTTGGGCTTATTTACTGCTAAATAGCAGAGTGATTCAGTTATTCATATATATATATATATATATATATATATATATATATATATCAGTTCAGTCGCTCAGTCGTGTCCGACTCTTTGTGACCCCATGAATTGCAGCACGTCAGGCCTCTCTGTCCATCACCAACTCCCGGAGTCTACCCAAACCCATGTCCATCGAGTCGGTGATGCCATCCAACCATCTCATCCTCTGTCGTCCCCTTCTCCTTCCACCCCCAATCCTACCCAGCATTAGGGTCTTTTCCAATGAGTCAACCCTTCGCATGAGGTGGCCACAAGTATTGGAGTTTCAGCTTCAACATCAGACCTTCCAATGAACACCCAGGATTGATCTCTTTTAGGATGGATTGATTGGATCTCCTTGCAGTCCAAGGAACTCTCAAGAGTCTTCTCCAACACCACAGTTCAAAAGCATCAATTCTTCGGCGCTCAGCTTTCTTCACCGTCCAACTCTCACATCCATACATGACCACTGGAAAAACCATAGCCTTGACTAGACGGACTTTTGTTGGCAAAGTAATGTCTCTGCTTTTAAATATGCTATCTAGGTTGGCCATAACCTTCCTTCCAAGGAGTAAGCGTCTTTTAATTTCATGGCTGCAATCACCATCAGCAGTGATTTTGGAGCCCCCAAAAATAAAGTCTGACACTGTTTCCACTGTTTCCCCATCTATTTCCCATGAAGTGATGGGACTAGATGCCATGATCTTAGTTTTCTGAACATTGAGCTTTAAGCCAACTTTTTCACTCTCCTCTTTCACCTTCATCAAGAGGCTCTTTAGTTCTTCTTCACTTTCTGCCATAAGGGTGGTGTCATCCGCATATCTGAGGTTATTGATATTTCTCCCGGCAATCTTGATTCCAGCTTGTGTTTCTTCCAGCCCAGCGTTTCTCATGATGTACTCTGCATATAAGTTAAATAAGCAGGGTGACAATACACAGCCTTGACGTACTCCTTTTCCTATTTGGAACCAGTCTGTTGTTCCATGTCCAATTCTAACTGTTGCTTCCTGACCTGCATACAGGTTTCTCAAGAGACAAGTCAGATGCTCTGGTATTCCCATCTCTTTCAGAATTTTCCACAGTTTATTGTGATCCACACAGTCAAAGGCTTTGGCATAGTCAATAAAGAAGAAATAGATGTTTTTCTGGAACTCTCTTGCTTTTTCGATGATCCATCGGATATTGGCAATTTGATCTCTGGTTCCTCTGCCTTTTCTAAAACCAGCTTGAACATCTGGAAGTTTATGGTTCACGTATTGCTGAATATACACACATTATTTTTTAGATACTTTTCCATTATGCTTTATCATAGCATATTGAATATAGTTCTCTGTGCCATACCATAAGGCCTTGCTCCTTATCCAATCCACATATAAAAACCTACACCTGCTAACCCCAATCTGCAACTCCATCCCTCTCTCACATCCCCACCCCTTGGCAACCACAAGTCTGTTCTCTATATCCGTGATTCTGTTTCTGTTTCATAGATAGCTTCATTTGTGTCATATTTTAGATTCCACATACAAGTGATATCAGGGCTTCCCTTGAAGTTGGTAAAGAATCCGCCTGCAATGCAGGAGACCCTGGTTCAATTCCTGGGTCGGGAAGATCCACTAGAGAAGGGTTGGCTACCCACTCCAGTATTCTTAGGCTTCCCTTGTGGCTCAGCTGGTTAAGAATCTACCTGCAATGTGAGAGACCTGGGTTCGATCCCTGTGTTGGGAAGATCCCCTGGAGAAGGGAAAGGCTACCCACTCCAGTATTCTGGCCTAGAGAATTCCATGGACTCTATAGTCTGTGGGGTCACAAAGAGTCAGACACAACTGAGCGACTTTCACAAGTGATATCATGTGGTATTTGTCTTTCTCTTTCTGACTTACTTCACTCAGCATGATCATTGCTATTTGCTTGCTTACGTTTACTCCTGAACACTTAGACTGAGGGCACCTCTCTCAATGACAATGAATGACCCTCCTCTGGCCAGTCCCTGGGCTGCAAGCTCCGTAAAGGGGCAGCTGCCATCGCTGCCTCGTTCATCTGTATCTGCAAACCTAGCATGATGCTTGGTACATGGTGAGAGCCCACTCAGGATTTATTGAAAGGCTCATCGGAAGTCAGAGCACCCACTCCAGGCCTCCTCTTCCAAGTCGTAAATGTCAGATTGTGTAGGTGTCAAATTCCAAGACTTCAAGAGCACCTGGGCAGAGAGGGAGCTCTTGTCAGTGGGTGGAATTCGCTTACATCTCACAGGGTGTTGCAGTTTATTTGAAGCCTGTGAGAGAAAAGGCTAACTGGGGCCATCTGCCCTGGTAACAGGTGGACTCAGAAACGAAGAGGAGAAGTTCACTGAGAAAGCAGCCCTGCCTGTAAAAAAAAAAAACTCACATTCCTTCCCGGAAGAAAGGCTGTCGCTTGGTTTCTCTCCCTGTTTTGACATATGCTTCAAGCCCTCACTCCTAAATTGTGATTGGTATTCAGAGTTTGCTGCCATGTGAGGAGAGCTGCTGTGAGAACTGAAAATGGCTTCTGGGAGGGCAATTAATGGAAGGAAGGACTTGGTGTCGCCTTCAGGCCCGACATCTTTGCATAGTGTGGCAGTAGTTCAACTCTGGACCATGGGGGCTCAGAGCAAGGCAGTGGTGCCGGTTCTGTGCAAAGGAATGGGGTCTCCTGAGACTTTGGCCTTTACAAATAGCCAGGGTCTGCTGGATGGAAACATTTGTCTTGGCTTCCCAGGTGCACAGACTTTGGAGATAAGCTAAGTTCAAATCCAACCCCCTGCCCCCTCACTAGCTATGTAATCATGGACAAGTTGCTCAACCTCTTTGGGCCTCAGTTTCCTCATCTGTGAAATGGGGGCAGTGATAGCATCCCCATTAGTATTGTCTTGAGGATTAAACAAGTTCACTTGCATAAAATTCTCCTGGCCCATAAATGTTTCTAATATTATGTTTTGAAAATCTTCCCAATGCTTCATCTGGTGCCAGACCACTGGACTAGTGTGTCTCAAAGAATGGCCTGCATCAGAATCACTGGAGCCAGAGGTGATGTTCAAAACGTTTTAACCACAGAAAAGGTGAGGACCTCTACAGATCAGAACTGACAGTAGTTATGATCAGAGAGGCCCATCCTATGCCAGGCATCTTGGACCCACTGACTCATGCCGATTTGGGAAAGATCAGGGTAACTGGGGTGGCAGGGGACACTTCCCCATTGATGTGGTCGATGGCCCTCCTGCTTTTCCCAGGATGTGGCATTTCCATTGTTGAAACTAGGGCATTCCCACGAAAACCTAGGACAGTTGGTCACCTACACTCAGGTCCTTTGGGGGCAATGTCTGTTGACCGACTAGTTTAGAAATATATCACTGTTTTAACAACCAGTGGGGCCACACCAGTGCCTACTGGTGGAATGTCAGCCCTGCCTGGGGCCGTGTGAAAATGCAGATTTTGGGCCCAACTCCAGACAAGTTGAATCAGAATTTCCAGAGTCAGGAAATCAGCATTTTCAACATGCCCACCAGGTGAGTCTGATGCTTGTGTGTGTGTTGCTTTATATCCAGGACTAACACAAGTAGGTACTCAGTAAATATTTGTTTGAAGAATAGATACAGCTCATAGTATTGTGCGAAGACTCCAATGTGACTAGGGTTTGGGTTTTCTAGCCAGACTAAACTCAAATCCTAGTTCTTTTCTTTATCAGTTGGCCAATCTTAGGTGAGTTAATTGACCTCTCAGAGATCCAGTTTCCTCACCCAGAAAAGGAAACAGTAATAGTACTATCTTACACAGATGTGTCTTAACTAAAATATACATAAGGCAGTTAGCCACAGTGCCCAAAATAGAGTAGATGCTGAACAGAAAGTAGCTATCACTATTGCTGTTGTTATTGATAATTCAATTTTCTTTCATTCAGCATACAATTGCTGAGCTAGATACTAGGCACAGTGCTGGGTACTGGGGTTTCCAAGATAAATAAGAAATGGAAATTCCCTGACAGTCCAGTGGTTAGGACCATGCTTCACTTCCAAGGGCCTGGGTTTGATCCCTGGCCTGAAAACTAAAATCCCATAAGTCACATGACAAGGCCAAAAAAAGAAAATAAATGCTTTGTGTCTTAGAAACACATGTAACAAATGTGCCAGGCACAGCAATGATATGGCCTCTCTCATATACATAGTTGGTGCCCTAAGTGGCAAGCCACCCAGCAAGGAATCAGGAAAAGGGTCAGGTGACATTTGAGGATTGAGAATTTCTGGAATTTGAATAATGAGAGACTTAGAGTAAAGAGGTAGCCATGGGGAAAGGATATGTCTTTCAGGAAAGGGCCTGCCATTCAGGGTGCCTAGAAGTGACAATCCATGGTGTTTAGACAGGCGAGTGGCATGGTGTTCACAGAAAGGGCCAAGCCAGTCCTGGCCAATGGGCACCATGGCTGTGGGAAAATGAAAACCAGCCTAAATGTCTTTGTGAGCATTTGGTCAAATGACTCTGAGTTCACTCATGTCTTAGAATACACTGCCGTGCTTTAAAATGAAGTGATAGGTTTATTGCGTGGAAAGATCTTCAAGATATATCTTTGAGCAAAGAAAGCAAGATACAAAAAAGGTATGATCCTATTTTTTTGTATTCAAATAATAAAAAAGACTACTTTCATTCAATCCTAGCCCCACCATTTATCAGCTGGGTAATCTTGTACAAGTTTTCTAACTTTGCTGTGTCTCAGTTTCCCAAACTATAAAATCAGGATATTGAGTTGAATTATTGTGAGGATAAAAGAAATAATAACCCACATAAAGTGTTGAGCCTAATTCTTAGCATGGATGAGGCTCTCAATAAATAATAGCTATTATTATTTTATGTGCGGAGAAAACAGTCTGGATTTGTATACGTCAAAATAGTAATAATAACTCTCTCTAGGTGATTGAATTATAAATGATTTTAGTTTACTTTCTGCCTTCCTGTATATTCTAAATTGCCATAGTGAATATAAATTACTTGCATAAAAGCAAGAAAGGAAATGAGCCTTTATGGTGACCCTGTGCAAAAGGTAAGTGCATAGTAAATATTTTTAGAATAACTGAATAGACATTTATATGCCCAGGTCATACAGTTTAGGAGACTTTATTCACATCAAAATATAGTTCTTTACTCTTCAAATACTTCAACAAGGTGGGGAAAAAATGTAGGACATAGACGCAACAAGATTGGCCAAATGCTGAGGCTGAGTATGGGGAACATGAGTTTTCATGATACAATTATATTTTTGTGTATATTTGAAATTTCTCACAATGAAAATTAGAGATAAAAATATAGTTCTTGGATTTACCAAGGATTATCACACTTCAAGTTTTAAAAATAAATGGTTTTCCCTAAATTCTTTTGGTATTGTTTCATAAATCACTTACTAAGAACTGAAACTTTCAAATTTATAAGCCATTTCTATTAATGATTCAAAGAAAGAGATAAGGCTTTACATTGTTACCAGCTGTATTGGTGAGGACTCGTTTAGAAACGAGTTGCAGATATTCAAATGAAACTGGTTTAAGAAAAAAAAGATTTGTTTTAACTCATAAACAAGAGGCTTTTGGCTTTTTGAGGGGCCCAGATGATTTTTTCATGCTCTCTTTATACATGGTAAATGAGATGACTGCCAATGGCCCCAAGCTTGCAATATGAAAGAAAGAAATCTTTTCCAATGACTCTGGCAAGAATTCCAAGCACGCTTCTGGTTGGTCAGGTCTGGATCATGGGGCCATTCTTGGGAAGAGGTTGAAGGCAATGAACTGGGTGTGTTTATCATGGAATAGGATGAAGAATGGAACCCAAAGCAAAAATGTCCAATCAGACCAAAAAAACAAATAGTCATTATTCATGAACGGTCAGGTCCCTTATTCACAGAGGAAAGTATTAGTCGTTCAGTCATGTCTGACTCTTTGCAACCCCATGGACTGTAGCCCACCAGGCTCCTCTGTCAATGGGATTCTCCAGGAAAGAATACTGAAGCGGATAGCCATTTCCTTCTCCAGAGGATTTTCCCAACCCAGGGATTGAACCTGGGTCTCCTGCATTGCAGACAGATTCTTTACTGTCTGATCCACCAGGGAAGACCTTCATAGAGGAAGGTTCTGTATAAAATTCTTTGACTTTGCTGCAAGAACAATGCTACATAAATACAAGGAATTACAATTTTGCTGACAGATCTAAACTGCCATCCAGGTTTCAGTCTTCCTGGATAATGAAGAGAAAAGAAGCAGAAGGTGACTATTGAAATATTGCCTAGTGATAAGACATTAAATTTGTGTGTCATACAGTAAATCTAGCTGTGACTTCTTGTTCTGGAACTTATAATTTTCAGACCCCAGTTAACATTTTGGTAAAATTAGAGAACTGACTTCTATGACTTATAGCATCTCTTTCTGATCAAAGATGCTATGATCCTGGATACCTCTACACCTAAACAAATTCTGCCAGAATTTCAAAGTAACTTTCATTTGCACAGGCCCATAGTTTCCAAAATACTAATCTTCAATGAAGAGTTTTATAGAATGAGTTCTTAGGAAACAAAGAACATTGTTTATCTTTTTAAGTATTTTATTTTTCTATTTTGGGTGTTTTTTTTTCCTTCTGAGTTATACAGGTATATGTTAAGTGGGCGAAGATTTTGTTTGCTTGTTTTGACTGCACTGTATGCCATGTGGGATCTCAGTTCCCTGACCAGGGATCTAACCCGTGTACGCCGCAGTGGAAGCACAGAGTCTACCCTGCAGTGGAAGCACAGAGTCTTAACCACTGGACCTCCAGGGAAGTCCTCAATATTGTTTATTGATTATCCACTGTGCCAAATCCTTTCCATAGATTACTTCATTTGGCTTTCACAATAATTCTTAGAGGTAGGCAAAATAATGGCCTCCCAATGCTGTCCACTTCCTACTGCCTGGGATCTATGTATATGTTAGATTACACAGCGAAGAGGTATTCAGGTTGCAAGTGGAATTAAGATTGCTAATCAGCTGATCTTGAGAATTTATCTTGAGTTGTCCCACAGTAATCACAAAGGCCTTTCTACGTCAAAGAGTGAGATGGAAGAGTCAGAATTAGAGGAGAAGATGTGATAGCAGAAGCAGAGATTGGAGTGACACAATCGCTGGACAGAAAGACATAAAAGGGTCATAAACCAAGGAATGCAGGTGGCCTCTAGACAAGAAATAGATTCTCTGTGCAAACCCCCAGGGAGAAGGCAATGGCACCCCACTCCAGTACTCTTGCCTGGAAAATCCCATGGACGGAGGAGCCTGGCGGGCTGCAGTCCATGGGGTCACTGAGTCGGACACGACTGAGCGACTCCACTTTCACTTTTCACTTTCACGCCCTGGAGAAGGAAATGGCAACCCACTCCAGTACTCTTGCCTGGAGAATCCCAGGGACGGGGGAGCCTGGTGGGCTGCCGTCTATGGGGTCGCACAGAGTCGGACACGACTGATGCGACTTAGCAGCAGCAGCAGCAGCAGCAAACCCCCAGAGGGAGCACAGTCCTGCAGACACCCAGATTTTAGCCCAGCGAAACTGATTTTGGACTTCAGACCTCTACCACTGTAAGGCAAAACCACTTGTGTTGTTTTAAACCATTCACTTGTGGTAATCTGTTGCAGCAGCCCTGGAAAATGAATACAAGTAGGTGCAATAAACCTAATAAACTGAGGAGGACACAGTCGTAGAATATTTCAGGGACTTGCCCAATGTTACCCAGCCACTAAGTGGCAGAGTCAGAATTTGAGCTTGAGTGTATTTGGCTTTGACATGATGATCTCTGACTGCCATGTATATGATGCCAACTTTGGGCTGTGCAGGCTACAAAGAAGCATAAGAACATAATGCTTAACCTTGGAGAATTTATGAACCTCCAAAGGGTCAAACAACCCAACAGAATTAATAATTACCTTTCATTGGAACAAGTGAACACCAGGCACTTTACCTATGTACTGTTTGCACTGTCACTCCTATTGTGAAAAGGAAGGATGTTACCATCTCTTGTGGGCTAAATTGTGTCCCACCTTCCCTGCCTCCACTCCCCAAATTCATAAGGTGAAGTCCCAAACCCCAGTACCTTAGAATGTGTCAGCATTTGGACAGGGACCTTGAGAGAGGTGAGTACGGTAAAATGAGGTCATCTGGGTGGGCCTTAATGCACAATGACTGATGCCCTTAGAAGAAGAGAGGATTAGCACACAGATGCACACGCAGAGGGAAGACCACAGCCCCGCAGAGAAAGTGGCTGCCTGCAAGCCAAGGAGAGACGCCTCAGAAGAAACCAACCCTGCTGGCAGGTTGATCTTGGACTTCCAACCTCCAGGACTCAGAGAGATGAAAATGCTGGATTTTTTTTTCAGCCACCAGCCCTAGCAAATTACCACACCGCTCATAAGTACATGGATCTCCTCTTACCCAAACTGCATACCTCATAACTAGAAGACTTGTTTACTCCAGATTTGAGGGCCTAGTTCTAAGTCAGGACAGAGGAACCCAGGAACGACTTCCCTCCTCTAGCCAATCCACTTCCAGCTACTGGAGCAGGTGCAAGACCTGCGTCTCAACACTCCAGGAGGGCAGTGTGACCTCCCTTCCTGTCACCTGAGCTTCTCTTTACCCCTCTGTCTCTTCCAGGCTCCCTGGGTGAGTTCAGTCTCTTTAGTCCCTTCCTTCCACTGAAAGTCTGGTCTTTTCTTTCACTGAATCTCTGGTGTGGCTTCTCTGTCTAGTTCTACTGATGAATGGAGCATGAATCTTAAAGGCAATGTGGGCAGGGGATAAGAATTCCTTACAGTAGTCTGGCCTTAGAGTGAGTTATCTAAAAAGGAAGCAGACGTTTCACATTCATCATATGCGTGCTGAATCACTTCAGTCATGTCCAACTCTTTGTGACCCCGTAGGCCATACCCTGCCAGGGTCCTCTGTCCATGGGTTTCCCCAGGCAAGAATACTGGAGTGGTTTGCCATGCCCGCCTCCGGGGGATCTTCCTATCCAGGGATTGAACCCTCGTCTCTTATGTCTCCTGCATTGGCAGGTGGATTCTTTACGACTAGCACCACCTGGGAAGCCCTTTCACATCACATCCATTAGTAAATCCCTTATACCTCCCCCTGCCAGAGTCCCTGTTCTATTATTTGAATGTATCAATTGGATGCGCTTAAGTTAGGAAAGGCTAGGTTGTGCCACAGTAACCAACACCCAACCCAGCCTCACTGGTTTAACACAACCAAGTTTAATTCTTATTCATGTCACATGTACACTGTTTATCATAGTCACTGGGGAATTCAAGCTGATGGAGGCTCTATCTATTTCCTTGATGGCTCAGGCAAAGAAAGATGATGAGGAGAATCATCCTGGCACATACAAACCTTTACTTGGAAATGACACACAGTACTTCCCTCACATATCATCGGACAAAGCAAGACAAATATTTACTCCCTATGTCAAAGGAGGTAGAGAAATGTGATTTCATCATGTACCCAGAGAGAGAGAGAGAATACAAACAATTGCAAACAGCCTTGATAACCACCTTGAGTTATCAGGGGGTTCACATGGGCGTAGTTTTGACTGCATGTAACAAGACACCTGCCAGAAGTGGCTAAAACCAGGGGGAGATTTATTTATTTATTTATTTGGATTTTGGAGCGGAGAAAGGTTTATTGCGAGGCAACAAGAGACAAGGTGGCTTATGCCCTGAAAAACGCTGAGCTCCCTGAAAGGTTTTGGCAAAGCATTTTTAAAGGGCAGTTTCGGAGGGTGGGGGTGGTCCGCAGGGTGCACAGTTCTCAGATTGGCTGATGGTGAGGCAGCAGGGTGGTCTTACAGGGGTTAATATTATCAGTCCCTAAACTCCAGGAGACCTGGGGCTGTGTGCTCTGGTCAGCAAGTAGTTTTCCATTGGTGGGGAGAGGGTGGGGTGGTTCACATCTGCAAAACAACTCAGGAAATTTGCATCAAATGATACTATCTAGAAGCTTCAGAGAGGACCTAAAGCAGAGGATATGGAGGCTAACCTGTCCTGAGGAAGGCCCCACAGGGTCCTGCTTGGTTACACTTCCAAAGCGAGAGATTTGTTATCTTATATGGCAAAGGGCCCATATGCCAGAGAGTTGCTGGCTTGGTTCATCCACTGGCCAGTGCCATCACCCGGCACCCAAATTCCTCTGGTTTCTGCCCTCTCATTCTCAGTTTGCTGTCCTAACCTCACAGGCTGGCGGCTCTCTTCATGGTCCAAAGATGGCTGACTTCTCTCGGCTACTGCACACAGATGACAACACGCAGAGACAGAAAAGGGAATACATCTGTCTCGTATCCTTTTTTTCATAACAGTGCAAACCTCCCCAGAGACTCCCCGGCAGAGTTTCCCTATCTCTTTGGCCAAAGTTGTATCATGTGTTCTTGTTTAAACCACCCACTTGGCAGGAGGCCCGAGACTGCCAGGGCTGGCTTAAATGAAGCAAGATTTATTTCCTAGGGCTGCCTGGGGAAGCCAGTACTCCTACTCCCCAAAATAAAGGACATGGCTACTCAAAAAAGAATGGATCCAGCTGGGATCCTGTTTCTAAGACAAAAGGGGTATGGAATTACTCCGAAGAGAAAACTAATAGTGTCTGCTGCCGCAGGCTCCAGGAAGGGAGAGGTGAGAGGGCAAACCCTTCTGTGTCTGATCTCACTGAATCTTCCCACAAAGTTTATATCACAGATTTTCTTGCCCCAACTCACAGATAAGAAATGCAGCATTAGAGACACGTGGGTTTATCTGACTCCAAAATCCTACTTATTCCCCTTGGCCTGGCCATTTATCCACTAAGTACGATTACAGAGCAGAAGGTCAAATTAATTTTTTTTTTTAAGTCCTTTGAGGAAAGCAGAGGAGGATGAAGTGAATCTCTGCTTTCAGTTAATCAAAGATGAGCCCTGGTACAAAGAGGATATCCACGATCAAACTGGCTACTGGTGAACTCTCTTACTGAAGACGTCAGC
This sequence comes from Giraffa tippelskirchi, assembly GCF_054371585.1. NCBI lineage: Eukaryota > Metazoa > Chordata > Mammalia > Artiodactyla > Giraffidae > Giraffa > Giraffa tippelskirchi. Next base: position 20,486,215 of record NC_137283.1, on the reverse strand, counting down.
CCAAGATCCCTTTTAACCAGGGATAGTGCTTACTTCGTGGCAAGGAAAAAAAGAGCAGGTGTGTTAATCTGCAACTTTATCCAGGGCTAAATTTAGAAGAGGAATGTGGCCAAGTTATCTTTGAAGCAAACTCCCCATTATTCCAGGGTTGAGGCAAAACATTTTATGTCTCTCCCCTCAACAAAATTTGTATTAGCTTCCTGGTCATTAAAAAAAAAAAAAAATGACATCAATTTAAAATTCAGCTCTGCCCTCAGCCTTAGCTGTGGCTAAGTGGTGGATGTTCTAAGGGCCCAAACTTAAGAATCCAGTTGGATGGGTGGAGTAGCAGGGCAGGCAGCTCTTAGCAGGGAAAGAACAGGCCAGGGACCCCAAAGCCCATGCTGAGTTGCTTATTGCCCAGCTTCAGCCTGGACACTTGACTTCTCACTTCCGGCCGGATCATAAAGAAGTCCAGGCTCTAGTCCTGCCCATAGCTGATACATAGCACTACCCTTTACGGGGGCTTCCCTGGTAGCTCAGTCAGTAAACTATCTTCCTGCAATGTGGGAGACCTGGGTTTGGTTCCTGGGTCGGGAAGATCCCCTGGAGAAGGGAATGGCAACCCACCCCAGTATTCTTACTTGTTAAATCCCATGGAGCCTGGCAGGCTACAGTCCACGGGGTCACAAGGAGTCAGAGACAACTGATTGAATAAACCACCTCGACCCTTTACGGACGCCCTCCTAAGCCCCAGGTGCTGAGGTAAGCACACAGCTTGTATCAACACACGTAATTCCTACTCCAAACCCTCTGAGGTGGGTGGCTTCCCTAGGGATGAGTAAACAGAAGCTCAAGAAAGCTTAGTGGCTGTTCCAAAGTCACAAAGAAGTGGCCAAGCTGGACTTCTATCTCAGGTCTGGGTTACAACTTTAACGCTCTGAACAGCTGTACCCTACTTCCTCTGCTCACATGAAGAGCTGGATTTTATTTTAAAATCCTCTTGAAAGGTTGACCAGGTAGATATGGACATGACTATCTCATATTGGTTTGGAGAAGTTACACAAAACTTGCCCCAAGTTGCACAGTTAGTTGAATGGTGGAGCCAACATTTGAATCCAGGGCCAAATGGCCCCACACCCAGGGGTCCTTCCATCCATGAATCACCTCCCTTGGTATATGAGCTGCTGCTTCCAGCTTCGCCCACTTCTGAGTGACCTTCCACCTCTTCTTTATAACAAAGCATTGCCATATTTTAAAAATCATGAGAAAAAGGATTCTGCTTGACATCATAAGCTGCTTTTGAGATATATACGTGTGTAGATTTCCCCCTCTTGGAAATAGCTGCAAGTTTTCTAAAGGAGTCTTCTGCTGTTAAAAATGCCCCATCCATTTTCCCAAGGTCCCTTCAGGTTGGCATATTTATAGAAAGAAAGACTTGAACTTGTCGCTCAGCTCTCACTTTGCATGAATCATAACAAAACTGTTTGTGGGGAAACAGCCTAGTTCTAGGAACTGGTAATAGAAGTTGGGGTTTGTCACCTTCACGGGTGCATCTCCAATCCCTCTTGGGTGCCTGTCTGGGGCCCATATGATGCTGCACCCTTGACCCAAGGGGAACTGAGCAATTGGGCAACGGCCACCTCAGCTGATGAATGCCCAAGTCATACACACACAGCTGCCTCTATGGCCAGACCCCGGGCAGAGGACAAAGAGGAAAGAATCTTCAGAGGGATGGCCTCTGCCTCCCTTCAAAACATTATTTCTAAGTCATGAGTCATAATGACAGTAACAACAATAGCAGGGAACCTGCACTGAACACTTAGCTATGATTATTCTCACTAATGTTACTGCTTCATTAATTGACTGAACAATCAAAGTACCTTGTAAGGTGCAATTATTCTTGCAACAAAGTGCAGCACTTAAGAGTTCAGGCTGTGAGGGCAAAGAGACGGAGGTTGGTGCCATTGTCACCTCTTGCTGGTCGGGTGAGTCTGAAGGTTACTTCAAATTTCTAGGCCTCAGTTTTCCTCATCTGTAAAACGAAGAGGATATTAGCATTCCATGGAGGGGCTGGAGGGATTAAACAGAATCATTTATGTAAAGCAATTAACAACATACTTGTTGGTTCAGAATGAGGATTCAGAGATTTCGGAGGTGATAATGCTGGGAAATTGCTATTCCTCTTCCTTCAGAAAGAGCTGGCCTTCTAGGGCCAGCTGTTCTCTGCCTGAACTCGGTAAGCCCCTAAAAGGATCTGGGCTTCCCATGAGTGATGATACAGAAAGAAAAACAAAGAGTGAAGAATGAAGTGACCTCTAGAAACAAACTACAATTTCTTGACCACGGGTCAGAAAAGGTACTCAGGTGTCTCGCTCGTCAGATTTTAGCGGGTGGATATTTGCACGGTGGTGGCAGGGTGGTGGAGTGCACAAGGAAAGAATCTGTTTTTTCAGCTTTTTTTCTTTTTTGTTGAAGTAATATCATGTTAATTACTGTTGTACAACAAAATGACTCAGTTACACATTATATACTAATACATGTTTTCATATTCTTTTCCATTATGATTTATCACAGGATATGGAATATAGCTCCAACTTTCATTTCTGCCTGGGATTTAGTCCTGAACGTATTTTCTCACTATCCAGATCGAAGGGATGGTGCACCTGACATCACTCATGGCATCCTGCTGGACAGCAGGGAGGAGGGGACACAAATCCAACTACTTTCTACTGCAGTCACTTGTGTTTGAGGGGAGAGGATGGTATTCATTTTTGCTGTGGGGAAGGCTTTGAAATAGAGTGAGAAATTGCTGCAAAATGAATATTCAATTGGGGAATGTCAGTGGCGTGGTTTTCTTAAGAGTTGAGACATGTGGATCTGATTATGTTTCAGGACAAACCCAGTGACCCTGCTGTGAGTTTCAAGGTCCCCTCTCCTTTCCCCTAATATCTACAGAGCACTAACCATGTACCAGGGCTAGGCTACATACCACAGGATATGGGGTCATGGACTTGATGGAGCGTTTGCTCTCAGGAGTGTGCAATCTAGTTGGAGAGATAGACATTGAGCAGATTCCTTTACCCACAAAATTGTCATTGCAATAGATACTAGAAAGGAAAAGGCTGGAGGCGGTAAGAATAAGAGTGAGGAAGAGGGCCACTGCACCTGGTCTGGGAGTTCAGGGAAAGCCTCTCCGGGGAAGTGATGTCTGAACTGAGAAATGGAGGGTGAGCAGAAATCAGTCAAGCAAAGAGTGTCTGCTGGGGATGTGGGTGGGGAAGCTTAGCGTTTTCAAGAAATGAGGAAATGACCAGCGTGGCTGGAGTCCAGCACGCAGAGGGAAGAGTGACGTGACCTGGAGCTGGTGGGGGTTGGAGGGTGGGGCAAAGAGGAGACAGGGCTGGCCTACTTTCCTCTCACTTTGCATGGCTCCTTTTAGCTCTGACGTGTGCAGTTCCCAGAGGGGAACTGTCATGGGGTTGCAGGTCTGCAGGCCTGTGTGCACCTCTGGGTCTGGCTCAGGCCTCCTCCCTGTGGCTGTCTGGCCCTGCTGCCCTCCCTCGCCTGTGGTAGGGTTGCCCACCATTTTCCTGGGAGCTTAGTGGCCCCCTGAGCACTGAGACCAGAGCAGTCCTCACATTACCCATGTGATCTGGCTTCCTCTTACACTGCCTGTGATCTGATGTCCCAGTAAAGAACCAAGTCCCCACTTCCTACCCCAGCCCCCAGTACTTGTCCCTTCAGAACAGTGAGAAAGGTTGACTTTCACATGGCTGGTGCAGAGCTGGTTAACTGGACCGAGGCTGAACTGTGGTTCCTCTGGGTCAAGTTCTCTGGGTACAAAGGGGAGCAGACCTAGACAAAGTCCCACTCTGGAGCAGCTTGCAGGCCACCAGGCAGTATGCTCAGCCTCTTCCCTCTGATCCTATCTCATCCCCAGAAGAACCCCGGGCAGTAGGGACTGCCATTGGTGCCCATTTTAGAGATGAGAAGATTGAGTCAAAGAGGAGCTAAGCAACTGGCCCAAAGTGACACCTGTCAGTGGTGACAACGCTGCGATTTGAACCTGTCTGATCCCAAGACCCAGGTTCTTAACCAGCGTCTTCCACTCCTCTTTCTCTCTGAATTTTTGGAAGTGTCCTTAGACTGTGATCCTTCTACAGCTAGGGCCCTGTCTTATGGATGTCTTGTGGGTACTCCACGCTCCATGCTTTCCTGTGGCTGCAGCTCACCTTCCTGTTCTCACAGGCAGGGCTTCTCTCTGTCCCTACCATCTGCTGGCCCGGTTCCCTCCACTGGCCTGCTGCTGACACTTTGACTCCCAACTGAGTGACAGGGGACACAGTAGGCACTGTAGTGACCCAAAGAATGACCTGAAGGCCTGAAGTTCTCCTAAGAGTTGTGACTTCAAGGAAGTGTTTCTCAAAGGGGATGGCATCATCCTTAGAGGGTGTTTCCTGGTGACAGTGCTTTTGGTTTTCACAAGGATTGCAGTGCTGTGGGGATGGAGATGAGGAAGTCTCACATTCTCCTGGCTTTGGCGACCAGTATGAAACAGAACTGTGGGGCAAAGAGCTGTTTTGTGTCCCCTCAAGATTTGAAACACCGCCCCCCCCCACAATGATATAGATTAAGAACCTATTTTTTTTATTATTTGAGCACAGATCTTTAACTTTTTCTTTTTTTTTTTTTTCATATAAACACAAACACCAGCATGGTTTTAATAGGCACCATGCTTCCTAGGAATGCTGCTGCTGCTGCTAAGTCGCTTCAGTCGTGTCCGACTCTGTGCGACCTCATAGACGGCAGCCCACTAGGCTCCTCCGTCCCTGGGATTCTCCAGGCAAGAACACTGGAGTGGGCTGCCATTTCCTTCTCCGATGCATGCATGCATACTAAGTCGCTTCAGTTGTGTCTGACTCTGTGTGACCCTATGGACAGCAGCCCATCAGGCTCCTCTGTCCATGGGATTCTCTAGGCAAGAACACTGGAGTGGGTTGCCATTCCCTTCTCCACCTAGGAATGCTACTTCTGTATAATGGAAGGAAGGCTCTAGCACTTTACCAAGAGTTGTTCGCCATTTTGAAAACGACATCATGAACGGCAGTATCACATTTGGAATGTGAGTCACTAGGGCCACATAGTTACATCAGTTTTCATTTATAGCTATTTCATTCATGGTGAGTCTGTGTATGCCTCTCTAGCCCTTATTTGGAAATAGCAAATATAAAGCAAAAGGGTCAACAACATTCAGTCAAATATGGTCTGATTCCTCTGAAATCCAGATGTAATCCTTAAAAATAGGTGCAAACATTGACTACTCACCTATTCTTTAATCATCTGAGCATTTTCATGTTACAAAATACTTATTATACTGTAAACTATATTTTTTGTATCTCCCTTATGTGACAAAACAGTACATTGATTTTTAGAAATTGTTTGTAGGTAGATTATACCAGCTATGAATTGCAATTCAGGATAGTAAGAATTCAGGATAATGTTACAAAAACATTGTTTTAAGAAAAAGGGGTTATGATGGAATTTTGAACTATAGTTTTAAGAAAATGAGATCGATTTCCTAATTTTGGCACCAGAAATTTCTAGAGAAAATAAATAATTGTCCCATCCAAGCCTCCTCAGTAATCAAGGATTTATTTTATTGGATATTTTTTCTCCAAAGACTTTCCTATTCTTCTCTTGGAAGTATTTTCAGAAACAAGGCAGGATTTTGTTTGCACTCTGCCCACACCCCGCCCCCCACCCCACCTTGAAACGTTTCTAGGGTTTTGCTTATTGAGGAAGATTTTGGTATGTGAAAAGAGCCAACGGTTTTTCAGGCCAAATTGTCATGACCAAGCTGGGTGATCAAGCTAGGGGATGATATCCTTGGTCACGGGCTGTAAGATTTGGCGGCAGAGATTGTGTTTGATCTATCTTTGCCTCTTCACCCCAGCACTTAGTGCCCAATAGTAGATGGTCAGTATCAAGATGAACCGAATTTGGCAAACATGTGACATGAACTAAATCAATCCACGTTATCATACTGTATTTAAATAATATAGCAGTGTGTACTGGATCAGAAAATGGAACTGCCTCCTCTGGATGTCAGTGAACACATTTGAAAGATGCTATGCCACCACCCACTCCAATAAGAGGGGACTGGGGGCTGTGACCAGTGAATCAGCCCGAGTTGATGCATTTCAGTTAAAAACTAGTCCTTCTGCACTCTATCCATTCCCTTGGGAATCCTACTTTCAGAGGAGTAATGGCAGATTTTTAAAGTTCTTATCTCTTTACAGTAAACACTAATAACAATTTAGTGAGTCTCCTTCCGGACTCAAAATACAGACATACGGCTTCCCTAGTCAAAAGAAACCATCTGCCAATGCAAGAGAGGCGAGTTTGATTCCTGGGTTGGGAAGATCCCCTGGAGAAGGAAATGACAACCCACTCCAGTATTCTTGCCTGGGAAATCCCATGGACAGAGGATCCTGGTGGGCTATAGTCCATGGCGTCTCAAAGAGTCAGACAGGACCGAGCAACTAAACAACAACAACAACAACAACTCCACATCCTCTGGGCACATTTGCGCGTTCAGCCAACCAGAGAGCGAGTCTAATGGTGCATGAGGAGTCCGCGGATATGGAGCTGACTGTCTCCTTTTACAAGAAGGGACAGGACAATCCATGGACCTCGGTGTCCAGGTTCTGGAATCAATACCCTGGAATCAATACTCCGCGGATACCAAGGGACAACCATGTCTCCATGGAAGATGTGCGTATGTGAGGGAGGTAGGCTCAGGGAAAGGGAAAGTTTCATGTATTTCTTCAGCTTGAAAAATGAGATGATATCACAATACTGTTCTAAAATGCGCTCTGCTTTCTGTATCACAGCCCACTTAGAACTATTATTTAGCCCAAGCTTGTTCCACTCACCTCACGACAAGCCAGTAAATTGGGAGACGATGTTTGAACAAGGAATAACGATTGTAATCGGAAAGCTAGCAGACCCAGAAGACGGCAGACTAGGGTCCCCCCCAAAATTCCCTCTCAGCCCTAATTCGGGGCTCCTTTTATACACGGAAGGGGGAAGGGCGGGGCCCGCTGTGGCACTGACCAATGACTGAGTGGGGCCGCTAACGGTCGCTGGTTGGCAAGTTGCTCTCGCTAATGGCTGCTTGCTTGGGGGAGGGGCCCACTGTGGCCTGATCAATAGCTGAGCGAGGATCGTATAGCTCAAGCCTGCCCTGCCGATGTTACAGAACCCTGTTGCAGTCAAATGTTTTCGCTAGCCTGACTCTGAAGGAAATTCCAATGCAGGAATGCCAGAGATGTTCTGAAGAAAGGAAGACAAGAGGACGATTTTAATGGAAAATATGACTTCAACTACTGGCTCAGATGGTAAAGAATCTGCCCGCAATGCAGGAAATGCCAGTTCTATCCCTGGGTCAGGAAGATTCCCTGGAGAAGGGAATGGTAACCCATTCCAGTATTCTTGCCTGGGGAATTCCATGGACAGAGAAGCCTGGCGGGCTACAGTCCATGGGGTTGCAAAGAGTTGGACATGACTGGGCAACTAACACTTTCTTTCATGCCTTCTGGTACATGAGTTCTTACGAATGCCATCTTCCCCTCCTCTTTTGAAACACATTGAAACTTTGAAGTTGCTAGCTTTGAGCCCAAGTTACAGTGGAGAACAAAAACTTATATTCTAGCGTGAACAAATAATAAACACCATCACCTGATTTACAATCAGGGTTAGCATTCTGAAAGATAAAATAGTGTGATGGTCTAGACACTAGAAAAAGAGACCACTTTAGATAGAGTAATCAGGAAAGGCTTCTTGGAGGCAGTGACCCCTGAAAGGAGATGAGAGATCATGCAATGGCCTGAGGTCATAGAGAGCTTTGGTGTGCTTGAGGAACCACAGGAAGTGTGAGAGACTAGTGACCAACCAAAAAAGCCCTGGGAGGCAGGAGCCTGACCTTGAAGGGTCTTGAACTTCCTGATAAGAGCTTGGATTTTATTCTAAAGGGGGTGACATGCTCCATTGTGGTTTTAAATGATCTCTTTGGAGAATGAATGATCTCTTTGGAGAAGGACAATGGTCAAAGCACGGGGACCAGTTAGTAGCCGTTGTAGTTGTTTGGGCAAGACAGGATGACAGCTTGGTGGAGGGAGATGTTGTGAACACAGAGAGAAGTAAATGGATTCAAGATCTCCTCAGGTGGAACCACCAGGGTTTGCTTATGAGATGATGTAGTATGTGTGTGTGTGTGTGTGTGTGTGTGTGCACGCATGTGTGCTCTTTTGCACGCTGGCTAGGATTTGGACCTGAGCAACTTTAGGCATGGCGGTACTATTTCTAGAAATAGGGAAGATGAGAGAAGAGCAAGTTTGGGACACAGAGGGGTCAGGGAAGTGAGAGTTCCTTTTTGGTCAAATTTCATTTCGAAATGCATTTTTGACACCCACGTGAGATGGCAAGTAGGCAGTTGGATAAACACATTAATAGATTTAGGGATGGTGGGTCTGTCTGGAGAGGCAAATTTCAGTCATCCACATTTAGATATTATTTAAAGCCAAGGGAGCTGACACTGGAAGGTGGCTGTATTTTCCACTTTCTAAACATCTTTATCACAAAGTTTCTGAGTAATAAGAAAAAGAAATTAAATCAAAGGGAAGAGAGAGAACAATTCCAATTTCATCTATAGCCCGTGTCTTGCCACAGAAAAAGTGTTCGGCTAATGCAAATGCCTCTGGGGCTGGCACACTCTTATGACACATGGGACATGCACACCACCTGCTGGTCATTTCTGGGCATTTTCCAACACACCCTTCAGGCCAGAAGTCTTCGTTTCTAGTGTGAGCTGGCATGAGTGTATGAAAGAAATCCAGGTCAAGGTTGCTGCCCTCCATAGCTAAGCAGGAGACCACAGATGCCACGGGTATGGTGGCATAGTGGGTTTGGAGCAGAGAGAGCTGGTTTGGAATCTCACCTTTGCTTAAGCAGATGGCAAGGCTCTTGCCCCTAGAGTCTAGAGTAGCACATCCAACAAAACTTTCTATGTTGTTGGAAATGTTCTATGTCTCTTCTGTTCAGTATGGTGCCACTAGCCACCCCTGACAGTTGAGCCCTTGAAATGTGGCTGGTGGAACTGAGAATCTGACTTTTAAAATTCTAATTCCTTTATTTTTTTCAAACTTTATAAACTTTTTATTTTGTATTGTGTGTTAGTTGTTCAGTCATGTCCAACTCTTTGCGAGCCCATGGACTGTAGTCCGCCAGGCTTCTATGCCCATGGGATTCTCCAGGCAAGAATACTGGAGTGGATTGCCATTCCCTTCTCCAAAGGATCCTCCTGATCCAGGGATCAAACCCTGGTCTTCTGCATCATAGGTAGATTCTTTACCAATTTTGTATTGGGGCATAGCCAATTAAAATCTTGTGGTAGTTTCAGGTGAACAGCAAAGGGACTCAGCCATCCATATGCATGTATCCATTCTCCCCCAAACCCCCTTCCCATCCAGGCTGGCACATAACACTGAGCAGAGTTCCATGTGCTATACAGTAGGTCCTTGTTGCTTATCCATTTTAAATACATCAGTGTGTACGTGACCTTCCCAGACTCCCCAACTATCCCTTACCTCCAGTAACCATAAGTTCATTTTATGTCTGTGAGTCTCTTTTTTTTTTCTAAGTAAATGAATTTGTATCATTTTTTTAAGATTCCACGCATAAGGGATATCATACTGTATTTCTTATAAGTTTAAATATCCACCTGTAGCTAGTGACTGCCTCATTGAATAACAAAGTTTTTCTTTGTTTGAATTTTTTTGGCTATACCACAGGGCCTGTGGAATCTTAGTTCCCTGACCAGGAATCAAACTGATGTCCCCTGCATTGGACACAGAGTGTTAACCACCTGACCACCAGAGATGTCCCTTGAATAACACAATTTTAAAGGCTTAATTTCTTCACCTGTGCAAGAGGGATGATAACAGATATCTATGGGATCTTATGCAAGTTAAAGGAAATGATTTGAGAGAACTTCTAGCAAGATGCATGGCTTATAACAGGCAGTTATAATGTGTGTTTGGATATACACCCACCGGAGTCTGTGGAACATTCCACCTGCACACCCATTGCTAAATTTTTCATTAATCTCCTGCTGTGAATTCAAAAGGAAAAACGGAATATTCATTAGCACCACAGGTCTGTCTCTCTTAAAAAAATCTGTTTGGAATGAATCAGTCAATGTGGTGTTTTGTATTTTTTTCACCCTCTCTCTGAGATGGGAGACTATATCAGCTTATGGTAAGACAGTCATCCCAGTCAATGAATAATCAGAAGCAAAGCCAAGCAGATGATAAATCTTGGCCTCCATCCTGTGAAGCCACCCACTAAGCAACGTTGAATAAATCTGTTCAAGCTTAGCATATTTTTCAGGGTAATTGGTTGCAGTTTTCTCAGAGTCTTCAATTGGTTAACCTTAAGTTGGACTTACGCCAAGCTAATGAAACAGAGAATGAAGTAAGTTCTGATTTTGGTTTTAAGTTTCAGGGAGGGGACTATGGCATTAGACTTGACAGTGCTGAGACAAAAAGAAATGTTTGTTCAGGCTTCTTTACCCTGAATGCAAGCAACATCTGGGTTTCTGTTATTTTCCCAGATGGTTCCCTTCTCCTTGGAGAGGGCTACAGGTGACTTAGAGAGAACTTCACGGAATACCATGTAATTAAACTAATTATGGCTCTGTTGAGGCGGGATATTCGCATTTTAAATCATGGGGTGAGGAAGCTGTGAAGATAAACAAGTGACACTTTCTAGAAATGGTGAACTGTGTGGGTTTAGAGTCAGGAGATCTGGGTTCAAGTACTAGCTTCTCCCGTTGGCCACCTCCCAGTGGCCTTGAGTAACTCATTAAGGTCTCAGAGCCTCTGTCTTCTTGTCAGTAAAATGGGCATAATGCTACCTGCCTCAACAGACAAGGAGAAATAAGATGTTGCCTGTGAAGCATCAGCACAATGCCTAGTGTGTGGTAGAGACTGAAACCATGCTGGTTGGTTTTAGGTTACCTCTTCTTTAGGGTGATACAGTGATGCTTCTGAGAAAAAACTCACAATGTAGCCTTTTTGTGTCTCCACATTGTTATGGGCTGTTATGTTTGTTATGGGTTGTATCATTTTCCCCCAGATTTGTATGCTGAAGTCCTAACCCCCAGCAATTCAGAATGTGACTCTATTTGGAGACAGGGTCTCTAAAGAGATGATGAAGGTAAAATGAGGTCACTAGGGTGGGCCCTCATCCAATAAGACTGGTGTCCTTTTAAGATGAAGAAATTTGGACACAACATATGCACCAAGGAAAGACCAAACGAAGACAGGGAGAAGACAGCCATCTGCAAACCAAGAAGAGATGTTTTAGAAGAAACCAACCCTGCTGACAGACTTGTAGCCTTTAGAACTCTGAGAAAATATATTTCTATAGTTTAAGCCACCCTGTTTGTGGTAGTTAGTTACAACAGCCTTGGCAAACCAGTGTATGTACTCCGCCTGATCCTCAGGCATTCACTGTTTTCAGCAAATATTTTTATGCCTACTGTGTTCTAGGCTCTGAATACACAAAGATGAACAACACAGTTTCTATGCTCATGAAACATATCTTCTAGTTGAGCACACAGATGAGATCATTCCTTAATCAGACCTGTATTAAGGAGTCAGGTGGGTGAGGGACAACAGTTATTAGATAAGGTTGAGGGGACAGGAAGTGTGCACCCAGTTCATCAACTACAAGTTTTTATGTGTGTTGACAGGAAGTGTGCACCCAGCTCATCAACTGCAAGTTTTTATGTGTGCTTTGTTTATAAAAAGCCAGAACTGGAACTCAGTCCAGCTAAGTTCCACCACTGCTGTCCTCACAAACACCACTGTGATTCTTGTTGAGGGTTGGGTGTGCTGGGATGCACCACTCAGATCCTCCTTCTGCCCCAGGAGATGGGAATGATGCTGAAAGACAGTCACCTGTTGTCATCCTGCTTTGGAGAGCATATTAACTGAAGAAAACTGCTTTGCCTGGTCATACTTTCTTCCAAGGTCATGGGGAGGGAATGCACATCCAATGACTAGGAAATGTGAGGGTTTAAAGCTGACCCTCTTGATGCAAATCAAAACAATTCTGGAGGGCCAGCACAGCTTCAGAGCTGCCCACGAGATTAACTGAGACCTCTAAGCCCATTTCATGGGTCACCTTTTCCCTCCGTCTAACCTGCTTCTGTCCCTTCCCTTTCACAAGTCTTGTCTCCAAGACCTAATAGTCATGCTGCTACCGGTCTTCATCCCAGAATCTGCCTCTTGGGATTCCCATCTGTGACAGTGTTCCTATTGAAAATCAAGCATAGATAACCAGCAAATGCAGCAAATGCTTCCTTCTTTATGGTCCAGCTCTCACAACTGTACATGACTATTGGAAAGACTGTATGGACCTTTGCCAGCAAAGTGATGTCTTTACTTTTTAACACACTGTCTAGGTTTATCTTAGTTTTCCTGCAAAGAAAAGGGAAAATATATTATGTTTATTTATTTATATTTTTGGCCTTGTGTCATATGGGATCTTAGTTTCTCTACCAGGGATTGACCCTGTGCCCTCTGCAGTGGTAGTGAGGATTCTTAACCACTGGACCACCAGGGAAGTCCCCAGAATTTGTATTTAGAGGAGATCATGGCTCCTCCAGAAGTGCTTGCAGTACTCCCAGTCCCTTCCCAGGGGTCCTTTATGTGTGGGCCACCTCATGACTTTGCATCTTGGATCCAGCTGCTTGAACTAGGCGTCAGACCCAATGGCAGTCTTCTGTAGGTGGGCCAGCAACCAATGAGATGGTGCTTTGCAAGCACTGGGTCTAACAGATGACTCCCATCTACCTCTCCAGACTGTTCCACACCATGGTCTCTACCTTCGCTTTCTGGGGAGGCTGACTTCCTGCCTCTTCTCCTTGGCTAAGACATCTCATGGGCCATGGCCTCTGCCTAGAGCATGAGGCATTCCCTCCTCCACATGCCTTCATAGAATGACTCCTTCTCCTTTTATCTTCTAAAAGCTGCTTCTTTAAGGAACCAATCCCTTACCACTCCCTAACTTTTTGTTGTTTCCTTCACATAAGGACCCCAGTTTGTAAAGTAATTTTAGGATTAATGTCTGTAAGCTGCACTTGGCTGCCAGCAACTTGAGGGTAGAGTCCACTGCTCATCACTCTACTCCCAGCTCCATCATGGTACCCAGAACTCAGGGAGACCCGGCACTATTAGCTGAATAACTAATGTGAATTTTCTTCTTGAAGGGTGACTGAATGAGCCAAATCAGTTCCCTCTTCTTCAGATCACAAGTTTAAGTTAGGTGCTTCCCTGGCAGTCCAGTGGGTAGGACTTGGTGCTCTCACTGTTAAGGCCTGGGTTTAATCCCTGGTCCGGGAACTGACCATGGACATCACCAGATGGTCAATACTGAAATCAGATCGATTATATTCTTTGCAGCCAACGATGGAGAAGTCTTGTCAGCCAAAACAAGACTGGGAGCTGACTGTGGCTCAGATCATAAACTCCTTATTGCCAAATTCAGACTTATGTTGAAGTGAGTAGGGAAAACCACTAGACCACTCAGGTATGACCTAAATCAAATCCCTTAAGATTATACAGTGGAAATGACAAATAGATTCAAGGGACTAGATCTGATAGAGTGTCTGAATAACTATGGACGAAGGTTCGTGACATTGTACAGGAGGCAGGGATCGAGAACATCCCCAAGGAAAAGAAATGCAAAAAGGCCAAATGGTTGTCTGAGGAGGCCTTACAAATAGCTGTGAAAAGAAGAGAAGCAAAAGGCAAAGGAGAAAAGGAAAGATGTACCCATTTGAATGCAGACTTCCAAAGAATAGCAAGGAGAGATAAGAAAGCCTTCCTCACTGATCAATGCAAAGAAATAGAGGAAAACAATAGAATGGGAAAGACTAGAGATCTCTTCAGGAAAATTAGAGATACCAAGGGAACATTTAATGCAAAGATGGGCACAATAAAGGACAAAAATAGTATGGACCTAACAGAAGCAGAAGATATTAAGAAGAAGTGGCAAGAATACACAGAAGAACTATACAAAAAAGATCTTCATGACCCAGGTAATCATGGTGGTGTGATCACTCACCTAGAGCCAGACATCCTAGAATGCAAAGTCAAGTGGGCCTTAGGAAGCATCACTAAGAACAAAGCTAGTGGGGGTGATGGAATTCCAGTTGAGCTATTTCAAATCCTAAAAGAGGATGATGTTGAAAGTGTAGCACTCAATATGTCAGCAAATTTGGAAAACTCAGCAGTGGCCACAGGACTGGAGAAGGTCAGTTTTCATTCCAATCCCAAAGAAAGGCAATGCCAAAGAATGCTTAAACTACTGCACAATTGCCCTCTTCTCACACTCTAGTAAAGTAATGTTCAAAATTTTCCAAGCCGGGCTTCAACAGTACATGAACCATGAACTTCCAGATGTTCAAGCTGGATTTAGAAAATGCAGAGGAACCAGAGATCAAATTGCCAACATCTGCTGGGTCATCGAAAAAGCAAGAGAATTCCAGAAAAACATCTACTTCTGTTTCATTGACTATGCTAAAGCCTTTGACTATGGGGACCATGACAAACTGTGGAAAATTCTTCGAGAGATGGGAACACCAGACCACTTTATCTGCCTCCTGAGAAATCTGTATGCAGGTCAAGAAGCAACAGTTAAAATGGCCATGGAACAACAGATTGGTTAAAAATTGGGAACGGAATATGTCTAGGCTATATATTGTCACCCTGCTTATTTAACTTATATGCAGAGTAGATCATGAGAAATGCTGGGCTGGATGAGGCACAAGCAGGAATCAAGATTTCTGGGAGAAATATCAATAACCTCAGATATGCAGATGACACCACCCTTACGGCAGAAAGCAAAGAAGAACTAAAGAGTCTCTTGATGAAAGTGAAAGAGGAGAGTGAAAAAGTTGGCTTAAAACTCAACATTCAGAAAACTAAGATTACGGCATCCAGTCCCATCAATTCATAGAAAATAGTTGGGGAAACAGTGGAAACAGGGACAGACTTTATTTTGGGGGGCTCCAAAATCACTGCAGATGACGACTGCAGCCATGAAATTAAAAGATGCTTGCTCCTTGGAAGAAAAGTTATGACCAACCTAGACAGCATATTAAAAAGCAGAGACGTTACTTTGCCAACAAAGGTCCATCTAGTCAAAGCTATGGTTTTTCCAGTAGTCATGTATGGATATGAGAGTTGGACTATAAAGAAAGCTGAATGCCGAAGAATTGATGCTTTTGAACTGTGGTGTTGGAGAAGACTCTTGAGAGTCCCTTGGACTGCAAGGAGATCCAACCAGTCCATCCTAAAGGACATCAGTCCTGAATATTCTTTGGAAGGACTGATGCTGAAGCTGAAACTCCAATACTTGGGCCACCTGATGCAAAAAACTGACTCATTTGAAAAGACCCTGACACTGGGAAAGATTGAAGGTGGGAAAAGAAGGGGACAACAAGATGGTTGGATGGCATCACCGATTCAGCGGACATGAGTTTGAGTAAACTCTGAGAGTTGGTGATGGACAGGGAAGCCTGGTGTGCTGCAGTCGCAAAGGGTCGAACACGACTAAGCGACTGAACTGAACTGAACTGGGAACTGAGATCCTGCAATCCATGAGGCATAACCCACTTAAAAAAAAAAAAGTTTAAATTAGAAAAATAAGGTGGGATGGATTGAGAGATTGAGATTGACTTATATACACTACTATGTATAAAATAGATGTGAGAATCTGTTAAATAGCACAGGGACAATGAGACTCAACTATATAGCACAGGGAACTCGACTCAGTGCTCTGTGGTGACCTAAGTGGGAAGGAAATTCAAAAAAGAGGGGATAGATGTATACATATACCTGTTTAACTTTCCTGTAAAAGCAGAAACTGACACAACATTGTAAAGCAACTATACTCCAGTAAGAAAAAAGAACAGAAAAATGCACAGAGTTGATGAGGTGTGGGGTGGATCAATAGTTCTCAAAGTGTGGTCCAGGGACACCCCCCTCCCTTTATAAAGACCACCTTTCAGGAGGTCTACAAGGTCAAAACTATTTTCCTCTTAAATCTAAGATATTACTTTGCCTTTTATCACCCTCATTCTCTCATGAATATATATTGCCTAGAATATGAAAAGCTCCTTTTATAGTTTCACATTCCACATTGTAACAAATCTTTAAGAAACTACCACTTGTCAAGTTTTGGGAAAAGTGCCAAAAAAGAATACCCACAACTCTCTAAAAAGTCTACCAAAATCTCTCTGTCTTTTTAAACAATACATAGCTCTGTGAGGCCAGGTTTTCTTCATATACTTGAACCAAAACAACATATGGCAGTGTCATGATGAAAAACCATACGTCAGAATTCAGCTATGTTCTATTAAGCCAGACATTGTGAGAAAGTCAAAAAAACGTAACACAGGGGAATACTTCTCACTAAATATATTGTTTTGGGAAAATAAAGTTATTTTTCATAAAAATGTTATTTGTATTAACACCTAATGAATTTGTTGTTAGTTTTATTAAGTGACACTACAAAATTTTTAATTTCTAATATGATAAATATCTATAAAAATAATTCACACAAACAAAAGCTCTTTGAAGTGCAAAGATGTCCTGAGACCAAAAAGTTTGAGAATTGCAGGGGTCAAGTATTACCCAGAATTCTGAGTAATTTTGCAAGACTTTGATATAGTTCCATGTATTTTGGCATCTAGTGTTACTGCTAAAAGTCTAGAAAATTTATTATCTCAATGATTTTAAAAAATTGAATGAGGTTTGAAACTTCTAATCCAATTCTGAGAAAATAAAGAAACACTATGTTGTTTAAAAAAACCAGGAAATTAATATGTGACACAATATTATTAACTAAAGTACAGATTTTCAAATGTCACAAAATTTTATGCTGGTGTCAAGATTTATTTTCATACCTTATTCAAGACTACACATTGTATTTAAGTGCATTGAGCAGATTCAGCTGCATGCAACAAATTCTGGTAAATTCTCTTTCCATTTTTATTCTGTTACAAATATTTTCTAATTTTCATTGTTATGACTTCTTAGATACACCCATCATTTAAAAGTGGACATTCAATTTCCAGATACATGGGACTTTTTAAAGTATCTTTAATATTAATTTCTCATTTGATACTAACTTCTTATTTAAATGCTTTCTTTTCTGCTATCACCCTCTGTGTTTTCTCAGTCTTTTAACTTTATTGAGGCTTTCAGTGGCTAAGTCAAAGATCTCTCTTGGTAGATGTCACATAGCACTTAAAAATATGTAGGTTATTTTCAAATATCTTTTGATATTGGTTTCTAACATAATTTCTAACATAACATATAGTGTAAGAGAACAAGACTTTGTATGACTTCAGTACCTTTAGACCATGAAACTTTTGCACCTTGTTTTATGTCCCTGGATATGTTTCAGTGTCTCCTAGTTTATAGTCTATGGGAATTTGAATAGAATTTTTACCCTACTGTTGTGTGAAAATTGTATACATCATTATTATGAATACACTTGAATTGGTTCATACTGCTTTTCAGGTATGCTGTAGCCTTCTACTTCTCTGTATACTCATTCTATTAATTTTTGAGAGTTTGATTTTGAAACTCCAGCTAAAAATCTTAATTTATCTACTCAAAAAATAGCTATAATATATAGTGGAACTATATGTAACCTTGTTCGGCATTTTCCGATTCTCCTGTAAATGTGTTATCATGCTTTCATAACTTAAAAAATAAAAGAGAAAGAGAAAAAAATAGCAGTGTCAAAAAAAGAAAAAAAGAATTCTGAGTAATTTTGGATGCAAGAGACAAACTCAACTCAAACAGCCATAAGCCAAAGCCTGTCTCTCTTCACCTCTTGGTCCCTCACCCCCTAGTATTGGCTTCATGTTGGGCAGGCTTTCACCTAAAAGCAGGTGATGATGACTATCTGCAGCTACAGGTTTAGGTCCTATTAACTTAGCAACCACAGCGCATCCATTCCAGTAGTTCTAGCAAAATCCACAGTGTAGACCCTCTTTCCATTTTCATCCCTGGGCCAATCCCCATGACTCTGCTTGGTCAGGTCTTGATCTTCCATTCATCTCTGTGATGATGAGTTGTATGTGGTCAGTGTTCAGTGAACCATGTGGACCAAGGAGGGTAGCTCATCAGAGGAAACTCAGAAGCTTTTACCAGGAGAAAGGAAAAAGGGTGTCATGTGGGCAAGCAACATCTGTCATCTAGGGAAGATTGGGGTAGAAGGCTGAGAAAATGAGAAAAGTAAGTTTTCTATAAGGAGAATTCAGTAGAGGTCAAGAGATTAGGGAAGGCTAGGCTGAGTGGCATGTGTTGAGACAGGATTGGTGGAGGGAGGTATTGCTGGTTTCCTGTTCCTGTCTCACCCATGAGGACTTGATGATGATGGAAAAAGGGTGGCTGTGGCCTGTGTGGACGAGATATAACATCTCCAGCATTTTGGGGCTCTCTTTCTGCTTCCCAAGACAAACTGGATCACACCTCATGCTCCGCTCACCAGACTTACCTATCCTGAGTCATGTTGCCTGTAGCCTCTGCTCCACATTAGGGGACCCTGAGGCATAAGAGGTAACAGTAAAAGCATTAGGTTGAGACTAGAGTTTGGAAAGAAGATTCGGGATTTAGAGTCCTTTAGCATCCCTCAAAACAAAACACCAACCATGAAAGACGTTGCCTTTTATTGCTGCATAGGAGAAAGCTACCCATGGAGAATTAATCCTTAAGAAGTTTACCCTCTCCCTCTGCTCTCTCATGGACAGACTTTCACATGTGAAAGATTAGATGTGTTCCACATGGACCCAAGACAGGAGAGAGAACCAGAGATGAGAAATAGAGGCAGCTAGATTTTGTCTCAGTATAAAAGAAAACGTTCAATCTCACCATCCAAAGCTGGAATGGGTTCCTTCAGGTGTGTGTTTTGGAGGGACAGATCAATTATGCACTAATGCATGACCTCATTTTCTTCCAGGTCATGAGTTTGGGGAATGCTGAAAACCAGAGTTTGAGGTAAGTACAAGATGATTTACTTTTTACTCTGAAGAGCTCCTTCTCTTTCCTTCCCTCCCTCCAACCCCCCTCCCCCCTCCCTCCTTTCTTGCTTGCCGTGGTGAATATTGATACTTTATTTTGGCATAAAGAGAGGAATCTGGAAAATGCCTTATATTTGAAATTTTCTTGATTTTCCCTCCCATGGTGGAAACTCTTCCCTCATCTGTTCAGATCCAAAATTCTTGAAAACTGCAGCAGCAATACAAATGCACGACCAAAGGACAGCCAGGCAAAAAAATGGTGTCACTTGGGCAGACACCGGGGTGCTAGACGGGAGCCTTTGTTTCTGCTTTTCCTTTTCTGTCCCTGGCTCTCTCTGAGAGGGCGTCAGAAGTAGCTGGTGGATCCAGTGTCGTGAAGGCTTTTCAGTAGCTTGGCTGGAGGCATCCGGCGGCGGCAAGGGATCAGGCTGTTCTCTGGCGTGGTTTGGGGTCAAACATCTGCATTTGTTTTCCAGCCCTTAGAGTCTGGGCAAAGGAAGGAAAGGGCGAGTCTCCTTTCAGACTCCTGAGGCCAAAAGAGGACTGCCCTGGGGCAGCGGGTGACAGAGGGGTCAGCAGGAAGTCTGTGTGGACTCTGCACTTCTGCTAGAAGGACACAGGGAGAGGGTCCCCTGGCCCCGCGTGCAGTCAGTGGAGCAGGTGTAGGAACCGAAGGAGGAAACTGCTGATACTCCGGGGGAGCACAGGCTTCTCAACTGCCCTCTCATCCCTTGCTCTCCTCCATCTCTCTCCCAAGTTCCCAGCTGCATTCCTCCCAAGCCTTCCCCTGGTGCTGGAGCTTCTGCTTCTCCGAGTTACCTGAGAGCATCTCTGGGGTTTTCTTAGAGACCATGGGGGAAGGCTCCCTTTCCTGAGGCTCAGTCAGAGATGGACCTACCCTGGGAGCCCTCCATCCTCTCATGTCTCACGTGACCTCACCTGTGCATCACAGAGACAATAGCTCCTATCTCATCTCTGCTGAGGGCCTCTGAGTGTTGGTAAGATGTGTTAGTGCCCAGAGATTTTGATGCTAATTCCTTCTGGGTTCCTGGTACCCCATTCTCCTAGGACCTATGCTGCTATTCCACCACCCCACCCAGTTTTCTAAGGTCCTGACATCTAAATAGGGAAGCTGCTTCTATGCCTCAGTTCCTCTGACCCTCTGGAAAGTGACAATACAACCCAAACCTGCTTATCGATCTATTTAATGTTATCACCAGCGTCTGTTATATGATCACCTGTATAATGCCAGTAAGAACAAAATCCTTCATTCCTCGAATACTTAGTGCCTTATGTATGCAGGTCAAATCTGTATGCAGGTCAAGTAGCAACAGTTAGAACTGGACATGGAACAACAGACTGATTCCAAATCAGGAAAGGAGTACATCAAGGCTGTATATTGTCACCTTGCTTATTTAACTTATATGCAGAGTACATCTTGAAGAAATGCTGGGCTGGATGAAGCACAAGCGGGAGTCAAGATTGCCGGGAGAAATATCAATAACCTCAGATATGCAGATGACACCACCCTTATGGCAGAAAGCAAAGAACTAAAGAGCCTCATGATGAAAGTGAAAGAGGAGAGTGAAAAAGTTGGCTTAAAGCTCAACATTCAGAAAACTAAGATCATGGCATCTGGTCTCATCTCTTCATGGCAAATAGACAGGGAAACAGTGGAAACAGGGACAGACTTTATTTTGGGGGGCTCCAAAATCACTGCAGATAGTGACTGCAGCCATGAAGTTAAAAGATGCTTGCTCCTTGGAAGAAAAGTTATGACCAACCTAGACAGCATAGTAAGAAGCAGACACATTACTTTGCCAACAAAGGTCCGTCTAGTCAAAGCTTTGGTTTTCCTAGCAGTCATGTATGGATGTGAGAGTTGGACTATAAAGAAAGCTGAGCACTGAAGAATTGATGCTTTTGAACTGTGGTGTTGGAGAAGATGCTTGAGAGTCCCTTGGACAGCAAGGAGATCCAACCAGTCCATCCTAAAGGAGATCAGTTCTGAATATTCATTGGAAGGACTGAAGCTGAAGCTGAAATTCCAATACTTTGGCTACCTGATGTGAAGAACTGACTCATTTGAAAAGACCCTGATGCTGGGAAAGATTGAAGGCAGAAGGAGAAGGGGATGACAGAGGATGAGATGGTTGGATGGCATCACCGACTCAGTGGACATAAGTTTGAGTAAACTCCGGGAGTTGGTGATGGACAGGGAAGCCTGGCGTGCTGCAGTCCATGGGGTCACAAAGAGTCAGACACAACTGAGCAACTGAACTGAACTGAACTATGTGAATGAGCTCCTTGACTTCTCTCAACAACATTATGACCTGAGTATTACTGTTATGCCCATTTTTCAGATGAGTAAACCAAGGCTCAGAGAAATTAATTGGCTTGGCCAAAAACACGTAGCTAGTTTAGTATTGAAAATGGAGTTAAAAAAAATAGGCTTGCAGCTATGTATTTCTGGGTTTTATCATAATATATTTTTGCTTGTCCTAGATTTTAAAATAAGTGAAACCATGAAGTATATAGAAAAATGCCTAAACATTGTTGCATACCTGAGAACAAAAACAAAAATATTAACAAAATTAAGTTCAAGGCCTAGTCTGCCTGACACCAGTGTCCATATTCTTAGCCATCATACCAAGCGCTCCTGGTTTATTCCTACTAATATCCCTGAGAGGACTTTTAAAGAGAATTAAAACATTAAATGGAGAGAGGAAGATGGGAGTTGGTCTCTGTATTAATTAGGGAAATGCTAGCTACAGTAGTTATTAAACTGCCAATTTCAGTGGCTTAACACAGTAAAAATATATTTGCTACTTATGTAACAATCTGATGAAGATTGTTTCTGGTGGCTTTCATCCATGTGGTGATTCAGGGACCCAAGCATGTCTCTCTCTTTTTTCTTTTTCTTTTGAACTTTTTATTTTGTATTGGAGTATAGCCGATTAAAAATGTTGTGGTAGTTTCAGGTGAACAGCGAAAGGACTCAGCCATACATGTATATGTATCCATTTTCCCCCAGACCCCCTCCTCCCATCCAGACTGCCACATAACACAGAGTTCCATATGCTATACAATCGCAGAGTTCCATATGCTATACAATAGGTCCTTCTTGGTTATCCATTTTAAATATAGCAGTGTATATATGACCATCCCAAACTCCATAACTATCCCTTCCCCCAAAAAACCATAAGTTCATTTTGTATGTCTGCGAGTCTCTTTCTGTTTTGTAAGTAAGTTCATTTGTATCATTTCTTTTTAGATTCTACATATAAGGGATGTCATGTGATACTTTTTCTCTGTCTGACTTACTTCACTCAGTATGACACTCTCTAAGTGACCCAGGCATGTCTTATCTCATGGCTTTGCCATCCCTTAAAGGCTTAAGCACTTCTGTACCCAGGATGAAGGGGAGAGAAGAAATAGCCTGTTCTTAACTGTTTTGGCCAGAAATGACACATGTTACTTCTGCTCACTTTCTATTGGCCAACACTAGTCACATGTCTTTGCACAGATGAAGGGGCCTTAGGAAATATGTTGGCTCCCTGGGCAGACATGTTTCAGCACCAACTCTGCAGCATCGGACAGGAAACACAAAATATTCAGCAAAGAGTTATTTCTGCCATGATCTCAATGACCATAAATTCCTTCTATCCCATAGGCTCTATGGTTATATAATGTTATTTTTCTGAAATACATGAGAATTTGATGAGGGTGAAGGTCCTTTCAGTTGGGAAGTATTCATGTGAGAAATGGCCAAGACAGAAAATGTCTGTAGTAAATGTTCTCTATGGCCTGAGGTTTTCAGCATCTGAAAAATGAGTGTCTGGATCTTTTCTGTAGTCTCTTCAGTGTGGTCCACTGCAGGATTCCACTGCTAGCATGGACTCCAGAGGCAGCAGCCTCACTTAGGCTCCATGACTCACTGCAGAGAGAGGTACCCAGAGATGTGGTTTTAACATACTGTTTAGAAATAAGCATCTGAGAAGTGTGGAAACATGCCGTCCTGATTTGCTCAGCTCTATCGTTAAGCGCTGGCATTATCACCATCTGCCAAAATGTGGAAGTTGCTTAAAAATGAGTCACCTGGCACCAGAAATCATTTCTGCACAGAACCTCCCCCACCATTTCCTGGTATCAACAAGAAGTCTCTGCTGCTTGTAAGTTCTAAGAAGCCTGAGAGAATGTGAGTCCCCCACCCGCCGTCCCCACCAGGTGACACTTGGTTATTAATCCTCCAGTGCAAAGGCATCAATTTCCTTGAAACTTATTGGCACACTTACTTTTCAAGGATGCTGAATCATGTTGCATGGACAAAGGCAGTATTATTTCTAAGTTCATATGAGTGCTTGCTGAATTAGACTCCTTTTCATCTCTTTCCCATCTCACACCTACTGTTTCTTCAATAGGTGGCAGCTTAAACAATGAGAAACATAATACAATTCGTCTCATACATCCAGAAAGATGCCAAATCCTCCACAGTCCATTTTTGGGTGGTTTCTTTTCTAAGTGAGTCAATCCCCCTTGGATATCCTGTAATTTAAATAATGAAATATGAGGTTAACTCCTATAGCTCAGACAGTAAAGAATCTGCCTGCAATGCGGGAGACCCAGGTTCAATCCCTGGGTCAGGAAGAGTCCCTGGAGAAGAGAAGGCCACCCATTCCAGTATTCTCCTTGCCTGGAGAATTCCACGGCCAGAGGAGCCTGAGGGAGTCCAGTCCATGGGGTCCCAAAGAGTTGGACACAACTGAGTGACTAATAATTTCACTATTAATACATCTTATGTTAAAGGCTAGAGCAATGAAAGAGGGGGAAAACTGGTTGGTATATGAGCCCATATATGCATGTCATAAAAGGAAGAACTCTCACAACTATTAATTACAGTCCTGGTTTCTGTGGCTGGTCTGTGATCTTAGCTGATGTTTATAACCGCCATATTCCTTCACCCACCACACATTCCTTTTGCCCTTAGCAAAAGGCTCTGTGTCATCTTCACTTGTCACCCTCTGACTATGTAACCCCAAAAGCCATCGATTTCCTTCAGGGCCTGGAACACCAGAAGACTACTGTGGAATCAGGCTGCTGGCAGAGGGAGGCTGTTCTGAGCCACTGGTGCGCCTCCTATAGATGCCTCTCAGCAGAGCACCTTAGGATTTGGAGGCAAATCTGCGCAATCCTCTGCAGCTCATTCAGTTGCTGTTAAAGAGGCTTGGGGGCACCAGGTTACCAGGTGACCTTAGGTGACCATAGGGACGGGCATTGTGCTGACATGCTCTTCATCAGCTGGGAAATATCAGAATATGTATCCATATATAACAGCCAATTTTACTACAAGGATTTCTGTAACAGTTATCAGGGGACCTGAGCTGTGATCCTAACTGGTGTTGCCAGCCAACCGGGTGACTCAAATGTCTGCTTCCTCATCTTTGAAGAAAGGGGCCCACACTCACTGATAAAGGACCAAGCATAACTGTTTAGAGTGGGGTTCTATCTGCTGGGCCTGTAGAGCAGTGGATTTGCTCCATAGGGGATAATACATAGGGGATCAATAGAATACAAAGGAGTTCTATGGTTAAATCAGGCTGCTGAGCCTGGTCATGTCCACTGCTGTCTTATATGACTTTTTATCACCTTTAATTTTCTAATGTGTATGTGATAGGCAGGTGCGGAGGGACATTGTGAGAAGGGCATACATATCATTTTCCAAATGTATCATGAATATATATATATTACATGTAATATAAATATGAAAACTGGTTTTAAAAACACTTTTTATTGCAGACACCTATTAATATCACCAGGAACCAGGCTTCCATGGAATACAGAGTAGGAAGTTCTGTTCAGAAGTATTCTATAAAAATGATAAACAGCTGTTAAACTTGGTTAGTCCAATGTCTGAATTTATACATGAGAATTTTTATAGAAAATAGATTTAGGTTAAAAGAAGCCCAAGATGAAATTGCATGTGCATATTGATGACAGGGGAATTACATCTAAGTACTTTGCAGAGGAAAGAAAATGAGTGAGGTCGTATTTGAGAAGCATAGGACTGTTTTTCCATAGAGTGATGTCAATGATAGTCTAACAGATTAAGTTATCAAGTGTTAGGCTTGGATGGGTGTTTTTTAAACAATGCCCCGGGTGGCCAAGGGTAAAGTCAGGGTTAAGGGGAGAATGAACCAATGAAGAATCCACACTCTGCTTTAACTAAAACACTCTGCTTCTATCTGAAAGTAGAGACACAGGCCATGGAGTCAGGAGCCCTGACTTTGAATATCACATGCCACAATCGCTGGCAATATGACCTGGGCCATCTCTCTGACCCTTGGTGTCTCCCTTTTTCAACTGGAAGATAAGGGGAAAAAAAACCTCACTTTTAAGGTTTTAGACAGGATGAAATGAGATAATTCGGGCAAAGTGCAAAGCACAGCGATAGGTCCTATGAACTATTATTAAAATTCTTTCACAGAATGGATTTTCATGTAGGTGTGTGAACAAGGGGCCTCCCAAGTAAAAGGGCTTAAAAACACAAGACGAGATGATTTTTAAGGTTTTTTTCATGGTTAAGAGTCTGTGGTCCAACAATGTAACAGATATGTCCTGTGACAGAAAATTTCCCCATTTCTACTCCTCAGTTGTCACTTCTGGTCAAAAAGAGGAAAAAAAGCAAGCAAAAAAAAAAAAAAGGCATTTGTTGTATAGTTCCTCAATCCTTGTTTTTTGCTAATTTCATTTGGTTAATTTAGAAGAAGATATGGAACTGGCAGAAGAGTCTGAAGGACTGCAGTTTGCTTCAAACCAAGGCACACTTAACTCTTGTTTAACTGAGGGAGAGAACAGGTTCACCGGCTTGTGCTTTCAATGTAAAAATTGTCCACTTAAAAAATAAAATTGAGTATAAGGCATCTACATGTTAGAAAATATCTAAAAATGGACATGGTTTCTTTATAGAAATATGCTCCCTCTTTGCCAGTTGTACTCACAAAGTGAATTGAAATTTTCATGGTGAACAGATTGTTTAAGGCTTAACAGATAGTGAATTCAGGATGTTCATTGGGTGGGTAATTCTCCATTTGCCCCTAAATCTTTTCTCTACATTTCTAGACTCCACTTTGAACCCTGGAAAGCTGATCCCTATGAACCATGTTTGTCACCCAAGTCCTCTTGCCCTCTGACTTCTACTTGGGCAGTAGGAGGCACCAGCTGGAGGTTTGAGGGTGGAAGAGGGAGAAAGGTCTGGATATTTATTCCTCCTGCTCTTCCATGACTTGGCCTGGTTAAGGCTGCAGCTGTATCCCTCTGTGACTTCAATCTCCCTCAAACAGCCCCTCTGCGTGGTGCTAACTCTGAGCCAAGCTCTGGTAACATCATTTTTCTTTTTTTGACTGTGTTGGGTCTTCGTTGTTACATGCAGGCTTTCTCTAGTTGCAATGAGTAGGTGCTACTCTAGTTTCTGTGTGAGGTCTTCTCTTTGCAATGGCTTCTCTTTTTGCAGAACACAAGCTCGTGTGTATGCTTGGGCTTCAGTTGGTGTGGTGAACAGGTTTAGTTGCCCTGTGGCATATGGGATCTTCCAGACCAGGGATTGAACCCATGTCCCCTGCATTGGCAGGCAGACTCTTAACCAGTGGACCACCAGGGAAGTCCTTCAAGCCTGCAGATGGTAATGGCTTCTCAAGTCGCTAGTCCCTGGGTACCTTGGCATCCCTGTTACTTCCTTGAACCCTGGCCACTTCCATAAGTAGTTGCTCAAAATCTCTTTAAAAGTACCAGCTGGTTATTCCAGCTATATGACATTTTGGAAAGAGTGAATCTATGGAGACAGTAAAAAGCTCAGTGATGGTCAGGGGTTAGGGGCAGGGAGGTGGTTGAAAAAGCAAGAGCGCAGAGGATTTTTAGGGCAGTGACAATAGTGTGCATGATATTATAATAATGGATATGTGTTACTATGTTGTTGCTATTTAGTTGCTAAGTCACATCCGACTCCTTGTGACCCTATGAGCTGCATCTCACCAGTCTCCTCTGTCCATGGTATTTCCCAGCCAAGAATTCTGGAGTGGGTTGCCATTTCCTTCTCCAGGGAATCTTCCCCACCCAAGGATTGAAACTGCATCTCCTGCATTGGCAGGCAGATTTGTTACCACTGAGCCACTAGGGAAGCCCATGTGTCCCTATACATTTGTTCAAACCTATAGAATGAATAACACAAACAGTGAACCCTAACATAAGCTACGGACTTTGGGTGATTATGATGTGGTAATTAATGTAGGTTCATCAAACGTTACAAATGTAACAGTCTGGCGTGCGGGATGTTGTTCATGGGGGAGGTTGTAGGAGTGGGGACAGTGGGTATATGGGAAATTTGTACCTTCTCCTCAGTTTTGCTGTGCTGTAAAGAAGAAATCAATTAATTAAATTCCTAGCTGTATATACCCTCTCCATGACTATTGTATGGATTTTTGCGTGTACACTGAGTAACAACGGCATCATGAGAATGATGGCCGTAGAGGAGGAGATAGACCTGCACAGCTAAAACAGGACAGCCGATGACTGTCCCAGACTGTAGGAGATGTGAGTGCAGTGCAGAGACCCAAAACAATGGTGGCTTCAACAAGAGCCATGCGTCTGTCTCACGTAAAACTCTATGCACTCGTCTTTCAAATGGAGATGATGGTGGGGCTGCCTCCCTGAGTTGTTATGAGGATTTGCGGAGCTAATGTATGAGAACTTCATGACCAAGGAGGAAGTCCTGCTTTGAAATAAGCAGCACAGGGCTGATTGCTAGTAAGAGAAGTAGAATATTTCCTTCCCCATTTGCTGTTGTTTCCCATTAAAGAAAAAATAATTATCTGAAACTGTACCAAAAGTAAAAAACTTTCCCATTATTAAAAATAGTCTTGGCATAGCACTGTGCTAAGTCACTTCAGTCATGTCCAGCTCTTTGTGATCCTATGGACTGTAGGCTGCCAGGCTCCTCTGTCCATGGGGATTCTCCAGAGAGCAGCTAGTGTATAATAAATGTAGCTTTTATTGCTATTGTCATTGTCACCCTCTGTTGTACCTCCCCACATCTGCCCTGCCCCACTCCTGCATTTGGTTCTGTTATGTGGAAAATGAAGCCCTTTATGATGTGCTAATCTAGCTTTTGATTTTATTG
Organism: Giraffa tippelskirchi; assembly: GCF_054371585.1. NCBI lineage: Eukaryota > Metazoa > Chordata > Mammalia > Artiodactyla > Giraffidae > Giraffa > Giraffa tippelskirchi. The sequence goes on along the minus strand of NC_137283.1, from coordinate 20,457,896 downwards.
TGTTCCAACTCTCTTGGTAGTTAGTTTTGGAAGAAGAAATCTTTGGGCAACCAAAGGATGATTAGTGGCAGAAGGAAGGTGGTCAAACAGCAGTTGAGGACTTAGATCCGGCACGTGTCCCACATTGGTGAACACTTGGTTAGAGGTTTTGCAGGACCTAGCATTTCCCTAAAGTTATTTTAAAATATCTATTGTCTATTTTATAGATCGCCAGTCCAGGTTCGATGCATGAGGCAGGGTGCTCAGGGTTGGTGCACTGGGATGACCCTGAGGGATGGGATGGGGAGGGAGGTGGGAGGGAGGGTCAGGATGGGGAACACATGTACACCCATGGCTGATTCATGTGAATGTATGGCAAAAACCACCACAATATTGTAAAGTAATTAGCCTCCAATTAAAATTTTAAAAAAAGAAAAATAAATAAATAAAATGTCTATTGTCAATTTTAAATGATAAGAGCATTTAGCTCCTGCCAAGCTAAAACACGTCTGCCTCTTTCAGTGTGGTGCTAATGTGTGCGGTGGATACTGCAGCCGGGGGTTGAGTAGTGAATGCCAGTATGAGGGATGACATCACCAGGCCCTTCAGGATGGAATTCTGGTGAGACAAGGTAGATCCCTTGGACGCGGCTGGCCTGGTCACTTCCTCACTGTACCGCCTAACCCACCTCCCCATCTGGGAAGCAGGACTAAGCCTAAACCTGAAATAACTGAGAAAACCAGGAGCTGAGATTTTATTTCCTGCCATGCGGCAGAACAAGGGTTCAACAGAAACTTACTACCAAGTGGAAGTAAAGTGAAATGAAAGTTGCTTGTCGTGTTCAACTCTTTGTGACCCCATACAGTCCATGGAATTCTCCAGGCCAGAATACTGGAGTGGGTAGCCTTTCCCTTCTCCAGGAGAATCTTCCTAACCCAGGGATCCAACCCAGGTCTCCCGCATTGCAGTTGGATTCTTCACCAGCTGAGCCACAAGGGAAGCCTAAGAATACTAGAATGGGTAGCCTAATCCCTTCTCCAGTGGATCTTCCCATCCCAGGAATCAATCCGGGGTCTTCTGCATTGCAGGTGGATTCTTTACCAACTGAGCTATCAGGGAAGCCCAAGTGGAATTGTGGATTAATAAAGAAAGGTCCACCTTCCACGTGTGGGCTGCTATGGCTGAAAGAATTTATACTCTCTGTATTGGGAGAGTGTTTAAGAATGACTGTAATGCAAGATGAGACTTGATGAACTCAAATGAATGCCAGGTCCTATGATAAGGGACTTCCACGAGGGATTTCATTTAATCCTCACTACAGTTCTGAAGTACCGTGACTCACATTTTATGGAGCAGAGGAGCTCTCATGGGCTCCCAGGAGTGAACTCACAGAAATCAAGTGACGGTCCAAGTTCAGGAAGCTGGTTTCAAATCCAAGACCTCCTGGCGTGGAGGCCTATGCCCCAATCCCCGAGCCATTCTGACCCCTGAATCCATCCCTTTTAACATATCTCGCCTTCTACTTTAGTTAGTTTCAACATGCCTAATGTTTTAAACTAGACTGCAATGTCCTTTAAGGCAGGAACTTGTCTGATTTATCTTTTTAAACTTCTTACTGAGGTATAACCTACTGCCACAAACACAAATAAGTGTATTGTAGTCATTTAGTCACTAAGTCGTATCCAGCTCTTTTGCAACCCTGTGGACTACAGCTTGCCAGGCTCCTCTGTCCATGGGATTTTCCAGGCAAGAATACTGGAGTGGGTTGCCATTTCCTTCTCCAGAGGATCTTCCTGACCCAGGGATCGAATCTGACTTTCCTGGATTGGCAAGCAGATCCTTTACTGCTGAGCCACCGGAGAAGCCCCAAATAAGTGTATGTAATCACCTGAATCAGGGGCTTCCCTGATGGCTCCATGGTAAAGCATCCGCATGCCAATGCAGGAGATGTGGGTTCTATCCCTGGGTCAGGAATATCCCCTGGAGAAGGAAATGGCAACACACTCCAGTATTCTTGCCTGGAGAATCCCATGGACAGAGGAGCCTGGTGGGTTATAGTCCATGGTGTTGCAGAGTAGGACATCATTTAGCAACTAAACAAAAACAATCGCCTAAATCAAGATATTTTAGAAAGAATTTCAGCATGAAAGAATTTCCCCCAGAGCTCTATCCCAGTCAAAATTATGCCAAAAATGACAACTATTCTTATTGCTAATCCACAGGTTTTTGCTGTTCTTGAATGTCATACAAATGCAATCATATAAATATATGAATATTTAAGTTCCTCACATGACTTAGAGCATAGTTATTTAATTAGTTAAATAAAGTTAAATAAATAAAGTTAAAGTTGTTTAGTTAATGTGGTCAGGAAATGCTGAATACGTGCTTACAGCAGGCATGAAAGGCTCTTACTCCTAGTGGCACAAATAAAACTTTGTAAATCTAAGCTTGTATTTAAATCTCTGATTATATAATATATAGGAAATGGCAACCCACTCCAGTACTCTTGCCTGGAGAATCCCAGGGACGGGGGAGCCTGGTGGGCAGCCGTCTCTGGGGTCTCACAGAGTCGGACACGACTGAAGCGACTTAGCAGCAGCAGCAGCATTATATGTTAGTAATATATTATATATTATTATTTCTTATACATTGCATTAGTGTTATATATTACTAATTATATAAGTATTATAATTATACATACAATATATAATAATATATGACATATTATTGTATATTACTAATATAGTATATGTTATATACATATATACATGTAGATGTGTATATAGGTGTTTGTGTGTTGTGTATGCAGACATGAAAAGCTATACAGTAGTTTATAATAGCACCCATTACACTGTATTTTATGAATCTGTCTAGTTGTCTCCTCTCCCAACAGTGAGGAGGCCCTTAGGCTCACAGTTGTTCTATTCATGGAGCACATAGTTAATCTTCAGTGAATGTTTGTAGAATTAATGAATAAACTACTCACTGTGTCCATACTCTTATTGTCTATTCTTATATGCAGAGGACATCATGAAAAACACTGGGCTGGATGAAGCACAAGCTGGAATCAAGATTGCTGGGAGAAATATCAATAACCTCAGATATACAGATGACACCTCCCTTATGGCAGAAAGCAAAGAAGAACTAAAGAGCCTCTTGATGAAAGTGAAAGAGGAGAGTGAAAAAGTTGGCTTAAAACTCAACATTCAGAAAACTAAGATCATGGCATCTGGTCTCATCACTTCATGGCAAATAGATGGGGAAACAGTGGAAACAGTGGCTGACTTTATTTTTCTGGGCTCCAAAATCACTGCTGATGGTGACTGCAGCCATGAAATTAAAAGACGCTTACTCCTTGGAAGGAAAGTTATGACCAACCTAGACAGCATATTAAAATGCAGAGACATTACTTTGCCAACAAAAGTCTGTCTAGTCAAAGCTATGGTTTTTCCAGTAGTCACGTACGGATGTGAGAATTGGACTATAAAGAAAGCTGAGCACAGAAGAATTGATGCTTTTGAACTATGGTGTTGGAGAAGAGTCTTGAGAGTCCCTTGGACTGCAAGGAGATCCAACCAGTCCATCCTAAAGGAGATCAGTCCTAAGTGTTCATTGGAAGGACTGATGTCAACATCAGTAAAACTCTAAAACTCTAGTACTTTGGCCACCTGATGCAAAGAACTGACTCATTTGAAAAGATCCTAATGCTGGGAAAGATTTAGGGAAGGAGGAGAATGGGGATGACAGAGGATAAGATGGTTGGATGGCATCACCAACTCAATAGACATGAGTTTGGGTAAACTCCGGGAGTTGGTGATGGACAAGGAGGCCTGGTGTGCTGTGGTCCATGGGGTCACAAAGAGTCAGACACAACTGAGTGAGTGAACTGAACTGACTGATATCTTCTTTTATGAAGTCTTACTTTTGTTTTTTTTTTAAATTGATTTAGTTGTCTTCTATTCCTGAATTGTAGAGTTCCTTTGCATACCCTAGATAGAAATCTTTTGTCAGGTAGATGTTTTAGCAATATTTTCTCCTAATCTGTAGCTTGCTTATGTCTTTGATGATAAGTTTGAAATTTTAAGGAAATCCAACTTATCAAATTTTCTGTTGTGATTTCACTTTCTGTGACCGAAGAAACCTTTGCCTATCCTCAAGTCCCAAAGGTATCCTTCTGTATTTTCCTCTAAAAGCTTTATGATTTTATCTTTGATTATCACAGGTCATGTTAAAGTTACATGGACAAATATTTTAAAAATTTAGTTGTACTGCTTTAAAAAATTTTTATGGTTTTTTTTCCTCTAAAAGCTTTATTATTTTATCTTTGATTATCACAGGTCATGTTAAAGTTACATGGACAAATACTGTAAAAATTTAGTTGTACTGCTTTAAAAAATTTTTATGGTTTTCATTTTATGACAACTTATACTTGTTTTCCATTTAGAGTCAACATATGGGTTTCTGTCTCTTTTTTTCTCTTATGGTCACACCCTGTAGGTTGTGGGATCTTAGTTCCCCAACCAGGGATTGAAACTGGGCCCTTGGCAGTGAAAGTGTGGTGTACTAACCACTGGACCTTAGGAACGCCAGGGACTTTCCACAAGTTTCTTTTTCAAATAAACCTGTTAAAGTAAAAAAAGTGAGAACGCAAATATTAGTGGAATGCATGATAGCTGACAAAAATCACAGATATGATACTTGAATTTGGAAAATGTTGAACTATTGTGTATAGCAAGAAGCTTTAGCTTTTGTTAAGTCCAGATGACAATTGACTTAGTTTCTTACTGACAGCTGAAAATAACTTCTCCATTGATCTTAGCATTAAGGTTTGGCATGATTTCCATTATATTTAATTTTGGCTCATATCTAGTCCAGGTTAATACCATTTCCAACAATTAACAACTTCCAATTTTGCAGAACACTGGTGAAAAGAAAAGCAGAGAGGACTAAAAAACAGTGATACTATATTTTAAAATCAACATTTGATGCCAATCATCTTTATTTGGCCTTGGAGTACAGAATGAAGCAAGGCAAAGGCTAATAGAGTTTTGCCAAGAGAACGCACTGGTCATAGCAAACATCCTCTTCCAACAACACAGGAGAAGACTCTACACAAAGACATCAACAGATGGTCAACACTGAAATCAGATTGATTATATTCTTTGCAGCCAACGATAGAGAAGCTCTATACAGTCACCAAAAACAAGACTGGGAGCTAACTGTGGCTCAGATCATGAACTCCTTATTGCCAAATTCAGACTTAAATTGAAGAAAGTGGGGAAAACCACTAGACCATTCAGGTATGGCCTAAATCAAATCGCTTATGATTATACAGTGGAAGTGAGAAATAGATTCAAGGGACTAGATCTGATAGACAGAGTGCCTGATGAACTATGGATGGAGGTTCGTGACATTGTACAGGAGACAGGGATCAAGACCATCCCCATGGAAAAGAAATGCAAAAAAGCAAAATGGCTGTCTGATGAGACCTTACAAATAGCTGTGAAAAGAAGAGGAGCGAAAAGCAAAGGAGAAAAGGAAAGATATTCCCATCTGAATGCAGAGTTCCAAAGAATAGCAAGGAAAGATAAGAAAGCCTTCCTCAGTGATCACTGCAAAGAAGTAGAGGAAAACAATAGAATGGGAAAGACTAGAGAACTCTTCAAGAAAATTAGAGATACCAGGGAACATTTCATGCAAAGATGGGCTCGATAAAGGACAGAAATGGTATGGATCTAACAGAAGCAGACAATATTAAGAAGTGGCAAGAATACACAGAAGAGCTATACAAAAAAGATCTTCACGACCCAGATAATCACGATGGTGTGATCACTCACCTAGAGCCAGACATCCTAGAATGCGAAGTCAAGTGGGCCTTAAGAAGCATCACTATGAACAAAGCTAGTGGAGGTGATGGAATTCCATTTGAGCTATTTCAAATCCTAAAAGATGATGCTGTGAAAGTGCTGCACTCAATATGTCAGCAAATTTGGAAAACTCAGCAGTGGCCAGAGGACTGGAAAAGGTCAGTTTTCATTCCAATCCCAAAGAAAGGCAATGCCAAAGAATGCTCAAACTACCACACAATTGCATTCATCTTACATGCTAGTAAAGTAATGCTCAAAATTCTCCAAAATTCTCCAGGCTTCATCCTGGAGAACTGTGAACCATGAACTTCCATATATTCAAGCTGGTTTTAGAAAATGAAGAGGAACCAGAGATCAAATTGCCAATATCTCCTGGATCATTGAAAAAGCAAGAGAGTTCCAGAAAAACATCTATTTCTGTTTTATTGACTATGCCAAAGCCTTTGACTGTGTGGATCACAATAAACTGGAAAATTCTTCAAGAGATGGGAATACCAGACCACCTGACCTGCCTCTTGAGAAACCTGTATGCAGACCAGGAAGCAACAGTTAGAACTGGACATGGAACAACACACTAGTTCCAATTAGGAAAAGGAGGACGTCAAGGCTGTATATTGTCACCCTGCTTATTTAGCTTATATGCAGAGTACATCATGAGAAATGCTGGGCTGGAGAAAGCACAAGCTGGAATCAAGATTGCCGGGAGAAATATCAATAACCTCAGACATGCAGATGACACCACCCTCATGGCAGAAAGTGAAGAACTAAAGAGCCTCTTGATGAAAGTGAAAGAGGAGAGTGAAAAAGTTGGCTTAAAACTCAACATTCAGAAAACTAAGATCATGGCATCCGGTCCCATCACTTCATAGCAAATAGATGGGGAAACAGTGGAAATGGTGGCTGGCTTTATTTTTTGGGCTCCAAAGTCACTGCAGTTGGTGACTGCAGCCATGAAATTAAAAGACGCTTACTCCTTGGAAGCAAAGTTATGACCAACCTAGACAGCATATTAAAAAGCAGAGACCTTACTTTGTCAACAAAGGTCCGTCTGGTCAGTGCTATGGTTTTTCCAGTAGTCATGTATGGATATGAGTGTTGGACTATAAAGAAAGCTGAGCGCCAAAGAATTGATGCTTTTGAACTGTAGTCCATCCTAAAGGAGATTAGTCCTAGGTGTTCATTGGAAGGACTGATGCTGAAGCTGAAACTCCAATACTTTGGCCACCGGATGTGAAGAGCTGGCTCATTTGAAAAGACCTTGATGCTGGGAAAGATTGAGGGCAGGAGGAGAAGGGGACAACAGAGGATGAGATGGTTGGATGGCACCACCAACTCAATGGACATGAGTTTGGGTGTACTCCGGGAGTTGGTGATGGGCAGGGAGGTGTGGCATGCTGCGGTTCATGGGGTCACAAAGAGTCGGACACGACTGAGCGAATAAACTGATCGACTGATCTTTATTTGGAGCATAGTACTTATTCCGAATAAAATCAATGAAGAAATTTCAAGGACAGTACATCCTTTTGCTTTTTTTTTAAAAAAAGGATTAGGATAGAGGAATGTTGCATGTGTTTGAGTTTAAATAAAAAAAAAACTTTTCCAAAATATGAAAAATAAGAGAAAATCATGTCACAGTAGGTTTTTAGAGCAGTGAATATTCTTATGAGGCTATCATGATGGACGTTTATTATTGTACATTTGTCCCAACCCATAAAATGTGTGACATGAAAAGTGGACCTAAAGTCTATTTGGGTGATTCTGTGTCAGTGTCAGTTCATCTTTTGGAACCAGTGCACCACTCTGGAGGGGGGAGATGCTGATAAATTGGGAAATGTGCAAGTGTGGGGACAGAAGGCATATGGGGAACCTCTGTCTGTACCTTCCTCTTATTTTTGCCTTGGACTTAAAACTACTCTTGAATAGTAAAAATTTTATTTTTTAAAAAAGAAATTATTTGTCTATCAGTGAATTTGTTCTGATCAGCAGTGTGGATTATGAGGACAACTTTTCTGGACAACTCAGTTCTGCTTACATCTTCTCATCCTCAGCCAAGGTTGATAAGGGAAATAGAAGGGCCAACTCATTTGAGTTTATTTAGACCAGCACTCTCCAAACTTTTTTCATTTCCTACTTTATCAGCAGAAAAGTTTGAGCACGTGCTCCCAATATATGTATGTACATTTATTTATTTATAAATTATATATATGCTACTCTACTCATACAAATACCTCATAAAACATATACCTACAATGGAATTTTAAAAGAATGAAACAAGGATAAAAGTATTTAATTTATTATTAACACTAGAAACTATTTCTTCTCCTCTGTAGCTGATGTATTCACATGGAGTATAAGAAAAGAATCACCTTCTCTGTTTCTTATCATCTTGTGCTTATATTCTCAGTTTGTCTTCCATCAGTAGATTTGCTGTGTGAATCTATTAAAAATATTTGTTATGTGAAGGTTAATTTTATTAAAATTGAAGGAGAAAAATCTGTAAATCCATGTAAGTGGGAACATAGTAAAATATGCTAGAGACAGATGTCTTAGCCAGGTTCTCCCCAAAGTAGAGCCTGGTACAAAGTCTTATTTGCAGGTCGTTTACTTGGGAATGTGGTCCCAGAGAACAGTGATGCAGGAAAAAGGAGTGAAACAGTAGGGAAACCGGTACAAGAATGTCTTGCCAGGCTGTCTCTCCGACTGCCCTGAGTAAGGCAGGTTGGTGCTTCAACACATTGCAACCTTGTGGGGAGCATTATGGAGTTCATTTCACAGCTGTGTGCCCTCAGGACAAAAACAGAAGACTTTAGCCATCAGCTCCTCTCCTGCATTGATGAAGGGTGGCTTTCTGGGCACAGACACCCTTTTTTTTTTGGTGGATTATGCAGAGGAGGATCCCAAGGAGTTGGGAGAGAGAGCCACAATGCTGGCCATGTCAGAGGCTTTTGAAGTGATACAGAAGAGGTCTCCAACCCAGCAGAAAAACCCAGAAAGAGTGCATTTATAATCAGTAATCACTGTGGAACTCTCTCAGAGTGCCTCCAATACTGTACTGCCAAATGGTCATTTGAACGCTGAGTGAAGGAAAAGCTTTATTTTTTTCCTTCCTTCCTTCCTCCCGCCCTCCATCTCTTCTCGCCCTTCTCTCCTTCCCCCTTCCTTCCTTTTCTTTCTGTTTTTAAACCTAAATATAAGTGGAAGTTGTAATGACTTATTGTCTAACCTTAGTGTACAATAATTCTTCCATCCTGTACTCTGTGAGTGAGTTCACATGTTGATCAGAGGATATAGACAACCAAGAAAAAGATTCTAGAGGAAGTAAATTTGTTACTATTGAAAAAAATATCCAAGCAGTGTAATCCATAGCCAAAAAGCATTTAGATTTCCCTGTCCTTTTTAATCAAAAAATGTCCAAGATTTGGAATGATTTATGTCCTAGAGTGGATGATAGAGTATTGGCAGTATAGAATTTGAACATTTATCGTATATACAAGATAATAGCTGCTATTCAAAGACGTTTATAAGTGGTGAGACGATCTATCTTTGTAAGTTTGGACATTGAGCCAGACAATTAGAGGGTGATTTTCTTGGATTGTCTTGGTCTCTGAAGGAGATATTTTATTAAATTATGCTTTGGCATCATGTTCATGGCTTGTATTGAAGAAAATCATAAGAAACAGCTGAAAATAATTCACTGCTATATTTGCTTTAGAGGTGCTGTTGGAGGAATAGCCATTACATCAGCCAATATGCCCTTTATGAAGACTTCTGAAGAAGTCAATGCTCAGGCATCAATGCTAGAAATACTGATTTTTTCCAGAACAATGGGTACACTGACTAGGGGGGGTGTGTGTGTGTAAAATTAATCAAAATATATTTAAATCTTATATTCAGCGATCAAAATCAGTACTGAAACTGTTTTTCTTTCTGCTTTGGCCACCTGAAAGTTTAGCACTTAATTTGCTGCCTACTTTTAAAAATTGCACAAGACCATAGAGCATGCTTTACCTTGTTATTGGGCCTTGATTTTCCATACTCTGTTTCTTAAAGCAAGAAAGAAAATCTTGAGCAATTCTGTGCATTTTTTTTAAAGCAGCCTCAAGTATGTTTAGAGTTAGACTAGGTGCAAATTTATTTTTCAAGTTTTTTGTTTACTGATTTATTTTTGACTGTGCTGAGTCTTGGTTGCTAAGCATGGGCTTTCTCTAGCTGCGGCAAGCAGGGCTACTCTGTAGCTGTGGTGTGCCGGCTTATTGTAGTGTCTTCTCTTGTTGCAGAGTGTGGGCTCCAGGGCACATGGGCTTCAGTAGTCGTGGCACGTGGGCTCAATAGCTGCGGTGCACGAGCTTAGTAGCTCCGCGGCATTTGGGATCTTCCCAGACCAGGGATTGAGCCCAAATCTCCTGCACTGGCAGGTGGATTCTTTACTTCTGAGTCACCAGGGAAGCCCAGGCTAGGTGCAATTTTAAAAATAAAAACACCATTTCAATATCCTGAGATTCATATGATGTAAATGAATCATTCCAAATGATGGGTATTTTAACATTTAAGATCACTAAAAAACTAGACTGTGAACGTTTACATCCTGCACTATTTTAAGTCTCTCAAACATTTTTTTTAACCTTGATGCCAATAAATAACATTCCTTGATTCCTTTCCCAGTTCAAAACAGTTGGAAAGTAAGACACGGCAGAGAGACAAGTGGAGATAAAGATGTTATCTCTATTATTGACAAAAGTGATTGTAGACCAGGGCTTCAGATCTGTGTCCCAAAGGGCTTGCTAACACTCCACTGGAATTAACAGATTTTCCCACTGAGGCTGTGATACGAAAGGACTCCAGGTCTTCCCATGAGAACAGAGCCTGCTGAACAGCCCGCTGCCCAATGAAGCCTAGGCTGCCCCCATACACTCTTTTCAGGCTGGCAGATCCCAAGGCCTGATCCCACCAGGGCCTGAGCCACCCTCCTCATTCCTTCTCCCAGAGCCACCAGGGCAGGGCAGGCGGTGGGCAGAGAGGCCAGAGTATCACCCTAGTGGGGTGTTACTGAATGGTTACCATCGCTGTGTCGGGTAGGGCAGTTTCTGGTTGAAGGGTCCTACACATTGTATGATCTTTAGCATCCTTGACTTGTGACTCGGCTGTTCAACAGTCAAAACACTGCCCATGTATTTCTAGATGCACCTCTTAACCTCACAGAATTGAGAACCTTGCTTGAGAGGAAGTTCCTCCATGGACACAGGAGGCCTATGTGTGACTGAGAAGGAGAGTGAGTGAGAGGGGTCAGGTTTCTCGTTTATGTTAATGCCTTTGTTGTCATTTACTTTACATCAGCTACAAAATTTTAAACTAATCCCTTAGAATGACAGCGAGCAAGCTGGTGTCATTCTGGCCTTACCTGGTGTCCCCAAGAAACGTTCAATGGAGCACAGTGAGGCAGCCAGCCTTCAGATTTGCTTCAGTGGCTTCTCACCCCTCCAGTTGGTAGTTTCCATCTGTGATCTCAGAAACTGTCATATGGGATCCTTGGTGGCTTGACTTCTGACCAAAAATTCCCGCAAAGCTAAAGCAGAAGAGGGCAGGCATGGAAGATACCAAGGGAAAGCATGAGGAGGAAGTTGGGGAGGCTTTTGCCTCTCCCACCAGAGCCACCCTAAGCAAACAAAAATAAAAGCAAATACATCCCCTGGGTCATACAGCAAATTTCTATTAGCTATCTACTTCACACATGGTAGTGTATATGCTTCCATTCTACTCTCTCCGTTCATCTCACCCACTTCTTCCTTCCTCGTCCATAAGTCTGTTCTCTATGTCTGAATCTTCATTGCTGCCCTGCAAATAGGTTCAAAGAAAGAAATTAATAAATTTAATATCTGCTCCATCATGGTCCCAATTTTAGCTACCTAAAGGAACTAAAAAGTTAACATTTTTAAACTTCCATTCTTGTCTTGAATCCATCACTCACTCTCAGAGATGATGATTTTTAATTATTTTTAAGTTCTACAAGTAGTTAGGGACTTACCTGATGGCTCAGTGGGTAAAAAGCCCTCCTGCCAATGCAGGAGACACAGGAGATGTGGGTTTGATTCCTAGGTCAGGAAGATCCCCTGGAGGAGGGCATGGCAACCCACTCCAGTATGCTTGCCTGGAAAATCCCATGGACTGAGGGGCCTGGTGGGCTACAGTCTAAAGGGTCGCAAAGAGTTGGACACGACTAAGTGACTAACACTTTCACTTTCACTTTTTTCACAGGCAGTTAATATTTATTTCAAATACTATTGCATATTCATATCTTATTTTATCGACTGTAGATGGTATCTGTTGTTTTCAGGCCGTGAGTTATGAAGAACACAGTGCATTTTCTCTACTACCTTTATACTCACAACTCTTCCTTCCCCTCTAGGTGTTATCTTTAATTTTTATAATGGTGATCTTCACGACCTAAAACAATATTATCAAACCTCAGTTTATTTTTGAAATGTAGATATTTGTCTATTGACACTCCCTAGTGACGGAAATGGAAATCAGCTCATGAATATCTCCATCGAGTTCTCACCTCCACACATTTTCCAATTTTCATTTTTCTTCTTTTTTACTGGCAAGATGACAATTCTTTTCTTATACATCTCAAGACTGAGTCTAAATTTCAAATTTAATACAACTATTATAATATTTTCATTAAGTAATCACTAGTTGTGCTGTCCTTAGTCGCTCAGTCAAGTCCGACTCTTTGTGACCCCATGGACTGTAGCCTGCCAGGTTTCTCTTGTCCATGGGGATTCTCCAGGCAAGAACACTGGAGTGGGGTATCACGCCCTCCTCCAGGGGATCTTCCTAACCCGGGGATAGAACCCAGGTCTCCCGCATTGCAGGCAGATTCTTTACCATCTGAGCCACCAGGGAAGCCCAAAGAGCTAAATTAATCTGATGGAATCCATAGAGAAGAAAACATAATCTTGTGCCCTTAAACTTCAGCTGCCTGGCAGGAGATGCCTAGACCATCAGTGTTCAAGGGTACCTCCCTTCCTTGCTTTTGAACTTTGCTCTCTTCCTCTGGATCATACTTAACCACACTGCTGCTTTTTTGTCTTACTCTATGTTCTTGCTTGAATTTTTTTTTCTCTCATTTTGCTAAACTGTCTCCTTTTTAATTACTATGTTGTTCTGGACTTCTGTTTATTTTGTTGCAGGATAATCATAAACGTGTCCTGTAAGCACGTGAGTGCTTTTATTTCTCCAGGAGGTCACTGTGGCATAGGTAAACTGTAGGTGATGCACATTCCTGTTTTGCTGGCTGAATTTTTACCCTGTAATTTTGCATCAGAGACTGCAGATTGGAATATGAGTTTGTTAGAATACCCTCCCTATAGCTATCATCGAAAATCCTCAGTTACTGATTTAAAAATATTAAAACAGACCATTTTCAACTTTGGCAGCTATTGATGGTACGGAGTTACTTACAACAAAGTTCATCCTGTCATCACGTGCTATTGGCTGAGAACTCCACCTCTGACCTTTTGTTCATGACCCTTCATTCTCAGGCTCAGCTGATAGCATTGAAGATTCCTGAGAATCATATTTGTATGTCAGCTCTCCCATCCCTCCCTCTTTTTACACCCAATCATTAAAACTGGTGAATTTTATCTCTTAATTTTTTTTCCTTTGTAGATACCTTTATGGAGGCATAGTTTATGTAGAGGAAAATGCCCAAACCTTAAGTGTACAAATCTCAGGACAAACAACATTCTTATTATTCTGGAAAGTTCTCTTATGCTCTTCCTTAGTTAGTTATCCCTCTCCTCCAAGGTAACCCCTATTCTGACTTCTAGCACCATAGTTTATTTTGACCTCTTCTAGAATGAACTTAAGTGGATCTAGACCTTTGGAGTCCTTTGTGTCTGATTTCTTTTGCTCAACATAATGTTTTTGAGATTTATCCATGTTGTTGTGGGTATCTGTAGTTGGTTCTTTTCTACAGATGAATTTCATTTCATGAATATACCAAAAATCTTTTTTTTCCCATTCTTCTGTTGATGGGCATTTGGATTTTTCCTTGATTCCAGCTATTATAAAAAAAGCTACCATGAGCAGTTATGTATAAGTCTTGACGTGCGCTGATGCTTTTATTCTCTCATTTATACACCTAGGAATGCCTTTTGCTGGGTTATAGAGTAAATACATGTGAACTTTATAGAAAAGTGCCAGATTGTTTTCCCATAGTAGTGGCAGCATTTTTCACTATCACCAACAATGGATGTGTTCCTAGTTGCTCCACATCTCCACCAATATTTGACAATATTTTGTTTTAATTTTAGCCTTTCTGGTGTATGTATAGTAGTATCTCATTGTAGTTAAATATTTCTTTTAGAATTTTATTTTTCAGTTGAGAGTATATGTATCCTAGCATGTATGAATATGTCTGCATGTGATTCGTATTGGCTGTGCATAGAAATCTAGGACCCAAAAAAACCCATTCAAAACTGGAAAACATGATGTCACTGACTTTTTGAATCATGTTTGCCGAGGAGAAGTTCAGTGACAGTAATGGGTCTCTGCTTTGTAGATAAACAGTACTGGTGCAAAGAATATGAGTATTTCTTGAAGGATTTTTTTCCTTTTATCTTAGAAATCTGAAGTTTCAATTGTGTGTTTCTATTCATGAACTTTTTATTCATTCCATTTAGCACTCAGGGACCTTTCAGATTCTCGGATGGTTCCATCTTTTTTTATCTTGACATTTTCCTCTATTTAGGGAAATTACTTTCTCCTCTTTGCTGTGGCTGCATCTCTTTCTGATAGTCCTAGTACACAACAGTAGTGACCTAGTGGACTTATCTTCTGTGTTCTTTAACTTTTTAATCTTTTACATAACCTCCTCCATTATCAACATCACTAACCAGAATGATACTTAAAAAAAAAAATCAGAGTGACTGTACACTGACACATCGTAATCACCCAGACCATAGTTTACATTATTGTTCACTCCTGGGGTTATATATTCTGTGGGTTTGAGTAAACGCGTAAAGATATGTATCCATCATTACAACATCGTAGAGTTATTTTCACTAAAAATCTAAAAATCCTCTGTGCTCTGTCTATTCATCCTTCTCTCCCTTCCCTCAACCCCTGGTGACCACTGATCTTTTTACTGTCTCAGCAGTTTTGCTCTTTGCAGAATGTCATATGGTTGAAACGCACAGTATGTAACCTTTTCAGATTGCCTTTT
The DNA here is from genome assembly GCF_054371585.1 of Giraffa tippelskirchi. Classification (NCBI taxonomy): domain Eukaryota; kingdom Metazoa; phylum Chordata; class Mammalia; order Artiodactyla; family Giraffidae; genus Giraffa; species Giraffa tippelskirchi. The sequence goes on along the minus strand of NC_137283.1, from coordinate 20,442,824 downwards.
TTCACTTAGGAATATGCATTTAAGTTTCCTCCATGTCTTTTCATGGCTTGACAGCCCATTTATTTTTAGTGCGGAATAATAATCCATTGTCTTGATATATCACAGTCTATTTACCCATTCACTTACTGAAGGACATCTTGGTTGCTTCCAAGTCTTGGCAATTGTGAATAAATCTCCTATACACATCTGTATGGAAGCTATTGTGTAGACATAAGTTTTCAACTCCTTCGAGTAGATACAATCTTAAAAAAAGATAGATTTTCTACCTCTTTGCTTTTGCTCTACATCATAGGGGATTTTTTTCAAGATTATCTTCTAGGTTGCTGTCTTGGGCCTCACCTTATCTGTTCTATTATTCAGTCAGTCCATTCAATAATTAATTTCGGTCAGATTCTTTCATTCTGCTTATGTCTCTCTCATATCAGCCTGTATCATTTTGTGGATGTAAACTATTCTCAAATAATTTTGATGGTCTTAATTAGTTCTTATTTAAAAATTAAATCTGTGTTCGCTGAATATTTTTTTTCTTCCTTCTTGGGTCAGTTGTGTTTGTTCCTCTTAATCCTTCTCTTCACTGTTTTTTGTTTTCCTTAATCATCTGGTGTACTTAGTCTAAACACACTTTGTGGCAGCTTATATTTTCCAAAGATAAGTATGCAAAAATATTCCATCTCATATGTACTTCTTAAAATGTGATGCTGACACTGTTCCATCAAGAAGCGAAGTGTATATTCTTTCCCTTGAATTGGAGACAGTCTGTCTGCCGTGGACGTGATGCTGTATGACTTCCAGAGCTAAGCCACAGGGTCAGTTCAGTATCTGCCTGGCTCTTTCTTAAGACATGTCCCTTTGGGTCCCTGAGTTGCCATGTAAGAAGCTGAGCTGCCCAGAAGCCACCACATCTGTAGACACCACACAGAGACAGCGAGCAGCCCCTGTGGTCCAGGCCCAGCATTTGAACTGCTCCAGGGCTGGGAGGAGCAGACACAGCTGCCCCCACTGAATTCTGTCTGCCTCAATTGCAGATTTGTAAGCAAAATAAAAATAATTGTTGTTATTGTTTTAAGTTTTTCACCATTTGCAGCCCAACCATAGACGACCGCAACACTGCTCTTAAGCCTGTGATGGCCTCCCAGCTGCCCTACCCTGTGGATTCCCACCTTCCAGCTTCTCTTGTCCTTGGGAAGGCTTGCTCTTTATTTGAGTGCTTTCTCTTCTCTTTTCTCCCTTCACCAAATTCCATTGTGCTCCTACCTTTTAGAATACCTCCCTCCCCCAGTTTTAGCTCTGATCCTGGTTCTTCTACTTTGTTTTTCTTCATAGTTATGATTTCGTAGCATATAAAAAAATAACTCCTTTATCTTCTCAGCAGGCCTTGGGAGGCTAAATTCTGTCCTCAGTTGACCAGAAGCCTTGAAAAAGTAATGCGCACACACATACAGACACACACACTTGCAAAATGGAACAAAAATTCTGAGTGGAAATAATTTGATAAAGAAAAAATTTTGGTCAGTCACACACAATGAATTTTTAAGTTCTGGAGAAGTGAACGTTCAACATGATGGAAAGCAAAGTTGTGGTATGAAAAATCTCCTTTATTTTGGTAAGAACACAACACATGATCTATCCTCTCAAGAAATTTTAAGTGTGCTATACATTATGGTTGACTGTTGGAACAATGTTGCAGTACAGTTCTCTTCTTACTTAACTAATCCTTCTTACCTAAATGAAACTTTATGCCTCCCCATTTCTCCCTCCTCCTGGCCCCTAGTAATTGCTGTTTCAGTCATGAATTTTAAGAATTTGAGTATTTTAGAAACCTCACAGAAGTGTAATCATGCAATACTTGTCTTTCTGTGACTGGCTCTTTCACTTGGTATAATATCCTCCAGGTCCACTGTGTTGTCACATATAGCATAATTTTTTGTTTTGAAAGGCTGAATAATATTCCACTGTGTGTCTATACCACATGTTCCCAGTCAGTGGTAGAACACATGGAGAAGTTGAGAGTTTTCCACAAACCTTCAAGAACCTGCTCGCCCTTATCTCCTCTGAGGAAAATATGAGGGGCTTTCTTCCAAGAGTTGTCATACAATCTGAAAAATGAACTCACATCTCAGGCCATGTCTCATTGGATCAGAAATGGCACCAAAACTCTCTGAACATGAGACACTCCACCCTCTAAGGCTGTGTGGGGCATGAACTTCTTCATTCCACTCTGGGGAAGAGCTGTCCAATCTCTATGGGAAATATATATTCTAAATGAACAAACGTAAAGATGGGTACTTGACTTGGGCTGTCTCCTGTGCCTCATTGATCGAAGAAGCAATTGGAGATAGATTGCTTGGCTGGAGAAAGGGACCATGGTAGCTCAATAATAACAGCCCATCTTGTAATAACATCCCATCTTGGGACTTCCCTGGTGGTCCAGTGGTTAAGACTCTGTGCTTTCAATGCAAGGGGCCCGGATTCCATTTCTAGTCAGGGAACTAAGACCCTACATGCTGCAGGGCACAGCCAAAAAAAAAAAAAAAAAACAAAAACCCAAACCCTCCAATCGCCAAAGGAATCTCTGGGCATGTTTGCCATGGACAAGTTACAGGAAATAGACTAATAGGGTGAGCGTGACAAGCAAAGTTAGAGTTTAGCATGTACTTCTAGGTTCAGCCTTAGGGCTTGGGAGAGGGTAACACACCTGTCATTGCTTTGCAAAACACAAAATGGAGCCGAAGTCCTTGTTGAGGACCAGTGGGGGTTTTGTTTCCATGTGATCATCTGCCTCAGAGCTATTTTTTGGGACGTGTTTTGTTTAAAACACGAAAATCTGTGTACCACTGGATGCCTGATTAACTAGACTCTGGGAGACGTGGGGAGAAGGATGGAGCCCAGGAAATCTGCATTTTCAGCTTCCTGGGATATTCCTTCTGCACACTGAAGTTTGAAAACCTCTAACGTGGGTTCAATCCTTGGATCGGAAAGATCCTCTGGGGAAAGAAATGGCAACCACTCCAGTATTCTTGCCTGAAAATTCCACGGACACAGGAGGCTGGTGAGCTATAGTCCATGGATTTGCGAAGTCAGAAAAGCTGAGCTGCTGCTGCTAAGTCGCTTCAGTCGTGTCCGACTCTGTGCGACCCCATAGACGGCAGCCCCCCAGGCTCCACCGTCCCTGGGATTCTCCAGGCAAGAATACTGGAGTGGGGTGCCATTGCCTTCTCCAGTGCATGAAAGGGAAAAGTGAAAGTGAAGTCGCTCAGTCATATCCGACTCTTAGCGACCCCATGGACTGTAGCCTACCAGGCTCCTCCGTCCATGGGATTTTCCAGGCAAGAGTACTGGAGTGGGATGCCATTGCCTTCTCCTGAAAAGCTGAGCGACTAAGCACAAAACACAGGTAGCTTCTTCAAGGGTGTGTGTGTGTGTGTGTGTGTGTGTGTGTGTGTGTGTATAGGGGGGTATATGCACAACCTGTGTGGAAAAGATTTTGTGGTGGCCATTCTTAGAAAAAGTGGAACGAATGTCATTACCTAGAAAAGACGGTGAAATTAGCATTTTATTGAGTTGACCAAAAGTTCAAATGACTCTCTGAGAAGTTCCTTTTGGGAATAAGAAGGAAGCAAGTGATGTCATTTCCACCAGACTGCAGAGCCCTCACAGAGGTAGCCCCTTGGAGGAAAGGTGACCTCACGGGAGGATGTCTGTAAGAACTGTGTTCAAATATTGTAGAGTGCAGTGAAGGGCTCCTTGGCTCAAGGAAAGGAACAAACATAATCTATGTTTCTTCAAGGGAAGTCCTGTCTGGGGCATGAAGTGGGCCAAGCAAGAAACCACTCCCACTGTCGCCAGTCCCACTTGACAGACAGGCCGTCAGTGGGGCCAGTGACTGTATGGGTGGTTGACATATTGAAATACTTTTGTGATGGTGGGTCCCGTAGCCACTGCCTCAATCCCCTGTCCTCTCCAGTGTTCCCTCCTGACAACTCTGCCCTGGCTGCCCCCCTCACCTCCAGTATCTATGACCTAATGAACAAAGGTGAAATTCAGGAATGATGGGGGTCCCAGCACCCGCCCTGGCACTGCAGCTTGCTTGTCTTCTGATGGGTTGGTACCATGGTACACAGATGGTTCATTATTTTGGGTCACAGTTGTAGTGGGTGATTCATTTCTGACAATGACATCAAGTGATAGCTTGGAGCCTTAGCAGCTCTGGTCAACTCTAAAGTGAGGATGCTTCCTCTTGGAAATTAAGCAGACCCCCTTTTGGGATTCTAAAGTCCCCTCTAGAATCTTGCATGCCAAGGCCAAGAGAGCATCCCCAACAGACAGATACCAGACTCCCTTCTAAACTTGATATATAGGCCTGTGAACAGCTCCTAATTCTATTTAAAAAATAAAGACATAGAGTCACTATAAACCCCAGGGTCAGGAAGCAATTCATACAGGTTAAATAAGCATAAGGAATTATTATTTTTATTAAATTACCATGTATGTCACAGAGAGGTTACTGAATACAGATCATCAGGGCCTGTGGTTTTCATGGCCCGTTGGAAGTTCAGATCAGCAGAACAAACATTCCAAGAGGGTTTTCTTTTTCTGTTTTGTTCATTGCCTAGGGCCTAGGACACTGCCTGGCACATAATAGGTGCCCATCAAACATGTTTTAAATGATGCTACAATTTCAAAGGATACTCAGTTTGTTGTTTTGTTTCAGCAAAGGTAAGAAGAAATAAGCAGGAGATAACAAATCTATTTTCTACATGGAAACATGAGAATTTAGAATCCCTACCACTGTAACTGTGGGATCCTCTATTAGAATTTAAACATCTGTGGCTTTGACTCCCAATCTCTGCTTTTGAGGCCAGCTGCAATTTACCATGTAGAGTAGTACTCTATATGCGTGCTCAATTGCTCAGGCGTGTCTGACTCTTTGTGACCCCACGGACTGTAGCCCACTATGCTTCTCTGTCCATGGGATTTCCAAGCAAGAATACTGGAGTGGGTTGCCATTTCCTTCTCCAGGGGATCTTCCCAATCCAGGTATCAAACCCGTTTCTCTTGCGTCTCCTGCATTGGCAGGCGGATTCTTTACCACCTGGCCACCTGGGAAATCCCGTAGTACCCTAAAGACTTGACAAAAACAGAATAGGGGTGTCCTCATTATCCCAGATTTGTACTTGAGCTCTGTGAGAGAGGCTCTCAGTAAAGGCTCACTCAGTGACAGACCGTGGGCAGATCTAGACTCAGGAACCGAGTTCGAGAGGCCAGAGGGATTGATGGATAGATGAAAGACTAATTTTTAAAATTAATTTTTTTTTAATTGAAGGATAATTGCTTTACAGGATTTAGTTGTTTTCTGTCAAACATCAACATGAGTAAGCTCTAGGTACATAGACTTTTAATTTTTTATTTATTTTCAATTATTTTTTAAACTGAAGTACAGTTGATTGACAATGTTGTTAGTTTCAGGTATACAGAAAAGTTATATTTATACACACACATATATATTCTTTTTCAGATTCTTTTCCCTTATAGCTTATTACAAAATACTGAGTATAGTTCCCCACACTATACAACAGGTCTTTGTTGGTTATCTATTTTATATATAGCAGTGTGTGTGTTAATCCCAACCTCCTAGTTCATCCCTCTCCTCTTCCCTCTTTGATAACCCTAAGTTTGTTTTCTATGTCTATGGGTCTGTTTATGTTTGGGGATGAGGTGACAGTTTTTTTCCTTTAGTTTTATTAATTTGATTACTTGGCTTCTCTGGATCTTAGTTTCAGCACGTGAGATCTTTTAGTTGAGGCATGTGGAACATAGTGCCCTGACCAGGGATTGAACCTTGGCTCCCTGCATTGTAAGCATGGAATCTTAGCCACTGAACCATGAAGGAAGTCCCTGAGGTGAAAGGCTTTGGACTCGATCTCCTGTTGTCAGATTTCTTCTTGGCATTTCACCTGTTTTGCATTTTCTGTTTGCTTCTCTGAGCCTCATTCGATAGTAACTTAAATATTAATTAGCAGCTATCTATTATCTCCTTCTTTTTGAGACCACAAAATCAAGCCCTCAAAGCAAAATACCCAGAGAGAACCAGCAAGCCCTTTAAATTCAATAGATTTTAGTTGCATTAGGATGATTGCATTAAATGAAAACAAATAAACACACACATACACACACCCTTCTCTGATAGCGGTACACCTGACCATTAACTAGGAATGCTAATCAGGATATTAACAGTTGTAATTTCTTGAGTACTTACTATGTGCCAGGCAGGTATTTCACATCCATCAGTGAACTGTCATGTTGGTGAAAACACGGAAACTGAGGTTTAGAGAGATTATCTTGTTCAGTAAAATGAAGCCAAATTATAAATTCTGGTTTAAAGGTGCCTCTAATGTGTTTAGTGACAAAAGGCGGATTTCACAAAACATGTTATACTTAATTTCATTAATAGAAATTGTACATAAATATATGCACTCACATGTCTTCATAAATACATGAGAAAAATCAGCGGAAAGTTGCCCAAACTTACGCAAATTACCCACCTTCCCTATGCCTTGGTTTTTCCATCTGTAAAGCAGGTGTAGTAACAGTATCCATCACATGGAAAGGACATACTGATTAAATGAAGCAGTCTATATAAAGCATTTAACACAGTGCCTCACACATAAGTGAGTCCTTGATCCGTTTTTGCCATTATTATTCTTACTATCACTACTCAGGAAAACTCAGTTCAGTTCAGTCACTCAGTCGTGTCCGACTCTTGGTGACCCCATGGACCGCAGCCCACCAGGCTCCTCTGTCCATGGAATTCTCCAGGCCAGAATACTGGACGGGTAGCCTATTTCTTCTCCAGGGGAACTTCCCTACTCAGGAATGGAACCGGGGTCTCCTGCATTGCAGGCAGATTCTTTACCAACTGAGCTACCAGGGAAGTCCTATATAATTTACCTTATAAATAATGTAAATTATTTTATAAAAAGTACCGCTCATGTCAAAATTTGTTTCCCCAAGCGCTTTTATCTTCCCTTAAAAACATCCAGTACAATAATAATGAATTCTTAAAAAAAAAAAATCTGAAAGGTCTGTTCAAGTGTTTCTCTTCCACAGCATATTTTTGGCGCAGAGCAGTATGTGGAACCACATGTCATTAACAAAATTTTCTTTGGCTGCCTAGAATCAGTCTTCCCCCAGCACATCCGCAGGGCAGGCCACCTGCCTGAGTCTGGTCAACGCCGGGGGTGTTTTGGACAGACGCATCTATCCCGAAAGCTTCCAGGCCCTCTCGGAACTTGGCTTGACTAGCCGATGAAACCCTCCCGGAGCTTCCCAGACGATCCCGCGGCGCTTGGGAACCGTGTTCCCCTCTCTAGCTGCCAGAAGGAGCCCTGCAGTGCGCCCGGCAGCCGCCAGCTGGAGCTCAAAGGCAGCGGTGCGGCGCGGAGCCCGCGGGGAGCCTCGTGGTGGGGGCGCTCAGCTTCCTGCGCTCACCCCGCCTGCGGGGACCAAGGGCAACCTTTCCGAAGCTGGACGGAAGTTCACCTACATCTCCCTTTTCTACGCCTGTCTATTCCATTATCACAGGTTGTTTAAGGGGTTTAATACGACCAAACTGAAACGTTGTCAAAGGAGAGAGATCCGAATGTGGAGAGGACTGGAAACGCCATTACTTCATTCACTGGCAAACATTTACAGTTTCCCCTGCTAGATCTCAGATTGGATCTTCCCTGGTAGCTCAATCGGCAAAGAATCTGCCTGCAGTGCTAGAGACCCCGGTTCGATCCCTAGGTTGGGAAGATCCCCTGGAGAAGGAAATGGCAAACCACTCCAGTATTCTTCTTGCCTGGAACATCCCATGGAGAGAGGAGCCTGGCGGGCTACAGTCCATGGCGGTCACAAAAAGTCAGACACGACTTTGCAACTACACCACCCACCAGGTGTCAGACCTGGGAATGCCAAGTAAGGCCATACCCGCCTTTCCAGACAGAGAGCCTCAGTCTGGTTAATAATAATAGAGTAAAAGACGGTTTCGATGAAACCCTTTGGTTCCAGTTTTGGCTGAAGCACCAAAAACAAAAGTCATTCAAGGAGATGTGTGAGGTCGCCCTGCAGGACTGCCAAAAGGGATGGCTTGGAGGCGCTGAACCCTTCACCCCCACTGAGGGTAGGGAAGGGACCTAGAGAGGGAGACTGAAGGAAAAAGTATTCAAAGAGAGCTTTTGATGAGTTGAGTCTTTCCCTAACCTTACAACCAGGAAAGGGGGCACCTGAGGCTGGTTCTCTTAACTTAAAACCAGGGGGAACGGGCTTTAAAGGGACCATTTAGAGAGGCCACCTGGGAAATCTAAAACATGTGGCCCTGGGTTGACTAGCTGTTCTGACTGAAGAGGAAAAGGTGGTACCATGCTAGGGGTGATCTTACCCCCAAAGTTTGTGAAGGCAAAGTACAGTGAGTGTTCCCAGGGTCTCCAGTGGAGAGAACTGAGGTGGAGCTGCCTTAGGTCTTGTCCATGGAGACCTCCTGGTGGAGTGAGGAAATCTCAGCAGAAAAAAGATGACTCCTGAGTGCTCTGATTCTAAAGGAAGGAATCCTTAAGGCACCCGCTAACACAGAGATGCATTTGCCTGAATCCACTGAACTGCAAGTAAGGTACTTCCAGTGTACCACAAGGGACACCATCAGCCTGAAACACCTGCCACGCGCGGAGAAGGCCAGTATCTACCATGGCCGTGCCGGTCAAGTCAGCACTTCCTGGTCCCCATGCCTGGCTCCCTGCCTCCCCTGGGTCTGTGCTTCATGGGTAGGGTGACCATAGACCCCAGTTTGACCAGGGTGGTTCTGATTTACTTTTGAAGTTTTGACCTAATTGTTAACAGCACCCCCTTTCACTCTCAAAAGGGTCCCATTTGGATGAGAAATTTCATGTTCATCCTACATCAGTAGGCCCTTAGGCAGGTGGCTAACCTCCAGTGCCTCAAACTGTAACCTTATTTGGAAATGAGGTAATCAAGTTAAGGTGAGCTCATTAAGGTGGCCCTCTATGACTGGAGTCCTTATAAAAGGAGGGAATTTGGACACAGAGTCAGGCATGCACCCAGGGAAGATGCCATACGAGGATGAAGGCAGCGATAGGGTGATGCCTGTACAAGCCAAGGAATGCCAGGGGATGCCAGCAATCTACCAGAATCTACCAGCAATCTACCTCTCCTGCGGGAGAGGCCTGGACCATGCTCTCTTACAGCTCTCAGAATGTACAATGCTACGACAGCTCGATCTGAGACTTCTCCCCGTCAGACTGTAAAACAAAGCATCTCTGTTGTCTAAACTCCCAATCTGCTATCCTTCTTTATAGCAGCCCTGGGAGATGAAAATACCAGGAAACAGAAGCAGCTAATCTTATCCTCTGTCCCCTTCCCAAAGGTCCAATCTGCAGCTCAAACCAGGCAGCAGGAGAAATTTTGCCTAAAATAATTTGTTTTTTCAGTTTTCTTAAAACTCCATATATTCGTTACTGAACCTGAATTGTGTACAGGTTATTTTGATGGTGTAAGAATAATGGGTGTAGGGGGAGGAACCTAAGTTTAACTGCACAGAGCAATGGTATAGTAGCAAGGGGGTGCTGGGTGTCACCATAAAGGGGCTAGTTGTCTGGAGAGAAGATAAACCCAATAGCAAACCAACAGCAATTAAGCTGTTTTTTAGTTAGTATTTCTGTGCTGCAGTATTGAGCGAGGTTGGTGATAAAACAGTCCTCCTGCCTGGGTGCCACTGCTGCTGCCCCCATCTCTTGGTACACCATTGCCCCGGGTTGGATTTGAAAGACAGGATAGTGGGAAACAGGAAAATACAAACACAAAAATGTAACATTGAATCCAGTGGTTTTTCAGCTGGGGGCAGTCTTGTCCTTAAGGATGTCTGGACCTATTTTTGATTGTCCTAACTAGGGAAAAGGTGTGCTACCAATGCCTAGTAGATGGAGGCCAGGGATACTTCTAGCGATTCTATAGCACACAGAACAGGTGTCCGCAGCTAGAATTCTGTGGCTCCAAATGCCGATAGTGCTGAGGTTGAGAAGCTCTGGCTTCGACACTGAAACCACAAGATGTGTATCCTAAGTGCTTCCAAAGTGCCCCTGCAGACAGACAGGACCCCCAGGGCATGTGACTGTGGAATGGGAAGCCTTAGGAGGGGACTGTGTTGGTCATTTGCTGGGTAGCGTGCCTGTCACAGGAACACACAACACGGAACTTCCATGTTTGGCATTGGGATATCAGATGTGAGTAGCATCAATAGCGGTATTTAAGGAGCACCTTCTGTGCGCAAAGCTCTGTGCTGAGAGGCCATGTGGTATTGTTTCATTCGACTCTTGTGACAACCTCAAGTTGTCGTTTAGTCTCTAAGTTGTGTCCAACTCTTTTGTGACCCCATGCACTGTACCTGCCAGGCTCCTCTGCCCGTGGAATTCCCCAGGCAAGTATACTGGAGTGGGTTGCCATTTCCCCTTCCAAGGGATCTTCCCAACCCAGGGATCTTCCCAACCCAGAGATCGAAATTTCGTCTCCTGCATTGGCAGAGGATTCTTTTCTTCTGAGTCACCGAGGAAGTCCAACAGCCCTGACAGGTAGATATTATTTCCATTTAGGCCCAGAGAGGTGCAATAATTTGCCAAAAGCCAGAAGGGAGAAAACTGGCATGCAAACCCACTCCTTCTTGACTCCAGAATGTGTGGTTTTCTTACCTTACAACTGGATTTGCCTCTTGATGAGTGTTGAGCCCAAAGACACAACTAAACCAAAGAGCCAGAGAAAAGAGGTTTTATTACTTGCAGCAAGTAAGGAGAACACCGGGATCTTTCCCAAAGTGGTGCCTCCTTGGACAGCAAAACATTAGTTGAGTTCATGCATATTCATGAAGGGGCTTGAACAGTGTGTGTATATTCATTAAGGGGCTTGAGCAGAAGAGACTTCAGCCTAGAATTGGGGCAGAGGTGGCCAGGATCCACGTTTTGGTTGATTAAAGTCACGGGAGTCAGAGAAGGTCAACATCATCATTACTTAGGTTCCCACCAGTCTGGAGTCTCAGCATGTGGGGACCTTAATTCCTGCAGAACTCAGAGATTTGTGTCGGATTGTTATGTATAGCTCTCGAAGAGGAAGTGGACTCTGTTTTGTCCCTGAACTATCATTTCTTGACTGCTTTTCCCTTGTTTCCTTAAGATCATTAATTACTGAGACTTGCTCAAAAACAAACATGTGGCCAGGCTTAGATCACAAAATGACTTAGGCCAAAGAATGGCTTCTCTTGCAACAAGAAAGAATAGACCGGTTCAAATTTGAGAAAGGAGTATGTCAAGGCTGTATATTGTCACCCTGCTTATTTAACTTATAGGAAGTGTACATCATGTGAAATGCCGGGCTGGATGAGGCACAAGTTTGAATCAAGATTGCCGGGAGAAATATCACTAACCTCAGATATGCAGATGCTGCTGCTGCCAAGTTGCTTCAGTCATGTCCGACTCTGTGCGACCCCATAGACGGCAACCCACCAGGCTCCTCCGTCTCTGGGATTCTCCAGGCAAGAATACTGGAGTGGGTTGCCATTTCCTTCTCCAATGCATGCATGCATGCTAAGTCACTTCGGTCATGTCCAACTCTGTACGACCCTATGGACAGCAGCCCTCCAGGCTCCTCTGTGATGATACCACCCCTATGGCAGAAAGCAAAGAGGAACTAAGGAGCCTCTTGATGAAAGTGAAAGAGGAGAGTGATAAAGCTAGTTTAAAACTCAGCATTCAAAAAACAAAGATCATGGCATCTGGTCCCATCACTTCATGACAAATAGATGGGGAAACAATGGAAACAGTGAAGGCTTTATTTTTTGGGGCCCCAAAATCACTGTAGATGGTGACTACAGCCATGAAATTAAAAGACGCTTGCTCCTTGGAAGAAAAGCTATGACAGACCTAGACAGCATATTAAAAAGCAGAGACATTACTTTGCTCACAAAGTCCATCTAGTCAAAGCTATGGTTTTTCCAGTAGTCATGTATGGATGTGAGAGTTGGACCGTAAAGAAAGATGAGCTGTGAAGAAATGATGCTTTTGAACTGTGGTGTTGGAGAAGACACTTGAGAGTCTCTTGGACTGCAAGGAGATCAAATCGGTCAATCCTATAGGAAATCAGTCCTGAATATTCATTGGAAGGACTGATGCTGAAGCTGAAGCTCCAGTACTTTGGCCACCTGATACAAGGAAATGACTCACTGGCAAAGACCCTGATGCTGGGAAAGATTGAAGGCAGGAGAAGAAGGGGACGATAGAGGATGAGATGGCATCACTGACTTGATGAACATGAGTTTGAGCCAGCTCCAGGCGTTGGTAACAGACAGGGAAACCTGGTGTGCTGCAGTCCATGGGGTTGAAAGTGTCGGACATGACTGAGTGACTGAACTGAACTGAACATCAAGAAAGCCTTGCTGGTTCTCTTCCTCCAGGACCCCTCCCCTTTCCTATCTGGTTAGACTTTTACCCCCGAAACCATAACACTGATCAGTAATCAGCTCCACCAAAAACCAGTGATGACCTGGATGAAGGAGAGATCATTGGAAAAAGTTAATGCTGCTATCTTGTACCTGTATTCTTTTCTTTTTCTATTTTTTTCCTACTTTGTTGTATTTCATTTCATTTCCTTACTTCCCTTTGTCCCTTTCATAGATAGTGGAAACTAAAGCCCAGAGAGGGGACATGACTTGCCCAAGGTCACTATTTAGTTTTAGCCAGAAGAAGAACTTTTATTTAAGGCTTTTTCCTGTCAGCAGAATGCTCTTTTCATCACTCGGGCTCTGTTGAGTAGCCTTGAAATTCTCTAATGATTGACTTTTCTTACAATGGGGTTGACCAGCTCAGTTTTAGAATAATGAAGAGTGTTCTTTCTAAAGAGAACTCCCTGGGACTTCCCTGGTGGTTCAGTGGTTAAGAATCTGCCTGCCAATGCAGGGCACACAGGTTCAGACCCTGGTGGGGGAACTAAGATCCCACATGCTAGGAAGCAACTAAGCCCTTGTGCCACAACTAGAGAGTCCATATGCTGCAATGAAAGATCCTGCGTGATCCATCTAAGACCTGACGCAGCCAAATAAATAAAAATAAATAAATGGAACTCCTAACTGGTTCTTGCTTCCCTGTTCCTAAGGCCTACCCTCCTTTTAAAAGACAAAGCTGACATTCTTCCCCTTGTCAATTTCGAAGGACTCTCTCTATGACCTGGGCTGACATCCATGGCTAAGAAAAGATTCTGGCTCCTTGACTGACTTGGCCAAGATGCAGCCGTGTCCTGCAGAGAAGGCTCAGGTGCTGTCATTTTAAGACGCTGTGAGGCTGATAGTCAGGCCAGTGGGAACATATGGAATGTGTCATACACATCTTCTTCCTTGTCCAAAACTATTATCCCATTAGACAAATGTGAGGCTGACAAAACAGACAGCTAAGAGATGAGACACTAACCACGCATTTTCTCAGAATGACTTTATTGGTTTAGATCAAAATGGTCCTTGTTCTTAAGTCAATTACAACTTAAAATCATGTCCCTAGCTGTGATATTTCCTCCTCTGTGTCTCCGTTTTCTTTTCTTGTTTTTTGCCTTTTTCTTCTCTTCTTGATTATTTATTTTTGAGATCGACACAGTGCAAGCTTTGTTTAGTGGCCAAAGAATGGAGAAGCTGGAACAGATCAACTTCTCACCCACCTGGCAAGAACGATTCATTCTGTTTTTATTTTTAACTTTTTATTTTATATTGGAGTAGAGTGGATTAACAGTGTTGTGTTAGTTTCAGGGGTACAGCAAAGTGATTTACTTGTACATATACATATATCTTCTTTTTCAAATCCTTTTTCTGATAGCTAAAGCTAGAGTGGTCTTCAAGGATGCCTCTAGCTCTGATGCCATAGAATTTTCCTTTTCTTATACAACAGTCATACAGCAATCGCGTGGGTCATTCTGACTTGCCTTGTTCTCTTCATCCACGTTCTCAGGACACTGGGATTCCTGACCCTTACATGTGACCTGGGAATGTATCTGAGCACATGATCCAACATTCACATTCTTAAAACTTAATTCTAAATAAAGTTCAAAGGGAGGAGTACACACATAGGACTTTGTACACGATATTGGTTCAAATATCAGATAAAGGTGGTATCTTTACCCCTATTTTCCAGGTGAGAAAATGAGCCCCTACACTGTTAACTAAATGTCTGGAGTCGCCATGTTCCAGAAATAATAACTCGCATTTAGTAAATGTGAATGCTGTGCCAGGCGTTATATTAAGAGCTTCATGTAGACTCATTCATTTGCTCCTCACAATAACCCTTTGAGGCTGGTAAAAATTATCTCACTTTACAGTGAAAAGAGGCACAGAGAGGTTAAGCAACTTGCACAGCTCACACCGCTGATAGGGAGGTGAGGTCGTATCACAAGTTTCCTTTTATACAGTAAGTATATCATCTTGCCTTTCATTACCTTACTTAATCTGATTTGCAATTATTTTATTTCATTCTCATTTTAATGCTATGGCTTATGTACTTACTATCAGTGGTGTGCCAATAAATGTCTAATAACTGGCTCACTGGGGCAGGGAGGAGCCTAATTTGTAGTGTTTGCCAATTTCAGTGGTGCAAATACCTCCAGTGGTTAATCTCAAGATACTCATGAGACATCATCGATGAACCCAGAGTTTTGAAAAGAAATGTTCTCCATTATATGGTATTTCCATTCTGTGGATACATGTACATAGCTTCAAGAATTATAGCTAATAGTAAACTGTATTAAAATAATTAGGAAATGATGTTTTGAATATTTGAATATTTATGGTTTTATTTTTAATGAAATGTATTTAACTGTAGGTGAACAAAGGAAGCTCAGAATAATACCTAGAACATGTTCCTATTTTTGTGCTTAAGAGAAAATTCTCTACCCCATATATGTGTATAAATGTTTGCTGGTGCTGGGTGCTTAGTCACTCAGTCATGTCCGACTCTTTGCGATCCCATGGACTGCAGTCCGCCAGTCTCCTCTGTCCATGGGATTCTCCAGGCCAGAATACTGAAGTGGGCTGCCATGCCCTCCTCCAGGGGATCTTCCCAACCTAGGGATCGAACCCAGGTCTCCCGCATCGCAGGCGGATTCTTTACTGTCTGAGCCACCGGGGAAGCCCATAAATGTTTATTTGATCCATGAAAAAGTAAATTCGTCAAATGGGTTACATCAGAGATGGGGAAGTGAGGATGCCCAGAGACAGATTACCTCTTTCTTATTATACCTCTGTACTTGTTGATTGTTTTACAACCATCATACTGTGCTTTTATGACAAAAATTAATGTATAAGGTTTTTGGTTTTCTTTTGTTTTTGGCCCTACTGCACAGCTCGCGGGGTCTCCGTTCCCCATCAGGGACTGAACCCGGGCCGCAGCAGTGGAAACGCCAAGTCCTAACCACAGGACCACCAGGGAAGTCCCACTATAAAGTTTTTTTTCCTTTTAATATGAAACTAGAATCAGGAAGTAAGAAGTGACTTTTCTATTCAATGGAAAAGTGGTGGTTTGTTGGCCATTTCTTGGTATTCCCTGGCTTGCAGCTGCAGCACTTTAGTCTCTGCCTCTGTTGACCCTGTGGTTTTCTCTCCTGTGCCTGTGTATCTTCTGCTCTTCTTATAAGCACACCAGTCATTTTGGATTAAAGGCCTACTGTACTCTGCTAAGACCGTCTTAACTGACTATATCTGCTTTGGTCCCTGTTTGCAAAGAAGATCACGTGCTGAGGCGCTGGAAGGTCAGGACTCCAACATATCTTCTGCGGGGGCACAATTCAACCCATAAGGCCTTCCTACCATCATTGCGGCACGCAGCTGCCAGAGCAAACTTTTACAAATATAAATTGGTTCCCCTTCCCAGCTCCCTGTCACACGGGAGATCGAACCAGAGCCACCAGGCCTCCTTCTGATCCCAGCCTCTGCCTCCATCCATATCTCTTCCCACTCCGTCTTATTCATCTGAGCTGACCGCGCTGAATTCTGTTCCTAGAGCATTCCAAACACCCTTCCCCTTCAGAGTCTTGGCTGTTCCTTCCGTCTGCAGTGTGCTTCCTCCGGATGAGTGTCTGGCTCTCCTTCTCATGCCTTCGCATGCAGGGCCACCTCCCCTGAGAGGTCTAGTGTGACTAGAACAGGGGCCACTCCCTGTTCTTCTCCCCCCGTGGAAGGTAAGCTCCTCAGAGGGAGGGTTTTCTAAAATCTGAAAACTTTGCAGACATGTTAATGTACCTTTTAATTAAATTAAACTTTTGAACAGGCAACTCATTTACATGGTTTAAGTGAAAATGATATAAAAAGACATTCAGAGAAGTCTCATTCCCATCTCTGCCTTTGACCGTCCAGTTTACCTCACTCCAATGGAAAACTGTTTTTATTAGTCTTCCAGTATTTCTTTATGCAACTATATTATGTGTTTGTATATATGTACATATGTATTCTTGTTTTCTCATACTATATGGAAAATATCATTTAATGCATAGTTGGCGCCTTGGTTTATGTGCCTTGAAAATACTAACTGGACATCATTCTATATCAGTTTACAGAAAACTTTCTCATTTTTTTAAAAACACTATTCAGTTTTGGGAATGTGCTAGAGTTTAATCACTTCCCTACTGATAAACACGTGTGGCTTCCATCTTTTGTTACGTAGGACAGGGATTTTCATGATGAAACCCCCAGAGTTTTGAAGTCTTTCTGCACAGGACCGACAGTCAGTAAACAGTTGTAGAGAAAATGAATGATGAATGAATCAACAGGAATGAGCCAAGGAGTATAGTAGGAAAGGAGCCCAAGGGAGGCACGCTGGTGCACGGTGCTGCACGGAGGCTCCACCAGGTGGCGCTGCAGGCGGCGGGCGCGCCTGGCCGGACGGGCCTTGCCGCTCCTGCCGTGGGCGCCGGCGGCGGCGCGGGGACGAGCGTGGGGGTAGGGCGAGTCATATGACCCGCTCGGCTTCCTGGCTCCGGCCGCCGCCGCCCGCCAGTGTCCGCCTGTGTCGCGCCGGGGCCCCGAGGAGCCGTTGAGGGGGGGGTCCGGGCCGAGGCCCGCTCGTGTGGAGGTCGTCGCCGCCGCCGCTGCCCGCCCGCTCGCCCGTCCGTCCGTCCTCCCTCCCGGCCGCCATCATGCTGGCGCTCATCTCCCGCCTGCTGGACTGGTTCCGCTCGCTCTTCTGGAAGGAGGAGATGGAGCTGACGCTTGTGGGGCTGCAGTACTCGGGCAAGACCACCTTCGTCAATGTCATCGCGGTGAGTGCTCTCCCGCTTACCCTTCTGGGGCGCCGCAGCCCGCGAGTCCGGCCCGGCGTCTGCTCGAAGGCCGGGCTGGTGGGGGGGGGGTCCCCGGCAGCGCGGCGGGGCTTTTGGGAGTGTGCGTGTCGGGGGAGGGGGCAGCTGTGCTGGTCGCCTCCCCGAGGGTCAGGACCTGGAGTTTCCCGCGTGTTGGTGGCTGAAGTGTATCGGTGAGGTCGGCGGTTGAAGGGTTATTCCCATTTAGTCGTCTTCTTCCAAGCGCCGTGTCCTCGGCGCGGCCGGGGTTTGGAAAGGGTGTCATTGGACTTGTCACATTTTTAAGGCGCTTGGGGGGACTGGGATTTCCTTCGGGGTTGGTCTTTGCGGGCCGCGGAGGGTTTAACTTAAGCTTGTCACTTTCCCGAAGGGTGGGATTTGGCGAGTCCGTGTGTCCCGTGAGAAAGCCTAAAATAATTGAGCTTGTCTCAACTAGCCACTCGGGACGGAGAGCGCCATTGTGAGGCAAGCAGGGGACCAGTGTGGGTTCATCCCTGAATTCTTTGGGCAGCTTGTCGCTTGTAATTCAGTTAATTGGTTTTTCTCACCCGTTCCCCGAGGGGCCGAGTAGATTGTGCTGCGTTCCCCGGTAAAGCTAAGACAGACATTTTCAGCCAGTTCATAATAGTGCACAGCTTTTATTTTTTTAATTAATTTGTTAATTTGAAATATAGTTGATTTACAAGTGCACCGTTTTTATTAAGCCAAGAAGTTGGGTGGGTGGGTGCGTGGGGTTTCTGTATTTCTAGAGCTAATTGTTCTCGTCTAGGAGATAAGATTTGCAGTCAGCATAAAGTTGGAAAAGAGGTGTTGATCTTCTGTAATGATTTTTCTTACATAAAGAGAAAGGAAGGGACTGGGTAGAAACAGCTCATTTCACGCCCAGGGAATGAGTATCTGGGAGGGAAAGAAATTGCCCTGGGAACCTATATGCAATGTGGTGTTTATTCATCGGTGATTGAGGGAAGGAAGGAGGATAATTAAATCTTGCTCGTTTGGTTGGCAGGGGAAGGAATACGAGTGAACGATTCTCGTCAGTCTTCATTTAGAGCCCAGGAGTTGCCGTGACTCAGTCTTAGCTGATAGGGACTTGAGCTTGTCGGGGATGAACTTTCGAGCTACTCCAAAGAGAGATGGCAGCAGTTTCTCGCCCGTTTAGATGATGGGTGAAATCCTTATTTTATAGGCGACTAGCTGTCCAACTGGTTTGGTAACTGGAATGATTCAAACACGCCTGTCTTGTTGGAGGACACAACTTGTGTAACTTGTGACTCTTAGTCCTTGCAGTTATAGAGCGACAGGAAGGAGAAGTAGAGATGAGCACACATCCAAACTTCCTTTGAGGAATATTGCATATAAGCATAAGGAAAACTTTCCTACTTGTTTGGCTCTTGTAATATTATTGGGCCGGAGGCTTGAGATGACTATCTTTTCTACAGGCCTAGAAGAGTGGAATGGATATCTAATACCACTAAAATCAGTAAGAAAAAACTTCAGGCTTTGGCTAAGTATCCATATGCAGACTCTTCTATGATGTGGAAAAGATAAGCTGAGCTCATTTAACTCTAAATTTTCTGATACTGTTTTGGGATAAGAATTGGCGTCTCTTCCTAAATCCTCTCTTTTTGAGAAGACTTAATTACAGTGTTTTGTAGGCTTATTACTACACTCAATTGTATTTGTTACAGAGAACGAGAAAAAATCTTTTACTAAAAAGATTTCAGTAAATCTCGAGGAACTTCTGAAACCATAATCTCGATTTTCATGCTTGTGTGTTTAGTAGACAGTTTAGCTTGACATAATGAGCATGAACTTTGAAGTCAAACAATCCTGGATTTGCAATCTGGCTCTGCCACTTAGCAGCCTTGTATCCTCTTTCAGTCCTTGCTTTCCCATCTATTAAGAGGAGTTAATAATAGGTTTCTTACAGAGTTGCTGTGAGTGCATGAAATGACAGATGTTAAGTGATTAGCATCATGTCTGCCCATAGAAGGGGCTAGATAAATGGTAAATGCTGTATTATTTGTAGTGGGTACCGTCGTTTAATGCAGATACTGTATTTTGAAAAATATTTAGAAGGGCATTAGCTGGGGTCCTTCCTTTGCATTTGTGTAGGTATTCAAATGTGGACTGCTGTAGTGGATTCATGGATCATGACAAGTAATCACAGCATGTCCTCCCTCTCCCCATCTGTTAACATCTGGAAAGCTGTTGAACTCAAAGTGAACTATTATTTTAACGTTAGACTCTTATTTTTGTTTCGTTTTGGTCAAGCTGTGCAGTTTGGAGGATCTTAGTTGCCTGATCAGGGATTGAACCCTGACCCTTGGCAGTGAGAGCTCTGCATCCTAACCACTGGACTGCCCGGGAATTACCTAGACTCTTCTTTCTGAATGATATAATGTGGGTTGCAGATGCAGTGTTAGTCACTCAGTCGTGTCTGACTCTGCGATCCCATGGGCTGTAGCCTGCCAGGTTCCTCTTTCCATGGAGTTCTCCAGTCAAGAATACTGGAGTGGTAGCCATTTCCTTCTCCAGGGGATCTTCCCAACCCACGGATCAAACGCTGGTCTCCCACATTGCAGACGGATTCTTTAACATCTGAGCCACCAAGAAAGACCATAATGTGACTATACTGTGACTACCAAGAAAGACCATAATGTGACTATAAAGTCACCATAATGTGACTAGGTTCTGTTAAGAAAAAATCGTGACTGTGATTGCCTGTGGCCTTCAAGATGCTGGAAAAAAGTTGTCAGTTACTAAGTCCTGTCTGACTCTTTTGCGACCCCGTGGACGCCCGCCAGGCTTCTCTGTCAATGGGGTTTCCCAGGCAAGAATACTGGAGTTGGAGATGGAGATGGGTTGCCATCTCCATCTCCAGGGGATCTTCTGACCCAGAGATCAAACTCGGGTCTCCTGTGTTCGCAAGTGGATTTCTTACTGCTGAGCCACCAGGGAAGCCTGGAAAAAAGAGACCTCAGTAAATTTTATGCCTTTTTTTTTTTTTTTTTTTAACCTCAAGCTTTAACCTAATCTGTGGTTCTTATATATCGAGGTTGAGGAAAAAGTTAGTAATCTATAGTGAATTTACAGAGTTTTAGATAGAAACAGTGTGTCTAAAACAGTAAATTTAGCTTTGTTTTTAAAAAATCAACTGCATTATTCTTTGAATAAAATGATTTATAGACTCAGAGATTCAGATGTCTTGAACACTGTGTGTCACTTTAGAAAGATGGCCATTTATTTCTCAAATTCAAAGTAATTTTCCAGGTATGAAAAGCTTCAGGTGAAACTGGGTTTCTTAGGTAAAAATCAACTTTTTGTAAACATCAAATTAAAATGTGGCTACGTATACTGCCTTACAAGTTAAGAATACTGAGAGGTGTTACTTAACTTACTGTAGAGGTTTGTGAAGCTGAATTACTGATAAGTAGGGTTTGGTCTGGTTTGAAATGAGGCAGTTTGCTTACAGAGAGCCTTAGTCCTCAAATTCATATTCTTATGGTTTTAAACCCCAAGTGATGCTTCATGTAATCTGATTTTATGTGGAGACATTTAATATATATTGTGTTCTCTTTGTTTTGAACCTTTAAAAAAAAACACCTCCAAGTCTTTAATTTTTGATTATTGTTAGAAAATGAAATACTGCCCATTGCTAAGGATTATGGCAGTTATTACATAATAAATCATGTGTCTTGTGTGTGTAATTTATGTTGAGTAACCTTTACTCTTAACTGAGACTCTTAGATGGGTTATAGGATAGTTACGAAGAAATGTTTGATAGGATTTACCAAAATGGATGAGATCAGTTTTATAGACATTGTATATTTTTGAAAGTAGTAGTATTATAAAAATTTCTCTACATTTTTGTGAAGTGTTGAAGCTCAAAGGTTAATCAAAGGAAAAGTTTATTACTCCTGAGAATTACGAAAAGGAGATACTTGGAAAGGTTGTAGAAATTTGGACCTAGAATAATTTTTTTAAGTTTGTTAAAAAAAAATTAAGTGGTCTATTATCCTCATTTTATAGATGTAGCCAGGAGATCCAGAAAGATTAAGTGAAATTCCTAAGGCTAATTAGTAGCAGAGAGAAAATTAGAACCCAGGGCCAGTGCATTTTCTCCTTACCTGCCTCTGTAGATCTACCTGAGATTAGAATCATAGAGCTGTGAATTGGAAGATCTTAATTCCTTAAATATCTATTTTGAATATAAACATACTCCTCTTACCAGTATGAATAGCATTTTAAATCCAACATCTTAAGCGTATTGACTACCATTTGAGGGCTACACATGCATGCACACACACAAACACAGTGTTTGTGTGTGTGTGTGTGTGTATGTATGTGTGTATTTGAAGACATGAATTAGGGGAAAGAATGATCTGCCCATCAATTAGGGCCAAGTACGCACACAGGAACAGTGGACAATTATTATGTTTGGACTTTTAAATAACTGGCTAACAGGCGTTGTTGGGCTATTGAACTATGTTTGTTGTTATTGTTTAGTTGCCAAGTCCTGTCAGACTCTGCAACTCCATGGACTGTAGCCCACCAGGCTCCTCTGTCCATGGGATTTTCCAGGCAAGAATACTGGAGTGGTTTGCCATTTCCTTCTCCAGGGGATCTTTCTGACCCAGGAAACAAATCTGCATCTTCTGCATTCACAAGTGGATTTTTTACCACTCAGCCACCACAGAAGCTGAACTATGTTTAATATCTTTATAAACGAGAAATAATTCTGTGATCAGAATGTTTCTAATTGAATTACTCTGGGGTAAGAATGCCAAAACTAGTTTTTATATTCACCTGTCAAGTTTAGCAAATCTGAACCGTGGCTATAGGAGCTGGCCTTCCGGGTTGCCTTCAGATAGAGATTGGGAATTGTGAAACAGGAAGCAACTTGCTATGGAGCATTTCTTCAAACTTCTTTATCCTCTTCCCCTCACCCATTATTTTTTCCATTGCAGGCTTAGAATCCCAGAGCAAAATGTTCTTGTTAAGAAGTCGTTAAGAGTGCATTAAGGCATTTTAAATTACTACCTTAGAGGATATTTCACAACTTAAGGCACTTACTAAGTTTCTCAAATGTTAAGTTTCTTTTAAGATAAATAATGTCACTGAACATGGATACAAAATTCAGTGTACTATAAAAAATAGTTACTTACTATTTTTAGAAGATTTTTTTTCTAATTATCAAACTATCACAAAGTCATTAGTAGAAATTTGGAAAGAATACTATAACATAGAAACCACTCGTTATCCCCACCATCCAAGGTTAATTACTGTCAGCATATCAAAGTATTTTATTTCCTTTTCATCTTTTTTTAAAAAAATGTGTATATCCAAACACTTTTTTTTTTTTAAGTTTTGAGATACTATTTATAATGTTTGTATCCTGGTTTGTTTTAATTATTGTGTACACGTTCCTCTGTTCTAAAACCATCTTTAATGCCTTCATAATTTATTCTGTTATAGTGTATCTTGTGGACATACCATAATGTATTCGATCATTTCCTCATTATTGGACATTTTAGTGGTTTCCAGGATTTTGCTGTTGTACATCAATTTGATCTGCATTTCCTGGGGATGGGTTCCAGAGTTGGCACCACTGAATCAAGGGCATGAACCTATTTCATGTCAAATGGCCAAAATGGTTTTCCAGAAAGTATGTGCTCCTACTTAGAAGGTCTTCTGAACAGATTTTATATACTGTGTAAACTTGGACTTCATTTAAGCACTCTGCCCTGTGGTGTTTCTAGGGCATACTTAGTTTTGTTGTAAAGTTAACCAGCAGTATTTTTAAACTGTCCTATCAGGTAATTGCTCTGTTTGCATGTTTTGAGAACTACCGTTTATGCTTCAGCAACTGCTATGACTAAGACTGTAGAAAACATAATTCCTTTTCAATTTTCTTTTTTTTTTTTTCAATTTTCTTTTTTTAATTGAACTTTTAGGCAACCCATAAAAATACAGCTCATCCCCTTTAGCTATCACAGTTGAGTTTTAAACTTACTGGTGGATTGCATTAGGAGTTTGTATTCCAGAATTATGATGTATTTTCATGCAGTCCTTACCTAATCTTGCCCTGTTATTGTGGGATGCTGCTTTTTGAAGGGAGGGGTGTTAGAAATATTTTTTTCTAAACCAGAGTCTAAAGAAGTTTGCTAGGTAGATCACTTTTTGAAACTACAGCATATGAAATTTTTAAACTTATAACTTGAGTATCATTTATACTTGTAAAAGTTGATTCGTGTCTTTTGAGCTCTTGTATGAAAAAAACAGGAAAAAGAATTAACCTGTTTGCTGAATAGGTCAAAATCAAATGATAATTTAAGGATTTTAGTTTTGCTGACATGGGACAAATCAAAATTGAAATCTGTAATGGAGTAATTTGAGTTCATTTCTTTCTTCAAAGTCAGAACCACAGGTCTTATATTCTATTGTGCTATTTTTTTTTTTTTTAAGGTTATACTGTTTCTTAAATTAGACATTGGATCTGCTATTTGGATCTGATTTCATAGTTTGCCCAGTTTTATCTAATAGAGTAACGTTCTTATTTCATGTCCTGACAGAAACTTTAAAAAAATTAAAATAGTAATAAGCTTTAGGGTTCATTTAGAAATGATTTCCAAGAGTACTGTAATTTTAAAAAATTATAATACTGGCAAAATAATTTTAGGATTCAGGTATCTAAGTAGTGACACCTATCTTGAAAATTGAGGCCTTTTCTCCTAGACTGGGGTTAGAAAAGTAATTGTTTGTTGTTAAAAAGGAAAAATTGAATGATGATTGGCAAACTGATTCTAAAAATGTCCTTTGTACCAATTTACTTGATAGGAATTAGTTAAGCATCCACCAGAATAGTATTATTGTAAGAATATATTTTGAGCCTCAATTTGTTGGCATATGAATGTGGTATAGTTGAGTTTATTTAGAATATGTTTAAATTAAGTGGCTACTTGAGATTTAACATGGCAGGGAGGTTAGGAGTTGAAAGCCACATGATCTAGGTTCACATCCTGACTCTTGTGTTATTTTTGGTAAGTTATTCAACCGCTCAGAATCTGCTTCCTTACTTGTAAAATGGGAATAATAGTCATTTATTAGTGTTACTGTGGGTTAATACTTGTAAAACACTTTGAACAGTGATCAGAATAAGGCGTGTGTTAGCTGCTAGGTTACTGTTTATATAATGTGATCTCCTTGGAAATTCTCTTTATTTGTTCTCTCAAGTATAAAAGTGCCTTAAACACTGCCTGGCACATGCTAGGTACTCAAATGTATTTACCAGTGGACAAACATTGCTTTTAAAATACAAAATTAAGAACAAATGTCTTTATGAACCCATATTCATATTTCAGTGTGTGAAGTGTAGCATAGTTAGGAATGAGAGTTCTGGAGTCTGACAGATTTGGATTTGAATACTGACTTAGCTATACATCACTTTTGTTAGCATCTGTGTTTCATTTTTTCCTCCTTTGTAAAAAGTAGTTAGTCAAAGAACTGCCTCCTGGAGAGGCTCTCGGCGTTCAACGAATGTTTATGAAGTGCTTAGCCTTGTGCTTAGCACTGTGCCTTGTACATAGAAAGCACTCAATAAATGGTAACTAAAAAAATGGTGACTGCTGTGTGTCGGGAGTAATGTTAGGTGTAATCATCAGCTTTATGTTAAATTCCTGTTTAGATTTCTCTTGATTATATTTAACTGTAGCTTTTGTTTAGGAAGTACGCTTTTGTTTTAATTGTTGGAAAAATCTTGAACATGTTATATTTTATCATGTTGAATTTTTTTGATAGCTGAAGTGGGCTGGTAGGAAAATGTTTTAGCCTCCTGGATAGGCTAGTAATTTTTGATGGACCTACTTGTATAATTCTGTGTGTGTGTGTGTGTGTGTGTGTGTGTGTGTGTGTGATTGCAGTTTTTGTTGTGAGAACAGTCTGAACTGGGAATTGGAAATATGAGTTGTTCTTTCGTTTGTCCTACCACTGACTAATGGCAGGACTGGGGCCAACTCATGTAACTTCTCTGTTCTTCAATTTTGATGCTTCTAAAGAGTGAATAAGCACTGAGAATCTTACTACTTGAGAGTGTAGTGGTGTTTTCTTACACCTGGAATTGGACCTTTTACTCAGAGACCAGAGAATAAAATGAAAGTATAAGGCTCCAATATAAGGTAGTTCTAAGGTCTCAGCCTCTTCCCAAAAGAAAAATTGAGATGTAAGAGGTGGAAAGGTAGGTTGAACCTAATAGGAAGAAAAGAGGGGTCCTTTTGAGTTGTACCTGCCATCTACAATATAGGTATCCTGTACAAGTGTATGCACAGAAGACAATTTTAATTTTGGACAAGACGATAGTATTGTTTCTTGCATGTGTTTGTTGTAATTTTTAAGCCAGGATTTAAGGGTCAGGTGGGTTTAAATCACCAAGTCCCAACAGACAATAGTGTATTTGTGTTGGCCTGTTCCCCTAGATGAGACGTGGGCTGTGTAGACTGCATGCAGACTGGGCCAGAAAGGGCTTTTGGCAGAGTTTCCTCTCTTAAGGTGCCTTAAGGACTGGTTTAGATACTCATAACTAGGCCTACTTTTTCTTTACTTTTTTCTTGAAAGGTCATTTTGTCTGGAGAATGGTTTAGCAAATGGATAGATTTGGTCATTTCTGAATAGAAGGAAATTGAGTGGAGGAAATTCACTTTTTTCCCCTTCCAAAATCTACCTGTTTCACTCCACTAGCTGTTGGTTTCCTTATTTCAATCTTATTTCTTTATTCAATGGCTGAATTAAAAACCTTAAACAATGGGGAGGAGTAGGAGGGAGACTCAAGAAGGAGGGGATTTATGTGTACTCATAGCTGATTCACATTGTTATACAACAGAAACCAATTCAACATTGTAAAACAGTTAATTTCCAATCAAAAATTTGAAACACCAAGAAACCTTAGAATGTTTGTTTTTTATAAAAAATACCCCAAATCCATATTGTTTAAATAGTGCTGATGCAAATAGGAAATAATAATAATAATAGTACCATTAAGGTTTAATTACTGTTAATATTAAGCTGGATATCCATCATATTTTCCCCCATCCCTTTGTATATACAAATATATACTTTT
The DNA here is from genome assembly GCF_054371585.1 of Giraffa tippelskirchi. Taxonomy (NCBI): domain Eukaryota; kingdom Metazoa; phylum Chordata; class Mammalia; order Artiodactyla; family Giraffidae; genus Giraffa; species Giraffa tippelskirchi. The sequence continues at coordinate 20,416,345 of NC_137283.1, read as the reverse complement.
AAAAATTGACATAGTTGACATGTAACATGAATTTTGGGTGTGTAACAATGATTCTGTGTTTGTACATATTGTGGAATAATCACCACAGCAAATCCAGTTCACATCACTAACATCACTAGCCTTAGATCATTACAGTTTTTTTTCTTGTGATGATTAATTCTCAGCTACTGCAAATATACAGTACAGTATTCTTAACTATAGTCACATTTCTGTACGTGGCACCTCATGACTTATTATGTATTTTGTAATTGGAAGTTTGTGTCTTTTGATCTCCTTTGGTCTGGTCCCAATCCCATCTGTTCTGTGCCTGCAAGTTTGGCTTGTTTTGCTCTTTGCTTTAGATGCCATGTTTGTGTCTTCTCTGTGTGACTTCCTTCACTTAGCATAATGCCTGGTACATGCTTTCTTAACAACAGTGATGGGATCATGCTGTACCGACTGAGCGGTCTCGTGTAGTCTCATGTAGTCTCGTGTAGTCTGTCTATTTGATTTACCTTCTGTCATGGTGATAGGTGACTCCGGTTCAGTCAGTTCAAGGCAGAACTCTTGATCTCTTCCTCTCTCAATCCAAGGATGGATATCTTCCCCAGTCAGGATTGAACATATTACCTCCATCATAATTTTCACCACACTTATACCACCGTCAGAAGTTATCTTGCTTTTTGTCTTCTTCTGTTTTCTGAATATAAGTTCCGTAGGGGCTTTTTCCTTTTTTCAATGCTGCATCCCAAAGCAAAGAATAGTGCCTGGCACATAATAAGCTCTCTAAATGTTGAGTAAATGAATGAATGAATGTAACAGTAAACTAGTCTGTTCTGTTACACTCAAACTGTGTGCAAGGCATTGTGGTAGGAGATTATTTATAAATGTACCAGACAAGGTATAGGTTAGAAATATTAACTGTCTTAAAATTTTCTCATAATGCTCTGGAAATCTCCCTACCCTCACGGAAGACATCAGGGGAGTTCTAGAAAGAGAGTTCTAGAAAGGCAATTTGCTGGCTTTTGATGGGACCATGCTGAGACTGGCTGTCAAGCTAAGCTTTGATTAAAGTAGTTTTCAGTCATTCAGTAGTTATTTGAGGCATTGTTCTAGGCAGCATATGTATAATGAAGAACAAAACCAACATATTTCCTTCCCTTCTGGAGCTTCCAGTGCCATGAAGGAACAGTAGGAGAAGCAAAGGAGAAGCAGAGACACGTGTGAGGGCAAAAACTTGTGTCAGATTAATTATGACCCATGTGAGTGCATGCGCAGTTGTGTCTAATTCTCTGCGACCCCACAGGACTGTAGTCTGCCTGCATGAAGGAGAGAAACAAAAGACTGGAAAAATAGGCTGAACTAGTTCACAAAAAGCCTTGACTAAATTTGAATCTGTAGGCATGGGGAGGCATTGAAGATTTTTGTTCAAGAATGAAGAACTGTGTTTCCAAAGGATTAACTTAGTAGCAATGTAGAGACCATCAAAAAGTTATCAGCTTATTACAGGGATCTAGTTGAGAGAGAAGGCAGTGGGGATAGGGAGTCGGGGAAAGTAGAGAGCATTATTGTGAAAGTGGGGTGAGCACAGTTGAGCAGTTGAATCTGATGGGTCGAGCAAAGGGAAATTTATAGTCAAAGACCTTTTTAAGGATTTAAGTGACTGGTGGGAAATGTGATTGTGCGATGAACAAGTAGCCCATATGGGGTAGAGAAGAGAGGGTGTGGGTGAAGAGAAGGGGATGCGTTGATTATAAAATGTTAATGATATAAAGGGAACGATGTTGGGGAATTAGTGCTATGTTTAAGTACAGTGGAACTAAAACTGAGAATTGAAATTTCATTCCATGTCTTGCCAATGTTTTGTACACAAGGACCAAGCAGGGTATGTCCATTTCTTTGAATTGCAGTTGGACTATCTTGACTTATTTTTGGTGCTTAGGGACGTTAACCTGTGCCCAGAATGCAGGCCGTCCATAACAGGTTCTTTAGACAGCTGAATTCAGTGACTCAGACTCTTTTATAGTCTTGGAAGCTTTTGCTGCTTAAATTGAAGGGGATATTTCTGTCCCTGGAACATACTTGGTTTCTTCTGGAGAGAAAAGTCCGTATGTGTTATTTGTGTGCTTTCAACATGCAGGGCTGGATGAAGCACAAGCTGGAATCAAGATTGCCAGGAGAAATATCAATAACCTCAGATATGCAGATGACACCACCCTTATGGCAGAAAGCGAAGAGGAACTAAAGAGACTCTTGATGAAGGTGAAAGAGAGTGGTGAAGCTGGTTTAAAACTCAACCTTCAAAAAACGAAGATCCCATCCAGTCCCATCACTTCATAGCAAATAGATGGGGAAACAGTGGAAACAGTGGCTGATTTTATTTTGGGGGGCTCCAAAATCACTACAGATGGTGACTGCAGCCATGAAATTAAAAGACGCTTGCTCCTTGAAAGAAAAGCTATGACCAAGCTAGACAGCATATTAAAAAGCAGAGACATTACTTTGCTGACAAAGGTTTGTCTAGTCAGAGCTATGGTTTTCCAGTAGTCATGAGTGAATGTGAGAAAGGGAGAAGATGAAGTCACTCAGTTGTATCCGACTCTTTGTGACCCCATGGACTGTAGCCTACGAGGTTCCTCCATCCATGGGATTTTCCAGGCAAGAGTACTGGAATGGGTTGCCATTTCCTTCATCAGGGGATCTTCCCGACCCAGAAATCGAATCCGAGTCTCCCACGTTGCAAGCAGACGCTTTTACCGTCTGAGCCACCAGAGAAGTGGATGTGAGAGTTGGACCATAAAGAAGGCTGAACGTTGAAGAACTGATGCTTTTCAATTGCGTGTTGGAGAAGACTCTTGCGAGTCCTTTGGACTGCAAGGAGATCCAACCAGTTCATATAAAGGAGATCAACTCTGAAAATATAGTAGAAAGACTGATGTTGAAGCTGAAGCTCCAATACTTTGCCCACCTGATGTGAAGAGCTGACTCATTGGAAAGATGCTGGGAAAGATTGGGGGCAGAAGGAGAAGGGGATAAGATGGCTGGATGGCATCTCTAATTCGATGGACATGAGTTTGAGCAAGCTCCGGGTGATGGTGAAGGAGAGGGAGGCCTGGTGTGCTGCAGCCCACGGGGTTGCAAAGAGTTGGACATGACCGAGCAACCGAACAACAGCAACAGCAACAAACATATAAAGGGCATCTGGTCTTTTGTGATTTAAGTTGGAATTTTTCTTAGGTTTTGGGTAAGCTTGTGGATAATATTGGGCTCAGAATATCATTTTTTCTCTCTGTTATTTTACTGTGTAGTTGCAAAGACAGAGTGTAATCTTCAGTCCTCATATCTCAGGCTGTTTGATGTTTACTTAGAAACTCACTTGGTGTGGTCTGTCGTGGATATGTGGTGCTCGTAGGGCTCACAGACACCAGTTCATTTTGGAACATGTGGACATTACCATAAAACAAGACAAGAAATGGCTGTGCCAACAGCACCATGTCATTCTCGATGGTAGTTAACACGAAGAATGTTCCTAAACTTCCTACTGTTTCTTTATCATCCTTTCCCTTTATCTCCATTACACAGGGCATTCAATAAAAATCTTTTCATTTCATTTATTTAGTTAAGGAAACTTTTAAGAAGTGCTTTCACACACAAGGTGCTGTACTTTTTTATTGGCTCATTTGTTGAGTGGATATTAATTATGTAAGGTAAAGAGAGGTGTAATAACACAGGTTTTAGATAGAGCTGGAATTCAACTTCAAATCTCAGGTTGAATGTCCTGTTCCATAAAAACGGTGAGCTGTCACGAATCCATGTTTACAGACAAATCCTTTAGACTTGCTTTGCGGCCTGATAAGTACTGCTCTTCGAAGCCCTGCAGCTGAGACTGGTTTGGAAAACACATGTGATCTTGTGGGGGTCCATTTGCAGTTTTAGCTTTCTTTGGCTGTTTGTTGCTGTATGCTTTAAGTCTGCTTTATTAGTCCCTATTTTATTGTTCCTAAGAGCATTTCTAAATCGTAGTGTTGTGTTGTGCTTTTGTGAGACTTCAGGCGGGGTCTTAAATTTGCCAGTGAAAATCAGCAACGTGGATATGGGGAGAAGGATGGAGGCAGCGGCCCTTTGGAGTACATGTTGGACTCTGGTAATGAAGGAGAATGAGACACCCGTTCTTTTTGGGCCTGCACCTTTCTTTCTTGGACTGCAGTACAGTTTTTATCTCCCAGTGTTCCTTTTCCCTTAGATGACTCTGTCTTACATATTGTTTAGGTCCCACATCTGTGAACCCTTGCCCCAGCTCTTCTCCCAGGGAAAGTTAATTGTCTCTTGCTCTGTTTTCATAGTACTCTGTATTTATGCCAGTTATCTGTTCATTTATGCCTACTTCGAGACTGTAAGCTTCCTTATTATTATTATTTTGGCCCCTAAGTGTAGCTCTGGGCCTGACTCAGTAGGTACTTCATAATTATTGACCTAACAGAGTGAAGCAGAGATGGGTCATGTTTAAATATGTTGGATCAGACCTGCCTAAATTTGAATTCTTGATCTGCCCAAGTTCTGTGACCCCCTCAAAGCTTCAGTTTGCTCATTGGCAATTTGGGAGTGACCCGAGGTATCCCACGCACTCATGGTATGAGGTAAGATAATCAGCACAGTCCCTGGCATAGAGTGCTCTACGGCTGGTAATTATCACTGTGGTTGATGTGACATTTGGGGAATCAGACAGGGGCTTGTGCTCCAGTTAAATGGTAGGTGACATGGAAACCCCTCACTCCTGATGTGAGCACTGAGTAGGGATCCTGTTTCAGTGACTCCCAAGTTTTAGGGTAGAGGTGTGTAGTGGGCTCAGAGGACCAGTTTCTGAATGTTGACGTAAGTTTTCCATTATTGTGAGAGAGAAACTAAAATAACAGACTATCCATTGCCATAATCCACTATAGATGTGCTAGGATGTTTGGAGTAACCCTTTGAAAATTTGCTAGTCTGTTTGGTTTGTCTTCCTGTTTGTAACTTTGTGGTCATGGTGGAAGAGATTCTGATTGCTCTAAGTTGCTATTGTATTGCACACACTAGTAGATTACTAACATAGTATCTATTGATGTTTACAACCTCTCAGTTGACCATTAAGTGTGTATTTTGTTGTTGCTGTTGTTGAACATCCTAACATTGGTGTCAAGCTTCTGTACAAATAATGACCCTTGCCTATCAAATAACCCTCAAATGCCCGAAGTATTTTTTTTTAACTGGAGTGTAGTTGCTGCACTCGAAGTATTATATTTGGGTAGAGAGTAACATTATGGCTTTGAAATTTAGATCTGGGTTCAGATTCCAATTTTGCCATTATTTAGCTGAGTATGTGATCTTGAGACCTTGATTTCTGATTTCCTTTTCTGTAAAATGAGGCCAGTAAAATGAAAGATGTTGTGCCACTATTGTTATTTTTAGTTATTAATAGAGTAAGCCAACAGCATGTATCCTAGCTAGTAACGAATATGTTCTTGATGCAGTAAACACATATAACTGGAGAATATTCTTGTTACTTCAGTCTCTTTCTGCACTTTCAGTTCCCTGCCAAACTCCCCACCCGGATGGTAGTAAGTGGGGTTGTAGACAGCTCCTGAAGGAAGAATGCTGTTAGCATCTTAGAAGGCGCTGCAGTTGGGACCTGAGCAGTGTGCAGTGACTCGGTGTTTCATGCGTGGCCGTCATTTAAGAGCTGCATTTCAGTATGAAGCAATTCTGATAATACTGACTGCGCTAATGGAAGCACTTGACAGTGGGTAATGTTTCTCTGGGGACACCCAGAGAGCCAGAGGGTAAAACATAACCATTGACAGAGTATGTATTCAGACCATGGCATTTTGTGCAGCCATGCCACTGTACCGCAAAACTGGTAAATGTTGAATCAGAGATGTCTCTACTGATAGGCAGATAAACAGATAGCTCAAAGAATTGATATACTCTAGTTTAAAACGTTGAGGCAGTATTACTGACTTTATTTTTTTAAAAGGTAAACAGTGCTACTAAACATTTTACAGTGGGGGAAGACAAAGCAATCCACACGATGTTATTAGAGGGTGAGATAAGGTTGTAAATCCACAAGGCTGGAAAATTTTACAAGTAGGCAATAAAGGGCTAGTAAATTAAAACCCATGTTTTAATGTATCCTAAGGATAGGTCTCACAGTTTGTTTTTTTAGAGTCTGACATCACAATTGTGTTTAGAAACATTTTCTCGCCTCCACTACTGGTGTCAAGAATGTCTCAGCTAGTCCTTAAAAGATAAGGGAGGCTTGCCCATTTTATGAAATAAAATAAATAAATGCAGGGTTTCAGCAGCTTCATTTATGCCTTCCAGATGGAGAAGGAAACTGATAAGAGATGATGCGTGTGCTGTCATCCGGCGTGATATGCTGCATCCTTGGTTATATTTAGAGAAGTTTTCACTCTAACATTTTAAGGGTTCCAAGTAGCAGTAAGAGTCGTGGGTTAAATTCTAAACTAGGAGACAGTTTCTTGGTACTTTCTCAGTAATTGGCATTTGTTTAATTGCAGATCTAAAAAGTCGCTAATGGATATTACAGTTTCAGTGAACAGTGAAATTTGTTTCCCTGGAAATAGAAGGAGGCAGACTCAGAAAATTGTGTTAAATGCTGTCAACAGTTACATGGCCCAGAAAAACACCCGTATAACTTCCCTTAAAGAAATGGAGATGAACAGGAAGCAAAAGTAGTTAACAGATATTATTGGACCTGGGAGTTCTGAATGAGTCGGTTCAATTCCTCACGGGTGTTTTGTCTAAGAGAAATTAGGGCAGTTTGCGACACAGAGCTGATGGCCTTCCTAGCCATGTTCTTTCAGAGGTGGCGGTGGTCATGGCATCATCTTCCTATACAGGATGTGATTAATTGTTTTCTTCACTTTGGGGACCATGTGTGGCAGTTTTAAAAATAATGCTCTCGTGGTGCCTCATGGATAAGTTCCAACACAGATTAATCTTGTCTTTAATTCTTTATGTAGTGAATGTTGAAACAGATTTTAACACTGCTTAAAACTGAAGCATGGGTACGGTCAGAAGAGAAAAGACTCTCAGAGAAGCAGCTCTATATGTGGAACTGTGATGTGCTGCATTTCGAAAATTAGAATTAAGTTCAGAGATGTCACCACTAGAAGCCAAGGGGCTGGGCGTGCCCCCACTCCTCCCCCTCCTCCACCAGCATTTGGTTCGACAGAACTGACAGTTTTGACATCTAGACCATTCAGCATATCATAACCAGGGAGCCGTTCCTCTTCCTTCTTGTTCCTGTCTTACATTTTATATTTATTTTCGGACAGAGTATCAACCTTTGTGTATGTTGTAAACTATTTTTTGGTATCGAGGTAATGCTGGACTTATAGAATGAGTGGGGAAATACTCCTACTTCTTTTATTTTTAGGGGAGAGATTTTGTAGAGTTGGTATTGTTTTGGTAGAATTTCCCAGTGAAACTATCTGGGTCCAGAGATTTCTTTTTAAGATTTAAAATTACTAATTCCATTTCTTTAATAAATTGTTGCTGTTGTTTAGTCGCTAAGTCATGTCCGACTGTTTTGCGACCCTCTGGACTGTAGCCCACCAGGCTTCTGTCCATAGAATTCTCCAGGCAAGAATACTGGAGTGGGGTTGCCATTTCCTTCTCCAGGGGATCTTCCCAACCCAGAGATCAAACCCCATGTCTCCTGTATTTGCAGGCGAGTTCTTTACCACTGAGCCACCAGGGAAGCCCTGTTTAGTAAGTAGAGGACTATTAAAAAGTTTTTCTTCCTGGGTAAGTTTTGGTAGATAGTGACTTTTAAGGAATTGGTCCATTTCACTGGAGTTTTGAATTTGTGTGCAGAGTTCATAGTATTTCCTTATTATCCCTTTACTGTCTGCTGAGTTCAGTAATATCTTCATTGTTGATGTTTGTAATTTTTATCTCCTCTTTTTTCATTGGTCAGTTGTTCATCAGTTTTATTTATCTACAGAGAATCAGCCCTTGGTTCCTTTGATTTATGTCAGAGGATTTTCCGTTCAGTGTTATTAACTACTGCTCTTACTGTTTCCTTCTCCTTGTTTTGGATATTTTTTTCCTCTCTCACCCTGCCTTCCTAGTTTTATTGAGATATAATTGACATAAGCACTGAGTACATTTCAGGTATACAGCATAGTGGCTTAACTTTCATATATTGTGAAATGGTTATCACAAGTTTATGTTATACATGTTATATCATATCTATATACGTTGAGAACCATACCAATGTTATAATTTTTTCTTTCAACCATCAAATATTTTATAGTAAAGAGAAAGTGAACAGTTTATTACATTTACCCAAATATTGCCGTTTCTGTTGCTTTATTTTAATTACTAAACTCTAGGTTTCCTCTGTTAGTTTCCTGTATAGCTGAAGAATTTCCTTGAGTATTTCTTTTAGAGCATGTCTGCCAGGTGCAAATTCTTCCTCTTTTCCTTCGAGAATGTCATTATTATCTTCATTCCTGCGGGCATTTTCACTGAAGGTAGAGTTCCGGGTTGACAGTTCTCCCCCTTCCTCCAGCACTTTTGAATAGACTTTTATTATTTGTGATGAAAAATTCATAATCATTCAAATTGGTATTTTCATGTATCATTTCTCTCTGGGGCTACTTTCAAGATTTTTTTGTCTGATTTCAGCAGTTCAGTTATAATGTATCTGTGTATGGATTTCTTCGAGCTTACCCTGCTTTGGGTTGGTTGCACTTCTTGAATCGCTTTCACCAAATTTTGAACATTTTCAGCCATTCTTCTCTCTCTTTTTCTTTATTGTGTAGTTGGCATACAATGGTTGGTTGTATGATCTGAAGCAAAATGATTAAATATTCATATTCATTGCAAAATGATAACCACAATAAGTGTAGTTAACCTCTATCACCTTTCATAGTTGCCAAAAAACTTTTTCTTCTTGTGATGCGAAGTTTGAAGATTTACTCTGGTCAGCTTTCAAATATTTATACAATACTATTAACTTTTGTCACCATGCTGTACATTATATCCCTATGACTTATTTTATAATTGGAATTTTGTAACTTTTGACCCATTTCTGGCAACCATTTGTCTGTTTTCTGTATCTGTAAGCTTATATTTTTTGCTGTTTTGTTTTTAGATTCCACATGTGAGATCATTTAGTGTTTGTCTTTGTCTGACTTTTTTCACTTAGCATTACTCTTGAGGTCCACCTGTGTTGTTCCAAATGGCAAGATCTCATTCTTTTTAAAGACTGAATAATGTTCCATTGTTTGTGTGTGTGCAACACATGAGTATATAACTATCAACATTTTAAAAATCTTTTCATTTGTCACTGGATAGGTAGGTTGTTTCCATATCTTAGCTTTTGTAAATAATGTTGCATTGAACATGGAGATACATGTATCTTCCTGAGTTAAAGTCTTCATTTTCTTCAGATAAGTACCCAGAAGTAGAATTGCTGGGTCATATGGTAGTTCTGTCTTTAATTTTTTGAGGGACCTCCATATCATTTTTCAAAGTGGCCAGTAGTGCCAATTAACGTTACAACCAAAAGCAAGAGTTTCGTTTTCTCCAGATCCTTGCCAACACTGGTTATTTGTTGTCTTTTTGATAATAGCCATTCTAACAAGTGTGAGGTGATTTCTTATTATAGTTTTAATTTGCATTTCCTTGATGATTAGTGATACTGAGCACTTTTTCATCTGCCCACTGGCTGTCTGTATGTCTTTGGAAAAATGTCTTCAAATCTTCTGTCCGTTTTTTAACCAGTTGCTTTTTTGCTGGCTGTTGAGTTGTTCAGTTCAGTTCAGTCGCTCAGTCGTGTCCGACTCTTTGCAATCCCATGAACTGCAGCATGCCACGCCTCCCTGTCCATCACCAACTCCCAGAGTCCACCCAAACCAATGTCCATTGAGTCGGTGATGCCATCCAACCATCTCATCCTCTGTCGTCCCCTTCTGCTGCTGCCCTCAATTTTTCCCAGGATCAGGGTCTTTTCCAATGAGTCAGCTCTTCGCATCAGGTGGCCAAAGTATTGAAGTTTCAGCTTCAACATCAGTCCTTCCAATGAACACCCAGCACTGATCTCCTTTAGGATGGACTAGTTGGATCTCCTTGCAGTCCAAGGGACTCGCAAGAGTCTTCTCCAACACCACAGTTCAAAAGCATCAATTCTTCGGTGTTCAGCTTTCTTTATAGTCCAACTCTCACATCCATACATGACCACTGGAAAAACCATAGCCTTGACTAGATGGACCTTTGTTGGCAAAGTAATGTCTCTGCTCTTTAATATGCTATCTAGGTTGGTCATAACTGTCCTTCCAAGAAGTAAGCGTCTTTTAATTTCATGGCTGCAATCACCATCTGCAGTGATTCTGGAGCCTGGAAAAATAAAGTCAGCCACTGTTTCCACTGTTTCCCCATCTATTTGCCATGAAGTGATGGGACCAGATGCCATGACCTTAGTTTTCTGAATGTTGAGCTTTAAGCCAACTTTTTCACTCTCCTCTTTCACTTTCATCAAGAGGCTCTTTAGTTCTTCTTCACTTTCTGCCAGAAGGGTGGTGTCATCTGCATATCTGAGGTTACTGGTATTTCTCCCAGCAGTCTTGATTCCAGCTTGTGCTTCCTCCAGCCCAGTGTTTCTCATGATGTACTCTGCATATAAGTTAAATAAGTAGGGTGACAATCTACAGCTTTGACATACTCCTTTTCCTATTTGGAACCAGTGTGTTGTTCCATGTCCAGTTCTAACTGTTGCTTCCTGACCTGCATACAGATTTCTCAAGAGGCAGGTCAAGTGGTCTGGTATTTCCATCTCTTTCAGAATTTTCCACTGTTTATTGTGATTGTGTGTTGAGTTTTATGAGTTCTTATATTTTGAATATTAACCCCTTACCAGTTATATGGTATGTACATATTTTCTCCTATTTGCTACATTGTTTTTTCATTTTGTTGATGGTTTCTTTTGCTTTGCAAAAGCTTTTTAGTTTGATACAGTTCACACTTGTTTATTTTTGCATTTGTTGCTTTTCATGTTAAATTTAAAAAAATTGTCAGCAAGACCTGTCAGGGAGCTTACTGCCTGTGTCTTTCAGGAGCGCTCCAGTTTTACTTCTTACGTTAAAGTCCTTAATCCACTTTGAATTAATGTTTTCAATATGGTGTAAGATGGTGGTCCAGTTTCATTCTTTGGTCAGTGAGACTGGACCACTTTCCAGGTTTACGGTTGTCCAGTTTTTCCCAGTGCCATCGATTGGAGTGACTGTCTTTCTTACTGTATATCCTTAGCTCCTTTGTTGTAAATTAGTTGTTGACCATATATGCATGGGTTTATCTCCGAGTTCTTTATTCTGTTCCATTGATCTTTGTGGCATTTTATGTGCATACCGTTCTGTTTTGATTACTGCAGGTTTGTAATAGAGTTAGGAATCAGAAAGCGTGATGCCTCTAGCTTTGTTCTTTTTTCTCAAGATGATTTTGGCTATTTGAAGTCTTGTGTGGTACCATTCTTCTTCTCTTATCCTGGGATTTCAGTGACATGAATGTTAGACATTTTTATATTATCTTAAAGATCCTTGATACTCTCTTGACTCCGCATCCCCCCCTCCCCAATCTTTTCTTAGTTCAGCTAATTTCTCTTGATCTATCTTCAGCTTCATTGAGTTTTTTCCCTTTTACCTCCATTCTTCTATTAGCCCATCCAGTGAGGTGGTTTTTTAAAATTTTGGTTATTGTATTTTTCATTTCTAAGATTTCCATTTGCTTCTATTTTATGACTTTTGTTTACCTGCTGAAACTTTCTATTCCATTCATTTCAAGAGTATGTACCCTTCTTGGAGTATGGTTATGATAGCGAGTCATTGTTATTTCCAGTATATTGGTCATCTTGATGTGGGCATCTATTCATTGTCTCTTTCCCTTGCTTGTTGAAATTTTTCTTAATTCTTCACATATTTACTTATTCTGGATACTTAGAAATGGGACTCTGGGTTTTGTTTCAATTCTTTGGAGAATATTTTTTGTTGTTTTGTTTTAACAGGCAGTTGACCCAGTTAGATTCAGGCCATAGGCTCCAATTTGCCTTCTGTGGGTCTTGGTTCTAATGTCAGTCCAGGTTGCAGTAGTGTTTTGGGGGTCATTCCTGCCTGTACACTAATGAGGGGACTGGAGATCTGGCTAGTGGTCTACCTCATAGTTCAGCTCTCAAGGCCTTTGATAAGTTGTTCAGGATCAGATTCACGTATCACAGTTTGAGGATGAGCTCAGGAGTTCGTATACTACTTTATGGGGTCCATTTAGCTAGTCCTTTATGAATCTCTGATACTGTCTGACTCCACCCCCATCTCCACCCCGCTGCTGCCAGAAAGTTGGAGGGGGTGGATGGATAGATGGGTTCAGTCTCACTGCTTTGTTACGGCCTTCCCTCAGCTGAATCTGTCTCAGGGACTAAGTGGCAGAAGAGAGAATGAAGACCCTGCCCAGAAACCTCAACAGGGGTTTCTCCTTCTATTTCTCCCACCACCTCCCTGTCCATTCCACTCCCAAGTACTATTTGGACCACAGTTCCCTTGGTTAGAGAACATTCCCTTCTCTCAAGGTACTTGTCTGGGCATAGCTGCTGTTAGGTGCTCATGGCTTCCAGACTTGATTTGTCTGGGGACTATGGCAGGAGAAAGGGAAACACCCAGAGGATTTCCACTTTCTCTGTCCTGTTATTCACCCTCCCCGCCAGAAACACACACAAGCAACCATACACAGTCCTCATACCAAAATCAGAAGCCTCCTCCTTGAGCTTTTGCTGTTCATGTTTGGTTTGGTACACATTTCTGGCAATTGGGCTGCGTTTGATCCAGGCTCTGGGAAATTGAGAGGGAAGGAAAAAGCTTCTAGGAAATAGCATCAGATTGCTTGTGTTTTGAGTTCTGATCTCCTTGTCTGATCTATCTGCTACACTTCCTTTCAGAGTTCTCAGTTAACTGCCACATGTGTTCAGTCCATGGTTTTTAGTTACATTCAGTGAAAGAGCCAGGGTGGAGCGTGTTTACCTAAACTTAACTAGAACACTGTCAGCTACTTTCTAACATCACATTTCATGGACCCTGTGTGATGTTTGTTGATGGTAGCAAATAGTCAATGCTTCCACTGTACCTGTAACCAATGCCTGAAGCAGGCATTGTTTTAAATGTTGTATATATTTTAATTTATTTAACTTGAGATAAAGACTTGTTATCTTCATTTTACATTTGGAGAAAGAGAGGCATTGCAAAGGTAAGGAACATGCAAGAAGGACCTACAGCTAGGCAAGTGGTAAGACAAGGGTATTATTATTGGGTAATAATCCAGTATGATTCTCTTCAGAGTCACAGTCATAACCAGCAGACTAACATAGACATCCATTACCTGAGAAAATGAGCAGGACTTCTTATAATAAATCTACAGCCACTGGGATAATTTGAACTATACTCAAATGATGATTAATCAGTTATCTAGCTTTACTTTTCTTTGATGGGGCTTTTTAATTACATTCAAAATACTCTTTTTTTTTTATTCTTTTGATTCTGGCTTACTCTAATAGATTTCAATAGATCAATAAAGACTTGACTTCTTATTTTGTTTTAAAGAGTTCATAATTCACTTTGCCATTTGTGGATTGCACATTTGTTGTGATTTCCATCAGTATTTTGCTTAAGACTAGGCACTCTTGTTACACACATAACTCATTGATTTTTGTAGCTTTTGGTTGGTTCTAGGAATCTTCCTTTTAAGTTTAATTATGGAAGTCTATTTCAGGATTTGAAGGAAAAATTTTTGTTTTTATACTTTTTTTTTTTTTTTTTTTGAAACAAGCTCTATATGCACACACAGAAGGGCATATAGTGGAAAATAAAGTCTCTCATTTTAGTTGCCTAAATACCCAATTCTTCCCTGAAAGAGGGAAAGAAACTTTTAAATACAGGAAATCACCTATTTGCTTAGGGCACATATTCCCACGGTGCAGAGTCAAACTCTTGACAGTGGTAGTTTGCAGGAAAGTCAGTATATGTTACAGGGTGCCAAGCAAGGGAGTAGGAGGCAGGCCTCAGATCCACTCCACTCAGTGTTGAGTTAGGTTTTATTCTTTGATTTCTAAAGGAGGAAGAACAAAGAGGCTGGGATTAATCATTGTCATGTGACATTTCTGTGACATTTCTTAATTGTAGATTTGGGAATCTGGTTTATGATAATCTGGCCAAATGGTCCACGGCTTGGGGGCCTGTTAGCTCATCTTGCCCTGGAGAACAACCTGAGTTTGTACGTTAGTGATGATATGTGTGATAGTAGTTTTAGGACATTAATGATGTTATCAACAACAGTTTTAGTCATCCAACTCTGGTTGATTAGTGTTCAGTTAGCACAGGATTGAGGTCAGAGGATACATGAAAGGGAATAAAGTTTTGGATAGAGACAGTAATCATAAACTTGGTAAGGGAACTTGGTTTTAGGGAGACTCTGTTTCAAGTGTGGGTTCATTTCTGGGCTCTCTGTTCTGTCCGTTGATCCATGTGCCTGTTTTTGTGCCAGCACCCTAGTGTTTTGGTTACTGTAGCTTTGTAGAGTAGCTTGAAATCAGGTAGTGTGGCACTTCGAGTTTGTTCTTCATTTCAAGATTGTTTTGGCTACTCGGGGTCTTTTGTGTTTTCATACAGATTTTAGAATTATTTGTTCTAATTCTGTGAAAAATGTCATTGGTATTTTGATAGAGATTGCATTGAATATGTAGATAATCTTGGGTGGTATAGTTATTTTAACATTTACTCTTCCAATCTATGACCACGATACGTCATCTTCCATCTTGTGTCATTTTCAATTTCTTTTTTGTTTTTTTTAATTAAGCTTTTTATTTTGTATTGGGGTATAGACAGTTAACACTGTTGTGATAGTTTTAGGTGGACAGCAGATGTTCCCATTTCTTTAATCGGTGTCTAACAGTTTTCTGAGTACAGGTCTTATTCATAGATATTTTATTCTTTTTGATGCAGTTGTAAATGGGATTTTTTTTTTCTTGCTTTCTCTTTCTGATAGTTCATTGTTAGTATGTAAAAACACAATAGATATCTGTATGTTAACTTTGTATCCTTCACCTTTACTGAATTCTTGATGAGTTTTTTGGTGGTGTCTAGGATTGTTTATATATAGTATCATGTTATATGAAACAGTGACAATTTTACTTTCCAGTTTGGATTCTTTCTATTTCTTTTTTCTTGTCACTTTCTTAATGAAAAGGTATTTATTAAAAAGGAAGGTAAAAATGAAAAAAGTAGGTGAATTGTCTAGAGACTAACCAGTATGATAGTATGAAGGCCTGTAATGTGGAATTCCAGCTGAGCTATTTCAGATCCTAAAAGATGATGCTGTGAAAGTGCTGCACTCAATATGCCAGCAAACTTGGAAAACTCAGCAGTGGCCACAGGATTGGAAAAGGTCAGTTTTCATTCCAATCCAGAAGAAAGGCAATGCCAAAGAATGTTCAAACTGCTGCACAATTGCACTCATCTCACACACTAGCAAAATAATGCTCAGAATTCTCCAAGCTTGGTTTCAACAGTATGTGAACTGAGAACTTCCAGATGTTCAAGCTGGATTTAGAAAAGGCAGAGGAACCAGAGATCAAATTGCCAGCATCTGGTGGATCATCGAAAAAGCAAGAGAGTTCCAAAAAACACATTACTTCTGCTTCACTGACTACGCCACAGCCTTTAACTGTGTGGATCACAACAACCTGGAAAATTCTTCCAGAGATGGGAATACCAGACCACCTTACCTGTCTCTGAGAAATCCTTATGCAGGTGAAGAAGCAACAGTTACAACTGAACATGGAACAACAGACTGCTTCCAAATTGGGAAAGGAGTACATCAAGGCTGTATATTGTCACCCTGCTTATTTAACTTATATGCAGAGTACGTCATGCGAAATGCTGTGTTGGATGAAGCACAAGCTGGAATCAGGATTGTGGGGAGAAATATCAGTAGCCTCAGATATGCAGATGACACCAGCCTTATGGCAGAAACCGAAGAGGAACTGAAGAGCCTTTTGAAAATGAAAGAGGAGAGTGAAAAAGCTGGCCTCAAGAAAAAAGAAGATCATGGCATCTGGTCCCATCACTTCATGGCAAATAGATGGGTAAACAACGGAAACAGTGACAGACTTTAGTTTCTTGGGTTCCAAAATCACCTCAGGTGGTGACTGCAGCCATGAAATTAAAAGACGCTTGCTCCTTAGAAGAAAAGCTGTGACCAACCTAGACAGCATATTAAAAAACAGACATTTCTTTGCCGACAAAGATTCATCTAGTCACAGCTGTAGTTTTTTCAGTAGTCATGTATGGATGTGAGAGTTGGACCATAAAGAAAGCTGAGCACCAGAGAACTGATGCTTTTGAGCTGTGGTGTTGGAGAAGATGCTTGAGAGTCCCTTGGACTGCAAGGAGATCCAACCAGTCCATCCTAAAGGAAATCAATCCTGAATACTCATTGGAAGGACTGATCCTGAAGCTGAAGCTCCAATACTTTGGCCACCTGATGCCAAGAGCTGACTCATTGGCAAAGACCCTGATGCTGGGGAGGATTGAAGGCAGAAGGAGAAGGGGACGACAGCGGATGAGATGGTTGGATGGCATCACTGACCTGATGGACATGGATTTGAGCAGGCTCCGGGACTGGTGATGGACAGGGAGCCCTGGTGTGGTGCAGTCCATGGGGTCACAAAGAGTTGGATGCGACTGAAGTGAACTGAACTGATGCTAATTCCCCCCCACCCTCACACTTCTGACTTTAGAATCTGCTTGATCCCACATGTCAAGATTATATAGGATAATCTTTTTTTAATGTAAAGATAAAAGTCTTTTTTACAGATGTATAGTGGACTCTTGATGTTCATGGGAAATACATCCAGACATTAATGACTTGACAAGTTAGCAAATACTGTATGTGCTAAAGCTCTCCAGTACTGGTTTCTTTGAGAGCCCTTTTTTCACATTGTTACTACATCATCAGAATTTCTGACTGAGTGAAAATGGTGCACTGTGAAGTGGTTGCCCAGTAGTTGACTAGGATGCTCACTGTCAAATTGTTCTACAAACAAGTTGAGTTTTCTGCAGCAGTTCTTTGGAGATACTGTGTTGGCACAAAAGTTCTTTTTAGTTTTTCTGTAAGATGGTACAAGACCCTGAACGAACTTTTTGGCCAACCCAGTAGATCTAGTAAAACCATTACTAACGTGCTGTTAATGAAAGTTAATGATGAAAATTGTGACGGATATATGAAATAGTAATCAGAGACTTTTTGAAGTGAATTTTCTTCAGGAATAGAGGTTTGCAGGAATGAAGGTTTTCAGGCTGCTAATAGAAGTTGTGGGTTTGAGAACATTTTAATCCTCAGGAGCTGTCTTTGTAAAGGAGATTGCTGCAGAGGAGCTGTCTTGGTATTAGCAGTGCTAGTGGTAAAGGACCCGCCTGCCGATGCAGGAATCATAATGAGACATGGGTTTTATTCACGAGTTGGGAAGATCACCTGGAGGAGGGCATGGCAACCCACTCCAGTATTCTTGCCTGGGAAATGCCACGGACAGAAAATCCTGGTGAGTTAACAGTCCATAAGGTCACAAAGAATTGGTGATGACTGAGCAGCTGAACAACAGCAGCAATTCCTATTGGACCATAAAGAAGGGAGTGAACAGTCATAGGTGTTTGTGAATCAGTACAACCCAGGTTCATTATCTATGTCTGCTGCAGCTGATTGGATCCTCCATGCAGCAGTTTTAGAACTGGCCTGCCTCTGTCAGAACATCCAGACCAGAGTTCATAAATCCTAGCATGAGAACTGCAAGCACTTCGCTCTCGTCTGTGTGCGTCAGATAGATGCAGGGAGAGCACAGCACTTCCTGGGCCCGGGTGGCAGCCACTGCCAGTCAGTCGGAGCTGGCAGAGCAGATGGAAAATATTGACATCTAGAGCAGAGTCTACACAGGGGGCCTGTCCATGCCAGGTCCTAAGGATGCTTTTATCTTTTTGGCTAGTGTTTTTGAAGAGTTAGAAGTTTTTTTGAGTATTGTTGCAAATTTTGCCATTTTTTGAAGGATAATCTTATAAATTCATGATTTTGCTGAAAGTTTTTATTACTTGATTTGCTTCAGAAAAATAACTTAGGAGTTTAGTTTATTTGGAATGATAGCTCATTTTCAGAATTTGGGCCATTTGAAGATGAGAGGCCTTAATTGACCATGTCCCTAAGAAACCTGAAATTTGAAAATTTCGCATGCTACTTAATTTTGTTTGGTAAGGACTGAAGAGAATCCCTCCATCTTAAAGCAAGCTAAAGTCAAAACCCACTGGGATTTTGAGAGATGTTATTCTTTGGTTAGTAAGATTTAACTCTAAAACGAACCTTAAATATGTCCTTTTAAGCTGATATCCTGTGGGAAGGAATTATGTCGGTAGTTGAAAGTAATTCTGGGTTTGCACATAAAACTGATAACAAATTACAGTTTTTTTGGAAGTTAAGGAAGATTGTCCAAAGATTTCTAAAATAGAAAATGAACATGATATGATCCTTGAAAAACTGCTGTAGTGAATGATTATATCTTTTCTAACCCCTTAAAAAAAGATGGCCTCAGATATGACATACATGTTCACAGTGGAAACTACTCGATGAAGTGCTGAGAAAGACAAGAAGAATATGTACTAAGTGGGATAGTTTTCACCCAGACTAAGAGGAACTTAGACTTGAGACAGCACACTATGTTTAATTCATTTCCCAGCTTATACATAAATATTAAAGTATAGAAAAATCAGAGTATATTTTAAAATGCCAGTTTCAAAGCCTAGAGGCTTTTCCTTTATACAGAAATGATAAAATATGGATTTTTCTATTAGAAGACATTTGTAAGTCAGTATCCTTTTAGAACTTTGAAGAACAGAACTAGATTAGCAATGATTTGTTCCTGAACTAGTTGTCATAATTTCTTAAGATTGAATCTCTTCATGAGTTTCATTAGTATTATAGTAGGTAATTTATTTTTTAATTCTAGATGTGTCCTAGATACAATACACAAGAAGATGGTATGTGATTATCCTGTTTAAGAAATCTTTGTTTGGAAACAATTTCAAATTTGTAGAAAAGTTGCAGGAATGAAAGCATTCCAGAAAACATTTATATATACCCTTTGTTGAGGTCAGACATT
Source organism: Giraffa tippelskirchi (assembly GCF_054371585.1). Taxonomy (NCBI): domain Eukaryota; kingdom Metazoa; phylum Chordata; class Mammalia; order Artiodactyla; family Giraffidae; genus Giraffa; species Giraffa tippelskirchi. The sequence goes on along the minus strand of NC_137283.1, from coordinate 20,397,123 downwards.
TTACCTCATTTGCTATATCATTCATGTACTGTGTATATAACCCTATATAGGCAAGACTGTGTGCCATGCCCATTGTGCCTAAATGTTTACATTTGTATTTTCTGAGTTTCGGAATATTCTCTTAGGTGACTAATTTAGTTGCCAACTTTATTATGTTTAAAAAAAAAATGATAGCTCATGCTGCTGCTGCTAAGTCGCTTCAGTCGTGTCCAACTCTGTGCGACCCCATAGACGGTAGCCCACTAGGCTCCCCCGTCCCTGGGATTCTCCAGGCAAGAACACTGGAGTGGGTTGCCATTTCCTTCTCCAGTGCATGAAAGGGAAAAGTGAAAGTGAAGTCGCTCAGTCATGTCCGGCCCTTAGCGACCCCATGGACTGCAGCCTACCAGGCTCCTCCGTCCATGGGAGTTTCCAGGCAAGAGTACTGGAGTGGTATCTCATAGATGTTATCTATTCCTGTTTTGTCAGTTGACCCAATAATGTTGTTGATAGTTTTTTTGCTCCCCAGTAGAGGATCCAGTCTAGGGTTAGGTACTGCACTTAGACATCATGTCTCTTTAGCACCTTCTGAAACTTTTTCGAGTTTTGATCTTTTATGACATTGGCATCTTTGAAACTCCTCCTCTCCCCCTGCTTTTAAATAGCATGTTCCTCTGTTTCGGGTCAGTCTGCTGTTTCTTCATGATTAAATTTAGTTTATGCCTTCTCAGTTGAAATACATGGAGGGATGTTGTAATACTTCTGTGGGCACATGAAGTCCATTTGAGAAGTCCACATGAAGTCAAGATTTTGTCTTGATTTCTTCATTGTATAATTACTTGTTTTTCCCTCTGCAGCTGATGAGTGGTTTGTGACGTGTACTTTAAGACCATTTAAGGAATGGAAATACCTTATTCCTCATCAGAATTTTCTCCTAGATCTACCTTTTATGTTAAATAATTTCAGCAAAAGTAGGTTGCCATTCCTTTTTTTTAACTATTGTTAATTTGAAACATAAGAGTAATATTATTAGCAGTAATTTCACTTATTAGTGAAATATAAGAACCATAATAATGATACAAACTAGGAAAATGGGTATTAGTAATAAGAGTTTTCTAATTGAAGTAAATGTTCCTAGAAAGAAAAGTGAATTACTTATGTTTATTTGCTTTATCTTCTCACTTGTCAAATGTGTAAATTTTGGCGATTTAAACGATTTGAGTCATAGTATATGTTGTTTAAAAAGAGAGAAGACTGCTCTGCTTAGCATGTGAAAGTGGTTTCTGGCTGAAAGGAGAAATGTAGTCTGAGTCTTTTGTTTTTGATCCTTATTTCATTCTATCTTTACAAAGTCTCTTGATAACTAAAGCCTTAAAAAATAAAAAAAGATTCTTAGAAAAAAACCTATGAGAGATTTGTCAAAGCAGGTATTTTTCCACTTGTGTTTAAAGTTTATTGAATTAGATCAGACTGCTACTAAAGAGAAACAGATCAAGCAAAGAGAAACTTCTCCCATGTTGTTCGTAGCTTGATTTCTGCATTTGTTCATTTATGAGAGCAATTGTAAAATCTAATCTGTTGCATTTGGAATTTCTATTTTAAAGCACTGAAATGTATGGGTGTTTCACTGTGTTCTCACTAGTGTCAGATACCATGGTATATGAGCAGCCAGTGCTTGCATGGTGCATTTCTACCTTAACCTGGTTACAAAGAATAAACACGTCCCCCATTCTTGCTGTCTTAGAGTATGGTCAGTGACGTGTCCTTTCAGTAGTACAGGTCCTCTGCCTCGGTTCTTCTCTTTCCTTTTCTTTTTCTTTTTGCCTTACGCTTACGATCCACAGTAATAAATTTAGGTTAGCTCTATGTACTGGAGTTGACACAAATAGAACTTTATGTGACATGGTCTGCTTTTAGCCTTTGGTATACTAATGATTTTGGTGGGGGGGGGAGTCAAAATTTTCCTACTCTTGTAGGCATTCATCACTTAACTATATTTTATTCAATTTTTATTTTTTTTAAACACCAAGAACATTTTGTACTGGGTTATAGCTGATTCACAGTGTTGTGGTAGTTTCAGTTGAATAGCGAAGGGACTCAACTATCCATGTACATGTATCCATTCTCCTCCAAAACCCCTCCAATCCAGACTGGTACATAACATTGAGGAGAGATCCTTGTGCTATACAATAGGTCTTTGTTGGACATCCATTTTAAATATAGCAATATATTTTAAATGAGAGGCCTGTGAATAAAATAAAAAGCAGAGACATTACTTGGCCGACAAAGGTCTATCTAGTCAAAGCTATGGTTTTTCTAGTAGTCATGTATTGATGTGAGAGTTGGACCATAAAGAAGGCTGAGCGCCAAAGAATTGATGCTTTTGAACTGTGGTGTTGGAGAAGACGCTTGAGAGTCCCTTGGACTGCAAGGAGATCCAACCAGTCAACCCTCAAGGTTATCAACCCTGAATATTCATTGAAAGGATTGCTGCTTAAGCTGAAGCGCCAATACTTTGGCCACCTGATGCAAAGAACTGACTCATTGGAAAAGACTGATGCTGGAAAAGATTGAAGGCAGGAGAAGGGGACGACAGAGGATCAGATGGTTGGATGGCATCACCAGCTTGATGGACATGAGTTTGAGCAAGCTCTGGGAGTTGGTGATAGTCAGGGCAGCCTGGCGTGCTGCAGTCCGTGGGATTGCAAAAAATTGGACACAACTGAGCAACTGAACTGAATTGAACTTGATGAATAAACATAAAACCATAAATGCTAGAGCTGTAAGTGCCTTTGGAGATAGTCTTCCAATTTCCTTTTCTTCTAGTAAGGTAGCTTAATCCTGAAGGTAAGATGACTTGTGTGTGATGAGTAATTAGTGTAACTGGTAATAAGATTCCTGGACCTTGAGGGTAGTTTTCTTTTTACCCTCTTATTTTGCTTCAAATTTATTTTGTCACAGCCAAACAAATTCCAGAGATACAACCTTGTGATTCTAGGTGTGCGTAATAGCTGCAGTTTCATCCATTGTCACAAAATCACTGTGAGTGCCACTCATGATCTTGAATTTGTGTTAAGTGAAGGTCAGTTTATATTTGATAACGCTATTTAGGAAGACAGATATGAAAGCATACTTTTATTTCTCTTTACAGATCTTAAAAATAATGTGACTTTGAGCAAATGGCTTAACCTGTCATTGCCTTGGTTTTCTCATCTGAAAAATGAGGATATCACTACATACTTCATAAGGTTGTTAATATTGATTAATATTTACTGAGTATTTGGAACAGTGCTTCATGCTATTTAAGTATTTGTTAAAATAAAGAGCATGATACACAATTAAGTAGTATTTTTAAAACATCTATTTGTTTCCTAAATTGCTAGTCTCAGTTTAGTGGCATTTTGACAGCATAAAAATAAATTCTGTTATTTAGAGCACAACTGCCAACTGAGTGGTTTAGTCATTCAACACAAGCTTTGAAAAGTGACAATTATGATTTGACACTAAGAAAGAAGTAGAAACTGCTTCCAAGTCTATAAATTTGTTACTCCACAAAATCCATTCATCAAAGCTAACAAATGTTTTTTGAACATTGTGCTGTACTCAGGACATTTGGAATTAAAAACCCAAAGTATGATTACCTAATTTTCAGCCTTTGCAGGTTATCAGTGGCAGGTGAATGAGGGAAAACTATGGTCAACATCTGCCAGCAGTGAGAAGTAATGGTGAAGAAAGAGATGAACAACTAAGACAGTTCAGGGGCAGCTGAGTATACTGCAGCCCCTACATCATGATCATAATCGTAAAATTTTACTGCCAGAAGGACCTTTGAGGATTATGGAGTTTAGTTTTCTTGTTTTACAATTTGTAAAATGACCCTGAAACACCAAGAACACATTCAGTCATATTCCAGGGATTGTGAAAAGTTAGCCAAGTATGTACTGCACTTTAGAAAGCTTCCTGTGCAAGCTGTTTTAGAAGTTTTGATACTTAAAAACTTCAGCTACGATTTCTGCCTGCTTCATTATGTATAGCTTCTTTTCCTAATGATACCAAATAAATGAGGCATTGTCTCAGATCTCTCCTCAGGTATTAATTAATTAAAGCCTATTATAATTCACAGTGGCGAACTTGAAGAAAAATAATCAACCACTATTGAGCAGTGTGACCTTGGGAATTTATTTCCTGTTCCATAAAATGATAATGATGATTACCTTCATTTACATCACACAATTTTTTATAATTGTAAAATGCACAAGATGTAAAATATACCATCTTAACTATTAAGTGTGTAATTCAGTACTAATAAGTACATTCACATTTCTGTGTAGCCATCACCACCCTCCATCTATAGGACCTTTTATCTACCCAACCTGAAATCCCATACCCACTAAGCATTAACGCCCTGTTTCCACCACTGTAGCCTTTGGCAACTGCCATTCTACTTTCTGTCTTTATGAATTTAACTGCTGTAGGTTTCTCATATAAATAGAATCATGAAGTAGTTATCTTTTTTGTGCCTGGCTTGTTTCACTTAGCATAATATCCTCAAGGTTCCTCCATGGTGTAGCATGAATAAGGTTTTAAGGCTGAATAGTATTCCATTGTAGGAATAGACCACACTTTCTTTATCTGTGCATCATCAGATGGACTCTCAGGTAGCTTTCACATTTTGGCTATTGTGAATAATGCTGTGAACATGGTTGTACAAATATCTCAAGTTCCTACTTTCAGTTATTTTGGGTATATACTAAGAACTGGAATTGCTGGATCATGTGGTAATTCTATTTTTAGTTTTTTGAGGAACTGCCATATTGTTTTCATTCTCCAACCCATGATAACCACTGATCTTTTTATTTACTGTTTTCTTTTTTTCATAATATCATATTGTTGGAATCATGCAGTATGTAGTCTTGCCACATTGGGTCTTTCATTAAATATACATTTAAGGTTCCTCCATGTCCTTTGTGACTTAGTCGCTCATTTCTTTTTAGTACTGAGTAATGCTGTAATTGTCTGGATATACCAGTCTTATCTGTTCACTTACAGGAGGGCATCTTGGTTGTTTTAGGTTTGCTAAATTATAAATAATGATGCTGTAATCATTTAATGTGTGGATTTTTGTGTGGACTTTAGTTTTCAAGCCCTTTCGGTAAATACCAAGGAGTGTGATTGCTGGGTTGTATGGTAAGAGTATGTTTGGTTTTGTAAAATACTGTCAGCTGTCTGCCAAAGTGGCCGCAGCATTCTGCCAAACTATCAGCAATGACTGATAGTTCCTCTTGCTCCACATCCTCATCAGCATTTGGTGTTATCAAAAAATACCAGATTTGGGCCACTCTAAATGGTTTGCAGTGATATCTCATTGTTCTGAATTGCATTTTCATGGTGACATATGACGTGGTGTGTCTTTTCGTGTGCTTCTTTGCCATTTGTATATCTCCTTTGGTGAGATCTTTGGCTCATATTTTAATTGGATTGTTTGTTTTAATATTGTTGAGTTTTAACAGTTCTTGTATATTTACAGTAATAGACTTCTATCAGATGTCTGTTGCAAATATTTTCCCCCTACTCTGGCTTGTTTTGAGTCTCTTGACATGGTCTTTTGCAGAGCAGAAGTGTTTAATGAAGTTAGCTTATTATTTCCTTTATAGAGCATGCCTTTGATGTTACCTTTTCCCATGTTTTAATCAGGTTATATTTTTTGTTCTTTTGTCATGGCTACTTTTTATATATGTAGTTTTGATATCACAACTAAATCTTCACATATAAATCATATATGTGAAAGTTCTGAAAATTATACTGTTTGATAGGTATAAATAAAATAGTGATTAGGTTGTGTTAACATTTTTTCTGAGATTAGCCCAAACGCCACTGAACAGTAGGGGAAAAGAAAAAGAAGTAGAACATTTTGGGGGTTATGTAGAAGAAATTAGCTTGTGAAATTGGAATTCGTTGTGCTCAGTACTTGTAGACATTTTGAAATGAACGTGTGGCTAACAATTGGCTGATGTTAGGGCCTTCAAAATAGTCCCATTTGTTTAATTAGTCCCGTGTTGATATATTTCATATTCCCAAGTCAGATCATTTGAGAAATATTTCGCAAAATACATAATATTAATATATAAAATCAGTATTAATGTGACTCATTAGGTGTACTTCACTGTAGGATATAAGGAATGTTTGAGTGGATAGACATATGTGCTTGGGTGGAGAGACTTGGTTCAATATCAAGAGTTGATAAAAAGGCAGTCAGTATTGTAACAGAAATAATTACTTTCTAAAGTTTATTTCAAATGTGAGAGATGAACCACATTTCTAAACATTCCAAATTCTTGATCTGCTATTTAGAATAATATATAGATAAGCTACAGTAATTCGTGTAATCCTAATTTATTTCCAATTGGAAATAAACAGACTAATGGAAAAGAATTGAGAACTCAGATATAGAACTGCCGCTATATGAAATTTGCTGTTTCACGTCAGTCTAGTCAGGAGAGTGTGGATTTATAGATCCATTTGTAAAATGGGCCTTTGTTACACTGTGTAATCAAATTCCAGATGGATAAACATTTAAAAATATAGATAGTATTAGAGGATACTTAATTTTGGTCTCTGACAGGAAGGTCATAAACCAAAAAGAGAATGGAATTGAATAGAATAGAATCCTACATCAAAGGAGGATCATCTTTATGAAAAAAGCATTTTATAAGCATTATTAAAAAGCTGACTGAATTTTAACAGTATTGTCAGTATAATTTCAGTGCTTTTCTTATGTTCAAATAGAAAACTTCGAACATTTACTTCTGATTTACTTCTGCCTTGTATGCAAAAATGTATGTATAGGTGGAGGAAATTTACGTAACAGATTTCTTATGTAGTTGTACAGTATTTTTCTTCAACTTAAAAATATGTAAAATTTGCACTAGTTTCAAAAATATTTTTAAAAGGAGAATGTCTCTGAATGAAAAAAAATGCATCTCTTCAAAATCTATGGTTATCAGGAGTATTTTCTTAAGGTTACCATCACTAAAAAATTAGTTATTTGCTAATATGGGTACAGAAGTAATGTTGATGTGAAAGGTTATACAGTGTTGCAGTTTTACTAAGTAACAATTAGTCTAACTTCAAATGTTTTCTTTCATTCAGTCAGGCCAGTTCAGTGAAGATATGATACCTACAGTGGGCTTCAACATGAGAAAAGTAACTAAAGGTAACGTCACAATAAAGGTAAGTTAGCTGCTTGCCATACTTGATGTAAATTGTTAGCACATACAAATTGGGAATTTTTCTGTTTGTTTCTTTGATTTTTACATGAGTATTGGCAGTTCTTGATTGGGCATGTTCCAAAAGAGTGTAAATTAATTTTTTTTCCTCCTTTCTCTAATAGATAAAAATGTTTAAGTGTTGAAATGTTAAGTCCCATAAAAAACTTAGCATATGGGTTGGCAGAAGTAATATTTGTGATTTAGATGTTCCTCGGAAATGAAGATCCCATCTTCAGAGTGTTTGGAATGTAATATTGCATATATTTCATGAATAATTTATGTTGAAAGAGAGTAACTGTTTATAATATTGGTAATTTAGTGTTGTATTTATGGTAGCAAATACAGTAACCCAGTTTTCCCTTTCTTTGCTACTAAGCCGTAAAATTAAAACTATAAAACAGTAAAAAGTTAACTAGTTTAACATAATTTTGTTTCTAGAAAAAGTTTGATAGGTTTGCGTTGTGGACTGTTGGACCAGTTTTTATTTTTATTATTTTTGGTTCCTTTGTTCATGTGGGGAGTTTTGCTTCTATGTCATTATGCATGCGTCCAGTGTCTGTAGGTAAATTGGAAGGCTTTTGAAGATAAACATCATGACTTAAGACCTTTACATAGCCCTACAGAGTAGCCGTAGTAGTGAAATGACTGCAGTTGGTGGCTTTCATATGGATAAAATAATTTTACATAAGAAACGCACCTAGGTAGGAATATTTTCTATGTTATATACAGAATAATTTAAAATGATTACATACTAATATATATACCCCATCAGACAATTAAGCTTTAATAGATTCTGAATGAAGTGTTTTTTTTTCTCTTGGACCTCAAATGTGGATGATGCATGATCATGCAGATTCTAAGAGTACTATTTTTTACATAATAGGTTTTCAGTATTGGAAATCTATTAGTTAACAGGCAAAGAAAGTATTGCCCCAAAATGAAATCTTTGCTCAGGCAGCACCTATTAGATCTAATATAAACACGAACTTCAAGTTTAGAATGGCCCCAAGAACTTCCAGGACAATAGCTTGTTTGAGCTCAGATTTTTCCAAAGCAGTTTGGCTCTAACATTGTGGGGCTGAGCATATCTGCTTCATTTTTTCACTTCTGTCTGCCGCTTTTTTCTTCACTGTGTTATTTGAAATATTGTTAAGATTTGTCTGTCTTGATTTGAAGATTTGGGACATAGGAGGACAGCCCCGCTTCCGGAGCATGTGGGAACGGTACTGCAGAGGGGTCAATGCTATTGTGTAAGTTGCCTGCCTTCCACCCCCCGCCCCCCCGCCCCCAGTATAGTCAGTTTAGGTTTCAAGGGAATAAGTCATTTTTCATACTTTTAAAGGCTTAATTTTTATTTTTGGCAGTAAAATCTTTTTTAGGTATTTTCTTAGTATAATTTCCCATTAACATCAGACTTTAAAAAATTAATCATCAAATGAGAGTTTTGTTTTATTCTCTATGTTGCCAAGAGCTAATGGATATACATGTTTTACTGTCATGTCTTAGCCCCCTAAAGAACAGACATTTCTCTGCTGATTTTATTGATGTATAGTTGATTAACAGTATTAGTTTCAGGTGTACTGCATAGTGATGCAGTATTTTTGCAGATTATATTCCATTATGGGTTATTGAAAGATAATGGGTATAATTTCCTGTGCTGTATCATATATCCTTGAAACTTACCTAATTCTGTATATAGTAGTTTGTATCTGTAGAACAATCTATTAAAAAGTATTTTGGGGTGACAGCCTTTTAAAATCTAGGACTTGATTTTGATCAACAGTTTCAGTAGTATAAATTAAGAAAATTAAAAATTTGTTCATTGTGATCATCAAAGAATGTGGTGGAGGCATTTTGAGAGCACTTTTTTTTTAAAGTTACATGATAGATGCTGCAGATCGTGAAAAGATAGAAGCCTCTCGAAATGAACTACATAATCTTCTAGATAAACCACAGTTACAAGGAATTCCAGTAAGTGGTTAATTTTACATTATATGATTATAATATTTGTAGTTATATTATTAAAAGTTTAGTTATGCATTTTTGTTAATTATGTTTGAAATCAGTAGAGTGTCTTAGTTGTTTTAAAGTCTGGACAGCTTGTATTTACTGAGTATCCATCATGTGCTGGGCAGTGTGCTATTTAGTTATTTCTTAACAAGCTGTTTAGTGAACTGTATGTAGTAGAAGCAGTGCTTAGTCCTGGGGAAATAGTAGTGAGCAGAAGTAGATAGAAACATTCTTCCTGCCATCATGGAGCTTATGGTTTAGTAGGAAACTAGGTAGATGATATGAAAATGGCTTGAATAATGCAGCTCTGATTAAGTGCTATGAAGGAGAGATACAAGGGGCTTATGGAGTTGTAAGTTACAGGGCAGATTTGATATAATTTGAGAGAAGAAAGAAAGATTCCCCAAGGAAGTGCTACTTGAGCTGAGATGTGAGGGATGTGTAGGCATGTGAGGGATGTGACAGTTGGAGGAAAAGAGAGTTGCAGGCAGCGGCTCTTAGGTAGGAGGAAGTGGGGTTTGCGAGGAGGCTGATGTCTCTAGAGTGCTGAGCAGAGTGGGTGGGTAGAGCATTGTGAGCCTGTGACAGCAGGGGTACTTCAGGAGGCTGTGCTGGGTGGGACTGGGGGTTTTAAATGCTCAGACTTATTATCTAAATCATTCTTATTTCAGTTTAAAAATGGATTGCACGGGGACTGTTCCCAGGGGGTGCTAGTGGTAAAGAACTCACCTGCCAGTGCAGAAGACGTAGGAGACCCGTGGGTTCGATCCCTGGGTTGAGAAGATCCCCTGGAGAAGGGCATGGCTACCCACTCCAGCATTCTTACCTGGAGAATCCCATGGACAGAGGAGCTTGGTGGGCTACAGTCCATGGAGTGGCAAAGAGTCAGACACGACTGAAGCAGCTTAGCATAAGGAGGACAGTTTTAGGAAGCTATTGAAACAGTTTTCAAGTTCAAGACAGTTTTGAACTTGTCTTGGCAAAATAGAGTACCATGGATTGGGGTGGTCATAGACAAGGTTGTGAGAAGGAAATAGATGTGGAGGCTATTTAGGAAGACAGTCCACCAGACTTAGAAGGGAAGATAAACAGGATAATTCCTAGTTCCTGGCTAATATGGTTAGATGGAAGGTGGTGCCATTTGTTGAGTGAAAGAATGCTGGAAAAGGCCCAGGCTTTACCTTCATGACAAGGTCGTGAGTGTCAGATCCCTGAAGTTAGTTATCTCAGTTAGTCATCACAGTGTACTGAGGTTGATGGTGTGATCCCTTCTGGTAACAGTTGTTATTTGTGCAGGATCACATGGCGACTAGTGTATTGCACAGCCAGGTTTTGAATCTATTTATTTCAGACTTCAAGGCCTATCCTTTTTCTTCTATATTAACTAGTTCTGCATGTTGTTATTCAGTCGCCTAGTCATGTCCGACTCTTTGTGACCCCATGGACTGCAGCATGCCAGGCCTCTCTGTCCCTCACCATCTCCTGAAGTTTGCCCAAATTCATGACCATTGCATTGGTGATGCCATCCAGACGTCTCATCCTCTGACACCCTCTTTTCCTTCTGCCCTCAATCTTTGCCAGCATCAGGGACTTTTCCAGTGAGTCAGCTGTTCGCATCAGATGACCAAAATATTGCATACCATAAGTTAAAAAAAAAAAATCTTGTTCCCCGTGAGAGTTCTTAGTAGTAAACAATAGAAAGCTGTTTAACTAGAGAGGAATTCATTGAAACAATATTGGGTAGTTTACAGAGTCTTGAGAAGGCTGCCCGTGACCTTGTTGAGAAAACACACTGGAACAGGGGAAAGCTGAGCAGCTGCTAGGACCACATCCAGATTGACATCATACAGTAAGTCTGGTGACCCCATGCAGTTTGTGAACACCAGACACAGTTACTCCAGTGGAAGGTCATTTAGTTGATGCCCCTTCCGTAGCAGAATGGGTTTAATATTCCTGCTTTCTTGTAAAACTGGCTCTGCACTCAGAGTTTTGGTTGATCATAGATTATATGTCCATTCTCTAGCAGAAAAGAAGGCTGGAAAAGAAATTACCTACAGAAGCAAGTAGCTTTATTGGGAGGCAGAGTCATAAGGTGGAAGATTTCTTTGTTTTTTTCTTTGAAAGACTTCTTAAATGTAGGAAGAAGACTAAGATGCCAGGCAATCCCAAAACTGAGAACTGATCACAAATGACCGGGACGTATTTTTTTTTTAAACTCACATAGACCCAGGTTGCGAACCTGGGGTGACTTAGTAAAACTAGTGAAAGTGTTAGTCGCTCAGTCGTGTCTGACTCTTTGTGACCCCGTGGACTGTAGCCATGAGGCTCCTCTGTCCACAGGATTCTCCAGGCCAGAATACTGGAGTGGGTTGCCATTCCCTTCTCCAGGGGATCTTCCCAACACAGGGATCAAAACCTGGTACTTGCATTGCAGAAGGATTCTTTACCTTCTGAGCCACCAAAGTTTGGAAAGGGGTAAGAATGGGAGAAGGGAGGACAGGCTGCCCAGGGGTGCCGAGATTTGGCTTTTGGCTCTCTGACCCCTGCGATTTTAGCATTCTTCCGAGAGCTCTTGGTGCTCCTTGCACTCTGTGCGTCTATTCTTGGCTCGCTCTTTGTGAGAATAAGAGTCTAGGGCCTGTGAGTAGAATCAGTCACAGTGTCTGGAGTTGAGGGTAGGGGTGGGACTTGGATTAAGTGAAAGACATAGGTTTGACGCGTGTCTGATGAGGCGACAAGGTGGACATGGTGTGCACTTCTTAGGCTTGGCAAAGATACAAGTTCTTGGAGAACACTGTCTCAGAGTAAGGATGTTAGCAAATACATTATGTGTACTCACAGTTTTTGCTTTCTGTAAGGTAGAAAGGAGATACCCCAGAAAGACAGAATGGTTTTGGGATGCCCCTCTCCACTTTCCTCTTTTTTCAAAGCACATCTAGTAATCACATGACATGTTTGTTCTCAGAGTTGATGGCTACTGTATTTATCCTGATTACGAAACTTACCCATTGTCTTAGAATATTTATACATGATATTTTATAGGATGGATGTAGAATTTTAAAGTCTTATATACATGTTTACTGTTAGATTAATGCCTAACAGATAACAATGGTTGAAAATCATGCCTCCTCCACCCTTGGCAGTTAAGATCATATTCACATTTTGGTAAAGATTTGTTAAGAAATAACAGAATGCCTACCATAGACTTAGAATATCTTAAATAGAAGTTGGTAGCCACGTATTGAATTAGACATCTGCGTGGCATTAATAGAAGTTAGAGTAAATGCTATTTGAATTATGAAGTGAATGAGATAGGCCACTGGTCGTGTAAATATGCTTTTAATACTATGGCATGAGGTAACCTCCTAATTTTACTGTGTACACACGTGAATATGCTTCTGTGACATTTTCTTACACAAAATTTACTCAATGACTTTTCTTTTTAAAGGTGCTAGTACTTGGAAACAAGAGAGATCTTCCTAATGCCTTGGATGAGAAACAGCTAATTGAAAAAATGTATGTCTTAAGAATGAATGATGGGTTTTTTTAAAAAAATCGGTTCTATTTTGCCCACTGTTTTGTTTAGCTTTGCTCCATTATTTACTAATGATCATAGCCCTGTTTTGGGGTAGATAAACTTGACATACTAGAGAAGTAAACCCGTAAAATTTTATTAGTAATAACATAATTTCTTCAGTATAATAATTTAAAAGAACAAGTGAAATTGAGCATAGAGTGATAAGATGACAATTGTTTTAAAAGCCCAGACTTACTTTCCTAATTCTGCTTCTTACAGGAATCTGTCTGCTATTCAGGATAGGGAAATTTGCTGCTATTCAATTTCTTGCAAAGAAAAGGATAATATAGGTAAGAAATGACTGATATTTGTGGAGAAGTTGATATCAATAGAAGGGATGTCTCATTCTTTTTACTTTCTTACCTTTATTTCTGTTTACTTGATTTCTCCTATAAAGTACTGTTGCTTTTGCCTCAGGAAAAAGAGTAGGCATTATACCTTTTGGCAACAAATACAGTATCCTGAACCTGCTCTGTGCTATTTAAAGAAGTAAATGCAATAAAGACATGAAATTAAACATTATGTGCTATCAGGTTATTGTATTTTTGCCGACCTAGTGTCTAACTGTGCTTTATAACAGAATGATGTTCTTGAAATAATATTTAACAGAAGTTGGTTTACAGGCACTGTAAGGATTTTTCATTTATCACACCAGTATATTACTGCAGTATGTTAGCACTCGCAAGTATAAGCCAAAAATAACCCTTTATCTACTTAATGTTTTGTATTAATTTCCTAGGACTGCAAAGTACCACAAATGAGGTGGCTTAGAAACAGCAGAAATTTATTCTCTCAGGTTTAGGAGGGTAGAAGTTTGGTATCAGTGTCAGCAGGGCCGTGCTCTCTCTGATGGCTCTAGGGGAGGATCTTTCCCTGCCTTTTCCTGGCATGTGGCTGCCGGCAGTCTTTGACCCTCTTTGGTTGTAGCTTTGTATCTCCACCCTCTTCCTCTGGCTTCAGCATGGCTTTCTCCTCTGTGTGTATGTCTGAGTATCTATTTTCTTTTCTTACAAGGACACCTGTTACTGGATTAGGGCCAACCCTAATCCAGAATTACCTCATCCTATGTCTGCAAAGACCCAATTTCCAAATAAATTCTGAGGTTCCGAGTGGATGTGAATTTTTAGGGGTCACCATTCAATCCAGTACAGTATCCATAAAGAATAAATATGTCTGATTCAACTTCAGTCTGTTACTTTGGTGAGGGATTATTTAATTAAAGTGTATTGGCATGGGGAAAATCAGAAGGTTAAAAAAAAGCAAAGAAAGAGAAGTGTTTGATAAGATGAAAGGCTTTTCAGTGTTAGCTGCTCAAGTGAAAAGACCAGTAACAGTGCAATAAAAAATACTCCCTAGTAAAAGATAACTTTTTGACAAAAGCTTCTCAAGCCGTCTTGTCTGGCATGACAGACTCCACTGAAGTCTGAAAGGCGAGTTTGATGTGTGTGCCTTGAAGCAGATGGGTAGGAACCTAGGGATTTTCATGGCTCCTTCACTACTCCCAGTTGGTGGTCACTGGTGAAAAATTTCCTCTCAGTGGGTCACTGTGGAAAAAGGCTCTCCATCAGGGCTGCATAGTGGCTAGAAGTAGCGTAGGCTTTGGAGTAAGGCAGCCTCAGTGCGGAACACCTGGTCCTAAGTTCCTTTCTCACTGGCCTTGGACAGAGCACTTAAACTCCCTGATTTCTGCATTGTACTCATCTGTAAAATGGGGATGGTGGCAGGAACTTCAAAGCTCTCTTACAGGAGTGAGTAAAAAAATGAATTGCAGTGTTTAACTTGTGGGGGACATCACAGGAGTATATTCGTTTTCTCTTGCTGCTGTCAGTCAGAAGCCTGTCACTGATCTCACTGAGCTAAAGTCTAGGACTCTAGAATTACAGGCGAGCTCCTTCTGGAGACCGTAGAGGGAGAATCCGTTACTTAGCCCTTTTCCGCTTCTAGAGACTGCCTGCTCTCTTGGCTCATGGCTCCTTCCCCATCTTCAAATTCTCTCTCACGCACCATTCTTCCATAGTCATTTCACCAATTAAAAAAGTACATCAGGATACAATGTAATAAATCAGTAGTGCCAAAACAGTGTGTTTAAAAGGTTTTTTGACACTTTTTCTTTAGCCTTTATTTCAGTATGTATGGTTTCTCACCATACTTTTTTCCCCAGTCATTTCCAGTCTGTATCTCAGCTCCTGCCCTTTTCCCCTCAAACCTGCTCTAATTAGCTTATAGTACTGATGGTTTTTCTCACTGATTCTGGGCTTCCTTTAAAGACCACCCAGAGCAGTCTGAGCCCACTACATTGCTGATGGACACAAACTCTCCTCTGTTAATTAGATAGAATAAGTGACTTGTTATTTTGGGATCATCTAGCTCATTTGAGAACAGACTGTTCCAGCACTTAGGGTTACTTCAAGTTTATTTAAAATGTTTTTCCTATGTTGAGGGGAACTCTTCTTAAGTTTTAAGCTGTGCCCCCAAGAGAGCATTTGCTTACACAGCAGAGGTTTTCATGGAGGGATTATTTTTCCCCCAGGGACATTTGGCATTTTTTCCCCCTGGAGACTCTTTCAGTTGTCTTAATGAGGAGAATGATGCTGGCATCTAGTGGGTGGAGACCAGAGTGGTCCTAAACGTCCTATCGCCTCCAGAGCTGAGAATTGTTCAGCCTAAAATGTCAGTAGTGGCAAGATTGAGAAACCCTGTTCTATACTAACCATGATTTTTAGTACGTTGTGCTATTCTGTAAATCCATTAGTCCCTTAAATTTTCTCTGGAGTTTTCCGACATAGGGGAGGGGAAAGTGTTGGAAGGGGTAGAAAAAAACCCTTATTTTCTGCTGTGACAAACTAGTCAGATACTTTGCTCATTTATGAAGGAACTGCAGAACTGGTGAGACCTTCTTAATGCCCTTTAAGCCTAATCGTGACAGTTTACTTAAGAGCTCCATGGTCACCAGGTTTGTGATCGTAGAATTCCTGGTTCACTTCATATTATTATCAAGCTCAAGGAAACTGATCCACTGTTTAACTAGATTCAAAATTACTTTGTAAAGCCTGTTTATTTGGAGCGAGAAGTGCAACAGCCAAGTCAACCTTCTTGAGTAAAAAAATCTCAGAATACTCTCCTTAATTTCAGCTTTTGTAATATATTTTAGTACCAAGTTTACGAATTTTCTAAATTGCTCCCCAGAGTATTCATTGCACATGGGTTGGGTTGTATGTTATACTTGCAGCTTTCTAATGGGGAACATGAGGTCCCTTAGTTTCATTAGTAATATGTCCTCAACCTACGCGTAGGGTAGATTATTTCAGGGAAGATGGTCTTTTCGAAGATGGTTGATACTTGTGGCTTTTTTATTATAGAGGTAACTAACTCCTTCATCTGAATATCTTACTTTTTGCCTTTTAGTCTGGTCTTAAGGATTCATCTGTCTTTAGGGTTATGACTTAAGTCCAGTGTCCATAGGTTTGTTTGTTTTTACAGTGTGTTTCTTAAATATTTAAACCTAGTCATTTCACTTTCACATTTCCCTTTCCCTCCATTCAGTTCCAGTGATTGTGGCTTTGCTCATATTATACACTGCTGTCCTCCTTTTGAAGTGCAAATGACCTGCTTCAACATTGTTTCCCCAACTCTGAACAGGTTGTGTCTGTTCAGATCTCAGCTCTAGGCTCTTTTTTATATACAGTGTTTGTCTTACAGTTTCTGTAATGAATGTTAGCTGGAAAATTGGGAGATTGAATATTCTCCAGGCTTGGAGAAGAGAGTGCTGCTTCTAGTAGATGCTCATGTATCCTTTATGTGGGTAACACGTTTTAAAGAACTCAAGGGATAGTAATTCAGTGTTTTGCTTTAGCTGCCTTCTTCTGTCAAAAGCGCTTTTCCTGGCTATTCTCAGCCACTGTAGCTTCAGTTGCCACCTCCACGATGGTATCTCCGTCTCTTCCTCAGATCTGTACAGCTGGAACTACCTGCTGAACGTCTCCATGTGTTAACCTTCTGTACCTCAAACCTGATGTACTCACTGCCGAATTCTCAGTCTTTTTCTTTCCCAGATCTGTTCTTCCTTTAGCCACTGGGTTAGTCAGCAGCTCCATGATAAACACACATTTATTCAGGCGAAAAGATTCTTTCTCACCCACTGCATTTGGTCAGTCCTGTTAGTTCTGTATTTTAAATATGCTTCCCATTTTATTCCTCTTTTCATACAACACCCGATTTGCTTCAGGCCTTTGTCCCTTTCCTGTTCCTGTTGAGAATGATCAGTCTCTGTACCGGCAGCCAGCCCAGGTGCCCTCTTCCGTTGCCATTGTTGAACTTGCTACAGTGAACTTAGAGTTTACAATAAACAGGATAGCTTCCCTGCTTAAAATTCTCCAATGACTTCCTATTGACTTGAGAATAAAATCCCAATTTCTGAGCCTCCTAGAATGGCACATAAGGGTATCTGGCTCTCTCTAGGCCTGTGGTCGGAGAAGGCAATGGCACCCCACTCCAGTACTCTTGCCTGGAAAATCCCATGGGTGGAGGAGCCTGGTAGGCTGCAGACCCATGGGGTTGCTAGGAGTCGGACATGACTGAGCGACTTCACTTTCACTTTTCCCTTTCATGCACTGGAGAAGGAAATGGCAACCCACTCCAGTATTCTTGCCTGGAGAATCCCAGGGACGGCAGAGCCTGGTGGGCTGCCGTCTATGGGGTCGCACAGAGTCGGACACGACTGAAGCGACTTAGCAGTAGCAGCAGTAGCAGGCCTGTGGTGCTCAACTGAAGACAGCTGTGCTCCACAGGGGCTGTTTGGTGATCCCTGGAGACATGAATGTTTTCACAGCCGAGGGTGGGGGGTGGTAATAATGTCATCTTGTGGTCAGGGTTATAGATGTTGCAAAATATTCTACTATACATAGGAAAGATTCTCCCCTCCACCTTCCTAGCAAAGAATATCCAGCCCCCAACGTCAGGGTGAGCTTGAGAACCCCTGCTCTAGCCTTAGCAGTGAGCGGCATCCCTTCCCCATCCCTGCGCTTCAACCACCTCTTACCACTTGTCATCCATCCAGAGCTCTCCATAGTTTCCTGCCTTTGTTTATTCTTTTGTGGTTTCTTGTGCCTGGAATTCTGTGAGGGCCATCCTCCAAACCCAAATGATACTTGTATATTTTCCAACTATTATATGCTAAAAGCCCTTTGAAAGTAGAGAGGGCTTCTCCCATCTCTGTGCATTCCTGGAACTTCACATACAATACCTGATCTTACAGGCAATCACTAAACTTTTGAATGAATAAAGAAAGGCACAGACTGTTCTGTACAGAGTTTAACTCTTAAATTGGAGACTGTTCAGTTCCTCATGTTTCCAGATTAACCTCTCAAAGGTCAGGTAAGAAGAACAGTAGTACAGATGCAGATATCGATGTATTCCAGCAGTAGAGAGGCAGAAAAGAAGAGGGCAGACCTGACATGTGCTTTGAAGTAGCCGCATTTTAAATATTATCTCTGAGATCTAGTTTCTTCACTTTGATGTCTTAACATCTTCACTTTTTTTCCCTCCATCTTTAGATATCACACTTCAGTGGCTTATTCAACATTCAAAATCTAGAAGAAGCTGAAGCATCTCCTGAAGTCTTCCAGTCCTTCCTGGCTCTAATCCTAGAATTATTGTCCGTTCCTCTGAAGTACTTCCCAGAATACGGTCCTTCCTAAACCCAAGAAATTGCCTTTTTCAAAGTTTATTTCTCATGTGCACTGCTGAAGATGTGTATCCCTAATCCTTCATAAAGAATCAGCTAGAGTTGTCATGATAAAGTCAACACACACAAAAAGACTTCCTATACATACTTGTCTTTAACAGTGTGTAGAGCTTTTTTTTTTTTTAACAAAAAAACAAAACACACTTTTAACCATCTTAAATCAAGAAAAATTGCGTACTTCTGTTCTGGTCTTTCTGGGCCAGGTTTTTCTATTGGTTTTCAGTAAATGTCTATCTATGATATTTCATTATAGAGTCCAGTAGCTTAATACTGATACTGACTTGATACAGCATGAAGCAAACCTTTAGCCTGACTCACGTGGGATAGAAACATAATGTTTATGTATCTCACAAATGCATGTGAAATGTATAATTACACCTTAGGAATTTTAAAAAATGGTCTGCAAAGAGTGAGCAGAGGCACCAGATCAATGTTGTTACTGGTTCTTTACACTGGGAAGATGTTAGGCAATGAATTTTAAACACATTCTGCTCTGTGAGACTTCTTCATCTCCAGAAAGCAGTTGGGGGTACGGGAGGAACTGAGGCATGCTGTTTTGTATCTGTCCAGATCATTACTTCTATATTTTTTCTCCTTTTTTCTCTCCTGGTTCAACACACTTTTTTAAGGGGTTGGGAATTGAAGATTTTCTCAAAAGCTTTCATGAATTTAGAGCATTCCAGCCAATATAATAAAATGTGTTAAGAATGTCAGACTGTTCACACACCTGTTTGTTCTTTCTCTGTCCAGTTATTAAACCAGTGTTGCTGCATGACACTCTTAACTCTTGACTTTTTATATTCAGTCATGAAGTTGACTTTCAGCACAATAGATACTTAGAGACAAATAAAAAGTCTTATTTTTCTCTCTTACTGATACAAGCTTTGGCACTGTTTTGTCCGGTGCCATTGGACATCCTGATTATTGTGACAACTCTAGACCTGCCTGCTTTCTCTGATGTAGTCATGCCTAGTGTCCGCAGGTTGTTGAATAATCACACAGAGAGCGGAGGAACCAATGCTGTCTATTGTTTGCTTCTGTGCTCCAGAGATGTGTACAGACTTCCATGAACATGTTTTGTAGCTTAGTGATCTCCATACACATAAAGGGACATAGGAAAACTGGATCACTTGTAAATCGTTACTTACATAGCCCACTGTAGTAGCTAAAAGTCTGTGGTACGCCTGCTTATGTGTTGCCTCACACTGTGTGTGATTTTGTTTCTTTTGTTAAGCAGCACTCATGTAGACAGTGCATTTCCAGACGTGTTGAGCACTCAAAGTGCAGTCAACCGTAAGTTCTTTTAATGATACCAGTTTTAATTTATAGACTGCCATGGCCTTAAAAATATTCTGTACAAAATACTGCACCGTGTTGCACAGACACTACTTGCTTTCCTCCACTCACATTTTTATGAGTAGAACCTCAGCTTGTAAAATTCTGTTCTTACTCTTTGATGCATGTTGCATACTTCCCTGATGGGATGGATGGTTCTGTCAAACAAAGGGATATGTAAACTTGCTACTGTATGTCAACACCATTAATGGTCACTGTGAACCATTACAAAGAATGTGGCAACTTGCCTGTGCCTAAAAGGAGGAACCAGAACTAGAATGTGTGACTTTGCGGGGACCGCATAGGTTCGTTTAATTGACCTACAGCTGAACCCTAATGTGTTTGTGTGTCTCTTCATTGCTTCCAGCATTTCAAGACATCCAGACACTACTACCAACATTTTCCTGTGCATTAACTTCTGCATGTGAAACCTAACAGTTACCGAACTTTGTAAATATGTGAATTTTTTTAATTTAGGTGGATGCATTTTTTTGTCTGTTTACTGCTCTTCTCAGCTTTATTCAATAAACTTGCATTTTGAGGGTTGTATTGACAGTTTGAACTTAAAATATGCATCATGATGGAAGGTGCTGACACATTGGAAAGGGGGTGGAAAGGTACCATGAACACAGTCTATAGACCATGTGCTAGAAGGGAATCAGCTCAGCTCTCAAAGAAGTAGGTCTGTGGGCCAGTTAAAATTGAAACAAGCACTTAAATATTCACAGGACTGACACTGCGATTTGTGGGTGGGATGGAGGCAATGATATTACTTGTACTGGGCTTTCCTGGTGGCTCAGTGGTAAAGAATCCACTCCCAATGCGGAGACTTAGGTTTGATCCCTAAGTCGAGAAGATCTTGTAAACTGTCATAATAACACCAAATTTAGGACTTTTTGAAAATAAGTGGCAAGAGCTAGTTAAGCATTTTGTAATCCAGTTTTTAAAATCATAACAAAACTATTAATAAACTGAAATTACAAGACATGTCTCCTTACTGACTTCAGTTCCAGAATGAAAAGATTAATTAAAGTATCAAACATGGTGGTTTTCCCAAAGAAGCACACTTCTAAAGTAAAGCATTTGATCTGTTTTGTTTAGTATATTATCTTTCACACTGTGAAAGGGAACATTTATTCCATGAAAGCTATTGGAGAAATGATTTTATGTATTTTTTCAGAGAAGTTCAACTTGGCTTTTCTTCAGTATTCACACTGTCACTCTGTACAACCAAACAGTGTTGGTCAGTTACATGTGTGTTTTTACATTTCTAGGATAGAAGTAACTGGATATCAGGTTTAAGTTTTTTATTGAATTGGTGGAGCCATATAGTCAAGCCATCAATTTGGTCCTCAGCAGCTTCCTACTAAAGTGGTATTTTGAAGGAGTGTTTTAGGAACAGGGTGGGGAGAGGATATAAATTTAGCTTACTCTACCCTCCGTTCTAAGTCTATATTTGCTTTCAAAAGTTGAGACTTCTAAAATTAGTCCCTTTGATTCTGTCAAGTAAATTGGATGAATTGGACTCTGTCTGCTTTTGTGTTTATTGTTTTTGACTAAGGAACTAATTGCCTTGTGTATTCTTTTCCTGTAGGATCCAGTCACACTGAAATGTTGCTTTGGTATTATAATTCAACCTTTTCGGGCACTGGAGGATTGAGAACTGGAGCATTATTTTTACTGTAGCTGGAACCATATCTGTAACGTCCAGTTGGCTGAATGTGTGTGCGTGTGTGCTAAGTCGCTTCAGTCGTGTCCGACTCTGTGCTATCCTATGGACTGTAGCCCAGCAGGCTCCTCTGTCCCTGGGATTCTCCACGCAAGAATACTGCGGCGGGTTGTCTTGCCCTCCTCCAGGGGATCTTCCGGATCCAGAGATCGAACCCACATCTATTAGGTCTACCTGCATTGGCAGGTGGGTTCTTTACCACCAGCGCCACCTGGGAAGCCCAATTGGCTGAATGCTTTTCTCTAGAAATGTGTCATTGGGGGAACCACTATGTTCAGTATGTGAAATATTTTCATCTTGTTCCAAACTTTAAAGGTGGTACCTTCAGTAACATGTACATCAGTGAAGATACTTGAAAAGGAAGACCGTTAAAGCAAACACTAGGCTTGCCCGATTTCCCTTCAGTTTGCAGTTCTATAAACACGCGACCCACGGCAGGTGCTTCCTGTTGATTAGTAAATATCTTCCACACCATTTCTGTTTAAAATTCAGTTCCTAATAAAAATAGGTACTTTTGTAATGGCTGCATCTTGAATGTTCTTAGGAAAACGAGTCATTGATGTACTGCTGCTGCTGCTAAGTCGCTTCAGTCGTGTCCGACTCGGTGCGACCCGATAGACGGCAGCCCACCAGGCCCCGCCATCCCTGGGATTCTCCAGGCAAGAGTTCCTTAATCTGAACAGCAGCCAAAGTCATTCATTATTCCATTTCATTAACAAGCTGTCTCTTCCGTAAGGTAATTCTATTTTAAAATCCCAAGGTAGCTGGTGATTTAGGTAATATAGATTTCCTAGCAGGAATTGGGAAGGAGAAGACACCTTAGCCTTATTTTACTGGGACTTGCAGGTCTTGCATTCATCAAAGGATTGTGGTGGGAAAAAACTGTCACCTTAAAATGCTTCCTTAGCTTGGTTCCATCAAGAGTGCTGGATGGGTGTTTAAGAGAATGAATTCTTTTCTTTGCTGTTAACAGTTGTGTGACTGGTGAGTTGCGGAACCCCCTTTGGCTCTGTAGTTTTCCCTTATGAAGAGTAGAGGATTTCTAGTATCATTTCTCCCACTAACGAGCTCTGGTTCTAGCAGCCTAGAGATGTGGATGGTGGTGAGACAGAAGGCAGGGAAGAGAAGAAAATGCCCACTGGTACTAGAGTCCCAGTGATTATGTTAAGTGTTGTGTGTTCCTCCTAAAATAATCCTAAAACCACGGAAATGTTTACATTTCGTAACTTAAATTTTAACGTAGTTAAGGGCTAGAGATCACAGACATTTTACAGAATGACATAATAGCTTACATTTTGTCTGAAGGAAATGCTGTAGCCACATGGGCTTTGAAAGCCATTAAAAATTTTCAAGCATTTCTCCCAGACTGCAAAAAAATATATTCTGGTATACAATGTGGAAAAATATAAACCACATATATACTGCCAATTTGGGGGCGCATGTTTAGAGTCAATGTTTAATACTTTATAACTGCTGTGTTGCTAGGGTTCTGCTGGAATTTATCTAGAGCTTGGAGAAACCTGGGCAGTTAGAAAATACTTCCTTTAAAGTAGTAAGGGAGGGGGAAATCCCCCAAGGAAATTATGCTCCCTTTTGAACTGGGGGAGTAGAACATCAACAGATTGCTAATTATAGTATGTCTCCAACCAGCTCTCACATAATCTACAGCCTTCAGTTTTGTAGTCTGTATTACATAATGTACTATCTTGTTTCTACGTTTTAAGAGAGTCCATATTTTCTACTATTACCCAATACATGAATTAGATGACTCCTTTTTCTACTTATATAATCCCCTAAGGAAAAATAAATCGTCTTACCACTAGCCAATTTATGAAACTGCTAGCTCTCCTCACCCTTAAGAGTTAAAAATTTGTATCATTCCTACTTTTTCTGGAATCATCAATAACTTAAGGGCTGAGGTATGTGGCACATGAATGGTGGTGATGAAAATCATTTCTTGTTGGAAACTTGCTGTGTTTGAGCAGTTTAGCAGTTAGAATGTGGGCAAGGAAAGTCACCACGTTTTTTCTAAATTCCATTTATTTTCCCAGTAATTTGATTTTTTTCATATGTAAGCCCCATTATTCACCCATGACCGACTTACCACTCTTCCACTACCATCACTCTTAATATCAATTACTTATCTTTTATAGTGTTCTCTTATTGAAAAAACAAATATAAACTTTTTGCTTTTATAAACATCACTCCAATGGATCATTACGTCCACGTGCAGCAATTCACAGAAACATAACTGGGTCAAAGAGTAAATGCCTTTGCACTTACTCTGGGAATTGCCACTTTGCCCCATTCAGGGGATGTACTAGTTTTTATTTCCACTAGTCTCTGTCCTCTGTGTCTTGCCAACCTAGTGTGTTGACAGACTTTGGGACTAATGCCCTTAAAACAGGTATGAATGATAATTCTCTACTGTCCAGTTTTAAAACAAATGTGAAATTTAGCTTTTCTTACCTAGCTAAGGAAACAGTATTACTGAATTAGGGAGTTGGATCTTTACCAAATCAATCATGGGGTTACAGGTATTCCCCCCCACTCTTTATTGTTTGTTTATTCTCCCTTACCCCCACCTTTATAAAGCAAGTATATATTGCTTCAGAAAGAAGCAGTAGTTAGAATTTTGAAAGTCATCATCATCACTTTTTTTTTCCACATTATTGTTTTGGGTAATAAATCACATAACTTCTTAGAGTAGAAAAATCCTTCCTTTTAATAGACTTTTAGTCCTGATATTTCACATAGGAAGCTCTGGGACTACTCTTTACGGTCATCAAAAAGGCCAGAGGTTTTTTTCTGGCTTTGCAGTTTTAGGAGGCTAGTGCATTGATTCACCCACGCAGGCTTACAAAACTGATTCCCAAAAGTATAATGTCTGTTTACAATGGAGGATATCTTTGAAGGAACTGTAAGATGACTGTAAGCAGTCATCTTCAACTATCAAAGTTGGATGGAGATTGAATGGACCCTGATGTGTGGAAGCTGGAACAGGTTGAGTTAAATAGAGCTGGAATTAGACTTGATTCAAAGCTTTTTCAACTGTTCTTAGGCTATGGTGAGTTTTGGCCCTTGTCCTATTTTATACTCGGTTTCCTTAGACACATTTTTTTCCTCCTAAAATAATGTTTTGACAATAGGGGCTTAGTTATTTAATTCATCCAACAGACCTCAGCTGGTTATGTTCCAGGTACTTCTATTAGATGCAGGTCTTAACAGAGTTCATGTGTCATAATAATAGAGCTCAAGCTTCCTAGGTGGATCATTGGTAAAGAATCGGCTTGCACTCTGGACACTCAGCTTCGATCCCTGGGCTGGGAAGATCTGGAGAGGGAAATGGCTACCCACTCCGGTATTCTTGCCTGGGAAATTCCATGGACAGAGGAGTCTGCCTACAGTCTGTGGGGTCACAAAAGATTCTGACATGACTTGGTAACTAAACAATAGCAATGATAGGGCTCACCATGTATGCAGCACTGTTGTAGGTATACTATATACAATAAATTTAATTGTCAATATGTGGTAAGTACTATCTTATCACCCTCATTTTACAGATGAGAGAACAGGTCCTGAAGAATAAATTCCCAGGGTTACTCAGAGGGCAGGGCTAAGATCTGAAGACCTGGCTGTTGGACTTCTGAATCTGGGTTCTTAGCTGTTATCTCTGGTGTGACCCATTTTTACCATAGTGCATTTCAGTGTTCCCTTTAATCAGTCCCCTGATGCTTTTGTGAGATTATGTATGGTAAAATCTATCACAAGTCAGTTACTTAAGGAGTTGATTTTTAAGATTGGGTTTTCTTGTTAGATCTGGGTGTTGTTCCAATCTTAGCTACATTTACCTTGAGGGGAGTCGAGTCTAAAGGGCTAGCACAAGATTTTTGTTATTACTGTTCAGTTTAATTGGAGAAGGAAACACTTTGTGAGTCTGACCCCTAAATCTTAGGCTGTGCAGGACACTAGTGTCAGCATTGTTGGTTTGGGAAGAGTAGGGAAGGACCAATTTTTTTTTTTTTCTTTGAAGGCCAGCTAGTTTCAGTGAGTTTCTGAGACTAAAGTGTGAGAAACCGGGGCGATAATTCTTTCTGCCAGGAGCCAACTAGCTTGGAGAACTTGAACCCCCCCTCAACCTGACTTCTTCCCTTTATGGCTTATGGAACAGAGCTTACAAGGTTTTCTGCAAAGATTAAATGAGAACACATGAAATTATGTTGAAACTCACTCAACATACACAACTGGCAGCTGTTGTCAGTTTGACCATGAAAAGCATCTTTCAAAAGTCAAATGGTTTTTCTCTGGTTATGAAAAAAGATTTGTTTTTGTTAGTTGCTGAGTCATGTCCGACTCTTTGCGACCCCATGAACCCATCAGAATTTTCCAGGCAAGAATGGAGTTCTCCGGGCAAGAATACTGGAGTAGGTAGCCATTTGCTTCTTCAGGGAACTTCTTCAGGGAACTGGTCCAGAGATTGAACCTGGGTCTCCTGCACTGCAGGCAGATTCTTGACTGTCTCTGCCTCCAGGAGGGCCCTGGTCTTACTTACATCTAATGTGAAGATAGGTGTTGTTACCAATGTGGTCTGTAGTTGACCGTGATGAGTTCGAATTTGCAATAAAAGAAGTTAGGAAACATAACGACACGGTCCTTAATATTCTCATTTACTTTGCAATGAGAGTAGGAGGAGGCAGACCTGAAAGTTGAGGATCGAGACCTGAAGTTGGACTTTTCAGCAGAGTCCCTAGGTGCCTTTCACAGAGAAGAATCTGTAGGCTAAAGATCCAGGCTCCAATTCTTTTTACATTCTTTTCAATGCTTGGGCAAGCCTATCTCAGGATTTTGGAGAAGAATAAGACTCAGTCAACAAAAAGGGCCTTACTATGTGCCAGCTACCTTGTATTATAATCAGATGTTTCTTCGGGTTCCTTCTCAGTCTCCATTATACCTCCTCTGTGTTCCTAAAAGTCCCCTGACCCTGAGAATGTTATGAGTATGCCACATGACAGCTTTGTCACCCTCTTAATCACTCCCCTCGTTCCTCAGCCAATCTGATTTGAACTAAGCATCAGGCCTTGCTTCTCAAGCTTTTCAGGAACCTCGGTATAACAGGCGCATGGTTTAAACTTACGGAGGGCAAAACTTGAGCAGACATTTCCAATGCAGCAAACAAAAGAAAACGAAACCCTTCAATTGTTACCATCACATGAAAGCAATAGTCCTTTGGAGCTGACATTTGCTACCTTACTAATTATGGAAAGATGGTGGTGGTGGTTTAGGTGCTCAGTCATGTCCGACTCTTTGTGATTGCATGGACTGTAGCCCACCAGGCTCCTCTGTCCATGGGATTCTCCATGCAAGAATACTGCAGAGGGTTGCCATTTCATTCTCTAGGGTATCTTCCCCACTCAGGGATCAAACCTGTATCTCCTGCATTGTAGTCTTTTTTTACCGCTGATCCACCACAGAAGCCCATAGGAAGCAGATTCAGAGGAGTAAAGATTTGACTAGGAATCTTTCCCACACCCCAAAGGTTAGGTCACTACCACAGTGTACAGGAGAGATGGTAGCAGTGGGAGGGGCAAGAAGCGACATGCTTAAATGAAAAAGTGAAAGTCGCTCAGTCGTGTCCGACTCTGGGACCCCATGGACTATACAGTCCATGGAATTCTCCAGGCCAGAATACCGGAGTGGGTAGCCTTTCCCTTCTCCAGGGGATCTTCCCAACCCAGGGATCGAAACCAGGTCTCCCGCATTTCAGGCGGATTCTTTACCAGCTGAGCCACAAATAGATAGGGTAAAAATAATTTGGTCGTGGCAGCGGCAGCCTTGATTCCTCCCACGACTCCTGATCCTTTTAAAAAAGATTCTTTACGTGACAAAGGCAATATAACCTACCTCAGTATTTCCTGAGATTGCCGATTGCTAAGAAATGCTCAAGAGCGCTCGTTACACATACATTCTCGGGACCTTCCTTTGGAGCTCGGTGGACAGGAGCTGGGAATATGGGTTTTACAGTCTCCGTGAGAGATTCTTACAAGTTAGCGTGTTTTAATAAAGTGCTAAAGGTACAAAGTAGGATGTATTAACAAAAAGAAATCAGGACACCGTTTTGTGCAGTCTTCAGCTAAATGGTAGGATCATCACCCCTACCATAGAACAGACAAATGAAAAACCCTGCCGTACAGAAATGCCCTTTTTCCTCCTCGTTCCTTACGTCTTTTATCTGTCACCATCCCTAACATAGAGCTGGAGTAGTTTTCTTCCGTCCCAGGTCTGCGGGAAACAGGCTCTACACGGAACCTGGCGGGCCCGTGGCCACGTTCTTGTCCAGCAGCTGGCTGCTCCCGTGCCGCGCTCCCATTGGCTGGAAGTTGCCTTGTCCCGAGCCGGAGTGGCCCCTACTCGCCACGCCAGCCGGTTCGACTCTGATTGCCCAGGGGGCGGGGCCGGATGCCGGCCCGGGGGCGGGGCAGAAGAGAGGGGCGGGGCCACGCGGCTCTGAGGACGTCCGGGCGGCCTATGGCGCGGTAGGGAGTCCCGGGCCGCTCCCTGCGAGGCCGGGCCGGGGCCGGGCCAATCCGGGCGACTGGGCGGGCGAATGCGGGGACTGGCCTGCCGGGCCCAAGGTGCTAGGGGTGGGGGGACAATGGGCCAGTTCCTGGTGCGTCACGAGGGAGTTCCTTAAAGGGGAAGTGAGCGGAGCTACGGGGCGGACGTGGGGTGCGGTGGTCGGCGGGGAAGGGCCCCCGCGTTTCAAAATAATGCCCGCGGCGCCCTCGCGACCATGCAATGGCGAGCGCTCGTCCTGGGGCTGGTACTCCTTCGGCTTGGCCTCCACGGAGTGCTGTGGCTCGTCTTCGGACTGGGGCCCAGCATGGGCTTCTACCAGCGCTTCCCGCTCAGCTTCGGCTTCCAGCGCCTGAGGGGTCCCGACGGCCCCGCGTCTCCCGCCTCGGGGCCAGCAGACCGGCCCGGGGGGCTGTCGGGGCCGTCGTGGCTGCAGCCGCCGGCCCCCGCGGCGGCAGAGGGGAGGCGGCGGCGGGCTCCGAGGCGGCCCGGGCAGGGCGTGTGCGGCCCGGCCCACTGGGGCTACGTGCTGGGCGGCCGGGGCCGCGGCCGGGACGAGTATGAGAAGCGCTACAGCAGCGCCTTCCCACCGCAGCTGCGAGCCCAGATGCGCGACCTGGCGCGGGGCATGTTCGTGTTCGGCTACGACAACTACATGGCGCACGCCTTTCCTCAGGACGAGCTCAACCCCATCCACTGCCGCGGCCGAGGACCCGACCGCGGGGACCCGTGAGTAGCACGCGCCGGCCCGACGCCCCGCACCGCGCGCCACACGCGCTTCCTTCCGTCCTCCGGGTTCCCCCGGCGGTGCCCGGGTGTTTAGTGTCCCGGGAGCAGCGCCCGACGCTTCGGCTCACCCCTTTTGAGGTCGGCCTGGGCCAAGGGAGGTGCGTGGATGGGCCGGTGGCTGTCTTCTGTCTTGATCCTCCTGGAATCTCTGAGTTACTGGACACCTGAGCTCTTTTACAGATGGGGAAACTGAGGCCCAGAGATCTGAAGAGACAGTGGCACTACCGAGGAGTGGCTTGGGCTGGGGGCCGGGGGTGGAGGGGGGCGCTTAGACATTCATCTCCAACCCTTTCTCCAGGTGAACGTCGAGTCAAGCTGAAACGCAGCTTCAAGACCAGCTCTTGCCTCCCCGCTTCTAGCCAACTTCAACTTAACTGTATAAACATATAAAAATTCAGGAGTTGATCCTGAGAAGGGACTTTTAAAGCCATCCAGTGCGTTTGAGGCAGAACACGGCTACAGTCTTTCTCCTTTATTACAGGGGCTGCACCTTAGGCTGAGGATGGTTAGGTGGAAGGGGGAGAGAGAGGTTGAGTGGTCCAGATTTAGGGTCCCGATACTCAGAGTGACATTCCTTGCCCTGTAGGGTCTGTCCCATAATCTCCCTCACTCTGGTGGCAGAGCTGTGAGGAAAGATCTGCCAGGCCTCCCCTTCTGTCAACCGTTTTTGCAGAGGCTGAGCTCAAGGGTCACTGCTGTTGACCTCAGAGTCCAAGAGGGCAACACTCCCAGCTGAGGACCTCCTAGCTGGAGGGAACCAGTGTGCCTTGACACTAACCCTGTTTGACTGGATAGGTGACTGTCTTTCTGGATAGGTGACTGCTCGCTCCCCTCGGGTGGGACTGGAGGGGTTGGGCTGCAGGTCTCTTTGGACATTGGAGGCTTGTGATTTCCTTCAGCTGACGAGAAGCAGCCAAGTTCAGTCCTTAGGTCCTAAAAAGGAACCCATACACTAAAGGGGATTGAAGAGTTTTAAAAATGGTTTGATTATCTACAAATTCTTGTTTTAAATTACATTTGGAGAGAATGATTTTTCGTGAAGCCATGGGCACATCCCGGGTTAACTTAAAAGGACTGGGCCTCTCTAGAATTGTAGGAAACTGATGACTTATTTTTTCATCTTTCACCGTATCAGGCTTTATACACAGAAGTGTATTTTCTATCTCAATTTTTTTTTGGAGAGAATTTTTAATTAAAAAATATTACTGGGCTTTTCCAGATTGGGGGAAATTGAGTTGTGTTGCTTAACTGACTTCCTTTGCTTCCTTATGACATGGTTTGGTTTGACTGTTCAGTGACAGTCTGGATAAGTTGGGGTCAGGTCGCTTTGAGACAGATAGATATGTTGCTGTTGCAAAGATGGAGTTAGAAGTATCGAAGGGATACCGTATGAGAAGAGTTGTGCCCATAGGTTAATAATAAACCTTTTGGTTAGTCAGCCTTGGTGTCTTTGAGGAGATGAAAGAGCTCTGGGATTATGGCAGCCTTGAGTAGACGCTGGCCACTTGTGAAGTGAAAAGTTAGTTTTTCTTCCTCCTTTTCCTTTAATATAGCTACTCTCAGACTTTAGTATCTTTTGAGGAAACGGTAGGCCACATTTACATCTCTGAAATAAATAGCCAGTAGTGAATATATTCCAGATATTTATTTTAAGCAGATGTATTCTTATAATTGTTGTCAAATGACTTCTCACGATTCATGTAAAAAATAGAATAACTTAATTATTTGAATAATATGTAGAAAGTACAGAAATGAAATACGAGTGCTAAACATACGTGTCTTTTCTTTTTAGTCACATTTACTTAAGGCTTAACTTGCCTGTCTTGTTTGACTGGAGATAGAGTGAGGAATATTGACATGAAATAAATAAAGCCGGAACACTGTTTAAAAATAGCAACTGTTTCTGTCCAGCTACAGATCACTATGCAAACTCAGTTCCTCTCACATCCCCAGTTTGGGTTGGAGGATCCAAATTCAAGTTCCTTCAAGTGAATCTGGATATTAAAAATTTGCAGTCTCGTGAACCACAATGTTATTTCAGACCTTGAGTACGTGACCCTTCTTTTCTTTCTGTCCAACGCTATTGCAATTCAAACAAGAAAGCAAATCAAACCAAGCCTATACTGGCTCCCACATGGACTGGTTCCTAGGCACCTCTCGTTTAGGATGGCTCCTCCACATTCCTCTTCCTTCCTGAAATCCTGGCCTGTTCAGAAGCAGGCTCAAGTCTTTTTTTTCCATGATGTCATTGAACTGTTTGAAGATGACTGTCCTTGATCTACTCAGTTCTCCTTTTGGGTCCTTTCCTTGAAGCTGCTGTTCCACGTTTTAATATTGCATGACAGTTGAATACTGTTGTGAGTTCACCTTCCTTTCCCTTTGTCTTGTCTCCCCAGATTATCAAATCCCTGGAACACAGGGACTGTTTTTTACATTACCTCTGTGCCTACACAGCACCAGGTAGATTTCTGAACAGGTTCGGTATATGTGGGAAGTTTTTTTTTTAACACATACCTTTAATTTTGAACACACTAGATGAGCATTGTTAGCTGCATCACCAGAAATTTTCTATGCAAGGCCAAAGTTCTCTCCATCTTCTCTGTTCTGGGTTGAGAAGAACCTTAAAAATTCAGTGGGATGAGGGTCATGAATAGCCATACGTGATGAATTAAGTGGGGTGCCATCGTGGTTTGGCAGCCACTTATGTGGAAAGACGAGCACTTTTGATCCCAGCCTGTTACTGATTCTTGAGTACCTGTTCCTGTACCAGAAGTCTGCATTCCTGGCCAGGCTGGATGGTGATCAAGAAGATCTCTACAGAACAGGTCTGCAGTCTCAACTGCATGGTGGGCTGGCCTGAATGGAATCACGATAGTTTGGTGCTGTTAGGACAAGAGGCTTTTGTGATGTTTATTTTTTCCTTCCTTCCCCTCTCCATTTTTCTTTTTTTCTCTCTTGGCACATTTGAAAAGAGTGTGTATCAGTGATCTGGTGAAAAGAAAGTGAAAGTCGCTCAGTTGTGTCTGACTCTTTGCGACCCCATGGACTATACAGCCCATGGAATTCTCCAGGCCAGAATACCGGAGTGGATAGCCTTTCCCTTCTCCAGGGGATCTTCCCAACCCAGGGATCGAACCCAGGTCTCCCGCATTGCAGGCGGATTCTTTACCAGCTGAGCCATCAGGGAAGCCCTGATCTGGTAGAAAATAATTTAAAGGTGTTTTAATGAACACCTTAGATCTTTTGAGTGGATTTGTCTGACTGAATGGAGAGAAGGAATTACCAGTTATCACAAATACAGTTTTTCCTGTGACAGCTCTTGTACTGGTTCCTTGTCAGTGACTGCGAGGGTGTTCTGTTGAGAAGTATTTTGAACCTGAGTCCCTTTTAGCTATGTCCTAAAAGGAAAAGCACAGTAAAACATGGGACGGAGTACAGGGCTCCAGACCAGTCACTCCTTCCAGGGGCTGGGGCAGGTGGAGAGGGTGACAAATGCCAGAGGAGAGGGTATTCCTCGGAAAGGTGGCCACACGCGGTTCACCCAGCATCTAGCCTGGAGGCTAAGTGATGAGGGGCCCCGTTCTCTGCTGAGAGGGTGGTTGGAACCAGCTCTTTGTTTCTGAACAGCAGAGCAATGGAGGTAAATATTTAAGTCCAGGAGAATGATCTGGAGTTGGCTGAATTGAGGATCTCTCTCTCTCCTTTGCCCTTCTCCTCCAGCTTTTGGCACTTCCTGTACCCTTTCTGGCTGGCACCGCCCTTGAAGTGCAGATTTGAACCCACAGCGCTTGTCTTGAGAGGACCTTTTACAGTTGTGTACATGTGTTTAGAAAGAATCAACGGCTAGAAGCAGCAGGTGCAGTTTTTCAGGTGTGCAGTGTGCTGGCTTCATGGCTGTGAGACACGGGTTAGCCCTGGTTCCTAGATAGCCCCTTCTAGGTAGCCTGCTGCACAAAATGTAGCTAAAGTTTTGCTGTACATTCTTTGTCCTAGACTAAGTGGCATAAGCAACATAAAGCTAAGGTTCAGGTAAGAGAAGATGTGAAGTGTTGGAGCTGTTTGCACCTGCGCCACATGGGGCCCGCTTCGCCCCAGCTAAGGCACATAGGAGGCCTCTGAGAGAGCAGAGCAAGCATCAGGAACACAGAGATGCTTGCTGTCCCCGGGGGTGTGGGACAGGACCCTTTAGAGACACCCAAGGAGTAGGTAACATGGTCTGGGGGTTGGATGGAAGATGTCATAATATCGGTGCATCAGTTGCTGATGGGCTTTTTCACTGTGGTCGTGCATACTCTTAACCTTTAAACAGTCATCCTGTTTCCCTCCTTACTTGTATCTTTTTCATTTCTCTCCTCAGTTTCAAATCTTTTCAAGCTTCTGCAGTTACAAGTACTTCCTGGGTCTGCGGGAATGGGATGGGAATAACTTAGCCCCCTAGTATCTGTCAAACTGACTTTATGACTTTCACTCTTTCTCCATCCCTACCTTTCCCAGATATATTATTGTTGTCTTGGTGGGTTTTTTTAGCGTTACAAAGAACTTGTCAGTTAACCTCGCTGCGGTCCTGAAGTTGGCATCTGAAGATGATTTCAGAATGGGTGATGGGTGTTGATTGTGGGGCAGGAGGTGTGTGGCAGAAGCATTAACACAGCTCTCCTTAAGAGAAGCCCTGCCTTTGTTTCTGTTAAAATTCCATCCTGTTAAAAACTCCTCAAGATTGACGGGGCGGGGGCGGGGGCGGGGTTCCTTGGGTGAGATGTTAGTGAAACAATATAGAAAGCAGTTAATTTATTCCCCCACCCATAGGACAGATGAGTGAGATGGGGACCGTAGTTGAGGTATTGATTTGCTGCTTTGTGGGTGTAATCTGCCACAGTGTCTGATTTCTGTATTCAAGTTTTAGTTACAGGTCATGTGACAGGCCCTCTCCTTTTTTCATTCCTAACGATTTCGAAATCAGAGCTTTTTGAAGCTGGACAGAGAGATCATCTATGGCGATAAAACTGTATCTCAGAGAGAGCAACGCCTCTTGTTTTCCATCTCCTTGCTTCCTGTTTCATGCTTTTTTCTTATACTGTACTATAAATGCATGCATCTCTGCTCTCCTGTGACACTGTAGAGGCTGTTTCTTGTGTGGCAGAAGGACCATTGCCCAACTGATCCATCCACAGTAGTCCCTGAATAAAGAAAAGCTTCCAGCAATTTTAGTTTCAGATGAGTGTTTAGTTTTATTGTCTTTTTTTCCCCCTCTTTTAAAGTACCTTTGTGTAATTTTCGTTTCATTTCTTTTTCAGTTCAAATCTGAACATCAATGATGTGCTAGGGAATTATTCCCTTACTCTGGTTGATGCATTGGATACCCTTGCAGTAAGTGTTCAGCCTTTTTTTTTTTTTTTTGAAGTTAATTAAGATATTTTTGAGTTAATACCTTTGCTTTCCCCCAGGGATGAGAATTCCAGGATATGTGATTACTCAGAATGTATTCATAGCCATTGTTTATTTTAACGAGCTTAACACGGAGAGCAAGAAAAACACTGAAGGTAAAATGCGGGGAAATGTGATCCCCCTAAAAATGTGGAGAAGGCAGTGTGATTATTTTGGGGAAACCTGTCTTTGTCCCAGTTTCCCACTATTTTATTCCTTAAAGGAACCAGGTTACAGTTACTGGAGTTAAGATTTCTGAAGTGAAAGTCAAAATCTCCAGGAGATAAGGTCCCCTGAAAGGTCCCACAGCTGCTGACTCCCCGAGAGCAGGTCTAAGCCCTGGTCCCAGCCTCTGCAAGAGACCCTCTGTGAACACTCTTGTGTTCTTTGCTTCCTGAGTTTCGTGTGGACACTGCCCACTCCGGACTTGGGCTGCCAACTCAGAGACTGCCTTTCCCTCCCCAGCCCTTATCGGTTTCCCTCAGCTGGAGACCTCTGGACACACCATTCGCACATGGAAAACAGGCAGGCCCCGCGCACGGTTCTTATTCCCACAGGCTCTGCTTCATGGCGAGCGAGGGCCTGTATTCCAGCGGAACGTTAAAAAATTTCCTTATAAACATGATTTTACTACCTCTTGGCTCTTCTTCATTGTTTCAGCACACTTTTACCATGAGAAAATTTTTACTGCAGCCGATTCCCAATCCTGCATTTTAGCTGTCCTTCAAAGAGTTTCAAACTGTCAGGAGTTAGAGTTGGGTAACGCCAGCTACGATTGTGTTACAGCTGTCCTAGATCTTGGCTAGCAGCAGAACTGCCGGAACCTGGGGAGAGCTTGAGTATGCTTTGTGTGTTCTCCTGGGCTCCCGGTCTACAGGAAGTCCAGGGCTGCATGCTGCCAGGCTGTAGTTGCATAGCAGTTGAGTTTCCCTCCTCAGTTTAATTTCTCCTTCTCAAGTGATAGCTGCTGCCTGTCGGATATCTACCATCACTCATCAGAATGGGCCCAGAGTAGTGTTGTTGTCGTTCAGTCACTCAGTTGTGTCCAGCTCTTTGCGACCCCATGGACTGTAGCCCGCCTGGCTCCTCTGTCCATGGGATCATCCAGGCAAGAATACTGGTGTGGGTTGCCATTTCCTTCTCCAGGGGATCTTCCCAACCCAGGGATCAAACCTGGCGTCTCCTGCGTTGGCAAGCAGATTCTTTACTGCTGAACCCACCAGGGAAGCCGCCCAGACTAGTATGTCCACCCTAATTAGAGTTAACTCGTTGAAGATACCAGAGGCTGACTCAGCCTGTATTGCTTTAAAAAAAAAATCCCTAGACACACACACACACACACACACACACACACACACAGCTTATGAAAGGCCGCCTTTTCTCCCTGAGTCCTCTCTTATGAAAGGCCACCTTTTCTCCCTGAGCCCTCTCTTTTGGTCCCATGGTATCTTTTTATCTTTCTGGCCATGCTTGTGAAGTACAGAGACCTTGCCTCTGTTTATCACTGTACTCTGTCCACACCTCATGGTGTCCAATACATGCCGGGAGTACAAATAGGCGTTAAGAAAATGAATTTTGACGAAGCTGACATTTCCCCACACAGATTCCAAGGGTGTGCTCCCGCAAAAGAGAATTCTCTTCCCAAATGAACTTGAGAAATTCTACCAGTCTGCCCACTCTTGGAAAGCCACAGTGCATACCAGCCTTTTTAAGGCTGTGAGAAGTTCAGCAGTAAAGAAGCCTGTGTAATGCTTCTGTCCAACCCAGCTTTTCTTAAGCCTGAGTGAGCAATTTCAGAGCATCACTACTCTGTTCTGTAGCTTCTAAAACGGTAAATTACAATATGTCACTGAGATCTTCCTCCTCTGTCTTACACGTGCTCTGAGCTCATATCAGCATCTGCAGCTGCTAACAGATTCGGCTGCTGGTGAACATCTGTAGGGAAACAGACCCATTTCTGTGGTTTTCAACGTAGACATATCCGGTCTTTGATGTACACTGCAGCCTTCTTTTTCAGATGTTACCTCTGTTGAGGTTTCTCTTTGGTTTTGCTGACATTTTAAACAAACTGTAACAGGTGTATTTGGGAAACACTCAGACAACAGCAGTCCCTTGACTACTTGATGCAACTTGCAGCAGGATTGCATAATCTTGTTAAAATACAAAAAACAAAACTAAAAGCCAGAAAAGAAACTGCACTTTCTATGCATGGAACAGCCAAATAACAGTGAGGGGGAGAAAAAGAAAAAAAGATGCACTAGATCAATAAATACTAGGAGATAAGACACACTTGAAAAAGTAGTGTCTGAATGACATCATTTGTTTTTTCTTTCTTTTTTTTTTTTGGATGTGTCCCTATGTTGTCATTATAGTCCCAGGATGGTCATAAAATTTTGAACAGCATGAAAACATTTCAGTTCAGGTCAATTTATCAAATTTTATGCTCAATTTGCACTTCACATAAGAGAGAGGAGCTTGGAATGATACCATATCCACGCACCCAAAAATAGGAATCATAATTCTAGAATATTTTTTACAAAGGACACAGGGCTGGTTACTTGCGTGTTGTGCTGGCTTTGAATGCCATTGGCCTCACGCTGTCCTCCCAAAGATAATACCACTATTTCTCGACGTGTTCAGACATCTGGGTAACAAGCAAGGAGTCAGTTTCCCAGATGTTTTAGTCTCCTGGGATCCAAGCGCCCAAGCTGTTGAATTATTTGAGGAACAGAGGGAATATCATGTTTTTTGTTTCTTTTGTTTTGGGATTGGTTTTTAGTCATTTCAGGAACTTCAGGAACTGTAATGCCTGCCTTGCTAAATAACATCAGAGTGAAGCTGAGGGAGGAGGGGGAGGGATGATGAGGGCTGCTAATGATTTTATGAGGAATTATTGTCAAAGTGTTGCTGTCTGGAGATACGGTTCTTGAGTTTGGTAGAAATGGGCTTGCCATCTGTCCCAGAATGTATTCTAAGACATAACTGGGCTTTTGTGTTTCTGCTCCCATGAGTGGCAAAACCACAGCACGTACAGACATTCAGATGATGTGGCCCAGCTCCTGTGATCATGTAACCTCAGTGTCATTTCATGCCGTCATAATGGGTTGTGTTCCTCTTTTTAAAGATCATGGGAAATTCATCCGAGTTCCAGAAAGCAGTCAAGTTAGTGATCAACACAGTTTCCTTTGACAAAGATTCCACCGTCCAAGTCTTCGAGGCCACAATAAGGTAAAAGAATTGTCAAACAGACTGAAAGCCGCTCTTGTGTGTGTGAGTGAAGGGAATATCACTCTGAGGGTTCATGGACCACGGGGTCCAGCTAGGGAGTCCATGTAGACCTCGTGGGCTCAGTGTCCCCTTTTCATCTCTTTTGGGTGGATCAAAACTGAAACAATTGCCATTTCAAAGTAATTCCATTTGGGGCTGAATAGAAACACACTTTAATATGGATTTAAGATAGGTGTCCCTTTAAAAGATTTTTTCATGATTTCACTTTAGGTCTGGTCTCATTTCCTTCACTGTGTCCTAGGGAAACCCCTGTGTATTTCTGAAGAAATCAGAGTTTCTCATCTCACCTCCCACCTGCAGAAAACCACTGCTGACCATGTGGGTCACTTTGTTCCGTGTGTGTCTTTCTCTCTCCCTCCTTTCCTCCCTTCCCCCCTAACTTCCTCCATCTCTCCCTCTAATGTATTGGCTCATGTTTTATATCTCACCTTTTTAGTTTGATAGACTGTGACAGCTTTCCTGTTCCACTGAAACTTTGAAAATGGTATTATTGCATAACATTCCAGACGTAGCATTTATTTAAAGTTCTGAAAAATGTCACAGTCCACTTCAGCTCATTGGAGGGGACATGAACTCATGGCCCCTGAGGGCTGGGGGTGTAAGCGGGTGGCCCCCGGCCCTCTCGGTGGGTCATTCTCTCCTCTTCTCTTCCTCTTCCCCTCGTTGCCTCTGCACCAGAAGTTGGAGGATTTCATGTTGTTTGGCAGCCAGAGCTACAAAAGTTACTTGGTATTTGTTATCTTGCTCTTTTCTCTTTTCTTGTTTGGCTAAGTTTCCTCTCCCAAGTGAGAGAACCCAAGAGTAGTTTATTAGTACTAAAAAGTGATACTTACGCTGGGACTGATGAGGCTGCTCCCTTATGATGAGATGATGACCATGACCAAACATGGTTATCACTGCTGCTGCTGCTGCTAAGTTGCTTCAGTCGTGTCTGACTCTGCGACCCCATAGATGGCAGCCCACCAGGCTCCAAGTGGATTATTCTCAGTAGACACAGATGAATGGATCGCCTTCTCCCTTTCAGTAGTGTGCTTAGCTAGCAATTGATTGTGCCCTGTCAAGGGCCAGAAAGAATGTCAGGGGGTCAGTAAGTTCAGCCCCTCTGATTCAGGCAGTGCTAAGTCCGTAGAGGATTCGAGCCTGCTGCTGTCATTCTGAACCGGATTGTACAGCCAACATGATTTTTGTTATTCTTTTGTTCTTCCTGTCATTAGGGTCTTGGGGAGCCTTCTTTCTGCCCACAGAATAATAACCGACTCCAAGCAGCCCTTTGGCGACATGACGATTAAGGATTATGACAACGAGCTGTTGCACATGGCTCACGACCTGGCCGTGAGGCTCCTCCCTGCCTTTGAAAACACCAAGACTGGGATCCCCTACCCTCGGGTAGGTGGACGGTTTCCATAACTCATCCCCTGCCTGAACGAACACTCTTTGTTGATGAATTTATTTGTGGGAAGGAGCGGGGCTGATGTGGGAGAGGAAATCCGTGTCCTTGAGAGAATTTAGCCCTAAATATGATATACATTGGTTTTAACTCATTCAGCATTTACTGAACACCTATTGTGTGCTGGGCATAGGACATATCTGACTTATTCTTCCTCTTAAGAAAGTTACGTTCCTCTGCTCAGTCTTCTTAACCCCTTTTACGGGTAGGGTTTGTATCCTGTGCTACAACAAAACAGTGAGGGGAATTTGTCTTCATTTCTGACCTGGGTCCATTTTCCCAGACACCCTCACACGTATACCGTAGGAGTTCAGTGTACGTTGTTTTGAACATTTCAC
Source organism: Giraffa tippelskirchi (assembly GCF_054371585.1). Taxonomy (NCBI): domain Eukaryota; kingdom Metazoa; phylum Chordata; class Mammalia; order Artiodactyla; family Giraffidae; genus Giraffa; species Giraffa tippelskirchi. The sequence continues at coordinate 20,357,623 of NC_137283.1, read as the reverse complement.
GTGGATCTTTCAAATAAAGCCTGTACAGACCAGTAAGTTAGCTGCTGATTTAAATGCAAGATCTGGAAGAAGATTCTATCTTTGTGGTGTCTGATTTGCTGAGCCCAGAACTCCTCTGGGAATTGAGTCAGTCTCTGGGTAACCAGTGGAAAACTGCCAGACCTCAGGAGCCTCCATGATGGAACAGGCTGTCATGTTCTCGCTGGGTGCCCTTTCTCTCCTAGCCTGAGATTTGTTAATGTTTGCTGAGCAGGACTGGCTTCATAGCAGCTCAGTTAAAATTTCTGCATGATTCCACAGCTTGCCTTTGTCCCCCATGCCAGAGCCTGGTGCTGTGTGACCATGAAGAGAACCTGGAAATCTGCTGAAAAGAGGCATATTAGTGAATAGCTATTGTGACTCCCCCAAGACTGGCTCTTATGAATAACACAGGGCTCTGGTGTTCGTATCATCTTGTTTGTGTGTCTTAAACTCGTTTCCATGTTTGTCTAGGATGTAGAGCAGGAGGCAGGGGCTGACTCACCCTGCGGTAAGCTTGCTTCCTTAGTGGAGTGTGGTCTCTGTGACTTGGCCTCCAGGCCACGCGAGTTCCTTGACTGTTGCCACAAAGCCTTTGTCTCTTCCTATCCCCAGGTGAATCTAAAGACAGGCGTTCCTCCCGACAGCAATAATGAGACGTGCACGGCTGGTGCCGGTTCCCTCCTCGTGGAATTTGGGATTCTAAGCCGACTGCTGGGGGATTCCACGTTTGAGTGGGTGGCCAGGCGAGCCGTGAAAGCCCTTTGGAGCTTGCGGAGCAGCGACACGGGATTGTTAGGTGCGGGGACCCTGTCAGGTCTTGGCGCCGAGAGCATCGCCCCCTTTCCTCTTCTCTGCAGCCCTCCCTCCTCTCCACTCCTTTTTCCTTGGGCCATGGAACCTGAAAATTGACAACTCAGAGAGAGGGGCCCTCAGTGTTTCTCCATGTGACTTTTCTCTTAGAGAGAGGCTGGATGGTTTGATGGATGGAATCATGCTTTTCCAATATGAGGGCTCCCTTCCGATTTGAATCCTTTGGCATATTCCACTTGAAAATAATTGTTAATGGGAATGCTATAAAAAGAGCTGCCTCGGAGGCAAATGATGTTGCTTCAGTATGAGGTTCTAAATATAGGAATTTAGAGTTAACTGGTAGAGTGACTTTCTCCTTTAAAGAAATCTCACCGTGTGGTAGTATGTTGAAAGCCAGATTAAATCAGTATTAGGTTTTTCTTTTTTTCCTCAAGAATTTTGTTCAAGACATTAAAAAATTATTTCAAACATACTGAAAACTTCAATTTCCTACTGAAGTAGGAAAAAGGGTCATGAATAATGAGCCCCTATGTACTCATTAGTATTTTACTACCTCAAGATGTTATCTTAAAATAGGTTGTTGCCTCTTGTAATTGTCTTATTTTGAGAAATATTTTCTTCTTGCCACTGGGAAGGAACTGGATTGGGGGTCCTAGAGCCTAGCATGTCAATGCAAAAGCACTGCCATTTAAAAGTGATTTTCAGTTATTCCTTAGGTTCTCACGAATTTGTTGTATTTAACAACAGGAGAAATAAAATAGTTGCCCCATTTGTCACCCAGTGTCACCCCAAACTGTCAACTTTAAAATTTTCCATAAGCCCTTGCAGCCTGTCACATGAAACTTTTGTATACAGCACTTTTAAATTCTAATATAGATATTTTCAGTCTTCCTTGCATTTGTCAAATCACACAAGAGGCCTTGTAGCCTTGCCTCCTCTTTCCTGTGTGGGATGAAGGTACTGAGGAGCCATGGGGCTGAAGTAGGAGGCCTCCTGTCCCCCCACCCTGGGTCCTGACGAGCTCCACTTATTTTCACAGGCAATGTTGTGAACATTCAGACGGGCCACTGGGTCGGCAAGCAGAGTGGCTTGGGTGCCGGACTGGACTCCTTCTATGAATACCTCTTGAAATCTTACATTCTCTTTGGAGAAAAAGAAGACCTAGAAATGTTTAATGCTGCATATCAGAGTATTCAGAACTACTTAAGAAGAGGGTATGTCTCCTCCCCGTCTGTCTTCTTGTTCCGTTGAGCAAGTAGCATGTATCGTGAAATATTCATATTTTTCTCCATGTAATTCACAGTCTCTGGTCTCTGTCCTCATTTTACTGTCTCCTAGGTGTTTGCTGGTCATTTGGGGATGAAGAGGTATATTGGCTATTTACGGCTGTGTAACAAATTACTCTGAAACCTAGTGGCTTAAACAGCGCATGTTCTCTTGCCGATTCTCACGAGGTCACCCACAAGCTCTTGGTGGGGGCTGCAGCCATGTCATGGCTCAGGCCAGCCTGGAGGGTTCCCTCCCGAGCTTCAGTTACTCCCTGGCCGGAGGTCCCAGTTCCTTGCCACGTGGACCTCTCCACAGGCAGCTCATGGCAGCTGGTTGCCCCAGAATGCGTGATCTGAGAGAGACAGAAAGAGAACCTCCAGAAACCACCCCGTGCTTTCACGCCCTAATCTGGGAATGACAACCAGCACTTCTGCTGTACTGTCGGTCACACAGAGCAAGGCTGATGTAGTGTGTGAGGGGCAGCATAAAGGTGTGACAGCCGAGAGGCAGGGGTCCCTGGGGGCTGCTTGGGGAACAGCTGCCACGAGCAGTGACACGTCCCTGGGTTTCTCAGGCTTTAATTCCACATAGAGCTGTCTTGTAGCACAGTTGTTCTGGTCCACTTTCCAGAGAAGTTAGGTTTGGTCTTTATACTTGAGGAGAGGAAGGACAGCTACCACATTTTTTCCCCTCTGTGTTTGTTTTCTTAGTAATTATTTTTTTAAAATTAATTTTTATTGGAGTATAGTTGGTTTACAGTGTTGCATTCGTCTTTATTATACAGCAAAATGACGTGTTTGTTAAAAACAATACTGTTTGCTGCTTGTCAGTTGTGCACTCAGGATGGCAGAGAAGTGCCATTTGAAGCTGCAGCAGCTTCTACCCTGTGCCTCCTCTCTCTTCCTGGGTCTTCCCCTGTGTGCTTGGCATCTATTAAGTGGCCAGTGCAAGTGACAGCTACTGAGTTGCCTGCTTGGTAGGATTTTCGCGGACACATTTCCACCCTAGCTGATGTAGAAACATGCAAGTGCTGTGTTTAAGTAAGAGGCTGTTTGGCCACAGTTCAGTCCTTTTTGCTTTTTAAAGCCCCTACATTTACTAAATCGAGTGGTAATCCCGAGCTCCTTGCTCTGATGTGTTCCTCCAGGCCCAGGCCCATGGTGTAGGATTCTATTAGAGATGAGACTCTTGTGCAGAAAGAACTTGGCTTCCCCACTCAGGTCAAAACTGACTCACTCTATATACCAAATTGAAAGTGAAAGTGAACGTTGCTTAGTTGTGTCTGACTTTGCAACCACATGGACTATACAATCCATGGAATTCTCCAGGCCAGAATACTGGAGTGGGTAGCCTTTCCCTTCTCCAGGGCATCTTCCCAAACCAGGGATCAAACCCGGGTCTCCCACATTGCAAGTGGATTCTTTACCAGCTGAGCCACAAGGGAAGCCCAAGAATACTGGAGTGGGTAGCCTAATCCCTTCTCCAGTGGATCTTCCCGCCCCAGGAATCGAACCAGGGTCTCCTGCATTGTAGGCGGATTCTTTACCAACTGAGCTATGAGGGAAGCCCTGTAGGGAAATGGTTTTGCATTGGCTGGGAAATATATTTACATAGAAATATTACTCAAACCTGCATGTCAAAGTGCTTTCTGCAAAGTACAGTGACAAGTCAATGTGTTACAATGGCCGAGTTCAGAACTTTTGTCTTACAGTAGGTGTCATCTTATGCTAGAGACAAGGAGAGGTGGTCTGTCTCCAAAGATTTAAAGAATGTGTTGGGAGCAAAGATTAATGTTGATTTCACTGAAGTGAAGCTGCTGGGGGCTAACCGAGGAACAGGGCTAGAGCTGTGTCTCTCTGACCGTTCTGTCCTTCTCTCTGACCTTTCTGCCTGGCTCCTCAGTCGGGAAGCCTGTAATGAGGGAGAAGGGGACCCGCCCCTCTATGTCAACGTGAACATGTTCAGCGGGCAGCTCATGAACACATGGATTGACTCTCTGCAGGCCTTCTTCCCTGGACTGCAGGTATTTCACAATTCTGTTTGCTCAGTGAAAGAAGTCATTGGAAACGGTTCCTCCCCCTCTTTTCTTTTTATGGCTCCAGAGAGTTCTCTGGCTCCTTCAGATTTGGGCAGTTCATGGCACAGTGTGTGTCCATTATTCTCTTTGAAAATTACTCCGCACTGAATCAGTGCAAAGCCATGCCTGAAAAGTAAAGGATGTGAAATTTCTGGATGGTCCATCTCTCAGTTGTCGACACTTTGCTCATGAGGAGTTAGCCTCTTGTCCTCTGCAGTTCTCAGGGATGTGGCGCTGATGGCCAGATGGGGGGTGGCGTATGTCCCACAGGCAGCTTTTGGTTTGGGTTTGTCTCCGGCTGTGTTTGTGGATCAGATAGCCAGTGGGTGGAGGGGGAGCCCAGGGCCCTCGTGTCCTGTCCTGCCACTGTGAGAACCCCATCCTAGCCTGGGGACCTGCGTCTTTCCCGCAGGTTCTGATAGGAGACGTGGAAGACGCCATCTGCCTGCATGCCTTCTACTATGCCATCTGGAAGCGCTACGGGGCCCTCCCCGAGAGGTACAACTGGCAGCTGCAGGCCCCCGACGTGCTCTTCTACCCGCTGAGGCCCGAGCTGGTGGAGTCCACGTATCTCCTCTACCAGGTACTGCTGGGAAGACCTGGAGCAGTTGGTTCACAGGGAGTGCTTGCTGACAGGTGGAGAACCAAGTTCCTTCACAGTGACTGTTGGGGTGACCACCAGCCCAGAGCCTGGTGAGCACGGAGCGTCAGCTGTGGTTCCACAGGACAGGGAAGGTGTCCACGGTCACATACACGTGTGACCCACATTCTGCAAAGCTGGCTCCTGTCTTCACTCCAGGACTTGTTTCTCCCATCCTTAAAACAATCAAGAGGCAGATTTGGTACTCACTGTTTTCCAAATATATTGGACCAAAGAACTCTCCTGGGGGGACGCGTTTCTGTCCTCATGTACTGTGGAACAGTGGGCTGTGTAAATTATTCAGATGAACAAAGCCTCTTAGCTGGAAAGGGAATCACCTGGGATTCATCTGAATACCTATTTTTGTTTAATCCTTTAAAAAAACACAGTCTTTCTCTTTTGTGAAATTACTTGAATGCCAGAGGAAATGTCACTTTAACGGTGAAGAATCTTCTCCCCCACAGTTTAAGGCAGATATTTATACCTCTGTGCACGCCATGCATATATACATACCGAGAGCTGTCAGCCATTCGCAAATACAGCACTGGAGCTGCTCACTTTCTGAGAGGCTGGCCCTCTGTGTGTTCAGCAGCCGTATAATGACGTGTAGTGGGCAGGCCCTTGCAAGGAGATCTTATGAGCTCTGCTAGCAGTATTAGTGCTGTAGTTTATTTTTATTTTTTCATTTTGACTGCACTGGGTCTTCCTTGTGATGTGTGGGCTTCTCTCGTTGCAGAGCACAGACTCCAGAGTGTGTAGGCTCAGTGCTTGTGGCACATGGACTTAGTTACCCCGTGGCATGTGGGATCTTAGTTCCCTGACCCAGGATCAAACCCGTGTCCCCTGCATTGGGAGTGGATTCTTAACTGCTGGACCACCAAAGAATTTCCAGTGTTGTAGTTTAGATTTATTCAATAAATTTTTTTTTTTTTTTTAACATTGAATCCTTGCCATTTGCTTCTAAAAGAGGGAGATATCCTGTGCAGCTAGTAATTGACCTCACGGGTAGAGGGACCTTGTGAGTTGTAGGTAACCTGTCAGGAGGAGCCAGCCTGTGACTCTGCCTCCCTGAACTCAGGGCCCACTTAGGCCACTCATGCTCCGAGGGTGACACGTGGGCACCGTCTGAGGCCTCCCCTTAAACTGAGGTCTGTTGCCCTTGGGTTTAGGCTCTTGGCTCCCGTCACTGCCTCTTTCTTCTTGCAGCTTCTTCCTCACATTGCTTGTTTTCTTAGAAGCCAAAGAAATCTTCGGCTTTACTGCCTTGCCCTCTGAAGCCTCTCTCTGCACTTTCCTAATCCAGAGACAGTGACTTTGTGGTCATTTGCCTCTGTTGCTGCTGTGGGGATGGCATTGGGAATGGATTGTAGATGATCCCAAACTTTTAAACTAGTTTTGGGAGGAAAGTCTCGTCCTCCCAGAGAATTTTTCTTCCCCCCACAAAACCATCTATGAGCCTGTGACAGAAGAGGAAGCAGCCCCGGGTCTGTGTTCTGGGGGTGATTAGAGAACAGAGAGCGTGGACGCCCCTCCAGATGCTTCAGAAACCTTGTCCCCAGGCAATTCTTCCCAGCACTGTGCATAGAATGGAGGCAAAGTCCTGTGTCCCTGTGCTCCCGGCTGATGTTTCTGAAGAGTTCTGAGGCAACACAGAAACTGGATTTGTCCTTAGATGTGGGACTGTCATGATGGGGATCAGGAGAGCCAAAGGCAGGGGGTTGATCTGCCCTGGAAGCAGGCCTTCTTGCCATCCCCAGCCCCACATTCAAGTTAAGCAGGTTGGAGGTGCACTTTGACCAGGATTCACAGGACACCTTAGTCCTTTAACATTCGAGACCCTGCAGGATAAAGTGAATGCGCCTCCTTGGGAAAGCCCTGCAGGCAGCACAGCGTGTGTGAATGGCGTGTCTCCCAGGCCCCGCTGGATGCCTCCTCAGGAAAGCCCTGCAGGCCACGCAGCGTGTGTGAATGGCGTGTCTACCAGGCCCCGTGGATCACATTCTCTCGTGTTCTCTCTAGGCAACCAAGAATCCCTTCTACCTCCATGTAGGAATGGACATTCTGCAGAGTCTGGAAAAGTACACAAAAGTCAAGTTAGTTTCCTAAGTTCCTTCCTTTTCCTGTTGACCACTTTTATTTTGAGTCATTCTGGGGTAATAATATTCTATTTTGTGTTTTACTTTTTAGAACAGACCTTTAATGTTAATTTTGCAGGGAGATTGCTTACTTTTTGTGTAGTAGAACCTGCTCATTATAGTGTGGATTGAAAAAATTTTTTTCACCTTTATTCCTGTAGAGTTGCAGCAGACTCTATGGGCTGTTTTTAAGTAACTTATTTCCCTGTTATACAAATAATACATATACTAAAACGTTTAGGGAATATGGAAAATATAGAGGTAGAATATTATCACTGTGATCTCCATGTGCAGAGATAGCTACCATTAGCATTTAAGTATAGAGTCTTACAACTTTTTTATACATTTATATATGTCTGTAATGTGTGTATATATGTATAAAAACTAAATTTTGTGACCTGCTTTTTTTAACCTAGTAATAATATAAATATTTTCTTACAAAATACTGTTTTAGACCATCTGAATGAGAAGTCAGTCTACAGGTATTGGGACATGAAATGTAAATCCGTCCTTTAGAATTTGTTGCCAGTCATTTTTCTTGGTGTCTTGTCATGCTTTTAGCAAACACTCTCCACCACCCTTGTACCCCTTTCCCGACCATTCACCTGATGATTTGGCTGCCAGACCACTTCCTAATGAATTTCAGACAGTCAGTTGAGGCTAAAAAAAGGTAGCCTTTAAACCCACCCTATTTTGTTTTCCCTGTGGCGTTTGATCATTTGGTTATTCTGTTAATAGATTGCTTCTGCCTCTTAAATGAACGAGCAGGTGGGAGGGAGCACTGCAGGACTGACGAGCTGATTATCCTGTAGGTGCGGCTACGCTACGCTGCATCACGTCATCGACAAGTCCAAGGAGGACCGGATGGAGAGCTTCTTCCTCAGCGAGACCTGTAAATACCTGTATCTGGTACGTGTGCTGTGAGATTCCCCCAGAGTGTTTCATTCTGCTGAAAGCAAGCATGCCTTTTGTTTAATGGGAGGATAATTGCTTAACAGTGTTGTGTTGATTTCTGCTGTGCAACAACATGAAGCAGCCATAAGTATACATATGTCCCCTCCCTCTGGAGTCTGCCACCTCCCCACCCCCATCCCACCCCTCTAGGTCATCAAAGAGCAAAGCCCTGTGCTATACAGCAAGCAAGCGTGCCTTTTGCCTTCCGTCTAACATACATGAGCAGGCACTGTTCCGTGCTGGGCATCTCACTGGCCCAAGGGTGCCACCCTGTCAGAACAAAATCACGTTGCTGTGTCCTTTGTGGTTTCTGGCCTCATGGAGGAAGTACCGCCAAGGACACACACACACACAGACCTAGCGTCACACAGGGTATGGAGTGCAGGCAGCAGTTCCTAGAGGACGCTCATGAGCCTGGGGGTTGGAAGGCTTCTCTGAGGAAAAGAGCAGGGTCTCGGATCTCATTTTCCCTGACACGTGTGCTCTCGTGAGACCCACAGCCCGGCCAGCTCTCTGTCCAGACACACATGCTCACCTGTTTGGGTAGAAACTGAACTTTTGGATCCGGAAGAAACCTTTGGGATCATCTGGTCGGTATTCATTCTTCCCCTTGGGATCTGCCATCTCTGGAGGGAGGTCAGGGGATTTGCTTGGGCTCTGGGGGTGGTGACGTGGCAGAGCTGAGGCTTGAGCACTGGTCCTGATTCCTTGTCCAGTGCTCTTTCCACTCGGCGGCTCAGCCATGGACGTGTGAGGCATTTTCACCAGGACATGAGGTTGCTTTCCTCCTCTCAAGGCTCCAAAGGTCAGGACTTCCTGGTGGGGAGACAGCGTGGGGAATTTAGGTCGAGATCCAGAGATAGCCATCAATGGTGATAGGTTCGCTGTATCTAGTTCAGTGGTTCCCAAGCCCGGGGGCAGCTGGATTGGAGTCACCCTGTTAAGATTAGAGCCATGTTGAGTTGGAAGCTTCAGAAGCAGGCACAGGAGTCTGTCATTCTGCCAAGTGGCTCAAATGGTTCTTCTAGCCATCTCATCCTGCAGCCTTGGCGTCTGGGATGTTCACGGGGTAAATCCTGGAGCGAATGAATGAAGGAGACCCCCAGTGTGTTTGAGGGGGAAGAACTCAGGGTCCGGTCACGGAGGGAGGGGGAGAACCTGGACTGGCCTTGTTCTCCTTTGAGCTGTGTAAACACAGACCAGCCCTGCTGAGTGTTTTTTTCTCATTTGTAAAATACTTGAGATGCCTGTAAGGTTTTTTCCCATCTTGAAGAAATCTGTTTCTACATTTTGCCTCGTTTGTCATTTTTTGCACACCTGCCTTCTCCCACTCTGACCTGTCCCTACTCGGCCATGTCTTCTTCCTAGATACCCTCACTGTACCCTTCTTCACCCCCACATCCATTGCTGAAGGAAGGGACTGCCTTGGGTGCCCTGTTCCCGCAGAGCCCATGTAGGAATGTGTGTCAGGGCCAGATCCTAGGGATCCGGTGAAGAATAAGCCATGTACCTCCTTTTCTCTGGAGTTTTTACAGTTTAGGGCTGAGGTGGGGGCCAGTTCCTGAAGCCCAGCACCTGAACTCTCAGGGGAGCGGGGCGAGGGGCATCATCTGGGGCCTATACAGACTAATGTCACGGGGTCTTAGCCCTGGGCTTTCTAAACTCTAGGTCTAGGTGGGGTCAGGGAATTTCAGGCATCTGAACTTAAACATAACTGGTGATTCTGCCCCACGGGCTTCCCAGGTGCCACTAGTGGTCAAGAATCTGCCTGCCAATGCAGGAGACATATGAGACGTGGGTTCAATCCCCGAGTCAGGAAGATCTCCTGGAGGAGGGCATGGCAACCTACTCCAGTATTCTTGGCTGGAAAATTCCATGGACAGAGGAGCGAGGCCGGCTACCAGTCATAGGGTCACAAAGAGGCAGATTGACTGAAGCCACTTAGCATGCACGCTTCACAGCCTGGGTTGGTCTGAGAGCTTAGCAAATTCTTACCTCTAAGTAGTCTGGACTCACCCATATGAATTAGTTCCAAACATGCTACAATTGTATCTGTTTTGTTTTGTTTTTCCCTACTAGCTCTTTGATGAGGAGAACCCAGTACACAAATCTGGAACCAGATACATGTTTACAACTGAGGGACACATTGTATCTGTGGACAAACATCTCCGGGAGTCACCCTGGAAGGAGTTCTTCTCTGAAGAGGGAGGGCCAGACCAAGTGGGAAAGTCTGGGCACAGGCCTAAACCTCAGGAGCTGAAAGTCATCAACTCCAGCTCCAATGTAAGTTGCTGTCTCCGGGGGTGATTTGTCCGTGGAGGAAGAGAAAACACTCCTCATCATGTTATCATCCAGGGGTCCTGACGGAATATTCCTGGCACCCGCAGCTTGGGTAATTTGAGAAGAGTTTCAGCAAGGGGCCGTTTCTGTAGGTGCTGTCAGGGTGTAAGGACACCATGGGGGCAGCGGCCCGTCAGCGCTCTGGGCTGAGGGGCCAGTGGACGGGTTGGTCATGGGAACCCTGGTGCAGAGAAGCCTGTGCCGGGGGCGGCCCCTGGGCAGGAGCCGCTGATCTGGGCAGGCTTCTGTGACTGTGTGAGAAGGGGGCTGGCAAAGTCAACACAGTGCTTCTGATCTGCTGGAGCTTCTCGTGGGCCAGCCCCACCAGGAGCCCGAGGGCCAGGGAGCCTGTGCATAGCGTCCCTTGGGTCAGGACGTCCCTGGAGGTCCAGTGGTTAAGACTCTGCTCTCCCAGTGCAGAGGGTGCATTCTTGATCAGCCGTCAGGAAACTAGGATACCACATGCCATGTGGTGTAGCCAAAAATTATCTGGCCTCATTTAAAGGCGAGGGCTCAACTGGGCATGCCTGGACTATCCCCGAGAGCAGTGGGGAGGGTTTGGAAGCAAATCCTCGGGTCTTTCCTTTCAGCCAAAGGTAGTTGTGTTGATTTGAGCCCAGGATAGTCTGGATGTGGACGCTGCATCCGGTGGTAGAGCAAACCTCATGATCTCACAGTGCATCATATGCCAGCTCCCTGCTCAGGAAAAGCCTCAGTTGCCAAGAGTCCTGCCACCTCCCCCCAGGCTACCTGGGTTAGGGCATGCCCTCTCATCCCAGACTGTACTTTTTCCTGTCGTGTCTCGTTGAAAATCTTTATTATCAGTCTCTGAACTAAATTGACAGGCCAGAGCAGAGTAAAGTCCTTGAAATTTCCATTAGGCCATGGAGTGTAGATTAAATGAATAAAATACAACTGAGAAGGAAAGGGAAGGGGAGAAGGAAAAGTAACCATCAGAGCCAGCATTTATAGAGCTCACATGTGCTGAGCACCAGTCTAAGTGCTGAAACTAAGTATGTGAAATGCTCATACCAGCCCTGGGAGGAGTAGGTAGTCAATGTGTCTATTTCATAGATGGAAACAGCGAGGCGCTGAAAGGTTCAGGTCACACGGCGGAGCACATGGTGGAACCCAGACTTGGACTGAAGGAGATGCTCATCTCACAGACCAGATCTCATTGTGCCAGGCCCCAGGGATGTGGGCCAGTCATTGTGGTCCTGGTGCTGGTCGGGCTCAGGAGATCTGCTCCCCCTGAGTGCTCATCAGTAGGAGGCTGTGTGAAGTGCTGTTGGGACATGGAAGATGGAGAAGTTATTCTGCTGGCAAGACAAGGAGGGCTTCACTGGGGAGCTTGCTTCTCAGTCACTAATGGAATGATGAGGGGGAGGTTACAGAGGGACAGGCAGAAGGCACAGCTCCTACAAAAAGCAGGAGCTGGGAGGGAGGGTGGGGACCACTTGAAAGACCTGTCAGTCTGGATCTTGCAGAGATGAGGCCCCGGGCAAGCGAGTTCCAGTAAGAGCAGCGGGAAAATGTTTCTCTGAGGAGGAGCATGAATGTATGTGGAAACTGCTTCCACACAACACGTTTGGTTCTCAAACTCAGGTCCCCTCTGAGAGGGAAGAAGAAAGCTTAGCACTCATAAGCATGTAAACTCAGAAAAGCATCAGTTTTCAAATAGCCAAAGTTTTTTATCTTTTTGCAATTCTGGGTGGATTAAACACCTAAAGGATACAGCTTTTAGTCCAAACCACCTGTACTTGCATGCGTGTATGTCTTTATGTTTTTTGGCCATACCTTGCGGCATGTGGGATCTTAGTTTCCTGAGCAGGGACTGAACTGTTGCCCCCTATAGTGGAAGCGTGGAGTCCTAACCTCCAGGGAAGTCCCTGGGTGCATGTCTTTAGTTTCCCTGGGTCTCTACATCTTCATCTGTAAATTACATCAGTGGTCCTAAACTGGAGGTGCCTGTGCTCCTCAAAGGACATTGGGCAGTGTCTGGGGACATTGGTTGTCACAGCTGGGGTTAGGGGTGAGGGTCATGTAGGTGGAGAGGCCTGGGGATGCTATTAACCATCCTGCGGTGTCCAAGATAGGCCCAAAGAGTCCACAGTACCAGGATGAGAAACCCTAGGGGAGGTCATCTGGTCATCCCTTCTGAGGGATTAACACACAGGGTTTTAACTCATTCAAATGATACCTCATTGGTTTTCTTCCCAGTGTAATCGGGTTCCTGATGAGAGGCGATACGCCCTGCCCCTAAAGAGCATCTACATGCGACAGATTGACCAGATGGTTGGCTTGATTTGATCTGCCCTCCCCTGTGTGGTCTCATCTGAAACTGGACCCCAAACAGCCGAACCCCAGGCCAGGCCAAGACCCAATTCGAAGTGGAGGACGACGGAAGTCTGGCTGTCCACGATGGTGTAGGAATTTTTTTCCAGCTCCCCGCGCACATCTGGTAGATCCTTGCACACTTTAGTGTTTCTCTTCTGTTCAATAAAATGCCCTGTTTGTCTTAAGGATATACTTTGAAGTGGAAAGGTACGTAGCAGTTGGCTCTTAGGACGTGCACCATGGACGGGCTATCTTTGGCTGGATCCTCAGAGCTTCCTACTTCAGGGTCTGTCAAGTCAAGTCTCCTCTGCCTGTGCTTGTGTGACTGTAGCCTGACTACCTCTCCACCGGAGGATTGTGAATGAATTTCTGTGCAACAGGTCTTGCGGCTCCCCTGACCGCCCTGTTTATTGTATTTTGTTATCCTCTCTGGATCACTGGGCTCCCTCCTAGGTCTTCACCCGTGACTGTCAGTCACGTGGGGAAAAATCCAGTTACGCATCTGTGCCCCATGTGATTGTCACAGTGACAGGATTATCTGCTCACAAAGGGAGCCGAATTCTAACAGGCAGTCTCTTAGGTTGTCACATCACCGTTTAAGAGCTTAATAGGTAGGTCTTCCGGGTGGTGGTCTCTGTTTCTCGTGAGCTTACCTGAGGATCTCCCACAGTTTCAGAACCAGGTGCCTTTTAGGGAGAGAAAAATACCTGTGATCATCCGAGTCTTATATCTACCAACCAAGGATTCTCAGTTCTGACCGTGTCTGGGTTGGGATTGTTTTGTTTTTGTTTCCTGTGTCAAGTGCCAATTAGCCAAGTCAGGGAGAAAGAAACGACCAGATGACTTCCTGGCGTCCTTGAGCCGTTTCTCTGGGTAATACAGGCTTTCGATTAGTGCCTTATATTTTTGTTTGGGCCACTGGATGTCACAGCTGCTGCTATGGTTTTAGCAGGCTTGTTTCGTATTGCTCCATGGTGAGACCACAGCGAAAGGGGGATGGGATGCGGTATCAGGTAGGTAGATTCTGAAAACTTCTTGGCCCGTCCTTGCCTTTCAGCCTGCTATTTTAAGCAAGCATATATACGAAGGAAGTCGTGCTGAAGCGCCTCTTTTCTTTGTTGTCATTATTTCCTTAGTGAGAATGGACTATGTCTCTTTGAATTTGTGCAAAGTGCTCAGAGAATGCAGAGGTGGTCTTGAACCCTGAGCTTGGCTTCCCTGTAGCATCAGAGGTTGAAATGAATCTCTGCAGAGAGGGTAGGAAGTTTCTTCAAAACCTCCAACTTCACCTGTCGTGTGTGGTGCCCCCATTACTGCTGGCACACTTCAAATGATTTTATTTTAGTCTTTTTAAAGCTAGAAGAGAGGGCTGCATAAGCCATTGCATTTCCTATCAAAAGAGAGTAGCTTTATTCTTCTTGAAAACGTGTTACTGTTTTTTAAAATGGATATATAAATCAGTTCTTTGAGATTTCTAGAAAAGGGATTTTCAGTAATAAATGTCACAGTTATAAATGCCTGTCTTTTTAACATTTACTGTGCAAATTGTTTTAAAGGAAAAAAGAACACATCAAATGCTTCTTATTTTACATTTTTTCTTCGTTTTAGAAGCATTCTGTTTATCAACACTGTCTCATCTACTGAATAGAAAATTTTCTTTGAGAATATCCTATATATTTTCAATGTTTTCATTGCTTCGTTGAAGCCAGAATATCCCATTTTAAATACATACACATGCACAAGTGCCCCTGCACGTTTTCTCCAGGTAAACCAAGGTGGGACTATCAGTGAGCCTCCTGGGAGAATGGGGCACCTCAGGGAAGAAAGTGGGCCCTCTGTGATCACGCCGTTGTGTGATCACACCCCCATGACCCCCTCCTGTGGGCTCAGGCATCCCATCGCCCCTCCCACTCTGGACCAGGGGCCAGGGCCTGAGTGTTGCAGAAGCACCTCAGGGCTACAGGTTGATGGGAGACATGTTCCCTCTCAGCTTCCAAGGCCCTGGACTCGTACCGGTTGTGAGTCCGAGGGTGAGGGGCTCATTCTCACCCTGGTTGCCAAGCTTTCAGATTGCCGTCAGTGACTAGATGCCAGAATGCCATCTCTTGCTAGTTAAAAGAGAAGGTTCTCTGAGCCACGTTCAAAACTTGCTTTCTTTTTGAAGATCAGAATGTCAACAACTGTGATGTAGCCTGCAGGGTTTTTGCTGTTCCTTCTGTTCTGTGTTGGAAGAGATCAGGGAGGGGAGGGCTGAGGAGAGGAGTGTCAGGGGAAGTCTCTTGCTCTGTGACTTGCCCTGGGAACACCCTGATCCCAAGCATTCCATGCTTTGGAACAGCCCGAACCATCCTTGCATTCCCATGTGCAGCTCGTGTTTAAAGACTCCGCTTTAGTTGACTCAATGAAAATGGTTTTGCCAAACCTTTGTGGGAAGCTACCTTACAGCTACCTTTGTGGGTTGAGTTGAAATCTACCCCCACAGAGTTCTAAATCGTTGCAGGGCAGGCTTCGCAGGTTGAGATGGTGTAACTGAGGGATTCCGTTTCCTGGAGGAGGAGGAGGTGATGAGGAAAGTGTTTGCTAGCTCTCTGATTGTCCTGGCCTGGGTGAAAATCAGCTTCCATGTTCAAGTCTGTCCTTCAGGGCTTCTGCATCCCCAGGTTCTGAGGCTGTCCTGGGTCATAGGGCATGAGCACACACTTCAGTAGTTTTCTAGGTATTTATGCTCCAGGATGGTGTCTGTGCAGATGGAAGTTAGTCTGTAGCTCCCTGGCTGGATAAGTGCCATGGTGCAGTCTGAGGGTATGAGCTGAATGCCTTTCTCACCTCCACTCCGTGTCCCCCACCAAAGAAAAACACCCCTTAGCCATTTTCTTAGCTCACTTGATTGAATGATCGCAAACTGTCATCCTTTGCTTTTTGGTTTTACAGACACAGTATCAGACATTCCTTTTTTCCAGAGGTCTTTCTCTTTTGCTGATTTCAAATTTAATGCTGGTGAACAGGTCGGGCTGGATGATTGCCCTAGCCCCACAATGGCTGAGCAGGAACTTTAGGGAAAAAAAAAATCTTGATCTTTCTTTCCTTTTGCATTCCCAGACATCCAGCTCCTTCTCTAGTGCCTGTTCCTGCAGGGCAGGGACTCTTGTGAAAGTGAGAAGGGGGGAAGGGGGGTCTCTGGGCTGTGTCTCCAGGTTTTACAGGGCTCAGGGTTGTGTTCCCAACTTGAATCTGGATGTGAATCTGGAGAGAATGTCAAGTACCTGTGGACCTTCCTGATTCATTACCCCCTTCCCTCTTTCTGAGAGGCAGAGAAATAATATTTTCAAAGGTATTTTTAGTTTTAAATAACAAAACACAAGCTGTATTTTTTTAATTTATTATGTCCAAGAAAGGTAAATCTGTTTTTACAAAAGGAAAAAAAATCTAGAGTTGGAAACTCTGGGAAAACCTATTGAAATACACAAATGCTTCTGTCTGTAATGTGCAATATGCTTTGCAACTATAGATGATATTTTATGTGTAATCTGTAAATAAGAAATGTATTTAAATTAAAAGGGAGCTTTTTGTAAAAGGACCAAATGTTCTTTTATAAGTGTACTAAGAAATATCTTGCTCTTGGAAATTTATTAGGATTTTTATGAATAATTTTTATTAAAAGAATTCTTTTTTTTTTTTTTTTTGAGTTGTCATTTTGTTTCTCTTTTATGTACTCACATATGCACATTATATAGAGGGCTAACACGGGAGCAATGTCTTTAAGGGAAACATAAAACTGGATGAATAAAAACTTTATTTTGTTTTTTTACAGCTCAGCCCTGACTAATACCACTCCAGTTTGTCTTCGACGCCAGGATTTAACTGTCTTTCACATATGGGTCAGAGCCACTTTTGATGACCTTTGTCCTGTCCCTACCCTCTTCACCTTGGCCTCTTTCTCCTAGGCACTGACTGACTCGCAATTCTTGCTGCCATTTATCCAAGTCTCTCTAGAGCCTGGAAGCAGTTCTCTGTGTTCTCTTGAGCACAGCAGTTCCTTTCTCCTAACTTCTTACAGGTTAAGATGGGATTCACGGTCCAGAGGAAGCACGGTCCAGAGGAAGCACGGGCCAGGAGGGTTTCTAAGGGGTGGCCCCCATGCCTACTGCTGCCTGAGTCATGATGGTGTCTAGAAGGAGGTTGCTGATTTGGCCCCTGTGAGATCCTGCCATGCCAGTTCTGTGTCATGGCAATTTTGATGGGCCTTCATAAAAATCATGAATTGCCACAGGGCGAAGGGTAGTCTCGAGATGGGAAGTGCCTGCTGATACCAGAACGCATGCCCCTGTAAGCCAGGATGGGTGTTCATGAAGTCCCATGGGTTAGTCTGCCTGACAAGCCCGGGCCGGCTCAGTACACCTGTGGACACCTGAAGAACCATGGATCCCGCCTCGGCCCCACCTTCCCTCTCCAAGAGGCTGAGCCCTGGGAGCCTGAGCCCCCAGCCCGCCATGGAGCGAGTGGACTAGAGCGTCCTGTGTGGATGCCACTGCAGAGCATCAGGGTGAGGTTTGGACCCCAGAGCCACACCATTTGAGGTAAGTCCTAGCTCTACCACTGATGAGCTTTGTGCCAAGTTATGCAAGTTATACCATCTTGTTTTCAGTTTTCCCATCCATAACATGGGATGATAATAAGAATCTGTATGCACAGGGTGAACTGAGTGGGTGATTACGTGCGAGGTATGCCACCTGGCACATGGCAGGTTCTGTGTGCATGTTTATTATAATCATGACCAAACAAGACTTGGTACCAAGGACCAGTCCTTTAAACAGGGATCCCAGGGAGGAATATGTTTTCCTCCTTTTCCTCTGGAGAGGCCTGGCCCAGAGTCTTTCCCTACAGCTCAGAATAACCCCTGTGCCTGAGCGGGGGATGTGTTAGGAGGCGGTGGGGCCACTCTGGGGTCTGTACTGCCTCCACATGACAGAAATGCCCTCCTGGAAGAGCTTGGTCTTCCTCAAGTATCCACCTTTCCAAGGCCAGGGTTTCTTGCATCACGGGAAACACTGAGGAAACCCTGCTCTGAGTGGAGCGGGGCTAAGCGCAGCTTCCATGGCAGGCCGATCAAATTCTTGAAGGAAACTTCCTACTTGTTTGCAAAGCTTGACACCTGCTTAGCGAGAAGACCAAATGGAAGCCAAGATCTGGCTTCTGTCCTTGGAAAGCCTATCTGAGCCGCCGTAAACTGATTTTTTTAGGGATGTCTTAAAACAACGCTGAAAGTACTCTTTTAAATGTATTTATTTAAATCTAAAAACCATTGAAGTTTGTTACCTACCATTCTACTGCAGGGGATGCAGGTTCAATCCCTGGTCAGGGAACTAAGATCCCACATGCTGTGCTGCGTGGCCAAAATATTTGAAAATAAATAAAATAAAAGTACGTTCAAACAAGTTCTTCTTTATTCCTTTTCCACACAGAATTTTATACTGGTTGAACATATTTCAGTCCTTTATAAGTTTTGCCATGCACCCAAAGTGTGCCACAAAATATAGTTTGCTAAATAGAAAGTTTAACACATCTTCTGTGATCATAAAGCTCCAAGTATTAAAAAAATTCTTTTTCAGGATCGAGCTAACAATTACTATATGAATGGCATAAATATGTATTTTGATAATTACTGAAAAGGTAGTGTTTTGTTGAAAAAATTTCCTTTGATTACCTAACAGTTTTTTTTTTTCCCCTTCTCTAGTTGAATTGCATGTATCTGGATGAACACCACGGGAACATCACCACAGAATGAGATGAATTTCAGTATCGATTATCATCCTTTTTCTCATTTTCATAGATGTAACCTCCTTCACAGAAATAAGTGGATAGGAATACAAAGAATTTTTATAGCTATTACATATAAATATCTGTGGATATAGATATCTTGATTATTTGAACTTAGCAGTATTGCCAAAAATTACCCAACACTTTGTGATGAGGACTTATTTTTAAGAATCCATCTGTGGACAAATTAATTGGGCTCTCTTTCAGTTTTGTTGTAAGCAGAGAATTGGAAACCACTGATTTGCAAAAGGCTTTGTTCAGTTATTAGAGTCATTTACTTTTGCACTTTGTGGTATGTATTTCAGAAAGGCCTTCCAAGATTTATCAAATGATTATTCTTTGTATCTGTTATTTTTCAACTTAGAGGCACTTTGTATAACCTGAAATACTCAAGAGTGCTGGGAAATTTAGAAATAATATTCAATGCAACATATCTCTGATAATACATTTTTAAGAATAAGTGCTTTTATCTTATGACCTCCCTTAAATAAGTTTACATCAGAACCTTGAAGCTGCAGGTTCAACATATCCAATTTAGAAAAATATATGCATCATTTAATCTAATTGGCGAAGTCGATCCTTGTTTTCAAGCTAATTGGCACTGTAGCTTATTTGCTCACCGGAAAAGTCTGACTTCATTTTTCAGTCTTAATAGATGTGGTAATGCATGTCCAGTAATAGTCAGCTCCCCTCCGGGCTCTAAGGTGGAGAAATGCTGGCAGGAGATCGTGCTCTAGTTTGCTGCAGGAATGAAATGCATGGAGACAACCTCTGGAGCAAGGCATTGCTTGCCAGCAAGGAGGAAGGGAAAAGGCAGGTTGCTACATGAAAAATATTTCACCTGGACCCTTTGAAGTGAAAGTCACTCGGTCATGTCTGACTCTCTGCAACCCCATGGACTGCAGTCCATGGAATTCTCCAGGCCAGAATACTGGAGTGGGTTGGGTAAGCCATGCCCTCCTCCAGGGGATCTTTCCAACCCAGGGATCGAACCCAGGTCTCCTGCATTGCAGGCAGATTCTTTACCAGCTGAGCTATCAGAGAAGCCCAACAGAAAGGGACCCTTTGGTGCCCCAGAGTAAAAACACACCATGGCTGTGCACGCAGAGTAGTGGATTCTGTGAGAGGCCTGCCCTCTGATAAGGTAGAAGATGGAACTGTGGGTATTGAGAGATGGTAGATCATAGGTCAGGTCTCAAGCTGATCCATTTTAGGTAAAAGTACAAATGTGTGTTTTTACCTTGAGGATCTGGAAATTGATTGCCTTAGAGTCAATGGGTTGCAGGCTTCAGAGTGCCTCCAGTTCACCTGGAGTGTCTATGAAAACACAGGTCGCTGGGCTGCACCTCACGGTATAGAATTCAGTAGGCCTGGGGTGAGACCTGAGACTCTGCATTGCTGACAAGTTTCCAGGTAAGACTGATGCTGCCAATGTAGGGATCACAGCTTGAGAGCTTTCCCTGCAGCCATATCCCTTGGAGAATCTTCTAGTAGGAAGGACACTGTCAACTTTTCCATGTCTTGCAGGGGTTGATCCAAGTTCTAGAGGCACCCCTTTAAGAAGAAGAATATAAATTTATAAAAGTGAATCTAAAAGTGAATATGTATTTAGGATGAGAAAAGACATCACAGCAAATCACAACTATTAAAAACTAATAAATAATAAAATCCATAAAATAATGTTTTAATTAAAGTCATCTGATTCATCTCTTTCATTCATACATATTTTGGTTACATATTCTTTGACTATTGTCTGTATTTATACTTACATTAATATGTGCATGGGGCTTCCTTGGTAGCTCAGCTGTTAAAGAATCTGCCTGCAATGTAGAAGACCCCAGTTTGATTCCTGGGTCAGGAAGATCCACTAGAGAAGGGAATGGCTACCCACTCCAGTATTCTGGCCTGGAGAATTCCATGGACTATATAATCCATGGGGTCTCAAAGAGTCGGACATGACTGTATGACTTTCACTTTCACTTTAATGTGCACATTTTGTGGCTCACATTCATGTGCCCCTTTCCTAACACATCCCTTCTACCCTCTGGTTACAGAATCTCAGCTTCCTGGCAGCCAGAGCAAAGAGGGAAAGTTGCTGGGCTCTTGGCCTCTCCTTATCTAACCAAGCCAAGTTATACTTCAATAGAAGACAAGTGGTCCTGAGGCAGAAGAGTTTGCATGGATTTATTTAAGGGATCCACTATATTTCTGATCGCATTTTAAAAAAACTAGTAAGACAGCACCAGCCTGCCTTTACTGCTTTTACTTTTTCCCTGAAACGTAGCTGGCTTTTCCCATGTATTATCTCATTTAGCACTGAGACTAAGCCAATGCGAGAAGGCCCATCATTACTCCCATTCTTCACATTAGGAAATAGTTTCAGAGAGGTGAAGCATCAGCCCAAGGTCACCCAGCCAGCGGGTGGTCTTGGCACCCAGATCTTAAACCCTAGCTATATCATACCAGTTGGTGTTCTGCACCCACAGATATGGAGGGACAACTTCATTATGAATAGTTACAGAAGGGACTTGAGCATCCTCAGGTTTTGCATAACCAATCCCCTGCAGACACCATGGGATGACTGTGTATCCACTGGGGGGATATTTCTCAGACTGGCTTTCTGTAAGTTGACGAATATTGAATAATGGTCTATAGTCTTTTACATGAGCTTATAAATTTTTTAAAAATAATATATGATATAGTGGTTGAATTTATAAACAGATAAACCCACATACAGACAAACAACCCAGAACTCATAGCTCTGGTGAAGGAGGTGTGGTAATAGGGACTCTCTCCACTTGGCTCATACACCCTAACTTTCCACGTCCCATAGCCAGGCCAGTTTTATAAGATCCAGGATCCACTGGAAACCACTTAGACAGCTGCTGATGCTGCCTTCTTCAGTAGTAGGGTTCAGGGTTCTAATATGATCTATCTTGGTCCCTTCCCCCCACCAAATGACCTCAGCCTCAACCACCAGTATTTTTTTCTGTAATTTATTTATTTGGCTGTGCCAGGTCTTAGTTGCAGCATGCAGGATCTGGTTCTCTGACCAGAGAGCAAACCCAAGCCGCCTGCACTGGGAGCCAGCAGTCTTAGCCACTGAACCACCATGGAAGTCCCTCAACCACCAGTCTTGGTCACCTGTCTCTCCTCAGTAGGAAAGCTTCAAACTTCTAAGACATTTGAATTATCAACATTGTTGCCTCTGCAATGTGTAAGCCTGGTTTGGGCACAGGGACGAGAGGCAGATTTAGCAGCACAGGACTTCTGTCCCTCAAGTGCCCAAGGAAAAAGGACTCATCTTCAGTTTACAGAAGAGTAAGGTGGCTGTCAGAAATGCATGAAATTAGGACTCAGCCACTTACTAGTGAAATGCAAACCCAAACTACTGTATTACCTGTAAATTCACCAAAAATGACTGATAACAAGGATAGTGGGAATGTGAGTGAAAGGGGCATCTTTCTCCGCTGGTGGAAATGCAGACTTGTAAAACCACTTCGGGGAAGAGTTTGACCTCACGCGGCAGAGTCGGGTGCACACGCCCTTGGCTCAGCAGCCTGGGCTACAGCAGGATGTGCAGTGCGCACTCTGGTTGCCATGGAGCTGTGCGATGGGGCGGCCCCAGCGTTTCCACTCCTCAGTAGGCCATCTTTAGCAGAAGTCAGCAAACTATGGGACTATAGCCCAAATCCAGCCTGCCATCTGCTGTTGTTTCAAGTTTTGCAGCACAGTCATGTTATTTGTTGACATCTGGTCATGGTTGCTTTTATGATACAATGGCAGAGTTGGATAGCTGGGAGAGACAGGGACTGTCTGGCTTGTAAAGTTCCAAATATTTACTATCTTCCCATTTACAGAAAACGTGCGCCCAACTTCCAGTCTGGAGGATCCCTTGCCTATGGGAAGCAGGTGACGGTATAACACTCTTGGGGCTTCCCTGCTGGCTCAGTGGTAAAGAACCTGCCTGCCAGTGCAGGAGATGTGAGTTCCATCCCTGGGTTGGGAAGAGCTCCAGAGAAAGAAATGGCAACCCACTCCAGTATCTTTCCTGGGAAACCCCATGGACAGGGGAGCCTGATGAGCTATAGTCCATGGGGTCACAAGAGAGTCACATAAGACTTGGTGACTAAACAATAGTGAGACTGTTCTCAGCAGTTTTGTTTGCTAAAATGGAAGACATGGAAAACAACCCAAATGTTCATCAAAAGGAGTCGATTTGTACAATGGAATATTATAGAGCAGAGAAGTGAGTCACAACAGCTCCCTTTATATGCAGTTCAAGGGCAACTCAAGATAAATGTATGCTTAGAAATACAAACTTGTGAGAGCTACAAAGAAAAGTAAGGAATGATTGTCATAAAAGTTAGCCTGGGGCTCGTCCCTGGAGTGGGTGTGCTTGGAGAGGCACATGGGGGTCCAGGCAATGTTCGTTCTTAGTTCAGGCTCATTCTTAGCTGCACGAATGCCCACCTTTTATTCTTTGTGTGGTCGACATATTTTAGATGATCTCAGTGTTTATGATGAATTTCATAATAGATAAACTCATGGTATGTGAAATTGGCTTCCCAACTCTTGAAACACAAGTCATCATCCAGTTCTGGCACAGCCTTAAAAAATGGCAAAATGTTCATCAAAATAGGGGGACATGAAACAAAGTGCATCCGTTGTGGAGAAATCCCCCAAGTATTTTGGGGCTCCTCCCAACCTCTGAGTTTTGTTCCTCCTGTGCCAGCCTTAGTCCTTCCTTGTCTTTCCTGGACACAAACCAAGACGAGGGGCTGTCAATGGCTTGCAGCTCAGGTGTTTGTTTGTTTTTTTTTTTTAAACTTTTGATTTTATGTTAGAATATAGCTGATTAACAATGTTGTGTTCATTTCAGGTGTACAGCAAAGTGATTCAGTTATACATGTAGCCATTCTTTTTCAAATTCTTTCCCCATTTAGGTTGTACATAATATTGAGCAAAGTTCCCTGTGCTATACAGTAGGTCCTTATTGGTAATTTTTTTTAAAAAAAAACTATATGAGGTATGTATGTAATGTATTTTTTTTTTATTAGAGCTAATTGCTTTACAATGTTGTGTTAGTTTCTGCAGTACAACGACGTGAATCAGCTTTCAGTATACACGTATTCCCTCCCTCTTGAACCTCTCTCCCCACATCCCACACATCTAGGTCATCACAGAACAGGCAGCTGAGCTCCCTGTGCTATATAGCAGGTTCCTGTCCATGTTCAAAACATTCGTGTGTACATGACAATCCCAAACTCTCTCTCCTGGCTCCACCCTTCTCCCTAGTAACCATAGGTTCATTCTCTGCCTGTCTCTGTTTTATAAGTTCATTTGTATCTTTTTTTTTTTTTTTTAGATTCTGTATACAAGTGGTATCATATAATATTTCACTTCCTCTGTCTGAGTTACATCACTCAATATGACAATTTCTAGGTCCATCCGCGTTGTGCAGTCCGGTTTTGAGTGAGTATCCAGGAAGGAAAGCCTTTAGTAGCATGGCCCCACTTTGACAGTGATGTTTGAAGGAAATGCAGTTGTATGCCCCACACAAAGCCAGTGAAACTCCCTGGAAGGCTGAATCTCAGAGCGTATCTCCGAAACACCTGCTTCAGACTCACCTGGCTGATGGAGGGGTGCGGAAGGGGAAAGCTGGCGGCCAACAGGAGGAACCAAATTTTCATGGCCCCAAGGAAAGAATCCCAAGTAGGCTCAGATTTCAGGCCTGCACCTTCAAAAACCACCTGCTCTGAAAACTGGCCATTTCCCACCAATGTGCTCTGAAACACCCCCTGTGATTCACGTTCTATAGATTGTTGTACATACTGTTTACTTCCACAAGAGACCACTCTTGCTTCACTTTTCCTTATGGTGTCTGTCTTAAAAACAAAATTCAGTCTTAGCCACCAGTGGTACAGAAAAAAAAAAAAAAAAGTGTTTGGCATGTTTTAAACACAGTGTGCAAAAATGTAATTTCATGGTCCTTGGGATTCTTATATCAAATTCTCGGCACGCGCTGCTCATTGAAGTATGAATGACAATGAGGACACTGGGCGTCTCTATAGGACTTCCTCTCAGGATCAAGCCTTTTCATATATATCATTCAGTTAAGACTCACAGGGCTACGTGTCTTGGGGTTGCTGTTTTCCAGACAGTGAAACTGAGGAAACACCATGAGTCAGAGTCAGGGGATGACACTTCAGAACAAGGGGAAGTAAGAACCGCGGAACCGTGGAAACTTCCACAGCAGGCCTTCCTCAGGGTTCAGGTGGGTGGTTTGACTTTCATCCCGTGAAGTTGCTTTCAGCTTGATATGAAATCGGGCAGGCACATTGTTCTGCGGAAAGCTTGGGAGGGAGTCCAGGGAGTTTCCCAGACCACCGCTTCCTCGGTCTGTCCCTCTTCATATCTCTCACCAGCAGTCTTCACTCTGGATGCTAGAAGCTTCTGAGTCCTTGAGCCTCCTGCTTGTTACTGCCATGCCTTGTTTGCATTATCCAAAGGGCAGACAGAGGGCAGTATTTGGAATCAATACGGTGGGTTTGATTCTGGCTTCCTACTAGCTGGGCTAGCTATTGTTAGTAAACGTCTCTGACCCTTAGTATCTTCAGATCTGTAAAAGGGGGCTAATTATACCCATCTCATAGGGTCTGGCAGGGATTCAAGCAATTGTGTGTGTAAAGGGCCTGGCATGCTGTGGATGCCTCTGCTTAGCAAATCCTTTCCTTTCTTCCACTGTTGCATCTTATCAGCTGTTTCTATGGTAGTGGGGCCTGATTCTAAGAGAACTCGGGGAATTCTGTTACTGACTAGTTACGTTCAAGTACCACCCAGGAGTCCTTGACGCAGTGGGTCTCCTATTTAAATAAGAACCTGCTCAGTTTGGAGATGCCGGGCCAGGCCTCTGTGGGGATGTCCCTCAGGAGAGCATGGCTGGACCATGGGTCCTCCTGTCACCTCCAGCCCTGGTACCTGGCTGAGCCATCCAAGTCACCCTCACCAATATGGGCAGACGTCATCCACTCCACAGCAGGCCTGATTAGCATAAAAGGGCAGAGAGACTGCAAATTTGCTCTCTGCAGGGTAAAGTCATCCATCTTCCTCTGCCTTGGACCTCAGCGCTGCTGTTTCTTGAGTTTTATCAGTCATCTTCAGGGGGACGTACACCACTGGCTGCCCTGGTTCTCGGGCCTTAGAACTTGGACTGGAGCTACCCCACCAGCCTCCCGCACCTCTGTTTTGTGGCTAACAGGTCGTGTGATGTCTCGGCTTCCATAACCAGGTGAGGCCAGTCTCTCACAGTAAATCTCTTTCTGTGCACCTTAAAAACATCTCCTGGTATGATTCCTAAACATATTCCTGATTCAGAAGCTACTTTTAGACAGTCATCTCTGGGGGGTTATGAAGTCAGTGGTCAGAGTACCACAGTTTGAGAATGAATCTACAAATCTGCTGCGGGGGTGGGCATCTCTGCAGGGGAGCAAGCTTCTCCTGCATCTTAGGCTTCCTTTTAGGGACTGATGAAAATGAGCAGATTTGTCTTTTCTAGCCAACTCCCTGCTGTACCACCCCGTGAATCCCCGGGCACTCAGTAGCTGTTGACCAAACACTGGAAATACTATTAATATTAGTATTAACATTTCGCTGCAGAAAAGCTCGGTTCTCAAACTGGTTCCTGAAGAAGCAGCAGCATCTGGGAACTTATACAAAGTGCCAATTCTTGGGCGTCCCCGAGGATTTATGGAATAGGATCTCCTTGGGGTGAGTTCTGCAGTCTGTGCTTTTACACATTGCTGACCGGGGGATTTTTTTACCAAAACTAACTCAGGCACTACCATGCCTGGGGCTGCTGATTTGTTATGTCAGTGAATATGGAAACACCACGTTTGAATAAATATCAACAACTTTTTTGCACCTAATGGGTTTATTTGAAACGTTGTATGTCTTACTAAAGCATACAGTATTTTGTTACAGGGTGATAGGCTATATAGCAGGCACCTGTGTGCAGGAGACCAGGCTATTACAAATAAACCATGTTTCACTGTGCTTTCCCCGGTCTGTGGAAGAGCAGACTACACTTATAGGCAGCACTTTTTTTTTTTTTTTAAGTTCTGTGTATGTTATTTCCTCTAGAATATTTTCATTTATTTTATCTGGTAGTCGATAAAGTGGATCTTCGTGTGGGGGGGAGGGTTCCTTCAGAAATGAGAAATTTTGTGATGTGTCATTTTTGAAAATTTTATGGTAACAAACATGTGTATAATGTATACAAGGTTGTAACAAAAGCATAACAGAGCAAAATGTGAATGATAATGACAATCATAAGTTTCATATAATGAACACTTGATCAGTTTTACACTCTGACAACTTTGCACAGTGATGTTAATTGTATCACTCTCTTAAGAACGTATTGATACATCTCTGATCAAAAATGTTCAAGTAACAATATGTCTCCCCTCAATGATGAAGCCTCAGGGATTGTGCAGTGAGTGGCAGGTCCCCCTCCTGAGCAGGGCCAGTGGGGCTTCCTCCCAACCCGCTGGGGCAGCTGTTTGCATCCCTCTGCTGCCTGCTGGAGGCATGCAAGTGGGGGCTTGTTCTCTGCTTGCCTGGATGCGCAGGTGCTGAGCATTTGTTAAGCACTTAGTGGGTGTGCTGATCATTTAGTCTCCTGCAGAAGAGGCCCCATCACATAAACCCTTTAGTTGAGAGGCAGGTTTGGTGTTTCTGATTCATTCATTCTTTTACTGAGCAAATATTCCACAGCTCTTATGTACCAGGTGCTCTTCTGTGTACCCAGGATATGCTGATAAGAATGTGCCTTTGCAGAAATAAGCCAATTTACACTATAGTGTTAGCGCATGGTAGGAGCTTTAAGGGTAGGGTAAGAGGATAGAATTTTGGGTGGGGGAGGTGAGGACTGTGCGTTGCTGCCCTCTTAATCCTTGTTCTGGGAAGGACGCCTTGATCTTTACTGCTACACATTTTAAAAGATTCCACTTTCTTCGCCCACAGTTTGGGGGTTGGGTGGGCACATGACCAAAGTCTGGCCAATCAGAGCATTTATCTTCCTGCCCCGCCCCACAACAGCTAACGCTTCAGCAATGGGTTCCAAGGTGCTCTAAGGAGACTGAGTCTTGAGGCTTTTCCTAGAAACCAGTGCAGAGAGATCTTGCCTGGAGAATCCCAGGGACGGAGGAGCCTGATGGGCTGCCGTCTATGGGGTCGCACAGAGTCGGACACGACTGACGCGACTTAGCAACTTAGCGGCAGTGCAGAGAGAAAGAAATGTAAAAACCACTTTTAATAATGACTGAAGTTACTGAGCTGTGAGGATTTTAGGCTTGGGTTTTCAGAGGCTGCCACACAGGATGAGCTATCCTGAGAATAAAAGCCCACACAGGGGAAGTGGAGCTGAGATGCCTGCCATGCCCGAAGCATTTACCCCTAGGCTTTTCAGCTCAATGAGCCAGTTCTTTACTTACTCAGCTAGAACCTCTTCCAGTCCCTTGAGTCATAATATCAAACTTGGGAGACAGGGTTCAAATCCTGGCTCTGTCACTTGCAGGCTGGTTGAGTCTCAGCTTCTTCTGTTACAAGGACTGGTGGAAGGAATTCAGCGAGGGCAGTGAATTTGCCAGGCAGCTGCCACAGCCCTTGGCCCATAGTAGGAGCTCAGTCAGGGCAGGCTGGATTGCAGAGAATAATTAGCTGTCAGGCTGATTTCTTTTTACCTTAGCTTAATTGTGTTCATATTTTGCATTCGGAACATGTGACCGCATTCCCAGCGGCCGGGTGAGCGGCTGTGCTATTTTTCATCTCTATTCTGACGGTCCAGATGGTACAGTGCAGTCCTTCTCTCTCTTCCCCGCCTCCTCCCACCCGGAGACGCACAAGGAGACACATTCTTCTTTTTCTCAATGAAATACAATTACGTGGAATTCATGGCATTGATGATATTCATTGTCTCAAATTACACTGTTTCCTGGTGCTGGGTTGAGAGCTATATAATAACGTCCTGATAAGGACGTTTTCTTTCTAACCCAACTTGTATGCAGATAGATGACACCTTCTAAGGGCAATAATTTCTCTTTTTCTCAGAATTATGAAAAATCAGTCATTCTGAGGCTAATCTACATTGCATATGTTCTTCACACATCCATCAGTTTCAAAATAGATTTCAATGGGGAAAGAAGCAAAAGTCTCTCAGCCCAAACATTGAGATGATTTGATTTTAATAATATGCAAAGCACGGGTGAGGGAGGTGGGAGAGAAGAATCACCAGGCTTGTCCAAGTGTAAATGAGCTGCTAACAGGAGGCTAGAAGCATCGCCTTCCACTGTGGGGATGTTGGAAGAGCTGTCTGGACTGACCAGTCCTTGGACTGGAATCTGCCAGAACCACAGAAGAGGCCATTTGGAACCCACTAGTACGATAGTTGGCTTCCCAGGTAGCTCAGTGGTAAAGAATCCACATGCAATGTAGGAGATGCAGGTTCTATCCCTGCAGCAGGAAGATCACCTGTAGAAGGAAATGGCAACCCACTCCAGTATTCTTGCCTGGGAAATCCCATGGACAGGAGCCTGGTGGTCTGCAGTCCATGGGGTTGCAGAGTCAGACATGAATTAGCAAGTAAACATCATCACCACCATAGTTAGCATCCATCTGGGGAAGCTTTCTTCAATTGTTTTTTTGCATTATTGCCTCTGCCCTCCCTGCCCCTTCCCCCCACGCCCCCCACCCCCACCCTGCCCCCCCCAAGGAGAATCCCACGGACAGAGAAGCCTGGCCCGGCTACAGTCCATAGGGTCACAAAGAGTAAGACAGGACTGAGCACACACATGCACACAAGGTGCCTCTTAGACTTTTTTCCCTAATCCTCTCCAACCCCCCACAATGAAATTTTAATGCCACAGATAGACTAGATACCTGTTTATGTACTGTAGATATAGTTGTGTTTTATGCATAAAAATAAGATTTTTTTTTTTTTTTTGCCTCAAAGAACCATTTTGCCCTGTTGGTGGTTTTGTTTCCATGAAGTATTCATGATATCTAGTGCTTATTATGTAGATAGCAGCCTCTTTTCTGAGGGCCTCCTTCTATTAGCTAATTCCTACCACCTGAGGGCAATTATCTGAATAAGGGCAGCTGTGCGCCTCTAGAAGCCAACAGTCTCTGGGGTGAGGTGGTGGAGAGGGGCAGGGCGGCAGGGAAGGGGGGCCCCTCCCAGGGAAGGGAGAGCTGGGCTGGCCGGGTGCCGCAGTGTCTCCTGCTATCACCTTGCTGAGTATGTGTTGCTTGGGTTCTTTTCAGAAGTTTAAAAAGTCCTTCCTGGGGATTTCCCTGGTGGTCTAGTGGTTAGGACTCTGTGCTGTCACTGCCAAGAGCCTGGGTTCGATCCCTTGTAGGGGAACTAAGATCCCACAAGTCTGGGCATGGCTGAAACCAAAGTCTTGGAGACTTGCCTGGAGAAGTACTGCTTGAATTGAGTTTTAAAGGATGTGCAAGGGTGAATATGGCAGAGGGCGAGGGGGAAGGTGAAGGAGGGCAAGGAATGGGAAAGGAAGAATGTACAAAAGCTCTGGGGCAGGCAGGAGCATAGTTTTAAGGGACAAAGACAGGTCAGATTGGCTGAAACCCAGATGAAAAGGGCCACAACATGAGATTTTGTCTGGGAAAGTCGGACAGAGCAAACCACACAGGACTTTATCACCTGGCCAGTTTGGTGATTGTGCTTCATTTGGAAAACATTGAGAAGCCATTGACAGATATTTTTTAGTTCAATTTTTATTTTTACTAGTGCTCACCATCTGCAGGCAGCAAGGAGATTAATTAGGAGGCTGTTGTGGCAGGGAGGAAACCAGTTCTGACTCTATGTTGGAACGGTTTCTTTGACTTGCTTTTTGTTGCTTTTGTTATTATAATCATACAGAATGGTTTGCCTCAGAGAATCCTCCCCCTTTGCCTGACTGTTAAACTAAAGTGCCTTGGTTCAGAACCCTGTCCACCTGTGGATGGCAGGAAGGAAGAAATGAACACATCTCCTGCCTGAGGCTTGCCATTCTAGGAGATGTTTGCAAGACTGATGGCCTTTTTACTTTGCTTTCTCTCCACCCCCATCTCTGATCTTTAAAAGAATCTGGCATCCCGATTCCAATGATTATTTTCAGACACTAGCCTGCCATTTTCTTGGTCAGCTGGCTTTCCGAATAAAGTCATTTTCCTTGCCTCAACACCTCCTGTCTAAGATTCATTGGCCTGTTGTACAGCAAGCAGAGCGAGCTTGAACTTGGTAATAAGGCCATAGTGTCTATCCTGGGTAGGAACAGCCAGAATAGTTGGCATTAGAGGAGGAGAGGGCTGACAGAGAGATGGAGAGAAGTAGATGGATTTGGGAGGTCTGTAAAATTGAGGGCTGGACCAAACTCACATTATGGCTACTTAAATATATATTAATAAATGTTAATGTATCAATATTTCTCAGTGGTGTTAGCCACACAATGAGTGCTCCATAAGCACATGGGGTTATCTTATTTGATAAGCAGATTATAGAACATCATTGCCACAGAAAGTGTTGCTGGAAAGCACTCATCTAACATCCAGGTCAAGAGCTTCCGTGGTAGCTCAGGTGATAAAGAATCTGCTTGCAGTGCAAGAGACCCAGGTACGATCCCTGGGTCAGGAAGATCTCTTAAAGGGGGAAATGGCAATCCACTCCAGTATTCTTGCCTGGAGAATCCCATGTACAGAGGAACCTGGTGGGCGGCAGTCCATAGGACACAAAGAGTTGGACATGACTGGGCGACAGCATGCATACACCCACGAGTGAGGAAGCGTGCATACACAATATCCAGGTCTCCTGAAGCTCCTTACCTAAAGCACGGCTAGTTTGTTGCTCATTCTGGAGACTGAGTGCTCAGGGGCTGAGGTCAGCAATTCTAGGCTGTTCTTGACCTGCTGCTGCTGCTGCTGCTAAGTCGCTTCAGTCGTGTCTGACTCTGTGCAACCCCAGAGACGGCAGCCCACCAGGCTCTCCCGTCCCTGGGATTCTCCAGGCAAGAGCACTGGAGTGGGTTGGCATTTCCTTCTCCAATGCAAGAAAGTGAAAATGAAAGTGAAGTCGCTCAGTCGTGTCCGACTCTTCGCAACCCCATGGACTGCAGCCTACCAGGCTCCTCCGTCCATGGGGTTTTCCAGGCAAGAGTACTGGAGTGGGGTGCCATTGCCTTCTCCTGCAGGTGCCCCTAAAACAGAGCAGAGCCAAGCATAGATCCTGTTTCATGCACAACCAGTACTGAGGGGTTTGCCCAGCTTCTGAATATATTGGCATGCAGCATACATGTCTCATGGCTAGAATTGCCCATTTCTGAATTAGATAAAAGATGTCAGAAGAATAATAAAGTCACTTTTGGTAAGTACATATTATCTGTAATGAAATGAAGTGGAATTGCCAGCAACTTCAACTCAATCTTCCATCTCAGAGGTTTATTAATTCTAATCCCACTAGAATCAGTAGCAGGATCTGGGACTGTACTAAAATGGACCCAGTTTGCACATTTTTTTCTTTCCTTGAATGCTGGTGGTGTAAAAACAACAATATTTAAAAAAACAAGCATTTGTTTACATTTTCCCTTCTCATTTATGACTGACTTTTGTGGTAATTTTTGTAGTAATCCTGTTTTAAAATAGTGCCTTCTGTCTCATTTCAGTTTAGACGCAGGACAGCAAATCTTTGGTCTGTCTTTGTTCTCCCATCCCTTTCAGACATCAGTAATCTACCCCAGAATTCTTTCCCTGTGATTCCAGCAGACCCAGCAGGGGAGAGAATAGATCAGAAACTCAAAAAACATAGTTGCTGTCCTTAGATTGTTGCTGTTGGTTAGTTGCTAAATTGTGTCCAACTCCTTTGCAACCCTATGGACGACAGCTCACCAGGCTCCTATGTCCATGGGGTTTTCCTGGGAAGAATAATGGAGTGGGTTGCCATTTCCTTCTGGAGATCTTCCCAACCCAGGGATTGAACTTGAGTCTCCTGCATCGGCAGGCTGATTCTTTAGCGCTGAGCCACCAGGAAAGATTAGGGACAGGTATTTTATCTGAGATGGAGGAAGATCAATACACAGCTCTCAGAACAGTGGTAGAAAATTGTTCAGAGATGTTTACTTCTGTGAAAGAGGGGAACAGTCTTGCTATTTTGGGGGCTGTTAAGGAGGAATGGTGTATCCCAGTCCATCTGGCAGGGGTTAAATGATGGTAATCAATCCTAAAGGAAATCAACCTTGAATATTCATTGGTAGGACTATTGGTAGTGTGTTACTATATGTATTAGGAAGAAGCTTGTGCTTTATATCCCCAAAGGCCCCAGAGAGCAGTGACTGGATAGCACTACAGCCTCACAATTTCCTCCTAGGGGAAAACAGTAAAGGGCATCATGTTACCCTTTTCCTCAAAGCCCAGTTGTGCCTGCAAGAATTTCTGTCCCATTCCTTGTGCACAGGTTCAACAAGCCCTGGGGTCTGTTGATGTTCAGAGCATTGAGGAAACCATACTCTCCCCATGGAGCAGGGCATATCCATATATACTTTCACAGGGCTTCTGGCAGCCAGCACAAGAGAGTAAAGCCATTATTGCTGCTTCTTTCTGTCCTGCAGTTTCTTTCTGGGACTGATCCCACGGGCTTGAAGTACTGTTTAGATCAGAGAGGAAAGCAGCCCAAATCTGGTGATTTTAGGACAGTGTGCTTGGCCTGGCTGCCAACGCCCTGTTCTCCAGGCTTTGATAGAATTTGTTGGCTCTCATCATGTTCATAGGTCACTTGGTATTCTGTTCCCTTACTCTGGGCCCTCTGATGTGTAATAAATTGCTGTTACACATAGTGATTTACACCCATGGATTCTGTGGGTCAGGAAAGCAGACAAGGTATAGTCCCCTTTCTATGGCACATTGGTGTTCCAGGATGCTGGAATCTCAGTTGGGAAGAATCAAAGGTTGGTGGTGATGGAACTGCAAGGCCTGGACTCTGCTGAAGGCTCATTCCTACACATGTATGGTGCCTGGAACTGGTGTGGCTTCCTCAAAGCATGGGAGCCTTGGGGTCGTTAGACCTGGGGCAGAAGCTCCTTCGCCTGTGATGACCCAGCCTCCAAAGCCATCAGCATCAACTCTGCTCTGTGGTTGAAGAACCTGCAAGCCTGCCTGGTTTCCAGGTTGGAGAGTCACAGGTTGTCTTTGACAAATTCACTTCTTCATCTCTCTTCGAAGTCCAGTGGCAGAGGGCCAGGCTAAAAGAGGGGTGACAGCTTCCAGTGTGTGAATTGGACAAGTGTCCATGTTACCTGTTGGTGCTCTGAATTTCCTGAAGATGTGTTAGTGTCTTAGTCTTTGGGGGTTGCTATCACAAATTACCACAGTTGGATGGCATATAAACAACAGAAACTTATTTCTCACAGGTCTGGCAACTGGAAATCTGAGATCAGGTACCAGCATGATTGGGTTCTTGTGGGAGTTCTCTTCCTGGTCCATAGGTGGTATCTTCTCACTGCATTCTCACATGGTGGAAGCAGTGAGGGGGCCTCTCTGGGTTCTCTTATAAGGGCACTAATCCTGTTCACGAGAGCCCCACCCTCACGTCCTAACTGACAACCAAAGACCCCACCTCCTAATACCATTGCCTTCAGAGTTAGGATTTCAACATATCAGTTTTGGTAGGAAAGAAACATTCAGATAATAGCAGTTTGGGATTCAACTCCAGTGCATCAGTCTCCCTGAGTATCAGCCATGAAGCCATTCACTGCTTGCTATGACTATCTTGTCTTCAGTATGTGGCACAGGAACCTTGATTTCCCAATGTTGGGCCATCAGAGTTGCCTGGAAAGTTTGTTTAAAACACAGGTTCATGGGTCCCACCCCTCCAAGAGGTGCAGGAAGCCTAGAGTGAGAAGGAATGATGTATAGGAATTGAATGAACAGTAAGTGTTCATGTTTAATTCTCTCTCTTTAGGAAACCATAACACAATCAGACTTATGAGCCATGCTTTGAATGACTGAATGTGTGTGTGATGTGTGTATGCAAATCACACCCACACATAATAGGCAGCACAGTATGTAAAGTGAACCTTGACTCATTGATATTTTATAAAGATTTTTCCTTTATTAATTTATGTTGGTGTTACTGCTAGTAAATCACCTGCCTTGAGCAAATGTGAAGTCACAAAGATCTGCCTGCAATGAGCTGAGCTCAGAAATGTCTGTAAGGGAAATTGAGGGAAACAGAGATTTTATTTTCTGGTAGCAAAGCCCAACTATGCTTTTCAGAGTGAAGATGTCTTCTTCTCTTCATTATCTAAGTAAACTACTTCTGTACTGACATTAGGCATAGAGGACTTCAGTTGGTGGAATGAATTCTTCCAAAAGTAATAATAAAAATTTACAAAGAAGCCACAAGGAGGGAGAAAAGCAGTATTTGATTCTTTGGGTTCAGAGTTCATGAGATTAAAAATTCTTTAGGGTAGTCTCTCCAAAAAGAAATGCAAAAAAGCAAAATGGCTGTCTGAGGAGGCTTTACAGATAGCTGGGAAGAGAAGAGACGCAAAAAGCAAAGGAGAAAAGGAAAGATATTCCCATCTGAATGCAGAGTTCCAAAGAATAGCAAGGAGAGATAAGAAAGCCTTCCTCAGCGATCAGTGCAAACAAATAGAGGAAAACAACAGATTGGGAAAGACTAGAGATCTCTTCAAGAAGATTAGAGATACCAAAGGAACATTTCATGCAAAGATAGGCTCGATAAAGGACAGAAATGGTATGGACCTAACAGAAGCAGAAGATATTAAGAAGAGGTGGCAAGAATACACAGAAGAACTATACAAAAAAGATCTTCATGACCCAGATAATCACAATGGTGTGATCGCTCACCTAGAGCCAGACATCCTGGAATGTGAAGTCAAATGGGCCTTAGAAAGCATCACCACGAACAAAGCTAGTGGAGGTGATGGAATTCCAGGTGAGCTATTTCAAATCCTGAAAGATGATGCTGTGAAAGTGCTGCACTCGGTATGCCAGCAAATCTGGAAAACTCAGCAGTGGCCACAGGACTGGAAGAGGTCAGTCTTCGTTCCAATCCCAAAGAAAGACAATGCCAAAGAATGCTCAAACTACTGCACAATTGCACTCATCTCACATGCTAGTAAAGTAATGCTCAAAATTCTCCAAGCCAGGCTTCAGCAATACGCGAACTGTGAACTTCCAGATGTTCAA
Organism: Giraffa tippelskirchi; assembly: GCF_054371585.1. Lineage (NCBI taxonomy): Eukaryota > Metazoa > Chordata > Mammalia > Artiodactyla > Giraffidae > Giraffa > Giraffa tippelskirchi. The sequence goes on along the minus strand of NC_137283.1, from coordinate 20,321,961 downwards.
GCTGGTTTTAGAAAAGGCAGAGGAACCAGAGATCAAATTGCCAATATCCGCTGGATCATCGAAAAAGCAAGAGAGTTCCAGAAAAACATCTATTTCTGCTTTATTGACTATGCCAAAGCCTTTGACTGTGTGGATCACAATAAACTGTGGAAAATTCTGAAAGAGATGGGAATACCAGACCATCTGACCTGTCTCTTGAGAAACCTGTATGCAGGTCAGGAAGCACCAGTTAGAACTGGACATGGAACAACAGACTGGTTCCAAATAGGAAAAGGAGTCCGTCAAGGCTGTATATTGTCACCCTGCTTATTTAACTTATATGCAGAGTACATCACGAGAAACGCTGGGCTGGAAGAAACACAAGCTGGAATCAAGATTGCCGGGAGAAATATCAATAACCTCAGATATGCGGATGACACCACCCTTATGGCAGAAAGTGAAGAAGAACTAAAGAGCCTCTTGATGAAGGTGAAAGAGGAGAGTGAAAAAGTTGGCTTAAAGCTCAACGTTCAGAAAACTAAGATCATGGCATCTGGTCCCATCACTTCATGGGAAATAGATGGGGAAACAGTGGAAACAGTGTCAGACTTTATTTTTTGGGCTCCAGAATCACTGCTGATGGTGACTGCAGCCATGAAATTAAAAGACGCTTACTCCTTGGAAGAAAAGCTATGACCAACCTAGACAGCATATTTAAAAGCAGAGACATTACTTTGCCAACAAAAGTCCGTCTAGTCAAGGCTATGGTTTTTCCAGTGGTCATGTATGGATGTGAGAGTTGGATGGTGAAGAAAGCTGAGCGCCGAAGAATTGATGCTTTTGAACTGTGATGTTGGAGAAGACTCTTGAGAATCCCTTGAACTGCAAGGAGATCCAATCAATCCATCCTAAAAGAGATCAATCCTGGGTGTTCATTGGAAGGACTGATGTTGAAGCTGAAACTCCAATACTTTGGCCACCTCATGCGAAGGGTTGACTCATTGGAAAAGATCCTAATGCTGGGTAGGATTGGGGGTCGAAGGAGAAGGGGACAACAGAGGATGAGATGGTTGGATGGCATCACCGACTCGATGGACATGGGTTTGGGTAGACTCCGGGAGTTGGTGATGGACAGAGAGGCCTGGCATGCTGCGATTCATGGGGTTGCAAAGAGTCGGACACGACTGAGCGACTGAACTGAACTCCAAAAAGACCAATTAAAAAACAACAGAATTACTCAAGACAGGTTACTAAAAAAAAAAAAATCAACTCTGAATATAGTAAAAACCATTGAATCATATACTTAACATGGATGAATTGTATGGTATGTGAATTAAATCTTGATAAAGCTTTTATAAATACATTTAAAAAAATCAGAAGAACCAAATTCCATATGCACTAAGCTTTCTGTAAGAATCAGGTAATTTTCACTGGAAATTAACAGTCTGATGATAACCCTTCAGGCAATTTATTTTCTAAGTATGACCTTGTTGAAGAATTTATAATTGAAGTGATAAAAATTTTTAAAAATGCAACGAGATGGATGGTACTGTTTAAAATACTGAAAGAGCAGATTTTTAGAAAACATTAACAGCAGAGATGTCAGATTATTCATTATCATTTTTCTTTGATTATCTACATTACCTGTTCTCTACATTTCTTTTGTTACCTACATTTATTACCTGCTGCCCACTTGGGCTTGGTAGAGGGGGTAGAGGGAGCTACAGATGAGAAATACTGGCTATTTGACTACTGTTAATTTTGCATAAGTCTCGTTTGCTGAAATCTGTAATTTGAACATGGCTGTTCTTTGAAGTGCTCCGGTCTCAGAGTTCAATCAATTTCTCAATCATATAACAACAGCGGGAACCACTGAAAAAGAGACAGGGGCTACAGAGAACTACCTATGTTCCTTTTCACAGGGTACAAAATACGAAATTCGATGTCTCCTTCACAAAACCTCGTTTAAAACACTGCACATTTGACTGCCTTGGGGGAGGGACATGAAATAGATTTTTAAACGAGACAAAAGAAGATCAGAAGTGATTATTGTTAGATGAACACCAGAAAAAAGAAATCAGTACCTGATGAAAGGCAAATTATACTGTTCACATTGATTGCTTTTTCTCCCTTTTAAAAAATGATTTATTATCCTTTGACATCACAATCAGTTAGCTAGTTTGCCGCAGCATAAATATTTGATCTTGGTCTAGTGCTTTTCACCACTGCTTTTTGCTGTAGCCCGATATCTTTGCTTTTGCCTCCATCTTTCCCTGATTAAAGTGAGGAGGCAAACATGAGGTGTGTGGAGAGAAAGGAAACCATTGACCTGTAAATTATCCAAGTGAAGGAAAGCCTCAGGGATGTAAAAATTACCAACAGGGAGACTCCAGATCCGTTATTTCCCAGGCGCTATATTTGGTGTGTCCTTTTTCGGGTTTTGTGTCTATCTGCTGGAGAAAATCAGGATATTAGGGCATTTGTTTTATCTCTTAAGTTGCAGTCTTTTACACTTCTGATTAAAGTGAGCTGCATGGGGGGTGGCGGAGGGCGGGCTGGATTTACGATGGTCATTGTATGTGTGAAAACTGGTGTCCAGCTGGACAAGAAAGTAGACGTAGACCTAGAGAACAGACTGGACACAGTGAAGGAAGGAGAGGGTGGGATGAATGAAGAGAGTAGCATGGAAACATACACGCTACCATGTGTAAAACAGCCAGTGAGAATTTGCTGAATGAGGCAGGTAGCTCACACTGGTGCTCTGTGATGACCTTGAGGGGTGAGATGGGGTGGGAGGTGGGAGTGAGCTTCAAGAGGGTGGGGACACATGTATACCTATGGCTGATTGACGTTGACGTATGGCAGAAACCAATACAAAGTTGTAAAGCAATTATCCTCCAATGAAAAATAAAGAAAACAAAACTTGGGTCCAAATAGTGTGACTGGGACAGAGCATACACTCAGTGGCTTTGTGGGACCATTGGCAGTGCGTATTGTCCCCAAAAGGGTGCCACTGTGAGAACCTGGGAGCCAATAGTCCCACCCACCTGGGTGTGAGAGGAGGGATCTGGAAAGGGGAGCTGGATGGTGTACTGGAACCTCCAGTGCACCCAGTGACTTGAATTCTGCATTCTGGGGTCAACAAATCTAGTCCAGCTTCCATAAGAGAAAGACTTTTGTATACCTGATGTGGGTATCTCTTGCATTCTTCTTTTTTCCAGGTTCAGTTCAGTTCAGTCACTCAGTCATGTCTGAGTCTTTGTGACCCCATGGGCTGCAGCACGCCAGGCTTCCCTGTCCATTACCAACTCCTGGAGCTTACTCTAACTCATGTCCATTGAGTCGGTGATGCCATCCAACCATCTCATCCTCTGTTGGCCCCTTCTCCTCCTGTCTTCAATCTTTCCCAGCATCAGGGTCTTTTCAAATGAATCAGCTTTTTGCATCAGGTGGCCAAAGTATTGGAGTTTCAGCTTCAGCATCAGTCCTTCCAATGAATATTCAGGACTGATTTCCTTTAGGATGGACTGGTTGGATCTCCTTGCTGCCCAAGGGACTCTCAAGACTCTTCTCCAACACCACAGTTCAAAAGCATCAATTCTTGGGCACTCAGCTTTCTTTATAGTCCAACTCTCACATCCATACATGACTACTAGTAAAACCATAGCTTTGACTAGACGGACCTTTGTCAGCAAAGTAGTGTGTCTGCTTTCTAAAATGCTATCTAGGTTGGTCATAACTTTTCTTCCAAGAAGCAAGCATCTTTTAATTTCATGACTGCAGTCACTACCTGCAGTGGTTTTGGAGCCCCCCAAAATAAAGTCTCTCACTGTTTCCATTGTTTCCCCATCTATTTTCCATGAAGTGATGGGACCAGATGCCATGATCTTAGTTTTCTAAATGTTGAGTTTTGAGCCAACTTTTTCACTCTCCTCTTTCACTTTCATCAAGAGACTCTTTAGTTCTTCTTCGCTTTCTGTCATAAATGTGGTGTCATCTGCATATCTGAGGTTATTGGTATTTCTACCAGCAATCTTGATTCCAGCTTGTGCTTCATCCAGCCCAGGATTTCTCATGATGTACCCTGCATATAAGTTAAATAAGCAGAGTGACAATATGCAGCCTTGACATACCCCTTTCCTAATTTGGAACCAGTCTGTTGTTCCATGTCCAGTTCTAACTGTTGCTTCTTGACTTGCATACAGATTTCTCAGGAGGCAGTTCAGGTGGTCTGTATTCCCATCTCTTGAAAAATTTTCCACAGTTTGTTGTGATCCACACAGTCAAAGGCTTTGGCAGAAGACATTAAGAAGAGGTGGCAAGAATACACAAAACTATACAAAAAAGATCTTCATGACCCAGATAACCACGATGGTGTGATCACTTACCTAGAGCCAGACATCCTGGAATGCGAAGTCAAGTGGGCTGTAGGAAGCATCACTACAAACAAAGGTAGTGGAGGTGATGGAATTCCAGCTGAGCTATTTCAAATCCTAAAAGATGGTTCTGTTAAAAGTGCTGCACTCGATATGCCAGCAAATTTGGAAAACTCAGCAGTGGCCACAGGACTGGAAAAGGTCAGTTTTCATTCCAATCTCAAAGAAAGGCAATGCCAAAGAATGCTCAAACTACTGCACAATTGCCCTCATCTCACACGCTAGCAACGTAATGCTCAAAATTCTCCAAGCCAGGCTTCAACAGTACGTGAACCGTGAACTTCCAGATGTTCAAGCTGGATTTAGAAAAGGCAGAAGAACCAGAGATCACATTGACAACATCCGTTGGATCATTGAAAACATAAGAGAGTTCCAGAAAAACATCTTCTTCTCCAGGTTAACCTAGTTTTAATTCAGTGCTCATATGACATGTTTGAAAGTTCCACTGTATTCCTCACCTCTGCAATCCCTATTTCCAGGTTGAAATCTTGGCTTCTGCTTGGGTCTGTGTGGGACATGGTTCAGAGGGAGAAGGGGAGAAGTTAGGGAGGGGGGTGTCACCTCCCTTTCTTCATCCACATATCAGGGAGTACAGTGCTTCCTCTTAGGGGGTGTTGGGAGGAGACCGTGAATGGTGCTTTTGGAAGGCTTAGCATGGTATCTGGCACAAAACCATCACTTGGAATGTGATGTCTATCATTACTTCTCTCTAAGAAAATTATTTGAAATCAATCATGGTGGCCTCTGGCCTTCCCCCTGGCCCGGAAGCCTCATCTTTCTGTTCTTACTAGTCTGGTCCATGCCTTGCTCTGGGCAAGGGTTTCCAAAACCAGGCTGTGCATCAGAGCTAGATGCTGATGTGATGCAATATTAGTCAGTGCTGCCACTTGCCTTGGGTGATGGACTTGAGCTCTTGGAGCCTCAGTTATCTCCTCAAGAGAAAAATATGCCTTTCTGTCTGAGTTTTGGGGTCACATGTGGTGACATGTCTGGGGCTGGCATATAGCAACTCAGAACACAGTAAAAGATTGCTACCATTTTCCCATCTGAGATCCTCCTTCTCCCTTGCTCCCATCCATTGCTTTTTTTTTTAAACAAATATTTATTTGACTGTACTGGGTCTTAACTGTGGCATGTGGGACCTTCAATCTTTGTGGCAGCATGTGGGATCTTTACTTGTGGCATATGGGGTCTGGTTTCCTACACAGAGATCAAACCTGAACCCCCTTCATTGGCAGCACGGAGTCTTAGCCACTGGACCACCAGGGAAGTCCTGTTGTTGCTTGATAAATTCTCATTTGTCTCAAATCTCCATTCACATGTTGCATTCTCCAGAAGACCTTCTGGGATCACTGTATCTGAAAGACACCTTCCAGTTACTCACAGCACCCTTTTGGCTGTAGTGACTTCTTTATGGTGGGTGCATAGTAACAGTTTATCTCCCTATTGCCTTCTCCATCTACCACATGGGCACACTCAATATATAGTCATTGAATAAAGACATTGTAATTGTCATCACTGTGACACAGAAAGCTAAAACAGGATTCACGTGAGTTTTCCACTCCTAGAATTTTCAAACACAGAATGCTCACCCTCGTACAGCTTTAAGTAAACTCCCAAGTGCCACAACCTCTGTTTCTGTGGCTATAGGAATGAACCCATGCTCATGAAACTGGGTCTACTACACATGGCCTTCTGCATGTAAGTTGTTGTTTAGTCATTAAGTCTTGTCCAATTCTTTAGTGACCCAATGGACTGTAACCCACCAGACTCCTCTCTCCATGGGATTTTCCAGGCAAGAATACTGGAGTGGGTTGCCATGTCTTCCTCCAGGGGATCTTCCCAACCCAGGGATTGAACCTGCATCTTCTGCACTGCAGGCAGTGCAGGAGCCACCAGGAGGGCCCCATGCATGTAAGTAGGATTCTGAAATTTTATTTGCACAGCCTAAGATTCCTCTCCTCCCGGAACACTGTCTCTGAGTTGCTTATGTTTTTCACCCCTTTACCAGCTTTCCTGCTAAACACCATTCATGTTTGTTCAGCCAGTATCATGTGCCAACCGCCTGCGCGATGTTTTGTAGGTATTATCTTCCAAATCATCACAATCCCCCTTTGTGATCAAAAGTTGAGTTTTCATAATTTAGAGAATTCCCAGTTACAGTTGATTCCAGTAGCTTTAGGCTCTGACCCAATGTGAGTCGACTAAAAAGATCCACAATGTGAGAGTTGCGAGTTCAGTTTTATTTAGGGCAAAATGAACACTGCAGCCCGGGAGACAGCACCTCAGATAGCTCCGATAAACTGCTCCAAAGAGGTGGTGGCAAAGGTCAGTATATGGGAATTTCCTGTATGACTTAGGGAACTCAAACAGGGGCTCTGTGACTATCTAGAAGGATGGGATGGGGAGGGAGATGGGAGGGAGGTTCGAGAGGGAGGGGACATGGAGGTACCTATGAGACAACCACAAGATACTATAAAGCAATTATCCTTCAATTAAAAAAAAAAAGAATTTGGTGAGAGTGGAGTTCAATGCAATCAAGCGTTTACTTTACAAAAGGTTTTCTGCTAGTCATGGGGAGCTGATGTTACCATAAAGGGATTCAGTGCTTTTCTAGTTATAAAGAGATGCAAGGATTGGGATCATGAAATCAGTTCCTGGAAACATTTAGCTCTCTATAGACCTGTTCCCGCCAGTTTCCCTGGAGCAGAGTGCCTCACTCCCTACCCTGAATTCCCCTCAGTGGGTGTTGAAGGTCAGCAGCTGCAGCAGCACAGGGCTCAGTTCCCTCAGAGGCAGATGGCAAATGCCCTTGTTGCTGCTCAGTTGCTGGCAAATGCTCTTGGCGAGCGCCAATTTGTAGCCGACACGTGGATCTTGAACAGGGAGAGCAGGTAGCCAGGAGAAAGCAAATACAGGCAAGAATAGAAATGCAGGGTAAATTGGCAGTGGGGATAAAACTGATCAGACACGAGTCAAGACAGCATAAGTCGCCACCCCTGAATCGAGGAAGCTCCACCTGCTTTAGGAAACCACGCTTCCCAGGAGCCAGGGTTGAGGACAAGTCACCAGTCCTGACAGTGGACACATGAAGGCATCCTCCCCAAGCTCCATGAGACATGAAGATCTCATGGCACCCTGCTACAATCAGGTCCCGAAGGCCTGGTCAGTCCCAGGTTGGTGGTGAAATGGGGGTGCGAAAGTAGAGAAGGCAGATAGAGGGAATGAACAGATTGTGCCTGGGGTCAGGTGGGATGGGAGTATACACACTCAATGGTAAAGTCATCCATGGCTACAAACCATATTTTCAAAAGCATCCTCACCAGTGCTGTTTTTTGAAAAAGGGTACAGAAGCCTCTCAAATGTCAAGAGATAGGGTTTCTGCTAAGGCAACAGAATGCTGAGGACTGCAAGTAAAGATTCTTCTAACAAAAAGGTGCTGAATTCTGGAGAAGGGTTTAATTATACCTGAGGTATTTCTGACTTGGTGCGTGTGTGGGGGAAGCTTTGCCTGTCTCTCTATTGCTGTTATTATCTCATGGGTCTATGGTTTAATTTTTCCCACCATGGGGCTCCTTAGTCATCTTTCCGATCCCCCAGTTCCCTCTGGGAAGCAGTTGCTGCAAGGCACTCGACTGCTAATAAAAGGTGCCCTCCCCTGAATCTCTGACTATTAGCAATCAAATTCCCAGCCATGGCTAATCATCGGGTTTAATCATACATTAATCATTTACCAGAGTGGCATAGGGGCAAATTTGAGATATTCCTGAGGCTGAATCTATACGGCACAGATATGTCTGTTTGAGAAATGTGTGGACTGAAAGCGTTTTCTCCAGTGCATGTGGGAACTGAGGAAAGTGGGAAGCATGGTTGCATTTCAGGCTGCCTCATGTAATCTCTCTTGATGGATTCACTCTTCTCAGTTGCTGGCATATCTTAAGTGCTGTTTTTGATATGCTCCATCTCCCAAACTCTCTGCCTGTTCTCCATTTGTTTTGCTGGCTTCTTCTGAATATTTTATAATCAAGTATGTACCAGTGCCTCTGGAGCTCCTCGGGAACTCTATCAGTGGAGTTCTTTCTCTGGGTATCCGTTCATCAAGCAGTACTGAACTCTCAGGATCAAGTCAAGGTCATGTTTCCTCTGCTTAAACCCTCCAAGCTGTGCCCCATCTTATTTGCCTGAAATTTAGTGGACTGACCAAAGCTTTGAATTTTCTAGCCTCTATCTCTCTCTCAGATTTCATCTTCTCAGCAGTCCTCTTTGCTAACTCTGCTCCTGCCTTTGCTGTTTCTGTTGGAGCATCATCAGTTTCTGCAATGGTAGCATCTCAAACCCCCAACACCCATGCCACGTGTTGTTATCTCACATATTTACAGATCAGAACCACAGGTGGGCTCAACCACATTTTCAGCTTAGGCTAAAATCAGCTCGTGTGCTGGACTTCTGTCTGGGGGCTCTGGGGAAAAGTTTACTCCAGAATTCATTCGACTTATTGGCAGAATTCAGTTCCTTGTAGTTGTAGGACTGAGGTCCCAACTTCCTTGCTGGCTGTCAAGTGCGAGCCACTCTTAGCTCCTGGAGGCCACCCATATTCCTTGCCATATGGTTTCCTCCGTCTCCAAGCTAGCAAGGGTGACTTGGATCCTTGTCATGCTTTGAATCTCTCCGACTCCTCCTCCTGCATCCAGCCAGAGAAAACTCTCTGCTTCTGGAATATTCATATGATTAGGTTAGGTCCACTTGGATAATCCTCAGTGAAGGCCAAATGACTAGTAATTTTTGTTTTGATTAGTAATCTTAATGTCAGTGGCAGAGTTACTTTAACATATTGGGCTGGCCATAAATTTAATTTGGCTTTTTTGGTAAGATGTATGGAAAAACCCAAACGAACTTTTGGGCCAACCCAATGCATAGTCATGGGAGTCATCAGGGAAGGGAGGAGAATTCTGCCTCCTACATGATTCCTCAAACTTGCTGCTGTCAGTCTCACCCCAGGACCTTTGCACTTGCTGTTCCCTCTGTCTGAAGCTCTTCCCCAGAGAGTCCCATGGCTGGCACAACTGACACATTATGTATTTATATGTTTATTTGATGCCTGTCTTCCTTCACTGGGTAGAGTCTCCCTTAAGATGGGGGTTTGCCTACTTTATTCAGGGCTCCACCCTCAGCTCCTAAAATAACTCCTGGCTCTTAGCTCCTGGCTCCACACTATAAAAAATGAATGCACACATAATCTTTAGCTTTGTCAACCACTCTCCTCTTTTTCCTTCTCTCTCCAAGATGTCTCTGAATTTTAGAATTCCCATAAAATGATCATCAGACATTTTTTTTTTCCTCTAAATATGTGTGAGCTTGAAAAGATTCAGGAACTTCTCTTCTTCCACCTGATCTACATAAGCAGAGAGTTTAAAGAGGAAGGCTCTTCTATTTCTCTTTACCAGCTTTTTTTTATTAACCTTTTATACATCTGTGTCTTCTTTATCTGGCAACATTCCCATGCATTCCCATCTTTATGACCCAGCTGGGGGTTGGACATACCTTGACGATCTTTGATTATAGCTTCACATCCAACGAGAAACTTCCCCAGACAGGAATATTCTCCCTCTCTTTGTCAAGAACATTCCTGCTTCTCAGGGTTCATCTCAGGTCTTCCAGGTTCTGTGTATTCTTTGATGGGTCCAATTCAGAGGGAGCTAGTCTTCTTTTGAACTCATTTACTATCTGAGCCAAAGGTGCTAGAGGCACAATGGCTTGATTCTGTGCACCAGTCTATTTTCCAGTTTGCCATTTTTTTAAATGTTTGAGCCTTCATTCAAAGGACAAGGCAGTCAAAAACCTAGATTTCTGATTTCTCTTAAAAATAGGAATCCTAACACTGTGCTGCCATTTCCATATGGCAGTAGTTGGGACTGGAGAGGAAATTGTCCTTTAGCAGGGGTGTGTCCCTAGTTTGCCACAGTCCCCACTTCCCCCTACTGTGTCACCAAATGAAAACTGAATGTTGCTGTAATTTATCATCATGGTCGTGCTGCTATTTTTTTTTTTTAAGGTAAAGAAGTATTTGTCTGTTTCCGGACAGACTGAAGTATTTGTCTGTTTTATCAAAAGTGGGAAACTGAAGGAGAGCTCCAGCCACACTATGTTATTGCTTTCTATCACCCCCTGGGCTTGGCGGGGCTGCTGGGGTTTGCAGTTTCTTCCCAGTCTCTGTGAGGCTGGGAGCAGTCCTAGTTTGTTCACTGCTGTGTTCTCAGAGCCTGGAGCCTAAGAGGTGATTAACTGATTTTTACAGAATGAATGAATACCTGTACTGAGATCTGTGCAACTCACATAGCACCTAGTAACCTTGGATTTTACTGTTGTCTTTTTATGTGTGGATATCCTTCTATAAAATCTGCCAGTGTTTTCCCTCCAACTCTTTGCTATAAAGCCAGAAATTCTATCTCTATTCGCTTCCTATTGCTGTTGTAGCAAATCAGCAGAAACTTGAAGTCTTAAAACAACAGAAATGTATTCTCTCACAGTTTTTTAAGACAGAAGTTAGAGATCAAGGTATTGCAGGGTCATGTTCTCTCCACATAGTTCTTGGAAAGGATTCTTCCTGGCCTCATTCAGCTTTGGTGACTCCAAGCATTCTTTGGTTTGTCTCAGTATCACTCCAGCTCCTGCCTCTGTGTTCCCGTGGGCCTTCGCAGGACCTCCTCCTTTTCTGCATCTCAGCCTTCATTTCTGTCTGTTAGAAGAATTTGTGTCATTGGATTAGGGCTCATGTGGTTAATCCAGGATGATTTTGCCTTGAGATCCTTCACTTAATCGCAAAGACCCTTCTCCCAAATAAGCACATTCCCAGGTTCTGGGTAGACATATATTTCGGGGGCCACTATTCAATTCTCTGCAAAAATCTCATGGTAATTTCTTTCTTTTTTAAAAATTTTCTGACAGTTAAAATCTTTTCTTTTCTTTTTTTTTTTTTGGTATTTATCTATTTTTGTTGCTGTGGAAGGGCTTTGTCTGGTGGGGAGTGAGCCGGGGCTCCTCACTATTGTGGTGCATGGGCTTCTCATAGGAGTAGCTTCTGTTGTTGCAGAGCTTGGGCTCTCAAGTGCAGGCTCAGTAGTTGCAACATATGAGCTTAGTTGCCCCACAGCATGTGGGATCTTCCTGGACCAGGGATCGAACCTTTGTTCCCTACGTTGACAGATGGATTCTTAACCATTGGACCACCAAGGACATCCAATAATTTCTCTTCTTTACTTGAAAAATTCTGAGAGCTTGCTGTTTCTAAGGCTCTGTGCTGGGCATTGCATGGGCAGAGATCCTGATCAAGCAAACAGGACCCTCCCCTCTGGGAAGGAGAATAAGGAATAAATACAGGGAACAATTATATCATGACATTCATGGAATGTACTCTCAGAGCATACAAAGCACCATGGGGTCTCAAAGGAGAAAGAGATCAGGGAATCAGAGATGCTGTTGAAAGAGGCAGGATGCAGCTGTGCCTTGAAGAAGGAGTAGAATCTTGAAAGATAGGAGAATATTTCCACTAGGGTAAAAAGTGTAAGAAGGGTAAGAAGTGTAAAAAGGGTAGGAAGCCCATAGTTGAAGAAATATCACATAGAACAATGACTTATTTTGATGAAACATCAACTACGTGTCCCTGAATGTCTGTTGTATATGGTAGTTGCTCAAGAAACATTTCATTGATTATGAAATGTGCTCATGAAACCCCCATGCCCTTGATGCCACGTTAGGGACTTTACCTCATTGTTGTTGTTCAGCCGCTAAATCGTGTCTGACTTTTTGTGACTCCATGAACTGCAGCACAACAGGCTTCCCTGTCCTTCACTGTCTCTTGGAGTTTGCTCAAATTCATGTCCATTGAGTTGATATGAAAATCCCACATTGATCAATTTATAGTTTTCTGAAAAACTGAAGTTCATGATAGACAGGAAATACAACCAGGAAATTAATGACACTGACATAACGCCTTTGGAGGTAGTATTTGCTGCCACAGCCCAGGGCAGGGAACAGGGTGCTGCAGATTGGTACTCTAACCTTGAAGGTTAGCCACAGGGCGCTCTGGTGTTCATATTTTAAACCTGATAATGTGGGCTGCTAATCACATACTGATTCGCTTGGAACCCACAGTTCCTTCATCGTTTCCAAATTTGGTTAATGTTCCTGCCCTCATTCACCCTCCTGGTGATGAGGCGTAATGCCTTGAATTACACCCACCAGTGGGTTGCAGGCAGTGGAAAAAATTTCTTTTCCAACAATGAGGAGCTCGAAGGAAATTTCCTGAGAAAGCTAAATGATCACATCACAAAGGCTGTGCCACCCTGGAGGTGAGCATAAGGAGAAGATGACTGCTCCCTGGGCCAGAGGGAGATGGTCAGGGGCAATGGGCAAGCCATTTGCAACAGGACCAAGGAGTAGCCTATGCGAGAAAAAATATTTGTAGGAGATGCTGCCTGACTGTGTTGAAAGTAGTGATTCTGACCCATACTGTGTTTGTTGACACAATTTTAACTTTATTTAAATCTTGGTTAAATGTGGCTTTATTGTTTATTTGCAGACTTTCAGGATGTAGACATTTTAATAAGTTTTGGACTCAGTGACTTCATGGAGCACTAATGATGGGCTCCTTTCATTGAATTTGGTGATGCAAGCTCTGCCTGCAGATGTTCACATGTGGAGTCTGAGAGCCTCCTGGCGCTTTGGTACCCAGAAGGGCATCTCATCCAACTAACATCAATACTTGAATCCATCTCATTCCCTTGTCTGCATCATCTGGCCTGGCAGTTGACAAGGTTCTATTTGGGCCCCTTAGTGATGGGACACTTTCTAAGAGGAAGGAACAATTTGTTACATGACATTTGCTTTCCCTTTATTTGCTCTCCAACAGCATACATTTAAAATACTTCAAAACCAAGTCACAGATGTAGAAAACAAATTTATGGTTACCAAGAGGGAAGAAAGCAGGAGGGATAAATTGGGAGCTTGGGATTGATATATACACACTGCTATATATAAAATAGATAATTAATAAGATCGTACTGTATAGCACAGGGGACTCTACTCAATTACTCTGTAATGAGCTATATGGGAAAAGAATCTAAAAAAGAGTGGGCATGTGTATATGTATAGCTGATTTAGTTTGTTGTACAACAGAAATTAACTCAACATTGTAAATCAACTATACTCCAATAAAAATTAATTTAAAATAGCCCATTTTTTAAACAAAGAATTAATATACGCACATTAGCATCTCAGTATGAAAATAACACATTGTAAGACATTCTTTCTTTTGCCTCCTAGCCTCAATCACTCTTTCCAGTGTATTTCATTTTTATTTCCAGAAGTATTCTTACTTAGGAAAGGTTTTGTGAATGTGTGTGTATGCACAGTCTTCTCACCTCCCATGCCCTATTTTTTTCTTCAGCACTAATGGGATTATACAATTCACAGGGCTCTGTACTTTGCGTTTTTTTTTAAAATACTGTATCTTGGAGATTATCTTGTATTAGCATATCTAATTCTATTGCATTCATTTTTTCCATCTGTGTAGTATTCCACTGTGTAGCTTATTTTATCGTTTATAACTAGTTCCCTATGAATGGCATTTAAGGGTTATTCAGGTTTTTTTTTAATTCCAGATATTTTTGACTGCCTCTTCTTGTTTTCATACATATTCTTGGGTCTTTGTCCCAAACTCATCCCCTGTCCCACTCATTTAACAGGTATTCATCCTTCCACCAGGGTAGCCTCCTTGGGGAAGCCTTCCCAATTTCCTCTTCTTTAGAGAGCATTGTGCACACAATTCTGTGACAGCACTCAGCACAGTTTAACTTTGCCTGGGATGTGTGTGTGAGTCTGACCTTCTTTCGGGCCAGGCTCTGCCTCTTAACTCAAGGGCTAGTACTGTCCTGGGTCTGGGTTACTTGAGGGTACAAAGGGGCCACTCAGACCTCTCCTTTAAACAGGGCATCTGGGAGGTAGAGGAGAATTGGTAGCATGGTCATGAAAAATGTCTTTGGCTAGACTCCTTTGCCATTTTAAGAAGAGAATTTCTTAAACCCCTTTTGTTTTAATTTTCTTATTTATTTACTTTATTGGAGTATAATTGCTTTACACTGTTTTGTTTCTACTGTACAAGGAAGTGAATCAGCCGTGTGGATACATATATCCCTTTCCTCCTGGACCTCCCTCCCACCCCCATCCCACTCCTCTAGGTCATCACAGAGCATCAGGCTGAGCTCCAAGTGCTATACAGCAGGTTCTCAGTTCAGTTCAGTCACTCAGTTGTGTCCGACTCTTTGCGACCCCATGAACTGCAGCACACCAGGCCTCCCTGTCCATCACCAACTGCCAGGGTCTACCCAAACCCATGTCCATTGAGTCGGTGATGCCATCCAACCATCTCACCCTCTGTCGTCCCCTTCTCCTCCTGCCCTCAATCTTTCCCAGCATCAGGGTCTTTTTTAATGAGTCAGTTCTTCGCATCAGGTCTCAATAGCCATCTATTTGACACATGGCAGTGTATATATGTCAATCTCAGTCTACCAATTCATCCCACCCTCTCCTTCCCTTCCTGTGTTCACATGTCCATTCTCTACATCCAAGTCTCTATTTCTATCCTGCAAATACGTTCATCTGTACTTTTTTTTTTTTTACATTCCACATACATGTTGTTGGGAATGTAAATTGATACACCCACTATGGAGAACAGTATGGCAATATGGAGATTCGTTAAAAAACTAAAGATAGAGCTACCATATGACTCAGCCATCCCACTACTGGGCATATACCCTGAGAAAACTGTAATCTGTAAACCTGTTTCAGATACTGTAGTTAAGTGGTTTCTGTGCCTGGCTTTGCCTCAGAAGAACTTACATAGATGCTGGGACCCTTCCTGGAGAGAATGTTGCATTTGTCCAGGGATGGAGTCAGCCGTCTGTATTTGAACGAGGCCCCTGGGTGACTCTGAGATGCCAGGTTGGAGAAACTCTATGCTTTCTGAACAAATATATGAAGTACACGGAAGTGTTTTGACCCTCAAGGAGTTCACAGTTTAGTTGGGAGACAGAGAAGATGGTTAGAAAGTGAAAATTCAGTACAAATAGAAATCCCTGCTAATCCGTACTCTGTGGGGAGTCACACAGGTGGGTCGATAGAAAAGACATCACAGAGAAAAGGAAACTTTAGCTGTGCCTGGGAGGATGGGTACCGGTTAGTCTTTGTACAGACTCTTTGGTAAGCTTTTTAAGGAAGTCAGTGAAGCGTAGGGACATGGGCGTTGGAGCTGGATGATTTGCTTGAAGTTGTGTGACCTCGCTTCTGGTTGTGTGATCTCAGGCAAATAAACACACATATTGAGGCCACAGTTTCCACACCTGTTACACTGCAACAGCAACAGTTCTCAGCTCAGAAGTTTGCTGTGAAAAATCAAAAGGGATTCATTTTTGCATCAATGTTGGTGTGTCTAAATCCTTGATAAAGGCGATCTTTTAAGAATAACTTAAGCACAGCTCCAGGTGTCAAACCTCAATCTTTCTCTCGGGGAAGTCCAAGGAGGCTTACTGGGGCTAGAATCTGGTGAGAAAACAAGAGAGGGGCTGACATGCTTTGTGAACCCCAGTGAATCTTCTGCTGTGAGACTCAGCCATGACCTACTGCCAGTTTATTATGTTTTTATTTTAATTAAAAAAATATTTTGCCCATGCCACTTGGTATGTAAAACTCTAGTTCCATGATCAGGGATTGAACCCACACCCCCCTTCACTGGAGGCACAGAGTCTTAACCACTAGATGCTTAGGGTAGTCCCCAGCTGCTGGTCTAAACTGCAGGTTGAAGTAGACCCCTTAGCCCTCTCTGCATGGGTTTGTTTACTGAGTGGGCAGCCCATGGTGCTCTGCAAACTGGCAAGAGGCTGACATTAGTGCAACCAAGGGATGGCATGACATTTCCTCCAAATCCTATTAAAATATATATATATTTTAAAAAAAGAATGTGGATGAAAGTTACTTTCCTCCTGAATCTTCCTTGAGCCACAGTTTATCACCTAATTTGGGGTGAAGCTTTAAGACTGTGGAAACCACTTTTCTCATACTCTGTTTTAGCAATGGAGGCACCACCAGCTAGGAGGAGCCTGGATGGTCCACTCTTGCCCCTCTTACTCTGTATCTCTCCCCAGCCAGCGGCAAAGCCCTTCTCTGAAGAGGATCTGAGAGCTGTCTTGTTGATCAGCTTCACTGTTATAAAATTTTTTTAATTAAATTTATTTATTTTTAATTGAAGGATAATTGCTTTACTATATTGTGTTGGTTCTGCCAAACATCAACATGAATCAGCCATAGGTATACATATGTCCCCTCTCTCTTGAACCTCCCTCCCATTTCCCTCCCCATCCCACCCCTCTAGGTTGTTACCGAGTCCCAGTTTGAGTTCCCTGAGTCATACAGCAAATTTTTATTTTTTGGTCAGGCCACGCAGCATGTGGGATCTTACTTCCCTGACCAGCGATCAAACCCACACCCCCTTCAGTGAAAGTGTAGAATTTTAACCACTGGATCATCAAGGAGGTTCCAAGGGGCACTCTTGATGCATTTTGAATTCAAAACTCATAGTCTTGGTGGCTGGAAATAGGTTAATTGGTGTAGAAAGATGAGAGGAAGGAAAGAAAGCAAAAAAGTTTTTTTAAAAAAGGAAGGAAAAGACGAAGGGTGAAAAAAAATTGAGAAAAGTAAAAAGGAAAGGAAAGAACACAAGAAAGGAAGAAAGGAGAGAAGAGAGACATGGAGGCTTCCCAGCCCATCTTACTTAGATGTCGATTAAGGCAAGAACTGTCTGGTTCCACTGACAGCAGGCATGTCACCATGCACTCCAACCTTTCTTTAATGAACAAAGCATCATTTGTTCCCAGGTCTGCTGGTATCAATCAATAAGGTTGTTTCTCTTACCAAGCCACTCCAGGTGATACGGAGATGTACAATAGTGCTAACTAGTCGGAACAGCTATTCTTTTTGAGCTTTAATGAGGTACCAGACAAGAAAGGCAGTTAATTTCTACCTAATGATCTGATGCTGTCCTTAGAGACAAGGCTGTCAGTATTGTCTGACCACGTGTCTAGCAAAAAGCCACTGATTGGATTCTGGGGCTGCAGAAAGACATGGTCACACAGTCATTTTATGGCACTCAATTTCTAAACTGTGGGGTGAGAATAGGAAAGAACTATTTATTTTTAAAGAGAAATCCAACTGGATGAAGCCAATTTTATGGAGCTTGGATGTGAGCAATAAGGATGTGAGCATGTTATAGTTGTGATACGTAGTTGTCTAGAGAAAACTCTCAATCACTTTTCTGAGTAGGGCCCATTGTGGAAAACTGCTGATACGTACTGTAATTTCTTTAATGCCATCAGCTGTGGTGATGGTGTAGCCACTAAGTCATGTCTGACTCTTGTGACCCCATGGACTGTAGCCCACCAGGCTCCTCTCTCCATGGGATTTCCCAGGCAAGAATACTGGAGTGGGTTGCTGTTTCCTTTTCCATGGGATCTTCCTGACCCAGGGATCAAACCCATGTCTCCTGCATTGCAGGTGAACTCTTTACCACTGAGCCACCAGAGAAGCCCCAGTGATGCTGGGCATTAAAAGATATTGATTCCAAATGAGGATCCACAAGTGACTCATTGACCTGCACAGCTCTTCTGCAATTGTCAAGCAGATCACTTCCATCAGTCTTGAGCCAGGAGTCGAGGTGGAAGTCACCATTGCTGATGCCTAAATCAACCTTTTTAATAAATCGACAATCAGTTGTTAAATATTTTAAAAAAATACTTTTCAATTGTCCATATACGATAAAACGTATTCGATAACTCCAGATGAATGAACTTTTGAACAACTCTAATTTTTGCAAGAAGGAATGCAGGATGTCATATAGGCTTCCACTCATCATTATATGTGCAAACATCACTAACTGATCGTGGCACATTGCCCATTGTATCCAGGTCTGATTTTAACATTCCTCTCAATCCAGCAGTTCAGGCACAACTCTTGTTTGACTGGAGTTGTCACGTGAGGTGAAGTCTTTGGCCACCCTTGATGTAGATCATAAGAAAAAATTATCTTTTTCTTCCCTCCTTACTGGGATTTTTTGTTTGTTTGTTTTTGTTTTTAGCCTTCTGGAAATTCTTGAGGATAAATAGCCTGGGCTTTGTATTTCCAGCTGAATCACTAAATGGCTCATTGCTTGTTGTGCCACTTTGAAAAGTGGGCCATTTTAGAAGTTCCACTGGGGAATTTGAAAGAATTGCTGAGGCAAGTCTTTATTTGATGGTTTGAGCTTTTTACTCCATGCCAGACATGGATGGGCGCCAATTCCTGGAACAGATGGAAATTGCATATTTCAGGAGAGAGTGTAAATGGATTGTACCACGTGAGAATTCAGTCTTTTAGGGGAAGAATGTTTTCTCTGATGGCAAGTAAGCATCAAGGGACCCTAAAGGCTTTGGTTGATGTACTGGTTTCTTCCTTTTTTGTATCTTGAGCAAAGGCCAACAATGAACCACCCAGAACAGAGTAAGTGATAGAAAGGAATACTTAGGCTGTAGATTTCAAACTTGAGACATGAAACAGTTTCATTAAAAATGCATTCCTCACAGAATGAAAACACACGTGGTTGATGTTTGATTATTAGCATCTTCGGGATGACTTGAATTTGTTTTGTGACTGACACAACACAAAAGGCATCAGAACTTTTTGAACCAAGGAAGCAATTTCAAAATTCAATAATGCAGGACAAGGAAAACCAATAGGCCTTGTCTGTTAGTATACAATGGCGCTAGAAATATACAACTGCAATTTCATGGCTGGTCTGTGCTGTAATTTACCCCTGGTGGTTCCTTCAGTGAAATTTTAATTCTTGAGACTCTACATTTGGCCAGAAATATTCTATAGGTGAAAACCATGACACAGTCTCTCTTCACAATCTTCATAATCGCCTCTGTGATGTAGCTAAGGGGAGCAAAGAGTCTAGAGTGCTGGACTCCTGGCTTGAGTCTTGGAGAGCAAACTTGAGCAGGTTATGGAACTTCTCTGACCCTTAGTTTCTTCTTCTATAACAGGAGTAGTCATACTTGGATTAGAGTTGTTACAAGAAGGAGAGCTCCAGGTTCGATGCATGAGACAGGGTGCTCAGGGCTGGTGCACTGGGATGACCTAGAGGGATGGGATGGGGAGGAAGGTGGGAGGGAGGTTCAGGATGAGAAGAAACACATGTACACCCATGGCTGATTCATGTCAATGTATGGCAAAAACCACTACAACATTGTAAAGTAATTAGCCTACAATTAAAATATATAAATTAAAAAAAATTAAATTAAATAAAAAAAAAAAAAAGAGGAAGGAGAGCTGAGTGAGGGCATGTGGAGTGCCCAGCACAGAACCTGAGACACTGAAAAGGCACAATGATTTTATTATTTTTTATGGCTTTGAATGACAGTGTTCTTTCTGGTTTAGACAGTAGTTAGAAAAAAAAGATCTTGGGATTGTGGAATGGAAAAGCTTCCAAAATCACTCTCCTGTGTTTAGATTTTAAGCTCCTGCCTA
Organism: Giraffa tippelskirchi; assembly: GCF_054371585.1. Classification (NCBI taxonomy): domain Eukaryota; kingdom Metazoa; phylum Chordata; class Mammalia; order Artiodactyla; family Giraffidae; genus Giraffa; species Giraffa tippelskirchi. Next base: position 20,301,934 of record NC_137283.1, on the reverse strand, counting down.
TAGCACTTTTTCACACTCCCTGTAGTCAATAACAAAATTGGATCAATTCTTCCTCCCCCTTGGTATCCACGGCCTTTGCCATGTGACTTCAAAGCTCCTCCTGAAGTCACCATCCTCCTTGGATGGGACTGTGGTAGGGACTTGAATCCACAAACCCTGACTTAAGAGGGGACTCCAACCCACTCACTTGGGCATTGGGACTTACTGATGCTCAGGTTCTTTTTTCTTCATGCAGAAATAACTCAGAGGGAGACAAAGTGATAGACCAAGAGTGAGTTAGCATAGGAGGCTGGTGAGAGACCCAAGCAGGCAGGCAAGGGAACACAGCCCTGAGAACAAAGAGGGCTACATTTTTATAATCCAAGAAAAAGTGAGGAAGGGAGCAAACCACCTTCTTCCTCACTTTTGGATAGATGTCAAGGCTTACATCATTAGTTCCTCCTTTAACTCTGTATGGTCTAACTGGGACTGTCATGGCACTATTTGAGTCATATGTACATTAGCAAAATGATAGTAACATACACTGAAATATGGTAATTCATCTCAGGTTTCGGTATAATGCCCCCTTTTACCTAGTTCCTTTCCCCTTTCACCTATATCGCTGTCTTGGCTACATGCAAAACTGCTACTCTTTAAGGACCGTTAACCTCATGTAACAAGGTTCTTGTCTGTTGTCTCCTGTTTTAACTATCAAAGTTTATGGTTCAGTGTGCCTGGCGCTTGAATGCACCTGGTCTTCTTTCAAGGTGGTGTACGTTGTTGCTAGGTTACTAGATTCTTTCCTTGAGCGGTCTTTAGCTTACAACAGTCTCTCAAACTCCCTTAAAATCCCCCTTCTCTCTTTAATCCCCTAGTGGGATTTTTAAACTATTTAATTATCCTCCTCTACCCCTATCACTCTCATCACAAAGGAGCTCTATTTGCTTATCCTTTGCTTCTGGATTTATCATATGACTTTCTTTGGCCAATGATCTGTTAGCAGACATGGTGCAAAGAAAGACTTTATACAGCTATTGAGTGTTTCTGTTGGTTCTGAGTCCTTCCACAAGGAAATGAAAACTATTCACTACATTCCTGCTAGGATTCCTTTGAGGGTCAGCTCCCATAGCACTGAACCACATCTTTCAAACCATCTCATGCCATGTCTGCAGTCTGTTCTAGGGTTCAAAGCCAGGGGCATGACCAAGAAGTGTTGCCAGGTGAACATACATGGCAGGGATGATAGTTGATGTATTGTGAAACAATGTCACGACACAAGACAGATGTAGTTTCTTTGGTGCAAAACTAGATTCTTTTCCTGGAAAGATGGTTTTATGAGCCAGTCGTTCTAGCCAAGAGCATCTGACCTCCAGTCAACTCTCAGTCTATAATCAAGTCCAGCCAAGAATAACAAAGCTGCCTCGCTGACCACCCTGGATTCATGAACAATAGGTAATAATTGTAACGTGCCGCTGAGGCTTTGTGGTTGTTTGTTATGCAGCATTATTAAAGCAATAGATTATAGCTACTCTTCTCTTACTGCTCAGATTCCCTTGTGTTGCAATTATGGCTTATTTGTTAGGCTCTTCAGATGTACTGAGAACTCACTGAGAATAGGGACAATATCTTATTTACCTTGCACCCTCAGGATCTAGCACAGTACCTGATGGGTAATAAATACTTGTGTCCTGAAGTTCTGGCTTTAATAGAACATTTCTCCACTTCCTGGTGTATTTGTTTCTACATTTGTAATTTCATCACTGAATGCCTACTATATGCCCGGCTCTGTTCTGGGGGCTAGGGGTACAAATGCTAGAGTGGGTTGCCATTCCCTTCTCGAGGGATCTTCTCAACCCAGGGATCAAGCCCAGGTCACCTCCATTTCAGGCAGATTCTTTACCGTCTGAGCCACCAGGGAAGCCCACCAATGTGGGCAAAATTGATGTTAGAAGAATCTCATGAATTGGGAATGAGAACTGTGTCTATGAGCATGCCTTCAAATGTGAATAAGTAAATGGATGAACAAAACATCCACTCACCAAATTCCTGCTGTATGTCAGGCCTGGTGCCCTCAGAGGAGGACATTTAAGGTGAAAGAAATGATGGGCAAAGCAACTGGAAGACAGATGTATTAGAGAGTGAGAGTGGAATAGAAGGCTTTGGGCTAGGAAACAGTGAGAGCAGGTTTTGAAATACAGTTTTGGATGACTTTGCTTGATAGACCAAGGGGTGTGGATTAGGGATGAAAACTGGAATGTTTATCTGGACTAGGCAGGTAATATAAACAAGTGAAGACCAGATGTGAGGGAAAATAGAGGGGTGGAGACCATAGCAACTAGAAAGCACATCTATCTACTGACCTTCCCCAGGTCTAGCTCAGTGCTTCCTCTTTTTTTTTTTTTTAATTATTATTGGAGTAGAGTTGATTTACAGTGTTGTAATTTCTGCTGTATAGCAAAGTGAATCAGTTATACATACTCACATACCCACTGTTTTTTAGATTGTTTTCTCACGTAGGCTATTAGAGTATTTAGCAGAGTTCCCTGTGCTATCTAGCAGGTTCTTATTAGTTATCTATTTTATACATAGTAGTGCATATATATTAATGCCAGTATCCCAGTTTATCCCTCCCACTCTTTCCCCCTGGTAACCATAAGTTTGTTTTCTACATTTGTGACTCTACTTCTATTTTGTAGATAAGTTTATACCTCTTTTTTTGAGTCCACAAATAAACAATATCATATGGTATTTGTCTTTCTCTTACTGACTTACTTCACTCAGTATGCCAATCTCTAGGTCCATCCATCTTGCTGCAAATGGCATTATTTCATTTTTTTTAATAGCTGAGTATAGATTTATTTATTCCATTGTATATGTGTACCACATCCTCTTTATCCATTCCTCTGTTAAGGGACATTTACATTGCTTCCTTGTCGTGGCCGTTGTAAATAATGCTGCTATAGCTCAGTGCTTTGCTTCTTAACACTTTCCTGTGCTTGGGGGTATAGTGTGCCTCTGGGGCTGTAGTTTTGGAAGGGAGGTATAGGGCTGAGATTTCCTGTTTCTAACAAGCTCCCATGTTTCTGTTTTTCTCATTCACCCTCTGAGAAGGAAGAATCTATCACGTTGATTGTTGCCACATGACAATGAGGATCCAGGTCTGCTGGTGCATCAGACCTTGCCAAGAAAACCCATGCCATCTCTCTTTTATGTGAAATACTTGGATTTTTCATAATAATACCAAATGTTTCTGAAGATACTTATACAATGGGCAACCTCTCTTTGACTACTTCCCGGAATTTTGCACTTAGACTATTCTGAGTCCAAACATGAGGACATCACGCCGTGGAGTTCGGATTTTGCATTTCTTGGGTTTGCCCTTGTGGCTATATGCTCTGCATTTCTCTAAATAGATTTTAATCTTCTCAGGGACACGGATGAAATCGTCTTCTTACTTTTCCATCTGCTAAAATACGTGGCAGGATGTTTCATACCCAGTGGGAGGTCAATAGATACCAGTAAACGAACTAATGGAGATAAATGGTGTATTTCAGAAAGCTGGAATGGATTTTCATATAGGAGTTTTCTTTTGGAGCGAGAAACCAGAAAGAGTTGCTTAATTTTATTAATCACCCTCATTTTTTAGAAAACGTATTAATAGCTTCGGGAAGTCTTGGTCTGCACGAAAAAAAGCTTAATATACCAGCGTGGTTATGATACATCGTAATTGGCCTGTGAGGGAGGAGGACAGTGCTGTTGTGTTGAAAGCAGCTGAGTAGTTTCAAAAAAAAGTAAAAATTCAGTCAAAGGTCCAATATTCTTAATGATTTATGAGCCAATTCTGAAGGATGGAAGTGAAGTTTTTCTCATTTATGAGAATGGGATTGAAGCTCCACATGGAGGCGAACACATCTTGCTTCCAGATTCTACTTATCTTTGGAGAGTCAGTCTTGGGCAACCTTGTCAGACCCTGAAGGATTACTTCTGAAAACCATCAACCTTTCACTGAAGGCATGATACCACTTTATACATGCATGGCCTTCTAGAGGTTGTTAACTGCTTTATTAGCTAAACTGACACTCACAGCTGTTCCGGTAGGACAGCATGGAAGATAGTGTCAAGAAAATTATCCAAAACTTGAAAATCCATCAAAAGGAAGATGACTTTCTTTCATAAACATTGTCTAGCAAATCCTCTAGGGATTATCTGGGTCTACAAGGGTGTGGGCTGTTCATTGACTAGGCCAGGGATCAGAAGACTGTGTAAAGCACCAGATAATACGTATTTCAGGCTTTGCAGAACATACATCTGATCTGTTGAATATGCTTCTCTTTCTCCCGCCCTCCCACCCTTCCTCTTTCTTCCTCTCTCTCTTTTCCCCTCTCCCTCCCTCCTTCATTCCTTCCTCTTGTTCTTTCTCTCTTTCCCTTTCTCTCTCTCTTAAAAAGTCTAAAAGCCAGGACCAAATTCATAGGCAAATTCATAGGTAAGATTGTGTATTTATTAAAGACCTGTCCACGTTGGGTACTGCAGATGTCAGCTTTGAGAGTTTTGAAGTCAAACTGTGGGCATATCTGAGGTTTGAGTTGACAGGCATTGATGGAGATGGAAACTATGGTGGGTTTATTGGTCTAGGCCAGCTTCTGAGACATCTGTCTGGGACAAGATGTCACTTACCTGGAAGTTCCGGGTTCTCCTCTCTGGCTCCCTCCACACAGTCAGGCCTATTTGCCACACACTTTGAATTTTCCAGCTCCTCTTTTCCACTCCTGAGGTTGAAGGAGACATGGCCCCACAGCGTGTGAGCTCGTCTTCTTGAGGTACACTGAGGAGTCAGATGATCTCACCGGAGTAGTACAGAGGTTAACTGCCTGAGGAGAGAATGCTGATTATCCAAGAAAGAGGTAACAGTGGTCATTTTCCCCTCCCTCCTTCCTTCTACTGAAGCTCATTCTTAGAGTCTGTTCTCCGCAAGTAATTTGTTTTCACAGATCTGTGGTTGGGGGGTGTTGGATGCTTTGCTTCACATAGAAGGCTGCAGGATTTGATCCGTTCCTGTGTGTCATCCTCTTTGGGGAATGTGGGCCAGCTGGGGAATTTTCTTTCCTTACTGATGGGAAGAGAACAGGCTGGCAGAAGAGATCGAGCTGAACTACACATGTGCATTTCAAGTCTCTATTTTCATCACATTTACGGATGTCTCGTCACCTAGAGCAAGACACAGGGCTGAGCCCAAAGTCAAAGGGTGAAAAAAATATACCCCAGCTTTAGGGATGGAAACACACAGTGTGAGTCTATGTGGAGGGTGAAGAATTCGATCCAGTCATTCAATTTACAACAGTGTGAAAACACAACGAGATAGTTATTATTTTTGTGGAAGTGGTCTTGTGTCTCATCTACACATTGCAAGTGACCTTGTTGTGGCTGCATGAATTATTGGAGACAGAATTATCCACTTGAACAGATAGGTGTGTTCATGTGTATGTGCTGCTTATACTACTGGCATAAAGTGAAAGGAAAGTGTTACTCTCTCACTTGTTTTTGACTCTTTGCAATCCCATGGACTGTAGCCTGCCAGGCTCCTCTGTCCATGGGACTTCCCAAGCAAGAATACCGGAGTGGATTGCCATTTCCTTCTCCAGGGGATCTTCCCAACCCAGGGATCGACCCCAGGTCTCCTGTATTGCAGGCAGATTCTTGACTGTCTGAGCCAGCAGGGAAGGGAATCCTACTCAGTGCTCTGTGTGATCTAAAAGGGAAGGAAATAAAAAAAGAGGGGATATATGTTGATGTATAGCTGATTCACTTTGCTGTACAGCAGAAACTAACAACATTGTAAAGCAACTATATGCCAATAAAAGATGTTTAATTAAAAATTAAAAAAATAAAAGTGTACAAACCACTCTTAGTTTGCAAATTCTACAAAAGCACGTGGTCGGCTAGATTTGTGAATCTCTTTATGTCAGTAAACAGCAGTTTCTCATTAGTTATCTATTTTATACATCGTATCAATAGTATATATATATCAAACCCAATCTCCCAGTTCCTCCCACCCTCCTTTCCTCTATCGATGTCCATATATTTGTTCTCTACGTCTCTCTATCTTTGTTTTGCAAATAAGGTCATCTATATCATCTTTCTAGATTCCATATATATGCATTAATATAAGATATATGCACTTTTAAATGGTTGAAAAACAAAAGAATATTTTATAACACATGAAAATTATATAAAATTCAGATTTCTGTGTGCATAAATTAAGTTTTCTTTAAACATAGGTAAGCTCCTTCACTTACATGGCTTTGGCTGCCTTCATGCTACAGTGCCTCTGTTGAATAGTTGCAACAGAGATTATATGACCTAAAAAGTCTCAGATATTTACTATCTGGTCCTTTACAGGAAAAATTGGCTGACTCCTGTATAAATCTACAAAAGTATCACATACATATGCAAAAATACATATGCATAGGTGTGTATATATAAGTGACACATGAGCTGGGTGGTGCTTAGTTAGATTTCAGAGATGTAAGAGAAACTAGAGATGATCTTTCAAGTATGATTATTTTAGAGATATAGAAACAGGTGCAGGGAGCTATAGTACCTTGCTGAAATGCATTATGCTAGTGGCAAAAGAGAAAAAAAGACCCATGTATTTCTCAATTAAAAAAAGATTTCCTCTGTAATATAGTATTACCCAGCATTTTCTCCCAATGCCATTTATAAAAATGAATTAAAATAGGATGGGCTGAAGGATGACATTGTCTTTTTTTCCATTTGCTACTCAATTTATTTTCATTAATATTGTGATCTTTTTTGATTAATGTGACTAATGTTCTCACATGGCTGGCAAATGTATCAATTATGGGGTTAATTAATGTTGATGTTTAAACTCAGAATGGGATACTATTAATCGAATGCATCTATTTGATGGAGGTTTAATTAATAATGTTCTGAGAACTTCTCCTGATAAATTCCATTCCATGCTAATGAACTCCATGCATCACCTTATTAAGCCCTAACTGTGGCTACCATTTCCTCCTGCACTACTAATCCATGTTTAATTTGTTCCTATAGTTCCCAGAGTCAATAGTAAGGCCTTTATTTTTACACCGTGTAATCAGGTTTAGGAATATCCGCTTTCTCTAATTTGGTGCAGTGCCTGAATAATGTATGTCATAGAAGACGGTGCTGAGCTAGAGAGTTGTTGAGCAAGAAAAGGAAAAACATCAAATTGGCATTAATGAAGTGTGGGAGTAATGTAAAGCTAAAAACGGTGTTTAAGGAAAGAGTCATTAAGCCTTAAGTTTAAAAATGTTTGCTATAAAGTAACACTGTGATAGAAATTATTATAACTTTTAAACGACATTGGTTTGTTCTTCTGCATCCTTTAAAAAAGAAATATATGGTTATTTATCATAACTTGATTTACATACAGTAAAATGTGCAGATCTTAAGTATGCAGTTTGAGGAGTTTTGAAAATTAGTTTGCCCAGGTAGCCATGGCTCCAATCAAGATAGAAAATATTTTCAACACGGCAGAATATTGACTCTTGCTTCCTTCCAAGTAATCTCCCTACCCAGATGCAACCACCTGCGGATTTTTATCATCAGAGATTAGTTTTTCCTGTTCTTGAATTTTATATCAATGGCATCTGCAGAACATACTTGATTTATTCTGACTTCATAGATTCAATCTTACTGAAATCAATTGATTAAGTGTAACTCCATTTATGACTTCTACATTATGTTCCATTAATCTATTTCTATATTGTTAAAATTATTGTGTAAGTTTCAGGTATATAACATTATGGTTCAACACCTGTATGCACTGCAGAGTGATTACCACAAATCTAGTGACCATCCATCACCATACATTTATTTATCTTGAAGTGTAGTATAATTTTGTAGATCAAAAGTTTTCCTTGAGATTGATCCTCTAACACTCTTTCAAGGTTGCTTTGGATATTCTAGTGCCTTTTATGTCCATTTGAGACTTGGCTTGTATTTGAAGGGATTCGGAATCCTATAAATATTGAGTTGTCCAATCCATGAATGTGGTATGTTTCTCCATTAATTTGGATCTTCTTTAATTTCTCCTAGCAGATTTTTGTGATTTTCATTATAGAGGTCTTGAACGTATTTTGTTAAATTTATTTTATATGTGTCCTACTACATGTATCAGTTTTGACAATGTTTAGTCTCCAGTGTAGGCTTTGGGTTGCTCTACTCATGATTCAGATTCCTTGAAGGATTTTTGATTCATGGGTTTGGTAATATGCCCACTTATTCTTTACAAATGGGCCAAGGATCTTGACTGACAATCTGTGTAAGACTATGTAGAAGGGGCTGAAGGGTACAAGATTCATGGGGTACGATAAGGTCTCTGTTACCCTGAGAATGAGGAGTATGTTCTTGGGAGGCAACCACAACACATATCTATGACCAGTTGCTTTGCTAAGAATTTTTGCTTTATCTCACTTAATCCTTCCAATATTCATTTGAAGTATATAATATTTCCATTTTACTATTATAGGCACATTTTTAAACATTTAAAAACTTTGTCTAAGATTTCTTAAAGCTATTCTACTAAGAATTATTTGCATGTAAGCAATTATTGGGTCCAATATAAGCTGCTCTGTTCATTAAAGCTGGTCTCAGAGTACTGGTACTTGGCAACACTACATAATTTATTTTTCATTTATACAAGTAAACTACTGTTATCGAGGTTTGTTTGGATTTTTGTTGTTGTTGTTGTTGTTGTTTACAGACTCTGACAAGCTATCTGAATGACACATCTAGATTAGGAATTCAGGAGCTGCCCTGGAGTTCTGGTTCTTCAGTGCTCACCCATGCAACCTTGAATCTGCTGGCTTCACCTCTCTGGGTCTTAGCTTTCAAAAGTCAGACTAGATCAGGTATGGTAGGCAGAACTCTAAAGATATTTCCCTAAGATTCCTATTCCCTGGCTATTAAATCAAATATGGATCTACATACTGCTGTGAATGGACTTTGTAGATCAAAGTTACTAATCAGTTGAATTTAAAATACAAAGACTTTCTTGGATTATCTATGGACCCAGCGTAATCATGTGTGCATGCTAGGTTGCTTCAGTCACTTCCACAGGAGCTCTTAAAAACAAAAGAGGAAGGCAGAAGAGAGATGAGGCAGAAAGGGAGGTCAGAGAGATGTGAGGTTTGAGAAGAACTCGACCAGCCATTACTAGTTTTGCAGATGCAGGTGAAGAGCCATGAGTTAGGCCATGTGAGTACCTCTAGAAGCTGAGAAATGCCTGTAACTGACAGCTAGCAAGGAAATAAGGATCTCAGTGCTAAAACCATAGGGAACTGAATTCCGCCAACAATTTGAGTGAGCTGGATGCAGATCCATCTCCAGAGCCTTCAAATAGTCACACAGCCCTGCTACACATTGATTTTGTCCTTGTTAAACCTGGAGCAGAGAACCAGGATAAGCCATGCTGTATCCAGATTTCTAACTGTGAGATAATTAATGGATATTGTTTTAAGCCACTAAAATTGTAGTAATATATTATGGCAGAAATGCAAAAACTAATATCTCAGGGTTATCTTATCAGTTCATAGTCTACAGTGGCCAAGAAGAAATATAATGAGTACCTGAGTCTCACTCGGGCTGGGTATAAAATGATGGGTGGTAATTGATACTTTGGAATGATGAGGACTGTGGTGTATTTGAGGGTTTTGTCTAAAAGGAACGGTTACTACTCAGGTCCAGCACATTCTAAGATGGTGAGCTCTGGTTTGCAAGATGTGATTATTCACTACCAGCTAGAAATTCAGATTTTAAAGTGGAATTCCTCAATTTTAGACAATTGACAGCTAATGCAGTTTGTAAATACAAACAGAACAGATCTGGGGGGACTTCCCTGGTGGTCCAGTGGCTGGGACTCTGTGCTCCCAGTGTAGGGGACCTGGGTTCAGTCCCAGGTTGGGGAGCTGGATCCCATATGCTGCAACTAAAAAAAGAAGATTGTATGTGCTACAACTAAGACCCAGTGCAGCCAAATAGATAAATATTAAAAAAAAAAAAAAAAAAAGAACAGATCTGGGAAACATACATTAAACTGACAGATATCAGTTTGTGATTTTTTTTTAAAAAAAAGATAACATAAACTTATTAAACCTTGCCATTAGGGAGAAGCATGGCATAAGGTTTCTAATTGAAAAGCCAGTTTGTAATAGGGCTAGTCATTCCAATTTCACACCAATGTGAGGATTAATTGAATATATATATTTATTCTTTTTGAGATTCTTTTCCCATCTAGGTTATTAGAACATATTACATGTAGTTTCCTGGGCTATACAGTCAATTCTTGTTTATTTTACATATTATGACTATTTTTAATTTTAGCAGTACAGTACAGTTCTGAATGCAGGTCAGAATTCGCTGTCACATTTACAAAATGCAGTAGACCTTGATCAAAGACTATTTTATTCAACTGTACAGAAAGACACAGGCTAGGAAGTAGAGGCCCCACATCTTTATCTCATCAGGTGGCCCAGCGACTACCCAAGAACACAAAATCTTTTGCCCCTCACCTGCAAGGACGTGTAAACTTATGCAAAACAAGAACCTTGTCTGTATGGGTCATTGACCAAGAGCAGTTGCTGCCTCTGTTTGCCACCAGCCTTTTATGCATTTCTAGCCACACAAGCCTGTGGTCTGCCTGCCAACCCACAGCTCTGCAGACCAGGCTTTCGGAGCAAAGAAGCCCAATATATATTTATTTCACATTTATCTCAACTCTAAATAGTTTCCAAGGAACTCAAACTTGGATTGATTTCCCCAGGCAGTTTACCTCAATTCAGAACTGATACAAACTCTTTATTCACAGCTAGTAACAAACCTATTAAGGCAGTGTATTAGTTTCCTGTGGATACCATAAGAAATGACCACAAGCTTGGTAGTCTAGCGCTTACTGGTGCTGGGGGAGGGGGAAAGATAGGGAAAGGGATAGTTAGGGAGTTTGGGATGGACATGCACACACTGTTTATTTACAGTGGACAACCAGCAAGGACCTGCTGTCTAGCACAGGAAACTCTGCTCAGTGTTATGTGGCAGCCTGGATGGGAGGGGAGTTTGGGGGAGAATGGATACATGTATATGTATGGCTGAGTCCCTTTGCTGTTCACTTTAAACTATCAGCACATTGTTAATTGGCTACACTCCAATACGAAATAAAAAGTTTTAAAAAAGCAAGTATCAAAATAAAATAAACTCGGTGGTTTAAAACAAAGAACATTTATCCTCTTACAGTCCAGGAGGCCAGAAGTCCAACTCATCTTGCGGGCAGAGTCAGGCTCACTCTGAGGTTTCCAGGGGAAAACCCCTCCTCTCTGCAGCTTCTGCAGGAGCTAGGCTTTCCTTGGTTTGCCACTGGGTATCTACAATTTCTGGTTTGTCTTTAGAGGGCTTTCTCCTCCCTATATCTGACTTCTCTTCTTCTGACTATGATTAATATAAGGATATTTGTCATTGGGTTTAGGGTTTACTCAGCCAATCTAGGATGACTTCATCTTGAGATCATTAATTTAATAACATCTGCAAAGACTTTATTCTCAACTAAAGTCATATTCATAGGTTCCAGGGGTTAAGATGTAGATATTTCTTTGGTGGGGGGGATGTCACCATTCAACCCACAGGCAGGTGGCCAGCATATTATACTACCCCCATTTTACAGATACCTGCTCTTGTAGTCAAGGATACAGGTGCACAGGTAAACAGATCATGCTTTTGGACCAAGATAAAACTAAATGGCCTGGACACAGATCGAATCATGATATTGGCTCTTTAGCATCATCTTTTGCTCTTTGTAAAACACCAGTGTTCATTGCAGCACTGTTTACAATAGCCAGGACATGGAAACAAACTAGATGTCCAACAGATGAATGGATAAAGTTGCAGAACATATATACAATAGAATATTATTCAACCCCAAAAAGGAATGAAATTGGATCATTTGTAGCGATGTGGGCGAAACTTCAGTTGGCATACAGAGTGAAATAAGTCAGAAAGAGAAAAGCAAATATTGTATATTAATACATATATGAAATCTAGAAGAATGAGACTGATGAACCTATTTTCAAGGCAGGAATAGAGACAAAGATGTAGAGAATGGACTTGTGGACAGTGCACAGGAAGAAGAACATGGGACAAACTGAGAGTAGTGCTGACATATACACACTGCCATGTGTGAAATAGATAGCTAGTGGGAAGCTGCTGCATAAAACAGGGAGCTCAGCTTGGTGCTCTGTGACCTAGAGGCATGGGATTGAGGGAGGGTGGGAAGGAGGCTCAAGAGGGAGGATATATATATATATAGTTATAGCTGATTCACATTGTTGTACAGCACAAAGTAATACAATACTATAAAACACTTATCCTCCAATTTAAAAAAAAATGTGGCTAGTGGAAAACGTAAAAAAAAAGAAAAAAAATGGACTGCATAAGGAAGACTTCTGTTTATAAGAAACAAAGCATGGCGTTCAGTTTCCCCTTGGAATATACCAAGACAGCAGTTCACCTGGGTTAACATGTGAGGAACTGAATGGCAGTCCAGTTGGCCTCTCTGGGAAAGCTGGTTGGATTTTGTTTAAAGAGCCAGGCTCCAGGAAGCATGACTCTGAACGTCTCAGTTGTCAGCAGGACAGTCAGTTTATAACTGCTATCACTGTTGATCGTGAATGTTTTCCCCAGGAAGTGAAGAGGGCAGTAAGCACACAGGGCTTGCTCAGATAATCAGTAGACCATTCTTTGCTGGAGGAAGAAATCTTTCAAATCCATCTTCTCGAGCCTACGTCTGGGGAAATCGGATTACAGACTAGTTGTATCCACTAATGTCAGTGGGCTGGGAATTACCTAATGGCTCCTCATACACTGTTAAGATTGGGAGAAAACAGCAGAATGTTGCTTTATTACTGTCTTCCTTTAAAAATGGATGATTAGCACCTTATGTGAAAACTCACTGGGCACACTAATCATTAGGAATGACTTTTGTCTCATGCTAATGTGCTAGTCAGGTGTCAATCCATGGTTTTATTTCCTTTTCAGTGTGAAGTGTAATGTAGCTCTCAGCCTCAATTTTATGAAATAATGGTTTGGAAGGAGATGTAGTCAGGTTATTAAGTCCTTCCCCAGCCTTGAGAAACTCTTAATTTTTACTCTTCTTAACCCATCAAAGTCATTTAGCTGAAATTATCTAGGTAATTCAGGCAAAATACCTATTCCCTTGCTTTCTCTATTTAGACCTGCCTGTAACTGTCTGTTTAATGAAAGGCAGTAAGTTTAACAATTCCATTAAATTTAACACCTTATAAAACACACAAGACATTGGCTGCATCAATGCTGCATGAGTATTTAATAATAGGAACTAATGTTTTATAACACTTCACAGTTTATAAAGCACTTTTTACTTATTATCTTATCTAAGCTTGGTGAGATTTGTGATGTTATGACTATTTTATAGATGAGGTGAGTGAGGGTCAGAGTAGTTGAACATTTAATAGACAGAAATATCTATGGCACTAGAGCTGGTTAATAGTGTTAGAACTTGAATCTAATTCTTCCTCCTTTATTTTGTACTATGTGGATTCCTTCCTTCTAGCACAGTTGTTCAGGCAGTTAAAAAGCAAGGACCATGGGTAACTGATTTGTTTGAATTGTGAAATTTTACAGCTAGTTAGGACCCCATGGATCATGTACTTGTAACACGTCATTTGGCACAATAGGGTTGGACATTCTGCTTCCCGAAGTCCTTTGAAAATTGTAGGTTTAGTTAAGAGACCTAGATTTGTGAAGACAAGTGCTTTAAAGAGGCTTTAGCTTCTTTAAAGAGAGGTAAAGAAGCTGGAGTTCAGAGAGCGTGAAAGGCTTACCCAAGATCACACAGCTGGCTTGTGGTAGAAGTGGGAGTTTGGATCCAGATATCATTTCACCCAGTCCTATGTCTGAAACTTCTTACTACTGTTGACCTGAAATAAACAGACAGCCACATATTTCTCCAGCGAATATGGGTTTATTCTGGATCATCAGAGTATTGCTGAATTCAGAATTCAGAGTTTGCAATCATGGAGAGCCATGTTTGGGTTTTCTAGGGCAAGGGAAGAACACTTTTACGGCAAAGAAAAGGAAGTTGGAAGGGTGACCGCAAACAGGGTGCATGGTTTTCATTGACTGAATTCACGCCAGGAAAGGAATCTTTCTTCTTGTTGGGCTCTGCTATTAACACGGGGCATGAAAACTCAATCTTCTTGTCTCCTAACTATATTTAATTGAAAGTGAAAAGTGTAGGCGATCCCATGGACTGTAGCCTGCCTGGCTCCTCTGTCCATGGAATTCTCCAGGCAAGAATACTAGAGTGGGTTGCCATTTCCTTCTCCAGGAGGTCTTTCTGACCCAGGGATCCAACTAGCATCTCTGTTGTCTCCTACATTGGCAGGTGGGTTCTTTACCACTAGAGCCACCCGGAAAGCCCTATATGCGTGTATAAACAGTTCCAAATAAAATAGCTAATAGAGTTCCTCAGGATATTAAAGTATATAAACAGTTCTAAATCAAATAATAGCTAATAATAGAGTTCTGCAGGATATTAAGATAATAATATACCATGATCAGACAGAATTTAGATTTTCCCCCCTTATTCTGGTTCTCTGATCCTAGCATTGGAGGAAACATTGACCTAAACCAAACTAATTGTGATCTTTCTTCAGGGAATTTGAATTTAGTGATATAAGAGGGAGAAATGAAAGTGCTCTCTTGTTTGGGTGGCCGAGATCTAAAGAGACTAATCCCTAGTTTCTGTTAACTAGAATCCCTAGTTGCTGCTACCTAGATCCCTATAGTTTCCCTATTGCTATGTTTCTGAACCTTTAATTTTCAGAGTTTTCTTTTGACTCTGTAAACTAGTACATGATTCTAATCAGCTTTCTTTGTTTAAGATAATACATATGGATTCTGTTGCTTGCTTACCTGTAACCTCTTACTCTAAGAGTGAAAAATTTGCTTTTCACCATTTGCCATTCATTTATTTAACTGATCATCTCCAGCATATGCATATAACAGTATCAGAATTATTAACCTATACCCCCATTAGGAAATTGAGTACAGTGTTTCTATAAAGTTCTTTTCACCTTTAGTGTTATAGACAAGTTTTTTCCAACATTACTTAGGTCAGCGCCTACCTTCTCATTGCTTTCAGTGAAATTGTTTCATACATTGGCAATATAGTTAGATTCTTTTGTGACATTCTGCATTCCATCCTGGGATCCCCTGACTTCCTAAATAATTTTTTAAAAGAATTTTCATACGATAAGGCTCTTTTTGCTATAAAACCCAAAATGCACGGTTTTGACAAATGCATAATGTCATGTATCCACCTTTATCATATCACAGGGAATATTTTCACCACCCTAAAAAATCCCCCCACTATACAGTTTTGTTTTGTTTTGTTTTTGCTTTCTACAGCTTCCCTGGAGCCCCTGCTACCACCAGTTTTTTTTCTTATCATCCCTGTAGTCTTTCCCATAATATTGTATAATTGGAATCACATAGAGTGTGACCTTTTAAGACTGACTTCTTCACTCAGCAATATGCATTTAAGACTTGTCCATATCTTTCCTTGTTAGCTCATTCCTTCTTGGATATTAGTAGTATTCCACTGGTTGAAAGTACCATAGTTTGTTAACCCATTCACCTGTCGAAGGACGTGTTGGTTGCTTCCAGTTTTGGGTGGTTATGACTAAAGATGCTCTAGGCATTAATGTACAGGCTTTTGTGTGGATGTACGTTTTCAATCAGTTGAGTAAATACTTAAAGGGTTGATTCTCAGGTTGTATGATTAGACTAGGTTTAGCTGTGTTAAGAATCCGCCAAATTTTCTTCCAAGACAGATATTCTACTTTTGCTTTTCCACTAACCATGAAAGAGAACTCCTGTTGCTTAGCATCCTTATCAGCACTTCGTGTTGTCAGTGTTCTGGATTTTAACCATTCTAAAAGGCATGTGGGCTTCCCTGGTGTCTCAGCTGTGAAGAATCCACCTGCCAATGCAGGAGACAAGGGTTCAATCCCTATGTTGGGATGATCCCCTGGAGAAGGAAATGGCAACCCACCCAAGTATTCTTGCCTGGAGTATCCCATGGACAGAGGAGCCTGCAGGTCTATAGTCCATGGGATCCCAAAGAGTCTTACATGACTTAGCAACTAAACAACAGCAATGGTAGGCATACAGTGGTATATCATTATTTTAATTTTCAATTCGCTAATGACAAATGACAATGAACATCCTTCACATGCTTATTTGTTAGTAGCACATATATGCTTTTGAAAATTGCTCAGATCTGTTGCTGATTTGTTAATTAGGTTTGTTTTCTTACTGAGGAGTTGTAAGATTGCTTTGTACATTTTGAATACGATCCCTTCACCATGCTTTTGCTTTGCCATTATGCTTTCCTAGATTGTTGCTTTTCTTTTGATGCTCTCAAGAGGTTCTTCTCTAGAGAAGTTTTAAAGTTTTAATCAAGTCCAATTTATCAATTTTTTCTTTGCTGTATCATGCTTTTGTCTTCTATCCAAAAGTGAAGTGAAGTGAAGTCGCTCAGTTGTGTCCAACTCTGCGACCCCATGGACTGTAGCCTACCAGGTGCCTCTGTCCATGGGATTTTTCAGGCAAGAATACTGGAGTGAGTTGCCATTTCCTTCTCCGGGAGATCTTCCTGACCCAGGGATTGAACCCGCATCTCCCACATTGTAGGCAGAAGCTTTACCGTCTGAGCCACCAGGGAAGTCCATTCTATCTAAAAATTCACTACCAAAGCAGAGGTTAACTAGATTGTTTCCTATGTTCTAGAAGTTGTATAGTTTTGTGTCAGATGATCTGTTTGAGGTTAATTTTTGTGGAAGATATATGGTCTATGTGTAGGTTCACTCATTTATGCTTATGGATATCCAATTGTTTCAGCACTGTTTGTTGAAAAGACTATTCTTTCTCTATTTGCATTTGCTCATTTATCAAAATCAGTTGACTATACGTGTTTTCTGGGCTTTCTGTTTTATTACACTGATTTATATGTCTATTCTTTCCTCAATAACATGCTGTCTTGATTACCTTAGCTGTATTAGCAAATCTTGAAATCACATGGTATCAGGCCTCCAATTTTGTTCTTTCAGTTTGTATTATGTTGGCTATTCTAGCTCTTTCTCCTTTTCATGTACACTATAGAATCAGTTTGTTGATGATTTTAGAATTAGTTTGTTGTGCTATATATATAGGCCAAGCTGGGAAGAATTGATATTTTAACAATATTGAATCTTCCATTCTATGAACATGAAATATTTCTCTATTTCCTTAGATCTTCCTTGACATCTTCCATCAGAACTTTGTAGTTTTCAGTTTATAGATCCCATACATATTCTATTAGATTTAGACCTAACTATTTCATCTTTTGGAGTGCCATTGTGAGTGATATTTAACATTTTTTTTTGAACTCTACTTGTTCATTCTTGATACATAGGACAGCAACTGACTTCTATATTAACCTTGTATTCTGTGACTTTGTTGTACTTGCTTATTAGTTCCAAGAATATTTTATTGATTCCTTGAGATTTTCTACATATACCATTATGTCATCTATGAACATAGTGTTTATTCTTTGTCAATTTGTGTACATTTTATTTTTTCCTAGTCTTATTACATTAGCTAGAACTTACAGTATGATAATCGATAGGATTTGTGAAAGAGGACAAGCCTTGCTTTGTTCTTGATTTGGGGGGAGAAAGCATCCAGTTTTACAACATTCATTCATGCATGCGAAGTCATTTCAGTTATGTCTGACTCTTTGCGACCCTATGGACGGTAGCCCTCCAGACTCCTCTGTCCATGGGTTTCTCCAGGCAAGCATACTGGAGTAGGTTGCTATGCCCTCCTCTAGGGGATCTTCCCGACCAGATCAGACCCGAGTCTCCTGCATTGGCAGGTGGATTCTTTACCACTAGCACTGCCTGGGAAGCCCCCTGACACCATTAGGTATAGCTTTTTGTAGATATTCATCATCAAGCTGGGGAAGTTCCTCTTTACTCCTAGTTTGCTGAGAGTTTCTATTTTATTTTTTTTTAAACATGAATGGGTATTAGATTTTGTCTTTTTTTTTTTTTTGCGTGTCAGTAGATAGAATCAAATAGTTTTTTCTTTACCTGTTGATAAGGTGGCTTACATTTTTTTTTCCAATACTGGACCATCCTGCATACATAATCTTTTTTATGCATTGCTGGGTTGAATTTGCCAAAATTTTTTTTAAGGATTTTTGTGTCTATGTTCATGAGAGAGATTGACCTGTGGTTTTCCTTTCTTAAAATGTTTTTACCCAGTTTCGGTATCAGGGTAATGCTGGCCTCATAGAATGAGTTTGGAAGTATTTTGTGTTCTTCTTTTTTTTGGAAGTGACTATGGAAAATTGGTATTCTTGCTTCCTTAAGTATTTGGTAGAATTCACCAGTGATATGTTCTGGGCCTGATACTTCATTTTCTAGAAAGCTATTAATTATTCAATTCCTTTAGTAGATGTAGGCCTATTTCAATTATGTATTTTGCTTTGTGTGAAATTTGGTAACAAGTGCCTTTCAAGGCATTTGTCCATTTCATCTAAATTATCAACTTTTGGGCATAGGATTTTTTTATACTCCTTTTTTCCCCTTTAAACTTCCCTAAGCTCATTAAGGATAACTCCTCTTTGATTTCTGATATTTATAACATTTTTTGTCTCATTTTTCTTGGTTAGCCTGGCTGGGGATTTATAAATGTTACTGATCTTTTAAAAAGACTAACTTCTGGTTTTGTTGATTTTCTTTATTATATTTCTGTTTTCAAATTCACTGATTTCTGCTCTAACTCTTACTGTTTATTCTGCTTGCTTTAGACTTAAATTTCTCTAGTTTCCTACAGCAAAAGCTTAAATAACTGATTTTAGAGTTTTCTTCTTTTGTAACATATGCTTTTAATACTATAAATTTTCTTCTAAGTACTGCTTTCACTACATCTCACAGATTTTGATAAGTTGCAGTTTCATTTTCATTCAGTTCAAATAATTGTTAATTTCTCTTGAATTCTTTGATTCATGTGTCACTCAGAAGTGTTTTGTGGTTCAAAAAAGAAAAAAGAAGAGGAGAGAGAGAGAGAGGTGTTTTGTTTAATCTCCAAGTATTTGGAGACTTTCCAGCTATGTATTATTGATTCCTAGCTTAATTCCACGTGGTCTGGGAACATACTTTGTATGATTTCTGTTCTCTTAAATATGTGTATTATGGCCTAGAATGTGGTCTATTTTTGTTTATGTTTACTGGATGTTACTATATCTTTTCTGACTTTACTGCCTGCTGGATTTGTTAATTACTGAAAGAAGGATGTTGAAATCTTCAAGTATAATATTAGATTTGTTTCTTTCAGTTCTAAAGTTTTTTTCTCATGTATTTTAATGGTCTGTTGTTAGGTGTATTGAGGGTTTTTTTGTCTTTTTGGAAAATTGACCTTTTAAATCATGTATCCTGTATAATTTTTCTTGTTCTAAAGTCTACTCTGCTTAAAGTTAATATAGTTACTCCAGCTTTCTTTTGGTTAGCATTAACAAGGCATATCTTTCTCCATCATTTTATTGTTAAACTTTTAAAAGTCTTTATGTTTATAGTAGATTTCTTATAGATAACAGATAATGAGTCTAGGTTTTTCTTTTAAATGCTAGAAAGTTTCCTTTGTCTCAGAAGTGAGACCAGATATTCACTATTTCCCCTGCTTTTGAACATTTTCCTACAGTGATAGCCCATGTGTTTATAGAAGAGAAATAAGTAAGAGGAATTGGTTTTGGAAAATAAAAAGGGAAATTATATGATCATATGATCTTTTAATATAAAACAACAACAATGAAAATCTACTAATAATTCCAGACACAGTAAATTTAGCAATGTGTACAATAACCAAAATAATGTACAAAAAATAACTTTCTTTTAAACATCAACAGGAATCAGCTAGAGAAGGTATTAGATAAAAGATTATTTTTTCCCAGTCATGTTGAAAGCATAAGTTATCTAGGTATAAACCTCAGAAGAAATGCTCTGAGTATTAATAAAAATAAGAATAAAACTTTGCTGAGTGGTAACAAAGTACACCTTGGAATATTAAAAGATAATTATTTAGGTGGGGGTAGGAAGATTTAATTTTATAAAGAACTAAATTATCCTTAATGTAATCTATAAACACAAAATTCATTAAAATTCCCATGAAATCTCTCCCCCAGCCCCCCAATTTTAACAAATGGTTCCAAAGTCCCTTGGAAAGAATAAACATGTAAGATCACCCTTAACTGCTGAAAATGAGAGGAATACAGAGAACACATGTTCTATGAGTCAATAAAATGCATTATAAAACCACAGTAATTGAACTATTATGCTAATAGCATAGAAACAGGCAGGATA
This sequence comes from Giraffa tippelskirchi, assembly GCF_054371585.1. NCBI lineage: Eukaryota > Metazoa > Chordata > Mammalia > Artiodactyla > Giraffidae > Giraffa > Giraffa tippelskirchi. The sequence goes on along the minus strand of NC_137283.1, from coordinate 20,281,460 downwards.
AACAGTGAGATATAACGGAATTCAGTATTAGATCCAAAAGGCCACCTAAATTAATGGAGGAAAATATTTGATAATTCATGCAAAGATGATTTTTTACATGGGAAAAAAATAAAGTGTTTCCCTATTTCACTTTTTACATCAAAATAAATCCCAGGTAGATCTCCAATTTTAATATAAAAATAACCTTAAAAAATACTACTTAAAATGATGGATGTAAGCTTCTGTAGTACTGGAATAGGATAATTTTTATGATAAAAATAAATATGTCAGAAACAGTACAGAAAAATTCATAGTTTATTATGTAACAAAGCCAAACACATACACATACAACCACACACATTTTTGTACAGAGAGAACAGTGTAGACAACTATAAAAAACAACTTTTAAACATCAAAAGGAATATTTACAGAAATTATTTTAAGGCTTACATTGTGGGGGACTGTGAGGGAAACTCATGTCACGGCATGAATCATGCTTTATTGGTTAAGTGTGGCAAACGCAGGGTGGTCCCTGCATGTCCCATGGCAGACATCAATAATCAATCACAGCTCTTTTCCCTGTTGAGCCAGTTGCAGAATCCTGTGGTTTTCTAGAGAGCTACTATCCACCTACCAGAGGTGACACACATGCGGTCTCCTTAGAGATCCCGGCTATGATTAAACTGGTATCATGCAGGAAAGAGAAGTCCCATCCTCTTGGTAGAACCAGCATAGGTTTTCTCAGTTGTGAGAGAAAGAGACCAGCAATAGCAGACATGCGGTGCTAACAGGAACCCCAGGCAAATATCTGAACAGAGGCTTGAGAATTTAAGGAAGATTAGGCATCACAGTGACTTGATGTATGCTTTGAGCAGGGAAATACTGACTGAATGGACTGAGGGGAAAAGAAGTTTTGATGGAGGGCATCATCAACTCAGTACACACTCATGGATTGAACGTGCAAGGTGTGTAGAGCTTTGTGTTGGGCATTTTGAGAGATATATAAATGAATATACAAGAGTGTTCAATTTCAAGGAGTCCCTGGACACAGCTTAGACATCAGCCAAAGTGAGAAGAGTCTCATTTAGAGAGAGAGTCTCACAAGATGTGAACCCTCCAATGAGTTGACACACCTCAAAAGTCAGTCCTAATGTTCTCACTTCCCGAAACTCTATACTATCTATTTTCTTTTTATGCTTGGGCTGAGTCAGGGGGCCTCCACAGGTTAACCAACTCAGTAAACCCAGATAATAGTTAACTTAGAAAATCATTGCAGTACTTTGAAATGAGAAACACGTTACGTTTCATCACCTCTAAAAAAAAATCCACTGTGAAGGAGTACTATTATTTTACATACTACCAAATAGTTAGTATTTACCATAGGTGGTAGTACTGAATAGGTAGTACATACCAATTGCAGTGTGTTTGTGTGTGTGTGTGTATGTGTGTGTGTTGTGGGAGTTCTCCACAACACCAAGCAATTCTTTGATATCAGCTGGATGTCCTACAATTCAATTCAATTTGACACTGTCTACCTGGAGACAGCTTCGCATCCCGCAGGGTAAGGGCTCAGTTCTACATGGCTGGCCCTCTCCCCTACCTCAGTCCAATCACAAGTCCAAGTTGTCATCTGTGTTTCTGACCCGCTGGCTATAGATCGGAGGTTCCAATGACAACCTCCTTCAGCTGGATTCATTTGCTAGAACCACTCACAAAATGTAGGGAGACATTTTACTTACTAGAGCACTGGTTTATTGTAAAAGAATGTATAACTCATAAACAGCCAGTTGGAAGAGATTCCTAAGGCAAGGTATGGAATAAGGGTGTAGAGCTTCCATGTCCTCTCAAAGTGTAACCTCTCCCCAAATCTCCACTTGTTCAACCAGCAGCCCAGAAGCTCTGAGAAACTCATAATTTTGGTTTTTTATGGAGGCTTCATTACATAGGCATGATTGATTACACCATTGGCTATTGGCGATGGATTCAACCTCCAGCTCTCTTTTCTCTTCTGAGGCCAGGGGAATGGAAATGAAATTTCCAATCCTCTCATCACCTGGTTAGGGCTTCCTCGGTGTCTCAGATGGTAAAGAATCTGCGTGCCATTGCAGAAGATACAGATTTGATCCCTGGAGGGGGAAATGGCAACCCACTCCAGTATTCTTGCCTGGAGAATTCCATGGACAGAGCAGCCTGATGGGTTACAGTCCATGGGGTCACTGAGGGACTCCATAAGAGCAATAATCACCAGGTTGGCTCTCCTGGCAACCAGCCCCCCACCTTAGGTGCTTTCCAAAAGCCACCTCATTAACGTAACAAAAGACACCTTTATCTCTCTCCTCACTTGGGAAATTCCAAGGGTTTTCAGAGCTCTGAGCTGGAAACAGTGGATGAAGAGCAAATATATATTTCTTATTAGAGATCACAATATCATGACTGCCAGTTAAACTAGTACTTCATGGTTTAAAAATAAATCCCATGGAGTTTCTATTTTTTACTTATTGAAAGATTGCATTTACAATGAGACGTAGATTTTTTTTTAAATGGATCTTATGCATAGGAACCTGGAATGTTAGGTCCATGAATCAAGGCAAACTGAAGTGGTCAAACAGGAGATGGCAAGAGTGAACGTTGACATTCTAGGAATCAGCGAACTAAGATGGACTGGAATGGGTGAATTTAACTCAGATGACCATTATATCTACTACTGTGGGCAAGAATCCCTTAGAAGAAATGGAGTAGCCATCATGGTCAACAGAAGAGTCCGAAATGCAGTACTTGGATGCAATCTCAAAAACGACAGAATGATCTCTGTTCGCTTCCAAGGCAAACCGTTCAATATCACGGTAATCCAAATCTATGCCCTGACCAGTAACGCCGAAGAAGCTGAAGTTGAACGATTCTATCAAGACCAACAAGACCTTCTAGAACTAACACCCAAAAAAGATGTCCTTTTCATTATAGGGGACTGGAATGCAAAAGTAGGAAGTCAAGAAACACCTGGCATAACAGGCAGGTTTGGCCTTGGAGTACAGAATGAAGCAGGGCAAAGGCTAATAGAGTTTTGCCACGAGAACGCACTGGTAATAGCAAACACCCTATTCCAACAACACAAGAGAAGACTCTACACGTGGACATCACCAGATGGTCAACACCGAAATCAGATTGATTATATTCTTTGCAGCCAAAGATGGAGAAGCTCTATACAGTCAGTAAAAACAAGACCAGGAGCAGACTGTGGCTCAGATCATGAACTGCTTATTGCCAAATTCAGACTTAAATTGAAGAAAGTAGGGAAAACCACTAGACCATTCAGGTATGACCTAGATCAAATCCCTTATGAGTATACAGTGGAAGTGAAAAATAGATTTAAGGGACTAGACCTGATAGACAGAATGCCTGATGAACTAAGGACAGAGGTTCGTGACATTGTACAGGAGACAGGGATCAAGAAAATCCCCATGGAAAAGAAATGCAAAAAAGCAAAATGGCTGTCTGAGGAGGCCTTACAGATAGCTGGGAAAAGAAGAGAAGCGAAAAGCAAAGGAGAAAAGGAAAGATATTCTCATCTGAATGCAGAGTTCCAAAGAATAGCAAGGAGAGATAAGAAAGCCTTCCTCAGCGATCAGTGCAAACAAATAGAGGAAAACAACAGATTGGGAAAGACTAGAGACCTCTTCAAGAAAATTAGAGATACCAAGGGAACATTTCACGCAAAGATAGGCTCGATAAAGGACAGAAATGGTATGGACCTAACAGAAGCAGAAGATATTAAGAAGAGGTGGCAAGAATACACAGAAGAACTGTACAAAAAAGAGCTTCACGACACAGATAATCACGATGGTGTGATCACTCACCTAGAGCCAGACATCTTGGAATGTGAAGTCAAGTGGGCCTTAGAAAGCATCACTACGAACAAAGCTAGTGGAGGTGATGGAATTCCAGTTGAGCTATTTCAAATCCTCAAAGGTGATGCTGTGAAAGTGCTGCACTCGATATGCCAGCAAATTTGGAAAACTCAGCAGTGGCCACAGGACTGGAAGAGGTCAGTCTTCGTTCCAGTCCCAAAGAAAGGCAATGCCAAAGAATGCTCAAACTACCGCACAATTGCACTCATCTCACATGCTAGTAAAGTAATGCTCAAAATTCTCCAAGCCAGGCTTCAGCAATACGTGAACTGTGAACTTCCAGATGTTCAAGCTGGTTTTAGAAAAGGCAGAGGAACCAGAGATCAAATTGCCAATATCCGCTGGATCATCGAAAAAGCAAGAGAGTTCCAGAAAAACATCTATTTCTGCTTTATTGACTATGCCAAAGCCTTTGACTGTGTGGATCACAATAAACTGTGGAAAATTCTGAAAGAGATGGGAATACCAGACCATCTGACCTGTCTCTTGAGAAACCTGTATGCAGGTCAGGAAGCAACAGTTAGAACTGGACATGGAACAACAGACTGGTTCCAAATAGGAAAAGAAGTACGTCAAGGCTGTATATTGTCACCCTGCTTATTTAACTTGTATGCAGAGTACATCATGAGAAACGCTGGGCTGGAAGAAACACAAGCTGGAATCAAGATTGCCAGGAGAAATATCAATAACCTCAGATATGCGGATGACACCACCCTTATGGCAGAAAGTGAAGAAGATCTAAAGAGCCTCTTGATGAAGGTGAAGGAGGAGAGTGAAAAAGTTGGCTTAAAGCTCAACGTTCAGAAAACTAAGATCATGGCATCTGGTCCCATCACTCCATGGGAAATAGATGGGGAAACAGTGGAAACAGTGTCAGACTTTACTTTTTTGGGCTCCAAAATCACTGCTGATGGTGACTGCAGCCATGAAATTAAAAGACGCTTACTCCTTGGAAGGAAGGTTATGGCCAACCTAGATAGCATGTTTAAAAGCAGAGACATTACTTTGCCAACAAAAGTCCGTCTAGTCAAGACTATGGTTTTTCCAGTGGTCATGTATGGATGTGAGAGTTGGACGGTGAAGAAAGCTGAGCGCCGCAGAATTGATGCTTTTGAACTGTGGTGTTGGAGAAGACTCTTGAGAGTTTCTTGGACTGCAAGGAGATCCAATCAATCCATCCTAAAAGAGATCAATCCTGGGTGTTCATTGGAAGGTCTGATGTTGAAGCTGAAGCTCCAATACTTTGGCCACCTCATGCGAAGGGTTGACTCATTGGAAAAGACCCTAATGCTGGGTAGGATTGGGGGCGGGAGGAGAAAGGGACGACAGAGGATGAGATGGTTGGATGGCATCACCGACTCAATGAACATGGGTTTGGGTAGACTCCGGGAGTTGGTGATGGACAGAGAGGCCTGGCGTGCTGCAATTCATGGGGTCGCAGAGAGTCGGACACGACTGAGTGACTGAACTGAACTGAACTGTGCATATATAAAAGGAAAGGTGAAATAAAATACTTCAGGTTTTCTTTAAACTTCTCATTCAGAGTCTGAACCCTTAGAAACAAGTTTTGACCCTGAGTCATGGTTGTCTGTGTTTTTCTTTTTAAATACAGTTTTTGATTTTTATTTATTTGGCTGTGTGGGTCTTAGTTGTGGAACCCAGGATCTTTGATCTTCTTTGAGGCATGTAGGATCTAGTTCCCTGGCCAGGAATTGAACCCAGGCCTCCTGCACTGGGATCATGAGTCTTACCAATGAACCACAGAGAAGTCTCACTGTGTTTTTCCACCCAACATTGTTCTCCATGCCTTGAAGTGTGTGTGTGATAAAGCATTTCATGAAAGTATCCATAAAAAAAATCCAAGCCTTTAGTGATGGACTTTTAAGTCAGATCTCCAATTACAAAGGTGACTGTGAACTTCAGCTTTAGGAATGTTGCCGAACTCCCAAATATTTGGTTTGGGAGGGTGGGATTAAAAGAGCTCTCAACTGTTGTTTCTGGGATGTCTTCCAAGTCTCCATTCACTTCTGCAAGTTCTGATGTTTTCCTAAGGGACAGGCTAACATGATGATGGCTTGGGTCACTAGAGATCAGAAAAGTGACCTGATTTCACAGGTACTAAAATGCTGAAATAGATACAGGATAGCGCAGTAGTTACCAAGGATCTAGAGAAGCCCTCACACTGTTCAGAATATTTTCTCCCTGAAATCAAAAGGGGCAGCAGCCAAAGCCCATCATCATTGCTTGATGAGCCCTTGGGAACATGGATGGGGCTCATCCTAATGACCAGCTTCACCGAGGCAAGAGGTCTTGACTTACCTCCTGGATGGAATAAAATGGTCTCGGAAAACAGAATCCTTATGCAACTGAGTAGAGTTAATAATTACGGTGCTGGGGAGAACTTGATGAGGTTTACTAGTCAAAATGTATTGAAAAAAAATTTGTATACATGTTATAAAAATTATTTCCAAAAATCAATTTAGTACTTACGAGAGTGTGGAAAAGCAGAGGACTTGTGGAGAGAATGTCAAGGGACCGCTTTCTCTGTATTGTTTCCTACTGGGCACATCCTACCAAGGAAGTGCGTGCTTGCACTAAGTCACTCCAGTCGTGTCTGACTCTTTGCAACCCCATGGACTGTAGCCTGCCAGGCCCCTCTGTCCTTGGGATTCTCCAGGCAAGAATACTGGAGTGGGTTGCCATGGTCTTCTCCAGGGGATCTTCCTGACCCAGGGATCGAACTTACATCTCTAAATCTGTTGCATTGACTGGCGGGTTCTTTACCACTAGTGTCACCTGGGAAGCTCAAATAGTTGCTCAGTTGTGTCCAACTCTTTGCAAGCCTATGGACTGTAGCCCACCAGGCTCCTCTGTCTATGCCATTTCCTTCTCCAGGGCTCTTCCCAACCCAGGGATTGAACCCGGGTCTCCCACGCTGTGGAGAGATTATTTGCCATCTGAGCCACCAGGGTAACACCAAGGAAGGGAGGATGCCAAACCAGATTGGTGCCTAATCCTAGGGCCTTGAATTCTGAGCTCAGTGGTTTGGCTTTTGTTTGACAAGTAGATGGGGGCCAGGTGGGGGCGCTCTAAGTTATCTTTTTTTAAAAGATAACTTTCACTGTCACAAAGAAAGACTTCAGTTGAGTCAGTACTTGGACTCAGGGTTAGAAACAAAATTTTCCCCTTTTGAAAAGAGCAAAAAACATTAGTATGGAAGTGGAGATGTTTTAAACCTGAGAGCCAGTATGCTGTATGCATTGAAATCAAATGCTTGTGCATAATTCAGGGCTACAGATTTCATTAATGAGACCATTTCCCAGGGTGAGAACAAAAGATTTACTTTGCTTCTGTGACAGTGTGGGATCTGCTCCACATGTTAGTCAAGCAAAGTACCTCTGGAAGTCAAGACATGGCGTCTGAAGATGGTGTGCAATGGGGCATTGCTTCTCAAGCCTTGCATTGTAAGTGGCAGAAAAAACAGATGAGGAATTCCTTAACAAGGTCTTTCTTTTTAGACAGTCTGGACTTAGAATGATCAAATTGGGTAGGAAAATTTTTTGGAAGTATTTTGCTGCAGAATTACTGACAACTATATTGATCATGGAGCAGTGTGCTTTATTTATCCAGCAAATATTTGCTGAATATAAATACTACGGCAGTCACTAGGAATAGAATGCAGAGTGTGTTTGACATTGTAAATATATTACAGCAACAAATGTGGATTTGCTAGTATTCTAAGTACTATAGATATGCAATACATGGTACTACAAAAGCTTCTAATAGGGGAATTTGATCTAGCCAGGGAGATCAAGAAGGGCTTTCCTGAGCAGGTGGTGTTTAAGGTATTTGAGTAGGAGACAAGCACTTGACAAAGGGAAGGGGAAGATACTCACAGCAGAGGAAATAGCATGTTCAAAGGCTCTGAGGTGTCAGGGAGCTAGGGGCAAACAAGGTATGGAGAGAAACCCTATGTGGCTGGAATGAAAACAGTAGCAGGATAAGAAGCATGATACGAGGTTTTGGAAACAGGTAGAAGTCATTTATGTTTTTTGATGAAAGCCATGGTTTTTAAATGCTACCCTTAGATCAATGAGAAAACCATGGAAGGCTGACACTATCAGATTTGTGTTTAGAAAGATTTCCCATTTCTTCTCTGGAGATTTGATTGGAGGGAGGTAAGAGCATGTGTGGGCCAACTACTTAGAAAGGCTACTTCATACCTGAAGGTGTCAGAATCCCAGTAACAGTCATGTGCAGAGCCAGATTTCTACCTTCACTGCTACTTTGGATTAAAACATGAGCGAGTCAATTCCTAGGCAGGCTGATAAGAAGTTCCGGAGTCCCCAAGGAGAGAGGGGTCTGGAATTCTCAAGGAGGAGGAAAAGGACAAACTTTTTTTGTCTACATTCCTTAGTCTTTCTTAGTCAATTACACAACTCAGTTTAAACTCTGTCCTAGGGATTATACAACAACAATGTATCTTGCTTGAGGATAGTTTCTCCTTCCTGAAAACCTTCCGGCTAATCCTGTTATCTTAAAATGTAAATTATGGGAGTGGGTCTAGTAAGATTTTTACAACCTCCAGACTTTCTTTTGATTGATTGTAATAACTAATTAAAAGGTATATAACTCCATTGCTAACACTAGCAAGGGGGACACTCTCCATTCCCCTTTTGATGTCTACTGTCAGAAGCTTCCTCTATCTCTTTTATACTTTCAGTTCAGTTCAGTTGCTCAGTCGTGTCTGACCCTTTGCGACCCTATGAACCACAGCACTCCAGGCCTCCCTGTCCATCACCAACTCCCGGAATTTACCCAAACCCATGTCCATTGAGTCAGTGATGCCATCCAGCCATCTCATCCTCTGTCATCCCCTTCTCCTCCTGCCCTCAGTCTTTCCCAGCATTGGGGTCTTTTCAAATGAGTCAGCTCTTTGCATCACGTGGCCAAAGTATTGGCGTTTCAGCTTCAACATCAGTCCTTCCAATGAATATCTAGAAGTGATCACCTTTAGGATGGACTGGTTGGATCTCCTTGCAGTCCAAGGGACTTTCAAGAGTCTTCTCCAACACCACAGTTCAAAAGCATCAATTCTTCTATGCTCAGCTTTCTTTATAGTCCAACTCTCACATCCACATGACCACTGGAAAAACCATAGCATTGACTAGATGGACCTTTGTTGGCAAAGTAATGTCTCTACTTTTTAATATGCTGTCTAGGTTGGTCATAACTTTCCTTCCAAGGAGTAAGCGTCTTTTAATTTCATGGCTGCAGTCATCATCTGCAGTGATTTTGGAGCTCAGAAAGATAAAGTCAGTCACTGTTTCCATTGTTTCCCCATCTATTTGCCATGAAGTGATGGGACCAGATGCCATGATCTTAGTTTTCTGAATGTTGAGCTTTAAGCCAACTTTTTCACTCTCCTCTTTCACTTTCATCAAGAGGCTCTTTAACTCTTTTTCACTCTCTGCCATAAGGGTGGGGTCATCCGCATATCTGAGGTTATTGATATTTCTCCTGGCAATCTTGATTCCAGCTTGTGCTTCCTCCAGCCCAGCGTTTCTCAGGATGTACTCTGCATACAAGTTAAATAAGCAGGGTGACAATATACAGCCTTGACGTACTCCTTTTCCTATTTGGAACCAGGCTGTTGTTCCATGTTCAGTTCTAACTGTTGCTTCCTGACCTGCATACAGATTTCTCAAGAGGCAGGTCAGATGGTCTGGTATTCCCATCTCTTTCAGAATTTTCCACAGTTTATTGTGATCCACACAGTCAAAGGCTTTGGCATAGTCAATAAAGCAGAAGTAGATGTTTTTCTGGAACTCTCTTGCTTTTTCGATGATCCAGCGGATGTTGGCAATTTGACCTCTGGTTCCTCTGCCTTTTCTAAAACCAGCTTGAACATCTGGAAGTTCATGGTTCATGTATTGCTGAAGCCTGGCTTGGAGAATTTTAAGCATTACTTTACTAGCGTGTGGGATGAGTACAGTTGTGCGGTAGTTTGAGCATTCTTTGGCATTGCCTTTCTTTGGGATTGGAATGAAAACTGACCTTCTCCAGTCCTGTGGCCACTGCTGAGTTTTCCAAATTTGCTGGCATATTGAGTGTAGCACTTTCACAGCATCATCTTTGAGGATTTGAAATAGCTCAACTGGAGTTCCATCACCTCCACTAGCTTTGTTCGTAGTGATGCTTCCTAAGGCCCACTTGACTTCACATTCCAGGATGTCTGGCTCTAGGTGAGTGATCACACCATCGTGATTATCTGGGTCATGAAGATCTTTCTTGTATAGTTCTTCTGTGTATTCTTGCCACCTCTTCTCAATATCTTCTGCTTCTGTTAGGTCCCTATCATTTCTGTCCTTTATTGAGCCCATCTTTGCATGAAATGTTCCCTTGGTATCTCTAATTTTCTTGAAGAGATCTCTATTCTTTCCCATTCTATTGTTTCCCTTTATTTCTTTGCATTGATCACTGAGGAAGGCTTTCTTATCTCTCCTTGCTATTCTTTGGAACTCTGCATTCAGATGAGAATATCTTTCCTTTTCTCCTTTGCTTTTCACTTCCCTTCTTTTCACAGTTATTTGTAAGGCCTCCTCAGACAGCCATTTTGCTTTTTTTTCATTTCTTTTTCTTGGGGATGATCTTGACCCCTGTCTCCTATACAATGTCACGAACCTCCATCCATAGTTCTTCAGGCACCCTGTCCATCAGATCTAGTCCCTTGAATCTATTTCTCACTTCCACTGTATAGTCAAAAGGGATTTGATTTAGATCATACCTGAATGGTCTAGTGGTTTTCTCCACTTTCTTCCATTTCAGTCTGAATTTGGCAATAAGGAGTTCATGATCCGAGCCACAGTCAGCTCCCGGTCTCGTTTTTGCTGACTGTATAGAGCTTCTCTATCTTTGGCTGCAAAGAATATAATCAATCTGATTTTGGTGTTGACCATCTGGTGATGTCCACGTGTAGAGTCTTCTCTTGTGTTGTTGAAAGAGGGTGTTTGCTAAGACCAGTGCGTTCTCTTGGCAAAACTCTATTACTTGCCCTGCTTCATTCTGTACTCCAAGGCCAAATTTGCCTGTTTTTCTAGGTGTTTCTTGACTTCCTACTTTTGCATTCCAGTTCCGTATAATGAAAAGGACATCTTTTGGGGGTATTAGTTCTAGAAGGTCTTGTAGGTCTTCATAGAACTGTTCAACTTCAGCTTCTTCAGCATTATTGGTTAGGGCATAGACTTGGATTTCTGTGATATTGAATGGTTTGCCTTGGAAATGAACAGAGATCATTCTGTCGTTTTTGAGATTGCATCCAAGTACTGCATTTTGGACTCTTTTGTTGACTATGATGGCTACTCCATTTATTCTAATGGATTCCTGCCCACAGTAGTAGATATAATGGTCATCTGAGTTAAATTCACCCATTCTAGTCCATCTTAGTTCGCTGATTCCTAGAATGTTGATGTTCACTCTTGTCATCTCCTGTTTGACCACTTCCAATTTGCCTTGATTCATGGACCTAACATTTCAAGTTCTTATGCAATATTGCTCTTCACAGCATTGAACCTTGCTTGTATCACCAGTCCCATCCACAGCTGGGTGTTGTTTTTGTTTTGGCTCCATCCCTTCATTCTTTCTGGAGTTATTTCTGCACTGATCTCCAGTAGCATACTGGGCACCTACCGACCCAGGGAGTTCATCTTTCAGTGTCTTATCTTTTTGCCTTTTCCTACTGTTCATGGGGTTCTCAAGGGAGAATACTGAAGTGGTTTGCCATTCCCTTCTTCAGTGGACCACATTCTGTCAGACCTCTCCACCATCTGTCAGAAGCTTTCTCTATCTCTTTTATACTTTAATAAAACTTTATTACATAAAAGCTCTGAGTGATCAAGGCTCATCTCTGGCCCTGGATTGAATCCTTTTCCTTCAGAGGCCAAGAATCCCAGTGTCTTTTGTGGTTCAGCAACAACCTTTCAAACACTAGATCAAACCTTTAAAAATGACTATTCTTACTATCGTGTAGCAAAATCAACTTTCAAACAAAATCTTAAGCTTCGAAAGAAAACAATATCAAGGTGCCCTTGCTCAGGTGGGGATGGGGAGATGGTAGACAAAATCTGACTAAGATGGTTAATTTTATGTGCTAAGTTAGAGTGCCCAGATAGTCAGACATTATTCTGGGTATTTCTGGGAGGGATTAACTTTTAATTAGGTGGGCTTTGAGTAAAGCAGATTGCCCTCCATGATGTGGTGAGCTCCATCTGATCAGCTGAAGGCCCTAATGGAACAAAAAGACTGACTTCCCTTAAGCAATGAGAAGTTCTGTAGCAGATAGCTTCCATATATGAAATGAAGCATCAGCTCTTCTGAGTCTCCAGCCTGCTAGCCTGCCCTGCAGAGTTTGGACTTATCAGCCTCCATAATTATTGTGTGAGCAAATTTCTTACAATTTTCTCTCTATGTATATATCCTCTTGTGTGTGCATGTACTATATGTGTGTGTATGTATGTATATGTGTGTGGGGGCATGTGTGTATGTATTTGTGTGTCAGTTCTATTGTTTCTGTCTCTGGGAGAACAGAGACTAATGCATCCTTTATTCCTTCCCCATCCTGCCCACCCCACTATACCCCATCCTTATATTCCTTAGAGCTAACTCTGAAAACTATTAAGTCCTTGAGAGAGCACTGGGGAAAGGAAGGAAGGACAATTTACTGGACTTGTATATGAGGCTCAAGTACCCCTCTTAGATCTGTGCTCTCTGATCCCTTCCCTCTCCTAGCCTTAAAATACATTAAAGAGTGATGATTAAAAAGTGGAAATTAGTTTTTTTAATAGGAGAAGAAGTAATTTTATTCCTAGCTTTCAATTTTAATCTAAGCATGCAATTGTATAACAGAGCCCAGCTAAGGGTGAATAGAAGAAGTCGACCTCCCTGGAATGTTAATAAGACTCATTACCTTCCCGGGCTGGACAAATAGGAGCAAATACCTCATCACTTAGATTCACAGCACTTTTTAACAATTTTGAGTCTTGATGTCTTTCATAATCAGATGAATATTAAAGTGAAGGACACTTTCTCTCCCCAAAAGTCTGTTTAAAAATCATACACTTAACATTTTGCTATGATTTTAGACATTCATGAATGCCATCTTGAAAATTCCTGTGTGGGGGAAAGCTCATTTATTGATACTTGGTTGATAGGCAGTATGATAGAACTGCCTGTGGATAGAACTCGGTTCTTGGAATCCCAAGATTTGGTTCAAGTTCAATATTGTCTCAAACTAGCTGAGTCATGTTGAACAAATGGTTTCAAATACATAACCTTGAGTTCTGCAGCTGTGCAATGGGATGACTGCCTAACACAGAAGACTGCCGTGCTGTCTTAGATCATTCGTGTACAGAACTGTGTAGACTTTAAAGGGCTGTGTGGATGGATGGAAGATGATGGTATCTGCTCATCTGAGAAAACTGACAGTCACTTAGGCCAGCAGCCCCCAACCTTTTCGGCACCGGGGACTGGTTTCATGGAAGACAGTCTTTCCACTAACCAAAGAGAGGGGGATGGTTTGGGGACGATTTAAGCACATTACTTTTATTGTGTACTTTATTTCTATTATTATATCAGTTCTACCTCAGATCATCAGGCATTAGATCCTGGAAGCTAATGACCCCTGACCTAGGTAGAGCTTGCTTGAATCACTGGATACAGGAAAAATAAGGTTTTTTTAAAATTAATTAATTAATTAGGCTGCATCTGGTCTTTTGCAGCATGCAAACTCTTAGTTGTGGCCTGTGGGGTCTAGTTCCTTGACCAGGGATCAGACCCAAGCCCCCTCCATTGAGAACACAGAGTCTTATTCACTGGACCACCAGGAAAGTCCCCCAAAATGAGTTTTGATGGAGAGGGGACAAATGCATGGAATCTTTGTTATAGGGTAGACAGCATACAGGAAGTTAAGGAAGCAGAAACAGACAGGGAGCAGAGGAGAAAACACATGGGTACTGACAGGTGAATGGAAAGATACAAAAAAAAATCCCCCAAACTCCTCATCTTTTCACAGTTTTTCATATAATTGGCTACAGTTCAGTAATTTGCAAGGAGCTACCTGGACATAAAGACCTGGATGGGGTCAAAAGTGAGCAAATCTGGGATTCCTGGTTCCATAGGGTGGAAAAGGCAAGATGGGTAGATTTTTGAGGTCTCCTTCTATTCAAAACTTTGAAAGGCCAATTGAGAAAACCCAGGCAGAAGGTATTCCATCTGTTGGGCATCAAAATAAGTATGTTAACTCTGTGTGTGTGTGTGTGTGTGTGTGTGTGTGTGTGTGTGTGTGTGTGCGCGCGCGCGCACGCGCGCATGCGTCCAACTGTTGGCAACCCCATGGACTGTAGCCACCAGCAGAGATGGAAAATGAAGCCGTGGCTCTTCCCAAGGATTGTTATCTTCCTCTGACTCTTCACAGTGGTACTACCTTACAATTGAAGAGATTCCTTTCTCTCAAGGAGCTTGCATACTCTGATACTGCGTGAGGCACCTGGACCTGGTTTCTGCTCTGGTTACTTCACAGTTGAGAAATCTAAGTATGAGATGGGCTGACATGTCTAAGATTTCACTGCTAACTTTGAAGAGATATCTGTCAAACCCTGAATCTGGTGGCTTTTATATTGTATTGAGACCCATCTCTGAGAGGTAGCATCATACGAGATAAGAATGCAGATTTCAGCAGCGAACCCATCAAGTCCCAGCTTCCCCATTTACCAGATGTTTGGTTACGGGAAAGTCAGCTAGACTCTTGGTGCCTCAGTTACTCCTCTATAATGTGGGGGTGCTGACTTACACTTCCTCTTGGAGTTATCATCAGAATTAAAAGAGAGAAAACACGAACCAGAGAGTCTCTTGTGGAGAGTTTTTGGGGACTGTGTAGTAGTTGAAACTGGATATAGTCCTAGGCACTTAATAAGCACATTGCCCCTCCTTTAACACAGAAATGGTGCTAGTGGCTCTTCTCACATGGCTTGACCTCGCCATTCAGGTCTCAGTTCAGATGTCATCTCCTCCAAGTCGTCCGTGTTTGAGGATGGCTTACCTTCACTCCCTGCCCAGTTATTCTCTATTGCATCATCTTCATTCTTTCCCAGGGATCCCTAACCACAATCTGTAATTCTTGTTTCATTGACTTGCCTTCTCGTTCATTAAGCCTCACAGAATGTTGACTTAATGAGGGCAGGGGTTTTGTCCATTGTCTTTACTTGTAATATCACACTGCCTAGCACAGTTCCAAATGTATGAAGATGTCCAATAAATAATCTTTAAAAAATATATATATATACATATAAATATATTTTTATTTATTTATTTATTTATGTATTTGGCTGCTCCAGGTCTTAGTTGTGGCACACTGGGTCTTTGATCTCCATTGTGGCATGTAGGATCTTTAGAGGCAGTGTGTGGGAGCTAGTTCCCTGACCACAGATGGAACTCAGGCCTCCTGCATTGGGAGCTCAGAATCTTAGCCGCTGGGCCACCACGGAAGTCCCCCAGTAAATAATCTTGCATGTGCTGTGTGCAGCAGGAACTTCTGCCTTATCTAGGAGTTCACCTGATGGGAAGCAGGACTGGAACAAAGCTTTAAAACTCATGGCACTAACCCACCTCTATCAACCACCTCTCTGGGACCTTTCTCCCCTGAAAGGGTGATTGTATTAGCAGGGCTCTTCACCTCCTTCGGCCTCTGTGATTAATTATCGCTACACACCTTACCCTGCACACCTGGCAGCATCTAGCATCCAACCTCCCCATGTCATGATCTAAAGGGAAGGGTTCCTTCTCTGCCACAGGCATGGATAACATAGTGCCTTTCTGTTTCTGAAGGATGAATGAAGCCAGATACTGCAAGTTCCAGACAGGTCTCTCAGTGGCTGCCTCATCCTCTCTTTCAAATCCTATTTGTAAACACCAGCATTCTTATCACTTTCTAATTATAACCTGATTAAGGTAGAGCACGTCCCCATGAAGGAGGGCACTGCTGATCACAGCAACAAGAGCTCGTTTGCCTGAAGAGGGATTATGCTGCTTTTTATTTTATGAAAGGAACAGGAGCGATAAATTACAGTGCTACCTTAAAATTAAAATTTTTATTTTGAAACCAGTGGTGCTGAGGAAAAGCCACCTGAGATGCAATTACAAGGTGATAAAGTGTGAGGATGTTGAGTTGATGTCAGTAGCAGGCTCAGTTTGGCATCTTAATTCTGAATTTGCACTCTCCAAAGGCTTGATGGGCATCTGAGGCTTTGCCAGGGGGACTTGTTGCAGGCACTGGCTGGTCACAGGTTGCTGACCCTCGCCTTTTGGGGGGCTGCTGCAGAAGGTTTTTCCGGTAAAATGCAATTACCTCTGTTGCAGAGAGGATAGCAAACCATCCTCCAAAGCTAGAAATAATTATTCTGTCTTGGACTTCAGTAGGAATATCGAATGTAGCTCCAGGTTGTTAGACAACTTTAAAAATAGGATTGAGGTTGGATTGGAGCCCCAGGGAGGGTAAAGTGGTAGTGAGGACGGAGTGGGGAGACTTGTGGTTCAATCTAGGCTATTTCTTACCAAGATTTTTCGTTCAAGTCAGCTCTCATCTGGGAAATGAAGGCATGGGTTGGATGATTTCTGAGCTCCTTCCTGCCTATTTCTTTCTAAAGCCATGGATATTTAGGTGCCTTGTCTGGTTGTCATCTAAAACAGTGCCTGTTGCATCTGACACATGTTTAAACTGAGAGGAGAAGATAGGGGCTGATTTTTGACATTACCAAGGTGGCTTTGTACTAGGTGTCAGGTGGGATATCCGCTGTCCTGGGGACGTGGAACTTTCTGTTACTGTTTGTGACATTTGAGAGCCTGGGTGGATTGGGTGGTGAGCTTCAAATCCATCTACTTAGCTGGATGGAATTTTCCAGGCAATACATTCCCATCTCTTAATAATACAAGCCTCTTTACAGGCTGTAAAGGCCGGTTGGCTAATTTCTGGTCATTGTGGGAGTCACTGCTCTGTGAAAGCTCTGTGAACTCAAGGATCCTGTTGGTCTGTTGACCACTCTTCTGTTGGTGCATATTAGCTGCTTAATTATTTGTTAGTTTAATAAATTGATAAATGACTGAGTATGATACATATAGGGAAAAAAGGAAGACTTGGTGTCTTCTTATTTTCATTTGGACCCATCAGTTCCTCTCTGTTATGGTTGCTGAGAATTCCTGGTGAAATTCCTGGGCTCTGGTGGCCCAGAAAATTCTCATTTTTTCTGAGGGGGGCTGTCAACCAGTACAGCAAGGTTCTTTTTGTGGTAAAATTCAATCTGTTTGTTTTCTCCATGATCCAGTTGGAAATGACCAAGCATATGCTGGGTGCTTCCCTGGTAGCTCAGATGGTAAAGAATCTGCCTACAATGCAGGAGACCTGGGTGTGATCCCTGGGTCAGGAAGATCCCCTGCAGAGGGAAATGGCAACCCATTCCAGTATTTCCTCCTGGAGATTTCCACGGACAGAGAAGTCTGGCAGGCTACAATCCATGGGTCACAAAGAGCTGGACATGACTGAGAGACTAACATTTATATACTTAAACACATATGATGGATTAGAAGTGAGAATTGAGAAGTACTCTGGGGACTTCCTTGGTGGTCCAGTAGTTAGGACTCTATGCTTCCACTGCTGGGGGCAAGGGTTCGATCCCTGATCTGGGAAATAAGATCCTGCAAGTTGTGCTATTTTGCCAAAAAAATACCATTTTTAAAAATGAAAAAAAAAAAATCCTGAGAAGGATGTTACCCAATTTAGTCTTAACATCTGTAACCCATCATCTCCTCCTCTGACTTCCGGAAACCTTCCCTGAATTCCCAGGCCAGTCTAGTTTCCTCTAGATTATTTCTCTACTGTCGGGCTCTAGAATATTTATGTGCTCTCACATCTGTCTTTCCAGCTTCATCCTGACCTTCTCTGGGATGAATCTTATCTTTTTCTTTTGTGTCTTCCTTACCACACCCCCTTATCCTTGCTGGCTGAGAAAGAATGTCCATCAGAGATATTTGCCCTTCTTAGGTACACAATCAAGAAAGAAACAACTCTTCCACAAATGGAGTGTTAAAGATTCAGGGGCATCTAATGTGTGGCTGAGACCAACCAGGAGGAGTCAAAGCAAAGAACAGATGCAGTTCCTGCCCTTAAGTTTCTTAGAATTTAGTTAGAAAGTGGCGATCTACACATAAAAATAAGTTACTATCTATAAAACGAGATTAAAGTCAACTGCTAAGTTGTGTGGATACATGCAAGCTAGTTCTTCAGGCATTTAGATGAGTTGAAGACAGTTAAGGATGACAATGTATTTTCTGAAGTGACTAAAATCACCTTTAAGAAAACCCAATGTAGATGCAACTGCATTCTTGACATAAATTCCCTCAAAGTAGCCAACCAGTCAGTTTTCTGTCTGTCTTAAATTCACAGATTATAGGGTACTTAGAGCCTCTGTTGGTTGGATAGTCTTTACTCTTGACTTTGTGAGACCGCAAAGACGTGTGTATCTTTCAACTCATTCCTAATTACTTCATGAAAAGGCTTCATTTCTTAGGCAAAGACATTCAGACTTCCTTTCTGCTGATGCAGGACTGACCTGCTTTAGAGCCAGTGCTATGGAATTCTTGACATTCCTCAGACAGATACACTAGACAGTTGTTTGGCAGTTTGTGTTACTAAACCATCACAAACATAGGTATCTTCCATATTTCTATGGGTGCCTCTTGCTATCTTGTAAATATGAAATTCAACGTGTATGGAGAGCCAGCAGTATGCCCGGTACCACTTAGATGCTGAGAATATGCTAGTGACAGAACACACAGAGACACACACATGGATATCTGGGGAAGGACATTCTGGACAGAGGGAACAGCTAGTGCAAAGGCCCTGAGGTGAGAGTGTGCTGTGCACGTGTGAGGAAGACCCTAAGGAGGCCAGAGTGGCTGGAGTGAGGGGCAGGAGGAGACAGCCTGTAGAGCCTTGTAGGTCACTGTAAATGTCTTGGTGGGTTTTTTTGTTTGTTTAAATTTTTTTTTGTCAATTTAACAGTTTTTATACTTGCTATAGTAATAATTTTGAACACTGTTTCTCTCTCGAGAAAAAAATAAGCAGAGAAGTAGAATATATACCCAAGTATCAAATGGATATCCAGATATTTCTTTATTATTATGATAAAACCAATAAATGCTCCCAACACACCCAATGCATTTTTTAATTTGAGTATAATTGCCTTAGAATGCTGTTTTCGCCTGTACAAGGTGAATCAGCTATATGTCTACATATATCTCCTCCCTCTAATACCTTAGTTTTAACACTGAGTAATAAATAAGAAAAGGAGACTCTTATTTGTTTTATGAGCATATTTTGGGGTGATACCAAAACTCTTAGTAGGCTGTTTGCCTCAAAATGTACTTTTGTCTGCTTTAATTTCATCTGTAAGAACCTCTGTCTTAAGGCCAGTCATCTCTCAGTATCAGTTAGTTCAGTTGCTCAGTCGTGTCTGACTCTTTGCGACTGCACGAACTGCAGCAGGCCAGGCTTCCCTGTCCATCACCAACTCCTGGAGCTTACTCAAACTCATGTCCATCAAGTCGGTGACGCCATCCAACCATCTCATCCTTTGTCGTCCTCTTCTCCTCCTGCCTTCAATCTCTCCCAGCATCAGGGTCTTTTCCAATGAGTCAATTCTTCATGTCAGGTGGCCAAATGCCCGGGTATAACTGTTAGATTCACCCCCAGCCTAGTCATTTCTCTCAGTGTTTTAGTGTCCTTCACCATAAAATTAAGGTGTTGAGGTAAAACAGGAGGGAAAACATTTGTTTTATGCGCCAACACTAGTTCTCTGATAGCAGTTTCTTAAATTGCCCACAGCATGCGTTCAGCTTTGAGCCGTGCACTAAACTCTGTGATTGATTAACGATGTCTGCCTTAGGCACAGACAGGAGGTGTTGGTGAGTGTGCTATGAGCTAAGAGAGTGTGAAAATTCTGTCATCCTTCATAGCTGGTTTTCAAGAGAGGGACCACAGGGTTTTTGCTGACTTTGGCTTTCGCTTGTGTTCATCATAAAATGTGTGAAGGCTCTGGCTAGGAGGAGGAGAAATTTATAAGAAGTGATTGGAAAATAAGAATCTTATATTACAGAGCAAATCCTCATTTGTTATCATAAAATATGAATTTTCCTTGGTAGCCCTCATGATAAAAACACTTCTAAGATCTGTAGGATCATAAATCAGTGAGATGTATTAGACAAGTATTTCGTCAGTTTTACAGAAAATTGAAGCACAAAGCCATAAATAATTGCCCAATTAGCAACTTAACTGTATTTAACTAGTATACCTATGTAGTTTCTTCTCCAAAACTGGATCTTTTGAGAGTGAAAGATGGTACTGTTAATGATTGCTCCTGGGGACTTCCCTGGTGATCCTGTGGCTAAGACTCTGCACTCCCAATATAAGGGGCCCAGGTTTGACCTCGGTCAGGGAACTACATCTCATGTTCTGCAACTGAAGATCTTGCATACAGCAACTAAGACCCAGCATAGCCAAATAAATAAATATTAAAAAAAATTAATTACTCCCAGACAACAGGTATCATCCAGACTCTTCCTAGCAAGTGGAGATGTATGATCACCCTAGCTTTACTTGAAGGCCTGTATTTGGTGCTTGATGTAGGGGCAAAATTGGATCCTGAATGTTCTTAAATGAAGCCTTTGCCTTTTACCCAAAGTTCAGATGCATTAGAAAGTGTAGAATTGTGTTATTTGCAGCTACCAGTTTTTCTGTGCTCACTGTGTGCTCAGTCATGCACTAAATAATTGTTTCACGTCTTCTTAAAACACTTTAAGGTCAGTATTATCCTTCCTATTTTGTAGATAATTGAGGCAAAAGCTAAGAGAGGTGAGTTTAATTTTAATGCTAAGGTCCCAGAGCTAGTGAGGAATATCTATAGTCTAACTCTATAGAATCCGAAGTACAAGTTCAACCACAATTTGATTCATTAAAAGTATTTTCATGAAAAATGTCCAATTCTTATAAAAGGAATTCTTCATCCCTAATTGAAATATTTTATATTTGAAACAGATTTTAAGTAAGACCCGAGGTCATGAGCTAATGTACCACCCCAGAGTTATGTTCAGATTTAATCATTTTTTAAAGACAGGAATTGGGGAAGGTGCTAGGATTGAAATTAGAGTGAGCTCCTAAACAAATAATAAGGGGAAGTACCACCTTCTGATATGGATAAAGAAGGCCTGACCTAATGAGAGGGGGTTTTGTTTATTTTTCTGCTCCAAAGGGAAAAACTAGGTAGTGCATTCTAAGAGTGAGCTGGAGGGAAAGGGAAGAAGCTTTAAGGCTGCTGATTGAACGTGTGCTGGAACCACAATGCAAGATGCTCCTTTCATGAACTCAGACTGTTTAGAAAGGTAAAGCGTTCATCCATAAGTGAGACTTAGCCAGCAGCAAAGAGAAGCACTCTGGAGTTATTGAAACTAAGTTACCTTTAATCCCTAAGTGATGTGTAGGATCTACAGTTATGACTCTGAGCTGTGGATAAGGATAAATTAAAAAGAAATATTTTAGTCAGAGTAAATGCATAAAGAAAGTTACTAATTTTTATTTTAGGGTTTGCTAACTTTAGAGTTGCTTTTGCAATAGTGATTTAATATGTGTTTAATCAAGGTCAGATTTGTGAAAAACTTTTTGGATATATATTTGAATATACATTGATTTTAATAATATATGTGAAGTGAAGTGAAAGTTGCTCAGTTCTGTCCAACTCCTTGTGACCCCATGGTCTATACAGTCCATTGAATTCTCCAGGCCAGAATACTGAAGTGGTTAGACTTTCCCTTCTCCAGGGGATCTTTCTAATCCAGGAATTGAACTGGGATCTCCTGCATTGCAGGTGGATTCTTTACCAACTAAGCTATCAGGGAATATATGTATATATATATGAATACATATACACATATTTAATTTCATTGTCAAAATAGGTGGACTTAACAAAGCACCATCACTGTAATCCCATATCCTAAATAAGAATTGAGAATTAATGCCTGTTTCTAATAGATGGCCTAGCAGATATTTAAAATTTAGGATTACTTAGAAAGAAGGAAAAAAAATCTAACTTAATTACTAGAATTGAATAATCATAGTAAGGATATAGAAATCCAGGTAGTGATAATCCATAAAGGAAATGATCTCTGTTCTCTTGCTATTTGTAATCTATTATCGTCATTCTCGAGATCTTTCAGTACATGTGTACTTAGTGATGGTCACAATCTTGCCAATGTCACAACTTCTATACATTTTTTCTATCTTTGCTCATTCCTTTTGCCCTTGATTTACTACCTCATCTATCACAGTGTATAAAGAAAATATAATTTTAGCAATTTTTAGTTTGGTCCTAGCTAAATCTGGGTGTTTTTTTTTTTTTGTTCATGGATGATGGACAATTCTGATATCATACAGAACAAAGGGAGTGCCAAAGACCAAAGGCTATGTTCTTTTCTGCATCTCACATCCTGATAATTGCAGATGATCAGATCATTGCATGCTAATCTCTAAGTAGTCATTTTAGAAACTGTGGTGTTGCAGGGCAGAGTGCTTTAAATCCATAGGGCGCTTCTGTTCCATAGAAGTCAGTGACAACATTGCAACTACTCAAGCTAAAACGTATGAGTAATAATTGAAGCAAATCAATAATTTAAGGCCAGTGTGGACATAACTCTTTTGTTTGTTTTCATGTATTTCTATTTATTTGGTTGTTTTTCTGGTTTTTGGCTTTCAAATCTGTTGCAATGCTTAAACAGTGTGGAGTTGTAAGAGGCACAGTTAGAGTGACGTGGTGCTGTTCAGTACAACAATCAAAGCAGAATCCCAGATGGACTGGGGATGTTATTATATCAAGCAGAGTTTCAGTGACAAGTCAAAGTGACAGGTAGAGCTTTGGTCTTTGGAGCAAACTGGCTTATAAAGTCAGAGTACGATTATTGGCAAGTAGAGCTTCAAGCTGAATCTCATGACTGGTTGGACCAGAGACTTAACAATTCCCCTGGTCAGAGAAAGAAGTGGTTTTAGATCTGGGAGCAGCCTGAGCCTTCTGGTGATGGACAAGAGGCCCCAGTCACGGGAAAGTATGTGATACAGACAGGTCCTGACTCTGCTGCCAAAGAGAATGTGTGAATGCGTGTGTGCGCATGGACGGTGGCGTCCATTTCCAGGCAATATTTCAGGACAGATGTTCAGAGCAGTCAGTAAATTTTGGAATTCTAGATAGGGTCACTATTATGGGTCCCCAGGTTTCACTGATTCACTCTCAGACTTCTCAGGACTCAGTGTAAAGTTGTATTTACAAGTAAGATTTAGTACAGGGACAGGAGACAAAGGAAAATCCGCAAAAGCAAAAGGCACGTGGCACAGAGTCTGGAGGAAAGCAAACACATGCTTCTCAGAGTCCTCTTCTTGTGAAGTCGCCCAGGACAGGCTTAATTTCTCCAGCATCGAGCTGTGACCCATGTGTGGACGTTGTCCACCAGAGATACTCATTAGACACTCATTGCCCAGGGTTTTCACTGGGGCTGGTCACGTGGTATGGCCTGAACATGCCCAAATCCCAGGCTCCCAGAATAGAAGCAAGTGTTTGGCATAAATCACACTGTCTGTACAAACTCTTGAGATGCAGTGAGCCACTCCCGTCAGGTAAGGATGAAATCCGTGTTCCCAGATGCCAACTGAGGGCAACCTTGGCAGCAGGTCTTTCTGAGGATAGCAGTCCCAGGCCTACTGTGTTCAACTCTCTTCTGCAAAGTGACGGAAGGCATAATTCTAACAGAAACTGGAATGACTGCCCTCCCTGCTCTCCAGAGCATGAGGGGGAGTTTTGTAGAGGTGAGGTGGCTGCAAAACATGCCTTGAGATGATTTCTGTGTTGTGCCTCCTGGTGGGGTCAGAACCGTTTGCCATGGTTTTGTGTTTAATGTCACTGATGATCCTCTAGGAAGGTTGTCTCTCACTAGCTACATTCCTGTTGGCTGTAGGGGGAAATTTCCAACTTCATTGTAGTGAAGCCCTTGGGTTACCTCATCACTCCTTGCACCCCTATCTTTGCCCTTAGGTTTTTAGAAAAGACTTAAGATTCATATCAGACTCATTATCTTTTAAAATATGTATTTCTCATTTGTTTGGCTGCATCACTTCTTAGTTGCATCATATGGGACCTTCGTTAAGGTGCCTGGACCCTGTAGTTTTGGTGCACAGGCTTCAGTAGTTGGGGCACATGGGCTTAGTTCCGCGGCACGTGAGATCTTAGTTTCCTCCACAAGGGATTCAAATCTGAGACCCCTCCACTGCAAGGCAGGTTTTTAACCACTGGACCACCAGGGAAGTCCCTCAGATTCATTCTTGAAACCTCTAGAGTTCCAGAACAGGGTCTTGCACAGAGTAAATAGGGGCCTAACACATGCTTCCTGAGTTACATGGCGGGGTTATCATGCTCCCCTGCAGAGGTCTCACTCAGAGAGACTGCCAGGCTTAAAACCTCATACCCGAAGATCCAGATCTTCTTGCCAATTTAAGACTGTGAAGGAGAGAAACTCCCAGCTGAGTCTGAAATGAAAACGTAAGCAAGGGAGGCTAAAAATACAGAGCAATGTGGGATTCCTCAATCCAGACAGGCTGTGACAGCGCCAAGTGTCAGGCAGCTCTGAATGCTGAAGAAGAGAAGTAAATTTAGAAGGTTTAATGAGGGGGGGGATTCTAGGGCTGCTTGAAAAGCCTAAGAGAACAAATGGAATGTAATTTTCTTAGACAGGCGTGTGACATTCCCTCCCCACCCAAGTCCCTGGCCATGTGACATGCTTTCTTACTTCCTACGTGTGCTCAGGTCAACCTGAGTGCAGCCAGTGAGTGGGAAGCACCATCTCTGACCTTGAACCTGGAGAGGCTGTGGGGAATGACTGCTGGTGTCAGGACACAGAGTCATCAAGCAGGGGTATTAACAGTGGAATCAGCCTTTGAGTCATTAGTTGGTTTTCAAAGCTTTTTAGGTGTAGAAACCTCAAAGAATATACACAGAAGTGCAATCTATGAGGCAGGTAAAGCAGAACTGCTGATTGAAGTTGAGGTTGCTGGCTTGTTACAAAGCAGATGAACAAAAGAGAAGCACAGATAACAACAAAACTGTAAAACTAATGAACACCTCAGATTATAGTTAGAAGGGGTTGACAGAATGTCTCTTTGAAAAAACCCTGTGACGAGGAAGAGTTTTTGAAATTTTTTTTTGCTGTCACAGTGTTCCTAGAAGAAGCAGGTGCTTCATTCTATATTCAGTCCCCCAAAGGAACTTTAACTTGCTTACCATCAATTACACAAAACATGAAGAATTAGATAGGGGACCACACTCTTTGCAAACCATCTCGGGATAGATAGAGAATTTCTTGTTTCTGAGAGTTCTTTTGCTGGAATGAATGAGCCTGCTTTTAAGACTAGAGGAGGGAGAAAGAAGGAGGGAAGGGAATAGGCAGGGGCCAAGGCAAGGAGAACCTGTGGACTCTCAGACAGTGTCACATCTTCTATGACACCAGTCCCTTTGTAATACTTAGAGCTTCCTTGAACAGGTCACATGCTTAGACACATGGGTCTGGATTCAAGCAAATTTTACTGTATGACCCAGGGTGGGTCACTTAACCTTTCTAAGCATCAGTTTCCTCATTTGGAAGATGCATGTATGTGTGCCAAGTTGCTTCAGTCCTGTCCGACTCTGTGTGACTCTATGGACTGTAGCCCACCAGCCTCCTCTGTCTATGGGATTCTCCAGGCAAGATTACTGGAGTGGGTTGCCATGCCCTCCTCCAGGGGATCTTCCCGACCCAGGGATCAAACCATAAATGCTAATTTACCCCTCATAGGACTTTTGTGAGAGTTGATGACATGAGCTTAGCTTAGGGAGTTATGACGTAATAGAAGCCAGCAGATATGACTATTAGGTAGGCTTCAGATTGTGCTCCACTATTTGGAAGGGGTGGAGACTTTGCTAGCATCATCCTCCCTTCGGTTCAGAAAAACACCAGTAAGCTGGGAGTGAGATGACTTTTCTTCTGCCTCAGGTCTGTTAATTGTTAATAATAGGTTTGCTGATTGGCACACTTCACAGGATTGCTATGAGGATTTAATGAAAGAGGAGGTGCTTGGTAAACTTCTCTAGTAATTTGTTTTATTTTTATTGTCCCGTGGGCTATGCAGAACAAACCTTAGCCCTCCGACACAGTTATCCTCCAGTTTGTCCAAATTTGGACATGGGAAAACTAGTATCCTGTAAATATCTATGCATCCTAATGTGTGTTCTAGGTAAATGCAATTTCCTGTGAAGAACTGAAAGGTATTCCAAGGGGAAAACATCTTCTCACTAAATAAGTTTGGCCAACACACTGTCCTCTTAGCCATTCACAAGGCCTGTGTGCATGCGTGCTAAGTTGCTTCATTTGTGTCCAACTCTTTGCGACTCTATGGACTGTAGCCTGCCAGGCTTCTCTGTCCGTGGCATTCTTCAGGCAGGAATGACCTGACATAGGGACCGAACCCGTGTCTCTTATGTCTTCGGCATTGGGAGGTGGGTTCTTTACCACTAATGCCACCTGGGAAGCCCATTCACAAGGCCTACACTCTGTTAAAGGTTCTGAGAAGTCCTGCCTTAAAGATATCTGTTGAACTTTGTTTTACCCAAGTTTCTCATGTGTATTTGCCCCCAGAACCTTCTTTGGGGAATATCCTTTTTTTTTTTTTTGTCATGCCATGTAGATTGTGGGGTCTTAGTTCCCTGACCAGGGATTGAACTCAGGCCCTCGGCAGTGAGAGCCTGGAGTCCCAGCCTCTAGACCACCAGGGAAGTTCCAGGGAATACCCTTTTTCATCTTGCAGGCCACTGTTTTGGAAATTCTGCCAACCTTTGACATATGAGAAGAGGCTTTGCCGTGTCATGAGTCTTTTTCCATCTAAATATCATTCCTTTAACTATGTTGCATGGTTTTGAGTCTCTTACACCATCATGATCATTTTCTTTTCACATGTCCCATGCATTTATATTTGCTTTTGTCTCATTTGTACGTGAGCACACGGTTCTGGGTGTGGCCTGATAGACCACACTAGGATAGACACACTCTGGGACTCTAGCTTTTTGGGGAGAAGGAGTGTGGAAGTGGGGAGGGTCACATAGGTCATGACCCGTCTCTCTCTCCACATTCTCAATGTACAAATCTTTTTATTTTATTTTTTACAGATTTTATTGGTGTGGGCCATTTTTAAAGTCTTTATTGGATTTGTCATAATATTGCTTCTGTTTTTACATTTTTTTTTCCCCCTGGTTGAGAGATAGGAGGGATCTTAGCTCCCCGACCAGGGATCAAACCCTCACCCCCTGCACTGGAAGGTGAAGTCTTAACCCCTGGACCACCAGGGAAGTCCCTCAAGGTACAAATCTTCTAAAATCCCACCTTGATCCTTAGGGTAGTCTGGTGTTTGGACCTCAAAATATGTTTATCCTGGTAGGGAAAATATGGTGCTGTCCCTCTGCCTGGAATCCCGTGGCCTCTAGAGGGCATTGTGATCACAGGGAAAGACTTAAGTCTGATTTCTCAGGACTCCTTGGGCACGAAGCCTACCCAGATGCTGCTCTGGGGAAGTGCTGTACTCTTTTAGTTTATTTTTATTTTCTTCACTGACTGCCTTAGGAAATAGTCAAAATGTCAACTGGAGCATAAAGGCAAGCCCTGAGGAAAGGCAGGGCTCCCAGAAGAAAGACTCAGCAGTGCCTCAAAGAAGAGAAGGGTTAACGTCAGCTGCCCTGGGTGGTGGCTGCAGCTCTCGTGCCATCGTTGTTGTTTTGTATCCCTTGCTGTTGTTCCATAATGCTTCTGATTTAGGGCTTCACTTGCTAGCAAAGACTCATCCTTATGTTGAGCTGGGGCCAACTTCCTTAAGCAACAAATACTCTACTTGCCTGGACTCTTAAGTTTTAGAGTGTGATTCAAAGTTGAGTGGAAATGGAAAATGGGCCTTTTATTTCAGCAAGTAATGCACTGTTGTCTATCAGGATGTAATCCATAGCCGCAGTTATCCACGTGGTGGAGAGAAAAGCTTTACTGGTGCTGAGTCACTTTTCTTGCCTCTGCTACTTACCAGTAGGGTAAACTTGGGCAAGTTATTTCAGCCCTGTGTGCCTCAGAGTCATTGATATATTTACATAGACATGAAGTAGCAATACCTATCTTAAAGGATTGTTGTAAGGACTGAGTATAAGGACAAATGTAAAACATCTTATGTAACAATGGCTGTCAAAGTGAGGTCCCTGTGTCAGCAACATCGGCATCACCTGGTGATCTGATAGAAACGTAAATTCTCAGGTCCAATTCCAGGAACACTGAGTCAGAGACTCTGGGAGTGGGACCCAGTGATCTGTGTTTTAACAGACCCTCCAGGTGGCCCTGAGGCATGCTAAAGTTTGAGAAGTACTATGGTATAATGATTAGCTTTGTTGTTAATTTGCCAAGTCAAGTTCGACTCTTTGAGACCCCATGGACTATAGCCCACCAGTTTCCTCTGTCCATGGGATTTCCCAGGCAGGAATACTGGAGTGGTTCACCTTTTTCTTCTCCAGGAGATCTTCCCAATCCAGGGATTGAACCCGAGTCTCCTGCATTGGCAGATGGATTCTTTACCACTGAGCCACCAGGGAAGCCCAATTATTAGCTTATGGATGCTCAAAATAAAAGCACTTTTGTTAATTACATAACAAGCACTTACATTGTTGTTATGAATTGTTACAACAATTATTGTTATAACTATTGCTATGAATTGTTGCTGGGAATACAAAATACACAGTCCCTACTCATGAGATGGGCCGTCTTGTTGGAAAATCAAGGTGTTGAATGTGAAATAGCCAAATAATCAATGTGGTGGTTTTTCTTTTTTTTTACAATAAGAAAAATAGAAATTTTGAGAAAAGAGAAATGGATGCACATAGGACTGGAGGGATCTGATAAAGGTGGACCTGAAGGATGAACAGTACCGAAAAGGCAGATGGATGTAAGCAGGGCATTCTGGTTGAAGAGACAGCAATAGCAACAGCTAATCAAAAAGTTTTGAGATGGCAGCTGCCTAATTCAACATTTATTTAGAATTTCTTACCCATCCAGCGTAGGTCAGATACTATATTATCCCTGGGGATATGGCGATGAGAAAGACCTGGAGCAATGAATTCTTAAAGGCACTTGAAGAATGCAGAATCATAGTCACCCTCATCATAAATACCTTAATGTGTTTGAGGACTTATGTGTCAGACACTGTTATGAGTAGTTGATGTGAATCTGCTCACTTAATTCCGGCAAAAAGCTGATGACATATGTATTCTTCCCATTTTATGCAAGAAGAAACTGTGGCTTAGAGAAGTAAAACAGATCTCATACAAGTCATGCAAGTAAAGAACCTAGTTCTGTCTGAGATTCTAAGTGTCTGTTTTTGTTTTTTTTTTCATATATACTTTTCATTTATTTATGTGTTTGGCTGCACTGAACCTTGGTTGCTGCATGCATGATTCAGTTCCCTGATCAGGAATCGAACCCGGGCCCCCTGCATTGGGAGCATGGATTCTTAGCCACCGGACTACTTAAAAGCCCTCTGAGTGGCTTTTAAGTAAGCGGTTTTTCTTGAGGGCTGGAGGAGTTGGGTGGCAGAGCCAGTAGTGCTCACACAACACTGCCTTTGCTCCGGATATTCCCCTCTGCACAGTGGAGTGAGGGCACATAGCTATCCCAGGCCCAAGAAATGTGAGAAGGGCCACGTGTCACTTTCAGACTCAGACATCGAAAATCTCCGATTCTCCAGTTTCTCCCCTCATTTCAGTGGTGATATCGATGGCAGATTTATGTTCTAGATATACTCTTGCAAGATCATGGAGCCTTTGTTGCCCTGAGACCCCTGAGTTACTTTGTGGAGGAGAGTCTCCTGGAGATCATGAAGGATATGTAGCTTAAACAAGAAGGATCCTTCTGCCAAGTTAAGAAGCTGTGATTTGGGGGTTATTTCTTACCTCAGCATAGGCTAGGCTATATAAACTATACAGTTTATAGAAAGAGATAAAATTAGATATATAGAAAAGAGAAGTCTGAGTTTTGGTCTAAGGATTTTCCAATGTAGTTTGTAGGCAAGGTGAACGACAGAGAGCTTTATATATATATATATATATTTGTAAGAAGAAGCATGAACTTTTAAATTTCTCTTTTAGGAACTGACTGAATAAAGGTAGATACAGCAGTATATATGTAGCATCTTTTAAGATACTCCTGCTGTAAAATGTTGTTTGCTAGTTATCATCCTGAAACCAATTCATCTCAGGATCCTGGAAAATCCAATATCTGGAGGCTAATTGTAAATTTTACTGACTTCTTCATATATACAGAATCAACACATACACACACACACACACACACACACATACACACACATCTGTACACATCTATGTACTTGCTGAAACAAGCAAAACAATAACAATGAAAAAAGAAAAATTCTGTCACAAGCTTGTGTGGCCTAATTTTCAGCCTGGAAAAGTATGATCCTCTTAGACATTTTCCCCATAGGTGCCTCCAGGAATGTCTTCAGAGTTCAGTCCCAGAAGTCACACTTGATCTTGACGTACATGCTCAGGTCCTTCTCTCCGCCTTTGGCAGATGAAATGCGACAGCCCTGCTCTCTGTTAGCCTGGCCACCGGCATGTTTAGGATATACTTCTTTTAGTTTTACCCCCTACTCCCTAAAAAAATAGGCTGAGAGCTCTTTCAGACGTTTTAGATTCTTGGTGTGAGCTTAGAGCCCAGCTGAGGTGGGTAGGATCCTGGGGCTGGCTAAGGGATGCTTTGCTATTTATTTTTAATGTCGAATTATATCAAGAACCTCCACAGAGCCTCTAGGGAAATATCTTTGAACAGAGTAGAGGACTGGGGTGAACCTTGCAGCCAGGTAAAAGTTCAAGAGCCAGTTGCCAAGGACAAGTGGAAGAGAGTGGGAGAGGGAGGTATTATTTAAACATTTATAGCTAGAAACATGCATTCATTTATATGAGGATCTAAAAGCAGGAAAAAACATACCTCAGCAATGAATATATTCATAAGGAAAACCGATGTGGAATCAGTAGTGGTTGCTTGCTTGGTTTTCATAAAGGCCAAAGCTCCCTGAGCTGTACAATGCCAAGAGGCAGTTGTGTTTTTCAACCAGTATGCCCAAGGAGCATCTGAGGGTGGGGAAAGCTCTCATCCAATCTCTAAATTCTTGGCCATACAGACTTGGAAGGTCTGGGAGAGAAGGTGGGTGTAATTGGGTCAGCATGGCAGAAGGGCCGAGAAGATACGGCATCAGACCTCAGACTGGGAGTTTGTACACATGTCACTTAACATTAATGGGCTTCAGTCCTCATCTGAGAAATGATGATTTGGTCATTTATTCAACAAACGTCTCTGTGCCTTGAATTTCTAAATGCTTGAGATATGCCTAAATGTCTTATCGAGGGGAATAAGACAGTGTGGTCATGTGCTCATTTAAGCAAACAAATGAATGAACCAGCTAATTTTTGTTAACTAGTGGTACCAGAGAAAAAACAAAACAAGTTGAAAATACAGAAAATGACTGAAAGGGATGTAGTTTAGATTGGATTTGAATAATAGGAGAGAGCCAGGCTAAATTCCCAGGAGCAGCAGGAACCTATGAACACAAAGAAGCTGAGAGTGTGATGAGCTGGAAGAAGCAATGTGACTAAAGCAGAAGGGGTCAGGGTGGGGTGGAGGTGGCAAGTTTGGATGGAGAGAGAGGCGAGCAGCAAATGACACAGGGCCGTGTTGTCTGTCCTGAGATGTTTGGATTTCATTCTGAGCACAGGGGGCAGCCATTAGCAGGCTTAAAAAGGGAGCAAAGTGATCAAATTTCCATCCTTAAAGGCACAATTCTGGCTGCTTCTCAAAAATAGATCATTCGGGAGCCCAAAGTAGGAGCAGCGAGATGAGTTACGAGGCTCTTAAAAGTGGCTCAAAATTACATTTGGGGACTTCCCTGGTGGTCCAGCAGTTAAGACTCCATGCTCCCAAAGCAGGGGGCTGGGGTTTGATTTCTGGTCAGGAAACTAGATCCCACATGTTGCAGCTAAAAGATTTGCATACCAAAACAAGGATCCGATGTGCCACAACTAAGACTGTAGAACGTAAGCCAAATAAATCAATACAAATAAATATTAAAAAAATTATATTTGGATCAAGGGAGGCAAAGAAAAGTAAAAGTTTGCCTCCTGGCGTCTGCCTAAATTCAAGCTCAAAACACAGCCCCAATTCCATCTGGAAGTCATAGCGACCTAGGGTGTTGGCTGTTGGAGTTGCATATTCCATGTATTGAATCCGAGATGAAACATAAGCTATCAAGCTCATTATTAGCTAATGTCTCCTTAATTGGGATGTGAAGAGTGGTGATTCCTTTTCCTAGGTATCCATTTAGCCAGGAAACAGAAATTGCTTGAATAATCAATACAGAAGGTTTTTCATTGACGCAGCTGGGTACATAGGTGGTGGCAGCATGTGAAGCAGGGGCAGTCAGGCCACCAGAAACTAGAGTCTAGGAAGCCCCTAGTGCTCCGAGGCTGGGAGGACCAAGGGAGGAGGTGGCTTAGCTGGAGCCTAGGGAGTGGACACCTGAGGAAGCTGGATCCGTGGTGAGCTTGTCTGGAGCAAATGAGAGGCTCGAATGCATTGCCAGAGATGCTTGGGAGAAACCCCTGCTGCTTGGTATCTCTTCCCGCCTTTCAGTCTCTTGCCAGTGAAGTCACAAGAACCAAGCCAAAGTGACCCCCACTTTGTAGACTTTGCTGTGTTGTAGAACAGAGGAAGGGCTGGGGAGGGGTAGACCTGGGGGCAAACAGATACAGGATGGACCCTAGCAGGGCCTTCTTCTGAATTCAGAAAGCAGGGAGTGCCGTTTAGGGTTGGGGGAGAATAGACAGTGGACGAAAGCAACTCCTACCTATAGTTAACTGTCTTGGTGTAATAAGAGCTTCTTTGTGTCTCACATGGCAGTCTGATGTGGGTATTTCTGATTGGAAAGTGGTTTTTCTGCATAGAGTGATTCAATGCCCGCTCCCCTTGGGACTCGGAGAGCTTGTCAGGTAGCCAGCAAGTGGAGAAAGTGGGGAGAAACCACAGCAGTTTCTTTCTTTAGTCCTCACCACACTTCTGTGAAGGGGGCACTATTATGCAAATGAGGAAAGTGGGGTAACAGAGAGGTTAATGAACCAGTCCAAGGTCACACAGCTAGCAAGTGATGGAATGGAGATGAAAGAGGGAACCATGTAGAATGGAGAACAACAGCAAATGGGTGGATTATCTGTTGCTGAGAGTGGCTTACACTGCCTAGAAGAGAAAGAGATTTGAAAAAACAGAACCAAAAATCCTCAATCAAGAGGAGAAAATTAAATAAGGGTATACATGGGACCCTTGCACAACATGAGTTTGAACTTCTTGGATACACTTACCCGTGGATTTTTTTTCAATAGTAAATACTCTGATCCTACATGATCAGAATTGTGGTTGGTTGAATTTGCAGATGCTGAGCCTCAGATAAGAAGGGACTATAGATTACATGCAGATTTTTGACTGTGAGGATGGCCAACTGTATATAGATACCGGCACTTAAACTCAGAAAAGCTACTGTGAAAAATGTAACATTTCCTCTCTCCTTTAGAGCTTTCTTTTCACTGTGTAGATGTATACCTGTGTTCTGTTTCTAGGCTGAGTCATTTTTAGAAGTAAACAAGGTATAAATTAAAAATAAATGCCTGCATACATATTGTATGAGAAACACCTGGTTTCATAGCAGCTTATAAGAAATGGATTTAAAGGTTTTAGTTGACTGCAAGTTTATTATGAATCAGCAGTGTGAGGTGGCTTTTGAAAAGGACTTCGTCTTAAAGTCACGTCAGTAGAAGCTAAGTGTCCTAAACAAGGGAGGTGAAAGTCATACTTGGTTCACCCTCAAGTGTTCGGTTCTGAGCATTACATTTGAGGAAGGGTACTGACAAAATATTAAAAAGCAGAGACATTACTTTGCCAGCAAGGGTCCATCTAGTCAAAACTTCGGTTTTTCCAGTAGTCATGTATGGATGTGAGAGTTGGACTATAAAGAAACCTGAGCGCCGAAGAGTTCATGCTTTTGAACTGTGGTGTTGGAGAAGACTCTTGAGAGTCACTTGGACTGCAAGGAGATCCAACCAGTCCATCCTAAAGGAGATCAGTCCTGAATATTCATTGGAAGGACTGATGTTGAAGCTGAAACTCCAATACTTTGGCCACTTGATGCGAAGAATTGACTCATTGGAAAAGACCCTGATGGTGGGAAGATTGAAGGTGGGAGGAGAAGGAAACGACAGTGCATGAGATGGTTGGATGGCATCACCGACTCGATGCACATGAGTTTGAGCAAGCTCCGGGAGTTGGTGCTGGACAGGGAAGCTTGGCATGCTGCAGTCCATGTGGTTGCAAAGAGTCGGACATGACTGAGCCACTGAACTGACTGACTGACAAAGTAATATGTATCTCAAAGAAGGCAACAGTGATGGAATTTTTTTTTGGGGGGGGGGCCCTCAGCATTCAGGATCTTAGTTCTGACCAAGAACTAAGGGATCAAACAGATGCTCCCTGCAGTGGAAGCGAGGAGTCCTAACCAGTGGACTGCTGGGGAGATCCCAGAGAAGTTTCTTACTACTGATCAGGAGAGACAGTAGAGTTGTGGTCTGAGTGCGAGTTCGAAAAGAATTTCCAAATACAGAGTATTTCAGAAAGGAGTGAGTTTACTAGGAACAAAGAGCAGATATAATGAGGACACTGAAAGTACAGCGGGCCAACCTCCTGACAGACAAGGGAGAGCTGAGCCCTTTTGTGGGTTAGTAACCGATTTTTATAGCCTCAAGACAAAGAATTTCCTGCTGGAAGGGTGGCATTAGGTAACTGGTTAAGGTGTGTATTTTTACCTAATATGGGGTCAGGGAGCTGGTCGGTTTAGATCAGAGGCGCTCATAGCAATGGTTGCTATGGGGCTCAGTCAGTTCTGGAGGTGACCTTGATGTGGGGTTCTGCACCTATGACCTTGGTATAGGGCTCCACAAGTAGAATAAGCAATAGGTTTTCTCTACAGGGCTCCAGGGAATGGAGTCTAGAGCTGGAAGCTCAAGGAAAAGTGATTCCAATCCAATGTGAAGGAGAATTTTCTAACAAAAATAGAATGGGCTAAGTGTAAATGACCAGCCACTGGAAACCAAGACTAAATAGAGCTCCTCACCACGGCTTGCAAAGCTCTACATGTGTGGTCCCTACTTTTACTCTCCAGGATCCATGTTCTGCAAACTCTTCCATGTCTCTGCATTCCAGCCTTTCCAGCCCTTTTCAGTTCTTTGTATACAAGCTGAGTTGTCTACCACAGGCCATTTGCACAGGACTTCTCTCTGCTTAGAAAGTTTCCCTATTTCTTTTTGATTGATAATAGACATCCCAACAAGTGTGAGGTAGTTTTGATTTATATTTCCCTGATGATTAATGATTTTAAATTAAATAAATTAGTAAATAAATTAGTAAGCCTTTTGAACAGTGCTTGGTATATAGTAAGCTCTCTGCATAGTTGCTCAGTTGTGTCTGACTCTTTGCAACCCTTTGGACTGTAGGCCATCAGGCTCCTCTGTCCATGGGATTTTTCAGGCAAGAATACTGGAGTGGGTTGCCCTTTCCTCCTCCAGGGATCTTCCCAACCCAGGGATCAAACCTGCATCTCTTACGTCTCCTGCACTCACAGGTGGGTTCTTTACCTGCTGAGCCATTGGGAGACCCAAGCTCTCTAAATTTTAATCATTTTTGCTGTTATCAATATAAACATTTATTGTTTATGGTGTGATCTTTCCAATGTACTAGACACATACATACAACATTTAAGCCAGTCAAGTAGTGATTATACTACTTTTACTAGAGGTTAAATGTCTTGCCCAGGTTCCCACAGCTAGGAGTTTGGAGTTTGCAAGGAGAGAAAACAGAAGCTCATTGCAAGTGGTGGGAACAGCCTGGCCTGTTGTGTGCAGAGTCACTGCAGTCTGGGATGTGTGTGAGTGTGTTTGTGGAGGGAGAGGGGACGTTAAGGGAGTGGGATACGTGGATATCATCTGTTTTACAGCCTGTTTCTAAAGTCCGTCTCATTTCTAGGCTCCTTAGCTGTACCCTGGCCTCAGTCCTCTCTAGCCAGTTCTTGTTTATTTATCCTGCAGTGAGAGTGGGAAGTGCTCTCCTCACATACTTGTTCCGGACAAGTGACACAAAAAGTCATGTTGCTGTTTGTGTGTTTTGTGTTTTATTTAATTGGTTTCCCAGGCGGCTCAACAGTAAAAAATCTGCCTGCCAGGCAGGAGACATGGATTCAATTCCTGGACCAGGAAGATCCCCTGGAGAAAGAAATGGCAACCCACTCCAATATTCTTGCCTGGGAAATCCCACGGACAGAGGAGCCTGGCAGGTTACAGCCATGGGGTTGCAACAGAATCAGACTAAACAGCAGCAGAAGTATAATTACTTTACAATGTTGTGTTGGTTTCTGCCTTAGAACAATGTGAATTAGCCATAAGTATACATACATCCCATCCCTCTTAAGCCTCCCTCCCACCCCTTAGTAAAAAGAATTACTAAGTCATTCTTTTCTGTGACTTAGTAATATTCCATTGTGTGCAAGTACTCTTTCTTCTTTTTTTTTAAAAAAATATATATTTATTTATGTATTTGGCTGCACCGGGTCTTAACTGCAGCGTATAGTATATTTAGTTCTGGCATGCAAACTCTTAATTGTGGCATGTGGGGTCTAGTTCCCCGACCAGGGATTGAACCTGGGCCCCTGCATCGGGAGCATGGAGTCTTAGCCAGAGGACCACCAGGGAAGCCCCATGTCACTCTTCAGAAGCAGCCAGTAATTTATTGCTCAATTTTCTTAGATTGAGGAGGGCTGAGATTCCCTCTTCTGCACCACTTTACCCCCAAGAGAAAGCCTTCATGGTAACAAGACGATAGGTATAGTGAGATTTATTCTCTTGTGCTTAGACTGGTGAGCTTTGTGTACACTTTTGAAGTGTCTCTGGAAGAGAACCAGAATATCATATACTCCATATAACAACAGCTATACTTCGGTACCTGCTTGATATCATAGTGTGTAAAGGAGCTCATTTCCACAATGCATTGAATTTCCAGTTAAACCTTAATGATAATTAGATGAATTGGATTGTCCCCTATGAAACTGAAGATACAATAAGTGTTGCTTTCCTTCAGTCTAATGATATACAATGTGAAGCAATTTGGGGGGAAGTGTTTCTGTCTCTCCTTAGTCCCTTCATCTAGTCTACCTTCATAATCTTTCCTGTTAAGTAATGTCCATCAAATTTCCCAAAGAATAAACACTCACTCCTGTATTGTTGTTGCTGTTGTTAAGTTGTTCAGTTGTGTCTGACTCTTTGTGACCCCATTGACTGCAGCACAGCAGGCTTCCCTCTCCTTCACCATCTCCTGGAGTTTGCTCAAACTCATGTCCACTGAGGCGGTGATGTTCTTGGATATTGGAGCCTTAAAGACACAAACAGGTCCTACGAAGTGCCCCTTAGCTTTTTTCTTGTCTGCTGAAGAAGTTAGGCAGCTTCCAGATGAATGTGCCAGTAGAACAGAAAACCCTGTTTATTAAGATTTCCAAACATTCATTAGGTAACCAGTTATTTCAAGCAATTCTTTTTCTTTATTTTTTCTTCAAGCAATTTTTTATGACAGTAAAATAATTGGGACTATCTCTTATTAAAAGTAGATTCTCTCCCTCTCTCTGCTGTGTTGGGTCTTTAAGACTGTTGAAGCTCTTAAGCTCTGAAAAACGTTATGCCTATCCCTACTTTAATTGCTATGTTTGAGTCCAAGTAAAAA
Source organism: Giraffa tippelskirchi (assembly GCF_054371585.1). NCBI lineage: Eukaryota > Metazoa > Chordata > Mammalia > Artiodactyla > Giraffidae > Giraffa > Giraffa tippelskirchi. The sequence goes on along the minus strand of NC_137283.1, from coordinate 20,243,505 downwards.
CAACACTAAAAACTACCCCCCCCATTTTTTTAAATGGAAGTAGAGTTGATGTACAGTATTACATAAGTTACAGGTGTACAACATAGTGACTCACAGCTGTCAGGAAGGTAATTGACTTGGGCTGATGGGAGAGTACGTTCGCTCCAGTGACACAGTCAAAAATACACAGGATCCCTGCTGAGTGAAGAAAATTAGGCCTCGGTATTCTCTTCATCCTTCAAAGTTTAGAGATTCCCAGTCACAAAGGAAAGCTGTAGCAGTGTACTGCCATAGAATTGCAGGATAGGTCCAGAAAGGTACATGAAGAGAGAAAACACTCTTTCTAGTAGGTGGGAACTGTGGTGTGGATTACACTGTCAGAAGAGAACGTTGGTTGGTGATGTAATGTGACATTGAAGAGTCTCAGATCCTGATCTGGTGCCCTCTTGACCAATATGAGTAGTTCTAAGTACCAAAGTCCCTGGGTGGTGGAGGCTGCCACCATCTTGTCATGTTGTCTCAAACTCCTTGTTTGTTTTTTTTTTTTAAAGATTTGTATTTTGATGTGGACCATTTTTAAAGTCTTTATTGAATTTGTTGTAAAATTGTTTCTGTTTTACATTTAATTTTGGGGGGGTGGTTTGGGGCATGTGGGATCTCAGCTCCCTGACCAGGAATTTAACACACACCCCATGCACTGGAAGGTGAAATCTTAACCACTGGAATACAAGGGCACTCCCTCATACTCCTTTTGGTTCCTCCTTTCCCCATGTTCCTCCACTCATCTGTTATCACTTAGGATGTTCTGGCTCTGGAATTTTCTGAGTAACAGGAAACCCAACTCCAACCTGTTTGAACAAAAGAGAATGTGTTGGTGGCAGTAGTGGGAAAAGTTCGGGGAGGACGGACTTTACCCAGGGGCTCCGGTGATGTCGTTGTGAATCTGGTGCTTCTCCAGATCTAGCTTCCTCAGTGCGCAGTTAGTTCAGGCAGGCTCCTCCCATGCAGTAGCTCTGACTGCCTCCAGCCTTGCAACCCATCCTCTCAGCAAACGCAGTCATAGCTGCTGCATTTGGATTAGCTAGCATCATGTAAGCTGCTATAACAAACAACCCCCAACAATTAGTTGTCCTGCACATAAGAATTTATTTTTCTCTCACATGACGGTCTGATGCTGGTGTTCCTAATGGGTGAGTGGCTTTTTTCCATGGAGTGAGGGGTTTCTTCACCATCTCTTAGGGCTCACGGTCCTCTTCATTAAGAAAATGTGGAGAAACCTCAAAGATTCTTAAAGAATGTTTACTCTGCATCTTCTTACCTTCTTGCAGCAAGAATTGGCCCCATGGCTAAATGCGGGCATAAAGAAAGATGAAGAATGTAGCCACTGACTAACTGCTTCCTAGAATCAATTCCACAGGGTGGAAAGGTGATATGATTTTTTTTTTTTTTTTTGGCTATACAATGTGATTTCTTAAAGTGTACCACTTGATGATTTAACATTTGTATACCTTGTGAACTTAACTAATGTATCTATCACCTCACAGTTACTTTGTTTTTCCTTTTGGTGAGAACACTTAAGATCTACTCTTAGCAAGTTTCAAATAAACAATACAGTGTTACTAACTATAGTTATCATACTGTACATTAGATCCTCAGGACTTATTCATCTTATAACTGGAAGTTTGTACCCTTTGACCAACATCTCCCCATTCCCCATTCCATTCTACTTTCTACATCTGTGAGTTTAACTTTCTTAGATTCCACATATAAGTAAGACCATACAGTACTTGTCTTTCTGGGTTTGACTTAGTTACCTTAGCATGATGTCATTTAGTTTTATTCATCTGCAAACAGAATTTTCTTTTTTTAATGGCTGAATAATATTCATATATATAACATATATATATATATATCTATCTCACATTTTCTTTATCCATTCCTCTGTCGGCAGACATTTAGGTTGTTTTTACATCTTGGCTGTTGTGAATAGTGCTGCAATGAACATGGGAGTATAGATACCTTTTCCAGATCCTGGTTTCATTTCCTTTGGATATATACCCAGAGGTAGAATGGCAGGATCGTATGGCACTCCTGTTTTTAATTTTTCAGGAACTTCCAAATTCTCTGAAATTAAGTCTTAGATGGGTTTGGGTCCTATCCTTATTCTTGAATTAATAACAATGTCTCAGGAGATGAAATTCATTCATTCATTCTGTCTTTCATTCAATAAATATTTATGACAGCTATTATGTGCCAAACATGATTCTCATCTCTGGGAAAATAGATCACAGTCCATATATTTTATAGTGATGCCAGATAAACAATTGAAATATAGAACATTTTAGATCAGTTCAGTTTAGTCGCTCAGTCGTGTCCGACTCTTTGTGACCCACGGACTGCAGCACACCAGGCTTTCCTGTCCGTCACCAACTCCCGAAACTTTTTACATGGTCCTATGATAAACAGTAAAGTAAGAAGGAGGGTAGAGAACACTGGGAGTTGCAATTTTTTTTTTTTGACCATACTGTGTGACGTATGGGGATCTTAGTTCCCTGACCAGGGATTGAACCCAAACCCGCTTTGGTGGGAGTGCAGATTCTTAACCATTGGACTGCCAGGGAAGTCTTGGGATTTTTGATTGAGTGTTACAGAAGCCTTTGCTGTGGAACTGACATCTGAACAAAGATTTGAAGATGAAGGGGTGACATGCAGATATGGGGGAAAAGTGATCTAGAAAGAGGGAATGACTAGTACAAAGTTTCCAGGCAGGAGCAAGCCTGGCATTTTTGTGGAAAAACAAGGAGGCCAGTGTGACTGAAAAAGAGTGAGCTTGGGGGAAAGAAATAGGAGGAGAGGACAAAGGACTAGGAGAAGGTATATCAGTTAGAACTTCACTGGCCATGGGAAGGACTTTGGCTTTTACACAATGAAATGGGTAGTTTGGGGAGGGTTTTGAGCAAAGGAGTGACATGATGTGAATTAAGTTTCAAAGTTATTCCTCTGGTTACTCTATTGAAAATAGATGACAAGAAGAGATTAGGAAAGTTACAGGAAAGGAAAATGTATTCACCCAGTGATGAAACGATGTTGACACAGATCAGGATGGTGAAGGTGGAAAGAGAAGTGGCCAGATTTTAGGTATCTTTTGAAGATAAAATGAATTATGCTGATTAACCACTCTTGAGAGACATTTTATTTTATTTTTTTACTTTTGATTTTGTATTGGGGTATAGCCCTTTAATAATGTTGTGATAGTTTCAGGTGAACAGTGAAGGGAGTCGGCCATACATGTAGAAATGTTTGTCCCTCAGTCATGTCCGACTCTTTGTGACCCCATAGATTGTAGCCCACCAGGCTCCTCTGTCCATGGGGTTTTCCAGGCAAGAATACTGGAGTGGGTTGACATTCCCTTCTCCAGGGCATCTTCCCGGCCCAAGGATCAAACCCAGGTCTCCTGCATTGCAGGCAGATTCTTTACCATCTGAGATACCAGGCCATACATATTATAAATGTATCCATTCTTTGGGAGACATGTTTTTTTCTGAAGCCAGGAAAGTGGAGTCAACACATCTGAGCAGAATGCAAATCAGAGAAATGTTTTCTTAATGAAAACTTGAGGTACTCCCACAAGAGAAAGGGAATAGTGATTGGGCACTTCTCAGTCAAGATGGACAGACCAGGTTCTGTGATAGTAAAACACAACCTCAAAACCCAAGTAGTTTAACGCCATAAAGTTGTACTTTTTGTGCCAGCTGCATGTCCAGTGTGGGTTTCCAGGGCCTCTGTGCTTGTGATAGTAATTTGGTGTGTTACCCATGCTGCCTGGACATGAGATATGTGGAGGCCAGGGACAGATCAGAGAGAGAAACAGGAAAGATTTTCTGTCTTGTTATCCTCACTGCTCCTTGAGGGAGGACACAGAGCTCCATACAGGGCGAGACTCCAGAAGCACTGGGGTGGGCAATGGGGCAGAGAGACGGAGGGAACAGAGGGCAAACACCCTCACTGTGGTTTCTGTGTGAAGGACAGGAGGAGGCACACCAAGGGGTTTTAGGATTGGCTGATTGGAATCCTTGAAGTGGGTTCTGCAACACAGGGCTGGACTTCATTGTCTGGGACTGGGCCCCAGAGGCATTAGGGTGGGTCCGTGGTGGCCTGGAGTGTGAGGGACCAATAAGGGAGGTCGTTAGGGGTGTGGACCTAGTAGGCTGTTCCCGAAGGGGAATTGACGGGCCTTTCGCTAGGGCCTGGGTCAAGGCAGCATGCATACAAGCAAACAAATGATAGTATAGTCAGAGAGTCAGGCTGCAGAAACTCGACCAGCTCAACATGATGCCTCAGGGCTGGTTATTGTCAAGAGACTGGAGAATGGTGTCCTGGCTCTTAAATGCTTCTTCAAAAGAGACCCATGATACTTCCTAGGGTGTTAGCTGGTCCCACCTACGTTGAAGAAGTTGTGTGTCTGGAGGGAGAGGAGAACCAGAAATCCTGGTGAGCACCTGTACAGTCTACCCCAGGAGTCAAACCGAACAGACATCCACGGTATATGCCATGTTTTCCAACATCACATCATCTATTTACTTTTCTTCTATTCCAGTCATTCATCTTTAATAATCTACTCATCCTCTGAGACCTTGCCCTAAAGACCTTTCCTCTATATCTGATTCTTCTGTAATTGCCCTTTCCCATCTTCCCAGCAAATACTTATTTTTCCTTCCTCTGTGTTCCAACAGCAGGTGATTTATGGCAGCTTGAAAATGTATTTCTGGTTCTGAAGTTAGCGCAGCGCTAGTTATCTGTTGTGCTTGATGAACCAACTCCCAAGCCCAGTGACCTATAAAAACAATGATCATTGATTTACTCACATAGATATTTGTAATCATTTAGCCTATTCCCCTATGTCTGTGATGTGGCCAGGGCTCGGTGGGGCAGGCTGTGTCTCCTCCATGAAGTATCAGCTACAGTGGGTCAGTGGGGTCCAGGTGGATCTAAAGGGTCGCTCACATGGTGCCAAGTGGGAGCTGGGCTTCTCCTCATGGCAGTTATGGCTTCTTCACAGCGTGGTGGCTGGGTTACAGAAGGGAGCATCCAGAGAGTCAGGTGACAGTCATGTTGATTTTTAACTCATTATCAACTGCAGACCTATTGATAGATCTTTTATTACCTGAATGTTACTGACCAGAGATGTTATCAATACATTTTTAGAGAGTGTTACAATTAACATCACCTTTCAGAGTTGTTTGAGTTTAAAATTGATCAAGGATTCATAATACAACTTATGATTGTCATTATCATTCATATTTTGTTCCATTAGGTTTTTATTCCATTGTGGGTATTATAAACGTTATTTTTTTTTAAATTGATGCATCGCAATAGTTTGAGTGAAGAAGAGTTTTTCAGTGAATATTATGCAGATACTTTCTCTGATTGTCTGAGTGACATACGTGCTAGTGTCTCAGAAGATGATAGTTCTTCAGAGTATAGTTCTGATTCAGACAGTGTGAGTAATAGGCCAACAAAAAGACAAAATACCTTGGTGACTGATTCTGCTATGGAAAGTAAAAAGGAAACTCACAGGGCTGGAGAACGCTCCTTTGCTTCCACAGAAGAGTGGATTGAAGCCAACATTTCATGAAAATTATAAGACTTCAGAGGTGTGTCAGGTATAACTACTGAATGTAATAAGCAGCAAAGTATTAGTGAAATAACAGAATTAATTTGTGGTCAGCCAAAATAAAAATCACTGGCCACAGGTGTTAGTTTCTGCAAAATCCTCCAAGCCAATATTGAGTTAAAAGTTAGCCATAGACGTCCAGTGGTGTCACTTTGGCTCTAGTCATGAGTTTCCTTCGATTCAAATGGAGAGAATATAGACCCCACCTCTTGAAGGAGCAACGTTAAAGTCACACTGTAAGAAAAGCCTAGGGAATGGGATATATTGTCGTGGAAATTTCAATAAAACATTTGATATGGCAAGTTATCACTGCAAATCTATTTTAGAATCAAGCAGGGTGATATAAAATTTGTTGAGTGGACTCATATATCTGTGGGCTCCTTGGGAAGATGAACTGAGATTTATTCATCTTTGTACAACCAGTGCAGAGCCCCAGAGGTAGATGCTTGGGTGCAAACACTGTTTGTTGACTTCTTAACAGCCACTGTTTCACCCTTTCTTCCTTACCAATAAATCCCTCATTTTGTTTAGGAGGGAAGGCTCAAAAGTAAGAAACGAATCACGATTGATCTAAATCATCAATGGCCATCTTATTCCTTTTTCCTGGCTTACTGGATTAGGAATGGTCATGTGATCCAATTCTCCCCAAAGATTTGTAAGAGAAAGTGTTGTGAGGAATTGTGGAAAATATTTCCTATTCTAGAAAGAGATGCTCTTGGAGAAATCCCACCTTCTTTCCTGCCTTTGGATGCTGTTATATGAGGATGTTATTTTTGAAGCTGTGGTAGCCATCTTGAAATCATGCCTATATTTCTATGTGAATCTCAAAAAAAATCCAACCCACATTTCTGGCATTGTGTAACTACTAGATTAACCAACTTCTGGACTTGCATCTCTCAAACTTCTTGTTATGTGAGGTGATTAATTCCTATTATTTAAAGCCAATTTTAATTGGCTCTTTCAGCTCTTATTTGCAGCTGAAAGCATCCTCACTGAAACAGAGCTCAATTATTGTTGATAGGATCGAATCTCTCAACTGATCGGCTAACTTACTCCCTGCTCTGTGCCATGCACAAGCATAAGTGCAAAGGATTGTTACCTCTCATTTCTGTGTACACTACTGCTTTAAGTTGCTTCTCTGAATCTCAGGGATTTCAAAGTTGAGTTGCCCGGAAATGGTTCCAACCAGAGCCCGTTAGCCAGCATAAGTCAAAGTGGTAACTTTCCTTAGCAAATTTCTTTCTTGGTCTAAACATTAAAAACACAAAAGGCCTCTGGGTGAGCTAGCTTCTTGGCACCCCCCAGTCTTGCAGCTGAGATGTAATGACTAGCTACAGGCAATTAGAGAGTGAGTTGCTACTGAAGGCTCTGAATAAATGGGGAATGCAGCTGGGTGGAGGCAGGTCTTTCTGGCATCAACCAGGGGAAGCTTTGCCAAACCACCTGTAAACTTCCCTGGGCTGCTTCAGCAAAGCCTCTCACTTTTAAGTTAAACGTTGCCCCTGTTCGGGGCATATTACCTGAACAGTTGTATTTATTTGACTTTCAAAATTCTTCACAGATAGTTATTATGATTTTTAATACCACATTTTATCCCAAAACCCCAGTGGATTGTAAATTGGGCTCCAGCGCCTTAGCCCAGAGTATTTTATGATGGAATAAGGATGGTGACAAGGCAAAGCCCTGTTGGTGGGTAAAGTGTGAATTGGATGGCTGTGGTTTTCACAGCTTTAGTCTTTATCAGTGCCATTCCTAATCCTTCCCTCTTTCTCTCCTTTTCTCTTTCTCACACCTGGGAGGGCAAGTGATCCCCCAACTTGACCTATTAGAGGATTTTGCTATCTTCAATCAGAATGACTGGTTCAGGGCAGCACACACCCAGGAGGGATACCCCAAGTCCTTGTGAGATGTTTGATGTATGGATTCTGGAATGAAGGAGTCTCTATTCTTGTGCCTGTGGGCAGCAATGATGATGACCCACCTGTGGTGTATTTCTACTTCCCAAAAGAGTGTTTATTTGGAACTAAAAGATGGCAAAGCAGAGGAGAGCCCCATTTCTTGGGTTATCTGAACCAATAATCCCCACCTCATCAGCACATCAACTCATTTTTTCCTTGACATTGTTTGGACTGAGTTAATATGTTACTTTGGCCACCTGATGCAAAAAGTCAACTCATTAGAAAAGACCCCGGTGCTGGGAAAGATTGAAGGCAAAAAGAGAAGGGGAGAGCAGAGGATGAGGTGGTTAGATAGAATTACCGACTCAATGGATGTGAATTTGAGCTAACTCCAGGAGAGAGTAGAGGACCCAGTGCCTGGTGTGCTACAGTCCATGGGGTTGCAAAGAGTCAGAGACGATTTATCGACTGAACAACAACAAAGTATTGTTATACACGCCAAGAGTCGCTGTGAGTTGAGCATAGTTTCAGGGTCAAATGGGGACAAAAACTGCCCCACTGCTTACATTTCTACTGTTATACTTAAGATAATGATTTTGTGATTTTGAGGACCAAATCGTTACTATCTAAATAAGGCTCTATGACACAGGACAGGTAAGTTTTGATACAGAGGATGTAGAAGAAAAGATTCTAGAGCTTTAGTGTAGTAGGTGTAGTCAGTCTTTTTCAAGCTTGAAGTACCCAGAGTTCAACCCAAGGATACTGGCTACCCTAGTGGGTGAGGTGGAAAGTGGAATGGCATATAATATAAGCTAATATTTCCTATGTCAAAGTTTTGTAAGTAGTTGTGGTGATGTTTCTACTGGAGACAAGAAAAGTGAAAATGATGCAAATTGCAGCAGGAACACTTACATTAGATATTTCGAAGAAGCATCTATGAATGTATTACCCATGGTGTTTCAAAAGTTTCTCTCTTGGGAGACATTTAGGAAAAATGAAGAGATTGGATTGACTTGAATGTACCCATGATGCAGAAGCAGAAAGATGCAAGGATAGGGTGACCAGTTGTCCCATTTAGCCTGGCACTGAGAGGGTACCCAGGATGTATGACTTTTAGTTTTAAAACCGGACAGTTCTGGGGGACTTTGATGGTGATCCTGTAGTTAAGTATCTACCCTGCAATGCAGGGTATGTGAGTTCAATCCCTGGTCCAGGAAGTAAGATCTCACATGCCTTGGGGCAACAAAGCCCAATGCTGCAACTAGAGAAGCCCACGTGATGCAGTGAGGCCCCAGCACAGCCACAATCAATCAATCAAACAAACAAACAAAACTGGACAGTTCTAGGCAGACTGTGATGAACTGTTCATCTTACTTGAGGTATTAAGTGTCTAACATATCAATGCATTGATCAAGAACCTACTGTTTGCTCAGTGTTGTCTTAGACTCCAAGACTAAGTCTCCATAAATGAATAAGACGTAATCTTTTCCCAGGAAGATCTTTGAGTCATGAAGAGAAATTCAATCCCTCATAAGAAGTTCTGTGGCTCTATGAGCATTCATAGCAATTTCACTCAAAACATTTGAGTTTTGGCTGTTGTGAAATCTTAACGCTGGCAATGGGGTTGTAAGGCTTCTCATGCTTCTAAGGATGCTGAACAATTACTGTGATTGGTTGATTAGGAAGAAATAAAGTTCTTTGTTTTTTTGAGTATTTTTTCCTTTTTAAACTTGAAGTGTAGTTAACTTACAGTGTTGTATTAGTTTCCAGTGTACAGCAAAGTGATTCAATTATACACATATATTCCTTTTCAAATTATTTTCCACTATAAGTTATTATAACGCTTCCCAATTGGCGCTAGTGGTAAAGAAACTGTCTGTCAATGCAGGAGACGTGAGAGATGTGGGTTTGATCCCTGGGTCTGGAAGATCCCCTGGAGGAGGAAATGGCAACCTACTCCAGTACTCTTGCCTGGAGAATTCCATGGACAGAGGAGCCTGGTGAGCTACAGACCATAACATTGGAAGAGTTGGACATGACTGAACAACTGACACTTTCACTTTCATAGGTTATTATAAGATGTTGAGTATAGTTCCCTGTGCTATATAGTATGTTCTTGTTTATCTATTATATATATATAAAATAGTGTGTATATGTTAATCTCAACCTCCTAATTTATCTTCCTCCTATCCCCTTTGGTAGCCATAAATTTGTTTTCTATGTCTGCAACTCTGTGTCTGTTTTGTAAATAAGTTCATTTGTATCGTTTTTCTTTTTCTTTTTTTTTTTTTTTAGGATTTTATAATTATTTATATAAACATTAAATTTTATATCCCTTTACAAGTTACAAAGTGCTTGTACATACTCTGCATCATGACTACCTGTCAGAGACGCACAGTAGATATTAATCCAACACTACAGGAGAAAAAAAAAAGGCTCAAAGCAGCTAAGACATTTCCCAAATCTTTACAGAAAATTAGTAGTAGAGTCAGGCTTCAGTCCAGGGTCTTTTCACCCTATAGTCCCATCCTCTGTTTAGCTAATTCTGAGTTTTCAAACTGTGTTTGCTGAGGTTCCGAGGAGATATCTCAGGGATTACTGTAAGAACTCAGAGCAACTCTAAGAAAGTTGGGTTAAGTGTTGCAACAGTGGTTCTACTATTGTTTGTCCTCTATACTGTGAGTTCTACATAAGCTTTAATAACCACTGCATTTCACCATGCTGCTGCTAAGTCACTTCAGTTGTGTCCGACTCCGTGCGACCCCATAGACGGCAGCCCACCAGGCTCCCCCATCCCTGGGATTCTCCAGGCAAGAAGACTGTATCGTTTTTCTTTAAGATTCCACATATAAGGAATATCGTAAGTGATATTTGCTTTCCTCTGTCTGACTTAAGAAGTGAAGTTCTTTTCATTAAGGAGTGTAGTGTGGTTACCTGTATGAAATAGACATTATCCATGCCTTACTTGGTTTCCATTTACAGGCTGGTACAGTAAAATTACCTGTGTGAAGGTTGGCTGTAAATGGCTCTAAAGAATTTCCTTTGGTCCATGAGAGTCACTTCAACGGGAAATCCTTGGGAGGTTATGGTCCCGCAGCCAATGATATGATGTAAAGCTTGGTGTTTCTGCCTTAAGGGAAGACAGGGCTATGATGCCCTACACACTCCAGAGCTCCCTGTGGGATCAGGCTGGGGTTGAACTGCATCTGAAACCACTTCTTTGTTCTGCTGTGTCTCCCCACTCCCTCACTTCCTTACAGGTTTTTCTGTCAAAAAAAATCATTTGTGCAAGAATCCCCATTTCAGGCTCCCTGTTTCCAGGGAACCTTGCCAAAGACATTGTCTTAGCATAATTTTGAGAGTTGAGAGGAAAAAAAAATTCAGCAGTCAAGTATGTCAACTAACTTCTCACTGAAAACTTTATGAAATGTAAAATTTAAGAAAAGCAAAAGTTTTTTTTTCTATTTTATCTAGTCATATGTTGATGTTTTCTTGATGAGGAATGGTTTTACTTCATTAATCTTTTTATTAAAATATGAGTTTGAAAATCTAAGCAATAAAATGTACTCATAAAGTTAGGCAGCTTCCCTCATTGTTTTTTGTATCTGAAGGTGGCCCATGGTTCCAGTGATGAATCATTTTTTCTGGTTTGTTTTCCCAGCATAGGTTCAGAAGAATTCTGAATTAAAGGAATTAAAGGAACAATCCAAGAGTGATGATAAAGAGAATGTTAGTATTAGTTGTGGCCAGAGGAAGGTGAAGAGTATGGTATAAAAGTCAAGACTATAAGTTTTAGGGACTTCCCTGGTGGTCCAGTGGTTAAGACTCCCTGTTACTACTGCTGGGGGTACAGGTTCAATTCCTGGTCAGGGAACTAATATCTTGCATGTCTCACTGTGCAGCCAGAAGAGGTATATGTTTTAGACTGACAGGCTTACTAATATTCCTAAATATCATTTTCCCTCATTGATGCAATGGCAATATTAATTGTTAAAAATTACCCCATAGATTGCAGCCATGAAATTAAAAGACGCTTAGTCCTTGGAAGGAAAGTTATGACCAACCTAGATAGCATATTAAAAAGCAGAGACATTACTTTGCCAACAAAGGTCCATCTAGTCAAGGCTATAGTTTTTCCAGTGGTCATGAATGGATGTGAGAGTTGGACTGTGAAGAAAGCTGAGCACCGGAGAATTGATGCTTTTGAACTGTGGTGTTGGGGAAGACTCTTGAGAGTCCCTTGGACTGCAAGGGGATCCAACCAGTCCATCCTAAAGGAGATCAGTCCTGAATATTCATTGGAAGGACTGATGTTGAAGCTGAAACTCCAATACTTTGACTATCTGATGCAAAGAGCTGACTCATTGGAAAAGACCCTGATGCTGGGAAAGATTGGGGGCAGGATGAGAAGGGGACGACAGAGGATGAGATAGCTGGGTGACATCACCGACTTGATGGACATGAGTTTGGGTAAATTCCGGGAGTTGGTGATGGACAGGGAGGCCTTGTGTGCTGCGATTCATGGGGTCACAAAGAGTCAGACACAACTGAGTGACTGAACTGAACTGACCCCATAGAACTCTTGTAAGGAATTAAAGTGATAGTGCATGTTAGTATGTTAGTATAGACCCTGACCTGTAAGTGCTCAGTAAGGGGGCAGCCATTGTGGAACGACTAGAAGAGAAGAATCCTTGTAAACAAAGACAGTCCCAAACAGAGACGTGCTGGAGTTGCCCACAGAAGCTGAGAGTTAAACTTTCAGAAAATTCATGAGCCTGTTGTTAAACATAGCCATCTTTGAAATTAGCTGTGGAGGGAGTATTTATACCATAACAGCTGGCAGAGGCTACAGTTCGGGGCTCCTGTCACCAAGAGCTGGTTGTTAAGCATTTATCAGCACAGCAAGGTGTCCAGAGTTGCTCAAAGCTGGTGGTCTCAATAGATCATGCTCTTCTGAAGTGGGTATGCTTTGGTTAGCTCCTAACTCTCGCCCTTCTGGCTTCAGACTTCTTCTATGCAGCTCTCTGCCACTTTCCTGCTGTCATATTTCACTCCTTTCTCTCAAATCCTGCCTTTCCTTCAAGGCCCAAACCAAACATCGCCTCCTCCAGGAAGTCCTCCTTGAATATTCCTATCCTCCCCTGGTACCCTATTCTCCATACTCGCCACTTATCACCCACATCACTCACTTCTTGTGCTAACAATCTTGTGTGTCTGTCCAACCTCTTTGAAAGTTCTTTAACCTCAGTGAAGGCAGGTACCTCTGTTTCATCCAATCCCTCCTTCTCTAGAATACAACTCAGTGATAACCAGGGTTCAAAGACACCAGTCCCATGAGTCAGATAATCCAATTGTGTGCCAGTTTTTTTTAACTAATCTCAGCCAGTCAGTTTCCTCATTTGCAAAAATAAGTAGATGGGATCCAGGTTTACATTCTTTGTCAACACCATTCTGATAAATCCCAGCTGAATAGAGCTAAAATTTCCCCTCTGACCTTGAATTCCTCAACAACTTGTAGCTTAGATGTATAGTCATCCAACCCAGCTGCCTTGTAGGATCAGCTACACACAGTAAGTTTTCCACTAAGGTTTATCATTAACCTCAGCAGGAACAGTGCCTCCAGGTAGATATTACATGTAGAGGCAATTATGAGAGATGCTATCTGAATCCATGAGTAAGTCCAATTTATATCAGTACATCCCACGCCCAACCCACTTCTGTTTGTATAAATTTGCTGTGTGGTTTCAACCACTTTGAAACACTCTCCTCCTGGCTCGTGAATGATGAGTCAGGGTTCCCGGAGGGCTGATGCATGAAATCACGATCAGAGATGCTTGATGAATCACATCCTTTGTGAATGATCATTCACAGGCAGGGAAATAATACAGCCCCCAGCCCACACACTGTTGATCAACATCTCAACTACCTCATCAAGACCAGGGGTGACAGGGACTGTGTGCCTGGAGGTCAGAACAGAGGTCAGAATGGTATTGAGCAGATGCTGGACCCATGGACAAGCTCTCCTTCCCTTCTTCTTGAGTAGTAGGAAAGATCAGTCACTCTGTATTTCTGGCAGGTCTACCCTTTGCCTCCTCCCCCTTTTTGAGATTAGTTTTGATGAGGCTTCTTCCCTGGAAATGTTAACATTTGCCTCCAGATGTTGCTGATGTTTTGGAAATAAAGTTTTTGCCTAGGACATAACAGTTGGACACAACCCCTCACCTCAATATTCACTGGGCTGCAAGGGACATTTTCCTTACATACCAGCTGGCATCAAGACATTTCCTGATCAAAGACCAGAGGCTCACAGGACCACACTTCCTAGATTTTTAATGGTCTAATTCTCTGATTCCTCAGCCTCCTTTTTGCAAGGCTCTTAAGTGCATACTCTCTGCAGTAATTCTAGAGCTTTCTCATTCTCCTTTTTTCCTGCATATCTATCTGCCTCCCTCCTCCTGTCCTCTCTCCTCTCTTTCCTTTGCCTGCTGGTACCCGGTCCTGGTGATACAACTTAGATACTACCCAGGCCTCCAGGAGCTAAGCTTTTCCGCTGTTACCTGGAGCTGACATCCCCTCTCTTCTTTACAACTCCAAAGCCTTTGGAGACTCCAGCTCAAGGTCCAAACTCCAGGATCTAATGCCTGATGATCTGAGGTGGAGCTGATGTAATAATAATAGAAATAAAGTGCATAATAAATGTAATGCGGTTGAATCATCCTGAAACCATCCCCCTCCCCCAGTCCATGGAAGACCTGTCTTCCATGAAACCAGTCCCTGGTGCCAAAAAGGTTGGGGACCACTGGTTTAACCCAACCATGGAAGCAATTGTTCACATCTTTGGTCCCTTATTTAATTGAGCTTTGCTGAGCACCTGTCTGTGTTACGTGATTGCCATTCACCATATCATCTGAATATATATAAAGTCTGAATCACTTTGCTGTATGGCAGAAATTAACACAGCATTGTAAGTAAACTATACTGCAATTAACAAAAATTTAGAAGTGGCTAAGATGGTAAACCTTATGTGAATTTTACCACAGTTAAAGATAATACTTAAAAAACAAATAAATGGATAAGATAAAAAGTTTGTAAAACATTCCATATAAGATTGAGAAAATATCAGTAGTCTATATCCAAAACCATTATTGTGGAAACTGACTTCTTTGTATCACTTATCAGAGAATGCTGTGTGCCTTGCAAAAATAAAGCAGGGGCATCTGCTAAAAAGAGATGGACTGACTGGTGGTCTTGGTTCAGTTCAGTTGCTCAGTCATGTCTGACTCTTTGTGACCCCATGGACTGCAGCACAACAGACTTCCCTGTCCATCACCAACTCCAGGAGCTTACTCAAACTCATGTCCATCAAGTTGGTGATGCCATCCACCTATCTCATCCTCTGTTGTCCCCTTCTCCTCCTGCCTTCAATCTTTCTCAACATCAGGGTCTTTTCCAATGAGTCATTTCTTCACATCAGGTGGCCAAAGTATTGGAGTTTCAGCTTCAGAATCAGTCCTTCCAATGAATATTCTAGGTTGATTTCCTTTAGGATGGACTGGTTGGTTCTCCTTGCAGTCCAAGGGACTCTCAAGAGTTTTCTCCAACACCACAGTTCACAAGCATTAGGTACTCAGTGCTCAACTTTCTTTATAGTCCAACTCTCACATCCGTACATGACTACTGGAAAAACCATAGCCTTGACTAGACAGACCTTTGTCAGCAAAGTAATGTCTCTCCTTTTTAATATGCTGTCTAGGTTGGTCATAGCTTTTCTTCCACGGAGCAAGTGTCTTTTAATTTCATGGTTGCAGTCATCTTCTGCAGTGATTTTGGAGCCCAAGAATATAAAGTGCTTCACTGTTTCCATTGTTTCCCCTTCTCTTTGCCATGAAATGATGGGACCAGATGCCATGATCTTAGTTTTTTGAATGTTGAGTTTTAAGCCAACTTTTTCACTCTCCTCTTTAACTTTCACCAAGAGGCTCTTTAGTTCTTCACTTTCTGCCATAAATGTGGTGTCATCTGTGTATCTGAGTTTATTGATATTTCTCCCGGCAATCTTGATTCCAGCTTGTGTTTCATTCAGCCCAGAGTTTCTCATGATGTACTCTGCATATAAGTTAAATAAGCAGGGTGACAGTATACAGCCTTGACGTACTCCTTTTCGTATTTGGAACCAGTCTGTTGTTCCCTGTCCAGTTCTAACTGTTGCTTTCTGACCTGCATACAGATTTCTCAGGAGGCAGGTCAGGTGGTCTGGTATTCCCATTTCTTTCAGAATTTTCCAGAGTTTGTTGTGTTCCACACAGTCAAAGGCTTTGGCATAATCAGTAAAGCAGAAATAGATGTTTTTTCTGGAACTCTCTTGCTTTTTCAATGATCCAACAGATGTTGGCAATTTGATCTCTGGTTCCTCTGCCTTTTCTAAATCCAGCTTGAACATCTAGAAGTTCACAGTTCATGTATTGTTGAAGCCTGGCTTGGAGGATTTTGAGCATTACTTTGCTAGCATGTGAGATGAGTGCAACAGTGTAGTAGTTTGAACATTTTTTGGCATTGCCCTTCTTTGGGATTGTGATGAAAACTGACCTTTTCCAGTCCTGTGGCCACTGCTGAGTTTTTCAAATTTGCTGGCATATTGAGTGCAGCACTTTTAACAGCATCATCTTTTAGGATTTGAAATAGCTCAACTGGAATTCCATCACCTCCACCAGCTTTGTTCATAGTGATGCTTCCTAAGGTCCACTTGACTTCGCATTCCAGGATGTCTGGCTCTAGGTGAGTGATCACACCATCGTGGTTATCTGGGTTATGAAGATCTTTTTTGTATAGTTCTTCTGTGTATTCTTACCGCCTGTTCTTAATTGAGTGCCCGAAGAACTATGGATGGAGGTTTGTGACATTGTACAGGAAGCAGTGATCAAGCTCATCCCGAAGAAAAAGAGATGCAAAAAGGCAAAATGATTGTCTGAGGAGGCCTTACAAATAGTTGAGAAAAGAAGAGAAGGGAAAGGTAAAGAAGAAAAGGAAAGATATACCTAGTTGAACGCAGAGTTCCAAAGAATAGCAAGGAGAGATAAGAAAGCCTTCCTCAGTGATCAGTGAAAAGAAATAGATGAAAACAATAAAATAGGAAAGACTAGAGATCTCTTCAAGAAAATTAGAGATACCAAGGGAACATTTTGTGCAAAGATGGGCACAATAAAGGATAGATATGGTATGGACCTAACAGAAGCAGAAGATATTAATAAGAAGAGGTGGTGGTCTTGGAAACCTCTCCAAATTGATGACAATAAGTGAACAGATACACATCAGGGAGAAACCAGGCATGTGCTAATAACAGGAGCAGAACTGATCCCAAAAAAGTATAGCTAGTATAAAGGCCCTAAAGGAATAATCTTGGAATACTCCAGAAACTGAAAGAAGGGGCCTGTGTGGCTGAAGTGTGATGGGGGAGGGGCATACTGGTAGGCAATGGGGCTGGAGAGGTGAGCGGTCATTCCAGAATGCAGCTCTGGCCATGTGCTTTCATATTGTCTATGGCTACGTGGACGCTACTAGGGCTGAATTGGGTAACGTATTGGGTTGGCCAAAAAGCTCATTTGGGTTTTCTATGTTATGGAAAAACCTGAACAAGTTGGCCAACCCAATATAGCCTGGCAAATCAAAATTATTTGTTATATGGCCCTTTACAGAAAAAGTTTGCTGACCTCTGCTTAGAAGTTTGAAAGCAGGGGAGTGGGAGTTAGGGAAGATCACCATGGCCCCAGGTGGAGCATTGCGGCTGACCCTCTAGCCATCCTGTGTTGGTCTGAGTGTCCGGCTAGACTGAAGACCTGCACTCTATTCTGTTCCCTGTGCAGGGCTGGGCCAGAAGAAAACTCAGGCAAACAGAGGCTACAGGACTTGTTTCAGGTCCTAAGCTTGAAGGAGGAGCTTGGAATTCCCATCTAACTGATTTCATAGCCCAGCTGCCTTTGATCATAGAAACAAAATGCCTCAGTCCTCTATAATTCTGGAACAAAATATGGTAAATCAGTGAAATGCTGGTGGCATAGAGAAAGTGTACATAAAAGGGAATTTTAAAAAATATTGCATTTGGTTAAAAAATATTTGCCAGGAGTAGAGATGACCTCCAAACATCATTATCCCATCCTCCGATCTCTGGGAAAGTAATGTGAACACCAACAAGATAGATGATGATGAATGATGCTTGATTGATGTGGGATATATTCAGAAATCCTCATTTGTATTCTTCAAGTCAGCAGTCAGTGGTGTTGAACAACTTACATCACCAAAAGAACTGTTTTCAAATAGTCTCTTTGCCAAATTTGACACTCTCAATCCTTGAAATGTGCCAAGGAAGGAAGCTGAGATTACCAAAGTGAAGAAGAAAAAGAGAAGCTAGGTACTTGAACCAACAGAAAGATTTTTTTTTTTGCCAGGCCTAATCCAGCAGGTAACATTTAGGATGCGATTTTCAAAAAAGCGCACTTTGGCTAGCTGCGGCGAAATCGTGAATCACAAAATAATGACATTGTGAGCTGTAAACAGTTTTAATTTATACAGGTGACATTTAAAATGCTAATCAGACCTTAGGATAATTGCTGGAAGTTTGGAAGCCTCTGCTGGGAATTCGTCCAGTTTCTACAGAAATGATTCAGAACACAACCAGATTGGTGAAGGTGTTTCTGGGTTGGCCAACTTGGGTTTGGACTTTGCCAGAGCCAGGGAATTTGAGTGGGTGTCACTTGTGGTGACACTTTAGGTAATTGTAATCAATAGATTCCAGTCTTTAAGCAGAGAGTGAGAACTCATTGCAGCAAGAGAAGATTTCAATATAGCTTTTGTGGTTTGGTCATTTTGCCAATGGTAATGAGTCAATCCTAAGAAGATAAGTCCTTTGACTAAGCCTTGTATTGCTTGTTGATTGCAGAGCACTTAAAAAACAATCACATAGTTTATTTTTCCCCTATTGGCAATATATTCCATAACTTTTCAGGTCTTGTGTTTGTTTAACAATCACAGAAGTTTGAGGGCCTGCCATGTACTGGACTCTGCTCTCAAGGGCCCGATGACTTGGGGATAAACAAGATTAATCAGGTCCCTGGCCCATGGAGCTTATATGGGAAGGGAGAAATTAACACACAAAGCCGATACATACAAACATAAGGTATTGCTAATGGCAGATCCCTGGTGAGTGTTACAGTCTAAATAAAGCAGGGTTATGGGCTAGGGTGACATGTGAGTGAGATGAGAGGTGGAAGTTTAGATAAGTTAGTAAGTGGAGCTCTCGTGGAGGAAGCTGCTGAGACCTGGGTGATCAGAGAGCTCCATATATCTGAAGATCAGCGGCCATGGTGTCCCAGGTCGAGGGAATAGCAAATGCTCCTCCTAAGAGCTGGGCGTAGAGGGGTGACTAGGACTCACAAGTTTCCATAAATCCTTTCTTTAAATGTGTTTGAAGATATAGTGCATGATCTTGTCTCTAATATCCCTGAACATTTTTGTTGCTGTTTTTTTGTCAAGGGCCTATGGTTTCGAGCATTTTTCTAGTAGCATGGAGATCAGTCTTGCCATGTAGGGATCTCCCCTCTCTCAGTTATTTCTCTTCTGTTTTGTTATTTTAGTGAACTTTGGCCTCAGAGCCCTAGGTTCAAGGCACACCTCTGAGATTTAATAAACTGTGTGACTGTAGGCAAGTTACTTAGCGTCTCAGAGCTTTAGCTGGCTCGGATGTGTGATGAAGACAATAATGGTATCTGCCTGCCTCCATGGAATTGTTGTAAAGCCCATAATGAATGTAAAGCTCTAGCTCAGGGCTTGGCACATAATATTTGCTCAAAAAGCATTAGTAATAGACACATGTACCTAATTTCTCAGTTTTCAAGGTGCTTTCTCATTCTTACAATACCCCTGAAATGCGGTGACATACACTGAGGTTCAGAGTCAATATTAGAATCAGAGAGATGGGAATGGAAAGAAATAGCACTAATTGTCAGGGACTCAGAGACAGCAGATCTTATACGTACGTGTTAAGCTCTTAACAGCTGAATCAGGTGGCTATCCCACAGCCTTAGAAAGTCTTCTAAGGTCAGAGGGTGATCTGTGCAGAGACAGACTTTAAGGATTACCAGTTCTCCTGGTTTACCTGAACTAAGGGTATTTCAGGGATTTAGCTGTTGAGCATGAAGATCGGGGCAGTCCCAGGCAAACTGGGCTGGTTGGTCACCCTGGACTTCCTTAGAAGCCACTGAAAAGCCAGATGCAAAAAAAGAACATGTCTTCAGAGATCTGGATCTTGTTCTCTCTTTAGCCGCTGCTGCTGCTAAGTCGCTTCAGTTGTGTCCGACTCTGTGCGACCCCATAGACGGCAGCCCACTAGGCTCCACTGTCCCTGGGATTCTCCAGGCAAGAATACTGGAGTGGGTTGCCATTTCCTTCTCCAGTGCACGAAAGGGAAAAGTGAAAGTGAAGTCGCTCAGTCGTGTCCCCACTCTTAGCGACCCCATGGACTGTAGCCTACCAGGCTCCTCTGTCCATGGGATTTTCTAGGCAAGAGTACTGGAGTGGGGTGCCGTTGCCTTCTCCGCTCTTTAGCTGAAGTTTGGCTTAAGGACCAGGACTGTGTGATGCTTGAAAAGAAGCACATGGGTTGATAGAAAAAGAATTCCTTGATTGTGATGTAAGCCTGAGAGTAACAGGGTACAGCCTCATACAATATCGTGGCCACCAGCCACATGTGGCTATTATTTGGAACGTGACAGGTTGTAATTACAAACTATACCTGGATTTCTAAGATGTATTAATAATACCAAAAAGGGCTTCTCGGGTGGCTCAGTGGTAAAGAATTCACCTGCCAATGCAGGAGACCCCGGTTTGATCCCTGGGTTGGGAAGATCCCCTGGAGGAGATCATGGTATTTTCCAGTGTTCTTGCCTGGAGAATCCCATGGACAGAGGATCCTGACAGGCTATCGTTCATAGGGTGGCAAAGAGTCAGACACAACTTAGTGACTGAGCATGAATATGAAAACCAAACAAGAAGGAGTTTAATATATCATTAATAGTTTTTATATTGATTACTTGCTAAAATGATATTTGGGATATATTAGCTTAAATACTATAGCTTATTCAATTTCCAAAAAAGGCAGCAGCACAGCAAGATTTTTTTCTTTTTTCCACCTACAGCCAAAAAGTCACTGATGCTTGCATGGATTGGTTCTTGTGGGGAACCATGAGACCAGGGGAAAACAGGACCCAGGAGAGCCGCTCCTGGAGATCCTCTGTGAAGCCATCTTGAGATCATCAAGTTCTTCATCGGAGCTCTGACTCCTCAAATTTGGCCCGTGAACCGGTTTTATTGGTCCCACCTGGACGCCCATTGGAGCCATAGACCCAGGCCCCACAGCAAGGCTGCTGAAGCAGGTGAACGGGATCCCCGGGGGAGCTGAATGCACAGAAACCATTGAGATCCTGTGGTCCAGGCTGAAATCAGCAGTTCTTACACTTCAGTGGGCCTCAGAATCTCCTGAGGGGACTAATCAGGACTCAGGTCCTCCTTTTCCTATTCCAGCAAGCAGAGCTCTCTGGATGCTTCCTGGGCCCGCCAGGTGATTCTGATAACACACCTTGGGCTGAAGACTGCTGGCTTAATTACTACATATTTGCATCAGGTGAAGACAGACTCGACTAGTCTAAAAGTTGCGGCGGCGAGACAGGCGTGAAGCTGGAATGTGGATGTAGAGTTTTTGGCCTGAGCTGCTGAGTTGCAACAACAGCTGACCCTACCTGCAGCAGAGAGGTCCCTGGGATGTCAGCCAGGACTTGTGAGCCTGTCCCACCTGAAGGTCCACGTCTCTGGGAGTCATCCTTCATGGAGCAGGGTGAGTTTACCTCTGGAGGGCATTACTGGGAGGGGAAGGATTTGGGAGATGGAAAGGCCTGGCTTTGTTCTACTTCCTTCACCCTACTCTGAGTTCTGGCTTGATGGGCCTCAAAATCGGGCAGAATCGAAATGCTTTGGGGTATCAGGGTGGGAGGGCACAGATAACCAAAGGGTTAAATGTGACATCATAGGATTGACACTGGTGGGACAGCCTTTGGAGCTGTAGCCTTGGGGTTTCACCTCTGGGCCCATCTCTGGTTTGCCCTGAAGCTGTGATGTGCAGTCTCAGGCACGCTCAGGCTTGCACACCACTGGCACTGTCTTTGCTTAAGAGTTGGCTTTCTGTCTAGGCTTTTTCCAGCCTGGAAGACTGGAGGAGTAACTCCTCAAGACAGCTCTCAAACAGTGAGAAGAGAGCCTGTGGGTGGATGCTTTAGACTCTGGTTTTTTAGGGGACACTTTTGAGGTACTCAGGTCCTGGGGGAGTTGAGATTCCATTGCCTCTAGCAACCTCAATAGTGCACCCTTACATTCGTGTCTCCTTTCCTATTTTCCAAGCTTCGTCCCCTCCCACCTTCATGCCAACTTCCTTGGTTCATCTTCCAAATAAATCCACTGCCAACCAATCCTTGTCTCAGGCTCCGAGGGGCCCAGATTAAGACAGGAGCACACCCTAGCCCCTTTGCCTCTTTCTCCAGGCCTCTCTAGTATCCCTGGACCTCTCCTCACCATTCCTTTTGGAACCAGCATCATGGGTTTCTAACCTGGCTTATAAGCTTTCCAAGTCCCTTTGTGGTGTATTTCTATTTCTTGTCCTTCCATTTAGAGTGTGACCTGCGCTGTAGAGACAGGCCAGTGTGCAAGGGAGGGAGATGCTGTTATCTATTATTGGTCAAAAACGCTGACTGATGGAAGTGAGAATGTTTCCCCTACTTCTCGTAGAGTGACCTCTGACCTTGCTGAACCTCCCTTAGAGGCTAAGACACGGCCCACCAACCTTCCTGCCCTCTCTCCTTCTCTGTGATGCAGTCTGACAATTCCCCCATTTCTCTAGCCCCGCTCCCTGTTTTCTCACACAAGTCATGTCCCCTGGTAGAAACGGGTGATTAGTCCCATCCTGGCGCTGCCTTTCTGAGGACCTGGACTAACACATGGGGAATTATGTCCATGTTCCCTGTCTTTTTCCTTCCTCCTGTTTTCTTTGCCTGTTTGGATTTTTTTTTTTTTTTTAATAAAAAAGTGACCTGGCTCTTTTGTCCATTGTCTTAGTTGCCATTTTCTGTTACTTCTTCTCTCTACTTTGACCCCTTTATCAATATGTCCCATGACTTTGAATAATGGAGTTCCTGGTACATGTGTTCTGCCTATAATCACTATGCGGCTGGTGTGGGAAGTGAAATCTGACATACAGGGTCTGTAGTGAAAGTCCAGCTCTCCAACTTGGGGGGCTGTCTCCTAGGGCTTGCAGTGTGTGCATTTGTGTTGAAAGGCAATCACGAAATAGGAGGTTCTGGTTCTCTCTGTTTTGATTAGGATACACAGGGAACTAATATTATTTAAATACTTGGCATAAGCAATGCACTGCCCTAGGTGAGGTGGTTCACCCATTTGTTTTCATTTAATGAAAATGAGCCACCATGAGATGTAGGAGGTATTATTCCCATTTCATAGATAGGAAGACTGAGGCTTCACAATGTTTGATGACTCGTTCAAGAGCATGATTTGAGTGACTGTGTTTTAACTGAGGAGCTCATAGTACTTAACAGATCATTCTTAGGCAGAAATTGTTCCATGGCTCGTGGGTGTTATGGGAACAGAATGTTCCAGTGAATAAATGTAGAAATTGAGGAAGGGGTAGCCATGACTCGGACACATCCAAGGTCAGGACTGGCTCGGGCATCAAAAAGATCTGGTGTTGGAGCACAAATTGTGTTTTCGTTGTGTTCCTGCCTGGTTTTTAAATACAAAAGCCCTGAGGTGAGTTGAAAGATGAAGGTCTCATCCAGCTTTACAAAAAAAAAAAGGCTGTATGTGTCTGGCTGATCGGAGCCAATTCTCTGTTCTCTGCACACTGGGGTTTTTAAAATGCACGATCCACCCTGTTGGCCCAGCACTGATGTTTTATTCGGTTTCATGTGGTCCTTCTGAGGCCTGCTCTATCATTAGGGGCTGTTTGCAAAGGCGCCTTGTGAGAAATGATGCAATACCCAGAAAAAGGTCCCTGAGTTGCTTTTTTTAATCTGCTGTAAGCAACCTCATTTGTACAGATTTGATTCCTAATGATCCTGTCCTCACTTTCATCTGCTTCCTGAGCCTGGGTCAGACAGGCAGAGAGGAAGCAATCAGATGGGAGATGCTTCATCTGTTGTGAGCTTCATCTTCCCTCAGTTGGGTCAGGATGGGCAGGTGGAAACCAGGGCTGGTTCCTTCATTCATGGATCTTCTAGGTCTGACACTTGGGATTTCTTGTAGAAACTGGTCCTAAAAAGAATCAGAAGAAAGGGCTGCAGGTATGGGAGGGAGGGCAAAGTTCCCTGTAGCTTAGCATGCCATGGGAGGTCCCCCGAATGCGCTGTGTCTGGGAGTGGTGGTTGGTAGAAAAAGGAACTGCTGAATTCCGAGTCTCTTTGGGTGGGTGAAGTATGGGGATGTATCTGCGAGGAGAGAAGGAAGTCTGTTTTTAGTGAAGAGACATTCTCAATTGTCTTAAGAAATTATCGTTGATCATCTATCTGCCCCATCGTTTGTCATGTATTTATTTCTTTATTTGGATGTTTAATAAGCACCCCTGGGCAGTGTGCTGGTGATACAGCAGAGAAGCAGACAGGCACAGCCCTGTCTTATGGGCTCTATGATCCAGCAGATTGATGAATTTGTGAACCGTGTCTTTGCAAGACACACAGATAAGGGTAAATAAACTCCATCTGGAGCTTGTTCTATATAGGGTAGCTTTGAAATTTAATAAGAATGCCAAGTCATCTTGAGATTATTTGTATTTAATCCAAACACATTTTAAAATTTAAATGGGGGTGTGGGGGATCTCCCCTCTCCAGACACAGTAACTGGCCTAAAGGAAAGGACTTTGGTCTGGGTTGAAGCAATCCTAATTTTCCCCTAGGTATTTTTCTTACTGATTTCAAGAGAGAGAGACTCTTTCCTCGCTGGCAAAGGATATAAGACTGACTACAGATCTATGTTTCTTGCTGTAGGAAGAGTGAATTCTGAGAGATCAAAGCTGACAAGTGGAGAAGGACAGAAGGAGGTGATCATAGCCACGGAGGGGGCAGCGCAGAGTGGGGGTACATGGGGAGGAGTCGACATGAGCAGGAGGGAAAGAGGAGCCTAGGAGAAGAGGAGAGAGGTATGGGAGATGAACAGAAGGGGACGAGGGAAAAGGGCTGGGGAGACAGACAGGTGTGGGGTGATAGACAGGTGTGGGGTGACAGATGGAGGGTGTAGACGGAGATGCAGGCATGGGAGGGAGGTACGATTCGAGTGATTGTATTTCAGCCGAGGAGCCCATAGTACTTAACAGATCATTCTTAGGTGGAAATTGTTATGGCTCGCGGGTGTTATGGGAACAGAATGTTCCAGTGAATAAGTGTGGAAATTGAGGAAGGGGCAGCCACGATTCTGACACACTCAAGGTCAGAGGAGGGATGGGGGCAGGGAGGCAGGGACAGAGAGAGGGACACAGGAGGGAGACGCACACACAGGGGGAGACCAAGAGGGACAGAAAGGAGAGAGAGGATCTAATGGGCCGAGGTGCAGAGGGGGAGGGAGAGGCATAGGGTCAGAAAGGGGGAAGGGGAGAGACAGGAAGGGCAGAGGGAGGGGGCGGGAGGCAAAGTGAGAGGGAGCCAGGAAGGGGAGGAGACACACATCGATGTGGGTGGGCGTGTACACACACACACACACCCCTACCTATCAACACACACAGACACCCATACACACCCACACACACACACACCCATCTACACACACACACCCAAACACACACACACCCAACCACACCCCCACACCCACCCATACACACACACACACACCCGCATCTACACATACACCCACACCCACACACCGATCTACACACACACCCACCCACACACACACCCCCTACCCATCAACACCCACATCCCCACACACCCACCCCTACCCGTCAACACACACACACACACACACACCGATCTACACCCACACACACCCACACACACACCCCTACCCACACACACCCACATCCCCACACACCCACCCCTACCCGTCAACACACACACACACACACACACACACACACACACACACACACGTACCCACCCAGAAAGAGAGGTAGACGAAGGGGTGGGGGGATCCAGAACCAGAAGTCTCAGCCTGCCAGGTGCTCAGAGCCGGGGGTAGGGGTGGTGGAGGCTGGGGGATGGTTGGAAACACCTCCAAGAGAACTGAGTTTTGAGCGGGAGTTTGCCGTGTTCTAGTCTTCCAGGTGAAGACAGGGTGCCCTGACGTGGGAAGGTCAGGACTCTCGGTGCCTCCCTATAGCTCCCCGAGGTGCATACCACGTCTCCCGGAGGAGAAGAGGGAGCTAGACCGGGCTGGGGGCGGGCAGCTGTAGCCGGGTAGACTTGATCCTAAGAGACTTGGCCTGCCAAGTGCTAGCGTTTCCGGATCCAGGTGCTAGGCAGCCCCCACACCCTACAGAGCCCAGGGTCTGCAGAAAGGGCTACTGGTCCTCACACATCTGGCTCACAGCTCCCTTTTCCCATGGGATAACTGAAGGCTGCGTTTTCAACCCAACCACCAGGAGGAGAAAGGGGTGACAAAGGATGAGATGAGTGGATAACATCACTGACTCAGTGGACATGAGTTTGAGCAAACTGAGGTAGATGGTGAAGGGCAGGGAAGCCTGGCGTGCTGCAGTCCATGGGGTTGCAAAGAGTCAGACAACACTGAGTGACTGAACAGGAACAACACCTCTCTTGATAGAACCCACTCTCAACACCCAGCTGCTGAAAAAGAGAACACCCAAACCACTTCCCCTGCCTCCAAGTCCCAAATCCAAGCAGGTTTGCTGCCACTGTCTGGGCAACACAGTGATTTTCTAGTTCTCTTTTCTTTGCATTATTATTTTTTCTCTTTTTAAATTTGTGGAATAATGCACAGTTCTTCAAGTGTGCGGTACAGATTGCATGTCTAATTTATTCAACTCACCCAGAGACACTTGAGATAATTACAGTGGGGAATTCCATTTTCTGAGAAAACCTAGATGCTAAGAGGGTGATCCTGCCAGTTCTCTGGGGGACTCTGTGCCCGGTGGGTGGGTGGGTGGGGAGAGCACTTTGTGTACCTGGTGGGATGATTCCAGAGGCTCAAGAGCCTGAGCTTTCTCAGTACTTCCAGAGACATGAGATAGATGCCATAGCATGTTTTCCAAAATTTGGTTTACAAAACATCTAACATATTCAGTTATATAAAGTTATTTTCATGCTTAACATTTATCGTCTACATCTCTGAGTTTCTAATATATAAATGCCTACTATAGCTTGGATCTCAGTTGCAGAGTGCAGTAATGTTAAAAAATCATTTTAATTTATTACTCTTTCTTTGCAACTTTTGTGAAGGTCGCGTATATACAGGAAAGGGCACACATCATCAATACACAGCTCAATAAAATTTTTCACTGGTTGGTTCTCAAGTGTCGCTGACCCCTGACCCCCAGATCAAGAGACAATATTGCAGGGAGCATTCCAAAAGCACCCAGGGGTCCCCAGCTCTTCCCGGACAGCCTCCTAGAGTGCTCAGGTCCTGACTTCTAGCATTGTAGATTGGTGTTGCCTTGGTCAGTAATATACTTGCAAGATGTCCATTATTTTTTGCTTGTGATTTATTTTATTTTTTAAAAAATTATTTTTAATTGGAGGATAATTACTTTACAATATTGTGTTGGTTTCTGCCATACATCAACATGGATCAGCCATAGATATACATATGTTCTCTCCCTCTTAAACCTCCCTTCCGCCTCCCACCCCATCCTACCCCATTGGGTTGTCACGGAGTACCAAGACATCCATTTTTTTTTTTAAAGATATGTTTATGTTGATTGTAGCTGTGGCTCATTTATTTTCTTCATTATCTGGTATTCCATGTAATGGGAGCAACAGTATTTATTTATCTAAACCACCATGAATGACCATTTGGGGTTTTTTTTTTTTTTACTGATTATAAGAAGGGCTGCTATGAGCATTCTTATTCACAGCAGACATAATTTTGTACATTAAATCTCACTGTTACTGTATTAGTCAGAGGTGTCCAGAGAATCAGAAGGATATGTGTGGTACGGCTGAGTCCCTTTGCTGTCCACCTGAAACTCGCACAACATTGTTAATCGGCTATACTCTAATAGAAAATAAAAAGTTAAAAAAATACCATCAATATCAAAGTGATCCTGCGCTGTGCTGTGTTTAGTCGCTCGGTCGTGTCTGACACTTTGTGACCCCATGGACTGCAGCCCGCCAGGCTCCTCTGCCCATGGGATTCTCCAGGCAAGAATACTGGAGTGGGGTGCCATGCCCTCCTCCAGGGGATCTTCCCCACCCAGGGATTGAACCCAAGTCCTCTGCATTGCAGGTGGATTCTTTACCGTCTGAGTCGCCAGGGAAGCCCCAAAATGCTTCTATGTAATACTAATTGTAAGCTTATAATCAGTCAAGTTGGCCTTTCTTGAAATTTGAAAAAAAAAAAAAAGGGTACATGTGTATTTCTTTTGAAGAATTGGCTTCTGTGCTTGACGAGGCTGGCAAGTCCAAAATCTGCAGGGTTGTTCAGCAGGCTGGAGACCAAGGGAAGACTTGTGGGTTCTAATCCCAAAATGGTCTGATGGTAGAGTTTATTTTTCCTTTGGAAATGTCAGTCTTTATTTTCCAAGGCTTTCAACAGATTGGATAAGGCCCACCCCTATTATGAAGACAAATCTGCTTTGACTCCAAGTTGGTTGATTTAAATGGTGATCAAAACCTTTATAGAAGCATCTGGAATAACACTTGATCAAATAACTGGGCACTGTGGTCTAACCAGGTTGACACATAGTCTATACCATGATAGCTGCTTACTGAGCCTCTGCTGTGTGACCTCACCTTTGCGGGTGCTGGGGTGGGTGAAAGGTGGTGAAGGTGCCCTAAATTATGAGTAGAAAAATTTGAGGTATAGTGAAGCCAACAGACTGAGAGATGATCGTCACTGAAAAAATAGTTTATTGCTGATATTACCCCTAAGAGGAGGGGGCCTGTCGCGCCGTGGTGTGTGCGTGGGGGATGTAGGGAAGCACCAGGGTCAGTTGGGGCAGAAGGAATGGAAGGAACTATTGTGAAAACTTTGACACTTTGACTGTGGTTTCTGGGAAAAGGAACAGGTGAGGCAGGGTAAGCAGGCTTAGAGGTGGCCAATTTAAATAATTTTAGGGGGCTCTGGGGCATCAGGGCTGTCTTCTATTCCCTGGTACCTGAGCCTGGGGTGATCAGAGAAGCTGGCTAGCCTCCTGAAGCGAGAGAGTCCCACATGCTCTCATGGTGGTTGGGGGGTATGGGTTCTAACCTGGTTAGTTTGCATTTGAAAAGTACACCTTTGACTGAGTTGGCATTCTTCACCTGTATATTTTTCTCCCTCCTAGGGTTGTGTAAAATATTTTATTCCCGCCTTTGTACCCGCAAACAGTTACTAGAAGGTAAAGACTTGATATAAGTGAACATACTTTGTAACCAGTGAAAAGCTAGAGAGAGAGAAGGTAAAATTTTTATGAAGTTATGTTACAAGAATGCTACTCTGATTCAGCCTTGGAATATATAAATTCAATTTATAGAATCTTAGAACCAGGAGAGATGTCTGGAGATCATTGGGTCCTGTCTCTGTTCTCAAACAGGTAAAGTCCAAGACTTATTTTCTCCTGGAGGGCAGCCAGACTCTCCCTCAGTAGCCTCGTATATTACCACAATGATGAGAAAAAGATCAACGGATGTTTATTTCACAGTGACTTTGCTTATTAAGTTACTTCTTCAGTGTACTCAGGAGCACCCTGGGGATCTGAGTGTTATTAACAAAGCCTCTGATGTTCCTAATTTATCCACAAGACGTGGCTTGAGATCTGGCTCATTATATGTTACTGATGACCCTGGCTGGTGGTGGTGGTGGTGTTCAGTTGCTCAGTCGTGTCCAACGCTTTGCAACCCCATGGACTGCAGCACGCCAGGCTTCCCTGTCCTTCATCATTTCCCTGAGTCCAGTCAAACTCACGTCCATTGAGTTGGTGATGCCAACCAACCATCTCATCCTCTGTCATCCCCTTCTCCTCCTGCCTTCAATCTTTCCCAGCATCAGGGTCTCTTTCAGTGAGTCAGTTCTTTGCATCAGGTGGCCAAAGTATTGGAGTTTCAGCTTCAGGATCAGTCCTTCCAATGAATATTCAGGTTGATTTCCTTTAGGATTGCCTGGTTTGATCTCCTTACAGTACAAGGGACTCTCAAGAGTCTACTCCAGCACCACAGTTTGAAGGCATCAATTCTGGCTGGTGTGGTCAGTAGTAATCTCCCCAAATTCAGAGTTCTTGGCCCTTCAAAGTGGTGGAAAAGAGACCTAAGCTAAAGGTAGGGCCCCAAGTTCTAACAGTACTTCACTGCAAACTAGCCTGTTGATCTTGGATAATGACTTGATCATTTGGAACATCATTTTTCCTATGTGTGAACCCACAGGAAGGGGCTAGGTGACTTCTGAGTTCCTGTCAGCAAGGACAGGAGACATTGGATCACAGGGGATTTGGATGTCTACATCATTTTGATAGAAAGGCAAAGTAGTAATAATCTGTTGGGCAGCTGGTTGTCTTTGATGTTTGGTGGTTAATAAAATGGAGAGATTTACATGAATAGCTGAGTGCATCTTTCACTCTGGTGCCAGCTAGCTGCTGACTCCTGTTCCTTGGTTAGGCCTTGGTTACTATAAATTAAACTTCACTGCTTTTTTCCCTGGGAATCGTGCTCAGTAAATCAGCACTGGAAGAGCGTGGCTCTGTCAAGAGGGCTTTTCATAGGACACTCCAACCATTGGAAAGATAGCGCATTGTCTGGCCTACTAGTTTCTGTCTTGACAATTATTTTCTTAATCATCCAAAGCTGTCAAGGAAGCATAGCTCATGTGGCTTGGGTTCTTGGCTGCCTCGTCTGGCTGGTCATCATGTTGGTCTTTTTTTCCTTCTGAACCCTCCATTCTGTATGTGACAGGATTAAGTTAGCTGACATATTTCCAGATAATAAGATTATTAAACACCCCTCCCCAATTTTTTTTAAGTAAGAGGATAATTGTATAAAAAATTAAACTGTATATGAGTGCTAGTGCTTGTAATGTCATCCATATGGCTCTCCAGTATGCGCTGGCCCAGCAGCCATGAATTGATGGTAATTCTCAGTGTTACTGAGATGGTACTGGTCAGGCATGTCCCTACGCTTGCAAACAATCAATGTTTTTTAGATTGTTTCTAGATAATTAGAACAACCTAATTATCTAGTTAGAACTATGGAAGCCATCTCAGTGTCACCTTGAATGCTTACATTAGAAAAATATAATGACCCTCCTATTCCCTCTGTAGCTGGTTGGCTGAGCTTGAGAAATTACAAGCGCGCAAAGAGTTTTCTCATTAAAACTAGAGTTGGTGCTGATAATTCCATACACTCTCACCTCCTTCCTCACCAGCACATCAGTGGTAAGCTCCAGAGAGACCAATGACTCCTGCATTTGGCCAGAAACTTCTACGTGTACTCACAAGTAGAAAAGAAAGGTGAAGTTATCTCCACTTGGCTTTTCAACTCACAAAGACTCAGCATGTAATTGCAGTGGCCTGTGAGGAGCAGCAATGAGGTCATTTTAATGGGAACAAGACACCCCGCCTACAATAATAAGGGTGACAGACTTAATCACTGCTCTGTGGGGAAAATGGTCAGGATTAGGCAGTTCATTATGGAAATGGAGACTTGTTGAGAAAACCCTCAAAACAGAAAATGAAGTGCTGTTGATTATGTACATGCTGCTTCTGAACAATAGCTTCTCCTCAGGGTGCTGCTGCCCTGCTGAAAGCCACATAATACCAGGAAATGTGCTCTCAAAGAATTCTGTTATAAGGCATTTCCTGTATAGCCAGGGGACTGGATGTTCCTGTCCACCAAGAATGCTACAGGCTGAGATCTGAGGTGAGCAACTAACTGAACGTATACCTGTAGGATGGGAACTGGGTACCCTTCCACAGTGTTGTGTCTTTGTGATATGGAATCTGAGTTGTTCAGGTCATTTAAAATAGTAGGAGGCAACATGTTCTATTTGGAGAAAAAAAAAAACACCCTGGTTGGAAAGAGCTTTCCTAGCTTGCTAGCCTAGGTTTGTGTTTGCCGGTGACATAATTTGCATGTCAAGGATGGAGCTGACATAATCTGTGCTTCACACGTTTACTCTTGGTGCCAACTTCTACATAAAGGACACCCGTGCACACCTATGACTCTACCTGGGGGGGATGTTGTTGAGAGTGTCTGCTTTCCGTGTGTGTGGTGAGGCAGGAGGCAAGCCAGCAGTGTTGAAGGGGTGGTCTGGAAGTCATCTTCAATGCATGATTGCGGGTAGGTGAGTATGTGCCCAGCCGCCCTGTTTGTTGGTTGGGAAAGTCTGAGGCATGTTCCTTCCTGACTCCCAGAGCTGTCCACGAACTTGAGTTCCAGTTGTCCACAGCAGTAATTGGCTCCCAAGAGCACCTTGAACTTCTTCCTTCTCATCCCTGCTTCTCTACTCCATCACCAATGGTTCCCAAGTGAATGAATTCATCTGAGTCCTTGCCTTAGGCCTGCTTCTGAGGAAAGTTGCTCAGTTGTGTCTGACTCTGCTACCCCACAGACTGTAGCCTGCCAGGCTCCTCTGTCCATGGGATTTCCCAGGCAAGAATACTGGAGTGGGTCGCCATTCTATTCTCCAGGGATCTTCCCAACCCAGGGATCAAACCTGGGTCTCCTGTGTTGCTGGCAGATTCTTTACCATGTGAGCCACCAAGGAAGACTTCTGGGGAAACTCAGACTAATTGAAGGAATGATGTTGTCATTAACAGGACAGGTTAATATTCCCAGAAGACAATACAACTGTTTGCATGCAAGACTCTGTTACCTCAGGGGACAATTACTCAGTGTGATACAGCATATTCCAGTTTATTTCAGGGGATAGTTGACATCATAGAGACTGCCTTTTTCTGGCTCTTAGAGAGGAAAGTGAAGTGATTGTGGACTTAAGTGACCGTGTGTTTTGCTGCAAAAACAAGGTAACCACATTATAGTTTAATGCTAGGTACATGGTTCTCCTTGGTGACATTATTGTAAGAGTGACTCAAGACTTTGATCTTTTTCCATCTGGGAGACGCTGAAATAGGAGACAATGGACAACGTGAGGTGGAGGTGGCAGCAGGCAGAGTTCCATTGAGCGAGGGGCTGGGGTCGGAGGAGTAGGTGGGGATGAGACAATCCTAGAAGAAATGTGCAGTAGACCCATCCATCCACAGGGAAGATTTGTGTTAAATCTATGTGCAAACAAATAGAAGATATCTCATATTAATGATCAGAATAAATGCCCAATTTGATTTCTAAGATGCCAGATATCCACTTTGATAGGTTGCCCTAAGTCAATAACTATTAGAAAAAATCTATCCAAGAGTAAGCCAACTAGTTCAGGTAGTTAGTCAATCCGTCTACTGGTACCTGACTCACTGCAGCAAAAGGCAAAGCAGACAGTTATCACTTTGTCATTTGAAAAGACAAATGGTGATAAGACGTTTTGTTTGTTTTACTTTGCTAATTGCAAGGTTGGCAGAGCATGGATCCAGGTAAACCTGGAGCTTTGAGGTAAACTGAACAGATATTCATGCGATGGTTGAGCCTAGGTTCTTTTATCAGGGGACACAAGAGTAAAAGGAGTGCAAAATGCAGGTTTTTTACCATCTGGGCCACGAGGGAAGCCCCTTGAAGCACATAACCACAGGGAAACATAGGAACTTCTGTCTTTTTGAAAATGTTGAACTCCTGAGTAGAGAGTAAGTATGCATAGAGGATTTGAGTAAGCAAACCAGGGATTGAACTTCAGCAATTTATTATATGTCACTTATGTCACTTGCTGCAATTTTCTAACTTTTCAACTTCAGTTTTCTCCTGTCCAAAATAGGATAATAGTGCCTGGAGATTTGATGTAAGGACTACATGACTTCACGAGAAAAGCACTTGGTGTGGTGTCTGACATGTGGCAAGAGCTTAATGATGGTAGCCATTGTAGTTTATGTCCTGCTGTGTAAAATAGGGCTTCCGGTTTTTATGTATTGTTTACACATTTATTTGGGTGGTGGTGGTTTAGTCGCTAAGTTGTGTCTGACTCTTGTGACCCCGTGGACTGTAACCTGTCAGGCTCCTCTGTCCCTAAGATTCTCCAGGCAAGATTCCTGGAGTGGGTTGCCGTTTCCTTTTCCAGGGGATCTTTCTGACCCAGGGATCGAATCCGGGTCTCCACTGCAGGCACATTCTTTACCAACTGAGCTACCATTTGTAAAGCATCTATTGGATGCTAGGCATGGTACTAGATACTGAGAACGAGTGAAAGTAAGCTCAGTCCCGGTCTTGAAAGAGCTCAGAATCTGATCAAGGAGGCAGACCAGAGGTTGGTGAGCAATTTCTTAAAGGGCCAAATGGTCAGTTGTTTAGGCCACACATGCCATGGGGGTATTTGTTGGACCCACCCAACTCTGCACTGTAGCTGAAAGTAGCCTCAGATGATATAAGAAAATTAAGGGACATGTTCCAACAAAGCTTATAAGAAATGTGTTTACTTTTTATTTTATTTTTTTTTGTGCTGTCTCTTCGTTGCTGTGTGTGGGCTTTCTTTAGTTGCAGCAAGTGGAGGCTACTCTCTCGTTGTGTTCTGTGGACTTCTCATTGCATTGGCTTCTCTTATTGCGAAGCATGGGTCCTTAGGGTGTGTTGCTCCATGGTATGTGAAATCTTCCTTGACCAGAGATTGAACCCGTGTCTCCTGAGTTGGCAGGTGGATTCTTATCCACTGGATCACCAGGGAAGTCCCCAGTAAAACTTTATAAAGATGTGGGAGGTCAGACTTGTTCTATGGGCTGGAGTTTGCTAACCATTGAGACAGCCAATAATATACAGACACCAATAACTAATATTTATTGAGAGTTTACAATGTATTTGTTTAATAAATGCATATGATGGTTACTGTGAGCCAGGCAATGATCCAGTCACTCTGCATATGTAAACTCATTTAGTCCAGGTGTTAACTCCATGGAGTTGGTGTTATGTGCATTTTATAAGATGGAGCTGGTACTAATATTATTCCCATATTAGAGATGAGGAAGCCTAGTCATCAGGAGGTTAAAGAAACGTGAGATGAGGCTGGGATTGAAACTGCAACAATCTAGTGCCTGAGTCTGAGTTTGCACCCATGCACTATACTGCTTCCCTCCTGTAAATATGAAACTGAACTCTAAGTCCCTGGGGGAGGAACAGTAATACTTGCTTCCCAGGTGGTTGAGACCCTCCAAAGACATGAAAGTGTTTGCTAAGTTGAAGTAGGTTATAGAAATACCATTTTTTTCTCCCTAGGGCAGTGATCCTGCCACCTTGATATGAGGAGTTTGCTTTTGTTTCTGAGCAGAAGTGGACTGGGGATGGCTTGTCTACAAGTCTTGGATGGGAGAAATGAATCAGCTCTCTGAGGCTACATCTCCTTTTTCTCTTTAAATGTCTTGGAACTTGAGATCTTAACATCAGTTCTTATGCTACATCATCTGTAGATAAACCCCAAGGAGATAGTTATTATTGTCACCTCCATGGGACACCAGAATCCCAGAAGTAGTGGGGTAATGTGATGGAGGCTGGATTGGAACCTGGGTTCTGTAACTGGGGGCCCTGTTCCTGCCCACAGGCACCAGGATACATTGTCCTATGTGGGTACATATTGTTTTGGATCCCGCTCTTGATTTTATCAACTGATGAGGGAAGAGGGAAAAGGAGAACAATCCATTCAGCTGAGCATAGCTGAAAAGGGGGAGGCATTCATCTTTCCCAGACACCATCTCTAGTATACAGAGAATTGGATAAACACCGGTGTGCCCATCCTGATAATTAAAACTCCTGGAAAAAAAATGAGTTAGCCTGGAGGTATCATTACCTGGTATACCAGCTTAGTGTCTGTTTCAAAACAGTGATAATTTTTATGTCCTGCCATAAATGATCACTTAAGTGTTTTGAAATGACAATGGGAAACAATGCCCCCCCCCCCTCCCCGGGCCTGTGGGATTTGTGCTAGAAAGCTGAACCTGCTCTTAAAGAGAACTGCCCATCTGTGCTGAAAACTTCAATGAACACTCTCCATGTTTTAATAAACAGTGGACTGCAGAAAGCTTGTCTTGATCAGAGTAGGGGTGCTGAAGTTTCAAATGCTGGATGGAGAAGGGGGCAGATGGAGTCTGAAATTGCTTTGAAACCATCTTGGAGGCTTTTGTGGATTGAATGGTTTCCCCTCCTGAAAGATATGATGAAGTCCTAACTCTTGGTATCTGTGATGTTATTTGGGAATAGAATCTTTTAAAAATGTATTTATTTATTTTGCTGCACTGGGTCTTACTTGTAGCCTGTGGGATATTTGATCTTTGTTGTAGCATGCAAGATCTTAAGTTGCGGCATGCAAACTATTAGTTGTGGCAACATGTGTGTTAGTTTCCTGACCAGGGATCAAGCCTGGGCCCCTTGCATTGGGAGTGCAGAGTCTTAGCCACTGGAGCACCAGGGGATCCCTGGAACTAGGGTCTTCACCGATGTAACTAAGATGTAGCTTTGGAGAAGGCCATACTGGAGTCGGGTGAGCCCTTATTCCAATCTGACTGGTGTCCTTACGAGAAAAGTAGAAGAGGCATGGAGGAAAGATGGCCATGGAAGGTGAGAGAGGCAAAGACTGGAGTGGTGCAGCTAACAGCTAAGGAGGCCCAATGAATGGATGGCCACCACCAGAGCTAGAACAGTCAAGGAAGGATTCTCCCATGGGTCTTGGAAGGTGAATGACCCTGCCAACACCTTGATTTCAGACTTCCAGCCTCCAGGGTTGGGAGAGAATCAACTTATGTTTGAAGCCACCAAATCTGTCGTACTTTGCTGTGACAACCCTAGGGAATGAATACAGAAGTATTTGTGACGACAGAGGGCAAATAGATGCATGTGTATGGGGGAAGAGGCCTTGAAATATTGGATAACCACCACATTCATTCATTTCT
Organism: Giraffa tippelskirchi; assembly: GCF_054371585.1. Taxonomy (NCBI): domain Eukaryota; kingdom Metazoa; phylum Chordata; class Mammalia; order Artiodactyla; family Giraffidae; genus Giraffa; species Giraffa tippelskirchi. Next base: position 20,206,739 of record NC_137283.1, on the reverse strand, counting down.
TCATTTGCCATTTAAGCAGGTGGCAGTGTTGTATGGTAATTAAGATCCAGGCTTAGGATTCAGATCTACATTTGATTTTCAGCTCTACTACGTCCATGCAGGTGACTTTAAACAAAATTGTTGGAGTATAGTTGATTTACAATGTTGTGTTCCTGCAGTGCAGCAAAGTGAATCATAGCCTCTAACATTTGTTGATGAACTATCATATCCTTGGCTTTGCACCTTGAGCTGAATATGTAATGTCATTGTTTTCTAGACAAGGAAACCAAGGCTCAGAAGGAGTAAGCCACTTGCCCAGAATTAAATAGCTAATAAGAGGTTGTGGAGCTAGATAGAGTCCAGGTCATTAGATTCCAGAGATTCTTCTATTAACCACTATGAAATACTTCTCAGTTTCTTTAAGTGTTGAGTGAGCTGGCTTCAAATACCTGTCAGGGAATTTTTATGAGGATTCCAGTTAAATGAATTCAGGCAACATACGTAGAGAATGAAAATCAGTTATTCTTTAAAACTCTTCATCACTAACCAGTTACAGACCTGCAGGAAGTTGAATCAACATAGTACATTGAGGACCTGTGTACCTTCAGCTCCAATGATAACATATTACATAACTGTAAAATAACATCAAAACCAAGGAAGTGACATTGGTAGAATCTACAGAATTTATTCACATTTCATCAGGTTTTACATGCCTTTATGTGTGTGTGTGTGTGTGCATGCACTGGTATGTATGCAATTTTATCATCTGTTGCGATTTGGGTAACCACCACGGTCAAGGTACAGAGCTCTCCGCTCCTGCCATGGTAACTCCCTCAGGCTGCGCTTTCATAATACATCCCACCCCATCCCTAAGCCCTGGATACCACTAATCTCTTCTCCATCTCTGTAATTTTGAGAATGTTATATAAATGGAACCATACTGTGTAGAACCTTTTGAAGCTGTTTTTTTCTTTTCTTTTTCACTCAGCACAGTAGCAAATACTTTCTGAGCACTTCTATATGCCAGGTGCCCTGCCAGAAGCAGTGGGTATGGGTAGGTCAAATCCCTCACTTTGGCTTAAGCTAGTGAAGTTGCTGGCTTGCTTTGTTACTGGGGGCAGATAGCTTCAGATTTCAGAAAAATCAAGGGATCATTTCTCTGGTGGCCAATTTTGCCTCTTTTTGTACTGGCTTGTATTTCCAGCCCATATTGTTTCTCAAATCAAATATTCACAGCATTGTTATTAAGGAGTCTGAGGGGAGAGTGCAGAAAAAATCCGTGTTGGCAATATTTTCATCCAGACAGCTCCACGAACACCTAGTTACCCTTTATTGGGCGCTTTAATTGAGATCTTCTGCAGCTTGCCTTTTGTGTCTCCACCTTCTCCCATCATAGCTGCGTAGTTTGGTGCATTTATGTACAGAGGTTAATTCCCCATGACTTGATCTGCAGCAGGAATGTGGGGATAGGAATTGAGGACTACAAGTTGATATGTTATCTGTTTAAAATGTACTGAGAGAACTTTTCAGCTATGAAAATCCAAGGCAGGGAGTGCAACAGCTTGTTGTTTTACAAAAAGATTAATGTCTTGATACCCTGGTTTCTAGCATCATCACTGTTACTTAGAATCTTTGTGCTGTGAACAAATCGGCTCCTTTGGACCTCTTCTGTGAAAGGAGTGCTTTGGACCATTTGAGATTTAATGTGTTTTATAGATAGAAAAATAATCCTTGCTGTGTTTTGTGGTTCTACTGTTTATATAGTCATCATATCTCGGGACACCAGAACAAAGATGACTTTTAAAAAGCCATCGAAGGCTTGATTAAGGCTTGATTTATTACCCAGCCCTCAAACCTACCTGCATCCCTACCAACCCACTTTGTCTTACTGTGCTCCCCTGGACGGAATGTCCCTGCTTCTATTAAAGGCTGACGTCTCCCTGAATGCTTTAGGGTCCAGCCCCTTTCACTGTTGGGGTATTTGCTCCTGCATCTCTCTTCTCTCGTCTGCATCGTTTTCCTCTGTTACTGGCTTGTTGACTGCAGCTTATGAATGAACTCAAGCTATCACTCATTTTAAAAATAAACGGCCTTCCTCTGATGCCAAAGCCTCCTCCAGCCGCCACCTTATGCATCTTATTCACTTGATTGCAAACATTTTGAGAGTCATACAGACAGGATTTACCTCCCCCTTTTCTTTTAACACCTCCAGCTGGGCTCCAGTGTTAATCCAGCCAATAAAACTGGACTTGCCGTCAACAACCTCCACAGGGCCAGGTCTAGTGGGCCTTTTCTGTCCTGTTTGGTGACTTCTCCACATTGTTTATCTCCCCTCTCGAATCTTTTCTCAGCCTCTGCTATGTCGCACATTTTGAGACATTCCTCCTCATTATTCTTTGCTGGCTTCCCGTCCTTAGGGGTAGAGGAGCAAAGAAAAAAACAGTGCATGGTGATTGCCCCAGGTTTAGATTCCAGTTACACCTTCTAACCCATGGAGGAGCTTGACCAAATCACTTCATTAATCCCTGGTTTCTCAGCTCCCTTTTTAACAGCTGCCTCACGGGGTGTTACAATGATTTCATGACCATATGCACAGTGGTAAAGGCATGGACGTGTTGATACTATGCCTAGCACAGCCTCAGGCCCTCTCTGACTATAATTAAGAATATTTCTGTGCTTCGCCTTCTGTCTGAATTGAAGGTTAATGTTATGGTCTAAATGTCTATGTCTACCCACAATTCATATACTGAAACCTAAGCCTCAAGGTGATAATATTTGGAGATGGAGCCTTTGGGAGGCAATTGGGTCACACAGGTAGGTAGAACCCTCATGAATGGGATTAGTGCATTTATATAAAAATGGGGGAGCATGTTCTTCCCGGGGAAGACACAGAGGTTGTGAATGGAGAAGCAGACCCTCAGAATGCAAAGAACCTGACCATGCTGGCAACCTGACCTCAGACTTCAACCCTCAGAACTGTGAGAAACTAGTTTCTGTTATTTATGAACTACCCAATCTCTGGTATTTTGTTAAAGTAGTCTGAAAGGGACCAAGAGAGCAAGTGAAAAGAAAAGTGTGTTTGTCGCTCAGTCGTGTCCAACTCTTTGCGATCCTATGGACTATAGCCCACCAGGCTCCTCTGTCCAAGGGATTCTCCAGGCAAAGATACTGGAGTGGGTTGCCATTCCCTTCTCCAGGGGATCTTTCTGACCCAGGGATCGAACCTGCGTCTCCTGCATTACAGGCAGATTCTTCACCATATGAGCCACCAGCGAAGCCCAAGAGAGCAAGGCTCGTATCTTTTCTGTGGAGGAGATCCACTGAAAGTACATGTTGGGTCACCAGGCTGGCTCAAAATCAGATATGCATCATGTAGCTGGTTCCTCCTTTCCAGGACCTTCTACAGGCCTCTTCCCCAGCAACCCAGTTCCCACAGATGTCCCCTGCCCTGAGGCTGCTGGTTGCAGTCCCTGTTTCCAAACACAGCTTTGTCATGTCTCCTAATGCTGGCTGTCATACTAGAAAGGAGTCTGATAAATTCTAATTGGGACCAGAATGATGGATCGTGTTTGGAAGTGCTGCAATGATGGCTTTTTCCCAGAGGTCTTGGGGAGAGACAAGGCTGAAAAGCCAAGGATCATTTCTCTCCTGGTGGAAATCCCACCTTTGTGGCAGATTGGGGTGGGGATATTTGGAAGCCAAGAGGCCTTCCTAGAGCCTTTAAATCAGTGGTCGCCAACCTTTTTGGCACCAGGGACTGGTTTCGCAGAAGACAATTTTACTGTGGACTAGGATGGTTTCAGGATGATTCAAGCACATTACATTTATTGTGCACTTTATTTTTATTATTACTGCATCAGCTCCACCTCAGATCATCAACCATTAAATCCCAGATGTTGGACACTGCTGCTATACATCATCTAACAGGTGGTTGCTGTCTCAGCTTTTGCACTTGCCAGGCCCTGCACGCTCTCAAAGAGCACTGGGGAAGTCATTTGCTGGTGATTAGAATACTTCCATTAAAAAACAGAAAGCTTCATCTAGGTGCATATCCATTCTTTATTTGGTCCTGGGGAGTTGAAATCAGAGGAGTCGGCCACATTTATAGGTAAAGGATGACACAACTATTTACCCAAAGCCAGCCAACCCTGAATGTTTAATTATTCAGCACTTGACTGCAGCCTGTTTTCTCCAGCAAGAAGAGAACCTGGGAAAAGCCATCAGTTTCTATCGGAAACTGAATGAAAAGGGAAATATCCAGCATATGTCTTAAGGTCCTGCCTGATTCACCCTAGAATCATTGTTGATCCTTGCTGAATGTGTGTATAAACATAATGTTTTATTCTGGGATAATTTTAGACTTACAGAAAAATTGCAGTGATATTAAAGTTCCTGTAGACCCAACTAAGCTACCGCTCATACTATAATCTAGACTTATGGAGTCATAACATTTTTTGCCCCAAAGAGGAAAATTGTTTGCTTATCACATCTTTTCTGTGAACCTGCTATGTGCCAGGCACTAGGAATAGAACAATGAATGAGACAGCCCTAGCTCCTCCATGGGGTCTGAAAGTCTAGCTTAATGGTATGTATGTATGTATGTATGTATGTATGTATGTATGTATGTATGTATGTATAGCAAAGGCTTTATACAAAATGGGAGACAAAGTAGTTGGCTAGAGCTATAAAAACAAGTACTTTGAAAAAAAGCTGCAAATGCCAACAAACACTGTATACAAGCTTAACATGAAAGGGATAATGAATTATAGCTTCATAGTTTTGAAAGGGGTCTTCAGACCATCAGCATCATGTGGGACCTTGTTTGAAAGGCAGTTTTTCAGGCCCCAGACCATATTGGATTTCGAATCTAGAGGAGGTGGTGTCCAGCAACGTTTGTTTGAGCAAGCTCTCCAGGGTATTCTGACGGATGGTTGAGTTTGAGGACCAGTGTCTAGTGGGGGAAAAACGAATACTAAGTGAATAATTATAGACATGGTATTTCACCAGGGAGTCAGAGCTCCAGGAAGTTAGGGAAGCTTGTGTGACTTGGAGTGTAGGAAAGGCTTGTTTGAGGAAGGGGTGTTTTTTAAATTTTTTAAAATTTGTTTATTTGGCTGTGCTGGGTCTTTGATCTTCATTGCAGCCTATAAGATCTTCAGCTGTGGCACGTGGGATCTAGTTCCCTGACTAGGGATCAAACCTGGGCCACCTGCATTGGGAGTGTGGAATCTTAGCTGCTGGAACACCAGGGAAGTCCCATAGGAAGGAAAGTTTAAATTGCCATCAGAAAGATGAGAGAGCCCTGTGGAGCTGGTGGCAATGTGTTCTAGGCTGACACCCTGCTTAGAATCAGGTGAACAGAGACCCGAAAGGATATATCTGGACTTCCCAGCTGCTGTAAAATTGTGAGTCAGAAAAATTAGTTTCGGAGACTTTCCCGGGGGTCCAGAGGTTATGATTCTGTACTTCCACTGCAGGGGGAGCACGGGTTCAATCCCTGGTTGGATAAGTTCCATGTGCTGGGTGGTGTGGCCAAAAAGAAGAAAAATTAGTTTTTGGTCCAAATCCAGCTTAGTGCGAGAGTCTAATTAACCCGTTCTCTGCATTTCCTCAATAGTTCAGTTAATAAAGTTTTTGAAAATCAACTCTTATGTTGCATTGAGAAGATTCAACAATAAAAAGGAAGAGCTTTGTGATAAGGGATGAAAAATCCATTGCAGTGCTGACATTACTTAAATTAATTCTGTTGAGCTGTAGGGCTCCTTTGACTATCTGTGTCTCATTGTCCTTACTTGTAAAATGAGGAGGTTGTACCAGGTCCTTCTAGCCATTTTCTTTCTGATTTCATGATCCAGATTTAGTTATACATATCATCGCACTCATGTTTACTTTTTGAAGGTACATTTATATTCATTTTCTCTGAGAGCTAATTCTACACCTGGCCTACTGGTAACTTTCAGGGAGCTTTTTAAATTCTTTTTTGTGAAATTATTGCCATAAGTTTATCCCACAAGGATATATTATTTGCTCTAATAATCTGGTAATTATCAGGTAATGAAATGGCTAACCGTAAGCATATTATTATTAAGGGCAGTTGCTGTGTGAAATATTTTTGTCATGCAATTAGATTTCTTACTTGTATTTTAGTAATGCATAAGAAGTTCCATATTGAGGAGATTGAAAATAGAGCAATATCCTTCCATATCCTGCTGAAATAAAATCTTAAGCCAGTCTATTAAGAGTCAAAGGAGCCTCATTTCATGGAATAGAGTTTAAAGCATGCTTTGTCCCTAAGTTTTTAGTGTGTCGTGTTGTCTTTCCTCAGAACTCTTCCTTCGAGGAGGGCTGAGATTGTCACCCTGAAGCTGGGTTAGGCAACTACATTTCTAAGCTGACCATCCTGGCTTATCTGGTCCCTCTATTGTGGAAAAGTTTCATTAAGAGAGTCCTCATTCTGATGGGCAGAGAGTTTTACATACAAAGTCAGGCATGTGATGGGTCCTTAATAAGAATAAGTTTTGCTTTTTAAGTTTTTTTTTTTTCCTTAGACTTTTATTTCTTTAGTTGAAACAGTTGATTGACAATATCATGTTAGTTTTATATATACAGCACAGCAATGTGTTCACACATATATCTATATCTATTTTTCAGATTCTTTCCCCTTACAGGTTATTAAAAAATACCAGTAGCGTTCCCCGTGCTATGTGGTAGATCCCTGTTGGTTATCTATTTTGTATACAGTAATCTGTATATGTTAATCCCAACGTCCTGATTTACCCCTCTCCTAATCCCCCTTCCCTTTTTCGTAACCATAAATTTGTTTTCTGTGGCTGTGAGTCTCTAGGAATAAATGAAGTTGTAACCAAAGTGTGTTTAGACCAGGTTGCTGCATGTATCCCCACATGATGGACATCAGAACGTGACAGAATGCTCATGCATCTGCATTGCGAGGAATTTTGTGCTGAATGTAGGGATTCACAATGATTGATTTCAGCCTCTTAAATTTTTCACCTTGGATTTTGGCAGCCCCCAGATTGGCATGTAGCCACTCTGAATCCTTCATGACTCAGAAATGTTTCAATGGTAAATAAGAAGTTGCAACGTGGTCTTCTGAGCTGGAAGACTTCCCTCCTTCCCAGGTTCAGTTATCACTTAACCACACTGACAATTGTCATATGTGCTTTACTTTCCGTCTACTGATGTACCATTTCCCATTCTTGACTGTAAGCTCCTGGAGGGCAGGTCAATGGCTGAGTCATCTTGGAATGATAACATCGTTTAACAGTTGGGATAGCTAACCTTGAGGCAGGTACTTGGTGTCTCATGTGTTCCTCCCTGTACCTCTATGAAGAGGGCTGTGCAATATGCCCAATAATACATATTGTGGTTTGTCCATGAGGTAGGTGGTTTTCAATCTCACTTGATAGATGGGAAAACTGAGATATAAAGAGGTTCAAAATTGCATTAGGGACACTGAGCTAGTTAAGGCTGGATCCAGAATTCAGATCCATTTCTCTGTCATTCAAGTCTATGTTTTCTAGTGTTATCTTACAATAGCATGGGACCTTTAACATCCTACAAACTCAATAATTGTAGAATGCATGAGTGATTCTCTGTCTAGGTTGTGTGACTGGCTGATAGACTTTGGGGAAGGTGGTAAGTGTATGAGGGGGCTATGTGGTGTGTACTTGGAAAATATGTGTAGAGAGTAAGAGGGTCCATGAGAAATGCTTGCTTGCTGTTTTTTTTGTCTGTGCCATGCAACATGTGGGATCTTAGTTCCCCTGCTGGGATCGAAGCTGTGCTCCCTGCATTGGCAGCTCAGGGTCTTAACTGCTGGACAGCCAGGGAAGTTCCAGAGAAATGCCTTCAATGTAAAGGGATTGAATGCCTAGTTACTTGAGTAAGGCAAAGGAACTACTGTATTGCTTGCTATCGTACTCATGCCCACAGCCTACTGTCTCTGGCAAGAGTAATATTGTTCTTGTTTATTTTCCATGTTGCATTGCTGATCACATCATGTCTCCAGGTCTAATGCAATTAGACTTCTTAACTTTTGTTTGTTGATTCTGATACAAATCCTTATTTACCCAAGTATGACTTAATAGGTAAAGATATTCAGATCTGGGGAGTAATATTGCTACAAGAAGTATCTTTGGGATTATAGTCCTCTCTGCTCCATGACTTCCATGCCTTGCTCTGCATTGCATTCCACTTCTATTCTACTCTATTCTACAAACATTATCTTGAGTATATGATTAGGAGCTATTAGGAGGTGAGCCTTTAGGAGGTCTTTATGTCATGAAGGCAGAGCCATCACAAATGGGATTAACGTCCTTATAAAAGATCCCAGAGGCCTCCCATGCCCCTCCCATGCCCTCCCCTTTCAGTCATGGGAGGACATAGTGCGAAGGTGACTGTCTTATGAACCAGAAAGTGGGCTTCTCCAGAAGCTGAATCTGCCATTGGTGTGGGTGGATTTTTAGCTCTAGAACAGGAAAGAACACATGTGATTTTCTGAGCCCTTTGGGTATCTAATATTTTGAACATTGCCGTCAGAAGTAATTTAGTAAAATGTGGCAGTAGAAGATTTAGGTTAAATGAGTAGCACTCAACTGAGATGGTTGAAAGAGGTGGCATTTTAAATAGAACTGTCTACTTGTCCATTCTGAAAGGCAAATAATTTCATGATTAAAGACTTGGGCAATTTAAATTATTACTGAAGTTTCATGAATAAAAAAGGATGTATAATTTCAATTAAGAAAAAAGCAACTCATCCTTTTGATTCAACACAAGTGATACTTGGATGCTTCTTCCTTTTAAATTGAGTTTATTAGAGTTGTGGCCCTCACTTGGCCAGCTGAAAGTGATCACACACAGCGTTTTTCCATACAATCTTTCAACTTAGTTTTTGGATTTATTGCATTGTGGCCAAATAGTTCCCAGTGGCTAGGATTATGACCAGTTTTCTTTCAGTAAATGAAACTCTTCTTACACAGCATGACTGAGCTTTTTGATGCAAGAATGCAGGACTGATCCAACCCAGCATATTGGGGAAAAGTTTGTCTTGACTGGTCAGGCATCCTCCTTGGGAAACCGCTTCCATTTCTGGGCTCTCGCTCTCCTCCCAAGGAATTACCTTTGCTGGTTCCTTTTGTTCTAGTTGCTTTTGTCAGGAAGCATTTGGGACATTTACTCACATTGAGCTGTCAATGTCTTAGTGCTACTTTTCCCAGTGAATAAATTTATATTTTAAAAGACTATCTAGCAAAAGGATGTAGCTTAGCCCCAAAGAATTAACTGCCAGTGGTGACATTTTAGGTGTTAAAATGGGGAGGATTTTGGTGTTTGTAGGTTGGAAGCCTTCCTGTACCTATTCTCTGAATATTAGTAAGTGATGCTAAGTTGCTTCAGTCGTGTCTGACTCTGTGCGACCCCATGGACTGTAGCCTGCCAGGCTCCTCTATCCATGGAATTTTCCAGGCAAGAATAGTGGAGTGAGTTGCCATTTCCTTCTCCAACTAGTAAGTAGTATGTGCCCATAAACAAAGCCTGTTGGTAAGAAAAAATATAGTACCAATCTCAGAAATTGTAGAATATGAGCCACTGTAGGTTGAAGTTATACATAAACGGATAAATAATTCATGAGGTCCTCCTGTATACCACAATTTTTCTGCACATCTTAGTCTATGGTGACTAAAATTTTAAAACTTTAAGTCAGGATATGTCTTTAAAAAATTATTTTCAGATTTGTGTATGTTTATATGAACAAGGACATTTATGTCCCAAGGACATTAAAGTTTAATCACTTTCTACATAAACTGCCTTAGTTCTTATTGCTTTAACAAAAATACCATAAACTGGGTGCTTAACCAGCAGACATTTATTTTCAAGTTTTGGAGGCTGAGAACGTGAAGGTCAAGGTGCTGATGTTAGGTTCCTGGTGAGAACCTTCTTCCTAGTTGGAAGATGGCCACCTTTAGCTGTGCCTTCACCTGGCGGTACAGACAGAAGAAGGAAGCAGTCTCTGGTCTCTTTTTAAAGGGGCACTAACCCCACCTTGAGAGCCCCACCCTCATGACTGACTTACCTTCTAGGGTCCATCTCTAAATACATTTGTGTCACTGAGGGTTAGAGTTTCAACATAAGAATTTGGGGGAGGAACTCAAATAGGCAGTCCATAACATATATTTGATGAAATGCTTTTGTTGAAACAAACAAACAAAACCAAAACAACAAAATGCTCCTCCTATGGCTGCAATGGATTGTGCAGTGTAGGTTAATATTTCTCCTCTTGGAGTCAGACAGATGGCGGGAAACTGATTGTTCTGAGCTTCAGTTTTCTCTTGTGTCAAATGGTGACAATAAGGGGACTCTTGTTATTTGACTATGAAGGTTAAATAGCAACAGTAAGGAATATAAACCATTTAGCATTGAGCCAGACACAAAGGAAGTGCTTAATAAACTTTAGTTATTCTAAAGGTACAGTAATATTAATACATATTATTATGACTTAATGGAAAATGTTGCTTAGAGGGGGAATCGTGTGGCTGGAAGGGAAAGAATCAAAGTGACATGGTAGAAGTAAAAGTGAACATGAATTAGTTAATTCAAGAGTCACTGTATGGACCAGCCACACTGAGCAGAGAACCAGGGGCAAGGCAAGGAGAGAAGATCATACCTGGAACCACAGAACCAACCACAAGGGTGGAATGTGAGAGGGACAAGGGTATAGAAGGAATGTGACAAAGCAGAGTGAGAGGCTTTTGTCATGGGTGCCCTGGGACAGTGTTTCACTGCTGGCTGCCCTGTCAGTGGGAACCCCAACTTACGATGATGATGAATTTTTCTTTACATAAGAAAAATTATGACCTAGAGGGGTGGAATGGGATGGCGGGGAGGCTCAAGAGGAAGGGGACACATGTATACCTATGGCTGATCTATATTTTGATGTGTGGCAGAAACCAACACGATATTGTCATTATCCTTCTATTAAAAATTAAAAAAAAATGATAACCAATAGAAGAAATCAAAAGGACAGAAGGAGCTAAGCCTGGTTGAATTGCCTCCACCTTGTGGGAATCATCTGGAGTGCAGTTTTCCCTTGGTAGCCACAAGGGATTGGTTCCAGGACCCCAGTGGATACCAAACTCGGAGGATGCTCACGTCCCTTAGACGATGGCATCATTGGGTTGGCTCTTGGTATTTGCAGGTTCCACATTTGCTGTTACGGAGGGCTGACGTAAGGCAAAACCATGAATGAGCTGCTGCAGGAAGTCATTGGAGTTATAAACAAAAACACTGTGTGTTTAAACTGCTTAATAGAACTAACTTCTTCCTCGGCCTGCTGACTCTGCTAGAGCCAGCGCAGGCAATAAATCGTGAAACCGTCTGTGTCTTCCTCTTCTACTTATTGACCGTTGTTGCTATTAAGGAAATGCAGAGTGAGAAAAGGTTTCTTCTGGTGCTTTGGGGAGGTTAGTGGGGCTCAGGGCAATCTCAGAAGATTGCTCTGTAGTGCTTTGCCCCTTTCCTTTGCCCAGGAAGGGTGGGCGTACTAAGAGGGAAAGAATAGGGGACCAATAATCATAATTTTGTTGCAAAGACACATATATGCAGCTATGTCTATGCAATGTGTATACATATTGTGAGCCAAGGTCTTTGGTAGTTGCTTTGTGGGAAAACAGGATCCCTGGGCTTAGATTTCTGGATTTATTTGGAGAAAGTGAGCACAGAGGAGATACTTCTATGGAGAAGCACATTTATATGGTCAATTTAATGTAGGCTAAAGTAGATTCTAAGTCTTACTGGTAAAGGGACTGTCTCAGTCAGGAGGGACGAGTCAGAGACCTCATCTTTTTGTTAATTGCCTCTGCTGCTCTGAGTGTGCAGCATCATTAAAGAGGGTTTTTTGGGGGGGGGACTTTGCATCTCCCCTCCCCCAATAGCAAGATGGTGAAGTTGCAATAAGCTCCTTTCTCGCTGCCCCTTTCCAGCCCTTTTCTTTATCTTCCTTGATTTTCAACTTTCACCATCCTGCCTTTGAGACACAAATGCCTCAACATCATTTCCTGCCTGCCTCCCTGGTCGATCACTCTAGCATGGAGACATATTTCATATTTGAAACCCTGTGTTTTATTTTTGATTTCCCAGGAGACTCACCACATTGTTGAAATACAGCCGCAGCCATGATGTGGAAGGTATTCAGTAAAAGGGACATGGTACCAATGTCCCCAGCCTTAACTCTTGATTTTCTTACAGTTTAACAAAAGACTAAAGACATTCAGGTGGCAGTTTATGTTCAGCCTTGTTCTGGTTTATTTTAGGGGATGAACTTGAAATGGCTCAGTAGGGGATGGGACACTCTGGGGCACTTAGATTGGGAAAAGTGACCTTTTGTTATTCAGTGAATAAATCCATACTGTGGGGTCGTTACTCTGCCAGCTGCCCTCTCTGTGATTTTCATATTTCTAACCCTATGCATACGAGCTTTCTTGCTCTGGTGTGCCTCTGTTAGGCTATGTGGGAGCCACAGAGTAGAATGACCTATAATCAGAGAGGTTAATTGAAAAGAGGCTTGCCCGAGCTGGGGGTAGCCAGCCTTTAGAAAGCCATGTTCTCAAGTGGAGTAAGACCAAGAAATGTTTTACTGCTTTGCCTCATACCAACTCTCTCCTAGGAAAAGTCCTATGACCCTGTTGTTGCAGTTTAGTTGCTAAGTTGTGTCCAACTCTGTGACCCTCGGCACTGCAGCACGCCAGGCTTCCCTGTCCTTCACTATCTCCTGGAGTTTGCTCAGACTCATGTCCATTGAGTCGATGATGCCATTCAACCATCTCATCCTCTGGCACCCCCTTCTCCTCCTGCCCTCAATCTTTCCCAGCATCAGGGTCTTTTCCAATGAGTTGGCTCTCTTGCATCAGGTGGCCGAAGTGTTGGAGCTTTAGCTTCACCATCAGTCCTTCCAATGAATATTCAGGGTTGATTCCCTTTAGGATGGACCAGTTTGATCTCCTTGCTGTCCAAGGGACTCTCGAGAGTCTTCCCTTGCTGATGTTAATTAAACTCAGAGCAAGAGAGACAAGTGTGCATAGTCTGCCCAGATTGTAAAGGAGCTCTTTTACTGTAAAGAAGCAACAACAGAGATATGTGTTGAATCTGAGACGTGGAGTCTCTTATTCTGATTATAAAATGTGATGACGTATAACCTTCCTGCATCCTGTCGCTGCACCTGCTGCCTCTTTTTTGGTGATGAGTTGAAGCTAGGAAATTCACTTCTGCTTTTCTCATGCCTCTGCCTTTAGTAGAAAAGAAAGAGTTGGGGTAAGTCATCCTTCAATTCTATTAATATGTTCATTTCAGTGTTGTTTACAGGCAAAAATAACTCAAAATATATTCTCCGTGTAATCAAGTTAAGAACTATTTAAAATGCAGAGTAAAATATGACAGTATCTGTTTACCACTCTGATTCGTTTCTCACCCACGTCCTGTATACCAATTACCTTTGGATTTCGACTTCGGAACCACATGTATTTCCTTGTCAGTTGTCTTTACAACACGTTGTTGTCTGTTCCCCGCCACCACCGGCTTTGTATCTCCTTAGATTTGTTCCATTATGCTTTCTATATTTAAGAAGTCCTAGTGTTTCTGGCCCACCAACACTTTAAATGCAGAATTTTTCATCTGGCATATAGTACCCAAACAGCAAACAATGATGCAGGATTATTTCATTTTCCAGAAACTTCTAGGTTATTTCATGGAAGTTCGAGTAGGCAGAATGGTCATTGCATAAGCTTATTCTACTTTTTTTTTTTTCTTTGATTGTGTTTCGATACATGCGATACCTTAGTTCCCTGACCATGGATCAAGACTGAGTCCCCTGCAATGGAAGTGCTGAGCCTTAACCACTCGACCACCAAGCAAGTCCTCATTCTACACTTGATCTAATCTTTCCATCTAGATTTAGAGATGAGGTTGAGATTGCTTCAGTGATTTTGGCTTTAACTGCACTGTGTCTTTTAAAGGTATTCAGTGGGGATGTCCCTGGTGGTCCAGTGGATAAGACTGTGCTCCCAGTGCATGGGGCCCAGATTTTATCCCTGGTGAAGGAATTGGATCCCACATATTGGCAACTAAGACCTGGTGCAACCAAATAAATATATTTTTCAAAAAAGGTATGCAGTGAACATTTTGCTGATGAATGGGTAGGGGATGAATCAAGAGTAGAATTAGGCCTTCAGAGATAAGGTTGTGTACTCTTTCCATGACAACACGCTGAATCTCAGTTTTCCACAAATTCCAAATATTCTAGGCTTGATGGAGTGTTACTTGGGAGGGTAGATATTTAAAACGTAAGATCATAGTTTAAACAGCTATGTGAATTAGCTTAAACTTGCAGCAACATAGTCTGAAAAATGTGAGCCTGGACCCAGGAGAAATTAGCTTCTGAACAAGTAAGTTTGTTAAATAGAAATCGATCATACAGTTGAAAGCTCATAGACAGCTTTCTGCTTTCTATATTTTTCCTCTGACACTTTGAACATGAACATAATGTTAATCACTCCTATCTTCCATGACTGAGTTGTTTGAGCCTATAACACTGACTTAGCACAAATACAGCTAATGAGCCGAAGGCAAGATTGTGATGTTTCTCAAGGCAGATCTATAAATGAACTGTGCATGGCTTTGAAGTTATTTGGGGTCATCGGCAGACTTGAGCTAAGCCCTGCTAACCTGTGATTGATAAATCCCTTCATTCATTCCACGAATATTTATTGAGTCCTTACTGTTTACCAGGACTTGGATACATAGAATCCTAGGCATATAGCAGCGAACAAAATAGAAGTGGTCCTCACAAGGCTCTCAGTTTAATGTGGCAGGTGAACATTCAACGAGGAAGTACACAAATATTTTGTTATGATTTTATTAAGTGATAGCAAAGATCAGAAGAGTGTGTTATGAGAATTTAGTGTTATTATGCAACAGAGGGAAATTCAGTGTGGTAGAAGGAGACAGGCTGGGTCACAGATTTCCTGGTGGCTCAGTGGTAAAGAATCTACCTGCAGTGCAGGAAATGCAGGTTTGATCCGTGGATAGGGAAGATCCCCTGGAGGAGGGCGTGGCAACCCTTTCCGGTATTCTTGCCTGGGAAATCCTGTGGACAAAGGAGCCTGGTGGGGTACAGTCCATGGGGTTGCAAAAGAGCTGGACATGATTCTGCAATTAAACAACAACAACAACACAGATTTCCTTAGTATAGTGTGTTATCCACCCCTGGCCAGAGATCTGCAGAGAAATCTATAGACAAGTGAGGATCGAGAAGACAGGAAGCATGGAGGTTTGAAGCTGGATGTATTCTTTCCTGCAGAATTTCCCTCTTTGAGAAGGAGGATCGATCTTCGAACGCGGAGTGGTACTACCACTATTTGTGTTTGTACAAAAGTCAAGCCAATTAGACATGGTCAGTTACGCTGTTGATGCGTGAGTTACATCTAGGATTTGATCAATCAGTGTTTCCTTTATCCCGAGTGTAGTTTTTCTTACTCAGAATTTTTCTCAGAGTAACTTGGTAATCTACACCAGCTTTAATCCATTCTATTTTGGCACTAATCACAAACTGAATTATTTATGTGAGGCTAATTTAAAAATCTGTCTTTTGCACCTTTCAGACAAAATTAGAATTACAGTGTGTAAAACATGCAGGGAAAGGAAATCTCTTCCAAATTAGATCCTCCAGCGAGTTTAAATTTGGAGAAGTAGGTGCTATTTTTTTTGTCCTTAATTATTTTTTTTTAAGATAAACTTAATTTTAGCATAGTTTTAGATTTACAGATAAACTATGCAGGAAGTAGAAATACTTCCCATATAGCCTAAACCAGTTTTTGTGTTTTTTTTAAGAATTTTTTTTTTAATATGGACCATTTTTAAAGTCTTTATTGAATTTGTTACAATATTGCTTCTGTTTTATATTTGTTCTTTTGTCCATGAGTTGTGTGGGATCATAACTCCCAAACTAGGGATCAAACCTGCGACCCCTGCGTTGGAAGGCAAAGTCTTAACCACTGGACCAGCAGAGAAGCCCCCAACCCCCACCCCATACAAGTTTTAACCTCTTAAATTAATACGGTGTCACAATTAACCAAATTTTGTAAGTATTCTTAACTAAATTCCTTTTTCTCTTTGTATTTCCTCAGTTTTCATCTAATGTTTTTTTGCTGTCCCAGGATCCCACCTTACACTTAGTTGTCATATCTCCGTAGGCTCCTCTTGGCTCTGACAGTTTGTTAGACTTTCTTCGATGTTTTGGGAAGTACTAGTCAGGAATTTTGTAGAATGCTCCTCAGCTGAGATTTGCCTGATACTTTTCTTATGATTAGACTGGTCTTGTGGGTCTTGGGGAGGTATAGCACAGAGGTAAAGTCCAGTTCTCATCACACCAAATCAAGGATGCGTACCATCTACTTGGTTGAGATTGTGTTTGTCAGGTAACTTCACTGTAAAGATAATCCCCCCCCACCTCTTTCCCAGTTCCTTTGGGAGGAAGTCTCCGTCAGTGGCCCACACTTAAGGAATGGGAAGTTAGGCTCTTCTTTATTTAGGTTGGAGTATCTCCACAAATCATTTGAACTTCTTCTGTACGTAAGTTTTCTCTTCCTATTTATTTAATCAATCAATCAAACATTGATATCACTATGGACTCCTAGGTATTTATTTTATTCTTGGGGTTATAATCCAGTATTTATTTTGTTACTCAGATTGTTTGGGCTTTGACCACTGGAAGCTCTTGCGGTTGATTTCTATGCCCCTTTGATATACCCCCATTGTTGTTTAGTTGCTCAGTTGTGTCTGACTCTTTGTGACCCCGTGGACTGTAGACCTCCAGGCTCCTCGGTCCATGGGATTTCCCAGGCAAGAATACTGGAGACGGTTGCCATTTCCTCCTCCAGGGTATCTTCTGATGCAGGGATAAAACCCATGTTGGCAGGTGGATCCTTTACCATTGAGCCACCTGGAACGCCCCCTACATGTGGTAAGATTTTATAATAGCAGTTAAAAAATGTTTCCCCTTCTGCCTGCACTGAATTGCCCAGGTCGTCTCTTGGGACTTGTGATTTGCTGTTTGACCTCTGGTTACTGTGAGCCTTTTAATCTTGATCTTTTTTTGCCTGATGACCTTGTTTTGCCCCAACTTGTTCATCAAATTACCCTCATTGGGAAGAGTTTGTTTTTTCCAGGAGTTTTAAGTCTTTTTTTGTGGTGAGTTTTTCTGGTTCTCTTGGTATACAGGGAGGGGACAGAAGACCGACTTAGAGAGAAAGTGGAGGCATCTGCAGTGTGGGTCTATGATCTTGACCTTGTAAGAGAAGGAATTGGGTATTTATTAAAATGCAGGTTCCTGGGTTAGCCTCAGACACATGGACTTTGATCCCTTAGCAGCAAACCCAGGAATCAGCCTTTCACCAAATACTCCTGATGGTTCTAATGCACACCAGAGTTTGAGAACCACAACACTGGAGCATTAAAGACAGAGGTGGTGGTATTGTTAAGTCACTAAGTCGTGTCCAACTCTTTGCAACTCCATGAACTGCAGCACACCAGGCTTTCCTGTTCTTCACTGTCTCTGGGAGTTTGCTCAGATTCTTGTCCATTGAGTCAGTGATGCTATCTAACGATCTCATACTATGTCACCCACTTCTCCTTCTGCCTTCAATCCTTCCCAGCCTCAGAGTCTTTTCCAATGAGTCAACTCTTCGCATGAGGTGGCCAAAGTACTGGAGCTTCAGCTTCAGCATCAGTCCTTCCAGTGAATATTCAGGGTTGATTTCTTTTAGGATTGACTGTAAAGAGAAGACAAATTGCAGAAAGCTTTCTGGAGTGTTATTTTGTAGAATACTTTACTGGAGATCAAAGATCTTTCTTCTGTGCCAGAAAACAAGAGTAAAGCTCTCACCCTAGAGAGCTTTCAAGACATTTTCTCTCTGATTATGTTCATCTGTGCCTTTTTGCAACTATCTGTTACCCAAGGGAAGTGTGACAGGGTCTGCTCATTGAACAGGGAGGAAATAGATGGGGATGGGGTTTTACAGAGGCTTTGAAGATGAACCTTCATGAGATGACTGAAAAAGTTTGAGAAAGTTCTCTAGTGGTGGGGGTGACTATGAAGATAGTGGGGGAGTCCAGGGTAGGGAAGTTAGGCTTAAGAAAGTCAGGAGTGGAAAGGAAGGTGTAGTTCAGGGACAGATGAAAAGGCAGTTTAGCCTGTAAACACAACACATGCTGAAAGCAACGGAAGGGCAAGTTGAAATCATCCTTAGGATATTTCTCTAGGAGGATTCAGAAGGATAGCAGGGAATTACTGAGGACTTTATTTCAAGCATACATTGGTTTACGTGTGTGTGCTCAGTCATGTCTGATACTTTGGGACCCCATGGACTGTAGCCTGCAAGGTTCTTCTGTCCATGGTATTTTCCAGGCAAGAATACTAGAGTGGGTTACCATTTCCTACTCCAGGGGATCTTCCTGACCTGGGGATTGAACCTGCATCTCTTGTGTCTCCTGAATTTGCAGGCAGATTCTTTACCACTGTGCTACTTGGGAAGCCTCATACATTGGTTTAATCATGGATAAATATTTGCCCTAATTTTCTTTCCACAGTTGTTTGTTCAAAATGGGAAGTTATTTTGAGGTAGGCATTTCAAATACCTTTAATGGTTTAAATGACAGTGATTTCTAGTTGAATAGCATCTATGTTCATGCTTAACTGTACTTCTTGATCATATATGTGATGAGCCTCATAACTGATACACATACTGTGGTTGGCTCTGTTAGGGGGACACAGAGGCAAAACTCCTTATCTTTGAGGAGCTTGCATTTTTGGAGAGCTATCAAGAAAGGTACACATGACAGGCTCTACCCCAGACCCTTGACTCACAGGCTGGGTTGGGGCCAGTGGGCTGTGTAATATGCTCTCCAGGGGGTTCTGAAGCCCACTCAAATTCAAGAAGCATGGCTCCTGGATGGTGGAATTCAGGCTACAGTAAACTACCCTTGGAAAATCAAAAAGCTTCATGGCCTTGACTGTAATCCTGACATGAAACAAAATTGATGACACTAGAAGCTTAAGCTTTAAAAATATACTAGTGTTTAAAGCAGCCTTCACTAGCCATCCTTAAAAGTGATATTTTCACACCCTGAAGTTTATCAATAATGTTTCTTGCTTCTGCTCTTGAAATCATGTTACCACTTTATAAAGAATACTATTCAGTATTAAGAAAAATGGAGAGACCAAAAAAGAGAAAAGTAGACACGAGCAATGAAGCACTGATGAAGCACATGTGATTGTTTCATGTCTCATTTTTCTCATAAGGAGCTCACAGGTTTTGGCTTCTTGAATGAGGTGTCTTAGGATAGAGCTCAAAGGATGAATATGATGAAATAAGTGAGAAGAAAACCAGCATTTTAGATGGGCATATTGTCAACAGAGTGTTGTGTAAAAAGGTCCATGATTGTGTTTAGAAACTGCAATCCAGCTGTTTTCTGCTCTAAAGCCAATAAAGAGGCAAGGTTGATGGAATGGAAAGTTTGTTTTATATCTGTGACTGGGAACTGGGGGTAGGGGTTTGAGGGGGTGGGGACAGGGAGGGTGGACTCCTGTCCAAAGGTCAACTCCCCCCACTGATGATGAGTGGGCATAGGTGGAGGAAGGGGGCCACATGTAGAAAAAGCACAGTCAGCTCTGACAGTCACCTTGACATTGGTCATCGGTGGTCTGATCAGTCATCTTGATGCTTTGAAGTACAGTTAATCTTCAGTTCTGGGGTCAGTTTATTCCCATTTCTTTGAGGCCAGTTCTTGGAGTTGTGGCAGTTTGTGTCATGGCTACAGTCTGGTCATCATGTTGTTAACTTCTGTACCTGGTGGGGGTTTCAGTAATTATAAGACAGCTTAAAGGATATGGCTCAGAATATTATCTGTAGCCCTTGAGGAGGAACTAAAGGTCCTTGATTTGCTTGATGGCTCAAGTATTACTGTTTTGTCCTGTTTGACCATTTTCCTTTGCTTCGGTGTTTTCTCACATCTCTGAGCAAATTTATTCTTTGAGTAAAGTTTTTCTACAGACAAAAGGCAGGTGGAGGACATGGTTGGAGATGGGAAGGAAGGACCATAGAGTCCTGCTCAGTTTCAATCTGAGAAGTGAAGTGAAGTCGCTCAGTCGTGTCCGACTCTTTGCGACCCCATGGACTGTAGCCTACCAGGCTCCTCCATCCATGGGATTCTCCAGGCAAGAATACTGGAGTGGGTTGCCATTTCCTTCTCCAGGGGATCTTCCCGACCCAGGGATCGAACCCGGGTCTCCTGCATTGGAGGCAGACGCTTTAACCTCTGAGGCACCAGGGAAGGGACATCTGATTGACCCTGTAGGCTGTGTCTAAGGAGCAGTGGCAAGTGGTGTGAAACATCAGCTTGGGTCAGATTATAAAGATCCTTGAAAGCCAGACTGTATATTCTGTTGAAGGTCATAGGAATCTATATGAGATTTTCATAATAAAAGAATAATCTGCAAAGAGTTGTATTTTAGAAAGATTGATTTATTTTCTTGGGAGGGTTGGGGATTGAGCTCACTAGAAGGAGTAAGATGTTAAGAGGGTTTTTTTTTTTTTTTTTTAATACTGTGATCACCATAAGAGTCTGACAAAGGTGACTGTTGTGTGAACATAGGAGATGGAGGAGTAAAAAGATGCTGCAGAAGAACATCCCAAGTCTCTGGTACTGAACCAAGACCTTTTCATGGTTTACCTTGTTCTATCCCCTTAACAGCTCTGTGAGGTATTATTTTTAAGGGTGAGGAAACTAACACACATAAAATTTGCACAACCAGAAACCAGTGAGTAAAGGGTATAGGATGATGCTGTCCAGTATGGTAGCCACTAGACACCTGAACCTGTGTTAATTCAGTTAGAATTAAATATTTAAAAATCAGCTTTTCAGATGCCTGCACCACATTTCAAATGCCTGATACCAACATGGGGCTGGTGGCCACCGTCTTTGATAACACAGATATAGAACACTTCTGTTATTCCACAAAATTTTGTTGGGCAGATTCGAACCTGCCCAATACCTACATGGGGCTGGTGGCCACTGTCTTTGATAATGTAGCTATAGAACACTTCTGTTATTCCATAAAGTTTTGTTGGGCAGATTTGAACCTACGCATTATAACTCCTGAGCCCATGGTCTTTATTTTATTTATTATTAAAAAAATTTTTTTTTTGATGTGGAAGCAGGGCAAAGGCTAATAGAGTTTTGCCAAGAGAACGCACTGGTAATAGCAAACACCCTCTTCCAACAACACAAGAGAAGACTCTACACGTGGACATCACCAGATGGTCAAAACCAAAAACAGATTGATTATATTCTTTGCAGCCAAAGATGGAGAAGCTCTATACAGTCAGCAAAAACAAGACCGGGAGCAGACTGTGGCACAGATCATGAACTGCTTATTGCCAAATTCAGACTTAAATTGAAGAAAGTAGGGAAAACCACTAGACCATTCAGGTATGACCTAAATCAAATCCCTTATGAGTGTACAGCAGAAGTGGCAAATAGATTTAAGGTACTACACCTGATAGACAGAGTGCCTGATGAACTATGGACAGAGGTTCGTGACATTGTACAGGAGACAGGGATCAAGACCATCCCCATGGAAAAGAAATGCAAAAAAGCAAAATGGCTCTCTGAGAAGGCATTACAGATAGCTGGGAAGAGAAGAGAAGCAAAAAGCAGAGGAGAAAAGGAAAGATATTCCCATCTGAATGCAGAGGTCCAAAGAATAGCAAGGAGAGATAAGAAAGCCTTCCTCAGCAATCAATGCAAAGAAATAGAGGAAAACAACAGATTGGGCAAGACTAGAGATCTCTTCAAGAAAATTAGAGATACCAAAGGAACATTTCATGCAAAGATAGGCTTGATAAAGGACAGAAATGGTATGGACCTAACAGAAGCAGAAGATATTAAGAAGAGGTGGCAAGAATACACAGAAGAACTGTACAAAAAAGATCTTCATGACCCGGATAATCATGATGGTGTGATCACTCACCTAGAGCCAGACATCCTGGAATGTGAAGTCCAGTGGGCCTTAGAAAGCATCACTATGAACAAAGCTAGTGGAGGTGATGGAATTCCCGTTGAGCTATTTCAAATCCTCAAAGATGATGCTATGAAAGTGCTGCACTTGATATGCCAGCAAATCTGGAAAACTCAGCAGTGGCCACAGGACTGGAAAAGGTCAGTTTTCATTCCAATCCCAAAGAAAGGCAATGCCAAAGAATGCTCAAACTACCACACAATTGCACTCATCTCACATGCTAGTAAAGTAATGCTCAAAATTCTCCAAGCCAGGCTTCAGCAATACATGAACCGTGAACTTCCAGATGTTCAAGCTGGTTTTAGAAAAGGCAGAGGAACCAGAGATCAAATTGCCAATATCCGCTGGATCATCGAAAAAGCAAGAGAGTTCCAGAAAAACATCTATTTCTGCTTTATTGACTATGCTAAAGCCTTTGACTGTGTGGATCACAGTAAACTGTGGAAAATTCTGAAAGAGATGGGAATACCAGACCATCTGACCTGTCTCTTGAGAAACCTGTATGCAGGTCAGGAAGCAACAGTTAGAACTGGACATGGACGCGTGTACCCCAATGTTCATCGCAGCACTGTTTACAATAGCCAGGACATGGAAGCAACCTAGATGTCCATCAGCAGATGAATGGATAAGGAAGCTGTGGTACATATACACAATGGAATATTACTCAGCCATTAAAAAAAATACATTTGAACCGGTTCTACTGAGATGGATGAAACTGGAGCCCATTATACAGAGTGAAGTAAGCCAGAAAGAAAAACAACAATACAGTATACTAATGCATATATATGGAATCTGAAAGATGGTAACGATAACCCTATATGCGGGACAGAATGAGAGACACAGATGCATGGAACAATTTTATGGACTCTGAGGGAGAAGGTGAGGGTGGGACGTTCTGGGAGAATGGCATTGAGACATGTGTATTGTCATATGTGAAACAGAGCACCATTCCATGTTCGATGCATGTGACAAGGGCTCGGGGCCGGGGCAGTGGGATGATCCAGAGGGATGGGAGGGGGAGGGAGGTGGGTGGGGGGTTCGGGAAGGGGAACACATGTAAACCCATGGCTGATTCTTGTCAATGTATGGCAAAAACTATTATAATATTGTAAAGTAATTAGCCCCCAAGTAAAATAAAAAAAAAAAAAAAAAAAGAACTGGACATGGAACAACAGACTGGTTCCAAATAGGAAAAGGAGTACATCAAAGCTGTATATTGTCACCCTGCTTATTTAACTTATATGCAGAGTACATCATGAGAAATGCTGGGCTGGAAGAAACACAAGCTGGAATCAAGATTGCCGGGAGAAATACCAATAACCTCAGATATGCAGATGACACCACCCTTATGGCAGAAAGTGAAGAAGAACTAAAGAGCCTCTTGATGAAAGTGAAAGAGGAGAGTGAAAAAGTTGGCTTAAAGCTCAACGTTCAGAAAACGAAGATCATGGCATCTGGTCCCATCACTTCATGGGAAGTAGATGGGGAAACAGTGGAAACAGTGTCAGACTTTATTTTTTGGGACTCCAAAATCACTGCTGATGGTGATTGCATCCCTGAAATTAAAAGACGCTTACTTCTTGGAAGGAAGGTTATGGCCAACCTAGATAGCATATTTAAAAGCAGAGACATTACTTTGCCAACAAAAGTCCGTCTAGTTAAGGCTATGGTTTTTCCAGTGGTCATGTATGCATGTGAGAGCTGGACAGTGAAGAAAGCTGAGTGCTGCAGAATTGATGCTTTTGAACTGTGGTGTTGGAGCAGACTCTTGAGAGTCCCTTGGGCAGCAAGGAGATCCAATCAATCCATCCTAAAGGAAATCAATCCTGGGTGTTCATTGGAAGGTCTGATGTTGAAGCTGAAACTCCAGTACTTTGGCCACCTCATGGGAGAAGTTGACTCATTGGAAAAGACACTAATGCTGGGTAGTATTGGGGGCAAGAGGAGAAAGGGACGACAGAGGATGAGACGGTTGGATGGCATCGCTGACTCGATGGACATGGGTTTGGGTAGACTCCGGGAGTTGGTGATGGACAGAGAGGCCTGGCATGCTGCAAATCATGGGGCCGCAAAGCGTCGGACACGGCTGAGCAACTGAACTGAACTGAACTGAAAGTCTTCATTGAATTTTTTACGGTATTGCTTCTGTTGCTCATGTTCTGGTGTTTTGGCCATGAGGCAAATAGGATCTTAACTCCTCAACCAGGAATTGAACCCACGCCTCCTGCACTGCAAGACAAAGTCTTAACCACTGGACCATCAGGGAAGTCCCAGAGCCTAGGTTCTTAAGCCATCCACTCTACCCCCTGCCATTAACAAAAAATTGCTATGGTTTCTAGTGGAATAGCTAGCTTAAAGAGGGGAGAGACAGATAGGACTCATGTAACATTTTGGTGGTTTCTTTTTAAAAAATACATTTGTTAATGAAATTTAATACAAACCTAATATTTTAAGTTCTTTGTTAGGTTAACTTAAATTTTATCGGGGGAAATAAGCCAGTATGAATTCAGGGCTATATACCTCTACATTGTACCAGTATGCCTTAGTATCCCGAGAGATATAGATTACAATGTGTGTGTCTGCTGGGGCCTTAGTTCTCCTTTGAAGATTCCGTTTGGCAAGTCTGCAGCTTGGAAAGACAGAATAGTCATGGCAATAAGTTCCATCCCTTCTCAGATTTCTGCTTAAGTACCTCTTCAGCTCAGTTCCCCACTTTCAAATGGGCTACAAAAGTACACAGAAAAAATGGATGTCTTCTTTCCCTGAGCACGGTATTGCTGAAGCCAGGATGCCAATTACATTGCTTTGTGATACAGGATCTGGGATAATGTTAAACTGGAAAGATATTTATTTCCTGATTTCAGATGAAAATAGAGAATCTCACTGCTATTAGAGGGAGCTGGCGTATAATTCTTCGGCTATGAGGATTGTGATCTTGGATTTCCGTAAACAGGCAGTTAGCCAAAATGTATTATTGACTCATAGTATTAGGTCTCAGGGAGGCAGAAGCTTTTTCTTGAAGAGAGAGGCTGGGAGGGCCATTGAAAAGGCTGTTTGTGAGTTGTTTTGCAAGGTGGTATTAAGCTGTGCCCTCTGCTTTGCATGCGTAAGACTCTTAAGCCTATAGTAATGTGAGAGGTCTGCTTTCTCCTCAATACCCCAAGGTTATCTTGCAGAATATTGGACTTGAGGAACATGGAGGGTGCAGGACTGGTTTCTCTAATTTTTGGTTCCTCCTTCAGCTTTCCCCATTCCCAAGCTCTTCAGACTGTACAGTTGGGGCGTATGACGGTTTTGGTGTTGCTTTATAGCGGAGTTACAATGGAGCCAAATTGTGGGTGCAGTATGCTGGCTTCCTACCCTTGGGAAGCTTCAAAAATACTTCCTGAGAAATCGTCTTTCTCTTTTTCCCAGAAAGATTACAGTCACTTTGTAGCCTACATTTTTGTTTGTTTCCTGGAGCATCACTAACAGGAAGCATCAGCTTGTTGACTGAGTGAATTGTGCTCGGGTGACTCGGCTGTTGTTTTGCCTCTGGGCTTGTTTCTGGGTTGGTCCGCATTGTGCATCTCCCTCCGGAACATGGGAAATTCCTCTGAATATGTAGATTCATCTGAATGAATGAAGGCATGAAGAATTTTCATTTTGTTCAGTGCCTGAAACAATAGAGTTTTTTTTTCTTATCAGTAAGCCGTTATTCAGAAATCTTGCAATGGATGCTTTGTTTCCGGTTAACTTGACTTACATGAATATGTAAGGTTTTTCAGGGTAAATAAGAATTTTCAGGGTGAAAAAGAATTTCCAGTGCTTTGTACTAGGGAACTTCAAGGAGCAAAGTAGCTTACTTGACCTGAGGCAGTTTGCTTTAGTTTTGGTAGATTCAAGTGGAGAATACTGTTCTTTCGTGATTGCTGATCCAAAGGGGAGACCCAGAAAACAGTCTGCTGTTCTCTGAGTAGCGCTAATTATGTAGGACCCTTCTGGGCCATCCAGGTTAATCCTGTCACCAGTCAGAAGGCCACACAGAGAGTGCTATTCCCAAACCTAGCATTGCCATTTTGGAAAAGAGGTCATGCTAAAGTTGAACCTAAAATTTGGCGACAATAGTAAAATTGGGAAACCAAGAGCTACTTTATTCTTTTTTTTTAAATGCCTTTTAAAAAAAATTTTATATTGGAGTATAGTTGATTAACAACGTTAATTTCAGGTGTACAGCTAAGTGATTCATATATAGGCATAGATATATACACATATGTGTGTGTGTGTGTATATATACACATGGGTTTCTCTGGTGGCTCAGATAGTAAAGAATTTGCCTGTAATAACCTGGGTTTGATCCCTGGGTTGGGAAAATCCCCTGGAGGAGGGCATGGCAACCCACTTCTGTATTCTTGCCTGGAGAATACCCATGGACAGAGGAGCCTGGTGGGCTATATAGTCCATGGGGTTGCAAAGAGTCAGACATGGCTGAGCAACGAAGCACTCAAAGCACACACACGTATATACACATATATACATATACATATATTTATACACACTTACACATACACACGTTTCTTTTTGTTTTCCAATTTTTTCCCCATTTAGGTTGTTACAGAGTATCAGGCAGATTTCCCTGTGCTATACAATATGTCCTTGTTGGTTATCTATTTTAAATACAGTGCTATGTACATTTCAATCCCCAAAGTCCAATCTATCCCTTCCCCCCCGGTAACCATAAGTGTATTCTATAAGTCAGTGAATCTGTTTCTGTTTTGTAAATTAGTTCATGTTGTATCTTTTTAGATTCTGCAAATAAGTGATATCATATATTTTTATTTCTTTGTCTGACTTACTTCCTTTAGTATGATAATTTCTAGGTCCGTTTATGTTGCTGCAAATGATATTATTTCATTCTTTTTAATGGCTGAGTAATATTCCACTGTATAGATATACCACATCTTCTTTATCCATTCATCTGTTGATGGACATTTATTTTGCTTCCATATCTTTGTTATTGTAAACAGCGCTGCAGTCAACATTGGAGTGGCTGTTTCCTTTTGAGACATGTTTTTCTCTGGATTTGTGCCCAGGGGTGGATTGCTGGATCATACATTAGAACAACTATTTTATTCTTAACAGGAACAGTCCTCCCCCTTTTTTGTACTTATTCAGTAAGATTTAAAAGAGTTTACTGTACATTGCAATCTATTGACAAATCTATCTACCTTTCTTTGCTTTTGACACAGATTCTTTATATCTAAAAAGTGAAATGAGTCTTATTTATCTGAGGGAGTATGTATTAAGGCTGCTATAAGTCAATATTGCAGACTGGGTGGTTTAAACAATAAAACTTGTTTTCTAATAATTCTAGAGGCTAGAAATCTAAGATCAAGGTACCGGCAGGATTTATTGTTCCTGAGACCTGTTTCCTTGGGTTGTAGACTTCCTTCTTGCCGATGACCTTTTCCTGTATGTATGCCTCCCTGTTGTCTCTTTCTCTGCCTGTAAGGACACCAGTTCTATTAGATTAGGGCCCCACCCTTATAATCTCATTTAACCATAATTATCTCCTGAAAGGCCCCATCTCCACACAGAGTAATGTTGGAGATTAGAATATTAACATATGAATTTTGAGGGCACAGTTGAGCCCATGAGTGTATTTTCAGGATTAAATGAAGGAGGCAATATATGTGAAGTGTCTAACACATAGCAAGTGCTTAGTACTAAAACATCCTCAGTTTACTGAGTACCTGCTATATGCCAGGCACTATTTTGTGGCTGGAGTTATCAGTGAGCAAACTAGATACATGTTTTTGCTGTCATAGAGTTTATGTTATGTTTCACTTGGTTATCATTAGCAAAAACAAGTAACAGCTCATATATAGCTCCTTTTAATAGTTGGCTAGAAATATTGAGAGGTTTCCTTGTTGGTAAAGTATAACCAGTACACGGTAGAGCCGAAGGTCTGGACTAAGAGGGAAGTTTGGCTCTGACTATTTCTTGACTATTTCTTAACTTGACTGTTTCTTAATTTCCTTGAGCCATTTTTTCTTTAACTATTCCCTCTGTAAAAGGAGACTGGCCAATGGCCATTCTAATTCTGCAGAAATCCATACAAGTTCATTGGAGGCATTCACATTCAAGATTATACTGAGCTTGGGCTTCATATTTCAGAATGCATTTATAGAAATGTTATAAGGGTCCCTGAAGTATTTTTCTTCATGGAATGGCTTCAATTACTTTGATTTTAAAATCCATACTTGGCACAGGAAAAATAAAACTCATCTGAAAGGCGAGTGTTCAGGATAAGAAAAAGAATCAGGTTGACGCTTTGAATATCCAAGCACATTAACTTTATTTTAAAATTCAGTGCTGTGTTATTGAATTGATTGTATGTCATAGCTACACTAGGCAGAAAACTAACTTCTCAAAAACAGATTTCACAGAAATCTGAAAACAATAAGGATGAGATGGATGTTTACAGGATGTCCAGATATTCATAACTTTGGAAGACATGGATGTTTCTTATACTAGAGACAATATCCGGTAAATGAATTTCCATTTCAAATAAGTTGCTGTTCCATTTGGTTGTTCCACTCCCCCATCCTACGCCATCTGCGCGGTCTTTTACAAATGGCATATATCATTTTTATAAAAGCCTTTTGAGTCTTCTAAATTTTACAACAAATGGCGATGCCAAAACATCTCTAAGGATTTATGATTTTAGACTGAAACAACAGCAGGTTTATGGGTTAAATTAACAATTCTTAAGCCACAACATGCATTTCTGGATATGCAGACCACTTTTTAGTCTAGGCCTTTGTTATTAGATCTTTTATATTTCTCAGCATCATGACAACTACATCATGCCTTGGCAGTGTGACGCAGGAAGGAATTGCCATGCTTCTTTTCTTTAGTTCTCTATCCCTTTTCTGGGTACCTTCTTATTTTCCCACGTATCTTTCATCCCCCTTTCCATCTCACAACAAGAATAAAATGGTAGATTCTTGTAAATTCGAGAACCTAAAGATTCCTCTACTTAAAAATCGAGGACAGAAAACTTTTCCTCTAGGAGGAGTTTTCTGTTCCTGCTCTTGACTATCATGAGTTGACTTTTTGTTGATTTCCCTCAATCCCTTTATATACATATATTGAGCTCTATCTTGTGCCAGACTCAAGGTTAAGCTCAGGAGGAATCCGAGAGAAATGAAACAGTTCTTGCCCTGGAGAGCACCATTCATGGAGAGACGCGATGAAAACATATAACTCCACCAATATTTTAATATTTCCTGGGATAATGAGCATGACTGAACTTTGGGGAGAATTCATATAGGTGTCATAGGGGAGGAGGAAGATGCTGTACACTCTCACGCTATCTGGGTCCTTGGCTCTGGGCATCCACGGTACTGCTCAGAGGAAGGGAAAATGGAGGCTTGCTTGTTTCTGTATGAGTGACAGCCACGTGGCACTCTTGACCGTCTCCACTGCTGTCTTCTCAGCACTAAACTGACCACAGAATTCTTCCTGTGGCTCAGGAGCAGCCTTGATGTCCTTCTCAACACAAAGCTTTGAGTAGCCACTAAAAATTGATCATGAATTGGCATTTGCCTGGAAATGATTTTTTACTTTTCTTGTCCTAGAATTCTGGAAAAGAAAAAAAAGATTGAACATGGATTGTACTCATGGGATTCTAAAATATGAGACTTCCACCTCCTTCCTCCCCCTCCCCAGGTGCTGAAGATGGCAAAGCAGATGGACTTAGGAGAGAAGCCTACTGCAGGAATAGGTCCATTGGGTGGGTGTCCCCAGCACTTTTTTGGGGAGGGGAACCCACACAGAGATGACAAAGGAAATCACTCCTGCTGATTTAAGGGAAGGGAAACAAATATTAGGGACAGTCAACCAAGTCAAGTAACTTACATATGGAAAACATTTTAAGCTTTAAGTTTTCTTGTGTTATGAGGCAAAAATATGTATTGAAACGCCTTACATACAGTCCTAAAATTTAATTTCCTATTCTTAGCCACACATCTTTCTCAAATTCCCAAGCCCTACTCCACCTCAAAACTCACCCAAGTCTCCCATGCCCCAGGACACCCGGGATACTCATCTTCTGGCATCATTCCCACCTCTAAACACTTGTAGTGCTGTTACGAGAATAACACTTGTCTGCACTGAATCACATACTGTCTTGGGTGTAGGGAATGTTTATTATTTCCAGGAAGAACCCTCTCATTCCCTGAGACAAAGGAGCAATCCCACTCAGAGAGCTCTCACGTTTGGCTTATGACCAACGATGGCAAAAATTTATAAAGGGGATATATATGTATAATTATGGTTGATTCATGTTGTTATATGGCAGAAACCAACATAATCTGGTAAAGCAATTATCCTCCAATTAAAAAATCGCAAAGTGAAGAAAGGGAAAATGGAGAATGTGTTATCTTAGTTTCCTAAGACAGGCCTTCCCAAAGATGCGCCAAAGTATCTACATTCCTATAGAACAAGGAAAAACAAAATTCCATAACCTATGGAAAAAGCTGAGTTAGGCAAAATTTCATGAGAATAAAGTAAAGTGAATTATAGCTGCCATCAATCAGATAGCCAATGCCAGGTGCTAGACATTCTGTTAAGGGCTTTATGCATAACACTTCTTTGACTTTTCTCCACAATTTTATAAGGGAGGAATTATTTCATTTCCATTTTTAAAACCTTTTTATTTTGTATTGGAGTATATAGCCAATTGGCAAAATGCTATTAGCCTTTGCCCTGCTTCATTCTGTACTCCAAGGCCAGATTTGCCTGTTACGCCAGGTGTTTCCTGACTTCCTACTTTTGCATTCCAGTCCCCTATAATGAAAAGGACATCTTTTTTTGAGTGTTAGTTCTAAAAGGTCTTGTAGGTCTTCATAGAACCATTCAGGTTCAGCTTCTTCAGTGTTACTGGTCGGGGCATAGACTTGGATTACCGTGATATTGAATGGTTTGCCTTGGAAACGAACAGAGATCATTCTGTCGTTTTTGAGATTGCATCCAAGTACTGCATTTCGGACTTTTTTGTTGACCATGATGGCTACTCCATTTCTTCTAAGGGATTCCTGCCCACAGTAGTAGATATAATGGTCATCTGAGTTAAATTCACCCATTCCGGTCCATCTTAGTTCTCTGATTCCTAGAATGTCAACGTTCACTCTTGCCGTCTCCTGTTTGACCACTTCCAATTTGCCTTGATTCATGGACCTAACATTCCAGGTTCCTATGAAATATTGCTCTTTACAGCATCAGACTTTGCTTCTATCACCAGTCACATCCACAGCTGGGCATAGTTTTTGCTTTGGCTCCATCCCATCATTCTTTCTGGAGTTATTTCTCCACTGATCTCCAGTAGCAGAGTTTTGCCAAGAAAACATGCTGGTCATAGCAAACACCCTCTTCCAACAACACAAGAGAAGACTCTACACATGGACATCACCAGATGGTCAACATCAAAATCAGACTGATTATATTCTTTGCAGCCAAAGATGGAGAAGCTCTATACAGTCAGCAAAAACAAGACCGCAAGCAGACTGTGGCTCAGATCATGAACTCCTTATTGCCAAATTCAGACTTAAATTGAAGAAAGTAGGGAAAACCACTAGACCATTCAGGTATGACCTAAATCAAATCCCTTATGATTATACAATGGAAGTGACAAATAGATTTAAGGGACTAGACCTGATAGACAGAGTGCCTGACGAGCTATGGACAGAGATTCGTGACTTTGTACAGGAGACAGGGATCAAGACAATCCCCATGGAAAAGAAATGCAAAAAAGCAAAATGGCTGTCTGAGGAGGCATTACAAATAGCTGGGAAAAGAAGAGAAGCAAAAAGAAAAGGAGAAAAGGAAAGATAGTCCCATCTGAATGCAGATTTCCAAAGAATAGCAAGGAGAGGTAAGAAAGCCTTCCTCAGCAATCAATGAAAGAAACAGAGGAAAACAACAGATTGGGAAAGACTAGAGATCTCTTCAAGAAAACTAGAGATATCAAGGGAATATTTCATGCAAAGATGGCCTCAATAAAGGACAGAAATGGTATGGACCTAACAGAAGCAGAAGATATTAAGAAGAGGTGGCAAGAATACACAGAAGAACTGTACAAGAAAGATCTTCACGACCCGGATAATCAAGATGGTGTGATCACTCAGCTAGAGCTAGGCATCCTGGAATGTGAAGTCAAGTGGGCCTTAGAAAGCATCACTATGAACAAAGATAGTGGAGGTGATGGAATTCCAGGTGAGCTATTTCAAATCCTCAAAGATGATGCTGTGAAAGTGCTGCACTCACTATGCCAGCAAATCTGGAAAACTCAGCAGTGGCCACAAGACTGGAAAAGGTCAGTTTTCATTCCAATCCCAAAGAAAGGCCATGCCAAAGAATGCTCAAACTACCACACAATTACACTCATCTCACACGCTAGTAAAGTAATGCTCAAAATTCTCCAAGCCAGGCTTCAGCAATACATGAACCGTGAACTTCCAGATGTTCAAGCTGGTTTTAGAAAAGGCAGAGGAACCAGAGATCAAATTGCCAACATCCTCTGGATCATCAAAAAAGCAAGAGAGTTCCAGAAAAACATCTATTTAAGCTTTATTGACTATGCCAACGCCTTTGACTGTGTGGATCACAATAAACTGTGGAAAATTCTGAAAGAGATGGGAATACCAGACCATCTGACCTGTCTCTTGAGAAACCTGTATGCTGGTCAGGAAGCAACAGTTAAAACTGGACATGGAACAACACACTGGCTCCAAATAGGAAAAGGAGTATGTCATGGCTGTATATTGTCACCCTGCTTATTTAACTTATATGCAGAGTACATCATGAGAAACGCTGGACTGGAAGAAGCCCAAGCTGGAATCAAGTTTGCCAGGAGAAATATCAATAACCTCAGATACGCAAATGACACCACCTTTATGGCAGAAAGTGAAGAACTAAAGAGCCTCTTGATGAAAGTGAAAGAGGAGAGTGAAAAAGTTGGCTTAAAGCTCAACGTTCAGAAAACTAAGATCATGGCATCTGGTCCCATCACTTCATGGGAAGTAGATGGGGAAACAGTGGAAACAGTGTCAGACTTTATTTTTGGGGGCTCCAAAATCACTGCTGATGGTGATTGCAGCCATGAAATTAAAAGATGCTTACTCCTTGGAAGGAAAGTTATGACCAACCTAGACAGCATATTTAAAAGCAGAGACATTACTTTGACAACAAAGCTCCGTCTAGTCAAGGCTATGGTTTTTCCAGTGGTCACGTATGGATATGAGAGTTGGATGATGAAGAAAGCTGAGCGCCGAAGAATTGATGTGTTTGAACTGTGGTGATAGAGAAGAGTCTTGAGAGTCCCTTCGACTGCAAGGAGATCCAACCAGTCCATTCTAAAGGAGATCAGTCCTGGGTGTTCACTGGAAGGTCTGATGTTGAAGCTGAACCTCCAATACTTTGGCCACCTCATGCGAAGGATTGACTCATTGGAAAAGACCCTAATGCTGGGAAGGATTGGGGGCAGGAGGAGAAGGGGACGACAGATGATGAGATGGTTGGATGGCATTACTGACTCAATGGACATGGGTTTGGGTAAACTCCGGGTGTTGGTGATGGACAGGGAGGCCTTTGCGATTCATGGGGTCGCAAAGAGTCAGGCACGACTGAGTGACTGAACTGAACTGATATAGCCAATTAACTATCACCTGTGTTAGTTTCAGGTGCACAGCAAAGGATTAAGCCATGCTTATACATGTATCCATTTTTGTAGGTGTGAAAATTGAGGCTCAGAGAAGTTAAAGAACCTTCTCAAAATTCACAGTCAGTAAATGGGAGAGCTCAGAATTGCACTGATGTCTGTTTGGACCAAGCTCTGATCACAAGACTCTTTTTTATACCTTCGAATCCCTGAGATTTTTATATTTTATATATAATTGGAAGGGCTTCCCTGATAGCTCAGATGGTAAAGAATCTGCCTGCAATGCAGGAGACCCAGGTTCAATCCCTGGGTTGGAAAGATTCCCTGGAGAAGGGAATGGCTACCCTCTCCAGTATTCTTGCATGAAGAATCCCATGGACAGAGGAGCCTGGTGGGCTGCAGTCCATGGGGTCATAAAGAGTCAGACATGACTGAACAACTAACACACACACACACATACACACACACACACACACACACAGTTGGAGTCTCTAAAGGAAAGGTATCTTAGACACGATTTTCCAAGCATATTTTCAGAAACCATTTTTTTCCCCTCAAGTTATCTTGTGTGACTACTGTTCTGAGCAATGTGTCTTGGGTTAAGTACAACTTAGGTTTCATTATATGTAGAGCTTTATCTTTATTAACAAGTTTTTATAGCCACTGTGTCATTTAATTCTCATAACCTTGGCACAAGGTACATTAGGTATTAACACAACCATTACATTGGGGGAAATTTAGATACATCAAATTCAAGCCACTTTCTCAAGTTTCCCATTAAATCATGTAACGGTGGAGGTTGGAATATAGCCAGTTGAGAGAGATCAAGAGTATATGAAATGAATTGTCACCATTTTTACTGATGGTTTTCAGGATATGGTGGAGGTGAATTATATTTTTATAGCAATAATCAACCTTTACTAACTTAAAAATTAACTGGAAAATACATTAAATATTTCCTCTTCCTAGAATTCTGCCATGCTTTTGAAATGTATTTATGCCACGGAAGGGAAGGGAACAATTTTTTCGTGTGTGTTGTTCTGGTTTTAATAGGAGTATAATTGCTTTACAGTGTTGTGTTAGTTTCTGCTGTACAACTAAGTGAATCAGCTATGTGTATACATATATCCCCTTCCTCGTGAACCTCCCTACCCCCTTCCATCTCACCCCTCGAGGTCATCACGGACCACCGAGCTGAGCTCTCCATGCTATACAGCAGGTTCCCATTAGCTATCTATTTTACACTACACATCCTCCCAATTCATCCCACCCTCTCCTTTCCCCCCATGTCCACAAGTCCCTTCTCTACATCTGCATCTCTATTCCTCCCTTTCAGGAAGGAAACTATTAATGGGATGGAAATAAACAGCACAGCTTGCCAATTAGAAAAGGGTAAAAAAATGGAGAAAAATAGAACTTTGATAAATATGGACCATGTTTTAAAGAGAACGTTTCAGTTAAACTTCAAATTTGTATGGGTTCAAACTAAGCAAAAAATTACCCATATTTATATGTTGGGTGCATGCGTGCTAAGTCACTACTGTTGTGTCCGTCTCTTTGCGTCCCTATGGACTATAGCCCACCAGGCTTCTCTGTCCATGAGATTCTCCAGGAAAGCATACTGAAGTGGATTGCCACGCCCTCCTCCAGGGAATCTTCCTGATCCAGGGATCGAACCCCTGTCTCTTGCATCTCCTGCATTGTAGGTGGATTCTTTACCCACTGAGTCACCCGGGAAGCCCTGTATGTTGAGTAAATGTTCTTAAATCTACTTCTTTAAGTAAGATACATTTTGCCTTGGTTGGAACTCTGATAATACCAACAGGACTCTTATGTGATAAATTGCGGCTATAATCAATGGCCTTAAAACAGTCATTTTTCCCAGTATCAGTTATAATACTGATTTCCAGTATCATCAGTTTCATTAGAAGCTCTTGTCTAGAAGGTAGCTTGTTAATTAAGTGAAGTGCCTATATCTCTTGTTTACTGACAAATACACATTGTTCAAGGCCAACTATTATATCATGATACTTGTTTATCATATTCACCTCTATGGATTTTTTTCACCTGGATTCACAATAACATCCTCATCATTTCTCGTGTTCTTATAGTTAGTTATATTTAACACCACCATTTCCCTGTCACTGAAGAAAAGTATATCTGGTGTGTTATGGTTAAAGCTCAACATTTCTTCGTTGACAAGCTCCTTTCTGTTTTCATTTTTTTGGTAAGCAATGTTGTTTATCTTTTTCATTAGGTGCATTGAGTCCTTCTTCAAATCTTCATATGCAAGCTCATTTTCAAAACTTCATTTTCAATGTCCACGTCAAGCATTTATAATGCTTTGATCAACATTTTTCTGACATTAACAACCATGCAAATTGTATTTTCAAGACTGAACTATGTAAGGAAATCTTGAATTCCTTAATTGCTTGTTCAGTATAGCAAGCACAGAATTTTTACAAGAGTATTTGTACCTGATTCTTTAAAGACCATAAGATTCCTTGGTGATGAAATTTATTATAGATGTCACAATGTGGGGAAGTAATCACCAGTGACTTTATTTTTCACAGGAAGTTTGGGACAGAGACCTGCAAACAAAATTTTTTTTCCAGTCTACCTTATGCCTTTGGTGTATAACTATTTAATCTGTCAGAAAAAAAATTTATGATTATTCTGTTTTTGTCTCGTAACAACTTTAATGAGAGGTAATCCATATACCATACAAAACCACATGAAATTGTTCAGTGGTTTTTTAGTGTATTGACAGAGTCATGCAACCATCAGTGGTATTTAATTTCAGAACATTTTCATTATCCCAGAAGGAAACCATGTACCCAATAGGAGTCACTCCTGATTCCATCTTCTCTAGTCCCTGGCAACCACAACTCTACTTTCTGTCTCTCTAGATTGGCCTATTCTGGATATGTTATATAAATGCCATCATATGATATGTGTCATTTTATGACTGGCTTCTTTACTTGGCTGAAAGAGGAAATGGCTGTCTGCCCCATGGGTGGTTCAGTGGCAGAATTCTCGTCTTGCCTGGAAAATGCCACAGACAGAGGAGCCTGGTGGGCTTCAGCGCATGGGTCACAAAAGAGTCAGACGTGACACAGTGACTAAAAAAGAATCTTAACTTAGCAAAACATTTTCAGACTATATGCAGGCTATCGTGTCATGATAGCTGACTTTTTTTCATTTATTGCCATTTTTTTCCCTACAGCTGTCTGAGGCATTGGCGTGTATAAGGAAAGTCAGTGTGTTTGTTGGCATTCTTAAGACCTCTTCATGCTCTCTGTTGTTAATGTTTTTCTGAGAAAACAGTGCTGGTTCAGAGCTGATCTACTAGTTTTATAAATTTGTTCAGGGCTAAGGTTTTCATCAGATATTATCTTTGTAAATTTGTCAGTGTACACTCTCACAATCAGCAGAACATGTATCCCTCTGATAACTGTATTTTATACTGTGACACGTCATTTTTCTGCAGCTGATACTTAGAATATTCATACTTACAGTTGATGTTCAGTTCCTCACAGTATATTCCAGCATGCGGCAAAACCAAATGAGTAGTTACTGGCATATAACCCATTCTTTGATAAACAAAAAGCCATTCAACACATTGTCCAGATCTTCATTTTTTTTGGGTTTGTGATGCTTTTCCAGTTGTCATTAGTGCTTAGTTGTCATTATCACTGCTAAACTCACATAAATAGTCTTTTTTTCTTTTAGTCATCTAGATTCTTCACCACATTTTCAGTAGATGTCTTACAGATAGACCTTAATTAAACCTTTTTTTCTCTTTTTCCTTTTGTTTTTTGAGGTATAGTTGATTCACAGCATTGTGCTAGTTTTAAGTGTACAAAAAGTGATTCAGTTATATGTATTCTTTTTCAGATTCTTTTCCATTGTAGTTATTATAAGTTGTTGAATATGGCTCCTTGTGCTATACAGTAGGTTCTTGTCATTTATCAGTTACATAGATATATTAATGTGTATCTACTAATTCCAAATTCCTAATTTATCCCTCCTCACCCCTGTTGCCCTTTGGTGATCATATGTTTACAGTCCTCCTCTCTACCAGCTGAGCTATGGAAGGGTACACTTTCACACACAGTCATAAGTTTGCTGTGAGTCTAGTTCTGTCTTGTAAATAGTTTCATTTGTATCAGTTTTTCAGATTCCACATATAAGAGATAACATGTGATACTTGTCCTTGATTTACTTCACTTAGTTTGATGATCTCTAGGTCCATCCTTTTGCAATGACTCTACTTTGTGTGGTATTGCTTATGGTATTGCCTGTTCTTGCCATTGCTCTTCACTGGCATATATTTAGTTCTTTTGAGAATTTCAAGATGTAGCTAAACCAAAAGTTACAAAATAGCACAGACAGCAAAGGTGTTTAGGACTGGCAAGGTTCCTGGTACAGAACTGAAATTTAGGTGGAGGTAGGTTTTACCATGGATGATATTGGTGCTAAATTTAAGGTCAAAAAATCTTTGAGCTTTGAAAGCTTTTAATTTCAGCTTTCTCTAGCTTTGCTGATATTTCCCCCATAACTCAACTGGTGAAGAATCCATCTGCAGTGCAGGAGTCTGCCTGCGATGCAGGAGACCCAGGTTTGATTCCTGGGTTGGGAAGATCCCCTGGAGAAGGAAATGGCAACCCCCTCCAGCATTCTTGCCTGGAGAATCCCATGGACAGAGGAGCCTGGCGGGCTATACCCATGGGGTTGCAAAGAGTCAGACATGACTTAGCGACGAAATCACCACCTAGCTTCACTGAGGTATAATTGACAAATAAAAATTATATTATACTTGAGGAATAAAATGTAACAATTTGCTATATATTATGTATTACCATGAAGTGCATACTGTGCAATTACCAGAATCAAGTTAATTAACACATCCCTTCACACGGCTACTGATTTTGTGCATGTCTGTGGTGAGAGCACTTGAAATGCTAAGAGTAGGTGTTAAGCATACCAGACGGTATTATTAACTAGTTACAGCATTGTACATTAGAGCCCCAAAACTCACTCATAGCTGAAAGTTTGTACCCTTTGACCATCATCTTCCCATTTTCCTCAACCCCCAGCCCTTGGCAACTGCTGCTACTTGCTGGTTCAATGAGTTCAGCATTTTTAGATCTCAGATATGAAATCATCATGTCATATTGATTTTTCTGTGTCTGGCTTATTTTACTTAGCATAACATCCACCAGATTTATCTATGTTATAATAATTGTCAGGAACTCCTTTTTTATGGCTGAATAATATTCTATCATATATATCACACATATCATACAATAAAAGACCTCTATATATCACATCACAGTTTAAAAATTCGTCTGTTAACACTTAGGCTATTTCCATGTCTTGGTTATTCATAGTGTAGTGAGCATGGGAGTATAGATGTCTTTCTGAGATATTGACTTTATTTCTGTTGGATAAATACAGAGAGGTAGAATTGCTGGATTATATGGTAGTTCTATTTTAAATTTTTGGAGGAAACTTCCTACTGTTTTTCATAGCGGC
This sequence comes from Giraffa tippelskirchi, assembly GCF_054371585.1. Taxonomy (NCBI): domain Eukaryota; kingdom Metazoa; phylum Chordata; class Mammalia; order Artiodactyla; family Giraffidae; genus Giraffa; species Giraffa tippelskirchi. The sequence continues at coordinate 20,167,377 of NC_137283.1, read as the reverse complement.
TGCAGCAACTTATATTCCCATCACAGTGCACAAAGGATTCCCTTAATACCCTCACCACTGCATATCTCTTGTCTTTTGGATAATAGCCATTTGAGCACGTGTGAGGTGATAACCTCATCGTGGCTTCAATTTGCATTTCTGTGATCCTGACATTGAGTATCTTTTCATATACCTGTTGGATATTTGTATTTTTTTGTTTTTGGAAAAATGTCTATTCAGGTTCTTGGCCCATTAAAAAACCCAGGGTATTGTTTGCTGTTGGGTTTTTTATGAGTTCTTTATCTATTTGAGTATTACTCTTACCAGATTTATAGTCTTCAAATGTTTTCTTCCATTTCATACACTGTCATTGCATTTTGTGGGTTGTTTGCTCTGCTAGGCAGAAAACTTTTCAGTTTTCAGGGTTGAGAATTAAGAATTTTGACCCCGTGTTTCTTGAGTTAAATGCCTCTTGTTTGTGTTCCCATGGTCTTTCACACACATCTTTATCATGGCCCTTGACTCATTGACTTAGGTCTCTGTGCTCACATACTGCTTGTCTCTTTTTGTAATAGACTGTAAGCAATGAAGTCCTCATCATTTTCCCCTCTCAGTGCCTATTAATTGGGCTCTCAGCATTGTTTTCTGGATTAATGAATAAATACATTAGGTGATTTAGATGTCTAGAGGAGAGGGGCTGGTACAGGTAAGATGAGGGAAAATTGAGCATTAGAATCAGGTTATGTGTTTATACCGAGGTTTCTCAACTTCTGCGCTTTGGACTTTTTGGTCCAGCCATGTCTTTGATGTGGCGCCTGGCCTGTGCATTGCAGAATGTTTAGCAGCATCCTTGGCCTCTACTCACTGATTTCCTGTAGCATCCTTCCCTCCTCATGTGGTAATCAAAAACATCTCCAAACATTGCCATGTGTCTCTGGGGGAGAAAAATCATCCCCAGTTGAGAACTGATGTCCGCCACCTTGGCCTTGAGAGTTGTGCACATCTGGGTGGAAATAGTTTTCTGTCATGTATGAACTAGGCAAGTCAACCTGTAAGAGCCTTAGTGTCCCATTTTTTTTAAATGTGTTTCATTTTATTTTATTTTGTTGTTGTTGCTGTGCAGCATGTGGACTCTTAGTTCCTTGACCAGGGATTGAACCCCTGACCCCTGTGGTGGAAGTGGGGATTCCTAACCCAGTGAAGTCCCTGTCCCATTTATAAGATGGGGAAAATAATAGTACATGTCTGCTAAGATGATGGAGAATATTACACTGAGAACATGTAAGACTTCTGAAAATAGTGAGAGCTCAGTAATCCATAGCAGTCAGGTGGAGAGTGAACGGGTCTTGATCTAAAGCTCTATTTCTCTCTGAGTCTATATGTGTCGTCTTTGTTTCTACATGTTTCTCTATCTCTATTCTCCCTATCTATCTCATTGTTTCTCTGTGTCTCTCTCTGTCCACATCTGTTTTTATGTTATTGCAAAGTCTCTGTCTGTTTTTTGAGAGAGACCTCATTTGCACAACTTTTATTATAGTATATTGTCAATAAATGGTATCTTTTATTAATTATAGCTGTTAATCTCTTACTGTGCCAAATTTATAAGGTAAACTTTATCACAGGTATGTACGTAAAGAAAAAACCCTATCCTGTGGACATGGGTTTGGGTGGACTCTGGGAGTTGGTGATGTACGGGGAGGCCTGGCGTGCTGCGGTTCATGGGGTTGCAAAGAGTCGGACGTAACTGAGCAACTGAACTGAACTGAAAGAAGGTTCAGTACTATCAGTGGTTCTAGGTATCCACTGAGTGTCTTAGGACATATCCCCTATGGATAAGGGGGTTCTACTTAGAAAGCTCCCAGATTCAGGAACCCATCTTGCTTCAAGTCCAGTCTTTCTGTGTTTCTCTTTGTCTCAAAGTCCCTCTTTATGTCTGTTTATATGCCTGTGTTCCTCTGCCTCTTTGTGTCCATTTCTCTCTCCTTCACTATGTTTGTTTCTCTGGCTCTGAGGATGTGGGACAGGACTCCAATGTGGTAGAGACAGCTTGGAGTGGACTGGGGCAGGTCACAGAGACCTTGGCCTGCATAGCTGTAGAATAGAGACATAGCCTCAAACGGCAGACTGCAGCAGAAATGTCTACGCTCCATCTGACAGCACTGGGGACATAACAAGTTTCCTGATAGGAGGCTAGTACTATTTCAGGAGGTTTTTGAGTTGAAAGAGATTGGGATTACGGGGGGTGAATCAGGATGTGACTGTTGTGATCTAAACGTAAGGCGGGGTTTCCCTGGTAGCTCAGCTGATAAAGAATATGCATGCAATGCAAGAGACTCTGGTTCGATTCCTGGGTTGGGAAGTTCTCCTGGAGAAGGGATAGGCGACTCACTCCAGTATTCTTAGGCTTCCCTGGTGGCTCAGATTAAGGTAAAGAATCTGCCTGCAATGTGAAAGACTTGGCTTCAATCTCTGGGTTGGGAAGATCCCCTGGAGGAGGGCATGGCAACCCATCCAGTACTTGCCTGGAGAATCTCATGGACAGAGGAGCCTGGTGGGCCACAGTCCATGGGGTAACAAAGAGTTGGACACAAGCACAGCACAAGCATAAAGCGATGAAGAAGGTTGGAATTAGAATAGGGAAGTTGGAATAGTCCATCCAGGAAATGGTTAAAAGAAGTAATAGCAGAACTGTGTAACTGGCAGTGGACGGCACATGATAAAATTGAGAGTGTGAACTTTTGAATCACATCATCATTGAAAGATTGATTCTGCCACATACTATTTGTAGTATATCGGGCTGCAACTCAGCAGCAGTGAACCATGATTTGTCTCTCAAATGGAGATGATATTGTCTGTCTTGAGGGGCTGTCCTGATGGTTTGAGACATTGTGTGAAGTTTAGCAGGAAATATCAGGCCCTCCATAAAAGGTAGCTACAATTTATAGAAATCAAAGGAGGAGAGAAATGAGAGCCAAGCTGTCTTGGAGCGTGAACGAACAGCCGAGTCTGCATGTAGAAGCAATCCGATTTTATGTGGAGCAGCCTAATTTAAATCTGATTGTAAGGAGAAGTAAATTTTCAAAAGCAAGGGAGGCTTAGAGCAAACCAGCCTTACATTTTACAGCTCCGCTGGGCATCTGTGTGCCACAAACCAGGTCATTTATAGTTTTTATGAGCCTGGATAGATTTGGAACAGTTTGGTTTGCACTTGAATACAAAATCCACCCCTTTCTTCCAAGAGATGCTGTGAAATACGAGGGAAGAAATCCCTGATATTGTTTATACTCCGGCGCGGATGTAGAACATGATGAACGAGAGTAATAGCTGGTACCCAATGTTAGATCATGATGACAAGGAAATTCATTGTTGGGAACTTTCCTATAAAGAACGGATAGTACTATCAATCCATTCTCACAGTCAGAAAGTTACTTTATGAGAAATGATCCTTTCCACCTAGACTGTGGCTTTTCATGGTACTGCGGTTTGATTTAATGCCTCTCTCTCATTGCCTGCTTTTGCGCAAAATGCCTTTCACTTTTCTAATGCGGGGTCCCTCATTGATGATCATTAATTCAGAGTGCTTGGGCTTCTTGGAGTTTTTATCAGGCATTGTGATAAATTTTGTACTTGAGTTTTTCTGGGTTATGTGTGTTTGTCTATGAAATTGGCATGAACTTCACAGTGGCTTTTGGCAGTGTGCCTTGGACAGTATATATGTAATAGCTTTAACATCTACTCTATCTTTCTGTGACCTCTCCTTTCACATTTATTTGCAGAGTTTCATGTGGGATTGGGATAAATCTAATCTGGTGATAGCTAGGCTTTCTGCCTGCCCTGCAGTCCTTCTGGTTGCTTCTGGTAAACTGTACCCTGCTTTTCTTTTGAAAAACCACTGCCAACCCCATGGTTGTAGTCTCAGTCTTGATCCCCCCGGGAAGGACATGTCATTCTTCTTCACCAGAATACTCCCTTCTCCGGTTATAGTGATTTGGTTTGTGGATTAGCAGTTTCATTCATTCATGCAACAGTATCAACAGACCGCCTCCTGTGTGTTAAATACTGGGTTTTGTTGTGGATACAACAGTAAGCAAAATAGGGACTCTGAGCTTAGAGAATTGACATTCTAGTTGAAGAAGACATCAAACAAACCTGTAAACAGAATTACAATTAAATGTCAGGTAATGGTTTTAGGTAATGACTTCAGGTAATGGCTTCCCAGGTGGCTCAACAGTAAAGAATCCACCTGCAATGCAAAGATGTAGGAGACGTTGGTTTGATCCCTGGGTCAGGAAGATCTCCTGGACGAGGGCGTGAGAACGCCCTCCAGTATTCTTGCCTAGGAAATTCCATGGACAGAGGAGCCTCATGGGCTAGAGTCCAGGGGTCACAAAGAGTTGGACACAACTGAGCACATAGCACACACAGTGGTTTTACTTAAAAGTGTGTGAGAGGTTTGAAGAGTGACTGAAGGTAGGGATGGTGAATAGCAATTTTAGAAATGGGGTTCGTGGAAAACCGCTAGGATGAAGTGATATTTGGTCTGAATGAAGTGATGGAATAAGTCATGTCAATATCTTAGAGAAAGGTGTTTTGGGGTAGAGGGAACTGTAGGTGCAAAAGCCTTGAGGCTGTAGTAAGGAGGGCAAATGAGTGAGGGCAGAGTGATAGGGAATGGGGACGAGAGGTAGGCAGGGGCCAAATTATGCAGGAGCTGATAGTCTATTGGGAAGATCCCCTGGAGAAGGGAAAGGCTACCCACTCCAGCATTCTGGCCTGGAGAATTCCATGGACACAGTCCATGGGGTCGCAAAGAGTCGGACACGACTGAGCGACTTTCACTTTCACTTGATAGTCTCTGGAGAAGACATTGATTGGAACTGTGAAGGGAGAGCATGGAGAGTTTTGAATACGGCAGTGATGAAGAAGGTTTAATTAGAATGTTCCCTGAGATGTGATACGGATGCTGGAGGAGTGGGCTGGGCTTAGTGACGTGCTTCCAGTGAACAGGGAAAAGGAAGTCCAAGGACCGAGTGCAGCGTGGGAGTTTAGGTCATAAAAGCTGGTGTGAGGTCCTTGTTCTCTGTTGGGTGACTCCCCCGAAGGGAAGCCCGCTGCCATGTCATCAGGACACTCAAGCTGTCCTGCTGTGGTCACCAGCCAGACTTAATGCTCTGGTGGAAGATAAAGACATGCTGTTGTTGTTTAGTCATGAAGTCATGTCCTACTCCTTGTGACCCCCCTGGACTGTGGCCTGCCAGGCTCCTCTGTCCATGGGATTTCCCAAGAAAGAATACCAGAACTGGGTCACCATTTCCTCCTCTAGGGGATCTTCCCAACCCAGGGATCAAACCTGTGTCTTCTGCATCGGCAGGTGGATTCTTTAGCCCTGAGCCACCAGGGAAGCCAGATAATGTCACAGGTTCAAGTATATATGATACCAATGTCAATTCCATTTCAGAATTGATTTTCATTTCTCTAAAGAGGAATGCTTTGACCACATTGATATAATCAAGTGCCCAAAGCACTTCAACCTAAAGGTTTATCTTTGTGAATCAGGACTCGAAGGAAAAGGGCAAATATTAATAGCATGTCTTAGCCATGGAAGTCTACCTTTTGGATAATTTTATTAGATTGGTTGATTGGAAAAAACCCTAGATCTCAATTTAATTTGTAACAAAAATTTAATCAATGAATTGAAGCATTTTTAAATAATATGAAGAAACGGGACTGATTTAAATATTTAACACACAGAAGTGCTATTATGGCATATCAAAGAATACCTTGATTGGTTATTAAGCAAATGCAAAAATTTATAATGTGGGAAAAATGTAACGACATGGGAAAAATGTGTGAAAGTCATACCAAATGAATAAGCCGAAGATAAAATTAGATTGATTCTGTTGATGTAACTTTATATATAAACCTGCTGCTAAGTCACTTTAGTTGTGTCCGACTCTTAGTGACCCTATGGACTATAGCCCAGCAGGCTCCTCTGCCCAGGGGATTCTCCAGGCAAGAATACTGGAGTGGGTTGCCATGCCCTCCAGGAGATCTTCCTGACCCAGGGATTGAACCTGAATCTTTTATGTCTCCTAAATATAAACCTAGATAAGGATATAAAAACTATAGTTAAAAGAGGTTATTGATTAGAATAGTAGAATTCTTAGTGTTTAGATCTCTGTACTTATAGTATCACTCATGAACTTTTAAAATGTTGCATTCCAGTTAGACTTAATTTTCCAGATACGTCCTTATTAGTGGAACATTTTTCTATGATTACCTCAAGTGTAAAGGTCTATGAATACAGTGTGAATTCTGGATTCCTTCCTTAGCTGTGCTTTGTATCTTTACTATAAAGCATCTCCTTTGGGTTGTTATCATTGGGTTAATAATTTCCTGAGATTTAGCAACTAGGCTTGGGGTCTAAGCATTTTCTTTCTTGTGTTTCTTTTATGAGATTTATCTATTTATTTTCGGCTTTTCTGGGTCTTTGTTGTTGCCTGTGGACTTTCTCTGATTGCAGTGCGCAGGCTTCTCATTGCTGTGGCTTCTCTTATTGCCGAGCGTGGCTCTAGGCGTGCAGATTTCAGGCAGAGCTTAGGCTCAGCAGTTGTGGCTTGTGGGCTCTGGAGTGCTGCCTCAGTAGTTGTGGCACATGGGCCTAACTGCTCCGTGGTATGCCAGATCTTCCCGGACCGGGGATTGAACCTGTGTCCCATGCTTTGGCGGGCAGATTCTTTACCACCGGACCTAAATAGCTTCATGTAAACAAAATCTCATGCTTTAACAGAAGGATTGGGTCCAATATTTGAAGCGTTCTGCTTTAGAGTTTTCTAAATTTTAATTATCATTTACTTACTTATTTATTTATTTATTTTTGGTGAAATTGAATGTTATATTTCTTTAAATATGTAACAAAGTACAGTAAAAATAAACCTTTTGAAATCTCAGAAACTGGGGTTTTATGATTTTGAATTGTTTTCTGATATTTCAGAATATATGAAAAATGCATTGGTTTTTGGTGAGCACACACACATGATCAGTATATACAAGTAGACAGTAACTAAACTGGTTGGATTTTAGCTACAGTCATGAACCACCTATACTATGACTTACATAATGAAATTTTCTTTAAGTTGAGTAACACATTCATATGTTGCTATTGCTCCTCACAACCTCAGGTATTTCCTCATCATGGAAGCTCACATGATGGACTCAGATGTAACCTCAGGATCCTCTCTATTACAGTGCCTCAAGGACCCCTCTTTCCAAGCTCCCTTCTCAACACAGCCAAGTGACTAGATCTTATCAATCAAATGTGAGTGGATGGGGATAAATGAACATTTCTGTCATCTTTAGTTTAAAGATCTGATATTAAGAGCTTTATAAAATACAAATGGAGATATTTGATGAAAAGTTAAATATATCTAGGCTGTTTCCAGGTGAGGTCACAGGTTGGCTTTATAGCAAATTCTTAAAGATCTTCATTTCTTCTCACTCCATTGCACCCTGAGTTAAGATGGCTGCCTGTATGCAGGGTTTTCTCAGGGCACTTACATAATACAAGTTTATCTGAGAGATAGATGGGGTTATTTTTTTCCCCCAGCTTTTTACTGGCTCCCAGTAAGAGAATGAGAGCTCTGTCTACATTGTTTGCCATTTGACTTTGGTGCTTCCTTAGAGAGTGAAAAATACTTCCCCATTGAGTTTGGCCATGTGACTTGGTTTGGTCAACAGAATGTGACAGAAGTAGAGCCTTACAGGTGCCTGTGTGGTTTAGTTTGAACTGTTGCGTTAGACAAACATGTTCCAGGGAACTGGTTCAAGGAGAATAAAGGGACACGTGGAACTGATTAGAATGCATTCTGCAGCCTGGAGCCAAGCCCAGGTAAGCTCAATTGAGCCACAGCCTGCCTGCGGACCCATGAGTGAGAAATAAGTGCTTATTTTTGAGAGCTGGTACATTTAAGGTCTTTTTGTTACCCAGCTACGTTGCAGCAAACCTGACAAATACACTCAGTACATACAGTTGGGCAGAAAAGTCAGTTTCTCTGCAAGATATTGAGAGTAAAAGTAAAAGAAAGAGCCCTGAAAGAAACTGCCAATTTTCACAGGAATAAAAAAGAAGAAAGTAAGAACTCAAGCATGTGAACAAAAGTAACAGAGAATGTACTTGATAAAGAGGAAACCAATAATAATTTCTTACTGGATAAATGAGCATTTGTTGAAAAATTGGGACTCTCATATAAGACTTTTTAAACGTGCATCCCTGGGTCTGGGCTTGGCATATTGTAAGGTTATCTGTGCCAACGTTTTCTCTTCATCAGCCTGAATTACTGCTACTGCTAAGTCGCTTCAGTCGTGTCCAACTCTGTGCGACCCCACAGACGGCAGCCCACCAGGCTCCGCCATCCCTGGGATTCTCCAGGGAAGAATACTGGAGTGGGTTGCCATTTCCTTCTCCAGTGCATGAAAGGGAAAAGTGAAAGTGAAGTCGCTCAGTCATGTCCGACTCTTAGCGACCCCATGGACCGTAGCCCACCAGGCTCCTCCGTCCATGGGATTTTCCAAGCAAGAGTACTGGAGTGGGGTGCCATTGCCTTCTCTGATCAGCCTGAATAGCCAAAGAAATACTGTGCTTGGGAGAGAATATTACCTCTATCTGTTGCTAAGAGGAACCAGTGCTAATTGCTCCTGCATTAACTTACTGAAATGCTGCTTTCATTAAAATAGAGTTGTTATAAAAAGGATAGAAGACTTGAAGGCAAAATACATCACCAACACAAGAAGGTGGTTTGGTTCATGTTTGTAATAATTTTGCATATTGTTTTCTGAATTTCTTTCACTCAAAATTGTGGTCAGTCACATCCCATCTGTACTGTTATTCATACAACTTTTTCCTTTACACTGATTAATGATTTATAACTTGCCTAAAAGTAAATTTATTTTGCAGTTACAGAAGAGGAAATCCAGGCCCACTGTTTGTCATGGAGACAGTTGGCTGTCCCCTGATGTTTGGGTCTGTTTTTCTGTGGTGTGGAATTGTTTCTAGGGAATTCCTCAAGCAGGGACCATATATCCCAGATTGCTTTCTTTCCAGATGTGGTCCAGTGACTGGATCTCACCAACAGTGTGTGAGTGGAAGTGAGGTGTCACTTCCGAGCCCTCAGAATTATAAGAACTATGTGTATATTATATCCATTCTCACTCCTTTTCTAGCTGGGCTGGAAGAAACCCCCAAAAACTTAGGGAATGGCAAGGCCACAGAGAGAAGTAGGCTGTCCTATACACCAGGTTTATGAAAGCAGGTCACTGACAGGAGCTTCCTCTACAGGCTGTTACCCAAGCCAGCTGTGAACTTCAATTGTATTCAGGCCACTGGCAGCTTCAAGCTCATTTGTTACAGCAGCTAGCATCACCAATGTAGTAGGCTTACAGTAAGGTAGCTACAAAAATCAATACTTATTAAAGAAAAGAAAATCACTTTTATACCCACTTACGTCTTGGGTGCCACCCCTGATAAGTGAGTCGAGAAATATTCTTGCGGTGCTTGGGTGGACAGATAAAATGTCATGTGAGCAATATTTCCTTTCTTGTTCTGAGGCTCTCACTGCCAGTCGACTGGAATATTCTTTTTTTTTTTTTTTTTTCAGTTTTAATGTTCGTCACCTGCTGTTGAGACATCGCTGACCTTGAAATGCTACCAAATCATGTCAGCGTTCCATCTGATTCTCGGGAGGACAGCAATCAAAGCGTGAACACTCTATTATTAATAAAAGGGAGTGACTGACAGGTCAAGCGAGGCATGTTACTGCTTGGCGTGCTTTCCGAGTGGCCAGCTATTTAATTGAAAGTGTCCAGCTCTCTCTCATTCCAAAGCGCTTGTGTCTTCCTTGCCAGGCTGGGGTCACCACTTATGATCCAACATGATCACCCAGGGGAACCTCTAGAAGGAGGCTTCTAGACCTGCCCTGCTGTTTTCTTTTCTATCCTTTTTGTGACTTTCAGAAAGGTACCTTTGGAAAAGAATAAAGGGTTGGGAATTTCTCCAAGTAAAATCTGTGACTTAGTAGTTAGATTGTGCATGTGTGCATGCTAAGCAACTTCAGTCGTGTTCAACTCTTTGCCACCCCGTGGACTGTAGCCCGCCAGGCTCCTCTGTCCATGGTATTCTTGTCCAGGCAAGAATACAGGAGTGAGTTGCCATGCCCTCCTCCAGGGGATCTTCCCGACCCAGGAGTCGAACCCATGTCTCTTATGTCTCATGCATTGGCAAGTGGGTTCTTTACCACTAGCACCACTGGGAAGCCCAGTAGTTATAGTTAGTCATGCTAATTTCTATAACATGAAAGTCCTTTTGGGTGCTTCTGGTGGGGGCCATCTTTTGCGCCTGAATTCAGACACTGGGCTGCTTCCCCCTCATTGTCCTGTTATACTCTGAGGCCTTGAAGTTCTTCCAGCTGGTGGGAGATCAAGAGTGGAAAACTTCTTTCATACTGATTTCACACTGAGTATTTTTGCAAAACCATCCCTTCCAGCAAATGCCAATAATCAATCATTTTTAGATTATCTTTGAACCCCTCTCCCCTCTACTTCCGCATGTCGCTGTGCCAGGATTTCTGGCATAGCCCAATTTTGGTGGGACCTCTTCCCAGTTGCTCTTTTCTTTCAAAGGCCTCTCTGACTTGTCATTCTCATTACAAAGCTGCTGATGGGCCCCACTGAACTGAGACTTGGCTGAGTCCCTTATGACGTGGAAATTACTGACTTATTTTATTAGCGGTGGTCAGTGATTTTCTTTATAGACTGAGTGTGTATCCAGTGTGCATGCACTTAGCCCAGGGATTGATATACTGTCTCATGCAGATGGCAGGAGGCTGCAGTTTTCTTTGGGCAAGGAACCCAACACCTGCTTAGAGTGCTGCAGCTGGTGGTTGGGAGTCTACGTGGAATTGGCTGTTGGGGGCCTGGAGGAGAGTCTCCTGGAAGCTGACCTTCCCAGTGGGATTCCTTATATTGAATTCTTCAAAGTACAAGAGTCTCAGGGTACCCTGGGGAGTGAGGGTCTTTTGAGTGTATAATAGGTAAGCCCTTTGTTACGGCTGAGACATTACTGCTGCTGGCCTCATATGATGCATTCACACTACCTCCTCCGTCCTGTTGTTGTTTAGTCATTAAGTCATGGCAGACTCTTTGTGACACTGTTCATGGTATTTCCCTGGCAAGAATACTGGATCTTCTCCAGGGGATCTTCCTGACCCAGGGATCAAACCCGGGTCTCTTGTGTCTCCGACCTTGGTAGGCACATTCTTTACCACTGCGCCACCTCTGTCCTGACATGTACAAAAAGAGAGTTATCAAGTGTGTTCCATGTTGCTGTCATTGTTTCCTGAATGGTGCTTCTGTGCATTCCTTTCTGCTTTTTTAAAAAAAATATTTATTTGGCTTCATTGGACTTAGTAGTTGTGATGCATGGGCTTAGTTGCACCTGTGGGACGTGGGATCTTAGTTCCCTGACCAGGGATCGAATCTGCGTCCCTTATATTGCAAAGTTAAGAATATTCCAATATTCTTAACCATTGGACTCCCAGGTAAGTCCCTCTTCCTGCTTTATCTGTGATCTCTCCTAGTTTGTGATCTTCTTTTTCCTTCTACCAGGCAGCTTAACAGTTAAGAGCTTGGGTTCTAGAACTTCTCAGAGGGTCAAGGTTCAGTCCCACCACTTGCTGGCATGTTTCAGGGCAAGGTTTTCTTTTTTTTAATCTGAAACTGAGTTTTCTTTTTTTAAAAAATTAAGGCAAAATCTATTTTTGGTTGTACTGGGTCTTCATTGCTGTACGGGTTTTTTGCTAGTTGCAGTGAGGGGGGCTACTGTCTAATTGAAGTGCGAGGGCTTCATTCTCATTGCAGTGGTTTCTCTTGTTACAAAGCAGGGACTCTAGGGTGTGTGGGCTCATTAGTTGCAGCTCCTGGGCTCCATAGCTGTGGCTCCTGACTCTAGAGCACAGGTTCAGTAGTGGTGGGCACAGGCTTAGTTGCCCTGTGGCATGTGGGATCTTCCTCGACCAGGGATCGACCCTGCATCTCCTGCTTGGCAGGCAGATTCTTTGCCACTGAGCCACCAGGGAAGCCCCCTGAAACTGACTTTTCTTATCTATGTAATGAAGACAATAATCTCCACCTTAAGTGTTGGTTTTCTGGGTGAACTGAGTAAATGCAGGTACAGCATGTAGCATAGATGAGGCAGTGGCTAAACGTAGCTGTTATTACTGATCATATCCCTTACAGCTCTCCTGGCCAGGACATCCTTTGGCCAAAATTTCATCTCTGTGCTATCAGCTCAGGGGTTCATAGAGTGTTTGGAATGGTAGCTTTTCCTGAATCAACCCAGAACTTTGGAAATGCTTCCTGATTAGGGAACCTAAAGATGATGTTAAAAAAAAGAAAAAAAAAACCCAACAAACTTTAGAGGAGGCTAATTATGTGCCAGACTCTTCATGAAGCACTTTGTATGTGACTCATACATTCTTTAATCCCTCTAAGACTCTGTGAGTGAGGTGTCATGACTTCCCTTTACATAGATGAGAGAAGCAAGGCCAGAGTGTTTTAAGTACCTTGTCTAATGTTCTACAGATAGTGAGTGGCAGAGCCAGAACGTAAACCTAAGTCTGTCTGACTCCCCAGTGTCTTTTGACTGCTGTTGATACTATTCCTGAAAAAGTGAGCAGGACTTATAAACCAGTTCTTGTTGGTCAGTTGCTAAGTCATATCTGATTCTTCGCGACCCCGTGGACTGTAGCCCGCCAGGCTCCTCTGCCATGGGATTCTGTAGGCAAGAATACTGGAGTGGGTTGCCATTTCCTTCTGTAGGGGATCTTCTTGACCCAGGGATCAAACCCACATCTGTTGCTTAGCAGGCATATTCTTTACCGCTTGGCCCCCTGTGAAGCCTTAAATCTCGCAAAAACCATTTTCACCTTTTCATGCCCCTGGCATGGCATTGACTGTATAAGACAAGAAACCAAAATCACCTCAGGTATTTCAGACTAAGGGGATATAACTCAGGGGGTTGGTTACATGGTAATGGAAGGCTGGAAGCAAAAACAGACACTGAAGTAATGTGGAAATAGTAACTGCAGGAAGCAGTCATCACTAAGGAAAAAATGATGCTACGGAGGTCTAGGTACTTGTAGGGGAGAGGGTCCTGCAGGGCTAGGTGCCCACACTCGGGGCTCGCCGAAGTCTGATACTCAGCTTATTCAGTGGGGACACCGTGGGGCTGGTACCCTGAATCCCAAGAAGCACAGAAGCTATCTGATGCTGTTGGAATAAGAACAACATGAGCTGAACACAGACAGGAGCGGCTTTCCTGCTCCATAACCTCACTGCAGACCCTAAGTGAAAGCTAAGGAGCAGGGACATCCTGGAGCCAGTTTGCAGACACCCAGGGCTTCCCTGATGGCTCAGATGATAAAGAATCCACGTGCAATGTGGGAGACCTGGGTTCGATCCCTGGGTCCAGAAGATCCTCTGGAGGAGGGCACGGCAACCCATTCCAGTATTCTTGCCTGAAGAATCTCATGGACAGAGGAGCCTGGAGGGCTACAGTCCATGGGGTCGCTAAGAGTGGGACACAACTGAGTGACTAAGCACAAAGGCCATCGGCATAGCAGGATGGAGAGGGTGGGCCTGGGCTGAGAGAAATGGGTCAATAACAGGCACAAGTGCTCTTTCTCTGGCTGTTGTGGAGGTCCAGGCGGACATGGGGGTGGACGTGTGCCGTGTCGGCAGACATGGGCAGCTGCCTGTGAGGAAAATGAACCCAACTGGGGTAGCTGAGGAGAGATCAACTTTTCTCTCTCCGCAAGCCCTGTGCCTCCAGTTCTGTTGCAATTGGTCTGATTTCAGTCAAGTGTGTTCTTTCTACGCCGGAGGCTCTGTGTGGTCTTAAACCAAGAGGCACATCAGCCTGCTGGGTCACTTGCCAGACTAATTAGCTCTATTGAGCCATTTTTCCTTTTAGCTACAGGTAGTCATCCTGGTATAAGTGGAAGAAACTCCATGGCTGGCCCGACACGGTGTCTCATTTCCTGGGAGACTTTCCTTCTCTTTGAATTACCCATTTAGATTTGTGAGCAAATGCTTCAGTGGGGAGGAAGAGCCTGGCGGTGAAGAGGGGTGAGGGGAGAGCCTGCAATTTGAAATGCTGAGTGGCAATTTCACCTCGGCCGGGCTTGTCACAGGGCTGATGAATGGTCCTTGGTAGCATGCTTGCCAGTGATGTTAAAATCGCCCTCAGGTCCAAGCCAAGTGCTCCTCGCCTCTCGGCATCCAGAGACGGTAGGTGGTGCTGTGGTGTTAAAGGATGATTAAGAAGAGGGAGAAAAAATGTTATGGAGGCTGAAAGAAGGGTAAGATGAATATGCATCCTCATTCAGCCTCTCTCCAATGCAGGTGAGCCTTTTTCCACTGCAGAACTGGGGGTTGCAAAGGAATATGTGATTACAGACCCAAACTATGTTGGGCTCTTGCAAATCAAATCGTGCACATGTCAGGCAGCAGCCTACTGACTGGATGTGCTGGGTGTACATCTAACAGTAGAAGTTTGGCTGCTTCATTTCCCTCTCTCGGTTTTTTTTTTTTCCCCGCCTCACTATTCTCCCACTCTCTCATTTTGCTTTTTTGTTTTAATTTTTGTTATTTATTTTGGCTCTTCAGGGTCTTCATTGTGGCACATGGGCTCCTCATGGGTTTGAGTGGGCTGAGTTGTGGTATGTGGGATTTTAGTTCCTTGACCGGTGATCAAACCCAGGTCCCCTGCATGGGAGCGCGGAGTCCTACCCACTGCACCACCAGGGACGTCCCTCATATCACTTTTTTGGTTTTCAGTTCAGTTCAGTCCAGTCATTCAGTCTCAGTCATGTCTGACTTTGCGACCCTATAGACTGCAGCATGCCAGGCTTCCCTGTTTATCACCAACTCCCAGAGCTTGCTCACACGCATGTCCATTGAGTCCGTGATGCCATCCAACCATCTCATCCTCTGTCTTCCCCTTCTCCTCCTGCCTTCAGTCTATCCCAACATCAGGGTCTGTTCAAATGGGTACCCTTCCTCTTACCCACTCAGTTCAGTTCAGTAAATTTTGTACCTGTCACGATTTTCTGGGGCATGGTGGGGTATCTGGGGAAATGGAATGGAAAAATTACTTTCTTTTCATAGCAGGGAAATTACCATTGCTTGTGTACCCATTAAGTCTAGGGACTGAGTTAGGCACTTTTACACTCACTTTATTGTTTAACCATTTAATTTAGTCACTTGTATAACTAGTGTTTCTGGAGCCCTTGCTGTATCCTAGATGGGTTGGGGAGGGCATGGCCCCATGGCCTTGGTAATGGAGAGACTAGAGAAATGAAATGCCACTGCCTTTGTGTATCTTTGCGGCTTTATGGTCTGAATCCTGATGCTTCAACCACACATTTTGTGTGGCTTTCTTCAGCATTCTCGCAGTTCTGGAGTCTGACTCCCTGGGTTCAAATCCCGACTCTCCTACTTCTTAACTATTGGAAGTTGGGTGAGTTATTTAGTTTCCCAGTATTTTAGTTTTTTGTTGGTTTTTTTTTTTTTTACAGGATAAAATGGGATGTATTAATAGGTCCTCCTTCAAAGAATAGTTTTGAAAACTAAGTGAGATAACACACACAAGTTTAGGACAATACCTGGCATATATTAAATACATGATAATTTTTAGCTTTCAGATAAACTGTAGCTTTCATCGTCCTGATCACCACCTTCAAAATCATTAACATGCTTACCATGTTTAGAAGAGGTACGATGACATCTTGTCCCCTTCCCAGGCCCCCAACTATGCCCCCGAAGTAGGCAGTAAATAGGGATGAGTTTGGGAATGTCTCATGGAAAAGGTTGAATTACAGCTGCCTGTGCCCTGAAGAAGTTTGGAGGTGAGCTTCTGAACCCAAGAGGGTCATGGACTCTATAGTAGCTGTCCCCAATCTTTCTGGCACCAAGGACCAATTCTGTGGAAGACAGGTTTTCCACAGACTAGGGGTGGGGAATGGTTATGGGATGATTCAAATGTATTAAATTTGTTACGTCGCCTCTCACAGGAGGCAGGGCTCGGGCAATAATGGAGTGATGAGGAGCCGCTGTAAATACAGATGAAGCTTTGCTTGCCAGCCTACTGCTCACCTCCTGCTGTGCACCCCTGTTCCTAGCAGGCCAGGGAGTGGTACCCATCTGTGGCCCGGGGGCTGGAGACTCCTGCTCTACAGAGATTCAGATGACACCTATGGTCTTTGTTCCCTGTCAGTTACTTATACATTTTGCAGACAATTTCAGTGGATCACATAATCTCCAAGGTCTAGCATGTGTCTGTGGAGGGCATAAACCTCAGGCTTAGGACCCCCACTTTGAGATCACTTCCAGGTTGGACATTCTCTGTCCAAACACCACGAGACTATGTACAAGAGGGGAGCAGGTGCTGTCAGCGCCCCATCTAGGTCTTTGTTACCTCACTGAGGTGCTCCTCTCCCAACTGCTGTGGGTACAGGCTGCTGATGGCTTATCCATGCACTTCTCATCTGAGATTGTCCTTGAGTTGCATGCTCCATACCCCCCTAGTCATTGCCACAAAGGGTAGCCCTCAGCAATGACTGACTGATGGAGGCATAGAATATTCTAGTCGCCTTGCCTCCGGGTGGTTCAGATTCTGTGATACAGTTTATGCTTCTGAGCTCCTCATGGGATCAGACCAAGACCTTTCGTGGAAGCACATTTTTTGCCTACCTTGGCCCCTGCCCTGCCCACCTCCCTCACACCCCTATGGGTCTCTCCTGAGAGTGTTCTCTCAGTAAAGAACTTGCGTGGGAGTCCCTGCATCTGAGTTTGCTCATGTTTGTGTACTGAGTCACTTGCATCGCCAGGTTCCTCTGTCCGTGGGATTCTCCAGGCAAGGATACTGGAGTGGGTTGCCATTTCCTTCTTCAGGGGATCTTCCCGACCCAGGGATTGAACCAGAGTCTCTCACGTCTCCTCATTGGCAGGCAGGTTATTTGCCACCAGCACCACCTGGGAAGTCCCCGAGCATCTAAGCCTGTTCGTCTTTGGGACCTGAGTTAGAGAGGATTTTGAGACAGCTCTCCAGAAGGTCCAGAGTGAATGCAGTAGATGCGATTTGGGGGTGGGGGACGCGGCTTCTCCCTCCCCTCCATCTCTGCTGCCTCCTTCCTCACTGTCCCTACTGTCTTCTGACATTTAGGTAGATTCTAGACATGTTGGACAGATTTTGGGGGAAGGTTACTAACAGCAAGTGGCGTAAGTGGTCACCTTGGAGCCCTCTCACTGCAGACCAGAGGTTTGCTCTTGAGCTGCAGAAAGCCTTTCACGCAGAGATGATCCTTTAATAAGGCTGCTGAACAGCGATGATTAATGTATTAGAGCTGGGGAGCCCCTACCTTAGCAAGCAGTTTCCTTTGACAGCCAGAGACCGGACGAGGCAGATAAGAGAAAAAGTGCAGAATCATGCTTTGGTGTTTAATTTGGCAGCCCATAGCTCATTTTAATTACTCGGAAATAATTATCTCTGGCACACAGCTGGGTTTGTCTTCGTGTTACTTGTGAGTCATTCTCACGCACTTGAATAAATCAAGCAGGTTGAAAGGAAGGGCTGAAGCCACATGAGACATTCAGTAGTAAAGTGCAGAGAGTGACAACTTGGGACCTGAAAAAGAAGACCTGGGACATTGTGTCTTTGTGTCCAAGGCAAAGAGCGCTAGCTATTGAAATTAGAAGCGGATGAGTCCTGAGGCTATTCTAGGAGCTGAGCTGTCAGAGCTGAGTGAGGGGGGTGGTACTGGGGGATTATGGAAAAGAGGCGGCCACCCAGGAAGACCCTGAAGGGTGGCTGTCAAGAGCATGGGTTTTGGGGTTGGACAGATAGGAATTTGAATCCTCATTCTATCACTTACTTTTTCTTTTAGTTACGTTGAAAGATGTCATGACTTTGTCTAAGTGTGTTTCCTTTTATTATAAAATTAGAAATATCTTTGGTGCCATATCATCTTCTCTCCATGGGGCTTCTCTCATAAATGCTCATTATCCTGCTGCTGCTCAGGGCGAAGGAGAGAATGGCATGCAGGTCACTGTTTCCCTATCCATTGCCAAGCAGACATTACTAATCAACCACACATAGCTCTATCATCAAGCCTGACCGTGGCCTCAGAGTTCTCAAACAGCCTTCCTAGCACCTACCTCCAATCTCTGCGCGTCGGCATGTTCAATGAAGTAACGACTTCTGGTTTAAAATCTTCTTCCTCTTCGATGTTTGGTATTCCCATCTGTAAAATGAGTTTGAAGGGCGATCACTTTCAAGGCTTTCTAATTTGATAAATCGGTATTTAAAGAGACAGAGAAATGGATCATCAGAGGTTGGGTGAGTTTGGCTCCCATGCTTTCCTTAATGCTCTGCAGATAATCACTCAGTTGGTAAAGCTGAGGCTGCTTACAAGAGGGAGGATAAATAGTCCATGAAATTAGGGGTGAGAATCTATGTTTTCACTTCCAGTCCCCCCAACCCCCCTGGCCTGGTCCTTGCACAACATCCATAACCTAATATGCCAGCCTCTATTGAGACCCAAGTGGTCCTACTATGAAGACATGTTCTGGGTAAAGGTTCCCATCAGAGGGAGGAGCTGCCTCAATTTCGAAGTCTTCCTCTGCCTGGATCCTGCCTGTTCAGTTACTCATTGGCTTCCCTGACTTGCCTTGAAGTCTGTGACCTGTAACTGGCCTAACCCTGACTTTCCATCAGTAAGCCTTGCATTGTTCTTAAAGGTCAATTTAACTTTTCAAAGATACAGTTACTATGCCTTCATGGTAGTAAAATTAGAAAATTTAGATAAACCAAAGATACAGTTCATTATTAAAATATAAAATATGTGTATTATTTGTCCAGACTTCTTCTGTGTACATGTGTATATTTAAGATAATGTTGTATGAGCATATTTCCATGTTTCTAAATATGTTCTACCCTGTTGAAAATGTCATCATCCAGATTTAGTTTCTTCTGTTGCTTGCACTTTGCTTTTGCTCAATTCAACGAAACATTCCTTGAGCATCTGTTCTGTGTTGGTGTCCAGAGCCTGGTAGGGGTGGACAGACATGAAAGAACTGTAGATGACACACCCTGACAAAGTCTACTAGAGATGGATACATAATGTTACAGGAGCTGAGATTGCCCAGTGCTGAGCTGAGACTAGAAGGAAAGGGGATCGTTCAGAGAGGAAGTCAGCCACAGTACCAGTGAGGATGCACAGGCCCGTGAAGAGGTGTGACTTGCTGAGGTTAGGTTGTGCAGAGGGCGTGGGGTGGGAAAGAGAAGCCAATGTTTGGTCCACGGCTAGCTCCTCTGTCTTTGCAGTAGGCTGTCAATAAACGTTTGATTAGTGAATCGATATTCCTAGGCCCGACCTTGTCTCTATCTCCTTCTGCATCTTGGCTTCAGTATTAAATTGGAGTAGGGTTGCAGGACCCAGCCAGGTCTGGGGACTCAGATTGCCTGTGTGGCAAATGCTGTCAGCATCCTTCCTCAACCCCACTGAGCCTCCACTGTCGTTCACATGGACCAGCTGGCAGCCTCTGCTTGTATTTGCCTGCAGGCTTCTTGGATAGTTGGAATGCACTTTGCCCCCGGCCCCAAGTGCAGCCTTCAACCAGCGACTTACTGGAGTTGGTTTGTGAATATCTTGGCTTCTTCACTCCTCATGGGTATAACTCAGAGATACTCTGGCTCCAGAGATTCCTGGAGACATTAAATTCCATTTACGCTACATAGTCACACGCCCTTCATCCTCTGTTTTTGTTTACCTGTCCTGTTCTCTCTCCTCCTGACTGGTGTTTGCTAGCATTCTGTACCAAATAAACTCCTTGAACCTAAACCCCATGGCAAGGTCTTAGGAAGAGACGGCTCTTTGTGACTCAGTGGCTAAGCCAAAGAGGACTGACTGGTCTTTCTGAAATTGTGTCTTAAAATAACCTGAACCAGCACCAAGTTCACAGTCTTGAAATATTTCCTTCCAGATTTCTTTTCTAATGGCTCAGCCTGAGCTAAACTAGTATGCATCCCTAGATGGAATATTGCAAGAATAATCCTGTTTCCATGCCTCATAAGGTCACACAGATGTCATCAAAAGGCATTTGTTTGAATCTGAAGCAATAGTAAAGCCTCTGTTGGCTTTATTACTGTGTCTTCCAAGCTTTCTTTGATGAAAAAAAAAGATTCCAGAAGTGAAAAGATTCATGTGTAACTACATCTTGGCTGGTTGGCAAAGAGGAGCTTGTATTTGATTTGCATAAAGGATGTAAGTTCCAGAAGAAGAAAATGGTTCAGCTTAAAGATTAAAAAAATGAAATTTACATCTGAGACATAAAAAATGTTAAGGTATTTTATTTTTATGCATTTTTCTTTCTGCAGGATGTAGACTTTTAATATCCAGGGCCCAAATGAGAACAGGTTGAAACGTGAAGAGTGTTCATTTTGGTCCAGGAAAGGACATGACTAAGGTTTGTAAAATCCTTAGTGTTTACATACTAGAGTTTACATGCTAGAGTGTTTACATACTCTCCTTTAATTCCCTCTAACACTGCCTCAGATAAATAGCATTCTTCCGTTTTGTCAAATGGCAAAAGGAACCCAGAGAGAGCAAGTTTTGAAGCCTAACATGAAACCCTAGTGTGTGTGATCCTGATTCCGAGGTCTGTGGTATGTCCACCTCATCTAAGCAGTTTTCTTTTTTTTATATACATAATTTTATTTATTTATTTATGGCTGTGCTGGGTCTTCGTTGCTCCTCTGGCTATTCTCTAGTTGTAGCCAGTGGGAGCTACTCTGTAGTTGCGGTGCAGGGGCTTCTAATTGCAGCGGCATCTCTTGTTGCAGAGCATGGGCCCTAGGGCACACAGGCTTCAGTAGTTGTGGCACATAGGCTCAGTAGTTGAGGTTCCTGGGATTTAAAGCATAGGCTCAGTAGTTGCGATGCAGGGGCTTAGTTGCTCAGCAGCACGTGGGATCTTCCCAGATCAGGGTTGAATGCATGTCTCCTGCATTGGCAGGTGGATTCTTTACCACCAAGCCACCAGGGAAGCCCTAAGCAGTTATCCTAAAACTTGAATAATGAGGTTTTAGATACATAGCCCTCACTGTTTGAATGTGGCACGCTTGGCATAGCAAAGAGACCAAGGTGGATGAACGAGTGCAACTTTCAGTTCACTTGCTCAGTCATGTCTGACTCTTAGTGACCCCATGGACTGCAGCGCGCCAGGCTTCCCTGTCCATCACCAACTTCCAGAGCTTGCTCAAACTCAGTCCAACCAGTCGGTGATGCCATCCAACCATCTCATCCTCTGTCGTCCCCTTCTCCTCCTGCCTTCAATCTTTCTCAGTATCAGGGTCTTTCCCAAGAAGTCAGCTCTTTGCATTAGGTGGCCAAAGTACTGGAGCTTCAGCTTCAGCATCAGTCCTTCCAATGAATATTCAGGGCTGATTTCCTTCAGGATGCTGCTGCTGCTGCTGCTGCTAAGTCGCTCCAGTCATGTCCGACTCTGTGCAACCCCATAGATGGCAGCCCAGCAGGCTCCCCCGTCCCTGGGATTCTCCAGGCAAGAGTACTGGAGTGGGGGTGCCATTGCCTTCTCTGTCCTTTAGGATGAACTGGATGGACCTCCTTGCATCTCAAGGGACTCTCAAAACTCTTCTCCAACACCACAGTTCAAAAGCATCAATTCTTCCGTGCTCAGCTTTCTTTATGGTCCAACTCTCACATCCATACATGACAACTAGAAAAATCATAGCTTTGACTAGAAGGAACTTTGTCAGCAAAGTAATGTCTCTGCTTTTGAATATGCTGTCTAAGTTGGGTCATAGCTTTTCTTCCAAGGAGCAAGCGTCTTTTAATTTCATGGCTGCAGTCACCATCTGCAGTGATTTTAGAACCCCCCAAAATAAAGTCTGTCATTGCTTCCCCATCTATTTGCCATGAAGTGATAGGACCGGATGCCACGATCTTTGTTTGTTGAATGTTGAATTTAAGCCAGCTTTTTCACTCTCCTCTTTCACTTTCATCTAGAGGCTCTTTAGTTCTGCCTCATGGGCTAAAGAAAGACATTTGGAGTTTCTTCCAAGTGTAAGGAGGAACTCTTCAGCTTTGTCAGGAAGGGAGATGGCCTGATCTGATTCATTTTTAAAAAGAAGTATTGGTAAACTCTTAAGTATTGGATAGTTAGTGTTTTAATCTCTGTGTAGGCTGTACTGTCTCAGTTATAAGTACTCAGTTCTGCCGCTGTGCCGTAGAAATAGCCATGAACAATACTTAAACAAATGGCTATGTTCCAAATTGTTTATAGAACCAGGTGGCTGGCTCGGGTGTTAAAAGGTCAAGGTGGCTCCTGTGGGGACATTATAGGGGGGAAAGGATGGAAGTATGAGACTAGTAAGGAAACTATGATAGTAAATCCGGGTATAGTTTGGAGGGGAGTGATGAGGGTTTGATGAAGGACTGGATGGGAGAGTTGAAGAAAAAGAGGAAATAAGAATGATTCTTGTTTTGGGAGGTTGGGCAACTGGGTGATGGGTATCATTTCCTGAGATGGTGAACACTGATGAGGGGGCAGGTCCTTTACTTCTAAATTCAAGTCCAGATCTGCTTTAGCAAGGCATGGTTTGTTTTGTCTCAAATGAACAATGTTAACTTTGATGTGAATGGATTCCCAACAGAATCACACGGCAGTGTGTTAAAATTGACTTTATGGGAGCTTCAAATATGAGAACCATCATATCATGCTTTGCATGAAATGTACTTTGGCAGGTGTGACAACCCCTCCCCCCCCACATGCCAATGGGGAGCCCCTAGAGTGAAGAGACAGCAGTAGTTCAGTGTTGTTGCCCCACGGGGAGTAACACTCGGCTGTGTTTAAACAGATGCTCAGAATATATTAGTAAACATTGAGCTGTTAAATATTTTATACCTTATTAGAGATCATGTGATGCAATTTATATATAATGAATCTGGGATTTATGTTATCTCTGACTTCCAGTATTATGATGCTGGAGAAGACTCTTAAGAGTCCCTTGGACTGCAAGGAGGTGAAACCTAAAATGCTAAAGGAAATCAACCCTAAATATTTACTGGAAGGACTGATGCTGAAGCTGAAGCTCCAATACTTTGGCCGCCTGATGTGAAGAGCCAACTCGTTGGAAAAGACTCTGATGCTAGGAGAGATTGAAGGTAGGAGGAGAAGGGGATGACAGAGGATGAGATGGTTGAATGGCATCATCGACTCAGTGGACATGAGTTTGAGCAAACTCCAGGAGATAGTGAAGGACAGGGAAGCCTGGAATGCTGGAGTCCATGGGGTCGTGAAGACTTAGATGTGACTTAGTAACTGAACAACAACTACAACCAGGGTAAATGTAATTACAGCAGTTCAAAGTAAAATAAAAGTAAATAATTTTGATTACTTTTCTCTCTCCCTGATGTGAATTTGTGTGTGAGTTTGTATGTGTGTGTGCATATGTGCCTGCTGAGCTGACAACAATGCTTCCAGTGGTGTGCAGAAATCCTTAGGAAAAAGCTTGCATTCTGAGCTATGAAATTCCAAATCAGGAACAATGTGGCTAGGAAACCTTTTCCTCCTATTTCAAAAACAAAAAATTGGCAACAAAGTATACGTGCTTTAATAATTTCTGGATATCAAGACCCATATGAGTAAAGTTAGGTCAAGGGGTGTTTTTTTTTTTTTTTCTTTAGTATCACAGTAAAATTCTGTGAGTTTATAGTAAGATTGTCTTGAGTAGCAAGTAATCCCTTCAGCTCATGATGCCACCGAGATCTTCAGGAAGATAGTTACGGCATCCAGAGTTACACATCTTCATACTCAGACCATTACTGCAGTAGTGATGACCTTTGAAAGATTTAGGGTCCTGAGGGCAACTTGAAATGTGACAGAGAGCCTATGAGACAGAAGCTCTTAGATTTTATTGATAAGGAGACACCATAGGAATCAAGGAATTAATGCTCTGGTCCATTCCTGATGCAGAAAGAGAAGCATCCTTAAGGATTTTCTAAGAAAACTTTCTTGGGTTCCTCTCCAGCGCTTGGTTCCTCCATCATCACGGTAATTGACAAGAACAAAAGGGACAGGAGGAAAAGTTCCTGGATCAGCTTTTTCAGGGAGCTTGTCCACACAGTTCTGTTCTTTGTTACTGCAAATGGCCCCTGACAGATTCCTCAGCACCACACATAGCACACTGCAAAGCCTGAAATGTCTAGATTTTGTATGCCATGGTATATGGGAGGATGCATAGACTTTGCCTTCAACTGTTAATTCTGTGGCTTTATACCTTAACACATCATGCACTAAAGCTCCTGCTTCCCAGAACTGTAAATGATCCTAAACTCTACAAGTATGTTTACTTAACAGATCTATTCTAATATGATTGTTGTTGTTCAGTCATTAAGTCCTGTTCAACTCCTTGTGACCCCAAGGCCTGCAGCACACCAGGCCTCCCTGTCCTGCATCACCAACTCCCGGAGCTTGCTCGAACTCAGGTCCATCAAGTCGCTGATGGCATCCAACCATCTAATCCTCTGTTGTCCCCTTCTCCTCCTGCTTTCAGTCTTTCCCAGAAACAGGGTCTTTGCCAGTGATTTGACTCTTCGCATCAGGTGGCCAAAGTATTGGAGCTTCAGCATCCATCCTTCCAATGAATATTCAGGGTTGATTTCCTTTAGAATTGACTGGCAGCAAAAAGAACAAAGTACAGACTTTCTGCAGCAAGCTAGAACTTGGTGAGCACTGCAGAAGCTTGTGAAATTTGAGTTATTAAACCTTTATGTAATTAACATGAGACTGTTGTATAATGAATATTTTTCTACCTACCAATTTGGCTTCCCAGGTGGCTCAGATGGTAAAGCGTCTGCCTACAATGCAGGAGACCCAGGTTCAATCCCTGGGTTGGGAAGATCTCCTGGAGAAGGAAATGGCAACCCACTCCAGTATTCTTGCCTGGAAAATCCCATGGACAGGGGAGCCTGGTAGGCTACAGTCCATGGGGTCACAAAGAGTCGGACACGACTGAATGACTTCACTTCACTTCACCAATGTGAAGTTTAGTGAATTGCCTATTTGTACTCATTAGATATTTTAAAAACTAACAGCTCATATGAGTAGGCTTAAATTGGTTGTGTAATTTCTTTAAGACTTGGACTACTTTTTAAGCATATTTTGGTCCTGGTCACTTCTGTTAATCCCCCGGGTCATGTTACTTTCTCATTTTATCCTCCAACTGAAGACTTCCTTGGGATTTCCCTATTAATGTTTTTCTTCTTGGCCCATCAAAAGAAGGGCAAAACTGATCAGGTTGGTTATCTATTTATCTAAGTTAAATTTTTTTGTGTGTGTGGTCAGAGATGAGATCTACCCTGAATAAATTTTTAAGTATACATTAGAGTCTTGATTATATAAGTATGATTTTGTACAGCAGAGCTCTAGAACTTTCTCATCTTGCTTTGTTGTTGTTGTTCAGTCACTAAGTAGTGTTCGACTCTTTGTGACCCCATGAATTGCAGCATGCCTGGCTTCCCTGTCCTTTACTATCTCCTGAAGTTTGCTCAAACTCAAGTCTTTATAGAGTCAGTGATACTCTCTAACCATCTCATCCTCTGTTGTTCTCTCCTCGTTTTGCTCAGTAGTTGGGGTTCAGAGGTTCTAGAGATTGGGCTCAGTAGTTGTGGAGCACAAACTTAGTTACTCCTTGGCATGTGGAATCTTCCTGGGCCAGGGGTTGAACACATATCCCCTGCATTGGCAGGTGGTTTCTTATCCACTGAGCCACCAGGTTAAGCCCTATAATAACTTTAAATGGAGTATAATCTATAACATTTTGAGCATTACTTTGCTAGCATGTGAAATGAGTGCAATTGTGCAAAACTTAGAGCATTCTTTGGCATTGCCGTTCTTTGGGATTGGGATGAAAACTGACCTTTTCCAGTCCTGTGGCCACTGCTGAGTTTTCCAAATTTGCTGTCATATCGAGTACAGCACTTTCACAGCATCATCTTTCAGGATTTGAATTAGCTCAACTGGAGTTCCATCACCCCCACTAGCTTTGTTCGTAGTGATGTTTCCTAAGGCCCACTTGACTTCCCATTCCAGGATGTCTGGCTCTAGGTGAGTGATCACACCATCAGGATTAAGTGGGTCATGAAGGTCTTTTTTGTATAGTCCTTCTGTGTTTTCTTGCCACCTCCTCTTAATATCTTCTGCTTCTGTTAGGTCCATACCGTTTCTGTCCTTTATTGTGCCCATCTTTGCGTGAAATGTTCCTTTGGTATCTCTAATTTTCTTGAAGAGATCTAGTCTTTCCCATTGTATTGTTTTCCTCTATTTCTTTGTACTGATCACTGAGGAAGGCTTTCTTATCTCTCCTTGCTATTCTTTGTAACTCTGCATTCAAATGGGTATATCCTTCCTTTTCTCCTTTGCCTTTAGCTTCTCTCCTTTTTTCAGCTATTTGTAGGCCTCCTCAGGCAACATTTTGCCTTTTTGCATTTCTTTGTATTGGGGATGGTCTTGCTCAAAGCCTTTCATGGACATGCAATTGCCCAT
Source organism: Giraffa tippelskirchi (assembly GCF_054371585.1). Taxonomy (NCBI): domain Eukaryota; kingdom Metazoa; phylum Chordata; class Mammalia; order Artiodactyla; family Giraffidae; genus Giraffa; species Giraffa tippelskirchi. The sequence goes on along the minus strand of NC_137283.1, from coordinate 20,140,719 downwards.
GTCTCTCTTTTAAACTTCTCAGTCAATTTCTTATTTTTTTCCCCAACTACTATTACCTCACCAGGCAGATGCTGTGTTAAATAATTGCCAGTGTGTGTTTTTTTTTTTTTTTGACAAACACCATAGAGATAAGACTATTTGTACTGGGCAAGCTCTGAGTTTTAGGTCAATTAAAGACAAGTGTTGTTAGTGAGGGTTTACAAGGAGCTTGCAGATAAGTCATATAATGACAGTTTTCCAGGAATCAGGCTTTTAAGGAAAATTTAAACCTGTTTTTTCCTCTTTAGTTGACTACTTGGCTGCTGGTTTTCATGGTGGCCATAACTGTGAGGCTGTTAGTTTTCAATGCTGAGATGAAAATCTAGAAGGGCATGGCTGAAGGGCAAATTATGAAACCTCAAAGTTCACATTTTTTAAAAAACTGAGATTCAACTACTTTGGGGGAATATAAATTTACCTTGGATTGTTAACAGACCTTGGTTAATTTCTAGAGTCTGAAAATATTATTTTTGATCATTTTCCCCGCTGTTGTCATTGATTTTACGGAGGAGTGGAGTTTTTGAGGTCCTTCCTCAGCCATCCTAATTCTTTCTTACCAAGCTGATTGACCTGATCTGAAGATGGGGTGGGGAGAGCATTCTAGCCAAAGCAAGTGTACTGGCAAAGGCCTGGTGATAGTGTGCTGGAAATTCTTTTTTGTACTCCGTTTTTGTCCCTGCTGGCCTTGGTGTTCTTTTGAAGAACAAAGACCAGAAGCCTGGATGGATAATTTTCCCCTCAGACATCCCTGCCAGCAGGATTCCAGGTAGATTTTAACAATGAGGGACTTCCCTGGTGATCCAGTGGCTAAGACTCCAAGCTCGCAAAGCAGGGGCCCTGGGCTCCACCCCTGGTTGGGGAACTCAATCCCACAAGCCACAACCAAGAGTTTACATGGGAAGCGAAAAGATTCTGCGTGTCACAACTAAGACCTGGCACAGCCAAATAAAAAAAATATATAGATTTCAACAAAGAAAGGTGCTGTGAGAGATCTGAAATACAGATGAGAACGAGAAGCCTTTATTCCCTGGCAGTTACTGGGCACTGCCTGTAAGTTTAATCAGACTACAGATGAGAGTTGGGCCAGCAGATTTTAAATGCTGTCCTGAGAATCACTGATTCTTTGGCTGCTACCACGGTGGGTGGTTTCTTATGATTCTGTCACTTCCTGATTTCTTAAATATTGCCAGCCATTTTCCTAATCTTTGCTCTCAAGCCTTTTAAAAGTTTGATTCTAATTCCCTGTGTTAAATACTTTTATGCTTCAAATATTTAGAATGACTTCTGCTTTCTCAGAAAACACTGACGGATACATCTTTGAAGAAGCTTCATGAGTTAATGGAAATGAAAGAAAACCAGTGTGGCTGGAGTTTGAGAATATGGGAAGAGAGTTGTCAGTTCAGATTTTGGAGGGATCAAAATCAAATTATATGTCATCCAGCTGATTTTATAAGTGAGTGAAGTCTGGAAAAGAATCAAGCAAGTTTGAGGGCAAGAGTCCCATCTAAAGAGAACTCAGACTTTTTTCAAATGAAGCAAGAAATCAAAACTTTTATTTCAAATCAGCTCTGTGTAAATATTAGGTATATATTTTATTTTTAAGACAGTGGACTAGCCCACATCCTATTTCTGTCTGTCTTGTAGGTTGCCAGTTTTGGAACACTGGCAGGTCAGGCAAGATCTTTTAGGATGTTTTCTTTATTTGAAAAATTCTTACCGTTCACTCCCTCCAAGTCCTTTCAATTTCCCCATTTCCTTTATCCTACCACATTAGGCTCCAAAAACAACCTAAAATACTAGAAGTTGAGAGAAGAGGTTAAATGTCTTAACAACATGGGATTTTAAGGAGACTACCCTGTTGGCCTTGAATCAATGAATGTTAGTTGTACATGACTCTTTGCGACCCCATGAACTATAGCCCACCAGGCTCCTGTGTTACGGAATTCTCCATGCAAGAATACTGGAATGGGTTAACATTTCCTTCTCCTGGGGATCTTCCCAATCAGGGATTGAACCCAGGTCTCCCACACTGCCTGAAGATTCTTTAGACTGAGCTGCAGGGAGGCCACCTGTTGGTCTTTCTTTGAGGTATATTTAGAAAGTAGTTTGAATATATGCTTAACTATTCTTATTTTGAAAGAGGATTTTCAAAGATGCTTCAAGATAATCTGTGCCCTGGAGGTGGTCTTTAATATACCTAATTCTTGCTCTGTATCTTTAGGTATTAACATAGCGGGATTTTATTTTGTAGGTGAAAATAAATGTGATTATTTTGCAATGCTGCTTGTATTGCAAAAATATTATGTTAAGTTTAATATCCTTAAATGGCTACTGAAATATTACAGCTGTTGGCAAGGGGAATTTTGCGTAATTTAAAAGCCACATGGACATTTCTGGGGGGATACTGAAAGCGGTGGAAAAATAAAACACTTTAGAAAGAGCTGGATTTCTACATCATTTTGCTCCGTCCTAGTTATGTAAGCACTTGTAGCTTTCTTACTCTCTCTGAGCTCCTGTAAATGGGGATAAGGGGGAGGGAAAGAGGATTAATTATTTGATGAAAAATTTCTATGCCAGTTATTGCTTTAGACATACTCAATCTACTCTCATGGAATTAATAGTCTAGCAGGGAGACAGATGAGAAATAAATGAATTGTATACAATTGCTTTATTATAGTTGTGATACATGTTACAGAGGGAAACTATAGCATGCAATGAAAGCAGAAGTAATGAGGTGTATCTGTGCGTGGTAAGGACTAAAGAAGTATTTGTGTATGAAAGATGAGAAAACTGTTTTTGGTATCAGATTTTGGAAAAAGTGTTGAAAGAACATAATGCCTTGAGTCTTAGATTTGACAAACCTAGACATCTTACTAAAAAGCAGCGACATCACTTTGCTGACAAAGGTCCATATAGTCAAAGCTATGGTTTTTCCAGTAGTCATGTACAGATGTGTGAGTGATGAAGAATTAATGCTTTTGAATTGTGGTGTTTGAGAAGACTCTTGATAGATAGTCCCTTGGACAGCAAGGAGATCAAACCAGTCAAGCCTAAAGGAAATCAACCCTGGATATTCATTGGAAGGACTGATGCTGAAGCTGAAGCTCCAAAACTGGCCACCTGATGCGAAGAGTCAACTCATTGGAAAAGATCCTGATGCTGAGAAAGATTGAGGGCAGGAGAGGGTGACAGAGAATGAGATGGTTGGATGACACCATTGACTCAATGGACATGAGTTTGAGCAAACTCTGGGAGATGGTGAAGGACAGGGAAGCCTGGCCAATGGGGTTGCAGTCAGACACAACTTAGCAACTGAACAAGAACAGTCAGATTTGAAGGGGATTATTATTACTCAGAGTGCTGTGTTGATGCACCCTATTGGATGTAGAGTAATGACTTGGATATGCAAGATCATGTCCAGGATCTAATGCCTGATGATCTGACATAATAATAATAGAAATAAAGTGCACAATAAACAGTGCATCTGAATCATCCTGAAATGATCCCCTCCCCAACCCTGGTCCTTGGAAAAATTGTCTTCTTTCTGGTCCCTGGTGCCAAAAACTTTGGGGACCACTGGCTTAATCCATGTGGTGTACAGATCCTGAGCCCAAGAGTGGTGGTCAGGCCTCAGGAGAGAATGGAAACAGGTACCAGAAAGGCATCAACAACCAAAGCCAAGTATTTCTCTTCTCTCTCTGCATACGTGCATGCTAGGTCACTTCAGTCATGTCCGACTCTTTGTAATCCTATGGACTGTAGCTCTCCAGGCTCCTCTGTCCGTGGGATTCTCCAGATAAGAACACTGGAGTGGGTTGCCAAGCCCTCCTCCAGGGAATCTTCCCCACCCAGGGATCGAACTGGCATCTCTCATGTCTCCTGCATTATCAGGTGGATTCTTTACCACTAGCACCACCAGGGAAGTCCGTTTCTCTCTGCACTCTCTCCCATCTCTGCTTCATTTACTCTCTTAGCAAGAGTCCTCCCCTGCTTTTCTGCCTCCAGGTTATAGGAGGTTCCAGCCAACTGAAAGACTAATTCTGTCATCTTTCCTAGGAGGGACAGTCTGGCCAATCCTGCTTTGGTCGCATACTTAGCCAAATTTAATCCATAATGGTCAAGAGAGAGAGACCCCTTGGTGTCACAGGGTCCTGCCACCTAGAGAGTAACTTCTGGGGACTATGTATCTGTCTAGTGAGAATAAAAACAGTACATCTTTTATCAGGAATGTTGTGAAGATTAGAGGAAATAATTGACAGTGCCTAGCACAGGGTAAGCATCAGTACATGCGAGCTTATTATCACTGTTATTGTTGCTGTTTGATGTGTTCTTTCCGTCTTCAAAAGAGATGTTTTTGTGCGTGTGTGCTAAGTCGCTTCAGTTGTGTCCCACTCTTTGCAGCCCCAGGGACTGTAGCCTTCCAGTCTCCTCTCTCCCTGGAATTCTCCAGTCAAGAATACTGGAGTACATTGCCACGCCCTCCTCCAGGGGATCTTCCCAACCCAGGGGGAGAACCCAAGTCTCCTGCATTGCACATGGATTCTTTACTGCTGAGCCATCAGGGAAGCGCAAGAGATGGCTTTGCTCAGAATTAGTGGACCCATTGCAGGAAGTTTAGAACACAGGAAGAGGCTTATTCTGTAAATAACTCTTAAGCAAGTTTGGAAATATGAGGAGCCTGAATGTATTCCCATTAACAGGGTATTGGTCTTAGACACATGGCTTATGTGATTAAGTTTGTTGTACTCTTTTGTTATAATTCTATTGAAGCAAACCAGATGGGAAGAAGGCAAATATGAAAGCTTATCATTATCAGAGATAAAACAAAATATTCAAGGTAGCTGTTTAGATACTTCTCAACTTCTAATGAATAAAATAGGCATTAATAGTAATATTAATATAATTGTTGGTACCTGTTGAAGTTTGCAGTTATTAAAACAGTAATAAAAAGAAAATTTCATAGCTGTGACATGATTTTCCTACATTTTAGTAAGCATTTTCCTCTTTGAGTGATTAAGGCATGCCCTTTAAATTGTCATATGAATAAAGTTAATGCAAATGAACATTTTTAGGTCAGCACACACTGGATGAAAATGCTTTTGTTTTTTTTTCATATTCCTGTTTTAAGTTTTTGGCTGAGTGGAAAAAGTTCTTGAGTTATAAAGTCTGCCTACTGTGGTAAAAAATATCTGTGCTATTTCCAAATTAAATAATTAAAAGTAAGTAAGAATGAAGAATTTCCCTGGTGGTCCAGTGGTGAAGAGTTTGCTTTCCAATGCAGAGGATGTGGGTTCGATCCCTGGATGGGGAGCTAAGATCCCACATGCCTTGAAGCCAAGAAAGCAAAAATGTAAAGCAGAAGCAATATTGTTGCAAATTCAGTAAAGACTAAAAATGGTCCACATCAAAGAAATCTTTAAAAATAAAAACTTTAGAAATGATCTTTTGGCAATTAGGTGAAAGTACTTTTTGCTCTTCATGGTAATAAAATGGTTGTGACTCAGGTCAGTGCAAGCCTGTGTTGAGCCAGGCTTGTGCTCACCTCAGGGCCCTTGCTCTGGCTGTGCCTCTGCCTGCAGCCCTCTTGATAGATATTTGCTCAGCTCTGCTCTCCCCTCCTTGGTATCTTCGCTCAGATGTCACCTCCTCAGTGAACATCTGCTATGCCCATCCTGTTAAAAACTCTATTCTGCCATCCCAGCATTTCTCAACTTCTTTAAGTTGCTGGATGTTTTCTAAAGAACTTACTACCTTCTAACATGTTAGATCCTTTGCTTATTTATGATTATTGTCTGTCCTTACACTGCTTTTATCTGTTTTCCCGATGTATCTCCAGCGCCTCAGACCATAGCAGGCACAGAATTGACCTTGAATAAATACTGAATGCAGAAAATATACAACTTACATATAAATATTATAGGTGCATGTATAAGTTAGTAGAGCTAGAATATTTCAGTATATTTTTTTAAACTTTGATCCATGCATCTATCCATCTACCCATCCACTCATCTATGAATATTTCCTGAGCACTTAATACTTTCCCCTGGAGCTTTATTTTCCTTTGGAATCAGAGGTATTAAATGTGAAGCACTAAACATTATGGGAGAAGATAGCAGAGGTGATCATAAACTTAGACTTCCTTTTTTCAAAGTTAATTTTTATTGGACTATAGTTTCTTTACATACAGTGTTGTTAGTTTCTGCTGTAAGCAAAGTGCATCAGCTACCATATACATATATCCCCTTATTTCTGGGATTTCCTTCCCGTGTAGGTCACCACCAAGTACCGAGTTTCCTGTGCTACATCATACGTTCTCATCAGTTATCTATTTTATACAAGGTGTCGATAATGTATATGTGTCAGCCCCAATCTCCCAATCCATTCCACTCCCCCTTCAACTTAGGCTTTCTTGAGTAGGGAGGGCTGAGTGATGGATAAATCTCATCCCAGCAGATGGGTGGAGTGTGTGAGGGGTTTGGAGCAGACAGAATGAATGAGCGAGGCATGTCAGGCAAAAAAAAAAAAAACCAAAAACCAGCATTTACACAAGAACAGGAGAGATGGGAATGCTTTCAAGGAAAAGGAAGTTGAGTGTTGTAGACTGTAGAGTAGGAATGTGGAGAACAATGAGAGAAACTGAGGCCAAGTCTTGAAGCTTGTAAGATTTGTTGCTGTGTTTCAGTTTGTCCTGACCATTCAGGAAGTTTAAGCAGTAGAGAATCAGTTCAGGTCAGTTTAGTTGCTCAGTCCTCTCTCTTTGCGACCCCACGGACTGCAGCACGCCAGGCTTTGCTGTTTATCACCAGCTCCCCGAGCTTACACAGACTCGTGTCCATCAAGTCAGTGATGCCATCCAACCATCTCATCCTCTGTCATCCCCTTCTCTTCCCACCTTCAATCTTTCCCAGCATCAGGGTCTTTTCAAATGAGTCAGTTCTCTGCATCAGTGGCCAAAGTATTGAAGTTTCAGCTTCAGCATCAGCCCTTCCAATGTATATTCAGGACTGACTTCCTTTAGGATGGATTGGTTTGATCTCTTTGAAGTCCAAGGACTCTCAAGAGTCTTCTCCAACACCACAGTTCAAAAGCATCAGTTCTTCAGTGCTCAGCTTTCTTTATAGTCCAACGCTCACAACCATACACGACTACTGGAAAAGCCGTAACTTTGACTAGATGGACTTTCGTTGGCAAAGTAATGTCTCTGCTTTTTAATATGCTGTCTAGGTGGTCATAGCTTTTCTTCCAAGGAGCAAGCATCTTTTAATTTCATGGCTGCTGTCACCATCTGCAGTGATTTTGAAGCCCAAAACAATAAAGTCTGTCACTGTTTCCATTGTTTCCCTATCTATTTGCCATGAAGTGCTGGGACCGGATGCCATGGTCTTAGTTTGCTGAATGTTGAGTTTTAAATGAACTTTTTCACTCTCCCTTTTCACTTTCATCAAGAGGCTCTTTAGCTCTTCTTCACTTTCTGCCATAAGGGTGGTATCATCTGAGTATCTGAGGTTAGTGATATTTCTCCCGGCAACCTTGATTCCAACTTGTGCTTCATCCAGCCTGGCATTTCACATGATGTACTCTGTATATAGGTTAAATAAGCAGGGTGACAATATACAGCCTTGACATACTCCTTTCCTGATTTGAAACCAGTCTGTTGTTCCATGTCCAGTTCTAACTGTTGCTTCTTGAACTGCATTCAGATTTCTCAGTAGAGAATGATGCTCTGTAATTCCACAAAAGACAGACACTTGGTCTCATCCTTCAACCACCAACGCCAAATATAATGCCAGGGGATAACTGTTGTCAATATGGCCTATAAAGCTGTCACCTGAATACCATTTTAGTACGTAGTTGCTCAGGCTTCCCAGGGGGCTCAGTGATAAAGAATCCGCTTGCCAATAATGGAAATGCAGGAGTCGAGGGTTGGATCCCTCGTTCAGGAAGACCCACTGAAGGAGAAAATGGCAACCCACTTCAGAATTCTTGCCTGAGAAATCCCATGGACAGAGGAGCCTGGCGGGCTACAGTCCACGGGGTCTCAAAGAGTCAGATACAACTTTGCGACTGAGCAACAGCAGTGTATTTGTTCTCTTCACCTGGCCAGAATCCATTTCTTCCTCCTTGATCATGAAACCTAGAGTTTTCTCTGGGAAACTCTTTTCATCCCTGCTTTTGGTCCTTGACTTTTAGGTGGGCTCTACTCTGGATGCCAGAGGTGGAAGCTGTGAGCCTGCTGTCTGAGAGGACTGAATCTCTATGATGACAGTGCTTCATCCGGGTGTGAGCACAGGACAAAGTGTAATTTCCCCCTACTCTCACCCAGGTAATTAGTTCATGATGGGCAATGTTGTTTAATTCAGGTGTTGCTGGGAGGAAAAGCTCATTTCTTGCTGGATTTGAACCTTGGACACTTTGGCAGTCTTCAGCTACTGGCAGTCATCTCAGTACCACATGGAGTCTGAGAGTTAAGCCAAGCTGGAGAGCAGTCATAGGACAGGACCCGGAACTGTGGTTTGAGGACATTGTCTGACGCTTCAATCAAGGTTTGTATGGAGCCAGAAGGGACTTCCCTGGTGGTCTGGTGGCTGAGACTCCATGCTTTCAATGCAGGGGGCCCAGGCTTGATGCCTGGTCCAGGAACTAGATCCACGTGCCACAAGTAAGACCCAGCACAGCCAAAGAAAGAAATGCTTTGCCATTACTTAAAAAAAGATTTGCATAAAGAGAAAAAACCTGCAATTTTCAGAAATGTGAGTTATTTTTCTGGTTTCTTTTCTTCTTTCTCCTTGAGCAGTTTGAGTTGCATCTTTCTTATCTTTGCAAAGCTAAGCATCCTGACACATACGGCCAGAGACTGGTCTCACATAGGCTCCATTTGCTTAAATGGGGTGTTGACACTGCTTCATAACCATTATCAACATTTGAAGTGAGCTATTTCAGTATGGTGACTTGAATTCCCTTTTGTTCTATGCAATTCTCATTGTTAATGTAAAGAAATATTTCCTCCCTTATCTTGTCCATTACTCTGTGCTGTGCGGTGCTTAGTTGCTCAGTTGTGTCTGGCTCTTTGTGACCCCATGGGCTATAGCCTGTCAGGCTCCTCTGTCCATGGGGATTCTCCAGGCAAGAATACTGGAGTGGGTTGCCATGCCCTCCTCCAGGGGATCTTCCCAACTCAGGGTTCGAACCCAGGTTTCCCACATTGCAGGTGGATTCTTTACTGTCTGAGCCACTAGGGAAGCCTGTTCATTGCTCTAACACATACCAAATTCTTTGAATTTCCACCTGCTGCATATTTGTTAATTTCTTAGATGATTATTTGAGAAAACTCCCAATAACATCAATAATTCTTTTCTTTTTCCTTGAACGGTAGGGAGAATGTCATGTTAATGAACTCCGACAGTCCTGCAGTGAGCCCCAACTCTAAAGTTGGTTAATATATCATTTAGATGCATGCCATGCTTTATAGAGGAATATCCAGCATTCCTCAAGCTATCAATCTTTTGTAAACTACTGTTTTCAAAATATTTTTTCATCCAGAGTGGAAAGGTTTCATTTTCTAAGAAGTCTTTATTGGTTGGATGTTGGTCAATTTTAAGTCAGTCTTTTTTTTTTCAAGACAGGTTAGTGGTAGGTAGTTTTGTGTTTTATTCTTTGTGAACATGAGTACAGTTAATTTTATTGCTCATTACTTTTATTATGAAAATGTAACTATGACTTACATGCATCATTGTTTTCTTCAGTTCTCTCTGAATTATCTCCTTAGTCATTGGTTCATTCATGCATTTATACATTCAACAAAAGCTTGTTGAACACCCAGTCTCTGCCTTTGGTATTAGGGATACAGAGAACATAGATAATGATCTTCATTTTTAAGGAATGCGTATGGATGGAATTCCTAGTGCTCCTTTTAAAGTTAGGGAATGGAATTCCAAAGAGATTCTTTTTGTTTGTGTTTTTAAATTTATTTTTAATTGGAGGATAATTGCTTTACAATATTGTGTTGGCTTCTGCCATACAACAGTGTAAATCAGCCATAAGTAAACATAGGTCCCCTCCCTCTTGAACCTACCCTTACCCTATCCCATCCCTCTAGGTTGTCACAGAGTACCTCGCTGAACTCCCTGTGTGAAACAGCAGCTTCCCATTAGCTATCTATTTTGCGTATGGTGATGTATATGTTTCAATGGTACTCTTTCAATTCATCCTACCCTCTCCTTCCCCTGCTGTGTTCAAAGTCTGTTTCTATGTTTGCATCTCTATTCCTGTCCTGCAAATAGGTTCATCAATACCATTTTTCTAGATTCCATTTATATGTGTTAATATATGATATTTCTCTCTTTCTGACTTCACTCTGTATAACAGGCTTTTTTTTTTTTGAATTGTGGCTACCATATAAATAATGTCCTTATGATAGATGGTGGATAATAATAGTGGTCCTCAAACTGTCAGTTTTAGGTCTCCACCCTTGAAGATGTTAAAGAGCCTGCTTACAGTGCAGGAGACCTGGGTTTGATCCCTGGGTCAGAAAGATCTTCTGGAGGAGGAAATAGCAACCCAATCCATTATTGTTGCCTGAAGAATTCTGTAGACAGAGGAGCCTGGTGGGCTACAGCCCATAGGGTCACAAAGAGTCTGACACAACTGAGTGACTTTCACTCACTCATTTATCCTTAAAGAGGTTGGGGAGTGGAGCCTGGAATATACATTTTCAGTTTCCGTTCCAGCTGGTCAGCTTCTCACACTTTAAAATTTGTATGTTTATAGGATTGTAGCTATATTGAAAAAGGGAACTTGTGAGGGAGAGTTGCGAAGGCGTGAGACCAGAGGAGAGATAAGGGCAAAACCTCTAGAATCTGAGACCATGGATAATATCCTGGTTTATAAGTCCAGCTTCATCTTTCACTGCACTCCCGAGCAACCCATTGCTTTAAATAAAGTACCTGCTAGGAACATTTCAGTATTTTGGCTTTGAGCCTCCTTTTCTTGGCTCTTCCCAACCATGGAATGCCCTTTGCCCTGATCTCCCAGCGTGTCTCATTTTTGCCAATCACCAAGAATCTGCCTAGCTTCAGTGCTCCTCAAATGTTAATTGGCATACATATCACCCAGCATTGTTGTTAAAATATAAATTCTGACTCAGTCTGGGGCAGGGCTGGAAGTCCTGCACGTCTAACAAGCTCCCAGGTGATGGTGATGCTGCTGGACCATGAACCACGCTTGGAGTAGCAAGCTTCCACTCTGTAGTAAACTCTCCCTTCTCACATTCTCTCCAGTCCTGGTAAATGTCCATTTTAATGTCTATTTCCTGGTATTCATGATTTTTCCACATGTATACTTCTTTAAGGAAACTACTACTTACTTTTTACATACTAAATGCTAAGCATTTCACAGGTATTATCTCAATTCTCTCACACCCTGTTGAGATGGTATTATTTTATAGATATTAGGAAATAGGTTCTGCGAGATTAAGGGATTTTTTTTTAACCTAATCTTTTAAAAAATTTTTATAAGTTATGATCTGAATTTCCTATGTCTGTAACTCTCAAGGGTTTACACATGATGGGAGTTCAGTAGACTCTGAATATGAGTTGGTAAATAATGAGCCCTCCAAATAATAATTTTAACTATGTGTGATGATTTGGAAAATACTCACAATATCATACTGAGTGAAAAAATTAGGATATCAAATGATCAGTAAGTCCATCCTAACGGTGTAAAAATGCATTTGTATGCACAGGGCAAAAGAGTGTGAAAGAAAATAAACCAACACTAGGTACAATGATTATTTTGGGAGTGGTAGTGCCTTTTGTATAGCACTTCAGCTTTTTATGCTTGGCTGTAGCTTCTAATGTTTTTCAGTGCCCAGATTGTACTCTTATAACCAGAAAACCCAATACATATAATATAGTACAAAGAAACAATTGCTAAGAAGAGGGTGAGACTTGTCCAGTAATGAACAGAGACAGCCCTGTCAGGAGGATGGATGTTTGGCACATTCTGGGCCAGTGGTGCTGGCTTACAGGTGGGGATCATTATGAAGGAGGCAAGCTCAATTTCTGTTGTAAACTTATTTCTAGTTTTTGTCTTCGAACTTAAGAATAGTATTTATTACATTAAAACATTTTTATTCAAGTAGACTGGGTGTATAATATTCCATTAGTTTCAGGTGGACAGCACAGTGTTTCAGTTATACATACATTCATTCTTTTTGAGATTCTTTTCCCACATAGGTCATTACAGAATACTGTGTAGAGTTCCCTGTGCTCTAGAGTAGGTCTTCGTTGGTTATCTATTTTGTATATAGTACCATGTATATGTTAATCTGTTCTCCAGGGGATCGTCCCAACCCAGGGATTGAACCCAGGTCTCCTGCATTGCAGGCAGATTCTTTACCAGCTGAAGCACAAGGGAAACCCAAGTATATGGAAGTGGGTAGCCTATTCCTTCTCCAGCAGATCTTCCTGACCCAGGAATTGAAGTGGTGTCTTCCTGCACTGCAAAGAAAGTGAAGTCGCTCAGTCGTGTCTGACTCTTTGCGACCCCATGGACTGTTGCCTACCAGGCTCCTCCGTCCCTGGGATTTTCCAAGCAAGAGTACTGGAGTGGGGTGCCATTGCCTTCTCCAGGGGATCTTCATGACCCAGGGATTGAACCCGGGTCTCCCGCATTGTAGGCAGACGCTTTACCTTCTGAGCCACACTGCAGGTGGATTCTTTACCAACTGAGCTATTAGGGAAGCTCTGTGTTAATCCCAAACCTCTAATTTATTCCCTTCCCCTCCATATTTCCACTTTGGTAACCTAGAGGGCTCTGGAGATTTTTGAAGTGACAGCTCTGGGACAAGACTCTGGGATCTGTATTTTAACCGGATGTTGTGTGGATCACCTTTTTGAGTAACACCTTTATAAAAAGAAAGAATATGGGGCTGGGAGAAGGTTCTAATCTTGTTTTTCTTTTTTTCGTACTAACTAACATCGTCTTTGGGGAAAATATATGAGCTTGTTAAATTTGTTTCCCCACCTATAATAATGCCTCCCCAAGTTGAGTGTCTGGTTCAAGTCAAAGAAAAAAAAAATACTGTACAAAAATGCTACATAAAGCACTCTATGCATAAGATGTTTTTATCACCTCAAGACTAACAGTGAGGGTAAATAGAGAAAAATATGGTATTAATAATCATACCATATACTTAGGTGATATGCCTCAAGGTTTTTCTTTTGTTGTTTGCTTTTATGAAATCATACTGCTTCCATAAAAATTGTGACAGCACAGAGAGGTCTGATTTCCATAGAGAACTGATTCCTTTTTTAAAAACTTCATTTATTTATTTATCTGTGGCTGTGCTGGGTCTTTGTTGCTGCATGGACTTTTCTCAAATTGCGGCGAGTGGGGCCTCCCCTCTAGTTGCGGTACGAGGGCTTCTCATTGCTGTGGCTTTTCTTGTTGTCGCGCACGGGCTCTAGGGCATGCAGGCTTCAGTAGTTGTGGCGTGTGAGCTCAGCAGTTGCAACTCCCAGGCTCTAGATCACAGGCTCAATACTTGCGGTACACAGGCTTAGCTGGTCTGAGGCATGTGGGATCTTCCTGGACCAGGGGTCAAACCCATGTCTCCTGCATTGGCAGGTGGATTCTTTAGCACTGAACACCAGGAAAGCCCCGAGAGTTGACTCCTTTTATCCCAGGATATCAAAGCTTCTTGGGAAAGAAACAGTGTTGATACATAGGCCCAAAATAAACTGAGTCACAGTCAGTGGAAGATTGATCACGGAGGTAAGGAAGAAAGGAAGAGAGGCCAAAGCCACACTGAATGAATACATAGCTTTAAGTTTCGCTAACTCTCTGCCAAGATTCAGCACAGGAATTTGTACATGGTAGGAGCTGAATGCATTCAAACTGATCAGTTGATAAATAATGAACCTTCTTTGATACCTAATTCCCTGCCTCTCTTTCACTTTCTCTGTGCTTCCACCTCACTGAAATTCCTTCAGAGTCCTAGATACTCCCTATTTATTCCAGCTTCAGCACTTTTGCTCAGTCTGTAACCTTTCCCTGGAATCCTGTTCTCTTCCATTCTCTGCCCAGGACGTACCTATTTATCCTGAACCTAAGGGTTACGTCCCCGGTGGTGGACTTCCTGGCCCTAACGTGGGATCTTTTGTTACATAATGTTACATCAACCATGTATTAGTCTTTACTAATAAGTGAAGGCTATTAGTGTAAGTCTTCACTAATAAGTGAAGGCTATTAGTGTAAGTCTTCACTAATAAGTGAAGGCTATTAGTGTAAGTCTTCACTAATAAGTGAAGGCTATTAGTGTAAGTCTTCACTAATAAGTGAAGGCTATTAGTGTAAGTCTTCACTAATAAGTGAAGGCTATTAGTGTAAGTCTTCACTAGAGCACCATCATGATGCTGACTCTTCATAGCTGATTTCTCATGCAACTATGGACAAACAAGTTCTATTCTGAGAGTGTGTTCTTAAGTTCAGTTTGTTAGTAAGTCCAACAAAGTTAGCCTAGCTACTCAGCTAACACAATGGGCTATGTAGTACTGTTCTGTTGTTGTTCAGTCGCTCAGTTGTGTCTGGCTCTTTGCGACCCCATAGACTGCAGCACGGCAGACTTCTCTGTCCTTCACTATCTCCTGGAGTTTGCTCAAACTCATGCCCGTTCTGTTCAGTTCAGTTCAGTCGCTCAGTCGTGTCCGACTCTCTGCGACCCCATGAATTGCAGCACGCCAGACCTCTCTGTCCATCACCAACTCCCGGAGTCCACCCAAACCCATGTCCATCGAGTCGGTTATGCCATCCAACCATCTCATCCTCTGTCGTCCCCTTCTCCTTCTGCCTCCAATCCTACCCAGCATTAGGGTCTTTTCCAATGAGTCAACTCTTCGCATGAGGTGGCCAAAGTATTGGAGTTTCAGCTTCAACATCAGACCTTCCAATGAACACCCAGGATTGATCTCTTTTAGGATGGATTGATTGGATCTCCTTGCAGTCCAAGGGACTCTCAAGAGTCTTCTCCAACACCACAGTTCAAAAGCATCAATTCTTCGGCGCTCAGCTTTCTTCACTGTCCAACTCTCACATCCATACATGACCACTGGAAAAACCATAGCCTTGACTAGACGGACTTTTGTGTAGTAGGTTTCTAATACTTTTCATGCAAATAATACATACATAAAAAACAAACAGACACAAAAGTAAAGAAAACATTTTAAATCTGACAGTATAATATCTTGAAAAGTACTGTACAACAGCTAGCACACAGGGGCACGTTCTCATCTTTGAAAGTCTGCAACATGAGGGTTTGTATGTAGGGGACTTCCTGTACAGTCTCCATAACAGCAGAGACTGTGCTTGCCTCATAGACTACAATATTGTCAAAATCCCAGAGCACAGCAAATAATAGACTCTCAATAATTTTTTTGTGTGTATGCTGCTTTCTTTCTTTTAAATGCCAAGAAAGAAAGATCCTTAGAAGCTATTGACAAGGACAGCCAAGAGCATTAGTACTTGAAAATTGCTGCTTGTTCTGTACAAGAGTGCCTTACCTAAGGGGCATGTGATATCCATTGTTCTGTGCTTTTGTTACCACACAATCACTCTCTTTTTTTTTGAATCAGAAAAGAGGAGGTTTGTGTTTATGTTGATTGTAAACATTTGGGCAGGTTCCACAGAGTTGCTGAATAGATATCCTTGCAAGTAAATCTTACCTTTCATCATAATTTCAGAAGGGACCAGAGCTAGCATTTTACTTAAGACAGAGTGACTCACATCAGATCATGAACTCAATAACTTACCTATGAATATACACAATTTGGGGCTTTGAACTCAAAATGACCATTGAGATCAAAGCCAGAGTGAAAATAATATTTAGAGAGGTTATTGGTTTTTGGATCTGGGAATCAAAGCCAGTCTTTGTTCTTTTTTATGTCATTTGCTACTTCTACCAAACTTGGGCCTTTTATTTTGAGGAGTGGCAGAGATGAGATCACTCATCTATCTCTCTGTCTATGCATTCACCCATTCATCCACTGATCCATCGTCTACCCACCTACCTATCCATCCATCCATCCATCCGTGGGTTAAATAGATGCAGAGTCTCCTATAGGGCTTACATATTGAAACTCTTGAGTTGAGAAGAGGCATTCGGTTTGTTTCAAAATTTCTTAAGGCATCAAATTTGTGTAAGGCCAGTCAGTGATAGAAAGGATGGTTAGACAGGAAGAGAAAGAGCAGAAGTGCTGTAAGATTCAAAGGGAGACTTTTAACATTGTGCTGGACTTAGAATGTATGGGTCTAACGTATACTTAAAATTGCCCAGCCTTGTCTTGTCTTGCATTGATTTGCTTTCTGGCTTATTATTCACTCAGCTTAGTGGTTAACTGCTCAAATTCTGGTACTTGACTACTTAGGTTAGGGTGAACTGAGTCCCAGCATGGTGAATCCATGTAACTCGTCAAGGCATTTAATAATTCTGTGTTAAAGTTTGCGCATCTGCAAAATGGCAATGAAAAGAAGAAATACCTTGTTGTGAGGATAAAATGAGATAATGGATGTAAAGTACTTAAGCTCGGAGACTGACACATAATGAACTCTAAATAGATGTTGGTTTTTATTACTCTTCAAGAGTTTTCATGACCACTATCATCACCAGTTGGGGCTTCCTAGATGGCTCAGTGGTAAAAAATCCACCTGCCAATACAAGGAGATGCAGGTTTGATCCCTGGCCTGGGAAGATCCCCTGAAGAAAGGAATGGCAACCCACACCAGTATTCTTGCCTGGGAAATCCCATGGACAGAGGAGCCTGGGAGGCTATGGTCCATGGGGTCTCAAAGAGTCAGACATGACTAAGCACAGACACACACATACACACACTTACACACGTGTGCCAGACACTGTGTTGATACCAAGAATAAAATATAGTCTCTATATTTGTAGCACTTCCAGTCTAATGACGGAGGGAAAACTCCCTAAGTGATTATCTAATATTATGTTAATCCCTGTAGTAGTGACAAATGGGACAAAATGTGCTGTCATCTCTGAGGATCTGATTTTTGAAATTTGATTTGAAATTTGATTGTATATCAAATGGAATAAAAGGTGTGGGGAAGATGTTTTAGACAAACAGAATTAGAGCTCTCAAATGTTGGATGTGACTCACAGGTATATGGGCCATGAGACTGAGCAGGTGGGATGCGTGCATGTTCAGTCATGTCTGACTCTTGGTGATCCCATGGACTGTAGCCTGTCAGGCTCCTCTGTCCATGGGATTTCCCAGCAAGAATACTGGAGTGGGTTGTCATGTCTTCCTCCATGGGATCTCCCAACCCAGGGATCAAACCTGTGTCTCCTGCATTGGCAGGTGGATTCTTTACCACTGAGCCATCTGGGAAACCCAGGTGGGAAGTGGGGCTCTTCAAAACTCCAACCCTGTGGAGCTGATTGTGAAGGGCCCTGCATGTACGGCTGAGTGTTATCATTAGTGGTTCCAGGTGCTTCTTCTATGTAGGGCTAACACTTTCAACATTAGATCCTGAATGGATCTCAGGGTATGTTTGGCTCGTTGTTTGGAAGGCCTTGCCTTGAACTTGGAGTTTGGAAGGAGCATTGTATTTATTTCAGAGGATTTTTTTTTTTTAAGGTTGAAAACGGAGATGTACACTGACTTTCACTCTGCCTTTCTGACTCTCTTTATATATTCAGCATCTAAGTAAGATTTTGTTTGGAAAAATGGTTCTGGGGTTACAGAAAGTTTAATATTATGGCCTCAAGGTACTAAGTCATCCTTCATTTCTCATTTCTGTAACCACTTCATAAATAATGAAACAGATTTGTGTAGGGCCCTTTTCAAATACATTTGTCTCTATTTTTTTTTATTTTTCATGGTTGCTCTCTTAAACTGTTTTTTCCCTTTATGATTTTGCTTACAAACGGTGCTTCTTGATGTGTTTTCTATGGAAATGTTTTGGGTTGCTGTTTTATAATCTTTCTCTGAATCACACAAGTCAAATGGGATTGTTGAATCTCACTTTTTAAAAATTGTCACTGACTGGTGTCATGAATCCCTATGTACTGAGTATACAGGTGGTTCGAATGGAGTGATGATACGTCTATTGATAGGCTTTTCAGATGTCATATAAAAGACATATTTCATGAGGCAAGTGCATTCACCTTGCCTCCTCCACTGAGGATGAAGCAGGCCAACCTGTCCCACCGTCTACACACGGGCCATAAGGAGAATTGGAAAGAAAAGGAAGAAATAGGGATTCTATATTTGTTAGATTGTAAAACTCTGTAGTGAAGCGATAACTGTGTGTTGTTTTCTCAGGTGATAGTTGGGCAGGGGAAAAGGAAAGAGACTTGAATGAGCAGATATTAATATGATTCATTCATGAGTGAGAAAATGACTCTTGCTCGTCCTCCTTTCTTATTTAAGCCAAACAATTAAGTTTAATATTAAAGAAGCGAGCTCAGGGGAGTAGAGGGAAATGTGTCCTAGAACCTTCTTTTAATTTTTAAGCAAGTGGATAAAATGCAAAACAGAGTAAGCGTCTCTTTGCTACTCTGTTGTTTACTTCAAGCTTAAAGGCTGTTTGAGTTGCCTTTTTGTAACCGAGTCAAGCTATACATATGTATTACTTTTAGATCTTTCCCTGCAAATGTGGTCCTCAGACATTTTGTTCCTTTTCTGAGCCACATTGCATTTGTCTGCACCATTCTTTCCTTTCACCCAAAGCTATCAAATTCCTTACAGGCCTCGTTCTTCCCTTGTGCTTGAATATGCCTCTGGAAAGAGTTTTGATCCAAACATACTCAGTTATTGTCTCCAAGAGAGAAAATATGGCATTTTATTTCTTTTGAGCACATGTATGTATTTTTGTGTTTGTGTGGAAGAATTCTGAGTCTGATAAACCCAGCTCTGTGTATATGACTGCAGTAACTTGAATAGTCCTTACAATAAAATAGAATTTCAGAGAGTTCTTTATAATAAAAAAAACAACAACCAAAGTGTTTACTTTTGGGAATTTAGAGTGAGGAACTGACTCAAAATGTGCACCAAACCAGTTGATACAGAGGTACATAAAAAGTTTGTTGCAGGTAAATCCTAAAGGCAAAAATGGGAAGCAGCCTAACAGTAAGGCAAAAGTGCTTTCAGTTGGGGTGTAAGCCACCCAGTGAGATATCATATATCTGCTTAGATGAGCACTCAAAAGACCACACAGCACCATGAATATACCAGCATGGGCTTCAAAGAGAAGGTGAAATACACTTTTTAAAACTTTTGTTTTATATTGGAGTATAGTTGATTAACAATGTTGTGATACTTTCAAGTGTACAACAGAGTGATAAATACACACACACACGTATCTATTCTTTTTCAAATGCTTTTCCCATTTAGGTTGTTGCATATTATTGAGCAGTGTTCCCTGTGCTATACAGTAGGTCTTTGTTGATTATCCACTTTAAATATAGCAGTGTGTACATGTCTGTCCCACATATCTCCTCCTCCCCTGGTAACCATCAGTTCATTCTCTGTGAGTCTGTTTTGTAAATAAGTTTTTTGGGTCATTTTGTTTTAGATTCTGCACATACGATATTCCTCTTTGTCTGTCTGACTGACTTCACTCAGCATGACAAAGAGAGCCCACAGAATGGGAGAAAATATTTGCAAATGATGTGACCAGCAAGGGATTAATCTCCAAAATTTACAAGCAGCTTGTTAATATCATGCACTTTAATAAGAGAGTGGCAGAAGCCGACCTAAAGTGTTGGTAATGTCACTTGAATTCCAACGTCAGTCCTTCTGCCAATACATGGCGTGACCTTGATCCCTCTTTCTTTGTAAAATGATGAGGCTTGAAGCTGAGCATCCACAGGGGTCTTCCCATGTTGAAATTCTCTGAACCTAGATTACTAGTTCGCTGGGTGCTTTTCTTCCTCAAAGATTAAGGTCATTCCCAGAGATCTGATTTAACTGTGTTTGCTACACTGCCTCATTTCAAATACCACACATGTCAACTGGAAATTGCATATCTCACAGAGAGGAAAAGTATTTTGATTGAGAGGTAGTATGGCTGGCACACAAACTGGAGGGGAAAGGACTTTAGTGAAGTTCAGATCCTTTTGTATTTGTTTGTTTAATTCAAGGAAAGGAGTGTGGTAGAGGTGAAGTGATTGATGGGGAGCTTCAGAGCTCTGGCTGCTGCCTGGGTATGGCTCATCAATTCCAGAAAAGATTTCCCATTTAGCTGGGTATAAAGCCTCATGGCAGACAGCTGCCGGCACAGCTGGGGCACCAACCCTCACTCATCACGTAGGATGCAATAGGAATTGTTCCTAGATGGTAATATTCATGCCCATCTGTTTAGATAACTCGGTACCCTCCTGGACGCCAGTCAGCGCCATCCTCCTGTACCTCCCTCTGACCTCTTCCCTCCCCCGGCATCCCCCCACCCCATCTATTCTCAACCATGCTTGTTTCTTTATTTTTTTCTGGAGGTCCTTTCTGTTTGGATAGCACCATGCTAGTCTCTACACAGTCTTAGGAAATCACCAGGTGTGTATCACAGTTAAAATTGTGTAATCCTGAAGCCAGGAAAGAGCAGAGGATAACACGTAGCCCACTCTGCTCATTTCACAGACTGGGAGGCTAGGATTTGGAGAGGTCACCTCAGCCTCCAGCGTTCACGCCAGTCTATAACAAAGAAAATAGTTGGTGTTCCAGGCTGAACCTTTTTTGCTTAATGTGCTTCTGGAATTTTCTTCCAGTGACTTGGGTGCGTCTCCCAACATACTTCTAGAATTTTCTGCCAGTGGTCTTGGAACCAGTGTTCATGATAAAATATTAACCCTTATCATCCTGGACACTTTCCAAAGTGTTCTTGTGAACAGACCATGCTGAAGACTTCCTTGAACAGAACTGATAAGGACAATATCTTTGCTGGAAATCTGTATGACTATCACTGGCAAGAGAGAAATGGTCTAAAGAGAATGTTAGGGGTCAATAGGTCCTCTAAACATCTAGGAAAAAAATCAATTCACGTTATGAATCAAAAGTCATCAGAAAAGAGTGAGAATGTACAATCCTGGGATGCAGAGGGCCAGGATTTATTTATTGCTTCTTCCCCTTTCTTTCTATATTCTTCTTTTCTCTTCGGTCTTGTCTCTTATACCCTCCTGTCCTTTCTTTTCTTTGCCTTGTTATTCCACTTCTCATTTCTTTTTGGAATTCTCATTTCTTTTCAGACTCTCTTCTGGGCAGGAAGAGTCACTTCCTGTTTGGAGGTGGGACTGAAAAATGGATCTCATGGCAAAGGCCATGACACTTCCTGTGTAAGACCACTAATATCCCCTGAAAGCTACATCCCAGGTGGCGCTGGTGGTAAAGAACCTGTGTGCCAATGCAGGAGACATAAGAGACGTGGGTTCAACCCCTGGGTTGGGAAGATCCCCAGAGGAGGGCATGACACCCCACTCCAGTATTCTTGCCTGGAGAACCCCATGGACAGAGGAGCCTGGCAGTTTACAGTCCACAGGGTGGCAAATAGTTGGATGTGACTGAAGCAACTTAGCATGCACTTAGCACAAAAGCCACATAGACCCAGAGCATCCTTCTTGTTCAATAATTTCATGCCCCTGGTCACATAGGCTACATGTTCACTTTAGACATCTCATTTAATTTCCACAACAATCCTTATATATGGATAATTATCCCCATTTGACAGGTGAGAAGAGCACTCCTATATTTGCCAAGTTGGGGTATATAACTGAGAAATTTATCAACATCTGAGATGGCTGTTAGACTTGAGCCGCTGTACCAAACTTGAATGTCCACATACACCACTTAGAAACTTGTTACAATGGACAGCACAATCCCCTAGATCTGGAATGGAAATGGATATTCTCTACTTTTAATAAGTTTCCATGTAAAGCTCAAGCTCTAGCCATTGAGCAAATGGCCTTATACTTCATCATGTGTTTTCTTAGTTTGGAAACTTACATCTTAGAGGACATTGACAGTCACAGTGATAGTTGTTCGATCGTGTCCAACTCTTTGTGACCCCATGGACTGTAGCCCGCCAGGCTCCTCTGTCCATGGAGATTCTCCAGGTAAGAATACTGAAGTGGGCTGTCATGCCCTCCTCCAGGGGATCTTCCCAACCTAGGGATCGAACCCAGGTCTCCCACATTGCAGGTGGATTCTTTACTGCCTGAGCCACCAGGGAAGCCCTATGTCTTGGAAAGTGATAGGATTTCCCATATAATCCCCAGATGTTAACTGTTGCTATTATCTTGATGAACTTGGTCAAGATCTGTACTTCTGCTTGAGAGCCTACAGGAAAATCACAGGATATAACCCGAACATGAGTGGGCTTGCCATTTCATGGCCACTGAAGAAAGTAGCTCATTCTTAGGAACTCCTTAAAGGGTATTTGAAGATAGACGGGGTGGTGCTGCACTGTGGTGTCACTGCAGTCATGTCTGACTCTTTGTGACCCTACGGGCTGTAGCCTGCCAGGTTCCTCTGTCCATGGGATTCTGCATGCAAGAATACTGGAGTGGGATGCCATGCCCTCCTCCAAGGGATGTTCACTACCCAGGAGTCGAACCCGAGTCTCTTATGTCTCCTGCAATGGCAGGTGGATTCTTTACCACTAGTGCGATCTGGGAAGCTCTAGGTGGGGTTAGTTCTCAATTGTCCCTAGTGAGACACTGGGTCTCAAATAAGAATCTCCCTAAATTCATTATTTTAGGTTTAGTCCCATCCATGAAAGAGCTCCAGCAGAAGTGGCTGCATGATGAATTCCAAGGCTCCACAATTACCTGACATCCCCGTCTATAAGACAGAGTACAGGGAGCAAACTCTGGATGAAATGGCCAGGACTCAGTATGTGGTGTTGATATTTATAAGAAAGCATCTAGAGAGAAAAGGTGGAGGTTCTATCAGATCCTGTGGAGCATTGCTGTCGTGCCTGAGTCTACACAGTCTAAATGATGCTCAACAAAAGAAAAGAATGAAAAAAGAGGCTAACATATATCAACATGAGCCCAGCCTACTAAACAGCTTGGAGACCAGTATTTCCTTAGCTACTTGAGAACATTTGATTTTCTAGAGGCTGAGCTTATATAGGCTGAGGGGCCCTAGGAAATACTTTCTGAGGAAGAAAAAGATTTTGACATTTTTCTATTTTTAAACCATATTTCCAGAGGCAAGGCAGATGAGCCAGAATAGGGAGCAGTTTTGAGCTTACCAGTAGATGGGTCACAATGGGTCCCTGCTCCTCCTGGCTAAACCTTTGAGGGTAGAGGGCCACCTTATGAATAATGGGCATGTCCATGCTCCATTATTCTAGCTAAGCAGCAAAGTTTTAGAGTGTGTAGATAAACCCTTTGCCTCACTCTTGGAGAATTGGTGTTTACCTGTCTATGTGATGGGAAAAATATGGAAGATTAAAAAAAAGAATCAGGTGATCTTTATAATCCACAAAACTGAGCATCCTGAACTCATGATGACGTGGAGTTGAGAGCAGTTTAGAGATGTCCATACAATGTGTTTTGCCTGTGTTATTTCCAGCTATTCCTCTACTGCCACCCTGCAGTTTTTCCCTACTGCAATAGATCTCGTTCCTTGGGTCTATTATGTTCTTCCACATCTCCATGTTTAGCTGATAAAATTTTTGTCATTTAAAATCCTACCTCATCAACTGCACGGAGAAGGCACTGGCGACCCACTCCAGTGCTCTTGCCTGGAAAATCCCATGGACAGAGGAGCCTGGTGGGCTGCAGTCCATGGGGTCGCTAAGAGTCAGACACGACTGAGCGACTTCACTTTCACTTTTCACTTTCGTGCATTGGAGAAGGAAATGGCAACCCACTCCAGTGTTCTTGCCTGGAGAATCTCAGGGATGGGGGAGCCTGGTGGGCTGCTGTCTGTGGGGTCACAGAGAGTCAGACACGACTGAAGTGACTTAGCAGCAGCAGCATCAACTGCAACCCTTCTACAGCTAGTTTGGAAGGCTGTGGCAATTTGTTTTCTTTTTTCTGCTATTTTTGTTGTTTTATTTTTTAAATTTATTCTTTAATTGGAGAAAATTGCTTTTTAAAAAATTTCAAATGTATAGTGTTGTAATTTGACATCTGTACATTACGGAGTGATTGCACTGTAGTCTACCATCCATCATGTTGACCTTCTTCACCCATTTTGCTCATCCCCCAATTCTATTTGCCTCTGGTAATTGCTAATCTTACCTCTTCATCTATGAGTTTGTTTTTGTTTGATTTTGGTTGTTTGGGTTTTTTGTTGTTGTTTTTGTTGTTTTTTAGATTTGATATATCAGTGAAATCATATGGTATTTCTATTTTTCCACCTGACTGACTTCTCAGCATAGTACTTTCAGGGCCCATCCATGTTGTTGCAGATGGCAGGATTTCATTCTGCTATGTGGCTGAGTACTATTCCCTTGTGTATACATACCACATCTTTATTCATTCATCAATCACTGAATACTTGATACAACAACCACTAGGTTGTTTCCATTTCTTGGCTATTATAAATAATGCTGCAATGAACTTAGAGGTACATATCAGTGCAGTTCAGTCTCTCAGTCGTGTCTGACTCTTTGCGATCCCATGATTTGTAGCACACCAGGCCTCCCTGTCCATCACCAGCTCCCAGAGTTTACTCAAACTCATGTCCATTGAGTCGGTGATGCCATCCAACCATCTCATCCTCTGTCAACCCCTTCTCCTTTCACCTTCAATCTTTCCCAGCATCAGGGTCTTTTCGAATGAGTCCGTTCTTCATATCAGGTGGCCAAAGTATTGAAGTTTCAACTTCAGCATCAGTCCATCCAATGAACATTAAGGACTGATTTCCTTTAGGATGGACTGGTTTGATCTCCTTGCTGTCCAAGGAACTCTCAAGAGTCTTCTCCAACACCACAGTTCAAAAGCATCAATTCTTCAGCACTCAGATTTCTTTATAGTCCAACTCTCACATCCATACATGACTACTGGTAAAACCATAGCTTTGATTAGACAGACCTTTGTTGGCAAAGTAATGTCTTTGCTTTTTAATATACTGTCTAGGTTGGTCATAGCTTTTCTTCCAAGGAACAAGCTTCTTTTAATTTCATGGCTGCAGTCACCATCTGCAGTGATTTTGGAGCCCAAGAAAATAAAGTCTGCCACTGTTTCCATTGTTTCCCCTTCTATTTTCCATGAAATGATGGGACCAGATGCCATGATCTTAGTTTTCTGAACGTTGAGTTTTAAGCCAACTTTTTCACTCTCCTCTTTCACTTTCATCAAGAGGCTCTTTAGTTCTTTGCTTTCTGCCATAAGGGTGGTGTCATCTGCATATCTGAGGTTATTGATATTTTTCCCTGCAATCTTGATTCCAGCTTGTGCTTCATCCAATCTGGCATTTCTCATGATGTATTCTGCATATAAGTTAAATAAGAAGGGTGACAATATATAGCCTTGATGTACTCCTTTCCCAATTTTGAACCAGTCTGTTGTTCCATGTCCAGTTCTAACTGTTGCTTCTTGATTGACCAGCGTACAGATCTCTCAGGAGGCAGATCAGGTGGTCTGGTATTCCCATCTCTTTCAGAATTTTCCAGGTTTTTGTGATCCACACAGTCAAAGGCTTTGGCATAGTCAATTAAGCAGAAATAGATGTTTTTCTAGAACTCTTTTGCTTTTTTGATGATCCAGTGGATGTTAGCAATTTGATCTGTGGTTCCTCTGCCTTTTCTACATTCAGCTTGAACATCTATCAATTCACGGTTCACGTACTGTTGAAGCCAGGCTTGGAGAATTTTGAGCGTTACTTGGCTAGCATGAGAGCAAGGTGAGATGAGTGCAATTGTGCGGTAGTTTGAGCATTCTTTGGCATTGCTTTTCTTTGGGATTGGAATGAAAACTGACCTTTTCCAGTCCTGTGGGCACTGCTGAGTTTTCCCAATTTACTGGCAGATTAAGTGTAGCACTTGAAAAGCATCATCTTTTAGGATTTAAAATAGCTCAACTGGAATTCCATCACCTCCACTAGTTTGTTCCTAGTGATGCTTCCTAAGGCCCACTTGACTTCACACTCCAGAATGTCTGGCTCTAGGTGAGTGATAACACCATCATGGTTATCTGGATCATTAAGACCTGTTAGGTACAGTTTTTCTGTGTATTCTTGCCACCTCTTCTTAATATCTTCTGCTTCTGTTAGGTCCATACCGTTTCTATCCTTTATTGTGCCCATCTTTGCATGAAATGTTCCCTTGGTATCTCTAATTTTCTTGAAGAGATCTCTAGTATTTCCCATTCTATTGTTTTCCTCTATTTCTTGTACTGATCACTGAGAAAGGCTTTCTTATCTCTCCTTGCTATTCTTTGTAACTCTGCATTCAAATGGGTATATCCTTCTTTTTCTCCTTTGCCTTTAGCTTCTCTCCTTTTCTCAGCTATTTGTAAGGCCTCCTCAGACAGCCATTTTGCCTTTTTGCATTTCTTTTTATTGGGGATTGTCTTGATTCCTGCCTCCTGTATAATGTCATGAACCTCTGTCCATAGTTCTTCAAGCACTCTGCCTATCAGATCTAATTCCTAGAATCTATTTGTCATTTTCACTGTATAATCATAAGGGATTTGATTTAGGTCATACCTGAATGGTCCAGTGGTTTTCCCTACTTTCTTCAATTTCAATCTGAATTTGGCAATAAGCAGTTCATGATGTGAGCCACAGTCAGGTCCTGATCTTGTTTTTGCTGACTGTGTAGAGCCTCTCCATCTTTGGCTGCAAAGAATATAATCAGTCTGATTTCGGTATTGACCATCTGGTGACATCCATGTGTAGAGTCTTCTCTTGTGTTCTTGGAAGAGGGTGTTTGCTATGACCAGTGTGTTCTCTTGGCAAGACTCTATTAGCCTTTGCCCTATTTCATTCTGTATTCCAAGTCCAAATTTACTTGTTACTCCAGGTTTTTTCTTGACTTCCTGCATATACCTTTTCAAATCATTGTTCTTGTTTTCTTTGGAAAACACACAGAAGTGGATTGGATGGGTCGTATGGTAGTTCTAGTCTTTTTTTTTTTTTAATAAATTTATTTATTTTAGTTGGGGGCTAATTACTTTACAATATTGTAGTGGTTGTTGCCATACATTGACATGAATTAGCCATGGGTTTACATGTGTTCCCCATCCTGAACCCCCCTCCCACCTCCCTCCCCATCCCATCCCTCTGGGTCATCCCACTGACCCAGCCCCGAGCATTTGTCTCATGCATTGAACCTGGAATGGTGTTCCGTTTCACATATGATAATATACATGTTTCAATGCTGTTGTCCCAGAACGTCCCACCCTCACCTTCTCCCTCGGAGTCCATAAGACTGTTCTATGCATCTGTGTCTCTTATTCTGTCTCGCATATAGGGTTATCGTTACCATCTTTCAAATTCCATATATATGCATTAGTATACTGTATTGGTGTTTTTCTTTCTGGCTTACTTCACTCTGTATAATGGGCTCCAGTTTCATCCATCTCAATAGAACCGATTTAAATGTATTTTTTTTAATGGCTGAGTAATATTCCATTGTGTATATGTACCACAGCTTCCTTATCCATTCGTCCGCTGATGGACATCTAGGTTGCTTCCACGTCCTGGCTATTGTAAACAGTGCGGTAGTTCTAGTCTTAATTTTTAGAAGAATTTATATATTAGTTCCACTAGTGTGTGTGTGTGTGTGTGTGTGTGTGTGTGTGTGTGTGTGTGTGTGTGTCTGTGTGTAGTCTTTAGGATTGTCTCTGTGAGGTATCATGTGCTCTGCTATACTGCCCGTTTTATTTCTTCTTTTGCATTTTTGATGTCTTTTCTCTTGCTTAATTGTTGTGGCTTGGACTTCAAAGTGCTGGGTGCTTTTTTTCCTACACCTATTGAGAAGATTTTGCAATTTTTATCTTTCCTTTTGTTAGTGTGGTGTATCACACTGATGTATAAATGTTGAAACATCTTTGCATCCTTGCAATAAATCCTCCTTGACTGTGGGATGATCATTTTAATACTGAATTTTATTGTTGCATGTAGTTTGCTGATATAGTTGTCTCTCGAATAATGCAGAGTTAGAGGTACTGACCCTCAGCACAGTCACAACTTTGTGTATAAATTACAGGTAGCCTTCCATAACTATAATTATGTATCCGTGAATTCAACCAACTTTGAATTTTGTAGTCCTGTAGTAGTTACTATTGAAAAATCTGTGCATAAGAGGGCTCATGAAGTTGAAATCTGTATTGTTCAAGAGTCAATTGTATTTTGGGGGGATTTTTATATCTATGTTCATTAAAGATACTGGCTGATAATATTTTGTGTGTAATGTCTGCCTGGCTGTGTTATCTGGGTAATGCTGGTTTCCTGAAATGTTTTTGGAAGGCTTCCTTCCTCATCAATTTTTTGAAAGAATTTGTGAAGAATGGATTAGTAGTGGGTCCCCTTCACCTATGGTCCATGTGCTTTTTTTAAGGTTAGAATTCAAAGTTTTATTTATTTAGGCCATGTCACACGGCCTGTGGGATCTTAATTCCCTGACCAAGGATCAAACCAGTGTCCCCTGCAATGAAAGTACAGATTCTTAACTACTGGACCACCAGGGAAGTCCCTGATTCATGCACTTTTAAATGTGGTATTTTTACACCAATTTTCAGGTCAAATGAGTCTGCATGCAGGCCCTTTAAGAGGTGTTTTGTTGTTGTTCCCTGCAGTTTTTTAATTTTCCTGAGCATATTACCCATTGATTTTCAAAGCCAAATTGATTTTCAATTCCAAGTATTTTGGGGGCTCATCCCTCCTCTGCAGCATCTAGGAGTCAGCATTCCTCATGTTTAGCTCACAGACCTTGCTTCTCAGCAGTAAGATTCATACCTATGTGATCGCTTTCGATTGTGGATCAGTAATGTTGGGGTGTGGTTTTTCCTTTGATGAGACCATTTTCTGCCTCCCCTACCCATCTTGATTCTGTCTCTTCACCCTTTTTGTAGAGGTTGTAGTCATCCAGCTTTCATCCAGAGGTAATTCTTATGTAAGGTAGTTGTAGCTTTGTTGTGTCTGCCAGAGGTCTTGAATTCAGGATCTTTCTCTGCCACCTCTTGAACTCTTGTAGCAATTTCTTATCAAGTTAAGCATACACTTTCCAAATGTCTCGGGAATTCCACTCCTAGTTATTTACCTAAGATCAAGACATGTACCACACAAAGACCTGTATTCCTACTCATAATACCCTCAATTGGAGGCATTCCAGATGTTCATCATCTGGGGCATGGCTAAACAAATGGTGTTACATTCCTACAATTGAATACTACTTGGCGATTAGATGGGCTTCCCGTGTAGCTCAGTGGGTAGAGCATCTGCCCACAGTGCGGGAGACCTGGGTTCAATGCCTGGGTTGAGAAGTTCCCCTGGAGAAGGAAATGGCAACCCACTCCAATATTCTTGCCTGGAGAATCCCATGGACAGAGGAGCCAGGCAGGCTACAGTTCATGGGATCGCAAGAGTCAGATGTGACTTAGTGCTGGCTTTCTTTCTTTGGCTATTAGAAGAACAAACTCCTGATGTTTCCAACAAAATGGATGGATTTCAAAGGCACTGCATAATGTCACAGAAACTAGACACGAAAGACTGTATTTTCTTACTCCATGTATATGACATTCCTAAAAAGGCAAAACTCAAGACGTGGAACCCAGATTAGTGATTTCTAGTGACTGGGGTTAGGGGGAAGGTATAGACAGCAAAAAGGCATAAAGACACATTTTAGGGGGACAGTTATCTTATATTTTGATGGTGCTAGAGGTTATATAACTGTATATGTTTGTAGGAATCATTGACTTACATATCTGAAAAGGATGGATTTTACTCCCTGAAAATTCTTCAATAAACATAACTTTAAGAAAAAATCCTTGCTGAAAAATCACCTCTTAGACATAGTCATTTGCAACAATAGTACCTTGTGGCTCAGCTGGTAAAGAATCAACCTGCAGTGTGGGAGACCTGGGTTCGATCCCTGGGTTGGGAAGATCCCCTGGAGAAGGGAAAGGCTACCCACTCCAGTATTCTGGCCTGGAGAATTCCATTGACTGTATAGTCCATGGGGTCGCAAAGAGTCGGACACGACTGAGTGACTTTTACTTCACAGTCGTCCAGGATAGCATGGAGCACATCACACTTGGACATACACGCACGTCACTTGGAGATCATGTTAGAACATAGATCCTGATTCATTATATCTGGAGCTGGGCTGGAGATTCTGACCTTTTAAACAATCTTTGAGATGTTGCATGTACTGCTGGGGTGCAGACCACGCTTTGACTGGGTAACTTTATAAACCATGCAGTTTCCTGTCTTGAAGTCTTAAGTTCTTAGTAGATGAGTAGTTTGTCCAGGGGATCCTGGATGTTGAATATTGTCTTTCTCAAGTCCTGTACTTCTACTTGAGAGCACACAGGAAAATCAGATACTATGATGCTATTTTTCTGTACCTCCTTTCCCAAGTCTACTGTGAGCATCTCAGAATCAGAGTTGGTGTTGTTCATCATTTGCTTTTTTACACCTGACCACTGGTTCCCAGTGGACATTCAGAAAATTCCCGTGCAATGGATGGTTGAATACAGGAACACCACAGATTATAAACAGTGACGTAGCTTCCCCAAACAGTAATAACTGGAGGAATCCCAGGCTGTAGAGCAGAATCTGTGTCCATTTAGTGCAGGAACAAAGTTAGACCAGACACTATAATCAGGGCACATCACAAGTTAACTGATGCTTGCCATCTCTAGGTCTGTGTGTTCTCCTAAAGCCTCCCATTTTCTCTGGCATAAGCTGCCTCCTAGTCTTCTCTTCCACATTCTGGTCCATTGTCTGGTATTTGTCACTATTTTCATTGGCCTGATGATTGTTGAGATCCGTATGTCTCAAGGTTGTACTAAGGAGCCATATTCAATCTGAATTTCCCATCATTTTAGGAATAGCTGATGTTGCTATGCATGTAGCTTTTTGTTGGAGTGGTCTTAGGTCAAGGCTAATATGTATGGGTGGGCCTCCCAGGTGGC
The DNA here is from genome assembly GCF_054371585.1 of Giraffa tippelskirchi. Classification (NCBI taxonomy): domain Eukaryota; kingdom Metazoa; phylum Chordata; class Mammalia; order Artiodactyla; family Giraffidae; genus Giraffa; species Giraffa tippelskirchi. The sequence goes on along the minus strand of NC_137283.1, from coordinate 20,109,578 downwards.
TCCGTGGAAGAGAATCTGCCTGCTGATATAGGAGATGTGGGTTCGATCTCTGGGTTGGAAAGATCCCCTGGAGCAGGGAGTGGCAACTCACCCCAGTATTCTTGCCTGGGAAATCCCATGGACAGAGGAGCCCAGGGGGCTACAGTCCATAAGGTTACAAAGAGTTGGGCATGACTGAGTATGCACACAAGTAGTATAGGTGGTGATTTAATGGACAGTCCTTGGTCAACAGACCAAGTTGCAGACCCACTTTCACCAATAATTATTTTTGTACTTTGATCAAGTCATGTATTATCTTGAAGCCTCCATTCCTCATCTGGAAAATAGAGAATCAGGTGAAATCAGGCCAAGTTGTTCTTCATCTTTTTCTTCATCCCTAAAAGTCCGAGATTTGTGACTCACAGAACCATACCCAGTTTGGCTCTAAGTAATAGGAAGGTTTAAAAATAGCTTAATAGCTTAACTTCTGCTTATTTCTGGAGAAGGGAATGGCTGCCCACTCCAGTATTCTTGCCTGGAGAATATCATGGACAGAGGAGCCTTACAGGCTATTGTCCATGGGGTGGCAAATAGTCGGACAAGAAGGAGCTACTAACACTTTCACTTTCTGCTTATTTAATTGGGTAAAACCCAAGTTCAGATGGTTGGTGTCCCCAGAATGATGAACTCCTTACATATGAGAATAGCATTTGCTAAGTTACCTCACTGTTTTCAACTTCTATGTGCCCAGCAGGTTTATTCAAGAGAGAAAGCTTTGTATGAAAATAATTCTCAAAATAAGGCCACTTGCTGGAACTCTCCTGCTCATGCTAATTATTGACTTCAACCTTGCATGGTTTCAGATGGACAGCTGTGTATGAATATTAATTTTTCTTTGAGGGCTTTTCAAAAAGATCTTCTTCAGTAGTTTTGTTTTCACAACACAATCAAGACAATTAGTGCTTCTGACAAAACAGCAATTAAATGTGTTCCACATGTCAGCGTGTAAAGTGATGAGCAGTTTCTGGAAATAGGATGTTGCTTTAAATGGACTTAGTTTACTTTGTCATCTTATTGACTGATTCAGTTGCGATCTCAGCTCTTCCCTCTTTTCAAACAGTTTCACGTAAGAATCTTTTTTTTCACTTTCTTTTTTTTTTTAGGTGAACTGAATGTAGGTCTTAGTTTTATTTATTTAAAATTTTTTTATTGGAGTATGGTTGCTTTACAATGTTGTATTATTTTCTGCTATACAGAAAAGTGAATGAGCTATCTGTGTTTGTGTGTATACACACACCTGCACACACATATATCCCCTCTTTTTTGGATTTCCGTCCCATTTAGTCACCACAGAGCATTGAGTAGAGTTCCCTGTGGTATACAATAGGTTCTCATTAGTTATATATTTTATATATAAGAGTGTATATATATGTTAGTTCCAACCTCCCAATTCATCCCACCCTCCCTTTCCTCCCTTGGTGTACCTATGTTTGTTCTGTACATCTGTGTCTCTATGCTTTGCAAACAGGTTCACCTGTACTATTTCTCTAGATTTCACATACATGCATTAATATATATTTGTTTTTCTGACTTACTTCACTCTGTGTAACAGTCTCTTGGTCCATCTATGTCTCTGCTAATGGCACAATTTCATTCCTTTGCTTTTAATGTCTCAAGTACCACATCTTCTTTATGCATTCTTTTGTTGATGGACGTTTAGGTTGCTTCCATGTCCTGGCTGTTATAAATAGTGCCGCCGTGAACACTGGGATGCATGTATTTTTTGGAATTATGATATTCTCCAAGTATAAGCCCAGGGGTGAATCATATGATAGTTCTGTTTTCACTTTCTTTTAATGTTACCTTTCCAGGCAGCCCAGATGTTCTTTCTTGCCCATTCCAATAACTCATATTACTTACAAATCCTAGTTTTTCCAGCCTTTATTCTGATATTTCATTTTTACTCTCTCTTACATGTTGATTTTATTTGTATATCTTTCTGCTGTAATTTTCTGTACCATCTGGTTAGGATGTGTGGCAAACATATAACTTGACCTCAAAAGAGTCATGTTTCCTAGCCAGGATTACACTTCCCAGCATCCTGTGCATCAGGCGGGACTGAAGTTCTAGTCAATGAAATATGAGTAGAAGTGGTGTGTATCTTTCCTAAAGAGATTAAGAAGCAAGCTTGCCTGCTCCATGGTCTTCCCTTGCTATCTCAATATGAAAGGCTTGAAGGAATAGAGGAAGGTGGGGCCACAAATAAAAATGAAGTGGTCCTGATGCATGGAGAACCATATTGAAGGCTATCAGATATACCAACAGTGGGCTATCCACGAGAAGGAAATAAATTTCTGTTCTAGTCCATCATTGAGATTTCAGGGTTTATCTACTATGGCAGCTCACATTACCTCACTTAATACAAAATGTTATCAGATCTGCATCTTTAATCCCAGGTTTTTATCTCCTGTTCTCTGCATGATGATTTATTTGAAGTTAGAGAAAATCTGATCCTTCCTTAAAATGCTAATGAGGGATACCCAAGTGAATCTTAGATCACTGGGGCTTTGGGGCTGTATTGGGAAATTGGTGGGCAGAGGAAAGCACAATGTAAGAAATTAAACAAGATAGAATTTTGAGTAGGTACCAGAGTTACTGGGATGATTTGTTAAAGTTTTATCAAAGAAAGGCCTAAAGGGTTAAACACTGATGTGGTTTTTAGGAATCAATTTGGATCTTGCTGTTCTCAAATGTGTCTCAGTTTTGCTCAGGTAGAAAAATCTTCTGGGTTATTTTAAATTTGTGAAAAATGGGTGAAGGAGATTATACTTGATATAGGGGAATAGTGTATGTGGGTACAATAGAACGAAACACAGAGTTAGGTAAGAGGGAAAAGACCTAGATTTCAGGACGAGCTCTACCCCTGTGTCTCTTTATGTTGGTCTAGTTACTTAACTGATCTGTGCCTCAATTTACTTATCTATAAAATTGGTGTAATAGCACTTTCTTGTATTGTTGTAACACAGATTGAATGATAAATTACTTACACGCTTATTAACACAGAGCCTGGAATATTGTGTCAAGCGTGAACTGTTTATCAGTCCATTTTTAAGCAAAATTGGTATATGACTCTAAACATGTTAACTACTGGGTCCTCAGCACCTACAGCAGTGCCTGGCACACAGTGTTAATGAAAGTGTTAGTCACTCAGTCGTGTCTGACTCTTTGCGACCCCATGGACTGTAGCCCACCAGGGTTCTCTGTCCATAGGATTTCACAGGCAAGAATACTGGAGTGGGTAGCCATTCCCTTCTCCAGGGGATCTTCCCGACCCAGGGATCAAGCCCGGGTCTTCTGCACTGTAGCAGATTCTTTACTGGCTGAGCTGCCAGGGAGGTCTTGAACACGAGGGTTCAATAAATAATGGTTATCTGAAAGAACAAATACACAGTTTCTATTCTGTTTTTCTTTCCAGGTACTATTTTATCATAAGCATTTTCTTATATGTTATTTGCAAAGATGATTTTAGAATGGTTGCTCTGATCAATATTTAATAAACACATTTAGATCTTATATATCCAATTGTGGGCTTCTCTTCAATGTTGGCAGCAGGTAATCACTTTTTCTAAAGATGCTGATGTTGAGCAATATATTTCTGCAGTTTCCCTTAGGGCATTATGTCTAGATCCTGCAGCATATACTTTTGTACACTGTCAAGGGTGGCAAGTGAGTTAGATTATTGGATATAGTCACAAGTCACTCCTGACCAAATTGCTGAGCATGAAGAATGATTTGACTTGATGGGACACTAAAGAGCCTAAGGTTCCATAAATTTAAAGACGACTGATTTCAGAATGAGAAAACTCCAAAATTGCACCAAGCAGAAGAAATCATATTGGAACAAACGGGAAGCCACACAAGGTGGCTGTTTTGGAAGAAGGCTTCTTTTGAATGTGTATCTTCCACAGTTATCAATCATTCTGAGGTTGGTGGAAAAACATTCAATTTTAAAGACATATTTCTTGGTTCAACTTTCATACAGTTTGCCTCTCAAAGTAAGAACTCTTGGTTTGTTTTTGGGCTAAAAATGCCTGTAGGGGAACTCCGTTGACAGCTGAATAGAGAATGTCTTTATCAGTAATTTCTGGTTTCCAGAAGGTTAAATGATTGAGAAAATTAGAATACTGCCAAGCGAGACTGTCAAGAATAGATATTTAAATTCCTACTATTTGATGTTTGATTCTACATAATAAAATAATGATGGTAAGACCTTTATTTTCTGGGAAACAAAAACTTAAGGAGTGAGCGACAATATCATTTTCAGTGTGTGATGGCTCATAATAAACTTTAAGATCTTGGGGATTGCTAGGTAGGGTTTTCCATTGCCGATACTCATCGCCACCTTTAGAAATTACTCGTATTCCTGCAACACTTAACAGTTTACAAAGACATTTCATGTTCTCTACACTACTTGATCTTCCCCACACACTCGGTAGGTGTGTTGATCTCTAATTTTCAGATGAAATAAACTGAGGTAGAAAGAGCCTATGACTCGCTAAAGGTCAGTCAACTAAATATTTATTCATCTGGAGCACTAAATACCAACCAACCAGGGACACTAAAAGAAGTTTGCAATATACTTCTCTATTATATTTTGAAACATCTGACTGTTTTGATTTGCTGGTTTTATAAAACTGGCTTTAAAAGACACAAAATAGCATAAAGTCTTACCTGGACCATATTTAGAGAAATAAGTAGGTAAAAACAATGCATGTGTTCGCTTTGCTTGAGGGCTAACTTCGTCAGAACACGAGTACTTGGATTTGATAACACAGAAAGGGTACCCACTTCAGCTGTCTCATTTTAAATTGAACATGCACAGTCTTTAGAACTGATTCTTAAATTCTCTTCCTCTCTAGGTTAGATACGTTTTATTGTATCATCGGATGAGAGTAATTTATTTTTTTATTGAAATGTTTGATGGATCTATTTAGAGAATGAGATATTTTAAAATGACATTTATTTGACACACAGTTTTGCCCAAATACAAAGAAAATTAACCCTGGACACAAATTGCATGTTTCAGTTGGTGAAGCTGTTGATCAACAAGTGACTGTGAGCTTGAAAGTCTTTTAAGCCTCACCCCAACCCTTTTCATTAACCTCTACTCTTTTTTCTAAAAACATAGACGCAGTCCAGTCATTATGTGAGCAAGCACTACATTTTAAAGTGTAGGAAGTGGGGCTTCCCTGGTGGTCCAGTGGTTAAGACTCCACCCTTCTGATGCAGTGGGCACGGGTTTGACCCCTTGTCAGGCAACTACTATTAAAATCCTGCTGCATGGCACGGCCTCAAAATATTTCTCCTAAAATGTGGGAAATTGAATAGTATATAAGCTTTCTTATAGTAGAGTAAAAGCCATTTTGTTGTGGGAAACAATAGTTTTTCTCTTCAAGAAATAATTTCAACTGCAGTGGAAGCTTCCCTTCTCTGTTTCATAAAGCTGATGATAACTGCATTCATTTCACAAAGCCACGCTGCTTTAAGAATATTGTGAGAAATTTTTCTTTGCCTTGAGTGCTTGATTTGAAAACATCATCTTTCCACAGGGGCTTCAGTGATAACTGTAATGATTTATTTCTTGGAAAATAAATCTGAAGCACATATAACAAGATGCTGGGATTAAGTAGACTTTATAGCACACACGATTGTTATTTTTAAATATGTCATAACAATTTGTTTGAAATTGCACCTTTTTTTCCCTATGAAATTTTTGCCATAAAAAAGAATGTTAACCCAAATATCCAGAAATTAAAGAAGAGAATGAAATTCCTACTCCCAACAACTTTACAACCATGATGATGTCAGGTGATGGTAATTCTGATAGTCTGATATGTATGCGCATATTGGCATCATTTTATTAAAATGCATATAATGTGTCCCACTTTTTAATTTAACATATCATCTGCGTTTGCTCATTATTCTGCGTATTTTTTCACAAATATCAACTTGGCTGACGGCGGAATAGAAGTTTCAGCTGCCTGTACCCTTTCCTGATTGTTACTCATGTGAATTTCTATTTTGTCACTGCAAGTCATGCTACCACAGGGAACTGTGAAGACAGCTTTCCTTGTGTTTGTGATTATTCTCTTATCAGTTTGGCTTCTTGCTTCAAATGGCTTATGACATCATCGCATGTATTTCTCATTCTGGAGAACTTATCTAAGCAACTTCCTCACCTAAAGGGTCGCCAGGCCAGCGGCTGCCCATGAAGCTGGGCTCAGATGTCACTGTTTCTTATGGATTCAATGGTGTCACCCCTCCCTTACCCCTCCCCGATCCCTCCCTACAATAGAAGATAGAAGTCCTCACCTCCAGTAACTTTGAATGTGACTTTATTTGAAAATACTGGCAAAACCTCAGCAATATAGCAGGTTTGGTTCCAGACCATCAAAATAAAGCTAACTTGACAGTAAAGACAGTCACACAATTATTTTGGTTTTCCAGTGCATATAAAAGTTATGTTCACAGTATACTATAGTCTGTTAAGGGTGCAATAGTGCTATGACTGAAAAATATACATTTCTGAGTTACATATTTTATTGCTGAGAAGTGCGAGCCATCTTCTGGGTTGCAACAAAACTTCCAATTGTTAAAATAAAAAGCAGTGTTTGCAAAGCATGATACTTAGAAGCACAGTAAAACAAGGTATGCCTCTGTAGTCTGTGCAGATGTAATCAAGTTCAGATAAGCCTTTTAGGACTGGTTTTAATCCAGTGACTCATGTCCTCATAAGACAAGGGAAATTCAGGCACAGAGACACACAGAGGGAAGATGGCCACGAGAAGATAGAGGCAAAGGTTGGAGTTACTTTGTCATAGAAAGCCCAAGCCCAGGAACACCTTTGGAGACCACCCTGGTGATCCACTGGCTAAGAGTCCATGCTCCCAACACAGGGGGCTAGAGTTTGGTCTCTGTTCAGGGAAAATCCCATAGTCAAAGGCGCCTGGAGGATTACGGTCCATGGGGTCTCAAAGAGTCTGACGTGACTGAAGCGATGGCTCATGAGCATAAGCGAGGAACTAGATCCCACAGGTTGCAGCTAAGGCTCAGTGCAGTCAAATCAATCAATCAATCAGATAAAAAAAAAAAGTAACACCTTTGGCTTCCAGAAGTTGGAGGAAGCAAGGAAAGATCCTCCCTTAGAAACTGTAGGAGGATTGTAGCCCTACTGTCACCTCAGTTTCTCTCCTCTGGCCTCCAAAACTGCGAGAGAATTAATTTGTGTTGTTGTAGAAGCCCCCAGTTTTGGGTACTTTACTACTGCAGCCCTAGGAAGCACCCTTCTTCCTGGAGTGACAGCCACAAGCCCCTCCCCCACAGTGTTGGCATCCTCTTTCTCTGTTTTATTGTCGTCACAGAAATCTATGAAATGCTCCTGTTCAATCACAGGTTCCTGTGTTTACTGTTCATTTCATGTTTGGTCATTGGCCTCTTCATTTAATTTTTGTTTGTTTTCCCCGCTGGAAAGCAGGGCCTTGTCTGTCTTTCTGTATGGTGCCTGCAAACACCTTTGCCATACCGACTGGTGAGTGAAAAGTATCGAAACATGTGATTTATGCTCATTTGGCACTGCTGTGCACACCAGCCCTCTGATCAGGTGGCTGGACACCTGCCTTCGACCTGAGAGCAACGTTATTTTGTGAGTGGTGACCATGGATATCTGACAGCTGGATTGTGAAAACTGGTATTCAGCATAGGGCACTGTGGAGGCTGGTGCCTTAGATCAAGGAGCTTAAGGTGTCAAGAATAAGAGTTGAATTACATCCAAGGAAAGCAGTGGAAGAGTTCTTTCTTATCTCTATCTACTGCACCTTCTTTGATACAAAAATGCCAACAATTGAGGCCAACAGAGACCTTTCTTCCCTTGTCACTGTCCTTGGTTTTGATGTTACTGTGGGAGGAGAGAGGCTCAGGGAGTTCTTTGATAACCTCATTCTCGCTTGATTCCTTCCTTTTGACCCACATCACATCCTTGCAGTCTGGGCTCTCACGAATAGGACTGAATTGCCTTCTGTAGAAACAGACGTGTGCGTGAGGTGTCACCATCAGACTTCTGACAAGGTGGTGAGGCAGAAACATTGCAGTTCGACCCATTCTTGGGGCAACGTTTTCTCTTCTGGAGAAGATGTGATACATGGGAAGGGGAAGCGATAAGAGCGTGGGACTATTGTGGAGAGCCCATCTCCCCACCCCACTAAGAGTCCGGATGTTCTCAATTTCATACCAGGAAACTGCAGGGAAGTGTGGGTACCTGGCGCTGTCTTCCTCCTTGAGAACCCCTGATCACAGTGGGCAGGCTGCATTTATCTATGTGGAAGTGATACTCTTTTCCGCCCAGACTCTTCCTAGTTTCCCATCTGACTCATCCAAGTATAATCTCCTCTCTGCAGCTTGCTGAATTGAGGATGGCACGAAGAGAAAGCTGTGTTGCTGATCAGTTGAGAGTATACAGAATCTCTTTCATCCTACCCATTGAGCTAGAACATCAGTAGAAACCATCATTGGCATTATATTGGCTTTAACAGATGGTATGTCCTTACTAAGGTCTATAAGACATGATATCAACATGCACGACTGTTACTTATCATCTAAATAATAATACCTGGTTCCTAGCAGGTGCTTTATAAGTATAGTTTGGATCATGAGTGGTGAAATCTGTTCTTATTTTCTCGGGGTTTGTTACGTTCATGGGTACTCTGAAATGGGCACTGATTTTGTGCTGATGTCATCCACTTTGGAACTCATCTCATTTGCTAATGAATGGTGCATATTTAACAGAGAACTTCTCTAGGGCAAAGAGAGGGACAAAGCCCCCCGGGCAGCCATGAGTCCACCCGTGTTCTTTCAGTTCTATGGTCTATCAGCAGAGCCAAAGATGAGAAACAGGTACATTCTTCCAAGCCATTCTTTACAGAGAAGCTAAAGACAGACTTTCAGAATGTTGGATCATGCCCCTCACTGTATTTAACACCCCAGTGGTTTTCCAAATCGCTTGAAATGAAAATGTCCTGACCATATTCTATAACCTATATGATCTGGCTCCTGCCTAGTTGTCCAGTCTCATCTCAAACCTTTTCCTTTTCTCTATGTCAGAGAAACTAGGCTTCCTTCTGTTGCATGAGCCAAAAGCTTATTGTGTTACAGCTCTTACACTTGCTGTTTTGTCAGCATGTTACTGGGGTGTCATTGGAAGGTTGTAGGCAAGGGAGGGCCATGACTTGTTTGACAAATGGATGAATGAATTTGCAGTGACCAGTGGGAGTAAAAGAGGGATAGCCCTTCCAGCCCTTGTGTTATGGTACCTTTTCATTTAAAATAATCAAAAGTCACTATTTGTTAAATCAGTTCATTCAAAGGTGCTTGCTTGAGTCTTATGTTCCCAGAAACATTGAACTTAAAAAAAAGGTACCAATCAAGGGCTTTCTGGTGGCTGTTGAGTAGGCTTGGTTCCTTGTCATCTTGAATGGAACTTCAAAAACCATGACTCACAGAACATACCGTTGGTGAGACAGTTCTTGTCCAGGGCTGTTCTCCTTTCGGTACCTGCATTGTCGCAAGATGTCCCTCCAGGTAGATGCAGCAACATTAAGCACTTGACATCAAGGAGGGAGATCTGAGGATTCTCAAGGAGCTAAGTGTTGAGGCATCACACTATTGAGGCGCATTTAGAGTCATTCCCATCCAGCAGCTCATTCAGTTTTATGAAGCACAGAATTTGACAGAAATAGTCCCAACAAGCTGTACCTCAGGCAACAGTGGAAGATTTCACTATTTAACTGGGCTTATTAAGTTGCTTTGTCACTGACTGTGGATCAAAAATGGCTGTTCATGACGACTGCAGAAGCTATGTATTGAATTGGTCATTCCCTCAGCTCTCAGACGTAGGTTGGTGCGGAATCAGACCTGCTAACTAAATCTAAACCATGGTTCCAGGTGTTGGGAAGGGCTTTCTCTTCCTGACCCAGCAAAATAGCTTGCCTGTCTGTTCAGTGGCTTAGAAAATTAGTTTAAGAGAAGACAGATTTATGATAGACTCTTTCAATGAAATTCTGTACATTGAGAATGATCTGGATTTATATTTAATGGCATAAAAATATACCTAAGGTAAATTAAGCAAAAAACAAAGCTTAAATATATATAGTCTTATAAAATTTTTTATAACAATTATAGATAAGCTTTTCAGCTTTACTGAGATATAATTGAGAGAAAACATATGTTTAAGGTGTAAAATGTAATTTTGATATATGTACTAAAGTCAGTTCATACATCCTTCATCTCACATAATTACCATTTTGTTGTTATAATGAGAACATGAAAGCTCTACCATCACAGCAACTTACAAGTATTCAGTACAGTATTGTTAACTCTAGTTACCATGCTGTACATTAGATACCTGTAACTTTTTCATTTTATAACTGAAAGTTTGTGCCCTTTGACCAGGAACTCCCAATTTCCCTCCCTCCACCCCACAGCCCTGGCATTCACCAGTCTACTCTCTACTTTGATGAGTCCGATGTGAGAAAATTCTATGTATAAGCGAGGTGATACCATATTTGTCTTTCTCTGTCTGGTGCATTTCACTTAACGTAATGCCTTTAAGGTCTATTTATATATTTTGAGAAGGATACAAAGGACATAATCTTGACTATTTTGCAACCAGATGTTGGCAGGGGTCGTTGCCAGCTTGTAGAATTACCTCTATTTCTCTCCAGGGGCAATATCAGCTGGGCTGTGGTGTTTAGAGGTAGACAATTTTAAGGCAGTGACTTTCAAATTCCAGTTTCTATCAGTGGTGCCCTTTCTTCAAATCAAATAGTATGTGAAATGCCAATGCGTAAGACGGATAGGAGTGGAACTGGTCTGCTCTGTCTCTCCTCCATTTCAATGAGATCTTTTCACTAGCCCCCTCCCTCCATTCCACCGCAGTTTTTTCCAGGCACCTCCTAGAAACACTGGATTCTAGGGAACACAGTTTAAATGCCAACACCCTGAGGGAAGAGAGCAAGCCCTGGAGTTGGGTCGTAGAACAATTAACCTAAGACCAGCCATCTGTGTAATGAAAATCCAACCAGCCTGGGCTGCCTTCCCTCACGTCTGCTGTGGTCACAACAGTTAGGGTATTAAATCAAAATATTAAACCAACGCCAAAGTATCCTTTATGGAAGAAGAGTATCTTTGTGCTGCTTAGGTGCCATGAAACTTTAATGTTGGAGCGGACAGATTCAAAGAGGCTTATGATCACAGACCCAGCAGGAAATTGTGTAGCTGTTATGCATGAGCACAAACCCAGTCAGTCAGAAAGAGCTGATACAGAACTTATTGCCGGGGGGAGAGGGTGAGGAGCCTTGTTTGAGCTTCTGAGAATCTATGTGGAAAGATTTTTTTTTTTTTTAATTTTCAGAGCTTTCAGTACAGCAGCTGAGTCGTTTTTCAAGAACTCAGAGGTCCTCGAGGATGTACTTGTAGGGGACAGGGAAGATTGGTGGTCTCTGTACTCTGGGGGCTACCACCAACTTTGATAGATCAGTTATGTTTCCCTTTGGCATATTGGTATTTCATTAAATGTTTCATTTGAAAGGAGATCTGCTGCAGAGAAGCACAACTTTGGAAACTACTGCTTATCATACCCATCAGTGTGCTAACATTGGAGTGTTTAACCATTGGTTCAAGTGTTTATTTCTGTGTGCTCAAAATTAATAAATTTGAAATAGGAGTTTTTTTTCCATGAAAAGGAAAGGGAAAATTTTATGAATTAGTCTTTTGCCTTATTTACAATCATTTATTTCCTGCCAGTGAACTAAAATACAATTTTAGCCATGTTTTCCTTGTTTTTAATTAATATTTAAAAATAAATTATAGAAAGATTGAAAAATGTCAGTATGTATAAAGACAGAAAGAATTTATTCGCAATCTCAGAACTAGAGAAAACTGCCACGAACATTATGGTATATTTCCTTCCAATCTCTTTTCTCTACACTTAGGTATGCGATTAAGTATCTGGCATTGTAGTGTATGTGATCTTTTATTTTCTGTTCCTTCTTAAAAAGTTTTTTTACATTATATTGTGAGCCTTTTCCCTGTCATTAAAAGCTCTATGGTGTGAATGTACCATAATTTATTTTACTACTATGTTCTTTTTGGACATGTAGGTTGTTTTAAAATTTTTGCTTCTGTAAATAATGCAGGGTACCTATTTGTAAATAAATATTTAATAGCATTTTATATTTTCTCTCAGGTAGAGTCATAGAAATACGTTGTTGAGCAAAGAGTAGGAGGGAGTGCCTAAAGCTCTTCACATTCAGTGTCCAACTTCATGCCAACATATTCTCCCATCTGTAGTGTGAATGGTTAATATTACTGCTTCTGCCTTGGCAGTGCATGTTAGCATTACTCTGTTTTTTTGCAATTTGATCCATTCATTTAAGAAATATTTACTAAGCACCTAATTATGTTCCAGACCCTATTCGGAAAAAGGTGGGTATGGTAGGAATAAGACAAAGTTAATTTCCTGGAATTTATATTCTAGAAAGGAAAGTGAAAGTCAAAGTGTTAGTCGCTCAGTCGTGTCTGACTCTTTGCGACCCCATGGATGGTAGACCGCCAGGCTCCTCTGTCCATGGAATTCTCCAGGCAAGAATGCTGGAGTGGAGACTGACAATAAACAAATGTAAATTTACACCCATGGTATAATAGGTTAAGAGGACTATTGCTAAGCTGCTCCTGGAGTATACCTTGGCAGATGGTGTGGTGGGGGCCCCTGGTGAAACCTATCACCAGGTAGCCCCGAGGCCCCTTTCAGACTCTTGGGCTGGCTGTATTCTACATTTGGGCCACTTTATTCTATTTTGCAGCTAAGTATATTTGTTCACTAGTTTATTGTTTTTTCGTCTTCATAAACCCTTCAGGATTTGCACCTTTATCGTAGGTATCCACATTAGTGAGGTATTTTCATTCTTTTACCATTTCAGTAACTGTCATAATTTATATGTCACACATATTTTTTGTTTTCAGAGAGACAAAAAGATATGCTGTATGGGAGGGGCATGATTACTTGAGTTTTTTGTGTGCCTTTTTCTTCTTTGTTGTTATTTCTTTCCAAGAAGCTAAGAAATAAAAAAGAAACAGTAGTACCTTCATGCCACCTTTAGTGTTTGTCATCATGTGGTGAGAAAAGGAAAATGAGATTTCTGAAAATGCTGGGGGCTTCACGTCTGAGTGTTAGTCACTCAGTTGTATTCAACTTTTTGCGACCCCATGGACTGTAGACCACCAGGCTCCTCTGTCCATTGGATTCTCCAGGCAAGAATACTGGATTGGGTTGCCATTCCCTTCTCCAGGGGATCTTCCCAACCCAAGAATCAAGCCCGGGTCTCCTGCATTGGCAGATGGATTCTTTACCATCTGAGTCACCAGGGAAGCTCTCATGTCTTCAGAGTATGTATTTAACATGGTGTTAGAATTAAAACATCTTCTCTTGAACTTGATAGTACTGAGAGATACTCCTGCTGTGTTAAGGGTGTGAAAGTAGATCCTGTAGGTGCTCTTGTGCAGGGCAGAGAGGCTGGTGTGTTCAGGAGCATGCTGTGCAGGCTGCCCCACCCTAAATAGCTCTGTGGCCTTGGGCAAGTTCCTTCATTTCCCCGGGCTCAGACTGTCCGTTCTATAGATTCTGAAGATTAAGTGAGTTAGTAAATGAAAAGTGTTTAGAACTGTGCCTGGTCCATAAAAGAGCTGAATAAATTTTGTTGGTATTGTTTAGTCGCTAAGTCCTGTCTGACTCTTTGTGGCTCCATGCACTACAGTATGCCAGGATCCTCTGTCCTCCACTATTTCCCAGAGTTTGCTCAAACTCACGTCCATTGAGTCCGTGATGCCATCCAACCATCTCATCCTCTGTCTCCCCCTTCTCCTTTTGCCCTCACTCTTTCCCGGCATCAGGGTCTTTTCCAATGAGTCAGCTCTTTGCATCAGGTGGCCAAAGTATTGGAGCTTCAGCATCAGCCCTTCCAATGAATATTCAGGCTTGATTTCCTTTAGGCTTGACTGGTTTGATCTCCTTGCAGTTCAAGGGACTCTCAAGAGTCTTCTCTCACTTCCCAATCCAAAAGCATCAGTTCTTCGGTGCTCAGCCTTCCTTATGGTCCAACTCTCCCATCCATACAGTACATTTTAGATAATATTAATAACTACTATTATTATTTACTATATCTGAGAACTGCTCCCAGACCTTGATCCAATTAAACTATGGATTTGTCTGACTTTTCTTACTCGATTTTCTAGCTATGCACATTCATCTAATTCATCTGATGGCTTTGCTCTCGAACTTCCCAGGAGATCTGATTTTTGTCTTGTCTTTGCTTTCTTAGCATATTCACTGTCTCTTACCCTTAGGCTACAACAGTCTCCCCGTTCTCTTTCCTAACACAGTAAGTGCTCCACCAGACACTCAAAACTTTGCTCAGCTCCCCTGGCTCAACAAGCATGCAGTGACCTCTATTATGGGTCACCTGTGGCCTCACTCGATATGCAGTTAGATCTGCTGAGATAATCTCTTCTGATTGGTGCAACTCACAGGGTCAGGTGATGTTTCCTTCTCCATACCTTCAGCCTCCTCCCCCAGTTCTCCAGTTTCCAGAGGCTGGGAACATTTTAAATGACATTGTCATTTAAGTTGATGAACTTTGGATCCTTGGGGGAAACTCTCCCTCATCTCATGCTTCTGAACACATTTTCTAGGTGTTTCTGTTTATTTTTGCTTCCGTTCTGCTGGCATACACATTCTGTGTTGGAGAATTGTCCTTGGACACATGGGCAGGTTGAGTTGGCCCATGGACTGGTGCTTCTCACCTTGGCTACAATTGGAATTATCTTGAGAAACTTGGAAAATATCGTTGTTGGGTTCCCAATATCAAATACGACAATTTAACTGATACTCAAGCTAAAACTCCAATGCTTTGGCCACCTGATGAGAAGAGCCAACTCATTGGAAAAGACCCTGTAGTTTTCTTTTTCTTTTTTTTAACACGCCTTCTAGTGGATTCCAGTGCATGCTAAAATTTAACAACTGCTAAACTTGAGTGTATGACCTGATCCTGGGGCTGTTTAACACTCTTCAGTTGGGCTTCCCAGGTGGCCCTACTGGTAAAGAACCTGCCTGCCTGTGCATGGGTTCGATCCCTGGATTGGGAAGATTCCCTGGAGGAGGGCATGGCAATTCATTCCAGTATTCTTGCCTGGAGAATCCCATGGACAGAGGAGCCTGGCGGGCTACAGACCATGGGGTCACAAAGAGTCAGACACAACTTAGCAATTGAGCAAAAGCAAAAAAAATAAAAATAAAAATGGTTCTCCTGTGCAGCCTGTGTTGAGAACAGTTGCAGTGGTTCTCTCTGGATGGCATAATCATAAGAGTTACCAGCTTTTAAAGATTAGTCGAGCTTTTGATAACAAAGGTTCTTCCCAAATAGAATTAATATTTTTCATCCATTTGTGAGCTCCTACATGTGCTAAGTTGAGTTACCCGATTGTCCCTGAATGAAGTTTTCAGCTTTCTAAGGCAGGAGAGTTTTGCTGTTGATCCCTGTTTCGTCTTTTGGAGAATGATCTATTATTTATAAAGTTTTGGCATGGGATAGGGAGTTCAGTCTTTGGTTGCGTTTCACCGAGTTCCTGTTGAAGTCTTTTTATATGAAAGACTCGACAGACGAGACTTGAAGTTAAATGTATTGATTTGCATATTGATTTCCTGTGAATCTTGAGGTTGCCACTGTATATCACACCCGACCAGAATCTGCTCTGTTTGGATAAGAAAGATAATTCAGACAGTTGGGTTTATTGCCCAGGCTGTTAAATTGCAAAATAAAATAAAAGTTGTCAACCATTTTCGTTTATGGCTGTTGGAAGAAAGGCTCAGATTAAAGTTAACGTTGAAGAGGCTGAATGTTGACAGGCTGTATTTCTTTACTCTGGATTCAACAGTTCTGTTCATTTCTGAAACAGCCTCAGTTAATTCTGTAGCAGTGGTTGTCTACTGAACATATTTAGAATCCCCTGGTGGGTTTGTTAAAACACAGATCACTGGGCTTCAGAGTTTCTGATTGAGCAGGTGGAAGGTGAGACCTGAGACTTGGTGTCTAACAAGGTCCCAGGTGACATGGCTGCTCCATGGCTGGTGGAGCTGAGAGGGCGGGGGGGGTGACACTTTGAAAAGCACTGTTCTAAAGCATTTTGTATGGCATTTCATAGTACTTTATTCTGTAGGAAATATCTGAGGGGAAAATGGTAAAATTTATCTTTATAGGGATTACCCGGGACTGTGTTTCATCAGAGGAAGTAGAAATATGCCAGAATAACTTAAAAATGTTTCCTCTACAAATTTGATACTACCTTGATTCCATGTGTAGTGATGGGGCCCCAGAGTAGATACACAGAAAGCGGAGGTTTATCTGTCTCAGTGAATTGTGAGGCTTTTATGACCTCACCACGTCCATGTACATTATGGGAATATTCTCTGAAATGCCTAATTCAAAGGACAAATGCTTTTAGAAAATGACGTCAGTGTAGCAATGGGTCCACATGAGAGGACCTTTTTCAATCTCCTCCTATCATATCCCACATAGAATTACGACCCTTGGTGAATAACTAAGGCCATTTTCTGGGTCCTTGGCATCTACAGCTAAAGCACCAGAAATGAAGTTGTAAACATTTCTGTTGCAACTGAATGCTTTCAATTTCTGGATGTCCAAGTATACCTTTACAATACCATATATCACCTAATATGCAGCATTTGCCCAGACAAATTCTAAGTTACACAACTCCTTTAAGAGAGAGAAAAGAAGGAATCCTTATACACTACATTTGAAGTCCTAAGAGCCTACAAAGCAATGTACTACTGAAAAGAAATACACAGTACCCCCAGAACCTCCAGATCCTATTTTAGAGAAGGCAACTATCTATCATAAACATGCCTCTAATAAGCCTGAATTAGAGAAACACAGAGCCTATAGTGAAGGCTTCTAATGAAGAGACAGATTATACAGTAAATCCCCTACATACGAACAAGTTCCATTCTAAGAGCATGTTCATAAGTCCAATTTGTTCATAAGTCCAATCTGTAAGTCTGACAAAGTTAGTCTAGATTCCCAACTAACACAGTCAGCTATGTAGTACTGTACTGTAATAGGTTTATAATGCTTTTATAACATATAATATAATAACACAAACAATATGAATGTAAAAAAATAAAGACAAAATATAAAGAAAACATTTTTAATCTTAGAGTAGTACAGTACCTTGAAAAGTACAGTAAAGTTCAGTCCAACAGCTGGCATAGAGGGGCACATTCGAGCCTGAAAAATTTGCAACTTGAAGGTTCCTATGTAGGGTACTTAAGATATATCCCATTTGCTGCAGGATAATTCTGCATAGGCCTCTCTTGTGTCTTCATGTTCCTCTAGGGCTGTCCCTTGAACTTAACTGTTTCAGATAAACATTTCAAGGATGTTTGTACAGTGAACAGCTTTGGAAGATAGAGCTAGATGCACCCTGCCCCTGCCACTCTTGAACCAAGGTTAGATATCTGTACTGCTCCATACCCTGCTATCCATACTATAAGAGATCTGAGTTCCCTAAGCTCAATCTTCCCTAAGTGCAATCTACCACCTCAGCAGGTGTCACCAGACCCTCTTCACATCACCCTGTTGGCACTGTAGCCTTGGGGAATGGTGCAAAAAGGCTAACACTTTGGCCATTGCTCTTTCTGTGAGTAATAAGCTGTCCTTTGCCCATGACTATGGAGTCCTGTGTCTTCCATTCAGCATCCACAAAACTGGAGCAGGTTGACTTTGTTAATTTAGATCTGGGGAAAAATAACAGAGCATTCATGTTTTTTTTTTTAATTTATTTATTTTTAATTGGATAATTGCTTTAAAATGATGTGTTGTACATCAACATGAATCCGCCATAGGTATACATATGTCCTCCTGGCTTTTGAAACTGCCTTCCACCTCCCTTCCCATCCCATCCCTCTAGGTTGTCACAGAGCTCCATGTTCGAGCTCCCTGAGTCAAACAGCAAATTCCCACTGGCTGTCTCTTTTACATAAGGTAACGTATATGTTTCAATGATACCCTCTCAATTCATCCCACCCTCTCCTTTTCCAACTGTGTCCACAAGTCTGTTCTCTAAGTCTGCGTCTCCATTGCTGTCCTGGAAATAGGTTAATCAATATCATCGTTCTAGATTCTATATATATGTGTAAATATATGATATTTGTTTTCCTCTTTCTAACTTACTTCACTCTGTATAATAGGCTCTAGGTTCATCTACCTCATTAGAACTGACTCAAACGCATTCCTTTTTATGGCTGAGTAATATTCCATTATATATGTACCACAACTTCTTTATTCATCTGTAGATGAACATCTAGGTTGCTTCTTGTTATTGTAAATAGTGCTGAAATGAACACTGGGGTATGTGTCTTCTTAAGTTATGGTTTTCTCAGGGTATATGCCCAGTAGTGGGATTGTTGAGACCATTCATGATTCTTGACACTGCTTTCCCTCATCTCAGTATCTAGCACAGTTGGCTCCTTTATGACATGCTGTCTTGGGAATTATTCTTTTCCTTCTGAGCAGTTATTTTTGTATTTGTACCTTCTGTACTTTCATTAGTATGAATATTTGGTGTATATTCATCTTCTCCACTAGACTTACTGAAACCAGGATTATGTACTCAGTTTTAATTTATTTTGTTCTTGTTTGAAATTTTAGTGCCCTGCAGAAAACCTGGCACATGGTCAGAACTTAACAAAATTTAGTGACTGATGGAAGGAATGGAGACTTCGTTGGTTAGTTTTTGTGGCAAGTTGGATTTCCTGGGAAAAAGACTCTGAGAAAGAGAAAAAAATGCAGAAAGTCTATTGGGATGAACTCCTGTGGAATGTAGAAGAGGAAAGCAAGACTGTATAAAAGCATTCATTCTCAAGAAATTCCCATCCATTCCAACAGGGAACTTCCTTCAGAGTTGTCCTGAGTTGAGGCAAATAGCCAAGACCTTCAGAAGCCCTCATCGACCATCTGTTGGATGCAGCTTCCCCGGTTAGGGGTGCAACCATAGATGAGGCCATTTTCAAAGAGGACTGATGTTGAGGGCTATATTCAGGTGATGTTCCAACATCTGGGTTAATAACTGAAAGGTGATTTGGGAGGTATGTCGCACAGTACACCCCTGTGACCTTCAGTACATTTATGTTCTTGGTACAAGAGTCAATGAGGGATGGTACTTCTCTTACTATTGCTTTCTGTGGCTCCAGTGAGCAGTTTGGAGTGGGGAGTATGGCATCTCATTCATGCAAACTTTTAAGAAGCTCACCCTGTCTCCCATGGAATGTGAAATGACACACACGTTCTAAACAGGCTTGGTGGAGGTTGGTAGAATAATCTGTTTAAGAACCATGTGATTCAAGTACCTGAAGACCACTCTCGTGTGCATGAGTTTTTGACATAAAGGAAGAAGACCTTGAGTGTTCTGTTTTAAAATTTTCAACATATTTATTTAAAAAAATTTTTTTGCTGTGCGGGCTTTTCTCTAGTTGCAGAGTGTGTGGGCTTCTTGTTGTGGTGGATTTTCTTATTGAAGAACACGCGCTGTAGGGTGAGAGGGCTCAGTAGTTGTGACACCTGGGCTTAGTTTCTCCTTGGCCTGTGGGATCTTCCCGGGTCAGGGATCAAACCCCTGTCTCCTGCATCGGCAGGAGGATTCTTTAGTCCTGAGTCACCAGAGAAGCACTTGAGCATTCATTTCTTATTCCTCCTTCCCACACGTTCTGTGCTTTAAATGCCTTGAAATCTACATACAATACCTGGCTTTTTTCCTACATTTCAGTTCAGTTAGGTCGCTCAGTCGTGTCCGACTCTTTGTGACCCCATGGACCACAGCACGCCAGGTCTCCCTGTCCATCACCAATTCCCAGAGTTTACCCAAACTCATGTCCATCGAGTCAGTGATGCCATCCAACCATCTCATCCTCTGGCATCCCTTTCTCCTCCCGCCTTCAATCTTTCCCAGCATCAGGGTCTTTTCAGATGAGTCAGCTCTTCTCATGACGTGGCCAAAGTATTGGAGTTTCAGCTTCAACATCAGTCCTTCCAATGAACACCCAGGACTGATCTCCTTTAGGATGGACTGGTTGGATCTCCTTGCAGTCCAAGGGACTCTCAAGAGTCTTCTCCAACACCACAGTTCAAAAGCATCAGTTCTTTGGTGCTCAGCTTTCTTTATAGTCCAACTCTCACATCCATACATGACTACTGGAAAAACCATAGCCTTGAGTAGACAGACCTTTGTGGGCAAAATAATGTCTCTGCTTTTTATATGCTGTCTAGGTTGGTCATAACTTTCCTTCCAAGGAGGAAGCATCTTTTAATTTCATGGCTGCAATCACCATCTGCAGTGATTTTGGAGCCCACAAAAATAAAGTCAGCCACTGTTTCCACTGTTTCCCCATCTGTTTCCCATGAAGTGATGGTACCAGATGCCATGATCTTAGTTTTCTGAATTTTGAGCTTTAAGCCAGCTTTTTCACTCTTCTCTTTCACTTTCATCAAGAGGCTCTTTAGCTCTTCTTCACTTTCTGCTGTAAGAGTGGTGTCATCTGCATATCTGAGGTTATTGATATTTCTCCCAGCAATCTTGATTCCAACTTGTGCTTCATCCAGCCCAGAGTTTTTCATGATGTATTCTGCATATAAATTAAATAAGCAGGGTGACAGTATACAGCCTTGACGTACTCCTTTCCTGATTTGAAACCAGTCTGTTGTTCCGTGTCCAGTTCTAACCGTTGCTTCCTGACCTGCATACAGGTTTCTCAAGTGGCAGGTCGGGTGGTCTGGTATTCCCATCTCTTGAAGAATTTTCCACAGTTTATTGTGATCCACAAAGTCAAAGGCTTTGGCCTAGTCAATAAAGCAGAAATAGATGTTTTTCTGTTTTTCCTATATTTAAACCCTTGCAAGTGCTGTTTCCTGGGACCAAAAACGCCAGTGTCTCTATCTTGCTTCCCTCACTCTTTTCTATCCCCTTCTAAGCATGCTTTGAGGCTAAGCTCAAATGTTGCATCTTTTGCAAAACGTTTTCTGAATTTCTCCCCCAACTTTCCCCGCAGGCTTGTTTGTGCTCTGGGTATTTTGTAGAGACTTCCCCTTAGCCATTTTCACTTGGCTGTGATTTCATTATGTCTCTGTCTACTAAGGAACGGAGTTTTTCTTGTGGACAGAGACTATATTTTATTCACGTATCCCCAGACCTGATCACAAGGCCTGGCATCAGTGCCATGCAGGAGTTGGCTCCTAATGACTTGTGAGTGCCAAAGGTTAAATTTTCAGGAAGATTGTGAGTGGGTTTTACGATATAGCCATTACTAGACACAGAATTACATAAAACTGTCATTAAATACATTTTATCAAAAGACAAAGAAATACTGCAGACTCACCTCTTCCCAGTCGTTTTTCTGCCTTTTGCTGTTAGCCATGCTGTTGAAGTTATTTACATCTCCGTTGTCCGTAGCGGGGACCTACTATAAAGGGATGAGCACTGAGCATCCATTGCCAGCTCCATGTTTAGGGAGGTCATGCTGGTTGATTGAAACTGGCCACAGTTAGAGGAATTTCCTATGGATGTTGCCAGATACTACAAACCAGGGCTCCATCTCAAACGGAACAGATTGTTGAACATTTCATAAGCACGTCGTCTCTGTACCTGCCACAAAGTGGTGCTTGATGAATGTTAGCTGAAGTTAGGGAATAGGAATTTTGGAAAATATCATTTAGGCTGAGCATGAGGTGGGCGGCTGTGGAAGCCCAGAAGGAGATTGGATCTGGGACTGTTAAGGATTACAACTAGGGGGACGAGCCCATGGTCAACCACTTAAATAACTATTCTCACTCTATCTACCATAGATTCTTTTTTTAAAAAAACTTAAATCCTTTAAATTTTTTTTAAACTTTATTTTTAATCTGAGGATGATGACTTTACAATATTGTGACGGTTTCTTCTGTTTGTCAGCATGAATCAGCTATAGGTATATATATGCTCCCTCCCTCTTAAATCCTCCTCCCTCCCCATCTGACCCCTCTAGGTTGTCACAGAGTACCGGCTTTGGGTTCCCTGTGTCATACAGCAAATTCCCACTTGCTATCTGTTTTGCATATGGTAATGTATATGTTTTCATGCTACTCTCTCAAATCATCCCACCTTCTCCCTCCCCAACTGTGTCCAAAAGTCTGTTCCCTATGCCTTTGAAAAAAAAAATTATTCATTTGTTTTTGGCTCCACTGGGTCTTCATAGCCGCCAGGGCTTTCTTGAGTTTTGGTCAGCAGGGGCTACTCTTTGCTTCAGGGTGCAGGCTTCTCATCGCGGTGGCTTCTCTTATTACAGAGCACAGTCTCTAGGGCACGTGGACTTCAGTACTTGTGGCGCTCAGGCTTAGTTGTCCTGTGGCATGTGCAGTCTTGCCTGATTAAGGATTGGACCCTTGTCCCCTGCATCAGCAGGTGGATTCTTACCCACTGGACCACCAGGGAAGTCCTGCAATATATTCTTGCAATGAGCAATGTATGGGACCTGGCATGTTTTCAAACATGCTCTTCAAGGTCTGACACTTGATATTTAGTCTCTAAGTTAATTCCAGAAGCTGATGGTATCTGCAATAGAATGTGCACTGAGAAAGATTGACTTTTATTGTCTTAATTTTTAGCTGAAACCTCAAGACAGGCCCTGAGCGACTGCATGAAATTTTAATTGCAAACATGATTTCTTTTGATTGCCATATGGCTGTATCATAATGTATATTTACTCTTTCTGAACCACTGGGTGTGAATATCCTAGGATGACAGATACGGTTAGTGGTGCTGTTGTTGAGGTCGCTAGATGGGATGGCAGATGTTTTCTTAATGTGTAGAGATCAAGGGCTGTGTCTGCAGAACCAAGTGAGCTGAGAGATAGGAGGAATTACTTGTGATTCTGCCCCAAATGTCAGGGTCTGAGGAGGACGGGTTGGTGCACGAGGTTGAAGTGGCAGCTGAGTCTCTGTTTCATTTAAAGATACAGGGCTTCTCTAGTCTATTCTGGGCCAAAGGAGACGTTTTAATATATTTGTTAACATGAAAGCTACATTTAATTTCCTTATCATGATGTAAATTTATACTTCTCCTAAAATAAAATTAAAAAGGCAATACAGCAAGAAATAAACTTTTTGTGCCTGTTCAGGTGTGTCTAACTCTTCACAGACCCCATGGACTGTAGCCCACCAGACTCCTTGGTCCATGCAGTTTTTCAGGCAAGAATAGTGGAGTAGGTTGCAGGGGATATTCCCAATCCAGGGATTGAACCCATGTCTCTTGTGTCTCCTGCATTGGCAGGCAGATTCTTTACCACTGTGCCACCTGGGAAGCACGAGAAATAAAGAAGAAAATAAAAATATAAATCACCTGATATCCTATCACTTTGAATTAACTCTTAAAAAGTTTTGGTATTTATCTGCCCAGATTTTCAATACATTCTTGGTCCTATCAGTCCAAAAGATTGCATTGAATTTTAGTTTCCATGGTTGATATTTACAAACATTAAATTTCCTGCAGTTCCTACATACAAATAAATAGAATTTTAATATTATGTTTCATGGAACATCAGCCTCATGGAGGCTCTGATGTCTTTTTTTTTTTTAAAGAGGCAAATATTTTTGAACTTACTTATCATCATTCTGTTTGTAGGGTTTTGTTTTTGCTTTTGGCTATACTCTGTGGCATGTGGGAATCTTAGTTCCCCTGACCAGGGCTCAAACCCTCGCCCCATACAGTGGAAGCACAGAGTCTTAACTACTGGATTTGAGACTTGCACTCTAGTATGGAGCCATGACTACCTTTGTTTCCACTGGAAGTTATGGGAGTGGATTGAAGAGGTGGGAAAATGTGGGGTCCTTTGGCGCCTTAACATTGCTGGTGGAAGCTGGAAATGTGTGATGGGTTTTTAGTTTTTGGCTCACTTGTTCAACACGCATTCCACTGACAATGTATCAGGTTCTGGTGTCCCAGAGAAGAGTAAGACATAGCCACTGCTCACATCCTAGTAGTAGACACAGAATGGAAACAAATAAATGACAATAGGGCATGGTAATTGCTCTTACAGGAGTTTTACTTTTTATTTTTTTAAAGATATATATATATATACACATACACACACACACACACACACACATATATATTGCTTTTTGGTGTGGACCATTTTTAAAGTCTTCATTGAATTTCTTGCAGCACTGCTTCTGTTTTATGTGTTTTTTTTTTTTGGCCGCGAGGCATGGGGGATCTTAGCTCCCTGACCAGGGATTGAACCTGTACCCCCTGTATTGGAAGGCAAAGTCTTAACTGGACCGCCAGGGAGTCCCTTATATGGGGATTTTAAACAGCGATCTGTGGGACCACAGAGGATGTAGTCATTATCTTTCTGGGAGGAACTAGGGTAGTATGCATCCCTACGTGCTAAGTCACTTCAGTTGTGTCCGACTCTTCACGACTCCATGGACTATTGCCCGCCAGGCTCCTCTGTCCATGGGATTCTCCAGGCAAGAATACTGGAGTGGATTGTCATGCCCTTCTCCAGGGCATCTTCCCGATCCAGGGATCGTACCCACATCTCTTAGCTTCCAGTGCTGGCAGGTGAGTTTGAGTTCTTTACCACTAAGCCCACCTGGGAAGCCTAATTATTTAAATCCTTTTCTGTAACAAATGAAAATTCAACATAAACTTAAGGACAAAACCAAACAAACACAATCCAAGCTCTCAAATATAACCACTCAGAGTATGCCTCTTATTCTCCTTGACTATTTCTTCCTTGGTGAAGTTTTAATTCTTCCGGAAGCTCTCCCCATAATATGGCAGAAGTGGTCGTCTCCAGTTGTTGGATGATTTTTATCAGACCCTTCATTCATGCCTCTATTCTGGAGTGTGGAGGGAGGACACTGGCCCAGCTGCTGTTGCACGTCCACGTTTGAATCAGTTCCCGTGTCTAGGGCGATGCCATTCTCACCGACCAGGCTTAGATCATATTGTTACTGACCAGGTTTCTGGGCCTTCCCCAATCAATAGAAATTAACTGTTTATTAATAGTTAATAAAGGCCAGACAAGAAATTCAGGCAAGGCTTTACAGGGGCCCCTGCTGCAGCAGGGAGGGGCAAGAACAAACAATAGATTCACTTGCCTGTTTGTGGGTGGGTGAGCTTGTTCCTTATATGGAGTGGAGGGGGGCGGGGTGAGGCTAGGGGTCGTCCAGGGGTCAGGCTGGAGGGGTGGCTTAGGTGTTTGGCCCCCCTTTAGGTGGTGTTGAGTGCAAGGGCCATGCGCAGTACCCTGCTATGGCTCCTGACCCCTTGCTTCTGCTCCAGGCTCTTTAAAAGTGGCAGGTGGGTTTTTTTGGCCTCTTTGTATCTTTTGGGTCCAGAATTTGCCCCAGCTGCACATGCACACAGTTATTTTTAGTCCCACACCGTTTCTTTGTACTTCTAGCTGGAGGAGAGATGTGTCCTGGTGCAGGTATTGCAGCACTGAAGCCAACAGTCCCAGGTCCCAGGCCGCAGTCTGTCTCAGTGGAATCTCTCCTATAACCTCTTGTGAATTGTATGCGCTGAGAGCAGGGGAAGGAGGCCCCCTGAACTGGAAGGAGTAGACAGTGGTAGCTGTCTCCTACAGGAAGGACTCACCCTAGAGGTGACAGCTGGCTTGCACTTGGCAGGATGAACCAGGTAAAAAGCTTTGAGTGTCAGGGGCATGATGTAGATGGCTGAATTAGGGTATACAAAAGAGAAAGGGGATTTGGGTGAGGCTAGAAACAGCGGGCCTAGGAGTCCAAATTTTGAAAGACTGTTTTGACTAGACCAAGAAATTGGTATTTATCCTTCTAGGTATTTATCCTTCTAGGATCAAAGGTTAGCTTTGATTGTTAGGAAGACAGCTCTGGTGAGAGAAAAGGAGATGGCTGTGAATGGATAGAACCTGGTTTTGTCAGAAAGATGGGTCGTCTGAGGGTTGCCAGCTGCAAAGTGGTGGCTTGGGGCCCCTGGGCTGAGGATTGTGAGAGAGAAAATGCCAGTGGATTAGCAGCACCCAACATGTGATGTGAGGGCTTCTCAGGTGGCTCAGTGGTAAAGAATCCGCCTGCCAATGCAGTAGAGTCGGGTTCATTCCCTGGCTTGGGGAGATCCCCTGGAGAAGGAAATGGCAACCCAATTTCAATATTCTTGCCTGGGAAATCCCATGGACAGAGGAGTCTTCTGGACTCTGGTCCATGGCATCACAAAAGACTCACCAACTACGCAAAAGAGTTAAACATGACTTACCAACTAAACAACGACAATCATCTGATTTAGGATGGAGAATCACAGCATGCAGGCTATGTATTCTATGATACTTTCAAGCTATGCCAATGAGGAATTATCAAAGTATCCCCACCACCCCAGCAGATTCCTTTTCTTTCCAAAAAGGAGAAAGAAAAATCTCAGTGACTTCATGTTCCTTATTATTTATTGATTCACTACCACCGTTGTCTGATTATTAATTGATAATAGACTAGAAAAACTCATACTTCCATGTGGCTTCCTTTATATATCAATGAAACAATTGAATGTTGCTATTTGCTCCAATATAAATATAATATAATTTTTGTAGAAGTAGGAAATTCTTGTTTGAAAAGGTCTTCCTGAGAGGGTATTAGGAAACATACTGCATGGTATTCCCTGTGGTCACAGCCATCTCAGGCCCCCTGCTCTTTGGTCTTGGCTTATAAATTTTCATCTCATTTCTCTGGGCTTACGTTTTAAGGCTCAATAATAAATGGTATTAGGTTGAACTGCCTCTGTGTAGGTTTTCTATTCTTAGCATATGGGTGAATAGATGAATTTATCATGCTATTAATCTGTCACCCTTCAGCAGCCATAAATTCAATTTCATACATTAACATGTGACTCCCGAGGGGATAGGGTAGATCTCAGGCCACAAATAACAAGTTATTAAAGTTGTAGATGGATGTGTGAATGACTGTGAGGAACAGAATTAACTCATGGAATTTTTAAAATGACTGTTTTTAAATGGACAGTCCATGAGTTCCCTCTTCACATGTGTCAAACTAAGAAAAGCAGGGCCACCAGATTCTTCAAGCTTGGACCTTTACCTGACTTTTGAACTTTTTCTCTGACTTCAGTCCCCTTCTATGCTACGTCCCTGAGATCCTCGCTTCTGTTGACAGTTCCTTTGAAGGTGCCATCCTGCTTCAAAATGATGTTTCCATTCATGCCGTTGCATCTCTCTGGCATGATCTTCTTACCCCATCTGCTCACTTACATTTTCCAAAGCCCAATTCATTTGTCATTTCTGGGAGGCATGACTCCATGACCCTCTTCCTTCTCTCCTTCCTCCACGTTAAATGTTCTTCCATGATTCCCCTGATCCTGCTTGATGGTTCTTTTACATTTATTTAGCTATCTTTGCCACTTGCCTATGAACTTAGTCGGGACGTGCATTATATTCTATTGTGGTATTCTGCAATGTACTGGGAGATCAATCAATGCCTGCTGGATCGATTTGAAAGCCAATGTCCCAGGTGTTCCAGAAGACTCTTATAAGTCTGAGTAAATAGTGAAAAAACAAATTGAGAATAGCTCCACTTTCTCAGTCTTCTGATGCCAGAGGCATGAAAGACCTCAGTATGAAGAGGTTTCTATTTCAAGATGTTCCAGTGGAGTCTGTTTTCCTCTTATTTTACTTTTGGCTGGTTGGATAAAAGCACAGTTGCTTCTGAAATGGAACAGTAGATCAGGGATGTGTTAGTCACTTCCATTAACTTCTCTCTCTTCCTAAGTGCCTGGGAACGTGGGCACTCTTTGCATCTCGTTGCGGTGGCTACCCGGGGTCAGAGGCTTTGATTTCTGATGCTCTGTGTGTAGCCTCCAGCAGATCACATCCTGCTTGCTCTTCCTGGTGATGTTTTATTCATTAGAGCGTGGCCAAATGGAAACTATATCTTTAGATGTTAAAATCTAAAGCGAACTTCTGGATATTAAAAAAAAAAAAGAATCCAAGCCAAGGTGCAGGAATTGAGCTATTTATTTCTCCCTTCCTGACTTCAGAACGGGACTGGGGCAAAACATGTTTAGGGACTCTTGCCTGTAATGGGAGAGTGCTTCCCTGGTTACCCTGTATAAAGTACTGTCCTATCCCTCTTCTTTCACTCTGCTTGATTTTTTTTTTTTTTTTTTGGCTGCACTGCTCAGCATGTGGAACTTCCCTGACCACAGATCGAACCAGTGCCCCCTGCATTGTGAGCACACAGTAGGTGCTTAATAAATCTGTGCCGATTAAATGGAAGATTGTACTTATTACCACTTCCCATAGAGCCCTCACCACATACTGTCCCAGGCAAGGTGGTAAATACTTGTGCTACATTACTTTGCATCTTTCTCACACCATGCAACCAGTAGAGTATTGTGCCATTTCCACTTACCCTGGAGGAAGGGAAGCTTAGAGAGATCTAGTAAGTTGCCTGAGGTTTCACAACTGGTCACTGGTAAAGGTAAATAATGCCAGAGCCTGAGTTTTTGATCAGGATGCTGTTTGTGATGGGTAGGTCTAGGTTCACAGTCTAATCTCTGAGGTTAAGTAATATTGTTTTCTGTGCAGTATTCTGGCATTTAGAGTCCCATGCCGTCCAATTTCTTCTTTTCCCCTCATAAAAATAATAATTGCTAAGCCTTAAACATTTTTAGCTTTCAGGAACTACATCAAGTCCTGTACCTAAATTATCTTATTTGATCCTCAACATAAATTCACACAGTAGGTTTTATTATTCCCCTTGCACAGATGGAGAGAGGAGATTCAGGTAGGTTGAGTGACTTAGAGCCACATTGCTATAGTATAGTTGGGACTTGAACACAGACTTCCTGGTTCTGGTGTCCGTTTTCTGATTTGTAACGCTGTTCTTTCTCCAGAGATTCCCTATGTGCTATTTTATAGCCAAGCAGAAGGAATTACTGGTACAGTCTTAAGAAATTAATTTCTGTACAATGGAAAGGATTAATCTCAGGGAACTTTATGATGGTTGAGTTACATGGAGAGAACTGCATTAGTGCATTGGAGGCACATTCTAAGAGGAAAGAGCATCCTTTGGAGGAGAGAAGGAAGAGGGGCTCAGGAGCTCTTTATTTGTACGATTGAACAAAAGAGATCCTTACTTGTAGAGGGAAAAACAGGTGAGGGGCTCATGATGGTTCAGAGATAGAATCTGAAATAGAGTCAGCAGAAAAGGAAGAAACAGACTTGATATTTATTGAAGGTAGTATATCAAGGTGATTATAAACCCAAGTCCTACATTTAAATTTCCTAGGTTGATATCCTAGCTTATCCCCTTATTAGCTGCTATCCTTGGGCAACTTACTTTACCTCTGCCTCTTTTGTCTTATCTGTTAAACGGGGACAATCCTAGTTCCTTCACTGTGTTGAATGGGAATTAATGGAGATGATGTGTGAAACCCTTAGCATGGGGCCTACACATAGTATTGTTGTTTAGTTGCTCAATCATGTCCGGCTCTTTGCGACCCTGTGGACAAGCTTCTTCTGTCCATGGGATTTCCCAGGCAAAAATACTTGAGTGGATTGCCATTTCCTTCTCCCAGACGATAGTAAGTGCCCTAGAAATGTAAACCGTCATTGTTACTGATAGTTGCGGATTCATAGTAGGAAAGAAGAGATGCCTGCAATGGATGAAGGCTCCTGGTGTGCCAGAGTTCTTAGCAGAAACTGTGGATTATCAGATTAAACAGGTCAATTTCCAGAAGAGATACGTGAGCCTCAGAGAGACGACTGCTCTGTCTTGAGATTTTACAGAGAGAGATACCTGCAGATTGAAGACTGTCACCCAGCTCTTCAAACAAATCCTATCTAAGGTTTTAAAATACAATTGGCAGCCATCCACCTGCCAATGCAGTAGATGCAAGAGACTCGGGCTCCATCCCTGGGTCAGGAAGATTCCCTGGAGGAGGAGATGGTAACCCACTCCAGTATTCTTGACTGGACAGTTCCATGGACAGAAGGGCCTGGTGGGCTGCAGACTATGGGGTCACAAAAAGTCTGACATGGTTTAGTGACTAAACAACATCAACATACAGGCCCTAGTTCAGCCATGAGAACACTGAATAGCATCAGTCCCAGGGAGTGTGCCCTTGGCTAGACCCCGGAATCACAACTCTGTCAACCTAACAGTATTCCTGGATGGAGGGAGATAAAATTGAATGATATGAACCCCTCCATCCACCTGTCTTGCTGATTCTACCATCAAATATGTCTATAATCAACTCAACCACTTCTGCAAGTTCCATTACTGCCCCTAGTTCTTGGCCCTGACATTTCTCGTTTGTATTTACCACTGTGAGAGTCTCCACACTGGCCTTCTTTTTTCATTTTTAAAAATTTTTTCAGTTTTAATTTCTTTATTGTATTATATTACATTAATATATAGTATGCATTAATGTATTATAGTAATACATATATATGCATTTTAAACTATAGTTTTTCCATTATGTTTTTTAAAATTTATTTTTAATTGGAGTATAATTGCTTTACAGTATTGTGTTGGTTTCTGCTGTACAACAGCGTGAATCAGCTATGAGTATACATATATTCTTTCCCTCTTGAACCTCCCTCCCACCCCGACTCCCACCCTTCTAGGTTATCACAGAAGACTGGCCTTCCTTGCAGCCACTTTTGCTCCTACAATCTATACAGCTGCAGTGGGTTCTTGCGATAGGAAATCAGTTAAGCTCCCTACCCCCCACCCTATTTAGCATCTTCCAACCAGCTTCCTGTTGCACTTGGAACAGAATCAGAATACCTTGCCATGGCCTGCTGACCCTAGAGTATCTGCCCTTGTCCCCTTCTCTGATGTCAACCCCTCTTCACACTCCTACTTGCTCACAAGGAGTCCCTCCTGTTTCTTCCTGTTCTCACAAGTACCTGCCTAATTCCTACCGCTGGATCTTTGCATATGTTCTTCCACTAAATGTTAATGGATGGCTTCTCCTTATCAATCACAACTCTGCCTAACTGTCTCTTTCTTAGAGAGGCTGTTTGTCTCTCTGATGGCCCTGTTCTCTCCCATGGCATATGCCTCATGGCGCAGACCGACTTGCTAAAATTATTCTGAAGTTATTTGTTTCTATAAGTAAATCCATTTCCATTGAGGAATTTTTGCTTGTGTCCTACTATATCCTTCACAAAGAGTTGGACACGACTGAGCAACTAAGCACAGCACAGTGTATATCCTCACTCTAAAAAATGATGTCTGCATTTTGATGGGTGCACCTCAAATCTTTACTCATTAAATGAATGGCTTCCTTGTGAATGAGGGTTTACTTTGTCATAAGGGGTTTGTGTTCACAGTATAAACACTGAGGGCCACATCGGGAGGAGGGACTCATATGCCCGCTGCAAGGTGTCCACATCAGAAACAAAACAAGTCGGTAGCTGGATTTGGTCCTTGGTCAGCCAATTGGCATCTCCATTTTAAAAACACTTCTCCTTCTGATTTTATAATTAAGTATTTTTTTTAACCAGTCAGCACTTTTTGGATGTGTGTATGCTCAGTTTTGTGTCCGACTCTTTGAGACCCCATGGACTGTAGGCCACCAACCTTCTCTGTCCACGGGATTTTCCAGACACGAATACTGGAATGGGTTGCCATTTGGATGTGTACGTTTCCTTTATGTAAACACTTGTTGAGTGTCTGTTAACTTAGGATTTTGGTGTGTAATGAACCAAATTAGCACACATGTATAAAGAAGCAAGCTAGGATTTTGTTTTTAAGTGGAGAGAATTCTAATTCCTGCTTTGTTGCCTTCCTTCACTTAAGGATTTGTACATAGATACAGTGTGGTTAATTGATCAGAGTTAAAGATAGGTTGTTTGCTATTTTGTTACTTTCTCATTAGAATATGAATGACAGCTGCCAAGTCCCAAAGTCCCTTTTCTCTTAGTATTATTTTTGGATCCACAACACAGGTGTTCTTTGTAGAAGTATATTTCAATAGAATGTTTGTAAGTTCTACCTAGTGCTGCTTAAAAGAGGCTGTGATGTTCCTAATTATTTCTAACAATAAATTTATTTTAGGGAATGTCTATTGACAAGAAGACTACATTACCCACTATCCAATGATAAATTAGAAGGGAGATGGTATATCCTAGAAACAATCACGGCAAATTTGTTCTCTGGGGGAAATTTTGGAATATATTTATTTTCCTGCTTCATGGGTACCCAGTGTAGAAATTTTTGAAAGATTGGCTACCTCTGTAGTTTGTAAGGACAAATTCACATCATGCAAGATTTGTAGAAGATAAAACTAACTATGAATCCACATGATTTGAAAGTGAAATACCGTAGTTCTCACTGGCACAAATTGATCTCTGTTGGGGATCAAAATGCCAGTGCAGGGATCTGATGCCCGAATCAACACAGGCCTGAGCCCAGGCATCGGATCTCTAACTCTCATCTCCTGTGCAGATAACTGGTTCTAGCAGCAGACTTCTGAGGTCCAGTGTGAATTATTGACCTCGTATAGACTTGTCCTCCAGCTACTATTTTAAATTTAGTTCAGTCTGAGAGTATCTGGGTGCTACTGTCTAAGGGCTGTGAGTTGCCTCTGTGAACTGTCGTATGATATCAGACCATTAGCCTGCCAACAAGCCGTGTATCACCCCACCTGCTCTAACTACCTCTTTTCTGCCTCAAGGTTTAGAGGCTGGAACTGAAGAGGTGAAATTAGACTGGTCTTTCACCGCCCCCCCCTTCCCCTGCCACTGAAAGTTCCCTTTGCTGTAAAGTTAAGACACAGTGACAGATGAGATAAACCTTTTGAAGTGTGTATCTCTCCTCCTGACAAAAGTCTTTTCAGTTTTACGATACATTCCTTTCAGCATCTTTCAATGTGATAGGAAACTATTCGCAAATTTCCGAGCATTTAGACTTAGTGCCAAGGGGCAGAAGGGATGAGACCCGTGTATCTTTATCTGTGTATCTGTATTCATGTCTTTGTCTGTATCTTTATATCTGCATCTATATATCTGTCCCGCGGTGGTAAAGAATCTGCCTGCCAGTGCAGAAGAAGCAGGAGATGCAGGTTTGATCCTTAGGTCCAAGAAATCCCCTGGAGAAGGGCATGGCAACTCATTCTAGTATTCTTGCCTGGAGTATCCCATGGACAGAGGAGCCTGGTTGGCTACAATCCATGGGGTCTGAAGAGTCGGACACAACTGACTGCATGCACACGCACACACACACACTATATGTATCAATATCTATATATTTTTTAATATCTGGTTCCTTATCCAGGAGTGCTCTTTCTGATAAGTCACTCCTCCTTTTAACCTTGGTTTAATTGTTAGTCCTCTACCACCAGTTTAGCATCACCTTATAAGCATGTGAATTGTGCCAATTCTGGAGCCCCGACTCAGACTCACTGAGTTGGAATCTCCAGGGGAGAAAGTTCAGGAGTCTCCCATGTATACTGGGAGCAAGTATACATGCTGAAGTTGATCTTCCTTCCACTGAGTTCTCTTCATCTCTTTCACTGGAGTCTGGCCCACATTAGGATGAGGCCCTATTTCTGTTTAAATTTGCAGTGCATCATACAGGGCTAATGATGTTGTTGACTGAAGGAATGCATAAGTGGATGTCTAGATCATTTGGTTCTGTTGCTGACCTTGGGACTTGATGCACTGAGATTACATTTCTTTGCTTTTAAACAGCACCATAGCCTGGAAAAGGAGAGCAAAACCAAGACTCTTTAGGAAAGGCAGTTGAGATTTGAAAACATGACACATGAACTGGGCTAGCCAATTTTTCTTTCAGGACAGTTAGGTGAAATGACAGTGTCTGGCACATAGTAGGTCTTTAGTAAATATTGCTGAATAAATAAATAAGTAAATAAAGGGGTAGTTCTTTGAGGTTCATGAGGAGACGTTAAGGTTTTAGCACTTTCTTAGGACTGAATGTTTGTATCTTCCCCAAATTCTTGTGTTGAATCCTTAAACTCCAATCAGTGGATTTGGAGACGGGGGTCTTTGAGATGTAATTTGGTTTAGATGAAGTCAGGGGGATGGGGACTCACTATGGGATTAGAAGAAGCGGTAGGAGAGAGATGGTCTCTCTCTCTGCCATGTGAGGATATAACAAGAAGTCATCTATTTGGAAACCAGAAAGAGAGCCCTCATAAGAAATCAAATCTGCCAGCACCTTGATCTTGAACTTCAAACCTCCAGAGCCATTAGAAATACATACACATATCTGTGCCTAAGCCACATGGTCTGATACTTTATTATAGGAGCCTGAGATGACATGTCATCATGTGTAAGGAAGGGTTTCTTCCAGGGTTTTGATCTTATCTGCTTCCTTACTGAATCTTCTGACCCCAGAATAATCCTTGTGTTATACCAGGGGCTAAATAAATGTTTATTGAATGATGGAATATCCAAAGGAACAACTGCAATTGGGATGATTTCTAGATCACAAGAAAGACAAGGCAATCTTTAGGTCCATTCATGTAGATGGAGATGACATTATTTTGTTCTTTTTAATGGTTGAGTATTATTTCATTGTGTATATGCTCCACATCTTTATGCATTCATCTGTTGATGGATTTAGGTTGCTTTCATGTGTTGGCTATTGTAAGTAATGCTGCGATGATTATTGGGGTGCATGTACCATTTTTGAATTATGCTTTTCTCCAAATATATGCCCAGGAGTGGGAATGCTAGATTATATGGTAGCTCTGTTTTTAGGTTTTTAAAGAAACCATTGTACTGTCATACTGAGTAAAGTAAATCACACAGAGAGAAGCAAATATCATATGATATTGCTTATGTTTAGAATCTTAAAACATGGTACAAATGAACTTACAAAACAAAAATAGAGTCACAGATAGAAAACAAACTTGCAGTTACCAGGGGGAAAGAAGGTGGGGGAGGGGTAAATTGGGAGATTGAACATATGGACACAACTATATATAAACTAGATAACTAATAAGAACCAATTAAAAGCACATGGAACTCTACTCAATACTCTGTAATGACCTGTATGGGAAAATAATCTAAAATGAGTGGATATATGTATAACTGACTCATTTTGATAGACAGCAGAAACTAACACAACATTGTAAATCAAATATACTCCAGTAAAAATTAGTTAAAAATGAATGTAAAAATGAAAAAGAATAAAATTCCTTAGTATTTAAGGAAAAAGACAGGGGCAACTGTGAGCAGTCAGGCCAGCTCTGTCTCCTTAAAGCCAACCTGATAGCTCAGTGCTCTGAACCAGCCCTTTTCCCCATGGGCAGTCTCCTGGACATATGTCCCCTGGGTTTCCCTGGGACATAGAAAGGGGGGCTTGAAAGTGAGAGGGGATGTGATGTGAATGAAAGAAAGACCAGCCCAAGGGGCTTCAGAGTCACTCTCATAGATGTCAGCTTTAGTGACCTGTGGCTTTTCTGTCGATTTGACCCTGCTTTGGGGACTCGTTAGTGAGGGAAGCTGCTGTCTCTACCAACACAGCCCCAGCCTCTCCAAGAAGCAGGTCAGTTAAGGTGGGTTATCCAGCCAAGGAGCAGGAACGAGGGAATAATTTGGAGTAAAATGTTAGCAGAGATGCTTGGGAAACTCTGACCCAACAAGCCGAATGTGGGTCTCTTCATCTACAAAATGGAGAGAATAGTGTTGATGACATTAGTCACATGGAATTGTGATAATGAAGGTGAAAATACTTCATTTATTAACATCCTGTATAAATGCTAGCTCATCCTGTTTACTTTGTGGCTGCCTTTGGTTCATTTCAAGGAAGGACTGATGGTAGGAAGTGTGCATGAGAAAAAGTTGTATGTCCAGGTATTTAATGACTCTCTACAGCATTAAGAAAGGCTTCCCTGGTGGCTCAGTGGTAAAGAATCAACCTGCCAATGCAGGAGACACGAGGTTGACCTATGGTTGGGGAAGATCCCCTGGTGAAGGAAGTGGCAACCCACTCCAGTATTCTTGCCTGGAGAATGTCATGGACAGAGGAGCACTCCAGGCTACAGTCCGTGAGATCTCAAAGAGTCAGACAAGACTTAGCAACTAAAGAATAAATACAGAATAGAGACATAATTGCTTGAAGAAAAGAACCAGAGAAGCTGTCGGTGGATCAAAGAAGTATCAGTTCAATTGCTCAGTTGTGTCCGACCATTTGCGACCCCATGGATTGCAGCACGCCAAGCTTCCCTGTCCAGCACCAACTCCCGGAGCTTGCTAAAGCTCATGTCCATTGAGTCAGTGATGCCATCCAATCATCTCACCCTCTGTCGTCCCCTTCTCCTCCTGCCTTCAATCTTTCCCCGCATCAGGGTCTTCTCCAATGAGTCAGTTCTTCCCATCAGGTGGCCAAAGTATTGGAGTTTCAGCTTCAGCATCAGTCCTTCCAGTGAATATTCAGGACTGATTTCCTTTAGGATTGACTGGTTTTATTTCCTTGCAGTCCAAGGGACTCTCAAGAGTCTTCTCCAACACCACAGTTCAAAAGCATCAATTCTTCGGCGCTCAACTTTCTTTATGGTCCAGCTCTCACATCCATACATGACAACTGGAAAAATCATAGCTTTGACTACTAGGACCTTTGTTGGCAAAGTCTCTGCTTTTTCATATGCTGTGTAGATTTGTCATAGCTTGTCTTCCAAGGAGCAAGCATCTTTTAATTTCATGGCTGGAATCACCATCTGCAGTGCTTTTGGAGCCCAGGAAAATAAAGTCTGTCACTGCTTCCATTGTTTCTCCATCTATTTGCCATGAAGTGATGAGATCAGATGCCGTTATCTTCATTTTTCGAATGTTGAGTTTTAAGCCAACTTTTTCACTCTTCTCTTTCATTTCCATCAAGAGGCTCTTTAGTTTCTTTTCGCTTTCTTCCATAAGTGTGGTGTCATCTGCATATCTGAGGTTATTGATATTTCTCTCAATCTTGATTCTAGCTTGTGCTTTGTCCAGCCTGGCATTTCACATGATGTACTCCGTATATAAGTTAAATAATCAGGGTGACAATGTACTGCCTTGTCGTACTCCTTTCCCAATTTGGAACCAGTCCATTGTTCCATGTCCAGTTCTAACTATTGCTTCTTGACCTGCATACACATTTTTCAGGAGGCAGGTAAGGTGGTCTGGTATTTCCATTTCTTTAAGAATTTCCCCAGTTTGCTGTGATCCATCCAATCCAGAGCTTTAGTGTAGTCATTGAAGCAAGAGTAGATGTTTTTCTGGAATTCTCTTGATCCAATGGATGTTGGCAATTGATCTCTGGTTCCTATACTTTTTCTAAATCCAGCTTGAACATCTGGAAGTTTGCAGTTCACGTACTATTGGAGCCTAGCTTGGAGAATTTTCAGCATTACTTTGCTAGCATGTGAGATGAGTGCAATTGTGTGGTAGTTCCTGTGTAGTGAACATTCTTTGGCACTACCTTTCTTTGGTATTGGAATGAAAACTGCCCTTTTCCAGTCCTGTGGCCACTGCTGAGTTTTCCAAATTTGCTGGCAGATTGAGTGCAGCACTTTCACAGCATCATCTTTTAGGATTTGAAATAGCTCAGCTGAAATTCCATCACCTCCACTGGCTTTGTTCATAGTGATGCTTCCTAAGGCCCACTTGACTTCATACTCCAGGATGTCTGGCTCTAGGTGAGTGATCACACTGTCATGGTAATCTGGGTCATTAAGATCTTTCTTGTATAGTTCTTCTGTGTATTCTTGCCACCCCTTCTTAATATCTTCTGCTTCTGTTAGGTCCATACCG
Source organism: Giraffa tippelskirchi (assembly GCF_054371585.1). NCBI lineage: Eukaryota > Metazoa > Chordata > Mammalia > Artiodactyla > Giraffidae > Giraffa > Giraffa tippelskirchi. The sequence continues at coordinate 20,071,636 of NC_137283.1, read as the reverse complement.
TTTCTGTCCTTTATTGTGCCCATCATTGCATAAAATGTTCCCTTGGTATCTCTAATTTTCTTGAAGAGATCTCTAGTCTTTCCCATTCTATTGTTTTCCTATACTTGTTTGCATTGATCACTGAGGAAGGCTTTCTTATCTCTCTTTGCTCTTCTTTGGACCTCTCCGTTCTGATGGGTATATCTTTCCTTTTCTCCTTTGCCTTTTGCTTCTCTTCTTTTCTCAGCTATTTGTGAGGCCTTCTCAGACAATCATTTTGCCTTTTTGCTTTTCTTTTTCTGGGGGATAGTCTTGATCACTGCCTCCTGTACAATGTCACGAACCTCTGTCCATAGTTCTTCAGGCACTCTATCATATCTAATCTCTTGAATCTATTTGTCAGTTCCACTGTATAATCTTAAGGGATTTTATTTAGGTCATACCTGAATGGTCTAGTTGTTTTCCCTACTTTCTTCAGTTTAAGTCTGAATTTTGCAAAAAGGAGTTCATGAACTGAATGACAGTCAGCTTCCAGTATTGTTTTTGCTGACCGTATAGAGCTTCTCCATCTTCAGCTACAAAGAATATAATCAATCTGATTTCAGTATTGACCATCTGGTGATGTCCATGTGTAGAGTATTCTCTTGTGTTGTTGGAAGAGGGTGTTTGCTATGACCAGTGCTTTCTCTTGGCAAAACTCTGTTAGCCTTTGCCCTGCTTCATTTTGTACTCCAAGGCCAAACTTGCTTGTTACTCCACGTATCTCCTGAGTTCCTACTTTTGCATTTCAGTCCCCTGTGATGAAAAGGACATTGTTTTTTTTTTTTGGTGTTAGTTCTAGAGCATCTTGTTGGTCCTAACAGAACCATTCAACTTCAACTTCTTTGTCATTAGTGGTTGGAGCATAGACTTGGATTACTGTGATGTTGAATGGTTTGCCTTGGAAACGAATAGTGATCATTCAGTCCTTTTTAAGACTGCACTCAAGTGCTGCATTTCAGACACTTTAGTTGACTATGAGGGCTACTCCATTTTTTCTAAGGGATTCTTGCTCACAGTAGTAGATATGATGGTCATCTGAATTAAATTCACCCATTCTGGTCCATTTTAGTTCACTGATTCCTAAAATGTTGATGCTCACTCTTGCCATCTCCTGTTTAACCACTTCCAATTTACCTTGATTCATGGACCTAACATTCCAGGTACCTAGTAATATTGTTCTTTACAGCATCAGAATTTACTTCCATTACCAGTCACATACACAACTGGTCATTGTTTACGCTTTGGCTCAGCCTCTTCATTCTTTCTGGAGTTATTTCTCCACTGATCTCCAGTAGCATATTGGGCACCTACCGACCTGGAGAGATCATCTTTCAGTGTCATGCCTTTATGCCTTTTCATACTCTCCTTGGGGTTCTCAAGGAAAGAATACTGAAGTGGTTTGCCATTCCCTTCTTCAGTGGAACACATTTTGTCAGAATTCATCTTGGGTGGCCCTACAGGGCATGGCTCATAGTTTCATTGAGTTAGATAAAGCTGTGATCCATGTGAGCCATTTGGTTAGTTTTCTGTGATTGTGGTTTTCATTCTGTCTTCCCTCTGATGGATAATGATAAGAAAATCAAAGGAAGGGAAAGACCTTTTTGGAAGGAATTAAAATGCTTCATTGACAAGGCAGCAGGGGAGCCGGGTTTTTGAGACTGGGTAGGATTTTTATGGGTTGAAGTGTGTAGGAAGAAGACATTGAGCAGGAGGGACCTCCAGTAAATATGACCAGGGAGTGGAGAGATGATGGAGCATGGCGAGCGTCAAGAGAAATTCACACAGGATGTTGATGCGGCTGCAGTAGGAGATGAGCCTGGAAAGGGATGCCCAAGCCAGATTGCAGAGGCCCTTTAGAGAGGCAGAGACCTGATTTTCAGGTAAAGGCAGCCACTAAAGGCAGCTGAGGCAGGATGTGATCTGACTCGTGCAGTACTCTGGGAACACGAAGCTGATGGCAGGAGGGGAAGACAGGATGCTGCACATGTACATGATAGTTTTCATCATATTCTGAGGTTACTTTAAGCTACAGAAAAATGAACAGGCAAGAATGCTTAGGGACTTCAGACCTACATCCGCAAAAGGATGAGGGGCAAACTGCTTTCTGATAATGATCCAGGAATGGTTCTTGCAACAGAACAAGTTCTTGCAAGGGCTGGACCAATTCAGATATAGTAGAATCCCAGGGCAGAGCACTGCACTGCATTCTAGTTCAGTTCATTCCCCTCTCCTCACCTCCCAAGAAGACTGGATTGTTTTTGATAACACGTTGGAAATCTGAGAAAGAAGGCAGCACAAAATGAACATGAAGCTGACCCTTCATGACCTGTGTTAAAATGAGGGTTTCTGTGACTTCAATATGACTCTGAATTTCTGATGTAAGAAAAGATGATTTTACGTTTCACATTGCCTGTATATGTTGTATATTAAAAAGGAATGCTTTCTGGTTTTGTTTCTTAATTATAAAGCTACCTCTTTTCAATGCAGAAAGCTTGTAAAATGGAAAGGCACTATTGCAACAAAATTATTGTTAATTTTTCTTTATCCAGTCTTTAATGACTAATCATTAAAGACTAAATCTAGTCTTTAAAAGCATAGATTTAGTAGGTATATATTTATGTACATAAATACACATATGTTTGTGTGCATATACATCTGGATATTTGTATATTTATATAAGATATAACTTTTATAAAATTCCATAATATTTTTGTGTCTATACATACTATTGTATGTACATTGTATGTGCATATTTCATACATTTCATGTACATTTCATGTACATATTTCAAGGTTGAAGTAGTTTATGTACATTCTCTCATGTCACATAATATTCCTTGTAGTATGTGCTCTGATGTTCAGAAAAGTGAAACTTCCATGCCCAAGTTTTGTGAAGTCTGAATGTTAATTGTGCTGTGACACTACTTAATAATTTTTTATATTTTTCTAGAATTTTTGTATGTATTTCCCTGGATGTAAGGATTATTATTATACCCATTTGAAAGACTGAGAGACTGAAATTTTGAAAATTTCAGGCTTTCTCCAGGTCAAATAACCAGTAACGTTGCTGCTGACAAGATCCACTATGAAAAAACCTTGAGTGTCTGAAAGTGAAAGTGAAAGTGTTAGTTGCTCAGTCATGTCTGACTCTTGGCAACCCCATGGACTGTAGCCCTCCAGGCTCCTCTGTCCATGGGATTCTCCAGGCAAGAATACTGGAATGGTTGCCATTTCCTTCTCCAGGGTATCTTCCTGATTCAGAGATCAAACCTGGATCTCCTGCACTGCAGGCAGATTCTTTACCATCTGACCCTGAGTGAAGTCGCTCAGTCGTGTCTGACTCTTTGCGACTCCATGGACTATAGCCTACCACACTCCTCTGTCCATGGGATTTTCCAGGCAAGAGTACTAGAGTGGCTTGCATTTCCTTCTCAAGAGTATCTTCCCAACCCAGGGTTCGAACCCAGGTGTCCCGCATGGTAGGCAGACGCTTTACCATCTGAGCCACCAGGGGAGTCTGAGTGTTTGAGGTGGGACTCAAATCACAAAGCAGTGTATGGCACTAGTTAAGCCCACTGACTTTGGAACACACTTCCTTGGTTCAAATTCAAGTTCTGCCACAAGACAGACCAGGTTCTCAACCTGTCTGAGCCTCTGTTTTGTTGCTTGTTAAATGAGGATAGTAATAAGATTCTTCTATCACTGGATTGAGGTGATGAGTAAATTCATTAATTTATGTGCTACACTTAGAATATGCCAGCTATGGCCAGCAGTGTTTCTATGAAGGCTAGCTATCATAAAGACAGGGCTTTGCTTTCCACTGTGCCAGCTGTCTCTTTTTATGTGACTGAACCTTAATCTTTGAGCTGATTTATTTCTTCTTCTCCAGTAAAGGTGATTTTATTTAAGACTCTATCTAAATGTAACCAAAGAAAGTTCATTCAAGGAAAGAATATGCACAGCTTTTACTTCCCTTCTGAGAGGGCTTATTTATTTTTTCCCAGATATATATATATATATATATATATATATATATATATATATATATATATATATATAGTAACAATATATATCGTTTTAGTCACTAAATCATGTCTGACTCTTTGCAACCCCATGGACTTTAGCCTGCCAGACTCCTCTATACATGGGATTCTCCAGGCAAGAATCCCTGGAGTGGGTTGCCATTCTTCCTGACCCACAGATCAAACTCACATCTCCTGCATTGACAGGTAGATTCTTTACCACTGAGCCACCAGGGAAGACCTAAATGAGCATGAGAGTTGATAATATTGCAGTAATTTCTTTAGGATATTTGCTGAAGCTGGAAGCAGTACTGATTATAGTTTTGTGTGGTGAAGGATCAAACTGTTTTTATGGGGGGCCTCTGTTGGGCTTGTTAGATTTCTGGTGTTGCCCCAACTCCAGGCTGAATTGTTGATGCTCTCAGCTGTGGTTCCACAGTGGAGACAGCTCCTTTCCTTGTTAATCAGGGTGTTTAATGCAGGGGCTAATGATGTGATATGTAACCACTCTGCAACTGTTAAGCCATATGGCACTTGCTTGTTGTTATTTATGGTGAAGGCATTTATACTTTTAGTACCCCAAAACACCCAGCTACATCTGAAATGATGCTTCAAACTGCTTTGAGAAGCTGTGTGTTCTAGTTTTGTGTCCTAATCCGGTATTCTTAGGTCAAGTCTGTGAACAGTATGGGGGAAATCAGCACCAGGGACAGCGTTTGAGTCAAGATGCAGAATGTATTGTGATCACACTGAGTAGGAAAGAAATGTAAGTCCTCGCCTAGAAACAAAGCATTATTACCAAGTTTTCAAGAAACTTCAGGGGTATCAACCAGAACTCATATGTTGAAAAGAAAATGATAATCATATTTTCTTGGCTTCTCTTTACATGCATAGTTACTCAGTCGTCTCCAACTCTTTCAGACCTTATGGACTGTAGCCAACCAGGCTCCTCTCTCCATGGGATTTTTCAGGCAAGAATACTGGAGTGGGTTCCCATTTTCCTCCTCTAGGGGATCTTCCTGACCCAGGGATCAAACCTGCATCTCCAATGTCGCCTGCATTGCAGGTGAATTCTTTACCTGCTGAGTCCTTGGGGAAGCCCCTGGCTTCTCTTTATTTGGATGGATGTAACTTAAAACACACACACACACACACACATGCTCACTGGGAATTGAAAGTACAAGGTTAAAAAATATATAGCTACAGGATAAATTTTTATATTAATAATAAAATGCGCACTATCATGTACACTTGCTCTGTGCTGGGCACAGTAGCTTTAGGGATGTATTGTGCACACCTGTCAGTCCATGAGGGGCTTGGCAACATCGCTCTAAATGAGATGACAGGAAAGTCCATGTTTATCAGACATAACCGCCTCCCCTCCTCCCCCCCACCCCCGCCACCATGAGTGTTATATATACTGCATCAGTTGGATCATAGATGTATATATATTTTATCATATGCATCATTTGCCCATAATAGGAGATAGTACCCCAAGGGCTTTATTCAGCTTCATAAGGCTGATACTAGAAATACTGAACAGATGGTACGGCATGGATACAAACACAACAATTCAGCTATCAGTGAATATCAGCATGGTCGCTTTAATGCTTATTTGATAAATACCTTCCTTGATTCTCTAGAGCAGTGATTCTCAGTCAGGAGGGTGGTTTTGCAACCTCCCACGCCTAATCTACCCAGGGCCCTTGTGGCAATGTCTAGTGACATTTTCGGTTGTTCCAACTGGTGGGGGAATGCTAGTTCTGATTAGCATGGGAACTGTCCTCTAGTGGTACAGGAGCATCTGTACATGCTATGAGGGATAGGACACCCACTGCCCTCTCCTGCAATAGAGATCCTACCCCATGTGTCAAGAGTGCTGGTGTTGATGACTCAGCTGTAGAGTGAGTCTGAGCCTGAAGTTGCATTCATTGCAAAAGGAGGGATTTGTCAGCAGAGTCCTCTTTACTATCCTTCTCTCAATGCAGCTTCTCTTCTAAATAGATGTTAAATATGTACAGAAATTACTTGAAGGGAGCACTAAATGTCTAGACTGTATAGGATGCCACTATGTCTCGGTCCAGACAGGCTAGGAAGCTATGCTTAGTGCTTTAAATGTGTCATTTTATTCAATTTGCTAAATAACCCTACCAGACTGAAGGCACTATTACTATATTTCAGAAAAATGAAAACTTCTGCTTTTATGTGAATTCCTCTCAGTATTATTTAGAACCAAATAACATGGCAGTCAGTCCCTTACCACATGGTTGGTTTTCCAGAAGATGGAAATAGACCTTATTCAGTACCTAGGAAGGGATTGGGAAACTGAATTTTCTTGGTGACATTACAAAGCTGTATATTTAAAAGACTTGGCAAATAGCATTATTTCTAGTCTGGTTGCTTATTATACAGAGAATGAGCTTGTTAATCCATGCATGGAGTGCTTTCTGCCATGCAACTGCCCGAGAGATGATACATTGCTGTGTGCAAAGAAATATATGCTTTCCATCGTGGTCTCCATCTGTGTGGGGAGATGATACCTGGGGAACATAAATCTCCTGCATTCAGCCTGATTGGTTAGCTGGGCTGATATTTCCTTATCTACTTGGTTGATTTCCTCAGATCTGAACATAGGGTAAAGTCTGATCGCGATCCTATGGACCATTAGTTTTGAAATTGACTTAGACTATGCTCTAAGTACCTTGCACATATTAACTCATTCATGCATTATGAATATTTCCACTTTATGGGCAAAGAGACTCAGGAACAGGGAGATAACTTCCCAATGTCAAGTCAGGGCTCAGTGCAGATTTGAACCCAGAGTCTCTTCTTCTTGATGTGTACTCCTTCTGTGCCAGCCTGTGGTGGGCTATCCTGGCTGAACATGGGCTTTGAAGTTGGCTAGAATCTAGGGTCTGCTACTCCCTTGTCATGTGTTCTAACATCTTTAAGCTATAATCTCCTTATTTGTAAAATAGAAACAAAAAACATACCTCCAGTGTGGATATCAATGCAGTCAGTCCTCACTATTCACTATTATGACTTCCCTGGTGGCTCAGTTGGTAAAGAGTCCACCTGCAATGCAGGAGGTTCCGATTCAATCCCTGGGTCAGGAAGACCCCTTGAAGAAGAATATGGCAACCCAATCCAGTATTCTTACCTGGGAAATCTCATAGACAGAGGAGACTGGCAGGCTACAGTCTGTGAGATCACAAGGAATGGGACACGACTTAGCAAATAAACCACTACTGCCATTCATAGCATGTGTGTGCATGCTCAGCTGTGTCCAGCTCTTGCAACCTCATGGACTATAGCTAGCCAGGCTCCTCTGTCCATGGGATTTTCACCAGGCAAGAATACTGAAGCAGATTGCCATTTCCTTCTCCAGGGGATCTTCCAGACCCAGGGATCTTCCTGACTCAGGGACACTTCACAGTAGTTATGATCTATAAAGTTGCTGCAAACACTGAAGTAGTGAATCCTGAATGTATGGCTCCCAGGGGGAAATACCTGGTTAGGTTCCTATGAACTTCTGGTCACAACATTGTCAACCAATCAGTATATAACCTTGTCTTATGTCTGTTTCTATTTAAGGCCACCTTATTTAATATATATTGTTGACTCATTGACATTGAACTCATGGCCAACAGCACCATAACTCATGCTGCAACAAAGCTTGTCTAACACACGTGCGTTTTCTGTAAGGCGCATCACAGCCTTTTTGCACTTGTGAACACTACATAGTGTGTCAGCACTATAGTTGGGCCATTTTAAGCAGTGAAGTCACCAACAAAATATGAGAAATGTGGTACTAAATAGACTGTAAACAGGATAGTTGTTGACACATGAGAGCTGAAAGAAGGCAGAAATTCACCTTGTTTAACTTCTGCTGGGAACATATGCGTCGACAACTGAAATTTTTCACCACTCTGCATATATGCAAATGACTACAAAAGTGCCGTGAGTATTGATGCTAGAGCTCCAGGTAAATTTTAGCAAGTAGGTGAGTTCATGTAGGTGAAATCTGTGCAAAATAAAGCTGGATTCTACATATGTCCAGGTTGTAGAAGGTATGTGTGAACTAAGGTATCTAGATACAAGGCTCAGCATGTCATCATGTTGAACAAATGGTTCCATTATTGTTATTGAATAAAGGTCTGCCAAAAATCTGACCCTTTGGGTGGTTTTGTGCTGCCCTCCAGGTGCACTGGCGAGGCTCTCTTCAAGAGGAAAGGATGTGACTACAGAAAGCAGCCTTTAAGGAGATTACACTGGGTCTCTCTGCTCTCTTCACTTTAGGAGGTGAATTAGGCATCCAGCAAGTGGCATATATTTGATTTGAGGTGTATATGGTAGACTGAGAGTGGAAGTGAAAGTTAAGTTCAACTTTCCCCCCTCCCTGTATCATAGTCTTCCTTCTTTTTATTCTGAAGTTTTAGTTAACACTTCTCAAAGTGTGGCAATGTTAGAACCAGACATGGAACAACAGACTGGTTCAAAATTGGGAAAGGAGTATGTCAAGGCTGTATATTGTCACCCAGCTTATTTAACTTATATGCAGAGTACATCATGCGAAATGTTTGTTAATAAACATATTTAGCCATGATTGAAGGTTTGCGATCGCCACAGATAATCTAGGTGGAATAACTAACTTGTGTGAAGTCGGAAGTCAATGATTTTACTATATAAGTACTTTCAGTTTTTCAGATCAGATCCAGGGTAAGGAAGTTTTGAGCAGCTGAGGATTGGGGAAATCTGGACCATATGAATCTATGGGGATGGTGACTCAGGACAGGAAGGGATGAGTGATGCTGAGGATGAGCATTGTGCTTCTAGTCTGTGGCTTGATTCTAGACAGTGTAGATTTCCTCTGTTTTTCTTCTTACTGTCAAAGTAATTGCATGCATGCTTAGTCATGTCCGACTCTTTGTGACCCCATGGTCTGTAGCCCACCAGGCTCCTCTGTCCATGGGTTTCTCCAGGCAGGAATACTGGGGTGGGTTGCTGTTTCCTTCCCCAGGGGATCTTCCCGATCCAGGGATGGAACCCACATCTCCTGCTTGGCCGGCAGGTTCTTTAACACTGAGTCACCTGGGAAGCCCTCAAAGTAATGATCAGATTCTAAAAATTCTGGGCCAGTGATTGTTTCAAAACCCAGATGACAAAAAATGATTGTTATAATCACTTTCTTTGTAAGGAAAGGATGAGGTTGTGTCAGGTTCATAAATACAGACATGGGCATTAGACTGCGCACTCTCCAGTCCTCCCTGCCCCCGAGAAGTGAACTTGTCTAAGTGTTTGCTATTAGATCAGCATCTCTCTTTGGCGTAATTCAGACTGGTTTGTACATAGGAGGAAGCAGAGCTTGCAGGAATGGAACATTAACTTGCTAGGTTTTGAAAAGCAACACTGACCACTGTGGGGTTGAAGAAGGAGGGGCTTAAAGTGCTGTCATGGAGGGTTCTCTTGGTTGCCTGGGGGAGACTCAGGGCCAGGGAGCATAGACAGCAAAGTCAGTTGATTTCTCATTGTTACCTCCCATCTGGTTCTTTTCACTATATTTTACTTTCAAGGCACCTTGAACCCTCTTGAGGCTTGGAAGTAATGATGGGCATAGACATGTTGTATTTTGAGACAGTTTTGAGTAATGACATTGCTACTGTTTTAAGATTCATTTTCATCTCTTTGAGGTAAAAATCATGATACTTTCTAATTGGGAAGAATTTTTGGAGAGCATCCAGTGTAACCTTTCTTCTGCCTTGAGAGTACCTGTTACCAGTGTCTTTGAGAAAGGCTTCCATCCAAAGTTATTTTGAAGACGCTCTGCCTGCTAATAACGTCTTTTCTTAAGTGGATACAGGGCAATATGGGGAATGCTTGATCTTCACAAACTTCCGGGGCAGAGTTCCCTATACTATACAGTAGGTCTTTGTGGGTGATCCATTTTATTTTATTTTGTTGATTCCCTTTATAAAATTTTAATTTATTTGTTAATAGATATGGCAGCATAGTTACTTTACAATGTTGTGTTCCTTTCTGCTGCACAGCACAGGGACTCTGCTCAATAGTGTGTAACAACCTAAATGGGAAAAGAATTTGAAAAAGGATAGATACATATAAATGTATGGCAATCACTTTGCTGTACACCTGAAGCTAACACAACATTGTTAATCACTTATACCCCAATATGAAATAAAAAGGTAAAAAGTAACCCTCAATAAATAATAAATAGATACCTAAAAAAATCCCCAAACTCTTACTGGGCAAGTCTACCTCATCTACCCATACACTAGAATTTCAGTTATTTTTATTCATTTCTCATGAATGGTGTTCACCATGGTTCTCTCCATAGTGTACCTTTTCTCTCAGTATCTCTTCCATCTCTCATGGCCCAAACACAATCTACCTAGATTACACTTGAGGTGAGTGAGTTTGCTCCTGAGAGCCTGCAGTGTTGAGGACATAGCATCTGCAAGTAACTGGTTTTCTTTTTTACCTCTAGCACAAAATTTAAGGAAGTCTTTGAATAAATGCTTAAATGGAACATAATTGTCAAAGCCTAGAAGTTTTTTTCTACAACTTACCAGGAGCAAGATTATCACAATTACAACCTAGATTTGTATTTATTTAGTCAGCTTTTCAATAACCTCAGATATGCAGATGACACCACCCTTATGGCAGAAAGTGAAGAGGAACTAAAAAGCCTCCTGATGAAAGTGAGAGAGGAGAGTGAAAAAGTTGGCTTAAAGCTCAACATTCAGAAAACTAAGATCATGGCATCTGGTCCCATCACTTCATGGCAAATAGATGGGGAAACAGTGGAAACAGTGGCAGACTTTGTTTTGGGGGGGCTCCAAAATCACTGCAGATGGTGATTGCAGCCATGAAATTAAAAGACGCTTACTCCTTGGAAGGAAAGTTATGACCAACCTAGACAGCATATTAAAAAGCAGAGACATTACTTAGCCAACAAAGGTCCATCTAGTCAAGGCTATGGTTTTTCCAGTAGTCATGTATGGATGTGAGAGTTGGACAGTGAAGAAAGCTGAACGCCGAAGAATTGATGCTTTTGAACTGTGGTGTTGGAAAAGACTCTTGAGAGTCCCTTGGACTGCAAGGAGATCCAACCAGTCCATCCTATAGGAGATCAGTCCTGGGTGTTCATTGGAAGGACTGATGTTGAAGCTGAAACTCCAATACTTTGGCCACCTAATGAGAAGAGTTGTCTCATTGGAAAAGACCCTGATGCTGGGAAAGATTGGGGGCGGGAGGAGAAGGGGACGACAGAGGATGAGATGGCTGGATGGCATCACCGACTCGATGGACATGGGTTTGGGTGGACTCAGGAAGTTGGTGATGGACAGGGAGGCTTGGCGTGCTGCGATTCATGGGGTCACAAAGAGTTGGACACGATTGAGCAACTGAACTGAACTGAGTCAGCTTTTAAAGGAAAACATTTTCAGTCAGTTTGGGACATAATAAAATATTTGAAACATTGTATTTAATTCTATGCTTTGTTTTGCTCTGCAGGATGAATTATTTAGAGAAATAGCTTGTGTTCCATTTATTCATCTTCCATTGTTTACTACATAGAGGAAATGACATGGATGAATGAAGCATTTTCTTAGGCTAGTTCCACTGGACTTCTTCAGGCACTTTGGGTGTGTGGTGGTGTTGTTCCTTTCTGAATTAACTAAACAAGCAGAGAAGATCTGAGTAAGGACTGGATGGGAAGGAAGATGAAGCGAGTAATTCTGAGATTTTGGCTTTGAGGTGTTCATGGAATTTTCTAGAATTTATACTCTATCCATGTTTGGATTCCTATCTGATGTTCAGGAGCGAAATCTGGGGTGGTGATATTGACTGGGAAGACTTCATCATATGGATAATATTGAAAGCCTGAAGACAGGGGATGAGGACTTTGAAAAAGGAGGAGTCATTTGAGGAAAAAATGAGAGGATTGAAGATATGTGTAATGCTGGCTTTTTTAAAAAAATTTTTATTTTTCCAAATTTAGACTTTTTATGTTGTAGTGGGGTATAGCTGATTAACAATGTGATAATTTCAGGTGAACAGCAAAAGGACTCAGCCATACACATACATATATCCATTTCTCCCCCAAACTCCCCTCCCATCCAGGCTGCCACGTAACACTGGACAGAGTTCCCTGTGCTATCCAGTAGGTCCTTGTCGGTTATCCCTTTTAAATATAGCAGTCTGTACATGTCCATTCCAAACTCCCTAACTATCCTCCCCTGCCTGACAACCTTAAGTTCATTCTCTAAGTCTGTGAATGTTTTTCTGTTATGCAAGTCAATTCATTTGTATCATTTCTTTTTAGATTCCACATATAAGGGATGTCAAAGAATATTTCGCCTTCTCTGTCTGACTTCCTTTATTCAGTATGACAATCTCGATGTCTATCCATTGCTGCAAATGGCATTATTCCATTTTTTATGGCTGAGTAATATTCCACTGTGTATATGTGCCACATCTTCTTTATGCATTTCTCTGCTGATGGACATTTAGGTTGCTTCCATGTCTTGGCTATTGTAAATAGTGCTTCAGTGACCACTGGGGTGCATGCATCGGTCTGGATCGTACGTAACACTGGCTTTTAAAGGAAGGAAAAAGGAAAAGGAGTCTTGGAAAGGTGACTGAGATACAGCGTCTAGAGAAGCAGAAGGCAAATAGGAGAGTGAGTTTCTTGCTCCTTGCTTTGCTGGTTCCTCCTTCCTCTCTGACTAGTCTTTCTCTGTCACGTGTTTTCAGCTGTTTGAGGAGACAGTGGTCAAGGACATGAGGAGAGAGCCGTGTTCATTATGTTTAGCAGCAAGAAACTCATTTGTACCCTTGACAAGATTACTTCCAGTAGCACCTTTTCTTCCTTTCTATTTTTAAAAATACTTTTATCGTGAAAATTTTCAAATAAACACAAAGGTGATGGGATAACATATTAAATGTCCCCACAAATGTACAATCTAGCCACAAAAAGGACCATCATTTTTGCATTCTTGTGATTACTACTATTTAATTTTTTTTAACATGTCGAGCACAAGGCCTGGCTCATTGGAAACAGAGAGTAAATGTTTGTGGAGTAAGTAAACAAATGAATATAAATGAATTATGTGTAGTGTGCTGTTTAGGGGGTGCATAGATGAAACACAAAGTGCATTGCCACCCTCCAACATTGGAGTTAATAGGCTGGTTAACTGGAGCAGATACAAACCGTGCGAGTTAGGTCCAAGTTTACAAGGGGTGTGGTTTCATATGTCATTACAACTTATCCAGGCAATGTCTGCATATTCCATTCACTCCTTACACTAATGTTGAGTGTGGGGCACTGAAACCAGCACTGTCCAAGCTGGATTTCGGTTCTGACTCCTTCCTTTCCCTGCGTGAGGTTTTGGGTTAGCCACATAACTTCCGTGTGCTTCAGTATCATCATGAAATTTTCATGGTGAAATGCAAAAAAAAAAAAAAAATCCTTTGAACTGTCTGAGAATTGTGAGAAGTGGATGTAAAGCACTGGACACTGAGTCTCAAATATGAGAAATGCTCATGAAACAGTAGCCATTGTCATCACCGCCATCACCATCGTTATCGTCATTGTCAGTACCGGCAACATCATTCAGTTTACTCTCTGTTCTTCCAGTCCAGGCTGACAGTTCCCTCCTCCCAAACAGACTTTCTTTCATGTACATTCCCATCACATACCTTATACTCATTTTCCCTTCTCATTTAAACATTTTCTTTTTTTATTATTTATTTTATTTACCTTTCCATTTTTATTCTTCCTGTCTTGGAATGCTGTTGGAATAAACATGTAAACTTAGCTCCAGTCTGCTTACGACTTTCCCAGTTGGACCTAATGCATCACTTGAGATAGAACTTTCGGTCCTGGCAGTCAAGGCTCCCATTGGCCCCACTGCCCATCTCACCAGTCTGATTTCCCGCTGCTTCAGAGCATTTCTAGAGGCTGCATTTGTCAGAGTTCTGTCAGTACCCACTTTTGTGGAGCTTTTGTGATAATCATCCTTCCTTTCAAAGTCATCTTTCCGCTCATTTATAGCCTTTACCATTGAAACCCTGCACATCCTTCCGGATCTGTGTGAATGTTACTTCCTCCATGGATATTTGCCAACATTCCCCAACTGAATAGAGAAGCTCCCGCCTCTGCTCCATCAGTGGCACACTTTGCTGTTCTTCTTGAACTTGTCACAGTTTCCTTCAGTATATGAAGGGCATGTGTCCTTATCATTACATCTCATGTGAATGTTCTCAGGTTTAAATATTGAAAATGATACAATGCTTGTGAGAGTATTTAAAAAAGAAGAAAGACTCACATAAAGCTGTAATTATAGCACCATAACTTCCCTGGTGGCTCAGACATAAAGAATCCTCCTGCAGTGCAGGAGACCTGGGTTTGACCCCTGGATTGGGAAGATCCTCTGGAGGTGGGCATGGCAACCGACTTCAGTATTCTTGCCTGGGCAGAGGAGCCTGGTGGGCTACAGTCCATGGATTACAAAGGGTTGTACATGACTCAGCAACTAATATTTTCACACAGCACCATAGAACATTTATTGAGAGCTACTCATGAGCCCCATCAATAAATGCTAGGCATATACCATCTCACTGAATATTATGAGATAAGTACAAGTATCACTCATTTTTTTAAGGCAAAAAGATTTACATCTGGAGATGTTAAGTGATTTGTCCAACCTCAAACAACTGTTAAAGAGCAAAAGTAAGATGAGTTTTGGGCCTGTCAGGCTCCAAGGTCTAATCATTTAAGCAATCCATTATATTGGCTTTCAAAAATCATAGTTAAGTACAACTTTGGAATTAGCTAAATGACCTTTCTGTTAAAAGAAATATATATACTCCTATAATTACAGTGAGATTAGTCACCTTTTTTTTTGTCTAAAATATCTTATCATCCCTTGTAATTATCTACTTTCCATTGTTAGTGAAGGCCTGGCTAAATGAAGACATTTGTTGCTACTAAAATTGAAGTGAATCTGTTTTAAAATTATGGCTAAGCTCCTACCCTAGGGCTGGAGATGAAACCATCACATGGTACTTCATTTCAGAGAATTTTCAACTTGAATTTTCCAGCTGGAGTGTAGAATAGAGCTGATCAATGCCCCAGGCTTTAAAAGCAAACCATTGTATTTGCATTTAGGCTTGCATGATTTCTAATGTACAATCATTTATAACTTGTTTTTTAGGGATGAAGGGCAGATTGAGGGGGGGAATTTAGCTGCCTCAGGAAAGGCTAAAGAATAATTTTCTCAACCTTGATTAGCTGTACAGGGTTGAAATTTTCTTCCCATTTACTTATTGACACTTAGAAATATTTCCTTAGACTAAGTTCTCAGAAGTGTAATGATCAGGTCAAAATCTCTGGACTTAAAATAAGCTTTCCTTTTATATCATAATCTAAAATTCTCCACAATGGTCATGGGAGTCATGAGTGTAGCTCACCAATATACATTCTTAGTCTCTTTAAAGCCCTTTCTGTGCTTTTCATGGGGCCTTCCGATAAATTCTAGCCAGTGGATTGTGAGCAGAAATGACGTACATAATTTCTGGGATGAATGATTTAATAGCCATTTAATGGCTATCCTGGAAGACCATCTAGGATACTTTATCCACTGTATGGGGACTGGCAGTGTTTCTCTATCAAATTAGTTGCTGGATGAAAAACTACATAGAACAGAGCCTATAGCCAATTGACCCATGATGGATGGATGTAGACTGTCGGGAAGGAATAAACCTGTCATTGAGAATCCACTGAAATTTAGGGCTGGGGTTTCCCAGGTGGTGCTAGTGGTAAAGAACCCACCTACCAGTGCAGGACACATAAGAGACTTGTGTTCAGTCCCTGGATCAGGGAGATCCCTTGGAGGAGGGCATGGCAACCCACTGCAGTATTCTTGCCTGCAGAATCCCATGGACAAAGGAGCCTGGCAGGCTACAGTTGATGGGTCTCAAAGAGCTGGATGTGACTTAGCATGCACATGCATGCATTGAAGCATAACCTAGCTTATCTTGACCACTATAATTGTTGTACAGGTTATAATGCCACTAGCACCATTACAAAAATGCAGTTTTGTAACTAGATATTATGTTGATGTGATAGCAATGTAATCTGCAAGGTTACTCTGTGCCTTTTCCAAACTTATTTCCATCTGCTAGATTCACCCAAATGTCCAAAACTGACATATCTTTCTTAGGTGTTCAGAAAGAAGTTTTTAACCGATTTTTAAAAGTTTATATTTTTCCTTTTTACCCAAGAGGTAGAATACAAATTTCTCTGTATCTTGCTTTTTATCCTAATTTATGTTTTGAAGATTTTTTAAAATTGGTATGTAGAAAGCTTTGTCAGACTTGTAGAGGTGTATAGTGCTGCCTGGTATGAATTACCCTTATTTAATCAATTTATTGTTGGACAAATTGCTCTTAATCTTCAGCCATTGCAACAATGATGAAATGAATGCATTTTTCATGGATGATTTCATCCATGCACATGTACCTATGGTATAAATTTCTAGAAGTAGAATTGATGGTTCAAAAAATGTATGCATTTGTCATTTAGATTGATGTTGTCTGACTTCCCTCCTTATGTGTGGAGTCACTTTACGCTTTTACCAACAGTGTATGACAATGTTTGCTACCATAGCCTCATCAACTTTTTAAAGCATTTCACAGTTTTCTTTAAATCGATTTGATGTTTCTTGTTGAGTTTATTTCTAGGCATTTTGTCTTTTGTGTTGCTGTTGTGAATGCAATGTTTTCTTACACTGTATCTTCTAACAAATTGTTGTGTTTATATATAAAGGCATCTGTTTCTAAATTTTTTTTTCCTCTTTTTTTAAAAATAAATTTATTTATTTTAGTTGTGGGTTAATTACTTTACAATATTGTAGTAGTTTTTGCCATACATTGACATGAATCAGCCATGGGTTTACATGTGTTCCCCATCCTGAACCCCCCTCCCACCTCCCTCCCCATCCCATCCCTCTGGGTCATCCCATTGCCCCAGCCCTGAGCATTTGTCTCATGCATCGAACCTGGAATGGTGTTTTGTTTCACATATGATAATATACATGTTTCAATGCTATTCTTTCAGAACGTCCCACCCTCACCTTCTCCCTCAGAGTCCATAAGACTGTTCTATGCATCAGTGTCTCTTATTCTGTCTCGCATATAGGGTTATCGTTACCATCTTTCAAATTCCATATATATGTGTTAGTATACTGTATTGGTGTTTTTCTTTCTGGCTTACTTCACTCTGTTTAATGGGCTCCAGTTTCATCCATCTCAATAGAACTGATTCAAATGTATTCTTTTTAATGGCTGAGTAATATTGCATTGTGTATATGTATCTCAGCTTCCTTATCCATTCATATGCTGATGGACATCTAGGTTGCTTCCATGTCCTGGCTATTGTAAACAGTGCTGCGATGAACATTGGGGTACACGCGTCTCTTTCAATTCTGGTTTCCTTGGTGTGTATGCCCAGCAGTGGGATTCCTGGGTCATATGGCAGTTCTATTTCCAGTTTTTTAAGGAATCTCCACACTGTTCTCCATAGTGGCTGTACTAGTTTGCGTTCCCACCAACAGTGTAAGAGAGTTCTCTTTTCTCCACACCCTCTCCAACATTTACTGCTTGTAGACTTTTGGATAGAAGCCATTCTGACTGGTGTGAAATGGTACCTCATTGTGGTTTTGATTTGCATTTCTCTAATAATGAGTGATGTTGAGCATCTTTTCATGTGTTTGTTAGCCATCTGTATGTCTTCTTTGGGGAAATGTCTGTTTAGTTCTTTGGCCCATTTTTTGATTGGGTCGTTTATTTTTCTGGAATTCAGCTGCAGGAGTTGCTTGTATATTTTTGAGATTAATTGTTTGTCTGTTGCTTCGTTTTCTATTATTTTCTCCCATTCCGAAGGCTGTCTTTTCACCTTGTTTATAGTTTCCTTTGTTGTGCAAAAGCTTTTAATTTTAATTAGGTCCCATTTGTTTATTTTTGCTTTTATTTCCAATATTCTGGGAGGTGGGTCATGGAGGATCCTGCTGTGATTTATGTCGGAGAGTGTTTTGCCTATGTTTTCCTCTAGGAGTTTTATAGTTTCTGGTCTTACGTTTAGATCTTTAATCCATTTTGAGTTTATTTTTGTGTATGGTGTTAGAAAGTGTTCTAATTTCATTCTTTTGCAAGTGGTTGACCAGTTTTCCCAGCACCACTTGTTAAAGAGATTGTCTTTTCTCTATTGTATATTCTTGCCTCCTTTGTCGAAGATAAGGTGTCCATAGGTGCGTGGGTTTATCTCTGGGCTTTCTATTTTGTTCCATTGATCTATATTTCTATCTTTGTGCCAGTACCATACTGTCTTGATGACTGTGGCTTTGTAGTAGAGCCTGAAGTCAGGCAGGTTGATTCCTCCAGTTCCATTCTTCTTTCTCAAGATTGCTTTGGTTATTCGAGGTTTCTTATATTTCCATACAAATTGTGAAATGATTTGTTCTAGTTCTATGAAAAATACCATTGGTAGCTTGATAGGGATTGCATTGAATCTATAAATTGCTTTGGGTAGTATACTCATTTTCACTATATTAATTCTTCCAATCCATGAACACGGTATATTTCTCCATCTGCTTGTGTCCTCTTTGATTTCTTTCATCAGTGTTTTATACTTTTGTATATATAAGTCTTTTGTTTCTTTAGGTAGATATATTTCTAAGTATTTTATTCTTTTTGTTGCAATAGTGAATGGTATTGTTTCCTTAATTTCTCTTTCTGTTTTCTCATTATTGGTGTATAGGAATGCAAGGGATTTCTGTGTGTTAATTTTATATCCTGCAACTTTACTATATTCATTGATTAGCTCTAGTAATTTTCTGGTAGAATCTTTAGGGTTTTCTATGTAGAGGATCATGTCATCTGCAAACAGTGAGAGTTTTACTTCTTCTTTTCCTATCTGTATTCCGTTTATTTCTTTTTCTTCTCTGATTGCTGTGGCCAAAACTTCCAAAACTATGTTGAATAGTAGTGGTGAAAGTGGGCATCCTTGCCTTGTTCCTGACTTTAGGGGAAATGCTTTCAATTTTTCACCATTGAGGACAATGTTTGCTGTGGGTTTGTCATATATAGCTTTTATTATGTTGAGGTATGTTCCTTCTATTCCTGCTTTCTGGAGGGTTTTTATCATAAATGGATGTTGAATTTTGTCAAAGGCTTTTTCTGCATCTATTGAGATAATCATATGGTTTTTATCTTTCAATTTGTTAATGTGGTGTATTACATTGATTGATTTGTGGATGTTAAAGAAACCTTGCATTCCTGGGATAAAGCCCACTTGGTCATGATGTATGATCTTTTTAATATGATGCTGGATTCTGTTTGCTAGAATTTTATTAAGGATTTTTGCATCTATGTTCATCAGTGATGTTGGCCTGTAGTTCTCTTTTTTTGTGGCATCTTTGTCTGGTTTTGGAATTAGGGTGATGGTGGCCTCATGGAATGAGTTTGGAAGTTTACCATCTTCTGCAATTTTCTGGAAGAGTTTGAGTAGAGTAGGTGTTAGCTCTTCTCTAAATTTTTGGCAGAATTCAGCTGTGAAGCCGTCTGGTCCTGGGCTTTTGTTTGCTGGAGGATTTCTGATTACAGTTTCAATTTTCCTGCTTGTGATGGGTCTGTTACGATCTTCTGTTTCTTCCTGGTTCAGTTTTGGAAAGTTATACTTTTCTAAGAATTTGTCCATTTCTTCCAAGTTGTCCATTTTATTGGCATATAGCTGTTGGTAGTAGTCTCTTATGATCCTTTGTATTTCTGTGTAGTCTGTTGTGATCTCTCCATTTTCATGTCTAATTTTGTTGATCTGATTCTTCTCCCTTTGTTTCTTGATGAGTCTGGCCAATGGTTTGTCAATTTTGTTTATCTTCTCGAAAAACCAGCTTTTAGTTTTGTTGATTTTTGCTATGGTCTCTTTTGTTTCTTTTGCATTTATTTCTGCCCTAATTTTTAAGATTTCTTTCCTTCTACTAACCCTGGGGTTCTTCATTTCTTCCTTCTCTAGTTGCTTTAGGTGTAGAGTTAGGTTATTTATTTGATTTTTTTTTTTGTTTCTTGAGGTACGCCTGTATTGCTTTGAAACCTTCCCCTTAGCATTGCTTTTACAGTGTCCCATAGGTTTTGGGTTGTTGTGTTTTCATTTTCATTCGTTTCTATGCATAATTTGATTTCTTTTTTGATTTCTTCTGTAATTTGTTGGTTATTCAGAAGCGTGTTGTTTAGCCTCCATATGTTGGAATTTTTAATAGTTTTTTTCCTGTAATTGAGGTCTAATCTTACTGCATTGTGGTCAGAGAAGATGACTGGGATGATTTCAATTTTTTTGAATTTACCAAGGCTAGATTTATGGCCCAGGATGTGATCTATCCTGGAGAAAGTTCCGTGTGCACTTGAGAAAAAGGTGAGATTGATTGTTTTGGGGTGGAAAGTCCTGTAAATATCAATTAAACCTAACTTGTCTATTGTATCATTTAAAGTTTGTGTTTCCTTGTTAATTTTCTGTTTAGTTGATCTATCCATATGCGTGAGTGGAGTATTAAAGTCTCCCACTATTATTGTGTTATTGTTAATTACCCCTTTCATACTTGTTAGTATTTGCCTTACATATTGTGGTGCTCCTATGTTGGATGCATATATATTTATAATTGTTATATCTTCTTCTTGGGTTGATCCTTTGATCATTATGTAGTGTCCTTCTTTGTCTCTTTCACAGCCTTTATTTTAGAGTCTATTTTATCTGAAATGAGTATTGCGACTCCTGCTTTCTTTTGGTCTCCGTTTGCATGAAATATGTTTTTCCATCCCTTCACTTTCAGTCTATATGTGTCCCTAGTTTTGAGGTGGGTCTCTTGTAGACAGCATTTATAGGGGTCTTGTTTTTGTATCCATTCAGCCAGTCTTTGTCTTTTGGTTGGGGCATTCAACCCATTTACATTTAAGGTAATTATTGATAAGTATGGTCCCATTGTCATTTACTTTGTTGTTTTGAGTTCGTGTTTAAACATCCTTTCTGTGTTTCCTGTTTAGAGAAGATCCTTGAGCATTTGTTGGAGAGCTGGTTTGGTGGTGCTGAATTCCCTCAGCTTTTGCTTGTCTGTAAAGCTTTTGAATTCTCCTTCATATCTGAATGAGATCCTTGCTGGGTACAGTAATCTGGGTTGTAGATTATTCTCTTTCATTACTTTAAGTATGTCCTGCCATTCCCTTCTAGCCTGAAGAGTTTCTATTGAAAGATCAGCTGTTATCCTTATGGGGATCCCCTTGTGTGTTATTTGTTGTTTTTCCCTTGCTGCTTTTAATATTTGTTCTTTGTGTTTGATCTTTGTTAATTTGATTAATATGTGTCTGGGGTGTTTCATCTTGGGTTTATCCTGTTTGGGACTCTCTGGGTTTCTTGGACTTCTGTGACTATTTCCTTCCCCATTTTAGGGAAATTTTCAACTATTATCTCCTCGAGTATTTTTTCATGGCCTTGCTGTTTCTAAATTTTATGTGCTCTTATCTTCCAGAGTTTTCTTACTGCTTGTAGTAATTTGGATTTTCCAGGTGTGTGAACGATATTGTTTGAAAATAGCAATGGTTTGCACTATTCTAATTTTTTCTTTTGTATAATTTCATTGGCTTGTACAGTGTCAAATCCAGCTAGGGAAGGTGGGCATCTTTTTTCTGTTCTGGAATTATGGTAGAATGCCACTGGTATTTCATTGTTGAGCATGATATCAACTTTGAGGCTGAGGTATGTTTTAGATGAAGAATATATTCATATTATCAGATTTTCTTTTTGAATTGTTGATTTTTAACAAGTATTCTTTCTGTGTGTTTCTGGGTTATCTTTCTTAGTAGACTATGTAGGATTTTTAAAAATTGACTCTCTTTCAGAGAAGTTTTAGGTTCACAGCAAAGTTAACTGGAAGCTAAAGAGATTTCCCACATATTCCCTGACTCCATATACTAACAACCTCCCCCATTTTCAACATTCTCCATTAGAGTGGTACACTCGTTACAACTGATGAACCTACCTTGATACATCATTATCATCCAAAGGTTATAGTTTACACTGTAATTCACTGTTAGTGTTGTACGTTCTATTGGGCACATGTATAATGACATGTATCCATCATTATAAAATCATATAGAGCAGTTCCCCTCTCCTAAAAATACTCTATGCTCTGACTGTTCATTCACCCATTTCCCCTAACACTTGGAAACCAATGATTTTTTTTACTGTCTGCGTAGTTTTGCCTTTTCCAGAATGTCAGATTGTTAGAATCCTACACTATGTAGCCTTTTCATATTGGTTTCTTTCACTAAGTAATATGCATTTAAGTTCCTCCATGTCTTTTCAGGGCCTGTTGGCTTCTTTCTTTTTAGAGCTGAATAATATTCCATTGTCTGGGTGTACTACAGTTTATCTATTCATCTATTGAAAGACATCTTGGTTGCCTCCAAGTTTGGGAGACTATGAATAAAGCTGCTCTAAACATTTATGTAATGGCACCCCACTCCAGTACTCTTGCCTGGAAAATCCCACGGACGGAGGGGCCTGGTGGGCTGCAGTCCATGGGGCTGCTAAGAGTTGGACACAACTGAATGACTTCACTTTCACTTTTCACTTTCATGTGTTGGAGAAAGCAATGGCAACCCACTCCAGTGTTCTTGCCTGGAGAATCCCAGGGACGGGGGAGCCTGGTGGCTTGCCGTCTATGGGGTCGCACAGAGTCGGACACAACTGAAGTGACTTGGCAGCTGTAGCAGCAAACATTTGTGTGGAGGTTTTGTGTGGATATGAGTTTTGAGCTCCACTGGGTAAATACCAAGGAGTGTGATTGCTTGACTGTGTGGTTGGACACAGTGGGGGAAGGAAAGAGTGGGACGAGTGCAGAAAGTAGTATTGAAATATATATACTACCCTGTGTAAAATAGATAGTAGGTGAGAAGTTGCTATATAACACAGGGTGCCCAGCTTGGCTCTGTGTGATAGTTTAGAGGGATGGGATGCGGGGAGGACAGAGAAGCTCAAGAGGGAGGTGATATATGTATAATTGTGCCTGATTTGTGAAATGGCAGCCCACTCCAGTACTCTTGCCTGGAAAATCCCATGGATGCAGGAGCTTGGGAGGCTATGGTCCATGAGGTCGCAAAGAATTGGACACAACTGAGCAACTTCACTTTCACAGCAGAAACCAGCACAATATTGTAAAGCAGTTTTTCTCCAACTAAAATAAAAGTGAAAAAAAGAGTATGTTTAGTTTGTAAGAACTACCAAACTGTAGCAAAATGTATCATTTTGAATTCCTGCCAACAGTGAATGACAGTTCCTGTTGCTGTACTTCCTTGTCAGCCTTTGGTGTTGTCAGTGTTCTGGATTTTGGCCATTCTAATAGGTGTATGATGGTATCTCATTGTTGTTCTTATTTGTTTTTTCTTGGTTATATGTGATATGAAGCATCTTCTCAGAAGCTTACTTTCCATCTTTAGAAAACTTTTATAAATCAGTTTTTATTAGAGTTGATTTATGATGTTGTATTAGTTTCTGCTGTGAATCAGCAAAGTGTCTCAGTTGCACACACACACATATCCACTCTTTTTTAGATTCTTTTCCCATCTGGGTCATTGCAGAGTACTGAGTAGAGGTCTCACCTATTTTGCTATACAATAGGTCCTTATTGCTTATCAGTTTTACATATAGTAGTAGATATATGTCAATCTCAGTCTCCCAATTTACCCCTCTCTCCCCTTTCTCCCTTGTTTTCTACATCTGTGGCTCTCTTTGATTTGTAAATAAGTTCATTTGTACCATTAAAAAAAACTTTCTAAAAATAGACCATTTTTTTACAACAGTATTAGATTCATAGCAAAATTGAGTGGAGAGTACAGATACTTCCCATGTACCCTTGCCTTCACACCTGCAAAGCTTCCACCATTATCATCATCCCCACTAGAGTGGAATATTTGTTACAGTTGATGAACCTATATTGATACATCATTATTACCCAGAGCTCATAGTTTACATTAGGGTTCAAACTTGGTATTCTACATTCTATGGATTTTGAGAAATGTATCCAGTATTGACATGTATCCACCACTATAGTATACTGAGTATGATAAAATCAAAGTAGGATTTGACTATGATTAAATTATATCTGTTGATATTGAGCATTTTCCTGTAATATAGAATATTCTTCTATGCTATTTTTAATCAGTTCAGTTCAGTTGCTCAGTTGTGTCTGACTCTTTGAGACCCCTTGGACTGCAGCACTCCAGGCTTCCCTGTCCATCACCAACTCCCAGAGCCTGCTCAAACTCATGTCCATTAAGTCAGTGATGCCGTCTAATCATCTCATCCTCTATCCTCCCCTCCTCCTGCCTTCAGTCTTTCCCAGCATCAGTTTCTTTTCCAATGAGTCAGTTCTTTGCATCAGGTGGCCAAAGTATTGGAGCTTTAGCACCAGTCCTTCCAATGAATATTCAGGACTGATTTCCTTTAGGATTGACTGGTTTGATCTCCTTGCAGTCCAAGAGACTCTCAAGATTCTTCTCCAACACCAGAGTTCAAAAGCATAATTCTTCAGCACTCAGATACTTTTAATAATATTGTCCTTATGTGTGTGTGCCATAGTTATTTTAACTGTCTCATACTGTTCCAAATTTTCTTTGTTACAGGCAACAGTTTAGCAAACGCCTTGTTCAGAAAAACCTTTTTGGTATTTGTGTTTCCTTAAGACAGTTTCTAGCAGTGGTATTTCTGAACCACAATCAATTTTAATGATCTTGATCATTTTCATTTCTCTTTCTTCAGAGTGTGAACTAACTCACTCCTTCACCAAAAGAGTGTAGGAGATGTGCATTTCTGTGAAACTTCCATAACACTGGATGTGAGCATTTTTAAAAATTGAAGTATAATGGACTTACAAAATTATATTAATTTCAGTTGTATAACATTGTGATTTGATATTTTTATATACTACAAAGTGATTGCCACAGTAGGTCTATTTACCATCTGTCACTATAAAAGTTGTCACAGTATTATTGGCTATCTTCTCTATCCTGTATATTATATCCCTACGAGTATTTTTAAAACTGGAAGTTTGTATCTAATAATCTCCCTTATTTATTTCACTCTTACTCCCATCCACCTCCTCTCTGCCAATCAACAGTTTATTCCTTGTATTTATGAGCATGTTTCTGTTTGGCTGTATTTATTTGTCTTAAGATTTTTCTTGTATGTGAATTCATATAGTATTTCTTACTCTGACATTTCTCACTTAGCATAATACCCTCTAGGTTCATCCATGTTGTCACAAATGACAAGATTGTATTCTTTTTCATGGCTGAATAATATTCCGTTGTGTGTGCGTGTGTATGTATGTATGTGTGAGTACACATACATAACACATCTTGTATATGCACTGATTCATTGATAGGTCCTGGCAAGGCTGGACACACGACCTAGTGGAGGATCATGGAGTTTGCCAACTGCTGGGTGAGGCAGGGTCTGAATGTGATTGGCTACAGGTCTTGGGGGACTTGGGCTGGTGGCAGCCCACTGGTGGGTGGGAATGTGTCCTGGGCTGGCTGGGTGTGAAGACTTGTGATCCTTGGTTGGACTGGTGCTGGCCCCCTATTGGGTGGGTAAACTCCCCAGTGCCAATATGTTAGAGAGCTTCAAAAAGGTGCTTGCCAGTACTGTGTCCTCATGGTAGCTCAAGCTACCCAAAATGACTGCTGACAGTAACTTTTTTCCCGGGGGTTTGGAGTTGCCTTCTCTTGTAAGTTGTCTAAGTTCAGCAAGTGAGCTGACTTGGGATCCTCTGTGCTAGGTCTTAGAACATGGGAGATTTTGCATATACCCTTTAAGACTGTAATGTTTTCTACAGCCATCAGGTTCTTGAGTTAAGTCCTGCTTGCCTTTGAAGCCATCTGTTCTGAGGACTCTTCTTCCTGGTGTAGGACCCCTGGGCTTGTGAGCCTTATGGGAGGCTCTGACTCATTGCTCCTTGGGGAGAACTTCTGATTATAACTATTCTCTTGTTTGCGGGTTTGACTATAGCATGTCTCTGCCCCTCCTACCTGTCTTTTTTCTTCAGAGGTGGAAAATCTTTCCTGCTAGCATTCAGATCATTCTCACAGATAGTTTGTATGTTAAATAGTTGAAATTTTCTTGTGCCCTTGGGAAGAGGCGCACTCAGGCTCTTTCTCTCTTGACCGACTTATTTACCATCTTATGTAGAATTTCTAAATTAAAAATAACAAGTGAGATTATTCTGTAGTTTGTGTCTGTACATTCATAATTGTTTCATAAAGTTGGTAGTTTCCCTTAAAAAATTAAGTAGTTTATATTGATTTGGAAATGCTCTTATTTTAAGGGTCTTTTAAAATTTCCCCGCAAACTAATCCGGCCATGGGTTTTATTTTGGGATGGGTGGGGTGGGGAAATTAAGCAAGGGTTTCAATTTTATACCTTTACCTATTTCTTTAAAAAATGTTTTGGGGAACATTGATTTCCTTACATTTTAAAATCTCTTAGTTTTTGTAACTTTTTTTCCTAGAAAATTTTCAGTTTCATCTAAGTTACAGAGCTTACTTGGATGAAATTGAGCAAAGTTGAATTTTACCATTAAAAAAATTCTCCCTATAAGGTAATATGCTCTTAATTATTACTTACGTTGTGTGTTTTATGGCATCCCAATTTTTCCTATTAACTTAATTAGTGGTGTGTTTTAGTTTTAAAGAATGATCTTTTGGGATGTTTTTGGATGCATTTATTCTACTGGTTTCCGTATGCCTCATTAATTTAGCTTTTTATGTTGGTGGTGTCCTGTTTTTCTTCATATATTTAAAAATTTTTAAGTCATTTGTCCAATATATTATTTTACATTCTTTGTTTCTTAGTAATAAATGTATTTAAAGCTTTGAATTTTCCTCTGTGTACTGTATTAGCTGTCGTCTATTATTTTTTTTAAAGAAATAGTGCAACTTTACATCTCCTCTTTCATGAAGAGTTGTTTAAGAGCGATTTACTTAAGTTTTAAGTGAAAGGGACTTACTATTTTCTGATGTTATTAATTTTAAATATTCCTATACCATGCCAAAACATGGCTTTTAAATTTCTACCTTTTAGAATTTAATAAGATGTCTTCTTCAACTTATATTATACTTCACTATTAATGTTTATTTTATTAGTATTTAAAAGCAAAGTATATTTTTATTTTTAGGGTTTAGCATTAGATATTTATCAAATATATCTACTTAATTGTTTGATTAAATTGTTCTTTATCTCGTAATTTTTACTGCTTGATATTTCATTGACAGCACATTTCTACCTTATGAGTGCTACTTCAGTGTTTTTTGGTTCATAGATATTTGTTTTAATTTCATTATCATTTGTTCTTTTATATTACAAAATACCAACGTTTATTTTATTTATACTTTTGGGTTATATTCTATTCTACTTTTCATTTCTGAGTATTTTATCCCGAAGATTTGTTTTCGCTTTGTTGGCATTCATCTAGTGTATTTTGTTCATCTATAAATTTTAAACTGGATCATCTTTTTTAGGCAGTGGGATGGTGATTCTGCTTATTGTATTAAGATTATTTTCTTTAGTTCTTATCTAATTCCTGCCACTCAACCTTATACTTCATTGAAAAAAATATTTAAGGAAAATCCCTGTGGACTATTACTACTACTCCTACTGCTACTACCACTATAGTTATTTTATTAGTAGTATTATTTGAGATCCTTGCCCTATTGAAGCATCTTTAAGTTTATTCCCTTGATTTCCTATTTATTTTTCTGGAATCTCCTGTATTTGTTTTGTGAGAGGATGTGTAGCTGGGTTCTTTTCAATGATGTATTGAATAATAACAAGAAAGAAAAGTAGTAGAGGTATTGTAAAGCAGTTGAGATGAGTATAAAAAACAAAATGAAAGTTTTATGTGAGTGTTGGAGTTTTTAAAGTGCTCCTTTAGGGGGAAATAATGTTAAAAATTTTATTTGTAAACAAAAGAAGATGCTAAAGTTTCCCTTTCTTCCTGGTTCTTTCCACCTGTGCTTGAATATCATGTCACTTTGTGATTAATGTTTAGTTTGTGTTATTAGGCTTCTACAAACTTGACTCATTAGCACTCCTCAGCAGTAGCCAGCTTGGTGATGGTTGTTAAAATTGTCCTCTGTGGACATTAATTCATCTTTTGTGAGCAACTGAGATTCTACTGAGCTAAAACTGTGGCTAAGAACATTGAATCTATTATTCAAGAGCACATAATCTCAAAAATGCAAATGCTTTTATGGGAAAAAAATGCACCAAGAATATCTTCCTTGGGTCAGATTATAGATATTCTCTTATTAAGTTTTTCCTGTAAAATGCTTCACAGAATCTCAAGGGAATCCATAGTTTTCTGTTCCTGTAACTTAAAAGATTTTCTGAGTCTACCATGGCCCGAATGCTCTCTCAGTGGCAAATTTTTATTCTTTCTGAGAGTTCTATCTATTTAAATGTATGTATCCGTAATCACATTCCCACTTTGACATGTCAATGTTAAAGATATGTTAATTTTTGATGTTTTCTTCCTTTTTGTTATTTAATGAATTGTTTCTCCCTAATTTCATTAAGTACATCCTGTCATAAGACTAATTATATCATATCTCTGAGTGACTTGATCTGTGGAATGACTTTAAAATGTGTTGTACTTGCTTCATTTTGCCTGAGGGAAAATCGTGATAGGAAAAGATACAATTACTATCTCCGCAAATATATAAATTACACTAAGAGTTCTTGTAGTATCAGCTTAATTGTTTTGGTGGCGATTAGTTTGTGAAATATTTCTTTTGAAAGATGTTGAAGGAGTGAAAGTTATAGAATATAAATGTTGAGTTAGTAACTTGTTAGCTATTTTGGATTCCTGGCATTCTTTCCCCATTTTCAACTGGCTGTCAATGAAAAATGGATACATTGTTTTATTTTCCTTTGACTCTTAAATTTTCACTCGTGTTTTAAAACACACGGACGAAGGCATACGCGTTTTCCAAGTGGCACAGTCGTAAAGAATCCACCTGCCAATGCAGGAATGCAAGCGATGTGAGTTTTATCCCTGGGTCAGGAAGATCCCCTGGAGGATTAGATGGCCACCTGCTCTGGTATTCTTGCCTGGGAAATCCTATGGACAGAGGAGCCTGGTGGGTTCCAGTCCATGGCGTCACAAAGAGTCAGACATGACTGAGCATGCGGCACACACAAGTGCATATAGACACACACACACACACGGGCACATACACAGTCTTAGAGCAATTTAGAAATGCAGTGCCCAGCTATGGAATCATCCAGACTTAAAGTCTCCTTAGGGTTGTGTGTCTTTAAAGTTGCAACATTCTGGGCAAATTGCTTGACTTGTAAAAATCTTAAATTCTCAACTGTAAATGGCAATTATAATATCAATGCTAGAGAATTGCTCTGAGGATTAAACTTAACTAAATTATGAAAGATACACAGTATAGTACTTGATACAGAGGCTAAACCATGTAGTAGTTACAGTGGAATTGTTATCGTTTACTACTTTTAATAGACCAAATTTTGAAACGAAAGTGAGAAAATTATGCTTAATTCTATCCTTTTAATATGTAAATTCATGTACAGGCTCACCCATGGTACCTGAGTAATCTTTGGGAAACCTTGGCCCAGCCACATAATTTAGCTTCAATTTTAGCTTTTCTAAATTTATTCACCTCTCGATTTCTCCTTTTTCCCCCCTGAGGTTTTACCCTGAAAGTAGATCCTTATAATTTAGTACATAATAAAACACGGTTTTGTATATTTTCTCTTTCATGAGACCTTATTTCCATAACTGGTTCTTTCAGGGTCTGATTTATATTTTATTTTCATATGTCCCTAAGTGTTGAACATGGACAGTTTTCATCTCGTGTGGAAGCCACCTATGTAGTGATGAGAAACTGGCCATGCTTGAAGTTGGGCAACGTGAAGTGGGTGGATGCAGTCGATGTGATTCTCTCCAGGAGATCTTAGATTGTCTGTCTCATTCTTAGTCTCCATCCCATTCTCATTGATCAGACCTTAGTTCAAGTCCCAGTCTCCACGGTATTTCTCTAGTTTTATGAAGCTGAAATATCTTCTATTAGATGAAGTGCCTTTAGGTATTCAAGCATTCATTCATCCACCCATCAGTCTTTAATTAAACATATAATATGTACCTGGCTCTGCACCAGGTACTGGGCATAGCAGAACAAAGCAGACATGGCCCCTCATCTGATAAAGATTATCGTCTACTAGGATAAAGCTTTACTAAACACACATGTAATTACAATACTTGGCTTAGATCTCTTTTTTAAATAAAGTTTCTCAATAGATTTTTATTCTTTACAGAATAGAGCTTATAAGGATTGAGCCAGAAGTACAAAGACCTTTAAAACATGGCACCATACTCACTTTTCAGGCTTTTTTCCCCCCACTGATCTCTCTTTCCCTTCAACACGCTGGGTGTCAGCTGCCTCTGCAAACTGCCTGCCCTTCACTCTCAGTCAGGACTGGGTCCGATCCTCAGCTTGTGTGATGATTCTGTCTTCCCCTGGGCTTGCCTATCAGTCTTCTGTAAAGGTCCATCTTGAATGAACATCACAAAACCTTTCTAGATCTTAACTCAAAGCAATCAATCCCTTCCTCCTCTTGATCATGGATGTCTTTGCACCTACCTCATAGCAACTGTTAGGGTTAAATGGAAACCATCCCTTTGCTTTGACCAGACTGTGAAGATTGGGAGGGCAGGACCAGACTGTGTCAGTCTGGCTGTGGGAGGAAACAGAAGGCACACTCAGAGTAGGGTAGTTTGATGAAGGTTTATTGGCAGAGGGTTGCTTCCGCAGTTGCTCAGTACTAAAGAATCCACCTGCAATTCAGGAGATGCGGGAGATGTGTGTTCAATCCCTGGGTCAGAAAGATCCCCTGGAGAAGGAAATGGCAACCCACCCCAATATTCTTGCCTGGAGAATCCCAAGGACAGAGGAGCCTGGCGGGCTACAGTCCATGGTGTCGCAAAGAGTCAGACACGACTGAGCGACTAAGCACATATGTATTTACAGAGAAGTCTAATTCTAAAGGTTTGGGAAGAGCATAGGGAAACCACAAGGGATACTGAGTGAACATGGGTCTAAACAGTGGAGCTATTACAATCCCTGGTCTGGAGGAATGAGGGGAAACAGAGATATCCAGAACCAGGAAAAAGAGTCAGGTAAGCAGCAGGTCCAGTGACCTGCAGGGGGGTGCAGCTACTTAGAATGACCTTGCTAGGTAATGAAGCAGGGAACTACATCCTTGTCCTTCTGGTCTCTTGCTGGGGCTCCCACTGGCCAAATCCGGCCAGAACCCAAAGCGCACTGGAGTCCACTGTTGCAGTATAGATCTATCAGCCTCTTTCAGACACAGCTCCGGATTAAAGTGGGCAGGAGTTTCTGGAGGCACCAACAGAAAACATCTGGCACAATGCCATGCTCATCTTTTTTTTTAAATTGAAGTATAGTTGCTTTGCAGTGTTGTGTTAGTTTCTGCTGTTCAGCAGGTCATTACAGGGCACTGAATAGAGTTCCTTATGTTACACAGAAGTTCTTACTATTTATCTTTTACATATAGCAGTGTGTATATCTTTGAAACTTTTCTACACCCCACTCAAGCCTGGCATATTTTCACTACCTGTAGATACATGTTTGAGGTACTGTATAGTTTTTCTTTTTATGCTTTTTGCCTCAGGATACCTTAAAAGATTGTGCAAGTTTCTCTTTTTTTCTTCCTTTTTAAAACAATGACTCATATTAACATCTTTCTCCTTAAAGTAGTTGATGAAAAGGCTTGAGGGATGTATCAGTGACAAACTAACCTATTTGTTTTGATTCAGAATGTATGGAATATGTGTGTCTATACATCTCTGTATATATGTGTATATGCATCCATCTGTCTGTCTAAACACAGTGATTTAATCCATGGAGAAGTGGTTGATATAAAACAAAAGGAGAAGGATAATTAGTGGTAATATATATATATCACAAATATATTTCATACATGTTAAATTTAAAGAATTGTGCTAGTAGATGACTCATTTGAAAGATTTTTACATTTATACTAAAATATATATTATTTATGGGTTTCCCAGGTGGCACTAGTGATAAGAACCCATCTTCCAGTGCTGGAGATGTAAGAGACATGAGTTTGATCCCAGGGTCTGGAAGATCCCTTGGAGGAGGTCATGGTAACTCACTGCAGTATTCTTGCCTTGACAATCCCATGGACAGAAAAGACTGGTGGGCTACAGTCCATGGGATTACACAGAGTTGGACATGACTGAAGTGACTTAGCATACCTGTATATATTATTTATACTAATATATATATATATGTATATATATATTAGATGGTTAGGAGAATTGTAATATTCTCCTCCCAAGAAGAGGGGCAAGGTCATTTGGATTAATGTACATTTTTTAGCATCTTTGGCACAACAGTTCATCAAATTCTGCCAGTTATCTTAAATGCAAAAGCAGCTTCACCACCATAGCTTGCAGTGTGAGGTAGTGGGGAGCATACGTCTTTGCAGAGATACACAAGTTTTGGCCGGGATATCCCCAAGTCCATGCAGCAATGAGTGTTGATAGAAATTTGCTGTCCCCTCCTTCAGACTCTGAGCTGAGAACCAATCCTTCATGTCATAGTGCAAGCAGTTGAGAAGCCTCAAAAAAAAAAAAAAAATCTGGGGCTTTGATTTCAAATTCTAACTAGTTATACTGGGAAAATTACTTCCAAGTACAGATTTTGGCACTTGTAATTGCGAGCTGACATTGAACTCGCTTTCTTTTAGACTTTTAAAGCAGATTAGATGCATGTCAAATCAGGTTTTTCTTCTTTCCTGTTGCTATTTGAACATAAGGCTGGAAACTGTTCATCAACACTACCTCTCTGGCTTCTGGGAAAAGGGTCCATTCTCTTCCCCCAGTGACAGCAAATGGTTGGTTTTCACAAGCCTCCCAGTTTTCTGCTGATGAAAATTTAAGCAGCTTAAATCTTTCCTACAAATTACCAGGTCATTTAAAAATAAATTGGCCTCATTTTAATCTAATTCCTAATGCACAACTGCCTGGGGAGTTATTTTCAGCTCCGTTTGTTGCAGTTTGCAATTATCATGCTCCTCTGAAAGAAAAGAAAAGTAACAGGACTGTATTTTATGAGCATTACCAGTAATCTTTCAGAGCAACTCATCTTTAAGTGAGGTAATGGGAGGAGTGAGAGAACAGATGATGGTACAGATGTGAAAAGGTCCAGCAAAAAATAGAAATGGGGAGGGGACCAACATTTTACCTTTCTAGTGTCAAGAAGTCCCCTGGTCTGCAAATACTGATAAGTATAAATATTGGAAAGGACTTGATGACCTTCTGGCTTCCTAGAAGGCGCAGTGGTAAAGAATCCCCCTGTAATGCAGAAGATGCGAGTTAGACTCCTGGGTCTGGAAGATCCCCTGGGAAATGGCAACCCACTCCAGTGTTCTTGCTTGGGAAATCCCATGGACAAAGGAGCCTGGCAGGCTACAGTCCATGGAGTCGCAAAGAGTTGGACATGACTGAGTGACTCCGCACACACGCATGTTGATTTTCTAAGCCTGCCGATTCTATGAACCCATGAGTCTAAAGCTACCAGCAAAAGCTTACTTTACTCCTGCTTTTGAGAGGGTAGGATTTGTGTGCTTATTTCCTGAAGCAAACAGTGCGATTCAGCCATTGATTAAACCAGAGGGAATTGCTTTGACTCGCAAGCCCCAGATTACAAATTCAGAATTGATTTCTTACTCTTCTGAATTCCACATGTTTGATCAGTGTGGGAATTGCAAGAATCATTTTCCCAGCTCACTGGGAAACCTCTGCCCCCCCATTCCCTGTGCCGCGTTGTTTGGGTCACTGGTTTTGAGGCACCTGCCAGGTGTCAGTCAAAGATGCTGGGAATTCAGAGGAAGAAAAGATGCTATTGGGTTTGGGAAAGAGGAGGTGAGGTCCTCTGAGAAGCCCTCGTGGAGAAGGGGGCATTTGACAGGAGGGTTGATCAAGTTTAGGAGGGGAGAGATTCGGGTGCATTGGTTGGTTCAGCAGTGGTAGCAGCAGGGGGGTGAATGGCATGTTTAGAGTTTGTCAGGAAACTGTTTCAGATCAGAGTGCAGGTGAGTGATACATTGTACCCTATGTCTCTTGGGGCACGTGGCAGAATGCCTGACCAAGGTGTCTGGATTTTCTGTTATTGCCAGCAAGGAGCCATTAAAACAACTGGAAGAATACAATACTGAACCAGTTAAGACAAGATTGGGAATCACTTTTATTCCTTCAAACCTTTCTGCACAAATACCACTAGATTGTTTTGACACTTAGGCCTTTTAATGGCAGCTTTTCATTTCCCTCTCTCCCCAATTTACAATGAACAGAAGGAGCTGTACTTTTAAAATAATATTGACATATGAGCTAGCTTTCTATAAACATCAAAGAGAATAATTAGCGAACATATGTTTGACTCCAGTTTAGGTTAAAACACGCTCACATGTATTTAAAATTGGATACCTTACCATTTAGGTGTCAAATAGCTAATAAAAAAAAAAAAAACTTACTCTGTTTTGTACGAGGTCTCCTTAATTTCATATTAGTCTCCCTATATATCTGAGATGGTGATGATGACCAAAATAATAATGATAACCTACATTCCAAGCATAATCTAAGTGCTTTATGTAAGCCTCATGACTGCACGAGGCAGGTGCTATTGTCAGCCCTATTTCACAGATAAAACGATGAGGTTCAAAGAAGCTTAATAATGGGGTGTAGCCTGTGCAGCTAGAGTACAGTGCTGGGGTTTGACCCAGTATGGTGGTTCCAGGATCCATGCTCCCAGCTGCTTTTCCAGGCTGCCTCTCAGAGTGTGATAGGAGTTATGATGCAGACAAAGAAACTGAGACACGAGAAATACAATGACTTCCATAAGGTCACCCAACAGAGTATAATATTGATGCATGTTTGCTGCTTGTATTTCTGTCTTCAACCAATAGCATCTGTATGTGAGTTACCCTTTTTGTGAACTGCAGCTAGGTCGAGTTGTTATTATTTTTAATTGAAGGATAATTGCTTTATGGTATTGTGTTGGTTTCTGCCAACATCAACATGAATCAGCCATAGGTATACACACGTCCCCTCCCTCTTGAACCTCTCTCCCACCTCCCTCCCCATCCCACCCCTCTAGGTTATTATGGAGCCCTGGTTTGAGTTTCTTATCTTTAGTGACAAGCACTCACTTGGAAGCTTGGCTAAAGCTAGATTAAGTAGATGTCGGGCAGGATGAGTGGATGGGTAGAGAGTTGAATATATGGAAATCAGTGGCACGTACAAGGCTGGACAGACTCCTTCCATGAGAATAGTAACAAGAGGAAGATTTCTCAGATGCCCACCCAGGCCTAGAGTAGGTTTCCTCTTCAGGACTCTTACTGTAACCCAGATAAAGATATATCATGACTTAAAAAAGTTACTGTTAATCTATTTCCCTGTCTCTTGCATTCCTTCTTCACTGAGTTTCTTTCTTTCTTTTTTTTTTAAAGTCTATTATTTATTTTTAACATTTTTTAAAGTTTATTTTTGGCTGCATTGGGTCTTTGTTGCTGCAGCAGGCCTTTCTCTAGTTGCAGCAAGTAGGGGTTGCTCTTTGTTGCAGTGCACGGGCTCTAGGGTGTACCGGCGTCAGTAATTTTGGCACAGGGACTCAGTAGTTGTGTGACGCTCAGACTTAGTTACTCCATGACATGGGGAATCTTCCTGGACCAGGGATTGAACTGGTGTCCCCTGCATTGCGAGGTGGATTCTTAACCACTGGACCACCTGGGAAGCCCTCAACTGAGTATCTTAAGCTCAATGCTGTTGGCATTTTGGCCCAGATATCTCTTTGTCAGGTGGCAGGTTCCTGTCTGTGATGTAGGATGCTTAGCTGCATCCCTGGCCTCTCCTGCTTGCTGCCAATAGCATCACCCCAGCCTTAACCATCACAAATGTCTCCACACACTGTCACATGTAATTCTGCAGTCTGAAAGACTCCCTAAATGTCCACCAGAAGATGAATGGATAAAGAAGAAGTGGTACACGTATATACAAGGGAATATTACTCAGCCGTAAAAAGGAATGAAATAACGCCATTTGCAGCAATACGGGTGGACCTGGAGAGGATGATACTAAGTGAAGTTAGATGGAGAAAGACAAGTATCATGAAATCACTTATATATGGAATAAAAAAAAGTGATACAAATGAACATATTTGCAAAACAGAAATGGACTCACAGATGTAGAAAACATATTTGTGGTTACCAAAGGGGAAAGGGGGGGATAAAGTAGGAGCTTAGGGTTAACAGATACACACTTGTGTATATAAAAAAGACAGCAAGGAGCTACTGTAAAGCACAGGGAACTATGTTCAGTATCTTATAATAACTTACAATGGATGAGAAACTGAAAAATAATATATACACATATTAATTTTTTATGATGGAATCACTTTGGTGTACACCTGAAACTAACATACCACTGTAAATTGGCTATACTTCAATTTAAAAAAATGTTTACATTCAAGTGATCACATATAAATATTTACATAGTCTCATATGAACCCCAAACAAAATTATGATACTGTGGTAGATATCCTGATTTTATAGATGAGAAGAGCAAGAGTAAGTAAAGATAAATATCTAAATCTACAGTTTGAAAGTGCCAGAGTCGGGACTTATCCCGAGGTGTCTTGGAATTATTTTTAACTACTACACAGCTCTCCCAAATTAAGTAAGAGGAGTTGACATATGTGACAGAAAATGACTGAAACAGATTTGCATCATCCAGAGAGGACAAGTGACAAAAATTCACCTTGAATGATGCAAGTGAGCTTGGAAGTTTAAAATGTCAGATTTATCTACTGGTGTCTCCAATTTATTTGAAAGCCTCTTTGAAAAGAGCACAGAGAAGAAGCTTATTCCAAATTAAATTTATTGTTAAATGAAGAGAAAGGACAGGAGCACTTGCTGTCATTTTTACAGCTGTAGAAGGATTGCTTTTATTTTCATTTTGTTGAGTGAACAAGTTAAAAATCCAGGTAGGAAGCAGGCTGGGCAACTTCCAGGTCACAGTGGATTTGGGTCTCTTAGAAGTCCCCAGCCATGGCTGTTCATGCTTCTTCTCTCCTGCTCTCTTGATGTAAGCTCCTCTATAGGATTCCGGAAAAAAATTACCCGGCAGGGTGGATGTACCGTTGGGTATGTATTATAAAGTTCCCATCTTTTCTATAGGACTTTGCAAATGTAAAACTTTTTAAGAACAATTTCCCAGCTTTGTTTTGTTATGGAAAAAAAAAAGGCATGCAGGCTGAATTGTCTGCTCTATCTGAAACCAACATACTGGGATGGTAGGTAGGCAGTTTCCTTGGCAACATTATCCGCCTGAAAGGCTGGTCCTATAGTCATTTTAATAGTCATTCATGAAGCCGTTAGGAGACCTAGAGATGCAGAGTATTTAAGCCCAGAATAAAACTGGAAGCCTTATTGCCTTTCCTCCAAAATAGAGGTTGAGAAATGAAAGAGAATTCATAGCACTCATTAATATTTCTAACACCTTCTCATCTGTTTCCCCATTCTATTTCTCAAACCCATGGTGTCACACTAGAGTGTGAATTCATAAATAGCAAAGACTTCTATGGCAGACAGATACTTTGCAGTATTTTAAACTCTATGGGCCTGATTCACAAATATTGAGTATTCTCATTTTTTTTTTTAGCAAAGTCTGCATAGATCGGGTGGGGAGGTAAAGTATTCATGATTGAGGGACCAAAATATCACCTCAATTTAATATTCCAGTCAGCACAAGCTCAGTCTCATTTTCCTGAACTGGTCATATCAAGGATTTGGAAGTTTGAAAGCATAACAAGACCCCATCATTGTTTTTTGATTTTGTGACTTTTATTGTAATTTGGGCTGCCATGTTGATATATCTATTCCTTAAAGATGTTTGGGCTGAATCTGCATGGCAGGAATGCCTTACAAATTTGCAGGCAACTGTATTGTCCATGGTATGGCTAAGTCATGGCAGTAAGTTTCAATTCATATGAGTCACAATATTACTATCATTGCACACAGAGGCTGAAGATGGTAACCAAGGCCATATGCAGAGCCATATTATTCATCTTCCATGTCAAGTTTGAGAAGAATGTTCTGTATCTGTCAAGGCTACCTTTGGGGGAGGGAGAGCTGGCTTTCAAATATTTTGTGGAAAGGCTGTGTTTAAAGTCGTTGGGGAAGACCTAAGGCCACATGCTCTAGACACTGAGGATCTAACCGCAATCCTTTCTCTGTTGCTTACTTGGTAACTGGAAAACCTAGAGCTAGAGAGAACCAGATTTCTTTTCTTTTTTTTTTTTTACTTTTTAGTTTTTACTGGGGTACAGAGCTTCCCAGGTGGTGCAGTGGTAAAGAATCGCATACCAGTGCAGGAGACATAAGTTTGATCCCTGGGTCTGGAAGATCCCTGGAGGAGGAAGTGGCAACCCACCCCAGTATTCTTGTCTGGAAAATCCCTTGGACAGAGGAGCCTGGCGGGCTACCGTCCATGGGGTCGTAAAGAGTCAGACACGACTGAGCCACGGGGCACAGATACACACGTGGCCGATTAACAGTATTGTGATAGTTTCCGGTAAACAGCAAAGGGACTCAGCTCATACATATACACGTATCCGTTCTGTCCGATCTCCTCACCCATCCAGGCTGCCACAGAACACTGAGCAGGGTTCCTTGCGGTCACTCCTTTTATTGAGGATAGTGGTGTGCTGTGATTGGTCAGACCTGAGTCACATGCCCCTTTGGTGGCCAGGAGCCTGGTCATAGGCAAAAAAAAAAAAAAATCAAGTGAGGGCTTCTGGGCTGCCAAAAGGATACCTGCTATCACCCATCATACCCACTCAGCCACCTAAAAATGCAGACTGTGAATGCTTCAGAAACCATAGCAATATTGTTCTATTCTTCCTGGTTCCATTTCTTGTCAGTTAAAAAAAAAAAATGATGCAATATCTTCTAAAATTCAGTGACCTAGAATGGTGAAAAGAACACCAGATTGTGTTTTGAGCTGAGCCCTGGGGCTTGGATGAAAGTGCTCAGAACACTCCAAATGCAGGAAGATTTGAAGAGCTGGGGCTGGTCGTTCGTGCTTGGAGGCCACTTTGATTTTCCTCTGTTCTTCCCCCATATGCTGGCTGTAGTTTGTTTCCCGAACTCTTCTAGGCACCAAGATGATCAGCAAATTAATGTTCCTTACATCGAAGGGATTAAATACATTCTGACAATGCTTTCCTTTGCATTATTATTTTTTTTGGCATAATTCTAAAACAGTGTTTCTGTTTTAATTCTAAGAAATGAAAGCTGTTCCTTCCCCCTCCCCCCTATTTTCTTCTGCTGCTTCTTTATTTTCAGAAATACACTGCGTACTTAGGCAATGTTAATGTCAGTAATACTGCATTGCTTTGAGCACGTCGTTCAGATCACCGGTAATTCTGCACCCCCCGCCCCACCCCGTCTCATTCTTTGTTCTCGATTTCAGATTCTCTGTGTCTGATGTATTATTTACTATATGATTCTCACAGAACAAAATGCATTATTTACAAGGTTGTAGGATTTCTGAAATTCCACAAGCTTTCTTGTGAATTTGTAAACAGCATCCTGGGTTAGACTGGATTGCCGAGTATGGCTTGCACCCACAGTGTGATAGATGGACTTCTTTATTCTCTGGATGATACTTTTTTTCCCATCTCTGTATATTCTGGCAAGAGAAATGTTGATACTTTGTATATTAATATGGCCTATCAATTCTATTCCTCTATAATTTCCAAAATTTGCAGAATCAGTGATACTCAGCTATAGGCATCATAAAGTAAACCAAGGGCTGTGTGCTATGTCTAGTGTGATTGAATTGAATCTTCTTTCCAGAAAAGCATGCAGGAGTTTAACTACCACTAGACGGCAGTAGGGTGATGCATCCCAGAGCTAGCGTTTATGGATACTTTTATTTTTAACTTGTGAAAGATAAGTTTTGGAACTTTTTTTTTTTTAAAGACTTGCGTTCTTTGTCACTTAGTTGTTGTTGGTTGTGTTGTCCTCAGGCGTGTCTGACGGACTGTAGCCCGCCAGTCTCCTCTGTCCAGGCAATTTTCTAGGCAAGAATACTGGAGTGGGTTGCCATTTCCTTCTCTAGGGGATCTTCCTAATCCAGGGATCAAACCTGAGTCTCTTGCATCTCCTGCATCATCAGGCAGATTATTTATCACTGTGCCACTCGGTTATAGTGGGGCTGAGACAGGCTGAGACATTGGTTCTTATGCCAATTCCAGTAATATTTGAGGTTTCTGTAGCTAGTGGCACACTGGTAAATGTTTAACAACCAACATTCTAGGTAAAAGCCCTGATATGTAGCATTTGCCAGTTTCTATGGTATAGATATTCCCACCATGGTTAATTTCAAGCTACCGATTGGCTGTCAGTGAATATGGGCTTGGGAAGAGAGGTGTGTAGTTGGCTTATATAAGCCAGCTCCAGCACACCATGCTGAGCTCTGGTTTATTACATTAGCTAGTTTTGTAGGCTTAAACTAGTGGTTTACATTGTTAGTTTTGTTTCTAGATGTATGTGTCTGAACTCTTTCCTAACCATCTAAAGACCAGACAATTCATGCCTGAATATTTTTGTCTCCCACGCTGCAGTCATTGCAATGACTTAGACATTTTAAATTTTTAAATGAAAACTTCTCATTGAATACCATGAAATGGACATGTTTTCAGTGAATTATCAATTGAATTATAATAAGCTTTCCAAAAACAGCATAGCCAGCCCCTAGATCAAGAAACAGTATATTATCCGCATCTCAAAAGAACCCATGTACCTCCTCTAGTCATTCACTTCCTGCTGTCCTGAGTTCTAATGCCATGGGTTAGTCTCATCAGTTTCTGAAATGTCATAGATGAACTGTATGAAATGGCTTTTTTGTCTGGCTTCTTTCACTCTGCATCATGTTTGTGTGATTCATTCATTTTGTTGCAGACAGTTGTCCTTTGTCTCACTGCTGTGTGTAGTAGTGCGCTGTAGGAATATGCCTCAGTTTATGATTCTGCTCTTGATGGACGTTTGAACTGTGTCCAGTTTTAGACAACTAGGAATAGGGCCACTATGTTCCTCCTAGTATGTGTCCTTGGTAAATAAAAGTGTATGATTCTGCTGGGAATCTGCATAGGAGGTGAGCTGGTGGATAATCTGGTGTGCATGCATCATAGTGTGTTAGATCTTAAAGACAGACTGATTTGGGGATAGATATCGGTAAATCACTGCATATCAACATCAGACTGAGGTAAAGGATTTGTGTGACCGGAGAAATACTTATCCAGCTATAAACTTAGGGGTAAAATAAATTGCTAGGCAGGCCAAATACAGTTGGGGATGGCAGTGATTAATTGGTGGTTTGTCCAGGGAAGCAGCTCATGTAAGAAAACCTAAGATGGGGAATGGAAGATCAGGAAGTGTGGCTTTGGGAAATCTAGGAAGTGTCAATATGCAGACATTTAGGCATATAGCTCACAGAACCAGGGATGATATTCATGAATTCAAACAAACAATTGTTGAGTACCTACTTGGCACCAGCCCTTGTACTAGGTGATACTGTAGTGACTAAAGCATAACTATGCCTTCAAGAAGCTTACACTCTAGTTAGAGAGACAGATAGGCAGCCAGACAATGACTGGCTATACAGATGGTCTGTACTTTGGTAAGGGCATTCATTACAAGTGCCCTGGGAAGTGCTCAGGGCTGGTGCACTGGGATGACCCTGGGGGATGGGATGGGGAGGGAGGTGGGAGGGGGGTTCTGGATGGGGAACACGTGTGCCCATGGCTGATTCATGTCGATGTATGGCAAAAACCATTACAATATTATAAAGTAATTAGCCTCCAGTTAAAATAAATTAGTTAATAAAACAAACAAACAAACAAGTGCCCTGGGAGACCAGAGGAAGGGCCTGTCATTATCCCGTCTTGGCTGGAAGGCAGAGAGTAGGCACAGGAAGTGTTGAGAGGGAGGGGGGAGGTATGAAGGCAACTTCCTAGAGGAGATTGTACCCAAGTTCAGACCTGGAGGATGAGTGGGACAGAAAGGGAGGGATTTCCAGGCTGAGGGAATAGAATGCACAGTGGTCCAGAGGTGGACATGGGACAATGAAGAAGGGAAAGGGAGATAATTTATAGTATGATTGGAGCCCAGTGTAGACAGGATAGGCAGTGGAGGCTTATTAGAGATGAAACTGGAGCAGAAGTTAGGCAGACCGTGGAGGGCTTTTGTGCTCCACTCTGCAACCCTTTGTAAGCTAATGACATTTTTAAGCAAACTAGGCTGTATATGCTCCACTTTCCCATGAATGGAGCAGGTAAGGGCCACTGGCACAATCAAGGCAGGACTCATTCATCTTAAGGTAGAATCTTGTCCACAGGAATATGGTCACAGCCCACTTTTGAGAACTGAGATCCATGATCAGAGTTTTCTGGTAATTGTGTGCTGGTGAACAAGCTCTCTGGCAAGGGGAGGGAGCAGAGGTGGGGCGCTTTGATTTATAGTATATGCGATTTTCCATTGGCATAAATATTCTTGTCTTGTAAAATTCCTGAAAATTTAACAATTGGTTTTTTTTTTCTTTTTTTTTTACTCTTTTTTTTTTAATAAATGTATTTATTTTAGTTGGGGGCTAATTACTTTACAATATTGTAAGTTTTTGCCATACATTGACATGAATCAGCCATGGGTTTACATGTGTTCCCCTTCCTGGACCCCCCACCCACCTCCCTCCCCATCCCATCCCTCTGGGTCATCC
Organism: Giraffa tippelskirchi; assembly: GCF_054371585.1. Taxonomy (NCBI): domain Eukaryota; kingdom Metazoa; phylum Chordata; class Mammalia; order Artiodactyla; family Giraffidae; genus Giraffa; species Giraffa tippelskirchi. The sequence continues at coordinate 20,028,565 of NC_137283.1, read as the reverse complement.
CATTGCCCCGGCCCTGAGCCCTTGTCTCATGCATCGAACATGGAATGGTGTTCTGTTTCACATATGATAATATACATGTTTCAATGCTATTCTCCCAGAACGTCTTTGTAGTCCTATATGAGCCTTCTTCCCTGGTGGCTCAGACAGTAAAGAATCTGCTTTTAATGCAGGAGGCCCAGGTTCGATTCCTGGGTTGGGAAGATCCCCTGGAGAAGGGCATGGCAACCCACTCCAGTATTCTTGCCTGCAGAATCCTGTGTACAGAAGAGCCTGGCGGGCTACGGTCCGTGGGGTCACAAAGAGTTGTACACAATGGAGCAACTAACACTTTCACTTTTTTTTTTTTTAAAATGAGACTGCTTCAGCATTGTTAGTTGCACCACCAAGTTTACCCAGTGACAGAGCTCCTGAACATGGCATTGGAGATCCTTAACCAGTAGCTCTCAGATTTGACCCTACAACAGTATCACTCTGGTGGTTTGTGGAAGCACCCGTTGCCGATTTTCTGACTCAGTAAGTCTGGGGTAGGGGCTGAGCCTTTGTATTTCTAACAAGTTCCCATGTGACAAAATGTTTCTGGTCTGGGGACCACACTCTGAGAACCACTGCCTTTAAATCACCCTTAGGGACTTTCCCTAAGGACTTCCGTGTTGGTCGAGTAGCTGGAACTCCATGCTACCAACGCAGGGGGCCTGGGTCTGATTCCTGGTCAGGAAACAAGATCCCACATGTTGAAATAAATAAATAAATATACTACTTAATTTGCCCCTAATGGGATTAGTCCCAGATTCTTAGAGACGGATGGAGCCTGTAGAAAATTGTTCCCCTTCTATAAAAAACATCCACATCCGTCATGAAAGAGAAGACATTAAAGGTGGCATAATGATGTCAGGAATCAGAATTTGGATAATTCTGCCATCTATAAACTAGGAACTTGAATCATTTGACCTATAGGTTATAGTGATGATCATGTGAAGCACATTGCCAACTACTGATATGACTATAAACTAGTGTTTTTTTTACCACAAATGACAGTAACAAATGTTAGCTGTTTTTTGGTTTTTTTTGGAGATCACATGAAAAGCTGCCACTCAGCGAGGTTAAATGATGACAGAACTGGAAGCAAGTCCTGCTGATTTTTGGTTTAGTGCCCTTTCTCTTATGTTAGTGCTTTTCAGATATTTCTTATCGCCTAGAGACCCAATTCAAATGAAACCTTAGGAGGGAAGAAGAAGATAGGAAATGATGAAAGACGAGCTGATCTTATGAAATGGGAAAAAGTAGCTAGTGCCAGAGCCCAAGGCAGTGCCCCTGAAATCCAGAGAGATCAGAGTGCAGGGTGAAGCTTGAGCGCTCGCCTGCTGTTTCCCGGGAGCACTTTCTGTACCAGGTAGCACTGAGCAGGTTCCCCAGCAGATAGTCTGATGGCATTAGGGGTGGGTCAGCACCAGGGGGTCTCCCATCTGCAGTGTAGGAACATCACCTGCGGTGGCTTTGAAAATCCCAGCATCTAGGCTACACCTCACACCAACAATATCAGAATATCTGGGGGTATAAAGAGTCATCTGTACTTTGAAAGTCCCTTGGTGCTTCCAGTGTGCAGCCTATGTTGATAACCAGACATATAGCTGTGCTTCTCAGAGTGTGGTCCCCAGATCAGATCACTGGAACTTGTTAGAGATGCAGATTTTCACACTCCACCTCAGACTCCTTGCATCAGAAACTCTGGGGTTCAGACTCAGAAATCTGAGTTTTGAGAAGTTTTTGTTTTTTTTTAAGTATTTATATAGTTACTTGTCTGCACGTGGTCTTAGTTATGGCATGCAGGATCTTCAATCTCCGTTGCAGCATGCAGGATCTTGAGTTGCAGCATATGACCTCAGAGTTGCAGCATGTGGAATCTACTTCCTGACCAGGGATAGAACCCAGGTCCCCTGCATTGGCAGCTCAGAGTCTTAGCCACTGGACCACTACCAGGGAAGTCCCTTGAAAAGATTTGCTGGCAATTCTGATGCATGAGACCCTGAGAACCACAGTGCAAGAGCATAGGTTCTAATGGCGTATGAAAAACAGTGAAAGTGTTAGTTGTTCAGCCATGTCCAACTCTTTGCGACCCCATGGACTGTAGCCTGCAAGGCTCCTCTGTCCATGGGATTCTCCAGACAAGAAAACTGCAGTGAGTTGCCATTCCCTTCTCCAGGGGATCTTCCCGACCCAGGGATCAAACCCACGTCTCCTGCATTGCAGGAACATGCTTGACTGACTCATAAGAGAAACCTAATGGTATAAAGTGAAAGTGAAAGTCACTTAGTCGTGTCTGACTCTTTGCGACCCCATGGACTATACAGTCCACGGAATTCTCCAGGCCAGAATACTGGAGTGGGTAGCCTTTCCCTTCTCCAGGGGATCTTCCCAACCCAGGGATCGAACCCAGGTCTCCCACATTGCAAGAGGATTCTTTACCAGCTGAGCCACCAGGGAAGTCCTGCTGAATATGATTCAGTCATTTGAGCTGTTCCAGACACTCCCTGCCTCCAGATTCTGATGGGCTCATCTTTAGAAGTCTCTCTCACCCCTAGGGAGAATTTCTGACCTGGAGAGCTATAGGACTCACTGGACTATGCTTCCTGTCTTATTTTCTTGAGGAAGGAAAGAGGTAGAGAAGATCCTTGGTGAGCATCACTAGGACTTGTACTTCTGCCTTTCCCTTTTGTTTAAGAGGCTTCTTCACTATGAGACTGAAACATTAGCAGTTACGTGCCTGGCAGAGTCCCCTTCTGGGTGTTTCTGCAGCCAGAGGTCAGTTCTATTATCTGACTTAACCAAGAGATGCAGGTGTCTGGTTCTTAGCATTTTCAATAGTATCTAGTGTGATATCTAGTAGTTGTTCTGTGTTTTTCACTTTTCCAGGTGGAGAGATTGAAATGCACATACATCCCTCATGTATGGATTATTTCTCATTTTATTTCTCAGTTTTACTAGGACGGCCATGAGGAAATTAGGAAATGAGAGAAATTGTGCCTGTTAGCTGGAGGAAAGATGGGAATAGTTTGAGAGTAGGAAGAGACAAAGGATACAAAGTGGAAGGGGTAGAATGCTGGAATCAGGGGAAAAAAGAGGTTTCTGAGGATTGCCCTGCTACTTGCCACTGGAAATGTAACAAATAAAAATTCCAGGTGGAGACACAATTAGCATATAAGAACTAAACTTGACCAGCACCAAGTGTTCCTGGTCAAATGCTCTTAACTTACCCCGTGACTGGTGTTATAAGTCATTTCTCATTTCTGTTGCCAAATTCAATCAGATCCTTTCCTTAGGTTACCTAATGGTTCTGTAGGTTTCCTTTGTAGTACTGACTACAGGTTATAATTATTCCTTTGGTATGTATGATTGTTGTTACTCGTAGAAGCTGTAAGCTCCATGTCAAAATCAATCTCCAGGATGACTCCCAGTGATACTTCCTTTCTTGCAGCCCTGTCTGTATATAGTCCTCTCCCAGCAGGACTATGGCTAACCTCTGTGGCCAGTAGGGTACTGTGGAAATGACAGATGGTGGCTTCTGGGGCTACATTATGGCTTCAACTTTGCTCTTTTGTGGATCACTGGCTCTGGGGGAAGCCAGCTGCCATGTCATGAGGACATTCAAGCAGCACCAGAGAGAAGTCCATGTTACAGGACTTCCTGACAACATCCAGAGTTAAACTTATCTGCTATGTTGATGAGCCAGCCTGAAATCAAATCTTCTAATTCCAAACTAGCCTTCTGATGCCTGCAGCCATAGCTGACATCTTGACTGGAAACTCATGAGAAACCCAAACAAGAACTTCCTAGATAAAGCAATCTGAAATAATTGACCCCCAGAGGAGTGGAAGAATGAACAAAAAGTTCACTGTTGCTTTAAGCTGCTGAGTCTTTGGATAATTTGTTCTACAGCAGTAGGTGACTAATACACTTGAGGAAGATACAGACAATGCATTTTGATCACCATTGCTTCCTGAGTAACTGGCACAGTGCTTGGCTTATAGTATGAGCTCAGTAAATACTCTTTGGGTGTCTCTCTCCTTTCTCTTGCCTCATGTCCACACACATACACACACCCACCATTCTCCCTGAGACCATGTTGGTCCACTATATCCTCAGTAGGCTGTGCGCTTCGTCATCATTGTCTCTTGTTTTGATTTTGACTCCTTGTCTGTGTCTAATATAATCACTAACTCTTGGAGAAGTCCTAGAAACAGAATAATGTTGAACTTCTACTCATACTTCAAAACTCTGCTCCAATCTATAAAGCTTTCCCTGATCCCGATAACCAAGTAAATCCTTCTTTCTCCACCAAGTCAGTCAGGATTCCACCAAATGGCAAACTCAAATTGAGTTATTTGAAGATCATTTAATAAATGGACGGTTTACAAAGATGGGATCAGGCTTAAGGAACACCAAGAAGAGATGGCAAAATTCCCTGAGACTAGTGAGTGCTGAGAATCATTACCATCTCTAGACTGAAGGAAAAAACAGAGGAGTAGTGACCAGACCTTTGAGAGGGTTCTAGAGAGATGAACACTGGGAGCTTGCAGTGAACGCACAAGATGGGCACCAGAGTATTAAACACCCTCACTTCACTCTTAGCCAACGTTCTTGATCTGCTGTACTTCCCATTGACTGAATCTGAAACAAACGGGTCTGTTGCTATATCCATATGGATACCCGATGTATCCTCATGTCCATGTGATGGGCTTGAAAGATAGAGACCGGATAGAGGTGGGGCCTGGGGGGATATGTGGAAGACACCGGGTGAACCCTTCTCCTTTCCATCTCCTCAGTGTCTGTACATCAAATTTGGAGATTAAACATGCTCTTGGTGGTGCTCATTTGCTTGTTCATGTCTGGTTCTTTGCAACCCCATGGACTGTAGCCCACCAGTCTCCTCTGTCCATGGGTCTTCCTAGGCAAGAAAACTAGAGTGGGTTGTTATTTTTTCCTCCAGGGGATCTTCCCAACCTAGGGATCAAACCCACGTCTCCTGCATTGGCAGGCAGGTTCTTTACCATTGAGCCACCTGGGAAGGCCAGATATGCTCTTATTCATGGTCTATTTCATATCATTGCTGTATGTAACAACTCAACCGTTGTATGCTATTTAATTTTTTAGGTATTAATGATTCTCTTCCTGGTAATCGTATAAACTTTTAAAGAGTGACTAACAGGTCTTACATTTTTCTGTCTTCCTAACTGAACTTAGCTCTACAATTTTCATAAAGTTGGTATCCCCATACATATTTGCTGATGGCACAAAATTTTTTAAAGCACTTATTTATTTAGTCATTTTTTCTATGAGTCATCAATCAAAAAAGTGGAGGAACTATTTATTTCAAACTCCAAAGCATGAATTCCTTCTATAACATCTCTGATATTTTATTACTTAGCTGGAGTTTTAATTACCTCTAATGATAGGGATCACATTACCCCCTGAAGCAATGGAGTAAAACCAGTAGCTATGAGAAGTAGATAGATCTTTGCCCTAAGAGACTCTGAGTAAGTTATTTACCTCTGGCCTCTGGGAATCACTGACCTGGTCTCTGTCATTAAACTTTTGTCTTTAATGAATCCCTATTATGAGAAGAAATTTCTTGGAATATTACCACTGAGGATTCCTCAGATCCTGGGATGAGGGTGGATTATCCCAAGAACAAATTTGAGTTGCTTCTGCTAAGTGCTTGGGGTGCTACCAGAAGGGGGGCAATTTAAATTGTTAGTGTGAGGTTTGGTGAGTCACCCATGGAGTGTGAGTGTAGGCTGTGAGCTTACATGAATGCTAGCTTGTGGGTTACAAATTCTGGGAATTTGTCACACTGTCAAAATTCTAGCAAGGCAACTTTCCTTACAGTCCTCTGATAGGAAGCACATTTTTTCCCCCTGTTCATCCATTTTCAAAAAATTTAATTCTTTGCATTCTTGGCTTGATGGGGTGGGTCCAATATAAGACCTTGGATATCCCTTAATTTGGACTTTTGCTCTTTTGAGCCTGGTATGAACAAGAAAACCAGTGGTTCAGTTCAACAGATGTAACTGTTGTTCTAAAGTTGAAAGCTGGCTTCAGTGTTCTTATTTTCACTTAGTTTTGGCCTCAGTGTTCTTTATTTTCTTGCTACATCATTGTTGAATTTATGAGGATTTAAAAGTACTTGCCATGTTTTGTTTATTTTTGGTGGGAGAGTCCACCATGTTTGTAGAGATGGAATATACTCTCCATTAGCCCACATACTGAAATTCATTAGATTTATGTTGAAGTAAGGTGCAGTGAATACATGTGGTGTGATAGGAAAGGTTGTGATCTATTGAATAGTATTTTTACTACATTGCCAGTTGGGCATGAAGAAACAACCTCTCTTTCTGGACCTATTTCCTTATTTCTTATGTGACAGCGGCTTCAATCACCACAGAGATTTTGAAAATCTTTGGTGATTGCTTCTTAAGCTGCATTTTGGAGGTGATTATCAAAGTTTCTTCCGATCTAATTTTTGTTCTCATGACCACCTTCTAAAAAGTCCATGTTTAAGGTATTTTGATGTCTTTACTAGTGTAATCAGAGAGATGCTAAACAGGATCTTGTTAAATTTCTTTCTTGGTGACATTCTGATTGTTAAGATTGAAACGATTCGTATAACTTGATAGCATTATTCAGGCGGGAGACAGTGCAGTCATTCCAAGGGTTTGTTGTAGCATACCTAAGTGATATCCCCAGGGATGCAAAAGTAACTCACTGTCCACAGGTTCAGGGGGCCAACAGGAGACATGGTGTATTTGATGGCTGTGGTGTGTGTGCATGTTTATGGATGTCTTAGCATCCATGGGTGATACAGGACAGTGCCATTTTTTTTCCCAAGTGAAAAAAACTTTATAACTTCTCTGAGCAAGCATTCCATGTGTTTAAAAAGCTGCAATTGTCTACTTGCCTACTCAAGTAGTAAACAACATCCCTGTTGAAATGATACAACTGTGTGTTATAATGTATTCTATGTACTTTACATCTATTACTGTCTAATCCTCAGAAAAACGGAAAGAAGTAACATGATCCGATTGTCCCTGTGTTATGAACAAGCATATCAAGACACAGCAAAGTTGCGTCGCTTGGCCTGGGAAGTAAGTGTTGGAGAGTAAGTGGCAGAAATGCGATTTGAACCCACGTGGTCTGGTTGAAGAGCTGTGTTTTTTGAGCTAAGCAGTGGTCAGTGGCTGTACAGCCAGAGACCGCTAGGACACACCTGTGGTTCCAGAAACTGGTTCAATGGTTATGGCAACTGGAGCAAATACAGAGAAGTAGAGATGTCTCTACAAGAAGGGGTTAGATCAGCAGTCCTCAACCTTTTTGGCCCCAGGTACTGGTTTCATGGAAGACAGTTTTTCCACGGACTTGGGTAGAGGGGGACTGTTTTGGGATGATTCAAATACATTAGATTTATTGCACACTTTATTATTACATCAGCCCCACCTCAGATCATCAGGCATTAGATCCTGGAAGTTGGGAACCTGTGACTTAGAGACCTGGAACTGTGTTGTGTGCTTTGAAGAAGCTTCAAGGATGTGATACTTTGTTCTGGATTGTGTGCTGTCTTAGGATGGCATCATTCTATGATTGGAATTCTTAACAAATCTAATCTTATAAGAGAGGAAATGATCGAAGCTGCAGCTGTAGTTACTTAAGCAGCAGCAGTATCATTTTTCAGGGTGTGAATGAGCATGGGGTAGATTTGGCTATTTTTGTACTTCATACAGTTTTCGTGTTTTGTCTGTTCAGGCATGATGACAGAGAGGTCTTGCTTTTGTCTTGGTCCATCACATGTTGTCTGATGTTGATGATGAGTGAAATTACTTATAGTCAGCCGGACTACTCAGGCCTCATTTTTAGAGGTGAGACTAGTTCCTAGCAACTCTAATATATAGTGATAGTGCCAGGCCAGCTCCTAGCTATTTGAAGATACAGCCTTTCAGTAAATGTGCCCTCTTGTTGCAGCTAGAAGTTAACTCTGACTCCATGTTGGAGCTGGTTCTTTGACTTGCTTTCCATTGCTTTTGTTATTATAATCACACATAATGGCCCGCCTCAGAGAATCCTGCTCCTCTGCCTGACTGTTAAGCTAATGTGCCTTTGTTAAGAACACTGTCCACCTGTAGATGGCAGGAAGGAAGAAATTAACGCATACCCCCTGTCTGAGGCTTGCTGTTCTAGGAGATATTTGCAAAATTAATAGCATTTTTACTTGGTTTCCTCACCTCTCCATATCTCTGATCCATAGAAAAACCTGGCATCCAGGCCCTGACAAGATAGTTATTTTGAGACATTCGTCTGCCATCTTCTCCATCAGTGGCTTAATGAATAAAGTCATGTTCCTTGCCTCAACACCTCTTCTCTCATATTCATTGGCCTCTTGTTCAGTGAGCAGAGCAAGCTTGGACCTGGTAACATTCAGATGGCTGCACGGAGACTGAGATGCCAGGGAGCAGGGTAGGATGCCAGGGTACTAGCCAACAAGATGTTGCCTGAGGCCGGGAGAGAGATGCTGCAAGCTTGACAGTATGAATGGAGAGGAGCGGGTGGACTTTTAGGAGATGGAATTGAGTGTCAGTGGGGAATCACATATTCTATAAGAACTCGAGTTTGATGTACTGGTATTGGGACACAAAAGCACCTGGGAAAACACAAAATACACATCAAGCCCCGGTTGTCATGGGATCATCATGAGGAAGGGAAAAATCTTACAAGTACTAACTCAGTTTTGTCTCCCCCACATATTCTCAGGCCACTGAATCTCTGATTTGAGGTTGAGGTTTATTGTTTGTTTTTCTCCCAGAATACTTGGATTGTTTTCACAAACTTCTGGAGACCAATACTTTCACTGGATGAACTCCTCTTACACTATTGATACAATCTTCCCAGGTAGCAGTTAGGAGATTTTCCTTAAATGTGGTCTGACCAGGAACAGAGGGAAATGCTTCTGGTTGTGAGTGTAGGGTCTGCAGAAGTGAGGGTGCGAGAGATTTGTTGTTATGTAGAACGGAAATTATCCTACAACACCACCTGTGTAGCCAGTAAGCCTGTTTATCTCCATGAATACTTTGGGATTTAAGATAGAACTACCATATGGCCCAGCAATCCCACTCTTAGGCATCTATCTGGAGAAAACCATAATTCAAAAGGGTACATGCACCGCATTGTTCATCGCAGCACTGTTAACAATAGCCAGGATGTAGAAGCAACCTAAGTGTCCATTGACGAAAGAATAGATAATGAAGATGTGGTGTATATATATACAATGAAATATTACTCAGCCATAAAAATAATGAAAAAACACGATTTACAGCAACATGATAGACCTACAGATTGTCACATTAAGTGGAGCAAGTCAGACAGAGAAAGACAAATATATGATATCTCTTACGTGTTAAATCGAAAAAATTGATACAAATGAACCTATTTATGAAATAGAAGTTGAGCCACAGATGTTGAAAACAAACTTGTGGTTACCACTGAGGGGAAAAGCTGGGGGAAGGCTAAATTGGAAGATTGGGATTGGCATATATATACTGCTATATATAAAGTACTAATAAGAATATACTGAAAAGCACCGAGAACTCTATTTGAGACTCTGTAAGAGTGGATATATGTTTATGTGTAACTGATTCACTTTGCTGTACAACAGAAACTAACACAACATTGTAAATCACCTATACTCCAAAAAATAATTAATAAGCAAAAAAATTTCCAGTTTAACTGAAGAGTAATTTCAATTTTTTTTTTTTCTCAACCGCCTCCTGTACTTGCTCTTTACTCCAAAAACCCCATGAGACTTTGGTTCTTGAGAGACTCACTAAACAAAGTGGTTAATACTAAACTGGGTTCTACCTCCCTATTCATGACAAGGAAACCCCTAGAAATTTGTCATCCCTGGTATTATCATGTCATAGCCTCAGTAGAAATGCAGCCTGACAGCCGAGATTGGATTCTAGTGTCATAAACTCGTCAGAATTCTCATTTCAGAGTCTTACCATATACTGTAAGGGTGTAAGCCATCCAAGTTAAGACATAAGAAAAAGTAGTAACGCAAACAACAGTAAGGCAAGTGGGTTTTCTAATATTCAACCCCAGAACTTCACAGCTTCTGCTACCCTGCATGCCATTATGTTTTCCTTTGTCCAGGAGGGTGGAGGAAAGGTTGGGAGCATCGCCGTCTCTGGAACTCCTTCACGTGGAGGGAACTGCCCACTAATAATTCAGTTAAACAAAATTCTGTCTCATGGAATTTGTGTGTTCTAATATAACCGTCTAGCTTGAAATACAGTATCATAATTTACCCTGAATTCAAGCATTCGAAACCAGCTGGGATTCTCCAGTTAAAACCCCACTAATACTAGAATTTTCATGATAAATGCATTCTGGAAGGAAAAGAGGTTCAGAGCTCAGAGCAGATTAAATAGTTCCCATGATAATTATATAATTTTAGGCAAATAACGGTGAGCGCCCTTCCTTCATGTGCCATTTAGGGTCCATGGTTTTATTGGTCAGAAACCAATGAACTTGCATTATTTAGAGAAATAGCTATTTTACAGTGGAATTGCCACTGAAGCTCCTCCATTTCCTTTAAGGGAAGCCCTGGGGCTGAATGTGCATTCAGAGTTATCACAAAGTAAGGTGAAGGGTGGGACTTTTATTTTTTAATTGAAGTATAGTTGATTGACATTTCTATGTTGGCTTCAGGTATAAAGCCTAGTGGTTCAGTATTTTTGCAGATTATACTCCATTACAGCTTATTACCAGATAATGGCTATAATTCCCTGTGCCATAGAGTATATTCTTATTTTTTATCTATTTTATACATTGCAGTTTGCATCTGTTAATTCCATACCCCTAAATTGCCCCTCCCCAATTCTTTCTCCCTTTGCTTAACCACAAGTTTGTTTTCAGTATCTGTGAGTCTGTTTCTGTTTTGCATGTATATATTTGTGCTGTATTTTAGATGAGAGGCTAGGGCTTTGTACCCAAGTGAAAGGCAGCCATTGAGAAGGCCTGTGACCCTGGGTGAGGCAGTTCCCTGCAGCCAGAGGGTAGTTGGCAGCAAGGGTGGCAGGGGTGAACTGTCACAGCTGCCATTCCTAGAAGCTGCAGGTCAGCAGTGTGCGCCCCGGGAGGGGTTTTTGGTGAGCCCCACAGGCTCCACTACATGTAAATGTCCTTTTCTAGATCAGACACACAGCCATGTGGCTAACTACACATGTAAACTGAGTCCAAGACCTCCAAACTCTCACACCCATGGTCTTGCCACTCTGAGAGACTCCAAGTCACATTTCACTCATTAAGCATCTCTGATCAGGTTAGATACCTGCTGTGTCCTTAAATCATCAAGACAATCAGGATACCTGACTTGCGGGTTCCGGTCAGAGTGGCATTCAAGGCTGTTTGGGCTGGAGGCATGGATTTAGAGAGTAACAGGTAGCGCTTATATAGCATTTACTGCATTAAGTCCTCTGCATGAGTTAATGCATTTATTCTCCCATAGCGTGATGTGACAGGTGTATTCTCATTTTTTATAGTTAAGGAAAGTGAGGCATAGATATTTAAGAATTCACCTAACAGTGCCAGAACCAGTAAGTGACTGGACCAGAATTTGGACTCAGAGTCTGAATTAAGAGTTTATGCTCTTAGTCTTTTAGGAAAAAAAGAAAAATTATGTATCCCTTCTTTTCTGATGTACTTACTCTGTGTCAGACGCTGGGCTAAGCACTTTGCTCCCATAAGCCTTCGAGGTCATTTCAAATATTACCCCATTTTAGAGATGGGGGCACCATTGTCTGGGAGGTTTGTAACTTTCCCCAGTTCTTGGAGTAAGAAGATAGAGGGAACCAGATTTAAATCCAGATCCATCTGGTTTCACAGTTCGTATTTGTAGCTGATACCTCCAGTGTTTAGCTTTTGTTTTCGGATAGGAGGGCCAGCAAAGCCTCATGGCATCTCTCTCAAGCTCTCGTAAAGCAAAATGAAGCTATTTCTGGGGCAGGTTGGGGTCCTGCAGGAGTGGCTTCATGTTGCCACAGATCTCAACCTAAGTGAATTTCTGTAAGAAGAAAAATTTGACAAGAAAGAAATAAACACAAACCAAACATATAATAATGTAGATTAATAATTTCTCCAGAGTGAAAAATGACAAACAGTAATTCTGACCATGTGAAAATGCAAGGCCCCTTCTCCACTCTCCACTTTATCCTGCCTGAGGAATTGAAGCTTTGCTCTGGGAATTAAAAGGGAATTGAACCCCAGGCCACAACTTCTGTCACACTAGACCCCAAGCAACTGAGATGTTCACTGTTTTTGAAAAGAAGCAAAAAAGAACCGAAGGATCAAAATCACTTCTTTCTAGGATCCTGATCAGACACTTTATAAATATTTCCATTTTCTTTTTTGTGAACTTCAGAGCCCCAGATTTGAGTGTAAATTAAAGAGAATCTTGTTCCCTTGTTGTGATCTTCCCTTAAGAAGAGAGCTAGAGGTCTTCTCTGGTGGATCAGTGATAAAGAATCCGCCTGCTAGTGCAGGAGATGTGGGTTTGATCCCTGGTCCCAGAAGCTCCCACATGCTGTGGAGCAGCTGCCTGCACGCCACAACTCCTGAAGCCTGCTTGCTCTATAGCCTGTGCTGTGCGACAAGAGAAGCCCCTGCTCACCGTAACTTGAGAAAGCCCGTGCACAGCAATGAAGACCCAGTGAAGCCAAAAAGAAATAAATACATAAGACAGAAGGAGAGAGAGCTAGAGCGTTTCTCCTGGGGTCTGAGGACAGCTGAGCACCTGCCTGCCGTCTTTGCCTTGAGTTTTCGAAATGAATGACCAGGCAAGTTATTGCCACGTATACGGAAGGGAGGCTGACAAGGGTTTGTTGACTGAGCCTGGCATGGTTCAGTGGTGGGAATGACTTTTGTGCTGAAATCAAATAGCAGTGATTTCAGGTTTATGACAGTTATCAAATATAATGATGTGGAATGAGACCAAATGGTACCATAATAGCAATAAAAATCAACCTGGAAGGAGCAATCCTTCCATCTGTTCTGCTTTTGCTCTGGGAGCTGGGTTGTGGGCATTTGAGGCGGGGCTATGATATGAAGGATTGAATGTTGTGATTGCCCCAGAGCGGAAGATAGGGCAACCTGGGTGGCTGTGGTCACAGGGATCTCAGCCTATGACAGCTCTTTCCTGGCCAGGCATCAGCTGTCACTTTCATAATCAACACCAATGGTTAACTCCTTGGGAATTCAACTAAGGAGAGGGAAGAGAAGGCTCGAGCCAGCTGGGTGAGGCTTGCTGATATTGAAATAGAGCAGCTCTTTTGCAAACCACGGGGAACTGTAGTTCTTTATCATTGTCCACTCAGAGGTGTCTTCATGTGGATAGTCGAACAGTGATCCCTTACATTTCTTACAGGTCTTCCATGTGATACTTGCAGACATGTCTTAGGCACCCCAAACAAACAAGCTAACAAAACCCCACGGTTAAATGAATTTGAGACATATTATGCATGCCGTCTTCCATTTTAGTGAGCTTGGCCCTTGACTGTATTAGAGACTCAAGAAGTCCTGTCCCTACCTTTGATTATCTGAAAACTGTAAATTCTTAGTTGACCATGGGGAATGGTTACCTTTTAGTGTTTGATGGAGATAGCATTTTAGGAAAACATTTTTCTGAACGCTTTTAGAAAACAGTACCTTATTAGCTGACCCTTTTTGGATCAAGGTGATTTCTTTGTATGTGAAGGACATAAATAGGGCTGAGCTTGAAATCTGGCCCCTTATCAGGGCTGGGATGGGGCTATTCCACTCTCAAATGTAGCCACTAGTCTGGGGGATGGATTGATTATATTGAAATGACTAGACACAGGCTGAGATAAGAATAGTGTTCTCCATGTCGAGGGCCTCTAGTTTTGACACTTGTTTAAAACAATTTTTAAAGCCTCATTACTTAGGGAAGGAGAGCTGTGTGGGCTGAATAAAGGAATTTGTTTGTGTTCCATCTTTAGGGGTGAATCAGGGAGCCAGGGGCTTCCCAGGTGGCCCTAGTGGTAAAGAACCTGCCTGCCAGTGCAGGAGATGTAGGAGACGCAGGTTCGATCCCTGGGTCAGGAAGATCCCCTGGAGGAGGGCATGGCAACCCACTCCAGTATTCTTGCCTGGAGAATCCCATGGACAGAGGAGCCTGGAGGGCTACAGTCCATGGGGTCACAAAGAGTCTGATATGACAAGTTACTGAGCAGACATGCAGGGAACCAAAAGGACATGAAAGGCACAATGTCTAGGAGAATTCACTGCAGCTTGGGAGTCTTTGCTGTGGTTTTGTTAGTCAAGATCTTTTGAGGTCCTGGGCTAAGTTAAGAGCAGACAGAGACCTCCCAGGCTGGCTGTCACTCAGTAGACCTTATAGACTGGGGGCCTATGGCATCATCAATAGCGCAACATCTTCAGTAAATCTCAAAGCTTTGGGCCAAGTCATTCATAGTTTTCAGGAGGCTTTAATTGCAGAGTTGTATGGCACAGTCTTATCCCCTAGTTACACTCCACCTGTACCAATGGAGTGTCAGGTAACCACACTCCAATGTCAACTGCTGCACACCTGAAAGAAGCTTTTAATGGAGTATATGCCAGGAAAGTTCAGGAACCCTGTTCAGCAATAGCGCGATTCAGGGCTCAAGCAATTTATTCAGGCCTTGAAGTCTGTCTGTATCTCTCTTCCCCTCTCTCTCTCTCCACTGTCTCCCTTTCATCCCTTCTCCCCACCCCCAAAATTCAGTTCTATATCCTTGGCTTCTGTCTGAGGCAAAGTTTCTCCATAAGACGGATAATAGCTTCTGGAAACTCAAGATTCACGTTGTCAGAGGTTAACAGTGTTGAGAAATACTTTCTCTTTCCCAAGTTGTTGTCGTTCAGTCACTCAGTCATGTCCGACTTTTTGCGACCCCATGGACTACAGCATGCCAGGCTTCCCTGTCCTTCATTATCTCCCAGAGTTTGCTCAAATTCATGCCCATGAGCCAATGATGCCATCCAACCATCTCGTCCTCTGTCATCCCCTTCTCCCCCTGCCTTCGGTGTTTCCCAGCATCAGGGTCTTTTCCAAAGAGTCAGTTCTTCACATTAGGTGGTCAAAATATTGGAGCTTCAGCATCAGTCCTTTCAATGAACTCCAGCAAATCTTTGAATCAGCTTTTCTTGGGCCAGTTTAAATCAGAGCTTGCTCTTGGACCCATGGCTGTGGCCAGGCTGTGGAACCACTGACTGGCACAGCCAGGGCCACTCACAGCCTCACATCTGGTGCTAGGGGTAGAAAGTCAGCTAGACCAGGAGAGAGGTCTTTCCCCAAAATTGAGATGCTATGACCCGAAGAAGGGTGAGTACACTGGGAAGAGAAAAACAACAGTTGTCCTTTTTAGTGGTATAACTACTCCCATCATGCTGTGGGGGATGCAGGCAGGGGGACCATGAGAGGATGCTTTACCAAGAGAGAGAGGTTAGATCAAGGCACCTTTGTGAACAATGCATGACAAGTCCTGTAGGAGTAAACCAGGGAGATGCTCATACTTTCTTGTGAATCATGGTTAACTTGTGTCTTGGGTTGCTTGTTCTATGTTTATTTCCACCTTCATCCTTCCCATCATTGCCTGTTCCTCTCTGCTCTGTCCTTGGCTCAGGACTCTGGTCCCTCTGAAATGCATTAAAAAAATCATTTGTTAGGAAATAGAGTATAACAGTAGTTATAGCAACACTGACAGAGCCTACATCGTCTACCACATGATGTTCTAAGTGCTTGTCATGAATTAACTAACAGAATCTTTGCAAAAACCCTCTGAGGGGGATGTTATCACTGTACAGGTGATAAAACTGAGTCACATAGAAATGTATCAGTATTATATGCCCAAGGTCACATGCTTGATAAATATGGAAGTCATCAAAGTAGGGCCCTTCCCCTGGGTTTGTGTGGTTTGTGAACGGAGAATGTTTTTTTTTTTTTTTTTTTTATTATTTTCAAATGGTTTGGGAAACAATCCAAAACAGAATATAACATTTCTTGACAGAAGTAAATGATATGAAATTCACATTTCCATGGATCAAGTTGGGTTGGAACCCAGTCACACTTACTCATTCATTACAGTCTTTGGCTCCTTCTGTGCTACAGCAGCAGACTCTAGGCATTTTGCAACAGTCCTGATAGTCTGCAAAGCTGAAAATATTTACTATCTGGCTCTTTACAGAGTTTGCAGATGCCTGAGTAAGTGCCACAGCAAGGATTCAAATCTGAGTTTCAAAGCCAGATCCAGCCACCCTTTGCAGGCAAGACCAGCCAGGACCTGGGAAGGCAGGTAAGTGACCGGTGTGCCTTCAAAGAGCTCACAGACTGGTGCCAGACGGGTAAGTGAATAGTCCTCTGGGATTCAGTGTGACAGCTTTCAGAGTGGGTGAAATGTACAGTGCAGTCACTGAGTCAGAAGTCTTCATTGAGAGCTGTGTGCCGGGCTGGAATACTTAGGCTGAAATGCATCATCATGATCAGCAGCCCAGAACTATCATTTATTGAGCTCTTGGTACACAGTCAGATCTGGGTAGATTCCACATGTGGCTTTTATAAAGCCCAGAGCTTGAGCAAGGGACTTAGTCTGTCATAGATTTGGGCCCTGATCTGATTAAAGAGTAAAAAGTCTTTATGTAACAGCGATGTTTGTAACAGGATCCTTGGGAGAGGATTAAGTGAGATACTGCAACTTATATTCCTAGAGAAAAGTAGCAACTTATTGAGTGTTTGTTGATTGAATAATGGAGTTTGTCTTGGACTCCTGGGCTTCAGAGTCCAACCTGGTTCATTCCACTTTACACAAAGATTGTAGCATTCTTGTTCAATTGTCTGCCTGCAAACTCTCTTCCCTTATTCTGTCTAGAAATAGATTTATCCTCTTATAAACTCCCCCTATTCTGTCTCTGGTTGAAGGATGAATGCATCATTAAAGAATCACTTATTTATATATTTCTAGCATGTGCCTAATGATTGGGGAAAAACAAAGATTTTCAT
This sequence comes from Giraffa tippelskirchi, assembly GCF_054371585.1. NCBI lineage: Eukaryota > Metazoa > Chordata > Mammalia > Artiodactyla > Giraffidae > Giraffa > Giraffa tippelskirchi. Next base: position 20,011,470 of record NC_137283.1, on the reverse strand, counting down.
ACTTACAATCCGTGAGTATTAAAATGGATTGTTGATTAGGAAACTCTTGAAAGTTGCTAATTATTTTTTTATGCCAACACCTGACCAAAGAAATGCACGCAGAGCTCTGCCATCTTTCCATCAGGGATGCTCTTTTGACTCAAATTTCTATCCAAATAATAATCTTTCTCTCAGAGTCTGTAGTGACATCAGCATTGCCCACAGGAAGCCCAGAGGCTTCAATTTATCAGGCAATGTGTTTATGTCAGTAGTGGAACTATGCGTTTTGTTGTTTGAGGCCACGCATGCAAACCTGAAATTACACTCCCCAGGTGCTTGTCTCGAGTGTAGCATGTCCTTGTATTGTGTTGCTGAGAAGTGAGGAAAATGAAAAGATACAAGCAGTCTAACGACCTTGAGAGTGAAGTGTTCAGGAAAACAGAGAACACAAAGATTTCTGTTTAATATCAGTTTCCATGAGATTGATCATGGTGCTGCCAGAAAGCAAACTAGTGACCACAGAGTCTCCTGTGAGGTCATTCCACCCTCCTGCATTGCCCCCTTGCCCGCATTTCTCATGATAGTTGGCAACTGATGATTAGCAACTTATGATTATTTTTTTCTTAACTTTTCAGAGACTAGGATCCAAGGCATGAACATAATCTTATGTATTAGCTTTAAGACCAAATAGCTAGCAAATTTTTTTCCCTGTGATTACCTTAAAGTCCTAATTTCTGTAATGAAGGCCTTTAATTCTTACAAGAAATATGTTTCTTGATTCTATACAAAGAAAAGCAAACAAGTGGTACTCGTGTTTCTTACTTCTGAGTTGTCCTTGAGAAGCAATATGGGGAGTGGTTGACTCATCAACCCTGCTTGGGTTCAAATCCTGCCTAGGATTTGTGCAACTCTGTGCAAATTTGTTCGTATCAGTTGATCTCTCTGAGCCTGTTTTTGCCATCTTTAAATTGAGGGAAATAAGAACCCATCTCATGGTACTGTTTTGAGAACTCATGCAGTCAGATGAGTAAAATGCCTAGCACTTCATGGAACATATTAATGCTAAATAAGGATTAGGTTAAACATAAAAATAAGACCATCAGTTTTCTCCTACCCAGAATAAAGTAACACTTGTACTAGCCCTTATTTATAAAATACCTGACAAAATTACAGCTTTCGGGAAATAAGATATAGAAGAAAGTAAGTAAAATACTCAAAACAGCACTATAAAAAAGCACTATAAAAAAAAGTCTATAGACTTTTGAAAGTTAATTAACTAAATCACATGAAGCTTATTTTTTCCATTTACTTTTTCATTGGACTATAAATGCTTTACAGTGTTGTTAGTTTCTGCTGTACGACGAAATGAATCAGTTACACGTATACATGTGTCCTCTCCCTCCCACTCCATCTGACCCATCCGGGCATCACAGAGCCCTGAGCTGAGCTCCCCATGCTCCGCAGCAGCTTCCCACTAGCTAGCTGTTTTACACATGGTGATGTATATGTCAATCCCAGTGTATATATGTCAGTTTGTCCCACCCATGCCCCGCTTGTGTCCTCATGTCCATTCTCTATATTGTATCTCTAGTCCTGCCCTGTGGATAGGTTCATTTATACCATTTTTCTAGATTCCACATGTATTTGTTAACAAAAGATACTTGTTTTTCTCTTCCTTACTTCACTCTGTATAACAGACTCGAGGTCTATCCACGTCACTACAGGTCAGTTCAGTCGCTCAGTCGTGTCCGACTCTTTGCGACCCCATGAATCGCAGCATGCCAGGCCTCTCTGTCCATCACCAACTCCCGGAGTCTACGCAAACCCATGTTCATCGAGTCGGTGATGCCATCCAACCATCTCATCCTCTGTCGTCCCCTTCTCCTCCCGCCCCCAATCCTACCCAGCATTAGGGTCTTTTCCAATGAGTCTTAGGGTCCTTTCCAATGAGTCAACCCTTCGCATGAGGTGGCCAAAGTATTGGAGTTTCAGCTTCAACATCAGACCTTCCAATGAACACCCAGGATTGATCTCTTTTAGGATGGATTGATTGGATCTCCTTGCAGTCCAAGGGACTCTCAAGAGTCTTCTCCAACACCACAGTTCAAAAGCATCAGTTCTGCGGCGCTCAGCTTTCTTCACCGTCCAACTCTCACATCCATACATGACCACTGGAAAAACCATAGCCTTGACTAGACGGACTTTTGTTGGTAAAGTAATGTCTCTGCTTTTAAATATGCTATCTAGGTTGGCCATAACCTTCCTTCCAAGGAGTAAGCATCTTTTAATTTCATGGCTGCAGTCACCATCAGCAGTGATTCTGGAGCCCCCAAAAATAAAGTCTGACACTGTTTCCATTGTTTCCCCATCTATTTCCCATGGAGTGATGGGACCAGATGCCATGATCTTAGTTTTCTGAACATTGAGCTTTAAGCCAACTCTTTCACTCTCCTCCTTCACCTTCATCAAGAGGCTCTTTAGTTCTTCTTCACTCTCTGCCATAAGGGTGGTGTCATCCGCATATCTGAGGTTATTGATATTTCTCCTGGCAATCTTGATTCCAGCTTGTGTTTCTTCCAGCCCAGCCACATCACTACAGATGACCCAATTTCATTCCTTTTTATGGCTGAGTCATACAGACTTACTTAGAAATGGAAGATGTGTTTAATGAATTCACACCCTCTTAAAGAGAGGAGTGGAATGTTCTTTTTCTTGGCACAGGCTTTGTGGAGTATTGTCTAGTTTGGGGGCTCAGAGGAAAGATAACCCTTTCTCCTGCTCCTAGTCAACATATTCTATAACTGTATTTTACAGTTATATATAGTAATTATATATATAATAATAGTTAAATTATATATAATTATTATAATATATATAAATTACTATAATAATAGTAATTTACCCTGAAGCAAAGATAACTTTCTTGCTACTTCATGAGTTGTGTTTCTCTGCCTCCCTTTGTTTCATGAGTCCATGGTTTTTCATGGAATGCTACTAGATTTTGTTTTCCTTCATATTTATCCATGGTGAAACAAGTAATATTTAATAAAAGTGATCCCCTTTCATAACAAAATTGACAAGACAGGTTTGTATGAAAGAATGCATTAAATTTCAGATTCCTTATTTGCTCATTTCTTCTCTCTTGGCCCCAAGAAAAGGGGCCAGTCATCACCCTCATGACGCCATTCTCTCTCAAATCCTGGCTCATCCAGCTCTCTTGGTTTCTGATATGGTAAGTTTTCTCTCTTCTGCAGAGAACCGAGGCATTGATTGATAAACAGGGAGGCAGAGCTCTTGAAGGCAGGCTGTGGTGAGCCGCATCTCGTGTCTCAGGCTGGAAGAGTGGTGAGGCCTGGTGAGGGTGCTGAGGATGGACATGTGCATAGAGCACCTCGGTGTTCCCTGGTTCCTGGAGACAATGATGAAGTCTCTAGTTTTGTCAGACTAAAATTTGGTCCATGTGAATTAGACATGGGCCCCTACAGTATGCCAGACAACAAGCATCTTTGAGGTTGTGAGACCTCCACTAGTGCTGGTGTGGCTAACTTCGCCCTGGGTAATTTTACTTCTTTGCTGTAGATGCAAGTCTTATGCTTGTTCCATCTTTTTCTCTAACATAGAAATTCTTTAAAATTTTTATTTATTTATTTTTATTTTTGGCTGTGCTGAGTCTTCATTGATGCACGAACTTTTCTCCAGCTGGCACAAGTTGGGGCTACTCTTCTTTGCAGCACACAGGTTTCTCATTGCGGTGGCTTCTTTTGTTGTGGCACACAGGCTCTAGAACACATGGGATTCAGTAGCTGGAGTCATGTCCTCAATAGTTGCAATCCCCAGGCTCTAGAGCACAGGCTCAATAGTCATGGTTCATGGGCTTAGTTGCTCCATGGCATGTGGGAATCTTCCTGGATCAAGGATCAAACCTGTGTCTCCTGCATTGGCGGCATATTCTTTACCAGTGAGTCACCAGGGAAGCCCTGACATAGTAATTCTTAACCATGGGAGGTACCCCCCCACCCCGACCTGGGGACACTTGGCAGTGTCTGGAAACATGAAGGCTGTCATAACTTTAGGAGGGTAGGATACTACTGGTATGTAGTGGGTTGAACCCATGGACACTCCTAAACAACTTACGGTGCACATTCTACAATGCACATCACACCCATGAATTATTCATCCCCACATATTACTCATGTTAAAGTTAAGAAATTATGCCCAGTGTGACAAAAGTCTTCTGCCCCTGCGTCTTTGTCCTTTGTGTTCCTTCTGCCTAAATCTTTCTTCCCCCATATCTCCTCTTACCAGGCCTTGGTGGCATGTGGATTTCAATTCCAACAACCATCTCTTTGGAGGGCCTTCTCTGACCACTCCACGTGGCATAGGTCTCCCCCTTCCACCTTCAGTTACTCTTTGTCAGCATCCCCCCTTTTTTCTTTTATTTACAGCACTTAGCCCTGTGGGTTGTGAGTTGGTCAATAAAGATGCTCACTTGTATGCAGCATGCATTTTGCTTTTCAGAAAGCAAAGAATTTATAGATGCATTTGAATTTTTGATTATGTCTTCTGCTTATTTCCTTTTCCATGCAGAAGAGCTTTCAAATCCCAACAAACCCTACTCACTTGTTGAAATATGCACAATCATTGTGCGGCAGTGATTAGTATTATTTATTTTGGCTTTTGCCTAATTAAATGTGTGCAAAGAATGAGGAAAGGGCTTTATCATCCACCGGAGAAATAGGTTTCTCACACCTGACTTCAATCACTCTGAATAACTACTTCATTAAGACATAGGCAAGCCTAGTGACACATCATTAATTTTCATGGATATAATCTGGGAAACCAAATGTTTGTAGAAGGGGAGTCTGGCAAGAAAGGCATAAATGTATTAGCACTTATTAAAAATAAGCTGTAAGTCTGTTTGCGAGCTGCTTCTGTCATGTTATGAATTAATCGCTTCAGCGTAAGAACCATAAAATATACATATCACGATGTGTTGTGTCAAGGAAGGAAAAGTAGATATTATCTTCATTCTCTAAGAGCCTGGGACTTTTACATTCTTGAATTTACCCTTTATTTTGATGCTAATGGAAAGAAATAAAATGGTACTAGAACCAGGAACATTTGTATTCTTTCTTGCTTTCATTTGACTTTCTATGCTGTTTTGATTTTTCTGTTTTGAATAGGAGGAAAGTGAAGGCAGTAGGTCCCTGAAAGACTGTGAACAAAACACATTCCTTTCATCCATTTCTGTCTGATAATTTTTAAATATTGTTGTCTCAAAACCTCACAGTGAGTCTTAAAAATCACAGAAAGTAGCATGATTGAAATTTCTGCCTGTCTCCAAATGAGCCAGTTTTGAGGAAGGATCTTTCTGTCTCTGATTTTTTTCTCTTCTATGTGAGGAACTGAAATCTGGGGAATGTTGAGTCGAATGAGACATTGTTGCCACAAATAAAGGATTGGACTGGCCAAAAAGTTCATTTGGGTTTTTATGTAAGATGTTACTAATACTTCACCTGTATTAGCTTCCACTAAGAGAAAGGAACCTCCCCTTCTTCAAATGTGTTCCTTTTCCTCTCTAAGGCTGGTGTCTACCAATGCAAGGTCTGTGCCTTGTTATGAAGGCCTTGTTTTATAACCTACATGCAATCTGGATAGAAAAGTCAGATTAGGATTAGGATGTGTGCTAATTAAAATCAATTCGATAGAAAGACAACATCTTTTAGCATCAAAACTACACCCAGATATTGGCTCTATCATGTACTAGCCATGTTGGGCAGTTTCCTTTGCTTCTTTAAGCATCAGTTTTTTTCATCTGAAAAAAAAGGAAATAATGATTAAGGGAGAGTTTATATAATGTATTGACACACAGAGGCTGGTCAGTAAACTGGTTGCTTTTCCTGTAACAACTGTCATATGAGGTTTTGGGGTTTACAGTGCAGCCAACCTCATTTGTCTCGAGTTTTTGTTTCGTTTTGGATTGGCCTATCAAGGTTGTCAGCATTATGGTTATTTGAAGGAAGCTTTCTTGTCATTCCTTGAGGGTGTTTATTTTTTTTGTTCTAAACTTATTTTTTTCCCAGAGACTGGAGGTCTAAGTACCGTAATTTACCTAATACACTAGGGCCTCTCATTCAGTCATGTCTGACTCTTCACATCCCTATGGACTATAGCCCACCAGGCTCCTCTATCCATGGGATTCTTCAGGCAAGAATTCTGGAGTGGGTTGCCATTTCCTCCTCTAGGGGATCTTCCTAACCCAGGGATTGAACCTGCGTCTCTTATGTCTCCTGCATTGGCAGGTGGGTTCGTTACCACTAGTACCACCTGGGCTTCATCTATCTTTGAGGGTAACTTCATTCTCTGCACTCCAATAGTAATAAGTAATCTAAAAGTTTATGATTAGGACTATGCTCTCAAAAATCTTGGATGTATGGTGGCTGCAGATAAACTTATGTAGCAGAGATTGTGTTATTTTTTCTTTGTCTTTTTAATCATAATAATATCAGTTCTTACTGCTATCTATACAAATTTGCTAAGTAAGTAGAAGAAAGAAGAGATAACTTCCAGAACCAGAGTTGATGGCTTCCTGCTTCATCTTTACATCTCACACAGATATGTCATGGTAAAGAAGGATGGACACTGGGTAATACTAAATGAGATCGTATAAATTAGAAGGAGGACTCAGAGTGGGACTATTTGGGAGTCAGAAAACGAAGGTCCAAATATTGACCCTCTGACTCAGTAGCTGAATGAACATGGGCAAGTAAGTTGCCCTGTGTGAGTCCTCAATGCTTGATCTATAAAATAGCAATCATAATAATATTTTTCTCTAGAAGTACATTCATATTGGGTGGGTCTTCAGGATAATTTCAAAAGATAAGGTAAGAAAGGCACTCAGTGAGTTGTAAGTAGGTAACAAATGTTAATAGCAACTATAGTAAGTATTACATTCCAATTTGAAAAAATTTGCATCCATGGGAGTCTGGGGATAGACTTCTATTTCAGTCACATCCTGAAGTTCTTGGTCACCCATTGAAGCCACCGTGAATTTCCTTTAAGGAGGACTTGTGTGAATGGATCTGAAACCTGCCCGGGAGATGTGTCAGCTTGGTGTTGAAAAGCTCTAAGATTATCCCATATTAGCTAAATTTTATGCTTTTGAACTAAAGAGCCTACCTCCTTGAGAGTTAAGCTCTGCCAGTATGCTAATTTTCCATTTTTTATTGGCTATGGTTCATGAACATCCTGCTGAAATATGATATTTACCTGAAAATACTTCATGCAAATAGTGTGGGGCTGACAAATGAGCTAACACAGTGAGATCCTGTTTTAAAATGAGTGGGGTAACCTCAGCGGATGATGTTCAATCCCAGAGTAAATGGCATTTGTGCCTTCTTCACTCAAAACACATTGCTAGCGTGAGTCTCCGATAAGACAAAATATCATATTGAGGTTAATAATAATCTCCTTCACCCTAATTTTCCTCCAGATACCCTAGAGATGTGACCCCAAACCCAGACACTGCCAGTCTCCTCACTCAGTTCAACCATTCATTCTCCACTTGGCTGGGATCTTCCGTCCAGGTGTCTCTTCTCCCCTATGGCAGCATCAAATCTTTGCTTCCCTTCCAGGGAACACCTGTCAGAACGATGTGTGACTTGCTTTTGCCACACAACATTGGCAAAGGGGAAACTTCCTATTATCTTCTCTTCATATTATTCACGTCAACAAATTTTTTAAATTGAGGATCTTCTCTTCCAGGCGCTGTGCCAACCATTCAGAGGTAAATGAGGCCATTCATATTCCAGTGGAGGATTATTAATAGGTGGCCTCATATTCTTGCCCCTTGTATTTATTTCCTAGGAACTGCTGCAACAAAGTGCCGTAAACTACACAGCTTGAAAAATAGATATTTATTGCCTGTCAATTCTGGAGGCTAGAAGCCTGGTATCAAAGTGTGTGCTGGGCCATGATCCCTCATAAAGTGCTAGGGAAGGGTCTGTTCCAGGTCTCTCTCCTAGTTTCTGGTGGTTTCTTGACTTGTGATTACATAATCCAATCTTCCCATATCTTTCTCCCCATGTGCATCTCTGTCTGTGTCCAAATTTCTCCTCTTTTAATAGGACACCAGTCACACTGGATGAGGGGCCACCCTAATGACTTCATTTTAACTTGATAACCTTTGTAAAAACCCTATCTCCAAAATAAGGTCACATTCTTGCCTTGAGATTAGGACTCCAACCTCTCTTTTTTTGCGGTGGGGGGGTGGGGGCGGTGGGGGGTGGGTGGAGTCAATCCACAATAAAACAGGAGGGTGCCTCACAGGCCTTGCTAATCATTCTGTAACTCTTAAAGTGAAAGCCACTCAGTCATGTCTGACTCTTTGCGAACCCATGGACTCTACAGTGCGTGGAATTCTCCAGGCTAGAATACTGGAGTGAGTAGCCATTCCCTGCTACAAGAGATCTTCCCAACCCAGAGAGCGAAGCCAGCTCTCCCGCATTGCAGGCAGATTCTTTAGCAGCGGAGCCACCAGGGAAGCCCATCTTCCCACCATTTTGAAGTACTCTCGGGACACATGCTTGCAGTTACTAGACGTGACATTTCTGGGCAGAGGAAAGGTTTCCTTTCTTCGAATTACATCTCCCTGAGGGTTAGCAGCGTGAGGCTAGGGCACATCCATCCTGTGCTACATCTTTCCATTCGGGTGGGGCCAGCTATTTAGCAGCTGTGAATTCAGCTCTGTTCTGTGGATAAATGTGTTTGCTGTCATTCAGTTGTGTCTGGCTCCTGGTGACCCCAGGGACTATAACTTGCCAGCTCCCCTGTCCATGGGATTTCCCAGGTGAGAATACTGGAATGAGTTACCATTTCCTCCTCCAGGGCATCTTCCTGGCCCAGGGCTTGAACCCATGCCTTTTCTGTCTCTTGCATTACCATATCACAAATACTCCCACAGCCATTTCTACTGGTCCAATGGAGCATTAATTACTTTCAGTTAGGCTGCTCTCAGGATGAAAAAAATAAGAAAAGGTGGGAGAGAGTCTTGAGATAGCATGACCTTAACCGTTTCTTTGTGCTTTCACATTATATAAGGAATTACTAAGGCCGTAGGACTGTTGGAAGTAATGAAGAAGACTCAGCGCACTTGATGTTCACAGGAAAAGAAATCAAGAATAAATTTTTTAAAAAAGTAAACAAACATTACAGATGCAGTGCTATTGTTGGTGATTATTTTGTGTCTACCAGGAAATGACTTCTGTGATTGGTTGTCAACCAGGAACTAAGGTCTACCATCCTCGGCAGCTGACTTAACCCCAAAACACGTTTAAGCTCATTGTGCCAAATATCACTGGGAAAAGAAAAAAACAAAACACCGAGTCCCTAGCTCTACCAAAACACTGAACTGAAACAAGTAATAATTTTTCCATAAGATACTTCACACCACAAAGAGAACCTACAAACTTTGGGGAAAATTTCCTTTTCAGTGGCTTAAAGGTTATTGTTCAGTCCCTCAGTCATGTCCAACTCTTTGTGACCCCATGGACCACAGCATGCCAAGCATCCCTGTCCTTCACTATCTCCCAGAATTTGCTCAGACTCACGTCTGTTGAGTTGATGATGCCAGCTAACCATCTCATCCTCTGTCACCCCCTTCTCCTCCTACCGTTAATCTTTCCCAGCATCGGGGTCTTTTCCAGTGACTTGACTCTTTGCATCAGGTGGCCAAAGTATTGGAACTTCAGCATCAGTCCTTCCAATGAATATTCAGGGTTGATTTCCTTTAGGATTGACTGGTTTGATCTCCTTGCAGTCCAAGGGACTCTCAAGAGTCTTCTTCAACACTGCAGTTCAAAAGCATCAATTCTTCGGCGCTCAGCCTTCTTTATGGTCCAACTCTCACATCCATACATGACTACTGGAAAAATCATAGCTTTGACTAGACAGACCTTTGTCAGCAAAGTAATGTCTCTGCTTTTTAACATGCTGTCTAGGTTTGTCATAGCTTTTCTTCCAAGGAGCAAGAGTCTTTTAATTTCATGGCTGCAGTCATCATCCACAGTGATTTTGGAACCCAAGAAAATGATGTCTCTCACTGTTTCCATTGTTTCCCCATCTATTTGCCATGAAGTGATGGCATCAGATGCCATGATGTTAGTTTTTTGAATGTTGAGTTTTAAGCCAGCTTTTTCACTCTCCTCTTTCACCTTCATCAAGAGGCTCTTTAATTCCTCTTAGCTTTCTGCCATAAGGGTGGTGTCATCTGTATATCTGAGGTTGTTGATATTTCTCCCTGCAATCTTGATTACAGCTTGTGTGTCATCCAGCCCAGCATTTCTCATGATATACTCTGCATATAAGTTAAATAATCAGGGTGACAATATATAAGCCTTGATATACTCCTTCCCCAATTTTGAACCAGTCTGTTGTTCCATGTCCAGTTCTAACTGATGCTTCTTGACCTGCATACTGGTTTTGCAGGGGCAGGTAAGGTGGTCTGGTATTCCCATGTCTTTAAGTATTTTCCACAGTTTGTTGTGATCTACACAGTCAAAGGCTTTAGTGTAGTTAGTGAAGTAGAAGTAGATTTCTTTTGGGGAATTCCCTTTCTTTTCCTGTGATCCAATGATGCTGGCAATTTGATCTCTAGTTCCTCTGCCTTTTCTAAATCCAGCTTGAACATCTGGAAGTTCTTGGTACATGTACTGTTGAAGCCTCACTTGGAGAATTTTGAGCATTACTTTGCTAGCATGTGAGATGAATGCAGTTGTGCAGTAGTTTGCACATTCTTTGGCATTGCCTTTCTTTGGGACTGGAATGACTGACCTTTTCCAGTCCTGCGGCCACTGTTGAGTTTTCCAAATTTGTTGGCATATTGAGTGCAGCACTTTAACAGCATCATCTTTTAGGATTTGAAATAGCTCAGCTGAAATTCCATCACTTCCACTAGCTTTGTTTGTAGTGATGTTTCCTAAGGCCCACTTGACTTCACATTCCAGGATGTCTGGCTCTAGGTGAGTGATCGCACCATCATGGTTATCTGGGTGATGAAGATCTTTTTTGTATAGTTCTGTGTATTCTTGCCACCTCTTCTTAATATCTTCTGCTTCTGTTAGGTCCATACCGTTTCTGTCCTTTATTGTGCCCATCTTTGCATGAAATGTTCCCTTGGTATCTCTAATTTTCTTGAAGAGATCTCTGGTCTTTCCCATTCTATTGCTTTCCTCTATTTCTTTGCATTGTTCACTTAGGAACGCTTTCTTATCTCTCCTTGATATTCTTTGGAACCTTGAATTCAGATGGGTATATCTTTCCTTGTCTTAAAGGTTGCTGCCTCATAATTAAGGATGAAATTTTCATTGTTTACTAAGCGCAGAAATAGAGTAGCCTGAAGATGCCTAGACAGTGCCATAATACTTCCAGATTTTTTTCCCATTTAAACTTGAAACAGGAACTAAATTCCTTAGACATAGAGTTTATGGATACAGGAAGTTTATTTCTAGATTCTGTCAAACTTTAATGCAGTTCATAGAGTTTGTTTGTTTTAAGATACTAGACATAACAGAAAATCCATTCTTGAAGGACTCAGAAATAAAAATAGTTACCACTGGGAAAATTAAACTTATTCTACTAATGCTTAACTGTTTATATCCCCCTGCTAAAGTGTTATAAAATACTCTGAGTAGTCAAACTATGATTCTAACAGTGTTTCAGAGCTTCAGATAAGAGATTTCAAATGAAATTTACTTATTAACTCAATTTTAGATATTGACAACCCCACTTTTGGTGCATCTTTTTAGGAAATAGTGGATTCTTTACCTCTGCAGCACCTGGGGAGCCCCTCTCTGTATAAGTTCTTGGTTTAATTTCACTGAGCCTGTTTCCATTGTTGAGAAAGTACTAAAAACCCCCTTAAGCAACTTTTTATACAGACTAGTCGACATACTGCATATGAAAATATCAGCATTGGGGAGACAATTACATAATAAACATCTTCCTCTCTCCTTCTGTATTCAATAGTTACTATTACTATTATTTTTTTTTTTGGTGGGATGGAGTTCAATTCTGGAAACAAGGTGTCTCTCATTCCTGTTTTATAGATAGGAGAATCAAGAACCTCAAACTGATAAATAACTTGCCTGGGGAAAAAAAAGATCTAATGCCTTCTCTGCTGTAGTTTTGTGGTTGAATATCTTGAAAGAAATAATTCTTTTCCTTTTTTCTGCCAGTTACTAGAGAAAAGTTCTAAGCACTTAAAAAATGGGAAGATGATAGAAGAGGTTTTTATAGGATCTGTTTATAAAAGCTGAACTGTTTGATAAGATGCGGGCAGAGTGGTGCCCCAAACTCATCTTTGAGTTTACTGTTGCTTTCACATGACAATGATTTTTTTAAAAATTTTGAGTCTAATAGTAATTTCATTTCTGGCAGGAGTCATCTACCACCTTGTGCTCATTAACACTATGTTTTAGTCTTGACAGCTTCATAATTGTACATACAATTTATTCATTTTTAAAAGTTCATGCAAATATTAAGCATTTGTTATGGAAACAGTGATAGTCTTACTATTGTTTCATCTCTCTTGTATGATCTGACTTGACAGCTACTTTGGGTGGAATAAATGGGATGAGGTGGCTGACTTGCAAACACAGGAACATGCACACCAATTTGGGCTATATATTATTATTTTTTATGGATCTATGTTTTCTTGCTGCTAACCAGAGGCTAAGTATACTTGTGCCCTCAGTTACAAAATTAGGAGAGTGGTGCTTATTTTTAAAGAAGAAATAAGTCAGTAGGAAAGCCGTATCATATCAGCAGGAATCAGATATGCCTTCCTTTACTACTCTGACCTGCAAGAAACCAATAAATATAAAAGCCCCTTTCCTCTCCCCATCTCCTTATCCAAAATGAGACTTCCAGCCTAACACAAATCCAACTCTTACTGAATCTCCAGAAGTGCTCTGACTCAAATTGAGTAAAAAAAGAATTGTACCTTAGATCTTTATTTTCAAAATGCCTTTTGAGCTATGCTTTTGGAAAAATCGATGGCAATTTAGAGGAAGAAACGCACAGCTGTGTGGCCAACTGTGTTGTTGATGTTGATTCTGATTGCCCCCTCAGGTTCCATCTGGGACTGACATTTAACTTGACCTTCTCAGGACAAGAGGTTAATTTCTGAAGTATTAGAATTATGGAGATTAATTTGTGAAGCTGCTTATAATTAAGATGCCTCTGGCTCTTGCATCTGGGCTGGAAACAGCAGACATTAATGATGATAATCCATTTTCTCCCCAGATATCTGAGGTCTGCAGTTGCAAGCTCGATCAGTTCCCTTGCGGATTGTTCTCATTTTTCACTCTTCTGGAGAAAAGACTGGTGACCTCTATAAACACAATGTTCCCTCTCACCTGAGATGGAAAAGTCAACTAAAGCTCTCACTGAAGTGTCTCATGAATCTACTCCTTCCTCTTGGGCTAGTTGCTGTGATGATGACATTGAGCCAGCTTCCTTGCTAAGCTTGTGAACATAAATTGTTTCATGGAAACTTCCCGGGAACCATATAATAACCATATGATTTAAAAATTTTGTTTCTTATATAAGATCCTTTCTTTTGATGTGGACCATTTTTAAAGCCTTTATTTAATTTGTTACACTATTGCTTCAGTTTCATGTTTTGGCCCTGAGGCATGTGGGATCTTAGCTACCCTGATCAGGGATCGAACTGGCACCCCCTGCATTGGAGGGCAAAGTCTTAACCACTGGGTCATCAGGGAAGTCCCTATGAAAACCATAACATTATCTCCATTTTATGGATAACCAGGAAGTGTAGATCACTTGTGCAGGATCACAGAGTATATTGGCAGAATGGAAAACGAGTTCATTTTATTCTGAATTCTACATTTTCAGCCATTATACCATACTGTGTACAGGAGAAGTTTGGAAATAATAATAGTGTTTCCTTTGTAATGGTAGGAATTATTATTATCATTACATTTAATACATATTAGAGAATCAGTTCAGTTCAGTTGCTCAGTCGTGTCTGACTCTTTGCGACCCCATGAATCGCAGCACGCCAGGCCTCCCTGTCCATCACCAACTCCCGGAGTTTACCCAAACCCATGTCCATCAAGTCGGTGATGCCATCCAGCTATCTCATCCTCTGTCATCCCCTTCTCCTCCTGCCCTCAATCCTTCCCAGCATTAGGGTCTTTTCCAATGAGTCAACTCTTTGCATGAGGTGGCCAAATTATTGGAGTTTCAGCTTCAGCATCAGTCCTTCCAATGAAAACCCAGGACTGATCTCTTTTAGGATGGACTGGATGGATCTTCTTGCAGTTCAAGGGACTCTCAAGAGTCTTCTCCAACACCACAGTTCAAAAGCATCAATTCTTCAGTGTTTAGCTTTCTTCACCGTCCAACTCTCACATCCATACATGACCACTGGAAAAACCATAGTCTTGACTAGATGGACATTTGTTGTCAAAGTAATGTCTCTGCTTTTAAATATGCTATCTAGGTTGGTCATAACCTTCCTTCCAAGGAGTAAGCATCTTTTAATTTCATGGCTGCAATCACCATCAGCAGTGATTTTGGAGTCCCAAAAAATAAAGTCTGACACTGTTTCCCCATCTATTTCCCATGAAGTGATGGGACCAGATGCCATGATCTTAGTTTTCTGAATGTTGAGCTTTAAGCCAAATTTTTCACTCTCCTCTTTCACTTTCATCAAGAGGCTCTTTAGTTCTTCTTCACTTTCTGCCATAAGGGTGGTGTCATCTGCATATCTGAGGTTATTGATATTTCCCCCAGCAATCTTGATTCCAGCTTGTGTTTCTTCCAGCCCAGCATTTCTCATGATGTACTCTGCATATACGTTAAATAAGCAGAGTGACAATATACAGCCTTGACGTACTCCTTTTCCTATTTGGAACCAGTCTGTTGTTCCATGTCCAGTTCTAACTGGTGCTTCCTACCTGCATACAGGTTTCTCAAGAGACAAGTCAGGGGGTCTGGTATTCCCATCTCTTTCAGAATTTTCCACAGTTTATTGTGATCCACACAGTCAAAGTCTTTGGCATAGTCAATAAAGCTTAAATAGATGTTTTTCTGGAACTCTCTTGCTTTTTCGATGATCCAGCAGATGTTGGCAATTTGATCTCTGGTTCCTCCGACTTTTCTAAAACCAACTTGAACATCTAGAAGTTCACAGTTCACGTATTGCTGAAACCTGGCTTGGAGAATTTTGAGCATTACTTTACTAGCGTGTGAGATGAGTACAATTGTGCGGTAGTTTGAGCATTCTTTGGCATTGCCTTTCTTTGGGACTGGAATGAAAACTGACCTTTTCCAGTCCTGTGGCCACTGCTGAGTTTTCCAGATTTGCTGGCATATCGAGTGCAGCACTTTCACAGCATCATCTTTGAGGATTTGAAATAGCTCACCTGGAATTCCATCACCTCCACTAGCTTTGTTCATAGTGATGCTTTCTAAGGCCCACTTGACTTCACATTCCAGGATTTCTGGCTCTATGTGAGTGATCATACCATCGTGATTGTCTGAGTCGTGAAGCTCTTTTTTGTACAGTTCTTCTGTGTATTCTTGCCACCTCTTCTTAATATCTTCTGCTTCTGTTAGGTCCATACCATTTCTGTCCTTTACTGAGCCCATCTTTGCCTCTATTATTTTCTGAAACTCCCCTGGTATTCTAATGGGAGGCTGGAATTGAGCTTCACATTTTGAGATAAGCAATTCAGCCATTAAAAACAAAGTAGAGTGTCCAATAGGACAAGGAAAATTAAAAATAACATGCACTTTGGGTTAATGGTTGGTATTCTTGTAAGCCATAGTGAGTCAAGGCTCAATCAATGCTCATTACCCATTCTTCTCTTAAAAAAAAAGTATATCCAAACTAAAATTCAGAATTATTTAGAAGGTGTTGATGTTGATTTAATCACCCACTTCCTAGAACCCTATTAATCTGGTCTAGTGCCTCTCACATGTGGTTACAAAGCTCTTCCATCCCCATGACTTTTGATTTATGGCTTAGCTATACCACTAGGGACCATGAAAAATCTCAGTTGAATCCTGTCTTAGAACTGACCTCAGTCTTTTCAGTTCTTAGGACTTGCCCAGCCTCACTTAGTTCTATCAGTTTTATCAGGGTCTGATGGTCTGAGAAGCAGCTCAGTCTGTATTTCTATCTACTCCTTGCCTTCCTCTGCTGCCTCTTCCTGCAGGGGTCTCTTCTTCTAAAGGTTCAGTTGAAAGAAGAGAAGTTATAAAACAGATAGAAGTTAGAAAAGAAGTTAGAAGAGAAGTTAGAAAATGGATAACAACTCCGTAGAAAATCTGTTTTACAAAATGCCCCAACCATGCCGCAAACTTAGAAGAATACAAATCTTTTGTCTTCATATTCCTACAATAGTTACAGGATTTAGAATTGGAATTCTTGGGTTTTCCATCTTAAGACACCTCCATGGTATGTACTGCTGACGTCTCTGACCCACTTGACTTGGGATGTTCTTAGTAGTTTTGTCATGCATGAACAATTCCCTCTATATTTAATTTTAAATGTTAACCTTATTATGTAAAGCAACTTTATTGTAACTTATACTTCTGGCAATCAATGAAAACACTTTGGCAAAGTTAGACGAGTTTGCAAAAATGGAAACAATAGGTTGAAGTGAAAAGTGCTATACCGAGTTATACTGATGAGAGAGAACAAGGGCAGGTGACGTGTAATTTTCCAGAGGTTTTACTTTCTTGGATTGCAAGCCTTCTGTCATGGCTTGGGCACTTTACTGTGTCCACAAAAGGCACCATATAGCATTGTGATCCAGAGAAATACCTTAACAACATGCTCTGGAGATAGGTCTCTAAATATCACAGGAAACCTGGGACAGTGTAGGAGATGATGCAGAAACGGTGCCAAGGGCTGATGACCGGAAGACCTGACTCTGGAACTTACTGTGGGATGTTGGACTGATGAGTTTACTTCTCTACACTTGGATTTCTTTCTTTCTTTTTTATGTTTTGCTGTGCTGGGTCATTGCTACACTCATTCTTTTCTCTAGTTGTGGCGAGTGGGGGCTATTCTCTAGTTGCAGAACGTGGGCTTCTCATTCTGGTGGTTTCTCGTGTTGCCAAGCACAGGCTCTAGGACTCGAGGGCTTAGTTGCCCCTCAACATGTGGAGTCTTCTCAGGCCAGGGATCAAACTCGTGTCTCCTGCACTGGAAGGCAGATTCTTAACCCCTGGGCCACCAGGGAAGTCCTGTACTTGAATTTCTTAATCTCTGCAATGTTGTAGAAGTGGAAAGCAATAGGATGGGCTAACTAAGTGGTTCTTCCAGTGTGATGGTAGGAGCAGCAGCATCAGTACTACTTGGACATCTGTTAGAAATTTTGATTCTCAGGACTCACCCCAGACCTGCTGGGGCTTGGGCCCAGTTACCAGGGTTTAAAGAAGCTCACTAGGGGATTCTGATGTACGCTATATTTTGAGACCTATGGGGCAAAAAATATCTTTCATCTTATCTATAGATAACATTCTAGAAGTCTTTCACTGATTTCCAAATAATTAGAAGGTGCTGAATATTTCATTTATATAGAAAATATTGTATCTAATTTTTATTAAGATGACTGCATACCAGTTTGAACCTAGGTTATCATTGCACTGGGTGGACATGAACATGCTAATTAATGAGTATTCCTAGTTGATCCAATGCCAGCTAAATGTAATTAAAAGGAGAATTTTAAAATGTCAAATAGAAGGAATCTTAAAATTACTTAGGCTAATTATCTCCAGTTGCCATTTTATTGTGGAGGAAACTGAGGCTCAGAAGGCTATCTAACCTTGACATAATCTCATAGGAGAGACACAGAGCCTTTGAAAAGCTTGAGCCACAGGCTAGGAGCAATCATTACATTTGACTATTTGGTGGTGGATAGACAGTGCCAGAGAACTACCCGAGCAACTAAATTGATTTTACACCTGTGTGCACACACAAAACAGCAATTAGGAAACAGTGTGTTGCACATCTTGACATGTATGAAATTATAGAACCAGTTACTTTTTACAAGTCAACTCGTGACAGTCATTTCAAACAAAGCCAGCCATGGAATCTGCTCCTTAAGGACATGGTTGACAGAGTGTCAGTGCATTTAAAACCTCACTTCATTTTCTAGAGATCAGATTTGAGAAGGTGACCTGGAAGAGTATATTGAAGATGTTAATTTAAATTAAGGATTTATTTCTTAAGAATTGCTTTCTTGGAAGATGAAAAGTACGATCAGTTAAATAACCAGTGTTCTCCAGCCAGTTGTAATGAATGTGTGCATGCTAAGTTGCTTCAGTCATGTCTGACTCTTTGCGACCCTATGGACTGTAGCCCGCCAGGCTCCTCTGTACATGACATTCTCCAGACAAGAATACTGGAATGGGTTGCCATGCCCTCCTCCAGGGGATCTTACTGATCCAGGGATTGAAACTGCATCTTGTATGTCTCCTGCATTAGCAGGCAGGTTCTTTACCCCTAGCACTGCCTGGGAAGCCCAGATTGTAATGGAAGGAATGTTATATTCTGAGATACAGGTGCTGCTTACCCTTAATAATTCCCTGCTTCCCCTAATTGTTCATCATTTGTAGGATTTTTTAAAAAGTACTTTTAAAATATATTTATTTATTTGTTTGGCTGTACTCGGTCTTAGAAGTTGTGGCAATGGGGTCTTCAGTCTTCATTGAGGCATGTGGGATTGATGGGACCTGGGACCCCTCATTGGGAGCGTGGAGTCTTAGCCACTGGGCCCACCAGGGAAGTCATTCCCTATTTGTAGGGTCTTGAGAAAATCACAGAGCCCTCTGGCCCTCAGCTGACTTATCTGTAAATGAGACTATTCATATCTAGCTTTTCTCAAAGCAGAGAGTGAGACCAAGTAGTACCTTAAAAGAATTAGAAATTAAACAGAGAAATTTAGTTCCAGAAGACTCATCCCTATAAACGTAACACTGCTTCTTGCGTACAAAGAGTACTGAATTAAGAGACTGGAGGACCTAGGTGCAAATCAGTCAGTTACTACCCACACGACCTTTGGATCCTCCGTGTTTGGAAAGGATAATGGCCTCACCCATCAGTTAAAGTTAACTGACTGATCACAGTAAAGTATCCAGGACAGCATGCAGCAAGTCTCGCACTTAACTAGGTCATCAGTAAAGTTAGTGAAGGCAGACAATCCCAATGGAGCGCTGCATGGAGAATTCCATCTGTGTCCATAAAAGAGTCTTTACTACAGGGCTTCCCAGGTGGCACTATTGGTAAGGAACCCATATGCCAATGTAGGTAGATGTAAGAGATGCAGATTCAATCCCTGGATTGGAAAGATCCCCTGGATGAGGGCGTGACAACCCACTCCAGTATTCTTGCCTGGAGAATCCCATGGACAGGGGAGCTTGGCGGGCTACAGTCCACGGGGTCACAGAGTCAGACATGACTGAAACAACTTAGCCTGTATAGTACTTACCCTCTTGACAGAAACATGTAGGAAATACACAAAAACAATGGTTTTTGGATAGTAGATGACGGGTAAAATAGGACTGTGATCCACCAGAGAAGGCAAACCCACAAGGCAGACACTATGTGTACCACAGCTTTCTTCCTAGAAGTACCTTCTCCACCATGGTCCAGGAAGGGAGTACTCAGCAAAGCTTGGTAATACTGTTTAGTCTATGAGACAGAAATCAGAGCTCAGGGATGCTGAGGCAGTTAGAATTTGAGGTGTAGGGACTGGACAGAAGGTAGCTGCACAGAATGAAAAAGACATTTTGGAGACATCTGCAGAAGAGTCTTGTTAGTCTTTGGATATCAGTATGTATATGTGTGGGGTGAGATTCCATGAGACTAGCTAGACAAAGAAGACTGTCAGGGAAGGAATGATTACAGGGGAGCTCTAAACTGGACTTCATACAGAGCAGGAGGCTTTTGAATTCCTACCAGCTGGTAGAGACATCTCTGAATAAATACAGACTTTTGTACAGACTCTAGGATGGGAACACTTTCACAGTGGGGCTGAATTAGACCTAGAGTTAAGGCTGCAATAGATGTTTCCTTAAAAGCTTAAGGGGCTTCCCTGGTGGCTCAAATGGTAAAGAATTTTCCTGCAATGCAGGAGACCCAGGTTCAATCCCTGGGTCAGGAAGATTCCCCTGGAGAAGGAAATGGCAACCCGCTCCAGTATTCTTGCCTGGAGAATCCCATGGACAGAGGAGCCTTGTGGGCTTACAGTCCATGGGATCGCGAAGAGTCGGAGACAACTGAGCAACTAACTTTCCCTTTTACTTTTTTAAAAGCTTATAAACAAATCTTGAAAAGACTGGCTGGATCTGCAACAACTGTTGAGCTGCCTGACAGAACTTAAGTCCAGTTCTCTTTCAGGAATTTCAGTGAAGTTTGATCTTCAACAACGTATCTGGTGTCCATCAGAAATAAAAACATGAAGAAAAGTGTGAATAATATATAGGAGAAAAATAACTTAATTGAAAAATTTCCAGGAATGAGAGAAATGATAGAAACAGCAGATAAGGATTTTGAAACTGCTATTAGAAGTGTAAGGGGGTTTCCCTGATGCCTCAGTGGTAAAGACTGTGTCTGCCAGTGCTGGAGACTTGGGTTCAGTCCATGGATGAGGAAGATCCCCTGAGAAGGAAAGAGCAACCCACTCCAGCATTCTTGCCTGGGAAATCCCATAGACAGAGGGGCCTGGTGGGCTACAGTCCATGTGGTTGCAAAGAGTCAGACACAACTTAGTGACTAAACGACAACAAATATTACTAAGGACAAGATTTAAAGGGAACTAAAATGAAATCACAAAATACATAAATTTGCAGGAATCATCCAAATCAGTGCTTAAAGGTATATTGATAGCTATATATTGGAACAGAAGAAACATCTCAAATAATAATTTAAGTTTTCAACTTAAGAAGCTAAACAAGAGACCAAATTAAATCCAAAAGTGGAAAGAAGAAAATAGTAAAGATAAAAAGAGATTACGAAGAGAGAAAATAGATCAAGGGAGAAAATGAGTGAAACTAAAAGCTTTTCCCTTGAAAAGATCAACAAAAGACCACAAACAAACTTCCACCAGGAGTCATCAATAAACAGTAGAGAGGGTATGAATTATTAGTATCAGAAATGAATATAGGATTATTACAATATGTTCTACAGGAAATAAAAGAATAATAAAGAAAAGTCATGACCAACCAACTGTATGTCAATAAAATTAACAACTTAGATGAAAGACAAAATCTGTGAGAGACATATATATATATATATATATATATATATATATATATATATATATATTTTATCTAAAATAACCAAAGAAGAAGAAGGTTAAATAACTGTGTATAAAGTTAAAGAAATTTGATTTTAAAGTACTTCCCTTATTAAATGCAATATGATATCTTGGACTGGATCTTCAGACAGAAAAAGGGTGTTAATAGAAAAATTGGTAAAAATCCAAACTGTCTATAGTTGAGTTAATTGTAATGCATCAGTGTCAATTTTTTAATTTTTGCAAATATACCATGGTTGCATAAGATGTTAACACTAGGGCAGTGGTTCTCCACCAGGGATAATTATGTCCCTTGGGGAACATCAAGTAATGTCTTGAAATATTTTTTTATTTTGTTTTTGGCTGCCCTGGGTCTTCATTGAAGCATGTGGCCTTTTTTTTTTTCTAGTTGCAGCGACGGCTTAGTTGCCCTGAGGCTTGTATGGTCTTATTTCTGTGACCAAGGATCAAACTCAAGTACTCTGCAATGAAAGGCAGATTCCTAATCATTGGACCACCAGGGAAGTCCCTTGAAATAATTTTAGTTGTCCCAGTGTGGTGCTTTCAGCATCTACTGGTTAGAAGCTAAGCACACTAGTAAATCCTACAGTGCTGGGACAGCTCCACAACAAAGAATTATCTGGACCAAAATATCAACTGTGCCCAGTTGGGAAAAGCCCACAGATGGTAAAACTGGCTGAAGGATAAATTAGGACTTGGTACTATCTGGGCAATTTTTCTGTAAGTCTAAATTTATTCTAAAATAAAAAATTTTAAAAATGCTTCCCATAAAGAAAACTCCAGGTTCACCATGCTCTATTAACTAATTTTATCAAACATCTAAATAATAAATAATACTAATTTTATATAAGCTCTTTCAAAAAATTATAGGCAGAGAAAATATTCCTTCTCCTTTTCTGAAGCCAGCAGAATCCTTTGTCCCTTCCTCTCCTCTTCTTTATTTTTTCTCTCACCCTCCAATTTCTTTCTTTTTTAAAAAAAATTTATTTATTTTAATTGGAGGCTAATTACTTTACAATATTGTAGTGGTTTTGCCATACATTGACATAAATCAGCCATGGGTGTACATGTGTTCCCCATCCTGAAACCTCTTCCCACCTCCCTCCCCATCCTATCCCTCAGGGTCATCCCAATGCACTGGCCCTGATTGCCCTGTCTCATGCATTGAACCTGCACTGGCAATCTATTTTATATATGGTAATATACGTGTTCCAATGATATTCTCTCAAAGCATCCCACCGTTGCCTTCTCCCACGGAGTCTGAAAGTCTGTTCTTTATCTCTGTGTCTCTTCTGCTGTCTCACATATACGGTCATCGTTGAACTGAACTGAACTGAACTGAACTGATATTGCCCTCTGAGATTCCAAAATTCTCCACAGACCCGCCAGTGAGAAGGTTCCTGCTCTTTGAAACTTCTCCTCCTTTATGACTCCCTCCCCAGGACGGGTCTCCATCCCTAACTCTTTAATCTCTCTCTTTGTCTTTTATATTTTGCCCTACCTCCTTTTGAAGAGAATAGACTGCCTTTCTGGGTGCCTGGTGTCCTCCGCCAGCATTCAGAAGTTGTTCTGTGGAAGTTGCTCAGCATTCAGATGATCTTTTGATGAATTTGTGGGGAAGAAAGTGGTCTCCCCATGTTATTCCTCTGCCATCTTAGGACCACCCCCTCCCCATTTCTTTTTATTTTCTTGTCTTCCTCTAAATATGTGGTCATTTTGTGTCACAGCAAGAAGTATCCTAATATAATTACAGAAAAGTATATTCTATCAGTGGGTTTCCTATCAACCCTATCTTCCCCACTCACTTCATCTCTGAGTTTACCTACCCAGATATCTCTGGCCCCACTACTGGACTCTTGATCATGGCATGTGGGAAGTGGGTTAGAGTTTGGCTTTATGATGGTTTTATGTGTAGACATCTTTGGCTGTACATGTTCAGGCAAGTTCACAGAGGCAAACACAATCTCTGTTCAATAAAGTCATTAACCCTGAGCAGGATATGTGCAACCAGGCTTCTGTTTTCTGTGCCTGTCTTTTTCAGCAATCAGATATATAGAACTTATGTTAGTACATCAATTTAATTACTTGTGACATATCTTTGTAAACAACATAATTATATAACTGTCAATGTCTCTGATGCCCCTGGAAAGCTTCCTGAATTTAATGTCATGAATTATTGGTTGTCTCCTCCACCTACTCACCAAACACCTAGAAGAACCTGTGGTGTTCTTCTAGGAACAAGTATATGTGAACCTTCTTCTCTTCTGAATCAACTCACCATCAGGAACACAGAGCACTGAATGGTTTGGCATCTTCACTAACCTAGAAACGAGCAGTTTTCTCTGGGGGCTTGTAGGGAGCATGTGTTAATGGGAGCATTTCATTATCTGGTGAAATCTTGGCTTCCTTGGGGACCAGTTAGGGATCTCCTGAAGTCATCTCTCTTGAAACCTAACAATAACTTCAATTACAGTAATTTAGAAAATTGTATACTTTAGATATCAACTCCCTAACTTTTTATGAAATGTTTGGCTCCATTTTATTAAAAGCCTGCATTTCACTGAAACATACATATAATAAAAATATGTTGTAAACATATTCAGAAAGTGTGGCTCAGTGTCATAGCTTAACCTGATCCCTGTGGTTTTCTGCTATTCTCATTACACTCATGTTAGCTGTTGGTTTAAGTCTCTGAAGGAAGTATTTTGGATCTGCCCCAACTCACTCCATGTTTTCTTCTTGTAGGACCTTGACAACTTAAAGTTTTTCTTTGAAGAATGGGGATATTTGCCACAGCATTCAAAGCAGCCCTCTTTGTCCCAACCCCAGAGAAAATATAGGCTTATTTTTATGGTAGAAAATAGTTGTGAGTTTGTCAAAATATTAGGTCTATTACACAAGATATTTGGGAAGACAGGTAAAAAGTACAGTAATGAAAATGTATGAAGGAAGGAATTGTAATATGGGATATTATAAAAGCATTATTCAAAGTAGGACATAGGAAGGGAAGAGGAGGGTGTGACAAATTGGAAGATTAGGATTGATATAGATACACTATCATGTGTAAAATAGATAACTAGTGTATAGCACAGGCAGTTCAATCCGGTGCTCTCTGATTACCTAGAGGGATGGGGTGGGTAGTGGGAGGGAGCTCCAAGAGGGAGAAGATATATGTATACATAGCTCATTCACCTCATTGTACAGCAGAAACCAAAACAACATTGTAAAGCAATTATACTCCCCCCTCAAAATATTACCAGCTCCAAATATGCAGGTGATACCACTTTAATGGCAGCAAGTAAAGAGAAAGTTAAGAGCCTCTTGATGAATGGGAAAGAAGAGAGTGAAAAAGCTAGCTAAAAACTCAGCATGCAAAAAACTAAGATCATGGAATCCGGTTCTATCACTTCATGGCAAACAGATGGGAAAAATGTAGAAACAGTGTCAGATTTCATTTTCTTGGGCTCCAAAATCAATGCGAATGGTGACTGCAGCCATGAAATTAAAAGACGCTTACTCCTTGGAAGAAAAGCTATGACAGACCTAGACAGTTTATTAAAAAGCAGAGATATCACTTTGTCAACAAAGGCCCATACAGTCAAAGCTATGGTTTTTCCAGTAGTCATGTATGAATGTGAGAGTTGGGGCATAAAGAAGATTGAGCACTGAAGAATCGACGCTTTTGAACTGTGGTGTTGAAGAAGACTTTTGAGAGTCTCTTAGACAGCAAGGAAATCAAACCAGTCACTCCTAAAGGACATCAACCCTAAATATTCATTGGCAGGATTGATGCTGAAACTCCAATACTTTGGCTATTGGTGCAAAGAGTGGACTCATTGGAAAAGACCCTTATGCTAGAAAAAATTGAGGGCAAGAGAAGAAGAGGGCGACAGAGGATAAGATGGTTAGATGGCATTATTGACTTAATGGATAGGAGTTTGACCAAACTCAGTGAGATAGGGATGGACAGAAAAGCCTGGGACCCTGCAGTTCATGGGGTTGCAAATAGTCGGACATGACTTAATGATTGAACAACTACAACTCAAGAAATATGTCCCTCAAAATAACAAAGTAGGAACTTGAGAAGGTCCTAAAAATGTTGATTGAAAGAGCAGATGTTCTCAATCAATTCTGGTCCATATTTTTGATGTTGAAAGATATAATAAGGCCATCTCCATTCACCAAGGGTATCTGTGCTTTGCAGAGACATGACAAAATTACATATGAAAACAATATATGCTAGTGCTCAGTTGTACAGACAATAAAAGGTGGGAGTACTATTTCACTTGCTGAGTGAAAAAGTTTGTTGGGGAACTAGGTAGGTGACTTCTTCAGTTTAACCAAGGATCCACAAATAAATGATAACTTTAGCCTCAATTGGTCATTATTAGAGGAATATTGCAGTTGGCAGAGAGGAGCATGGAGTTATTTCGGATATATAGAGATGAGGTTGGTGAGGGCTGGGAATGTCATCACATAAATATTGATAACTTTTCAGAAAGGTCTGCTCTCCCACTTTAAATTCCTGCTGATGAGTTACTCTCCTTGGAATGAAACTACTTGTCTACAGATTAAGATGCCACCTAAGGTCACTGATGCATTATCTCTAGGAAATGCATTTTGGATTTTGTCCTAAGGAGTTGTGTGTATTCGCTCGAAACAGCTTCCCCTCCTTTTGTGGGGAATCGGGATCAACTTGGATCACTGTGTGACCAGGGAACAGATCAGTGAACAGCAAGGTAATCCCCTTGCTTTCATCCGCTAAACTCATTATGATAGGGAAGGGTCCTCAATTTTCCTAGGTAACTAATAAACATACTGAATGATTTAGTGAAAATGACAAAGATGAATAACTTCAAGGAATGAAAAGAAACTTTACCATTGGGGAAGCCGTATTTTTATGATCTAAACACTTTTCTAAAATGATTTTCAGGGACTTCCCTGGTGGTCCAGGGGTTTAGTGGTCCTGTGATCAAGACTCTGTGCTTCCCCTGCAGGGGGCGTCAGTTGAATCGCTGGTCAGGGAACTGGATCCTAGATGCCATGTGGTACAGCAAACAAATAAAGAAGGAAATGAAACAAAACAAAATTTATTTTTAGATTTAAAAATTAGACTCTCCCTCCTGCCTCTCCTTGAATCTTTTTCCCAGTTTCTGCACAATTTGGTGCTAAAGCAAGTACTCATGAACTTCAGAGGAGGGTTCTTGGGTCCTGAGGTCCCCGTGTCCCTTGGGGAGAATCAGAGATGTTTGATTATTCACCTCTCTCCTCCTCCACTTTCTAATGTGTTTAGCACAAAAGCCTAGCTCCGTGGACTCCAGAGGGACAGGTTCTGAGTTATCAGTTACCAGTCCATTTTCAGTTCAGTTCAGTTGCTCAGTCATGTCCAACCCTTTGTGACCCCATGTACTGCTGCTCACCAGGCTTCCCTGTCCATCACCAACTCCCGGAGCACGCTCAAACTCATGTCCATTGAGTCGGTGATGCCATCCAACCATCTTTTTACCTTAAGGTCACACTTCTCACCTGTCTTCTGTTTCTAACCTCCTTTCCTGCCTGCCTTACTGGTTTCTTCTGAGAGTATTTTCTTAACAGATCATTCTACTCAAATCAGTGACTCAGGCTCTATTCTGGAAGAACTTGTTCCTAAGATGTCCATACAATTATAAAGGGGAGCCGTGGTGAATTCACATAGGGGTTCTTCCTGTGTGACAGTGAAGAGTAGTGATTGTAAGCAGGTTGGAACTATCTTCTGCTCCCATATTCTGCAGCCACCTGACCTATTTTTGGCTCATAAAGTCCAGCAGTGAATTTGCATAATGGACTTCAACAGATTCCCTATCATTTTGCTTACCTGCCAGGAAGATATTGTAAGGTCTATTTTTATTTTATGTTTTAAAAATATTTGAGAGTTCTTCAAGTCTTTTTTTAAAAAAATAATTTTTAAATTTATTAATTTTTTGCTGTGCTGGATCTTTGTTGTTGCACAGACTTTTCTCTAGTGGCAGTGAGTGGGGGTTACTCTCTAAGCTGTGGTGAGCAGGCTCCTCATTGCTGTGGCTTCTCTTGGTGTGGAGCATGGGCTTTAGGGCATTCAGGCTTCAGTAATTGCAGTTTCCTGGCTCTAGAGCTCAATAATTGCAATGCCCAGGCTGAGCTACTCCATGGCATGTGGGATCTTCCTTAACTAGGGATTGAACCCCTGTCTCCTGCATTGGCAGGCAGAGTCTTTACCACTGAGCCAGCAGGGAAGCCCCTTAGTATCTGTTTTTCAAATAGTTCAAATGGAAGGTTTCTCCACTCAAGCATTGTTTTCAAGTCAACAGCATCCATTTTTAAGAATTCGATAATATATGTACATAATACCCAACTCTGATGAATTCATTAAGTATCTCAGACAGTGCTATGTCTGCTTACTCTAGGGAGCTCTTCATGTGCTCTTTATGGGAATTGTAATCATTTTTCTTCTTTAATAAAAGTGAAAGAAACAATAATAATGCTTATAAAATGTGTACAATGAGATGATGTCTGGGTTTTATACACACAGGTTGAAAAATGTGAGGTTTGGCAGCTCCTAGGAAAATTCACTTTGATCAGGCCTGTCCTGAAGCATAAATTTGCTTATGAGGCTTTAAAGTTATTTATCTAGTTCTGTGTTGAAGGTAATTAAAGAGAGTTACAGAAGCATCCTAATCAAGGCTCTTATAATTTAGAGTAAGTTGTAAGCCAGTTTAAGCTAGTGAAATATAAAAGCAAAGTTTACTTTTGCTTTCATTGAATTACATGAAATTATTGAGGTGGATACAAGTTTTGGATCCTTTGACTCTTGGGAGAGCTTCTGCTTAAACCGATATTTACTGAGATTTATTTTCTAAGACCCATAGTAATCGCTTTGGAGTATATTATCTTACTTATCCTTAATTACAGCCTTTGAGATAGGTATTATTTCTCCCATTTAGCAGTGAAGGAAACAGATTTGAACAGGTTACTTGTCCCAAATCACACAGCAATAGCTAGCAGAGATGGAATTCTAATCTAGATCTGTGAGAAAGTTTCTGTACCGTTTCTAGTATTTGCAACTACTCAAAAAATGGTAAACTTTGGTCTCCTACATATTTGGGTTGAAACTGGCAGTGTTTCTGAGCAGTTGAATTGGCCATCATCATTTGAAGTTGAATGTATTCCTGGATTCTTGAGCAATTTATATTGATATTTAGGTTATTTTATCTTTTGACATTTTTACACCAGGATGCTGGGGGAAAAGCTTCAGGTCCAGTTTTTCTCTGTGTGAGTGATACTTGGTGGAAAAAATCAATCACAAGATAGAAGGTATTCATGTGCAACTTTCTACTACTTGTTTATAGGAGGAGTGAAAAATACATATCAGCCACTGACAATCATCAGAGTTGTCTCTCCATGTTTATGCTGGTTTCATATCACTCAGGGAGGAAGAGTGTTGCCTTTTGATTTATGTTCACTGACAATGAAATGTCTAGGATGATTAATTTCACTGCTCTGAGAATTGGCTGTGGTGCTTACTTCTGTAGCCCCAAACCTAAAGCAAATAAATGCGTTATTTCTTGCCATAGAACAACAGTTAAACTTTGTTTTAACCCTGTGATCCACAGCTTGCATTGGATGGAATCAAGAGTGATTTGTAACCGAGATGGTTTTTTAACAGTTTTAAAAATATTTTTAATGATATCTAATGTTAATCGTCAGATAAGCATATATAACTGAAGATTTTTATAGGAACCTCTTGCCTGGAAAATCCCATGGACGGAGGACCCTGGTAGGCTGCAGTCCATGGGGTTGCTACGAGTCGGACACGACTGAGCAACTTCACTTTCACTTTTCACTTTCATGCATTGGAGAAGGAAATGGTATCCCACTCCAGTGTTCTTGCCTGGAGAATCCCGGGAACGGCAGAGCCTGGTGGGCTGCCATCTATGGGGTCGCACAGAGTCAGACACGACTGAAGCGACTTAGCAGCAGCAGCAGCAGCAGCAGCAGCAGCAGCATATATAATAGTAGAGATAAAAATTTAAAGGAATTTCAAGATGTATATTGCAAGCCTCAAAAATGTTCATACTTTATAGTTGTAGTTCTGTGGATCTATTCTAAAAAATAGAAGGCTTTCCTTGTGGCTCAGCTGGTAAAGAATCCGCCTGCAGTGCAAGAGACCTGGGTTCGATCCCTGGGTTGGAAAGATCCCCTGGAGAAGGGAAAGGCTACCCACTCCAGTATTCTGGCCTGGAGAATTCCATGGACTGTATAGTCCATGGGGTCACAAAGAGTCAGACACGACTGAGCAACTTTTTGAAACATAAGAGATACGAAAAGGATTTAAGTACAAAGATGGTAATTTAAATCTTATGTTATAGGCATAAAGTGGAATAGCAAATAGCCAACTATACTAGATGAATAAATAAATCTTAAAATTACTATATGATAGACCTTCATGGATTTATTTTAAATCATAATGTTTATAAAAGTTTCAATTGTATAAGAATTATTGATAATACAATGTATTAAAAATTAGGACATAAAACTGTTAATGCATTATTGTCTAAAATGATACATATAAAAGGACAGAAATACATTAATTTTAAGTATTCTCTATTTTTGGATAGTAGAACTTGAAATAAAAAATTGAAATTTGAAGGCAAAACAAGAAAATTTAAATGTAGAATGTTTTCTCTGCCCGTTGACCTCCTCCTTCCCAATACTGTGTACTGTGCGTGTGTTATGCATTAATCAGACCTTGGCAATGACAGCAATACCTGCTCAGCCACAAA
Source organism: Giraffa tippelskirchi (assembly GCF_054371585.1). Classification (NCBI taxonomy): domain Eukaryota; kingdom Metazoa; phylum Chordata; class Mammalia; order Artiodactyla; family Giraffidae; genus Giraffa; species Giraffa tippelskirchi. The sequence goes on along the minus strand of NC_137283.1, from coordinate 19,981,337 downwards.
GATCAGTTTTTCTTCTTCTGATGCCATCAATTTAACTCCTTTTATGCTAACTAAATACACATGCTTCATCAGTATAACATCTATCACAAAATGTAGACAAAAGTTTAGAATGTATTTCAAAAATATTTAAATTTTTTTTCATTTTTTTCCTGGCGTGATATGCACAAAGTTAAGGTCTGGAGCAAGAAGCACCAGTTCCCACCCATGGGCTACATTCTGCCTGCTTCCTGTTTTTGTATATGAAGTTCTATTGTAACTCAATTGTCATACTTGTTCATGTACTTCAAGTCTGTGGCTGTTTTTGTGTTGCAATAGCAGAGGTGAGTAATTGTGACTGTCAAGACTAAAGTACTTTCTGGCCCTTTTCAAGTTTGCCAACCCCTCCTCTAGAGTAATAAATCAAAGCTGTGCTAGTAAATAAATTTGTATTTATATGATATCCATTTGATTTCCTTGACAGTATGTCCAGTTTTCATATGCATGTTCTGGAAGCAAATGTTTTAACTCAAAAATGGTGGGGAAAAAATGGGATGGGGTAGAGATAACCCTCAACTTGTAGCAGGTGTACATTTATACTCAGATCCAGACCTTGGCACTTAGTAAGCTGATGATTCATTTATTCCTGAAAAATCTTTTTAAGACTGAGAACTTAGGATAGGAAGACACTAAATGGTTGAAGTTAATGACAAAATTCCCTTTTATATATTGTGCCCTTACAATAAATGAGGGCACCTTTCAATCTTCCCTCCCCCAAATTCTACTTTTTATTATATGTAATTTTTACATTTTTGAAGGATAGAATGTTAAAATTCTTTTATAAAACCACCATTTCCACTGTTTTCTTGTTGCTTGTGGAAAAATGTGCAGCTAGACTGACTTTTCACCCAGCCCATTATTTTTTTTTCCCCTGAATAATAAGAATTGAATTCATTTTCTGTTTGAAATATATGTTAATCTAAAAGAGAATTCTATGTTGAACATTCTCTGTAAAATCCCTGTGGGATGGACTTTGTTCTTTTACTTTAAAGAGTCAGGTTTTTTTAAATCCCTATTTCAGGAAAACATTCCTCTGTTGTATTATACTTCTTGGGTTGTATGTATTAATTAATTTACGTCAGCAACAACAGGTAATTCAGTTGGATTCTTTGTAGAGAAAAAAACACTTTTCAGTTATCTTTTATGATTGTTTTTTATTTCTAACTTATTTATTGGTCCTGTAATGATAATGCTTTTTGTCTTCAATTTATTTCTTTAGTCTGCAGTTTTTTTTCTCATTTTCTGTTCTTTCATATCTTCCTGGGAGTCTTGTTTTTATTGAGTTGAAGTTTTTATTATAGTTGTCCATGGAGTAAAGCACTTGTGGGAATGTTCTCTTCCTTGGGTTATATTTTTTTGTGGGTTGAGTTCCATTTTATTTATTCACATACCTGTACCTATAAATGCATGTATATATGTGTGTGTGTGTGTGTGTGTGTACACACATACAAAACTTTTTAACCTTTTTCCCTTCATTTTTAGGGTGATGGGTTTTTCTGTTCATATGTTGCACTTTTTTTTTGTCTTTTGCATCTTCCTTTTCTCCTGTATAGCATTGTTGATCGGTCTGCCTTTCAGCCCTGTGGGTCTCTGGCCGTTGTTCTACTACATTAGTTTTAACTCCTGTTCTGTATTTGAAGGGATGATAATGAAGGGGAGGAATATGTGGTGTGGTGTGGGTTCTCTCAGCTGTGGCTCCAGTCTGTATTCTGAGATGATATAAAATGCCCTAAACTGGAAGTTTTTACACCTCTTCAGGGAATATGCCCCATGGTGAAGGGAATACTCTGAGCTGTCAGATCATTTCTCCAATTAGGAATTGAAGTTTCTAGGGGGTACAGGGGGAGGCTCAAGAGTGGAGGAGATATATATATATATATATATATGTGTATATATATATATATATTTATGGCTGATTTGCATTGTTGTTTGGCAGAAACCAACACAGCATTGTAAGGCAATTATCCTCCAATTAAAAATTAAAAAAAAACAACAACTGAAGTTTTTCTTTTTAAAGAGTATACCAGCCCCAGAATCATTTTCTACCACTACTCAGACAGAGTGGGGAAAAGATAATGAAACTCACATAGTAGTTAATTTCCTACGGTACTAGTGAAAGTTATCAGGATTATTTTCAAATCATATTTTGTCATCTCAGGGGTGACAGTTAAGACAGGGCTGGCACTGCTTTCTTAACTCTGTTATTTGATTTTGTATGTATTTGTTTGGATGCCAATTTATTTTAATTTCATGATATTAAATCCCCGCTTTCCTCTTGATTATTTGTTATTGGAGAAGTTTTTTGAGGAGGATACTGTTTTTTGTTTGATTATATTTTAGAGGAAGAAGATTCTGTTACCAGTCACCACTCTATTTTCTTTACCCAGAGGTTCTGTAACTTTATTCTAATTGAGATTTTTTTCTCATTTAAATGTTTGCTTTAGTGTCATTCTTCAAATAGCACAGTTTGTTCAGTTTCTTTAAAAAAATTAAGTTTATTTTTCAAGATGGTTTTAGGTTTATAGGAAAAATGTGAAGATGGTATATTTTCCAAATATCTTGCATCCAGTTTTCCTTTCTATTATTATTGTCTTGTTATACATTGTTATAATTAATTACCCATTATTGATACATTATTATTGAATAAAATCCATACCTTATTCAGATTTCCTTAGTGTTTGCCTGATGTCCCTTTTCTGTTCTAGGATCCCATCCAGAATACCACGTTATATTTAATCCTTAGGCTCTTCTTGGTAGTGACAATTTCTCAGACTGTCCTTGTTTATGATGACCTTGACAGTTTGAGGAGTATTGGTCAGATATTGTGTAGAATGTCCTCTAGAGGGATTTTCGTGATGTTTTTCTCATGATTAGACTGAAGTCACACATTTTGGAGAAGGAGACTGCATCGTATCATGTCAAGGGGGCATATTATCAACATGACTCATCACTGCTGATGTTGACCTTGATGGTCTGGGTGAGGCAGTGCTTGTCAGATTTCTCCACTGTAAGTTACTCTTTTTATTCTCTTTCCATACTGTACATTTTGGAAGGAAGACATTATTCACAGTGCACATTTAAGGAGATATTCCTTGAGGGTTGAGCATCTATCTAAATTATGTGAAATTCTTCTGCCTGGGAAAAATGTTCTCTTCTACTGTATTTATTTATTCCATCCTTTGTTTATATCAATAGGGGCCTATGGATATTTATTTTATACTTTGGGTTGTCATCCAATGCTACCCTATTTTGTTCTTCACTTTGTTCCAGTTTTGGCCATTGGGAGCTCTGTTGGTTGGCTCTGTGTCCCTTTGATATACTTTCATCACTGTATTTCTTTGCCCCAGTACTTCTTTCTGGTATATTTCCCACTCCAGTTACAGAATTGGCCATTTCCCGAAGGCTGCTCAATTCCTTTTATTGGACAAAGTATTAGGAACAAGAATTGGGTGCTGGTTGTTATTATTGCTGCTGGGGTCGTTGCTTCTAAGCCCTGTCAGCTGATAGAGCAAGGAAATTAATAGGTATACACTAGTGTATATATCTGGAGTAGGAAATGGCAACCCACTCCAGGATCGTTGCCTGGAGAATCCCATGGACAGAGGAGCCTGGTGGGCTATAGTCCATAGGGTCACAAAGAGTTGGACACGACTGAGCACACACTGAACGAAAGTGTATTTATATATGTATATATTAATATATATTATATATATAAATATATATTGCACATGTACTATATATACACTGTATATATGTATACACACAGAGATCTATAAATATTTCTATAACAAATCCATATTAAGCTAAATGTGAATTCATACCGATATCTCCAACTGTAACTCATGAAAATACAGATCATTCTAGCCTCCTTCCTTGCTAATCTGTAAACTCATATCCCAGCCATGAGAAACCTGACCCTCACTACTGGACACTCCTTTGCTTAATTATTCAATTTCATTTTATATGTCTGGTAACAGCATAATTTTTAACCCATGTCCCCATGGGAAACAACTTCACCAGCTAGAGTGTAGTGCTTATACATACATAGTTTTTCCTCTGTCTTTAGTTTTATGGACTCTGTTCATTTCCAAAGGGACTTATATCATTAACTTAATCCTTGCTCACATTTAGTAGGACTGTTTCATACAAATATAATACGATTAGATTGTTTTGTCACGTTTTATATTTCATTCTGAAATTTCCTGTGATCTCCTACATAATTTCATCAAAATCTGTGTAGATTAAGGTTCATTCTTTGTGTGTAAAGGGCCATGGGTTTTGAAAAAATTGTAGTATCATGTCCTCGCAATTATAGATAATCATGCAAAATAGCTTCACTGCTCTAAAAACTTCCCTGTGCCTCACCATTCTCATGTTCCTCCCCTCCCTCTTTACCCTGGAAACCACTGATCTTTTCCTATGTCTGTAGTTTTGCCCTGTCCAGAATATCACATAACTGGAATCATGCAAGATACATTCAGATAGGTTTCTTTCACTTTGCAATATGCATTTAGGATTCATTCTCCTATGTCTTTTTTAGTTATTGCTTTTCATTACGGAATCAAAATTCCACTGTATAGATACACTACAGTTTGTTTATTCACTTATTAAAGGACATCTTAGTTGCTTCCAGTTTTGGGTGATTATGAATAAAGCTGCTAAAAACATTTACATTGCAAGTTTTTATAGGGACATAAGTTTTCAAATCAGTTGGATAAATAGCTAGAGGCATGATTGCTGGATTGTGTGAGAAGACTCACATTTAACTTTGTTAAGAGGTGCTGTTTTGTTTTTTCTTTTTTGATTGAGTTTACATAGACAATAACCATCTCATCTGTGAAAACAGGTACTTGTTTTTTTCCTTTCCTTGTATTTTATATCTTTCATTTTCTTTTATTATCTTACTTCACTATTCTAGTATGATTCTATCTATTCTATATTACTTCACATCTTCTAGTATGATATTAAATATGAGTTGTCAGCACATCCTTATCTTGCTCCTGTTCTTACGAAGAAAATGTTCATTTTCTAACTATTAATTATGATGTTAGGTGTCCAGTTTTTCTAGATGTTCCTTATCAAGTTGAGGAAGTTCCCCTCTGTTTATACTTTGCTGACATGTTCTATAATAAATGGGTATTAAATTATGTCAAATGCTTTCCTTCTATCAATTGATGTGGTTAAATGACTTTTCTTCTTTAGTATGGTAATATAGTGGTTACATGGATTGATTTTTTTAAAAAACTTGACCCAGTCTTGCATACCTGGGGTAAATCCCATGACTTGGCCATGGCATATAATTCTTTTGACATATAGTTTCATTCAATTTTATGATATTTTGTTGAGGATTTTTACATCTGTGTCCATGAGAGACACTGATCTTTAGTTTTCCTTTCTTGTAATGTCTTTGTCTTATTTTAGTATTAGAATAATTTACTTCTTACAGAATTGAGTTATAACATGTTCCTTTTGCTTCTGTTTTCTGGAAGAGATTGCAAAAAGTGGCATCATCTCTTCATTAAATATTTGGTAGAGTTCACTAGTGAAACTGTCTGGGCCTGATGCTTTTTGGGGAAAATGGTATTAATTATTGAGTAAGTTTGTCTCATAGATTTAGGTTTTACTAGACTATCCATTTCTCCCTGCAAGTTTTGATAGTTTGTGACTTTAAAGTAATTGATCCATTTAATCTAAGTTACTAAATTTGTAACAACTGAGTTGTTTATGTTATTCTTTACTATCATTTTAACGTCCATGGAACTGGTAGTGATAATTCTTCTTTCATTTTTGTTATTTATAATTTGTCCTTTCTCCCTCTTTTTGGTGATCTTCACAAAAGGTTTGCTAATTTTAAAGATTTTTTTCGAGGAGCCAGCTGTTTTCAGTTTGCTGTTTATATATGTATATATATTTTTTCTCACGGGGAGAAATAGATTATAGGTGTACAGGGCTTCCCATGTGGCTCAGTGGTAAAGAATCTGCCTGCTAATGCAGGAGACACAGGTTTGATCCCACAGTTGGAAAGATCCCCTGGAGTAGGAAATGGCAGCCCTCCAGTATTCTTGCCTGGAAAATTCCATGGAGAAAGGAGCCTGGTGGGCTACAGTCCATGGGCTTCCAAAGAGTCAGTCAGTATCACTGAGCGACACACACACATTCACACACACTAGTTTGTTGTATTTTTTAGATTCCACATAAAAGTGATACCCTATTTGTCTTCTTCTATATGTCTTAGATAATACCATCCAGGTGTATTCATGTTGCTGCACATGACAACATTTCATTCTTTTTATGACTGAGAAATATTCCTGTGTGTGTGTGTGTGTGTATGTGTATACCACATCTGTTTATCCATTCATCTATTGATGGACACTTAGGTTGTTTCCATATCTTGGCAATTATAAATAATGCTGTTATGAACACTAGGGTACATGTATCTTTTCAAATTAATGTTTTTGGATTTTTTTCAAATATATAACCAGGAGTAGAATTACTGAATCATATGGTAGCTCTATTTTGAGTATCGGTTTTTGGTCACTAATTTTCTTGCTGTTTTCCTATTTTCAGTTTTATTAATTTCTGAACTATTTTATTAGTATTTCGTTTCTTCTGTCAGTTTAAATTGCCATTCTTTCTCTACTTTCCTGTTATAGAAGCTGAGATAATTGATTTTCATTCTTTATTATTTTATAATATATAAATTTAATGGTATAAATTTACCTCTGAGCACCACTTTTGCCACATTCTACAAATTGTGTTAAATTGTACTTCCGTTTTCATTTAGTTCCAAATACTCAAAAATTTCTCTTGAGAATTCTTTGACCTATATGGTAATTAAAAATATGGTGTTTAATCTCCAAATATTTGGGGACTTTCCACCTCCCTTTCTGTTATGAATTTTTATTTTAATTATTGATTGAGAATAAACTTTGTATAATTTCTTTACTTTTAACTTTTTTATGATATTCATATGTATTATAGCTCAGAGTGTGGTCTGTACTTGATAATACTTCATGTGAGTCTGAGAAGAATGGTTATTTTGTTGTTGGATGCAGCGTTTTATAAATGTCAGTTAGATCAAGTTGAATGACATAGTTGTTTAGGTCATTTCTACTGTAACTGATTTTCTGTCTACTTGATCTATTAATTACATAAAGAGAGGTGTTTGACACTTCCACCTCTAATAGTGGACTTGCTTATTTCATTTCTGTCAATTCTTAACTCATGCATGTTAATTAACACTGTTAGGTGCAAACATGTTAAAGATTATTATGTTTTCTTGGAGTATTGACCACTTTATCATTATGTAATTCCCTTCTTTATCACTGGTATGTTTCTTTGGTCTGAATTCTGTTTTGTCTAAAATTAATATAGTTACTCCAGCTTTCTTTTGATTAGTACTAGATAATATGTCTTTCTCCTAATATTTTAACTGTTGCATATAAAAGCTTTTAATTCATTTATAAATTTTTAATTATGCAAATGCTTTATATATATATTTAGTATAGAAAGAGAAATGAAAAAAATTATAATCCCACTATACAGAAGTAACTGTGGTTAAAACTTAGGTGTTTTCTCTTTTTTTGACTTTTTCCCCTTTGAGTACATAGAAACTGAGTCTATACTGGAATTCAGAGTATCTAGGGATGTCTTGGTAAAAAAGTAGGAAGAGCTCACAAGAAGTTTCTGTAAGTTAGGGGATAAAGAGACTTCACATTCTCTATGCTTATTTTTCCTTAGTTGGTAACATATCGATGTAGCACCATATTCATAAAGGTATTTGTTTCTCAGATTCTCCAAACTTTGATTCTGATTGTATTTCTCTCTCCTAGAAATAACAATTTTAACACTTTGCTGAATATCTGTATGTAGAATATATATTCTGTGCATATTCAAGAATTGGTACTTAAAATTTTTTTTTATTTATTTATCTTTATTTTTGGCTGCGCTGGGTATTCATTACTTTGCACAAGCTTTCTCTAGTTGAGGTGAGTGGGGTCTACTCTTTGCTGTGGTGCACGGGCTTTTCATTGAGGTGACTTCTCTCATTGCAGAGCACCAGCTCTAGACACATAGACTCAGTAGTTGCAGATTGCAGACTCTAGAGTCAAGTTTTGGCACACAACCTTAGTTTCTCTGTGGCATATGGGATCTTCCTGGATCAGGGATTGAACTGGTGTCCCCTGCATTGTGAGGCAGATTCTTAACCACTGGACCACCAGGGAAGCCCAAGAATAGGTAATTTATTAATATAACTGTATGTGCTATAAATACTGTCCTGTCCTACTTTTTGATATGTGATTGAGTATCTCAGAGAATTTTCCATTTCAGTAGCTACAGAGTTTCTTCCTTTGGACATTTGAAAATCATTCCTTTTGTATGTATGTACTATAATTTCTTTGACTGCTATCCCATTGATGTACATTTAGATAATTTCAAGGGTTTTGCTAATATAAATACTGCTACAATGAATATCTTGTACACATGACTTCACACATCAGAGAGAGAGTGTATGTGTGTTTATAGCACATTCCTAAATTTGAAATTCCTTGGTGAATGGGTATATGCTTTACAATTTTGATAGAAAATGATGTCATTGAATTTCTAGCCATCAAGAGTTCACCACATTATGTTTCCAAGAACAGCACATGAACAGTTTTCCACAGTCTTGCCAACATGATGTTTACCAAATTATCTGTGTTAGTACTCCATCTAACAGTTTTGCTATCTCATTATAGGTTTATTTCTCTAAAAGAAAGTTCTAAGAACCGTTTCATGTGTGTAACAGCTGTAGTTTTCTCTGAGCCAGCTGTTCATATTGTTTACTCATGTCTCAGTTCTATTGTTGGTTTTACCTTGTGACCCATAGGAATTCTTTGTGTAAATTAGTCCTCTGTGATATGAATTGAATGTTTTTGGGGTTTTTTTGCTATGTAAACACTAAAAAGTTTTGTGTAGTTGAACCCAGATCCTTTCTTGTATGTCTCTGGGCTCCATTATCAACCTTAAGAATGCGCTTTCCACTGTGGTGTCATCAGAGAAACTTTCCTTTGGTTTCTTCTGGTACATTTATGATTTCCTTCTTGCTTAGTTATTTTATTCATTAGGTTTTTTTCTTGCTGTGAGGTGTAAAGGAGGAATCTAGCCTTATTTTTATGGGATTGCTATTTTTTTAATATTATTAAAATTTTTTCTTCATGATTTTGAAATGTGACCTTTATTACATGTTACATTACCGTATATGATTGAATCTGCTTCAGGATGTATGATCTTGTTCTCTTGGTGTGTGTGAATACCACATAAATGTGAGTGTTTGGTGTGTGTGTATGTGTGTGTGTGTATATATATATACACACATATATACATGAAAAATATGTATAGTGTGCTTAATATGCATTTGGTGTGCTTCTCTTGTCTGTTACATTGAGATGAAAACCTAGTACACTTTCTTAGATGCCTCAGGCTTTCTTTGTTTACTGCTTTGGGTTTTGTTCGAGCTGGGTTGGTTTTTCTCTACTTTTTGGACATGAATGAAACATCATAGTGAGGGGCCCAGATCTTGCTTCCCTAGTGGTCCTGAGGGGCTGGCTACAGTGACCTGGAACTTTGGGAAAGATTGTTCCCTATGGCCAATATGGAAAGAGCCAGACAGGCAAATGCCCCCTCTTTGCCAGCTATCTGGAGAAGCCTTCGGTGTGGATTTTGAGGTGTGGTGGATTATACTGAGATATAATCCATCTGTAACACAAGGGATCAGGTTGATGGCCAAATACATTGACTTTTTCCCCCAAAGATTATAACGCCCCAACCTTTTTCTTTTTTTGGTATCATTGTGACTTTTCTCACTATATTGGTTTCATGACAATGTTGGCAATAAGCAACAGAGTCTAAATCTGTGTATTTGCCTAAATAAGGTTTTGTCAAAAAAAAATGCTTTGGATTGTCTTGTACAGATTATCTGAATTTCTGGTTGTATTTCAAGGCAGGAGTATTTTCCTTGCATAGTTACAAATTTCCTAATGCCTTAGTATAAATATTTGCTCTTCTTTAAGTCTTAAATATTATAAGAAAGATATTCTCAATCCCCATTCAATAGCAAGATCTGCCAGAGTAGTTGCTCAGGGCCTGGGACATACTCATCAATCTTTTCCAGTGGGTTTGGCATCATGCAGGTCACTGAGGACGAGAAGATGTGGATTTAAATAGGGAGTATAAGATACTGTCTCTTTCTTTGGGGAGCATCAGGATTGTGCTAAGGAAGCTGACTGAAGAGGGAGTGATAGGAAATTTTCTTATGGCAGCAGCTTCTGTTCCATAAACTCACTTGCTACGTGTAGCCACTTACAGTATTTTGGCCTGTCTTCTGGTCAGTAGCACTGCTGCATTTTGCAACAGATAACACTGGCTTTATCAATAGATACTTTGCTTTTGAAATGAAACAAAAGAGACATTTTGTTATCATGGTTGATTGGATACAGCCCATAACCTAATGCAAATTATTTTTTTTTAATACTTCCTCCATTTGTATGTTTAATCCCAGGAATTTGAATTTGGGGAAAAAAGTTTATTAGAAATATATTCAAGTGTTTACTTTTTGAGAAAAGCCAATAGATCTCCTAAGACACACCTGAGAAGGTACACATTACAAGATGAATTAGCTTAGCTATGCATGCAGTTTTGTGACAGTGACAGGAAGGAAAATGAAGCCACATAGTCTGAGGCAGCTGAGAAATTGTGAGGTATGAGGTCACTATAGACTTGTATTTATTATGTCCATTGGCTGTGTAAGTGAGCTGAAATAGGCAACTTTTCCCAGAAGCTTGACCTTAGCATTTAGAATGATGGTGACCACAGGTGACTGCTATAGGAATTGAGTGTATTAGTTTGCTGGGGTTGCCGTAATAAAGTACCACAGAGCAATGCCTTAAACAACAGAAATGTATTTCTTCAAAATTGTGGAGACTAGAGTTTAAGATTCAGGTGTCAGCAAGGTTGATTCCTCCTCAAGGTCTCTCTCTTTGGCTTATAGAGGGCTACCTTCTTGCTTTGTCTTCATCACATGGTCTTCCTTCTGGGTGTATCTGTGTTATAATCTCCTCTTCTTATTAGGACACTAGTCCTATTTTATGTAGTGAGATTTTTGGGGAAATCACCACATTTTTTTGAGTGCATTGGGCTAGGAAATGAGAAGATTTATGAGGTGATTATTCCTTTTTTTAAAAATTAATTTTTATTAGAGTATAGTTGCTTTACAGTGTTGTTAGTTTCTGCTGTACAGCAAAGTGAATCAGTTATACACACACATACACACACACACACACACACGCACACATATCTGCTTTTTTTTTAGATTTCTTTCTGATTTAGGTCAACACAGACAATAAAGTAGAATTCCCTGTGCTATTCAGTAGGTTCTCATTAGCACACTTTTCTTGTATTTAATTAAAGGCAAGAATAATTCCAGTGTTATTGGGAACATTGTGTGATGCAATGTAATGTATTGCATTTCTATGAAGATTCCATGCTTCAATTTCCTCACATCTAAATGAGAGTAATGACGGTAACTGCTTCAAAGTTTTGTTGTAAGATGTTTTTTAAAATTTGTTGTTGTTTATTCACCAAGTCATGTCCGGCTCTTTTGTGACCCCATGGACTATAGTCCACCAGGCTCCTCTGTCCATGGGATTTCCCAGGTAAGAATACTGGAGTGGGTTGCCATTTCCTTCTGGGGATCTTCCCAACTCAGCGATCAAACCTGCTAATTCTGTGTTGGCAGGCAGGTTCTTTATCAATAAGCCACCAGGGAAGCCTTCTTTTAAAAAATTACAGGGAAATATAAAGAATCTACCATAAAATTTCACAGATTATTTTGCCATGATGTTAAGAGTTTGTCACCGAAGTTGTTCCTGCTTTTAATGGTGATGAATAAACAACCGTATTATAATGGGAACTTCCAATTCAAAAAGCAAAGATTTTTATTCCCTATTGCATTCTAAATTTCTAGACTAAGCATACAAATGTATTTGAAATGATTTTGAAATATCAGTAGGACTCCAGTTTCATCCATCTCAGTAGAACCGATTCAAATGTATTTTTTTTAATGGCTGAGTAATATTCCATTGTGTATATGTACCACAGCTTCCTTATCCATTCGTCTGCTGATGGACATCTAGGTTGCTTCCATGTCCTGGCTATTGTAAACAGTGCTGCGATGAACATTGGGGTACACGCGTCTCTTTCAATTCTGGTTTCCTCGGTGTATATGCCTAGCAGTGGGATTGCTGGGTCATATGGCAGTTCTATTCCCAGTTTTTTTTTGGAGAAACATTATACAGAGTGAAGTAAGCCAGAAAGAAAAACAAAAATACAGTATACTAATGCATATATATGGAATTTGAAAGATGGTAACGATAACCCTATATGTGAGACAGAATAAGAGACACAGATGCATGGAACAATTTTATGGACTCTGAGGGAGAAGGTGAGGGTGGGACGTTCTGGGTGAATAGCATTGAAACATGTATATTATCCTATGTGAAACAGAACACCATTCCATGTTCGATGCATGTGACAAGGGCTCAGGGCCGGGGCAATGGGATGATCCAGAAGGATGGGATGGGGAGGGAGGTGGGTGGGGGGTCCAGGAAGGGGAACACATGTAAACCCATGGCTGATTCATGTCAATGTATGGCAAAAACTATTACAATATTGTAAAGTAATTAGCCCCCAACTAAAATAAATAAATTTATAAAAAAAAGAAAAAAAGAAAAAAAAAAAAAGAAATATCAGTAGGAAATCTGAAATTTTGAATACTGATTTAATAATATTTTGGTGTTTATTTTAAAAAAGGAACCACTTTGTGGGCTTACCTCAGTGATAAATAATTTTATAAAAGCAGATATTTAATAAACTTACAAAGGAGTATTTTAAGAAAAATAAGTTTTGTTGTAAGGATCAAAATCTATTCATACAGAGAGAGTTGTTAGTGCCATGTTTGGTTTAGAGTCAACTCCCATTAGACACTAGGTATTAATGCTGTTAGTTTACATCCTAAAGCCACTTTATCACATCCCCTTTGATGCCTGTCAAGTTCCAATCATTAAGCAACAAGTGGCAGCAGATTCAAGGTGGATATTCACAGGTACTTGGTAAAGAAATTTGAAACTTTCAGTTTGCAAAAAAATATCCCCTAAAGAAGTAGTAATACTTCTCAGAAAGCTAAGGAGGGAAAGAAAGGGAATACACAGGCTAAGGAATAGAGCATGCAGGTCAGATGAGGCAGCTACCTAGAAAAAGTGGCAAAATATAAAATGGTAAGATCTCTCCCAGGTTATTAATAATTTAAGCATTGTTATAATTTTGTCATTTCAGAAAAAAGTTTACTTTCTCTTCTTAGTTCTGCCAATAACTCTTTAAGTAAAAATAAGGACAGGTATTTTTTATTCAGCATGTATCATGGCTAGGCATTGTGCTTCCTTATATGCCACATCATTGTAAGCTCAGACCTAGGTCAAATGGTTAGTGCCATTTTAGAGGTGAGCAAACTGGAGTTTAAATATATTGCTTGCTCTTTCAGAGAAAAATGCCGAGTGGTATATAACCACTCTGGGTCTCAGTTTTCTCATCTAGAAAATGACAAGACCATTATTTCAAGTTGTCCTTCTAGCGCCCATGTTGCTAGGATTTTAGCCTTTTTTTCTGACTACCAAATTGCCTCTTTTGCCACCTACTGGACACTGTAGTAGTGGCCACACTATTGATACTAAGATTTCTAGAAGGGTTGTCTGTTTTGAATTTTTGAATAATTGGAACAATTGAAGTGGCCTAGTCCAGTCTCCTTTATGAACAGAAGCAAAAGATATTAAGAAGAGGTGGCAAGAATACACAGAAGAACTATACAAAAAAGATCTTCACAACCCAGATAATCACAACAGTGTGATCACTCACCTAGAGCCAGAAATCCTGGAATGTGAAGTAGAGTGGGCCTTAGGAAGCATCACTACGAACAAAGCTAGTGGAGGTGATGGAATTCCAGTTGAGCTAGTTCAAATCCTAAAAGATGATGCTGTGAAAATGCTGCACTCAATATGCCAGCAAATCTGGAAAACTCAGCAGTAGCCACAGGACTGGAAAATGTCAGTTTTCATTCCAACCCCAAAGAAAGGCAATGCCAAAGAATGCTCAAACTACCACACAGTTACACTCATCTCACATGCTAGTAAAGTAATGCTCAAAATTCTCCAAGCCAGGCTTCAACAATATATGAACGGTGAACTTCCAGATGTTCAAGCTGGTTTTAGAAAAGGCAGAGGAACCAGACATAAAATTGCCAACATCCGCTGGATCATCGAAAAAGCAAGAGAGTTCCAGAAAAACATCTATTTCTGCTTTATTGACTATGCCAAAGCCTTTGACTGTGTGGATCACAACAAACTGTGGAAAATTCTGAAAGAGATGGGAATACCAGACCATCTGACCTGCCTCTTGAGAAATCTGTATGCAGGTCAGGAAGCAACAGTTAGAACTGGACATGGAACAACAGATTGGTTCCAAATAGGAAAAGGAGTATGTCAAGGCCGTATATTGTCACTCTGCTTATTTAACTTACATGCAGAGTACATCATGAGAAATGCTGGGCTGGAGGAAGCACAAGCTGAAATCAAGATTGCCAGGAGAAATATCAAGAACCTCAGATATGCAGATGACATCACCTTTATGGCAGAAAGTGAAGAAGAACTAAACAGCCTCTTGATAAAAGTGAAAGAGGAGAGTGAAAAAGTTGGCTTAAAGCTCAACATTCAGAAAATTAAGATCATGGCACCTGGTCCCATCACTTTATGGCAAATAGATGAGGAAACAGTAGAAATAGTGGCAGACTACATTTTTGGGGGGCTCCAAAATCACTGCAGATGGTGACTGCAGCCATGAAATTAAAAGATGCTTACTCCTTGGAAGGAAACTTATGACCAACCTAGACAGCATATTAAAAAGCAGAGACAATACTTTGTCAACAAAGGTCCATCCAGTCAAGACTATGGTTTTTCCAGTGGTCATGTATGGATGTGAGAGTTGGACTATAAAGAAAGCTGAGTGCTGAAGAATTGATGCTTTTGAACTGTGATATTGGAGAAGACTCTTGAGAGTCCCTTGGACTGCAAGAAGATGCAACCAGTCCATCCTAAAGGAGATCAGCTCTGGGTGTTCACTGGAAGGACTGATACTGAAGCTGAAACTCCAATACTTTGGCCACCTGATGCGAAGAACTGACTCATTTGAAAAGACCCTGATTCTGGGAAATATTGAGGCCAGGAGGAAAGGGGGTTGACAGAGGATGAGATGGTTGGATGGCATCACTGACTCAATGGAAGTGAGTTTGAGTAAAGTCCTGAAGTTGGTGATGGACAGGGAAGCCTGGCATGCTGCAGTCCATAGGGTCACAAGGAGTCGGAAACAACTGAGCAACTGAACTGAACTGTACTGTCTCTGTCTATTTTGAATTTTTGAATAATTGGAACAATTGAAGTGGCCTAGTCCAGTCTCCTTTATGAACGGAAGAGCAACCTGAAAGGAAGAAAAGGAAAGTTATTTTCCAGAATGCTGAAAAATCAATATAGAAATCATGAATCTGAATATGATTGCATTTAATATTTCATTTATGATAATAGCTCTTTCATTGGGTAATTGCCAAGAGATGTCAGAGAGGATTTGTCGAGTGCACATAATTTGTCCTATTTGCATTGACAATTTGTTATTCGTGCTAGAATTGTTGATGTAGATTGAGACAATTTCTTAATAGCAAATTATAAAAACTGTTTGGCAACATACAACTTAGGACACAATAAAAAATTCTGAGAAACTACTTTTTAATGAATATGGTAAATGCACTTGGAGCTTGACAATAAGAATTTTATATTTATAAGCATTAGTGGCAATGTATTGAACTTCTTATGCTCAAGAAGCTACATGAAATGTTGCCTTCAGATTGCTGCTGTAGCTAGAGATGCTGAGACTTAAGTTCTTCAATGAGAATCATCTTATCCCTTTTTGTTAGCGTAAGAAATCTAAATATCCCATTAAAAGGGGACAAGAACAAAGAAATGAGAGTGTGAGACTTGGAATAATTGTAGGATATGTTAATGCCCTATGGATCATAACCTCCTATTGAGACAGTTGTCATCGGTTATAGCAGATGGAATAAATGTTCTATAGTTGGTGTCTAGTTTAGACTCGCTTCCCTGGTGACTCAGCTGGTAAAGAATCCGCCTGCTAATGAAGAAGATGCTTGAGATGTGGGTTCAATCTCTGGGTCAGGAAGATCCCCTGGAGAAGGGAATGGCTACTCACTCTAGTATTCTTGCGTGAAGAATTTCATGGACAGAGGAGCCTGGTGGGATACAGTCCATGAGGTCGCAGAACTGGACAGGACTGAGTGAATAATGTGCACATATAGAAGACAGATATCTCACCTTGTACCCAACCTGAAACTCAGATGTAGTTGGTGAACTGTTGCACAGGCTTTGAGAATTTGTATTGAATTTTGTCTTTTCTTGAAAAGGCAAAGGAAAATCTTGGATGATCTTTGAGAATGTTATGCCAAGTGTAACAAGCCAGTAATAAAAAAGATAGATATGTATATTCCACTTAGGATGAGATAAATACATAGTCAAAGTCACAGAGATAGAAGGTAGAATGGTGGTTGCCAGTGGCTAGAAGGAGGAGGATAGGGAGTTAGTATTTAATGGGGACAGAATTCCAGTTTGGCAAAGTGAAAAGAGTTCTGGAGATGGATGGTGGTTACAGTTGCACAAAAATGTGAATGTACTTAATATGTGAATGTACTGTGCATTTCAAAATGGTTGTTGTTGTTGTTCAGTACTAAGTCATGTCTGACTCTTTGTGACCCCATGGACTGCAGCAAGCCAGGCTTCCCTGTCCTTCACTATCTCCTGGAGTTTGCTCAAATGCATGTCCATTGAATCTGTGATGTTATCTAATCATCCTACCCTCTGCCACCCCCTTCTCCTTTTTTCTTTAGTCTTTCCCAACATCAGGATCTCTTCCAATAAGTCGGCTCTTTCCATCAGGTGACCCAAGTATTGGAACTTCTGCATCAGTCGTTTCAATGAATATTCAGGATTGATTTCCTTTAGGATTGATTGGTTTGATCTCCTTGATGTCCAAGGGATTCTCAAGAGTCTTCTCCAGCACTACAATTCAAGATGGTTATGGTGGTAACTTTTATATTGTGTGTATTTTATCCCAATAAAAAAGAATAAGAAATAGAGGAACTTGTGTGAGCAAATAAAAGATTTTTTAAACAGTTTGATAGAGGTTTGAAGGCCTGGTTTGGAGGGAGGACCGTGGGATGAAAAATGTAGCCTTTATCTGTCCCAGATTGGCCCAACAGGGAGATTTTATGAGAATGAAAAGAAGCTGTTATCATGGGGGACTTAGAGCTGGTGGACAAAGCCACTTGGGTGTCATGGAGGGAATCAAGAGTGGCGAGGAGCTCTGGGGTGGAGGATGGCATTGAGGGCCTCCAGGGTTGGTGGCTTAGGGGCTGCGAGTGGATACCTGAGGTTGGTCACTCGTGGTGGGTCTCACCGGTGATGGTAGCTATGAGATTCTCACCAGGGTCCTCGTGGGGAGAGAGCACAGCTGGGTCAGGGGAGGGGCCAAGCTGGGCACCTTGAAGTGACAGTAGCTAACAGGTTGGGCCCTGAACGCTTGTGAGATACTGGGGGGTAGACTTTGGACCCCTGGGGGGAGTCATTAAAGCTGATCAGATATCCTGTATGAGCGAGTGAAGACTAGAGCTAGTAAAATATGAATTACTATTGATCAAATCGCTCCATCAACACTCTTGAGTCAGTGAGGCAAGGGAAGTGTGTCTTTCTGGGGAATAAACAGAGGGTCACATTCCTGACCTGGTGGGGCTCTGAACAGTTGTTCACTCAAACCTGAAATCCGGTAATGGGTCCAGTCACATGACTGGGGATTTGCTTTATCATCATAGCATTGAGGAACTATACCTTTAAGCTCAAACATGAGGACATGGCACTTGAATGGCAGTCTTTGCTGAGTGATATATTGAATGCTTCCTGTTTTATGGATGGCAGAAGAGAAGCACTGCCCCCTTTCCAATCTATGGATAAATCATCTGGATTTATGATGGATTAAGTATTCTTTCTCCTCATGACAGTAATAAGTGTTATGAGCAGTGTTTAATAGTTAGAGAGACAGAGGAGATAAATATCAATTACTATTAGAGGAAGCATTTTTTTTAACCCGCTTTCCCACTTTCTCCCATGATGAGGTTAATCATTTATGGCAAAGGCACATTAATAATTTTGTTTTATCTCTTTATCCAAGCAGCAAATGAATAGCAGTAACGCAGGGAGATTTGGATAATCAGTGTAAGAATGTATGCCAACTATTTAAAGTTTTGTATTCTTCTCAAATCTCACTTTGTCTCAGCCACAAATAGTGCTGCTGTTCATAACGTGTGTTTAAAATTTTCATCTGGGGAACTCGGTCTTATCTTTCTTTGAATGTTTTTCTGTCTTGATGGGCAAGCTGTGTGGGAGCAGCAGCATGCCTGGGAAAGGCTGCAGGGGCGAGGCTACTGAGTGTAGGATATTGCATGAAGGAAATGATATGAATGGATTTCTAGCTCTTAGTAATAAAAATTGATAAATGGAAATTCATCAATCTATTTGCATATAGTAAAATTCACTCTTTTTGGTGTATAGTCTTTTTGAATTTTGATAAATGCGCAGAGTCCTGTGTCCACAGCCACAATTTAGATGCTGGACAGATCCATCACCCACCCCACCCTCAAAGGCTCCTAATGTCAGTACCTCAGCCGACGTGTCTCCCACCACCAATCCTTGGCAACAACTGATCTGTTCTTCACCCTGCAATTTTTGAAAAAAATTTTTATTTTATGTTGGGGCACAGTTGATTAAAAATGTTGTCAGTTTCAGGTGTATAGCAAAGTGATTCAGTTATACATGTACATGTATCTATTCTTTTTCAAATTCTTTTTCCCGTTTAGGTTCTTAGAGTATTGAGCAGAGTTCAGGTCCCACTGTGTAGCACAGGGAACTCTGCACCCTATGGTTTTGCCTTTTCCCACAGAGAAGGTTTCCTCCTTGTTCTTGGCTGGGAGCTGTTGTTGCTCGCTGGATGATTAGACTGGCTGTGTTTGGAGGTGATTCAGGAGCGGGGAGAGCTGGTAGTTCTGATGAAGCCTGGCTCAGTTGGTGCCTTTCTCTGGGGCTGTTCTTTACTCCTCCAGATCTCAAGTGATGCTTTTTCAGGCCCTTTGCCAATCTTTCTTTCCAGGAGAAAAGCCCACAGTGACTGGGAATTCCTCTTCTACCTGCTGCCCCCTCTGACTCCCCCTTCCCAAGCCTACCATTAGGCATTGAATGATTTCTCAAACATTTTTGGTGTCCTTCTTGGGTAAACAAGTGCTGGTATCCCATCTCTGATTACAAGCACCTGTCTTAATGTTTTAAAGTGTGGGGTTCGTTGGTGGCCCTCTGACTTTGGTCCTTTGAATTTCTGAAGAACATTAAGGAATTTGCCGGTGGTCCTGTTTTCCTTTTCCTGTCTGGGAGAGAAGGATGTTGGTGCAGCTGACTCCACCCCTGGGGGAAGCCAGGATCAGCATCTACCTTTAACCCCTGTTACCTCTGCTGACATTTGGGGTTAGTTTTCTGCTATTTTGTTTGTTTCTTTTATTTATTTATTTTGAGATTTTATTCCTCTTGGCTTTCTTCCCTATCAATTGCTCATACCCTGGATAACCACTCTCTCTTCAGCCTCGTGAACATTAGCCATGTTTGAGTGCGAAAAAGGCAGGTGGTGATGCACCGCCCGTTTGCATCTGATCCTAGGGAAGGAGCTGGAGGTGCAGTGAGATACTTCTCATCTCCTTGAGGTGGAGGATGAAGAGGTGTTTGTGTGAAGGTTCTGGACACTGCTCCTTCCTTCTGTAATATTCTCAGAACCACTGAGAATATTTGGCCAGGGTGTCCCAAGAGAAGGGGAAGAAAAAAAATGTTTGGAATCGTAGGTGGTTTTCTGTAAAACCTCTTCATTCATGACTATGGAGGAGGGTAGCAAAAAAGGAGATGTTGCAGGACTACAGGAATTTTTGCAGTGATCACTTTAGTTCCTCTCCACAATTCAGTGTTTAGCCCTGGCTGGTTCTCCATCATCATCACCTTTATAGTCATCTGGAGAAAGCAGAGAGACATTCAACATCAGCACTCTGCTAAATTTCTGCTCCCTCATTTCCCTGTGTTTATTCGGAGGGCTTCAGAGTTGGGTGCGTGGGAAGCCAGCAGCTTGACATAAGCTTGGAAAGCTCCTCACTGGCTTCACAGGTTGCTCTGAATGAAGAGAGAAACAGTGCATTGAACTTTCGAGGGAACCTTGGAACAGGCTACTGACACAAATCTTTTCTCTCATATTGTTGGGCTGTAACTTGTCCCAGAGGGAAGAAGTGGACCAGAATCTCATTTTTCTACCCTTATTCTCCTGTGGGGATCTCCTACGTTAGGAGGTAAAAAGTAATGTGTGTTCATCCTTTCATTTCATATCCGATAATAGTCTACAAGACATGCCAGGGTGGAAGAGGTACCCTGACCCAACACGGGGTGTCTTCAGCTTGTTCCTACAAAGTAGGATTATTTGGTAGTCCTATTTGCCCACCTATCCATTCATTCAACTCCCCATTCATTTTCTACAGTTTTTATTTATTTTTTTGACTGTGTTGTGTCTTCATTGCTGCGTGCAGGTTTTCTCTAGTTGCAGCAAGCAGGAGCTACTCTTCGTCGCGGTGGGTGGGCTTCTCGTTGTGGTATCTTCTCTTGTTACAGAGCATGGGCTCAGTCGTTGTGATGCCTGGGCTTAGCTGCCCCCAGGCATATGGAATCTTCCCAGACCAGGGATTGAATCCCTGAGTTGGCAAGGGGATTCTTTACCATTGGACCACAAGCGAAGTCCCTCTCCATTTAATTTTGAATAAATATTTATTGAATGCCTTCCACGAGCTACAATGATGATAATAAAATCATGAGTAAACATCTAGCACACAATCTGGCACATAGCAGGTGCTTTAACAATATTGGTTAAGGGAACGAGTGAGTGAGTTGATGAAGGCATGACTCTTGTTCTCAAGACATATACAGTCTATTGGCAGTGGGGAGGGCTAGGTACTCTATGATAACGGGGGACACAGGATTTGTTGGAAATAAGAGGCAATAGCCTTTGAGTGTGACTTGAATAATTAGGGAAGGGCGGTGTTTGAGTTGAGTTACAAAGAAGCAGCAGTTTGACAAAGAGGTGGATAGTATCTAGTGGTTAGTAAAGTGGAGTTTGTGTTTCAGCACATCTGGGTTGGAGCCCTGGTTCTGCACCTGTTACGTTGATGCACCAGCATCGATTGTAGATAGAGCACAGCCGGGTTTATCCGATCTCGTCCAGGAAGGGAACATCACCTTCCCAGGCTCTCAGAAGACAGGAATCAGTGGAAGATAGTGAAAGTATTTTAGCGCTGGGGCTGGGTGACTTTCAAAGCTGGTCTTACAAGGTAGGGGATTGGTCAGGAGAGGGCAGAGTTTGGCACATAAGAGTAAGGTGAGCGTCTTCAAGAAAGCCCAGTCAAGCAAGCCTATAGTCCTAAAAATATGCTGTTATGGGGACTTCCCTAGCAGTCCAGTGGTTAACACTCTGCTCTTCCAATGCAGGGGGAGTGGGTCTGTTCCCTGGTTGGGGAACTAAGATCCAAAGGATTAAAAAAACCCACAAAACTATAAGAAAATGCTTTATTAGTTGATTATCACCTATCTTCTAGAAGGAAACATATGACAATTTTATTTTCTTGCTTTTATTTTTTTGTATAATTTTTTTTTCTTAGAATTTTTAACATAGGGACAGAATAGTCTGCTGATTTCAGTACTTATTAGCTATGTGCCTTTGGGCAAGATTTTCCTTTCCTACTAGCTTTAACTGACACTAATACGTGAATGAAACTAATAGAAGATTTAATGAGATCGAATGTGTACACCACATAGCACACAGGACCTGACCCGCAGGAAGCGTTTGTCATGGGCTACAGGGCAATCGGCAGCAGAACCATCAATCAGCACAGCCATCTCAGCCTCACATTCCCCTGGGGCTCTGATAATGATATTCTAATCTGAGAGGCTAGAAACCTGTGCTGGCTAGTTCCCGTTCCTTTATCAACTTGCTGTGTGACCTTGGGCAGGTAACTCACTCATTCTGGCAACCTCTGTATCCTCCTCTGTAAAATTTAGACATTCACTCTCCTAGTCTGACAAAGAATCTCAAGGGTTTCCTCCAGGTCTGCTAATAAACTGGACCTGGAGCCACTTGTCCTGAAATCCTTTTGTGTCAGAGCTCGCCAGGCTGGGAGTAGTCTTTATTCCTGGGATCTGGAAAATTTAATTCCTGACTGTGAAGCTTTTATGTTCTCAGCTGCCTGAGGCCAGTTTTGTGCTTCTGAAGGGAATAAGAACGCTATGCTGTGAGGCTGCTGCTGATGGATGTTCTGCATCATTTGGGTCCTGGATTTTGTTTGACCCACTGGGATAGGTTTGTTTCTTTTTAAAGATAGAAATTGTAGTGGAATTCCTTCCCACCATGGTAAAAGGCAGCAGAGAAAGTTCTCTGCTCAGGCAGCTAGTGACAGGGCAGATGGTAGCAGGTTCAAGAGCAGAGATCATAGGACTTCCCCAGGTGGTCCAGTGGTTAAGACTTTGCCTTACAATGCAGGAGGTATGGGTTTGATCCCTGGTCAGGAAGGTAAGATCTCACATGCCCTCTGGCCAGAAAAAAAAAAACAACAACTGTAAAACGGAAGTAATATTGTAACAAATTTAATAAAGACTTTAAAACGGTCCACATCAAAAAAATCTTTAAAACACAGAACAGAGATCATTGATTTGCGATCTGAAGATTAAACATCATTCTTCTCTCTGTTTTTCTTGGGCAAGTTACATAACCTCAGTGTTATGTAACTGAGTGTTGGCTTCCCATGTGACAAAAAGAGGGAGTAATAATGAGACTACTATGCTGTTCAAGTGAGACAATGAATGCTAATATTCTTTTTAAACTTAGATAGTCTATCAGCATTAGCTGATATTCCTGTTAAACACTCCATGAGTATCAGTGAGTGCTGGGGATTATTCTGAGACCCAGAAAATGAATTATTCTCATGCATACACATGAGGTATGTGCATAAGATGGGCAGCATCTCCACCCCCAGGGAGTTTATACTGTGGTGTGGTGGGGAGTCTGTGTTAGAGTTAAAACACCTGACTCATCTGAGGCTTGGTTTAAAAAATAATAGAAAGGAAACAGGAAGGACGCTGACTCTTACTGAGCCCTTGCTACATGCCAGATCCTGAAGATGTTTTCTCCTTCATTCCTGGCAAAGACCCTGTGCAGAAGGTATTCTGGGTTCCATTTCACATGTGACGGCTTTGAGATGCAGAAAAGTGAAATATATACTAAGGATTCAATATCGAGTTTGTCTGATAACAAAGCTTTGATTCTTTCTAAAACACTGATTGCCATGTGCTCTCGAGTCTCTGAATTTGCACCTTTGCTGGGACTTTTGCACTGTGTGAGTTTTATCTAAATCTCCCACAGTGAAGCATTAAAATGTTGCCATGTCACCTTATAATTTCTTCCAACTCTGCCTTATTTTATTTATAGAGATGTAGTGACTGTTTGAAATGTCTCTTGTGTGCATTTAAGCTGACTAATGAAGACTAAATAGACACCCCAAAGCAAAAATCTCCTTTGGCTCATTACTAAGTGTTGTATATAAGGTGTCCCAGAAATGTTGGTTATTACTGTTATTGTTAATGATATTTTTACCTGAGTCAAGAAGCTACCAGGGCAGCAGGAATGATGGACCAAAAGGGGAGAAATAGGCTTCAAGCTCTAGATCTGAAAGGAGGTGGCATTGTCACCTAGACTTATGGTTTGGGGATCAGCTAGTAGAATTCTCAGAATGAGGGACCAAGTCCTCAGGTTGAGTCATTCATTCCTATTCGTGTAGGTGGCATCAGTACTCTGTAAGTGGGCTGAGATGGGTTTATTACTGAAGCAGGAATGTTGCGATTTCATAGCTGAGAAAATCAGAGAGAGGTTTGCTGCCTTTGCTGGGGACTGGGGGTGAGCTGCCCACTGCCTGCCTATGGGTGGAGCTGGTCCTGAGAAAATAAAACATATTCACTTGGAAAGAGTAAGCAAGACATCAGGAAAAATGACCTCTTGCTAAAGAGCTCTGTTGCAAGAGACATAATATTTTGAACAAGCAAATGATAGAGAACTTACATAGATTCCACAATAGCAAACTCACAAATTCACACTCATCCACACTCACTTTGATGACTTTAGAACTGAAATATTAACTGAAAGAGAGGATGAGTGTCTATAGAGACTTCAGTTCATGTCCTTGAGGAAGATGAGAAAGAAATATTATAAAATATTGATTGAAATTACAAACATATGTAACCTATGAGAGAAAGAGAAAATATTTGGAAGTCAGATCCAGAAGATGTAACAAGTGAACAATAATCCCTTCAGAGGGAGCAGGAAACAGGAGAGGCAGATTAAATCAATAATAAGGGACGTTTTCCTTGAGCTAAAGGCAGACTTGAGTCAGAGGTTGGAAATGTTCTCAGCTTCCTAGATAGGATTAATAAGAAAAGATACATCCCTAGGGAAATACTTCAGCTATGAGCATAAAGAAGGAATCTTAGAATCTTGCAGACAGAAAGAATGCATTATTTTCCAGGGGGAGAGATAAATACTGGCCTCTGATTTCTCATTTGCTCCACTGGACATTAGAAGAAGAAAGAGTAGTGCCTATAATTTACCCAAGAAAACAACTCCTTTGTGCAGTCAAAGCATCATTCCCTTTCAACTGCAAAAGAGATTTAATTTTTTTTTCCTATTCAAAACCTTTTAAGGACCCTTCTCTTTGCAAAATTGACTCTTACCCGGGGTAAGAAGAGAATGAAGAGTTACACAAATACAATCACAAGCTGTCAGAAAGCTGAAGCTCCTATTTTTTTTTTAATTTTTAATTTTATATTGGAGTGTAGATGATTAACAATAGTGTGATAGTTTCAGGTGCACAGCAGAGCAACTCAGCCCAAATTCTCCAGGCAAGAATACTGGAGTGGAGTGCCATGCCAGGGGATTTTCATGACCCAGGGATCAAACCCGGGTCTCCTGCATTGTAGGCAGATTCGTTACCGTGTGAACCACCAGGGAAGCCCATACATGTATCCATTCTCCCACAAAGATTTTTTTTAAGGCTTTTTAAAAATTAATTTTTGACAATTGGAGTATAGTTGATTTACAATGCTATGTTAGTTTCTGCTACACATCAAAGTGAGTCAGTTATACAGATACATATATCCACTCTTTTTTAAATTCTTTTCCCAGATAAATCATTATGGAGTATTGAATAAAGTTCCCTGCGCTAGTCAGTTGATTCTTATTGGTTATCTATTCTACATAGTGTATATATGTCAATCCTGGTCTCCCAATTTATTTTTAGATAAGAAAGGATTTCAATCTATCACAGGTAACTAATATAATATGCTCAAAAAAGTACTGTGACCAAACAACACATCATAGTAGAGAAACCTTGAGGTAGAGGATATGGAGGGAAAACAGGTGAAAAATAAACCTTGCAGCATGTGTGTTTAAGTCTAACTGGATATTAATAAATGACATTAAGTTTCCAATGTGTGCGCTAAACATGGGAGTCTCAAACTTGTATTTGCTTCCCTAGGCGTAGTCTAGGAGTTCAAGTACTAAACTCCATAAAATCAGGTTGGTGTAGTTTTGAGTCTAATTTAGCAAAAGTAATACGTGTCTTAAGTTCAAAAACCTGCTTGATACTTCTTTTCCCATCTTGTCTTTTGGCCCAATGCTTTTGAACACAATTTAATAGCTCTTGTCTTAAAAGAGGTATTATACAGAGTGAAGTAAGCCAGAAAGAAAAACACCAATACAGTATACTAACACATATATATGGAATTTAGAAAGATGGTAACGATAACCCTATATGCGAGACAGCAAAAGAGACCCAGATGTATAGAATAGTCTTTTGGACTCTGTGGGAGAAGGCGAGGGTGGGATGATCTGAGAGAATAGCATTGAAACATGTATATTATCATATGTGAAACAGATCGCCAGTCCAGGTTCAATGCATGAGACAAGGTGCTCAGGGCTGGTGCACTGGGATGACCCAGAGGGATGGGATGGGGAAGGAGGTGGGAGAGGGGTTCAGGATGGGGAACACATGTGCACCCGTGGTGGATCTTTGTCAATGTATGGCAACAATCACTACAATATTGTAAAGTAATTAGCCTCTAATTTAAATAAATAAATTAAAGATAAATAAATAAAAATTAAATAAAAGAGAGGGAGGCAAAATTATGATTTGGTGAAAAAATATGATGTCCGGAGTTCCAAGAAAAAAATTCTGGGCAAATACTTATATAAATATGTAAAACTCTGTTTTACTATGTTTTCAAATATTGGATGTGGGTTACTGAAATTAATAGTTCCCACAGGGAAATTGAAACTCTCCTCATAGACATCTGGTAGGAATGAAAAATCGTGCAGCCGTCTTGGAAAACACTCTGGTGGTTCCTCAAATGATCAACAGTTATCATAGGACTTTACATGTTCACTCCTCGGTATGTAACCGAGAGATTACACCCATAGTAGTACATGGGTATTCACAGAAGCAGTATTCATGAGGGCTCCTAAGTAGAAACAAGGCACATGTCCACCAGTTGATGAAACAAATGAAATACTATTTGGCAACAGGAGGGAATTAAGACCAAATACATGCTATTGATACAATATGAGTAATCCCTGTAAACATTGTGCTGAGTGAAAGAAGCCAATCACAAAGGACCACATTTTATATAAATCTTGTTATAGAACAGGCAAATCTATAGAGACAGAGAGATTAGTGACTTCCAAGGGGTTGGGGGACAAATGGAATTGAGGGTTCTGGTTTCTTTACTAAAGTGATGAAAATGTGCTAAAATTGTGGGGAAGATTGCATAACTCCATGAGTATATGAAAAACCATTGAATCTTATGCTTGACTTAGGTAACTTGTATAGTATGTGAATTATATCTCAGTAAGAGAGAAATGGCAACCCACTCCAGTGTTCTTGCCCGGAGAATCCCAGGGATGGGGGCCCTGGTGGGCTGCCATCTATGGGGTTGCACAGGGTCGGACATGACTGAAGCAACTTAGTAGCAGCAGCAGCAGCAGCAGCAGCAGCAGCAACAAAGCTGTTAAAATATCCCAAACCTTTTATTTCTTTGCTTCTTATGACTTGTTTTTTCAGCTATTCTAAGTCTTTCAAACAGTTTACTTTATTAAAAATGTATGGTCAAGATTGGCAGAAAAATCTGACCCAGATGGGTCAACTTTGTGAATGGATTTGTTAGCATGTTTCTTGGAAAGCCACCTATCAAAATGAAAGGTAGTCAAGACTGACATTGTGATAGGTCTTCAGTTTAACATATTAACAGACCAAGATGTGAAAGTCATCTGCTACTAAAACTAGAGTAGGCATTTTTCATTGGAACACTTGGGTACCATGGGAAACTAAAATATAAAAGAATTTTTGTAACTTACAGAAGTTTCAGCTATGCGGAATTGCAAAGTAAAATGTTATAGTGAGTTGGACACTGAGCTTCATGATTCTTTTCAGAACATTAAGGACCTTGGGTGTCTTCAACACCCCATTTATTTCATAGCTGTTTGAAATCATGATAACATCTTTCTGGTCCAAGTTTTTTTTTTCCTTCATTTTAATTTCCTTATAATCTCATTTATCTTTCACTTTTGGCCTTATCTTTATGCTTTAGCATGCTTAAAAAGATATTTGTAATGGATTTGTATGCTATAGGAAAATAAGCTTTGCTCGCTGATAGGGAAAAACATAAATGAAAAAAATTTTCCATTAAATAGGATGTTTTCATTAGCTGAATATGTCAGTTCCTTTATAGTAAACCAGAAACCCTTTTTGTTTGCTCTTTAAATCTTGTTGGGAATCTTTTTGAAATGTATATGTTCTTTTCCCTGTCAGTGAAAATAAAATATGCATTTAGATTATCAATGATAGCTGAAAAGCTTTATATCTCCCAGGTTTCTGACTGTCAACAAATATTTACTGGTTGTTTACACTTAAGGCTCTCAGTGAATAGGGAATATTGTGTTGACGACAGTATAGGATATTGGGCTATGTGTATCCTGAGCTCAGAATATCTCAATTGAAGATTCTAGTTAGAGTGTATTCTACACGCATCTTAATATTAAAACATATCCAAATTCAATCCCTCCAGGCCAGTATTTTCTCATCAAAATTATGAACTTTTTTTCCTTAGAGAGCAAGTTTTGACTTGGCTCTTTGAAAAGAACTCCTCTTACATATTAATGATAGGAAGTCAAGAAACACCTGGCATAACAGGCAAGTTTGGCCTTGGAGTACAGAATGAAGCAGGGCAAAGGCTAATAGAGTTTTGCCTCGAGAACGCACTGGTAATAGCAAACACCCTATTCCAACAACACAAGAGAAGACTCTACACGTGGACATCACCAGATGGTCAACACCGAAATCAGATTGATTATATTCTTTGCAGCCAAAGATGGAGAAGCTCTATACAGTCAGCAAAAACAAGACCGGGAGCAGACTGTGGCTCAGATCACGAACTGCTTATTGCCAAATTCAGACTTAAATTGAAGAAAGTAGGGAAAACCACTAGACCATTCAGGTATGACCTAGATCAAATCCCTTATGAGTATGCCGTGGAAGTGACAAATAGATTTAAGGGACTAGACCTGATAGACAGAGTGCCTGATGAACTATGGACAGAGGTTCGTGACATTGTACAGGAGACAGGGATCAAGAAAATCCCCATGGAAAACAAATGCAAAAAAGCAAAATGGCTGTCTGAGGAGGCCTTACAGATAGCTGGGAAGAGAAGAGAAGCGAAAAGAAAAGGAGAAAAGGAAAGAATTCCCATCTCAGTGCAGAGTTCCAAGGAATAGCAAGGAGAGATAAGAAAGCCTTCCTCAGCGATCAGTGCAAAGAAATAGAGGAAAACAACAGATTGGGAAAGACTAGAGATCTCTTCAAGAAAATTAGAGATACCAAAGGAACATTTCATGCAAAGATAGGCTCGATAAAGGACAGAAATGGTATGGACCTAACAGAGGCAGAAGATATTAAGAAGAGGTGGCAAGAATACACAGAAGAACTGTACAAAAAAGATCTTCACGACCCAGATAATCACGATGGTGTGATCACTCACCTAGAGCCAGACATCCTGGAATGTGAAGTCAAGTGGGCCTTAGAAAGCATCACTACAAACAAAGCTAGTGGAGGCGATGGAATTCCAGTTGAGCTATTTCAAAGCCTCAAAGGTGATGCTGTGAAAGTGCTGCACTCGATATGCCAGCAAATTTGGAAAACTCAGCAGTGGCCACAGGACTGGAAAAGGTCAGTTTTCGTTCCAATCCCAAAGAAAGGCAATGCCAAAGAATGCTCAAACTACCGCACAATTGCACTCATCTCACATGCTAGTAAAGTAATGCTCAAAATTCTCCAAGCCAGGCTTCAACAATACATGAACCGTGAACTTCCAGATGTTCAAGCTGGATTTAGAAAAGACAGAGGAACCAGAGATCAAATTGCCAATATCCGCTGGATCATCAAAAAAGCAAGAGAGTTCCAGAAAAACATCTATTTCTGCTTTATTGACTATGCCAAAGCCTTTGACTGTGTGGATCACAATAAACTGTGGAAAATTCTGAAAGAGATGGGAGTACCAGACCATCTGACCTGTCTCTTGAGAAACCTGTATGCAGGTCAGGAAGCAACAGTTAGAACTGGACATGGAACAACAGACTGGTTCCAAATAGGAAAAGGAATACGTCAAGGCTGTATATTGTCACCCTGCTTATTTAACTGATATGCAGAGTACATCATGAAAAACGCTGGGCTGGAAGAAACACAAGCTGGAATCAAGATTGCCGGGAGAAATATGAATAACCTCAGATATGCGGATGACACCACCCTTATGGCAGAGAGTGAAGAAGAACTAAAGAGCCTCTTGATGAAGGTGAAGGAGGAGAGTGAAAAAGTTGGCTTAAAGCTCAACGTTCAGAAAACTAAGATCATGGCATCTGGTCCCATCACTCCATGGGAAATAGCTGGGGAAACAGTGGAAACAGTGTCAGACTTTATTTTTTTGGGCTCCAAAATCACTGCTGATGGTGACTGCAGCCATGAAATTAAAAGACGCTTACTCCTTGGAAGGAAGGTTATGGCCAACCTAGATAGCATATTTAAAAGCAGAGACATTACTTTGCCAACAAAAGTACGTCTAGTCAAGGCTATGGTTTTTCCAGTGGTCATGTATGGATGTGAGAGTTGGACGGTGAAGAAAGCTGAGCGCCGCAGAATTGATGCTTTTGAGCTGTGGTGTTGGAGAAGACTCTTGAGAGTCCCTTGGACTGCAAGGAGATCCAATCCATCCATCCTAAAAGAGATCAATCCTGGGTGTTCATTGGAAGGTCTGATGTTGAAGCTGAAACTCCAATACTTGGGCCACCTCATGTGAAGGGTTGACTCATTGGAAAAGACCCTAATGCTGGGTAGTATTGAGGGCGGGAGGAGAAGGGGACGACAGAGGATAAGAT
The DNA here is from genome assembly GCF_054371585.1 of Giraffa tippelskirchi. Lineage (NCBI taxonomy): Eukaryota > Metazoa > Chordata > Mammalia > Artiodactyla > Giraffidae > Giraffa > Giraffa tippelskirchi. The sequence continues at coordinate 19,950,506 of NC_137283.1, read as the reverse complement.
GGTTGGCATGGCATCACCGACTCGATGAACATGGGTTTGGGTAGACTCTGGGAGTTGGTGATGGACAGGGAGGCCTGGCGTGCTGCAATTCATGGGGTCGCAAAGAGTCGGACACGACTTAGCGACTGAACTGAACATATTAATTATGAAAAAAGTCTTCATGACACAGTTAAAGAAAGGAAAGGCAGACTCTCTTTAGGGATAATATTGTGACAAGTTTGCACACCAGTGCAGTGGGGTTTTGAGGCAGGGGAGAGAAATTGGAGGAATTAATAGACATGAAGCAGGATAGAGATCAGTGGATGGAAAATTACTAAGAGGAAGCAGCAGTAAGAGATGAGATCATGGCTAAACTGACTTGATCAGATTCTTGGTAAAGGCAGGCCAGGGTGATCAGACATTGCCTGGGTTGGGGGAGAGGGAATGAGGAATCCAATCAAATATACAGGGTGATCAGACATTGAGAGTGGGGAATCTGGTTAAACCCATTTAGGATTCCTGCTAATATTTTGCTCTTAAGGGACATGACCAAGGATGGAGTCTAGCTGGGGTCCAAAGAGCCTGCTTCCAGTTTGGTTCTGGAGAGAGGCGTTGTCCAGACATGAATAGGACTAATGAAGCAGTGGAAAGGAAGGGTCCTGTCAGCAGGAGAAGAGAAAACACCACAAGGACGATTATCTTCAAGGTAGAGTTTCCCAGAGAGAGTAAAAAAACATCATGGGTTCTGTTCTGACTTGACATGTCAAGATGGAAAATGGTTTTGTAGAGACCAAGGCTTCAGAAGTCTACAAACAGATCCATTGTATAGTGGATCTAATTTCTATGGGAGAAACCAGTTAAGCCTCCTCTTTCCCCCGTTTAGAGGATTTGTATGAGTAAACAGCTCATCCATCAGTTAGCTGTGTCGTATTCATTTAGGTCATCACTGAGGAGGTCAGAGGTTAAGACTTGAGGTATTGCCCTCATAGGATTTCCAGTTGAGGTGGGATGACCCTCAGAAAAAAGTACGTTCACCATTTTGTGGTTTGCGCTTCATGAAGGAGGGGTGTCTTCTTGTGCACGCGGCCCTAATTCAATACATCTTCTCCTTTCAACCAGTCATCTGTGAAGCTGTTACCAGCCTACTTTAAACCCTTCTATGGGGACTTCCTTGGTGGCCCAGAGGTTGAAAATCTGCCGTGCAATGCAGGGGATGCAGGCTCAGCCCCTTGTTGGTTAAGACCCTACATGCTGCAGAGCAGCTAAGCCCACGTGCCACAACCAGTGAGCCCAAGACAGCCAAATAAACAAACGAACAGATTTTCAGTGGTTTCTGACCAACTTAGAGTCCAGAACATTTTTCACATGGCCTTCAAGGTTCTCAGTGTCTGATGCTCTCTCAGCCTCTGCAGACAGTGTTTTATTTTCTCACTTAATTCATTTTTCATGAGAACATTTATTGACTATTTCTGGCTTCTCATATGGATTTGTACCACATGGTCTCTGAGTGAGTTCATTCATGTTGTGGTGGTTTGTAGGGATGGAAAAGGTACCTGAGGTTTCATATGTGCTTGAGTTTTGATGATGACAGGGCCGGTAATTGTAGCTGTCTTTAATGACAGATGTCCTTTTATGATGCGCAGTGGGTGATGCATGCACATTCATGGGTTGAGAGACCACACCATCATTAGGTCACTGAGTGAGTTGATAGGATCAGGGTGGTAGACTTGGATCAAAGCTTATTGAGATGCTTGATGACATTTTTCCTTCTTTTAATCTGCCCTCAGTGGTCCTTACCCACCACCAGTCCTCTGAGTTCAGAGAATAAAGATGCTCCAAGATCTGCCCAACTGTGTAACTGAGGAGTCTGTGTTGCAGAGGAGCTCTCACCATAGAGTGAAGAAGTTCTTTTTTTTTCTCTCATTAGATGGCCCATCTTGATGGCTTTCTTTGATCATGGCTGTTCACAACTGTCCCACCATGTCTTTCAAATTACTCCTGGACATACATTGATTCCATATACCTATGTCTTAGTGAAAGTATTCTGTGTCTTTCTAAGAAACATCTTTGTGGACGTGAATGGCTTGTGGCATGAGGCTGGCCCTGTTCCATGATTTGCAGTCCTTGTATGAGCCTTGTAAATATTTAAACAGGTAAACATTTAATACAGACACATCCTTGCAACTCACAGGATCCTCTCTGTGGACAGAGCTTGCATCTTCGAGAAACATTTTCAAAATAAGACTGTTGTGTCTCTGTCAGGGATGAGAGTGGGCATTTCCTTGGGGGGCAGACAGAGCACTCAGCCTGTATCTTGACAAATGCCCGTGGTCCCCAATGGAAAGGTGACTGTTGATACTGACACTGAACCACAAATCTTGACCTAACTGGGTAATTTCTTAGGGAATTCAATTCTCAGCTGTCATTACTAAGTCTTCATCTCTCTTTCCTCATACTCATTTTCTTTATTCTTGCTTCCTCTGTGAAGTCTACAGTTTTAGGTAGTTTTTAAAGTTGTGATTAGATTTCTTATGCATATAAGTTTTTGCCCCTGGAGAGAAAGAGAAGAAAAGTTCTTGGAGCAAAATCCAAATGACTGTTGTTTATCTGGGTCAGTGAGCTGCATGGTTATGAAACCTCAGAGCTGTGTCTGCAAGCATCATTTACCTTATTGTCTACTTTATCTTGTGTCATGTCTTAGAGGGTTCAAAATGACCATATTTAGGGACATATCATAGACAAAAGACTTTTTTTCTGTCTATGGATTTGTGTACCTCAAAAAGTACAACAAAAACAACAGAATGACATTTAGTTTTACCTTAATGAATTAGCTTTATGGAAAAGAATAAGATTATGTCATATTGGAGCCAACCTATGAAATCAGCATGAATCTGTGCCTTTCGAATTATGTATGTGATCCTTTGGAAATTAGAAGCTACCACATGTTATTACAAGCCAAAGGCATTTGGAAACAGCCTCGGTACAACTAAATCAAGGCTCGGAGAACTTTATTGATGAAGGCTTGACACTGATCATGAATTATAATGTATTATACATAGAAAACATTTCTTTAAATATAACTTTGTGTTCTTCATTCATATTCTTTTTTTTTATGGAAGTCGTAACACGGATGTAGCTTTGTTTTGTATTTTTGCATTCCGCACGTCATGCAGAATCTTAATTCCTTGACCAAGGATAAAACCCACACCTCCTGCAGTGGAAGCATGGATTTCTTAACCACTGGACTACCAGGGAAATTCCTTTATTCATATTTTTGATCTTGCAAGATCTCTCAGCCTAGGCTTAGATACATAGCAAAATGTTAACACAAATTTTTAAACAATAATAATAAGCACCAGTTCACCAGGTGACTTAACGGCTGTCAGGCCACCAGTTTTCCCAGATTCTCTGAAATGTGCCTGAAGATTGAAAAAGTCTCCCTATTGGCTACAGGGGCTTCGTGTCTTGATCCTTTAAATGTATCTGTCAGTCCTTTGTCATTGCACCTGTGCTGATCTGGGTCCTTGGGAATGGGGAGAGTACAGGGAGACCATTCACAGAGTCCCTTGAGCATGGACATTCTCTCTCCAGAGTGTCTGGCAGTTATTACTGCTTTGGGGGCTTGCTAACATGGAAGTGGGCATGAACAGTCACTTTCAGTTTCTCTGATTCTTCTACATGAACGTGTCTTCTGGCTCCAGGGACCAGCCTTTATGCAAAGGCACGAGGTCCCACAGTGGGCTCCACAGATGGTGCAGATAAGAATCTGCCAGCCAGTGCAGGAGACATGGGTTCAGTCCCTGGGTTGAGAAGCTCCCTTGGAGGAGGAAATGGTGACCCACTCCAGTATCCTTCCTGGGATAATCCCATGGACAGAGGAGCCTGGCAGGCTACAGTCCATGGGTATGCAAAGAGTCTGCCACAACTGAGTGACATGTGCAAGCACCATGCCCCACAGGCAACTTTACAAATAAATAGTCTGAGTCTAAACAGGCAAATAGCCTGGGTCTGTTAGGGTGGGTTACGCTACACCAAGTTTCTTAATCCTAACAGCAGCTTGTGGATCATCCTCTTCTCCATCCACTGGCCAAGTGCCTGGAGAAGAACTTTCACATATTAGATGCACAATATATTTTTGTCCATGGAAAACATTTTTCTATCTAATGAGGGATTTAAAGGGACTTGGACAGACACTTCTCTTCATGTACCTAGCCGTGTACCAAAATGAGATACCCAGTGCTGCACTGCACAGGAAAGGTCATGATGGAATGGAGGAGGGTGCAAATAGCTGCCTATGTTAAATTCTTCTTAATAGGAGGTTAAACACTTTCTAAGGATGTACTTATTCTTGGGATATACATGAAACAACAATGTTAAAAGATAGGACTTTGGAAAATGTCAATAACTGATGAAAATTTAAGTCTAGACTATGTCAATGACTAATTAACATTAAAAATTTTAGATTTAAAATTCAAATCCAGTAGGTATTGGATTATAGGTCACCAATGCTCTGTATAGAAAATACCTAACACTGTTTGATAATCAGCCTTGAGGGTCTATCTTGGTCCTATTACTCTGAACCCAAAGCAATTCTTTTCTTTGTCTGACCTGTTAAGCACTTTCCAACATCTTCTAGAACAATACTTCAGATGACAGCAGTGATATTGTTGTGCAACACACTGGTGCCAGGTTTATTTCTCTTTGGAATTTGTCATTTTTCAGATCCATTGTAAAGTCAGAGTCAGTCCACTTGTATTAAATCCTAAGCTTTATACACATGGTATTTTTGATTTGTGTTAGCACCCTGGGGTAGATATTTTCTCATCTTCCCAGGTTTGTACAAGATGTAGGGGAGGGATGGAATTTAAACCCAGATTTCAATTTCCCGGTAATTTTCCTACCTTGCCATGTGCGTGTGTTCTCAGTCACTTATTCATGTCTGACTCTTCACAACCTTATTACTGGGGCCTGCTAGCCTGCTCCGTGTATGGGATTTCCCAGGCAAGAATACTAGAGTGGTTTGCCATGCCCACCTCCAGGGGATCTTCCCGACCCGGGGGTCAAATACAAGTGTCTTATGTCTTCTGCATTGGCAGACAGGTTCTTTGCCATTAGCACCACCTGGGAAGCCCATGCGACTATACCTACCATTAAAATAGTATAAAGAATAATCTTCTTAGAGTAATCACGCTGTAAAAGTAAGTCAATGTTCATACTTGATGTGCTATGGAAAAAATTCAATTAATAAGCAGATAAGGAGTCTGTAGTCAGTGCAAAGAGCTGTTACAGTGATGGATAACACAAGATTCATAGCAAAAATACCTGGGTTTGAGTTAGTCCCTGTCTTTCCTGAGCTCACTTTCCCCATCTGTACAACGGGGATAACAGGAATAGCTTCCTCTTAGGGCAATGATGAGAAGTCATTGATTGAATGCATACAGCACCCAGTACCTGGCACAAGAAGTGTTGTAACTGGTCACTGTTACTGTTGTTATTGTCATCCTGTTGTTACTGTGTTCTTGGTGTGGTCTTGAATCATCTCAGCAGATCATCATGAAAGGCCTGCCCTTGAAATCTACCTCCATGTCTTTAAGTGCACACAACACTGATCAGCAAATATACTCTAGCTTAACCTGATAAGAGAGCAGGATTTTTGTGCTCTGGAACATGGGTTTTCTTCCTCCTACTTTCACAGAGTGGTTTATATGAATCTTAATCCTTATCCCCTGGATCACAGAGTGATAACTAAATGGATTAGAAAAGACTGTTTCCTTAAGGTCTTAACTTTGATGAAAGAGACGAACAGTTAAAAAGGATTTCTTTATCGGTATCTGCTGTGGGAAATAAGAAAATTTCATGCACGTCCCCATCAGTTTACATGACCCAGATCTCACAGTAAATGATGCAATGCAGTCAGGGCTCAAGCCTGGGAATTGCTCTTTGAGATGCTGCTGCTGCTGCTGCTAAGTCGCTTCAGTCATGTCCAACTCTGTGTGACCCCAGAGACGGCCGCCCACCAGGCTCCCCTATCCCTGGGATTCTCCAGGCAAGAGTACTGGAGTGGATTGCCATTTCCTTCTCCAAGGCATGAAAGTGAAAAGTGAAAGTGAAGTCACTCGGTCGTGTCCAACTCCTAGCGACCCCATGTACTGCAGCCTACCAGGCTCCTCCATCCATGGGATTTTCTAGGCAAGAGGACTGGAGTGGGTTGCCATTGCCTTCTCCTCTTTGAGGTGATCATTTAAAAAATACCAAATAATGAAACACAGTGCTCCTCCATCCATGGGATTTTCCAGGCAAGAGGACTGGAGTGGGTTGCCATTGCCTTCTCCTCTTTGAGATGATCATTTAAAAAATACCAAATAATGAAACACAATGTGAGCAGTTTTTCTTTAGTTAGCAGTTGAGAGCTCTAAGACCTACTTGTGATATAATTTAATACAACAAAATAGGAATATTTTCACCCCTCCCTCATTACAGAATCAGTGTTAAGCTTCTGTAATGGCTTTGTAGCATGCACCCAGCATACAGTAGTGAGCAAGGTCAAAGTGGTCCTTGGCTTCAAGGAAGTTATGTCTTAGGGGCAGAGAAAGGCAGCAGACACTAACTGTTGAGCAGTAGCTCATGAAATACAGTATGCACAACGACTGTGGAAGAACGGAATACTGTAAAACCACATGCAGGATGTACTTCACCCCGTTAGGACTCGAAAGGCTTCTTTGAGAAATTTGGGTTTATGCCAAGATGTGAAGGATAAGTAGGAGTACAGCAGGCAAAGATGAGGGGGAGGAGGATTCTACCTGGAGGAAGCAGCCAATAGAAAGAAGGGATGGGAGGACCTCCCCAGTGACGGATGGGAGCATCTCCCCAGTGGTCCAGTGGTAAAGACTTCATGCTTCTAATGCGGGGAATTTGGATTTGACCCCTGGCTGGGGAACACGCTGCATGGTGTGGCCAAAAATTAAAACAACAACAACAAAAAACCAACTGGGTAATAGGTGTCCATATGGGTTGAGGAGAAAGAATTTCATTGTGATTGGAGAACAGAGGGTGTGTGTGTGGTGTAGGGGGGAGAATAAGGGGAGATGGATGGCAAAGGGGAAAGAGATAACAAGAGGCTTGTAGTGAGGAATCCCTATATTTCAGAGGAAGAGTGATGGACTTGGGGAGAGCTAGACATGTATTCAATCTGTATTTGAGATGTGGCTTTGGGCACAATTGATCTTTCTGACCCTAAGTATCCCTTTGTAAGTTTCAGAGAATAATATTTCTGCCACAGGGCTGTCATGAGTATAGAGGGAAATATATGAAAGGGTATACCTAAAGGGTCAAGTATAATACTGGCATCAAGTCAGTGCTCTAGAAATGCCAGTATGTGCATATAAAGGCAAATACATACACAAAGCACTGAGTTATTAGAAGGACATGAATATTGAACCCTTTATTTCTTCCTGAGAGAACTGGGTTTGTTGGAGTGCATGCATATGTGTATGTGGACTTCTCTGTACATAAATGGTCAATGACTCACTCTGGAGGAGACAGTGTTGGTCGTTGGTATGGAGGACAGATATTTTCTCTCTCCCTGGAGGGAGAGGACATCAGGTAATTATGTTTCTGACAAATGGACCTGTATTAGTTTCCTTTTGCTGCTGTAACAAATTACCACCACCTTAATGGCTTAAAACAAAACAAATTTATTATCTTCTGGATCTGGAGGCCAGCAGTTTGAAATTAGTTTCCCTTGGCTAAAATGAAGGTGTCAGCAGGGCTATGTTCCTTCCAGAGGGTCTAGGGGAGAATTCATTTTCTCACCTTTGCCAGCTGCTTGAGACTATGCCTGCATATCTGAACTTATGGTCACTTCCTCCATCTTCAAAGCCAGCAGTGCTGTATCTTCCAATGTTTTCTCTGGTCCTGCGTCCCTTTTTACAAGATTCTTCTTGTCTTTACATTACTTCCATCCAGATAATCTAACCTTAACTTAATTACATGTGCTGAGCCTCTTTGCCATGTAAAGTAGCATTTTTATAGTTACACAGATTAGGACATGGACATCCTGGGAAGACATTATTCTACTTAATACAGGGTCTTTCTTTTCCTGGTCTTCCCAGGTGGCACTAGTGGTAAGGAATCCACCTGCCAGTACAGGAAATGCCAGAGACTTGGTTCAATCCCTGGGTCCAGGAGATCACCTGGAGTAGTAGCAAATGGTAACCCACTCCAGTATTCTTGCCTGGGAAGTCTCATGGACAGAGGAGCCTGGTGGTCACAAAAGAGTTGTACATGACTAAGCACAGACAGGCATTTCTTTTCCTAGAGGAATGAGGAGCCAACATTCTCGCTGAGAAGAATCTGGGCTCTATCTAGTTTTCATGGAGATCAAGCTCCTGCCGATTGGCCATTAAGGGCTATTATGGAGGAAAAGGAAAGAACATGGGTTCCCCCTCTCCTTCCAGCCTGCTGTCCCTTCCTCCTGCATTCCAGCCCCCAAGGCCTTCTTTCAGGCTTCCTGGTGGCACAGGCCTGGGCCCTATGCCTGAAATGTCCCACTCTCTTTACCCAGTTAACTCCTCAGCCTTTGGATCTATTTAACTATTCCTCCTTCTGAGGTTTAACTTCCTCTGTTCTTGAGGATCAAGCTGGGGACCTGACACTGAAATTGGTGAGAGCTGCTCTTTTATTTCTTTTTTGGCAATTTATTTCTCACAGTTCTGGAGGCTTGAAAGTCCAAGATCAAGGTATTAGCAGATTCAGTGTCTGAAGAGGGCCCACTTCCTGATTTGCAAGTGGTTATCTTATTGTTTCCTCATGTGACCGAAGACAAAGGGAGGGCACAAGCTCTTCTGTGCCATCTTTATTTTTTGGCCCGACCATGTGGCATGTAGGATCTTAGTTCCCTGACCAGGGATCAAACCCTCATCCCCTGCATGGGAAGCATGGAGTATCAATCACTGGACCTTCAGGGAAGTTCCAGTGAGGCCACTCTTGGTACAGGGTCCATTTTTATATTCATTCATTTTATGTGCTTTTATTGAGTGCTATTACAGGTCGGAGGTCTCTGGAAGCAGATGCTGAAGCAGAATTGGGAGGCAGTATGTTTTTTGGAGGGCATTTGTGGAAGGTTTGGGCAGAGGGAGGAGAATAATGGTGATATAGGACTGGGCACTTCCGGTCACCCCATGGATGGGGTCTGCAGGGAACGGGGCTTGTCTAGACCAGTGTTTCTCATAGCGCCATCCTGGGCCAGTCACATCAGTATCACCTGGGACTTGCTGGAAATGCAGATTATTAGATCCCACCTGAGACATACTCTGTTATTCTGGAAGGAGAAACCAGCAATCTGGGTGATGATGAGGAATGCTAAAATTTGAGCACACTTCTCTTGAGATGAGAAGATTAAAGGTTAGAAAACAGTAGTGTGCCAGGAGGGATCCCCAGGTGTGGGGTGAACCCAGAGAAGCTTGTTGTTGTTGTTCAGTTGCTAAATCATGTCTGACTCTGTGACCCCATGAACTGCAGCATGCCAGGCTTCCCTGTTCTTTGCCATCTCCAGGAGCTTGCTCAAATTCATGTCCATTCTGCCAGTGATGCCATCAAGCCATCTCAGCCTCTGTGGCCCCCTTCTCTTCCTGCCTTCAGTCTTTCCCAGCATCAAAGTCTTTTCCAGTGAGTCAGCTCTTCGCATCAGGTGGCCAAAGTATTGGAGCTTCAGAGAAGCTAGTCGTAACTTCATGCAAAGTTGGACCACCTCCAAGAGGATGGGCTGCCTGAGATGAGCCTTAATGACAATATGGGTTAATGAGATGTAGAGAGGGTGAAAGGGCTTCCCAGGTGGCACGAGTGGAAAAGAACCTGCCTGCCAATGCAGGAGATAAAGAGATGCTGATTCGATCCCTGGGTTGGGAAGATCCCCTGGAGGAGGGCATGGCAACCCATTCCAGTATTCTTGCCTGGGAAATCCCATGGACAGAGGAGCCTAGTGGGCTGTAGTGCATAGGGTCTCACAGAATTGGACATGATTGAAGCAAATTAACATGAATGCAGAGAAAGTGAAAAGAGAGGGCCTCCATGCACAGGAACCAGGGCCAGCATGGAGACCAAAGAACACACTACAAGTAGCACCCTATGGCTGCAGTGTCAGGTGCCTGGTGGGTTTTCAGGATGAAGATGGAGAGGTAGGTGGATATTAAGACCTTTAAATACCGTGTGTATGTGCCTGAATGCAAGAGTTTAGTTGCTCAGTCATGTCCGACTCTTTGTGACCCCATGGACTGTAGCCCGCCAGGCTCCTCTGTCCATGGGATTTCCCAGGCAAGAATACTGGAGTGGGTTGCCATTCCCTTCTCCAGGGGATCTTCCCGACCCAGGGATCAAACATGCATTTCCTGCATTGACAGGTGGATTCTTTACTGCTGAGCTATCATGGAAGCCCCCTTTAAATACTACGTGCCAACCATTTTTCTGGCTTTATACCCTCAAAAAAAGAATACTGCTAAACTCTTGGTGATCACAGCTGGAGGAAGTTTATGGGGGAAGAGGATGAGCATCACCCTCCAGGCTTTGTCCTCAAGTCTCAGACTCCTGCCATCACACTCATGGCTCAGATTCAAGCAGAGGAATGTTTCGTTCAAGAGGCTGACTCAAGTGCTCCTCCTGAGATGCAATAAAGAGGAAGTCTCATCTCTCTGGCTTCCTGAGATGATGCTGACACTGTATTTCTCCAGGACTGATGGCTAGGGGATGGTGCTGTATGTGGGCCTTTCATGGAACTGCCTACGCATCAAGCATTTATATGGCACCAGTTCTTTCTCAGCCCCCGCTCCCCAGGGCTGCTTTCTCAGCAGTAGCTCTTGAAGCATCTCCTTGTGTTTTTGGTCTGCCATACCTCTATTACTCTAATTCTTTGCTTTTGCTATTCCTTGCTGTTCTTCAGCCATTTGTTAGGTATTCAGCAGCTAAATTACAGTACTTGGGGAGTGAAGCTTTTCCAATATTTTGCCCCTCTGCTGTGATAACTTCTGTAACTTGTGGTAACGTGTAAAATTGATTTTGAGATTTTGATGTTAAATAAATTATAAACTTCCAAATGGCCTAACCTTGCATTTTTCTGCTTGACATTTAAGTTACTTGCTTACCTTTTTTTTTGTTTTCTAAAAGATTTTCACTTTTTTCCTCTGTAGGTCCTTTGTTGTTGCCTTGAAGGGCTTCCACTAAATGAATATTTTTACATGTAATTTTTTTTCACTCATGAGATTTCAAAGTGGATTTGTTAGACTCTTAGGCTCGGGGGTTATAAGACTTAGATTCCATGTATAAGTGAAACTGTTAGCTTTATTCTCTGAAGCCTCTGGCAGGTGCTTGTAAACAAAGTAGTCTAATCCTGGGTTAGGTATTGGGAGTTTCATTTCCAAGGCAGGAGAGATTTCTGGGTTGACTGTGAACTGCATTTCAGAGGCATTCGTTTTGCTGGTGCACCAAGCTGATGAGAGAGAGCAGTGGAGTATGCCACCGATATCAAAAGCTGTCAACAATAGGACCCTCCCATTAAGTGTACCCCCCTTCATCTGGGCAGTGTGCAGTCATGCTCTGCGCTTCTTTCAGGGCGCTATTGGCTTCAAGGTACCCGTGACTTTCCCTTCCTTAGGAAACTCAATCAGTTTGACTTCTGAAACAATGCTACGAAGAGCCTAGTGGACTGCAAATTATATGTGATAAATATGTGTGTATAATTATTGGGTTGGCTAAAACTTTTGTCTGAGGTTTTTCCATAAGATGTTATGGAAAAACTCAGCCCAAAGAACATGCCTGCCAATGCAGGTAGACATAGGAGATGTGGATTCAATCTGAGTCGGGAAAATTCCTTGAAGGAGGGTGTGGCAACCTACTCCAGTATTCTTGCCTGGACAGAGGAGCCTGGTGGGCTACAGTCCATAGGGTCACAAAGAGTCAGAAACAACTGAAGCAACTTAGCATGCTCGCAATGTGCATATATATATATATATATATATATAAAATTGTAAATATAAATACTTAAATATATTTTAATTTTTAGATTAAAATATATTTACTTGACAAATTAAAATAAATTTATTTTTTAAATAATTTAAATATTATATTGATAAATTAAAATATATTTAATTGATAAATATATATCATCTTCTGTGATAGTTCAGCTGGTAAAGAATCCGCAGAGACACTGGATCGATTCCTGGGTTGGGAAGAGTCCCCTGGACAAGGGAATGGCTATTTTTTAACAACTAAATGGCTATGGCCAACCTAGATAGCATATTTAAAAGCAGAGACATTACTTTGCCAACAAAAGTACGTCTAGTCAAGGCTATGGTTTTTCCAGTGGTCATGTATGGATGTGAGAGTTGGACGGTGAAGAAAGCTGAGTGCCGCAGAATTGATGCTTTTGAACTGTAGTGTTGAAGAAGACTCTTGAGAGTCCCTTGGACTGCAAGGAGATCCAATCAATCCATCCTAAAAGAGATCAATCCTGGGTGTTCATTGGAAGGTCTGATGTTGAAGCTGAAACTCCAATACTTTGGCTACCTCATGCGAAGGGTTGACTCATTGGAAAAGACCCTAATGCTGGGTAGGATTGGGGGCGGGAGGAGAAGGGGATGACAGAGGATAAGATGGTTGGCATGGCATCACCGACTCGATGAACATGGGTTTGGGTAGACTCCGGGAGTTGGTGATGGACAGGGAGGCCTGGCGTGCTGCAGTTCATGGGGTCACAGAGAGTCGGACACGACTGAGTAACTGAACTGAACTGAAATGGCTAATGTTAAAAACCTCTGCAAATTGTCCTCAGGACCTACAGAAAGTGGAGAAACACTTAAAAAATAGACTAAACCTTGGAAAGAATAGTTAGAATCTGTAGCATTTCAGCCATGACTTTCTCCCTCTCCCCTCTCCCCAACTCAATGTGATAGAAACTGTAACCAAGGCATATGTAGCCAAGAAGATGGCCCTCTTTTCCACAACTATCCCAGAAGGGACTTGCCCTTGGTATCTCTCATCCCCCACACCCCAGTTTCCTGTTGCAGAGGCTCTATCCTGGGCAGGTTCTGCTGAGAAGACTGGTCTTCCTCCTCTCATACAGTCACACTCCTAAAGAAGAAGCTTTACCCCAGGCATAACAGGACAAGAATACTGACCCTGAAGTTCCTACCTCAGTTTGTGTATGAGGTAGGAGTTATAAGTGAGCCCTACTTCTGTGTCAGGATAGAAAGCTGAGAAGCCAGAAGTTACCATCCTTAGGGTCCTGCTCATAGAGCAGGGTGTCATTCTGGGAGAAGCTGGCCATTATCCATCCCCCCTTCCCCATGGCATTTACACAGAGATACTGCCCGAAGGATACCCAGGTCAAACAGAGAGTTCCACAGATCTCCCTAAGGGGACTGATGTTTTTGGGGGAATAAACAGTGGTGAAATTCCTTCCTAGGTAGGGGTGTTGTTGAAAGCAGTACAGGTTTTGGTGATACCCAGTTAGTAGTGGTGTCCTTTGGCTGGTGCCTTGATGATATCAATAAGCAAAATGGTAGGCCAGCTTAGAAGTTTAACAGAGAGAACCAGAGAAAGAGGTAATTAAGATCTCTACTGAGATCAGAGTAGTCTCAAAGACTATCAGAATTCTGCCACTGAAAATGGGCTCTAATTTAACTGGGTAAAACTGTGAAGCAATTTTTGCCCCAGGACATTGTTAAAAACTGTGGTGGAATCAGATAGCGATTAATGGAGACTAACAGCTGGGTGTGATACCAATAGGGGAAGATCAGCTCAGATGCTCAGGGAAAATTGCTTATATCCAAGGCTTCACCCTCTGAGGAGTGATTTCAGCAGCTGCACACTGTGGAGGAAACATTTCACTTTACTGTCCACCTAAAACAGTAAACAATAAAAAGCAAGCAAGAAAACAGTAAGCCCTGCAAGAGGGAGTGGTGGTGGTACTGTATGCAGAGTTGCTATTATTAAAAAAATGTCTAGTTTTACATGAGCTATGGCTGAAAACTTATCAAATCTGATGAAAAATATTAATCTACATCTAAGAAACTCAGAGAACTCCAGGTAGGATGAAATGCTAGTGCCAGATATAACATGTTGTGTGTTAGTCGCTCAGTCGTGCCTGACTCTTTGCGACCCCATGGACTGCAGCCCACCAGGCTCCCCTGTCCATGAGATTGTCCAGGCAAGGATACTGGAGTGGGGTGCCATTTCCTTCTCCAGGGGATCTTCCCAACCCAGGGATCGAACCCAGGTCTCCTGCACTGCAGGCAGATTCTGAGCTACAAGGGAAGCCCTGGTAGTCAATGTTACAAAACAAAGTCAAAGAAGAAAATCTAGAAAACAGAAAAAAAAAGTCTCATTATTGGCAAGGGAAGTCCAGTAAGATTAACATCAGAAGCAGTGCAAGGCTGGGATGAGTTAATCAATGTGCTGAAAGAAAACAGCTGTCAATCAGTAATACTGTATCCAGTAAAAAAAAAAAGTGAAAGTGAAATAATGACATTCCCAGATAAATGAAAATTTAAGGAATTTGTTGCCAGCATGCATATCCCAGAAGAAATGCTAAAGGAAGTTCTACAGACTGAAAGCAGCTCATACTGGATTCATATTCAAATCCACATTAAAAAGCAAAGAGCACTGCTAAAGGTAATTATTATGTAGGTGGTTTAAAAACACAATATATTTGAATATCTTCTTTTTTCTTAGCTGACTTCAATAGCACTTGCATAAACATTTACATTTGTATTGTTAGGTCTATAATTTATAGAAGTATAAATTTATAGAAGTATAAAGGTGAGGGTGGGACGTTCTGGGAGAATAGCATTGAAACATGTATATTATCATATGTGAAACAGAACACCATTCCATGTTCGATGCATGTGACAAGGGCTCAGGGCCGGGGCAATGGGATGATCCAGAAGGATGGGATGGGGAGGGAGGTGGGTGGGGGGTCCAGGAAGGGGAACACATGTAAACCCATGGCTGATTCATGTCAATGTATGGCAAAAACTATTACAATATTGTAAAGTAATTAGCCCCCAACTAAAATAAATAAATTTATAAAAATAAATAAATAAATAAAATCACTGCAGACAGTGACTGCAGCCATGAAATTAAAAGACACTTGCTTCTTTGCAGAAAAGCTATGACAAACCTAGGCAGTGGATTAAAAAGCAGAGACGTCACTTTGACAACAAAGGTCCATATAGTCAAAGCTATGGTCTTTCCAGTAGTCATGTACAGATGTGAAAGTTGGACCATAAAGAAGGCTGAGTGCTGAAGAATTGATGCTTTTGAATTGTGGTGCCAGAGAAGACTCTTGAGAATCCACTGGACTGCAATGAGATCAAACCAGTCAATCCTAAAGGACATCAACCCTGAATATTCACTGGAAGGACTGATGCTGAAGCTGAAACGACAATACTTTGGCCACCTGATGCGAAGAGTCGACTCATTGGAAAAGACCCTGATGCTGGGAAAGATTGAGGGAAAGAGCAGAAGGGGGCGGCAGAGGATGAGATGGTTAGGTAGCCTCACTGACTCAATGGAATGAGTCTGAGCAAATTCCAGGAGATAGTAAGGACAGGGAAGCTTGGCATGCTGTAGTTCATTGGTGTCACAAAGAGTTGGACACAACTTAGCAACTGAACGACAACAATATAAATAACACACATATATATATTCTCACATTTATTCATTTACAAGACTTTTATTTTCTACAAAAAATGAGACTACATCACATGTGTTTTAAAAAAAAATCGACTTAATGAGGTATAACTAACATGCAATAACATGTACTCATTTTAAGCATACAGTTGATTAATTCTGACAGATTTATAAACCCTTATAACCACCACCATAATAAAGATATAGGACATTTTCATCATATCAAAAAGCTCCTTTGTGCCCTTTCCTAGTCAATCTCTCAACCTGGGCCACAGGCAGCAATCAGAACAAAAAAAAAAAAATTTATAGAAGTATAATGTATTTGAGTAACCACAGAGAAGCAGTGGGTGGAAATTAGTCTCTTTTGGAGTAAGGGGTATCAATATACACAGGAAGAAATGAAATGAAAAAAGAAATGGCAAATAAGTTTACTACAGCAAACTTTGTAAATATATATACTTGCCTCTTTAAAAGACCCCAAATTAAATAGATACTTATATTTTGGATTGTGACATGTATCAATGTGATATATATGACAATAATAGCACTAAAAGTCAAGCAAGGGATAGACTTGTACAAGAGTAAAGTTTCTGTGTCTAACTAAAATTAAGTTGGTGGACAAGTTATCTTGCATTTTATAAGCCTTAGAACAGCTGCTAGGAAAAACAGCTGAAAATATATGTAGTTAAAAATTACTAAAGGAAATTGGAGCTCTAATACGTTACTGGTAGTATTGTTGAAATGATGCGCATCCACTTTGGAAAACAGTTTGGCAATTCCTCAAAGAGTTTAGCATAGAGTGATCAAATGGTTCAATAGTTTTAATCCCAAGCATAAACCCAAGAGAGAGAAAATATATATCCATACAAATCTTGTACATGAATTTTCATATCAGTATCATTTATAATAGCTTAGAAGTGTGAACCACCCAAATGCCCATCAACTGACCAATGAGTAGATTATATGGGGTATATGAATACATCCTTAGTCAATAAGTTGTGTTTAACTCTTTGCGGCCCTTTGGACTGTAGCCTACCAGGCTCCTCCTGTCCATGGGATTTTTCAAGCAAGAATACTGGAGTAGGTTGCCATTTTATTTCTCCAGGGGAGTCTTTCCAACCTATGTCTCCTGTGTTTCCTGCAGGTGGATTCTTTACCTGAGCCATCAGGGAAGTCCTGGTATATTAATACATTTGAGTACTATTTTGCAACCAAAAGGGAATGAATTACTGATATAAGCCACAGCATGAATGGCCCTTAGAAATATGCTTCATAAAAGAAGCCAGTTACAAAAGACCACACACTGCATGATTCCATTTATATGAAATTTCCACAACAGGCAAATTTATAGAGATAGAAAATAGATGAATGGGTTTCCAGGGCGAAGGAGAATAGAGAATGGGGAATGATGGCTGATGGGCATGGATTTTTTTTTTTTTTTGGGATATTGTTGGTTTACAATGTTGTGTCAGTTTCTATTCTACAATGAAGTGAATCAGCCATATGTATACATATATCCCCTCCCTCTTAGACACCCCTCTCACTCCTCTAGGTTATCACAGCAGCTATAGAGCAGCTTCCCACTAGCTATCTATTTTACATGTGGTAGTGCATATATGTCAATCCTTCTCTCCCAGTTCATCCCACCCTCCCCTTCCCCACTCCCTGTGTCCACATAATCTGCATCTCTATTCATGCCCTACAGATAGTTTCATCAGTACCATTTTTCTAGATTCCACATACATGTGTTAACATACCATATTTGTTTTTTGCTTTCTGTCTTCCATGGATTTTTAAAATTCTGTGTTTATGGTTTTACAACTTTGTCAACATGCTAAAAACATCAAATTATACACTTGAAAAATGATAAACCATATGATATGTGAGTAATATCTTAATAGAGCTACTCAAAAATTCCTCACAAATTGTGCTTTGTGCTTTTTGATAAAGCACTGAGTGAAAGTTGGCACCATTTATTGTGAAGCTTCTAACCCCTGCTGCCTGCTGTGGAGTGAGTGATAGGTGTGCTGATCTCACTCTTAACCGATGAGGAAACTGAGGCTTAGACAAGTCAAGTGACTTGTCAAAGCCCCTAGATCTAATCAGGTAAATTCAGGACTTCCCTGGTGGTCCAGTGGTTAAGACTCTGCACTTCCACTGCAGGGGCAGAGGTTTGATTCCTTGTTGGGGAACTAAGATCCCACATGCTGCATGGTTTAACAACAACAAAAAAAATTAGATCAATGAAGCTCACTCAGAATACCTGTCTTACTCCAGAAACTCTGTCTTTTCTAATGTGCCCTACATTTGTCTTATAAAAGTCTGTGGGTGTCATCGCCACCTTTCATGTCTTGACTCTAAAACAACAAACATCGAAAGACAGCAAAGCATTAGATTTTATGAAGTTTTGCAAAATATTGTTGTTGTTCAGTTGCTCAGTTGTGTCCAGCTCTTTGTGAGCCAATGGACGGCAGCATACCAGGCTTCCCTGTCCTTCAACATCTCGGGGAGCTTGCTCAAATTCTTGTCCACTGAGTCAGTGTTGCCATTCAACCTTGTCCTTGTCACCCCTTCTCCTCCTGCCTTCAATCTTTCCCAGCATCAGGGTCTTTTCTAATGATCCTTTTCTATTTTTGGAAAATATAGAAAATTATAAAGAAGGAAATGAGTGAGTAACACCATCCAGGAATAAAGCTGTGAACATTTTTATATAATTACCTCGTTTTTCCTCTGAGTATCTGTGAGTACACATTCACTTTGAACATAATTCGGATTGCATTATGTATATAATAATTTAACTGGTTTTAAAAAATTGGTATTATCTCCTGATTAATTCCCCCTGGCATTGTTCTTCAGAAATATAATTTAATAACTGCCTAATATTTACTCTGTGTATGCCTCATGATTTATTTAATGCTTTCACTGTTGGACTTTCAAATTGATTCAAAGTGATTCAAGTTTTTCTTTACCCTAAAAAAAGTGCTAAGTATATAGATCTTTGTTTATAGGGAGGCTGTGAAAGCTAGCGTTGAGGTGTGAGACTCAGAAAATCTGGGTTCATAACTTAGCTCTGCTGTATACTAAGTGTACCAGAAGGATTATATTTATGTGTGTGTATTTACAGAAGAGAGTGAGCATGCATGTGTGAGAGGGAGCAGGCACAAAAGAGATTAATTTTAAGGAGTTGAGTCAAGCAGCAGTGGAGGGTTGGTAAAACCAAAATTTGATGGGGTAGGGTGGCAGGCCAGGACCCAGGGAAGAGGGGCAGTTTGAATCCATAGGCATCTTTGTTCCAGTAAGACCTTCAGCTGATAAGATGATATCCACCCACATTAGGGAGAGTAGTCTGTGTTACTCAAAGCCCACTTATTTAAATGTTAATCTCATCCCAAACACCCTTTCCAGAAACACATATAGTTCAAAACATTATAGCTCAGATGTCCATCAGCAGACGAATGGATAAGGAAGCTGTGGTACATATACACAATGGAATATTACTCAGCCATTAAAAAGAATACATTTGAATCGGTTCTATTGAGATGGATGAAACTGGAGCCCATAATACAGAGTGAAATAAGCCAGAAAGAAAAACACCAATACAGTATACTAATGCATATATATGGAATTTGAAAAATGGCAACAATAACCCTATATGCGAGACAGAATAAGAGACACAGATGCATAGAACAGTCTTATGGACTCTGAGGGAGAGGTGAGGGTGGGTCGTTCTGGGACAATAGCACTGAAACATGTATATTATCATATGTGAAACAGAACACCATTCCATGTTCGATCATGAGACAAATGCTCAGGGCTGGGGCAATGGGATGACCCAGAGGGATGGGATGGGGAGGGATGTGGGTGGGGGGTCCAGGAAGGGGAAAACAAGTAAACCCATGGCTGATTCATGTCAATGTATGGCAAAAACCACTACAATATTGTAAAGTAATTAGCCCCCAACTAAAATAAATAAATTTATTAAAAAAAAAAACATATAGTTCAAACTTGCTGATTGTTTGATATTCTTCCACAATTGATGGTCATTATACAGTCTCCTAAGCAGCCCTGGGTAAGCCCTGCTAATCTGGCCACTCCAGCTTCTCCCTAGGACCTCTCCAAGGTCAAAATAGGAGCGGCCTCGAAGTTAATTAGGGAACTTGATCCCTGCTGCAGATGGTCTTGGTCTGAATCCTTTGTGAGTCGTAAGTTTCTTTTCTACACCAGTGGTGTGGTATGTTGAATATATATTCTGTTTAGAGATCAGTTCAAAGCACTGAATTGCAAGCTTCAGACATTTGTATGATTTAAAAAAAACAAACCAAATCAATCAACTAAACAATACTAAAGCAAACCCCTTCGTTTTTGCAGCTTTGTGGTCGTTTGGGACCTCACCTTTAACTTCCACATTCTTAGAAAAAGAATTGAGTACTGTTGCTTGCCTTGGCAGCATATATGAGCTTCCCTGGTGAGTTAGATGGTAAACAATCTATCTGCAATGCAGGAGACCCAGGTTCAACCCCTGGGTCGGGAAGATCCCCTGGGAAGGTAATGGCTACCCACTCCAGTGTTCTTGCCTGGAGAATTCCATGGACAGAGGAGTTTGGCGGGCTGCAGTCCATGAGGTCACAAAGAGTTGAACACAACTGAGCGACTAACACTTTCACTTTGGGCAGCATATATACTAAAAGTTCAGTGTTTATAGTTCCAAGGAGTGGGATTACAACAGTAGAACAATGGTTCTTACCTCTGCTGTGTTTATAAACATCACCTGCAAAGGGCGGGCTTCATGAAAGGCATGGATTCTTGACTCTGCCATTGGAAATCTGAATCTGTTAGTCTCTGATAATGTCTAAGAAGATGGTATCATTATTATTATTTTCTAAAATTAATGTAGGCTCCAAATGATGCTGTGGCAGGTGTTCCGTGAGTCACATTTTAAGATGTGTTCTTAACTCTGGAGTGTACACAGCCAAACTCAGAGTGGTGAACATTCCACAAATACAGAAAACATACAAATGTTTTCTTCTGGGAGAGCAGGGGTAAGATTAGGTTAGTTAGGAAATGTGGCCTTTGATTTTACAAAGGTGTTCATTACCTTTACTTCATCAAGGATTTGCTTCTGTATTTCTGTTTAGCTTTAAAATGATCACAGTGATATACACACGATTAAAAAATCAGGTAGTACTGAGTCCTAATGGAATGGAAGAGTTCTCCACATCTCCATCCTTATTTCCTCCCAATTCTCTTTCTCACCTCCCTCCTCCCAGTGTCTGTCAGCTACACTAATCATTGCAACGTTGAGGCTGATAACATTTACGTTCTGCAGTGTAGCCTTAATTATGTCTTTAATTCCTAATTGAGGGCAGACTTTTGGTTAGAGCTAAGTGTGTTTTTTTGCTTTTACCCTATAATGCAGCTGACAGAGACAAAATGTACATTTTTGAGTAAGAAGGGAGCCAGAGAGTTCCTGGGCACAGAAAGCATGAAGGTCTTTGCCACTCGGGGTACATCCTGTAGGGGTGGGGTGGTCGTTCCAAGGAGGGGCACTAGAGGAAACTGCTTGCTGCCACTGCTCAGCAGAAGTGCAGGGGCGGGTCTGCATACACACAGTCAGACGGCAGGTTTGCAGATTCACCGTCTGCCGTCACCTGACTGAAATGGCTTTTAATGCTTTTCTGTTTTTGATCATGAAACCGCATTAATGCCAGCAATGTGGCTGGAATCTGATGAATACCTCCCACGGCTCTGTTCCCTAAATTATGCCACACCACACAAAAGATGGCGCTCAGAGGACTGCTGAGAGGTGAGGATCAAATATGGAAAAACACTCTAGCTCATCCCGTAGCTAAAATTTCTCCTAAACGTTAATGCTCTCCAGTCACCCCTAGGCATTGCATTTATGGGCAAAAGTGCTTGCTCTCTTGAGGATCATCAGAATTCAATGATACCTGTTCAGCTATTTATAATTCACTTTCAACTTTACATCTGAAAACCTTACCTTCTGTTCCTGATTTTGTCAGGAATATAGTGATCATTCTTTCTCTGGTGGCTAACCTGTTGCCTCTATGGCTCTTTCTGGTTCATTTGTAGACTATGTTTTCTCTCTTGTGACCTGAGTCTGGGTTTGTTTCCTCCATTTTTCTGTTCTTCTTCTTTCCTGTACTTCTGAGCACTTGGTATGTACAATGTGTCTGGCAGAGAGATTGGACTTTATGTGCAGGAAGTCAACATAAATTTGAAATGCTGTTAAGAAAAATAATGTGTATTTAAAAGAATAAATTCTTCCTGTATTAGTAAAACATTTGCAACCTTGCTGTGTCAAAAGTTAGTTTTTACATATTCCTAATTATTTCAAAAATAATTGTGCCAATTAATTGTGTAAGTGTTTGTATTTTCCTAGCTCTCTCCAGCTCTCAAAGTTGACTTTTCTTGACCTTCTACCAGAGGTGATGTGTTGAAAACAGATTAACATGCTGGTTAATATCGCCAGCTCCTAACAAAATATTACACTGATTTATTTTTTAAAATTCATATGTGATCTGTTATTATTTTTATTTTCTCTTTTAATTGAAATATAATTGATATATAACATTATTTTAGTGTCAGGTATGCAATACAATAATTTGTATACCTTGGGAAATGAACTCCAATAAATCTAGTTAATATCCATCATCACAGTTTCAAACAATTTTCTCTTGTGAGAACTTTTGAGATCTATTCTTTTAGCACATTTCAAATATACACTGTCTCATTATTAATCATAGTTACCATGCTGTACATGATATCTCCATGACTTATTACTGAAGGTCTGTACGTTTTAACCCCCTTCATCCCTTTCACCCACCTCCTACTCTCTATCTCTTATAACCAACAGTCTATTCTGTTTCTGGGGCTTCCCATGTAGTGAAGTAGTAAAGAATCTGCCTGCCAATTCAGGAGATACAGTAGACTCTGGTTTGACCCTTGGGTTGGGAAGATCACCTGGAGGAAGAAATGGCAACCTACTCCAGTATTCTTGCCTGGAAAATCCCATGGACAGAGGAGCCTGGTGGGCTACAGTCCATGAGGTCACAAAGAGTTGACACTACTGAGTCTTATAGGTGGTAAGCTCCGAACACACATATTCTGTTTATATGAGTTTGTTTTTGTTTTTTGGGGGGTGAGCTGATTGTTGTTTTTAGATTCTGCATATAAATGAAATCATATAATACTTGCCTTTGTCTGTCTGACTTGTTTCACTTATTATAATGCCATCAATTTCTATCCATGATTTTGCAAATGACAATATTTCCTCTTTTATGGCTGAATAATATTGTGTGTACTAGTGTGTGTGCATGTATGGGTATAGTTCACATTTTCATAATCCATTCATACATCAGAGGTAATGTCTTGGCTCTTGTAAATAAAGCTGCAGTGCGCATGGACATGAATATACCTTTTTGATTAGTAATTTCATTTGCTGTGGATAAGGTTTAAACTTTTTTGGATACATACTCAGAAGTATAATTGCTGGATCATATGGTAGTTCTATTTTTAACTTTTTGAGGAACCTCTGTACTCCATAGTGGCTGCACAAATTTACACTCCACCAGCAGTTGACAAGGGTTTCCTTTTCTCCACATCTTCACCAACATTTGTTACCTCCTGTCTTTTTGATAATAGCCACTAAAAGAGGTGTGATGTGGTACCTAATTCTGGTTTAATTTTGCATTTCCTGATTGGTGATGTCGAGCATCTTTCCATGTGCCTTTTAGCCATCTATATGTCTTCTTATGAAAAAAGTATATTTAGATCCTCTGCCCTGCCCATTTTTTAAGCGTTTTTTTTTTTTTTCTGTTGAATTGTGTAAGTACTTTATATTTTTTGGATATTAATCCCTTACCTGGTATAATATTTGCAAATATTTTCTCCCATTCCATGGGTCCCCTTTTCACCTTGTTGATCGTTGTCTTTGCTGTGCAGAAGGTTTTTAGCTTGATGTAGTTCCATTTCTTTATTTTTAATTTTGTTGCCTTTGTTTTTGACATCAAATCCAAGAAATCATTGCCAAGTCTAATGTCACAGAGCTTACCACCTATAAGTTTCTTCCAGGACTTTAATAGCTTCAGGACTTTATCTTCAAATCTTTAATCCATTTTGAGCTATTTTTTGTATGCTATAAGATAGTATAGTTTTATCCTTTTGCATGAAGCTATCTAGTCTTCTCAACATCATTTACTGAAGAGACTGTCTTCTCCTCCTTGTATATTCTTAGCTCCTTTGCTGTAAGTTGACTTGTATGCTGTGGACTTATTTCTGGGTTTTCTATTCTGTTTCAATGACATATGTGTCTGTTTTTATGCCAATACCAAACTGTTTAGGTTTGTTCTGGTTTTTAAAAGTGAAATTGGCCTTAGGGGGAAAAAAAACAATTTCTCATTTTATTCCATTAAATTATATTAACCTTTGTCATTTGGAGGGCTTGGTTATCAGAACAAGGAAGTATGACCACATTGCTTTGGTTTTTCTTTATCGTGCTCTGCATCTTGGCATCATTTTTATGGTCCATTCTCTGGAACAGTAGGCAGTAAACTAGAGCAGTGACTTTATACCAGAACCCGCTGGTTCTTCCTAGGGAATTCCAAGTCCTCCTCTTCTCCTTTAGCTCCTCTTCTTACAGATGCGTGTTATAGAAGTCCAGCTTGAAGAGTGGGTTTCTCAGATGTGTCCTTGCCGTTACATGCATGTTTTACTCATTTTTGTGAGCTGGAACTGAGTGCTGATGCTAGAGTGCATATGTAAAATCATAATTGGGTTATTATAATGCTGTGTAGGTGAGAGGTGGGAAGAATAGGAAGAGCCACTCATTAGTGGCATACTTTTACAAGTTCCATCTATGTCAGCCGTCTTTAGCTTAATTAGGGTGACAGCAAACTTAGGACAAAGTGTAGTGATAAGTTTGTTTGAAATCTAACCTGCTTGATGACACAAAGTAGGGATAATAGAGGAGATAAGAAAGACCACTATAGCTCACATAGCACATTCCTTTCTTTATCATGGCAATTTCTGAGCTTTTTGTTCTAAATGAGTTTTCAAAACTGATGACTTTTTTCTCTTAGAGAAGTATGTGTTTCTTCTTTTAATGGGGTCTTGATCCCATAAAAAACCTACGAGCTTAAGGAGACATAAAGGATATATGTGGTTTGCAGGGTGGGGAAGGTAGGGTTTTTAATCTCATGTCCTACTTTCTGCCAGTCCATTGTGGGTCCGAGCCTAACCCTAATATATAAGCATAGTCCTTATGGTCTAGTCTGTGTGTGGTGCTATTTTCAAAGACTGATACTCCACTAAGAGCGGTGAAGAACCCTTCAATCTTACTTCTGTCACACAACCTATCAATGGGAGGAAAGTGCACCCATCCAAGCATCTTAAAATTTTTCTTTCCCTATTGCTGCCACATTCCATGACATTCGCTTGGAAACAGCTGACCCACCAAAATCTCTCTCTCTAGCTCACCAACTCAAAAGTGCAAAAGAAACAGCTTTAAAACCAAGTCCTTGCCACCCTTTTTCTGCCTACTCTCATCCTCTTTTAACTCCCTCTTCTACCCTTCCTCTTCTCTTCCAAGGAAACTGCATCAGTTTCTGATCGGATTCATATCCTCATCCCTACCTTTTCAAGATCTGTCTCCTCTCTCACATTTTTTCAACTCCACATTGTCAAAATCATAAAACTGAAATGGAAAATTCACAATTTTTGTCTGAGAGTAGTGGGGGGCTGTCCCATACAATATTGGGAGCATATATGCATTAACAAATTAGTTATTTATCCAAAATTCAAATTTTACTGGGTATCTACTATTTTACCTTACTAGGTTATTTCTAAAGAGATGATAAGGTTGAAGGACCAGTTTTCAAAACTTCATTGAGGAATAATTGAGACAATAATTGTCTATATTTAAGTATACATTTTGATGACTTCATATACATATACATTGTGGAAAGATTATCAACATTAAGATAATTTGTATGTTCATCCTGTCAAATGGTTAATTTTTGTGTGTATGTGTGTGGTGAAAAAGCTGAAGATCTACTTCCAGCAACTTTCAAGTATCAATACCATGTATTAACAATAGTCACAATGGTGTACATTACACATTCAGAACTTATTCTTCTAATAATTGCGGCTTTGTACTCTTTGACCTACATCACCCCGACTTTTCCCTCCCCACAACCCCTGGCATCCACCTTTTTATTCTCTGTTTATATAAAATCAGATTTGTTTTGTTCTTAGATTCCACATATAAGTGATACCATACAGTACTATGCTGCATTTGTCTTTCCATTTCTGGCTTATTTCACTTAGCATAATACCCTCCAGATTCATCCATGTTATCACAAATGTCAAGATTTCTTTCTTTTTATGGTAGAGTAATATTCCAGTCATACACATACACAAACACACACACATAACACATTATTTCCCTTATTTGGTTACTCATTGAAGGGCACGTAGGTTATTTCCAGATCCTGGCTACTGTGAGAAGTGCTGCAATGAACACGGGATTGCATATAACTCCTTGGGATGCTGATTTCATTTCCTTTGTATATGTGTCCAGGGATGAGATTGCTGGATTGTAGGGATTTACAGATTGTATTTAATTGAAAAATTAGAAGCAGCATATAAAGGTATTTTTGCATTAGTACCTAATATGTTCTGAACCAGGAGGAAGCCCAGAAACTGGATATTTATGGCCTTGAGGATGCTGAGACACTAGCAACAGGAGTTGTTGAGGCCAAATAGTAAGTGCACTTCCCTGTGAGGCATTCAGATTGGACTTCAGTTATTGTGATTCTTTTTTTTTTTTTTTAAGCTGGAGGGTAATATAAATATTTTTAAATAAAAAATAAAGCACACAATATTCCACAACATTGGAAAGCAACTATACCCCAATAAACATAAGTAAATAATAAAATGAAATAATGTGAACTAAAAAATAAAAAAAAAAAACAAAGCAGAAATACATGGAATAGAGAAAATGAAATTTGGAACACAAAAATATGTAGGAAGACAAGAAAGCAGTTGCTTATGGAGACAGTCTCATTTTTAATGCTTTCTGCTTGCCACGTCTGTCATCACCTCTTGTTTTTTTTCTCTGCTTCTGGAAATCCTTTTACTTTTCTTTCCGTAACTCATTCTTATTTCAAAAATGTCATGCTTATTTTCATAGGAATGCATGGCAAAGTATCTTCAAGTCTCCTAAACACCATCAACACCTTGTTTTATGTAATGTGTCCGTGTGTGTTACAATGTCTCTCTCACTTGCATTTTTTGGGCATAAGCATTGCCGTCTTAGATATTAGACAGGAAACAGACTAAGGGCAGAGACCAAGTCTTGCATAACTATGGCGGGAAGATTTTAAGATAGATTTTCAGGTCCACTTGTGGCAACTGTGAGTTCAGTCTGTCCTTAATTGCCATGATTAGTCCAATACATGACTACTCACACTTCCCTGAAATAGAACTGTTAACAGGGAGATTGGTCGTGGGTCCCTTGGGGAACACTTCTCACTGCTGTTTAGTTAACCTGCTTTTCCTTTCCATGGTTCCCAGAACTTGGAAGACACTATGTAAGTCCAGAAAGCAGTAGGAATCCTCTAGGTTCAACATGATATTTGCTCAGAGACTAATACCTGCTCCTCGTCTCTTTGGGGAAATCATAGAGATCCTCTCTCCTGTGATTTGAAATAGACCAAGTTCTCTTGAGAAACCTGTGCATCAAAAGTGAACAGGAAAGTTGTCTTTTTTAAAAAAAACAGTCAGCATAACCCCATGAGAAGAAACTATTATGACTCCTTTGGCAGATGAAATCCATGCTCTGCCCAGATCCACACAGCTCCCTCTAGGCTCCATGTAGACCAGCCCCAGGGCTCTTTCACTCCAATAACCAGATTGCTCTGCCATAGACCTGCCCCCACGAAGCTAGAGACTGCTTGAGACTGTCTCCTCATCACAGCCCTGAACCAATGACTGAGAGATGCAGGAGAAGTCATGCTGCAGCTCTCTCTTAAAGAAAAAAAAGGATATTTTATTTGTTTGGCTACTCCGAGTCTTAGTTGTGACACTCCGGTTCTTTGATCTTCCTTGTGGCATGCAGGATCTTCAGTGATGGCATGTGGGATCTAGTTCCCCAACCAGGGATCGATCCCGGCCCCCTGCATCGGGAGCGTGAAGTCTTAGCCACTGGGCCACCTGGGAAGTCCCACTCCAGCTCTCTTGATTCTGACTAAGATGACTTCAAGGATAAGATCTGCACTGTTTTCAGAGCGCCCCGTGTGACAGATCGACCCAAGGTCCCCCTCTCTGGGACTCAGCTTGATGTCACATATCCCCTTCTCATCCCTGCTCCCCCTTCCCCACTTCCCTACTAGTTTTCCTAAGAACATTTCCTAGTAAATCCACATTTTCACATAGACTATCATTTCAGAGCTACTTCCAGAGAGCTCTACCTAAGTTCATCCCAGTTTTATGGTTAGGGAAACTGAAGCCCAGAGAGGTTAAGTAATTTGCCACAGGTCACTCAGAGGTAACTGACTGACCTGTGATTCTAACTCTTGTCAGTTTGGCTTCATTTGAACCTTGAAGGGTAGGAGGAAAGGATTTGGAAGCAGATGGGGCACTAGAGGGAGACTTCTTTTAAGAAAGATAGCGTGAGGATGGGGGTTTTCTAGGAATACTCTGGGTAGAGTTAGATGAATTGATAAGTTTGTCTAGAAGCGAGTTGAAAGCTATCATTTAAAAATAGGAGAATTTGAGAGTGAAACAGTGGTTGCCAGGGGCTGGAGGGATGGGGGCGTTGAGAGTGATTGTTCATGGGGTATAAAGTTTCAGTTTAGCAAGATGAAGAATGTCCAAAAATCTGCTGTAAAACTTTGTACCTATAGTTAATATTGAGAATCATAGTATTGTGGTCAAGGGCACAGGCTTCAGTGTTAGACCTGGGGTGAGTTCTGTCCCAGCCACTGTCTAGTTGTGTTCAAATCACAACATCTCAGTTGGTGATTTTTAACCTGGGAAACGGACTTAATAATTTACACCTTGCAGGATTTCATGAAGTAGAGTTGTCCCACAGTACCCATAGGAATAGGTTCCAGGACCTCTGCGAATACCAAAATCCACAAATGCTGAGGTCCCTTATATAACACTCCATGTAGCCCTTGACATCCTTGGGCTCTGTGTCTGCAGATATGAAGGGTCGGTTACACCTCACTATATGCCTGGCCCATAGTGACCACGTGCTCCTGGGTGCCTGCACCTGTGCTCATTTGCTCAGTCACGTCTGTCTCGTTGCAGCTGCATAGACTATAGCCCTCCAGGCTCCTCTGTCCATGGAACTTTCCAGCCAAGAAGACTGGAATGCATTGTCATTTCCTCTTTCCTTTCCTGACCCAGGGATTGAACCTGTGTCTCCTATGTCTCCTGCATTGACAGGCAGGTTCTTTACCACTGTGCCACCTGGGAAGTTTACATAGTGAGCATAACAATACATAAATATATAATAGCCATTATAAGTCACAAATCTTTCTAGAAGGTAGTTTGCTTATTTTAGGAAGCAAAAGGTAGGAAGAAGTGGAAAAATCTGACACAAGGCTGGGAACAAAACAGGTTATTTATAACAGAGAGTCCCCTCTTCCTAATACTATGACTCCAAACTCTTAGCTCCATTTGTCTTAAGATAGTATTTCTCAGCAAGCCTAGGAATCCCTCCATAAATGAGTTTTGGAAACATTAGCCAGATGTAAATTGAAATGGCAACCCACTTCAGTATTTTTGCATGGCAAATCCCATGGACAGAGGAGCCTGGTGGGCTACAGTTCATGAGGTCGCAAACAGTCAGACATGACTGAACACACACACACACAAATTGAAAAAAGCCTGTTCACACTTTAGAAAGTCAAGATCCTCAATTATAGATCAAGCCATGTACTAGCCAGCTTTCAACTTTATTAAGCATAAAAGGAAAACACTGTGGCAAAACAGATGACAAGAAGTATATGAGAATTTCCTCAGATCAGTTCTGTATCTGAGGCAACCTGAAGTTGCATTGTATTCTTACCAGACTTCATGATGCGATGGGAGAGTATGTTTACAAAGCTGTGGGTACAGTGCCTGCTAGAATACTGTTCAGTGGGTGTTAATTGGCTTCCTTTACTATTGTTTTAAACACCTGGGATTCCTGGAGTGGGTATTTAAATGGATTTCAGGGTCCCTAGTGGTTGTGGTATTGACATGTATTGTAAGATGTCTTGGGTGGATTCTGTAGTGACTTCAAAGGGTGTCTTATACTAGATCTATCTAAAAAGTCTGGTCCAGAAATCCTTTTGTGAAAAAAAGACAGAATGGTAATCCTTTTGTAATGTCAAGAAAAGTATTTGAAAATAGGATAGGTCATCTCTGTGTCAATCTAAAACCTCTCAAAGCAGCTAACACCATCCTACAGTAATCAGAAAGAGACCATGAGGTTTCTATTTCTGTGGATAAGGAGAATTATGTGCTTTGACTATTCCCCTCGACTTCTTAAAACTCTTGAAAAGAATAAAGTCTTATGGAAATGATGCATAATTAAAATGACCTCTCAGTTTCATTAGTTATCCATAGAATGGAATTTCTGCAGAATAGTAAATCAGAAGATGTAGACTGATAATTATTCTTGTGTAAACTCAGAGTTTGACTTAACAGAGTTGATAGTAATTCCCTTCATTTCTTTGTGCTTCCATATATTTAGCAAGGGAAGATATGTGGCAATGAACATTCCATATTTTATTTAAAGCAATGGAGAAAATTCCATGTTAAGTTTTTTCAGAAAACAGCACATACATTGTTTTACTCAACAGACAAAGAAAAACCAGCCATAGAGATGGTTATATTTTTCATATAAGCACTATTTCATTATTTGCCTCTTCCCAGTTTCTTTTATTAACACTTTTTTCTGAGAATTTTCTGAAAAAGAATGCAACAGGTTGAAAATTTATCTCAGATGAGATGGAAATGTAACCAGAAGGAGATGACAATTTAACAAGGGCAATTGTTAACTAAATAAGGTCTATACCTAGGATTCAGCAAGCCACAGCCTTCCAGGCTAATCAGGCCCTTTTTCATAAAGTGTTATGGGAACATAGCCACATCCATTTGTTTACATGCTGTGTGTGGCTGCTTTCATGATACAATAGCAGAGTTGAATAGCTGGAAGAGACCATGTAGCCTAGAAGCCTAAAATGTTCATCTCATCTTTTGAAGCAAAAGTCTGCTGGTCCCTGGCCTTGCCATAGATCTGAGAAAGGCCTTTGGTGATGGTCTAGAAAGAATCCTTAGATGGTTTAACTGGAGAAGGCACTGGCGACCCACTGCAGTACTCTTGCCTGGAAAATCTCATGGACAGAGGAGCCTGGCAGGCTGCAGTCCATGGGGTCGCTAAGAGTTGCACACGACTGAGCGACTTCCCTTTCACTTTTCACTTTCATGCTTTGGAGAAGGAAATGGCAACCCACTCCAGCGTTCTTGCCTGGAGAATCCCAGGGACCGCAGAGCCTGGTGGTCTGCTGTCTGTGGGGTCACACAGAGTCAGACATGACTGACGCGACTTAACAGTAGCAGCAGATGGTTTAACATGGAAAGATAGTGTATGTCAGTCTCCAAGTTCAAGTTGGTGCTGTTACTGATGAAAGGAATGGGGCAAGGGGGAAAAGGGGTGCTTAATCCAAGTGTTTGCGCTGTTAGGAACTTGTAGCTAGTCTAAAGAGATGGTAGATAAGATATCACTTATATGTGGAATCTAAAATATGGCACAGATGAACCCATCTACAAAACAGAGACAAACTCACAAACACAGAGATAAGACTTGTGGTGGCCAAGGGGGAGGAAAAAATAGGGATGGAGCGGAAGTTTGGGGTTGGTAGAAGCAAACTGTTACATTTAGAATGGGTAAACAACAAGGTCCTATTGTATAGCACAGGGAACTAGATACAATCTGGAATAAACCATCATGGAGAAGAATATTTAAAAAGAATGTATCTATGTGTATAACCGAGCCACTTTGCTATAGAGCAGAGATTGGCATAACATTGTAAATCAACTATACTTCAATAAAAAAATTTCTATAACCAACACCTCACACCCCCCCCGCCCCTCGCCGCCAAACACACACAAAATAGAGATGGTAGAATTACAGCCAGAGAAGGCAGTGCAACCCACTCCAGTACACTTGCCTGGAAAATCCCATGGACGGAGGAGCCTGGTAGGCTGCAGTCCATGGGGTCGCTAGGAGTTGGACACTACTGACCAACTTCCCTTTCACTTTTCACTTTCATGCATTGAAAAAGGAAATGGCAACCCACTCCAGTGTTCTTGCCTGGAGAATCCCAGGGACGGGGGAGCCTGGTGGGCTGCCGTTTATGGAGTCACACAGAGTTGGACACGACTGAAGCGACTTAGCAGCAGCAGCAGCAGCAGAATTATAGCTCTTCAATGCAGTGCTCTCATGGGTATAAGAGCTTCTTAGGATGCCCAATGGACATTCTGTTAGGGGTTCATGGGGCCCTTTGGAGGCCTGGTTGCTCTGGGGAATCAGTATTTAAAAACCACATTGCAGCCTCCAGCCTACCAGGCTCCTCCGTCCATGGGATTTTCCAGGCAAGAAATTTGCTGGCATATTGAGTGCAACATGGGTCAGCAGTGGCCTGCTGCAGGGACAGGGGATCTGGCTGCAGCAGACCTGGGTCACACAGCATGTGGCATAAGCCCTCTTGGAGGAGTGAGGTTGCCTAGGTTTAAATCCCCACACCTCCACTGACTGACTAGGTGACCCTCACCAAGTTTCAAAACCTGGTTATACTTCTGCTTCCTTTTATGTGTAAACTGTGAAAAATAGCTTGTAGGGTTGGTGTGAGACTAAAGATACCAGACTCAAAGCATTTGGAATATTGTCAGCACATTGTAAATATATATATATATATATATATATATACACTAGTGCTTGTTATTTTGAGAAAATGTACAAATATAATACTTGCAGGCTGGAGTAAATGGTGTAAAGGAAAAGAACAGATTTCCATGAGAAAGTAAAAAGGAAAGACCAACAGTGGGTCGTATGGAATGAGTACTCTGAGAAAGGACCGAGATTTGAAAAAGGAGAAGCATGCAGGTAAAATTGCCAGGTGTTCTTTTGGCAGCTCAAAAGAGCTCCTTCCAGTCCTTTATGTCTCAGCATAGAAGAGAATTCAGCGACAGAGTGGTCAAAAAGAAGTGAGATTTATTAGCATAGGATGCTTGTGTCTATGGCTATACCACCCTAAACATGCCAGATCTCATCTGATCTCAGAAGCTCAGCAGGGTCGGACCTGGTTAGTACTTGAGTGGGAGAATAGGATGCTTGTGAGGCTTACAAGTGGGCAGGGGAGCATTGCATTGCCATGCCCCCAAAAGTTACTGGGCTACAGTGTTGCAGTCAAAGGAAAAGTGGGGAGGGGAGAAAGACCACTCTCCTCCTCATTGTTGAGTAGACATCATGCTTCCATCATGAGCTCCTCCTCCACGTTGGGCAGGTGAGTCTTCCTGTCCCTACCTGGTCAAGCTGGGACTATCATGGCACTATGGAAATATTATTTCAGGTCTCAGTACAATGAGGGTATTTACTTTGAAATGTCACCTTTCCATAAATTATTGTTTTCCATGTGTACAGAAAGCATGTCCGAGGGTCATTAACTTACCGAGCTCACTGGGCAGGCTCACGTCACCATTGTTGTACTGTTTGGGGGCATGTCTCCTGCTTCTGCTGCATGGCTTTGTTGCCAAGCAAGCCTGCTTGTTTTTCTGGTTAGGTAGATCTGTTTTTGTAAGTGATCATTAACTTACAGTGGTCTCCCATACTTTTTTCTTTACTTAAAAACCTCTAGTGTGATTAAGTATTTAATTACCTACTTTGTCCTAGTTTGTCCCTTTACCTTGTCCCTATCACAGGTAGGATGGAGGTGGGGGAGAACATTCTAGCAAAGGGAACAGCATGTGCAGTGTCCCCAAGGCAGAAAGTGAGCTTGCATGTTCCAGGGTATGAACGCAATCCATTGTGTCTACAACCTAGTGACGCCTTCTTGTGGCTTCCATTTGGGAAGATGGTTTCTACCCTTAGGTTAAACATAGAAAACAAGGGGATACACACAGAAGCACATAGAATAGTGTCAGGCATATAATCATGAAATCAATATCAGCCACGATTATTACTGTTGATATTATTTTTACTGTTGTTGAACAAGGTTTCTAATTGCTTCTTTTGTGCAATTTTGGTGATTAGTGTCATCATCTGGTCTTCCTAGGATGTAAATAATTGGGAATTGAGAAAAAATATTTTCCTTGTTTACAACCGTGATTTATAAACAGTAAGTGTTCTGGTGTGAACTGGTCTGATGATCCCAATTCTTCTAGGAAACTTCTTCTAAACTTCTCCAGGAAAGAATTCACAAGAAAGACCCAGCAGTTTGTGTTCAACTTGACACTTTTCATTGGCTACTGAATAGATAGTCCAAGTTAATTATATAAAATTTCTTGTAGCTCAGAATCATATCTTGTACTTTTGTATAACCATTGGCTGTCTAATTTCAAAGACACTTGATTTTCATTGATAGTTACTTTCTAGCTTTCTTTTATAACTGTGTTTTATCTTTGCTAAGGTGCTTGTTTTCCCTACACTCACATCTGTGATATTGTGTTACACGTTATAATTGGTCTTATGCCACAGTCTAATTGGCCACATTTTTCCTTTGGTGACATAACAGACAGTTGTGATCAAGGGTAAGTTGAATCTGACAAAATCGGGTACACATTTTCATTAAATGACCAGCAGATCCCAAGATGCCCAAATATCAGGTCTCCAGGCAATGCTTTTTTTACTTCAGCAGTTTCCTTTCCTAGAGGTGTGAAAAGTCACATATCTTTCTAATTCAATAACAATTCAGTTTCCTCTAGAGAGAGATTCCTAACAGGGTCACTCATCCTGATGGTCAGTTTGTGAGGTGCACACAGGTGTCTGGTCGAGGGGAGGCTTCTGTCTGGCCAGCCCTGCACAGTTGAACCTGCCCATAGAAAGGAGAGCATGTTTGTAATTTATCTGCTCAGAGTGGTTGCTGTTTATAATTTGTCCAACCCAGGGCAGTCACCTTTTTGTAATTCAAACAAGTAGGGCATAGTTTGTGCCAGCAACAGGTCTGATCCTTGACACTGTAGACTTAACCTGTTCTCTTCTCTTTTCTATCCAATCATCCCTTTATCTTCATTGTCTGTACGTTTTTGTCTTACTGTCCACTCAATGAGTCTAAACTTAAAGGATTCCTGATTTCATTTCTTTCTCTGTGCATGCTGTGTGCTGTCGTTTCAGTCGTGTCTGACTCTTTGCGACCCCATAGCCTGTAGCCCGCCAGGCGCCTCTGTCCATGGGATCCTCCAGGCAGGAATACTGGAGTGGGTTGCCATGGCCTCCTTCAGGGGATCTTCCTGACCCAGGGATCAAACCGCTGTCTCTTATGTCTTCTGCATTGGTAGACGGGGTTCTTTACCACTAATGCCACCTGGGAAGCCCCTACTAAATATGCAGATAAACACTGTCTCTGGAATACTTGATTTATTTATTTACTTTTTGCCTCTTGGAATCAATTCCCCTTCTTTTGGTAACTGTTCTTATTTTTCTGTGGACACATCACTCCTGCTAATATGTTCATTCAGGGAGTGGGGCAGGGGGCTCAGTGGGGTGCGGGGCAGGGAGCATCTGGCCAAGGTGTAAGCCAGTCAGCACATTATACTCCCCTGACCCCAGGGGACCCTGACACGGCCTGGATTAAGAAGATACAGTGGGATTTTTTTTTTTTTTTTGGTCTGGGAATCCTGGTCAGGAGTTTCTTGTTGTTTATGGACTTCGACAAAAGAGGGTGTATGCACTGGAGCCGCTGTAGTGGCCTTGAGACTCCAATGGGGAATCCTCCCCAAGAATGCAGCCAACAGCCTGGGCGGTTGAGCTGGAAGGATGAGAGAAACTGTGTCCAGATTACATCATTTGGGAATTTGAAGACAGCTAGCTGTGTCTGAAGCCAAAAGTATTCCTGAACTTTTTATTACGTGAACAGATAAATTTTACTTATCCCCATTTGGGTAGGCTAGTTTGTAATTTGCAGTTGAAGAGTACTGAGATACCCTCTTGGATAACCATTGATCTGAAACTATAATAGATCCATTTCCTTTATAGCTGTAAATAGAACGACCTTGGTTGGTTCTGTTTCTCTCTGTCTCGAAATCTCTCTCATTCTGTCTCTATTTCTTGCTCCATTTCTCTATCTCTGCTTCTACTCTCTTCCTTTGGGAGACTTAACAAGCTCATGCTGCTGCTTTTTATAGTGACGAATTAGGAAAAACGATATCATCTTTTAGCCCCAAAGGAAAAGTGGTTTCTGTGCTGACTTGAGAGATTTTGTTGTTATATTTGTTCTAGTTTTACTGACCATCCTTCTTGTTCTAGTTTTTATATTAATAGATAGAAGACTCTGGATCTGAGGAGAAAATGTTTTTGTTAGCTAGGTTTGTAAAATATGAATGTACTCAAGACAGTAGAAGGATTAGTGACGAGTTGCTGTTTCTTAATGGATATTCTTAGATTTGGGGAATGTTATAATCTTTAGCAATCAGATGTCAATTATTATGACTAAACAAAGTTCTGAAAACAAAGAACATTTGTTGATTCAAGTTCAGATGGAGTAATTGCGGTTCATGTATGATGAGTAAAGTGATGGAATGTGAACTACATGAGGGTAGGAATTTTTATCTTAGTCATTACTATGCAAGTGCTAAATACATAGAAGGTACACAATAAATACTGATGGAAGGAATGAAAAAGTGTTTCAATGAATGGATGAGTTAGGATTCATGTGTTTTGGTTGAATACACTCAATATTTCTATTAATACATATCATATTCATTACCAATTTAAAGGAGTTAAGTATATATATTATATTTTAGCTTTTTAAAAAAATTAAATGTGGAAGTTCCTCACTTGAAAAGGTGTTTTTCATAATAAAGTCCAAGCATAACTTTCTAGTTTTACTGTTTTTGCCCAGATTCTGTCACCTCAGAGTTTCCTGCCATTGAACTTAAATTGTGGCAACTCCTATGGGTTTCCCTGGTGGTTCCATGGTAAGAATCTGCCTGCTAGTGCAGAAGAGGTGGGTTTGATCCCTGGTGTGGGAATATGTCCTGGAGAAGGAAATGGCAAGAACCCACTCCATGGTTCTTGCCTGGGAAATCCCATGGACAGAGGAGCCTGGCAGGCTACAGTCCATGAGGTCACAAAGAGTTGGATATAACTTAGTGACTGAACAACAAAAACAACAGCAATAATACGGAGAGATGACCTCTCACTATGAACAGACTCTTCCTTCTTTCCCATGAAAGTGTCCTAGCTGGAAGAACCAAATAGCTTACCCCAGATTGTAGATTTCTGTATACCTGAATTCATGCTGGTTTCATCCATAGGTGAAGGGATAATTCACAATTTTTATATAGAGATAGAACATCTATTCTGTGGCCCTATAAGATGTCCCTGGATTCCTAATAGCATCAGTTAGACCAGGTTAGTTCAGCCCTTTTCAGACCAAGCCCCTATTTTATCATGCTACTCTCCATCATGGGTGGCAGCTAGAACATTCACCACCGGGTGCCTCTCCAGAGTCATGCTAAATCACTAAACTTCTGTGTCCCCATTTGAATTCTAAAGCCCACTTGACCCATTTGGGTAAATACACCCAGAATCTCAATAAAATTTTGTGCTAGACAGTCCCATATTTTCAGCTCATTCTTCCTGTATTTCTATTTGCATGGAGGGAAGTCTACATCCAGCTGATGATTTACTTACATAGCTAATGCTTCTTAGAGCCCCAACTTAGGGCAAATATTTGTATAGTTTTATTTCATCAAAAGCTATTCTTTACAAAGAACATGCAGGCAGCACTTTACCAGAGTGCATTTTTCATCTGCTTGAATGACATATTGTATAAAGTCTTCAGAGAGAGTCTTTGCACTGCAGATAAACAATAAAACAGAGTTATTCCCGACAGGAGATTTAAAGTCACAGCCCATTACACTTATTGACAAAGGACAAATTATTCTCTTCATTGTATCCAGTACAGGGAGCCAAGGGATCCAGACTCCTAACTCATCACTTTATTCCCTTTCCTCTCCAAAATTACTTACTGGAAATATAAAGTATAATGACTGTATGTTGGGTGATTACATAATTTTTCATATTACTGAATTCTTCCATTTTTCATTTAAGGCTGAATTCTTAATAAAGGAGCTTGCTCACATTCTCAGAAAGTCTTTGATCTTGTTCGGCGTGACTTAAACCTTAAATGTTTAATACGGTTTACATTGCAGTGCTTTGGTAATTGAATCAGTGCCACACTCCATTCGCTCCATCTTTTTATTTTTTTTTTGAAACCGCACTCTTCCCTGAAAATTGAAAAGCTACATTTAATGAAGTTAAAGGCTTACACTTTGAAATGTTAACTTTTGTTGTGCAGTATAAATTAATCATGGTAATCCATTTACAGAAGACTCATCCTAACTCTTTCCTTGGGTGTTCACATAGGCAAATGGAAGAGGTTAGTAAACAGGATTGTCTTGATGATCGAAGTCAAAACAAACAAAAATTTTTGTGGCAAGGGTAAGTAGCGTTATACCCAATCAGTGTAAATGCCTCTTTTGATGGAATTCTCTGGACAGGAGTATACTTCTCTCTGAAATGCAACACAAGGTTTTAACAGGACCAAGAGACTCATAGATTTCAGACTGGCATCCTTTATTCCGCTCTAATGTGGCAAAACATTACAGGCGTTGTGATTGATTTTCACTGGATTCACAAAACTTGAAGGTTACACCCACCTAGGGACAGAGAGTCCTCAGATGAAAATCAGATAATTTGACCATCATCACCTGATGCTTGACAAGTTATTTAACTCTTCTCATGTTAAAGATCTGTTGTACATGTTTAGTTTTTTAGTAGGTCATATGAAAACAGTCTGAGTCACCTTAAGGGAATAGGAGTGAAACCTCCCATCCATTGATACGTTAACCAGATGAGGCATAAAATTAAAAATGTAGTAAAGTTAGGTAGGCACACACTCAAATCTGTCTTGCTCTGTAATCCAATATTGGCAAGTTCCTTAACCTCTTTGCGTCTTGTTTTCTTATTTATCAATGCAAATTCTTTTTGGAAAAAAGTAATTGAAAAAAATGGATATCTTTTTACTATAAAATTGTTGCATCCAGTTTTTTTTTTATTTGCATGTGTGCAGAAAGCTGTATATATACACACACACACACACACAAACACACACACATATATATAGGTGCTTGCAACGGAAATATTTAAATGCAAGTTTTAAAGCCTTTTCTTTACTGTGTTGTCTTATAGTCATCTTGTTGTTGTTTAGTCACTAAGTTGTGTCTGACTCTTGGTGACCCCATGAACTGCAGCATGCCAGGCTTCCCTGTATTTGACTGTCTCCGAGAATTTGCTCAAACTCATGTCCATTGAGTTGGTGATGCCATCCAACCATCTCATTCTCCATTGCCCTCTTCTCATTCTGCCCTCAATCTTTTCCAGCATCAGGGTCCTTTCCATTGAGTCAGTTCTTCACATCATATGGCCAAAGTACTGGAGCTTTAGCTTCAGCATCAGTCCTTCCAATGAATATTCAGGGTTGATTTCCTTTAGGATTGACTGGTTCTGACTCCTTGCTGTCCAGTGGACTCTCAAGAGTCTTCTCCAGCATCACAATTTGAAAGCTTCAATTCTTCAGTGGTCAGCTTTCTTTATGACCTAACTTACATCCATACATGACTACTGGAAAAAACCATCCCAGGTAAATATGTAAGAAGCATAAACAAGCTTCATGGAAAAACAACGCTTGCTATAAGTTTTATAAAATTATGGGGAAGCCTATACAGAGCAATACAGTGTCTGAAACAATTTCAGAGGTAAGAGAAAGTGATAAAAGATGCTGGAAATAGAAGTGGGGTGAGTCATGGAGAGTTTTGAAGGTCAAGACAGCACTGAGGCTTTGGCCAGAAAATAGGAAACACTCAAGAGGTCTGAACAAGAAAGTGAAATAGGCATTAGGTAGACCAGGCTGGAATCCTGAAAACCGGTTAGGAAGGATCTACAAAAGTGGATGCTAAAGAAGCATTACGGTTTATGGCACCAGGATAGCCTAGTTGTGTGAAGGAAGAATAATCAGGACTTGCCAACTAATTGAGAAATGTGGGCAAATAAAGATGACTGTAGTTTTCAGCCACAAAAAATAGAAATATGTTGTTACCACTGCAAGACTAGAGGAAAATGTTTTCAGTAAAGATGAAAAGTAGATAGAATTCAGAATTGATTACAATGGTTTCAAAATCAAATTGGACCCCAATACATAAAACAACTGTCTTCTCTAACCATTGGTAATTGCTGTTGCTATTAGAATCTCACACTTATGCTTGAGAGAGTTTCTGAACATTTTTAGATTGTTCCCCCCCAACAAAAGTATTCAAAGAGTAGAATCTTTAGAAGAATCCCTGTGGTGAACTCTTCTGTAAAAAGAAAAATATATATGTTTAATGACTTCCAACTTTCCTGTTTTATGCCTTGGCATTTTTACTTTATTGGGTTAAAATAATGACAACTACAAAACAAGTCTGTCTTGATTTTTGATTTCTGTCTGCCAGGTTCTTACCCCAGTATTGAGTGATAGATCAAATGTCTCTTTGAAACAGGTCCCAGGTGACCTGTGGGAGAACCAACGACCCATTTTTACAACTTCTCAAAATAGCTGTCAAGGCCCTGAACGTTCTGTACCTCTTGATTTCTTAGGAAGTACTGAGCCTCTGTCTATCTTCATAAGAGTGTAGGAGGAACCATGAAGTTCTGGTTCATTAACCTGCAACTCTGTGCCATGTAGGAAGTGAATGGGGTGGATGGAGATTGACAGGCCTTTAAGAAAACAGGATTAATGGATATGTCCTCACTAGGTTGCTTCTGATCTGTTTTGTGGGTTAGAAAACTTTCTTCCCCCTCTACAGTGCATTGCATGTGTGCTTGTGTGCTAAGCCGCTTCAGTGTGCCTGACTCTGTGCAACCCTATGGACTGTAGCCCACCAGGCTACTCTGTCCATTGGATTTCCCAGGCAAGAATACCGGAGTGGGTTGCGATGCCCTCCTCTAGGGGATCTTCCCGACCCAGGAATTGAACCCGTGTCTCTTATATCGCTTGAATTGGCTAGTGGGTTCTTTACCACTAGCGCCACCTGGGAAGCCCATAAAATGCATTAAAAGTGAAAGTGTAGTCACTCAGTTGTTTCCGACTCTTTTCAACCCCATGGACTGTAGCCCGCCAGGCTCCTCTGTCCTTGGAATTCTCTAGGCAAGAGTACTGGAGTGCATTGCCATTCCCTTCTCCAGAGGATCTTCCAGACTGAGGGATCGAGCCTGCGTCTCCTGCATTGCAGGCAGATTGTTTACCATCTGAACCACAAGAGAAGCCCTTAACACCTCCCCAAATCTGTGTTCTTCTGAGCAGTCCCCATTTTACCTTTGTAAGCACAGTTCATGTTCCATGACCAGAGACGGGATTTCAGATTGTCTGTTATTTGAGAGCTTTGCCTAGGAGATGTGAGTGGAGATGATTGACTTGCTCAGTCTAGGAGAATAATCCCCATTAGAGAGGCAACCGTTTTGTTTGTCTTTGGGGTTGGGATAAGGGTGTGGGCAGTGTACCAAAAAAAGATAATACTGTTATGACTTGAGAATTATGTTCAATCAGGCAGCATATCATTTTCTTATAATTGTATAAAGGAAGTTTTTTTTTTTTCTGCTTTTCTTATTTTCTTCATAATCACTTTACTATTTTTCATTGGAGTATAATTGCTTTAGAATGTTGAGCTAGTTTCTTCAGTACAACAAAGTGAATCATCTATATGTGTACATATCCATATGTGTGCACATATATACACATTCCCTCCCACCCCTCTAGGTCATCACAGAGCATCTAGCTGAGCTCCCTGTGCTATATAGCAGCTTCCCACTAGCTACCTATTTTACACATGGTGGTGTATATAGGTCAGTGCTGCTCTATCAATTCATCCTATCCTCTCCTTCCCCCGCTGTGTCTGAAAAATCTATGGTACCTATTCTCTCTAGAGGCTTATGACTTGTGGAGAGTAAGAGGCATTTTATAGAACTGTTCTGTTACAAAAGGAGTTCTTCTCTTGCTTTTAGTCTCTTTTCTAGATACGTAAAATTTTTCTAAAGCAAAATTCTAATTAATTTCAGTTTAACCCAAAGTGATTTCAACACTACAAAAATGCTTTAAAAGAATGAAAAAAATGGACATCTGATATGAAAAAGTCTCCTTAATTTGGTACTCCCCCTCTCATCCTGCAAACCATTCTAAAACATCAAGAAAAATGTAAAGCAAAGATAAAACCTTTGATCATCTCTGGAAAGAAATCCAAAAATATTTGTAAAAGCTTAAAAAAAAAAACAACCCCAGCAAAACTGAGTTCATGGAGAGACCACATCAGAGAACCAGAGAAAGCAGAGGAGGAAGAGTCCAGTCTTGGCAGACCCCAGAAACTGTCAGCAGTTTCTGAAGGTGAAGAACACAGTGTGAAAGGCAGAAAGTGATGTTTCTGTTTGCAGCCGTCAGTGTGGAACCAGGGGTGAAGTAGGTGGCATCAGAGCCATCTGGCCACAGCATGGTTCTGAAGACTTATGGCAATAATGCTCCACAAAGAATCAAGCAAAACGCCTGTTTTCCTACAAGCTATTCTGTGTGGCAACTGACCACAATGAAAATGGACATTTTGATAGAAAAACTAATTCTCCTAAAGTGTCCACGGCGGGGGGATGGGGGGGACAAAACATATAATAAAAGTAGAATGATTTCCGTAGAAGAAACAGTAAAATGTCAAGGTGATAGCAACAAAAAGCACCAGGGTAGTTTTACAGGGGTGGGTGCTACCAAACTATTAATGAGTAGAAAATTTCACCGCTGTTTAAACTGGTTAGGAGCACAGAAAAAGGGTGATGGAACATTTCCATTTTTTTTTAAAGAGAGAGAACACAAGTGTTACCAAAATCAAACCCAGATTGTTGAGAAGGAAAAAACACTACTACTATAGATCACTAACCCCAATACCAGTACCTATGCCTGAATAATTAATATTCATAAGTAAATAGTCCCTATTAAAAGGTTTTGTGATATTTGAACTAGATTGGTTATGATATAAAGAGAAAAATCATAATTTGTTTCATGTATGCTGAAAAAGTATTTGATCAAATTCAGCTTCCACTCAGAATAAGTACAATCGATAAACTTACATGAATTCTTTGTGAGGTTGATAAAATGTCATCTTAAGGAATAATCCATCCCATAAGCCAGCATGTCTGATGAAAAACACGACATTTCCAAGTGAGGTCAGCAGC
Organism: Giraffa tippelskirchi; assembly: GCF_054371585.1. Lineage (NCBI taxonomy): Eukaryota > Metazoa > Chordata > Mammalia > Artiodactyla > Giraffidae > Giraffa > Giraffa tippelskirchi. The sequence goes on along the minus strand of NC_137283.1, from coordinate 19,907,305 downwards.
AGCTGATGTTAAGTATGTGCTGTACTGTGTTTTATATTACATTGGAGGCACTAGCTAACATAGTTGGATCAAGAATAAAATTAGAGATATAAAAATGTATGATGAGAACTAAAGTATCTCTCTAATCAGATGATATGATTGTGTACCTGGAAAATTGTTTTGCCGAAAGCTTTCGCTCTCGTCTCTGGTTCAGAGGAAGGGTTGTTAACAAAAAAGCTGCTTGTTATATACAAATAAATAATATAAATATTTACTAGAGAATTATTTAGCTTACTTTCAATATACTAACATTAAAAGAAAAGAGAAATAGAAACAGCAGAGGATACATCCCCAAGTTGGGTTTTGAACAGCAGCCAGACTTAGCGCTGGGAAGTCCCATGTCACAGCACACCTGGAGTCCTAAATGAGAAAATGTCCCAGGCCGCAGTCCGCTCCTGGCTGAGACTTCAGAGATTTCAGTTAGCTTCCCGTTTATAATCCCAGGACACAAACTGATATCATCATTAGTCTGTGAGCAAATTGCTGCTCTGGTTTCATTGGCATCCGGTCCCATCACTTCATGGCAAATAGATGGGGAGACAATGGAAACAGTGACAGACTTTATTTTCTTGGGCTCCAAAATCACTGCAGATGGTGACTGCAGCCATGAAATCAAACGACGCTTGCTTTTTGGAAGAAAAGTTATGACCAACCTAGACAGCATATTAAAAAGCAGAGACATTACTTTGCCAAAAAAGGTCCGTCTAGTCAAGGCTATGGTTTTTCCAGTGGTCATGTATGGATGTGAGAGTTGAACTATAAAGAAAGCTGAACACCGAAGAATTGATGCTTTTGAACTTTGGTGTTGGAGAAGACCCTTGAGAGTCCCTTGGACAGCAAGGAGATCCAACCAGCCCATCCTAGAGGAAATCAGTCCGGCATATTCATTGGAAGGACTGATGCTGAAGCTGAAACACCAATACTTTGGCTACCTGTTGGTGAAGAGCTGACTCATTTGAAAAGACCCTGACGCTGGGAAAGATTGAAGGCAGGAGGAAAAGGGGATGAGAGGTTGAGATGGTTGGATGGCATCACTGACTCGATGGACATGAGTTTGAGTAAGCTCCGGGAGTTGGTGATGGACAGGGAGGCCTGTCGTGTTGCAGTCCATGGGGTCACAAGGAGTTGGACATGGCTGAGGGCCCGAACTACTATGAACTACTACTTGTCATGTACAACTTAAATGTTGTTAACCCTGGGGCTTGGTGGTCCAGACCCCCTCCAGGGGTTCAACAGTCTCAACATTCCTCCTTTCTTATCTATGGTGCTACAAGTCTTGCATTCATAGCAGGCAGTCACTCCCAGTCAGGGCAGTGTCCAGGCAGGTTAGAAGCAAGGTCAGAGGCCTGCTCTGCTTTGACTCTGAAGCCTGAAAAGACTATTTATTTAATTTCCCTAACAAAAATATAACAGAATTAACTCCTAGAAATAATAATTCAGTAAGTTATTGGGACTGAAAGTATATATTTTATCAATAGTTTTCACATATTCAAATAAACTAATTAGAAAAATACAGTAAAAAAAAAAAAACTACTTCTAATTGTAACACAAAATTTAAATTACAAAGGATTAATCAGAAATGCATGAGATCTTTATGAAGAAAACATAAACAAATTAAAAGGTAAACAATACTCTTGTGTGGAAGGACCCAGTGTGACAAAGATCTCAGCTCTTTCTCATTTGTTCTGTAAATTAGACATGATTCCTAATAACATGTCAGTAGGTGGGTTTTAATTTATATCAAAAGATAAATTGCTTTGCCACACATTAGTATATACAATAAAGCTTCATAATAAAAACAGGTATTGACACATGAGCTGAATCAGTAAGATAGAATTTGGTGTCTTGAAGCAGATTCATTTAAATATGGGATTAATATTTGAGGTATTATTGGGATTACTAATTGAAGGCAGGAGGAGAAGGGGATGACAGAGGATGAGATGGTTGGATGGCATCACTGACTCGATGGACATGAGTTTGAGCAAGCTGTGCGAGTTGGTGATGGACAGGGAAGCCTGGAGTGCTGCAGTCCGTGTGGTTGCAGAGTCAGACATGACTGAGTAACTGAACTGAACTGAAGACTTGAGGACAGTGAGTTCTCAGACCGTTAAGGAAAGCCAAACCATTAATACATGAGCTCAGGACTACTGAGCAGACATCTAGGAGAAAATAAAAGCATGAATCCATGCTTAAACATTGTGAAAAACTCCCATGGATTAAATTTGTAAGCAAAAATAAAACTATAAAATTACTGGAAGAAAAATAGGCATGTTTTTATTTATTTATTTTAATCATCCACAGGTGCACATGTGTTCCCCATCCTGAACCCCCCTCCCATCTCCCTCCCCACCCCATCCCTCTGGGTCATCCCAGTGCACCAGCCCTGAGCACTCTGTCCCATGCATCAAACTTGGAGTGGCGATCTGTTTCACATATGATAATATACATGTTTCAATGCCATTCTCCAAAATCATCCCACCCTCGTCCTCTCCCACAGAGTCCAAAAGACTGTTCTATATACCTGTGTCTCTTTTGCTGTCTTGCATATAGGGTTATCGTTACTATCTTTCTAAATTCCATATATATGCGTTAATATACTGTATTGGTGTTTTTCTTTCTGACTTACTTCGCTCTGTATAATAGGCTCCAGTTTCATCCACCTCATTAGAACTGATTCAAATGTATTCGTTTTAATGGCTGAGTAACAGTCCATTGTGTATATGTACCACAGCTTCCTTATCCATTTGTCTGCTGATGGACATCTAGGTTGCTTCCATGTCCTGGCTGTTATAAACAGTGCTGCGATGAACATTGGGGTACACGTGTCTCTTTCAATTCTGGTTTCCTCGGTGTGTATGCCCAGCAGTGGGATTGCTGGGTCATATGGCAGTTCTATTCCCAGTTTTTTGAGGAATCTCCACACTGTTCTCCATAGTGGCTGTACTAGCTTGCATTCCCACCAACAGTGTAAGAGGATTCCCTTTTCTCCACACCCTCTCCAGCATTTATTGCTTGTAGACTTTTGGATAGCAGCCATTCTGAGGGGCGTGAAATGGTACTTCATTGTGGTTTTGATTTGCATTTCTCTGATAATGAGTGATGTTGAGCATCTTTTCGTGTGTTTTTTAGCCATCTGTATGTCCTCTTTGGAGAAATGTCTGTTTAGTTCTTTGGCCCACTGTTTGATTGGGTTGTTTATTTTTCTGGAATTGAGCTGCAGGAGTTGCTTGTATATTTTTGAGATTAATTCTTTGTCAGTTGCTTCGTTTGCTATTATTTTCTCCCATTCTGTCTTTTCACCTTGCTTATAGTTTCCTTCGTTGTGCAAAAGCTTTTAAGTTTAATTAGGTCCCATTTGTTTATTTTTGCTTTTATTTCTAGGAATGTTTTTAAATTTCTAGATGAGATGGCTTTCCTAATAAGAACTTAAAATCCAGAATCCATAAAATAAAAAAGATAAAATAAGCTATATAAAAATAAAAAGTAAATTAAATGAACTTAAGTTTATTCCCTTTCCTTCAAAAAGAGAATAGACATAGAGTATTTTTAACGCATGTTGTCGACAAAGGGCAAAGATTACCAATATAAAAGAGGTTCAAAATTTTATAACGAAAAGACAATTCAGTTAAAAAAATGCCAGTGTTTACAAATATACAAGTCTGAGACAAGAAAATAAAAATGACTCAAAGATTTGAAAAGATGCTAAACCTCACTCAGAGTAAGAAAAATGTAACTGAATACACAGTGGTATATGATTCTTCAACTGTCAAACTGGCAAAAGTTCAAAGAGTTCATCTATTTTGCTGGTCAGTTACTGATTCACAGTTTTATTTAGACTGTAAATGGCACAACCCTATGGAGGGCTATAGGATATGTGAAGATTTATATTGTATATGTGTATCTTCTGACCCAGCAAGTCTACTTCAAGACATTTATCCTATGATTATAATCAAATACACAGGAAATGATCTGTTAAATGATTTGCATCATCATAATAGCTAAATCATTCAACTTAGCTTATATGTCCATCATAATACATTGACTAAATAAGTTATAACATATCCCCACCATGGGGGAATATCCAGTTGTAAAAAAGCATAAGGCAGCTCAGTATGCATTCATGTGACAAAATATTAACAATAAATTTAAATGAATAAGAAGTGAAATATAGAACAACAGGTATAGTATGCTACTCTCTGTGTAAAAAGAAGAAACACATGTCTGTGTTGGCCAGTATGTGAATAAAAATCTCTGGATGATAAATAAGACATGAACAACAGTGGAATGGGAGGGATTCTTTTCATTGCAACCTTTTAGTACATTTTGATATTTAAGCCTTATTGAATGGACTACCCTTTAAAATCTGAACACATAATTAAAAGGAAAACGCCAGCCACATAGCGGGGTGGGGGGAGGGGTGGGGGGGAAAAGCAAGGCATAAAAAATTTACAGAGAGATGAAAAGGAAAATGAAATCACTTTAAACCCAGAAATCCTCCCATAGATGAATTAAGATGCAAAATGTGATATTGTGTATATTTTACAGAAAGGTCAATAAATGAACGAAACTGGAAATAAAAAAGGTAAAGATGGTATGAGCCCTTTGTTTGCAGAAAGGGTGTGTGATCAGTAGTATTAGCGTCTGGATAGATACTTAAGGACCATGGTTGTATAATTTATTTGTTTAATGAATAAAAGGTTTTAAATGTTTATTTATTTACTTAGCACTTATTTTGCTCTTACTCTTGGCACTTGGGAATTTTGTTGTGGCGTTGCAGCATGCAAGCTTAGTTACCCCTTGACATGTTTGATCCCTGGGTCAAGAAGATCCCCTGGAAGAGGAAATGGTAACCTACTCCAGTATTCTTGCCTGGAGAATCCCATGGACAGAGGAATATGGCAGGCTACAGTCCATGGGGTCGCAAAAGTGTTGAAAACCCCTTAGCGACTGAACAACAACAAAAATAAAAAATGTAGCATCTTAGTCCCCCAACCAGGGATCAAATCTTCATCCCTTGCTTTGGAGGGCAGATTCTTAACCCCTGGACCACAAAGGAAGTCTACATTGCATAGTTTAGAGTTAATGGTGCCAGTGTTAATAGATTGGTCAGTGGTTCTCATCTGAAGTGGAACAGTTTTTATATCAAAGGTTAGTCTTGGTGACTACTCAGAAAGAAGCTCCTACAAGTGGGCCTCAAACTGGAGGAACGAAGGAGACATAGAGGTCTGGTTAGAAGGGACAAGTTTGCTAATGGTGATGATGCTTGCCAAAAGCCTCAGTCTACGGGTCACTGAGATCTGAGAATTCGAGTGCAATTAGAAGGAAAAATACAGAAAAGCAGTTAGAAGCAAAAATAGTTATTTGGTTTTAGTGAATAGCAAGAATCTTCACTACCAGTATCTTTAATGACCACTTGCTTCTTAATTGACCCAGTCCAGTCAGTTACAGGATACTGTAGGCCAAGAAAGATACAATAAAGATTTTGGAGTGAAAGCAATTTCCTTTTTATTCTGGTATTGGGAGAGAAAGTGTAATTTAAACAGTTAGAGTCTCTTTTTGTTAGTGAGAAATAATTATAGTTACAATGTAGTCTGTGTTTCTGATATTGCCAGGCATTGTGCTAGACATGCAGATGTTTGCTTATGTAATCTCCTCAGCAACTTAATGACATAAATATATTCTTATTTAAAAATTTGAGGAATGACCTAGGATTACAAAGGGGCAAGTCAGGCTTTAGAACTTATTATCTCTGAATTCAGTGAACTGTGCTAAGAATTTTCATTCCATGTTTGTGAGTTTCTCTCTTACCCTTCCTTGAAAAGCTCCTAAATATGTGGGATGAATCCATATGGTATCTTATTTTTACCCTTGGACAGGGGGTCTGGTGGGACATTCTGGTGTCAAAACAAAGATGCGGTTGGCAAGCAAGCAGTCAGTGATGCCTTGCATGCAGATAAGAGCAAAGGAAAGGTTTTGAAGCGACAGGACAAGAATAACACAGAGATCTAGACTCTGAGACCAAGACAGCTGGCAGGATTGGACTAAAAGGATTATGGCAATTTATCAGAACTGTGGGTGAATCAGAGGCTTAGCAACCAGATTTATTAATGTTCAAAGAATTTGAGGTTAAGAACTTAAATCTTCCCCAGCTCAGAAGGAAATTGATCTCAGTGCCTAAAATTGGGACAGAAGCTACTGGTGGAAGCTAAAAACAAGCCAGTGTGGGGTCAACAAAAACCACATAGATCATCTTCCCTTTAACCAGCTCCATAATTGGAGGAAATAGCTAGAGAGTTGAATAGCTTGCCTCCTCCATATCATGGAGATATTCTGTCACACCAGGTTCACATGCATTGTCATTGTTGTTGTTCAGCTGTAAGAGATGGAATATGATACATTACATTTGCTGTTCAGTCGCCAAGTCATGCCCAACTCTGCGACCTCATGGACTGCAGCGCACTAGGCTTCCCTGTCCCTCACCATCTCCCAGAGTTTGCCCAAGTTCATGTCCATTGAATCAGTGATGCCATCCAACCATCTCATCCTCTGTCACCTCTTTTCCCCTGCCTTAAATCTTTCCCAGCATCAGAGTCTTTTCCAGTGAGTTGGCTTTTCTCATCAGGTAGCCAAAGTACTGCAGCTTCAGCATCAATCCTTCCAATGAATATTCAGAGTTGATTTCCTTTAGGATTGACTGGTTTGACCTCCTTGCAGTCCAAGGGACTCTCGAGAGTCTTCTCTAGCACCATAGTAGGAAAACATTAATTCTTTGGTGCTCTGCCTTCTTTATGGTCCAGCTTTTACATCCCATACATGACTACTTGAAAGACCATAGCCTTAATGATATGGACACAACTGAGTGACTGAGCACACACATAGGAAGTACTAGGCATTGTACTAGAGAAATGTGTGTGGTTAAGTTGCTTCAGTCATGTCTGACTCTGCAGCCCCATGGAATGTAACCTGTCAGGCTCCTCTGTCCATGGAATTCTTAAGAATACTGGAGTGGGGTGCCATGCTCTCCTCTAGGGGATCTTCCCCACCCACGGATTGAACTGACATCTTATACAGCTCCTGCATTGGTTGGCAGGTTCTTTACCACTAGCACCACCTGATCACTAGAGAAACGAGAGTGACCAAAAGAGCACAGTCTTTTTTCATGGAATTTATCATCTTGCAAGAGGGAGCAGTGTCACTGAAATAATTAGTCAAAAATGTGAAATTATAAATAAGATCAGAGCTGTGGCGAAGCAATGGTTGGGATCACACAAGACTATCATAGAGGGAATTGACATCCTTAGGAAAGACAGGTCTTGGAAATGATGAGTTAAACTGGCAAGAGAAGGCATTATTGGCAAAGAAGCCTGGAGAAGAGGCTTCTAGGCAGAGGAGACAGCATGTGTTAGGTTGAACCATGTGGAATTGCTGCTTTGAAAGGTCAGAAATGGTTGAATATCGAATAACTCACATGGCTTATTTATGGCATGTGGTGCTCATAGCAATATTCAAAACACTATGTCTAATAATAAGGTTGTTAATATGTTTCTTGCACTCCTGTTTTTTTTTTTTTTTGTAATCAAGACAGTGATCTCACTGCAGATAAACAAAATGTCAAATGACAATGGATTAAGAGAGGTCCAAAGGAAGTGTAGGAGTCTTCAGAGAGAATGAGTCCTAGAGAAACCAAGCGTTCCAATGCCAGAACCTGTTCCATGAAGATGGTTGCCTCAGGAGGAAACTCCAGTGAGCTGCCCCCAACTCCTGTTCTCATAGCTTCAGGGGTAGGGTATGGTTTCCCATCAAGGGCATGGGCAAGGGTCTACTTGGCTGAATATGTGCTAGCTAGTCCTCACCTTCCCTCTTGCTCATTAAAGGAAGTGACAGTGTCGAAAAGCCTGATAAGCGTCTCTTTGGCTGAGACCATGGAGTGTCCCATTGACAGTGAGATCTGTGTAGACATCACATGGCATGATGAATCAAGGGCTTGTTGAGTCATTTACTGTTTTCTTCTGAATGAAATTTGTTGCACCTGATTACTTGGGAAAATGCCCCAGATATTGGAGGCGCAGGAGAATTCAAGTAATCAGCTGCCACCTCTTAAGCTATTTTGTTATGTCCCCTGCCCACATATCGGGGTGGGGGGATGACATTTTTAAATTCAATTTCATTTTATAGGAAGCTCATTACAAAGAGCCAACAGGTTATAATTCAGATACACGAGAGGGAATTATTAAAAGAAAGAGGCACAGTTATATCATCTTCCTTCTTCTCTGACCCGTGTAATTTAGGCAATGGTGATGGTCCTCATTGTAGGAGCTACAATGAGGTGAATCACTTACCCAAGACAGTGGATGCCTAAGGAGAGCTGGAATACAGACCCAGGTCTGTCCAACTCCTGAGCCAGGATCTTTGACCACTCAGTGTGATCAGCGTGGTCTCTGCAACAGATGTTCAAGAGGCACAAAGGCAGCTTGGTAAATATGCAGATCCCCTGTCTCGATTCCTGGCATATGACATCAGTCTTGGAAGTGAGGTCTGGGAAGGGCTCTGCATTTTAACAAGCACGTGAGGGGGTAGTTGTGTACTCTGAAGTGTTATAAGTGTTTCATGTTGTGGAGAATGGTAGAAAAAGCACAGTTTTGAGGTGATTCTTTAATTCACAGGAGTCTGTCAATTGCCAGGAATCTAAAAATGGAACCTCCATTCAGAAAGATCATATTTGTGTGCAAAGTGGCATGTCTTGGTTGATCCTTAGGGATTGGTGTGTTCTGGTTTATCCTTGGGGAGCAGGGAGTGGTTGCTCCAGAGCTATGACAGAACACAAAGTTTGTTGGGAAGAGGACTAGGGATGCATATGGCTCACTCCCCATTTTCCTCTCTATAGCATCTGTGACCAAGTCTCTCATGAATCAGGCCACTTCAGGTTAACAGCATCAGCCAGCACCATAGTAGTATGTGTCGCCTGCTTGTCTGGATTCAAAGCCTGGTGACTTTTCCTTTGACAGGTGGATGGAGCACGCTGTTGTGTGTTAAGCTGAGGGGTCTTCCTGGGTACGGTTGCTGATGCTAAGGTAGTAAAGAGAAGTGCTACTCAAAGTGTTTTGACTTTTTCTTCTATTTCAAAGTGGAGCAACGATTGCGGTGGCTGTAGAACTTGAGCATTTGTCAGTCACTTGGAGAGAAAGTGAAATACAAATGCTAGGACTTCGTCCCAGAGTTTCTGAGTCAGTAGACTGGGAATTGGCAACGAGTATATGACATGTGCCAATATCCATGTGCCACGTTGATGCTGCAAGTCTGGGTACCAGATCTTGAGAATCACTGGTCTGTAGCCTAGCTGATAAGATAACTCGGAGGCAGTTTCCCAATGCACTCTTAATTCTGGAGTGAACTGTACAAAATATAGACCATCCCTACATCTCATCTCTTAGATATCAAAGACTAGGGATAAATTCAGTCATATGACACCATTTGGCCATTTTAATTTGATGGCTGAGTGCTGGGGCTCTAGTCAGAACTGGTTTCGGCTTCACTCTTCAGGTGAGTGAGCTGATATGCTGGAGCCTCTGTTTCTACATCTGTAAGCCAGCAAAAACGAAAATGCCTGTCTTGTAGGGTTTGTGCTGGAGGTCTTTTGTCTCTCTAATCCCATTTTCTTCACTTCTCCATTTTGCACTGTGGCCCAGGAATCTGACTCTTCCTCTTGCCCTCTGGTTTCCTACTGGGTTCACATGATGGGGAGAACTACTGGGAGATCCAAGTGCTGATGGAGAGTGAAATAAAGCACTTGTATTGTCCAGCTTGGGCTTCCCTGGTGGCTCAGTGGTAAAGAATCCACCTGCCAATGCAGGAGCCATGGGTTCATTCCCTGGGTCAGAATGATCCCCTGGAGAAGGAAATGGCAATCCACTTCAGTATTCTTGCCTAGAAAATCCCATGGACAGAAGAACCTGGGGGGCTACTCCATTGGGTCACAAAGAGTTTGATGTGATTTAGCAACTAAAACAACAACAAATTCTCCAGCTCATGCCCTGCAGGGTCACAGCAGGCTGGCTGTGGTCCTCCCAGGAAGAACACATCTTGCTGGCTAGCACTCTTTTATACTCAGACCCACTACCTCTGGGTTCTTGGAATATCACTCAACCCTTGACCTCTCTGACTAGAGATGGTGAAAGTTTGCACTATTCCTTGTTCATTTCCTTTAAACTTGCTGCCTGTAAATAGAATCTCTATGAAAGCCCCTTGGACTGTGCCGTCTGTTTCATGCTGGGCTCCTGACAATAAAATTGTGATAAGATGAATGAAGAAATGCAGAAAGCGCTTGGCAGGATGCTACCAGTGAGGCAGTGCCCAGGGGCGTTAACATTACTGCTGCTTTGTAATATTTGACCTGAATTGTCATGATTGGTTTTGTATAATCTACAGTTCCTACCCAGACAGAAATAACTCAGTAATTCATTTTGTCTTCTTCGGGTTCCACTAACATTATCCAGATTCATTTTCCTCTATCCTATACATGAAGTGAAGTCGCTCAGTCGTGTCTGACTCTTTGCGATCCCATGAACTGTAGCCTGTCAGGCTCCTCTGTCCATGGGATTTTCCTATACATAGAACTACTCTTTTCAATTCCTGATATCTGTATATGAACATTATGCTTTCATATATTTCTTTTCTGTTTCTTACCAGTTGATATTAACTAGGATATGACTACTCTATTTTTACCTTTGTTTAGTCAAACATATTTCTGGATACCACCTTCTCTTGTAGAAATCTCGCTAGTGAAGGTAACAATTCACAGAAAGATGGAAAGGGAGCCTGACAGCATTTTGAACTAACTACTTATTTTCTTTTTTGCCTTGTGAGAAAAATAAACCTCAAATGGGTAAACCACAGGATTTGGACTTGCTGCTGCATTCAGGCAAATGGAGTTCTAACTGATATACTGCACATTCAGGAATTGGAATACTTTATTCATGGTCATCGAGAAACAAATACTCAGCAGAGTCACAAAAATACTGCTCCAAGAAGGGGACACAACTTTGAAAAATGTTATAGGTTTCTACATTTGATCTGTAGGCTGTGCTGGTGGTTTTCTTGTAGGCAAAGTCTGTTTCCATCCTTATTATGCCCATGCAACACGCCCATCCTCGACACAGAGTTCATTATCAGTAACAAAGAAGTGTTTACTGAATAAATATGTACAATGTATGTTTAATAGAGGTTGTGTCTGATTAATTTTCTGGGCAGTGACATAAGGATGAAATAACAAGGCTGACTCTTTTAATTATTGGCAGTGTCCTGATCTCCCGCCCCAGAGGGAAAATATTAGGAGGAGACTGGGGCATGTTTGTATTCCTAGGACCTAGGACAGTATCCCGGAAGTGATACATTCTCAGAAATGATGCATGAAATAAGCAAATGATAAATGAAAGTGAATACCAAGTGTTCTCTGTCTATCTGGAAAAGTGTTGACTTCAAAACTTTTCACAACTTTAAATATATTGTACCTTTTGGTACCTAAATTACTTCTGGGTTGTTTTTGCACATTTTTTTCAAATTTAGAAAAATGAGAATGCAGAAGAGTCTCCAAAAGAAGATAAAATTATCTGCCATGTAGACTTGAGGAAAACAAAAACAGAGGAAACTTTCTGGATGCCTTTGATGGAGATTTGTTTTCCCCAGCAGCAGTAACTTCTTTGAGGAGTCTGATTCTCCTGGTGTTTTCCTGCAACTTAGCTTAGTAATTATGACTGACTTTCTGTATCTCCTCTGCTAAATCAGGGTAATGAATGCTACTTAAAGTTCTCATTTTTGCTCTAATTTACAAACCTTTAGAGCATTCAGTTCCTTTTACTGCCTCCTTGATATTGTAATTTGCAACAACAGGTCCTTATTCTGAAAGCAGTTTATTTAAAGATACCTCATTTACTCTGCTTTTCAGTGTGTTATTACTGAACAATGCTTTTTGAGCTTAATTATCCTTGTCATCTTTTGACATACATGTGCAATCGCTGATATTTTTAGTGTGCTATTAATATGACTAAATTGTATTGTGTGTTTTATCGGGTGGATGTGTTATTACACAGTTACCTTTCAGATTTATATCTCTAATCTCAAAAAATAATGAGCATTCATATTTCTTTAAAAGTTAACAAAATGCCAACAAGGTAATTATAAGTATAAATAAACCAAAGCCAAGTGATTTTGAAGAAATTTTATGATCTAATATTGGTGTCAGAAAGGGGAAGAGATAGGAAGGAAGTCATTCTAGGAGACTTATTCTACCATAATGTAGGAAAACAACTAGTTTATCTCTGGTCTTCTTTTCATGATAGAATATTACTGATCAATGAGAAAGTACCCCTACTGATATAGTTTGGATATTTATTTGTTTATTTTTTATTGAGATATAAGTGACATATAATGAAGCTGTAGAACTTGTTGAGTTGATTTGGTTATATGTTGCAATATGATTACCACCATAGCATTAGTTACCTCTATCATGTCAGGTAATTATCATTTCTTTGCTGTGGTGAGACCATCTAAGGCCAAATCTCTTGGCAGCTTTGAAGTATTATAGTCTATACAGTATTGTTGACTATAATTACAGTGTTGTGCATTAGATTCCCAGATCTTACTTATTTTCTGGTTGCACGTTTGTACCCTTTGACTAACATCTCAATTTTCCCACTCCTTAGTCCCTGGTAGCCACCACCCTAGTCTCTATTTCTGTGAGTTTGGTTAGTTCAGTTCAGTTCAGTTCAGTCACTCAGTCGTGTCCGACTCTTTGCGACCCCAGGAATTGCAGCACGCCAGGCCTCCCTGTCCATCACCAACTCCCGGAATTTACCCAATTAGATTCCCTTATAAGTGAGGTGGTATGGTATCTGTCTTTCACTGTTAGACATATCAGTTTGCTTAATGCCATTAAGATCCATCCATGTTGTCATAAATGGTAGGCTTTCTTTCTTTCTCATGGTTGAACTGTATCTGTCTACATCATACTTTATTCATTCTTTGATGAGCACTTAGGTTGTTTCCATATCTTGGCTCTTGTGAATAATGTTGCAATAGACATGGGAGTTTAGATACATTTTTGGTATCCTCTTTTCATCTCCTTTGGATGTTTACCCAGAAGTAGAATTGCTGGATTATGTGGTAGTCCTATTTTTAATTTTTTGAGGAAACTCATTCCAAGTTTTTCTAACATTTCTCACTTTCTCCTTCCCTTTTCTTTCATTCTGAATAGCTATGAAAATCTGTGAAACGTTTTGTATTTTGTTTCTGGAGTTTATTCATTAATTCACTCAACACATACTTATTGGGTGCCTGGTTTTCTGGGAACAAAATGGTGAGCTGAGCACCGAGGCTACAATGATAGGAGAATCCTAGTTCCCATGGAGCTTGCAATCTAGTGGAGGGAGGCTGGAAGTCATTGACTAATTGCAGTAATAAATCTATAATTGTAAGTTGGTATAGTACAACAAAGAAGATCATAGTTAATGAGAAGGTAAAATAAACTATCCTGAAATAGACTGAAGCCTTGGGCTCAGGGTCAAAGAAGATTCTTTGAGGAAATACAGTTTGAGCTGGGAGTGTAAGGTGAGTAGGAGGTGAGAAGTGAAAGGATGTGGGGAAGTGGGGACGCAGGATTTAAGCCCCATGACTGGAGAGGACATGAAATGATTGAGACCTTGAATGTAGGCAACAGCTGGAGCTCTGAATGGAAGGGATAGAGTGATGTTAGACATGACATGACAGGGAACTGGGCCCCAGATGATGCAAAACTTTAAAGGCCATGTTAAGAATTAGTTCTGTATCCTAAGAGCAGTGGGAGGAAGTCATAGAGTTTGTTCCATTCATTGGCCCTTAACTCTTTCTCCTCTCCTTTACTGTCTTCTGTGTACATGAATTATGGCTCTAATTAGGATATTGTGATGGTCAACCTCATGTGTCAACTTGATTGGGCCCCAGTGCTCAGATATTTGGTCAAATATTCTGAAAGTTTCTGTAGGGTGTTTTTAGATGAGAGGATCATTTTAACAAGCGGATTTGGAGTAAGGCATATTGCCCTCTGTCATTTGTGTCGGCTTTGTCCAATCAGTTGAGAACCTGAATAGAACAAAAATCTGACCTTCCCTTGTGCAGAAGGAAATTCGAGCAAACAGCCTTCAGATTTGAGCTGTATCATTGTTCTTCCCTGAGGCTCCAGCCTATCAGTCCACCCTGTAGATTTTGGACTTGCCAGCCTGCTCAATCACATGAGCCAATACCTTAAAATAAATCTCAATCTCTTTCTTTTTCTCTCTCTGTCTCTCTTTATAGACACACACATAGACATAGACATATATATACACATATTCATATATATATATACACACACATATACACACACTTATCCTATTTGTTCAATTTCTCTTAGGAACCTCGATTAATACAAATTTCATTACCTCCTTAAAAATAGAGAATGTTTCATCATCTTTGCATGCTCCTAGTAGCTACTACTTTGTGAATGGTAACTGTTCAGAAAAGTGGCATTTTGGTAAGGATATTTGTATTATACTATATGTATATATGAAGTGAAGAAGTCGCTTAGTCGTGTCCGACTTTTTGTAACCCCATGGACTGTAGCCTATCAGGCTCCTCCATCCATGGAATTTTCCAGGCAAGAGTACTGGAGTGGGTTGCCATTTCCTGCTTCAGGGATCTTCCCGACCCAGGGATCGAACCCAGGTCTTCCGCATTTTAGGCAGACGTTTCTACTGTCTGAGCCACCAGGGACGCATATGCATATGGTACTATGTATATATAATACCATACTGTACTATATATACTAGGCATTAGCATTGGCACTTGGGTTTCACGACTTGCTTTGGATAGCATTAGAGAAAATATTTATTGAATTGGAGGATAAATCTTTCCCCTTGACCTACCCTGGGATCTACATGCTTATGAGTCTGGTAAATTCATTATGGAGAAAAATGTTTTGTTTTCATAATTTTATTTATCTTATAATTTTTCCTGTGCTGGGTCTTCTTTGCTGCATGGGCTTTTCTCTAGTTGAGGGGAGCGGGGGCTACTCTCTAGCTGTGGTACACAGGCTTCTCAGTGTGGTGGCTTCTCTTGTTGCAGAGCAAAGGCTTGATAGCTGTGGCACATGGGATTAGTTGCTCCACGGCATGTGGGATCTTCCTGGACCAGGGATCAAACCCGTGTCTCTGACATTGGCAAGCAGATTCTTTACCAGTGAGCCACCTTTGGATTGTTAAAGTTGACCCCAGATTAGGCATGCTTTGACTAAAACTTCAGTGACATGGGCTTTGTTTTCAAGAAGTTTCCCTATATAGTTTTTTAAAATTAATTTTCACTGGAGTATCGTTGCTTTACAATATTGTGTTAGTTCCTACTGTAAAGCAAAATGAATCAGCCATACACATACATACATCCCCTCTCTTTTGGACTTCTTTCCCATTCAGGTCACCGCAGAGCTAATATTAAGTAGAGTTCTCTATGTTCTGCAGTATATATTCACATTAGTTACCTATTTTATACTATAAAGTTATCTATTTTATGATATTCAGGCGATCCAACAACTGTGTAGAAAGTTGCCAAATGTTTGTTGTAGGTTGTAGAGAAGAAGAAACTATCTGTGTTATCCAGAACAGATCCACTCAAGATGCATTTGATGAATCAGTCCTGGTCTACAAACCGAATTTGGCTAGTCTGCACAGAGATAAGCACAGATATTGAGAATAAACATGAAGAAACTTGCAGCAATTGAACAGAGTAATTTTATGTTTGTTGATATAATTTTTAAAAAGTGAACATGCATTTTATATGCCCCTTTAAATATAATTTTCTGGTAGTTAATTTTAATTGGGCATTACAAAAGTATTGCTCTGTGGTGAACTGAAAATTAAAAAAAATAAAGAATCAAAAAATCTGGTCAATCACTGTAGGTAGTTTGAGAAACACTGTCTCAAGTGGTTGAGTAACGGTTCTTGGGGAAGAGCAACCGATCAGAAGAGATCAGGGCCGGGAGCAAAAAATGGTGTTTTTTAAAGGAAGCAACATCATGAACAAAGGCAGTTGACTCTTTCAATGACAGTTTATTGCCAGATGGTAAAGTGCTACGGAGGAGCTGAACTCAGCAAATTGGTCATATTCTGTACCTTGAGAGGGCATTCCAGCTGGGTCTCAATTTTTCTATGAGTTGTATTAATCCATTTCTACACAGGAGTGTTAGTCTGAAGGTTGACCTTCAGGTGATGATGAGGGTCTATCACTTGGCAGAGAGAACTCTATTCTGTGTCTGCAGTAAGCCAAAGCTCATTCATTTTTGCCACTTATTATTTCTTTGAAAGGTAATACTCTCTCTGTCCTCCCTTCTTACCCTTCCCCTCAAATATTAGAGGAACTTAAGAATACCATTTGATTTAATCTCATCTAGGAAAAAGAGGACATTTGTCAGGGTCAAAGAACTCCTGTCAGATTTGTTTTCTTTACGGTGTGTCCATCATAATGAGTTATTAAAATGATGATTTTTCTGAAAGGTATATTGCTTAGTCTCCCAAGAGATTTCTGAAGTAATGCTGTAGGCTCAAAAGCAAAAATTTCCATCCCAGCAGAGAGGATGCTTATAAAACTAACACTTTAGGATTTTGAGCAAGTAGCTGGGACACCAGGTGGGACAAAATGGTTTTATAAAAATGGCAGATATATATTATGGATATGACATTGCTTTCCCTTAAGTTATCGAAGCGACCATTTACCTAAACTGAATAACACTCCTTTCCTCCTCCCTGGTGAGTTGTGCATGCACAACGTTTTAGACAAATTGAAATCAGGTGAATTCTAGTTTGAAAAGGATAGATGATGATGCAAAATTGAAGGGTTATTCTAGTTGGTCTATTTTGCTTGTTGTTGCTATTGTTTACATCTTTAACACTTTTTCTTTTCTCTTTTATGATTTGGTATTCTGGGCAGTATTTCTCTTTCTTTGTTTATTTCATTTAGTAATATGTCTGTAACAAATATTATTCTCTTGGAAGGCTGTTGAACTATTGGTTATTCCAGTAAAGTGTTGTTCAGTGACCTGTGCTGTGAACATGTAAGAACAGTTCTCAAATCTGTTTGTTCATCAGAATGACCTGTGGGTGGATGGGTAGGATCTATCTATTTATTTATTTATACAACAATAACTGTAATAATAATAATAGTTGGCCTAATCCTATTAAATCAGATTCTTTTCTGGGATGGGACTTGTGCATAGATACTTTTTCAAAGTGTTCAACGTGGTTATATGGAGCAGACCAGGATTGGCTCCCTGGGTTGGGAAGATCCTCTGGAGAAGGGAAAGGCTACCCACTCCAGTATACTGGCCTAGAGAATTCCATGGACTGTATAGTCCACGGGGTAGCAAAGAGTTGGACATGACTGAGTGACTTTCACTTTCAAGATTGAAAGCCATTAGCTGAAAGTAGAGTCACTTGAAGAGCTTGTTGTATTGTAGATTGCTGACCCACCTACTGCTCCCACCTTCCCCCACCCCAGAATTTCTAATTTGGTCAGGTTGGGATGGAGACCCTAGCTTCTATACTTCCGACAATGTCCCACATAATGATCATGATGATCCTGAGATTCTACTTTGAAGACCATGGTCTTAAAAGATCTGAACAGACTAATACGTTATTCATAGTCCTGATTAGAAGGATTTGGGAAAAATGGGGGCTGAAGTTGGTCTTGAAGAATAAGTAGAACTTGGATGGATGTAGGGACAAGGCATTGCAGTCAGAAGCAAAGATTTAAAAACCAGATGCCAAGAGACATAGAACTAATTCCTGCCTGCCCCCTACCCCCAATTTACAGATTTATATTTTGTAATGAATCAGCATGGTTTGTTCCTTTAAAGATGGTACCAGTTAGCAATGCTGCAGTTTAAAACTGTTCTTCATATAATCAACATTCTGTCAACAAATTATGCTCTGCACATAGAATATGCTCAAAATGAGAGCTTTTCAGTTATCCAGTATTTGTTATTTATTCATTTATCTATTTTATCTATTCTTATTCTGTGATAGGCACTGTTCCAGGTGCCTGAGATAGGAATTTAAAAGGGTGTAGGGTCTAGTGCAGGGTCAACCACCTTTTTTCTGTGAAGGACCAGAGAGTGAATATGTTAGATTTTGTAGTTCAGGAGGAAAATCAAGGACATTGTATGGGTACTTACAGAACTGCTCAGATTTGACAGTATTAGCTCCTGTGCTGTACAAGAGCCAGGTTTATGCCAAATTTAGGTGCAGGCTGAAGTCTATCTACTGCTGGTCAAGTGAGAGAGACACACACATTAATAAAACACAGAAATACAAGACAAGATTACATTTTGTTCAGTAAAATAAAGAACAAGCACAAGTTCTATGAGGGAAGTCAAGAGGTGATCTTACTGAGTTTGGCAAAGAAGGTCAAGGAAGGCAGCTTTGAAGAAGAGGCATTGCCACTGAGACCTGAAGGGTGAGTTTGGAAGTCAGGGAGGTAAACCCCACGGAGAGGACGGAGCAGAGTGTCAAGCGGAAGATGGAGGGACCGAGGGAGGGCGGCTGGCGTGGAGCGAAGCGTCAAGGTGGGTGGTGGTAGGAGGTGGGGTCCGAGAAAAGGCAGGTGCCTGAGTTGGTACTGGAACACTTTGTGTTTTCAGATAGCAGAGATATTACCACCATTCCTAACCTGAGTGGACAGAGCAGGCTGTAAACTGATAACTGCTAAAACAGTAGAGAGAGAGAATGTGTTCATGTTTTAGTAAAGGAGTGAGGGAGAAATTCATTGAGTTAATAACCAGATTGCCGGAGGAATTTCCTGATGGGAAGAAAAAGGATTCGTCTACTTCAGTTTTGTGTGGTTGATAGGGAGCAAGTGATGGAGTACAGAGGGGAAAAAAACTGCATTTAATTCGTGTGTGCAAAGCCAGGCAGTACAACTAGAATACTTCATACACAAAGAATATGCTGCTATGTGGCTCAGATGGTAAAGAGTCAGCCTGCGATGCAGGAGACCTGGGTTCCCTCCCTGGGTTGGGAAGACCCCCTGAAGGAGGGCATGCCAACCCGATTCAGTATTCTTGCCTGGAGAATTCCATGGACACAGGAGCCTGGCAGGCTACAGTCCATGGGGTGACAAAGAGTCAGACATGACTGATTGAGTAAGCACATTCCCAATTAGGAAAAAATGGAGGCATACATATATTTATTAATTGTAGCATTTATTTCTTTTTAAATTGGATATAGTTGTTTTATAATGTGTTAGTTTCAGACGTACAGCAAAGTGATTCATTTACACACACACACACACACACACATATTTATCTCTTTTCCAGATTCTTTTCCCCTATGCTGCTGCTGCTGCTAAGTCGCTTCAGTCGTGCCCGACTCTGTGCGACCCCATAGACGGCAGCCCACCAGGCTCCCCTGTCCCTGGGATTCTCCAGGCAAGAACACTGGAGTGGGTTGCCATTTCCTTCTCCAGTGCATGAAAGGGAAAAGTGAAAGTGAAGTCGCTCAGTCGTGTCCGACTTTACGCGACCCCATGGACTGCAGCCTACCAGGCTCCTCCATCCATCGGATTTTCCAGGCAAGAGTACTGGAGTGGGGTGCCATTGCCTTCTCCGTCTTTTCCCCTATAGACTATAAAATATTGAATATCGTTCCCAGTGCTATACAGTAGGTCATGGTTGGTTATCTACTTTATATATATATATATATATATATATATATATATATATATATACAGAATACTGGAGTGTGTGGACTTTCCCTTCTCCAGGGGATCTTCCCAACCCAGGGATTGAACCCAGGTCTCCTTCACTGCAGGTGGATTCTTTACCAGCTGAGCTATGAGGGAAGCCCTATTTTGTATATAGCAATGTATATCAGTTAATCTCAAATTCCTAATTATTCTTCCTCTTCTCTTTCACCTCTTGTAACCATAAATTTGCCTTCCACTTCTCTGGGTCTCTTTCTGTTTGCTAAATAAGTTCTGTTGTATCCTTTTTTGGAAGATTTCACATATAAACAATATCAGATGGTATTTGTCTTTCTCTTTCTGGCTTACTTTGTCCAGTAATCTCTAGGCCCATCCATGTCACTACAGATGGCATTATTTCATTCTCTTTATGGTTGAGTAGGATTCCGTTGTGTGTATATGTGTGTGTGCGTGTATGCCGCATCTTTATCCATTCATCTGTCGAGATACTTGGTAAACTGCCCGAAGCAATGCTGTGGTGCACAGTAGAACTAGAATTTAAATGTGTATTCTGATTCCAGAACTCAGGCTATTATTGGCCAGGGTAGGGGGATATCAAGAAACAAGGGGAATGACTAGGAGGGAGTATAATTTGTTTCTTGCCTGAGGTCAACTAGCCTTTTAGAAGATGTGCATCCAAGACGGCAAGTATCTAGCAGTGATTTTTTTCCCTGTATTTCTCTATCTCTGGCAGATATTATTAAACATTTCTTTGTTAGTTCCTCTGAATCTCTGAATCCTTCTGCACACAGCAATGTAATGTATCCCCCCAAAAGATAAATGTTCATCGTACCTGGTATGAATAAAATGCCTGAATGTTGTGCTGAAGAAGTAGAAATTGTGCAGCTCTTGGCTGATGTGGTTAGCAAGTCCAGGAAATGCCATATGAGTGGAGTCCAGACTTTTTCAAGACATTCCTTTGTACTTGCTTTTCCTGCCTTCCTTCCCCTCTACCTCCTGGCAAACTTCTTCTCTGTGTTAATGGTTGGCAAACCTTTTCTCTGTAATGGGCCAAATAGCTGCCATAGATCATGTATCAGTGAAGGAGGATGTCTGGGTACCGATGCTGCGCTAAGTCGCTTCCATCATGTTCGCCTCTTTGTGACCCCATGTACCATAGCCCACCAGGTTCCTCTGTCCATGGGACTGTCGAGGCAAGAATACTGGAGTGGGTTTCTATGCCCTTCTCCACGGGATCTTCCTGACCCAGGGATCGAACGCATGTCTCTTACATCTCCTGCATTGGCAGGTGGATTCTTTACCATTAGCACCACCTGGGAAGCCCCTGTGTACCAATGAATCTTCGTTAAAAATAAAAAGGACAACAGAGCAGATTTGGCCTATGCGCTGTAGATTGCTGTCTCCTGCCCTAGACTCAGAGGAAACTGTAAGGATATATTGGGAGAAGTTTTTAGGTATTCCCCTCATGTTTTGTTTTTGGATCATATTTCAGGCATTTAGTATAATCATCATTTAGTATAATATTATCTTTATGGAGCTCTTTCTCTGCAAAGGTATTGGGTTGGCCAAAAAGTTCATTTGGGTCTTTCCGTGTTATTTGAATGAGACTTTTGGCCAACTCAAAACACTTTTTACCCTGTTGTGGTCTCATCAATGGGATCAATACATACTGACTTTCATTTACCAGTTGTCCAATACAGGATTTGGCAGGTATCTCGTGAAAATTGAATGAGAGAGTTGCTGTTGTTCAGTCACTCAGTTGTGTACAACTTTCTGTGACCCTATGTGCTGCAGCATTCCAGGCTTTCCTGTCCTTCACCATCTCCTGGAGTTTGCTCAAACTCATATCTGTTGAGTTGGTGAGGCCATCCAACCATCTCATCCTCTGTCATCCCTTCTCCTCCTGCCTTCAATCTTTCCCAGAATCAGAGTCTTTTCTAATGAGTCAGTTCTTGCATCAGGTGGACAAAGTATTGGAGTTTCAGTTTCAGTATCAGTCCTTCCAATGAATATTTAGGACTGATTTCCTTTAGGATTGATTGATTTGATCTCCTTGCCATCCAAGGGACTCTCAAGAGTCTTCTCCAACACCACAGTTCAAAAGCATCAATTCTTTGGTGCTGAGCTTTCTTTATGGTCCAGCTCTCACATCCATACATGACTGCTGGAAAATCCATAGCTTACACTATACGAATCTTTGTTGTAAAAGTAATTTCTCTGCTTTTAAATATGCTGTCTAGGTTTCTCATAGCTTTTCTTCCAAGGAGCAAGTGTCTTTTAATTTCATGGCTGCGGTCACCATCTGCAGTGATTTGGAGCCCAAGAAAATAAAGTCTCTCACTGTTTCCATTGTTTCTCCATATATTTGCCATGAAATGATGGGACTGGATGCCATGATCTTCGTTTTTTGAATGTTGAGTTTTAAGCCAACTTTTCCCCTGTCCTCTTTCACCTTCATCAAGAGGCTCTCCTCTTAGCTTTCTGCCTTAAGGGTGGTGTCATCTACATATCTGAGTTTATTGATATTTCTCCTGGCAATTAGTTACTAAGTCATGTCCAACTCTTGTGACCCTATGGACTGTAGCCTGCCAGGCTCCTCTGTCCATAGGATTCTCCAGGCAAGAATACTGGAGTGGGTTGCCATTGCCTTTTCCAAGGAATCTTCCAAACTCAGGAATAGACCCTGGGTCTCCTGCATCGCAGGAAGATTCTTTATGGGCTGATCTATGAGGGAAGTGAATAAGGCAGTGGAAGAGCATATTTTCTGAAAATGGCCAAACATTTCCAGTCTCACATACCCTTCTCAAAACACATCACATTCCATCAAGAGGAGGATCTGTTCCTTCCCTTCTCCTTGAAACTAGGTTGGACGTGGTGACTGCCTAAACTAATAGCGTGGGCTGGAAACCATGCCTCGTGATGTTGACACATGGCTTCCGTGTGGTGCCTCCTTCTCTCTCCTGGTCTATCTCCTTCTCCCTCCTACCCCTCCTTCTCACTTTCTTCCTCTCAGGATTCATGTCCTTGGATTTCAGCATCCATGCTGAGAGGAAACCCAAATTACCCAAATGGAGAAAACTGCAGGTACTGATCCACATACAGAAGGATTGAGATCTCCCTGGTTGGCAGCTCTTGTCAACCCCCTGACAGGCAAGGCAGGAGCCTTCAGGGGTCCCAAGAGCCAAATTCAGCAGCTACCTGTTTGTGTAAATAAACTTTGATGGGGCCACAGCCTCATGCATTCATTGATGCACTCTTAATTGCTGCTTCTGCTCTGGACCAGCAAGACTGAAGAGTCCTGATGGAGACAGTATTTACAGCTTCCAAAGCTGAAAACACTAGCTGGCTCACTACATAAAAATTTGCTGATTCTGCCTCATAGCTTCAAAGCCCCACACATCTGGATCAGGGTCCAACCTCCTAGTCGGCAGAACTCATGAGTAGAGTGAGTGTTTGCTGTGTCACATAGTGAGACTGGAGAGAAATTTGTTATGCGCTCAGAGTACTTAAAACACAGATGAACACAGTTTCTGAAAATGTCCAAGCTTATGTTTGTTAAAATACAAGAAGGCCTAAACCTCTCCTCTGTACTCCCTGTTCCTCATTCCCTAACACACACACACCCGTTTAGAACTTTGTAGTTTTCAGGTTGTATCTAAGATTAAGGAACAGTACCACGTCTATCCCTCTTGGTGTTTTGAAAACTGGGTTATCTTTTCCTTCTAGAAAGCAAATAATACTATCAGGGACCTGATTTGACCTAAGAAATGGAAAGATTTTGCTCATGGAGAAGCTGAGTCTTATTTCACAGTTATTCTTTGTCTCTCTTTCCCCGTAAGACTCTTGAATAGATGAGCAACCACCTCCAAAACACGTAACAGTGACAACAGGGGCTCATAGTTCATGGGGATAGGGGTGTCATTAAAATACCCTGAATCGTCTTCTATGTTTTCTCCTTTTGCCATTCATCAAAATGAAAGGTTTTCGTGAAAAGAGTTAGAGGCCATAAAATCAAATATATTGTAGCATTCCCTTTGAAATGTTTTAAACATTCTTAAAACTAGTACTGTTTGAGGTAAAAGGTCAGCTAATCATCATTTTCTTTAAAACTGATGTGAGTTTTATGAAACATTTGTCATAGCGCTGTCATTTAAGAGGGCACTGGACATCATTTTTCATTTTCTACATGTCCTTTTGCAGCTCGCAGTTGTCCTGCAACCACAAACATTATATATACATTCTTCTGTGTTTTATAATATTTTATGAACTTATTATTTTTATGAAATCTTATTGCTGAAATTTTACATAGAGGACAAATAGGTTTTTTTTTTCTTTTTTCTTATTTGGTTTTTTTTTGAAACTTTTGTGTTGGAGTATAGCTGATTGACAATGTTGTGGTAGTTTGGGGGGGATAGCTGCAAAGGGACTCAGTCATACATATATGCATGTGTTCATTCTCCCCTGAACTCCCCTTCCATCCAGGCTGACACATAACATTGAGCAGAGTTCCTTGTGCTATAAAGTAGGTCCTTGTTACGTATCCATTTTAAATACAGCAGTGTGTACATGTCCATTCCAAACTCCCTAACTATCTCTTCCCCCTCATCCTTTCTCCCTGGAAACCATAAGTTCATTCTCTAAATCTGTGAGTCTATTTCTGCTTTATAAATAAGTTCATTTGTATAATTTCAGATTCCGCATAAAAGTTCTATCATACGGTATTTCCGTTTGACTTACTTCACTCAGTATGGCGATCTCTAGAATGGACAAATACTGATAATGTACAAGGGCTCACATAGTTTTTTGTAAGTTGTAAAGATAGAGTAAATTCTCCTTTGATTCAGAATTTAACAAACGATGGAGAATTTAAATATTGCTGTCTCATTTTCTTCAATTTCTCGTGTTCGACTCAGACTATGGGCCAAAGAAATGTTCTTAGAAAGCTTGTTTTGAACCTGGCTTTCCTATTCTAGTTTATCTGGTATTTCTATGAGATGAGGGTGAAGAGTAGGGGTGTGTGAGTGTGTGTGTAAGAAAGAGTGGGAAACAGGGAGAGAGAAAGCAGGCCTTGCACAACACAGACGCATAGTTATTTTTAATTAAAAAGCTGAAATCTGAGTTGTCCATTACAGTTTCCAAGAACACCTTACAGTGACAATCTCCTGCTTCTTTCATTACCCCTTCTATCAGGCTATTGATTTGTTCTGTGGCTTTGAGAGTCGTGTGAGCTCTCCGTCAGGGATGAGGTAGCATTGTGGAGAAGAAGAGCTCTCCTATCATACTTGTCAAGGTTCCAACACCAAGTCTGCAACTTTTCAGTTCTTACTGTTTGGCAAGTTCTTTCAACTTTCTAAGCCACAGCCTCCTTCAATATCAATAACATGGGGCTAGCAATACTCATAGGGTTGTTGTGACGATTAATTGAGATACTCTTGTCTTAGCATCACGCTTGCTTGGCATTTAGTGAGCCCTGATAAATGGCTGTCACTAATTTTTCTGCCTCTACTAAGGTATTAGCTATGGGGGAAAAGGACTTGATTGTTTCAAAGAAACCATTAGAGAAGTCCACCTACTCAAAACTATTTCTCCTGTTTTGCACTGTGTTGTCTGTCATTTGACACATTTTGATGATTATTTACTTAGAATACAATTTCTGTTGTTGTTGTTTAGTTGCTAAGTTACCTCTGACTCTCTTGCAACCCCCTTAACTGTAACCCTCCTCTGTCCATGGGGTTTTCCAGGTAAGAATACTGGAGTGGGTTGCCATTTCCTTCTTCAGAGAGTCTTCCAGGACCAGGGATCAAACCCACATCTCCTGCATTGGGAGGCAGATTCTTTACCACTGAGCCACCTGGGAAGCCACATATCAAGTTACTGAGGTTACATGACATTGGACGGGTAGATTTTTCTAGAGGACGAAGTGTTGGGGGCGGGAAACAGGACAGGTCTGGATACTTCGGCACCTGGGTGTGTGTGTTGAAAACATGGAGGAAAAATATGCCAAAAATATTCAAGCTGCTTAAATGTCCCTTCTGAAGCAGGGTGCCTTGGGCAATGTTGATGCTCCATTTAGATCCCATCTGATGCCTTTTTTAACATTTTTGTGCGGTGTTTTCCTGCATGATTTTGATTCTATCAATCAATACCCACAGCATATGTTTGGAAGGCTTCCCCTGGGCTGCTGTAGTCACTGTATTCTCACAAATGCCCAGGACGTGCCTGGAGAGCTCTTAGCCAATGACTCATGGGTGCTCCCTGGTGAGGACAAGTCTGAGGCACAGCCTATAGTCCAGAGTTCCCTGTGGAATTGGGCTGAACATAACCTGTCACAGATTTTGGATGAGATCTCACTTTTGTTTGGCTGCCGCTTCTTCCCTGTCAGGCTTACCAGTCTCCCCTGGAAACTCCTTCTTAATGAATTACTTGCACACCAATATTTATTAAGGATCTGCTTCTGGGGAACCTGATCCAAGACAATGTGCAAATAAATATGGTTTTCTGTTATGTAAGCAGTTGACACCAGGAGAGAGCTTCAGTTTTTAGAGACTGATAAATGATACAGTGATAAGCTGTTGTGGTGGGACCTTGAAAGTCTAGCATGAGTTCTGTTAAGGAGATCTTGAAGTAAAGAAGTAGTTCTTATCTCACATAATAGATTTACGGGAACTTGCATGATGGGGCACTCAGAAAGAGAAAAAAAAATCAGGAAGATGGAGAAAAGAGTGAAAATCGCTCAGTCATGTCTGACTCTTTGTGACCCCATGGACTATACAGTCCGTGGAATTCTCCAGGCAAGAATACTGGAGTGGCTAGCCCTTTCCTTCTCCAGGGGATCTGCCCAACCCAGGGATCAAACCCAGGTCTCCCGCATTGCAGTAACTCTTTATCAGGTGAGTCAAGAGGAGAAAAGAGAGGTGGAACCAAACAACGCAGAGGCTCAAACAAACTTCCTGCTGAAGTTTTGTCCCATATGACTCCAAAGTGGGGTGGCCCTCATTTAGTTCTTTGGTTTATTTATTCATATATTTTTGGCTATGCTGGGTCTTTGTTGATGTGCACAGATTCTTCATTGCTGAACGTGGGCTTTCTCTAGTTGCAGTGAGCAGGACCTTCTCTCTAGTTGGAGTGCGCAGGCTTATTCTGTGGTGGCTTCTCTTGTTATGGAACTCCAGGATGCACGGGCTTCAGTAGTTGTAGCACATGGACGTAGTTGCTCTGTGGCATGTGAATCTTGGTTCCTGGACCAGGGATTGAACCAGTGTCCTTTTCACTGGACAAAGATTCCAAAGATTCTAAACCACGGGGCCACCAGGGAAGTCCTTCTCATTCAGTTGCCTATTTGTAAATCTTTTCTTCTTCCTCTTGCTTCCTCACCCCCACAACCACCCTATGTCTGTTACAGCCCTGGGCAAGTGAAATTGAGGGGAGCAAAGACAGGAGGTGGTATCCATTATGGAGAATCTTGGAGTAAAATTACTACAAAATTAGACTTATAAAGTGAACTAATTCATTAGAATCAGAAACATGAAACCACAGGTGATTCAAAGAAAGAAGCACACCACCTGTCAAATTCCCTGAGCATTCTGGACGGTAGACAGATGTTGCATTATTTATTATGTGGAGCACTAACCGATTTTAATTGTAGAGGCCTGGGTGAACCCAGCTGATATCTGGGTTCCGCTTGTTTTTCTGTTGTACTGAATGGTCTGTAGTTAGCTCTGCAGGAAGCAAATATTTCTAGTCCTTTAACCTCAAAGTCTTTCTTTCTACCTTTTTGGATTGGTACAACCTTAGGAAGGGGCTAAAAATAGGGTGAGAAAGAAAACTCATTTATTGATAATCTGTGTAGGGCAGGGGAGAAGGGTGCATTGAAATATCCCCTTTCACATGAAAGGGAGAAAATGAGTGAATTTAATTACCATGATTAGAACCAATTAAGTAGCTAATTATGCTCTTGAGACCAAAAGGCCATTTGTAGGGTTTCTAACTCCAAATACTTAAAAAGCAAGGTGGAAAGGATAACTCCCCATATGCAGTCAGTATCTGCTACTCTGTAAGAGCCACTACAATAAAGGTGTTGTTGGAACCTAGTGGAAAGAGGTCATGAACACTCTTAGGATTATTCATCACTTTCCCATGCCACAGGGTCTTTATCTGGCTACTGGGCAAAGTTTTCTCTCTAATATCCAACCTACTTTATAAAGTTGTCATGAGAATCAAATGAAAGAATTTGATAATTTCCCAAAGGCAGTGATCAGAGGCTAGCTTCCAGTGGTAATGCTGATCCTTGCTAGCATGAAAACTTGGACATAGAACTTTCTTTAGCTTCTTTTTTCTCCCCCAGTTATGTTCTCATCTGTGTCATAAACCAGCTTGGCATCCTTCTGGAGAAACTATCTCCATCCATATGCCTGTCTTTGTCTACATCTACACCTACATCTATATCCACATTGATGTGTCTTAACATTTGCCGAACAATTGCACTCATCTCACACGCTAGTAAAGTAATGCTCAAAATTCTCCAAGCCAGGCTTCAGCAATACGTGAACTGTGAACTTCCAGATGTTCAAGCTGGTTTTAGGAAAGGCAGAGGAACCAGAGATCAAATTGCCAATATCCGCTGGATCATCGAAAAAGCAAGAGAGTTCCAAAAAAACATCTATTTCTGCTTTATTGACTATGCCAAAGCCTTTGACTATGTGGATCACAATAAACTGTGGAAAATTCTGAAGGAGATGGGAATACCAGACCATCTGACCTGTCTCTTGAGAAACCTGTATGCAGGTCAGGAAGCAGCAGTTAGAACTGGACATGGAACAACAGACTGGTTCCAAATAGGAAAAGGAGTACATCAAGGCTGTATATTGTCACCCTGCTTATTTAACTTATATGCAGAGTACATCATGAGAAATGCTGGGCTGGAAGAAACACAAGCTGGAATCGAGATTGCCAGGAGAAATATCAATAACCTCAGATATGTGGATGACACCACCCTGATGGCAGAAAGTGAAGAACTAAAGAGCCTCTTGATGAAGGTGAAAGAGGAGAGTGAAAAAGTTGGCTTAAAGCTCAACGTTCAGAAAACGAAGATCATGGCATCTGGTCCCATCACTTCATGGGAAATAGATGGGGAAACAGTGTCAGACTTTACTTTTTTGGGCTCCAGAATCACTGCTGATGGTGACTGCAGCCATGAAATTAAAAGACGCTTACTCCTTGGAAGGAAGGTTATGGCCAACCTAGATAGCATATTGAAAAGCAGAGACATTACTTTGCCAACAAAGGTCTGTCTGGTCAAGGCTATGGTTTTTCCAGTGGTCATGTATGGATGTGAGAGTTGGACTGTGAAGAAAGCTGAGCGCCAAAGAATTGATGCTTTTGAACTGTGGTGTTGAAGAAGACTCTTGAGAGTCCCTTGGACTGCAAGGAGATCCAATCAATCCATCCTAAAAGAGATCAATCCTGGGTGTTCATTGGAAGGTCTAATGTTGAGGCTGAAACTCCAATACTTCGGCCACCTCATGCGAAGGGTTGACTCATTGGAAAAGACCCTAATGCTGGGTAGGATTGGGGGCGGGAGGAGAAGGGGGCGACAGAGGATGAGATGGTTGGATGGCATCACCGACTCGATGGACATGGGTTTGGGTAGACTCCGGGAGTTGGTGATGGACAGGGAGGCCTGGCGTGCTGCAATTCATGGGGTCGCAAAGAGTCGGACACGACTGAGTGACTGAATTGAACTGAACATTTGCAGTGTTAAGTTGCTCAGTCATGTCTGACTCTTTTCGACCTCATGGACTGAAGCCCACCAGGCTCCCCTATCCATGGGATTTCCCAGGCAAGAATACTGGAGTGGGTTGCCATTTGCTTCTCCAGTTGATCTTCCTGATCCAAGAATCGAACCTGTATCTCCTCCTTGACAGGTGGATTCATTTGCATAGTCTATAAATTTCTTAAAACATATAATATAGAAATTTAAGTATAGATCATTAATTACTAAGTGTATATGCCTGAAATTTCTTCAGTAAGGACTACATTCTTTGAGTTATTTAAGACACGTTTTATAAACTATGAGTCCTCTTTAACAGGAAATGTGTAGCTCATCCACTAGCCACCCACCTGTATACTAATGGACAACATGACTACTTCATCATAACATTCCTTGCTACTGAGTCCAGAAGCAGTCTCAGAGCCTTTCTCCACACTGGAAATAAGATGATAGTCACAGTTGATATTTGAATAGAAGAATGCTTGCAATTCCTGTTCTAAACTTGTCAACTCTTAGCATGAAAGCATGAATGAATTTTTACATCCTTGTTGAGGAGAGCTTGCTAGGAGGATTTTATGGCAGGAAGGGGAAAGACAAGCTAATTGAACCATTGATGCCATCCAACTATCTCACCCTCTGTCATCCCCTTCTTTTCCTCTCCTCAGTCTTTCCCAGCATCAGGGTCTTTTCTAATATGTTGGCTCTTAGCATCAGGTGGCCAAAGTATTGGAGCTTCAGCTTCACAGCATCAGTCCTTCCAATGAATATTCAGGGTTGCTCTCCTTTAGGTTTGCCTGGTTTGATCTCCTTCCAGTCCAAGGGACTCTCAAGAGTCTTCTCCAGTGCCCCAATTAGAAAGCATCAGTTCTTCAGTGCTCAGCCTTCTTAATGGTTGAACTCCCACATCTGTACATGACAACTGGAAAAACCATTGCTTTGATGATACAGGACATGAAAAAAGCCCAGGCTTTGGACTCTAGCATATCTCACTTCAAATATCAGCTCTGTCACTCATGGCTGTGTGTCCTAGAGCAAAAGCTCCTCACCTAACTCTTTTTAAAGTAAGGATAACAACAATATCCTGTAGAGCTGTAGAAGGACTTTGAACTAAAATAATTGCTGTTGTTGTTTAGTCACTAAATCCTGTGCAACTCTTTTACTAGGCCATGGGCTGCAGCCTGCCAGGCTCCTCTGTCCATAGGATTTCCCAGGTAGGAATACTAGAGAGGATTACCATTTTCTTCTCCAGGGGATCTTCCCGACTCCGGGATCGAACTAGAGTCTCCTGCACGGGTAGGTGAATTCTTTGCCACTGAGCTACCTGGGAAGCCCAAACTAAAATATATGAAGTGCCTAATTCAGTATCTCACATGTAGTAAGTGCTCACAAAAGTAGTCTATGCTTGCATCTTCTAGGACTCCTTCAAGCCTTTCAAAATTGACATGGAAACACACACAGGCTCTTACTGTAAACAAAAGAGTCTGCAATGCATTATTTGGATGTGATCTCAAAAAAAGAATGATCTCTGTTCATTTCCAAGGCAAACCATTCACTATCACAGTAATCCAAGTCTATGCTCCAACTATTAATGCTGAAGAAGCTGAAATTGAATGGTTCTACTAAGACCTATAAGACCTTCTAGAACTAACACCAAAAAAAGATGTCCTTTTCATTATAGAGGACTGGAATGCAAAAGTAGGAAGTCAAGAGAGACCTGGAATAATAGGCATGTTTGGCATTGGAGTACACAATGAAGCAGGGCAAAGGCTAACAGTTTTGTCAGAGAATGCACTGGTCATAGCAAACATGCTCTTCCAACAACACAAGAGACAACTCTACACAAACAAATGCAAAAAGGCAAAATGGTTGTCTGAGGAGGCCTTACAAATAGCTGAGAAAAGAGAAGTGAGGGCAAAGGAGAGAAGGAAAGATATCCCCATCTGAATGCAGAGTTCCAAAGAACAGCAAGGAGAGGTAAGAAAGCCTTCTTAAGAGAACAATGCAAAGAAATAAAATAAAACAATAAAATGGGAAAGACTCGAGATCTCTTCAAGAAAATTAGAGATACCAAGGGAACATTTCAGGCAAAGATGAGCACAATGAAGGACAGAAATGGTATGAACCTAACAGAAGCAGAAGATATTAAAAAGAGGTGGCAAGAATACGCAGAAGAACTATACAAGAAAGATCTTCATGATCCAGATAACCATCATGGTGTGATCACTCACCTAGAGGCAGACATCCTGCAGTGTGAAGTCAACTGGGCCTTAGGAAGCATCACTACAAACAAAGCTAGTGGAGGTGATGGAATTCCAGTTGAGCTATTTCAAATCCTAAAAGATGATGCTGTGAAGGTGCTCCACTGAATATGCCAGCAAATTTGGAAAACTCAGCAATGGCCACAGGATTGGAAAAGGTCAGCTTTCATTCCAATACCAAAGAAAGGCAGTGCTAAAGAATGTTCAGACTTCTGCACAACTGCACTCATTGCACGTGCTAGGAAAGTAATACTCAAAATTCTCCAAGCTAGGCTTCAACAGTACGTGAACTGAGAACTTCCAGGTGTTTAAGCTGGGTTTAGAAAAAGCAGAGAAACCAGAGATCAAATTGCCAACATCCACTTGATCATAGAAAAAGCTAGAGAATTCAGGAAAAACATCTACTTCTGCTTCACTGACTATGCTTTGATTGTGAGCACAAATTGTGGAAAATTCTTAAGAGACGGGAATACCAGACTACCATACCTGCCTTCTGTGAAACCTGTATGCAGGTCAAGAAGCAACAGTTAGAACTGGACATAGAACAACTGACTGATTCAAAATTGGTAGAGGAATTCATCAAGGCTGTGTATTGTCACCCTGCTTATTTAAGTTAAACACAGAGTACATCATGCAAAATGCTGGGCTGAGAGAAGCACAAACTGGAATCGAGATTGCAGGGAGAAATATCAATAACCTCAGATATGCAGATGACACCACCCTTAAGGCAGAAAGCTAAGAGGAATTGAAGAGCGTGAAAGGGGAGTGAAAACCTCAGCTTAAAACTCAACATTCAAAAGATGAGGATCATGGCATCCAGTCGCATCATTTCATGGCAAATAGAGGGGGAAACAATGGAAACAGTAACAGACTATTTTCTTGGGCTCCAAATCACTAAGGATGGTGACTGCAGCAATGAAATTAAAAGACACTTGCTCCTTGGAAGAAAAGCTATGACCAACCTAGACAGCATATTAAAAAGCAGAGACGTTAGTTTGCTGACAAAGGTCCATATGGTCAAAACTATGGTTTTTCCAGTAGTAATGTATGGATGTGAGAGTTGGACCATAAAAAAAGTTGAGAACCAAAGAATTGATGCTTTTAAACTGTGGTGTTGGAGAAGACTCTTGAGAGTCCCTTGGACTTCAAAGAGATCAAATCAGTCAATCCTAAAGGAAATCAGTTTTGAATATTCATTGGAAGGACTGATGCTGAAGCTGAAGCTCCAATACTTAGGCCTCCTGATGTGAAGACCTGCCTCATTTGAAACGACCCTGATTTTGGGAATTATTGAAGGCAGGAGAAGGGGACAACAAAGGATGAGATGGTTGGATGGCCTCACTGACTCAATGGACATGAGTTTGAGCAAGCTCTGGGAGATGGTGAAGGACAGGGAAGCCTGGGGGGCTGCAGCCCATGGGGTAGCAAAAAGTTGGACAGTACTGAGTGACTGAACAACAGTGGGAAAAAAGAATGGCCATCGTCAAAAAGTCTATAAACAATAAATGCTAGAGAGAATGTAGAAAGGGTAACCCTCCAGCATGGTTGGTGGGAATATAAATTGGTAGAACCACTATGGAGAACAGTATGGAGGCTCCTTAGAAAAAAAGAAAAATTGAACAACCATCTGATCCAGTATTGCCAATCCTGGGAAGATATCCAGAGAAAACCATAATTCAAAAAGTTATGTGCACTCCAATATTTCCTGGAGCACTATTTACAACAGCCAAAATATGGAAGCAACATAAATATTCATGGATGGAGGAACAGATAAAGATGTGGTACCGATATACAGTAGCATATTACTCAGTCTTGAGAAGGAATGAAATAAAGCATTTGCAGTAGCATGGATGAACCTAGAGATTATTGTACCATACTAAGTGAAGTAAGTCAGACAGAAAAAGACCAATATCATATGATATCACTTATATGTGGAGTCTTTAAAAAATGATACAAATGAACTTATTTATAACACAGAAACAGACTCACAGACATAGAAAACAAACTTACGGTTACCAAAAGGGAAGTGTGGTAGCGAAGGGATAAATTAGGAGCTTGGGATTAACATTCACACTTCCCTGGTGGCTCAGACAGTAAAGTGTCTGCCTACAATGCAGGAGACCTGGGTTCGATCCCTGTGTCGGGAAGATCCTCTGGAGAAGGAAATGGCACCCCACTCCAGTACTCTTGCCTGGAAAATCCCATGGACGGAGGAGCCTGGTAAGCTACAGTCCATGGGGTCTCAAAGAATTGGACACAACTGAACAATTTTCTTTCTTTATACACACTACTGTATATAAAAGAGTTAATCAGCAAGGACCTACTGTATAGCACAGGGAACTCTACCCAATACTCTGAAATAACCTATATGGGAAAAGAATCTGAAAAAGAATATATATATATATATATATACACACACACATATATATACACACACACATATACATAACTGAACAGCTTGCTGTACACCTGAAACTACCATAGCATTGTAAATCAATTGTACTCCAGTATAAAATAAAAGTTAAATTACAATAAAAGAAGTAACAGAAGCCTGCTTCCCGGACCTTCCTCTTTTCTCCTTATAATGCCCCACTGCCCTTGGAGCAATCTTCTCATTGTGGCGTACTTCCTAACTTCAAGTCAAAAATTGTCTTGACTCACAGACTCAGAAAATGAATTTATGACTCTCATAAGGACAGAGGGGGAGAAAGGATAGTTATGGAGTTTGGGATTGACATATACACCCCCTATATTTAAAATGGATAGCCAACAAGGACCTACTGTATAGCACAAGGAACTAAGCTCAATGTTATTGGCAGCCTGGATGGGAGGGGAGTTTGGGGGAGCATGGGGACAGGTATACGTATGGCTGAGTCTCTGTGCTGTCACCTGAAACCGTCAAAACATTGTTAACTGGCTAAGTGGTGGCAGTGCTTAGGTTACTAAGTCATGTCCGACTCTTTGCAACCTCATGGATTGCATCCAGCTAGGCTCCTCTGTCCATGAGATTTTCTTGACAAGAATACTGGTGTGGGTTGACATTTCCTTCCCCAGGTGATCTTCCTGACCCAATAGTTGAACCTGCATATCTTGTATTGGCAGGAGGATTCTTCACCATTGAGCCACCAGGGAAGCTTAATTGGCCATACTCCAACATAAAATAAAATAAAAAAAAATTATCAGGGCTGTTACATTTCTTCTAAGGGATTGTTGTCCACAGTCTTCTTGTTTTAAAGAAGTATTATGTAGAGAATACTTAATATTTAGAGAATTTGTGTCCACTAGGCATATATGGTCACTGAGCACTTGAAATGTAGCTGGTCTGAATTGATATATGCCATAAGTGTCAAATACCCACTGGAACTTGAAAACTCAGAATGAAAGAATAATGTAAAAGTAGTTTATTTATAATTTTATATTGATTGCATATTTAAATCATAGTAGTTAGTAGTTTGGATAGTTTGGAGTCAATAAAACACAATATTAGGCTTAATTTCATTTGTTTCTCTTTGGCTTCTTTATTAACAGAAGGTGAGTGCTAGAAATTTAAGATTATATATGTGTCTATGTTGTAGTTCCATTGGGTAGCCCTGGTCTAAAACATGGGTTTTTCCCTGGGTCTAGAAACTCTCAAGAAATTCATGCATAGGGTTTTCAGAGACTGGGAGATCTTTGAAGTCTCATGCACCACGCTATAAGCACCTGCATATGTGGCTTTTTCTGAAAGAATGTCATTAGATTTCTATCAGTTTGTGATAGCAAACAAGGGTAGTCACCAGTGATTTAGAATCTCATGGAATTTTAAAGGGGAATTTTAACAGATGAAAATGCACGACATTTCCTCATTTCTGAAACCCTTAGAGTAGAAATCTGAGATTTATCCGTATGGAGTTGAGACGGTAATCTCAATGAAAACAGTGGCTGGGTACCTTGTTCCCCATTTTTACCCCCAGGACTAGGCACGCATTTTTGGCATCCAGGATTTTGTCATTTACTGCCTTTGATGTCATCATTTGTGAAAAGTTAAAGGCCATTATTATTATTATTTTGCACAGACATTAAGGATAGTTTGGGAGTAAAAATGACACTTTGGAACTGTTTGGAAAATGACTATTCCTTGGGTGGATTCCCTAAAACCTCAGGACTGGAAACAATAGTATGATCATAAATAGTTTAATTGTAAGGTGACCCAGGTAGTACCAGGAGTGGGTGGGGAAAATAGTGGCAGGTATGGGAAAGAAGCTAGTTCGAGGTTAATGAGATGGTGGTTTGCTGTGTAGATCATGTCTCAAAGCTCCATGTGAAAGGAAAGGACATCATCAACTCTCATGGATCATAGGTTGAAGGTCTTTTCCTGGAATCATGAACTTCTCAGATCTTCTGTCTGTCCCATGTGAGGGATGAGCATCCTTCTACAGTCAGGAGAATCTTCAGGCTTAGAGTTATGGCCACATGGATTTAGAGGCTGTCCATAAGTTGCACTGGAAGGACTGATGCTGAAGTTCCAATATTTTGACCACCTGATGTGATGGCTGACTCACGGGAAAAGACTCTGATGCTGAGAAAGATTGAAGGCAAAAGGAGAAGGGGATGACAGAGGATGAGATGGTTGGATGGCATCCCCAATTCAATGGACATGAGTTTGAGGAAACTCCAGGAGATAGTAAAGGACAGGGAAGCCTGGTGTGCTGCAGTCCACGGGGTCACAAAGAGTTGGGCATGACTTAGCAACTGAATAACAAGTTGGAGAAGGTTAAGACCCAAGGAGATGGGAGCTAGGTATCAACAGCTTCAGCTAAGCATTACATGGGAGTTGTGAGGCTGGGAGAAGGTGCTTTCTAATTATGTAATAGTGGACATTGGAGAGCATGTTTATTATTGTATGAGGATCCTAACCCAGAAAACTTAGAAATTGTGCATTTAGGAATTTCATAAAGATGGCTGTCTGCCTTCTGGGAATTAGCGAAAATTAATGCTATTTCGACTCCGTGGGTTTGTTTGTATTTAGATCCATTCCAAACTTAAACATTGTTTTTCAGCTCTCGTACTATGAATGCTCATAGGAAAATGGATTTTTGAGTGTTGTTGAAAAACTACTTGAAAAACTGCAATTATTGTAAAACAGTTTGGCAAAGGTAATGTTTTGGGGTAGAAATGAAAAGCAGTTCTGAGGCCAAGAGTTTGCTATTTCCTCACAAACAAGCCTAATGGAAAATAAAATTATTTTCTCTCTTTGGCCAACTAAAAAGGTTTAAATGGTCTCTATCAAAAATGAGTGCATGTTTTGTCCCATTAATGTAAGTAAAGGAGGTCCATTCCCAATACCGACAACTTCAAACTTTTAAAGTATATTTGCTAGGACTGAAATATGTACCCATCTGAAGGGGGAAAAGTTTGCCTGATAGACCACAGTGTTTACTCTTCCAAAATCTATTTATTCTCTATTAGAAAAACCTAATTGTTAGGATGAAAATGGTATGCATATAAATAGCATTGTTTTGCCTTTGCTGAGTAAAATTTGCAAGGAGACACTTTTCCACTTTTGTTTTTTTTTAACCTGGAGAAAGATGTAACTGCTATTTATCTAGCTATTTGTTCACTTTCAGAAACACTCTGGTCCATGTCTTCCAAAGGCACAAATATGATACACATGAGCTTGAAGTCTCTTCTGCCAACAGGGCTGTTCAAACAGTTGAGTTGACCCTCCAACCCTGCATTTGTAGGAGTCATTGGAGCAGGGTGATAGAACGCAAATGACAAAGCATCTAATTTCATTTCTAATGTATTTTTCCATAAGTAAAGTAGAAAATGTAATTACTCTCACAGTATAGTTTTATTTAATAATTTGCACAAATTAGAACATCTCAAATGTTCCCTTTTGCTCTTTTTTTTTTTTTTAAGTGAACTTTTACTGGGGACCAGCTAGAAATATTTAAATAGTATTTTGAAATTACTTAAGCCCTCTGTTAGCTCTCCTTTGCTCTCCTGACAAGTTTCAAGTCATTAGCCCTCTCTGCAAGGCTTATACTCCAGCTTCTATTTTTCTCTGTAGTGTTGCCTAATGAGTGTCCTCATCTTGAGGACTGTGATTCACTGACTAGGAGTCACCTTCGGGACCTTCTCCCTCTTCAAACTCTTTCCCTTATAGGGTCTCTGCGCGTGATCCGTCTTCTCGTCTCCATCCTCGTTTTCTTCCTCATCCTTCTAGTTCTGCTAAGCTGCTCCTAAGTCACTTCAGTCGTGTCCGACTCTGTGCGACCCCAGAGATGGCAACCCACCAGGCTCCGCCATCCCTGGGATTCTCCAGGCAAGAACACTGGAGTGGGTTGCCATTTCCTTCTCCAGTGCATGAAAGTGAAAAGTGAAAGTGAAGTCGCTCAGTCGTGTCCGACTCTTCGCGACGCCATGGACTGTAGCCTACCAGGCTCCTCCGTCCATGGGATTTTCCAGGCAAGAGTACTGGAGTGGGGTGCCATCGCCCCTGCTCTGTTCTGTTAGCACCCCCTTCACGTTCCCACATGGAGTTTGACATCATGGTAGTCATTTAATTATTTATGGGATGGTTTACTGAATCTTTGGGGTTCTTTCCCCCCAACAATGACTGTTCTGTTCCAAACCCACCCTAGCGTGTCATTCAGTGATTGGCATCTAATAGGTACTATTAATAAATTTTCAGGAAATAAATGAACAAGCAGGTGACTCAAGACGTATTGATCAATGTACCTTCTTATTATCTGTGTGTCATCATAACTTTTTATTTTAACTTAAACATGTTGCCTCCCCTGTGATGGGGAGGCTCAGTCAATTATATCAAATCATAATGTGACAGCTTTGCCCTTTAGGAAAAGTCCCACGGATTTATCCTCAAGGGATTTGCATCTATGGCTGAATTTCTCATTTGTCAATGATTCACATATCTCCTTTCACTTTGTGTCCATGTGGGCCGGGCCTGGCCTTGTCACCCATGTCTTGACACATTGCCCATCTCACATAACCATTTGTTGGGTGAATGTACAAGAAAGGGAGCATGAAGCTTTCTTTTCAAAAATCATACATCATTTATGGATTTGGTTATCTTTTCAGAAACTTGAAAGTTTTAGATTTGTCCAATAATGAATCATTCCTTTATTCTTGTGTCTTTTTGAGGTAAAGAGTCAATGAGGGGACTTTGCTTCAGGATGCCTTTAGGAGCATCACCTTGGAATAACCCAGGGGGGCAAGGTGACAGTATGTTACTATTGACTTAATGGAGGAGAAAATTCAGAACAAATAGAAATCACCACCCTAAACCTATGTTTGTCTACCACTGCGACTCTTCATCGGTTGTGTCATCTCTTCCCTTTTAAATGTGAGATCCATATGAAAATTTCTCTATCTCTTGGCTCTGTACCTTGCTCACTTACTACATGTATGAAAGAATTACTTTAGTGCAATCCAGAATCCCAAGCCTTCTGATGATTTGTCATTAAGAATTTCAACTCATTCTGCAAAAAGTTTTCAGAAGTTTATTTTTTTCTGACAAAACAGTTTTGGGGTTGCCCTGAGATTTGTACTTTACTTGATCCAGGAGTAGGATCTTCCCCTTGGTAATATCTGAATATCTGTGTATCTATCTTCTATCTATCCACCCGTTAATTTATTAGACACACACACATGTATTTATCCAGTCTGATAAAACAATGGCATTGACCCCCATAGAGAAACCAAGGCCGTCATGGGATGTAGGACTCAGCTCTTCATAAAAGGCATTCCAGGGGCTCCTGGTTCATTTGCATTGAGTCAACTTTCCTTTTGTCCTGACTGGATTTTCCAAATGAGGCAACTGAGATGAGATGATGCCTGGTTTGTAGTTAGTCTCTATCTATAGACTTTCTTTGCTGTCCTAGAGCCCTTGGTTTGATAATCTCCCTGGATTTCATATACTCAGTGTGGAGAAGCTGCTTTATCTCCAACTGTGCCACCAGGGCTCCACATGTGTCCTGACAACTCTGCCCGGTGATGGGATCCCTGCTCTGTTGCAGGAGCATTTTTCCTTGATCAGCCTCTCTGTTACTGCTTCCTAGACCTTCTTTTTATGAACCCCAGCTGGATCGCTCCCCTGCCATACCTCAGGATGCCACACCAGTTCCATTAGCTAGATTTCCTCTACAATTTTTATTGAAAGATAATTGCCTTACAATGTTGTATTAGTTTCTCCTGTATGACGTTACAAATCAACTATAGGTATACATATATCACCTCCCTCTTGGACTTTCCTTCCACCACCCATCCAAACCTTCTGGGTCATCACAGAGCACCGAGCTGAGCTCCCTGTGCTATACTACACCTTCCTATTAGCTCTCTATTTTACACATGGTATTGTATATATGTCATGCTACTCTCCCAATTCATGCCCCCTGCCTCCCTCCTCCATGTCTACACATCTGTTCTATGTCTGTGTCTCTATTCCTGCCCTGCAGATAGGTTCATCTGTACCATTTTTCTAGATTCCACATAGGTTTCCTCTACTTTTCATTGCCAGCGTTGAGGCTTCCAAACACATGGCCCATTCTGGAAAAGAAATCCCTTCTCCAAGTCCTGGTACTGTCAAGACTGGCCTGGTTTTCTGTCAACTGAGCTCCACGTCTGTCAAAACATGCTTCGCATTCTTTACTTGTATCATGTTTGAACAGTTTCTCCACGGGTCAACATGACACTCATTTGGACTCATCTGAAAAGAACAGCATGTTCTCTTTTATGTTTGCGTTTTCCAGAATAAATGACTTTCTCTCCTTTAATTTCTACTTTTG
The DNA here is from genome assembly GCF_054371585.1 of Giraffa tippelskirchi. Lineage (NCBI taxonomy): Eukaryota > Metazoa > Chordata > Mammalia > Artiodactyla > Giraffidae > Giraffa > Giraffa tippelskirchi. The sequence goes on along the minus strand of NC_137283.1, from coordinate 19,866,695 downwards.
GAATCTTAACAAGCACCGAGTTTTACAGACAGTGACCTTGTTTTCAAGTGTGGGAATTAATTACTTTAAAATGTCACTGTTAAAAGAATACCAGCTCTCTGCTCTTACTCATGAATTACCATTAACTAAAATTGCACAAAAATTGTATCAGTTTCTTCTAACAAAATGCCCTCCCTTTTTCTGTGTGGGGGATGTTTCAGGCTGATTCTGGGACAATCACATCAAAATCACTTGAATTGGGGGGTGATTCTTAAAAATCCATATTCCAGGGTCCCACCACAGACCCAGTAAATCAGACCTTGGGATTTACATTTGAAACAAGGTATTCTAATGAAACTTATGTATGTTAAAAAGACTTCTTCACTAAGCTCTGTTATCTGGAAAAAAAGAGCTGGCACCCCCTTACTTATATATATGCATTCATATATATATATATGTATATATGTATGTATGTATATATATATATATATATATATACATACATAAATGTTTGTATGTTTTCTTTTGCTTATCATATGTACTATAGTGCTATAGTAAGTGCATTATAGTGTTAGTCACTCATCCATGTCCAACTTTCTGCAACCCCGTGGACTGTAACCTGCCGGGCTCTTCTGTCCGTGGGATTCTCCAGGCAAGAATACTGGAATGGGTTGCCATTTCCTTCTCCAGGTGATCTTCCCAACCCAAGGATCAAACCTGGGTCTCCTGCATTGCAGGCAGTTTCTTTACCTTCTGAACCACCAGGGAAGCCCAAAGTACATTGTAAGTGATACCTTAAAGTAGACATTTGAAAAGAAAAAAGATCAATATAAACAGAAGCTACATTTGCTTGCTGTTATTTCATGGTGCATCATTCTATACACACTGCAGGATGTAAGTACTCCACTTGGGAAACTATTGTATAGTTTGCAGGATATTAAATGTTCATCCAGGATTGCCTTGTGTCCTAGACCAGTAGCGAATAGCTTTGCCTAGCTTAGATAAGCTACAGGAACAGTTTGATTGTGGGATTGTCAGGGGAATTCCAGGTGTAGGAGACTTTGGGGAAGAAGGTCTGGGTGTGCAGCAAACAGCTTATGGGCCCAGGTGAGGTGGTCGAGGCGTCAAAGGAGGTACAGGGAAGCACTGATGACAGAGGGATTGGACTTGAAGGACAAGGGAGAGACACCAAGCCACTTCTTGCAAAACTGAGCTTGGGTCAACCCTGAATGCTATTAATGTGCACCCCTTCTGTCTTTCCTGTGGCTTGTGATGTGCTGCTCAAAGTACGTGTGGTCAGATCCCAAACCACAAACTGTTACTGGCCCATGACAAGATCAGCATAGAATTTTTTAAAAATTATGTTTTACTTGCTTCCCTTGACATTTCTATGTATTTCTGGTTGTGCTGGGTCTTTGCTGCTGCGTGTTGGCTCTCTCTAGTTGAAGCTAGTGGGGGCTGCTCACTAGCTGTGGTGTGTGGGTTTCTCATTGCAGGGGTTTGTGGCTCCCGGGTTCTAGTAGTTATGGTCCATGGGCTTAGTTGCCCTTGTGGCTTGTGGAATCTTCCCGGACCAGGGATTGAACTTGTGTCCCCTGCATTGGTGGGCAGATTCTTATCTACTGTGCCACCAGTGAAGTCCCCAGTATAGAAACTGAGAGTACATTTAGAAATGGTTAGAGCTATTTGATGTTGCTGAAAAGCATCTAGTAGTTCATATTTATTGTATAGGATTGGCCAAAAAGTTCATTTGGGTTTTCCCATAAGATGTTACAGAAAACCCAAATGAACTTTTTAGCCAACACACTATTTTATAGCTGTATTGGTCTAAGAGCATTGGGAATTGAAGAGAATACAGTTGATCCTTCCCTCTAGCTAGGTTAAGATGTACTGCCCAGGGTAATGCATGAGGCTGGATTCTCTATCTTCTTGCCTCCTTTTTAGCCACTGAAGGCCAACGTGCAGGCCTGTGCCTTTCTCGCCTGAAGGAGTTGCCTGTCTTAGCTTGTTAGAGGTGACTGGTAGAAAAAGAATAATTGCGAGCTTGGCCAACGTGTGTGACCTCTCTAGAACCTCTTTGTCAGCTTTGAATTGAGATTATTGAAGTGCACATACAACACAATGGCTGGGGTTCTGATTTTCTATCATCAGGTTGAGGAATGAGTCCTTCCTTTCCTTAGAGCTGCATCTCTCCGAGGAAAGTTAGGATTACGAGCAACAAAGCCCATATTCTGACTGTTAAGTCCAGGAAATGTTTGAAGGAAATTAGTAGCCACATTTTTGTTGCATCACAGGCCCAGCTGCTGGTAACATAAAGGCAGATGTCTCTCCTTGTATTTCTCCCTCATTATAACCTGCTTATGTGACCGTATGTGAGGTAGGGATAGCAGGATGGTATAGCTTTTGAGGAAAGTCAAATCCTAGCTTGGTGAGCTAACACCTGATGCTACAGCTTCGCTGAGCCTCAGTTTCTTCATCTGTTCAATAGCCATCCTGATTCCTGTTGTAGGAATTCAGGGAGGATTCAATGGCATTATTTTTGTAAAGCACATGTGATGGCTTATAGAATATTCTAAAGATGTTGTATTGTTATTAACACACATTTTAATTCAATAAATATTATAGTTGAGCCCTTGTCATGTGCTGGGAATTGTGCCAATTACTGAGGGAACTCTAATGACAAGTCAAATACGATCCTCCTCCCCAAGTAGTTTATGACCTAGTTGATGGCAACACAGCTCACTTCCCTTTCACTTCCTATTTCCAACCAGAGTGTAAACTTCATACAGTCAGTTCAGTTCAGTCGCTCAATCGTGTCCGACTCTTTGCGACCCCATGGACTGTGGCACACCAGGCTTCCCTGTCCTTCACCAACTCCTAGAGCTTGCTCAAACTCATGTCCATCGAGTCGGTGATGCCATCCAACCATCTCATCCTCTGTCATCCCCTTCTCCTGCCTTCAGTCTTTCCCAGCATCAGGGTCTTTTCCAATGAGTCAGTTCTTCGCCATCAGGAGGCCCAAGTATTGGAGTTTCAGCTTTAGCATCAGTCCTTCTAATGAATATTCAAGACTTATTTCCTTTAGGATGGACTGCTTGGATCTCTTTGCAGTCCAAGGGACTCTCAAGAGTCTCCTCCAACACCACAGTTCAAAAGTATCAATTCTTCAGTGCTCAGCTTTCTTTATAATCCGACTCTCACATCCATACATGACTACTGGAAAAATCATACCTTTGACTAGATGACCTTTGTCGGCAAAGTAATGTTTCTGCTTTTTAATATGCTGTCTAGGTTGGTCATAACTTTTCTTCCAAAGAGCAAGCATCTTTTAATTTCATGGTTGCAGTCACCAACCTCAGTGATTTTTGAGCCCCCCCAAATCAAGTATCTCACTGTTTACATTGTTTCCCCATCTATTTGCCATGAAGTGATGAGACTGGATGCCATGATCTTAGTTTTCTGAATGTTGAGTTTTAAGCCAACTTTTTCACTCTCCTCTTTCACTTTCATCAAGAGGCTCTTCAGTTCTTCTTCGCTTTCTGTCATAAAGGTGGTGTCATCTGCATATCTGAGGTTATTGGTATTTCTCCTGGCAATCTTGATTCCAGCTTGTGCTTCATCTAGCCCAGCACTTCACATGATGTACTTTGCATATAAGTTAAATAAGCAGGATGACAATATACAGCCTTGACGTGCTCCTTGCCTGATTTGGAACCAGTCTGTTGTTCCATGTCCAGTTCTAACTGTTCCTTCTTGACCTGCATACAGATTTCTCAGGAGGCAGGTCAGGTGGCCTGGATTTCCATCTCTTGAAGAATTTTCCACAGTTTGTTGTGATCCACACTGTCAAAAGTTTTGGCATAGTCAATAAAGCAGAAGTAGATATTCTTCTGGAACTCGCTTGCTTTTTCTATGATCCAACGGATGTACCGTCAGGGAGTGCCTTTAATCTATCTTGGGAATCCACAGTGGGCAGCTTAGTGCAGGCACAAAGAAAGTGCTTAAGAAATCTTTGCTGAATTGAGCAGAATGCCTTTATTCTCCCAGATTTGGTTTAACTTGATGCAAGAGCTCAAGTTCAAGTAGCCTCTTGGGGAAATGATCCTGAGTAACAATGGTAGGAAAGTGCAAAAGGAGGACAGAGCCAGAGAGGAAGCCAATAGAAGACGTTTTATTTTCCAGCACACTTAGCACTGTGGGCAACTGAAACTCAATCCTACTGGGGCCATCTTGGGAAGCAGAGGTGCAAAGGAGTTGGGTTACCGATTCATCAGCTAGGATATACTGAGAGCTTCTTGCAGGTGAGAATTAATCTTCCAGCACTTTTGCCTGCACTGATGGCCAGAAAATTTCCCAGGCTAAAAACCACAGGGGCTGGAAGTTGATAGCCATCCTGCTGATGTGGTCATTGTTAATGTTATGAGGGTATGGGTGGAATGTGCATTTTCACCCAGTTTCTTAGTTAGTGTCCCAGAAATTTGCTAAGGTCAGTCTTACCCCTGTTCTGTCTGCATGTGGAGAATGTCTGCAATATATTCTACCATCTTCTCTGTCTTCTCCAAGTACATTAGGTCACCCTGGTGCAGTCTTCCTCTCACCTCTCAGGTCACTTATTATTATTTTAATTGCATTCCCTTAGGTGCAGACACACACAAAGCTATTTCAGTGTTCTCTGTGGGTGTCTCACCTTCCCACGGCAGTGTGAACTCCTGAGGACAGATCTCAGGATTTATTTATCTTCTCTTCTTGCCGCGTTGCCCAGAACAAATGAGGCTGCAAAAATTGAATTTGGAGCTGAATTTAACTTTTAGGTCAGGGGCTAGTGATTTGGGCTATTCAACTTCCACTTTTTTATCTGGGTCTTATGCTCTGACTTAACTAATTTGCAATTGTGTTGATTCTACTCTAACTTGAAAAGAATAATAATTATAGTTACCAAAGTTGATTAATAAATTACCAGTTATTAACAAACACTTGTGTGCCTGGCACAGTGCACTAAGATATTCTTTCATATAATCCTCACAGCAAAAGTTGTGTTGCCATTTTATAGAGTAGGAATCTGAATAATTAACTAATTACATAAGATCACATAGTTAATTGGGGTTTTCCTGGTGGCTCAGACAGTAAAGAATCTGCCTACAATGTGAGAGACCTGGGTTTGACCCCTGGGTCAGGAAGATCCCCTGGAGAAGGGAATGGCAACCCACTGCAGTATTCTTGCCTGTGAATCCCATGGACAGAAGAGTCTGGCAGGCTACAGTCTTTGGAGCTTCAAAGAATGAGACATGACTGAGCAACTAACACTTTCACTTCACTTTTCACATAGTTAATTAGCAGGAGGTGATCAATTTAAACTCAGAACTAACCCAGAATTTCAGACATATAACCATTGTATCGTAGAGTCTCCCAAATATAAAAAAAACAGAAGGAGGTACTGAAAAGAACTGATTCATTAATTTATTCACCTGTCAGTCAAACTGTCTAACTAAGGAAACACCTATTCACTGCTGCTGCTGCTAAGTTGCTTCAGTCGTGTCCAACTCTGTGCGACCCCGTAGATGGCAGCCCACCAGGCTCCCCTGTCCCTGGAATTCTCCAGGCAAGAACACTGGAGTGAGTTGCCATTTCCTTCTCCAATGCACGAAAGTGAAAAGTGAAAGTGAAGTCGCTCAGTCGTGTCCGACTCTTTTCGACCCCATGGACTGCAGCCTACCAGGCTCCTCCATCCATGGGATTTTCCAGCCAAGAGTACTGGAGTGGGGTGCCATTGCCTTCTCCGCACCTGTTCACTAAGTTGTCATCTTTAGCTGGACTGGTCAAAGACGGATGGGACTCATTCTTGGGAGACAAGGCAGAAACTATCTTGGGAACCCTTTGATGTCTAAGTCACCATTTTCTTTTCTCTCTCTCCCAGTCCTTCATATCCAGTGACATTCCATCCAGTTTGAAGGCTATAGAAAATGTATGTATATAACTGAATCACTGTGCTATACGCGAAAATAACACAACAGTGTCAATCAACTCTACACCAATATAAAGTTTTAAAACAATTGCCTTTCAAGTCACATATTCTCCAAAGTGGGTTTTTTATGCTTAGGTATAGGTTTAGGTACAGGTTTTCATTCAGTTCAGTTTAGTCACTCAGTTGTGTCCAACTCTTTGCAACCCCATGGACTGTAGCACGCCAGGCTTCCCTGTCCATCACCAATTCCTGGAGCTTGCTCAAACTCATGTCCATCGAGTCAGTGATGCCATCCAACCATCTCATCCTCTGTCGTCCCCTTCTCCTCCCACCTTCAATTTTTCCCAGAATCAGGGTCTCTTCCAATGAACCAGTTCTTCACATCAGGTGGCCAAAGGATTGGAGTTTCAGCTTCAGCATCAGTCCTTCCAATGAGTATTCAGGACTGATTTCCTTTAGGATGGACTGGTTTGATCTCCTTGCAGTCTAAGGGACTCTCAAGAGTCTTCTCCAACACCACGGTTCAAAAGCATCAATTCTTTTGCTCTCAGCTTTCTTTATGGTCCAACTCTCACATCCATACATGACTACTGGAAAAATCATAGCTTTGACTAGACGAACCTAAATGTGGTAAATTATTGAGGTGGCCAAAAAGATCATTTGGATTTTCTGTAACATCATATGGAAACCCAAAATTTTGGGCCAACTCAATGTTTTGTTATAATATATGTGAAATATCCACTTGTACACACTGGCAGTATCTCGCTGTTGTCCCATCAGGCTGGATGTCACAGACCCCCTTGGTTGTTAGCTCTCTTCCCTTCCTTATACTAGCTCTCTCAGCCCCTCTACCTAGAGAATGATCATTTATCTGGGAGCCTTGATCTGACTTATTACATGTGTTCCCAAATCCATAATCACCACTAGGACTTGGCTCTTTCCCTGCAGGACCTAAACTCTTGAAAAGCAAAGCTAGAAAGAGATATGTCTCTGCTTGTGCTTCCTTCTCTTCCTTGAAGTAAGGAGGAATGAGGCTGACCTGGTCTAGCTGGATGAGGCAAGGGCTCCTGGGCACAAGATAACACAAGATGAAAAAGTGCCACCAGTTAATATTTCAGAAAAAAAAATCCCATTTTTATGTTTTTAGAAATGTGTTTATGTTGGGTCAGCCAAAACGTTCATTTGACATTTTCCCTAAGATGGTATGGGAAAACCTGAACAGATTTTTGGCCAAATGTATATTTATATGTGTGTGTAAACACTGATGTATGTCTATAATCTTTGATCATTCATTCTTGATTTTGTTTGGCCATACTGGCAAATCAGATGATTGGTTCTCCTTATATTGGACAGGGAACGAAAGGCAAAAGTGATTCAATAAAGAGTCATAAGCTGTTTAATTTCAATTTTGTGTGGCTTGTTGAACTGTTGTGGAGCCAACTGCTTTGTCCCAGAGGACTTATTTTTGTAGTGTTCTACCAACGTTCAACTGCACTGACCCCAGACGTTTTCTAAGTATGCGATTTGGAGTTCAGTCTTGTCTGAAATTATATTAGAAGATTGTCTGATTTGCCTGAGTCACAAACTGTCTTCCAAATAGTTTATTGGAAAACATTAGTGAGTTGTCTAGAATTTGCTAAGAGGAAAACATGATTTATTGATTGTCTTCTGAGCATTTTTCTTGTTGAGATAAATAGAGAATTATTGTAGCCTTGTTTGAAAAATTATAATTAAGGTTGCTTTGTTTTTTCAGGGATAGACCTCAATTTAGTAGATTTTTGAATGGAAAAAAAGCTTTGGCCTTTGCAGACTTTGAAGTCTAAGGCATTAAAGGAACAAATGCCAAGATGATGGGGAAAAAGACTAATATATAATTTGTTGAGCTCTTTTAGTACTCTGTTTATGGAGAAATTCCAATTTCAGATACTAAGCTAGTATTTTCTGCATATAAGTCAAGTATTTGAAGTGGGCAGTTTTCAGCCCATTAATCTGTACTGCTGTGTTGGAAACAATTTGAAAATGACTGACTGTTAGTTTAGTTTGCAATTCACTATATTGTTCTCAAGGATTAACAAGAATGGCTGGTCACCACCCACTCTTCACTTTCCCTTCCCACCCATATACCCACACAGGAGCACATCACACTCACACACACACTCACACACACACACACTCACACACTCACACACACACACACTCACACACTCACACACTCACTCCCCTTCCAGGATAACTTCGGTGTGGTCTCCACATGAGCATTTTTGCTGAGATGACAGCCAGTTCTAACTTCAGATCATCCATTACAAGCTATCACAAGCATATCTTTGCACTGAGGTTTTCTCCACCCAGTGCTAATGGCTGTTTTCAGAACTATCCTCGTTTAGGTAAGTAGAGGCACATTAACTGAATGTTTGCCAGGGTGTCAGACACAGTCGTTAGAATGGTATGTTCATTCTGTGGTCACAAGCATCTTGTGCTGGCAGCTCCTTTGGTGACATCTGCTTTGCAGGTAAGAAAACTGATAATCTGAGACTCATAGGAGTTGTTCAGGGCTTGACTACTAAGCAGAGTCAGGAATCCCACTCTCAAACCTGCTGCCACTTGGCTTCAGTTTAATTACCTGAAGTGTGAAGACTGGCACCCAAGCTGGTCTCTCTTGAACCCGTCTTCCCTATCTTCTGCTCAGAGCATCTTTACACGTTCCCCCTGCTATGATGTGTGAGATAATTGACCTTTGGAGGCATATGGACTTAGTCTGATTCAGGCATGTTTGTGTAGAGCAAGAGTATTTTGAATTGAATTAACTTTGGCAATGGCAGCCCACTCCAGTACTCTTGCCTGGAAAATCCCATGGACGGAGGAGCCTGGTGGGCTGCAGTCCATGGGGTCGCTAAGAGTCGGACACGACCGAGCGACTTCACTTTCACTTTCACTTTGGTAAGATAATTTTCCATAAGGGACAAGATCAGGATATAGTGGTTACTATGGGTTACAATTCCTATAACCATTGCTAGCCCACCTCTTTCCTTCTTGAACTTTCATTTTGTTTACCTCTCATTGGATAGATCCTTTGGAGAATCTGACCTTTGCTCTGGTTTCTGAGTGAGTCTTGTCAGTTACTGGCTAGGTAAGGTAAAGGTATTCAAATATTGGATAATGATATATGAAAAAAGCTGAATGGCTTTTCCTTACTTTTGAAAGGATTGGGTTATGTTGTGTGGATTATATTAATGTATTAGGGCTTCCCAGGTGGCTCATTGGTAAAGAATCCACCTGCCAGTGAAGGAGATGCAGGAGACCCGGGTTCAATCCCTGGGTTGGGAAGATCCCCTGGAGCAGAAAATGGCACCCCACTCCAGTGTTCTTGCCTGGAAATTCCAGGGACAGGGAGCCTGGCAGGCTGCAGTCCACGCGGTGGCAAAGAGTCAGACACAACTGAGTGACTAAACAGCAAAAATAACAAACAACATTTGACATTCTCTAAAAGAAATCCATGGTATTTGTGGGAACTGTGAAATGATTTCAAATATTGTTACCAAAATGAATACAAGAAGGGTTTCTAGCTAATAGAGGAAATTTTGGACATAATTTTCATTGATGATTGGTGCATATAGTTCACTAGAAAGATTATATAGTTTCCTTCACTGTTGTATGAACAAGGTGAGGAATCTAGCTAGTCCAGATGGCTACCAACCTTGTAATTGTACTCAAGATCGAGAGCTTGGTTTGTTCTATATCCCGTCACCAACATCATAAAAAACTGTGTTATCCGATTTGACTGCATGTCTGGTTGGGCATGCCTGTAGCATCTAACACTTGGGAGAGCGATGTTCACGTGAGATTCTTACTGAATGTCTGAAAATAGGACATAGGGACGTAAAAGCTTCTGTAACAGTTTTCGCGCCTGGTTGGTGATATCACTGAGTTATTGAAGTCCTGGGCTAACCTATATTGTGATTTCTTATAATTTGAGAGAAGTTTTTCTCGTGGATTCAGCTGATTTTGGTTGGGTTTCAGTTCAGTTCAGTTGCTCAGTCATGTCTGACTCTTTGCAACCCCATGGACTGCCGCACGCGAGGCTTCCCTGTCTGTCACCAGCTCCCAGAGCTTACTCAAACTCATGTCCACTGAGTCGGTGATGCCATCCAACCATCTCATTGTCCCCTTCTCCTCCTGCCTTCAATCTTCCCCAGCATCAGACCTTGCACACAGTCATGTCTGACTCTTTGCGACCCTGTGGTCTGTACAGTCCGTGGAATTATCCAGGCCACAATACTGGAGTGGGTAGCCATTCTCTTCTCCAGGGGATCATCCCAGCATCAGGGTCTTTTCCAATGAGTCAATTCTTCGCATCAGGTGAACAAAGTATTGGAACTTCAGCATCAGTCCTTCCAATGAATATTCAGGACTGAAATCCTTTAGGATTGACTGGTTTGATCTCTTTGCAGTCCAAGGAACTCTCAAGAGTCTTCTCCAACACCACAGTTCAAAAGCATCAGTTCTTCAGTGCTCAACTTTTTTTATGGTCCAACTCTCACATCCATACATGACTACTGGAAAAACTGTAGCTTTGACTATATGGACCTTTGTTGGGTAATGTCTCTGCTTTTAAATATGCTGTCTAGGTTTCTCATAGCTTTTCTTCCAAGGAGCAAGTGTCTTTTAACTTCATGGCTGCAGTCACTGTCTGCAGTGATTTTGGAGCCCAAGAAAATAAAGTCTCTCACTGTTTCCATTGTTTCCCCATCTATTTGCCATGAAGTGATGGGACTAGGTGCCATGATCTTCATTTTTTGAATGTTGAATTTTAAGCCAGCTTTTTCACTCTCATCTTCCACTTTTATCAAGAGGCTTTTTAGTTCCTCTTTGCTTTCTGCCATAAGGGTGGTATCATCTGCATATCTGAGGTTATTGATATTTCTCCTGGCATCTTGATTCCAGCTTGTGCTTCATCCAGTCCAGCATTTCACATGATGTACTCTGCATATAAGTTAAATAAGCAGGGTGACAGTATCCAGCCTTGATACTCCTTTTCCTATTTGGAACCAGTCTGTTGTTCCATGTCTAGTTCTAACTGTTGCCTCTTGACCTGCATACAGATTTCTCAAGAGGCAGGTAGGGTTGTCAGGTATTTCTATCTCTTTAAGAATTCCCACAGTTTATTGTGATCCACATAGTCAAAGGCTTTGGCATAGTCAATGAAGCAGACGTAGATGTTTTTCTGGAATCCTCTTATTTTTCCTATGACCCAACAAGTGTTGGCAATTTGATCTCTGGTTCTTCTGCCTTTTCTAAATCCAGCTTGAACATCTTATTTGCAGCCAAAAGCATTCCAATATAATGTTTCTATGAGTAGAACTGGCTACAGAATTTGTGGGGCTCAGTGCAAAATGAAATCAGTGCCTCCTGTTAAAAAGTTATTCACAATTTCAAGACAGGGCCAGTAGAATATTAAGCTCAGTGTGTGATCCTCCTGAGCACAGAGTCCTGTGCACATCTAGGAAGCTGCTTAACCTGTGAAGAGCCTGAATAGAAGACTTCCCATCCAAGCCAGGGAGGAAATCTAAATTTGTAGAAACCTCTTCCCTTGGGAATTAGGATTTGCTATTCCCTTCTGGTCAGTATGATTCCTGAACTAGGCTTGATCTTGGGTGGGACTGGCTTACAGCAGCTTGAAGCAGGGCTTCACTCCCTGGCCAGAGACTGAGGTTGGATCCTGGTGGTAGAAGCACAGAATCCTGGTCTTTAGACAAGGGTAGTAACGAGGCCCTGGCTTTTTGGCTGCAGAGAAGAATTTCCACAAAGACAGCAAATAGTGAAGCAAGTGAAGTGTTTATTAGGAGGAAAAGAGTTCAATACATGTGGAGACATACTGGCAGACTCAGAGAAAGAGTCCCTGAGTCGCACCCTCTTGACAGTTTGAATTCCTTTTATGTGGCATTTCTTCCAAGTCTCCTTTGACCAATCATCTTGCTTTACCTGGTTCTAAGGCTGTATTTTGTATATCTCGGGGTCCCCCTATGTGTGCCTGCACTTCTCTTAGCCAAGATGAATTCTAGCCAAGAGGCCTGTGGGTAGAGCATCCCTTGGCATCACTCCCCTTTGATCTCCAAGGAGCCTTTCTCTACCTGTGCGGTTGGGAGGTCTCCTGACTTCGAAAATGAGGAATATATGGTCTGGGTAGGGTCCCGCCTCCCACTTAATTGCCCTGCTATTCTTGTCTCAGTGTATCAGTCCACAGGGAATGAATCTCCTCTTGCCTTTACCCTGGGGGTCCCATCTCCCTCCTGCCTCAGGCTTACCTAGAGAAATTGAACCAAATGAGACATTACTGAAAGAGCTGTTCCCAATCGCTTAGTGTGATTATCTTTCTGAAAAAAAGATAATCTTTTTTTTGGAACTAGTCATTTTTTCACATTGACCAGATGGAGCGAACATAAACTATCTTAAACCCTCTTACGCTCAGTTTCATGGTTAATATCTTTGGTGCTCAGTCTCATGGAAACCTGAGGGGCTTATATGTTTTTGTCTCATAAAGACCTACCATTATTCTACTAATAAAGGTATGGAAAGTGAGATCTAGAAGATTAACTTTATGAGTATCATTTGGGGTGATCAGTTATTGATAAAGATATAAGATGCTATGTTTTACAGCAAACTTTTAGCGCTTGCGGTAGACTTTCAGCTACAGCATCTTCTGCTGGTGGGATACAGCAATAAGATTATTCATGCACATAATGCAAGGCTCAATATCATTCTAGACTTCAGTGTTAGTCAGGTTTAAGTACATACATTCACAGGTATGGGCTGCCCATGTGTTGACTTTTTTTACTTGAGGACCACTGATCCTCAGGATCTGAGGAACTTTGTTCAGTAATTTTTGAAGAAATTGAATGTGGGGTTTTTTTCCAAGGGGGAAGACAAATGTAACTATTTCTAAATCCCGAGAGACTGCAATGACTCCTTGGTAGATCATGAAAGCAACAGCCACCAGTTGTGGTGATAGAGCAATGATGACCCCCCTATTTAGGAGGGTCTCTCAGTATCCCTATGCTGCCGCTCTAGTCAGACTTCCTTTGGTTGAGAAAAAATAATGAAAAGGGATCCTGTGAATTCCAACAGTTAAACATAAAGTATTTGCACACATCTGAAATCATGTTCATGTAAGTGGTATTCATTAGCTCTACAGGAAGTTTGTATTGTTCGTATGGCTTAAAGTAGCCCTTATGGTTGAGGCAAAGGAATTCAAGTTGAGGGAGAAAATTTTGTTCATGGGGAAGAGCTCACCTGTAGACAAGATGTGAAGAGGGCAGCAGGAATCCAAGAGAAGGAGGCAGGATTCAAGAGTTTGCTTTCTAGCTAACACTTTTAAGATAGGAAAGATTTCCTACTCATATTTGAATACTTTTATCCCCCTTCCTCCCCATACCCCATAACATAGCTCTGTCCCTTACAGAGCCAAATCCATCTATTTGTTATTCCCAGATAGCATCTTAGGCTTTTCTACTTCCCCATTAATTTTTCTCATACTACTCTTCCCCACCGAAATTCCTGCACACACGAATCCCTGGTGATCCAGTGGTTAGGACTCCACGCTCTCACTGCTGAGAGCCCAGGTTTGATACCCAGTTGGGGAACTAAGACCCCACAAGCTGTAAAGTGCAGTCAGAAAATTTTTTTTCTGAAGATTTAAGGGGAAAAAAAGAAATTCCTTACATATCTATTCCTAGCAACTGTATTCTAACCATTTTGAAGATCTAGGTCATAGACCCTCTCTGGGAAACCTTCTCTGAACTATCTTCCTGTGTTCCATCTCAAGATACTCACTTTACACCCCTAAGTAGACTTTAACTTCCTGATAAAAGGGACTCTGTCTTATAGTTTGTTGTGTGACTATGAGCTCTTAGATTGATGCTCTTATGTGGTAAGTACACCACAATGTTACCTAACTCATATCCAGGGCTGCTTGCCACTCAAAAATCAAAACGAGAGCGAGGCAGATGTTGGTCGAAAGGAAAGGTGCTTTTAATCAGAATTCTGGCAATCTGGGAAGGTGGTGGACTCCATGTCCACAGAAACCAAGTCCAAAGATTCTATTGGGCCATGAAAGTTTGTAAAGTGAAAAAACAGAAGGAATATCAATTGATCATTGAGATGGGGGGGGGTCAGTCTTCACCATCCCCCAGTGTGTGCAGGCTTGTTTACTTCTTATGATCTTTAGATGATATCTTGTTCACACAGTTTGTTCATGAGATTCCTGAAGGAAAGGACAGCTGGTCATTCGTTAATTACTTATTCTTCATTTCTACTTCCTTCATCTTCAGAAATAACCAACAACAAGGTATTGTGTGATCAAAAGATTTGAAAGAAGTGCTAGGGCCAGATAGAGCATGGGCTATACCTGATTTAAAAGTTAGTTGCAATGTAGCTTTGCTAAATTGGTAAAATGAAAGGGGTTTCCTGCAAAAAACTGCTTACAGTACTATTTTGTTGATTTTTGTTTGCTGCTTTGACATAATGTGTATTCTTTGGCTGTTTAGGTGTTAGTTGCTAAGTCATGTCTAACTCTTTGCAACCCCATAGACTTTAGCCCATCAGTCTCCTCTGTCCATGAAATTCTTCAGGCAAGAATACTAGAACGGGTAGCCATTCCTTTTTCCAGGGGATATTCCTGACACAGGAATTAAACCTGTGTCTCCTGCATTGCAGGCAGATTCTTTACCATCTGAGTCACCAGGGAAGCCCTTGGCTATTTATATCAGGTTATAAAAACTAGACTAGTACAAAAACTTCTAGATGGGATGATCTTAATTGCTACCTGACCCCCCCCACCCGACCCCAACCAGAAAGAGAATGTTGGAAAAACTATAGTTAGATATATACACAGCTCAGTAGAGAAATAGGTAATTATAGGTATGTTAAAAAGAACATAGGAGAACCAGAAGACTGATTTCTAGTCCTAAATATTTTCACAACACTATACTTTGTTGTAACTAAATCCCCAGTGACTAAACCTGTGTTTAGCAGGTGCTCATTCAGTATTTGTTGGGTGAATGAATGATGAATGAAGGAAAGCCAACGAATCATAGGAGAGCTGAAGGAAAAACCACTAACTCCATTATTGCTGATGCATCTAAACATCTTCTAGCCTGGGTTTCCCCAGTTGCAAATTAAAGGGGTTGGATCAAAATACCTTTTCACTATCTTTGAGAACTTTTCCATGACCAATGTGATTTTGTAACTTAAAGCATCATGATTATGTGATAGATTTGTAGAGTGTTCTAAACTATCTTCTCCTGTGAGTCAGAGCGGCTGTATTTCTCAGTTGGAAAGGAACACTCCTTTGCATTTTAGAGCCCTGGGTTCCTTGAAATTTTTCTACTAAATAGTCATTTTAAGTTGTTATTAGTTCACACCTTACTGAGACCGTGTATGGAACTTGTGCAGTCAGGTGTTAGGAAAATATGTCTGAGAGGGTTGAACAGAGGAAGGGGTAAGAATGGGAAGTGTTACAGAGCCCTGGGGAAGAGCAATTTACAGGCAGCCTCCTGGCCTGGAGGGTCAGAGTTTGCTGTGAGTCTGTTTGAAAGGAGATCTCTGGGTTAAGATTCACCCTTGGAAGCTGGTGAAACTCTAAGCTGTATCTCTATTTAACTCTGACCAGCAGGAATAATTGAATTTTTGTTCAAACTCAAGTTCATTGTTGAGGACTTAATGTGAATATGAGGTATTTTTCCACCTCATCCTTTATACTAGATTAGAATCCTTTTGTTAGAGGTTAGGCTGTAAGGCAAAAATGTGTTCAACAATTACCCCTTAATTGTTAGGTGCCCGGTTAGAGAGCAATGTAAGCAATCATAGTGGAACACAGCCAGGTTTTCGAGAGGTATTGAAATGAATGATATTTTGTAACTGGCGGCCAGCTGATGGCTTGTACTTGAGGGCTATTGTTTCCCTCAAAAATGTTTCATTAAATGCAAGGGTCATACTTGGTCCTCAGTGTAACAAGATGCTCATATTATGAGAGTTACCTAGAGCAAGCTCCGGGAGACGGCAAAAGACAGGGAAGCCTGGCATGCTGCAGTCCATGGGGTTGCAAAGAGTCAGACACAAGTGAGCCACTGGACAGTATAGGATCTGAGACTCACTGGAGAACATCAGCTTTAGGCTCACACTGAGGTTCATGCTCATTGAGTGGAATGCTGGTGTCCCAAGATCCTGACACTTGTAGAAATTGTTCTTTCTTTCTGTCTCTGTCTCATCTTTCTCTCTGTCTCTCCCCTCTCTCCTCCCTTCCTCTAACCCCCATGCTTGTATAATGACATAACAAATGGGCAAAAAGAAGTGGCTAGAGGGTGTAACCCCATGGCACATGCTTGCTTTTTCACTGATACTTTTATTAACCTCACAGAGTGACTTCTATCTAAGGATCTGCTCTTATAAACAAGGGTTGATTAGTTTTCTCTTTCTTCCATAACATATTACTACAAAGTTAGCGACTTGAAGCAACATATGGCAGATTCATGTCAATGTATGGAAAACCAATACAATATTGTAAAGTAAAAAAATAAAAATAAAAATAACATAAAAAAATAAAGCAACACAGATTTCTTTCCCCACCCCAGGTTTCTTACATTACAGTTCTATAGGTCAGAAGTCCAACACAGGCATCACTGGGTTAAAAGGTCCCCAGGAGCTTTTGTTTCTGAGGCTGTAGGGCAGAAGTCATTTTCTGCTCATTCAAATTGTTGTCCAAGTTGGGTTCCTTGTTGTTCTGGAACTGAGGTCTCCGTTTCTGTGCTGTCAGCTGTGCATGCACGCTAAGTCACTGCTGTCGTGTTTGCCTCTTTGCTCGCCAGGCTCCTCTGTCCATGGGATTCTTCAGCCAAGAATACTGGAGTGGGTTGCCATGCCATCCTCCAGGGAATCTTCCCAACCCAGGGATCCAACCTGCATCTCTTATGACTCCTGCATTGGCAGGCGGGTTCTTTACCACTAATGCCACCTGGGAAGCCCTTGTCAGCCCCTGTCAATTGAGATCAATTGGGTTGATCTCAATTTTTAGAGGCTTCCCTGATGCATTGGCTCATGGACCCTTCCTCCAACCCCAGAGCCCAAGCAGGCTAAGTCCCTCGTACATTTCCAGTCTCTCCTGCCTCTTGTATCAGTTCTCTCACTGACTTTTCTGCCTTTGTCTTTTTCTTTAAAGGGCCCATGTGATTAGATCCATCTGGATAATTTGGCCAATCTCCTGAATCCAAAATCTATAACCTTAGTTTCAGTTACAAAGGCCCTTTTTGAATATGCACAACATATTCTCAGGTTCTGAGGATTGGGACGTGAAAATCTTGGGGTCGATGAGGAGGTGAAGAGGGTTATTATTCTGTCTACTGTGGGCCACTTGAAAGGAATTCCCTTTTCTCCTAAAATCCAGGGAAGCTTCATACTGTTAGTTTCTCCAAGGACTGATTTTTATGGATAGCTAATTCCAGGAGATGAGGACTAGGAGAAGGAGGTACTGAAAATGGCTCTCTGTCCCTCACTGACCATACTTATCAAAGATAATGGGTAATTTCACTGCTTTCCTGGCTTGGTGAGTAGCCGTGATATGGTTCTACAAAAAGCATTGTTACTGTTGCCTAGCTGGAGAATAAGAGGAAAAATAGAGGTAAGCCACATGAAAACATGTAAGGTTTTTGTTTTGTTTTCAGGTACAAAAAGGATGGCAGTCTAGTCAAATCCCTCTTTTTTTGGAGCTCCGAGAACTAAACATTGAATAAAAATGTAGTCCATCGTACTGCTAGAGCAGTGAGCTTCCTGAAATAGCTCATTAAGATGTCAGAACTCCTTTGGTGGGCTGATATTTTGACATTTCTAAGCTCCAAATTTGCCTTTTGTGTATTATACAGTGTCTCATCAAGGGACCAACAAAACCCTTTTACTATAAAGCCAATGTATTAGCACCATTCCCTTGGTTATTCAGTCACTTCATGTAAGTAATTAACTCCACTTTTCTCAATGACAGCTAGTTTTCAAAGCCAGAGATGCCCATTGTTGGTTTCAAGCATGGTTCCTAGCTAACAGAACAGAGCAAATGGAAATTAGATGCAGGAATCGTGTCACTGGGAAAGGCAGAGAATTTAATCCAGGTGACAATTGGGTGCTAGGGATTTGAGCTGGTTCAATTATTTTTCAGTTTCTTAACCAGACATGTCTATGCAGCAGCACACAGGGCTTTGAAATACATCTTGCTCAGGGTTATGTGTATCATAAGTATAGAGGTCAGTGTCTCTAGCTAATATGAGATTCCAGGAAGAGATGGGGATGGTGTGGAAGACCCTAATTCTTTGCATCTGAGGGTATCCACATACTTGAAGTAAAAGTAAAATTTTTAAGAGATGAGTTAGATCATGTCACTCTCTGACCCAAATCCTGTACCCAAAAACTTTACCTGGACCTCCACTGCCAGAAGTCAGTGCTACTTTAAGGGTGGTCATTGTGACTTCATAAACTCTTGCTGATCCTGTGCCTATCCCAGAATAAAATCAACAGTGTCACTAAGCACTATTTAATTCAGCAGAAATAGATATATATGTGTATGTATTTATGCATATATGTATATTTTGTGTATATGTATATCCCCAACCTTCTCAGTGAAG
This sequence comes from Giraffa tippelskirchi, assembly GCF_054371585.1. Lineage (NCBI taxonomy): Eukaryota > Metazoa > Chordata > Mammalia > Artiodactyla > Giraffidae > Giraffa > Giraffa tippelskirchi. The sequence goes on along the minus strand of NC_137283.1, from coordinate 19,848,095 downwards.
GGGGGAATGCAGTGACATATATATGTATACACACAGTACATATATACTTACTTGCATATATGTATATTCATACGTATATACGTATGTGTATGTGTGTATGTTCATAGGCATATATATGTATATAAACACACATGTGTCTGAATATTTTTCACTTGCTTTCTTTGTTCCTGTTAAGTCGTTGATTTTAAAAGTCACCTTAGAAATCACGTTTTCAGTTATGGCTTCTCTAGCCATCTATCTAAACTTTTACCACCTTCACTCTACCCACCACTGGCTATTCCACATCCTGTTTATTTCTTTTTTTCTTCTTAATACTAACTACAGATTATTTTGCTATATATTTTACATGCTTTTTATTGTTTTTTATTGTCTTTCCCTGTAGAGCTATGCTCCTTGAAGGCAGAGATGTTCTGTTTTGTTTAATTCTGTAGCACAGCTTCTAGGAAGTTACCTGGCACATAATAAGGACTCAATAAATATTTGTTTGACTGGAATATTGAATAAGTTATTGGAGAAATTAATGGACTGATGAATAAATCGATAAATATATGAATAAATTGATAAATATATGAATGAATGACTAGATGGATGAATGAAAAAAATACATGGATATGTAAAAGTAGATCAATGAATGAGTATATGGGTAAATAATATTATCAAAGCTTATGTTGTTTCTCCATTTGTATAAACCTGAAGATGGAGTATCTAATCTCTGGTGTAAGCTGATTGACTTCTCCAAAACTATAGGAGTGAGGTGTTTTCCTGCAGATTAATCATCATGCATGTGGGGTGCATGTCTCCTGATCTCCTATGGAGCATGCATCTATCACTTATAAAAGAGTAATCTATGATCTAAATGATGACAATTCAAGAATGTAGTTTAAGAGACTGACTGCTGCCCAGAAGATTAACTCATTGTGAATGAACAGAATCAAAAGGACTTATCATTTCCTACTTAGCGAAGTAGCACATCATGGTGACTAATATCTTAAGCCCTGAAATCACATGAACAAACACATCACATCCTACTGAGTACCATCTATGTGGCCTCAGGGATCTCATCTACCTTTGATATAAAGATAATATAAAGATAATTACTTCTTAGGGATGCCATGAGCATTAAATGAAATAGTATTTGTGCAGTTAAAGTTAAAAAAATGTTTAAAAACAGTAAGAATATGTTTTGTTTATGAAATTAACGTAGAGCCAGATACATTGTGATCACTTAATAAATGCTGGCCAGCTCTGCATGCTGTCCGTCCCTCTATACCCTTTAACTCTGCTCTTGGCAATTTTGAAGGAATGTGACATTTGTCATTTTCAAACGTGTTTTTTTTTTTTTATTCACACCATTAAGAGATTGCTTTTTGCTTTATGTATTTATTTTTTAGTTTCTTGTGCTTAGTTGTTGAATCATGCCCAACTCTTTGCAACCCTATGGACTGTAGCCTGCTAGGCTTCTCTGTCCATGAGGATTCTCCAGGCAAAAATACTAGAGTTGGTTGCTATGCCCTCCTCCAGGGGATCTTCCCAACCAGGGATAGAACTCAGGTCTCCTGCATTACAGGTGGATTCTTTACCATCTAAGCCCAAGAACACTGGAGTGGGTAGCCTCTCCCTTCTCTAGAGGATCTCCCCAACCCAGGAATCGAACTGGGGTCTCCTGCATTGCAAGTGGATTATTTACCATCTGAGCTACCAGGGAAGCCCTTTAAGTTTCTTGACAGGATACGAATAATCATGTTTCCCAAGATATTACACATTCTTTGCTAGAGTTTCTGAGATGTGTTTAGATACATGGAATGTTTTTAGTTTTAAGTGTTAAACATTTTAATTTTATCAGGATTAAACTAGAGCATATGTCAGAATGAGTAAGGTTTGAAACTACAAATTAAAGAAAAGAAATTGGAAATTGATAGTACATAGGCTACGTGGATAAGGCAAAAAAAAAAAAAATGCAATGGTCCTACACTTTTGTTACCCACAGTTCTGACTGCTGCTGCAGTGTGCTGACAACAGAAGTTGTTGCCATTCTGAGTTGCCAGGTCTTTCCTTCTTGTTGCAACACAAGTTGTGTTTCATCCTTGGTCATTGCATTGCTCTCGGTCCATTGCGCACTCCTGTTTCATGTCCTATCTTCTCAGCAGCTACTCAGTTAAGTAGGTGCAGTGTCAGAAAAAGCAGTATCTTGAGACTTCCCTGGCAATCCAGTGGTTAGGACTCCACACTTCCACTGTGAGGGGTGGTCAGGGGGTTTGATCCCCGGTCAGGGAACTAAGATCCCACATGCCACAAGGCATGGCCAAAATAATGAAGCAATGTCTTGCACTCTACGGTAACTATCTAGCTTCACAATAATAACAACTCTGTGCTATTGGTAGTATTGTTCATATTTTATAGACATGGAAACTAAGGCTTAGTGAAATAAATAACTTGAAAGAAGTTGCAGAAGGTGGATGACAGACAAAACTTGAATCTCTCTGACCTTAATAGGCCTTCTCTTTCTCTTGTTTTAGTGGTTCTCAACCCATGCTGCATACTAGAAACTGTTGAAAACACCATGGCTTGCAGTCTCAAAATAAACCTGTTGATCTGGGATTCTGGGGTGGGGTCTGGATATGATATCTTTATTTTATTTTTCCCTAGTTTTTTATTATGAAAATTTCAAACCCGCAGTCATTGTGAAACCATAGCACAATAAACACCCTTCCCTTTGCCTAAAGCTCTCAATTATTAATATTTTGCCTTATTTACTTAATCTCCATTCCTAACTGCCTTCCATCATCTCTCTTCCATATATATATACACACATAAACATACACTTATTTATCTCTTTTATTTCCCTAGTTCCTTTGAAAGTAAATGATAAACATCATGTAACTTTGCTTTTTTGTTTTAAATTTATTTATTTAGCTGCACCAGCTCTTAGTTATGGCACAGAGGATCTTTAGTTGTGGCTTGCTAACTCTTGGTTGCAGTGTGTGGGATTTAGTTCCCCAACAAAGGATCAAACCTGGGCCTCCTGCATTGGGAGCATAGAGTCTTAGCTACTGGATCACCAGGCAAGTCCTCCAAATCATTTCACTCTTGAATCTGCAACGTGCTCTTAACTAAAAGAAGGATATTCTCCTCCATAACCACAATATCATTTTTAGACCCAACATATCTAATACTGATAAATAATATACTTATTTTGTGTATTACCTATTGTCCATTTATAAATTTCTCCAACTGTTTCAAAAATACACCTTATTGCTTTTTTTAAAAAAACTCAAGATTCAGCTAAAAATTATACATTCCATTTGATTTTCATGATTCTTCAGTCTCCATTACTCAGGAATACAGGTTAGCAAACTACAGCCCATAGTCCTCATCTGTTTTACTATTGGTTGTCTGTGATATGCAAGGAAAGAATGGAATTTACAATTTTACATGGCAGGAAAAAAATTGAAATAATACTCTGTGAATTACTGAAAATCAAATTTCAGTGTCTGTCAATAAAGTGGTAATGATACGGCTACATTTATACGTTTATGTATTGTACATGAATACTTCTAGGGCTACAAGAGCAAAACTGAGTAGCCATGACAGAGATCATGTGGCAAAGCCTGAAATATTTACTACTACTTGGGCTTCTACAGAAGTTTTTGACCCTGACATAGAGCATTCCACTCACCTGAAAGAAATATTTTCATGCCTTAGATATTTTAAAGAATTCAATCTAGCTTTGTAGCTGAATCCCCTACAGTCTGGAACTGTTTTCTCATTTAGAGATTCAAATCAAACATTTCGGCAAGAATTGAAATTGGTGATGTACATTTTCCTCTGATCACATTAGGGTCATACAGTATCGGTTTTTCCTATTAATAGTGATTCTAGTTTTGTCATTTGCTTCAGCTATTATCTGCCAAGTGTTTCCATCATGAAGGAAACTTTTATCTTTGTAAATAATAGTTAGTGTCATGGGAAAGTTGTGTACTCTCAAATTTATATGTTGAGAGCCTAATCCCGAAGGTGATGGTGTTAGAAGTTAGAAGCCTTTGGGAGGTGATTAGGTGCCCGCATAAAAGAAGGCAGAGCTCCCTTGTCCCTTCACCAGGTAAAAACACAGTGAAAAGACTGCTCTCTATGAACTGAGAACCTCTTACCAGACACCAAACCTGAAGGCACCATGATCTTGGACTTTTCAGCCTCCAGAACTGTGACAAAGAAATTTATGTTGTTTATAAGCTAAACAGTCTTGGTATTTTGTTGTAGTAGCAGAAACGGATTAAGACAATCAGTGGGATATTTTTCATTTGCTTTATTCCTCTCTAGCTTCTTGAGATTAAAGCTTGACTTATTCTTTGGGTGGGGGGTTGTGTGGATTTTTCTATTCTAATATATGCATTTAAAGCTATTAATTTAGATGATTTAGAATTAATTTAAAGCTATTAATTTAGGTTGATGTTTTTATATTTTATTATCATTCAGCAAAAAGCATTTTCCAGTTTTCATTTTGATTTCTTTAATCCATGGGTTAATTTAGAAGCATATTGCTTAATTGCCAAGCAATTGGAGATTTTCTAGTTATATTTTTCTTATTGATTTCTAGCTTAATTTCACTGTGCTTAGAGGAGAGATTCTGACAAATCTCAATTCTTTATTTTCTGAGGCTTGCCAACTCTAAAGTTTTGGATTATGGAGGACATGCAATTAAATTATATATATATATAGAAATTCCACAAAACATTACCATTATTGTTTGTGTAATCAATTTTCATGAATGTTCACCCATTTGTTTTGCTTTTTTTTTCCTGCTATTTTGTGTTTCCTGGAACTATGTGTTTTTATCTGGACCCATTTAATCTGAGGAACTAATTTTAGTATTAATTTAATGAAGGTGTGATCGTGAATTCTTTATTCTTATTTTTTGAAAATGTATTTAAAAATTGTTGAGGTATATGTAGTCAGGTCTAGAACTTCAGGTTGGAATTTATTATCTTTTAGCACATTGAATATTCCCTTAGTAATCTCCTCGACGCTTCTGTTTCTTTTGAGAAGTAAACTCTCAGATATTCTAGTGCATCCTTTGAAGGTAGTGTGTTCTATTTCCTGTTTTTAAGATTTTCTCCTTGTTACAGATTTTCAGTAGTTTAACTGTGATGTGGTTATATTTGTTTTTATTTTTATTTTACTTGCTTGGGTTTTCTAGAATATCTTGAGTTTGTAGGCTTTTTATCTCTTATAGGTTTTGGAAAATTCATAGCCAGCCAGTTATATCTTCAGATTTTACTTCTGTCCTCTTTTCTGTCTCCTCTCCACTTAAACATGTTTGTCATTTTCTCCCTGTCACTGATTCCTCTTGCATTATCTGTATTTTCCATATCGTGTTTCTCTTTCTTCCACTTATATATATTCTACTAACATTTCTACATTCTGTAGATAATTTCCTCTTCAACATCTGAATCTGCCACTAGGTTGTCGAAATAATAATTTTCGACATATATTTTTTTAAGTCTGGAATTTTATTTTTAAAACTGCATTCCCTTGGTTTAATTTTCTATCACATTATGTAACTTCCCACAATTTTACTTTTTTAAATATTTTGACGTGCATAGTAACTTTTGATTAAATGCTTTTCATTTTATCAAAAGCAGTTGTGAAGGCTCCATATGAAAAATTGTTACAGGAAAGATTTGTCTCGTTTGTACTGATCAGATAGAGTAGATGACACTTTCATTCTCTCAGCATCTGTGATGAGTTGAGACTTGATAGTCATTTTTGTAAACTTGTGTGAGGTGATCGTTGGTCCGTATAGGTGATAATGTACAGAAACTTCCTCCACCCCCATCTTCCACCCGGTGGATGCTTATCCACTGACAGTTCCTACCTCAAAGTTTTATAACACTGGTGGTTGTAAAATGATGACTTTTCTCCTCTTTCTTCCCTTATTTATTTCTAAACTGGCATTATTCTGTAATGAAATTTTTTGTTTAGTTACTACTTTTTTTTTTTTTTTTTTTTAGTATCAAATTTTCCCTGGTTAGGTAGCTTGAGTTTATTCAGGCTGGCTTCTCTATCCTTTCAACATGTATCCATTTTTTTACCTTTGTGGTGGTGGCCCGGGCATCAAATGTTTCTTCATGAATCCGTGGTTCCATCAAGTGGAGAACACTTTGAAGTAGACATCTCAGTTCTATATATTATTGCTACTGGTCTGACGTTACTTGTAGGCTCTAGGAAATATATACGTGTGTGTATCCATCTACACACACATATATTTATTTGATCAGTCGCTCAGTCATGTCCAACTCTTTGTGACCCCGTGGGATGTAGCCTACCAGGCTCCTCTGTCCATGGGATTCTCCAGGCGAGAATACTGGAGTGGGTTGCCATTTCCTTCTCAAGGGGATCGTCCCGACCCAGGGATCGAACCTGGGTCTCCCACATTGCAGGCAGGTGTGTTAACCTCTGAGAAGCCCCATGTGCTTATATCTATATCTATCTATATCTATATCTATATATCTTCTTGTAACCATCTCTATCTATATGAAGCTAAATACGAATTCATACTGCTATCTCCAATTCTAATCTATTACCACATGAATCATTCTTGTCTCTTCCCGTACTTATCTTTAAATCCCCACCCCGGTAGCGATAAGCCTGTCTCCCACCATCTGCCACGCATTTACTTAATAGTTTAATTCCAATTTACATATATAGAAGTTTCAGAATTGTAACCTCATACCCACTTGTGCTATCAATTTATATCTAGAGTACAGCGCTTCTGAAGAGTTTCTTGTGCATTTAAGTTTTACAGAGCTTACTCATTTTTAAAGTTAATTAGGCCATCACTTTTTCTTCCACGTCTTTCATCAAAGTTGTTTCGTATATTTGGAATACTATTAGTTTGCTTTTCACATTTGCATTCCACCTTAGGAGTCCCCCCATCTCCTAAATGACATTTAAAAATTGGCAGATATTAAAAGTCGTGCTTTGTGTTGTGAAATTCTATAGGTGTTGACAAATGCAAGATGTCATGTATATACAATTAGAGTATCAAATCCTTATTGCTCTAAAAGATCACCTGTACTTAACCTATTTAACCCTTCCTGTCCTCCATCCAACATCTTGGCAACCGTTAGTCTTTATATTTTCTCCATAGCTTTGCCTTTTTGGGAATGTCATGTGTGGAAATCATACAGCCTTTATGGACTGCCTTGTTTCACTTATGCATTTAAGATTGATCTTCTTTTCATGGCTTGATAGCTCATTCCTTTTTATTGCTTAATAATATTACATTGTATCAATGTACCCGAGTTTGTTTATCCATTCACCTGTTTAAGGACATCTTGCTTATTTACAGTTTGTGGTGATTGTGAATAAGGTTTTCTAAGCAATTGTGTGCAGGATCTTCGTGGACTTAAGTTTTCACATCATTTAGGCAAATAGCACTTCCTTTTCTCTCATATATCCAATATCCACCTTCTGGCAAACTTGCTAATTTTCCTTTTTATTTTCTGAGTGTTAAATTGTTAATATGAGAGGATACTATTCTCAGTTATGGCATAAAGTCAGTTCAGTCTCTCAGTTGTGTCTGACTCTTTGCGACCCCATGGACTGCAGCATGCCAGGCTTCCCTGTCCATCACCAACTCCTGGAGCTTGCTCAAACTCATGTCCATCGAGTCCATGACACAACCCAACCATCTTATCCTCTGTCGTCCCCTTCTCCTGCCTTCAATCTTACATCAGGGTCTTTTCCAGTGAGTCAGTTCTTCTAATTAGGTGGCCAAAGTATTGGGAGTTTAGCTTCAGTATCTGCCCCTTCAGTGAATATTCAGGACTGATTTCCTTTAGAATGGACTGGTTTGATTTCCTTGCAATCTAACGAATTCTCTAAAGAGTCTTCTCCAACACCACAGTTCAAAAGCATCAGTTCTTCAGTGCTCAGGCTTCCCTGGTGGCTCAGACAGTAAAAGCATCTGCCTACAATGTGGGAGACCCAGGTTTGATCCCTGGGTGGGGAAGATCCCTGGAGAAGGAAATGGCAACCCACTCCAGTGTTCTTGCCTGGAGAATCCCATGGACGGAGGAGCCTGGTAGGCTACAGTCCATGGGGTCGCAAAGAGTCGGACAAGACTGAGCGACTTCACTTCATTTCACTTCAGTTTTCTTTATGGTCCAACTCTCACACCCATACATGACTATTGGAAAAACCATAGCTTTGACTATGGAGTGGTAAGCACAAACAGTTATTGTCTGTGACTCACCGGGCACAGTCTAGTGGGCGACACATATATTAGCAGATTAATCACAGAAATAAATTACCAATTGCATCTCTACCATCTTAACCAAATGATCAAAGTTAGTGTCACTAATAATTGAAGAAGTCAATATCATATGTCTCCTGATACAGTACATTAAAGATGGAAAAACATCAGTTCTTTGATATTTCAGCAAATTAAGTAACTGAAATGTGACCATAAGGAACATCAGACAAACTCAAACCAAGGGTTATTTTACAAAATAACTTTTTTTATTCTTTTCTTAACATTTTATTTTTTATTGGGGTGTAGCCAATTCACAGTGATAGTTTCACACAGATAGTTTCAGATGAATAGCAAGGGGACTCAGTCGTATATATACATGTATCCATTATTCTTCAAACTCTCCTCTCATCCAGGCTGCCACATAATATTCAGCAGAGTTCCCTGTGCTGTACAGCAGGTCCTTGTTGGTTAAAAAAAATCAAGGTCACAATAGACAAAGACAAATTGAGGGATTATTCCAAATCAAAGGAGACAAAGACACGTAACAACTAAGTACAATGTGTGTTCCTGTGTTGGACCTTGAAGCAGAATTTTTTTTTTTCAGGAGAGGAAATTTTGGGGAAAATGGATTGGTGATGTATGAATAGTTTATAGATAATGATATTATTGGAGAAGGAAATGGCAACCCACTCCAGTATTCTTGCCTGGGAAATCTCATGGACAAAGGCGCCTGTTGGGCTACAGTCCATGGGGTTGTAAAGAGTCAGACAGGACTTAGCGACTGAACAACAATGGTATTACGTTAACGTCAACATCGCAACTAACTTTTAACTGTGTTAGAGAAGAACATATCTTGGTAGGAAGCTCACAAGTATTTAGGGGGAAAGTGATATTATGTTTGCAACTTAAACGGCTTATAACAAGAAAAAATAATATGCATATATGCATAGAGAAAATTATAAGCAGGTGTGGAGAGCTTTAACAAGTGAACAGTCTGCGAGGGTTATATGGGAGATGTTTCAGTTATTTTGCTGCTTTTATGTCCTTATGAAATTGCTTTCAAATAAAAGTCTACACAAAAGAATAAAAATCACAAATGCAGTTAAGTTCTGAGAATGAGATGAACATGATGCTTTGATAGAAAAATAGAAGGATTAGTTAGGTGAAAGAGAGGAAGGAAGAACATTTAAGTTGGTCTCAATCAAAAAAATAATTATTGCATACTTGCCACATCCCAGAGACTGACTCTTGATAATGGGAGGACAACAGTGATGAAGAGAAAGTTTCTGTCCTCAAGGAGTGTTTATAGTTGAGGGACATTAAACAATCTTAAATAAATTATGAAGATAAGTTTAGGAAGAGCTGTAAGGAGTTTATTTGGCTCATTCAGACTGGAAATGAATTTCAAAAGGATCACAGTATTGGTGGTGGGTTTAGAAAGAAAGGAATTAATTCAGGAGAGATATTTAGCAAGTAAAAGAGAAGAACAAGAGAACAAATTTGCAGGTTGATATAGGAGAATGGAGTCTACAATTACTCTCAAGATTTTGGCTTTCCACCTCAGTGCCTCTCAAATAGTCCTTCATTAAAACGCAAACATATTAGTGCACAGAACTCACGCTGAACTCTTTTTCTTTTGTCACATGTTCCATACAATTTTCAGGTAATTTAGAATGACATTTCTTAAGCACAGTTTGGCGTAGTTACTATTGCACTGAATAGTCTATGTTGATGTTCTCCTATTTGTTATTCAATTTCATCTTCTCCATTTTTTGTAACGTCTTTGAGTAAACAATCTACCCAAGGTTCCCAGCTGATGTCATTCTCCCCATCGCGTTCCCTTCCCATCCACCTGCTTTAATCTCTTGGACTCCCTTGATCATTATTCCAGCTGTTTCCTCTTATAGCACTTCTTTTCTCTTTTCTTTACCATCAAGCATTTCTCTTGTCTTAAATACCTATTTCAGGAACTTGTCCTTACCTCTCCTGATCTTGCAAATGAAAGACTCTTAGATAGTCTAAATCTATCTTTGGAAATGGTTTTCTTCTTTCAGAATGAACAGAATCAAATTAAGATGACAAAATATTAGAAGAACCTAACCTTTGAATAGTTATTCTAGTAGAAGCATGGGGTCGCAAGAGATCTTAAAAATCATAGATATTTAAGGCCTCTTTAATTCAGCCCTCCATATAGTAAAAAGATGCCATGTGAAAGACTATTGTTTATCTTTCCCAATTAAATATCTCTAGGTATGAGAAACTTGCTACTCCCTGTGCCATTTATAAGTATATTAATGTATTTAATAAATATATATACTTAAAAATTATATAATGCATTTGGATATTTATAAATATAAATTTATATATTTATAAATGGCACAGGAAGTAGTGAGTTTCCTTCAGATATTTAATTGGGAAACATAAAAAATAGTCTTTGAGACCATTATTTATGTATAAATACACATACACACACATACAGTTTATTGATTGTCTTGTGAATGCTAGATCTAGTTCACTTTTGATGTGATTTACTCCCTGTGAATGACACCCAGGGTGCTCTTACACCCTACCTATCCCAGACAGGGGATGGTGGCTTATTTCACTTCTATTTGGGTGAAACTAATACACAGTTCAGGTCTCTAAGCTTTTGTGTGTGCTCAGTCACTCAGTTATGTCCAGCTCTTTGTGACCTCATGGGCCATAGCCCACACACCAGTCTCCTCTGTCCAGGGAATTTTGGGAAGAATACTGAAGTAGGTTGCCATTTCTTCCTCCAGGAGATCATCCGAATGCAGGGATCGAACCAGGGTCTCCTGTGATGGCAGGCAGATTCTTTATCATGGAGCCACCTTGGAAGCTCCCCATGTTCTCATACCACTGAAGTGTTTTAACTTTCTAGGGGCAAAAAACTGAACTATAGAGTCAGTTGAGGTATTGGGAAGAGAGGATGGATTTGAGAGGCACTTAAGAGGTACATCAACCACATGCAATGACTGATGTGTGTTATGGTAGTATGAACAAACAAGGAAATTTAGAGAATTTCCATGTGAAGATGGCAAATTGAACATACATATCTAATTTTACTCCATAAAATACAGTAAAAGCTATCATAAAGATATTTTAAAAATAAATTGTAAATCCATGATATTTTGGAAAGTGGAAGGCAGACTGACTGGAAAGAAGTAATTGACTAAATGGACTTGAGAAAGTAAGATGCTAATATCAGGAAGGGAAAACTGAGAGCACTATTACATGGGTAGCAGCCTCCCGGTTCAATGAAAGTTGAAATATCACAATAATTGGAATTGGGGGAAGGATAAGCAGAAGGGTGACAGAAGAGAGCTCTTGTTTCACTACCAAGCAGGAAGGACATCCAGAGATGATGCCTAAAATGCATAGATGTCAAGTATTCATTTATTGACAAATAGAAATAAGATGTAAAAGTTTCAGAAGAACTAAGGAAATCTAAATTCACTGCATCTGAGGAGGGGTACTTCGTATAAGTCTATACTGTCTGATGGGGCTTCCCCAATGGCTCAAGTGGCAAAGAATCCACCTGCAATGCAGGAGACACAGGTTCAACCCCTGGGTTGGGAAGATCCCCTGGAGAAGGAAATGGCAACCCACTCGAGTATTCTTGCCTAGAGAATCCCATGGACAGAGGAGCCTGGTGGGCTATAGTCCGTGGGGTCACAAAAGGGTTGGACATGACTTAGTGACTAAACCACACACTGTCTGATTTTTAAAATTCTGTGCACACATTATTTTAAAAAAATAATTAAGTTAAAGAGTTTATGATAAGTTTTCTTGATGTGAATCTTTTAAAGATAATAAGAACTATTAAAAATGGAAGGCATGCAGGAGGATAACCGAGGTCAGATCTGTCCGCTGACAGATGAGAAAATGGAGGCATGACATACTTGTGTCTAATCTTGCAGTTCTCCAAACACAGTCACCGTCAGGAATTCAGTCATCTGCATGTCTAAATTAGCTTCTACTCCAAATACAAGTCTGAACAATTCTAGTAGGAAGGCAAGGATGTGGTCATGGAAATTCCACGCCAGTACGATGCTGACTTCTTGGCATTGTGTCAAAATGGTAGATTAAACATATTGAAAACAAGGAGACAGCATTGTCTCAGTGATTAGCCATGGCAACTGCCAGGAATTAAACTGAAATCTGGATGCAGGAAAGGAGATTTCTTTATGTCTTTCAATGAGCGAGAAAGTGGAACATACCATGGATAGGCTGAGGTGAAAGCATACTAATGGGAGTGACAGTAATGAGATTATATGTATTATAAGCACTGACAATTATACTCTCGTTACTAAAATACACAAAGGGAATGAACACAATTATGTAGCAGCCACTACGGGACAATGAACTTGTTATACCATTGGCACAGTAGTCTATAAAAGTTTGCTGCTGCATTTTATGCATTTATGAGAACAAAATGAAGCATTTCCCCTCTTATATCCCATAAAATTGGGGGAAACTAATATTTGAAGAAATTGGACTAGAAATGGGCCTTCAGTGGTCATCCCCTTTTGGGAATTTTCTGTTGTGTTCCTTGGAGATTTTGAGTGAGGTGTGTATGGGGAGGTGAGGACTATTCCAGGCCCCTTCAGCCTTCTTCAACCCAGAGTAATGCTACCTCTATTTCTTTTGTAAATAGGCTGTCCTGTAATATTTATTATTATTTTTTTAATTGGAGGATAATAGCTTTACAATGTTGTGTCGGTTTCTGCTATATAACAACATGAATCAGCTATATGATACACATATTCCCTCCCTCTTGAGCCCCCCTCCCACCCCTATGCTCCCCCTCTAGGTCATCACAGAGCACTGAGCTGAGCTCCCTGTGCTATACAGCAGAGTCCCACTAGCTATCTACTTGACACATGGTAGTGTATATATGTTAATCCTAATCTCCCCGTTTATCCCACTCTCTCCTTCCTCCCCCTGTCCACATATCCATTTTCTACATCTGTGTCTGTATTCCTGCCTTGCAAATAGGTTCATCTGTACCATTTTTCTAGATTCTACATATATGCATTAGTATATGATATTTGTTTTTCTCTGTCTGACTTACTTTACTCTGTATGACAGAGTGAAGATCCATCCACATCACCACAAATGACCCAGTTTTGTTCTCTTTTATGTCTGAGTATTACTCTATGGTAGATATGGACCTCATCTTCTTGATCCATTCCTCTGTCTATAGACATTTAGGTTGCTTCCATGTCCTGACTATTGTGAATAGTGCTACAGTGAACACTGGAGTACACAGGTTACTTTGAATTATGGTTTTCTCAGGGTATTTGTATTTGCCCGGTGGTGGGATTGCTGGGTAATATGGTAGCTCTATTTTTAGTTTTTTAAGGAACCTCCATACTATAGTCCATAGTGGCTGTATCAGTTTGCATTCCCACCAACAGTGCAAAAGTGTCCCTATAATATTTTATATAAAAACATGCTTCTAGTGCAACAACAAAGTTTGAAATTCACAAGTCTTTCCAGTTTGCTTGCTTTTGAGATGAGGAGTCTGAGGCCTTGAGAATTTAAGTGCCTTGACTAAGATCCAGTTGAGCTAGAATGAGGCCCTGACTCCTTGGTATGCCATTGCTGCTTGCTCCATCACACATGGATGTGGCAAGAACATGCCTTGTCTGTGATGATGAACACCTGGAAGGGCTTTACCCAACATGGTGGACTTCTTCAGCACTGCAAACTGGTGATACGGTGTAATTCCCAGATACCAGACAGACCAGCAGCGATGACTTGCCAGAGCTGATCCCTGGATAGGTTGGAAAGGGCCCTGGAGACCAGGCTGTGCTAATTCATTTCGCTTGAAATGATTTATTTAAGAACAATTTGTTGTTGTTATTCAGTTACTCAGTCATGTCGGACTCTGAAACCCCATGGACAGCAGCATGCCACACTTCCCTGTCCTTTACCATCTCCTGGAGCTTGCTCAAACTCACGTCCATCGAGTCAGTGATGCCATCCAACCACCTTATCCTCTGTCGTCCCCTTCTCCTCCTGCCTTCTATCTTCCCCAGCATCAGGGTCTTTTCTAGTGAGTCGGCTCTTCGCATCAGGTGGCCAAAGTGATGGAGTTTCAGCTTCAGCATCAGTCCTTCCAATGAACACTCAGGACTGATTTCCTTTAGGATGGACTGGTTTGATCTCCTTGCAGTCCAAGGGACTCTCAAGAGTCTTCTCCAACACCACACTTCAAAAGCATCAGTTCTTTGGTGCTCAGACTTCTTTATGGTCCTACTCTCATATCCATACATGACTACTGGAAAAACCATAGCTTTGATCATATGGACTTTTGTTGGCAAAGTAATGTCTCTGCTTTTTAATATGCTGTCTAGGTTTGTCATAGCTTTCCTTCCAAGGAGCAAGCATCTTTTAACTTCATGGCTGCAGTCACCATCCGCAGTTATTTTGGAGCCCAAGAAAATAAAGTCTGTCACTGTTTCCATTGTTTCCTCATCCATTTTCCATAAAGCGATGGGACCGGATGCAATGATCTTAGTTTTTTGAATGTTAAGAACAATGATCTGTGGTAAAAACCCAAGTAGAAGAGCACTTATGAATTATTATACATGCACCTTATATACAGTACTTACAGTGAATGCATTTAGAACTAGAGAAATGGATCATTTACTTGGAACTGCAACCACAAGTCAACAGAATATTTTCAGTTTATGCACAATATGGCTTAATGTACATGAAGAATTAAAACCAGAACAGCTAAACTCATGGATATTTGATCTCTACAAATTTGAGTGGGTATAGTTTTTGGAAGCAGCAGTAATTTTGGATGGTAGGAAAAGTAGATAATCAACTCACTTTTTAATGCATTTTTAGAGCTTCCTTGCCAGTTGGCTTCCAGTGTGAGGTGCTGGCAGAAGACTAGATAGAGGGCAGGAAGAGAGAGGCTGGGGTGTGTGGTTTTGCAGGACATCTCTGTCAGGGGACAAGACCTTCCAAGGCTGCAGTGTCTCTCTGGTATGGAGTCTCCCTGGCCTTGAGGAACACCTCTTCCCCACCCCCCACTCCCCCACCCCCACCCCGTACTGTTACCCGATGGCTTCTCTGAATCAGCACTGGAAATGTCTCTAGTCCTGGGAACCTCATCGTGCTGAGACCTGCCCTCACCTAAGTTATCTCATCCCTAAATCTTTTCCTATAATCATCCTTATAATCTCATCCTAAAATCTTGAACCATCGGGGTAGAATTCTTTACCAGACCCTACTCTATCTGGAGTGAAATTTCCAAAATGTTGGTGAATTAGAGCAACTCTACCGACTTTCTAGAAGAATCACTGAAAGAGTGAGCCTCTTTAGATATGTAAGATCTATAAATTCTTATCCATCTGAGAAAGCTAAAAAAAAATAAATAAATTGGCACAGTTTTTCACATGCAGCAAGCACAGTTAAAGACATCTAGGGGTTTTGTCTAATTTTTGCCTTAGAAAATGCCTTTCTGTATCTGAGTATGGAATGGTGTGTCATACTTTGTAATGGAAACTGTATTAGAGTCAGGAAGGAGACTTGCATTGCATTTCTTGCTGTTTTGCATTTCTTTGTTGCATTGCATTTCGACTTTAGCACAGCCATATCAGCTCTGATCCACTTCAGTTTCCTTTGTTTAAATTGGTTTTAGGAGTCATTGGGCTGTCTAAATCAGATATCTAATTTCTGTGACACCACATTTATCTCTAGGGCTTTCCTGGTGGCTCAGAAGGTAAAGAATCTGCCTGCAGTGCGGGAGACCTGGGTTTGATCCCTGGGTCGGGAAGATCCCCTGGAAAAGGGCATGGCAACCTACTCCAGTATTCCTGCCTGGAGAATCCTGTGGACAGAGGAGCCTGGAAGGCAAAAGTCCATGGGGTCGCAAAGACTCTAACACGACTGAGCGCACACAATCATGCTTATATTTACAAACTGGCGTCTAGGTCACGAAAGCAAGTCTCAAGCAGGGAGCAAAGGAGAAACTGACCAGCCTATCTGTGAATGCTCTGGGAAAATAGAGGCAGGGAACACGGAGTGAATATGCACATTTCCTTATTTGCAAGTCTTTGGGGGCAGTGTTTAAATCACAAAGCATTCAGTGCCTCTGATAGCTGCAGTTGAGGTACAAAAATGGGTTCCATTGGAAGCATGTGGCTCATTTTCAGCAGTACTCTGTGATGAAGACAATCTGTTTCCCTTCCCCGCCCACCCCAGCTCCACTTTGGGGCTCTGAGCTCCCCTCCCCAACCCCCACCCCCATTGCAGCTCTTTCCCAGGCGCAGTAGAGGGAGCTGCAGACCAAACTGCTTTCTCCTGAGCATCTTCTTACAAGTCTGGTGAGATCAGATTCAAACTAGGTTCTCTTCTTTGCAGAGCCCATTCAAATCAAATCACAATACTTGTTCTGTGGGAGGTGACTGGGAGTAGATTTACTTTGCTGCGTCCCTTGATAGTCCTACCATCCAGTCCCGAGGCAGGGAGACAAGGAGAGCTGATGCATCAGAATTGCTTTCCAGGAGGAATCTTTGGGTTTTAATGTGTGTGTGTGTTTAATATTTACTTATTTGTTTATTTGCCTGCATCGGGTCTTAGTTGTGGCACGCAGGCCTTTCTCTAGTTGTGGTCTGTAGGCTGTAGAGCTCCAGGGCTTTGTTACCCTGCAGCATGTGGGATCTTAACTCTCTGGCCAGGGATCAAACCCATGTCGCCTGAATCGCAAAGTGGATTTTTAACCACTGGACCACCAGGATAGTCCCTCCAGGAGGAATGTTTCTGTTTCCAGGTTGATTGGTAGGAACATCTCAATGTTAAGAGCAGGATCGTGGGTCTCACCCAGAACAATGACCTTTGTCATTTTTTTGCTTTCAAATTGCATATGCCTGCAACATTCCCATTTTGCCACATTGTAAGGGAGAACAGTCCTTGAGGAATTTTTGTTCTATAGCACAAAGCTCTAGACTTTTATTCATCTGAACTGGTCACTTTAGCTTTCTTGTTATCTAGCTCTGTGATTTATTTTGCTACCGGATCCTCAAGCAAAAATCTTTTTCCTTCATAGCATATTAAAGGCAACAGAGCTAAGTTGACTCTCCCTGAATTCCACATGGTGTCTCTCTTTCTCTGGAAGAAAAAAAAATAAAAGGTTTACCTAAACCCTGTTGTTTCTTTTTATTCTCCTTGCACACGAACACTTTTTATTTATTCTTTTTTATAATAAGCGTCATTTTAGGTACTAAGGAAGCTTTGCTGTGAAATTCTCTTTTATAATAGTCTCTCTGAGGCAAAGTTTCAGCTTTCTCTCCTGATCTTTTGAAATCACTTTCCCAAGGGCTGCAAAGACACAGCGATGGCACGGTTGGCAAATGTGTTTGAGGTCTTTGGGGATCTGTGGTTCTAAGACTATGGAAGTGTTGCTGCCTGTGTTTGAGACCTTTTGTCTCTTTTCTCATCCACTGATGATCACTCTTCCACAAATACCAGGAAATGGTAATTTTGGCATTTTCCCAGGTCTGCACTACAAAGTTCCTGGAGAAAACAGGATCGAGGGACAACTCTGCAGTGTCTGCTTTCTTGTTACTGGACAGGCTCATTCCTAACAAGATGGAACACGCAACAGTGTCACGTCCCACCCCTTGGAGGAGATAAGGAAGAGAGGCAACATGGCAACTGCCAGCACGCAACATCCTACCCCTTGGCACCTGACATGTGGACCTGGATGTGTTTGACTCAACAGTTCACGTGTCATCTACACATCCGAGGTGGGAATTAAGGAGCAAGTACGGTACCTGCCTGTCCCCAGTGCGGAGGACAGTCCTTCCATCCAAAGGTGCATCAAAGCTGGTCTTAACTTTAGACAATAGGAAATAGACTCGACAGTAACCCTGAGCTTGGTCTGTACCCTACCATTTCTCATTCTTTTAGGGCTGAGTTAGGACAGTAGCTGCCTTGCTGGACTGCATATCGACAGCCATTGTGCTTGTCTGCCTGGTATCATTTTTAGCTTAAAAATTTTTTTTTAATTTATTTTTATTTTTGGTTGCCTTGGGTCTTCATTGCTATGTGGGCTTTCTCCAGTTGCAGGGAATGGGAGCTACTTTCTAGTTGACTAGGGGCTCCTTATTGCGGTGGCGCCTCTTTGTTGTGGGGCACGTGCTCCAGGGCGCTCGGGCTTCAGTAGTTGAGGCTCACAGGTTCTGGAGGGCTGGCTCAGTAGTTGTGGTGCATGGGGTTTGTTGCCTCTCAGCATGTGGAATTTTCCTGGCCCAGGGATCGAACTGGTGTCCCCTGCATTACAAGGCAGATTCTTAACCACTGGACCACCAGGGAAGCCCTCCTTTTTAACTTAAAGGGCAGTATCCAATCTTCTTTATAAAGCTGAGAGGAAAACAGTTAAGTCTTGAAGGGACTACAAATCAGGATGGATTCCCTCTCCTGGCCATGGTGTTGACAGGTACAAGAAGCCTTCGTGAGAGTTGAATCCCTGAAAAGTGACTCAAAGAAGGAACGTAACTGATCCTGATTCTTCCCACTGACCTGTCCTCGAAGAAAATACCTATGAATTCTCACTTACCTGAATTTCCTCAGTTGCTCTGGATCATGGACTTTCCAAAGCTTGATCTTTCAACTTTCTCTTGGATTCTTTGACCTACCAAATATCCTTCCAGTGATTTATCCCCTTTCCATTTTTAAAAAAATTGCATTGCTCCTAGTCAGTTTTTGTTGCTTACCATCCCCTCCAACCCTAGCTGCTTTAATCTTCTTTTTTTTTTTTTAATGTTTTTTAAAGCGTACCTTGCATGTTTTCAGAATAATCTCCCTGCTCCACAGCTGATACATTCCTGCCAGCATCCTCAACACTTCCAGTTCCCACCGGCCTGTGTCTCCATCCCTCAGCCTGGCCTTTCACGGTAGTTCCCCACCTGCTGTCTACACCTTCTGTCTAAGGTAGACATGCGCAGAGGGTCAAATGACAGGGGAAGTAATTAGAAGAGGGACCAGAGAAATAACACGGGAGAATTAGTGATTTCTAATTTTATGAATTAGAATTAGTGATTTTACGAATGTAAAAATAATAAAGGGGCTTCCCAGGTGACTCAGTGGTAAAGAATCCACCTGCAATGCAGGATACGATGGTTCAACTTCTGGGTCAGGAAGAGTCCCTGGAGAAGGAAATGGCAACCCACGCCAGTACTGTTGCCTGGGAAATCCCATGGTCAGAAGAGCCTGAGAGACTACAGTCCATGGGGCTGCATAAGAGTCGGGCATGACTTGGCAACTAAATGACAACAACACCAAAAAATAAGATGTAAAGTTCTTTCCCACTCTAAACTTCTATACTTCAAATATGGTCCCAACTTGATTTTTCTTACTGTTATGTATTGAGAATATAGCAGCTTGGGGTAGAGATGTGTATGTGTGTATATATATATATATATGTGTATATATATATATATATATATATATATGTATATATATAAACACATATACAGTCATATATATGTGGCTATGAGTCTTTGGGCCTCTCCACAATAAAGATGCTTCTCTGTGAAAATCTAAGCTGTATAC
Source organism: Giraffa tippelskirchi (assembly GCF_054371585.1). NCBI lineage: Eukaryota > Metazoa > Chordata > Mammalia > Artiodactyla > Giraffidae > Giraffa > Giraffa tippelskirchi. The sequence continues at coordinate 19,828,249 of NC_137283.1, read as the reverse complement.
ATTCAGTATCACAGAATTCCGAGTCTATGCCCCAACCAGTAATGCTGAAGAAGCTGAACGGTTCTATGAAGACCTACAAGACCTACTAGAATTAACTCCCCAAGATGTCCTTTTCATCATAGGGGACTGGAATGCAAAAGTAGGAAGTCAAGAGATACCTGAAGTAATAGGAAAATTTGGCCTTGAAGTACAAAATGCAACAGGGCAAAGGCTAACACAGTTTTGCCAAGAGAACTCACTGGTCATAGCAAAAACCCTCTTCCAATAACACAAGAGAAGACTCTACATATGACATCACCAGATGGTCAATACCAAAATCAGATTGATTATATTCTTTGCAGCCAAAGATGGAGAAGCTCTATATATAATCAGCAAAAATAAGACTGGGAGCTGACTGTGGCTCAGATCATGAACTCCTTATTGTCACAATCAGACTTACGTTGAAGAAAGTAGGCAAAGCCACTAGACATTCAGGTATGACCTAAATCAAATCCCTTACAGCTATACAGTGAGAGTGACAAATAGATTCAACGGATTAGATCTGATAGAGAGAGTGCCTGAAGAACTATGGACAGAGGTTTGTGACATTGTACAGGAGGCTGTGATCAAGACCATCCCCAAGAAAAAGAAATACAAAAAGGCAAATTGATTGTCTGAGGAGGTCATACAAATAGCTGAAAAAAGAGAAGTGAAAGGCAAAGGAGGAATGGAAAGATATACCTATCTGAAAGCAGAGTTCCAGAGAATAGCAAGGAGAGATACGAAAACCTTCTTAAGTGAACAATGCAAAAAAAAAAAAAAAAAATACAGGAAAACAATAGAATGGGAAAGCCTAGAGATCTCTTCGAGAAAATTAGAGATACTAACGGAACATTTCATGCAAAGATGGGCACAATAAAGGACAGAAATGGTATGGACCTAACAGAAGCAGAAGGTATTAAGAAGAGGTGGCAAGAATACACAGAAGAACTGTACAAAAAAGATCTTCATGACCCAGATAATGACAATGGTGTGATCACCTGCCTAGAGCCAGATTTCCTGGAATGTGAAGTCAAGTGGGCCTTAGGAAGCATCACTACGAACAAAGCTAGTGGAGGTGATGGAATTCCAGTTGAGCTAGTTCAAATCCTAAAAGATGATGCTGTGAAAGTGTTGCACTCAATATGTTAGCAAATTTGGAAAACTCAGCAGTGGCCACAGGACTGGAAAAGGTCAGTTTTCATTCCAATCCCAAAAAAAGGCAATCCCAAAGAATGTTCAAACTACTGCACAATTGCACTCAACTCACAGGCTAGCAAAGTAATGCTCAAAATTCTCCAAGCCAGGCTTCAACAGTACATGAACCATGAACTTCTAGATGTTCAAGTTGAATTTAGAAAAGGCAGAGGAACCAGAGATCAAATTGCCAACATCTGTTGGATCATCAAAAAAGCAAGAGAGTTCCAGAAAAAAACATCTACTTCTGCTTTATTGACTACGCCAAAGCCTTTGACTGTGTGGATCACAAAAAACTGGAAAATTTTTCAAGAGATGGGAATACCAAATCACCTTACCTGCCTCCCAAGAAATCTGTATGCAGATCAAGAAGCAACAGTTAGAACTGTAGATGGAACAATGGACTGGTTCCAAATAGGGAAAGGAGTACATCAAGGCAGTGTATTGTCACCCTGCTTATTTAGCTTAAACACAGAGCTTAAACATTATCAGAAACACTGGGCTGGATGAAGCACAAGTTGGAATCAAGATTGCCAGGAGAAATATCAATAACCTCAGATACGCAGATGACACCACCCTTATGGCAGAAAGTGAAGAAGAAGTAAAGAGCCTCTTGATGAAAGTGAAAGAGGAGAGTGAAAAAGCTTGCTTAAAACTCAACATTCAGAAAATGAAGATCATGGCATCTGGTCTCATCAATTCATGGCAAATAGATAGGGAAACAATGGAAACAGTGACTGATTTTATTTTCTTGGCTCCAAAATCACTGCGGATGGTGACTGCAGCAATGAAATTAAAAGACGCTTGCTCCTTGGAAGAAAAGCTATGACCAAGCTAAAGAGTATATTAAAAAGCAGAGATATTACTTTGCCAACAAAGGTCCGTCTAGTCAAGGCTATGGTTTTTCCAGTAGTCGTGTATGGATGTGAGAGTTGGACTATAAAGAAAGCCGAGCGCCGAAGCATTGATGCTTTTGAAATGTGGTCTTGGAGAAGACTCTTGAGAGTCCCTTGGACTGCAAGGAGATCTAACCAGTCAATCCTAAAGGAAATCAGTCCTGAATATTCATTGGAAGGACTGATGCTGAAGCTGAAACTCCAATACTTTGGCCACCTGATGCGAAGAACTGACTCATTGGAAAAAACCTTGATGCTGGGAAAGATTGAAGGTGAGAGGAGAAGGGGACGACAGAGGATGCGATCGTTGGATGGCATCACCGACTCGATGGACATGAGTTTGAGTAAGTTCTAGGAGTTGGTGATGGACAGGGAAGCCTGGCATGCTACAGTCCATGGGGTGGCAAAGAGTCAGACACGACTGAGTGAATGAACTGAACTGATACCTACTGCATTCATATGAAAAAGTACACCATGTAAGTTAGTGTTTAAAGAGAGAGGTTACAAATGTAATAACTGTGAGCACCATTAACTCTTCCCTTTGACAGCTCTTTGATACCTTCATGCTTGCTGTCCCAGTCCTGCTTTCATGACCTCTCAGGGATTTTGCTTGGCTCTTTCTAGTCTCAAGTTCTATGTTTCTTTCTCTCTTTTTCTCTATGATTCTGTGCTTTCTCATTCCATTGATCCAAGATATGTTCAGGGAGTGAGTTGGTCCAATGGAGGAGGCCAGGAGAGATCCATTGTTCGCTTGAATGAAGAGCAGGTTTAAGTGTTTTAGGCATGTGCTATTGAGCTGGTAATATTACCCTTCAAGGAAAATACATGCTCAGAAATTTTGGTGTCTAAATTTGGCTTGTTTTTATAATGGCTTAATGTCAAGATTCATGCTAAAGCAGTTGCTTTCCAGGTTTTATTTTATTTGATCACCTTTTTGTGCCTTTTTTTCCCCCCATTTAATTATCATTCCTGGATCTGGAATATCATTTAAAAAGTTATCTTTGCATTAAGGGAGTAAAATGCATTAGCTGAAGTTGAGCTGTTTTCCAAAGAAAACTGTCCATCGCAATGATGGGCAGAAAATGTACTTCTCTCATATAAGTCTCCGCCTCACTTTCACCTCGTCCTTTTTGTTTTCTTCAACCCTCTCACACCTGGCAGGGCCTTCAATCTCTATAAAGGAATGGTTCTGCACTGTTTGCAGTGGTACCTTTTTAATATTCTCCGTTGCATGTAAAAGCATCTAAATTGACTTTTTCCAAGTTGTCAAGTTGCATGGTCTATTAACTAAAGATGTGGGCACTGATTTGTCTTCCCTGGAGTGCTTGTGAATGAACTGTGGCTTACATTCAAAGCTGTGTCAACAGATCTTGGTTCTGAATGACCCAGGCTGTCCAATGTCAGTAACGCATGTAAAATTCCTATCTTCTTTTAGTAGATGTGTGAAGTCACTAGGGTTTACTCATTCATTCATTCATTAAACAAATATCTATTGAATGTCTACTTTATGTCTGATACTGTGATAGACATTGGCTATATAATTAGGGAGTACAGTAAGGAACAGTTTTTGTTCTCCTTGAATGTGAAGGGGGATATTAATCAAATAATCATATTCATCAAATAATCATATCTATCTCTATATAAAAATTATCAGTTTAAAACAACAAACATGGATTATTTCATTCAGTTCCTAAGGATCAGGGGATTGGGAGCAGGAAGACACTTAGCCAGGTGCTTCTGGCTCAGAGTCTCTTTGGAGACTGTGCAAGTTGTTGGTAAGCGCTGGAGTCTCTGAAGCTGAGACAGGGACTGAGCCAAGCACTTCTATGCTCGCTCACCAGGCTCTCATTCTGTCCCCATGGCCCCCTCTATATAGGGCTCCTCGTGACAGAGCATCTGCCTGGAGCAAGTGATGAGAATCAGAGAGAGAAACCGACATGGAATTGACAGTCTTCAAAAACCAAGTCTCAGAAGTGACTTCTGCCCTATTTTATTTGTCACACAAATCAACCCTGGAACAGTGGGAGAGGGGACCACACAAGGGTGCCCCTCCAAGGAGGTGGGGATCATTGGGTGCTGTCGTGGAGGCTGGCTACAACACACACACACAAACATAACAATAAATCTAAAATATAGTAAGTGTTGTAAAGGAGAACTTGTGTGTGTTTGTGTGTGTGAGTGAGAGAGTTCCAGAGCAAAATAGGAGGATCTAACCTGTTAGATGAGAAAGCCCTCCTTAAAAATGTAAGAAATAGGCTGAAATTTGAAGGGTGAAATGGGATGAGGACCTAGTTTGTTTAGGGGAACTATGAGGGAGCATAATGCTTTCAAATGACGGAGAGAAAGCCAGAGTGTAAGGAATGAAGAGGAGAGAGAGGAGTGGAACTCACTAAAGTGGGAGAGATTAGAGAAGCCAGACTCTGGGCGACCCGTAGGCCATGTATCATCATGGTCTTCATTCTCATCTCCTCAGTGAAAGGGGCTTAAGCAGAGGAATCATCTAGTAAGACTGGTAACGTTTTATCTTTGGGTGTTTAATTAATTAGCTTTTTATTGTGTTAAAGTGTATATTATAAAAGCTACCTTTTTAAAAAATTGGAGTATAATTGCTTTACAATGTTGTGTTAGTTTCTGCTTGTATAACAACATGAAATCAGGCATTGTATGCATATATCCCCTCCCTCTTGAGCTTCGCTCCCACCTTTGCTCCAACCCACTTGTCTAGGTCATCACAGAGCACCGAGCTGAGCTCCTTGTGCTATACAGCAGCTTCCCACTAGCTAGCTATTTTACACATCATAGTGTATATATGTCAAGGCTGCTCTTTCAGTTTGTTCCCGGCTCACCACCCCTTGCACCCACCACAGTGTCCACAAGTCCATTCTCTATGTTTGCGTCTCTGTTCTTGCCCGGCAAATAGGTTCATTCATCAATACCATTTTTCTGGATTCCACACATATTTGTGTTAATATACTACATTTGTTTCTCTCTTTCTGACTTCACTCTGTATGACAGTCTCTAGGTTCATCCACATCACTACAAATGGCCCAATTTCATTCCTGTCTATGACTGAGTGATATTCCTTTGTATGAAGGTACCAAAGCTACCTTTAAAAAATATTTACTTACTCTTATTTATTTACTTGACTGTGCTGGGTCTTAGTTGCAACATGTGGAATCTCTTAGTTTGTGGCATGTGAACTCCTAGTTGCGGCATGTGGGATCTAGTTCCCTGACCAGGGATCAAACCTGGGCCCCCTGCATTGGGAGTGCAGAGTCTTAGCCTCTGGACCACCAGGAAAGTCCCCCAAATCTACTTTTTAAACCAGTAATATTTCACATGTACAGTTCAGAACCATTAATTATTCTCCCAATGTTGCACAACCATTAATTACCACTTTCTTTTCCAAAAATTTTTATCACCCTAAACATTAAGTGAGATATCCCCACTTTCCATTCCCCATAGTCCCTGTAACCTCTAATCTACTTCCTTTTAAAATTTTTCTATCCTAGATATTTCATATAAGGGAAATCTGACATGAATTGTGCTTTGGTGTCTATCTTCTGTCCGTCCAATGTTTCTGGGCTTCCCAGGTGGTGCTAGTGGTAAAGAACCCACTTGCCAATGCAGGAGACGTAAGAGACGCAGGTTTGATCCCTGGGTTGGGAAGATCCCCTGGAGAAGGAAATGGCAATCCACTGCAGTATTCTTGCCTGGAGAATTCCACGGACAGAGGAGCCTGGTGGGCTACAGTCCATAGGATTGTGAAGAGTCAGACACGACTGAGCAACTTAGCATGCACACGCAATATTTTCAGTGTTCATACATATAGTGTATATTAGAATTTTATTCCTTTTTTATGGCAGATTAATGTTTCATCGTATGGATAGACCACATTTTGTTTATTGATTCATGTGTTGATAGACACTTGGGTTGTTTCTACCTTTTGGCTTTTGTGAATAATGCTGCACTGAACTTCATTGTATGAGGATTTGAGTTCCTGCCCTCGGTTTCTTAGGGTACACATGTAGGAATGGGATTTCTGGGCCACACGACCATTTTATGATGCACTTTTTGAGGAAAAGCTGGTTTCCACAACAGTAAGACTGGGTGTTTAAAAGATTACTCTGGCTACAGAGTAGAGACCTGATGAAAGCTAATAGATAATAGCTAATAACTACGAAAGTTAATAGTAGATACCACTGGACACAGAATTAGATGGTTTGGTGGGATCAAGTTCACCTTTTTTGAATATGAAATATGTATCATGAAGAATTAAAGGATGTACAATCAAGAGCCACGTGTCATGGTCAAAGACCACTGAATATGACATGTGTAAACATGGACTTCAGTCTTTCTGAATCACACAGTAACTGGGTCATTGTCTGCGAGCCTGAGCTGCTGGTCTAGGCCTTGGCTTTCCTGTAAGCAAGACTAATCACTCATATTAATTCACCTTGGTCATTAAGAGCCTGTGATTAGAAATGTAAATGGCTGGGGAAATTTAATCCTTCTAGACAAAGAACTTAATCAGTACTCTGCAGGATCCTTTAAGTTCAAAGTTTTTATGGGACCTCATGCAGACCGTAAGTTTTGCTTTGTTACTGCATATTTCAGTGTGATAGAAGCCTGTGAATTTAAAGGAAGTTCAAGAATGTCTTTTGGGGGGAAAACACGTTGACCTTGTGTGCATGGCTGCTTGTGTTTCTCTATTAGTTTGTCCGTCTAGTAGGTATTGGTAGCCATTTTATAAAATCTCTTTTTAAAAGGGTGAGATGCAAGAGAGAGGGGGGATATATGTATACACATAGCTGATTCACTTTGTTGTACAGCAGAAAGTAACACAACATTGTAAAGCAATTAAATATAAATTAATAATTTTTAAAAAAGGGTGAGGTGATGGTCATACATATCTATTTAACTCACTGTCTCATGCTTGAAAACATTTGGTAAATATTTGTTGACTGTAGGCGTAAATAAGATAACGTTGAAAAACGCCCAGCGTTCTGCTAACTTGGGAAGCTTCAACTTTCCTTTGTAAATTTGTAACGGGAATTAAGGTGATGTTGCAATAATCTGGGATGTTTTGGAGACCATTAGTAGGAGCATTCTAGGAACTGGCTAGAATGCAGATAAGTCTCCCATATTTTCTGCTACCTAGAAGATAGCAATAATAATGTGCTGACTTAGCTGTGATGAAATTGTCATACCACAAAAGAGTTGTATTTCTATTTAATGAAGTTGAGGTCATGGGCCATCCTACATGTCTTTGGTTCTTCCTTCTCCTTTGGAAAACCATGGAATAGGAGAATTCCCTGGTGTTCTGACGAGTAAGACTTTACCTTCCAATGTAGGAGGCGTGGGTTCAATCCTAGGTCTGCAAACTAAGATTTCATATTCTTCGAGGCCGAAAACCCAAAACATAAAAGAGAAGCAATGTGTAAAAAAATCAATGAAGACTTTAAAAATGGTTGACGTCAAAAAATATATTTAAATAAAAAGAAAGAAAACCAAGGAAATAAAGTTAGTATTTTAAGAAGTATGTTGTATTTGTGTGAGAAGGGTTATCCTTGATCACAAGTATGAATATATTCATACTTGGGCCCCCTATAGCCAGGAGTATAAATTTTCAAATGTTTTGCTCTGAATTTTGTCTCTGAGCTAACTGAGAAATCAAAGTCATGGTTTTGCCTCTGTTTCCTAATCAGTCCCTCGGCCTGGGGTTGGGGTGCCACGCTAAGTCGCTTCAGTGGCGTCCGACTCTTTGCGACCCCATGGACTGTCACCCACCCGGCTCCTCTGTCCCTGGGGCTTCTCCAGGCAAGAATGCTGGAGTGAGTTGCTATCTCCTCCTCCAGGGGATCTTCCTGACCTAGGGATCGAACCCATGTCTCCTGTGGCTCCTGCATTGCAGGCAGATTCCTTACTGCCGAGCCACCGGGAAAGGAATGACAAAAATTGGAGAAACTCTGTCACATAAGACAACTAACCCATTCATGTCTCTTAGAGAGAGGATCAATTATAGGAGTTTTCACCTCCTCCAGGCCTAGATACTTTATCACAGGGGTTTTGCATAATACGCTACAAATACATACACACACACACACACATATAGTTAATGATTGAATGTTTATTGTTTGCTTTATAAGGTAGGTACTATTATTCCCATCTTTGTTTTACATTTAGGGAAATGACTTTTTAAAATTTTTTTTCTAGAACATTTTAAACCTTACTTTTTATTGGCATAGAGTTGCTTAACAATGTTGTGTTATCGATATTTTCTGTTGTACAGCACAGTGAATCAGCTACACGTATACATATATCCCCTCTTTTCAGACTTCCCTCCCATTTAGGTCACCACAGAGCGCTGAGTAGAGCTCCCTGAGCAGGTTCTCATTAGTTGTCCATTTATGTATGTATGTATGTATGTGAATCCCAATCTCTTAATTCATCCCACCCCATCCTTCCCTACAATTATACTGTTTTAATCCTTGTACCATCCTAGGTGTAGCTCCTTTTACTTTGTTTTGCAAGCTGGAAGAAGCAAGGGACTTTAACCTTGGGAAATGAAGTCACTTTGTTAGAAGACTTGTGTATTTCTGAATAAGCAGGGCCTCTCCCCTGGGGGTGTTTTGTGCGCATGTTGTTGGCACAGATGCTGATGTGGGCCCCTTGCTGCTCTTCTCTTCCTGAAGTTTTGCCTCGCTGAGGCTGTATCTGTGTGTGGTTGCATTCTTAGATCTCCTAAAAGTTCAGAGCTGTTGATGGGATTGCCAGCACTTTTTCAGACTTGTTGAAAAATGTAATGAAGTTTTATTAAAATGTGTCATCTACACATACATAGAAAGTTCATATAGTAACTGGACATATATACTTGCAGAGAAGATAGTACTTAGGGCTTCAATGCTTCATTTATGAATCACTAAAAACCTGTCATTTTCATAATTAAAATGTCATAATATACTAACATATGTGTAGGTGGCTATATTTTTTGAAACAAAACTTGGCATGCATTTTGTGACTGCTCAGAACATATTGGTAGATATGGGCTCCAAAGAGCAATTATTTGAAGTCATTCTGAAAAATTCAGGACTTTTATGTATGTGAATGTTTTCTTAGTCTTGGTTTAAGCTTCAGGGATAAAGGAATTTCCTTCTTCTTCTTTTCCCTCCAGTGGTTAAACTATGTGTTGAGAAAATGTTACCTTTTCTATTTGTTGGAATGAGTCTTTAAAGACTGCAAGTTGCTGAGGGGTTTTGTAAACTCTGCCTTAGTCACAGAGGAGCCCTTCCACGTTCCACTTGTAGCAGCTGCACCCTAAGGTAGTGTGATGGTGTGGATAACGGGATCCCTGACTGCCAAGGGACTAACTGACTTCACACAGGAGGTGAGTAAGGCAGATCCTGGAGGCCCACCCTGTGTCCGGCAGCTCAGGACAGTGGGCACTGATGAGATTCACAAGAAATAAAATTTGGTGGCTGAACAGCCAAGCTCCCTGTCAAGCACAAGGCAAAGCAAAGCACCAAAGCTGTCGCTAAAGGCATCAGTGAGTTTCCAGTGAAGAGAATGCAGACTAGGAAACACTCAGGGGTATGATGACTGAAAGTGCCCTTGGAAGCAAGTTCAGGGGTCACGGTTTATACAAGCAAAGCCTCCTCCTCCTCCCAGGATTATGACCCTCAGAAGAAGGAGGAGGAGTACATTTCAGTTTGTTTTACTTTGCAACTAACAGGCCAGTGACGTTTGTGGCATTCAGGTGATTTCTGTTTCTCCAACAAATTCAAGTTTACAATATTAGAAACCTTATCCAGATGAAGAAAACCTTTCCTATATTGAACCACATCACCTGTGTAGACAGATTGGTGATGGTACAAGCAAGCTGATTTTTAACATGTTTGTGTGTGCTGTCAACTCAGTCATATCAGACTCTTTGTAACCCCATAGACTGTAGCCCGCCAGGCTCCTCTGTCCATAGGATTTCCCAGGCAAGAATACTGGAGTAGGTTACCATGCCCTCCTCAGGGCTTCTGCTAGACCCAGGGAGTGAACCCCTGTCTCCTGTGTCTCCTGCATTGCAGGTGGATTCTTTACTGCTGAGCCACAAGATAAGCCTTTTAACATGTTTGAATACATGTAAGTATAAATAAAAAATCATTAAAGATTTCTATACTTTAGATCTCAGAACAGAAACTGGTATCATTTAACTCAAAATCAAAAATTACTTTTAAAAATTGTCGTCAGCAAACTGAAATTAAACAACATATTGGAAGCATATATTTTTTTTTTAATTGGAGTATAATTGCTTTACAATATTGTGTCAGTTTCAGCTATACAACAAAGTGAATCAGCTGTATATACATATATATATATGTATATATCCTTCCTCTTGAACCTCCCTCCCTCCTCTCCCAACCCCTCCATCAACTGTCCCCCCCCCCCCCACCATCTAGGTCATCAGAGTATGGAACTGAGCTGCGTTATATAAGGAAGCATATATTCTTTTAGAAGGAGGAAAGAAAAGATTTTATATATGCACTAACATTTCATTTGAGAAGTAGGTATTTTTCTCTTTTGTTCGTTTTACCCTCTTATTGACTAGAGTTAGACCTGGTGCTTAACCAATATCCATCTCTATTCAACCCAGTGAGTGTATCTGTGAGTGAGTGAGTTGGGGTGGGCTGAACATGATCTTCAAAGTTGAAAATTATAAAGAAAGAGAGAGAGACCCCGGGAGAATAAAAAGAGCTGTGCCTTGCAGTGGCTGCTGAAGTTTCCTATTGCTGTGTAACAAACCCCTTCAAACTAAGTGGCTAAAATATACAGCAATTGGTTAGTCTGCTGAGAAATCTGCACTTTGGACAGGGCTCAGAGAGAACAGGGCTTCCCTGGTGGCTCAGGTGGTAAGGAGTCTGCCTGCAGTGCAGGAGGCTTGGGTTTGATCCCTAGGTTGGGAAGATCCCCTGGAGAAGGAAACGGCAACCCACTCCAGTATTCTTGCCTGGAAAATTCATGGACAGAGGAGCCTGGTGGGCTACAGTCCATGGGGTCACAGAGTCAGACACGACTGAGCGACCGACCAAAAGTTTCACTTTTTTTCAGAGCAAACAACTGATTTCTACTCAGATGGGCTGACTTGAGTTGCTAAGAAGCATCTCTCCATGTTGCTTCAGGCCTTCTACGCATCATCGCTCTGTGTGGTCCGCTCAGTCTGGCGTTTCAGATCTCCAAGGGTGAGTGTTCTAGAGAAGCTAGAAGCTGCAGGGCCCTTCACGGTCCACCCTTGGATCTTACTCTGCATCTGTTCTGCTGAATCCAAGCAGGACACTAATTAAAGGCGTAAGAATGGATTTTTTTGAAAAGATTATAACTATACAATATTGAGAAGTACAGAACAAAATACAGCGATCAGGGGACAGTTGCTCTATAATATTGTGTTAGCCTGTACCACACATCAACATGAATCAGCCAGAGGTATACATACGTCCCCTCCCTCCCAACTCTCTCTCCGTCCCACCATAGGGGTAAGAATGGATTTTAATCCACAGTAACTATTGCAGTAGGGCAAAGAGTCCAGTGTGAACTGAACTCAACTTCAATTCATACAGAGGTGACTGGTTATTTTTTAAAGGGAGAGTAAGAGAATAATGAGGGGAATGAGCAGTAGTCAGGGAAGTGGAAAATTATATAAAACAGTGGTTGGTCCATGTGACATGCATCTGGGTTTGCTACCTAAAGCTTGTGGAAGTTAGGCTGTTATCTTCTCATGGAGGCTGGGATTCAGAGATCTTGTCTTCAGGTTTTGACTGGAACAATTTTTTTTTTTTTTGGGCAACCTTGAGTTTTCTTAAGCAAGAACTTTAAGGAAGCTGAGGGTCATCCTAGGATGTGGCCAAGAGCTGCTTTCCGTTCAAGCCTTTGTAGGTCAGGGGTTGAAGCTTCAGTTGAAAGGGGGCTCAGAAGAGCCCTCCCTGAGAGTGATGAGGGAGAGCATCCTTCTCATCAGAGAGGGCTAATTTTTAGGAGAGAAGCACAGAAGGGTGTGACTATCAGGGGTGCAGATTCTTGGGTGGGGTGGGGCAGATACAAGTTTCCCACAGGAGTTAAAGCAGGGTTTCCAGATTCAAAACTGGCTCAAGTCTTTTAGGTCACATGGCCTTAGACAGATTACTTCCTGTTGAAGCTTGGTTTCTGTGCTAGCAAGATGGGAGATAACAGTCCTAGTCATGTCATAGAAAGTTAAGAGGAGTCAGCGCGACAGACAATGCTTGGTACATAGTAAGGAAAGTGCTCCAAGTTCATTCTCATTGTTGTCAGTATTAGGATAGCAGTGATGTGGTAATTTATATGATAATATGAATTCTTAGGGGAAAAAGGTTTTCTTTGTCACAGAAGACCACTGAAAATTGTGAGTATCCTTGTCTTCTCTGAATAGAATCCAGGCTCCAGTAGCTCTATATGTAATCTCCATTTCTTTCCTCTCTTGCTTTCCATACGGGAGAATATTCAAAGGGGTGTTTCTGCCATAAGGTCAACTAGGGTGAGGTCATCCAGTGTGATCAGAATTCAGGTTAGATCACAGAACGGACACCTTCCTGGTTGAATGTCTGAACAGAAAAATGATTATTTCAAGTGAATGTGAAATTCACCCCTGTGCACTTTGCACAGACTTGCAGCATACATGTACAGATTTTTTTTCTGCTCTTTTTAGAGACTCATACTGTGCTTTGGGCATTTCATATGTGGAATCCACTATTTAGAACAGGACAATTGTGTGTCATAGACTGGTCATGGTCAGCTACTTCATAGCTGGTCAGTGACTTCATAATAAGAGAGTTCAGTATGGTCTGTACTGTTGTCAGCACATACTTGATGTTGCGAACAATCAGATCTTAAGAGGTTCATTAATCAGAACTCAGCAATGTTCTGGCCTTAAACAAGTGTTCCTTGATTGCACAAGCTCTGAGGACCTAGCAACTCACCCAAAATGACTGTAGATGGAAACTTTTTAAGCAATGTATATGAATTTAAATGTGAACTACTCATCTATGGTCAATAACATAATACACATTCACTGCAAAATCACCTCTGTGGAAGAAAGTTCAATTAACAATCAAGGTAAGGAAAAAGAGAATTTCATTCGAACCCAACTGAAGATTATGACCCAGGAGACAGATTCTCAGAAAGATCGGAGAACTGTTTCACCCGTTTACAAGTCAAAGATAAAGTTGTATGCATTTTCGAGACAAATGATTGTGTATCAAAAGGATACACCGGTATTTTACATAAAGTCCGCCAGGGATACATGGAATCCAGGTTGTTGTTTGTTGTTGAGTCATTTTGTGTCTGACTCTTTTGCGACCCCACAGACTGTAGCCTGCCAGGTTCTTCTGTCCATGGGATTCTCCAGGCCAGAATCCTGGAGTGGGTTGCCATTTCCTTCTCCAGGGCATCTTCCTGACCCAGGGATCGAACCCGAGTCTTCTGCATCTCCTACATTGGCTGGCAGATTCTTTGCTGCTAAACCACCTGGGAAGCCCTATAATCCAGGTAAGTAGGGACAAAGCCAGTAGCAAGTCACCACAATCCCTACAGAGTTGAGAAAGAAAGCTGTTCTTTTAAGAAGTTACACTGCTTGCATCAGAAGAAGGGAAAAGATAGTATCTTTCCGGTCCATCAGGCAGTTCCATCTCTGAGGGGGTCTGGTTAGTGTGGGTGCTCACTAGGGCAACAGGGAGGAGGCCCAGATGGACACACAGGGAGAATTTTATGTTTGAATTTCCTTGTCCCACCTTAAAATGAAAATCGTATTTCACCACCTCCAAGCAAGGAAGAATATGTCAACAGAAAAGACAAGCACCTTTTTGTCAAAGGTAGGTGACTTTTGTAAAACTGACTTGTGTCATGGATGACTTTCACCTAGAACCTTGCTGATGTTAGGTCATTTCTGAAAATGAGGATTTCGGAAATGCTCCTTTCTTTTAAAAAAATTAAGTTTTTTTTTTTACATTGGAGGATAATTGCTTTACAATTGTTGAGTTGTGTTGGTTTCCGCCGTATGACAAAGGGAATCATATATATTCACTCTGAGTCTCCCTCTCACCTCCCACCCCACAATAAAGTTTCAGTTCACACTGGTCAGAATGACATCATCAAAAAAATCTATAAGCAAATCCTGGAGAGGATGTGGAGAAAAGGAAACCCTCCTTCACTGATTGGTAGGGAATGCTACTTTCAATATCAAATAAACTATGGAGAAATATTTCTTATAGTTTCATTCTCTCACCTTCTAAATGCCAATTTGGTAAAGCGTTTTAGTATTTCACATTTGCCCAAGAACATATAAAACTGAAACAAACTGAGCTCCTAAAATATTCTTATAAAATAGTTGTCATAATATTTGTGTTGACTTTACATACCTCCTTTTCTTTTATAGGAAATATAAACTCAGTTTGGCATTAATACCAATTATCTTTATTTAAGGCCACATTTTCCCCACAGCTGAGGTGCAGAAGGCCAATCAAAGTTATAAATGAAGCGCCTAAGTCCCAGAGGCACCCTGAGTTATAATAGACTTTGAAATGAGAAATCTATGAATAATTCAAAGGTGTGGGTTCTCTAGTGGGGGGAGTATTTCCCTTAGCACTACACAATAAAAAATTTAGTTTGCTTTATCTTGAAGGTAGGCAGACTAATCGGAGAAGGCAATGGCACCCCACTCCAGTACTCTTGCCTGGAAAATCCCACGGTGGAGGAGCCTGGTAGGCTACAGTCCATGGGGTCGCTAAGAGTCGGACACGACTGAGCGACTTCACTTTCACTTTTCCCTTTCATGCACTGGAGAAGGAAATGGCAACCCACTCCAGTATTCTTGCCTGGAGAATCCCAGGGATGGGGGAGCCTGGTGGGCTGCCGTCCATGGGGTCGCACAGAGTCGGACACGACTGAAGCGACTTAGCAGCAGGCAGACTAATGGACTGGACCCAAATATGAACCACTGAACTTGTTCTGAGGCTTTTATCAGTTCACATGGAGAAAGATGAAGAGGTCGTGCTTCATATTTTTGATAAATCACACAGGTTTGGTTGGGAATATGCAATCATGTTGCTATGATTATTTTCTGTTTAAAATTAGGAAATAAGCTGGTAGTTGTAACTACAGATGAAAGGTTTCCTTATACCCAAACTAAATGATTGCTAGTTCACACCTCTGGAGGGGTGTCTGAATAATTGCTCTGTTGTGAATAGTAAGAGTGTACAGCCTTTGTCATACACGATGATGCAATTTCCACAGGTTATCATTCTTTGAGTATTTTTCGTACAACGGCTTATTTGGACTGGTTCCAGGGATATGTCGGCTGGTTACCACGTGAGTAAATACAGGCTTGACTTGTGAAATAAGTGTCAGAGTCCTTCCTCAAGGCATAGGTTGGAAGTAGATTCCCATTTGGTAGAGCGAGTCATGCTCTGGGACAGAGTATAACTTGCCAGAAATGTAAGCATTTTATTTGTTTTGAGCTGTATAGTTGCACTGAGCTCACAAGGCCCTTGAGACATATGGAAGCAGAGCTTTGCAAGGGGATGACTGTGATAATCATTTTTGGACCTGGGTGCTGAGATCAGCTTTTTTTTTTTGCACAAGTATAATCCCAATTTACAGGCCTGTGACATCATCAAAAAAGATTACATGTCTTATGATAAAATATGATAACAAAATAATGGTTCCATTCATGTGATTGCTGGCAGTGAACTCTTCTTGGACCGTCTTCTCAAATATGTCTGCGAGGCCCCAAAGAGGTGAGTGTTCCATTTATGATCACACACTGAGCTGTTGGCAGAGGACTTAGCTATGTCCGCTCTGCTCTTCGTCTTTGGGTCTAGTTCCTGCATAGCTGATCTGTTGCCCAAGATGTGTACAGACATCAAGACATTCATTCATTTAAAAAAATATTTTATTGGAGTATAGTTGATTCACATTGTTGTGTTGATTTCTGCTGTTCAGAAAAGGGACTCAGTTACACATACCTTCTTTTCCATTATGGTTTATCACAGGCTATTGAATATAGTTCCCTGAGCTATACAGTAGGACCTTGTTGTTTATCCACTCTGTGAAAATATATATATTTATACATAATGGTTTGCATCTGCTAATCCCAAACTCCCAACACTTCCCTCCCCTTGGAAAATACAAGACTGTTCTCTATGTGATTTTGTTTGTTTCATAGATGCACTTGTGTCATATTTTAGATTTCACATGTAAGTGATATATGGTATTTAATATATTCATTCTTGAGTTGTATATTAGTTCTGATAGCAGCAAATACACCTCTGAGTGTATTTAACTTAACATACGTTGATCTTTCACAAGTTGAATTCGTGCTCCGTGGCTTTCCTTGGCAGCTTTCCTCTACATGGTGACTCAGGGATCCAGGAATTTTCCATAGATGGACATGGGAAACAAATGGCCCCAGAAGTTAGCACAAGGAAAGGGCGAAGCTGCATGGGCAGGCATTTCCCTGATTCCTTGACTCAGAACCCAGTTCCATTTGCTGCAACCTAACTGCAAGGGAGGGTGTGGAAACGCAGTCTTTCTGTGCGCCCTGGAGGAGAAAACGGAAACATGGTCAGGTAAGTATGTCGCACAGGGAACCAGGGCATCTCCGGGTTTTGTCCCTATGCCTTGGCTATTGGGGATAGTGCCGCAACGACCCTGGGGCAGGTACATTTTGGAAGGTTGGTTTTCTCCGATACACGCCTACCCAGGAGTGGGATTGCTAGATCTCAGGGTAGCTCGATTTTTCTTTTTAAAGGAACTTCCACACTGGACCACGTTTTGTCAGAACTTCCCTTGTAGTTCAGTTGGTAAAGAATCTGCCTGTGGTGCAGAAGACCTGGGTTCGATCCCTGGGTCGGGAAGATCCCCTGGAGAAGGAAATGGCAACCCACTCCAGTATCCTTGCCTGGAGAATCTCATGGACAGAGGAGCCTGGTGGGCTGCAGTCCATGGGGTCCTCAAGAGTCAGGCACGACTGAGCGACTAACACTTATTTCACTTACTTCCATACTACTCTCCATACCGCATGTTACCAATGAACATTCCCACCAACCGTGTAGTTTTCTTTTCTGCAGGCCTTTGCAGCATTTGTTGTATATAGACTCTTTAATGACTGGTGCTTCAGGATATCTTGTCATTTTGATTTGCATTTCTCTAATCATTAGGGATGATGAACATCTTTTCATGGCATTTTTTTTTTTCTGAAGAATGTGAGGATTATTTCGTTCTTGAAATTGGCCTCATGAGACTGGCCTTGGTTCGAATTACCTCCCGCAGTGCATTTCTTGAGGGCAGGGGTCATTTACAGCCCCACTGGCCTTGAGACGCTTGAGTGCCCAAAAGCACCAGTTTTCAAGCTGTAGTTGCATGAGGCATCCACAAGGCGGCAGCACTTCCTCATGCCCCATTCTGGTAACTTGGGCAACTAGAGCCTTAGATTAAGTCCTATTGTGGGGGTTGTAAATTCCAGTGGAAAGTGCCTGAACAAACATCCGAGAGAGCTTGTATCTCATGACCTCTTCCACCTTACTGTTGCCCACCACCCTCAGACAAATCCCAAGCCCTGCAGAAGCGCTGTGCTGAGAGTGTTGGGACGGCCCTAAGGAAGGAGGCTGCGAGTGGGAACCCCACCACCAGGAGACTTTGGAGACCAGGTGAGTTTGCCAAGCTCTTCCCACCCATTGGCTCCACCATCCTTTATAGGTATTGGGCTTGGCTTAGTTGCAGGAGTGCCAGCCTGGATCTGGGGCCCCATGTGAGGGGCCAGGCACTACAGGTCTAAGGGCGGGGTGGGGTGCTCAGGCAGTGTACATCCTGCCCCGCTCCCTCAGCGCCAGGACAGTCCAGCCTTGGGATGGAGTCTGCTCAGGATCCAGGTATGTGACACCACTCTGGGTCATCTTTCTTTTTGCTTGGTCCCTCCCTCTCTACTCTTTCTTGGTCTTTATATCTTCTCACTCTCTTTTACTGTCTCTCTTCTCTTCCTCTTCTCTCTCCTCCCTCTTCTGTCCTCTTTCTCTCTCCCTTCCTTCCTCTCTCCCGTCCCTTCTTTCTTGCCTCTCTCCTCCAACTTTCCTATCTTTCTCTCTTCCCTCTTTTCTCTTTTTGTCTCTCCCTTCCCTCAGTCTTCCTATATCCCTCCATCCTCCCTTCCTCTGTCTCTTTCCCTCTCTTTTGCTCTTCCTTCCATCCTTCCATCCTTTCTCTCCTCTCTCTTCTCCCTTTTTCTTCCTTTACTTTCTTCTCTCCCCTCAATCTCTTCCTTCCTCTTTTTACCCTCCTCTCCTCTTTTTTTCTCTCTCTTCTCTCCTGTTTCGGCCTTTCTATTTTCTTTCTCACCTCTATTTTCCTTTCTTCCTTCCATACTTTCACTCTTTCTCTGTACTTCTCTCACTTTTTAAATTTTTCTCTTTATCTGCCCCTTTCTTTCCTTCCTTCCTTTCCCCTCCCTTCCTTTCTTCATTCCTCCGTTTGCTCTCCATTCTTTCCCTCGTCCTTCTTTTCTCTTTTCTTTGTCTCTGTCTGCCTTCCTCTTTCCCCTTTCTTCCTGTTCTTCCTCATATCTCTCTTCCTATCTCTTTTCTCTACTTTCTCCTTCCCCTTTATCACCTTCCTCTTTTCCTTACTTCCCTTCTTTTTCTCTTCTGCTCTCCCCTCTTTTCTTTCTCCCCTCCCTTCCTTCTTTCCTCTTTCTCCATTCCTCCCTCTCTCTCCCTGCTTCTCCCTTCCCTCTTTCCTTCAGACCCTCCTCTGACTCTGCTGCCTTTCTTTCTTCCTTCCTTACTCTCGCTCTTCCCTCCTGTGTCTCCTCTCTCTCTCTTCTCCCCTCTCTCTTGCCCTTCCTACCTTCCTTTGTGTCTCTTTCCTCTCTTCTTCCCACCCCTGTGGCTTCTTTCTCCCTTCATTTCTCCTCTTCCTCTCTCCCTTCCTGCCTGCCTGCCTCTCTCTCTCCTCTCCGTTATCTCTTGCTCTGGCTTCTGTTTCTGTTCCTCTCTCTCCCTTTCCTTTGTCTTGATCCTTCTCTCTTCTTTCGCTCTCCCTCTCTTCCCTCCTCCATTTCTCCCTACCACTCTCTCTTCCCTCCCTCCTTTCACTGTATCTTTCTCTCTCATCTCTACTTGTTCTCTCCCCCTACTCTCTTCCTTCATTTCTCTTCTTCCCCTTCCTTTTCTCTTCTTTCTCCTCTCTCCTCTGCCCCTTGCTCTCTCTCTGTCTCAATCCCTCTCCCTTCCTTTTGCCTCCTCTGTCTTCCATCCACCCCCTCTTCCCCTTCATCTCTCATTTTCTTTCTTCTTTCTCTCTCCATTCCTCTTTTCTCCTTTCGATCTCTCCCTTCCCTCAGTCTTTCTCTTTTTATTCCTCCATCCTTCCTTCCTCTCCCCTTGCTCGATCACTTTCTCTTTCAGTGTCTTTCCCTCTGTGTATTTCATTCTTCCACCCATCCTTCCCACTCTCTTCTGTCCCCCATCTTCCTCCCTTCCTTTTCATCTTTGTCCCGTCTTTCCTCTCATTTTCTCTTTTTCTCTTCTCTTCTCTCAGTCTTTCTATTCTGTCTCTTCTTTCCTTTCTTCCATCCTTTCAGTCTTTATTTCTCTCAGTCTTTATCTTTCTTTTCTCCCTTCCTTCCTTGCTCTCTTTCCCCATATTTTCCTCTCTCTTTTCTTTCCTTCCTATGTCGTCTCTTTCCCCCTTTTTCTTTTCTCATCCTTCTCCCCCTTCCTTGCTTTCTCCATTCCTCCCAATTCTCTCTCTCATCCTTTCTCTTCCCTCTTCTCTATTCCTATCTCTTCTCCTTCACTCTTTCTCACCTCTCCCTTCCTTTCCCCCTTTTCTCTCCTGCTCTCTTCCTTTTCTCTTTCTCACACCTCTCCCTTTCTTCTTACTCTTTCTCCCTCAATTGCTTTCTTCCTTTCCCTTCCTCTTTTTTATCCTCTATTTCTTTCTTCCTCCCTCTCTGATCCTTCCCTCCTTTCCCTGTCCCTCTCTACCTTCCTCTGTATTTCTTTCCTCTCTCTCCCCCTCTTTCTTGCTTTTTTGTGCTTTCACTTCTTCTCACTCTTCCTTCCTTCCTTTCTCCTTCTCCTCTCTCTTCCATCTCCCCTCTTTTTCTTTCTTTCCGTCTTCTGTCTTCCTCTCTCTCTCTGTTCCTTCATCTTTCTCTGTCTTCTCTTCCCCTCCTCTCTCTCCCTCCCATCCTTCCTCTTTTTCCCTAATTTGTTCCATACTTTCACAGCACACTTCTCTCTTATTCTTTATCTCTTTCCCTTCCTCCCCCTTCTCTCCCTTCCTTCGCCTCTCTGTATCTCCACTCCTTTCCTTCCTTCATTTCTCTTTTTCTTCTTTTCCTCTCTCTTCCTTTCCATTCTTTCTCCTCTCTCTCCCTCTGTTCCTTTCTGTCTTCCTCCCTCTCTCCCATCCCATTTCCTTTCCTCACCTCACCTCTCCTTTCTCCCCTTTCTCCCTGTTTCTCTCTTCCTTCCTCTCTCTCCTCTTTCACCTCCCTCTCTGTCCCTTAATCTCTCTCCCCCTCTTTATTTTTTCCTTCCCCCTCCCTTCCTACCTCCCTTTGTTTCCACTCTCCTTTCTCTCTCCCTTTTTCTTCATATCCTTCCTTTGCATCTCTTCTTTCCTCTCTCTCTTCTGTCTTCTTGTCCCTCCGTTGTCTCTTTCCTCTTTTTCTCTTGTTTTCCTTCCTTTCTCTCTCTCCCCCTTTCGCTTTCTCCCTTCTGTCCTTCCTGTTTCTGCTGTCATTTCTCTTCTCTCTCCTTTCCTTCCCCTCTCTCTCTGTTCCCTCACATGCAGCTTCTTTTTAATGTTAATCTGCAAACATAGGAGGAAAAGGTGGTAGGGAGAGGGAGTTTGCTCACACCACATCATTGTCACCGAAAGGGCTCTGAAACATGGGTTTTACCTTTTTATCATCTTCTTCAGAAGAGTGTGGTGGTGGTGTAGCCATGATGGAGCTGCTCAGTTATAGAGACTTTGATCTGTTAAGATTTCATTCAATATTCTATTGTCAACCACCACTAATATGGATTAGCAGGTACCACCATCATAAAAGCAGGATAGTAAAATTTTAAATGTAAATGATATAAAAACTAGACTGATCAATAACAAAACTGGGAACTATCAGAATTAGTATTTTAAAATGTAGTAGGACAGTATATCATTAAAAGAAAAAGATTGCATTCAGTAGCAGTAAATCCACACATGTGCAACAGTGGCTTAAAATGGTAAGACTTCATGTTTCTTCCTGCCTATGTTTGTTTGTTTGTTTATTTTTAAGTCTGTAGGTGTGACTGCCCTGGAGGTCCAGTGGGTGAAACTCCACACTCCACTGCCTGGTGTGTGGGTTCAATTCTTGGTCTGTGAACTCAGATTCTGCATGCCACAAAGTGTGGCCAAATGAATAAATCTGAATATAGGTCTTTGTTGATACTGGTTCCAGTTCTTGATGATACTGAGTCCATAATTTCTGGAGGTTCCCTGTCCTTTTATATTTTTCGTCTGTGGTTACAGAGACCACGTGATATGGGCTATTACAACAGATAAGAATTATGAGAACTAGTAAAATACAAAATTATGGTGTGCTTATATTTTTTGCTTTGAAAAACATTTTAATACATTATTTCTGTTCATAGCTAATGACTGTATTGTTACTTTTAAATATGTTAAAAATTTAAGGTGTTTCAGATTTAACTTCCAAAATAGTAAATAGTTAATCCACAAAAGGAAAAGACTTCTGGGGAAATACTCAAGAATTACTAAAAATAGTTGAGGGTTTCTGAGACCAACAATCTTTAGGTAAACCTGCTTTATAAAAATAAGGCTATTGATTCATTATCATACATGATCTTCTTAGTTTATCATCTGGCTTTTATATGTTGTGCTTTTAGTTAAGGGAATTTTAAATTTTTTATGGAGTTGTCAGTTTAGCCCCTATATATCTTGTGGGTTTTTTTTTTTGGTTAAACATATCTCATATTTCTGTTGTTTAGTGCTTAGACATATCATGTTCTATAGTATATGGATTTAACTTTTGTACACAAAGCCAGCTGTCTCAACATCATGTATTGAATGTCATCCTCTTATAGTCTTTCCATCTTATAAATTCCATCGAATGATCAGGATTTTAAATAACCTCTGACTTTCCCTCTAGCATTTGGATATTTCTGTGCTAGAACCAGACAGACAGCTCTCCTGACCATAGCTCTAAAATATGATTTTGACCCCTACCTTTTTCCAAAAGAGCTCTTTCTTCAATGTCCTTTGCTACAATTGTACAGATGATTCTCATCGACTTATTTTTCCAGAAAAAATTTACAGTAATACGTTGATGACAACTGCATTGGAAAAAAAGAATTAACTTCTTTATACTTCTGAGTAGTCCAGTAATCCTAGCCATTAGTTT
Source organism: Giraffa tippelskirchi (assembly GCF_054371585.1). Taxonomy (NCBI): domain Eukaryota; kingdom Metazoa; phylum Chordata; class Mammalia; order Artiodactyla; family Giraffidae; genus Giraffa; species Giraffa tippelskirchi. The sequence goes on along the minus strand of NC_137283.1, from coordinate 19,805,677 downwards.
ATGTATTCAATAAGTTTAAATATTCTTATAGATTTTGAAGTTTTGCTAGATTTTTAGGATTTTACTGTGTTCTTTTAAACTTTCCAAAAACATATGGTTAGACACTTAGAATCCTCCATCACTGCAATGCCACAACCAACCTATTTTAAGTGTCCCCGCTATCATTCTCAGTTTTAGGAACCTTTTTGTTTCATCTGTCCACACTTAACATAATGTTAATCTTTCATTATCATTCATATTTTTATACTTTTCCTGTCATGCATTAGAAACTCTGAGCGTGAATAATATTCATCTTTCTACAATGTACCACTATGCCCTGCTTTTCCAAGGTATCTCTATTTCTGGGATCTACCTACTTTTTTCCTAGGTTCCCAACAAATTTTTGAGGCACATTTTTTTCCTTTTCATTCTTAGATGTTCTTAAGATCGGATTGCTCCAAACAGAACTGAGCAGCTTAGTGAATGCACTAGATAATGTGAACATCATGTACTTTCCTGGAGTGAAAGGAAAGTAGATATAGAAAAACTTGTACAGAATTTCAACACCCTCTTAGTGGTCACGCATTGTGCAAAACTGTTTGGCCTATATACTTCTGGGGTAATCCAGCCCTTTTGGAGAATAAATTTAGATCCTTTAGCAAAAACTTCAGATGTAGTTCAAGCTTTATATAAGATGCCCTGAAAGAAATACTTAATTCATAAATTTAGCTTTCTTGCTTTTGGGACAAAGAAAGCATATGTAATGTTCATAGCAAGCAAATTGAGCTCTTTCATTTAGCTATTTAACTCAATTAACATCTAATGGTAAAACAACAGCCTAAAATGGAGTCAATGTTTTATGCTCAAAGCCCCACATCACCAAGTGGGGCTTGACTTGACTTAATTATAGTTTCAGCTCTCTCAGAATCTTCAACCAGTCGATCAAGGGTCTTCCATATCACAGAGACTTCCCACCCCATAAAGGAAGGAAAGTTTGCAATCACCAACTGCTTCATTTTGCCTAGTATAACTCCTTGTTCCTGCTCCCTTCTGTCTATAAAGTTCTTTCATTTGCCCAGTTCCTCAGAGCTTCTATCTGCTAGATTGGATGCTGCTCAATTTATGAATCATTTAATAAAGGCAAGAAGGTCTTTACATTTTACTTAGTTGACTTTTGTTATTGTTCAAAGTTTAAAGGTGCCGATGGGATCCAAAGGCCACTGACTTTGGACAGCTTTGGCAAGGCAACAACTAGAAACACAGGTATTGGTACACAAACTCTTTTTGTTCTCTTTTTCATGATTTCCAAGTTCTTCCCTCTTTGCACTGAGCTCCCAATCTAAATGGCCTTCGAGTCCAGGGTTAATTGGACGGCTGGGAGGTTCTAACCAAGCACTAGTCCTCAGCCCTGGGTTAGTCCATGCTCCCAGGGCAGAGCCTAATGGGTCACCTTGAGCTGGCAGATGGTTCCATCTGGAACCTGCGTCTTCAAGCCTTGGTTAGTCTGCATTTGTGGGGGTCTGCTTGTTGGTTTGCTGTGTAGTTCCACTTTGTAAATGTCTAGTGGTGTGCACCTACCTTTGCTTGGCCAGTCTGCAGTAACACCTCTTACAACTGTGGACATCAGCAGTAACCAATTTCCTTAGTTACTGATGTTTTCTGCTAATGTGCACATGAGGTCAAGGGATAACAGTTCTATCATAACAGGCCTCTGGGAAGTCAAAGCTGCACAACTGACAGGCATGGATTGAGTTCATTAAAAATGTTACAGTACTTACCTAAGTGTAAGACTCCTGAGCTAGGATAAGTTGGTCTCAAGTTGGTCTCGGAATGGGATAGGTTGACAAGAGGTCACCTGCCAACCTGACTTTGGGTCATTTGTAGAGATGCAGATGAGCCTAAAACGTGTCATACAGAGTGAAGTAAGTCAGAGCAAAACATTGTATGTTAATGCATATATGTGAAATCTAGAAACTCGTATAGATAATCTTATTTGCAAAACAGAAATAAGGACACCGATGTGGCGAACAAACATATGGATGTCAAGGGAGCATGGGGGCAGGAAAGAAGATTTGGAAGATTGAGATTGACATATATACACTGCTGATACTAAGAATAAAACGTAACTAATGAGAACACACTGTAAAAGCACAGGGAACTTAATGCTCTGTGGTGACCGTAATGGGGAAGAAGCCCAAAAGGGAGAGGATTATGTATATATACAGCTGATTCATTTTGCTGTACAGTAGAAACTAACATTGCTCCAATAAAAAATTAATTTAACAAATGGGGTTGAAAGGAAACAACTGTGTATGTAAAAGTAGGCAAGGAAATTAAAATAAGTGTTTGCAGAATGAGAAAATAAAACATAGGACAAAATCTGAATGGATATAAAAAATATTGTAGAAGATTTGTACAAAAGGCATCCTGGGCAAGGAATTTTATGTGGGGTCAAGCTGGCTAAGACTGGAATAGATTTTTAAAAAATGAGTGATAATATCAAAAGCATGTTGATATAAAATTAAAATTTGATTGTTTGTTAAAAAGTTTTCTCTGACTTCTGAACCGCTTTTGATAACAGATGGTAAAAATTTCCTTAACTCTATGGAATCTGCCTGGACAGCAGAGAGTCTATATCTTACCCAGGTTCACTGTGCTTTGATAGCCTAAGAAAACAGGATCTTCTCAATATTAAAAAAGGCAACTTTATTCACAACTGTGTAGCCAAGTGTGTTTGCCTTTGTCTTCTATTGTCACTTTGGTTAACTAGATAAAGAAGTATTATTTCATAATGACCTGTAATCCTATTTAACCAAATAATCAAACCTTGTGACACTTTCCAAACTTTTAAACATGAGATTAGGTATGATAATACAAAACTTGTTAGTTTATAAAAAGAACAGTTGGATCTAAATTTTGTTTCTTAAAGATTGAATAAGTTAAAGTTACCTGTTCCGATGGCTTAATTTTTTCATTAGTACTTGTGAGAAACCAAATTCTAAAATTTTGATCCCAAACAAATTTTAAGGTTACCCCTGGAAAATCTCAAACAATTTGTCTCTGGTAAAATATTAAAAATAATTAAGTTTATTAATATGTTAAATTACATGGGAAGTACTATCAAAATGATGTGATACATCTTATGTACAGATGCATATCCTTAATAGGATTTAGAAATTGTGTAAGACCCCTAGAAAGCTGACATTTTCTGATATCCTGTCAGTCATAACTGTAGTTGGTATCTTAAAATGTTATATTGAATATAATATATGATGTTATAATGAACTCTCGTATCTTTAACCAGGAGCGTTTTAAGTCTTTTGTTATTAATATGCAGTTACTGTGTTACTTTGGCTTTTGCAAGGGTGAAACTGATGGAAAGGACCCTCCTGGCTACTCGTGACCACTGACAGCACTGCCAAGTTACAAGGCATTAAACCTGAGAGGCGCATTGGACAACTGGTGAAGGCTCCACCTGACATCTGATTCTGCGCAAAGTCTGGAGACCGCGAAATCAGATAACAAGGAAGATAAATAGCCTACCTGAAGATAGACTACATCTCCCTAAGAATTTGGGTCAAGACTATTTCTTTTCATTCCTCCTCCTTTTTCTGACTATTCTTTTCCTAATTCTTACACCAGAAAGGTGTCATGATTTTTTGTCTACCTTTTGCCTTGTTCTGACCTGGAAAGATAATTTCATTGTTCACATACCTCAGGCCATTGGCAAGGTAGGACATCCAGGCTCCAGCTGACTGCTGGATTGACCACACTGCTGACTATCGTCGTTTTGCCTGCTATGAAGTTCTCCTTGATTTCCAAAGCCTCAGTTTCTCTGGAATCAACAGCTTCCTCTCTTCTGTATCAGACTCCCTAACTCTGAGCACCCCTTTCCCTGCCTCTCCTTAGCACCCCCAAACCCAGGGCACCTTGTGTCAAGGCTTTCTACAAACCTCATGTGGGGTCTATAGAACTTCAAATTTTACTGGCCTCCATGGCTGTGGTCATTAGTTTTTCTTAAAGCTTTAAATGCATGTTCACAGCTGACCAAAACAAATGATCACCCCAAGACTAGAGCTTCAGAAAAGGAAAAGGTAAGCGAATGACCAACTTAAAGAATGTGAACCTGACCCTGTGACCTGACTGACCACAATCTGAGAACTCCAGTGCAGTAGCTGGGGGTAGGGCTGATGCTTTACATTTTGATCACATCTCTTAGTTAATCTGAGAGTCTGGTCAACAGTGGGCGGCAGGGTGGGAGTTGAGGGGGAAGGATTGTTAAAAACAACAGAACAGAAGCCAAAATGAAGTCACTTACCCTCAGCCCTATGTCGCCACACTGAGATAATCACAGTTTGGGCTTTCTCAGAAACGAATCTTAAACCAGTCCACAGGAATCTCCTCATCAGCACTAGTAGGTAATCTGCCAGAAAACCCCCCTGCCATTCCCTAAAGGACAGTAATCCTGTAATAACCAACCTGTGTTTTGTCTAGAGGAACTGCCTTCTTCCTCTGCTTGTAAACGGTTTTCATTTTGTACAGCTCCTCGACGCTCCTTTTTATTTGTTAGAGTCTATGATGTGATGCTGCTGCTGCTAAGTCGCTTCAGTCGTGCCCGACTCTGTGCGACCTCATAGACGGCAGCCCACCAGGCTCCCCCGTCCCTGGGATTCTCCAGGCAAGAACACTGGAGTGGGTTGCCATTTCCTTCTCCAGTGCATGAAAGTGAAAAGTGAAAGTGAAGTCGCTCAGTTGTGTTCGACTCTTAGCGACCCCATGGACTGCAGCCTACCAGGCTCCTCCGTCCATGGGATTTTCCAGGCAAGAGTACTGGAGTGGGTTGCCATTGCCTTCCCATCAAATAAAGCCAGTAAGATTTAAAAAGTTACTCCATTGAATTTTATCATTAACACTAAGCATCCATGATGGGAGAAGTACCACTAATATGGGGTGGTGTTGGAAACAATTTAAGTAAAATGATTTTTTAAAATAGGCATATGGCTGCAGAAAATAACCTAGTCCCTTCTAAATCATCATGAGTTGGAGAAATATCCAAAGGATACTTCAGAAAGAACTTCTCCTTATGATGGGTAAAAGTAATAAGGAACACTCAATTTCATCTGGGATTTTCTACTTGCAAAAGGAGAGACTGGTTTATTTTTAAAGTTTCTATCAGTCAGGCCATGTCTAAATTAGAGGTTACAGATAAAATAATCCTTTAATAGTTCACTCATTTTCTGAATAAATAACATATTATCTAAAAACATACACACTAGTACTATGAGAAACTTAACCATTCTCAGGAAAGTTAGGAGTTTTAGGAACATTGGTTCCTTAGAAACAGACTGTTCAACTTCCAAAATTAAAAGGAAATCCAACTCTGAGCTCTATTTATTATAGAAAAATTGATTTATAATTATAAGTGCAATTTGTATTTCGTTAAACAGTTTTTCCAAAGAATTGACTACTGTTCTAATGGCCTTGTTTACTTAAACAATTAAATTAGCATTTAATGAGAAAGAAAAGTTGTAGCCAATTAAAGACCAAAGTAATATAAACACTGTATTTTCTAGCAATTAATTGATAACTCGCTTACCATGGGCTATCTAACAATTAACCAAGGAAACATTTCTAGGAAATAGAACAGACTAATGCAAATGTGTTCTGGATTTATTCGTTTCAATCCATTTACCGTACTATCTAATCTGGCATAAGCAGAAAACCCCCAAGAAAGATTAATATTGAAAAACACTTCTAAAGCCTTCTGGTGTTGGGAGCTCTAATTGTTTTGGTAACAGAAACTTTTAAACGAAGGAATTTCTAAGGGCATTCATCACAGGCTTCTCTATCAAAATAGGAGAATAAAGAGTTTTCCAGGTGTTTTTTCCCCTATATTATAAACTGGCAGCTCTCCACCCAACTATTGGTGGATTCAAGCTTGCTCTCCCGTGACAGTGTGGGGCCACTGTATGGTTACAGGTGTCATATTTAAACACCATCTCTGTCACCAAGAAAGAATATTGCAAGTGACTGTGCGAGGCATCATTAACCTTGACTCCTATTGCATATTTAAAACATCACTAATTTTTTTTTTTTTTACTTTGACCTTTAAACACTTTTCAATTCAAAACTGACTGTGGACCACAGTAGTTCCCTGTGTTGAGTCACTGCACCACTATTAAGAACAACTAAAGTAAAACTTACCTTTTCACCTCCTATGAGTGGGGTCCATGATGTTTCTGTCTTCAGGTAAAAGGCTGAAGGCTCATCCAACTGTCCGGCTTTTTAATTAGTGAATGTGACATTTGATTATTTAAGGAAAAAAAAAACACTGGCATGTTGTAAATAAAATATCAGATCAGGCTTTCTCAACCTCAGCACTGCTGATATTTGGAATAGGATAACTCCTTCTTGTAGTGGGCTCCCTTGTGCATTGCAGGATGTTGAGCAATATTCCTAGTTTCCACTCACTCGATGCTGGTAGCAGCCCCCCAGGATGACATCTAAAATGTCTCCAGACATTGCTAAATGGCCACTGGGCGGGGGGCAGCACCCCCCACCCCCTGTTGAGAACCACCGTCTAGACTGTTAAACAAGTGTGCACTGCTCATGCGCAACTTTGGCGGCTGTGTTGGCAAAGCTCTGGGAACCAGCTGTACAGAGTGACATATGTACTTGTGTAAGTAGTTCTGACCCTACTCAAGTTCTTTCACAGAAAGAGAAAATCTTCATACATTTTGAAAACCAAAGGCAAGGGGCCATGATACAATCACCTACCACCATCATGTTTTCTCTCCTTTCTAGGGATAGTTAAATGAGGTTTTAGGCTGCTCAAAGTTTTGGGATCATTTTTTTAGAGGCAAATTGAATCTGTTTTCCTGAATGTTGTAGCATTAATCACCAGGAAAATGTTCTTGATACAGGAGATAGCCTTCTCCCGGGCTTCTGAAACACAGCAATCTCAAGTGTTCTGCGGGAAATTGAGTCTTGTGTTGACTCATAGTTCATCTGTTTATGATATCATCTTCATCTGGGCAGACAGTAGAGAGAAATTACATGAGTTCTATTAAGGTTCAAACACCACCCATCTATCCCAACACAACAGTCACAAAAAAGATAATTTTTCTCAATATCACCATTAGCTTCAGTCTGTGTAAAATTATTACCTACATCCACAGAAACGCAATGGACCATTTTAACTATTTATTCCACTCAAGCTGTCAAACTAAAACAGAGTGAAAATGCCAATAACATATAGCTAGGTCTTAATACACTTCTAGTGTATCGTAAATGGAAACCTAAATACATTATAGACAGCTTTCATCAGTAAAAGAAATACAGCTGGCTAGGCTAGGGTGAACCAAAATCCCTTTGCCCAAGCCCTGTCCACAGGGAACGCACATTTAAATTTTCACTAAAAATATTATTTACATCACCTTCCATATTCTTTTGAGTTGACAATACGGATCTTGTATTTCTGCACCCTGAGAAGTCTAGCACTGGGCCCAGCATTAAGAAAATATTAGACAAAAAAAAAAAAATGTTACTTGCATAAATGGGTCCATAGCAGCTAATTCTGTTTGCATCAGATAAGGCTGTAACATTATAATTTACACAGCAGTGTGACTCACACATAGTGAAACGAGCAAAAACAAAGTACATCTGTCATTTCTTTGAGTCTACAAATTCAGCAAAAAATAAATTGACATTGATCAAAATAATCTATTTTATAGAATTTAATGAGGTATACAGATGTTTTATAAACAAACTCAGGTGAGATCAAAGCTAGAAAACAGTTGAATGATGCAGTGTATCTTTAAAAATATACTTTAAAATATCACTTTATAAAAACAATTTAACATAATTGCAGAACACCTGGAAATTACAAAAATAGTTTATTATTTAATTCTTGTAATTCTCAAAACTCCATTTCCCAGATATGTTATTCATTTTATATAGAATTACATTTATTTCACATAATCCAATAAATATATCTGATTCTCTAACAATACACTGCAAATATCTTAAATAAATAATTTTTAAGGGTTTTGTAACATTTCACTAGAATGCATATACTGAGAATGACAATCACATACCTATTAATGGCTATTTAAAATATTCCCATATTTCTCAGTTAAAAAATACAGTTGATAACTATTACCCATGTATTGTGTGTACTTGGAATTACTATCTGCAGCTTTGTCATTTTTAAGCATTTTGTTATGCATCGTACCAATTGTTATGAGTTGAACTGTGTCGCCCTCAGAACTCCTATGTATAAAGTCTAACCCCTGGAAACTCGGAGCGAGTGTTTATTTAGACATGGAGTCATTGAAGATGTGTTATGTTTAGATGAAGTCATACTGCAGTAGGGTGGGTTGCTCATGCCCGTGTGACTGGAACCTTATTCAAAGGGGATATCTGGACAGAGACACAGAGAGGCAAGACGATGTAAAAAGACGAGAGAGCACAGCCTTGTGCGAGGTGAGGAGAGAAGCCCGAAACAGATCCTTTCTTCCAACCTCAGGTGGCACCAGCCTACTGACCCTCTGATTTTGTACTTGTAGCCTCCAGACCTGTGAGACAGTAAGTTACAGGAGTTTAAGCCACTTGGTTCAGAGAACTTTGTTGGTGGGGTGGTTTAGATGTTAAGTTGTGTGTGACTATTATGGCCCTATGGACAACAGCCCACCAGACTCCTCTGTCCATAGGATTTTCCAGGCAAGAAGAGTGGTGAGTTAGAAAGAGAAACCCCAATATAGTATATTAACGCATATATACAGAATTTAGAAAATGATGATCCTATATGCAAAGGCAGGAAAAGAGACACAGATGTAAAGAACAGACTTCTGGACTATGTGGGAGAAGGCGAGGGTGGGATGATTTAAAAGAATAGCATTGAACCATGTACATTACCATATGTAAAATAGATGACCAGTGAAAGGTTTATGCATGAAGCAGGGCATGCAAAGCCATTGCTCCAGGACAACACAGAGGGATGGGGTGGGGAGGGAGGCAGAAAGGGCGTTCAGGATCGGGGGACACATGTGCACCTGTCGGGGATTCATATCGATGTGTGGCCAAAACCACCACAATACTGTAAAGAAATTACCCAATTAAAATAAAAAAAAAAAAAAATACTGGAGTGGCTTGCCATTTCCTTCTCTAGGGGATCCTCCCAACCCAGGGAACCTTACAGCAGCCCTAACAAACTAATATTGCTACCAACACTGTGGAAAATTTCTCCCTAAGTCAGAACTCCTTTGTCTCTAGCCAGCCCCACCACACCTTCACTAACACTTAAAATAGTACAAGACTTTTTTTAAAAAAATCTTTTACTGTATTGTATTTTCAGGTCAGTATACATCTATCTCTATTTCCCTTCTTCCAGCCCAGAGTACTTAACAGCGGGCATTTTCTTAACTTAATATTGCAATGGTCTTCAAATAATTAAAGAAACAATAATAACAATAGCTAATACTGAATCCTTTCTATGTTCAGGCTTCATGACAAATTAAACTCTTTATGTTAATGATTTCCTTAATTGCCACATTAATGAACTCATGGAAATGAAGTGTCATCTCCATCTTTCTTTTAGTTTGGCTTGTCATATAAGTCATGTCACGCGCATTTTAGATGTTCATTATATGTTGACAGCTTTGCTCCTCTGGCATAAGTCTTTACAAATGATTATGCCCTGCCGCAGAGTTTTAACTAGCTAAATTCTAACCACAGTGGTCCTCAGAAAACTAGATTACAGTTGGCACTGGGGTGGCATTTATTCCAGGCATTAGAATTTTCACTGAATTGAAAGCAATTGGAATTTCTCTCAAGTTTTCACAGTGGATTAATTCACTGAATAACTCCCCCTAGCTTCCTGTCCCAGGAGGGAGGAGACCAGCAGTCAGAAAAGCCTGTTCAGATGGTTGAGCCAGATATGATGCAAACGTTGCTAAGTGAGTGACAGCAATCGGCAAGGATTATTACACTGGAAGCTGATGGCGGAGCAAGAAACAGCTGTTGGGGTTTGGGGAGCAGAGAGCACTGGATGCCAGGGTGGTAATGAATGAATTGTCTGGGGAGGTGGCTGGGTGGTAGCAAACAGGGCTGAACTGGAGAGGGCAGGACAGACCCCAGGGGTGGGCAGACAGGGCAGGGTCTCAGAACGGCGGGGGGCAGAGGGCGGCGGGGCTGGAGGCATTTGTGGCAAGACAAGGTGGGCTATGGCAGGAGCATAAAGGGAAGTTAATGAGGGCAGGGTGGGCTGACAGCAGCACTGGATTTTTGTCACTTAGGTTGCAGCTGCAAGTTAATGCAGAGCTTGTTTGGGGGGACAGCTGTCAAAACCTGAGGTTAGCTAGCCTCTGTCTCACATAAGCACTATGCAAACACAGCCAGGGCAGAGTTTGAGGAAGATTTTTTTTTTTTTTTTTGCTGATAACAACCTATTTCTTACTATCAGTGAAAGAACTTGGATTTTACTATTTGAACTCTAAGTATACTTTACTCTTTGAACTTTTTGAACTGTAAGGGACCACCTAGGAAACGTGTCATCTCAGATTTACAGGGTGGGAAATTTGAAGGAGCATATGAATGGAGTGAAGCTCTGATGAAGGCTGGGGCATGCATTTATTAATTCAGGCCAACACCGCCTTCTCCAACAGAAGTGTCTGACCTCATACTCACTTGGCGCTCTTCAAGATTCTGCACCCAGTTCTGAAGCGGGGCTAGTGGGCGGATTCCCACAGCACCAAGCAATTCTCAAACGTCAACTGGGCATCCTACATGTGCTTTCCTGGAGGGAGCATCAGATGCCACGGGTTAAGGTCTCTGTCCCATGAGACTGCCCTCACTTCAGATGACAGTCACAAGTTTAAGTTGTCACCTGTGCTTCTGAATGACTGATTATACATCAGAGCTTCTGACCACCCACTCCTTGGGGGTCAGTTAATTAGCTAGAGCAGTTCACAGAACTTAGGGAACCAGGTTACTCACTAGATTACCAGTTTCCTATAAAGGATGAAGGTCCATAGCCAGATGAAGAGAGAAACACGGAAAGGTTTCCAACAAGAGTGTCTGTACTCAAGGAGCTTGGGGTCTGGCACAGGGGTGTGTGAAAGATTTCTGGTCCACGACCTGGAAGCTCCCCAGTCCCCCTTCTTTATGAGTTTTTTTGAGGAGGGTACACTTCATAAACATAATTGGTTAAATGATTGGCCATTGATGATGATTCAACCTCCAGCCTCTCTTCCTGGAAATCAAGGAGTAGGATTAAAAATGACAACCTTCTGAACCTTCCTACATTGCTAGTGGAAATGTAAAGTGGTACAGCCACTATGGAGAATAGTATGGAGGTTCCTTAAAAAATGAAAAATAGAGCTACCATATGACCCTGCAATCCTGCTCCTGTGTGTACATCCAGAGGACAACATGGCCCAAAAGGATGCATGCACCCCAATGTTCACTGAAGCACTGTTTATACTAGCCAAGACGTGAAAGCAACCTAAATGTCCCTAAATCGATAGAGGAATGGATAATGAAGATGTGGTACATACATGCAATGGAATATTACTAAGCCATTAAAAAGAATGAAATAAGGCCACTTGCATCAACACAGATGAAGAAATTGTCACACTGAGTTAAATGAGTCAAGCAGAGATAGACAAATATAGTATGATATCCCTTATATGCAGAATCTAAAAAGAAATGATACAAATGAATTTATTTACAAAACAGAAATAAACTCACAGACTTAAGAGAACCAACTTATGGTTACCAGGGGTGAAGGATGGGGGCAAAGGATAGTCAAGGATTTGGGACTGACATGCATACACTGCTATATTTAAAATGGATAACCAACAGCACAGCACAAGGAATTCTGCTCCATGTCATGTGGCAGCCTGGATGGGAAGGGAGTTTGGGGGAGAATGGATACATGTATACATATGGCTGAGTCACTCTGCTATCCCCCTGAAACTATCACAACTCAGTGAATCAGCTATACCCCAATACAAAATAAAAAGTTTGTTAAAAAATGACAAACTTTAATCACGTGGTTGGCTCCTCTGGCAACCTGTTTCTATCTTCAGGTGCTTTCCAAAAGTCACCTCATTAGCATACCAAAGACATTTATGAATCTCATCACTTAGGAAATTCTACAGGTTTTAGGAGCTCTGTGCCACAAATGAAGACTAAATATCTATTTCTTATTATAAATCACAGTATCATACTCTTTCTGCCTACAAGAGTTAAGACTGCTTCCTGGCTTAATTTTTCCTGCCTGCACACCTACTAACACATTTTTCCAGTGGTATAACATGAATGTTTGATGCCTTCACTGAGACCTTGCCTATCCACTGCAAAAGGACATGTCTGGTTATATGCAATAAAATGACTGTTTATGCACAAGGCTAGATATCGAATTTGGCTAAACTGCAGCTGAGAACAACAGCCATATCCTGAGTGTGTTTCTTCTGGGAGTTTATTAATTATGTTCAGAACCATCTAGCAGTAAAAGATAATGTGCTTGGATTTCTCTAGCTGGAAGTTCACTCATCTCGTATTCTGGAAGCCCTCCTTGTGCTGGCCCTACCGCTTGCTATTCACTACTCAATACTCCTCCAATCACACCCACCCAAAACCCAAACAATTTCAGCATATTTCTTTATCTACTGGATATTTATTTTTGTATCCCTTTTCTTTATTCAGGAAGGATTTTATACTATCCAAAGAATTTACAGAAAATGATTTTATGGTTTTCTTTCTGGTTGATCATTCATTCATCTGTTCATTTTATCATTCAGTCAAAATGCACTGACTGGTGTTATTTTTTTGTGAGGGGTGGGCATTAAGTTCTGGGAATGTCCTCATGAACTTTAAGAGACTCTTTTTAGATGGCAGTAAAGCCTAGCAACTGGAGAAGGAAATGGCAACCCACACCACTAATTCTGCCTGGAGAATTCCATGGACAGATGAACGTGGTGGGCTACAGTCCGTGGGGTCACAAAGAGTTAGACACGATTGAGTGACTAAATAACAACACAGCCTAGTGACGACAGCTATAAACTTGAGGCTTCCCCAGGATTCCTATCACCTCTAACTACTCTACCATCACACCAAGGCAGGACTTCCAGGGTCATTCAAGATTTATAAACAGTGCTCTGGGGAACTTAGCAGTTGCCAGGAGAAATTGTGGCACTGGTGTTAAAAAAAAAAAAACAAAAAAACCAACTAGGCCTGGGGGTGCCCAGGCAGTGGCTTATGTTTGCAGTACAGTCTGCTGGTATCTTACATGCAATTGAATCCATCCTCTTGCATTTCCCTGTGATCTGAACCCTGAGAAATGGTCTATGGCAATGGAATCCTTTTCAAATCAGAAAAGGAATGTTTCACAAAGGCTTCTTTTCCCAGGAGCATGTGCAAGATCAAGGTCGCAGTTCACAAATTCTACTTTGGTTTAACACCTTGATAATGTCACTGTCTCCACGGGAAAACTTTCGTGGTATTAACGCACAGCAGGCATGACCTTTAACTATTACAGTCTGTAATCTTGGATGCATTTTGCAGGAGGCTGTGCTCCTTTGACCATTTAAGTACTATGTAACTGTAGGGCTAGTGCTTTACCAGGCATTGATAGAATCCTTCTTCCCATCAGTTCCACTAGGGTATCAGGGGCCCAGATCAAGGCCAACAGAAGAATAGTCTCACCTTCTCCCCTTGACCTCTTTTCCTCTCACAAAGTCCCTTTGGTGTGTAAGGCTCTGGAGATAAAAGATGAATGAGAGATAGCTCTGCCCAGTTTAGGGGAAGGACCCAGCAGAATGTACTTCATTTTAACATAACATAAAATTTTTTTAAATTACAAATAAGAGCAGTGACCAGAATTTGGACTAGAACTTCAGGATGGGATGATTTAGTGAAAGGAGAAAACTTAGCATGGGGAATTGTCTCAATTTACTATTTGACAATAAAAGCAAGCTTTTATACTTTCTGCAAATCAAACCCATATTCTGAAATAGATAGTAGAACAAATAAATGTAGTGAAGCAACAGAGTGCTCATGAAGGTAATCTCTATAGATTTGGTGGTGTGGTGAGCACAGTGGTAGGAGTGATCTTCTCTGAGGTCCTCCCCTTCAGAACACTAACAGGTCTTGGCACACTTTCAATTACTAAGAGCTATTAAAAATAAAATAGGCTTCTTGGATAATCATGAACGTTTGAGAGACAACCAAGAGCTATGGCAGGGTAGAACAATAAATTTTATCCCCTACATGAGGCTACTCCTTTTGGAGAGGTGATAGTTTTATTTCATGCACAGAAATCAACAAAGTGAGTCTAGAAAAGCGAATAACCAGAGGAATATGTTCCAAATGAAAGAACAAGATAAAACTTCAGCAGGTGTGATAGCTCGACTTCAAAGTGATGGTCATAAAGATGATCAAAGAACTTGGGGAAAAGAATGGATGGGCATAGTGAGAATTTCAAGAAAAAAATAGGAAACATAAAATACCAACTGCAAGTCATAGAGCTGAAGAATAGTATTACTGAACTGAAAAATAAACAAAAATACACTCTATATGAAGCAGAATAAAGATTCAGTGAACTCAAAGGGTGTGGAATTCACCTAATAAGAATCGCAAAAAGAAAAAGCAATGAAAAAAAGTGAAGATACCTTAAAAGACACGTGACACAATCAAGCACACCAATATTTGCATTATTGGGGCTCTGAAAGGAGAATAGAGAATGAAAGGGGCAGAACACTTATTTAAATAAGTAATGACTGAAAACCTCCTTAAATTGTGGGAAGAAACATACATCCAGACCAAGGAAGCTCAGAAAATTCTGAGTAAGATAAACCCAAAGATATCCATACCAAGACACATTATAATTAAACTGTCAAAAGTTAAAGACAAGGAAAAAAATCTTACATGCAGCAAGAGACAAATAACATGTTATGTACAAGAGAACCCTCATGAGATTATGAGATTTTTCAGCAGAAACTTGGCAGGGTAGAAGGGAGTTGCATGATATATTTAAGTGTTAAAAAAAATTTCCAATGAAGATTTTATCTGGCAAAGTAATCATTCAGAGTTTAAGGAGAGAGAAAGAGTTTTCCAGACAAACTGAAGCTAAAGGAGTTTATCACCACAAAACCAGTATTATGAGAAATATTAGAAGGATTTAAGTTAAAAGAAAAGATGACTAATTACTGAGAAAAATATACAAAAGTATAAATTTCACTGGAAAAGGTATACATAGTAAAGGTAGTGATTTAATTACTTGTAAATCTAGTATGGAGTTTAAAAGACAAAAGTAGTAAAAAGAACTCTGAAGATAATAGTTAAGTGATACACAAGATTAAAAGATCAGAGATGTGACATCAAAGATATAAAACATGGGAGGAAGTAAAAATGTAAAGATTTAAAATGTGTTCAAATTTATGCTGTTATATACTTAAAACAGACTGTTATGAGTTGTAATATGTAAGTTTTATGGTAACCACTAAACAAAAAACTATAGTAGATACACAAAAGATAAAGAGAATAGAATATAAACATATTACTAAGCAAATATATTAAACCACAAATAAACCTAAGAAGAAGGACCAGAGAAGAACTACAAAACAGTTAAAAATAATGAATAAAATGGCAATAAGTATGTCCAATCAATAACTATTTTAAATAAACAGACTAAATGATCCAATCAAAGAGAGACTGGCTGATGGGATTTTAAAAAGACCCATTGATATGATGCCTACAAGATACTTACTTCAGATATAAGGACACACAGAGACTGAAAGGAAAGGGACAGAAAAACATATTCCCTGCAAATGGAAACCCAAAAAGAAAGTTGGAGTTGCAAGAATTAGACAAAATGACTTTAAAACAATGACTAATAAGGGATGAAAAAGGACATTACATGATTAAAAAGAAGTCAATCCAACAAGATGATATAAGTAAATAAATAATTAATAAAAAGAAATTACAATTGACACCACAGAAATAAAAAGAGACTACTTCAAGCCACTATACGCCAATAAAATGGACAACCTGGAAGAAATGGCCAAATTCTTAGAAAGGCACAGCCTTCCAAAAGTGGACCAACAATAGAAAATATGAACAGATCAATAACGAGGAATGAAATTGAAACTATGATTAAAAATCTTCTGACAAACAAAAGTTCAGGATCAGATATTTTCACAGGCGAATCTATCAAACATTTAGAGAAGAGCTAGTGCTCATCTTTCTCAAATTTTCAAAAAGATTACAGAGGAATGAACACTCCCAAGCTTAGTCTAAGAGGCCACCATCATCCTGACACCAGAACCAGACAAAAATATCACACTAAAAAGTAAATTACAGGTCAACATCTATGATGAACATAGAAACAAAAATCCTCAACACAATACTAGCAAACCAAATCCAACAACACATTAAAAGGACCATACACTGATCAAGCGGGATTTATCCCAGAGATGCAAGAGTTCTTCAATACTTTCAAATCAATCAATGTGATACACCATATTAACAAACTGAAATATAAAAACCATATGATCATCTCAACAGATACAGAAAAAGCCTTTGACAAAATTAATACCTGTTTATGATAAAACCTCCCCAGAAAGTGGGCATAGAGGCAATCTACCTCAACATAATAAAGGCCACATATGACAAACCCACAGCAAACATCATTATCAATGGTGATTAGTTGAATGTGCTTGTTCCAAGGTCGCGAAAAAGACACGTCCACTCTCGCCACCATTATTCAGTATGCTTTTTTTATGCTTCAGTCCAAAAGCTCTAGTAAAAGCAATCAGAGAAGAAAAAGAAATACAAGGAACCCAAATTAGAAAATAAGAAGTAAAACTGCTACTGTTTGCAGATGATGTCATACTATACACAGAAAATCCTAAAGATGCCACCAGAAAGCTACTGGTGCTCATCAGTGAATTTTGCAAAGTTCCAGAATACAAAATTAATGCACAGAAATCTCTTGCATTCCTGTACTCTAACAACAAAAAATCAGAAAGAGAATTTAAAGAAACAATCCCATTTACTTTTGCAACAAAAAGAATAAAATACCTAAGTAATAAGCCTACCTAAGGAGGCAAAAGACCAGTACTCAGAAAACTGTAAGACACTGATAAAAGAAATCAAAGATGACACAAAGAGATGGAGAGATACACCATGTTCTTGGACTGGAAGAATCAATATTTTGAAAATGACTATACTACCCAAATCAATCTACAGATTCAATGCAATCCCTATCAAACTATCAATGTCATTTTTTCACAGAATTAGAACAAAGAATTCAACAATTCATACGAAAATACCAAAGACTCCAAATAGCAAAAGCAATCTTGAGAAAGAAAAACAGAGCTGGAGGAATCAGGCTCCCAGACTTCAGAATACACAACAAAGCTACAGTAATCAGGACAGTATGATACGGGCAGAAAAACAGAAATACACATCAATGAAACAGGATAGAAAGTTCCTACATAAATGTACACCCCTATGGATATCTTGTCTTAGATAAAGGAGGCAAGAATATACAATGGAGAAAAGACAGCATCTTCTATGACTGATGTTGGGGAAACTGGACAGCTACACATAAAAGAATGAAATTAAGTACTCCCTAACACCATGCACACACAAACTTATAAAGGATTAAAACCCTAAATGTAAGGCTGGACACTATAAAACTCTTACAGGAAACACAGGCATAACAATCTTTGACATAAATCATAGCAAGACCTTTTATGATCTACCTCCTACAGTAATGAAAATAAAAACAAACAAATGGGACCTAATTAAACTTAAAAGCTTTTTCATAGCAAAGGAAACCATAAACAAGACAAAAAGATGACCCTTGGAATGGGAGAAAATATTTGCAAATGAAACAACTGATGAGGGATTATTTCCAAAATATACAAACAGCTCATGGAGCTCGATACCTAAAAACAAACAACCCAATCAAAAAATGGGCAGGAGACCTAAACAGAAATTTCTCCAAGAGGACATACAGATAGCCAATAAACACATGAAAAGATACTCAACATTCCTCATTATTAGAAAAAATGCAAATCAAAACCATAACGAGGTATCACTTCACACTACTCAGAATGGCCATAATAATAATAATAATAATAATAATAATAATAATAATAAAAAATCTTCTCTGACTGCTGTTGACCAGGAGTCCCAAAACTATGTTGAATAATAGTGGCAAGAGTGGGCACCCTTGTTTTGTTCCTGATCTTAAAGGAAATGGTTTCAGATTTTCACCGTTGAGAATAGTGTTTGCTGTGGGTTTATCATGTATGTTTATCAACCTCAAACACGCAGATGATACCACTCTAATGGCAGAAAGCAAAGAGGAACTAAAGAGCCTCTATATAAGGGTGAGGGAAAAGAATGAACACACTGGCTTAAAACTCAACATTCAAAAAACTAAGATTATAGCATATGGTCCCACCACTTCATCGCAAATAGAAGGGGAAAAAGTGGAAGCAGTGACAGATTTCATCTTCTTGGACTTCAAAATCACTGTGGACGGTGACTGCAGCCATGAAATTAAAAGGCACTTGCTCCTTGGAAGGAAATCTATGACAAATCTAGGCAGTGTATTTAAAAGCAGAGACATCACTTGCCGACAAAGGTCCATATAGTCAAAGCTACGGTTTTTCCAGTAGGAAAACCCGGCTTTGCCTAGGTTTGGATGGCACAATCAAAGTATTGTGTGGATGTGAGAGTTGTGCCATGAAAAAGGCTGAGCACCGAAGAATTGATGTTTTCAAACTGTGGTGCTGGGAAGATTCTTGAGAGCCCATTTGACTGCAAGGAGATCAAATCAGTCAATCCTAAAGGAAATCAACCCTGAATATTCTCTGGAAGGATTCTTGCTGAAGCTGAATCTGCAACACTTTGGCCACCTGATGCAACGAGCTGACTCACTGGAAAAAACCCTGATTCTGGGAAAGAGTGAAGGCAAAAGGAGAAGGAAACGAGAGGATGAGATGGTTACACAACAGACAGGAATTTGAGCAAACTCCAGGAGACTCTGAAGGACAGGGAAGCCTTTGCAGTCCATGGGTTTGCGAAGAATCAGACATGATTTAGCAACTGAATAACAATAACAAAAAAAAAGTAAGTACTTAAGAATCAAACAATTCTAAACACAAGAGAAATTAAGCTAAGAGTCATCAACATTAAGTATAATACTTTCATTGTGCCTAGGCTTTTTTTAAATTTATTTTTTAATTGAAGGATAATTGCTTTATCTTGAAGAAATTCCTAGAAACATGGGGTCTACATCAAAACTGAATCATGCAGAAATATAAAATCTGAATAGACCAATTATTAGCATGGATATTGAATTGGTAATTTAAAAAACCTCCTAACAAACAAAAGCTCATGACTAGACAGCTTCACTGGCAAATTATACCCAAAATTTAAGGAAGAGTTAATACCATTTCTTCTCAAATTCTTCTAATAATGGAACAAGAGGAAACAATTCCAAACTCATCTCACAAGGCTAACATTACCTTGATACCAAAATAAGAGGATAACACAAGAAAGAAAATTACCAGACAATATTCCTGTTGAATATAGATGCAAAAATCCTCGACAAAATATTAGTAAACCAAATTCAACAATACACTAAAAGGATCATATACCACGATCAAGTAGATTTGATTATAGGAATGCAAGAATAGTTCAACATCTACAAATCAATCAAAGTGATATACCACATTAGGAAAATGAATAAAAATCATATGCTCATTGCAATGGATATAGAAAAGTATTTGAGAGTACTTAAATCCATTCATGATAAAAATCTCAACAAAGTGGGTATACAGCAAACATACTTCAACATGATAAAGATCATTTATGCCAAGCCCACAGCTAACATCATAGCGGTGAAAAACTTTCCCTCTAAGATGAAAAACAAGACAAAGATGCCCACTCTTACCACTCTTATTCAACTTAGTATTGAAATTCTTAGCCAGAAGAAAAAGAAGTAAAAGGCATCTAAATCAGAACAGAGATGGTAACACTGTCACTAATTGTAAATGACATACATATAAAATCCTAAAGATGTCACCAACAACTCTAAGAACTAATAAACAACTTAGAAGTTAAGAAGCAGGATACAAAATTACTATGCAAAAATCTATTGTGTTTCTATATACTAATAAACTAGCAGAAAGAGATTTTAAGAAAAAAAAACATTTATAATTCCATCAAAAATAATAAAATGCCTAGGAATAAATTCAATAAAATACCTAGGAATAAATTCAGGTGAAAGGTCTACACACTGAAAATTATAAATGCTGATAAAAAAAAAAACCTGAAGAAACATACTGAGAGATATTCCATACTCAAGGATTGAAAAAAAAGGGAGTATTTTTAAAATATGCATACTATTCAAAGCAATTTACAGATTCAACGCAATCCCTATCAAAATCCCTATGGCAATTTTCAACAGAAACAGAACAAATAATCCTAAAATTTGTGTAGAACCACAAAATATCCTAAAAGCCAAAGCAATTTTGAGAAAAAAGAAGAAAAATGGAGGCATTTCACATCCTGATTTCAAACTATATTACAAAGCTGTAATAATTAAAGCAGCATGGTACTGGCAAAAAACCAGACAAATAAATCAATAGACAGAAATAAACTCATAAGTATATGGTCAATTAATTAATTACAAAGGAAACAAGAACATACAATAGGGAAAGGATGGTCTCTTCAATAAATGGTGTTGAGAAAACTGGATAGCCACCTGCAAAAAGAAACGAACTGGACTACTATTTTATATCATACATAAAAACAAACTCAAAATGCATTAGACACAAAAATAAGAATTGAAACCATAAAATTCCTAGAAGAAAACACAGGCAGTAAGCCACATTGACAGTGCTCTTGTTGATGTTATTTTGGATTAGACCCCAAAAGTAAAGGCAATAAAAGCAGACTAACAAATGTGGCTACAATATACTAAAAGACTTCTGCACAGCAGACAAAAACCATCAAAATGAAAAGGCAACTATTGAGTGAAGAAAATATTTACAAATCATACCTCTGATTAGGAGCTAATATCTAAAAAATATAAGGAACTCATATGACTCAATAGCAAAGAAACAATGTAATAAAAATGGGCAGAGGATCTGAATAGACACTTCCACAGAAGACATACTGATAGCCAACAGGGTCATGAAAAAACACTCAACATCACTAATCATTAGACAGATGCAAATCAACACCACTGTGAGATAGCACTTCATATCTTTTAAAATGTTATTATCAAAAAGACAAGAGATAACAAGTCTTGGCAAGGATGAAGAGAAAAAGGAATCCTTGCACACTATTGGTGAGAATGTAAATCAAAAGAAGATTAGTCCTGGGTGTTCATTGGAAGGACTGATGTTGAAGCTGAAACTCCAATACTTTGGCCACCTCATGGGCAGAGTTGACTCATTGGAAAAGACCCTAATGCTGGGAAGGATTGGGGGCAGGAGGAGAAGTGGACGACAGAGGATGAGATGGTTGGATGGCATCACTGACTCGATGGACATGGGTTTGGGTAAACTCTGGGAGCTGGTGATGGACAGAGAGGCCTGGCGTGCTGCGATTCATGGGGTTGCAAAGAGTCGGACACGACTGAGTGACTGAACTGAACTGAAATCAAAAGATACATGTACTATCATATTCATAAGCACATTATTTACAATAGGCAAGATAAGGAAACAACCCAAGAAAATATAAATTATGTCAAATTATTCCTATATATAAATTATTACTAATTATTATTATTGTGAAGATGGCTCAGATGGTAAGTAATCTGCCTGCAATGTGGAAGATCTGAATTTGATCCCTGGGTCAGCAAGCTCCCCTGCAGAAGGGAACGGCTACTCACTCCAGTATTCTTGCCTGAAGAATCTCACGGACAGTGGAGCCTGGCGGGCTACTTTCCATGGGGCTGCAAAAAGCTGGACATGACTGAAGTGACTTAGCATGCGCGCACACACACACACACACACTCACTCACACACACACACACACACATATATATATTTTAACCATAAAAAGACAAATATCTTGTCACTTGCCACAACATGGATCAACCTGGTGGACATTATGCTAAATAAAGTCAGGCGTAGAGAGACAAACACTGTATAACCTCAATGTGAAATTAAAAACCAAAACAAACAAAACCCCCAACAAGCTCATAGATATAGAGAATAGAGTGGTGGCTGCCAAAAGGCAGGGGCTGGATGGTGGGTGAAGTGAAGCAGGTAAAGGGGATCAACATGCACAAACTTTAAGTTATAAAATAAGTCATGGGGATGTAATGTACCACACAGTGTATACAGTTAATAAATAGTACTGCTTGGCATATTTGAAAGTTGCTAAGAAAGATCTTATAAGTTCTCATCTCAAGAAAAAAAAAAATTTGGTAACAGTATGATAACAGATGATAACTAGATTTATTATGCTGAACATCTGCAATATATATAGATATCAAATCATTACGTTGTATACCTGAAACTAATGTAATGCTGTATGTCAATTATAACTCAATAAGAAAAATAAAGAAGCTCACAAAAGAATTCTTACACAAGCTACTGTTTGAGATTTCAGTAATAAACATTGGAGACATTTGAAAGGAATTTTAATGTTTGAACTTGGAGGAATTCTGAGATCTCCAGTAGTTTAAACTAAATGAAACAAAGCTGGTACTGAGGACCTAGAAATCAATCTGGGAGTTAAGGGGTAAAATGTGCAGGGCATGGTACCTGCCTCAGACTATTGGAGTGAAAAAGTTACATTATTTCTTATTCTAGTTAGAGCTCTGAGGATGCAATTGGCTTTGAAGATATTAACTCTTCAGGGGGAAAGGAACGCTCATTTATCACTAGCATTCTGTGGTTATTCTTCATGACTAACTGAAATGTGCTGGATACACACTTTTAGAGCTAATGTCCAACTATTCTAGAGTAGATAGAAATAATCCAGCAAGGAGATTTTAGAACTAACTAAATTTAGAGAAAAACCCATTTGTGGGGTGGGGGGTGGGGGTGGGGTGGTGGTGGTGAGGGACTACCCAAGTATTGCTTTAGTGAAACAGACATTAGGCTCTAATATTTAGTCCATCATTTGTTTAAGACTACTGGCCCTGAGAGAAATTAAAACAGCAGTCATGATCACAATATACTGTTATCTACAATGCATTCTGGCAGATAAATTCATGGGCTTTGTAGCTAGTCAGCCACAGGTTAAATTCTATACTCACCATATTCTCATTGTATGACATTAGGCAATTTAACCTGAGTATCAGTTTCTACCTATGTAAATTGGAGTTAGTATTACAATCCATCTTTAGATGTTGAGAGGTCCAAATGAGTGCACCCTTGTCAATAGGGAAAACAGATTAGCATTAAGAATATAGTAAGTGTTCAACTAAGGGTTGCTGTGCTGTGCTCAGTCATGTCCGACTCTTTGTGACCCCATGGACTGGAGCCCACCAGGCTCCTCTGTCCACAGAATTCTCCAGGCAAGAATACTGGAGTGGTCTGCCATTTCCTACTCCAGGGGATCTTCCTGACCCAGGGATTGAAGCCAAATCTCTTATGTCTCCTGCATTGGCAAGCAGATTCTTTACCACTGTGCTGCCTGAGAAGCCCCTCAACTAAGGGTAGTTACTGTTATTAGGATCATCATATATGTATATGCAGGACACATAGTTTTAGCCTGGAGAAGGCAATGGCACCCCACTCCAGTATTCTTGCCTGGAAAATCCCATGGACTGAGGAGCCTGGTAGGCTGCAGACCATGGGGTCGCTAAGAGTCGGAAACAACTGAGCAACTTCACTTTCCCATTTCACTTTCATGCATTGGAGAAGGAAATGGCAACCCACTCCAGTGTTCTTGCCTGGAAAATCCCATGGACTGAGGAGCCTGGTGGGCTGCCGTCTATGGGGTCGCACAGAGTCGGACACGATTGAAGCAATTTAGCACTAGCAGTTTTAACCTGCTCAATAATTTCTTTCTTGTAGTAGATAGCATGTTTATTTTCTTAATTCACTTCTTCCCTCATTTAATGTTGGTAGCTGTCAATCAAGTTGCCTCTTCTTCTCTGGTGAGGAAGCAGATGCTTGATCCACACAAACTTAAGTCACAACCTCCCTACAAGTCCTGTATCTTAAGAACAGAAAATGTTTAGACAAACTATTATAAGATAGGCTTTGAAGAACTTGTCCATATTTTCTCTTACTCCATTCCTTGATAATAGCTATATTTCTATCTTAGGTTTGATGAGCTATCTAGTTTTGTTTAACACATTCATTTGCATTTACAAGAGAGCTGGTTTCTAATGCTTATAACCAAAGGGCCCTCAATGATGTATCAATACTAATGCTTCTTTGTGTACCAGTTGACTCTGAATATTCTCTATTAAAGACCTAAATTTAAGACAAGATACTATAAAACTCCTAAGAGGAAATAAATATAGGTAGAACACGCTTTGACATAAATCACAGCAATATTTATTTTTTGGATCTGTCTCCTAAAGCAAATAAATGCAAAAATAAACAAATGGAAACTAATTAAACTTAAAAGCTATTATACAGCAAAGAAAATCACTGAGAAAATGAAAAAAAAAATCTACTGAAGGGGACAAGATACTTGCAAATGCTATTGTGGGTAAGGGATTAATACCCAACATATATAGACAACTTATATATCTCAACAACAAAAAACCAAACAACTTGATTAAAAATGGGCAGAACTGAATAGATATTTTCCCAAAGAGGACCTGGAGATGGCCAATAGACACATGAAGAGATACTCAACATCACTAATTATCAGGGAAATGTAAATTAAAACCACTAGGATGTGAGCAAACAAGGACCCTGTTGTTTGTTCTTGCTTCCCATTGCTGCGGCAGGGGCCCCAATAAAGTCTTGGCCTGAATTTCTCATCTGGCCTCTGACCAATTTCCTTTGATTAAGGAGGGCACAAATTCTCGTCAGTAACATTTTGTGGCGCCCACCATGGAGCATGGTCCCTTCCAGGGAGGGAATTTGGGCACCTCTTGAAAACACCAAACACAGCTTCCCCATGGGTGACAAGCAGCTGCCTGAAACTCCTGTTTCAGCATTACCACGTTTGGTAAGGCTGCCTTCCTGATCCCTGGGGCCTCAGTACCCTTATTCAAGCAACGGTCTCCCCTTCCCCTTTGTTCTTTTCCTTCATCATTCCCCTTTCTCTCTCCTGAAATATCTTACTTCTCTGTCTTCTCGTCTCTCTGGCCTGTCCTTCCAAGAGAGTGGACATCAGGCAGCTACAGCATCACTCCTCTCAGCCTGTGATACCATGTCCCTGCGGCTGGCAACAGCTCACCTTCACGGGTGACAAGCAGTGGTGGGAGAGGCATGCCTCACACCGTGCAGATTGTGGTCCAGCAGGTGCTCCCTGACTGGAGATTTATGAGCGTGACAGAGGTTCAAATCTCATATCATGTATTCGCTGAAAATGGGATTGTCCTAATCTTCTCACCTTTATTTTCCTGTCCCTGAGAGAAGTCCTGTTGGGAACAAGCTAAAGTGGTAGATTTCTATATACTGGTGTACCCGTGGGTGAGAGTCCCCACTGTGGGTGCAGCCCCACAGACGATGTACAGCTGACTGGTTTCCAGGCTTGACCACCCTGGCTGGCAGTGGACAGGATGCTCCCTCCTTCACGGTCCTTTCTGGAAGCAAGCAGCTTGGTGCCTGAATACACACCCACAGGTGGTGGGTTCAAAGTGCAATCTCTCTTTTTCTGTCTCTCTCTTTCAGTCTTTTCTGTCCCTCCTCCCTTTACTTCTCCCTTGGTCCTCACACCTACACTTCAGTCCCCTTTATCCTGAAAACTTCTTGTTCGTGTCCTTAAGTTCTGTGATGGGTATCTTTGTTTGTGGTGTAGTTTTGTCTGTCCAACTGTTCCTGCTAGTTTTTGCCACCATTGTGGGCATCGTGGAACACTTAAGCCTTGAAACACAAACACAGCCCATGTTGCCTGAGACTTCAGCCTTGGCTTACTTAGTGCATTTTAAAGAACAAAAAGAAAAAATGGGAGCTTGTGTTTTTCCCTCTGCTCTTTCAATGTAACTCTTCTTGCCCAAGCTCAAGGAGCTTGCATCTCTCTCCTCTGTTTTGCAGTATAACTGTTCTGCCTGGGCACTGAGGAGCTACCTGATTCATCTGTAGCCCTCCAGACTGAGGGAAAAAAGAGGGCCATTTTACATTCAAGAGGCAAACCTATGACAGGTACAGTTCTGTAGAAATTAAGTTGTCTAGCTTAAACTTGCAGGTTTAACTAACACAGACCTGTCTTTAGAGACATCAACGTTAAGTATGATACTTTCATGCCCCTTGGGTTACTGGAAGGCAATTAGCGAATATTGTTTCTGTTATAAAATCTGTCAACAGGGAAAATAACCTGATATGATTAAATCTTTCAGTAAGTGTAACTGGGATAAGAATTTTTTGGTAAACACTATAGGAATAATAATAGTTTGGAAGCATCCATCTAATATAGTCTCTCCAAATTTTGGTAAATTTGAAACAATTAAGCTAAATGATAGGAATTAATTGAATATTCAGGCCATTTTAAATAAGATAAAATACTGGAACATTAATTGCTAAACAGGTCTAAATTTAGCTACTTTTATCTTCTTGGGAGAGAGAGACTAAAGATGTTTGGTGCCACCCTGACATGTTCGCTATCAATTTACGGAATGCTAATGCAAAGGACCAACTTCCCAGGTACTCAGTGGTAAATAATCTGCCTGCCAAGCAGGAGACACAGGTTCCACCCTTGCATCGGGAAGATCCCCTGGTGTAGGAAGTGGCAACCCACTCCATTATTCTCGCCTGGGAAATCCCATTGACAGAGGAGTTTGGTGGGCTGCAGTCTGCAGGGTCACAAAAGAGTCAGAAATTAAACAACAAATGTAAACGGAAGTCCATGTCTGCTTAAGGAAAGTAGAATGTATGTTTTCACAAAAGAAGGTATGAAAAATAGAAACATATTTTGTTGAAAGGAAAAAGGATGACTCTGTCCTAGAGCTGGCTATTTCTGAATGGGGGAAAGAATGACGGACAAAGTATGGCTATAGAAAGTTGCAGAAGGTTTGTGGAAAAGGAACATTGAGAAAAGAATTTCGTATGTGCTCAGGATTTTCTAGGTTTGGATTGAATTTAATTAGGGAAATGGATTTTATTAAGAATAGGCTGGTACAGGGCTGGATTTGGTTTCTCTCTCTCCGTAAGAGAACAAAGTTGCCCTGGATGCTTCTTTGGACAACAACAGATTGTGTGAGTTCCTATGCCTTTAAGTGATCTGTATTTATTTTAGATTTTTCTCCCACCATAACTCAAGGGATGTGTACTGCTTCATAGACACCTATGATCCTATTTGATCAGGTGTTTTAAAACTTTTTAAAATTGACAGACTTCACAAATATCAAATTCTAATTGAAATTCTCTTGACTTCTGGTTACATTTCCGGTGCTTCAAGGGCCCCTGGAACATCCCAAAGAGAGATCCTAAACTAATTGGGTTAATATGTAAGGAGAGTTTTGCCACATTCTCTGAGAACCTTGACAAGTTTAGGGAAGAATCTGTCAGGCTGGGGCTGCCATTCTCTCTCACTTGGCAGGGCATCGTGGTTATTCTGGCTCCCTGTTGAACCCCGGATGAAAAGGAGTGTATATTGAGAAAGGCCAGGGAACACACAGATGGCCTACTGGCCACCAGTCCACACCATTAACTTCATCAGATGTGGATGCAATCCCAGAACATGACCCGCACTATGAAGATCCTATAGGCCAAGCTAGGATAAGACGTTACACTACTTGTCTTTCAGAAAGAATGAAAAGGTGTTTGGTGAAGTGTATCAATCATGATAAGATTTATATAAGAGGTTACACAGGAAAAAAGATGAAAACCCAGCAGTCTTTCTGAGCCAGGTGTCAGAGGCATTCAGGAAGAACATGGGTATAGACTCGGAGTCCACAGAAAACAGGACACTACTGACCATGCATTTTATCACCCAGGCTACTCCTGATATCTGGAAAAACTTATAAAAGCTTGAGGCTGTGCGCCAAACCCCATTGTCAACCTTGGTAGAGGGGGCCTTCAAGGTCATTAACTTAATGGCAGGGGGCAATAAGCAAAGGGGGCTAATAAAGAAAATGCAGTTTTTGTCTGCTCTGATTCACCCACCACCTCGAGGGGACCCTGGAGGGATACAAAGGCTAGAGACCACCAAGAAGCTGACTGGGCCTGAACCAATATGACTTTTTTTGTTGGAAAGGGGGCACTGGAAGAGCAAATGTCCTGAGTACCCACCATGGGACAGCCGAGGGGGAACCCCGACTGGCCTCAGTTCCTTGCACACCTCTTGCATAAGAGATTTCCACACACCAAGTAATGGGGTCTGAGTGCCTGTTCCGGCTCCAGATCTCACTGGATCCATCCTCATTATTCCAGGGGAGCCTCGGGTCACCCTGAGTGTGGTAGATAGGAGACTGAATTTCTTGTAGACGCTAGAGCTGCCTCCTCTGTTCTGCCTTGGCCAGCTGGCCACCTCTCCAATCGTGACTGTACTGTGACCAGAGTTGATGGACAGCCAAAGGCGGGGCAATTTACGTCTTCCCGTGCCTGCGGAATAGGGTCTATTATTCTCACTCCTTTTTTGTACATGCCAAAATGCCCTTCTCGTTCTTCGCAAGAGATTTACTAAATAAGTCAGGATCTAGTACATTCTTAAGACAGGGTGAAGTCCAAGGAGGCAAAGAATCCAAACAGAGAATGCATCCATTAGTAGCCCCAGATGACCCACCTATTGGGTATCAAAATACTCCCCAAACCAACCCCCAAGAAATTAGAGAACAAGCAGATCCTGCAGTTTGGTGCCAGGATGGGCTGCATGTCCCCCACCCCCACAAAAAATAAGTTTACGGCCTGGAGGGAAAAAACCCTGGAAGAAACAATAGCCTTTAAAGCCTGAGGCCCTGAAGGGATTCCAACTTCTGCTTAGCAAATTCCTAAAACATGGACTCATGAGGCCCTGCTAATCTCCTTGCAACCCGGATTCTCCCTGTTCAGAAGCCTAAGGGGGAGTATCAGTCTGTGCAAGACTTAGGAGCAGTGAGTGAGGCAGTCATCCCTATTACTCCCACCGGTGTCAAACCCACCCTCCTCACCCAAGTCCTGGGGAGGGCCCAGTACTTCTCTGTTTTAGACCTCTAAGATGCATTTTTCTGGATTCCCCTATATCCAGACTCTGAATATCTTTTTGTCTTTGAATGGAGGGACCCTGACACCCTGGAGGCTACCCAATATACATGGACAGTGCTTCTGCAGGATTTGGGGGACAGCCCCCATCTTTTTGGAAAGGCATTCATAAGGGAACTGAGCCTTGTGAAGGGAACTCTGCTACAGTATGTTGATGACTTATTGAAGCTGATCAGAACGGCTGTTTTTCAGTCTATTTTCCAGGACTCGGGCCTCTGGGGTTAAAACAGATCCAGTCCATCTGGACTCAGTGGCCCTGGGATGGCCAAGCTGCCTGTTGGTTAAACGAGCTCACCCTGGGACAAGACGTAGATGTATTAACCCCTTATCAGGTATAGTCTGTGCTGGAAGTCAAAGGACATCATTGATTGACTGGAGGAAGGTTAACAAGATATCAGGCCTTCCTAACAGACATCCCCAACATTACCTTAAAGGTGAGCCAAACCCTGAACCCAGCAACTCTGCTTCCGGTGGTCGAGAGTGGAAATTTGTTGCCTCAGTGTACAGAGAAATCTTAGAAGAACTTACTCCAACAGGTCTGACCTAGATGAACTTCTTGAGAGCCCTGAGGTTGAATGGTTTACTGATGGGAAGAGTTATGTAGAAGTGGGAACCCGAAAGGCAGGGTACACCACAGTTAGTCTAGATGAAGTCACAGAAGCCAAGGCCCAGCAACCCCAGACATGAGCCCAGAAGCGTGAAGTAATCACATTAATGAGAGTTTTGCAATTAGGAAAGGATAAGAAATTAGATATTTTTACTGACTCTAAATGTGGGTTCCACATGCTACATACTCATGCTGCCATTTAGAAAGAAAAAGAAATGTTAACTGCTAGCAATTCGCCCATAAAACATGAAGATCTGATTTTGGCTCTTTTAGAAGCAGTGCAGGTCCTGACCCAGACAGCTGTAATCCACTACAGGGGCCAGAGGGAGGGCTCTTTCATCAGCTAAGGGAACAGCAAAGCTGATCAAAGGGCAAAACAGACAGCTTGATTGCAGTAACCTGAACAAGTTATAGCTCCAGTAACTGGCTCCCCCTGAACTCCTGAGGCTTTCCCAATGTTCCCCACAGGGAACAAGAACAGGCTGAGAAATGGGGTTATGAGAAGGGAAGCACAGGCTGGTATAAAGAGGAGGATAAGGTCCTAATCCCTGAGGCCCAACAAAGGAAACTCTCTTGAGAGCTTACCTGACGTCACCCACTATGGGAGGGATGCACTATGGGCCTTGATGCAGAAGGCTTTTTCCAGAGAAGGGGCTTAAAAGAAGAGTAAAACAAATAATGCCTGCCTGTGATTTATGTGCCCATAATAAGCCACAGATGTATCCAACCCCCTCTTCATTACTCAGGTCAATTCAACACCAAGGAACACATCTGGAGGAAGACTGGCAGTTAGATTTCACCCAAATGCCCCCACGATCAGTATATACATATCTTCTAGTGTTTTCCAATACTTTCACAGAATGGACTGACACCTTCCCTGGCCAATCTGAAAAGGCTATGGACATCTGTAAGTCCCTTTTAAAAGCATAATTACTTGGTTTGGACTTCTGAAGTTCTTCCAGAGTGATAATAGGCTCTCTTTCACAGATAAAATCACACAGGGGCTCACAAAAGCCCTAGGGATAGACTACAAGCTACACACCTCTTGGCATCCCCAGTCTTTAGGGAAGGTAAAGAAAATGAACCATACTTTAAAGAAAACCTTAGCAAAGCTTGGCCAAGAGGCTCATGTTCCCTGGACAAGCTTGCTTCCCACTCTACTCCTTGGGATTCATGTAGTCCCCAGGAGTGGGCTGAGACTTATTAGCCCATCTGAAATGACCTATAGGAGACCTTTCTTGCTACTGACATTCTGCTGGATGACAGGAGAACAAGGCCCTGATATGAAGTATTAACCTAGGACAAGTTTGTTGCAGCAGAAGTTGGTTACAGCTGCTTCCAACGTTCTAGGCTTT
This sequence comes from Giraffa tippelskirchi, assembly GCF_054371585.1. Classification (NCBI taxonomy): domain Eukaryota; kingdom Metazoa; phylum Chordata; class Mammalia; order Artiodactyla; family Giraffidae; genus Giraffa; species Giraffa tippelskirchi. Next base: position 19,774,391 of record NC_137283.1, on the reverse strand, counting down.
ATTCTTTTAGCCCACTCAAGCCATTTTCTCAGAAATGTTTGTCTTTCTTTGTCAATCACATTTTCTGTGTGTGTGTCAATCACATTTGAGAATGATTATCTTCTAATCAGAGCTGTACAATGTATGTGGTGTTTGCTTCCTGAGAAAGTGCTCCCTAACTCTCCCTTCTTTTGTGGGCATTCTTTATTCCAGAAAGACAGTCACAGTGTGACAGCCTTAAGGACCACAGTAGTTCTCCCAAGGCTGCCTGACACCAACTCTGATGATGTAGAAGTTTTCTGAGAGAAAAAAAGAATGAAAGCTTGCATCCACTCTACTCTTCATCTATGGCACTCCCTTCCCCTCCTGAGCTACAAAACCCCTTCCTATTTTTCCCAAGGGAGGGCACAGTCTTGAAGGTGCTTCCCTCCAGTGACCTCCTTAGGCTGGCAGAGCAGTAAAAGCTACTCTTTTCTATTCTACACCCAAAACTCTGTCTCCATATTTCTATTCCACACTGGAGAACAGAGGCCAGGATCTTGGCAGCAAGTTCAGAAGGCAGTCCAGGACTATGCCCACAAGGCACTACACCAGCTCCCACTGAACATACAGAGGAAGGAGCAGTTCCTTCACAAATAAACCCTAGGGACCAAGTTCTTAAAACCTGGAAAGGCGGGTCCCTCCAATACCAATGGTTGCCAAGATGGAAGGACCCCTATAAAGTAATATTAACCACTCCCACGGCTGTAAAACCGCAAGGGATATCTAGTTGGGTACATCTATCCAGCGGCTTCCCAGGTGGCCCAGCAGTAAAGAAACTGCCTGCCAAGAAGGAGACGCTGTTTGGATCCCTGAGTTGGGAAGAGCCCCTGGACACACCTCTCCTTGATAAACAAAATACAAAGAACTACAAGGGACTAAAAATAACTGCACGCATGTACAGTTAGGGAAAATTCTGGACCGAAGATACAAAAAGAGACCAAGAAACCCAACTACCACTTTCGAAGAGCCCAGAGCAAAAGCAGGGTACTGTGCATGCCCCCTACACACAACATCACCTAACGGGTAGGCAAACCACCGAAGCTATCACTCCAGCCCAACTTCTTGACACATCCCTACCCTCACCCCATAAAAGGAACAAGCTCACCACACCCTCAGAAAATAAGCAAGCAAGGGAAGCTGTTGTTTGTTCTCACTGCCCCCTGCTGTAGCAGGAGCCCCAATAAAACCTTGCCTGGGGGGAAAAAAGAACAACACAATGGGATATCACCTCACACCAGTCAGAATGCCTATCATCAAAAAGAACACAAACAGGGACTTCCCTGGTGGTCCAGTGGCTAAGACTCCAGGCTCCCAATGAGGGGGCCTGGGTTCGAGCCCAGGTGAGGGAACTAGATTTCAAATGATGCAACTAAGAATTCACATGATGTAACTAAGTGTTTGCATGCCACAACGAATGCAACAAACATTCAAGATCCCACAGGCTGCTACTAAAACCTGGATCAGCCAAATAAATAAAAAAATATTTAAAAAAAAGAAAACAAATGTTGGCAAGGATGTGGAATAAAGGGAACCCTTTTACACTGTTGGTGGAAATTAAATTGGTGCAGTCACTATGCAAAACAATATGGAGGCTCCTCATGAAACTAAAAATAGAATGACCATATTACCCAGCACTTTCACTGCTGGGTATATATATGAAAAGAAAAACCCAAAATGCTAATTGTATACTTTTTATAAATTTTAGATTTTCATCTGTGCTGTTTTCTTCCTACTCTTTCATTTAATGTTGTGAAATAAATTTATTCTGAGATTAAATATTTTACAAGCATCATTTTTATTAACTACAGACTATCCCATAGAGTTTTATTGCCATTTACTTATTTCCCTATGTTAGACATGTCAGATGCTACCAATTTCTGCTATTATAAATAAAGTGTAGAGATGTTTGATGACTAATTTGAGCATTGCATCAACCTAGCCAAGTATAAGTCTTTTGTTTTAAACACAGACCAAAGCAGGCCAGAGTGAGTACATTTGAACCTCATGCTAAAGAGCAACCCATGCACTGAACATCACTGACTTTCTCATCTTCCCTTTCAACTTTCCCCAGCAAGCTACCAATTATATGTTGATTATTTGGGGTCTGACTATATCAATAATATAGACAAATATTTGAAAATGTTTTTACAATTCACAATGATATATACACTTCAAAAGATAAATGTTAAATGCTGAAAGGTTCTAGTATATTTTTTAAATAATATTTAATTTTTCTTTCTTCTGGGGCCTCACCATGCAGCATGTGGGAACTTAGTTCCCTGACCAGGGAATGAACCTGCACGCATGCATTGGAAGGCAGAGTCCTAATCACTGGACCTGCATTTTTTAATACTAAGATAGACCACAACAGAAAGCAGTTCAGGTGATGCTCTCTAGTTATACCAACTCTCTATTTTATTCTCTTAAAGCTGACTTTGTTCCATGGAATCCAACTATAGAAATATAAAAGCCAAGAAAGAAGTCTCCTGAAGAGGTTGCACTAAGATACAGTTGAGAAAACCATGATCCCAAACAAAAGTCATCTTTTAATCATCCACACTGATCTGTGGCCATGTCTCTTTTATGCTTCAGAATTATGTTTTTATCCTTTGGAATCCTCAGGTCTTTCTGAAACCTGAGCCCAGAAAGATGATTATTTTTCCTCCAGAGATGGAGACATTCAGGGTTCTACGTCGCTTACTACGCATATGAAATCACAGAAACCTGTTAAGAGTTCACATAGTATTCCATTTTTGGAAAAAAAACACAGCAAATTTTTATGCTCAGTGAGAGAAAGTGACTGGAGTTTGCTATTGTTTGAGGTTTCTTAAAAAGCTCTAGAAATATCAATAGTACCTTTTATTAACATGAAAGCAGTCTCTTAAAATATAATTTTGGTAATGAGTATATTTTCTGGGCACAATAAATTCATGTCAGTATTAACTCCAATTCAAAGTAATTTCATTATCTTCAATTTGAAGAACAGTAACACTTTTATGTCCAGGGTGGGGGTGATAGTTTAATAAGATCAAGAGAATCCAATTTGATTTGGTGATTAGATTTCTTAAGGCCAGGTTTACTTTTCTTTGTACATTTTACCCCTTCACCTCCTCCTTTTGATAGCTTGATATTTTTCTTTGCTTCTAGGAATCTAATACTCATGAACATGTTTGCCTAGTGCCACCAGCTTCAACATAGTATCAATGACCTTATTTGTCACTTTGTTACTTTCAGACCTTCATACATCTCTTACATCAGTTCAGTTCAGTCCAGTCACTCAGTCATGTTCAACTCTTTGCAACCCCGTGGACTGCAGCATGCCAGGATTCCCTGTCCATCGCCAACTCCTGGAGTTTACTCAAACTCATGTCCATTGAGTCGGTGAGGCCATCTCTTACATCATTATGAGAGAAAACTGAACCACTGACACACTTATATAGATTGTTCCCAGGTGGTTTGTTCACAAAAATGCTTTTAGACTTCTAAAAATCACTGAATGCTCTAAAGAGCTTGAGTTCATGTGAGTTATACCTATACCTATTGGCTGGCTTCCCAGGTGGCACTAATGGTAAAGAACCGGCCTGTCAGTGGAGTCTTAAGAGACATGGGTTCTATCCCTGGGTCGGGAAGATTCCCTGGAGGATGGCATGGCAACCCACTATAGTATTCTTGCCTGGAGAATCCCTTGGACAGAGGAGCCTCGTGGGCTATGGTCCATAGGGGTGGACACGAATAAAGCAATTAAGCATGCATACATATTGGTATTTACCAAGTTGAAATTAAACCAGGTTAAAAAATCAAATTATATATGTATTAATTCTTTTCAATTCATTACATGTTAAAAACAACATCAGTTCAGTTCAATCACTCAATTGTGTCCAACTCTTTGCCACCCCATGGACTGCAGCACACCAGGCCTTATGTCCATCACCAACTCCCGGAGTTTACTCAGACTCATGCTCATTGAGTCGGTGATGCCATCCAACCATCTCATCCTCTGTCATCCTCTTCTCCTCCTGCCTTCAATCTTTCCCAGCATTGGGGTCTTTTCAAATGAGTCAGCACTCCGTGTCAGGTGGCCAAAGTATTGAGAGTTTCAGCATCAGTCCTTCTAGTGAATATTCAGGACTGATCTCCTTTAGGATGGACTGGTTGGATATCCTTGCAATTCCAAGAGACTCTCGAGAATCTTCTCCAACACCACAGTTCAAAAGCATCAATTCTTTGGTGCTCAGATTTCTTTATAGTGCAAATTTCATATCCACACATGACTAATGGAAAAACATAGCTTTGACTAGATGGACCTTTGTTGGTAAAGTAATGTCTCTGCTTTTTTAATATGCTGTCTAGGTTAGTAATAACTTTCTTCCCAAGGAGCAAGCATATTTTAATCTCATGGCTGCAGTCACCATCTGCAGTGACTTTGGAGCTCCCCCCAAAAAAAGTCTGCCACTGTTTCCACTGTTTCCCCATCTATTTTCCATGAAGTGATGGGACCGCATGCCATGATCTTCGTTTTCTGAATGTTGAGTTTTAAGCCAACCTTTTCACTGGCTTCTTTCACTTTAATCAAGAGGCTCTTTAGTTCTTCTTCACTTTCTGCCATAAGGGTGGTGCCATCTGCATATCTGAGGTTATTGATATTTCTCCTGGCAATCTTGATTCCAGCTTGTGATTCACCCAGCCCAGCGTTTCTCATGGTGTACTCTGCATATAAGTTAAATAAGCAGGGTGACAATATACAGCCTTGACATACTCCTTTTCCTATTTAGAACCAGTCTGTTGTTCCATGTCCGGTTCTAACTGTTGATTCCTGATCTGCATACAGATTTCTCAAGACGCAGGTCAGGTGGTCTGGTATTCCCAGCTATTTAAGAATTTTCTACAGTTTTCTGTAAGAAAAGGGGCTAGTTCAGCTGGCAACAGGAACAGTTGTACCAGAGCTCTTTCTCTCAATAAAACCATCACACCTCAGTAGGCAGAGCATATGTACACTTTCAAGGGTGTCATATAAATGTTAAAAAAATATGCACTCCATGAAAAGATGCTCAACACTGCTAAGTATCAGGGAAACTCAAAACAAACCACAGAGAGATATCACCTCACACCATTCAGAATGGCTATTATCAAAAAGAACACAAATAGGGACTTCTCCGGTAGTCCAGTGGCTAAGACTCCACACTTCCAATGCAGAGGGTCTGGGTTCAATCCCTAGTTAGGGAACTAGATCCTACATGCTGCAACTATGAGTCCACATGCCATAACTAAAGATACCCCATCTCAATGAATGCAATGAAGATGTAAGATCCCACATGCCACAATTAAGGGCTGGGGCAGTCAAATAAATTAAATAAAGTATTAGTGTTCAGTCATGTCTGACTCTTTATGACCCCATGGACTGTAGCCTGCCAGGCTCCTCTGTCCATGGAATTTTCCAGGCAAGAATACTGGACTAGGTTGTCATTTCCTACTCCAGGGGATCTTCTCAAGACAGGGATTGAACACTCATCTCTTACATCTGCTGCATTGGCAACTGGGTTTTTTTTGTTTTTTTTTTTTACCACTAGTGCCACTATAAAAATAAATATTAAAAAAAAGAACAGAAATAAAAATGGTGAGTATATGGAGAAAAGGGAAATATTGCAAACTGCTGCTGGGAATGCAAACTGGTGCAGCCACTGCAGCACACTGTAAGGAGGTTTCTCAGAAACCTAAAAACAGAACTAGCATATGACTCAGCAACTCCATTCCCTGGTATATATCCTAAAAAAATCAGAAACACTAATTGGGAAAGATATATGCACCCCAACGTTTATAGCAGCATTACTTATAATTGCCAAGATATAGAAGGGACCTAACTGTCCATCAATTAAAAGACGCTTACTCCTTGGAAGGAAGGTTATGGCCAACCAAGATAGCATATTTAAAAGCAGAGACATTACTTTGCCAACAAAAGTCCGTCTAGTCAAGGCTATGGTTTTTCCAGTGGTCATGTATGGATGTGAGAGTTGGACGGTGAAGAAAGCTGAGCGCCGAAGAATTGATGCTTTTCAACTGTGGTGTTGGAGAAAACTCTTGAGAGTCCCTTGGACTGCAAGGAGATCCAATCAATCCATCCTAAAGGAGATCAATCCTGGGTGTTCGTTGGAAGGACTGATGTTGAAGCTGAAACTCCAATACTTTGGCCACCTCATGCGAAGAGTTGACTCATTGGAAAAGACCCTAATGCTGGGTAGGATTGGGGGCAGGAGGAGAAGGGGACAACAGAGGATGAGATGGTTGGATGGCATCACCGACTCGATGGACATGGGTTTGGGTAGACTCTGGAAGTTGGTGATGGACAGAGAGGCCTGGCGTGCTGCAATTCATGGGGTCGCAGAGAGTTGGACATGACTGAGTGACTGAACTGAAGTGTCCATCAACAGGTGAATGAATAAAGATGAATGAATGAAGATGATGTGTATACACACACACACATATACATGTGCATACTGGAATACTACTCAGTCATAAAAATGAAATTTTGCCATTTGCAGCAACATGAATGGACCTGGAGAGTATTTTGCTAAGTGAAATAGGTCAGACAGAGAGTGACAAATACTATATTATGTCACTTATAGGTGGAGTCTAAAAATATACAACTAGTGAATAGTGAAAAAAAAAAAAAAAAAAAGGCAGATTCACAGGTTTAAAGAAAAAACTAGTGGTTACCAGTGGGGAAACGGAAGGAGAGAGGGACAATATAGGGATATGGGATTAACTGGCATGAGCTAGTGTGTATAAAATAAGCTATAAGGATATATTGTACAACATGGGGAATATAATCAATATATTATACTATTTACTATAAAGTATACTCCATATAGTATAATATGTAGTATAGTATTATATAGTATAGTATGTATATATTATATACCATAAATGGCTTCCCTCATAGTTCAGTCAGCAAAGAATCTGCCTGTAATGCTGGAGACTCAGGTTAGATTCCTGGGTCAGGAATATCCCCTGGAGAAGGAAATAGCAACCCACTCCATTATTCCTGCCTGGAGAATCCCATGCACAGAGGAGTCTGGCAGGCTACAGTCCATGGTGTCGCAGAAGTTGGACATGACTTAGTGACTAAACCACCACCACCATAAATGGCATATGTTTAAAACTGTGAATCACTATATTATATATCTGTAACATATAGTAATATAATAAGATCATGGCATCCAGTCCCATCACTTCATGGCAAATAGATGGAGACACAATGGAAACAGTGAGAGACTTCATTTTCTCGGGCTCCAAAATCACTGCAGATGGTGACTGCAGCCATGAAATTAAAAGACACTTGCTCCTTTGCAGAAAAGCTATTATCAACCTAGATAGCATATTAAAAAGCAGAGACATTACTTTGCCAACAAAGGTCCATCTAGTCAAAGCTATGGTTTTTCCAGTCGTCATGTATGGATGTGAGAGTTGGACTAATAAAGAAAGCTGAGTGCCAAAGAATTTGATGCTTTTAAACTGTCATGTTGGAGAAGACTATTGAGAGTCCCTTGGAATGCAAGGAGATCCAACCAGTCCATGCTAAATGAAATCAGTCCTAAATATTCATTGGAAGGACTGATGCTGAAGCTGAAACTCCAATACTTTTTCCACCTGATGAGAAGAACTCACTCACTAGAAAAGACCATGATGCTGGGAAAGATTGAAGGTGGGAGGAGAAGGAGACAACAGAGGATGAGATGGTTGGATGGCATCACCAACTTGATGGATGTGAGTTTGAGTAAGCTTCGGGAGTTGGTGCTGGACAGGGAAGCCTGGTGTGCTGCAGTCCATGGGGTCCCAAAGAGTCTGGCAAGACTAAGCAACTGAACTGAGCTGAACTGTTTCATCAAGGACTTAATTTGATGTTAAGTTAACTTAACTCTTAATTTAAACTGGCAGTTTTTTAAAAAAAATTCCAAGTGCATTTTGATGGAGAAGACACTGGATAATAGTACTAGTACAGTTTGGTTCCACTGTTTTGATTCATGCTAAGCTGCCAGGACTTTTACCACCATTGCATTTCCTCTTGTTGCTGTGCAGTTGCTAGGTCATGTCTGACTCTTTGCGACCCTATGGACTGCAACATGCCAGGCTTCCCTGTCGTTCACTATTTCCCAGAATCTGCTCAAACTCATGTGCACTGAATCAGTGATGCTATCCAACCATGTCGTCCTATGAGGGCAGGAGGAGGAGGAGGAAACAGAGGATGAAATGGTTTTTGCTTTAATTATTCCAAATGTCAGTTAAGTGAGAAAGCAACTACCATCTTAATACTATTAGTAAAGTAGGTTTGACTTCTTGGACCTCCTGAAAGAGTCTTGGGGATTCCTAGTGTATGCAAACCATACTTTAAGAACGGCTGATTTAGGTAACCAAAATTTGGGAAACAGCTTATGTTATACCATCACATGCTAATCTTTAATTTTACTGAATTACTGGGTAATTCCCTAGGTTGAGCTTTCACTACTCTAACTCCATTAAATTTTTTAAAAATGTGTTTGTACATTTGTCTGTACTTATGTTTATAAAAAGAGAGAAAATAAAATATTCAGAAAGAGGGATAGAGAAAATAAATAAAGGGCTGTTTCTTAAAAAAAATAAAAGAAGGGTCCACTTCTTTTATTTTGGGACTTTAGACATGTTTGCCTTATCATGGCTCTTGAGGAAAGTAGAACCTGAGACAAAGGCTAACATGCAGGTAATTTATTCAGGAGCATTATACTCTTGGAATATAATCCTCAGAAATAAAGGAAAACCAATAAGATGCATTTTAAGATTTTTTTAGATAGCACTCTACCCCCTCCTGTCTAAGAGACCAGTGCTCAGCCTTACCAGGACCTTATAAAAGATCCTTTGAATCTCCTGCCCAGGAGGACACAGAGAAGCCTTCCTCCATTGACTGCAGTGCCTACTCCTCAAGGGCAGCCCCAAAGGCATTAACCACCACAGCCTCAAACTGCTTCTACATTGAGTGCTGGTGGCTTAAGAGTGGTTCTTACCTGGGTCCCATGTTATAACGCTACAAAAATCCAAGGGCAGGGGTCAGAGTATGAGGAGGAGACTGGACGTCACTCAGTACCCAGAGTAAGACATGAAGCGTGTGCTGCTTCTGGCATGACCATGGGTCTTCATTAGGACCGCCTCTATCATCATCACTGTGTTAAGTCTTGGCCTGATGTCAGAGGTGGAATCTCTGAAATAATGTATGTGAAACCACATGGCACAACGTAGGTATTTTGTCAATGTGAGTCATGTGGGAAATTGTGTATGTCCTACATTGGATATAATCTGAAACACACACATCAAGCTTAGATACACACACTCCCCACACACACACGTATATATGTGTGTGTGTGGTGGGGGGCGTGTTAGTTGCTCAGTCACATCTGACTCTTTGCGACCTGCCAGGCTCCTCTGTCCATGGAATTTCCCAGGCAAGAATACTGGAGTGGCTTGCCATTTCCTTCTCCAGGGGTCTCACCAATCCAGGGATCGAAGCCAACTCTTTCTGCATTGGAGACAGATTCTTTACCATCTGAGCCACCAGGGAAGGCCAAATATATGCGTGTATGTGTGTGTATACATACATACATGTAAGTATTATAAATTGGAGGACAGTTTTAATTTGGCTGGCCATGTGAAAACGAGTGAACAGACCACCTTACCAAAGCAACCAGCAAGAACATTCATACCTAGTATATTTTGAATGGATTCATGAAGCTCTTATTTTCTAAAACACGTAGAAATAGCAGCTAAGGCTGCTAACGCTTACGGGACTTGGAGCCTGGTGTGTCCTCAATCCATAACAGGCTGCCTGGGCTGTGCTGAGTTGTCTCCAGTTTATACTAAATGTTACTCTTTGGCTTTAATGGACCTATCTTGTAATTGAAGAAGCTTAAGCAAGGGCATACTCTCTAAAACTGTAGTCCCAGTTTAGGAATTTATTGTAAAAAATTATTCAGAAGTGAGTTCATAAATTTATGTATGAGGAAGAATTATTTCAATGTAACTCAAAATCATAACAATTTGGAAACAACCTAAGTGTTTCAAAATATAAGTGAAGTTTTAGATCATTTATGGTAAACGGTATCATGAGATATTTTCCAGACATTAGTGAGTTTGTGAAAGTTGCTCAGTTGTGTCTGACTCTTTGCAATCCCATGGACTGTAGCCTGCCAGGCTCATCTGTCCATGGACAGGCTTGCCTGTCCAGGCAAGAATGCTGGAGTGGGTAGCCGATCCCTTCTCCAGGGAATCTTCCCAACCCGTGATCAAACCCAGGTCTCCTGCATCGCAGGTGGATTCTTTAACATTTGAGCCACCAGGGAAGCCCAAGAATACTGGGGTGGGTAGCCTAACCCTTCTCCAGGGGATCTTCCTAATCCAGGAATCAAACTGGGGTCTCCTACATTGCAGGAGATTCTTTAACCAGTTGAGCTACCAAGGAAGCCCAGACATTAACATACAGTTTCCAGACATTAACGTGTGGCTTTGAAAGATGGGAAAATCCTCATCATCTAAGTAACCCAATATAAATGTAGGATATAAAATTTCATATTCAAGATAAAAATACATGCTTAGAAACTAGAATGAAAAATTGCATCAACTTTAACACTGCTTACCTCAAAAAGATAGGATTATGGATGATTTGGGTTTTTATTATATTTATTAATATTGTCACAACTTTTATTGTGAGTATGGGACACATTTTTATCATAAAACAAGAGAGATGTTAATAAAATCTAGAAAGAAAAGCTAAAAAGATGGTGTCAAACTGTTAACTAGCCAGTGTGATTGAAAGATCAAAAGCAATTCAAGAGATATTAAATATTTAACACACCAGCCTACATCTCACTGATTTCCTTTTGTCGCCCATGTTAGGCTTAGACTTTATTAGTAATTTTTCTTCCAGCAGAGTGCATTGTAGTAGAAGCAATCAAAGCATCTGTATCTTGACTCTCCTGGACGGCTGCCTATCTCTTTTTCTGCCTGTTTAGGGCAAGCAACATCATCATTTCTGCACTTTATGACTCTAAAAGCTATTTCCACTTTTCTAACATTCAAGAGGAAATTCTAGACAGAATTGCTAGACTTCACAATGAAGGCTTTTCTGCAAGCCCATCTAATGTTGCTCTGGCAGCCCAAGGTCCCAAGAGGACATGGAGTGAATTGAGTAAAACTGGGACAAAGCCTGTAGGGGCAGCCAACAATGCTGAATAAATCTGGTCTGATTTTCTTTCTATATTCAACTCTACCCTTTGAGGGGATGCTCTGTCATCATGCCCCTGCAACAGCTAGAAAGATATTTTGCTTAATCCATTACTGAAAATAGCTCGATTATTTCACCTATGTGAGTACCCTTTTGGATAGACAAAATCCAGAAGAGATTTAAATATTCCTTTACTCTTATTTCAAGTCTGTCTGTTTTGTCCCTGCCCTGTCTGCCTCTTTGGGGGCACCCACACATCATTCTTGTGTGACTCCTTTCCATCCTTCTTGTATTATCCTTTACCCTCTTAGACCTGGCTTCTTAATTCTGTTGCCATATCTTATACATGAGCTATTACAAAAACTTCCATACTTGCAGTTGTGCCAGTAAAATCAATTTGCTGTTAACCAACACATTCTTCAGAGTGAACCTATAAGACCAACCTATGTCTTTATAAAATTGATAACTTCTCCTAGAATTTTTCTCTGGAGGACAGAAAAGAAAAATCAGTATGATACTGGATAGCACAGTTGTTTTAGAGTGTATTCTAGATACTCAAAACAGCATTTCACTGAACAATGTATCCTAAATTTGTATAAAATCATAAAAGATCCTAAATAGCCATAGCAATCTTAAGAGAAAAGAACAAACCTGGAGGTGTCGTACTTGATTTCTAGCTATATTACAAAGCTATGGTAATAAAAACAGCATGGTATTGACATAAAAACAGACACAAAGATCAACAGGACAGAATAGAAACCCCAAAAATAAACCCACACATATATGGTCAATTAATTACAAACTTATCAAAAATACACAATAGGCAAAGAATGGTCTTTTCAGTAAATGGTGTTGGGAAAATGGGATAGCCACATGCAAAAGGATAAAAATGAAGTCATCAAAACAGTAAGGTACTGGCACAAAAACAGAAATACAGATCAATGGAATAGGAGAGAAAGCCCAGAAATCAACCCATACACCTATGGTCAATTCATCTATGACAAAGGAGACAAGACTAAACAATGTTAGTAAGAGTCTCTTCAACAAATGATCTTGGGAAAACTGGACAGCTACATGTAAAAAAAATAAAATTACATCATTCTTTAACACTATACATAAAAATAAGCTCAAAATGGATTAAAGATTTAAATGTGAGGCCAGACATTATAAAACTCCTAGAGAAAACATAGGCAAGACATCATCTGACATAACTTGCAGCAATAGCTTTTTCGATCCATCTCCCAGAATAACAGAAATAAAAATAAATGAAAGGGACCTATTTAAACTCAAAAACATTTGCAAAGCAAAAGAAACAATAAATAAAATGAAAAGACGACCCGCTGATTGGGAGAAAATATTTGCAAATGATGAGATAGACAAAACATTAGCCTCCAAAGCTACAAATGGCTCATGAGGCTTAACATCATTGAAACAACCCAATCAAAAAATGAGCAGAAGACCTAAATAGATATTTCTCCAAAGAAGACATAAAGATGGCCAAGAAGCACATGAAAAGATGCTCAACATCACTAATTATTAGAGAAAAACAAATCCAAACCACAATGAGATATCACCTCACACCAGTCAAAATGGCTATCATCAAAAAATCCACAAACAATAATTACAAGAGAGGGTGTGGAGAGAAGGGAACTCTCCTTCAGTGTTGATGGGAATGTAAGTTGGTACAACCACGATGAAGAAGAGTATGGAGGTTCCTTAAAAAACTAAAATTAGAGCTACTCTATGACCCTGCAATCCCACTCCTGGGCATATATCTGAAGAAAAACATGATCCAAAAGGATACATGGACCCCAATGTTCACTGCAGGGCTGTTTACAAAAGCCAAGACATGGAAGCAACCTAAATGTCCATTGACAGAGGAATGGATAAAGAAGATGTGGTACAAATATACACTGGAATATTAACCAGTCATTCAGAAGAATGAAATAATGCCATTTGAGGAAACATGGATAGATCTAGAGATTGTCATCCTGAGCGAAGTAAGTCAGATAGAGAAGGAGAAATATCGTATGGCATTCCTTATATGTGCAATCTAAAAAGAAATGATACAAATGAACATACTTACAAAACAGAAAGAGACTGGCAGACTTAGAGAATAAACTAAGGAGTGGCCTAGGGGAAGGGACAGTTAGGGAGTTTGGGATCGACATGTACACACTGCTATATAGAAAATGGGTAACCAACGAGGACATGCTGTTTAACACAGGGAACCCTGCTCAGGGCTATGTGGCAACCTGGATGGGAGAGGAGTTGGGGAGAATGGGTACTGTTTTGCTGGAAGTCCTAACTTTCATTTCAGGTTTGAAGGACTTGTTAACAAAAGTTACCACTTGTTTTACACAAACAATTAACAAAAGAAACCACTTGTTATACACAAATAAACAATTTCAGTATTTAATGAAGAATTATCCAATTTACTTTCAATATATAATCACCAAACAAAAAGATGAACAAAAACAGAAAAGGAAAGTAACAGTACACACGTGACTAAATTGGCCTGATAGACAATCAGATACAAAAGGCACTGGGAAATCTCATGGAACAGGTCTTGGGGTACTGCGTTCACTCCAGGAGTGAGACTTCAAAATTGCAGTTTGAGGGGTCCCATTTATAACCCCAGGCTGCAAACTGCTAGCACCAACAGTTTGCCAGCAAACTGCAGCTCTGATTTTATGTTAATCTTTTCTAACAATGCTGTTTGTTTTGTCTTCCAATCTTGGAACGCTATTAAGCCCTGGGCTTGATTGGCCAGACCTCCTCCAGGGGCTCAACAATTCCAAGATCTGCCCCCTAATTTGTCTATAGGGCTTCTCAGCTTGCACTCACAGCAGGCACTCAGTCAGGGCAGTGTTCAGTCAGGTCAGAAGCAAGGTCACAGGCCTGCTCTGCTTTCTTTGTTCTGAAGCCTGAACAAGATTACTTCCATTTAATTTCTCTGATACTTGTATATGTATAGTTGAGTTCCTCTGCTGTGCACCTGAAACTATCACATTTTTAATTGGCTATGCTCCAATATGAAATAAAAAGCTTAAAAAAAAACTGGATCACTATCATTTATCATATAGAAAAATTAACTTAAAATGGATTAGAGACTTAAAAATAACATTGGACATCATAAAACCCCTAGAAGAAAACATAGGTGGTGAGCTTCTTGGCATCAGTCTCTGTGTAAATTTTTGAATCTCACATCAAAAGTGAAGGAAAAATAAACAAGTGGTACTATGTCACTAAAATGCTTCTGCACAGCAAAGGAAACCATCAGCAAAATGAAAAGACAACCTATTCAATGGGAGAAAACATTTACAAATCATATATCTGATAAGGAGCTAATATCCAAAATAAATAACTCACATAATTCAATAGCATTAAAAAAATCTGATTAAACTTAGGTAGAGATCTGAGTATTTTTCCAGAGAAGACATTCATACAGACAGTGAGTACATGTAAATATGATCAATATCACTACTAATTAGAGAAGTACAAATAAAAACAATGAAATATCACCTCACATGCCAGAATGGCTATCAACAAATTGTCTACAAGTTAACAAATGCTGGAGAAAATGTGAAGAAAAGGGAATCCTTATACACTGATTTTGGGAGTGTACGTTAATTGGTGCACCCACTATGGAAAACAGTATGGAGGTATCTCAAAAAAACTAAAAGTACAACTACCCTTTGCTGTTCACTCACTCAGTCATGCCCGACTCTTTGTGATGCCATGGACTGCAGCACACCAGGCTTCCCTGTCCTTCACCAACTCCTGGAGCTTGCTTGAACTCATTTTCATTGAGTCAGTGATACCATCCAACCATCTCATCCTCTGTCAACCCCTTCTCTTTCTGCCTTCAATCTTTCCCAGCATCAAGGTCTTTACTAATGAGCTGATCCCTTACATCAGGTGGCCAAAATATTGGTGATTCAGCATCAGTTCTTCCAATGAATATTCAGGGTTGATTTCCTTTAGGACTGACAGGTTTGATCTCCTTGCAGTCCAAGGGACACTCAAGAGTCTTCTCCAGCACCACAGTTTGCAGGCATCAATTCTTCAGCGCCCAGCCATTTTTACTGTCCAGCTCTCACATCTGTACATGACTACTGGAGAGACCATGGCTTTGACAATACAGACCTTTGTAGGCAAAGTAATGTCTCTGCTTTTTAATATGCTGTCTAGGTTTGTCATTGCTTTTCTTCAAGGGAGCAAGCATCATTTAATTTCACGGCTGCAGTCATCATCCACAGTGATTTTGGAGCCCAAGAAAATAAATTTTCTCATTGTTTCCATTGTTTCTCCATCTATTTGCCATGAAGTGATGGAACCAGATGCCATATTCTTCGTTTTTTGAGTGCCAAGTTTTAAATCAGCCTTTTCACTCTCTTCTTTCACCTTCATCAAGATGCTCTTCAGTTCCTCTTTGCTTTCTGCCATAAGAGTGGTGTTATCTACATATCTGAGTTTATTGATATTTCTCCTGGCAGTCTTGGGCTTTAACTGGCTCAGATGGTAAAGAGTCCACCTGCAATGCAGGAGACATGGGTTCAATTGCTGGGTTGGGAAAATTCCCTGGAGGAGGACATGGCAATCCAATCCAGTATTCTTGCCTGGAGAATTCCCATGGACAGAGGAGCCTGGCGGGCTACAGTCCATGGGGTTGCAAACAGTCATAAAAGACTAAGCGACTAAGCATAGCACAGCACTCCGCATAAGAGTTAAATAAGTAGGGTGACAATATACAGCCTTGAAGTACTCCTTTTCCCCTTTGGAACCAGTCCATTTTTCCATGTCCTGTTCTAACTGTTGCTTCCTGACCTGCATACAGGTTTTCAACAAGGCAGGTAAGGTGGTCTGGTATTCCCATCTCTTTAAGAATTTTCCATAGTCTGTTGTGAACTACAAATCAAAGGCTTTAGTGTAGTCAGTGAAGCAGAAGTAGATGTTTTTCTGCAATTCTCTTGCTTTTTCTGTGATCCAAAAGATGCTGGAAGTTTGATCTCTGGTTCCTCTGACTTTTCTAAATCCAGCTTGGACATCTGGAAGTTCACTGTTCATATACTGTTGTAGCCTGGCTTGAAGGATTTTGAGCATTACTCTCTTAGCATGTGAAATGAGTGCAGCTGTGTAGTAGTCTGAACATTCTTTGGCATTGGCCTTCTTTGGGATTGGAATGAAAACTGACCTTTTCCAGTCCTGTGGCCACTGCTGAGTTTTCCAAATTTGCTGGCATATTGAGTGCAGCACATTCACAGCATCGTCTTTAAGATTTGAAATAGCTCAACTGGAATTCCATCACTTCCACCAGCTTTGTTCATAGTGATACTTCCTAAGGCCCACTTGATTTCACAGGCCAGGATGTGTGGCTCTAGATGAATGATCACAGCATCGTGGTTATTCAGATCATTAAGATCATTTTGGTATAGTTCTCCTGTGTATTCTTGCCACCTCTTCTTAATATCTTCTGCTTCTGTTAGGTTCATACCGTTTCTGTCCTTTATTGTGCCCATCTTTGCATGATATGTTCCCTTGGTATCTCTCATTTTCTTGAAGAGATCTCGTCTCCTTTCCATTCTATATCTTCCTCTATTTCTTTGCATTGTTCAGCATTGTTCATTATTTATAAAGGCTTTTTTATCTCTCCTTGCTATTCTCTGGAACTCTGCATTCTGATGTACCCATCTTTCCTTTCCTCCTTTGCCTTTCGCTTCTCTTCTTTTCAGCTATTTGTAAGGCCTCCTCACAAAACCATTTTGGGTTTTTGCATTTCTTTTTCTTGGGGATGGTTTTGATCACCATCCCCTTTACAACGTCATGAACCTCTGTCCGTAATTCTTCAGGCACTCTGTCTGTCAGATCTAATCCCTTGAATCTATTTGTCACTTCCACTGTATAATTGTAAGGGATTTGATTTAGGTCATGCCTGAACGGTCCAGTGGTTTTCCCTACTTTCTTCAATTGATGTCTGAATGTGGCAATAAGGAGTTCATGATCTGAGCCACAATCAGCTCCTGGTCTTGTTTTTGCTGACTGTATAGAACTTCCCCATCTTTGACTACAAAGAATATAATCAATCTGATTTTGGTATTCACCATCTGGTGATGTCCATTTTTAGAATTGTCTCTTGTGTTGTTGGAAGAGGGTGTTTGCTATGACCAGTGGGTTTTCTTGGCAAAACTCTGTCAGCCTTTGTTCTGCTTCATTTTGTACTCCAAGGCCAAACTTGCCTGTTACCCCAGGTATCTCTTGACTTCCTACTTTCGCATTCCAGTCCCCTATGATATAAAGGACATCCCCATGATCCAACAACTCTTGTCCTGACTACCTGTCCAGAGAAAAACAGAAACACTAATCCAACAACATATATGCGTCCCCTCTCTCCGCTGATCATAGCTTTGTTAGTTATAATAGCTAAGACACGGAAGGAAACCAAGTGTCCATCAACAGACGAGTGGATAAAGAAGATGTAGTACATACATACAATGGAATATACTCATCCATAAAAAAGAATAAAACTCTATCATGTGTAGCAACATGGATGGACCTAGAGAATATTATGCTTAGTGAAATAATTTAGAAATAGAAAGACAAGTATCATACGATACAAATGAATTTATTTACCAAACAGAAGCAGATTCCCAGACCTAGAAAATAAACTTACTGTTACCCAAGAGGAAGTATGGGGAGAGGGGTAAACTTGGAGGTTGGGATTAACACATATACACTATAGATAAAACAGACAGTCAATTAGTACCTACTATATAGCACAGAGAACTCTATTCAATACTCTGTAATAACCTACATGGGAAAAGAATCTAAAAATAATAGTTACATATATATATATATGTACAACTATATCACTCTGCTGTACACCTGATGCTAATATAACATTGTAAATCAACTGTATTCCAATATAAAATAAAAATTTAAAATATAAACAAATCAAATCAGAAGCAGAAACAGACTCACAGATATAGAGAACAAACAAATCGTTACAGAGGTGAAAGGGAAGGTAGGAGAGACAAGGTGAGGTTAAGAGATTAAGAGATATAAAATATCATGTACAAAATAGAGAAGCAACAAGAATCCATAGCACAGGGAATTATAGCCATATCTTTTAAAAACATTCAATGGACTATAAAAATACTGAATCACTATGTGGTACATCTGAAATTAATATAAATCAACTATACTTTATGTTAAAAAAACAATTAAAATTATTATAAGTCAACTATACTTCATATTAAAAAACACAATGAAATATCACCTCACACCTATTAGAAAGACTATCAAAAAGAAAAAAATTAAGTGTTTCTCAGGATGTGGCGAAAAGGAAATCTTGTGCAGAAATATTGGTGAGAGTGGAAATTGATAGAGCCACTACAGAAAACTGTATGGAGGTTATTTAAAAAGTTAAAAACTACCATATGATCCAGCAGTTCCCCTTTCAGATATTTATCTGAATAGAGCCAAGACTCTAACTTGAGAAGATACATATTTACTGCATTACTTACAAGAGCCAAGACACAGAAGGAACCTAAGTGTTCACTGATGGATGAACAGAGAAAATGTGGTATATACGTACAACAGAAAATCATTCAGCTATAGAAGGTAATAAAACATTGCATTTCTGTCAACATAGAAGGACTTCATGAGTATTTTACTAAGTGAAAATAAGTCAGAGAAAGACAAACACCATATTATTTCATTTATATGTGGCCTCTAAAAAAACCCCACTAAACTCATAGAAACAAGGAAGATTGGTGGCTGACAGAAGCTGTGTGCACTGTGATCAAAAAGGTGAAGAGGGTCAAAATATACAAACTTCTTGTTGTAAAAGTACATTGAGAGATGTAATATAGAGCCTGGTGACTATGGTTAGAAATACTCTATTATACATTTGAAAGTTGCTAAGAGAGTAAATATTAAAACTTCTCAAAATTAATATTTCACTTAAAACTGGACCTTGGCTTCTGCCATCCCTCACCTTTTCATCAAACCACAATGAATGTTGCTTAGAAGACCATGGTGGTGGTGGTGGTGGTTTAGTCGCTAGGTCCTGTCTGACTCTTGTAACCCCATGAACTGTAGCCTGCCAGGCTCTTCTGTCCATGGGATTCTTCAGGCAAGAATACTGGAGTGGGTTGCCATTTCCTTCTTCAGAGGATCTTCCCGCCCCAGGGATTGAACCTGGGTTGACTGCATTGCAGGCAGATTCTTTACTGACTTAGCCATGAGGGAAGCTCTTAGAAGAGCATACATAAGTTGAATTTCTTAGCAATTTGTAAGGATGGGTATTTCTCCGTATAATTCTGTGGACTAATTTTCTAAAAACAAGTTTTGTAAGAAAATTTAGGGTTGAAGAATAAAAAACATATTGGCTTTTAGGTATAATGCTTCCCTGGTGGCTCAGTAAAGTATCTGCCTGAAATGCAGGAGACCTGTGTTCGATCCTCGGGTTGGGAAGATCTCCTGGAGAAGGGAAAGGCTATCCACTCCAGTATTCTGGCCTGGAGAATTCCACGGACAGAGGAACCTGGTGGGCTACAGTCTCTGGGGTCATCAAGAGTCAGACGTGACTGAGCAACTAACACATACACATATTTGGAAACAAACCTATGACTGAAATCTTATATGCATATATTTTTACATTAGCCAAATAAAAAAGATACAACATAAATAAAAAGAAAACAGTATCATGCAGAATTAGCAATAATGGTTACTTATGATTTATGTGATGTTAAAAAATATACCACTGAGGATGTTCCTCCTCTAAAAGTTCAGGATCTCTGCATAACAAACATAAGAAGGAGGCTCCTCATATTGGGGGATATAACCCAGGGACTGTCTTGTATTATCCAGTGGCTTTCTAATTTTATTATACTAAACACACTAGCCAACATCACGAAGGGTATCAACAGCATCTGCTAACTAAAGGATGCTGAGATGAAAAGATTTGGGGAGTCTTTGGAATATTAATTCACAATTTGGGCTGAAGCCTTCCATTTGCACATAATGCATAGATGCCCTCCCCAGAATGTTCAGTAACATCTGTCTGTACCCCTCTTAAGACTTAAGTTCTACTTTCTAGTACAGCTATTAGTTTACTTTACCACATTCATTAGATAGTAAACTCCTTGGGGACAGAATGGGGAGTGAGCTGTGATATGGCCCTCAAACCTGAAGTTACAGTACCCTGGGTGTTAATGAGCAATTCCTTGATGCAGGAGCAAATGGTCATGTGTTCATTGAGTGGAAACCACTCTGCATACAGGCATGCCCTTACCGTAAATATCTTTTCATCTAATGCGTATAACCCACTCTGAGCTTCAGTATCTTTCAAAATACATAGAGACCCTGAAAAGTAAGGGCAAATGCTGTCACATCTACATCTATTTTAGTTAAATGACAACTATATGTGAATTACAAAAGTAAGTTTTTTCCTCTAAGTAGATAGGGAATTCCTGGGGCTCAGTAGTAAAAAAAAAAAAAAAAAAAAAAAATTGCCTGCAATGCAGGAGACATGAGTTCAGTCCCTGGGTGGGGAATATCCCCTGGAGAAGGAAATGGCAACCCACTTGGGTATTCTTGCCTGGAGAATCTCAGGGACGGAGGAGCCTGGTGGGCTACAGTCCATGGGGTCACAAAGAGTCGGTCATGACTTAGCGACTAAACCACCACCACCTGGGTTGATACATCTCTTTGCAACGGTGTACACATTGATGATCCAAGTATAGTTTGGTTTTCAGCCCCCATCTAACCGCTTAGTTAAGTGAACAGACACAGGGAACAGCCTATTCCACCATACATGTTCCCCTATTCACTGCTTACTAATTCATAAAGTAAAAGTTAACATCAAGAATCCAGACCCATGATAGCTGTACCTCAGGTATTAAGATAGGTTTTAACTGGTGATACCCAAGACACATACTCAAGCTCTTCAAATCCAACTAGAATTTGAGGGATATTTTAAGGAAGCTGCCAAGTCTAAAGAATGCTGCATAGAATTCTTTTCAAACCACATTAGAAATATGTTCCTCAGAGTCTTGTGGCATAATTTTATAGTTACCACATGTTTCTTACCACTCTCTAGCACCAAAATAGCTGAAGAAAGTAAATACCTTTTGGGGGGCACTTGCTAGGCCTCCAAAGTGCAAAGACAGCCTAGACCTTGCCACAGGCATGAACTGTTGTTAGAGAAACTCTTGCTTAACCCTTCACAGTTATATCCCCAGCTGCAATACACTGAAGATTCTAGACATACCAGGGAAGAAGCATGTATACTAACATAAGCTTATATACTAATCATACTGTAATAACTAACATGTGCTAAGCACTTCCCATGGATGATCTTCATTCTTCACAACAGCCTTGTGAGGACTATGGTATTAATTTCATGTGATGAAGAATGGAGGCTCAGAGAAATTAAATAACTTTTTCAATCTCCCTTATCTAGAAACTATAGAACCATAATTTTCTGATGAGAAAAGCTAATTTCCATCACTTCATTATATTTCCAACTACTTTACAGGTTAATATAATTCTATAAATTTAGAAGTCAGGAGCTTAAGTTCGTCTAGATAAGAATCTTACTATAACAGGTTGAGTAAGTGACTTCTTATGGTCTCACTGAGAATCTCACAGGATGGAGCAAACCAGCTCCCAAAAGGCAGACTCCAAGATGGGATGCTTTAATTACAGAGGTGTTACACTGAGTTGAGACTGAAACCTTGACAACATTCTACCTAGAGTTCCATGTGTTGCTGTTTGTATATATGCAGAAGAAATTCAACCTTTCTCTCCTGTGTAAACACATACTGCCAGTGTGAAAGACAAGTCTCAAGCTTTTATAACCTTCCTCCTATCCCACCCCCACTAAAGTGTTCTCTTCTTAGATTTAAGCATTTCCAGATTATGCTGGTGTCCTCCAGGCGCCATCGCCACATTTGAGCACCTCTATCAATCTGTGGGGATCTTTATCTGGGTGTGTCATAAGTTAACAAAAATATTTTCCACTATGATTCTTCAGTATTACTGAATACACATAATACCAGTATAAAACAGGGACAATAAGACTGTTTGGTGAATTAAGGTTTCTCTTTGTCATTCAGGGCTATTTGGCTACTTATGTTTCCTAATCTGGGCAAATGCTAATGCCAGCAGAGTTAATTTTAGTGTACTTATTTCTTTTTCTTTTGGGTAGGGTAAAGGCAGGGTTATTATCTTCTCACCCTCTTCAGTCAATCTCTGCTCTTTGGGTTAAATGTAAAACAAAGTCCTATTCAAAAGGAGGCAGAATTTAAGAACAATGCTTTCTGGAGTGAAACAGAGATAAATAACTTACTTCTTACTTTGATACTTATGACATCTACAGCCTTGGAAAATTATGTAGCCTTCCTGAGCTTCAGTATCTTCATCTATAAAATGAGGATTCTGATCTTTTCCTTTTGGTGGTGTTGCACAGGTTGTTAGAAATTAAAGTGTTCATCTAAGCCCTCAAATTAAGAGGGCTGTTATCTTAATTAAAATAACTGAAACATTTCAACAATTACTTCTCAATAACTAAGTGAATATGCTGTCAAGCACAGTTTATTGGGAAATTAACACAATCCCAGAGCACTCAAAAAACCTGCAATGCTGCTGACAGTAATATATTCCTTCAATCCTCAAGGCTTTAATAAAGAGATACAAATAAGTTTCCTGATGCATCTACATGATAATAATTATATTTACATATAACCTATTTTCACAGTTTAATATTTTTCAAGCTATTCTTTCTTGATTACTCTGGACAATGATGACATATTATTAGTTATTGAGAATATATAAAGAAAGCTGAGCGCCAAAGAATTGATGCTTTTGAACTGCGGTGTTGAAGAAGACTCTTGAGAGTCCCTTGGACTGCAAGGAGATTCAAACAGTCAATCTTAAAGGAAAGCAGTCCTGAATATTCATTGGAAGGACTGATGCTAAAGTTGAAACTCCAATACTTTGGCCACCTGATGCGAAGAACTGACTCATTTGAAAAGACCCTGATGCTGGGAAAGATTGAAGGCAGGAGGAGAAGGGTACAACAGAGGATGCGAAGGTTGGATGGCATCACTGACTCGATGGACATGAATTTGAGTAGGTTCCGGGAGTTAGTGATGGACAGAGAAGCCTGGCAAGCTGCAGTCCATGGGGTCTCAAAGAGTTGGACACGACTGAGTGACTGAACTGAAATGAGAATATATTGGGATCCCATTGCCATGCTCCAAAATCAGGTCACTGTCATCTTTCTCCAGGGTTACATCAGTGACTGCAAATTATATCACACCCATTGAGACTTAGCTGCCCACATTTGAAATAAAAAAAGATATGTGGCTTATCCTGAATGCTTATGGAAACTAATTCAAATGTTTATGTAGTTATGTGGCTCATAATAAGGCAAAGCTTAATTTCATTTCCCTATTAGTTAAGAAGAACCTGATAACAGGATATGTCTTCCTCCTCTGTATGCTCATGCTACCTATTATAAGCACTGACACAAAAGAATAACCTAATATATATTCTATAAGTGATCTCCTTACCCTTCAACTTTCAGAAGTGCTTTTCCAAGCGAGCTATAAGCAGAAAGACAATCTTGCTTCATATTCAGTTATTGTGTTTAGTCATTAAGTAGTGTTTGACTCTTTTGCAACCCCATGGACCGTAGCCCACCAAGATCCTCTGTTCATGGGATTTCCCAGGCAAGAATACTGGAGTGGGTTGCCATTTCCTTCTCCAGGGGATCTTCATGACCCAGGGATCAAACTTGTGTCTCCTGCATTGGCAGGCACATTCTTAACCACTGAAGCACCAGGAAAGCCCCTCTCATTCAGTACCATAAGCTAAATATACCCATTATTTGAGTTGCGTCTCCCAGGAATTGCCTGAGGTTAGGTGGCACAGTTGGTCAAGAATCTACCTGCCAATGCAGGAGACACAAGAGATGTGGGTTCAATCCCCGGGTCAGGAAGTTCCCCTGGAGAAGGAAACAGCAACCCACTCCAGTATCCTTGCCTGGGAAATTCCAAGGACAGAGGAGTTTGGCAGGCTACAGTCTATGGGGTCACAAAGAGTAAGACATGACTGAGTGACTCAGCATGCACGCAATAGCAGGGAACGATTGGAACTTGTGTTCTGAATATGCATCTCAATGTTTGTGGGGAGAACTCTGGGAGAACTGCTTGACAAGCAGTTGAAAGTTTTATTTCAATTACAATTACAACTGCTATCACTGAGTGTCAAACATGTGAGATATGCCTCTGGAGGTAGCAGACCCCTCACCTCCTCAAACATCAACAGCAGTGACAAGACAGATCAGAAAGAGGCAGTTGCTCTCAGTCTTTTAAAATACATAGGACAGTCACATTCATACCAAATGATTAAAAAAAAAAAGATTAATGTTATTCAATTCAGCACCTGGAAATTAATCATTTCAGCATTATTTTTGGGTTAACAAGACACTTTAGTGGAATCATTTGACAAAGACTATTCACATTAAATTGAGAGGAGAGGCACAGATGTCAAAAGCTAATTAGCAGTGAATGAATTCTACAAAGGATTATGAGCTAAGTCTTAGAAACAGACTCTCTGCTTTTTGGAAATCTCTTTACATAACTTTATCTGGTCGTGGCCTTTCTTCTCTCAGTGAGCTATCAAAACCCAGCCAGAATATGTCATCTACCTTGATATTCCTATTTTATAAAAAGGTACATTAGGAATCCAATTAAAAAATCATTATCACAGATACCGTTTTTGAACAATTACAGTGTTATAGGAATTGTGCTTAGAACATTTTATTACATTTTAATACCATTATTATCCCCATTTTTAGCTAAAGAAAATACGATGAAGAGAAGTAAAATAATTTTCTCCAGATCGGATTATTTAGGCAACAACTGGTTGCTTTCTTATAGATGAAAATTTTCACCTCTAATGTTATTTCAGCATTAGGACTGTGTATACTCAGTAGCTTCCGAGTCTTTGCTACCCCATGGACTGCA
Organism: Giraffa tippelskirchi; assembly: GCF_054371585.1. Taxonomy (NCBI): domain Eukaryota; kingdom Metazoa; phylum Chordata; class Mammalia; order Artiodactyla; family Giraffidae; genus Giraffa; species Giraffa tippelskirchi. Next base: position 19,749,089 of record NC_137283.1, on the reverse strand, counting down.
GCCCACCGGGCTCCTCTGTATCCTTCTATTAAGACATATTCTACTTTCAGAGGACATCAAAATCAAGTTTCTCAAATAAAATACACAGTGAACCAGTAGGCAATATAATTTAATTTTGAGGAAAGAACCACATATTTATGAAATACTGTATTTCTCAGTTCTAGAATTTCCATTTTTTTTTTTTTAAATCATCATTCTCTGCTGTGGTTTTCTGACTTTTGATTCATTATGAGCATATTTTTCTTTGTCTCGCTGAGCAGTTACAATCGTTACATTAGTTACTGTCTTCTAACTTTAACGTTTCGATAATTTGGATAATTTGGCTTTTTTTTCTGATTTTCTTAAACTGAGTATCTGTTTTCTTAAATTGAGTATTTGTTGTATATTTCTGTTTTTTTGTATGTTGAGTAATTTTGAATTATATCATGGATATTATGGGTGTTATGTGTTGGAGCTTCTGGATTCTGCTATGCTATTTGGATTCAGAAGAATGGTAACTTTGTGTTTTAGCAAGTACTTAACTTAGTTGGGCTCAAAGTACAAAATCTGTCTCTTGGACAAGTGAAAACTAATCTTAGTTCTTTTATCCTAATATTGGTTGCTTGGTGTCTGTTCCATACAGGTATCCTTTGGGGAGGGAGCAGAGTTTTGGATAGAGAATTAGCAGATTCTGCTGTCTCTCTCCTTCTCATACTTTGCCCCCATTGCTGTTCCAAAACTTTCCAGAGTTTGTGAATGTCCCAAACTCTGTCCTTCAGTTTTTTAGGCAAGAAATATCATGGGTTTTCAATCACAGTTCTAGGTCATCCTCCATGACCCTGAATGTAAACTGCCCTTAGTTTAAAGAGAGCAAGAACACGTATTGAGTGCTATCCCCAAGTTTTAACTCCTTTCTAGAATCTTTTTCTTTTGTTCACTCTTAGTGCCTTTAGGAAGTCATTTTTTGTATTGTGTCCAGAGTTTACAGTTGTTGTATATGGGAGGGTAGGCACTTGTTTGGCCATACTAGGATTTCCCTTTGAGAATATAAACAAGTTAGAAACTTTTTCCTAATAAATATAAATGTGTCCCATGCAAATGAGTACACATACTCACACATATACAACTTAGCAGGCAGTTCTTGGAAGTTAACTGCATTTCTGGAAAATGAACATATGGTAGATCTCAGGTCAAAATTCTCTGATAGGAGGCAGAGTCAAGATGGCAGAGTAGGAGGACATGCAGTTCATGTCTCCTCACAGCTTTCAAGGTCTTGGTTCCCAGGCAGGCGGCGGGGTCTGAGCCCCTGTGGTGTGAGCATCAAGTCCATACCACTGGACTAAAAGAGAACTTCAGACCCTGGGAACATTAATCAGGACCTCTCCCAAAGGTCCTCCTCTTGGCACTGAGACCGGCTCCATCCAACTGCCTACAAACTTCAGTGCTAGATGTCTCAGGCCAAAAAAGAAGCAAGACAGGAACACAGTCCCATTCATCAACAAAAATGAGACAACAGAGAAATATTTACAAATGAGCAAAGTAAAAACCTACAAGATGAAACAGACCAAATAAATGAAGAGGAAATAAGCAATCTACCTGAAAAATAATTCATAATAATGATAGTAAAGATGATTCAAAATCTCAGAAATAGAATGGAGGCATGGATCGAGAAAATATAAGAAATGTTTAGCAAGGACCCAGAAGAACTAAAGAACAAGCAAACAGTGATGAACAACACAATAACTGAAATGAAAAATATACCAGAAGAAATCAATAGCAGAATAACTGAGGCAAAAGAACAAATAAGTGAGCTGGAAGACAGAACCCTAGAAATAACCAGAACACACAGAAAAGAATGAAAATAAATGAGGACAGTCTCAAAGACCTCTGGGACAACATTATATGCATCACCCTTCAAATTACAGGGCTCCCAGAAAAAGAAAAGAGAGATGATCTGAAAAAATACTTGAAGAGATTATAGTCAAAAACTTACCTAACATGTGAAAGGAAATAGCCACTCAAGTCTAAGGAAGCACAGAGAGTCCCACACAGGATAAACCCAAGGAGAAACATGCCCAGACACATATTAATCAAACTAACAAAAATTAAATTCAAAGAAAAAGTATTAAAAGCAGTAAGGGAAAAGCAACAAATAACACATAAGGGAAACCCGATAAGGTTATCAGGTGCTTTTTCAGCAAAACATTTCAGGTCAGAAGAGAGTGGAAGGATATATTTACAGTGATGATGAAACCTACAACCAAGATTACTCTACCCAGCAACGATCTTACTCAGATTCTACAGAGAAATCAAAAGCTTTACAGACAAGCAAAAGAGAACTCAGCACCACCAAATCAGCTTTACAATAAATGCTAAAGGAACTTCTCTAGGTGGGAAACAGAAGAAAAAGACCTGCAAAAACAAACCTAAAACAATTAAGGAAATGTTAATAGGAGTATACATATCAGTAAGCACCTTAAATGCTAATGGATTAATTGCTCCAACCACAAGACACAGACTGGCTGAAAGGTTCAAAAAGCAAGACCCATATGTATGTTGTCACAAGAGACGTGTTTCAGACCTAGGGATACATACAGACTGAAAGTGAGGGGGAGGAAAAAGATATTCCATGTAAATGTAAATCAAAAGAAAGCAACACTCCTATCAGATAAAACAGTCTTCAAGATAAAGACTGTTACAAGAGTAAAGGAAGGACACTAAATAATGATGAAGGGATCAATCCAAGAAGATACAATGGTTATAAATATTTCTGTGCCCAATGTAGCAATACTTCAATACATAAGCCAAATGCTAACAGCCATAAAAAGGTACATCAACAGTAGCACAATAACAGTAAGGGACTTTAACACTGCAGTTACACCAATGGACAGATCATTCAGACAGAAAATTAATAAGGAAACACAAACATTAAATGACACATAGGCCAAAAGACTTAACTGCTATTTACAGGACATTCCATCTGAAAGCAGGAGGATACACTTTCTTCCCAAGTGCACACAGAACATTCTCCAGGATAGATCACATCTTGGGTCACAAATCAAGCCCCAGTGAATTTAAGAAAATTGAAATCATATCAAAGATCTTTTCTGACCACAATGCTATATGAGACTAGATATCAACTGCAGGGGAAAAAAATGGTAAAAACCCACAAATACATGGAAGTTAAACATTATGCTACTAAAGAACTAAGAGATCTCTAAAGAAATTTAAAAATTACATAGAACCAAGTGACAATAGAAGCATGATGACCCAAAACCTACGAGATGCAGCAAAAATTGTGAGTTCTAAAAGGAAAGTTTACAGCAATACAATTCCACCTCAACAAATGAGAGAAATCTCAAATAAACAACCAAACTTTATGCCTAAAGCAGCTAGAGGAAGAAGAAGAAACAAAGCCCATAATTAGTAGAAGGAAAGAAATCAAAAAATTAAAGCAGAAATAAATGAAATAGAAATGAAGAAAACAATGGCAAGAATCAATGGAACTAAAAGCTGGTTCTTTGAAAAGATACACAAAACTGATAAACTTTTCACCAGATTCATCAAGAAAAAAGGGAGGAAACTCAAACCAATAAAGTTAGAAACAAAAAAGAAGAAATTACAACTGATGCTACCAAAATACAAAGGATCGTAAGAGACTCCTACAAGCAAATATATGCTAATAAAATGGACAACCTGGAAGAAATAGACAAATTCTTAGAAAGGTACAACCTTCCAAGACTAAGTCAGGAAGAAATTGAAAATATGAACAGACCAAACACAAAGACTGAAATTGAAACGGTGATTTAAAAACTTACAGCAAACGAAGTCCAGGACCAGGTGGCTTAACAGGTGAATTCTAACAAACATTTAGAGAATAGTTAACACCTATCCTATGAAACTGTTCCAAGAATTGCAGAGGAAGGAACACTCCCAAACTCATTGTATAAGGCCACTACAACTCTGATACCAAAACCAGACAAAGATATTGCAAAAAAGGAAGATTATAGGCCAGTGTCACTGATGAACATGGATGCAAAAATCCTCAATAGAATACTAGCAAACAGAATCCAACAATATAGTAAAAGGATCAAACACCATGATCAAGTGGGATTTATCCTAGGGATGCAAGGATTCTTCAGTATCTGCAAATAAATCGGTGTAATACACCACATCAACAAATTGAAGAATAAAAACCATATGATAATCTCAAGAGATGCAGGAAAAGCATTTGAAATATTTTAAGCACCTATTTTTGATAAAAACACTCTAGAAAGTGGGCATAAAGAGAATATACTTCAACACAATAAAGGTCATACATGACAAGCCCACAGCTGACTTCATACTCAATGGTGAAAAGTTAAAAGCATTTCCTCTAAGACTTGTTCCTCTAAAGAACAAGTCAAAGATGTCTACTCTCACCACTTTTATTCAACATAGCTTTGGAAGAAATAGCCACAGCAATCCAAGAAGAAATAGAAATAAAAGAAATCCCAATTGGAAAAGAAGCAGAACTTTCACTGTGTGCAGATGACATCATACTATTCATAGAAAATCCTAAAGATGCCACCAGAAAACTACTGGTGCTCATCAATGAATTTGGTAAAGTTGTAGGATACAAAATTAATGAATAGCAATTTCTTGTATTCCTGTATACTAGCAACAAAAGATCAGAAAGGGAAATTAAGGAAACAATCCCATTTACCACTGAAACAAAAAGAAAAAAAATACCTAAGAATAAACCTAGCTAATCAGGCAAAAGATCTGTACTCAGAAAACTCCAAGATATTGATGAAAGAAATCAAAGATGATACAAACAGATGGAGAAATACACCATGTTCCTGGATTGGAGGAATCAAGATTGTGAAAATGACTGTATTACCCAAAGCAACCTACAGATTCAATGCAATCCCTATCAAATTACCAATGGCATTTTTCACAGAAGTAGAACAAAAAATTCTACAATTTGTATGGCAACACAAAAGACCCTGAATAGCCAAAGAAATCTGTTTTTTTCCTCTTAAAAAAATCAGCTTTATTGAGATGCAATTTAAATACAGCAAAATTTACTGTACAAACACAAATTTTCATTTAATCCTTGGAATAATTAAAAAAAAAATCACGTAAGTGTTTTCCTGTTACAGTTTAGGAAACTGAGTCTCCCAGGGTCTTGTTAAGACACGGGGCAAGCCAAGACTAGAAATCCTGAATCTAATGGAATCAGTTCAGTTCAATTGCTCCGTCGGGTCTAACTCTTTACGACCCCATGGACTACAGCATGCCACGCTTTCCTGTCCATCACCAACTCCCAGAGCTTACTCAAACTCATGTTCATCGAGTCAGTGATGCCATCCAACGATCTCATTCTCTGTCATCCCCTTTTCCTCCCACCTTCAATCTTTCACAGTAACAGGGTCTTTTCCAATGGGTCAGCTCTTTGCATCAGGTGGCCAAAGTATTGGAGTTTCAACTTCAGCATCAGTTCTTCCAATGAATATTCAGGACTGATTTCCTTTAGGATTGATTGACTGTTTGGATCTCCTTGCAGTCCAAGGGACTCTCAAGAGTCTTCTCCAACACCACAGTTCAAAAGCATCAATTCTTCGCTGCTCAGCTTTCTTTATAGTCCAACTCTCACATCCATACATGACTACTGGAAAAACTATAGCTTTGACTAGACAGACCTTTGTTGGCAAGGTAATATCTCTGATTTTTAATATGATGCCTAGGTTGGTCATAGCTTTTCTTTCAAGGAGCAAGCATCTTTTAATTTCATGGCTGCAGTCACCATCTACAGTTATTTTGGAGCCCCCCAAAATAGTCTGTCACTGTTTCCATTGTTTCCCCATCTATTTACCATGAACTGATGGGACCGGATGCCATGATCTTTGTTTTCTGAATGTTGAGTTTTAAGCCAACTTTTTTCACTCTCCTCTTTCACTTTCATCAAGAGGCTCTTTAGTTCTTCTTCACTTTTTGCTATAAAGGTGGTGTCATCAGCATATCTGAGATGATAGTTGATATTTCTCCCAGCAATCTTGATTCCAGATTGTGCTTCATCCAGCCTGGCATTTCGCATGATGCACTCTGAATGTAAGTTAAATGAGCAGGATGACAATATACAGCCTTGATGTACTCCTTTCCCGATTTGGAACCAGCCTGTTGTTCCATGTCCAGTTCTAACTGTTGCTTCTTGACCTGCACACAACCTATTCCATTAGCCTCCTGAGAAATCTGTTTGAAAGTAACATCTTCCCATCTCTAGATGTATACATGCATACAACCAAAGGACCAGCTGTCAGAACTGTTGGCCAAAATATGCTAAAACTTCTTCCAAATCCAACCATTTAGAAACACCATCAAAAGATTCAGTAATTAACAGTCCTCTAGAACACAAATCTTATGAGGGCATGGACCCTGTCTTTCTTCATTGCTATATTCCATTCCCTAAAACAGTATCTAGCATATAATACTTGCTCCATAAATATTTGCTAAGTACAAACAATCCTAAGCAAACATATCACCTCTCTGTAATAAATATAACATACATATAGCACTATTAGATAAAAAGGACCTGACCAAAGTATCCAGCAACTAAAACGCCCAATAAACAGAAAATCCATTCTTAAAATTGCATCATATAGTTAAAATTGCTACCTAAAGCACTGAGATTTTGATCTAATCAGTCAAAAATAAATTCATCTGCAAAAAATGCAAACCTTTTTGGCAAACATAACATTTTAATTAAACTAAAATATAAACTCTTGCAAGATATAGATATGGTAGATATAGTGAAATGAGTTTTCAATGGTGATATTCTTTGCTTAAGGCATCAACTAGCACTGAAAGTGTGCTCGAACCCTGCAAGAATGCAGATATTTATACAGCACTTTTGATTTAAAAACAAACACACACAAATCTCCACTCATATCACATCTTCACAAACACTACGGTGATACTTCAAAGAGATCTAATTTTATAGGTATGTATATTGTGTGCAGATTCAACATGACTGCACTTAGAGGTACTCTTAGCTGCTTGGTGTTACTGAAAAGTAAGACTAATAGAAAAAAAAAAACAAATGCAAATATTTTGTAATACCCTAAACTATAATGCCTAGTATTTCTAGATATCTAAAGAAAGTTAAGAACCTGTGATATCCTCAAAAGTGACTTTTATTTCATTTTGCTTAATAAATATATACCAATGCACACACTTTTTGGGAGAAAACTATTATATAACCAGTAACACATGACAACTACATGAAAGATTTACTCCAATTTCACTAGAATAAATTAAACCTTTCAAAGACATCTGAACAAAAATCCTGGCACTTAAAGTCTACACTTAAAGTGTAAATACTAATTTAAAGTAATAGCAGTGCTTCCCTGTGTTCTAGCAGTTGGGAACCCACCTGCCACTGCAGGGGACACAGGTTTGATCTCTGGTTCAGGAAGATCCCACATGCCATGGCACAACTAAGCCTGTGCACCATAATTACTGAGCCTGTGCTTTAGAGCCCAAGAGCTGCAACTACTGAAACCCATGTACATACAGCCATGCTCTGGAACAAGATAAACTACTGCAATGAGAAGCCTGTGCACTACAATTAAGAGTAGACCCACTCATCACAACTAGAGAAAGACTGCATGAAGAATAGATAAAAATAATATAAATATTGTATTTGTTTTGCCATACATTGACATGAATCCACCATAGGTGTACATGTTTTCCCCTTCCAAAACCCCCCTCCCACCTCCCTCCCCATTCCATCCCTCAATATTGTAAAGTTAAAAAATAAACTAATTTAAAAACAAGTAAAAAATATTAACACAGAAAAAAATATAAATAAATAAATCTTTAAAAAAGTAATAGCAAATAGTGTTTTAATGTAAGAAACATCCAATACTAAACCAGTCACTTGGTCATTATACTGCATTATACGACTAGTACTTATATTACAATATTAGCAACTGTGTGTCATCACAAACTAACACAGAAGCCACAACCTTGTCAATTTTTTCTACTTTTAAAAATCATGACTTGGAAAGATCAAGCAAAACACTATTCCACACAGTACTACTATAAAGTGGGTTTTTTACGTACCTTCAGAATTTAGAACCATAAGCTTCCACATCAGCTTTTTCACATATTGAAAGAAGGAACTTTATGCAAAGGGTGCTTTTCCAATCACTGTACTAATTGTATGCAACATTTGAGAATCACATCTAACTCTGACATCAGTACATGGTGCCAAAGCAATCCCTAGAAAGAAAAATGGAGGTGGAGGTATCAGGCTCCCTGACCTCAGAGTATACTACAAAGCTACAGTAATCAATATAGTATGGTACTGCCAGAAAAAAAAAAAACAGAAATATACATCAATGGAACAGGATAGAAGGCCAGAGATAAACTCATGCACATATGGTCACCTAACCTATGAGAAAGGAGGCAATGGAGAAAAGACCAGTCCCTTTAATAAGGGAAAACTGGAGAGCTACATGTAAAAGAACACTTCCTAACACCATACACAAAAATAAACTCAAAATGGATTAAAGAGCTAAAGGTAAGGCTGGATACTATAAAGATCTTAGAGGAAAATATAGGCAGAATACTCCTTGACATAAATTTCAGCAAGATTTTTTTTAACCCACCTCCTAGGGTAATGAAAATAAAAGCAAAACTAAACAAATGGGACCTAATTAAACTTGAAAGCTTTTGCACAGCAAAGGAAACCATAAGCAAGATGAAAAGAAGACCCCCAGAATGGGGGAAAATATATGCAAACAGAAGCAATGGACAAGGGATTAATTGCCAAAGTACACAAACAGCTCACAGAGCTTATCATCAAAAAAACAAAAAACCCAATCAAACAATGGGTGGAAGACCTAGACATCTCTTCAAAGCAGATATACAGATGGTCAAAATGCACTTAAAAGATGCTCAACATCACTAATTATTAGAGACATGCAAATGAAAATTACAATGAGGTAGCTACCACCTCATACTGGTCAGAAGGGCCATCATCACAAAACCTACAAACAAAAAATACTGGAGAGGGTGTGGAGAAAAGAGAACCCTCTTACACTGTTGGTGGGAAAGAGATGGGAATACCAGACCACCTGACCTGGCTCCTGCGAAATCTGTATGCAAGTCAAGAAGCAACAGTTAGAACTGTACATGGAACAACAGACTGGTTCCAAATCGGGAAAGGAGTACATCAAGGCTGTATATTGTCATCCTGCTTATTTAACTTATATGCAGAGTACATCATGAGAAATGCTGGGCTGGAAGAAACACAAGCTGGAATCAAGATTGCCAGGAGAAATATCAATAACCTCAGATATGTAGATGACACCACCCTTATAGCAGAAAGTGAAGAACAACTAAAGAGCCTCTTGATGAAAGTGAAAGAGGACAGTGAAAAAAGTCGGCTTAAAACCTCAACATTCAGAAAACGAAGATCATGGCATCCGGTCCCATCACTTCATGGCAAATAGATGGGGAAACAATGAGAGACTTTATTTTCTTGGACTCCAAAATCACTGTAGATGGTGACTGCAGCCATGAAATTAAAAGGTGCTTGCTCCTTGGCAGAAAAGCTATGACCAACCTAGGCATCATATTAAAAATCAGAGATGTTACCTTGCCAACAAAAGTCTGTCTAGTCAAAGCTATAGTTTTTCCAGAAGTTGTGTATGGATGTGAGAGTTGGACTATAAAGAAATCTGAGCACCAAAGAATTGATGCTTTTGAACTGTGGTGTTGGAGAAGACTCTTGAGAGTCTCTTAGAATGCAAGGAGATCCAACCAGTACTTCCTAAAGGAAATCAGTCCTGAGTATTCATTGGAAGGACTGATGCTGAAGCTGAAACTGCAATACTTTGGCCACCTGATGCGAAGAACTGACTCATTGGAAAAGACCCTGATGCTGGGAAAGACTGAAGGCAGGAGGAGAAGGGGATGACAGAGGATGAGATCATTGGATGGCATCATTGACTCGTTGGACATGAGTTTGAATAAGCTCAGGGAGTTGGTGATGGACAGGGAAGCATGGCATGCTGGAGTTCATGGGGTTTCAAAGAGTTGGACATGACTGAGCAATTGAACTGAACTGAACACTCACTATGGAGAACAGTATGGGGATTCCTTAAACTAAAACAGAACTACTGTATGACCTAGCAACCCCACTCCTGGGCATATACCCAGAGAAAACCATAATTCAAAAAGATATATGCACCCCAGTGATCACCGCAGTACTATTTACAAGAGTCAGGAAGCAACCCAAATTTCCATCAACAGATAAACTGATAAAGAAGATGTGGTACATATAAACAATGGAATATTATTTAGTCATAAAAAGGAACAAAATTGTGTAATTTGCAGAAACATGGATGAACTTATAGGCTGTCATGCAGAGTGAAGTCAGTCAGAAAATGAAAAACAAATTTTGTATATTAATGCATATATGGAATCTAGAAACATAATACAGATGATCCTACTTGCAAAGCACAAACGGTGACACAGGCATAGAGAAAAAAAAATGTAGAGAACAAACATATGGACACCAAAGAGAAAAGGGCGCATGGGATAAATTTTGAGTGACATATATTCACTACTATGTATAAAACAGATCACTAATGAGAACCTTCTGTATAGCATGGCAGGGGGGTAGGGAAGAAGATACAATATATTTCTAGGATATATATTAAGTCACCTCCAAAATGCATTCCAATATACGTTGCTGCTGCTACTGCTGCTAAGTCGCTGCAGTCGTGTCCGACTCTGTGCGATCCCATAGACGGCAGCCCACCAGGCTCCGCCATCCCTAGGATTCTCCAGGCAAGAATACTGGAGTGGGTTGCCATTTCCTTCTCCAGTGCATGAAAGGGAAAAGTGAAAGTGAAGTCGCTCAGTCGTCCGACTCTTAGCGACCCCATGGACTGTAGCCTACCAGGCTCCTCCGTCCGTGGGATTTTCCAATATATGTTAGGTACAGATAAATATGGTTTGATTTCACTTAAATGAAATACCTAAAATAGTCAAATTCAGAGATTCAGAAAGTAGATGCCAGGGGCTGGGGGAGGTGGGGCAGGTGACTGGGGCATTACTGCATAATGGAAACAGTTTCAGTTTAGGAAGGTGAAAACTCTGAGAGATGGATGATTGTTAGCGTTCCGCAACTATGTGAATGTACTTAGTGCCACCGAACAGTTAAATACGGTTAAAATAGTATGTTGTCTATTACGTGACTTTTATCACAGAGAAAAAAAAAAACATTTCAAAAAGATTTCCTGATGGCCGTGCTTGGTACTAAGATTACAAAAATTGACCAAGATGTAGTCTCTGCCCTCAGAGTCCTTGTTCTTGACCATGTGTGTGCTCACTCAGTCATGTCTGGCTCTCTGCGACCCCATGGACTTTATAGCATGCCAGCCTCCTCTGTTTATGGGATTTTCTAGGCAAGAATACTGGAGTGGGTTGCCATTTCCTCCTCCAGGGGATCTTTCTGATCCAGGGAATGAACCCGTGTCTCCTAGAGCTCCTGCACTGCACGTGAATTCTTTACTGCTAAGCCATGGGGTCAGAAAAGCAGCAAACTTTTTTCTTAAACAGCAAGATGGTAAAAATGTTAGAATTGTGGGTTGGTCATTTGACCTCTGTCACCACTTCTTAACACTGTCATTACAATGTAAAAGCAGCCATAGACAATGTATAAATAGTGGCCATGGTATATTCCAATAGGATTTTTCAACAGAAAAACAGGCTACAAGCTAATGGGCAATAAATAGTTCACTGGTCCCTTTTCTAGAAGAGAGAGGAAATACAAAGAAAAATAGTAAGAGATTAAGTGTTAAAGAGAAATACAAAATAATAAAGCGAGAGAGACTAATTATTGGAGGAGGATGCTAACATTGTATCCTAGTTAAAAAGCGAAAGAAAACAGCAGAAACTTCATTTAAAAATGTTTCATCTCCTTAGAGCCAAGACCCAGACATCAAACAATCAACTCTCCCCTGGTTTATGTACAGAAGTCACATCTTTGTCAGTTCTGCAAAACTCAAACTCCAAATCTCGTTGTGAATTAGCTTTGACATTCAATGTCTCAGTGTTTGTAGCTATTAATTTACAGTCCTTTCTCCCACTGGAACATGGGTTTATGGTAAGGGTGGTGGGTGGCTTGTCATTTACTAATTTGCTTATGTGGCCTTATATTCAGTGTGATAATCACATAGTACTCACTAAATATAGAAAATAACTTACTAATGAATTAATATCCATACTGCAGGGTAGTAATCACTTCTTAAAAGACATACACAGTGCATTAATGTTTCACTAAGATGAAAATCACAAGATCATGTCTGAGCATAAGTACAAATTCCAATGGGAAAAAATCTGTTATGTTCCGAAGGATGGCTAAATTATAAAAAAACATTATTTTTATTTTCTTCTCTGTCAATTAAAAGGACACATGTTTACATGGGGAAGAAGATTCCTCAATTCTGCCTTTATAACCCAAGAATATTTCTATTCTTTGTTGACTCCCGTTTTCCTCGTCTCTCATTCCACTCGAGGAAGAGGAAATAATAATTGGATGTGCGAGCTAATTCGCTCACTCGTGTCTGACTCTCTGCAACCCTATGGACTGTAGCCCACCAGGCTCCTCTGTCCATGGGATTCTCCCAGCAAGAATACTGGAGGGGTTGCCATGCCTTCCTCCAGGGGATCTTCCCGACCCAGGGATCAAACCTGTGTCTCTTATGTCTCCTCTGTATTGCAGGCAGGTTCTTTACCACTAGCGCCACCTGGGAAGCCCCATAGACATCTACCATGAATTAGTTATCATCCAACTGTGGAGTTTCTACTAGGGCTATTTTGAACCTGTAGGGGTCACCATGGAGCATCATTAAATAACAGTGTGGGAAAACTTCATAGAAAACTTAAAGAATAAGAAAATGGTGGGAATCACAGAAGCAAAATTTTCAATGTAAAACTTACTCTAAATTTACTAGAAGTCCCTTGAAAAATCATTAGTTGTACGCATGACAATATCTATGCAATAGATCACAATCACATCTTCCCTAGCAGCAGATAAGGCTGTATAAAGAACAGTCTCAGAAATGCAAAGAGATTTGGCTTTTTTTTTTTTTTTAATCTCCTGGAGACTAGAAAAGTAAGTATATCAGCTAAGATATAAGAAGTACTGAGAAATGAGTCTCTTTCAGAGAAAACAACTGATTTTCATGAAATCTGGGGAAAACATCAGCTTGTAAGTAGAAGTATTCAGTGACAAGAAGTTTTGTGATATTTTCTAAGAGTTACTGAAAGTCAGTGTTAACTTCTCTCCCGATTGTGGTCCATAAAAGGCTTATACATACTTTGATCAGTTGATCAAACTGTGGTGTATGAATTGCCTGCATCTGAGATACTTGTTAAAAATGCTGACATCTATTTGTCATCCTAGACCTCCTGAATAAACTCTCAAGGTGGAGGTGCAATGTATAAGAATCCAAACATTTTAACAAGCATAGGAGATGATTTTAAAACCTGGGAACACTGGCAGCAACTGTTTGGACCTGTGCTTAAACTTTGTCAGTTTTGTTGCACCATATATTCTCAAAAAATCATTGGAATACAGGTTAATGTATTAAGCTTGGGCTAATAAGGTGTTGTAATTAACTGGAATCTAAAGAAATGTTAAATCTAAGGCATGTTAAAGAAATTAAAGCTTTTTTCTTTTCTTTTCTCTGCCCAAGATAAAACATGTAGCATTATAAGTTTTTGTTTCATTAAATGTAAAATGGGTGTCTTGTATAGCAAGCTTATTTTATTGTCAAGTAACAGCCAATTTGAAGCTTCAAGTAAGCAGGTGGGAATGTACAGCACAATCTGCAGGAAGATGACAACCTAAAAACTTAATCATCTCACATGAAGACATCCATTAATACCACTGTGGTGATATCATTGCTTATTGGGATGTCTGTATAAATATGTTGCGGTGAATACTTCTGTGAGTCTTAAAGCTCCCATTCAACTTTGCCTTGGCAGAATAAAATAGAAATTTACAACATCTGATGTAAATTCACTTAGAGCTTGATGACACACTTTTAAACATGACTGTCAAAGAATTAAATGAGAGTATAGATAAGTGACTTTATAGTGGTACCTGTAAAGGCAAATTAAAGAGGGAGGGAGTAAGAATTTTCTGAAAAATTTAGTCAAGTGAGAGAAATATATAGTTTGGGTTCTGAATTATTTATTCAGCTTTCTATGTGGATCTAATTTATCATGGTTATTGCTCAATTCTACTTTTCTTATGTAGCTGAAGGCTGTGGTATATTCCTTCTAGTATGATTCACAGTTAATGGTGTGATTGGGTATTCCTGATCGCCTCATTTGTGTGCAGTGATAATTACGGTCGTAGTAAACATTTATTGAAATGTTTATGTGACAATCATAGCTCTCATTACTTTACTTCTCATTCATCTTTTGTAGCAGTTCTATAAGGTGTATATTAATATTTCTATTTTAGAGATTTATGAAAGGAACTAAGGCACAGAGCATTTAAATAACATGCACATCTAGCAAGTAGAAGATCCAAGACCAAAAGCTGCTCCTCTAATTATAAAGACTTGCTTCTGTCAACTACACTATGCTGAGAGCTTTGAAAAAGAGGTTTGAGTCAAAGGCAACCTTGATATTGTTTTTGCTTCCCATTGTATGACTTGATTGGTAACAATCAAAATGTAAGAGAAAAAGACTGGGACGAAATGCAAAATACTGGGTATGGGATCTAGTTTCCTGAGAGACCTCAGAGGAAGGAACCAAGCAGATTGATTTCCCTTCCTTTCTCTCTTCCATGGATGATGTCCTGAAGAAACTGCGTGGGGCAAGCAGACATATTTGACTGTCCTGCTGATCTGTTAGCAGCTGGTAATGAAGTGGTCCCTAGCAGGGACATACACTATTTCACATCATTTTCTTTACTTACTGAGGTTCTTTTTTCAATCTCACCCTCACTGTCCTGGTTTTACAGTTCACAAATGAAATATCAGCATCTGAATGGGGCCACTTAATAGGTTGACTCAGGAAATGGCTTCTTAGAGGCACTGAGTTAAAACAATGGTCAACATACACATAGACTTTCCACGTGCCAGACTCTGTTCTCAACGCTTCAGACACTTTAACTCATTTAATCTTGGCAACCACCCAGTGAGATATTATCATCACCGTTTTATAGTTAAGGAAATTAAGATAAAGAAAGATTAAATCCTTCTATGGGATCCCAATTTTTAAAAAAAGGTTCTGTACATGTTTGTCACACATGAACACACAAATGAGTAAATGAATGTAAACTTGCTCAAGAGAATGAAATAATTTGGAAAATTTCCCTTTTAATATTCACTGGGTGTTGCCACCTACATTATTCTACTTGTTGAAAAATAATTTCAGCCACACATCTAGCAAAATGCATTGTACAAGATAGATATCCAACACTTATTTCTTAAAGTAATATATTCAGTATTTCCTAGTTCAGGGTTGTTTTTTTTTTTTTGAAAACATGCAAAAATCTTTCCCTATGCACAAACATTAAGGAAATTGAATAGCCATGCTGTTGTATGGTTCAAGGAGCTCAGATTATGAGGAAAAATAATAGTTGGGAAACTCACTTGGGAAATACCTTGCCACACCTTTGTTTTATCTGAAATAGAGCCAACTTGCTGGAATTCCAGTAAGTTCCTTAGCTAAGTTCCTTAGCGTTTCAAGATCAATGATAAATAAATTATAAAGTAAAGATACTGCCATGAAAATCAGTGTGGTACCCAGAAAAATGAACAGCCAAGAAATGAGCATCTCTTTTGTGCTCCATGAATCTCCTAGGCATACACTGATTTTTGTTAATGGTCTTTGTTTTTTATTCATTATGACTGTTTATGGTGCAGTGGCTTCTGTTCAACTCTTGACAAGAGCTTCAAGAGACTTGAAAAAGGTAAAAGATTTGATGAAGACTAGAAACAAATAACTAAGGAATTAAAATGTTACAACACTGTGGATTGTTAACCCAAAGACCTGGGTCTCTAAAATGATGGTGTCTCAGATTTCCTTAAGTATTTCTGCATTTTTCTTCCTTTCTCCAGTTATAGATATTTTTGAAGCAGCAAACCAGTCTATAAATAAATTGATTTTACGTGAAGAATAGAACACCAGTGTTTGGTATTCAATTAAGCCCCATTTATTTCACTATACTATAGACTGTTTCTTGAAAATTCTTTACAGCCTAATATTAAAGTTTTAAAATCACACTATTTTTCATTGCAGGGCTTCACAAGTGGCTTAACGGTAAAGAATCTACCTGCCAAGCAGAAGACATGGCTTTGATCCCTAGGTCAGGAAGATCACCTGGAGGAAGAATTGGCAACCCACTCCAGTATCTTGCCTGGCAAAGCCCATGGACAGAGAGCCTGGTGGGCTACAGTCCATGGAGTTGCAAAGAGTCAGACACGATTTAGCAACTAAATAACAACAACAACATTTTTCATTGCACTGTAATCAAACATCTAACTGACAACCACTTCTACACTGATGTGTATGGGAAACTTCGAGTGTTTTTGTTTCACTTTTGGGAACTCTCACATACATCTATTGTTAACTGCCAGTTGTATCTTATAGTTTTAACACAAGAATATGAATGTGAGTGGGGTGATCTATAAGTCTTTGGATGACTACAACAAACCTCCTCACCCCTTCTTGGAATGTTTGAGAAATGGCTTTCCTACTGATAATGCTGATAGTAGTTGTAACTCCTTCAACTGACTGCTACAGTCTGGTTCCAGGAACTGATATGAAGCTTATTTGTGTGACTGCATTATTCCATTGTTCTGGTGACTGATTTGACAACTGGCAAACATCCAAAATTACAAGCCATCATATCCTAACTGCTATTATTCTGCTCAAGTTAGTAGAAAAGGCTGTAGAATATTCTTATAACCATATATCCATCCTTGAATTTAGTAATCTGTCATTAAAATTTTTCCATTTATTCAGGCAATTTCTCTTATTTATATTTGTCTAGGTATTTGTTTATTTTATTCAAGTTTCAAAATTGGTTGGCACACATGGTTCAAATTATTTATTATTTTTAATGTCTGCAGGATCTGTAGTTGTACTTTTCTTTCAGTACTCATAGCATTTAAATACACCTCCTTACTCTCTTTTCCAATTTTGAAACAGAAATTTGTTAATTTCAATTGTCTTTGTAAAGAACCAAATTTTGGCTTTGTTGAGAATTTTATCACTTTGTATACCATTTCCATGCTCTAAATTCTAATTAATTTTTATTTTTACTTTTATTAGTTTTATACAATATCTTATTTGGTAACATTTGAATGGATATTGAATATATTTAAGTCTTTTTACTTTCTACAGTACATAAAGCTAAAGATTTATCTCTAAGCACAGACTAACGACACCATTTTTCTATGCTATTACCACGCAGTGAAATTTTTTCTAATTTCCATTGTGATTTTTTATTTAGCCCATTAGTTACCTAAAGATTGATTCTTAATTTCTGAAACTACATATTTTTTCAAATTTCATTTTTATTGGTTAATCTTTTGTTTATATTGCCATTTACATGTGTGAGTGTGTAATATGTTAATGATTTAAGTGTGTTTTAAAAGAATATATATACTGTTATTTTGGTTCAGTGTCCACCATTTATATTTCCATAAAACAAGAGTTTTAACTGAGTTGTTCAAATCTTATGTATCGTTTTTTTCCTTTTTTGTTTATTTTTCTTCTTTTTGGCTTTCTTGTTTTATCAGTTATTAATAGAAATGAGAAGTTTTCGACTATGATGGTGGATTTGCCTAGCTTATATTTTAACTTTTTATTTTAAAATAATTATAGGTTCACAGGAAGTTGCAAAAATAGTATAGAGAGATTCCACCTACACTTGACCCAGTTTCCTCGATGGTTACATTTTCGTAACTATAGAATACTATCAGAACCATAAAACTGACTGCAGTGCAAGATGTGCATAAAGACCTATGGTGTACAACCACATGTATAGATTCCTGTAACATTGACTCCACTGCAATTAAGTCACAAAACTATCTTAGCACAATCTAACTCTCTGCCTTAAGAAACTAGAAAAAGAACAAAATGAGACCAAAGTTAGTATAACAAAGGAAAAACTAACAAATTTTTAGCCTGACTAATCAAGAAGGAGAGGACTCAAATCAACAAAAGCATAAATAGAAAAGGAGAAATTACAACTAATATCACAGAAATACAAAGGGTAATAAGATACCATGAACTTCTATGTGCCAACAAACCGAATAATAGAAGAAATGGGAAAAAAAAAAAGTCTTAGAAATATACAACCTAACAAGACTGAAACAGGAAGAAATATAAAACCTAAACAGACCAATTACTAGTAAGAAGATGGAATCAATAATCAGACACCTCTCAAGAAAGAAAAGCCCAAGACCAGATGATTTTAGTGATAAATTTTACTTAATATTTAAAGCTATCTACAGATTCAATGAAATTCCTATTGAACTACCAATGGCATTTTTCATAGAATTAGAACAAAAATTTTACAATCTGTATCAAAACACAAGAGATTCTGATTAGCCAAAGCAATCTTGAGACAGAAAAACAGAGCTGGAGGAGTCAGGTGCCCTGACTTCAGACTATACTACAAAGTTACAGTCATTGAGACAGTATGATACTGGAAGAAAAACAGAAACACAGATTTGTTTTTGGTACAGGATAGAAAGACCAGAGATAAACACATGCACTTATGATCACCTAATCTTTGACAAAGGAGGCAAGAATCTACAACAGAGAAATGACAATCCCTTCAATAAGTAGTTCTGGGAAAACTGGACAGCTTCATGTAAAAGAATGAAATTAGAAGACTTCCTGAGCTTCCCAGGTGGCACTAGTGGTAAAAGAATCTGCCTGCCAATGCAGGAAATGGAAGAGATGTGGGTTCAATCTCTGGGTCAGAAAGATCCTCTGGAAAAGAAAATGGCAATCCATTCTAGTATTCTTGCCTGTAAAATTCCACAGACAGAGGAGCCTAGTGGGCTACAGTCCATGGGGCTGCAAAGAGTCAGACATGACTGACTGACTCAGTAAACACACACAGAACAATTCCTAACACCATACACAAAAATAAACTCAAAATGGATTAAAGACCTAAATGTCAGACTGGACACTGGACACTATAAAACTCTGACAGGAAAACATTCTTGGACATGAATCATAGCAACAAATTTTTTTACTCACCTCCTAGAGTAATGAAAAAAATAGACAGATGAGACCTAATTAAACTTAAAAGCTTTGGCACAGCAAAGAAAACCATAAACAAGATGAAAATACAACCTGCAAAACAAAATAAAATATTTGCAAAAAAGCAACTGACAAGGGATTGATCTCCAAAATATACAAACTACTCATGCAACTCAATATCAAAACAACAAAAAACCCAATCAAAAAATGGGTGAAACACCTAAAGAGATATTTCTCCAAACAAGACATATGGATGCCCAACATGCACAAGAAAATATGCTAAACACCCTTACTTATCAGAGAAATGCAAGTCAAAACTACAATGAAGTATCATCTTACATTGGTTAGAATGGTCATCATCAAAAAATCTGCAAATAAATGCTGGAGAGGGTGTGGAGAAAACGGAACCTTCTTAGACTGCTGGTGGGAATATAAATTGATACAGCCACTATGAAGAACAGTATGGAGGCTCCTTAAAAAAATAAAAATAGAGTTAGCATATGACCCAGAAATCTCACTATGGGGCATATACCCTGGTAAAACCGTAATAGAAAAAGACACATGTATGCCAGTGTTCACTGCAGCACTATTTAAAATAGCCAGAACATAGAAGCAACCTAGATGTCCATCAACAGAGGAATGAATAAAGAAGATGTGATACATCTATACAATGGAATATTACTAAGCCATAAAAAGGAAGGGAATTGAGTCAATTGTGGAGAATGGATGGACCTAGAGTCTGTCATACAGACTGAAGTCAGTCAGTGAAAAATAATTATCATATATTAACTCACACATCTGGAATCTAGAAAAATGGTACACATGAACTTATTTGCAGGGCAGGAATAGAGATGCAAATGTAGATAATGGACATGTGGATAAAAGTAGGGGAGAGGAGGGTGAGATAAATTGGGAGATAAGGACTGACATATACATACTACCATGTGTATATGGGATAGGTAGTGGGACTCTGCTGTAAAGCACAGTGAGCTCAGCTGAGTGCTTGTGATGACCTAGAGGGATGGGAAGGAGGTCCAAGAGGGAGGGGATACATGTGTACATATAGTGATTCACTTCTTTGTAGAGCAGAAACTAATGCAACATAGTAAAGCAATTATACTGATAAAATTACTTTCTTAAAAAGAACATTAATGCCAGTCCTTTTCAAACTTCCAAAAAATTGAAGAAGTGGGATGATGATGATGAAGGTTGCTCAGTCATGACCACCTCTTTGTGACCCATGGACTATACAGTCCATGGAATTCTCCAGGCCAGAACACTGGAGTGGGTAGCCTTTCCCTTCTCCAGGGGATCTTCCCAATCCAGGGATAGAACCCAGGTCTCCTGCATTGCAGGCAGATTCTTTACCAGCTGAGCCACAAGGGAAGGGGTTGGAGCACTCTGAAATTCACTATATATTACTAACATTACCATGATACCAAAGCCAGGAAAGGCCATTATCCCAAAGAACTACAGGCCAACATCCCTAATGAATATAGTTGCATAAATTTTCAATAAAATACTTCAAACTCACTTTAGCAGCACAATAAAAGGATCATTCACCATGATCTCCAGAATGCAAGAATGGTTTAACAAATGCAAATCAATAAATATGATATTCACAGGCCCACCTCTGGGCTATGGACTAGTATCTCCTGTCTCCTGTCAGATCAGAGATGACATTAGATTAGAAATAAAGTGCACATTAAATGCTATGTGCTTGAATTATCCTGAACCCTCCCACCCCAGTTCATGGAAAAACTGTCTTCCATGAAATTTGTATCTGGTGCCAAAAAGATTGGGGACCACTGTAATATACCACATTATTAGAATTAAGGGGAAAAAAATCTTATGATTATCTCAATATATTCAGAAAAAGCATTTGAAAAAACTCCAAATTTCTTTATGATAAAAAAAAAATCTCTTCACAAATTAGGTAGAGAAGAAGCATAACTCAACATAATAAAGGTCACATATGATAAGGCCACAGCTAACACTATACTCATAGGTAAAAAGTTGAAAAGCTTTTACTCTAAGATCAAAAACAACAAAAGTGTACCCACTCTTACTCCTATTTTCCATAGTACTGGAAGTTTTGCCACAACCATCAGGTGAGAAAAAAGAAACAAAGGCATCCAAATTGGAAAGTAAAAAGTAAAACTGTCTTAATTTGTAACTGACAAGATTTTATATACAGAATCTAGGTAAAAACTCCAAAAAAATCTGATAGATGTAACCAATGAATTCAGTAAAGTTGCAGGACACAAAATTGACATAGGAAAATCGGTAGCATCTCTTCATGAGAACAACAAATTGTCTGAACAAGAAATATGGAAAACTATCCCACTTACAATAGATCAAAAACAACAAAATGCATAGGGAAAAACTCATCAAGGATTGGACAATCTCTACTCTGAAAATTAGACACTGATGAAAGAAATCAAAGAAGATACAAATAAATGCAAAAATATCATGTTCATGGATTGCTAGAAATAATATTTTTTAAATGTCCTAATTAAGCCACCTATAGATTCAATGCAATCCTTATCAAGATACCAATGGCACTTTTTTATAGCAATAGAACAAACCATCCTAAAATTTATATGAAACCACAAAAGACCCCAAATAACCAAAACAGTCTTGAGAAACAACAAAACCAGAGTCATCACAATTTCTGATTTCAACCTATATTACTATACAGCAATAATAATCAAAACAACCTGGCACTGGCATAAAAACAGACACACAGACCTATGGAACAGATCATTAGCCAGAAATAAGCCCAAGCATGTGTGGTCAACTAGTATTTGACAAGGGAGCCAAGAACATTGGATGGAGAAAAAGTGTCTTCAGTAAATGGGCAGGAAAATTAGATATTCACATCTTGAAGGACAAAACTAGGCTCCCATATCATGCCAGTTATAAAAGTTAACTTGAAATTGATTAAAAGCTTAAGTGTAACATCAGAAACTATGAAACTCCTAAAAAAAAAGCTAAGGAAAAAGCATCCTTAACATGGGTCTTGGTAATGATTTTTTGGACATAACAGCAAAACATAAGCAATGGAATATAAGATAAATTAGCTGTATTACATCCAACTAAAAAGCTTCTGCACAGCAAACAAAATTATCAACAAAATGAGAAAACAGCCTATGGAATGGGAGAAAATATTTGCAAATCACATATATGATAAGGGGCTAATATCCAAAATACATAAACAACTCATACAACTCAACAGCAAAGAAACAAAATATTCAATTTAAAAATGGGCAGAGGAATAAACATTTTTTGAAAGAAGATATACAAATGGGCAACAGGTAAATAAGAAGATGCACAACATCATTATTCACCAGGGAAATGCAAATCAAAACCATAACAAAATACCACCTCATGCCCATTAGACTGGCCATTATCAAAAAGAAAAGAAATAACAAACCCTGAGGATGTGGAGGAAAGATAACTCCTGAGCATTCTTGGTGGAACTGTAGATTGGTGCAGCTACTATGGAAAACAGTATGAAGGCTCCTTGAAAAATTAAAAGTAGATCCAGTAGTTCCATTTCTGATAACATACCTGAAAGAAACAAAAATACTATGTTGAAAAGATTACCAAACACCCATATTCATGACCTTATTACTTAGAATAGCCAAGACATGGAAACCACCTAAGTGTCCATCAACGGATGAACAGATACCTACAATGCGTAACTACTCAACCATAAAAAGATGAAAGTTTGCCACTTGTGATGGTGAAAGTCACTCAGTCGTGTCTGACTCTTTGACCCCATGTACTATACAGTCCATGGAATTCTCCAGGCCAGAATACTCTCTTTTCCAGGGGATCTTCCCCACCCAAGGATTGAACCCAGCTCTCCCACATTGCAGGTGGATTCTTTTACCAGACTTGTGATAGTATGGATGGACTTTAAGTGAACTGTTAAGTTGGATAGAGAAAGACAAATTCTGTAAGATCTCACTTATTTGTGAAATCTAAAACAAAAACAAGACAGACTCAGAAAAAGAGGGCTATAGTCCATGGGGGTCACAAAGAGCCGGAAACAACTGAATGACTAACACTTTTCATTTGCATAAATACCATACAACCAAAAATTTTTTCATTAATTCACTTGGACAATCTGTGTTTTTAAACTAAAACATTTAATCCATTTATAAATTGCTGATATTTGGGGATTTTTTTCTATCATCTTATTTTTACATTTTGTACTTTGCCTTATATTTTGTTTTCTATTCTTGTTATCTTTGCCTTCTTTTATATTGTATTTTCTTTCCTGATTTAATTTTTCCTTCTACTTGTTTGCAAGTTAAAAGTTTTCATTCTGTTACTCTATATTTTAATGTCTACACTAGTTCATTAAACATTAAGGTCGTGATTATCTTTACCCCTTCCTCCAAACACTAAGTCCTTAGAACATTTAAACAATTTTTTTCTCTATTTACACACTATTGCTTCATTTTGCTATTATTATTTAACTGTATAAGATTTTGTTGTACACAGTCAATGTTTTGTTTAGATTTGTTTGCTATTTACATCATTCATTACTCACAATTTCTATAGTACAGTACATTTTTGTGAATTCTCCTGAATACAGGTTCGCAGGTAGCAAACTCATCTTTTTATCCATTTTAAAGGATGTTGGTTTTATCTATGTTTAAAAGATATTTTTCTTTAACTGAAGTATAGTTGACTTAAAATATTGCATTAATTTTGGGTGTATAAGACAGTGACCTGATTTTATACGTTACAAAATAATCACCACTGTGTGTCTAGGTAAAATCTGTCACCACATAGTTATTGCAATAGTGTTGACTATATTCCTTATACTGACTCATATCTCCATGACTGATTCATGACTCATTCATTTTATAAATATAAGTCTGTACCTCTCCATGACTCATGACTCCATGACTCATTCATTTTATAAATATAAGTCTGTACCTCTTAATCTCCCTCATCTATTCTCATCTCTCTAACAACCCTTCTTCTCTAAAACCACCTGTTTGTGAGTCTGTTTGTTTCACTTGTTTTGCTTTTCAGTTTTCACATATAAGTGAAATCATATGGTACTTGTCTTGTGTCTGACTCATTTCACTTAGCATAATACCCTCTAGGTCCATCCACATCGTCACAAACTTCTATATCCTGGCTATCGTAAATAATGTTCCAATGAAGACATATCTTTTTGAATTAGTGTTTTGTTTTCTTTGGAAAAATACCCAAAAGTGGGTTTCCTGGATCATATGGTAATCCTATTTTTAGCTTTTTGAGGCATCTCCATACTGTTTTCTACAGTGGCTGTACCAGTTTACATTTCCACCAACAGTACAAGGTTTCCCTTTGTTCCACAACCTCACCAACACTGATATTTTTTTTTTTTTCTTTTTTACAACAGCCATCCTGACAGGTGTGAAGTGATACCTCACTGTGGTTTTGATTTGCTTTTCTCTGATGACTAGAGATACTGAGCATTTTTCAGGTATCTGTTGGCCATTTGTATTCATTCTTGGGGGAAAAATGTCTTTTCAGATCTTCTGTCCATTTTTGAATTGGATTAAAAAATTATTTTTGCCATTGACTCTTACAAATTATTTATATATTAATATGTGGGACATTAGCACCTTATAAGATATATGATTTCCAAATATTTTCTTGCATTCAACAGGTAATCTTTCATTCTGTTCATAGTGTTCCTCACTGTGAAAAAGCTTTTTAGTCTGATGTAGTCACAAAACTTTATTATTGCTTCTATACTGCTAAGACTAATGTCAAAGAGAGAGCTGCCTACGTCACCTTTCAGGAACTCTACAGTTTCAGGTCTTACACTTAAATCTTTAATCTATTTTCATTATTTTTGTATACGATGAGAAAGTAGTTCAGTTTGACTTTTTTGCACATAGCTGTTCTGTTTTCCCAACACCATCTACTGAACAGCCTGTTTTCTTTTTTCCCCAGTGTATATTTCTGACCTCCTTTGTTGTAGACTAACTAACCAGATAACTGTGGGTTTATTTCTGGGATCTCTATTCTGTTGTATTGATTTATGTATCTGTTTTGCACTAGTACCATACTGTTCTGATTGCCGTAGCTTTGAGTATAATTCCAAACCAGGGAGCTAGATGCCTTTAGGTTTGCTCCTTTTTCTCAAAATTGCCTTGGCTATTCAGGACTTTTGATGTTTCCATACAGATTTCATAATTATTTGTTCTAGTTCTGGGAAAAAATGTCACTAGTATTTTAATAGGAATTACATTTCATCTGTAGATTGCCTTGAGGAGTATAGTTATTTTAACATTAATTATTTCACTACACAAGCAGGCATATCTTTCCATTTGTTTTGTCTTCAACTTCTTTCATTTCTGTCTTCTATTTTTCCAAGTATAGGTCTTTTTGCCTCCTTTATTATATTCTTCCTAGGTATTCTTGATGTAACTTAACTGGACCGTTTCCTTAATTTCTTTAATAGTTTGTTGTTAGTATACTGAAGCGTAACAGTGTCAGTGAGGATGTGGAGAAAATAAAACCTTTGGTCACTGTTGATGGGCTTGTAACTTGATGCAACCGCTATAGAAAACAATATGAAGGCTTCTTAAAACTTAAAACAGAACTAGCATTTGACCAGCAATTCTACTTCTGGCAACATATCTGAAGGATGTGAAAACACTATGCTGAAGAGATTATCTGAATGCTCATGTTCATAGCCAAGACATGGAAACAACCTAAGTGTTCACTGGTGGATGAATGGATAAGGAAGATATGGTATGTATACCTAAACACATATACATACGTGTATATATATAATGTGTGTATATATATGTATATTGATACATACATATACATACAATGAAATATTATTCAGTCCTAAGAAAGAAGGAAGTTATGCCATTTACAATGACACGGATAGACCTTCAGATCATTATGCTAAGAAAGTAAAGTATGAGATCATCTCATTTATATATGGAATATAAAACAAAAACAAAACAAGCATAATGAGCAGAGACAAAAGCAAAGCAGCTCATGGATACAGAGAACACGTAAGTGGTTACAAGAAGTTGGAGGGTAGAGATTAGGGGTGAGTGAACAGGATTTAAAAGTAAAAACTCCCAGGTATAAAATGTAACCCAAGTTAATGTAAAGAATAGCATGGGGATTACTATTAATAATAGTCCTACATTATTGAAAGTTTTTAAGAGAGTAGATTTGAAAAGACTTCATCACAAGAAAAGAACTGCAACTATATATGTTGATAGAGGCAAACTAGATTTGTTATTGTGACTCTTCCACAATATACACAAATATTGAAGCATTATGTTGTATATGTGAAACTCATTTAATATTACAAGTCAAGTATATCTAAATAAAAAAAGACATTTTTGATGAACATACCATTCTAACTACTCTCTAAATATTCATTCTGAAGGTATTATTACATTCCTTCTAGGTTCCTCTTTTGCTTCCAAGATATCAACTGCCAGTTCAATTGCCATTCATTGAAAATATGTCTTTTCTCTCTAACTGAATTAGGTGCTTCTCTTTGTCTTTGCATTCTGTAATTTTCAGTATGATGTATAAACAGATGTGGACTCTATTAAATATTTTTCTTTCTTTTTTTGGCATTATGGAATCAATAAATTGTCTTTTGTTTATTCTGAAAAATTATTTGCTATCATCTCCTCTAATACTGTCTTTTCATCATTCTTTACCTCCTCTCCTTTTGGAACTCTGATGAAATGTAATTTATGTATTTCAATTCAAATATTTGGTTCTCTTTTTAATTATTTTCTATTACCATAAAGTCTATTAGGGTCTTTTTTTCTCAAAAATTAAACTTTCTGAGGTCTCATACTGACTCATATTTTCAGTTTCTTACTTCATTCAGCATATTTATCATTTTCTTTTATAATCCGTATTTTGTAATTGCAATACAGGTTTCCTTTATCAGTCTGTTTCTGCTGGTTCTTGTTCTAGTGGGATCCTTCCTGTTTCATGATCTTTCCTCAACTTTATGAGAGCTTTTGAAGCCTTAGTTCAAAGTGAATCATCTCAAAAAATTCAAATTTGTTTCATACAAGTACCTGGGTAGAACCAATAGCCTAGGAGAACTTTAAATCCTCAAGTTTAGACTTGAGGACTTTAGGATCAAGTAGGAGGTAAAAAACTGGGCTTCAAATTCACACGGGTCTAACTTGGGTATAAAACGTCAGAGTGAATTTCTTTCTCTCCAATACTTTGCAGTTCATTTTAAAATGGGCAGTTTTCTTTGCAGCCCCCTGCAGAGTTAGGCTGACTTCACCTTGACCCCCATAGGAGGGCTCTAGCTTAATACAGAAGGTTCCTTTTAGACTTTCCTTTGTTCTAATTACTTAGATGGGGCTTGTTCTGTCCTGTTAATCTGAGAGGCTGTGACACTTGAACCTCAGGTTCACCAAGTTTAGTAAAAGACCCTCAAGTTTAAAGTCAACTTTTCCGTCTCTGCTTTTATTTAGATTTTGGTCTTTTGAATATTCTTCACTTTGTTTCAGTTTATTGATACCTTTTTAAAGGTTTTATTAACATATTTGATCCACTACTTCAAAAACTGGAAACAACCCAAGTACCTTTCACCAAAGGAATGGGTAAATACACTGTTGTATACATACAATATAAACACACTATTAACAATGAAAAGGAATTAACTATGCACAACAGTCAATTACACACAGCAACAAAGAGTAAATTTACATTTTGTTCAGTGGGAAAACAAAACACTGAACACAAAGAGTATGTAGTGCGTAATTCTACTTATATGACATCCAAGAGCAGGCAAAAGGAAATCAGTGTTAAGAGAAGCCACATTAGCAGTTAGAAGGATTAGGCGGATTGGTATTAGTCACTCAGTCATGTCCAACTCTTTACAACTTCTTGGACTGCAGCCTGCCAGGCTTATCTGTCCATTGAATTATGCAGGCAAGAATACTGGAGTGGGTTGCCATTCCCTTCTCCAGGGGCTTTTCCTGACCCAGGGATCGAATCTGGGTCTTCTGCATTGCAGGCAGATTCTTTACCATCTGAGACACCAGGGAAACCCTTTGGGGGTTGTGGGGGTGGTTACTGACTAGAGAAGGCCATGAAGGAACTTTGTGGTGCTCTGGAAATGTTCCATAGCTTGATCTGGGTGGTGATTTTACAGGGATTAAAAACTCATCTAACTGTATGCCCAGGATTAGTGCATTTTACATCCTGTAATGTATGCACGTTATACCTCAATAAAGTAAAATTACCCTCCAATTTTAGTTGCTTTGGCCAGGGTACCTCACCTGTCTTACTACTGCAAATAAAAATCCAAGTGCTTTACAAATATATAAGGGATTTATATTCATTACTTACATTACCAGCGTGAAGTAGAAGATCAGGCAGTTATTTAGAGAAGGCAATGAAAATATAAAACTGCCACTTCTCCCTGTTTGCCAATAAGGTTTTAAATTTTTTTATCATAACTTAAACTCCACATTTCATTTTGCTTTTATAGTCAGTATCTGAATGAGCGGAAACATCTCATAGAGAAAATGTACTGGAACAAAATATTAAGTAATATAATTGCAGATATAATTTCTAAGGGTATAGTAAAGCTATCATTTTTGTAACAAAAGTCCTGCAAATAAATGTGCTTTTAATTCTTTAATAAACACCACCATGAAGACCACTGGCAGTTAGATCTGAAGGATTGTGATTAATTTTTCTAGTGTCTCACTTCTAGATACCTATATCATTTTTAGCACTGCACACTCAGGGCGTGTTTTTCATGTCTAAGTGCAATTCATCTATAAACTACATTTGTGCATAGAAGTTTATTAATATAGAGGATGTATTTTATTAGCAAAAGGAAAGAGGTAGTGAAATGGATGTATTTATGCTTTAATAGCCACTGTTTACACATTTACTAACAGAATCATTAATTGTCTTTGCAAATGAAGAGAATGAAGTAGATAACAAATTATAGATGACTCAAGATATTTATCCTCCACAGAGTGAAGTTTGCAATTAACACTGTACTGATGGAATGACTCCAATGTCTTTTTACATCTTTGCTTTCTTCAGCAAGTTTAGCCAAGCCCTAACATAAAAGAAGATCCCACCAATGTTTGCCAGATAAATAAACAATAATGATAACTTACCCCTCTTTTAAAATCACATTAAAACAATCATATCCTCATTCTTTAATATCTCTCAAGTAAGTTTCACAGTACTGTTATGGGAAAAGAGTAATACTGTAACCATTGTTCCGATGAATCAAGTATAAGCACGAGCTTGCTATTATTTTTTTCTAATACAAAAAATGCTTCAGTGGGTATGAGAGAATATGTATAATGATTGGAAACTAATTGTTAACCACTTGATTCCTAAGCATCAAAAACTGAAATAAATATTCACTAAGTGCAATATTCACAAGGTACTCCCCTGGAATGGGTAGATCCTAAAACTCCTAAGGCATTACCTCAATATACTCGGAAACTGGCCCCTTGATATTAAATGCTTTGAAGCATACTTTTGGTGTGATGCTCTAAGGGGATCCTAGAAAAAAGAGATGAAGCTCTTTGACTCAGCAATTAGATGGCTAGGACAGACCCCAAGGAATTCTGCAAAAGTGTTAATGGAAATAGAAGTAAACACATTAAGGGTGAAAATACTGACTGTTTGGTTATTTCCTCACATTACTCCAGGCAAATAGGGCTATCCTTTGTGTTTTGCTACATTCTTCATATTCCTTTCATTCCTCAGAAGCCAAAGATGGATATGGTACCTGTCAGGTGAAAACTTAGAAGTACCGGTTCTGATGTAGTAGAGAGACTCACTGTGTTCAAGGATAACACATCGAATGACCATTCATAAGACATAATTTCTGGGACTTCTCTGGTGGTACAGAGGTTAAGCATCCACCTTACAACGCAGGGGAACTAAGATCCCATATGCCGCAGAGTGACTAGGCCCATGTGCTGCAACTGCAGAGCCCACAGACTCTGGAACCAGAGTGCCACAACTAAACCCCAAACTGTATTAATTAATTTCTATATGCCTTGGTATTCATCACCTAATATTAAAAATTTCGGTTGAGAACAGTATTGATCTCGCAGGGTAGTTATTCTAATAGAACAAGATTATAATCTATGTCAAGTGTCTTGCACTTTGCTTGAAACACACACAAAAAATGCCAAATACACATTGACTATCATAGCTATTGTCTTCCTCTTCATCATCGTTTATAGTAATAAGTACTGGCTAAGAGTCAGTACTTTGAAGTCTGGCCTGATATCTTGTCCCAAAACTGTCACTTGATAGTTAAACAACCTTAAAAACGACTTCACATCTCTTATCCTCAGTTTTTCCACCTTTATATTAGGAATTAGCCCTTGATGCATTCAATTGCTCTAATTATTACCTGGTGTGATGCCTGCCACAGTTCATTTCAGTTGCTCAGTTGTGTCCGACTCTTTGCAAACCCATAAAGCTCAACATTCAGAAAACAAAGATCATGGCATCCGGTCCCATCACTGCATGGCAAATAGATGGAGAAACAGTGGAAACTGTGGCATACTTTGTTTTGGGGGCTCCAAAATCACTGCAGATGGTGACTGGAGCCATGAAATTCAAAGATGCTTACTCCTTGGAAGAAAAGTTATGACAACCTAGATAGCATATTAAAAAGCAGAGACATTACTTTGCCAACAAAGGTCTGTCTAGTCAAGGCCTGCCACAGAGTAACTGTCTAATCAATGTACATGATGATCAATGCCATCTCTCTACAGGACGGAATCTCCAGGGCAGACTATTCATCTCTATTATATGGTTTATGTGTGAATTCACAAGGCAAGGCACTGATGAAGAGATGTAGAAGGGATATGCAATATGAGACAGCATTTTGTATCATGGGAGCAGACTTTAAGATCAAGGAAATAAGGGAAAGAGAGGAGGCGAGAGTTTGATTTGAGTGACAGGGCCTTGTAAAGGATTATTTATTACAACTTTTTCTAGTCCAAGGAAGCACTGCAGGGTCCTTCACTAGAGGAGTTTTCCAAATCAGACAGGCTTAGAAAATATTAGTGATAAACTGAATTTCAGCAGCTTGTTGGAAAAACATACCTAAGGATCAATACATCTGTGAGGCCATTTTAAATTCAAGAGTAACTTAGCTTGAATTACCTAGATATCTGCCCTAGTATCTCACTTAAAATCTCCACATTCTGAATGAGAGCCCTGTGAACTAGCTAAACATAAGTATCCTTTGAACCTGCCGAAATACTGGCACTGAAGACTCTGCCAAAGGCAACAGAAAAACAAGGAATAATGAACTCAAATCCATGGATTCAGTCAGTCCTGCCAGTGCCTGGTCTTTCATTATCCTAGCAAAAGGCAATTTACATAAAATTTTAGTTGTCCTTTCTGTTTACATTCTTTGCTTGAAACTATTCCCCAGTAAAGAATCTTCTGGGTTTTTGTGTTGATGGCAAAATGCCCTCTTCCATGGCCTTAATAACCCTCCTGGCTCTTATTCCTCCAAATATGCTTCCATTTTCCTCTCACTCTACTTGTTTGATAGCCGGTGGCTTTGCAGACAACTTCAGGTGGTCATGCAAATGGGATTACTCCTGCCTTATCCCCAAACATGCAAGAATAAACTCGACAGGACACTGAGAAATGAGGATGAGAGATTCATTCTTGGAGGGTTGAATTCTCTTATCCCTGTCAATATCCTTCCCTGACTTAGAGGTTTTTCTCCCTCCTTGCTGTCACATTTTCTCATGTCACAAAGACAAACCTGAAAAAAGACACACTATTGAGGGTGTCTCACTATCCTGTGTAGGTGATCTTATTGAAGAAATTAAATCACTTGGAAAATGAGTGGAGAGGAACAGCAGTCATTCTGCACTTCCTGAAAGCATTGTGCACCCCAGGCATTTTGTTCTGGGGGGAAAATAGGTTACACAAATTAAAGCACTTTTTTTTTTTCTTTTTACTACTTGACTGCTGAATGCTTCACAGCTTTGTAATTTGGAAAGAGTGGTTCAACTCCTTTTGTGCCTTACTTTATCATGCTATATAATTACATCTGCTAGAGCCCAGCATCTAATTCTGCTTTTCAAGTATGCATACCGTGTATCATTGCAAACGACATTTCTTTTAGATGTTGCTGGTTGCTTAGCTCTTTCATTTTGTACTTTTTATATCAGTACCAACTCCACTCAACAGTTTTACAAGGCATCTTCTCATTGTGACTTGCCTTACTTCCACAGAGAAAAAATTATTGCAGATAATACATTATAAAATCTGTATACAGAGGTTTCAAACCACTTGTTCATTTCCTGTCTTCTGTCCTTTCTTCCTTCCTCCCTCCCTCCCATATGCTTTATACATAATAAATTTGAACTAGTGGCCAACATTTTGAAATCGGGACATTTCACTGGACCTGAGTAGGGACGACTCTATAGATGGGGATGGATAGGGTGGACAGTGCTTGCATTTTTTTGTATAGTTTCTATCTCTTCCTACAGGCTCCCTGATAACCTTGCTTGATTAATTTGCACTCCCTGCAAGAACTATGAGGACATTAGAAGCTGTGATCCCTACTATATAGAGAGATGAGAATAGCTGTTCTTTTGTATTTGCTTCAAGTAGAGGAACCACCATATATGCTTGCTATCCTCAAACAGTTGAAACTCAACTGACAGGCTTTATTGCTTTCCTTAACACCCTGCGGTTCAACCTTGAGTTGAAATCATTGTACTCCTGCTCTGTGACCAGGGAAGTAAATTACCTGGCATTTTGGAAGACAATATAATATTACAGGGTCACAACTGTAAGGGTAGTTGGTTTGATTGGTACAGATAACCTACTCCCAAGAACTTTAAGCATGATTTCAAAATTAAAAATATACAGATAAAAAGATACTCACTGGAATGTCCATTTAAGCCAGGAAGATTTCAAAATGCTAATTAGGAAGATTGTGTTGAAACATGAAAAACATGTTAAGCAAAAAAGGGCAAATGCAAAATGGTATACACACTGTTACAACAACTAAGCCTCTAGAGATACATGAAAATACAGGGCAGTCATGTAAAACTTTAGGAAGTGTTGCTTTTTAAAATTGTCACACATTTTATCAATTATTTAGTAAAACAACCTTGAATTAATATATTTTATCAAAGGAGAAATATGCCTCTTAGACTCATTTCCATCTTAATTTGGCATAATAATATTTATGTTTTAAAAAGAAATTCAGACCTTGGTTAACTTTCATCTCCTCAGTTGGAACCCTCTTTCTTAGTACCTGCCCCCTTACCCCAAAGATAGGGAAAGCCTTGTGTCTAAATGAAACCACTCAGTGATCACCAAGCTTATAATTCTTCACCCAGAAATCAATTCACTTTTTCACTTCTTTGAACATGGATATGCAATTGCCTTATGTCAAAAGAAAATTGCAGGAGATCTAAATGTAAAAAATGCTCCTGGAAACTTCAGAAGCCCTCTGAATCTTACCCACCAAATTCAAACAAGTAGATGAGTGTGGGCTCTCTCATCCTGTGAGTCTTGGCATCCCAGAGGATACTGTGTAGATTAGCATTTTTGAATTATAAATTTACTCAAGACTTTAATGAAATGAAAAAAGAAAGCAAATTTCATATAATCACCTTAACAGATGTGTAAAATACATTTGATAAAATTCAACATCTGTTCATGATAAAAACTTTTAACAAATTATGTATAGATGGACCATACTTCAATGTGACAAAGGCCATAAGTGACAAGCACAAAGCTAACACCATACTCAATGGTGAAAGGGTTGAAAGTTTTTCCTCTACCATCAGGAATGAGACAGGATGTCCACTTTCACTAGTGCTACCCAACACAGTACTGGTAGTCCTAGCTAAAGCATTCAGATGGTAATAAGAAATAAAAGGCATCAGAATTTGAAAGGAAGAAGTAAAACTGTCCCAATTTGCAGATGACAATTATATATATAGGAAATAATCAACAAATTCAGTAAGGTTGCAGGATACAAAATTAACATACAAAAATCAGTAGCATTTCTACACAAAAACTACACATGATCTGAAAACTAAGTAAGGACAATAATCTCATTCACAATAGCATCAAAAATATAATATTTAGGAGTAAATTTAACCAAGGAGGTGAAGGATCTACACTGAAAACTATAAACACTGATGAAAGACTGAAGAAGATACAAATAAATGGAAATATATCTATGTTCATGGATTGGAAAAATGAATGTTGTTAAAATGTTCATATTACCCAAAGCTGTCTATAGGTCAATGCAACCTCTATCAAGATTCCAACAGCATTTTTTTTTATAGAAATAGGAAAAATAATTCTAAAATTTATATGGAACTGTCAAAGACCTGCAAACAGCCAAAGCAATCTTGAGAAAGAAAAATGAAGCAGGAGATATCACTCTTCTTGATTTTAAACTATACTATAAAGCTACAGTAATCAGTAAACAGTACAATACTGGCATAAAAAGAGACACACAGACCAATGGAAAAGAATGAAGAGCTGAGAAATAAATCCATACATATCAAGTCAACTAATATTTGACAAAGAAGCCAAGAACAGTCATTGAGGAAAAGATAGTCTCTTTAAAAAATGTGGTGGGAAAATTGGATATTCACATGTAAAATAATGAAATTGGACTCCTACTTTATACCACTCACAAAAGTTAACTCAAAATGTATTAAAGAATTAAACGTAAGTCCAGAAACCATAAAACTTCTAGAATAAAACCTAACAAAAATCTTATCGACGTGGGTCTTGGCAATGCTTTTTTGGATACAACCCCTAAAGTGTAAGCAACAAAATAAGAATTAAACAAGTGGGACTACATCAAAATAAAAGGTTCTGCAGAGCAAAATAAATGATCAATGAGAAAGAAAAGATAACCAATGTCATGGGAAAACATAGTTGCAGATGATGAATCTGATAAGAGGTTAATATTCAGAACATATACAGAACTCAACTCAACAGCAAACCAAGAAATAATCCAATTTTAAAAACAGGCGAAAGCTCTGAATAGTCATTTTTCCAAAGAAGATATACAAATGGCCAAAAGGTACATGAAAAGGTGCTGAAATTACTATCATTAGAGAAGTATCAGTCAAAATAACAATGAGTTATCACTTTATGTTAGAATGGCTATCATCAAAAAGATAACAAATTCTTGCAAGTATGTAGAGAAAAGGAAACCGGTGTGCACCGTAGATGGGATTGTGTACTGGTGCAGCCACTATGGAAAACAGCATGAGTGTCCCTCAAAAAGTTAAAAATAGATCCAGCAATTCTACTTCTGGCAATATATGCAAAGAAAATAAAAATACTATGTTGAAAGTATCTGCACCTCCATATTTGTAGCAGCATGTTTACAATGGAGAAGACATAGAAACAAAGTATCCATTGACAGACAAATGGATACAGAAGTTGTGGTATCTATATACAGTGGAATACTGCTGCTGCTGCTGCTAAGTCGCTTCAGGCGTGTCCGACTCTGTGCGACCCCACAGACGGCAGCTCACCAGGCTCCCCCGTCCCTGGGATTCTCCAGGCAAGAGCACTGCAGTGGGCTGCCATTTCCTTCACTAATGCTGCTGCTGCTGCTGCTAAGTCGCTTCAGTCGTGTCCAACTCTGTGCGACCCCACAGGCGGCAGCCCACCAGGCTCCACCGTCCCTAGGATTCTCCAGGCAAGAATACTGCAGTGGGCTGCCATTTCCTTCTCTAATGAAGCAAATACAACATAATCATTGAGTGTGCACTATATCCTAGATGTCTGAGATAATTTGTTCACAAAAACATGAAACAAAAGACTTTTTTTCCTTGGTTTTCTGGTAGAAATCTGTCATTGAAAAAGAAGTCTTGTTCCCAGGGTTGGATGGAGCTCATCTCAGAGGTCTTGCCTTGCCGATCGAGCCTCCTCTCAGCGGCTGCCTGTTAGGTCAGGCTTGTGGTTTAATTTTTTTTACAGTTTCATTCCAAGAGTCTTTATGGTAATAATACAGCAAGCATTTTTCTCAGCGTGAGTCTGTGCCAGGCACGGGTCTAAATATATTTATTAGGGCCTGTAATCCTCAAAGCAACCCTTTATAGCAGATACTGCCCTTAACTTCCTATACAGGCAAGAATCTAGAGATTCAGACAAGTGACTTGTCCAAGGTCACACAGCTAGTCAGGGCCTGTACGACTGCAGCAGGGATCTTAATTATATTGCCTTGCTGCCTTTGATGACTGCATTCAGGGTAACAGCAAGCACCCCAATTCCAGAATGTGTCAAACTGCTTTGACATGAGGATCAAATGGATATGCTTTCTTGTGTTTCCCAAAGAAAAATGAAATGTACATGCATACAGACTACAAATACTTGCTCATCCATGGCAAAAAAAAAAAAAAGAGTCCTACCCCAAACCAACAATCCTTGAATTTTTTTTAAAATAAAATTTCCATTTTTTTTCAGCAAACTATCTTTCTCTATTACTAATTTATTTTAGGTGGTCAGTACATTGTAATAGTTTGGACTATTAGAAGGTTCCAAACTCCTCACCACCAAGAAATGGCCCAAATCTATTGGAACAAAGGAGATGCCAATAATTTGGTAGAATTTTGAGGAAAGAGGGGTATTCATTCCACTGGGATTATGGAATTTAGTAGAAATGCCACCATATGGGAAAAGAGTACTTGAGATGGAACATGACATAGAAAGGAAACTCAGAGATGGGAAGAAAGCCCTAAGTTTTATCCAGGCCCAACTATGAGTATTTTAATTCCTCTATTGGGTTAATATACTTTGAGTTTTTAATTCCATGCCCCCCCCCAAGGTCTGATTTCTATAGCATTTCATACAACTGTCAAACAGAAGCCAACTTCAGAAATAGCCCTTGTGAATCTATTTTTCCTGCTCAGAAAAGTTTAATCTAATTATACTTGCAAAAAAAAGGGAGAGAAAACTATTTTCCAATACAAAACCAACAGACAATGCATCTTCTTTACTGACAGAGTTTTACTTATCAAATATGAAGTAACTCCAAGCCAGACATCCTGGAGCGTGAAGTCAAGTGGGGCTTCCGAAGCATTGCTATGAACAAAGCTAGTGGAGGTGATGGAATTCCAGCTGAGCTATTTCAACTCCTAAAAGATAATGCTGTTAAAGTGCTGCACTAAATATGCCAGCAAATTTGGAAAACTCAGCAGTGGCCACAGGACTGGAAAAGGTGTTTTCATTCCAATCTCAAAGAAGGGCAATGCCAAAGAATGTTCAAACTACCACACAATTGCACTCATTTCACACACTAGCAAGGTAATCGGAGAAGGCAATGGCACCCCACTCCAGTACTACTGCCTGGAAAATACCACGGATGGAGGAGCCTGGTAGACTGCAGTTCATGGGGTTGCTAAGAGTCGGACATGACTGAGTGACTTCACTTTCACTTTTATGCACTGGAGAAGGAAATGGCAACCCACTCCAGTGTTCTTGCCTGGAGAATCCCAGGGACGGCGGAGCCTGGTGGGCTGCCGTCTATGGGGTTGCACAGAGTTGGAAATGACTGAAGCGACTTAGCAGCAGCAAGGTAATACTCAAAAGCCTTCAAGCTAGGCTCCAACAGTACATTAACTGAGAAATTGTGTATGTTCAAGCTGGATTTAGAAAAGGCAGAGGAACCAGAAATCAAATTGCCAACATCTGTTGGATCATAAGGAGAAGGCGATGGCACCCCACTCCAGTACTCTTGCCTGGAAAATCCCATGGATGGAGGAGCCTGGTAGGCTACAGTCCATGGGGTCGCTAAGAGTCGGACACGACTGAGCAACTTCACTTTCACTTTTCCCTTTCATGCACTGGAGAAGGAAATGGCAACCCACTCCAGTATTCTTGCCTGGAGAATCCTAGGGACGGCGGAGCCTGGTGAGCTGCCGTCCATGGGGTCGCACAGAGTCGGACACAACTGAAGCGACTTAGCAGCAGCAGCAGTTGGATCATAGAAAAAGCAATGGAATTCCAGAAAAACATCTACTTCTGCTTCATTGACTACACTAAAGCCTTTGACTGTGTGGATAACAGCAAACAATGGAAAATTCTTCAAGATATGGCAATACCAGACTACCTTACCTGCCTTCTGAGAAACCTGTATATGGATCAAGAAGCAACAGTTAGAACCAGATATGGAACAACAGACTGGTTCCAAATTGGGAAAGGAGTACGTCAAGGCTGTATTTTGTCACTTTGCTTATTCAATTTATATGCAGATTACATCATGTGAAATGCCAGGCTGGATGAAGCACAAGTGGGAATCAAGATTGACTAGAGAAATATCAGTAATCTCAGATATGCAGATGACACCACCCTTATGGCAGAAATCAAAGAGGAACTAAAGAACCTCTTGATGAAGGTGAGAGATAAGAGTGAAAGGCTGGCTTAAAACTCAACACTGAAAAAACTAAGATCATGGCGTCTGGTCCCATCACTTCATAGAAAATAGATGGGGAAACAATGTAAACAGTGACAGACTTCGTTTTCTTGGGCTCCAAAATCACTCTGGACAGTGACTGCAGCCATGAAATTAACAGATGCTTACTCCTTGAAAGAAAAGCTATGAAAAACCTACATAGCGTGTCAAAAAGCAGAGACACCACTTTGCTGACAAAGGTACATATAGTTAAAGCTATTCTTTTTGGTAGTCATGTACAGATGTGAGAGTTGGACCATAAAGAAGGCTAAGCGCCAAAGAACTGATGCTTTTGAACTGTGGTGTTAGAGAACACTCTCTTGGACTGCAAGGAGATCCAACCAGTCCATCCTAAAGGAAATCAGTCCTGAATATTCATTGGAAGGACTGATACTGAAGCTCTAATACTTCAGCCACCTGATGCAAAGAGCCAATTCATTAGAAAAGACCCTGGGAAAGATCGAGGGCAGAAGAAGGGGGTGACAGGGGATGAGATGGTTGAATGGCATCATCGACTCGGACAGGAGTTTGAGCAAACTCCGGGAGATAGTCAAGGACAGAGA
Source organism: Giraffa tippelskirchi (assembly GCF_054371585.1). NCBI lineage: Eukaryota > Metazoa > Chordata > Mammalia > Artiodactyla > Giraffidae > Giraffa > Giraffa tippelskirchi. The sequence goes on along the minus strand of NC_137283.1, from coordinate 19,709,750 downwards.
ATCCTGTTGTGATGCAGTCTATGGGTCGCAAAGAGTCATATACAACTGAGCAACCAAACAACAAAAAAGATTAGTTAAGTATTTTCAAGACACTTAGACACATTTAAAAAAATCCTTAACATATTTTCCAAAAAGTATCAGATAATTATTTCTTTTAAAATCAGCCAACATTCAGGGATGGCATTTTATATTTACTGATTACTGGGAATGGTTTTAATGCCCACGATCACTGATGGGAGCAGGATGGTTACTCATACAAATATTGTGTAACAATTGTGAAGCAGCCTCATTTTAAAAACTCTTATCTTCATGTATAACTCTACCTGGAGAGTGAAAACTAACAGCAGCCAGTGTGAAAATGAAAAAAGCAACCAAAAATGTGAATGACTCACAAATTATCTTTGCCAATCTCTTGATGTTTAGTAAGTTTCTGGAAGAAAGGAAAGAAACGCTTTGTAACTTAAATTTTATGTGGGTATCTGAAGTATTAAGAGAAGGGCTAAGTCAGCTGGAATAAAACAAAGCAGAGTACTGAGAATTATTTGGATGATTAATTCCTAAAGTTATTATGGAACAGGAATATTAATTTTGGAGACAATTAAACTAGCTAGGCATATTAAATTATCTGTATAACTTCTCTACTACTTTGCCAGAAAGAGTTCATGGTTTGTGAATTTTCCAACAAAGCCTGATACAGTATAAGCTTCATAATTAAGGACTTAGAACATTAGATCATAATTAAGGACTTAGATTATTCTTACCATTGCAGATAGGTTGATCAGGTGAGGAAAAAAGGTGTAACACAATGTAGGTATTGTAATACATACATACATATATCTATGTATCTATATATCTCTCTCTATATAAAGAGCATATATTATATAAAAATACAATATATGTATACAACAAAGATCCGTCTAGTCAAAGCTATGGTTTTTCCCATAGTCATGTATGGGTGTGAGACTTGAACTATTAAGAAAGCTGAGTGCAGAAGATTTGATGCTTTTGAACTATGGTGTTGGAGAAGACTCTTGAGAGTCCCTTGGACTGCAAGGAGATCCAACCAGTCAATCCTAAAGGAGATCAATCCTGAATATTCATTGAAAGGACTGATGCTGAAGCTGAAACTCCAATACTTTGGCCCCCTGATGCGAAGAACTGACTCACTGGAAAACACCCTGAAGTGGGAGGAGACTGAAGGTGGGAGGAGAAGGAGATGACAGAAGATGAGATGGTTGGATGGCATCACTGACTTGATGGACATTGAGTTTGACTAAACTCCAGGAGTTGGTGATGGACAGGGAGGCCCGGCATGCTGCAGTCCATGGGGTCACATAAAGTCAGACACGACTGAGCAACTGAACTGAACTGAAACACATATTGGGGCTAGTAGTAAAGAATCCATCTGCCAATGCAGGAGACACAAGAGATGCGAGTTTGATCCCTGGGTCGGTAAGATACCCTGGAGCATGAAATGGCAACTCACTCCAGTATTCTTGCCTGGAGAATCCCATGGACAGAGGAGCCTGGTGGGCTATGGTCCATGGGGTCTCAAAGAGCTGGGCATGACTGAAGCAACTTAGCACAGCACAGCATGTATAATTTCCAAGTAAGATACATATATATACATACATATATATATATAATGTGTACATGGATATATATTATATAGATTATACATTATATATATACATATATATAATTTCCAAGATGTACATATAAAATGTATACAGATCCTAAAGTATACATATAGTATATATAGTATATCTATCGTACATATTCATGTAATATACACAAGCATATTAGATGTACACATATGTGTATTTTATATATACACATAATTTCCAGGTAAGATTCATATGGCTATGATTCACAGGGTCGCAAAGAGTCGGACATGACTGAGCGACTGAACTGAACTGAACTAACTGAACACAGGCTAATGCAGAAGGAAGTAAAAGCTGGAGTAACTGGTAGTGGGTGGAGAGGATGCAAAGACAAAAAGGTCTGGACCAACTACCACAAAACGTTTGCTTTTTGGGTCTACATGCATGAGACTGTGTAAGCTTCATCTATCTGTGATGTGCAGAATCTCTGCTTAGAGATCTTTCTCCTGCATGCAGGGTCCATTGCTCAGGGTTGACCAATCTCCAAGGAAAATGATAATTAATCATTCAAGCATTTATTTATTCTTCAAACTAAAAAAAAAAAAAAAAATTAGTGTCATATTACTCATCCCCCTTTAGGGCCCTTAAGTAGACTCCCTCCCTGAGCCTCATGTACTGATTCATTGTCAAGTACATTTTTCTCATCTGCAAAACAGTGTATCATTATTTAAGTGGTTTGCAATAAAAGTTACAGGTGTTTCTCTTAATCTTTAAGGTATTTTCATTTATATAGTTTCAAGAACACTATACTTTCTATACACTGTATTATTTTTGTTGTTGTTGTTGTTATTTTCCTATCTCACTTGTTATTTTCTGTATCCTTTGCTGGCTCCCTGCTCAATTTTTACTTTGGAGTGCTTCAGGGTTCAATCTTAGAACTCATGATTGTTCTCTTACTAAGTGAATTCATCAGACTCCAGGGCTATAATGTCATCAGTAGGCTGACATTCAAATAAATTTCCCTCATCATGACTGCTCTCAATCTCAGGGCTCAATTGCTCACTTAACCCTGCCACTTGACTATCTTAACAGGCACCCAGAACAAATATAAAATAGAACTATCGATTTCCAAGATCCCTACTCCTTCACCTACTACGTTGGTACAAAAATAACTGCACTTTTACTCTGTTGAATTTTCCTGTTCGATATTGGAATATATTCTTACATAAATGTTATGTTATACTATGCATGTGTGCGTAGTCGTGTCTGACTCTTTGCAATCCCATTGACGATACATCATTTTAATGCACATTTTTCACTTTTTTGCTGATGACTTATTACTTTATTTTATATATAGACTATAGAAATGATGTTAGACAAAAAAGCTAATTCAAGTAATTTTTTAATTCGATTTCAAAATGGGTCATAAAGCAGCAGAGACAACTTGCAACATCAACAATACATTTGGCCCAGGAACTGCTAATGAAGGTACAGTTCAGTGGTGACTCAAGAAGTTTCGCAAAGGAGATGAGAGCCTTAAAGATAAGGAGTATGTGCATCCGTGGCTAATTCATGTAGATGGATGACAAAAACCACCACGATATTGTGAAGTAATTATCTTCCAATTAAAATCATTTTTGAAAAATGAAATAAAATTCAGGAGAAGGAAAATATTTAAAAAAAAAAATGAGGAGTGTTCAGTTCAGTCGCTCAGTCTTGTTCGACTCTCTGCGACCCCATGAATTGCAGCATGCCAGGCCTCCCTGTCCATCACCAACTCCCGGAGTCTACCCAAATCCATGTTCATCGAGTTGGTGATGCCATCCAACCATCTCATCCGGTGTCATCCCCTTCTCCTCCCGCCCCCAATCCTACCCAGCATTAGGGTCTTTTCCAATGAGTCAACCCTTCGCATGAGGTGGCCAAAGTATTGGAGTTTCAGCTTCAACATCAGACCTTCCAATGAACACCCAGGATTGATCTCTTTTAGGATAGATTCATTGGATCTCCTTGCAGTCCAAGGGCCCTGTTGGAGCTCAAGAGTCCTCTCCAACACCACATTTCAAAAGCATCAATTCTGCGGTGCTCAGCTTTCTTCACCATCCAACTGTCACATCCATACATGACCACTGGAAAAACCATAGCCTTGACTAGACGGAATTTTGTTGGCAAAGTAATGTCTCTGCTTTTAAATATGCTATCTAGGTTGGCCATAACCTTCCTTCCAAGGAGTAAGCGTCTTTTAATTTCATGGCTGCAGTCACCATCAGCAGTGATTCTGAAGCCCCCCAAAATAAAGTCTGACACTGTTTCCACTGTTTCCCCATCTATTTCCCATGGAGTGATGGGACCAGATGCCATGATCTTAGTTTTCTGAACGTTGAGCTTTAAGCCAACTTTTTCACTCTCCTCCTTCACCTTCATCAAGAGGCTCTTTAGTTCTTCTTCACTCTCTGCCATAAGGGTGGTGTCATCCGCATATCTGAGGTTATTGATATTTCTCCCGGCAATCTTGATTCCAGCTTGTGTTTCTTCCAGCCCAGCGTTTCTCATGATGTACTCTGCATATAAGTTAAATAAGCAGGGTGACAATATACAGCCTTGATGTACTCCTTTTCCTATTTGGAACCAGTCTGTTGTTCCATGTCCAGTTCTAACTGTTGCTTCCTGACCTGCATACAGGTTTCTCAAGAGACAGGTCAGATGGTCTGGTATTCCCATCTCTTTCAGAATTTTCCACAGTTTATTGTGATCCACACAGTCAAAGGCTTTGGCATAGTCAATAAAGCAGAAATAGATGTTTTTCTGGAACTCTTTTGCTTTTTTGATGATCCAGCGGATGTTGGCAATTTGATCTCTGGTTCCTCTGCCTTTTCTAAAAACAGCTTGAACATCTGGAAATTCACGGTTCATGTATTGCTGAAGCCTGGCTTGGAGAATTTTGAGCATTACTTTACTAGCATGTGAGATGAGTGCAATTGTGCGGTAGTTTGAGCATTCTTTGGCATTGCCTTTCTTTGGGATTGGAACGAAAACTGACCTTTTCCAGTTCTGTGGCCACTGCTGAGTTTTCCAAAGTGTAGTGGTCAACTATTGGAAGCTGACAACAACCAAATGAAGGGATAATCCAAACTGATTCTCTTACAACAACAGAAGTTGCCAAAGACTTCAATGTCAATCACTATGGAGGTTCAACATTTGAAGCAAATTGGCAAGGTGAAAAAGCTTGATAAGCATGTGCCTCGTGAGTTGGTCAAAAAATCAAAAAAATCGTTTTTTGAAGTGTTGTCTTCTCTTATTGTATGTAACAACAACAAACCATCTGTCAATTGGATTGTGACATTTGACTAAAAGTGGATTTTATATGACAACTGGAGATGACCAACTCAGTGGCTGAACCAAGAAGCTTGAAAGCACTTCCCAAAGCCAAACGCATATCAAAGAAAGGTTATGGGCACTGTTTGACAGTCGGCTGCTGGTCTGATCCACTACAGCTTTCTGAATCCTGGCGAAACCATTACATCTGAGAAGTATGCTCAGCAAATCAATGAGATGCACTGAAAACTGCAATGCCTGCAGCCAGCATAAGTCAACAGAATGAGCCCAATTCTTCCCTATGACAACACCTGACCTCACGTTGCACAACCAATGCTTCCAAAGTTGAACGAATTGGGCTACCAAGTTTTGCTTCATCTGCCATATTCACCTGACCTCTTGCCAGCCAACTACCACTTCTTCAGGCACCTCAACAACTTTTTGCAGGCAAAATGCTTCCACACCAGCAGGAGCCAGAAAATGCTTTCCAAGAGTTCATCGAATCCTGAAGCACTCATTTTTATGCTAAAAGAATAAATAAATGTATTTTTTTCTGGCAAAAATGTGTTGATTGTAATGGTTCCTCTTTTGATTAATAAAGATGTTTTTGAGCCTTTTTATAATGATTTAAAATTCAGTCTGAAATCGCAATTACTTTTTGACTAAGCTAAGACTTCTTCCCTAGAATTCCCCATCTTAGAAAATGGCAATGCCTGTGCTGACACCAAAACCCAAAGAATTTAGATTCCTTTATTTTACCCTTTCACATCTTTTCAGGGACTGGTGTCATGGAAGACAATTTCTCCACAGATTGGGGGGTAGTAGGGGAATGACTTCAGGATTATTCAAGTACATTATATTTGTTGTGCATTTTATTTCTATTATTATTACATCAGTCCCATCTCAGATCATCAGGCATTAGATCATGTAGATTGGGGACCCCTGTTTCAAGGCATTAGGAAGTTCTGTTGATTCAATTACCAAATTACATTCCAATTTCCAGAGCTTCCTTTCATGTATACAGTTATATTCCAAGGAGAGCCATTGTCTCTTAACTTGATTAAAAACTTCAATGGAACTACTTCTAATGGGTCTTACTGTCTCACTGTTGCCCTTGAAATTATGCTCTCAGCTGCCAATGACTTCTTATAATGTTCATAAGGTCAAGTAATCCCCTTATTGAAAACTTTCCACTGAATTTCTACCACTCCCAGAATAAAACCATGATTCCATTTCCGATAAACAATAAAAGTCATCTGGGCTCAACCTCCACCCACAGCCTCCCATATTTCCATGCTCTATGTCTACTGGCTATACTTCTTTCTCTGCTTCAAAGGTGACTCAGTAGTTCCTCTACTCCTGGTCAGGGCCTTTACACCTGATTTTTCCCTCCTGGGTTCACTTCAATTCTTCCCATTGCTGTGTTCTCATGTTTCAGCTCTCAATCAACCATTACTTCCTCAGGGGGGGCTTTCACTATGACTCCACCTAAATTAAGAACATAGTGATGCTCCAACACATTACCTTATTTTATTAATTTCATGTAATATTAGTGTAACCACAAGACATGATTTTATTGGAGTATCAATGTTGTGTTAGTTTCTGCTGTACAATGAAGTGAATCAGCCAAGTGTATACATATATTCCCTTCCTCTTGGACCTCCCTTCCACCCCACCCTCACCCCATCCCTCCAGGTCATCATAAAGCACTGAGCTAAGCTCCCTGTACTATACAGCAGCCTACCACTAGGTATCAGTTTTACACATGGTAGTTTATGTATATCAATCCTAATTTCCCAGTTCGTCCCATCCTTCTCTTCCCTCCCAGTGTCTACATGTTTGTTCTGCACATCTATGCCTCTTAGAATGAGCAATGCTCAGTTGCCCAGTTGTGTCCAAGTTTTTGTGACCTCATTGACTGTAGCCTGCTAGGCCTCTGCCCATGGAATTTTCCAGACAGGGATACTGGAGTACAGTGCCAGTGCCTACTCCAGGGGATCTCCCCAACCCAAGGACTGAATCTGCGTCTCTTGTGTCATTGGCAGGTGGATTCTTCACCATGAGTGCCACCCAAGAAGCCAAATTATTTACTATTCAGCTTAGCACCGAAACAGAGCAGGACCCTATGGTCCTTACCCCACCCCCTATCCCCATCCTCAACTTGCCTTGAAAAAAAAAAATTATTGAAGTATAGTTGATTTACAGTGTTGTGTTTCTGCTGTACAGCAAAGTGAATCAGTTATACATATATCCACTTTTAGATTCTTTCCCCATATAGGTCATTACAGAGTATTCAGTCGTGTTTCCTGTGGTATACAATAGGTTCTTATTAGTTATCTATTTCATATATAGTACTGCATATATGTCAATCCCAGTCTGCTTGCCTTTTGCTTGTAGAAAAACTTTAGCCAAAGGATAAGTTTCATTGGAGAAGTGAGAAAATACAGAACCAAAGGAAAGTAGTCAAATAGGACGAAATAATAATAACTTAATCAGTAAGCAAATTCAAGTGAATTTGATTGGTTCCTCCTCAAGAGCTGCTGCTGCTGCTGCTAAGTTGCTTCAGTCGTGTCCGACTCTGCACGACCCCATAGATGGTAGCCCACCAGGCTCCCCCGTCCCTGGGATTCTCCAGGCAAGAACACTGGAGTGGGTTGCCATTTCCTTCTCCAATGCATGAAAGTGAAAAGTGAAAGTGAAGACGCTCAGTCGTGTCTGACTCTTAGCAACTCCATGGACTGCAGCCTACCAGGCTCCTTTGTCCATGGGATTGTAAAGGAATGAGATGTGTTCTAATAAAACTTTGCTTATAAAAATGGGCTGTGGTTTACTAACCCCTGGGGGTTGCTGGAAAAGCACACAAAGAAATGGGCACTAGGCAACAGTCCCAGGCTTGATTTGTCCTATTTACAAATAACATTCTCGTTTGCAATTCAGCACCTTAATAACCAAAAGGTGAGACTTCCTTGGGAGTCAGTGGTTAAGACTCTGCCCTTCCAATACAGGGGCACTGGTTTGATCCCTGGTCAGGGAACTAAGATCCCACATGTCATGTGGTACAGCCCAAAAGCAGACAAACAGCTGCTGCTGCTGCTAAGTCGCTTCAGTCGTGTCCGACTCTGTGCGACCCCATAGATGGCATCCCACCAGGCTCCACCGCCCCTGGGATTCTCCAGGCAAGAGTACTGGAGTGGGTTGCCATTTCCTTCTCCAGTGCATGAAAGGGAAAAGTGAAAGTGAAGTCGCTCAGTCGTGTCTGACTCTTAGCGACCCCATGGACTGTAGCCTACCAAGCTCCTCCATCCATGGGATTTTCCAGGCAAGAGTACTGGAGTGGGGTGCCATTGCCTTCTCCGAGACAAACAGAAACCATCCCAAAACAAAACAAAGTAACAAAAAGGTATCCTGATATTGAACGTAAAGATATTCTGGAAACTGAAAGGGTTTAGTAAAGATATTCTGGAGACTGAAAGGGTTTATACCCTGCTACAGTTTAATCAATGGACAATAAGGTCCAGCAAAACCTGAGCAAGCTGAGCCAGCTTGCCTGCCCTGTGCTTACACACAATGCCTGTATCCGACGGTTTTGTAACAAGAAGACTTCAAGTCTGCCACACTCAAAAGACTCCAGTAGACTAAGCATCTGGGAGAATCCAGAGAATGACGACAATGTCCAATCTTTCACCTCAACAGAGGCGCCTTTATTGCTTGGTGCAGATAACCCAACCTCATTTGGCTCATTGTCAGTTACGTCCAAGTTTACAGTTTAATAATGTAAACCACAATTTCATATGATAAAGAGCAGACTGCCAAAGAAGGATCTTTTTCGTTGCCTTATCACATGAAAACAGTCCATTTTGGCTATGGTTTCTACACCAAAGCTCACAACCAGGTCTGGCCACAAACACAAACTAACTAAGAAAACTGAGATTAACTTTCTCTCAGTCAGTGTGAATCCAGCTGTCCTAAATTACACCAACTGTCTCCACTTGGTTGCAATGGGGGAGGCCCAGGGCTGGCCCTGCGCAGGCAGGACTTATTTAAGTATCTTTGCTCTTGAAGAGCTGCAGGTGGAGGCCTGCAGGGAGATGAAGCAGGTGAACAGAAAGACAAGCTACTGGTTTAGCTCCGACTCTTCTAGCCCGGAATCCCAGGCCATTAAGAGCTTGGCCTGAGTTCTTTCTCAGCATTTTCTCCTAAAGGCAGTGTTATCAACCTCAAAGAGGCAAAAACTGGTTTGTTGGGGGCAAAAACAAAAACACTTAGCTTATAAAATGTTCTGTGACCTGTCAAAGGGTCACAGGACACACACAGATGTACCGTCTATCTGTGATGTTGAATTTTCATTGGGTGGGGGGCACTTAGGGGGAAATACAGATAATATTCTGAACCATATCCTGTGAGCTGTCTTGTAGATACTAAAACCCCCACTAGCTGGAAGGAGTTAACTACATGATGACCAGACTATAGCCATGACATGAGCTGTCTGCCACAATTCCAAGAACTGGCCTCAACAAAATGGAAACCAACAGACCCTGGAATGAATACTAACTGTACTTACAGCGATAAAGTTGATGCTGAGCAGACCACACTGGGACCAATTTCAAGACGACTGTCCGAGTTGATTCTACGCAGCCCGCTCCCTCCATCCATAAAAGCTCTTGCCCACTTTTTGTGGGCAAGATTGTCCGTGAGGCAGGGAGGAGGGGGAGTTGACCTTTGGACAGGAGTCTGCCCTGACCCCTCATCACGTTGCTGGCCTCTAAAATAAGCAAACATTCTTTTCCACCAACTTTGCCTCTTTAGAGTAGCTTCAGAGGGGTAAGCAGCTGGACCCCACTTTCGATAACGGCACAGTGGAAAATATTATCATGTTAAGAGGAGAGACCTTGTTTGTTACATATCGTGTGTTCCTGATGCAAAGAACTGCACCTAATACAAGGAAGGAATTAAAAATAGATGTACCCCAAAATGAATGAATGGAGACTATATGAATCAAGAGTAGCCTATCAGGGCCAGTCTCCTCGGAGAAGCTGGAAGGGCTACCATTAGGAGGTGACATTGATGACTTGGTGGCATGATGTAGCTTTCCTTCTGAGAGTGAGTTGCAGGGGAGCATGAGGTTGGGGAGTTGAACACTTTTGGCAAGGGGGATGACATATGCCAAGACTCAGCGGCAAGAGGAACACTGGTGCACTACAGCAGGGATCTGCAACCTCCGGGCCACAGACCTGTATGTCCTGTCAGATCAGCAGCAGCATTAGATTAGAAATAAAGTGCACAATAAATATAATGTGCTTGAATCATCCCAAAACCATTCCCCTCACCCCCAGTCTGTGAAAAATTGTCTTCAATTAAACTGGTCCCTGGGGCCAAAACAGTTGGGGAGTGCTGCTCTAGAGAAATAAACAAAGGGCTTGTGTGCCAAGAGGGCTGGTGTTATAGGTGGTGAATGAAAGTCGCTCATTCGTGTCCAGCTCTTTTCTATCCCATGGACTGTATAGTCCATGGAATTCTCTAGGACAGAATACTGGAGTGGGTAGCCTTTCCTTTCTCCAGGGGATCTTCCCAACTCAGGGACTGAACCCCGGTCTCCCACATTGCAGGCAGATTCTTTACCAGCTGAGCCACAAGGGAAGCTCATAGGTGGTGACCTCTGAGCAAATTGCTTCTGTCTTCATTCATAAGCAAAACTTTCGGTGGAATTATAAAGCATTCTCAAGGCCCATGCACACTTCCTGGCCCTTTTGTTCTGTAAGGATCCGCAGAAATCTGTACAGCCTACCAATTAAAAGTTGCTAATTTGAAAAAGCATAAATTGTACTAGTGGGGAAGACTTCCTGGGATTCATTTATTGGGCTATACTTCTCTGCGAGGGAGGTGCTCTCTCTATGGACAGTGCCAAGCCTAGTTCTGACATGCTGGGAATTTGATATTAGAATCCTCTTGGGGAGCTGAGGTGGCAGTCCTTAACTGGGAGTTAGAACATGTGGGCCTTCACCCCAGGGTTGTTATACAAGATTAGGACTCTCATGCCTTGATGGCACTGAAACCCAATGATCTGGTTTACCTCTATGACTCATGCATCATGTAACCCCTACCTCGCAGAATTTCAACTTTCTCAAAAAACATTTTGTAAAAATGGCACAGTAGGGACTTCCCTGGTGGTCCAGTGGCTAAGAATCTGCACTCCAACTGCAGGGGGCCCAGGTTCAATTCCTGGTCGGGGAGTGAGATCCCACATACCACTACTAACGAACAACAAGATCAAAGATCCCAAGTGCCACAACTAAGATGCTGCAGAGGCAAATACATAGATAAAGATAAATATTTTTTTAAAAAAGAAAAAAGGGCACAGTATAGAGACCATTATTCCAAAGAAAGACAGAGAATGGAACCCCAGCTGTCAGTTATGATCAATACAACCATGAGTGAATTATCTCAGCTCTCTGAGTGATGAGAATTACATATAATCATATACTCCCAATCCTAAAGAAGTGCCTGGCACACAGTGATAGGATAATTGAAATTATTATTCATTAGTTATGGTGGTTGTTAATATCAATTTTCTGTAAAATTGCTAGTTGAGAAACTGTAAAAAAAATCAGTCCTTGTAATGCTTTGATGGGAGCAGAAAGCTTGAGTATTTGTTTTCATATTTGTTTACCTTCTCTGTTTCCTACTACCTCAAAAAACAATACTTTTCCTGGAACATAGGAGGCAGTCAATAATATTTTAATCATATGAAGCAAAAGGAATGCTTTGTAACCCCTATCCCAACCCAATTACCTTTGGCAAAGAATACTTGACAAACTGAGACTACATCTGTAATTAGAACTCATATTATTACAAGGTTTCAGGATTAAGTTAAACTGGTCTCTGTGCCTCTTTCTCTTAACTCTTCTAAGTATTTAGAAACAGGAGTAAATTTTAATAAATGCAAAGCTTGTGGACAAAAATGTCATCAATGTAACTATAGGGTTAAACTGCTTTGTTTTTGCTTCAGAGCCCTGCAAGAAAGGCACATTTGGAAGAGAATTTATGCCTGAGAGACTGTTACAAAAGTGGCCTGTCATACTCTTGAAGGGGAAGATGCTGACTTAAGCGAAATGACAATTTCATGTGCTGCACCTGAGGCTTAAAATCTCACCTGAAATCAAGTGAGAAGCCTATTTTCAAGAAGCAAAGAGACGCAGGTAGGTATCAGTGAGGCTCTGGTACCACGTGATTCTCAGCCCTGGCTGCACATGACAATCACCTGGGGAAACTGAAAACCATGCAGATACCTAACCCTCTAACCCTCAGGATTTTAAACAAAACCTCTGAGTTGAGCTTGGTAGCAGATTACAAAGTTCTGGTGTCACTTGTATACACTGCCAGGGCTGAGAACCCCTGGTTAGGTGAAGAAATAAAGGACCATTATGATATTTGAGCTGTTTGGGAGAGCTACATCAGACAATATTGCTGGCTTTTTACTTTGCAATATTAATAGCTGTCCTGATATGTAGGCTGCCAACAAATCTTATACAACATCCTTAGAACAACAGCTGACATTTGCGTTTTTGTCAGTTTCCAGAGGTACGTATATATTATGTTTAATTTTCAAAACTGCCCTTAATAACCAGAAAATATATTCATTTTTTCAAGGTTAAAAAAAGAATGAGCTCAGAAAACTCACTTAACTCACCCAAATTTCAGTCGGTTGGGTCCTTCTTTTTTGCCACTTATTTCTTCAATAATATATTAAGTATGTGGTATGTGATGAAGGCTTATGCGTTAACTAGTTCTGGCGGAGCCTGGTGGGCTGCCGTCTATGGCGTCGCACAGAGTCGGACACGACTGAAGCGACTTAGCTGCAGCAGCAGGATGCAGAATTCCAGGCAAGAGGAGGCTCCATGGCGACAGGAACATGGCATCAACAAACAAAGTGAAAGACCGTTTCCTGATGAGAGTTTTGTCCGAAGGTGCTGGGGTAAGGACCTTGTACAGGTTTGAAATCACTGGAACTAGAGTTCACTGCTCTCCTGGTCTCAGTTCCTGTCTTCAGCACTCATTCTCTTCTCTCTCCATCCCAGGCATTTAATCTCCATTTCAACACACAGTCTTTTTTGTTAGAGACTATGTTTTCCTGTCGTGGTGCCGACTACCCCTACACACATCCTTCAGGGACATCTTCACGCAAAGCGTTCAATTTTCTCGCAGCCACTATAAGAACATGTGACCAAGGGCTGGCCAATCCTGTGCCTGCTCACTCTGTTCAGTGATTGGTCTAAAATATGGGTGTTACCAGTATGGCCAACGTAGACCTTCGGCGTGATTTCATTCGAGGATCCCTGGAGACAGTGCATCTCTCTTCCTGGTGGATCATGAGCTGTGAGATGCCTTCTCTTTTGCCTCTTAAAGAGAGAGCTGACTGTCGCAGAAGACACTGACGTTAGCCGGCATAGAGAAGGGCCGACAAACAGAAGCAAGAGACGGAGAGAGTGAAATCTCGGACCATATTGTGCTGTGCCTTGAAACCAGCTGTCTTGGATTTCCCAATTACTTAAGACAATAAATTACTTATACTGCATCAAGATGTGTGAATTGTATTTGTCAGTTTTCCGACAGAAAATAATCTGGTCATTACACCATATGTCTCAATAAAGACTTGGAGCGTTTGAATGTGTTTCAGGTGAACAAGTTTTAGCTCAGAATGGGGCTGTTAATGCATACTTGAAAATCTTAAGGACCATTCCTCTGCAATCATAGCCTTTGGCCTTGGCTACAAAGGACATTTCTCAGAGCATCATGGAATGTGACCCTACATCAGTGCAGTACTTCTTGAGGTGCACTTCTGGACCAACAGCATCAGCATCACAGGGGAACTTGTTAGAAAGGCAAATTCTCAGGCCCTTTCTAGGACTTACAGTAGCAGAGACTCTAGGTGGAGCCTGGCAATCTGGGCTTTAACAAGCCTTCCAGGTGATCTCGATGCAAGCTAAAGATAGAGAACTACTACTGTAGAGTCCAAACATGTCCCTCTCTTTTAATCAGAGGTAGCTACAACATACACACAACTCTTCCTTGTCTAAAAATTTGCCAGACCTAGAGAATCTGAAAGTGTTTTAACCTGTTCCCGTTAATAATGACAATAAACAGTAAAAGTCATAGTAGCTGTGAGTTGAATGCTTCATTCAATGCTTCTAATAGACAATCATACCACTTTCTCTGCATATATTATTTCCTTTTTGACTGTTGGCACTGTGCACTTTTTTTGGTTTCAGTGTTTCCCCAAATGAATAATTCACAATACCCTGGAAACCGTTCCTGGATTAGGACTTAGGAGGTACATCTCTATATTTATTTGTGGGATGCATTTTTGTGGCCCTTTTTAGTCTTTCAAGAGAGAGAACATCATTTGAAAGAATCAGCGAGAAACTTCTGATGGTAAAACGAGACACTTTTGCAAGGAGGTTAGGGATAGAAAGTTTTTGCAAATAATTAATTATTTGCCTGTTATCACAAAAGCATGTCTAACCCAGGTGGAATGTTGCACAATTTACAAGCCATTTGTTTTCAGTAAGGCAACTTGAAGCTAGTAAAAGTACTCTGGTACTGTGGGGAGGGAATCATAAGTTATTTATTTAGTGGCGCTGATTGTTTTGAGCACTTGAAGGACTATTAGACAGATTCAACTGTAGTAGTTTCAAACGCTGATTCATATCAGCCAAATGGGCACCTTAAGAATTATCTAGGGGCTTGTGGAAAGTATGGTTTTCTGAGGTTCTGAGTCCAATGGTCTGGAAGAGAGCCCAGGAATCTATATTATATGCAAAGGCTTTGAAGCTAGATCAGGGTCCTCTCTAAATCAAGACCGTTGGTTTACAAACTATGCATTAGTTATTTGGAGGAACTGTCCTAAGGCCTATGGGCAATCCTTCAGTGAGGTGCCACTTTTATCTGTTTATATTCTGAATTTTAGTATAAGGTTTCATTTAAAGAAAGGAATATGCTATGATCTTTTAAAATCACTCTTTTGATTTACTCTTTTGCTTAATGTTGTAGGAGCTTTTGGACTGGAGTCCAGGCCTCTCTCTACCATTACAAGGCTCCTTCTGCCTGACCAAAGGGCCAACAAGGATCCAGGACTATTGAGGGGAAAAGAGTTTGCTCAGAACTGTCTAGCTTCTGGCTACAAAGCAGGTTTAGGGGTATGATAATATGATCAGGTCCTCTATGTCTTCTAACTTATGAACTCACCATTTAAAGGCTGGCTCTTTTTGAACTCGGCTTGTTCATTCACAGAAATCTGCAGAGAGGTGACGCTGACTCTGTTTCAGTTTGCTGAGGTCCAGTGAGTGACAACTAGAGAGAGAATGGTTTAAGTTGTCAGAGGCTTTGGGTTTAAAGTAGAGAAGCCTGAAACTGTCTTTCTTCTTCTATGGGGGATCTCCTATTGCTTCTGATTGTGCATCTTTTTGGTTTTAAGATTTTAAGACACAGGTTTTAAGATTCTTGTTATGGAAATAAAGAAGCACTATTTTATCTAACACAATATATCTAAACACTATTTTATAAAACTCTGAGGGGGGCAATTTATGATTATGAGACCTTGATACAGATTTTGGAGAAAAACTGAAAAGTATTCATTAACAAATATACATTTAAGGCATAGGCCGAGAAACTGAGGTTCATGGGAAAGCAAGGAAGAGATTGTGCAAACATGTACGTATAATATGTGTAGCACCAACTACCCTCACAATCACAGATAAAACACATTCTGTCTCATAGAGATTGTTTCTAAGTTTCCTTTGTAAATATGATGCAAGCAACAGGAAAAAAATATTGTATAATCCCCCTTACTAACTGGGATACAATCTGCTGATGGCTACATTTGTCCTTGTAATAATCCACAAAAGGCTGGTTTTGTGCTCAAAAGATGACCACAGAGTAACGTGATACTCCTTTTCATACAGAGCATAGAACTTTCATAGTTTTGTTTAGTTGTTTTATTTTTTTTTTAAGAAAAAACAAAAATAAAAACCTTTTTCTTTTCAAACCTGAAGTAAAGAATTAATAAGTTATTTTACCAAAAAATGTTCAAGTTCTTGCCCCAAACAGTTCGAAGTCAGGGTGTTAGGAACTGTGCCCCTATAGACAACATGTTCCATTATTACCTGAAAGAGGGGGTAATCAGGATTCTTCAGAGAAACAGAGCCAACAGGATGAGCATCTACAGAAAGAGATTTATTCTAAGAAATTGGTTCATGTAATTAGGAAGGTGGACAAGTATCAAGACTGCTGGGTGAGCTACAGACTATTGTTGAGTCAGAGTCAGTGGTGTAGTTCCTATTCTAATCCAAGCTGAGAATCAGGCCTTACAGGGTGTAGGGAGTGGATCTTTAATGGACATCTAGCCCAGCAGAGAATGATCAGACCTGGACATTAGAAAGACTCAAATGTTAAGTGATACTGTAGGGGGTGTTCTAAATTATACTCTTCAATCCCCATTATTAACAGAGTAAGGTCATGATAATATTTAAACTATTTTCTGTATACTTAGTATTCATGAGTTGGGCTTTAAATGGTTAGACACAACTTTTGAAATAAGCTTATGGAATCAAAACAAATCACTTTTGTCTTTAAACTGTCACAGAGCCAAGAAATACGATGTAAGAGGAAGGGTAAGAGGAAGACTTGTTTCCCTCATAGCACAGTAATTCAATTTTACTTTGACCTGTAATAGTAATACATTTTCCCTTCTAAGGGCCCCCCAACAGCATATTCCAGTATAGAGCCCACTATGTAGTCAGGGCGCTTGTATCTGACAAAATTATCTGTTGTTTTAGGAGATTATATCTAAACACCTATATTCTTTTGTGCCAGCTTCAGAAATCCTCATGCTGCCAGACTTTGAATGTGATGTAAGTATCAACCCCCAAATAAGGAACCAGATTCTGACAGAGCTATATAATCAAAAGTAATTTTCCTTTTGCAACCATTCCACAAAGAAATAGAAAACATTTGAAGTTCTTCAACTACTTCCACTGTCTTACATTAGTATTCGTTTTCAAGAGTTTTCATATGAAGCTAGGTCAAAGCCGAAATAATAATATCTTGCATCATTTTATTTTTTATTTTGGTACTTCTCCCCTAACTTACAGCCTGTCTCTTTCAATATTCCCACTATCCTTTCATTTTGCCTTCTGGGCAATCTTTTCTCAAATCAAAGAGCAGAATTTTCTTGTTATGTTTTAAATACTTTAGAGCCACCCCTGTATTTCTAGGCAACAGTATCATGAGCTCCAGTCTACACAAGGAAAAGCAGAACGTATAGGCTGAGGGATTTGGGAAAGGAAGTGAAGACGCCAGTGCTGGGATAACCCATCTGCTGCCTTTGACTTTGAAAATGAGTGAGCCCAAGGTGAAGACCGAGACAGGCCATATATAATAAAGGCATCTGGAAATTTTCAAACGGTGCAAATTTATCTTCCAATTAAAAATAGAACCTAAGTTTTAAAAAATAAGCCTTTGGAGAGGAAGTATCTCACCTCACCTCTAAACCAGAGCACAGCACATTCTAAGTTCAAAGATAGAGATACATCTGTGGTGCTTTTTAGAGGTGATAGAAGAGGTGATAGTTGAGGCTTTGCCTGGCTTTGCTGTACCAGTGCTACTGGGAAGCAGAAGAGGAAGGTTTAGGGCATTTTTTCATGCATCCAGAGGGCTGTGAGGGAAGATTTCATAGAGCAAGAGGTATTTGCCTTATGGCCTAGATCATATATTCTGTATACCGCTGCCAAAATTCTTTGACTAGGGAACTATGCAGCTGTAAGTACAGATGTGATCTGCCTGCCTAACACTCAAGATAGCTAGTGGCAGTCTCCTGTGTCTCAGCACCCTGCATAACCAGAAATAACGACAAAGCCAGCCTTCACTGCATACTTAATACTTCTTAGGCACATGGGTAAGTGCTTTGCATACATTATCTCACTGACTCTTCCAGGATATACAGTGAACTATCACCATGACCACTTTACACATGAGGAGATGAAGTTGAAACACATGAAGTATTTTGTCCATTCAGCTAGAGAGTGTGAGGAAAGGAATACAATTCCAACAGAACCAGTGACATAATCTGTGAGGCCCTCTGTTTATAAAGCTTATTATTTTCATTATTTCTAAAACTGTTTTTAATACAAAAAGCTACACATATTTAATGTACGTAATTTGATGTGTTTGGACGTAAGCCTATACCCACAAAATCATCACCTCCAAAATTTTTCTTGTGTCTCTTTGTTTTTGGTTGTGTGTATATATGGGTGTATACGTATTAACACTTGGCATGAGATCTACTTTGCTAACAAATGTTTAAGTGCTCACTCCTGCTATATTGTCAACTATAGGCAGAATGTTGTACAGCCAATTTCTAGAACTTATTCATTCTTGCATAACTGGGACATTATACATGTTGAACAACAACATCTCATTCTCCTTTTCTCCCAGCTTCTGACAAATGCCAATCTATTCTTCTTTCTATGAGTTTGTCTATTTTGGATACCGAAGTGGAATCATGCAATATTTGGCCTTCTATGACTGGCTTAGGAGCAAGCATCTTTTAATTTTAAGGCTGGAGTCAACATCTGCAGTGATCTTGGAGCCCAAGAAAATGAAGTCTGTCACTGTTTCCATTATTTCCCCATCGATTTGCCATGAAATTATGCAACTGGATGCCATGATCTTCGTTTTTTTAATGCTGAGTTTTAAGCCAGCTTTTTCACTCTCCTCTTTCACTTTCATCAGGAGAATCTAGTTCCTCTTTGCTTTTTGCCATAAGGATGATGTCATCTGCATATCTGAGGTTATTACTATTTCTCCCGGCAATCCTGATTCCAGTTTGTGCTTCATCCTGTTTAGCATTTTGCATGATGTACTCTGCATAGAAGTTAAATAAGCAAGGTGACAATATATAGCCTTTACGTACTCCTTTCCCAATTTGGAACCAGTCTGTTGTTCCACGTCTGGTTATAACTGTTGCTTCTTGACCTGTATACAGCTTTCTTAGGAGGCAGGTAAGGTGGTCTTGTATTCCCATCTCTTGAAGAATTTTCCACAGTTTGTTGTGATCCACAGTCAAAGGCTTTAGCATAGTCAATGAAGCAGAAGTAGATGTTTTTTTCCAGAATTCTCTTGCTTTTTCTATGATCCAACGGATGTTGGCAATTTGATCTCTGGGTCCTCTGGCTTTTCAGATCCAGCTTGAAAATCTGGAAGTTCTCAGTTCATGTATTGTTGAAGTCTGGCTTGGAGAATTTTGAGCATTACATTGCTAGCATGTGAGATGAGTGCAATTGTGTAGTAGTTTGAACATTCTTTGCCATTGCCTTTCTTTGGGATTGGAATGAAAACTGACCTTTTTCCTGTAGCTTTGTTATATATTTTGAAATGAAAGAAGTGTGATGGCCCCAGCTCTGCTTTTGTTTCTCAAGAATTACTTTGTCTATTTGTGGTCTTTTGTGATACCACATGAAATTTTGGATTAGTTTTTTCTTTGCCCAAGAATAATGCCATTGGGATTTTGATTTGGGATAGTATTGGATCTTTAGATCACTTCAGGTAACATGGACATTTTAAAAGCAATAATTATTCCAGTCCATGAATGTTGGATGTATTCTCATTTATTAAGTTTCTTTAATTTCTTTTATCAATGTTTTATAGTTTTCAGCATACAGACCTTTTAACACCTCGGTTAAATTTATTCCTGGGTATTTCATTCTTTTTGAGACTATGATAAATAGAATTGTTTTCTTCATTTCCTTCTTGGATATTTTATTGTCATTGTGTAGACGTAAAACTGATGTTTGTATGTTGATCTTTTACCCTGCAACTTTACTGAATTTGTTTGTTAGTTTTAACAGGTGTGTGTGTGTAACATTTTGAGTTTTCCATGCATAAAAGTGTGTTATCTGCAAACAGAGATAATTTTATTTCTTCCCTTCTGATTTGGCTGCCTTTCATTTCTTGATCTTGCCTAATTGCTCTGGTTAGGAATTCTAGTGCACTATATTGAACAGAAGTAGCAACAGTGGGCATCCATGATTTGATCCAGATCTCTGAGGAAAAGTCTTCAGCATGTTATCATTCAGTGTAATGCTAACTGTGGGCTTGTTTTACATGGCCTTAATTATGTTGAGTTAAATTCCATCTATGTCTCCTTTGTTGAGTGTTTCTATTATAAAAGTGTGAGTTAGTCAAATGCTATATTTTGCCTCTATTGAGATAATCATATGATTTTTATTCTTTGTTATGTTAATATGATAGATAGTATTTACCGATTTGCATATGTTGAACAATTCTTGCCCCCTAGAAATAAATCCCACTTGATCATGGTGTATGATTCTTTTAATGTTCTGTTGAATTTGGTTTACCTAGTATTTTGTTTGAGATTGGCTGCATTTATGTTCATCAAGGATATTGGTCTGTAATGGTCTTACTTTTATTTTCTTAGAGTGTCCTTATTGGCTTTGCTATGAGGGTAATGCTGACCTAGTAAAATGAGTTTGACTCTAATAAGAATTGTTGCTAATTCTTCTTTAAATGTTTGGTAGAACCCACCAAACAGGCTCAGTGGAACCATCTGATCCTGAGATGGTGGTTGCCATTGTTGTTGTTGGGAGGTTTTTGATTATTGATTTAAAGTTCTTATTTGTTATTGATATGTTCAGTTTTCCATTTCTTCATGATTCAGTCCAGGTCACTTGTATATTTCTAGGTATTTATCCACTTTTTTTTTCTAGGTTATCTAATTTGTTGGCATATAATTGTTCATGGTAGTCCTTTTGAACCCTTTTATTTCTGTCACATCAGTTGTAAAGTTTCCTTCTTTATAAAATTTTATTTATTTGGTCTTCTCTTTCTTTTTTAGTTAGTACAACTAAAGGTTTGTCAATTTTTTTTGTCTCTTCAAAAAGCCAACTCTTTATTTCAGTGATTTTTTTAATATTGCTTTTATAGTCTATTTCAGAGAAGGCAATGGCAACCCACTCCAGTACTCTTGCCTGGAAAATCCCATGGATGGAGGAGCCTGGTAGGCTGCAGCCATGGGGTCGGGAAGAGTCGGATACGACTGAGCGACTTCACTTTCACTTTTCACTTTCATGCATTGGAGAAGGAAATGGCAACCCACTCCAGTGTTCTTGCCTGGAGAATCGCAGGGATGGCAGAGCCTGGTGGGCTGCCGTCTATGGGGTCGCACAGAGTCGGACACGACTGAAGCGACTTAGCAGCAGCAGCATAGTCTATTTCATTTATGTCTTCTGTGATTTTTGTTTCCTTCCTCCACTAACTTTGCACTTGATTTCTTCTTCTTTTTCTAGTTCCTTGAGATTTAAAGATAGGTTGTTTATTTTAGAGCTTTCTTATTCTTAAATGTATATAAACTGCGTTCTTCAGGTTGAAGCAGACAACAACATGAAAGCCTATGATAGTATAATACTCACTGGTAAGGGTAAATATACAGACAAATATGAAAAACAGTAATACTGGTTTGTAAATCACTTTTAATTTTAATGTAAAAGTTAAAGCACAAATGTATTAAAATAAATTGTATACACAAAATTTGATAATAGGTTTATAACATTAAAATGTAATCTCAACATTAATAATATAATGAGTTATTTTTTCCACCTCTACTGATCTGTAGTTCTGGCCATTTATTTGCCATCCTGTAAGTCTCTAAGAGAAGATATTCATCTCTAAATTAGAGATCAGTGTTTTATAGCTGAGGTATTTTTGTTCTGGTAATTGTGAAATTTTCCAGTGCAGACATGGTAAGGTTTCATGAGATATACTGAAGTGTATCTGCCCTTGAGCTTTCTGAAAGTGAGGTGCTGTATAAGTCAAATCAGGTATTAACATCGTCACAACTTTATGTGATAGCATAACCAGCAGCAGCTGGTAGCAGCAACCAGCAGCAGTCTTCCCTGAAAGTGTTTATTCTCATCTAGGCATGATCATGCATTTATGAGTTGATATTTAAATGTGACAAGGCTCATTTTTAACTTTATTTGAAAATAGTAAATTGTTAGTGGTTTTATATTTCCATTTCTGTTGCAGAGGGGCCACAACTGGTATATACTGTGGTCCAGACATGCATATTACTGAAATATGTCTGTTGTTTTATAGCTATGGCTTGAAGACCTCTTACATTGCTAATGGGATGAAGTTATATGCTCTCCTTTAGTTTCAGATGTGTAGTGGCTCTCTTATCAGTTGTGGAGTCTAAAAAAACATGCAAGAAGTCATTGGTGAACAGTTGTTCCAAGTAGGTTACTCTTCTATACTTTCCTCTTACTCTTATTTTTTTTTTTATTTACATATATTAAGCCTCTGTGGGTCAAAAATCTCTCATTGGGGCTAGGTTGGCTCCAAGGAAGGTAAGACTTTTGAAAACAATTATATCTCTCAAACTTTGTAGAGTGGGAGCCAGAAGATAGAGAGGAAGATAGAGAAAGTCAGGAAGAAAAGGAAGGTGGTAATTACATAAATGAATTAGACAGGAGATAAGGAAGATTTCAGAGGAGACAAGGGATCTATCAATCAATTTTCTCTCTCTTTGAAAAACATAGCAATGTGATTTATGTCTTTTAAATAGCGTCTAAACAGTATTCTATTCTTCTAAATTTAAAAAAGCTGAAAAATAAAGAAAAAGAAACAGACTAACTTTTGTACTAAGTACACCTTAGCAACGAGATAACCCTGGGTAGGAGGAAAGAGGTGGAGGAATAGATTTTTTAAAACAGCAGTATTCTTAGTTTTGTTTTATAATTGAGCCGTGAGTTAAAATTTTTGAATTGGTTACTAAAGGAATCTATTACTGGCTTTATTGCCATGATCAAATATTCTAGACATACTTATGCTTAAGGTTTCAATTTTACAGAAACCACTTTCAATTGCCATCACTGGAAGAGATTAGTTTATGAGACGTGAGCAAACTCAATTTGAAAAAAAGTTTTTTTGAGCTCTTATTCTGTATATAGAACTGGGCATCATGAAGCATACAAAGAAAAGAAGACATCACGACCGGGCATATCATCAGCACATGTGGAACAATTAAAGGCAGCTGAGGCAGCTCATGGTGGGACTCGAGTGTGGCATCACTGTTAGCACTTAGGGAGATAAGAGGAAGGAACAATTGTCTCAGGTAGAGCAAAGCTTAAACAAATGTTAAAAGAGTAAAAAGATTTCAAATAAGTCACAAGGGAAAGAAGACTTTCCAAACTCAGGCATGAAAAAGACGGCAGGGAAAAGAAAGAGTTGGGATGAATTGAGGAAGTAACATTGACATATATACATATACTATCACGTGTAAAATAGGTAACTAGTGGGAAGCTGCATATAACACAGGGAGCCCAGCCTGGTGCTCTGTGCTGACCTACAGGGGTGGGATGGGAGGGGGGAGGGAGGCTCAACAGGGAGGGAATATATATATATGATTGATTTTCATTGTTGTAGGGCAGAAACCAGCACAATATTGTAAAGCAATTTTCTGCCAATTAAAAAATAAATAAATAAATAAAGATGGATTGACATAAAAAGTAGCCTTGGGCCAATCTGGAGATGGGTAGATCAGACCTGAGTTTACAGGGCAAAGCGAAGATTACTGCTGGAACTCTTAGAGGATATGAACCAGAGAAAAGGGGGAAATGAAGTTATGTGTGCATAGGAAACATTTATTAAATGCCTAATGTGTGCTGGGCACCACTTTAACATTTGGAGTTACAAAAACAAGTAGGATTTTATACTCCAGAATCTCACTATCTTGTAAAAGAAACAAACATGTAAGTCAATAATCACAAAATTAGTGTAATATACACAATAATGGAGGTTTTAAGATCTTCTAGGGGCAATAAGAAAGGGTATCATCTACATTGGAGTTGCTAGAAATAAATGTAATCTCTTTCCCATTATAGCGTTCAGATCAGAAACTTGGATTCAGGCACTTCTGTGTAGATGTAAAGGGAAAAATCCTAAATGCCAAAGATTTGAACTGTCCTTCTTGCAAATCAAGTTTTAGTGTCTTCTGACTTAAAAGCAGTGGTCATTTCATTGGATGTGTTCAGCCTTAGCATCACCACTGACAATTCAGTGGTTTGACAAACTTAGGAGGGAGAAAAAAGACCTGGAATCAAAGAATGTTTTCAATTCTTTAGGATGCATTTACAATAGAACACACCCCCATTTAGAGCAACATAAGCTCTGCAGGCTCAAGCTTTCAATCCATTTGAAAGCCAAATGGATTGTTTGAGAGAATGTGGTTTCTGCTGATAATTGGAAGAAGGATAAGAAGGTTATAAACAATGGGCTGAAAAGTAAGTAATGTTTAGGGAACAATTTTACTCGGTATCTCTACTTCTTATAATTAAGTCTCAGCTCAGTAATTTGTTTGGAACTCAATTTTCAGTAATTTTTTGCAAGTCATAGGATGCTAGGTCTATGGGTATGCTAGCTGTGTTAAACTAACCTACTGAAGTTATAGCTGAAGAAATTTAGAAAAGGCATGCTGCTGCTAAGTCGCTTCAGTCGTGTCCGACTCTGTGCGACCCCATAGACGGTAGCCCACCAGGCTCTCCCGTCTCTGGGATTCTCCAGGCAAGAACACTGGAGTGGGTTGCCATTGCCTTCTCCTAGAAAAGTCATGAAAAAGTTTTAACTATTGCGTACTATCTACATTGGAAAACTGTTGTCATATGGAAGTAAGGAGAAATGGGTCACTTTGTCTGTAGTTCAGTTCAGTCGCTCAGTCGTGTCCGACTCTTTGCGACCCCATGAATTGCAGCACGCCAGGCCTCCCTGTCCATCACCAACTCCCAGAGTCTACCCAAACCCATGTCCATCAAATCAGTGATGCCATCCAACCATCTCATCCTCTGTCGTCCCCTTCTCCTCCTGCCCTCAATCCTACCCAGCATTAGGGTCTTTTCCAATGAGTCAACTCTTCGCATGAGGTGGCAAAAGTATTGGAGTTTCAGCTTCAACATCAGTCCTTCCAATGAACACCCAGGATTGATCTCCTTTAGGATGGAATGATTGGATCTCCTTGCAGTCCAAGGGACTCTCAAGAGTCTTCTCCAATACCACAGTTCAAGAGCATCAATTCTTCGGCGCTCAGCTTTCTTCACCGTCCAACTCTCACATCCATACGTGACCACTGGAAAAACCATAGCCTTGACTAGACCTACTTTTGTTGGCAAAGTAATGTCTCTGCTTTTAAATACATTATCTAGGAGCCCCCCCAAAATAAAGTCTGACACTGTTTCCACTGTTTGCCCATCTATTTCCCATGAAGTGATGGGACCAGATGCCATGATCTTAGTTTTCTGAACGTTGAGCTTTAAGCCAACTTTTTCACTCTCCTCTTTCACCTTCATCAAGAGGCTCTTTAGTTCTTCTTCACTTTCTGCCATAAGGGTGGTGTCATCTGCATATCTGAAGTTACTGATATTTCTCCCGGCAATCTTGATTCCAGCTTGTGTTTCTTCCAGCCCAGCATTTCTCATGATGAACACTGCATATAAGTTAAATAAGCAGGGTGACAATATACAGCCTTGACGTACTCCTTTTCCTATTTGGAACCAGGCTGTTGTTCCATGTCCAGTTCTAACTGCTGCTTCCTGACCTGCATACATGTTTCTCAAGAGACAGGTCAGATGGTCTGGTATTCCCATCTCTTTCAGAATTTTCCACAGTTTATTGTGATCCACACAGTCAAAGGCTTTGGCATAGTCAATAAAGCAGAAATAGATGTTTTTCTGGAACTCTCTTCCTTTTTCGATGATCTGGCAGATGTTGGCAATTTGATCTCTGGTTCCTCTACCTTTTCTAAAACCAGCTTGAACATCTGGAAGTTCACCGTTGATGTATTGCTGAAGCCTATCTTGGAGAATTTTGAGCATTATTTTACTAGCGTGTGAGATAAGTGCAATTGTGCAGTAGTTTGAGCATTCTTTGGCATTGCCTTTCTTTGAGATTGGGATGAAAACTGACCTTTTCCAGTCCTGTGGCCACTGCTGAATTTTCCAGATTTGCTGGCATATCGAGTGCAGCACTTTCACAGCATCATCTTTCAGGATTTGAAATAGCTCAACTGGAATTCCATCACCTCCACTAGCTTTGTTCGTAGTGATGCTTTCTAAGGCCCACTTGACTTCACATTCCAGGATGTCTGGCTCTAGATGAGTGATCACACCATCGTGATTATCTGGGTCGTGAAGATCTTTTTTGTATAGTTCTTCTGTGCATTCTTCCCACCTCTTCTTAATATCTTCTGTTTCTGTTAGGTCCATACCGTTTCTGTCCTTTATCGAGCCCATCTTTGCAGGAAATGTTCCCTTGGTATCTCTAATTTTCTTGAAGAGATCTCTAGTCTTTCCCATTCTGTTGCTTTCCTCTATTTCTTTGCACTGATCGCTGAGGAAGGCTTTCTTATCTCTCCTTGCTATTCTCTGGAACTCTGCATTCAGATGGGATATTGGCAATTTGATCTCTGGTTCCTCTGCAGACGTTACA
Source organism: Giraffa tippelskirchi (assembly GCF_054371585.1). Classification (NCBI taxonomy): domain Eukaryota; kingdom Metazoa; phylum Chordata; class Mammalia; order Artiodactyla; family Giraffidae; genus Giraffa; species Giraffa tippelskirchi. Next base: position 19,683,282 of record NC_137283.1, on the reverse strand, counting down.
ATAAATTCAGTATTCATTCATGTATTCATTCACTCACTAAATTTTACTGAGTATTTTCCATTGACGAGACATTGTGTTGGTTTCTTGTTAAAATTTTAGGATTGCGCAAGTTTCGTCTTTTTGTTAAATTGAAATGTAGTGGATTTACAATGTTTTGTTCATTTCAGGTGTACAAGTACAGCAAAGTAATTCAGTTATGCATATATATGAAAAAGAAAAGTGAAACTATTAGTGACTCAGTCATATCTGATTCTTTGAGTCCCCATGGGCTGTAGCCCACCAGGCTCATCTGTCTGTAGAATTTTCTATGCAAGAATACTGGAGTAGGGAACCATTCCCTTCTCCAAGGGAATCTTCCTGACCCAGGGATTGAACCCACGTCTCCTGCATTGCAGGTGGATTCTTTATCATCTAAGCCACCAGGGCACCCACACATATATATGTATATGTGTATATTCTTTTTTCTAATCTATTCCACTATAGGTTACTACAAGATATTGAATGTAGTTCCCTGTGCTATACAGTAATTTCTTGTTGCTTATTTTATATATAGTATTGTGCATCTGTTAATTTCCTCTTCCCTATTTATCCCCCACTTCCCAATTTGGTAAGCATAAGTTTGTTTTCTGTGTCTGTAAGTCTGTTTCTGCTTTGTTCCTTTGTACTGTCCTTTTCTTTTACATTCTGCATATAAACGATATCATACAATGTTTGCCTTTCTCTGTCTGACTTACTTCATTTAATATGATAATCTTTAGGTCCATGTTTCATCTTTGAAATCCCATTAAGCAGTTTGAAATAGTGTTTTGTAGTAATAATAAAGCTAGCTAAAACTTATTATACACTTACTGTGTGGTAGGCTCTTTTTAAAGTATTAACTCGTTAAATAATCATATATATTTTGTGAGTATATTATTATTTTTGTCTTTCTTTTACAATTGAAGCAACTGAAGCTCAAAGAAGTAAGAGACTTGCCAAGATCACAGAGCCATACAGTATTCCAATTCAGGTAGGCAGAATCTAAATATTTTGATAAATATAATATGCATCTTTTTCAACAATCAACAAGAATGTATTGAGTATATCCACTGACGTGTGAACCTTTCCAGAGCAAAGACTTTTCCTATGTTATCTCCTTATGCTCAACAACTAGCAAGGAAAGCCATTATTAGATATTTGCGTGTGTGTGTGTATGTGTGTATGTGTATGTGTTAAGTGGCCTCAGTCATCTCTCTTTGCGACCCTATGGACTGTAGCCCACCAGGCTGTCCATGGAATTCTCCAGGAAAGAATACTGGAGTGGATTGCCACACCCTCCTCCAAGGGATATTCCTGACTCAGGGATTGAACCTGCATCTTTTTACATCTCCTGGATTGGCAGGCGGGTTCTTTACCACTAGTGCCACCTGGGAAGTCCTTATTAGATATTTATTTAATGTTATTGCATATATACATCAAGGAATACTAAAAATATAGAAGATACGGTTCTACTTCAACATATTTATAGCCTAAATACCACTGTAACTAGATTTTATAGTCATTAACAAAAAGTTTTCAAAATTTGGAAATAAGGCAAAAGTATATATAATATGTCCACTGAAAGTTATGCTGCTTCATTGTGTAATAGGCCCACCCAAGCATTATCTCATTCTCTAGGAAACATACCGGTGTTTGAATTTGTTACTTATTGAAATTAATTACATGCAAATACTGTGAGCTTACATATTGACTTGTAGATTTCTCTATGGTAGACAAGATGACCCCAATGGTTATGGCTTTCTTGTTCTGTAGGACACTAACTGGTTTTCCTTGTAACTGCAGTCTAACATTGATTTTTCTAATACTTTGAAATAAATATTCAGTTCCTTAAATAATCTTGGGAGCAACTTGATCATCTTGTTGTTGTTGTTTAGTCACTAAGTCGTGTATGGGTCTTTGTGACCCATGGACTGTAACTCACCAGGCTCCTCTGTCCATGGGATTTACCAAGCAAGGATATTGGAATGGATTGATTTCATTCTCTAGGGGATCTTCCCAACCCAGGGATCAAAGCTGGGTTTCTGACATTGCACTTATTTTTTGCTCTTACACTACTAAAATTTTCTCAAATGCAATTCTGTATGGTGAACCACATGAAGACTCCAAAATTTATTAAAATTACAGGAAGAAACTAGACTGTTCTGAAAGATGCTTACTGTATGATTGTGGAGAAAAGATATGACTGCAAGTGTACACAGTGGTGAACTTTGACGTAACTAGCTGGGAAGTGGGAAGAAGTGAGTCTTCAACAACTAGTCAGTCTTGCTATCCTTTGACTTTATGGCCCTTATCAGAGTGAATGCTGTTAGACTTACTCTTGAGTATAGAAATCATGTCACATCCATCTTTGTATCCCTTTGGCCTGAGAGGGTGCCTTGATGTTTATGCTTTCAGGAAATGATTGCTGAGTCAATGTCCCAGTTAATGCCAATTTGAGCTTTGTGTAAATCCTTTAGTCCTATTTTACTCTCTCACACACACAAAAAGAAGACATGGAACCATTTTTGCATACTGACTGAAAGCTGGTAATGTCATGGAGAATTAAATAGAGATACTATAGCTGTTAAAATAGCCATAGATTTAACAATGCAGAAGAAAAGATTATAACATTAGATGGGACAGAGACCACATAATAGTTCCCTTGAAAGTATGGTATCACTCTACTTTTTACAAAGGGAGACAAAGAGAATTAGTATCACAGCCATTGAATAAAATAAATTTGATGATATCATCATCACTGCAATTAAGAAAGACAATTCTTAAAGAAGCATGACAGAGAGAAAGAGAGAGGAGGGAAATAGAGAAGCATGAGAGAGAAAATACGAAGAAATAAAAACATTACCCAGGATTAATTCTTACCCTGGGCACATAGTATATGCAGCATCTGAAATCGCCTAATTCATCTCTGTCTGTTACTCTGATTTGGATGATAGAGTAGCTCAGTTAAATTGAAATTGAGTTAACTTGACAACCAAAGACTGGCATTGTTACTGGCTGAAAATCATTAATTTTGATGTGATAAACTCCTTTCTAATGGGGGCATTTTTTATTACCTCTGGTGTTTTTTTGTTTCGGTGACTTTTTCCAATAATGTCAATATTTCAAGTATGCCAGAGGAGAAACAAAACAACCATATACTCTTTTCTCCATTATTATTATATTTAAAAACTTCTTGCTTCCCTTGTTTGCTTAATGTAAAATGAAAAATCAACAAGGTTAAGAACAACAAATTGTGATAGTAATGTATTGATTAATTCAGAAGTTTTATCAGCATATAAACATGGAAATAAGTAATGAAATATACTAAACTTGGATATCAGGCAGAAGTTAAAACCTACTGGGAATACAACCCAGTCATCTGACAATGCCTTAATCAGTAAATATCTTCCTTTGGGAGCCTGCTGTATGAATAGTGTCTTTGTACCAGAAATTCAAAGAAGCATTTCTTGTATAGGCACAACGGATCACAATCTTGGCTGCATATTGTCATCTCCAGAACTTTATATGTATATATATAAATTTATATATATATACATGCACGTATGTATATTGGGCTTCCCAGGTAGCCCATTGGGTAAAGAATCCACCTGCAATGCAGGAAATGCAGGAGACACCAGTTAGATCCTGGGTCGGGAAGATCCCCTGGAGGAGAGCATGACAACCCACTCCAGTGTTCTTGTGTGGAGAATCCCATGGACAGAGGAGCCTGGCAGGCTATAACCCTTAGGGTCGCACAGAGTTGGACACAACTGAAGTGACTTAGCATGCATGCACATATGTAAGTTAACCCTATGTACATATTTTATATATATATATATATATATATATGATTATTCCTAGAGATTTGTATTTGATTGGTGTGTGGTGCATCTGGATAATGGAATTTATCAAAGATCCGCAGGTGATTTACCATGAGGATAACACGCTAACTGAATGACAGCTTGTCTTAAAATGTGTTCAGCTATCAACTCTGAAGAGTAGACTCAAAAATATTAAATGAGAATCCTTCACTCCAACATGATGGTGAGCAGGTCACCTCTTGGTAACCTGATAGACTGGCAGTGGCTGCCTGGAATGCAGTATTAAAAAAGACATTAAAGCCACCTGTTACCTTAGGAGGACATGGTGTTCTGATGTACTAGGGACAGGAAGAGTAAACTCCATATATTGCTCATCCCTGATTTTGCAAAAATATATATGTTTATACTTAATTCAGATGACTTAATAAGTGACCTCAATTCAGCAAAGAATCAGCACCTTCTTCTTCCCCTAATTTCAATTTTGTGAGGCAAAAGTGCTCTTTGTCCTGCTTCTTTTTTGCTTCCTCTTTCTCTGTTTTCACAATTTCAGCCTTGACTAGGTGGTGATAGAAAATATTGATTAAAAGGGCTCATGTTGCTTCCTTAAGACTGAACTTCTTGAAGTCAGAAATTGTGTTTTATAATCTTTGTATCCACAGCACCTAAAATGGGGTTTGGTATGTGGGTGCTAATATAAACAATCAGTCATTCAAATGGCTTCACTCAAGACCACTTTTTCAAACACATATCTTCTAATCTTTAAGGACCACTTCTACATTTTAAAAACTATCCTTATTCTATCTCTTCCTCTGTGTTTAGTTATTACGGCATTGTCTTGGTGGGGCTGGATGGAAGGTGTCTTTGGTTGGAAAAGCTTTATTTTTAGTCTGATAATCTTCCTGTACTCTTTCCTGTGTGTCCTGTCACACTGCATCTTAAGACTGTCTGCCTGTGGGGCAGGTTGTATGTGACAAAGATGGCGGCCACATCATCTCCCATTGCTTATGCTCCCCTGCTATGTGACCTGGCAGTCCTGCACCAAGAGGTGGGGTTTATTCCTCCACCAACTTAAATCTAGACATCTTCTATACTACTTTGATGAATAGATATGGTGGAAGTAATTCTGTGCTTATTTCTTGAGCATAGCCCTTAGCTGTCCTGGCAGCTTCGTATGTCTCCTTCATGGAAGCCAGCAATATTGTAAGATTTGTGTCTACCCTGAGGCACCAGGCTAGTGTGGAAATGCAATGTGGTGAGAGATAGAGAGAGATGCCAAGAAGCACCAAGGTACCAGCTGTGTAGATGAAGAGACCTTGGCTGTGGTTCCTCCAGTCCTGGCCACCAGCTGATGCCGCATGGTTCAAACTGCCCATCTGAGCCTTTCCTAATATCCTTCCCACAAGAGTCTGAGCAAAACAAAAATTAATAAAATATTTTTAATTCACTAAGTGGTACTTGGTATGCAGTAATAGCCAACAGGGACAGATTCTGATCAATTCATATCAACCACGGTAGTCCCTCCACGATGCTGTACTTTCTGCTAACTGGCCTCTACTTGAAGACAAGTTTCAAATCATCAGAGCTTGACCACATGGCCAACATGTTTCTAGATGCTACTTAGTGCTCTGGGGTGACCTAAATGGGAAGGAAATCTAAAAAAGAGGGAATATATGCATACATATAGCTGATTCACTTAGCTGTACAGCAGAAATGAACACAACATTGTAAGGAAACTGTTTCATAAAGATTAACTTAAACAATATTTATAGATTCAAAGAGGTCTCTTTGACTTTCAGCTATATCTTATGTTGGGTGAATGACTTTGGACATAACATTTTTCTTTCCTGATCTTCGGTTTTCTCATTTTGTGAAATGAATACGAGATAATAATGGCGCATGCATGCTAAGTTACTTCCGTTGTGTCTGACTCTTTAACCCCATGGACTGTAACTCACTAGGCTTCTCTGTTCATGGGATTTCCCAGGCAAGAATACTGGAGTGGGTTACCATACCTTCCTCCATGGAATCTTGGTGACCCAGGTATCGAACTTTGCATCTCTTACACCTCCTGCATTGGCAGGCGGGTTCTTTACCACTAGTTCCACCTGGGAAGCCCCAGATAATAATGGTGATGGTCGTTCAGTCATGTCCAACTCTTTGTAACCCCATGGACTATAGCCTGACAGGCTCCTCTGTCCATGGGATTCTCCTGGTAAGAATACTGGAGTTGGTAGCAATTTCCTTCTCCAGGGGATATTCCTAATCCAGGGGTCAAATCCAGGTCTTCTGCACTGCAGGCAGATTCTTTACTGTCTGAACCACCAGGATTATTGAGGTTTAAACAGATGTTTAAAACCACTGGGCAGAGCGCTTAGCTTGCTTAAAGTGTCTAGTACATGGGACTTGTTAAAAACTGCAAAATATTAATAATACCAGTTTTCTGCTTCTTCTTTTGTTGTTGTTGTTGTTGTTTCAATAATTATTGGCTGGGCAGCAATGTTTCACGGAGAAGGCAATGGCACCCCACTCCAGTGTTCTTGCCTGGAGAATCCCAGGGATGGCGGAGCCTGGTGGGCTGCTGTCTATGGGGTCGCACAGAGTCGAACACGACTGAAGCGACTTAGCAGCAGCAGCAGCAATGTTTCATGTTTCTTCCTAACTGTATCCCCCTTACTCTGAGACACTCATATTCTCAGAGTTTGGAAATATTGCCTCTTCAAAACTTCAGCCCATGATGGTTCTTTAGTGAGTACCAAGCATGGCTCCCTGTCCCCATCGTTTTAGGTGAGAAGGCAGATCTCTCAAAAGAGATTGCCTTTGAATAGGTCCTCCCCAAGGCAGCAGCAGATTCTCTCCTCTCTGATTTTCTCTTCTTTATTGTTTCATGGAATTTCCCCTTCTTTCACAGATGTGGAATGAGGGAGGAAATGGTTATGTTTAATATGTCAAAGTTATGGCTGGCATTTAAATTTATAACTACCATTGGATGTAGAAGCTATGGGGACAAATCAACGGCATTCAAAAGCAAGTGCTTCCTGAACTCTCTATCTGGTATTGTTAGCTGTTATTTTAAGTATCTGATTTCCTCAGCAGACTGTGGGTCCCTTAAAGTCGGGCAATGCTCTTTTCTTCTTGCACATAGAGATAGACATGTTACAATTCTGAGTATATTAGATATTTATTTGAATACAAGACACACAAGTGAATAGAGAAAAGGTGGCTAAGAGTGGCTAATGATGTTTTAGATATTCACAAATTATTTTCTTTAAAATATAGTCTCTAAAGCACCATCTTAATAAAGACAGGCAGGATTACCATAGTAAACAGACACAGAATATATCAGTGCTCATTCAAAGGTGATGTCCTGGTCAGTGGGTGGTGAATGAAACACCTAGGCCCTTTTCATTTTGTGGCTCCATCATCATTCAGAGTTATGTCTGTACAGCCTGTGTAGCAGGAGACCCACCTACTTGCTTGAAATCACCAGCCACAAAACACATCACTTCTGCTCCACTGAGTAGAAACTAGCCATATAACCTCACCTAAATCCAAAAGGTAAAATTCATGGAGGCAGATGGTTTGGGTGTTCTTCATGTAGCGAATGCCCTGTGTCATGTTTAGCACCATTTCATTGTTGTTCAGTCACTCAATCATGTCTGACTCTTTGCAACCCCAAGGATTGCAAGATAGTAGGTTTCCATCTTATGAGTGGCTTATGATGGCTTTACCATCTTATAAGTTTGCTCAAACTCATGTCCACTGAGTCAGTGATGCCATCCAAGTTTAGCACCATACTTGTCCTCTACCCACTGATATCAGTGGCAACCCCCAACTTCACCAGTTGTGACTCCAAAAAAAAGTCTCCAGATGTTGCAAAATGTCTCCTTGAAATTGCACTTCATATGGTTAACAGCTGGTGACCAGCAGAATTTCTTGACCCTGTCTTACAGAACAACAGATTAGGGAACTGAGTGTTAAAAACTCCTTAGCTTGTAAACTGCCTTCACTGACTATATGCACCTTAGTTATTTTGCTTCTTTTCTTTTTTCTCTTTCTTTAATTGCATACCCTCCAAGCCTCAGGTAGCCTAGGTAGCCTATTGCAAGACTTCTTAACCACCCCATAGACATTGCCTTCAACATATGGGTAGCTATAGTAATGGGGGCTTAAATTGTTTTTTTCAGGAACTTGGAGTCAGCTCTTGTCCAGTTTAAGTCAGCTAAGACTGGTTTGGACAACTGACACTAAAACTAGGCCTGTACAATGATGAATAACCTTTTGATGTCACAGAGCCAAAAACTCCACCCTCAGATAATACAAAACACCTCCATTTTTGAACACTTACACCATGAAGAGGCATGTAGCTCAGGTACACCTGCATGGAACACCAGTTACCTCACCTTTTCTCTACCTCCCATCAACCTTCCCCGTGCTTAAGACCACCTGCTTCTTTATCCCATAAATATTCCCAACCCCTTGCCTTCAGGCAGTTGGATCTGAGGCTTTCCTGTATCATCATTTGACTGCCTTGTGAATAAACTCTTTCTCTGCCACAAACTTCAGCATCTCAGTGTTTGGTTTGCTGTGCATCAGGCGAATGAACCTGGTTCAGTAACACCCTGGGGTATAAAATCACTCATGTTTAACAACCTCTAGACATGCCCAATATGCACTAGTGGAATAGGGGTAGGATAATCACCATAAAAACTTACATTCAAAAAGAGAAAGCTATAAGGCAGTAATCAGTCTGGTCCATTGCCATGATGGATCTTGGGAACAGGCAGTGAAGACGCCTGGCAGTGAAGAAAGTACCTTGACTAGAATCATCATATCTTCCTTTTGTTCTCTGGGAAGAACTCCCTCTGGGATGCTCTTCCTTGCCTGTTTCCCTCCTGGCTATATCTTAAGTGCACACAGGTGCCCTTATGGAGCTTCTGTAGCCTGCTTGCTGCTGGTGCAAGTTTTGAGCCCCTGGGATGTTTTATGACTTGAGCGGTTAAAGACATCTTTATGTCAGGCTTGTGCTTTCACTGCAATGCAATTCTCTTAAAAACTTAGTAGACTTTTGATCTATTTGCTTCTAGAGAGTTCTAGAAGCAACAACAATGTCCTAAGCTTTTGCCTAGATGCATCCTCTATATTTCTTTTCTTCTTTGTACACATGTCCCTTTCTCCTAAATTAATGGCACTTACCTTGAGGCTATCTGAAATAAAAGGCTTGGGTAGATATATAAAAATCTTTATCTTTGGCACAAGGCTGAGTTCCTTTATTTTAAGTGACTACAAGACCTTTTAGAACTAACACCCAAAAAAGATGTCCTTTTCATTGTAGGGGACTGGAATGCAAAAATAGGAAGTCAAGAAACACCTGGCGTAACAGGCAAGTTTGGCCTTGGAGTACAGAATGAAGCAGGGCAAAGGCTAATAGAGTTTTGCCACGAGAACGCACTGGTAATAGCAAACACCCTGTTCCAACAACACAAGAGAAGACTCTACACGTGGACATCATCAGATGGTCAACACCGAAATCAGATTGATTATATTCTTTGCAGCCAAAGATGGAGAAGCTCTATACAGTCAGCAAAAACAAGACCGGGAGCAGACTGTGGCTCGGATCATGAACTGCTTATTGCCAAATTCAGACTTAAATTGAAGAAGGTAGGGAAAACCACTAGACCATTCAGGTATGACCTAGATCAAATCCCTTATGAGTATACCGTGGAAGTGACAAATAGATTTAAGGGTCTAGACCTGATAGACAGAGTGCCTGATGAACTATGGACAGAGGTTCGTGACATTGTACAAGAGACAGGGATCAAGAAAATCCCCATGGAAAAGAAATGCAAAAAAGCAAAATGGCTGTCTGAGGAGGCCTTACAGTTAGCTGGGAAGAGAAGAGAAGCGAAAAGCAAAGGAGAAAAGGAAAGATATTCCCATCTGAATGCAGAGTTCCAGAGAATAGCAAGGAGAGATAAGAAAGCCTTCCTCAGCCATCAGTGCAAAGAAATAGAGGAAAACAACAGATTGGGAAAGACTAGAGGTCTCTTCAAGAAAATTAGAGATACCAAAGGAACATTTCATGCAAAGATAGGCTTGATAAAGGACAGAAATGGTATGGACCTAACAGAAGCAGAAGATATTAAGAAGAGGTGGCAAGAATACACAGAAGAACTGTACAAAAAAGAGCTTCACGATCCAGATAATCACAATGGTGTGATCACTCACCTAGAGCCAGACATCCTGGAATGTGAAGTCAAGTGGGCCTTAGAAAGCATCACTACGAACAAAGCTAGTGGAGGCGATGGAATTCCAGTTGAGCTATTTCAAATCCTCAAAGGTGATGCTGTGAAAGTGCTGCACTCGATATGCCAGCAAATTTGGAAAACTCAGCAGTGGCCACAGGACTGGAAGAGGTCAGTCTTCGTTCCAATCCCAAAGAAAGGCCATGCCAAAGAATGCTCAAACTACTGCACAATTGCACTCATCTCACATGCTAGTAAAGTAATGCTCAAAATTCTCCAAGCCAGGCTTCAGCAATACGTGAACCGTGAACTTCCAGATGTTCAAGCTGGTTTTAGAAAAGGCAGAGGAACCAGAGATCAAATTGCCAACATCTGCTGGATCACTGAAAAAGCAAGAGAGTTCCAGAAAAACATCTATTTCTGCTTTATTGACTATACCAAAGCCTTTTACTGTGTGGATCACAATAAACTGTGGAAAATTCTGAAAGAGATGGGAATACCAGACCATCTGACCTGTCTCTTGAGAAACCTGTATGCAGGTCAGGAAGCAACAGTTAGAACTGGACATGGAACAACAGACTGGTTCCAAATAGGAAAAGGAGTATGTCAAGGCTGTATATTGTCACCCTGCTTATTTAACTTATATGCAGAGTACATCATGAGAAACGCTGGGCTGGAAGAAACACAAGCTGGAATCAAGATTGCCGGAAGAAATATCAATAACCTCAGATATGCAGATGACACCACCCTTATGGCAGAAAGTGAAGAAGAACTAAAGAGCCTCTTGATGAAGATGAAAGAGGAGAGTGAAAAAGTTGGCTTAAAGCTCAACGTTCAGAAAACTAAGATCATGGCATCTGGTCCCATCACTTCATGGGAAATAGATGGGCAAACAGTGGAAACAGTGTCAGACTTTATTTTTTTGAGCTCCAAAATCGCTGCTGATGGTGATTGCAGCCATGAAATTAAAAGACGCTTACTCCTTGGAAGGAAGGTTATGGCCAACCTCGATAGCATATTTAAAAGCAGAGACATTACTTTGCCAACAAAAGTATGTCTAGTCAAGGCTATGGTTTTTCCAGTGGTCATGTATGGATGTGAGAGTTGGACGGTGAAGAAAGCTGAGCGCTGAAGAATTGATGCCTTTGAACTGTGGTGTTGGAGAAGACTCTTGAGAGTCCCTTGGACTGCAAAGAGATCCAATCAATCCATCCTAAAAGAGATCAATCCTGGGTGCTCATTGGAAGGTCTGATGTTGAAGCTGAAACTCCAATACTTTGGGCACCTCATGCGAAGGGTTGATTCATTGGAAAAGACCCTAATGCTGGGTAGGATTGGGGGCGGGACGAGAAGGGGACGACAGAGGATGAGGTGGTTGGATGGCATCACCGACTCGATGGACATGGGTTTGGGTAGACTCCGGGAGTTGGTGATGGACAGAGAGGCCTGGCGTGCTGCAATTCATGGGGTCGCAAAGAGTCGGACTCGACTGAGCGACTGAACTGAACTGAGTTTTAATAGGCCTTCTTTAAATTGTCTCCTGTTCTTTGTACTCTATAAGAAATTGGCTTCTTCAGTCCCGTAATTCTTTAGTTTCTGTTTGCAAACTTTTGCTTGTAATGACTTCCTATAAGCAGCAAGAAACAAACAGTAAGTACTGGTATTGTAACACATTCCATCTGCTGCTTCCAGAGCAATAGACTCAGTATGCCTTCGATCTTCTTTCCAAGTGATTGAAGGTGACAGTTCTACCTAACATGCCTCCATTTTTGCAGACTGTAAAATCTATTTCTGAACTACCTGCTGTGAGCCCAATCAGTCCTTCATTGCTACATATTTTATCAGTTTTTGTTAAAGCAGTACTGCACTTGAAAATACTAATTCCCATGTTAGGTGGTATAGATTTGACTGCTTTGACACATAGATAATATGTGCTAAAATTTAGGCATTTATACTAATATTTATTAATACATATGTTAATGCTTATTCAGGTCAATGTATTAATATATTGACATGCAATTTTACTGGGGCTTCCCAGGTGGCCTAGTGATAAGACACTGCTTGCCAGTGCAGGAGATGCAAGAGACATGGGTTCAACCCCTGGGTTGGGAAGATCTCCTGGAGAAGGAAATGGCAACCCACTCCAGTATTCTTGCCTGGAAAATTCCATGGGCCAAGAAGCCTGGTGGGCTACAAAGAGTTGGACATGACTGAGCACACATGCACACACACACACACAATTTTATATACAAAATTATAAATGTATATAATTTATATGTTTCTGATAATATAAACTATTTCAAGCATACAAGTTTATTTTTCGATCATGTAACTCTTCAAGGCAGGCATGATTTGTGGGTGGTTTTGCTCTTTAAAGTGATTACAGGACACTGTTTTTTTTCCATTTTATGGCTATACCACCCTTGGAGCCTCAGGAAGAAAAAGGATATCATAGAAGAGCCATATCATATCCTCTCAAACTACATTGGCTAGAACTTAGTCATGTGATTATTATCTAATTGCATGGCTGTCTGGGAAAGGCAGTCTAGCTATGTGACCAGGCAAAGAAAGTCATAAGGGTCTTGGCTGTAGCAGCTGCTCCTCCATATCTTCTGTGTTCAAGTGAGTCCTGATCCCACTGTGAGTTTCTGACCTCTACACATAGATGTTTCATACTCAACTTGAAAGGCAATAGAATGTGTGTGTGTGTGTGTGTGTGTGTGTGTGTGTGTGTGTGTTACTCACTCAGTCCTGTCCAACTCTTTGGACCCCCATGGACTGTAGCCCATTGGAACCCCATGGACTGTAGCCCACCAGCTCCTCTGTCCATGGCAAGAATACCAGAGTAGGTTACCATTTCCTCCTCCAGGGGATCTTCCTGACCCAGGGATTGAACCTCGGTCTCCTACATTGCAGGCAGATTCTTTACCATCTGAGTCATGAGGGAAGTCCAATAATAGAATATGCCATCCCTAAATATGCCACTTTTGTATATTGATTAGATGAGCTGTAGGTACTTGAAAAACAGGACTTTCAGGGAGAGGCTTTCTCTGAACTCCCCTTTTCTGCCTAAAGACAGAACTTCCAAAATGAATTCAACTGTATTAAATTGCCTCTCCATGAGATCCATCAACAGTAAAGCCTCAACAGTCACAGGTTACTAGATATTGACACCACACCTAGACAAACTTTGTCACAAACTATCACACCTTCCATCTATTTTTCTAAAGGTCCTAAAAATCACTGACTCTCCCCTAAGAGGCCTATAACCCCTCTTCTCTCTCGTTATTAAGATGGTATTTAATCTTGAATTCTAAGCTCCTTTGGGGAGTTACACATTTTCTCCTGGCTATGTTCCATGTATACGTCAGGTATACATGTTATTAAATTTCTGTTTGTTTTTCTCTTGTTAAGACATCTTTTATTACAGGGCCTTAGCTAAGAACTCAGAGGTTTTAGGGAAAATTACTTTTGCTCCCTGAGAAACTCAAAATGAAACGTTGTTCTTCCATTTCAGTAAATGGCATGATCATTCACTTAGTCGCTCAAGCCAGGAACCCAAGGATTCCTTCTCTCCCTCTACCATTTAATTTTTAGTCCTTGAATTTTGTTTGTCCATTTTAAACACAGCTAAAGAGTACTGGATTAATGGTAATCCTTGGTTTATTAACATTCTTTGTGACTTTCCCTATACTATTTTTCTGCACTTTCCTGTCTGAGGTAACTGCCATCTTTAAACTGTTTTTCTCATGATATTTTATCTCATATATATATATGTATTCATACATATATATATTCCAAAAAGCATGTTGTTTAGGTATTTTAATGTTTATAAAAACAATCTTGGGCTATTTGTAATCTTCTGGGACTTGGCTTTTTATTCAATACTGTAATGTTAAAATTTCTCCGTATATTACATATACATATAGCTTAAATATTGATTGTTGTATAATATTCCAATGATAATATCACACTTTACTCATATTCACTGGGCATTATAATTTATATATTCTTGTGCATATGTTGGGAGCCCTAAATGTCCCCCTAAAATGTGCCTCAATAATATATTAATTATTTTGAATTAAAGTTACTTAACAAATGGCCAATGAAAGAGGAACACTCTGACTCTCCTTTCTATCTCCTGAAAGTAGAAAAATGCCAGAAGTAGTGAATTAAGGCCTAGAAACCTGCATAAGCAAAGCTTGTACCTCTTTCATTTCCTACCCCAAGCTAAAAATCTATTTAATAGATTCTTAAGTAATTAAACTCTTTAATAGCTTCTTCACAAAAACCTAAGTTTCTTTGTTTGTCCTGTCAGCTCCTCACAAACTGATTGTTCCTTTGTCTAAAATTTAGAAGAACAGGTAATGACCTAGGCTTACCACTGGCATCTGAAGTATGTGTGTGTTGGAGGTCTAAGGTATGTAGCCCTGAACCCTTTATCCATGGAATCTGACAGTGCTGATACTGTGCTATGCTTAGTCACTCAGTCATGTCTGACTCTTGTACTGCGACTCCATGGACTGTAGCCCACCAGGCTCCAATGTCCACGGGGATTCTCCAGGCAAGAATACTGAACTGTGTTGCCATGCCCTCCTCAAGGGGATCTTCCCAACCCAGGGATCGAACCCAGGTCTCCTGCATTGCAGGCAGATTCTTTACCATCTAAGCCACCAGGGAAACCCAACAATAGTGGAGTGGGTAGCCTATCCCTTCCTGAGGACAACTTCCTGACCCAGGAATTGAGCGAGGTCTCCTTCATTGCACGTGGATTCTTAATCAACGGAGCTATCCGACAATATCCAAACTGATTTAAAATCTCAGACATCCTGCTTGTGTTTGAGAAGTGCTTGGGATTATGTGGGAGATCTTCTTTCACACAGATATACTGGGATTGGGTTCTGGAACTCAAAATAACTCCCATCAGAAAGATAAAAGATAAAATCTTGTCTATCAAACATTTGATGTTGTCAGGCTTCTTAATTTTCACCCAGAAAATTTGCATAAAATGATCCCTTAAAGCAGTTTTGGTTTGCATTTCTCAATTACTTTTAGTTGACCATCTACTCATATATTTGTTTTTCCATAAAATGCCTCTTCATGATTTATATGGAGATTCTTTTGGTTGATGTTCCATGAAGATTACTGTGTCACCTACAAATGGTAAGATGCTATTTCCTTCTTTCTAATCCTTACGACTTAATGTCTTCTTCCTGTCTTAGTTGCTGACGCCCTGTACAGTGTTGAAATGAGTGGTGTGAATGTTTTTTAGTCCTGATTCTAAAGGAAGTGCTTCAGACACTTCCCTACTTAGGATGTTCTTTCTTTATTTTTTTGTTTTAAAATATTTATTGAAGTATAGTTGCTTTACAATGTTGTGTAGTCTCTGCTGTATAGCAAAGTGAATCAGCTGTATGTATACTTTTATCCGGAGAAGGTGATGGCACCCCACTCCAGTACTCTTACCTGGAAAATCCCATGGACGGAGGAGCCTGGTAGGCTGCAGTCCATGGGGTCTCGAAGAGTCAGACACGACTGAGCGACTTCACTTTCACTTTTCACTTTCATGCATTGGAGAAGGAAATGGCAACCCCTCT
This sequence comes from Giraffa tippelskirchi, assembly GCF_054371585.1. Classification (NCBI taxonomy): domain Eukaryota; kingdom Metazoa; phylum Chordata; class Mammalia; order Artiodactyla; family Giraffidae; genus Giraffa; species Giraffa tippelskirchi. The sequence goes on along the minus strand of NC_137283.1, from coordinate 19,667,604 downwards.
TTTTTGGATTTCCTTCCCATTTAGGTCACCACAGAGCGCTGAGTCAAGTTCTCCATGCTATACAGTAAGTTCTCAGGAGTTATCTATTTTATACATAGTAGCGTATATATGTCAAACCCAAGGATGCTATTTATTACTGTTGTTATTAAATAGAAACTCTTTACTGGGCTAAGGACATTTTATTCTATTTTGAATTTAATAAATTTTTAAAAATCATAAATTTATGAAAGTCAGTATTTTAGGTGGATAAGCTAGCAACATGCTATGTGTTCTAAACAGCCCTTGTTCCTTTCAAAAAAAGGATTTCACTATCAGGAAGTTTTACAAACACTGACTATTCTATTCACACACAATCTACGTAATGTTGTTAAGTGTTCAAAGAATTCCTGAGGTTAAATATCTTTTTTAGTCCACATTTGTCCAACACGTTTGATACTAAAAATGTTCTCTTATCTAACATATATTAGTACCCATAGAAAAAAAGCAGACTGATCAGAGCAGGAAGTAATGGAATGTGGGGAGATATGGTAGAAAGCAGGTTTAACAGATCTTGGAAAATGTGTTGAAGGATTTTATTTTGAAAATAAGAAGAACTGGACAGTGAATTATTTTATTAGGGATTTTATTAGGGAAGGAGGAAAAATAGCGAAGACAAGAAGAAAGATTCAAAAATGATACTGAGGTTTGAAAGGTAATAAGTGGGGAAATGAAGTCATGAAGCAAACATAGGAAAGATAGGGAGAGAAGTTTAATTCAGTTTGAGCAATTCTACATTTGAGTTGCCTGAAAGAATTTCAGGTGATTTCTAGCAAGCAGTTCGATATTCATTTCTGTACCTCAGGGATAGATTAGAGGTTTTTTGTTTTTTGTTTTCTTTAAATTGGAAGATAATTGCTTTACAATGTTGTGTTGGTTTCTGCTGTACATATATACAATGGAATGTTACTCAACCACAGATTAGAGGTTTGGGAGTCACTCTTATAAAGCTAGCTGATAAAATGAGTATAAATTCCCAATGTGAAAATGATGAGAAATCAAACATCCAGTTCAAGAAAAAGTTCTTGGGGAAACAGCCATATCTAGAGGGATGAGAAGAAGAAAAGAAATGAGTAAACTCAGGGAAGAGAAGGGGAAAACAGAGGATGTGATGGTTGGCTGGCATCACCGACTCAATGGACATGAGTTTGAGTAAACTCCGGGAGTTGGTGATGGACAGGGAGGCCTGGTGTGCTGCGGTCCATGGGGTCTCAAAGAGTCGGACACGACTGAGTGACTGAACTGAACTGAATTGAAACTCAGGGAAAAGTACCCCAAACTAAAAACAAACAATGAAAATTTGGCCAAGAGGAAAATTCTACAGTGTGTTGTCTGGAAACATTCATGGAAGTTGATAGAAAACATTAAGGAATAGCTGAGGATGATGAGTACTGTCTGTATCATTTTCTTAGAAGAATTTCATCTTCATTTTCTTTTGAACATCTACACTTTACTTTTCATAATACTCTATTCTGGCTAGCTTCAGAATATGCATTATCCTAAAGACCTTCCGTACATTGTGGATTATGAGCTAACTGCTGCCAAGAGCTATCTGCTTCTGTGACCCAACTGTGTAGAATATGGATGGGAGAAAACGTTCTGTTACAGATGGAAACTCTTCAATTCATTATCACAGGGGAGTTCTGCAGCATCTTGATACACATGCAGCTAAGCCCCAGGACCTAATTTGAATTGGGAAGTTGGACAGTAATGATCTCTTCTAGCTCAGAGAGCATGAAAAACATTAGTTTACCATCATCCAGACCACATCTCAGAACTTTTCAAATGAAAGGAGGAATCATGGATGCATCTCAGGGTATGTTTATGAGTCACTGTTGGCAGGGCATCCTGCTAAACAGTTGAATAATAGAAACTGAACTCATCACTGCCCAATAAACTCTGTTCTCATTAGTGACCCATCTCATGAATTTCTTGCTGGTATCCAATCTGAAGCTGACAAATTCACTGCAGCTTACTTGAATCATAGAAATGCTGTGGTGAACATGGACAAAGCCAGCCAATGAGGGATTGTCTGAGATACTGTCAACACCATAGGCTGTGTCAAATGTTCCATAAGAACCAATTTTTATGAGAACAGCCCCTGAATTCAAGCATCATCAGTAGAGCAAGTAATGCATTGTCAAAAACTTCTAGCTCCTATGATCTAGGTGATTTATCTCCTGAGAAAGTTTTATAAACGGACCATATTATTCCCATGCAATGAAAAAAAATAAAAGGCACCCTTATACTCACCACTGTTTCAGATGAAAAAAAAAGGATGGAAGGTCTTGCAAGAAACAATTAAAAGAGCTTAGAGTCAAAAGCAGGGGGAAATAATGATAGCCTGTGAATACGTGAAAGAAATAAAAACTGATGAGAGTGAAATTACAGTATTTAGAATGGCCCAGTAGGGGATAACTAGGAGTAATGGAATGAAAATAATGGAAGCATTTAGGCTAACTCTCAATGACATCTTGCTGGCAGTGTTAGATGAAGCACTCCTCCTGAGGCAACAGATAGAATTGCTGTCACCTTGGGAATTTGAATCTGGAGTCGAAAAATACATAGATTTGGTGGTTGACAGCAACTCTGCAGTGGCAAAGACAGGAAGCCAGACTCATTTGTTCTTGATTTTTCTTACCTTGAGATGCTGTGATTCTCAAAGACAAAGCATGCTCAATGACTGTCCTTGATCACCTACCACAGTGTATCATTTATAAAGTTCATGTGTGTCCTTAGAGAATGATTTAGCTGATTTATATTCTTGTATTCAAAGTTTCTTTTCTTGTCAGTTATACATCTTGTTTCCAGTTATTGATTCCATGTGTCATTCTTGACATGTGAACCTGATGCTTCTGATGATAATTTTTATTCTCAGATTCATGCAAATGTACATGAGTGACAGAGCCTAAGTAGTGTGAAGGGGGTGACAATGTTTACTCTGGGAACCAAAATGCCACTACTTGCAGAGACACGTAGCACACACAAGGGGTCATTATCTGGTACCAGATCAACTTCGTGGATCCCATGAATCCTCCCTCTCCAGTAGCATGAAATATTTCCTATGAGTACTGGGCTTTTTTCTTTGGACATTATCTTCAGTGTTCTTCAGCTTCTGCAGTGGATACATGAACACTCAAATTTAAAATTAAAACAAAATAGTGAAGCTAAACACTTGAGTGAGATAGTCATTGAAATTGCATTCCTTTAGTTTTTTTTCTCTTTAAATGTAGATTTTCTTCATAGAAACTTAAAGGCCAAGACTTCAGTTCATCTTCAGGTTCTTTACTTGTGTTGTTTTTGTTGTTTAAGTTTCACATATACAACATTGTATTGCTACATCTGTATATGCTGAAGTGTGCTCACCACCAAAATTTTAGTTCCCGTCATGACCATACCGTTGATCCCCTTTCCCATACTGCATTCCCCTATCCATTCCACTCTGGTGAACCACTACTCTGTTCTCCATAATTGGTTTTTGTGTAATTGGCGTCTGTTTTTGTTTGTTTGGTTCATTTATTTTGCCAGCTTGTATTTTATATTCTGCATTATAAGTGAAATCATACATTTGTCTTCCTTTGTATATTTTACTTCAGTTAGCATAATACCCTCAAAAGCCATCCATGTTGTTACAAATGGCAAGACTTAATCTTTTTAATGGCCAAGTAGTATTCCAGTGTCATATATAAACCACATCCTCTTTATCCATTCAACTGTTGATGTGAAGACAAATGAAAATGAAAATACAGCATACCAAAATCTATGGGATGCAACAAAAGAGGTACTAAGGAGAAAGTTTATGACAATACAGACATACCTTAAGAAACAAGAAAATCACAAATAAACACTCTAACCTTACATATAAAAAAACTATAAAAAAGAATAAATGAAGCCCAAAGTCAGGAGAAGGAAGGAAATTATAAATACCAGAGTGGAAATAAATGAAACAGATACTAAAAAGACAATGGAAACCTTTTAGCATTTCAATAAGTTTTGATAATGCTCTGAGAAAATGTGAAAATATCTTGACATTTATTTTCTTGGAGAAGGCACTAAAGATTTTTTGCATTATTGTCTCGTACTCCTTGGAATAGTCTCTGATGACTGCTGAGGAAAGAGGAAATGAGATATTTGTGAACCTCACTTCAAGATATGGGCAACATTCTGTCTGGTCACATTTTAAATAGACGTATTAACTTTATGAAACTGATACATACTCTGATTATGGGATTAAAGTAATGTAGTAAATCACACGGAGGAAAATTTTTAAATCACCTAAAATCAATCCCATTCTCCAGAAATAACTATTATTGCTATTAGGTAATTGCCATTTCAAATGTCTTTGGGTACACAGGAAGACAGAGATACATCATTATAAAATCAAAAAAACTATAAAAATGGCATCATTATGTAATTGATATTAACAGAATTGTTAATTTAATTTATGCAAATTAAACAGAAAGAAAAGAAGCACAAAGAAATTGAATATCTAATAATAATTCACTATACAAAGTATTGTTTTTCTAACTGATCCCTCTAAAGTTAAAAAATAATATTGTGAAAAATATTAAGTTATTGGCATTTGGCATCATTATTATTGTGAAATAGCATTGCAATTTTATCTTAACTTCCTTTTAAAAATAGAATGACTAACATTCTCCAGCTTCCCCCAATTACCACTTTCCAACTTCCTAATATAGTTTTATTTCTAAATTTAATTCAGCTCTGAAATTCCTTTTTTAAATTTCCTTTTTAAAAAATAATTTGAGAAAACTTCCCTGGTGGTCCAGTGGCTAAGATTCCATGCTCCCAGTGCAGGGGGCCTGGGTTCCATCCCTGGTCAGGGAACTAGGTTGCCACCTATGGAACTAAAGCGTTTGCATGTTACACATCAGGATCCTGCATGCCACAAGGAAGATCAAAGATCCTGAGTGCTGCAACTAAGACCTGGCAGAACCAAATAAATAAATAAAAATATTAAAAGATAATAAATTATTTTATCTTGGAGGTCTTAGTCTATTTAATTTAGTTACTTAGTAGGGTTTTCTCTAGCACAAAGGATTTATGGAGAATTTTCTTCCGATACTTATTTCTTTTTTTTATTCCAGATTGAGTTCATCAGCTATTATTTCTATTTCATTCTATTGGACAATGTTCTCAATCTAGTTACTGTGCTATGTATTTTGACTTTGCTTATATATATTGTGGGAAGCTCTTTCCAGAAATTTCATTTGCTCTGTTGAAGTGTGGAATAACTTCTCCTTTAATTCTTACTGTATCTGAAGTTGTTTTTATATTATTGAACTATAGTTTTAGGACTGTATATTCATGTTTTAGATTCTTTTCTTTAGCCCAAAGGTATGGAATAGGATGGGAAGAGAAGAGAACACAGCTGAGGCTTTGTATGGTCTGTTAGAGTATTATTCTTTTTCTGTCTTCTATTTTACTGTTAAATCTTCAGCACCAGGCTTAGCTCAATTCAGTCTAAGAATATGCAGCCTGGATCCTGGATTCTGAATCTTGGTACCACGTCAGCAACTTGGATTTAGGAACATAACCCATGCTGGCCTTCAGTCTTTCTCATTGCCTTCTCATAAGCAAAAGTCCTTGGATCCTTGATACACAGCAACTCAATTCCTTTGTCTCTATTCCATGAATCTTCATCTTCTGTTTTGGAATTCTCTGTCTTATGATTTCTATCTACTTATAGTTTCAGTTTCTTGCTGGATTCCACCACCTTGCTACTTACATCTTTTCTGTCACTATGCAGGTTTTTTGTTTTTTTTTTCTTCCTCCACTTCCAATGGATTTTTCTTTGCTTTTTTTTTTTTGACTGTTCAGGGTATTCATTGCAGCCTGCAACATAGTTCTCCCATCCCTCCCCCACCCCAGGTTGCCAGTGAATTTAAGGTTCTTTCTTCATTGTAAAGTGGTAAAGAATCCTCTTGCCAATGCAAGAGACACCGGGGATGTGGGTTTGATCCCTGGGTCAGGAAGATCCCCTGGAAGAGGGCATGGCAACCCACTTCAGTATTCTTGCCTGGAGAATCCCATGGACAGAGGAGCCTGGCAGGTTACAGTCCATGTGACTGCAAAGAGTCGGACATGACTGAGCATGCACACACAGACTTCACTGTGAAAGAATTTGGAGGTGAAGCAAAATTAAGAAAGTAAAGTGAGAGTTTATTTAAGCAAGGATATACCCTCAGAGGGAAAGTAGGCAGACATGTAAAGAGCTGCTGCCCTGGGTTTCTTTGGCAAGCTGGATCTGAGGGGCTTACAAATGAAGGGGCGGGATATTCACTGGGGAAGGAGGAGTTTGAGGGTAGACTTCCCTGGTTTTCATCCCAGCTCCAACTTCCCAAGGTGGGGGGTTGTCCTTATTTAGTTCAAATCAGAACTGTCATGACTGCATGATGGGTGCTCATCTGTAAGCCTAACTTCATGGAGCACAATGACCATCAGGTTACACTCAGAGGCAGGAGATTCTTGCCTTTTCCCACCTTTCTTTGTCTGAGTCTCAGAATCTTATCACTCAAGATGTGTGGTTTCCTGCCAGTCTCGAAGTTCCTACTTTCTTTTGTCTGCCTATGAACACCTGCTGTTTACATGATGTGTGATTTCCAGCCACCTGGCCCCTGCTCATACCTACTTTTATGCCTACTATAACACCTGTGTGTGGGATCTTAGTTCACTGACCAGGAATCAAACCCACCTCTCCTGCATCAGAAGGCAGATTCTTAACCACTGCACCACCAGGGAAGTCCCGGACTTTCTGTATTTCCAATCCAAACCACCATGAAAGAGGATCTGGTTGATTTAATTGACCATTATTATTCCTAATGCGGAAGACTGCCTCCATCCAGAGTCTCTCATTTGTCACTTCCCAGCCAACAGATAGGCTGCTTTTAGGGCTCATAGTTCAATCAGTTGTGTTCAGAGTTGGGGAGTTACAGAATCAAAACTATGATCACTTTTGCCTAAGAGAGTCCCTACAGGCACTTTTTTCTATATGCACTATAGATAGGTGCTTTTAGAACAGTGTTATTGGTATGACCTGCAACTTGTCTAATATTATTAACCTTCATAAGATGTACAAAAGAGTTAACTATCTTTGATTAGCATACATGTTTATTTTTGTTTTGGAGAAAAAGACCTTGTTTTGCGATTGACATGAGGTAGCTGTGTCTGCCTCATTCACATTTTGCCTGATTTACAAAGTGTCCAGTTAATTGAATTTAGATCAATAACCAGGTTTCTACTGTGGATGAAAAATGCCACCTGCCATGTCAATCAGTAAGCAGGATGTTATGACCTTCAAGCCAGTTACCTACAGCAGCCACACCTACCATGCACCCTGAGGCGATTCAGGATGGAGGAAAACAGGATGGGATAATTAAGTGCCCTAGGTAGTTAAGGTGCATATCAAAGATTGATTTCAATGGGCCTAGGCTCTTGCATCTTCCCATACATAGAAAAATCACTAAATTTATTAACTTGAGATCTTCATTTTTGTCTTTAATTAATGGTAATCTTTTGATATTCCAATTTTATTTATTTATTCCTATATATACTTTTTGTCCTTTTATACAGTTCAAGAGGTTCTCACGACAAGTATGCTGGGGTAGTTTACCATTCCCTTCTCCAGTGGATCACGTTTTGTCAGAACTCTCTGCTATGACCCATCCATCTTGGGTGGTCCTACACACATGGCTCATAGCTTCATGGCATCACCAATGCAAAGGATATGAACTTGGGCAAACTTCGAGAGATGGTGAGGAACAGGGAGGCCTGGCGTACTGCAGTCCATGGGGTCACAAAAAGTCGGACATGACTGGGCAGCTGAACAACAACCACCTACATATCCTATCTCTTCCCTTACCTCTTTGGAACAGTCCCTCAGAGCTATCTGAGAGGCTATGTTCCAGGCTTCAGTTCTCAGTATTCACCAAATGAAACATAATTCTCAACTTTTAGGTTGTATGTTTTTCTCAGACAACACTCTTCATTCAAAAGAGAAATGAATGATGAAATAAATCCATCTTTTAAGACTAAACTACATTTGGTTTAAATAATAGAGAAACACGTTTTGCTTGTAAATCAAGATGAGGCAGTGATTACAGTCATGAAAGAAAGAAGAAAATGGAAAAATTAGTTGTCAGTACTCATATGTCTGATTTTGGTTGGACCTTGAGACAGAAGTGGTCAATATATGCCTGCCAAAAGGCTTATGAAGACCACATTTCTGTTTTCACCAAAATCATTTCATGGAGAACCTGGACCACAGCATACATGGGACTGAAGATGAAACAACTAGAGTTGGATATGGTCATTATATCAATATTTTTCTACCAGTGGCTACATTCCCAGGGAAAGTACAGATTTTACTAATTTTGACTCAATTATGTTTTGACTTGTCTTTGGATGTTTTACAGCATTATATTCTATATTAGGAAATATTTTTTTCTGATTTAATTACTAATTAAATAGTTTGAAATTAAAGCCCCAAATGGCAGAATTCTTTTTTAAAAAACTTTTTATTTTGTATTAGAATATAGCCAATTAACAATATTGTGATAGTTTCAGGTGAGCAATGAAGGGACTCAGTCTTACATAATAACTTATACTATGATATAAGAAATAGATACTTTTAACCTTATTTAGGAACGATTTCCAGAAATATTTGTATACATTTAAAGTGTACAATGTGATGATTTGGTATACATACACATAATGGACATTGTAGGTATAATAATAGGTATTATTGACTGGCAAAGGCTAAATTCAGTTGAGAGTTGAGAAAAATATCTTTGAATATTTCAGATAAGTCTACAAAAAGATGTTTTTGTTTTTTATCATTAGACTATCACATGAATTACACAGGAAACTTCTCTGACTCCCAGCTCTACTTTGTCTACACAGAGAGTATGAGGAATATTTGATATAGTAATTATCAGCCAGATAAATAAAATCTATACAAAACTCTGGCATCTAATCAAAACAAAGCCTAGATCTGCAGCCTGGACCCATCTTACTTAAATCTTTATAACGCCAAGGAGAAAACTGAGGCTTGGGTTAAAAAGGAAGTTGCTTAAGGAAATGGTCTCCAACTTTATTGGCACGAGGGACTGGTTTCATGGAAGACAATTTTTCCATGGATGGGCTGGAGTAGGGGAGATGTCTTCCAGATGATTCAAGTGCATTATATTTATTGTGCACTTTATTTCTATTATTATTACATGAGCTCCACCTCAGATCATCAGGTGTTAGATCCTGAAGGTTGAGGACCCATGGTTTACAATACAGGAGGACAGAACCTGGTTCTTTGAATCCTGATCTAGACTGTTTTCCACTCTGCCACACAGCTTCCAGCTCAGATCAATGCTTTCTCAAACAGGACACCCGAAAGGATCTTAGGTCCTTTCAAGAGAAATGAGTCTGTGAATAGGTGATTTATAGCTGCAATAATGCTTAGCCTCAAAATGCCCAAGGAAAGAAAGCAGACTGTGATAGGTATCGCTTGAAAGAAACCCAAGGCCTGTTTATACCTAGATATGGTGGCTCCTTCATCAGAAAGGAAAGGATAGGAATGAAGAATAATTTAGAAAATATGTAAGAGAGTTGAGGGCATTTAAAAATATTAGTTTTGTCTATTTTTATTCTGTTTGATAGAAATAGGAAGCAGAGGCGACTCTCACACAGACAGGAAAGGCAACAATTTTAGTTACAATTGGGAGCAAAGATGTATAATGTATTTTTCTAGCAGGTTAAATGTACCTAAGTCAGCTTAAATATTCATAGTTAAACAAAATAATATATCCACATTAAATAATAATATCTAGCAAATAAAAAGAATAAGCTACAGATGTTGAAAGATTTGTAATATCTACCAGTTGTTTAAAAGAACCAAGATGCAGAAAAATGCGCATATATGACACCATTTATATTTTAAAAATACACACACAAATCCCTATGTATTTCAACATATGTATAAAGTTTTATATATAAATGCATGTAAAAGTCTCAAATGATACACTTTTAGATAGCAGTTTTGAATCAGTACAGATTTTGCTCAACAGGGGACATTCTGCAATGCCTGAAGACATTTTTGGTTATAATAGTGGGGACAGAGGAAGTTCAATTGGAATCTAGGAGACAGAAATTGGGAGTGCTATTAAGAACCCTTCAAGACAGCCTCACAGCAAAGAATTACCTTAGCCACAATGTCACTACTGCTGACATTCAGAAACCCTGCTCTAAATTGATAGCAATGGCTTTCTCTGGACAGTCAAGTGGAACCTAAGAGAATTTTGGAGATGCAAAGCAGAATTTCCACTTTATTTGTACTATCTGTACTTCCATTAAGATACTGTATTAATACATTAGTGGCTCAGTGGTAAAGAATTCACCAGCAATGCAGGAGATGTGGGTTCGATCCCTGGGGTCAAAAGATCCCCTGGAGGAGGTAACGGCAACCCTTTCCAGTATTCTTGCCTGAGGAATTCCATGGAAAGAGGAACCTGGAGGGCTATAGTCTATGGGTCATTAGGAGTCGGATACGACTGAGTGAGCACTATTAATACATTTAACAGGTAAGTTTTTAAAAAATGAAGTTTAAAACACAGCAGGTGCCCAAATGTATTGCCAAATTTGGATTTCGCCTTAAGTCCGTTAACATGAGAAATGCTTAATACTTCTTTAAGCAAGCTAGTGACCAGTGATATTCAATGGTGTACTGAGAGCAGCACCAGCAACATTCAGCTTCTCTAGGGTGAGTGGGAATTTCTGGAATGTAAGTGGGAGACTGCTAATTTCCCTCATTATGCTATAATTTTGTTCTATAAAGGAGGCTGATGGATTTGCAAGGTAAATTAGGGAAACTTCTAATATCTATCTGGAGGCTTTGTTCGTTGGAAAAGACTTTTCAAACGCTGCTGAAATTTTTGTAGTCTCTATACCTCTTAGGGCTTGTACAGAAATCTATTTAGAGTCTCTATACTTGATGGATAAGACCCTCTCACACTGCTACTCTTAAGTGTATATGTATTTGTTCTTTAAAGTATGTACTTGAGTATTTTTAGTGATGAGTCATCTCACAGGCCCGCTTCTCATATTTTTTGTTATAGAATATTGTCAGCAGATGGAAGGCTGAAGAAAATTCTACCATAAACATTTATGTAGCTACCAGCTAGGATGAACAGATATTAATAATTTGCCATTTTGGACTCATGTTTCACTTCTCAATTGATCTCTTTCTCTTTAGAGAATACAGCATGACAGGCAAAGCTGAAGATTCATTTATTCCTCTACCTCCCCTATCCAGAATAACCCCTGTTCTGAACTTGACACATAGCCCTTCACCTATGTTTTTATTCTTTATAAAATGTAAGTATAACTTACATTTATCTATCGTACACACATACTTGAACTTGGTTTGCTTTTAAAGTTTAGGTGAATGAAATCCTTCTGCATGGTTTCTTTTCTTTCATGAAATGCTTATATCAATTCATATGAGAACAAGGAGTTCTAGTTCATTCATTTGAAATGCTACATGTATCATATTCTATCATGGGAATATATCAGTTTAGGTATCCATATTCTATTTAGTTTCCTTTTTAAAAATATTATAAATAATGCTGCAGTGAGCATCACTGTTTATGGTTCCATGATTATATGGATGGAAGTTTCTCTAAGGCAAACATTTCCAGAAATGAAACTGCTAAACCATAAGATATGTACATCCTCAAAGGTATTAGATAGCAGATAGACACTTTGTCTTTCAGAGTGTTTCAGTTCACTTATAGTTTCACCAAAAGGGTATACAAGTTTCTGTATTCTTGCAAACACCTGATTCTTTTTTCTTTATTCTTCATTCTGCTGTTAAGCCTATCAATTGAGTTTATTTATTTTGGTATATATTTTTTCAGCTTAAATTTTCCCATTTGGTTCTTTAAAAATTTTTGTAGTTCTGTTCTGAGATTTTATTGCCTTACTGAGACTATTTTGTCATGTTTTTACAGTGTGTTTGTAATCCTTGATACATTATTGTGAAGACCGCTCTAAAATCTTTATCAGATACTTCTAGCATCCCTGTCATTTCCCCATTGGTATCTATGTATCTCTGTTATCTACCTATGCATCCTCAAGTCTATCTAGTGTCTTTCAATATTATCTTTGGGGTCTTCCCAGTTCTTTGTTGACTAGTGATAGTGAATGAATCCTGGATATGTTGGATTATGTTATGACACTTTAGATCTTACTTAAACCTGTTTTTGTTGGCATTTTCTCACCCTGATACATCAGGGGAAGGAGAAGTCATGACCTCATTAGTGTCAAACATGATAGAAGTCAAGTGTCCCAGTAAATTTCTCTTTATCACGACCTCATTAGTGTCAAACATGATAGAAGTCAAGTGTCCCAGTAAATTTCTCTTTATCAATTGAAACCTAAAGGGAACAGTTTCCTGATTACTGCTTGACAGTGGTAGAAATTCTGGATTTCCATATCCTGTAGCTGGCAAGAACAGGAGTATCTCATTACTTATTTCATTTTACCATGGCTTCTACTGACACCATAGAAATGATGGTTTCATTATAACTGGAGAGTAGTGGAAGCCCTGACTCTCCACAGGCCTCTTTGTACATTATTACAGCATATGATGGACTCTTCACAACTTTTGGGTGAAGTTGAGAACCCCAGCTTCCCACCTAGTCTACACCGACAACATGAGGGGGTCCTTGCTCCTGTTTAGCGGGAATAAAAGTGACTGTTCCTGACTCATTCTTCTCTGACACATACCTGGAGAGTGACATGTGATGCCTTGTTACTATCTGGAAGAGTCAAAGTCTAGGCACCCCCTTGTCTTTTGCTAGCATAGGTGTAGGTATAACCACAGTTTTTTCCTGTAGTGTTTGGCTGGAGTAGAGTGTTCTTACGTAAAAGTTTTGTGTCTTTCTAAGCTGTCCTTCTCTGGTCCTTTTCCTAGAGAGAGCATTTATTTTTTTGGACTGTGCTCATTGCGTATTCCTGACTTCTTTAGTCCATATCTTGGATATATTAGGCTAAGAGGAAACCCAGGAATCTCAGTATCATGCTATTCCTCAGATCCTGAAGTCCCAGTCAATCTACTTGCTTATCTCCACTTTTGAGAGTTTTCCTATGTTTGTTTCACAATAATGTTCAGAAATTTTTGGCTGCATTTAGCAAGAAAAACAGGGAAGTACATCTGTTCTGTATTCCCAGAAGTCTTCTTTGATTTTTTAATGTTATACTAATTTTGGAGTCATAGAATAAACCTTACTTGGCCATGATGTGTTATTCATCCCCAACATACTCTGATTCGGTAATCTTTATTTTTATTTTTTGGTATTTTTAATCTGAGTTGTCAAGAGGATTAGCCTATAATTTTCCTTTTATGTAATAGTCTTGCTGGTTTGTGTGATAAACTTTGCACTGGCTTTATAAAACAAGTTGAGAAGAGGATTCCTCAACTTTTCTCTGGAAGATTTTGTCAGAAAGATATTTTTCTTTACAGTTTTGAAAGATGTTACTAGGGAAGCCCTCTGTTTAAGGGGTTATTTTATGGATTTAATCTCTTCAGCAGATACAGAACCGTTCAGATTTTAAATTTTTTCTCCGTTAGTTTTGGCATGCTAGGTTTTCTATGCTTTTCTTCAATTTCTTTTGTATTTTTAACTTTGTTTACATAAACTTATTCATACTAATTCTTTTATTTCCTTGTAATTTCTTTATGATTTCAGTAATCTCTCCTTTTTCTTTTCACTAATGATTTATTTTTTCTCTTTTTATTATTGATCAGCCCATTATTTATATTATTTTTCTAAATCACTAGTTTTGGGATTTTTATTTTCTATATTTAAATTCTGTTATTTTGCCTTTATTGTTTCTCCTATTTTTTTTTTTTTTGGTTTAATTTGCTGTTATTTTCTTTAAGTGAATGTTCTCTAAGTGAATTTCAGGCTGTTATTCTAATGTATATATTTAAAGCTGACAGTTTTACATGTATCCCACAAGTTTAACATGTTTTATTTTCATTATTAATAAGCTTAAACTAAATAATGTCCACAGTCTAATTTCCACTGAGATTTACCCTTTAACTGTTGGGTTATTTTGAAATTATTTAACTATTTTCCAAGTAGTTGTCTTTTGGGGACTGATTTCTGGTTTCTACCATCAGAAAACACGTTCTAAATGGCTTCTTTTTTTTTCTTTCAAATCTGTTGATACTAGCTTTCTGATATAGTATACTGTAAATTTTTTTCACCCTGTGAAATCTAGAATGTTTCACTCTCAAACCCACCTAGGGAAACACCCTGGGTCCTGATTCTCTCTTCATGACTATTTAACATGTATAAGAAGAAACATGTGCTGTGTCAGTGTTGAGTGTGATTTTTTATATGAGCTACTTAGTTGATATTTAGTCATACAAATCATGTGTTTACTTTTGTTGATTTCAAAATTTTGAAAATCATGAGTCTCCTTCTTTGATTATATATTAGTCTATTTTTCCTTTATTTCCTTTATTTTGTTGTACATATTTTTAAACTATACCTATGACATTTTAATTTTCATGTTGTTTGGTTATCTTTGTTATTTCAAGTAATGCCTTTTACCTTAAGGTCTAATCTGTTTCATTTTAATATACCTACTCCAACTATCTCTGGATGAGTATTTCCATGACAAATCTTTTCCCATTCTTTTATTTTTATCTTCTATATCCCTGTATTTAAGGTGTGTCTCTTTTAAGTTAAATAGAGTTTTAACATTTTAACCATACTGGTGACTCTGTCTCTTTTTTACCTCCTTATGAAACATTTCATCCATTGCATTTGATGTATTATCATTTAAATTGATTTAAATCTGTCATTTTACCTTTTTATATAGTTCTTTTTCCTGCTTTATATTATTTTCCCTTTATTCTATTTTTTCTTTTACCTAATCAAACATTTAAATTTTTTTCATTTTTCTCTTTTGTTTGTTAATTATAGTCTTTTTGCTATTATTTCAGTATATATCCCATGGATTACATGTGTCTCAGACAATTCTAACATGATTAATGTCTCTATCCAAAATGATTGTTCCCTTGCTTGTCTAACACCTGTTCTTCTCAAGACTGAAGAGTACTAGAGAAAAATGGGGATTGGAAACAAGCAGGACCCTATGGATTCCTGGGCACAAAAGTCTTCCTGTGTCCCATGTTTGTTTCTTGTTTGCAGGAAATAGGCTTCATTCAGCCTCCATGACCTTCCCTGAGTTCCACAGTCATGCTCACATAGTTGCTATTTAGGGAAGGGAGGAGGTGGGTAGACAAGGGAGGAGCAGTCAAGAAACAGTAGCCTTGGGGAAGGGTCCTGATTTCTTAACAATGGATACACATTACAATATCTTTGAACTATTTTGTAAATAGATACTGAAACCTCACCAGGTGGGAGAAGTTAACTGTATATTCCCCCAGCATGGAGACCCCAGCAAGTAGACTTCCCTGGTGGCTCAGATGGTAAAGCGTCTGCCTACAATGCGGGAGACCAGGGTTTGATCCCTAGGTCAGGAAGATCCTCTGGAGAAGGAAATGGCAACCCACTCCAGTACTCTTGCCTGGAAAATCCCATGGATGGAGGAGCCTGGTGGGCTACAGTCCATGGGGTCACAAAGAGTCGGACACGACTGAGCAACTTCACTCACTCACTCACTCATATAAACCCCATACAGGTTTGGAACCAGAGGCTGATGATGCTGTCTCCCAATTACATCCCCACCAACCAATCAGAATGTCCATAAGCTGATCACACTCTCCTCTTTGAACAATTACTCTAAAACTCTTCACTACCAACTTCAGGTTGGGACATGTAGTTTTGAGGACATTAGCCTGCTGTGGCCAATTTTGCCTGGCAAAGTAATAAAGCTATTGTTTTCTACTTCACGTGAAACTCTGTCTCCAAGAATTAATTTGGTGTCAAGGTGCAGAGGCCAGACTCAGCACCAGTTGTTCCTGAATTCCAACTGTTGTTTCTTCAGCCCTGTGAGACTCTAGAAAATTGCTAAGTTTCCCAGATCATGAGATGCTGCCTTCCACTCTCCTTCCTATGGCCTCAGCTCTGTGCCACTTCAGTTCAGTTCAGTTCAATCAGTCGTGTCCGACTCTTTGCGACCCCAAGGACCACAACACACCAGGCCTCCCTGTCCATCACTAACTCCCAGAGTTTATTCAAACTCATGTCCATTGAGTCAGTGATGCCATCCAACCATCTCATCCTTTGTCGTCCCCTTCTCCTGCCTTCAATCTTTCCCACCATCAGAGTCTTTGAAAATGAGTCAGTTCTTCGCTTCAGGTGGCCAAAGTATTGGAGTTTCAGTTTCAGCATCAGTCCTTCCAATGAAGATTCAGGACTGATTTCCTTTAGGATGAACTTGTTGGATCTCCTTGCTGTCCAAGAGACTCTCAAGAGTCTTCTCCAATACCACAGTTCAAAAGCATCAATTCTTCGGTGCTCAGCTTTCTTTATAGTCCAACTCTCACATCCATATATGACTGCTGGAAAAACCATACCTTTGACTAGACGGACCTTTGTTGGCAAAGTAATCTCCCTGCTTTTTAATAGTCTGTCTAGGTTGGTCATAAATTTTCTTCCAAGGGGCAAGCATCTTTTAATTTCATGGCTGCAGTCAACATCAGGAGTGATTTTGGAGCCCCCCAAAATAAAGTCTGTCACTGTTTCCACTGTTTTCCCATCTATTTGCCATGAAGTAATGGGACCAGATGCCATGGTCTTACTTTTTCACTCTCCTCTTTCACTTTTGCCAAGAGGTTCTTTACTTCTTCACTTTCTGCCATAAGGGTGGTGTCTTCTGCATATCTGAGGTTATTGATATTTCTCCCAGCAATCTTGATTCCAGCTTGTGCTCCATCTAGTCCAGCATTTCTCATGATGTACTCTGCATATAAGTTAAATAAGCAGGGTGACAATATACAGCCTTGACATACTCCTTTCCCAATTTGGAACCAATCTGTTGTTCCAGGTCCAGTTCTAACTATTGCTTCTTGACCTGCATAGAGATTTCTCAAGAGGCAGGTCAGGTGGTCTGGTAGTCCCATCTCTTTCAGAATTTTCCACAGTTTGTTGTGATCCACACAGTCAAAGGCTTTGGTATAGTCAATAAAGCAGAAGTAAATGTTTTTCTGGAACTCTCTTGCTTTTTAGATCATCCAATGGATGTTGGCAATTTGATCTCTGGTTCCTCTGCCTTTTCTAAATCCAGCTTGAGCATCTGGAAGTTTACGGTTCACGTACTGTTGAAGCCTGGCTTGGAGAATTTTGAGCATTACTTTACTAGCGTGTGAGATGAGTGCAATTGTGCAGTAGTTTGAGCATTCTTTGGCATTGCCTTTCTTTGGGATTGGAATGAAAACTGACCTTTTCCAGTCCTGTGGCCACTGCTGAGTTTTCCAAATTTGCTGGCAAATTGAGTGCAGGATTTTCACAGCATCATCTTTTAGGATTTGAACTAGCTCAACTGGAATTCCATCATCTCCACTAGCTTTGTTCATAGTGATGCTTCCTAAGGCCCACTTGGCTTCACATACCTGGTTGTCTGGCTCTAGGTGAGTGATCACACCATCATGATTATCAGGGTCATAAAGATCTTTTTTGTATAGTTTTCTGTGTATTCTTGCCACTTCTTCTTAATATCTTCTGCTTCGGTTAGGTCTCTACAATTTCTGTCCTTTATTGTGCCCATCTTTGCATGAAATGTTCCCTTAGTATCTCTAATTTTCTTGAAGAGATCTCTAGTCTTTCCCATTGTTTTCCTCTATTTCTTTGCACTGATCACTGATGAAGGCTTTATCTCTCCTTGCTATTCTCTGGAACTCGGCATTCAAATGGGTGTATCTTTCCTTTTCTCCTTTGCCTTTCCTTCTCTTCATAGCTGTTTGTAAGGCCTCCTCAGACAACCATTTTGTCTTTGTGCATTTCTTTTTCCTGGGGATGGTCTTGATCCCTGTCTCCTGTACAATGTCATGAACCCCCGCCCATAGTTTTTCAGGCACTCTGTCAGATCTAATCCCTTGATTCTATTTGTCACTCCCACTGTATAGTGATATAGGATTTGATTTAGGTCATACCTGAATGGTCTAGTGGTTATCTCTATTTGCTTCAATTTAAGTATGGATTTGGCAATAAGGAGCTCATGATCTGAGCCACAATCATCTCCCCATTTTGTTTTTGTTGACTGTATAAGCTTCTCCATTTTTAGCTGCAAAGAATATAATCAATCTGATTTTGGTATTGACCATCTGGTAATTTCCATGTGTAGTGTCTTCCCTTGTGTTGTTGGAAGAGGATGTTTGCTATGACCAGTGCATTCTCTTGGCTAAACTCTATTAGCCTTTGCCCTGCTTCATTCTGTACTCCAAAGCCAAATTTTCCCATTACTTCAGGTATTTCTTGACTTTCTACTTTTGCATTCCAGTCCCCTATAATGAAAAGGACATCTTTTTGGGGTGTTAGTTCTATAAGGTCTCGTAGGTTTTCATAGAACAGTTCAACTTCAGCTTCTTCAGCATTATTGTTTGGGACATAGACTTGTATTACTGTGATAGTGAATGATTTGCCTTGGAAGCCAACAGAGATCATTCTGTCATTTTTGAGATTTCATCCAAGTACTGCATTTCAGACTCTTTTGTTGACTATGATGGCTACTCCATTTCTTCTAAGGAATTCTTGCCCACAGTAGTAAATATAATGGTCACCTGAGTTAAATTCACCCATTCCAGTCCATTTTAGTTCATTGATTCCTAAAATGTCAATGTTCACTCTTGCCATCTCCTGTTTGACCACTTCCAATTTGCCTTGATTCATGGACCTAACATTCCAGATTCCTATGCAATACTGCTCTTTACAGCTTTGGACTTTATTTCCATCACTTATACATTAGTAAATAACCTTGAGGGGAAAATGTCACAGATCTACTGACGGAGTGGCTCCCTTTTTTCTGTGATGCTAAATCCTCAAGTCCTGGCTATCTTTCTAGCTCTCCAGTACCTTCAACATATTAAAAAGCTATTGTGGATACATTCTTCAGTTCTTATCAGGAGAACTGATCTGCAAAAAGCTACTCCACCATCAGTAGTAATGGCAGTCCTTTTTACCTTCACCTAACTTTTCTTTAGAGTTTACACAAAGAATTTTGGTGATTCTGATTCTAAATAAACTTTCAAATTTGCATTTTCAGAATCTGTGATGTGTTTGTTTCTAATTGGAGTAATTTCTAAATGATCAATGACCCTTTTCTGCTATAATATTTTCAATAATTTGCTACATTATTTCATCCAATAAGCTTTATATTAAAATGTGAAGAAGCCAATTTTATTGCTGGGCAGTCCAGATTATCAGAAAATTACAGTTGCTAAAGAATTAAAATGTATAATGTGAAAGAATGACAAGCACACCAGAATTTACTTATTCAAATTAAAGTACCTCCCCTTTATATAATGCTTTGGAAGTTTAAACACTCTTTCTAGTACTTCTATTTGATGTTTGATGCTTTTTTGGAATATTTGAAATTACTTTTAGAATATATTCTTACAAACATGCTTAGTGGCACAAATATTTTTTCTTGGAGTTTGACATTAAGTTATATAAGAAGTCAATAGTCATCCAAGCCATATCTGCTAATAATAAAAGAGATCAAATTTAGAATGCTTGGAAGTACAGTCTACTAAAATGAAGTGCAGTGAAAGTTGCTCAGTTGTGTCTGACTCTTCATGACCCCATGGACTGTACCCTGCCAGGCTCCTTTGCCCATGGAATTCTCCAGGTCAGAATACTGGAGTGGGTAGCCATTCCCTTCTCCAGGGGATCTTCCCAAACCATTGATTGAACCCAGATCTCCTGCATTGCAGTAAAATTGGTTTCTATTTTTTATGGTCTAATTCATCAACTTAAATAAAAATTAATTGAATGCCTATTAAATGCCAAACACTATGTTCAGTGCCACAGAGAATAGTGTGATACGGGTAATGGATTGTATAACTGATAATTATCTCAAACAGTAATTTCAATATATGCAGTTGTTATATATGCATACATACATACAAACATATTATACACACTTAAATTCCTACCTATGCTTGCATGCAAGCCTGTGTATACTTGTGTATATGTGTATAAAACTACTATATGTTCTCATGTATGTTTCTTATCGATTTTTTATGTTTGTCCCATTAGTTAGATTGTCAACTTTTCAAGGTATTTTTATATCTCCTGACAGTGTCTATGCTCGTATTTCATATATACTGAGAATTTGATTAGTGTTGACTGACTGATTATCTATAAGTCAACACTTTTAAATAATAAACTCAAAATTGCCATAAGCACAGGAGTTGTTTTATTATAATATTTCTTGCTGACAGTTGTTTCCCTTCTCATAATCTATGAGTAAAATATTTGCTGTGAATTGCAATGCCTTAACAGAAATTATGACAAAATTCTGATAGATGGAGCCCAGGCATCAACAGGGAAAAGAACTTGCTTGTGGCTCATAAGAAACTGCATAAATCAAAGAACATGGGAAAACCTATTACAATGAGTACTGATCGACTCTGACCCCATATAGTTTAGTTCCATATGGGCTACTTATCTTAAGGAAAGGGTAGGTTAATACGTGCACATGCTTGGCACATGAGTCATTCCACACATTCATATTTTAAAGTACTTGTATTTCTTTTTGGCAGTGAAACGTGCTTTAAAAAAATGCATTCTGCTTTTCTTAGCACTTGACTCTTAAAATAAAAACAAAAAGAACAAAATGGAACTATAAAATGATATTCCAGAATAGTTGAGGTTAGGTTATAATAAATTAGATACATCTGTAGGAAGCAACAAAAATAATACTGTATTTTTGTAGTTCTCTAATGTAGTAACTTATTTGGCATTTTACACTGAGATATGAATGTGTGTTTCAGAGACTATTTCTATGATCATACATTATCCTACATTTTTTGTGAATTTGTGTGCCTCTGTAGTGATGGAATAAGTCTAAATCCTTAATTATTCCACTGACTATATCACCCTTTCCTCCCATATATGTATAACATATATGGATATCTAAACCACAAAATACAGAAGAAAATTTTTAGATGATGATGTAACTTCCAAAACAAAGCATTTGCTTCTGTTTTGACAAGTGTAACTATGGGCTGAATACAATTGGGGAAAAGTTCTCTACCAAAATTTAATAAGGTAAAGAAAACCTATTTACAAAAATCATACAACATGATATTTTAGGATGAGTATTTGAAGGTGGATTACATGTCATCATGCCAGAGGTACATCATCAGAAATCAGATGGGTTGCAAATGGGGATAAAGTCTGCAAGGAAACTAGGAAATTACAAATGATTTAGGAATAACTGAGGCAGTGTGTTTAGAAATCTTATGGGTGATAGGTAATCAGTCAGTCTGTAAATTTTCATCCAGCTCAGAGTATTGTGTATCTTTCAGGACACCATATTGAAGATTGCTTCAGTAACAGATGAACCCAATCTCAGTGGCTCATAACAGTAAGTGTTTATTTCTCACTTGTGCTTCATGAACACTGTGGTTCAGGTGTAACTCAGGTACATATCATTTTCACACTGGGTCCCAAAATGATGGAATACCCTACTCAATATTTCTTGTTGTTGTGAAAGAGGGAAGAAAGAACATAGTGAAGCAGGTTTTCGCTGTTAAAGTTTCTATCTAGAAGTGATACTTACAAATTCTGTTAAATTTTATTAGTCATTAAGATTAAGTAGTCAAGACATAATTGAAAAGGTAGGGCTGTATAATCTTGCCTTATGGAGGGGTAATGGACATTGGTCCTGGAGGAAAGCATGGCACCCCACTCCAGTATTCTTGCCTGGAGAATCCCCATGGACAGAGGAGCCTGGCGGGCTGCAGTGAATAGGGTCACAAAGAGTCAGACACGACTGAACAACTAAGCACAGCACAGCACAGTGGACACTGGTGAGACTAGGGTTATAAGCAGCCCAAATAGCATCTGCGGAAAGACTGACAGTAGATTGAGCTGACTGAAGACACAATTTAAACTATGCTTTAGAAGGATTTAGCTACCTGCAGAACTTAGGAAGAGACAGAGCAGGGACAAGAAGATCTTTGCTCAGATATTAGGGCTAGAAGAACCATGACTATATAAGTCAAATACACTTATTTGACTTGAATCCTGATCACTGGGCAACTTAAATTATCCAGAAAATTTAAATCTGAAGTTTTTTAATACTGAACTTCCTCATCTGTAAAATGGGAATACAATAGTACCTATTTGATGTATTTGCTTGCTGCGGAGAAGTTGCTTAATTTTATAACCCTTCATCTGTTCCTCTGAAATGGGGATATGAGTGTCCACCTAAGAGCATGGTTTTGAGGATTAAATGAGTTAATAGTGTGGCAAGCTCTATTTGTCGGCCAGCCAGTGTCAATTCTGCAGTTTTGCCTTTCTGTTAGAACCACTTATGGGGATGTGGAGAATGTGGCAATTTTCTCAGACTATTTCATCTTTTTGCTTCCCTGAATATAGGGATGACCACTTGATATAGTCATGGCCAAAGAATTTTGACTGACAAATGAACATCATTTCTGGGGAAAATATTGAGCTGCTGATAGGTGAGATAGAGTCAACAACAAATTCAGTTGGTAGAGCAACAAAAGATCCCACAGCAAGTCTCAATGAAGATCAAAAATTCTGCATGCCACAACTAAGACACAGAGCAGTCAAATAAAATAAATAGATAAAAATAAACATTTAAAAAAAATGAAAAATACTCAGTTGGCATACACATTTCTCCTTTCCCCTCTTTTTCCCTTATGCCTTTTAGCCCAATATGTTGCCTGGACCTTAAATAGTTTTCTCTTCTGTGTGAGTAGAAAATTCACATTTTAAAGATGATGGTGCAGAGAGAACCCAGATCTTTGATGACTTTCTTGACTAGCTAGATTGAAATCCAAACTTTTTGTCAAGTGAATAAAATAAGCCTATATTTGGTTCTACCACTTTAATTGTATTTGTTACATTAACTGAGCACAAAGTGCTAGACAGCATATCATATATTAATATATATGTATATACATATCATATATATGTGTATATATAGATATAATTGCTAGATGCTACTATTAGGCCTGGCATGTTGCAGTCCATGGGGTTGCAAAGAGTCAGACATGACTTAGCAACTGAATAACAACATCATTAGTGTTTGGATATTATGATTGTTTTTTAATAGTGAAAGATATTATGACTCTAACCCAAAAGTACAGGAAAACTGGGGGTAAGAAACAATTAATAACTGATACATAAATGTAGAATCCAAAATACTTGTCAACCAATGGTTCAAGAAGAAGCAGCAGGAGCCAAATGACAGAAAGACTTAAAGATTGGAAATCTGAGGCTCAGATAAAGACATTAATAAATAGTTACCAGTTTTTAAGTGTTACACGTCCAAGCACTTTGCTGGTGTCAATTATTGAACAATGGTGCCATTAGCAGACATGAAAGTAAGGGTAATGTGGTAGAGAGAAAATGATCCATTTCACTCTGGGATGTTGGTGATTCTAACAAGACTGTCCAATCTCCAGGGCAGGAGGAAACGTCTATCTGTTTTTTGGCAGAGTAGTTGGGATTTTGGATGTTGGGATTGGGCACGAGCTGTCTTTGGAGAGACTGAAGAAAAGAGGACAGGTGGGAGCTCCATGGAAAATTCTGAAGAGAGAGAAGAGAAGAGAGTCCAGAAGAGAACTTGTACAGCTAAAGTGTCCAAAGTAACGTCTTTCCAGCAAAGCAGACAGTTTGGGTGGTCTTACTGCCATAGATGTAAGCTGCGGAGACTAGCACCCATGTAAACTTTAACAAAACACTGTTACAAATGGTCAGGGAATGGAATATTCTGCTGAAAAATCACAACACTAGAGAGAAATCACCCCTGTTTCAACTTCTGCTAGTAAATATGATATAGTGAGCCCTTTATCCTTATTTAAACATTATGGATCTCAAAGTATGCTTAGACAGTCTTTCTGCGCATTTTAAATATATGTCAAGTATCTATAAGTGGCAAACTTTGAGAGATCTTGGGGATTTAAAGTGGTTGTTGGGAACTAACATATAACTGATCTATTTGTGTAATGATTACTTAATACAACACAGTAATTTGAGATGAAATTCCAGTTAATGGAGAATATTCTGGTCAATGTGAATTTTATTATTTTGAGAGTATTTTTCCTTCAGTGCTTTCCCACAATTTTAACTCTAACATAATGATTGTGCCCAATTATGTTTACTCCATAAATAACTACATCTACTAATTTTTATAAAAATGAGTTAAACCCATTTCCTCATAATCTCTTTCTGTGCAATGTATTACTATAATTTAAAACAAACAGTATTTGTGATTGTGTTTAAGCCAAATAATTTTATAGAGTAGAACTAATCCAAATTCTGATGGAGACATGACAGTATGTTAGTGTTAAAAAGTAATTTTTCCAGCGTCTCGAACAAGAATCATGCCTGGCGATGTGCTATCTGCTAACTGCAGGTTGAGATACCTCATCAGCAAGTGTTATAATAGGTTGGAAGTGCAAGGAGAAGAAGGGATTCATTTTCACTCTTTCTGTCTCTTTGAATAAAATGATTCACACTCCTCACAGTTTCTGTGGGCTTCACTAGCGGCACCTTATAAAAATAGAATTACTAAATCTCAGCCCTGGAAACAATTTCAGTAGAGGTCACAGAAAAGCCGTCTTACCTTATAGGGAATCTCTTTCATATATATTTATGCCTCTATGGATTTGAAACTTCTGGAGGGAGTTAACTCACAATTTCCATATGTAGCCCATTGCATTTTAATTTGTATGAAATGGCTTCCTCATTTAAAGCTAAAATCTGCCTTTCAGTAAATCAATAGCAGTAATAATAGGATTAACAGCTACTAATGCTTGCATTTGTTGAATATTATATTTAGTTGCATCTAACAGAATCCACTACTGCTACTTTCAACAGAAATAGTTTTTGAAATGGAGATTTAGATACTGACAAGCTTAGAAAGGCAAGTGGAATAAACTGTAGGCAAGACTTCCAGAAATAGCTCCTTGAACAGACCCGCATAACTGGCCTTCCAAAGGTGCTACTATCTCCATCACAATTAGGAAGAGAAGAGCAAGCAGAAATCACAGTCACACCAGGACCACACCATCTCACACAAGACCTAACCCAAAATGAAAAACCAAAGCAAAGACAAGCAAGTCATGCACTTTACCTCTGTCTACATCTACCCAGCACTAATTCCTTCCACTAGCCTACATATGTCATGGTCTCCAGACTTTTTTTCTTTTTTTCCACCTCTGCTTCTGGCAACCAGCAATTTGCTCTGTTCCTACAAATACAAAGGTTTGTTTCATTTTTTTTTTTTCTAGATTCCACATCTAAGAGAACATATTTGATAATTTTTTTAACTAGAGAAACAACAGAGCAAAGTGATGCCTTACAGGTAGAGGTGGAGAGTCAAGAAAGAAAGGACAGCGTCACAGGAAAGTAAGTGGGACACAAGAGGATGCTCATGTTCCCGGTCTCAGGCACGTCCCTGGGACAGCTGCCAAGTGTGGGTCATTGGCTTCATGGAGGAAAGAATTCAGGACTGGGCCACAGTAAAGAGAAAGAAAGTTTATTTAGGGAGATACACACTCCACTGTCAGAGTGTGGGCCATCTCAGAAAGTGAGAGACCCAGATTTTAAAAAATTTTTATTCTCTTCTTGTGAGGGCACTCAAGTGAGTTAGGCTATTTTACAATTGTGGTGGGTGGAACCGAGAATATAGGAGGAGCTGATGCAGCAAGTTGGAGAACTAATACTTTTTGTATGTCCTATATAGATTGTTTAAGTTTTTGTCAAATTTTCAATGTTAGAGAACCTGTAAGAATAATGTTTGAAGGGAAAAACAGGAGATTGGGATAGATGAATATAAAGGTTATGAATGCATTGTTCTTTCTGTAGTTCCTCTGAGGATTTCAGTCTTTTCTGATGGCACTGATTACAATTTTTATCACCCTGCTCAGTAAGTGGTATTATACTAATTTTAATTATGAATAAATAAAGGATCAACAAGACTAAGTGGATTCCCAGAGATTACATACTCAATGACAAAACTGAGAATTAAGCTAACTCATATTCCCTCATAACCACTGCATTTTTGTCAAGGAAGGAAGAGAATAGCCTTTTTTTTTTTACATTAAAGGAAATGAAGATACCACACTCTGTACATATCAGTTCAGTTCAGTTGCTCAGTCATGTCCACCTCTTTGCAACCCCATGAACCGCAGCACGCCAGGCCTCCCTGTCCATCACCAACTCCCAGATCCATCCAAACCCATGTCCATTGAGTCGGTGATGTCATCCAACCATCTCATCCTCTGCCGTCCCCTTCTCCTGCCCTCAATCTTTCCCAGCATCAGGGTCTTTTCCAAAGAGTCAGCTCTTCGCATCAGTTGGCCAAAGTATGGCCAAAGTATGGCCAAAGTTGGATCTCCTTGCAGTCCAAGCAACTCTCAAGAGTCTTCTCCAACACCACAGTTCAAAAGCATCAATTCTTCTGTGATGTACTTAATAAATTTGACAAACAGAACAGATCATTCTTAACATTCCTTCTCTTCTCTATGAGAAGAAAATGACCTTAAGTGAAACAAATAATTGTTGTTGTTCAGTCACTCAGTAGTGTTCAAGTCTTTGCAACCCCATGGACTGCAGCACACCAGGCTACCCTGTCCTTCACCATCTCCCGGAGTTTGCTTAGACTCATGTCCATTGAGTCAGTGATGTTATCCAGCCATCTTGTTCTCTGGCATCCACTTCTCCTCCTGCCTTCTATCTTTCCCAGCATCAGGGTCTTTCCTAATGAGTCAACTCTTCACATCAGGTCACCAAAGTATTGGAGCTTCAGCTTCATCATCAGTCCTTCAAATGAATATTCAGGGTTGATTTTCTTTAGGATTGACTGATTTGATCTCCTTGAAGTCCAAGGGACTCTCAAGAGTCTTCTCCAACGCCACAGTTCAAAAGTGCCAATTCTTCAGCACTCAGCCTTCTTTATGGTCCAACTCTCACATCCATACATGACTACTGGAAAAACCATAGCTTTGACTAGATGGACCTTTGTTGGCAAGGTAATATCTCTGATTTTTAATATGATGTCTAGACTTATCATTGCTTTCCTTCCAAGGAGCAAGCGTGTTTTAATTTCATGACCGCAGTCAACATCTGCAGTGATTTTGGAGCCCAAGAAAATAAAGTCTGTCACTGTTTCCTTTGTTTCCCTATTTGTCATGAAGTGGTGTGACCAGATGCCATGATCTTCGCTGTTTGAATGTTGAGTTTTAAGCCAGCTTTCTCATGCTCCCCTTTCACCTTCATCAAGAGGCTCTTTAGTTCCTCTTCACTTTCTGCCATAAGAGTGGTGTCATCTGCGTATCTGAAGTTTTTTATATTTCTCCCAGCAATCTTGATTCTGGCTTGTGCTTCACCCAGCCGAGCATTTCACATGATGTACTCTGTATATAAGTTAAATAAGCAGGGTGACAATATACAGCCTTGATATACTCCTTTCCCAATTTGGAACCAGCCCATTATTCCATGTCCAGTTCTAACTGTTGCTTCTTGACCTGCATACAGTTTTCGCAGGAGACAGGTAAGGTGGCCTTGTATTCCCATCTCTTTAAGAATTTTCCACAGTTGTTGTGATCCACACGGTCAAAGGCTTTAGCATAGTCAATGAAGCAGAAATAGATGCTTTTCTGTAATTATCTTGCGTTTTCTATGATCCAATGGATGTTGGCAATTTGATTTCTGGTTCCTCTGCCTTTTCTAAATCCAACTTGAACATTTAGAAGTTCTTGGTTTATGTACTGTTGAAGCCTAGCTTGGAGAATTTTGAGCGTTACTTTGCTAATGTGTGAAATGAGTGCAATTGTGTGGTAGTCTGAACATTCTTTATCATTGCCTTTCTTTAGGATTGGAATAAAAACTGATCTTTTCCAGGCCTGTGGCCACTTCTGAGTATTGACCTAAAAACTTCAGACATGAAAATTTTACTTGAACTTACTCAACAATGATGGTTACAAAAATAATTATAGGAACAACAAAAAAGAAAAGAAAGACAAGGTGAAGGACTAATACCCTTTGATTTCATTAGTATGTATCTTTAACAAGAGAAAATCTTATACCTTATATTAGTTTGCACTTAAGAATAACACAATTTCAGCTTTTGAAAATTAACTTCTGCAAATGTGTCAATGATTTAATTAAAAATGATCTTTTCTTATGTATGTTCAGTAGACAATATAGCTGGATTTGTGGTTCTATCTTTACTCATGGTTGATCAAAGCATACTTTTTAATAAATTTTTATTTTGAAGAGTTTTTCACATAAAGCACAGATAGGTTAATGAGAAAACTCTTAGACATAAAGATAGCATCTTGTCAGAAATTCATGAAAATTTTATTAAAAATTTCATATTTTAAACAAAAATAAAACTTCAAGTGGTCCCATAGAATAAGAGAATAAAAGCAATGCAGGTTCTGTTTTTTTTCTCTTTTCCCCCAAACCCTATGCCTTTGCTTTTTATTTAAAAATCTACTATTTCAAGGCAGCAATGTAGAGTTTCATGGGGGCAGTTGACAGAAGCTGTGCCCAACGCAAGACCAAGACATTACAGAGTGTTATGAACTTATTTTTGAAACAAGTGTGTATATCTGAGTCTATGTGCTTTAGGGACTAATTATATAACTGGGGTTCTCCACTTTTCTCAATGTCCAGTTTCCTCTTATTTCTTAATGAAAATTTGTCCACCTGAAACACTGTATTTTCTAGCCTCCCTTCCAAGTGACATGATCATTTAATTAAGTTTTGTTCAATTAGACACAAGCAAAAGTATATGCACTGAACTGCTTCTGGGAAGATTCTTTAGAAAGGAAATGGAGTACATTTTTTTTTTTCCTTTTCTTTCATTCTTCTCCCTGTCTGCAGACCTGATATCTAGAGGTTGAGGAGCTGGAGGTTGGACCATGAAGAGATCTTCTTTTTTTTAATTGATCTATTCTAAAAAAATTTTTATTTAGTATTGGAATACTGTTTATTAACAACCTTGTGTTAGTTTCAGGTGTACAGCAAAGTGATTCAGTTATACATATATACATGTATCTATTCTTTTTCAAATTCTTTTCCCAGTTAGGTTACTACAGAATATTGATCAGAGTTTTTTGTGCTATACAGTAGGTTCTTTTTGGTTGTCTATTTTAAATATAGTAGTGTGTACACATCAATTAACAAACCCAATCTGTCTCTCTTCTCCCCACCTTTCCCCTTTGGTAATCATACATTTGTTCTCTAAGTCCATGCATCTGTTTAAGTTTTGTAAATAAATTCATTTTATAAACAGCTCATTTGGTTCAATAGCAAACAAAAAAAAAACAAATGACTCAAGAAAAACAATGGGCAGAAGATCTAAATTGGCATTTCTCCAGAAAAGACATATAGATGGCTAACAGTCACATGGAAAAATGCACAACATTGCTGATTATTAGAGAAATGCAAGTCAAAATGACATATGGTATCACCTTACACCAGTCAGAATAACCAGCACAAAATCTACAAACAATAAATGCTGGAAAGTGTGTGGAGAAAAGGGAACCCTCTTACACTATTGGTGGGAATGTAAATTGTTGCAGTCACTATGGAGAATAGAATGTATTTTCCTTAAAAACTGAATATAGAGCTACCATATAAGCCAGAAATCCCAATCCTGGGCATATATCTGGAGAAAAACATGGTTCAAAAGAATACATGGATCCAATGTTCACTGCAGCATTGTTGACAATAGCCAAGACATGGAAGTAATGTAAATGTCCATTGGCAGATGAATGGATACAGAAGATGTGGTACAAATATACAACAGAATATTCACATGCACATGCTCATGCTCAGTCACTTCAGTTGTGTCCGACTCTCTGCAACCCCATAGACTGTAGCCCACCAGGCTCCTCTGTCCATGGGATTCTCCAGGCAAGAATATTGAAGTGTGTTGCTGTGCCCTCCATCGGGCGATCTTCCTGGCCCAGAGATCAGACCCACATCTCTTACATCTCCCGCACTGGCAGGAGGGTTCTTTATCAATAGTACCATCTGGGAAGGCCATGATAGAATATTACTCAGCCACGAAAAAGGAGGAAGTAATTCTGTTGCAGCAACCTGGATGGACCTGGAGATTATCATTCTAATTGAACTAAGTTGGAAAGAGAAAGACAAATATCATATGATATAGCTTATATGTGGAATCTAAAAAAAAATGATACACATAAAGAGATTCTGATGGTAGAAGCCAAGGATCCAAGATTCTAATAGAGTAGAAGATTAAAGGAATAGAAGCCTAGATCCTTAATAAATGCATGCAGCTTCCATTCTAGCATTTGAAGGCCTACCTGTACCAAGAGGAAATATATACTTTTGTATTTAAGTCACTATGTTTAAGGTCTCTGTTGCTCACAGTCCAATTACATGACCTAGTTGATATATATAAATATACATCTCTTTTAGCTTCCCTAGTCGTTCAGATGGTAAAGAATCTGCCTGCAATGCAGGAGACCTGGGTTCAGTCCCTGGGTCAGTAAGATCCCATGGTGGAGGGAGTAGCTACCCACTCCAGTATTCTTGCCTGGAGAATTCCACAGACAAACAGAGCCTGGCGGGCTACAGTCCGTGGGATCGCAGAGAGTCAAACACAACTGAGCAACTTAAACTTTCACTTTTCAGAGTGAAAAGTACATTTTCTGAAATTATATTTTAATTTTTAGAAATGTTTAGCTTCTGGAGTTGCCCCAGCCAACTTATTATCACTCCGATGTTAGACATTTATAATGAGGTAAAATTAATAGTAATAAGATTATTATAAACATTAAGAGATATAATGCTGATCCTAGAATATAGTATGTGCTCAGTAAATATTTGATCTTATTTTTTTAGAGAAATATATACACTAGTGAAGTCACTGCTTTTTAGTAAATCTCCCATGGCCAATGAACTCAAGTCTGATACTGCATATTTTAAAGGACATTTTCAACAAATCAAATCCAAATTGTGAATATGAACTTATAAATGAACCTCAGATGTGATTTCTCATTTAAATTTGTCAACTTAATGCTATAACTTTGCTAACAACTGGAAGAAAATCTCAAGGATTTTTCAGAAAACTATTCTGAAGATCACATCTGTCTTGGCAATAAGGTAAGTTAAGCAAGTCACCAAATGTGAAAGAGAAACTCATATTCTGGCTCAGCATTTGTATGAGATTTGTTAATTCTAGTAATTTGTATTCTCTTTTATATTTTCTTATGTATTTGGAGGTAGAGTTTAATTATTCTTTTTCAACCTTTATGTATGTTAATTTTTTCCTACCTGTTGCACCAGCTAAGAATACCTCATGTTCTGAATAAAAATAATATGAGTGGATGTCCTTGTCTTATTCCTGACCTTGAGGGGAAAGCAATCAATATTTACTAATAGGACATTACCTGAAGGTTTTTGTAGATAACTATTTCTAGATTGAAGAAAATACATTCTATACCTAGTTTGCTCAGATTTTTTTTTTTTAAAGAACGTATATTGAATTATTTATCCTTTGAAAAAATTTAGCTCTTTTTGAGGAATACTCGACAAAAATTAATTGCAAATGTTTAAGGTGTACCATTTGATGAGTTTTGACAAATATATGCACCCATAAAACCATAACCACAACCAAGATACCAAATGCATATAGCACTCTCAGGTTTTCCCTTTCCATTTATAATCCATCCTTCTTTTCACTCCTATCCATACATAGCTCATACAGAATTAGTACTATGCTTTCTTTCACTATAGCTTAGTTCAGATTTTTCAGAAAGTTATATAAATGGAGTCACAGAGAATCACTTCATTTTGGGGGAAGGCTTTTTGTCTATTTGGTTTTGGCCTGACTTCTCTTATTCTGCATAATAATTTTGAAATTCACCCATATTGTTAATAAGTATAAACAATTAATCTATTTTTATTCCTGAGCATCTTTTGTATGAATATACCACAATTTGCTATCCATTCATCTTTTGAGAGAGATTCGTTTTTTGCCCAATTTTTAGGCACTATGAGTATTTGTGCACAAGTCTTTGTTTGGATGATAATTAATTCTCTTGAGAGCAGACTTAAGAGTAGAATGATTGGTCTCTGTAATATACACATATTATTTCTTTCTAAGAAACTGCCATCTTTTTTTTTTTAACAGTGGTTGTAGCATTTTACGTTCCCACCAGCAGTGCATGAAAATTCCAGTTGTTCAACATTCTCACCTATACTTTGTACAGTCAACCTTTTTAACTTTAGATGATCTAATGGCTATATACTGTCATGTCATTTTTAGGTCTAATTTGTATTTCCCTAGTGATTAATGTATCATCTTTTCATGTACTTCTTGACTGTCTCTCTTCTTTTCTTTCTGTCCCTGTGCCTCTCTATTTCTCTCTCTTTGGTGAAGAGTCTTTTCAAATCTTTGTCTTTTTAAAATGTTTTGATTTGTTTGTCTTAGTTTTTAGTTAAAAGAATGTTTTATGTATCTTAACTCCTTTAGCTGATATATGTGTTGTGAATGTTTTCTTCCAAAGCTATGGCATGTCTTGTTTCCGAAATGATGTTTTTTGAAAGACAACACTTTAAATTTTAATGAAGTCCAAGTTCTTTTTGAAAACTCTTTTCTAGATTTTTAAATGTTTTCTAGATGGAAGATAACCTTGTAAATTCTAAGACTGCAAAGATTTTTATATGATTTATTTATAGAAGTTTTATTGTTTTAGATTTAACGTTTAGGCCTATGATCCATTTTGAGTTGAAATTTTACATGTTGTGAGGCAAAGGTTGATGTTCATTGTTTTTAAATGTATGTATATTCAGTTGATCCAACACAATTTGTTTAAAAATTTTATTTCTTTATTAAGTTGCCTTGGCACATTTGCCAAAAATCTATTGAGATATATATATGTATGGGTCTGTTTCAGGGTTCAATTATTTTCCACTGATCTGTATTTCCAGACTATTAAATTGTCTTAGTTACTCTCGACTTAAAATAAATCTGAAATCACACATAATCCTCCATACTTATTCTTATTTATTTCATATTTTAAGTAACTTTTGTTATATATAAAATTTTAATATTATTTTACCATTTTCTTTAAAAAAAAAAAAAACTTCTGGAATTTTAACTGGCATTATATTGAATCCATGGATCAGTTTTATGAGACTATCTGTATATTAATCCATGAACTTAGTGTATTATTAAGTATTAGTTGCTCAGTTGTGTCCAACTCTTTGTGACCCCATGAACTGTAGCCCACCAGACTTCTCCGTCCATGGGAGTCTCCAGGCAAGAATACTAAAGTGGGTTGCCATTTCCTTCTCCAGGGGATCTTCCCGATGCAGGGATGGAACTCGGGTCTCCTGCATTGCAGCAAGACTCTACCTTCTGAGCCACCAAAGTTTTAAATTTTCTTTTAGCAATGTTCTATGATTTTCAGTAAAGCAATTTTGAATGTCTTTTTGTCAGATTTATTTCTAGGCATTTTATGGTAATAATGTCATCTGGAAATAGGAAGCGTTTTCTGCTGTTGTTAAATTAAAATTGTCACTTTTTCTTGCTACCCACTTCTATGGTAGCCACCTTCTACTCCTATGTTCTGCTATAACATAAAATAGCTTCATAATTGAGGATTAAGGTATGTATTCATTAATTTTGGCCCTATAATAAACAGACTAAAGATCACATAATTACCATGTAGACTAAGAATATTTAATAATCATATTATACATAATTATTACGGTACACAGAATGGGGTAGAGTTCTATTTTCACTTTGAGAATTAGCATTCCTCCTACACTAATAAATTATAAAGAACTGGTTTTTCACTAATTCAACCACAGCTAAACTAAAACTCTTAATTTTTCAAACTATAACAACTTCCTTCTGATTATTCTTACTAAATAGTGCCATCTTCAAAATTTCAGGCTGATTTTCATTGAACAATCTTTATCTATAATTTCAATGTCACATGTATCCTGGGACTGCTGACTATACATGTTCCTCGGTTGCCTCTTTGATTTTGAGGGAGCCTAGGATATTTTGAACTGCATTTCCATCTAGCACTGCATTTGTTGGTTTTATATACGATATATGGTGTCATTTTACACATAATCCAGGGAAGGACATAGGAAAGCCCTTAGCACTTACCAAGAGCTAGTATTGTGTTCATCTTTATCTTTCTAAGTCTAAAGTGGAGAGTGGGGAGGTGACATTCAAACCAAAGCAAACTTCTCTTATTTAGCCACTCTACCATCAGGGAAGTTCTGCCGAACTTCTATTTAATTGTTCAAATTCCATTTAACAAGTATTTTTTTCCATACTTGTATAAGTAGTTCAGAAAAATTCACTACTCAATTAATACAATATATATAACATGTGCGTATTTATACTTATATATACATATTATATATTTATAGAAGCAACCCATTCTAATATGCTTGTCTGGAGAATCTCATGGACAGAGGAGCCTGGCGTGCTACAGTCCATGGGATTACAAAGAGTCAGATATGACTCAGCAACTGATTGATGACGACGACTATGCACATACATTGTAATATATAAACATCACATTCACATAATGCTAAATTTAGTGCAAAATTGGGGGAAAACAATCAATACTCTTTCACTTCCAATACTTGTTTCTCACTAAATATCTAAAGAAAAACTTTAAATTAAAAATAAACTATATTAATATCACTTTTTAAAAGGTTTTATATACCTTTATTTACTGTCAATATAGATAAAATTGGATGGCTAAAGTAATTCCATCCATTTAATTCAGATGATTTAGAATTCATTTATTCCTTCATTATTCCTTTATTTACTCATTTATTCAGTGTCTATTAACCATCCTCAATAGACCAGATATTTGCCAGACTCTGTGGTTCCTGAAGTCACAACATTATCTAATATAGCTGATAAGAAAAGCCAAATAGCATTTTAAAATGAGAGATTACTGTTAACAAGATAAAAAATGACCTTACATAATTCTTTAAATCCAGATTGATGGCAGAATGGAACATTCTGATAACCTTGATAATGTGGGTAATAAAGGACTTCTATTTTTGCCCTATTGGATTCTGAATTTTCAAATAATTAGACTATGTCCATGGTTTCTAGACAGCATTTCAGAGTGGGTGAAATATTTATATAGTTCATTGAAAATTACCATTTTAAATATATTAACGTTTCAAAAAATCATGTCATCTAAGATCAGAATGAAGACAAAGATTGTCACTTTGTCTTCATTTTGTCACAGATACATGTGTAGTGAGTTTAGTAACTCATCTGTCATCTCTTTATGGACTGTGGACCATTTCTTGCCAGTGGAGAATGAAAATCTGAAAATGTCAATGTTAGTTGTCCTTGCCTTTGGCTTACTTGGTTATTAGTAACTTTAATTAAACAGGAGCACCATTTTCTCTCTTTTTGTGTTCCTTCTCAGAACTAGCAGGGAGGTGCCAGTGGCCTTTTACGTTGTTTGATGCTGACTGGTAAAGTAACACGTTTCTAGATTTTGACAATCCAAACTAAATAAATGATAACATTTGAAGACTGGATACCTTTGTGGTGCTTTCCACTATTTTTAAGGTTCACATATGACTGGCAATACTATTTATGTAATGTGTGCGCTCAGTAGCTCAGCCATGTTCAGTTCTTTGCGACCCCCTGGACTGTAGGCTGCCAGGCTCCTCTGTCCATGGGATTTTCCAGGCAAGAATACTGGAGTGGGTTGCCATTTTCTTCTCCAGAGGGTCTTACTGACCCAGGGATTGAACCCTACTCTCTTGCATCTCTTGCATTGGCAGGCAGATTCTTTACCACTAGAGCCACCTCTCGTTTTGTTTATGTAATAGAAGTCCCTTTTTATGTGTAAGTGATCAGCAAATTTTAGGATAAACTCTCCTGTTTTGTTAAATATTTAACCCTATGAAAAAACCCCACATGTATCTATATAATCTGTTGCAGCATATGTTATTGTTATATTTCAGTCTCTAGGGAAATTGTAAGAGCAGACCCCATTCCTCATCTGGTTCTAAAAATATCAGAAGTTTTGGTTTAAGAAGAAAAAAATTACTAATAAGAGATTCATGGTGTTCAATATACTTTGACATGGTTGGTATTCAGAATGTTAGAATAGATGGCCCTTTAATATGAGTAATTCAGCATGAAGGAAACTTGATTATCTCCCAAGCTATCAGTCAATCAACTTCTGGTAACAATTGCCTGCCTTATTAGTACATATAATAGTGTCTAGGCAAAATGAACAGTTTAGATCAAACACATAAACCTATGGAAATTTGGAGATGAATACTTGTTTTCCTGATAATTTATCATTAATATTTATACCACTTCTTAATGTACATTTTTCTTCCAAAAAGCAAGCGTCTTTTAATTTTATGGCTATAGTCATGTATACAGATGTGAGTTCGACCATAAAGAAGGCTGAGTGCCTAAGAATTGATGCTTTCAAATAGTGGTGTTGGAAAAGACTCTTGAGAGTCCCTTGGACTGCAAGGAGATCAAATCAGTCAATCCTAAAGGAAATCAACTCTGAATGTTCACTGGAAGGACTGATGCTGAAGCTGAAACTCCAGTACTTTGGCCCCCTGATGTGAAGAGCCGATTCACTGGAAGAGATCCTGATGCTAGGAAAGATTGAGGGCAGGATGAGATGGTTGGATGGCATCATCAACTCAATGGATGTGAGTTTGGGCAAACTCTGGGTGATAGTGAAGTATCCTATTTGGCGTGCTGCAGTCCATGGGGTTGCAGAGTCCATGGGGAAACAACTTAGTGACTAAACAAATAAATGGAATGTATATTTTGCAGAAATTGGGGCATGGAGTTAAAAAAAAAGAAAAAAGATGCCTGCTGCACTTGCCAGAATGCTTATAACAGTTGCTGCATCCTGCGCACATCTCTGTGGAGGCAGCATGAGGCAGGACCCCATACCAAGTCCTCAGATATGGGCTAGTTTCTAATCTAGACTTCCAAATAGCATGGTTTCAATAACTCCTCTAACACCCCTGAGATTCAATTTCCCTGCAAATAAAATAAGGACAGCTACTTTTTAAAAAAGTGTTGTGACATAATGAATCATCAGAATATGGTCTCCTCTTGTGAATACATGTTTTATGGTCATGAGGCAATCAGATTACATATTTTAGTGTTAGATGGTTATATCTGAAGAAGCTTTGCCATCATTATTCAAGTGCATCCCTCTTTGTCCTCTTAATTTCCATTTCACGTCTTGGTTACATATTCTTAACTCGAACAATGTGAACTGTTTGATTATATCTTTATATGCGTATCTGATTAACTTCAAATATATAGATCACACACAACTAACTGAGGCTACATAGGTGTTTTATTGCTGCTGCTGTTTATTTATCTATGGATGTGCTGGGTCTTCGTTGCCGCACAGGCTTATCTCTAGCTGTGGTGAGCAGAGGCTAGTCTCTAAGTGCAGTGCATGGGCTTCTCATTGTGGTGGCTTCTCTTGTTGCTGAGCACAGACTCTAAGTTGTGTGGGCTTAAGTAGTTGCGGCTCCTGGGCTCTAGTGCACAGGCCAATAGTTGTGGCTCACGGGCTCAGTTGCTCTTCAGCATGTGGGATCTCCCTGGAGCGGGGATCGAACTGGTGTCCCTTATATTGCAAGGCAGATTCTTAACCACTGGACCACCAGGGAAGCCTCTGTTGTTGTTATTTTTAATGGCTATTTGTCAGGGGTACTTTCAGGGCTAGATTATAAACTACCTATGGGAGGCAACTTGTCTTACTGAGCTCTCTATCTCGAGCAGCAAGCACGAAGCTGGTCATATAGCAGGTGCTCAATGTATGTGTGGGCTGCAGTAGGGGCCATGAGTAGCTCTAAGGTAGCAAATATCCATGGCAGGTTTGTGTAAAGTCAACACCAACTGTGGGAATCTTTGAGGACTGAGATGCATCTTCTTATTCTCCATAATACTTTTTGCAAGATATTCCAATGAATGTAAAGGATCAGGAATGGGGAGAGAGTTTATATAATAGTAAACATTATTGTCTGAGTAAATCAGAGACTTAGAAAAGGGTTTCACAGTTTCATTGACTAATCATAGCATCTTTTAGTTGGAACTGACTTTCTCCTCTTCTATTTTAATACTTCATTTTCACATGAAGTGAGAAAGTCTATTTTAAAATCACTTCAAAATTTCCTAACACAATCTGGAAGTTATTTTGGAGATGTGGCATTCCCAGAAGAATAAAGTTGATTGAGTAAATGCTAAATGAGTGTATTAAGGAAAGTGGATTGCTTTAAAGGCACTTAGGTGTCACCACCATTTTGAAATGATCATTACTTAGAGTTATAACTCAATTGTTTTACAAGTTAGGTTAATAAATGTGTAAAATATGAATCACTAATAAGACTTTTTTGCATATCATTTAAAAGACAGTTGATGACATGTGCGAACAGTATCTGATAACTAATATATATCTTCTTAGAGACTTTAAGTGACAAATACATTGTTAGGAATTAGACACCATTTACCAAGTTTAAAAAAATAGCTACTTTTCAGTGGTCACCTAGGACTGTTAAGGAATAAGGCCAGATCACTGGAAACACCATGTAAAAGACATATCCCAGTGGTCATCATTAAAGAGTCTACAAATAGCAAATGCTGGAGAAAAGGGAACCTTCCTACACTGTTGGTGAGAATGCAAATTGGTACAGCCACCATGGAAAATTGTATGTAGTTTCTCAAAAAATAAAAGTAGAGTTGCCATATGATCCTACAATCTCACTCCTGGGCATATATCCAGAGAAAACTATAATTTAAAAAGATATATGCACTCCAATGTTCATTGCAGGACTATTTACAATAGCTAAGACATGGAAACAACCTGAATGTCCATCAAAAGATGAATGGATAAAGAAGATATGATATATACATAAAATGGAATACTATTCAGCCAGTAAAAATAATGAAATAATATCATTTGCAGCAACATAGATGGACCAAGAGATTATCATACTAAGGGAAGTTAAGTCAGAAAGAAAAAGATATTAATATATTATACCATATAATATCACTTATATGTGGAATCTACAATATGACACAGATGAACTTATTTATGAAACAGACTCAGAGACACAGAGACTTGTGATTGTCAAGGGGAAGAGGGGGTGGGGGGGATGGACTGGGAGTTTTGGATTAGCACATGCAAGCTATCATATATAGAATGGATAAACAACAAGATCCTACTGTATAGTGCAAGAAGCTATATTCATACCTTGTGATAGACTGTAATAGAAAATAATATGAAAAAGAATGTATATATATTTATATATACATATATATGTGTGTGTATAACTGAATCACTTTGCTATACAGCAGAAATTAACACTCTAAATAAACTACGCTTCAAAACAAAAGATATACCCCGGTAGTCTGATCCCAAAAGACTTGAGACTTTCTGAACTCTGTATGAACTTTAGCAGTGATGGTTCTCTCTAGTTGCACACTAGAGTTACTAGGGGAATTTTACAAAAATATTAACATATTGGGGCATTTATTACACCAAATCAGAATCTTTCAGGTTGAAGATCAGGCACTAGTAATTTCCAAAGCTCCCAGGTTAATGTATAGCCAAGACTGAAGACCACTGATTTAGCTAGAATAAGAATAGCAAGTTCATGGCAACTAAGTGATCATTTTTCCTATTCCCTGATAGAAGACATTGTCAATATATCTAAACATTTATTCCTGCTGAAAGTAGATTCAGACTCAGAAAAGATTTTAACAGTTTTCTCCACATAAGCAGCCAGGCACGACAGTTGAAAGAGTGTGTCATCTCTGAGAAAGGTTTGTGCTGATTACTGGGTGCACAGAAGACATTCAATAAATATTAGAGATTAATCAAGGACTGTCCCAAACATCCAATTAGCA
Organism: Giraffa tippelskirchi; assembly: GCF_054371585.1. Lineage (NCBI taxonomy): Eukaryota > Metazoa > Chordata > Mammalia > Artiodactyla > Giraffidae > Giraffa > Giraffa tippelskirchi. The sequence continues at coordinate 19,627,428 of NC_137283.1, read as the reverse complement.
TAGGCCCTTATACCTAGTTTGTTACTGACCTAGCCTGGGCTAGTGTCTGTAAGCAGAAGACAATGTATTCCTTTTTGCCTTAAAAATTCATGGGCCTGCTCCAAGAGCAATTTGTGGTCATGAAGTTTATTTTAAAATAATGTCTAACCCAAAGTGCAATCCTATCCCATATTTCTATTTTAAACAATTAAATCAGTAAAATAATTAAACCAGTGGTATTAGTAAATAAGTAGCCATTATATTTAATGTTAATGCGTTAAAAGGTATAGTTCAGCAAAAGAAAAGACGTGGGTTAAATAGAGGCATTCTTTCCATACTACATATCTGATTTCTATGTAAGAATTACTGAGTTAACCAAAAGTTATGACATTGTACAAACAGGGCCATTTTCCTCTGCCAAAGGATGAATGTAGCACCTCAAAAGCACAAAAGTTATAGAAGCAATGTCCTCAAGGTTTTGTCCACTGAAAGGTTATCTGTATAAACTTGCTCATCCTTGCACTTAGAACTCCTTACCTTCAATTTTTCAGAAGTTCTGCTGTTTTGCATTCTCAAAATAACAATTACTTCTTGTATGCAGTTGTATTCTGTATTTCCTTAATAACTTCTACATCAATTATCAAAGTCTCCTTAATTACCTGCAAGTACAGAGGAAGTTTGCAAAAGCTCTCATTAACTTTTGGAACAAGAAGTTCACTAGCGTCCTCTTGATTGGCAGCCTTTATCAGACAATGTGGTTGGAACTCCTCAGCTTTTTCTTTTCTATGAAGAGAGCCTTTGAGGAAACCTACAAGTCTTTGATTTAGAAGGGCTATTTAGCTGCAAAAAAGAATTTAATCTGATTTATATGCCTGGAAGCATTCTTGAGACACTCTTCAGCACAAATGCAGACTCTGGATACACCTGTTTTTTGAGATCTGGCAAATCTAATGTTCTATAATTCACTTTAAAGTGTCAGATCCAAAGGAAGCATCTCTATCACATATTTAAACACTCTATGAAGTTAGCAGATGTTGAGAAAAACTTCAAATTCATTGCAGCCCTCCTGTTTTGGAACGCTGATATCTATAGCTGAAAGGATAACTGTAGTGCAGACTACCCTCAGGCGTTCTATGGCATCTCTTACCTCGTCCGCCACAGCAGTCACTTCGGAGAGAGAAATGTCTCTGGCCTTCACTGCCTTGACAGAGGCTCTGTCAACCAAATGCCATGGAACGTCAGCTATTGAATTCAGAGAATACTATTTCACCTGCACCTACTTAGAAAGAAGTAGCAGGGTGCTTTGACATAGGGAAAAGGTACTTGACATTGTTTGCCAGTGAGGAGAATGTCATAGCGAAGTCATCCTCAGGGAATCAGTTCTCTACAGGTTGCTGGAGAGATGTTGAAAGGAGATTTGAGCAGTTTGTTAAAGATCTGAAGAGCTCTGCTTCTAGCTGTGCTCCTGTTACTCACAATCTGGAAATCTGTGTCCAAATCCCATGTAAAAATAATTTATGTAGGACCTGTACAGTACTGCTCTTCTTTCTTTGCTTGTTTCCACTAAACAGTCATATGCATATACCAACACAATTATTACCATTTTTTCATATTGCCTCTACTATTATAAAGGAAATATTTTAATTTATTACTTAAAAAAAGTTTTATTTATTTATTTATTTGGCTGCACCAGATCTTAGCTGTGGCATGTGGGATCTAGTTCCCTAACCAGCGTTTGGACTTATCTTAAAGAAAAGACTTATTTTAATATGCATGAAATGCTCCTATATATATTTCAAATCTATAAATTAAATTATTCAAATAAAACAGTGTTCTCAACATTCCACATCAGATGATAATATGATTCACTGGGGATATGCGTAGCATTCTTTGAAAATAAGTGAAATAAAGTAAATCATTCATTTTATTCTTTCTCCATTTTTTTCTGATTGATTTGATATTTAAAAAAATACTTAGAGAATATCACTTTTTATTTATATAGGTAAAATACAACAGACTCAGGCACATGCCACAGCAACTTGATCAAGCCAGTGAGAAAAAATTGTGTTGGATACCTCAAGTGTTTAGCATTACTAGTCTTCCTTTAATAGAACTCTTTAGTTCATCAGTATGGGCAATTTATACATTTGAGCGAAATGCCTAAATGGCATTTCCATCCATGCTGCTGTGCTCCAAGTTTCTCTTCTGTCCTTTCTAACCTTAGTACGCCCAGGTAGAAGGAAACCTGTATTGAACTTTGTCAGAACAAGCAGCTATCTGCCATCCTTCCTAGCAGGTATAAGCAATCACCTTTTCTCATTATTCACTGCATGAAGGTGGTTGTCACAATCCAAATAGGACTGGGGAGAGGGTGTGACATTTGATGCACTGACGCCTTCGACACAGCCAAACATTCTCATATGGATCAAACTGTGAATTAGGGCAGCATCCCTTCCTGAACACCAGATGGCATGTTCTGAAAATGTTCTCTGAGCAATTATTTTTGAGGACAGTGTTAGTCTAAATGAAGGAAATGCTTTACATGGTCATTTTATTCTTGGTTGTTGTTGTTTAGTTGCTAAGTCGTGTCCAATTCTGTGACCCCATAGACTGTAGCCCTCCAGGCTCCTCTGTCCATGGGATTTCCCAGGCAACAATACTGCAGTGGGTTGCCATTTCCTTCTCCACGGGATCTTCCCAACCCAGGGATAGAACCCTCGTCTCCTGTGGATCCTGCACTGCTGGTGGATTCTTTACCGCTGAGCTACCAGGGAAGCTCTTTCATCTCGGTTCAGTTCAGCTCAGTCGCTCAGTCATGTCCGACTCTTTGTGACCCCATGGACTGCAGCACACCAGGCCTCCCTGTCCATCACCAACCCCCGGAGTTTACCCAAACTCATGTCCATTGAGTCGGTGATGCCATCCAACTGACTTGGTAGCACCCTATAAATGACAGTAATGTATAAAATATATAAATAATAAGAACCTACTGTATAGCATAGGGAGCTCTACTCAATGCTTTATAGTGACCTACATGGGAAGGAAATCCAAAAAAGAGGGCATATATGTATACCTGTAGCTGATTCACTTCGCTGTACAGTAGAAATTAACACAACATTGTAAAGCAAGTACATTCCAATAAAAACTTTTAAAATGACAGAAGTCTTGATAATCCAAACCATTTAGAAAATCTTTTTTACTCATCCTTCCTCATTTTAATATTTATATGAGAAACATCAATGGTATCTCCATCAGTGACACTATATTCCATGTTAAGAAAATGTGTTATATAAAATATAGAACTCATAAATTCGAATGATTATATTGCCAAGAAATTTGTTTTCTTAAGGTTTAATCTAAATCTTTTTATAGCAAATCTCCCACACACTTTTTTTTTCATATAACTTGAGTAATGAAAACTTACTGTGTAACTGCTCAGGAAAATAAATAAATTGAATAATATACTGTGGTCAGAATGTTTTTTGCTGTTTAAAGTATGGGGAGAGTGAATTGAAAGATTTACTAATTTTTCTACAAATACTGGATGACATCAATATTTATACTTTTTTTCACTATTTTTATTTTGATTGAATTTTGATTGTCCATATTTCTTTCAGATATAGGTGTTGAAAATTGTAGTCAACCCTTTACTTACATTAGGAGCATAAATATCCTAAACATTTAGAAGAAAGTGTTTTTCTTCTTGAGATAGATGTCTTAACTCTGATTTTCATGTTGGCTTCTTGGCTGATTCTAATAAACAGATCTAGAGAGTCCATTCACATATAGATAACATCATTGTTGTCCTGCGGTACCTGCAGGGGATTGATTTCAGGACCACTAGTCTCAGGAGAAGGGAGGACCAAATGCTAATTCTTTAATTATAGTTCCCAACTTCATTCTTTCACTCTGGGAAATTTAGACAAAGAGTGATGGATTGGAAGTCTTGGTACAAGAATTTGTTTTGCACTGCCTTCAAATGTAATCAGCTCTGGGAGTACGTTTTGTTGGTCAAGTTGGCAATCATAAGATGAGTACAGATGAGTGACTTAAATACAGTTTCATCATTTATTTAAAATTTGATTCCTTCAGTGATAAAGGCAAGCCATAACCAAAAGGATCTAAATCACCGTGTTCATGAGATCACTGGTGTGTGAGGCTTTAAGAACATAAAGCCCAGGCTGATGTTGTCACAAGCTGATCTGCCACAGATCTCGAGTGTCAGTGACTCACGTCACTTATCATTTACATCATGTCCACAGTGCACCAAGAAAGGTTACCAGGTGGACTCCCAATGTCACTGAGGGGACTGATACAGCTACTTATTCCTTCTTCTCCAGCTCTTGGTTTCATACAGCTGGTTGTTTTTTTTTTTTGCTTTACTTCAATCATCTGCAGTACACCCACTCAGAGCAATTAATTATCTTTAGCTCCTTTGAAATTACACTCCAATCAAGTAAATATAAAAAGACAGAGTGTTACAAAAAATAATTCCTATCTGGTCCTCTCTTCAGGTTCCAATTGAGTAAACAAAATATGATTTGCTTCTTGGACGTGAGTTTAGCAGACATGGAGTCAGGCTGGCTCCAGGCTATTCTGATAAATGTCCTGCTCTCTTTCTGGGATTTTATGATGTCACATGATGATCTTTCAACTTATTGCTCCCCAAGCATATGGTAGCACAGCCATTGTGTAGACCAGATGCATGATTCTACTTAAAAAAAAAAAAGTGTCTGCCTCTGAGGTCATATGACCTTATAGATTTATCTCGTTCTCAGGAACATTGCAAAATCCCAGCCAAAAAATACCTTATGGAAATTTTAAAGCAGCATCGTATTTTCAGAATTTTAAAGACTGTGATAGGCAAAAAAAGGAGCTATATAGCTTTGTTTACGACAGAACAAATACCGAGAAATGTAGGTGTTATGCTTCATGCATTTTAATGTTGGATTTTATTATACTGGTAACATTTTTATCATAAGACTGATAAAAATGTGAACTATTTTCTACACCTAAGAAATGACAACCAAACAGAAATGTCAGAATGAACTGGAATCTACCATTAACATTAATGTAATACCACCATTAGTATTTAACAATTAACAATTTATAATGCCTTTATCATCATATTATTGGAACTTAGGTTAAGTGACTTGCATCAGATCACACAGATTGCAAATCTAGAGTCACAAACAGAATAGAGCTTAGAATAGAGCTTTGAATTTAGGGTTTTTCTTAATGTGCTACCCAATTTCCTAAGTTAGTTATAATAATCCAAACAACTAGAAAGTTGGGCCTGTCATTTTTGCCATAATTTTTTTATGTGCCATCTTTAGCACATAATTGTGCTCCTGTAGCCACAAGTAGTGTAAACACAGTGTAGTGTACCCCAACCATGGTCACACCCAGCAGGTTGGAACTGGGGTTGTCCACAGAAACCAACTAATCTGACCCTATCAGAGCAGAAATGGTTATAGATTGTTTTGCAAATAACACAGATTATTTTCTTAAAATTCTGACTGATGTGAAAGGGGGATTAATTAACTCACATAATAGAGAAGAGCAAGAAGCAGATTCAGACATGGTTGGACCCAAGGACTCAAAACATGTCATCAGGATCCAGTCTCTTTTTCCTCCATTTCTAATCTCTAGCTTTCTTGGCAACTCTAGGTTTTATACATTCACAACATCAAACACTCACTCCAGAAAGTGAATAAGTTCAAATTTGACCTACCTGTGTTTATAATGAACTTCAAACTGATCACTGAATCCCATATGGGCTTGTGGGTGCAGCCTATTCCCAAACAACATGAAAAGAGAGTGGACAAGGGGTCGACCACTAAAGAACAAAGTGTGTTGTTAACAAGAAAGACAAGTGAATGTTATGCTGGGAGAAGAAAGCCCCGAAATCTATAGTCAAGAAGTTAAGAAGGAGCAGGAACTAATGACTGAGTTAGAACCAGAATTTCACACTGGTTTTCTCTCCCTCACCGACTCTACAGAGAATATTACAAGGTTGGAGGTCCCCAAATTATCACTAATATTGTCATTTTCCTTGGGATGCAGAAAATGAAGGAAAATTGATGGTCTACAGGACTGGCTATGTAGTGAAAGATTGTGGATATAGTACGGATTGTGAGTTGCAAAATTGTAAATTAGCTTGAACTAGATTTAACTCACAGAGGGAACCTTCTCCAGTTTACCCTTCTGATAACACTGACCTTCCTATAATAAAAGAGTTACAGCTTTCCTTAGATGAGAGATTCTTTCCAGAGGGTTAGGGATTAGCCTAACTTTTCTTCAAGCTTGCCTTGGCTTTCTACTGTCTGCCTTGAACCAATAAATTAAGAACGGCTGTGGCAAGGACAATCCAATCCTCTTTCCTTGTCACACTCAGGACTGAGTCTCTGACATCTGTCCACCCCACCAAATACACACACTCACAGTATTTGAGTCTCTGTTTTTCTGTTTCACTTGCTTGTCTTCTGCAGAAGTCACCTGTCAAACTGCATGGTGGCAGAGGAAATGATTGACTTTATTACTCTTTCCTGGCAGCTGCCTGTGTTTTATTTCCTTTAGGGGCCAGGAAAGAGATTCATTCTCACCTTGTTCTTGGCCTCTCAAGTCTGAGTATGAGGGGAGGGCAGAGGGAAGCAGGCAGCAGCATATGTAATTCTGTTATCAAGGGAGATCAGGAATAAACCTGCTCCAAATTCTGATTGCTCCCAAACCCATGAAACTAAAAGTGTTACTTGCTTAGCTGTGTCTGACTCTTTGTGACCCAAGGACTATAGCCCACCAAGTTTGTCTGTTCATTGAATTCTCCAGGCAAGAATACTGGAGTGGGTAGCCATTCCCATCTCCAGGGCATGTTCCCGACCCAGGGATTGGACCCAAGTATCCCACATTGCAGGCAGATTCTTTACCATCTGAGCTACCAGGGAAGCCCCCCAAACCCATGGGGGCCTTGTCTTAGCATTGTGGAGCTCCTTGGTAGCCTCTCTATTCCAAATTCTATCCATGGAAGATCTGTTATGAATCAGCTTTACTTAGATTTTCTCACTAGATTTACCCCAAAGGCTTTGCTTACAAGATGGTTCCAGGGTTCTAGTGTATCTCTGGTTGGAAGTGAATTGTCAGCAATAAAGTTCAGGTATTTCATATTTGGTTATAATAATCTAAAAAAGAAAGCAGGCAGCTTTGACTTATTTGATCAGAGGATCCAAGTCATCAGTCCTGGGGTCATCGGAAAATCATGAAAGTTAAACATGGAGTCAGAATCCTGGCATTTTCCATTTGATGCTTTACTTTTTACAGTGACCGAAAGAACATAATTGTTTTGTGCCATATTACATATTACAAAAAGGTTCACAGCAGTATTTCTCACATTTTTCCTGAACTTTGGCACTCCTCCATTGAGAGATGGAATCTCTTTGCCCCTTCTCTAAAAGCCAGATGTCTCTTGCGACATGTCCGTGAATAGAAGTGACAGTGAAGCAGGTCATTAAAGGCAAGACTGCTTTCTCCTGGATTTCCTCCTTGGAACACATGCTCTTAGTATCCAGACACCATTTTGTGATGATGCCCGAACAACACAGAGAGGCCATGTGTAAGAGTTTCCACCACAGTCCTAGCTAGGCTCTCACTGATCAACCAGTGTCAACACCAGACATGTAAGCAACTTTCCCAGCCTTTGTGTTATCCCAGCTGAAGCCAAGTGGAGCAAAGACTAGCGCCTACCAAGCTTCCCAGATGGCTCGCAGTGAACAAGTGCTGTTGTTCTAGTCTCTAGGTTTGGGGCAGTCACTAACTGGGACCAGGTTTAGTTGATTTTTCAAAAAAAAACAGTGAAGAGATGTTACGCTCAGTGTCACGAATTTGGAATTGGTATCTAGGGGGAAATACTAAACTCTTTTATCAATAGTAAGTTTGGCATGTTTTCCTCCTTCTTTCTCTCCCCACCTCACTTTTCCTGTCTTTCCCTTTCTTTATTTCCCTTCCTTCCTGCCTCCACCCTCCTTTCTTCCCCCACCCTCCCTTATTCCACCCTCCCTCTGTCCTGCTCTCCTTCCCTTTTTTTCTTCCTTTCTTCCTTCCTTCTCATCTTTCAGGATGTCCTCTCCCCTTCCTTCTTTTTTTAAACCGGACATAACAGGAAGCAGACATCATCAAAGCTCCATTTCCTCTTTGGTGTGAATAGGGATCTTGGTTTGGGACCTAAGTGGTCTAACAGAGTTAAAAAGCCATCTTGAACATATATTATACAATAGGGTTATTTTATAATATTTTACAACAGGAGTAAAGAAATACTTTGGTTCATGAAAAAGTGACTTGTTCCCCTCAGCTTATTTACTTATAGAGTTTATTGGTATTCCTTCTTCCTCTGATATTTTTTTAACTTCGTAAGATGTTACCTCTTATGTGTATTACTGTGGAATCTCCAAAAAGGATTATCTGGAACATTTTTCAAAAACATGAAAATGAATCTGTAGGACCAAATACATTTATCCACCCATTCATGAATCTGTCCCCAAATACATATGTATTGAGTATCTACTATGTGCAAGGTACTGGGGACCCAAAGGAGAGATTACATAACCTGCCATTACAAATCTTTCAGTTTCATAAGAGAGACAGAAAAGTAAAAATATAAACACAATGGTTGATTAATTTGACACATGTTTAGAAAGCTCCTTTTGCTTTCCAAGTATTATGTCAGAGTCTGGTATTAACAACAGTAAAGAAGTAGATATAGCTTCTGTCCTATGCACCAGGAACTAGAATAGAAGAACAAATACTATAAGTCCCTGACATATGAACCTTCAAGTTGTGACCTTTCAAAGATGCAAACATGCATGTGAACCCCTGTTTGCAAGCTGTTGTACTGTAGTACTGTACTTTTTAAGGTACTTTACTATAGATTAAAAATGTTATTTGTGTGTGTGTGTGTTTTTATAGATGTATTATTTGTATTATAAACTTATTACAGTACAGCACCATATAGCCAATTGTGTTAGTTGGATACCTAGGCTAACTTTATTGGACTTACAAACAGATTGGACTTATGAACATGCTCTTGGAAAGGAACTTGTACATATACAGGATACTTACTGTAACAACACCCCTGTAGAAGCCAATCAAGGGTTCAGGGAAGGTGTCTCAAAGAAATGAACTAATTGTTGTTATTCAGTTGCTAAGTCATGCCCAACTCTTTGCAATCCTGTGGACTGCAGCACGCCAGGCTTCCCTATCCTTCACTATCTTATGGAGTTTGCTCAAACTCATGTCCATTAATTTGGTGATGTCATCCAACCAGCTTATTCTCTGTTGCCCCTTCTCCTCCTGCCTTCAGTCTTTCCCAGTATCATGGTCTTTTCCAGTGAGTTGGCTCTTTGCATCAGGTGGCCAAAGTATTGGAGCTTCAACTTCAGCATCAGTCCTTCCAATGGATATTCAGGGTTGATTTCCATTAGTGAAGCGAAGTATAGACTGAAATTTGGAGTCAGTGAGGTGAAGGCAAATGTGGGAAGATCACACAAGTTACAGAGGAGAGCAAGTGTGAAGATTCAGAGGTAAGGGAAAAAATGGCACACGTATTCGAGAAACCAAAAGTAGTTCATCATGTGTGGGGCAAAGAGGATGGTGGGAAAGAAATCTGGAGATTTATCTGTAGGGTCCAACTGTGAGAGGAAAACCATCCAAGGGATGAAGCACCATGAGAATAATGTGACACCTGTATGGAAACCCTTCTGGCTGCAGATGCATCAACATGGAGCAAACCTAGAATCAAGGCCCTGTGAAGTGGCTATAGGGACAATCTTGATCAGAGATGATCATGGCTTGGATGAGGATGTTAGCAACAAGACTGGATATAAGTGGAGATTTTTGAAATTTGGAGATATAATATTCAAGGCATGTTTATTGACAGATTAAATATCAGGGATGAGGACTATGAAAGAGAATAAGTTTCAGGTTTCTAGATGGCGCAGCTGGGTTGGTCTTGGTTCCACAAAGTCAGAGGAAGGCCTTTCTTAGGAGGGACTTTGGATCTGAGAATAAGATAGTGGGTGTAGTTTGGGTCACGTTGAGCTTGAGGTTCCTGTAAGATATTCAAGATCAAATGCCTGCATATATTTAATATAGCCAAGTAGGGGTTCAATATAGAGATCTGAAACTTAGCAAGAAAGACTGGACTGGAGATAAGACTCTAGGAACTATCAACATAGAGGATATTTCAACATACAGAAGCTCTGAGAGTAGAAGAGATGCCCCAAAGTGCAAGTACAGGGTTAGAGAGAAAGGCCTGGGACAGAATGCCAAAGAACACTGACATTTAGTGGGTATGTTGGATATCTCCATGGCACCACTGTGGAGGAAAGAAACCAGGAGAATACAGCACCTAAGGAACCAATGCAATGCAAATAAATTTATAATTAAACATTTAGAAAATCTATACTTTTTAGGAGCATCATTGGCCAGAGGTGCCAATGATGGCACCAATTTGGAAATGTGGTCTCAGTTAAAACAGTGGTGTTGGAGGTAGAGAAAAGAGATATTTGGTGATTAAATAGGTGATACTTAGAAATGGTTGGGATGTGAGGAACAAAGGAGAAGAAAAAGTAGAGAAAGAACTCCCTGGTTGGTCCAGGTATCAAGGAGAATGGTGGAGGCTTCCCCACAAGTCAAGGCTTATCAGTGTTTGTTCACACTGAGCAGTTTTAAAGAACACACACACAGAGTGTTTATATATCTCTGTGGGTCCTTAACAAAGAGACAGTCTGTTTTCAACATGGCCAGTTCTCACTGTGTGACCTTTGCTGTGTTAAAAGAATTACACAGCGAGATACTAGAAGGTGCTCTGTATAAAATGATTGGCAAAACTGCAGGTCTCAAAATGACATGTTTCCTAACAGTTTTTCAAGACAGCTTTGGGTGTCTAATATTGCAACCAGAAGAACACAGTCTGTCTGGTTCTCTTCCAAAAACTAAGTGGAAATGCACAAAGACAAAGGGATTATTTGTGATTCCTCCACACAGCTAATCCTTCACATACTAATTTTGACTTGGTTAAGAACTACTGTGACATCACTTTGCTGACAATGGTGCATATAGTCAAAGCTATGGTTTTTTTAGAAGTTATGAACAGATGTGAGAGTTGGACCATAAAGAAGGCTGAGTGATAAAGAATGGATGGTTTCAGATTGTGGTGTTGGAGAAGACTCTTGAGAGTTCCTTGCACAGCAAGAAGATTAAAGCAGTCCATCCTAAAGGAAATCAATCCTGAATAATCATTGGAAGGACTGATGCTGAAACTGAAGCTCCAATACTTTGGCTACTTGATGTGTAGAGCCAACTCATTGGAAAAGACCGTGATGTTGGGAAACATTGAAGGCAAAAGGAGAAACACGCAGCAGAGGATGAGCTGGTTAGACAGCACCACCAACTTAGTTTCAGAACATGAATTTGAGCAAACACTGGGAGATAGTGGAGGACAGAGGAGCCTGGAGTGCTCCAGTCCATGGGGTTGCAAAGTCAGACATGACTTAGCAACTGAACAACAACAAGAACTTACTTGACCCTAGAGCCAGACAGTATTCTGAGCTTCTTACAATACTGACTCTCTGTCACATATTTTAGGCATACACTTCCTTTTCCTTCTCTCTGTCTCTCTTCCACTCTTTCTTTTCCTTTTCTCCATTCCTACCTCCTCTGCCTCTCAATGATTGTAATGTATTAATGTTGTAATATCAGAGGCTTTAGGGAACAAGACAGAGCAGACGAGAACCTAGGTTGTCCATACAGAAGGAGATGATAGATGGCTGCTGGCCTGCAGGTCAAAGAGCATAACCCTGAGTGCAGCTAGTTTTCTTTCTGTTCAGGTGGGAGATTATTGGTACTCACCACCCACAGTGTTGAGCACATTTGCAAGGACACATTTAGCTTTTAATGCAGCCTCACTTAGGCATTCAGTACAGTCAATTAAGCCAGAAACTGGTTTAGCAACTAAGTACATAAAGTGTTCTAACCTGTTTGTGCATAAAGGTCAACTTTGTCACCCAAGTCTTAAAGAAGGGGAGAATTTTGCCATACCATCACCAGACATTCAGAAAACTTTGCAAACCATTACTCGATTCCATGAATAACAAGTATTCCAGTGTCACTCATTTTAGGATTATTTCCCTTCTGGATTGGATATCTTATTGTATTCTTTTTTTTCTTTTTCCTTTTTCTGTCACACCATGCAGCATGCGGGATCTTAAGTTCCCTGACCAGGGTTTGAACCCACACCCCCTGCAGTGGAAGTGCAGAGTGTTAACCACTGGGCCACTCAGGAAGTCTCTCTTACTGTATTCTTGATCACTGTCCATTTTTAAAATAAAAAGTTACATTAAATTTCATGAAAAATGAGGAAAAACAGTGTTTTGCACAATCTCTTTTCATTATCCATTATTCACTTGACATGTTTATATGAATGTCCTTACAAAGAACACTTCATGATTTTAATGGCTTCCCTCTATTGCCAGTTAAAAGGCTTTATGAGAAATTGTTTTTTATCACTTCTTTGTATTCCTATAACTTATCAGGCTTTCTTTTCTCTGCTGCCTAAGTCAGTCCTTGGCCTCTTTCACTCATTGTCCCTTCCAGACTCAGTGGTTTTCTAAGTGCTCCATGGGAAGATTGTCATGAATTCCACTGTCTACAGAGTTCACATTGCCCCACAACTGAACTGAGTAAACATTACCTTGAAAATTAGCAACGCATTACGTTTAGTGGGTGCAACAGAACTCTCTTCCAGAAAGTCTACAAAATTTAAAATTGAAAACTGTGACTGTTGGAAATTAAAAAAAAGAGAGAGAAAGAAACAGAAAATAAAAGAAAAATGCAAGCAATGGAGGAAAAAATTGAGATGTGAAACACCTTGGATACATTTGAGAGAACCTAAAATATAAGTCAGGTAAGTAAACATTTGGCAAAAAAAGTTGTTTACCCTGTAGATGACAATATTTACTGGCATGAAATATATTGCTATTTTGGATCTGATCACATGGGAAATGGAAAGGAAATTTCTAGTTTCCATTGCTGCTACTATATTGGAATAACTTATTCATTTATTCATGTGTTCAACAAGTATCTCTTGAATGCCTGTTCTGTCAAGACGCTGTGCCAGGCACTGGGGATGCAGCAATGGACTGGAGAGTCCTTGCCTTCATGGAGCTTAGAGGAGTCAACAGAAATTAAAGAAATAACTACACGAAGTATCTTAAGAGGCTGATAAATACATAAATTAGAATTTTAAGAGAGTGGTATTCAAAGAAAGTGAAAGTGTTAATAGTTCAGTTGTGTCCGTTTCTTTGTGACCCCATCAACTGTAGCACTCCAGGCTCCTCTGCCCATGGGATTCTCTAGGCAAAAAGATTAGAGTGACTTGCTATTTCCTTCCACAGGGGATCCTCCCAACCCAGGGATTGAACCCAGGTCTCCTTCGTTGCAGGAGGATTCTTTACCATCTGAGCCACCAGGAGACAAGGCTGAGAGTGGCAGGACAGAGAGAGACTCCCCATTGGCAGACAGGAGACCTCTATTGTGGTCTGCACTCTGTCTTGGGCTCGCTGAATGACCTGAGGCAAGTTGCTTTCCTGTTTTCCCCACCGAGCAGTTGAGAGTTTCTGACCGGAGTCCCCATGCAGCCCCTGTCTGGCTGGGTGTCTCGAGTGCTATTGGGGTGATGTAAAAATACATTCTCACTTCCCTCACAGCCCACATTCAGCTCATTAGTAAAAACTATCAGCCCTCCTTCCACAATATATCCAGAATGGCACTCCTTCTCTACCCTGCTCACCTTCACCCTGGTCCAAGCTAGCATGCTCTTTCACCTCTGTTATTACAGGCACCTCCTCATGGTCTGCTTCAGCCCTCACCTTCCTTACTAGGAGTCTATTTTTATGCACTTCTAAAACACAAATCAAATCCTGCCACTCAGTGCAAAGGCTCTGATCTCAGAATAAAAGCCCAAGTCTTTAAGGGGACAATGACCAGTCTTTAAGGCCCTTCATCAGCTACTGTCACTTCCTCTGCCCACCACCTCTGTGACCTGAGCGCCCACTGTTCTTACTGCCTTTGATCTAGAACACTGGCTTCCTTGTTATTCTTCAAGTACAAGAGGCTCGCTCTTGCCTTAGGTTCTGTAGTATGCAGAATTCCATGATGGTTCCCCAAGATTCCCGATGTCCACACACCATCTGCTAACTATCTAATCAAACACAAATTTAGGTCCTGCTATGAAAGAACTGTGGAAAATTCTGAAAGAGATGGGACTACCAGACCATCTGACCTGTCTCTTGAGAAACCTGTATGCAGGTCAGGGAGCAACAGTTAGAACTGGACATGGAACAACAGACTGGTTCCAAATAGGAAAAGGAGTATGTCAAGGCTGTATATTGTCACCCTGCTTATTTAACTTATATGCAGAGTACATCATGCAAAACGCTGGGCTGGAAGAAACACAAGCTGGAATCAAGATTGCCGGGAGAAATATCAATAACCTCAGATATGCGGATGACACCACCCTTATGGCAGAAAGTGAAGAAGAACTAAAGAGCCTCTTGATGAAGGTGAAAGAGGAGAGTGAAAAAGTTGGCTTAAAGCTCAACGTTCAGAAAACGAAGATCATGGCATCTGGTCCCATCACTTCATGGGAAATAGATGGGGAAACAGTGGAAACAGTGTCAGACTTTATTTTTTTGAGCTCCAAAATCACTGCTGATGGTGACTGCAGCCATGAAATTAAAAGATGCTTACTCCTTGGAAGGAAGGTTATGGCCAACCTAGATAGCATATTTAAAAGCAGAGACATTACTTTGCCAACAAAGGTCCGTCTAGTCAAGGCTATGGTTTTTCCAGTGGTCATGTATGGATGTGAGAATTGGACAGTGAAGAAAGCTGAGCGCCGAAGAATTGATGCTTTTGAACTGTGGTGTTGGAGAAGACTCTTGAGAGTCCCTTGGACTGCAAAGAGATCCAATCAATCCATCCTAAAAGAGATCAATCCTGGGTGTTCATTGGAAGGTCTGATGTTGAAGCTGAAACTCCAATACTTTGGGCACCTCATGCGAAGGGTTGACTCATTGGAAAAGACCCTAATGCTCGGTAGGATTGGGGGCGGGAGGAGAAGGGGACGACAGAGGATGAGATGGTTGGATGGCATAACCAACTCGATGGTCACGGGTTTGGGTAGACTCTGGGAATTAGTGATGGACAGAGAGGCCTGGCGTGCTGTAATTCACGGGGTCGCAAGGAATCGGACAGGACTGAGCGACTAAACTGAACTGATGAAAGAACTTTGCAGGTATAACCAGAGTCCCAGATCAGCTGACTTTATGTTAGGAAGGTTAAAAAAAAGTAAGAAAGATTATCTGGGTGAGCTGAACCTAATTACGTGAGCTTTTCAATCTGGATCCAGAGGTAAGAGAGAGAAAACCAGAGATTCACAGTATCAGGGAGTTTTGGCATTTGAGGAGTTCTCTGTTGCTGGTTTGGAAAAGAAGGGGACTCTATGTGGCAATGGATAAGAGTGGACTCCTGTTGCTAAGAGCAGCCCCCAGCCATCAGCCAGCAGGGAAAGGAGACTTCAGTTTGGTCACTGCAAGAGACTGAATTCTTCCAAAAGCCTAAATCATTTGAGAGGATGCTGAGCCTCAGATGACACAGCAGCTCAGCTAACACCTAATTTATGCTGTATGAGACCCTGAGCTGAGAACTCCGTCATACTATGCCCAGACTTCTGAACTATAGGAGCTATGAAATCATACATGTATGTTGTTTTAAGCCACTACATTTATTTTAATTTTTTATTCAAAAAAACAAAACTAATACAAACTCTTTTCACTTGCTGTTCTGCTTTCCAAGAATTCCACCCCCCACCCCCAGAACCCCAGATATCCCTCTGCTTGCTTGCCTACAGGTTTCTAATTACCATCTTTCCAAAGAGGTCTTCCATAATACTCAGGCTTTTGACATGCATACACTGGGTAATTTAAGGACTTGAATAAAGTAACTAAAAAGGTATAAACAAGTTATGGAGAAACTACAGGGGAAAATGTGGTACCCTGGGATTAATGAGGAGGGGCTCAATGGGAAGAAACAACTATGGGAATGTGGCACATGGCTATAGTGAGGACCCTCCTGCCCCCTACCAGCTCACAGCAATGCCATAGGGAGCAAACAAGAAAGTCACAGTGCTCAGTAACTCTCCTCTCTCCCTTTTTATTGTCCAACACTCTCACTAGAAACTAAATATTACAGGGCTAGTCATAGGGCATATTTTTGGCCTGCTTTATCCCCTGGGCCTAGACCAGTGCTGGAACAGTGCTCAACATTCAGCACCCGAGTGGATGAGTAAGTAAAGGTGCAGCAGTGTCGCAGTCGATTAGGAAATAAAGACAGACAAAGAGAGGTTCTTTTTTGTTTGTTTGGTGTTTATCTTTTTTTTACATTTCCCTCTGGTTTTCTTCATCTTTTTTTTTTTTTTGGTGGAATAGTTGCCAGGACATGGAAGCAACCTAAATGTCCTTCAATAGAAGAATAGATAAAGAAGATGTGGTATATATATACAATGGAATATTACATAGAGAGGTGTTGAGCTAACATTTGAGCTGATACTTAACTAATAAGAAGGAACTAGCCCAGAAGAGAGAACAGAGATGAAATTCCAGATGGAAAGAATAACAAATACCCAGGCCCTGGGGAGGGAATGCTATGTCTGAGAAACTGTGTGACACAGGCAGACAAATGTGAAGTTGGAGGGTTGGAGGTGAAACCTGATGTCAAAAAGGTAGGCAGGGACCACATCATGAGGGGTCTAAGAGCTCATGGTGAGGGATTTACATTTAATTTTAAATACACGAGCCGGATATTGCAGGGTTTAAGACTGAGGAGAAAAGAAATATTGTGTGCTTTACACTTTTAATACTTAGAGAAGAAATTAAAAAATAAGGAAACAACTGAATAACTGTGATTGTGAGCTTGCTTTTTGCTTCTCTGATTTACTACATTTACTCCTTAATGAAGCATCTTAACAAACTTTCCCAATTTTTATTTACCCACATCATTAAATACATCACGTATTTTCCTATACTTGACAGGGGGCTTCCTGGGTAGCTCAGCTGGTAAAGAATCCACTTGCAAAGCAAGAGACCCTGGTTTGATTCCTGGGTTGGGAAGACCACCTGGAGGAGGGCATGGCAACCCACTCCACTGTTCCTGCCTGGAGAATTTCATGGACAGAGGAGCCTAGTGGGCTACAGTTCATGGGGTCACAAAGAGTCAGACACGACTGAGTGACTAACACAGCATAGCACATACCTGACAGGAGAGATCATGTGGGCTGGACTACAGTATTTTAAGTTTACTGCTCAAACTCCCCCCAAGTATTGCCTTTGGTACTGCACAATAAAGGCAAAGACGCCTTCTTTTTTTAAAAAAAAATTATATTGGAGAATAGTTGCTTTACAATGTTGTATTAGTTTCTGCTGTGCAACAAAGCAAATCAGCTATATGTATACATATATCTCCCTTTTTATGAGTTTCCTTCCCATTTAGGTAACCACAGAGTATTAAATATTAACTAGAGTTTCCCACGTTATACAGTAGGTTTTCATTACTTATCTATTTTATACATAGTAGCATGTATATATGTCAATCCCAATCTCCTAGTTCATCCCAACTCCCCGTTCCCCACCTTGGTGTCCATATGTTTGTTTTCTACATCTGTATCTCTATTTCTGCTTTGCAAATAGGTTCATCTGTACCATTTTTCTAGATTCCCCATATATGCATTAATACGCAATGTTTATTTTTCTTTTTCTGATTTACTTTGTATGATAGTATCCAGGTCCATTCATATCTCTGCAAATGGCACAATTTCATTCTTTTTTATGGCTGAGTAATACTCCATTGTATATGCATACTGCTTCTTCTTTATCCATTCCTCTGTTGATGAACATTTAGGTTGCTTCTATGTCCTGGCTACAGTGCTATAAAAACCATTGGGGTGCATATATCTTTTGGAATTATATTTTTCTCTGAGTATATGTCCAGGAATGGAACTGCTGGGTCACATGGTAATTTTATCTTCAGGGTCTAGAAGAATGCTAAGTTCATTGCCTGGACCATAGTAAATGCTCAGCATTTGTTAACTCTTAGGACATTTTATCGTTAGCCATTATTGATACAAATGAGGAGTGACTTAACAAGAATAACTAGATCCAGATAGTCTGTAATCAAATTCCAGCTCAGGATATTCCTAGTGATACAATAATAGCAAGTCTTCAACTTCTCTGTGTTTCATTGTGTAATCTGCAAAATGGCATGGATAATACTTTTTTATTCCTAAATTGATGATTTAAATGAGGTATCTGTAAAGTACCTAGCACATGGCTATAATCAATAAATTTGGGGCATTATTCTTGGCTGTTAATAGATATTGCAGGTGGAACATGGTGAATTAAGAGGGAAAAAAATGGACAGTATTTTATTTCTTCTCCCATCTACTCACTTCTACCCACAGGAAACGTCCTGACATTGGTGATTTTGGAAGCTTGCAGAGAGAAGAAAGGAGTTCTCTTAGAAGGAGACTTGGTGGAAGGAAAGGCTAAGTGGGAAAAAGGTAGAAATTCAACAGAAAGCCTGCAGACTGAAAGGTCTGGTTTAGTCTAGGAGTGGTGAGCACCAGTGCCCACTCCCATAAAGCACCACTTCAGAGGTGATGCAGTAGCTTGAGGATGCTGAAACCTCAAGCATAAAAGATGCGGCTGATGGTTTTGTTGAAATAGCTCTGGGCCTAGTTATGGACATAGAATACCCACCTGAAAGTAAGACATTTATATGTTAGCGGTAACAGTGATTAGTTAAAGATAATAGGCACTTCACCTATTTTCCAAACACTGCATAATGACTACGGATGCTGACAACCTAAGAAGACTAACTGACACTTTAAACCACAAGTTGAATTGATTTATCACTCTGGTTAGTGGGATCTCCAAGTCATATTTAATTTAACGTAGAAAAATAGTGCAGTGGAATAAAATTAAAAGCTAAAACATTTTAAGAATGATGACAATGTAGATGATTAGTAACTATTCAAAGTGAATCTGTGTTACCCATTTTTCTATATGACATTTCAGACTTTAAGTCAAAATCATTATTGTAGACTGATAGCCATTGTTAAGTCTAAGAATAAAAGATTTCTGGAAAAAAGGGGATTCAAATAGAGCTAATGGATATGGAGTCTTTCTTTCCATATACTCTTTTTATCATAGGATCATGAAGATGGGAGAGATCTTGGGAGGCATGGTAATCTCTCTACTGTCTCTGAGAATGGCTGGGAGCAATTTCTTCCTGGTACTTTCCTCTGGGATTATTCTGTTTGCTGAAATCTGCTTTTTTTTTTTTTATAGGTTTGTAAAATATAACTATTATAAGCTGAAGTGCAGCTCTTTTGAAGTGTGTGTGATTCACGTTGGCTTTTTAAATGACTGTTTCTGAAATGCAGACATGCATAACAAAATCAACAGTGTTTCCATGGAAAGAAATACTGAATGTTCCTTTGTTACCCTGGGCATCTTTGAAAAACTGGAATGCGTTTACAGTGAACGGCCGTCTCCCGAGAGACATGCATCAAACAGTGCTCTCAATGGTGGGCTGGTTTGATGACAGAGAGGCGCTGTTGTATTTGAAGCATTTCAGCAGTTTTAGAAATTAAAAAAAAAAAAAGTTGAGTTTACTTGTACTGATGAAGCAGGCATTGCTTTCTCTCAATAACTTCTGATCCAGTTGATGAAGTTTGGGGACTGCAGATCTTAAGACTTAACTTTCCAGCTCCTAGATTATGTAGAGTAAGGATCAGTGCTTCTGCAGACTTAAGGAGGTATTATACTGAGGAAGTATAGCAGAGTGGAAAAGGATATAGGCTGAAGAGTCAGACTGTTTGGATTTGAAATTCAGCTCTACCATGTTTAAGCTGTGTAAATTTTCATTCCCAAGAAAGCCAACCCTGACATGGGCATTTAGTTGCAGGTAGTTAATCTGGAAAGGGATTCCAAGCACAGATGAGGGTGCAGGAAAAATGAGACAAAATAGGAAGAGAAAGTCAAAGGAGGTGTGTTAATTACTGGTTAGTGCTGTTAGGGGCTCAATCTAGGCAGGGTCTCTCTGAGGCTCCCTGTGTAAAGTGATTTGTAGCAATGAAATTAAAAGACACTGCCCCTTGGAAGGAAAGCTATGACAAACTTAGACAACATATTAAAAAGCAGAGACATCACTTTGCTGACAAAGGTCTCTATAGTCAAAACTATGGTTTTTCCAGTAGTTAAGTACGGATGCAAGAGTTGGACCATAAAGACGGCTGAGTGGCAAAGAATTGATGCTTTTGAACTGTTGTACTGGAGAAGACTCTTGAGAGTCCCTTGTACTGCAAGGGGATCAAACCAGTTAATCCTAAAGTAAATCAGTCTTGAATATTCACTGGAAGGACTGATATTGAAGCTGAAGCTCCAACACTTTGGCCATCTGATGCTAAGAGCTGACTCGTTGGAAAAGACCATGATTCTGGGAAAGACTGAGGGCAAGAGAAGAAGGGGAAACAAAGGACAGATGGTTGGATGACATCACTGACTCAATGGACATGAGTTTGAGCAAACTCCAGGAGATAGTGAACGACAGAGAAGCCTGGCATGCTGCAGTCCATGGGGTTGCAAAGTGTCAGACTCAACTTAGCAACTGAATATGAAGGGATGGGGAATCTTGATCCAGTTCTCATGGACTGAGGGACCCTTCTTGAGATGTTAAATCCCAGGCTTTGCGTGACTGCCCTATCCAGGTGGTGCATAAGCTCCTAGAAAACCCATAGGCAGAAAAGGGAGGAAGAGGGAGGCTGACACATGGATAGTGGAGCTATTAGTTTGAGCAGATGAACCTGGAGGTGGGTGAGGGTATATGGGACATGCAACAACAGTGTCTGCTACAGAACTTCATAAACACGAGAGGAAGATTTATTGAAATTCAGTCAATTTGTGAGGAAAATTACATATAGCATATTCCACCCACCTCAAGACATTATCTATGGATAATATAATACTGTGGTGGAGATTTGAGGAATTCTGACCCAGTCTCCAATGCCAGTAACTTGTACAGTGATGGAACAAAAGTCAACCAATTAGAAGTGTGATACCACTGATTTTTCATACAGTAGAAACTGGGATGTCTGATTTACGGGTCAGGGTGCTCATCAATGATTCTAGAAGATTCTGGGCTTACCCTTTCAGCAGGCTTTGAAAAGCAGTAGGTTGACATCTCCCTGTTTTCCTCTGCATGGATCACAGATGCTCTGCTCTTTGACTGTATTCTCCACGTGTTGTGTTGATGAGGTGCTACTTTTAAGACCCTGAGGTAGGAAGAGGCCCTTAAGAGCAGAGGACAGTTCAAAGTGGTTCCCTGCTTCAGTGCAGCTTTGGACTTATAGTATAATACTATCAACTGTCTTCTCTGCAGCCTTGGTCAAGGGGCACCTTGGGGCTGTTACTAAGCATTTCATGCCCTATACAACAAGGGCTCCATCTGTAGGCATGTCAAGTATTCTCAATCCCACTTTACAAAGGACACAACTAAGGACCAAAGCGTTGGTCCCTATATAAGAATCACCCGCTTTGCTCATTAAAACACAGGCTGTAGGTCTGGGTTGGTGCCTGAGAACTTGCATTTCTAACTGTTTCTAGGTAATGTCAGTGCTGCTGCTTGGGAAACTACAGTTTAAGAACTGCTGAAATATATTCTGTATACTTCATCTTTGTTGACAAAGGTCCATAGAGTCAAAGCTACGGTTTTTCCAGTTGTCATGGGCCACAAGGAAGGCTGAGCGCCAAAAATTGATGCTTGTCCGATACTTTGGCCACCTGATGCGAAGAACCAACTCACTGGAAAAGACCCTGATGCTTGGAAAGATTGAGGGTAGGAGGAGAGGTGGGGAAACAGAGGAAGAGATGGGTTGGATGGCATCATCGACTCAATGGACATGAGTTTGAGCAAACTCTGGGAGATAGTGAAGGACAGGGAGGCCTGGTGTGATGCAGAGTTGGACATGACTGAGCGACTGAACAACAACAACAGCAGATTAGGAACTGTCAGACAAGCATGGAAAACGTGACAAGCAGTTTCAAAGTCTGTTTAGCTCAGGATGTGAAAATGAAAATACCATAGACTGAGTGACTTAAACAACAAACATCTATTTCTCACAGTTCTGAAGACCAGGAAGTCCAAGATAAAGATGCTGGCAGATTTAGAGTCTGGTGAGACCCCACTCTTGGTTCATAGATACCCATCTTCTCATTGTGTCCTTATATGGCAGAGAAAGGTCTGTGCTCTTCATTCCCTTTTAAGGCACCAATCCTATCAAGGAGGCTCCACCTCATGACCTCATCCAAACCTAATCACCTCCCTAAGGCCCCACGACCAAATAGCATCACAGTGGGAATTAGTCTTCAATGTATAAATTTTGAGGAGACACAAAAACACACAGCAAATTCTCTCAGATAAGGCTTGGCAATCAAACTATAAGGCAGATCTTGAGGCTTTTTAAGGCTTTTGATTCTTTTCATCAACATCCTAAATGGTGTTGTTCTGAAATGATTAGGAATCACGGTTTTGGAATCTCTGTCCCTGTAGCTCTGCTGGTACTGACTCCGCCCTTGGCCCCAAGGTCTAGTCTGTGCCTGAGGTCTATTCCCTGGGTCATGTGATTGGTGCTACATTAGATATAATAGTCCAATAAAAGCCAATGATATTGTCTCATTTAGGAGATGCTGCAACAAAAGGCAGTTCCTTATACTGCTGGATGTGAACCCGAGAAAATGCAGATTGGTACTGTAGCAGGCACCTAGGTGCTATAAGAGGCAAGTGTCCTTTTTCCAAAGTTTTTTTTTATGTGGATCATTTTTTAAGTTGAAATTCTTTGTATATTTATTTATTTGCTGTGCTGGGTCTTTGTTGTTGCTCTCAGGCTTTCTCTAGTAGTGGCGAGTGGGTGCTACTCTCTAGTTGCAGTGGCTTCTTTTGCTGTAGAGCACGAGCTCTAAGGTGCAGAGACTTTGGCAGTTGTGGTTAAAGAGCACAGGCTCAGTAGTTGTGGTCAATGGGCTTAGGTGCTCTGCAGCATGTGGAATCTTCTGGGACCAGGGATCGAAGCCATGTCTCCTGGATTGGCAGGCAAATTCTTTACCACTGAATCACCAGGGAAGCCCTGATGTGGATCATTTTAAAGTCTTTATTGAATTTGCTACAACATCGCTTCTGTTTTATGTTTTGATTTTTCAGCTGTGAGGCATATGGGATCTTAGCTCCCCAACCAGGCACTGAACCTGCACCCCCTGCATTGGAAGGTGAAGTCTTACACACTGGACTACCAGGGAAGTCCTGGGGCAAGCGTCTTTGAGAATGGGGTCAATCCAACTAACGGGGAGACCAGACTATGAAAGAACCCTTCAGAACTTGACTGAAATCTTCCTTAAAGTGACCCCAATTTCTAGATTTCCCATTATGTAAGTCAACACATTCTCTGTCTGGATGAACTAAAATAGTCAAATTTTCTGTTGCTTATCATCTATAGAGTCCTAATTTCTATAACCTCCTCCTTGAGTCCAAACATTTTACAGTTCTCTATCTTCAGAATGAACTATACAAAAAAATTGGCTCCCAAAATCAGCTGTTCCCTGTTGTACTGACCTGAGCATAAATGGCCAGAATTTAAAAGATGTAACAATAACAACTGCATTGAGGGAAGAATAGTCAATTTTCCTATTGTAATGCCACCTCATTATTCCTATCCAAATGGCATAAAGCAAATAAAAGATACACAACTCTGATTTCCTATAAATGTATAAATTGGCTGCCATAAAAATTAAAATAACAGAGATGGATTCCAAATGTATCTGTTACTGCAGGGTGAAATGGGGTGATGGGGAGGAGAATGGCATTCTTTCACCTATTTATTTTATCCTATATTATAGCAAGATCTTGTTCTGTAAAAAAAAAAAAAGAAGCACAATATTTGCTCTGCAAGCATAAAAGCTTTAAAAAATAAATAAATAAAAGCCCAATTTTTAAATACTCTTTGTAACTTTAGGGATGCTTGTGGGACAGATATGAAAAAAAAAAAAAAGGCAGAGTTAATTCAAATCACCCAGCTTCCCAAGTACAATTAAATTGTTCCTGATTGTGAGGTAACATCACTCAGTCTGCAAGTCAGCTAGTCTGGATTACCCAGTGTTTAAGTGAGCACTTCTGCTGGCTATGTGGACATTGTATAAGGGCTGCTGCTGTTGCTGTTTAGTGTCTCAGTCATGTCTGACTCTTTGTGATTCCATGGACTATAGGCTGCCAGGCTCCTCTCCTCTGTTCATGGGATTTTCCAGGCAAAAATACTGGAGTGGGTTGCCAACTCCAAGGATCTTCCTGATCCAGGGACTGAACCCTTGTCTCCTGTGTCTCCTGCACTGCAGGTAGATTCTTCACCACTGAGCCACCAGGGAAGCCCCCTAAGCAAATCCTCCACTTTTGCACTAGGTGATCAGATTCCACCAAAATGGACTTTGTAACTGAGTAACAGAGAAGGTTTTCTTCCTTAATGTTATAGTAAATCTGTATATAAATACATAATGAAAACTTGTATTATGTTTTTTAACACAGGCTATTTTTACTCTCCAGAAAAACATCTATTTCTGCTTTATTGACTATGCCAAAGCCTTTGACTATGTGGATCACAATAAACTGTGGAAAATTCTGAAAGAGATGGGAATACCAGACCATCTGACCTGTCCCTTGAGAAACCTGTATGCAGGTCAGGGAGCAACAGTTAGAACTGGACATGTAAAAACAGACTGGTTCCATATAGGAAAAGGAGTACATCAAGGCTGTATATTGTCACCCTGCTTATTTAACTTATATGCAGAGTACATCATGAGAAATGCTGGGCTGGAAGAAACACAAGCTGGAATCAAGATTGCCAGGAGAAATATCAATAACCTCAGATATGTGGATGACACCACCCTTATGGCAGAGAGTGAAGAAGAACTAAAGAGCCTCTTGATGAAGGTGAAAGAGGAGAGTGAAAAAGTCGGCTTAAGGCTCAACGTTCAGAAAACTAAGATCATGGCATCTAGTCCAATCACTTCATGGGAAATAGATGGAGAAACAGTGGAAACAGTGTCAGACTTTATTTTTGGGGGCTCCAGAATCACTGCTGACGGTGACTGCAGCCATGAAATTAAAAGACGCTTACTCCTTGGAAGGAAGGTTATGGCCAACCTAGATAGCATATTTAAAAGCAGAAACATTACTTTGCCAACAAAAGTCCATCTAGTCAAGGCTATGGTTTTTCCAGTGGTCATGTATGGATGTGAGAGTTGGACGGTGAAGAAAGCTGAGTGCCGAAGAATTGATGCTTTTGAACTGTGGTGTTGGAGAAGACTCTTGAGAGCCCCTTGGACTGCAAGGAGATCCAATCAATCCATCCTAAAAGAGATCAATCCTGGGTGTTCATTGGAAGGTCTGATGTTGAAGCTGAAACTCCAATACTTTGGCCATCTCATGCGAAGGGTTGACTCATTGGAAAAGACCCTAATGCTGGGTAGGATTGGGGGCGGGAGGAGAAGGGGACGACAGAGGATGAGATGGTTGGATGGCATCACCGACTCGATGGGCATGGGTTTGGGTAGACTCCGGGAGTTGGTTATGGACAGAGAGGCATGGCGTGCTGCAATTCATGGGGTCGCAAAGAGTCGGACACGACTGAGCGACTGAACTGATTTTTACTCTCATGCACAACGAACTACGTTGAGAGAAAAAACAACTTGGACAAATCTCAAAATCTAGTGTTTTCCAACATTGTTCTTCCCACTCCATTTGCTTTTTCTCTCCTTGGAAAACTCAACTTTGTCCCTCAGGATGTATTGCTACGTTAGAGGTAAGATTCTCTGCTTCAGAATCACCCACATCTCCCCCTCTGCTCAGTAACATTCTGTGCACACTCTTTTAACATTATGATTTAAAAT
Source organism: Giraffa tippelskirchi (assembly GCF_054371585.1). Taxonomy (NCBI): domain Eukaryota; kingdom Metazoa; phylum Chordata; class Mammalia; order Artiodactyla; family Giraffidae; genus Giraffa; species Giraffa tippelskirchi. The sequence goes on along the minus strand of NC_137283.1, from coordinate 19,601,350 downwards.
GGGCGAAGATAAGTACCAGTTTTTATCCCCTATTTCAATGAGTGATCTTCTTCAGGACACAATTAGTGTGTTATTTACTTTTAAACCTTTACATCTAACAGTGTTTGACTCGGAGTAATTACTCAGTCAATATTTGCAGTATTTGTTGGTTAAACGAATACATAAATCCCTGGGATGCTGTCTGGAGCATTTAACTATTCCTGTAAGATAACTGTACAGCACAAAATACAATACCTCAAAAGTTATTTCCACCTCTACTTCACTAAGGTAACAATTTAACAATGTGATGTGTCCTTCCACAACTTTACATACTGCATCAGTTAACTGTTGCTGTGTAACAAATTACCTACAGATTGGTACTCACGAAACAAAAATATTTATTATGTCAGACTTTCAGAGAGTCAGGAATCCAGGAGCGACTTAGGTGGGTGGTTCTGGCTCAAAGTTTCTGCTGAGGTTGCAGTTAGGATGTTGGCAGGGTCCTTGTAAGAGGACTCCCTCACACAGGCTCTGGCCCCAGTTCCTGGCTGGTTCTTGGCAGGAGGCCTCAGTCCCCACCATGGGAACCTCTCTGTGGAACTGCTAGAGACTAATCACAATATGGCCACTGGCTTACCCCAGAAGAAAACAATTCTTGCTCTTTAGAGCAAGGCATAAACTTCAATTTCTTTTATGACTTAGCCTTGAAAAATCACACAGCATCCTTTCTGTACTTTGTTGGTCACACAGACCGATTCTGAGGGAAGGACTGACACAATAGTATGAACACCGAGGGGCAGCCATCATTGGGAGCCATCTTAGAGACTGGCTGCCACCCATAGAGACAATTTTGGATATTGCTTTTATCAAAATATAATCATGCTATATATATTCATTTGCATGCTTTTCTTCACATACAAATACTTTACTTCCCTTCCTACCATTCTGGTAATCATGAATCTAATTCTCTCCTTGTATTATATCTAACATTAGATTCAATTTATTCTGCCTCTATTGACTCAAGTTGTTTGCAGTTTTCCATAAAAATAGTAAACTAATAAATATTCTTATATGTATATTTTTGCATTCATTTCTATAGAAACTACCAATAGTGGTAGCTTGTTTGATCAAAAATAGGTATTTTGCTTTTTTCACTTCCAAAGACACTGCTAGATTTCAAAAGAGGAACAGCATTTACTTTTGTGCACCAGTGATGCACAAAAGGAGGAGAGTGGACTCATGTATATGTATGGCTGACCCCTTTTGCTGTCCACCTGAAACTATTACAACATTTTAACCTGTTATACGCCAACATGAAATAAAAAGTTAAAGGGAAAAAAGTAATCATTTTTCTATATCCTCCCCAGAATAAGATTATTGTTTATATACATTTTACCATTCTGAGGGCAGGAGACATGCTACCTCGTTTTTCATCATATTTATAGTCTCTTTCCTTTCAGTGAGCTTGAACATCACTTGTTATGTGTATTAGCCTTCTATCTTTTCTTTCCTGAAAATTGCCAACTAGCAACCTTTTCTTCAGAGAGTTGTCTCTTTTTCTCATCAACTTATAGGGAGCTTTTGGTATTTGCACATAAGTAGAAATTTAATTATTTCTGGTCTGGGAAGTTCATAGTAGAGTGTCCTTAAAAGAAGAATAGGTTTACATTTTGTCACTTTTTTTGATGGGATATACCTAACACTCCACTAGGATTCATATGGATCAAACATAAACAAAATATTGAACATTTTCTTTCTAGAGAACTTTAAGATTAGGTGAAAAACTGGCTGGAGACATTACTAAATGAAACATTCTGTCCCTGAAAGTGGTGAATTAAGCAGTCTGTTGACTTTAAGATTACCTTGGAGATAGATCACAGAATTTGAAATGAAGTCACTCAGAAAGCAAAATTGCTTGGGAATAAAAGGCAATAATTACTATCACTCTTTCTGAAACTAGTGAAATAAAAAAGGAAAGAAAAAAAAACCCTCCCACTTTAAACCTTGAAACCTCAGCAAATATCTAGAGACTCTTCAGATCACATTTTATGATCAAAGCTGCAATCCTTAGGGTAAGCAAAAACTGCAAACTTCCCTCTCTCTGCATGTTTTTAAACCCAAGCTACTTTGATTACTTTTCTGTCTAAACACAATAAACACCCTTGACCTTGAATTATACTGTTAGGAGATAAAAGTCTGGTGTCTGGAAGAGCACAAAAAATGAATTCCTTGCTCTCTGGCATTTTAATGAACAGTGTGAACAGTAACAAATCAATAAAGATAGTATGACAAGCTGTGATTAAGGGATTTTTAGATAAAACTCCCAATATAATCAATGTCTAATATATTGGGTATCTAAAAGCACATCTTTTGGGCTCCTGCTTTACTATTTAGGAATCACTTTGGGCAAATTAATGGTAGCAATTATTTGGGAAAGAGCAGACAATTTTTGTTTAATATTCCCAACAATGTCTTAAAGGATATCTTTAGATTTTTAAGTTTTTACTTAGAAAAAAAAAACAACTTTAAACTTACCTGGGGCATATGCAGGTAAGAAATACCATGGTTTTAATTATTTGGCAAATACGTTCACAGGATAGTTCCTGATATATTATCATTGAAGATCAGTATGCTGTGTGCTCAGTCATGTCCGACTCTTTGAGATCCCACAGACCATAGTCCACCAGGCTCCCCTGTTCATGGAATTCTCCTGGCAAGAATACTGGAGTGGGTTGCCATTTCCTTCTGTGAAGATCAGTGAGATATCATTAATAATCCCTCTTTTCTACGCTCACCACTGTGTCACCACAGGACAGCACAGAAGCTTGGATTATTTTTCTCTGTCATTTTATGCCCTTTCAGTGTCTCAACAGAAAACAGATGGTGCACCCAAATTAGGAGAAATCCAGGTGTTGGTATTTACAAAGGGACTATTAATTAAAACTGTGGAATATAAATTTAATAGTCTAAAAACTTAGGGTTCAAATGTAGAGATGCTGTTACTCATCACAATGTAAATGCATGGGCTCAGGGAGTAGGACAGAACTTGCAAGGAGGGAATGCTACAGAGAAGGAACCCCAGAGAAAAGCAGTGGCCTCAGGTTGAGACATATAGCAGGCTGGAGGTGACATCATTTGGAGGTGACCAGGGATTAAATAGCCTCACCTGACTTTCCTTCCTTCCTCCAATATCCCAGAAGACATGGGAGTGCAGGGTTATGGTTTCTATAGTTTCAGGGAACAGAAGCAGGTGGAAAAGGCACTTGAGAGGCAGAGGAAAGATGGCAAAGTGGGGAGACTTGTACTTGTCTTCGCACCACTGATATTAGACTTGGCCTTTGTGTTACTCTGGCCAATTACATGCGGGTAGAAGTGATACATACCACTTCTACACAGAATCTTTAAGAACCACCATGTGTTTCCCCAGCCTCTTTGCTTCTGCCTGCACAGAAATACATGTGTGGAGGGAACTTCCATCAGTCTGAGTTCCTGAGTGACTTTGTTCACCTGAGCCTTCTTCCAATTTATCAGTGGAATAAACTAAGGAAGAAATATACTGAGTGGTTTAAGACTTTGAGATTTCTGCATTGATATTACTGCAATATAACTTTGCCCATCCTGATAGGTACAGTAGGTTATTCAACCTCTGAGCCTCACTTTTCTAGCCGTGAAGGCAATACCCTAAAACATATTTTAAACTGCTTCCCAAATATAAGAAAAGCTATGTGAATTCTAGCAATTTTAGGATGCAGGCTAGCACATCTACTTTTATTTTATTTTTTTTTAGAAAGCATATCTGGGAGTATTATAATATTTAAAACCCAGAGTGAATTTAAAGGAAATTAAGTTTTTGAAATAACAAAGGCTTTTAACTTACTGTTTAACTTCTTTTGGGCTGTTTTGAATAGGTTATTTTGAAAATGTGTGTGTGCAAACTCTTTTTAAGGCTAATTTCAAACTCTGATAGGATAGCATCTAGCTATACACAATTGCACTCATCTCACACGCTAGTAAAGAAATTCTCAAAATTCTGCAAGCCAGGCTTCAGCAATACGTGAACTGTGAACTTACAGATGTTCAAGCTGGTTTTAGAAAAGGCAGAGGAACCAGAGATTAAATTGCCAACATCCGCTGGATCATCAAAAAAGCAAGAGAGTTCCAGAAAAACATCTATTTCTGCTTTATTGACTATGCCAAAGCCTTTGATTGTGTGGATCACAATAAACTGTGGAAAATTCTGAAAGAGATGGGAATACCAGACCATCTGACCTGTCTCTTGAGAAACCTGTATGCAGGTCAAGGAGCAACAGTTAGAACTGGACATGGAACAACAGTCTGGTTCCAAATAGGAAAAGGAGTACATCAAGGCTATATATTATCACTCTGCTTATTTAAGTTATATGCAGAGTACATCATGAGAAACTCTGGGCTGGAAGAAACACAAGCTGGAATCAAGATTGCTGGGAGAAATATCAATAATCTCAGATATGCAGATGACACCACCCTTATGACAGAAAGCGAAGAAGAACTAAAGAGCCTCTTGATGAAAGTGAAAGAGGAGAGTGAAAAAGTTGGCTTAAAGCTCAACATTCAGAAAACTAAGATCATGATATCTGGTCCCATCACTTCATGGGAAATAGATGGGGAAACAGTGTCAGACTTTATTTTGGGGGGCTCCAAAATCACTGTTGATGGTGATTTCAGCCATGAAATTAAAAGACGCTTACTCCTTGGAAGGAAGTTTATGACCAACCTAGATAGCATATTTAAAAGCAGAAACATTACTTTGCCAACAAAGGTCCATCTAGTCAAGGCTATGGTTTTTCCAGTAGTCATGTATGGATGTGAGAGTTGGACAGTGAAGAAAGCTGAGTGCCGAAGAATTGATGCTTTTGAACTGTGGTGTTGGAGAAGACTCTTGAGAGTCCCTTGGACTGCAAGGAGATCTAACCAGTCCATCCTAAAGGAGATCAGTCCTGGGTGTTCATTGGAAGGACTGATGTTGAAGCTGAAACTCCAATACTTTGGCCACCTCATGCGAAGGGTTGACTCATTGGAAAAGACCCTAATGCTGGGAAGGATTGGGGACAGGAGGAGAAGGGGACGACAGAGGATGAGATGGTTGGATGGCATCACCGACTCAATGGACATGGGTTTGGGTACACTCCGGGAGTTGGTGATGGACAGAGAGGCCTGGCGTGCTGCGATTCATGGGGTCGCAAAGAGTCGGACATGACTGAGCGACTGAACTGAACTGAACCATAAGTTAAATTACTACAGTCTCTAGTGACTGAGGCCCTTCAGTGCCTTCTGTACTAGAGCTCATTTTAAGAAGAATGCTTCTCATCCAGGATGCAAGGGTGTAGGACTCAACTCTCATGTAGAGAGGCAACTTTACGTATATAGAGAAAAAAAAAATTCCCGCTTTTTTGCCACTCTCCAGTCTGCTTTTATATTGCTGGTTGTGGCAGTTCCATAAGTGAGCTTTGAAGATCTTTATGGAGAAAAGTCTGACATCCTGGATGTTTTGATGCTCATTTATTTCCTCACTGATAAAATGGGAATAGATATCATAAGGGTAATTTGATGGTTAAGTAAATATCTATTTTAAAGTTAGTAGAAGAACCACACCTTGCAACTAGTAAACTCACTAACTGGTAGCTATGCTGCTGCTGCTCCTACAGCTGCTCCCTCAAAAGTGGGGGTTCTGTGCTGACTCTTTTGTATGTGTGCGTGGCACTGCCATTGACATGTGTAATGGCAGCCTGAAAAGAATGGCCTGCTGACATTCCCACACTTGAAACACACAGTATGAAGGGATATCATTGAAATACTATTTATGGATCTAGTCTGACCTACACTTTCAGCTGAATCTCTGATGTCTGCCATACTGAATCATACTCCTAAACATTGATTGAACATCTTTCAAAATCCACAAACTTCTCAAGGGTCATCTGGAAATAAAGATGAATAAAGCAAGTCACTAATTGGTAGGGGAAGGCATTTGATTTCTGTGATAAATGGGAGAAAATCTTCAGTTCAGTTCAGTTCAGTTGCTCAGTCGTGTCCGACTCTTTGTGACCCCATGAATTGCAGCACGCCAGGCCTCTCTGTCCATTGCCAGCTCCCGGAGTCTACCCAAACCCACGTCCATCGAGTTGGTGGTGCCATCCAACCATCTTACTTTTTGCAAAGTTGAGTGTATCGGTGCTTCTTGTTGGCGAGATCAGAGACGGAGTTCTAAAATATACTCTCAGGGCCTCTTGCATGTTAGTGGACTTGGTTTCCAGTGGGCTCTCAGCTTGACACCTTCAAAGCATCACCACTTACAGCGCAGCAACTCCTAAGCTTTTAATCACTGCTAAGTGACAAAGCAGGATGCTCACTAAAAGGTGAGCTGCATTTCAATAGCCCGAGATTTGGTTTCACAATGTTGTCATGCAATACTTGGAATAGAAGGACATGCCTTGCTAAAGTAACTTATCAGATCATAAATAGACATAATAGTCATTGGGACATGCATACACAGATGCATATGCACACAGACTCACACACATTCACATCCCTTATCTCAGAAAGAATTAAGTGGATGGCGTGGGGAGGGAGGCGGGAAGGGTGTTCAGGATGGGGGGACACATGTGCTCCTGTGGCTGATTCATGTTGATGTATGGCAAAAACCATCACAATATTATAAAGTAATTATCCCCTAATTAAATAAATTAATTAAAAAAAGGAATTAAGGACAGGTCTATTACAATTAGTTTTAAATGAACCTGAAACATGGACACATGTTTCCTACTTTGAATCTCTGATAGATTTAAACCTACATGAAAAACGAAACAAAAGTCTTTGGTTTTCTGAGAGGAAGAATGGTTTTTACTGTTTACGACAATACAAGTAATGTTTTGAAAGCAGGAAAGTGATCCAGCTTTTCTAAGCATTTTGTTCTCTGAATATCCATTAGGTATTTGGGGAAGTTTTATTAGACCTACTCTTTAGAGATGTCCAGTGCCCTAGTTTGCTTTACTTTAAGGGAGATATTTTCCTTTGTGCTTTATCTGGGAATCTGTGGGTCATCAAGAACCAGCTGTCAATACTGTGTTGCACAAAATCAGGGACCAAATGTGTACTTGGGAAGATACAACTTACTATGTTTTATAGAAATGGAAGATAGAGCTGTAATATTCCAGTTAAGCTAATCTGTGCTGAGATAATGCATCAACCCTCAAAGCTCAGAGGCTTAACTCACAAAAGTGTATATCTGGTTCATACAATGTCTGCTTTGACTCCAGCTGCTGTGGATTGCCCATCATCAAGCAAAGTTCACATGTGTTTCTATCTTGTAATTCCATCTCCTCAAAACTCTTAGCTTTCAAGATTGCCACTGTTTTCCGTGGCGCCTGGATGTTTTCATCTAAGAGGATGCCTGCCATTTCATCCTCTTAGATGGTCTTTCATCTCATTCTCTTTCTTGGCCGTAGTCAAGGTTTACATTCGACATATGCTCTTCTTGGAGGCCACTCAGCCTTCTCATCCCATGAGAAGTGGTGGACCAAGAAGCATTTTAAGTTTGATGTTCACAGGTCTTTTTTCATTTCTAATTAAGATTTCTTTGACAACAAAATGATTGGAAAAAATCTTACAAAGCTTTTCTTCCACTCTGCCAGTGACCACACATAGGATTTGTTTACATATTTTCTTAAATCAATATTTCTTTGCTTTCTCATCCCCATGTTTCTCAATTTAAGTAGATTATTAGGCTTTAGATGGTCAGTTCTGAACTTGACGTTTTTTCTTCCCAGAGAAATCCCCCTGCAGGGCAGCTTCCTTCCAAGAAGTGGTATTAATACATGGCCCCTACTTCCATCACATTGCTCTGCCATCTCAACATATTGCTTCTGATTGTTGAGACAGAGGAACAGAGAAATGGGAGGATTCTTCACATGTTTCTTTCACCCAAAGCTCCTCAGAATTATCTGTATGGTAGTCTGGGAGGTATAGTGTTCTGTAAGCATAGGGAGGAAAGAAGAATTGGTTTAAATTCCAGAGTCATCAAATGTCAAAATAGGGTAAGGTTTTTGGTTTTGTTTTTTGAGGTAATCTAGTCCTATGGTGCTAATTTAGATATGAGGAAACTGTGAAGCTAAAAAATTTATCAAGAATTAAAAGTGTTAATGACAATGATCCAGAACTAGACCCAGGTTCTCTTGAAGTTCAGTCCAGGAGTATAGTTACTGTCCACCTAATCCAACCATTGTTTCAACAGTTTCTATGCCATTAAAACTAAACAGCTGGATTTGCATTTCAAGGTAGCATATATATGTGCATATTGGTCATTCTTTCTCACTCATTTATTCAATGTGTTTGACCTTGTGTTCGAAGGAAAGGAATACATATATAAATCCCATCCACTTTGTCTTTAAGGAAGAATCAGAATGTTGGAAACAGAGATGAGTAAACAAAAGATATTAATAAAATATGCAAGTACTAAAATAAGCTGTACATTGACCCAGGGAGGTAGATCTCTCAGAATTTGATATGGAGGCTTCCTAAAGTGGTTCAGAGGAATCACACACACTGAAAATGATTATTCCAGTTTCCTCTAATGGAACCAGACATAGATGTCATAGTTTTTAATAATGTGCCTTTGGCAGATTCCTATCTAAGCCTTACTTTTCTCAATCATAAAATAGAGCCAATAATCCCTGCCTTGCAAGGTTGATGTATGGAACAAATTAATACATACAAAGTGAAGGTGAAAGTGAGTCACTCAGTAGTGGCCATCTCTTTGTGTACAGTCCATAGAATTCTCCAGACCAGAACACTGGAGTGGGTAGCCTTTCCCTTATCCAAGGGATCTCCCCAACCCAGGAATTGAACCCAGGTCTCCCCCATTGCAGGCAGATTCTATACCAGCTGAGCCACAAGGGAAGCCCAAGAATACTGGAGTGGGAAGCCTATCCCTTCTCCAGGGGATCTTCCTGACCCAGGAATTGAAACGGGGTCTCCTGCATTGCAGGTGGATACTTACCAACTGTGCTATCAGGGAAACCTGCTTTGTATGTTAGTACATACAAAGTACTAATCAAAAATTTAGCATTTGGCAGGGATTCAATAAATGGTACCAATTATTGTTATTCATGATTTTACTTCCATATTCAGATTCAGAATACCTGAAATGTCATACTTAGTACTAATAGTGGATTAACTATGTTAACACCAAAAATAATTGCAGTACATAGAAAGGATATCAATTCTGTAACTCACAAAGACATCCCCATACCTTCTGCACAACCACTGCTGCCATCATCATCATCATCATCATTATAACATTTATGGAAATAATAACAGCTGATGGCATGGATGCAGCACTTTTATATTACAAGATATTGTACCTTACATGTCTGATCTCATTGAACCTTCATAGAGATTATGTGAGGTAGTCAATATTATCACCACTATTGAGAAATGGAGATCCAGAAGTCTGAATAATATGCTCATATTGATGGAAGACCTATTAATTTATTCTCATGAATGATGCTTTAAATGTTGTCTAGTACCAACTGTGAGATATATATGTGTGTGTGTGTGTGTGTGTGTATATATATATATGAATTCATGCATAAATATGAGTGAATGAAAGAATGAATGAATATAAGATTTGGAATATAGAATACATGAAATAGTGTCATAAAATACAAAATAAAACAAAAATAAGAATAATGACTATGCAAGAATGCTAACATATAAAGAAGCAAGAAACTCCAAAGACCCAAAATATATTTCACACATTTCAAGGAGCAGTCTGAACTGACACCAGGGTCCAATGGATCTGGAATTCTACTGCAAATCCACAGATAAACTTGGTATTTGCAATGCTTTTTCTTTGCATTCAACAAATATTTATTATAAGAGTGCTCGGCCAGGAGCTTACAATATAATGGAGGGGATTAAACAAGGATACCAGAAACTATAACAGAAGACAGATTAAAGTAAATGAAGTCAGCTAAAAGAAAAGCAACCTGTTATCATAAAGCCTCAAAAGGAGGAAAATGTGTATTTGACAAGCTGGACCCAATGAATAATACTGTTTTTTCAACTTGTTCTGTTCCACCACCCATAGAAGGGAGTGCTCATCCAACCATGTACCTTCCCTAGGTGATGATATTCTTATTCAAGGCTGAGAAACAGACGTAGGCAGTGGACTCTGCTTACTCCCTGGCCTCCTGTCCTGCCATTTTCCCCGTTAGCTTCTAAGATCTTGCTCCACTGGTCATCTTTGGTTCCTGAACTCTACCAAGCTCCCACTTCTCACCCATCTTTTGCACATTCCAACATATGGCCAATCTCTCTCCAATTTCCCCATTTCCTCCTTTCACTTGTAAATTCTACTTATTACTTTATATCTCAGGTCTAGATTCACTTTCTAAATTTTATAAATTAATTTCTCTTGGAGTATAGTTGCTTTACACTGTTGAATTAGTTTCTACTGTACAGCAAAGTGAATCATATATATATATATATATATCCCCTCTCTTTTGGATTTCCTTCCCATGTAGGTCACCACAGAGCATCAAGTAGAATTCTCTGTGATACAGAGTAGGTAGGTTCTCATTAGTTATCTATTTTATATATATATATATACATATATATATATATGTATATATATATATATACTGTATCAATAGTGTAGATTCACTTCTTTAGTGAAGCCTTCCCTTCTCCAGTTCAACTCAAGTGCTTAAAGCATAGCTTTGTTATTACTTTGTGGACTATGTTCACTTCCCTCGGAGCTCTCATCTCCAGTAATAATTTGCATGCTTGTAATCATCGTAAGAGTGCTCCCCAGGTGGCTCAGTGGTAAAAATCTGCCTGCCAATGAGAGAGACATGGGTTTGATCCTGGGGTCGAGAAGATCCCCTGGAGAAGGAAATGGCAACCCACTGCAGTATTCTTGCTTGGGAAATCCCAAGGACAGAAGAGCTTGGCAGGCTCTTGGCAGGCTCTTGACAGTTTATGGGTCACAAAAGAGTTGGACATGACTTAACGACTAACCAATAGTAACAATCAGTGTAAGGGTGGGCTGAACTATATAGGACACAAACAGGGAACTCCTTCATAGAGGCCGTCATATAATGTTGGGAGATGTAGAAATTTATCTCAACCATTTGCTGCTCAGTGGTAGAAGGTTTGGGCACTCATGCTAGATGTTTCCATCAACCTTCACCATTTCCCCTACCCTCTCCAGGACCCACACCTTCCCCTCCCAGCTCATGTCCCATTCACTTCCCTTTGCATTCTGCTGTGAAACAACCAGCAGGTCTTCCTCTGTTCCTTCCTCTGTGGGTCTCTTGGACACCTTTGGCTTCTGTGTCTTGTCTCACACTGTCCAGTGCATCTAACAGCTCTTACTTCCATCTTCACATACCCTATGAAATTCAGTTTTTGGTTTGAAGTCATATGATTAACATCCTTCTAAAATCCCTAGGGAGAATGAGCAAAAGACAAGAGTACAGAACAGCGTGAAAAACTAAGATGATAAGCCAATGTACAGCACCAATCTGGAGGCAATGTTAACCAAATAAAATGAAAGTGTGATCATTTTGCTAATATGTAGCTCCAAAATTATGATTTTTTTTTGACAAACCTGTGTAATCTATATCATGCCATTGGTTTGATGTATGTGCCTTTCTGACTATCCACCCAAATATTTGTGTTAGGTTTCCAGAGAGCCTTTAACCTAGAGGTAGCTCATAAAATGGCAGATGAGTAGATTACCTTGAAAGTAAATTTATTTGAATTCAAGAAATTGATTACATAAAAATTTTTAAATGTGCAAAGTTCAATTGTCACTAAATTACTGAAGAATTACTCAACCCACATATTTCATTTGATGTTTTCAATTATAAAGGGGAAAAAAAACAACAGTAAAAGCTATCAGATATATGATTTGTACTTTAACTCCTTTATCTCTCCTGTACTGATTTCAGCTCTTGACCAAAAGCCTTAGATTCAGATATTTTTGAAAAATTGCTGAGGGATTCCAGCTCCTCAGAGGAGATGCCCTGACAATTGCTTCTCTAATTAGAATTGCCACTTTAAGATCTATGGTAGTTTTATTTTAATGTTGTTAGAGGTAAATTATGGAATTTTTTTTACATCCACAGTTTGTTACATTTTTGGATGATTTGAGGCCTAGATCCATTATATACAACAAAGATTTTGAGAAATGAAAATTGCAGCTTAAGTTAAAAATACATCAGTTATATTTCTCAACAGTTTCTTAAATACAGTATATTAATTTAAAAGCTGTGCTGCACAATATTCTCTTCAATTGTGTTGTTACATGACAAGCATTGTGAGAGCATAATAAACTATTGAATGAGTAGTGGGTTGAATGTGCTGATGTGCTCAGTCGTGGCTGACTCTTTGTGACCCCTTGGACTGTAGCCCGCCAGGTTCCTCTGTCCATGGAATTTTCCAGGCAAGAATACTGGAGTGGGTTGCCATTTCCTTCTTCAAGTGGGTTGAATGGTGGCCCACAAATATTTGTATCCATGCCCTAAGCCTTACGACCTGTGAATGTGACCTCATTTGGAAAGAGAATCTTTGTAGATATAATTAACAATGTATAGATGAGGTTTATTATGTGCTGCTGCTGCTGCTAAGTTGCTTCAGTCGTGTCCGACTCTGTGCAACCCCATAGATGGCAGCTCACCAAGCTCCTCTGTCCCTGGGATTCTCCAGGCAAGAATATTGGAGTGGGTTGCCATTTCCTTCTCCAAATGTGGTGAACCCTATATCCAAACATGATTGTTCTTTTTAAAAAAAAATATTTGTCTATGTTGGGTTTTAGTTGTGGTACACTGGCTCAGTATTTGCAGCACACGGGCTCTCCAGTTGTGGCATGTGGGCTCAGTAGTTGTGTGGGCTTAGTTGCCCCTTGGCATATGGGGTCTTAGTTCTCCCACCAGGGATCAAACCCGTGTCCCCTGCATCGGAAGGCGGATTCTTAACCACTGGACTGACAGGGAAGTCCTGAAAAGTGTCCTTTTAAAAGAAAGGACTGAAGAGGAGTCCCAGACACAGAGGATAAAGCCAGGGGGAGACAGAGGTAGAGATTAGAGTAATGCAGCCAGGAAGAAGGTCTGGAGGCAACAATATCTGGTGAAAGTGAGGTAATTCTCCCAAAAACCCTCCAGAGGGAGGACAGTCATGCTGACACCTAGGTTTTGGACTTCTGGCCTTCAGAATCATGAGAAAATAAATATCTGAATTGTTTTAATCCATCAAGTTTGTCGCAATTTGTTATGGCAACCCTAGGAAAGGAATACACTACCTACCTATTTTGTACACTGTTGTAGTCTTTGATTTCATTTGTTATTATAGGTTATTATATTTATAATACATTATAGGCTATTCTACTTATAATAGAATAATATTAAATATGCTGTTATATGTATGTATTTAAAAATGATTTTGTAGCTGGAATAAATACTAGTTTAACATGTAAAAAGTGAAAGTGTTAGTTGCTCAGTTGTGTATGATTCTTTGTGACCTCATGGACTATAGCCCACCAGGCTCCTCTGTCCATGGAATTCTCCAGGCAAGAACAGTGGAGAGGGTTGCCATTTCGTTCTCCAGGGGATCTTCCTGACTCAGGGATAGAACTCATGTCTCTTACACTGCAGGCAGATTCTATATAACCTGAGCCACCAAGGAAGCCCATGTGCACATCTAAAAATATTTATAGAATGTCTACTATCTACCAGACCCTTTGCTTACATGTGGCCCATCACACACATGTAGGAGAAACTAAGAATTACTGCAGTGTCATTGTATTGCCCAGTAGTTGGGAAAATCAGTTAAACTGGCACCTTCCGGATGGATCTCTTGCTAGCTTGTTAGTTTTTATTTTACAGAAACTAAAAGAAAAATTAAGAATCATAATGTTGGCAGACAAGGAATAGAGACACATGCTGTCACTTAAAAGGCACTCACCATGCCAATCAAAAAACTCATTATTTGACATCTATGGATATTAATGTTGGAAGCAACTAGTTAGACTTCTGTCCCAATACTTATTCTCTTTACTTAAAAACTGTAACTCCTAAAAACACTAGGGCAGGAAGGAAAAGTTATCAAACTATACACTTTCTACTCTACAAAATGTGTACCCAATAATTAAAACATCAGCATGAGAACCAGAGAACGGAAGCACATTATTAATGTGGGGAAGAAGCAGATTTTTATTTTTTATGTTATATTGTATAGCCTTTGAGCATCACAGAAAGAAGCAGTGAGTAAGGGCTTTGGGGAGCAAAAGATGTTTACACCAATTCAGATTAGTCATATTACATGAATGAGGAAGGGATACATAGAAAAATCTGAAAAGGGATTTGAAAATGTATTGTTCAAGTACTTCCTTTGGGCAGAACACTGTGCTAGGTGTGTCAGTGTTGAAATCTTCCTAATGGCTCATGATTCAGTCAAATTACATGTCCTACATGGGACAATAACGTCTGTGTTATTACACAGCAGTAATTATGATCTACGTAACTAGTCAAGCACTCCCATCTAGATCTGCAAGACTCAGTGTTACTCAGCAAAGAGAGGGAATCAGGAAGTCTTGGCATGGGTTCTCATAATGGATATGTCTTTTCACAGCAACCCACCCTTTGGGAATCTATTACTCTCTCACTACATGTGATCCATGAGGTGGTCACTGCAGTAACCTACAATTTTATAGTAAATCACACACAGCTAAAATATCTGGGAGCTATCTATTGATGTTTACAATTGACTGTGAAATGTGTAAGCATGAGAAGGTTTAATGCAGAGAGGTACAGATGAATAGATATGTAAAACAAAAACAAGATTAGTAAAATACTAACAGTAGAATGTAGATGGTCCGTATTTTTCTGTTCACTGTGGAATTTTTTCAAATTTGCTCTATGTTTAAACTTTAATCTTGGAAAAATCTAATTGTGCCTTTTGGCATGATTTTCACTGTAAGTTATATTGCTTCTTAAATATCTCATTTCAGGAGGGAAAAAAACCTGAAATATGTTTCAGAATGAAGCTCCTGGCATCAGCTAATTGGCCACACACGGCTAATTCTTATGGAGAAGAAACCACCTGGTATTCTATTTTTTTTATTCATGACAAAGGTAGTTTTGATATTTGTGCAGATGTTGCAAACACTTTACTTGGTCACTACTTCCTGGTACTTTTTCAACAACCAGCTGACCCAATTTTGATGACTTCATCTGCAGGTATGTTTGAGGAGAACTAAATAAGAACTCTTGGGTACCTAGTAGGGATCCCAGGAACACACACAAAAGTAGCCTTTGGCAGGACTGCTTTACCTCCAGAGAACAACTACACATATGTCTACAGTGACTGTCTCTTTAAAGTGCGATGACAGGACTGTTCTCTTTGAAACATTACCTCTTCTGGGCACGTATGTACAAAATTAAGTTCTAGACACAGGGAGTTCATAGATGAATCAGGCATTCACTTTGCCCCTTCAGTTCAGTTCATTTCAGTCGCTCAGTCGTGTCCGATGCTTTGCGACCCCATGAATCACAGCACACCAGACCTCCCTGTCCATCACCAACTCCCGGAGTTTACACAAACTCATGTCCATCGAGTCAATATTGCCATCCAGCCATCTCATCCTCTGTCATCCCTTTCTCCTCCTGCCCCAAATCCTTCCCACCATCAGGGTCTTTTCCACTGAGTCATCTCTTCGCATGAGGTGGCCAAAGTATTGGAGTTTCAGCTTCAACATCAGTCCTTCCAATGAACACCCAGGGCTGGTCTCCTTTAGGATGGACTGGATGGATCTCCTTGCAGTCCAAGGGACTCTCAAGAGTCTTCTCCAACACCACCAGTTCAAAAGCATCAATTCTTCGGCACTCAGCTTTCTTCACAGTCCAACTCTCACATCCACACATGACCACTGGAAAAACCATAGCCTTGACTGGATGGACCTTCATTGACGAAGTAATGTCTCTGCTTTTTAATATGCTGTCTAGGTTGGTCATAATTTTCCTTCCAAGGAGTAAGCGTCTTTTAATTTCATGGCTGCAGTGGCCATCAGCAGTGATTTTGGAGCCCCCAAAAATAAAGTCTGACACTGTTTCCACTGTTTGCCCATCTATTTCCCATGAAGTGATGGGACCAGATGCCATGATCTTCATTTTCTGAACGTTGAGCTTTAAGCCAACTTTTTCACTCTCCTCTTTCACTTTCACCAAGAGGCTCTTTAGTTCTTCTTCACTTTCTGCCATAAGGATGGTGTCATCTGCATATCTGAGGTTATTGATATTTCTCCCAGCAACCTTGATTCCAGTTTATGCTTCTTCCAGCCCAGTGTTTCTCATGATGTACTTTGCATATAAGTTAAATAAGCAGGGTGACAATATACAGCCTTGACATACTCCTTTTCCTATTTGGAACCAGTCTGTTGTTCCATGTCCAGTTCTAACTGTTGCTCCCTGACCTGCATACAGGTTTCTCAAGAGGCAAGTCAGGTGGTCTGGTATTCCCATCTTTTTCAGAATTTTCCACCGTTTATTGTGATCCACACAGTCAAAGGCTTTGGCATAGTCAGTAAAGCAGAAATAGATTTTTTTCTGGAACTCTCTTGCTTTTTTGATGACCCAGCGGACGTTGGCAATTTGATCTCTGGTTCCTCTGCCTTTTCTAAAAACAGCTTGAACATCTGGGAGTTCAAGGTTCATGTATTGTTGAAGCGTGGCTTGGAGAATTTTGAGAATTACTTTTCTAGCATGCGAGATGAGTGCAATCGTGTGGTAGTTTGAGCATTCTTTGTCATTGCGTTTCTTTGGGACTGGGATAAAAACTGACCTTTTCCAGTCCCGTGGCCACTGCTGAGTTTTCCAAATTTGCTAGCATATTGAGTGCAACACGTTCACAGCATCATCTTCCAGGATCTGAAATAGCTCAACTAGAATTCCATCACCTCCACTAGCTTTGTTCATAGTGATGCTTTCTTAGGCCCACTTGACTTTACATTCTAGGATGTCTGGCTCTACGTGAGTGATCACACCATCGTGATTATCTTAGCAGGATTCATAAAATATTCTAACCACACTGCTACCTTAGAGCAAGTGTAATGTTACTTGAGCCACAACTAGAAAATGTTATGAAAATGATGAGTAAATTAATGATAGGAATCTATATGTAGGACATCACTTTTTTCCTCCATCCTCACCCTTATCTTTGGGAATTTCCATCCCTTTTACCCATATGTCCTCTCCAAAGTGTGTGGGGAAATCCTCTAAATTTTCATGTAGCTTCTATTAGGTTAGTTTTGGGTTTCAATGCCCAGGTTATTCTTGTACCTATAAATACATAATTACAATCCTTTATTATTTGCGGGGGGGCTTCAGGGATCAAAATCAAACTCTTAATTCATATAAAATGAGGAAATAATCCTTTGAGGGAAAACTACTTGCTCAGATCACATAGGATCTTCTTGGTCTTTCTAATTGTGGTACCCAATAACTGAATGACAGTCCTGGACGTTTCAGAGTAGAACTGAAATCTATGAATGGACGCTGTAAGTTGCTCTAACATTTAAATTTCAGATATAAATTGTAACGAGTTATTTTGAAGCATAGTCCTTACAATTATTTCTTTTAATGAATCCCTCTTTAATTTTTCCATCTTAAGTATGCAAGTATTTCACTTTTTTACCCTGTTTGACACTGCAGACTTTCTA
The DNA here is from genome assembly GCF_054371585.1 of Giraffa tippelskirchi. NCBI lineage: Eukaryota > Metazoa > Chordata > Mammalia > Artiodactyla > Giraffidae > Giraffa > Giraffa tippelskirchi. Next base: position 19,583,619 of record NC_137283.1, on the reverse strand, counting down.
CAAATGGTTCATCTGACACTTGATTTTATTTTCAATAGATTTCATTTCCTTCAGTGTTGTTCCTCCCTGATTCCTTTTTCTTGAGGCAGTCAGGTATATTTACATTTATTTATTTCCCTAAAACTTTTCACTGATTTCCCACCTACTTAATAGAATTTAAGTTTAGCTTGCAATACCGTAGAAGACAAGGTTACAGCTTATCTTTCTTTCTGTCTCTCCCCATGCTTCTCTCTCTTTTTTCTTTTTTATCTAATATATACTTAGTTTCTGCTATGAATGATGGTCTCAATAGATGCTGAATCCATAGAGATTTAAAAAAAAAACAACAGACTATATTATTATGGAGAAAATCCTAATCTTTTTTGAAAACTTAAAGATAACTTAATGGAGATGTAAACCATTTACCTGGGTTGGAATATTGTAAACAGCCTAATACCATAGAGAGATCAATTTCCTCCAAGTTGATGTATAGCTTCAATTCAGTTCCAGGAACTCTCTCTGTTTTGTTTTAATCTTTGTGGAACCTCATAAAAAGATACGAGACTTCATATGTTAAAGCAAATGACAAAGTATCTCCAAGTTACACCTAAAGACATGTTTGAAAGATCTTAGTAAAATAAAAAAATAAAAAATAAACACAGCTTAGTAATAAAAGGGATAGAAAATTGAAGAATGGAATAGAATGTGATCCTAGACAAGGCCCCACACAAATGTGGAAACTCAATGTATGACATTGTTAAAATGTTGTTAGATCATTGGCAGAATAATTTACTCTTTAATAAATGGTGCTGAGACAATCAGTTATCTGTATAGAAGAAAACAGAAATTGGATCCCTACCTCACATTGTGTACAAAAATCAATTTTACCTAGGGGAAAGGCAGTTTATAAAACAATATCTTGGAGAATATCTTTATGATCTTAGGAAGTGAAGAGTTTCTTAACTAATCTTTCAATGCTTCAGACCATTAAGAGAAGGATAAGTATCTGTTTGTTTTAATATTAAGAATGTAGTATGACAATAGAGTTCATAAATACAACAGAGGCCAAAAATTGGGAGAAAATATCTAATATGTCTAACACATATAACCAAAAAAAAGTATCTAGCATAATAAAAGAAATCAATGACAAAAAACACACACCAATGGAAAAAATATTAAATATTATTCTCAGAGTAGAGAATTACAAAAATGTAAATTGAAACCCTAAGGAGATATCACGTATTATGCACCCATATTGACAAAAGTAAAGTCTTCCAAAGAGCTCCCTGTAAACAAAGCTGGAGCAATTTGAGCAACAAAATAAATAAAATAGTATTAAATTATAACTAAGATTTAAAATAATTATAAATAAGTCTATACTGATACATATCAATAACCTCAGATATACAGATGACACCACTCTTATGGCAGAAAGTGAAGAGGAACTAAAAAGCCTCTTGATGAAAGTGAAAGAGGAGAGTGAAAAAGTTGGCTTAAAGCTCACCATTCAGAAAACTAAGATCATGGCATCTGGTCCCATCACTTCATGGGAAATAGATGGGCAAACAGTGGAAACAGTGTCACACTTTATTTTGGGGGGCTCCAAAATCACTGCTGATGGCCACTGCAGCCACGAAATTAAAAGATGCTTACTCCTTGGAAGGCAAGTTATGACCAACCTAGACAGCACATTAAAAAGCAGAGACGTTACTTTGTCAACAAAGGTCCGTCTAGTCAAAGCTATTGTTTTTCCAGTAGTCATGTGTGGATGTGAGAGCTGGACTGTGAAGAAAGCTGAACGCCGAAGAATTGATGCTTTTGAACTGTGGTGTTGGAGAAGACTCTTGAGAGTCCCTTGGACTGCAAGGAGATCCACCCAGTCCATCCTAAAGGAGACCAGCCCTGGGTGTTCACTGGAAGGACTGATGTTGAAGCTGAAACTCCAACACTTTGGCCACCTCATGGGAAGAGTTGACTCAGTGGAAAAGACCCTGATGCTAGGAAGGATTTGGGGCAGGAGGAGAAGGGGATGACAGAGGATGAGATGGCTGGATGGCATCACCGACTTGATGGACATGAGTTTGTGTAAACTCCGGGAGTTGGTGATGGACAGGGAGGCCTGGCATGCTGTGATTCATGGGGTCGCAAAGCGTCGGACACAACTGAGTGACTGAACTGAACTGAACTGATACTGATACATGGGACTTCCCAGGTGGCTCAGAGGTAAAGAATCTGCCTGCAACTGTAGGAGATGCAGGATATGCAGGTTTGATCCCTGGGTTGGAAAATTCCCCTCGAGTAGGAAATGGCAACCCACTCCAGTATTCTTGCCTGGGAAATCCCATGGAGAGAGAAGCCTGGCCAGCCACACTTCATGGGATAACAAAGAGTCGGATACAACTGAGTGGGCACGTGCACACACACACCACACACACACACATGTTGGAATGAATAAATAAATGCATAAAATAGAGAAATTTCCCACGAAGAAAAATTCCAAATGATTTATGTAGATACATCCCCCTCAAGGAATTACGACATGACTCTAAGAGTATGATACGGAAAGGGTAATTTTCCAGTGCATAAATCTGACAAACACTACCTCAGCCAGGTGATCAAGGTCAACATCAAGAATGAGAAGTGATGTTGATAGCGTGTGCTGTTGATATGATGTGATAAGAATGGCACTTTACCTCTGTGGTCTCTTCCCAATAATGCATAGTCCCACTGTAATCATGAGAATATATCTCAGACTATTCCCAATCAAGGGATAGTCTACAAAATACCTGAACAGTATGCCTTCCCCCAAACTGTCAAGATCACTAAAAACAAATAAAGTCTGAGAAACTGTCTAGCCAAGAAAAGTTTAAGAAGAGTTGACAAATAAATGTAATGCAAATGGCAAAGTAATGAGTTTCCTGGAATAGAAAAAGTAGATATTAGGTAAAAACTATAAAAATTTGAACAGTGTATGAACTTGCATTAATAGTAATGTTTCAATTATTGGTTCATTAAATGTAACAAATGTATCTTTCTAAAGTTACAAATAGAAGAAACTTGGTGTGAGAAATACTGGGAATGCTCCACACATTTTCTGTAAATCTAAAATTGTTATAAAACGAACTGTAATTAAAAATATTTCAGCGTCAATATTGGCATGGATGTGGATCTACTCAAATGCACACACAATATTGTTTTAACCAATATATTGTTATAACCAATTTGGTGTATTGTTATATATTGTTTTGTATGGATGTGAGAGTTGGACTATGAAGAAAGCTGAGTGCAGAAGAATTGATGCTTTTGAGCTGTGGTGTTGGAGAAGACTCTTGAGAGTCCCTTGGACTGCAAGGAGATCCAACCAGTCCATCCTAAAGGAAAGCAGTCCTGGGTGTTCATTGGAAGGACTGATGGTGAAACTGAAACTCCAATATTTTGGCCACCTGGTGCGAAGAGCTGACTCATTTGAAAAGACCCTGATGTTGGGAAAGATTGAAGGCGGGAGGAGAAGGGGATGACAGAGGATGAGATGGTTAGATGACATCACCGACTCAATGAACATGAATTTGGGTAAACTTCGGGAGTTGGTGACGGACAGGGAGGTCTGGCGTGCTGTGGTTCATGGGGTCGCAAAGAGTCGAACACGACTGAGTGAACTGAACTGAACCACATATTGTTTTAACCAATATATTGTGTATATTGTTTTAACCAATATACTGTGTATATAGTTTTAACCAATTTGGCAAATACCTTGGCATTACTTAGTGAAGTTGAAGATTGGCAAGCCCTATGACCCAGCTAAATAGTATCTGGGATAGTCCCTAACAAAACAGTTGCACTCTTATACCAGGAAACACATGTGATATTATTAATAGACGCCCATCAAGAGTAGACTATAAAAATCGAGATTGTCTAGTCATGCAATGAAGTACTATATATCAGAAAAATGAATGAAGGACAGATATATACAATAATATGTATCATTTTCAGAAATGACACAACAAGCAAAATAATAAGTCATGGCAAAATATAATTGTGAACATTTTATTAAGTAGATTTGATACCTGTTAGATTAATCAGTATATTGTTATGGAGATCTGTGTGGTAAAATTATAATGAAAATCATGGGTACTCTAGGGAAAGGGAGGCAATAAAAGAGGAACACACAGGAGCCTTCCAAAGGACTGAGAGCTGGGTAACAGGTGTTTATTGTATCATTATCCTTTAAATCATACATATTTTCACAAATTAGATATTTTTCCCTACTCAAACTTGCTTATATCAATTAGATGGGAAACCTGAAAGAACTTTTCGGCCAATCCAATATTTTTAAAGTGCCAAAGTGACTTCTTAACTCACCCCAAAAGCCCAAGCATTGCCCTTGCATGCCTTCCTTCTTCTGTGGGAACAGGAAATGCATCAAGAGCCTCAGCTATGAATCTAATAACTACAGAAACGCACTTATGTTTGTAGGCAATAATTCACTCTGGTGTTTTGGAAAGAGAGAAGAGATGCTTCTAAGTAGTTCAGGGAATAAGTCTTGGCTGATAATTCTTTTAAGATGACAACACTCTGTTCCTGTACTTGATGAATGAGGATTGTGCCCATGGCACTTAGATTTTCCAGTAATGGCAAGTTTAAAGCCAAATGGAAATGTTCTTAGAAAGAGAAACTTTTAAGCAATGAAATGGGGAGGGTGTGAGAAGAAAAAAGTGAGAGCTATTAGATATTTTAATTCTCTAATATCCATTTAGATTGTTCTTAAGTTTCTACAATGGAAGTTGTTTGCATCTGCAAGAACAAAGATCATGCCTGAACTGCACAGCACCTGTTTGCAGTCACTCATCAGTTCTTTTGGTCCAAAGGTAGAGCACTTAGCCTGGCCTAATCAATCGGTACCAGACTCTCCTGATCCAAAGTGACTGTTACTTTGATTCCCATATTTCAAAGGGGATCAGACAAAAGTGGTAATTAGCTGATTTGTTTATAGATGGCATATAACTCAATTCAAATCTATGCATTATAACAAAACTGGCTAGAGTTTCTGAGAAAGGGCTAAAAGAGCTAAGGAAGTATAAAACCTGGAGCTGATGTGGCCAGTTGACTATGTTGAAAGAGGAAACAGAATGCAACCTAAATTGAAAAAGGCAAATGAAAGAGATGGAAGTGTAGCCAAACATCAGTGATACACTTTGAGTCCTAAATTAGTTGTACCTGAAGGTGGAATCAAAAGGCTCAAGAAAGACAGCATCCTAATAGATAGCTTTTATCTCATCATGGCAGGAGCAGGAACTAAAACAAATGGAGAGTCTAAGCAGCCTGGGAATTGGACAAGATGATCCAACATTGAACTTCTGAATATTTGGTTCTAAGCCTGAGAAATAGAGTGAAAACTACCCATTTTCATGATACATTTGCTCTCTAATCTCCACTTGGACTGGTGGAGCAGACAGGCAAAAAGCTACTGTTTTCACAAAGCCCTTTCTCTTTTAACTTCTTAAGTGAGAATATGAATTGTTTCAGTGCATATGGTAAAGGTATGCACCAGGGTCTTAGGAATCTGTATTGCTTTTCTTGATGTTAAATAAGCATATACTGGATGCCTCCTATGAGTCAGGAAGTTCCCAAGCCCAGATAAAACTGTAAAATGTACCTCCTCTCTGTTCTCAAAGAACAGAGACCGTGGTATTAGTGACTAGAAGCATGCATTTTTGACTTCAAATCTTTATGGGCTTCACCATTTATTAGCCACCTAACATCTCTACCCTAATAGCTCAGTTGGTAAAGAATCCGCCTGCAATGCAAGAGACCACAGTTCGATTCCTGGGTCTGGAAGATCCACTGGAGAAGGGATAGGCTACTGACTCAAGTATTCTTGGGCTTCTCTTGTGGCTCAGCTGGTAAAGAATCTGCCTGAAATGTGGGAGACCTAGGTTGGGAAGATCCCCTGGAAAAGGAAAGGCTACCCACTCCAGTATTCTGGCCTAGAGAATTCCACCGACAGTTCATGGGGTCGCAAAGAGTCGGACACAACTGAGCGACTTTCACACACACACACAACATCTCTACAGCTTAGTTTCTCCACTTTTAAAGCAGGGTTTATAATTGACCCTACCTGATAAATGTCCTATAATGATTAAGTGAATTTTTATATATAAAGCACTGAGAAAATTACCTGGTACACAGTTACATTATACATGTGGTTATCAAATAAATATAAATTAAAAAAAAATAAGGAACTCTTACTCCAAAGGGCATGTTTCACAGAAAGAGAAAAATACTGTTTTTGAATGTTTACTATTTTTCAAGCGCTGTGCTCAACATCTTATTTACATGATAATGTTGACGTCTTCCATGTGGGGTGATTTTCAAAAGGAAAGTTATACCTCGGCACATACATGATGAAAAGTCCTTTCCAAACCATACCATCAGTATTACAGGTTGTTACCAATGTCCTGGGGGAGTCAGTGAAAGTGGAGCCTGACTTTTTAACTTTTACCTGTACTAAGGTTATTATCTATGAATTTAATAAGTTCTTCTTGACTTTCTTTGTGACTTCATCCCATAACTGTGGTGCATTCAGAGTACAGAACCTCTTCTGAGCTAGTGGAGTTTATTCCTATAAAACCCACTGGCTCATCTTGGCTGTGAAACCGTGTCTGAGTTTTGCTTGGGCCTCTTGTGCCACCTCTGTGTCCATGTCTTGGTAATACTTAATCAACACCCTAAGACCATTCTCCTTGACATCCACCTACCAGGAGAACATACCTATTAAATACTCTATCTCCCTGCTGCTTTCAGGACATTTCTGTTATTCTGAAAGGTACTGCCTTTCATGTGCCTGCGCTCTGAAGGAGAAGCTGAGCCTAGCTGGTCATCCAAGTGCCAATTCTGAAGTTATTATCTGCTGCCCTGAGGCAAGAGTGGCTGGCAGCCCCTGACGGCAGCCTGTTCATGGGGGCTCCAGGTTGCCATAATTGGCTTTCTTGCCTCCACTCCCTGCCATAATGAGGATATGCTATGTTGAGCTTCAACCACCCACTACTTTTCAGTGGGGCAAGTTTCACTCCATGTAAAGTTGATCAAGCAAAAGCTTCAACAGCTGAGCGGAGGAATTTTGAATACAATGAATCCTTTGGAGGCTGGAGCTGGTTGTCCTAGTGTAAAAGTCACAGCTGCTAGCTCAATGTGGGGCTCATACACAAGGAATCAGGAAATTTTGCCTTCAACATCAATTTTAGCCACTGGTGTCCATTTTTCTTGATATCAAGATTTGAAGCTGTGTATGATCTGTTTTCCTGGCTCCCACTGTATATTTCATTCAGTGCATCAATTGAGACTTTGTCTGAAATTGTCACCTTGGCCACAGAGCTTATGGACATACTATTTTAATAAGAGTAAATATTTATTTAATGCCTTCTGCATTCCAACCAGGAATCTAAGAGTTTTAGCTCTATTAGCTTTTTTATGGTTCATAGCAACTCTATGATGTTATAGTGAACATCATTCCAGTTTGCAGATGAGATTAAGAAAATCGAGTCACATATATAGGAGATGGCTCTAGGCTTGAAATTTAGGTAGTCTGCTGTTGGCACCAGTAAACTGAACCACAAAGCCTCAAAATGAAGTGTAAGGACTGTGGGCTTTCACATCCCTGATACTAGTCCACCTGCGGTGCCCCTCATTTCACCCACAGCCACATCCTCCTCTTAGATTTCCCTCATATGCCAACCGTTTCCTCAGCTATAGCCAAATGTATCTCCTGGTAGAGCATACCTGACCCAGGATACCCCAATCCAATTCTGTGTCAAGACTTTGGAATAAGAAACACAGTGAGTTACATGAGCCCATGGGGGAGTCACAAGATTACATGGAGATGAGGTTCCCCTCCAAGATGGCGAGGCCAGAGGACCATGAAGTCCTCTCCTTCTAGGATGACACCAAATCTACAACTACATATGGAACGACTTCCCCTGAAAAACAAACAAACAAAACAACAACAACAACAAAAACCCCTAAGAGCCAGTGGAGCGACTCCTATGCATCACATGGGGCAAAACGGAGGAGTTGTCCTGGAAGCAGGTGGCAGAGGCGGGGGCACCACCTGGCCACTAATGCCATTCCAGTGCTATGACCCACAGTTAGAAGGAAACTCGGCACCCAAAGCTTCCTGAGGACTTGACTTTGAACTCCACATCGAGCACCCCAACTTTTAAGATCTACACCTGGGAGACAAGGCTCTAAAACATTCAGCTTCGAAAATCCGTGGAGTTCGGTGTCCAGGAGACACACAAGGGTATGTGGATCTGAGAGAGGCATGCAAAGGGCTACAGCCCGGACTTACCCGCCTCAGGTCCCCGTGGAAACTGCGGTTGAGGGGTGTCAGAGGTCCTGTGGGAAGAGGACCCTTTGCTGTTTCGGAGCGTCACCCTGAGGGGCAGGTGTTGATGTGACACACTTCGAGGTCCCACTGGCTGAGCAGCCGTGCGGAGGCGGCCGGTGGGCGGGGTCATCTTCCCCACCCCCACCTGCCATACACCGGTCTCCTCAGCGCCCGCTCAGAACCTCCCACAGCAGCACCTGTGAGTGCCTCTCCGGTCCAGATTTTCGTAGCTGCCACCAGGGTACCCACGTACATTCTTTGTTCTGGTGACTCAGTGGGGTCCCACAGGCTTGTCACCCACGAGAGCAAGTTCTTCAACAGCTGCCACCTCCAGGGCAGAGCAGGAGGCGACAGAGCAGGAGCTGAGTCCTCTGTGAAAGAGGCCTAATTTTCATCCCCATAGTGCAGCCTGACAGGCGGCTTCTAATTAGACACGTGGTGAGGGCAACTGTGATCCTTTCCCGAGACTTCCCGAGGCTGTTTTCTGCACTCCCTCAGCTGACGTGCTCCATGCACCACTCTGGGCAGGGTGTACACTCTGGAGCCTCACGGGACTGCAGCCACCAGAGACCCAGCTTGTGGCAGGCAGAGCCCAGACTGAAGACTGAAACACACCTCCACTTTTTTTTTTTCCCTGAGAAAGAGGCCTGTTTGTGAGAAGCTCCAGCCTGAGGGGAAGCTCTTACGTCCAGCCTCCCCGCGCGAAGAGTCTGAGCTGCCATCTTGGCGCCCCCTCTGCCCACACGGCTGTCCCGGGCGCCCCACACGGGAGCTTCCACACTCGTCCGGAGCCCCGGTATTTGTCATGGCTGCCCTGGAGACACCTCCAGACGCCTGGTTCTGGCGGCTTCTGTTCCCGCCCCCACAGGACCGTGTCTATGCGTTTGTAGAAGAGCTGCCGCCTGAAGCTGAGTTTCCTGTCAGCCCCCGTCAGGTGCCCACTGAGACCCCCGCCGCCCCCATCAGGATGCTGACAAGTCTGGTCACAGCCTCACTCACTGGGAGCCCGAAAAATAAAATAGGCTGCTGGCCGGTCAAAAAAGCTGAGAGAAGTCCACAAGCCAGGGCCGGGCTGCAAGATAAGGTCCATCGGCGCCACACCTCTTTCCAGACCCGAAAGGTGGCTGCTTCATCTCATGCACAAAAACCAACCCGGAGAGTCCAGCAACATGAAGAAATGGAGAAATATGTTCTAAATGGAAGACCACATGGAAAAGGGGCTGGAGTGGCATCTTTGTATTTCAGAAGCACTGGCAAAATGCATTTCCGGGGAGAAGTATCAGAAAGGAAATAAACAATGTTCCATTGGCAAGTTTCACAAGATAGAAAAAAAGGGGGGATAGAAACTCCATTTTTACCAGCACCCTTAACCCTAGAAAAGAGAAGTTGATCTGGGAGAAGAGAATGATGCGAATGTGCAGAGATATGAAGAGACAGAAAAACTATGAAATCTTAGATCACCTCCTGGAGAAACTCCAGCTCTCTTATGAGAGTCAGCTACACCTGCCCTGCTTCTCGCCATGTGGGTCTCCGTTTCCTCTGAAGATGTCAAATAAAGTCATCTCGACGTTAAACCAGCTGCAATGACTTTTCTCTTCAGCCACAGGACATCGGACCAAGATAGTCAGGAGAGAATTTGGTAAGTAGCTTTATTTGATCCCAGTATTCCATGTTGAGGTTAATTCTCCAAGATTAAGAAATGTAATTATGCTATATATTTTCTTGGTATTTAGTGGAATATTATGTTTTCAGGTTTTGACTTCTACCTTTTGGCATGTTTACAGAATCTTGGTTATTTTTGGACACTCAGTGTTTATTTACCTTGTTACCAGGGTCAGTCTCAGGTTTTAGCTGGGGAGTCACTCACTATCTTCATTTCAGTCCTTCAGATTGGGGAAAGTGGAATGCCCAGTTCAAAGGAAAAAGATTATTAGGGATTTACACAGCTCTAACCCAGGGGATTTGATGAAGGACAAACTATTGACCTAAGTCAGCTCAATCAGTAAAAGAGATTAAAAAGTGTAGGGAATATTGGGATAAAAATGCTTACACTCTGGCTGACAAAAGTGAGTCAGCAGGGAAGGAGCCCTAGGATCACCAGAGCTTACTTTTTGGCCTCCCTTAAGGGAAAAGTCTAGGAAAAGAATTCTTCTAGATGAAGGGGGAGATGAAGAAATGTTGATTGAGTCCTTGTAACCAGCCATGCCTGAACCTTTATTTTTTCCTGGATTAATTTATTTGAGCCATGTTTTTAATTTTTTCTTTTCTATACCATTTAATTTGGAGGCATTTTCACATTATATTGGACAATGTGAAAAGAAAGATATGATGTAATGTATATACTATGACTCCATCATCATAATATAATCAGTGCTAAGAAACCATCTCCCTTTTCCCTCATCCTCGGTCTCTTTCCTCATCTATCCAATTATGGATGGATGCACATCAGATTTTTAAACACTGGTTACTTAGGGGTGTATATTGCTGCAGGTGGAGTTAAAGGAAGACAGAAGAGGTGGGGATGGTTGTGAGGAATCATCCTTTGATGGTACCTGATTTATGCAAAACCACATAGACATAGAAACATATGATAGTATCATCAATAAAATGTTGATAGTGATTTGCCTAGGTTGATGGGATTTTAACTGATTTTTATATATTTATACTTTAAAATATTTTAGTATTTTAGCAATAAGAAGATATATTCAAAAGAAATATGAGCTATACACAGAAAAATATGCAATGTACTATTCAACATTTCCTAATCTTTAATCAACTGTTAACACTTAAATTTATTAATACTCCTTTTGGTAACATAAGTTTAATAATGCTTTAAAATGATTCCTTGGAAAATGTGTTAATCAAACACTGGAGGCCACAGAATTGAATGCACTTCTTTATGGACTACATATAATATGAATGTATAATGTCAATTTCTATGAGAGGTTATTTAGCATTTCCAAATTTACTGGACCATAGAATACCCCAAAGAACTTGTATAATATGGAGTACATTTTGGGAAATACAGAAAAATCAAGAAAGGAAGGAAATACTAAGCCTTCAAAGTCATATATCCTGTAGTCACATCCAAAGATAATATAATTGCTTGGTGTGTGATCTTGAATTAGTCATGTGCCTTCCTCATGTCTCATTAGTCTTATAAACCTCCTTTCCAGGGTCACTGTAAGAATCTTTTGCAATAAATGTGATGTCATATTGAAAACAGTCTGTGAGTTTGTGGGTTACCTATATCATTTTCTCTTATGATATGTGTTCTCCAAACCCACAAAATAATGGAAACAATTTCAGTGCATTTTGTGTTATTTTTTATACCCTTCCCTACTGTGGCTACCACACACACTCACATATATACAAACACAAATCTATTCACATTTTTCTGTTCCATTTTGAAAGGACAACCATTGCACTTTTTATGTGGGCACAAAACATAATTTACTCTGAGACTGAAAAAATTAAAACCCCTTAAAGAAGTTCAACCTTGTGAATTAGGGGAGAAAGGGAAATGACAAGAACAGTTGTATTGTTTATGTCTAATTTAATAAAGCCAAACAAAAACGTACTTAAATTAAAAAGGCAAAAAGGGAAAGTTATTCTGACTCTGAGTTGCTCTATCAAACCAAAGCAAGAAATGTGGTTGGTCCCCCTTGAGTGGCATGAAATACACCTGGACACTTCAGAAACAAAGAGCAGCATCCTCTCTGCTTCCTTATACATCATCTTTTTTTCTTCCTTCTCTGGAAAGCTTCCTTTGCTTTGCTCTGTAAATGAGGGAGGCTCTCAGTGTCTGAGTCTCCATTTCTTTAATTCAAATGATGAAGAAAGACATTTAACTCTGTCAGCTCCAAGGAGAAATTCCCAAAGGAGTGGTTTTTATTGGTTGGTGCAGTTTAAGTCATTGTCCAACCTGATCCAGTGAGCCATAGGCATATAGCAACAAATGGCATTAGCTGCCACTTATGCCCACCATGTAGGTGGGTTGGTACAGAGCCCAGGGAACTGTGTTTGTGTCCTGTGCATCCACCCCAAAAGACACAACTCCAAGAATATTGGAGTGGGTAGCAATTCCCTTCTCCAAGGGATCTTCCTGACCCAGGGATAGAACCTGGGTCTCTTGCACTGCAGGCAAGATTCTTTACCGTCTGAGCCACTCTGCACCCTTCCAAACCTGTGAAGTATTGATAAGATGGAGCTGGGGCTGCAATGGCAATCTGGATCCTCTACCCTAGTTCACATCTCCCCAAATGTCTATAGAAAATATGGTTGACTAGTCACTGTGGCAGTGGTACTGGAGCAATAACTAGCTAATAAAAAAGGGAAATAATCCAATATCCCGTTTTATTTTGATTTTCAATGTATTTTATGACTATTATTTTGGCAAAAGTATGGGTAGCCTATACTATTCAAAGTAATGTACATTTGCCATCCTTCAAACCAAGTACATAATACCATAGGCATTTGTAGTAAAAAATAAAGTTGTGATTTGTGACAAGGGATCTCTAATGTAAAATTAAAAGAAAAAATCATTGATAATGTGCACTTACTGAAATAAATATATTGAGTGCCTATTATATGCCAGGCATGGGGCTTTACATGCAATATCATATTTAACCTTTACAATAATCTGATGAGGAAAGTACCATTTTATTCCCATTTTGTAGACAGTGAAACTGAAGCTAAACTCTTAGGTAATTTGAAGGATTTTAGTACTTGATGGATTGGAACCCAGATTTGTTTGCGTTTGGTTTGGGTCTAGGTCTGAGGCCTTGGATTCTGTATGACCTTAATACGTAGAAAGTTTATTTTCAGATAATTGATAGGCAATTGAAAGATGATTGATTTGAGGGAAAGTGACCTGCGACTCTGCAAAATTGGAAAAAAACTCTCAGAATTCAAGTGAGGCCTACATAGTACTTGTTACAAATATGTTGCCCTTGGTCACTCTTCCACGGACCCAGTTTCTGGAAAGGCTAAGCTTTGGCCACTTATTGGCTAATATCTGCTCTTCAGAAAACTGATAATTTATTTCCTTCGTTGCTAACAATTGGACAGGGGAAAAAAACAAGCAAACTATAAGTTGCATAAGAAGCTTCTACTGTAGATGATCCTAATGTAGAATCAAGTAATAGTGTGAAATAAAAACAGATGAAGGAACCCAACCTAATAGTTTTGTGTCACACAGGAAAGATAACTTAGAAATAAAACCAGATTCATTGTGTGAGGTTCAAGTCTAATTAGGTGAAGCTTTGAGATGTTATGGAAACGTTCCTCAGGAAGTATTAACATCAGAATATTAGAGTGTTGTGTTTTTTTTAGTGCTATCTTAAAGCAGTCACTCTGAACATGAATCACTTTAAGGACTTTGTTCCATATAAACAATTGGTTCTGCTCCTTTAGTTCACAGTGAATAATATAAAATGTTAATAAACCTTTTAAAACTTCAGAACTAGCAGTATATTCAAATAATACATTTTGTAGCCAATGGTATTTAGGAGGCTAAATCAGACATTATTGTTTGTATTTAATGCTAATTGATCTGCTACAAATGCAGAAGTCCAAACTCTATTTATATGGATGTTCAGTTTTATATTTAAATAACTTTTAATGCTAGCTAGTTGGTTTTTTTTTCCCTGTGATGAAATTATCAGAGTTTTAAATTCAAGGGACTTACAATCATAAAGGAAATTAATAGAATACTTACATTTTCCCCCTAAAAATTATACTAATATAGTCCCAATGTAGTTGAAGCTATGCCTTTTAATGGAGCATATATTAGATTTTTTAAGAGTCTATATTCAGATCTCCTGGTGTGCTAAATAATGTATAAAATTACCTACTGATTATCTATGAGTAGATTATTTATTCAGTAGAAACTCTGCTAATTTAGTATAGCAGATAGATTTTTCTTTTTTCTTCTTTAGTTTTTTGAGCTCAAGAAGGCACAAACTTAGAGTAAACAGGTACATTTTTACATTAAGTAAATGCAAATTCAAATATAAATTATCTTTAAGTTATCTTCTTTTGGAACCATGGTACCTATAATTATCAATATTTGTATATTCAAATGGCAGCCAGTATTCTTGTATTTTTAAAAGCTTCTCTCACACCAGAAACTATTTAGATACAAGATTGTACCCAATATAATTTCTCCCAAACTTACTATATTAACTAACTTGCCTTTTATATTTATTCTTAAAATAAGTGTCTAGGATATCATATTGTTTGGACACACTTTTAAAGTGTTCTAGTATCAACTCCAGCATGGGAGGAGGGTTCTCCCACACCACCAGACCAGTAGAGTGTCTGAGAATTTAAATCAATTCTGACACTATCTAATTGAAGATAGCATCACATTCAACAGGTCAAGAGTTCAGACCTACAGGACTGCTCGCTGGCCACCCCCACCCCACCCTCACATACACACTTGAGATGCAGGTGGCAAGACAAGGTGCTACCTGCCTTCTGACCAAGCCACTACTGATCGGAGGTTCCAGTGCCCCCTTCAACTCAGGATGCCAGTTGCAAATTCAGGTTGTCACCTGTACATCTAACTAACTGGCTATAAATAAAGGTTCCCGTGACCTCCTCCTCTGATTTGATTAGCTAGGGTGGCTCCCAGAACTCAGAGATATGTCTTACTTTCTGGATTGCAGATTTACTAAAGAAAGATACAACTCGGGAACAGGCAGATGGGAGAGATGCACAGGGCAATGTGTGGGGAGATGGTGAAGAATTTCCTGACCTCCCCAAGAGTCATTCTTTCAGCACCTCTGCTTGTTTCCCAACCTAGAAGCTGTCTTAACCCAGTGCTTGTGGGGTTGAGAAGCTTTAGATCCTTAATGGAGGCATTATTTAGAGGCATGATTGATTAAATTTTTGGCCATTGGTGATAGAATTCAATTTTCTAGTCCCTATCTCCTCCCTTGAGGTTCTGGATCAGAGAAAGAGAATGAAAGTTCCAATCTTCTAATCACATAGCTGGTTCCGCTAGCCATCAATCCCTATCCTAGTCACCAAATTAACATAACAGAGACGTCTTTATTGCTTTCAGCCCTTAGGAAATTTCAAGCTTTTTAGGATCCCTATGCCAAAAATTGGACAAAGACCAAATATGTATTTTGGTGCTCAGGACTGGCAGCCCTGCAATATACCAAAGCAGCACAGAGAGACACTGACTCTGTCTGAGAGCAGGAACTGAATCTCCCATGTGAAAGGTGCTCTCCAGGCTTCTGGAGGTAGAAGGATACCCTTATTACCAGAGACAGGGAATTCAGGCGTACAAGCCTACACAGTAACTTCCAAACATATGAACCTTCAAGTGGTCAGATTCCAAAGATGTGAATACGTGTTCACACGTCTAATCACGTGTTCATTCATGTGTCTGGTGTACATTGTCACATGCATACATCCTCTACAAGTGGCTGTGCTTTTGTATATCGTACTGTAAGATTAAAAAGGTTTTCTTTATTTTTTGTTTTTTATATCTTATTTGTATGAAAAGTATCATAAACCTATTATAGTAATGTACTATATAGCCAATTTTGTTGGTTGGGTACCTAGACTGACATTGTTGGACTTAAGAACAAATTGGATTTAGGAACGCTCTCTGTACAGATTTCATTCATATGCAGAGGACTTACTGTATAAACAAACATTGTTACTTCATTTCTAATTTACTATCCAAGCTGAAACCTTGCTTAAATTTCTTACTAGTTAGGCACTCAAACCTAAGTTTCTTTGTCCTGTCAAATCCTTATAAATTTATTGTTTCTTTGTGTAAAAAGATATAAGAGCTGCCTGCTTCTGGTTACTCTCTGAGCTTCATTTTATAATCACAAAAGATTAAATTGGCTTTTATCTTGTTAATATGTCTTGTGTGTTAGTCTACCCACAAGAACTCAAGAAAGGTAGAGGTGGACACTTTCCCCTTCATGGCAATTTATTATTATGTATCACAATATCACATACACATACAAATAAAATCCCTGGACAAAGGGATGTTAACTCTTAAAACTGAGAATTCACTGAATAATTCAAAGCTATGATCTGAGCCATAAGATTTATAGACTTTTCAGGAAATGGCATCCTACCCTTTCATAATGTGCTTTTCTTGGAGTATAGGTGCTTTATATTGCTGTGTCTATTTCTGCCATATAGCAAAGTGAATCAGTCATATCCATACATACATTCCCTTTTTTTGGGGTTTCCTTCCCACTTAGGTCACTACAGAACATTGAGTAGAGCTCCCCAATCTATGCAGTAGGTTCTCATTAGCTGTCTGTTTTATATGTAATAGTGTGTGTGCTAAGTCATTTTGATCGTGTCTGACTCTTTGCTACCCCATGGACTGTAGCCCTCCAGGCTTCCCTGTCCATGGGATTCTCCAGACAAGAATACTGGAGTGGGTTGCCATGCCCTTCTCCAGGGTGTCTTCTTGACCCAGGGATTGAACCCATGTCTCTTAGGTCTCCTGGGTTGGTAGGCAGGTTCTTCACCACTAGCGCCACATGGGAAACCCATATATGATATGGGATTGACATATGTACACTATTACATCAATCCCAATCTCCCAATTCATCCTACCGCCTCCCTTTCCCTGTTGCTATCCACACATTTGTTCTCTATGTCTTTGTCTCTATTTCTCTTTGCAAATAAGATCGTCTGTGCTATTTCTCTAGATTCTAGGTAAAACATTACCATACAGTATTTGTTTTTCTCTTGCTGACTTACTTCACTCTGTATGACAGTCTCTAGGTCCATCCATATCTCTGGAAATGGCACAATTTTGGTTTTTTTTATGGCTTATAATACACTTTGACTTAAGTTTTATTTTTTAATTTCAATTTTATTTTTAATTGAAGGATAATTATTTATAATATTGTGTTGGTATCTGCCATACATCAACATGAATCAGCCACAGGTATACACATGTCCCCTCTCTCTTAAACCTCTCCCCAGCTCCATCCCCATCCCACCCTTCTAGGTTGTCACAGAGCACAGGCTTTGGGTTCCCTGCATCATAGAGCAAATTTCCCCTGGCTATCTGTTTTACATATGGCAATGTATGCTTCAATACTATTCTCTCATGACTTGGCCATTTTAAAACAGCAATTCCAAGTTATTTAGAAACTAGACACTTCTAGAAACATATTAATATTGAAGAAAATATCTGAGGCCTCTGTTCTATGACTGAGAACAAAAGACATGTTCCTGTAAAAGATGGCTTTATTTTGGCAATTCATCCCGTGCAGAATCCAGAGTCATTCCTCAGTTGTAAATACAGGAGTCTGTCATCAAGGCCATGGTGGCCGGCAGAGCGTTGCTATCTCTTTTCACAGACGGTACTGTCCTGCAAGCTGGGTGAAATACAGGATGACTTCCTGTTTTCTTTCAGGAAAATTCAGAATATTGCATCCTAAGGTCTTTGCATCCTAAGGTCTCCTCAGCACTGACTGAATTCTGGAATTGCTAGTTTGTTTCATTGTAAGTGAAACCTTTTAGGACACAGGTTACTGTGTTTGGGAAAAAGTGTTACCTAAGACACATTGTGCTTTTTAATTGGAAAAGTGAGACAGTCTGTATTTAATATCTGGAAAGTTTCTGTCTCTCATTATTACATTAGTACATTGTTGGTAACAAACAGTGAGTAACTTGGTTTCTTTGCTGAAGTCAGTTTAACAAATGTGTCTGTTTCTGTGTCTGTTTCTTTCTTAATCTGTTTCTGATACCAGCTTTACCATCCACTGCCCCATCCATACCTAGACACTTGCTTTTCTGGAATTTCTTTACAATCTGTGATTCTTACTAAAGAACTACTACCAAATGCACAGATAGAATGTAGGTGAGAGAATCAAGAAAAAGAATGAGGCAAAGAATTACCAAATGAATCCACTAATAAAGTGAAGTTGATTCTCAACTTTCTTTTTTAATGTTTCCAAAATAGGATTCCATATCAAGGAAACTGGTGGATTTATTATGTAAGAAACTAACGGTGAATGATTCTCTTATTTCTGTAATAAGACTCGGAAGCTGAAAAAGGCACAAATCAATAATGCAGTTAATAAGCACTGCTTTCATTTGAGAGGTTATAAATACGTGATTCTTACACTTTTGACATTTCCAGAAAGTAGAATCATCTGATTAAATCTTTGGTGGTTTTGTATCTGGCAAGACAAATTCCCTTTCCAAAGCATGCTTTAGTACAGAAAGAATAAGTAATTTTTACTTCCCTTCTCCTTGCCCTACAGCCAGCAAGTATCTGTCTATAGCTAAGAAACCGTCAATAACAGCAATTTTCCCTCTGTGACCCAGTACATTTTCTTCTGGATATTTACATAAAGGTTATTCTAATTGAAGGTGGAGGCCTTGGTAGATATAAGAAAATCTATCATTATAGATAGTAATAGTAAAAACATTTATTAAGAACTATTTGCCAGGCACTTATATCAGCTATGATTCTTGCAATTTGCAAGTAAGTGTAATGAAACAAGGAATTCGCTGCTCACAAAACTAAAAAGCCATGGGCAGAATGAGTATCAGACCACTGGACTAAAGGACTGAAATGATCTAACAAGGTCCATCTCAGGCTGTATTGGGAACAGTATGGTTGAGCACTGGGATGGCTGAGGCAGCTCAGCTTCAAATCTTTGATGTGAACCTAGTGATAAATGCCACTTTTCTACATTTAGAGCAAAAGTTAGGGGTTGACTCTGATGGGCTCTTTGGCCTAGTTTTGATCATTGTGTTGGTTCCTGAAGCAAGTAAAAAATATGGTAGAATGAGAAGATTCATTTATACCTAGTTCTTATGCTTTACCCCTGGAAGAAGTGGTTAAAATCTAGCAGAAATTTATGAACTAGGAATGAAGGGTGAGTGATTCTCCAGAATAAAATATGGGATTTATTGGAAAAAATAGGTTAAATAGATGCTGGTTAGGCCCAGGTCAACAGATGTCCACTTTAATACTTCATATATATCTTACAAACACTGAATTTATTTAATCCTGACAAAAACTCTATACAAGAGTTTATGGGGACTTCTCTGGTGGTCGAGTGGTTAAGATTCCATGCTCCCAGTGCAGGGGACCTGGGTTCCATCCCTGGTCAGGGAACTAGATCCCACATACCACAACTAAGACCCAGTGCAGCCAAATAAAAAATTTTCATTATTTTCCCCATTTAACAGATAAGATCTCTCAAGTAAACAAGTTATGGTAACATATGAGTTGTGTGGTAGAGTGGGCTTTAAACTCAGGGCTCTCTATCTGCAGAGCCTGGACCTAACACTCTTCTCCACAGTATCACTGAAGGAATCACACACCTCTAAGTAGGATGGAGCACAAAAGCTGTGGCATCTTTAGAATATTTTTGGCAGGAATCTGAATCAGAATGTTGGGAGCCAGGGTCTAGAGAACCAGGGACATCAGAGCTAGATTTGGGGCATTGATTTTTGAGTGTTATTAAAATAAAAAATTAGAACATTCATTTAACTAAAAAATTAACGACTCTATGAAAAGCCTATATCCTTATGACAACAAAGCTGTGGAGTCTAGAAATGTGGGTAATGCATACAAGATGCTTTATACCTGGAAGACTAGAAATAGGCAAGTATGAAGCTAAGTGTACACTCTCCTCCAATGTCTAAAACCTCAATAAAATACCATGGCATTCTAATGCACCTGTGAGGAATATATACTATGCAGGGTCAGAAGGATCTTTTGGTATTTTTTAGGACCAATTAAAGATATTTTTGAAAATCTTGAGGACCATGGTAGAACACCAACTTTTCTAAGGGTGACAGTTGAGAACCTAAACCACCCTCACACTCAGTCTGGGCCCTAAGAACCAAAACCACATCCTACGCTACACTGACATCACTTCGCTATTTCTCTGTGCTCATTAGCATGCTTTGTTTTTCCACAACTCTCCTTCTCATGCAAATGGTTTGATTGTTTACTGCAGCAGCATCCCAAAAGGCCTATCAACTTTTCAACTGACAGTTTGTACCCTAAGATTCTTTGAATTCTTCAAGTCAAAACATTCACAGTACTCAAATACTTGCTATTTTCACTATTCTTGGACTGTTGCATCATGATTCTAGTCAAGTCTCTAGAATCTAGAATAGTGGGGCATTGAAAGCCCCACTGTAAATCAGATTTCCAATTCCCAGTAAATTCTAGCATCACCTTTCCTCTGAGACACAGTCGCAGCTTTGAAAGTTGGGGTTCTGCCTGACCTCCCTAAGCAATAAATTCAGCTTGCCTTATCAATAGGTTGTTTGGATGATACATGGGGAGCCATTTTTTTGATGTAGCCTGTAACTGTGGTTCTCCACTTAGAGGGTCCAGTGTTGTCTTCCGGAAGAAAACTGGCAAATGTCTGGAGATAAGCAGAGGGGTAAGAAGGTGGTTGCTGTTCGCATGTGGTAGGTGAATGCAGGGGTACTGCTGAATGTCTTCCAGTGCACAGAAAAGCCCTCTGCAACAAAGAATTATCCTGCTCAAAATGTCAGCAGTGCTGAGGATGAAAAATCCTGGTCTATAATAATTCATGGCTTGTCTGCCCAGTCTAGATGAGTCAGTTGTATTTTAGGCTACTTCTGTGAATATACATACATGCTGTCCCAAGTGCTAATGTGATGGTAAGCTGTAGGTGAGTCATTCTGAATACCTAGCACATCTCATTTTTGTCCTCAGAGGGGCTTGGCTGAATCGTCAGAAGTTTTGAAATTGAGGAGACCTCCAGGGTGGCACCCTTCAAGGCCCATACTACTGGAAATGCCAAGTAGTAGGAAGAAGGCACATGTTAGAAGAACACCTGAATTCTAGCCTTTGATCTGCTATCAATCAGGGAAAAGTCACTTTGGTGTCATAGTTTGTATCTGTATTAATGAGGACTTTGGTATCAGTGGTTTTCAGAACCCCTGATGGCTCCAGTACCCTAAGATACTATGATCTGTGGTCTGACAGCATCCAGGGCTCCTAAGGAAGGGCTTGTGATCTTCTCCATATGGGGACTGAAGCACACTGCGTGACTCTCCTGAGAGTCAGTAACTGATAGAAGATGCCCTGAAAGGCCTGCACACTTCTAGTGTGTGGCTCTGTTTTTGTAAGTGCCCTTGAATTTTCACAGCACATGTATATATTCTAGGTCAAACTTCCAGCTCTGAAATTATAAAGGCCCCTTTATAGTCCTCCAATAGTGATAGTGAAAGTCCCTCAGTCGTATCTGACTCTTTGCAACCCCATGAACTGTAGCCTTCCAGGCTCCTCTGTCTGTGGAATTCTCCAGGCAAGAATACTTGAGTGGGTAGCCATTCCCTTTTCCAGGGGATCTTCCTGACCCAGGGATCCAACTGGGGTCTTCTGCATTCAGGAGGATTCTTTACCAGCTGAGCTACCAGTAGTCATTTGAACAAAAAAGAATTAGTTCCCCAACCCACCCCCACCCCTACCCCAACACACATCAAGGAATCTCTCTCCCTGATTGAGACCAACCTAGCAGGTCAAATACAAGAACACATATTTTGCTATTTTTTGTTCACTTAGTTTCTCATTCTCTTCCCCCAGGGAGAAGTAGCCCTTCTCTATGATCTCATTTTTTTTTTTTAAACACATATTGTTATGGTTCTAATTAGTTTCCTCTTTGGATGTGTGGTAGGTAACAAAAAATACTAAAGAAATTAAATCACTCTTTTGCAAGCAGCCTGAAGCTGTTTTAATTCTCACCAGGAAGTGATAAAGATTTCATTCATGGAAAAGGAAAACTAGTTTGGGGGAAAAACACTTTAATGGACATTTGATTTTGCTAAAGCTGATTTCATAGGCTCTTCTAGGAACAAAGTAGAGACAATGAGAAGCTAAACTGTTCTGCAGGGTCAGCGGAAGTGCTGTCCTCCCTGGACGAGGACATGCTTATAATAGTAGTTGACTTTGGATTCCTACTGAACAGAGAAGGAGACTTGAAGAAGATGGGAGAGGAAATTCATTGATTTACAGGAAAATAGGTTACAGAAAAGTGAGTGCCATTTGGACTCCTGAAAGCAGAGGTATGTCTGAAAAGATGCAGGCAAGGAGAGAATAGATGGAGAACTTCTGAAAAAAAAAGTTATGAGTAATGGACTAAACATAGGAACACTTATATAGGGTGTTCAGTCTTTCTTCAACTGAATGTTAGTGGTCCTTGAAGAATTAAAGGAAATGCTTTGTCCAAAAAAAAAACAAAACAAGTCATATGGTGACAATTATCAGATGGCCAGAGTGATGAGAGAAAAAGTTGGATGTAGAAGTTAGTCACAAGAGGTGAGAAACAACTGGGACAATGAAAACTTTTATAGGGATCATTCAAAGCATATGAGGAGGGCCTGTACTTTCATTAATCACATGGCAGCAAATCATGGTCATTTGGAAATGAAAGATGGAGCCCAGAATGCTAGGACACTTAGTATCATGTATTTCACCTCGTTTCTTTTTTCCTGTGGGACTTAAGACATGGTTTATGCTCAATAATTATCTGTTAACTTGAGAGAGAGAGAAACACGTGAATGCAAAAAGGATCAATACTGAATTTCTAGGATCATCTCCAGTGATTAAAACATTGTCTATACTATGCAGTTATTTCTCCAGGTTAATTGGCCATCTGTATAATTGATTGTTTTCAGGACATCAACCATACTAACGAAATAAGAAGGTATGTATAGGTGTCGACTCTTAGCAGATTTTCAGAACTAAGAATGGAAGGATAAAGAGCAGGCTAGAAATAATGCAAAAGACAGAAAATAAAGGAAAAACAAGACAATTACAGTGTGAATGCATTTCTTGGGCATATCCTAGACCAATAGAAAAGGCAAACTGTTAATCAGCTGTATAAACTTGCTCTCTAGAGAGGAGTCAAGTGAATATCATCTTTAAAAACAAAAGGAAAATAACAACACAATAACAAAAAGAAAGAAAGAAGAATGTATGTTTACCTGAAATTGACTTGATTAGTTGCATTATGGATAGATACACTGGAAAATTACCAATATTCTCTTGGTAGTCTAGTGAAACCTGAGACAGATCAAGCCAAGCTAATTCACATCCAGTAGGCCGTTACCCAGCAGCAAATTAATTGCCTGACAAAATTAAGATGTCTGACACCTAGAATATCTGTATTTTATTTTACTAAAACTTTAGAATTTAAATCCTTGTAGATATTCTCTACTTGAACTTCATAAGGGAAGGATCCATGTCCTATGTCGCCTCATAGTCTAGGCCAGAGATAAGCAAGCTACAACCTACCAGCCAGTTCTGGCTAGACACTCATTTTTCTAAATAAAATTTTGCTGGAACACAGCCATGCCAATTTATTTACTTATTATCTATGGCTATTTTTGTACTGCAAAGGCAGAGTTGACTAGCTGTGACAGAGACCATATGGCCAAACAAATCTAAAACATTTATTATCTGACCCTTTACAGGAAATGTCTTCTAACTCCTAGTCTAGGTCCTTGCTATTCAGAATATTTTCTGTGACCACTAGTATCAGCATTGCCTGGGGCCTTGTTGGAAATGTAGCATCTCAGGCTCTAACATAGACCTCTGTTTTTTTTTAATTTATTTTTTTATTGACGGATAATTGCTTTACAGAATTTTTTGTTTTGTCAAACCTAAATGTGAATCAGCCATAGGATACCCTCTCTTTTGAACCTCCCTCCCATCTCCCACCGCATCCCACCCCTCTAGTTTAATACAGAGCCGCTGTTTGAGTTTCCTGAGCCATACATCAAATTCCCATTGGCTGTCTATTTTACATGTGGTAATGTAAGTTTCCATGTTACTCTTTCCATACATCTCACCCTCTCCTTCCCTCTCCCCATGTCCATAAGACTGTTCTCTATGTCTGTTTCTACACTGCTGCCTTGTAAATAAATTTTTCAATACCGTTTTTCTAGATTCCATATATATGTGTTAGAATATGTTATTTATCTTTCTCTTTCTGACTCACTTCACTCTGTATAGTAGGTTCTATGTTCATCCACCTCATCAGAACTGACTCAAATGCATTCCATTTTATGACTGAGTAATATTCCATTTCCAAGGGAACATTTCATGCAAAGAAGGGCACAATAAAGGACAGAAATGGTATGGACCTAATAGAAGCAGAAGGTATTAAGAAGAGGTGGCAAGAATACACAGAAAAACTATACGAAAAAGATCTTCATGACCCAGATAACCACGATGGTGTGATCACTCACGTAGAGCCAGACATCCTGGAATGTGAAGTCAAGTGGGCCTTAGGAAACATCACTACGAACAAAGCTAGTGGAGGTGATGGAACTCCAGTTGAGCTAATTCAAATCCTAAAAGATGATGCTGTGAAAATGTTGCACTCAATATGCTAGCAAATTTGGAAAACTCAGCAGTGGCCACAGGACTGGAAAAAGTCAGTTTTCATTCTAATCCCAAAGAAAGGCAATGTCAAAAAATGCTCAAATTACCGCACAATTGCACTCATCTCACACGTTAGCAAAGTAATGCTCAAAATTCTCAAAGCCAGGATTCAACAGTACATGAACCGTGAACTTCCAGATGTTCAAGCTGGATTGAGAAACGGCAGAGGAACCAGAGATCAAATTGCCAATATCCACTGGATCATCGAAAAAGCAAGAGAGGTCCAGAAAACATCTACTTCTGCTTTATTGACTATGCCAAAGCCTTTGATTGTGTGGATCACAATAAACTGTGGAAAATTCTTAAAGAAATGGGAATACCAGACCATCTGACCTGCCTCCTAAGAAATCTGTATGCAGGTCAAGAAGGAACAATTAGAACTGGACATGGAAAAACAGACTGGTGCCAAATCGGGAAAGGAGTATGTCAAGCCTGCATATTGTCACCCTGCGTATTTAACTTATATGCAGAATACATCATGTGAAATGCCAGGCTAGATGAAGCACAAGCTGGAATCAAGATTACCAGGAGAGATATGAATAACCTCAGATAAGCAGATGACACCACCCTTATGGCAGAAAGTGAAGAAGAACTAAAGAGCCTCTTGATGAAAGTGAAAGAGGAGAGTGAAAAAGTTGGCTTACGACTCAACATTCAGAAAACTAAGATCATGGCATCCAGTCCCATCACTTCATGGCAAATAGATGGGGAAACAATGGAAACAGTGTCACACTTTATTTTGGGGGGCTCCAAAATCCCTGCAGATGGTAATTGCAGCCATGAAATTAAAAGACGCTTGCTCCTTGGAAGAAAACCTGTGAGCAAACTGGACAGCATATTAAAAAGCAGAGACATTTCTTTGCCAACAAAGGTCTGTCTAGTCAAAGCTATGGTTTTTCCAGTAGTCACGTATGGATATGAGAGTTGAACTATAAAGAAAGCTGAGCACCAAAGAATTGATGCTTTTAAACTGGGGTGTTGGAGAAGACTCTTCAGAGTCTCTGGGACTGTGAGCAGATACAACCAGTCCATCCTAAAGAAAATCAGTCCTGAATGTTCATTGGAAGGACTGATGCTGAAGCTGAAGCTCCAATACTTTGGCCACCTGATGCGAAGAACTGACTCATTTGAAAAGACCCTGATGCTGGGAAAGATTGAAGGCTGGAGGAGAAGGGGACAACAGAGGATGAGATGATTGGATGGCATAACCGACTCCATGGACATGAGTTTGAGTAAACTCCGGGTGTTGGTGATGGAAAGGGATGCCTGGTGTGCTGCAGTCCATGGGGTCACAAAGCGTTGGACATGACTGAGTGACTGAACTGGACTTGATCACAGCTTCAATTTCAGTGCTTGTAACTGGTTTGTTCATAATTTCTATATCTTCCTGGTTCAGTCTTGGAAGATTGAACTTTTCTAAGAATCTGTCCATTTCTTCCGGATTATCCATTTTATTGCCATATAGTTTTTCATAATAGTCTCTTTAATCCTTTGTGTTTCCTTATTGTCTGTTGTAACCTCTCCGTTTTTATTTCTAATTTTGTTGATTTGAGTCTTCTCTTTTTTTTTCTTGATGAGTCTAGCTAAAGGCTTGTCAATTTTGTTTATCTTCTCAAAGGACCAGCTTTTAGTTTTATTAATCTTTGCTATTGTTTCTTTCATTTGTTTTTCATTTATTTCTGCTTGGATCTTTATGATTTCTTTCCTCTACTAATTTTGGGGATTTTATGTTCTTTTTCCAATTGTTTTAGGTGCAAATTTATGTTGTCTATTCAATGTTTTTCTTGTTTCTTGAGGTAGGATTGTATTGCTATAAACTTCCCTCTTAGAACTACTTTTGCTGCATTCCATAGGTTTTGAGTTGTCTTGTTTTCATTGTGATTTGTTTCTAGAAGTTTTTTAATTTCTCTTTTGATTTCTTCAGTAACCTGTCGGTTATTTAGAAATGTGTTGTTTAACCTCCATGTGTTTGTGTTTCTTCCAGTTTTTTTTCTTGTAATTGATATCTAGTCTCATAGCCTTGTGGCCAGAGAAGATGCTTGATACAATTTCAATTTCCTTAAATTTACTGAAGTATGATTTGTGACCCAAGATGTGGTCTATCCCTGGGTAGTGTCCTGCTCTGTAGTTCAGTGCGTTAGGCATTTTATGGGCCAGCCTCTCTATTGTTCAGCTGCCAATACTGGCAAGTGGGGAGAAAGAGGCCATGGTGATGGCTCCACCCCCTATGCATAACTCAGCAGTATTGCCTTGCTTCCATGGCTGCCCAGCTTTCCTCCACAGGCATTTCCCATCACAATCTCTCTCCTCCCCTCCCCTATATCTGTCTCTCCACAGTCAAAAGCAGCCCTTGCCCTGGGATTGCTCCACACTCCCAAATGCCAGCTTCAAGCCACTGCACCTTCCAGGGGACCCTCCTGCCTGTTCGGGGTGTGTATGGCTGTGACAAGGACTGTCTGATTCTCATTCCATTTAGGCTGTCACAGATCAGCTGTTTCACTCTCAGCCTTAAATGTTTTTCCTCTGACTCAGACAGTTGCCCAGATGTGGGGATCGGATCCCTGCTTCAGTTCCCCCACCCACCGAAGGCAGGTCCAGTCCTACTAACACTCCTGTTTCCCTCCCTAGTTCCTTCGTCCTTCCAAGTTTTGCCTGGTTCTGTATCTTCTTTTTCTCTGGTCAGGTACTTCTGTCAGCTCTCAGCTGATGTTCTGAATGTCCTTCTGTGTCTGAAGGTGTATTCCTGATGTATCCATGGAGACAGATATACTGATATACTCTATGTCTGCCTACTCCTCTGACATCTTGTTCTCTAACTTAGATCTCTTATGTCAATATCCTTATTAAAAAAAAAAATCCCCAGGTGATTCACGTGATGTTTGAGAAACTGTGATCTGAAATAAAGGCTGGGTCTTAATACAATAAGTAATTGTGCAATGAGCAAATAATTAGATCAATATGCAACCTTTAAACTCAATCAGTAGATGTTTGTTTACTCTGTATGATGCATCTGACCCTCAGCTATGTTTGGAAAGTGGTCAGAGAAATGGTTCTATTCCTCAAGGCATATAAAATTTATTTGGGACCAAAAAATCTACAGATGTGAAATATAGAGAATATTACAACAGAGCACATATGATACTATGCTGGTTGTATGTAGCTAATGGTAAGTGATGAAGCAGAAGTCATATTGGAATCTCAAAGAAATAGAAAAATTCATCAGTATGAATGGCTTTGGACTAATTAGGGCAGAGTCTCAGGTGTGGTTCATAAATACAAAACTTTGGAGTGAGTTGTGCCTTAGTTTATCCAAGGGCTTTTTGAATTATAGAGAAGAGTGAAATGAGCTCAGACAAATGGTTCTAAGGCTCTTAGTGAAGCGAATAAATGCATGAACACATGCGTTTTTATGGCAAGTAAATTAGGCTGTAAATCAAGGAACAGAAGATAGAACTGAATATTTCAGCAGTTAAAATGTGACAAGAAATACCTGAACAGCCTCCAATGAGATAATTGATAATGGCATGGTGAATTAAATATCTACAGTAGAATTAGCTATGGCAAACCTCATCTTTTTTCTACACTAAATGCTAATTTCTAAAGAATAAGACAATTACAAAGTCACTATCCTGCCGCCTTTTGTTTTTGCTGTTGAGCTATTTGTAAGCACTTAATTTAGTGCTTTTGTGTTGGGTTCTTTCCTTTCAGAATAAATAGCATTTCTTAGAAAACTCAGATGCATTTTAATTACCTGAAGACAATCCTCTACTTGATGCAGTTAATAATGTTTGAGGTAAACAGAACACCCAATCTCTAGATAAAGGCCCCCACCAATTTATTTGTTTTGCATTTGTTTAAGTAGAGTACAGAGAGACTACAATGTTCCGTTTAG
Source organism: Giraffa tippelskirchi (assembly GCF_054371585.1). Classification (NCBI taxonomy): domain Eukaryota; kingdom Metazoa; phylum Chordata; class Mammalia; order Artiodactyla; family Giraffidae; genus Giraffa; species Giraffa tippelskirchi. The sequence goes on along the minus strand of NC_137283.1, from coordinate 19,554,918 downwards.
AATCTCAAAATAAAAGGCCACAAGGTCTGTTTTGTTGCTTTTATAGACACGGTGGTGGAAAAGAGTCATGGAGTACTGGTGGTAAGACAGAGTTGATTTTTAATTACTTCTGTGCACTTGATAGCTCCTGAGTGTTTGGCTCAGTTTTCGTGTCCTGAAATATAGAATTCCAAGATTCTCAGGGTCCCTATACTGTCCCTATACTCTAGTTTGATCCACTGTGAGGACAGTGGGACTGAGCCAACAAGGAGAATGAATGAGTACACGGATAAATGAAGGGCACATTTTCACATTGTGAATGCTCAAGTCAGGGCAGGGCTATAACTGTCATCACATTTCAGCTTCATCTCTAACCCTAAGCCTTGCTCCTAGTGTGTGTACATGTCTAGAAGTAGGGGGTTGAATAGGGTCATTTGAGATTCCTACTTCACTTGTTTTTTAAAAATTTTTTTTTTTAACCATGCATATTTGGTAGTTTCTCTAATTTGAGAGTAGCAGGTATCTCTATGGTGGGAAGAGGGATGTCATCAGGGAATATATACAAGAACTTCATTCGTTTTGGGAATTGTTATCTTTTGTGGAAACATGGCAGGTACACAGGTACATTCTTATGGCTACAGCTTTCCATTCAGAAGCTGTGGCCCTAATTTGAATACTAACATTAGAAATTAGAATCTTGAATTCTGTAGGGAATCTAAGATATTCTTTTTGTGTCATCACATCTGTGGTTCTTTCCCACTTTGTTTAAACTCTAGAGAATGGATAGATTGAGTGGATCACAGGAATTGTATTTGTCAGCTCCTAGAGAGTTCCTGTCCAGCAGAAAGTAGAATCTGAGTGTTCTGGGCACTGACTCAGAGCTTGACAGTGGGGAGAACAGTAGGTGGAGCTGAACTCTTTAGTTCTGATCCTGGTGACAGTAAAATGCCATCCTTTCTCACACAAGCCAGCTTTGCCTTTGGGTATTGGCTTTCTTATCTGTGAAACTAAGCAAGTATATAAAATATAGAGTTCCCAAAACTAGCTCATCATCAGAATCACCAGGAGGAGATAAAGATACGGATTCCTTGCCATCATACCTCTCCCCTAGGCCCTAACCCCAAGATACCAACTTGCTAGTTCTAGATAAAGTCCAGAAATTTGTATTTTTAAATGTCCTCAGAATATTCTGATTTGAAGAAAGATTTGAGAGCCCCATAATTAGATTATTTCACTGTTTTCTTGTATTGATAAAATATCTGTCATTGTTTGATTTCAGTGAGCTAAGCAGATTTAATGAGTGTAGTTTGTTTATTTCTATTGGCATGTTATATTGAGTTCTACTCCTTACCTGTTTTTCCTACATAAATATTTCTTAGGGAACTTAGCTTCTCAATATTCAGTATCATTTCTGTAATTGTCTAACTTTCTTATCACTGAAGAAATTAAAGAATGAATGTAACATGGTAGCTATAATTTCCTGATTTCAAAGTAGCTAGTGATTTATTTTTTCTATTCAATTTTGTATTCTTTCATCTATTTAAAAATGTTTATTGGGTGGTTATTATGTGCCAGGCACTGTTGTAGACACTTGGGCTATAGCTCTTAATAAGATGTATCATAATTCCTGCCTTTATTGAGCTTATAGTCTATTGAATTTACCTTCCCCACTCAGAGAGTCTAGGTGAGCAGAGGTAAAATGTGTCACTTCCAGGCTAACCCATGAAATCCTTCCACAGGCAATTCTCCATGCTCTCTCCCTTCTTAATGTCAGGTTGAGTCCCCCATGATGATGACTCTGGATACCAAGTATTAATGATGGTGGAGCCAGGACATAGAGCCTGAGTCCCTGACTCACTGCTTTGGGAAGATCCAGCCAGTGATCAGGAACACCCATTTTGGATTTTATTTGTATAAGAAATAAACTTTAGTTTATATAAATCATTCCACATTTTGCCTTAGTCTGTAGTAGCAGTTAGTATTACCTTATCTAATACATTTAGGAGTCCCTATTAATGGCTGGTTTGGATTACACACTGGTCTTGAAACAATTACTGTTTCTTGTATATGTGTCTCTGTTAGGGGTGTTTCTCTTACCAACCAGGGTTAGGTCATATGCTCATCCCTAAAGAAGGCTCAGTCCCTCTTATAGCATCTGGAATGAATAAGAGTGTAGGATAGGGTAGGATATTTTTCCAAAAGATTATTGGATTGTGTTAGGAAAAAAAATGATTCAAGGTACACTGAGCAGCAAGTGTTGAAGATACACTTTATATATTCTCTAAGTCCACTGAAATCTATGCTCTGTTTTACCCTGCAGCCCTTAGCAGTGCCAGCGTTCAGTAAATTTGTTGAATGCATGAGTGCATTTATAGAAAGAAACCAGAAAATCAGCTCAAAAACCTTGCCTTTTCCTCAAGTGCAGCATTATTTAAATGAACTTGAATTTTCTCCACTCTCTCTCTCCCTTTGTCCCTGTTCAAGCATAACCTAAACTGCACTTTAAACCAAGCATGGATTTAATGAGTCAACACAAGTCCCTCTGCAATCTGCTTACATTCAGACTGTGTCTATAGAATATTCAGACCTCAGGCATTCTTGGAACTAAGAAAAAAAGACACAAACATATAAAATAGCTACAATAGCAGATGATTTATAGTAATAAACCCAATGGTGGAATATAGAACAATTGACCAAAATATGTGTTTTGGCAATTTCTGTTTTAGCTTATAAAAATTATCATTAATACAATACAAAGAGGAAAATTATAGTCAGTCATAAACTTACTAGAGGCAAGTAATCTTAGTCCATTTCCTTCTAATCTTTAATCATGTGTATGTGTGAATGTATTTGTGTGTGTATGTATCTCCTTGTTAATTTCCACCACATCTGGGAGTTAGTACAGGCACAATCTATTACCAGAAAAATCTTGATCTCCTTACGAGTTGACAACTAGCTGTCCTAGAGTGCAAAGTATGGTACACAAATACCTATTTCTCCTTCCTTTTTGAAAATTTTTGCTATTGATATTGGATTCTTTTAATTAGGTACTCAGGAATCCTGTCCCAATTGGCCTTCCTTTTCCACCTCTCCATCTTTCTCCTCTTACTCCATCACATTCTCAGGGTTCCTGATTCTTCTGATCCTTTCTACATACCTTGTGTTCGTGTAACCTCCTCCTGAAATGTTTCCTCTACACCAGGAAGGCAACAGTAGACACTTACAGTTTTCAGATTGCAGCATCTGTAAGGTAAACACATCAGATAAAAATTAGACTTAAAAGTTTATTTTGAGTAGTTATACATAAGGCATATGGAATAGTGCCTGGCACATTGTAACTACTTTTCATTATTATGATTGTTGCTTTACTGTTGATTTCCTTCTGCAACAACTTCCTGTTGATTGACTTTCCTCCCTGTTAATTTCCTTTAATCACAGTTTGAATGCATTATTGTTACAAAGTCTCTCTCCTTATCATGATTGACAATGATGAGATAGGATGGAAAAGGGGGCAGAAACTCTATCATGTCATGCATTTATATTTTTATGTATTCAAGTGCACACTGGATATATTATAAAAATGTATTTCATGCATTTTATTTATATTTTTTGCGTGAGCATTTTCTCATTAAAAAAATCTCCATGTGACGTGACAAAACTCAGCAAGGGTTATGCTTTAGATTTTTAAATGGGACTCTGAAGTCCTGTCAGCTTGAGGGTCAAAGATTGTCTATTTCAAGCCGTAAGGACTAACTAAGGAATCATTACTTACCTTAGCCTTAACTGAAAGTCCAAATCATTTGCTCACTTAATTCATTTGTGCATCCATTCATTCATCTAATATTTATTGAGTCTGTATTATGTGCTGAGTACCGTGGTATCTACTGAGGATACAAAAGAGATCAATTTAAGTATGGCTGCTGCCTCCATGAAGCTTATGTTCTGGAGAAGGAGTGATTCTTCAAATAATTACATAAATATAGTGGTATAGGATGCAGTGAAGGAAAAACACAGAGTGATAGGAGATAATACTTTGAGGACCATATTTAGTCTTGGAGCTGGCATAGTGGAGTTGACAATAAGGAGGAGAGCTTTAGGGAAGTGTCTATAGAAAGAGACATTTGAACTGAGAGTTAAACAATGAATAGGTATAAGCCAAAAGGAACCAGGAGAAGATTTAACATAGATGGAAGACCATGTGCAAGAGTCTTGGTGTGGGAAGGAGTAAATCTGTTTGAAAAACTGAATGAAGGCCAGGGTAGTTGAAATTTAGAGAGTAAGGACAGAGATAGGAGATAGGAGTGCATCTAGGGGAGGGTACATGGGGAAAAAAAGCCCTTGTTAACCTACGGAATTTTTCGTTATAGTTTCGAAGCAGAAGAACTCTTTGAATAGTTAGACCCAGAGAGTTTACCTGTGCAAGACACTATTAGCAAAATTAGGAGAAATCTATTTTCTTTGAGATTGTATGAGGTTCTATTAGGTAACAAAGGGTTATTTCCAGTATGTAAAAAATCCTGCAAGAAACCATGAGCATATCCATGATATAGCCACACTAAACTGTAATTATAAAACCAAATGCTGAGGGAATAGATGGTAACTTGTAAGATTAGAAGTTTGACATCTGGAGTAGGAAATGGCAACCCACTCCAGTATTTGTGCCTGGAAAATTCCATGGACAGAGGAGCCTGACAGGTTACAGTCTATGGGGTTGCAAGAGTTGGACTCGGCTAAGTGACTTTCACTTTCAAAAGAAAGAAAAAGGAAAAAAATCACTAGCTAATAGTCACATATTTGGTTCTGAAGGACAACTGTTAGTTGATACAGTTTTGATTTCTGGAGAAGATCAGATTTTTTAGTACTCATGTATAGGTTTTCTTCTTTCCTTTAGTATTACAGGACAAATTTGAAAGCATATTCTATTTATCTATGAAAATTAAAGTGTATACCAAATGCATATTTGATCCCACAGGATTGATTTATTAGTAACTTGCACGGCCTTGTGAAAAGTGCCTGATGCGCCAGGTCCCTTGGGGTCACATTCATTCTCACTGAAAAGAGTAACATTTCAGAGTCAGGAACGATGGTTTCATGGTGAGAAGTTCTATAAGTGACATTAAAAATATTTTGGAAAACAATTATGTTCAAAATTTTAAAATAAATGGGAAATATATGCCTTAAAAAGACACAAACCAAAGTCTCCACTCCTTCCAGACTGCTGATTAGAAGCTTCAGGGATTTTCACAACATAAATCTTTGTTTTGTGTGCTATTTATTCAAACAAATTAATTCAATGATGTGCAATAAAGGTTTTCTCAAAGCAAAAAAAAGAAATAAAATTTGACCTCTTAATTGTGCCTTTGGAGAGGGCAATGGCACCCCACTCCAGTACTACTGCCTGGAAAATACCATGGACGGAGGAGCCTGGTAGGCTGCAGTCCATGGGGTCACAGGAGTCGGACACGACTGAGCGACTTCCCTTTCACTTTTCCCTTTCATGCATTGGAGAAGGAAATGGCAACCCACTCCAGTGTTCTTGCCTGGAGAATCCCAGGGACGGCGGAGCCTGGTGGGCTGCCGTCTATGGGGTCGCACAGAGTCGGACACGACTGAAGTGACTTAGCAGCTGCAGCAGCAACAATTGTGCCTTTAATGGATCTAAGGAAACAAAATTAGCATTACCTAATAGATCTTGCTGGACAAAATCTTGATATATATGGAGTCATTTGTGAGAACAGAAGGTCATAATTAAATGGGATGCTTGGTGATGAACAAAGTTTGGGAACCACAAATCCATAGTGAGAATTCAATTGGAGAAGAGGGTTAAGAGATATTAGAGATTAGAATGTTTTAAGTGTTAAAAGAGAGGTCAACAGGTAGAAAGTAAAAGGATGAGAGCTACCTATAACCCCTAGAAATTCCCCAGTGCCCAGGGATTTCAGGATTCTACATAGGGCTGATCACACAATTCTTTAGAAAAGAATGCCTTCAGGACAAGTACATGCAGAGAAAATTCAAAGGATGTTCATGGGGGTGGGTGTCTATTACAAGAAATAGGTTAACAGGAAATAAGTCCTCATTTAGATGACTTCTGATAGGGGAAAGTTTGATGCCGTCATCCAGATGTCTGCACTGTCTGATTAAGAACAACTGGATATTTGGAGACATCTGGTAACAACATATTTAACTGTTTTCCTGGATATGTGATTTGTATCCACAAACACATGTATTACTTAGATCTGTTGCCTGTGTAACAGGACATTCTTAAAAGTTTATGATTTCCTAGATCACTTTGTAGATATCATCAAATTCTTAAATTCTGAAAGAAAGTGGTCCTCATGTTAATGTGTCAATATCACCTAGAGTGAGTTTTACTGAACACTTTGCTGGTTCTGCTTCCAGAAAATCTGGCTTGTTTGATTGAGGTAAAGGGCCAAGTATTTACATTTTTAACAAGTTTGTAGGTGATGCTACTGGTCTAAGGACCACACTTGGAATACAATTGTCCTAGAACACCCTTTATATTGGTAGTTGGCTGGGGGGAAATGTAAGATCCAGGCAGAAGTCAGGGGACAAGTAGATAAAATCAGGGGGTATCCATCAAATGCTCTTGATAGCCTTGATTCTAAGAGTCAGGGAAGTTATTCAGCACAGAAGTGATTCACATTCTAGTTCAAGTTCTCCATTCAAGCATCATAAGATTTATTTTAGCAATCATTTTTGTTCTAAAAGTGCCATGTTTTAAAAATGGAGATGAACTAAAGTGAATTTTATTTTGAAAATTTCATGGACCATCACAGAGGTGTTACAAACCACAGTCTGGGAATCACTGTGCTGGTGGTGACTCAGCTTCCTGTTAAAGGAAATAAAATGCAAAACATTTGTCACAGGTCCCCAGATCTGATATTATTTCTTTTGAATCCCAAAGTCAGTGTTTTTATTTAGAAGCATTTGGATGACTTTGTTCTGAGGCCCTGGACAGACAGCCCAGACAACACATTTTTGGTTTATTCCTTAACTTGACATATAAGATGTCTAAGTTAAGATGTATGAAGATAGAATTGAAATAAATTGTGTGTCCAAAAGCAGTATTGATTTTTTTCCTCTGTAAAGCTCTATTCCAACATTAGTTTAGACAAAAGAGCAAATAAGGGAGACTAAGACAATATAGTGGCTTTGGAACTATAAATATACATCACTCTGTCTTTTGCTGTAGATCACACAGTATACTTGTTATATTTTTCTTAAATACTTTCACTATTATTTAACTGTACAAGCATTAGCAAACCCAAGGTTCAGTTTTCATTTGTCCAATGTTGAAATAGAAGTCGATTGATTTTTAAGTTTTCCTTTATTCTTATTTTTCCTTTTAATAATATTTGATTAAAATTAACTCCCAAGTATCCCATTGCTCAGATCACACTTTGTAAAGAAAAAGTAAACATTATTCTTAGCCTCAGAAAATTTACAATTTAGCCTGATACAGCTGTGTTCTTTTTGAATGTATTTTCTATAAATGGTCAAGTCAAAATTGTGTCCTTTATATGAACACAGATAATAAGTATGCTGACAAACAACTGGTTCTCTGTAATAAAGAGGTGATAAGAACAAAGGAGAACTGATTTGTAGCATTTGTTTATTTCTATGCCATATATCCCCCTCCTGTGGTGATTTCAAGCCTCCAATGTGACGTTACTGCCCATAGACAGGTGTGCAGTATTATATTACTGTATAGAAGCTGCACCATTAAAAAAAAGTATATTCAAGAGCATAAGTTATGACAAACATTAAATAATTAGGAAATGATGGTTTTTGAATATTGTTACTTATATTTTTAATTTTATTTATCTAATTCTAAGTAGTTACATTTTTGATAATGGAGTTTATAAAAACTGGCTTGCAAAATTCCTGAAACTTTCATTGTTGGCTCTCATGAGATTGTATGAGTTGTCTCCAGTACATCATTGGTGTTCTGTCTTCCAAGCAGATGCAAAGGCAAGATGAAAGGTGCAAGGAATTTCTGGGGAGTTATGCTAGTAAACAGGAGGGAGCCAGATAAGGCTGGGAGAATCGTGAGACCATGGCACAGATCTGGCTATGAGGGAAAGAGGGAGAGACTGGAGGTTGCTGGAAGTATCCTAGTCTAAGAATACTCCCTCCATCTAAGGATAGTTCAACAAGGCCATCAAGGAGTCTTTGAGCCAAAGTTAGCAATTAGAGTTCTTCATGTTTTCAGGAACAGGACTAGCTTGGTATTCCTGCTATACTTCCCAGGTGGTGCTGTTGGTAAAGAACCCACCTGCCAACGCAGAAGACCTAAAAGACATGGCTTCGATCCCTGGGTTCAGGAAGATTCCCTGAAGTAGAAAATGGCAACCCACTCCAATATTCTTCCCTGTAGAATCCCACGGACAGAGGAGTCTGGCAGACTACAGTTCATGGGGTTGCAAAGAGTTGGACACGACTGAAGCGATTCAGCAAGCACTCAGTCATTGCCAGTGAGCAGCTGGTAGGAAGCATGGACTCAGGAAAAATGCTAGGCAGGGTTTCAGAGGAAGCTGGGACTTTTGATCATTTTATCTTCTTGTTCTTGGAAGTCTGCCAGGCCCTGTTCTATGGCTGTTATATCCTCAATACTTCTGTGTTTTATGTCTTCCTCACCTGTTCTGTCACCATATAATACCATGTATAATCATGTTGTGCTTCTCCTTAAGTTATCAAGTGGCTCCCAATTACTCTCAGAATAATCCTCAAACTTTCCAACAAAACAAAAAGAGATCCCACAATGACCAAATATTTTCTCCCTGTCCTCAGCTCTCTATACCCTCTATGCTCTGACTTCACTAGACCTCCTATTCTCCATTGTACCACTTCCACCTTGTCCATCCATCCATTCATTCATCCAAAGAATATTTTGTCTGCATCACATGTATGCAGAAACCTTTCTAGTCGTAAACAGCTTAGAGTCTCATGGAAGATAGCTTGAAACATTACACCAAGAAAAAATATTGATTGTTGATTACTTTGTGGCTGTCCCATGCATAACACAAATCATGGCATGGCACACAGCAAAATTTGGGTGAGTGCCTATCAACTGTTAACTGAGCAAAGCTGAAAACCCAGAGAAGACTACTGGAAAAGACAGAGCTAGAAGAAAATGCAGATGAGTCCTAAACAGCCAGACAAAAAATGATATAAAATAATAAAAGAGCAGGAGACAAATCATGCCATTATTCTGTACTACTAAAGTGTGGCACTTGACTCGGTTATTTTCAATAAATTTTCTTTCATTTGCTAGATGCATTGTTAGACATTAATTGATGCCATATACCAATTAGAAGCCAAATTGCACAATGCGACCTCCTAAGAAAACTAATTTTTCACATGGATAATTGCCATCAGGCTGGATTTGTTCTTTTTAGCACAATTAGTTGGCCTGTATTAGCAATTCAAATAATATTTCATAATTTCTTTGCTGTGCATATGAAAATTAACAAAAGAGAGAAGAGGTTTAATGCTTGATTGAAAACTATACTTTTAATGGATTTGGAATGTACTTTTATTATTTAATGATAACTGTTTGACCCCAAACTTATTTTATATCTAATGCAAACCCAATAACTAAAAGTAAAACTTTCTTATTTTTTATACTACCTTTCTTTGTGGACAATCTAGATGAAAAAAGTTGTCTTCTCTAAATTTAGGTGATACAAGTATAAAAGATGATTTCCCTGTACTTCAAAATAGTTTTTCACATGATGTTAGATACTAATTAATTTCCATTTTAGAGTCAGTCTTCTGTAGTTTGATCATTTGTGCTTAAAGGTACTTAGGGTAGAATTAAATGGAGAGAAAGAGTAGATAGAATCTGAGAGAATTGAGTAGTGATTCTAACTGATCTTACTAATTGAGCAATAGGAAGGGTACATGTATGCTCAGTCGCTTCAGTCATGTCCGAATTCTTGAGACCCTGTGGACTGCAGTCTGCCATACTCTTCTGTCCATGGGATTTTCCTGGCAAGAATACTGGAGTGGGTTGCTCTGCCATCCTGCAGGGGCTCTTTCTGACCCAGAGATCAAACCCGCATCTCCTGTGTCCCCTGCATTGCAGGCAGATTCTTTACCACTGAGCCACCAGTGAAGCCGCAAGCAATAGCAAGAACAGGTTGCAAAATTTACAGCAGATTATTGTCCCAACTACTTTATATTTTTAACTTTATTCTGGATATAGTAGTTTTAGTAATCTTGAAACCATTGAAACCAATGCAACCTTATTCCATATGTTGTGGTCAGGATGTATATTAAGGGAAAAATAATTATGCCCTTGCCTTTTAAAAATCATCCTTCTGAAGATGGTTTAGATGTCTTTCTTTAAGAGTGAATTCTCAGGGGGGGAGGGTGGAGGATAATTGAAATAGGTGAGGGAGATTAAGAAGTACAAACTTACAGTTATAAAATAAATAAATCACAGGAATGAAATGTACAGCATGGGAAATATAGTCAATAATGTTGCAGTATTTTTATATGCTGACAGATGGTAACTAAAATTATCATGGTGATCATTTTGTAGTGTATAGAAATATTGAATCACTATGCTGTACACCTGGAGCTAGCATAGTGTTGTAGGTCAATGATATTTCAGTTTTAAAAAGTGAGGTTTTTAGTCAAATACTCTGACTTTTTATCCCAGCTGTATTGTTTCTCAGCTGAGTGGCCCTATAAAATGCTAAGCAAGTAAAAGCTGCATCGTAATTCTTATTGCTTTAGATCAGATACATAAATATTTTAAATAAAGCAATATGACAGTGCATTTATAATATATTGAAGTAATTGTGGTAAAAAAAAAATTTGCTCAGAGTAGAGAACTTTAATTTGTACAGTGTTTAATAGTTTAGAATGTGATTTCTGTTTGAGCCCTGCCATAACTCTAGATGATGTATAGGGCATTCATGGTCATTGCTACCATGTCACACTTGAGGAGACTGGATTTTAGGTGACAAAATTTAAACTGAAGCTTTAATAAGGGCCTTTTTTGGTTTATGTAATTAAGGGTGATGTTGGGAAGATCTGGGAAGGACTCCAAGATCTGGAAGGAACTATAGGCATGAATGCTTTAAGACTGGAACTGGGAACTCAGTTCCTTTTAAGTGCTCTCCTTCTTCTGTGATTCTTTTCTATTGCAGAGAAGACTTTTCTACATGCAGATAATTTCTTCTAGAACAATATATAAATTTGAGGGAAGAGTGCTGCTTGGGCCTGCTTGGGTCACATGACCTCTGATGATCCTGTGATTGGCCAGGCCTGGTCATGTGCTTCCTGTGTGGTCAGAATTGGAGCTGCTGCTGCTAAGTCACTTCAGTCGTGTCCAAATCTGTGCGACCCCATAGATGGCAGCCCACCAGGCTCCACCATCCCTGGGATTCTCCAGGCAAGAATACTGGAGTGGGTTGCCATTTCCTTCTCCAATGCATGAAAGGGAAAGTGAAAGGGAAGTCGCTCAGTCATGTTCGATCTTAGCGACCCCATGGACTGTAGCCTACCAGGCTCCTCCGTCCATGGGATTTTCCAAGCAAGAGTACTGGAGTGGGGTGCCATTGCCTTCTCCATCAGAATTGGAGAAGTAGAACCAATCGATGTGAGACGTAAAATTGTTGGGAAAAGAAAACTACTGGCTGTCCAGTTTAGGGTGACCTATTTATGAGCTGTGGTGAAGACAAGATTGAGAGGCTCCTCTGACCACACACCTGCTGCTATCTCCTCTTCATCCTTGCCCATCCTCTCAAGGCTTCTTAAAACCATCGTTTCTTTGTCTCTTTCCCATTTCCACATCCCTAGCTCAGATTTCATTTATTTTTCCCATAGTCTAGGATCTTGTTCAATAGACGCCACTTTCTTCACAGTAATCCTTTATAAGTACTACTGCCACATTGCTCTTTCTAAATAACATTTTGCTACTTGAAAATTCTCCAGTGGCTATGAAGCTAAGGACAGTCTTGTGCTCTTGCATTCAAGGACCTCCAGAGTATGAGTATCCTTTAACTTTTTACCTTTATTTTGCCTATCACCCTCTAAAACTGAGCTAGCTATTAGGACTTAAACGTACTTTAAGCTGTTCTGTCTTCATTTTTCTCCTGGTTGCTCTTCTTTCCCCTCAAATATAATTTATTTCATTAATGCTCAGTTTAAATGTCTCCTTAATGCAAAGGAAGAACAGAGTTTAATCCAAAATGTCTTATTGCTAATGTAATCAGATTATATTGAAAGGAAAGTTCTTGGATTGAAGCTATTTCACAATCTGTACACAATCATTGCCAAATTTGTAAAATAGTGATTTATTCCATTTTATAATTTTTAATTATTTTCCCAATGAGCATTACTAATTTGTGTATTTTTTGATGAAAAAAAAATCAATTCAGGATTTCTATAAAACCTATATTTGTTTCTATTATCACATTTTTTATCTGAAAAAATTATCGTAGTTTATTTTAGAGTACATTGTACCTAAGAACATATTATTTATAGTCAAAATAGTTCCCTGTATATAGGGTAATTGCTATTTTACTCAGGATGTATTTATGCTGTTCTTTTCTTCAGTGAGTATGTTATTAGTATACTTTAAAAGTGTCAGACACTGTCCAAAGAGCGAGGGTAATGACATGAACATGATAGAGAAGATCTCTAACTCCTTGTGGAGAAGATAAGAAATACACAAATATATTATTTCCTCTGATCCCTTAAGCTGGCCTAATGCCCTTCTGAGTTAATACAGATAACAAATTCTCTCAAGCTAGTTTAAGTTACATACTGTCATTTGCAACCAAAAAAATGCTGACATATGTGTATATTTTTCACCAATTGTAATATGTCAAAGATTATAATGACTGCTTTGTGTATCTCCAGAGGTTTTGATAAAGGCTGAATAAGAAACTGCATCACAATTAATGGCTATGTCTTTTATTTTAAAAAAAGATAGTGCTTTCATCAGAGTAACAGTAATATTTGTTTACTGAGCTTTTTGCTTATTATAAATGTAAAACATGACTAAATACATTCAGGACATGCATTTTTAAAATCTATAGAGGATCACAAGAGTGGCTGCCTGGTAAGTAAAGAGAATCATTTTTCTATCTTCCAATTCTTAGGGTCCCTTTCCTTTCAACTTCAGACTATCTCAGTTTGGGATGGCCTGGGAGATTCTGGACCTCATTGCTCCATAGTCATGTTGTTTTAATTTTCATAGTAAAAACACCCCCTCCCAGGATTTTTGAATCTGTTTCCAGTTGGCACTGATATTATCTCTTGCTATGGTAATATCCTCCATCTGAAGCCAGCCGGCCTCAGTCTAGCTTCATCTTTCCCACCTCTGTGGTATTAGATGAACTTTAGGCTGCATAATTTCTTCAAAGGTTGGATTGGGTACCTATTCATGCCTGGAACCACCTTGGACTTCTTTGTCTCAATTAACTTTCTACTCTCTTTCAACAGTAATTGTATCTCCCTACCCTATTAGCATTTTCCAGATTATTTTCCGTGGGATTTTATTAGTTGTGAATGGGGTTAACTGCCCAAATATATGCAGGAAATGCATCATCTTGCATTTGGAAATCCATGATGTACATGTGTGTTAAAGATTCTGAGATGCCTTATAATTAGCACACATTTCTTTAAAGTTAACTAAGTTATCCATAGTTTATTGATCATAGAACATCCCATTTTTCTCTTACCCAGTGTACATATTAGCATCTCTCTTTTTTCCTCTTTTTCTCTACTCAGTATATATATTAGCATCCTTTAGAATCCAAGTTAGGGAGTATTAAATCATACAGAGACTCTCTGATTATTTCATGGATATTTGTTTTGTTTCTTAATTCAATTCCCAAACTTAGTAAGAGTGAGGGATGCTTCACATTTCTCTTCTGATCTTTAACAGTGGTTAGCTGACTGGTTAAATGCAGCATGCAATTAGCTGATTATAATTGATTATTGAAAGCATGAAGTAGCATTTTATTGATTGAACAGAGATATGTTATGGAATGATTCAGACTTGGAATTTATATCAAAATTGACCACTAATTAGTCACATTGCTAGGTAAATGATCTAATATTTATAATAACCACTTAGTCATCTATAGAATGGAGAATCTATTTATATCACTCTTGCTGTTGTTGTTCAGTCGTGTGTGACACTTTGTGACCCCATGGAGTGCAGCATGCCAGGCCTCCCTGTTACTTACCATCTCCTGAAGTTTGCCCAAGTTCACGTCCATTGCATTGGTGATGCCATCCAGCCATCTCATCCTCTGATGCTCTCTTCTCCTTCTGTCCTCAATCTTTTCCAGCATCAGGACTTTTCCAGTGAGTCAGCTGTTTGCATCAGATGACCAAAATACTGGAGTTTCAACCTCAGTATCAGTCCTTCCAATGAGTATTCAGGGTTGATTTCCCTTAAGATTGACTGATTTGATCTCCTTGCAGTCCAAGTGACTCTCAGTAGTTTTCTCCAGCACCTTAGTTTGAAGGCATCGATTCTTAGATGCTCTACCTTCCTTACAGTCCAGGTCTCACAACTGTACATGACCACTGTTAAGACCATCAGTCAGTCAGTCAGTTCAGTCACTCAGTCGTGTCTGACTCTTTGCAACCCTATGAATTGCGGCACGCCAGGCCTCCCTATCCATCACCAACTCCCAGAGTTTACCCAAACTCATGTCCATCAAGTCGGTGATGCCATCCAGCCATCTCATCCTCTGTTGTCCCCTTCTCCTCCCGCCCCCAATCCTTCCCAGCATCAGAGTCTTTTCAAATGAGTCAACTCTTCGCATGAGGTGGCCAAATTGAAGTTTCAGCTTCAACATCAGTCCTTCCACTGAACACCACACACTCCTTTAGGATGGACTGGGTGGATCTCCCTGCAGTCCAAGGGACTCTCAAGAGCCTTCTTCACCACCACAGTTCAAAAGCATCAATGCTTCGGTTCTCAGATTTATTCACAGTCCAGCTCTCACATCCATACATGACCACTGGAAAAACCATAGCCTTGAATAGACGGACCTTTGTTGTCAAAGTAATATCTCTGCTTTTTTAATATGCTGTCTAGGTTGGTCATAACTTTCCTTCCAAGGAGTAAGCGTCTTTTAATTTCATGGCTGCAGTGGCCATCTGCAGTGATTTTGGAGCCCCAAAAAATAAAGTCTGACACTGTTTCCACTGTTTGCCCATCTATTTCCCATGAAGTGATGGGACCAGATGCCATGATCTTCGTTTTCTGAATGTTGAACTTTAAGCCAACTTTTTCACTCTCCTCCTTCACCTTCATCAAGAGGCTCTTCAGTTCTTCTTCACTTTCTGCCATAAGGGTGGTGTCATCTGCATATCTGAGGTTATTGATATTTCTCCCGGCAATCTTGATTCCAACTTGTGCTTCCTCCAGCTCAGCATTTCTCATGATGTACTCTGCATATAAGTTAAATAAGCAGGGTGACAATATACAGCCTTGACGTACTCCTTTTCCTATTTGGGACCAGTCTGTTGTTCCATGTCCAGTTCTAACTGTTGCTTCCTGACCTGCATACAGGTTTCTCAAGAGGTAGGCCAGGTGGTCTGGTATTCCCATCTCTTTCAGAATTTTCCACAGTTTATTGTGATCCACACAGTCAAAGGCTTTGGCATAGTCAATAAAGCAGAAATAGATGTTTTTATGGAACTCTCTTGCTTTTTCCATGATCTAGCGAATGTTGGCAATTTGATCTCTGCTTCCTCTGCCTTTTCTAAAAACAGCTTGAACATTTGGAATTTCACGGTTCATGTTTTGCTGAAGCCTGGCTTGGAGAATTTTGAGCATTACTTTACTAGCGTGTGACATGAGTGCAATTGTGCGGTAGTTTGAGCATTCTTTGGCATTGCCTTTCTTTGGGATTGGGATGAAAACTGACCTTTTCCAGTCCTGTGGCCACTGCTGAGTTTTCCAAATTTGCTGTCATATTGAGTGCAGCACTTTCACAGCATCATCTTTGAGGATTTGAAATAGCTCAACTGGAATTCCATCACCTCCACTAGCTTTGTTCGTTGTGATGCTTTCTAAGGCCCACTTGACTTCACATTCCAGGATGTCTGGCTCTAGGTGAATGATCACACCATCATGATTATCTGGGTTGTGAAGATCTTTTTTTTAAGACCATAGCCTTAACTGTAGTAGTTGTTGTATAGTATGTTGGCATAGTAGTGTCTATGCTTTTCAGCATGCTATCTAGATTTGTCATAGCTTTCCTGCCAGGAAGCAAACATCTTCTGATTTCATGGCTGCGGTCAGCACCTGCAGTGATTTTAGAGCCCAAGAAGAGGAAATCTGTCACTGCTTTTCCTTTCCCCCCTCTATTTGCCATGAAGTAATGGTACCAAATGCCATGATATTAATTTCTTTAATATTTAGTATAAGCCAGCTCTTTCACTCTCTTCCTTCACCATCATCAAGAGGCTCTTTGTTCCTCTTTGCTTTCTGCCATTAGAGTGGTGTCATCCACATATCTGAGGTTGTTGATATTTCTTCCCCCATCTTTATTCCAGCTTGTAATTCATCCAGCCTGGCTTTTCTCATGATGTGCTCAGCATATATATTAAACAAACATGGTGACAGCAGACAGCCCTCTCATACTCCTTTCTCAGTCTTGAAATCACTCTTGTGTTCTATAAAAAGTTGCTTAGGAGAAGGCCTAGGTGTTTGATAAATATTAATCTCTTACTGTCTAAACTGCAGTGAAAAAAATTCAAACTCAGTGAAATACATTCTTTGTAAAGTGTATGACTAAAATTAATGGGATTAACAAGGTAGCATGTCTAAATGAGTAGCTGAACATAAAATAACTCAGGAATTTATTAAATATATCTATCCTTGGATATCACCAAGATATTATAAATCCAAAACTCAAGGAACTGAGCCTTTATTTTTAATAGATTGCCTCAATGATACTATGTAATGGTCCATATCCTACTTTTGGGACTCCCTGATCTATGTGTGGAAATAGATATTTCTGCATTTACCACATTGACTTCCCATGTGTGAACACAGTCATAGTACATTTCTTTAACAATCTAGTCATTAAAATGCATGTGGCTGTCTTTAGATTACATATGGCACAGGAACACATGCTTTTATCTCCTCTGGTTACTACTGAGGATCTCCCAAGTTGTGCTAGTGGTAAAAACCCTGCCTGCCAATGCTGGAGACATAAGAGATACAGGTTCGATTCCTGGGTTGGGAAGATCTCCTGGAGGAGGAAATGGCAACTCCCTCCAGTATTCTTGCCTGGGAAATCCCATGGACAGAGGAGCCTGCCAGGCTACAGTCACCTGGCAGGCTACAGTTACTACTGACACCCCAGTATAATGAGAATAAAAACATTGAATAAATAAAGACCTGCCAGGACAAGAAATGGAGAAGAGACAGTAGCAGATGAGAGTTGTCAATACATATTGAAAGGTGGTGCAGGGATAGAGGGATGGTCACTGATGAGAATGAAATTCAAGAAAAGAAAGCAAGAGACTGGTGCCAGCAGAGGAAGATACCAAAGATCCTGATGAAAAGTGGCCAGTTTATTTTTCAGAAACTCAGAAAGGCTTAGAAGTTTGGAAGCACTAAGCTGTATAAAGATGAGTGCAGTTCACTTCCGTCACTCAGTCGTGTCCAACTCTTTGCAACCCCATAGACTGCAGCATGCCAGGCCTCCCTACCCATCACCAACTCCCGGAGTTTACTCAAACTCATGTCCATTGAGTCAGTGATGCCACAGAAAACATTAAATACCAAGACTCTGGTCCTACTTCTTCATGCTGACTGACCACACTCTTTTCCTTCCCCAGAGAAGCTCTGCAACACCAGACACAACAGATAGAATGGCTGAGGCACCAATCTGATAAAAGTGTAATTAAACACACATTCCAAGTTCTGAGATGCTCTAACCTTCTTTCCCCAAATGTCATGGCCAGATTCATTTTCCCTGGAGCGACTTCTGTCATTACACAGGTGGCGCTAGTGGTAAAAGAACCCACCTGCCAGTGCAGGAGATTTAAGAGACACGGGTTCAATCCCTGGGTTGGGAAGATCTCCTGGAGAAGGAAATGGTAACCCGTTCCAGTATTCTTGCCTGAGAAATCTCATGGACAGAGGAGCCTGGCGGGCTACAGACCATAGGGTTGTACAGTCGGACATAACTAAAGCGACTTAGCACAGCACAGAGATTCTTCTCTCCCCTCCAATAGAAGCACTCACATTGCTAGATCACTCTACAGTGAAATACACTAGTCTACAGCTTGATGTGTGTGCAGTGGGGGTCCAAATAATTTAGTGCTTTCTACCTAATATTAGGTAGACAGCAAAAGACCACAAAATACTTGTGGTAAACCTCCAATACAAGAGTGAAATCAAAGCACACAATTAAATATACAGGAAAAGAAAAAGAATAAAGGTAACAAAATAAATCACATTTTAAACTGATGGAGAAATAAGAAAGCCTCATTCGTCCATGAAATAGGAAGAGAACCTTATAAAAACAAAACAAAAAGTCTCTTGGTAATGATAATTTTAACAGCTGAGATTTAAAGTAGTAAATAGGTTGGAAGATAATGTCAAAAAACGTACAATAGAACTTCAGCTGAAAAAAGGTAAGAAAATTAGAGTTAATCTAGAGGCTCTAACATCCACCTAAATGTCTTAAGGAAAAAAATGGAGAAAACATAATGGGGATTGTCAAAAAAAATAATACTGAAAAAAAAAGTCTCAGATCTGAGAATGATAAGGATAAAGAGAAGATCCTACTTTACAGAGAGGAAACAAGGACATCACAGCAGGTTCTCTACAAAAGACTGGGTATCAGGATTATACTCAGCAAATACTGAAAGATAAATATCTTTACTATTGGGCTTCCCTGGTGGCTCAGATGATAAAAAATCTGCCTGCAATGCAGGAGACACAGATTCAGTCCCTGGGTCAGGAAAATTCCCTGGAGAAGGAAATGGGAACCAGCTTCAGTGTTCTTGTCTGGAGAATTTTATGGACAGAGGAACTTGATGGGCTATAGTCCATGGGTTGGAAAGATTTGGACACCACTGAGCCACTAACACTTTGACTTTCATTTTTACTATGCTGAGGGAGAACATTAAACCCTGACATAAGGGAATATGTTTAATAAGGACATTTTTAAAACAAGGAGAATCTCAGACATTTTTATGTACTTGCACCTTTCTCAGGAAGCTGTGGATTGTGTGCTCTACCAAAATAAGAAGACAAACCAAAAGCAGACTTGAAAACATGGGACTCAGGAAACAGAGCATTCTCAAAGGGAGGTGTCAGTTGATAGCGATGGGAAGTCCCAGGATAGAAGCTTCATAGCAGATCTAGAGAGAAAATAGAACCATTTGAAACAAGAGGGTGGAAGTCCCCTGGGGGAGTTCCCCAGGGGGGAAATGGAAATGATATCTTTGACATCTTGGAAAACCAAATGGAGAGCTTTTGTGTATTGCGGGAAGAAGCTGCAAAGCTATCACAAAAATATGACAGTATTAATACAATAAAAATAAAATTCTGATCATTTATTTAATTGGCAACTATGATATAAATAAATTAGAAAAATAGGTGTATGGCAGGTAGACGTTCATGCAAATGTTGGAGAATGAACTGAGGAAGGTAAACCCATTTTGTACAGTAATATAAAATTGACATCTGTTTACAATTAATAAATTCAGAAATAACGTGGACACACTATGATGATCTATGGCAGAAAAGTGGAGAGGAGTTACCCATGGTTAACTAGGTGGATGAGGACATTGATAGAAGGGGTGGTTGAATGGAAATACTCACTTCCAATATATCTTTTGTTATTATTTCTTACTGACTATTAAAAATTCTGTGTGTAACTATGGTTAGAAATAAAAGTTATTTTAAACTGTCCAAGTCCATTAATTAGTAGCATCACACACCCTCCCCTCACAACCCCCCGCCCCGGGAGAATAGAAAAATAAGAGGAGAAATAAAAAGAGAGAGAATCATGAAATTTCACTTTTGCTGGGGAGGTTTTCCAAAACATGCTGGTGTGTTGATCTGTATGACACTTCACAGCATTAGAGAATCAGAGGATTAGGTTTCTGTGCTGTATTTATTTTTAACTATCATAAGATCTTGTTATAAATGAAAAATACCTCAATAGGGACTCTTAGGGCAATTGTTCTTTGGAGATGTTATCTACAAAATGTGATTATCTCTAATGGCATTATCCTAGGAGGTAATAAACTGAAGCAGGGCTCCTGCTGAGAGAGTTCTTTAAGGTGATTTAGAGAGGAAGATGCATGTGATTATCTCCAGACTAATGGAGGCAAGGGTTTAAAAATTGGTCATTCCAGGCACATAATGATTCTCATGTGCTCTGAAAAGCAAGATTGAAAATTTGGTGAGGGAACAGAAATCAATGGATACAGAATGGCAAGTTGTTTAACAAGTTAAGTTTTATTGTTATTCAGGTATGGTGAGGTTCACAAATCAGAAGACAACTGAACTGCCATTGCAAAGATAGTTTGTTACTCACAGTTCCCAAGAAGAGTGGACATGCCACAGCATGTGAGGCCACATGGAGAAGCATCAGGGTCAGGCTGGAAGCAGAGAGAGCAAGGGGGAAGCATGAGATGGGATCTTTATTGTGGTTTCCATAAGGCAAGGCAGAGTAAGCAGGTTTAGGATTGACTAGTTTGAGTAATCTCAGTAGGTTCTGGTTTACAGGATATATTGCTGTTTGTCTGAAACCTAGCTCTAGATGGTTAGGGCAGAGGAATGTAAGAGACAGATAGAGGAGGTGCTTTGGAGTGCAGACTCTAACTGGTTAGTTTACATGTGAAGACATGCTCCTATGTCTTCCTAGGATTGAAGAATTGGCTAGCTATGAGATGAGCAGACTCTCCTCTGTTGTACAGTTCCAGACGCCAGAGCCTCAAGAATACAGAAAATAAGAAAAATATCATTAATACAGTGAACCAGAAGGACAACAAAGATGCAGGTGTAGGCCAAGAGGCAAGAGGAATGAATATAAGCTTTAGCAGGATGTCAGAATTAATTAGGCTTTCAACCTTTGAAGGCACAGATCCATGTAGAGCAGCATTGCAGACAGGGATAATGTAGACACACCCAGGATCTCCTGAGTAAAACCTTACTGGCTCAGACATAAATCAGTCCCAAAGTGAAATAAAAGTGAGCGTATTTAAATAAAGAGAATGTGAGATTGGGCAATTAAAACTTAATGGAACAAAATTTGGGCACATATGTTATGCCAGTCACTGCTTGGTACTGCAGGCAATTCAGATGTGAGTAAAGTGAGTGGGGCCTATTCCTTCACAAAGACGTGAAACAGGTCAAAGATGTAGGTAAAACAGCAGTTGAATGACTTATGTATTGGTGATGTTACTAACAAAGGGAAATAGGCAGAGATGGCAAATAGATGCTCTCTTCCATTCTCCCACCCTTGGCAGACATCACTAATTGATTGTGATGCTCTTTATCTTTCTGTCAGATCTGATCTCTGATTTCTTCTCAACAGAGTCACAGTGTATGCCAGATGCAAATGTTATAAAATTAAAATAGCTAACATTCCCTATGTGCTTACAACATTGTTAGCAATGTAATGTTCTAAGACACACACACACACAATGTATCAGACAATGTATCTAATAAGCGAGGTATAGTGTACATTTGTATTTATATGTTAATTATTTATAGTCATTTAATATAGTTTCATATTAAATTTTAAATATATATCTTGCTTATTGTATAACTAAGTATATATGATATAATACATACACACAAAATATGTAATGTACATCTTGCTTATTGTACATATATATACATATATTTCCCTACAATACATAGACAAGTAAGCTGGAAACAGGGAAATAACCCATCTATGTGTACACAGGCAGTAAAGGTCACGGTCTAGGTTTAAGAGCAAGCAATCTGACTTTAGAGGCTATACTCTTAAACATTATACTATGCTGTGTCCCCATATTTTGTAGTACTATTTAATTTAAAAGTAGACACTGAGGAGCTTTCAGTTTCCAAGGTAAATATTAATGTAATTAGATGTGGGCTTTAGGATGATCTGCCTGGAAGAAGTGTATAAATAGTTAGATAGTGATGGTGATGGAAGGAAAACACTGGGCTTTTTGGTGTGATTTTACCATGCTATAATAGAGAAGTGCTTTGTGAATTGTCTTATGAATAATTAAGAACTTCCAAATCCCATTTCCCCCTGGGATTTTATTGCATGAATAAAAATAGGAGCAACAACTGGTAGCAATACTGAAAAAGGGAATTGAAAAGCATCTGTAATATCAATATGCACTGTGAAGTGAATTCCTAAATCTCTCAACTTCCAATAACATGAGCAAGATTTGTGGCTACATAGGTGGCCTTACTGATATGTTTCATTCAGAAAAGGGGATGATCCATGGGGGGTGGTATGGTAGGTGGATCAGCCAATATTTGAATGACAATATGTCTACACTTGTGAATTTAATTAAAATAGAACAATCACCTATCCCAATGGAAGAAAACATGGCTCAAATTTTCTGCTTGGACTAACACACACAAGAGCTCCTTTTCTTTGACTTGCCTCTAGAATTCTTCCTTGACACCAGGTGAATGAGCACAGATAGCTGTCTTCCCAGGTAATTCTAGAGGGTCTGAACTGATCTTTCTGAAGCTGTAGGTTTAACACTATTCTACTGTCACTGCCATAGGCAGCCCATGGGTTAGGCAACATTTCTAATTGGATGAGAAAAAATACCACTTTAATTAGAATGTCACAAAAGCTACTACAGTGAAGTTCACGGGATGCTACTTGACTGTGCTGTTCTTGCCCCAAGACCCTTAAGTAGGATCTGTGGATCAAGACTTAGTTCTTGATGACTTTCCTAATCTCTGCTGTCAAGTAGGTAGCAGAAGACTGGGTATCAAATGATGCTCCCCAAGTGTCTCCATGGAAGTCATTCACCATCCTCTCCATTCTGTATGTTTCCAGTGATCTGAAGAGCAGAAGTTGGCTGGAATTAAGACTTGGGATGGCTGTTTTATAGGGCTGAGGATGTTGATTTTAGGGGTTATAAGCTTTAGAAACAAACTTGTGAAAAGTGAATGCCAACTGACATGGCCAAGCATTCTAACTCTAGTCATCTCTCAATGTCTTAATAAAGGGGTCACATTCTGGGATAGATGACAGACTCTGTGTTTACCTTAGAGCAAAGTGACCCCTCCTTTCTTTTGCTATCACTTTAATTTGAGGGAATTTCTAGTGGATTTTTGTAAGGATGTAATGAATTTCTGGGTATTTCTATTTGAACCAGATATGCATCCCATGAGGGCTAAGATTGTGGCTTAACTATTGCACTCAGATGGTTTAGCACCAGGCCTGCTGTCTGTGTATTGTTTGAAAATGCACCGACATTGGTTCAACATATAGTTTTTGAGGACCTATGACATTCCCTTTGCTTGCTATTATGGTCTTGCCCTCTGCATTTCACTAAGTTAACCTTACAGAGGAAATACTATTTTAACACGCTTTCATTGGTCTTTAAATTGCATTTTTGAAAACTCTAAATTCAGGTAGATGGTAACCACATGCTAGTGCAAAAACCTAAATCATTCAGTATTTGTAGTTAAACCAGAAAGATCTCTTTTCCATTCCTCAGCATCTCACCCCCTACTTCTATTCCTGCTTCACTGGTGGCCTCCATAATTAGTTTGAGAGCAGGTATCTTGACTCTTGACATTGAGGGCTTATTTTGGGAAAACAAGTTACCATCACAGTCCAGAAAGTTCCAGATCTGCCTACTCTATATGTAAATATAGAACATGGAGCAGGGAGGGACTGCCAACTGTTCATTACCGGTGTGCAATAAGAACAGAAATAAATAGTTCAGAAGATTTAAGAGCAATTTAACAGCCATTTTTAATGCCTTTTGGACTTAATAAATAAGAAACCAGGACTTGTATTTATTTTGTACATTTTTTGAATATTATTTTTCATTAGTAATTTATGTTTATTGCAGATTTTAAAGGCTCAGTTCATAATAGATTAAGAAAAAGAAGAAACAAACTGATCTTTCATCACTACTAGTTTGAGAAGTTTCTTTCCAGATCATTTGTAGTTGAAATCACTGCCTTAAAGCAATGCATAGTGGACATTGTTCTTTGCATTTTCACTCTTTTTTTTTTAGTTGATGTGATTTATGCATTCAGAAGTCAAAGATCTGGAAGTTAAGAGTTTCTCAAAGGTAGTTTCCATAGCGCATGTACAGAGCACCATAAAATAAGAGCCTGATGCTTGGTACCAAGTTATGATCGCTCTGAGCATGATAACTTTGAGCTCTTAGCTAGCCAGCAGGCTCTATGTTATTACCTATGACATTGCATTAACGTGATTTGGGGATTACTGATTTCAGTGACTATCTTCACTTACATATTTTTTTCTTGGCAGCTTTTCTGTGAGCCTTTAAGACATTTTAGGCTATTTCTAGGTCCAGTAAATTACCTTGTACTCAAATCCAGGTGTCATTGTGGCAGGGAAATGCCTAGGGTGTTTCACCTATAAGACAAACAGTACTTTCCCTGGCCATGATGATGTTGTAGACCAAGAAAGAGAGCTGTGTGAATCAGACACAGGCACTGTCTTATCTTATCCAGAGGTAAGTGAATAACTGATGCTTTTCTGCATGGATGGTTCTTCCCTTGCCCGTTTTCCTTGAAGAATATCCACATAGAGGAAGATATACCTAACAAGTCATTGCACTGAGCTGGACATCTAGCTCCCCGTGGTAACTGTGGAGGCTTTCTCAGTGGTAGCAGTGGCAATACAAGCTACTATTTAATGAATGCCTACTCTGTGTCATACACCATGTTACATACCTTATGTATATTCTTTCATTTAAGGTCTAGATCTCATGACATAGGAATTCTCTCATTTCACAAAGGAAAGGAATAAGACATAGAGGTCAGTGGCAAAGGTCATATTTAAAAGGAGGCCTGTTGGACTTCAAAGACTCCTGTTAAATACTCTTCTAATCCTAATGATCTACTGTGGGGTTTCTTTTCGTGTGTGTGTACCCAAATGCTCACAGCAGCTTTTATTTGTAATGACCAAAACCTGGAAAACCTGGAAATAACCCAAATGTAAATTTCAATCAACAGGTGATTGGACAAACTGTGGCTCATTAATACAATGGAATGCTATTCAGTAATAATATAAGTGAACTTCTAAATACATGCAACAACATGGATGCAGACACGGAGTGAATCAAGTCCTAGATGAAAGCGTACATATTGTACAATTCCAATTATATGATATTCTAGAACTTGCAAAATCCCTCTATAGTTTTAGAAGTCAGGATAGTGATTCCCTTCATGGGGGAGTGATTGGAAAGGGGCACACAGAGATCTTTGGGAGGGCTGGAAGTGTTCTATCACTATTTCTCCATCTGTCTAAGTGTTGTTGATCAGTCCTCTTTTATGAATGTGTGTGTGCTCAGTCGCTCAGTCATGTCTGACTCTCTGTGACCCCACAGACTATAGAGCACCAGGCTCCTCTGTCCATTGGATTTTCCAGGCAAGGATACTGGAGTGGGTTGCCATTTCCTACTCCACCTACTGCTTTTTGTACTACCCCATGTTTAATCGGAGGGCTGTCAGAAATCACTTTAGAACACCATGTTATAGAGTAGGCATATTTGAGAATCACACTGACCTCATAGTTCAGCTCAGCGTTTGGCAATCTTTTTCTGTAAGGGAGCAGATAGTAAATATTTTAGATTCTGTGGACCACACAGCCTGTTACAACTCCTCGACTCGGCTCTTATAGCTTGAAAGCAACAATAGACAGTATGTAAATGAATGGATGTAATCACATTCCAATAAAACTTTACTTGCAGAAATGAATGGTGGTCCAGATTGGGCCCTCTAATCATAGTTTCCCAACCCTGGTCTAAATGTCTAGATATATAAAGGATGTTCCTAAGACCAGGAATAGGCATGGACTTGTCCCAGGCCAGAAAGACAATAATGACAAAGATTGATGCTTTTCAGACTTGAAACTCCCTTGAAACTCCCTGTGTCTTCTCTTTGAACACTTGGCTCCTTCCTCTGATGATTCTTACACATTTCGCCTAATGTGGTACCTATTATTTTTGCTATCTGTGTATATAAAGGAATATAATCCTATTGATACATAAAGTTGCAATATACCCTTCTATCATCCACTCAGGAAAGGTTCATTTAAGTACACATGAGTGAAGATGATGTTACTGCAGAAATAACTCCGAGTTTATTCTGATTAAATGATAGTAAGGTGCTCAGAAACTTTAGAAAGTTTTCATTAAAAATAATTGCTTGGAGCACATTTCTTGTCTGATTCTGACCTCTGGACACACTAGTGAATTGTGGTGTGAAGAACTCTTATGGTCTTTGGTGCCAGGTAAAAGTGTATATTGATTTTATTTTTGTCCACTCATGTTCTCTTAAATTCAATTTTTCACAATCACATCTGTCAGTGTTTTCACATTTGCCATACAAAATGTTTTTCTAATGACTACAAATTCTCCTTTATGAAACTTAAAAGCAAATAAGCTGTCCCTTCGAATCATAAAAAGTAAGCATTTTTAGTATTCAGTATGCTTAATGAATTGTCCATTGCAAATTTTCAAAGACCCTTGCTTGCAGCTGGACAGGCATTAACAAAGGTGCCAATATACTTTTCTTTTTAATCTTAAAATTTAAAATTGATAAAGATACAGACCTTTAAGTTTGACCTTTTCAAGTCTGAATCTGTGAAAGAAAACAAGTTTTTGGTTTGTTTTTCTTAGAGAGAGAATAAAATTAGAAGAAAGTTTGTTATGGCATAAATGCTCATGAAAGCCCATGGGATTCAGTGAAAGTATTCCTTGAATACTTACATGCTTTTATCCAGAAACAAATGACCTTAAATTCGTAGAAAACCAAGTATAATCAGTGCTCCACATTTTATGTTTCATATCCAATTCTGATGGGGGTGCTGTCACTGACTATGCTCTTGAAAAAAGATTTTGCAGAAAGTTTTAACATACAACTTCTATCCTCAAAGTGGGGCGAAGACAGCACAGTGCATGCCATCCAAATGGTGGTGTTTTGAAGCACTTCCAAATACACATCCCCTCCTGAACTGGATTCAGCCTCTTATTAAAGAGCTACTTCTTTGTCAGCTGACTGTGTCTTAGTTGTCTGTGAGATTTCAATAGGGGCAGATAATTCCAAACACAGGATCCTCCTTCTCTCATCTTCCTATGAAGTAGAGACTGGCACTCCGTCCACCATGGATTTGATGGTAGCATTCTGCATCTTGCTAAAGAAAATGAGCTCAGAAAAACATTGCACTCAGTCTTTGTACGGATTTATTCATTGTGATTGTAGCTTCTTGAAGATTCATGGTATGGAACTGATTTGTGGTCTCTGTGTGTTCCTCTTTGGTCCTAAATAAGGATCTTGGAAATAATAGGTCCACACGATACTACAGAGTTCCCTTTCTTGTTTGTTGTCTCCCCTACCTGCCCCGCCTTGCAGATTCATCTGGACATAAATATTCTAGTTGTTTTTTCTTCTGTATTTCTTACCTAGTTTGTAGACATCAGAAATATTGCCAGCATGTTTTAGTGCCTCTAAGAGATTCCATGCTTGACTTTTTATACTAAAGTAGGATTTAGAAAGCTCTAAATATTCAGGAAATGTTCCTGGGGGTGTTAGAGGGTATAATTGCTAGCTGAATTTTTTCTGGGAACTTATTTAGCCTATCCTGAATGTACTAATGTGAAAGCAAATGGCTCATCTGTTTAAGTGAAATGGTTTTTCAAGCTTAGCTAGTCCCCACAGGAGGAATATGTGGTGGTAGTATAGACCATGGAGGGTAGTTGCTAGAGTCAGATGACCTGGATTGGAATCCCATCTCTACCTCTTCCCAGTCATGTGCACTTTAGGTATGTTACTTTATCTCTAAGATTCTATTTCCATTTAGGAATATATGCCCATCAACTAGGGCTGTCCTGTAGATAAAGAGGTAAACCATGGGATGCCCTTAGAAGTCAATAAATATTTGTTATAAGTCTGGGATTCAAGAGTCATCAAACATTTTATTTTTTTTAACCAAGAGACTACACTACAGCTTAGAAATATATCCACTTAAAATTAAGCTGTTTCTTTTTGATTTCATGAGCATTAAGTTACATAAAATTTGAGTCAGCTCACACTCTTAGATATTTAGCATTAGAATATTCTTGCTATTTTGATTGGCATCTGATTATTGCTCATCTAAAAGTATTTTCTTTTGGTTTGCCTTGGTTGTCTTTATCTGGTTCTCTGAAAGTGCACCTGCTTCCCACATCCTTGTATCCTTTGCTAATCTAACCCTTCTCTGAAGTTTTTGAAAGTTAATGCTCTTGAGTAGTAGGTCTTGGGAATCACTGGTCAAGAGAATAGATTCCTCTGTAGATTTGAAATTAAACAAAAGCACACATGTAAACTAAAAATACATCTTGACATGCTCCCCGTGAGCATACCTCAATCACGTGACCTTGAGGTAACTACAGGGAAAGCTGAGAAGTGTTCCATTGAATCCCAAAAGAGGGCAATGAAATGGAGTTTAATGAACAATTAGTTGTCTCTTGCTCCCATTGTTAAAAAGAAAATGTCACATCTTTGTTGTCATTCTCATCTTAATCACAGTCTCTGTCTGATTTAAAGGTTAAGTTTTAAACAACTGGTAGTTTTCTAGGTCTTGTGTACACATTAGTTGATATCTTTTAAATTTCTACATCTATATGTTTTTTTGATGTCCCTGAACACAAATTATTTTTTTGCTGTCACTGAATATACATTTTAAGCTAAACATACATTGAATGCTCCAAAACTCATTTCATAAAGCACAGATTTTTGATGGTTATGAAATGTGAGATTGAAAATTATTGGTGTCAATACATAATTTTGACAAGATAACAGTTTGACTTTAAATTAATGACACCAAAAATACTGATGTAGTCTAGTCACTAAGTCATGTCTGACACTTTGTGATCCCATGAACTGTAGCCCACCAGGCTCCTCTAACCATGTGACTTCCCAGGCAAGAATACTGGAGGGGGTTGCCATTTCCTTCTTCAGGGGATCTTCCTGATTCAGGAATTGAACCCACCTCTTCTGCATTGGCAGATGGATTGTTTACCACTGATCCACCAGGGAAGGCCCCAAATACTGATAAAATCATATTAGGACAAAAAAGTAGACTTGGTGGCAATCATCAGTCCAGCTTTTGTTGTTGTTGTTGTTATCTTTTCATGAGCACCTAAACATTCTTACTCTAGATGCCTCAGTAAGTTGACGAAGATTTTCTTTCAACTCTGGTTGTTTCTAGCCCCCCTCCCACTGTTTTATCACACAAAATCTCTCCTTTAGTTATGACTCTGTTTGAGTGATTCTACCTACAATACTAGAAATGCAGTCTCTAAAAATGTCTGTCTGATAATGTCTTGCTCAAGCTACAATTCTCTGTGTGGTCTTCCTTCAAAATTTTCAACCTATGTTGCTTTCTTACTTGTGAGTTGCTAGAACTCTAGCCTATTTGTCCTTGAAGATAAAGTCATTGTCCATAACTTTATCCCCAGAGTTGAGCACAGGATCTCAATATGTTCAATAGCTAGTGATTGGACAAATTAATGCATTTATGTATTTGACCCTTATTTTTGTTTCAATTACTTGGGTCCTGTATCATTTAGGACAAGGTAAATTAATTTGTGATTCCAAAAAATCTCAATGACTTATAAAATGAACGGTACTGCCTGTTCTTTGTGGATCAGCTGTGGTTCTGCTTCCTGCTGTGTTCACTGGAGGGGCTAGGCTGCTGGAGCAGCCTCTGTCAGGAGCATTTTCACTGTTGTGTCAGTGGGAAAAGAAGCATGGTACTTACATCCTGACTCTAGAGCTTCTGCTTGGAAAAGCTGTGTCTCACTTCTGCTTTCTTTTCCTTAAACAAAATGAAGCATCCTTTCATTGTGAGTTCAACTTAATTGGAATGTATCATCCATCCTCAGGGAGGAGCACGCTAAAGAAAATTGACAAATAGTAATACAATCTACCACTGGGAGATATACATCATGTAGCACATTTATTTAATTGTTCTGTTCCATTTGAGTTACATACCAAATTGTAGTATAAATGAGTACATGGGTACTCATTATACATGAGTACATGTTACTCATGTACAAGAGTAAGAAAGTTCCTTTTGAAAGTTAGCGGCAGGCTATTTATAATGGATACGTACCAGGAACTTATAGACTCATAAGTTTGAATTGATGACATCATTTCTGTTAGCCTAAGGCAGTTTTTATAACGGCCCTCTGATGAAATACAGATACAAGGACCTTCTCGCTTAGTGAGTCACCTGTGATTCAGCTTAATGCTGTGTTCACTGGAGGAAGCTAGGTTTCTTGTCCTTTGGTATGATTAACCTTGTTTCTAATTTCATGTTTTCCCAAATCTGATGACTTTCCAGTCTGGTGCATTTCTCCACAGTCTACTCCCTCCTTTGATTCTTGCTGTGACTCAGACCATTTCAGAAATCTGAACATTTGAGCAAAATTTCCACAGTACAGGACAATAAAGCAATTAGATCCCATCATCATTTGTCTTTCGTTCTTCGATCTGTGTTTAGCATCTTTAGCTTTAATTTAATAACACCATCTCTTATTATTAAATACATTTAGAATTCACTTTGTTAGCTTAATTTTTTAAAAAAATTTCCCCTTTGGAAAACCTCTAAAATATTTTGTTAGAATCTGTGGACTTTCTTATGACCACTTTGCTTCCTCTTTTTAATTCTCTTTCTCTTTCCCTCTCTTTCTCCTTTTTCCCTCTCTTCCCTTCCTCTTTGTCTCTACCTTTCTGCTTTTCTCTCCTCTCTGTCTTCTGTCTCTTTCTTGCACCCATTCTGCTTCTGTCCATCTCTTCCTCTCTTTCACTTTTCTCTCATTCTTCCTTTCTTTCCCTCCTTTCTTCTTTCTTTCCTTTGTTTTTCTTTTTTCCTCCCTACCTCCTTCTCTTTTTTCCTCCCTTCTTTCCTACCTTCCGTCTTTGTATTTTTAAGTTTTTTACTGGCAGTTAGATAGGAATTGGGTTCAGTACAGTTTTTCCCCTAGCATTTAAAACAAGGATACTGGGTCTTTTGTCACATTCAGATCAGACTCAATATGACATGCATAAAATATGTTGGTTCTGCCTCTAGTACAAAAAATTGTAAACTAGTGGCTGAAAGGCATTTGTGGAGTCCTCTAAAGAATTCAGATATGCTCACTTCTCTGACTCATTCCCAGAAAGGATGGCAAAATAATGGCTCCGCCTCTCCATGTGTACTTATTCCAAATGCCCCTGAAATAACTTACCTTTAATAGGTCCAAGCAGCTCACACATTTGCTTTCATTACTGACAATACATGTCCAGCCCCACCTTGGGCCCTTTAAATGGTAAACAGTACCAGAGCAGAAGGTCTTATAAAGCAAAGCAAGAGCAGCTGTCCTCCAATGGATTTCAAGTGATTATTAGTACCTCGGTCCTCCTTTTTTCTCAAACTTGTAAATATACTATTGTCAGGATTTATATGCAGTTGTTACCCTCAGGCAGATGCATGCCCTTAATCTCTCTTTTCTGTCAGCTTTACACAGTCCATGTCTTAGCCTTAATTCATATACACATCCATTCATTTCACAGGTATTTGTGGAGCTCCTGTCACCTGTCAGGTACACCATTAGGTACTAAAATCCTATAGTTAAAGGCTCAGTTCCTGCCCTCAAGGAACTGAGTCTGGACAGAGACAAGCCAGGAAATGATCATGTTGAGTCCAGGGAGGTAGATGCTATGATCCAAGCTCCAGAGTCCTCTGAAAGTATAGAAGGAGTCACCGACTCACCCTTGGGGAAATCGTCATCCTACAAAGAAGGATCTTCCATTGGTCTGTGTGTATATTGTCATCATCATTTATCTGGCTCGAGGCAGTCTTTCTCCAATTTTTTTCTTTGTGTGTGTGTGTGTGAACCTTTCAGGCTCCATCCAAGAGCAAGATTTAATTTGCCGTTAATATATGTATTTACAGAGAGAATTTTTAAAGCAAATGTGTCTTTGAAATCTGTCATATATACAGGAAAAGTATGATCATAAATGTACAGCTTGAAGCATTACATATAATAAGCATGCCTGTGACCAGGACCTAGACTAAGAAACAGCATGTTTTCAGCCCCTAAGATTTCCCTTTGTGCTCCTGCCCAAGTGGCGCTGCCTCTAGAATGGACATAATCTTGATTTCTACCACAACAGATGAATTTTTCCAACGTTTGAAATTCACATAAGTGCAGTGCAGTCATATAACTGGTATTCTTTTGTGTTTGTCTTTTCCGAGCCAACTTCATGTTTGTGAGACTTATCCATGTTGTAGGGTTTGGTTGTAGTTTACACATTTTTTTTTGATTTGTAGGATTGATCTAATTGTATGCTCCATTGTATGACTGTACCAGAGCTTATTTTCTGTTGAGGGATATTTGGGTTCATGGACTTTCAATACCACTAATGTCCCTTTCAATTAAAAGCATTGGCAAACAACAATAACCACCTAGATTTGAGTAACATTGCTTTCATTTTCTTATCTTTACTTGTTTGGTTATTGCCTACTTATAACAAGTTATACCTGTTTGTGTTATTGTTTTAGTGATGATATAAAGTTTCTTTTAAAACAATTTTGATTGAAATAAATGGACTAAAAGATTATTCAAATCTTTTAGTCATAATAAAAAGAATAATATTAAGATTATATCAATATCAGGGAGGTAGAATTCAAATAGACATGTTTATAAAAAATGAGTTTAGAGGCTTGATTTTTTTTGTTGTTAGAAGTTAATAATTTATGTGCCTAGCATGTAATTTTATCAATTAACATCCTCAACCAGTTGGTTTAATAATTTATCAAAGTGTGTGGCATTAATACAGGCTTGCCTTGTTACCATCCAGGAAATTAGCATGTCAAGAATTTAAACACATCTGGGAAAGAACTACAGCAGTCTGGGCAATGGAAAGAGGGGCATGGCAATGCAAGGACAGAAACCACATGGAAACCAGATTGATGAATAGGTTAAAGAAGCAGTGCTAACTATGTATACACTTCTTCCTGGTTCTTGAGACCCTGAACTGGAAGATCAAAGACTGATTTGAATCTTATTCCCTTATGGTTTAATAATAGTACTTGAAATTAAAATCTACTTATTATGTGCAGTTTATGCTATTAGTATATGCCATTAGTTTGTAGTTTATGCCATTAATTCTTCCAAGCCTGAAAAGAAAGTGTATATTATTGTAATAGGTTGAATAACGCCCCAAGGATGTCCATGTCCAAAGCCCCACGACCCGTGAATCTGTTATTTTTCATTGTAAAGGAAAGATTTTTCCAGGTGGGCCCAGTGTAATCACAAAAGTCCCTAAAAATGTGACAGATAGGGTCAGAGTGAGGTGGTATGAGAACTTGGCCTGTTCTTGCTGCCTTTGAAGACAGGATGGGAGCCAGGAGCTGGAAAAGCAAATAGCTCTCACTCAGAGACAACTGGAGGGGTTGTTGTTGTTTAGTTGCTAATTCATGTCAGATTCTTTTGCAACACCGCAGGCTCCTCTGCTCATGGGATTTCCCAGGCAAGAATACTGGTGTCGGTTGCCATTTCCTTCTCCAGGGGATCTTCCTGACCCGTGTCTCCTGCATTGCAGGCTTATTCTTTATCACAGAGCCACCTGGGAAGCCCAATAGGAAGGAATGTAGCCTGCAAATGCCTTCCTTGATTTGGGGGCGGTGAGACCCAGATCATACTTCTGATCCACAAGAATATAACAGAACACATTTATGTTGTTTAAGCTGCTAAATTTGTGGTAATTTGTTTTGGCAGCCAAAACAAACTAATACAGTTACATAAGAAGAATTGGACAAAGCCAAGATAAGGCATTGATCTCAAGGTGATAACTAGAAGTGGCTGCACTGGAAATGCAAGATCTATCTCACTCCAAAACTAATACTCTTAATTGTTAACTCCAATGATCTGAGACTAGAATCCAGGTTGGGTCGTTAAATGATTTAAATGTTTTAATTTACCCATTGGAAGGGAGAAAGAAAATTAGATAGGCTTCAAAAGTCTGAGGACTGAAAAAGGAAAGTCATCACATGCACAAAAACATTTATGAATTACAAGCCTTTCTTATACACTTTTGTATAAGGTGGTATCTGTAAGAATGTTCATAATGCAGGTAGCAGAAAAGCCAACTCAAACTGGCTGAACAATAAAGGGAAATTTTTGGCATACATATAGTAAAAATAAAAGTTCACTGCTGTTTCAGCTTTTAATTTAAACTTGATCCGTTATTACAGTGAGATCATAATTTCTTCCTGCCCTCCCGCTCTCCCTCCCTTCTTTACTTCCTTCCTTTCTTCTCTGCCTTTCTTTGTCTTGTTTACATTTAGAAGCTAGCTCTCCCTGGGTCCCTAGATGACTGTCTGAACCTCCTGTGGCTATGTATTTATTCCCTTTGCACAAAAAGGCAAGAAAAAGAGAATGCCTTTGTACCAGGACTCTCAGCAAAAAAGAAAAGGGAAGAAACAGAGTTAAAAATAAAATGAAATTCACAGTAATTGAAAAGCTTAGATCACATGCTGCTACTGTCCTGTGAAATGGGAAGCCCATCTTGCCTAGATCCTAGCTGTCTCTGGAAAAAATAAACTTCACTGAAACCAAATATTGATTCTCACATAGAAATCAGGAGCCACCAAAAGGAGGACTGGTTCTTACATGACAGAGGCAGCCAAACACACAATCAGAAGGAGGAAGGAGGTTCTGCCAAGGAAGTAGAGTTAATACATCTGATATGAGGTTAATTCATTCTCATTTGGGAAGATAAAAACTGAAATCCACTGCATTTACGAATAGTCTCTGTCAGAACAATTTAACTATGTGAGGCCAATACAAACATTTTATGGGAGTTTGATCTTGCTGCAGCCAGTAACATATGCAGTGAAGGACTCTATAATTTGTTTATAGTATTCCCTTCCTATATCCTTTTTTGATCTATGTAATAGTATTAAAGCACTTCTTGGAAAACATTTGGCAGGACTCCATATAGATGGCCAATCCCTTTATTTACTTAGCAGCTATTATTCCTAGCCCAAAGTCACAGATTTTTTTCTATTGCTTTAAGAAAACTTCAACAGTGAGAGGGTGACAATCTTCTAGATTCTATTTATAAGAACTTTCAACTCCCCATTAAACTCATAGCCAAGAAATATTAATCAGTTGCCAATAAACAGCTCTGTGCTGAAATTCTCATATGTTTCTTCTCAGAAATAACATATGCTTGAATGAAAACTGCAGAACTGTATCCTCTGGAGACAACATATTTGTTATTAAGTTTCATTACATTCTTTTTTTGTCATGACTGAACTACCAGTTAAAATGTCAGTTAGTAGTTGGGAAGAAAAAAGACTGGTTACTCTTTTCAATAGATTCCTGGTTGCTGATTACATAGAGGGAGAACTATGCTAATGTCTGTCTCTGAATTCTGTACTTAGTTGGCAAAATAACTTGATAGTTAATATGTCTCTCTGGCTT
Source organism: Giraffa tippelskirchi (assembly GCF_054371585.1). NCBI lineage: Eukaryota > Metazoa > Chordata > Mammalia > Artiodactyla > Giraffidae > Giraffa > Giraffa tippelskirchi. Next base: position 19,519,215 of record NC_137283.1, on the reverse strand, counting down.
CCCTGGTGGCTCAGATGGTAAAGAATCCGCCTACAATGAAGGAGACCTGGGTTCAATCCCTGGGTTGGGAAGATCCCCCGGAGGAAGGTATGGCAACCCACTCCAGTATTCTGGCCTGGAGAATCCCCATGAACAGAGGAACTTGGCAGGCTACAGTCCATGGGATCGCAGAGTTGGACAAGACTGAGCAACTAAGCACAGCACACAAGTCCTCTTAACCAAATTCAAAATCAGCTTTTATTGCATTGGCTGTGTGACCACAGCCAACATCTATAACCATGTAAAATGACAGTACCAATACTATTAATTTCACCTTGTAGGTTTTCTATAAAAAATGAGAAGATATGTGCAAAGTATTGTGTACAATGCTTGGCGTATAGAGAGCATACAATGAATGTAGCAAATATTGTCATTATCTGATCCTTACACCAATTTTTACAGATGAAAAAACTGAAGTTTAAAGAGTTTAAACAATTTACCCAAAGTTTCACAATCTAATGGATGCCACCTCATACTAGTTTGCCCAATGCTTATTTCCTGAAGTAGGCATCACACACTTTTGGCACAAGCTATTTAGTTTCTAGTTGCAAGTACGTCTGTCTCTCACTGAAAGGAAGATTTATGAGGAAAGGAATTGTGACTATTTTTGCACTGTTGTCCCAGGATGTAGCATAGTTCTAGTCACATATGACAGCTCCAGTAAGAATTTATTGAAAAATATATCAATGCATTTTACAAACATAATTTTGCAATCAGAGAAAACCATAATTGCTTCTCATTAAGTATATAAATAATAGAAATATTAATTTTTTAAGTATTTAATATTTCATATGTGACTTGTAGGCATATTCCATATAACATGAAATTAGTCTTCAGTCATTTACAGGGTTTACATCTGTTAATTTTGCACACCCATTTGCAATCAGTGGATCCCATTGCAAATTATAGCACTATCATTAATGAACCTTGCTGCCCCAAATGTTAACAGTCTGTTCCTAAACTGAGTCCGTGAAAATTTCTGCTGACAGATTACTTTGAACTAATACTATGAAGTTCTCAATCTGGAAAAGCAGAGAATCATCACCAGTATGTGAAAAATTGCAATTTAACGTTATAGATGCAAATGAAATAAATGTTGGCAAAAATAATTATTGTTGCTTATGGGAGGATTAATAGTTTCAGTCTGCCCTGTTGTCTGTTGAGGTTTAATTTAATTCTGTGGCATGTATTAACTGAGGAAATTAATTTGGGTTTAATTATTGTGTGTAGCTGTTAATGATCTCACTTTTGATGAATATTTAGTTACGATAAACCACCAGCCCAGGAGCTGTGCTTATTCTCATTTGCTGATAGGGAGTGTCTGATGAAGGAATCGGTTTGTATTGGATGGATTCCTAGTGCAGTGTCACTGGTTGTAGGTAGCTGTGATTTAGGGAGAGCTGGGATTCAGGGGCTTGGAGTCAGAAGAGCACAAGATCTGGGTGCTGGCTGTGCTGGTAACAAGCTACGTGTAACCCTAAGCCTCAACTGGAGAATGGTATGAGAAAGCCAACTTATCCTAGGAATTTGTTTTGAGAACAAAATTAATTTATTCATGTGAAAACAGATTTATGAACTGTAAACTTCTACTTTTAATGAATGGAATTTCTATGCTAACCTTTTCATTTATCCATTTAATGACTAATTCATTTAAAAAGTTACATAGGATTAAACATGTGCCCAAGAAACAGTTAAGAAAGCATTTGTTGATGAATGTAGCTTGATTAAGTATGAACATACCTTTACCACAAATATTACCATGAATACAACGAGAAAGATGATTGAATCTTCTTGCTCATTTCAAGAAGTAACTGACACCACAAGATTCCTGTATAACAGGACTTCCCCGGTGATCCAGTGATTAAGTCTCCGTGCTTCCAATGCAAGAGGTGCAGGTTTGGTCCCTGGTCAGGAGCTAAGATCCTGCATGTCTTGCAACCAAAGAAACTAAACAAATAAAATGTATAACTTGAAAAGTTTTGAACAGATTTATTTAAAAAAATAATCCTGTATGGCCACAAGTTATAAGATTAAGATATGTGCATGCTAGAGCCAGACTACGTTGGCATAACCACAGCATAGTTTGTCAGCTGGATGATTGGGCTGTTTATTTCATGTTTCTAAACCTCAGTCTCCTCATCTGAGAACTGCGGTAATAACACTTCAAAGGACTGTTGTGAGAGTTAAATGTGGCAATGTATGTAAAAAGGTGTGTAGAAACGCTGCCTGGAAGTTTCTCAGTAAATGTTAACTCTGCCTTATTGAAGATTTTGCCATTTTAATAGGATTTTTTTGCAGTGGCATGTGACTATTGAACTATTAAAAATGAAGACAGGTTATATCTCTGTATAAACAATGCAGATTATTGACTCTGGGCCTGGGCATGTTTCATATCCATACACTCAAGTTTTCTCTTGCTGTTCTCTTCTTGTATCCAGGCCCAGGGGTTCCCTTTCAGTGAGTAAAGTAATAATGTTGAGCTGTCTCATCTCACACTGGGGGCCTGTTGGCTCAGTGGGACAGTTACAACTCTTATTTCATCTTCGTGTGTTCTACTCATCCCTGGGATGTTGGGAAATAAATGTCTGGGAGGGAAAACATACAAAAGCTACAATGAGAGAAGCTGGCCTCAAGTTAATGGAATCTGGCTTTTTTGAAAGAAAATACTTCGCTAGAGAAGCCTGCTGTATTCATTCAGCAGAGAAGCTGTCTGCCTTTCTTCATATGTGTTTGATTCTTATTTTCTCACCCAGGGCTCCTCTGACAAAGGAGATCAAATTTGGTGGATGTTAACCCTTCCATGCATTTTACCCTTTGCTTGTGCGAATATGTGACAGGTCAATCTTTGCTTTTATAGGAATATATGTATATATGTGTATACATGTGTTTATACATGTGTATATGTGTGTGTGTGTGTGTGTGTGTGTGTGTATATATATATGTATTCATATGTATACATACAGCCCACTCCAGTATTCATGCCTGGAAAATCCCATGTACAGAGGAGCCTGGCAGGCTACAGTTCATGGCATCACAAAGAGTGGATATATATATATATGTGTGTGTGTGCGTGCGTGCGCACGCGCACCTACTAAGTCACTTCAGTCATGTGTGACTCTTTGCGACACCATGGACTGTAGCCTGCCAGGCTCCTCTTGCATGAGTATCATGCTATAGCCTCCATTGTATGAGCTAGAAAATAACAAAGAAACATTTTAATCTCCACACAAGACTTACTTGACTAAATAGACAGACAGAAACACATTTCATGAAATTCATAATGTATATATTTATATGTATATGCATAGTCAGTTGTGTCTGACTCTTTTGCAACCCTCTGGATTGTAGCCCATCAGGCTCCTCTATCCATGAAATTTTCCAAAAAATACTGGAGTGGATTGCCATCTGCTAATCCAGGGGATCTTCCTGACCCAGAGATCGAACCACCATCTCTTGTTTCTCTTTCATTGGCAGGCAGATTCTTTACCACTGAGCCACCTGGGAAGCCTGTATACATGTACACACACACACGCACATGCATTTATTGTGCTCATTTCACGTGCTGGCAAGGTAATGCTCAAAATCCTTCAAGCTAGGCTTCAACAATATGTGAACCAAGAACTTCCAGATATGCAAGCTAGATTTACAAAAGGAAGAGGAACTAGAGATCAAATTGAAAACATCCGTTGGATCTGAGAAAAAGCAAGAGAATTCCAGTAAAGTATCTACTTCTACTTCATTGACTATGCTAACGCTTTTGTTTGGATCACAATGAACTGTGAAAAATTCTTCAAGTTCAGTTCAGTTCAGTTGCTCAGTCGTGTCCGACTCTTTGCGACCCCATGAATTGCAGCACGCCAAGCCTCTCTGTCCATCACCAACTCCCAGAGTCTACCCAAACCCATGTCCATCGAGTCGGTGATACCATCCAACCATCTCATCCTCTGTCGTCCCCTTCTCCTCCTGCCCCCAATCCTACCCAGCATTAGGGTCTTTTCCAATGAGTCAACTCTTCGCATGAGGTGGCCAAAGTATTGGAGTTTCAGCTTCAACATCAGTCCTTCCAATGAACACCCAGGATTGATCTCCTTTAGGATGGATTGACTGGATCTCCTTGCAGTCCAAGGGACTCTCAAGAGTCTTCTCCAACACCACAGTTCAAAAGCATCAATTCTGCAGCGCTCAGCTTTCTTCACCATCCAACTCTCACATCCATAAGAGATAGGAATATCAGACCACTTTACTTGTCTCCTGAGAAACCTGTATGCAGGCCAAGTTAGAACTGGACATGGAATAATGGACTGGTTGAAAATTGGGAAAGGAGTACATCAAGGCTGTATATTGTCACCTTGCTTATTTAACTTATATGCTGAGTACAACATGCAAAATGTTGGGCTGGATGACCCACAAGCTGGAATCAAGATTGTGGGGAGAAATATTAACAGCCTCAGATATTCAGATGATAACCACTCTAATAGCAGAAAGTGAAGGGGAACTAAAGAGCTTCTTGATGAGGGTGAAAGAGGAGAGTGAAAAAGCTGGTTTAGAACTCAGCATTCAAAAAACTAGAATCATGGCATCCAATCCCATCACTTCAGGCAAATAGATGGGGAAAAAGTGGAAACAGTGACTGATTTTATTTTCTTGGGCTCCAAAACTACTATGGATCCAACTGTAGCCAGAAAATTAAAAGATGTGTACTCCTTAAAAGTTGTGACAAACCTAGACAGCATATTAAAAAGCAGAGATATCATTTTACTGACAAGGTCCATACAGTCAAAGCTATGGTTTTTCCTGATGTCATGTATGTGTGTAAGAGGTGGACCATAAAGAAAGGTGAGCACTGAAGAATAGATGCTTTTGAACTGTGGTGCTAGAGAAGACTCTTGAGAGTCCCTAGGACAGCAAGGAAACCAAACCAGTCAATCCTAAAGGAAATCAGTCCTGAATATTCATTGGAAGGACTGATGCTGAAGCCCTAATCCTTTGATCACCTGATAAGAGTCAACTCATTGGAAAAGACCCTGATGCTGGGAAAGAGTGAGGGCAGGAGGAGAAGGGGATGACAGAGGATGAGATGGTTGGCTGGCATCACCGACTCAATGGACATGAATTTGAGCAGACTCCGGGAGATGGTGAAGGACAGGGAAGCCTGGCGGGCTGCAGTGCATGCTTCAGTGAAACCATAACCACCATTAAGGCCATAAGCATGTCCATTTCCTCCCAAAGTTTCCTACCATACCCTTTATTATTATTTGTATGGGTGTGCATGTGTGTATGTGTTAAGATTACTTAACATGGAATCTACACTCTTAGAAGATTTTAAGTGTTGAGTATACAGTATTGTTAGCTATATAGTTATATCTTTTATATAGCATATCTCCATAAGTTATCTAGCATAACTGAAACATTGTACTCATTGACCATCACCTCTCCATTTCCCCTCACTCCAACCCCTAGTAACCATCATTCTATGCTTCCATGAATCTGACAGTTTTCCATTTCTTCCCAGAGTGCCTTCCTCCCCCTCTATCCATCTTCTTAAGGAGATGCTAAATTTTAGCTAACTAAATGCTAAATTTTACTACCTCTAGCTGGTAAAATGGATTTATAATGATAAAGCAAATGTCTCTTTACTTTCCTGAGCAGTTAAAGAATAATTTTCTCCTTCTTCTTTTTTTTTTCTAGTTAAAGTGCCTGTGAACAGAAGCAGGCAGCAGCTTCAAAAGCCGAGGCCCCCTTGGGCCTTCAGGAAGAAATATGTGTTTGTGGACTAGAAACTCACATTGTCATGAATTCTGATAAGACGTTAGAATTTGAGAAATCTGGAAACCAAATTCTTCTTAATTTTTCTTCTTTTTTGACTTTATTAAAACTTTTAATTCCCTTTAGTTTTTAACACTCTATGCTACACAAATATTTAAAGATTGTCTCCATAGCCTGCTTACCTAGAAAACACAAATGATTGTTGTGATTTTTGAGAAGAACCAAGATTGGGTTCTCAGAGGTCTAGTTTTGCTCATTCAGAAAAGACAGGACAGTCTACCTAAACTTACACACAAATTACAGCTATTCCCACACATTTCCTTGGTGTCCACCCCTTCATGGGTTCTCAGATTTTTCTGACAATAAAAAAAAGAAACAAGTAAACAAATAACCACAGGAACAACCAAACAAAAAACTCAGGTATGGCATTTGCTTGGAAAACTTAATTCAAAGACTCGGAAATAAAAGTGCAGTATCTTGAGAAAGTACAGTATCTTGAGAAAATTTTAAAAGACCATGGTATTCATTTGTATCCTTCATTCAATCTGATACTTGCACTCATCAGATTATTGTGACAAGGGGGCTCTCACAGCCCTCCTTTCTGAAATAATTAAAAAAAAAATCCAGGTGGTTGCTCATGCATTTTAAACTTAAAGCAGCTCTTAAGAAAACATACTGAATGATATTGCTCTTCTAGTTTGAAAAACCTGAGGGAGGAGTTTCTCAGGCCTTGGGTGTGCCCTAGGAAGAATATTTTCCCACTAATTTATTACTGTGAAATAATTATAGACTCACAGATATCTGAAAAAATAGTACCTCAAAGTCCCTTGTATCTGTCATCCAGTTTCCCCCAATGCCTATGTCTCATGTAACAATAGTAAAATATCAACACCAGGACATTGACATGGGTACAGTGTGCATGTAGATTTCTGTGTCTACAAGTGTAGATTTGTGTACCACCACCCCAGTCAAGGTACAGAGCATTTGCATCACCACAAAGGAACCCTCCAGTTATTCCTCATATTCACCCCAACCCATACCCACCCCTAACCCTCACCCCTGGGAAAAAAAACACAGAACCAAAAATGAAAACATTCAGTTGGTCATTTGTGCCAAGGAAACTGTCTTCATATAAATAATATAAATTTCTTTCTTCCCCCTTTCCTCCCTCTCTTCTTCCCTTCCTCCTATGAGCAGTTCTTAAGAACTCCAAATGAGGACACATAATAAAACTGAGAATCTGAACAAGGCTTTATTATAGGCTTACATGGGAAATTCCAAGGTTCTATGACATTTCTGATCTCATTAATGTCTGACAGTAAGCAGTGGTGTGAAGCTAGATCTTAATTCCATGCCCAGGAATTGAACCTGGGTAGCCTGGATGAAAACCAAGAATCCCAGCCATCAAACCAGCAAGGGGTAGAGGCTAGAAGCTGTTTATCCCTGAATCTTTTTCCCCAGTGAAAAATGTATTTATCATGGAGACAGAAACTGGAAATGCAGATACAAAGTTTATTACTAGAGATAGCACAACAAATAGGAGAACACACAGAGAAAAGGCGAGGCAGAGATGCACATCTGGAGAGAAAGTGTGTGGGCATCTCCTCAGTGAGGAGGAGTGCAGTAAAGAGGTGGTTAAGTCATTTATATAGGTCAGTTCTTCTTGGTCTTTGTCTTTTGTCAAACAAGTTGTCTGGTTTCTTTCCCCACATTTGACCTACCCTGGGACTCTCCAATGGATGTGCACATACCCCTCAGCCTAGTGGATCTCAAAGTGAAGGCTCCTGGAAGAGCAAAATTCATTATGACCTGGTGTTATTCCCTGAATTTTGACCCGCAAGGAGCCTTTCTGCACATGTGCAGTGTCTCCCTTGTCCCAAAAAGGGGGTTAGTGGAGCTCCCTTAATCATTTACTCAGAGTTTCGCCCCTCTTTGGCTTTGCCATGACTATTACCTTTACTGTTGCCATGACTATTACCTTAAGGTATTTACAAGAGACAAACACTGACTACTTACCCTGTTTCTGTTGTTACTTCCATTTTGGAAGGCAAACAGGAGGCAGATTGTAAATGCCTTAACTGGAGCCCAGCTATCTGTCATCTCAGGAAATGTTAACAGTTGTTAGTATCCAGCCTGAAGTCCACTTCTTCGTGCCCCATGAAATATAAACAGAGAGCCACTTGTAAATGTCTAACCTGGAGCCTATCAAGCTTCTCTCTAAAACACAGTAATGGAATTAGTACTGCACTTCCAGTTTCCACAATTTCTTCCCAGAGGAAGTAAACAACGAGGTGAGAACACAGCCTGTCTTTGACTGATAATGCAGTTGTTATGGCTGGCATTCTGTTGCAGGTAGCAGTCACTGTTCTGTCCTCTACCACCAAAGTGCCAAGAGAATATGTTTATTTTCAGTAATTGAAGGTGTCAAACTTCAAGTGAGAATAGGGAGCAGGTGTAGTAACTAGACATGGCTTGCTCTGGATATTGTGAAGAATAAAGGACATTTAAAAAAATTGGCATGAGAGAGAATGAGTGAGAGGTACTTTAAAGCTTGAGGAAATAAAAGCATTTGAATATGATCACATAATATCAGATACAGGTAATGAAAATTAAAAACTGGCTTGATACCTCCCCCTGTAGAAACAGAGGAAAGGATTGACCACCAATGGTTTTGGAACTGCCACTTGGAACTTAATTTTACTTGATGGCTTAAAAGAAGTGTGGCTTTTTGTTGACTCTGAATAAAGAGAAAAAGAAATATGGAAACCTTGGGCTTTACATGTTCAATAACAGATCAGAAAATTTAGGAGCAAAACTTGGTTATTTGGCTCATCTCTCTGCCTATATATTCTAAAATTTAAATCCATGGAATTAAATAAATTGAGGGAAAAGTTTCAGCCAAATAAGGTTGTAATGCCAAAATTTGGAAAGGAGAATAAAAACAGTTGGAATACTTAGCTTGGAGAATAAAAAAGCTAAAGATATAGATAGATAGATAGATATAGGTATAGATATATGTAAGAGACAAAATGCTAATGTATAATACATACACAGTTGCTCAGTCATGTCCAACTCTTTGCAACCCTTTGAACTAGCCCATCAGGCTCCTCTGTCCATGGGATTTTTCAGGTAAGAATATTGGAGTGGGTTGCCATTTCCTCCTTTAGGGGATCTTCCCAACCTAGGGATGAAACCCACATCTCCTATGTCTCCTTCATTGCAGGTGGATTCTTTACCCACTGAGCCATTGGGGAAGGCCAAGGTGCCTATTAAGGCACACATAAAAATCAGTCAACACTAATGAAATTAGAGCTAGATTTAAAGGGAAAACCATGAAAAATATTCTAACTTATTTCACAACCTCTAGACTCTTCTAGCAATAGGAAGGAATGGTATTCTTCTCGGTGAGGAGAAAAACATAAGCAGTCTTTTTTTTTTTTTAATGGGAAAAGGATAAAGTTCTGAAAAAATGTCAAGGCTTTATTTGAACTCAGAGGAGACCAAGAATGTTGCCTTCAAAAGTGAAATGGCTGGTTTTAAGCTTTTAATGAAGCTTGGAGGCAAACAGTTTATAGCCCTGGAAATATTTAATTTGGGGAGGTTTATGTTAAGATAATAAAATAATTAGCTTTTCCTCATTAGAGCCATGCAGAGCAGTCGGGTTGTGTGTGCTGGAAAATTACATTTCTGCTCCTTCACTGACTTAACATGTGTGGATTGAGACAGATCAGATAGCTAACTGACAGACGCTTTACACCTTTACCTTGTTTTAACTAATTGCCCGTTCAGAGTCACTGGAGGTTCCATTTTAAATTAATGACTGTGCAGTATTAAACACAAACATGCATCTACTGAGAAATTAGGAAGGAATAACAAACTCCACCTTGCTTCTTATCCAGGCTGTCACTCAGTTCTTGGACATTAAAACAGCAGTGGATAGCAAACTGTGGCCCTCCCATCAGATCCAGCCCATCACCTGTTTTTGCAAATAAATTTTATTGGAACATAGCCCATTGTTAGTGTTAGTGTGCAGCTACTTTCCTGTTACTAGAGCAGAGCTCAGTAGTTGCCTCAGACATGATTTGTCTGCAAAGCCTAAACTATTTATTGTATGGCCTTACAGGGTAAAAGCTTGCAAACTCCTTCATTAAAGGATACCTACTCCCTCACCCCCCTACTATATTTTATAGTAGTTCTTAGGCCAAATGTCATTTTAGCTAGAGATCTTGTTTCATGTTCTCCTTGATGACCAGTGGAAAGTACACTTTTAGCAAATAAATGCAACTTTGGTGTTTTATCTCAGTCCTTCATATTAGTCTTACATGACTCCCAGCGCATTTGTTTGGACAGTCTGTGTAAGTCTATGAAATTCAGAATTAATTTTGGTGACTGATGAAACATGACTTAGTTTGGCATTCCTGTGCTTCACAATTCATGCTTTCATTGCCACTGAACTTTATTTAGATTATTTTCTAGGCTCATAACAGCTTCATGGAATTGACAGAAAAACTACCTTGTACATTCTCTCATTTACCATAAATCTTGTTAATGTGGCATAAAGAAAAAGAAATAAATTTTAATTCACTCCTAAAACCAGAATCTTTGTATGTCCCGTCCTCTTTTTTGGGGTAAAGAAGAGGACTGGCCATGCTGGCACCTAAGGCCACTACTTGGTTCTCAGCTTTTGAGATAGAGGAAATAGAGGACTGTAGCTGAGAGGGAATCCTCCTTGCTGCCACACACACCCCCCAGCCCCCCCAAAAAAACAGAAAGAAAGAAAAGAATTATATCTTGATGAATTTGAGAAATGTTTTAATTTTCCATAATGAGGTTCCTGCTATATCCAAAGGAAAGATGATTTTCTCGCTATTTTTATTTGTTTGACCTACTCTACTTTCTTTTCCCCATCAACACATGCAAACTATTTAATTCAGGGAAAGTTTTAAAGAAGTTGAGACCCTAGGCATAGCATCTCCTTTCGCTTTTTATCTCTTAATCATTACACAACAGACCCTTCTATTGAAAAATTAATAACAAGCAGGATAATAAATGCACAAGAACCCCATTTAAATTTTCTGATATGTCACTGGAGTTCTAGATTTTCAGGGGGAAAACAAAAAACTTACTCTTTGAATCAATTCTGTATCTATTTGGTTGGCCAACCCAATGATTTTGACTACAAAGAGGAGGTGACTAAAGGAGTAGAGATGATTTGTAAGAAAGTAGAGATGATTTTTAAGAAAGTAGAGATGCCATTTAAGAGTTTTTAAAGAAATACTATTATTTTCTTTCATCCTTTAAAAGAAATAGTGGAAACTTCCCTGGAAGTCTGGTGGTTAAGACTTTGCCTTCCAATGCAGGAGATGTGGGTTTGATTCTTGGTTGGGGAGCTATGATCCCACATACCTGCCACATTGGCAAAAAGTGCCAAAACATGAAATAGAAGCAACATTGTAACAAATTCAATAAAGACTTTAAAAATGCTCCACATCAAAAAAAAATCCAGAAGAATTAGTGGAAATTACTATGCTGGAACTATGCTTATTGTTGAAAAGAAAAGTAGAAACATACAGGGTCTATGTTCAGTGAGCTCACAGTTTCATGGGGGAGACATGCAATCCAGGCTGAGAAATGGACCTATGTAGTAACACAGATGATTTTGAGAATGCATGTGCAGGAGAAAGAGGAGAGGAGGCTTGTAGGGTAGCCAGGGGCTAAATCTTAAAGGAATATATAGGCCTATTAAGGAAATCTGTCGTAAGTTGAAAACTGTGGGGTTTTGATATCCTATTGAGAGTGAATAGTCAAGAAGGCAACATTCAAAAAAATTGTTTGCCCGAAGGCAGAAAAACAACATTTACAGTCAACATATTATATTTACCTTAAATGTTTACAGTGCCCAGTAAGTTGTACAATTTATGTGAGGTTGTCTTTATCAAGATGAGAATGGCACAACACAGAGAAAAGAAATATAGACACCTTACATATATTAATATTTCTGGGCTTTATTTTATCATAGTCTAAATCCCACCTTGTGCGCCTAAGCCCCTCCTTTCATGGATTAAACGTGATCAATTTTCTGTTGCTTTCTCCGTGGAGACATTTAGAAGTGTCTGAAAACATTTTTGATTGTCACAACTAAGGGGTGATATGCTACTTTCACTGCCGTGTAGATCCCGGGTGTGCCATTTTAGCTTTCTGTAGTATATAGGACAGTTGTCACAAAGAATGTTACTACCCCAAATGTCAGTAGTGTCAGGGTTGGAAAATCTTGACTGAGAATTATATTTTCTGATTCCATTCTGCTCACTGTCCTGTGTATGTGACCCAGGAAGTAACAAACAGAGTTGAAGGTTTATAGAAGATTTTTAGGGCAGCCTACAAGATTAGGTGGAATTGGAATCCTCTAATTGTATAGGGCCTTCCCTGGTGGCTCAGATGGTAAAGAATCTGCCTGCAATGCAGGAGATCCAGGTTCAGTCCCTGGGTTGGGAAGATCCCCTGGGGAAGGAAGTGGCAACCTATTCCAGTATTCTTGCCTGGGAAATCCCATGTGTGGAGGAGCCTGGTAGGCTACAGTCCATGGGGTCACAAACAGTTGGACATGACTGAAGTGACTTAGCACAGTATAGATCATGGCAAAACAGGTCAGTCCCCAGTGGCCAGTAAACCCTGTCAGCCTCCTCTCTGTAACTTTTTAATTCTACTATGATTAGTCATAGCAGTTGTGGAGCTTTTCATGGTAGAGAATCACATTCATGGTTCTCCTGGACTTCCTTTCATGGAAAAAAACAAACAAACAAACAAATTGCAATTCCTGGAGGAAAAATCAACTTAACCCCTGGGAACATCCGTGTTTCCTTGCGACATACTCCCTAGCCAAAAAATTCACAGACTTTCTCTTATGTTATGTTAGCCGTATATTCTTGTGTCCATGGTCTTGTTATGAAAAGATTTCCCAGAATCTCTTGCCAAAGTGGGAAGTAGCTTTGTGTTTTTATCTTTCTCTGGAAAGAAATGGTGCTCACATTATAGAAACTGAAGAACTGTATTTTTAATTCCCAGGAAAAGAAGAATAGCTGTTATTCTGTTCACACATATATTCCATGTAAGTCTTTGCATTTCTGATTTACCTCAAGCCAGAACAGGAAATGCTGAGCGATTAAGAACAATGGAGCAATGAAGGCACCGGGATAATCCTTCACATAGAGCTCTCAGGGAAAGTGGTGTGAGGCGTGTGAATTAGTCTTGCCAAGTTAGACAAATGGCAATGGCACAGCTGTACCTTTGTGTCCTGCTGCTGTCTACTACTCCCCAAAATATAATTCTTTTATAGCAAAAACTGAGCCCGGAAAACTTCTTGAGCTAAAATAGTTACATTCAGCATTCTATCCCCTAAATGAATGCAAAAATAATTTTGAAAGCATTTTTCTCACAGCTTTGTGTATCTTAGCTTCTTATAAATACATTAGATTTTTCCTCATAAAAGAGGCTGGTTCTTAATTTTGGAACCCTGTGGGTGGGACAAATGGTAACCTCCAAGGAGAACAGCTGGAATCTTTCTGAGAGGAGCACACCCCAGGTCACACTCTTTTATCTAGTTGAGAATCTCCAGAAGACAGCCGTGTCCTGCCCTCATCATTTGTCTAATTTGCTGCTGTTGTTGCTCTTTTTCTCCTCTTCTTGGAGAGAATGATAATAAGTGAATGGTTCATGATTTGAATGGTTCATAATTTATTTCTCTGCGTCACAGGACATTTTACAAACAATGACATCATTCTTCTTTCCTTTGCATGTAGTCCAGACTGTTAGAGACTAGTCGAATCTATCAAACGTACAGAAGAAAGGGCCCTCAGAATTCAAGTAGTCTAACTTCTCTCTCTTTTCCAATAAGGAAACTGAGGTTGAGTGGGGCAAGGCAACTTACTCAGGGTAGCAGAACTAATTTATAGGCAGATACACATGTCTGGTGCTGCAGCATTCTCCCAGGGCAACCCCTGCTTCTTAGACTTTGGTGACAGACTTGCCAGATAAGAGGGAAAAGATCAAACACATACAATGCTTGGGACATACTTATACTAAAATTTATTTAGTATTTATCTGGAATTCAGATTTAGTTGAGCATCCTGTATTTTATCTAGCAAAACAGACTGAGATTTTTGGGAAACTTGTGCTCTTAGTTAATTGAAACAGTTGAATAAATACACACCATCGACTATGCCTAAAACCCCAAAATTTCAGGACTTCCCTGGTAGTCCAGTAGCTAAGACTACAGGCTCCCAGTGCAGGGGGCCTGGGTTCAATCCCTGGTCAGGGAACTAGACCCCACATGTGGCAACTAAGACCTGAATAAATAAAATCAAAATTTTCTCTGATTATCTGTCTGGGTTTTTTGTTTGCTTTATTTTATTTTGGTCCCAGGGCTTGAGCACCGAAGATAGAGCAAAGGTTATAAAAATAATTGAGTATGCACAGGGAAACATATTCAGTTAGAAGCACTGAGTGCATCTGATGAATCCTACCAATGAGTTTGCATTGCAATGACTGCCGCATTCCCCAGTCCCATGTAAGGTAGGGGGAAGCAAGCAGTATGGTATATCCTGATAAGCATTCTTAAGACATTCTGAATTCTTTTAGGAATTGTATAATTATTTCGTTTCTGTGCTTCATTAAAAAATTCCTGATTCTTCTTCAAAGAATATGAGTAAGAGCTTAAGAAAATAGAAGTTTGAAAAGAAAAACTGAACACATATTTATAATTCATCCATTTATGTATTAATTTATTGTATAATCATTATTCCATGTTGACACATGCTTTAACAACATGAAGATACTTATCTCTACTACAGGATAACTTGTGTTCTTAAAGTTTCTGGAATTAGTCTAATGTGAATGTGACTCTTTTTAATCTCTGGTGCTTATCAGCTCAGATCAGTTCAGTTGCTCAGTCGTGTCTGACTCTTTGCAACGCCATGGACTGCAACACACCAGGCTTCCCTGTCCTTCACCAACTCCTGGAGCTTGCTCAAACTCATGTCCGTTGAGGCGTGATGACATCCAACCATCTCATCCTCTGTCATCCCCTTCTCTGCCTGCCTTCAATCTTTCCCAGCATAAGGTCTTTTCCAAGGAGTCAGTTCATCGCATCAGGTGGCTAAAGTATTGGAGTATCAGCTTTAGCATGAATCCTTCCAATGAACATTCAGGACTGATTTCCTTTAGGATGGACTGGTTGTATCTCCTTGCAGTCCAAGGGACTCTCAAGAGTCTTCTCCAACACCACAGTTCAAAAGCATCAGTTCTTTGGTGCTCAGCTTTCTTTATAATCCAACTCTCACATCCATACTTGACTACTGGAAAAAACCATAGCTTTGACTAGATGAACCCTTGTTGGCAAAAATGTCTTTCCAGAAATAAATGATTTATTCCTATGCAGATGAGTTGATACCAGCACTCATAAATTTAAACAAACAAACAAAAAAAACTGGTTTATGTTCTAATGTCCTAGGTAATCTCTCCAAGTTTAACATTGTCCAACTCTTAGGAATGGAAAATGAACCTATTTGCTCTGTTTTAGTTTTGTCAGTGACTACATGTAGTTAAGATCGCAAATTCTGGAGGTAGGTTGATGGATGTGATTTTGGGTAAGTCACTTAGTTTATCTATCTCAGTGCTTGTTTTCTCATTTGTGAAGTGGGGATAATAAAAGCATGCCTCATAGCCTCCTTTTTAGATTTAACTGAGCTGTTATATGAAAGGTAGAACTGTTCAAGGCTCTCAATCAGCCTGATGTAATCATTAACTGTCACTATTCTTTTGCTTCCTTGCTCATGTCTGCAATTCCTGCCTCCTAGCGCCTTTGATATTTCTTCTTTCTGTGCTCTGTTTTATGATTTTCTGTGATTTTAAGATGAATACTGCCTTTGTGATTTCCATGTGTTTCATCCCGACAGCCATGCGCCAACCTTAGCTAAAGTAGACCTTTACTTACATAAGAAAGGAGTTTATGAAAGTTTACTCCTGTCCATACTGTTCCCATTCTGTTCCCAGCTCTTGGACTGTGTGTGGTTGAAATGTACCACATATTTACTTAATAAAGTAAGAAATAAACTTTTAAAAGCTTAAGTTTGATACAGTATTTTTCCTAGCCTCGAAGAAGCTATTACAGTTAACTGGATAGATATCATTAAAGAAAAATCTCAGAGTTAGATGATCAAACTCTTTAAAATGCCAAATGTGGCATGTACACATGGGTAGACCCTTTGATCATTGCTTTTCCCACTTCATAAAATTGTGTGACATCACTCGGGATGGGTTTTCCATTAGTCCTCAAGATTCTCATTTCCCTTTACTAAAACAAAAACTGACACTGAAATCAAAGTTTTCTTGTGAAGGCATTTTTGCTTATTTCTAAAGGAAGAATGGATTGAGTTTTGATTTCTTTTTGTCCATTAATCTCAAAGAGACCACCCATCAAACTTATTTTTTGGGTAGTGTCTTTCAGAACTCCTCTTATTCTATTAGGCCATTCTATTTATCTTTTATTGTTATTTATTCTCTCAATGACATTTTGAGATTGATTTTTAAATCAGAATTACAGAGCGTACATTTTTCTGGTTGGGGCAACACAAAAGGATTTTTCTGTTTGGTGTTTTGTTTGTTCTTGTTAGAAAAGAAAAAAAAGGGGGGTGGGGGGCTATGACAATGCACTCTGATAACATCCAAATAAGTTTCTTAAATCACTGGTGGTTTCAAGTTAAAGTTAAAATTAGCCTCAGCTTTCTTCTGATCATATCTCTCCCATTAGCTTTTGAGTAAGAGCAATGCTTGTGAGTTCTAAAGAAATGTCATTCAGGTCCTTTAATATACTTGCCTGGGCATACAACAGAAGATAGAATGTCTTTATGAACTAATCCTAACTCCATATATTTTCTTCTTTTCTAATTAAAAAGCTTAATATAATAAACTATATATGTACTTATGGTTTCTTCTCTCATCTTCCTTAAAATACATAAAATTATATAAAGTAATAATTATTACTGTATTGTTGCTACCTCCATGTATTTTCTTTATTCTACTTCATTCTCCTGCTATAAACTTTGTGATATAACTATTTTTATGCAATGGAAACATCAATGAAGGGATAAGAATTAAGGGAGCACCTGACAGCAATTCAACCTCTTTTCCAGCTGTTGTTGTTGCTCAGTTGCATCTGACTCTTTGTGACCCCATGGACTGTAGCCCGCCAGGATCCTCTGTCCATAGAATTCTCCAGGCAAGAATACTGGAGGGGGTTGCCATTTCTTCTTTCAGGGGAACTTCCTGACCCAGGGATTGAACAGATGGCTCCTGCCATGTCTTCTGCATTGCAGGTGGATTCTTTACCACTGAAACTAGAGAGGCCCTAATTCTTCAAGTTTATAACATCATCCTCTTTAAATACTTTGGTGGTGTTTAAACTCTTTCTCTAACTCAGGATAGATATGATGGCTCCTGGTTGGTTGTTTCTTAGAATATTTATGAAGGCTCCTCACAAATATTTTAACCCTTCCCTTCCATGAACATACAGTTCCTTTCCTCCTTTGTGGCCTTATCATGTGTTTTTGACATTTGATCAAAATTGATGTGAAGACCATTTAGAAGTGAGTGCATATGTCCTCACATTCTCTTCTCCCTCTTCTAATGTATTTTTCAAATGTCCAGAAAGTAGCTGTTCTATAAACTGGGTCCTGGAAAGCAGTGATGACATAGAGCAGAATGCCCAGCTGACAATGATGAAAGAATAGCACAAATGAACATTTGTTGTTTTAGGCCACTGAGATCTCGGGATCATTTGTTACCACAAAATAATCTACCCTATTTTGATTGATATATTTATGCAACATCCATCCCCTTTTTTCTCCTTGGTAGCAGCTGATTTTTATTTGTGATTTCATGTGGTTTCCAAGAAATTGACTTTTCCCATACTTTAAGGCTAGAGCATATGACTGGGACTAGAACAAGTGTATATTCAATACACTGATGACAAGAGTTGATTCAGGGTTGGGCATGTGATATAAGGCTGTATAATTAAAATGCAGTTAAGGAGATGTGTCAAGATAGTTCAGTTGAAGCTGATTCCTTTATTGTTCATTGAGAAAGAAGAACCATGCTATTTCTGGATTTTCTGGTTTCTTCCTTGAAATATTGAAGGGATAGGTTTTAGAATGAAATGGTTACTGTAGAAGATAAAGACAAAAGACGGAGAAAGCCAAGTCCTTGGAGATTTCATTGAGCTAGTGAGTCAAGGCTTTTTGGAAGTTATTCATTATAATAATAACGTGTGCCTAAGTAGTAATCCTAAATTAATTTCATTATTTGCCCTACTTGAGCCCATTTTTCTGATACCTGGAACTAAAAAGACTTCAACTGACATGGTGTTTGGCTGTAAACTCCCTGATGTGATGGCTTTGAAAGGTGTATAACTTTAACACTGACCCACAAAAACCAGCTTGTGCTCAGTTATAGCTTCGAGAGACAACTTGAAGGGTGGAGTTGAACAAGGATGGAGGACGAGGGGCCATCACACTAGAGGCATCATGGACGTGTGTATGTGCTCCGTCGCTTCAGTTGTGTCTGACTCTTCGTGACGCTGTGGATTGTCGAACATCAGGCTCCTCTGTACATGGGGTTCTCCAAGCAAGAATACTAGAATACTGGAGTGGGTTTCCATGCCCTTCTTCAGGGGTTCTTCCCAATCCAGGGATGGAACCCACATCTTCTCATGTCCTGTATTGCAGGCAGATTCTTTACCACTGAGCTACCAGGGAAGTACCAGTGGCAACATGATGTCAAAAGGGAAAGAAAGTTGTATGTTCGAATCCTATGTCTGCTATACATCAAGCGTCCCACCTAAATGAAAGGCATTCTCTCATTTATTAGGAATGTTGCATGTCTCTGTGTGTGGACAATTACAAATGCTAGATAGACAGCTAGAGTATAGTTTAAGTGAAGTATTTTTAAAGAAAGAATTCCATTATGTGCCCAGTCTTTATATATCAACCTCAGGATGTTGTCTCTCCTACTTTCTCTACCACGTCATCAATTGACCATTTTGTCTCTGCTTGTTCTGCAGGTCTAAGTATAAGGTAAGTGCACCTAGAGCAGTTGTGATTACAAGTGGTTCATGACTATTTCTTTCTAGTTTTTCTATCCCCTCATACATGAGGTGGTGATCATCAAGGAATTCCAACCTAGCAAACTTAGGTCCCATTAAATTTAGTGGAACACATCCCATTCAAAAGCATAGCTAGGAAAATTTGTCATTTATTTTTCTCACTTTGACCTTTATTGTAAAGTCTTTAAGGAGGGAACAAAAAAGGAGGGGAGAGCATAATTGTGCCATAATAGAGTATAGTAATCCTATGTTCATTTTAATTAACTTGACAGTCCCATAGGAGCCATTCAACCCCTCAGAGTCATCAGAAAATCCTATCATATTTTATTTCTGTTCTACAATAGCATAGAGATTGTTTTGCTTATCTTATGGGATCTGAGACATCATACACAAGGGATATAAAGTACTGTTTAAAATTAATCATTTTGAAATACAAAACATTATTGGGAACAGTGCTATTGTTCTGAAGATTTATTAACTGGTTGGCACATAGTCATTACATGCAGAGTCACACTGGGTTTTTAAATTTCATAGTAAATGCTTTTTTTTTTCAAAGTTATTATTAGAGCATAGCTAGAGTTCAGTGCATGTTAAAGTAAAACAATGTGATGAGGCATATTTGCCTGACATCAGTTTCCCAAAGATACATCCTTTTAGAAAGTTATAAATGAATACATTAGTGAGGAGATTCAAGAGCCTAAGAGTAAAGAAAAAAACAGTTAGATTTTGAGAGTTGAGGTCAGAGAGATCTATGTTTGAATCCTGGATATGCAACATGGACTCCTAAGACCTTGGGAAAGCCACTTATGTCTCTCAACTTTGAGTTAGAATATGTTTCCCATTCTCTTTCTGTGGGTAGAACTTCAGTCTGTCAGAAAGTTCTAGAGTCACAGTCAACAGACTTTTTCTGTTAAGGAACAATGCCTTAGTCAGCTTGAGCTGCCATAATAATAGCAGATGCCTTAAACAGTTATTTCCCACAAGCTCAAAATATGAGGTCAGGTATGTCAGCATGGTTGGGCTCTTGGTGAAGGTCCTCCTCTTGCCTTGCAGATGGTCACCCTTCTTGCTGTGTTCTCGCATATCTCAGAGAGACAGGGAGAATGAGAGAGGGAGATCGAGCTCCAGTCCTCATTCTGTGCTTGTAAAGGCACTGCTCCCATCACAGGGGCTGTACCTCATGACTACATCCAAAAGTAATTGCTCCCCAAAGACCCTCCTACTAATACTACCACACTGGGAATTAGGACTTCAACATACGAATTTTGGAGGTTAACATTCAGTTCACTGCAGCCAGATAGTAAATATTTTTTGGCTTTGTTAATCACACAATCCCTGTGGCAAGTCTTCAATTCTGCCTTTTAGTGCAAAAGCAGTCACAGGCAATATGTACACCAGATGAGCATAGATGTGTCTCAAAAACAATCTGTGTAGGGACACTAAAAATGAATTTCATATAATTTTTATGTGTCAGAAAATATTAGATTTCCGTTTTGTCTCTACTATTTAAAAATGTAAAAAATATTCTTCACTCATGGATCATTAAAAACAAAACAACAATAAACAAAACCAGTTAACAGCCAGATTTAGCCCCCAGGCCAGAGTTTGCTTATTCCTCCTCTAGGAGATTTTAGTCTCTCCCGGTTAAAGGAACTTTGACCTCTGAGTCACCACGTGGAGGAAAACTGCCTACAAACTAAGAACATTTTTCTGATTTTTCTGTGAGAAATATCTAGTATAAGAAGCTCTGAAAGTATGGATTTTTTTTGTGTGAGAGCTTCTAGCATAACCTTATTTAACATAACACCTCCAAGGAATATGAGAGGATAAAATAGAAAAACCTGGATGAAAACACTCAGCGCAGTGCTAGCACATAGTGGGGATTGTTTACTGCTGTGTTCTTGGATATATAATGCAGGTTGAGTCCATGTGAAGTCGCTGAACTGGCCAACTCTGAGACATGGTTCCAGGGTTGAGAAGTTCACATGTCAGGTTAGTGGCCGATGCCTGCTAGAGAATCTCCCCAGTCTTAGAAACATCCTAGAGTGTAAGACCAGATTGTCTTAAATCTTAAAATAAGATTAAAAGCTCACCCATGGTGACCTTATGATCCTATAATTCAAGGGTCCCCAACCTCCAGGCCATGGACTGGTACAGCAGGAGGTGAGTAGCAGGCAAGGGAGCAGAGCTTCATCTGTATTTACAGCCACTCTCTATTGCCTACATCTCCCCTCAGTCCATGGAAAAATTGTCTTCCATGAAACCAATCCCTGATGCCAAAAAGGTTGGGGACCAGTGATATAATTCTTTGACACAATGCCACCAACAGGTCAAGCTCTCAGTATAACATTCAATACATACACACTGACCCATCTTTGTAGCTAAGTTTATATTCAAAATGTGATTAATGAGAATTTTACATCATGGAAAACAACTGTTCTTTGTGTGAAGCAGAAAACTCAATTAAATCATTTGTATTTTTCAATGTAAGACATCGCTTATTATAAAATTATATTTAAATAGGGTTTATATGTGAAAAATATCTGGAGCATTTTCTTTTTTTTTTTGGGGGGGGGGGCTGGAGCATTTTCTAATCACTTGCATCATACATATTCTTACAGATGTCATATTTTCACCATTACCATCAAATGTTATTTAAAATCACAGGGTATTAAATGCCTTATGCTACTTTTCCTGACAGGCAGAGTTTGAAGTGTTCATTCTCTTTCCAAACCAATCATACTAGGTCTATCAGAAAATTCCAATCTTATTCTTAGAGCTTATTGTTTTACTTATTGAACTATAGAAATTAGTTATCTTCACAATATATTTATAAAACAACAATCAGAACATGAGTTGGGTACCTTTACATATTGCATCTATTTGGGCCTTTCTTCTCTGCTTGCCTATAATTTAACAAACTCAATTTATATGAATAAGTAACATGAAAAAGAGAGCTCTAAACCTAGAATCAGGTGACTTGATCTTTTGGTCCCCTTGTTACTCAGTGTGTGATTTAAGGAAAGTTATGAACATCTTTGTGCCTCTGTTTCCTTACTTAGAAATTGGGGACAGTCACAGCTACACCGGAGGTTTGTAGCAAGGATGAAATTGAACCATGCTTGTGAAAGTGCTTTGTAAATGGCAAGTCATCAGAATGATGTGACAGCTGTTTTGCATTAAAGACTATAAAGAACCTGTTTGTTCATAAGGTTTTCCTTATTTCCTTCCTGTAGCAATGAATATTTTGTTTTTCAGAAACTGATTCTCTCCCTCTCTCTTTTTCTTTCTCACCCACCCTCCCTTTCTCAATCCACCCCCCATTCTAACTCTTTCCCTATATCTATCACACACACACACACTGTGATGATGTTGTTCTGGGAGAAACCTTTTGCTCATTTTGTCCACTTCTGACCATATTTCCTCTTTCTCTGTGGGTGGAGTGAGGAGAAATCTGGATAGGAATGTTGGAAAATGAGAACAGCTGACTGAACGTTGGCATGCATTCATTGAAATTTTATCCCTTCTGTGCAAATCTGGAGAATTTGGTTTGCTAACAGGAAAAATTTAGAGCAAAATAAAATAGTTTTTTCAACAGTTTTGGAAGTTATTAGTTTTAAATGATATATGTATTGAGAAATGCAATAAGAGGTGGACGGCCCATCAATTCTGGAGCTCTTCTGAGAATTAGATGTTGACAAGATGTCTCTTTCCCCATCCTTTCTCTACATCCTCATCTTCCCCTCAGTTCTTGTAAGTGCTAACTTTAATGTATCTCCTTATTCACACTTTCACTGATGAAATGATATTTGGTAATTTTGAAATTAATAAATTGTATTGAATTTTTCATTAGGAATAAAGGATGTCACATAGGTTAGTTAGTTTAATGTGAAGAAAGGTCACCAGATTAAACTCAATGAAAGCTGATTTTAGCTCTAAACAACCACTCAGAAACCCAAATGGTTCAGGCAGAGAAATGGCTTGCAAGGTAGCCCCAACACTAGGGTTGCATGAAGAGACATGAGCTCTCATTTGCTAATTTCAAAAGGAAGTCCTTCATCTGAGAAGCCTATTTCCAGTGATCCTAAGTCACAGAAATCACAGCACTCACATCTGGGTCAGTGCACTGAAAGATGTGCCTCCTCGGGTCACTTTGAAAACTGGCGCTCTTAAGGTGCCTCGGCTACAGGGAATCCTTACTGATTCAGAAAGTCAATCCAGTTGAGTTTTCACTTGGCTCTAACAGCCTCCCACAGCTAAGGGAAGTGAAGATACTGTATCTGTCCTCCTACTCCAATGCCAGAACTCTCAAAAAACTTAGTATTTCCACAGGTGTTATTTTGGACATTTGTGAGTGGACTTTTTCTCCTATTTTTTTTTTTTTTTTTTTACATTAATGAGTATGGAGAAGCATTAATAGATAGAGGCCGGGAATGTCAGATGTTTTTCAATGGATGGAGTTCAGTTAAGTTCAGTTTCAGTCGCTCAGTCATGTCCGACTCTTTGCAACCCCATGGACTGCAGCATGCCAGGCTTCCCTGTCCTTAACCAACTCCCAGAGTTTGCTCAAACTCATGTCCATGAAGGACATGAGGCCATCCAACCGTCTCATCCTCTCTTGTCCCCTTCTCCTCCTGCCTTCAATCTTTCCCAGCATCAGGGTCTTTTCAAATGAGTCAGTTCTTCAGATCAGGTGGCCAAAGTATTAGAGTTTCAGCTTCAGCATCAGTCCTTCCAGTGAATATTCAGGACTGATTTCCTTTAGAATGGACTGATTGGCTCTCCTTGCAGTCCAAGGAACTGTCAAGAGTCTTCTCCAACACCACAGTTCAAAAGCATCATTTCTTTGGTGTTCAGCTTTCTTTATAGTCCAGCTCTCACATTCATACATGACTAATGGAAAAACCATACTATGACTAGACAGACCTTTGTTGGCAAAGTAATGTCTTTGCTTTTTAATATGCTGTCTAGGTTTATCATAGCTTTACTTTCAAGGAGAAAGTTGTCTTTTAATTTCATGGCTGCAGTCACCATCTGCAGTGATTTTGGAGCCCAAAAAAATAGTCTGTCACTGTTTCCATTGTTTCCCAATATTTGCCATGAAGTGATGGGACTGGATGCCATGATCTTAGTTTTCTGAATGTTGAGTTTTAAGCCAACTTTTTCACTCTCCTCTTTCACTTTCATCAAGAGGCTCTTTAGTTCTTCTTCACTTTCTGCCAGAAGGGTGGTGTCATCTGCGTATCTGAGATTATTAATATTTCTCCTGACAATCTTGATTCCAGCTTGTGCTTCATCCAGCCCAGCATTTTGCATGATATACTCTGCATATAGGTTAAATAAGCAAAGTGACAATACACAGCCTTGACATACTCCTTTCCCAATTTTGAACCAGTGTGTTGCTCCATGTCCAGTTCTAACTGTTGCTTCTTGACCTGCATACAGATTTCTCAGGAGGCAGGTGGTCTGGTATTCCCATCTCTTTAAGAATTTTCCGCAGTTTGTAGTGATCCACACAGTCACAATGGATGGAGTATCTAAGAACAAAAAGAATTGTCATCTAGGGCTTCCCTGGTGGCTCAGTGATAAAGAATCTCTCTGCCAATGCAGGAGACACGAGTTCTATCTCTGGTCTGGGAAAATCCCACATGCCATGAAGCAACTAAGCCTGTGCTCCACAATTATTGAGCCTATGCTATAGAGCCTAGGATCCACAACTACTGAGCCCATGAGCTGCAACTACTGAATCCTGAGTGCCCTAGAGCTTGTGCTCTGCAACGAGAGAAGCCACCTCAATGAGAAGCCCACACACCACAACTAGGGTAGTCCTCATTGGCCACAACTAGAGAAAAGCCCATGCAACAATGAAGACCCAGCACTGCCAAAAATAAGTAAATAAATAAATAATTAAATTATTAAAAAACTTGTCCTCTATCTGACATTTTATTATTACCTGGACTCCTCTGTTTATCATTACCAGAACTTAGAACCTAGGTTCATTATGCATATAAAAAGAAAACACATTTTGCCCAAAATTTTTTTGAGGGTAAACTGCTCTGTCAACTGAGCTAAGATTGTATTCTGTTTCGTTTAGAAACTTCATCAAGAGTTGTTGATTGTTATAAAACATCATGTTGCTAACAGTTATGCTGTTTACAGATTTTGAATCATTAATAAAAACACTCTGAAATTAGTCTACCTTTGTTATTGTCACATTCACAGTGATTCTCCCTGTAGGGTATACATCTGCGTGTTTTTCAGTATAGTTGTGTCAATTTATTTACATATTGACATGCATATTATTTGATTATAAACCACTGCTATTTTTCTCCTTTGAGAATAGTTGTGACATTATTTGTTAGTTTTGAGATTATATATATATATAGGTAGGTTTTATTATCTTGAACCTAATTTGAGGATAGTGGTAGAGCGTTGCAAGAAATTTCTCATCAAAGTGGGACAGCGAATTCAAAAGATTAACAGCAACTAGAATTCGTATTCATGGCTATAATGCTCATGTTTTCAGGGAAAACTAATGGGATTCAAGAAATGTAACCAAGACTCAAATCCAGTGACTCAGCTATCTTAAAAACCTCCCAACCAACCAATAGCATTTTCTCTATCTGTGGTAAATACATACTGAATCTATGATGTAGTAGTAGCCCAAGCATTTCAGAGAAACTATTCTTTTTTCTCTCAGGCAACCAGGAACTGTTTTTGCAGTAAATCACTTAATAATAGACTCTTTCTCAGCTTCTTAGAGATAGAAAGGACCATGGGACATTTTTGAAACAATCTTTCTCACAGGAAGAAGATTCTCTTTATGCAGCATCACTTAGAAGCCCAAAAGCTGTTGCTTTTGCCTCCAGGGATGGAAAACATAATATCATATAAGATGATTTGTTTATATTGTTGAAAGCTCTTTTTTAGAAAGATTGAGCTAAAGTTTCCTTAAAATTTTGCCCTCTAGTCTAAGTTTAGGTCTCGTTAACCATCAAGCCACATGTTTTTACTCCCTGACATAACAGACTTTCATATTTGAGAAGAATGCTCACCTAGTGTTGTAATATAACCAGTTCTGCAGTGAAGGCAATACATGAAGGCGTGTGTTATGGGGTCAGTGGGGAGTAGAGTCTCCACATTATGAATCTGAGTTGAGGCTACCAGCCAAAGGTAAGGAGATGATGTTCTTCAGCTCCAGCATTAATTGCTTCAGCAACTTCTCCCTTAGGGTTGCCATGGTTAACTCTACCTCCTCAAGCCCTAATAAGCAAGTTTTCAGAGGACACAGTTCAGTAAGAGAAAGGGGAACGCAGGGAAAAACATATCTATTAGAGATGTTGAACTTTGTGAGGCCTGTATATATCAGTTCTCTGTGCTTTCCATGAAAGCCAGAAGGCATAGTCTCGACACTCTGTCTTGGGTGTTGTGGGGAGCTCATAAACTCCACTAGAGAAGGCAAAGAAACATTTTCCTCTCTCTTTGTTCATCTTTCCTGATATCCAAGAGCTCAAACCATAAGGATAATTTCTTTTTCTTCTGAATTATCAAACTCATACCCTGCTTAGCACTGTTCGACTAGCTGGACTTGCCTACTTGAAATGTTTTACACTCACATTCATACACTGGTATGTCAGAATGTGTCATTCAATAAGATCTTCCTTGACAACATTGATATAAAACAGGTTCCCTCAAACCTGGTTCTTCTGTATTAGATTAGCAATTTACATCCTTCATGGCACTTGATTAAGTATGACTGAAGTTTGTTTAATAATCTCTTTTGTTCATTATGTTTTTTTTCTTACTAAAATTTAAGTTGTATGGAAATTTGGAGCCCATTTGTCTCGTTCACTGCTATATATTCAGGGCTGTTAACAGTTTCTGCCACATGACACAGTGAAGATGAGGAATTTTCTAGTTTTATCCCTAGGAATGCTTAAACTCTGGAAACAACTGGTTAAATCTGTGCTGTATTATGCTTTTTATATGGGTTATGTTTTGATTATTTTAATGTGTTTGGATTTCTGGGCTGTGTCCCCTAGTGTATTGAAATTATTAGCTGGGAGTTTATTGAAATAAAATAATATCAATTATAGTGATATCATTGGAATAAAATTGATATATAGGGAATATTATATATACTTGGTATCGAGTTATTTTATTAAACATAACAGTCTCATGCTTTTTGTCTTTATAAGTGTTGTGCCAACAAGGGTGTTATTTTTTGATTTATTTGGAGAGAATAACAACAGACAGATATCTTAAAAGTTTACCACTGATATTAACTTTTCTGTTTTTGAGGTTCAGGTGACAGTGACAGTTGTCAGACTACTGTTTATATGTTATACAGCAGGATTTCTGGTTTGTTGTCACTTGTACATATGTCTTTTCATACTGTTCATGGGGTTCTAAAGGCAAGAATACTGAAGTGGCTTGCCATTTCCTTCTCCAGTGTACCATGTTTTATCACAACTTTCCACCATGACTGGTCCATCTTGGGTGGCCTTACATGGCATGGCTCATAATTTCATTGAGTTAGACAAGGCTGTGATCCATGTGATCAGTTTGATTCAGTTGAGAACAGTTCAGTTGCTCAGTCATGTCCAATTCTTTGCAACCCCATGAACCCCAGCACACCAGGCCTCCCTGTCCATCACCAACTTCTGGAGTTTACCCAAACTCATGTCCATTGAGTCGCTGATGCCATCCAACCATCTCATCCTCTGTCATCCCCTTATCTTCCTGCCCTCAATCTTTCCCGGCATCAGG
This sequence comes from Giraffa tippelskirchi, assembly GCF_054371585.1. NCBI lineage: Eukaryota > Metazoa > Chordata > Mammalia > Artiodactyla > Giraffidae > Giraffa > Giraffa tippelskirchi. The sequence continues at coordinate 19,491,485 of NC_137283.1, read as the reverse complement.
GACTTTTCAAATGAGTCAGCTCTTCGCATCAGGTGGCCGAAGTATTGGAGTTTCAGCTTCAACATCACTGCCTCCAATGAACACCCAGGGCTGATCTCCTTTAGGATGGATTGGTTGGATCTCCTTGCAGTCCAAGGAACTCTCAAGAGTCTTCTCCAACACCACAGCTCAAAAGCATCAATTCTTCTATTCTTAGCTTTCTTTAGTCCATCTCTCACACCCATACATGACTACTGGAAAAACCATAACCTTGACTCGATGGACCTTTGTTGGTCAAGTAATGTCTCTAGTTTTTAATATGCTGTCTACATTGGTCATAACTTTCTTTCCAAGGAGTAAGCGTCTTTTGATTTCACGGCTGCAGTCACCATCTGCAATGATTTTGGAGCCCCCCAAAATAAAGTCTTCCACTGCTTTCCCATCTATTTGCCATGAAGTGATGGGACCAGATGCCATGATCTTAGTTTTCTGAATGTTGAGCCTTAAGCCAACTTTTTCACTCTCCTCTCTCAATTTCATCAAGAGGCTCTTTAGTTCTTCTTCACTTTCTGCCATAAGGGTGGGGTCATCTGCATATCTGAGGTTATTGATATTTCTCCTGGCAATCTTGATTCCAGCTTGTGCTTCTTCCAGCCCAGCATTTCCCATGATGTACTCTGCATATAAGTTAAATAAGCAGGGTGACAATATACAGCCTTGACGTACTCCTTTTCCTATTTGGAACCAGTCTGTTGTCCCATGTCCAGTTCTAACTGTTGCTTCCTGACCTGCATACAGGTTTCTCAAGAGGCAGGTCAGGTGGTCTGGTATTTCCATTGCTTTCAGAATTTTCCACAGTTTATTGTGATCCACACAGTCAAAGGCTTTGGCATAGTCAATAAGGCAGAAATATGTATTTTTCTGGAACTCTCATGCTTTTTCAGTGATCCACCAGATGTTGGCAATTTGATCTCTGGTTCCTCTGCCTTTTCTAAAACCAGCTTGAACATCTGGAAGTTCACGGTTCACATATTGCTGAAGGTTGATTAGTTTTTTGTAATTGTGGTTTTCATTGTCTGCCCTCTGATGGTGAAGGATAAGAGGCTTCTGGAAGCTTCCTGATGGGCGAGACTGGCTGTAGGGGTATCTGGGTCTCACTCTGATAGGAGAATCAGGGCCATGCTCAGTAAATCTTTAATGCAGTTTTCGGTTGATGAGTGTTGCTGTTTTCCCTCCCTGTAGTTTGGCCTGAGACCAAAGTATGGTAGGGTAATAGCAGTGATGGCAACCTTCTTCAAAAGGACTTGTACCAGCATGTCACAGCTCCCAGGACTGTTGTATTCAGTGCTCCTGACCCCACAGCAGGCCAGTATTGATCCATACCTTAGCCAGAGACTCTTGGACACTGACAGGAAAGTCTGTCTCTGTATCTTTTGGGGTCACTGCTCCTTTCTCCAGAGTTTTGGTGTGCACAAGGTTTCGTTTGTGTCCTCCACGAGTCTGTTTCCCCAGTCCTGTGGAAATTCTGTAATCACATCTCACTGGCCTTCAAAGTCAGATTCCCTGGGGATTCTCAGTCCTTTTGCTGGATCCTCAGGTTGGAAAATCTTTTGTTGGCCCTAGAACTTTTGCAGTAGTGTGAGAACTTCTTTGGTGTAATTGTTCTCCAGTTTGTGAGTTGTCTGCTGGGAAACTATATGGTGGGGCTAATGGTGACTTCCTCCAAGAGGACTTATACCACACTCTGTGCATCCCAGGTCTGCTGTAGCCAGAGTCCCTGTCCCCGCAGCAGGCTGCTGCTGACCTGTGCTTCTGCAGGATACGCTCCATAGGAGAAAAGGGAAAAAGATACGACACTGAAAGATGAGCTCCGCAGGTCGGTAGGTGCTCAGTACGCTACTGGGGAAGAGCAAAATAGCTCCAGGAAGAATGAACATACTGAGCCAAAGTGGAAACGCCCAGTTATGGATGTGTCTTGTGGTGAAAGTCAAGTCCGATACTGTAAAGAACAATATTGCATAAAAACCTGGAATGTTGGGTCCATGAATCAAGGTAAATTGAAAGTGGTTAAACAGGAGATGGCAAGAGTGAATCTCAACATTTTATGAGTCAGTGACTAAGATGGACTGGGATAGGCAAATTTAATTCACATGACCATTATATATACTAATGTTAGCAAGAATACCTTAGAAGAAAGGAAATGACCCTCATAGTCAACAAAAGAGTCCGAAATGCAATACTTGGGTGCAATCTCAAAAATGACAGAATGATATCTATTCGTTTCCAAGGCAAATCATTCAGCATCACAGTAATCCAAGTCTATGTCCCAAACACTAATGCTAAAGAAGTTGAAGTTGAACAGTTCTACGAAGACCTACAAGACCTTCTAGAACTAACAACAAAAAAAGATGTCTTTTTCATCATAGGGGACTGGAATGCAAAAGTAGAAATCAAGAGATACCTGGAGTAACAGGCAAGTTTGGCCATGAAGTACAAAATGAATCAGGGCAAAGGCTAACAGAGTTTTGCCAAGAGAATGCACTGGTCATTACAAACACCCTCTTCCCACAGCACAAGAGAAGACTCTACACAAGGACATCACCAGATGATCAATCCTGAAATCAAACTGATTATATTCTTTGCAGTCAAAGATGGAGAAGCTCCATACAGTCAGCAAAAACGACCAGGATCTGACTGTGGCTCAGATCATGAACTTCTTATTGCCAAATTCAAAATTAAATTGAAGAAAGTAGGAAAAACCACTAGACCATTCAGGTATGACCGAAATCAAATCCCTTACGATTATACAGTGGAAGTGACAAATAGATTCAAGGGATTAGATCTGAGAGTGTGCCTTAAGAACTATGGACAGAGGTTTGGGACATTGTACGGGAGGCAGTGATCAAGACCACACCCAAGAAAAAAGAAATGCAGAAAGGCAAAATGGTTGTCTGAGGAGGCCTTACAAATAGCTGACAAAAGAAGAGAAGTGAAAGGCAAAGGAGAAAAGGAAAGATATACCCATCTGCATGCAGAATTGGAAAGAAGAGCAAGGAGAGATAAGAAAGCCTTCCTCAGTGATCAATGCAAAGAAATAGAGGAAAACAACAGAATGGAGAAGACTAGAAATCTCTTTAAGAAAATTAGAGATACCAAGGGAACATTTCATACAAAGATGGGTACATTAAAAGAAACAAATGATATGGACCTAACAGAAGCAGAAAATATTAAGAAGAGGTGGCAAGAACATACAGAACTATTAAAAAAATGATCTTAATGACCTAGACATCCATGATGGTGTGATCATTTACCTAGAGCTAGGCATCTTGGATTGCGAAGTCGAGTGGGCCTTAGGAAGCATCACTACTAACAAAGGTGGTGGAGGTGATGGAATTCCAGCTGAGCTATTTCAAATCATAAAAGGTGATGCTGTGAAAGTGCTGCAGTCAATATGCCAGCAAATTTGGAAAGCTCAGCAGTGGCCACAGGACTGGAAAAGTTCAGTTTACATTCCAATCCCAAAGAAAGGCAATGCCAAAGAATGTTCATACTACCACATAATTGCACTCATCTCACACACTAGCAAAGTAATGCTGAAAAAATCAGCTAAGCTTCAATCGTACATCACCCGAGCATTTCCAGATGTTCAAGCTGGATTTAGAAAAGGCAGAGTAACCAGAGATCAAATTGCCAACATCCATTGGATCATAGAAAAAGCGAGAATTCCAGAAAAAAATCTACTTCTGCTCGTTGACTATGCCAGAGTCTTTGGCTGTGTAGATCACAACAGACGGTGGAAAATTCTTAAAGAGATGGGAATACCAGACCACTTTACCTGCCTCCTGAGAAATATGTATACAGGTCAAGAAGCAACAGTTAGAATTGGACATGGAACAACAGACTGTTTCCAAATAGGGAAAGGAGTACATCAATGCTGTATATTGTCACTCTGCTTATTTAACTTATATGCAGTGTACATCATGCGAAATGCCAGGCTGGATGAAGCACAAGCTAGAATCAAGATTGCCAGGAGAAATATCAATAACCTAAGATATGCAGATGACACCACCCTTATGGCAGAAAGTGAAGAAGATCTAAAGAGCCTTTTGATGAAAGTGAAAGAGGAGAGTACAATGCTGGCTTAAAACCCAACATTCAAAAATTAAGATCATGGCATCTGGTCTCATCACTTCATGGCAAATAGATGGGAAAAGAATGGAAACAGTAAGAGACTTTATTTTTTTTGGCTCCAAAATCCTGCAGATGGTGACTGCAGCCATGAAATTAAAAGATGCTTGCTCCTAGGAAGAAAAATTATGACCAACCTAGACAGCATATTAAAAAGCAGAGACATTACTTTGCCAACAAAGGTCCATCCAGTCAAAGCTATGGTTTTTCCAGTAGTCATGTATGGTTGTGAAAGTTGGACAATAAAGAAAGCTGTGCACCGAAGAATTGATGCTTTTGAGCTGTGGTGTTGGAGAAGACTATTGAGAGTCCCTTGGAGTGCAAGGAGATCAAACCTGTTAATCCTAAAGGAAATCGGTCTTGAATATTCGTTGCAAGGACTGATGCTGAAGCTGAAGCTGAAACTCCAATACTTTGGCCACCTGATGCGAAGAGCTGACTCCTTGGAAAAAACCCTGATTCTGGGATAGATTGAAGGCAGGAGGAGAAGGGGATGACAGAAGATGAGATATTTGCATGGCATCACCGACTCAATGGACATGAGTTTGGGCAAGCTCTGGGAGTTGGTGATAACAGAGAAGCCTGGTGTGCTGCAGTTCATGGGATTGCAAAGAGTAGGACATGACTGAGTGACTGATCTGAACTTAACTGTACATATTTCCTGTACCCCTAATTTCCCATGTTTCTCACTGTCCCTGCCAACTGGCGACTTTTTGTATCTCTCAGGTCATGGCATGGACCACAGCATATCTGACTCGTGGTTAAGTGGTCAGCAGAACAACAATACCAAATCTAACTCCAGCACTACCCAAACCAGAAAAAGTTGGTCACTTGGTCTGATATCGCACTATCAGATGTATTAGGATATGCACTTGATAATTGACATTAATTCTGTTACATCAGAAAAGGTTCAGAAAATATAAGGCGGGACATGCTGTTGATCATTTACATTTAGTCTTTGTTAAGGTGAGCTCTGCTTACTACTCTTTTCAGCACTGCTGGGTAATTCCTGGCAGAACCTGGAAGTACTAGGTGATGGTATTTCAAAGCCTAGGGTTGTTTTAATGCAGCTCAAATCAACAGTGCTTTGTTTTAGAATAACTAATCCTGGACAAATTCCAGGGCAATAAATCCTGAGTACACTGGGATGTACAATTGTTGTGCTTCGACACAGTGTGAGAGAAAAACAAAGCCTTTCCCTGCTCTTGAGTGCCACCCACATCAAAGATGGAAGATGGAAAGTCATTTTTAGCACTCAGTCTCATGATGCTTTTGTCCTTTGTTATTTTCTGTGGTTGCTACTCTAAAAGTACTTTATTGAACCTAGAGATCAAAAGTCAGCCTAAGAGTTATAGGTTTACCATACAGTAATCTTTCAAGGACCTTTGAGAAATCGGCAAAAAAACAGTATGCACGTCACCACTTCCTGCTCCTACAGGTATGAAAGACACTCCTAATTAATCCCTAATAGATCTTACACTATCCAGGACTGCCTTGCCTGATGTTTCTTTCATAAATATGTATATACATACATATACACACACACTTTTGCAATGTATTTCTGAAAAAGTTGTGTTACATCAATTTTGTTAAATCATACTTTAATTGCACAAACACTTCACTATTTAAATGAACCTCACGGTGAACATATTTGCAAATAGTCACTAATTAATTTTCTTATTACATAACTTGCTTAAAATTAATCCATTATCCAGAAATGTAACTATAAGTAGTGTATATCGTTATTAATCAGCCAGGTAGAAGGGGTCAAAGAACCTTCCAAAATGATCAGAACCTCAAACTGTGCTTCTGCTAGCACTTCTGAATGTATCTCTAAATTTCTGAAAGTCAGGCACTGGCTAATATTTTCCCCAGCTGAGAGCAAAGCAATATATTCTTTTTACATTAATTCTCTACTCATTCAGGGCTTTAAGCTTGATAAAATGGCATTTGTTGAGATGAGTAAATATTAATGTTTGTATTTATTCCTTTAATGATTGTTTATCTTATGAATTCCATCATTTATCAACTAGACATTTAGCACAATATTTAGCACCAAAGAGAGAGAGAAGAGTCAGTGTCTGGAGGATTCCACAGCCTAAGGTAAATGGGAATGATATAGACAGTTTTGTAAATTTTTACAACTATTTTGGAAAGGGATTTGATAATATTTCATGATCATCTATTAGTTTCTAGGTCCTTGGGGCATACTTCAACATGTTGAATTTTTAAAAACACTGAAATTGCAGAAAATAACCCATTTTTAGGAGTAAGAACTTTAAGATTAGTGGTGTGTAAGCTTCTTGCCCAAAGCCATTCATCTGTGAGGTACAGTAGTGATAGTAGTGGGGAATAAAGCTTGCATGAAAGTTCATTTGATGATAAAATCCATGCATTTTTATTAACCTAATTAGCTTTTTTCTATCTGATAAGATAAAGATGCAAGATTTATCAACAGTTAACATCTGTCCCAGAAGAGTTTATCATATTTCCATCAAGAATTAGCCAAACAAGGAGAAATAAAATTTAAGAGGCCTGGGATGAAAAGCTTCCTGAGAAGGCCAGCTAGGGTGGGTGGGTGTGGGCACTGGATATCTAACATTGATGTAAGATCGTTTAGCAGGGAGAGCCAAATAGACTCCAGAGAGTCTACTCAATTCAGTTCGGTCGCTCAGTCGTGTCTGACTCTTTGTGACCCCACGGACGGTAGCTCGCCTGGCTTCCCTGTTCATCAGCAACTCCTGGAGATTGCTCAAACTCATGTCCATTGAGTCGATGATGCCATCCAACCATCTCGTCCTCTGTCTATTCGCAGAATTATTTCTTCCTGTTTTCCTTCTCCCTTACCTTCCTCTCCCTCTCTCTGGCTAGGGACTTTCTGATTATTTTCCACTCTACATTATTACAAAATAGAATGTAATTTCCCATGCTACACAGTAAATCTGTGTTGCTTATCTATTTTATGTATAGTGAGTGCATGTGTGCTCAGTTGCTTTAGTCATGTCTGACTCTTTAGGACTCCATGGACTGTAGCCTGCCAGGTTCCTCTGTTTGTGAAATTTCCCAGGCAAGAATACTGAAGTGGGTTGCCATTTCCTCCTACGGGGAATCTTCCCAACCCAGGGAATGAGTCTGTGTCTCCTGCATCTTCTGCACTGCAGGTGGATTCTTTACTGCTGAACCACCAGGGAAGCCCTTTATGTATAGTTGTTTCAGCTGATCTCATGCTCCTAATTTATCCATCCTCTCCTTCCCCTTTGGTAACCATACGTTTCTTCTGTCTGTGAGTCTCTTTCTGTTTTGTATGTAGATTCATTTCTGTTAGTTTGTAAGTTCCACATATAAGTGAATATATACTATGTAATATATATATATTTGTCTTTATCTGACTTTCTTCACTTGGTGTGATAATTTCTAGGTCTATCCATATTGCTGCAAATGGCAGTATTTCATTCCTTCTTTATGACTGGCTAATATTTCATTTTATATGCACACACATCTTAAACCAATCATCAGTTGATGAACATGCGGGTTACGTGGGTTGTTTTCATATCTTGAAAAGTGAAAGTGAAAGTCTCTCAGTCATGTCCAACCCCTTGCAACCCCATGGACTATAGAGTCTATGGAATTCTCTAGGCCAGAATATTGGAGAGGGTAGCCTCTCCCTTCTTCAGGGGATCTTCCCAACCCAGGGATTGAACTCAGGTCTCCTGTATTGCAAGCAAATTCTTTACCAGCTGAGCCACAAGGAATTATGGTAAATGATGCTTCTGTGAACATTGGGGTGCATGTAAGTTTTCAAATTAGTCAGTCATTCAGTTCAGTCACTCAGTCTTGTCCAACTCTTTGTGACCCCTGGATTGCAGCTTGCCTGGCTTCCCTGTCGATCACCAACTCCTGGAGTTGCTCAAACTCATGTCCTTCGAGTCGGTGATGCCATCCAACCATCTTATCCTCTGTCATCCCCTTTTCCAGCTGCCTTCAAGCTTTCCGAGCATCAGGGTCTTTTCAAATAAGTGGGTTCTTCACATCAGGTGGCCAAAGTATTGGAGTTTCAGCTTCAGCATCAGTTCTTCCAATGAATATTCAGGACTGATTTCCTTTAAGATTGACTGGCTTGATCTCCTTGCAGTCCATGGGACTCTCAAGAGTCTTCTCCAACACCACAGTTCAAAAGCATCAATTCTTCAGCGTTCAGCTTTCTTTATGGCCCAACTCTCTCACCCATACATGACTACTGGAGAAACCGTAGCTTTGATTAGACAGACCTTTGTCGGCAAAGTAATGTCTCTGCTTTTTAATATGCTGTCTAGGCTGGTCATAGATTTTCTTTCAAGGAGAAAGCGTCTTTTAATTTAATGACTGCAGTCACCATCTGCAGTGATTTTGGAGTCCAGAAAAAATACAGCCTGTTGATGTTTCCTTTGTTTCCCATCTATTTGCCGTGAAGTGATGGGACCAGATGCCATGATCTTAGTTTTTTGAATGTTGAGTTTTAAGCCAACTTTTTCACTCTCCTCTTTCACTTTCATCAAGAGGCTCTTCAGTTTCTCCTCACTTTCTGCCATAAGGATGGTGTCATCTGCGTATCTGAGATTATTGATATTTCTCCTGGCAGTCTTGATCCTAGCTTGTGTTTCATCCAGCCTGGCATTTTGCATGATGTACTCTGCATATAAGTTAAATAAGCAGGTTGACAATATACAGCCTTGATGTACTCCTTTCCCAATCTGGAACCAGTCTGATATTCTATGTCCGATTCTAACTGTTGCTTCTTGACCTGCATACAGATTTCGAATTAGAATTGCAATCTTTTCCAGATATATTCCCAGGTGTGGGATTGCTGGAAGAGATCTCCATGCTGTTTTCCATAGTGGATGCAACAATTTATATTCCCACTAACAATGTAGGAGGGTTCCCTTTTCTCCAAATGCTCTCCACCATTTATTATTTGGAGGCTTTTTGATAATTGCCATTATGACAGATGTGAGATAATATTTCATTGTACTTTTGATTTGCGTTTCTCTAATAATTAGCAATGTTGATCAGTGTTTCATGTGCCTGTTGGTCATCTGAATGTTTTCTTTGGAGAAATGTCTACTTAAGTCTTCTACCATTTTTAATTTTATTTTCATATTGAGTTGTATGAGCTGTTTGTGTATTTTGGATATTAATCTCTTGTGGGTTGCATCATTTGCAAATATTTTCTCCCATTCTACAGGTTGTTTTTTAATTTTATGATTGTTTCATTTGGCATGCAAAAGGTTTTAATTAGGTCCCATTTGTTTACTTTTCCTTTTTTTTTCTTTTGTCTTGGAAGACTGATCTAAGGAAATATTGCTATGATTTGTGTCCTAGAATATTTTTCCTATGTTCTCTTTTAGGAGTTATATGGTGTCATAACTTATATTTACATATTTAAACCATTTTGAGTTATGAGGCTGTCTAGCTTTCCCAATATCACTTGCTGAAAGTACTGCCTTTTCCTCATTGTATATTCCTGCCTCCTTTGTCATATTAATAGATTAGTTGACTATAGGTTTGTGGGTTTGTTTTTGGGCTCTCTATTCTGTTCCATTGAACTGGATGTCTGTTTTTGTGCCAATATCAAGCTATTTTGATGACTGTAGCTTAGTAGTATTGTCTAAAGTCTGACAGGGTTATGCTCTTTTTCCTCAGGCTGTTTTGGCAGTTCTGTGTCTCTCATGGTTCCGTATAAATTTTAGGGTTGTTTGTTCTAGTTCTGCAAAAAAAGTCGTGAATATTTTCATAGATATCACATTAAATCTGTAGATTGCTTTGAGTAGTATGGCCGTCTTACCAATATTCTTCTGATCCAAGAACATGGGATATCTTTCCATTTGTTTGAATCATCTTTAATTTTCTTTATCCTAATATTTGGGATGTGCAGATTTACAGGTTTGGAGCCTCAGGTGGGAAAGCTGTATCACTCTATATGGTTTTTTATTGTGAAGACCCAGGCATATTCACATGTTGACTGTGTTCCAAGAGATCAAAAGCAGAAACTTCAAGATATCCTTAGGCTTAGGCTCAGAACTTACCCGAAGTCCCTCCTGTTTGATTCTGTTGTCAAATAAAGTCACAGGGCTAGCCCATATTGTATATGTGGTGGGGAAATAATACCTGATTCTTGATGGGAAAAACTGCAAAGAATCTGTGACTGTTGGCAATATACAACACTTTCGGATGAAGAAGTAAATATTCCTGGTCTATTATTAGTGATTGCCAATGGCAAATGTCTTCTTGAATGCCTAGCTAATCTGTATCAGTTGTCACTTACAATAACCTTAACACTGAAGAAACTCTGAGAGCAATGTTTCCTGTGCAGAGCCATGAAAAGTTTTCTACAAAAGGAAAGACGTTTGTTACATTAAATTTCTAGAACTAGCCACATTACAGTTGAACCTCAAACATGGATTCACATTTTAACGAAGTTGTTTTCAAGCGTTAGACGTTGAGGAAATGTTACTGTTTCTGTAGCTATGTTCTTTGAATTATAGAATTCAGGCATAGTTCCTACACTAAATTTACATGACTTTTTCAAAGGGGAAAGTTTAACGGTTCTGTGAACATTGTCTGCTGAAAATTCTGAGAAATCCGTAGAGCTTCAAAATCATAATAAAAAAATAACACGTTTATTTCCCAAGATCTTTGAAAATCCAAGATTGAACATTGTTAGATATCCCAGAAACTACTAGATGTGATTACAGACTTGGTCATTATTTCTTTTTATTTTCCAATTTTTTATGGCATGAGCCCCTGATTACTTGATCACCACAAGTTTGATTGTCCAAATAGCTCCCTAAGAGTATCTTGTAATTAGTGGGGCAGTTACTTCAAAGATTACTTAATGTGTGTTCCCAAGCACTAGTCAGCCCTATGTTTCGAATCATGTTCCGTTCCATGTTCCACATTGCCAGGTCTTTTAGAGAGACCTCAAGAGTCAGACATGACTGAAGCGACTTAGCAGCAGCAGCAGCAGCAGCATTATTTGCACTGGCCACTGTGAGAATGCCAACATTTCTACTAAGAATACCATTTCCAGAGTGTTTCCAAATTCCCAAGTTGGTGGATATCAGGAAAGTGGTGGGTTCTAGTTAGAGATGGAGAGATGGATGTATTTGACAACTATGTGACATGTTTTGCTATCTGGGCTTCATAGTAGCTCTGCTTATGAAACCTAGAGTTCCTTTTAAGCATTTACTTTAACTCCATTCCACTAACCTCCGTATTGTATTGCTTACTGTCCAAGGATCTTTGACTCAACAAATTGAACACTTACTGTGGCAAGCAGGCACTGTCCAGGGTGCCAGAGATGGAAGTGAACACAATATTTCAAATCTATTCAATTAAAAGAGAAAGAGACAGACAGAAAAGACCCTGCCTTCATGAATGTCAAGCTTACTCCTCTACTTCTCCTCCCTGCCCTAAGCCTGACTAAAACTTCCTTATGCTTATGAATAGATATTAAAATCTCCTGAGGAGTACAAAGGGAGATGATGGAGATGGTTCACTGCAGGAGTCTCTAGCTGTGCCTGCCAAAAATGCCCTGTTAACATTTACAGGACCTCAACTAAACAGATTTACAAAGGATATATTCATATAATGTCAAATACATTGGTTGAAACTTGAAAAATTTGACTTGTTTTGTTTAAAAGACTGCTAGTACTCAGCCCATGGACAGAGGAGCCTGGTGGTCTATAGTCCATGGGGTTACAAGAGTCACGACTGAACGACTAAACCACCACCACTCAGCTTTAATGTCCTCCCACATCCCCCACCCTCACCCACACTCCCCTTCCCCCACCACTTAGTTTGAATGAATGCACGGGCATCGGGTAATCAAGTAGGTACAGGTTTGGGCAACTGACTGAATTGAAACAGAGAACTTGAAATATCGAACATACAGCTAGATTGCATTTTTCGTTTTCCATTTGGGCACCTCAGCATTTTGTTGTAAGAATCAGGGAGTGAGTCTAGCATAACTTTAATACAAGCTACCTGCTTTATGTCTCAGAGCAAGTTACATTCATTGAGTTATGTAGTGTTTGGACGTAAACTTAACAGTTGGGATGAATTTATATGAAGTCTCTCAAAATAGTGGGATCCATAAATATTTTAAAATAAGAAACATGAAAAGGCAGAACATTTGACTTGGAATTAGGAGGGAAGCAGCAAAGTTTTCTGTATGAGATAATAGTTTCTGAAATAGGAAATAGAAGATAAGTTCTTTTGCTATGTATTTATGTATACAATCAGTCCCCCAATAAGAAGGTGAAAGCTTTTAATTTTCAGTTTTATTCTTTTTAGTTGCCATTTATTGTGTACTTAATACCATATGCCAGAATTTAATGTCTAAAGTACATTATGTACATCTCCTTATATCCTCAAGTAAATGAAGACATAGATACTAATATTACTGTTTAACATAATGAGGAAACTGAAGCACAAAGAGGTTAAGTGACTTGACAAAGATTGCGCAGTCTGCTAGAAATAGATATTTAATTCAAAACAGAGAACTTAGATTTCTAAGCCATTTTTTAAAAACTCCCAGCCAATACTACATTCTGAAGTATTTCCAGAGTTGAGGTAGCCTCTTTGTATCACAAAGGATGATTGGATTTCGAATTCTGTATCCCTCAGCTTCAGTTCTCTTATCTTTAAAATGGGGGGCAATAATACTTGCTTTAAGAATAAAAATAAGGGATTTCTCTGGTGGTCCAGTAGCTAAAACTCTGCACTCCCAATGCAGGCGGCCACGGTTTGATCTCTTGTTGGGAAAGTAGATCCACATGCTGCAATTAAGTGTTCACATGCCACAACTAAAGATTCCCCATGCTACAACTAAAAAGATCCTGCGTACCTTACTAAGACCTGGCACAGCCAAATAAATCAAAAATAATAATTTAAAAAGTAAAAATAGAACAATGTATTTGGAAGAGCAGATGCATTTTTCTGGTTTTCCTTGGTGGCTCAGCAGTAAAGATACTGCCTGCAATGTAGGAAATGCAGGAGATGCAGGTTCGATCCCTGGGTTGGGAAGATCCCCTGGAGGAGGGAATGGCAACCCACTCCAGTATCTTGCCTGGAGAATTCCATGGAGAGAGGAGCCTGGTGGGCTGAAGTCACAAAAGGTCGGACATAACCAAAGCAACTGAGCACAAGCACATGCATTTTTCTAGTAACATTCATAGGACCTAAAAGTAGTGTGAGATTCACAAATATTTATTGACTTGAATATGATATAGAAACTATTTCATACTATTTTTATCCAAGTTTCAAGGGGATATTGAATAAAATTACACACATGGTGGCCTTACACATTTATGCTAAATCTGAAGTGAATGTAGTGAAACCACAGGTCAGGAATGCCAAAGATAATCCAAACCCCACCAAATTCAGTGAACTATATGAAAAGAACTGCTTTAAAAAAAAGATGAAATTATTTAATAATATGTATATATGAATAATGATATTTTTGGCTATGCTTTAAGCAAGGGTGTGTGTGCATATTCCAGGGATGAAATATTAATATATTTTTCAAACATTTCCTGTTTATGGCCACCTATTTATGCCCATCCCATAGCAGAAGTGTAGTATTTAAAGCCTGTTTCATATTTTAAGTCAAATGGAGTTTCATTACTATAAAATTTTTTATTACCTAATTTTGCCCAAACTACTAGACAAGTCTGAGCCTTGTAACATAAATTCAGCCTATTAATAGGTTAGCTTTCTCTTATAACAGGTGTTTGTTGTATAAACTGGAGCACAGTATACTTGACTTGATTCATAACCATGCCTTATGAGAAATGATGCAAGGTACCAGTAACATTTTTGCCAAGACACACACTCTTGTGTCTTGGGGGACACAAGAGTTTTGCATAGATATTTGAAGCATTGTCAAGTTACAAAGAGAATTTGGTTTTATGTGGCCACAAGGAGTAAAATTAGGATGGTGGATGGAAGCCACAGGATTACAGATTTTAGCTGAGTGCCAGAAAGAGTTTTCTAACAGTTTCAGCTCTCCAAAGATGCCTCAGGAAGTTGTAAATTACCAGCCTCCAATCTCTGGATGTGTTCAAGCAGAAGGGATTCTAGCAGCTATGGGAAAGTTGGCTCTTTGGTGCTTCAGGCAGGACTTCTGAGGAACGTCATGCCAAAGCCAGAAGCAGATGAAAAGCTTCTTCACTTTGCTCACTGTGGAAAAATCTTTGTTACAGATCTTACACACCCACTGGTAAAGCTTGCATTTCTTTTAGGTGTTTCAGTTAATATGGAAAACACGGTAACTAATCCAAAGAGCTGGTATTTGGTCTTGGCTATTGAATCTCTTGCCTTAGAATATAAATCCTTCACTAGTAAAAGTTTTCATCTCCTTTCATGAACTTTCCTGATCTATCCAATCTTTACATATTATTGTTCCTTAGAACTTGGCTTTTTACCTCTTTTTTTTCCTTTCAGACACCTTTATTTATTTTTTTTAATTAGTTTATTTTCTATTTTTTAACTTTACAATATTGTATTTGTTTTGCCATACACTGACATGAATCCACCATGGGTGTACATGTTTTCCCCTTCCAGAACCCCCCTTTCACCTCCCTCCCCATCCCATCCCTCTGGGTCATCCCGGTGCACCAGCCCCGAGCACCCTGTATCATGTATTTTACCTCTTTTCTGAATCGACCTTTTTACCACTGGTGAACTTAGACCTCCATGGCTTTGAACACTACCTATACCTGAAGACTTACATGTTCACATATTTTGAGTTTGAAACCTATATATCCCACTGTCTACTTGACATCAATATTTGGATATCTTAGAAGCATTTCAAACATTTTGCATCCCAAATCTATTTTCTAGTAATCCTCCAGTAATATTGTTTCTCTTTGTTTATCCATCTTAGGAAATGGTACTATTTAAACACTTAACGTAGGAAACATGGGAGTCCCTTTTGAAAGATTCTTCTCATTCATTATCCTCATAAAGGTTTTAGTTCCAGGTGAGATATGGAACTAAACACACACTCTTCATTCTGGCTTTCCCTTTAACACCTTCACCAGACCGCTGTGGTAGGCTTTTTTTTTTTTTTTTTTGATTGAAGAAACTGAATGTGTTTTAATCATGTTAATTTTCCTTCCATTGGTAAAGAAAAATACTAGGGTGAAATAAACTAATGAATTTAACAATGTTCATTTGATACGTTATAGCCACGCCTTCCGGGAAACAGGCTCACTCAGAAGGATGATGCAGATAGTGAAGTGCAGTTTATTACACCGGCGGGCCCAAGGCAGAGTATCCTCTTAGCCAAGGACCCCGACCAGCATTTGTGAAAATCTTTTATACCCCATGTATACGTGTCTGAACCCACCACCCAACTTCCTTGTGACTTACATAAACAAAGGAAAGGTAAATACAATCACAATAACTCCATCATTCATGTGTTATGTGTTCAAACAGTCAATAATCAATAAGCCTGAGGTTACATTCCAAACAGTCAATAATCAATAAGCCTGAGGTTACAGATAAGAATCTATGACCTGTCCGGAGGGGGTCTTATCCTTCTATTGTCATTTCCACAGGCACTAAGCACAGAGTTCAGAGTCCATTAGAGAGGTGGCCGAGCATAATCAGCACGAACAGGCCTAAGATGGAGTCCAGGCCCTATGAATCCCTTCCTCATTCCCCCCTCTTGATGCTCCTAGTTTCCGTAACAAGCATCATTCATTGAAATATATTGTACATTAACCCTCTGGCCACCCACATGAGAGAAGGCTATCAACCTCTGGGTTACAAAGTTCACAAGACATTGTAAGAAGCAGGGCCCACAAAGCAGGATGATTAGAACTATTATGACAACAGTAACAATAGTTTTCCACCAATCTCCCTTTACCCAGGACAGGACCGAAGTCCAAAAGGGAATATTTTCATCAGACATGGCTTTCACTTGATATTGCATATCTTCCAAGGCAGTAGATACATTTTTAGACAGGTCAGGGATGTATACACAACATTCGACTTTAATTATGGCGCAAGTCCCTCCTTGGGCTGCTGTGAGTATGTCTGCTGCTGCTGCTAAGTCACCTCAGTCGTGTCCGACTCTGTGTGACCCCATAGATGGCAGCCCAGCAGGCTCTGCCGTCCCTGGGATTCTCCAGGCAAGAACACCGGAGTGGGTTGCCATTGCCTTCTCCAATGCATGAAAGTGAAAGTGAAGTCGCTCAGTCGTGTCCGACTCTTAGCGACCCCGTGGACTGCAGCCTACCAGGCTCCTCCGTCCATGGGATTTTCCAGGCAAGAGTACTGGAGTGGGGTGCCATTGCCTTCTCCGTGTGGTAGGCTTTTAACTGCTTCCTCTGATTCTGCTTTACCCCTCGCCCACACATATCCTGCCCTTCCTTGCCTTCAGTTTATAGTTTATGACTTAGATCCAAGCATGATCTTTGCCCTTCTGCTGAGTTCTTCAGCTTTCTTTTTGATTTGCCCTCCCTCTCACTCATGGCATTTCATTTATTCTGTTTCTTGTCCTCAGATTCTCTCCCCAGCTTAGTGTCCTCTCTCCATTCTGTGTCTTCCTACTCACCCTTCAAACCTTAGTATAAATGTCACATAATCAATTCATTGTTTGCTAAACCCACAGTCTTAATCAGCTCCCTCTGTTATGGCCTCTCATTTATGTGCCTTTTTTTTTTTTTTTTACATAGTGCTGCTTAATATTATTAGCCTAATTCCTTATCTGTCTCTCTCAGTGCACTTTAAGCAATCTTGGTCTTTGTTCTAAGATCACCACCTTGCAAATAGTAAGTTATTTTTTTACAATTTCCGGTCAATGAAGTTTAGTGTATCCAAAAGGGAGAATTGTTGTTGGTGCTTCTTCTTGAGCACTGAGAGCTCTGTGGGGAACACTAAGTTAGACTTGGATTCAAATATTAGTTAATTGATTACTTGATGCGTATCTTTAATAAATATTTAAATATCTGAAGCCTCAGTTTACTCATTCAGAATATTACCTTTTATTGATTCTTGTAAAGATTAAGTGATTAAGGCAGGGCAGTATCTAGCATGGTCCCATGCACTGTACTGTCAAATTTTAGACACAGTGGTTCTTAAACTCTGTGTGTTAGGAAAACAGGCACATGCGTGGACACACACATACAAAAACTCAACAACACAGTGTCTAAATATTCCCCAGGATATGGTTATACTTTTCTTTACTTTCCAAATGACATCATCCAGATTATGATCCTAGATTGTTTGTCAGATTTTTTATATTGTACTCATAATTTCCTAAAATTAGTTTTAAGATATTAATTACACCTTTGGGCTTATGTTCCTTTTGCCTTCATCTTACCATGAAATATATGATAAATAAACATAAATCCTCCTCGGCTATGATTCTTTTCTATATTTCCAACTTAAGTAATTCTGTTTCCTTTGAAGAAAACCTTGGACATCAGGACTTATGTAGACTCTATGTTAACTAATAGAGTACAGATAAAGCAATGAGACATTCTAAGAGCTGGTAAATGGGGCTGTGTCACCATACAGAGGTTGATTTTTATAATTGTCACTGAATTGATGAATCAGGGATATTTTTTTAAAAATCGTTGTGGTGATGGCAACAAAAATGACAGAGAAGTGACTTCTAAAAATTCTTTCCTCCATGAAAGTAATGAAAACACTGGGGAAAATCATCAGAAACACCTTTTTTTAGCTTCTGGATATTAACCAAAGGTGTTCAACAATCTGAAGAGTGTTAATCCAAGAGAAACAGCTTTCTTGAATAACCTCAGTAAGAACATATTAGACTCTTTGGGATTTTAATTTTTCCTGTCCTCATTCCCTTCTTCATCTCTGAAACAGCCTTCAATAATCCACAATCATGGTGAAAAATAGCATCCTGGTAGTCACTGGAGGTAGCAGAACTTGATTGGAGCTACTTCAAAATCCCATTATCAGGAAGTTGCCATTATGTGACCTGCAGTGTTTCTCCAGAAGACTCCATTCACAAAGCCATCTTTGACCTGACTCAGAGTTTGATGGTGTGTCGATCCCTTTCTTCAGAAACATTTATCCAAAAACTAAGTAAATAAATAAAAATCAGATGCAGATGTTTAATATCTCGGGATGCCTGAGATGGTTGAATATAGTTGAATCAAACAATAGGTTAACAAAAAGCATAAAAGGAAAAGTTGAGGAATGAGATGTCCACAAGAAACTAAAAAATTCTGCTATATCTCTTTGAATATAGAAGGCTATGTGCATATATAGACCTATGCACATTCTTGTGGCTGTGTGGATCCTGAAGACCTGATATAATACTAAGGTCTCACCTCTGGCCAGTGTTAAGGCTCTATGTATACAGGAAATAAAGGCTAAGACAGAGTAAAAATTTTGACTGAGAATTGAGAGCATACCCCAGAATGCACCGAGTCCTTGACAAAGATGAGGAGACTTATTGCTTGTAGGCATTTGGGAAAATATGTGCACAATCATTATCTGAGCACTAAACAAAACACAGACACACACACACACACATATACATTTCAGTGGCTATATGTAGCAAAGAATACAGACTTGAAAGAATTCACAAACAACCATGCCAATAACAAACTGTAGCAACAGTATACACTGAGGAAGGAGAAAAATCTGATGTACAGAGCTGCAACATTACCTAATTTAAAATGATCACTTAAAAAAATTATAGGACATGTAAACACATGAGAAAGTATGATTCACACGCAGGAAAAAAAGAAGCATACAGAAACTGTCCCAGAAGAAATCTAGATTTTGCTTACAGTACAAAAATTTTAAGTCATATTTCAAGATATTCAGAGAATTATAGGAAACCGTTATAAAGTACTAAATGAAAGTATGAGAAGGGAGTTTCACTAAAGCATATAAAGAGAATCAAATTATTAAAAAATAGGAAGTCTAGAATGGGAAAGTAGAATAAGTGAAGTGAAAAATTCACTACATAGACTTAACCTTCAATTTGCAGACAAAGCAATAAATTTGAATGTAGATCAGATGAGATTATCCAATTTGAGAAACAGAAGGAAAAATGAATAAAAGAAGGTGAAGAGTCTGAGAGACTTGTGGTTTACCACTAGGTGTATCAATATATGCATTATATGAGGCTCAGAGGAAAAAAAGAGATGGGAATAGAAGTAATATTTGAAAAAATAATGACTGAAAATTCCCCAAATATGATGAATAATGTTAATATATCATCTAAGAAGCCAAATGAACCTTAATAGGATAAACTCAAAGAGATCCACAGCAGGATATATCACAATTGCACTTTTAAAAGCCAAAGAAAAACTTGAAAGCAGCAAGGAGGAGTGATTCATTATGGACAAAATACCTCAATATGGTGGACACTCATGTTCTCATTAGAAGTCACTGAGACAAGAATACAATAGAATGACATGTTCACTGTGCCAAAAGAAAGAAAAAGATACTGAGCCCAAAATTCTATACCCATCATAAATGTAAGAGAAAAACATTTCCAGGTAAACAAAAAGTGACAGGATTGCCACTAGCAAATCAGTCCTGAAAGAATTATAGGAAGACCCTAACGCTGACATGGAAGCACACTAGCAATAACTTGAATCCACAAGAAGAAAGGAAGAAAACCAGTGAAGGAAATAATGTGTTTAAATGTAAACATACAGTGTAAATGTATTTTTCTTTGTAACTTCTTTCTAAAAATCATATCTGATTGTAAAGATAATTGCATAAAGCAATGGTTATAAAATTGTGTTTATGAACATCAGTGTGTAGAGATGTAGCTTGCGTGACAGTAAATGAGGGGGAGGTAATACAAATATATGAGAGCAAAGATTTTATTTACTATTGAAATTAAGTTGAAATTAATCCAAACTAGATCATTATAAGCTTTAATTATAATCTCCAGGGCAACTGCTAAGAAAATAACACAAAAAATAGTAAAATAATTATATGGAAATGAAAACGATACATAGGGAAATAGATTTTTAACAAAAAATAAGGCATAATGGAGAAAGAGAAGAACAAAAAAGACTCAAGACCTATATAAAATAAATAGCAAAGTGGCAGGTACAAATTTTACTTACCATTAATTATGTTAACTGGAAGTAGGTTAGACACTCTAAGAAAAAGGCCAATTTGACAGAATATTTTTTATGTGATCCAAATACACAGTATTTGCAAGAGCCATACTTTAGATTCAAAGACAAAAATAGGTCGAAAGTAAAAGATTGGAAAAATACATACTAAGCAAATAGTAACCACAGGATAACTGGAGGTTTAGCAACAACTGTTTTTTCATTAAAATACCCTTCTTTAACAGCAGTTTTTTGCCTTTTAGTTTATTTTTCTTGATATTAATCTATATTGATATCATATTATTAAGCAATGATTACTAATTCCTGACCCAGGGATCGAACTTGGGTCTCCTGCATTGCAGACAGATTCTTCATCATCTGAGCTACCAGAGAATCCCAATTAACTGTTATGGTAAAGAGTAATTCTGTAATTAATATTAAATATATTAAATCACTTAACAAAAAAGCAATGTAATAATATTTATTATATGTTCAATTATCTGATAAGGATCTAGTATTCAGAATATATAAAGAAATTTTACAACTTAACTATTAAAAGTCAAATAACCCAGTCAAAAATGGATGAAGCATTTGAATAGATACTTCTTCAAAGATGTAGAAATGACCAGTAATCATAGGAAGGCATTTTCAAAATTATTAGACATCAGGAAAATATAAATAATGCAAGTCAAAACTACTACACTGAAATACCATTTTTAACCCATTAAGTTGGCTATAATAAGACAGAAAGGAATAACTATTGATGATGTGGTGGGGAAATCATACTCTCATACATTACTAATGAGAATGTAAAATAAAGCAGCTGATTTATAAGAGTTTGACAGTTCCTCAATAAAATTAAACATAAAGTTTCCTTATGACCCTATTTATATACACAAGAGAAATTAAAGTATATCTTCAAAATAATTGTACACAAATATTTATTGGCATTATTTACAGTAGCCAAAAGCAGAAACAACTCAAACGTTCATCAGTTAATGAGTGAAGAAAGGAATGTGGTATATGCAAACAGTGGAGTATTATTCAGTCCTAAAAGTGAATGAAGCAGCTATTTATGCTACAACTGGATGAACCTTGGAAATGTTATGGTAAGTAAAGAAGCCAGACACAAAAGGCTATATATGGTGTAGTTCCATTTATATGAAATGTTCATAATATGCAAGTCCATAGAGAAAGTGAGTAGACTAGTGTTTGCCAGAGACCAGGAGTCCATATGGGGTGTCAGGGGTACCAAATGGAGTTTTGGCAGCATAATCTTGTGAACATACTAAAACTTACTGAATTATACTCCTTAAAAGGGTAGATTTATGGCACAGGAATCTTGTCTCAATATTTTTAAAAAAGCACTAATAAACAAAAAGATGCTAATATGTATTTACTCTCTTTCCTGTGCCAGATACCATTACAGCTTTATCTCTTTGCTTCCCTCTGCACACGTTATGTAATATATGCTGAGTGTGAGTCTCAGGAAGGTGAAGTTTCATGGTTAAAGTCACATTAATCATTGTCGGAAATCACAGAAACATTTCCAGAATTCTGCTCCATTTGATTATTTGGCATGTTTAATAAAATGAGGTATCCTTAAAGTTGATAAATATTTAGCTAATACTTGATAAATTCAGTGAAAGGAAACAAGGAAATTTGCAAATGTTGACAATTTGGCCATGGATTGTATATATATTAAATAAACATGCATTGAGAATCTGCTCAAGTACAAGTGCCCCTATACATTTAACATATATTTGTTAGGATCAACAAGTGTCCAATGCTTTGGTCTTTGGAAGACCACACATCTGTGAGAACACACATCTGTTCTTCACAATCTACTGTTTGATATTTTCCATCCTCTATTGGTTGTATAGTCCCTAAGTCATGTCTGACTCTTTGCAACCCCATGGACTGTAGCCCACCAGTCTCATTTGAACATGGGATCCCATTCCCTTGTCCAGGGAATCTTCCCATCTCAGGGGTTGAACCCACGTCTCCTGAAAGTTTCCTGCATTGCAGGCAGATACTGAGCCACCAGAGAAGCCCATCCATCCTCTATTAGATACCAGGCAATATGCTGCACTGTGAGGCTACAGAGTTGAGTACATCTTCACAATTCTGAGAGATCTGATTTTCCACTTAAGAAAGAGTTTCAAAGAATGGAGGGAAGAGGCTTGGTGGCTGGAGCAAAGAATAGAGAAATTTGTCTTTCCTTTCTTTAGTAGTGGCTTCTGATAAAAAATCTTGCAAAGGTGATGACATGGTGTATTTCCCCAAGGTCTCCTTTATTTCTGTTGGATTTGTAATTCATATGTAGAAACATTTTGGCTTGTAGCTTTGCACAATTCAAAATAATTTATTAAAATATAAAAAAAAATGTCCATACACAGAAAGTAGTTTTCTATGAACAACATATCAACACTTTCAAAAGAAAATATGCAAGAGGATTATTGGTAGACATCTTGTGAATATCCAAGCCAGAATTTGTCAAGGACCCTTAGCCAATACCTAATTCTGAAAATATTGTGTCATCTTAAGTAGTTTCAGCTTTATATTTTGCTCGAGATATAATATGGTGGATGATTCCCTTGAGAGCCATTCTGAGCCATTATTTATATACTGACTCTGAATCACCAGTTCCCTTTCATTTTGAGTTCTTTCTTTCTCCTTAGGTATCATGAACTTCAAATTTGCTTGTGTTATAATTTGGCTGTTTCCTTGATCAGCTAAATTTTGTGCATTGTGTTCCAAATACTTTTTGAAAAGTCAGAAAATGGAAAATTTCCTTTATAGGTTTCAGCATACCCAAAGGGAAACAAATTATTTAGCCAATATGATCAACAACTACGTTTCCTAAAAGAAAAACTCATGTACAGTGAGTGTATCATTCAGAATGTTTTAGGCTGCAAATAAGAAAACATAATGACTCAAATTGAGTTAACAATAAAACAAGTTATTATATTAGAGAAAAAAACAAAAACAGGAGCTTTAAAGGTAAGGCAGGTTCTAGGCAAGGCACCAATAATGGTTTAATGATGTCATCAAGGCTCTAGGTTGTTCTGCTACCCTAGGCTGTGTCCTCATTCTAAGACTGGTTTCTCCAATGGTAGTAAGAAGGCTGCCAGCAGCATTTCGTTATGTGTGGTCTGAGCCAATTTAGGACACATATTAAACTCTCCAGCCTACATCCCTGCCAATTGCCAGGGGAATTCACGTGCTAATAATTTAGACTACTCTGGTTTTATCCTTGAACCTGAGGGAATCTTACCCTGAGTTACAGAATTTACACCTAAAGGAGAAGAAATCTGAATAGGTGATCAAAATCATTGCCACATATGTTTTGATTCCTCATCTGAAAATAGAGCAAAGGATTTAAAATTTCAACTGGTTGGGTTATAAGGTCTCCATATAGATGTGTAAAAAAAGAAACAGTTGAGCTTAAGCTTAGCTAAATTTAAGCTTAATACTAAATTTGGAGTCCAGGAGAGATCAGACTGAACCCACAGGGACATTGCCTTTTATAGCTTGCTTGAGAGGCATGATAGCATGATAATTTGGTGTATTTTGAAATCAAGGAGTTCAGGTATGCTTATATCCCTTACCATCTGCATAACTATGGGACAAGTATGTAAACCTCAGTTTTCATATCTGTAAAAACGGGGGAATTATGTCTCACTCATTAAGCTGATATCTGGTAAGTGTCAAACTGCTAGCACATAAAAAGTTTTCCCAGTTTTCACATTGGAAAACAGAACAAAAAATCAGTCATTATTCTATGAATCCTCTGGTAAGTGTAGTTGATGGTAGCCGAGCCTCCCTGTGCTTCATGTAAAAAAATTTCATAAGAAATTTACATGGTTCTCTTCTGAGAGGAATGCTTTCCATTGGAATCTTAAGAAATCTTTCCACTCTGCGCTGGCAAAAATCCACCAGGGGAATAGACTTTCTTCATATTACAGAGACAGTATGAACTGCTTCCAAACTCTTTAGCCTTTGCTGTAAAAATGTCATGGGAGAGTGCAGTGGAAGCCAAGGTCCATTTAAGAGGTAGACATCATAGTCACATACCTGAAAGCTTTACATCTCAGGTATCAATGAGAAGCAAAAAGAGGCCAGGTTTTCAATTACAGAACATATACTTTAAATAATATGCTTTGCAACATGAATCCAGGGATATGAACTATTAATTTTTCTTTCCTTATTCATTCAAATTAAAATAGCAATGAAGAAAAATATGTTTTGCTGTAGGTACAATAGAATAAAATATTTATATCTTGCAAATTATTTTGGTTTTGCTTATTCTTTTAAAATTTATTTTAATAAAACAGTTAGTTTGAAATATCCATGGTACTATTAATGAAGTATTATTATTTTTTAAAAATCCACACCCTCAAATCAGTTTCCAGACTCTGGAGATTAAGAAAGAGGTTAGCTTTACACAGTGGTTCGTCAGTTCTTTATTTATTTTGGAAACAGACTTTTGAATTAAGTCAAATAAAACTAGAGATTAGTAATTACTAAAAACTGATTTAAGCCATAGCCAATTTAAAAATTGGCAGCAATTTAAAATTGGTAGCAATTTAAAAATTTCTCTAACCTACCACCACATCAAAGCAATTTTACGTAAATGGTTTGCTTTTTTCTGTGGCACATTGAAAATGTACAGTTAAAGATGAAACTCCAGGAAGAAAGCATCCTATAATCTGATGGAAGGGGATGTTCACGCAGGTGTTGAAGAGCACAATCTCCTATTCCTCAAATGAACCTTGTGCACAGCTAATTGGAATTATAAGGATACATGTGGCACTGAAGTCATTGGCACCTGCTGTTTCCCATTCCACTCTGCAGATGTATTTTTCTTTTTACATAGAATTGCCCCATTCTGTCACCAGCACCACCTGCCTTTGGTAGTGAAATATTTTTATCCCCTTGCCCTCTATTTATCACTTAATAACACATATAAGAATATTAAAGATTGATTTTATAACTGCATAAATCAGCTAAAATGTGTTCTATAATTGAAAAACTGATGTCTATGTGTGTGTGTATATATATGTGTGTGAGTGATAGTTGCTCAGTCATGCCTGACTCTGCAACCCCATGGACTGTAGCCTGCCAGGCTCCTCTGTCCATGGCATTCTCCAGGGAAGATTACTGGAGTGGGTTGCTATTTCCTTCTGCAGGGGATCTTCCCAATCTAGGGATCCTACATTGCAGGAGAGACTTTACCATCTGAGCCACCAGGGAAGCCTATTATTAAGAGACATTTCAAGTATAAGGACAGGTCAGCTTAAAAAGTTTCAGCAGATACATGCTTGACTTTATCTTATAATCTATAGACAATACATTAGAATATGTAATGAATCCATATACCTTTTCCAAAGGAATACTCAAGACAGAAGTAGCAATAAAGTTATAAATGACAGTCATCAATCAGAGGAAATAATTTAGATGAAGCTTTTCTCTCTCGAAGAGATGGGGACTGGACAAGTGGTCAGGAAGGAAATACAATGTGCTTTTAACTTTGTATGAAAAGTAATGTTCAGTTCCACGTTGCTGAACATAGTTATGTTTTTGCCAAATAAATCCTCTACTTCAAATCACTGTCCAAATGCTTTATTAAGACTCTGCTTCTGGCCTTTGTTTTAACATCTGTTACTTTTATTGCCACCTCCTGATGCTGTCCTCTGAAGCTTCTACTTCTTTCCCACTGTCCCCTGAAGCCTCGATTGCCTTCCCGCTGTCCTTGGAAGTTGTATATGTACATATATGTGTAAATGTTTATGTGTATATATGTGTATATGTGCATATAATTGTGTTGAAGGGAAGTGAACTATATACAAAAGAAAACTGTAAATTTAAATAAAAAAGAATACCTATTGATACACGCTAAGCATAGGTGACACTTGAAAACATTACGCTAATGAAAGAAATCAGTCACGGGGGCCACATATTGTATGATGCCATTCATACAAAATATCCAGAATAGCAAACTGATAGAAACAGAAGGTGTGGTAGCTGTAGCCCAGAGCTAGGGGATAGATAGACGGCTATAGAGTGTGAGGTTTCTTTCTGGGGTAATGAAAATGTTCTAAATTTGATTGAAGGGAAGATTGTATGAATCTGTGACTTTACTAAAAGCAATTGAATCATACAGTATTAGAAGGTAGAAAATAAAACTTTTAAAAATTATTATTAATTAAAACTATGCGTATTAAAACTTTAAAAAGTTAAAAAAAAATTTGTGAAGGCAAAAGGTGAGATTCAATCTTCATAGATCAAAATTGAAACCTTTCCACTTAGGATAGGCCCAGGGGCCAACTAGCAATAGTTTCATCTATGGCTTTACTGATTTCCTTAGAAAACAGATACTGGTTTTGGTTATTTAGGGGTTTCAATAAGGCACACTCAGACAACTTGGAAATATAAAAATGTGGCTCTCTCACTGTCGTAAAGAACCCGCCTACCAATGCATGAGATGTAAGAGATGAGGTTTCCATCCCTGGGTCAGGAAGATCCCCTGGAGGAGGGCGTGGCAACCCACTCCAATATTCTTGCCTGGAGAATCCTATGAAGAGAGGAGCCTGGAGGGCTACAGTCCGTGGGGTCGCAAAGAGTTGGACACGAGTGAAGTGACTTAGCATGCAGGCACACAAGTACATCTAAAATGACAGAAATTGGGCAGAAAAAAATGAATGCAATTCAGTTTTTCTATGGACTCTCAAAAAATATTTATGCCAAGAGAGCAGTATGATTTTTGGACCAATGGCTCTGCAGGGGCTTCTTGATCATGTGAAGTTAGGACAGTGTAACCTAAAATTTCTAATCTGTATGTCTTGATGCTGTAACACGTAAAGTGATTCAGACAGTCGAGACGACTCACGTCATGGTGCTTGAGAATGGAAAAGCTAGGATTCAAGTCAAGATAATCTGACCCCTGACCTCATTTATTCTCATCTTTCAACCTCAGTTGATGGTCTCTGAATATTGGCAGTGTTATAGAGGCACATAGATTTGGGCTCTGAATCTGTCTTCCTCTATGACTTTTATATCTCAGAGACTACTCACTTTCCTATTTTATAAAAGCTAGACTTTTGCACTAGATAATTTTAAGTCTCTCCCAAGCCAAATAGATGAATTATTATTCAGAATCCTGTACAAAAGGGTTAAATTTCAGATATACAAATGCTTTTCATCAGCACTGGTTCAGACTGCCTTAAGGATTTAAGAAACACTTTCAAGTAATAAAGCCATTTAGACAGTTTAAATCTACATTTGGCAGCTATGAGCTTTTTCTACTGAGAATGCACTTTTTGTTGGAAACTGAACATTACAAAAATTCCTGAAGGGAGATCTTATCCAAGCTTATCTGATCGAAATGTGAAAGTGACAATACAAGGGAAAGCTGAATAATAATGTTTTGCTCTTAAGGAATGAAGGAATGATTAGAGACTGATTTGTAATGTAAGCCACAGAGGTTGTACCAAAGGAAAATTTACAAGGTCATTGCCTGGAGCTTGTATACGAAATTTATTCTGGTACACAATCCTGTCTGATCCATGGGCAGATCCTGCTGAACAGTAGATGAATTCCTGAGTAACTTGCTTTAACCTCAGTTGAAAACCTTTCTAATTTCTACTTGATGCATGTGTTGCATTTCTGAATTTAAAAAGAAAATATAGGAGCTATCTCCTACAGAATTTCATTTCGTTATTTTTTGTAAAGAATAAAGAACTTCTATGTTGACATAGCCTCAATGGTCCGTAAGGGAATTTGAAACAATTCTGGTAGGAAAACGGTGGTATCAAATTTGTTAAAACATACCTTTGCTGTGATCACTTTGCACTTTTTATTGAAACAGCACGATAGCATTTGCTCCACAGAGTGCTGTCAGTGATAGCTTGTTTAGATACTAGTAATAATTTACTGAATGCTGACCAAGTATGTATATATATATATATATAAATTCATTTCAACTTTTCTTTTCTCTCATAGATTTTGTTTAATAAATGGGAAGGAATTCAATGCAATGCTTGTCTGTTGTATATAAAATGAGATTACTCTTACTCAAATGGTCTGCATATGTGAGAGAATCCAACTGACCCTCCTAAATCCGAGAAAAGTAAAAGAATTTGGCACACTGAGGGGTTTAGCTTCATTGTTTTCTCAAATTTTACTGCTAAAAATCCCCACATAGGTCTGTTTGGGGAGTTTAATTGTACTGGATTCTGAGTGAGGGTAAAACCCATCCACTAGGTTCCTTTTCATGAGTTCGTGAACCTGAGTTTAAAAGAAGGGGTGCTTTGTGCCATTTTGAGCTGCCATGCAAAACCAAACCAGAAAGATGTTTCCTCTGAACAATTCAAGCCTCCAGAGCTACCACAGAGGAAAAACACTGTCCAATTTGTCTCATGAAAGAGTGCACAGGCCTCAAGGGAGTGTGAAGACTGCTCAAATCCATACCCCTTAATGGCTTTTTATTCCACTTTTCAGTCCTGAAACTGTGTGATAACTTACCCAGAAATTCTTCTTATGGAATCTGTCTTTACATTGGAACAACTTGGCAGTATATGTACAGCATCTGGAAGAAAGGTCTTTTCTGAGGATGTACAAAGAGGCATAGGGTGTGTGGATCTCTGATTAGACAAGGTGAACAGGAGCAGAATGTAAGAGGAATGGAAGAGAACTCAACATAAATCAAAGAAAGTCATTTGACCTAACTTTACACTCCAATAGAAAATGGAAAATAGTGGGAAGATGGAGATTTCACAGTAAAGTATGGTAAAAGAATTCTACTTAAATTGCAGCTACAGCCATGGCTGTTAACTTCTTATGATGACGTTGGCAGAATGTAAAATGTCCTCATATTCCCATGCTGTGGCAACTCTGATATTTCTAATGCTTCCTGTATTCCCTATGGAAATTTCCATAGAAACTGGAAGGCACATTTTTAGAAACAGGTAAATTAATAATATTCCATTTTGAGTCAGCAGGTGCTGCAGAAGAAATGACAACATATTTGTGAAATCAGTCCTTCTTCAAAAGAGTTTAGCATAGATGTGAAATATATGAAATTCCATTACTTAGGAGCAGGAGTACTACTCACAGAAATTACTGGCTTTACATCATGACTTAATGTTTTACAAAAGTCTCATGTTCATTATTTAAGTTTTTTTAGTCTAATGCTCATTATTTCATGTGTTTTCATCGTCTCCATTTTACAGAAGTGTAAATTGAGATTTGGGGAAGTGACTCAGCTCCATGTCTACACCAATATTTTGCCTTCTATCAGCTTTGCTGATAGTGTACAAATGACTGTAGAATGTGGAACTGGATTCAAATTTCGCTTAATAAAATCATTCTTTACCAAGACTAATAAACAACTAAGTGCAGGGACTTCTCTGGCAGTCCACTGGCTAAGACTTTGAATTCCAGTGCAGGAGGCAAGGGTTTGATTCCTGATTAGGGAGCTAAGATCCCTCGCAGCCAAAAAACCAAACATAAGACACAACCAGTGCTGTAACATAGTCAATCAAGACTTTAAAAATGGTCTACATAAAAAATCTTAAAACAACTAAGTACACAAACAAAATTTAAAAATTCTAAAGGCAACTAGGAAGCAAAATAGGATCACCAATATAGAAAAAGCTATTTGTTTTAGAGCAGCACTGTATGATTTGTGAAATGTGAAAAGAGTATTCTGAAACTTTTTGTTAATTTTTTTTCATAGTGAAAGAAACAGGATCACGTTTGTGATGGATAGGTTCCAGGTGCGCCACTACATCAAGTAATTCTTTTTTAGAAATATTTATTTATTTATTTTTATTTCATCATAATAAATATTTCATTTATTTTTGTTTTATTTTCATGGCTGCTGGTGGGTCTTTGTGGCTGCACACAGGCTTTCTCTAGTTGTGGCGAGTGGCGTCTACTCTCTAGTTGCAGTGCACTGGCTTCTCATGGCTGTACTTCTCTTCTTGCAGAGCACGGGCTCTAGGGCACATGGGCTCCTTGTAGCACATGGGCTCAGTAGTTGAGTCTCCCGGGATCTGGAGTGCAGTTTCAATAGCTGTGGGGTATAGGTTTCGTGGGTCTACAGTATGTGGGATCTTTCTGGACCAAGGATCGAACTGGTGTCCATTTCCTTGCATTCTTAACAACTGAACCACCATGGAAGCCCTCAAGTAATTTTTCTATCACTGTGTGAATTATTGTGCAGGAGATTGTGATATTTATGTTATCAGTAGAAATTCAAGTAACTGTTGTCTTTCTAGAGAGTGTTTAAAATTTCAAGTGTTTTTGCAACGTTTTGGTCAAGGAAATTTGTAACATGCATCTCTGAAGAAATTTAGCTTTCCTATTATTTCTAAGTAAGTATTTTTGCACATGTAAAAACTCATTTCCAAACAAGTCTGATTATTTCAGAAACCAATGAGCAGAATTCTGGAAAAATGGTGTCAAACGGGACATCTTTTTCTGAAAGTCTCTAACTCCCCACATAAAGACAGATTGCTGCAATGTATACCAAAACCAAAAACCCATGACAGCATTTGTAACAAGAAGACCAGATGAAAGGTATCTCACACATTTCAAAATGCACTTGAGTGAGGATGGCCATAAATAGCTATGGGATGTGCATGGTGATGATGGGACAGAGAGAAGCCATGTGGTGTCTAACAGTCATGAGAACCGTAAGAACAGAGAGCCCCCGAAGAACCAGCTGTATGCAGGAGGGTCAACATGTGAACAGCAGCTGACACCAATGGGTTTTGTCCTCTTGTGTAAAGGATAAATATAAAGGACAGAAGAGCCTAGAGCACTCATGGATCTTCCAAACTTACCTTCCAGGGTTCCTATCCAGGATAGGACCTCAGACTAAAGAGAAGCTACCATGCATGGATCTAAATTGAGCAGAACAGGCACAATAGAGAAAAGAATAGAGAAAGTCTAGATCAGAGCCAGGAAATCCCAAAAAGTGAGCTGTCATATTTTTGAACACAGTGTACATACAATGGATGAGCAAGCTCTGTGACTTTAGAAATGATGCCCTGAGCTGTGTCTCCTTAGAAAGGTTCACATCAACAAGTTTCACAAAAAATATGTGTAACAAATACTATTTTGAAGCCAAATACCATTCAGTGAAATTTGCTTAATCATGTCTGACTCTTTGCAACCCCATGAACTATATAGTCCATTGAATTCTCCAGGCCAGAATACTGGAGTGGGTAGCCTTTCCCTTCTCCAGCAGATCTTCCCAACCCAGGGATTGAACCCAAGTCTCCTGCACTGCAGGCAGATTCTTTACCAGCTGAGCCATCAGGGAAGCCCAAATATCATTCAAAGTTATTGTAATAAAAAAAAGTAATAAGGAGCAAAATAACTTCCTTACAAATGATCAAATATGCTGGAAATAAATGTCCACAAAGAGTTTTTAGTGCAACATGCTATTTAATAATAAGGTAGAAGGCATTAAGGAAATGATACAAGGATTTCTATCAAGATTTTTCTAAATGTTTCTATTTTTCTAAAGTTATCAGGCAATGTATATGTGGCAAATCACAAATGAATGAGGAGGAGATTGGGGACTGCATATAAAAAATGGTTTTAATTTTTCCTGGGAATTTGATTGGCAGCAGTGATGTTAACATTATATTTTAAAATGATTATGTGTGTAATGTGAAAAAACTGAGTACCTATAAAGTATTCTACTTCTGCCATTCTCTGTCCATATAAACCATGGTCTGCATTACCAGTGTAGAAGAAGGTAGCAATAGCTGTATGATATTAAGAGATATAGTGAGATATTGTAGCTTTGTGTTTTAAATAGAGGAATTTGGATAAGAACTTGATGATGGGAAATATTGAAGGCAAAAGGAGAAAGGGATGACAGAGGATTAGGTAATTAGATAACATCACCAGCTCAGTGGACATGAATTTGAGCAAACTCCAGGAGATAATGGAGGACAGAGGAGCCTGGTGTCTTGGGGTGGCAAAGTCCATGGGGTGGCAAAGAGTCAGACACAACTTAGTGATTGAACAACAGAAACAGTTACATCAACTCAATATATATTTTTAATTTAATAACAAAATAATGCTTTTATATTATATATATGCACACATATACATATACACCTACATGGTATTCCCCGGTAGCTCAGTGGTAAAGAATCTGCCTGGCAATTCAGGAGACATGGGTTAGATACCTGGGTTGGGAAGATCCCCTGGAAGAGTGCATGGCAATCCACTCCAGTATTTTTGCCTGGAGAATCCCATGGACAGAGGAGTCTGGTGGGCTACGGTTCATAGGGTCACAAAAAGTGAAGTGACTTAGCATGCATGCACATATGTATATATATAAAGACATGTCTTTATATGCCTTTATCTTATTTGATTCTGAAAGAGATCTGAAACCTTGATTAACCCTGTAACATTAAGCATATTAAGTATCCAGACTGTGATTTTTAGAGTACTATTTCTTACTCTAAGAAACCAAGACTTTGTTTGGGTAAATGGCTAATTCCAGGTTTCAGGCAGGAAATATACAAGATGAATGAGGAAGATATTAAAAACTACCAGAGTATGTCAAATATACTTGGGAGTGTGTTGTTAAAGGCTCCCCCTGACCAAAGATGAGATTGTTTGGGCTTTAAAAAGGGTAATATTGCAACCGATCAAAACATATTCAGTCTATTTCAACTCATTAATTCATAGTGTGTGTGTGTGCGTGTGTGCATGCATATGTGAATTAACTTCTTTCAAAGGATGAAAAAGAATCAGTTATTTATCTTTAAAGTTGGGAAATAGAAATAATTAAGGATTTATTCTACTTTTGTATAAAAAGTTTATCATTGGCTAACCAAATAAAAGATGAGAAGAATTTTTAAATAAAATATCCCTATTATGAAAAAAAATAGAATATCACCACTTTGCATTCCCCAGTGAATTATTAGATTTAGACTTTGAGCATCAGCGGACACTAACATTACACAGAGGTACACCAATTATGTACCTGCTTGCATATGATCTTTTTAAAATAGAGATATAATCCACATACCAAAAAATTACATCCTTTTAAAATGTATAATTTAGTGGTGTTTAGTATATTTGTGAAGTTGAGAATCATTGTAATTTTATCATTCCAGAACGTTTTATCACCCTAAGAAGAAAGTTACTATCCATAAGTAGTCATTCCTCATTCCCTCCCCAACTGCTTGCAGTCAGTAATCTGTATTCTGTTCCAAGAGATTTACTTGTTTTGGACATTTCATTTAAATGGAATCATACAACATGTGGTTTTAGTTACTGGCTTGTTTCATTTAGCATAAATGTTTTCTAAATTTATCCATTTTGTAGTGTTTGCTGCTGCTGCTAAGTCGCTTCAGTTGTGTCCGACTCTGTGCGACGCCATAGACGGCAGCCCACCAGGCTCCGCTGTCCCTGGGATTCTCCAGGCAAGAACACTGGAGTGGGTTGCCATTTCCTTCTCCAATGCATGAAAGGGAAAAGTGAAAGTGAAGCCGCTCAGTCGTGTCTGACTCTTAGCGACCCTATGGACTGCAGCCTACCAGGGACTGCAGCCTACCAGGCTCCTCCGTCCATGGGATTTTCCAGACAAGAGTACTGGAGTGGGTTGCCATTGCCTTCTCCAGTGTTTATCCATGTGCTATTCCTTTTTGTTGTTGAATAGTATTCCATTATGTATTGAATTTGGTTTATCCATTCCTCAGTTGATGGATATAGGTTTGTTTCTACTTTTTTGGCTATTGTGAATAATTATAAACATTTTGTGTGTGTGTATTTGTGTAGACATATGTTTTTCATTCTTTTGAGTATATACATAGGAATGGAAATACTGGGTCATATGGATAATCTGTTTAACTTTACTGAGGAACAGCAGAACTATTCCCAGAGTGACTGCCTATAATCTTTCTGAAATAACTCTGATCAAGTCCCTTGATTCACCTGCTAATTTTCAAGAAGTGCAAAAGATGGAAGAACTTGTTGATATGCACCATAATAGTACAGATGGCAAAGCCCAGTCTGTGAGAAAATACAAGTTAAGTGACTTGGGCTCATTAACAGATAAATTCTAAGGAAAGGAAAGGGATAGAGCACATACTTATAAATCAAGAGACTTAGAAGACATATGAAGCTTGAAAAAAAAAAAGAGCAAGAGTGCAGAATATATAGCATGCCTAAAGATGATAAATGAAAACAACACGTTTAATGAGTTGAGATTGTCTGTACAGTTCATTGGTCTAAATAAGTTTCTAAGAGTTTTTGATATGTTTTGAATATATATATTTTTTTTTACTTCTGCATCTTTGTTATTTGAGTTATTTAGCTGAAGGTGTCTTTTAGCCACTGTTATATATTTTCTTATTTATATGTATTTATATTTTCTTGTAACTTCAAAGTAACCAGTTTTTTGAACCCAATTCTATATGTCTGTGTTCACATTACTCTCAAAAACAATGACATGAAATCATTTCTGATATGATTGGCTAAGGAAATTCCATGCATTAGAGACATTCTCTACATCCCCAAACCACAAATAATGATGACATGTCACAGAATCAACCTGTAGAAGAAACAGGGAAAGATTTTAAGTGAGTGATTTTTTAAAAGGGATTCTGTTTATATCTGGAGATTTTAACATCATTAGGAGAAGCAAATTAAAAAGAAAAAAAAGTTAAAAAAACTCAACCATGTGTGAAAAGACAACTTTAGAATTTCCAGATTTTAAAGCCTAGCTCTGACTGAGGACAAAAGAGAAAAAATTTTCTTCCAGATAATGACACTTGACCGAGTCTTTCTTTCTCATTCTAGGCTTTAAACCACTGCTGATCTCTAAGCTGGTTTCCTCTGTGACAGCTGAAGAGAGAGCAAATTCACCACATTTTGGGTATAGCAGCTCATAGGTACTGTAATTGAGATGCATCAAAGAGATACAGCAAAGTCATAAAAGAGAGTATGTTCCCATTTTCAAAGCGAGGTGTGAGGTAAGGGAGCTGGCTGTATTGAAAGAGTCTGACAGTTTCTGATTTTGGGGATACTATGCATGACGTTGGAATAGGTAATGCTGTTTCCTCTTTCCATCCATGCAGTGCACACCGAGTGTCTGTGAAAGCGTGTTGACTGAAGGGCTGATTAGCATGGCACAATCAAGTCTGTTAGTAGACTTGTACCACAGAAATTCTCTGATCTCTGGAGAACTTAACAAACTTGAAGTATTGCCTTTCAAAACAACACTTTAAAGATGAGAGAGAAAAGAAGGATTCGGAGGTTACAGAGAGGAAATAGCCCTGGCACAATGCCATCCATATTTCACTCTTAGCTTTCCCTGCAAATGATGCTAATATAGACTCTGGGCTAAATTCTAGATTTGTTTTGCATCTGAGCCCTTTAGGGGTCTCTACTGTCGGATGTTACGTGCCATCTGCAGCTCCTAGCTTTGTGTGGTATATTTGCATCAGTGGTGGTCCCATTTACTCATCTGCTTTTTTGTGTACCTGGTTACTGAGTTTAGTTCTGGAATCTCCAGCACTGTTTGGTCTTCTGACTAACTTTGGGGAATAGAATGAGCAAAAGAGACAGTTCCCTAGTATTACTAACTTTAATTTTCAAAAAGCTTGCTTGGTACTTCCCTGGTGGTCCAGTGGCTAAGACTCCACACTCCCAATTCAGGGGACCTAGGTTAAATCCCTGGTCAGGGAACTAGATCCCACATGCCACCATTAAAGATCCCACCTGCCACATTGGAGATCAAAGATCCCATGTGCCACACCTAAGACCTGGCACAGATAAATAAATAAATGAATATATATATATATATATATATTTTTTTTTTTAAAGAAAAATATCTTGCTTCTGTTTACTTTCTTTCTCTTCTGATCTTTCCAAGAGAAATACGTTGTTCCCAGTGGAGGGTGAGAGGTATGTAGAACAGAGACCCTAGTTAATCCACTGATACACAAACAATCCTTGCCAATATAAGAACTGTGCAGCATTGATTGAATGAACCCCACATATGCCTAAGAAATAATTCTTTACTAGTTTATACCACTAAGTTTTACGATGGTTTGTTGCATAACGATAACTAACTGATCCATTGCTCTCTCAAGCATGCTGGCTTTAATTCAAAATGTTCCTTTTGCCTGGTAAGTTCCTTCTGTGGTCTCCTTCACTGTACTCATGTGTGTGCAAATACCACTATGCATCATATCTTACCTGAGACATCACTTCTTCCTGGAAGCTTCTGTATCTGCCAAGAGCATATTAGATACTCCTTCTTTTTCTCTTATAACCTCTTTAACTTGTTTCTATCATTCCTGGTCAAGATAGTTAAGAAAGCAGGCCATTGGGTTAGATAACTTGGGTTTACAGATTTAATTCATAATTCGGGTGCTTTGTAGATGTATGACACATTCTTTAAATGGCAGTTTTCTTGCTTTATAATGGGAATAATACCTAACATTGGGACAGAATTCTGTGAAGCTTGAATTATATGATATATGTAAAATGCTAAGTACAGAGTCCTATATAGAGTAAAGCATTCACTAATTCTTGGGTGTAATTGTTATTACCATATGTGTAATATCCTGTTTATACCTAAAGCTCTGGCAGTCTTAACTTATCCCAATCTAGAAAGAGAAGCATCTCTTAATTATTTGGCTACCCCAGGGTATAGTTCATATATATGGGATAGGTTAAATATTTGATTCATCCTCCCCACCCATCCCCACATTTACTTTTTTACTAGTTTTTGAATTAACAAGTAGGTTCACTATCATTCTTCTCTAAAGGGAAAAAAGACAGAGTTTTCTTCCTTTTTATTATTTTGAATTCAAGGATTGTAAAATACTCAATGCGTTTCAATCATTGCAGTTACTATGTTCGATTTCCTCATCTTTAGCCATAGGAAGGTTCTGAGTTCTTTGGCATGAACTCATTACTTTTGATAATTCTCTTCGTTTCTGGTTTAGATGTCCACCAGATCTATCTTGTACATTTTCTACCCCAGCTATTTCTCTAAAGTTCCCCAAATCCATTTATGAAAATGGTAGAGACCATACTCCAAGTGTCAAGAGTCTTCTCAATTGACCATTGATTCTAAGCCTTGATAGTGGACAGAGTTAGAAACTTTTTTAAAGATACATGTCAAGCAAATTTGAAATTCATCTTAAGTGTACCCTTTGTATTACAAGTTCATCAGAGTACCTACTAATTTTTCCCATCTAGTCTAATCATAATGTCAGACTTTGCAAGGGCAATCTTTTTTTTAATTTCAAATACCTTGATCAGTTGTTTATAATAGATGAGACACCTAAATACAGACTGATATGACTTCTAAAGTAAAGTAGAGAGTGAGTGTCATGGGATAACAAATCAGAGAAAAAAAACTCACCTTGTCTGAATGATGGCATGCCCTTGGTTAAATTGTTCCTAAATCTCTTTTTCATTTAAGAGCCCTTAGACAGGCAACTTTATTTTCATAGATTGCCTTTTATTTCAACTCTACATCTGAGTAGTTATTATTTATTCAGCTTAAATCCCACTGTTTCTAAGGATTGTCCCCCAAGTCTAAATTGTATTCTTATGTCAGACAGTCTTATGAACACCTTCAGCTTTTCTTTAACACCTCCTATTGCAGTTGGTAATAATATATTTGTGATAGTGTTCAAGAACTGTCTCCTACATTAAATTTTAAGTGCATATAATCAAGTAATATGTTTGTTTATTACTTTTTCCTCAGTACCTGGCAAAATGAATAAAGGAAGATGAAATTCATTATTCATCCTAATGACTAAGCCTAAGGTTCTTTAATAATATCTAGCACAGTTCAGATTTAATTGCATAATAAAGAAAACTATTTTAAGATTCTTTGTAGCTCCCTGTAAAGTCTACTAGGCATGTTGCCTCACCTTTTTGTTTCTTTGTTGGCCAAGATTTGCTTTCTTTTTTATCTTCTCTACAATTTTCATTCAATCAAATAGAAAGGTGTCTCACCCCCACTTGTTGGACTTGGTGATCATGCTAATTTCTCTCTCACTGCATTCAGTTGAGATATGGGTAGGTATTGCCAAGGGGTATTTGTGTTAAACTCTTCTGAAAATGTTGCCCTTAGGTGATTGCTTCTAGCACTGGCCAAGACCTGGCTTCACCATAGCCTCTTTAAACTCCCAATTTTACCAACTTAACCATGTGGCAACTGACATACAGGCAATATTGAGAATCTGAGAAAACTGTAGAAGAAAGTCATTATCTTCCATCTGTTCTGAATTCTCATTTTATATTACTGAAATATAGAGAACAGCTAATCATGATATAGTCACGCTGGTGTGTAAAAGTTCACTGATATGAACTATATGTGAAATCCTCCTTAAGTGTCTTCTGTGTCCAGTTACTTACCTTCTATTTGTAAATTAATTTAAGCAGACTATCTCTGATTCAAGTAATTATCCTCAGAAATGTAGTATATCCACATCAATTTACTTTGTTTTGTTTTTTGAAGGTGTGGTCATTATTAAATTATAAAATCAACTGGTGGGTACTTAGAAAGTTTAAAAGAACATCACGTAAGACATTTGAGATATCTGCATATGTTTAAGCCTCTAATTCTATGTATATGTATATGTATATGCATGTATGTATAAATGAATGGACTTCCCTGGTGGCTCAGATGGTAAAGAATCTGCCTGCAATGCAAGAGACCTGGGTTTAATCACTGGATCGGGAAGATATCCTAGAGAAGGGAATGGCTACCACTCCAGCATTCTTGCCTGGAGAATTCCATGGACAGAAGAGTCTGCCAGGCTATAATCCTTGGGATCACAGAGAGTCAGACATAACTGAATGAGTAACTCCTTCACTTTCAGCCTTATTGTGAGACAGAATAAACATTCCCATTTATAGGTCACATAGTAAAAGCCATCCATTAGATGTTAATTATATCTGTATAGATAAAAAACTCACCCCTCACCACTCCCTTCTTTGTGTTTATAGCAAATATATTTACCTGAGTCTTGAAGAATAGAAAGAGATGATATCTTTTTTGAGGAGATGATATCTTCGATGTCATGAAATATATTCACTGAAAATAACAACCTGTAGATATAGGTTTTTCGTGGGGTTGAACTTCCTATTTTTGGAGTAAACTTGATTGGTCAAAACTTATTAGGATAATGACATTCTCTTGTCTTAGTCAGTAGATCAGAAAACTAAAGCCTGAGTGGTTTTTGTTTTTGGCTACATTGAGTCTTAGTTGTGGCATATGGAATCTTCTTTGCAGCACACAGGCTTCTCTAGCTGTAGTGAGCAGGTTCTAAAGCATGTGGACTCAGTAGTAGCAGTGTGCAGGCTTTAGTTGCCTGACTGGGGGGTCAAACCCATGTCCCTTTCATTGGAAGGTGAATTCTTAACCATTGACCCACCAGGGAAATCCCAAGCCTGAGTTTTATTCAGACCTGAATCAGGCATTCCCCCTGGTGCTATGATCTTAT
Source organism: Giraffa tippelskirchi (assembly GCF_054371585.1). Lineage (NCBI taxonomy): Eukaryota > Metazoa > Chordata > Mammalia > Artiodactyla > Giraffidae > Giraffa > Giraffa tippelskirchi. The sequence goes on along the minus strand of NC_137283.1, from coordinate 19,451,701 downwards.
TGGCAGGAAGTTCAGTGCTTCTGTTTAAAGGTTGTGGGGATTGACCTATTCTCTCCAACTGCATATGAAACACCAAAGAATACAAACACACTTGCTGCTAGAAATCGTCTTACTCATGAATGGGTCTGTTAAGGATGAAGCCTACATTATGAGGGGCAGTACAGCAAGCCAGGCCCTCAATGACATGGTTTAACTGCCTTCACTGTCCCCTGATCTGTTCTAGTTCTGGACTGCCAATTTGAGCCAACCCCAAAATATTGATTTACTTTCCCAAGAGTGACAGCTCTATCTAGACAAACCTCTTTCTAAAGTTGGTAGGTTTTAATGCCTCCAAGGGACTGCATCTTCTTTGTTTCTTCATTTGGCTTATATCCCAAATTCATGTTACACCTTCAAGTTATTTATGCACTTTGGACTACTATCAGTGTATGATTTCTGACTTCATACCTCTCTCAATAGCCATTTATAATTATAATTTTACAGCCTCAGCTATGGTAAATCAACACCAGTTCATTAATGTTATAGTCCAATTACTGAGCAAGTCCACTGACAGTCATTAGTACAAATTTACAACAAATAGGAAAGCCAGGAATATTGAACATTTCCCCATAGGTACTATATTAATGATACCCAAATTTATCTCTAATCGTTAGATACTTGTAGACTGTAAATCCTTCCAGCCCATCTTGGGCACATTTGGGATTTAATTCTATTAAGGTTATTTGGAAACAGAAGGAATATAAGGTCGTTTCTGATTTCCTATTTGTCTTAGCACAACACTGACTTGGCCTTAATGTTGACTGCTGTCAACTTTATTTCTCTAAGTAATAGACCCTGATGTTGACAGAATCAGTGGGTTATTTTTCTCCACTGAGCAGCTGTCTCTCAGCTATCTTTAGAAACAGACGCATTTCTTAAAATATTGGTGGTGAAGTAGAATTCCATATAACTAGGAAGGAAAGTTATGACCAACCTAGACAGCATATTAAAAAGCAGAGACATTACTTTGCCAACAAAGGTCTGTCTAGTCAAGGCTATGGTTTTTCCAGTAGTCATGTATGGATGTGAGAATTTGACTGTAAAGAAAGCTGAGTGCCGAAGAATTGATGCTTTTGAACTGTGGTATTGGAGAAGACTCTTGAGGGTTCCTTGGACTCCAAGGAGATCAAATCTGTCTATCCTAAAGAAGATCAGTCCTGGGTGTTCACTGGAAGGACTGATGTTGAAGCTTAAACTCCAATACTTTGGCCGCCTGATGCAAAGAGCTGATTCATTTGAAAAGACCTTGATGCTGGGAAAGTTTGAGGGCAGGAGGAGAAGGGGACGACAGAGGATGAGATGGTTGGATGGCATCACCGACTGAATGGACATGAGCTTGGGTAAACTCTGGGAGTTGATGATGGACAAGGCATGCTGCAGTCCGTGGGGTTGCAAAGAGTTGGACATGACTGAGCGACTGAAGTGAACTGAACTGAATCCAATTTTGCCTTTAACTTATGTAAGTTGAGTTCCTATAGCTACAGAATATTAGGCCCTAGCTACCAAATTTGAGAAAGAAACTTTCCAGGGAAACTTGAGTTTATTAGAAAACTAAAACCTCCAACAATTTAAGGCTTTAGACCAATTCCCAGCTTCCAAACTCCAGCTTTTTTTTTTTAAGACCCCACTGCAAGGCTTCCCAGGTGGCGGCGCTAGTGGTAAAGAACCTGCCTGCCAATGCAGGAGACATGAGACGTGGGTTCCATCTCTGAGTTGGAAAGATCCTCCGGAGAAGGGCATGGCAACCCCAATCCAGTCTTGCCTGGAGAATCCCATGGACAGAGGAGCCTGGTGGGCTACAGTCCATGGGGTCACAAAAGAGTGGGACATGACTGAAGCGACTTGGCACTCACTCTCCACTGCAAGTTCCTAAGATGTTAAGCTTCTCTAAGTTAATGTTTCAAAGCTGCCACACCAGTCTTTTCTGGGTTTCTAGAAAAGAAAAGAAGCCACTCCCACCAAGGACTAGCTTAAGAGAGTACCAATCCATAAGAATTTGCTTTCTCAGAATCTTCCCCACAAAGACTTTAATTCCATTTCTTTAAGGATTTTATGAGTCAGTGTCGTAGGAAAAGAGATAGCAATATAGGAGAAAAAGATGATTTAAAAAATAAAAATCAAGAAGGAACTGTTGATACTCATTGTATAAGTAGCCAACATAGTGTAAAAAAAGAGCACTGGTTTTGAAATCTCATAGATCTGGGTAAATCTGTTACCAGATTCTTAATTATATAATTCAATTGCTTTTGCAGCTTTAGTTAGTTTATGTGTAAAATTATAATGCCCACTGGGAGATTTTTGTGAGGATTAGTAATATGAGATGCCTAGAACTATTGAGTGTTCAATTCACGGAGTTATTTTTGAGTTTGATCATAGAGGCCAGCTATCTGTCTTAAGTGGTCTCTAGAAGCCTTGCTATATTGCTGAAGGCAGGGTCATCAGCCTTCCCTTCTCTGTAAGGTGTAGATAAGTAATTGATTAGGGTACAGCAGTAGTGTAAATGAAGGGTCATTCAAGTGTTCAGCAACAGATAACTGCTAAGTTGGGATATAATTGGTTTCTGAAGAGTACTTCAAAGTTCATTTTTTGGGTTCACCTGTCTCAGTTCATGCAGCTTGCCCTTGAATACAAACATCTTGTCACACAGTTCTCTTCCAATGTGATCAAGTAATTACTTTCTTACAGTGAGAATGAAGTTCTTTTTGAAAAGATAGTGGATGCTTTTTTCTTATAACTACTGATTGTATTGGTCTAACACCCATCCACTCAACTTGGTTTTGGCATCAGTAAAAATTGTCAAGATAGCTTTTCATAGGATATTCTCCTTAAAACTAGTTCAATGAGTCATTAAATGATCTGGTATCTAGGTTTGGGAAATACTGGGTTAAACCAATTTCTTTAATTAAGTACTTTTCAGCGCATTCACCCACACTTTACAATAGGAAAATTTAGGCACAGAAGGTTAAGATATATACCTGTGAAAACACGAATCTCTAAATCAGGAGGTCAACTGAAGAATTTAATCCTCTAAGTTACCATCTTTCTTCATGATGAGTGTATTAATCACAGAATCATTTTGGGGAACCTTTCTTGGAAGGAGTTCTCTGAAGAGAATATGCTGGGAAACCCTCTGTTAGATGGAATTTGAAGAGTTTGGGTCATTTTTGTCAGAAGAACTGTTTGAAAAAGGGAGATTGTGTCACTGAAAGTCTGCAGAGCAAATTACTGTACATCAGGTGGCTCCTGTCTCAAGAGAGTGGTTTCCAACATTTGGGTCTCTCAGCCTAACTAAATTCCTTCTCACTTAGTCTTTACTGTGTATGAAAAAGGACAGTTTCCCATATTTCATAACAGAATCCCAGATCCAGTCATTCAGGTAAGGAAGCCTCCCTGGCCATAGATGGCTGCGAGGGACAAATGATGAGTGAGACAGTGAAGAATCTGCCTGCAATGCAGGAGACCCAGGTTTGGTCCCTGGATCCAGAAGATCCCCTTAAGAAGGGAATGGCAACCCACTGCAGTATTCTTTCCTGGAGAATTCCATGGACAGAGGAGCCTGGCGGGCTAAAGTGCATGGGGTCACAAAGAGTCAGACATGACTAAGTGACTAAAACTTTCAGGGACAATCAGTGACCACATTCTGATAATGACAAATTGTGATCCCAACATTGCCAGGGATCCAACCTGTGTCTCTTATGTCTCCTGCATTGATAGGTGGGTTCTTTACCATTTGCACCACTTGAGAAGCCCAAAGTAACATCTTCACCAGTGGGGACCAATCCATTTCTATTTCCACAGGGTCTCTCCTTGGTAAATTTTCAAAAACTTGAATTGTCCCAAACTAATTTACTCTTAACACTTTTTCTAACAAATATGTTATACTTTATCAATTCTAAAAATGTGCCACTGTATACATTGGTCTTAGGCAGCTTCAAAATGTAGACTATCGCACGACATAATGGTGCCATGAACTTTATATCTCATGAATGGTGATAAAAGAGATTGGAAATGTTCAACTGGGAATGAAACCCGTTGTATCTCTGAGACTGTCATTCTTAATTGTTTTTGAGCTATAATAATATGACTTTGGGGATTTTTTAAAACATATTTTCAATCCAAGTTCTGTGTCTTTGGAGACAAATATTAGATGTATTTGTTTACTTATTTTGGAAGCTGAACCCAGTTTAACTTTTATTTAGAGACTTAACTGGCTGAGGAGTGATTTGTGCAGTGCCTGAAATTAGTTTAAGACAGACTTGGACTCCTGATAAATTAAAGTTCTTGGCCCCAAAATATATTTTAAAAGTTACATTATGAACATAAAATCCCACAGGATATTTTTACTTTTTGTAGCTCTAAGGACTAATTAATTATGAACTTAGATAACAATATATGCTAGCCTGTATCATCAGTGTTAAGTGAGTGGAAGTATGAAAAGCATATTTATTTTTGTTAGACTTACACTGTATGCTTACCAAATGAAATCAGCCCCAGGCATACAGACTAATTTCATTCTGAAAATATTATCTATAAAAAGGTATAAACAAGATTTTGTCACTTAACAGGATGTTGAAGTAAATATTCAGTTCCAGTTGGTATAGTTATTAACTTGGTATGTGTGGATATGTGGGATAGATATATCTCATATTAGAAATTATATTTTATTAATAAGCCAAGACATTACTATTGAATAGCAAAACACAATATTCTTAAAATACATTTAATTTTTTACATTAAAAAAGAAGCAAAATTATGATCTGTTATTCTCATCCTTTCCACAATATTGTCCTACTATACTTTCCAGCTTACTTGTTTTCTTTATTTTTTTAACTTATATACTTACTTACATAGCTATTTCTGCTGCTAAGTCGCTTCAGTCGTGTCCGTCTCTGTGCGACCCCATAGATGGCAGCCCACCAGGCTCCGCCATCCCTGGGATTCTCCAGGCAAGAATACTGGAGTGGGTTGCCATTTCCTTCTCCAGTGCATGAAAGGGAAAAGTGAAAGTGAAGTCGCTCAGTTGTCCGACTCTTAGCGACCCCATGGACTGTAGCCTACCAGGCTCCTCCATCCATGGGATTTTCCAGGCAAGAGTACTGGAGTGGGGTGCCATTGCCTTCACTGAGACTTAATTGACATATAATGTTATATAAGTTATGCTGTACAATGTGTTGGCAATGCTACATTTATACATAATTCTTTTTGCGGTGAGAACGTTTAAGATCAAATCTCTTGGTAATTTTGAGGTATATAATACAGTATTCTTTACTATAACCTCTGTGCTGTGACTTAGACCTTTAGGACTTATTCATCTTTTAGTTGCAAGTCTGTACCCTTTAACAGTGTCTCCCCGATTTCTCCACTCCCTGCCCCTAGTAACCACCATTTTACTCATTTCCTATGAATTCAACTTCTTCAGATTCCACATATAAATAATATAATACAGTACTTGTCTTCCTCTGTCTGGTTTATGTCACTAAGAGTCACACCCTCAATGTCCATCCATGTTACTGCATGGCAGGATTTCTTTATTTCTCTTTGTTGAACTGTATTCCATATCCATGTATACACATCTTCTTTATCCACTCATCCTTTGAAGACACTTAGATTGTTTCCACCTTGTGGCAATTGTGAGTAATGTTGCAATAAACATGGCATATATCTCTTTGATATCCTGTTTTCAGTTTAGGAGAGACATTTATCTATATATATTTAGAAGTAGGATTGCTGGATCTTATGGTAGCTGCACTTGTATTGTTTTTGAAAAACCTCCACAAGGTTTCCCAGAGCAGTTGTACCAGGTTTCCTTCCCTCCAGCAGTGTCCAAAGGTTCCCTTTTCTTCACATCTTGGCCAACGCTTGTTATCTCTTGTTTCCTTGATGATAGCCATTGTCAGGTATGAAGTGTTACCACTTGGTGGCTTTGATTTAAATTTCCCTGATTAGTGAAGTTAAACATTTTTTTCATATACCTGTTGGTCATTTGGATGTTCTTGTTTGAAAAATGTCTTTTCAGTGTGTGTGTGTGTGTGTGTGTGTGTGTGTGTGTGTGCGCGTGTGCTCACTCAGTTGTGTCTGACTCTTTGTGGCCCCATGGAGTTCCTCTGCCCAATTTTTAACCAGATTGTTTGTGAAATTTTGTTGTTGTTTTTGTTGTTGAGTTTTATGAGTTCTTTATACATCAAAAATTTTTATTGTTTATTTTCATTAGCTGGAGAATTTTTTTCATTGTTCAAGTGAAAGCTTTGGTTGAAATCTCATGAGCATTATTTCTTTGATAAATTATAATTATAGCACAATGGAGAAAAAACACCAAAAAGCTACTTCCTTTTGATTCAGTTTCTAATGACCACCTCACTATTGATAATGGTTTGAGTTTGGCTCTAAGAGAAATATAAAACCACATATTAAAGAACTTTAAGGTGCACAAGGTCCAGAGAGATAGAGATAGTATCTGAGCATTAATCTTTATAATTCAAAGAAAAATAATGTGTCACTAGAAGAACCAAGATAGAATATTATGGAAATTTAGAGAACAGAACAACTATTTTATACTAAGAGGAGACAAAAGCTGTGTATGCTTCTCCCAAAACGAATATTCTTCAATTGTCAATTGATAAGACATCTTACTATAGCCAAGGTTAGTGAATAGAGAATTTAAACATTCACCCAGAAAATGTCCCTATTTTAAGATGCAATAACTTATTTGAATTACAATGAAATCTTCAATGTTCATTGCTTATCCAAGCTGAGTGCAAAGTAAACTGGCTTATGTAAGCAGCATATAGGTTAAGAGTACAGTCTTTAAAGAGGGTAGAATTAGGAAAGTTAATCATAAGGTGAGGTCACTTGACTGTTATTGTCAAGAATGAAAATTAAAAATTTGTTGCGGAATTATTAATTTAGATGATACTTGAGAGAGTATCCCTGTCACTTTGTGGGCTGTTTTATTCTTAAATATTTTTTAAATCCATTATAGAAATAAATTCATCTGGCATTATATTATGTGTGTGTGTGTATATATATATATATATATATATATATAAGATTCCCCCCCAAAACTAGATCCCTTTTTGCGTCATGTATATCTAAGCTTTCCAGTTTTAATATAAAGGAGACCATCAATATAGATGACTAGAAGAACATTGCAGCATTTTCCTTTATCACTAAGTCATTTCCATGCCTTAGTCATTACATGATTGGCAGAGTTCAATCTGATTTCTACCTTCTGTACTTTAAAATATTTCGTTACTTTCTGTTTTCATTCCCTTCTGCAGAAGCATCAATTACTTAAAAGTTTTCCAAGGATTCCTTAAGTACCATCATTTCTGTCATCAGTCAGCTGATCTGGAATGCTATTATTGGATGTCCATGTCATGGAAATAATTTAGCGTTGAAAATATTGATTGTTGCTGTGCTAATTCGCTTCAGTCATATCCGACCCTTTGCAACCCTATGGACCGTAGACTGCCTGGCTCCTCTGTCCATGGGATTCTCCAGACAAGAATACTGGAGTGGGTTGCCATGCCCTCCTCCAGCAGATCTTCCCAAGCCCAGTATTGAACCCAAGTCTCTTAATCTCCTTCACTGGCAGGTGGATTCTTTACCACTAGCGCCACCTGGGAAGCCTGAAAATGTACTAAGTGACAGAAGATAGACACCAAAGCACAAATCGTGTCTGATTTCACTTACATGAAATATCTAGAATAGATACTGGAAAAGGTTGGATTACGGCATGAGGAGTTTCTAATATGTCAAAATGTCCTCACAGATAGAGAGTGGAGAAAAGCATCATACATTCGGACGCAATGAAGAACAAAATGAGTATAATCACTTCAAAAATGAGAGAAACTCTCATCAATAATATCCACCACTAATCCAATGCTTCCTGGACACATAGTACACCATTAAATTATTTTTGTGGGATTTCCTTGGTGGTCCAGTGGCTAAGACTCAGCTTTCCCAACGCAGGAGTCCTGGGTTCAGTCCCTGGGCAGGAAATTAGATTCCATGTGCAGCAACTAAGTGTTCACATGCTGCAACTAAAAAAACACAAACAGACAAAGAAAAAATCCTCATGCTGCAACTAAAAAAAGACCCTGCATGTTGCCACTAAGACCTAGTGCAGCCAAATAAATAAAGTACATTCAAAGAAATTTGCCACTACTTTGGAGTGGTCAGGAATTACTGTTTGTATTTTCCAATAAAAAAGCAGAGGCTGCTAGAGCAGGTGTGCTGTGACCACATTCCTTTGTGGGTTAAATGTCTGTGTCAGAATAAAAAGGTGGGTTCTGACTTCTAAGTCTGTTACTTTGGTGCATTGCTGCAGCCCTCCTCAGAAAGATTGTTAAAAAAAAAAAAATCACAAGTAATGATTTCTTTTTCCTTAGATTACCTCTCAGCTTTCATTTAAATATCTGTGCTGTATAAACCATGTCCAAAGTTGCTTCAGTCATGTCTTATGGACTGTAGACTGCCAGGCTCATCTATCCATAGCATTCTCCAGGCAACAGTATTGGAGTGGGTGGCCATGCCCTCCTCCAGGGAGATCTTCCAGACCCAGGCATGGAACCTGCACTTCCTGCAGCTCCTGCGTGGCCAGCAGATTCTTTACCACTAAGCCACTGGAGAAGCCCGATCATCTCAGCCAAATATGCTCCTGTTTATCTCCTCGTGCCTTTTGAGCAGACTGAGTTCTCATTAAGAGATAAGAAAGCAGTGATGAGAAAGTTGTCCATGAAGCTTGTTAGAATGGTGATCTGCCTTCAGAATGTCCAAATCAGGTCCCCTAGGCTTTGATATATGTGACTTTGTCTCCTTTACCTTCCTCTGAAGTCCAGAGTAAGACATGACTGACAAGGCTTGAGTTTCAGGAGAGTTGTTGTTTTACTAAGTCATGTCCGACTCTTTAGTGATGCCATGGTCTGTAGGCTTCTCTGTCCATGGGATTTCCTAGACAAGAATATTAGAGTGAGTTACCTTTTCCTTCTCCAGGGGATCTTCTTGATCCAAGAATCAAGCCCTCATCTCCTGCAATGGCAGGTGGATTCTTTACCACTGAGCCACCAGGAAAGCCCTTTAGGAGAGTAGGCTTGACGATCTATCTAAAAAGAGGCCTGTGGTCAACTCCAGCTGAGGAGTTAGGCCTATAGTAGAGGGAGAAGCCCTTGCATCAGGGTACGGAATTGCAGACCAGCTCTGTTCATGATCCTCATGGGCCAGAAGTGCCGAGGACGGCCTAGGCCCAGGTTAATATGAAGGCAGTTCTAACAGGAGAATGGAACAGAGATTAAAAAATGAGAAAACAGTCCAGAAGTATGATATTAGCTGTGGGTTTGTCATGCATTGCTTTTGTTATGTTGAGAAATGTTCCCTCTATACCCACAGTGTTGAGCATTTATATTGGCAGTGAAGATTGGAGTGCCTTGGTATAGGCCAGTGATTGTTGATGACAATAAGGGAGGAGGGTTCATGGTTTTTCTGAGTGTTTCGTTGTAGTAGAGAGGTTATTGTCTAAAAGTTTTTTCTCTTGCTAGGTTTCCCTGTTCCTTTGGCTAGAAATAGCAGGCTTTTCTTGGCAGATTGGTTTTTTTTCCTGCACCTTGGAGTTTCCAGGTTGCTGGCTTACCACCTGGTATTCTGGAGTGTATGAGGAAAAGGAAGATCGAGGGAACCCACAACCCTGCTGTTCTTTGAGTCACAAGCACTCAAGCTGGTCTGCCTTCTTCTCTCCACCTCTGAGGGTCTCTTTATGATTGCTTATGTGTAATGTACTAGGTTGTTAGTGTATTTAGTGGAAAGATAGGAACAATTATGTCAATTCTATCTTCCCAGAAGGGGAACTCTTGTCTTGATGGGCTTTCTTTATTATTATTTTAACAGTGAAAGAGAACACTTTAATTCTCACTTTTTTTTTAAAGTTTTGAGTTACAGTGTACTAAATAAATATTAATTTTACTCCTTTTTCATTTCCCTATACATTTATAAATGTTAGTAAGATAATAATGTCATTATTTTGACAGTGATGTTTACAGCTTACAGAACAATTGTAATTTCTTTCTTTATTAAAATTGTTTTGCACTGCTTCAGCTTGTAGTCATTTTTCTTTTTGTTCTTAAATTACCATGTAAAATGAAGATGCTGCACATTTTAATACTTCGAGACATATTTTGAGTTTCATACTTTATTACTTTCTTTCCTCTTCCCACAAATATGTATTATGTACCAGGAACACTGCAAGGAACTGGGGGTAAAATTCTTCCTTATATTCTTAGAGTTTATGATCAACTGGCAAACATAGATTCTTTCTAGTAGAAAAAATAGTGAAGATTAATTTTTCTCCACTATTACTTGAATATGTATTTACAAACTGCAAATATTATAGGGTTTATATAATAATAAAGCAAAAACATGATATATATTAAAGTGTTCCCCTGTGTGAGTCTGAAGGAAAGTCAACATGTTTTTGTGTTTTTATTACTTGCTAAATATTTATGCTTGTATGTATATGTCTATGACTTATATCTGAGGCTGGCACAGTTTGCATCTATCTCCACAGCTCTCAGTCCTCATCACCTTCTCCACCAAAGAGTTTAAATCCTTCCAATCCTCTGACATTTCCAAATCTCTCAACCAATAGGAACCTCTTTGTCACTTCTATTCAACAAGTCATCTCTCTCAGATGGATATGATTTGTAAACTTTGCTTTTGGTTATGATATGAATGGTTTTATTTCTTAAGTGGAATAATTTGAAATATTCTAAAGGAACCACATATATCTTAAGTCTACAGTTTAAGGTACCATACAATAAAGTCATCAAATTTGGAAAACTCAACACTGGCCACAGGACTGGAAAAGGTCAGTTTTCATTCCCATCCCAAAGAAAGGCAAAGCCAAACAATGTTCAAACTACTGCACAATTGCACTCATCTCACACACTAGCAAAGTAATGCTCGAAATTCTCCAAGCCAGGCTTCAATAGTATGTGAACCGTGAATTTCCAGATGTTCAAGCTGGATTTAGAAAAGGCAGAGGAACCAGAGATTAAATTGCAAACATCCGTTGGATCATCAAAAAAGCAAGAGAGTTCCAGAAAAACATATATTTCTGCTTTATTGACTATACTAAAGCCTTTGACTGTATGCATCACAACAAACTGTGGAAATTCTTAAAGAGATGGAATACCAGATCACCTGACTTGCCTCCTGAGAAATCTGTATGCAGGTCAAGAAGCAATAGTTAGAACGGGACATGGAACAACAGCCTGGTTCCAAATTGGGAAAGGAGTATGTCAAGGCTGTATATTGTCACCCTGCTTATTTAACTTATATGCAGAGTACGTCATGAGAAAAGCTTGGCTGGATAAAGTACAAGCTGGAATCAGGATTGCCGGAAGAAATACCAATAACCTCAGATATGCAGATGACACCACACTTACAGCAGAAAGCGAAGAAGAACTAAAAAGCCTTTTATGAAAGTGAAAGAAGAGAGTGAAAAAGTTGGTTTAAAACTGAACATTCAGAAAACTAAGATGATGGCATCTGGTCCCATCACTTCATAGCAAATAGATAGGGAAACAGTGGAAACAGTGAGAGACTTTATTGTTTTGGGCTCCAAAATCACTGCAAATGGTGACTGCAGCCATGAAATCAAAAGATGATTGCTCCATGGAAGAAAAGTTATGACCAACCTAGACAGCATATTAAAAAGCAGAGACATTACTTTGCCAACAAAGGTCCGTCTAGTCAAGGCTATGGTTTTTCCAGCAGTCATGTATGGATGTGAGAATTGAACTATAAAGGCAGCTGAGCCCAGAAGAATTGATGCTTTTGAACTGTGGTGTTGGAGAACACTCTTGAGAGGCCCTTGGACAGCAAGTAGATCAAACCTGTCAATCCTAAAGGAAATCAGTCCTGAATATTCATTGGAAGAACTGGTGCTGAAACTGAAACTCCAATACTTTGGCCACTTGATGTGAAGAACTGACTCATTTGAAAAGACCCTTTTGCTGGGAAAGATTGTAGATGGGAGGAGAGGGGATGACAGAAGATAAGATGGTTGGATGGCTTCCCCAACTCGATGGACATGAGTTTGAGTAAACTCCGGGAATTGATGATGGACAGGGAGGCCTGGCATGCTGAAGTCCATGGGTTCACAAAGAGTCTAGCATGACTGAGTTACTGAACTGAACTGATATTCAATTCACTCATGAGTGAATGATGCTTGTTGATATAAGCAAATGCCAAGGTAGGAATTATCCCTGATGATATAACTTCACTTCTTTCATATTTTTTTTAACAATTGGTGTATAATTGCTTTACAATGCTGTTAGTTTCTGCTATACAACAAACTGATCATCTCTGTGTATACACAAATCTCTTTTTTGGGCCTCCCTCCCAACATGCCCCCTTCCCACCCTTCTGGGTCACTACAGAGCACAGAGCTGAGCTCCCTGCACCATACAGCAGGTTCTTACTAGCTATTTGTTTTACACATGGTAGTGTACATATGTCAACGCCAATCTCCCAATTCGTCTCACCCCTCCCCCCTTCCCTTCGACCACACTCCCATTCTCTACATGGAGTCCACAAAAATGGTACAGATGAAACTATTTGCAGGGCAGGAATTTAACTTCATTTCTAATTAGGTAAAATAATATTGTAACCCAAAAGAAAATAGAAATCATGTCTTGTGGCACTTGGTAGATATTGTCCTATAGATATTCTCTTTTTCCAAATAGCACCAGTGACTACTGGGAATATTTAGGCTGGAGAACAGTATATTTGGGCTCCCTGATACTCAGTTGGTAAAGAATCCTCCTGCAATACAGGAAACCCTAGTTCAATTCCTCAGTTGGGAAGATCCACTGGAGAAGGGATTGGCTACCCACTCCAGTGTTCTTGGGCTTCTCTCGTGGCTCAGCTGGTAAAGAATCCACCTGCAGTGCAGGAGACCTGGGTTCAATCCCTGGGTTGGGAAGATCCCTGGAGAAGAGAAGGGTTACCCACTCCAGTATTCTGGCCTGGAGAATTCCATGGACTGTGTAGTCCATGAGGTTGCAAAGAGTTGGACATGACTGAGCGACTTTCATTCACTCACACTGTATTCAGGACAGTCATAATAACTATCTTTTAAAATGAAACTCAGTGTCTTTATGAAGAGGCCAGATTTCTTCCATTTGGCTTTATATATAGAAACTATAAGGTTAAAAATTGTTTCATGTGAATACAATTCTTGGAGTGATTATGAACTACTTATCTTGAAATTAGTGACTTAACTGTCACTCAGGGTACTCAAGTAGACCCTGAATGAACATTTGGTGGTCTTTAGTGGTATGTTGGGGTTGGCAGAGGATAGGACCAGTTGGTCTCCAAAAGTATTTCTAGTTAGAAATAACTCACTATAGTTAAAACTTTATTTTTTTTAAATCAGAAAAATAAAATCAAGATTGAAAAGCTCCATTTTCCCTATTTGTAAGTCCAGGCAAACCTAATAGTATTGAAAAACCTTTGTTTTGGGACCCCCATGGACTGTAGCCCACCAAGATCCTCTGTTCATGAGATTTCCCAGGCATGAATGTTGGAGTGTTTTGCCATTTTCTTCTCCAAGGAGTCTTCTTGACCTAGGAATCAAACCTGCATCTCCGGCATTGCAGACAGATTCTTTACCACTGAGCCACCAAGGAAGCCCCAAAGCAACTATACTCCAATAAAATTAATTTAATAAAAAATAGATTTGGTTGTAGCAGAGAAATATAGAGAGACCTCCACGGATCCTGGATAACCAAACTAGTGAGTGGGGAGGCAAACCAGGAAGCCAGGGTAATATAACTGTTTCTTGAGTGATCTATTCCTAGAAGAAAAGAGTTCAGACACCTGGTGGCCTCCAGAGGACTCTGAGTTGGCTACCAATTTGCTTAAGCAGGGATAAAGGAAATTTCTAATCAGATGAAGTCACTCTCCAACCAGGCTTATATGTTTGGTCAAGATGGCTACCACGCTTTGATTGGGGCTGAATCCCCTTTTTATTGTGTAGTTTTGGGTGTCAAGGTTAGCCATATGGGTAGATGTGTTGCCTCTAGTTCGAGGCCTCCTCAGATATAACCCAATAAATTAATGCATATCATACGCACTCATCACCAGTATCACTCAAATATGTAGTCATATAAATCATGTTGTCAGCAGGGTCAACTTTTACATAGGAAACTCAATATATTTAGGATTTAAAACATACAGTTACACTGTACAGTTAAACTCACTGCATTTGAATAATATTCAAACAACACTTGCTAATACACAGTTCAATTCTACTTATCCAAATAATGTGCATACAACTTCAAAGCTTACTCATGATCCTTAGAAAACATCCCTGGGGGAGTGGTATAAATTTTTCTTCTCAGGAGTAAAGCAGTGAACTTATAGATTATCTAGAATTGTCCTGATGTGAGCAAAATCCTAGCTTGTTCTTCAAGCTTTGCCTCTAAACTGTTTGACTTTATAACTATTTAGTCTCGCAGGGATTCTTCCCTCATTTTTAAAAGGAAGAAATTGGAATATAGAGATCCCTGGATCCTTAAGTTTCTAAAGCTATGATTCTGACTTATATCGTTCAAAATGGTGATCAAATGGTGCTCTGACAAGAGTTCAAAATGGAATGGGCTTGTGTGAATATGTGCTGAAAGAGTGCCCAAGAGAGTGTTAATAACCTGATAGTAATATTGCTTTTGAACTGTGGTGTTGGAGAAGACTCTTGAGAGTCCCTTGGACTGCAAGGAGATCCAACCAGTCCATCCTAAAGGAGATCAGTCCTGGGTGTTCACTGGAAGGACTGATGTTGAAGCTGAAACTCCAATACTTTGGGCACCTGATATGAAGAGCTGACTCATTGGAAAAGACCCTGATACTGGGAAAGATTGAGGGCAAGAAGAGAAGGGGACCACAGAGGATGAGATGGTTGGATGGCATCATCGACTCGATGGACATGGGTTTGGGTGGACTCCGGGAGTTGGTTATGGACAGAGAGGCCTGGCGTGCTGCGGTTCATGGGGTCGCAAAGAGTCAGACACGACTGAGCGACTGAACTGAACTGAACTGAATATTGCTTTGGCATTAGAGATTCAAATGGCTCTTGAAGCCATGTTCAATAATAGAGTCTCAATCTATTATTATTTTTAACACTGACATAAGTGGAGGACATTAACATTGGCTGTTCAGTGCGGTCTGTGTTGCAGAGGGATTTGTTGAACTGAGCAAAAGAAAAATGATTGACTGGTACATTTAATTTATTACTTTTATTGACTTCTGCAGCTCCAGTGCAGTTGTACTCAAAAGACCCATACTAGCTAATAAAATAGGACTTTAGAATTGATGTAGCAAATAAAATGCCAAATAAGAGTGCCATTGTCATTAAAATGGAGCAACACTATTGATTTAAAATAAATATATTAGCCAGTTTGCTGTGCATTTTGGACTGGGCCTAATCACTGAAGGTACTTTTTGGGTTACTGGTATACATGACAAATGAAAGACCTCTTACCAAGAGGAGTAATGCAGTTTTATGTGACAGAATTGCCATGGAAACAGAAATAAATCCTGAAGCTAAAAAGGGCCATGAATATCCTGTCATCCTGTCTTCTGAGTTCAGCTCACTGCTGTGCTCCTTAGTAGAAATTCACAGGAAGCTTACTATGGTTTCCTTCTTAAATGAAAAATTATAGAGTTGGTATTTCTCAACTCATGTCATTATTGAGCATTCACTTTTCACTGCAATTGCCGTGAAGATGGCAGGCTTAGACAAAACAGATCCTGACACTCCTCTCACACCTCCACTCAATTTTCCTTTTACACGCACACACACGCAGACATACACACACCCTCTGCTTTGTAATTCCAAATCGTGTGTAAGCACCTGTTTTTCTGTATGAGCTATAATTCAGGCATGATCTTAAACAGTTCTGAGAAATATAGATGTCTTCTAAAATGTCACAGTGATATGTTGCTATGTTAACTAGGGTCATATTTAACTACGAGGGAGCATCCTCACATAAGAGCAGGAAAATCCCCTGCAATTCAAATTGTCCTTGATGTGTGTGTGTGTGAGTGTGTATGTACCATTTGCTTAAAATGACCTGAAATCAACAAATTAATAAGTTCTTGATATTTTACTGTTTTCAGTTCAACCAGTTAAAAAAGCATGATGGATGGCTTGCCTTCTTCTCCTTCTGGTTCCAGGGCTCTTAATTAGCCTTGGTTATCAGCCAGAGTCATCCTTTAAAGGTGGTTTGAATCTCTTGGGCTTCCCCGGTAACTCAGCTGGTAAAAAAATCCGCCTGCAATGCAGGAGACCCCAGTTTGAGTCCTGGGTTGGGGAGGTCTTTTGGAGAAGGGATAGGCTACCCACTCCAGTATTCTTGGGCTTTCCTGGTGGTTTAGATGGTAAGAATCAACTCGCGATGCAGGAGACCTGGGTTCGATCCCTGGGTTGGGAAGATCCCCTGGAGAAGGGCATGGCAACCCACTCAAGTATTCTCATCTGGAGAATCCCCATGGATAGAGGAGTCTGGTTGGCTACAGTCCATGGGGTCACAAAAGGTCAGACATGACTGTGTAACTAAGCAAAGCACTAGGATCTCTTAGGATTAAATTTTACCTTTCCAAAATAGCTCAAAGCTTGAAAAAGTAGCATGGAAACAGTTCATTGACCTTTAGTTCTTTTTAACCATATCTCAGTGCTGAATATGGTAAGACTCTTGGTTTCCTCTATGACGGCAAGAACCAAATCTGTCTCATTTGTCACTGTGGCAGTAGTGCCTAAAACTGTGACTGACACATAGATGCACAGTGAATACTTCTGGCATGAATACATTGAGCCAAACAAGTAATTTCAGGACTAGATTTGGTCTCCTAATCACTTCAATATTTATAGGAAATAAAAGAAAATGCTGAAGTAGTCTGCAAACAAAGATTGGCAAGGTAGACTATTTACCCCCACAGTCAGTTCTTATGTTGAAACTCTAATCTTGTTGGTATGGTATTTTGAGGTGGGGACTTCCGAAGGTGATTAAGTCATTAGGGTGGAGCAGTCACAAATGGGATTAGTGCCCTTATAAGAAGAGATGAAGAATTAGCTGCTGCTCCTCTTCTTCTGTGTCAGGACAGAGCAAGAAGCCAGTAATGTGCAGCCTGGAAGAGGTGGTCCTCACCAGAACCGCACCATACTGGCTCCTTGATCTTGGACGGCTGGCTTCCAGAGCTGCAAGAAATAGGTTTCTGTTGTTTAAATCACTCAGTGTAAGGTCCTTTGTTATAGCAGCCTGAATTGACTAAGACAAGTACTTCTGCCTCTTTAGTTCTCATTGCCTGACAGAATGTGAGCACAACTACAAAGCCAAAGAATTTGTGGGTCTTAACTCAGTTCCCAGCAGGAGTGTTGTAGTAAAAGAAATTATTTTCATACTTAACAGTTGTTCCGTGGAGAGAGTCAAATACTGCTGCCTCCCACTGAATTTCACAGGAAACTGACCTTCCAGAAGCTTCTGCCTCTATCTCTTTCATCTCAATTATTTATGCATTTTAGATGTGAGGGTTAGGAAGAACCAGAATTATCCAGAAACTTTCCTCGGTTGTCTAATTTTCTTTGAATGAGTAAAGACAGCCTTGAATATGGAAGCATTTTGCTATTGAGTGGATATAAAGCTTACACTTAAAAATAGATGAAAGTCAGATTTGCTGTTTTTCCTCTCTTTCTAATTTACAGCTTTTGCATAAAATTACACTGAGGTTTTGCTTATGACTCCGTTCAGTAGGTATCTCAAAATAATACTTGATCTTGAGGTGATGATTTGGCTTATTTCTTTTGCATAATAATATTTATTAAAAATTTTATTGGAGGAAAATTACAGTGTTGTGTTGGTTTCTGCTGTACAATGATGCAAATCAGCCATAATTATGCATATATCACCTTCCTCTTGAGCCTCTCCCCTTCCCCCCATTCCCCCCCTCTAGGTCATTAAAGAGCAGCAGGGGACTCCCTGTGTTATATAGTAACTTCTTACCAGTTATCTGTTTTACATGGTAGTGTATATATGTTCATGCTACTTTCTCCATTTGTCCCATTCATTCCTCCCCCACTGTGTTCAGAAGTCCGTTCTCTATATCTGACTCATTCCTTCCCTGCAAATAGGTTCATCAGTACCATTTTCTAGATTCCATATGTATGTGTTAATATACTATATTTGTTTTTCTCTTTCTGACTTACTTCAATCTGTATAACAGACTCTAGGTTTATCCGTTTCACTAGAACTGACTCAAATTTGTTCCTTTATATGGCTGAGTAAGATTCCATTGGATATATGTACTACATCTTCTCTATCCATTCATCTGTAGATGGATATTTAGGTTGATTCCATGTCCTAGCTATTGTAAATAGTGCTGCAGTGAACATTGGAGTACATGTGTCTTTTTCAGTTATGGTTTTCTCAGAGCATATGCCCAGTGCGATTGCTAGGTCATATGGTAGTTTTATTCCTAGGTTTTTAAGGAATCTCCATACTGTTCTCAATAGTGGCTGTATCAATTTACATTCCCACCAAAAATGCAAGAGGGCTCCCTTTTCTCCACATCCTCTCCAGCATTTATTGTTTTTAGATTTTTTGATGATGGCCATTCTGACTGGTGTGAGATGATACATCACTGTAGTTTTGATTTGCATTTCTCCAATAATTATTGATGCTGAGCATTTTTTCAAGTGTTTATTGGCCACCTGAATGTCTTCTTTAGAGAAACATCTGTTTAGGACTTCTGCCCATTTTTTGATTGTGCTGTTGTTTTTCTCATAGTGAGCTGTATGAACTGTGTATACACTTTGGAGATTAATTTTTTGTCATTTGTTTCATTTGCAATTATTTTCTCCCATTCTGAGGGCTGTCCATTAGTTTTGTTTACTGCTTCTTTTTGGAGAATGAAATGGCAACCCACTCCAGTATTCTTGCCTAGAAAATCACAGGGATGGAGGAGCCTGGCAGGCAATACCCCATGGGGTTGCAAAGAGTCAGACATGAATGAGTGACTAAAACGCACACTGTTTCTTTTGCTGTGCAAAATCTTTTAAGTTTAATTAGGTCCCATTTGTTTATTTTTGTTTTCATTTTCATTACCCTAGGAAGTGGCAAAGAGGATCTTGCTGTTCATTTATGTCGAAGAATGTACTGGTTACGTTTTCCTTTAAGAGTTTTATAATTTCTGGCCTTGAATTTAAGTCTTTCATCCGTTTTGAGTTTGTCTGTATGGTGTTTGGAAGTGTTCTAGTTTTATTCTTTTACGTGTAGTTGTCCAGTTTCCCCAGCACCACTTATTGAGGTGGCTGTCTTTTCTCAATTGTACGTTCTTGCCCCATTTTTCAAAGATAAGGTGCCCATAGGTGCGTGGGTTTATCTCTGGGCTTTCTATCTTGTTCCATTGGTCTATATTTCTGTTTTGGGGTCAATACCATAATGTCTTGATGACTGGAGCTTTGTAGTGTAGTCTAAAGTCAGTATGGTTGATTTCCTCCAATTTCATTTTTCTTTCTCGAGATTGCTTTGGCTATTCAGGGTCTTTTGTGTTTCCATACAAATTGTGAAATTTTTGTTCTAGTTCTGTGACAATACCATTGGTAGTTTGATAGGGATTGCATTGAATCTGTAGATTGCTTTGGGTAGTATAATCATATTCACAATATTAATTCTTTCCAATCCAAGAACACAGTATATCTCTCCATCTGTTTGTGTCATCTTTAATTTCTTACATTAGTGTCTTATAGTTTCCTGCATACAGGTCTTTTGTCTCTTTCGGTAGGCTTATTCCTAGGTATTTTATTCTTTTTGTTGCAATGGTGAATGGGATTGTTTTCTTAATTTCTCTTCCTGATTTTTCACTGTTAGTGTATAGGCATGCAAGAGAATGGCCCCCACTTCTCTTTTGAAAGAGAACTACTTCTCAAATATGTTGCAGTTCAACTGAAGGTAAATTATCTCTAGCTTTATGAGAAATAGAATACATTTAATAATTGGTTGCCTTCAAGAAGCCAATATTAGATGTTTTGTAAGAAGCTGTTGGCAGGACTTAAATGAAAGTCACAGAGCCTTGTCTGAACTCACTAGGAAAAGCACAACCACATCCTAAGTTTCAGTCTTGTGACTTGAATATTACACACATCTATCTTTGGGAACCAGAGTCAGAGCCCCAGTATTTGTGGGTCTTAACTTAATGAGACTTAACAAGTCAGCAAAACTGGCAGTGTCTGTTTGGGGCATGATGAGGAAGGAAATCAGTTCAACAGTTAGGGTTGTTTCTATTTGCAGGAAGGATAGAGGAAACACTCTCAGATAAAAACTTTGGAAAATGACAAGCAAGGGGAAGAAATATATAATGAACACTGGAGAAGGGGTCAGACAAGCTTAGTTCGTGTGCCAGTTCCACCCACTGATCCAATTAAATCATCCAATTCTGTGTTTGTTACAAGATAATAAATAACAGTACCTTCTTTACAGAGTAGTTGTGAGCACATAGAATTATGTATAGATGTTTGAGTGCAGAAATATACATCTATACATATATAAGCCCACGTGAGTTTACACATGCACACACACAAACATACTACCACCTTGCCTGTGGTCAGTAGCTGTCTTCTGTTTCTTTTCTGAACTGCATTTGTTCATTTGTCAAGGAATATATATGTCTTGCCTCCTTCACTCACAGAGCTTCAATGAATTTCTATCACAGACATAAGACACTAGTAGAGGTGTTTGTTGTATTTTTTTAAATTGATGTTTTCATATCTCTATGTCTAGGCTAGGTCTCCAGTTTGGAACCTTGGAGGATAGTTCACAGCAAAACCCCTACCCTGAAGGAAATCATAACCTACTTGAGCAGTGGTCCCTTGGAATTAAATTGCAGTGTGAGAATGCAGCACTGATAAAGAACTACCATGTCCTTTACACCTTAAAATACTCAAGACCCTTCATGATTGGTCTGCAGCTCTTCGTCCAGCCTTTTCTTAACATATACTTGTCTTACAAGTCTGATCCACCAATCACATCACATAGTTTTATTTTCTATGGTTATCCTGATTTTTTTGGCCTGAAAGTCTTTCCTTACTTTGCATCATTCACCTCTGATTCAGACTGTGGAAATCTTCAAGTAAGTCTAAGTTTGAATGCCTCCTTTGTCAGGCATTTCTTCTACCATCTGCATTATTTAGAAATACTCTCTTTCCTTTGAACATATTCCATATTTTAAATGCCCTGAGGATTTCCTCTTCTGTGAATTGCTTCCTCATGTCCTTTATACAAGTTTCCTTATTTTTGGTATATAGAGTCTGGCTATCAATTCCCATCTCTTAAAGACCATCAGAAAAACCTGTTGATCAAACAAAGCTAAGTGTGTTAGTCCTGCTGCATAAGAGAGAACACACATTGACAGGTATTAGTTGAATCTCAGAAAAGGGGCTTTGGGGCTTATAGGGTTTTAGGATCTGCCCTGGGCAATTTAAAGGTAGATCTTGCAAGGTGGGGAATATCTCAGGATTGGGCTGTATTTACAATATAATGGCTGTTAAGACTTTTGAAGTGAACCCAGTGGCTCAGTGGTAAAGAATCCACCTGCAATGCAGGAGATGCAGGAGACACGGGTTTGATGCCTGAGTCAGAAAGATCTCTTGGAGGAGGACATGGCAACCCACTCCAGTATTCTTGCCTGGGAAATTCCATGGACAGAGGAGGCTGGCAGGCTACAGTCCATCGGATCGCAAAGAGGCAGACATGACTGAAGTGACTGAGCACACATTGGTAAGCAAGATGTCAGTTTTGAAAAGCATATTGTTTCATTTAGTTTCAGGTCTTTTATTCCAGAAGTGCATTTTCTGGAGCAAAGAGCTAAGGTACTTTTGCTTGCCCTCAGTTTTGTTTTACACAGGGATAGCAGAATATATGATAGTTTTATATCTCAAACCTAATAACAATGATCTTTATACTATATAAAAGTGTGACTTCCATTTTTTTGTGATTGCTTTAAAAATTCTCCTTCCAAGAAATGAGTTTACAGAAGAACCACCAGTAGGTTATTGGTATTAAAGATGATTTGAGCCTTAAGCCAAAACAGGACTTAATCTTAAGTAAATCTGAGAGTGGTGTGATCCTGGGAAAAAGAACTTGCTATCTCAGAAAAAGAAGGCAGCAAAGGAATAAAACTGGATTGGCACCCTTGGGAAAGATAGATTGGTAGGAGAGGAAGAGCAGATGGGAGTCTAATACAGGTGGACTTACATGAGGTCAACTTGGCTCTGGTTAAAAGCTAAGGAAGGAGTGAAGTAGGGTGTAAACAGTGCCAGTTAATATGTCTATTGGCCTCCAAGTGTTTTCCTGTTTGACTATAAGTAAGATAGGTTCTTTCTGGTGCTGACCGGCTTGTAAGGTGTCAACCCTGCACAAATTAACTCCAGCCGCTCAGGAATAAAAATTTTACCTGCATGAAAGTAATGTATAAAATGAAAATGAGAACCATAACCTAGCTCCCTAGTCCACAAATATTGTTTGAAATAAGCTGGCAATTATTAGCAGTAGTTTGCAAGATGAATGTCTCTGAAGTTCTGCTGAAATATTTCTGAGATTATCATTGATACACATTGGTTGGGAAAGTTGTAGAGACTTTTTTTAATGGTTGTAATCTCAGGCTTTTGCATACATACTCACTTCAAAATTGCATATTCACTCACACAGAATTATACAGTTCATGGGGATTATATTTCCTTAAAATGTTATACAAACTTCTGGCACACTATCAATGTATCAGAAGTGCTCTTGTCAATATATGTCAGATAAATGTATCCTGTAGAGTTTAAGCACTTATTCTAAGTTTTAGTGCTTCTTGTATTAATATAACATAATTATGAAATTAAATGTGTTAGATGTTGTTAGTAGACATATTTGTAACAATAATCTGAAAATATTGCTACCCTTTCAGGCATCTAATTTAGTTTAATTGAAGAATATTGTATGATTGCAAATGAGTTGTTTAAAAATATCCAAAAAAAATTACTCATTACCATTGCCAAGGAGTATTTTATTAATCAGAATTTACTTTGTGTTACACTACAAAAACAAAAGACAGCAAAGTATGGGATACTGAACCCAAAAGAGATGTCTACAATTTTCTTTTGAACACCAAAATTCAAATTTTGTGTTTATCAAGAGATTCCCAGTTTGTTAATAAAGTGATATAATTCATATAATTCATTATTGTATCCTCATAGAATATTGCTTTTTCACATTAAGATTTCAAAAAGAAAAAAAAAGCAGTGACACAAAATGTTTAAGGACCATTGTGCCCCGTGGATTGGATTAAGGAGGTTCCCACTGATCCTAACTACCCTATATGAAAACTGATTCATAAAAAGGGATAGGCTAGAAGCTGTAGAGGAATAATGTTCTGTAAAGCCTCCCTCTGACTGAGGCTGTATGGTCAGTAATATTTTTAAATAGTCATTCTCAACCTCGATAGCCAGTCGAAATTATTCCTTGCGAAACTTTAAAAAATACTGCTATCTAGGTGTCTACCCCAGAAAATCTCATTTATGTGACTTGATGGACAGACGAAATGCCGGAGCTTTTTCAAGGTCTCTGGTTGATTCTAATGTGCAGACAAGGCCAATAACTAATATTTAAAGGGTTTATAATGTCAACTGAGATAAAAAAGCACAATGAAAGCTGTTTCAGTTTTATTGGGGAGTAAAACTGAGAACTCTAGTCTAGGAAACAGCTGCTCAGGTAGCTTTGAGGAACTTCTTGGGAGATATAGGGGGAAGGTCAGTATATATGTGATTTTGAAGAAGGGGGTACTAGCAAATGAGCATATATCTTGGTAGAAGGTTAGTGCTAGTCTTAAGCCACAGGTATCTTAGTTAATGATTTTGATACTGTTCTATAATATGTATTGAAAGATGTAAGAAATTGAACTCATAAAATTTTCTCCTGTAAGTATCTAACTATCTGAAAGCCTGTACTGCCAGTATTCCCAGAGGACAGAGTGCCCCATTCCTGATCTCCACCCTGAATGCCTTTCAGGGTGTGTTGAAGGTCAGCAGCTGCAGTAGCAAGAGACCTAATCTTTGCAGAACCAGATGGTCAGCGGCATTCTTTAGTTCGCAGTAATCATCAGTTTCAGTGAGGCCACCCCACATGCCACAGTCTACATTTGTACTAAAATCTTTGTTAAAGCAGATTGTTGACCTTATGTGCATGTGCTCAGTTGCTCAGTCGAGTCTGACTCTTTGCGACCCTATGGACTATAGCCTGTCCGGGTTCTCTATCCATGGGATTTTCCAGGCAAGAATGGTGGAGTGGGTTGCCATTTCCTTCTCCAGGGCATCTTCCCAACCCAGAGATTGAACCTGTGTCTTCTGCATTGACAATCAGATTCTTTACCACTGAGCCACCTGGGAAGCCCCTTGACCTTATAATAATGATCAAAAAACATAACATAATGAATGAAATGTATTGAGATTTCCAGTGTGTCAATAACACAGTGCTACAGGCTTTACTTGCTCTGTCTTGTTTCATGCTGTCAGGAGCGCCATGATTATCTACATGTTACTGATTTTTAAAAATACGAGATTCACAGAGATTAAATGACTTACAAAAGGTCACCCAGCTAATGAATGGTTGTCCTGGGCTTTAAACCAAGGTATATTCATTCTGTCTCTTCAATTCAGATCAGAAAATATTATCTGGTCTGAAATCATGCACAAAATAAGACATTATGAGACAGTGCTTCATAAGTAGTGGGGAATGCTGATAAGTAAAATAGAACCCTCAACTTTCTGAAAAGAAACTAATTTGTTTCTCAAGAAATCTCGTGCTTGAGCAAGTCCTATTACCCATCAGCTAACACCCAGAAGGCTCACTGGAGCATGTGTGTCTACTTGAGTACTGATTTAGAATGTGACCATGATAAATAATCAGCACTGACTACATGGCAGCAAATATTAATCAATGCCTTCCATAATGCCTCCTAAGAGACTTTGTCACTAGTTTTCTAAGTACTTAGATTTTGGAAAGGGAGGACTAATCAATATTACAAAAAGACAATGCAACCAATATGTCTTTGTCTTAATGTAACAGCTAAGCAGATATGCATTAAATCTTACCTGATGATCTGAAAAATAATGTCATTCCATTTGATAGGGCATGTCCTGGAGAAATAAGAACAGATTCAGTTTGGTCCATGTTACTGTCCATTTTAATGCCTTGTTCTTTTGCTGTCTGTTCTCTCTGTTTCCCCTACACCTATTGATTTTCTTTGAAAGTTCTACTTTTACTTCAATAAAGTCTTAAATTCTTTTACCTCTCTATTTCTTAGCTTTAGTCCAAAAGAGAATGGTATATGTTTGGGATGCATTTTTTTTCCTAATTAGCCAACAGTGTATATAAACTTGGACTTAAGGTTATCTTTTATTCTGAAAACTGTATCATCAACTTAAACCACTATTACAAGGTTGGGACAAAAGTGAGTTTATCCATTTACTGGCCAGTGATTCCAAAGAGAAGAAAATAAGGGGATATTCTCCTTTCTGTTTGTGACCTTTGTGTAATACTAGAGCAGCAGAGTCAGTTATTCTGGCAGGAGTCTAAGAGTAGGTATGATAAATCTTGAAAGAAAATCCCTTGTTTTGAGGGTAAAGCCCTGAATTTCAGAGTCTTGTGGTTGCATAAGATACAGGTTATGACCATCTAACTGTTGATCAGACAGGCTATGGATGATGAACTGGAAAGATGTACGTGATTATGAGAGTGGTCTGGTTGGCGTGGTCCTTAGAGATAAAACTGGAGAAACTCAGCAAGCCAATGGCATGTTGTTATTCCTGATCAGCTGGCCTTTGACTGTCAAGACTGCCAGAAAAGCAAACATTATCTCAGTTTACATATCAGGGTATCTTTTGAACAGATGTATGGATTTGTGACTTTACAAAATCCTTAAATAATATATAGAGAACAATGGATTCAAGATGAGTTGTTATCTAAACCCTCAAAGAGGGGACTCAAGTCCTAGATGGTAGTTGGGCATGTGACTCAGACTGTTAAAGATAAGTTAGGTTATTTTCAGAAGCAGTTGTGTAAGAGTATGAAGAACGTGCTTCAGTAGGTCTACAGGTTTCATTAGCTGGGGTAGCCCAGCCAAGACATTTAATGTCTTCAAACTCTAGTCATCTGAGTTGAGGGGACTCCTCATGATCTGCTTTAGTAGATTGTCTTATGAAGGAGCAGAGGAAAAAATGTATATACAACCATATACAAATATAAAGCTGTAGTTTTTATTGATAGCTGATGGAACTCATGCTTTAATCATTTGTCTATGAAAAATAGTATCAGTCCTGTCACAAGAGAATGTTAACTTAGTCAGCTCATCCAAGGCTTCAGTCTGTGAATGCAAAAGACCAAGTATTCGATGCAAGTTCTTGGCATCTTATAAATGGGTGTTCAACTTTCTTCTGGGCTCTTTGAGAAGTACTGCTTATACAGTAGTTACAACTACCTTAGGAGGAAGGAAATCCTGGGTTTAATAACTCTGCTTTTAACTTATTTGGTATCTGTGAGTCCATCTCTGAACTTGCAGGACCTTCTCACTCTACCCATAAAGTTAAGATGTCAGGGTAGGTTACCTCCATGGCTCCTTTCTGCTTCATAGGTTGAATTTAAACCAAAACACTTTCAGGTAAAAATCTTGCAGGGCAACACCAAATATTCAGCACATCTTATCACTCCTGTCTTCCAAAAACATTTGAATAAAATGCCAGGACAATCTGTTAGAATATTTTGACAGAGGTCCCCTTCAATTCTGCATTAGACACAATGATAGCTTCATTTAACTTATAGGTTAACAAGTTGCTTTGTTTCCTAGACATTCAATAAAGAAGCAGCATTCACGAACTATTTGGAGGAAAATATAAATATTTATAATCAATGTTTGAAGCTGTTTTTTCCTTAAGATACACAAGCAGTCATTCATTCAGGAAGCTTATTGCTTTGAGGCATATTAATTTATTGCTCTTGTGCCCAGTTCCATGTGGATACAAAATGCTCTACAAGAACTGGTAGTTTTAAATTACAACATTAGTCAGGCAAATGATATACATTTTTCACTTCACCTTCTCTGGGCTTTAACATTAGCCACATAAAGGGAATGATAATATCTACCTCATATATTTCCTAAAGTATAGGCAGTTTTTATTTATGGGATTTTCACTAATAATGTGTACCAAATGGGGAGATTTTCACATAAACATCTTCCTAGGGGCCTTTGTATCACATGTGGCCAGAACATTTCAGTTTTAAATCAAAACATCAACCCAAGAGAAAAGGGGTTCAGTTTCTTTGACTATATTGATGGGCTAGATTCAGTGTTCTCCAAGTGTGGTCTGTGCATCCCCAGCATTAGAAGTACTGGGCGTGGTTATTAAAAATTCAGATTTCTAGACTTTTCCCAAGATTCAAAATCAGAATATCTGAGAGTGAAGACTAGTAGCATTTCATTCAATGCTAGGATGAAAATGGCATTTTAAGCAACTCCCAGGTAGCTCACAGAACAGTGGTATTGCTGAGAGAGCAGGGGTAAGAAATAAAGATTGTGAGTGGATTGAGTAAGTGAGTGCAAAAGCACAATTAAAGAAAAAGAAAAACCAGGGAACTTCTGGCCGGTTTTGTGGCAACTTCCATGAGCCGTAGTAAATCTCGCTCTTCTCTCTAAGATGAGCAGGGAAGACTAGAGATACACTGCTTTTTGCATATTAAATGCTACGTGAATGGCTCTTGAGTATTTTCCAGCATGTTCTAGCTGCTCATCACCTAAATTGTTGTTACTCCCATGTGAAATGGCTGTTACTATTATTCCTCTCACTGAATTGGTCAGAGGTCAGTGAATGAGAAAAGTAAAATGACTTACTAAAATCTGCAGCTTTAGTATCAGAACATAAAACAAACCATTGTTCCATGACTCTGAATCTCATTTTGCAGCATTCAGCCACACTTTGGGATTCAGTATAAGGCTTATACTTGTGGGGCATCACATATTCAAATTGTATTGCAGAATTTAATTTTTTTTTTAACACTCCCCTCTACCTGTGTGTGCACACGCACACGCACACACACACACACAACTGGAGATTTAAGTTTTCAGATTATTGTTGGTGGATATATATTGAGAAAGAAGATTGATCCTGAGAACCTGGTGCAGCAGCCCAAGTCCAAATAGAATAACATGATATAATAGGGTATGCAGAAGGAAGTTAGAAATTATATGCTTAGGTACAAAGGCAGTATGATTCTCTGCAAGTTGTCTTTATGAGAATTTGGCAGAAATGATAAATCCACAGAGGGATAAAGTCTCATGACTCTGTGCTCATTCTTTAAATCTTTTTCAAAATTTTATTTGTTTTTGGCTGCACTGGGTCTTTGTTGCTGCACATGTGCTACTCTCTGGTGGTGGTAAATCGGTTTCTTATTGCAGTGGCTTCTTGTTGCAGAGCACAGGCTCTACAGCGCTTGGGCTTCAGTAGTTGTGGCATACAGGCCCATTTGCTCCGTGGCATGTGGAATCTTCCCTGATTAGGGATGGAACCTGTCTCCTGCTTTGACAGGCAGATTCTTAACCACTGGATCACCAGGGAAGTCCTGTGTCCTGTGCTCATTGTTGATTGAAAAAAATGAAAATAGGCATTTTAATCTTTAGGTTGTAAGGGATAGAAACTCCAGTCAAAGAGACTGAAGTAAAAGGGATGATTTATTGACTCACATCATTTAAATGTCCCATATTAATTGGCTTCAGATATGGCAGATTCCAGGAGGTCACAAAATAGAATCAGAAAACTGTTTATCTCTTGGTGCTAGTTTCCTTTGCTCTATCTCTAGATAGGCTCTTCCTGTGACATGAAAAAAAAGCAAGACAGCAAGTTAGACTGATACCCTTCCACTGGTTGAATTAAAGGAAAAGAGAAATTTCTCATTCTCATTATCTGTAGGAAAATCCCCAGGCTTACTTTGCCAGGATGGTGGAAATATGCAGATTAAGCAGATTTAGATCAATGTCCACCTCTTGGCCAGAGAGCAGGGACTGAGAAAAGAAGTGAGGGGGTGGATAAGGACAGATGACTCCAGCAGGGCACAGCGGCCTCTGGCATGGAGTCAGTGATTGATCAATATTAACTACTATCATTACCTTTTTAAATATTATCATCAATATTATACTAAAAGGACAGTAACTAGTGCTACTACAACTGTTAACTTTTCCAATCTATTCACCTCTTTCTTATGGAAATAAGTTGTTTTATAAATAAAAGAATGGAAAAGAAAAGGTGTGGGTGTTGGTTTATAAATGATGACTACATATGGACTGACCATAATGAGATCCACCAGCTAGACAGGTGTTATTAGATTTGAATTCAAGTTTGCTTTTTAAAACTTAGTCTGTCTTTTTAGACAGGGCTGAAAGTTGACTTGAATTTACTTTATGATTTCTGTGTTCTCCACCTCCTTCAAACCCATGAAGTGATTTCTAAATATATTTTCGATCAGATAAACCTTGTAAATGAAAAGTGTATTACGCATGCCAGGGCAGTAGAGAAAGAAGAGAAAATTTAAATGGTTAAATAGCACCTGTGTTTCTGAAATGTTCTTATGTCACTGTCAATGCGACACAAATGTGGTATTATTTCTCCTCTTTTCAGATGAGGAGATCTCAGTATTGAATGACTTACCTTAGTTTATTCATGCAACCACCAAGATTGAGCTTATCCTGAGTGGCAGGCAATAAACTAGGGCTGCTGCTGGGACTTGCTCTATACATTCATCCTTGCTAAACCATGGAAAGTGAGTGAGTGCTGTGTGCTCAGTCATGTCCAGCTCTCTGGGACCCCATGGACTGTAGACCAGCAGACTTCTCTGTCCATGAGCTTATCCAGGCAAGAATACTGGAGGGGTGGCCATTTCCTTCTCCAAGGGGTCTCTCCAACCCAGGGATTGAACCCACATTCCTGCAGTGACAAGTGGTTTCTTTACTACTGAGTCAAAACCATGGAAAACCTAAGGTTAAATTGTATGTATCCTAATACTCAGACCTCTGTTCCTGTTCCCAGTCACACTGCCATAAAGAAGAAAAATGGAGGCTATCACATGTTAACAAAAATCACTGCATTCCTCCCTAGGAAATTTAGCTCTGTTTATCCAACTCCTGCTGGGCACACTACCTGATAGGTTCTCCATGTGGCTGTCAGATAACATTCTCTCATAGATACAGTTCCTACCATAGTCTCCTTAAGAAATTAGTTTCAGATGATTTCTGTTTGTTTCTTTTATCAAAGAACTAATGCAGGATATTAGACAATAAAGATATTTTTGTTGAGTTATGTGTCATCTGACAGCCACATGGAGAACCTATCAGGTAGTGTGCCCAGCAGGAGTTGGGTAGGAAGCAGGGGAGCTACAAGCTCTTGCTACTGATAGTAGCTGTTCTAGTGACCATTGTCGGTTGTTGAAAATGTATCTACAAAATAAGCACATGCTATAAAAGGAGGGCTGGGATTGTCTCATATCCCCCTAATGTAGGAAATGATTTATAAAATGTAAATGTTGCTCTCATGTTATCTTATACTTGGAATATTAATATCTAAAGCTATGTACTTGGCTCTATGATAAGTATTTTCCGTGGCTTAGTTTATTTATCCCCATGGTAATCCTATGTACTAGATGTTATGTTCATCCTATGAGCTGAGTGCCACTTTGCAGATGAGGAAATTAATGCACAGAGAAAGTGATTAGTTCACCCAAGGGCTCATTTGTTAAGTATGTGGTGGAGCTGGGGAGCAAATCCAGGCAGTTTATATCTACATCCTGAGCTCATGAACCATCCAGCAGCCTGCCCTCCTACCTGAAGAAGAAATGAGATGTTTCTGCTATCGTGTCATTTTCTGCAGATTTGGATGTGAATGGAGGGGCAGAATTTGTCACCCCAAAATAAGCCTCTTTGACATAAGAATTATTTTAGGCTGATTATTTTTAAGAAATGGCTGACATAGGCAAAGTTCTAAAAACTTGAGTGAAAGTTACACTTTTGTAAGAGACATTTAAATTTATGAGAGAAATCTCCATGTGTAAGGGTGTCTCCCTCTGTACCAGGAAGAGAAGGATGACTAAATTTCTAGAAACTCTTGTCAATGGAGAATATGAAGACTTAAATCTATGTAACAACCTAAACTTTGTTTATTTTGTTTATCCTGTCAACCTTTTATAGCTGATGCCACCATCAGCCCTACAACTTCTTTTGTCTTTAGCTAGAGATGCAATTTAAGGTGATGACTTGGGTGTTTGAGGGGAACTACTCAGGTTTTTTGGGTATCTCCGTGTCTACAGGAGGTGTATATATTAAATTTCTGCTTGTTTTTCTCTGGTTAATTTGTTTCTTTATTATATGGGCATCTCAATCAAGAACCTAGAAAGGTAGAGAGAGATTTATTTTTCCTTCTCCCACAGTCACATTCAGTATTTTAAGTGTTCTTCTAATGTGTTAAAATGTCTCACATTAACAACGGAGGTAAAAAGTGGAGTGTTAAATTCTTTAAATAGAGTCAGAATTTAGAAGAAACATACATGGCCACGGTGATGATATCTTTTTTTTTTAAATTTATTTATTTATCTATTTTTTTACTTTACAATGTTGTACTGGTTTTGCCATACATCGACATGAATCCGCCATGGGTGTACATGTGTTCCGCTTCCAGAACCCCCTCCCACCTCCCTCCCATCCCATCCCTCTGGGTCATCCCAGTGCCCAGCCCCAGGCACCCCTTAAACAGTCTGTGTTTTCTGGGCTGTTGTAGAGACTCTGAGAAACTTTGTTCTAGGTTTCATTTAAGAAGAAGCTGTGTAATTTCACAAAGCTACTCAAACATCTTATTATTTATTCAGCAACTATTTGAAGGGCATCTTCTATATAATCTGTAAATCACGGTTGTGATGGAGTATAATGATTCGTAAGCTCAACAGCTATGCTTAAGAAACCCAAAGTCAATGAGAGAGTGATGAGGGCTGTGTCTGCACCTCTTAAAAATACACACAGACACACAGGGAACTAGGTGTATAACCTCCCTGGGAAGATCAGAAGAGTCGTATTTTTCCATTCCTTGAAATGTGAATAGAAAAACACATTACTGAGTGAGGGAGAAGTTAATACAGAGGTGGGAAGGTGTCAGTGCTTTTGGCTTTTTTTTTTCTTGTAAGATGTGTCGACCTACAGAATATTCACAATCTGAAAGTTGAGAGTTACGTTTTATTTGGTGGGAAGTTTTAGGACTTCAAGCCCAGGAGACAGCATTTCAAGTAACCATGAGAGAATGCTCTGAGGAGGCGGGGGGAGGAGTCAGTTTATATAGAAGTTTGCAACAAAGGGCAGGTAGTATGAACATCAAAAGTGTCTTTGTGATTTAAAACCAGATATCTCAAGTTAAAGAATTTAGTGCTTTTCTAAGTAGGGGAAGATGCAAGAGTCAGAGTTTACAGAAATGATTCCTTTCATATGCGCCTCAGTTAACTGGGGTCAGTATCCTGTGTTTTTCACGTCTAGAGCTCCCTTGGGGCTCACAGTGGTGAGCTGCTGCAGTCTGATGGCAGCTGGATTGCAGGTATTCTCCTTCCTGAGTGCCCTTAGGGCTCAGGAGCTCACAGTGAAGGGCGGAAATCGCTGATGACTGTGACATCCTTGTTTACTGATATTGCAGGAAATATTTCATTTCTTAATAGTATTATCAGGAGTTGATTGACAGATAACCACAGGCTTCACCTCTGATCAGAGAAAATGAGGATAGTCTCAGAAAGATAAAGCAGGAGACATAGACAATAGATTATTATCTCCTTTTTTCCTTTTTAGTGTCCTTAAACCAGATGACCCAGAGGTAGAGACAAAGGTAAAATTAAGGCTAAGAGTTTGAGGTGTTTATTAACAGCCCATTCTTGAAAGCTTTTGTTGTGTGAAATTTAGTTCCCACCTTGTGGCAGACAAAATATACTAAAAATAAAGGTGTATGCATGTAATAGTGCGAAAGTATTGGGTGGGAATTCATTTATCTTGTTCTTTCCATGACTAAATGTAAATGTGTTTGTTGTTGCTGCTATTGCTTTTGATCCAGAAGAGTAGATAGTCATTTAATTATTCATTCCTTAGATCACAAAAAGTTTAGGCTGAAAGAAACTCAAGGTGAGCACAAGGTATTTGAATGTCAGAGTCAGGGAGGAAAGTACATTAGTTGAGAGGAACCATGACCTGTATGTCAAGTGATGCTATTTGCTGGTGGCCACTTGCTTCTTTTCTGGTCTCTTGCCTTGGTGAAGGGCCTTTGGATATGATGAAGACGGCAAGGGAACATACCAGTCTTTATGTCTTTTTCATTATTTTGTCCCTAACCCGTGATATTCTCTAGAATTTTACAAAGCTCTTTTGTCTAGGCTCTTATAAATTCATTACTGTTCTAAAGAACAGCTCAAATGATAACTGATGCATGTAGCTGGAGTCTTTAAGTCACTACTTTTCCCCTTGCCTATTCTCTCATCTTACACACACACACACACACACACACACTCACACACACACTTGTTGTTTTTCAGTCGCTAAGTTGTGTATGACTCTTTGTGATCCCATGGACTGTAGCCTGCCAGGCTTCTCTGTCCTCCACTGTCTCCTGCAGTTTGTTCAAATTCATGTCCATTGAGTCAATGATACTATCTAACCATCTCATTCTCTGCCTCCCCTTTCTTCTTTTGCCTTCAATCTTTCCCAGAATCAGAATCTTTTCCAATGAGTCAGCTCTTCACACGAGGTGGCCAAAATACTGTAGCTTCAGCTTTTTAGCAACAGTCCTTCCAGTGAATATTCAGGGTATATAAACACACACACACACACAGAGAAACATGTGTCCTCTAATCTGAGAATAAGATGTACCAAGTAATCCTATCAATATTCTACTCTCAACTTAATAAATGATCTTGAACAAATCAATTCAGTATTGGCTTTTCTTGATAAAGTCCAAATTCTTTAACATGGTACATGTATAGTCTGGCCCACCCAGCCATACAAAATTACACAGGGTACCATGTTCTCTTATGTGCTGCCGTGGTTTTTGAACATGATATGTGGGATGTGGGGCCTAGTTACTGTTTTATTGTTGTTTTAACCTGAAACACTTTCGCCCATCTGCCTCATTAGCTCCTCTTTGCCTTTATAGGGAACTTGGATATCACCAGTTTTTTTGGTGCTGTGATCCTCAGCTCGTGGTTGTGGACTGTCAGCATTCTGGATTAAATTAGAAAACATAGAGGCTGGTCTCTTGGGAGACTTTATTGATGTTAAGAAGCATGAGAGGATAGGTAATACAATACCCCATGCCTTGTCCACAGAAGACATTAATAAAGTGGCTATAAATAACCTCTTGCCCATTATTCTTATGTCATGCCCTTTATCCTTTCATTACCATGACAACCTGCCTTGCAGGAGAGGTAGCTAGTTGATCTTTAACAAAAGAGACTGAAGGGGTAGACTAGAGTAATTGCCTTTTCCTGTTATTTTTGACTGCTTATGAAGGCATACCCTGTAGTGAAAGTGAAAGTGAAGTCACTCAGTCATGTCCGACTCTTTTGCGACCCCGTGGACTGTAGCCTACCCGACTCCTCCATCCATGGGATTCCCCAGGCAAGAATACTGGAGTGGGTTGCCATTTCCTTCTTCAGGGAATCTTCCCGACCCAGGAATCAAACCCGGGTCTCCCCCACTGCAGGCAGACGCTTTAACCTCTGAGCCACCAGGGAAGCCCCATACCCTGCAATCTCAGTATTATTTTAACTCTCTGCCACCATCAGTTGCACCAAAAATCCTATGAAGTTTTTACAGTTAAGGGAGGTTTTATTATTATCTTTGTCTTAAGCCATTGAGATTTGTTATCACTGCAATGTAATCTAGGTAATCTAGCATGGACTAACTTAAAGCAGAAGCCCAAGGGGTGAGATGGGGCTTTCCTGGTGGCTCAGATGGTAAAGAATCTTCCTGCAATGCTGGAGACCTGGGTTAGATCCCTGGGTCAGATAGATCCCCTGGAGAAGGGAATGGTTACCCACTCCAGTATTCTTGCCCAGAGAATCCCATGGACAGAGGATCCTGGCAGACTATGGTCCATGGGGTCTTCAAAGAGTCAGACAGGACTGAGCTAGTAATACTAAGGGCTGAGATTCTTATATTTGTGCTTCTAAAAACTCAAAGCCAGTTTACAGAGGAGACAGTTGAGTTCCTCAGAAGCAGAAGCAGCTTACATACAGACAAACTTCTACCTTGTGGCAGAGAGTGAAGGAAAATTTTATTTTCCTAATTTGAAGCTCATCGTCCACACCCGTATTTGACACTGAAATACAGAAGTCTTTATGAACAGGGCAACTCTTCTTCCCATCAGAGAGACTGACAAGCTGATGTTTAAAGGACACAAACTCAACAATTTTTAAGACAGGTGGGGAAGGATTTGGAAACAGCAGCAGATCTTAATTTGGGTCACGTATTAGAATCATTTTGAAGGTTAAAGTAAAATACCATAGCCCTGGCCTACATTACCAAGGATCAACTTTCTTGGCCAAGGGTATGGCACATTTCACAAATACTATGAGCCCTCCATGGATCATATAGAAGATTATTTAACTTCCCTGTGCCCTGGTTTCATTTGTAAAATAGTGATTACAACAATGTATCTTATTGGGCCATGGTGGGAAATGAATGAAATATTCCACATAAAGTCCTAGAGGAGTGCTTAAGCAGAAAAAGTATCCAATGAATGTTATATACTTTTATTCACACGATTGTTAATATGTATTTTCCAATCTTCCATTTGTTGAAATAATCCTTTAGGGAGGGGGTATTTTAGGTTCAGTATATGCTTCAGTTTGGATTTAGTTCATCAATCGGAATGAACATTAAAGTTTTTTAGAACAGAGACTTTGGCTTGTTCACCACTGCAATGTCTGGCCCATTGCAGACACTGGAGATGCTCAGTAAATATATACCAGGCAGACAAATGTACCAACAAAATGAGGCATATCTAACATCACTGAACAGTTGTTTAAAAATAATACCTGTATAGAACCATAATCTGGCATAGAAAGAAATGAATTTAATAGGGAGAACTGAAACCGTGTGCACTTGAAATACATAGTTAAAGCTGCATTCTAGTACCTTCCTGGAGGCTTTTGTTCAAAGATCAGAACTGTTTTGCATTTCATGATTGTGGAAAAAAATATGTGTTGCTGTAGTAGAAAAGATGGTGGTACAAGTGTTTGTTAGAATAAATAAACTCAGAGCAAAAGGATGGTCTACTTTGGAATTAAAGCAAAATTTAAAAACTGATCAATAAATATTTTACTTAATAAAGTTGAGAAATGAGACATATAGGAAATGTAGAAATGCCTATACTGCCTGAAAGGATTTTAAGAACTTGGATCTTGCATGCTCTATGAGTTCATAATTTTGGAAAAGCAAACCAGTCAGGTAGTCAAAGGCCTGCTGAACAAGAACAAGGAACTTACTTGGTCTATTTAAAGAAAAAAGGAAAGCAGAGTTTTTGACTCGCCAATGGGGATAAAAGATAGATTTAGAAAACAGCATAGAAAAAAAATCTAAAATGTATGTGAAATATTCTTTTCTGCTTCAAAGTTGTTACAAAGATCAAGTGGACAGTGTAAATAATTGAGAAAAATTGCATTGATGAGATGTTACGTATATCTAGATTTCTTTGGCAGCTGAAGTGACTATGGTGGTGGCTTTAGCTAGTATGAAAACATGACATAGAATCCCTGATATTTCTTTTTGTGAAGGAGAAAACAGAAGGTAAGAACTTCATTTTGGTCCTACTTACTCCAAATGTCAACCCATATGAGAACTGCAATTACAAAAAAAAAAGGAGGGGGAAGGGAATTTAAAAATTAGAAAAATCAATGAGGACTAAAATTGTAAAACTATTGTAGATGTTATTTGTAATGAAAGCAATCAGTCACTAATAGTTAAACATTCAGTTTCATTCAAGCTGACATCCAGCAAGCAAAATAGTTGTCTCAATTTAAGGAGGACTGTCTAGTTTATATCAATCCTCCTTTTCTGTTTATTCAGCTGTTGCATGTTTCTTAAAATATCACACACACACACACACACACACACACACATACATGCATTATAAGAAGATATACCAATAGGTATAGATTTATATCTCTATCCTTTACTTTTTATTTTCTCTCACGAAAGAACCTTTGAAAGATCCAAAGCAATTTTCTAGTGACCCAGGGTCTGGTGAATGAGCCCACGAGCTTTAAATTAAATCTCACTGAATAAACAGCTTAACTTTTTTCTGTTGCTGAAGCCAATTTGGTTAGTTCTCTCTGAGGCTATCCATCTGACTGCTTCCATGTGGTGTGACGTTTGTTGTTTGGCTGAAGAGGAGAAGAGCCAAATGTATGAATTATGAGGACAATCTAGATACAGATCTTGAAATTCAGGTCTTAGAAAAGAAAAAGAAGCCAGTCAACAGAATAGGCCATGTGGATTCAAATATAACAGATAATTTCACTATGGAACACTTGAGCAAAATACTTCAATTATTTGTTGTTTTTAGTCAAATCTAATTTAGATGTGAACACCTAAATCTTAAAAATGGCACAAAATTTAGTAACAGAATTTTCTTTTAAATATCAATCAACTGAAGTTTATTTTTAGGCCATTGTGATATTGTCCCACAATATCCAAGTATTCATTTTTCTTAATGAGAAAAATGAGAAAGGAATAAAACTTTAGTTATAATAATAAAGTATTGTAATATAATAAGTAACAGCATAGTGAATAAGAGCTCAGAATTTGATGTTTGAGTCTCAAACTTAACCTTAGTTAAGTAGCACTGTGATGCTGAAAATATTTTGAACATTCTTAGGACTCTTTATGAATGATATAAAACATAAATTTGATGGTATGTGGTAATTTCTTACAACATATCCGATATCATTTCAACTTTACTTGACCTCCATCTGACAGTATTATCACAAATTCAAATAGATCTATTTCCATATATTATTGTCTTTAAGAATTACAAAGAGAACAAATGCATTTGTGGTATTTCTATTCAGTCAAATATAATCAAAAGTAGAAGAGGTTCTCTAATGCTCATGCTTTATTGGGAAGGTCCTAACCCAGAGCAGTGCGAGCAAGAAAAAAGAGAAAGGAAACAGAATGGGAGCAATACCGGGGGATATGTTATCTGCTGACCACTGCATTGTAACAGACCATAAAAAATAATAATGGAGGTCACTGTTAATCACAAAGTCACAGCCTCATGATATGCCTTGGAAGAAGTGATTATGAAAGAGATTACACCTAGGAGCAGTCCATTGGAGGAGGTGTGAAAATAAAAAGTTATCTGCCCTTTCCTCTCGTATTTCTTGTCTTATGTAGGTCAAACTTTTTCACCATAGGAAGGAAACACCCTTTCTCATGATCAGTCTTGCCTAAACACTCTTCCTTCAATTATTTCGATGCAAATCCAAAATATCAGTTCATATCAGCTATTAATGTTTCACTTGTATCTCTAAAGATAAGGACTACATTTTAAAGTTAGTTTGGATATTTCCAGTGCAGGCTATGAAAAAGTGTTTCATAAACAACAACCACAAAATCTGGACAAGATACATGATTAACTATATAAAAACATTGAAGAATAACCATCACAGAAGGAAAGCACATTGAGCCTAGATAGTTTTCTGAGACTGGTTTGCACGTCATAGCATAGTAGAGTAGACCCTAAGCAGGAGCTGTCATTGAGTTGCTGGGAACAAGGGGAATCTTGGCAGAGGGTAAAAAGAGAGAAATATATCCCAAACCTGCATACAGATTGCCATTAGGCCATACTTAATCCTAGATTATTTATGTTCCAGAGCAAAGCTCTGGGAAATCCAGCAACAGTGTTAGTAAAAACTCAACAGCTCAGCAGATTAAAGAGCAGAGCTGAGAGTGCAGCAGGTGCACAGAGCTAGGGGAAAGAGTTGGAACTTAAGCCCCACCAAAGCAGAAGTCAGATATCTGGATAAATGCAGATTCCTCTTATTGAGATGGAGACAGGAGCAGGAGAAGCAAAAATTCAGGAGTCAGGAATACTAGTATCCATGTTGCTTATTAGTATCATGAATCTTATTCTCCCGGAAAAAAATTCTCCAGTGAGATTTTTACTTCCTTTTTTTGGTCTAAAACCATATCAACAGTATAATTTTTATTATAATCATGGAACATTTTGAAAAATACAGAGCCTTTTTAATTCTGCACATTTAAAAAAATTGTTAAGTAGCTCATTCTTACCACTGCCTGACACGCTTTTCAGTGTCTCACAATTTTAGTGTTTTTTTTTTTAATAACAGCAAAACGTCTTTTGAAAGTTCAATAAAATATTCAGGGAAGGATTTTATTTTTGGAAAATTCCTGTCATTAAAAAAATAGAATTAAAGTACTGGTTAAGGATTTTTTAGTTGTTCCAGTTTGGTTTTGGATGACTTATCAGAAATATTGCATCTGCTTCCTCATGAAAGTTATTTTTGAGGTGAATTTGATAGTCCAGAAACAATTACGGGTATTCATGGAGACACAAAGTCAGCTCCTTCCTCCTTCCTAGCTTGTATATTGACTGTAAAATCTTCACTGTTCACCAAAATAATATTGTTCCCTTATAACTTGTTTTGAAAGCCCATTTTTTTATCTTGCAGTTCTCTCAAGATTCTCTGTGAAGAATGAAATTGATATTGTAACAATCAGGAGTGGGGCATGGTTTTACTATGGTAACACATGACCCTAAATTATATTTCATCACAAAATAGCATTAACACTTTCCAGCAAAAACTCTGTTGCAGCCCTGGGTGCTCTTCCAGGACAATTCCTTTTGTGTAGTTATCTGGGGATCTAGAGTTTCCCATGCTTTGTTTCCTCCATCTCCACATTTGTCTCCTACAAACCCTCTTGACAGGAGAGTAGATAGATTGAAAAGGTCTATTACAGCAGCTATTACTTTTTGTGGCCTGAAAGTGACAAGTGTCTCTTCTGCTTATAACCCATTGTCCACTCAAATCTTAGTGATTTGAACAACAGCAGCACTTATTTTGCTCACAGTCTTCAATTTGAACAGGACCCGAAGGGCGTGACTCCTCTCTTCTCCGTGCAGTGTCAGCCCAAGCTGGAGAATCCACCTACAGCATAGGTTACTTACATGATTTGCAATTTTATGAGGGTTCAAGGC
Organism: Giraffa tippelskirchi; assembly: GCF_054371585.1. Taxonomy (NCBI): domain Eukaryota; kingdom Metazoa; phylum Chordata; class Mammalia; order Artiodactyla; family Giraffidae; genus Giraffa; species Giraffa tippelskirchi. The sequence continues at coordinate 19,411,296 of NC_137283.1, read as the reverse complement.
TGGTGACTGCACATGGACTTCCTCACTGCATGACAAGAGGGTTCCAAGAGTAAATATTCCGGAAGACAGAAAATGAATGTTGCCATTGTCTCAAGACCTGGGTCTAGAAGCTGTCATGCATCATTTTCACTGTATTTTATTAGCCAAAGCAGTCACATACCACCCAGATCTGAACAAAGAAGATATAGACATGATTCTTGAGGAAAAGAGTGACAAATGTGTTGTTGTTGTTAAGTTGCTCTGTCATGTCTGAATCTTTGTGACCCCATGGACTGCAGCATGCCAGGCTTCCCTGTCCTTCACCATTTCCTGGAGCTTGCTCAAATTCATGTCCATCAAGGAGGTGATGCCATCTAACCATGTCATCCTCTGTCATCCCCTTCTCCTGCCTTCAATCTTTCCCAGGATCCAGGTCTTTTCCAGTGAGTCAGTTCTTCACATCAGGCAGCCAAATTATTGGTGCTTCAGCTTCAACATCAGTCCTTCCAATGAATATTCAGGACTGATTTCCTTTAGGATTGACTGGTTTGATCTCCTTATAGTCCAAGGGACATTCAGGTCTTTTCCACCACTACAGTTCAAAAGCATCAATTCTTTGGTACTCAGCCTTCTGAATAGTCCAACTCCCACATTCATAACATGACTACTGGAAAAATCATAGCTTTGACTATACAGACCTTTATTGGCAAAATAATGTCTCTGCTTTTTAATGTGCTATCTAGGTTTGTCATAGTTTTTCTTCCAAGGAGGAAATGTCTTTTAATTTCATGGCTGCAGTCCCCATCTGCAAAGATTTTGGATCCCAAGAAAATACAGTCTGTCACTGTTTCCATTATTTATCCATCTGTTTGCCATGAAATGGTGGAACCGGATGCCATGATCTTCATTTTTTGAATGTTGAATTTTAAGCCAGCTTTTTCACTCTCCTCTTTCACCTTCATCAAGAGGCTCTTTAATTCCTCTTTGCTTTCTGTCATAAGGGTGGTATCATCTGCATATCTGAGGTTATTGACATTTCTTCCTCCAATCTTGGCCCCAGGTTGTGCTTCATCTAGTCCAGCATTTTGCATGATGTACTCTGCGTATAAGTTAAATAAGCAGGGTGACAGTATACAGCCTTGACATACTCCTTTCCCAATTTGGAACCAGTCTGTTGTTCCATGTTTGGTTCTAGCTGCATCCTTATTAATAGTTTCTCTATTTCAGTGGACGAGAGCTTAATATTTATAGCTAACCCACACTACTATGCCAATTCAACCTAAGGGCCTTGAAATCACAGAGCTCACAAAAAAATCTATCACTGTATTTTGGGGTTGTTAATAACTGGAATATTTTTTCTAAGTTGAATATATATGCAATGTGACCTCTGCATATACATATAAAGGTTAATGAAGCTTTGCTTTCTTATTGTACCATCAATAATTTGGAGTATATTTTATTTGTAGATTTAGTGCATTACAAGTCTCTTCCTATTTCAATATGAGTGTGCGTGTTTTTCTATGTGTGTGGATTTGTTTTTCCCTTGGGCGTTTTTTGAGAGCTATAAACATTTCCTACTCCTGACATGATGAAGTCTTAAATAGAAATGATTTGGAGATTTATTAAATATAAAAAGGATTAACATCAATCAGGCTTAATATATGCAGTTGAATAACCCAGACTTTTTCCTTTAATTAGCAGTGTATAAAGGAAACATCTCCAAAGTGGAGTGATTAGTATGTAAGAATCTTTAGGAGATGTTCTTCCTCCTTACTATAAGAAAGATTTTTCAGCAGAAGTTAGTCATGGATTTGCTTCCAAGATGCCAGTTTTATCTACTGGCTCTTAAAAGGTTAGGACTGCAGGATTAAATGCTGTCTGATATCACAAATGAGTCAACTAACTTGTGACATGGTTCTTACTTTCTGTGGGAGGGTACAGACATTCATTTGATGAGACTGCAGTAGAAGACTAGTATCAACTGTGAACTCAAGAAATAGGTTTATATTTCCCTTTCTCTGTGTTCTCTTTCTCTTAGCTTCTAACACATTAGAAATTCATTAATAAGAAGTTGTAGCTAATATCTTTTTAGATCTTATTTCTTAACTTACTTTGGATATTATTCAGTTCAGTTCAGTAGCTCAGTCGTGTCTGATGCTTTGTGACCCCATGGACTGCAGCACACTAGGCTTTCCTGTCCATCACCATCTCCTGGAGCTTGCTCAAATTCATGTCCATCAAGTCGGTGATGTCATCCAACCATCTCACCCTGGGTCATCCCCTTCTCCTCCCGCCTTCAATCTTTCCCAGCATCAGGATCTTTTCCAATGAGTCAGTTCTTCTCATCAAGTAGCCAAAGTATTGGAGTTTCAGCTTCAGCATCAGTCCTTCCAATGAATATTCAGGACTGATTTCCTTTAGGATTGACTGGTTGGATCTCCTTACAGTCTAAGGGACTCCCAAGAGCCTTCTCCAACACCACAGTTCAAAAGCATCAATTCTTCGGCACTCAATTTTCTTTATGGCCCAACTCTAATTATTAGTATATAACTAAGTGATCACACTTATTATCAAATGTTATAATTGGAAATGTAGAATAATGTTCTAATGTCTCCCAATGTAGTATGATCCTGAATTATACTGGCAAAAGAAGGAGACAGAAAACAGAGAAGTTTAGATAATTTTTTCGTATAACAATTGTATAACTTTAGGAGCTGAATATCTATTGACAATGTTGCTGATTTCTTATTTATACCAATGAATCAAAGTAGGGATGGTTTAAAATGCATTGCCCCTTGGAGGGCCTGTATTAGATTGTGGCAACAGATTGGGGTTCTTTCTTACCTTTGCTTGTGATCATATGGGCAGATTATGGCTATGACAAAGGTCTGAATATACTTTTAATCTATTCCACAAAGTGGAGGTTGTAAAAAAGGCTCAATGGCTAGTACTGTTTGCTTTAATCTGAAAACTAAAGCTGTCTTCCTCCCCTCCCCCCAGGTCACTCTGGCCGTTTGTGCAATTTTATTAACCATAATGACACCTTTGTATTGATACTGTTTCTTTCAGCTAAACATCTCAAAAGATTTTACAAACAGAAAATTATGATATTTTATACAAAATAGTTTATTATAAAATGTGTATTTGCATGTGTGCACGTATAGTCAGTCATGTCTGGCTCTTTGTGACCCCATGGACTGGAGCGCACCAGGCTTCTCTGTCCATAGAATTTTTCAGGCAAGAATGTTGAGTGGGTTGCCATTCCCTTCTCCAGAGGATCTTCCCAACCCAGGGATCAAACCCATGTCTCTTGCATCTCCTGCATTGACAGGGGGATTCTTTACCACTGGCAATTTCATATTTATTCTCCATTCCGCCTACTTCCAGAGAGAATGAGAAGAGAGCTCAGGGGAGGGGTCTCTGTGAGGCATCCTCATCAGAAAATTCTTCAACTCTGAGGGCTGCTTGAAATCCTTGTCAGTATTATGCTGTTTTCTATTCTTTCACCTGTTTGCTATTGTCTGCCTTTATTTTTTTCTTTACCTACAAATTTGAATATATATATATATATATGTATATGGTAATTGCAAACAAAGGTACAAGTTTTCAGTTCAGTTCAGTTCAGTCGCTCAGTCGTGTCTGACTCTTTGCGACCCCATGAATTGCAGCACACCAGGCCTCTCTGTCCATCACCAACTCCCAGAGTCTACCCAAACCCATGTCCATTGAGTCGGTGATGCCATCCAACCATCTCATCCTCTGTCATCCCCTTCTCCTCCCACCCCCAATCCTACCCAGCATTAGGGTCTTTTCCAATGAGTCAACTCTTTGCATGAGGTGGCCAAAGTATTGGAGTTTCAGCTTCAACATCAGTCCTTCCAATGAACACCCAGGATTGATCTCTTTTAGGATGGATTGATTGGATCTCCTTGCAGTCCAAGGCACTCTCAAGAGTCTTCTCCAACACCACAGTTCAAAAGCATCAATTCTTCGGTGCTCAGCTTTCTTCACCGTCCAACTCTCACATCCATACATGAGCACTGGAAAAACCATAGCCTTGACTAGATGGACTTTTCTTGGCAAAGTAATGTCTCTGCTTTTTAATATGCTATCTAGGTTGGCCATAACCTTCCTTCGAAGGAGTAAGTGTCTTTTAATTTCATGGCTGCAATCACCATCAGCGTACAAGTTTTATCACTAATTAAATGAGATAAATGATCACGTTTGGTTAAAACAGAATGCTCATGTTGAAGTTAATAATGGAAATATAAAAAATCAAGTCTGTTTTTGTAGTTAGTTGTTGTTTTTTTTTTTTTTTCTTGAATATTACTAATGTCTGTCTGCCTAGTGTGTGGTATAAAACAAGGGTCCCCAAGCTCCAAGATCTAATTCCTGATGATCTGAGTTGGAGATGATGTGATAATAATAGAAAAAAAGTGCACAATAAATGTAATGTGCTTGAATCATCCTGAAACCATACCTTTCCCTCACCTGGCCTTGAAAAAATTGACTTCCATGAAATTCGTCCCTGGTGCCAAAAATGTTGGGGACTGCTGGTATAAAACATTTCTAACTTTAAGCTTTTTTTTAGCTGTGTTCAGGGCATTCAGATTCATCAATGACCATTCATTAAAAGTGCTGCTTTTAAGGTGATAATTCCATACAATGGTCAGGTTCAATTGAAGATATAGTTAATGTTACAGTGCTATTAAAATTCAAATTAAAGAAAGAAGTTAAAGTGTTAGTCACTCAGCTCAGTAGTGTCCCACTCTTTGCAATCCCATAGACTGTAGCCCACCAGGCTCCTTTGTCCATGGAATTCTCCAGGCAAGAATACTGGTGTGGGTGGCCATTTCCTTCTCCAGAGGTTCTTCCCAACCCAGGGATTGAACCTGGGTCTCCCACCTTGCAGGCAAATTCTTTACTGTTTGAGTCACTAGGGAAGCCCAATTCAATTAATATCCAGTCTAATTAATGAGTGAATTAGAGACTGAAAAATTCTTCTTGGTGTATTTACTACCACATTTTCTATTAAGAATCTGTGGTAAACTGGCACAAAATTGAGAGTGACTCAGTATATCCATTGTTATGTGAATATCGTACTAACTGCTACAATGCAGATTAGTAGGCATTTGGCATGTCTATACTATAGTACTTCGAATAAATTGCCCCATCTCCTTTCCTTTTTCACATTAAGATGCATAAGGAAAGTGGCATAAAGGCCACTATGGACACAAATGGAAAGATAGGCCTCAGGTAGCCAACTAGACCAGAGATCAGCAACATTTTTTCCCTGTTAAAAGCCAGGTAATAAATATTTTAGGCTTTGAGAATCATACAGCTCCATTGCAACTACTTGACTTTGTGGCTGCTTTTGAGTTACTAGAACAATCTATAATAAATGATAGTAGCTGTGTTCTGCCTAAACTTGCTTTTCTGTGGCTGTAAGTTTGCAGACTTCTGATCTAGATGTTTCTCCAGTATGATACCAGTTAGGCATATGGGTCTATTGATATTGACTTTAAATTAATTAACATTAAGCATCATTATTTTGTTCCCCCATACACTAACCACATTTTAAACTCTTAAGAACCACATATGGCTATCAGCTTCCATATTAGACCATTGCATATAGAATATTTTTATCTTTACAAAAAATTCTATTAACCACACTGATAGAGGATTTCAAACATGCTTATATGACTAACTCTAGTGATTATTATACTTATGACACAAAATATAAGTACATATGTCTAGCAAAACTCATAAGCTCCTATACAGATTCCCAGACCTCCCAGGGGTAAACTAACTGTGATTTTAGAAATATCTTCAAGAGTAAAATGAGTTAAGTCCTGGTTCTTAGTAATATACTTTTGATTCTTAGGAAAGTCTATGTCTCTGTCATCTTACCTGTTCTATGGGAAATACAATGCCTACTGAGTTTACCGTAATGTGGTTTTGAACAGGGATTTTTGGAAGCAACTGGCAAATGTTTTAGGACCAAGTAATAGCATATAGCAGCAAAAATATTTTTGGGATGACAAATTAGTGTGATAACTGATATTATGGAAAGAGAGAATTAGGAGCTGAAGTCCTAATTTTGCCATTTTCCATGGGAATTTCTGCCAGATCCTTAATGTCTCAAAGCCACTTTTTGGTCACCATAAAACGAAGGATATAAGTATTAGTCCCCTAGAATTGTGAAGATCAAATAAGGTGATATACTTAAGGCTGCTTAACATAGTGCCTGGTTTAGAGTAAGTCCTCAGTAAATGACAGCTATTACTGTTGCTACCCTGATCGAGGAAAGAGAAAACATCACGTGAGGCATAAAGACTTCCTGCCACAGCAGAAACATCCAAGGGTTGAGTCACATTACAAGAAATGAAAGTAAGAAAGGTAGGCTAGAAACATGAGAGAAAAAGCAAGAAGGGAAGAAAATAGCATTTTAAGTATATGCTGATTGGAGGAAATGGATATATCATTTAGAGACTAATGGAAAATGTGCTGACTTCATGAGGATGGTAAAAAGGTGGATAAAATTTAAATCTTTTGTTTTGAAAAATATGCAAAGATCACTTAGGTAAGACAGAGCTTCTAGAAATGCTCTCACATATTAAACGCTATCCAAATGTAATGGATTAGTACAGCATTCTTCTCTAGACATAGGCTACTATTGACACTTGAAGACCCTCTTAGAGACCTTCAGATGAAATGATGTAGATTCTTTCTGGGTTATATTGACTCGTCCACTCAGGGTTCATCTGTTCCATCAAATGAGCATACCCAGAGATTGTGGGATGAAGTTAAAAATGGAATGAAGCCACCCCAATCTGTCTGCTAGTCATAGATGACCAACTGTTCCAGTTTACCCATGACTGAGTGGTTTGCTGGGACACCAGATTTTCATTACCAAAACTGGGACAGTTCTTGGAGAAAACCGAGATGATTATTTCCTATTAGTTATTATGTATCTAGAAGGAAGAGTGCTTAATGTAGGCACTCGATAAACCAGGGTGATTAACACTAACGTTCCTTCTAAATCTAACACCCTTGCTCCCAGTGTATGATGAAAACGTTGGTGAAAATTAGGGAGCTGCAAACACCAGTTATAGAATTCTGACCTTTAGGATGAATAAATTGATTAGTTCTGTGTAAAATTCTGTAATATCTGGATGTTAAATTTTAAAAGCATCTTAGAAGTTTTCTAGGTCTGCAATCTTAAAACCTTGAAAAGCTGTAGTGTAGCATTTTTTTCTTAAAAGCTCAATTGAGAATATTTTATGAAGAAATATAAAAATGGGTGAAGAGTCCCTGAACCTTATCTATTATTGCATCTCTTAACCCCTTTGTAGCTTTCAGAAATCATATGCTTCCCAAGAACACAATTGGAAAACAACTGACGTTCTCCATACTGATCCTGTTACACATGAAAAAACAGACTTCAAGACATCACTTCATTCCTGAGTTTTGACAGCTGATGCATGTCAGAACAGGAAATCAAACTCCAGGCACATTTATTGATAAAATGAGCTTAAAAATTTATTGATAATTTCAAATTTTCTGCCAAAGCCCCTGATTCTCCACCTTGGTTACCTGTTGGGAACACTTGGGATGCTTTAAAAAAAACCCAAAAAACACACACACACACAGACACCTGGGTCCTATCTGTAGAGGTTTTGGATGATAACACTCAGTTGTGTCCTGGGCATTGGCTCCCCAAGTGAATCTAACTGAAGGCAAAGTTAAACACCATTGGCCTACAATGAATAATAATAACAAACAAACAAATCATCGCCTCAACACTCACTCACACACATGCACACACATACTGGCATTACAATCAGGAGATGTGGATTTGATTTCCTCTCTCTCAGTGATTGGTTTGTGACTTCTAATAAGTGCTACACTTTATGCTTCATGAGATATTGTCCAGTTGGTTTCAAACTTTTTACATCCCTGAATCCTTCTTCAAGTGAAAACTTTGTGATACATCATACACCTAAGGACAGAGTTGCTTTGGTTAAAAAGGAGACGATGGCCTGGAGTCTCAACACCCTTTTTAGATGCTACCAAAGACTACTGAAGCATGTTTGCAGAACTTTCATGCTCTAAGAAATCCACAGGGCACTATTGATCTGTAGAGCTCTACTTTATTTCTAAATTATGACTTGATTGGATAAAACTGAATACTTGTTAGGAGGTCTCCTTGCACTTGATTCCACATGAACTGATCCACAAGCAAGGTCTATTTTGGTTGTCTGGTAAAAGGGGAGTATTGACCTTTGATCAGTTTTTCTGATGAATAAAGTCATTTCTTTCTTACTAGGCAGCTGTAATGCTATGATAGAAGTTGCTCCAGTGTTCTACCGTTCATATTAGTAGGACACAATATTTCCAATTGAAGGATTTTTAGTCCCTTTCCCTTGGCCAATCCCATAAATATTTTACATCACAACTTGAGCTGAAGGGTGGCCTTTGAAACTTTGCAAAATTGGGTCACAATTGGTTTGACCTGAGCAAATTCATGAGAGGCTGTATCATCAAGAATTAGTTCCCCTTCATTATTTATAAGAACACAGAAGCAGATGTGCAATTGTTCCCAGTATAATTTTCATACATAAAATATCATGTACACGGAGAATGCTGTCAGATAACATAATGCACTGCATTTATTTTGGGGATGGCGTCATCGCTTTGTCAGTGTGTTTAGTAAACCTATTTCCATTATGGTGAGTGGAGGGCTGTCAGTTCTGTTTCCTTTTCAGATATCCAATGGCTTTCAGAGTCTTGCCAAATGTCTTGGTCTGTTTTCAGTAAGCTGTTTATTTAATATTTATTTTCTTTCTTCCTTCATTTATTTATTGTTGAACTTATCTTTGATATTAGCAAAAAAGTGAAAAGTTTTTCATCAGGGATCATTTATCCTCCTCACTTCTGAAATTCAGCTATCTTAAAGATTCGCTTTGCTACCTGTTTGCAGAAGATGTCAGATGCCCTTCAGCCACCTCTCCACTGGCTCTTATTTGAAACGAGTTCCCGAATATTGTGTATTCATAGAAGCAGGTTGGGTTTTTTCCCTCACAAAGTCCCTATCAGTTATTAATAAAATATAAAATCTATATCAATAGAGCTATTTGTCTTTTCAGGCAGAAGGTAACCATGCCTGCCTCACAAAATCCAATATAAATCTTTCTCATTGCTAAATTTAACTTGGAAAAGAGAGCCTTTTAATTGAAAAGGTATTGTCTCCATGAATGAGGGTGTTGAGGCAAATGTAGAAATGTGGAATCTAGCTTCCTGGGCTGTTCATTTTTGTAATTGAAGAGTCACTCTTTCTTTGTCTTTTAATTCTTCATGATTAGACCTTTCTGATAATATTGTCATTGTTTTTAAAAGACATCAGGGCTGAATCATATGTATAACCTTCATTATTTGTCCATAATTTCTGTATATAGGTACTGGCATTATTTACACAAAGTGTATCTGCAGAAAGCACTCTGGGAATCTGCAATATGCTTCCTCTTGTTTCCCAGAATTGCCCTTGGAAGTCCAATATCTCTGCAATGTGCAGGTTTTCTAGATTAAACTGAAGAATAATCTCTAGATAAGCTATACTCTCATAGTATTTTATTTTTACAAATTTATTTTATTTCACATTGCTTACAGCATTATATAATATTCAATTTGCTGTATTAAAATATGGGAAATATGTATTTCAGTGTATTGGAAAGTGTTTTATAATTGCTTTGTTCATGTAACATGGTGGTGTCTTTGATATTATTTCCAAACTTTTATGGAATTTTCTTTTGCAGTTTCATAGTATCTATTTTCACTTAGAGAATGTGAATCTATTCTTTAAATTTTTTCCACTCTTATTGGAATATAATTGATATGTAGTATTGTATTAATCCAAGGTGTAGAACATAATTATTTGATATATGTATGGAGAGTATGGGCCCCTTGAGGGCAAGGGCTATTATTCCAAATGTGCATATTCTTTGCATCTATTATAATAACCTGGTTATTAAGGAATTCTGGAGAAGGGAACGGCTACCCACTCCAGTATACTTGCCTGGAGAATTCCATGGACAGAGGAGGCTGGCGGGCTATAGTCCAATGGGTCGCAAAGAGTTGGACATGACTAAGAGATTTTCACTTCACTATCCATTGGATCATTGTAAAAGCAAGAGAGTTCCAGAAAAACATCTATTTCAGCTTTATTGACTATGCCAAAGCCTTTGACTGTGTGGATCACAATAAACTGGAAAATTCTGAAAGAGATGGGAATACCAGACCACCTGACCTGCCTCTTGAGAAATCTGTAAGCAGGTGAGGAAGCAACAGTTAGAATTGGACATGAAACAACAGACTGGTTCCAAATAGGAGAAGGAGTACATCAAGGCTGTATATTGTCACCCTGCTTATTTAACTTCTATGCAGAGTGCATCATGAGAAACGCTGGGCTGGAGGAAGCACAAGCTGGAATCAAGATTGCCGGGAGAAATATCAATAACCTCAGATATGCAGATGACACCACCCTTATGGCAGAACGTGAAGAAGAACTGAAGAGCCTCCTGATGAAAGTGAAAGAGGAGAGTGAAAAAGTTGGCTTAAAGCTCAACATTCAGAAAACTAAGATCATGGCATCCAGTCCCATCACTTCACGGCAAATAGATGGGGAAACAGTGGAAACAGTGGCTGACTTTATTTTATTGGGCTCCAAAATCACTGCAGATGGTGACTGCAGCCATGAAATTAAAAGACACTTATTCCTTGGAAGGAAAGTTATGACCAACCTAGACAGCATATTAAAAAGCAGAGACATCACTTTGCCAACAAAGGTCTGTCTAGTCAAGTCTATGGTTTTTCCAGTAGTCATGTATGGATGTGAGAGTTGGACTGTGAAGAAGGCTGAGCACTGAAGAATTGATGCTTTTGAACTGTGATGTTGGAGAAGACTCTTGAGAGTCGCTTGGACTGCAAGAAGATCCAACCAGTCCATCCTAAAGGAGATCAGCCTTGGGTATTCATTGGAAAGATTGATGTTGAAGCTGAAACTCCAAAACTTTGGCCACGTCATGCGAAGAGTTGACTCACTGAAAAAGACCCTGATGCTGGCAATGATTGGGGGCAGGAAGAGAAGGGGACAACAGAGGATGAGATGGCTGGATGGCATCACCGACTTGATGGACATGAGTTTGGGTAAACTCCGGGAGTTGGCGTTGGCCGGGAGGCCTGGCGTGCTGCGATTCATGGGGTTGCAAAAGTCGGACATGATGGAGCGACTGAACTGAACTGAATCACCCTGGATTTATAGGTTGCTGACTACATGTTTTAAATGTAGTATATTTGAAGTGTTCCCTTAATTTCTCTGTCTTCTCCAAACTGTATGATCCACAAAAAGCTTCATTTCTCAGGAATCGTGTATTAAATCTTAGTAAAAATTACATCAGAGGGAGGAAACCTGATTAAACACAGTAGGATGAGATAGTCTGTTTGGTGTATCACTGTTTACTCTTCACTCTTTTTTGTCTATAGAATCATTCTTTAATACTTCTTTCTTTATTAAGCTAAAATTAAGATGTGTGCCTAATACACATAAGGAACAAATGGCTGCTAATGATTCTCAGTAGTCTCATTTTGATGTACCAAGCACCTCAGAAACTTTATCATGGCATGCTTCTTTTTCTAGTAGGAGGCAGAATAATGCAGTGGATGAAAATGTGGGCTGTGGAATCAGACAGGTAGAAGTGTATATACAGATTTTGTCGCTTCCTGATGTGTATTTTAAGAAAATACCTTAAGTCTTTAATCCTCAATGCTTCTTATAAAGGTAATAGTAATATTTCTTAATATATAAAGTTGAGAGGCTCAATGACAATATTTAAAATTAATCAGGAACAAGATATAACATATAATAAGCAATCAGTATGTTAGATATAATTACTTGAAATCTTCTCCCACTTTCTTCACCCTCTTTCTAGGTTGGCCATAACCTTCCTTCCAAGGAGTAAGCGTCTTTTAATTTCATGGCTGCAATCACCATCAACAGTGATTTTGGAGCCCCAAAAAATAAGTCTGACACTTTTTCCACTGTTTGCCCTTCTAATTGCCTTCTAATTCTCAATATATTATTTTATATGTATAATATATAATTATATATATAATATATAATATTATATATAATTTATATGTATAACATATATATTATATATTGTATATATTATAAATATAATTGTATATATAATATATATAAATATACTCTATATAATATATAATTATATATAATTATATATATATATTATATATAATATTATATATTATATATAATATTATATATATATAATTATATATATTATAACTATATTTAATTATAATCATAATTATATATATTATATATATCAATTATACATACTTGTATATATATACAATATAATTGTATATATATTATATATAATATATATAATACATATAAAATATTATTGTATGTATATAATATATATAAAATATATACAATATTATTGTATATATATTATATATAATATATATAAATATACTATATATAATATATATAGTATATATTATAATATATATACAAATATATATATAACCATATATATTTATATATGAATATATTTATAACAATATATCTATTATATATAATATATATAATTATATATATTATATATATTATAATTATAATTATATTTAATAATAATAATCATTATATATATTATATATATTATAATTATAATTATATATAATAATAATAATCATTATATATATTATATATCAATTAAATATATAAATATATTAAATATATATATTAAATATATTAATATGTATATTAAATTATATTTAATTATAATTATATATATTATATATATCAATTATATATATTATATTATATATAATATATATAATATATATTATACATATAAATATACTATCTATATAGTATATATAATTATAATAATATATGTAATATACATAATTTATCTATATAATATATAATCTATAGAATAATTATATATTATTCTATATATTATATAAATATATATTTTATATATTATATAGATAAATCATATATAATATTATATATATTATATATTATATATAATTATATATGATATATTTAATTATATATCAAATATAAATATATAATATATAATATATATATGATATATATCATATATATATCATATATATAATTATATAATGTATATAAATATATCATATATTATATATTATATATATTATTATATATTATAATATTTATATTATATAATATATATTATATTACATATTGTATTATATTATATTATATACATTATTATATTATATTATATTATATATATTATTACATATATAATATATATATTATTATATATTATATATTATAGATAATAATATATAATATATATAATATATATGTAATAATATATATAATTATATTATATATTATAATTATTCTGTATTATTTAATTATATAATATATATAATTTATATATAATTTATTATATATATTAATTATAATTAATGTGTATATTAATATATATATTAATATATATATTCAATATATATTATTATATATAAATATATATATTTATATAATATATATACTATATATAATTTATATATATAATTATATATTATATATATAAATATATTATGATGTTATGTATATAATATATATTATATACATAATACATAATATATACATTATGTATATAATATATAATATATGATATATTTATATATATATTATATAATTATATAATATATATATCCTAATTATATAGAATATAACATATATCATATATATTATATTTATATTTTATATATAATTATATATATCATATATAATTATATATATTATATAATATATATAATATATATAATTCGTGTATATAATATATATAACATATATTCCATATATTATATATAATATTATATTTGTATATAATTTATATAAATTTTATATATATAGTATATATAGTGTATAGTATATATAGTATATAATATATATAGTAATATATACTATATATATTATATATAATATATTATATATAATATATAATTACATATATAATATATAATATGTATATTATGTAATATATATAATATATATACATAATATATGATATATATATTATATATTATATATAATATATAATGTATTATTTATTTAATATATAATGATATATATAATTATATGTAATATATTATATAATAATATTATATATAATATATAATTATATATATCATACATGATTGTTTATATTATATTTCTAATAATATATTATATATTATTATAAATATATATTATATATTATATATGATATATATGTATATATTATTATAAATATATATATTTAATATATATATATACTATATTTATAATATATATTATATGTATTATATTATATATATTATATGTAATTATATCTTATATGTAATTATGTGTTATAGATAAATATATTATATATTATATATATATTATATATAATATAAATATAGTATATAATATATATTTATATATAATATATTTATATGTTATTATAATATATAATATATCTATTATATAATATATCTAATATATTTATATATAATTATATTATATGTATTGTATATAATTGTATATAACTTAATGTATATTATATAATATTATATATATTATATAATATATATGATATAGTATAATATATGATATAATATAATGTAACATATAATGATAATAGATAATAGCAATAGCCACTGCATAAAGTTTTATTGTCTTGTTAACCCATCTACTGAGCATACACAGGGCCTGAGATTCAGCTCAGCATGTTTGTGGAGGAGGGAGATGAACTTTCTAAAAATATAGTTGGTGTACAGTCAGAGTCTGGCCAGAAAAGTGCTTCCATTGCAAATTGCACATATTTGGCTCTAAGGAAAACATTCCAAGTTTTTGAATAGGTTGAAAACACCTGCCTTTTCCTCTACTTTCTTGTAATGCTGGGATATATTTGGACTTACCTGTTGGTTTCTAGAAATAGATACTCTGCATGCTATAAAAGGGTTCCCCTAAGTTGGTTTGATGTATAGGTACAGACATCAAGAATGCAAACTATAACCTGGTGTTTGAAGTCCTGCATAATATCACCCCAAATACCCTTTTCAGCCTTGTTTCCACTGTTCCCTTCCTGAACCCTACTCTCCACCTAAGTTGGACTGTTTTCCTGCCACAGGAATAGTGCTTCTCCAACTGTTGTAACAGAAAGAAGACAGACTGCAAGTTTGTGACTTTTCTTAAAATTATCCCTGAAGTCTCAGGACAATTAACTAAAAGAAAATCTGGAGAGAGAGAGGCACCTGCAGGGACATATGAGATGGAATCACTTCGCTTACCCAGAGCATATGGTCTGTACATTTTTGCAGAGTTCATTACCTCTCCTTAACAACGCTCATTCAGTATTCCTGAAACTATCTTTAGAGATAATCACCATAAGTTTATAGGGTTTGTCGTCTTATTGACTGTAGCATCTCTCTTATTTCTAATTCTCACATTCTAGAATTCTATGACATCAGATAGGGGTATATAGGTTTTCTCAACAAATGTTTGTATTACAGCCAAATTTGGTAGAATAAATTGATTCCAAAAAGCAAAAGGACCTCAAAGTAATCCAACTGCAAGGTATATGAACACTGAGCCCCCTCGATATTCTGAGTTAGAGATTATGAAACAAACCAAGGAGTACGACAAGCCTTTGCGGCTGCATTCTCAATTGGTATTTGCTGCAGTTGCTGTTGAAGGTTTTGAACTTGCGTTTTTTCTGTGAAGCCTGGGAACATTATCCCTACAAATAAGGTAGAAAGTTCTGCTTGTTAGAAGTAGATAAAGAGGTTACATGCTTATCTCTATTGTATCTCAGCACCCTGCAAGTTGGGGAATTGAATACATCCCTGTTCAAACAAGCAGTGTGCTCTACTTGTGTGCTTGCTTTATTCTGTTCTCAAAAATTAAATTGTAACAGACTTTCTAAAAAACATAGTGGTTGCTCAGATTAGAATTTTACTGATTCTTGGAGAGTAGATTGTAATCAAGCAAGTCCTTCTTTGATATTAACAAAGAGGGCAAGGAGAGCAACAAAATCCATGGAAAGGAAAATTATTCAATCTTCCATTATGACCTCAATGATAAAGTTAGATGGCAGTTAATAAACAACACTTGAGGAAATTTTCTGTGTTCATTTAGATTATTTTCTTTGAACTATCCATGTAGTAATTCACTGTGAAGAGTGACATGTTTCTCTCATGAATAATGAAACCTCAAACATGCTGATTGAGAAAAACTCTCTTAATGATTCTAGCATGTATTTAATTGTGTATACTTTTAGTTTTTCTTTTAAAAATTTGATTGACAAGTTTGTTGTCTTGTGGAATCAAATGATACCTTTTCAGGAAAAATTCTCCTAATTAGTTCACTATTTTTTTTTTTTACCTGTTCATATAGGATGTAGAAACTGTATGGTCCTTATAGTGGACTTTATACCTGCTATTTTCAAGTTTACAAGACTTGGTGTTCTGGTTGTTCATGGTTACATAACAAATTGCCTCAAAACTCAGTGGATTTAAATAACTATATTAATTTTGATCAGGAATTAGGAAAGTTCTAGAAAGAGTAACAGTACTTACTTGATATTTCTCTTGTGCTGCCAGTGGTTAGCTGCCGAAGCCTACCATCAACTGAAAGCTTTGGGCTGAAATATTCAAGATGACTTCCTCCCATAGCTGGCAGTGAATGACTGGCTGCTGGTTAGAACACTTATATGTGACTGCTCTATGGGTAATGAGCGTATCACAGCATGAAAGTTTGGTTCCCAGAGAGGTGGTCCCAAGGGGAAGAATCTAGAAAACAAAATGATTCACTCAACCTTTTCCTGGCAAAGGAGAAAAACAGTAAAATGGTATATCAGGATCTGAGTTCAGAAACCATGTAATACTGTTTTACCTCAGACCCTTGGAGACAAAGGTACTGATACTTCCTTGTGCTTGATTTTGATTAACCAATATTCTAAGTGAGGGTTAATTTTTAATGTATAGTGAACTTGGAATATGAACTGGGCAGGATAAACCAACTGACTTACATGTGTAGAGCCTAGTTTGGACAGAGGGGGAAGACCATGTAAGATTTTTTATACCAAAATCATCTATTTTATAGTCAATGTATTTTTGTTGGATCTAGTTATTTCTAGGAATGATATTTTGTCATAATAATTAATAATTTAAAACATTGTCATGCATTCAGGGTCAACTAAGCGAAGCATGGAATCCAGTGCAAAATGAAAATGTAGATTGTGTTTAAAAAAGCAAGTAAAAGTGCCATTAAGGGCACTAAAATATAAAGACTTGTTTTCCCTTTTTTGTGATCTCTCTTATCTTGTCATATCTTGATATTTTAGAATCTTTGTAAAGAAAAATTAAAATTTTAAGTTATTGGCATGACTTTACCTTTCATCTTTTGGCAAATCACTCCAGTATTCTTGCCTGGAGAATTGCATGGACAGAGGAGCTTGGCAGGCTACTATCTATAGGGTTGCAAAGAGTCAGACATTACTGAAGCGACTATCATGCACACACACACTTTTCATCTTTTTATTGGGCAATACTAGTTACTAATGAAAACATAGGCATATTTCATTCATGGGTGAACTCACCAAAATTCCACTGTTCATATTTTCTAATTCATTTATGCATATGTTTTTCATTCTTAACAGAAGAATAGAAACACCGCACAAAACTAACAATTGGTTTTACTTATTTTCTTAATTTATGCATGTTGTACTAACATATTTAACTTAGAGTAAGTAATGGGGAAGAAGATACAAGAATAAACTATGGGTTTCCCTGTGTTTCCATCTCCTTCTATGTCACCATTTTTACGTATGTAGTTGGCTGGCACAGAAGAAAATATACCATAGGAATCCTTAGCTGTTTGTGTTTCTTAGAATGATGTTGTCTTTTTATCTTCAAAGCATGTTCTGGTTTGAATAGGAAGTGTAGTCTCACAGAGCTGTCAGCACCCCACTTGCTTGGTTATAAAAGGAACAGGCCTACCTTGTACTACCTTCAAGTCTCCCTGAGTTCCCACATATCATGGCTCCGTCAGAATTTTGTGTTTATGGGGCACTGGCACCACTACATGCAGGCAGGATGGCAAGGAAGGGCAGCAGATGTGCATATTGGGTGTATCTCCTCTACTTGTGTCATCTTCTCATTACAAAACACGAGTGCAAAGCTAAAATCAGTAGTCATTCCAAGACCGGAACAACAAAGCTTTAAATTAAGAGTGAGGCCCTTCTCAGCGTGCCTGCTTAGTTTGTACCCTCATAAAGTCACCTCTGTCTACACTTTACTCTTGTTTTCTGGAACAGCTCTAACTCAAGAGTGGATGGTAGGGGGCACAGAAGAGATGAAACAACCTGACCCCAGGTTTAGGTCTCATGTTAGGATTTTTAAATAATGTGGACACATGCGTTCACTACTAGAGATAATTTCTAGTAAGATAATTTCTGCAGGCCAGAATACTGGCATGGATAGCCTTTCACTTCTCCAGGGGATCTTCCCAACCCAGAGATCGAACCCAGGTCTCCCGCATTGCAGGTGGATTCTTTACCAGCTAAGCCACCAGGGAAGCCCAGAGATAATTCCGTATTCAGCCAAACATGATTTTGGTGAAAATCTGTCTTATCCTGGTAAAGAATAAACATAGAGAAAGAGCTACTTGAAAAATACACTGTATATAAACAGATGTTGCCTAAGTGGGAGACAAAAAAATTCATCATAGAAGGATATCAGATGGTTTCTAAGTCATAAACTCTAATTTAGATGATGTTTAAAACAGTTTAATTTTTTCCTCCCATTTATTAAATTCCTGGTTCCTAAAAAATAAGAACCATGTACCATAAACCCTGACTCCCAAAGCTCCTGCTATCTTAGATATGAATAGATTTACTTAGAAGTTTCACTCATTGAATGAGGGAAGGTGGAAGGAACTGTCTGGACAGATGGTTCCAGCTTACTTTGGGCATCTCTGACCCATGATTCTGAAGACAGATAGTAACCCAGAAATGGATTTGTACCTTTTACACCTCATTAGCTTACGTTCTCCCTGCCTGTCTGATAGGGCAAAGATTTATGAATCAGGAGCTCTCTGCCTCACTGCTTCTCTTTCCCACCTGGGGATTGAATATTTATTTTCAACTTCCACCTTTGACCATTGAATTTGACTCACTGAAGCATGTATAACAATGACTTTTAGTACTACAGTTGTAAATATATTGCTCTGTTGATGTATTATCTTTTAAGGGGGCAAAGTGGAAATACAAAAATTAAATTGCATAACACAACCCATTCGATGAAGTTGGGAATTTTCTGTTCTTCAGAGATATATCAGTGCATTTTGGACAATTTATCTTGTCTGTCAAGTCAAAGCTGGTGAAATGCAGGTGCCTAGATGGATAATGGAGTAGGTCTTAAATTTCAAACATTCAGGCAATTTTCACATATTTCACTTCAGGGGAAGTCAGTTTTCTTAGCTTATTGAAAAGGATAAACTATTCTAAATAACTTTACTTCTTACATTTTTAAGTGAAACTCGAGAAAGGAGAATTTGTGTCAGATCTTTATATGAAATATTTATTAAATGCAGTAAAATTCTTTGTTGCATTTGCAGTAGTTGAACAGCCAGCAGAGCTTGACCTTGCTTATTTCCAGACACATCCTTTTAAGCTACAGTGTAATGACCAGGGAAAGGGTATGTGAAGTTCGAGACAATGTTTGAGACAGAGAGTTGTAATCCTGCATCAATCTTTCAGCGCCTCAGTGGCATTGTCTGTAAAATACTCACCAAAATTTATATAATGGTTGTAAAGGTTGAAGACAGATTGCTGGGCACAAAGGACTGAGAGAGATAGAGCCTCTGGCATCTAAACTCAACTGTCCTTGTGGACTCAGTGTGGTCTGTGCAGAAATGTATTTGGTCCTCACAACCATCCTGTGAGTTTGGCTCAAAGTGTTTGGCTTCTCTTTCAAAAGGAGACTAAAGTACGGAGAAGTTTAGTTAATTTCCTGAGTTCACACAAATAGGAAATAATGAGATTGAGTCTGAAGGACTGATTGTTTGCTTCCAGAGTTAGTAATTATGCCTTTTATCTTAGAAAAAATTAAATGCTAACTTTTGTTTTCAAATCTTAAGAAATAATTTTGTACTCATTCCAAGGAAATAGCAGTTGTGTGTTTCATGGGCAGTTTTAGTCATTTCCCTCAATAAAACATGACCATAGCATCAGTTATTTGTTGAAAAACCACAAGTGGGAGGTCAAGATACTTCAAGAAATTAGGGTTGCAAATACAGAAGAATACTAATTACAAATAAATTGCTAGTTGTTTATCTATACACATTTAAGAGTCAGTATAATCTCAAGAAGACAATTTTTGGTTTGTTCATAGATGTGGTGACATTTTAAATCAGCTTTCTCACTTGTAAAAACAGCCTTCAAAATAAGCAAACAATATTCCAAAGTAAATTGTTCAATCTTAAGCCATTTATTCGCACAGGTGCAAACTCCTTTGAAGATCTCATAAAAATGAATGTTGGCTGTTTGTTTAGAACTGAAGTTAAATGGTTAGAAAGGACTCAGTATACATTTTAAATTTCAATGAACAGTGGCAATATGTCATTTACTTCAAACTAATGCCAAGTATCATGACATAAGACATGGTTTGCCTAACAGACTAAAATCAAAACCTCCAGGAGACTTTTTAAGAAGTATTTTCATGAGAGTAGAAACATTTACTTATATTTTGGCATATTTATTTTAGCATAGAAGTATAGTGGGCTGTAAGAGAAGCTTTAGAAACAAGAAAGCTCACTTGAATTCTACTGCTGTAATCTATCACTGTCAATGGTAGGTCATACATTTAGCAAATTAATAAATATTTGTTGAGCCACAGGTGTACCAGACTCTACACCAGAAATAGACTAATAAATATGAACCAAGTGAACGTGGTCTTAGTGATCTCTTGATGGGGGCGGGACGTGATAGATAGTGGGAACAACTCAGATGCAGGCAGTGAGAGAATGCATTGCATGTGAAGAATTTAAAAACAAGAATAAAAGGGAATAAAGTTGGTCTGCTTTTTATCATTATATTCTAGAAATTCTAAACAATGTCAGTCTTAACATAGCCCTGCCTTTAGGGGCAGACTTATCTATTTACCATTGCCTTCTTTTTATGAAAGAATATTAATAGCTTTACTCAAAAAACCATAACAGTCCAGGTATCAAATAACAGATATGTGCACAGAATGAAATAATACTCAAAAAAGAGTAAATTAATATCAAATCCAACAATATGTATAAACCTGAAAAATAACATGAACCAGAAGAAACTTACACGGGAATACCTTCTATCTGATTCCATTTATACAAAGATCAGGAACAGGAACACTAGCATATGGTAGAAACTGACTGAAATAATGGTTGTCTTTGAAGCAGCGTGGGTAGAATTTGATTAGAAAGAGATATGAGAAATCTTTTTTGGATGGTGGTCATGTTCAATATCTTGATAGGGTTTTGCATTACAGAGATACATGCATTTGTCAAGGTGCAACATATGAATGTTGTACTCAAATTTTATGGCAAAAGAAGAAAATTGTAATCAAATACTTAGTTCAGTTATATAAATATGTATAGTTTATGGCAAAATCCATTGACCTCTGAAATTAACTTTGAAATGCATCACAAATAAGAGGGATTGATGAATAAATACGAGACTGTTCAGTTCAGTCGCTCATTCGTGTCCGACTCTTTGCGACCCCATGAATTGCAGCACGCCAGGCCTCTCTGTCCATCACCAACTCCCAGAGTCCACACAAACCCATGTCCATCGAGTCGGTGATGCCATCCAACCATCTCATCCTCTGTCATCCCCTTCTCCTCCCGCCCCCAATCCTACCCAGCATTAGGGTCTTTTCCAATGAGTCAACCCTTCGCATGAGGTGGCCAAAGTATTGGAGTTTCAGCTTCAACATCAGACCTTCCAATGAACACCCAGGATTGATCTCTTTTAGGATGGATTGATTGGATCTCCTTGCAGTCCAAGGGACTCTCAAGAGTCTTCTCCATCACCACAGTTCAAAAGCATTAATTCTTCGGTGCTCAGCTTTCTTCACTGTCCAACTCTCACATCCATACATGACCACTGGAAAAACCATAGCCTTGACTAGACGGACTGTTGTTGGCAAAGTAATGTCTCTGCTTTTAAATATGCTATCTAGGTTGGCCATAACCTTCCTTCCAAGTAGTAAGCGTCTTTTAATTTCATGGCTGCAGTCACCATCAGCAGTGATTTTGGAGCCCAAAAAAATAAAGTCTGACACTGTTTCCACTGTTTCCCCATCTATTTCCCATGAAGTGATGGGACCAGATGCCATGATCTTAGTTTTCTGAACATTGAGCTTTAAGCCAACTTTTTCACTCTCCTCTTTCACCTTCATCAAGAGGCTCTTTAGTTCTTCTTCATGTTCTGCCATAAGGGTGGTGTCATCTGCATATCTGAGGTTATTGATATTTCTCCCGGCAATCTTGATTCCAGCTTGTGTTTCTTCCAGCCTAGCGTTTCTCATGATGTACTCTGCATAGAAGTTAAATAAGCAGGGTGACAATATACAGCCTTGACGTACTCCTTTTCCTATTTGGAACCAGTGTGTTGTTCCATGTCCAGTTCTAACTGTTGCTTCCTGACCTGCATACAGGTTTCTCAAGAGACAGGTCAGATGGGACTGAGTAGATAGTAAAATAATAAGATATTAGTGTTAGAATGTAGGTGGTGGGCATATAGTTTACTATAAAATTCTTTCAATTTCTTATGTTTCACAATTTTGGTAATATAATGTTATAAAAAGTAGATGATTGACAGATGATAGATAAATTTTAAAAAATTACCTGGCATTCAAGCCAGGTAAATTCCATGTACTGATTATTGAAGAACCTAAAGTTACAATTTCCAAAGGGGATGACTTACATTCAACCTAGGCCAAGTATCACCCACTCCAGAAATTGAAAGTCATATTCTGCCAATGCCCACTGAAGTCCATCTCACTTATGAAAATATTTTAATCATCTGTTTGTGGCTTATTTTGCCTGCCTTTAGCAGTAACCACCATTCACCTCCAAACCCAGGATACCAAAGGATGGTGATCTTGGTGAACTCCATTTGTAAGCTGAAGTCCAGGTATTTAGTCAGTCAGTCAGTTCAGTTGCTCAGTCGTGTCCAACTCTTTGCGACCCCATGGACTGCAGCACACCAGGCTGTGAAAAGAAGAGATCTTTATTGCCATATTGCATGAAATCCTTATTGGCAAATTCAGACTTAAATTGAAGAAAGTAGGGAAAACCACTAGACCATTCCAGTATGACCCAAATCAAATCCCTTACGATTATACAGTGGAAGTAAGAAACAGATTTAAGGGACTAGATCTGTTAGAGTGCTTGATGAACTATGGATGGAGGTTCGTGACATTGTACAGGAGACAGGGATCAAGACTATCCCCAAGAAAAAGAAATGCAAAAAAGCAAAATGGCTGTCTGAGGAGGACTTACGAATAGCTGGCAAAAGAAGAGAAGCAAAAAACAAAGGAGAAAAGGAAAGACATACCCATTTGAATTCAGAGTTCCAAAGAATAGCAAGGAGAGATAAGAAAGTCTTCCTCAGTGATCAATGCAAAGAAATAGAGGAAAACAACAGAATGGGAAAGACTAGAGATCTCTTCAAGAAAATTAGAGATACCAAGGGAACTTTTCATGCAAAGATGGGCTCAATAAAGGACAGAAATGGTATGGACCTAACAGAAGCAGAAGATATTAGGAAGAGGTGGCAAGAATATACAGAAGAACTGTACAAAAAAGATCTTCACGACACAGATAATCACGATGGTGTGATCACTCACCTAGAGCCAGACATCCTGGAATGTGAAGTCAAGTGGATCTTAGGAAGCATCACTATGAACAAAGCTAGTGGAGGTGATGGAATTCCAGTTGAGCTATTTCAAATCCTCAAAGGTGATGCTGTGAAAGTGCTGCACTCAATATGCCAGCAAATTTGGAAAACTCAGCAGTGGCCACAGGACTGGAAAAGGTCAGTTTTCGTTCCAATCTCAAAGAAGGGCAATGCCAAAGAATGCTCAAACTACCACACAACTGCACTCATCTCACATGCTAATAAAGTAATGCTCAAAATTCTCCATGCCAGGCTTCAACAATATGTGAACCGTGAACTTCAAGTCTTTAGACTGTAGGTCTTTCTGCCAGGATTATACATTGAACTGAATGGGTCCTCTAAAGGTGCTGGGTCTCCAACTTGCCTCTCAGCTCAGTGAGTTGGGATGCCTTTTGGGGGTGAAGTGGAAATAATTTTCTTTTTTTCCCTGAGTTCTGAGAGTGCCTTCACCAGGGTACCAATCAATGGTTTCCTTTTCAGCATTTGTTGTATGTAGTTGGAGATCTGGAATGGAAACTTGACAATCTTCAATTCCCTAATAACCCCTTTCTGACTTTTGTTAGTTCATAGAAATAGCTTTGTCATTCGGCAAATCACATCTTGCTAGCTGGACCAGGCAAGCTTCAGGATAAATGAATCTATTTGTTTCCTCAAGATGTCCTTTTGGTAGCACAGATTCTAAAATATATGTCTCAGTACATTTCCAGCACCTGAAACTCTGAATTGCCTTTTGCTGGTTCACAGCATTGTTACACATTTGAAAGCTTGAACTTTACTAAATATAAACTGCTTACCAACAATACACTTTTACTTGAAGATAAGCTTTGGGGGGAAAAAGTAAATAAAGAAAATATACCTCTGCCTTCCTTTTCTTCACTAGAAAGTTTTCTGTTGGATTTTTAAAAAAAGTTCCCCAAAGTAAGATAAAGGAGAACATAATAATGCCCCAATATTATCAATGTACTACTGTGCATTCTTACGTGGACATTAGGCCCCCGTTCTCTCCCCAGTCCTCCAGGTGGTAGGAATGTGGAAATAGAGCTAGAACGTCGGTCTGACCTGCTCTTCTGCTTACAGAGTGCCTACAGAGTTAAGGATGCAAAATTTTACTTTTATTCATTTATTTATTAATTAAGTCCTGTGGACATTTGTCAGTTAACTAGATATCTACTAACTGGTTTCCTTGGGGTTAGAAATAGTCAAGCTTTGCCACTTAGCAGAAGACTCATCCAGACAATTTATTAAAAATAAAAAATGTTTGGACTCAAAACCACCCAGATTTTGCTTGAAGGCCTGGAGTCAGGTCCCCCTGAATGTGAATTTTTAATAAGTAGCTCAGCTGCTTGTGATGCTGGTGATTTCAGTGCCTCTACTGAGAGAGTCAATTCCTGGGCCGATTGATAAGAAGTCCAGGGTCCCCAAGAAGGAGAAAGGGGTCTGGGGCTCTCAAAGTGGAGCTAGGGGCCTGGAATTCTCAAGAAGGAGAAAAGGACAAACTTTTTTTTCCCTCTACATTCCTTAGTCTTAGCCAATTACGCAACTCAATATAAACTCTGTACTAGGGATTATACAACAACAATGTATCCTGCTTGAGGACAGTTTCTCCTTCCTGAAAACCTTCTGACTAATGCTGATATCTTAGAATGTGTATTATGGGAGTGGGTCTGGTAGGATCTTTCTATTGTTAAATTCTAATCTTGTTATCCTAAAATGTAAATTGTGGGAGTGGGTCTGGTAAAATTTTCACAAACTTGAGACATTCTTTTGATTCATTGTAATAGCTAATTAAAAGGTATATAACTCCATTGCTAACACTAGCAAGGGGGTACTCTTTCTGCCCCCTTCTGATGTCTATGTCAGAAACTTTCTCTATCCCTTTTATACTTTAATAAAACTCTATTACACAAAAGCTCTGAGCGAGCAAGCCTCGTCTCTGGCCCCAGATTGAATTCTCCTCCAGAGGCCAAGAATCCCAGCATCTTTCGTGGTTCAGCAACAACCTTTCAGTATTTTGAGGAATACTGCTTGTAATACAGTTCAGACTTAGTGTTACATAAAAGTGAAAGTGAAGTCGCTCAGTCGTGTCCGACTCTTTGCGACCCCGTGGGCGGTAGCCTACCAGGCTCCTCTGTCCATGGGATTTTCCAGGCAAAAGTGCTGGAGTGGGTTGCCATTTCCTTGTCCAGGGGATCTTCCCAACCCAGGGATAGAACTTGGGTCTCCCGCTTTGTAGGCAGACACTTTATCTTCTGAGCCATCAGGGAAGTCAGTCAGTGTTACATAAGAATTCATACAAATCTGCTTTCTAAATAGCTCACTTATATTTAGAAAGCAGATTTGAGAGATTATGGCCAAATGATTAACTCTTCTGAGTCTCAGCTTCAATAACATTACCAAAGGAAGAATGCTAATATCTGCCAAAGTCTTCTGAGATGAGTAAATGGGATTAAACACATAAAATGTCAGTGAATGTGTACTGATAATTTTGGACTGAGAAATTTGTTTCATTTACAGAAACATCGATCTTCAATTTGTAAAGCTGTACCTCTCCAGAATCTAACCTGACGAAATTTCTAAGGATGCAGAGTTGTGAATTGGCATGGGGGAAAAAAGATAAATAAATAAATAAAAGAAAACAATTGATGATTAGGTACCTCACTGTATTTATACATTGTGTTGTACACTCTGGAATAGTCATCTCATTTCATCATCGTCACAACATCATTGTCTCTAAATGAAGGGATAGAAGACACAGAGATGCTAAGGAACTTGCTCAAGGTCTCCTATCTGTTTAGAGGTAAAGTTTGCTTCATTCCACATTTATTTGACTCATAAATTTCTTCAAATACTGGAAACACTTCCTCTTCCAAGCATGCCTGTGATTTTGTAGAGATTATCCTAAGAAATCACATGAACTGGAGGCAGTGATACAGTATAGTGGAATAGAGAAGTCCCAGAATAGAGAGGGGGAAGCAACTAGAATGAAGCTCTAAATAATATAACATAATACTATGTCTACAGCAGTGGTTCACCCCATCACTGCTCCCCTGGATGATGCTCATTTTGTCTAGCCTCGATCAGGGAGAGCTGGTGTACTAGTGGACTCTATGCCCCCACATGGAACAATGACAATGCCTCAGAGGGGCCCTTACTAGTTCCTATAAGGTCAGTGTGAGCCCCAAGTAGAAATCATGAAGCTAAATCTATCAGGACTTACATTAAGAATGCATCTTTAAGATCTTTCCCAATGCATAATCCAATGCAAGTGGCAGGCTGAACAGGACAAAGGTTAGGGCTGATTATGATTCATTCAGGAGATAAGTTTTCAGTTGTCTCTTTTCTGCATTTTCCTTTTGGGCCAATACACTGTGTTATTTCTTATTTATCTCCAGGAGTAAGCACAGATTCTCTGTGCTCATTTGTTCCTGGTTGAAGTAGATTACATTAGGAAAAAGACCTGATTGACTATAGTCTGATCTTTTAGTTACATGATTCAAGTCACTAAATGAGTTCATTTGTGAGATGAAATCATCTTATCATCAGGAGAAAAAAAATATTTTTGCCAAAATGTCTATTTTTATAGCAATTCTTATGTCTTAATTTTTGGATTGAGCACATGGAATGGTCCACGTGGCAGTCACAGCTATCTTTCTGAAAAGTCAGTTTGTTTTGAAGATTTAGGAGAACTCTGTCTTTAGAATCAAACAAGTAGAGATGTATTATGGAGTCAAATATAAAATTTACCTGCACTGTAGTCATAGAGCAGGCTGACATGGGTTTGTGCACTCAGATGCTAGGGCTTGGTTTATTTCTGAGGCTAAGGTTTACAGGGGCTTCCCCAGCAGCTCAGAGGTAAGGAATCTGCCTACAATGCAGGAGCCGCAGGAGACATGGGTTTGATCTCCTGGAGGAGGACGTGGCAACCCACTCCAGTGTTCCTGCTTGGAGAATCCCATGGGCAGAGGAGCCTGGTGGTTTACAGTCCATGGGGTGGCAAAGAGTCAGACACAGCTGAAGCGACTTAGCACACATGCACACAAGGTTTCCAGAGCATCTACTCTGTGCCAGGGTATAGTGAATATTGATATTACCAGTACCCAACATCTGTTAATAAACTTCAGTGGAAGTATTTAACAGTTGGTGATTAAGTAACAATGAAGAAATACCTAGGTATACAAAAAGTTTCATTTCAGGAAAGCATGTTTGAGATTGGTCTTTTAATTTCCAAAAGCTCAGATGATACATGTTTTTGTTTGTTTGTTTGTTTAGGTTTTGGAGAAGGAAATGGCAACCCACTCCAGTATTCTTGCCTGGAGAATCCCAGGGACGGCAGAGCCTGGTGGGCTGCCGTCTATGGGGTCGCACAGAGTCGGACACGACTGAAGCGACTTAGCAGTAGCAGTAGCAGCAGTTTAGGTTTTAATAGACTTATTGTGAGAATTAAAGAGAAACAGGACATATTCCCTACTCCACCTTAAATATCAAGCACCTTTTCTTTTAGAATAGAGGAAAGTAGTGTAGTGGTGTCTCCAAAGGGTTCTTTTTCAGCAATTGAGATATACAGTGGTTTCTGCTTCATAACCAATGCATTACCTGTGCAAAGAGAATTTTATGGTATTTTCTCACAGTGGGGAATTTCAGAGTTAAAATGTATTTGCTCTTATCGGTAGAGAGCTATTATTTCTGCTCCTTTCCCAAGCTAATTCTTTGTACCCCTATGGTTTCAAATTTCATCCAATATCCTTGAAAGTCAAAGACAAGTAGTTAGCTCCTCTGTTTCAGAAGTAACCATACACTGTAATTTTCCAAATTACACATAGGAGATCAAGGTGTGAAAACTTGCAATTGTTCTCTAGAAAGTGGTTTTAGTCTCAATTATCTCTGGGCAACAAAACCACCTCTTTGAATCTGCCTAGTGCTTTATCATTCATTAGGAGGCTTCAATCCTCACAACAACCCCAGGAGGGCTGTTATGATTATGCACATTTTGTGCATTCAGATAAGGTAACAGACATCTAGGAAGTAGAGTAGGCACTCCCTAAACCAGGTTTTCTGATTCCAAGTCTGGTCCCCTTAAATCATTTATCTTTTCCATTGCTTCTTTCCACCTTATAGAAGCTGACAAGTTGCATTGTGTGATAAATACTGTGAATGATGAACAGGCTGCTTCTGAGCCTAACGTTCATAAACTGGCTGATATGAGAAAGAGTGAGATGGTTGATTTTATGTGCCTACTTAACTGGGCTATGGGATATCAAGATAGCTGATAAAATATTTTTTCTGGGTGTGTCTGTGAGGGAGTTGTTAGAAGAAAATGGTATTTGACTCAGTAGACTGAGTAAAGAGATACACTTTCATCATGTGGGCAAACCTCATCCAATCCAATGGGAGCTCAAGTAGAACCAAAAGGCAGAGGAGGGGCAAATCCCCCCCCCCACCTCCACTTCCTGTTGAACAAAAAACTCCCTTGGACAGCAGAGATTCTGGTTCTTGGGCCTTTGGACTCTGGGACTTACATCGGCACCCCCTTGGTTCTTGGGCCTCTGGCCTCAGACTGAATTATGCCACCGACTTCATTGATTCTCCCACTTGTGGGTGGCAGACTGTGGGACTTCTTTGCCTCTGTAACCGTATGAGCTAATTCCTGTAATAAATTTTCTCCAATCTGTTTATCTCTATCTACCAATTTATCTATCTATCTTAGAGTTCTCTAGAGAACTCTAATACAAAGAGTTATCAGTGATTTGTCTTTTGTGACCTTTTAGCTC
Source organism: Giraffa tippelskirchi (assembly GCF_054371585.1). NCBI lineage: Eukaryota > Metazoa > Chordata > Mammalia > Artiodactyla > Giraffidae > Giraffa > Giraffa tippelskirchi. Next base: position 19,381,502 of record NC_137283.1, on the reverse strand, counting down.
TCCTTGCTCTTTCACATTCATTCCTGCTTCTGGAATCTTGCACTGATCTTAGTTGTACAAAAGTCCTTGTACTGTAACCTGCCAGTCATCCTTTCCCTCCACCGTGCTTGAGTGTCAATTACAATGTTTACTTACTGGTATCCCTATTTTACTCAGGTTGTCACTACAAAAAAATCAGATAAAGAATTTTTCAGCAAAGTCTTTGTGACTAATGATATTATCACTCTTACTTCTCAGAATTTACTTCAGTTTTGATCAGAAGATGCCTAGATACTATAATGACTTGACCCAAAGGCATAAATCATTTTGCCTTCTTTCCTCTCTTCCTCCCTTCTTCCATCCCTTCCTCCTTACTTGTCTTCCACCCACCCTTCCTACTTTGCTTCTTCCATTCCTGCCATCTTCCCGCCATCCCTTCCTCTCTTGTTTCCTCTCTCCATTATTTCCTCTCATCCATTCATAAATGATTTTTGCTAATGCTGACTAAACATCCTAAATGTATCAGGCAATATGCCAAACATTATGGATAAAAGAATGAATTGACACAACTCCTGCCTGGAAGTCTCATGGTGACAACCATAATATCAGTAAGTGTTCTGTTGGAGAAGCCCTTTATTGGCTTTCGTTTGTAAAGATAGTGATGCAAAGATAAAAAATAATAAATCAATTCAAATTTTCAAATGAATGGAATATAAATAAATATGCAAGTAGCTTGAATTAATAAAGCACCAAATAAGGCACAGGAGACTTCTGGGACATGTTTTTGGTGAAGGGGAACTGTATTTCCTTGAAATAATGTTATGAGTACTGTAGCAAATTGCCCTCATAGAAACTACATTGGTAGATTCCCCTCCCCAATTTTCTAAGCAAAGAAAGCAGAAAAAATAACCTGGAATTGCTTGGAAGAAGTTTTTCTTAGAAGGATAGGTCATCTGTGAATTACTGAAGATATCCTCCATTAGAAAATTGGACCCGTTATCTAGAAAATGGGTATGACCCGCCCCACTGAGTTTCAGTTGTGAGAAGAAAAATCTGATTGGCTTCTACATATGACTCTCTGGGGAGGGCAGGGAGTTAGGAATTCTGGACCTGGAAGGTACAGAATACAGACACCTGCCCCTTTCCTGTCCCATATGCTCTGCAAGTCTGCTGATGTGAATGTGAATTGGAAGAACTAAGCAATATGAGTTGAAACTCTAAGAGTTCTATGCAGGTACCTTGATCTGACTTTGGTATTAAGGAATTCATATTGTCTTCCCTTGGAGATTCAGTGATTATCAAACTGGGTCTCAGATCACTGGAGTGTTGTCTCAGCAGTAAACTGTCTTCCTATCTGGGGCTGGATAGATCCCATAATTTACGGAGGAGCTTTCTGGCAGCCAAAAACAAAGCAGTAGAGGACTGAGCTGAACTCCGTGATGTGCTCAGTCTTATCTGACTCTTTGCAACCCTTGAGACTGTAGCCCCCAGGCTCCTCTGTCAATGGGGTTCTCCAAGCAAGAAGAGTGGAGTGAGTTGTCCTCTCCTCCACTAGGGAATCTTCCTGACCCAGGGATCGAGCTTGTCTCCTGTGTTCTTGCATTGCAAGTGGATTCTTTACCTGCTGAGCCATGGAGAAACCCCTCGAGGACTGAAGAGATACTTTTTTTTTTTTGATAAGAGAAAGAAAAAAGAAAAGCCTAATTGATCCCCCACCTTTCCATAAAGCCTATTGGAGATCATATAATTTAAGAAGAGAAAAACTCGAAGGGGGGTAAAATGATCTCACCACTAATATGGCATGGAGAATTGTGGTTACTAGATTAATAAAATAACATGGGTGTCTTTTTCTAAAATCAATTTGTGAAATGGCTCACACAAGTTAGATAGATTTGGGCTCAACTCCATAATTTATATTTTCATGTAAATTACTCTCTCCATGGTAGTTGATGACTCCGACAGTGGAAGACAATAACTGGTTTGGGAAGATGTGAAGAAGGTGATAACATTTTCCAACTTGATATTTTATAAGGGACAAATTACATTTCCTTTTACACAAATTGGCCCTCTGAAAGCCTGGTATGTATCATGTAGCTGAAGTCTGAAAAGGGCCTGAGGAGTTGAGAACACCTAATCAACCAATTATGATCTACAGCAATTACTTTTAAATGTAAATTCCTATATAAGTGGCTCTGACTAGAGATATTCATCTCTGCCATTAGCTCTCATAATAGGCAGTAATGAGGAGAAATATGCTGTGCCTATTTTGCCTTCTGACAGGCATTATTTGATTGCCTCATTTCTCTTTCATTGGTTTAGGGCATTCTGTTTCAAGATGGATGAAAATGTGCACTGCCAAAGGGTCCAGGATGAGAGTCAGGCTTATAATATGTAGGAAGGAATTTCAGGGGTCATCATTCAAAATAATCACCCAGTGTCCTTCATGGCTAGATTTGTGGGATTCACAGAGGGAAAGCTTTTATACAAAAACAAAGCAAAAAACAAAACTAAACCTCCTTGCCCTCTTCTGAATGTGTAATCGGTTACCTTCTCAATCCAAGTGTTTCAGATGAATTTGTTCTGATGTATCTTGTGTGTGACATTTTGCAGCAAAGAACTTTTAAAAGAGCTCTCCATGAACTGCTTACCCCTGCTAGCAATACCTTAAATCAGTGGTCCCCAACCTTTTTAGGTGCCAGGGCTCAGTTTTGTGGAAGACAAGTTTTCCATGGACTGGGGAAGTGGAGAATGGATTTGGGGTGATTGAAGTGCATGACATGTTTTGTACACACTTCATTTCCATTATTATTACATCAGCTCCACCTTAGTTCATCAGACATTAGGTCCTGGAGGTTGGGGACCCCTGCCTTAAATAGAGGAGTATGTCAAAGCTAATTCAGACACAATCATGGGGAGCATGGGAAAAATGATTAGTGTATCAGTGTTTGTCCAGTTTACCGCCCTCTCAGCCATCAATGAGAATTCTTACTTTGGGAGTGCATTCCTTTCCTCTCACCCATTCTTCACAGATGGCCTGTCCTGTAGAGAGCTGCTCTTTGCGTTGATGGAAAAGTGAGGATTATGGGTGGGAAATAGTACTAGGTAGGTAACAGAGACAGGGAAGAACTTAACAAAATAAGTTTCAATCTATTTATTAAGAGTGGGAGGAAAGAGAGACTACTGAAAGTGGGGGAAAGAAAGAAGGGGGAGTTAAACACATGAGGGCAGAGGATAGAGAAGGGATTTTTCAATAATTTGAAACTAGAGCAGTGATAAAGCAACTGCAGTGTAAATATTGGGTTTACCAAAACATTTGTTCAGGTGTTTCCGTAAGATGGTAGAGAAAACCCCCAAAGAACATTTTGGCTAACCTAATACATAAAAGGGAAAGATATCGTGAGTCTGCTGTGATAGAAATCCTCTCTTTACAGTATTAAAAATGCAAGTTAAGTATGATTTTAAATCTTGACTTTATAGTAGGAAAATTTCAGTTAAGTATGATTTTCAGGTTTATGAACTATCTCATTAATTGCAGCATGGCTGTAAGTTAAGACGTGGTTATGTGATGCTTTTTAAGTGTTACATATAATCATTTTTATAGGGATTATTTAGTTGAGGACCAAGGTGTGCAAATTATAGGCTGTGGGACAGACCCAACCTGCTGTCTGTTTACCTGAAAACATTTTAGTAAAATACAGACATGTTCATCTACTTACTTGTTGTCCATGGCTACTTAAACATCACATGGACAGAGATGAGTAGTTACAACATAGACTTATGGCCTGCAAAGCCAGATATATTTATGTCCTTTTAAAAATTAAACTCTTTTCATGAAAATTAAACTCTTTAATTTGAGCTAATTTTAAATTCATATGCAGTTGTAACAAAAAGTGTAGAGATATCCCAGGTAGCCTGTATCCCATTTTATCATGGTATCATCTTTCAACACATAACACAATATCATAAGGATAAAGTTAATAAAGTAATGTAAATAAAAGTTGAATCATGAAAAGGATTCCTGATGTTGCTCATTTATAGCCACATGTGTTTTTCTCCCAGCTCCAACCCTCTCCTTCAGCCCTAGAAACCATTAATTTCATTTTTATAGTTTTGTCATTTTTAGAAATGTTGCATATATGAAATCATACAGTATGTTACCTTTGGAATGGTCTTTTTTCACCTACTATTTTTCTGGAGATTCCTCTAATTTGTTGATTTCCTTCTTTTTATTTTATTCCTTCTGTTGTTGAATAGTGTTCCATTGTGTATATATACACTAATTTATTTCACCATTTACACATTGAAGTACATCTTGGTTGTTTCCAGCTTTTGGCTATTACAAATGAAGCTGCTTTGGATGTTTGTGTAGAGATTTTTTTAAAAAGATAACGTAAGTTTTCATTTATCTGGGATGAATGTCCAGGAGTACAGCTGCTGGGTCTTTTGCAGCTGAAAATTTGATTTTTTTTTTTTGGAAACTTTCAAACTGTATTCCAGAGTTGCTGTAATCTGAAAGTTGCTTATTTTGTAATTCTATAAGCAAAGTTTGAATGATCCAGTTTCTCTTCCTCTATGCCAGCATTTGATGTTCTCACTATTTTTTATTTTACCCCTTCTGATAGGTTAACAGTAATATCTCATTGTAGTTTTAATTTGTACTTCTGTAATAGTTTTATTTCCTTTTATGTGTTTTTTATTTTTGCTATCAGTATGTTCTCTTCTGTGAACTAGTTATTCATGTCTTTTGCATATTTTCTAGTTAGATTGACTTTTTTAATTGTTGAAAATTTAATATTTTATATTCTAGATGTCAGCTCATTGTTAGATATATTGTCTGAAAATATTTTTTCTCACTCTATATCATGTTTTTGTATCATCTTAACAGGGTGTTTCACAGAACCAAAGTTGGTAATTTTGATGAGATTCATTTTATCCTTATTTCCTTAATGATTCATGCTTTTGTTGTCAAATCTAAGAACTCTTTGTCTAGGCCTTGATTCTCAAATTCTTATACTTTTTTCTTGAAAGTTTATATTTTTACATTACCATTAAGCTTTTTTTTTCTTTTTCTTTTTTGTCTGTGTATGCTGATTGCTCAGAACTATTTGTTGATGATGACTACCTGACATTTTACAGAAAAGATTTGCTGATTATTGATCTAGAATATTACAAAACATGTATTAGAAAGTACACTATGGAAAGAGAACCCAATCCGCCTTACTATAAATCAATTTAAGCATAAACATATTCAACAAATTTTTAAAAGATACATTATAAAATTTTCATAAAAATGATTCTCACTAATAAATGAACAAAAGAGACATTAAAATTGGTGGAATGGCACCTAATCAATTCCATTCCACATCTCTCCACCAACATTGTTCTGGCTCAGTTGAACCAATTCTGAAGACTCCACAGTGTTTTCTTTTATATTATAAAGGAATCTGTTTCTATTGTATCAGGATTGTTTGCGAGACTTACAAGCAGTTTAAAAATTATATACTTGTTTGTGTTCACTGTAACCTCTGGGTCGTTATGACCAAATTTTTAAGTGAGCACATGAAGCTCTGAAAAATGAAGTTTGTCTGCTTTATCTGTTTATCCAGAATGCCTTCTCCCTTTTCTTATCTGAGTGTTCTGACATCTTGCTTTCTGATTCCTTATTGTGTTGCAGTGAAATCTAGGCACTTAAAATTTCTTGATAAGGTGCATAGCCTTTTGGTAAAAACATGGACAGCATGACACTTTCTGAGTAAACATTATTAATTATTTACTCCTCCCCATCTCAGCTATATCCCTTCAAAAGATATCCCAGATCAACAATTTAATGAGATGCTGTGAAGGTCATAGTCTTATTATCAAGTATTTTATTTATCCCAAGAAAGTGAGTTTTTACATGAGTTTTCCAGCTACACAAGGCTTTAAGTACCACAACTTTCCTTCACTGTAAACATTGACATCAAAATCTTCCTAAAGAAATGCAACTCTGCCCTTTCTTCTTAAACAGAAGATGTTGCATGAAATCTACCTTCTGTTGAGAACCAGGAATCATTCTTATGTACATCAACTATTGTGTCAGTGATCCACTGTGTAGCCATTGAAGTGTACACAAGGTGTTCATCTCCCCACTCATTACTCCAAAAGTGCTACAATTTTTGAGTTCTTTGAACTAATTTCAGTAGTTTTACCATCTCCACTTTCAATAGCACCTTGCTGCTGTCTTTACCCTGGCACTCCAATATGTTGCTTCTATTTTTTTGTAGGGGATGGAGATTAGAATAATTACAACTGAAGCAAAATAGAGTTTCTTCTATAAAGATCATGAGACTTAAAAAAAGATCTTTCTGTCATCTTTTGGAGTCTCTAAATGAAAGAAGAAACTAAGAAACTTATGGGGTTTTTTTATGAATTTTAAAAATTAAAGTATAGTTGAATTAAGATGCCCTGGAGAAGGGAATGGCTACCCACTCCAGTATTCTTGCCTGGATAATTCCAGACAGAAAAGCCTGGCGGGCTGCAGTTGAGGATCGCAAAGAGTTGGACATGTCTGAGTGACTAACATATATACACACATCTGTTAATCCCAGATTCCTAATTTATCCCTTCCCCCGACTTTTACCCTTTGGTAGCCATAAATTTGTTTTCTATGTCTGTGAGTCTGTTTCTGTTTTATAAATAAGTTCATTTGTATCACTTTTTAGATTCCACATATTCTGACTTACTTCATTTAGTATGATAATCTCTAGATCCATCCATGTTGCTGCAAATGGCATTATTTCATTCTTTTGATGGTTGAGTAATATTCTATTTTATAGGTAGATGCACAGATAGATGTCACATTTTATTTATCTATTCATCTGTCAATGGACATTTATGTTGCTTCCATGTCTTAGATATTTTAAATTGTGCTGCTATGAACAAGGGGGTGTATGTATTCTTTTAGAATTAGAGTTTTTGTCTTTTCTGAATATATGCCCAGGAGTCAGATTGCCAGACCATATAGTGACTGTTTTTTAATAAATTTACTTTATGTCAGATATTATGGCTATTTAATAATTAGAATGTGCACTTTTAAGGAATTTCTAATTTAGTAAGAGGAGGGGAATGAGCTGAAACTAGTTTTCAACTTTCTCTTCTATATCCACATCAATGTATTTTACCTTCCTCTTGGGACTTACTCCTGACATTATATGCTAGTGGAACTCAACGATAGGTCCACAAATCCCTTCACAATTCAATAAAAAGCTCATATCCCTTGATTTTATTGAGACTGAGACAATGTTTAAAAAATAACAAATGCCACAATATTGCTATCAAAGCTGATATAATTTAAATGCTTACTTTAACATATAAACAATTTTAACACAAAAATAATACATGATGATGACTATGCAATTAGCATGATAATTAACATAGTTCTTAAAAAGATTTGCTTGTATAGTGGAGGGGTCAGGTAACATAATACTGTTTAAAGATGTATAATGAATGTATTATTCTTTATTCCTGCAAGTGTATCAGTCCTATAAGTATATCTCTAATTTTGGAGATAATATCACCACTGTCAGTTTGAAGCCCTTCATGAGTGTGAGGTCCAAGCTGGTTTGGATCTACCTTGATGTAGTATTTGGGATTAAGTTTAGTTTTTATAGAGCTCAGTGTCCAAGGCAGAGTCTAAAGTTCACAAGCAAGTATGTCCCAAGAGGAGAGGGATAATCCAGCCCAGTCTTAGGTAAAATAAACTGTTCAAAATTCCTAGGAAAACAGCTGTGGGCCTCTTGAATATATGAATAAAGCAAAACAGAAAGAAGATATCTAAGTGGGTGGGAAGATTGGATGCCTCAGATGGAATCCTTGCTGCTGTGCATGGTTCTGGGGACAAATAGACACATTCCTAGATCCGATTTAGCCTTATGGAGTTGAAAGCTAACTAAATGAAAGAAAGAAAGCGGAGTTGCTCAGTCGTGTCTGACTCTTGATGACCCCATGGACTGTAGCCTAACAGGCTCCTCCGTCCATGGGATTTTCCAGGCAATAGTACTGGAGTGGGCTGCCATTTCCTTCTCCAGGGGATCTTCCCAACCCAGGGATCGAACCCAGGTCTCCCACATTGTAGACAGATGCTTCACCGTCTGAGCCACCAGGGAAGTGTAACTAAATGAACTCCTGGATAAATCCTGACAGGTACCACTATACCAGTTAATTACAGAAAGTACAAATTCAGGTTGAAATAGTATAATTTACATATTTGAACAATTACATAGTGACTGGGAGGATAAACTTTAGGTACAGGTAGACGTGGGTTCATATTCCAGTTGTGGTTCACAATTTATTTGACATTTCTGAACAAACATGTTTTCTCAATTGCAAAATGGTTATATTAATATTATAGCCTACCTTATAGGATTTTTATGTGAATTAAATGTGATTCTTCATATAAACCATTTAACATTGTGCCTTGTAAGGTATAAATTATGATTATTTTCATCTCATTTTAAGCTTTTAACGTTTTAATAAGATGGATCTTTGTTAAGGCCTGGACAGATATTATAATGACTACTTATAATTTGCTAGAATTTTGCAGTTCATTGATGGGTAGATTTATTTAATAAATACTTATTTAACATTTACTATATTTAGATACTCTACACATGTAAAAGACTAAGCCCTTTAAAAATAGTTTTCACTTTTGTTTGTTCAAGTTTCTTTGCTTTATTCTATGATGTTTATTTTCATATAAATCTCTATCTTTGCATTTCTATTGGGTTATGCAAAGCTCAAGATTTTAAAATAGTTCAGTTTTCCTCCAAAATAAGGAAGATCTTATTTTTAGTGGTCGATAGAAGTATCAGTTGAAGGTAATCTGCCATTTCCCCATATTCTAATGGTTCAGTTATGATAATACAGCCATGATACAGGTGCCAAAATCAGATTGTGCCTACCAGTTGAGCGACTGTTTTTGCCTTCAGGGCATGCTTCTGCCTACTAGGAGGCTCTGATGGTGCCTTCACATCATTCTCATTTGCTGTCACAGCCCCGTGCTGCTTGGAGCTTGAGTCTCAGTGGAGGAGGTGGAAACCAGTGGATAAGTGTCTCGCCCTGATAAAGCCTAAAGGAAGGAAAATGCAGGTTTGCCTTCTTCTCTTGCTCCCTAGATGACAAAACCACAGTGATAGGCAATTTCCAAGATGTCGTGCTGCAGAAGAGCAGGTTGCCTGGAGTGTCCTAGTGACTTGTATAACATGCATTTACATGGGGAATTGCTTTTCTCAGAGAAACTATGCAAATGGGAGCAAACAATCCCCAAAGAAATTGGACTCCAAGTTTATCTTGAGTAGAAAATTCCCTCAGAATTGGTAACTACTGCATGTTAATGACAGGAAAGCTGGCCAGTGTTTTAACAGGTTGAACATAAGTCCTGATGAGCTGTTGTAAGAAAGCAATGTTTAAAAGAAACCTTGAAAAAAAAAAAGCTAAATGGACAACTAGGAGAAAAAGTTAGAAATAGTGTAGATAGAAACACAATGGACACCTTCTTAAATTTGAAATAGCATGTAAATGAGCCTGGTGGAAAAGCCAGTCTTAAAGATTCGAAGAACGTTTGTGAATTAGCAAGGTTTTCAAAGCTCAGCACTACTGACATTTTGCATCAGGTAACTCCCTCTGTTGTAGGATGTTCAATGCATTTCTGGGACCTACCCCCCAGATGCTTGTAAAAACTTTAACCTTACATTATGACAACTAACATGTCTGTAGGTATTGTCACATCCTCCTGGGGGAGAGCAAAATCATCCTCCTAATGATAAAGACATCTAAGAAAATGCTAAAAGATGGTCCGCTACCAAAGCAAACAGCACAGTAATAAATAACTTGTGATTTACTTAGATTCAAGATCTGGCTTGGCCTGTATTCAAGCTCAGAATCTTAAGTTACTTACAAGGTCTGAGATGCAGTGTCCTTGTATTAATATGTCCTAGAGTGTTACATGATACATTCCCAGCACATGATTTTGATAAACCAAATGAGTCAATGTGCTATGATACATAAGATGATTCCATATAGCCTGGCATATTAACATGTTTTCTTTTTATGTAGGTATATATGCATATATGTATGTGTGTGTGTGTGTGTGTGTGTGCACGTGTGCATGTGCGTGTGTGCACAGGTGTATACATCTTACAGGAAAACACCAATGAATGTTCTGGCTAACCCAATACATGTACAATGGAGTGCATATATATGCTCTCTTACAAATAAATCCATTGTTTGTTTTAGAGTCCTAGTATTTAAGAATGTCCTTTTTATATGCAGTTAAAACCTTCCATACTGTAAGATTTATTCACTGATTCTTATTCTGACTTCTGGAGCTTAGAATATCTATTTACTCAAAAAGATAGCTGCTAGAATTCTAGAAGACAGTCATTCTGTGTTGACTTAACTATTGTTTTTATTTCCTGTATCAGAAAACCTTCAAATGCCAAAAATTAATATTTTATTTAGTTCCTGGTAAATGTATACTTAAATTTTTATTTTTCTGAGAATAACTCTGAGGGGTCCACATGGACATGGTTCCTATTTTTATTAACAATATTATTAACAGCAGTACAAGGAATAATAATTGATTATTTGTCACTAAGAAGAACACTTTTCATGTACGAAGATCTTTCTCAACTGCCATCTTATATGTGTTCACTTTCCTCTTTTTCTATTTTATTGGTTTAAAAACTGAAACAGAGAATGTTTATAAAACCTAACAAAATAATGCCTAAAATAGCCAAAGCTGGTGATGAAGCCAGTCCTATTTGGTGCTAAAGCTTGTGGTGTTCACCATGCTATTGTCTTGTCCTGTAAGGTCAGCTTCTCTAGGAAGTAGGTGCCAAAGCCAGAACCAGAGGGGCATCATGTCAAGATCTAAAGTAAGACCTCTCTTATAGCAGTCTCAGGCTTAGGATGCATTAGGAGAGAAATCTCACACCTGGGCAGCACTAGCCCCCTGAATGGGATAGACTTCCTCCCACAAGCAGACATCAGAGTGGCTCTCCATACTCCTTGCTTATTTCTCTTTGAGGATGGTTCTGCTCTCTCTGAATCCTTAGTAAAAGTAGCTTTCAAAATAAATTTCAAGTAGTTTCCGTTGAGATAGTGAGTAAAGTTTTTTTGTTTGTTTTTTTTTTATTCATTGAGTTGCTTGGGATCTGTTCTTTACTAACCTAGATCTAAGAATGAGAAATACTCTGGAGAGGACTGATGAGCAACAGCCCCTGCCAAAACTCAAAGGGGTGTAGGCATACACACACACACACACACACACACCTACCTCACAAAGGGAGCAAATGGAAAGTTCCTTCTTTTCTTCTGATCCTCAGAGCAGTGTTTCTCAAACTCTGTTGAAAAACATTTATTATTATTTTTTTAATTTTCAGTCTGTTGTAGATTGATATTTTTGAAAATATAAATGTAAAATAACAGAACAATAAAATTAAAATAGCATACCCAAAAAAGAAGCCTACCCTTTTTATTGTTGAATTCAAGGAATATGAATTTATTCAATTGCTATACAAGTTTCTAACTGTGTTCATTTCTGTCCTTATCTTGTTGAAAAAAACCTTTATGTAGCACCTTCTCAGGGGATTTTGTTTCAGAGAATGGCAGGTGAACATGTTTGTGCATAAAAAATAGGCTGTATAGCTTGACTTTATGTATATTGCTTATTTCTAAGTCCTGTGAAAGAGGAGCTATGGTAAGTGGAAAAAAGATGAAAGGAAGAGGAAAAGAAATAGGACCAACTAGGGGATAGGGTATGAATCTTTCTTCCCTCTCAGCTAACTTCTGTTGATGTTCTTTTAATTTTTTCCGCTTTCTGTTTCTGCTTCTATTCCTTATTTTCTAGTTGTAATTCCTTTTCTCTTGTCATCCGCTTTCTTCTATATTATTATCCATCCCTTTTTTCCCCTCAGTTTCTTTCCCTTTCCTTTTTTTATTTGTATATGAAGCATTTCAAATATAGAAAGTATCATGAGCAGCAAAGACAAAACACTCGTGAACCTACTGTTGCTTTAAAAATAATGAGACTATATTTTTCATGATTTGTTAAGGAAATAAAATAGTTTGCATATAGAGTAAAATAGTTCAAGTTCCTTTTCATACCCCTCCTAATAACTACTATGCTGGATTGAAATGTTTACTTTTTTTGTCTACTGGTTAGATTATACTCCATAGAAACACAAACCAACACATAATACTGTTTCATCATTTCTGAAAATGATTTAAGATCTATGGCATGGCATATATATATATCACTATGATGTAATATGTATATATATCATTATGATATAATATGTATATGTATATCCTTATGAAAATTTCATTTTTAAAATGTAATAGTTTGTGAATCATACACGATAACACATGTAAATTGAGTTCCTTTATTGTTACTGCTACCTAGTATTCCATTATATGGAAATAACACAATTAGATTATTTGGTTAGCTAGCCCTCTTAAATTAAATTAATATGTATTTTAAAAATTTCACTATGCTAGATGTTGCAGATAATATCTTTGTGCATGGCTTCACATGACTTTTAGAAGAGTTTTTCTGGCACAGATAATAAAGAGTAAAGATAGGTATTTGCAAGATATTCCCTAAATAATTTGGAATATAAGTTACATGACCACTATTTCCTCATTTTATCCAGTCCTTGGTGTTGTCAGTTTCCTTATGTTCTTGACAATCTAATGAATGAGAAAAGTTACCTTTTTAAAATTTGCATTTCTCTGATTATTACTAAGATTAATATTCTTCATATATTTATTATCAAAACAGGATTATTCAACTAAAAATTGCTCATTCATTGTTTGCCCATTTTTCTATTAGATCATTTCTATAAGATCATTAGATCTTTTTAATTTGTGTGAGTTCTGCAAGCACAACATTCATTAGTTGTTTGTTCAAATACCTTCAATTAGGATGCAGCTTGTTTGGGTGCTTAGGAAATGCTACTCTTTGTTATACAGACAATTATTTTATACATGTAGTTAAACTTATCATTTGTTTCCCTTATATTTATGCTGTTTATGGATGCTTTAGAAAAATCTTTTCTTATACCTTAATCATACTTTCCTATATTTTGTCCTAAGGGTTTTAGAGAAGGTTTTAAAACATTTGAGTATATAATCCATCCAGAATTAACTGTGTCCTCTTCTCTTTCAATCTTCTATTTTATTATCTTTTACTTTTCCTCAGTACTCGCTTACATTTCTTCTCTCCTCACTTTTTGTATCCTTCAAAACCTTCTAGCCACCTTTTAGGATATTTGTTAAATAATCAAAATTTTCCATGTTTATCTATTTATTTTTTTCTAAACTGCTGATGTTTATACTTCCTGCCTCAAATAATGATAGTAAATGTGTAGTATAAGGGCAAGGCAAAGGAAACTTTGATGCCCAGCAGGGTTCTGTGGGGTCCCTGGGCACAAAGCCTTTCTGTGTTCCTGTTATTTGATTATAGGAAATAGCCTTCATTCAGTACCGTGATCTTCCCTGAGTTCCAATGGGCAGATTCATTAATAGTTCTGTTAGTGTTTCCATTAAGTCTCTTGGCCTAGTTTCTTGGTATTTAAAAATGGAAATAAGTAAACATACTTGAAATATTAACTGTGAATACCAGAAAAGGATGCAAATGCATGTAATTAGTTTCCTCCTCTGGTAGCTCAGTTGGTAAAGAATCTGCCTGCAGTGCAGGAGACCCAGGTTTGATCCCTAGGTAGGGAAGATTCCCTGGAGAAGGAAATGACAACCCACTCCAGTATTCTTGCCTGGGAAATCCCATGGACAGAGGTGCCTGGTGGGCTACAGTCCATGAGGTTGCAAGAGTTGAACACAACTTAGTGACTAAACAACCACCACCTTTATTTCTTGACAACTGCAGTTAGTGTGATGCAAAAGACCAGAGCATGAAGGGGGTGGTGAACCTTTCAGATGGAAATATTTCCCTTAAAAACAGAGCAACAGTGGAAGTCACGAACTTCAGATATTATTTCCATAAGATGTTACAGAAAAACCTGAGCTAACTTTTTGGCCAACCGAATGAATGGTTCAGCAGTCGGACTAAGTATGAGTTAGATTAAGAAAAAAATGTGAAAGTTGCAGGCACCTCTTGCCATCCCCAGTGGTATTAAATAGGAGGCTGTCTGTTTAAAGAGTTATTTGTTGATGAGTGTTCGGCAAAGAGAAGCTAAGAATTGGTGTTGAGGAGCTGTATTTTCCTGGATCAGGGTCTAAAAAGCTGATTCCATTCTGCGGTGATAGCAAGAGAGGTGATACAAACATTGCCCAGTGAATATTGCTCAGGAAATAAATTGGGCATCCAACTGCGCACAGGTGGATGATGCCTTGCTGAGCCTCTCTGTGCTTAATGTATTATATTAGGAAAGTGAATTGAATAGGCATTTTCAAACTGTAAAAATGATCATGTTTTCTGAACTCTTTCTAATGAGCCCTATTAGTAGGAGCATTCCCCACTGTGTTGTGTTTCTCAGGCCTTCAGAATGAGCCAATTACTTTTGAAAATGGAACTGGCAGGAGAAACCTGCCAATGACAGCACATCCACACTGGGCCATACAGTGGTGCACAGACTTTAATACTTTGTTACTCGAAGTGTGGTCTGTGGGCCAGCAACATGGCCGTCACCTGGGAGCTTTGAAAAAGCTATCATCTCATGGCCCATGCCAGATCTCCTGATTTAGAATCTGCCTTTTTAACAAAATCCTCAAATGAGTCCTATGTACCTAAAACGTTGAGAAGCTCTTTTGTAGATGTGTATGTGTACATACCCTGGAGGTCTGGCACACGCACACACACACAGGTATGATTTTGATTTGTCATTCTAGCTTAGATCTTAGGAATCATCATTTTTTCTTACAATACAGGTTACTTCATATCACACTGTGAAGCAATCTGTTCTCAGTTCACTTATTCAACTTTGTAATGTGGTCATTTCTTCTGGAAAAATTTGGAAGACTGAAAACTTAAGGCATCTGTATTTTCTGATCAGTCCAATAGCGCTACTTTGTGTTTCAAGTACTGTTGTTGTGGTTTAGTTTCTAAGTCATGTTCAACTCTTTGCAACCCCATGGACTGTAGCCCACCAGGCTCCTCTGCCCATGGGATTTCCCAGGCAATAATACTGGAGTGGGTTGCCATTCCCTTCTCGAGGGGATCTTCTTGACCCAGGGATCAAACCCTCATCTCCTGCATGTCTGGCTTTGACAGGTGGATTCTTTACTGCTAAGCCACATGGGAAGCATGCATCATGTATAATAAATGTACCTTAATATATGGCTTTGAACGTAACAGTGATTATATACTTGTTCATGTGCATATATGCACATATGTTCACTTTGGTTTTATTTTGTAAATTCTCTAGGTACCTGAAAAGAATACACAAGAGGAACAGAAACATTTCATTTTGGATAAAATAAAGCTCTGTTAATACATGGACATGTTTCTTTAAATGCTGGAAGCTCCCTTGGAGTCTACAAATGCCTGTAGAAGTAGAGCTTTTCTCGGCAAAGTAAATTGAAAGTGTTTAATCAAATTACTCCAGGGAGAATCATCAACTAGAATGCAGTGGGAGGTCACCTTATGTCAGGGTTCCAGTTTGCTTGCAAATGCTTATTTTTTTTGTGTGTAGTGTTTTTTTTAAGAGGAGTAGTAAAAAAACAATTGATTTTGGAATATCTATGCCAATCTTCATTCCCAACTATAAAGAGCCCTGCCAAGTCTGAAAAGGAAAAAAAGAACAGAATCAGAGTTAAAGCGGAAGGAGAAGAAATGCATTACTACAGAGAGAAACGTAGAGGAATTACTCTGAGAAAATGTGCAGAAGGGCAAGTTTACTTGTTGAGAGAAATGTGTTCTTTAATCTATGAAAGGACAAATGTGTGTAAAAGGATATGTGTGTTCTAAGTACCTTCGGTCCAGCTCTTTGCAACCTCATGGACTGTAACCCCCCAGGCTCCTCTTTCCATGGGATTCTAGAGGCAAGAATACTGGAGTGGATTGCCATGCCCTCCTCCAGGGGATCTTCCTGACCCGGGGATCAGACCTGTGTCTCCTATATTGGCAGTTGGGTTCTTTACCACTAGCGCCCTCTGGGAACAGACTTACTTGTGCTTGTAGACCCTGACCAATTCTGCGTATCTGTGGCCTGGCCTGTTCACGAATATACCTTACATGAAACAACAGAAATGTAGTTTGGAGGTATAGAATGACAAAGGTGGCAGGATGCTTACACGTATTATCAGTATCAGTTCAGTCACTCAGTTGTGTCTGACTCTTTGCCACCCCTGGGACTACAGCATGCCAGGCCTCTCTGTCTATCACCAACTCCCAGAGTTTACTCAAACTCATGTCCATTGAGTCGGTGGTGTCATCCAACCATCTCATCCTTTGTTGTCCCTTCTCCTCCAACCTTCAATCTTTCCCAGCATCAGGGTTTTTTCAAATGACTCAGTTCTTCACAACAGGTGGCCAAAGTATTGGAGTTTCAGCTTCAACATCAGTCTTTCCAGTAAATATTCAGGACTGATTTCCTTTAGGATGGACTGGGTGGATCTTCTTGCAGTCCAAGGGACTCTCAAGAGTCTTCACCAACATCACAGTTCAAAAGCATCAGTTCTTCAACACTAAGTTGTCTTTATAGTCCAACTCTCACATCCATACATGACTACTGGAAAAACCATAGCCTTGACTAGATGGGACTTTGTTGGCAAAGTAATGTCTCTGCTTTTTAATATGCAATCTAGGTTGGTCATAACTTTTCTTCCAAGGAGTAAGTGTCTTTTAGTTTCATGGCTGCAGTCAAAATCTGCAGTGATCTTGGAGCCCAAAAAATTAAAGTCTGCCACTGTTTCCACTGTTTCTCCATCTACTTGCCATGAAGTGATGGGACCCGATACCATGATCTTAGTTTTCTGAATGTTGAGCTTTAAGCCAACTTTTTCACTCTCCTCTCTCACTTTGATCAAGAGGCTTTTTAGTTCTTCTTCACTTTCTCTCATAAGCGTAGTGTCATCTGCATATCTGAGGTTATTGATATTTCTCCTGGCAATCTTGATTCCAGCTTGTGCTTCTTCCAGCCCAGCATTTCTCATGATGTACTCTGCATATAAATTAAATAAGCAGGGTGACAATATAAAGCCTTGACATACTCCTTTCCCTTTTTGGAACCAGTCTGTTGTTCCATGTCCAGTTCTAACTGTTGCCTCCTGACCTGCACACGGATTTCTCAAGAGGCAGGTCAGGTGGTCTGGTATTCCCATCTCTTGAAGAATTTTCCACAGTTTGTTGTGATCCACACAGTCAAAGCTTTGGCATAGTCAATAAAGCAGAAATAGACATTTTTCTGGAACTTTCTTGCTTTATCGATGATCTAGCGGATGTTGGCAATTTGATCTCTGGTTCCTCTGCCTTTTCTAAATCCAGCTTGAACATCTGGAAGTTCACAGTTCACGTACAGTTGAAGCCTGGCTTGGAGAATTTGGGCATTACTTTGCTAGCATGTGAGATGAGTGCAATTGTGCGATAGTTTGAACATTCTTTGTCATTGCCTTTCTTTGAGATTGGAATGAAAACTGACCTTTTCCAGTCTTGTGGCTACTGCTGAGTTTTCCAAATTTGCTGGCATATTGAGTGCATCACTTTAACAGCAGCGTCTTTTAGGATTTGAAATAGCTCAACTGGAATTCCATCTCTTCCACTAGCTTTGTTCATAGTGATGCTTCCCAAGGTCCACTTGACTTCACATTCCAGGATGTTTGGCTGTAAGTGAGTGATCATACCATCATTATTATCTGGGTCGTGAAGATCTTTTTTGTATAGTTCTTCTGTGTATTCTTGCCACCTCTTCTTAATATCTTCTGCTTCTGTTAGGTCCATACCATTTCTGTCCTTTATTGAGCCCATCTTTGCGTGAAAAGTTCCCTTGGTATCTATTTTCTTGAATAGATCTCTAGTCTTTCCCATTCTATTGTGTTCCTCTATTTCTTTGTACTGATCACTGAGGAAGGCTTTCTTTTTTTTTTTTTTCTTATCTCTCCTTGCTATTCTTTGGAACTCTGCATTCAAATGGGTATATCTTTCCTTTTCTCTTTTGCCTTTTGCTTCTCTTCTTTTTATAGCTATTTGTTCCATTTTGCTTTTTTGCATTTCTTTTTCTTGGGGATGGTCTCGATCCCTGTCTCCTGTACAATGTCATGAACCTCCATCCATAGTTCATCAGGCACTCAGTCTATCAGAAGTAGTCCATTAAATATTTTTCTCACTTCCATTATATAATTGTTAGGGATTTGATTTAGGTCGTACTGGAATCGTCTAGTGGTTTTCCCTATTTTCTTCAATTTAACTCCAAATTTGGCAATAAGCAGTTTATGATCTGAGCCACATTTAGCTCTCAGCCTTGTTTTTGCTGACTGTATAGAGCTTCTTCATCTTTTGCTGCAAATGATATAATCGATCTGATTTCAGTATTGACCATCTGCTGATGTCCATGTGTAGCGTCTTCTCTTGTGTTGTTGGAAGGGGATGTTTGCTATGACCAGTGCGTTCTCTTGGCAAAACTCTATTAGCCTTTGCCCTGCCTCATTCTATACTCCAAGACCAAACTTGCCTGTTACTCCAGGTGTTTCTTGACTTCCTACTTTTGCATTCCAGTCCCCTATAATGAAAAGGACAACTTTTTTAGGTGTTAGCTCTAGAAGGTCTTGTAGGTCTTCATAGAACCGTTCAACTTCAGCTTCAGCATTACTGGTTAGGGCATAGACTTGGATTACCATGATATTGAATGGTTTCCCTTGAAAATTAAGAGATCATTCTCTCGTTTTTGAGACTGCATCCAAGCACTGCATTTTGGACTCTTGATGATTATGATGGCTACTCCATTTCTTCTCAGGTGTTTTTGCCCACCATAATAGATAAAATGATCATCTGAGTTAAATTCACCCATTCTAGTCCATTTTAGTTCGCAGATTCCTAAAATGTCGACGTTCACTCTTGACATCTCCTGTTTGACCACTTCTAATTTGCCTTAATTTATGGACCTAACATTCCAGGTTTCTATGCGATATTGCTCTTTACAGCATTGGACCTTCCTTCCATCACCAGTCACATCCACAAGTAGGTGTTGTTTTTGCTTTGGGTCTGTCTCTTCATTCTTTCTGGAGTTATTTCTCCACTGATCTCTAGTAGCATACTAGGCACCTACTGATCTGGGGAGTTCATCTTTCAATGTCCTATCTTTTTGCCTTTTCATGCTGTTCATGGGGTTCTCAAGGCAAGAATACTGAAGTGGTTTGCCATTCCCTTCTCCAGTACATGTATTAGGTCCTTCTTTTTTTCAGTAGATAAGGCACCTGGGGCCCAGATATAGGTAATTTCATGAAAGAGACCACCCAGTTGGGGGGGCCACCCAATTCTTTTGGGAAAGGAGAGAAAAACAAGACTATCCTTGGTTTACAGATATAGTCCATACAGGACCAGAAGTGTGGTTCCAAAAGTCCTTTCACCACTCCCCAAACCTTACCTGTTCATCTTTTGAAGCTTGTGAATACCAAACAAAGGGGAAACAAAGTCATCCTAGGAAGAACTTGCCTATATCTTTGAGATGCAAATATCCTCTCAATCTTCCTTGGATCTTTATCTCTGCTGTCTTTTTGAAATGCAAATTTTAGAGAGGGTGAAATAATTTAGAAATTGTCTTGTCCAAGGTAATTAGAAATTGTTTTTTCTGCAAATATAGTGTTTGGCCTTCTAGCCAAGTGAGCCTGACTTGTTTCATGTGTGAAAACTGCAATTTTAATCCAACCTCTTTTGTAAACAGATGGGTTTTATTTTTCCGTACCTGACTTAGAAGTGGCTCAGATAGTAAAGAGTCTACCTGCAGTGTGGGAGACCGGAGTTTGATCTCTGGGTTGGGAAGATACCCTGAAGAAGGGAATGGCAACCCACTCCAGTATTCTTGCATGGAGAATTCCATTGACAGAGGAGCCTGGCAGGCTACAGTCCATGGCGTTGCAAACAGTCGGACATGACTGAGCGACTAACACTTTTCACTTCACTAAAGATACTTCAGAGTTTAGAGAGTGAGTTATAAAGTGAATCCTCAGCTTTCCAGTTTCTTTTAGAAATTGAGAGTCACCTTTATCTCCTTTGTCTCCCTCAGGACTATTTAATCCATCTGTTAAGTCCCGGCACATGGATGTCTACATTTACCTGTGGCTCCAGCTCTCTACACCAACACCACCAGTTCAGCCCACCATCCCAGTCTCCCCTCCACCTAAGCTCCTGTCTCTTATTCCTCAAGCTTCCCGGACTGTTTCTCACCACAGGGCCTTTGCATAAGCTAGTTCCTCTGCCTCCTTGTCTGCAGTTCACACTTTCTCTGCTGATTCCTGCTTACATTTCATCTTAAATGTCAGTTCTTCGTGGAGGCTAGCACTAGAGCATCTTATTAACTATGTCTTCCCTGTTATTTCTGTCAACGCATGCTTACCGTTTATCACTGAATTCATTATAACTTATTGGATATAGTTTTAAGTCTGTTCTACTACAATATATGATAAGTAACAAAATAATTAGAGTGACACATAATTTACTGTTCCATCACAGGTTTTTGAGGGTGAAAGCGGTGATGTCAGTAATAATGCCAAGGCAGCAGGCTCAAGTCAGAACAAACTGGGACATATGGCCAGGGTCATATATAGTAAAGATGCTCTAGTACAGAAGTGGTGTTTGTTCATATGTGATTTTTTTCCTAGGCAAGGAGAGGCAGAAGAACTGCAGCAGGGTTTAATACTTTGCCAGGAAGGAGAAACGCACTAAGCCTAAGTGCTGCACAGAAATGTTCCAGCTCTATTTTAGGGCTGAAGACTTTCAGGCTGAAGGGCTTTAGGGAAGATAAGATATTTAAAAATAGATTCCTGCACCCAGTCCCTGTCCCTACAGAGGTACAACTATAACCCTGGATGGTTCTCTGCTAAAGGTAGGGTCCACTTCCTCCCATGCTCACATTAACAGCAGCCCTGCTGATGCAAACTCCACTTCTGTCCGCTTTTGTTCAACAACTGCAAGTCAGCATCCCATGATTTGTTTTTCTGAGAACATTTAAAATTTTCCAAAGTAGCTGTCTAGGCTATCTAAATTATCAACCAGGGTATAAATGATTCTTTTAGTTACTGCTCTAGTTACCACATTATATAGATTTTGAGTGATCTGATCTGATTTTTATTTTTCCTATAAGCTGCAGTTTTTGTCTCCATGTATTCCATTGACTTTCAATGGAATATTTCTGACCACAACTCCTGGTAGAAAATGTATTTTCTACCATGGTCCATTACACTTGTGTTTGTGTGTGTGTGTGTATATATATGTGTGTGTGTATATATATATGTGTGTATATATATATATATATATATATGTATGTATATATACATACACACACACATACATACATATATGGCTTTTCAGGTGGCATTAGTGGTAAAGAACCTGCCTGCCAATGCAGGAGATGTAAGAGATGAGGGTTCCATCCCTAGGTCAGGAAGAAACCCTGGAATAGGAAATGGCAACCCACTCTGGTATTCTTGCCTGGAAAATTCCCCAGACAGAGGAACCTGGCAGGCTACAGTCCATGGGGTCGCAAAACAGTTGGCCTTGACTGAGTGCATATGCATACACACACACACACACACACACACACACACACACACACACATATACGTTCTATGTGTCATATATAAGCATTTACATATACTTATTTATACATACATAAACATATATTTTATATAAACATGCACACATACAGGCAAATATACACACATATAAGCAGAAACGGTTTTACCCCCAAATTTGCCCTTATTAGGTATAAAGGGGTTGCAAGGGAAGAGGGGATGAGCTTTTATGAGTTTGAAGTTATAGAGGGAGGGATGCATGCATGCTAAGTTGCTTCAGTTGTGTCTGACTCTTTGCGACCCTATGGACTGTAGCCTGCCAGGCTCCTCTGTCCATGGAATTTCCCAGGCAAGAATACTGGAGTGGGTTTCCATGCCCTCCTCCAGGGAATCTTCCTGACCCACAGGTTGAACCCTGCAGGCAGATTCTTCACCACTGAGCTACCGTGGAAGCCCTGTGGAGGCGTATCCAAACAGAAGTGTCTAACAGACAGTTGATGCAGAATTTGAGTTGGAATGATTTGGCTTACAGTCCAAGTTGTAAGAATCAATGAGATCTTAGTGGGTGAAAGCAGAGCAAGGAAAGAGCAGAGATATGACAAGTGAAACTTGGGGAATATTTATGTCGAGGGGTAGAGGTAGAAATAGAAGCCAGCAAAGGAACTAATAGACATTACTGAGAGGTAGAAGCGAGGAGGATAAGATAGCCTATAAGGAAAGCAATTTAGACAAGGAGATGGCAGTATTGAGTGTTTGTTTATTCAAAATTTATTGAGCACATAAACTCCATGAAAGCAGGATATTTGTTTTCTTCCCTGTTTAATCACCAAAAGAAAATGTCCAGCACGTGGTAGAAACTGTCTCTGTCTCTTCATATCTTCTGTTTCTCTTTCTGCACACAAACACACATTATTTTGTTTGTTTGTTTGGTTTTCTAAGAATACAATGACTGCCTCTTGGAATTTGGGACAGGACTAGATACTGAGGAAGTAGATGAATAAGGCATGTCACTGCCTGTAAGTCTTCTTGGCCGGGTGGAAATGCAAATGTCAAGAAAGTGTCCAGTTTATTAAGCTATAGTCTTTTCACTCCAAATTCATGCTTCTGTTGTGTCATGGTGGCCGGCTGGTCTAAGACACCAGACTCAAGCTTCTGTTACCCAAATTGATGCTTTGCACTCAGCTTTGTGACACTGGGGCTGAAAGTTTGCAAACTACACTTCTGCCTTTCTCCTGATTCCCTGTTAGATTCTGAGTGTTGGGGGTGCTAGAGGACAAGAAGGGACTTATTCCCTCTTTTTTTTTTCCCTTGGTGGCTTCCAGTAGACTCCATGTCTGCTCTCTGTTCCTGAAACCTGCTCCTGTCAGCATCACCCCAACCTTCTTCAGCTCAGCAATGGGTATGTCCATTCCCACAGCAGCATTTGAATCCAGTTCATGCTTGTTTTTAACACGTGCAGATTCTGCCTCATTGTGCATTTCTCAGAAGCATCAGCATTAGCCCATGTTCCTTCCTCAGAGAGATGAGTCCCAGTCCCCTGGGGTTAAAGCTCTGAGCTCAGAGAAGTCAGAGCAAACTGAGTTGAGCCTCTTTCTTTGAGTTCCACCTCAAGTGTCCTCTGCTCCAAGCTTCTGTTTTTTACTGCTTTTGACCTCCTTCTTTTGTTTCTTCAGCTCTAGGTGTGAGAGTTTTTTCCCCTAGGTGTTATCTCTATGATATTTTGGTGTTCTCTGTTTGTCTTCCCAGTTACCTACTAAACAATAGCATTTTTGTTTGTAATTATTTATCTTAAACAATCTCTATCAATATAACTGGGGTGAATCTGTACCTTAATTAGACTTTAAGACAGAAATTGATAACAGGAGTGGTCCTAGAAAGTGGACACTAATAGGTGGGTCAAAAGAAGGATTTCTGGAGAGGCAGAGAGTAAGAAGTTCCAAAGTCAAATGTGAAATTTATACAAGGGGAGGGTTTGAATTTCTGAATGCATCTCTTTAATTTATGTGTCTGCAAAGGCAGTATTAATGTTCAGTGATATAGTGGATATACTGGAGAGCAAATTAATCCTAAAACAATCAAAATAGCATGATTTTATTATTAACAATAAGTAATACCTATCAGATAATTTTTGACTAATGATACAATTTCCACTGCCTAAGTAGAATCTAATTGTTGAGTTTAATTAGAATGTAACAATTGTTGTTTATGTAACACTATTTATAATGCTATCTATTTTCAGTATCATTATTTGCAGAATCATTAATTTAGAATAGGAATTATATAGTTATTTACACAAGTGAGCTATGTGTGTGACATGAAATGATCTCACATACATAGTGATTAGTGATTGCCCTAGGAAAAGGAAAGTACAGTTTATATGTCTAACTAAATATCCAATCTTTCAAATCTCTGTACTTATTAATTTTCCCAATAAATGTTTCTGTATATTCTTAATTATATATAAAGGGAACGTATTTTTTATTGTGTGGATTTTCAGCTATGCATCAATTTTTTACAATATCTGTCCATGGCAGTATATTCTGGCTTTTACTACAGATGCCCAGCAAACATGATTGGTATCTGTTTAGCTGCTTTTGTACTTTGTCTATGATAAAGAAATTAGTAATATTCCCCTGGTAGCTTATAGAGTTAAGTACTATAGTAAGAATATTTTAATCAGAGAGTTCTCTGTCATGTCTTTCTTCTACTCATGAATGATTTGGCATTAAAAGACCTTGGGCATATAATTTAACCTGAAATTCTCAGTATTTTTGTTATTTCTTGATGTAAGTATTAACATTACTTCATGAGTTTCTTTAGGGTTCATTCAGAAGATACAGGTCAATATGATGACAACGTGTGACCTGGAATACATGCTCGATTACTATGGGATAATATTATATTGTTATGGCACTAAAATCCTAAAGAGTTTATTTTCTTATACTATCCAAAATCAACCATTAACTAAAGGCTTAGTTCATACAACACAGAACCACTGCATTTTTTCACGTTTATTTATAAATTCAATCTGATTCTTAACACTGAAGAAACTTAAAATACACTGAGATTAATGTACCTAAAGAGATGATAAGAGGAAGTTAATAGTTTATGTGCTCTAAGACATTAGAGGAAGGATTAATTCTCCAGAGATGATCAAGAAATTTTTGATGTAAGAAATAGCATGCAAGTTAGATCTGGAAGGATGGTTAGAATTGCATTAGGTAATTGGGATAAATTACACAGAATTATGTGATAAAAGCACATATACAAGGAGAAGTATGTAAGTTGCTCTTTTGTAATTTGAAGGTTACTGTGACAGATGGTACAAGATCTTGAACCCCTTTTTCTGGAGTCTTGTGTATTATGGGTTATTGTGTATCTGTTAAAAATCCAACCAGGCAGGATGGTGATCATATGGACTCCTTCTGAAACAAGCATAGAAGTATCAAAATGTAACATCAACTTCCATCTCAATCTTTCTAACATTCCATTCTACAGTAATACTTTTTAAATAACTGTTTCACCTGAGCAGATCCAATGGATTAATAGGATCTAGATTTAGAGCTTTGCTGAGATGGGTTCTGGGGAGCAATAGGAAAGAATACCAAAATTTATGAACAAGCTAGCTCCACTAAAATCAATGGATTCCATTTTTCTAGTCACTAATCAGTGGCATGATATTCGTGAAATTGTTTTTCCCAAATGTCTATATCATAAAGATCCAAGACAAGTTGTGCCCACTGTGCTCTATCTGATTTCTGATCCACAAGATCGTGAGTAAATAAAACTAAGCCAGCATGTTTTGAGAAAAGTAGGTTATACGACAACGTATAACTGACATAGAAATCGGAACCTACTACAAGGGTCCTGCAGAAACAACAATCTAAAACACGTGGTGCTGGTTTATGACTGGGTAGCACGTAGAAGACTGAAAGGACCCTGGGAGTTGTTAGTGGAAACCAATAGGTAGCATAGTATTGCTATAGGAATTAAAAGAGGACTAGGATTGAGGTCATGTACTGGCAGCACAATTAGTAACTCAGAATCAGCTGAAAGTGTCAATAACTTTCTATTAGCTGCCTATAATAATGTCTGAGTAAGATATAACAGGAGAGAAATGAGCTAAATTTCAAGCATTATCTAGAGGAAATGGAGAAGAACCAGAACTTGGTGTGTTTTAAAATAAAACTTTATCATCCTCAACTGTGTCCAGCAAAAGACTCTAAAATTAAAATGGATTATGCATATATCAAATACAAAGTGTTGCCAATAAAAATGCATCCTTGGGGTAAGGATTACATCAGTGTTACAGTTATGAATCTCTTGGTTGAAAGCTCAGAAAGTTTTAAAGCTTCTCCTAGCTGGGCAAAAGAGCATTTAAGAATCTCAAAGGTGTACTTTGTAGATACACTCTGAAAATAGCACTTCTGATAGTCTTAAGAACATTTTCTCACAGCACCCTGACTCAGTGCCCAAAGTAGAAACAAGGGTAAGCATCAAGAGATTGCAGGTGAAGCTTTTCTCTAATGGAGTGTATTGTAATTTAATACATAGAAAAAAAATTTTAAATAAACTATGTGAGTTAGAACTTTAAAAAACCCAAATAAACAGAAACAGTTCAAATTAAAAGAGTTTGTTAGCCCGCAACTTTTTTGAGATATAGTTGATTTGCAGTATTGTATTAGTTTTATAGTTATTCAACATTTTTAAGATTATGCTCCATTTAAAGTTATTACAGAATAATGGCTACATTCTCTATGCTGTACAATAGATCATTGTTGCTTATCTATTTTATACATAATTGTTTGTATCTCTCAATCCCACACCCCTATCCTGTCCCTCCCTCTTCCTCTCCCCACTGTTATCCTCTAGTTTCTTTTTTATATCTGCGAGTCTGCTTTTGTTTTGATATATACATTAGTTTTATATTTTAGATTCCACATATAAGTGATTACATACTGTACTTGTCTGGCTTGTTTCACTAAGCATAATACTCTCTAGGTCCATCCATGTTGCAAATGGCAAAATGTTGTTCTTTTATATATTGAGCAATACTTCATTATATTTTTCCATCTTCTTTATCCAGTTCATCTGTTGATGGACCGTTGGGTCAGTTCCATATCTTGGCTATTATATATAGTGCTGATATGAACATTGATGTGCATGTAATTTTTGAATTAGTGTTTTTATGTATTTCTTGTATTTCTTTATTTTTGCCTATATACTAAGGAGTGCTAGATCATATAGCAGTTCTATTTTTAGCATTTTGAGGAGCTTCTGTATTACTTTCCATAGAGGCTACACCAGTTTACATTCCAACTAACAGCGTAAGAGGGCTCCCTTTTCTCCACATCCTTGTCAACTTTTGTTATTTGTAGATTTTGATGATAGCTATTCTGACTTGTGTGAGGTGAGCTTGCATTGTGGGTTTTTTTAAATATAATTTTAATTTTACATTGGAGTGCAGTTGATTTACAATGTTATATTAGTTTCAGGTGCACAGCAAAGTGATTCAATTATATATATATATATCCAATACATATATCCATTTTTTTCAGATTCTTTTCCCATATAGTTTATTATAGAATATAGAATTACATTATGGTTTTGATTTTCATTTCCCTAAGGATTAGTGATGTTGAGCATCTCTTCATGCACCTGATCGCCATCTGTATGTCTGTTTTGGAAAAATTTCTGTTCAGGTCTTTAGCCCATTTTTAAATCAGATTGTTCTTTTGATATTGAGTTGTATGAGCTATTTTTGCATGCTGCATATTAACCCCTTACCGTAGTATTTGCAAATGTTTCCTTCCATTCAGTAGGTTATCTTTTTGTTTCGTTGATGGTTTCCTTTACTACTGCACAAAAACTTTTAAGTTTAATTAAGTCTCATTTGTTTTTGCTTTTATTTCTTTTGCATTAGGAGACAGATCCAAAAAATATTTCTGTGATTTATGTCAAAGAGTATTTTGCTTATGTTCTGTTCTTGGAGTTTTATGGTTTCAGGTCTTACATTTAGGACTCTAATCTATTTTGAATTTATTTTTGTATATGGTATGAGGAAATATTCTAGTCTCATTCTTTTATATGCAGCTGTCCAATTCTCCCAGCATTGCTTATTGAAGAAACTGTCTTTTCTGCATTGTATGTTCTTGCCTCCTTTGTTGTAGATTAATTGACTATAGGTGTATGAGTAGCCTGCATCTTTGTATGGGGAGGAAACAAACTGAGAAAACAACTCAAATACTGACATTGTCCATTCTTTGTGATGTGATGGGTAACTAATTCAATTAAAACAAAAAAGTAAGGCTATTCAAATTTTTATCTTATATTGTGTCAATTTTAATAAGTCCTCTTTTTTTCAACTTCATTTTTTTAATAGTTGAGAATTTATCACCATAAAGTCATTTCAAAAATAATTTTTATTATCTTTTTGCTATGTATAATCTTTAGTTACATTACCTTTTTACTTTCTAATATTAGACAACTTGTTTTTTCTTGTTATTGTTGTTCTTCATCAGTATTTCTAAATCTTACTTATTTTCAAAAACCTAAGCTTTGTGGGGAGGGAGGTGAGAGGGGGGTTCAGGGTGGGGAACACATGTACACCCATGGCTGATTCATATCAATGTATGGCAAAATACCACTACAATATTGTAAAGTAATTAGCCTCCAATTAAGATAAATTAATTAATTTTAAAAAAACCTAAGCTTTGATGTAGTGATTTCTCAAATGTCTGTATATTTTATATTTTAATGAGTTTCTGTTCCTATCTTTATTGTGTCCATACACCTACCTTCATTTTAATTTGTTCTTATTTTCTAGCTAATTAAATTGAAAACAGGTAACTGATGCTAAATTACTTTTCAAATTCATACATATAAAAGTGTAATTGCCCAACTAAGTGCTGCTTTATCTATATTCTCAAAATTTTGGCATGTTGAGTTTTTATTATCATTACCCAAAAGATATTTCAACTTCCCTTACTTATTTTTTACTGACTCTTTGGCTATCTAGAGATGTTTTATTTAAATTCCAAGTGTTTGGGGCCTTTTAAAATTCTTATCTTACTTATTTCTAATTTAATATATTGCATCTAGAAAAAAGTACTATGTAATATTTCTATTTTTTGAATTAATTTACACTGACTTTATGAGTTGGCATTTGGTCTAGCTGGTGTTACTCCTGTTCCCTTGAGAATGATATACATTAAATTTCCATTTCACTCATGGAGAGGTAGTTCTATGAGAATTGTCTATCTACCATAAACAGCTAGAACACAAGAAAAACTGTATGAAGCAATGGATGACAGGAGGTACAACACTGTGAGTCCTGAGAGAAGGGAAACAGGAGGTGAGCCCTACCAAGCCGCAAGCAGTTTGCAGGCTGTCGAACATGGAGGGGCCTCAAACGGAGTCAGTAGTCTCATTTAATTAAGGAGACAGAAAAGAGTGTGAGGCAACTGAGGGGGCTAGAATTTGAAAGCCAGAATATTCCTAAGAGGAAGTTCTAGAGATCAATTCAAGTGTCTTTTTGAGCCATTCCCAATAGCAAGATCAGAGGAACTTTGTCATACATGGGGTATTGATTAGTATATTCATTTCCTTGGGCTGCTATAACATATACCACAAACTAGGTGGTTTAGAAAAACAGGTATTTACTGTCCCAGAGTTCTGGAGCATAGCATTAAAAAATCAAGATGTCAGTGGGGGCACAATGCTCTCTGAAACCTCTAGAAGAGAATCTTTACTTACCTCTTCTGCCTTCTGGGATTTGCTGACAACCTTTGTTTGGCATTCCTGTCTTATGGATGCACCACACCAATCTCAGACTGTGTTGTCACATGGCAGTCTTGCTGAGTTTTTCTTCTCCTCTTTTTATAAGTCACCAGACATAATGGATTAAGGGCTGACTCCAGTATGACCTCATCTTAACTAATTATATCTGCAATAGCTCCGTTTCCAAATGAGATCACACACAGAGTTGTTGGGGATTAGGACCTCAGCATCTTCTTTTGGGGGGACACAATTCAGATCCATAACAAATAGCTTCCTGAGAATCATCATTCCTTAGATATTAGTCCAAGAATAAAGGATTATTTATGCCAGCCACAACAAAGTATAAAAACAAATCTCAAATAATAAAGTGATTTACAAATTACTTAGTTGAGAGCCAAAAAGTCCAATACTCTTAAAGAAACAGAATAAAATCAGTAGCCAAACACATAAAATTTACAATATCCAGCATCTAATCAAATCTTACATGCTGTGCAAACAGGCAGGAAGATACTACCCATATTTAGGAAAATAAAAGCAATCAATAGAAGCATACTCTTAATTGATATCATATAATTAGGAGACAGAGTTCTTAGAGAATTTAGTATAAATATGTCCACAGATATAAAGGAAAATGTGAGCATAATGAGAAGGAAAAAAACACACAAATTTAAATTTTAGAAGTCAAAAATAAGTATCTGTGATAAGAAATATACTAGATGAAATTAACAGCATATTTAGACTATATAGATGAAACATTCAATGCAGTTGTATATATATCAATATTAACTATTCTGTAGATATATCAATATTAACTATCCAAACTGAGGTACAAAATGTTTTAAGAGTAAAAAATAATAGCAGCAGTGTACTATGAGCTGTGGGCCACTATCACATGATCTATCATAAATGAAATTAGAGTTCTAAAAAGACAGTTTGAGGAGTAGAGGAAAAAATGTATTGGAAGAAATAACAGCTAAAATTTTCCCAAATTTGGTGAAAAGTAAATACTCATCTTAAGGATGCACAGTGAACCTCAAGTTGAAAACAAAGAAATACTAAAACATTAAAAATGCTGAAAACCACTGATAAACAGAATAATGTAAGATGTCCAAGAAAAAGGGCACATTATGTATAGAGGAATAAATATAAGACTAATGGATTTCTAATCTAAATCTGTGAAGCCAAGAGGAAATTGGAATGGCATTTTTTAAGTGTTGAATGAAAAAAAACGTCATTCCAAAATCCTCTAACCCAAAATTATGACTTTTTAAAACACGTAGATGGTGGGTAAATTCATTGTCATAAGATTTGCAATATAAGCAATGCTAAAGAAAATTATTTAAGCATCTGGAAAATCAGCAAGATGAAAATTTGGACCCATACAAAGCAATGAAAAGTTTCCAAAATAAGAAATATGTGGGTAAATACAAAATATATTTCTTCTCACCTTTAACTTAGCTAAATCATAATAACATATTTAGAAAAATGTTCTTAAATAATTTATTATGGTGTTTATAACTATAATGATATAAATTAAAATACGTGACAGCAATAGCATAAAGATGGGAGGGAAGAAATGAAAGTATACATACATTTCTTCTCGTTTTTAATCTTTTAAATCATAAAAACATATTTAGAGAAATGTTTTTAAATAATTTATTATGGTGTTTATAACATTAGATTATATAAATTAAATACATAACAACAATAGCACAAGGATGGGAGAGAAGAATGGAAGTATACCGTTGTAAGGTTTTAACAATAACCGTGAACATACATGAAGATACGTCAGTCAGTCAGTTCAGTTCAGTTCAGTCGCTCAGTCATGTCCAACTCTTTGCGACCCCAAGAATCACAGCACGCCAGGACTCCCTGTCCATCACCAACTCCCGAAGTCCACCCAAACCCATGTCCATCGAGTTGGTGATGCCATCCAACCATCTCATCCTCTGTCGTCCCCTTCTCCTCCTGCCCTCAATCTTTCCCAGCATCAGGGTCTTTTCAAATGAGTCAGCTCTTTGCATCAAGTGGCCAAAGTATTGGAGTTTCAGCTTCAACATCATCCTTCCAATGAATACCCAGGGCTGATCTCCTTTATTTTTTTTTTTTTTTTTTTTTTTTTTTTTTTTTTTTTTTCGGACGTAATTGGGATTGGCCACAGTCCTCCTCTGGCTTCTTTTTTTTTTTTTTTTTATAAATTTATTTATTTTACTTGGGGGCTAATTACTTTACAATATTGTAATAGTTTTTGCCATACATTGACAAGAATCAGCCATGGGTTTACATGTGTTCCCCTTCCCGAACCCCCCACCCACCTCCCTCCCCCTCCCATCCCTCTGGATCATCCCACTGCCCCGGCCCCGAGCCCTTGTCACATGCATCGAACATGGAATGGTGCTCTGTTTCACATATGACAATACACATGTCTCAATGCCATTCTCCCAGAACGGCCCACCCTCACCTTCTCCCTCAGAGTCCATAAAATTGTTCCATGCATCTGTGTCTCTCATTCTGTCCCGCATATAGGGTTATCGTTACCATCTTTCAGATTCCATATATATGCATTAGTATACTGTATTGTTGTTTTTCTTTCTGGCTTACTTCACTCTGTATAATGGGCTCCAGTTTCATCCATCTCAGTAGAACCGGTTCAAATGTATTTTTTTTAATGGCTGAGTAATATTCCATTGTGTATATGTACCACAGCTTCCTTATCCATTCGTCTGCTGATGGACATCTAGGTTGCTTCCATGTCCTGGCTATTGTAAACAGTGCTGCGATGAACATTGGGGTACACGCGTCTCTTTCAATTCTGGTTTCCTCGGTGTATATGCCCAGCAGTGGGATTGCTGGGTCATATGGCAGTTCTATTCCCAGTTTTTTAAGGAATCTCCACACTGTTCTCCATAGTGGCTGTACTAGTTTGCATTCCCACCAACAGTGTAAGAGGGTTCCCTTTTCTCCACACCCTCTCCAGCATTTATTGCTTGTAGACTTTTGGATAGCAGCCATTCTGACTGGTGTGAAATGATACCTCATTGTGGTTTTGATTTGCATTTCTCTAATAATGAGTGATGTTGAGCATCTTTTCATGTGTTTGTTAGCCATCTGTATGTCTTCTTTGGAGAAATGTCTGTTTAGTTCTTTGGCCCATTTTTTGATTGGGTCATTTATTTTTCGGGAATTCAGCTGCAGAAGTTGCTTGTATATTTTTGAGATTAATTGTTTGTCTGTTGCTTCATTTGCTATTATTTTCTCCCATTCTGAAGGCTGTCTTTTCACCTTGTTTATAGTTTCCTTTGTTGTGCAAAAGCTTTTAATTTTAATTAGGTCCCATTTGTTTATTTTTGCTTTTATTTCCAATATTCTGGGAGGTGGGTCATGGAGGATCCTGCTGTGATTTATGTCGGAGAGTGTTTTGCCTATGTTTTCCTCTAGGAGTTTTATTGTTTCTGGTCTTACGTTTAGATCTTTAATCCATTTTGAGTTTATTTTTGTGTACGGTGTTAGGAAGTGTTCTAGTTTCATTCTTTTACAAGTGGTTGACCAGTTTTCCCAGCACCACTTGTTAAAGAGATTGTCTTTTCTCCATTGTATATTCTGGCCTCCTTTGTCGAAGATAAGGTGTCCATATGTGCGTGGGTTTATCTCTGGGCTTTCTATTTTGTTCCATTGATCTATATTTCTATCTTTGTGCCAGTACCATACTGTCTTGATGACTGTGGCTTTGTAGTAGAGTCTGAAGTCAGGCAGGTTGATTCCTCCAGTTCCATTCTTCTTCCTCAAGATTGCTTTGGCTATTCGAGGTTTCTTATATTTCCATACAAATTGTGAGATGATTTGTTCTAGTTCTGTGAAAAATACCATTGGTAGCTTGATAGGGATTGCATTGAATCTGTAGATTGCTTTGGGTAGAATACTCATTTTCACTATATTAATTCTTCCAATCCATGAACACGGTATATTTCTCCATCTGTTTGTGTCCTCTTTGATTTCTTTCATCAGTGTTTTATAGTTTTCTATATATAAGTCTTTTGTTTCTTTAGGTAGATATATTCCTAAGTATTTTATTCTTTTTGATGCAATGGTGAATGGTATTGTTTCCTTAATTTCTCTTTCTGTTTTCTCATTATTGGAGTATAGGAATGCAAGGGATTTCTGTGTGTTAATTTTATATCCTGCAACTTTACTATATTCATTGATCAACTCTAGTAATTTTCTAGTAGAGTCTTTAGGGTTTTCTATGTAGAGGATCATGTCATCTGCAAACAGTGAGAGTTTTACTTCTTCTTTTCCTATCTGTATTCCTTTTATTTCTTTTTCAGCTCTGATTGCTGTGGCCAAAACTTCCAAAACTATGTTGAATAGTAGTGGTGAAAGTGGGCATCCTTGCCTTGTTCCTGACTTTAGGGGAAATGCTTTCAATTTTTCACCATTGAGGATAATGTTTGCTGTGGGTTTGTCATATATAGCTTTTATTATGTTGAGATATGTTCCTTCTATTCCTGCTTTCTGGAGGGTTTTAATCATAAATGGATGCTGAATTTTGTCAAAGGCTTTTTCTGCATCTATTGAGATAACCATATGGTTTTTTTCTTTCAATTTGTTAATGTGGTGTATTACATTGATTGATTTGCGGATGTTAAAAAAACCTTGCATTCCTGGGATAAAGCCCACTTGGTCATGATGTATGATCTTTTTAATATGATGTTGGATTCTGTTTGCTAGAATTTTATTAAGGATTTTTGCATCTATGTTCATCAGTGATATTGGCCTGTAGTTTTCCTTTTTTGTGACATCTTTGTCTAGTTTTGGAATTAGGGTGATGGTGGCCTCATAGAATGAGTTTGGAAGTTTACCATCTTCTGCAATTTTCTGGAAGAGTTTGAGCAGGATAGGTGTTAGCTCTTCTCTAAATTTTTGGTAGAATTCCGCTGTGAAGCCGTCTGGTCCTGGGCTTTTGTTTGCTGGAAGATTTCTGATTACACTTTCGATTTCCGTGCTTGTGATGGGTCTGTTAAGATCTTCTATTTCTTCCTGGTTCAGTTTTGGAAAGTTATACTTTTCTAAGAATTTGTCCATTTCTTCCAAGTTGTCCATTTTATTGGCATATAGCTGTTGGTAGTAGTCTCTTATGATCCTTTGTATTTCTGTGGAATCTGTTGTGATCTCTCCATTTTCATTTCTAATTTTGTTGATCTGATTCTTCTCCCTTTGTTTCTTGATGAGTCTGGCTAATGGCTTATCAATTTTGTTTATCTTCTCGAAAAACCAGCTTTTAGTTTTGTTGATTTTTGCTATGGTCTCTTTTGTTTCTTTTGCATTTATTTCTGCCCTAATTTTTAAGATTTCTTTCCTTCTACTGACCCTGGGGTTTTTCATTTCTTCCTTCTCTAGTTGCTTTAGGTGTAGAGTTAGTTGATTTATTTGATTTTTTTCTTGTTTCTTGAGGTACGCCTGTATTGCTATGAACCTTCCCCTTAGTATTGCTTTTACAGTGTCCCATAGGTTTTGGGTTGTTGTGTTTTCATTTTCATTCGTTTCTATGCATAATTTTATTTCTTTTTTGATTTCTTCTGTGATTTGTTGGTTATTCAGAAGCGTGTTGTTTAGCCTCCATATGTTGGAACTTTTAATAGTTTTTTTCCTGTAATTGAGGTCTAATCTTACTGCATTGTGGTCAGAGAAGATGGCTGGGATGATTTCAATTTTTTTGAATTTACCAAGGCTAGATTTATGGCCCAGGATGTGATCTATCCTGGAGAAAGTTCCATGTGCACTTGAGAAAAAGGTAAAATTGATTGTTTTGGGGTGGAAACTCCTGTAAATATCAATTAAATCTAATTTGTCTATTGTATCATTTAAAGTTTGTGTTTCCTTGTTAATTTTCTGTTTAGTTGATCTATCCATATGCGTGAGTGGAGTATTAAAGTCTCCCACTATTATTGTGTTATTGTTAATTTCCCCTTTCATACTTGTTAGTATTTGCCTTATATATTGTGGTGCTCCTATGTTGGGTGCATATATATTTATGATTGTTACGTCTTCTTCTTGAATTGATCCTTTGATCTTTATGTAGTGTCCTTCTTTGTCCCTTTTCACATCCTTTATTTTAAAGTCTATTTTATCTGAAATGAGTATTGCGACTCCTGCTTTCTTTTGGTCTCCGTTTGCATGGAATATGTTTTTCCACCCTTTCACTTTCAGCCTGTGTGTGTCCCTAGTTTTGAGGTGGGTCTCTTGTAGACAGCATATATAGGGGTCTTGTTTTTGTATCCATTCAGCAACCCTTTGCCTTTTGGTTGGGGCATTCAACCCATTTACATTTAAGGTAATTATTGATAAGTATGATCCCGTTGCCATTTACTTTGTTGTTTTGAGTTCGTGTTGAAACATCCTTTCTGTGTTTCCTGTTTAGAGAAGATCCTTTAGCATTTGCTGGAGAGCTGGTTTGGTGGTGCTGAATTCCCTCAGCTCTTGCTTGTCTGTAAAGCTTTTGAATTCTCCTTCATATCTGAATGAGATCCTTGCTGGGTACAGTAATCTGGGTTGTAGATTATTCTCTTTCATTACTTTAAGTATGTCCTGCCATTCCCTTCTAGCCTGAAGGGTTTCTATTGAAAGATCAGCTGTTATCCTTATGGGGATCCCCTTGTGTGTTATTTGTTGTTTTTCCCTTGCTGCTTTTAATATTTGTTCTTTGTGTTTGATCTTTGTTAATTTGATTAATATGTGTCTTGGGGTGTTTCGCCTTGGGTTTATCCTGTTTGGAACTCTCTGGGTTTCTTGGACTTCTGTGACTATTTCTTTCCTCAATTTAGGGAAATTCTCAACTATTATCTCCTCGAGTATTTTTTCATGGCCTTTCCTTTTATCTTCTTCTTCTGGGACTCCTATGATTCGAATGTTGGGGCGTTTCATATTGTCCCAGAGGTCCCGGAGGTTTTCCTCATTTCTTTTGATTCTTTTTTCTTTTTTCCTCTCTGCTTCGTTTATTTCCATCATTCTATCTTCTACCTCACTTATCCTATCTTCTGC
Source organism: Giraffa tippelskirchi (assembly GCF_054371585.1). Lineage (NCBI taxonomy): Eukaryota > Metazoa > Chordata > Mammalia > Artiodactyla > Giraffidae > Giraffa > Giraffa tippelskirchi. The sequence goes on along the minus strand of NC_137283.1, from coordinate 19,344,983 downwards.
CTCCGTTATTCTACTGTTGGTTCCCTCCAGAGTGTCTTTTATCTCCTTTATTTCATTATTCATTCTATATTGATTCCTTTTTATTTCTTCTAAGTCCTTGATAAACATTTCTTGCATCTTCTCAATCTTTGTCTCCAGGCTATTTATCTGTAACTCCATTTTGCTTTCAAGATTTTGGATCATTTTTATTATCCTTATTCTAAATTCTTTTTCGGATAGATTCCCTATCTCCTCCTCTTTTGTTTGGCTTTGTGGGCATTTCTCATTTTCCTTTACTTGCTGAGTATTTCTCTGCCTTTTCATCTTGTTTAGATTGCTGTGTTAGGCGTGGCCCTTCTGTATTCTGGTAGTATGAAGTTCCTCTTTGTTGTGGAGGTTCCTCACTGCGGTTGGGGTTGGACAGGTGGCTTGTCAAGGTTTCCTGGTTGGGGGAGCTTGTGTCGGTGTTCTGGTGGGTGGAGCTGGATTTCTGCTCTCTTGAGTGTAATGGAGTGACCAGTATTAATTTTTGAGATGTCTACGGATTTGGTGTGCCTCTGGGCAGCCTGTATATTGATGCTCAGGTCTATGTTCCTGCGTTGCTGGAGAATTTGCGTGGTATGTCTTGCTCTGGAACTTATTATCTCTTGGGTGGAGCTTGGTTTCAGTGAATTTATGGAGGCTATTGGATGGTCTCTTATTAATTAATGTTTCCCCTGGCTTTCAGTCTTATTCTTGCAGTAGCCTCAAGACTTCTCCTTCCATACAGCCTCAATAATAAAACTTTTAGGTTAATGGTGAAAAGATTCTCCACAGTGAGGGATACCCAGAAAGGTTCACTGAGTTACATGGAGAGATGAGGTGGGGGGGGTGGGTTGTAGTGACCAGGAGGGGAAGAGGGGAATTCAAATGTGGAGAGAGCAATCTAGCCAGTAAGCACTTCCCTCTGTGCTTTCCACAGTTTGGAACCCTCAGAGTGATTCACAGAGATACATAGAGAGGGGGGAGGAAGGTAACAGAGGTGAGCATGAGTAGAAAGGGAGGAATTAAGAGGGGAGAGAGAGATCTGGGCAGTATCCTGTTCCTGAAGTGTTCTCCGGTACCCAGAACACCCTCAGAGATTCACAGAATTGGGTTGAGAAGAGAAGGAGGAGGGTGGGAGATAGAGGTTCCCTGGGGGAGAAGAAAGAGCATCAATAGGGGGACAGAGTGATCAGGCCAGTGATCACACTCCTGAGTAAAAATGGGTCCTAAAGATTGGGTTCTTAAATGTACAAAGTTGATATCAAATATGTAAAACACAAATTAAAAATCTAGAGTAGAGGTTAGACTCTTATAAAACTTACAATCTAAAAAAAAAAAAAAAAAAAAAAGAAAAAAGGGAACAGTGTAAAAAGAAAAAAAAACAGTAAAACAGTAAAAAAAGAAACAGTAAAAAAATGTAGAACAGGAAAAAAACATTAAAAAAAAAAAAAAACACAAAAGGTATAAGATATATGTATGTAGTTTGCTTCAAAAATAGGGTTTTTTTTTTTTTTTTGCAAGTTAATAGTGGGTTATGAAAATGAAACTTAAAGGTGTAATAGAGGACTTGAAGAAAAAGGAAAGAAGAGAAAAAAAAATTTTTTTAATTAAAAAAAAAAAATTAAAAAAAAATTAAAAAAAATAATAATAGTAAAAAATATATATATCCCGGACTTTCTCTGGAGCTGTTGTGAGCAGTGTGGGATCTGCTCAGTTTTAGATAGATCCTTATTCCTGCTTATACTTTTCAAAATCTGTAGGTCCTTTTTAATGCAGTCGGTATTAGCTACAGGGATCTTAATCTGTTGGCCTGTCCCTTCCAAAGCACTTCCCTCTGTTTATTTGGCTTCTGTTTGGAGATCTCTTCAGTATCTAATTTCCGCCCTGCATCAAAGCGGTGGAGGTGATCTCTTTAGGTTCGCTTGTTCAATCGTGCTGTGGGGAGGAAGGAACACTGCAATTCTGGCGTGTGTGTGGTAAGCTCGCAGTGTCTCGGCCGCACTGGGTTCGCCCCCGCTCACGGCGTGTGTGCTTTCCCCGTCTACCCTGCTCAGGCTTCAGGTTACTCGGCCGGGGAGCGGGCCCTGAGCTGCGTGCACTTCCCAGGACTAAGCCGCTCAGGTTCAGGCTCCCGGTTACTCCACAAAGGCGCAGACTCGATTTTGCCCGCGGCTTGTGCCGTTCCCGGTCGGAGCTGCCCAGGCGGCCAGGAGTTTGGCGAGGGCGCTGTCCCCTGTTGGGGCGGTGCGGCTTATCACCTCCCTGGTCCCCGCCTCGGTTTACGGGCGCGCCCGGCTCCGGTGTGCTTTGTGTCGGTTCTGGGGAGCTGGTCTCTGGCTGCGACCCTCCCGGCTGCTGTCGACCCTCCGGGATCTCAGGCAGTCTTTGCTTAAAAAACTGGGAGCCTGTTTGCAGTTTGGTAGGGGGTGCCCTCTCTGGAGCCGAGTTTGCCCCTTTCCGGCTCTGGCGGGCCCCGCCTGCCCGCTGTGTCCGGCGGGGGATGGCGCAGTCCGCAGCCGGCTAGCTCTCCTCTGGTATCGCTCAGTCCTTTGTTCTGTGAGCGGGCCGGCAGTGCCTTAGAGTTGGGCTTTTCGCGGGATAGTTCTCTCTCTCGCTGTCCCACAGTTTAGGTTACTATCTCACGTTAGCTCCCTCAGATTGCCCTCGGGGCACTCGGGCCCGGTCTTTACCCTAGGCAATGCCGCCCGCTCCTCTCCGTTCAGCCCCCACTTGCTGGTGGCGGATGATGCGAGCGTCTGGGGTTCTTTGCTGGGAGTTGCTTTAGGCACGTAATCTGTCGATTTTATTTATTTTTCCTCCCAGTTACGTTGCCCTCCGAGATAAAAAATCCTCCCCCACACCCGCCGGTGAGAGGGTTTCCTGGTGCTTGGAAATTCCTCCTCTTTTACGACTCCCTCCCCGGGACGGGTCTCCGTCCCTAACTCTTTTGTCTCTCTTTTTATCTTTTATAATTTCTCCTACCTCTTTTGAAGATAATGCGCAGTTTTTGTGAAAGCCTGACGTCCTCAGCCAGCCTTCAGAAGTAGTTTTGTGAAGTTTGGTCAGCGTTCAGATGTTCTTTCGATAAATTTGTGGAGGAGAGAGTGGTCTCCCCGTCCTATTCCTCCGCCATCTTCTCTGATCTCCTTTAGGATGGACTGATTGGATCTCCTTGCAGTCCAAGGGACTCTCAAGAGTCTTTTCCAACACCACAGTTCAAAAGCATCAATTCTTCTGTGCTCAGCTTACTTTATAGTCCAACTCTCACATCCATACATGACAAAATGGCAGAGTAGAAGGATGTGTGCTCATCTTCTCCTGCAAGAACTCCAAAATTACAACTTGTTGCTGAAAAACCAGCAACAGGAGAATGTTCAGTTCAGTTCATTTCAGTTTCGCAGTCATGTCCAACTCTCTACGAACCCATGGACTGCAGCACACCAGTCTTCCCTGTCTATCACCAGCTCCTGGAGCCTACTCAAACTCATGTCCATAGAGTCATTGATGCCATCCAACCATCTCATCCTCTGTCGTCCCCTTCTCCTCCCGCCTTCAGTCTTTCCCAGAATCAGGGGCTTTTCCAATGAGTCAGCTCTTTGCATCAGGTGGCCAAATTATTGGAGTTTCAGCTTCAGCATCAGTACTTCTAATGAATATTCAGGACTGATTTCCTTTAGGATGGACTGGTTGGATCAGCTTGCAGTCCAAGTGACTCTCAAGAGTCTTCTCCAACATCACAGTTCAAAAGCATTAATTCTTCGACACTCAGCTTTCTTTATAGTCCAACTCTCACATCCATACATGACTACTGGAAAAACCATAGCTTTGACTAGATGGACCTTTGTTGGTAAAGTAATGTTGGATCCCACCAAAAAAAGATACCCCACATCCAAGGGCGAAGGAGAAGCCCCAGCAAGATGGTAGGAGGGGCAAAATTGCATTTAGAATCAAATCCCATACCAGCCAGAGACACTCGGAGGGCTCAAACAAAATCTTGTGCATGCCAGGAGACCCCACAGAGACTGAGCCAGACCTGCCTTTGAGTATTTGAGTGTCTCCTGTGGAGGTACAGGTCAGCAGTGGCCTGCCTCAGGGGCGGGGGCTCTGGGTTCAGCAGACCTGGGTGTGGCATAAGCCCTCTTGGACGAGGTCGCCAACATAGAGCCACCAGAACTCACACAGGACTGGGGAAACTCACCAGAACTCACACAGGACTCTTGGATGGCAAAAACGAAACCTTGTGTGTACCAGGATCCAGGAGAAAGGAGAAGTGACCTCACAAGAGACTGACCCAGACTTGCCTGTGAGTGTCCAGGAGTCTCCCGTGGAGGTGTGGACTGGCAGTGGCCTGCTGCAGGGTCGGGGGTACTGAGCGAGGCAGTGCATGCATGGGATCTTTTAAAGGTCACCATTATCTTCATTACTCCCCCATAGTTTGGTCTCAGGTCAAACAACAGGGAGTGAACACAGCCCCGCCCATCAACAGAAAATTGGATTAAAGATTTACTGAGCATGGCCCCACCCATCAGAACAAGAGCCAGTTTCCCTCACAGTCAGTCTCTCCCAGGAGGAAGCTTCCATAAGCCTCCTCTTATCCTTATCCCTCAGAGGGCAGAGAGAATAAAAACCATAATCACAGAAAACTAATCAAACTGATCACATGGACCACAGCCGTGTCTAATCAATGAAACTATGAGCCATGCCATGGTCACCCAAGATGGACGGGTCATGGTGGAGAGTTCTGACACAGCGTGGTCCACTGGAGAAGGGAATGGCAAACTACTTCAGTATTCTTGCCTTGAGAACCCCATGAACAGTATGAAAAGACAAAAAGATAGGACACTGAAAGATGAGCTCCCCAGATCAGTAGGTGCCCAATATGCTGCTAGAGAAGAGTGGAGAAATAACTCCAGAAAAAATGAAGAGACAGGCCCAGAGCAAAAACAACACACAGAAGTGGATGTGACTAGTGATGGAAATAGTCCGATGTTGTAAAGAACAATACTGCATAGGAATCTGGAATGTTAGGTCCATGAATCAAGGTAAGTTGGAAGTGGTCGAAGAGGAGATGGCAAGAGTGATCATTGACATTTTAGGGATCAGTGAACTAAAATGGACTGGAATGAGTGAATTAACTCAGATGACCATTATATCTACTACTGTGGGCAAGAATCCCTTAGAAGAAATCAAATAGCCCTCGGAGTCAACAAAAATATCTGAAATGCAGTTCCTGGGTGCAGAGTCAAAAAGGAGAGAATGATTTCTGTTCATTTCCAAGGCAAATCATTCAGTATCAAAGTAATCCAAGTCTATGCCCCAAACAGTAATGATGAAGAAGCTGAAGTATATGTGTCTGATAATTTCTTTATTGTTTTCTAAATGTTCATAACATTGAGAAGACTCTAGATCATATCAACTTTTTATGAAAGGTAATGTTCTTTTTTGTTTCAAGTGTTTAATTTACTTGATAAACAACCTGGAATTAAATTTAGTTTTATTATTTGCCAGGAAGAAAATTCAAGAAGTGTTTACCAAAATGATATAATTTGACAAGATTCAAATACTTTCTTTCCACAGTGATTGGTAGCAGCTAAAATCTCTGTTTTGGATATTCAACTATTAATAGTTATTTCCCATTGGAACATTTAGAATATCTCCCACAGATAAACAGTTCACATGTCAGTCAAGAATTTAGGGAAGATTAAAGTTGGATTTGGGGCTCCCATCGACTGCATGTCCTTTCTTTCTGGCTTTTTTCCTATCAATGTTCAGCCACTTTCGCAGCACAAAGTTCATTCTCTGAAATCCAAAACAAATCGAGACCATATTTTTGCTTATAATAATGCTGTTCTTCACTGTGCGCACTGAGGGTTTTTACAGAGGGAAAAAACCTGTAGAAATGGATCTCTTCCAGGGCTTTTCACTTCTTTCAAGGGTTAAATACCCTGCAATTTGTGACCCCTTTTCTTCTATCTTCAGTTACTCCAAAGTGTTATATTTTATATTTTGTCTAGATTTTATAATTTTTATCTGCAATATGGTTATTCTAACATAAGATACACTGCTGTTAGCAGAACCAGAAATAGGGGCTAAGCTTTTATTCTTTCTGGAGAAGGGAAAGGCTACCCACTCCAGTATTCTGGCCTGGAGAATTCCAAGGGGGTCGCAAAGAGTTGGACATGACTGAGCAACTTTCACTTTTTATTCTTTTTTCAGCTGAGAGACAAAGAATTTGCATGCAATGCAGGAGACACAGGTTTGATCCCTGGGTCAGGGAGATCCTTTGGAGAAGGGAATAGCAACCCATTCCAGTATTCTTGCCTGGGAGAGCACATAAACAGAGGACTCTGATGGGTTGCAGTCTATGGGATCACAAAAGAGTTGGACATGACTTAGTGACTAAACAACAGCAACAATGTAGTTGCTTTGTGATGTTGTGTTCGTTTCTGCTGTACAAAGAAGTGCATGATCTATATGTATCCATAGATCCTCTCTCCCTTGGACCTCTATCCCACATTCTCCCACCCCATGCCTCTAGGTCAGCACAGAGCACCAAGCTGAGTTCCCTGCTCTATACAGTAGTTTCCCACTAGCTATCTTTTTTACACATGGCAATGCATATACCTCAATCCTAGTCTCCCAATTCATCCTACCCCCCCCCACATGCCCTCTACTTTCTCTACTTCTGTGTCTTTTTTCTTGCCCTGAAAATAGGTTCATCTGTACCGTTTTTCTAGATTTTACACATATGCCTTAATATAGGAGGCTTTTTTCTCTTTCTGACTTCACACTGTATGACAGACTCTAGTTCCATCCACATCTCTGCCAGTGACCCAGTTGTGTTTCTTTTTATGGCTGGGTTAATATTCCATTGTATATATGTACCATGTCTTCTTTACCCATTCAACTGTTGACGGGCATCTAGGTTGCGTCCATGTCCTGGCTGTTGTAAACAGTGCTCAGTGCACATTGGGATGCATGTGTCTTTTTGAATTATGGTTTTCTCACGGTCTATGTTTAATTTATCTTTGAATTTCCAGCACTAGGAAGGCCCTGCATGATAAATAAATCATCAATAGATGCATATTGATCAGATGAATATGTATGTGCATAGAATGATCTCCCGTGGGAGAAAGGATGGCATTAAAGCCATTAACTTCTCCTCAATACCAGGCCCTCTGGCAACTCCTTATCAGCCTACGATACCAGTATAGACTACTTCATACTCTTTATATCTCTGGACCTCCTAATAGTTCCATTTTAGACAATTTCTCCAATTCAGACTTTTCAGCTAGTTTTGTAAGCTTGCAGACCATCCCTCTCTTCATTTTGCTCTCTTTGAATTGAAGAGACATTTCAATTTTCAAATGAACCAGAGAGACAGACACAGAAATAGTTCTTACTTGAATCGTGCTCTCAAGGGAGAATGGAGTAGATTTAGAAATCCTTTGCTTTCTTTTGATTGCTTTATTCAATGTCAATGGCAAATGTTTAAAGAATAATTTGTTCACAGCTTTGGCCCAGGTTTTATCCAATGGAAAGGCTTTGTATCATTTCACTTTCCTTAAATGAAACAACAGTTTGAGGTGAACTAGGCTTTTGAGTGTTGTTGAAATTTCCCTTGTTTAGAAGTAAAATTTCTAGTTCCCTCTTTCTTCCCTCCAGTGCCACCCCTTAACTCCTTTGCTACCTGTCAGCCTGTGTTATATATTTACCCTGAACTTGTGAACAATCCAAATTTATGTCATTGATTTCGATGTTTGTTTACCTATGCTTCTTACCAGTTTTGTTTTTAATAGATTTAAAGTTCGCAGAGACCAAAGAACATGTTAAGCAACTTGCTGTATGGATTACCTTGTAATTGCATATACAATGAACTTCTTGAAATTTTTGGTAACGGCTGCTGCTGTTGCTGCTGCTGCTAAGTTGCTTCAGTCATGTCTGACTCTGTGCGACCCCATAGATGGCAGCCCACCAGGCTCCACCATCCCTGGGATTCTCCAGGAAAAAATACTGGAATGGGTTGCCATTTCCTTCTCCAATGCGTGAAAGTGAAAACTGAAAGTGAAGTTGCTCAGTCGTGTCCGACTCCTAGCGACCCCATGGACTGCAGCCAACCAGGCTCCTCTGTCCATGGGATTTTCCAGACAAGAGTACTGGACTGGGTTGCCATTGCCTTCTCTGTTGGTAATGGTTCTGGGATGTAAAAAGACAGAGTTCATTTAAAATTAACTTTTTCATATTGGTTCTCTCCGCTTTGAACCACCTGTATCCTGCCAGTACGCTAAAGTTTCTAAACCAAATCTTTCATTATTCATTGTTTCATTATTTATTAAATTATTATTTTAACAATTATTTATGTGGTCTTTTTCTCTATTATGCATTATTCTAGGTTTAGGGAGCTTGGTGATGAAAGGTACTGAAGTAAATATGATTCAGTGAAAAAAGATATGATTCCTGATATTGAGACTCTCATTCTTAGAGCAAGGCAAGAAATTTAGAATAACAAAGAATAAAGTAATAAACAGGGATTTTAAGATGTGAACAAGCAGGGTCCTTGAGTATGGCCCAATGTCCCTTAGAAGACTCCCAGAAGATAAAATGATTGAGGTGCAATTAAATATAGCTGAGTATTTTAGTTGAGGCCAAACGAGGTTACCTTTTGGTCAGTGAACCTGGTGAGCTTATAGTTCCATGGTAGTTCTCCCTTGCATTTTTGTTTATTGTCAGAAGTAGGAGTAAATGTCTGAAATGGGGAGGGGGACTGAGGATGGTGTTTGAAAGGTTTTATTCTTGATGGGTTGAGAACGAGAGAAAAGGATGATGAATAGTATGACATAACATTTATCATCCCTTTTCTCTCTTAGACTGTTGGGTTCCTTTTGATTAATTTCTTTGGAAAAGGGATTCAGGTTCTATTGAAGAAGGAGAGCTTGTAAGATAAAAGACTAAGAGATTCTGGGTGCAAATAGTATTGCTTTGAAGCACTAGTGAACAGCTATTATTTCTGTTTCTATAACATCCATCTGCTAATTTTCTGTAAAATGTTCCTAATTTTCTTTTTATTATTAGAAAGCAACTCTCTTCTACTGTTAGGCCAAATGCTTCATGGGAGAAGAATATGATAAAGGCCTATTCCAACAGTATTCTGTCTCTACTACCCTTGGTACAGGGATGAGCATGGTACAAAATAGGTAAAACAAAGGCCATTTCAGTACATTTTTGGAGTGATTGCTGTTAAGAAAGTGCTTATGCAGCCAGCAAAGGCAGCTGTTCAATACAGAAGGAACAGTAAAACCCATTTGCCGGAGTCCAGCTCCAGCAAGTCAGGGTTCCCTCAGGATGGATGGCGTCGGCGATACGAATGAGAAGACACAGCGAGTCGTGGTGTTTCCAAGTGTCTTCTGACTTTATTGTTTTTAGGACAGCTTTTATATTTTTAGTGGTACATAGAAACAAATGTAAAGTATAGAGTCATGCCAGATCAGCTCGATGGATCAGCAGTTTTTGATCCATATCGGAACCAGAACACTGTTTGTGTTTCTGAGTTATAAAAGGTTTAACATTGTTTACATCACCTTCTGGCCCAGAGGCCTGCTAACATCTTGTGACTCTTTTATTGATAAGGGTTGATCAGCCAGGACACTTTTGTATCAGGCACAGCAGGAAAGAATTCATTAATAGAAAGTTTCAAGGTAAAACCTGTTTTCGGTAATTTACTCTATGCCATGAGCTTAACAGAAAAGAATGTGGTTCCATAAAGTCATAGTACAGCAAGCTGAAACAATATAGCACAAAGGTCAGTTCTTAGCAAAATCACCAGCTGAATTAACAATTGTCTTATTATTTGTATTAAAACTAAACTTTTATTTATATAAATCCCTAACTATTATGCTTTCATTATATAGGCTAGATACGTTAAGAGTAGAAAAGGCATAATGAGTAAGTATAGACTAAGTTACAGTTTTATAAAGCAACATTTCTTATATTTTCTAACAAGCCTTTCTTTCCTACAAAGGGCTCTGTGCCCATTGGGGCTTTCTCTCTGGAGGCTCTCAATGCTGTTCTGTTGTTAAGGGGCAGTCAAGCACATTAGCTCCAAAGGCACAGGTACATTTATTAAACAAACCAATATGCTAGCAAGAGGAATTTAGATTAGCATATTTTATATCCCAGATAATTTTATTTAGGGTGCTACCGTTCAGGGGCCTTGTCGATTGAGATTTCAGATTGATCTATTTTAGAAGAGAATCAGGAAAAGCCTTTTTTCTAAGTCACAGAAAATAAGAAGAGGTTTATTGTAGCAAACATCAGAAAGACAGATATCATCTTTAAGGTGAGTGCTGAGGCAGCCTTCCGAGAATCCCTGAGGGCTGAGAAGCCGTGCTCAATCAGCCCTCTACCTCATGACTCTGTCATGGGTGGGATCTCGTGAGCTGGCTCCCGGCACCCATTGGCGCACATCACCCCTTCACCAACTCCACCTATTCCCACTACAAGGCTCTGGCCCTTTGAAAGCTTAGCATGGTCACTACTGAAGGATTACAAATAATGGCTCAGTGCAGCAGTAGAAGAGATGATTTCTCCAAAAGCAGTTTTCCTGTGGACAAGAAGTCAGGATCATAGCAATTGAATGTAAATATTTCTCATGTGAACCCCTCAGAAATAACTTAAAAGATGTTGAAAGGGAACTGATATCTATTGCTCAGGTACGTGAGACTAAAGACTCTGGTTATTTGGGAATTGACCTTGAATGTTACACTGATGTTACATTTGTACTCAGTGACGGATCAGCTGAAATAGTTGAACTATATAAGTAATAGAATGAGGTCAGCAGACTACAAAGATGGAAAAGATGTTCCAAAGAGTGAGAATAGCATTGACAGAGAAAAGCAGGCAAGAACATGGTGTGTGTGGGTGACTGCAAACAACTTGGTATGAATGAGCATGGGATTATGCTTTTAGGGGAAGAGGATGTAGCATCAAAGAGATGCGAAACCAGCTCACCTTCCTCTTCAACAAACATTAATGCTGAAATTTTATTCTTTAGCCTGGCATCCAGGATTCTTCACCATTCTAAACTTCTCTTTCAAACTCTTCTTCAGCCCAGTTCTTCTGTCCCCTTCAGTGAGCTACTGTTTTACCTCCTCCCAGTTCTTACCCAAAGTCACTTCTCTTGGCTTGAACTGTCATCCTCTAGCAATTTCTATCCATTCAATTCACTGGATAAATTAGCTTTGATCAATTGATCAACTGCTTTGCATGGCTATTTATCTTTTTAAAATGCATCCATCTTATCTCATCAAATTAGTATTTAAGCTCATTGAGGGACAAAGGAGAGAGTATTATTTTGCTCATTTTTCATCTACTAAAGAACCTGGTGCTTCTCAGTGATTCAGCAGTAAAGAATCTACAAATCCCAGGGACTGGGGAGCCTGGTGGGCTACCGTCTGTGGGGTTGCATAGAGTCGGACACAACTGAAGCGGCTTAACAGCAGCAGCAGCAGCCAATGCAGGAGACAAGGGTTTGATCCCTGGGTTGGGAAGATCCCCTGAAGGAGAAAATGTCAACCCAGTATTCTTGCCTGGGCAATCCCATAGACTGAGGAGCCTGGCAGGCTATGGTCTGTGGGGTCGCAAAAGAGTTGGACACAACTTAGCATCTATACAATCATGACAATAAAAATCCTGGTGTAATCCCCAGAATGTAGTGTCCAGTGAGCAAAAGTGTGACAGTCTGTGGATAAGAGCAGAGAATATCAGCCTGTGACTTTCTCTCCAGGGGAAGAGAGCTTTATATGTTCCAGGGGAAGTCCAGAATCAGCCCATATGCCTTGACAGCATATCTTCTTCACAGAGATTTGGAAGGTATCAGACTGATCACCCTCGAGAGAGAGAGACCCTGGCTCTCCCTATCCCAGTATGTCCTGGCAGGGCCTCAGAGGCTCCCTGTCCCTCCTGTTCAGTGGCATCAGCTGCAGGGCTTTCAGAGCCCAGCCAGTGTGGAGAGAGGTCCCACAGTGGGAAGCCTGCTGAGTGCCTACTGGAAACTGAACTGAACCAGAGAGTTTCCCAGGAGCAGTTGCTTTGCTCAGTTTTCTCTCTCGCACACAAAGGCATTGCTTGCCTGCCAGCAGCCTTGTAGTTAACTCAGCTGTATAACCTGCTAACAACCCCCAGAGCCATTTTTCCCTGAGGGACCACTTTCCACCACACAAGTGAACAGGCAGGGAAAGGGCAGTTAGGGAGATGAAGCGTTGCTGCCTGGATGCCCATGAGCTGACACTGCAGTGAGCAAAGGTCTTGTTTTTGTAGCCTCTGGGGATGAAAGACTCATTTCAGAAACTGTTTTTCCTTTGTGAAAGACCTTAACTACCCTCCCCAACCCTTATATTTTGAATAATAGAAAGAACACTTAACAACTTAATCACATAAAGTATCAAAAGGGAACTGGCTAAATAACGTTCTTATGGATAAGAATCCTGTAGAAGATTGTTTCCCAAATTATGTGCCTTGGATAACTATTAATAGTTCTGTCAGAGGCTAATGGCTGTTATGGGATGAAGCACTTCTGTGATTACACAGATTAGGGATTTTCTGGGTTATCATACCATAAGATTTTTCAGAGTGTGAAAGTGTTAGTCGCTCAGTCATGTCCAACTCTTTGCCACCCCATGAACTGCAACCCACCAGTTCCTCTGTCCATGGAATTCTTCAGGCAAGAATACTGGAGTTGGTTGCCATTCACTTCTCCAGAGGAGCTTCCCAACCCAGGGGTTGAACCCGGGTCTCCTGCATTGCAGGAAGATTGTTTTACCAGGGCAGCCCAAGAGGTGGTTATATATTATTTGCCAAATTTAATTGACCATACACCTTTTTATAAAAAAATACCAATTCACACATTTCTGGAATTTACATTGATGGGAAAAGCCTTTCTAGATATTCTTCTGTGCAGGGGAGAAGGGGAATTTTCATTCTTTTTCTAATGAAGCGCTCTTAAATGTTCTTTGGTTATCTTCCCAGACTGTAAACTAACAGTCCCTTTTTATTACTATGTATATATCTATCATACACAGATTCATTCATTTATTTATTCATTCATTCAGTAAAAATTTGGAAGGTAGGCACTCACTTTACGGGACTTCACTTTTCTTCTAGGCCCATTCTAAATCCTCCATACAGTTTATACCAAGGCATTTTTCCTCTGGTTCTGTTGCCTCCCATATCAGAGAAGTCTATAATAGAACTATATGACCCCATTAAATGACCACATTTTATTTATATTTTTGTGATCTGTTGGTTAAAAAATGTTATTATAATAGTACATTGTGAATTTATTAAACTATTAAAGATGTGTTTGTTCTTAACATCATACTAAAATTTTATCTTAACTCCAGCATCCCCAAATCACTCTCATCTTCCAACACATGGAATGAAAAACATTGATTCAGAATATGGTTTTCTGAATCAGAGAAAACTGGGTTTTACTCTGATCTCAACCACTGATAAGTGGCGTGAGTCTAAATAAGTTAAGTAATTTATTTAAACCTCGTTTGTTAGGATGACTTCAGGATCAGATGAGTTAATATAAGCACACTGCCTAAAAAATGATAGATCTCTTAACCTACTCTTTCAATGAAAGCAGACACAAAAGCAAAACTGTAGTGAGGAAACATATGTTGAGACAAAACATTTGATTACGATGCCAATTGTCTTTACTTTTTATAGTTGCATAGCAAATGCAGAAAGAGATACCTCTTATAATTATTGATGTTCTAAGTAAATAAATAGACCATAGGAAGTTAATTATATTGAGTACTGTATCCCGGATATTATTTTAAGTGCTTTGTGCTTTGTGTGGCTTAAGGTATTTGATCTTCACAAAAGTCCCTTTTTATCCCCAATATTAAAGATGAGAAATCTAAGACAAATGGTTTATGTACTTTGCCCAAGGTTCCACATCTCGAAAATCGTAATGCTTGCTTCCAAACTCAGATAATACTTTTTAGCAGCTATATTCTTGTTTTCTCAGATACTTAACATGTGGCGGACTCGTTTGGCATTTCACTGACTTGTTTTGAGTACCTTGGGGCATGTGAACATTGACAGGCCTTCCTAATTGCCTAGGAATAGTAGTCCTATCACTAGACAACAATTACATGTATTTAATTTTGGTCCATTGCTATACCAAAATATAGAAACTATGATGCATCATGCCAAGAAATGGTTCATCTTTCATCTGCTTTAAAGCTGAATAATATTTCCTAAAATCTTGAACTGCATTACTACAGTGAGGTGTTTCAGTGTTTTTAAATAGCTACCACTACCAGGAACAGGAAGGTCCCCATGAAGACTTGTGTTGAGGAATTGAGGAATTGTGACATTGAGAGATACTCCAAGGTCTTCTTGCCATACTGAGCTTTAGTAGAAAACTTGACTCAAAAATCATTTACTCATGGATAAGACTATGCTTCTAAGACTGTGCTGGGACATAAAAATGAAGAAATATGCCTATCTTTAGAAAGCTAAAGATCTAGAAAGAGGATCAGGGAGGTAAACAGATTATAACCTTGCCTTCCTACTGGAAGCATATGTGAGGAGTCTCTCAACATCCAGGAATCAAACCTGGGTCTCTTGCATTATGGGCAGATTCTTTACCATCTAAGCTACCAGGGAAGCCCCTGAAGGAAGACAGATATATCAAAATATCTCAAAAGATGATACAGTGGACATCACACAGTGTAATTTGATAACTAGTCATGAAATATAATGGATCTAATTATGTGAAGTTCATTCTTGAGCACAGTCATACTTTTGATTTTATCATTGGTTCAGATCCCTATTCTCATGAACATAATAATTTAGTAATCATGTCTGCTTTGGTTTGTATAGCATGGGTTTGAATGAACTTCCACCATTAATACCTCTCTAGCCTTGGACAAGTTACTTAGCCCCCTCTGAGCCTTGTAACATCATCTCTAAAAAAGGGATAATAAATAAATAAACCTTGTAGACAAAGTCAGTAAATGTTACTTGCAGCTTTTACTATTATTGTTGCTGTTGAGAGTATAATGATGAGGGGTGAGGTTAACAACAAATATTTGCACATTCAAGTTCAAAGTTTATTTTAATAGACAGTAGCAGAGGAAAGAAAAACATTCTGATATTTAAATTAAAACTGTATTCGAGAATAATTGGGGCACTTCTCCCACTGACACTGATCATGTGAAAGTGTTATTTACTTCAGTCATGTCTAACTCTTTGCTGCCCCATGAACTGTAACCTGTCAGGCTCCTCTATCCATGGAATTCTCCAGGCAAGAGTACTGGAGTGGGTTGCCAAGGCCTTCTCCAGGGGATCTTTCCAACCCAGGGATTAAACCTGGGTCTCCTACATTGCAAGCAGATTCTTTACCATCTGAGCCTCCAGGGAAGCCCTAGTGTGGCAGATACTTCAACTGTCTGCATTATGTACTGTTCACTAGTCAGAATCACCATAGATTCACTGGGGAAGAGGCTCCTTTTTCTGGTGTCTTGTGTGAGTTGGCAATCATGAAATCTTGTTGCTTGGTTTAGGTTGTTCTCCCTGCCCTTTCCGTGGTCCAGTCTATCCACAAGGGCAACTAGAAGTCAGTGATTTTTGGCAACATC
The DNA here is from genome assembly GCF_054371585.1 of Giraffa tippelskirchi. Classification (NCBI taxonomy): domain Eukaryota; kingdom Metazoa; phylum Chordata; class Mammalia; order Artiodactyla; family Giraffidae; genus Giraffa; species Giraffa tippelskirchi. Next base: position 19,329,330 of record NC_137283.1, on the reverse strand, counting down.
ATTGCTTATCCTGATAGCTTTGTATTCATTTGAAGTATGCAGATTTGGAGTACTACCTAGATATTTGCTGGTGCTAGTTTTACCAAACATCCTCACCAAAAGAGGAAAGGGAGTGATTCAGATCATTTAGAAATCTGGGGCTAACTATAATGATCCAAATGTGGTTATTAGTGTTCTTTAAAATAAAATTGGCAGCTTGAATAATGGACTCAATCAAATTGACCAGATGTTTTGCACTTGGTTAAATGTATTCTAATTAGCCAATCAGTACAAACAACTGATTAAACCTTTTTCTAAAGAATTTCAATTAAACAAACAAATAAACAACAACAAAACTGTATAGGCAAGTTTCTTTTGTTTTGTTTTACTTGAAATTGTGAATTTGTGATGGGAAATCACAGATGGACTTTAACTCCTAATTCTTGTGAGGCTCCAGATGACCTAAAACCCAAGACTAACTTTAAGTTTGATTACAAATGAAAGTTTCAAATGGAAAAAGGCTACAGTAATCTGAAAACTTTTTTATTTTTTAATGTATTTTATTGCAGTATAGTTGATTTATAATGTTGCATTAATTTCTGCTGCATAGCAAAGTGATTCAGTTTTATATATACATATACATATATATGCAGATTTATACATTCTTTTTAATATGTATTTTTAAACTTTTTATTTTGTATTGGAGTATAGCTGATTAACAATGTTGTGGTACTTTAAGGTGGACAGCAAAGGGACTCAGCTGTACACATACATGTATTCATTCTCCCTCAAACTCCTCTCCCATCCCAGGCTGCCACATAACAGTTAGCAGAGTTTCTGTGCTATAGGTAGGTCCTTGTTGGTTGAGAATGACTTTGTGTGCATATCATTGCCTTGTACACCACAGATATGAAAATAGAGGTATTATATTTTAAATTTGTACAAAATGTTTTACTTTTTAACATATGATCACATATAATATCCCAGTTCAATCAACGTGCTGTAATAATTAATCTACTATAATTGATATAGCCTGGCATACTACAGTCCACGGATCACAAAGACTCAGACACGACTTAGCAACTCAACAACAACAATAATTGATATATTTAGATATTCTTTTGTAATCTTCATAACACCCCTGGATGCCAAGAGACAGGGATTATGAACACTTTGTTACAAATCATAGATTTCTGGCATAAAAATTGAATGATGTGCCCAATGCCATCCAGTTTGATAAAATTGGTAGTAATCTAAGATCCCTCAGAGCTTAACCACTACTTCTTCTCATGGTCAGCTGAATAGCGGTAAATTAGGATAACATGTTGATCCATCTGGAGACATAATTAGAGAGGACTCTTTTTTTCCCAGAATATTTAATATCATAAATTTATTTATAGGTAGAGTATATAGTTCAATAGCTGAAATAAATTGATTAGTTCATAATCAATTTATAGGTAGATTATGTAGTTCAATAGCTGAAATCAACCTTGGTATAACATTTGAATCCCTTGGACTGCAAGGACATCCAACCAGTTCATCCTAAAGGAGATCAGTCCTGGGTGTTCATTGGAAGGACTGATGTTGAAGCTGAAACTCCAATACTTTGGCCACCTGATGCAAAGAGCTGACTCATTGGAAAAGACCCTGATGCTGGGAAAGATTGAGGGCAGGAGGAGAAGGGGACGACAGAGGATGAGATGGTTGGATGGCATCACTGACTCAATGAACATGAGTTTGGGTGAACTCTGGGAGTTGGTGGTGGACAGGGAGGCCTGGAGTGCTGCGGTTCATGGGGTCGCAAAGAGTCGGACATGACTGAGCAACTAAACTGAACTGAACCGATAACATTTGAATCATGCAGGAATTTTTTAATATCTTCTTTACCTAGTGGGCTTCCCTGGTAACTCAGATGGTAAAAAATCTGCCTGCAATTCAGGAGACCCTGGTTCGATCCCTTGATTGGGAAGATCCCCTGGACAAGGGAATGGCAACCCACTCCAGTATTCTTGCCTAGAGAATACCAGGGACAGACCATGGAGTCTCAAAGAGTTGGACACTACTCAGCAACTAACACTTACCTAATCTTTGTAACTTTGTAGCCTTAGGTCCAATAATAGGAATTCAGTTTGACATGTATGCATAAGATACCAGCTTTATTTGAAATATGTATTTCTAAAAAAAAAAAAAAAGAAATATGTATTTCTGCCTAATTATTTAAAAACAAAGCTCCCTAATTCTTGTTAATTATTTATTTAATATACAGAAAATGAAATTAAGTAAGAATATAGAATGAGAGTTAGTAGACCTCCTGTTAGAATACCAAATATGCTTTATAAAGCTGCCATAATTATGAAGACCAGACTTGAAGTCTGGTTTATGGGATTTTCCTCGAGAATATATCAAATGAAGCATGCTCAGAGATGTGTTAAAGAAATAAAAATAATAACACATTGTATGCACATAGAAAATAAAATATTTTGGTAGTGGGAGTATATATGGGTTTTGTTTAACTTCTCTTACCCTATATTTTCCACATTGCTATAATAGTTGCCTGTTAGTTTTATTATTAAATATTCAATAAACTTTATTTTTATGGAAAAGGCAGCTCTGGACTGACCACTTTGTACCTTAGACATAATTGTAAAGCCACACAGCATTTACTTATTCCTGTCTAGATGTCTTGGTACCAGACTAACTGCTCACTTTGCCAGAAATGATCTCAATACCCACAGTAAATCAGGTCTCATCTTGTCATTTGAAATCATTCTCATGAGCCATCACTGGTCACTCTATAGAGTTTTCCAATTTCTGTCATATCATCACATATTATGTATCTCATAATTATAGTCGCTACCTGATATTTATGTTTGTACATTAGATTTTTGTCTGATAGAATTTACATATCACAATAAGATTGACTTGTACAATTTTATTTATTACTACATTTGCAATGTATACAACAGGTTGAAATGTTTGGATAGCATAACTGACTCAATGGGCACAAGTTTGAGCAAACTCTGGAAGATAATGAAGGATAGGGAAGCCTGGGGTGCTGCAGTTCACAGGTTCACAAAGAGTTGGACATGAGTAAGCGACCGAACAATGAACAACAATGCATATGGCAGTGCATTGTGCACAATGTTTTCTGAAGAACTGAGTCAGAATGAATTCAATGAGTGACTGGATTAATTGGACTAAAAGGGTAATCTCATAGGCTGTATCCCCTATCCAAATCCCAAGTCTGTACTGAAAGATGATTAGGTCATTTCAGTGGACACCTTCATCCAGAGAGTGGTATCTTATTGTCTTGTATCATTTGATTCCCCTCGCTGTGGTAGTGAGGGCTTTACTGGCTTCATTTTTTTCTAGGAGACACTGACCATACCAAGAAGGCATTTGAGTTGTAATCCATTTCATCTGGGAAAAATGGAGCATTTCATAGTTTATAAAGTTGTTGCATTGAAACTGGTGAATGGGAGAGAAAAGCCTGCAAACTAGTCTCTGAGCTAACTCAGTCCAATAGAGCATGTTTAGTGTGACCACCAGGGATTTTTCTCAAACTCAGTTCACAAGAAGGAAAATATGCAAGGCAGCCAATTTTCCACTTCAGGTCCCCTAACAAAAGCTTTCAGAACTGACAGCTTATACTTTATTAAACAGAATATAAATTAATAAACACACACACACAATCTTGTGACTAATTGTATTTATTAGCATTTCAGGGTCAGATAAGAGAGAATGTCTCTGTGAGAAAACCTCTTGATTCTTCTTTCTCCTCCAGAAATTTTTATATGTCTGGTTACTTTTGCAATCTCTAAAGAATGTTAATGCATTTTTTTCAATTTTATTTTTTTAAAATTTATTTATTTATCTATTTTTTTACTTTACAATATTGTATTGGTTTTGCCATACATTGACATGAATCCGCCATGGGTGTACATGTGTTCCCCCTCCAGAACTCCCCTCTCACCTCCCTCCCCATCCCATCCCTCTGGGTCATCCCGGTGTACCAGCCCCGAGCACCCTATATGATGCATTGAACCTGGACTGGCGATTCGTTTCACACATGATAATTTACATGCTTCAGTGCCATTCTCCCATATCACCCCGCCCTAGGCCCTCTCCCATAGAGTCCAAAATACTATTTATACATCTGTGTCTCTTTTGCTGTCTTGCATACAGGGTTATCTTTACCAATTTACTAAATTCTGTATATATGCGTTAGTATACTGTATTGGTGTTTTTCTTTCTGGCTTACTTCACTCTGTATAATAGGCTCCAGTTTCATCCACCTCATTAGAACTGATTTGAATGTATTCTTTTTAATGGCTGAGTAATATTCCATTATGTATATGTACCACAATTTCTTTTTTTTTCCCTCTAAATTTAAATTAGTTTATTTTCTATTTTTTAACTTTACAATATTGTATTTGTTTTGCCATACATTAACATGAATCCACCATGGGTGTACATGTTTTCCCCTTCCAGAACCCCCCTTCCACCTCCCTCCCCATCCCAGCCCTCTGGGTCATCCTGGTGCACTAGCCCCGTGCACCCTGTATCATGCATTGAACCTGGACTGGCGATTCATTTCACATATGATAATTTACATGCTTCCATGCCATTCTCCCATATCATCCTGCCCTCGCCCTCTCCCATAGAGTCCATAATACTGTTCTATTTATCTGTGTCTCTTTTGATGTCTCGCATACAGGGTTATCTTTACCGATTGACTAAATACCACATATATGTGTTAGTATACTGTATTGGTGTTTTTCTTTCTGGCTTACTTCACTCTGCATAATAGGCTCCAGTTTCATCCACCTCATTAGAACTGATTCGAATGTATTCTTTTTAATGCCTGAGTAATATTCCATTGTGTATATGTACCACAGCTTCCTTATCCATTCATCTGCTGATGGGCATCTAGGCTGCTTTCATGTCCTGGCTATTATAAACAGTGCTGCGATGAACATTGGGGTACACGTGTCTCTTTCAAGTCTGGTTTCCTCAGTGTGTATGCCCAGCAGTGGGATTGCTGGGTCATATGGCAGTTCTATTTCCAGTTTTTTGAGGAATCTCCACACTGTTCTCCATAGTGGCTGTACTAGTTTGCATTCCCACCAACAGTGTAATAGGGTTCCCTTTTCTCCACACCCTCTCCAGCATTTATTGCTTGTAGACTTTTGGATAGCAGCCATTCTGACTGGTGTGAAATGGTACCTCATTGTGGTTTTGATTTGCATTTCTCTGATAGTGAGTGATGTTGAGCATCTTCTCATGTGTTTGTTAGCCATCTGTATGTCTTCTTTGGAGAAATATCTGTTTAGTTCTTTGGCCCACTTTTTGATTGGGTCGTTTATTTTTCTGGAATTGAGCTGCAGGAGTTGCTTGTATATTTTTGAGATTAATTCTTTGTCAGTTGCTTCGTTTGCTATTATTTTCTCCCATTCTGAAGGATGTCTTTTCACCTTGTTTATAGTTTCCTTTGTTGTGCAGAAGCTTTTAAGTTTAATTAGGTCCCATTTGTTTATTTTTGCTTTTATTTCCAATATTCTTGGAGGTGGGTCATAGAGGATCCTGCTGTGATTTATGTCAGAGAGTGTTTTGCCTATGTTTTCCTCTAGGAGTTTTATAGTTTCTGGTCTTAAGTTTAGATCTTTAATCCATTTTGAGTTTATTTTTGTGTATGGTGTTAGAAAGTGTTCTAGTTTCATTCTTTTACAAGTGGTTGACCAGTTTTCCCAGCACCACTTGTTAAAGAGATTGTCTTTTCTCCATTGTATATTCTTGCCTCCTTTGTCAAAGATAAGGTGTCCATAGGTGCGTGGATTTATCTCTGGGCTTTCTATTTTGTTCCATTGATCTATCTCTATCTTTGTGCCAGTACCATACTGTCTTGATGACTGTGGTTTTGTAGTAGAGCCTGAAGTCAGGCAGTTTGCATTTTTAAACTCAAGAAATATGTATTAAAAACCTGCTGTGAGCCAGAAACTATTCCAGATGCTGGGGATACTTCACTGAAGAAAAGGAATGGAAAATTCTATGTTATGGAATCTACATTCTAGTGGGTGAAAGGAGACCAATATATGATAAAAATAAAGTATATCAGGTGATATTAAATATTAGGGAGAAAAATAAAGCAGAGATGGGGTTATAAATTGTCAGCACAGGATAGGCCTTCAGAGTAAATGCAATGGCCCTGCAGTTGAACCATTCCTGGATGCTCAAACCAAGAGCAGAACAGCTGAAACAGATGGAGCAGGGAGGAGAGTAGTCAGAGGTTATTCACAGAGGCACTGGAAACCAGATCATAAAGAGATTCACAGGCCAATGTAAGGACTCAGCTTCTGAGATAAGAAAGTATGAAAGGAAGAGGATCAGGTGAATCAAACACTTTTACCTGACAGGAATTGCCATTGCCTGGAATGGGGAATATTGTCTGGGGGATCATGTTTTGGGGGAAGACAGATGTCAGGAATTGGATTTTGGATATACAATTTTTTGAGAAGATTGCGAACAGTTGGTTGTATGAGTCTGGAACTCAGAGGAGAATATGGTAATCATGGGATAGAGCTGGTAGTGAAAGCCATGGGCCTGGGTGAGATGAAAAGAGAAAGTGGAGAGCCCCATGAAGTAAGCCCAGTGATACTAAAGCTTAAAGGTCAGGGAGAGGAAGAAGAGCCTTTGGTAACGTGGGGAGAAAATCAGCAAAAAGTATAAGGTCCTAGAAGCCTACTAAAGAAGGAGTTAGGAGAATAAAGGATTCACTCTCAGTGTAGCTAGATTAGGTATGAAAAAAAATGCTGAAAATTGACTGTTGAATTTAGCAGGATGGAGTTCTTAGTGAACCTGACAAGAAATTTCATTTGAGTGATGGAAGTAAAGATCTAATTGCAGTGAGTTCAGGAGAGAATGTAGAGGTGGTGACAACTCTTTTGAGAAACTCTTCTACAAAGGGGAACTAAAAAGTGAATCAAAAGCTTAAAGAAAATGTGGGCATCAAAGGAAGAAATTCTGAAGATGGAAGAATTCACAGCATGTTTGTATGCTAATGTGAGTGATCCAGTAGGGAGGGGAAAATGGATGGATAATTTAGTAAAGAACATGATAATTGCTAGAGTGAAACTCTTGAGTGGATGAGAAGAAAGAAGATCTAAGGTAGAGATGAACATGAATATTTATCTCTAGTAACAAAATGAAAACTGTCAATTAGAATTGAAATTATTGATTATATTGACCTAGACAGTAGTGGAGAGAAAAAACAGTGGTGGTATCATGGATCTTCCAAGCATACTGCTTTTTTTTTTCTAAATAAAATCAGAAATAAGAGCTTCAGCTGAAAGTGAGGATCAGAGAGATACTGTTGAAAAGTTGAGAAGAAGGAGAAGATTTTAAATTTTCTCCTAGAAGAATGAGAGAGTGAATGGAGGAGAGAAGAGATTGGCACACTTTTTCTATGAAGGACCAGATAGTAAAGATTTTAGCTTTGGGCTATTTGGACTCTGTCACAATTTCTCAATTATGACTTACAGGGAAAGCAGCCATCGACAATATACAAGCACAAATGGGTATGGCTGTGTTCCCCATACAACATTATTTGTAAAATCAGACATTAGTCTGTATTTGGCTATTAGGGTCATAGTGTGCTTACTAAAAACAAAACAAAGCAACACTAAGGGACCATTTTAGATGAGTGGGTCAAGAGAAGTAATGCCATTTAATACACTGTGTGTTTTTCTTCAACCGATTTTTCTGTGCTGAGTACATGGAAAAAGTGGCTTAACTAAGGTTGAGATTTTGCCAGAAAAGAGTAACCAATAGAGGGAGGTATACAAAGAAATCATAATTATTAGTAGTGGAATCTAACTAGGCTCATTAAAGAGGAAAGGGTAGGAGCAGGGTGAAAGAGTAAAATGTTGACAGGCTCAAAGGACTGTGATTGTAGTTGCAGAAATGTTGGTGTAGGCATGTTAAAGGGAGTAAATTTAAAAAGGTAGGAAACTTCCTCCAGAATAAAATAAATGGTGTTTATATAACACAATGGAGGTGTTGGCTAATCCTATGGTGGTAATCATTTTGCAACATATAAGTTTATTAAATCAACACATTGTGCATTTTAAACTTACACAATAATGTATGTCAATTACATCTCAAATAAACTGGAAAAAATAAAAAAAGATAGGTGTCATTTGGTGAATGGGGTGGTTACATTGATAGTACTGAGGGAATGCAGTTATTAGTAATAGCAAGGCCAAGAAACAGTGAGAGAGGATCTCTGAGGGAAGAACAGAATCTCTGGAGTAAAGAAGGTGAAGGAATTGAGAATCCAGGGAATTAGAAGAATTATTCACAGGTATACATAACTCACAAAGAAATGAGAGGGTAACTTTAGACAATGACAGTATGGCAAGTGAAAAAACTCCAAGAAATGACATTGTAGAATGACCAAGAAAAGGCTGGTGATAGGTGGTGTGGTTTGATGGATGAAGCTTCAATCTGTGGATGTTTTTAGGTCAAAGGGAGGGAGACATCTGAAAGCAGCTATGAGGAGCAAAGAGGGCCCCCCCCTCCATACCTGCAGGTATGTATAAGGGCACAAAAGGAAAAAAAGAAATCCACCAACTGTAGGGAACTGTAGGAAAGCAGTGTCCTTATAGTAGAATCAGGTCACAGAGAAGGAAGGTGAAGTGAATGATCATAAGAGAGGTTGCGAAGTAGGAAGTTTTGTTTGACTCTGACCCTCAGTTCCCACACATAGTAGATAAAGGTTTAGGGAGTAGAGACAGGTAGGAGAAGGCCACAGAAAAGGGGATTCATAGAGATTTGAAATGAAACTGTGGGATTATGTGAGATTCCTAGTGACTGATCAAAACAAGAATGAAAGGTATGATAGAATTAGTCCTAATGCACAAGAGAGTGGTGTGGTAGCACTTGCTGAAGAGGAAGGGGGAGATGGTGGTATTGCCAAGAAAGACCAGGGCTATGTACCCCAATCTTGTCCAACATTTGGTCCCTAGTTCTGGCATGAAGCTTTGTGTCATAGAATTTTTGCCTTCTGGTCAAGACCCTCGAGAAAGTTTACAATGTGACACATTATATACGTCAATCCTCCAGAGGGATCTAATACATCAAAGCCATCCCCTCCTCCCAGACCAGGATTGGTTTCCCTTGCGCTTTCTGGTTAACTCTCGGCCATGACTTGGCTGTCCCCATGGAATTGTTGGCTTTTCTTGTTTTTGATAGGCAGATAATCTTCAAGTTGAAATACAGTTTTGAAAGCCATTTTTTTTCAAGAATGAGGATTGTGCTGAGCTGCTTTTTTGTCCTGTGCCTTTTATCTTCAAAAGCTTTGTAGAGTTTGTCCTGTTTCACTTTCAAAACATATAAAAAGCATCAGTCTTTGCCCTTCAGGTTGTTCAAAGGTGAGAATACTTTTTATAATAAACAGTGTAGTTGAATGATAATGCTTATTGGGGCAAAATATTTCTCAAGGTGGGAGAATGAGCTCACAATATAAAAAGTAATCTTTTGTGGGTACAGAGCTAAGGTGACTATGTCATTTGTCATCCAACCTAGGACACTTTTGAGCATGAAAGGGGATGATATGAATAATTAATCCGGGACAGCAGGCACTATATTGGTATGCTACTAAGCTCCTTTAACAAAGACATCCCAAAATATAGAAACTTAAGTAACATAGAAGTTTCTTTCTCTAACATGATGATCCAGAGTAAGAGTTTGAAGGATGGAGAGTGGCCCTGTTTTCTTTTATCTCCCTATGTCTAAGGCTGGTCTATTTGCAACAATTTTGCAAAGAGAAGGAGGAGAAAGGAAGAGTGGCTGGGAGGTAATCAGAAGCTGTATAGGAGCTTAACTCAAAAACTGCACACATCACTTCACCCATGTGGAGTGGCCATTGGACAGAAGGAAGCCATATGGCCACATTTAGCTGCAAAGAAGGCTGCTCTCCAGCTGGTGGACTATTAAGAGAAGATATTGTTTGAAATATGATTTCACCTACCTATAACAGATCAATTTACACATTGATGAGGTAAATTTTGGTGCTTCCTAGATGGTGCTAGCAGTCCCTGGGTTGGGAAGATCCCCTGGAGGAGGGCATGGCAATCCACTCCAGTATTCTTACCTGGGAAATCCCATGGACAGAGGAGTCTTGCAGCTCCTGTCCAGATCTATATATAACATAGAACAGTTTTGATGTTTTCCATGTAGTACCTGTGGTAGAATGTACTAATCAGTTATCTAACCAACAAGCATATGGGCAGCTAAGGCAAAAATACTAAGGACTATCGTGTACATACTTGATAGATGTATGTTTGCACATACATATAAATGATGTCATATATGCATTGAAATTTAAAATTAGTAGAATCTTTACACTTATTTTTGCTCACTAGAACACCAGAAGAACACTTGGAACTTTAAATTATTCTCATTTCACCCGTGAAGATGTTGGCATTTGAAAAAATTATCTAAAATCAACCTGCCTAGAGCTACACGAGATCATCATATCCAATGAAACCTCTTTTCTCCATACTTCAAATTAAATTTCACCATAATTGATAGATTTACGTTTTCCTCTTGGATAATAGAAACAGAATCACAGACACTAGGATTCTAAGGACAGGTGGGAATTTAGAGATCACTTAGTCAGCTATCCTCATTTTATTTTTGAAGAAATGAAGGCATAGACATGTTGAAACCTGACCAAAGTTTTTGAGCTAATTAATACTAGAAGCAGGGCAGAAATCTATCACATGAGCGTTCCTAATCCTTTTGCTTATTTAATTCTTTCTGTAGTGCAAGCTTTGAGTGGCAATATCATAGTGACTTCTGAATGGCTGGCTCTAACTGTTGTTCTGTTCTGTACCCATGGCTTCTCAAACTGGCTTCATTGAAGAGACCAACAGGGACATATAGCATTACAAAAGAAAGAAAATGCCTTATACAATGTTTTTGCAGACCTAAGTAGCATACTTATTTCAACACTTTAAAAATCAAGTTATAGTGCCTGTTCTTAACTTGAGATTTCTACCACGAACTTTCCAGTGGGGAGAAATGTCTCAATGTATGTTTTATATGTTTTAAAGTATGGGAATACCTTATTTGATTGTACTTTGCTTTACTGTATTTCATAGAAACTTCATTTCTTACGGATTGAAGGTTTGTGACAACACTGTGTTAAATTTATTGGCATCGTTTTTTCAACAGCATTGGCTCATTTCATGTCTCTGTGTCACATGTTGCTAATTCTCACAGTATTTAAAACTTCATTATTGTATTTTTGTGGTGGTCTGTGATCAGTGACATTTCTTAAAAATTTTATTTATTTTTTAAATTGGCGTATAATTGCTTTACATGTTTTGTTAGTTTCTGCTATACAACGTGAATCAGCTATATGTATATATATATCCCCTTCCTCTTAAGTCTCCCTCCCACCCCCAATCTCCCATCCTACCCCTCTAAGATTATCACAGAGCATTGAACTGAGCAACCTGTGCTGTACAGCAGCTTCTGACTAGCTACCTGTTTTACACATGGTAGTGTATATATGTCAATCCTAATCTCACAATTTGTCCCACTATCTCCTTCCCCTCGTGTCCACAAGTTCACTCTTTACATTGCTATTATGACTTACTGAGGGCTCAGATGATGGTTAATATTTTTTAGCAATAAACTATTTTTAATTAAACTTTGTACATATCTTATTAGACATAATGCTATTACACACTTAGTAGACTACTGTATAGTGTAAATATAAAATTTACATTCACTGGGAAACTAAAAAATCTGTGTAACCCACTTTATTGCAATATTCACTTTATTTATGGTGGTCTGGAACTGAACCTATGTTATCTCCAAGATATGCTGGTGAGCGGCACATGCACACACACAAGTACACACACACACACACACACACACAAATGTTTTTGAACTGTGTATAGGTTTTCTTTCTGGTTTTGTGTCATTTATTTCTGACATGGGTTATTTAAAGGTGCCATTTAAACCTTCACATAGTACAAGCCAATCATAACGTTGTACTTTGCCAGAAATTTCACACAGGGAACCAGCAAGGGCCCCTAAAGAAAAAGTGCTATTAGAGACCCAAGAATAGCAGGACCACTTGCCAAGATAATGCTGAGATTAATCTCAGGAAGGAGTGAAAATTGCTTAATGTTTGTGGCAGTGAGAAGTCTCTGCCCTCAAGTGGAGTCCAGGTCTCTACCATCAAAGCTAAGATGCACACTGGGAGTGAAATGAGAATGTCTCCTCAAGGTTTGTGAAGATCCTTTCTGCTCAAGTGGAGTGTAAGCAGAATGGCTTCCAGGAAAATCTACTGCAATTGGCTTTGACACAAGGTTCCTCTGCTTTTCATGGGAAAGAGGCTCAGACAAGTGAAAGATTTCCAGCCTTTCTGAAAGAGAGGAAAGCTACATTGCCTTTTAAAGAATAGTTCAAGAAGGTGAGAGCAGGAGAAATTTTAAAAAATAGACCTAAATGACAAAAATCACATTGTTAGATAAAAGCAGTAGAATGGAGACAGTTTGAAATCTAGGTACAGAGGAGAGGAAAAGCAGGTCAAAATTAAGTGCTTAAATGTTAAAGAAACCGAGCAAAGCCTAAATATGCTGTGAATGGTGAAACTGTACTTGCTTCTTATTTTTCTTTTATTGGAGCTTATCTGTATCTTTCTAGATTTTTTACATGTAAATGAATATTTCTGTAATATAAAATGTATTATATACACAGACTTCCCAGGTAGTGCTAGTGGTAAGGAACTACACCTGCTTATGCAGGAGACATATGAGACATGGGTTTGATCCTTGGGTCGGGAAGATCCCCTGGAGGAAATGGCAACCCACTCCAGTTTTCTTGCCTGGACAAAGGAGCCTGACAGGCTATAGTCCATAGGGTGGCAAAGAGTCTGACATGACTGAAGTGACTGAGCATGCACGCATGTATACAAAGGGACAGAGTATGCTATAGAACATAAGAATTTTCATTGAGATTGAAAGTGTCACTAACATGAGAAGTTCTTTCAGTGATTATACATTTTAAACCCAAAATTTAGATGTGTGGTTTAAAATACATTCACACAATTTTTCCTAATTTGTCATGTGTTTATTTGACAGAGCCTCAGATGTTATACAAATTAAATCTAATTTGTTTCTATATTCAGGGAATTGCATCTGTCCTGAAAAACTTGGTGTAAATGGTGGCTATATAAGCAGTCTTCATTTAGCTTACTGATTTCAATGAATGTTAAATTTATGGTCTAATAACACTGAATGTATATGGTAGACATTAAGAAATATTCTATTAGAATGAAAATATTAAGAAGACTAGAAAAGTTTAGGACCTTGATGAAAAGATAATACAATGCATATTTCAAAGTATTGTTAATGGACACCTCAGTACTTTAAAAATGCATTACTATTGTTTTTCAAAGATACTGATATTTTAGCCTATATTTTTTATTTTTCTCCAGGTTTATTAAGATATAATTGACATGCATTGCTATATTACATTAAGGTATACTGCATAATAGTTTGACTTATATTGTGAAATGATTACCACTATAAATTTAGTTAGCATTCATCATCTCATAAAGTACATCTCATGAAGAAAAGTTAAAAAAAAAAAGAAAGAAAGAAATTGTGATGAGAAATCTTAGGATTTACTCTGTTAGCAGCTTTCATTTATATCGTATGGCAAAGTTATCTGTATTCACCATGCTGTATATTATATTCCTAGTACTTATTTATCTTAAAACTGGAAGTTTGTACCTTTTGGCCATCTTCCTTAATTTTCCACCACCCCAAACTCTGCCTCTGATAACCAGAAATCTGTTTCACTTTTATATAATTTTGTTAATTTGCTTTCCACATTTAGGTGAGATTATACAATCTTTGTATGTCTTATTTCACTTGGCATAATGTCTATGACATCTATTCATGTTGTCACAAATGGCAGAATTTCCTTCTGTTTATGGCTGAATAGCATTCCATTGTGTGCATATAGCCATAGCGTCTTCTTTCCACTTATCTGTCCATGGACACTAAGGAGGTTTCCACATCTTGGCTATTGTAAATAATACTGCTATCATGTACATGGGGGTTCAGATATTTTTTAAAATAATGTTTTACTTTCTTTTATATATTTATAAAAGTGGAATTGTTGGATCATATGATAGTTCTGTTTGAAGTTTTTGAGGAACCTCCATACTGTTTTCCATAGTGGCTACAATATACAATCTCATCAACAGTGTATGAGGGTTTCCTTTTCCCTACATCCTTGCAAACACTTGTTATTTCTTATCTTTTATTATAATAGCCAATGCTAATAGTTGTAACATGATATCTCATTGTGGTTTTGATTTACATTCCCTAATGACTAGTGATATTAAACATCTTTTCATGTACCCGTTGGGCTTTTGTATATCTTTCCTGAAGAAACTTCTCTTCAGGTCTTTTGCCCATTTTTAAATTGGAATGTTTTGGGGGTTTTTTTGTTTGTTTATTTTATGCTGTTGATTTGTATGAGTTCATTATATATTTTGGATATAATATCAGATATATGGTTTGCAAATACTTTTCCCCATTCTATAGGCTGTCTTTTTACTTTGCTCATTCTTCTCTTGTTATACAGAAACTTTTCAGTATGATGTAATCCCACTTGCTTATTTATATTTTATTTGTGCTTTAGATGTCCTATCCAAAAAAACTTTGCCAAGACCCATGTCAAGTAGGTATTTTCGTTTGTTTTATTCTGTAAGAGTTTCATGTCTTCCATATTAGTTATTAATGTATTTTGAATTAAGTTTTGTGAGTGGTATAATAGGGGTCTAGTTTCATTCTTTTATGTGAATATCCAATTTTCCCAACACCATCTATTGCAGTGGTTGTCTTTTGCCCACTGAGTATTTTTAGCGCCCTTGTCAAATATTGGTTGACTTAGGCTTGTTTCTAGGCTCTAAACGCTCTTACATATTGTGTCTGTTTTAGTGTCAGTACCCTACTCTTTTGGTTACTATATCTTTATCATAATAAAGATATGCTGTTGAAATAAGCAGCTATGATGCTTCCCAGTTTGCTCTTTCTCAGGATTGTTTTGACTATTTGGTGTCATATATGTATATTTCATATATATTTTATTTATTTTTAGACCAATTTTTATTAGAATATAGTTGCTTTACAATGTTGTATTAGTTTCTATTGAACAGGAAAATGAATCACCCATACATATACATATATGCCCTCCATTTTGGACTTCCTTCTCATTCTGGTCACCATAGTGCATTAAGTAGAGTTCTCTGTATTGTAGAGCATGTTCTCATTTTTCAGGGGGCTTCCCTGGTGGCTTAGATGGTAAAGAAACTGCCTGCAATGCAGAAGACCCAGGTTCAGTCCCTGAGTTGGGAAGATCCCCTGGAGAAAGGAATGGCTATCCAATCCAGTATTCTTGCCTGGATAATTCCTTGGACAGAGAAGCCTGACAGGTCCATGGGGTTGCAAAGTTCTCATTAGTTATTTATTTTATACACATTATCAATTATATATATATGTGTATATATAATTGATAATGTGTATAAAATAATGTGTGTATATATATGTCAAGCCCAATCTCCCAATTCTTCCCATCCCTCTCATTCCCTTTGGGTATCCAGATATTCATTCTCTACATCTGTGTCTCTATTTCTGCTTTGCAAGTAAGATCATCTGTACCATTTTTCTAAATTCCACATATATGTGTTAATATATTGATACAGTATTCGCTTTTCTCCTTCTGACTTACCTCACTCTGTATGACACTCTCTGGGTCCATCCACATCTCTTCAGATGACTCAATTTCATTCCTTTTATAGCTGAGTAATATTTCATTGTATATAGGTACCACATCTTCTCTCATCCATTCCTCTGTTGATGAAAGACTTATGCTACCAGTTTGGTGATATTACTCGTATGCTGTAAACTTTCTTTAAAAAGCTAAAATATACTCTTTAGGAGAAATTTCACAGTTTGTGACACTTTTTAGTGCCTATTAAATAATTAGGGCTTCCCTGGTGGCTCAGACAGTAAAGAATCTGCCTCCAATGCAGGAGACCTGGGTTCAGTCCCTGGGTTGGGAAGATCCCCTGGAGAAGGACAGGGCAACTCACTCCAGTATTCTTGCCTGGAGAATTCCCATGAACAGAGGAGCCTGGCGGGCTATAGTCCGTGAGATCGCAGAGTTGGACATGATTCAGTGACTAAGTACAGCACATTAAATAATTAAAATTTACAGAAATTTTTATTGGAATTTATACATCCAAATGACTACCCGAACTAAACAGGACAGATGTACGATTTTTATATCAACATGTCCATTCATGCAGCTCTTTTATTTATTTATTTTTGGCTGTGCTGGGTCTTTGTTGTGAAACGGGCATCTCTCTAGCTGTGGTGAGCAGGGATTACCCTCTATTTGCAGTGTATGGGCTTCTCATTGTGGTGGCTTCTCTTGTTGCGGAGCATGGGCTCTAGACCACACAGGCTTCAGTAGTTGTGGCACGCAGGCTCAGTAGATGAAGCTCCAAGGCACTAGATCACAGTCTGAATAGTTGTGGTGCATGGGCTTAGTTGCTCTGCTGCATGTGACATCTTCTTGGACCAGGGATAGAACCCATGTCTCCTGCATTAGCAGGTGTATTCTTTTTGCTAAGCCACCAGGGAAGACCACAATTCAATTTTATACTGACAGAAGCAACTAATATCCATTATTTCTTTAGAAGAAAAGATTTTTATTGGGTTTACTCATGATTTTAAATTAATGTATTCCCTTCATTCTCTGAGGACTCAGCTACCACCCTGCCTTGCAAAAGGACATTATTAAGTCATCACAAAGTACCTTGTTGTTTGAATACCTTCAGGGAGTTGAATCTTTTATTCACTCACTCAAGCACAAGAACTGACTTTACTTGCTCTTTTATTGAATACTAATATTGTTATGATATTCAAACTTTGTGACTGTGCAAACACTTAAGCAGTTGTAAAAGCCATTCAAATGATGTTTACTATGTTCTAAATCTCTTAGCTCACTTCCCCCTCCCTCCCCAATATGGACTATGACACAAGTAGATGAAGCTGGCAATGTGAAAGTCATAATCTAGAGAATAAGAAGAATAAGAATTATGAAGATGCAAAATATTTTATTATTTGAAGACTTTAAAGTATAATCATCCAAAGGATATATTTCTTAAAATGACAGTGTTTAATATTTTTTATCAAAGTATGTTGTTGTTGTTGTTTTAGTCACTAAGTTGTGTCTGACTTTTTTTTCAACCCCATGAACTGTAGACCTCCAGGCTCCTTTGTCCATGGAATTTTCCAGACAAGAATAGTGGAGTGGGTTGCCATTTCCTTTCTAAGGGATCTTCTTGACTCAGAGATCAAACCTATATCTCCTATACTGGCAGGCAGATTTTTCACCATCGAGCCACCTGGGACACCTATTAAAGTAGGGTTGATTTATATTATATTAATTTCAGTTTTACAGCATAATGATTCAGTATTTTTACTGGTTATACTCCATTAAAAGTTATTTCAAGATGTGCTTATCCTTACTGATTACGTATTTTATACATAGTAGTTTGTATCTCTTAATTCCATACCCCTGAAGTGTCCCCCACCCTTTCCTCTTGCCATTGGTAATTAATAATTTGTTTTCTATGAGTCTGTTTCTGTTTTGCACATACATTCATTTGTAATATTTTTTTACATTCCACACATAATTAATTTTACACAGTGCTTATCTTTGTCTCACCTGTCTCACTAAGCATATTATTATCTCAGTCCACCCACATTGCTGCAAATGGCAGAATTTCATTCATTTTCACGGTTAGGTGATATTCCAAAATATGTATGTATATATAAACATATATTAATATGTATACATATACATATGTACATATGTATGTATACACATACCACATTTTCTTTACCCATTTGCCCATTGATGGGCCCTTTGGTTGCTTCCATATTTTCACTATTGTAAACAGTGCTCACAGTGTTTAATATTAACAAAGTAGATAGTTTTAAGAGCTCATAAGAAGAATGAATATTATAAATTTATATTTATTATAATGGTAATAATATAAGCAAATTGTTCATGATGATATTGACATCACAATAAAGGCTTAGAATCAGGAAAGAACTGAAAGGACATTTAATTAGTTGATTATATTCTATACTTCATCTAAATTCATCTAGAGAGATACTAACATGAAGGATTTTTAATTGGACATATAGGATCTTGAAATCTGACTACAAAAAATAACTGGAAACATTGAGTTGTAACTAACTTTTAAGCCCGTGTACTTGTTCTTACCACAGTTTGACTGGTATTTAGAAATTTTATCTGTTCAAGATAATTTTATTTAATTGAAAGTAGTTTCTCTCACATGATTAGACAGACAATATTTTCAAGTAAGGTATTAGTACCTGCTTAATTTTCAAGTAGGGTATTGGTTCAAAATTGGCAAAGGAATACGTCAGGACTGTATTTTGTTACGCTGCTTATTTAGTTTCTCTTCAGAGTATATCATGTGAAATGCCAGGCTGGATGAAGCACAAGCAGAATCAAGATTGTCAGGAGAAATACCAATAACCTCAGATATGCAGATGACACCACCCTTATGACAGAAAGCTAGGAGGAACTAAAGAGCTTCTTGATGAAGGTGAACGAGGAGAGTGAAAAAGCTGGCTTAAAAATCAATGTTCAAAAAACTGAGATCATGGCATCTGGTCCCATTACTTCATGACAAATAGATGGGGCAACAATGGAAACAGTGAGAGGCTTTGTTTCCTTGGACTCCATAATCACTGCAGATGGTGACTACAGCCATGAAATTAAAAGATACTTGCTCCTTGGAAGAAAAGCTATGACCAGACTAGACAGCATATTAAAAAGCAGAGGCATTACTTTGCCAACAAAGGTCCATCTAGTCAAAGCTATGGTTTTTCCAGTGGTCATGTATGGATGTGAGAGTTGGACTATAAAGAAAGCTGAGTGTTGAAGAATTGATGCTTTTGAACTGTGGTGTTGGAGAAGACTCTTGAGAGTCCCTTGGACTGCAAGGAGATCCAACCAGTCCATCCTAAAGGAGATCAGTCCTGCATATTCATTGGAAGGACTGATGCTGAAGCTGAAGCTTCAATACTTTGGCCACCTGATGCGAAGAGCTGACTCAATGGAAAAGACCCTGATGCTGGGAAAGATTGAGGGCAGGAAGAGAAGGGGTTATAATGGACGAAATGGTTGGATGGCATCACTGACTCAATGGTCATAAATTTGAGCAAACTCCAGGAGATGGCGAAGGACAGGGAAGCCTGGTGTGCTGCAGACCATGGAGTCACAAAGAGTCAGGCACAACTGAGCGACTGAACAACAGCAACAAGTTTGTACCTGCCCTCCGCCATCTTTCTTGATAGACAGTTGAAATAGATACACACTCACACCCATATTCTTGAACTGTAAAGAAAATGTAAGCGTTAAAAGGGAAGTATTTTCATTTTGTTATTTTGTCATCCTCAACTATCAGCAGAATTGTCAAGATGCACTAAGGATCTTATTATTAACATAAGCACGAACGATTGAAAACTTTAATATGTGAATATTTTAAATCCTTTAATCGAAATAAAGCCTTCTCCGGTGGTTCAGTGGGAAATATTCCACCTGCAATGCAGGAGACACAGGTTTGATCCCCGAGTTGGGAAGAGCCCCTCGAGAAGGAAATGGTACCTGCTCCGGTATTCTAGCCTGAGTAATACCATGGGCATAGGAGTCTGGCAGGCTCCAGTCCATGGGGTTGCAAAGAATCGGACATGACTTAGCAACTAAACTACCACCACCACCACATTCAAAATAAAAGAGTATGCTTTTATTTTTAAAAATAACAATTTTTAAAAATATTGATCATGTAGTCATTGTTTATTTTCACCTAGAGTCTTTTTCAATTCACCAGAGTAATACTAAAGTATATATTCAAGGAAATCCTTTATTACTTTTTCTCTTCATCTTATTTGTCTTCTACAGTTTCTAAACATGGTGTCTTCAAAAGATACACTCTATCACAGTAGAGAGATAAAAATCTTCATTTATGTCTTCTTTGACCTTAATATAAATTACACTATATTAATGATTAGGATAGAGCATTTTATAATATATAATTAATATGAAATATAGTACATTATTACTGGTTAGTCAGTTCCATTATATACAAAGTATGTGTTTCCCTTGAATAATAGCCAGTTGTAGAAAAATATTATATTTAGTTTGAAAAAATCTGAAAAAGTAATAAAATAATAACAGTAATAAAACATATATAGTTAAATAATAAAAATAATTATTTTAAATTCATATGTGTATGTTGAGTTCTTTGTTTATATTCTCAATTGGAAACAGTTTTCACCTGAAAATTTTCTGTTTAATACTTAGTATTTTTGTATGTATTGAATTATTTTTATATACCACCAGACATTAAATATAGATGACTTACAAAAATAAAACAGTAAATGATTGTAAAGTCATAAATATGTTATTGCCTGAAATATTTGTATAAGATGATCTGCATCAATAGACTGTCATGTTTGAAATCATTAATCAATTGCGCTATTACTCAGCTGCCAGACACAACTTACGGAGTGTCTGTCTGTCTATCATTACCTACTGGCCTTGGCACTAAGCAACCAGAATTGGAACACACCAAGGAAGAAGTGGGAATATTAAGTCATGCTTTCCAAAATACATGAACTTAATTGAACTTAACTAACAAGAGCCCACTCCAGTACTCTTGCCTGAAAAATCCCATGGATGGAGGAGCCTGGTGGGCTGCATTCCATGGGGTCGCTGGGAGTCGGACATGACTGAGCGACTTCACTTTCACTTTTCCCTTTCATGCACTGGAGAAGGAAATGGCAACCCACTCCAGTATTCTTGCCTGGAGAATCCCAGGGATGGGGGAGCCTGGTGGGCTGCCGTCCATGGGGTCACACAGAGTTGGACACGACTGAAGCGACTTAGCAGCAGCAGCAGCAGCAACAAGAGCTTCAGTTGATTTATTTTTGTCATGTTCATAGGTTCACTTTAAAAGCCATATTGACTTTTCTGTTTTTTTAATGTAACATTCTATAGGATATTTATTGTCATTTTTCCCAAACTCAAATCTGTTTTTCCACTTTCAGTTTGAATTTAAGTAGATAGCTCTAGAACTCAACTTCATCCTTCACATTTTTAGCCTCTTTCACCTTTCTTGAATGATTTATACAGTGCCTAAATGTAATCATTACCTCTGCATACTTTTTCATTGAATCATTTATTCCTGTTTTTTTCAGGTTTCAAAATGATTTTTTTTAAGGAAGGAGAAATCTGTCTTTTGTAAAGTGAAATGAAACTCTTGCCCTTTTTTTTTTTTTTTTTTAGTGAAAGAACTGACACATATATTCTTTCTCCTAAGTTAATATTTTTAAACAGGGGAATGTTATATTTTTGATATTGTCCTCTACTTGAAGAGAATGACTTTTTTGCATGTTGACTAGCATTGCAAATGTTGTTTTTTTTCCTCCCATTGCCTTTCAAAACCACAACTCAGTCTCTAGAAAGAGTAATAATAGAGGAAATAGAAAGTTAATTTACTGCACTCAATAATGTTAGACAAGTAACAGACTGTCAGCTAAAAGCTTACTTCAGTTTTTTGAAGTAATTTCTATTTTTCAAAAGAAAGACTATTAAGCAAGTTTCCTTTTCTCCCTCATAGGTGCTTTCTGATTGTTGTGTGTTTTTCTATGGGTGATATTAAAGTTCTTTTTCTCCTGACCAATTTCAAGAAATTTTCTTGATCCTGCTCCTGTATAGGTGTTCTTATCTAGTAATGTTGACCATTCACATACAAGATACCTCTGGGCTGCACATGCCTTTGTTTTCATCCAATTATGTTTTAGTACTATTATTTATTCAAGAAATTCTGTTTTTAAAGCTGTCTTCTTATATAATGAAATTGCACAAAATTACTGTCTCCAAGAAATAACATTTTCTTCCACTGAACACAAAAAATCTTTGCACTCATCTTTGATGTTTTCATGCAGTTCTTTCAAGGGGAACTAATGTTGATGACTTCTAGTACTAAAGCATCTAACTGCTTCTGTAGCTTTGCGAGTTTTATAAAATACTTTATTTTGTTACTTTTTTTGGTTTTAATCCATACTGTTGTATCTACATCTTGCAAGTTGAACCTGAGTTTTCCACTTCATTCATAAGGCTGTGGATGAAGCATATTTCTTGACATCATGGAAAAACTCTGCAGCCCTGGAGATGTTCAATTGACACTGTGACAATTCTAGCAACATAATTTCTTTTTTCTCTTCCTAATCTGTTAATATTTATTCATTAAGGTGTACTAGCTATTGTGGTTCATGAAAAGGACATAGATCATGCAAGGGATGTAAAAGAATGTCCATTTTCTTAAAGAAATGAACAGATCAATTGGAAAGGTAAGATGCCAACTTATTTAAAGGATTTTTTTTTAAAAAATCAAAGACTTCCTTTCCTTGGCAGGTTTCAAATCCAGTATGTCTGTTAGATAAATAAGTCAGTTGGGGGTAGTTAAGAATGCTCAATATTCAGTAAGGATTTTCAGTAAATTTTTGGCCAATCGCTCAATGATCAGCTATTACCCTTTATGGTGAGATCTCTGTCTCTCTTTCAAGTGTTTAGGTATACAAGTCAATGTAGAGTAGGGGCTTCCTTGGAGGCTCAGTATTAAAGAAGCCGCCTGCCAATGCAGGAGACATGGGTTTGATCATTGGATCAGGAAGATCCCCTGAACAAGGAAATGGCAACCTGCTCCAGTTTTCTTGCCTGCGAAATCCCATGGACAGGGGGCCTGGGAGGCTTTAGACCATGGGGTCGTGAAAGAGTCGGACACGACTTAGTGACTAAACAACAACAAAGTAGAGATCTTTCCCATTCTCATTGGAAACAAATAGCACATGAGCCTAATTTTGTTTTATTTATATGTGTATGTTATGGTTAATTTTATGTGTCAAATTGATTAGGCCACAGGATGTTCAGATATTTGGCTAAACTTTATATCTGGGTGTGTCTGTGAGGATGTTTTCAGATGATGTGGATAAGACTTAGTACGTGAATTGATGGAATAAGCAAATCAGATTGTCCTCCGTAAGATATCAGTGTTCTTGCGGCCTCAGACTGAACATACACTGTTGACTCTCATAGTTCTCCAGTTTGTGGAGGGACGATCATGGGGCTTCTGCCTTCATCCTCCTGTCAATTTCTTATAATAAGTGTTTTTAATGTGTGTGTATATATATATATATATATATATATATATATCCCTTATTGATTATGTTTCTCTGTAGAACCCTGACTAATACAGTAGAAGTGCCAAAAATATAGCTTTTACATTTATGTAGGAAATATACATGCTATTCCTCAAAGTTTTATGTGCAATCAAATCTAATAAACATTTTATTTTTACTTATAGTCTATATGACATTTATTCATGGTTTTATATAAAACATATGCATATTTCACATTTACATAAATATAATATGCTCTGTTTATATTTAAAGAATATAGAAGTATTCTAATTTTGTTCATGGAATGTATGAATATCATATATTTATGGAGTATAAGAACATATGAGTGAATATATCTAATGTACACACATATTCTAAACCCAGTATTCTTCAAATTTTTCTGAAGATAAAAATTATTTAAAGTCATTTTTTAAAAACATAAAAACACATTTCCAAACTCCAGTCCATATCTACTAAATCACAACTTTCAGGACCATATTCTGGTTATCTCCATATTTAATTATTACAAAGGATTCAAAAACGGGTCTATCAGACTCTGGATTTGTGCTCTTAACGCCGTACAAAGGAATGTTGTAAGACAGTAAGACCAGTTTAGAAGAGTGAGAAACTCATGTTGATGTCATTATTGACCAAAGCTCCTTTATTTACTCAATAGCTGAATAAGCTTATGTCATGGTACAAATAGATATCAATGTATTGCTTGTTTGCACATTATCTGGAGAGAAAATGAAAGTCTTTGTTCTAGACCAGTTCTGATACTATACTGTGACCTGAAATGAGAATCATGAGGTGGAAACTGTCTTATTCTATAAATGTTGAGAATTTGATGCTGCTATTGCTGTAGTATTTTTACTGTTCATCCTGAAACCAGTGAGACTTGCATCTAAGTTCTACCTCTGCCACCCATTGCTTGTTTCAGACTATGACTAAGACAGAATTCAATATTTTCATCAGTATAATGGAATTTATAATTTATAAATGAGATTATTTTTGTTATTTTTTCTAATTTTGGAAATTTAAAACTATATACAAAAATTAAAGGGAAAGGTGTATTATATGGTTATCTGCCCATGACCAGTTTAAACAATGATCAACTCATCGTCAATTTTGTTTCTTTATATCTTCCTAGTTAGGATTATTTGAGGATTACAAGAAATAATTCTCTCATGCATGGTGCCTGGCACATGATAGGTGCATAATCAAGTTGAATTAATTTTATTTTCTAGTAATGAACATTGAGTTATATTTTATGGCCCATTTTTCAAACCCATTTTCCATTTGTAGTCAATTTTTACTTTGAAAATTGGAAAGAAGTAATAGAAAGTAAAAAGTAGAAAATAAAGGCAGGGTGTTTTCTGCTATTTTTATCCAATTTAGTCAGATGCCAGAGTTGAAAACACACTCAGATACCCCACATACCACTACTTAAATGAAACGAAGCTCATCCATCAGAACTACAGGGCTTTTCATATGGATTTCCCATGTGCCCTCTTTTTTTTTTTTAATTGGAGGATAATTGTTTTAATTGGAGGATAATATGGTGGTCTCTTGATCTGTGTCCTCAGTTTCTCTGCCAGCACTCTTGATGTTCCTTATCTGGCTACTGCTCTCTCCGCATCACATGCCTAGTGTAAACTTCTAGCTAATTACTATTTACTCCTCAGGACCTCTCTTTGATGTTGGTTTCCATTTTTATCTGCGCCTCTATTGTGCCCTTCACCGTCCAACTCTCACATCCATACATGACCACTGGAAAAACCATAGCCTTGACTAGACGGACTTTTGTTGGCAAAGTAACGTCTCTGCTTTTAAATATGCCATCTAGGTTGGCCATAACCTTCCTTCCAAGGAGTAAGCGTCTCTTAATTTCATGGCTGCAGTCACCATCAGCAGTGATTCTGGAGCCCCAAAAAATAAAGTCTGACACGGTTTCCACTGTTTCCCCATCTATTTCCCATGGAGTGATGGGACCAGATGCCATGATCTTAGTTTTCTGAACGTTGAGCTTTAAGCCAACTTTTTCACTCTCCTCCTTCACCTTCATCAAGAGGCTCTTTAGTTCTTCTTCACTCTCTGCCATAAGGGTGGTGTCATCCGCATATCTGAGGTTATTGATATTTCTCCCAGCAATCTTGATTCCAGCTTGTGTTTCTTCCAGCCCAGCATTTCTCATGATGTACTCTGCATAGAAGTTAAATAAGCAGGGTGACAATATACAGCCTTGACGGACTCCTTTTCCTATTTGGAACCAGTCTGTTGTTCCATGTCCAGTTCTAACTGTTGCTTCCTGACCTGCATACAGGTTTCTCAAGAGACAGGTCCGATGGTCTGATATTCCCATCTCTTTCAGAATTTTCCACAGTTTGTTGTGATCCACACAGTCAAAGGCTATGGCATAGTCAATAAAGCAGAAATAGATGTTTTTCTGGAACTCTCTTGCTTTTTCGATGATCCAGCGGATATTGGCAATTTGATCTCTGGTTCCTCTGCCTTTCCTAAAACCAGCTTGAACATCTGGAAGTTCACGGTTCACGTATTGCTGAAGCCTGGCTTGGAGAATTTTGAGCATTACTTTACTAGCATGTGAGATGAGTGCAATTGTGCGGTAGTTTGAGCATTCTTTGGCATTGCCTTTCTTTGGGATTGGAACGAAAACTGACCTTTTCCAGTCCTGTGGCCACTGCTGAGTTTTCCAAATTTGCTGGCATATCGAGTGCAGCACTTTCACAGCATCACCTTTGAGGATTTGAAATAGCTCAACTGGAATTCCATCACCTCCACTAGCTTTGTTCGTAGTGATGCTTTTCAAGGCCCACTTTACTTCACATTCCAGGATGTCTGGCTCTAGGTGAGTGATCACACCATCGTGATTATTTGGGTCATGAAGATGTTTTTTGTACAGTTCTTCTGTGTATTCTTGCCATCTCTTCTTGATATCTTCTGCTTCTGTTAGGTCCATACCATTTCTGTCCTTTATCGAGCCTATCTTTGCATGAAATGTTCCTTTGGTATCTCTAATTTTCTTGAAGAGATCTCTAGTCTTTCCCAATCTGTTGTTTTCCTCTATTTCTTAGCACTGATCGCTGAGGAAAGCTTTCTTATCTCTCCTTGCTATTCTTTGGAACTCTGCATTGAGATGGGAATATCTTTCCTTTTCTCCTTTGCTTTTTGCTTCTCTTCTCTTCCCAGCTATCTGTAAGGCCTCCTCAGACAGCCATTTTGCTTTCTTGCGTTTCTTTTCCATGGGGATTTTCTTGATCCCTGTCTCCTGTACAATGTCACGAACCTCTGTCCATAGTTCGGCTGAGCGCCGAAGAATTGATGCTTTTGAGCTGTGGTGTTGGAGAAGACTCTTGAGAGTCCCTTGGACTGCAAGGAGATCCAGTCAATCCATCCTAAAAGAGATCAATCCTAGGTGTTCATTGGAAGGTCTGATGTTGAAGCTGAAACTCCAATACTTTGGCCACCTCATGCGAAGGGTTGACTCATTGGAAAAGACCCTAATGCTGGGTAGGATTGGGGGCGGGAGGAGAAGGGGACGACAGAGGATAAGATGGTTGGATGGCATCACCGACTCGATGAACATGGGTTTGGGTAGACTCCGGGAGTTGGTGATGGACAGGGAGGCCTGGCGTGCTGCAATTCATGGGGTCGCAAAGAGTCGGACACGACTGAGCGACTGAACTGAACTGAACTATTGTGCCCTTAACTATAATGCCCTGTAACTTAAGGTTTGATTTTTTTCCCTTATGTTCTCATTGTAAATTGGACCCAAATCTCCAACAAAAAACTTTCCAGCTATTTTTCATTTTCTCACCTGCTTTCTTGGCAACCAGTACTGAGAGCCCTATGTGAGAAACACTGTCCCTTCTCTTCTCTTAAAATTTCCATTTTGTCTCCTAAACATACCATTCTTGTTCATAATACACCAAATGTTATAAAGAGTCAAACAGACAGAATAAGTTTCTTCTGTGACTAGATGCCAGAAATATTTTGCTTGTACAGGCATAATGGATATCCAGAGTATGCCAGGAGTCACTGAATCAGGACATATATTACTAAAAGGGAAGAAAAAGTAATTTGACTGCACTTAACCTTCTTTTCTGCATTGTTTTTCTCTAGTTCATCAAGCTTTGACATACATTTTATATATGCACCATGAGGATTGAAAAAAATCTCAAACACATTCTCACACAATCACATGTCTTATGTAATTATGTCCATTTTAGCTATTTATATAAAGAGATCAAAAATATGAGTGAACTCTAAGCAAAATTTTGCAATAGGCTCTATTATCAACCTCTAATCAGTACTAATGCCCCTACATCCTTCAATTTTACCCTATTTGAGACACTTACTAAGCATTCACAGAGATTTCAGTATATTTGAGTTTTTTGTCATCTTACTTCCAAGCCAATCAAAACTTGAAATTAAAATAGAGCTGATATCAGAGCCATAACTTTGGAATCAGATACTTCTGACAGCACCAAGTCCTGACAATTGCTATTAGTATAACCCATACTCATTTATTTATTCCCCACTATTCATCTTAACATCCCTTATCATTTTACTTTCCTTCTCTATAATTGGGGATAATAATAACACCTATTTCTCATAAAATGTTGTGAGGACTACATGAAATATTACATTCAAAGTGCTAGATTATATTTGGAGTGGAAGACACTGGGATGCATGGGTTGATTCTCAACCAGAGTCTTTCTTCCCTCAGAATATATATACACAGTATGTATAAATATACATAGCTACACATTTGCATATATGTGCATAGTCATATCGGAGAAGGCAATGGCACCCCACTCCAGTACTCTTGCCTGGAAAATCCCATGGACGGAGGAGCCTGGTAGGCTACAGTCCATGGGGTCGCTAAGAGTCGGACACGACTGAGTGACTTCACTTTAACTTTTCACCTTCATGCACTGGAGAAGGAAATGGCAACCCACTCCAGTATTCTTGCCTGGAGAATCCCAGGGACGCTTGAGCCTGGTGGGCTGCCGTCTATGGGGTCGCACAGAGTCGGACACGACTGAAGCGACTTAGCAGCAGCAGCAGCATAGTCATATACACATATATAGATACATATGTTTGAATATAGTATGTATATTTATACCATATATATACATATATATTTGACTTTATTTACCACACATACATATATAAATCTCTTGCTATGTTAGAGTAAGAATGTTTGGCATTTCCCTATTAAAGATGTTGATTGGTCATGATGTGAATGGACCTTTCTTTGATATTGTTATTGGAAGAAATCAGTCCTGTTCCCAGTATCCCTAAAAGCACACCTTACAAAGCTTTACTCACTTCTATAAAGGAAGCTGTCTCTATTGTGCTGTTGTCACACTTAATTTGTGTCTTCACAGTAAAATGATGTTTTAACAGTGAGTGAGAAAAAATTATTGCCTTTGCAAAAAAAAAAGTCATGGAACAGAGAAAGCTATTAAAAAGAGGTATGTGGGAATATTTCCATCATTATTTGAGTTTGTTTTTAAAAAATATTAAGTATATCACCTATAAAACTTCTCCTATCTGGACACTTACACTCAGAAGTGGGATTTTGAGGGTTTTTTAGGCTGTTTTAGTAGCTTTACATGAAGAGTTTTAATGAATTTTGATCACTTTGATCAAACTGGATAAAATACACCTTCTGCTTTGAAAGCACAACTGACAGCAAGAAAGATGGAATTCACTAGTTTTAATCCAAATCTTAAATTAACTGGTGATTGAGGTTGGAAAATGAGTTCCATGATTTAGTGAGAACAGTCCACAAAGCCCTTCCATCAGTGGATCCATGCATCTTTCTATGGTTCTGGGAGTCATTACCACCAAGTACTGGAACACAGTGAATCTGGACCAGGGCTTCTCAAAGCTTTGTGACATAGTGTTAGAGCAAAATATAAGAAAAAAATATTAGATCACATATAATCCAGTTGTTGTCACTGGAAATGTTATTATTAACAATATGTCATACAAAAGCAACTTACTGGGAAAAGTGACTTTATGTATTATTCTTGGCTTCCCTGGTAGCTCAGCTGGTAAAGAATCTACTTGCAATGCAGGAGACCCTGGTTTGACTCCTGAGTCCAGAAGATCTGTTGGAGAAGGGATAGACTACCCACTCCAGTATTCTTGGGCTTCCCTGTGGCTCAGACAATAAAGAATCTGCCTGCATTTGCAGGAGACCTGGGTTGGATCTCTGGACTGGGAAGATCCCCCAGAAAGGGAAATGACTACCCACTCCAGTATTCTGGCCTGGAGAATTCCATGGACAGAGGAGACCGTCAGGCTACAGTCCATGGAGTTGCAAAGAGTTGGATGTGACTGAGCCACTTTCACTTTTATGTGTTTTTAATAGATACAATGATATTTAAAATATCCCTGTATTCTTTATTTCATCCACTATTAATCACTATTTTTATTTACTTATGTTTAATAAAGGTTAATATGTTAGCACAGTTGCCTATTTATACAAAAATGAATATGTATAAATGGCATGTGTCTACTCAAACATTTTTATGATGATCAATTTGAAAAAAAGCAAAAATGTTTCTAAACCTATTGATATTGGCACTACAGATATTATTATCATGGTTAAACCAAGACAGTTTATGACTCCCTTTGCAGGAGAGATAGACTAATGGTCAAGTGAGGTCCTATGCCTGCGTGTTTTATGGCTGCAGCATGTCTGTCCTCCCTCCATCCTTCCCTTTCTCTCCCTCTGCATTACTTTCCCAGGGCTGCTGTAGCAAAATACCATAGGCAGAGCAGCTTAAAACAGCAGGGATTTATTCTCTGACAATCCTGGAGGCCCAAAGTTTGAAATTAAAGTGTTAGTAGGGCCGTGTTCTCCCTGGAGGCACTAGGAAGGTATACTTGCTTGCCTCTTCTTAGCTTCTTGTGACTCCCAGCATTTCTTGGTTTCTTCCTGCATCACTCCCAGTCTCTGCTTTCACCTCACACAGCCTTATTCTCTGTAGCCTTAGTCTCCCTAATAAGATCTGATCTATTCTTAAGTTATTTACATCTGCAAAGATCCTATTTCCAAATAAGATTGAATTCACAGGTACTATGGATTGATACTTGAACACATTTTTGGGAGAAACACAGTTCAACCCACTGTATCCTCTCTCTTCCAATCATTCCTTCTCTCCCTACCTTTCTCCATCACTGCCTCACTTTTATCTAGGACCAGAGCAGCTGTTGAATTTTCTGGGATATCTCTGTTTGCAGAGAGCCCTTGGACAGACATACAAGACTACATGGAGCTCTCATCTGGGAGAGGGATTGGTCTAGAGCAGGCCATGGAAGGACAGTGTGGTATGATTTAGGCATCACAATCTTTCTGGGTATATGTAGAGAGGAATAGGGTTGACTACTTTAGCCATAATCACATGCATCCTTTGAATCTGGTATCTTGAAGTTTCTACCGTCCATTTCAGTCTATTAAATAGAAGTGTTCCAAAACTAACTTACTTACAAACCAGAAATAGACTCATAGACATAGAAAACAAACTTACGGTTACCAAAGGGGAAAAGGAGAGATAATTTCAGAGTTTGGGATTAACATGTACACACTACTATACATAAAGCTTCTCTAGTAATTTGCTTCTCATAGCTCAATTGGTAAAGAATCTGCTGGCAATGCAGGAGACCCCAGTTCGACTCCTGGGTTGGGGAGATCCTCTAGAGAAGGGATAGACCACCCACTCCAGTATTCTTGGGCTTCCCTTGTGTCTCAGCTGGTGAAAAATCTGCCCACAATGCAGGAGACCTGGGTTCGATCCCTTGGTTGGGAAGATCCCCTGGAGAAGGGAACAGCTACCCACTTCAGTATTCTGGACTGAAGAATTCCATGGACTGTAGAGTCCATGGGGTCGGACACGACTGAGCAACTTTCACTTCAGTTCACTTCACACATAAAACAGATAAACAACAAGGACCTACTGTATAGCCCAGGGAACTATATTCAATATCTTCTAATAACCTATAAAGGCAAAGAATCTGAAAAATGATACATATGTGTATCTATATAACAATCACTTTGCTGTACACTTGAAACTCACACAATACTGTAAGTCAATTATACTTCAATTAAAACATAAGAAGTGCTCCCATTTGCCTGGTAGTCTGAAGACAGTTTTCCTTTTGGTTTAGTAACATTTTAATGCACTTTTGTAATCTAATACTTATTGTGCAGTCTGGGTATAGATACTGCATAGAAATGTGTGCCTTAACTAATATGCTTAAGTTGATGAGTTTTATATTTCAACTTCTACAGTCCTTGTGCTAAATTCCATAACTTTCCCATCTTTTCCTCTCTCTCATGACAAGGTTCCTCATACTCATTCTAGCAATACATTACATTTCTCTCTTTCATGATTCTTATGTCTCCCCATCTTTTAAACAGTACTTGGCCCTCCCACTTCCACTTTCTGTCTCATCTCTGTAATTCATTTCTTTCCATTATATGAGATCTATCTAGCCTAGTACCATTGTCAGTTTATCTCATTTACTTTTTTCCCTCCATTGATACCTAGTCATTTCATGTTTTATGCTTTGTTTCAACTGATGCTTTAGATGTGAGCATTTCAGTAATCTAAATTCATTTGTAGGTTATCTCTCCCCTTTAGGCCTAGGGACAATTGCTTCTTTGTCCTCCTTATCTTTGAGACTACCTCAGTATTAATGACACTCTTAATAACTTAGCCTCCTGGCCCAAAGAGATAATTTGAGAGAACCAATAGGTGGCAGACATTTGGTTTTATGAAAGGCAGAAATTGTTTCCCATGGGAGCACTTAGCGTTCTTTCAGTAAAAAATAGGGTGCAATTTTACTTCTCAGTGCTAAAGGACATGTCTGCTATTCAGACCAATTGTTATTCAAGCTGTGACAGATTCTACCCCCTATATTGTAATAAGAGTACAATTTTTCACAAAACCCTTGCTTCTTCCCACTTTTTTTTTTCCCTAAGAGTTGTTTCATGAGAGAAAAATGTATTTTTAAAATTAGTATACATAAGATAGAGGCTTCCCCGGTAGCTCAGCTGGTAAAGAATCTGTCTGCAATGCAGGAGACCCTGGTTCAATTCCTGGGTTGGGTAGATCCCCTGGAGAAGGGGTAGGCTACCCATTCTAGTATTCTTGGGCTTCCCTGGTGTCTCAGATGTTAAAGAATCCACCTGCAATGCAGGAGACCTGAGTTTGATCCCGGGGTTGGGAAGATCCCCTGCAGGAGGGCATGGCAACCCACTCCAGTATTCTTGCCTGGGGAATCCTTATGGACAGAGAAGCCTGGGGGAGCTAGAGTCTATGTGGTTGCAAAGATTCAGACATGACTGAGCAACTAAGCACAGCGTACATAAGATAAATTTCTTGAAGGAGTATTAAATATAGTTCTTTATATTTTCAACCCTTTGAATCAGAGGCATAAATGATAACCTAATTTTTCTAGCCTCCACCTTCTTTAATTTTTGCCAGTTGCTCCAGAAAGGGGTGTTACCTCTTTTTCTTTAGAAGTCTCAATTCCCTATTTTACCTTGTCTTCTTCCAGGGAGTAATGTGGCTGCTGAAATACTTCTGCAGTTATTTCTGGTGTCTTATTCCCCAGCTTACTTAATACTTACAGTTCTCTACTGCTTTCTTTACTTGCCGCTATAACCCTCACAAATTTTCTGTCTACCTCCTTTATATTTGGCATATTTCCTTGGAGTGTAACAGAAAAAGTTTTTTTTTTTTTTCTTTTTAAACTATTGCTCTGTTTGCCGCATATAGCCATTCTTTTAGTGACTGTCATAAAGCCAATCTCTGCAAAGGCTTTACAGATTGAGTTCAGCAACAGGAATGCTTTTCAATCCTGGTGTTTCCCGAGCCCTCACATAGTTGATGGGCTTTGTCTCAAGAATTTTGTATTTCCCTTGTCTTCACAATGGGCTATCCTGAGCTTGCTTAAACACTGCAAATTCCTCATGATGCATGGTAGTGAGCACATTTTTTTTTTCATTGTTTCTGCCTTGCCTTTAAAACTTTATTATTTTTTTTTCCTTTTCTCCAAAATCCATGTGCTTTCATGTATTTGGTGTTTTGTCCAGTCAGTAGCATTATAACAGTAAAGAAGTGGTTAACTGAGGTCTTCACAGCCTGGCAGACCTGGATGTGAAGCCTAGTTTTGCCACCGATTGATTGGGTCACCTTCAGGAGTTAATCAGCTGCTCTTATTCTTAGATTCCTCCTCACCTGTGAAATGAGAATAATAATAGTGTCTCAACCATAGGATTAGTTGGAGGATATTATATGATAGTGTTCATGACTATGCCTGACACATGAGGAGTGTTCAATAAATGCCTATTATTTTTTACACATAAATCTGGGGCTTTCTCCAATATCTCCCTGTTTCTATTTCTCTAAGCAAGTGCAACATAGTCTCATATCAATATTTTCTTTTGCCCCATCTTAACTTATCTACATAGGCTTTTAAAAACTTTTTGGTTTCCTCTTACCTAAATGTGTGTATATGTATTTCTACTGTTTATAAGTAGATCTTTATGTAATGCTTTACCATTTCTTCTTTTTTTATAAAATTTTTGAAGAATATAAAAGATAAAAAATCACCCATAGTTTAGTCATGTATCTGTATCTACACATGATTTATATGTGCGTAAGCTTGCAAAAGGCATATGTATGTGTATACATATATGTATATACATAATTCAGTTCAGTTCAGTTCCGTTGTCGCTCAGTCGTGTCCAACTCTTTGCGACCCCATGAACCTCAGCGCCAGGCCTCCCTGTCCACCACCAACTCCCGAAGTCCACCCAAACCCATGTCCATTGAGTCAGTGATGCCATCCAACCATCTCATCCTCTGTCGTCCCCTTCTCCTCCTCCTGCCCTCAATCTCTCACAGCATCAGGGTCTTTTCAAATGAGTCAGCTCTTCGCATCCGGTGGCCAAAGTATTGGAGTTTCAGCTTCAACACCAGTGCTTCCAATGAACACCCAGGACTTATCTCCTTTAGGATGGACTGGTTGGATCTCCTTGCAGTCCAAGAGACTCTCAAGAGTCTTCTCCAACACCACATATTTATATAAAATGATATCACCCTACAACTCTACTATACCTCCAGTGACACCACCAAGAGAAAAATATTTTCCTACACTTGATGGTGGTATCACCTGTCATTTTGCTATGCTTATAAGTATGGCTGTCCCTTATTATCTGTTGGGGGAACTGGTGGCCAGACTCCCTCACAGATACTTAAGTCCCCAGATGCTCCAGTCTCTTATATAAAATGACATAGTATTTGCATATAACTTAGACACATTCTCTCATATATTTTAATCATCTCTAGGTTAGTTATCAGAGAAGACAATAGCACCCCATTCCAGTACTCTTGCCTGGAAAATCCCATGGATGGAGGAGCCTGGTAGGCTGCAGTCCATGGGATTGCGAAGAGTCAGACACGACTGAGCGACTTCACTTTCACGCATTGGAGACTTCTTAACTGTGACTTTCGTTTGATCCTCCATTTCCCTGTGTGTAAAGTGAAAATGGTCATACCACATCCTATGATTGTAGAAATGATTAAGGACTCAAGATTTTAAAACGTTTAATGATCTTCGGCATTAATATTAAAACATTAATAGTACTTCATCTATAACGAGTGCTAAGAAAATGTTAACTGCTATTACTATTAAGATAAAAATAGGGTACAAGGTCATCAGGTAGCTTTCCCAGGTAGGATTAAGGATCCTTCCCAGACCAATGTGGTTTTTACTGAACTGTTTTGTATATCTGTCTTACAGTGACTAATGCTAGTTCTTCGTAGAGAGAATGTCAAGATGTTACTGCATTCTTCTAGTGTTCCTATAACTGTGAATGAATTGATAAGACTGTATGCAGATATTTGAACATAACAAATTGTAGTTATACTAATATCATCAGTGCATATACTCTAAATAGCCTATATATATAGAGAGAGAGATATATAATTTTTGCTGTAACATTTATTTTTATGATTGCTATGTACTTTCAGAATGTTTCATAAAGCAAATTTTGATAGACAAGAGTATTACATTGTAATGCAGACTTTTTTAGGATAATGGAATATATAGATTCTGGAGAAGGGAATGGCAACCCACTCCATTGTTCTTGCCTGGAGAATTCCATGGACAAAGGAGCCTGGTGGGCTACAGTCCATGGGCTCTCAAAGAGTCGGACACGACTGAGCGACTAAGCACACATATATAGCTAGTGGCATAGATTGATGAAAAAAGCAAAGACTAGTAGATGCTGGGGTTCTACTTCTATCTGCCTTTAAGTGCATGATATATTCATACAAAGGTCAGTATATTTAGAGCTTCACTCCTTAACATGGCAGGTCTGAGGTAGGTGATCTCCAAAACTACTGTCAGCTATGACATTTTAGAATCTTTCTGAGTATATAGTACCTCACCTCATAATTACAGTTGTTGATAAGTGTGATGTGAACTGTGGAAGTGTTGTCTTAAAATACTGACCTAAGTGGTAGAGGAACTATAACACATCCTCTCCCGAGGAAGATATCCGTCTACATGATTTGACAAACTAGCACCTAGCAATTACCTGCCCTAACTCTCCACTTAAAACTCTGAAGTACATCTCCCCTGTTCTTAAAAATAAAACCCAATGCTACTAAGACAACTTCTAGGCAGTATAACTGGGATCCAACCAGATAGCCAGTCTTATCTCTACCAACCTGCCACATGTTATGCTCGAGTACAAAGGCTCTTTTTCTACTTTGGATTCCTGCTAATGCTGTTCACTTTTCTTGAAATTTCCCCTCTCCTCTTCTGAAAAACTCCTGCCAGTAACTTAAACTTTAAGTATTAGTTTAGATATAGGTCACAAGCTTCTGTGTTGAACAACACAATGCTTTATACATTAGAGACAAAATTACACAGTTAGAATCCAGTTTCAATCATCTCTTTTAAAATGAGGATCTGGCAACATTTGGATTTTTGTTTGTACATGGCAGCTGTTAGCTAATGAAATAACCCTTTTAAATGAGACTTGAGGACCCATATCAATATATTCCTATGCATTTGGAATCCAGCTTCACTCAGGTATATCACTTGTCTATTCTTGAAGGGTTATCAGATGGCAATCTCCAGTTAAAATTTTACTTCCTCAAAAAATGTCCTTCTTTCCATCCTTGGAATAGGTACCTCTTGATTGTATGTTCCACAGCACTTAAAATAAACATCCTTCAACATATTTAGCACAATTAAAAATGATACATTTTTACAGGATTGTAATTGTTCTAATGTATATGTCCTTTCATTAGGTTGCAAGTTTTACGAGGGCCATAAATGTCTGTCTCGTCCACCACTGACATTTGTTTGTACCAAACACTTTGCCTGGTCTAGGTCATGTTCTCGCTAACAATATTTGTGTGTCCAGTATAAGCCAGAGACTAATTTAGTGTCTCAATAGCTAGCTGATGTATGACTGACTACACTGACAATCTGATATAGAAACCCTCGATGGCAGCTCTAGAGTAAAGAGGCAGATTTAGATACACCAGTGGTTTAAAAAGACGCAACACCACAGCAGAAGACAACACCCTCTTTAAAAGTGTGATTCAGCTGTTGGGAGCTGCCTTCTTCACTGTCTGCTCCCGCTAGAGATCTGTTTTCAGGGCACATTGTTGAATAGCGTTGCAGTGGTGTTAGGAGGTTGTAAGATTTATAAATAACCTGGCATTAATCACAAATTTTCCTGTGTTAGGAGGTTGTAAGATTTATAAATAACCTGGCATTAATCACAAATTTTCCTCTAGTCTAAATGTGGAGAATCTTTATAGAGGAAACAGATAGGTATGTTAACAGATTCCCAGAGAAACACACGTACCTCCCTAACATGATAGTTCTATTTTTAACAGTTTGGATATCCAGCTCATTCCTTCCAGGAGCTAAAAACAATCTATTGCAATAGCTAGAGAAAATCTAGAGGGCAATCAGGTAAAATATGCACAGGGTTCCTCAACTTCTTCTAGAGTAAAATGAAAGGAAAAAGAAAAGGAACTAATGGCTAGAGGTCTGTGGCAAATACTCACTATACCCTGAGGATTGTGGGCAGGTGAAAGCATGATTGTTGAAATTCACAGGTTTAAGGTTAGCTCTTCACTACTTTTTGCCTCTTTGTATAGTTCATGGGATTCTCATGGCGAGTATACTGGGGTGGTTTGCCATTCCCTCTTCCTGGAAGGTAAACATGAACTTGGGCAAACTCTGGGAGATGGTGAGGGACAGAGAAGCCTGGCATGCTGAAGTCTATGGGGTCATGAGGAGTCGGACATGACTAGGCGACTGAAAAACAAAAGCAAATTCACTCACTTGTCACCCCATATTCATTGCTGAAGGCACTAACATAACTTTTTTTGAGTGTCATTGCCTTTCTCTCTACAGTGATAATTAATTTCACTCATTGGGTGTTTTCTATGTGTCAGATGCAGTTCTGCATCCATTTTCGTTAGTTGTAGAGCCAAGCTGCAGAGGTCAGCATTTTGCCCATTTTAGATGAAGCAAAAAGACCCAGATGAGGTCTGCCAGCAGAAGAGCTGAAATCTGATCCCAGGTCTTTCTCAAAACTAAGTCAGGTATGTACCCCTTATTCTGTATAACCTCCAAAATCCATTTTAGTGGAGGTACTTGAAGTAAAGGGAAAAAGGATAAGGAGATAAATCTATGATTTATATTTTGCCCAATGCCATATTAAACCTGTTTCTATACCATTCTTGTTTGGCCTTAGAATATAAAGGGGTTTTTTTGTTTTGTTTTGAGGTTTATTATTTTTTT
Organism: Giraffa tippelskirchi; assembly: GCF_054371585.1. NCBI lineage: Eukaryota > Metazoa > Chordata > Mammalia > Artiodactyla > Giraffidae > Giraffa > Giraffa tippelskirchi. The sequence goes on along the minus strand of NC_137283.1, from coordinate 19,291,090 downwards.
TTTCTTTTTTAGCTCCTTCATTCTTTATCAGTAAGCAATATTAAAGCTTCTAGATTTATCAAGTACACCAATTGTATTTCTCTTTTGGTAACCAAGGTATCATTTCATGTACAAACATTTTTTAATTAAATGAAGCTAATAGTGACAGAAAAGCTTGAATACTGTATAAGTCTCCCAGCTTTTTTCTTGTAAAGAAAAGATTTCCTTCAAATTTTTGATTGGAAACATCAGACCTGCTCCCTAAAAAGATTCACATACACATAAAATTTTAGTATATTTTAGAAGTATTAGGCAAACAGAAGTGTTAAAAATAATGATGAGAAGAAAATGAAGTATAATGCATTTAATGTGTACTATGTACAAGGGAAATCAAATAAATTTCATGATTTATTCTGAATCTACCTCAGTTGAGTTTAGTAACATATCCAATGTTGTGCTAACAATGAATTACAACATTAACAAAAAATGGTGTCTTTAAACCAGGGATCTTAACCTGAGATCCATGAGCGATTAATGCATCCCAGAAATACAATTTACTTCTGAAATGTGACTTTGTATTTTGGGGAAGAGAGGATCCTTCCTTTTTATCAGATGGTCAAAAAGATCTGTGATTCTCTCTGAACGATGAACTAAAGAAGAAGAAATTGAGAATATACTCTGGAGAGTGTTTTTTGAAATAATGTTGATTTGAAAAAATGAAGAAAAGCACATATTGAGAAATCTCACCTCAAAAGTATTATTTATAGGAGACTTAAAATGTGCCATAATATAAATAGTAGTCATCTGTGCATAGGTGATTTTTATTCTCTTCTAGTTATTTCTTCAATTTCTTAAAGTATAATTTCGAAAGTTCTCTAAAATGGCTGCTTTCTCATTATATTAGAAAAATAAATATCTTAAGTTTAAAGATATTTAAATAAATGATGTAAGACAAAATATCTCCAGTATGTCTGTCACTACCACCAGATTCTCCTGAGGGAAATGGACTTTCTATTTATCTAGGAACATTTGATTCTAATCAAAAAATTATTGTCTTCCTATTTATCTATTCTGACTAGGAATCCTTCTGGTGTACATATATCCACCATTAACATATGAATTAGATTCAATTCTCCGATACTTTACAGATGGAGAAAATTTTTTGTTGAAAGATGATAATCAGTGTATGGTTTCTACAGACAACCTGGTTTGTGTGATCCAAATTAGATTTTGAGAAACTTTCTCATTCTACACTGGCAGTTATTTAGTTAGGGGCAAAATATTCTGATCTCCCATCATTTATCATCTCCTGTGAGAGTTTATACCTTTTCATTGATTTCATTTTATTTAAACCTATCGAAGTTTTCAAGAATAAAGTCATATCTACAATACAAGTTGATAATGCAATAAAAATTGCTTGTGTGTGTGCGTGCTAAGTCACTTCAGTCAAGTCTGACTCTTTGAGACCCTATGAAATGTATCCCACCAGTTTCCTATGTCCATGGGATTGTCCAGGCAAGAATACTGGAGTGGGTTGCCATGCCCTCCTAGAGGTAATCTTCCTGACCCAGGAATCAAACCCACATCTCTTATGTCTCCTGCATTGGGAGATGGGTTCTTTACCTCTAGCACCACCCGTGAAGCCCAGAAATTGCTTAAACTATGATTATGTATTGGAACTCTTTAAAGGCGTGTTACAGAAGAACTGTTTGACTGACTATATATTAATGTGAAAGTTGCTCAGTCGTGTCCGACTCTGCGACTCCATGGACTATATCGTGCATGGAATTCTGCAGGCCAGAATACTGGAGTGGATAGCTTTCCCTTCTCCAGAGGATCTTCCCAACCTAGGGATCAAACCCAGGTCTTCTGCATTGCAGGCAGATTCTTTACCAGCTGAGCCACCAGGGAAGCTAAGAATACTGGAGTGGGTAGCATATCCCTTCTCCAAGGCATCTCCCTGACTAGGAGTTGAACCGGTGTCTCCTGCATTGCCAGTGGATTCTTTACCAACTGAGCTATGAGGGAAGCCCTGGCTATATATTACAGTCTTTTGTTAATGGCAGAATAATTGTTTGATCATAGAATTGTTTATTGCAATCACAGATCTTTAGAATTGGATGGGACCTCAAGGATTATCTGGTGTATTTCCCCACATGATGCCCAGGTCATCACCAAGTTTTTCTAACATCTCCTTGAATACCCTGAGTGACCTAGAACATAGTGTCTTATTTGACAGGATTTTCTGGATCCTATAGCTAAATTTTAGAGAAACTTCTCTAGTCAGTTTCTCTTTCTCTTTTAAGAAGTTAGTGATTAATTTTTGTCCTGCCCTTTAGGCTTATATGGAATAAGTCTCACAATTCCCTTATTACAGATAAAAGGAAATTACTATAAGCAATGATAAACCAGTTCAAACTAGCTTAATCAAAAGCTAAGCCTTGTGGGCTCAAGGCAGGCCTGACTAACTGGAGTTTGGCTCTAAATTGTGTGGCTTTCTACCTGGAAAATTCTTTCAGTACAGAATGACAGTTTTATTCATGGGAAACATACTTAACATAATTTTATCTGCTTAATACAGCACTATTTAACTGTATTGAATTAGTCATAAACTAAAACTAAGTTGGCATTTTTCTTCAAGTATTTGTCTTACTTATATCAATCTTATCCTTTGTTTATGAATTTCCTTTTGGAACCAGTAGAATTGATAATTATTATACTTCTCTTATATAGAATATGATTATAACTAATACATATCTCCTGGGATTCTCATGCTGCCATGTATTACATTAGCTATTCCTCTCTGGATTAAATCATTTATACATTTATCAGTACATGAATTATGCCCTTAAATGATATAATGTACATTTGTTGTTGTTTAGTTGCTAAGTTGTGTCCGAATCTTTTGTGACCCCATGCACTGTAGCCCACCAGGCTCCTCTTCCTGTGGACTTTCCCAGGGAAGAATACTGGAGTGAGTTGCAATTTTCTTCTCCAGAGCATCTTCCTGACCCAGGTATTGAACCTGTTCTTTACCACTGAGCCACCTTGGAAGCCATAATGTACATAGTTCACCTAACATTAGACCTGATAAAGTCAAGGAATATTTTAAGCAAACTATGCAATCATTCGAACTAGCATTAAATGGTTGAATGTGATAGAGCACAAGAGAAGACTCTGCCATAAGATTTTACTCTTGTAAAGTGCCAATCTGACATTTAACCATTATTGAAACTTCAGCTTTAAGGCTTACCAAGGCTTTTTTTTTTTTGCCAGCTTGGCATGAAACAAAAGATTTATCAAAAGCCTGGCTGACACACAGACACACACTTACACATATACATGTACATTTCCTTTTCCAAAATTATTTTATTTTACTTTTCAAATGGAAAATGTGATTTATTTTGTACTAGGTTTACTATTGCTTGTAGTCCTACTTTCTTATTTGGCACAATTTAAGCTATTTGATTCAGAGAAAATGGAAATGAGTTAAGATGATGTTTCAGTTCTAGTTTTCACCTTCCACTCCTTCGAGGTACTTAAGAAATGTCTACTTAATAATTGATATGCTTAAAAATGATGCTGGATTCCTAGTCTGCAGTTTATGAGATTTGCTTTCTAGGTGTCCATCTGACTCATTCTTCTAGTGTCTATTTGACTCTTCATGAGTACACGGAGGTTACACTTGTGGATGCTGTGATGTTCTGCCCACAACCCCTTCAGTATCTTACTTATTCACCATAGCTATTGTACCTGCTGCTGGCAAACTTCCCTCACCTGTCAGCGTCTCCCAATGTCTTTGCCTTTCCTAGGGGTCAGCCTTCATCCAGTGATTCTTCCATACAGGAGTATAAAGATAAACCCTCTTGTGACAAGGGAACAAGACTGAGGAGTCGTCCTAGCCTGGGAGCTCTCCATGGTACCAGTCAAGGTCTTCATTGTAACTACTCTGTCTTCAACTTCTCTTTTGCCATTCCTCCTTCCTTCCTTCCTTTCTTTTTTAACTAGTGCTGACTCCAAGAACAATCCCTAATAAATTTTTGTTCATATTACTCCCCATATCACAGTCTTCTCAGGGCACACAACTTGGAACAGTTACCCAATCTAAGTCAGATTTCTTATGCTGAAGTTCTCAGAGCAATGAGTAAGTTTATGTAGACCAGACAACTTCTAGTCCATTTCTCTTCTTTAACTCTCTCTAGTCTTACTTGAAATTAGCTATTTCTTGAAAGTTTCTCTTAAAATTTTCTAGTCATGTCTGAGAATAACAAAAGTGGTTGTAGATCAGTAGAGAAAATCTGTACCAGACAGCTGAAGAGAAATATTTCCTGAAAAATATGAAAATCTTGTGTTTTATTGTCTCTGGAAGTTGACACCACTGCTTGAATAAAGACAACAAGGCATGGGATAGCAAGAGACTTGTTACTGGAATATACTATTTTTATTGATATTATTCATGGCTGTTGTCCTGCTTTTCTTCTCTCAAAAATCAATATCATTCATTCAGTTAATAAAAGTTATTAACCTAATGCCATGTATTCAGTAAATACTTTTGAAACTACTAGAATTAATTAAAACTCCAATAGCTGTTTATAAAATAAAATAATCTATAATTTTCATAGGTTGTGTTAATAGTTTGAAAAGAAAGTGGCAGTAAAAGATCTTATCCAAAATAAAATCCAAATGTAAAATCTCTAATAAATTAAACATAAATGAAGTCTGAAGGACTTATATGAAGAAAATTGTAAAGTTTCATTGAGGTGCATAAAAAAAAAGATTAGTATATGTAAGGAGACAAAAATTATGATTGGAAGGATTCCATTTTGGAAAGAAATCAATGTTCCTTTTAATTAATCTAGTCAATGTTTGTAGAGGGATCGGAGAATGATAAAAATTTGATGCATTTTTTATTTGACAAATTTCAGTTAGATTAATACCTGTGCAAGAACACTCAGACATTCATATTCAGAAACAGGCAAGTCATGAGTGGAGACTTTTCAAAACACATATTAAAATGCGTGGGGGTTGGTTGCTTCATAAATGTAGTATTGATACTAGAAACACATACATTTAAGTGATAGCTGCTGAAAAGATAATAGCTGATGAATGAAGCATTTCAAATTGGTAAGGCAAATGTTTTGGGGACAATTATCTTGTCATTTATGAAAACCTAAAGTTGATCATTTAATCTTATTTCTTAAATAACTTGTATTCACTGCTACCATTACCTTTGTGAAAGATGTTGCGCATAGTAACTGAAAGTGGGCAGAAGAGGGACTTTGGGGTTCTAGGTATGAACCCCAAAGTGTCTGAATCTAAATGATGATTACATGTGTTTTCATTTTTTGACAATTCCTTGAATTGTCTCATTATGATCCATAGCTCTTTAATCTATATGTTGTTGTTTTTAGTCGCTGAGTCTAGTCCACCTCTTTTGCAACCCCATGGACTGTAGTCTGCCAGGCTTCTCTGTTCAGGGGATTTTCTAAGCAAGAATACTGGAGTGGGTTGCCATTCCCTTCTCCAGGGGATCTTTCTGACTCAGGGATTGAACTCGAATCTCCTGCATTGCAGTCAGATTCCTTACTGCTGAGTCACCGGGGAAGCCCTATACAAGATTAATTAATTAAAAGTTAATTTTAAAAAGTTACAAAAGAGTTTTAAGGAGGGTTCTGGAAGGGGAAAACATGTACACCTATGGTGGATTCATGTCAATGTATGGCAAAACAAATACAATATTGTAAAGTTAAAAAATAGAAAATAAACTAATTTAATTAAACAAACAAACAAAAAAAAAGTTTGAATATATACTGCATACCAATCCTAGGAGTATATCCATTACTGAATCAGGCAGATATTGGCAGTGAGGATACAGTAGTGCAAAAGCAGACAAATTCAAAGCCAGTGCTTACTTTTCACATAGGTGTACTCTATTATCATTGTGAAAAATCTAATTTAGATTGAATTCCTAAGATTAGCTTTATAATTTAGATAATATAGAGCACTTTGTTATACTTATGTCATTTTTATGATTTAAATTGAAGCTCAGAAAAGAAAACCAGCTTATAAGAAGTGGAATTTTAGTTTAAATATTTATTTTTGAATGTACTATATGATGTATGTCAAAACAAAAATTTATATACCTTGTCCATGGTAGCCATAATATGGTAAAAAAAAATAAAAATAAAAATTAGTCAAAAGTTTAAAGTTGTTTTAATAAACAGACCTAAGTACACTAGTTTTCATATTCTCCTTTAAAACTGTGATATTCTGAAAGCAAAGTTGAATTCTATTGCTCTGAATTATAGAAAATAATTGGTGTATAAATATTTGTTCAGTCACACCTTATGTTTAGAAAAGATTTCTTGAACTTAACATTTCACTGTAACATTCAGTTTCTAACCTCTTATATATTAATTCTCATAAAGGCGGTTTCAAACAAAGTAATTGTGGATTTTTTTCTACCTTAATAAATTGGCTGTTGGTTTTGTTACTGTGCCAACAGACAAACTCATTTACCATGGTGAATTCTTATGGGTTTAGATCTCTTCAGAATGAATGTATATTTCCCTATGTGTTGACAGATGACATTTCTATCTTTCCTAAATAATTATGAAATTCTTCCAGTCCAGAAGAAAACATTATTTGTGTAATAGTCAGATAGTTTAGCAAAGTTCCAGGCACTTGTAAATTTGTGAATACTCATTGATTGGATTTCCATTTCCATTCTATATCAGAGCTTTAGTCAAACTGATTCAGTTCAGTTCAGTCGCTCAGTCGTGTCCTACTCTTTGTGACCCCATGGACTGCAGCATGCCAGGCCTCCCTGTCCATCACCAACTCCTGGAGTTTGCTCAAACTCATGTCCATTGAGTCGGTGATGCTATTCAGCCACCTCATTCTCTGTCATCCCCTTCTCCTCCTGCTTTCAATCTTTCCCAGCATCAGGGTCTTTTCCAATGAGTCATTTCTTCACATCAGGTGACCAAAGTATTGAAGCTTCAGCTTCAGCATCAGTGCTTCCAATGAATATTCAGGACTGATTTCCTTTAGGATGGACTGGATGGATCTCCTTGCTGTCCAAGGGACTCTCAAGAGTCTTCTCCAACACCACAGTTCAAAAGCATCAATTCTCCTGCGCTCAGCTTTCTTTATAGTCCAACTCTCACATCCATACATGACTACTGGAAAAACCATAGCTTTGATGAGACGGACCTTTGTTGGCAAAGTAATATCTCTGCTTTTTAATAAGCTGTCTAGGTTGGTCATAACTTTTCCTCCAAGGAGCAAGCATCTTTTAATTTCATGGCTGCAGTCACCATCTGCAATGATTTTGGAGCCCCCCAAAATAAAGTCTCTCACTGTTTCCACTGTTTCCCCATCTATTTACCATGAAGTGATGGGACCAGAAGCCATAATCTTAGTTTTCTGATGTAGAGTTTTAAGCCAACTTTTTCACTCCCCTCTTTCATCAAGAGGCCCTTTAGTTCTTCTTTGCTTTCTGCCTTAAGGATGGTATCATCTGCATATCTGAGGTTAGTGGTATTTCTCCTGGCAATCTTGGTTTCAGCTTGTGCTTCACCCAGCCCAGCATTTTTCATGATGTATTCTGCATATAAGTTAAATAAGCAGGGTGACAATATACAGCCTTTACGTACTCCTTTTCCTATTTGGAACCAGTCTGTTGTTCCATGCCCAGTTCTAACTGTTGCTTCCTGACCTGCATACAGATTTATCAGTAGGCAGGTCAGGTAGTCTGGTATTCCCATCTCTTTAAGAATTTTCTATAGTTTGTTGTGATTCACACAGTCAAAGGCTTTGGCATAGTCAATAAAGCTGAAGTAGATGTTTTTCTGGAACTCTCTTGCTTTTTTTGATGATCCAACAGATGTTGGCAACTTGATCTCTGGTTCCTCTGCCTTTTCTAAATCCAGCTCAAACATTGGGGAGTTTACGGTTCCTATCCTGTTGAAGCCTGGCTTGGAGAATTTTGAGCATTACTTTGCTAGTATATGAGATGAATGCAATTGTGTGGTAGTTTGAGCATTCTTTGGTGTTGCCTTTCTTTGGTATTGGAATGAAAACACATTTTCCAGTCCTGTGGCCACTGCTGAGTTTTCCAGATTTGCTGGCATATTGAATGCAGCACTTTCACAGCATCATCTTTTAGGATTTGAAAGAGCTCAACTGGAATTCTATCACTTCCACTTGCTTTGTTCATAGTGATGCTTCCTAAGGACCAATTGACTTCGCATTCCAGGATATCTGACTCTAGGTGAGTGATCGCACCATCATGGTTATCTGGGTGATGAAGATCTTTTTTGTATAGTTCTGTGTATTCTTGCCACCTCTTCTTAATATCTTCTGCTTCTGTTAGGTCCATTCCATTTCTGTCCTTTATTGTGCCCATCTTTGCATGAAAATTTCCCTTGGTATCTCTAATTTTCTTGAAGAGATCTCTAGTCTTCCCTTTCTATTGTTTTCCTCTAATTGTTCCTCTAATTGTCCTCTAATTCCTCTATTGTTTTGACTAATTGACTAATCAATTAGTCAAATTGATTAATAACTTCTTATATATAAAGATTGAGTTATATCTCTCTTCCTGGCTTTATAATATCCAGAAACATTGCCTTGAGGTATGTACTTGGATGTCTATTGTAATCCATCTAGTCCACTTGCCCCACCCCCCTTTTATTGGTTGTACCACGTGGCCTGCGGGATCTTATTTCCCAGGGATTAAACCTGGGCCCTCTGCAGTGAGACCTTAAGTCCTAACCACTGGACTGCCAAGCGGTTCCCCCATCTAGCCCTTGTGCCATATTGCTTCCTATAATTTTTCTGCCTAAATTGGTTACAGATAATTCCCTGTGCCAGATTTAATGCTCATAGCCATTTCTCTGACACTACCTCACCCATGCCAGCACTTAGGCTCCTGAATTCTATCTTGTCACTTACTTTCTTAGTTTCTCACTAATTATTTGCTCTTAAACATCTGTAACTCAGTAAACATTGTGTTGCTGTGGATAGACAGAATTTTAGAAAGCAGAAAAAAACTGATAGAGTTTGGGCTCCACTAGATTTACAGTGCCAAGATTAATTAAATCATAATAGATGAATATATAACTAAATTATAACAATAAAAGTTGTCTTACCAAAAATAAAAGTATGGAATATTCTGGTCCCAGAGTGGCACTATGAGAAATAAATTACCTCTTCCTAAATTATTGATAAAATATTTCTTAAATTTATAAAGGATGAGGCAATGGCACCCCACTCCAGTACTCTTGCCTGGATAATCCCATGGACGGGGGAGCCGGGTAGGCTGCAGTCCATGAGGTCGCTAAGAGTCAAACATGACTGAGCGACTTCACTTTCACTTTTCACTTTCATGCATTGGAGAAGGAAATGGTAATCCACTCCAGTGTTCTTGCCTGGGGAATCCCGGGAACGGGAGAGCCTGATGGGCTGCCGTCTATGGGGTCGCACAGAGTCAGACACGACTGAAGCAACTTAGCAGCAGCAGCAAATTTATAAAAATTGCTTACTTTATCTCTAAAGGAAATATAATTTAAAATTTGTTTGCTTACAAAAGTAGTAATTCTTACTCAAAGTAAATAAATCAGGGAAAGTCTTTGTTCAGTTTGCACACCCCATATTCTTAAAAATTCTATTTTTAGAAATATGGGACTCTGAGAAGAAAGTTAAAAATTACCTTACGCAATAATCCTCCTTACATTAGAATCACGTTTTTCCTTTCCTAAAAAATGCCCATTGTTAGCAACAATCAGCCTTAATTAAAAGAATACCCTTTGGAGTCTTTTTTTTTTCCTTTAGTTTAAATCCTGGCTGCACCACTTACAGCTGTGTGACCTTGAGCAAATTACATAACTGGTTTGTGTTTCGGATGTCTCATCTATCAAGCAGGGTAATAACAACATCTATCTCAAAGAGAAAATGCATTAAATAAGATAATATATGTAAAGTGCTTACAGTAGTGCTTAACACAAAGTGAATGCTCATTAAAGGTTACTTATAATTTATTGTTATATGTAACAATTCATCCCATGTAACTAAGCTGATCTAATTCCTTCTTCCATTCTGCACACAACAGAAAAGGCTAACACCCACTAGTCTGACTGAGATTTAGCCTCTTAAGTTATTTATGTGCTACCTCTTTTGTGACCTTTACTATACACAACCAATGGCTGCCTTTCCAAAATTCAATCAGACAAGGATATTTCCCTGCTAAAAGCACTCAAAAATAATCTGACAACACACTGAGTAAAATCCACATGATTTACCATGTCCTCCATAGCCTACATGATATAACTTCTGCCTACATCTCCAGTCTTGCCACCCACCCATTGTTTATGGCAATCCATACCCTGGTATTTTGTTTTCTCTTCTCTGAAAGTGAAAGTCACTCAGTCGTGTCTGACTCTTTGCCACTCCATGGAATTCCCCAGACCAGAATATTGGAGTGGGTAGACTTTCCCCTCTCCATGGGTTGTCCCAACTCAGGGAATGAACCCATATCTCCTGCATTGCTGGCAGATTCTTTACCAGTTGAGCCACAAGGGAAGCCCAAGTGGCATATGTTATATCAAGAGTAGAAGTCCAAACACTTCTGTCCAGTGCTCTTGGTATTGGAGTTGCCAAGAAAAACATGATGCACTTAAGCATTGGATGAAGCAATATTCACACAGCAATGAGACAAAGCAAGACTGGCTTCAGTAGTTTGTCCCCCATGGCTGGTAGGTCCCTCTTAGCAGCTGACACAGGGCCGCTAGCCTGCACACATCTCTTTTATGCCACAAAACAAAGGGCCATGCCCCTTTCCCCAAAGAAAAAGAGATGGCAATGGGGCTGTCCAGGTGCCATATCACACAAACGCTTAAGCACAGCACAGAACACACACTGAGTCTGAATCAGGGAGAAATTCCCACTCTAGGTGACAAGCCTAGCATAGGTTGTCAGGATGCTTTCTCTTGTTAAGGAAGCGTTTCAGCTCTCCCTCTCATAGAGGTCAAAAGACTGCAGGCATTAGACAATCTCTTCTGACAAAGGTCCATTTGCAGTTGTTATTTCTTAAGCCTGGAAGTTTTATCTATAGCTAGAGTTATGAGTTACTGGGAGATACTTAGACAAACAGTGGATATAGATGGGGGGAATGGATTCTATTCCTAAACTCTGTTCTTGGTGATTAAGGTCTATTATACATAAACATACCTGTTGGCCTTTCTCTTAAAGCAAGCTCTTACAACCCCGTATGTATTGTTTTTCTTTTATTCAGTGGATCCATTTAGTAGAATGGTTTCTCATCTATCAAGCTAAACGAGTAAAGCTCTGGAGGAAAGCTATTCAGTATTTATTCTGCATTCCCTTCACATAGGATCTATTTAACATTAGACGATGTCTCTTAATAGACTCCATTTCTTTATCTGTTAATCTGCTAAATGAGTAGGGTAATATCAGCCACCTGAGTTGTTCTATTTGCACATTAGGTGTCAATATATTGCTACTATTGTTATAACATAAGATTCATAAATTTGAGGGAAAGTTCTTATTCCAATTCTTCACAGGAAGAAACTGAGACCCAGAGATATAAAGTAATTTGATCTAAGTCTCCCAAGGGGTAAGTGATACAAATAAATGACTCTTTTCAGCTCTAAATTTAATACTGTGAGTGTAGGATAGTTGTTTCCACTGGAGTGATTCATTTTTTATAGCAACATCTACAAACTATTTGACTGCCATTTTGTACCAGGTCCCATTAGCAAAGAGAATATTGAACTGCATGCTAACGTGTGGATGTAGAAAAAGATTTCTACCAGGACTCCTGGTACCTGCCCTCAAGATCAATTTAAAATGTGGTAAAACTTTTACTTTATATAGAGATAATTTTATATCCTATTTCCCTTAAAGGAAGTTATTCTTTTGGTATGGATAGACTTCTGTTTCCAGGAAGGTAGAATAGATGTACTTTTCCCTGTTTCTCCCACTAAGTGTGTAGTTATTAAAAGGCAACATGAGGGAAAATTGTTGTGATGATAGAAAAGTTCTGTATCTTGATTGTTAGTATGCTGGTTGTCATGTTTTACTGTAGTGTTGCAGTGTGTTACCATCGGAGGAAACTGGGTAAAGAATATATGATATATGTCTGAATTATTTCTTGCAATTTCATGTGAATCTACTATTATCTCAAAATCAAAAGTACCTCATTTAAAAATACAACAGCATAGTATTGGTATAAATAATAAACAGCTTAATATATAAAGTAATGAGAAACTATCAGCACCCCATTATAAAAGTATATCAAACATATCTGTGTCATATAGCAGAGTCCATCCACTAAGTATTAACTTTGTGACACAGAGTAGGGTAATCACTTTCTATAATTCTTGGTCTCCAGTATCAAATGTGAACCATATGTCTACTTATGGAATTAATGTGAGGAACAAATAAGACAACACATCCTTTAAAACACACTGCCCAGTTTCTTCAATTTATGATAATTATACTAAATCTTCTGGAAAAGGAAATGGCAGCCCACTCCAGTATTCTTGCCTGGAGAATCCCAGAGAGGGAGGAGCCTGGTGGGCTGCCATCTATGGGGTCGCATGGAGTCGGACATGTCTGAAGCGACTTAGTAGCAGCAGCATACTCAGTCTTCCATTTATAATAACTATACTAAATCACCATATGGTCAATACGGAAATTGGATTGATTATATTCTTTGTAGCCAAAGATGGAGAAGCTCTATACAGTCGGTAAAAACAAGACCGGGAGCTGACTGTGGCTCAGATCATGAACTCCTTATTGCCAAATTCAGACTTAAATTGAAGCAGATAGAGAAAACCACTAGACCATTCAGGTATGACCTAAATCATATTCCTTATGATTATACAGTGGAAGTGACAAAAAGATTCAATTGATTAGATCTGATAGACAAGTGCCTGATGAACTATGGACAGAGGTTCATGACATTGTACAGGAGACAGGGATCAAGACCATCCCCAAAAAAAGAAATGCAAAAAGGCAAAATGGTTGTCTGAGGAGGCCTTACAAAGAGCTATGAAAAGAAGAGAAGTGAAAGGCAAAGGAGAAAAGGAAAGATACACCCATTTGAATGCAGAGTTCCAAAGAATAGCAAGGAGAGATAAGAAAGCCTTCCTCAGTGATCAATGCAAAAAAATAGAGGGAAACAATAGAATGGGAAAGATGAGAGCCCACTTCAAGAAAATTAGAGATGCCAAGGGACCATTTCATGCAAAGATGGGCACAATAAAGGACAGAAACGGTATGGACCTAACAGAAGCAGAAGATATTAAGAAGAGGTGGCAAGAATACACAGAAGAACTATACAAAAAAGATCTTCATGATCCAGATAACCACAATGGTGCAATCACTCACCTAGAGCCAGATATCCTGGAATGCGAAGTCAGTTTGGCCTTAGGAAGCATCACTATGAACAAAGCAAGTGAAGGTGATGGAAATCCAGTTGAGCTCTTTCAAATCCTAAAAGATGATGCTGTGAAAGTGCTGCATTCAATATGCCAGCAAATTTGGAAAACTCAGCAGTGGCCACAGGACTGGGAAAGTTCAGTTTTCATTCCAATACCAAAGGCAATGCCAAAAAATGTTTAAACTGACACACAATTGCATTCATCTCACACACTAGCAAAGTAATGCTCAAAATTCTCCAAGCCAGGCTTCAACAGGACATGAACTATGAACTTCCAGATGTTCAAGCTGGATTTAGAAAAGGCAGGAGAAACCTTTCTAAAGATATCAAATTGTCAACATCTGTTGGATCATCAAAAAAGCAAGAGAGTTCCAGAAAAACATCTACTACAGCTTTATTGACTATGCCAAAGCTTTTGACTGTGTGGATCACAACAAACTGTGGAAAATTCTTCAAGAAATGGAAATATAAGGCCACCTGACCTGCATCCTGAGAAATCTGTATTCAGGTCAAGAAGCAACACTTAGAACTGGACATGAAACAACAATTGGTTCCAAATTCAGAAAGTAGTACTTCAAGGCTGTATATTGTCACTCTGCATATTTAACTTATATGCAGAGTACATCATGAGAAATGCCAAACTGGATGAAGCACAAGCCGTAATCAAGATTGCCGGGAGAAATATCAATAACCTCAGATATGCAGATGACACCACCCTTATGGCAGAAATTAAAGAACTAAAGATCCTCTTGATGAAAGTGAAAGAGGAGAGTGGAAATGTTGGCTTAAAACTCAACATTCAGAAAAGTAAGATCTTGGCATCTGGTCCCAATACTTCATGGCAAATAAATGGGGAAACAATGGACTCAGTGAAAGACTTTATTTTGGGGGGCTCCAAAATCACTGTGATGGTGACTGAAGCCATGAAATAAGAAGACACTTGCTCCTTGGAAGAAAAGCTAGGAAAGGAAGAAAATGCCCAACCTGGACAGCATATTAAAAAGCAGAGACATTACTTTGCCAAGAAAGGTCCATCTAGTCAAAGCTATGGTTTTACCAGTAGTCATGTATGGGTGTGAGAGTTGGACTTCAAAGAAAGCTGAGCACCAAAGAATTGATGCTTTTGAACAGTGGTGTTGGAGAACACTCTTGACAGTCCCTTGGACAGCAAGGAGATCCAACCAGTCCATCCTAAAGGAAATCAGTCCTTAATATTCTTTGGAAGGACTGATGCTGAAGCTGAAACTCCAATACTTTGGCCACATGATGCAAAGAACTGACTCATTGGAAAAGACCCTGATGCTGGGAAAGATTGAAGGCGGGCGGAGAAGGGGACGACAGAGGATGAGATGTTTGGATAGCATCACCGAGTTGATGGGAATGAGTTTGAATAAGCCCTGGGAGTTGGTGATGGACAGGGAATCTGGCGTGCTGCAGTCCATGAGATCACAAAGAGTCGGATACAATTGAGCGACTGAACTGAACTGATACTCAATCCTCTCAAAAGATGTGTGTAACACAGCACCATACTTTACTTATGAAACTGGAAAATTTGAAAGGATTTTGATCATAACAGTATTTAAAATAACAAAAAGTTCATAAATGCTCATCAAGATTCTTATTTGTTGGCCATCTATGACATTATTTTAAATGATTTTACAATGTTATAGAATAACATTTAATGACATGAAAAATGTTCATCATATATTGATTTAAAAGCTTATAAACTATTCTATGCAATGTGATTTTACACATGGATATGGATACCAAAACTGAGAGGCACTGCAAACAAAAAGAAATACTAATCTTTACAGAACAATAGTATATTAGATTCACAGATCTTCAAAATTGTGGGAAGAATAATTACCATTTTGCTTTTGAAGGAATAAAAATGTGAATTCTAGTGAATGGCAGTTACATAGAAATATGGCCATTGTGCTACATTAGGCAAAGAAGAAAATATTACATGTATATTAAAAAAGATTGTTTAGAAAATCATGTTTGAATTGTGAGATGGAGCCAGTGGGAAATAATACCAATGGCAACATATTCTGTGCGTTAACTGGCACTTTTGTGGTATGTTGCTGCTGCTGCTGCTGCTAAGTCACCTCAGTCGTGTCCGACTCTGTGCGACCCCATAGACGGCAGCCCACCAGGCTCTGCCATCCCTGGGATTCTCCAGGCAAGAGTACTGGAGTGGGTTGCCATTTCCTCCTCCAATGCATGAAAGTGAAAAGTGAAAGTGAAGTCACTCAGTCATGTCTGACTCTTAGCGACCCCATGGACTGCAGCCCGCCAGGCTCCTCCATCCATGGGATTTTCCAGGCAAGAGTACTGGAGTGGGGTGCCATTGCCTTCTCCCTAAGCAAGCTTATATTACATTATCTGATGGCCTAGAAATTTCAGTATATTCTATTCACTTACTGTGAAATATAAATACTGTTTTTACTTCAAAGTATTTCCCTTCCTCAAAGGTATTTTTATCAATACAGCTGTATAAAAAGAAAATATTCTGGAAAATTACTGAACTTTGTCAAGAACAGTGATGAAAGAGATCTCTGTTGGAGAAGGAAACGTAATGATTTCATTCAAGGTCACTAATGCTTGGTGAGATCATCTGTAGAATTATGGTTATTGATTAAAGACATATTTTTCTTTTTTTCCTTTTTATTTGTAGGAGATCTTTATTCCTTATTGGTTGTGAAAATAATGTAGAGAATTGTGTATTTTATCTTCTAGTCAGTTTAAGTTGAAAAAAATCAAGTACTCAGTAAACTAACTTTAAAATAATTTTAAAAACAGATAAATATTTGCCCATTAACTAGCAGAAAAATACATAACTCTGAATGTAGCATAGCTATTATAATATCATATTATTCATATGTGTCATAATGGAATATTAAATGAAAATGAAGTTATTGATTGTTTTTAGAGGAGTAAAAGTATTCATTTACTAAAATGTCCATACTATACAATCCCTTTCCCCCATTTCAAGTGGATTGCAAAATATTTCTAGTTAATGGTAAGAAGTCTTATAATTTAAATTATTTTCTTTTTTATTTGGTTACATATATTGGATATGAAAATATTTTTCAAATCAAATTGTTGATGAGAAGAGATCCAGCCATACTCTTTATTATAAAAAGATTCACTTATGATTTTGTCTACCATTGAAGAAATTAGTAAGGCATGTATGTTTTCAAACCACATTCTAGGAATCCCTAATGTTTGTTTCAACCAAAAGTGTCCTAGCAAGACAGAAAGAAACAGAAAAAAGGAAAGAAGAAAGAGTGAAAAATAATCATAAACAATGCTTACCAAAAGGGTATGAAAATTTGTGAACCACTAACTTTGTCCTGCCATCTCCCATCCTCTGTGCAGTTTCCAGGACAAAAGTCTCAGAAGTCTCTGAATTCACAACCCTGGGAATGGATAAAATTCTTTCCCTAGGTTCTGATATGAACACTTAAATTAAACAGTAAGCAACCTAAACACAAAGTAGTTTTCACCCGCCCCTCCAAAAAGGTGTGCATACTTTCATGTATAAAAAAATTTCCTTTTGTGTAGAAAAGGGAGAAAGTAAATTCATGTTTAATTCATTGCAAGTAAGTGCTTTCGTTGATATCTGTTCTTGGGCTTCCTTTGAAAATTTAGAGTCTCTGCTACTGTTAGGTATGTGTGTGCATGCTGGCATATAATATTTTTCTGTGCTAGGTAGATGTTTTATTTTGCATTAGTTGCACAAGACAAACTTCTTTCAATGGTCTGAAAATGGTTTCTTTCCAAGAAACAAAGAACACAATTTAGCTTTCACTATGGACCTACCAATAGAAATGAAACAAAATGATCTTGTTTTGTGTTCTTTATGTGTGAAAGTGAAGAAGAACTGAAACTAAAATGCTTTGAGCAGACCAATTATCTCTTTTGTCTCAAGCACACCCAAAGTGTCTTCAAAACCACAGAATTTACATCGTTTGAGTCAATAAATCATTCTATATGAGTGTCTTGCTCTGCTCTTCAAACAACATAATTAACAAAGAAAACAGGGTATGCAGTGGATCCAGGTGTAGAGATGACGCTTAATTAAAAATGGGACTACTTCCAGTAATCTGATCTGTGTTTCAGTTGTAATTTTGAGCCTTTGCACTGGTGAACACTGATTTAGATTTTCAAAGCAAAATCATTTTAGGAAGGGTTAATTTTACTTCTCTAAGAATGATTCTCTCTAGTTTTGTCCCAGTGAATGATCTGTGTTTTCATTTCATTTTTACTTTTTATTTTATTTTATTTTTTTGTCTTATTTATTTATTTTTAAATTATTTTTTACTGTATGTTAAGCACTGGGATAAATATGGAAGGACATGATAAGGAGGTTATATGTGATAAATTTCCTCATGTAGCTTATACTGGGGTAAGGATGGGAAAAATGGCATAAGTAAATGTATAATTAAATATAAAACCCATCTGTGATAACTATTAATTAAAAGCAGTCACTTTATTTTTTTAAATATTTATTTGACCATTCCATATCTTAGTCATGGCATGTGGGATCTAGTTTCCCGAACAGGGATCTAACCAGGGCCCCCAAATTGGGAGCACAGAGTCGTAGCCTCTGGACCACCAAAGAAGACCTAAAGGCAGTCATTTTAAATAGAGTAATTAAGTAAAACCTTTCTGGGGGACTCCAAGCTGATCCTGGATGGTTGACTATAAATTAACATGCAAAAGTTAGGGTGGCAGCTTTTTCTAGGCCGAGAGTGAATTCTTTAAATCAAGAAATGTTTTCTCATGTGTTATTAATTTCCAAAGGCATTGAGGATAGAAAATAATGAACATGAAGAAAATGGTCCTGTTTTAAGCTGATGATGTAGATGTTAGTCAGATCACAAAAGGTGTTATAGATCTTGGTTAAAAGTTTGGATTTTATGCTAAGGGCAATGAGAGGCAGGTAGTTTTCTTTTTAACTGGGGAGAAACAATCATTGGGTCATTTATGAAAAATGCACTAGTAATATTTCAGGTGAAGTATGGCAGTGTCTTAGATGTGGGTAGTGGTTGTAAAAGCAGAGTATTGAATGCATCTGCTATTTGTTATCAAAAAAAATTTTCAACTAATCAGGGTCATATTTGAAGACAGGATACCCAGCATATAACTATTATTCTATGATGGATTTTCTCAAGAGCAAAAATATTGGCATTTGGTATTATTGGTATGAGGGGTTGTCCTGTGCATTATAACATTCTTGGCCTCTGCACATTAGATGTCAATAGGACACACAAACACACAAACTTGTCTTGACAATTAAAAAAAAAAATGAGTCCAGGCATTGTCAAATGACCTTTGAGGGCATAATCTCACCTAGGTGAGACCTACTTTACTATAGTGATAGGTTTAATGTCTGACTTACTGAAGAACAACAAACTGGAAATGAGAAAACAAAAACAAAAACAAAAACTCAACAATGATGTTTAATTTCACTCCAGGAAAGCGGTAAAAAGAATTTCAGAACCACAGACAGCTCCAGGAATACCACAGGCAGAGAAGGGATATTCTTTTCTTTCCGTGATTTCTGATATGGGATCAGTAGCATGCTTCCCTGGTATAGGTTTTGAAATACACACACACACACACACGCATACATGTGTATGTATGTATATGTATATGGCAGTGTCTTTTGTTTAGATTGAAGTGTCAATAGGATTGCCCTGTAGTTTTCAAACTATGTGGTGTACATCAGAATTGACTTTGGAAAGAAGAAAAAATCATGAAGCATTTTCAAATAAGAATCTCATAGCAATAATATAAAAAGTAGATATTTCTAATTTCTGGTGTTTCAGTTTTAAGTTGCTTCTGTCATAGAAAACTCTTAAGGGTTATGACAGTGATTCTGAAACATATATTGGAATCAGAATTCAGAGGCTTAGGTTTGTGGAAGTACTGGATGGCCAGGCCTTGTTAATTTTGTCAGTTCCTCTCATGATTCCCATACACAACATTGTTTGAACACATCTGAGCTACATAGAGAAGCAGCAACAATTATTTATTAACTATGGATAATGATACTCCCAGGTCATATAAGAAGTTACTGAAAAATACAGTATGAGTGTATGTTCGTTGATTTTGCTTAGTTGCTAAGTTGTGTCCAACTGTTTTGCAACCCCATGGACTGTAGTCCATGGACAGGCTCCTCTGCCCATAGAATTCTCCAGGCAAGAATACTGGAATGCTTTGCCATTTTCTTCTCCGGGGGATCTTCCCGACCCAGGGATTGAACCTGGGTCTCCTGCATTGCAGGCAGGTTCTTTACCATCTGAGGCACGAGGAAAGCAGACAGGGAAGCCCTAAGTGTATATAATCATTTGCAAAAAGCCTTATGTAATTAGAGGATTTTATTGTCAATTTTGGTCTTCTTGTGTGTCAGTCACTCAGTTGTGTCCGACTGTTTGTGACTCCATGGACTGTAGCCTGCCAGACTTCTCTGTTCATGGGATTCTCCAGGCAAGAATACTGGAGTGGGTTGCCATTTCCTTCTCCAGGTGATTTTCCCAACCCTGGAATTGAACCTGGGTCTCTTGCGTTGCAGGCAGGTTCTTTACCGTGTGAGCCACCAGGGAACCCAAGTTTCGTCTTCTTGGTAGAGAGAAAACAGTATCTTATTGTAATGTTAATGTGCATTTCTCTCATTACCAGTGAATGAGAGCATCTTTTCATATGTTTGAAGAAGATATGTATATCTTCCTATGTGAACTGTATGGTTATATATTTTGTCCCCTTTTCCAATTTTTAAGATTTTTATAGATAGTAGAGATATTAGTGGAGAAGGCAATGGCACCCCACTCCAGTATTCTTGCTGGGAGAATCCCAGGGAGGGGGGAGCCTGGTGGGCTGCTGTCTATGGGGTCGCACAGAGTCGGACATGACTGAAGCGACTTAGCAGCAGCAGCAGCAGAGATATTAGTCGCTTATTCCTCTCTAAGTGAAAAAGACAGTAAAGACTCTTCTACAACCTGTGTAGGAAAGATAAAATGTATGAAGAATAGCAAATACTCTGGTGTGTAGGACTATAGCAGTGATTCCCTAATGTGAGGTTTCCCTTGGGAAGTCTGAATAATGGTTTAGGTACTATGTAGATACAATGCTAAATTACTTTGAACTTTTAATTAACTCATCCTTCTGATTTCATCAAAAGAGTAAATTTTAGCGTACTTAATAATCTTATGTTTTTAAAACAAATAAGAATTCTATGCTTGCAGCAATGTGCAGAGAATAGCATCAAACTGTAATTTAATAACATTATTTTATTGTGTTTTTTTTTCCTTTTACCTTCAGTTTATGGTAAGACTTTCTATTTATAGAGGAGAAATATAGTATTATCAAAACTTCCCTTTAATAGTAAAAGCGGTCATCAAGTTGAAAAAAATAAATAGTAAATAGGTGACGGCTGGATATGGCCAAATCACGTGGGTTGCTCAAAAATAACTTAAATTTTACTCTTAGATTTACTTTTTGAAAATATGGAAAGGAGTGAATTGCTATAAGCATTTTTAACTTTTTTCTTGTTGTTGTTGTTGGTAAGTAGTGTTGTTTGAGATGTTCTGGCTCAGATGAGCTAGTGGTATATCCAGATCGCATGTTCTTTCAGTTCTTACTTCAATTGTATCTCAACACGTTTTCTACTTCACAAGAAGAAGGAAGAAGAGAAAGAGGAGCAGGAGGAACAAAGGAGGAAAAGAGGAAAAATCATATTTTTATGTAGATAGGTTTGGTATATGACTGACAAATGAATAACAAAGCCAACATTTATGATAGGAGTAGGTGATAAATCAAGTCTCTGATCACTAATAACTGGTTGCAAGATTCTTATTTCAGTAGCTCTTCACATAATCCTTATGAGGGCTCCCTGATTCCTTTAGGTTTTGAAGAACTGCACTTCTTAAAAAGTATGACTTACTAATAATCATTTTATACTAATTCTCCAAACTGATCTAATGAAAAATATTTTTAAGAATAATTTTTACAATTGAGGTCATATAAGGAATGTTAAAAAGACTCTGATGCTGGGAAAGATTGAGGGCAGGAGGAGAAGGGGACGACAGAGGATGAGATGGTTGGATGGTATCACTGACTCAATGGACATGAGTTTGGGTAAACTCCAGGAGTTGATGATGGACAGGGAGGCCTGGAGTGCTGCAGTTCATGGGTTGGCAAGGAGTCAGACACGACTGAGCAACTTAACTGAACTGAACTGAAGGGATGTTAAAGAAAGTATGTATAATTCCACATCCATGGCAATTATCGTATAGCATTTTGCATTAAGTAAAAATTTTGACATGAAGGTAAATTCCTTTTGTGGTGATTTTATGGTTTAGTTACTAAGTCGTGTCCAACTCTTGCAACCCTGTGGACTGTAGACTGCCAGGCTCCTCTGTCCATGGGATTCTCCAGGCAAGAATACTGGAGTGGGTTGCTACTTCCTTCTCCAGGGGATCTTTCCAACCCAGGTATTGAACCCGGGTCTACTGCATTGCAGGCAGATGGATTTACCAACTGAACTATTTTTCCCTTTATAACATCATCTACAGGGTCAAATTTTTTAATAATTTTGAAACATTAAAGTATGCTCTGGTGCTTTGTAAACATCCTCTTGTAATAAATGTGCATCAATTATCTAACCATAAATAGCATTTTTTATGGATGTCTTATATAAATTGCATCAAACCATATGCAATTGTTTATGTCTTGGATTTTTCATTCAACATTTTTGGAATATATACTCATAAAAAGTATATAGACGAATATATGTATACAATATGTTTAATTATGGTATACACTCTGTAATATATACAAAATAATATACATACATATATACACACACATGGGACTTCGTGGTAGCTCAGACAGTAAAGAATCTGCCTGCAATATGGGAGACCTGGGTTCGATCCTTGGGTCAGGAAGATCCCCTGGAGAAGGGAATGACTACCCACTCCAGTATTTTTGCCTGGAGAATCTCATGGACAGAGGAGCTTGGCAGGCTACAGTTCATGGGGTCGCAAAGAGGCAGACATGACTGAGTGACTAACACTGACTTTCATACACACACATGTATATACACATATACATACACATATATCTATGACTCTCTCTATATATATGTATATAATAGGCTGACCAAAAAGTTTCATTCAGGTTTTTCGGTTACATCTTAGGGAAAAACTTGAACAAATTTTTGGCCAACCCAGTATATTCTATTTTGTACTTAAGTAAGCTAATTCTCTATAAAGAGGTTCATCCAAGACTAATCAGCTATAAAAAGTGAAGCTAGGATTTAAATCCATTTAAATCCAAATGTCTGATCTCTAAAACAAGGATGTCTTATAACCACACCATAGTCTCTGTAATTTCCCTATTGCCTTAAGTCATATGTTCAAAGAGACAATAACGTAGACACACGGTAAGAATTTTTAATTGAAGTATCTCTATCTAGTACATATCTTATCTCCTCTACTTTGAGAGTCAGAGAGTAAATGAGCGCAAGAGGAAATCAAGAAAACATGTAAAAGATGAGATCATATGTGTAAGAATTTATAAGTGGCCAGAAAGGTTTGACATTCTCTCAAAAAATAATAAATATTTTACACATTTGTGAAAAGAAGAATTATTTCCAAACTACCAAGTGCTAAATGACATCTTATGTCTTTTATAAATATTATTGTTAAATAATACTTGGGGTATTACTGTGCTAACCCCAAGAAAGAAATATAGATGCTTGCCAATCTACAGATGAAAGACTAAAGATAAGATCTAAGTAATTCACCCACAACTACATGCTGAATAAGTGGAGAAACTAGGATTATAACCCTGTACTGTCCAAAACTGTTGTTCATTTTACATGATGCTCAGAAGAGTGTAAAATTTGGCTTTCTAAATCCAAACTTTGGCACTTTCCCTACTTTATAAGGCTTTTGACAGGTAATACTAGACCAGTGGTGCTGATGCAGAAAAGGCTGCTTTGTTTAGATAAAATCACCAATCTTTCCCCAAATCACTAAAATCAAACATTTTGTCTCATGTTCTTTCTAATAAAGGAAAAATTAAATTTTTTTTTAAAAATTAAAAGATCATTGTCAACAGTCTATCATGTTTTTGTGTTGGACAAATCTCATGTATTTCATTCTTAACCTGCAAATCATAGTGTAGAACTAACATTTACTGGCTTTAACCTGAGAATAAGGATAGAAAAAACAGTTCCTAAGTGCAAATTTAATAAATGATTTTGAATTTTGAATATTTAATGCCTTGAATAAAGCTAAATCCTGGGTAGTTGTCACTTTTTTATTTATGTCATTAAAAAAATAGTTCCATATAGTTCCTGAATAATCTCAAACAATAGGCTTCAATAAAATATCCTGGGAATAAAAACCAATCATAAGTATTTTGTGTTTAGTCCTTCATTTCACTGTGACTTTTGAACCTAAGAGGTGACCGATGATCTTGCATTAGGAATGGATGATGCACAGATTTCCTGAAGTCTCTTATTGATCCCTGGTGATTCTCTCAAGACTGCTATCTAATGACCTGGAAAATTAGAAAGGGATGGATACACCAATACATTAAGACTGAAAGAGCTGCAGGCCAACAAAGCAGGGATACTGAAGCTCTGATGGATCAGTTGAGAAGACCTAGACTGGTATCTTGGGGTCATTTCCTAGACCTTCAAACAAGAAACAGAATTTAAAATTAAAAGAAAGGGCCCCTTCGGTTTTCTTCTTCTTCCATAATATTGCACTCCATTTTAGCTCTGAAAAGCTTCAAAACAGCAACAAAGGCCAAAAATAGATGTGTTAAGAATGAGGGAAATCAGAGATTAGAAACTGTCACCATAAAACCCCGCTGTGTCTAGCAAATCCCACTAGTCCATGAGTCACAAAGCAAGCCATGTGCTCATCACACAAGTTAGTGCATCGCCAACAGGAAAAATGTATCTGGCTTTTCTCTATAAATGCATGTACTTTTTTAGCAGTCATTAGGAATCAGCGAACTAAGATGGACTGGAATGGGTGAATTTAACTCAGATGACCATTATATCTACTACTGTGGGCAAGAATCCCTTAGAAGAAATGGAGTAGCCATCATGGTCAACAAAAGAGTCCGAAATGCAGTACTTGGATGCAATCTCAAAAACGACAGAATGATCTCTGTTCGCTTTCAAGGCAAACCATTCAATATCACGGTAATCCAAGTCTATGCCCCGACCAGTAACGCCGAAGAAGCTGAAGTTGAACGATTCTATGAAGACCTACAAGACCTTCTAGAACTAACACCCAAAAAAGATGTCCTTCTCATTATAGGGGACTGGAATGCAAAAGTAGGAAGTCAAGAAACACCTGGCGTAACAGGCAGGTTTGGCCTTGGAGTACAGAATGAAGCAGGGCAAAGGCTAATAGAGTTTTGCCACGAGAACGCACTGGTAATAGCAAACACCCTATTCCAACAACACAAGAGAAGACTCTACACGTGGACATCACCAGATGGTCAACACCGAACTCAGATTGATTATATTCTTTGCAGCCAAAGATGGAGAAGCTCTATACAGTCAGCAAAAACAAGACCGGGAGCAGACTGTGGCTCAGATCATGAACTCCTTATTGCCAAATTCAGACTGAAATTGAAGAAAGTAGGGAAAACCACTAGACCATTCAGGTATGACCTAGATCAGATCCCTTATGAGTATACAGTGGAAGTGACAAATAGATTTAAGGGACTAGACCTGATAGACAGAGTGCCTGATGGACTATGGACAGAGGTTCGTGACACTGTACAGGAGACAGGGATCAAGAAAATCCCCATGGAAAAGAAATGCAAAAAAGCAAAATGGCTGTCTGAGGAGGCCTTACAGATAGCTGGGAAGAGAAGAGAAGCGAAAAGCAAAGGAGAAAAGGAAAGATATTCTCATCTGAATGCAGAGTTCCAAAGAATAGCAAGGAGAGATAAGAAAGCCTTCCTCAGCAATCAGTGCAAACAAATAGAGGAAAACAACAGATTGGGAAAGACTAGAGATCTCTTCAAGAAAATTAGAGATACCAAGGGAACATTTCACGCAAAGATAGGCTCGATAAAGGACAGAAATGGTATGGACCTAACAGAAGCAGAAGATATTAAGAAGAGGTGGCAAGAATACACAGAAGAACTGTACAAAAAAGATCTTCACGACACAGATAATCACGATGGTGTGATCACTCACCTAGAGCCAGACATCCTGGAATGTGAAGTCAAGTGGGCCTTAGAAAGCATCACTACGAACAAAGCTAGTGGAGGTGATGGAATTCCAGTTGAGCTATTTCAAATCCTCAAAGGTGATGCTGTGAAAGTGCTGCACTCGATATGCCAGCAAATTTGGAAAACTCAGCAGTGGCCACAGGACTGGAAGAGGTCAGTCTTCGTTCCAATCCCAAAGAAAGGCAATGCCAAAGAATGCTCAAACTACCGCACAATTGCACTCATCTCACATGCTAGTAAAGTAATGCTCAAAATTCTCCAAGCCAGGCTTCAGCAATATGTGAACCGTGAACTCTCAGATGTTCAAGCTGGTTTTAGAAAAGGCAGAGGAACCAGAGATCAAATTGCCAATATCCGCTGGATCATCGAAAAAGCAAGAGAGTTCCAGAAAAACATCTATTTCTGCTTTATTGACTATGCCAAAGCCTTTGACTGCGTGGATCACAATAAACTGTGGAAAATTCTGAAAGAGATGGGAGTACCAGATCATCTGACCTGTCTCTTGAGAAACCTGTATGCAGGTCAGGAAGCAACAGTTAGAACTGGACATGGAACAACAGACTGGTTCCAAATAGGAAAAGGAGTACGTCAAGGCTGTATATTGTCACCCTGCTTATTTAACTTATATGCAGAGTACATCATGAGAAACGCTGGGCTGGAAGAAACACAAGCTGGAATCAAGATTGCCGGGAGAAATATCAATAACCTCAGATATGCGGATGACACCACCCTTATGGCAGAAAGTGAAGAAGAACTAAAGAGCCTCTTGATGAAGGTGAAGGAGGAGAGTGAAAAAGTTGGCTTAAAGCTCAACGTTCAGAAAACTAAGATCATGGCATCTGGTCCCATCACTCCATGGGAAATAGATGGGGAAACAGTGGAAACAGTGTCAGACTTTACTTTTTTGGGCTCCAGAATCACTGCTGATGGTGACTGCAGCCATGAAATTAAAAGACGCTTACTCCTTGGAAGGAAGGTTATGGCCAACCTAGATAGCATGTTTAAAAGCAGAGACATTACTTTGGCAACAAAAGTCCGTCTAGTCAAGACTATGGTTTTTCCAGTGGTCATGTATGGATGTGAGAGTTGGATGGTGAAGAAAGCTGAGCGCCGCAGAATTGATGCTTTTGAGCTGTGGTGTTGGAGAAGACTCTTGAGAGTTTCTAGGACTGCAAGGAGATCCAATCAATCCATCCTAAAAGAGATCAATCCTGGGTGTTCATTGGAAGGTCTGATGTTGAAGCTGAAACTCCAATACTTTGGCCACCTCATGCGAAGGGTTGACTCATTGGAAAAGACCCTAATGCTGGGTAGGATTGGGGGCGGGAGGAGCAGGGGACGACAGAGGATGAGATGGTTGGATGGCATCACCGACTCGATGAACATGGGTTTGGGTAAACTCCGGGAGTTGGTGATGGACAGAGAGGCCTGGCGTGCTGCAATTCATGGAGTCGCAGAGAGTCGGACACGACTGAGCGACTGAACTGAACTGAATGGATATTTGTCTGTCTTTAGCACTGTGCCAGATGCTAAGGTGGTCAGAGATGGTGGTTAGATACAAGTACAGTAGATACAGATACAAATACACATAATACACAGCTGAGAGAGTAAATGAGATTTAAGGAATAGCTTGCTTTACAGGTACTCAAAATACTGACTTAAAGTCTAAAATTCAGCCAGAAAGAAACTGATAGACCTGGCTTTGGTTTCACCCTATCCAGAGACTTGCAAAGCTGAGACATATAAAGACAGCTAGGAAAAAATGAAGAGCAGAGTCTACCATATCAGCTATGTGGCAGGAGTGACCACAGTTCCTTATAATCTGCTCTAGAGATAACCCCAGAAGCTTATGCCCTGAAGGAAACAGCAGCCAGCACAATCACCATGGACTTCCTATAGATTCTTCCTGTTTCACACCACAGTTCTTTGCATTTGAATATGCCAGACATCTTTAGAAATGAAAGAGAAGACTTTACAAAAAAGGATCATACATATAAAGGATTATTAGGGATTATGCTTAACAATTAGACACCAACAAATTGAAAAACCTAGAAGAAATGGAAACATTTCTAGAAACATACAGCCTACCAAGTGTGAAAGAAGGAATAAAAAATCTGAGCAGACAAGCAACAAGATTGAATCAGTAATCAAAAACATTCTAACAAAGAAGAGTCTAGTAACAGATGATGTCACAGGAGAATTTTACCAAATATTTAAAGAAAAACTTGAACCCATACTCTTCCAAAAAGTAGAAGAGAACATTCCCAAACTGATTTTATGAGGTCAGCATCACCCTGATACTAAAAGCAGATAAGAATGCTACAGGAAAAGGAAAATATAGGCCAATATCCCTAAAGCACATACATGCAAAAAAAACTCAGTAAAATAATAGCAAACCAAATTCAAAAGCACATTAAAATAATGATGTTCTATGATCAAGAGGAATGCATCCCTGGGATGGAGGGATAGTTCAACAAATACAAATCAATAAATGTGATATACCACATTAATAGAATGTCTTTTCCAAAGAAGATATGCAAATGACCAACAAGTGCATGAAAAGGTGCTCAGCATGATGGATCATCAGGTAAATGCAAATCAAAACCACAATGAGATATCACCTCACTACTGTGAAAATGGGTATTCTCAAAAGAAATGAGATAAGTAAGTGCTGGAGAGGATATGGAGAAAAAAGTTCCCTCCAGTCT
Source organism: Giraffa tippelskirchi (assembly GCF_054371585.1). Lineage (NCBI taxonomy): Eukaryota > Metazoa > Chordata > Mammalia > Artiodactyla > Giraffidae > Giraffa > Giraffa tippelskirchi. The sequence continues at coordinate 19,262,662 of NC_137283.1, read as the reverse complement.
TGTTGGAAGGGAAATAATGCAGTATATCCACTGTCAAAAACAGTATAGAGTTTCCTCAAAAAATTAAAAATAGAACTACCATATGATCCAGAAATCCCACTTCTGGTTATATAGCCAAAGGAAATGAAATCAATATCTCAAAGAGATATCTGCAGCATATTCTTTGAAGCACTACTCACAATAGCCAAGATATGAAAACCACCTAAATATCCCTCTACAAATGAATTGATAAAGAAGTTATACATATATATATATATATATATATACAATGGAATATTATCCTGCCATGAAAAAGAAGGAAATTCTGCCATTTGTGATAATGAGTGGACCTTGAGAGCATTATGCTGACTGAAACAAGTTGGATGGTAGAAGAGATTGATGGTAGATGCAATCTCTGTATGAGATTGCTTATATGAGGAATCTAAAAACATTGAACTCATAGAAACCAAGAGTTGAATGATGGTTGCCAGTGCCTGAGGGGTGGGGGAAATTGGGGAGTTGTTCATCATAAGGTATTAACTTTAAGTTCTAAGATGAGTTCTGGGACTGAAAGGTACAGCATGTTTACTATAGTTATAATACTTTATGGTATAACTGAAAGTTTCTATGAGAATAGAACTTTAATGTCCTCCCCATAACAACAACTAAATGGTAGTTATGTATAGTGAAAGGTTTGTTAACTAACCATATTCTTACAATATGTACATGTATCAAAACATATGGTACACCTTAAACTTATATGATGTTATATGTCAATTATATCTCAATACACTTGGAAAAACTGATTTACTTTATAGATGTTCAGAGTATGTAGTTGAATTCTAAAACTCAGCTAAAAATGTTATCCTTAATAAGATGATAAGACAAAAAGACAAACTGACCAGTGTTTGCTGCAAAATCTATGTGGTCATTTGTTTTGTGAGAGTGCTCACGTGAAGATTTTGTGGCGTAACTAAGCTGCTATAATATGTTTGTGTGTATATACACTTAGCTGACTACATTATTATTTTTTACATTGTTTGGGAGGAAAAACAATTTTCCTTTACCCTTTAAGGTTCTTCTGGTTAGTTTGATAATTCAATTGACATAAAACAGATTAACAGGAGGAAAAAAAAAACAGATTTTAATTGTATAAGGGTGATCACCACCAAGGTCAAGATGAGACCCACCCTTTGGCTTCAGAGTTTATGAGTGTCTGGAGAAGTCGTCCTCTCTGCAAATATGCCATGTTCTGCCTGTAACTGATAGTCACAGAGAGACAGCTGTCCTCTCAAGATTCCAGTGCTCCCTCTAGTTTCTTGATCCTTCCACTTGCAAATTCCCAGAACTGAAACCACTAAACAGCCTCTGTGTTTAGGCCTTCCTGAGACCAATTCTGTTCCACTCACCAAATCTCTGCAAGTAGTTGATGGCTCAGTGTAATGTTATGTCCACCCAGCATCCCTTTCCTGGGTTTTCTCAATCCTTGAATCTATATTTTAGTAACTGGACTCTTAAAAGTCCCATCACATCTTGAGTATTCCTGGTTGTTACAGGAATGAGGAATCTTTTACTTCCTTGAGCTAGAAATTGTGTGTCTTCCAAAAAGACTCAACCTTCATCCAGATCCTTGTAAAAAAAATTAATAAATAGAAACCACAGTTAAATAGAGTTGGGAGACCAGAAGTGGGGACTCCCATGCCCTGTGGTAATAGCAGAGCCCTACAAGAAGAAGAAAGACCCCTCTTACTTCTTGGCAAGGACTCAGCCGATGAAACGCCATAGACTCTCTGTTTGCTATAGCTCCCACAATTTCCTTTTCCTCTCTATAATTTTTTATTTTTCCTTCTCATGCCTTGTGGTGGTCTTGCATGTGGTTCACCAAGGTTGCAGACCCTGAATTGTGACTCTGCTGTTGCGGAATAAACCCATCTTTGTTGGAGAATTATATGGCAATCTATTTATTTTGTGTCAATACTCTTAAACATAGGACTTGAAATTTAACCTCAATGCCCCTTAACAAAGATTCTTAATAGCAATTGGCTGTCTTCTTAAACCTCAGTTGGTGTTTCCCAATAATACTTTATCCCTATGTGCAAGGTATTGTTTTAGAAGCTTTAAACTATCTCATTTAATCCATATGATGGCCCTATGAAATCTGTTGTTTTATCATCAGCTTCTCATTTTTTTTTTCAAACGGCGATACTGAGGCATGCAGAGGTTAAGTAACTTGCTTCAGCATCTTAATTTGCAATGCTAGCGAGAGAGAGCCAATAGTCTAGTTCAGGAAGTCTGGTTTAGTAGGTCAGGCTCTCAGCCACCATACTGCCTTACTCCTATTTGACTGTGGGGGACCCTACTGAACTTTCCTCCAGTGTCTTTGAGGCAGATGACCCCCCAACCCACCCCCAAGTGACTGCCTAGTTCTCAGTCCTCAAGGCTACCTCATGCCTATTCTGCTTCTTCCTGTACTTCTGGTTCTTTTCTGATCTCCTGTCTACCTAGTATAGGGTTGAGATTTTTGTTTGTGCTTGGCCCTTTATGATCTCACCCAGGCCTCTTCTCACATATACTGTAGCTTGGTGTAGAGAGTGACACTTTTTCCCATCTAACATCACCCCAAATTGACCAAATTAAATTTCATGCAACAAAGTAAAAATTGTTTAAACTCTCTTATCTGAACCTTTCAGTTCATCATGTTCTTTCATATTGTTTTATCCATCAAACATGTTAAATGTAGCAACCTCTTATCATCTAATGCGTTCTACACAAAGTCATATATGTTGTAAGGCTCTTAAGTGCTTGTCGGGAACATATATAGGCAGAGAGAATAAAAATAGTAAAATACTCCATATGCAATGATAATAAATATATTTTTAACTTTGTCTTAATTGTGACATTGAAATAACAAAGGCATTCAAAAACTCAGAAAGTGGTCATATTAAAATGGGCTAATGCCATCAGAGAAAGTTTCAGTAAGGGTGTGGTATATTTGGTATCGTTGGTTTTCAAACCTCTGATAGTCTGATTTCTAGATTTAGACTCCTTGCTTATGTCCACCACAATCCTATTCCCAGCTGCCAAATCTTTTCACATTTATCAGTCTGGGGGTTGAATGATATTTGTAGCACTCTTTGAGCCAGTGAAATCTTTCCAGAATGCTTTCAGACCATGGCACCAAGAGTGAGGAAGCTACTCTAGGCTACCTGCTAGACAATAGTTATTTTCCCAAGTTGCCTCAATGAAAATATCCCAGTGAAAACATATCACCATTTATTTGGACTTTAAAAATTAAGTGGACTTTCTAAATTTGCAATTTACATTTAGAAGGCATATTTCTTGAAAAAATACAAAGTCAAATTAGGATGATTTTTTTTTCACTGAGGTAGTTTTTAATAGCATTTCCACTGTCTGAAATTGCATCATTCTTAATTAGTTTATATTATTATTGATTAATGCATGCTCATTTATTATCTATTTATACTCACTAGAATGTAAGTTTAAAGGGCATCTTGATTATTCCTAACTGTCTCCCAAACCTAAAAAAAATGGACACAGAACCCAATAAGTATACAGTATTTCCTGATTTAAGAAAATACTGAACAAGTTAAGTTTTTTTAAATGGAGATTTCTTTTTATGTATTTAATATATTTAAAGAGATGGGAATACCAGACCACCTGACCTGCCTCTTGAGAAACCTGTATGCAAATCAGGAAACAATAGTTAGAACTGGACATGGAGCAACAGACTGGTTCCAAATAGGAAAAGGAGTACGTCAAGGCTGTATATTGTCACCCTGCTTATTTAACTTATAGGCAGAGTACATCAGGAGAAATGCTGGGCTGGAAGAAGTACAAGCTGGAATCAAGATTGCCGGGAGAAATATCAATAACCTCAGTCAAGGCTATGGTTTTTCCAGTAGTCATGTATGGATGTGAGAGTTGGACTGTGAAGAAAGCTGAGCGCCAAAGAATTGATGCTTTTGAACTGTGGTGTTGGAGAAGACTCTTGAGAGTCCCTTGGACTGCAAGGAGATCCAACCAGTCCATCCTAAAGGAGATCAGTCCTGGGTGTTCATTGGAAGGACTGATGTTGAAGCTGAAACTCCAATACTTTGGCCACCTCATGCCAAGAGTTGACTCACTGGAAAAGACCCTGATGCTGGGAAGGATTGGGGGCAGGAGGAGAAGGGGACGACAGAGGATGAGATGGCTGGATGGCATCACCAACTCGATGGACATGAGTTTGGGTAAACTCTGGGAGTTGGTGATGGACAGGGAGGCCTGGTGTGCTGTGATTCATGGGGTTGCAAAGTGTCGGACACGACTGAGCGACTGAAATGAACTGAACTGAACTGAACTGAACTGAACTGAATATATTTGAGAATAAGAGACATTGGAAATGTTATTTCCAGCAACTGCAAAAATATCTCTCATATTTTCTAAAACATAGGAAATGTTGCCTAAAAGTATCTTTTCTCAGTATAGTACTCCCCCTTCACCACCCAAGGAAATAAATGAAAGCCTGAATATAAAGAACACATTAAAACAATAAAATATTATATCTGACTGCCAGGTTTATTAATGCTAAATTCTAATCAACCACCAGGAATAATATGAGAATGAAATTCACATGAAGAAACGTGCGACTGATAGTTGAAAGAAAACAGAAACCATAATCAAGCCTTTATTTTTTCCTATTCTACACCCAAGTCTATGCAGCTCAGATTTTGGCTTCCTCACAGGGTGCCTTAATTCACAAAGTCTGACATAATTCATCATATGCTTTCAAGAATATATCTCTTTATTCTGTGCTTTGCCAAAGCTTCCTGGGGGCTGAGAACAGAGCAGTGCAGCTGGAGGATGCTGATGACTTTGGAAACTGTGCTGTCACCCACGCCTGTCTCCTCTGCACACATCCTCTGCCACTGCTTCTGGGCTCTGGCTCTCTACGGGAGGGATAATGTCACTTTGCTAGCCTTGTGATGGCAGCCTAGACAAATGCCTCCGTCACTCTTTACCAACAAAACCAAATTTCTCTTACACTTATATTTTTAGGACATGGAAAAAAGCAAATCTTATAATAGAAGATGTTGTTCATATTTTTATGTGGCTTTCCTCACATAAACTCATGCTTTGTTGATAACTATCTTTTTATGCCACTCTTGAGGCTTAAAATATTGAGAACTGGGACATCTACAACCTGGTGTTATACACTTTAGAACTGGGAGGCTTGAAAGTGAGAAAGGAGCAGTGTTTTACTGCCATACCTGTTTCCATGGGTTGTGGGTGGTAGTGTAATTTTCCTACCACTGAACAGATCTGCAGACCTTCACCAGGCTGACTTCTTAAATTCTTGTCTCTAAGTCTTGGACTAGAAAATTCATGGTATTGAAAATAATCAGAATTAGATGTCATAGATCATGACAGGTAAAGAACGTGGGTTCTGGAATTCAGAAGTGCTTGTGTACATGCTTAGTTGCTTCAGTTGTGCCTGACTCTTTTCAACCCCATGTACTGTAGCCCACCGGGCTCCTCTGTCCGTGGTATTCTCCAGGTAAGAATATGGGAGTGGGTTGCCGTGCCTGGCTTCAGATCCTGAGTTCACCAGGATTAGTTTTGTGCACCTGAGCAAATGGCCTAACCTCTTGCCTCAGTTTGTTCTTCTGTAAAATAGGTACTAATATTGCCTATCTCAAGGGATTCCTAAAAGAAATAATGAGAAAATAGCTCTAAAAAATTTTGAATAATGGCTGACATATCTTTAGTCTTTAGTCTAAAGATCTTTAGTCTCCAATCTTTAGTACTTGAGACGTATTTTCCTGTTTATTAATATCAGACGAAATAACTGCAAAAAAACACATACATAATGAAAGGATAGTTTGATTCTTAAGAACTAAATTCCAATCCTACCTTTAACCCTGATGATTACATATCTAACCTTTAATGTAGGTTGTAAGCAGCTTTTCTCTTGGGTAGAAGACAGGAGAGAGAAGCAGGGGATTTGGGTAGTGTCAGTAAGCAAACAACACAATGTTTTAAATGTGAGTAGTGTTTCAATGAAATTTTTATCATAATTACTTTAAGATAATATTTAATACACAAACAGTATTTATTTTATGAATTGATTTGTATTGTTTTCATCCTAACAACATAGACCTGCATCTTTTTGCTTTTAAAATTTTAAGTGTAGGTTTTAAAATTATTGTAAAGCATTCTTCCTGGTAACTGTGAATACAATACATCCGCCAATGAATGTAGAAAACAGGATCCCCTTTATTCCTTTTATTCAAGTCCCTTTTTATTTATTAAGTCTTCTTCACTTCTAATCCCCCAAATCTTATTTATTTCCAAAAAATACATTTTTTCTAGTAACGCAAACAAATACAGTTAGGTGATAAAGTCTAATGAGACTATCACATATGGCTAAAACATCTACTTCTGAAGAAATTGAGGATTGGTTGCTTTCAGAGTACATTTTATTGAAGAATTATCTCCAGACACTCCTGGAAAAAGCAGTTTTTCTTTGCATCAGCGGTCCTTAACCTGATTTCCGTGTCTTAATTTTCTTACTGTTATTTGTAGGGTTGACATCTGGAAAATGAGGAAACGCAAGGAGTAGGTGGAAGTAGGCCTTATGTTGTAGAAAGATCATGAAACTTCGAGTCAAGAAGATTAGACTTTGTCTTAATAATCCAATAATACCAGCTAAAATTTATTGAGGGCACAGCTGGAGCCAGGTGTGAGTCCTTTGTATTCACCACCTCATTTAACTGAAGCAGTTTGACTCTCAAGTAATCCTTTAGGCAAACATGAGGTTAAATGAGTCATTTAACTGTCCTGACTTTTTATGGAATGATAACAGGTCAAACAATTTCTGTCAAATGATTGTTCTAATGATTAAAAGACATAATGCATATAAAGCTTCTTTAAAAGCTACCATGGTCATTGCTAACACTAAGTATTTCTTTTGTGCCAGGCGTAATGTTGTTCCCCTTCTTCTCATTTATTCCTTTCCAAAATCCAGTGAGGCAATTCCTCTGATTTTACTATTTCACAGATGAGGAACCAGATTTAAAAGAACGGTAAGTTATCTGACCATGGTTTAGGGCTAGTGGAGCAAGCCTGGACACTCAAATATGTCTAACTTGATTCAAACTCTTAACCATTGCTGTTTACAGTCTCCTAAAGAAAATTGTGGGAGTATAGTTGCTTTATAATGTTGTGTTAGTTTCTACTGTACAGCAAAGTGAACCAGCTGTAAGTATACATATATCCCCTCTTTTTTAAGTTTCCTTCCCATTTAGGTCACCACAGAGCACTGAGAAGAATTCCCTGTGCCAAAAAGCAGGTTCTCTACTATTTTATACATAGTATCAATAGTGTATATATGTCAATCCTATTCTCCCAATTCATCCCAACCCCCTTTTCCCTCTTGGTATCCATATGTTTGTTCTTTATGTCTGTATCTCTGTTTATGCTTTGTAAATAAGACTGTCCCAATTTTTCAATCTCTTAAAGCTGATAACACTCTAGAAATTTAGTTGTACATACAACCAGGTTTTGGAGGGTAAGTCTTATTAATGAGGTTCCAAGATTCAGAAGGAAATAGAACCTATTTTTTCAAATATTTTCAGTGTGTATTATGTTCCAATAGTCTGTATTATGTCTCCAAAAATACCTCATTCCCTCCATCTAAATAGAAAAGATGGGCCTCTTGAAAGGATTCAGAAAAAAAATCTCCCCAAATGAGTCACTTTGGCATGTGGATTATTTTAAGCTGAAGACAAAGTAAAAAAAAAGACATGGGAATAGCTTTTTACTTCACTCTTAACTGCTTAAAAGAATTTGAATAAGGAGCCTGTACTAGGAAGAGAATTACCAAAGATAACTTCTTTTTACATCAGAAAGACTTTTCTGCATGGCATGGCAAAACTTTGTTAACCAAGAATTTGCTCTTGCCGTCTCCCAGTGAATTGTCTTCCTCCTCTTGGAAACCTCACACTTCGACTCCCTTCTCCTTAGCTCAGGATGGCATACACACTTTGGTTGCCTGACTCTCTGTGGGCCTCATATTCTACTGGAGCTCCTATACCTGTACTCAGCTGCTCTGTCATGTCCGACTCTCTGTGACACCATGAATGGTAGCCCGGCAGGCTCCTCTGTCCACGGGATTTTCCAGGCAGAATACTTTAGTTGGTTGTCATTTCCTTCTCCAGGGGATCTACCTGACCCAGGGATGGAATCTACATCTCCTGCATTGGTAGGTGGATTCTTTACCACTGCACCACCTGGGAAGCCCACGTAGCTCCTGTACTTATATAATTAAAATCTTTTTTTTTTCCTCCTGTTAATCTGTCTTATGTTAATTGAATTATAAAACTAACCAGAAGAACCTTAAAAGGTAAAGGAAAATTGTTTTTCCTCCCAAACAATGTAAAAAATAATAATGTAGTCAGCTAAGTGCATATACACACAAACATATTATAGATGCTTATTATATTTATATATAATTATTTATGTAATTGCATATATATATGTTGTTTTTGAGAATTATTTTTAGTTTATGCATGTCAATAATATGTCTCTGCATAGCAGTCACCCCCAAATTTGGCAGTTTAACACACATTTACCATTCACAATCTTTCTGGTTCAAAAATCCAGGTACAGCCTGACAGGGTTCTCTGGCTCAAGGTCTCTCCCAAGGCTGAAATCAAGATGCCAGACAGGGCTGTGGTACTCTTTTAACTCAGCAGAGTGGAGCGGTTTTTAGATTCACTCACATGATTGGTGTCAGATTCAGTTCCTAGCAGACTCTTGGCCCTTATTTCCTTGCCACATGGCACTCTCCATGGGGCAGCTCAGAGCCTGGCAGCTGGAATTCATAAAAGTGAGCCCATGAGGGTGCTAGAGAGGATGACAAAATCCAGTTACAGTCTTTTGTATCCTAATCTCAAAAATACTGTCTTGTCCCTTTTAAAAAAAAAAATATTCTTTCAAATTTCTGTGCCAATCTTTTGTTTTTTCATTGGCTTCCCTGAGTCTTGGTTGTAGCATGTGTGATCTAGTTCCCTGACCAAGCACTGAATCCTGGCACCCTGTATCGGGAGAACAAAGTCTTAACCACTGGACCACCGGGGGGGGTCCCTTGTCACTATTTTTTACTGAGATGTGATTGACCTAGAACATTGTGTAAGTCTTAAGGGTTTTAGCATATTGATTTGTTGTGCTAATATTGCAACATGAGAGCCATCATAACATTAGCCAACTGTGCATACTTGCAGCTAGTAGATACATAAGTCTTAGGGACCTAACATACAGTAGAGGTATTATGAACATCTGTCACTTCTGCTGAATTCTCTTCATTAAGAGTGAATAACTAGGTACACCCCACACTCAAGCAGAGGCATGAATACCTGGAGCTGGGCATCACGTCTTACGTAGCAACCCCCAACAGGGTCACTAATTTTGTTGTTGTTGCTTTTGAAGTTGCTGTGCAGGAGTTACAAGAGGGTTTCAGCTAGCCGGCACAACTCTCATCCTGCTATGCCTAACGATGACTCAACAAAGAACCTCTGCCCAAGACAAATAAAATCCTGAGTGCTTGTTAAGGTTTGCAGCATCCCAGCCCGTGAATTTCTCAGATGGTTTATGTGCATTGTATCTGGTCTGAGAGACACAACAAGAGTTCCGATCATTGCCTTCATATGAAGAGGCCCATACTAAGTTACTCAGTGTGCTCACTCTAGTTTCTCATGACATTTCCAAACTTGAAAAAGAAGAAAGTATTCTTAATTTTCTTTAAGTAAATATTTGTACGATGGAGAGGTGAATGAGTGAGGGAATGAAAAATGAAAGGACAAGGAACAAAAACTCCAAATTTATGAAATGCCAGTCAAGTTTCACTGTCTCACTGATTGAAACCTCAGTTTAAATTGGTTGCATGACAAATATAAGAGTAATGTATTTGCTTCTATAACATTATATGTCTCTAGAATGACCATTGACTAGGATTAAGTTCTTTGATAAAACTTTAAGGATGTAATATGGAAATATAGACTAGTAGAAGTTTCATTCTGAAGACAATCCATCATCAACTGGGGGAATGGGAATGAAGGGATGTACAGATAAGCTCATATATTACTATTTTTTTAGTGATGCTGAGTGGATTTAAGATTGAATCATTTGGATCCACAATTTAGAAATATTTGACTAAAAGAAAATGAATGAAAATAAATGAAATCCAGAATTTTAGGAACATTCCATGCAATAATAATCTACTAGTAGATAATGGCTGCCTTTCTCTCTCTCTCTCTCTCTCTCTCTCTCTCACTGTATATATTTATATGATGGTGGTGGTGGTGATTTAGTCACCAAGTTGTGTCTGACTCTTGCAACCCCATGAACTGTAGCCCACCGGGCTCCCCTGTCCATGGGATTTCCCAGGCACTTTCTCTTTCTCTCTCTCTACATATATATATAAAACTTCTCCTCCCTCCCTTCTTCTCTGCTTCCATCTTCCTTCTCTCCCTCCTCTCTATGTGTAGTTTCATTAACGTTAAAATCAACTGTGAGTTGCTGAAGATTTATTGGAGGTGGGGCAGTCCCTACTGCCTGATTGTTCCCTTTCCTTGCCCTCTTCTCCTTAGGTAATTTCCCCATCCTCACAGTCCTGACTGCTGTGTTGGATTCCTATCTATGCTGAGCTCCTGGCCCTTCCTAAGCTAAAGGATATGGTAACCACAGGAGAAGTCACTGACAGAGGGAAGGGCATTATTCTGACAGGCTGTGTGTGGGAATGGAACCAGAATTATGCTCTTATTTTACAATAGACACTGTAACCCTTGATTACTGTGCTGTTGAAAATGTTGATGCCTTTGTTTCTTAAACCTTTAATACTTGTTTTTACAAATACACCATTTTTGTTATAAACCCAGATTAGTTTTCCAACCATCATTGAGGTCCCAGATTATGAAGGGTTGACTATAATTATTTGAAGACAGCGTTTACAATGTGTAAGTGAAGTGTCAGATTTGTATCTTCTATATCATGTCCCCCAAGGAATACTCAAATAGCATAATCAGACATCAGTTTAAGATTTAAACAATATAGTCTTTGACATGCAAAGTTTAATGCTAGATTCTGCTTCTTAAGTGAAGGAATTGAGCACTGTATTTAGTGTTTTATCCACATTTGTGTATGAAGAGAAAACTTAAACATAGCAGATTTCAAAAATGTTTTTATTTGCCTGGTTAATAAGTTACAGCTATACATTCAAATAAAATATAGACTATTAAGTATGATGCAGGAAGAGGAATGTTCTGTTTGAAAATGATAAGAAAAAATTACTGAGAAGGTGTTGTGTAGACAAAGACCTAGCAGTCAGAAGTTTATACAGCAGTATCTTACAAATGATATTATGTGGAATGTGTACAAGATGTTCAACAAACTTCACCTGGAATGCTTTTGAAAATCTTAAAAGTAAAATAGACCATGTCACATAATGAGAAATAATTCTAGGTGTCATTTGACACAGATGTTGGCACTAGTTCTTTGCTTTTCTTAGGTCTGCCTTGCTTTTTGTACAGATTTTGTTCTCAGATTGGTTCCCTTTATGATTGCAAGCTGGCTAGAGCAATTAAAGGGATTACATCTAAACAAAGTTCATAGGAATAAAGAGTCCAGTCATTATTTGTAATTATTTGTAAAACTGGAGAAAATTTCCCCAAACCCTAGCCAACTTCTGTGCACATCTCACTGCGGAGAATTTTATCACATGCCCATGTTTATCTTCATCAAATAAGACATATGACCAGGCCTGGGATAAAGTTGACTTTTCTTGAACAAGTTTATCAGGAAGATGATGGATACCTGGACAAAATTAAGATGAGAAAGAAGGATAGTGGTATAAATGAATATTAAATATTCACCTACCAATGTCTAACATCAAAGCAGTTAAAATAATTGTAAAGTCAAGTAAGTTTAGAAAATTTTGGATTTAATTTTATTTATCTTCCTTCTAAGAATTTTAGGGTATTCTTTTTTTTTTTTTAATTGGAGGATAATTGCTTTAAAATGTTGTGTTAGTTTCTGCTGTACAACAGTGTGAATCAGCCATAAGTATGCATATATCTCCTCCTTCTTGAGCCTCCCTCCCACTCCCTTTTCCCACCCCTCTATGTCATCACAGAGCACCAGGCTGAGCTCCCTGTGTTATATGGCTGTTGCTGCTGCTGCTAAGTCGCTTCAGTCATGTCCGACTCTGTGCGACCCCACAGATGGCAGCCTACCAGGCTCCTACATCACTGGGATTCTCCAGGCAAGAACACTGGAGTGGGTTGCCATTTCCTTCTCCAACGCTTGAAAATGAAAAGTGAAAGTTAAGTCACTCAGTCGTGTCTGACTCTTCGCGACCCCATGGACTGCAGCCCACCAGACTCCTCCGTCCATGGGATTTCCCAGAAAAGAGTACTGGAGTGAGGTACCATTGCCTTCTCCGGTGTTATATGGCAACTTCCCACTACTTATCTCTTTTACACATGGTAGTGCTTATATGTATTATGAATCTCCAAAGTGGGGTATTTTTTCAGTTACTAAGTTGTGTCCGATTCTTTGTGACCTTGTGAAATGCAGCACACCAGGCTTCCCTCTCCTTCACCATCTCCTGGAGATTGCTCAAACTCATGTCCATTGAAATGGTTATGCCATCCAACCATCACGTCCTCTTTCGTCTCCTTCTCCGCCTGCCTTTAATCTTTCCCAGCATCAGGGTCTTTTCTAATGAGTCAGCTCTTTGCAGAAGGTGGCCAAAATATTGGAGCTTGAACTTCAGCATCAGTCCTTCCAATGAATATTCAGGATTAATTTCCTTTATGATTGATTGGTTTGATCTCCTTGAAGTTCAAGGGACTCTAAAGAGTCTTCTCCTGCACCACAATTCAAAAGCATGAACTCTTCGGCACTCAGCCCTCTTTATAGTCCAACTCTCACATCCGTAAATGACTATTGGAAAAACCATAGCTTTGACTATATGGACCTTTGCCGGCAAAATAATGTCTCTGCTTTTTAATATGCCACCTAGGTTTGGGGGCTTTTGTGGTGCCTCAGGCAGTAAAGAATCTACCTGTAATGTGGGAGACGTGGGTTTGACCCCTGCGTTGGGAAGATCCCCTGGAGGAGGGCATGGCAACCCACTCCATTATTCTTGCCTGGAGAATCCCCATGGACAGAGGAGCCTGGCAGGCTAGAGTTCATGGGGTCACAAAGAGTTGGACATGACTGAGTGACTAAGCACAGGTTTGTCATAGCTTTGCTTCCAAGGAGCAAGTGTCTTTTAATTTCATGGCTGCAGTCACCATCTTCAGTGATTTTGGAGCCCAAGAAAATACAGTCTGTCACTCTTTCCATTATTTCCCTGTCTATTTGCCATGAAGTGATGGGACCGGATGCCATGATCTACATATTTTGAATGTTGAGTCTTAAACTAGCTTTTTTACTCTCCTCTTTCACCTTCATCAAGAGGCTCTTTAGTTCCTCTTTGCTTTCTGCCATATGGGTGGTGTCATCTACATATCTGAGGTTATTGATATTTCTCCCAGCAATCTTGATTCCAGCTTGTGCTTCATCCAGCTTGGCATTTTGCATGATGTACTTTGCATAGAAGTTAAATAAGCAAACTGACAATATACAGCCTTGACGTACTCCTTTCCCAATTTGGAACCAGTTCCTTGTTCCGTGTCTGGTTCTAACTGTTGCTTCTTGACCTGCATGCAGATTTCTCAGAGGCAGATGAGGTGGTCTCGTACTCCCATCTCTTTAAGAATTTTCCACAATTTGTTGTGATACACAGAGTTAAAGTCTTTAGTGTAGTCAGTGAAGCAGAAATAATTTTTTTTTCTTGAATTCTCTTGCTTTTCCTATGATCCAACGGATGTTGGCAATTTGATCTCTGGATCCTCTGCCTTTTCTAAGGGAACAACGCTTCCTATTGGCCTTGTAGGAAGGATAGTCCAGCTTGAACATCTGGAATTTCTAGGTTCGTGTACTGTTGAAGCCTAGCTTGGAGGATTCCAAGCCTCTTATCTTTCCACATGTCTCTTATCCTCATCCATCAGAGGGCAGACAGAATGAAAACCACAGTCACAGAAAACTAACCAAACTGATCACATGGATCACAGCCTTATCTAACTCAATGAAACTATCAGCCATGCCATGTAGAGCTACCCAAGACGGATGGCTCTTGGTGGAGAATTCTAACAAAACTTTTTCCACCAGACAAGGGAATGGCCAACCACTTCAGCATTCTTGCCTTGAGAAGCCCATGAACAGTATGAAAAAGCAGGGTATAATATGTCACAATTTTCTTCCTGTTCTATTTATTTGTTTTATTTTGTTTTGCTATCTTATAACCACCTATATATTTTTTATTATTACATTGCTATAAACTTTTGTAACATTAGCTTTCCACCATTTATAAAATATTACAGTAGAGCTGTAGGGTGTGGATGGTGTTCATTGTGGCCTCCTGGGATTTTAAGTTTCTTCTACATATGAGAAATTCTCCAACTTCTGAAGATTGGTAGGGAAAAATTATAGTCATGGCAAGAAAAGTTAAGAACGTTACAACCTCCTTTCCCAGAATGACTTGCAGTTAGGTCAGAAGCATAGGTTTGACACGTAAGGGGTGGCCCAAATAGAAACTGATGAGAAAATATCTTTCCTCTTCCTTTTCCCTTCACTTCTTCCTCCCCCTGTGCTCTCTCTCTGCCTCTCTGTCTCCGCTTATAGCAGTTTTCTGACCACATATGATCTATAGTATGCTCTAGGTGCTTTTATGGCTGCTTAAGCGACTTCACTTTCACTTTTCCCTTTCACCCACTGGAGAAGGAAATGGCAACCCACTCCAGTATTCTTGCCTGGAGAATCCCAGGGACGGTGGAGCCTGGTGGGCTGCCGTCTATGGGGTCGAACAGAGTCGGAAACGACTGAAGTGACTTAGCTTAGCATAGCAACCTTAAACATAGCTCTCTGAACGTCCTAATATTTATCTGAGCTGCCAGAAGTCTTTTTAATAAAATGCTATTCTGATTATCTCAGGCAAAGCCACCTTCTGTTGATCACAACTGAGAACCAGACTAATACAAGTACTGAAGATGAGAATATGGCCAATAAACAGTGAAGGTAATATTTTAAAATAAGAATAAAATATATTAATTGATGTGACTACATGGGGATTAGTGACTGTATATGGTAATGATGTATTCCAAAGAATGAGGCCAGTTCAGTTCAGTTCAGTTCAGTCGCTCAGTCGTGTCCGATTCTCTGCGACCCCATGAATTGCAGCACGCCAGGCCTCTCTGTCCATCACCAACTCCCAGAGTCTACCCAAACCCATGTTCATCGAGTCGGTGATGCCATCCAACCATCTCATCCTCTGTCGTCCCCTTCTCCTCACGCCCCCAATCCTACCCAGCATTAGGGTCTTTTCCAATGAGTCAACCCTTCGCATGAGGTGGCCAAAGTATTGGAGCTTCAGCTTCAACATCAGGCCTTCCAATGAACACCCAGGATTGATCTCTTTTAGGATGGATTGATTGGATCTCCTTGCAGTCCAAGGGACTCTCAAGAGTCTTCTCCAACACCACAGTTCAAAAGCATCAATTCCTCGGCGCTCAGCTTTCTTCACCGTCCAACTCTCACATCCATACATGACCACTGGAAAAACCATAGTCTTGACTAGACGGACTTTTGTTGCCAAAGTAATGTCTCTGCTTTTAAACATGCTATCTAGGTTGGCCATAACCTTCCTTCCAAGGAGTAAGCGTCTTTTAATTTCATGGCTGCAGTCACCATCAGTAGTGATTCTGGAGCCCAAAAAAGTAAAGTCTGACACTGTTTCCACTGTTTCCCCACCTATTTCCCATGAAGTGATGGGACCAGATGCCATGATCTTAGTTTTCTGAACGTTGAGCTTTAAGCCAACTTTTTCACTCTCCTCCTTCACCTTCATCAAGAGGCTCTTTAGTTCTTCTTCACTTTCTGCCATAAGGGTGGTGTCATCCGCATATCTGAGGTTATTGATATTTCTCCCGGCAACCTTGATTCCAGCTTGTGTTTCTTCCAGCCCAGCGTTTCTCATGATGTACTCTGCATATAAGTTAAATAATCAGGGTGACAATATACAGCCTTGACGTACTCCTTTTCCTATTTGGAACCAGTCTGTTGTTCCATGTCCAGTTCTAACTGCTGCTTCCTGACCTGCATACAGGTTTCCCAAGAGACAGGTCAGATGGTCTGGTATTCCCATCTCTTTCAGAATTTTCCACAGTTTATTGTGATCCACACAGTCAAAGGCTTTGGCATAGTCAATAAAGCAGAAATAGATGTTTTTCTGGAACTCTCTTGCTTTTTCGATGATCCAGCGGATATTGGCAATTTGATCTCTGGTTCCTCTGCCTTTTCTAAAACCAGCTTGAACATCTGGAAGTTCACGGTTCACGTATTGCTGAAGCCTGGCTTGGAGAATTTTGAGCATTACTTTACTAGCATGTGAGATGAGTGCAATTGTGCGGTAGTTTGAGCATTCTTTGGCATTGCCTTTCTTTGGGATTGGAACGAAGACTGACCTCTTCCAGTCCTGTGGCCACTGCTGAGTTTTCCAAATTTGCTGGCATATCGAGTGCAGCACTTTCACAGCATCACCTTTGAGGATTTGAAATAGCTCAACTGGAATTCCATCACCTCCACTAGCTTTGTTCGTAGTGATGCTTTCTAAGGCCCACTTGACTTCACATTCCGGGATGTCTGGCTCTAGGTGAGTGATCACACCATCGTGATTATCTGGGTCGTGAAGATCTTTTTTGTACAGTTCTTCTGTGTATTCTTGCCACCTCTTCTTAATATCTTCTGCTTCTGTTAGGTCCATACCATTTCTGTCCTTTATCGAGCCTATCTTTGTATGAAATGTTCCTTTGGTATCTCTAATTTTCTTGAAGAGGTCTCTAGTCTTTCCCAATCTGTTGTTTTCCTCTGTTTGTTTGCACTGATCGCTGAGGAAGGCTTTCTTATCTCTCCTTGCTATTCTTTGGAACTCTGCATTCAGATGAGAATATCTTTCCTTTTCTCCTTTGCTTTTCGCTTCTCTTCTCTTCCCAGCTATCTGTAAGGCCTCCTCAGACAGCCATTTTGCTTTTTTGCATTTCTTTTCCATGGGGATTTTCTTGATCCCTGTCTCCTGTACAGTGTCACGAACCTCTGTCCATAGTTCATCAGGCATTCTGTCTATCAGGTCTAGTCCCTTAAATCTATTTGTCACTTCCACTGTATACTCATAAGGGATTTGATCTAGGTCATACCTGAATGGTCTAGTGGTTTTCCCTACTTTCTTCAATTTAAGTCTGAATTTGGCAATAAGCAGTTCATGATCTGAGCCACAGTCTGCTCCCTGTCTTGTTTTTGCTGACTGTATGAGCTTCTCCATCTTTGGCTGCAAAGAATATAATCAATCTGAGTTCGGTGTTGACCATCTGGTGATGTCCACGTGTAGAGTCTTCTCTTGTGTTGTTGGAATAGGGTGTTTGCTATTACCAGTGCGTTCTCGTGGCAAAACTCTATTAGCCTTTGCCCTGCTTCATTCTGTACTCCAAGGCCAAACCTGCTTGTTACGCCAGGTGTTTCTTGACTTCCTACTTTTGCATTCCAGTCCCCTATAATGAAAAGGACATCTTTTGGGGGTGTTAGTTCTAGAAGGTCTTGTAGGTCTTCATAGAATCGTTCAACTTCAGCTTCTTCGGCGTTACTGGTCGGGGCATAGACTTGGATTACCGTGATATTGAATGGTTTGCCTTGGAAGCGAACAGAGATCATTTTGTCGTTTTTGAGATTGCATCCAAGTACTGCATTTCGGACTCTTTTGTTGACCATGATGGCTACTCCATTTCTTCTAAGGGATTCTTGCCCACAGTGGTAGATATAATGGTCATCTGAGTTAAATTCACCCATTCCAGTCCATCTTAGTTCGCTGATTCCTAGAATGTCAACGTTCACTCTTGCCATCTCCTGTTTGACCACTTCCAGTTTGCCTTGATTCATGGACCTAACATTCCAGGTTCCTATGCATTCCAGGTTCCTATGAGGCCAGTAGGGGATACAAATTAGTTTAGAATTGTCAAGAAAATATTCATATATGTAAAAGTGGTCATGATTTCCAGTCAGTTTACATTTTTGCATCAAGCAGTTTAACCAATTGCCAATGAATAGCAGAATGACAGGGTAGAAATATTTTTAACCAAAATACTGAAATCACTGCTAACACTCAGTAATTTCAAATGAAGCTAAAGTGATTCTAAGATGATTATCTAGTTCACTGGGAAAATATGATTTGATTTATAGAAATCTATTTGGGAATGCATAAATTTTATGATTTAAGGAAAATGAAAGGTTTAATTTGAGAGATTATACTTAAGAGTATTAGAATTCTATTTAAATTTCCAATGCAATTATTTTCATGCTCTTCTTTTTCCCAAGAGGTTCATATAATTTAACCATGAAATTGTGTTGGGAAAGTAAAGAACTATTCTTCCCTTTATAGAAAGTATCATTAGCTATCATAACACCTACTTAAAATGAACTCAGGAGGTTTTATTTATTTTTTAAGACAAAAATTTTTGATGGGAACAAAGAACAAAAAAGTGTGCGCATAGTTTCACTATTTTACCTCCCAGCTAAAAATTCACCATGCGTAAGTCTGTACATCATAATTAAAGGAAAAAAACAAAACAAACCAAAACAAAACTTAAGTTTGTAGAAAATGGCACATAATTCTCATCATGGAGTCTAATCTGTCATGGTTTGGTCAATTTCTAATAGTGAAATAACACTAAATCAAATACACAATTTTCTTTCTATTTTACTAAGATTGACCTCATAAAAACCAAGTTATAATGTTTTTCTAAGTGATTTTCATTGGACAAAAATAAATTTTCTTTCCAGTTCGTCATTAGGCCAAATGAAAAATATTCATCTAAAACATGGGCTTCTGTGTGATTATCCAACCAGATAAAGTTACTGGCAGGCAGAAAATAATGACTTAGAAATAATAGCATAGCTATATTGAGTCAGATGACTTAGGCAAATCTTCTCACTAGTGACCATTTGAGTCCTATTCTGATTTTTCTCTTTATAGCATTGAATTAAAAGCAGCTCATTTCTCACAGGCAGATATGCTTTTTATTTACAAGGGATGAAGTCCTAATCTTAACTGATTATTTGGAAATATATATCAAGAAATAATGTTACAACATTAGATTTGGACACAATATTAAGTAAATTTCAGTCAGAGTCTTTTACATGTTTTATTGATTTTCTGTCAACAATCACAGATTTTTTAAAACTGATTTGTTTAACATATGTGTAGGCATCTTCTTAGTTGGAAATAATTGTCCCATTTCCCAATAAGTTTCTTACATCATTTTCAGTTTCCACTTTCCATTATTCTTAACTTTATATGTCTTAATTCTCCTACTTCACTGAAATTCACATTTTTCATTTATCATTACTACTTCCTGCTAATGCATGATTAGCTATTAATATAATAAGCTACCTGGCACATAGTAGGTATTCAATAAATCTTCATTGGGCGAATAACTCAGTAAATAATAAAACAAAGTGTCTGATTGGTTTTTATTTTCTTTTATATCTCAAGGAAATAATCTCAGTATTTCTTGAAAGTATCCCCATGGATTTTTCTCATTGCATTAAGTCTTGCTTTAAAAATGTTTCAATAATTCTAACTAAAAATAATAATGTATTTTGCTCACTTGACTTTAGCATCAGAGTTTGAATTCCATTTTGTTTTTCAGGTGTCAACCTAAGGGAGAGAGATTGGCCTTTTAGCACCATCTGTCTTCTCTTGAGACTAAGCTATTGTTAAAGGTTGAAGCATTTGTCACAATTTCTCATCTCCTCCCACCCTTAGTGATAGCCTTTGTCACATAACTTCTCAGTTCTTCCCACAAGAAAGCATCCTTCTCTGTCGCATGTTTAGCTTGGCCATGTGGCTTACTTTAGCCAAGGGTAATAGTAGTCATGCTGCAAATAGGGTTTTGAAAATTGTTTGCATAGTTGGGCATATTCTGTCTTCTGTTTCCTCCATGAGAAGAGCATGCCCAGCTGGCCAACTAAAATGGAGGGAAGGGTTTCTGGAGCAGAGCCATAGAAGCCAACTGAATTATAAATCAGTCATCCCAGTCCTGGCAGTCCACAGAAGAAACACCCCTTACAGCCTGCACTCTTGTGAGCAAGAAATACGTGTAGGCAGTTGCATGCCAAGGAGATTGTGTAGTTGCTTGTTATGCAATGACAAAAATTCACAGAGAAATGATTGAAGAGTACTGATTCACAACATTACTAGCTCCAACTGCTCCTGAGAAAATTGGTAAAGAAAATAATAATAAGAATTACCCCTTATTAGTGCCTATCAAATGCCAGCAATAACTAGATCCTTTGCACATTGTAATCCGTTTTCATGCTATGAAGACAACAACTCTTTGAAGTGGGTGATATTATCCCTAATTCTTGCCAGGGAAGTAGGACTCAGAAATAGTCTATAACTTGCCAGAAATCACAAAGGTAAAAAGTGGCTATTTCAGGCTTACAAGTCAATGACTTTAGATGAAAAAATCTCTACCTTTTACTTAGTGTCAAGGTGGCAAATTTTGACTTGTATCTTGTCAACCTTTCTTTTTGTTACTCCACTCTCCCCATTCTGTTTCCATCTCCCATTTCTCAACCCTGTATTTCTTATAGAGAACAGCACCTTCCTGCTACTTAACCCTAGACTTTAAGGGCTTTGAATGTGGATTGCCTTCCATAGTCTCCTAGTTTCAGTAGTGAGGAATGGTAGGGATAGAAAGGGTGAGCAAATATTTTCATTTATTTGTGGGGTGCCCACAACCAAACAAAAAATAAATAGAACAAAATAAAATATGACATTGATCATCCTATTTAAGTAATCATAACTGTAACATTTATGAATGTTAAAATACTTTTCATTTTTAAGATATAGATATACCAAAAAGAGTTTTGTGCTTATATTTTTCATCCAATTTCTTTCTTTCTTCACTAGATAGTGATGTAGGAAATACCTATGATTCTGTGTTAAAGTGTGAACCTGTTAGTTCTTTGAAGGATATTAATCTAAGAAGATTATATTGACTGGATTTTGCCCATCTGCATGGCTGTCTAAGTTGCATTCCTAGTCATAATGATTTAGTTTGTTCCAACGTTATATGTGACCCTGATGATATCTATCAAAAGAAACTGCTCATTTTCTTAGCATTATTTTCACTGCTTTATTGTGTTGAATATGCAGTTTAGACAGAACTACTTGAAATAAGGCAGAAGTGGCACCTCTATCACGATGTACAGCAAAACCACTCACTTTTTTTGTGCCTTTGGAAAACTGTGATGGCTGTTCTGCTCAAAAGATGCAGGTCACTGACCTTTCAGCAAACTCTCTTCATCAGCAGTCTGAATGCTTTCTTTTGAACAAAAAAAGAAAGACAGTTGATAATATGTATGTTTGGATTATATCCTGGCAGGTTATTTATTCAGACAATTGTAGAAGAGGAAGCAGTGAAATTTTGATAAGAGAAAAGAGCTTGAAGGAAAAGGGAGTCACTTGAGGTTGAAAACCTATGTAATAAGTTAATGATGAGATCAGAAACTGTGTAAGGAAAGGGCAATGAGCATCAGACAACTGTGTGGTCTCCACACAATAAGTACTTGAAGTGAATACTGTGAAGTACAGGTGTGCAGTCTCTAGGTCGGGCTTATGGTCTCAGCGTATGTTTTTTTCTCTAAAACTTTCTCTTTTAAACCAACAGAGACATCTCCCAGATCTGTTCTCCATCAGCACTTACCATAGAAACACATGTCCAGGCACACACACACACCATTATAAAATCCTTGAGTACATGGGCCCTTGAATTATAATTATCTAGTACAGTATAAAGCAGAAGATTGAATTGTTCCATTAGAACACTTGATTAGAATTTGCTTCTTTCATTTACTACCTTAGTGTTCATAGATCAATTGTTAAAAATCTGCTGAGACTTCATTTCTTCCCCTATACAAATATGGATTATAATTCCCACTTCAGGTCTGTGTAAGGCCTAATAGATATGTGAAATGATGAGTAAATGTCAGACTGTCTGCTGGACTCCTAGCATACATGAGTGCTTTGCACACAGAAAGTGCTCAATAAATTGATTGTGGTGTTGGTGTTGGAGAGATGGCATAATTTCTCCTCCTTCCATATTGATGCTAATTCATCAAGTAGAAATTTCACTTCTCCTTTTTCTATTTTTGTAGTTCTGGGTAAGAAACTCCTGGAAAAGAAGGTAGAACTTTCCCCTCTCTCTGACATTTCCTGATGTAAAATGATTATTCCGCTTAGGGAATTTGGTAAGAGTCTGACATCCATTAGAGTAACATTTCTCTGTTGTGTGAGGTTAATGCATTAACAGCTAATACCTACAAGTGCTCTGACCTACATACAGTTATTTCTTTAAGATTGCCTGTCTGTGGACTGTACAAATTCTACTCTCAACTTCTTCCTTCCTTGTGATAAAATTCTCTGGCTATTCTTTGCCCTTTTAAAAGTAGGAGAAGGGAGGGGAAGGGAGACTCCACTATGTAGTCTTCTAGCTTCTCTGACTGGAGAAGGCGATGGCACCCCACTCCAGTACTCTTGCCTGGAAAATCTCTTGGACGGAGGAATCTGGTAGGCTGCCGTCCATGGGGTCGCGAAGAGTCAGACACGACTGAGTGACTTCACTTTCACTTTTCACTTTCATGCATTGGAGAAGGAAATGGCAACCCACTCCAGTGTTCTTGCCTGGAGAATCCCAGGGACGGGGGAGCCTGGTGGGCTGCCGTCTCTGGGGTCGCACAGAGTCGGACACGACTGAAGCGACTTAGCAATAGCAGCAGCAGCAGCAGCAGCTTCTCTATCATTGAGAGGTAAGTTTAATTCAGAGCAAAGCATATTGTAAAATCTATCACTGTACAAGACAATACTCCCCCCCAATTTAAGAAACTTAGAATGACAACCACTTATCATTCTTATTATTATTTATTGAAACAAGAACCACTTACAAGCTCCCTGTACCAACTTTAGCTCTGTCTCAATGGCCAAAGTAAGTCACATGTCCAAACCTAGAGTCACTGTGGAAAGGCATTACCAATGGATGAGTTCAGGGAATCATGAAAAACTGGGTGCATTAAGTTGATAGAAGTGGAGTTCACTGATTAATAGGAGTAACATATAGGCCACAGGCTCAAGCCATGTTTTTCCAGCCAACATCACCTGCATCAAAGCTGATATTTGACTCTGTCTCTAGTTTCTTTTTCCAGACCAAATCAAAACCCTCACTCTAACAGATGATAAGCATAAGGGAGATTTGCATAACAAGGCAAAGAAATGCTTTGTGTTTTTGGTAAATTATCTGGCCAAGCTAGTTGTGCTGGCCCAATTTTCAGGGACAGATATCAGTTTATCCAGGCCATTTTATTATATTGATTAAAGTCCAGTAAATTGAAAGAATTCAAAAGGTTCTGAAAGAGTAGAATTTTTCAACTTATTTACTAGCTTGAAATTCTGAGATAGAAAGATGCTTAAATTATTAAATTAATGATTCAGGACCCACAAAAACACATGAAGGAAGAAAACTTTTGTTGGGACCTGATTGGATTGAGCTACATTCTAATGAGAGTTCCATAGTCTCTCTCACCTCACTTTCCAATTTGAAAAGTTGCAATAAGACACTCTTTATTTTAAAGGTATCTCTAGAGGACCTCTGGTCCTGAAGATGCATTAAAAAATATCAAGCAAAATGCTTTGTCCTCCAAACATGTCCCATTTTTACTATTGTCATAGAAATTTATTATGTTGTATGATCAGGTCATTCAGGATGGCTGTTATCTTGCTTTCTGTACATCCTCTGCTGAACCATTCCCTGTTTCATTCGTGGGACTGTTCAATCCTCTGGTAACTGATGAGCCCACCTGACATTCATTCTTCCTATAAACGGTAGCCTCCTCCCACAAATTGGGAAGATTGTTCCCATACCTACATACTGTCTGCCAGTGAGGCGTCAGCCCAGGACCCTTTATGTAAGAGTCCCTGTCCAATAAACCATTGATGTCTCTGTTGTCTCTAGGCTCTTTCTTCAATCTCAAGGCTGGGCAACTATAAGGCTTGCAGGCATGCAGGCTGCAGCCCAACATAAATGAAGGAACTTGAGAGAACAGTGTGTCACCACTATGCATGGAACAGAGCAGGTTCTAGGGCAATTCATCCCGAACTTGACCAATAATTCCATTTGGGTCTCCCCATTGCATTTCTATCTCCCATTTCTCAGCCCTCAGCCCTCTCAATCTAGGTAGCCAAATCCAGATTTTAAATTATAATTCCTCGGAGGAAAGTGGGATTAGGGTGAGAGAAATGAGGAAATAAAATTTAAGGAAACGCTGATGTGAAGACACTTCCCTTGCAGTGCTGTGAGAGTAGGAAAGTGAAAGTGAAGTCCCTCAGTCGTGTCCGACTCTTTGAGACCCCATGGACTGTAGCCAACCAGTCTCCTCCATCCAGGGGATTCTCCAGGCCAGAATACTGGAGTGGGTTGCCATTTCCTTCTCCAGAGGCTCTTCCCGACCCAGGGATCAAACCCGGGTCTCCTGCATTGCAGGCAGACACTTACTGTCTAAGCCACCAGGGAAGTCGTGAGAGTAGAGTGCCTCCTTAAATTTTGTTCCTTAGGGTCTTTGCTTGCCTTGCTGTAGTCCAGTCCTAGTTATTGTTAATAGTCACTAGGTTGTGTCCGACTCTTTTGAGACTCTATGGACTGTAGCCTGCCAGGCTCCTCTATCCATGGGATTTCCCAGGGGAGAATACTGGAGTGGGTTGACATTTCCTATTACAGGAGATCTTCCCAACACAGGGATAGAACTTGTGTCTCCTGTGTCTCCTGCATTGGCAGGTGGATTCTTTACCACTGAGGCACCAG
Organism: Giraffa tippelskirchi; assembly: GCF_054371585.1. NCBI lineage: Eukaryota > Metazoa > Chordata > Mammalia > Artiodactyla > Giraffidae > Giraffa > Giraffa tippelskirchi. The sequence continues at coordinate 19,237,616 of NC_137283.1, read as the reverse complement.
GGAAGAGGACATAGTAAAAATGTTAGACACTCTTCCACAAGTGGGGCAAAGCTCTAGATCAGTGAGCAGGTAAGTACTAGATGTTGTCAAAAAGGGATGATTCCCTTCGTGCATTTACCCTCAAAGATTTCTAATCTAAGTTAGGATTCTTAGTCATGCATTTATTATTTTTAGAGCCATTTGCAAAACAAAAGGAAATCTTTACACAGCAATCCTGCTGAAGGCAGTAGATGAGAGACCCTAGCCAGTTCAGCCTCGGTTAAGAGCAGTTTTAGAGTCAGTTAACATGGTTTTTGAATCCCATCTCCACTCTTGTTGGCTCTTTGACATTGGGTGAAATATTTAGTTTCCTCATCTGACAAATCAGGGTGATTTTAATAGCATTTATCTCCTATGTTTTATGTGTGTTTGAGAGAACTAAATGAAATAATGTACATAAAACTTTCAGTACACCAACTGGTTCATAGATGGAATTCAACAAATGATAGATATTATTGTTGATACTATTTTTGTTATTAATTTTGGGGGCAAAGACTCTCCAAAGAATCTGCGTTTGGCACTAAAATTTACTTATAGGATTCAAATTGTCCTGAAATAGATTTGGAAGTTGTCTCCCTTCTCCTACATTATTCTGATGATTCTTATGAGAAATCAAAAGGAAGTACTGGGAAATTGAAATAAGGAGGGGGAGAGGGGAAAGCAAAAAGTACACGAATCAGAAGAATTAGGAGACCCAACATGAAATTTACTACAACTTAAATTTTACACATTCTTGAAGAGAACGTTTAGAGTAAGTAATGATTGTTTGTGGATGGAGGCTTTGGCAATTATTTTCTACCTCTTGAAAAATCCTGTTTTTGGTTTTTGTTTGTTTGTTTGTTTTTTCAAGTGTCATGAATGAAATGTAGCTTTCTCTGGCACTGGAGAATGTTTTCTCCAAACTTTGAAAAGTGGTTTAGAATGTGAATTGCCCTCCTTCACCAACAAGTTTACTTTACAGATTCTCTTCCCTCAATAAGCATTATTAGAATAATAAATGTTTCCCTTTAATTGGTAGATTAAAAATTAATATAGGTTCGTAGAATAGAAATGACCTCTAAGCCTCAAGTTAACTTTTTGAAATATGTGGTAAGTCTATCAATACAGAAAATTTCAAAAATAACACAGAGCCCTAGCAGTAATCATTATGAAAGTTGATGGTAATAGAAAATAATGGGTTTGGAGAAAAATAAATGACTTAAATTGACATAATATATATGAAAGATGACATGGGAAATTTTTGAAGGGTTATTTCTGATCATCTGCTGAAATAAAAGTTAACTAACCTATTTGTTCATTCATTTATAAATATGTTTTCAACAAATTGATTGTCAAGAACCCACATTATCAATTCACTAACTTTGGCCCCAGTCCTTTAACACAGAGAACATGCAAGAATAAATACATTTTCTTATTGTTATTTCTTGAGAATTTGTGGAAATATGGGGCTAGAATGTTTTTTAAAAATTAGAAAATTACTGATAGGATGAATCATATTATTTCATACATATTATTTGAGTAGGTGGCAATGGACACCATATAGGACCTCTTGTGGAATGTGTTTGGCAACTCACACTTAGTCAAAATTGCACATTTGGGCATTTTTCTTCAGGTCTTCAACCTCACCTCAACATGAATTGCTTTCAATTTTACCTGTATCAGTATGCTGAAAATATATCTGAAAGAGTAGAATTCTGTGTTCAATAGTCAGGAGTTTCATCCAGTTTCACCAATATTAGTTGTCTGGCACTGAGGAAGATTTAAATTCTATGAACTTTCGTTAATAATAAGAAACCTGTTATCCATCAGGCATGAAGGTACATCCCCAAACTACACAGATAAATTAGACAGGTTGTCTACCCACAGGGAGCTAGCAGTTAGAATAGTGAGAAGTCAAAATAGACAAGTGAATGGACACTGATGAATGTCTTGTGAATATGAGGAAGAATAGCAGGCAAAGCCCTGGATTCTCAGGGAAAGACTTCATCTAAGGAAAATCCTAAAGAATGAGCAAATATTACTTTAAGAAAGGAAATGGAGAAATACTGTGAATGGCAGAGGAAATGGTATGTGCATGTAATTACTGGTTGTAGAGCACAATGGCTGGAGCAGAAGATGAGAAATGAAGGAGAAAGAGAAGAGACCAGAGGGGTAAAGAGGCTAGATCTCGGAAAAATGTGGGTTTAAAAAAAATTTTTTTTTTAATTTTTTTGGAGTATAGTTAATATATAATGTGTGAGCTTTAGGGGTGCAACTAAGTGATTTAGCTATACATATACATATATATATTGTTTCTCATGTAGGTTATTACAGAGAACTGAAAATTTGAGTTCCCTGTGCCATACAGTAGGCCCTTACTGAGTATTTATTTTATGTATTTGTTGTTGTTCAGTCATTGAGTCATGTTCGATTCTTTGCGATCCCATGGACTGCAGCACGCCAGTCTTCCCTGTCCTTCACCATCTCCCAGAGCTTACTCAAACTCATGTCTGTCAGGGGAGTGTATAATTTCATCAGTTCTGTCTCATCACAACAAAAATTTGAAGTGACGGACCAGCATTACAGCCCTCAGACAGACTGTGTCACAACTCTTGGACAGATCAGTGTTACAGCTCTGTGTTACAGCTCAGTTTTATTTAGAAAATAAAGGAAAATGCATCCTCGAGGCATGAGGGCATGCTAACCCAAAAGACATGAAGAGGAGAGAGAGAGAGAGAGAGAGGGAGCAAGAGAGGGAGAGAGAGAGAGAGCAAGAGAGCGAGAGAGACACCCCCAGCCCTTTGGCTCCTCTTTTTATATGTTTTTTCTCCTCCCCCTGGGCCTGCCCTATGTAAATTGGGCTAGCCAGGAGTGCTGTTTGTTCTACCTGAGATCCTCACTCTGGTCCTCAGATCTTCCTTTGTTCTATTTTCACTGGCTTTTCCCTTTCTTGTCTTATAGCCGCCATCATTCTGGACTCCTTTTTCCTATTCTAACTTCCTAACATTCCCTCCTCAAGAGATGGAAGGCCCAATTCTTTGGGAATAGGGGCACTGAGGCCTTTCTGGCTACTTCCTGCTGAACTGGGATGGCGAAGGGCATTGGGTCTCCCCCTCTTGCTAGTCTCAGGCCTCAGAGTCCTTATAGTGGTATTCATCTAAGGGTGAGTGATATTTTCTGTGGTCAGCTGTAGTTGTATATATCCTTGTTTAACTGGCACTGCGTGTTGTAGTTTGTTGACCTGGGCAGAGACAAAACAGGTTAGACAATTGATAATACATGGAGCAATCATACGCAACATCAATATGGCATAACAAGGACTGGTAGGGGCATTAGTCAACTCCAAATTCTCATCACCAGGATGGCTCAAGTTCCTCCTTGTTCAAGGATCAGGTCTATCTCCTGTCTGTTTTTGACTACAACCCCTTCCAAGCTGTGTTGGCTGTTTAGAGCTGTCCTGAGAAATCTTGGTCAGAGGATCTATTGGTCAGAGGATCTATCCCCAGAAACTAGATTTTGGGGGTGTTCATTAGAATGGCACTCATTTGTAGTTCTGAATAGGTATCTGAGATCTCCCATGAGATCACAGGTGTCTTGAGTGTTCTCTTCTGTTTTCTTCCATGGCTTGACTCATGAGTAGTGAATCCAGAAGTCATGTCCTGGTACCTTGCCTGCTGTGGGGGTAGAAAGTATTACGGGGTAGGGGCCCTTCCATGTGGGCTGGAGTTGAGCCTTTGGGGACCCGTCTTTATTTATTTTATTTTTATTTATTTATTTTTTTTAAATAAATTTATTTATTTTAGTTGGGGGCTAATTACAATATTGTAGTAGTTTTTGCCATACATTGACACAAATCAGCCATGGGTCCACATGTGTTCCCCCTCCTGGACCCACCTCCCCATCCCATCCCTCTGGGCCATCCCATCGCCCCAGCCCTGAGCATTTGTCTCACGCATTGAACATGGAATGGTGTTCTGTTCCACATATGATAATATACATGTTTCCATGCTATTCTCCCAGAACGTCCCACCCTCACCTTCTCCCTCAGAGTCCATAAGACTGTTCTATGCATCTGTGTCTCTTATTCTGTCTCTCATATAGGGTTATCATTACCATCTTTCAAATTCCATATATATGCATTAGTATACTGTATTGGTGTTTTTCTTTCTGACTTACTTCACTCTGTATAATGGGCTCCAGTTTCATCCATCTCAATAGAACCGATTCAAATGTATTTTTTTTTAATGGCTGAGTAATATTCCATTGTGTATATGTACCAGAGCTTCCTTATCCATTCGTCTGCTGATGGACATCTAGGTTGCTTCCATGTCCTGGCTATTGTAAACAGTGCTGCGATGAACATTGGGGTACACGTGTCTCTTTCAATTCTGGTTTCCTCGGTGTGTATTCCCAGCAGTGGGATTGCTGGGTCATAAGGCAGTTCCATTTCCAGTTTTTTAAGGAATCTCCACACTGTTCTCCATAGTGGCTGTACTAGTTTGCATTCCCACCAACAGTGTAAGAGGGTTCCCTTTTCTCCACACCCTCTGCAGCATATATTGCTTGTAGACGTTTGGATAGCAGCTATTCTGACTGGTGTGAAATGGTACCTCATTGTGGTTTTGATTTGCATTTCTCTAATAATGAGTGATGTTGAGCATCTTTTCATGTGTTTGTTAGCCATCTGTATGTCTTCTTTGGAGAAATGTCTGTTTAGTTCTTTGGCCCATTTTTTGATTGGGTCATTTATTTTTCTGGAATTCAGCTGCAGGAGTTGCTTGTATATTTTTGAGATTAACTGTTTGCCTGTTGCTTCATTTGCTATTATTTTCTCCCATTCTGAAGGCTGTCTTTTCACCTTGCTTATAGTTTCCTTTGTTGTGCAGAAGCTTTTAATTTTAATTAGGTCCCATTTGTTTATTTTTGTTTTTATTTCCAATATTCTGGGAGATAGGTCATGGAGGATCCTGCTGTGATTTATGTCGGAGAGTGTTTTGCCTATGTTTTCCTCTAGGAGTTTTATAGTTTCTGGTCTTACGTTTAGATTTTTAATCCATTTTGAGTTTATTTTTGTGTATGGTGTTAGAAAGTGTTCTAGTTTCATTCTTTTACAGGTGGTTGACCAGCTTTCCCAGCACCACTTGTTAAAGAGATTGTCTTTTCTCCATTGTATATTCTTGCCTCCTTTGTCAAAGATAAGGTGTCCATAGGTGCGTGGGTTTATCTCTTGGCTATTTTTTTCCAGTGATCTATATTTCTATCTTTGTGCCAGTACCATACTGTCTTGATGACTGTGGCTTTGTAGTAGAGCCTGAAGTCAGGCAGGTTGATTCCTCCAGTTCCATTCTTCTTCCTCAAGATTGCTTTGGCTATTCGAGGTTTCTTATATTTCCATACAAATTGTGAAATGATTTGTTCTAGTTCCGTCAAAAATACCACTGGTAGCTTGATAGGGATTGTATTGAATCTATAGATTGCTTTGGGTAGTATACTCATTTTCACTATATTAATTCTTCCAATCCATGAACACGGTATATTTCTCCATCTGTTTGTGTCCTCTTTGATTTCTTTCATCAGTGTTTTATAGTTTTCTATATATAAGTCTTTTGTTTCTTTAGGTAGATATATTCCTAAGTATTTTATTCTTTTTGTTGCAATGGTGAATGGTATTGTTTCCTTAATTTCTCTTTCTGTTTTCTCATTATTGGAGTATAGGAATGCAAGGGATTTCTGTGTGTTAATTTTATATCCTGCAACTTTACTATATTCATTGATTAGCTCTAGTAATTTTCTAGTAGAATCTTTAGGGTTTTCTATGTAGAGGATCATGTCATCTGCAAACAGTGAGAGTTTTACTTCTTCTCTTCCTATCTGGATTCCTTTTATTTCTTTTTCCGCTCTGATTGCTGTGGCCAAAACTTCCAAAACTATGTTGAATAGTAGTGGTAAAAGTGGGCATCCTTGCCTTGTTCCTGACTTGAGGGGAAATGCTTTCAATTTTTCACCATTGAGGATAATGTTTGCTGTGGGTTTGTCATGTATAGCTTTTATTATGTTGAGGTATGTTCCTTCTATTCCTGCTTTCTGGAGGGTTTTTTTTCATCATAAATGGATGTTGAATTTTGTCAAAGGCTTTTTCTGCATCTATTGAGATAATCATATGGTTTTTATCTTTCAATTTTGTTAATGTGGTGTATTACATTGATTGATTTGCGGATGTTAAAGAAACCTTGCATTCCTGGGATAAAGCCCACTTGGTCATGATGTATGATCTTTTTAATATGATGTTGGATTCTGTTTGCTAGAATTTTATTAAGGATTTTTGCATCTATGTTCATCAGTGATATTGGCCTGTAGTTTTCTTTGTCTGGTTTTGGAATTAGGGTGATGGTGGCCTCATAGAATGAGTTTGGAAGTTTACCATCTTCTGCAATTTTCTGGAAGAGTTTGAGTAGGATAGGTGTTAGCTCTTCTCTAAATTTTTGGTAGAATTCCGCTGTGAAGCCGTCTGGTCCTGGGCTTTTGTTTGCTGCGAGATTTCTGATTACAGTTTCGATTTCCGTGCTTGTGATGGGTCTGTTAAGATCTTCTATTTCTTCCTGGTTCAGTTTTGGAAAGTTATACTTTTCTAAGAATTTGTCCATTTCTTCCAAGTTGTCCATTTTATTGGCGTATAGCTGTTAGTAGTAGTCTCTTATGATCCTTTGTATTTCTGTGTAGTCTGTGGTGATCTCTCCATTTTCATTTCTAATTTTGTTGATCTGATTCTTCTCCCTTTGTTTGTTGATGAGTCTGGCTAATGGCTTGTCAATTTTGTTTATCTTCTCGAAAAACCAGCTTTCAGTTTTATTGATTTTTGCTATCGTCTCTTTTGTTTCTTTTGCATTTATTTCTGCCCTAATCTTTAAGATTTCTTTCCTTCTACTGACCCTGGGGTTCTTCATTTCTTCCTTCTCTAGTTGCTTTAGGTGTAGAGTTAGTTTATTTATTTGATTTTTTTCTTGTTTCTTGAGGTACGCCTGTATTGCTATGAACCTTCCCCTTAGCATTGCTTTTACAGTGTCCCATAGATTTGGGTTGTTGTGTTTTCATTTTCATTCGTTTCTATGCATAATTTGATTTCTTTTTTGATTTCTTCTGTGATTTGTTGGTTATTCAGAAGCGTGTTGTTTAGCCTCCATATGTTGGAATTTTTAATAGTTTTTTTTCCTGTAATTGAGGTCTAATCTTACTGCATTGTGGTCAGAGAAGATGGCTGGGATGATTTCAATTTTTTTGAATTTACCAAGGCTAGATTTATGGCCCAGGATGTGATCTATCCTGGAGAAAGTTCCATGTGCACTTGAGAAAAAGGTAAAATTGATTGTTTTGGGGTGGAAAGTCCTGTAAATATCAATTAAATCTAATTTGTCTATTGTATCATTTAAAGTTTGTGTTTCCTTGTTAATTTTCTGTTTAGTTGATCTATCCATATGTGTGAGTGGAGCATTAAAGTCTCCCACTATTATTGTGTTATTGTTAATTTCCCCTTTCATACTTGTTAGTATTTGTCTTATATATTGTGGTGCTCCTATGTTGGGTGCATATATATTTATAATTGTTACAGCTTCTTCTTGGATTGACCCTTTGATCATTATGTAGTGTCCTTCTTTGTCCCTTTTCACAGCCTTTATTTTAAAGTCTATTTTATCTGAAATGAGTATTGCGACTCCTGCTTTCTTTTGGTCTCCGTTTGCATGAAATATGTTTTTCCATCCCTTCACTTTCAGTCTATATGTGTCCCTAGTTTTGAGGTGGGTCTCTTGTAGACAGCATATATAGGGGTCTTGTTTTTGTATCCATTCAGCCAGCCTTTGTCTTTTGGTTGGGGCATTCAACCCATTTACATTTAAGGTAATTATTGATAAGTATGATCCCGTTGCCATTTACTTTGTTGTTTTGAGTTCGTGTTTAAACATCCTGTGTTTCCTGTTTAGAGAAGATCCTTTAGCATTTGTTGGAGAGCTGGTTTGGTGGTGCTGAATTCCCTCAGCTCTTGCTTGTCTGTAAAGCTTTTGAATTCTCCTTCATATCTGAATGAGATCCTTGCTGGGTACAGTAATCTGGGTTGTAGATTATTCTCTTTCATTACTTTAAGTATGTCCTGCCATTCCCTTCTAGCCTGAAGAGTTTCTATTGAAAGATCCGCTGTTATCCTTATGGGGATCCCCTTGTGTGTTATTTGTTGTTTTTCCCTTGCTGCTTTTAATATTTGTTCTTTGTGTTTGATCTTTGTTAATTTGATTAATATGTGTCTTGGGGTGTTTTGCCTTGGGTTTATCCTGTTTGGGACTCTCTGGGTTTCTTGGACTTCTGTGACTATTTCCTTCCTCATTTTAGGGAAATTTTCAACCATTATCTCCTCGAGTATTTTTTCATGGCCTTTCCTTTTATCTTCTTCTTCTGGGACTCCTATGATTCGAATGTTGTGGCGTTTCATATTGTCCCAGAGGTCCCTGAGGTTTTCCCCATTTCTTTTGATTCTTTTTTCTTTTTCCCTCTCTGCTTCATTTATTTCCATCATTCCATCTTCTACCTCACTTATCCTATCTTCTGCCTCCGTTATTCTACTGTTGGTTCCCTCCAGAGTGTCTTTTATCTCCTTTATTTCATTATTCATTATATATTGACTCCTTTTTATTTCTTCTAGGTCCTTGATAAACATTTCTTGCATCTTCTCAATCCTTGTCTCCAGGCTATTTATCTGTAACTCCATTTTGCTTTCAAGATTTTGGATCATTTTTATTATCATTATTCTAAATTCTTTTTCAGATAGATTCCCTATCTTCTCCTCTTTTGTTTGGTTTGGTGGGCATTTCTCATTTTCCTTTATTTGCTGAGTATTTCTCTGCCTTTTCATCTTGTTTAGATTGCTGCGTTAGGCGTGGCCTTTCTGTATTCTGGTAGTTTGAGGTTCCTCTTTATTGTGGAGGTTCCTCACTGTGGGTCGGGTTGAATGGGTGGGGTTGGACGGGTGGCTTGTCAAGGCTTCCTGGTTGGGGGAGCTTGTGTCGGTGTTCTGGTGGGTGGAGCTGGATTTCTTCTCTCTAGAGTCAATGGAGTGTCAAGTATTGAGTTTTGAGATGTCTATGGATTTGGTGTGCCTCTGGGCGGCCTGTATATTGATGCTCAGGGCTATGTTCCTGCGTTGCTGGAGAATTTGTGTGGTATGTCTTGCTCTGGAACTTATTGGCTCTTGGGTGGAGCTTGGTTTCAGTGTATATGTAGAGGCTATTGGATGATCTCTTATTAATTAATGTTTCCCCTGGCTTTCAGTCTTATTCTTGCAGTAGTCTCAAGACTTCTCCATCCATACAGCATCAATAATAAAACTTTTAGGTTAATGGTGAAAAGATTCTCCACAGGAGGGATACTCAGAAAGGTTCGCTGAGTTACATGGAGAGGTGAAGTGTGTGTGTGGCGGGGGTTGAGGTGACCAGGAGGGGAAGAGGGGGACTCAAACATGGAGAGAGCAGTCTAGCCAGTAAGCACTTCCCTCTGTGCTCTCCACAGTCTGGAACCCTCAGAGCGGTTCACAGAGATACATAGAGAGGGGGGAGGAAGGTAATAGAGGTGAGCATGAGTAGAAAGGGAAGAATCAAGAGGGGAGAGAGAGATCTGGGCAGTATTCTGTTCCCGAAGTGTTCTCTGGTACCCAGAACACCCTCAGAGATTCACAGAATTGGGTTGAGAAGAGAAGGAGGAGGGTGGGAGATAGAGGTTCCCTGGGGGAGAAGAAAGAGCGTCAATAGGGGGAGAGAGTAATCAAGCCAGTAATCACACTCCTGAGTAAAAATGGGTCCTAAAGATTGGGATCTTAAATGTACAAAATTGATATCAAATATGTAAAACAAAGATTAAAAATCTAGAGTAGAGGTTAGACTCTTATAAAACATACAATATAAAAAAAAGAAAAAAGGAAACAGTGTAAAAAGAAAAAAAAACAGTAAAACAGTAAAAAAAAGAAACAGTAAAAAAAAGTAAAACAGGAAAAAAACAGTAAAAAAAAAAAGAAAACACAAAAGGTATAAGATATATGTATGCAGTTTGCTTTAAAAATAGGGTTTTTTTTTTTGCAAGGTAATAGTGGGTTATGAAAATGAAAGTTAAAGGTGTAATAGAGGACTTAAAGAAAAAAGAAAGAAGAAAAAAGATTTTTAAAAAAATTTTAAAAAAATGATAATAGTAAAAATATATATCCCGGACTTTCTCTGTAGCTGTTGTGAGCAGTGTGGGGTCTGTTCAGTTTCAGATAGATCCTTGTTCCTGCTTATACTTTTCAAGATCTATAGGCTCCTTTCAATGCAGTCGGTGTTAACTACAGGGATTTTAATCTGTTGGCCTGTCACTTCCAACGCGCTTCCCTCTGTTTATTTGGCTTCTGTTTGGAGGTCTCTTCAGTATCTAATTTCCGCCCTGCAACAAGGGGGCAGAGGTGGTCTCTTTAGGTTCGCTTGCTCAGTCATGCTGTGGGGAGGGAGGAACACTGCAAACCTATATCACTGTCGTGTGTGTGGCGAGCTCGCAGTGTCTCGGCCGCACTGGGTTCGTCCCCGCTCACGGCGTGTGTGCTTTCCCCGTCTACCCTGCTCAGGCTTCAGGTTACTCGGCCGGGGAGTGGGTCCTGAGATGCATGCACTTCCCAGGTCTAAGCCGCTCAGGTTCAGGTTCCCGGGTACTCCACAAAGGTGCAGACTCGGTTGCGCCCCGTAGTTTGTGCCATTCCCGGTCGGAGCTGCTCAGGCGGCCAGGAGTTTGGCGAGCGCACTCTGCCCTGTTGGGGCGGTGCGGCTTATCACCTCCCTGGTCCCCGCCTCGGTTTACGGGCACGCCCGGCTCCGGTGTGCTTTGTGTCGGTTCTGGGGAGCTGGTCTCTGGCTGCGACCCTCCCGGCGGCTGTCGACCCTCCGGGATCTCAGGCAGTCTTTGCTTAGAAACTGGGAGCCTGTTTGCAGTTTGGTAGGGGGTGCCCTCTCTGGGGCCGAGTTTGCCCCTTTCCAGCTCTGGCTGGCCCCGCCTGACTGCTGTGTCCGGCGGGGGATGGGGCGGTCCGCAGCCGGCTAGCTCTCCTCTGGTATCGCTCAGTCCTTTGTTCTGTGAGCGGGCCGGCAGTGCCTTAGATTTGGGCTTTTCGCGGGATAGTTCTCTCTCTCTGGCTGTCCCACAGTTTAGGTTACTATCTCACGTTAGCTCCCTCAGATTGCTCTCAGGGCGTTCGGGCCCAGTCCTTACCCTAAGCAGTGCCGCCCGCTCCTCTCCGTTCAGCCCCCACTTGCTGGTGGCGGATGCGAGCATCTGGGGTTCTTTGCTGGGAGTTGCCTTTAGGCATGTAATCTGTGGGTTTTATTTATTTTTTCTCCCAGTTATGTTGCCCTCCGAGATTCGAAATCTTCCCCAAACCCACCGGTGAGAGGGTTTCCTGGTGCTTGGAAATTTCTCCTCTTTTACGACTCCCTCCCCAGGACGGGTCTCCATCCCTAACTCTTTTTGTCTCTCTTTTTATCTTTTATAATTTCTTCTACTTCCTTTTGAAGATAATGCGCTGTCTTTGTGGATGCCTGACGTCCTCTGCCAGCATTCAGAAGTAGTTTTGTGAAGTTTGCTCAGCGTTCAGATGTTCTTTCGGTAAATTTATGGAGGAGAGAGTGGTCTCCCCGTCCTATTCCTCCGCCATCTTAGTCCCGCTCCCTTTCTGGACTTTAATCAGGACTTGAGTCCCTGGAGCATTTAGTGGTGACTCCTTAGGGTCTTTTGGGTCCTGGTTGACACGCCACAAGCTTATATCCTGTTGGAATTGCCCAATGGCCATGGTATAAGACTGGAGGGTCTGAGCCTCTGGATCTAGGAAGAAGTCATTGACATAAACTAAAGGTCTCCCATACAGCATCTCATAAGGACTAAGACCAACCTGTTCCTTAGGGGCAACACAGTTACGGAAGAGAGCTATTAGTAAAGCCTCCTTCCATCCCAGGGAGGTCTTCTGGGTTATCTCTTTTACTGCTGATTTTAAGAATTGGTTGGCTCTTTCTCCTTTTCCTGAAGACTGAGGCCTCCAGGTACAATGGAGATAATAAGTAATGCCGAAAGCTTTAGAGATCCCTTGGGTGACCTTAGAAGTAAATGATGTCCCCTTGTCACTTTGTCATGACCTGGGCAGACCAAATCTCAGAATGATTTCATGGAACAGTTTTGTTTTTTTTTTTACCACCTCTTCAGCTTTCTCAGTCCAGTTGGGAAAGTCTTCAATCCATCCTGTGAATGTATCTATCATGACTAGTAGGTATTTATACCCTTGAGAAACTGGCATCTGGGTGAAGTCCATCTGCCAGTCCTCTCCTGGGTAGGCCTCATGTCATCGGACGGGCTGGGCCAGCTGGGGTCTTTGAGCAATCTTGATTCCAGCTTGTGCTTCTTCCAGCCCAGCATTTCTCATGATGTACTCTGCATATAAGTTAAATAAGCAGGGTGACAATATACAGCCTTGACGTACTCCTTTTCCTATTTGGAACCAGTCTGTTGTTCCATGTCCAGTTCTAATTGTTGCTTCCTGACCTGCATACAGGTTTCTCAAGAGGCAGGTCAGGTGGTCTGGTATTCCCATCTCTTTCAGAATTTTCCACAGTTTATTGTGATCCACACAGTCAAAGGCTTTGGTATAGTCAATAAAGCAGAAATAGATGCTTTTCTGGAACTCTCTTGCTTTTTTGATGATCCAGTGGATGTTGGCAATTTGATCTCTGGTTCCTCTGCCTTTTCTAAAACCAGCTTGAACATCTGGAAGTTCACGGTTCATGTATTGCTGAAGCCTGGCTTGGAGAATTTTAAACATTACTTTACTAGCGTGTGAGATGAGTGCAATTATGCGGTAGTTTGAGCATTCTTTGGCATTTCCTTTCTTTGGGATTGGAATGAAACTGACCTTTTCCAGTCCTGTGGCCACTGCTGAGTTTTCCAGATTTTAAGCTCAGCCAACTGGGCTGAAGTACCCGGTGACAAAGCCTCTATGGTCAAAACTGGAGACTACTGCATATCTGGCTCTTCTATTTTCCATCCAAGACAAAGCTGCTTCCATCAGTGTACCAGATTTCCTTACGATTATTCAGAAGATCTTCTGACAATCCCTCTTGGGGTTTTGTCCAGTGGTCCAAGATTTCTAGGCAAGAGTGAAAGGGGAGAGAGCCCTTGGGAGTAGGCAACAGGGTGGCTGGGTGAAGAATTTCACAAGGGGATATAGTGAGGCCTGGATTTTCCATCAGCGCTACTCAATATCTGAGGATTCTTTGATCAGACATCCATAAATGCCCTCTCCCATTTAGGAGTTGTTTCACTTGGTGACTGGTAAAAATAGTTTGTTTGCTCCCAAAAGAGAGTTTTAAAGCATCTTCTATCAGGACTGCAATAGCTGCAAGGTTTCAAAGGCAGGGAGATTTCTTCCCAATAAGGGAGGAGGAGAGTCAGGGACCACTAGAAACTGGTGGGGAAATATATGTCCATCCCAGCAACAAAGAAGTGCTTGGGTAGATCTTTTGTAGTTGTTTTTCCTGTAGCACCCAAAATGGTACATGTTTGGGAGGAGAAGGCTCCGGAGTAGGAGGTCAGGACAGAGTAGGTAGCCCTTGTGTCAACCAAGAAATTCTCGGACCTACCTGCCACATTCAGTTGCACCCTTGGTTCCAGCCGCATGATGCTTATCTGTGACAGGTGGGCTGGCTGGAGTGGGCTGCTTCAGTCCTGTTGAACCATTGTGAGGGAAGGCTTGGCGCTTGACCTTGAGGCTCTTGGGTCCCTAGGGCAGAGTGCTGCCCAGTGTCCCAGTTGATGGCATTTGTAGCAAGCCATTTTAGGAGACTTGTCACGGTTTGGACACTCTTTGGCCCAGAGCCCCACCCCCCACCCCCGTCTACAGAATAGGCATTTGCCTCGTGCCTTGTCCTTCAAGGACTCGGGGTCTGCATCTGGGCATGCCTTGTCTCTTTCCTTTTCTCCCTCTCCTGGGCCTTGGCCTCCCTCTCCTATTCTCTATTATAAAAGGTATTGGTGGCTGTCTGGACCATATCATCTAAAGAGGCAGCAGGGTCCTGCTGCTGTAGCTGTTGTAACTTTATCCTGATGTCCGATGCACATTGGGACAGTAATTTGTCCTTTAAAATCACCTGTCCCTCATAAGGGTCTAAGTCCAGATTGGTAAACTTTTGGAGGCCTCTTTTAGCCTTTCCAGAATGGCAATGGGGTTATCATTGGGCTCCTGAGTTATTGCTGAGACTGGGCACAGTCCCACAAGTAATAGGCTTCCTTCTATTTCTGCGGGTGGACTTCCGTAGGGGTGAGTCTTTCTGAAGCTTATCCTACCTACCCAGTACTGTTGCAACCTGAGAGCCAGGCATCCCTGGGTCAGGGTGCAGATCCCCAGGCAAGCTGAAGTGTGACAGCCTCCTGGAGATCGAATCCCCGGGCCGGTTGAGGCAAGTCGGTCTCCCAACAATTGGGTCCTTGCGCAGGTCAAGGCATGACGACCTCCTGGGACCCCTGGACTGATTGATCGCTGAGCAGGTTGAGGTATGACAACCTTTTGAGGACCAGATCCCTAGGCAGGTTGAGCCAGGTCAACCTCCTGGGACCCCCGGACTGGAGTCGGGCATTCACAAAGTCTCCAGCATGGCCAGTGCTGGGTAGGATTAAGAGGTTGTAATTTTAACTCATTGCCAGTTTGTTCACTGCAGATGGGAATAGATACAATGATGTAAAGCAATCCAAGCCTGTGCCCTGAGACTGGGAACCTGGTGAAACAGCCATAAGCCTTATCCTCTTACTGCTCTAACGGATTGTAAGTCACTGATTTCCTCCCCTAGTCCTCTATAAGAGCAGTTTAGGGTGTTTCCAATGGTAAACATTTCATTGTCATAGACCCACTTTAGGTAATAACAGAAGTAATGACAAAGAGGTGGGTTATCTGGCCCTGTTAGGGGCATTAAGAGTATTTTTAATAATAGGCAGGATGGAGCAATGTTACCTACAAGGGGGCAGGGTCCTGGTTGTAGGAGTTAGTCATTGGCTTAAGAACAAATAGGTAAGAGCAACAGACCAGATGTTCCAAAAAGGGAAGTGGAGATTTGATCCGGGGGTATGTTTGTAACTTTAGGAGAAGGATGGTAAGGCTTTGTGCCCAAATGGCCTTCAGGGCTAGCTCCCAAAGTGGCAAACATTATTCCTGGAAGCCCAATTGCCTTTGAAGGGATGCCAACAGATGGCCTGAATATCTAGAGGGATTGGATATTATACAGTATTTCCCTCCCAAGGGCCAGCTATTTTCTGGTTGTCCTGCCAGAAGTTTGTAGAGGCAACATTGTGGGCCTGAACGGGGCTCAGGAAAAGAACATGAAATAGGAGGAAAGGGGGCAGGGCACAACTTTTGAAAGAATGACATAGCACAAGGGCATAAAATAAACCAATTAAAATCAAGTGGGTCCAAGATGACAAGTCAAACTCAACTAAACCTTGATCCCCAATCTGCAAGCTAAATGACACACCCATGTGGCAGGACTGTTCCAAAGCACTGTCAAAAGACAGAGGAGAAGGTGGTTCCCCAATGGTTGGGATGATCCTCCCACTCATCAGCGTATGAATTTGCCCAGCTCACAAGAACTAGCCACACCATATTCCATGGCCCAGGCACTTGCCCTCCTCAATGGCCCACACCCTGAGGAGCGTGCTTCTCTCTGAATCCTAACAAATCCACCTCTTAGCTATCACTGTGTCTCTAGCTGAATTTTTGCAATGAGACATCAAGAGCCTGAGCTTCATTAGGTCTTGAAGCCAGGCATCATGGGTTTTGGCCGGGCTCAAGTCCCGGGAGAGAGGAGCTGAAGGACGGGAGGAAAAAGCAGTGGGAAAAACATGCCAAGGAATCACCTTCATAACCTGCTGGAAAATCTGCTAAATACCTGACTTGTGCTCACAGTTTTCATTGGCCTAATCATTGACTCAAAGAAGATTAAGGACAGAAGAACCCCCACCAGCTTGGGTAACAGCTACTAGAGCACAGAGGATAGTGAAGCCTTCAGGACACACTGAGGAGTAGCCTCTCCAGAGTCCCTCAGTTGCACCTGCTGCACTCGCCTGTTCATGGGGGGGTTCAAGGAAACAAGAAACGAGAGATTGTAAAGGAATTAAGATTTTGTTAGGTATATGTCCCTCCAGCCATAGGAGCGAGGACCTCCTACCTTAACCAGAGGTCTTCTGGAATATGAGACTGAGCCGTGTAAGCTTTCTCCTGAGTTTGCTTTTTGCTGTCCCAGTTTCCAGCCTGCTAGGCTTCTTGTCACTTCCCCTGCGCTGGGTTTTCTTCATGTTCAGCTCCCACCGTGGGAGCTTTTGCCAAGTTGGGCTCCTGCTATACTTGGCCTCCTCTTTGTGGGGCTGCGCCGAGGTTGTTTCAGCCAGGTTAAATCAGAGTCAAGGCACCATAGATGTCGGGGGAGTGTGTAATTTCCTCAGTTCTGTCTCATCACGACAAAAATTTGAAGCGACAGACCAGCATTACAGCCCTTGGACAGACTGTGTCACAACTCTCAGACAGATCAGTGTTACAATTCCGTGTTACAGCTCAGTTTTATTTAGAAAATAAAGGAAAATACATCCTCGAGGCACGAGGGCATGCCTACCCAAAAGATACAAAGAGAAAAGAGAGAGAGTCAGAGCGAGAGAGAGACCCCTGGCCCTTTGTCTCCTCTTTTTATGTTTTTTCTCCTCCCCCCTGGGCCTGCCCTGTGTAAACTGGGCTAGCCAGGAGTGCTGTTTGTTCTACCTGAGGTCCTCACTCTGGCCCTCGGATCTTCCTTTGTTCTATTTTCACAGGCTTTTCCCTTCCTTGTCTTTCAGCCACTGCCATTCTGGACTCCTTTTTCCTATTCTAACTACTTAACATGTCCATTGAGTCAGTGATGCCATCCAACCATCTTGTTCTCTGTCATACCCTTCTCATCCTCCTTGCAATCTTTCCCAGCATCAGGGTCTGTTCAATGAGTCAGCTCTTCACATCAGGTGACCAAAGTATTGAAGTTTCAGTTTCAACATCAGTGCTTCTAGTGAATATTCAGGATTGATTTCCTTTAGGAGTGACTGGTTTGATCTCCTTGCTGTCCAAAGGACTCTGAAGAGTCTTCTCCAACACCACAGCTCAAAGGCATCAATTCTTTGGCATTCAGCCTTCTTTATGGTCCAACTCTCACATTAGTATATGACTACTGGACTGGAAAAACCATAGCTTTAACTACTTTATATATGATAGTGTGAATATGTTATTTCCAATCCCCTTATTTATCCCTCCCCCAAGCTTTCCTCTTTAGTAACTGTGTTTGTTTTCTAAGTCTGTGCGTCTGTTTCTGTTTTCTAAGTAAGGTTCATTTGTATTATCTTTTCAGATTCCACATGTAAGTGATGTTATATGATAATTGTCTTTGTCTGAGTTATTTCCCTTAGTATGATGATCTCTATGTCCATCCATGTTGCTGTAAATAGCATTATTTCCTTCTTTTTTTATGGCTGAGTTGAGGTTCCATTGTATATATGTACCACATCTTCTTTATCCACTCCTTTGTTGATGGGCATTTAGGTTGCTTCTATGTGTTTGCTATTGTAAATAATGCTGCAGTGAACATTGGGGTGAATGTATCTTTTGAAATTACGATTTTCTCTGGATGTATGTCTGGGAGTGGGATTGCTAGATCATAAGATAGCTCTATTTTTTTTTTAAAGAGATCTCCATACTGTTCTCAATCATGGTTGGAAGAAACACTCTCAAACTCATTCAAAAAGGATTTTAAAGGCAAGCCAGGGCATTTGAACTGTATTCTAATGGCAATGGAAGGAGCCATTGAAGGATTTTAAGGCAGAAACTGAGATGATTAGATTTTCATTCTAGAAAGTTCAGTGGAAATTAGAGAGTTTAGAGCAGTTAGGAGATCATGACATTTGTCCCAATTATACCTCAAAGTACAGTGGAAGGGGAGTATTGATAGAGGGAACAAAGAGATGGATGGATTTTAAGAATGCTGAAAAAATGAGGCCTTGTTAGGACTTAGAAAGTGAATGTGAAACACAATTCACCAAGATGATAATCTGGTAACACTGTTAAAACATGCCATCAGCTAGGTGGCTGACACTGGCAATTCTGATCTTTGATCCTAAATGTCTCTTTTCTCAATCAGAAGTACAAAGAAAAGGAAATTAATTTTATTAGTCTTTTCTCCTTGCCTTTAAGTTTTCATGTGAAATAAATTTTGAATTGGCTCTGGATACATAATTTTTACCACTTTATTCCAGTTAATTTCCATGAATAAACAAATTAATTCTATCGCATTTCTTCATGTCAACTGCATTGGCTTGGTTCAGAGGTAATTGTTTGGTGCCATCTTTGCAGTCCAACATCACTGAGAATATTGGATTTGTAATTGTTAGCATGTTGTTAGCAGGAGGATACATTTTTATTATTTTTTTAACTTAAAGAACTCTCACTGATCTAATCTCCTTCATGTTTCCCACTTTCATTTAGAATTTTATTATGTCTACCATGCCATCCAACAAGCATCATTATGAATGAATAACTAATTAATTGGAACCATTTAAAATGAATGTTTGTGTAATTTCACTTCTATTTCATTGAGTCATTCAGGATATACTCTCTGCTTACTCTCAGCTTCTCCCTTAACACTCCATTGAATTCAACCCAACCCATGTTCCCCATTCTCAAAATACCTGCTTACATGCAGCCCTTGTGTATTATCTAATGTTTCCTCAGCAATAACCTCTTCTACCCTATCCTCATTTAGTTAATTATTATTTATTCTTCTTATCTTACCTGAGACATCTATTAAGAAAAGTTTCATGAGCACACATTGTACACATGGTTGCTATTTATGGAGAACATCTTTATACAGGCATATAAAGGATACAAAGTTGAGTAAAACAGTTTGGCTGTGACCATGTGGAATTAAAAATATAGTAGATAAGATTGACACTAATACAAACAGATGCAAGCAGACATGCGCATACATATGTTTGTATATATGTAGAGGATATACAGGAAGAGGTAGAAAAGAATTGTTTCTGTAGAAAGGAAATGGTGATAGGGTAACAGAACTGAAAAGAAAACTTTGGGAGAAGAAATTTCCTTTGAAATTATTTAAATATATACCCAAATACCTAGAGTTCCAGAATCAATTAATTAAAAAAAAATATATATATATATGGTAAGTGCTCTGAAGGGAGAGTACATATTGTGATTATAGAAGATACCAGGAAAACACAATTTATTTTGGAGAATTAACTTAGTCATCTGTGAAGGAATTACCTTTTTTGAAATGGAAAGAATGTTCCAGACATTCTTGACCTAAAGAATGGCCCATATCAGAAAAAATGCTGACCTTGCAAGAAAAGAAAGTTAGCAGTTTGAAAAGAAAGGAAAAGTTGGTGAAAGGTGAGCCTGGAGAGACTGAGAGGAGCTATGTCATACAGGAGCTTATAGATCATGTTATGGATTTCACCTTCTATTTTAAGAACAAATGGGATAGCATATAAATACTTCGATCAGAGAAAGAGCTAGATCTATTTTCCATTTCTGGAGAGTTTCCTGGATGCTCAGTAGAGAATGTATTGGAGAGAAAGCAAAGTTTAAGTAAGGAAGACTTTTAAGACAAAACAATGTTGTATTAGTACACAAGAGATGTGCCAGTGATAGGAAGTAGCATAAGTAAAAAGATTCAATAAATATTTTGGAGATATCCTAACTAGGATAAATAATGCATCTTATATCAATGATGACTAAGAGTTATAGCTAAGTATGATTCCAAAGATTCTTCACCCAGCATTTGAGAGGACAATAAATTTATTTACTCATATGAAGATTCATTTGAAAAGGCTACATAATGTATCCACCTATACAACATTTTGGAAAAGGAAAAACTATAAAGACAGATAAAGATCAATGGTTACCAGAGTTTCAGGAAGAAGGAGAGATAAATAGGTGGAACACAGGTGTTTTTTTTTTCTTCTTTTTTAGCATGTGAAACTATTCCATAAGATACTGTAATGGATACATGACATCACACATTGTATATAGACCTATACAACAGAAAGAGATAACCTTAATATAAACCATGGGCTTTACTTAATAATATATTAATATTGATTCACCAATTGTAACACATGTACTTCAGCAATGAAAAGTGATAATAAATAGGGACAACTTTGTGTGAGGATTATTTGAGAACTCTCCATGCTATCTATCTATTTTTCTGTAAACCTAAAACTTCTCCAAATATAAGGTCTGTTAATAATAATTAAGAAAATATAATGAAAGAACCCAGAGATTTAGTAGGAAAGACAGGAATGAGAAATATCATAGCCAAAAGAAATGAGTATTCCATGAAGGAATTAGTGATCAAATATGTCAAGTGCTGCTAAAAGTCTAAATGAGAGGAAGGGAAAAAATTCCACTGGGTTTTACAGTATGACATTTATTTGCAATTTTATCAAAAGTATTTTCAAAGGTATAAATGGAGGCAAAAGTCAGATCTACATGAAATAAACAGAAAATGGGTGCCATCAGAAAATTTAGGATTTATAACTTAAGAAATCAATTACTAAAATTACACTGTCTGTAATAAATGATATGTGGGGGAAATCCTTAAATATTTTTTTAAATTTTGGACCTGTTGGCAGCTAAAGATAAAGTTCCATAATATATAAAGTGTGTGTGTGCATTTTTAATGTATATTACATTATAAATATTATTCCAGAGACATCTTAAGACAGATTCAGTTTGACTAACAAGCTGGAAAATGTCTCTTATCACGCTACCTAGGTTTTTTAATCTGATTGAGATATTATTAACAATGCTTATAATGACCAACAAAGAAATCTCCCACATGGCTAATCATAAAACTATAGGTTCATTCATCCTTGTGTGTAAAAATGTACATGACACGTTTTCCTCCAATATATATGGGAACATTTACATAAATTTAACCATATTTAGTATCACTGTGGCAAATGGCAATAAATCTATGGCTATAGAATAAATTTAGCAAAACCTTTTTTTGAATAGTATCCACAACTTGATGCCTGTAAGAAAAAGTGTTAGGTGAACTGGATAATATTTAAGGTATAAAATACACATAAGGAGGGACTTCTGCTTCTGACCAAGATGGAACAACAGGAGAGAGATTTATCCTTTTATCAGAAACCACAAAGAGAAACAACATACATGAAGCAGTGTTTGAAACATTGATTATTATGCATTGAAGGCCAGTGTTTCCTAAGTGAGGAATTGTGGTCATGAGCTCTACAATTGCCCTAACTTTCTACCCAGAAAGAGATCGTAAAATGCATGGGGACATCTCCCTAGATTGAGAAGACAGATTTGGGAGCTTGCAGACGCTAAAGTGGCTACACTTCTGCAGACAGAGTGCTGGAGGAGAAAGGCATCTGCAGATGGAGAACCCTGGATACTGTCAGAGGCACCTGCTGTACTCTCCAGCAGAGCACTGGTAACACAGGCATATAAGGGGATTACCCAAGGGCCAGGAAAAGAACCTCTTGAAGGGTTAGAGGGAACAATCCTTAAAGTGCAAATAGGCTGAAAATAGTTCCTATTTCCACCATCCAGATTGGGAAATGTATAAATCATGAGATATTGGTAGGTTATTCAGAAGGATTTGCTTCCATTGTGGAAAAGAATTAACGCTAGCCAAAAGTGGTTCTTGTATTGCCATGATCAACCTGTTTCCAAGGAAATTTAATACTATACGGGGTGAAGCTTAAAAACATTTACAGGGATACAAAAATATCTAGCACCCCCAAAAATGAAAATTTCATGTTTCGGGGGGCATCCGATAAATTATCATACATGCAAAACTCAGAAAACTATAACCCACAGTGGGGAGAAATTTTAAAACAGCAAACCTAATGCTGAAAATTAACATATAATAGAGTTACTGTATCATTTAAATGATTACTGAAACTTTATTCCATATGTTTAAGAAAGTAAAGAAGATTAAACACGTTAAGATATGGAAGATACAAAAAAGATATACATCAAACTTCTAAAGATGAAAATTACCATGTCTTAGATGAAAAATACCCTTGAAAGACATTGAAAACATAGTAAGTGTTGCAAAAAAAAGATTAGTGATCTTGAAGATATAGCAATAGAAATGATCCAAAATGAAACATCAAGAGAAAAGGCTAAAAGTAAATTTGTAGTATGTGGGGACAGCTTTAAGCACCCTAATATATTTACAGTTGGAATCTTTGAATATAGAAAAGGAAAAGGGATACAAAAAATTTTTTTTAAGAAACAGGGGTTGACATTTTTCTAAATTTGAAGAAAACCCCACTCCAGTATTCTTGCCCAGAAAATTTCATGGGTGGAGGAGCCTGGCAGGCTACAGTTCATAGGGTCGCAAAGAGTCAGACATGACTGAGCAATTGAGCATACACACACATATGTGTATATAAATATATATTTACATATATGCACATACACATATACCTACAAATATATATATATTAATACAACTGATTCACTTTTCTGTATGGTAGAAATTAATACAACATTGTAAATCAACTATATTTCCATAAAACAAATGTTTTAAAAAAAACAAAATGATTCTTGACTACAAATGGCTTGCGAAGCTCTAATGTAAACATATAAAATTCACTTCGTGAAGTATTGGGAATAGGAATATTGAGAGATACACATAGTCATCTCCATGGCCACTGAAGTGCAAATACAATGAACAGTCTATGTGCTGTTAGAAAGGAACAGTGGCATCATATAAACATGTTACAAGCAGAACAAAGCAACCAGTGGTTTCAAATGTGAACCTCAGATTAAAATTACAAAGCTTAGCAGTTGAATTGCAGGCATTGATTTCTTATTAAGTTGCTTCATGCACAGGCAACTCTAGGTAGTGAGTTCCAGGGTTAGAAGAGCAACAGACCCTATTGATATTGCAGAGATCAGTCTATAGATGTGTCTCTATTCTTTATTTTCTTTCTTTTCTATTCACTCACCATTATTGTGTTCAAACACCACTGCAGAATTATACTTTTGTTGTACAAGTGTTGCTGGTTTGGCAACACGAATGTGTTTAGGGTCATGTCCTCACATCACTACTTTGAAAACTAGATTATCTTTTTATATTTTGCTTTTTATTGTTTCCCCCCAAATTAAGACACATAAGCTCTGAATGGCACACAAAGAAAAATGAGTGCTCCAAAGTTACTTATCACAGGGATGGGTTACTGAACTTGAACAGGCAGAATGGTGGCTGCCTGGTTCTGTCAGCTTTATTTTTCATTCTCTTCAGCAGTTATGTATTTCTTTCACAGTAGAAGAGAAACATCTCCCCTGCTGAGACCTCCATTTCAGGTACCACAATACTCATCTCTGTGTGTTTATGCCAGGTCAGCTGAATGCAGTGGAAAGATGAGAGTCTCAGTGACTAAGTCAATAATGCCAGGTTATTCCTTGTCAATAATGCCAGGTTACTCCTTGCTGGCCAGTGAAACATTTTTATTATTTTGTTAATGGAATAGTTATTCTCTCTCCCCCAAAATCAATTAAATACAACTGGAGTATAGATTGTATGTTTTCCTTTGACAGTAGATTAATTTAGCTGTAATTATTATTCTCTCTTAGGAATGGGAAGAGATCAGCTATTTTATTCTATTTGTCTTTTTATTTTTTAAATCAGTGCAAGAGACATAATAGTTTTTTAATTTAAAGTGATAGTCTCTTAACTTTTAATCCTCTTGTTTCTTCTCCTTTTATCAGATTATCAGAAGCATTCCAATGGGTAGTTTATTTTATATAATTTACAGTATAAAACACACTAGCAAATTTGGTGATCTCCCAGCTGTGCATATCTTTTTGAAGGAGTATGGGATTTGATACAGAATATTTCACATTGTTCACCTTTCATTTAACATGAGATTTGTTTTCTGCAACAAATAAGAAGTGTGAACAATAAGATACTTGATTTTATCCCATGTTTTCAAAAGCAGTATAGGGAATCAGGCAGATGGGGGTGCAGTGAGTTTTGTTTGTACATATTCTCAAACAGGTACTTCTTCAAAATACTTTTTAATATTAATACGCTGAAATTATCATTCTAAGAGCTACAATGAAAATATAGTTGATGCACTAACAAATATTGTTTTATATTTGATATTTGGCTGATTGATCTTCCTCTGAAAGCACTTCTCAGAAAAACTTAGCTGAGAAATTCACAGCAAGTTTTTAACAAATAGATGTCTGTACAGTAAGGCAAGCTTTGGTCTCAGTATTGAAATTCCTAAGGAGGATAACCTTTGGTTTTCTAGGTGTTTTGCTTAAGTGGGGTTAGACAAAGCAAATAGTGCAGTAATTATTTTCTTTATCTGGAGAAACACTTTTGTAAGTGACATTATGTCACCTTCAATTTTGTACTCACTGCTTTCTAAAGATAATTGTTTTTCCACTGTGGAGTGTAACTGGATATTAGATTTATGTTAAGAGTAAACACTGATTACCCATAAAATATCTGGGAAAGCCGACTCATTTAAAATGTCTTAAAGAGAACAAAAAGAGTTCTGAAGAGAAACAGAATTCTTAGACGTATCAAGCTTAATAGGTGCCTAGTAATAATATGGGTTCATTTATTCTTTTGGTCCTTAGAAGCCCATTCACTGTTTCACACCTATACAGTAGTGGTGAAAGTATTTGTCTAAGCACTGATCCCACTATATGAGGAAATAGGAGCATAAATTTAAATTGTACATTTACTAGTACAATGTTACCTCTTCTAACAATGTTCTCAGTGGACACAGGTTTGGTTTGAGGATCTGGGTAGATGAGATTTGGGGAATCATTACTGAGAGTCTGTGGTGAGTCATGTGGAGGTTGGAACTTACAAGAGAAGTTAAAATTTCCTTAGAATTAACTCTTCATTTTTAAATATTTAAACATAAGTTATTGAAGAATTGTTTTCTTACTAAAGATCAGTCTTTCTTTAATTTCTTCAAAAGGAGGCAGTCAGTGGTGAAGTTAATCCATAGTGGCAGATTTGGAGCTCAGAAAATTTTTTCTCTCACAAAAATAAGTTGTATACCCTGACTGATCTTTCAGATACATGAGAAGCTTAGAAATAATGTGAATTTAAAATAAAACATGTTTTATTACACCATTCAGGTCCTCTGTTGTAAGTAGCTCACTCTCTATTAGCCACTTCTCTCCTGTGTATAGAATGAATGATTCATTATAAATTATCAAGAGCTGACAGTTTCCCAATTAGGATTTTATCCCTTTTACTTCATGTTGACCTCTGACCATGAACATATTCCTTGTATTTAAGGAATGTGAAATATTTCTTCCCATTTATTAGCACTTTAAAATGAAAAGACCCTTTTGTTATTTTGTTAAAAGTACACACATATTTCTTTCTGAGTTGGTCAGCAGTACTAGAGACCATCCTCCATTGATGGAATTAATAATTAGTACTGGGTAAAATAAAACTGGATTAGATCAGTGAGAAGTATCATGAGGGTTTTTAAAAAGTAATATTAAGCATTATTTATCAACTTTGGGACTGTTGCATTTTGACCAAGGTAATTCGTTGTTTTCGGAGTCTGTCTTGTGCAGTAGGATGTTTAACAACATAGTTTCTGTCCTTTGCATGTTAGTAGTTGGGTCTACTATAGTTGTGACAACTAATAATTTTCCATGTGTTGGCGAATGTCCTCACAATAGACACAATTTCCCCTTTAGCCCATTATGAATCACTGGGTAAGAACCAATAAGAATAATAAAAATCGCTTCCCTAAGAATCTCAGTCTCTAAATAAAGGAAGAAGACCACTTCTTGATAGGTATGTGTAATGTATTTGGGTCGAACACATTTTTCCAACCACTGTTCTCCTAGACATTTCCCTATTTTTTCCAGATGTATTGTGAATTGTTTAGCACACACAGAACTGTGTTTTATAAACCAGTTCTATGGAATGGAACTGGTTTTAAATTGATAGGTTGGGATTGTAAATTTTCTAGTACTTCACTAAAATAGGGATTTAGTAGTTGTATAATGATTTGCATAGCCCATGTAATACTACATGCCTTTTGTCTTGACAATCTGGTGTACTAAATATGTAGAAACATTCATGTTCCCGTGATGATCCAAAGATGGTTGATATGGCATAGAAGAGGTTCTGCTAGTATCACCCTTGTGCTCTGTTTACCTTAATCAACTGCAGGAATGGAAGTAGGAGGTTCAGAATAAAGAGGATAGAAGCCTGGAATGTAAAATCTAGAAGGGTTATTAGAGACAGTAGTGAATTGTAACTGCTTTTGCCTCCTGAGCTTTCCTTCTTCCAACACTGAGCACCCCTATTCTGCTAATAGATCATCTCCTCATCACTCTCAGTCAGCATGCTGAAGGCAGATCCTCACGTTGTTCATTCCCAAGGGTGCACAGCATTGACCCCATTAGACTCTGTCATCTCCTTGGCTACTGAGATTGCTGCAGGTGCAGCCATATGCCTCAAGAAATTTTTAATGAAAAATAACTTCATGTCTTTTGTGGGATCATTTTGGAACAGAAGCTATCTTTCTAGTGGGATTCAAAAGACAGAAGGATGACATTTGGAGGGACTAGAATGCAAGGCAGAGAGATGGGACATATTCTTCATGAAATTATTGAAGGTTCTGGAGCCAACTGATTCTGAAAATAGCTGGACTTTTGGAGTTACTATTCAAAAAGTAATTAATTCCCTTTTGTAAGTAAAGCAATGCAAATTTGACTTATTATGTTGTTTGTAATCCAGAGTCTTAACTGATAAAAATATATATGTTCTCATCCCAATCATCACCCTTTATGGATGATGTGACTGAGTCCTAATAATTTTCTCAAGATCAGACTTCTGTAACCACAATCTTTTGTAACTGAAGTGGAATCTGTGCTTTAGCTTGGTTTGTTTCTTCACTGCTCACCTGCAAAGTGAATCAGCTTATTCTTTTGTTTACATAATACCCAGTGTGCATGCTCAGTATGTGCTTGGTCACTCAGTTGACTGAGCAACTCTTTGCAACCCCATGGACTGTACCCCACCAGGTTCCTCTGTCCATGGGATTTCCCAGGCAAGAATACTGGAGTGGGTGGCCATTTCCTTCTCCAAGGAATTTTCCTGACCAATAAATTGAACCTGCATCTCCTTGCATTGGCAGGTGGATTCTTTACCACTGAGCCACCTACCCAACAACTAGTGTTAATTATTTTCTGTTTAATAATTAATTAAATTGATGTAAAACCCTCTTGAAACTGTTGCCTGCATTGTTTGCCTATTGCTTCATTCAAAATGAATTTTTATGTTTTTCCATAAATATGCAAAATAGAGGCATATCCAAAGTCTATATTATTTATTCCAGATCTTCTTATTGACACATAATCTTAAATTCCATGATGATTATACTATTTATTGTGCTATTGAGATGGTTACTGTAATTCTAAGAGCTTTGTCAAGAACTATAGTCACATTCTTTTTCTTAAGTGATTCACAGGAAAATCTGTTATTTTTAACTTTTAAATTAATTGTATTTTCCATGCTATTTTTCCATGAGTACTATAAATCATAGAGCATACAAGAACATGTTTATCATTTTTCTTACAACAAATGCAAAGTACAATAACCTCAATATGTTTATACAGGTGTTAAATTCATCAACATTCATTCTATATGTCTGTATTCTAGCTTTCTCTTCTGTCCTCAAATTGAAGAATTTTAAATAAATTTCCACCAGTATCTTTTATTTTTCTGTATGCTGGTATGTAAGGCAATGATATATCTTGTCATTGAAGTTAGTTATAAAGTTAAACTTTTGGCTGCTGTAAGTTACTAACCATGACAGAAATGTGAAACACAGTTCCATATATAGAGAGAGGACTTATCCTCTATCTGTATATATCTGATACATGTATATACATGTGTATATATAAATATATGATAAAGTACTTATACTCAATGTATGTAAATAACACTTAAAACTCAACAATAAGAAAACAAACAACCCAATTTAAAAATGGTCAGAAGATCTGCAAAGATACCTCACTAAAGAAGATATTCAGATGTTATATGAAAACAAGTTCAATTCATATGAGCTTATTCTAATCAACTCAAAATTGTCTTATTAGAGAATTGCAAATTAAAATGGCAACAAACTACTGCTATCACTGTCCACCTGTTAGAATGGCTAAACAAAGAAAATCAAAATTATTAACCTGACTTTACCAAATGATGGCAGGAATGCAGAACAGCTAGAACTTGTATTCATTGCTGCTCAAAGGCTAAAATATACAGCCTCTTTGGAAGAGAGCTGGATAGTTTCTTATAAACATAGTTTTCTCATAA
The DNA here is from genome assembly GCF_054371585.1 of Giraffa tippelskirchi. Taxonomy (NCBI): domain Eukaryota; kingdom Metazoa; phylum Chordata; class Mammalia; order Artiodactyla; family Giraffidae; genus Giraffa; species Giraffa tippelskirchi. Next base: position 19,209,120 of record NC_137283.1, on the reverse strand, counting down.
AATCCAGTAATCATATTCCTAGTATTGACCAAATTGAGATAAAATTTTATACCCATACAAAAAACTGAACATAAATGTTTATAGCAATTTTATTTATAATTGCCAAGAACTGGGAGTAACCAATTTCTATAAAGAAATTGTGGTATATCTGTAAAATATATATCTAGATAAAAAGGAAATAAGACATCAAGTGCCAAAAAGACATTAAGGAAGCTTAAATGCATATTTATAAGCAAAAGAAGCCAGTCTGAAAAGGCTATAAACTAAGTGATTGCAACAATATAACACCTGGAAAAAGTAAAATTATGGAGACAGTGTAAGGATCATTGGTTGCCAGGAGTCTGGGGAGAGATGGAGAATGTGGGAAATCCTGGGAATTTTTAAGGCAATTGAATGATTCGGTACAATTCTATAATGGTACCTACAAGACATTATGAATTTGTCAAAATCTGTAAAACTGTACAACACGAAAAACAAACCTTAGCATAAACTGTAACCTTTAGTTAATACTAATGTATCCAAATACCTTCCTTATTGTAACAAATTTATCATGCTGCTATAGGTCTAACATAGCAGAGGAAACTACATGAGTGTGTCAAGTGGGTATTTGGGAATTCTGTAATATCCGCTCCATTTTTCTGTAAAGCTAAAACTGTTCTAAAAAATAAAGTCTAGTAATTTTTAAAAATGTCTCAAATATCTCTTAATATATGTGTATCATTTTGAGCAGTTCCATAACACTCAATAAAAGTTAACTTCTATTATTATGAATAATATTACTATTGAGATTAGTAGTAGTAATAGATATGTTAGCAAAGCTGTCTTCTCTGAAAAATGCTTTTTTCCTTTGCTGCATTTTGTAAATTCAGAAGTTGACAAGTAGACATAAGAAAATAACATATATTTTGACATGACAAATAACATAAGAAAATGTCATTCTTTACCCTAAAGAAAAATGTTTTCCTATATAATTAAATAAAATGGGAAAATTGCTTTCATGTTCTGATACATAAAGTGACAATTTCTATGAAATTTTATTGTAGCAATAACTTTGTACTACAACTACCAAGAATTATTTATTAAAAATCATATTGTTTTATGTTTTATATTTTCTCATATACTTAAAAAAATCAACAATGAAAACATCAGCTATGAATAACCTTTCTAAGAAATAATTTTTATTAAAATATTTTTCACCCCATGGACTTGGAAAAAATCTAGAATATAAAAGACTTTTTTCATTCACTTCTAATAAAATCCTAAAACAGCAACTGTCAGTTTTTTATAAATCATTTTTTATTTTGTATTTCTGGATCAAAATATGAATATAATTTCTTTATATTCAGCAATGCTTTGGGAGATGTATACTTTATTAAGTGGCAATAGAATTTTAATCCAATTTAGATACTTTGTTTCTGAACTTTGTTTTTTTCCTTTTTCTGCTTTAACATTGGGCAAAGTATACATTTTAAATAGAAGAATCCATCATATAAACAGTATTCTGTTGTACACCAAGAGGTTTTTTGCAACATATGTGGAACAGTTAATTTGAATGGTTTTATTAACTATTTTAAGGAGGATGCAACAGTCTAATTAGTTATTTGATGATAGGTAGTCCAGATATTTCACTGGTTAATTGGACATTTCATTGGTGTTCATATGATATAAACACTCTTCTTTAACAAGGAAAATTATTAACCTTAAAAAAAACTTATTTACTGCAGTGACAAAGAATAACTTACATTTTAGCTTTTCATAAATTTTTATACTGGACAGACTCAAAATACATTTTATCAACATACCCTAGAGGTCCTCCTTAAACGATATCTGTGATATATAAAAGCTGTTACAAAGATGACTTTTATTTTATAAGCTAAAATAATTTGACTGTGTCTGTAGGAAGGGAGGGGCATATTTGACATGCAACTTTTGGATACTATTGGTTTAATTTGTACTTCTACATTATTCTTCTAATATTGTACAACTCTTATACAATTCCAAACCACTTAACCTAAAAATTCATAAAGTGATTATCAAAAATCACAATAAGGCACCCAGATATAGTAGAAATTAAAAAACCAACAGTACAGTCTTATGTAACTCAACAATGTCAAAGCTTAGAGTATTAAACAAACATTTCTAGGCATAATTGGCATATAGATTTATTCCTATTCTAAGTTGGAAGGTTAAAGATTTTTCTAAAGTCTCCAGATTTATTCTTGTGGTGAAGTGATCTACATGGGCTCCCTATCTGACTAGCTATCTGGTCCTCCATAGAGTCTTGGAGAATTTAGTGTCGAAAATAACAGTGACAAGTTGGTAAATTGCAGACTCAATCATATAGATATAATTTCTGCAGAATGAAGGTTTTTCTTACTTTTTATATGAAAACTGGGTTAATGAACTATCTTGAAGAATCAAAATTTATAAAAACACTTATTTGAAACAAAGCAGAACAGTTTTCCTGTATGAAGACATGTGCTTTCCAAGTTTCTCCAGTTCAGTCAGATCTCCTTTGCATTGTGCTCTTCCTGGTGTGATACCTTTTGTTTAAATAAATCCTCCTCACTTTATTTCCTTCCAGCTTATCTGAGAAATAATTTATAATGTTGTATAATTTTAATGTGTATGGTGTGATGAATTGAAGACATATCAAATGGGAAATGATTCCACAATGAGAATAGTTAATACAGCCACCACTTCAGAGTTAATACCATTTGTGTGTGTGTATGTGGAAAGAAATTTTGAGATCTATTTTCTTACCGACTTTTAGATATAATATACGATGTTGTTAATTGTTGTCCTCACAGTGTACCTTGGATTCCTAAAATTTACTCATTTTATAAATGAAAGTTCCTATCCTTTGACTGCCTTCATCCATTTACCCTTACCCCTACATGAGGCAATTACCATTCTCCCATTATGTGACTTCTACGTTTTTGGATTTCACATATAATTGAGATCACATTTGCCTTCTATCTAAATTATTTCATTTAGCATAATTCCCTCACAGTCTGTCATGTTATTGCTAATAACAGTTCAGTTCAGTTCGGTTCAGTCGCTTAGTCACGTCTGACTCTTTGTGACCCCATGGACTGCAGCACGCCAGTCTTCCCTGTCCATCGCCAACTCCCAGAGCTTACTCAAAGTCATGTCCGTAGAGTCGGTGATGCCATTCAACCATCTCATCCTCTGTCGTCCCATTCTCCTTCCACCTTCAATCTTTCCTAGCATCAGGGTCTTTTCAAATGAGTCAGTTCTTTGCATCAGGTGGCCAAAGTATTGGAGTTTCAGCTTCAGCATCAGTCCTTCCAATGAAGATTCAGGACTGATTTCCAACTGTCACATCCATACAAGACTACTGGAAGAAACCATAGCCTTGGTGAGACAGTCCTTTGTTGGCAAAGTAATGTCTCTACTTTTTAATGTGCTCTCTAGGTTGGTCATATCTTTTATTTTTTGCTAATGGCAGAATTGTCTTTTCTTCTCATGATTGAACAACGTTCCAGTGTGTGTGTGTGTTTGTGTGTGTGTGTGTGTGTGTGTGCACGCACGCGTGCGTTTGCCATATCCTTTTTATCCATTTATTCATTGGCAAACACTTAAATTGTTTCCATGTCTTGACTTTTGTGAATAATGCTGCAGTGAACATGAGGGTGCAGGTCTATCTTTCAGACAGTTATTTCATCACTTTTGTATCTGTTATCCAGAAGTGGTACTGCTGGATCATCTCCTAGTTCTAATTTTAGTTTTGAGGAACCTGTTTTATATTCAGTAGTGGCTACACCAGTTTACATTTCCATCAGCAGTGCACAAGGAGTTCCTTTTCTCCACACTCTCAGCAGTATTTTTTTCTCTTATCTTCCTACTAATAGTCATTGTAACAGGTGTAAGATGCTATCTCACTGTAGTTTTAATTTGCATTTCTCTGATGATTAGTGTTGTTGAGCATCTTTTCATGTACCTATTGGCCATTTGTATATCTTCTTTGAAAAATTGCCTGTTCAGGTTCTTTTGTGTATGTATTTTTATTGAGATGTATATTTCATATATATTTGAATACTAACCCTTAATCAGAATATATAGTTTGCAGATATTTTCTCCTGTTTTGGAGGTTGCCTTTTTACTTTGCTTATTCTTTTGTGTGTATATGCTTTTAGTTTCATATAGTCTCCTTTGTTTATTTTTGCTTTTCTTGCTTGTATTTTTGGCATCATATTAAAAAAAAAAAAAAATCTTTGTGAAACCAATGTCAGAGATCTTTTCTCCTGTCTTTTTCAAAGAGTTTGATGGGTTTGAGTCTTGTATTTGTCCTTAATCTACTTTGAGTTAATTTTTTTCAAGCAGTGTAAGATAAACATGCATTTTCACAGTTTTGTGTAAGGATATCCTGTTTACCCAACAGTGTTTATTGAAAGTACTACCATTCTCCATTCAATGTTCTTGGCTTTCTTGTCAAATACTAGTTCACCGTATCAGCACACGCTTATTTTGGGTTCTCACTTCTGTTCCCTTCTTCTGTATCTGTTTTTATGTCATTTCCAACAAAACAGTGCTGTTCTAATTACTAAGGCTTTGTTGCATAGTTTGAAATTAGGAAATGTGGTATCTCCACCACTGTTTATCTCAAGCTTGCTTTGGCTATTCCAGGTCTTCTGTGATTTTATGTGAATTTTAGGATTGTTTTTTCTATTTCTGTGAAAAATGTCATTGGCATTCTGATAGGGGTTCCTTTGAACCTATAGGTCACTTTGAGTGGTACAGACATTTTAGTAATATTAATTCTTCCAGTCCATGGACATGGATATCTTTCCATTTATTTATGCGTTTGTCAGTTTCTTTCCTCAATGTCTTACAGTGTTTGGTGTACAGGTTTTTTTACCTGCTTTGTTAAATTTATCGTTAAGTATTTTATTGTTTTGGGCATCTTATGAACAGAATTGTTTTATTTCTTTTTCAGATAGTTTGTTAGTGTATGAAAATGCAACTGATTTATCTATATTGATTTTATAACTTGCTTATTTACTGAATTCATTGATGAGTTCTAACTTTCTTTAGTGAATTCTTCAAGTTTCTGTGTATAAGATCGTATCATCTGCAAACAGTAATAATTTTACTTCTCTTTCCTGGCTTTGGTGCCTTTTTTTTTTTTTTTTTTAATGTGAGTGCATATTGGCTAATGCATCCAGTATCATGCTTAATAAGAGTAGTGAAAATGGGACCTCATCTTTGTGATCTTAGAGGAAAAGTTTTCAACAACTGGTAAAAGCCAGTGGGTATGATGCTAGCTGGTGTTTGTCTTGAAAGTGGAAATGACAGTTGCTCAGTCATGTCCGACTCTTTGCGACCTCATGGACTACACAGTCCATGGAATTCTCCAGGTCAGAATACTGGAGTGGATAGCCATTCTCTTTTCCAGGGAATCTTCCCAACCCAGGGATCAAACCCAGGTCTCCCCCATTGCAGGCAAATTCTTTACCAGCTGAGCCACAAGGGAAGCCCAATAATACTGGAGTGGGTAGCCTATCCCTTCTGCAGTGGATCTTCCCGCCCCAGAGATCGAACTGGAGTCTCCTGCATTGCAGGTGGATTCTTTACCAACTGAGCTATCTTTGTTACATTATGTTTCTTCTATACTCAATACATTGAGAGTTTTTAATCATGAAAGCATGTTGAATTTTGTCATATACTTTTAATGTACTTATTTAGATGATCACATGATTTTATTATTGTTACTACTGTTAGGTAATTACATACAATCTATGAGTTTAGGGTCGGTCACGTATAAGAGAATTTTAGAAGAAAGTCTTAGTTTGTGGTGGTATTCTGAACAAGTGTTGATTTTTACTTTGATAAAAATGCTATCTGTATTATAGCTTCATAAAATCTTTTGGCAAACATGTCAGGAAAAAGTTGCTTTATAGGTACTTAGAGCACAATAAATTTCAAAAGTCTGAAAAAATTATAAGCGGTACTATAAAACAATGAATGCCCAATAAAAATTTAAAGGGAGAAATACATATTTTTGTTCTATAACAAATGCAAGTATCATATGAAAATTGTCAAGTTTTGATTATTGAAAACTATAAGTGAAAAGTGATTTTAAAGATGGATATAGAATATTATGAAATCTCATCATCCCTGAGGCCACATCATTAAAGTTTCAAGAAACCACTGGGATAATGTGGTACATAGAAAGGTCCTACTGCTCTGTTGCTTGAGGGGAAAAAAATCTTTTTGAAAAGGTAGTGGAAAAATATAAGCAATGAACACAATTATTTGACTGTGAAAAATAGAACACAAATGATTTAACAATAGGGCCATTATGCTAACCTCATTTTCCATAGATCATAAGTTGGTTAGAGCAGCAGCCAGGGGTGCCTATGGTAGTCATTATCCAAATTTTTGGACTCTAATGACCCAGTCTAGTTTTTTAATATCAAGTTGTTTCATAGATATCTTTTGATTGTAATCATTCATTTTAAAAGAGAGTTTAAATCATTATTATAAAAATTAGACACATAAGCCGAATATATGACTTATTTTTCTTATAGATCTTATTTGGTAGGTGAGCAGATTCACAATCTACTTGCTCTAATTTGACAAGCCACTAGGAGTATGTGGCTGAGGGGTTGGCAGTCACTGCTGTAGAGGAAAGGATCAAGTAACTTAGCAGGAAGAAAACTGTTTGTGAGGCAGCATCATTCTCAGCACGGAGCAAGTGACTTAGATCGAGATTATAGGTTTTGGTTTCTAATATTTAAATATATTTTTCATTAATTTTCTGGGGTACTACACCAGTCCAGCAGAGTAGAACTATTTTTGAAAAAAGAACCAGTCTATTGCTTTGGTGTCAGAGTGAATCGTAATCTAAAAGGAAGTATTATTCTATAAATTAGAATACTGACTATACAGGGTAAAACTCTTTTTCTCTTTCTGTCTTTTCTGCCTTCATTCTCTGATTCTCTCTTGGATTCTAGGATTAAATATACATTTTTATCAGCCTTTTGTAGTATGTGAGGAGAAGATAAATATTTGTTTTGCAAATTCATTTAACCTATGTAGCCATTACTCCACTGAACAGGCCCTTCAACACAAAAATATATCTATGCAGAATATTTTATTTTTCACCAATTTTGATTCTTCCTTATAGTAAACTTTTTATAAATTACATCATTTTTTAAGTGGTTTTTTAGATATTAAGGTTTAGGCTTCTTTAGGCTTCAATAATGTCCCCAAATGTAAGTTGAAGTATCTTTGAGAAAATAGGTATTTATTTCAGAGGAACTATTCTGAAACTATGAACATGCAAGTGAATGTGTGTGTGTGTGTGTGTGTGTGTGTGTGTGTGTGTGTGTGTATGCCTGGCCATGATTTAATAGTCAACGGATTTATAATAGAAATGAAAGCAAATTCTAGAGGGAGATAGGAAGTGATGGACCAAAGAAAGATTGTTATTCTCTTTCTGGAGAGTGAAGCCTTTTGACTCATAAGATTAAGCATGAGAAGGAATGACTCTTCATGAGGCTCCAGTCTTTCAGATGTCAGGTTTAATCTTGCTCTCCCCAGCAACCTGCTCCCTTCAGTTGGATGATTGTACACTTTAAAAATGATACCTACAATTTAAACAACATTAAAAAATGTTGTCTTGCTTTTCTATCTTGAATTAAGCAAAAACCATGGCCTTTAGTAACCTAAGCATCACTTTATCTCTTATATAAATTCAAATAAATTATGTGATTTTTCATAAGGCAGGAAAAAAAAAGCAGGACAAAACCAAAATAAAACCTAAGATCGTTGCTTTTCTCATTTTTTTTTCTGAATATATTGCTGGAAAAATTACTATCCAAAATAAGTCGTATCTTGGATTTCATGGAGCTCTTTAGTGTTGGCTTTGTATGGCAAAACAAATACAATATTGTAAAGTTAAAAAATAGAAAATAAACTAATTTAAAAAAAAAGAAAATTGTTTTTACAGTGTTGTTGAACTTCATTTTTTTCCATCAATAAATCCATATTATGTGTATACAATGAAAGTTAACAGGGTAAGAGTCACAGATATAAAGTTGAATGGAGCTTATATCACACATCATGTGATTTGGGGGCAAGTGTTAAAAAGTCTTTGAGCTTCAGTTTTCTCATCTATAAAATGAGGGTTAAAGTCTGCCCCTGGTATTTCACATTGAGAGAATCAATTCGGAAAACACTTTGTTGGCTATAAAAGCACTGTCAAAGAAAAACTATTCATGGCATTATAACTGTGGTAAGATGTACAAAGTGCTATGGATTCCGAAGATATGTAAAGCATGATCCCTGCCTATCCAGAAATGTACAGGCCAGTGAGTACTGGCAGTAGTAGTTTGTGCATGCTCAGTCAAGTTCTACTTGTTACCTCATGGACTGTAGCTCACTGGACCCCTCTGTCCATGGAATTCCCCAGGCATGAATACTGGAGTGGGTTGCCCTTCCCTTCTCCAGGGGATCTTCCCAGCCCAGGGATCAAACCTGAGTCTCTAGCGTCACCTGCATTGGCAGGTGGATTCTTTACCGCTGTGCTGCCTAGGGAGGCCACAGGCCAGTGAGAGAGGTACCTAAATAATCACAAAGCCATGCTGTATATGATGCACATCAGATGACCAGTTGAGGTGATTATTGAAGTAAAGACCTTCGGAGGAAAACATTGCTTCTGTTTGGGAAGCTTGTGACAGCTTTACTAAAGATGTAGATTTTAAACCACACCAAGGCTGTCAACAAATATTGAGAACTTACTGTGTCCTCACAGTCCTTATCCCTTATACCTTAAACACTTTCTAAGAACTTTACAGGGGTTGCCTCATTTCATTATTTAAACTATAATGAGGCTAGCACTATTTTTATCTCCATGTTACAAACAGAAAGCTGCGATTCAGGGAGGTGAAGTGACTCGCCGTAGAGGCATCGTTATTAAGTAAGTGTGCACAGTGTGAGGCCAGGTGTGTGTGCCTCCAAGTGTCATGATTCCAGTCATCGTGACCAGGTGATAGTGAACTCCAGTTGGTGCTTTGAAAGGCTCAGAAAGATAGTCATCTCCATCTCAGTTTTCCTGTCTTCCACGTATACAATCCATCATCTTTCTCTGTATCTTTACAGATTCTCTCACATAAAAAGCTGGCTCTTGATTTTGATTTTGGCCGTGTGGCTTCCTTGGTTCAATAGCAGTGGGACAGACATGTACTCCTTCTGAGTCTAGGCATCAAAAAGTCTTGCAGGTTTCTATTTTCTCTCTTGTGCTTCTGCCACTGCCATGAGGAGGACTGCCTGGGCTGTCCCACTGGTCCTGTGGAGATGAGAGATGTGCAGAGCAGACCTGCCCCACAACCAAGCCAATGCTGAAACAGAACCCTCAGCCAACCCTCAGATGCATGAGTGAGCCTGGCTAAGATCATTCAACCAGTATATCCATGAGCTGTGATAATAAATGGCTTTTAAATCATTGATTTTGAGATAGTGTGTTAGGCAGCAATAGCTAACCAAGGTGTGTGTATGTGTGTGTGTGTGTGTGTGTGTGTGCAGCTAACTAATGTGCATTTATACATATATATGTAATTTTATGTATATAATATGTAATTATATATTTTATATAATATGTAATTACACATCTTACATATATTTTAAATATATAATAAATTTGAGTGAGTGAAGTACACTCAGTTGTGTCCGACTCTTTGCGACCGCATGAACCATACAGTCCATGGAATTCTCCAGGTCAGAATACTGGAGTGGGTAGCCTTTCCCTTCTCCAGGGGAATCTTCCTGACCCAGGGATTGAACCCAGATCTCCTGCATTATGAACAGATTCTTTACCAGCTGAGCCATAAGGTAAACCTAAGAATACAGGAGTATGTAGCCTATCCCTTCTCCAGGGGATCTTCCTGACCCAGGAAACAAACCGGGGTCTCCGGCATTGCAGGCAGATTTTTTACCAACTGAGCTATGAGGGAAGCCCATATAATAAATATATAGATTTAATTTTTATATGATAAAAATATTCATTCATTTTAAATTGGAGAGAGCAAAAATATGTATTAAGAAGAGAAAAAATAAACCACCAAATCCCACCACTGTGATAAAACATTACATGTAATACCATTTTCTGTATGTGAGGCATTCTTCAGAGAAAATTACATGCATTAAATAATTTAATATTCAAACAGCCTAGTACAGATTATTAGCTAGATTTTAACTGTGGGAAAATTGGATCACAAAAGGTCTTAGTAACACAGTCAGTATGGTTCAAAACTCAGAATCAAATCCAGAAAGGGTGGCCCCAGCCGAAGTGTCTCCAAGCCCTCCATCACATGTGTTCTAGAACCCGCAAGCGTGGGTATGCAAAAATGAACTGCATTTCAGAGAGAGACAGCAAAAGGACTAAAGCAGGGCTAGAACTGAGAGAGCCAGTTGGTTGTGCAGAGAAGAAAGGATTTACCACTTTGGCCGGGGGCAAGCTGATGAACTCATCCAGTCACCTCTGGGAAAGGATGATCTAGCTATTAAAAGTAAATATAATTTTGCAGTTTAATTGTCATTTCACTTTTGCTCAGTGTTTCAGCTTCTTTAAGCCCAGGGATTTGAAAATGAAGCTTGTTTTCAATTGAAAAATTAAAAGATGACAATAGCACTGTCCCTGGTGGCTAAGATAAATACAACTTGGAAGGACAACTGTGGAACTGGAGACACATGTACATTTGAGTATTCATGCATTTCCCCACACAGCTTGCGTTAAGATTTGCTTATGTTGGCTAGAAGCGGTTCAGAAACAGCCTATCCTGCTGGCGGCAAAATTACATGTTCAGTTCAGTTCACTTCACTTCAGTCACTCAGTCGTGTCCGACTGTTTGCGACCGCATGAATCTCAGCACGCCAGGCCTCCCTGTCCATCACCAACTCCTGGAGTTTACCCAAACCCATGTCCATCGAGTCGGTGATGCCATCCAACCATCTCATCCTCTGTCGTCCCCTTCTCCTCCTGCCCCCAATCCTTCCCAGCCTCAGGGTCTTTTCCAATGAGTCAACTCTACACATGAGGTGGCCAAAGTAGTGGAGTTTCAGCTTTAACATCAGCCCTTCCAATGAACACCCAGGACTTATCTCCTTTAGGATGGACATGTTGGAACTCCTTTCAGTCCAAGGGACTCTCAAGAGTCTTCTCCAACACCACAGTTCAAAAGCATCAATTCTTCTGCACTCAGCTTTCTTCATTGTCCAAATCTCACATCCATACATGACCACTGGAAAAACCATAGCCTTGACTAGACAGACTTTTGTTGGCAAAGTAATGTGCCTGCTTTTAAATATGCTATCTAGGTTGGTCATAACCTTCCTTGCAAGGAGTAAGTGTCTTTTAATTTCATGGCTGCAATCACCATCAGCAGTGATTTTGGAGCCCAAAAAAATAAAGTCTGACACTGTTTCCACTGTTTCCCCATCTATTTCCCATGAAGTGATGGGACCAGATGCCATGATCTTAGTTTTCTGAATGTTGAGCTTTAAGCCAACTTTTTCACTCTCCTCTTTCATTTTCATCAAGAGGCTCTTTAGTTCTTCTTCACTTTCTGCCATAAGGGTGGTGTCATCTGCACATCTGAGGTTATTGATATTTCTCCCAGCAATCTTGATTCCAGCTTGTGCTTCTTCCAGCCCAGCATTTCTCATGATGTACTCTGCATATAAGTTAAATAAGCAGGGTGACAATATACAGCCTTGATGTACTCCTTTTCCTATTTGGAACCAGTCTGTTGTTCCATGTCCAGTTCTAACTGTTTCTTCCTGACCTGCATGCAGGTTTCTCAAGAGACAGGTCAGATGGCCTGGTATTCCCATCTCTTTCAGAATTTTCCACAGTTTATTGTGATCCACACTGTCAAAGGCTTTGGCGTAGTCAATAAAGCAGAAATAGATGTTTTTCTGGAACTCTCTTGCTTTTTTGATGATCCAGTGGATGTTGTCAATTTGATCTCTGGTTCCTCTGCCTTTTCTAAAACCAGCTTGAACATCTGGGAGTTCACGGTTCACGTACTGCTGAAGCCTGGCTTGGAGAATTTTGAGCATTACTTTACTAGCATGTGAGATGAGTGCAATTGTGCGGTAGTTTGAGCATTCTTTGGCATTGCCTTTCTTTGGGATTGGAATGAAAACTGACCTTTTCCAGTCCTGTGGCCACTGCTGAGTTTTCCAGATTTGCTGGCATATCAAGTGCAACACTTTCACAGCATCATCTTTGAGGATTTGAAATAGCTCAACTGGAATTCCATCACCTCCACTAGCTTTGTTCATAGTGATGCTTTCTAAGGCCCACTTGACTTCACATTCCAGGAAGTCTGGCTCTAGGTGAGTGATCACACCATTGTTATTATCTGGGTCGTGAAGATCTTTTTTGTACAGTTTTTCTGTGTATTCTTGCCACCTCTTCTTAATATCTTCTGCTTCTGTTAGGTCCATACCATTTCTGTCCTTTATCAAGCCCACCTTTGCATGAAATGTTCCCTTGGTATCTCTAATTTTCTTGAAGAGATCTCTAGTCTTTTCCAATCTGTTGTTTTCCTCTATTTCTTTGCATTGATCGCTGAGGAAGGCTTTCTTATCTCTCCTTGCTATTCTTTGGAACTCTGCATTCAGATGGGAATATCTTTCCTTTTCTCCTTTGCTTTTTGCTTCTCTTCTTTTCCCAGCTATTTGTAAGCCCTCCTCAGATAGCCATTTTGCTTTTTTGCATTTCTTTTCCATGGGGATGGTCTTGATCCTTGTCTCCTGTACAATGTCACGAACCTCTGTCCATAGTTCATCAGGCACTCTGTCTATCAGATCTAGTCCCTTAAATCTATTTGTCACTTCCACTGTATAATCATAAGGGATTTGATTTAGGTCATACCTGAATGGTCTAGTGGTTTTCCCTACTTTCTTCAATTTAAGTCTGAATTTGGCAGTAAGGAGTTCATCATCCGAGCCACAGTCTGCTCCCGGTCTTGTTTTTGCTGACTGTATAGAGCTTTTCCATCTTTGGCTGCAAAGAATATAATCAATCTGATTTCGATGTTGACCATCTGGTGATGTCCATGTGTAGAGTCTTCTCTTGTGTTGTTGGAAGATGGTGTTTGCTATGACCAGTGTGTTCTCTTGGCAAATCTCTATTAGCACTTGCCCTGCTTCATTCTGTACTCCAAGGCCAAATTTGCCTGTTATGCCAGGTGTTTTCTAACGTCCTACTTTTGCATTCCAGTCCCCTATAATGAAAAGGACATCCTTTTTGGGTGTTAGTTCTAAAAGGTCTTGTGAGTCTTCATAGAACTGTTCAAGTTCAGCTTCTTCAGCGTTACTGGTTGGGGAATAGACTTGGATTACCGTGATATTGAATGGTTTGCCTTGGAAATGAACAGGGATCATTCTGTTGTTTTTGAGATTGCATCCAATTATTTGTTAGGACAGCATCTCATTCCTGACACTCCTCTGAGAGTGAAGTATTTGAATGTTCTGTCCTGTGTTACATTGCTGTGAGCAGGGCAAAGGCAAGCAGCAAGGATCTAGTTTCTGGGTGACTATCATGTGTAATGTGGAAGAGTAATTCACTACCACTCACAAGTTTCCCTAATGGCTGTATTCTCCTCAGCTTCCCTGTGCAGTGGACTATTATCATTTTGTAAAAAAAAGGAGCAGACTCTTTATGCTTTAAAGCTATGCCTTGCTCTTTTGAGCTACTCAAGGATGATCATGGTCATCCTAATATAAGATAGCTTTTCATTGTCCCTCCTGGGTCTCATGCAGGCTAGCACATATCTTCAAATATAAAAATTAACATTAAAAAAAAAGTTATCTTCTGAAAATTGCCAGAGGGAAAAGAGGCAGCTGTCTGCATCCAGACTTGGCTTTAACTTCTACTTCTCACCTAATCACTTTTGGCAGCTTGTCTCCTAAGTGAAAGTAAGATCTATGTGTGAACACTTAGGCTGGCTTTCCACCTAACATCACAGTCTCTAGAACTTAACCAATTGTCCCCCACCAAGGCCCACAGGCAGTCATATGGAATCAATCGTTATGGTATGGCTATTCTGGAATTTCTCATCTGGGAACCTCAGAGTTCCATTTTCAAGCATGGTCCACCTGTCACACACTACCACTCAGAGACAGGCTCCCTGTAATATTTAAAAATATGAATTCAACGAACAGTTATGAAATACCTACTCCGGGGTGAACAGTTTTCTAGCTTTTTGTAAGATGTCAGGTTGAGTTGAGATCTCAGATGTACCAGCCATATTACATACACCACAGTCATTATGATGGGACCACAGACTACAGGAGGCCATGATATTAGAGTGTTGCATCTTAAAGTGTGACGTGCAGTATTAGCATCATTAGGAGATATTTAGAAATGCCACTGAATGAATCAGCATCTTCAGGTGATTAGCCAGATTCCTAGGTGATACATGTACACATTAAAGCTTGAAAATGCTGCTTTAGAACAGCATTTCTCCAACTTTGCTTATATCAGGATCACCTGGAGGCTTTTAAAAATTGTGACATCTTAGGCTGTTCTTAAGTGCTATTAAATCAGACTCTCTGTGAGTGGGTCCCAACCTCAGTATTTACTTCTAACTCCCTCTTCCACATGTTGATTCCACTATTTGATGCTGCTAACTCTGAATGCCAGTCATCTTGCAGGGAACTTCCTAGTTAGAATATACATCTATTTTCCAGAAATACATAATATTCAGTTAAAGATACTGTCATGTCTCCAGGCAACAAATCACCCCATTTCCTTGCTAATACTCAGAAAGTTTTCTGATGTCTTATTTTCCAGGAATTAGAGGTCTACAGGCTGCACACTCTTAGATTGTCAATCTTCTAATCCAGGATTGGCTTAAGCCAGTCCTAGTAGTTTCATTCCTTTCATAATGACTGGCTTAAAAATGGGCACATGGTGTTTTCTGGCCAAGATGAAGGAAGGCATATGGTTTCAAGACCTCTGGGAGAGCTTTCCTGACTCTTTAAGAGGAGCAGCAGAAAGGGCTGTATTCTTTGCTTTTGCAGCCTTTAAAACGTCCATGTATGATACCTGAAACCACTACAGATAGCTGATAACCTTGGGCACACTCGATGGGAGAGAGATTTAGGGCAGAAAAGTCGAAAAGAAACTGTTATAATCAACCAGCTGAATTAACCAACCCTAATAACTACCTCTGATCTCTTATCCAAAATACTAAATTTTCTTATAAGACATTTTTAGTTGACCCATCTCTTACTCTTGACTTAAAGTATCCTAGTATATAATCTTTATCTCATAGATAGGGAATAATAATATACAGTAAGCAAAATCCTATGATAACAACTCGAATCATAGACCTTGATATGGAAAAGGACCCCAAACACCATCTGCTCCAACTGCTCAAGTAGTCTCTGGAGAGCACTGAAATATGTATAGCCTCCAGTAGAAGCGTAACAGAAAATTAAGAAAACTTGCTGATTCGATGTTTTTACAAGTCCTCTTCTCATTTTCTATCTCTGACTTGATGGATGAGGAACATGCAGAAATAGATTATTTCTGCCTGAAGTAGCACAAAATGCACTGCCCAAAGACACATATTCTTATGTGCAAGGCATGTATGTGTCTGAGAAGAGCATTACTTGTTGAAAATGGTACTTGATGAAAATGGAAGAACAGCGAGAGGTCCATGAGAAGTTATCCTTGAGTTTTCCTTTTGCTGATAGTCCTTTATGTGAAATCCAAGTATAGACTCACACTTCAGAGAACCTAGTAAATTTCAATTTAACAATATTGAGACACTTTCCAATTGCATGCAATTAAATTTTTTAAAAAGTGCTCTCAATCTGCTTCCAAGGTTACTTGTGATCATGTCTCATGAGGGCAGATAGTTTGGTCTGTTTCATTCACTGCAGTATCCCCAGTGCCTATAATATTATCTGACATACAGTCAGCACTTGACAAATATTAGTTGACAACATGAATGAATGAATAACTTTCCTAGTTGGTACTGGATCTCCATTTCTAGCTTAGTTAGCAACCTAAGAGTACATGCTTAATAATTGTTATAATTTATGGAAGTCTTTATTGCAAGGTTCTTCCTGTCTTTGGACAGTTTGCCCTACCTTCATAACTCAGTTTTAAGAGAATTCAGAGGTATTTGGGTTATCTAAGAAATGGAGTGAATTTAATATGAATAAGAGAGAAAAAAGATTTTGATTTTAGGGAATTGGCTCACACAGTTGTAGGAGATAAGAAGTTCAAACTCTGTAGGGCAAGGATGGAAATTCATGCAAGAACTGATGGTGTACAGTCTTGAATCTTGAAAGCTCAAATCTCAGGCAGGATTTCTATGTTGCAGTCTTAAGACAGAGTTCCTTCTTTTTCCAGAAACCTAACTCTTTGTTCCTAAGGCCTTTAGCTGTTGGGATGAAACTCATATTATGAAAGGTAACCTGCTTTAAACTTACCTGTAGATGTGGGTCATATCTAGAAAATACCTTTACAGGAGCATTTAGTGTTTGACCAAACAACTGGGCACTGTAGCCTAGTCAAGTTGACACATGTCAGTAAAATTATCCATCACAGGGCTATTGTTTTTCCTTTTTACACTAATGGGAGAATAAGTAAAATTGCTCTCATTAAGTAGATATTTGCAGTCTGGCTTTATTAAAGCTTATACAGTTACCGAGTAGACTATAACCTCCTTTCATCCTTCCATCAAGTCATAATCAGCCTGTTTGCTTTTGGTCTTCCTCTGACATTTAGATTTCTAGTCCCAGTAGAGGCATTAAAGGTTTGCAGATGTCAAGCAGAAGAAAAGTTAAGAAATAGGTCTTCATCACACCCTCCTGACTCAAATAGGAAACAAAGTGGCTTGCCAGGCTCATTTCTGAGAGGGTGCAATAGACAAGAAGGAATATTTCCAGCTGCCCTAGTCAAAATAAGCCCACAGTGTCAGCTTTGCAGGCTTCCTCTGATTATTCCAATTCCTGGAATACACCAGGAATTGCCAGTGCTCAGACACGACTGAGCACCTGAACTGAACTGAACTGAAACACCTTGCCCAAAGGAGAAAAATCTCCTTAAGAAAGAAAGTGGGTTGAAGGTTGGGGAGTAAATGACAAGCTCATAGCATTAGAATGGATGAAACATTTGCTCTTCAACCCCTAATTAAGAAAAGGCAAAGTAGGCCAGCATTACATTTGCATGACAAAGCAAGTAATGCAAACAGAAATTGGCTCCAAATTAATCTCTTTTTGAGATTCAAAGTTTAAAGGAGAATATAAAGTAAGGCAAATTTTAAGTTTTCCTTTGCAGGATTCCATTGTCTTCAGGGCTTAATTCATCAGGCAAAAGAGGTGTGCTTGTCATTCAGGCCTAGTGGTTGTGTTAGCTGCTCAGACACCATTCATTTATCTTTGCTCTCACTTGTGTAAACCATCTTCCTATTTACTCTGACTTTGTAGTTTAAAACTAAAGAATATGTTGCTGGTGATATATGAGCTAATTTCTGCTCATTGTAGGCTTCCAAAGTGGCTGTCTGTGCCAGCGTGAAATTCAGAGACAATATAATGATCCCAGCATATTGAGTTAGTGTCAGTGGCAGCTGGAGGTTAATGTCATAGAGCTGATCATTTCATCCTAAGGAGCATCACTTCATTATCTGGTGAATCTTACACCGTTTCTACCCCAAGTATATAGTCTATGAATGAGTGCTAGTCCCCAAGCTGTTTACAAATGGTTTATGGCAAAAGAAGTTAAGAATTTGAGAGCAAATGTTTAGATATATATAGGAAACAAACAATGGTTTTATGTATAATGAATAAATTTAAAAATAAGAGTATTTGGTATTATGTCATTTTTATCTCATTTTCTAAGTAATTTATTTTATTTTTTCATACAGAATTGCCAAAATGGAGGATTTTTTAAAAATGATCTTTGACTATAAAACATTTGAGAATCCCTGCCGTTAATATCAGAGAACTTAAATTCAGTCTTTTCTTGTTTACCCAACTAATTCTTTGCAAAGATGAATTCATTCAAGCCATAAATATACACATATTCCATAATTTGCATTGGAAAAATAACAAAAAAAAATAGTAACAATGACAATCACAATCATAATCCTTGCTATTAATATTACAGTTCAGTTCAGTTCAGTCACTCATTTGTGTCCAATTCTTTGTGACCTCATGGACTGTAGCACTCTAGGCCTCCCTGTCCATCACCAACTCCCAAAGTTTACTCTAACTCATGTCCATTGAGTCGGTGATGCCATCCAACCATCTCATCCTCTGTCATCCCCTTCTCCTCCTGCCTTTAATCTTTCCCAGCATCAGGGTCTTTTCAAATGATTCAGTTCGTTGAATCAGGTGGCTGAAGTATTGGAGTTTCAGCTTCAGCATCAGTCCCTCCAATGAATATTCAGGACTGATTTCCTTTAGGATGGACTGGTTGGATCTCCTTGCAGTCCAAGGGACTCTCGAGAGCCTTCTCCAACACCACAGTTCAAAAGCATCAGTTCTTCAGCACTCATCTTTCTTTATAGTCCAACTCTCACATCCAAACATCACTACTGGAAAAACCATAGCTTTGATTCAATAGACCTTTGTTGGCAAAGTAATGTCTCTGCTTTTTAATATGCTATCTAGATTGGTCATAACTTTCCTTCCAAGGAGCAAGCGTCTTTTAATTTCATGGCTGCAATCACCATCTGCAGTGATTTTGGAGCCCCAGAAATAGTCTCTCACTGTTTCCCCATCTATTTGCCATGAAGTGATTGGACCGGATGCCATGATGTTAGCTTTCTGAATGTTGAGTTTTGAGCCAACATTTTCACTCTCCTCTTTCACTTTCATCAAGAGGCTCTTTAGTTCTTCTTCACTTTCTGCCATAAGGGTGGTGTCATCTGCATATCTGAGGTTATTGACATTTCTCCTGGCAATCTTTATTCCAGCTTGTGCTTCCTCCAGCCCAGCGTTTCTCATGATGTACTCTGCATATACGTTAAATAAGCAGAGTGACAATATACAGCCTTGACGTACTCCTTTCTCAATTTGGAAACAGTCTGTTGTTCCATGTCCAGTTCTAACTGTTGCTTCTTGACCTGCATACAGATTTCTCAAGAGACAGGTCAGGCGGTCTGATATTCTCAACTCTTGAAGAATTTTCCAGTTTGTTGTGATCCACACAGTAAAAAACTTTGACATAGTCAATAAAGCAGAAGTGGATATTTTTCTGGAACTCTCTTGCTTTTTCGATGATCCAACAGATGTTGGCAATTTGATCTCTGGTTCTTCTGCCTTTTCTGAATCCAGCTTGAACATCTGGAAGTTCACGATTCACGTACTATTGAAGCCTGGCAGTTTTTATTATATTAGAACATTTAATGAGCACTGACTATTGGAATGGAATCATCTTTCATTTAATCATCCCTACAGTCTGAGAAAGTTATTATTTATATTTTATAATGATAAAACTAAGACTTTGAGGGTTAAATAATGTCACTGTGTAATTTTCAAAAAATTAAAGCACATGTTTCTTATATAGATATGAGTATTTGTTAAAGTTTTTTTTTCTCATTAATGATAGAACCAATAGGAAGACAAAGCCAGCTCAAAGGAGGAATCCAGAGACCAAAATGATTGCAATCAGTTTGGACTTCCCTGGTGGTGCAGTGGTAAAGAGTCCACCTGCCAAGACAGGAGATGCAAAAAAAGAGAGTTCAATCTCTGGGTCAGAAAGATCCCCTGGAGAAGGATATGGCAATTCTCTCCAGTATTCATACCTGGAAAATCCCATGGACAGAGGAGCCTGGCAGGCTACAGTCCATGGGGTCGCAAAGATTCAGACACTACTGAGAACATGCATACACACACATGAGTATCAAAGTAAGATTGTAAAAACAGTTACAAAACTAGTGAATGTCCTATAAGATTATAGGACAAGAGTGTAACTTTTAGGGAGTCTTTTCAACTAAACAAAAATATTTGTTTTCTCTTGGATAAAAATTATTTGCAGCATGTTGACGTTCTGCAAATTTACATCTACCTTCAGACTATGAGCTGCAATGAATAACAAATAGGAAATGAAAGAAGAGAGAAACCTTTGTAGGTCTACTAAATGTAAGGATGGAAAATTGTTCCTTTGTTTCTGTCTAAGTTCTTTAACTAGTCTAACAATTTAACAATTAAATTGGTGTAAGACAGATTAATACAAGAAAACAAATTTATTTTTGTATATATGAGAGTCTCATAAAATATGAGATTAAAGAAGTGACCAAAGTAGGCAGATTTGATTAATTTTAGACAAGGAAGTGGTAAACATGTGGAATTGACAGAACAAAGGGATTTGGGTTTGGGGTAGTGAATTAGTGAAGAAATAGCAAGGGTTTTTTTTGTTGCTTTTTTAAACACACTTCTCAATCCCAAATTCCAGCTTTCTGGTGATAAGGATGCCTTCTCCCATCCTGGTACAAAAGTCACTCTTCAGAAGGGAGATGCTTACTGTGTCAAGGGGAACAAAGGGAGGTCAGAGCGTCCTTGATGTACCAGCTGTTCCTTAAATAACTTTTAAAAAGTGACATCTTGGGACTTTACTCGTGGTCCAATGGTTAAGAATGCTCCTTGCAATGCAGGAGATGCAGGTTGGATCCCTGGTTAGGGAACTAAGATCCCACATACCACGGAGCAACTAAGCCCACGTGCAGAGAAACTATTGAGCCCAACCAACACAGCAAAAGGTCCCGCGTGCCACAGCTAAGACATGATGCAGCCAAATAAATAAATAAATATAAACAAGAAAAGTGGCATCTTTTAGCATGGTGTATTATGTTCTCCTTCACAGGCAGTGCTCTAGCATAACAAAATGGGCTGTCATCTTCCTTTATTTCCAAGTTTTGGATACTTTATTACCATAATTTTTTTTTTTCTAATTTCCAGTGAGTGGCAGATTTGAACCCATGTTTCTTTTGCTCCACATTATCTCTTTAAATTGTCAGAAGCCTGATGGAGGGCTGCTGTGAAACTGGCCAGAGAGTCTGCTGTTCTTTTGATAATATATGTAAGACATATTGCTGCTGGGTACCCTCACATCAAATGCTAGTATCCATGCGATGAATTTCCAATTATCAGAGAATCCATTTTCAAATCCATTTGTGTATAATCTATAGTGGTGATCACATGCACCACATTAGATGTACGGATGGCTGGATGCTTCCTGAGGATGCTGCTTCCTATCATTCTGCACATTTTCAGGCTTTAGATACTATTTCAGATACTGAATTGAAAGTCCAACTCCATTATTTACTAGTTGTGTGACTTAGGGAAAATTACTTAACTTCTCTAAATCTCATTTTTCTAATTAGTAAATAAGACACTATTAATAGTACCTCATGGTGCTTTGGTGAGGATTACACATGAGAAGTGAATAAAAACTTAGCACAGTGTCTAGACTACTTCTTTTCTACCACCCTTGTTTCCATCCTGTGACATGTCCCCTTAGAATAAAACTCCTGGTTTGGCCTTGCCCTACAGGTGGTGGAATGATGCATGTCTGGACTGTGACTTCAAAAGGAGAGACAGGGTGTATAGATGCTAACCTCTTCTTTTCCTTGTGAGCATGCTGTCTGTAGATATCCCATATTGTGAACTTTTAGGAGGAGCCAATTTGCCTGCTGATTTAGACAGCTTCTCTGGTGGTCATTTCATTGATATTGACATTAACACATGCTATTTCGACCCTATTTTCTCAGGAGTGTTAGTCTCCCTTGAACCAGCGAAGGCCTATTAAAATGCTATAAAAGTTAGCTCTTACAACTTTTTAGTTTTTAAAAATATATACCTTATCTTCCCCGAGCTTTATTTTTAAATGGGATAATATTATCAATGTCTCTGGGATACTGTAAACCTGTAAAAACATTTTGTATGTAAACTGTCTGATCTGACCCCTAGCCATCATTCTGTCTTGCAGCCAGAATTCACGTCCCAGGTTTTGGTCTTGAGAATATATTATTGTATTTATAAGACCACTGAAACATTAACTAAATGGCCACTTTTAAAATGGAAAACACCAACTTTTAGAGAGATAATTGCTTTTGAATAATTAGGATAGTAATTATCAGTCACTGCTTTGTAAGAAATTTGAAAAGTACACTTGGATTCAGAGTTATTTCTTGATGTCTAATATCAATGGAGATGCATTTTACTATATCAACTATTCAAATTTAAAATCCAGTGCTAACATTAGGGATGTGAAAAAAACTTGTTCTTAAGGTACCAGCTGGAAAAGGCTATTATAATTGTGAAAAGATTTATTGAAGAAAAGACGATCAAATAACTGTTATTTACTCTTATGGTAAATATCCATTAGAAACAAAACATGATTTTTTTAAAAAAAGTAAGTATCTTTCATTTTGAAATAAATTTAAATATAATTTAATTTTAGTGTGTTGCTTATTTCTAATTAAATCCATTTAGAATCAATTCATTTTATCACATGCAATTTTTCTATACCATTTTGATTTCAAAGAATTTTTATCTCTATAATTCTAAACTTTATAAGCTAGAAAGATGCATATTATGAAGCCTGTAAGGCTAGTACTTAGATAATTTTTTAGTGAGGGAAAAGAGCAAGGCATTCTTTTTTTTCCCTATGAGCTGATGAGTTTTATATATGAAGAATGGATGTATATTAAAAGTTCTTTCAGTAATTCTGTACCTGGTGTCTTCAAACAGACACCATTTCCTTGAATTTCTGGGGAGACATATTTTTTGTTTGCTTTCTTTTGCCAGTGGTTTTGCTAAAACTGGGTTCTTAATAAGTCCCTGAAGCAAGCGAGTTTGCTGAGTAATACAGTTTGACAAATGCTTATTAGTAAAAGCTATATGGTTAAGATTTACTTGACTAAACTGTCCCATTGATTGTCATTAATTATCATGTTTATTCACAAACAAGTTTCTATGTTCACTTGTCACTTCAGCAATTTAGAAATTGACTGGATCCATTTGGATGTGTAATACCCAAATTGAGGCTCCCTTGAAAACTTGTCAAGGGTACAAAAGATTATACTGACAGTTAACAGAAGAGAACGCAAGAACATTTTATTTAAGTAGTTAATCATTCCTGGAGAAAAGAATGCAGTGATTTCCAAAAGGAGCAAGACAGCAGAATCTAAGGCAGTTGCCAATAGAAGATATTACAATGTCTTTTCACCTTGCTTATAGTTTCCTTTGTTGTGCAAAAGCTTTTAATTTTAATTAGGTCCCATTTGTTTATTTTTGCTTTTATTTCCAATATTCTGGGAGGTGGGTCATGGAGGATCCTGCTGTGATTTATGTTGGAGAGTGTTTTGCCTATGTTTTCCTCTAGGAGTTTTATAGTTTCTGGTCTTACGTTTAGATCTTTAGTCCATTTTGAGTTTATTTTTGTGTATGGTGTTAGGAAGTGTTCTAGTTTCATTCTTTTACAAGTGGTTGACCAGTTTTCCCAGCACCACTTGTTAAAGAGATTGTCTTTTCTCCATTGTATATTCTTGCCTCCTTTGTCGAAGATAAGGTGTCCATAGGTGCGTGGGTTTATCTCTGGGCTTTCTATTTTGTTCCATTGATCTGTATTTCTATCTTTGTGCCAGTACCATACTGTCTTGATGACTGTGGCTTTGTAGTAGAGCCTGAAGTCAGGCAGGTTGATTCCTCCAGTTCCATTCTTCTTCCTCAAGATTGCTTTGGCTATTCGAGGTTTCTTATATTTCCATACAAATTGTGAGATGATTTGTTCTAGTTCTGTGAAAAATACCATTGGTAGCTTGATAGGGATTGCATTGAATCTATAGATTGCTTTGGGTAGTATACTCATTTTCACTATATTAATTCTTCCAATCCATGAACACGGTATATTTCTCCATCTGTTTGTGTCCTCTTTGATTTCTTTCATCAGTGTTTTATAGTTTTCTATATATAAGTCTTTTGTTTCTTTAGGTAGATATATTCCTAAGTATTTTATTCTTTTTGTTGCAATGGTGAATGGTATTGTTTCCTTAATTTCTCTTTCTGTTTTCTCATTATTGGAGTATAGGAATGCAAGGGATTTCTGTGTGTTAATTTTATATCCTGCAACTTTACTATATTCATTGATTAGCTTTAGAAATCAGAATGGGAGAAAATAATAGCAAACGAAGCAACAGACAAACAATTAATCTTAAAAATATACAAGCAACTTCTGCAGCTGAATTCCAGAAAAATAAACGACCCAATCAAAAAATGGGCCAAAGAACTAAACAGACATTTCTCCAAAGAAGACATACAGATGGCTAACAAACACATGAAAAGATGCTCAACATCACTCATTATTAGAGAAATGCAAATCAAAACCACAATGAGGTATCCTTTCACACCAGTCAGAATGGCTGCTATCCAAAAGTCAACAAGCAATAAATGCTGGAGAGGGTGTGGAGAAAAGGGAACCCTCTTACACTGTTGGTGGAAATGCAAACTAGTACAGCCACTATGGAGAACAGTGTGGAGATTCCTTAAAAAACTGGAAATAGAACTGCCATATGACCCAGCAATCCCACTGTTGGGCATACACACCGAGGAAACCAGAATTGAAAGAGACGCGTGTACCCCAATGTTCATCGCAGCACTGTTTACAATAGCCAGGACATGGAAGCAACCTAGATGTCCATCAGCAGACGAATGGATAAGGAAGCTCTGGTACATATACACAATGGAATATTACTCAGCCATTAAAAAAATACATTTGAATCAGTTATGTTGAGATGGATGAAACTGGAGCCCATTATACAGAGTGAAGTAAGCCAGAAAGAAAAACACCAATACATTATACTAATGCATATATATGGAATTTGAAAGATGGTAACGATATCCCTATATGCGAGACAGAATAAGAGATACAGATGCATAGAACAGTCTTATGGACTCTGAGGGAGAAGGTGAGGGTGGGACGTTCTGGGAGAATAGCATTGAAACATGTATATTATCATATGTGAAACAGAACACCATTCCATGTTCAATGCATGAGACAAATGCTCAGGGCCGGGGCAATGGGATGACCCAGAGGGATGGGATGGAGAGGGAGGTGGGTGGGGGGTCCAGGAAGGGGAACACATGTGGACCCATGGCTGATTCATGTCAATGTATGGCAAAAACTATTACAATATTGTAAATTAATTAGCCCCCAACTAAAATAAATACATTTATTAAAAAAAAAAAGAAGATATTACAATGCATTCTTGAGATCTCAAGTAGGAACACTTGCTGAGCATAGTACCCAGCAGTTAATAAACGATCAGAATAGAACTTACATGGTTGTTAGGAACTTATGGTTAAGCACCTAAAGGCAGATTCTTCTTGAATTGCTTTCTTGAGAGTAAAAAGAGGTCAATGGCTAGAGTTATCCCATACTCTTTGTTTTTTACCATTCCTAAATTTTTCGTCAGTGACTATGCTGAACATGTATTCTTAATCTACTTTATTTTTTCCTCTGTCTTCTGCCTAAATAATAATCTAGTGCTTTGTTATTCAACGTTCCTGAACTGTTACTCTCCCACCATCAGACAAAAACCTTGAATCAAGATATAAATTAGTGCACTTCTTCCTTCATCAGAAAAATCCAATTGAACTAAGCAGTGTGCTCAGTGATGTAGTTGATTTATTTTATCTACTGAAGTTTTCTTCTTGTCAAAGACCAGTAATAAGTGATGGGGGAACTGTATTAAAGTAGCATTGATCTATAGAACAGTATCAAGAGCAACAACTCAGAATAGCCTGAGGAGATGAGGCTAAGACTCTTTGAGATCTCTGTCTTGCAAAACTTCTTCTCAGTGCTCAGAACTTCAAGAGAAAATATGCAGAATGTGGATGAAAGAAAGTGAAGGTCACTCAGTCCTGTCTGACTCTCTGCAACCCCATATAGTTCATGGCTTTCTCCAGGTCAGAATATTGGAGTGGGTAGCCTTTACCTTCTCCAGGGAATCTTCCCAACCCAGGGATCAACCCAGGTCTCCCACATTGCAGGCAGATTCTTTACCAGTTGAGTCACAAGGGAAGGCCTTGTGTGGATGCGGATGTTAAATTGCCCTCTCAAATCTGCAGGTGTTCGTGACCCAGAATCTAGGGTCTCTACCTACATTTGCCATTCTTTTATTGCCTGGAGTGAATTTGTTCACGTTAGTTTCACATGAACATGACAGTTTCTCCATGTGTCATGTCTCAGTCAATTTAGTCGTGCCCCCTAAATTGTATTATCAAAACTTTTTACAAAAAGACATGTTCATTCCTATGTATGTGTGTGTGAGTGTGTGTGTGGTGTGTGCTAAGTAGCTTCCATAATGTCTGACTCTTTATGACTGCATGGAATGTAGCCCACCAGGCTCCTCTGTCCATGGGATTCTCCAGGCAAGAATACTGGAGTGTATTGGCATGTCCTACTCCAGGGGATCTTCCTGACCCAGGGATCAAACCCTCATCTCTTATGTCTCTTGCATTGGCAGCAGGTTCTTTACCACTAGCACCACCAGGGAAGCCCGTTCATTCCTATTGGGTTCTCTTAATACATGGGCTTCCCTGGTGGTTCAGATAGTAAAGAATCTGCCTATAATACAGGAGACTAGGGTTCAACCCCTGGGTTGGGAAGATCCCCTGGAGAAGGAAATGGCAACCCGCTCCAGTATTCTTGCGTGTAGAATTCCATGGACAGAGGAGCCTGGTGGGCTACAGTCCTGAGGTCACAAAAAGTCAGAGACAACTGAATGACTAACACTCACTTATTCCCTTAATACATATTGTAGTTAGACTTATTTATACTATTTATTAAATTTTTTTGTTGTTCACTATGAATTAATTTTACCAGAGACTACATTGTTAGGTAGGTCTTTTGCCTTAAACCAGTCAGGATCTTTAGAAATTTATGTGATCTATGCCCTTTGCAACCCCCACAGTAGATAAATGGTCAATTCTTGTTTAATGCAGAAAGGGTCTTCTTAAGCTAGAATAAGAGGAAATACCCATGGGGATTTAGCTCTCTGTGCTTAGGAGGAAGTTCTGAACTGAAAGCAATGTTATGCTATCTCATATTAGTAATTTGTCCTATACACGTTGTCTTCTTACCATCTGTAAATATGATTTCTTAGTCTCATTTTTCAGAAAGTAGAAGAGCCTGTTGTTCTATCTGCACTCCTCTTCCACATTTAGACTTTCAGATCTCTTAATATTCATTGATATGCTTAATTTTCAGTGTTGGTCCACTTATTTTGCACTGGCTTACAGGTAAATATTTATTTTTAAACTCCCTCAGGTAGTCAGAATGTACATAATCTATTTTGAAATAGTAGAAGAGAGAAACAGTTTTATGGTTTTGAATTACATATATATATATCATAAAAAAACAAGCATGATAAAAAATGCTTTTCTTTGGCAAGAGGTAACAAGAATTGTTCATTTAAATGGTCATTTATTAAGTGGTTTCTTTACACCAGTACATGCTGAGCACATGACTTATGTATTAATTTGGTATTCATAATAACCTAATCATAGGGTTGATTTTTCTTCTTTCAAAATTATTTTATTGGAGTATAATTACTTTACAATGTTGTGTTATTTTCTGCTGTACAACGACACATATGTATGTGAAATCTAGAAAAATGGTACTGATGAACCTATATACAGCGCAAGAATAGAGATGCAGACATAGAGAATGAACTTGTGGATGCAGGAGGGGAAGGAGAGGGTGGGACAAATTGAGAGAGTAGCACTAACATATATACACCCTTCCGTGTGGAAAGTAGGTAGCTAGTGGAATCTGCTAGATCACACAGGGAGCTCAGCTCAGGATAATGTGGGGTTTATTATCCTTATTTTCAGGTGAGAAATCTGAGATTCCGAGGTTAAATAACTTGATTAATTTCCTCAGCCAGTACAAGATAAAGCTAGGGTTTTAGCTCATGTCTTTTAAGATTCCAAGTATGTATCCTTAAATATTAACCTATATCATCTACCAATGTGTGAAGAACTAATAAACTTAATTAATTCTTATTAATTATTTAATAAATTAAATAGAGTTGGCAGACCAGAACAGGAGTACTCTCATACCCTGCAGGAAGAAGAAAGACTTGTCCTCTTTCCTCGCAAAGACTCAGCCAATGAAAAGCCATGGGCTCTTTGCTTACTGTCCTCCCAGTTTCCTTTTCCCTCTATGAAAGCATTCTCCTCTTGCTGTGTGGAGCACTTGCATATGACTGGCCATAGTAGCAGACCTCAAGTTCCAATTCTCTGCTAATCCTGAATAAATTCATCTTTGTTGGAGAAAATCTATTTGTTTCAGGTCAACAAATGATATCAAATAAATGAATGGGAAATGTATTTCTGTAGTCATCTCAAAAAATTTAATCTTCTGTAAGTCATTCTGGATTCACAACCAGCTATTTCTTAGAATTCTCTATTTAGGAAGTATTATTTGTGTGTCTAAGTGTGTTTTCATCCTAATGATCTAAATTTTCAGATCATTCCTTTGGACTCAAGGTAGACAGGCTCATGTATGATTCAACCATTGTAATTAGCAAATAAGAACAAATATGTATTCAATTTTAAGAATAATCATTAAGTATTAGATGTTATTATTTATTTGGTAATATAATGAAACAATTATAAATATGTCACCTTTGCAGGATTTTTCACAACTGAGTGATTTCTGAAATACAAAACATTGCAGGGATTATGCTTTTCCTATATACTACTAGTTAACTATTTACAAATAAATACCAGCTTTGGGATGGTTGAGGGATTTCGGGGTGGAAGTCTGCTATCAAGCACACACAGAGCTTCCTTTTCTTCATCTTCCTTCCAGACCTTGGTGCCATATTGAGAACTTATAATTAGGTTCTAACACCAAGCCTGCCAAGAATTTATTTTCAATTTCCATGCTTTGCTATCTCAGCTATTTCAAATTATATATCCAAGCTGTGGGAAATGCATTATCCTAAATGTTCTGTGGATTGATTTTTCCAAGTTATTTCCAACCTTTGGTTTAGTCATTATGAGAGTTAACTGAAATCAAGGTGAGAACCTGGAGAATCTCATCAGTGACTGTGGGCATTCATCAAGCTTTTATTAAAAGTTGGCACTATTACTAGGCATTTTTAATATTTACCTCTTTGAATCATCATAGTAATTCTGTAAGTATTTATGTAATATTTACCTCCTTTTAGGGATTAAGAAACTAACCTAGGGCAGCTAAATAACCTAGTAGTTATTCTACCTTGGCTTGTCTTGGTTTGTCTGAATCCAAATCCTAGCTTTTAAGTACTATAGTATGCCTTTGTAAAATATATCTCAGACATATGTTATTGGTTTGTCATTACTTCCTTTATTTCTGGAGAGAGTTAGAATTTTCCTTGCTTTGAGAGTGAAGAATCTCAAATTTTGCAAGATTTTGTGACCTCTTCAAGATGCATTTGAGATAACAACAACAACAAAATGCTTCTTAGTTCTCTACTTTTTGAACATTTGTGTATGATATACTGTGTGTGTTAGTCGCTCAGTCATGTCCAACTCTTTGCAACCCCATGGACTCTAGCCCGCCAGGCTCCTCTGTCCATGAAATTCTCCAGGCAAGAATACTGGAGTGGTAGAGTAGGGCTTCCCAGGTGGCTCTATTGGTAAAGAACTCTCCTGCCAGTGCAGGAGACGTAAGAGATGTGGGTTTGATCCCTGGGTCAGGAAGATCCCCTGGAGGAGGGCATGGCAATCCACTTCAGTTTTCTTGCCTGGAGAATTCCCATGGACAGAGGAGCCTGGTGGGCTATGGTCCATAGGATTGCAAAGAGTCAGACACGACTGAAGTGACTTAGCACACAGGCAGCACGCATGCATGATATAGTAGCCTATTATCACCTTCTTTGAAGAAGAAATTAATCTATATTTGAAAAGCATGACAAAGATAAGGTAAAATGCACATATCTGATCTGTAATCCTATAAAATATGTACTCGTATATATTGGTCTCAGTGTATGAAACTAGCACACGTGCCAGTAGAATGATCCAGTAGCACAGGTAGCACTAAAGTAAAAACTTAAATAAATTTTGTTTTCTTTGTGCTAGAAATGCAGGGTCTAAAGTAGCATGACTGGTGTATTTTGAAAACCAAGTGAATTTCCTAATCTCCCTACAAGGATGCATGGAGCCTATGGATCTGGGTTTCCACTACAGTAAAGTTGATGTGCATGCAAACCCAGCCCTGTGTGAGACAAATATTTCTTCAGCATCTAATACTAGGCCTCTCCCTGGGGTACTGAGAATTCCTGAGATTGGCACTGGGATACCTAACTACCAAGGGACTAAGGGAGTGTAGGTTGTATGGTTAGTCCAGAATACAGAGGCTTCAGGGGTTCCCATCTACATCCAAGGATGATCATTGTCTCTCTCTATATTTTTCTCCTTCTCTTCCCTTTTTTCATCTTCTTTGTTTTTGCTTTCTTGCAAAGGACAACAAAAAAAAAGGCATTTTTTTTAACAGCTCTTTTAGTAACTTAAGGAAAAATACTGCCTTTTCTCTCTTGCTAAAATTCTTCCCAATTACCAGTTTGTACTGGAACTCTTTGCAGCTTTTTACTTGCTTGCCGAAATTTCTCTCCCTTAATACCCTCCCTTGTGCCTACAATAAGGTGCATCCTGCAATATATCAAAATGTGAGGATGCTATTTAGTGTTCCTGTAGAGTCTTCCTGTATTTCTTCCTCTCCATGCTAACAAATGAAAGCTAGCCACCACTTTGTACTTTATCAATTGTGTTGGTTAGCATAAAATTTCTGTTCAGCTACACCAAAAACACTACTAGCAATGGTTTAAACATTAATACAATGTACTGTTCCATAAGTGCAGAGGAATAGTGAAATCTACATGCAGTACCATCAGGGAACAAGCTCCATTTCTCTTTGATTTTCTCAGTTCTGTTATTTTCAATGAATTAGCTTTGACTCTAGCAGGACTTCTCCAGGTATCAAGTTACCAGCAGTAACTAAGGAGCTGTCTGTGTTTACATATCCTATCTCTGATTCTACAGTTCTAGCCTTGTGTTCATAGATGTACATATGAATAGATACTCTGAACACAGATATAATTAGAGCATAGATAGAACATAGAGGATCAAATATATACAGACATAAATAAATAGATGATAGGTAGGTAGAGAGAAAAAAGTGACACTTATTTTTACACCTGTATATCCAATACCTATCCCTCAACACATTCTTAATCTGAGAATGGACAAAGAGGGCCATTTTTTTTAACTTTTTATTTTATATTGGAGTATAGCTGATCAACAATGCTGAGATAGTTTCAGATGGACAGCAAAGTGACTCATCCATACATATACATGTATCATTCTCCCCTAAACTGCCCTCCCATTCAGGCTTCCACATAACATTGAGCAGAGTTCCCTGTCTATGTTGTAGGTCCTTGTTGGTTATCTGTTTTAAATATAGCAGAGTGTACATGTCATCCCAATATGACATCCCTTATATGCAGAATCTAAAAAGCAATGATGCAAATAAACTTATTTACAAAAGAGAGACAGATTCACAGACTTAGTGAATGAACTTGTGGTTTCCAGAAGAGAAGAATGGAGGGAAGGAGGGTTGTTTTAAACTCCTAGTCACATAAGGGCCACTTGTTATTTTCTGCCCTCTGAATAAAATTTTAGCCCAAGCTTGGAGTCAGCACCTTTCCAAATTCCTAAAACATACCTGGCCCTGACAATTTGCTTTGTCTTTATAACATCACAATTTTATAGAGCTTGTCAATCCATACTACCGTGTGTGTGTGTGTGTGTGTGTGTGTGTGTGTGTGTGTGTGTGCACGCGCGTGCTTCTATGTCTGTGTCTGTGTGTGTATTAGGGGGGAAGAGAATAATAGCTATTTTATTTTATTTATTTATTTATTTTTTGTTATAAAATCGCTTTAATTCAGTTCTCTCTGCATTACAAGCCGGCAGCGGGCGGGGCCTGCCGTGCTCCTTACAATACTGAGCCTGTAATTGCTGTTATCAAAATATACATCTGTTTTAATATTAAACTTAAGCAATGTTTAAGCAATATAAACATTGCAATATAAAATTTATATTGCTTAACATTGCTAACATTTAAGCAATATTATATCTGAAGGACTACAAAAGATATGCTTCTTTTATAATATCCCTACCAAGTGAACAATGACTGTGTTGGGTTATTCCTAATGATGGGAATTGACTAGCTCATATACATTTGAGAAAATCTGAATACTTGAAAGTTCTTCCAAATATTGAGTTCAAAATTATCTTCCTGTAATGTCTACCCACTTATACTGCTTTTTAACTAATTCAGCACTTTTCCTCCAAAGTGAGAAGAGATAAATGCTAATTGAAGTATTATTATCCACACTGAATAGCAGAAGTCTCTACCTTTGGATCCCCATTAAAGCATCTTTGCAATTCTCTATTAACCTTCAAGGATGATCCCTGAGAGATAGACCATTTAAAAGCAGCAGCTCAGTTTAACAGAAATTGCCCCAAATAATCTACCACAGAAACTTTAATCATTTTGTTTTGGAGAAATGCTTTTTAGCCCACTTTTATTACCCCTTTTGCTGGGTAAAAGTTAGTGGGACCTCAATGCCCTGCATTCAGTGGCAATACTGAACTTCCCTCCAAAGCAGGGGATCCGTATCCCCTGCTTTACGTGTCTGACCGATTGTATTGACGAATCTGCAGTTTCTTTCTCTCTGTGTCTAGTTTCTACCAGGGTGGGGACATGGCAGGGTGACTGCAATCAAAACCTTCTAATGGAGATGGAAGATGCAGAACTATTAATGAAATTTGCTGCACACTTGTGGACTGTAAGAGGAGTTTCATAAACATTTATTTCCCCAAACATAAGAGAATCATAAAGTCTCTGCTCACTAAACTGAGCGGCACTCATCTAATTTCATTACTTGCCATGGAACAATGGGGCTAAAAGGCCATTAAGGTTGCCCAAGCATGATAATTTCTCATGATAAATAGCCAGGAAAGAGGGAGCACCATTCTGGGACCAGGGAATGGGAGGCAAGGGCTACAGGGTGGTGGGCCTGTCACAACCGTAAGCAGTCATCTTAGATCAACCCATCTACTTCCTCACATGCTATCGAAGGGTTTCGCGCAGAAACTCCAAAAGCCCGTGCTTGTTTCAGAGCCTCATTTATTTTTATTAAGAACAGATGGAGGCAGAAGTCCTCTGAGCACTTTATTAGTATACTACCATTCACTGAACAGCAGCCAGTAGAGTACAAAATAGAGATCTGTCCATCTGTTCACCCACCTCTCCCTCTAGTTTCCCATGGCAGAGCAGGCAACTACAGCTTTAGTGTTAATGAGCGTAACTAAAGGTCTGAAATGTTTTGTAGTATTGTACTCTCATATAGGCTGCATAATGCCATTGAGAGTAATTTCTGTCACATCTAAATGCATTGACTGTATATGTAGTATTGTCTTATTGTACAGGATACTGATAATTTATCATCTGTAGCTAAATGCATATCTCAAAATACATTTGTTTTTGCTTTTTCCTCTTTTAATTCTCTGTATATTTTACGTAAGTATTTTCACTCCATGGGCATTTTATAAGCTTAGTGTGTTCTGTTTCTTCAACTAAACAAAAAGTCCGGTGGGATGTATTTTTCATCTACATCAGATTTTCTTGGAATTTTTCAGATGTGTCTCTGTGACCAGCCAGCTATATTTGTATCTCAGGGTAGAAGTTTTCATAGTTTTATACAATTAATTCCTTGGCTACACACTTAAAATCACTTCATTGGACAAAGAAAAAGTATTAACATTGAGAGTTGAGTTTCTGACCAAAGACTCAACATCAGATATCCTATAAACTAGTCAAAAATATATCACAACAAGACATAAAATATAAGGTTGTTTGATCATCCAGGCAACCAAATCACATTTTGATACCTAAAATATAAATACAAGTTTGTTACAAAGATCTGTGTCATACAGTAGTCTGTTTGCTTTCTCTATGTCACGATGAATGTGTCAACAAATTGCTTCTCACTTTGAGATTAGATGAGTAGGCAGTGAAAACTCCAGAATAATTTCTCTCACTGTTCTAACTTTCTTCTGGTTAGCTGGCTAAAATAATGTAGGTATTCCTGGTCTCAGCCATTATTTTTACTCATTTAAGTACTGAATGGATTAATGACTTTTCAAACCTAATGTGACTTCACACAATAAATTCCATATTCTTCTTCAGGTGGCCATACATACTATATGGTTATCAAATAAGAGTAAATCTTCTTCTGAAAGATGTTGGGAGCAAGGAAGAGTATACGTTTTGTCTGAGTTATGAAAAATGTACTCATGTAGGCTGTGGGCTATGAAGTAGTTTTTACAATGCATTGTCATTTCCTTTACTTGGATTGATTTGTTCAAGTTTAAGAAGAGCTTCACTTCATAAAATAACTAGTATTAGACTGCAAGTCCACTAGTCTTCTAGTAGTCTGACAATCTGTCTTGAATTTTGAGAGTCTAGCAACTGCTAGATAGACATCACACTATCTAAAATAATGGATTGAGGGATTGTTGAAATTGTGTGACTTGGACACTTAGTTTCCGGTCTCTCTGCTTACTTGGATGAAACAAGGTCTGAGGAAGTGTAGTGAGACAGGGCAAAAGTTTCCATTAATCCTAACAACATGCCACTTTCAATATTAGTGTAAATGTATTGTGTTATTGATCAGAATTGATTGTAGGAACCATTGAGTATACTGTTAATATTTATTGAATTCTTATGACATTTCAAGTAATATTCTGTGGGACATATATATACATATATATATGTCAAATTTGTATATATATATATGGCTTCCCAGGTGACACTAGTGGTAAAGAACATGACTGCCAATGTAAGAGACTTAAGAGACACAGGTTTGATCCCTGGATCAGAAAGATCCCCTGGAGGAGGTCATGGCAGCCCACTCCAGTGTTCTTGCCTGGAGAATCCCATGGACAGAAGAGCCTGACAGGCTATATAGTCCATAAGGTCACAAAGAGTAGGACACAATTGAAATGACTGAAGTGACTTGTATATATATATATATATACACACACATATATATATACACACACACACACATATATATATATATACACAAAGAGATATATACATATACACATATATATTATGTATGTGTGTATGCTATAAATACTTATAACTGCTCTTTAGCCCCTGGGTGCCAGCCCACCAATAAACAGGTGTGTAGGTATGGTAAAATTGTATGTGATCAAAAACTAGAAAAAATGATTAAATAAAATGATAGTGTTTGAAAATATAAAAATTTTCACATTTTCCTTATAGCCTGAAATGGTTAAAACTAGACTTATGCTCCTTACTTATCAGTCTACTTAATGCACCATAAAGCTTTATGAGGCTTTTTAAGAAATGGAGCTTGGAATGCTCAGTGGTGAAACTGTCTGTGGATTATCACTTTGAGTGGTGCCCTTCCTTCCTGTATCACCCTTATGAGCTACCAGATGAAGAAAAGTGTATGTTCCAGACTCCTTTCAGGGAGCACATTGCATCTGTGCAGTGGAAATTTCGAATGAACTTCCTGGGAGAGCTGCAGAGAGACTCAGGGAACCAGAGGGTTTTGTAACTTACTTGTGTGAACAAAGGGATCCATTCTTGGCTTTACTTCCCGGATGGAGGAAGAGCATAAAAGGCAGAGCAAGGGGATGAGGCCAGAGCCTGGAGGCCATTGGTGGTTTCTGAAATCTAGTCTAAAGCAAGTTAAGTGATTACGACTTAAGTGAGATGAGTGAGGGGTGTTGTCTGAAATAGTCTAAGAGCTAAAGTGGTACATGCAGGTGCTCTTGCAAAACAGATGAGAGATGATTAAAGAAATCAGCCCTGGGACTTTCCGGCCAAATTGTCTGAGACGTCAAATGAAACTGGCTGTACACCATGGAGTCCCTGTGTGTTTTTCATGTTAGTAGAGTACCAACAATCTGTTGTTCTGCCTTTTCCTCCCTAAATGTGCTTCCCTTGTGGTACACCATCTCTCTTAACTGCAAAACCATCCACTCATTTGCCAGCATCTGAAACTTTGGAGCTCTCTCCATCCCAGCTAGATGTGTAACTCCCTAAGTCCAGCCTCTCACTATCATGTCTCCTACCTGGGACCCTCCTCTCAGCCCCATCTCTCTAGTCCGTGCTCCCATCAGCTCTTCCTGGAGCTTGCAGCAAATTTGTCCTCCTATCTCAGTTCCTTCCTTTTCTTTGATTCTTCCAAAGGTTGCTGAGGTGATCTATATAAAGCACACACCTAGGCACATCTCTCTACTTCTTAAAAACTTTACATAGTTCCCTATGACCCTTGAGAACTCCATCAAAAGACATTGAATGTTGTTTTTGGACTGGCCCCACTGCACCCTTCCTCCTCAACTTCTGTTACCACATTTCACTAACTCTGGTTCCTAGCCAAACAGAGTTCTGCATGTCTTATAAAGCTTCTGTCTTTTCCAACTCTCTTTTGATTCCCTTGTCTGAAATTCCTCTTATCTTATATCTACAGGCCTATATTTATCTCCTCCCATTAAGGTGGGTTCAAATGCCATCTTATCCATCTAGCAGGCTATGATGTATCCTTTTTTTGAACTCCTGTTATGATTCACACTGAGGATTTGTCAAGAGTTTAAGGTCTGATTTAAACTGTGGCCTAAAGTCTTTCTCAGCAATTCTCACTCTGTCCCACTACCCCATCTTCTGTCTAACTGATCACTCTTTCTTTGTTGCTACCATGAGTTTGGTGCACTCCTCTGTGTGAACTTGTAGCACTTTGCAATATAATTAGTTTTCTATCTAGTGGTTGTACCTGTCAATTTATTTCCTTGAACACAAGTTCCTGGCCTTATTCTTGCTTACATCTCCAGAGTCTGTCACAGTTCCTGGCATATTGCAAATACTTTGTTGCTTCATAAGTGCATTGAGTACCTAAAGAAATGAATAAAATGAAGTCAGCAAAGAAGGGAGAAAGGGAGGGTTAAAAAAAAACAAAATACAGAAGTGTCATTTTATATTTTTAGTCAGACTATATTGCAGCATTTTCAGTGCCAAAATGTATTGGGTTGGCCAAAAAGCTCATTTGGGTTTTTCTGTGAGATGTTATGAAACATAACATAGAAATTTTCCATTACTCCTTCTCAGGCTTGAGAAAGGCTGTTTCATTGTTGTTTAATATGCCCATCAGCTACTAGCTTTGAGACACCACATTAACAAACTGTGATTAATCTGGTAATTCTAATGGCAAATCATTTTTAAAATCCTGCTCTTCCAATAACTTTAACTTCTTTGAAGACTGGAACAATGTGTTATGCAATTTTTAAAGCCTCCTATCTTGCCATATCCCCCAGCATAGAACTTGGAAAACAAATGATTGATCTGTTGTCATTGGAGTGGAATCTGTTCCACCAGTGCAGAGTAGGGTGATATCTGACATTCTTTTCTGGCTATTTCTTGGCTTTCTACTATGTGATGCCAGCATGTAGAAATAGAACTGTTTCCAAAATACTGAATATAAAACCTGTATTTGGCAGAATTATAGCAAAGTTGGGAGCAGCCTATCACCAGGAATAACCCTTTCACTTAATTTGAAGTCAAATGCAAAAAACGATCGAAAGACCTTTTTCAGCAAGGATAACCTATTGACATGTAAGAAAGGATGATAAATCAGTTCCTAAAAAGCCTAGGATTGTTTTTCCTATGAAGAATCTTAAGTGAGGATAACTGGGAAAGAATTAATGCAGCCATATGGGTTCAGGTATCATTATCATTATCATGTGGTATGTAGAAAATATCCTGTAAATTTATTAAGTGAATCATGCAGTCAAAAAGGAACAAACAAGAGGAAACACATATCCACAGCTCTTATATTGTATGGTATTATGGGGTCTGTAATTTCAGTGATTTCTGATAGTTATGATTTATAATGTTTCAGAAGCCTGTTGTTTGATTTACTTAATTTTCACTCTTTTATGGAAGGCCTGGCGTACTGTGGTCCATGGGGTCACAAAGAATCGGACACAACTGAGTGACTGAACTGAAATGAACACTCTTTTATCCCCAATTGGCATTTGCTCTTTCAGTCAAGATTTACTGAGTTTCAGATATTATTCTATCTAAAACATTTTTTTTAGTTTAGAATCTCATCAAAATCACGACATTGTTTTACGTTGAAAAGCAACCTAAGTAAATGTTGAGCATAATTAGGATATTTATTAATCGGAATTCTTTAAATTGCAAAATACAGAAACCCAACTCAAACCAAAATGAGAATTGTTTGCTTCATATAACTAGACAGTTCAAGGAATAACTCCCATTCAGACAATACCAAATCCAGGATCTGTATCATTGTGTATCATCAAGAGGCTTTTTTCTCTGATTCTAGCCTTTACTTTCTACTCTGTTGGTGTTTTGTTCCCAGAAAAAAAAAAAAAAAACCAACTCTTCAGACATATTTCAACTCTAGGAAAAAGAGACCAGCGTCCCCATAAACTTTTAACACATTTTACAAAATCATCTCCAATTAGATCCCTCTCAGGGCTTAAATGTTCTTCCAAGCTCAGTACCAAGTTCAAGAAGGTGGAATACTCCAGTGGTTCACTTTAAATATCTAACCCTTGAACCCAGGAGTAAAATTAGCTCCATCTAAACTGCATGGGTTGAGGCAGGATAGAGATAGTCCCAAAGAAAGATGCTAGGTAAAAGAGAAAAACAAATTGTCTCTTCTAGAAATATGACCAATAGCTACTTCATTTTGTAAATCACTCTCCAGTACCAGAAAAGCAGAACACATTTTAATCACGTGAACTATTTCAAGCTAGCCTGTTTCATGTTTTGTTAGTTCATTATTTAAGACTTGAAATGATAAAAGATTCAAAGGCACTTTCCTTACAATTTGTGCAACACGAAAAGCCTTAAACCAAATAAGAAAAAGGGAGCATGATCATTTTGCAGTTCTGTGAGATACAGTTCTGTAAAGGCTCTCTGAAGTTGTAGTTTTCATTTTCTGTTTGCCCTAGCTAGATGTCAGGTTTTCTACCTTTAAACTCTGTTGGCACTTTGATTAAAGATTGTGGGTGACACTTTCCACATTCTACCTTAAATTGTAACTTATTATAAATTATTTATAATTTATAAAGTAAATTGTTTATAATTTATGAAAAATATAAATTATCTATAATTTATAGAAACCATAAGTTATTATAAAATATAATTAAAGGTAGAATGTGATAAGTATACTTTAATCAAAGTGCCAAGACAGTTCAAAGGTAGACAACCTGACATCTAGCTAGGGCAAACAGAAAATGAAAACTACAAATTCAGAGAGGCTTTACAGAACTGTATCTCACAGAACCGCAAAATGATCATGCTCCCTTTTTCTTGTTTGGATTAGGCTTTTCATGTTGCACAAATTGCAAGGAAAGTGACTTTGAATCTTTTCGAGTCTAAAATAATGAACTAAAGTCTATTTGAAAACATGAACTAGGCTGTCTTGAACCTGTATATTTACTCTAGGGCCTTTGTGATACACTAAGGCTAGAAGAGGATTTTCTTCACCTATTGTATGTATCCTCATTTAATATTTGATACTAGGCTTTATATCCCATTAGGTATCAAAATAATATGTTAAATATAATTCATTCTTTTTCTTTCCAGTTATTAGTGTTATAAATGCAAGGTGTATTTCTTTAATAGAAAATCTAAAAGTTATAGCAAATTCTTATTAACTGTATGCCAGGTATGGGTGAAATGTGTATGTTTTAATTATCGGGTATGATTCCCTGGGCTTCCCAGGTGGCTCAGTGGTAAAGAATCCACCTGCCAATGCAGGAGACGCAGGAGACGTGGATTCAATCCTTGGATCATGAAGATTCCCTGGAGGAGGAAATGGCAACCCACTCCAGTATTCTTGCTGGGAAATCCCATGGATAGAGGAACCTGGTGGGCCACAGCCCATGGGGTCACAAAGAGTTGGACATGACTGAGCAGCTGAACATGCATGCACATAATTCCCTGGGCTGTAAGTCCCGTCATGATGGAGAACTCTCTGCATGCTCACCAGGGCTGTCTTAGGGCTAAATACGTAATAGACTTTCTTTGGTAAGTAGACACATTGAAAAGTCCTCCTAACAACCCTTTAGAATAGTGATTCTCAACTATGGACAGTTTTGCCCCCCTGGAGACATTTGGCAATGTCTGGGGACATCTTTCATTGACATAACTGTGGGGAATGCTTCTGGCACTTGGTGGGTAGAGACTAGGGATACAGCTAATCATTTTACAATATGCAAGTTAGCTCCTGACAACCAAGAATTATCTGGCCTAAAGTGACAATAGTGCCAAGAGTGAGAAACCCTGTTTTAGGATAGTCATATTTTCACAGCATGCGGAGAAGGCAATGGCACCCCACTCCAGTACTCTTGCCTGGAAAATCCCTTGGACGGAAGAGCCTGGTAGGCTTCAGTCCATGGGGTCGCTAGGAGTCGGACACGACTGAGCAGCTTCACTTTCACTTTTCCTGTTCATGCACTGGAGAAGGAAATGGCAACCCACTCCAGTGTTCTTGCCTGGAGAATCCCAGGGATGGCAGAGCCTGGTGGGCTGCCATCTATGGGGTCGCACAGAGTCGGACACGACTGAAGCGACTTAGCAGCAGCAGCATTTTCACAACATGCACAAAAGGAAATTGATACTCAAAAGGATATAAATTCTCCTCAATTCACATTGGTAATAAATTATAAAATATAAACTTTTGCCATTTTTTTCTGATTTCCTGTTACAGAATTACATATCAGTTTGCATACAGATTTGAGCTAGTATTGCCAGGCATAATTTAGAGAACTAAATAGAATGTCACCTAGCTAATTAGCACTAGTTTAATAAGGTGATGTGCTGTTTTGGTTTGCTCTATGACAAACCAATTAGTATGTTTTAAAATCAAGCTAGTGGACAGGATTATGGAAACAGTTTTACAGTAAAAGTCTGTTTGAGTTTTATCTTTGATCTAAAGCCAAACAGGTCTGGAAAAGGCAGTATCTCTTTTTAGAGGTTTATCATACTCTTTCCTTTAAGGACTGTATTTATTTGAGTCAGTCTATACTATAATGTCAAAGTTCCAATCAGATTTCCTGAAGGGTTTATGAAGCCAGAAATAAAGTCCTGAAATCCATCTTTACCAATCAGGGTAAAGGAACCATTTTTCACATCTCCAAAACAGGTGACATCATGTGGCATATTGGGCATATTCACAGTTATAGGGCAAGAAATACCATGGAGATAATTGTTATTCATTAAAGCAATTGAGTGCTTAGGACAGTTCGTGTCTCAGTTCAGTTCAGTTCAATTCAGTTGCTCAGTCGTGTCTGACTCTGCATCCACTGCAGCACTCCAGGCTTCCCTGTCCACCACAGACTCCCAAGAGCTTGCTCAAACTCCTGTCTATTGAGTCAGTGATGCCATCCAACCAT
Organism: Giraffa tippelskirchi; assembly: GCF_054371585.1. NCBI lineage: Eukaryota > Metazoa > Chordata > Mammalia > Artiodactyla > Giraffidae > Giraffa > Giraffa tippelskirchi. The sequence goes on along the minus strand of NC_137283.1, from coordinate 19,167,546 downwards.
GTCATCCTCTGTCATTCCCTTCTCCTCCTGTCTTCAATCTTTCCCAGCATCAGGGTCTTTTCCAATGAGTCAGTTCTTTGCATCTGGTGGCCAAAGTATTGAAATTTCAGCTTCAGCATCAGTCCTTCCAATGAATATTCAAGGCTGATTTCCTTTAGAATTGACTGGTTGGTCTCCTTAAAAGTCCAGGGGGCTCTCAAGAGTCTTCTCCAACACCACACTTCAAAAGCATCAATTCTTCTGCACTCACCTTTCTTTATGGTCCAGCTCTCACATCCATGCATGACTACTGGGAAAACCATAGCTTAGTCACTACTAAATAGGAAGGGGAAATTTCTACATCTCTTTTTTTTGTATTTATTTATTTATTTGGCTGTGCTGGCTCTTAGTTGGAGCATGAGGCATCTTTAGCTGCACCATGTGGGATCTAGTTCCCAGATCAGTGATGAAACCTGGGCCCTCTGCATATTAGGGCAGAGTCTTAACCAGTAGACCAGCAGGGAAGTGCCTCTACATCTCTTTTTGATACCTGTTTTTTCCATTGTCAAAAATCCAGAAATAGCAAAATTAAAATCAGCAAATCAATAAATAGTATTTAGTAAGAGTTTATTTTCATGTAAAAACAGTTTGTGATTTTTCAAATCTAAAGAATAGTATGAAGTTCAGGGCATTAATTTACAGGATGATTTATAAAGTGAAAATGAGGAAGTTGTTAACCTTTACAGTGATGGGTTATTACAATGAAGGTTTTGTAGATGGCAGGGTTTAGGTTAAAAGTGATGCTGCCATGCCATTTTTAGGATGATGACTTAAGTTTCTTTTATAATTGCCAGAGGCATTTATAAGAAATAACTTGTGAAGTTTTGCTTATGTTTATGAAATAAGCTAGGTGTTATTTTGTTTACATGGCTTAAATGGTTTTGTCTGCTCAGGAACTTTTCATGTCCCATCTCCATTTTGTATTTAATTTTACCCCCACTCTCTTTATAAGTTCCCAAAATCTAAAAGTTAAATCAGATCTGCTGGGGGGGCTCAAGAAAGCTATATTAATCAGTAATCAAATGAGTTGAAGTCAAGGTATGGTAGAGGAAATAACTACAGAAATGCTTAGAGGTTATCATCATTAGTAGGGAAATAGTTATTGTTCAATGGTCTTCAGTTATCATTTTTATTTTTTATTTATTTATTTTAAAATATTTATTTGTTGATATTTATCTGGCTTCATTGGGTCTTAGTTGCGGTTCACGGGATCTTTGTGTGTCGTATGGGATCTTCAGTTGTGGCATGTGAATCCTCTAGTTGTGGCCTTTGGGCTCCAGAGCATGTGGACTTCAGTAGTTGTGGGATACAGGCTTAATTGCTCCAGGGCTTGTGGGATCTTTGTTCCCTCAATGGGGATTGAATCAGCATCCCTTGCATTAGGAGGCAGATTCTTAACCACTGGACCACCAGGGAAGTCCCCACTTACAATTTTTGAATGCACTGAATACAGTAGCAAATGTTGAGGACAAAGTGTACACTCAACCCAGTCTGTGAAAGACATTCAGTGTCTTTCAGGGGACTTCTCAAGGGCCATGTGAAGCTGTGCGAAGTTTTTAAGATGCAGAAATACATGTCCAGATGTGTATTTTATAGACATCAGTTCATCAACTTTGGGAAAGAGCAAAAAATGGGTAAAATTGAACCAAATTAATGGAAGTTGCAACTTACAATTCCTAATGGTACTGTTTGAATGCATGCACACATATATATTTAATTCTTGCAATTGCTTTGGTTATTGTCTATGAAATGCAGTGAAGTGTTAGTTGCTCAATCGTGTCCGACTCTTTGCAACCCCATGGACTGTAGCCTGCCAGGCCTCTCTGTCCATGGGATTCTGCAGGCAAGAATACTGGAGTGGGTAGCCATTCTCTTCTCCAGGGGATCTTCCCAACTCAGGGATTGGACTCAGGTCTCCCGCATTGCAGGCAGATTCTTTACATCTGAGCCATCAGGAAAGCAATTTGGTTATTGTGTACACACACACTAACTCCATACTTCTCCAATCAATCCACAAAAAAGGAAAAAAGAGTTTTCCATAGTTTATGCACATTTAATAATTAAAGGTTTACCTTAGTTCAGTTCAGTTCAGTCACTCAGTCGTGTCCTACTCTTTGCGACCCCATAGACTGCAGCATGCCAGGCCTCCCTTTCCATCACCAACTCCCAGAGTTTACTCAAACTCATGTCCATTGAGTCGGTGATGCCATCCAACCATCTCATCCTCTGTAGTCTCCTTCTCCTCCCGCCTTCAATCTTTTCCAGCATCAGGGTCTTTTCCAATGAGTCAGTTCTTCACATCAGGTGGCCAAAGTATTGGAGTTTCAGCTTCAGCATCAGCCCTTCCAATGAATATTCAGGATTGATTTCCTTTAGGATGGACTGGGTGGATCTCCTTGCTGTCCAAGGAACTCTCAAGAGTCTTCTCCAACACCACAGTTCAAAAGCATCAATTCTTCTGTGCTCAGCTTTCTTTATAGTCCAACTCTCACATCCATACATGACTACTGGAAAAAACATAGCTTTGACTAGATGGACCTTTGTTGGCAAAGTAATGTCTCTGCTTTTCAATAGGCTGTCTAGGTTGGTCATAACTTTTCTTCCAAGGAGTAAGCATCTTTTAATTTCATGGCTGCAGTCACCATCTGCAGTGATTTTGGAGCCCCCAAATAAAGTCTGACACTGTTTCCACTGTTTCCCCATCTATTTGCCATGAAGTTATGGGACCAGATGCCATGATCTTAGTTTTTCATTCAATATTCATTGAGTTTTCAGGCAACTTTTTCACTCTCCTCTTTCACTTTCATCAAGAGGCTCTTTTAGTTCTTTGCTTTCTGCCATAAGGGTGGTGTCATCTGCATATCTGAGGTTATTGATATTTCTCCTGGTAATCTTGATTCCAACTTGTGCTTCATCCAGCCTGGCATTTCTCATGATGTATGCTGCATATAAGTTAAATAAGCAGGGTGACAAAATACAGCCTTGACATACTCCTTTCCCAGTTTGGAATCAGTCTGTTGTTCTTTTACCTAGAGGCCTTTAATGCCTTACCTAGAGGTCCTTATTGCAGAACTAATGTGGGCTAATATATGTTAATATGATTAACTGCTAGAGTATACATTATTTATAGCATTTCTCTTGGTCTACTGCACCCATATATAAGAATATAATATGTGCTTAGGAACATTTTGATAGAAAGATAAACACTTGATAAATATCATGAAGTATAAATACAGAGCACTATGAGAGTGAATGAATAACGAGGTATTTTTAGACTGGGAAAGGAGGATTGATAAAGTCCTCCCCAAGGGGCTGATATTCAGGTCGATATTGGAAGATCAAGTAGGAGCTTATTAGATAAAGAACTGGAGGAAGGAAGAGAAAAGTTGAGCCTTCCAGTCCACATGTGAGCATGTGCAGTGGCCTTGAGACCTTTAGCATTTTGGTGCATAAGAAATTGAGAGAAGTGGAGTCTATACTTTCTATGGTGAAATACTCTCTAAGAAAACAGCCTCTTCGTCATGACATAGCCATCTTACTGAACAAGCTGGACTCTATTTAGAAAGCATAAAACAACTTTTATTTTCCCCAAGTTCTTCAATGTTGCTCTGTCACTGTGATCCTTTTGCTGAAACTGAATGAAACCTCAGATAGGTTTCAAAGTTTTTGCTGATTGTCTGAGTCACAAAAAGAGTCTCATCTCATCTCATTCAAAGATCCAGCCCAGAGCACAGAGGGCCACCCCCACCCCCTACCCTGCTGCTGACTTTTCTGATTCTTGATGGACTCATGCGTGGATGCCTCCTGGATGGTTGCCTTACCATTTCCTAGTTCTACTTTCATATCTCCTCAGGAGATTTAGTGGCAGGTGAAATCACTGGTGCAGAGTAATCAGTCTTTGATTTCTCTGGAAGTGCCTAACTCCTTTCCATCATTGTGGGACTGCAGTGGATCTTTCAACACTCCAGTAATCCTTTCCAATAAAAAAATCCAGTTTACTTATGATCCCTGATGCTGAGAATTAGGCTGACAAAACTGGAATCTGGGCAGGTCCCACGTGGATGGTCTTGCATCTTTTCACTTCAAGACATAGATATATTTGGTCTTTGGTTTTATGGCCAGTAGTGAAGCAGTGAAGAGCTTCATGTATAACATTCTTACTACTGTAGCAAGGGGTAGAGTGGTGAGAACTGTGGGCGGGGGCCAGTTCATGCTAGGTCTGGTAACCTTGAAGTAAATAAATAAGTTATAAAAATGAGGATATGTTGAAGTCTTTAAAATGCTAATACATATTAGCTTCTATGCTGAAATTCAGCATCTCCCAAACGTTTTTGACAACTGTAGTGCCACTGAATTAATTGTGCTACACTACATTTTCATGATCAGTATTGCCATGTTACTAAAAACTGTTAAATCTAGACAATATCTAGAAACACCAGTATATGTATAAATCATCCAGACTTATGATCGTTTATTTATAATAGTAACTAAAATAAACTCATTCTTCCTAAAACTTTGAGCAATTAGTAGTTAACATGAGAATAAATATAAACCACATCATTTGCTAAATGATGCTTATAGATTTAAACAAATTCTTCAGTGAACCATTACTATCTTTGTCTATTAAGCTGATACCTAAGTTTCTTGATGGGAGATGTCTACTAGCTATTATTTCAGATGTATACTGTATATTAAAATTTAATTTTTAGCAACAAAAATGGCTGTAGTGTTTGTAGCATAAAGCTTGGTTTTAGGAAATTTAGGGCTAGTGCCAATTCAGCTATTGTCCATGCCAATCATAGCCTAATTTTTAATGTCTCTCTCTATGATAGATAATGGATAATGGAAGATTTTTTATGCATACTTTAAACCTTGTTGAAGTGATTATATAATATGTTTTCATGAACACATTTCAAATCATGAACACATGTAAATGAACATCAAGTAAGTGGAAAACATTTCTATCATAACCTTTCCAGAATTAGTCCTATATTTCTGCCATGTTCTACTTTATTTTAATTATACAGAGCTTAATTTTATGAGCATAGAAAGCAAGTTCCTACATCAGATTTTGAAGGGCCTAATATGACACCAACAGCTAAAGCACTGAATGAGCCACTATTTTCTGAACGAATATGAACATTTCCTCCTTCAGTGACAGCAATTAGATTTTACTTGTGATCACCATGACCTTTTTACTTAATTGTATTCTAAAATAATTTGTTGAATATAGAGCTAGAAATTTTGTCTTCGTTATGTGAATTAAAGTTTGGATCAGTGAAGCATAATTAAAGATTAAATCATAGAACAAAGAAGTTAGTATTATTAGATCTGTGTGTGTTACATGAGGTTGGGGAAAAATGTAGAGATATTAATTGTCAAAATGCATGTTAAGTAGAAGCAATAATTTCATGAGCACTTGGAAAGGGTGTTAGAGGTCTTTGGATTCAGTTTTTTAAGAGGAAACTGAGATTCAGAGAAGACAAGTCTTTTCTTCAATTCAGAAAGTATGTAGAGGGCAAAGGTAGTGCCAGAAAATGCCTCCCAACTCTTTTGAAGACTGGTCAGTATTTACTGAAAAATTTAAAAAAAGAAAAGACTGAAACTCCACTTTGAAAAATCATGTCTATTAATGATCATTGTTTTATGCTTCTACCAACGGCCAGCTGAAAGTCTTGAAGCCAAGGTTTACAAGGTTCACAAGGTTCACAGTAGTTTAGGTTAGCAGTTCTCAAAGTTTTGTCCACAGAATCTCTTTGAACAGTGAACATTTGAAATGTAGAAGTCAATGTAATTGAATTGAAAATGTAAAATTCAATGTTTCTTAATATATTCAAAAATATGGAAATCCATCACCATCGTCTATTTTAGAACATTTTCATCATCTCAGAGAGAAATCCCATAGCCTCTAGCTACCACTCTTCCATCCCTTCACTGTTACCAGCTGCACTCCCAGCCCTGAGCAGCCACTAATCAACTTGGTGTCTGTTTAGGCCCAATGGTAAAATACATTCTCTAATCCTGGATTTCCACGTGAAATGGAATCATAGAGTATGTGGTCTTTTGTGAAGAGCTTCTTTCACTTAACATAATATCATTGAAGTTCATTCATGTTGTAACATGTATTAGCACTTCAATTCTTCTTTTTTAACTTTTTATTTTATATTCGAGTATAGCCGATTAATAATGTTATGTTAGTTTCAGGTGGACAGCAAAGGGACTCAGCCATACATATACATGTATCCATTCTCCCCCAAACTTCCCTCCCATCCAGGCTGCTGCATAACATAGTAACATAGTACTGTAATTATTTTCATAGTCAATTAATATATCTATAGGTCTATTGTTAGGCATCTGTGGTATTTCTACCACTTGGCTTTTATGAATAACACTGCTATAAACATTCATCAACAGGCTTTTGTGTGGATATTATGTCTTCATTTCACACCTAGGACTAGAATTTTTGGCTTAAATGGAAACTCGACCATTTGAAGAACTATCAAGTTGTTTTGCAAAGCCTATTGTGCCACTGTACTTTCTCACCAGCAGTATATGATTTTTTTTTTTTTTTAATTTCTCTATGTCCTCAGCAACACTTGTTTTTACCTCACTTTTTAAATCCAGACGTTGTACTGGGCATGGAGCCATATCTCATGGTTTTGCTTTGTATTCCCCTGATGATTAAATATATAGAGAATCTTTTCATATTTTTCACTATATTTCTGAATATATATTTTAGTCATTGTTTTAGGATTTATGAAATACTTTTTAACTTATAAGAATTAGTTTCAGATTTATACTTTAATTTTAGTTATTTATAGAAATGTTACTTCTTTATAGCTCTATTGCCCTTTTCCTCTTTTTGTGGTATTATTTTTATAAATATTACATCTATTCCTGTTAGAAACCCAACAGCACATTATTATAATTATTTCTTTACTATCTATTAACATTTCCTTAGCCCATTATAACTTTGTGCCTACCCATCTACTTAGTGTCACTATTGACAAATGTATTACACATATTTACATTTCCATATGTTTCAGTTCAGTTCAGTCACTCAGTCGTGTCCGACTCTTTGCGACCCCATGAACCGCAGCACACCAGGCTTCCCTGTCCATCACCAACTCCCGGAGTCCACCCAAACCCATGTCCATTGAGTCGGTGATGCCATCTAACCATCTCATCCTCTGTTGTCCCCTTCTCCTGCCCTCAATCTTTCCCAGCATCAGGGTCTTTTCCAGTGAGTCAGCTCTTCGCATGAGGTGGCCAAAGTATTGGTCCATATGTTTAGGCCCAATGATAAAATATATTATATACATATAATTTTATACATATACATAAAATTTATTTTTAAATATGAGAAGAAAGGAGAAAATACATATTTATAATGTCATTTATAATTACATAATTACCTTTCCCACATGTATTGAATATATTGAAATTCTCATCTGAAGTCATTTGTTTTTAGCCTTTAGATTTTCTGGTAATGTAAGTCTGCCAGGAGCAAATTGTCTCATTTTTGGTATCTGAGGAAGTCTTTATTTGGCCTTCATTTTTGAAAGACAATATTGGTGAATATAGAATTCTCTTTTGAAAAGTTGGGGTTTTGTTTGTTTTTTTGTATCCATTTGAATGCTTTCAATATGAATCTCATGGCCTTCTGGTTTCTATCATTTCTGCTGAGAAGTCAGCTATTAATCATATTAGAGTTATCTTGTTAGTGAAGAATCATTTTTCTCTTGCTGCTTTAAATGCTTACTTCTTATCTTTGACTTTCACTGATCCTACTATGATATGAATGTTTGAGATCTCTTTGTGTTAACCTCCTTGAAGTTCACTGAGCCTAGACTTCTAGGTTATTTATTGTTTTGTAATAAATCTGTGAAGCTTTCAACTATTAGTTTTTTGAATTTTTTTTTCTCCTTTCTTTCGCTCTCCTCCCTCCAGATCTCCTGTTATGCAGATATTATTGCATTAGTGGTGTCCTACATTTTCCTGAAGTTTTTCCTGTTCTTTCATATCCTTAAATTTGTTTGCATTTTCAATAACATGTAATAGTAACTCTGGATACTGGTCTCACCCCATTCCTAGGTTTTTTTGTTATTATTTACTTGTTTATCTGTTTAGTGATTGGCTGGATTATTTTGGTAAAGTCGATCCCCCACCTACCCCCACAGTCAATTAAGTCTGTGATACTGCCCATTAGGAAGGTGCAGCTTATGGTTCACACCTTGTCACCCTGGAAAGTTAACGGTAATGATAAATCTCTCTAGCTCCCCTGAATACACCTAGTTGTTAAAACCCACTAACTGCCTGAGATTTCTGTTATTTTCAACATTAATTGTTGCAGCATAAATTCCTTTCTAAATTAATCCAATTGGATTATGACACATCAGAAGAATAGCTTCAAACTTCAGTGTTATTTTTTCTGATGCCAGGAGCACTCCTCTAATCTGTCTTTGTCCTTGATTCTCTTGCAAACTAGTCAACTTGGAGTTTAGACTATAAATTCATTAGATCCACATGTATCCTTTCATTTGCCTTTCAATACAACCCTTGATGTTCTTGAATGTTCTTTAAACTTCTCCACAATCTATTGCAAATGAAGTCAGTTCCCTTGGGACAAGATTGAGAACTCTGTTTTGAGGCTTCCTTCTTTCCAATGTAAAAACTCTAAGCCAGGCTCTGAAGTTGGGAGTGGGAACAGTTGCAAGCCTATCTCTGAATGATGCGCCAACTCAGTACCTGACTGATAGGATGGAGATGCAGAAGTCTAAGGTCTTCTCATCTTGCCTCTCCTGGTGTGGGACTATTTCCTCAGGAGCCAGGCAAAGGGCTCTCAGGGTCCCAGCATTCTCAGTGGTCCTGTGTCTGGTTGAGCCTCCATTCCATGAGTGGGATTTGAGTAGAAGAAAGGAGTTATCACCTTTTTGCAATCATGTGGGTCTTAGCCTCAGCATTAGGCACCTGGGGTCAGGATAAGGAATGCTGAAGTCCTGCTCCTTTCAGAAAAAAAGTCCTCTGGCTGGGAACTGGAGGGACAGGGTACCCTGTGATTCTGGCTACAACAGTCTGAAGTAGAATTTCAACTTCCCTGAGCTAAAGAGGTGGCAGAGATGAGACAAGGAACAGTCTTGGTTCAAACACCACAAACTCAAACTTTCTTACTAGTTTTTCATAGTTTTTCTTGAATAAATATTTCTTCATTTGCTGTTTGCTCTTAGCACTATTTTCAAAGGCTTCAGTGGTTGTGTTGTTGTTTTGTAATTTTCAGTTTCAATGGGGAGCAGGGAAGAGGAGCTACTCATAGTGTCATCCCAGACATGGATCTCTTCTTCCTTCATTATAAATTAAAAATTTTCAAATCTTAAATATGTATACCTTCAGCTATCAAAGTGATACTATCTGTATGCAACTTCTGTATGTTCTCTTCCTGTTCTCACAGCCTCTATGATATACTCTGAGACAATGAGAGTGAAGAAAGTAAATGATGTCTTAGTACTGTCATAGGAAATAACCTTGATCTTCCAGACTCCCTGCAAGTGTCTTAGGGACTCTTGCCAGAAGCTGAATCACACCCTGAAGAAAATTAGATTTTTCTTCTTTGAAATATATACATTTTATTTTATTTTTATTGAAGTATAGTTGATGTACAATATTATATAAGTTATAGGTGTACAATATAGTGATTCATAATTTTTAAAGGTTATTCTCCATTTATAGTTAATATAAAATATTGGCTATATTACAGTGTATTTATTATTATTAAATTTTGGCGGTGTTATATGATTATTTTATATACAGTAGTTCGTACTTCTTAGTCCCCTACCCCTATCTTGCCCCTCCCTTCTTTCCTCCTCTCCTGACATCACTGGTTACCATTTATTTGGTCTTTGTGAATCTGTTTTTTTTTATTATATTCACTAGTTTTTTGTATTTTTTATATTCCACGCATAAGTGACATCACACTGTATTTGTCTTTCCCTCTCTGACATTTTACGGAGAAGGCGATGGCACCCCACTCCAGTACTCTTCCCTGGAAAATCCCGTGGACGGAGGAGCCTGGTAGGCTGCCGTCCATGGGGTCACGAAGAGTCAGACACGACTGAGCGACTTCACTTTCACTTTTCCCTTTCATGCATTGGAGAGGGAAATGGCAACCCACTCCAGTGTTCTTGCCTGGAGAATCCCGAGGACGGGGGAGCCTGGTGGTCTGCCGTCTATGGGGTCGCACAGAGTCGGACACGACTGAAGCAACTTGGCAGCAGCAGCTCTGACTTTTTACACTTAGTATAATACTCTCCAAGTTCATCCATGTTGTTGCAAATGGCATAATTTCATTTCTTTAATGGCTGAATAGTATTGTATTGTGTCGTGTGTGTGTGTGTGTGTGTGTGTGTATACATATACCTTCTTTATCCGTTAATCTGTTGATGGACATCTCCATTGCTTCCCTATCTTGGCAATTATAAATAATGTTGCTATGAACATTGGGGTGCAGAAATACATACATTTTAATAAGAAACAAACCCAGCATACTATTGACTAAGGCTCATATCCAAGTTTCTTGATTCTATTTTCTGGGACCATTCCACCACTATATTGTGTTAATACACAATATACTTTGTACATTGATTCATTTCATTAGTAAAGCTGTGAGTTGAGCACAGAAAATCAACTGGAGTCATTTCCCAAGAGCTCACTGAAATAAATTTGTATGTAAAATAAAATATAAGAATGAAAAGTAAAATTCTTAGCAAGATGACCATAATGCATTTCACTTTCAAAACCTAGCTTAAAAAATCCCAAAATGTTGTTTGAATATCAACAATAGCTCATTAATTGTATCACTAAATCAGTCTTTCATTGGCACACTAATAAGGAAAAAAGTAAGTTTGAAATTAATATCATATTAATATCCTTGACACACAAAAATGAGTCTCAGTCATGGAAACCTACTTTAATTTTCAATGAAGACATATGCAGAATTATTTGTGTATGGAAACTAGGGCAAAAGGACATTTGGATACTGAATTTATGTTTGATGAGATGAGTCAAGCAGCTGCCCTTGGCATCAGTTTGTATGCAGAACATGAGCTCACCAAGGAGAAATGCTCTTGAAGCCAGTATATATTACTTAATGGCCAAACACTTTGGATCTACAAAAACTTCAGAGATGCAAAATTAGCAACTCAGGGGACCATGGAACTAACAACATGCTAATTTATGGCTCTGGAAAAAGAACCTGCAAGGGAGAAGAAAGCACGAACTGAGACCATTAGCTCAGATTCCAGCTCATCAGAAAACTGGCAGAAAGAAGAGTTGCCAATTATTTCCTTTACTTCCTAGAATGCAGTCAGAATGAACTTTATTACTAGAGTTCAGAAGCATTAGACCACGGTTAATAGGCTGAAAAGAAAGATAATGTTTGCCAATGAGAAGACAGCTAAATTGTTCACTGAAGTAGAAATGGCTACTCAGCCAGACACAGAATCCAGTGTTGCTCTAAAAGCAAATCTGGGATGACGTGTTTTGAGTGCAAGAAAGAGTTCACGTGGAAAGAGCTACAACCATAGAGAAATACTAGACGCATAAGGTTTAAGAGTCTGTATATTTAAAAATCATCAACCTCTAGTATCTTTTAAAATTTTTGTTAATTAAATGTTGTTAACCAAACAAAGGGAATTTAGATCAAGGACCCTCAGAATTCAGTGATCTGGAGAAAGCAACTGAGAAATAAAAGTTAAGCATTATATTATGACTCTAGGGTTTTTATGTTTCATATCAGGTAATTTATTACTTTTATATCAGATATGAGGACAATGATGATTTAGTTCATTTAGTTTTCTACCTGTGAATTTCTTGAGGAATTCAGTAACTGTGTGGAACAATTATTCAGGCTGATAAACACTTTATGCTTATTAACAAGGCTGTGTAATAGAACACATTATGAAAATATATCAACATAATTTTTATAATTGATTAAGTCAAATCATAGGACTTCCCTCATGGTCCAGTGGCTAAGACTATAACACTCCCAAAGCAGGGGCCCTGGGTTACAATCCCTGACCAGGGAATCAGATCAAACATACCCCAGCTAAGAATTTACATGCTGCAACTAAAGAGCCCGCATGCCTCACCAAAGAACTGACACAGCCAAATAAATAAATATTTAAAAAATAAAAAATTTTCAAGTTTTTCATTAGGGGTCACAAGTGGCTATTTAAAGTGTTACATTCTTGCTCTTTCTTAAAAATCTAAATGAATCTTTACAAAATTAAATGTTAAGTAGGAGCCAAGCCTTATTTTATTGGGAAGTGTTCTTTTTGTATACATTGTAAGTCTGATGCAGTAGCATCTTTTAAGAAGAATATAAGGGAAATGTTAAGGATATTCCTGGAAAATCATTAGGAGTCTTGTCACTCTCCTAATCCCATCTACAGGAGAGAGAGCATTAGGAGTAGATGTGCTAGGACCTATAGTGGAAAAGAGAGTCGAGGATTTGATTAGCACAGTTGGTATTCTGTGTCCTCTGACATCTCATTTATTTCTTCATTCATTCATTCTATGATTCTTTTATTCAATAAACTGTCAAGCACGAGGGAACTAAGCATTGGGGAAAGAAGAGCTCCTGTCCCATTCTTATTGCTTGGAGATGATCAACAAATATTGGTATCTTATTCTCTGGGACACAAGATAAAAGAGTATATATCTGCAGTGAGAATATGTGCTCTTAGAATGTACTATAAGAAAGAGGACATCTTCACTTTCATCTGAGAAATGAAGAAGAACTCACACACTGTGGAAGGGGAGTATCCCTCAAACCAAAGGAAACAGAATGAGGAAAAGGACATCAATATACATTCACATGAGTTTTTCAGGGAATGCAAACTTGAGTGTAGATTTTCTTAAAGTGATGCAAACAATTGTAGGCATTAATCAGTCAGCAGTGATTTATCCAGCTCCCTGAAATATTCTATCTTCCTGTTACAACAGTTCAGCCAAATGGTACACAGATCAAGCAACATGTCTCCTTATTACCTTATTACTGAAGTGTCACTTGAGCTGTCTTGACTGTTGCTTCTGTGTAATATCTTCCTCACAATTTTTCCATTACAGAGGATTCTGGGCTTGGATGATGAACAATCAAAGGCTTCATGAAGACAGATTTTACTTTAGATGCTGAAATTTTTTTGAATATCTGCCAAATTTTGACTTCGTATTTCTTTGTAACTTATAAAGTACCTTTTTGTTCTTTGTTCTTGTCAGATTTTATCTAAATATAAAACAAAATTTCAGTGTAGACTTTTTCAAAAATGTTCCTTTCCTTTGATATCCATGACTTTTCACAGAAGACTATATTGTTTGAGCCATCCTAATCATGACTGTGATATTCACAAAGGTACCAAAGTTAATGTAGTATTATCCTGGGGTATCTCTGAGTGAGCTTCTTAATTCAGAGAGCAGTATAAACTGAAATGTTCTGGGGGTTTCCCATGTGGGATGCTAAATAAGTTATAAGCATGGAGACATCCAATTTTTAGGGCAATCCAATAGGGTGGTCCCTTTTTATAAATGGGGCAGCAAGGCTTAGCAAGTTTAAGTTGTCCAGGGTTTCACTATAGTCAGTGTTGGGCTGATTTTAATCCAAGACCATCTGACTCCAGAGATTATGCCTGTCCTGTTCTCTTTTGTTATACTGTCTCTTTCACATTTGTTATCAAGAAAGAAGGAGAGGAAGGGAGGAAAAAAGAGGGAGAAAGGAAGAGAGGGAGGAAGGAAGAGAGGGAGGAAGGAAGAGAGGGAGGAAGGAAGGGAAGAATGGAGGGGAGGGAAGGAAAGAAACCTGGCCTGGTTTAGTGCAAGGTCTAATACATCTTATGTTTTAGGAATGTTTTAACTCTTCTTTCAAAAGACCTACCTTTGAAACATAAACAAACTTGTTCAATGTTAGGATGTGAATGCTTCAGTAAGAAAGCTCTATCTCTACTTGAATTTCTCTGCTTGTGATATAGGGGAGCTTGCTGACAGTCTGATAACTCAGTCATTCACAGCTCACTGATTACACTGCATGTGAAAATGGAAAACAAAAAAAATTATTTGGCACTTTCATTTTTTAAAAATATGTTGAATTCTTTATTATTCTCTAAACTTCAGTGACTTGACTGAGATTCCCACTGATTCTTATTATTACAAAGCATTCCCTTGAAAAGATGTTTTATTTTCATTCCCCTTAGTATCCTGCAACTCTAATGTATAGCACTGGTAGGTAGGAGACTGGTTGTGAAGAAGAAAATGGAAATCAAGGAGTATTCACCTTAAATGCAATGATATGATAATTTACATAAAGTTTGTCTACATACTACTGGTTTCTTAGAATAAAGAAGTCATCTGGTTTGCAGGTCAGTGAGTATCAGGGTATCAGAATAGAACATTGACAAACTGATAAATTAATATTTGTCTCTTATTTATGGAAGCAGTTTATTGCTGAAACAGCTCCAGGTCCACACATCTCTGTGTGTTTGCATGCCTCAGTACATAAGTGTGTGTGGCCATGGCCATGCACAGATGCACAAGAGTGTGTTTGTGTGTGCATGACTATTACAGTGGAAAGCAGTGATGATTCTGACTACACCAATTCTAGGTTTGAGAGGGGAATCCTAAAGTGGTAACCATAGCCAGCATATGGTTCTCATGACCCAAGGCCCAGCAACCTTCTCTTCTTCTATGGTCTGTCATCCTTCCCTGAAACATCAACACACTCTCTTCCAGACCCTCAGAACTTACTAACTTTATGAGAGGACGTTCCAAGGGTACAAACTTTCCCAGGTGGGAGACAGAGCTGTAGGTTCTAACTTGAAGTTCTCCATCACATGCATCTCTCCACTCTCCTTGTCTTATGTTTCCCTCCCATGACTGTAGAGAGAAACAAAAACGAATTGTAATTTTTTCTGCATTATCTGTATTATCAGAGGTTATCTCAGCCATATGTGATGACTGAGTTAATTACTGTTCAATCATAATCGTAGTAGCTCAACTGGTAAAGAATTTGTCTGCAATATAAAAGACCCAGGTTCAATTCCTAGGTCAGGAAGATACCCTGGAGAAGGAAATGGCAACTCATTCCATTCTGGCCTGGAAAATCCCATGGACAGAGGAGCCTGGCAGGCTACTGTCCATGGGGTCACAAGAGTTGGACACAACTGAAGCGACTAAACCACCACCACAATGTTGCCCAATTAGACATTCCTTCAACTAGAATGGAAAAATAAAAAGTGCATTGGAAGTTTAGTTAAACCAAAATCAAATAAAACAAATATTGCCCCTTGCCCCTAAGACTCCCCACTCCCTATGCGGGGAACCTGGGTTCCATCCCTGGTCAGGGAACTAGATGCCATATGCCAAAACTAACCATCCTGTGTGCCACAACTAAGGCAGCCAAATAAATACATAGATATTTCAAAAACAGAACAGTGAATCAAATAATGCATATTTAATACTCTAGTGCTGCTCTTACTAAATGTCCTCAATTCTGAGCTAAATTACCTGTTTTCTACTGCGCTCCCATTTGAAAGTTACTTGTCCAACATCTTTATGTTTTTATTTGTGCAGAAAGTTAAAAATATATAATCAGCTTCATTCTTGCTTTTAACAGCCTGTAGCAAAATGAATAATCATAACTAATATTGAATACTTACTATGCTAGATATTATTCTAAATGGTTTACATGACATTTCATTTAATCATTATTTGAACTGATTATAGTCTATGTAAAGATGACAGAAGAGAAAATTTAAGTCACTAACTAGCTTCATCACTTCTATATGGTGAAAGTGAGGGATGAATAACACAGGATGGCCCCAGAAGTCATATTCTCAACTACTACTCCATAGTCCTATAACTAACATGTTTTGTATGTCCTAAAGTTTATGTGTATTCTGTGCTAAGTCACTTCAGTTGTGTCCAACTCTTTGTGATCCTATGGGCTATAGCCTGCCAGGACCCTCTGTCCATGGAATTCTCCAGGAAAGAATTCTGGAGTGGGTAGCCATTCCCTTCTCCAGGGGATCTTCCTGACCCAGGGATTGAACCCAGGTCTCCTGCATTGCAGGTAGCATCTTTACTGTCTGAGCCACCAGGTAAGCCCTTATGTGTTTTACCTACATATTATTTTATTTGAACCTAAATCCCATAACATAGACAAAAGAAGCAATTGTGAATGGTCTCAAAATTTCTAAGTGCTGATTTTATCGATAGCATCCAACTCCAAATTTATCCAAGGTTCAGGGCTTTTTCTATTACACCATCATTCCTTTTAACAAGCTTCCTGGCTGGATTGCAATTTAGATAATCTTATATGTTCTCTAAAACTCTTACTTTCTTAATTGTTGTAGGTCATCATTTTTACCACTTTTCCTTCTACTCATATCCTCTGTTTTGTTCCTAGTTCCTGCTCAGTCCCAAAATACCTTTTATAAATATGACAACAAACATTCTGACACATTGCAAGTGTTCTTTTCTACAGATCTACATTTATATGTGGCATTCATAAACCAGTATCTATCCATAGTCAATGAAATTGTCACTGTTTTTATATACACATGTAAGCATGCTATCTCTGTTTTATATATTTGAAGTCAATATTACCGTTTAAAATGAAAAACAAAAATATTAACTTAACATTCCTTTGTTCTCTTGCTGTAGGCTGCTAATAACAGAAATGAAGGTGATTATGTTTCTTATGTTACTGCACAAATCCAATCATCTCCCAGATAAACAATGAAATTTGACAATTAACTTTCAAATAGGTGCTCTATAGAAAAGCCAAGCTGATAATTTACTAAGATTAGACTTGAGGACTTTCAGAAAGGGTGACACTGGATTTTTAATATGAATCATTTGATTAATTATACTTGTTTTTATGTTCTTTTATTTTGTTTTACTACTTCCAAACCACTTGCAATTTCCCTGTGGTCATCTAGTTAGCCCTGTTCCCTATATTTGCTGTCTTTCTTTATCAATCCTTTTCTTGTTTTTATTATCTCTCTGATCATATGCATGTATATGTGCGCATTTTAAATTATAGATGAGCATTTTAAGGAAAAAAACACTGACATACTGAGCAACGATTCCTCATATCCTACACTAGAAGCAATGAGGCCCTTCAGAAATCAGTGCTTGGGCTGCTTTAATGGTCTGGGTCATTTCACAGCCCGACAAGTAAATCCTACAATAATCCATCTTGCTGTGACAGGGAAATGCAGCATCTTATATTTTAATAATATTCCAAGAAAATCCAACTCTACAACTCTGTGGAAGAGAAGGTATAAAATCATCTCCCATTAACTCAGAGCATTAATTTTCATTGCACATTGTGCTCCTGTTGAATAACAGATTTTGTCATAGTTAATTTTTGATCATTATTTTAATAAATATTTTAAAGTATCTTGGGTTGTTTCTCTAGGTTAAGCACTCTGCTTTTCCTGATGAAGGAGAAAACAAATACAACAGAAGTGACTGACTACTTGCAACTTGTTATTAAATCTGTTCTTTTCTCTTTCATGTGTTAATAACTAAATATTTTTAAAGATTTGACTGCATGTCAGAACTATTCAAAGTGCTCGAACTTTGAAAAAAATATCATACTGTCTTTTCCCTTTTGGTACTTATGTCTTATACAGAAGATATGTTAATCAATGAATTAAGAAGTCTTTCTAGACTATATATAGGGTGTTGTGAGAACAGAGTGCAAATAAATCAAGGAAATTTAACTCATAAATATATTTTAGTAAACAAATTAACATATATTATTTATCTTTATGAAAGATTCTCACTAGGACTTAAAAGCACTTATTAGCATTAACATTTTCTTTGACTTTCTTTTTCCCAACAATACAATAAAATTAGATGTGCATGCTCAGTCGTGTCTGAGTCTTTGTGACCCTATGGACTATAACACTCCAGGCTCCTCTGTCCTTGGGATTTTCCAGGCAAGGGTACTGGAGTGGGTTTCCATTTCCTTCTCCAGAGGATCTTCCTGACCCAGGAATCAAACCCATGTCTCCTGTGTCTCCTACATTGGCCGGTGGATTATTTTACCACTGAGCCACCTGGGAACTCCTACAATAAAAATATAGCCTTTTGTTTAGATTATTTCTGGCATCATCACTAATACAATGCAAAAAAAAAGAATGTGTATGGTCTACTTCTCACTAGTGATAGCGTTAGGAGTGATCTAGCATGAAATTGGCTCTTCCCAGGTGGTGTAGAGGTAAAAAATCTACCTGCCAGTGTAGGAGATACAAGAGACTTGGGTTCAATCCCTGGGTCAGGAAGATCCCCAGGAGGAGGAAATGGCTACCCATTCCAGTATTCTTGCCTGGAGAGTCCCATGGACAGAGGAACCTGGCACCATCCATAGCGTCACAAAGAGTCAGACACGACTGACACAACTTAGCCTGAAGATCTGGTCCCTGTGATGAAAATGTTAGAGAGTGACTAAATTCACCTGTCTACCTTCGGCTAGTCTATCTATTTCTGTTATGGCAAAAATTAAACAACTTCATGATCTGTGCTTGTGAAATCCCTTAAGTTTGGTCTGATAAAGAAGCTATGTCTTGGTGACCTAAATTTAGTTCTTTAATGTGTTATGGAAACCATATAGTAATTATGAATATTATATGCAAATATAAATATAGGGTAGCAAAGCACACAGGTGCATGAGTGAATCTTGTTTATTCACATCCATGCTTCATTGTCCAGCTAGACCTACACATATTCAGAGAGAAAAAGATTCCTATTATTCCTTTGTTTCGATTGATTAGTCAATTTATTGTCCACTTCCCTGGTAGCTCAGACAGTAAAGAATCTGCCTGCAATGCAGGAGGCCTGGGTTTGATCCCTGGGTCAGGAAGATCCTCTGGAGATGGAAATGGCCACCCACTCCAGTATTCTTGCCTGGAGAATTCCACAGACAGAGGAGCCTGGTGAGCTATAGTCCATGAGGCCACAAAGAGTCAGACACAACTGAGTGACTCACACACACACATAATATCAGCATTCACAAAACACTTATTTATTATCAACTTCTGTAAAATGCATTTTCTTTTTTCCAGAGAATGTGTGATTTATACAAATTAAAGTCTACCTGTCACACTGTGTGAACTTGCAAACTTAAATTTAGTTAAGGGAATGACCAAACAGCTTTACCTCATTTAGGAATTCTCATCCACTGATGATGGTTGCCTATGTTGCACAGAACCATGCAACTAAATCTGAGCTCTGTAAGGAGTGCCTGAAGTAATTAGGAATGGCTTCCATGAATGAAGGAAACATAGTGTCAGCATGCATGCCAAATATATCACATGTTTCTTCTAATTCTTTCAGGACTATTTCATTATGAAGAGTAATAAACTGCTTTAATAAAAGTAGGTTTAAGTTTTCATTTCCTTGAACTAACACCAACAAAAATTGTTCTCCATTTTCCTTGAGATAGATATGTTTACTGTGATGTCTTATCTTGTGCTATTTTTAATTTTCTGAACAGCTATTGCCCCTAAAAATAAGACATCCCCCTAAATTTTCCTTTCTATTGCAGTAGTTTATGAAAGAGAATAACAGGGTCATAAAAGCATCATTTTTTCCCCAGTTTGATTTTTAAAAAAGGAAGTATGTTGATTTACAATACTGTGTTATTTTCACATATACAACAAAGTGATTCAGATATACACACACACATTTTTCAGATTATTTTCCATTACAGGATTTTACAAGATATTGAATTGAACACTGGTAATTATAAGACATTGAATACTGATTCCTGTGTATACAGTAAAAGATTGTATACAGATGTGTTAATCCTATACTCCTAGTTTATCTATACCCCTTTGATAACTATACTTTGTTTTCTATGTATTTGAATTCATTTCTGTTTTTTATATGGACACATTTGTATTTTTTAGATTGCAGATATAAGTGATACCATATAATATTTGTGTCTATCTGTTTTACTTATTAAGATATTCTCTACGTCTATCCATTTTGCTGCAGATGACATTTCATTCTTTTTATGGCTGAGTAATATTTCATGTATGTAGATACCACATCTTCTTAAGCCAACTGTCTGTTGACAGACACCTGGGTTGTTTCCATGTCTTTGTTATTATAAACAGTGTTGCTATGAACATTGGGGTGTATGTATCTTTTTGAATTAGAATTTTCATCATTTTTCAGATATATGCTTAGGACTGGAATTTCTGACTCACATGGTAGCTCTATTTTTAGTTTTCTAAAGGAACCTTCATACTGTCTTCTATAGTGGCTGCTTCAATTCACAATCACAACAAGAGGTGGATGTCCTTCTAAATAATAATCTTGCTGGGTAGAATATCCTAGGTTGCAGATTTTTCCCTCACAAGATTTTCACTGTCTTCTGGCCTACAAAGTTTCTGCAGAGAAATCAGCTGATAACCTTATGGGGGTTCCCTTGTAAATGACTCTTTGCTTTTCTTTTGATGCCTTTAGAATCCTCTCTTTATCTTTAAATTTGCCATTTTAGTTATGAAATGTTTATGCTGTGAGTCTGTTTGGGTTCATCTTATTTGGGACCCTGTTTTCTTCTATATCAAGATCTCTGTTTCCTTCTTTAGGTATGGGACACTTAGCCATAATTTCTTCAAATACATTTCCAATCTTTTTTTTCTCTTTCTTTTCCTTCTGGTACTCCTTTATGTTTAGACATGGTTTGTATTATCCCATAAATCTCATTTGTTTGGATGATTTCCCTTATTCTGTCTTTAAGATCACTTCTTTGTTCTGTGCATTTAGCATGCTATTCACTTCTTCTAGATTGGATTTTATTTCAGCAATTGAGTTATGTAATTTTTTTGGTGGCCTGTATTTCTATCAATAATGCTTTTTAAATTCCTTTAGAACTTTTATTAACTCCTTTTTGAAAATGAGGTCCAGTAGATCAGGGAGTTCTCTTTCATTATTTGTTCTTTGAGGGAATTTATTTTGTTCCTTTTGTTGAAAGCAGTTCCTTGGCTTTTTCATTTTACATTATTTGTATGACTTTAGGAGAAACAGTTATCTACTTTGGTCTTGAAGGTGTGTCTTTATGTAGGAGCTTCTCTGTGTAAACAGAGTCCTATGTTCTTGGCATGCAAGCTGGTTTCAGTATGGGCACCAGCTATGTGATTCTGCTCAGAAGCAGTCCCACATCACCTCCCTTTCTCTGTTACATTGGTCCAAGATCTAGTGCTAGGCTGGAGCTGGCAGTTGGGGTGCTGTGGCTTCAGGAACTGAGGTGGCTGTGCTGCCTTCTGAGATCTGGGCTGCCTCCTTCCAGGACTCTCTGCCCCAGATCTAGCGCTAAGCTATGGTGTGGAGTGGTCAGAGACAGAGTGCTCTTGCTGGAAAATCAACCACTTTACTGAGATGCTCACAATGGGATTGTGACCTCACCTGGACCACACCCCAGACCCTCCATGGTTGTCCCCGTATAGCTAGATGAGTCCTCTCCCAGGGAACTCACAATTTAGTGCTTGGCCACTGCATGTTCTTGTGGCACTGCCCTATGCACTGACAGTGGACTCCATGTCTCCACCTAAATCACAACCCAGGCACCCTAGTCTGTCTCTGCATAGCTAGACTTAGTCTTTACCGTAATCTCACCCCAAGGTGTGAGGTGGAGTGAGCTGGACCTGGGTTGGTAAGCACAGCAAGGAGGCAGCCCCAGTGCATGGCTCTCACTGCCCTCATTGTTGGCAAGCCACATGTGCACACTCCTTGAGAGTGAAGTGGAGGTTTCTGCAATACGCTGTGTGACTCAGTGGATGTTCCAGTAGGTAAGGTGTTTGTCTCTTCTGTGCAGAACCCCAGAACTAGGGTGTGCAGATTGTAACTCGACCTACTCACTCCCCAGAGCAAGGGCCACACTTGTAGACTTCTTTTCCTTACAGATCCCTCCTAGGGGCACAGGTCCTGACCTAGTGCCTTTTTGTCCATCCTACCTGGTTACATGGAGATCTTCCTTGCAGATTTAGCTGTTTGGGAGTTCTTCCAGTTCCAAGATAGTTTTCCATGAGAATTGTTCCACAGGTAGGTGTGTTTTTGATGTGTTGGTCAGAGGAGGTAAGTTCCATGTCCTCCTATTCCGCCATCATGATGCTCCTCCCCAAATAATTTTATGGTAAATATGCTTAATATGACTTATAGGAAATGAATCTTTAGACCATTTCTGTACAAGATACACTATTCCTTGCTAATCTCTTTATCCAAGGGAAAATGTAACCTATAATAATCCTGTAGTATTGGTATAAAGATCAGATGGGACCCTATTAATAAAAGCACTTTGGAAAATATATGAATGCAGGATATTTTATTACTTATTTGATTATCATTGAGTGAAGTGATATGGAAAAGTGCTCAGAAAACAACTCCTGAAGGCACTATTATTCAGTTCAGTTCAGTCACTCAGTCGTGCCCGACTCTTTGCGACCCTATGAATCACAGCACGCCAGGCCTCCCTGTCAATCACCAGCTCCCGGAGTCTACCCAAGCCCATGTCCATCAAGTCGGTGATGCCATCCAACCATCTCATCCTCTGTCGTCCCCTTCTCCTCTTTCCCCCAATCCTTCCCAGCATCAGGATCTTTTCCAATGAGTCAGCTCTTCGCATGAGGTGGCCAAAGTATTGGAGTTTCAGCTTCAACATCAGTCCCTCCAATGAACACCCAGGACTGATCTCCTTTAGGATGGACTGGTTGGATCTTCTTGCAGTCCAAGGGACCCTCAAGAGTCTTCTCCAACACCACAGTTCAAAAGCATCAATTCTTCGGTGCTCAGCTTTCTTCACAGTCCAACTCTCACATTCATACATGACTACTGGAAAAACCATAGCCTTGACTAGATGGAACTTTGTTGGCAAAGTAATGTGTCTGCTTTTAAATATGCTATCTAGGTTGGTCATAACCTTCCTTCCAAGGAGTAAGTGTCTTTTAATTTCATGGCTGCAATCACCATCTACAGTGATTTTGGAGCCCCCAAAAATGAAGTCTGACACTGTTTCCACTGTTTCCTCATCTATTTCCCATGAAGTGAAGGGACAGGATGCCATGATCTTAGTTTCCTGAATGTTGAGCTTTAAGCCAACTTTTTCACTCTCCTCTTTCACTTTCATCAAGAGGCTCTTTAGTTCTTCTTCACTTTCTGCCATAAGGGTGGTGTCATCTGCATATCTGAGGTTGTTGATATTTCTCCCAGCAATCTTGATTCCAGCTTGTGTTTCTTCCAGCCCAGCGTTTCTCATGATGTACTCTGCATATAAGTTAAATAAGCAGGGTGATGATATACAGCCTTGACGTATTCCTTTTCCTATTTGGAGCCAGTCTGTTGTTCCATGTCCAGTTCTAACTGTTGCTTCCTGACCTGCATACAGGTTTCTCAAGAGACAGGTCAGATGGTCTGGTATTCCCATCTCTTTCAGAATTTTCCACAGTTTATTGTGATCCACACATTCAAAGGCTTTGGCATAGTCAATAAAGCAGAAATAGATGTTTTTCTGGAACTCTCTTGCTTTTTCGATGATCCAGCGGATGTTGGCAATTTGATCTCTGGTTCCTCTGCCTTTTCTAAAACCAGCTTGAACATCTGGAAGTTCATGGTTCACATATTATTGAAGCCTGGCTTGGAGAATTTGAAGCATTACTTTATTAGCATGTGAGATGAGTGCAATTGTGTGGTAGTTTGAGCATTCTTTGGCATTTCCTTTCTTTGAGATTGGGATGAAAACTGACCTTTTCCAATCCTGTGACCACTGCTGAGTTTTCCAGATTTGCTGGCATATTGAGTGCAGCACTTTCACAGCATCATCTTTCAGGATTTGAAACAGCACTGTTATTGAGTGGGTGATAAACTGATAGATATCCAAGCTGCATTTTCATATGGATCTATGCTTTGATTTTCATATGAATTTACACAGTACAATAATATAAAATTTTACTGCAATTGGTTTTTCTTTTGAACTGTCTTTTTTATAAATGAAATTGGAAGTTTGACAAGACCCAAGGGAGGTCTTATATCCTTAACACATAGAGGAAAATTACATTCCCAGCTTCTACCCATTAAGGAATATTCAGCCCAACCTCCCTTTCCCATCAGTCAGGCTGACAACATCTCACGTCAAAAAATACAGCAATCTGCCTGCAAAATAGAATTTCCCCAAATGTGTTGAACATAGTTATGCCTTTCCTGACTGTTGTGAAACCAGTGAAGAAAAGCAATAACAACAACAGGAGAACAACAACAACATAAAGACACTAACAAAGCAACTTTAATTTTCCACCATTCCTAAGGTAGAGAGTAAAGTTCACTGTCACTTCTGAATCTCATTGGCAATTTCTAATATTTTGTGTAAATTACTTGATGGTAATTGACAGGCCACCATGTGGGGACGTAGGATGTTTTTAAGTCTGCTACCATAAGCGAGCGATCACTGGGATCTCACAGTGTGGAGAGCTTTGGGAAAGTAAGATGATATTATAACCTAAATATTAGACATGCACCATTGTCTTTTTTTGTCTTTTTTTTTTGAGCTCTACAAGACCATTCATATCAGCTGATGTATTTCTAATGTGCTTTTTCCCTTAGATTGAGCTAACTTGAGGTTTCTGTCCATTAACCAGATATTGTAAAGATCTTTGTGCAATTCCAGGGAAATGAAGTATTTTAATACAAAGTAATAGCCTACACTGAATGTTTTTATCTAAAAGATGCTAAAGGGTATGCAGACAAACATTTGCTCTGAGAAGAACTACAGGTCTTTTTTTTTTTTTTTTAATCTGAACTCCATAGATGGGCTAAAAGAATTCCCTAAACTCCCTCAAGTTGTATATAGAATTATATGTAAATACATTTGAGTTTTCTCTATGGGAAGGGACTCTGGAGCATTTATCAATTTCTCAAAAGGATGAAACCCCCCCCCGAAAAAAATCAGAGCCACAAATTTATATTCAAATTGTAAAATTACATTTCTTCTATCATTTTTTTTTGCTGCAAAACTAATTAAAAAATATCCATTTTTGTTTCACTTATAAGAGTTTGACTTAATATTCCAGGCTGTTGTTCAGTCGCTTAGTTGTGTCTGACTCTTTGCGATCCCACTGAATGCAGCATGCAAGGCTTACTTGTCCTTCACCATCTGCTGGAAATTGCTCAAACTCATGTCCATTGAGTCAGTGATGCCATCTAACCATCTCATTCTCTGCCATCCCCTTCTCCTGCCTTCAGTCTTTGCCAGCATCCAATGAGTCAGCTCTTCACATCAGGTGGCCAAAGTATTGGAACTTGAGCTTCAGCGTCAGTCATTCCAATGAATATTCAGGACTGGTTTCCTTTAGAATGGATTAGTTGGATCTCCTTGGAGTCCAAGGGACTTTCAAGAGTCTTCTCCAACACCAAAGTTCAAAAGCATAAATTCTTCAGTGTTTAGCCTTCTTTATGGTCCAACTCTCACATCTATACATGACTGTTGGAAAAACCATAGCTTTGATTAGACAGAACTTTGTTGGCAAGGTAATGTCTCTGCTTTTTAATACATGATTTAGGTTGGTCATAGCTTTTCTTCTACGAATTTAAAAGGAGCAAGCATCTTTTAATTTCATGGCTGCAGTCACCATCTGCAGTAATTTTGGAGCCCAAGAAAGAAAGTCTGCCACTGGTTCCATTGTTTCCCCATTTATTTGCCATGAAGTGATGGGACTGGATGCCATGATATTAGTTTTTCATTAAATATTCATTGAGTTTTAAGCCAACATTTTCACTCTCCTCTTTCACCTTCATCAAAAGACTCTTTAGTTTGTCTTTGCTTTCTCCCATAAGGGTGGTGTCATATGCATATCTGAGCTTATTGATATTTCTCCCAGCAATTTTGATTCCAGCTTCTGCTTCATCCTGCCTGGCATTTCGCATTATGTACTCTGCATAGAAGTTAAATAAGCAGGATGACAATATACAGCCTTGACGTACTCCTTTCCCAAAATTGAACCAGTCTGTTGTTCCATGTCTGGTTCCGACTGTTGCTTCTTGACCTGCATACAGGTTTGGGGCTATATATAGAAGCTGTGGTGTGGGATAGAGAATGAGAAACAGGTGATGTCCTGGGAATGTGGCCATGAAGTAGAGAGTTAACTAGAATATGCTTTGAGTTCCCTTTGAATGCAAAGAGCTGATGGTTCTTTGAGGAAGGAGAGTTTCCTTGATCACCTGTTGAATCTGTACAAAATAAAGCCAACCCAGGAACAGAGGGCAATTCCTTCCTTGTTGCTACAAAA
Source organism: Giraffa tippelskirchi (assembly GCF_054371585.1). NCBI lineage: Eukaryota > Metazoa > Chordata > Mammalia > Artiodactyla > Giraffidae > Giraffa > Giraffa tippelskirchi. Next base: position 19,141,171 of record NC_137283.1, on the reverse strand, counting down.
CCTGGGCAACAGAAGAAGGGACATGGAAAAAGACAGATGGTATTAATTCAACCCACTATTTTTGATTTCATTGCTTTGGGAGATGGTCACTGAGAATCTTCTATGATTAATCAATATTTTATGTAGTATGATATTTTTTAAAATCTCAGATGCTGCATAAATTTCCTCTAGGTTAGAAATGATAATGAAAAACACCCATTAGAGTTATTATCGTTACCTTATAACATCAACAGAGTACCACCCAAAAGAAAGAAGTGCAATGATTAGTTGTGCAGTTTTAGACACATAGATTATTAAGTATTAACAACATTGCATCAGAGATATGAGATGGTTCCCCTACAAAATTAGTAGCAGTGATTGACTGATAAAAAACTGAGATTCATTGAGGTGTACAGAGTTGGAATTTGAGCACAATCAGTCTGACTTGAGAGTCAAGGTTTTTAACCAAAAAAAAAACTAAAGTCTTGCTGCCTTGATTAGCTATTGATTTTATTCCTAAGCCAAAAATAGGAAAAATATATTAAGGAAAGATGACCACACTTGGGTGTAAAATATGCAAAGGACAGGATCAAGGAGATGAATCTTAAGAAAAAAAACACGAGAAAGAAATTAACAACATGAAGTTCATTGCAAGTGAAACTATCCACACACACAACAAAGTCCATCAGAGATGAGATCAGAGGTGAGTGTTCAAAATGAGGACAATAGTGTCTTAATTTTAATCTTTCTGGATTAGACTACCCCTGGAATAACATCCATTCCATTTAAGGCATCAATTTTACTAATACTGGCAAACTGATGGGGCTTGGAATGGTATAGGCAATAATAATATTTAGATTTAACATTTAGATTTTGTTTTATAATAGAAACATACAGTTTTTAGGTCCATGGATCTGGAACTAGTCTGCTTGGGTTCAAATCCTGGCCTTCCCACTTTGAAATGTTATAAAATAAGTCATTTAAGCTCTGTGCCTCACAGTATCATCTCTCAAGTGGAGCTAATGGAATAATTTCTCAAAGATTCCTGTGAGGATTGAGTCAATGTATCTGAAGGGTTTAGAACATTGTAACTGCTCTAAGAATAATGTAACAAAAAAAGATACCTAAAGGAGAATGTGCCTTACAAAGAAGAAAATCTTGGTAGGAATTTACCTCCAAATGGCTAGAGAACAAAAATAGTGTCAATAAAGTTACTTGGTAACTTTTACTTCTGAAACATGCAGTATTGTTTGCACTTTTCAATTTTACTCTCCAAATAAAATTAGTAAAAAACAGATAAATAATTATAACCTAATTAATTTTATATTCTCCACCTGATGTTTAAATCCCAAGACATGCTAAGTGCTTGAATATCTGTAGTGAGTGACAGGTAAATAAATACTGAATATATCCTGAGGCAGATACAAAAATATATTTTACAAAAGTAAAAGTTACGTATTCCCGCCAAGTACATTCTATTGCACTCCCCAGAAATAATGTATTGTTTTTTCTGATCATCACCAATGACAATAAGAAATACATAGAAACTTCTGGTCAAGTGATTTATCCATGTTTTTCAATATATATCATTCCCCATAAGAGTTATTAAGCTTACTAATACCATATTCCTGACCTCTTTTCCTTTATCCAGACCTTAGTAGTTTTAGTTTTATAATAGTTTTTATTTTTATTATTAGTAGTTTATTCTGTTTTTAACTTTAAGCAATAAACTTCAACATTGGAGTTAGAATTAGAGTTATTTCTTGAGAAATCAATTTTAAACACTTTCTATCAATTTTCTAATACGTGACATAAGAAATTAGAAATTTCTGTCCATCTTTTATCTGTAATCTTGATTCCTTCATGTTGTGGGTGATTCTAAAAATTGAAGTAAATTAGCAATACCACAAATATTATTTTTTGACAGTTATTCAAACAAGAAATATGTTGCTCTCATTGCTGTTGTTTTCAGTTGCTAAGTCACATCCTACTCTTTGCAACCGCATGCACTGAAGCGCGCTAGGGTCCTCTGTCCTCCACTGTCTCCCAGAGTTTGCTCAGTTTCATGCCCATTGAGTTGGTGATGCTATCTAACCATCTCATCCTCTGCAAGTATGATAGTAGTTGCAAAAAATGAAAAGCCATCCTAAATCACAAAACCTATGTGAAATATATGTTTATCTTTTCATTATGTGATGAATTTCCCTTCCTATTTTTCTATTTTCATTTGGACTTGTTATTTCCTAGGTTGACTATAAAGCTGGGGGTGAGGGGGTGGGGAAAGTGCTTTGTAATTCATGTCTTTTTATTCTCTTACTCTTTCCAGGTTCCTCCCACCAGAGGCTCAAGTATTATTTTTATAAAGTTAAGCTTTCTGAATCATATAATCCCTGAAAATATATTTATATTGTCCCCACATTTGATTGCTAATATTCGTAAGAACTGAATTCTAGGTTAATAGTAATATTTTCTGATATCCTTACAGGAACTCAGTCCTGAAGATAGTTATTTTCCTTTGAAGGCAACTTCATTTTATTCTTCCCAGTATTCCAATTCTTTATTGGGGGCATTTTTAAAATTAATTTGTCTTATACAGTGTAATCTATACAGTGTAAAGATTTTGGACTTGAAATAAAGCATGAAGTGAAGTGAAGTGAAGTCGCTCAGTTGTGTCTGACTCTTTGCGACCCCATGGACTGTAGCCTACCAGATTCCTCCATCCATGGGATTTTCCAGGCACGAATATTGGAGTGGGTTGCCATTTTCTTCTCCAGGAGATCTTCCCAACCCAGGGATTGAACCCTGGTCTCTCACATTGTAGGCAGATGCTTTACCATCTGAGCCACCAGGGAAGCTCTAAATAAAGCACAGGTAAATTTAAAAATTTTACACGAACCTTCATAGGTGAGTTTGTTCTATATTTTCTTTTCTTGACATTTTCCCTTGTCCAATTTTACTTTCAAAGTATTGCTAGAATTACAAAATGAATGTGTGAAGAGTTGGCTTTGTTTCCCTTCCTCCTTTTTGAACAGTCACCAAATTGGCAGATTTGGTAAAAATAAATTATGAAATGGCCTGATGACCTTTGCATTTGTGTGAGTGAGGGTAACATACAGGAGATATATTTCATTACCATTTCAGTTTTCTGAAAGCTTTTCTGTGTTTTGTAGAGGCCAGTTTGGTAGTTTTCTAGAAATTTCCTTTTCATTTAATTGTTCAAGTTTCAAAGAATACATTTGTTTATGCAATCAATCAAGACAATTAAAAATAATTGAGTTACTATAGACATATTACCTTTTTGGTTGACATTTTGTTATTTATCATTTTTATTATTTCATAATGTCATTTTACATAAGAATTTTATTGAAGCATAGCATGCATCTTTTGTATGTATTACTATTCTTAATTGCTCTATCGTTTTCTATCTTATAAATTTCAATTCTTACCATTATTATGTCTTTCCTTATGCAAATTATATGGATTAATTTTCTGTTTTTAAATATAATTTCTTGAGATGGAACTTGATATAATTGATTTTCATCCTTTCTTCTATCTTTCCTTATGCAAATTATATGGATTAATTTTCTGTTTTTAAATATAATTTCTTGAGATGGAACTTGATATAATCGATTTTCATCCTTTCTTCTATAATGTATACATTTAAAGTGAAAAATAGCCCTCTACAAAGAATTATCTCTATCTCAATGGCTTTGATATATTGTGTTTTCAGTATGATTCAAGTGCAGAATGCTTTTTCGCTTACATTTTTATTTCTTCTGTGATCCATCTGTCATTTAGAAATGTGTTATTTGTTTCTAAATATTTGAGGATCGTTTTATTCTCCTCCTCCTTTCTCCCCCTTCTTCTTAGTCCAAATTCCCCCCTTCTTGCCCTTATCTCCTTCTTCATTTGATGATAATGATGATGTTATTGATTTATACCTTAATTCATTTCCATGCAAAGATAATACTCTGGACATTTTCAGTGTCTTCATATTTGTTGAAATTAATTTGCAAACCAATTAAAGTCTAGTTTTAAAATTCATATTCATTTAAAAAACACATTGATTATTATTTTTTGTTTTGTATGATCTGTGAGTGTGTATTTTTTAATTTTTTTCTATTTTGGCTACACTGCTTGGCATGTGGGATCTTAGATCCCTGAGCAAGGATCAAATCTGCGCCCTCTGCATTCTAAGTGTGCTTAGTCACCCAGTCATGTCCAGCTGTTGGCAACCCCATGGATGAGCAAATCCCTCCCTGGCCAGAAGATAATGAAATGGTATGGTAATGGTTGATTTTATGTGTTAACTGGGCTAAGGGATGCCAATGCAGCTGGGAAAACGTTATTTCTGGGTGTGTCTATGAGAGTACCCCAAGAAGAAATCAGCGTTTGAATCAGTAGACTGAGGGAAGGATAGCACCCTCACTGGTGCTAGTGGCCGTCATTGGGTTTGTTGAGGATGGAAGAGAACCAGAACATGTAAGAAGGATGATTTTTTTTTTCCTTTTGCTTGAGTTGGGTCATCCATATTCTCTTGTCCTTGGATGTGAATGCTCCTGGTTCTCAAGTATTCAGACTCAGACTAGGACTTAGACTAACAGCCCTTTGATTCACAGACTTACAGATCTGAACTGAATTGTAATACGGATTTTCCTAGTTCTTTAGCCTGTGGAACTTGTCAGCTTTCATAACAAAATGAGTTCCTATAATATATTTCCTCTTACATTCCTATCTATCTATCATCTGTCTATCCTATTGTTTCTGTTTCTCTGAAGAATTCTACTACAGACAACTTTCTATGAAAGAAAACTATTGTCAACACAGAAACCTATATTCAGTGAAATAACATTTCCAGACAAACAAAAATGAAGGCACATATTCTTCATTAGTCCTATTCATGAGTGAGGATGAAGTTTAGCAAACATACTGATAGCATTTTGATACTGGTTGGTCTTGGGACCCTAAAGCAGAGAACTCAGATAAGCCATTCCTGACCTTCTAATCCATGGAAACTGTGAGACAAATAAATGTGTATTATTTTAAGCTGCTATGTTTGTGGTAAATTTTTACACTAATAAAAAAGTAATACATACTCTATTACATGGAGTGTTCTTCTTTATCTCTTGTAATGATTTTGACCTTAATGTCAACTGGATTTATGTTAGTATAGCTAAATCAGTTTCTTGTTGCTGTTCTTAGTGTTTCTTTGCATAATATATTATTTTACATTATTTTATTTTCAACTTTCAGAGCATCATATTTAAAGTGTATTTTTCTAAAAAACGTAATTTGTTTCTGTGATTGTTTTGTTGTTACAGTTTATCCAGGAAGAAAATTTCATATTTTATTTGGAGTATTTATTTTATTTACAGACATTATTTAGTTTCAATCTCTCTTACCTCTCCTTAATTTTTTTTATCTTTTGCCTTCTTTTGTAGAAATTGTTATTATTTTTCCACTCTCCTCTACTGTCATTACTTATACATTCTTTTTAGTCTTCTTTCATTGACTTCTTAGATTTTAAAATGATCGTTGTTGAATTAACATAATTTAATATAATTAGTACTCATTTCTAAGACAATTCCATTTATCATCCTCCTGGTACTTCTGTCATTATGGTTCTATCGTGCATTTTAGTTCTATATATTTTATTCTCCAGTAGACATTATAAGCATTTGTACAGTCAATTTTCATTTAGATTTACCCATATAATAGTGGTATATAAAGAAAACTGAGCACCAAAGAATTAATGCTTTTGAACTGTGGTGTTGGAGAAGACTCTTGAGAGTCCCTTGGACTGCAAGCAGATCCAACCAGTCCATCCTAAAGGAAATCAGTCCTGAATATTCATTAGAAGGACTGATGCTGAAGCTGAAACTCCAATACTTTGGCCACCTGATGTGAAGAACTGACTCATTTGAAAAGACTCTGATGCTGGGAAAAATTGAAGGCGGGAGGAGAAGGGGACAACAGAGGGTGAGATGGTAGGATGACATCACCGACTCAGTGGACATGAGTTTGAGTAAACTCTGGGAGTTGGTGATGGACAGGGAGGCCTAGCATGCTGCAGTCCATGGATCTCAAAGAGTCGTACAGGACTGAGCAAATGAACTGAACTGAACATAATAGTATCTTTCTATCACTGGTCGCTCAGACAGTAAAGCATCTGCCTACAATGTGGGAGACCTGGGTTCAATCCCTGGGTTGGGAAGATCCCCTGGAGAAGGAAATGACAACCCACTCCAGTACTCTTGCCTGGAAAATCCTATGGATGGAGGAGCCTGGTAGGTTACAGTCTATGGGGTCGCAAAGAGTTGGACACAACTGAGCGACTTCACTTTCACTTATTTTCAATCACTATTTATTCCCTCTTCTATTTCTTGTTTTCCAGATGGAATAATTTTCTTTTGCATGAAACACTTTAAAATAAGATTAATGAAGAAAAGTAGTTTTTGTTTTTGTTTGCCTAGTAATGTTGTTATTTCATAAATACGCATTTTGGAGTTGACAAGTATTTTCTTTCAACTAAAGATGATGATTTGCTGTCTTCTGTCTTCCATTTTTGTGTGAAAAGTCAACTCTCAGTTTTTGTTTTACTTCTTAAAAAGTAATAGATATTGTTTTATTTGTTTCTATTAGAGAGTGCTTCTTTATCTTTAATTTTAAGCAATTTTAAAATATTAATGTGACATGCCTTACTGTCACTTACTTTCTGTTTATTCTGTATACTTGGGCCCTAGCATTTTTTCAATCTGTGGGTTGATGCATTTGATCAGCCTTGAAAAATCATAACCATTATCTTAAGTGTTTCTTTACCATTCTTTCTCCTCTGCCTTCTCTGAGACTCAAATTACATGTATGTTAAATGTATTCACTATGTCTCATAAATCTCTTACATTCTTTTATGTATCTTCCATCTTTTTTGCTTTCCATGTCAAATCTGGATATATGCTGCTGCTGCTGCTGCTGCTAAGTCGCTTCAGTCGTGTCCGACTCTGTGCGACCCCATAGACAGCAGCCCACCAGGCTCCCCTGTCCCTGGGATTCTCCAGGCAAGAATACTGGAGTGGGTTGCCATTTCCTTCTCCAGTGCATGAAAGTGAAAAGTTAAAGTGAAGTCGCTCAGTAGTGTCCGACTCTTAGCAACCCCATGAACTACAGCCTACCAGGCTCCTCCATCCATGGGATTTTCCAGGCAAGAGTACTGGAATGGGGTGCCACTGCCTTCTCCACCGGCAACTTATTTTTCAGTTCACTTATTCCTTCTGCTATCAGTAGTTAAATTGATATACTAAGGTCTTATTTTAACTTAGTTTAGTTTTATTTCTACAATTTCCACTTGAATCATTTCATATAGAATCTGATTCACAGTGAATTACTTTTATAAATCATTTCTTTTCTTTTTTCTTTTTCATTTATTTTCTTGAAGTGATGACAGTTATTTTAATTAAGCCTGATAACTACAATGTGTATATCATTTGCATTTCCATTTGTGTTCACTCTTTGCCCCTCTTTATTCATTCATTCACTCATTCATTCATGTTTGTATGCATATATGTGCATTCATTCATTCATCTGTATGTGTGTGTGTGTGTATATATATATATAGTATGCCTGGCAATTTTTTATTAAGTGCCAGTATATCATATAGAAATGATAGAAAATATGGATGATTTTTTAATTCTTCTAGAGAGAATTTACTCTATTATCTGGCAAATAGAACATGAAGAGATTATCTGAGCCCAATTAAAAACTGTAGAGTATTTGCACGTCTTTTAATCTGATGATGTAATCCTCTAATTCAGCAGTTTTTCCATTGATAGGGGCATGGTTCCGGCAGCAATGTGAGTGATGGGAAGCAACAGATGAATGGGCAAGTGGCTGGCTTGCCTGCCACTCACCTTCTGCTGTGTGGCCTGGTTCCTAACAGGCTGTGGACCTGTACAAGTCTGCAACCAGGGGGTTGGAGGTTTCTGCTCTAGGTGTTCCAAATGTGAGCATGTGGTGTTCACTAGAATTCTCCGTCATGATAAATACTGAGTTTCAGTTTCTCCTCGTCCAGTACTTTGGGTCTGCCAAAAAGTTACTAATTTGGATAGCTACTTTCTGCATGATTTCTTAATGTTTTGCCCTGTGCACCTTAAATATAAGCAAATGCCTAAATATGAAATTATGTGGCAAGTTCTGGACTAACTTCTTTGTACCACCTTCTCTGTAATAAGGCCCTAGTTACCTTCACATCTCTGAACTCCGTTTTTTTGTCTCCCTGCCCTGGAGTACTTTACAAAATTTTTTATGATTTCTTGCCTCTTAGAAGCTATCCATTTTCCTGTTTCTCAGCCATGTACCAAAAATAAGTAAATGCCCCCAAAGGGGAAAGTAGTGTACAGAACTTTGGGTTCAACTCAGTGAGTTTCCCTTGTTTCTAGATTATAGCCTCTCATGTCCTGGCTGCTATATAGCAGCTTTTCTGTGTTTTCACAAAGATTCATTTCTGTACCTCTTTCATGGTAATTTACATTTTGAGAGTTCATATGATACAATATAAGCTATACTATCATAGCTAGAAGTAGAAATCACTTACAAGAACATACTTTTAATTTCAGAGACTGTATCTAGTTGTCTGGATTATTCAATTTCATGTTAATATGCTCTTTTTTTTTTCACTTAGACCACATCATCTTGATCATGCTGAAGATATAAATTAGAATCTTAAGTTCCTTTCTGTTTGTTGCATTGTATGTTTCTTCTTATATTAATAATTTATATTATCTTTCAATTGCATGCCTAAGATATTTATTAATTTTTGATTCATTATATATTATATATATATTTATAAAACTTTATATGAATTTTTAAAATTTATAAAATTTTATTTTATAAAAAACATTTTTATTTTAAAATAATATATATTTATATACATAATATACATTATATATATGGTTCATTTATATATATTTTTATGGATAAGTAGTAAAAGTTTGTTTTAGGCAGCTGTGTCTGTTTACCTAATATACTACTTCACTGAATGGATAAGTAAGTTGCTATGGTTTCTGTGTAAGTGGAAAACCTGACCCAATGTCAGTATTTTTTTTTAAATGGTGTTTTTCTTTAGAGTAGGTGGATTTGCTTAGAACTCATATAATTACCCAAGTAAGAAGTATCTTCTTTATGAGTGAAGTATTTTCTCATGTTTGACCCTCCCCCCAAAGTTGGAATTCCCTTCATTTCTCTTTGGATATCTCTTGTAGGGTTAAAGTTATTGTGACTCACTTTTCTCTCAACAGCTTCAGCATCTACACAGTGGATGCCTCCCAGGAAAATAATTTGCTCTGCTTAAAGCACATTCTGTTTAGATCACTAACTAGGAACCAATTCTATAGACAGAAAAAAGAAGTGTCTTGCTAGTTATGCAGGACCATCCATAAGGCAACCTGCAGATAACTCTCCAGGCAACTATCCTGAGAAGTTTCCATCGGTCTTCTATTCATAGATGCTCATTTTTGTTTGGTGCCTTTTTGTGGTTCCACCTGAGAGTCATCTCTCTGGTACATATTCTCCCTTGTGTTTTTTAAATCCACATAAACCTGTCCACTTTTCTATTCCAAGTTATATCAGTAGGTTCAATTCAATTTTGTCTGACAAGTTGTATCTTTTATTAGTCCTACCATTAATTATCTATCATTTGTGGCATTTGGATTTAAACTGGGGAGAAGACACTGTGCATAATTTGGGACTTTTAAATAACATATTATGTGTTTAACAATATGTATTTAATAAATGTATGTGGTTGAGACTCTCAGTGGTGTCCAACTCTTTGCAACCCCATGGACTATAGCCTGCCAAGCTCCTCTGTCCATGGGATTTCCCAGACAAAAATACTGGAGTGGGTTGCTATTTCCATCTCCAGGGGATCTTCCCCACCCAGGTTTCGAGCCCAGGTCCCCTGCATTGTAAGTGGATTCTTTGCTGGCTGAGTCACCAGGGAAGTCCATGGTTTTATATAAATATATATATTATATATATTATATTATATTATATATATTATATTATATTATATATTATAATGTATACTTATATATATATAATATATAATAGATATTATGATAAATAATATTATATATGTATATATAAATACACACAAATAATATTAAACGCTCACCTAGGCTATTTGTTATCGCTTAACTCAACTAAAACAGCATGTACAGATGGCCATGAATTCATAACATTAAGGTAGAATTATATTTTCACTTTTGGAGTCTTGTTATTATATGTCTTCATATAAACTGTCTGCTATAATAAAAGATTTCCTAATTTTGTTTAAGACATTAATGATATTTGCAGATGCCTTGCTTTTCATGTATTACTTATCTACACAAAGTTTATTATATTTGCTTTGTATTTATACAAAATATATACTTAAATCTCCTTTTATAGCATATTTATTTTTTTTTGCTGTCTGTTTATTCATTTCATTTTCATTGCCAAGTTAATTAAATGAGTTACACATAATTGACTTTGTTTTTCAATGAGGATTAGAAAACATTTGAGAAGAAAGTTTGTAAAATAACAAAGTACTTTTAAAGAGTGTACTGTGATCAGAGTACCCTGTGGAAAGTAATAACATAAAACAAAGATAGCTATGAGATATGTGGCAAGACCTCATTGTACTATAATTTCTGGATATATGTACTTTAGTACAAAGAATTTATGAGTACCTACAGGTGTATGATATTCTGCAAGATGATATGAAAGGACTGGGAAACAAACAAACAAACAGAAAGAACTCCCCACCTTCCCACTTTCTCCCTTATTTTTTCCCCAGTTTTACTGAGATAGAATTGCCATACAACCCTTCCTCCTTTCTTTCTGAGATTCTAGGATAGGTGTAGAGAAATGAAACGTGTCAGCTACAGAGGAGTAAATGTTCAGTTTGAGTTCAATGTATTAGGATTTCAGGAACAATGCAAGGAGAAATATCTAACACAGTCTAGAAAAGCAAGGTGGACTTCTCAGAAAAGATGGTGTATAACAAAGGAGCTCACACTACACAGGGCTATGAAGAAATGTATACAGAATTCCTTAACTCACTTTGCCCTTCAACTGTTCTTATATGTCAAATTCCTTCGCAGGGCTTGTCCATCATTTATTTGATATTTTATTTATTTATTACTTGTATTTTTTATATCAGTGTTGGATAGTAGCACAAGTGCCAGCTATCTTCCTGTTTTCTTCCATCAACTGGGCCCTTTTTGTCCTGAAAGCTACTAGCTGAGAAGCAAAAATGTTAAGAATGATACAGAATAAGAAGCAAAAATGCTAAGAATGGTATAGAATATAGGGTCTCACAGGGCTGTGATGTGGGCCATTGTGGTGCTGGCTAAACAGTTCAAGTATCCCTGTTGCTTCTGTGTCTCCTGCTGGGGCTGAAGTTGGCAGAGCAAGCTCTTCTGAAGGAAGAGCAGAAGGAAAGTGAAGAGAGCAAAGACAACATGGCACCAACAGGGAGGAGAGCTGGCACCCGCTCCCTCTCTCACCACCATCAAAGCCTCCTCTTCAGACCTGCAGGTGACCTGCAAGAGAGGCTGGTTTTGAGTCATGAAGATAAACACTCACTAGCCCAGGAGTTGGAAACGCAGGAGGAAAAGACATGATGCAGGAGGAGCTGCAGACTTGGTTGATGCCTCAGCGGCTGTACTTAGTAACTTGGCATTTGGAGAGGGAGGTCCAGCAGAAGCTGAGGGTGCTGGCAGCACTGGGTTGAGGGAAACTGGGCCATGGCCCCATACCGGCCTCAGGTCAAGGGCAGCGCGCATGGAGCTGAGCATGTGCGGGTGCCGTACTCTCATTGGTAGGCTGATGAAGGACGCAACCGATGCTTCTTTCCCGCCTTCCACATCTCATATACAGTGTCTGTTTGTGACTAGCACTTCATAGGGAAGGGAGTTCTGGGAAACACAGCCCCAGTTTATGAACTTGGTGGCCCTGCTCTAAGACAACCACTCAGAATCTTTTATTTATCTTAACTCAATCCTAACTCTGGAAACATTCTGCTATGCAGCAGTGCCTAAGGTTTTCTGCTGCCTTATGTCTCCAAGTCTGATTGGATTCTCCTCACATATGACAGTGTATCATCATGGGCAAGAGGGAGAGATTTAGGATAAGCCTGGATTCCGTCCTTTGTCTTTCTTGCTGGGTGACTGTGGCTGCATCTCCTCTTCTCTGCCTTAACCGCAAGATGTGGAGAACAATGGGCCACCCACGGGGCTGTTGTGAGGATTATGTGGGATATTGCTGAAAAGTACTGAACACAGTAACTGGCAAATCAAAAAAGCCCTGTGAATTTGGGATATTATTTTAACAGATAACCTTGCCTCCTACTGTATCAAATTGAGTTGCTTTACAATTGCTCCTATCTATTGCAAAATTTCCAACAATTACAGCTATCAAATTTCTCATGGAAAGAAAATGTTCCTCTTGTTTTGTAAAGAGAACTCTTTCTTTAGTTTTCTAAATTCCATTTCTCTACCTTTATTCTAGAAATGTTGATTTATTGATTATTATAAAGCCAAACAAATTACACTGCTGTTTGGAACAGATTCCCTCTCATAAAGCTTGGAGATAACCAAGAAAGCAAGATGGTTTCTTATTTTGATAAGTTCTCTCAAGAAAATAAATGATATGCTGTGATAGGATATGACTCCCAGGCAGACTACTTCAGAGAATGTTGTAGGAAAAAAATCTTTTACAGAAGGAAATACTTGAAATGAAACCTGAGGCATGAAGATTATCCAGGCTGGGACCAGCATGCAAATATGTCCTAAATCTCATCCTGACTTGGAGGAAATTAGGGGTATCAATGAGTCATCAGATGTTGGGGGTGAGACGGGAAGAAAAGGGGCAAGGCACAACCATTAAAAGAATGATACAACCATTAAGAAGAACAGGATACCACAAAAACCAGTTAGAACCTACTAGGTTCAAGATGGTGGAAGATTTGACTTCCAGTAAACCTTGAGCCTCATCATATGTTCATTGTGATACATCATTGTCGTTCAGTCTCCAAATCGTGTCTGACTCTTCTCGACCCCATGGACTGCAACATGCCAGGCTTCCCTGTCCCTCACTGTCTCTTGGAGTTTGCCCAAATTCATGTCCATTGAATCAGTGATGCCATCCAACCATCTCATCCTTTGTCACCCTAGATACCTTAGCATATGCTAAATAACACCCACAGACAACGTGACAGTTCCAAGACCAACCATAAATGGCAAAAATGTGAGTGGTTGTTTCAATTCATGGACTCCCCACCTTTTCTCCCAGATAGAACATTCCTCCCACTCATTACCCTAAAAAATTACACAGCCTGTAAAAATTAACTACCACCCCATTTTAAGCCTCTCTTGACTTCTCAGTTTGGCCCACATTCTGGACTGTGCATCTCTCTAAATAAACCTGTTTTCACTTTATTATAGTTTGCTCTTGAATTTTTTCTTGCATGAAGCCAACTTGGCAGCATGTCCAAGATACTCACTAGAGACCTGGTATAGGACAATCCTCTTCTGCCCCATTTCTTTCACAACAGGGAGAAGGTTCTGAGAAGAGTTTTGCAGGTAAGATGGGGCCAAAGCATGTTTTGTTGGAAGGAAAGAAAGGCTCACTTTATCCATTATCTTCATTCTTACTGAAGTTTTCAATTTCTGTCTTTCCCCTGACATTTCATTTCATCCTGCAATTATGTTATTGTCTTTCACTCACATTAATACATTAAGTTTCTTGATTCTGCCACTGTTTCAAACTACTAGTCTAGCTCTCCCATTCTCTCCAAGGTCAAACTTTTCAAAAGAAATTGACAACTGTTTCTTCCTTTCAAATATTGCTTAATTTGTGGAGTTGGGCATATTACCTATATCAATCTACTGAGTTTTTTAAAAAAATGATCCCCCACCTGCTAAATCCAGTGGTATTACCTAGCTGGTCTTTCCCTCTTCATTTCTTTAGCCTTTGGACAGTACTGTTTGGTTTCTCTGTCACATCACAATCCTCCGTGTTCCTAGGTCCACAAACCAGTTCTTGGGTTCCTAAGCACCACTATTCTATCTCCTTTGAAACAGTTTCTTGCTTCTATTCCATAAGTACAAAAATTTCACAAAGGCTCTGTTCTTGCTCATCTTTTCTACTCTTTCCCTACCTTCTTTGTCTGTGTCATCTAATTCTTTGGCTTTAACTATTATATCTGCCTGGATAGTCACAGATCTGAATGTTTAGTCCTGATAATTCTCTCACATTGTCATATTTCATTTCTGAGAACTTGGCTAACTGTACCTGGATGTCACTCATGCATTGCTAACTAAATACGCTGAAAGATTATTACCTCTTCAAGAATGAATCTTGGTGCTCTCTCTTTATTCATGGTGATTTTTACCACTTAAAAATGTAAAGTTATCTTTAACTCCTTCTTCTTCCCCATTCCTCGCCCTTAGCTTATCAGCTTTCCTTATATGGTTTCAGTAATAAAAGAAATCTTCTGTTGCTTTCCATATCTTTCCACCAAGTCTCCAAACTTCCCCTCATTGTGTTCACTATTTCTTCTAACATCAGTTACAACCCCATTAGAAGACTTTCCTACTCAGCTTGTATCTTCTGTCTCTGAATCTTCGCTTGTTCTCCTGTATTGTTCCCATCAGAATACAAAGACTCCTACATCCCCCATCTGAACAAAGGCGACAATAAACAACCAAACATCAACTGAAAGAGAATAGATCCTCCTCTTGACCTTATGTCTCTCTTCTGTATTTGCACTATTTTTTCAGCCTTCATTTAAAGCTGAACTTCCAGAAATAATTCTCTATAAAATGTATCAAGTTCTTCAGTTCCATTTACTCCTAATCTTATTAAAATAGGACTTTTGCCCCACACTTCATTGGAATTCCTTTTGTCAAAATCCAACGACCTTCATGTGATCAGTTATAAGGATCACACTATTCTTGCTGACTCTCTCAGAGAAACTCAGCATGCTTGATTGTGCTTTTTCCTTGTAGCATTCTCCTCTTTTTGCTCCTGAGACACTTCTGTGATTTCTTGGTTTTGCTACTATAATTTTAGCAGATGCTCTTTGGCTTTAACAATTATGATGATTATTATTTTTAGTCTTCTAGAAATTTAGCATTCACCCATGAAACAACAATGAAAAGACCAATATTTTCACCTAAAATTAACATAAAATTTCTGAGTCTATGATCTGTTTTCCCCCATTTTGCAGAAGTTTCAATAAAAAATTATTGAAAAAAAAATTTACCACATTGATATTCAGTCAGGGGAGAAAGCTAAAGAAGTCAACTTGAGTCTTGAGGGAGATCAGGAACCTTGTGGTAAAATGGAAGAACTGTCTAAGGCAGATACAGTGAATGGGAAGGCCCTTGACGCCTTTAGAATATAAGCAAAGGAAAGAATAAGAAGAAATTCGTAACGTTCTCTAGATTCAGTATGTTGAATTTCAACAGTCAGCAGTATTTGTTGTGCCACTTGCTTCCCCCACCCCCGCCCCACCTTAGGGTAACTTGTCATCCTCTTTTATTAACTCATGCATTGAAAATATTTCTGAGCCTATTCCATAATACATGACTCAAAGAAAAATAGGCAAGCTCTGTTAGATACAAAGTTGGAGACATTCATTTTCCTCTCCCCTCTGAGCCTTTTCTCAGTTTAGAAGTTGAGTCAGTATTGAACTAGATTTCTGTCTGATGGGCTACAATTATTCTATCCCTCCATTAATTCCTGGTATCATAATGCCCAGTTTTTGTGACACAGATTTGCTTTGTTGTGTTGATTTTTTTTTCAGCTTGACAGAATATAATGAAATCAGCCAATGAGGATAGAATTTGGAATATTATTGCTTAAGTTTACATTTTGACAAATAACTGATTCCCCTGAACCTCCCATTTTTCTCCTCTTTTACTCCATTAAAATTATTTGATTTATTACTTCTGGACAGAAGATAAATCATTTTGCTTAGTGCACCTTTAAATCAAAACCAAATATGAGAAATTAGTTTAATATTTTATTCTAGATTTACTTATCTCCATAACATTTGGCTTAGTCCTGTCAGGAGTGATATGTCAAAGATATTCTTTTATGCAGTATTTATTCTCCATAATTTCCCATCTTTTTGTTTTTATGGAGTGTGATCAGAATTGCTAGAAAGAACATCCAATGAATTTGTCAGTGATACAATCTTCTAGTTGCTATTTGATTCATTCTCTTTAATTCACCTTTTATTATAGTGCCCATCTTCTCCTTGTTTACTGTTAAATATGGGACAAAACTCACAACTTTCTGTGATAATATTCAAGGCTATCTAAAATTTAATGGCAGTGATGTCTTTGAATTGCTGCTATGCATCCTGCTTTTCTTTTTTTGGTAACAGTAAAAAGAATAGTTGTTAGGGAACTAATTGTATTCAGCTTTCAGCCAATACAGTTTTTATTCTCATGGTTGACTCTGCCACCAGTTCCTGGGTACTCTAATTCAGGCTTAGGTCATCAGAGCATCACAGCCCCAGTTCTCAGTGTTTGATATGCCAGAAAAAGGTAAAATCAGAATTTGTCAAAGCCAATTATTGAACTTTTGAGAAAGAGATTACTGTCTTTATCCCTGAACTTGAAATTTTGAAAACATAAACCTGGAACTCTAATTCATCTTACCATCTTGCCTTCATGAGAGAAAAATTATGTCTGAAGATGAAACCAATAAAGAGACAAGCTGTTCAGAGAGATGAGTAGAAATAGGGTTTGGCTTTGATAACACTGGTTTAGTTTCTTGATCAAGCCATACTTGAAGGGGAACTTTTTTGATATTTTATTTACACAAGCTAATGATTTCCCTCTCTCATCTCTATCTTTATTTATTGTTCTCTCTCTTTTCATTATGCTAGTCTACATTTCCCATTAACCACTTGCTACTAAAAGTATTTAACTATCACATGTCTAACCATTTATATGAATATTCTACTCTATGAAGTACCTGTTTTCGAAATGCATTTTAGCATTTTCTTAAACACGTCACTGACTCTCCTAACATTTCACCAGTATGAACTTTGAAAACTTTCACAAAGTGAAAACTTTCACTTTGAACTATATATTTTACATTTGGATTATTTGCTTTCTGAATTTAACATTAACACAGATTTGGATTTATTATCCAAATTATTTATATTGTAGAGTTATTTATATTGTATAGTTACGTGATTTCCTTCATAACTGTCATCTATATATTGTGCTTTTAGCCAGCATTTCCAATCTGTAGTCATTATGGTGCTGTAATAGATGCTGTTTAATGACTGTACCCTTTATTTTGTCCTATTTCCCCACCGTGCCTAGGAGTTTGCCTTGCCTAGACAAACTAGGAGCATTTTTCAGCTTGTTAAGCATATTCATGTAGTGAATTGATTTGTGGGGGATTTTAAACCAGAAACTTTAGACTTAAATACTCACAGAGGTAGGTAACATAAAAGACTGAAGCTAATGTAAGACCATAGATCCTAAATTGTTTTATTATCTCCAGCTTTAGCAGTGGTTAGTCATTTCTCTCTAAAATGCTGAGGCCGTGTGCTGGTCAGTCACCCTGGCCAGACCAAACCAGTGTCTGCACCGTCTGGCCCCGTGCTCGTGCCCTTCCTCTGCCGTGAGGGCGCTCCTCACTCCTCTAGATGCCAGCTGCTAGTGCTGTGCTTCTAATGTTAACTTCTGTAGATCTCAAGTTCCCACCTCCTGATACTCATTGATACCAGAGCCTGAGTAAACCTCTCACTGTGGAAATTTATTACTTCTTCTAAAAACCTTGAAGAGCCAATCATAATTAAAATTTTGTGTATGTAAGAGGTTGTTAAATCATTTGTGTATATTGAAAAATGAAATTGGTAAATAAAACAAATCATGGGGTATACTATGAAATGGACTGTAAATTTTACATGAAATTACATTAATAATTTTTTATTCTTAAAAACTCTACACCTCCTTCTTCTCAATAAAAGAAAACATTCAATCAAATAAAATTTTTATCAGGCATAAGTGTTCTACTATCACTAGCTGTTCATCTTATTTTGGTGAAATTATTAAGAGGCAATATCGTAAAATGACACATTTTGTATTTACCTGGGACATTTCAGGAGTATCCCAACAGTTACTGAATTATAAATTTTGTCTGATTTATCGCTGTTTCTAGTGCATTCAACCGAGCATTGTTTATCTCTTTTGTGCCAGGTTCTGTGTTAATTACTGCAGAGATTCTGGCAGAAAGGGCCCCAGACTCAACAAACTAACAACCCATTTCCTGTGGAGAGGGGAGTGAACAGCAGTAGACTGGTGAGTGTCCTGGGTTTAACATTCCTGTTTTCACATATACATGAGGCACTGGAAAGTCCCATCATGGAAGGCCTTGACGGTCTTGCTAAGAATGAGATTTGTATTATATACATTTGGCTAGTCATCGATTCTAACTGACCTCTCTCCTTTTATAGTCCACTCCTGCCATCATTATGTTAGTAAAATGAGGTGCTTTGGAGCATTATTGAATGCAATGATTTGCAAAGATCTCAACCTGTACCCATAACATGTGTCAGGGATTTTTCCTCTACAGAGATTTAATGACTATTCTGAGTAAAGTTTCCTACTTTCAGGGATTTATATAGTGACTGATTGAATGCTTCTCTTCTCATGAAATGTGAGAAAAGTGCAAGTCCCACCTATCCATCTCTTGCATTTTATTTATTTTCATGTAAATATCTGGAAGATTTCTGCAAGGTTTTAGAGGATTAAAAAAAAAAATAACTTGGGGGAAGGAGTTCTGCAATCTTCCTGTTGCGTGTGGCTTGAGAAGTTACGTAACCTGGTCTTCTCTTTGTATTTGCAGAAGGAGCTGTGTCTGGTCTAGGTTTACACATATTAGTGTGATTAATTTATTTAATGTAAATATAAAATGCATCTCTTTTATGTAGGAGAAGTCTTCACTGGGATCATTCCAGTGGTAGCAGTGGTAAATATTCCAAGGAATTATAAGTCTTGACAGAGAATTTTAAAGTTTAAATTAAGCTTTATGCATATTGATTAGTCTTCCCAGGTGGTGCTAGTAGTAAAGAACCTGCCTGCAAATGCAGGAGACATAAGAGACATGGGTTCAATCCTTGGGTCAGGAAGATCCCCTGGAGGAGGGCATGGCAACCCATTCCAGTATTCTTGCCTGAAAAATCCTTTGGACAGAGGGGCCTGGTGGGCTACGGTCCATAGGATCACAGAGAGTTGGATGCAACTGAAGTGACTTAACACACATGCGTGCATATCAATTGGTATGTGTTATGGACAATGAGAGAGGTAATGAGATTTATACATGAGACATAGTAACACTCGCCAAAGAACAAATATGCATGGGAATCCACATGCACCATATTGTTATTTCTTTTGCTAGAGAATTATTTTTGCTATCTTTCTTACCGAAGTGTTTGAGAAACCTTCTTAGGAGATATAGTTTGAGGGACAGGGTATTGAAATTAAAACCTAATTTTAAATCTCAATTTTGTTGTTTTTTTCACCATTACTTAACCTCTGAGATCCTGTTTCCTTACTTGTAAAATGGTAATCATGATTATAACACCAATATCATAATAGTATAGTGGGTAATAATTAAATAAGATGATAAAATGAAAAAGACTAATAAAGTACCTAGCACTCAGTAGGAAAGCTGCATTAATTGCATTCTTTCTCCCTCTTTGATAGTCATGATAAAAAAAAATTACTTAATAAAATGTCAGAATAATGCAATGGATGGCAGATGCTTTTTTGATAGAATTGAATAATATTTTCCATGATTGCCCAACTCATACACCATAAGCATATATAAGGACTATTTAAATTGCTCAAAGACTCAATGATTCAAAACAACCAATTTTACTAAGTCTCATGAGTCAGTGGGTCAGGGCAGGGCTAGGTGACTTGTGCTCCTATGGTATCAAACGACGTCACTTGGTGGCATTCAGTTGGCTGCTGAGCAGATCTGGACGGCTTAAGACATTCTTGAAATATATCTTCAGTTTAACAATGGTACAGCATAAAAGGGCTTCCCCATTGGCTCAACATTAAAGAACCTGAATGTCAGTGCAGGAGACACAAGGGTTCGATCCCTGGGTCAAAATATCTCCTGGAGCAGGAAATGGCAACCCACTCCGGTATTCTTGCCTGGGAAATTCCATGAATGGAGAACCGGGTGGGCTACAGTCCTGAGGTTGCAAAAGAGTTGGGCATGACTTAGCAACTAAACAACAACAAAATATCATATGTATTTAAAATATTGTCTATATTTTAATATTGGAGCTTGGTACCTGCTACTATTTTATCCTCCTGCTCAGTCAGTGCCTCGCCCTTTGTTGCACCTGGGTGGATGCTGTCTCTTTTAGATTTAATGCTTCCTGTACTTTGACAGTAAATTGTTATGTTTGGTACCATTTCAGATGGGAACCTAATGATCTCAAAACCTGTACATTTTTTTTTAGATACTTCCTTGGAGGTCCTATAACGCATTCTTAATAGCTCTAGTATGCTCTGCAATTGTATCTTTAAAAAGAATGATAATTGGTATTTCTGAGTAAGTTAATGACATAAAGTCACTATAAAGTAAGACAGGAAGAATACAAGAATACAAGATTTTGTGTATGTAAAATGATGTTTAGTACAGTGCTGGGTATAAGGGCAAAACAAAGGGGGAAATTTGGGGAAGAAGTAAATATTCATGAAATAAGGGAATTGCTGAGTAAATTGTGGTTCATTCATGCAGTGGAGCCTAGGAAGTACCATCCTGGCTTAGACTCATCTCTTTTGTTCATGCTGTGGCCCCAGGGCTACCTGAATTTCCAGTGTACAGTAGAAGCTCGATAAATATTTTTTTGTGATTATAAATTTAAAGAGTTAAATCTATATCTTTTGATCAAAAATAATGTCCAAAAAAGTGAAAAGAGGGGAGCTGCGTAAAAATGTGAAAATAGGCAAGTGATTGTGTATACTTCAAAAACACAAATAGATGTCTGTATTAGGAGAGTGAATGGTGTGAAATGAAGACCTCATCCCAGCTGTTAAGCTGGTTGGTAGGGATGGTGTGGAAATGGAGGTGATAGGAAAGAGATACAGAAAAGGCAGACAACAACAACAAAATCCTAAGGAAAAAAATCTCAAGTTCTATGTTAAATAAAAATGAAGAATGTAAAGCTCTAATTTTAATTTTTTTCACATATGTAAAATGTGAATTAACTTATATAGAAAAGAGACAAAAGATGAAAAAGGGAACTACTGATTTTTATTTATATTTGGTAAAGGGATTGTAAGCAATTCTTGTCTAGAATTCATTATTTAATTTACTTTTGTAAGAATGTCTTGAATGTTTTATAAATATAGTAAAGTACAAAGAACAAGTAAAAATCCACATACTCTCACAGTTTAAACATTGCTAACGTTGCTTCCTTCCTTCCAGTTGTTTTTTCTTTCTTCTCTTTTCTCTCCTTTTTTTCCCATTCCCTTCCCTTCCTTCTTCATTTTCTTCACCTATTTATCTACCTATCTAACAGAACTGGATTCGCTTTGTAAATGTGGTTTCTTATGTTGTATTTTAGTTGGAAATATTTTAAGGTAACAGTGTCCTTTTAGACATGGTTTTGTATTGACTGCTATGCTGTCTGTTGACATCACAATTGTTTAACTTTTATCTTCTGAGGTTTGGACATTAGACTTGTACCACATTGTGCTCAATTTCTATTGTTTTGCATGTAGCCATGATCCTCCTCAAGACAGGGTGAGAGACTGATTTTCATTATATTTTATTCTCCCAGAATAATAACTTGTACTCAGAAAGTACTCAGTGTTTTTCTGATTACAGAAATAAGTAGGCTCTGAATGATAATAATGTCAAACATGAAGATCAGTTATGAAATTCAAAATTAGGATTATGTTTACATGGCTACCAACAGAATTTCTTTTTTGGAAGAATGTAATATTTCTCTACTTTGATTAAAACCATGCATGTTTTTTGTAGTTTCCATTTCTTTAAGTATGCTTTAATTTTATATGTCCTGTATTTCAACAGGAAGGCCTGGCTTAAAGCAACAGTCAAATGTTCTGTCATCAATATTCCACACACATAGTCTGACCAAATAGCCAAATACACTTTCCTTCTCTCTCTCTCTCTAATTTTTGAATCTGTATGTTCTGTGCTATCAACATATAATCTTTGATCTGTGTATATATGTGCCTGTATGATATGAGGTTTTTAGCATCTTGATTGAGTGGCAGGTGGCAGCTATTAGCTATTATTTGTGGAGAACAGATGATAAAGACTAAAGAAATGTTTTCACATTGTAACTAATAGGAAAATTTATATTGGCAGAAAATCACTTAGTGAGGGGAAAAAAAAAAATCTGTTACAATACTTATGTTACTTGATCCAAGATTTTTACTAATAAAGTGGAGTTAAATGTCCTAAAGGAACACATTTATTTATATAGTCAGGCCTAAATCTGAGACCTGACTTATTCTAAATATTTATCTACACTGTGCTTACTCTCTGGATATTGGCTCAGCTTTCCATTCTGTCTGATAAAGATTTTGTTCTCAGCTTGATTATGTTGGATTGGGTGCCAGACATCCAAAAGGTTGTTAAATGTTTATTTTTGTTGAAAGAGAATGAAACAATGGAAAACTTATTCAAATAAATAGAAGGTTCATGCCATTTAACCATTATTATGTAAAAATTCATTGTCATGAGGAAAATAAAATCCTCAGGACAATGAACTGGTAAATAAGTGTAAACCCAACTCAGTGAAATTTAGCTGCACATGGACAAAAAAAATTAAATTATATTTTCAGTTTTAGTTACAGTTGCTAGGTGAAATGAGTTAGTCTGTTGCCTAAAGTTTGCCAGGTACTCAGAACTTTTGAACTATTTATTCATTTCTATTCTTTATTATTTTGTATTACTTTTCTATAGATTGATAAATGACAATATGTAAATTTTAGTACTTGTCTAATTGACATGGAATAATGCATACATTTCTATAAATGCAAAGGGTTGCAATTTTTATGCATTATTACTTATCTTTCTGTATATATCACAATCAAATGTATAATTCAGAGAGTGTAGACAATTCCAATATCTGTAGTCATGTAAAGTGTTTCATAAAGACTATTAACACGTCCAAATATAATACCTTATCTGTGAGGTACAGATCAGTGGTAAAGAACCAGTGATTAGTTAATGCCCATAGCAAGAAAGATGATAACAAAACCTGTTTATGTGCATCTGTTTACCATTCTGTTCCCAAGGTTAATAGAAAGATCCTCAAATGCATAATTTTACATACTGACTTGTTTCGTTTCCACCCTTTAAATTGAAACCAATATATATGTTTAAGCATTTAAGGTTTTATCTAATCCAAGCTTACTAAATTATTTAAATTGTAACAGATTCAAAAATAGAGAAGCAGAAAAATTATTCAAGAATTTAAATAATTTGCATTTCTGTGAACATTAGCCAAATTTAAATTTAGCTGTTAAGCTTACCTCAGTTTTTACTTCTCTTAATAAGCTTCTTGACATCAAAAATCAAGCAGTCTTCTACATTTGTTGACTAACATGATACAACTAAAGTTTTTAAGTTTTACTAAATTCTATAATCTAAACTTGATGTGTAGGATATAAATAATGCTTTATATATTTACATTCTTATAAATATACAATTTATTTTCAGTTTGGAAAAATATGAAGAGCCATTTAGAAGCAAATGATTAGCTATTTGTGTGAATACCAAACTTCTCAAAATAAAACTTTTTTATGAAAGAAAAAACTTTTTTATGAAAGAAAATAAACATCTAAGAAAATAAATCAAATAAATATGCAGAATTTATTTCCGTGATTTATGTAATGACTCTTCTCCATATCATATATTTTCCAGTGTATTTTCCTTGGAAAACTGACTTAAAGTATACAAAATTAAGATGAATTGTTGGCACTGTCTTCAGTGAAGTCTAGGGTATTTTGTTTCAGACACAGCCTGATGAGGAAAGCAGATAATCCTGTGTTGATTTACAGAGCAACAGCTATCTATGCAACCAGAGGGCTAGAAGTAAAAACTTTATCTTATCTTAAATAATAAAAATTCCTACATATTTGCACAATAAATCAAAACAAAATATCTGCAGAGGGAACCTAAATTCCCAACCACAATATCCATAATTTTGACCAGTATTTCTACTGTTGATACTATCTGGTGTCTTTCCCCACTGCCTAGCAGGTTATCAATTTTCTTCACAGGTTTGAAATCTACTTCAGATACAGATGGGTACCAATGGAGGCAAGATGAGAAGGGGTATCTTATGAATACTGGAGAGAGACATCCAACAATAGACCAAATATGAAACAGAAACATGAGCAGAAACCAATATGTCCTTTATAATCCTGAGACAGGTAGATAGTACTCAGTTAGCAATGGACATGAAGGGTTTGTAAGTATAGGACCAAATTTCTGGGTATATGTGGTGTCTCTCTTCAGGGCTGGAGAAAAAAGAAAGAAGAGGAACTGAGGTTGTTTTTGGCTTCTTTTTCCAAGCCAATTCTAAATCCAATTGGACTGGTGGGTTTTTTTTGCAATTCCTTCACTTAGGAAAAGGAAGAGCTCACGAAGGATCTAAAGAGAAAAAGGAGGGAAGATATTCAAGTCATATGCCCTCAACTACATTCCCCTTGTTCAGCATCCCAAAGGGTTTTGCGAGATTTTTGTGTCCGTTGCTTACTTCCAGGTCACTGGTAAAGCCAACCAGTAGAATGAATTTAAAATGCTCACAACCCTGGAAGTCAAGCTGCTATGCAGTGTTGGGTAGGTATGGCTGTGCGCAACAAAGTGCTATGGGCTATAAACAGAAAACAGGATTTATTGTGAGGAAAAACTTAGAAGCAAGAAAGCAATACACCAGTTCCCCTGAGGTCTCATTATTTCACACAAAGATGTGTTTAGGCTGGGTGTGGTTGAGCTGGATGAAACAAGGAAAGAACTCCAGCAGACGGGATCCTACCTCATCAAATCCCTCACACTGAAAGGGAAATAGGGCAATAGGCACCTCTCTGTAAACAAACATTTTTTGGCTGAGCGAGTGACCTCATTAGTAAAGAGAAAGCTCTGAACTCTCACTGGTATCAGTTGATCTCTTGGTCTAGCTCAGTCATGCCGAGTCCACTCTTTGCTTGCCTGCAAAGAGGAGGAACTGCTCTCCCGATACCATCTGGATTGGTCTCTCTTCACTGGCGCAACTCCTTGACATGTTGCAGCACAATGAGAAAAAGCTTTAATTCAGAACATGTCTCAGTCAACAAGGCAGCTGTAAAAGCAGTTCCCTGCCCAAAAGGATTCTGTCCATATCCTATCCACAAGTCCCCTTGCAGCCCCGGCCAGCAGTGGAAAGCTACCCTGTACAGTGTGGAAGACAGCTCTTGAAAACCCATACTACATGTCATAGTGCTGCATCACCTTATTTCAGGGATGGAGGTCCGCCAGAACACCCAGTTGCTGAGAGGGAAAACGCATCATTCTGAAGGGCGAGGTGAAGGCAAATTTAATGTCCTCCAGGAGAAAATGTCACTACCACCGTTGGTAAGCACATGGAATTCGGAGTGAAATTTGGCTGCATCTTCACATAAAGTTGCTTCTGGAAGAGAAAGACATGATTTATGACCAAAGAGCCAACATTCTCCTGTAGGGCATTTGTTACATTTATGAAGAAAAAGGGAAAGATACTTAAGCAAGAGACTTGCTAGTTTGTGTTGATGATCAGAAAAGCTCCCCTGCTATTTTGGCTATAATAGAAAAAGTAAACTGAATTAAAAAACAACTTGTGATTTCTATGCCAGTGACTGAGAGGTGGGTGATTAACATCTCCCCAGACAGGATCCACTAATGATGCTTTCTCCTCAGACAAGACAACAGTACTTGGTTTCTAGATACCAGATTTTATTTCACGTTTCCTAATGAATATTGAGTTTTAGGTCAACATACACATGCACACATACAAAATGTTGCATAAGATTAGAATTATTAAAGTGCTTCCCAGGTGGCACAGTGGTAAAGAATCCACCTGCCAATGCAGGAGGCACAACATGAGTTCAATCCCTGGACCCGAAAGATCCCCTGGAATAGGAAATGGCAACCCACTCCAGTTTTATTGCTGGAAAATTCCATGGACAGAGGAAGCTGGTGGGCTACAATCCATAAGGTCTCAAAGAATTGGACACGACTGAGCGACTGAGTACAAACGCACACACACTTGTTAAACAAATGCCCTTAAGGCAAGGAAAAACTTTTTTTCTAACATTTTATTTGGAAACATCAAAAAATGTTATTTTATGAAGGGCATGTTTTATAATATCAGATGTTTTTGAACTAAACAAGTTCAATAAAGCAAATGGCAAGTAAATAGGAATGTCTTTGTTTTTTCTTTGGTAATGATTTGATTACACAGTTATTATACAGTGCTTTAAAAGATACTTTGCTAAGTATGTTCTTAATTAGATAAACCATCATATAAGCTTTGCCTTTTAAGGAAATATTTTTCTTCACATTAGTTCCTAGATATGCTGTCAAAAGTGCATGTATGACATGTAGGAATATAATAAGCCCTATATTCACCTCACTGTATTGTTATAAGAATTAATCCATTTGTGTTTGCTTAGTTGATATCAGCAGCTATTTAATAATATCACTACTATACTTTTCTAGCTCAATGTCCTTTTATTCTCCCTCAGTTAAATATTATCTTATTGTATTCATCTCATTTGTCCCGGTTTGGAAGGTTTGGTTTTAATTCTTGTATCTAACCTGTTTGTATCTCTCCCAAATTTATGGTATTTTCCCATTTGATAAGCTTTGCAAAAAAGGTCATGCTGAACAAGTCAGCCATTTGGTAGAACTCTGTCAGGTCACAGTTAGAAACCTCCTTCTCTTTACCTAACTAATCAACAGCACTTCCATATGTTCATTAAGCATATCATTAACTCATCTCCCTATCTGCATCCTTCTCATGCATACTATCTCTCATATGAATAAGAAAACCCTGAAAACCATAAAATTCACATACACAAGGTCTGTGTTACCTTTCTAATCTGCCACTGTAATAACTCCACTCATGAACAAAACAAAAACAAAACTAAGCTAAATACAAGCAAATAAAATTTTGGAAGGAATTAGCTTGAAGCAAGAGGTTTGAAAAATCAATTATACGTAATTAAATGCAAGGATGTTAATGCCGTTCAACACACATCCATTGCTTTATGGAAGATGGTGAGCCTCAAACAAACAAGAGGAGCCCACCCAATGTCTCAGTTTGTCTGATGCTCTTTCTTGGTCAGCTCCATCTGTTCTACGTACATTGCATTATTTGGTTTTGATCATGTTAGTTTCTATTTGTATTCAATTTATATCACTTCCTCTTGTTACCCAGTTGCACTCCATGACAAATGTCTTGGCAGCCCCCACTGTATTTTATCAGCACTCCTTCCTATGTAGTTTATAATCACTGCCTAACAGACATGAGGACCCATCTCAGAAATGATCATATTAAGCAGTGGGTGTGTGAACTATCTCTGAATTTTTGTTTGAAATCTTGATGAGCCAGTTTTCAACAGGAAGATAATATTTTGTACTGTTCAGTCTGTACAATCAAGCCATGACAATAATGGAAACCCTTAGAAAATGAAGGTTAGGTAAATTTAGTAATAGCTCATTTACGTTTTGTCCAGGTATCAAGTGGCCCTTTAGAAACAGGACAAAGCTGATCATTTCATTATTTGATTAGGTTGTTCTCACTGTAGCCAAGTGATCAGTTAATTCTCTGTTAATTCTCAAAACACATTTAGAAAATCAAACTAGGGTGCAGAAAATAGAATCCAAACAACACTTGTCTGGCTTGTACATAGAGTGCTAACTGACTTTTCTCCTGTTACATTCAAGGTTAAGGAAAATAGTTTTATCATAAGAAACTAAGGACAAACTACAGGGAGGAGTAACAGAAAGGATGATGGATTTTGCCTTAAGAAAGTGAAGTTTTATCTTTTGTGAATAGGTCTCTGTGATGCTGAAGTGGGAGGTAAGTTTTACAAATACAGTGGTGTACAAGGTGTTGTATATAGGTCATAGGAAGTTAAGATTTCTTAATTCCTGGAAAATATTTCATCATAAAAAATAAGTGAACATCCATGATCCCCATTCATTTATTTTAAAGAGAAGTGAAGTGAAGTGAAGTGAAGTCGCTCAGTCATGTCCGACTCTTTGCGATCTCATGAAGCCTGTCAGGCTCCTCTGTCTATGGGATTTTCCAGACAAGAATATTGGAGTGGGTTGCCATTTCCTTCTCCAGGGGATCTTCCCAACCCGGGGATCGAACCCGGGTCTCCTGCATTGCAAGCAGACTCCTTACTGGCTGAGCCAAGCATGCCAGTTTTTTAGTGGGATGACTTCTGAGGGTCAAACTCTACATTCCTCTCAATTGAGGAAGGGCTGGCAAACCATTTCACTTGTGGAGGAAAAGGATAGCTGTTTCCTTCAGGAGCTATTGTATTTACCTCACACACCTCAGCAGGCCTGATTCTTGAATGTTTAGAATCGGAACAACACTTGGTTTCAGAATGCAGGGGACTGATTCACATTGACAAGAAACTATTCACATATTCCTCTGTGTCTCATCTTGAGACAGGCAGAATGACTGTAGTTGTTTTGGTGCTGTTGAAGAGAGGACTTTTTCTCCTTTATGCCTGTGATGATGCAGTAAAGCTCCCTTGGGTATAAAGAAGTGCAGTTTTCTGTCTTGATTCTGTTCTTTCCAAAGGATACTCATTTGGGAAGCTCAGCAAATTTTGGGGCCTCTATTTTTTTAGTGCATAGAGATGATGAGTTTGTGAATTTAATGAGTGTGAGGGTAGGGGGACTGAAAGGCACATTTAAAGAAAAGAGGTCAAGAAGAAAATGATGTTGGGAGATGAGGGATTTGCAGAGAGACAGGGAGGAGAAGTTTGTAGTTTGACATTTCAGTAGCATCAGCAGTGGCAGCTTGCTTGAATCTCCTTTTCCTTTATTCATCACTGGAGGAATCTTCAGACTAAGAAATTCAGCCCTGGATGCTAGAAATAAAAGAGAAAGAGCTTTTAAAATATTATAAAAAATTATTTGTACAAATAATTTGCAAAGTAAGAGCACAGTTTTGAAAAGAGATACTGTTTGTTTTGCCAGGGACTAGGCGTGTGACTTCACTAAAATGCTGAGTCTCTCTGTTCCTCAGTTGCTTCATCTGAAAAAGAAGCTAATAATAGCCTTGGATGGGCCTCCCAGTTTGCCGAGTGGTAAAGAATCCACCTGCAATTCAGAAGATGCGGGTTTAATCCCTGAATCAGGAAGATCCCTTGGAAAAAGAAATGGCAACCTAATCCTGTATTCTTGCCTGGAAAATCCCATGGACAGAGCAACCTGGCAGGCTACAGTTCATAGGGTTGCAAAGAGTCAGACACGACTGAATTGACTGCTATACGCACTCAATAGCCGTTTCATAGAGTTATGGATGTCCACCTAATACTGAACTCATAGTATATGTCATTTTTGTATATTTGTTATTATAGTGGCTTTTCTCATTTATGTAATAATATTTTGTTGTTGAGTTGCTCAGTCATGTCTGACTCTTTGTGACCCTATAGACTGTAGCATATCAACCTTCTCGGTCCTTTACCATCTCCCGACGTTTGCTCAACTCATGTCCATTAAATAGGAGCTGCCATCCAACATTTCATCCTCTTTTATCCCCTTCTCCTCCTGCCTTTAATCAGGGTTTTTTTCTAATGAGTTGACTCTTCACATCAGGTGGTCAAAGTATTGGAGCCTGAGCCTCAGCATCAGTCCTTTAATGAATATTCAGGGTTGATTTCCTTTAGTTATTGACTGATTTGATCTCCTTGCTGTCCAAGGAACTCTCAAGAGTCTCCTCCAGCACCACAGTTCAAAGGTATCAATGTAATAATATTAACATGTTACAAAGACAGTTTGAGAAAATATATAATACACATAGTATTTTTTTAAAGTATTTCAACCCAGTATTTACTGAGTATTTGCTAAGCACAGTTACTTGCTCAACATGCAAGGAAAAGAAGTCATGGCCACTTCCTTAAGAAGGGAAAACCTAGTAACACATATTATCAGCATTAGTTATTTTTTTCTTTTCCCTCATCATATAATTTTCAATATGGTAGTGAACATTCTGCATATGTATTTCTTTTTTCTTTACCATTGTAACATCTCTGTTCTTCCTGGACAAAGTCAGCTCCTTCCAGCAAGCCATTTGTATGAAATATTGAAGTGTTCTGGGTATACACAACCATAACAACAAAATCCTTCATCAAGTTAAATGGTAATAGATGCTGAAATACTGATAGGGGGCCCAAATTAAATGATTATGTTTTTCTGGAGATAAAATAATTCCATTTTCCAGGAATAAGTTATATCAAGATTACTTGCAAAACAGGAAAAAGAATTGAAATTTTTTTTTTTTTTACATTGTCTTCTCATGCAATAAGATAGCACTGATGGACCTAGCCATGAATTTTTTTTTTTTTTTGGAGGGAGAATAATACCAGATTTATAAGAAAGCATAAATGGGAATTTTTGAAGAAAAAAAAAATTTTTTTTCTCTTGGCATACCAGATTCCAAAGATTGAATAATTTCATCAATGGTTTGAGACTTAAAATCATTTCACATGTTAACACATAATAAACTTTCTGAAATAGCCTGGTTTCTTTACATAGTAAAATTGTGAATGAGTCTTAGTAGACATTATGAACAAATCATGCCTAATGTTAATTTTCATTAAAAATCAACTGCCATTCTAATTTACACATGACCGCCTCTTAATCATCATCAGATTTTTTTCTTCAAGATTCAAATACAAATGCAACCGGAACTCTATTAAAATATTCCAGTTGTCATCATTGGATCCTCTGTGAAATTTGCTCAGTTGTGTGCGATTCTTTGCGACTCCATGGACTCTATGCAGTATATGAAATCCTTCAGGCCAGAATACTGGAGTGGGTAGCTTTTCTCTTCTCCAGGGGATCTTCCCAACCCAGGGATCGAACACAGGTCTCCCACATTGCAGACAGATTCTTTACCAGCTGAGCCACCAGGGAAGCCCAAGATTACTGGAGTGGGTAGCCTGTCCCTTCTCCAGTGGATCTTCCTGACCCAGGAATGAAACTGGGGTCTCCTGCATTGCAGGAGGATTTTTTACCAGCTGAGCTACCAGAAGCCTCTTAATTCCTCTGTAATCATAATATTTATTGTGTATTTCCTGATGATTCTGTTTGGAAAATATTGCAATGATTGCATCCCTGTTTTACAATTGCAAAAATAGTTATTCACTCTGAAAAAATTCTGGAGCTCATTTTCTCATCTCCAGCAGCCATAATACACATGATAAAATGTGTAAAACTCTAGTAAAATGAGTGAGTTTAGTGCTGTGTTTTCATCCCATGGTGTGTCACGTTTCCTTCCCAAATGTGTACTGGTTGAATTTTATGAAACAGTTGGGTATTTTCTTTTAACATTTTGCCTTCAGAGTTAGGTCAGTATTATTATACTACTACTCAGTATATACTACTGCTCAGTATTATTCCTGATAGTCAGCAGGGTCCTTATTTTCTACTAAGTGTGGCATTTTGGTTGAGAAAGACAGCTGAGAGTTCAGGCAAGTCCCAGCTCTGCCGTTGGACTAGATGCAGTACATTGTATTGGACATAATGTGCACACTCTCTGAGTTGAATTTTCTCATCTTTAATACAGTATTTAGTTCAAAATATTGTTGAAAGCATGACATGAGATAACAATTTTTAACTCATAATAATGTTCTAGTATACATTTACAAAAATTGTAGGAATATGCACAGGAAAAAGTGAAATTTAGGAAATGAATCAATGGGAAGAAGGAGAAATTCAGAATCAAATTTATGTTTGTGTATAACATACTATTTAATGGAAAGAAAAAAAATCCAGTTAATTGACTCCTTTAATATCGTATAATGTAGCATGATCCCTGGAACCTCTCTGAGGTAGAGTTTCTGATCTGGTATATGCAACTAAGAATTTCTACCTCAAGTGGTTTTTGAGGTGATGTATGTAAAGTGGGTGGCACAGTACCTGGTATATGCTATGCACCTAATATATTCTTTTGGAGGTAGTAGTATAGTCCAATGAATGAATCCAGCACTCTCTTGAAAATGAAGGCTGGAACTTAGATTAGAGATGAGGCTTGAAGACTTGGATTTAAGAATATAAAATAAAGGAGATATTTGTAAAAATGAACAAATAAACAAAAAGTTGTGATAACACCAAAGATTGAAAACAAGACAGGGGTTCCCAATCTTGGCCATGTGTGTCTAGCTCACACAGAACCCATGTAAATTAAGATTCCTAGCTTCTTACTCAAACCCACTGAATTAGAGTTTAGAGTTTCTGGAGTGAAGGTCACAAGTGATGCTTATACACTCAGCTTTGAATATGAGCATTAGGGAAGAAGTTAGGAAATGATCTCTAAATTCAGAAGGAGTCCTAAGAAGAATGCCCAAGAGCACTGAAGAATCCACATGTTTGTAGGGCAGAAGCCAAGGTAGAAGAAAGTTCAATGAAGAGATGGCCAACAAAATCACATTTTTGAAAAACAACTGTGGGGATCAAAAATGATTAAAATGAGGCAAAAGCATTAACTAAATATTATATGGAACCCCACTTGAAAAAAAAAGCTTGTAGATAAATCAAATGTTTGGATAAATTTCCCTTGCCAAAACAAGACGGAAAAATCAATAGATAGAAACATATTTGCCAAAAAGATGCTCTTGAAACATTCTCGTGCCCCTTTTCAGCTTTCAGTTCAGTTCAGTTCATTCACTCAGTCATGTCTGACTCTTTGTAACCCCATGGACTGCAGCACGCCAGGCCTGCATGTCCATCACGAACTCCTGGAGTCGACCCAAACTCATATCCATTGAGTCAGTGATGCCATCCAACCATCTCATCCTCTGTTGACCCCTTCTCCTCTCACCTTCAATCTTTCCCAGCATCAGGGTCTTTTCAAATGAGTCAGTTCTTTGAATCAGGTGGCCAAAGTATTGGAGTTTCAGCTTTAGCATGAGTCCTTCCAATGACTATTCAGGACTGATTTCCTTTAGGATGGACTTGTTGGATCTCCTTGCAGTCCAAGGGACTCTCAAGGATCTTCTCCAACACCACAGTTCAAAAGCATCAATTCTTCTGTGCTCAGCTTTCTTTATAGTCCAACTCTCACATCCATAGATGACTACTGGAAAAACCATAGCTTTGACTAGGCAGAACTTTGTTGGCAAAGTAATGTCTCTGCTTTTTAATATGCTGTCTAGGTTGGCCATCACTTTTCTTCCAAGGAGCAAGTGTCTTTTAATTCCATGGCTGCAATCACCATCTGCACTGATTATGGAGCCCAAAAAATAAAGTCTCTCACTGTTTCCACTGTTTCCACTTCCGTCTATTTGCCATGACGTGATGGGACCAGATGCCATGATCTTCGTTTTTTGAATGTTGAGCTTTAAGCCAAGTTTTTCACTCTCCTCTTTCACTTTCATCTTTCACTTTCTTCTTCACTTTCTGCCATAAGGGTGGTGTCATCTGCATATCTGAGGTTATTGATATTTCTCCCAAAAAACTTGATTCCAGCTTGTGCTTCATCCAGTCCTGCTTTAGACCATGAATATCAGTTGATAAAACTGATGGGATATGAGGTGACTCTTAAAAGTATCTTAAATGTGAATTCATATATCAAAAGAAAGAAGCTATTAGAAAGTCCATATAACTGTATTACATAACTGATAAGCAGTGGCTGTTGATAAAGCATGTAAGAAATAGAAGTATATTTTGTGTACTCCTTGTACTATTATGCAAGATATTTATTCTTCTGGCCATTTGAAGCATACAGGGTTAGCATTTCAAAATAACTCCTTATTTTGTTCTTTGCCCATGTTCAGAGTAGTAATGAATTAAATGACACACTCAAAGTGCAAGAATCAGATGTCTACTTTACAGTCTCACTTTTGGAAAATAATAGGATACAGTTGAACATAAAACCTCCTGTAAGAGGCAGATTGAAAATGACTAGCTTCCTCCACTGTTTCTCTGCTTTTCAAGGTGGATGCATGTGCACTCTCATTGCATCACTAATTTATCACTCTGGTGGAAACACTGTGCTGACTATAGTACAAGCCTCTCTGTGACTGGAATCCTCAACGAGCAACACGAAGGTTTCTATGTTTCAAGATGTATCCTTCATAGACCCTTGGGAAGAGTTTAACATTTCCTTAAAATTGGCATGAGTTTTCGCTAGGTTACTGTCATTCCAACCAAGAGACAAATATCACAGACAGTAGCAGTTTGCAGGAAGAGTTAACCTCTTCTAACTCGCCCTTGTTCTCAATGCTTATTCAGTGCTGAGGCTGTGAGAGTGTAATATATGTATTGTCAATTTTGGAAAGTATTGGAAGTGCTTCCTGAAATTTGAGTTCTAAATAATCTCTTGATTATGTTTTAAGCTAGACAAGATCTTTTTTAAAGCTAAACAAGTTCTGGATAGGGTTTCTGGATGGATGAAATTGAGTTTCACATCATTTTATTGGCCAAGTTGTGGAATGTCTGATATATGAAATATATACATGTCAGGTGTTATGAATTGTTCTGAAGTATAACTGTGGGGCATTCTTGAGACTCTGGATTTCTTGGAGGTTTGACTGACTAGCTGTACTTTCCCTTCTTTATGAGGGGAAGATGACATAATATCTGCCACAGATAGAATTTCTTCTTTCTGGACATCCTTCAGAGAAATCTCACAAGTGATTGTGTAAGCAAAGACAAATCTTGTTATTTCTCAAGAGACTGAAGATTTATGCTACCAAATTCAATTGGAAAGTGGGCCCTGAGTGTCAAAGCAATATGTATAAGAAAAAGAATAGAAATTAAACAAGATAGATTCATTGAAAGTGAAAGTCGCTTAGTCGTGTCCTACTCTTTGTGATCTCATAGCCTATACAGTCCATGGAATTTTCCAGGACAGAATACTGGAGTGGGTAGCCTATGCTTTCTCCAGGGGATCTTCCCAACCCAGGGATCAAATCCAGGTCTCCAGCATTGCAAGTGGATTCTTTACCAGCTGAACCACAAGGGAAGCCCATTAGGATTCATTAGGATTATGTCAACTGTGAACTTCTTATTTATTTCTCTCCTAGAACGAACTAGATCATGTTTTAACTTTTGCCTGGGTTGTAAGTACTGACATAAACACATCTTTAAAATCCACAAGTGCTTTGTACAAAGTAGACACTTAATAGTGCTTGGAAAATGTATCAGCATCTTATTCAATTTATTCTATCATTTAAAAATATTTGATGTACACCTGCTATTTTCCTATTGATAATCTAGCAATAGGATAGATAGTCATAAACTAATCTGACACTGCCCCAGTTTTCTGGAAACTTCCATTTAGTAGAAGTGAAGTTAGATGGAGTAAAAGAACAGAGTGAAAAATAAGAAAAATAAATAAGATAATTTTAGACAGTATAAGAGTTAGAAAGAATATTTAGGGTTAATGTGAAAAAAAATAAACGAATATATGCATGAATGAGTGGCCTGGGAATCTAAATGCATTGGGAGGAACTGGAGCATGGGGTGACGAAGGCCAAGTGGCAGCACTCAACCAACTAAGGTGGGGGTGGGGGTTGGCTGTGGTTGCTGTAGTGGACCAGAGTCTAGGCAGTACTAATCCCCAGAGACTACCCCATACCCAGCATCTCCTCTGCCCAAGAAAAAGCGTAGCTTAAAATGGACTGATGAACAGTTTAATATAAGCAGCCTCCTTGAGTTTAAAGCACATTTTCTTTTGGTTTATTTCATTTTATCATTCTCATTCCTCTTATTATTACTTTTTTACTCTATGTGAAGGCTGGATTTAGCGACAGTTTGGTAAACATTAAACTGGGTTACTAAAGTAAAGTTACATAATGCTGATTCTCGAGCTGTTTAAAAATAAACAGTACTTTTTTGAATTGCTTGGTTTAGGTGCTAATCTGCCTGGAGGCAGGGAGATAGGCAGGGTGACCTCTGAAGTCCTTCTCCAGACAAGGCTTCTTGTTTTTGCACCACTTACAAACTTAGATGAGCTAGAAGCACCAAGTAGTCAAGGATATAAAAATTTTATAATGAGGTTAGAGAGAGGGAAATCCTCTGACATTGGTATGTATGAAAAAGGGGGCTTTCTCTCTATATATCCTGCAATATCAACTCATATGGGACCATTTCCCTTTTCTACCCAATATGCCTTTCATTTAGAAGAAGATTCTGCTATATAGAGAAACCATCCTGTGAGATTAGTAGCGGGGGAACTCTTCCAGGGCCCAGGCTCCAACCACAGCTTTCTTGATAAACCATCATTGACAACAAAGTGCAATGACAATGAAAATATGAAGGGATGCTCTGTGAGCAAGGGCTACTGACCTCATCTATAAGAAAAGCCACAGGATCCCCCATCTTTTCAAGACCTTTATCATGATCATCTATAAGCAGAAAGATACACCCAACTCAAAGCATAATCCATAAACTCAGATGTTCAAGAAAGTACAATTTACCCATTTTTTTAAATTAAAAATCATTCTGACTTGAACATTCCCTACCATTAGCTGATAGGTAAGTGAAAGTGAAGTCGCTCAGTCATGTACAACTCTTTGCAACCCCATGCACTGTAGCCTACCAGGCTACTCCGTCCATGGAGTTTTCCAGGCAAGAATACTGGAGTGGGTTACCATTTCCTTCTCCAGGGTATCTTCCCAACCCAGGGATCAAACCCAGCTCTCCTGCATTGCAGGTAGACGCTTTACCCTCTGAGCCACCAGGGAAGCCCCTGATAGGAAAAGTAATATTAAGGTATTGTTGAGGTTGACTTGCCCAGAATTGTGGAAAATGCTGAAGACTCTTCAGTGTCATGACATTAGACACATCAATAGGACCATTGATCACTGATCATCCATCCATGATATCAGTGAAATGCCCATTGTACCACTCTCTTTGGTGTCTCTAGTCATAACTTTGCTACTTTGATGTTGTGAGGAAAAGGCAATTATGGGAAAAACAGAAGTTCCTGTGCCTAGGCTCCAACCTTCTCATAAATACCAGAAAACCCTCTCCTTCCAGACCTTGAAAACTAAGTCCCTGAGATATTGCTCCCAAGACTTAAGGAACCCATTTTCTTTGTCCTGTTTTCTTGTTTACTTGATCTCCAATTTTTTTTTTTTAGCTTTAAGAAAATCTATGTTTCTTCTTCTCGCCGTTGAAGACACTCACTAGCCTAATTTCTTTAAAGATTTTATGAAAGACAGGAAAAGAGATTTTAACTTTAAGTGGCTTCTGTTTTGCTGCTGCTGCTGCTGCTGCTGCCGCTAAGTCACTTCAGTCGTGTCCGACTCTGTGCGACCCCATAGACGGCAGCCCACCAGGCTCTGCTGTCCCTGGGATTCTCCAGGCAAGAGTATTGGAGTGGGGTGCCATTGCCTTCTCTGGGCTTCTGTTTTACACTCTGTAAAATCTGTGGCTAAGGGCCTGCCTTCTAGCTTGCAATGAAGAGATGGAAAAAGAAAGGAAGAACTAGTACAACTTCATCTCTCAGTAAATTATTACTGTACAAAAACATAAATGTCAGGAAAGGAGAAGAAAGAGAAAGCAAGAACATTTGGTTCAGTCAAGTTTAATAGGACTAGAATATAATAAGAGTGCCATGCTTATAGTTCATATTTCCCTTCTGGACTATTTAAAATTATATTGTCTATCCATTTGTGAACTTCACTTATCTACCCCCCCCCCCCATCCAGGCCTTAAGACACTAGGACAGGCAAAAAACAAATACAGGTTTTTATTGACATAAATCATCTAAAAGTATCTGTTCGCAGTGGAGTGAAAATCTCTTCTATGCTGAAAACAGGCATGTTTCCAGCCAGCCTTCTTCAGCTGCAGTGCAGTTGGTCATTTCTCCAATATTCTACACCAACATGTTGAGACAGGCCAAGACAATCTTGGCTGCTGAGATAGAACAACCCGTGGCTGGCTACCCATCTGTTAGAGACAGAAGCAGCCAGGGGAGGCTGGATTCAAACTCGATAAGCTCTGTACCTGGGAAAAGTACCTGCCATTATGCAGGTGAGTGCAGAAAGGAAGTGCCTCTGCCAACTCTGAGGTCTGCAAGGTAGTCACAAGGGCTGACTCAGAATCTAGGGTGTGAGGCATTTCTCAAAAGCTTTCAATATGATGTGGGCCCACAGCCAGTAGAAAGAGGCCTATGAAAGAGGTAAATTATGAGAAAATGTACTTATTTTTCCTTGTCGTGAGCAGACTACTCATTCAGTGGGGAAGAAAGGGAAAAGGGAGAGGGCAGGCTGAAAGAGATTACAAGCAACCTACTGTTTACTGCTGAATCTGACTGAGATCCAACCAGAGGTGCCAAGGTTGAATCAAGGTCAGAAATGCCTGAGGTCTGAATCAAGTCTTGCTCTGAGGTGAGGTTAACATAATCCGGACTCTCCAAGATCAAAATCAACTTGAAAGAGTTCTTAAGGCTCTACTGTGCCTTGTGAATAGGGAGTCTAGCTGTTAAAAATTTAAGGTTTCCAGCTTTAAGATACCCTTGGTCATTTCCTCTATAATCCACCCTGATCTGGGCTCATGTATAGTTTAGTGTTGGTTTTCTAACAGGTACTCAATAAATGTGTTAACTAATATCTAGATGATCAGGAAAAAAAAAAAAATTCCTCCTGTGATGTGTTTAGATTCAGACAACATAAAATGAACTCAACTTTGTATGTTTGCTTTGAACATAAAAATTTACAAAGTTTTCTATGATTAAATTAATATGCACCTCTCTATTTATATTTGATTTATTCAAATTTTTAAAGTTGTGGTAATACTAAATTCAAATTTATTTTCCACAGTCAGATGGAGTTATTGTGATTCAATTACTGTGTCACTGAAGTGGACTAAAACTCAATAACTGATTGAGTTACAAGCCACCTCAAAGTAGGTATTCAGTGTGAGTTCCTATGAAGGTGATTAATACCCAAACACCACAGATCTGTTTGATGTTAAGGGACTATGAGTTAATCTAAACCATGTATGTGCAAGTAAGAATGTATTTAGTGTCAAAGATCTATGTTTGTCTGGAGAAAATTGCTTTTTCCCTCTTAATGTTTATCAGCAGAATTGCTGAAACACACAGTAACCACTCAAAGTCTAATCTGCTATTAAATTCAAATGAACTATAAATATAGACTTGGAATTCCTTTTCAATAGTTCTATTGACTTTCCCAGTTTTCTTTACTGCTTTTTAATATTATTGTTGTTGTTGTTGTTGTTACTGTTATCATTATTACTACTTTGGTAGCCTGCCTGGGGATAATTTCAAATGTGTATCCTACAAACACAAGATTTTAAGTGCAGTTCAGATTACTTGGAGGTGATCTTAAAATTGAGTATTGATAATAATATTCATATTGTTAATATTTTGAGGAAATAAGGCAATAATAACGTTGTGTGCTTTAGAGGACCTCTGAATTTATATCCATTTAGAATGTTCAAATTTTCAGGATATCACAGAATACCACAGAAGAAAAAGAGATGGTGCTTATCTTCACAGAGTTTAAAATCTCATTGGGGAGAAAAAATAGGCCAAATAAAAATTAACATATTAAAGAGTGAAGAAATTTAAATACCAAATAATTGGGCAGTCATATTTCTAAGAATTCTGAAGAACTAGACACTTTCCAATTTACCTTAAGCAGGTAGGAAAAGTAGCTTTTTGCATTAGATTATTGGGTACAAATTTCTCTTTTCAACTAAGACTTTTTGTATTCCTTTCCTACATATTCATATATTACTTCCTGCACATACGAGTAATTTGCTTTTTTCCTTTATATTTTGTGTCCATCATTCTGTTTTTCCTTTACATATTGTCTTTTTTATAACATTAGCATTCATACCATACACTAAGTTTGTAAGAGGTAAGACTATTGGGTGGTCTTTTTTTTTTTTTTGGTAAAGTCTAGCCTAGAGGCTTTTGAGTTCCTGATACATTCTTTCTTTTCTTTTTTTTCTTTTCCTTTATTTGTGACCATCATATTAATCATGCAGAAATATTTAAGTAATTCAAACTAAGTCTTAAAATGACCTCTAGTTCATCCTTCAATTTTTAAGCTTGTGCTGATTTTGTAATTATATATAATATTCCCACAGACTAGAATCAGACAGTGTCTGTAAGGAACTTCTCAGTTTAGCGCTGTCAAACGACAACACTAAAGCAATTTAGTAACGACTTTGAGGTCCTTTATGTGTGGGAAGATCACACATGGACTGGGCGAGGGCTGGACCTCAGAGGGAGGGAAGCGCACTTCTTGCGGGATTTTGGGCCAGTGGGGACTTTCTAGCACCTCAGAAGCACCTGTGCTGAAGTGGTCTGAGGGATTTGCGTACTTCTCAGGCCTTATTTGGAAAGCTCCAAAAATAAGGAAGGGAGAACAGAGCACAGGACTGGCTTGGCCTTGGGAGCTGTCTGACAGGATATACTGCGTTTCTGGTCGAGCTGAGCATTTGAAGGAGCTCCCAGCTCGGATTGCTGGCGTGACCCCGGCGGGAGGGCTCCACCTTGTGCCGCGGAAACTTCGGCTTCACCCTCAAAATTCTGTATTCAGAATACATTTGTGAACCGTGCGTAATGTGGACCTGTACAGGGTCACAAAGTCGTGTGTAATCAATGTGCCCACTGTTCTGCTCAGGAGTCAGCCACTTGCACAACTAAATGTAACACAGAGCGAGCGCGTGCTCACGGGGAGGAAGGATGCACTCGGAAGCTCAGGCGCAGGACTGTGAGCTCCTGTTTGAGAGGCCTGAGAACCCATTACCTACCGTAACTGAGGAGGTGATATTTGAACTAGCTTTAACTGAGAATAGAATTCACGGGGCCAGGATTGAGGGCTTTCCAGTCAGAGTGAACCATGTGAGCAAAGGCAAGGAGACTTAACAGTGCGAGCTATTTTTCGTGATTTTAAGTCTGAAAGGTTCTTTTACTGGTAATCTGAGATTTGTGTGCCTGGGAGAAAAGGTTCTGAGAAAATGGAACGGGGTTTGGGTCAGAGAGGAAGTAGGGGCTTATTCTCTCCTTTCCAGCTGGAAAGCTCTCATAGCCCTTACAGGTGGGATACACTTTTAACTGTAAGTCAGGCAACCTTGACTTTGCTGAGGGGGATGGGCTTGGGAGAAGGACTAGGATAACCAGGTACTCTGTCCCAGAAACTCATTGATGAATGGAGGCATTCATCAAGCAGGTTGTATCCTCAAAAAGACAATCTGTTTCTGCTTCCTAGAAGGCCAGACACTCAGGCTTTTCCTCTTTCAGAACCTAGTTCCACCATTTCCTAACAATAAATTGCTCTGCAGACTGGAGTGAGTCAGTACTGCTTTTTGTTGTAAGAAAAGAGATAACTTCCTTAGGAAAATCAAAAGGGAAGTTGAGGTACGAGTTATTTAGTTATGTAATTAGGTAGTTATGACTAACCTGAGAAACTTGGAAAGAATGAGTGGATGGCCAAGCAAATGGCCAGGTGAAAGCTTAGTAAAATCATAACCAGCCAAGGGGATAGAAATTGTTTTAACTCTCCCTTTGTCTATTTCAAAGTCCATTCAGTCTCTCATGCTTAAAGCTATGAAATTATGTGAGGGCCAGGTATGCATCAGATACCTCTATTGAATAGCTCAATTTGGAAACTTGGTGAATGTTAACTGTCTTTATATTAAAAACGTTTAAAAAAATCATTATACCTTTTGGTGTATTCAGAAAAACTCACTGAAGTAATTTCAAAATAAGTGTAGAGATTAGGAATTCAGTGTGTAGTTTCTTTCAAAATTTTAGCACTTATTGGCTTTCATTCTTCGACTCTTCTAGACAGACTAAATGAGTCTAAATTTGACTTTCATCTTTGTTAATTTGTCTCAAATCAATTTTTGATTGAGTCATTAGTTATTAATGTCACTGTAATTTTCCCCTTCTCTTGGGATTCCAATTTGAAACAAAAATCTCTATTCTATGTTTGATAAATTGTTTTGAGCATTTGGTGTTTGAATAGATGCCTAATACAAGGAGGATGAACTTTTAAACAGGTGCAAATAAGAACCCAAGCAAAGTTGTCTGTTTGAAAATAACCTGCTAATTTGTATGTATTGCAAGTTTAGAGAATAATTTACCTTAGTTTGTACAAATGGTGATGTTTCTTTTTGAACAAAATTCAGTAATAGGGTAGCTGCAGGAAATGAATTCCCAGTGCAGTAGAGGTCTTTATAAAGGCAATTTCTTTGTTGATCAAATGTTTACCTTCTATAGTTAGTTGTTTTTCACTTACAGACTGAATTGTTTTATCATGTAGGTTGAAGTAGATTTGGGGGAGACTTTTTACTTACTGAATGATGTGATGAATTAAAATTTTTTGAATGCCTACTCAATATGAAATATTTTTACTGATAGGAAAATGAAGAAGACACAATTTTGTCCTCATATAGGAGACACTATCATAGGAAAGAATATATAATTAAGTTATATCACATGAGAATGTGACATTTCATAATACAGATAAGAATATATAGTAGTAATTCACAGAAGGCTAAGTAGCATTGGATTGGGGTCACTAGAAATGGATTCTTGAAAGGAATTGCATCTGAAATGGTCCTTAAAGGATGGGTATGTTTTCCACCATCAGAGAAAGAAGAATAGATAATCTAGGAGGAGTACACAAAACATGCCCTCTTTTAATTGTTACAATCTCTTAGGTGTCACTAGGGTAAGGTAGAAATTGAGACATTTAAAAAATTATTTCAGGTCAGCTTCATTTGCCACTTGCTGATGCTGTGAAAGTACTGCACTCAATATGCCAGCAAATTTGGAAAACTCAGCAGTGGCCACAGGACTGGAAAAGGCCAGTTTTCATCCCAATCCCAAAGAAAGGCAATGCCAAAGAATGCTCTAACTACCGCACAATTGCATTCATCTCACACGCTAGTAAAGTAATGCTCAAAATTCTCCAAGCCAGGCTTCAGCAATACGTGAACTGTGAACTTCCAGATGTTCAAGCTGGATTTAGAAAAGACAGAGGAACCAGAGATCAAATTGACAACATCTGCTGGATCATCAAAAAAGCAAGAGAGTTCCAGAAAAATATCTATTTCTGCTTTATTGACTATGCCAAAGCCTTTGACTGTGTGGATCACAATAAACTGTGGAAAATTCTGAAAGAGATGGGAATACCAGACCACCGGACCTGCCTCCTGAGAAGCGTGTATGCAGGTCAGGAAGCAACAGTTAGAACTGGACATGGAACAACAGACTGGTTCCAAATAGGAAAAGGAGTACATCAAGGCTGTATATTGTCACCCTGCTTATTTAACTTCTATGCAGAGTACATCATGAGAAACGCTGGGCTGGAAGAAGCACAAGCTGGAATCAAGATTGCCAGGAGAAATATCAATAACCTCAGATATGCAGATGACACCACCCTTATGGCAGAAAGTGAAGAGGAACTAAAAAGCCTCTTGAGGAAAGTGAAAGAGGAGAGTGAAGAAGTTGGCTTAAAGCTCAACATTCAGAAAACTAAGATCATGGCATCTGGTCCCATCACTTCATGGCAGATAGATAGGGAAACAGTGGAAACAGTGTCAGACTTTATTTTTTTGGGCTCCAAAATCACTGCTGATGGTGATTGCAGCCATGAAATTAAAAGATGCTTACTTCTTGGAGGAAAAGTTATGACCAACCTAGAT
The DNA here is from genome assembly GCF_054371585.1 of Giraffa tippelskirchi. NCBI lineage: Eukaryota > Metazoa > Chordata > Mammalia > Artiodactyla > Giraffidae > Giraffa > Giraffa tippelskirchi. The sequence goes on along the minus strand of NC_137283.1, from coordinate 19,097,221 downwards.
AGCATATTGAAAAGCAGAGACATTGCTCTGCCAACAAAGGTCCATATAGTCAAGGCTATGGTTTTTCCAGTAGTCATGTATGGAGTGAGAGTTGGACTGTGAAGAAAGTTGAGCACCAAAGAATTGATGCTTTTGAACTGTGGTGCTGGAGAAGACTCTTGAGAGTCCCTTGGACTGCAAGGAGATCCAACCAGTGCATCCTAAAGGAGATCAGTCCTGGGTGTTCATTGGACGGACTGATGCTGAAGCTGAAACTCCACTACTTTGGCCACCTCATGGGAAGAGTTGACTCATTGGAAAAGACCCTAATGCTGGGAAGGATTGGGGGCAGGACGAGAAGGGGACGACAGAGGATGAGATGGCTGGATGGCATCACCAACTCGATGGACAAGAGTTTGGGTGGACTCAGGGAGTTGGTGATGGACAGGGAGGCCTGGCATGCTGCAGTCCATGGGGTCGCAAAGAGTCAGACATGACCGAGCGACTGAACTGAACTGAACTGAGCATGTGTAAGGAAACATTATAGTGTCACAACATAGTCATCATCATAATCACCTGTCCTCTCCACCAGTTTCACCTCACAAAAGCCATGTACATTGGTTTGGCATAAAAATGAGCAGATTCTTCCTATCCTTGCCACAAACTAAACTCTAACAACCTGACATCAGAAAACTGAGGGTACTATTTAGGGGCAAAGAAAATAAAACACTTGGACTGGAAATTTTATTAAAAAATAATAGAAGGAAAACTGTATTTTTTTTTCCAGTGATCAGGGGCACTATTAGCCTGGAATACCGAACAAATTTAACATGTCTCTGGAATTTTTTATGCAGATTCAAATGGAGATTTGTGATTCAGGAGGACTCATTTATTACTGAAATGTAGATTGTATTGAAGGGGAACAGTAATGGAGGTGGTTAATATTTGATGTGGTTCCATTTAGAGAATATCAAAACATTAAGCATCCAGGCTCAATAACACAGACTTAATTTCATATAGCATATTACAATTCATAATGGATTTCCCCATGTATCTCCTTATTTTATCTTTATAGCATTATAAGGTGATCAGTGAAAGAGATAGTTTGCTCTCCTCTAAAATAAATACTGAGAATTGAATATAATTAGTTGCTCTGCTAGTTAATGGTAGAGATGGATTGTTAAATTGCAAATTGAGCTCCATTTCTACTATTTTCTGTTTTTAAGTCATGCAAAGATTGTTTTCACGATAATTACTGCTCCCCTCATTGCCCTTGATCAGAATAAAAATTATTTCTATAGGTGTTTATTTAAAATGATAGAATAGATAATATAGGCACATTTTATGCCATTCAAAATATGTAAACATGCATGGTAAAATGTAAGTTTCTCTTCTGTTTTTAAGTCACTCAGCTCCGCTCACACAAAAATAAGTTGCTTGTAGATTCCTCCAGAAATAGTCTATATATTAACAGTCATATTTATGTCTTTAAATAGAGTTTGACACACACATGAATAAAGCAGATTGATTGTGTTCACTTAACAGCACCTGAGAGGGTGTCCTATAATGTTATTATTGCTGTTACTCTTTTAGTAGCTAAGTCATGTCCAACTTTGCGACCCTATGGGCTATAGTCTGTCAGGCTCCTCTGTCCATGGGATTTCCCAAGCAAAGTACTGGAGTGGGTTGCTATTTCCTTCTCTAGGGGATCTTTCTGACCCAGATATCAAACATGTGTTTCCTCCATTGACAGGTTGATTCTTTACCCCTGAGCCACCAGGGAAGCCTGTTTCATAACATTACATCCTTTTAAATGACTGAATAGTTTGCCATTCTATAGATATACGATAACTGTCCTAACCAATCCCTTGTGACTACATTTAGGGTTTTACTAATAAAATCATTGTTGACATGAAAATTTATTCACATGTGTCATTTTCATGTGAGTTAGTTGATCTGCAAGTGAAAATTATTTTTAAAATGTAAGTTTTGCTGATCTTTTATGTTGCATTTTAGGGAATAATAAATATATAGCCAAATAGACCTATTTTAGCTCAGAATTGCTATTTTTCCTGTCTTTTGTATGAAACCATAAATTCTTGTGTTCATCATGTAGAATAAGACTGAGTGATCACCATATGATTATCTTGGTCCTTTTAGCCTCTTTCTACAAAGAAATGAAAGTGTATTACCTTCACACTCCTCAAACCTCAATTTTTAAAGAATCATCTAAAGATATTGTTAAAATGCAGGTTCTGCATCATTAGATCTGGTATGAGTCCTGGGAGTCCATATTTTTAATGATATGCAAATGTGGGCCAATATTGAGGCCCCAAAGTACATGGAATAGAAGAGATTTTAGGATGAACAGAGGGGAAAGATGATAGGAAGGTTAGGTGGGACCTTTGGTGGGCAAGAAAAAAACAGAGCTAGGTTTTAAATTGAACTTTCCCAATCATTTGAAATGTGGCTTCTCTCATTAGCCACTGAAGTCTCACTTTACCCATCTGTTAAATTGGTATAAAAATTCTAGTTTGCCTTCCATACATCTGAGCGCTGAAGTGAGACTTAACTGAGAACACATCCACATTCAATTTATGACATGTTAAATGTGCACAAGCAATCATATTGAAATTGGATAGCACATTGCTTCTGGAAAGAGATTCTGTGAGCTCTAATAAACTGTTAAATCTTAACTACTTTAATTAATGCAGAAAACTGTAACAGAATACCAAGATGTACACATAAGGTAAGCTCAATTATATGGATATCACTGCACAAAAAAAGTCTAGAAGGAAAACACTACCATTAGCAGTTGTCTTTGGGAGAAGGAGTTATGTTTGCAGGTTTTCCTCTTCTTCTTTATGATAGTTCTTCATGGTTTTGTGAATTATATACGTGAGAGTGTGTCACTATTATGGTAAGGCAAGGTAATTTAAACAGATTCAAAAAATGTGTTCCTTTGTATTGCTTTGGCATACATTGTTGTCTTGCATCATTATAACAGAAAGAGATAGTAATGAGCTAACATTTGTTGGATTCCTGCTCTATACCACACTATGAGTATAGTCCATTACATACACAAGCTCTTCAGCATAAGTAGTCCTATAAGTTAGTCCCATAATAGCATCCCTATTCAGCAAGGAGAGGTTTTTCCAACATGCATCTAAGTTTTCATTTCTCCCCTGTGTGAGACACTCTAGTATCTCTCGCCTCTTCATAGCCTATACGATCTAGTGGATGCCTACCCTGCCTGCTCTCTACCGTATTGTTTCCTGCTAACTTTGGTCCAGCTGCAATGCCCTTGTTCTGTTTCTAAAATCCCATCAGCTGCATTCTCACCTTGGAGTCTCTGAACTAGCTACTACATCTGCCAGAATAATCTATCTTCTCAGCATGCACAATTTAAATACACACTTGATTGTGGCCCTCTCAGAAATAGACTTTGATAGGGTTCGAGAACACTACTCCAAAATATGGCACTTTGAATCTTTTAAAATGAGGAAATTTGAAAAGCAGTAGTTGCATAAAGACAGTCTGACCTCCTGCTTCTCTTCTGAAACTGGTCAGTAGGCTGTCATGTGAGGCCTTCACTGTTCCTGGAGTAAAGGAGCTTTTTTACTTCCAAAGATGGAGTGCTGTCCAAGAAGAATCCGAGCAAGCAGGCTGTGCTAAGTTTCCTTGAATTTACCACCCTTCAGAGGATGTGTGCCAAGTTGCTTCAGTCATGTCTGATTCTTTGTGACGCTATGGACTGTAGTCCACCAGGCTCCTCTGTCCATGGGATTCTCCAGGGAAGAATACTGGAGTGCATTGCCATTTCCTCCTCTAAGGGGTCTTCCTGACCCAGGGATGAAACCTGCATCTTTTATGTCTGCTGGATTGACAGGCAACCCTTTACCACCCTTAGCTCATAGCTGTTTTTCCTATCATGCTTTCGATGACTTCCCATTCTTCATCAAGCCTCGTATAAAAATGCTGAAGTTTAAATATTTCTTCAGGTCTTCATTTCCTTTTGAAGGCTCCCATGTTGTGTACAACTTATATTAAATGCATTTGTATTCTGTTCTCTTGTTAATCTCTCTTGTCAGTCCAATTCATAGGGCCTCAGCCAGAGATCCTAAAAGGACAGTAAGAAAAGTAACCTTTCCTCCCTCTAGGCCTTGCTTTTTGAGATAGCTTTCTAGTCTTATTAATTTTCTTTATTTTTCTTATGGGAATTATGCACTGTTTAAAATTAAGTCATTTATTTGTTAACTTTGACATCATTATCCACTAGAATGTAAGCATCTGGAGGGCAGGGACTTAATTTGCCTAGTTAACAATCTGATACAGAGGAGGTGGAGTCCATGCTGGTTCTAGGTTATCATGGTTTTCAGTCAGTTCAGGACCCAGGCTTTCATGCATGTCCAGGTGTGCATTTGTAACAGTTCTTGAGAGAGCTCAAAAGTACCAAGTTTCCAGTGTGAGTGAGCATATTCCTCAGCACCAGAAGGGTAAATGATAGAGAAAAAGAGTGTATTCGATCACCCCAAATGTTGTTTCTCAGTGTCACTGTGATGTAGAGAAATACAGATGATGGAAAGAAAAGGAGACAGTGTGAACACTTGAGCATTTACCTTGCCAGACTGGTGTCAGGAATACACAGGTTCTGCATACTGCCACAGGCAAAAGCAAATTTTTACAATTCCTCATGCTTAACATTTGAAATACTTTCAAGTGGAATTAATCAGTAACTCAAGTTGCCTTTAATTTGGAATGTTCTTCTCCCATCCTTTTATGTATTCTGAGTACCATATAACATGGATAACGTATATGTTATATATAACATATAGCTGAATATAAAAAGTTCTATTTGTGTTATTTGTGGAAAGAGTTGACATAACACCTTCTTATGGTGAAAAAGCTGTCTTAATTGTGGTTCTTGTGTTCAGGAAAACAAAGCACTCATTGACTTTTCTGAAGTTTCTGGGGTGCTCTAGAATTTAAATAATTCCTTCAAAATCTTATGGTGTATAGACTTAGGATACTGCTGAAAATTTAACATCAAAAGAGATTTGTGAATGTATTTAGATGGTGATTCTATTATTTATAGTTCTTGAAATGAGTTGACCAAGGAAGGATTTCTGTAACTATATTTAAATCTGTGGCTTACAGTAGAATACTGAGGACAGAAACTTTAAGGAAAAGAAGTAGAGGAATCTTTGTAGCTATAAAACTATTTTCTTGAAACTCAGTAAGCTTCTGGCAAAATGCTTCAGGCAATAGAAGGTGCCTTTGCATTTCTTTCGGCATATTCTGCAATAGGAATTGCTTTGAATTTTATTAAAAAATGAGTTTTAACAAGCCTGTTTTATCATGTTTACTTAGCAGCATTAGGAAAATAAAGAGGGTTAACATATTAATTTAACAATGAGAGATTGTCCAGCTATCCAAAGCACACCAGAGAGTAGACTCCATGTTTCAGGACCCAGTGATAAATACGTTTATTATCTATACGCTGTCAGCATTTTCTTTTGTTAAATTCCCCTAACTGATTACTTTTATCAGGGTGGAGATTATCTTTTAGACAATTCTTAAAGTCTTCACGATCCATAGGCCACATTAAAATTCTTATTTATCTTCCCGCAAATACTCTTTAATTCAACAGGCCTTTCTCATAGTCTTTAAACATCTAATAAGGCATTGGTGATTGTAATAGCCTTCAGTTCAGTTCAGTTGCTCAGTTGTGTCCGACTGTTTGCGACCATATGAATTGCAGCACGCCAGGCCTCCCTGTCCATCACCAACTCCCAGAGTTTACCCAAACTCATGTCCGTCGAGTTGGTGATACCATCCAGCCATCTCATCCTCTATCGTCCCCTTCTCCTCCTGTCCCCAATCCTTCCCAGCCTCAGGGTCTTTTCCAATGAGTCAACTCTTCGCATGAGGTGGCCAAAGTAGTGGAGTTTCAGTTTCAACATCAGTCCTTCCAATGAACACCCAGGACTGATCTCCTTTAGGATAGACTGATTGGATCTTCTTACAGTCCAAGGGACTCTCAAGAGTCTTCTCCAACACCACAGTTCAAAAGCATCAATTCTTCGGTGCTCAGCTTTCTTCACAGTCCAACTCTCACATCCATACATGACTACTGGAAAAACCATAGCCTTGACTAGACAGATCTTTGTTGGCAAAGTAACGGTCTCTGATTTTTAATATGCTGTCTAGGTTGATCATAACTTTCCTTCCAAGGAGTAAGTGGCTTAATTTCATGGCTGCAATTACCATCTGCAGTGATTTTGGAGCCCAAAAAAATAAAGTCTGACACTGTTTCCACTGTTTCCCCATCTATTTCCCATGAAGTGATGGGACCAGATGCCATGAACTCAGTTTTCTGAATGTTGACCTTTAAGCCAACTTCTTCACTCTCCTCTTTCACTTTCCTCAAGAGGTTCTTTAGTTCTTCTTCACTTTCTACCATAAGGGTGGTGTCATCTGCATATCTGAGGTTATTGATATTTCTCCTGGCAATCTTGATTCCAGCTTGTGCTTCTTCCAGCCCGGCGTTTCTCATGAAGTGCTCTGCATATAAGTTAAATAAGCAGGGTGACAATATACAGGCTTGACGTACTCCTTTTCCTATTTGGAACCAGTCTGTTGTTCCATGTCCAGTTCTAACTTTTGCTTCCTGACCTGCATACAGGTTTCTCAGGAGGCAGGTCAGGTGGTCTGGTATTCCCATCTCTTTCAGGATTTTCCACAGTTTATTGTGATCCACACAGTCAAAGGCTTTGGCATAGTCAATAAAGCAGAAATAGATGTTTTTCTGGAACTCTGTTGCTTTTTCGATGATCCAGCAGGTGTTGTCAATTTGATCTCTGGTTCCTCTGTCTTTTCTAAATCCAGCTTGAACATCTGGAAGTTCACGGTTCACGTATTGTTGAAGCCTGGCTTGAAGAATTTTGAGCGTTACTTTACTAGTGTGTGAGATGAGTGCAATTGTGAGGTAGTTTGAGCATTCTTTGGCATTGCCTTTCTTTGGGATTGGAATGAAAACTGACTTTTTCCAGTCCTGTGGCCACTGCTGAGTTTTCCAAATTTGCTGGCATATTGAGTGCAGCACTTTTATAGCACCATCTTTCAGGATTTGAAATAACTCAACTGAAATTCCATCACCTGCACTAGCTTTTTTCGTAGTGATGCTTTCTAAGGCCCACTTGACTTCACATTCCAGGATGGATAAATTATTATTAGCCCATCTCAGTTTGCTACTGGTACAGTTTCTGTTGAAGAATATACAAATTAGAATGCAAGATATTAATCTCCTAACCCATTCAGCAAAATAAAGTTTTAAACCTCAGTGAAAGTTTAAGATAAACTTAATCTTTATAGGTCTTTTCAAAACAAGCTTTTGAAGAATGTTTTTACTACATGTCTAACAGAAAATAATAATCTTGCCTCCCTCTTAGTGTTTTTACAACATAAGATGAAATCAAATAAGTATATCAGTTAGAATTGTCCTTAGTAGCAAGTGATAGAAAATCAGATAAATTGTGGTTTAAACACATAAGGAGTTACTTTCCTCATATAATAAGAAATCTAGCAGGCTGACTGCTGTAGATGTTCAGTGGTGCCACTGGGGATCCAGCTCTTATATCTGTGCCCTTTGCCATCTTAAAGACTGTGGTTTTTGACTGCCTATTCTCAACAAGGCTGCTTTCTGTCTGTTTCAGATGGAAAGAATGGCACATTTTAAGGGGCAAAAGAATGATGCTAGCTGTGTTTCTCTTGTTCAGAAGCATTGCTAAATGCTCTACCAGTTGATTTCCACTGACTTCTTTTAGCAAGAATGTCACTTAGCCATCTCTTGCTACAGCTTAGCTTTCTAGACTCTGTAATAGAGGAATATTAATAAAAATGAGAAAGAGGGTATAAATGATTTTCAGATTTCAAATCAGCCTAGAGCCTGGTGCACTGTTTTAACTATTGTCTCGAATGCCTTTTATGACAAACACATTGACCACAACAATATTTGTAAATTTAAAGTGTAATTGCCACCAGCATGGTCTTAATTCAGACCTCATTTCAAGTAAAATATAGTAATGATTTTGAATAATGTTAGATGAACAGTAATAATGTAATCATTTCAGTTCAGTCACTCAGTCATGTCCAACTCTTTGCAACCCCATGGACTGCAGCACGCCAGGCCTCCCTGTCCATCACCAACTCCTGGAGCCTACTCAAACTCATGTCCATTGCATCAGTGATGCCATCCAACTGTCTCATTCTCTGCCATCCCCTTTTCCTCCCACCTTCAATCTTTCCCAGCATCAGGGTCTTTACCAATGAATTGCTTCTTTGCATCAGGTGGCCAAAGTATTGGAGTTTCAGCTTTAGCATCAGTCCTTCCAATGAATATTCAGGACTGATTTCCTTTAGGATGGACTGGTTGGATCTCCTTGCAGTCCATGATTCTCAAGAGTCTTCCCCAATACCACAGTTCAAAGGGATCAATTCTTCGGTGGTCAGCTTTCTTTATAGTCCAACTCTCACATCTATACATGACTACTGGAAAAATCATAGCTTTGACTAGATGGGCCTTTGTTGGCAAAGTAATGTCTCTGCTTTTTAATAGGCTGTCTAGTTGGTGAGAGCTTTTCTTCCAAGGAGCAGGCACCTTTTACTTCCATGGTGGCAGTCACCATCTGCAGTGATTTGGGAGACCAAAAGAAAAAATAAAGTGTGCCACTGTTTCCATTGTTTCCCCATCTATTTGCCATAAAGTGATGTGGCCGGATGCCATGATCTTTGTTTTCTGAATGTAGAGTTTTAAGCCAACTTTTTCACTCTCCTCTTTCACTTTCATCAAGAGGCTCTTTAGATCTTCTTCACTTTCTGCCATAAGGGTGGTGTCATCTGCATATCTGAGTTTATTGATATTTCTCCTCGCAATGTTGATTCCAGCTTGTGCTTCATCTAGCCCAGCATTTCGCATCATGTACTCTGCATATAAGTTAAATAAGCAGGGTGACAATATACAGCCTTAATGTACTCCTTTCCTGATCTGGAACCAGTCCGTTGTTTCATGTCCAGTTCTAACTGTTGCTTCTTGACCTGCATACAGATTTCTCAGGAGGCAGGTCAGGTGGTCTGGTATTGCCATCTCTTTAAGAATTTTTCACAGTTTATTGTGATCCACACAGTCAAAGGCTTTGGCATAGTCAATAAAGCAGAAATAGGTGTTTTTCTGGAAATCTCTTGCTTTATAATGTGTATCTAATGCTTATGTTGCAGTAGTCATTTTTTTTTAAGCATTTAGATGCATTAACCAAATAAATCCTCACAACAACCCTATGAAATCGGTAATGTAATTGCCCTATCTCTATTTTATGGATCAGTGCAGCTTAGAAAGAATGTGGCAGTGCTGGAGCCTGGCAGGCAGGATCTCAACCCCCTCCTCCTAAGCACTACACTAAACTCTGTGTGTAAGACTGTTTTCTGTGACTTAAAAGTCATCGACTTTTGGTACAAACATGAGAAGTATGTTATTGAAACTTATTTCATCACTGCAAGAACAGGCTCTGAGAAGAAGCTGTCATAGCCAAACTTCCACAGGGGGGGGGAAAGTCTGTCTGAATACAGACATGAGGTTCCTTACACACAGTTCATTGTCCTTTCCTCTACAGTATGCCTGTTCTCAGTTAATTCCCAGGTCAGCTGTGATAGTCATACCCACTAGCAGAATGATTGATCCTCGATTCAAGTATGCTTGCAACTTAAAAAAAGAAACCAAAAGTATGTTTATCAAGTTGTTATTATGAGACTGTTTCATCAAGCACCTAATTAGAAGAATTGGTAGTTAAGTCTAAGACTTAACTACATTCAGGTAAAAAGAAAAATTTTTGGCAAGAACCTTTCGTAGGTGACCCTGTGTGTTTTACAAAATCATATCAAATGGACATAAAATCAGGTTGCCTCACTTTTAGTGGTATTAGGTTTGATTGTATAATTTAAAGTGGTACCAAAAAATTTTTCTATCTAAAGCTGTAGTTTTAACTTGTAATGAGTAAGTACCCTAGAGGTGGGTGAGAGTTTTTTTGGTACTAGGCTGATGACTGGTTGTGCAACAGTCTTTCATCTAATAGTTTTAGCATCTAATAGTTTTAGCATCTCTTGATTGTATTTTCCTCAATTAATGATTCCCTGGCTATCACAAAATGGTGATTTTCTAATTCTCTCTTTCTTTTTGCATTTATTGACTAAAATTTCTCCTGAAGAAGCACTTTTCTCATCTGTTTGGGATAAAATATTGCTCTTTCTAAAAGCAGGCTGAATGCTTATTTTCCTATGTTTACAAATTTTCAGAGTAAGAAATGGATGTAATAATCTGTTTATTTTCTTTTTGTGTTTCTTCTCCTTTTTTTCCTAAAAGTGTTATTGTGTCCTTGTGAGATTTTTTTTTTATTCAGTGTGTTTTAATAAATTAAGCTTCCAGGAAATACAAAAAGAATGAACACATTAAAAAGCACCACAATGACATGTGTAGAATATTCTTCAAAACAACTGTTTTGGTCTGCCCAGAAAGTCAGTGTAATGAAATAAAACCAAACCAAACAAACAAAAAAGTAAATGGGTACCTGTCATGGAATAATAAAGATAAAAGGGACTTAAATAAATGAAATGCATGAGTTTGAGAGTTGTAATTCAAATGGGAAAAAATTGAATGTGGACTGTATATTAGATATTAGGGAAAATTGTTGCTAATTATTTTTTGTGATGTGATAATGATAGTTTTGTTATGTAAAATAATTTCTTTACTTTAGTCTGATTCTTTGTGACCAATGGACTGTAGCCCACCAGGCTCCTCTGTCCATGGAATGTTCCAGGCAAGAATACTGGAGTGGGTTGCCATTTCCTTCTCCAGGGGATCTTCCCTATCCAGGGATTGAACCCACATCCTGCCTTGGCAAACGGATTCTTTATCACTGAGCCACCTGGGAAGCCCTTACTTTAAGAAAACCAATCCTTAAAAAGTTAGAAGTAGAGTCATGATGCCTGCAGTTTATGTAAAATTAATTCTGTAAAAGAAGTTTATAAGCACACACACACTCACATTATCTAGGTAAAGCAAATGTGGCAAAATTTTGTGTTGAATGCATTTGTACAACATATAGATGATCATATTATTAATTCAAATTTTCTGTATGGGAAAATTTTTTAAAGATTTCCAGGAAAATAAATGACTGTAGCTCCTTTGGAAGTATAGGATACCTTCTGCAGTCTAGGGAAATATTTTCTAAAGTATTTGTTTTTTCCCAGAAGGATTGGCCCACTATTTAGGCAGAGAGATCCGAGACCGCCTTGCATTGCTTTAAGCAACACAATTATATTTCAATCTAATTTATAATTTGGTAGTCTGCTTACAATTTTGTTTTAACAAAGGCTTCTTGTAATCTTTAAGAAAACTGTAAGTTTCTAGAAAGCAAGTGTTTAAGTTAGTTACAAGTTCCTTGATGACGTTTGTCCCAAAGCAGGCAAGATTTTACACAATTTGGCAATCTCATATAATCAATGTTTTGTATACCTGATTAAGGGTCTATAACAGCATTTGTCAAAGGGCCACATGGTAATTCTTTCAGGTTTTGTGGGATACATATTCTCTGTCACAACTACCCAACTGCCTTTTTAGGAGGTGAAGCAGCCACAGAAAACATGTGAAAAAAAATGATGTGCCTGTGTTCCAAGAAAACTTTATTTACAAAAGCAGTGGTAGAGCCTGATTTAACCTGAGGAAATAGTATACAAATTCCTACCAATCCCATTGAACATATTTGTGCTATTACAAAAATATAGAGACAATTTTTCAATGTGATACAATAACCTCTGCCTTCTCAGGACCTGTGTACGTTGTTGAAAAAACAGAGTCTGACAGTAGTTAAAAAGGTGAAACATATTTTTATCAAGAACTATTGCAATAGGGGACAAGAGACTCAGCATAGAACTTGGCTCAGTATTGAATACAAAATGGACAAGTTGGGGTTTATAAACAAGAAGCAGGGTGGGTATCAGAGGATGAAAATTATTAAGAGGAAACTAATTAGAGTAAGTATGTTCAGCTGCTCAGTTGTGTCCCAGTCTTTGCAATGCTATGGATGGACTGTAGCCTGCCACGCTCCTCTCTGTCAATTCTGTCTAAGCTAAGCTACCAGATTGTTGGTTGAAAGTATGTTAGGCTCATCAGATAATCAGACATGGCCTAGAGGATAGTGAAGGATGAGGAATTTGACCAGATGTCAAAGAGGGGGGTTTTGGCTAAAAAAACTTAGCAGGATTATTTCTAAAACTGGGGCTTTAAGGCTATATTCAAGATCAGGTGCTAGTGAGGCTCAGAGAAGTCTACCCTAGAGTTTGTTCAAGGGAAGAGTCCCTGATTAGGTCAATTCTTGCACTGCATGGTTTGTTTCTTATTCACAGCATTCATAATAATCAGGTATTCATATGATTATATATTCTTAGATTATTAATTATCATTTAGGATATAAATCATTGAGGATGAGAGTGATTTCTGTTTTATTGTGTTATTTTTTTCAGTTAATTGCTTTTGTCTTTGCCTTTTTTCTCGTTATTTTATTCCCATTCCAGCAAAATACATGGCACTTTGTAGGCATTCAATGGTTTAATTGTTAACCCTTCAGACTTAGTTGATATTATAATGTCAGTGTAAAGAATAGGATAGTTTCAATTAAAAAATAAATAAATTAAACAATCAAAAAAAGAATAGGATAGGTTCAAAAGACATGGTTTTTCTTATCTAATCCATTGCCTTTTAAATGCCAGTAAAAACAGATGGAGTGTAAGAAATAAGGTATAAAGAATAATATTTAGCATCTTAAAAGTTTAGCTTGATGTCTTTGGGGTGTCCTGATTTCTCACCATATCTGAAAATAGTTTTAAAGCAGAAGTACTGAGCCAGATTAGTTTCAGTGACTGACATGTGACTTAAGTAATTTGAGTCCCCTTTTCTGAGAGTTTTGGCTAATTTTTTGTGTTATTTAAGGACCTGGTCTAAATTCTATAAAGTGGTCTATCATGTTCTTAATACATGGCCCCAATATCTGACCCCAATTATTAACCATTTATTTTGCTATTTTTATCACATGACTCTTGATTTTGTGGAACTGGTATATATGGCTTTTGAATCTCATCTTTGGGTTTTTCTGACTCTGTGATTTTTCTATACTCTGAAATTTTAATTGTATTGGCTCAATTACCTTATACTTTCTAAGTTAATTCAATTGCTCCTTTTTCATGTAACTGTTTTCCAACAAAAAATAATTTTATAAAGATGATTTGGTTTTTTTATTTGTTGTTTGTTTCTGGCTTTATTATACAGCATGTGAGATCTTATTTTCCTGGCCAGAGAATTATTATTTTGTTTGTTTGTTTTTGCCGTAACCTCTTATGCGGTCTATGCTATATAGTGGACACAATGGAAATAGTTTGACTATTGAGATGCTCTGGGAGGGAGATCTAGATGCTAAAGAAAATAAATAAGTAAACAAAGGGTCCATCTACTACATGTGTGATAAAAATGCCTTACCAAGCTGGACTAGCCTACAGTGAAACCAAAATTTAGCCACAATGAGTCTTTGTCATTCAGTTAACTTATATAGATATCTGTCTGCTGATTTTTATATTTTTAATTAAAGTTAACTAGGATTTTATGTTGGTGCCTTGAAGGGCATAGGATATCTGTGGAGGTGGCACTTCTACAGTTCATCTGCTTAAGACTTGGTGTTTGTGAATGAGAGATGATTAAGATATTTCATCAAAATAAAGTTTGTATTTGTTTATAAACAAGAAACATATCAAAATGAACAGAAAAGGCCAGCCTCATTGAACTGAGCTCAATCTAAATGAGCTAAATTTCATTTTTTACTCCATTCATTCTTCTTTAATGACCAGAAAAATGAAAATGTATTTCTTGTTGCATCCTAATGGAGCATGAAGAAAGAAAGGGAGACAAAACTCAGAGCAGTTTATTTTCATATTTATCTATTGAGATGAGATTATCCATCTCTGAATTAAGCTTCTTTATTGATAAGAAGAAGGGAAGATGGATGCCTTTGTTGAGTTATTCTAAAATGATTTAAACTTAATTGAATACTCATTTTAGAAAGGCACTTGATATTGGTTGACTCAGATTTTGTATTTAAGGATAAAGTAAGACAATGATTTGAATAATTCAAACCAGAGCACTAGCTAGTGAGGATAGTATTGTTTTAAGGTAATGAATAACTCTTTGATCTTTATATGTAAGTATAAAGTTTAAGGGACTTCCTTGCTGGTCCGGTGGCTAAGACTACATGCTCCCAATAAAAGGAGCCTGGGTTGGATCTCTGATAAGGGAGCTAGATCCCACATGCAACAACTAAGAGTTCACATGCCACAACTAAAGATCCCGCTTTCCACAAGGAAGATTAAAGATCCTGTGTGCTGCAACTAAGACCTGGCACAACCAAATAAATGAATAAATATTTTTTAAAAAGAAACTTTAATAGTGTGTGTGTGCATGTGTGTGTATATTCATTACCATAAATTTCTCTTTTATTCTGTGGCTTTTCTGTTTCTTTATTTCTTAAAATACAGGTAATTGCCAGTTATCTTAGGGAATGATAAAGATTTGAAGTTAGAGTTTACAATATCCAATTTCTTGGCATAGTGATGAAAATGGCCGAGTAAGTGATAAAAATGGCCCAGTAAGCTGTGAGTGGTGGCTGTGTAGTGCTGGAGCAGTGAGCGGCTGAGAGGAGATACCCCACATTCAAGGTCAGTAGCGGCGGCCATGAGGAAATACCCCGTGTCCAAAGTGAGAAACCCCACATCCAAGGAGCAGTGATTGTGCTTTGCTAGAGCAGCCATGAGGAGATACCTCATGTCCAACGTAAGAGAAACCGTGTAAGACGGTAGGCACTGAGAGAGGGCATCAGAGGGCAGACAGACTGAAACCACAATCACAGAAAACTAACCGATCTAATCACATGGACCACAGCCTTGTCTAACTCAGTGAAACTAAGCCAAGCCAAGTGGGGCCACCCAAGACGGATGGATCATGGTGGAGAGTTCTGACAAAATGTGGTTCACTGGAGAAGGGAATGGCAAACCACTTCAGTATTCTTGCCTTGAAAACCCCATGAACAGTATGAAAAGACAAAAGGATGGGACACTGAAAGATGAAATGCCCAGATTGATAGGTGCCAAATATGCTACTGGAAATCAATGTAGAAACAATTCCAGAAAGAATGAAGCGATGGAGGCAAAGCAAAAACAACACCAAGTTGTGGATGTGACTGGTGATAGAAGCAAGGTCTGAAGCTGTAAAGAGCAATATTGCATAGGAACCTGGATTGTTAGGTCCATGAATCAAGGTAAATTGGAAGTGGTCAAATAGGAGATGGCTAGAGTGAAAGTCAACATTTTAAGAATCAGTGAACTAAGATGGGCTGAAATGGGTGAATTTAACTCACATAACCATTATATCTACTACTGTGGGCAGGAATCCCTTAGAAGAAATGGAGTAGCCATCATAATCAACAAAAGAGCCCAAAATGCTATACTTGGATGCAATTTCAAAAACGAGAGAATGATCTCCATACATTTCCAAGGCAAACAATTCAATATCACAGCAATCCAAGTATATGCCCTGACAAGTAATGCTGAAGAAGCTGAAAATGAATGATTCTATGAAGACCTACTAGACCTTTTAGAACTAACACCCAAAAAAGATGTCCTTTTCATTATAGGGGACTGGAAGGCAAAAGTTGGAAGTCAAGAAACACCTGGAATAACAGGCAAATTTGGCATGAATTTGGCAGAATGAAGTAGGGCAAAGGTGAATAGAGTTTTGCCCAGAGAATGCACTGTTCATAGCAAATACCCTCTTCCAACAACAAAAGAGAAGACTCTACACATGCATATCACCAGATGGTCAACACTGAAATCAGATTGATTATATTCTTTGCAGCCAAAGAGAGAGAAGCTCTATACAGTCAGCAAAAACAAGACCGGGAGCTGACTGTGGATCAGATCATGATCTCCTTATTGCCAAATTCAGACTTAAATTGAAGAAGGTAGGGAAAACCACTAGATCATTCAGATATGACCTAAATCAAATCCCTTATGATTATACAGTGGAAGTGCAAAATAGATTTAAGGAACTAAATCTGATAGACAGTGGCTGATGAAACTATGGACAGATGTTCGTGACATTGTACAGGAGACAGGGATCAAGACCATGCCAAGAAAAAGAAATGCAAAAAAGCAAAATGGCTGTCTGAGGAGGCCTTAAAAATAGCTGTGAAAAGCAAAGGAGAAAATAAAAGAGATACCCATTTGAATCCAGAGTTCCAAAGAATAGCAAGGAGAGGTAAGAAAGCCTTCTTCAGTGATCAGTAAAAAGAAATAGAGGAAAACAAAAGAATGGGAAAGACTAGAGATCTCTTCAAGAAAATTAGAGATACCAAGGGAACATTTCATGCAAAGATGGGCTCAGTAAAGGACAGAAATGATATGGACCTAACAGAAGCAGAAGATATTAAGAAGAGGTGGCAAGAATACATAGAAGAATTATACAAAAAAGATCTTCACAACCCAGATAATCACAATGATGTGATCACTCACCTAAAGCCAGACATCCTGGAATGTGAAGTCATCTGGGCCTTAGGAAGCATCAATACGAACAAGCTAGTGGAGATGATTGAATTTCAGTTGAGCTATATCAAATCCTAAAAGATGATGCTGTGAAAGTGCTGCACTCAATATGCCAGCAAATTTGGAAAACTCAGCAGTGGCCACAGGACTGGAAAAGGTCAGTTTTCATTCCAATCCCAAAGAAAGGCAATGCCAAAGAATGCTCAAACTACCACACAATTGCACTCATCTCACACGCTAGTAAAGTAATGCTCAAAATTCTCCAAGCTAGGCTTCAGCAATATGTGAACCATAATGTTCAAGCTGGTTTTAGAAAAGGAAGAGATATATATGGTTTTTAGTTAATTGGTAAAGATAACCCTGTATGCGAGACATCAAAAGAGACACAGATAAATAGAACAGTATTATGGACTCTATGGGAGAGGGCGAAGGCGGGATGATATGGGAGAATGGCACTGAAGCATGTAAATTATCATATGTGAAACGAATCGCCAGTCCAGGTTCGATGCGTGATACAGGGCGCTCGGGGCTGGTATAGCGGGATGACCGGGAGGGATGGGATGGAGAAGGAGGTGGGAGGGGGGTTCTGGAAGGGGAAAACATGTACACCCATGGTGGATTCATGTCAATGCATGGCAAAACATACAATATTGTAAAGTTAAAAAATCGATAAATAAACTAATTTAAAAAAAAAAAAGAAAAGGAAAGGAAAAGGAACCAGAGATCAAATTGGCAACATCTCTTGGATCATCGAAAAAGCAAGAGAGTTCCAGAAAAACATCTATTTCTGCTTTATTGACTATGCCAAAGCCTTTGACTGTGTGGATCACAATAAACTGTGAAAACTTCTTAAGTATGTGGGAATACGAGACCATCTGACCTGCCTCTTGAGAATCCTGTATACAGGTCAGGAAGCAACAGTTAGAACTGGACATGGAACAACAGACTGGTTCCAAATAGGAAAAGGAGTACGTCAAGGCTGTATATTGTCACCCAGCTTATTTAACTTATACGCAGAGTACATCATGAAAAACACTGGGCTGGATGAAGCACAATCTGGAATTAAGACTGCTGGAACAAATATCAATAACCTCAGATATGCAGATGACCCCACCTTTATGGCAGAAATTGAAGAAGAACTAAAGAGCTTCTTGATGAAAGTGAAAGAGGAGAGTAAAAAAGTTGGCTTAAAACTCAACATTCAGAAAACTAAGATCATGGCATCTGGTCCCATCACTTCACGGCAAATAGATGGGGAAACAGTGGAAACAGTGTCAGACTTTATTTATTTGGGCTCCAAAATCAGTGCAGATGGTGACTCCCGCCATGAAATTAAAAGATGCTTGCTCCTTGGAAGAAAAGTTATGGGCAACCTAGACAGCATATTAGAAAGCAGAGCTTGACTTGCCAACAAAGGTCCATCTAGTCAAGGCCATGGTTTTTCCAGTAGTCATGTATGGATGTGAGAGTTGAACTATAAATAAAGCTGAGCGCCGAAGAATTGATGCTTTTGAACTGTCGTGTTTAGAAGACTCTTGAGAGTCCCTTGGACTGCAAGGAGATCTAAGCAGTCCATCCTAAAGGAGATCAGTCCTGGGTGTTCATTGGAAGGACTGATGTTGAAGCTGAAACTCCAAGACTTTGGCCACCTGATGCAAAGAACTGACTCATTTGAAAAGACCCTGATGCTGGAAAAGATTGAAGGCAGGAGGAGAAGGGGACAACACAGGATAAGATGGTTCGATGGCATCACCGAATCAATGGACTTGAGTTTGAGCAAACTCCGGGAGTTGCTGATGGACAGTCAGGCCTGGCTTGTTGCTGTCCATGGGGTCGCAAAGAGTCCTACACGACTGAATGATTGAATTGAACTGAACTGAAGTGTGGGTAGCAGGAGATAAACCTGAACAGTTTGGATTGAGCTTCATCATGAAAGATAGAGAAAGGAGAAATTGAGAATTTTCGATTATATGAAACTGTGAACTATTAGAAGTGCCTGGGCAGGACAGTAACATCATGGAATCTTTCTTGTAGCAGGATGCATCAGAGGACGACACAGGAAACAAGTTATGGAGAGCAGCACTGAGGACTAGTGTGGTAGCAGCTAAGCTGCTGTATAATAGGTGATGGTAAAGAAGAGGGGTGACTGAACCAAGCTTTCATCACTTGGAAGAAAGACATGAAGTCTAGGCTATAAAATGGTGAGAATAAAGAAGTTGCCATATATTTAGGGCAAGGCTGATTTTTCTATAACCATGATAACAAATAAACTGCCAAGCAAGCAAATAAAACATATTCAGTCAATCGAAGTTGTCTGACACCAACACAAAACATGTCCCTGAAGTCCTCATACTTCTTACTCCACACTTCCACATCTATAAGCAACTCGGCCCCAAAACAGACTTCTCCCCCAAGCTCCATAGATCAGTTTGCTGGGCTAGATGAGACAATTCATAAGCAACGAATTTTGTAGTTTCACACTTTTGAGTGGTGCTCTTTCTTAATAGTGGTTCTCCCATTTTATCAAAGCCTTCTCTCAATCTTCCTATATCTTTTGAATTTCCATTTTAACTCCTTCCATTTAATTACTAAAATTCTCAAAAGAGCATGTTGTAGTCAGTGCCTTTGTTTTCTAAGAGCCTGTTTCTTTCTCAGTTGTGAGCAGTGGAGTTGCCTAACTCTAAAAGTTTAATTATTGATGCTTACATTCAGAATTTTTTAATCAACTTGTGCCTACTTTTCACCAATTTTAGATATCACTACATCCTTTACTCAAGCTAAATTAGCCCATTTTCACCCCCTACTTCAAGATAGGAAACTAGTCCTTGTATGTTTCTTACCAGCCTTCTTTCTTCTAGAATGTCCTCTGTCTGATTTCCACATAATTTAATCTAGCCTATCTTACTTACCTCCTACCTTTTCCTTGATGCTGCCTCTGACCCCTCAGATCTAAACAGCCCTTACCTCCTAAGAAGGATAGTAGTTGTATTAAATCACTGGTTCTCTGAGCTTGTGATTTAATGAACAAAGGCAATTTGTCAAAAATAAACAACTCACACAAACACACACACACAAATATGTAGATCACATAAGTGTTGATAATACTCTTTTAAAGATCATTTCTGATAAAACACTTACCATAGCTCAGTTGGTAAACAATCTGCCTGCAATGCAGGAGACCCTGGTTTGATTTCTGGGTCAGGAAGATCCACTGGAGAAGGGATAGGCTACCCACTCCAGTATTCTTGGGCTTCCCTCGTGGCTCATCTGGTAAAGAATCTGACTGCAATGCATGAGACCTGGTTTTGATCCCTGGGTTAGGAAGATCCCCTAGAGAAGGGAAAGGCTACCCACTCCAGTATTCTGGCCTGGAGAATCCCATGGACTATACAGTCCATGGGTCGGAAAGAGTTGGACACAACTGAGCGACTTTCACTTATACTTTTGATAACTTTATGAAATACATTATTTCATCACCAAAATTATCTTGGAAAACAGAATAAATTTTATATTATACAAATTTTACTGCTTTGTTCTTATGTTTGTTATTTGGCTAGAGACCAATGGAAACATCTTCATAGACTAGTTCTGGTCTCTCACTCTCACTCTTTTGCTCTCTTTCTTTCTCTTTTTTGTTTAACCAAGAAAGACTGTATTTGTTTTAATGGAGATTCTGGTGACACCTGACAGTTCATAAAATGGCTTCCGAGGTGGGGTAGAGAGGAAACAAAAAATTAGCTGGGATGGGAAAGAAAAACAATCAGAAGGAATTAGATGGCTGGTTCTTTCTAAGCCTGACTTGAGGCAGGGAATTGATATCTGAACAGTAAGGATGCGTCCCCTCCTCCAACCCTTGATGGAGAGAGAGAAATGAAGCAAAAGGTTATTGCTTTGGCTCTCCTGAGTGGTCTGAGAACCACTAATCTATACTACTCATTACCTATCTATCTGTGTTATATCTTTAGGGGGCTTCAGGTTGCACTGTTTCTGAAG
The DNA here is from genome assembly GCF_054371585.1 of Giraffa tippelskirchi. Taxonomy (NCBI): domain Eukaryota; kingdom Metazoa; phylum Chordata; class Mammalia; order Artiodactyla; family Giraffidae; genus Giraffa; species Giraffa tippelskirchi. The sequence goes on along the minus strand of NC_137283.1, from coordinate 19,076,557 downwards.
TCCATAAATCATCTCTTAGCTTCAGATTTCAAACTGAATTCAGGCTACTTTCTTAAGACATCCTTTTCTGGCACCTTCCTTATCTTATCTAAGGATTTTGATACCCTCTATTCCTAATTTTTGAAACTGAGAGACAAAGCTACAGTGCTTATTTCTGAATTCTGTCTTTTGTCTCTTTCTCATCCCATAGTATAAAAATGATCTCAAAACACTAAGAAATAAAATCACATTACTGAAGGATGAAAACATATTGTTTTAAAAACATTCTCCTTATATTTTTTAGTTTTATTAATGATTTTACCCTCTCAGAAAGATTTACTTTCCTCATATTCATTTTATATCACTGGAAACCCTGAATGATTATTTGTGCTTCTTTATTTTCTCCAACGTCATTGTGGTAGTTTATAGGAAGAAAGAGGTCATCTAACATGGGTTGAGGCTAACTAGGGTGCTAAGAATGACTGCAGTGAATGATCTTTGACTTTTCGGTTTCAAAATCTAAAATACAGTGTGAACAAAACTGTATGCTGCCTGAGAAAATTAATTCCTATTTTCCTCATCTTTACAATGAAAATAACTACTAACAAGGTTGTGTCTCAAATAAATAAATATATGGAACCCATCTAAGCTATATTTTGACATTTATAGTGTTATATCTAAAATAAATAAACAGATGTTAAAGAATGATACTAATAAATCAATTTTTTTTTAATTTAGGGAATAACAGTGCTTTTCCATTTACAAGATAGTCATTTCAGAGAAAAACAGTGATTTTTATTTTGCACCCATTTCACAGTGTGGTTTCCATTTGTATTTGGCATTTTTGGCAGTTTCCAAGAAGCTAAAATGATACATTTTGTGCTGGTATAGTCTGGAATAAAAACCTAAGTCCAGTGAAAAAAAGGAATAAATATCGAGATAAGAATGAAATACTAATGCTTCCTTTTATATTTGTCCATTATAATTATTTAAATTTCATAAGACATTTTTGTTTTTTTGGTTTTTTATGTGTATATTCCATATTCCTTGCCTAGCTGAATTCTTGTATCATTTTCATAAGCCATTTTTGATATGTCACTAAAATTTAAACCGCTACTAAGTGTAGAACTTAAATGGTCTTTGGAAAACTGTACAGGTATGGCTTAGGTGGACTCCAAAGTGTGTTTTAAAAACATTGATTGAAAAATTGACCTCCCATGTCAGTGCTGTGGTTGCATGTGTTTTAACTGCTAATTTTTTATTTACTCTGAAATAACATTTATTAATCTTTCACGCTGAACATGTTGTATTGTTGTGTTTATTATTGTTATTATTTTGGCATCTGTCTATGCCCAAAATTTGTTAGGATGAGTAGATGTATTAAGGTTCTCTTGAAAAACAAACAATAGTACCTATGGATATGATCTGTTTGTGGGCTCACTCCACCAAGAAGTTAATATACTTCCTATAGATAGTTTCAGATCCCTCAGGCTAAGGACTAGGTTTCACACGACTGTCCCCCTCTCCTCTCCTCACTTTCAGACACCAATCAGAGATCAGGTTGCTACCTGAGCTTCTGATTGACTAGCTAAAGATCAAAAGTTCTAATAACTTTTTCCTTGGGTCAGATTAATTTGCTAGAGCAACCCACAGAACTCAAGGAAGCATTCTCCGTAATGGTTTGCTGGTTTATTATAAAAGAATACAGCACAGGAACACTCAAATGGAAGAGGTGCATCAGTCTAAGAATGGGGGAGAGTTGCAGATCTTCCATGCCTTCTCACCTTCCACTCTCCCCAGATTTCTAGTTCAACTGGGAAGCTTTCCAAAGCCCATTCTTGGTTTATTTTTTTCTTTCTTTCTTTTTTTTTTTTAAATGAGAGCTTCATTACATCGGCATGATTGATTATATCCTTAGCCTTTGGTGATTGATTCAACCTTCAGTCCATCTAGTTACCCTGGAGATTAGAGGAGTGGATCTGAAAAGTCCAGTTCTCCAATTACTTACTTAGTAGGTTACCCTAGCAACTAGCCCTCATCTTTTCCTGCTTTCTAAAAGTCATTTCATTAACATAAACCCAGTTGTGGTTGAGAGGGGTTTGTTATGCAGATCAAGACACTTTTATCACTCTGAATCACTTAAGACATGCCAGTGTTTTTAGGAGTTCTGTGACAGAAACTGGCTGAAGGATAGAAAACCAAATATATATTTATTATAAATCATCAAATGACAGTGGATAGACTATATGTTTAAGAGATTTATAATAAGTTGGCTCAAGAGCTTATGATGGCTGGCAAATATATAAATCTGAAACATAGGCCAATAGGCTGGAGATCCAAGAGAGATATTGTTTTAGTTCCAGTCCGAAGATGGGCAAGCTGCAGACCTGGGAGGGCTGATGTTCGCATTTGAGTATGAAGTCTGCCAGAGTGATAGCTGTGTTGGAGATGAAGTCTGAAAGCAGTTTTCTGGGGAATTCTCTCTAGCTCAGGGCAAGCTGATCCTTTTGTTCTCTTCATGTTTTCAGTTGTTCAAGTGAGGCACAGCCACATTATGGAGAGCAATCTGCTTTAGTCTAAGTCCACTGACTTAAGTATTAAGCTCACCTGAAAACAGTCACAAAAACACCCTGAATGATGTTTGACCAAATATCTAAGCATGCAATGGCCCAGGAAAGTTGACACATGGAATTAACCATCACAGTGGGGTAATGTATGTTATTTCAGGTGCAGGTTACACGTCTGCCAGAAAGCAATGAAATACTTTACTTTCTGGCTCCACCACTTACAAAGCCAGTTCCAAATGACACAAAATGATGTTTTGAATGGTAGTCTTGTGTTTGAAAGAGTAAATTATTTTTGAAGAGAAAGCAGTGGCAGTTTTGTCTACATAGTATTTTACGATTTGCAAGGTACTTTCACAAACATTAGCACTTTTGATCAATCAGTACCGTTATTTTCAAAGCTTTGGTTGCCATTCTTGCCACCAAGTTATTGACTGTCTAACACAAGCAAAGCGAAGTCAAGGGTCAAATCATTATGCAGTAAACCTGATCAATAGAGTAAAGCCAGTGTGAGCAATTTAGCCAAACACAGTCTTGTCTTTAATTGAAACTTACTTTGCCTGAATTATGTGGGCAAATGCCTTAGTTTGTACCATTTGTCAGAAGATTTTGATATCCACATTGGAGCAACTTCTTATTCACCTTTGAATTTACAACATCTAAAATCACTACAGGAACATAGTTGTTAAAGTATTTTGTCATAGGGAATCAATTCATGATCAAATGAAACTGTCTTTACACCAAAACTAGAACCAAAACAATACTAGTTCAAAGTGTGCTTGAGTACTTGTTTATTTGTCATGAAATTGCTAAGTACTGGCTCTTTGTTCTTCCTCCTATTTCATTCCCTTTGCAATCTTTTCCAGTTTGAGTTTGAAAAAACTACTGTTTTATATTGATACACAATCTTTTGGTGTGCATTTAAGTAGCTTATTTTTATTCAGCCTTATTCAATGTCTCTCTGACTGACTCATCTCCTTTCTCTCTCTACCATGCTACATTATTCTGATTTATGCCTTACATTCACAATGGTCTCTGCCCCTTAGCTTTCCCACTTTCAGTTCATTTCTACACATTTATTTCATGGATATCTTTCTAATGTGTGAAAACATTCACTATTCTTTTATTCAAAATATTCCACAGATTAAAAAATGACACTGTAGCATGATGTGGGGGCTGATTAACAAAAATAGGATAACAATTCTGTTACCAATTATGGACATAAAGTTAGAACAAATTTGATAAGTTCCTAAACTGTTGACATCAGAATCCTTAAGTTATGTCTGCCTCAAGACTGGATGCATCCCAGAGCCTTCATTAAGACTGATCTAGAAATAAGGGGTCAATTCATCCCAAAAGTGAAGGGCATAAGATTTATGGGGCAGGAATTAAAAAATGGCTTTATGTTTTTGTTGTATGAGCTGATACACTAATGATCTCTGGTAGTGATGCTGTACTATATTAAAGTATACTGTAGACTCAAAGTTGAATATGAAAATGTTCATGTATACAATACTATCACCTGCTTTGCCACACCCCCCCCGAAGGTTCTAAATTGAACACAAATTATAAATGATTTTAACTGAACTTTCAATGATACCAGGGTGTTGTAATCAGATATTGTCCAAAGTTCACACTAATTCAGTGAGAGGTTATAATCACCAAAGTCATTATTACTTCTCAAAGGAATTCTTAATTTTGCTCCACCCCACCTATCCCTGGAATCATGAAATAACTTCACTGGTTATATCAGCTACTCTTGTCCTTCTTTGTGAGTGCTTGCTACTTAAATGTTTGGCATCTGTTCTGTTCACGAAGGGATTTTCATTTTAGCATAAGAATTTCTGTTCCTCCTCTATCACACTCATGTCCAGCCTCAGTAAAATTCTTCACGTTGACTGAGTGAACAGCCAGTAGCTGATCACTTTGTGCCTTTGAGAAAATGAAAATTCAGAAATGGGAGCATTGCCTGAACCTGAATTTCTATGGATTAAATAAGAGCCTAGAATATCTGCTCATCTCCATGGGAGCCAGTCTTAACATTAAAACCAGCTCTTTGGAATTCAAGTAGTCTGACTTTATTTTATAGCAATTAGAAATTTAAGCATCTTATTTGTCAGAGAATACAGAATGTCAACAAGCCAATCATGAGGGCAAAGCAGAAATAAGAATATGACATAGCAATCAATTTTTTTAAATTATTTATTTTAATTGGAGGTTAATTACATTACAATATTGTAGTGGTTTTTGCCATACACTGACATGAATCAGTCATGCGTGTATGTGTGTCCTCCATCCTGAACCCCCTCCCACCTCCCTCCCTTCCAATCCTGTCCCTCAGGGTTGTCCCAGTGCACCAGCTTTGAGTGCCCTGCTTCATGCATTGAACTTGTGATCTATTTCACATATGGTAATATACATGCTTCAATGCTCTTCTCTCAAATCATCCCACCCTCAGCTTCTCCCACAGAGTCCAAAAGTCTGTTCTTTATATTCGTGTCTCTTTTGCTGTCTCACATATAGGGTCATAGTTACCATTTTTCTTAATTCCATATATATGCATTAATATACTGTATTGGTGTTTTTCTTTCTGACTTACTTCACTCTGTATAATAGGCTCCAGTTTCATACACCTCATTAGAACTGATTCAAATGTGTTCTTTTTAATAGCCGAGTAATATTCCATTATATATATGTACCGCTGCTTTCTTATCCATTCGTCTGTTGATGGACATCTAGGCTGATTCCGTATCCTGGCTATTGTAAACAGTGCTGCGACGAACATTGGGGTGCACGTGTCTCTTTCAATTCTGGTTTTCTCGGTGTGTTATGCCCAGCAGTGGGATTGCTGGGTCGTATGGTAGTTCTATTTCCAAATTTTTAAGGAATCTCCACACTGTTCTCCGTGGTGGCTGTACTAGTTTGCATTCCCACCAACAGTGTAAAAGGGTTCCCTTTTCTCCACACCCTCTCAGCATTTATTGTTTGTAGACTTTTTTGATAGCAGCCATTCTGACCCATGTGAGATGGTACCTCATTGTGGCTTTGATTTGCATTTCTCTGATAATAAGTGATGCTGAGCATCTTTTCATATGTTTGTTAGCCATCTGTATGTCTTCTTTGGAGAAATGTCTGTTTAGTTCCTTGGCCCATTTTTTTATTGGGTTGTTTAATTATCTGGTATTGAGCTGCATGAGCTGCTTGTATATTTTTGAGATTAATTCTTTGTCAGTTGCTTCATTTGCTATTATTTTCTCCCATTCTGAAGGCTGTCTTTTCACCTTGCTTATAGTTTCCTTCATTGTGCAAAAGCTTATAAGTTTAATTAGGCCCCATTTGTTTATTTTTGCTTTTATTTCCATTACTCTGGCAGGTAGTCATAGAGGATCCTGCTGTGATTAATGTCAGAGAGTGTTTTGCCTATAAAACTCCTCTAGGAGTTTTATAGTTTCTAGTCTTACATTTAGATCTTTAATCCATTTTAAGTTATTTTTGTGTATGGTGTTAGAAAGTGTTCTAGTTTCATTATTTCACAGGTGGTTGACCAGTTTTCCCAGCACCACTTGTTAAAGAGATTGTCTTTTCTCCATTGTATATTCTTGCCTCCTTTGTCAAAGATAAGGTGTCCATAGGTGTGTGGATTTATCTCTGGGCTTTCTATTTTGTTCCATTGATCTATATATCTGTCTTTGTGCCAGTACCACACTGTCTTGATGACTGTAGCTTTGTAGTATAGTCTGAAGTCAGGCAGGTTGATTCCTTCAGTTCCATCCTTCTTTCTCAAGATTGCTTTCAGTATTTGAGGTTTTTTTGTATTTCCATACAAATTGTGAAATTATTTTTTCTAGTTCTGTGAAAAATACTGTTAGTAGCTTGATAGGGATTGCACTGAATCTATCGATCACTTTGGTAGTATACTCATTTTCACTATATTGATTCTTCCAATCCATGAACATGGTATATTTCTCCATCTGTTTGTGTCATCTTTGATTTCTTTCATCTGTGTTTTATAGTTTTCTAATATAGGTCTTTTGTTTCTTTAGGTAGATTTATTCCTAAGTATTTTATTGTTTTCATCACAATGGTGAATGAAATTGTTTCCTTAATTTCTCTTTCTGTTTTCTCATTGTTAGTGTATAGGAATGCAAGGCATTTCTGTGTGTTAATTTTATATCCTGCAACTTTACTATATTCATTGATTACCTCTAGTAATTTTCTGGTGGTGTCTTTAGGGTCTTCAATGTAGAGGATCATGTTATCTGCAAACAGTGAGAGTTTCACGTCTTCTTTTCCAATCTGGATTCCTCTTATTTCTTTTTCTTCCCTGATTACTGTGGCTAAAACTTCCAAAACTATGTTGAATCGTAGTGGTGAGAGTGGGCATCCTTGTCATTTTCCTGAGTTTAGGAGAAATGCTTTCAATTTTTCACCATTGAGCATAATGTTTGCTGTGGGTTTATCATATATGGCTTTTATTATGTTGAGATATGGTGCTTCTAACCCACTCCAGTCTCTTGCCTGGAAAATCCCAGGGACAGCAGAGCCTGGTGGGCTGCCGTGAATGGGTTTGCACAGAGTTGAACACGACTGAAGCGACTTAGCAGCAGCAGCAGCAGCAGCAGCAGCAGCATTGTCCTTCTATGCCTGCTTTCTGGAGGGTTTTGTCAAAAGCTTTCTCTACATCTATTGAGATAATCATATGATTTCTATCTTTCAATTTGTTAATGTGGTGTATCACATTGATTGATTTACCAATATTGATTATCCTTGCATCCCTGGGATAAAGCCCACTTGGTCATGATGTATGATCTTTTAAAAATGTTGTATTCTGTTTGCTAGAATTTTGTTGAGGATTTTTGCATCTATGCTCATCAGTGACATTGACCTGTAGTTTTCTTTTTTTGTGGCATCTTTGTCTGGTTTTGGTATTAGGGTGATGGTGGCCTCATAGAATGAGTTTGGCAGTTTACCTTCCTCGTCAATTTTCTGGAAGAGTTTGAGTAGGATAGGTGTTAGCTCTTCTCTAAATTTTTGGTAGAATTCACCTGTCAAGCCATCTGGTCCTGGGCTTTTGTTTGTTGGGAGATTTTTTATTACAGTTTTGATTTCCATGCTTGTGATGGGTCTGTTAATATTTTCTATTTCTTCCTGGTTAAGTTTTGGAAGGTTATACTTTTCTAAGATAAATAGAAAATAATTTCGATTTTTCTGTTTCTTCCAAGTTGTCCTTTTTATTGTCATATGGTTGCTGATAGTAGTCTCTTATGATCCTTTGTATATCTTTGTTGTCTGTTATGATTTCTCCATTCTCATTTCTAGTTTTGTTGATTTGATTCGTCTCCCTTTTTTTCTTGATGAGTCTGGCTAATGGCTTGTCTATTTTATTTATCTTCTCAAAGAACCAGCTTTTAGTTTTGTTGATTTTTTGCTATAGTCTCCTTTGTTTCCTTTTCATTTATTTCTGCCCTAATTTTCATGATTTCTTTCCTTCTACCTACCCTGGGGTTCTTCATTTCTTTTCTTTCTAGTTGCTTTAGGTGTAAAGTTTGGTAATTTATTGATTTTTCTCGTGTTTCTTGAGGTAAGCTTGTATTGCTATGAACCTTCCCCTTAACACTGCTTTTACTGAATTCCATAGGTTTTGGGTTGTTGTGTTTTCATTTTCATTTGTTTCTATGCATATTTTGATTTCTTTTTTGATTTCTTCTGTGATTTTTTGGTTATTCATAAGTGTGTTGTTTAGCCTCCATATGTTTTTATTTTTAATAGTTTTTTTTTTCCTGTAGTTGACATCTAACTTTACCACATTGTGATCAGAAAAGATGCTCGAAATGATTTTAATTTTTTTGAACTTACCAAGACTAGATTTATGGCCCAGGATGTGATCTATCCTGGAGAAGGTTCTGTGTGCACATGAGAAGTAGGTGAAATTCATTGTTTTGGGGTGAAATGTCCTATAGATATCAATTAGATCTAACTGATTCACTGTATCATTTAAAGTTTGTGTTTCCTTGCTAATTTTCAGTTTGGTTAATCTATCCATAGGTGTGAGTGGGATATTAAAGTCTCCCCTTATTATCATGTTACTTTAATTTCCCCTTTCATACTTGTTAGCATTTGCCTTACATATCGCGGTGCTCCTATGTTGGCTGCATATACATTTATAATTGTTTTATCTTCTGGTTTGATCCTTTGATCATTATGTAGTGTCCTTCTTTGTCTCTTTTCATTGCCTTTATTTCAAAGTTTATTTTATCTGATATGAGTATTGCCACTCCTGCTTTCTTTTGGTCTCAATTTGCATGAAATATCTTTTTCCAGCCCTTCACTTTCAGTCTGTATGTGTCCCTTGGTTTGATGTGGGTCACTTGTAGACAGCATATATGGGGATCCTTTTTTTATATCCATTCAGCCAGTCTTTGTCTTTTGGTTGGGGCATTCAGCCCATTTTACATTTAAGGTAATCATTGATAAGTATGATCCCATTGCCATTTACTTTGTTGTTTTGGGTTTGAGTTTATAAACCTTTTCTGTGTTTCCTGTCTAGAGAAGATCCTTTAGCATTTGGTGAATTTTTTAAAAAAGGATTTTCAAGAGACACTACAGTTGTCTCCCAAGCTTATTATTACAATTGATCACATATATGAAAATAACAGTTATAAAGCAAGTGCAATGGTTACAATATAATGTAAAGAATTCTCTTCATATACCATTTGACAATTTTATTTTCACTGCAGACTGTGTTATGGTGCATGTAAGTCATCCTGAAGCTGAATATCACTAGTAGATTATGTGACCATGTTATTTGTTATAAGAATAATAATAATGTTGCAGGCTATTTATTGAAATATCTAAACACAACTGGAAAAATAAATGACATACTCTCTTAGGCCAGCTGTGTTTTCTATATTCATCCTGTTACTTCTCATTATTAACATTCTGGAAAGTTTATTTCCTAGCTGAAAGGCTTTTAGAATTGTGACTTAGAGGAATAAAACCAGGTAACAAATGACTGAATTTAAATGTTGTGGCACAGAATCCATTCTCCTCATTTCATTTGATAAATATTCTCCTCCAATAAAAAAAGATTATCCTGAGTTTGAGATGTTTCCTTGTACATGATATATTCAATACCTTAGGAGTAGTAGAAATTTCATAATGTAAACATCATGAATGATACTTGATGCTGCTGAAGACCATTACTGAACTTTTCAATTTTTATTACTTCTACTTTTGTGTATTTTCTCATTTAATTTTCATAACAGGAAGATGAGCAAACAGAGGCTTAGAGAATTACTCATCATAACAGTGAATGATGTCTTAGCCCAATCTATCTAAATTCAGAGATTTTTTTTCATTCATATTGCTTAGTCCAAATTAGTAGGACTAGCTTCTGCATAGGTTTACCTATCAGAAGTTGCTATGCTTGTCATCTTGTTATTCTGGGATCTTTGCCCCCTTGAAAAAAAAGGCTTAAATTACCACAAGTGCCATGACATGAAAACTGTTCTTCAGCAAATATAAGTCACCAGTGGTATGCCAGGATGCACAGAGGAAGGCATCATATAGCACACTTCTTCTGGTAAACACATTCTACTTGGGTATTCCATGCCATGGTCTGCCTGTCTAACATGTTATAGAAGCCAGTAAGAGACCTACCAAACTTACAGGACATGTATGTAAGGTTGAGGTACCCATTGACACTTTATACAGTCATATGTCAGACCAATTTTACATTTAAGTCTATTATTCTACTGTTTCTCTTTTGTAGAAAAGTTTAAGTTTGGTGCCCATTAATCCTTCACAGTCTAGTCTGAGCCTCCTAATCCCTGTCTTCAGTATTCAGCCTACTTGTTTTCTGCATCAGTCCATGTGTTAAAAAAAAAAACAACAAAACTATTATTACATATTATGAAAGATCACTGATAATGTAAAACCACACTGTATGTGATATGAATCTGCTTAGGTATGACAGAAATCTAAGGATTAAAGTCTACAAGAGAGCTTTGAGAAAAAGGTACCATTACTTTTTGTATTTTTAAACTGTAGGTGTCATACGGAGTCTTGCTGATATTTTAAGTAGTTTGGTAAAGCTCGTAGAAACAAGGGCATACAAAAATAAAATTAAAGCCAAAGAAGAGAAGAAACACTTATTGGATAAGAGAAATTCTATTTCATTTTGATGAAGTGTTTTAGAAGTCCTAGGGAGACATTTTATTCTAACTTCCTATGTTATTTTTATCTTCTGTGCTCCTGAGTTTACGAAGAAGAGAAAGAAGATAAGAGGAGAGAAAAGAGAGATGTATTCTCTTTTCTCCTTGAAGTCTGTTTTTTTGGTACATATAAATGCAGCACAATGGTCAAAAGAATCATTGCATTTTAAGGGCAAATGTGTTTTTAAAGAAAAGATAAATAGATTCTTTCTCAAGCTTTATTTCCATCTCACCAATAGTAAAGTGGGTTTCTAAAAGTTTTTTTTTAATTGCAAATTATTATTACATTGGATGCTTTTGCAAATGCATATTTCTGTTATGTATTGGGACCTCATTATTAAAATGTGCCTTTTCCATTATTTCTTTGCTATGAGAGTGTGTAGCTTAAAATGATCATGTGGTATTATACAATTAAAAGGATTTCATTTTATGGTAAAAATGACATTCATTTTGGTGATTTGAGTTCTATTACAAGTCAGTTAAGCTTTTAAGTAGTAGCTGTTCATTGTACCACTGCTAGATTTATCAATTTCCCCACCATTTGTTTATCCTTTCAGCAATCATTTGATAAGTCTCTTTCAGTATTCTAATATTTTGCTCAATAATGGGAATATAATGATGAATTAATATTTTCCCATCCTCTAAAACCTTACAGTTTAATAAGTGCTTTTTATATTAAGAAAGTCACTGATATGTCCTAGGGATTATATATCTGTGCATAGTGAAACTTTCTTTTGGCAACTGAATCTAGACCCATCCTAGTCTTTCTAAAGTCCTTTCTCCCTGAGTTATTTCGCTTTAATATGATTGCTCTGAGTTTTATGGGCCATGCTAAAGCATATTTAAGTGTCATCCTTACGTACTCTCATTTTTAACATAATTTTTATTTTAAGCTTGTTCTCAAAATCTAGTTTGTCATCTAATGTTGAGATGAAATTGGCAAAGAAAAAATGATACAGCTTACCTGTCAGTCTTCCACTTTTAATTCCTAGAGGTGAAATTTAACATAATTTTCTCCAAGACTTTACTTGGGTTCTTTTTTTTCTTTCGGTAATCTGTTACTCATGTATCTCAAAATAAATTATGTACTTAAAACTGGAAAGTTGGCAAATCTTCAGCAAGAAACTTAGCAAGACATTGAAAATTATTTTTCAGAAAAATAGTTATAAGTAGGAGAAACATAGTTCAACCAACTAAGCTTGAAATGTAAAACACCTTCATAAATAATTATATCAATGTAGGTAGATAAATAAAATCATAGAAACTTATTTGAGAGAATAGTAAACATAAACTTAACAGTTTAAAAGAAGGTGTTCTAGCTCATGAGTTTAATGCATTTGGTTCCTCTACATTAACATAACATTAGCTCCACTTTGGTGCATTATGGTGATTTGAAAAAAAAAAAAATTCAAAGTTTTAATGTTGTTTAAACATCTGCTTTTGAGGAAATGTATACTTTCCTTTCCAGACATAATACATATAAAATATCCCATCTGGGCTGAGTGCCAGGGAAGCACCATGCTTAAGTAATAAGCCCAATTATCTTGCTAATAAACAGCAACTAGAAATTTAACTCCAGTTGACAGATATATAGGATACTTAAACACTAAGTGGGGTTAATTAAACTCTAAAAGGAGTTACATGCAAGCAAATATAATAATAAATCATTATACAAATATTAAGTAGAGCAGTTACCTAATTTTCTTCTCTTTTTCTTTAATGAAGTTTACATTTTTTAAATAACATGAGAAAAGAGCTTAAAAAATAGTGGAGAACTTAGTTTTAAGTATCTTTTGAGATAGAAATGTCAGATTTCAAACTAATAAAAGATGAATGTGATAATAAATATTTCATTCCTAATGCCAAGGGATATGAATGTGATATTCTCAAAGTTGATGTAAACTTTAGTAAATATATGTACTAAAACATGTCAAGCAAAGCTTTTGGGGGGGCATATAGGTATATATATCTTGTTTTATTGCACTTGTTTTATTGTGCTCTGCAGATATTGTTGATTTTGCAGTTTGAAGGTTTGTGCCAGTCTTACATTGTCAGATGGTGGTTATCATTTTTCTAGCAACAAAGTATTTTTTAATTAATGCAAGTACATTTTTATATAATATAGTTGCATACTTTATGCAACTGAAAGTATAGACTACAGTATGAAGTAACACTATTTTTATAGGCATTGGGGAACAAAAGTTTTATGTAACTTACTTTATTGTGATATTTACTTTTCTGTGATGGTCTGAAGGTAAACCTGCAGTATCTCCAGGCTATGCCTGTAGTGGAGGGCAATTGAAATGGTCCAGATCAAGCACGTGTAAAAATGAATTTAGGATCTATGTCATATATTTACTCAGGAAAGTATTGTTAACCTTTCTACAATTTATTTTCTAATTATTTCAAAGCAAAAATTAGAGAAGTGCAAACTTGTCTATATGAAAATAGTAATAACTACAACCCATTTCATTTGAGGTCATTCTAGAATTTTGTCTGAGATTGATGTATTCGAAAGGGAGACTTAATTTCTAAGAACAAATGCTATATGGAATTTGAGTCGTTACTCTTCTTTCCTCAAAAATGTATAATTAAATGGGGAAGTGACAAATAGATTCAAGGCATTAGATCTGATAGAAAGAGTGCCTGAAGAAATATGGATGGAAGTTCATGACATTGTACAGGGAGCAGTGATCAAGATCATCCCCAAGAAAAAACAAATTCAAAAAGCCAAAATGATTGTCTGAGGAGGCCTTACAAATAGTTGAGAAGAGAAGAGACGCTAAAGGCAAAGGAGAAAAGGAAAGATATATCCATTTCAATACAAGGTTCCAAAGAATAGCAAGGAGAGATAAGAAAGCCTTCCTCAGTGATCAACGCAAAGAAATAGAGGGAAACAAAAGAATGGGAAAGACTAGAGATCTCTTGAAGAAAATCTGAGATACTAAGGGAACATTTCATGCAAAGATGGGCACAATAAAGGTCAGAAATGGTACGGACCTAACAGAAGCAGAAGATATTAAGAACAGGTGGCAAGAATACATAGAAAAACTGTACAAAAAAGATTTTAATGACCCAGATAACCACGATGGTGTGATCACTCACCTAGAGCCAGACATTCTGGAATGTGAAGTCAAGTGAGCCTTAGGGAGCATCACTACAAACAAAGCTAGTGGGGGTGATGGAATTCCAGATGAGCTACCTCAAATCCTAAAAGATGATGCTATGAAAGTGCTGCACTCGATATGCCAGCAAATTTGGAAAACTCAGCAGTGGCCACTGGACTGGAAAATGTCAGTTTTCATTCCAGTCTCTAAGAAAGGCAATGCCAAAGAATGTTCAAACTACCACACAATTGTACTCATCTGACATGCTAACGAAGGAATGCTCAAAATTCTCCAAGTCAGGCTTCGACAGTACATGAACTGTGAACTTCCAGATGTTCAAACTGAATTTAGAAAAGGCAGAAGAACCAGAGAACAAATTGCCAACATCTTCTGGATCAACAAAAAAGCAAGAGAGTTCCAGAAAATCATCTAATTTTGTTTTATTGACTATGCCAAAGCCTTTGACTGTGTGGATCACAATAAACTGTGGAAAATTCTTCAAGAATGGGAATACCTGGCCACCTGACCTGCCTCCTGAGAAATCTGTATGAAGGTCAAGAAGAAACAGTTAGAACTGGACATGGAATTGCAGACTTGTTCCAAATTGGGAAAGGAGTACATCAAGGCTGTATATTGTCACCCGGCTTATTTAACTTATATGCAGAGTACATCATATGAAATGCCCAGCTGAATGAAGCACAAGCTAGAATCAAGATTGTCTGGAGATATAACAATAACCTCAGATACACAGATGACACGACCCCTTTGGCAGAAAGCGAAGATGAACTAAAGAGCCTCTTGCTGAAAGTGAAAGAGGAGAGTGAAAAGGTTGGCTTAAAACTCAACATTCAGAAAGCTAAGATCATGGCATCCAGTCCCACCACTTCATGGCAAATGTGGGGAAACAATGGCAACAGTGAGAGACTTTATTTTTGGGGGCTCCAAAATCAGTGCAGGTGGTGACTGCAGACATGAAATTAAAAGATGCTTGCTCCTTGGAAGAAAAGCTATGCCCAACCTAGACAGCCTATTGAAAAGCAGAGACATTACTTTGCCAACAAAGGCCCGTGTAGTCACAGCTATGGTTTTTCCAGTAGCCATGTATGAATGTGAGAGTTGGACTCTAAAGAAAGCTGAGCACCAAAGAATGATACTTTTGAACTGTGGTGTTGTAGAAGACTCTTGAGAGTCCCTTGGACTTCAAGGAGATCCAACAAGTCAATCCTAAAGAAAATCAGTCCTGAATGTTCATTGGAAGGACTGATGCTGAAGCTGAAGCTCCAGTATTTGGCCACCTCTTGTGAAGAGCTGACTCATTGGAAAAAACCCTGATGCTGGGAAAGATTGAAGGTGGGAGGAGAAGGGGACAACAGAGGATAAGATGGTTGAATGGTATCACCGACAAAATGGACATTAGTTTGAGTAGGCTTCAGGAGTTGGTGACAGACAGGGAAGCTGGCGTGCTGCAGTCCATGGGGTCACAAAGAGTCGGACACGACTGAGTGACTGAACTGAACTGAAATGGGGAAGATTAAATAACCCTTCTCCCACCATTACACACAGACAAATAAATACAAACAATAACAACTGTCAAACAAGAAGTAGAGCATGACCTATTATGATAATTTACTGAAAGTTATCATCTTTGTCCATCTGGGCTGCTATAACTAAGTACCACAGATTGGGTAGTTTATAAAAAACAAACTTACTTCTCATAGTTCTAGACGATGCAAGTCATTGATCACGTTCCATTATTGTTGGCTGTGGACCCTCTTCTGAGTGACTGTTCCTCACTGTATCTTCATGTGGCAGGAAGGGCTGGAAGCTATATGGAATCTCTTTTATAAGAATGCTAATCCTATTCTTAAGCACTTCATCCTTAACGTCCTACACATTTCCCAAAGGCTCTTCTTTCTAAGGCATTGGTATTTTAATATATGAATTTAGGTGTGCATTTGGGGTACAAACATTCAGATCATAGCAGTGACCAAGGATATAAAGGAAGTTTCAGTGTGGTATTGTGCTGTATTCGGTCATGGATACCATATTTTGCATCTGCGTTGATGAGTTGATAAAATCCAGAGATTTCTAATAACTTTAAATCTCAAAAGAAGGAAGCATTATGTCCCCCCTTCTTTTACTGTATTGAGTGTGAGCAGTTAGTATGAACAGTTGATGGGAAGAAAAGTGTAAAAATAGATGTCAGAGAGAGGATTGGAATGTTTCTGATCACAGTCTAAGTTCTTTACTTAGTTATAGCTTTCATGGTAATGATGGTAGGCAGGGTGGGCAGTGGATTTCCTCTCCCAAGAAGCAGAGCTATATCCAATTGGAGTGCATGTTGTCAGAAGGTATCTAAGTCATCAGAAAAGATAATAGAGATTTAATCTCTCCAACAAAAGCAATACCCACAGTGCCAAAAACAGCTCTTAACTTTCCTCTATCCTACATCCATCCCACATATTATGGAAGAGCAAACTGCCTGAAAAATCTGTCTATCCAGTTATAATTCAGAAGAGACAAGTAAGTGCCCAGCAAGTTATAAATGTAGTAATCAAAGTTAATCTCCATTATATCAGAAGATACAGGAAGTCTGAACAAAGTTATACACATTAGGCAAGAAGGAATGAAATATCACAGAAACTAAGCAAACATCAGGTGGCAGAGGAGGAGCGGAGTGAAAAGAAAACCTACATAGTATACGAATAACATAAAGATGTCAGTCTGAAATAAACATAACACGAGAAAAAAAATCATTTTTATGAGTGCACATTCCTCAATAATTTGAAAAGGGTTACATTTGACCAAGAAATCCTACCTCCAGTCAAATCATGATCTTGAAGAGATTCCAGCACATCACTGTTTATGGCAGAATTATTCAAAACAGCCAAGAGGTAGAAGAAACGCAAATATGCATTAACTGATAGATCGATTAAGAGAATATGGAATATACAGACAATATTATATAATGTATATATTACATTATATAAATATGTGTTGTATGCATTATATATAATTATATGTATTATATACATTATACATATAATTTATATGTATATAGTGCTTACATATGTATATAATGTATATACATACATACATTATTAATATATATACAATATTATACATGTATAATGGAATGTACATACAATATTATGTAATACATGCAATATTATATAACTATATAATGAAATATTATATAGCCTTTAAAAAGAAGGAAATTCTGTTACATACTATAGCCTGGTAAACTGAAGGACATCATGCTAAGCAAAATAATGCAGTCACAAAAGGACAAATACTGTATAATCCCACTCATATGCAGTATCTCAAATACTCAAAGGCATAGAAAGAGGAAGTAGAAAGATGACTGCTGAAAGCACTGGCCAGGGGAATCAGTCTTTAGTTGGTATAGAATTGCAGGGCCACAGGATGAAAAAGTAAAGTTCTAGAATTCTATTGCACAATTTTGTGAATATAGTTAACACTACTGAACTGTACACTTAAAATAATTAACCTGATAATTTTAATGTTATGTACTTTTCAGGACACATATAACAATTAGAGCAGGCTCAGTTATTTGCTAACATGCTGCTGCTGCTGCTAAGTCGCTTCAGTCGTGTCCGACTCTGTGCGACCCCATAGAAGGCAGCCCACCAGGGTCCCCCATCCCTGGGATTCTCCAGGCAAGAACACTGGAGTGGGTTGCCATTTCCTTCTCCAATGCATGAAAGTGAAAAGTGAAATTGAAGTCGCTCAGTCGTGTCCAACTCTCAGCGACCCCATGGACGGAAAATCCTCCATCCATGGGACCCTCCAGGCAAGAGCACTGGAGTGGGGTGCCACTGCCTTCTCCATTTCTAACATGAGTGACAAACAAATTATCCAACTTCAGGGAACAATGGGAACGCAATACCCATTAGTTTTTCTAGTGGAGGGGAAAGAAACATGGTGTGTGAAGCCATCCATATAGATAACAAATCAAAATGAAACTTAGGGAGTGTGGAACCTAAAGTTTTTGTCTTAAAATGAAACACGAATGATGAATATGAGATTTAAAGAAATGTAGCAATATTTCTTTGCAGGAATTTATGATGGCAAATATTAAGTAGAAAGCATTAGCTGCATTAAATAATCTTATTGTAGTTTTTTAAATATATGTATATTATATAATAAAAAATAAAACCATTTGGATATGAAAAATAAGTGAGTTAGAATTCTTAATATAAGAGGAAGTCTTTGTTTTTGGGATGCAGGGATCTCTCTAAGCCAGTATGCCAACACAGTTTTTGTTTGTTTGCTTTTCAATTGCCGTGGCAACTGTTACCTTATTTTGGGAAAATTATCTCCTGGGCACATCATAGAAATGCAGAGGTGACTTGTGGAAGAGAAGTAACAGATATTTTTCACTGTTTATGAGATTCTATATTAAACTTCATTTACATCAGTTCATCTAATTTTCACAATAATCCTACAATGTAAATATTAATAGTATTTTTGTTAATTTATAATATTTTTAATGGAACATTATGCGTGCTCAGTTGCTTCAGTCATGTCCGACTGTTTGTGACCCCATGGAATCTAGCCTGCCAGGCTCCTCTGTCCATAGGATTTCCCAGGCAAGAATACTGGAGCGGGGTGCCATTACCTCCTCCAGGGGATATTCCTGACCCATTAGTCAAACCTGCATCTCCTGTGACTCCTGTATTTGCAGGTGGATTTTTAACCACCAGTGCCACCTGGGAAGCCCCAATGGAACATTTTACTTTTTCCTCAATCCAAGTATTTTTTAAAGAGACACGTTACGGTGTCTCCCCAGATATCCCTGTAACTTAAAAAAAAAATTGTATGGTTTTATTTTTTACTTTTCAAACTTCATTCATCTGAATTTCATAAATTTTATGGCATGAAAAAAGAACTGAGATATGTGCACGTGTGTGTGCATGTGTAAGAACATGTATATATTTTCAAAATGAATGACCAACTGTTTATTTGCAATATATTCAACAGTTATTCTTCTTTGGGGGTTGGAAAATTAGTCTGTTTTATAAGATTAAATTTTCTGATAGGTAGATACTTATTTTGTTTTCTGTCTTATTGACATTTATTTTTGTATATCTACACAAATCTCATGCTTAATTATTGTAGCTTTATAGATCTTTCATTACTTTATTGGGCATAACCACTTTTTAATATTCTTTGCTATTCTTTCATATGTATTGTTTAGAAGTCAACACTAAATTAAAATTGCCAAACATCCTTCATATAATCCCACTGAAAATTTGATCAAAAATTATTACATTCATAAATAAGTTTGAGAAGAAATTACATTCCTATGCTATTAAGACTCCTGTTTAGGATTATGATGTATCTGTCAAAAATCTATATGGTTTGCTTCACATTGGTTTGAGTATTTTCTGGTTAATTTTAATTCTGTGTATTTTGAAGTTCTACTTGCCATTTGAATCATTTTTTCTAGCACATAAATTTTTTTTATTAGTTTATTTTCTATTTTTTAACTTTACATAAATTTTTATTTTTTAATTGCTGCTCTATAAAAAAGTCATTGCTTCTTACTCTTTGGTATTGCATTTTCTAGACTTGTCAGAATAATGTTGAGTGAAAATAGTAGTACCATGGGTCTTTCCCAGCACTTTTCATTTAATGACTTTCCAATTTAAATTAGTCTGTTGGTTTTGCATGAACACAGTTTTATTCTTTATTTAATCAAATCAGTCATAAATGCTGAATTTTATAATTATTTTACTCTTAAAAAAGGTGCCAGATATTTTTACTCTTTTAGTATATTATCATGTTGGACTGTATTACTTGATTTCCTAATGGAGATTCATCCGTGCATTTGTAGAACCAACTCTTTTTTTTTGCGTGGCATATCATTCTTTAGTTACATGTTCGATTTATTCTCTGTATTTACATATAATTTTCACTCATACTCTTAGGTTAAAATGTTATTATACTATCTTATATTGTTTCCTTTTAGTGTGATATTTCCTCTGATTGTAATATTGTACTTTTCTATGTCTTATAGTATAATTTGAAATACATTTTATCTTTTAATATAATCTTAACCACAATGTACACCATTCATATGTCTCAGATTCTTATGTCACAGATTAGCAGAATGAATTGAAATAATACAAAAGACAAAGTACAACTATATGCTGTGTATAAGAGATTTGTTTTAGATCTCAGGACATACATAGGTTACAAGTGAGAGAATAGAAAATACATTCCACACACATAATAACCAAATAAGTAACAAAGATGGCTAAACTAATACCTGATGAAATAGACTTTAAGTCAAAAACTCTTACAGGAGGCAAAGAAGGGCATTATAGATCGATAAAAATAATCATTCTTCCAAGAATACATAACACTTAAAAATATGTATGTACCAAAAAACAGAGTTCCTAAAATACATGAAACTAGTATAGAAAGAATTGAAAGTACAAACAGTTAGGTCTGCAATTATAGTAGGAGACATTAATATTTCACTTTCACTAATGGATAGAAAAATGAAAAGATCAATAAGGAAATGGAGTATTTGAACATTTTAAACCAGTTGGACCTAATAGATACGTGAGGAATACTCTATACAACAAAATCAGAACACAAAATTTTCTCACATATACACAGAATGTTTTCCAGGATAGACCATTTGTTATACAACAAAACAAGTCATAATATATTTTAAAAGGTGGAAATAAAGGTGTCGTTTTTATAACAGTGTAATGAAATTATTAGCAAAAAAAGAAAAAAAGAAAAATGTGCAAGTATGTGGAAATTAAACAGTATACTCTTAAACAACTTTTGGATCAAACAGCAAATCACAGGGGAACTTTTAAAAATGACTTTAATCAGATGAAGGCAAGAATGCAAATACGAGGCAGTAAAACTCATGGGATGCAACAACATAGTGTTCAAGGGAAATATATTGCTACATATACTTACATTTAAAAAGAAGTAAGATCTCATTTCAATAACCTAACTTTCAACCTTAACAAACAATAAAAAAGAACAAACTAAGACCAAAGCTAGGAGAATGAAATAAAATAATAAGCTTAGACCAGAGAGGAATGAAATAGAAAGTAGAAGAACAATTGAGAAAATCACTGAAAATAAGAAATAGGTTTTTGACAAGCTCTTAACTGGACTAACTAGGAAAGAAAAAGATAATACTCCTATTACTAAAATCAGAAATGAAATTGATATTACTACCAATTTTACAGGAATAAAAGGAACTATAAAATATTACTATGAATAACTATACATCAAAAATTGGACAATCTAGATAAAATTGAGAAATTCTTAGAAATAAACAGCCTACCAAGATGGATCCATGAAGCATCAGAAAATATGAGTAGATCCCTAACTACTTCTGAGTTTTAATCAGTAATCAAAACTGCCTAACAAAGAAAAAAACCCCATGACCAGATGGCCTAACCATTATGCTATAGCACACATTTAAAGAATGAATAAGCTCCATCCTTTTCCAAAAACTGAAGAGGGAATGAATACTTTCTAAGTCATTCTATGAGGCCAAGAGTACTTTGATACCAAAGCCAGACAAAGCGCTTCAAAAATTCTGTAGACCAATATCCCCTATGGTTATTGATTAAAAATACCTCCCGTAAAGGCTTCCCAAATGGCTCAGTATTAAAGAATCGTCCTGCCAATGCAGGAAATGTGGAGTTGATCCCTGGGTCTAGAAGATCCCCTGGAGAAGGAAATGGCTGCCCACTCCGGTATTTTTGCCTGGAGAATTCCTTGAACAAAGGAGGCTGGTGGGCTACCGTCCATGGGGTCGCAGAGAATCACACACAACTGAGCAACTAGCACTTTCATTTTTCCTTTTTCACTAAAAATCACACACACACACACAGAGAGTTGTAAGAGCTAATAAATGAAATTCAGCAAAGCTTCAGGATGCAGAGTCAACACACAAAATTTATTTGTGTTTTTATACCCTAACAATGAATAATATGAAAATAAATTTTAAAAATTCATTTGCAGTAGAATCAAAAAAAAAAATAACAAAACACTTAGGAGTAAATTTAACCATGGGGATGAAAGATAAATATGCTAAAATTTATAAAATATTGCTGGAAGACATTAAAGAAGATCCAAATAAATGGAAAGTCATCTTATGTTTATTGACTAGAATAATTATTAAGATGTCAGTATGACCCCAAAGACTCTAGATTCACTGCAGTCCCTATGAAATCTCCATATTTCTTTTTGCAGAAATAAATAGAAAAGTGCATCTTGTAAGTCAAATGGAATCTTAAGGGATCCTGAATAGCCAAAACAAACTTGAAGAAGAACAAAATTGGGATCTTTTGATGTTAAAACATATTACAAAACTGCAGTAATCAAAACAATGTAATGCTGGCATATAGACCCACATATATATCAATGGAATATAATATATAGCCTAGAAATACATCCTTGTATATATTGTTGAATGATTTTTGACAAGAGTGACAAGACCTTTCACTGGGGAGAACATAGTGTTTTCAACAAATGATGTTGAGAAAGCTGAATATCTACATGAAAAAGAATGAAGTTGCATTGTTACCAGATATCATATATGCAAATTTAATGCAAAGTGGATTAAAGACACCAATATAAAAGTTAAAACTGTAATACTTTTAGAGGAAAACGGGGGAAAGCTTCTTGATATTGACTTTGCAATGTTTTCTTGCATATGACATGAAAAAGTTTAGGCAATAGAAGAAAAAATATATGAATTGGACTACATCAAAATTAAAATCTTATATGTATCAAAGGATACAATCAACAGAGTGAAAAAGTGACCAATTAAAAGAGAGAAAATATTTGCAAAACATATGATTGATAAAGGGTTAATATCCAGAATATATTTTTAAAAATTTCTATAACTCAGCAACAGAAAATTATATAACCCAATGTGAAAATAGGCAGAAGATTTGAGTAGATATTTCTCAAACTAAGATACACAAATCGCCACTAATAACATGAAAATGTGTAGGATGACTAGTACATAGAGAATGTAATTTAAAACATTGAATTCATTAGGATGAAAGTAAAAGTGAAAGTGTTAGTCTCTCAGTGTTACTGCATAAACTGTAGCCCATCAGACTCCTCTGTCCATGGAATTCTCCAGGCAAGAATACTGGAGTGGGTAGCCATTCCTTTCTCCAAGGAATCTTCTTGACCCAGGGACTGAACTAATGTCTCTTGCATTGCAGGCAGATCTTAACTGTCTGAGCTACCAGGGAAGTCTAAATAGGATGACTATTTTTAAAAACAAAGAAATAAATAGCAGAGAATTACAAGTTGGCACAATGAGGAAAACTTGGAAACTTTGGAAAATTTGCATATATATCATAGGATTATAAAGTGGTGCTGCTACTGTGAAAAGCAGTATGGTGGTTTCTCAAGAAATTTAATAGAATTGCCACATGATCCAGCAGTTCCACATCTGGGCATATATCATAATAATTAATAAAATAAATCTTCAGAAGATTGAAGCCAAGGCTTAAGTCCAATAAGAAACTGAGATTTACTCATACTTTAGGAAATCAAGAGATACCTGGAGTAGCAGGCAGATTTGGCCTGGGAGTACAGAATGAAGCAGGGCAAAGGCTAATAGAGTTAGGCCAACAGAACGCACTGGTCATAGCAAACACCCTCTTCCAACAACACAAGAGAAGACTCCACACATGGACATCACCAGATGGTTAATACTGAAATCAGATTGATTATATTCTTTGCAGCCAAAGATGGAGAAGCTCTATACAATCAGAAAAAAACACACCAGGAGCTGTCTGTGGCTCAAATCATGAACTTCTGATTGCCAAATTCAGACTTAAACTGAAGAAAATAGGGAAAACCACTAGACCATTCAGGTATGACCTAAATCAAATCCCTTACGATTATACGGTGGAGGTGAGAAATAAATTCAAGGGATTAGATCTGATAGACAGAGTGCCTGAAGAAATATGGATGGAGGTTCATGACATTGTACAGGAGACAGTGATCGAGACCATCCAGAAGAAAAAGAAATTAAAAAGGCAAAATGGTTGTCTGAGGGAGCCTTACAAATAGCTGTGAAAGAAGAGAAGCTAAAGGCACAGAAGAAAAGGAAAGATATACCCATTTGAATGCAGAGTTCCAAAGAATAGCAAGGAGAGATAAGAAAGCCTTCCTCAGTGATCAATGCAAAGAAATAGAGGAAAACAATAGAATGGGAAAAACTAGAGATCTCTTCAAGAAAATTCGGATACCAAGGGAACATTTCATGCAAAGATGGGCACAATAGATGACAGAAATGGTATGGACCTAAAAAAAGCAGAAGATGTTAAGAAGAGGTGGAAAGAATACAGAGAAGAATATACAAAAAAAAGATCTCAACCCAGATAACCATGATGGTGTGATCACTCACCTAGAGCCAGACACCCTGTAATGTGAAGTCATGTGGGCCTTAGGAAGCATCACTACAAATAAAGCTAGTGGAGGTGATGGAATTCCAGAAGAGCTAATTCAAATCCTAAAAGATGATGCTGTGAAAGTTCTGCACTCAGTATGCCAGCAAATTTGGAAAGCTCAGTAGTGGCCACAGGACTGGAAAAAGTCAATTTTCATTCCAATCCCAAAGAAAGGCAATGCCAAAGAATGCTCAAACTACTGCACAATTGTACTCATCTCACATGCTATAAAGTAATGCTCAAAATTCTCCAAGCCAGGCTTCAACTGTACATGAACCGTGAACTTCCAGATGTTCAGGCTAGATTTAGAAAAGGCAGAGGAACCAGAGATCAAATTGCCAACATTCACTGGATCATCTAGAAACCAATAGAATTCCAGAAAAACATCTACTTCTGCTTTATTGACTACACCAAAGCCTTTGACTGTGCGGATTACAATCGACTGGTAA
The DNA here is from genome assembly GCF_054371585.1 of Giraffa tippelskirchi. NCBI lineage: Eukaryota > Metazoa > Chordata > Mammalia > Artiodactyla > Giraffidae > Giraffa > Giraffa tippelskirchi. The sequence continues at coordinate 19,051,761 of NC_137283.1, read as the reverse complement.
GTTCTTAAACATATGGGAATACCAGACCACCTCAACTGCCTCTTGAGAAATCTGTATCCAGGTCAAGAAGCAACAGTTAGAACTGGACATGAAACAACAGACTGGTTCCAAATTGGGAAAGGAGTATGTCAAGGCTGTATATTGTCACCCTGCTTATTTCACTTATATGCAGAGTACATCAAGAGCAATGCTGGGTTGGATGAAGCACAAGCTGGAATCAAGATTGCCAGGAGAAATATCAATAACCTCAGATGTGCAGATGATACCACCCTATGGCAGAAAGTGAGGAAGCACTAAAGAGCCTCTTGATGAAAATGAAAGCGGGAAGTAAAAAAATTGGCCTAAAACTCAACATTCAGAAAACTAAGATCATGGCATCTGGTCCCATCACTTCATGCAAATAGATGGGAAAACAGTGGAAACAGTAAGAGATTTTATTTTGGGAGGCTCCCAAATCACTGCAGCTTGTGACTGCAGCCTTGGAATTAAAAGATGGCTTCTCTTTGGAAGAAAAGGTACGACATGACTAACGTGGACAGCATATTAAAAAGCAGAGACATTACTTTGCCAACAAACGTTCGGCTAGTCAAAGCTATGGTTTTTGCAGTAGTCATGTTTGGATGTGAGAGTTGGACTATAAAGAAAGCTGAGCTCCAAAGAATTGATGCTTTTGAACTGTGGTGTTGGAGAAGACTCTTGAGAATCTCTTGGACAGCAAGTAGATCCAACCAGTCTATCCTGAAGGAAATTAATCCTGAGTATTCATTGGAAGGACTGAGGATGCCGAAGCTGAAACTCCAATACTTTGGCCACCAAATGACTCATTGGAAAAGACCCTGATGCTGGGAAAGATTGAACGTGGGAGAAGAAGGGGTTGATAGATGATGAGATGGCTGGATGGCATCACCAACTCAATGGATATGAGTTTAAGTAAACTCCAAAAGTTGGTTTTGGACAGGGAGGCCTGGCATGCTGCAATCCATGGGGTCGCAAAGAGTTGGACATGCCTGAGCGACTGAACTGAACTATAAAGTGGTTTCCTTCTCTAACCCTTTCCTAACATTAGTGCAGCTACAGTATAATAACAAGTAAATTACAATTAAGAGCTGCAAGACACAGAGAGTCTGTGAGTCTTTAAGAAGGATTTCTTGTTGTGGTTCAGTTGTTGTATCCAACTTGTTGTGAACCCATGGGTTGTAGAACATCAGGCTACTCTGTTCTCAACTATCCCCTAGAGTTTGCTCAAATTCAGTCCATTGAGTTGATTATATTATCTAAACATCTCATTCTCTGTAGTCCCCTTCTCCTTTTGCTTTCAATCTTTCCTAGCATTCAGGTGTTTTCCAGTGAGTCGGTTCTTCTGATCAGGTGGCCAAAGTATTGGAGCTTCAGCTCCAGAAACACTCCTTCTGGTGAATATTTATTGTTGATTTCCCTTTGGGTTGACTGATTTTATCTTTCAGTACAAGGGATTCTCAAGAGTCTTCTCCAGCACAACAATTTGAAAACATCAATTCCTTGTTGTTCAGCCTTCTTTATGGTCCAGCTCTCACATCCATACATGACTACTGGAAAAACCATAGCTGTGACTATACAGACTTTTGCAAGCAAAATGATGTCCCTGCTTTTTAATACAACATCTAGGTTTGTCATAGCTTTTCTTCCTATGAGTAATTCAGTTCAGTCACTCAGTCATATCCGACTCTTTGTTTCCCAATCTATTTGCTATGAAGTGATGGAACCGGATGCCATGATCTTAATTTTCTTCTTTTTTTTACATTAATTTATTTCTTTTAGTTGGAGGCTAATTACTTTACAGTATTGTAGTAGTTTTTGCCACACATTGACATGAATCTTAATTTTCTGAATGTTGAGTTTTAAGCCTTCTTTTTCACTCTCCTCTTTCACTTTCACAAGAGATTCTTCAGTTCCTCTTCAATTTCTGCCATAAAGGTGGTGTAATCTGCGTACCTGAGGTTATTGATACTTCTCTTGGCAATCTTGATTCCAGCTTGTGCTTCATCCAGCCCAGCATTTTGCACAATGTACTCTGAATATAAGTGTAATAAGCAGGGTGAGAATATACAACCCTGACATACTCCTTTCCCGATTTGGAATCAGTCTGTTGTTTCATGTCCAGTTCTAACTGTTTCTTCTTGACCTGCATACAGATTTCTCAGCAGGCAGGTAAGGTTGTCTGGTATTCCCATCTCTTGAAGAATTTTCCAGTCTGTTGTGATCCACACAGTCAAAGGCTTTGGCGTAGTCAGTAAAGCAGAAGCAGATGTTTTTCTGAAACTCTCTTGATTTTTCGATGATCCAAAAGATGTTGGCAATCTGATCTCTGGTTCCTCTGCCTTTTCTAAATCCAGCTTGAACATCCGGAAGTTCACAGTTCACGTACAGCTGAAGCCTGGCTTTGAGAATTTTGAGCATTACTTTGCTAGCATGTGAGATGAGAAAAATTGTGTGGTAGTTTGAACATTCTTTGGCATTGCCTTTCTTTGGGATTGGAATGAAAACTGACTTTTTCCAGTCCTTTGGCCACTGTTGAGTTTTTCAAATTTGCTAGCATATTGAGTGTAGCACTTTCACCGCATCATCTTTTAGGATTTAAAATAGCTCAACTGAAATTCCATCACCTCCACTAGCTTTGTTTGTAGTGATGCTTCCTAAGGCATTCCAGTATGTCTGGCTCTAGGTGAGTGATCACATCATTTTGGTTATCTTGGTCATGAAGATCTTTTTTATATAATTCTGTGTATTCTTGCCACCTCTTCTTAATATCTTCTGCCTCTGTTAGGCCCATATCATTTCTGTCCTTCATTGAGCCCATCTTTGCATGAAATGTTCTCTTAGTACCTCAGATTTTCTTCAAGAGATCTCTAGTCTTTCCCATTCTACTGTTTTCCTCTATTTCTTTGCATTGATTACTGAAGAAGGCTTTCTTATCTCTACTTGCTATTCTTTGGAACTCTGCATTCCAATGGGTATATCTTTCCTTTTCTCCTTTACCTTTAGCTTGTCTTCTTTTCTCAGGTATTTGTAAGGCCTCCTCAGACAACCATTTTGCCTATTTGCATTTCTTTTTCTTGGGGATGGTCTTGATCACAGCCTCCTGTACAATGTCACAAACCTCTGTCCATAGTTCTTCAGGCACTCTGTCTGTCAGAGTGGATCCCTTGAATCTATTTGTCACTTCACTTCCAAGGAGCAAGTCTTTTCTAATTTCATGGCTGCATTCATCATCCTCAGTGATTTTGGAGCTCAAGAAATAAACTCTGTTGCTACTTTCACTTTTTTCCCTTCTCTTCACCATGGAGTGATAGGACTGTATGCCATGATCTTAGTTTTTTGAGTGTTGAGTTTCAAGCCAGCTTTTTCACTCTCTTCTTTCACCCTCATCAAGAGGTTCTTTAGTTCTTCTTCACTTTCTACCATTAGAGAGGTATCATCTGCATAACTGAGGTTGTTGATATTTTCCCAGCAGTCTGGATTCCAGCTTGTGATTCATCCAGACCAGCATTTTTCACAATGTACCCTGCATATAAGTTATATAAGCTGGGTGAAAATATAGATCCTTATTGTACTCCTTTCCCAGTTTTGAACCTGTCAGTTGTTCTGTGTCTAGTTCTAAGTGTTATTTCGTGACTCGCATGCAGGTTTCTCAGAAGCCAGGTAAGGTGGTACTGCATTTTGGAGTCTTCTGTTGATTGTAAGGGCTACTGCATTTCTTCTAAGGGATTCTTTCCCACAGTAGATGATATGATGGTCATCTGAATTAAATTTGCCCATTCCTGTTCATTTTTGCAGACACATGAGTAATCCCAGCTAAGCTCAGACGAATCACCTAGTTGAGCCCAGATTAGATTTTTAACCCAAAGACTCACAAGCAAAGCATATTTAATCTTTTCTACTATTAACAAGTTTTAGGGTGTTTTGTCAAACAGTAATAGCTAACTCACGGTTGGCATGCTAAAGTGCAGGGCAAGTCACCTATTCTCTTTGAGCAAAATTTCCCTGATTTGTAAGATGAACACAGGAAAAAATATCCCATCTGTATATGACACCTAACTCAGGCTTTTAGTAAGGATCATATGTCGTACCATGTGAGTGTCCTCTGAAAGTTATAGGACTTAAAAAAATCACAGTGTAAACCTTTTTTTTTTTTCTAATATGCAGCCTTTTAAGAATACTTTTCTGTAGTATGGTTGAAACATATTGTAGTTTCGGTCCTGAAATGTAGGAATCACATTTTATTGGACTTATCTTGAGCCTTTCTTAAAAATCATGCCAGAAATGAAATAAAGAAAGAAAGCCACCATAATCATGCAAAGTAATTTTACATTGTTAGTAGAAATGAAATTATTGTGTTGTTCTATATCATAAATGCTGATTATAATATAACCAATTAAACAATGTTACGTTAATAGAGGATAATTATATTCAGTAAATAGAACCTTTCTGATATTAAAGGTAGGGTACGGTTGTTATTGGGGACATTGAACAATTAAAACTTCTATCAGATTTATTTTAAATGGAGCAAAAACTTGCCTGAAAAAAGTCTTGATATATGAGTGCATAAAAAGGATATAGTTTCAATTTCAAACACAGATTTTATTTTCATTTCAGGTATTTTATTTATAAGAAGCCCTTATATAAGCTTCAATCACTGTATTTCTATATAAATAATGAATGCAGTATAAAAATACAGTCCTTCAGCTTTTGTTAAAAGGAAAAGGGTTCATATATCCTGGTTCTAATGTAAGCTTGGAAGAATACCCAGGAATTGCATAATTTAGAATACTTAAAATTATGCTTTGTCATTAAAGTCCATTAATTTGTTGTGATATAGTGATAATACAAGAAACTTTTGACAGGAAAAACATGAGGTTCGGGAAAATTTACTTCTTTAGTGTTACAAAACAAGTATAATTTACTCAGTGATGTAGTTTAAACCCAGATATATTGATTATTCCCGAATTGTTTACTTGCCAGCAAGCTGGGTATGTGTTCATCCTTGTTATACTCATTTTAATCAACTAATCAAGAGAACCTACAAAGTGTTTAATAGAAGCCTTATATAGTTTTGGCCTAAATGCTGAGTACAGGAGAGAATCAGAATCGCTGACATCTTCGTACTTCCCTGCTGGCTCAGTGGTAAAGAATCTGCCTGCCAATGTAGGAGACATGGGTTCAATCCCTGATCTGGGAAGATTCCACATGCCGTAAAGCAGCTAAACCAGTGTGCCACAACTAATGAGCCTGTGCTCTAGAGCCTTCAACTACTGAAGCCCCCACACCCCAGAGTCCATGCTCTGCAACAAGAGAAGCCACCACAATGAGAAGCCTGTCCATTGCAACTAGAGAAAAGCTCTCACAGCAATGAAGACCCAACACAGCCATAAATAAATAAGTAGATTTAAAAATAGATCCATATCTTGATGGAGACAGAAGATGCCAACATATGTAGTCAAGTAGCCATGTAATGGAGTGGGAGAAGACCAGCTGGCTGTTTAGTAAGCCTGTTGTTTCTCCCCGAACAAGAGGATAAATTGCATATATCTTTGCATTTGTGTGGGGCTGTGTGACCAGTTCTGGATGTTAAAATGTGAATCACAAGTGACATGTGTCACTTTTGCTGAGAAAATTTAACAGAGATAGTGCCTTTACAGCTACCTCTCTCATTTTCTCTCTCTTTCTCTCACCCATCTGCCAGCTGGATGTCATTTCCTAAAAAAAAAAAAAAATCAGCAGCTGTACATTGAGGATGTTGGGGTATCTACCATCTCCACTGACTTACTCTGGACTCATATGTGAGCCAGGAATAAATTTATTTGGGGGCTAAACAACTGTGACGTGGGGGTGACTTATTAGAGCTATTGGTCTACCTGAATTCTTAAATGCAGTCTCTTCATTTAATCAACAAATATTTACTAAGCCCCCATTAGGTGACAGAGACCCAGGGGAAAAGGAGAGGACAAGACAGACAAGATTCTGCATTCACAGAGCATACGTTATTGTGTGGAAGACACAGACTTATATTTAACTAATGGAAATACTGATTGATTATGACTTGAACCATTAAATAAGTAAACCAGGTTATGTGACTGAGTTAATTAAAGGCTGTTTCAGATGGAACGGTCAGGACATCCTTGTAGAAGGAGGTGATAGTGAAAGAAACCAGAAAGAAAGAGAGTCTGGAGAATAAGGCTCTTAGCAGAGAAAATTTGGGCCATAAAGATGCTGCCTCTAGAAGACAATAACATGTTCTGGAAATTGAGAGACTTGCATAACTTGAGCATAGGAAGGAAACACTTGATGAATTTAAATGGAGAAGCAAGCAGTAGCTTGTTCATGTAGGATTTTGAGGGGCATTTCCTCACTTTTGTGTTTATCATAAATGCAATAGAAATACATGGTGGAGTTATAAGTGAAGGAATGATGTGGCTTGGTTTGATTTATATAACTGCAGAACATATGGGTGGCATGTCAAAGCTTGACCAGAGGTGGTAGAAGAAGAGATGGAGAAAAGAAGATTAATTCCAGATATAGCCTGACAGTGAATGTGGGAGTTCTAGAAAAGAAGCAATGAAGAATGTCTCCTAGATTCTTGGTATTCTGTTTTTGGGGAATGGGTTGGAAATGAAGTGGGAGTAAAGATTCTGTTTAAGACATATTCAACTTGAGATGTCAGTGAGACATCCAAATGACAAGGTCAAATAGAATATTTGAGTCTGGAGATCATCAGGGAGAACTCGGATGGAGATACATATTTGAAAAATTTTAGTGAAAAGGTAAGTTTAAAGCCTTGAGACAAAAAGAAGTCACTAAGAAAAGAAAATGGGTAGAAAGGAAAATAAAGCCAAGAAATTGTCCTTAAGGAAAGCAAGATTCAGAAGTCTTGATTAAAAAAGGCAAATATTGAAACTTGATGACGTCCTTCATTTCATGCCTACACAAGCTCTATCTACTGTAGATTTCTAAAACAAGTTAAGTAGCTACATAACTTTTTAAAAATATAGTTTATTTACAATGTTATGTTAGTATGTGTATAGCATAGTGAGTCAGTATTCTTATAGATTATACTCCATTAAAATTTATTACAAGATAATGGTTGTAACTTCCTATTGCATATAATACAGTATATCCTTGTTGCTTATGTTTTTTATACATAGTAGTATCTCTTAATCCCATACCCCTAACTTCTTCTTATTCCCTCTACTATCTAGTAACCAGTAGTTTGTTTTCTATATCTGTGAGTCTGTTTTTGTTTTACTATATACATTTTTAGTATTATTTTTTAGATTCCACATATAAGTGATATCAGACAGAATTTGTCTTTCTCTGCCAGACTTATTTCTCAAAGTATAATAGTAAACTCATGCCTGTTCATTCTCTTTATGCGTATCCCTGTGAATTTTGAAAATTTCTTTCTATCCTTTCAGTTGCTTTTCAATATCCTCTCTTCACTTCTTATTGTTCTGAATGTTCAGTATTCTCTGCACTACAAATAAGATTTTGGAGGAAACCAATCTATTTATTTGCCTAAGCTAATTACCATTGTTCTGACTAAAGGAGAGAGCTCTTTGTGACAGTCCACTTCATGTGTCATCAGTCAATGTAGAGATGACAACAATTTCATTATACTCAGTGCTAAAGTTTCTGCATAGAGTAACTTGCCATCCTTTGCCTGAGCAAATGGATTGTTTAGTTACAAGGGGACTTTGACCATAGCATGTAAGTGATAGGTCCAGTAAAATAAATGTATTTATTGAATTAAAATTATGTTATTTCTTCTGGTTGAGGCATCATTCCTATTGTACCAAAGCACAGTGCCAGGACTTTTGTATCTACTCTTTTCATCTGTGTCTCCATTCTGAAAATAACTAGTGAGCATCTTTTAGAAGTCTTGCAGAGATACTGAAGGAAGCGACAGGTGAAATATAAATTTCAGGATATCGAATATGGGAACTGGCTAGAAAAATATGAAAGATTGATCATTTTTCCAAACTTCCTCAGTTCCACAAATATTCTTGTTTATTGCCCCAGAGCTTAGCTAAAATGTAAAAAAAGGGAAATCAGAATTATATAACTTTTTAGTTATAGACAGAGGAAAAATATAGCATCGATTTCGAGGTGGGAAAATTTGCCCTTATGTTTTATTAACCAAAAAATTTTTGTTTACTGTTATTCATTAATCTTTTTGCCCCTTAAATGCTGTTTTTTTGGGAACTTTAATATGAAGTGTTTGAGACAAAAATGTTTTAGTTGGAGATAGGAATAATTTTGTTTCCCTGGTTCTAACACAGTATTTGGATAATTACGTCTGTAAAGCCAGTGACTGTTATCATATGCTACCATATCTGGCATTTAGGTAGAGATTTTTAAAGTGCTGTTTTGTGGAAAGAAGAAACACATTACTGCATTGCAGATTAGAGTTGGTGGTTATTTGTATAGAAAGCTATTTTATTAGTTTCTGCTTTGGAAAAACGTTTTACTAGTTGCTAAGAACAGGTTTTTGGCTTTGCTGCCAGCAAATAATGGACTCTATAAGAATTGTTTTTAAATCATTTTTTATGTGACGAAAGTGTCACGTTAACAATGTCAACTGATAAAAAGTGCACAACCTTAAATTTGAGAATTATGTTTAATTTGATAGGCAAAACTGAGGACTCAAGACTGGGACACAGCATCTTAGATAGCTCTGAGAGACTGCTGGCAAGAGGTAAGGGAGGAACTAAGATGTATAGGAGTTTTCAAAAAAGAGCAGGCAGTTGGAACATCAAAAGATCACTGTTATTAAAAGAAAACGAGGTATCTCAGAAGTTGAGGAATACAGGAATTTTCTTTGTATTGTTGTTATTGTTGTTAGATTGCTAAGTCATGTCCAGCTCTTTACAATCCCACAGACTGTAGTACACCAGGCCCTTCTGTCCTCCATTATCTCCTACAGTTTGTTCAGATTCATGTCCATCAAGTCAGTGATGCCATCCAACCATTTCATCCTCTGCCATCCCTTCTCCTCTTGCCCTCAATCTTACCCAGCACCAGGGTCTTTTCCAATGAGTCAGCTCTTCGTATCAGGTGGCCAAAGTATTGGAACTTCAGCAACAGTCTTTCCAATGAATATTCAGGGTTGATTTCCTTTAGAATTGACTGGCTTGTCTCCTTGTTGTCCAAGAGTCTTCTCCAGCTTCCCTGATGGCTCAGACGGTAAAGTGTCTGCGTACAATGCAGGAGACCCAGGTTCAATCCCTGGGTCGGGAAGATCCTCTGGAGAAGGAAATGGCAACCCACTCCAGTACTCTTGCCTGGAAAGTCCCATGGACGGAGGAGCCTGTTGGGCTACAGTCCATGGGGTCGCAAAAAGTCGGACATGACTAAGCGACTTCACTTCACTTCACTTTACTTCTTCTCCAGCACCACAGTTTGAAAGCATCAGTTCTTTGGCTCTCAGCCTTCTTTATGGTCCAACTCTCATATCCATACATGACTACTGGAAAAACCATAGCTTTGACTATATGGACCTTGATCAGCAAAGTGACACCTCTGCTTTTTAATATGCTGCCTAGATTTGTCATAGCTTTCCTTCCAAGGAGTGTCTTCAGTTTCATGGCTGCAGTCACCGTCCACAGTGATTTTGGAGCCCAAGAAAATAAAGTCTGTCACTGCTTTCACTTTTTCTCCATCTATTTATCATGAAGTGATGGGACCAGAAGCCATGGTCTTAGTTTTATGAATGTTGAGTTTCAAGCCAGCTTTGTCACTCTCCTCTTTCATCCTCATCAAGAGGCTTTTTAGTTCCTCTTTACTTCCTGCCATTACAGTGGTATCATTTGCATATCTGAGGTTGCTGATATTTCTCCCAATAGTCTTGATTCCAGCTTGTGATTCATCCAGTTGGGCATTTTATGTGATATACTCTCCATATACATTAAATAAGCATGGTAACAATATACAGCCTTGTGGCACTCCTTTCCCAATTTTGAATGAGTAATTTCATGTGCACTTCTAAACTGTTGCTTCTTCACCTGCATATAGGCTTCTAAGGAGGTAAGAAAAGTGGTCTGATACTCCCATCTCTTTAAGGATTTTCCAGTTTATTGTTATCCACATAGTCAAAAGCTTTAGCATTGTCAATGAAGCAGAAGTAGATGTCTTTCTGGAATGGTCTTGCTTTCTTCCATGATCCAACAAATGTTGCCAATTTGAACTCTGATTCCTCTACATCTTTGAAACCCAGCTTGTACATCTGGAAATTCTTGTTTCAAATACTGCTGAAGCCTAACTCAAAGGATTTTGAGCTAGCATGTGAAATTAAGGCAATTGTATGGCAGTTTGGACATTCTTTGGCATTGTCCTTCTTTGAGACTGGAATGAAAACTGACCTTTTCCAGTCCAGTGACCAGTACTGAGTTTTCCAAATTTGCTAACATATTGAGTGCAGCACTTTAACAGCATCATCTTTTAGAAGTCTAGATAGCACCAGCCGGAATTCCATCACCTCCACTAGCTTTATTTCTAGTAATGCTTCCTAAGGCCCACTTCAGTACACACTCCAGGATATCTGGCTCTAGGTGAGTGACCACACCATTGTTGTTATCTAGGTCATTAAGGTATGTTCTGTATAGTTCTTCTGTGTATTCTTGCCAGCTCTTATTAATCTGTTCTGCTTCTTTTCTTTGTATGTGAAGATGCAAATGTCAGACAGCGCCTTGAAATCATTCCTTTATTTGTACCTCAATATCTGGGGCCTATACCCTGTGCTTTAACATCCTAAGTTCCCTCAGGGCTCACTCTCAGGCTGTTGTAATGTGATGGCTTGAGGGTGCAGCATCCTTTGTTTACTGATATGTCAGGCAACAATTTTTTGTTCAGTGATAATAAGTTCAAAAAGTTGTTTTTTGTTTAAATCAGTTTATATCCTTTTAGTAGTATTGAGATGAATATTTCAGTCTGCTAAACAAAGGATATCAACTCACTTGGCAAATGTATTCTGTTTTTCTGGTAGACTATAGATATTTATTCATGCATATTTGATAGTTTAAATGTATTTTGAATGATCATTAAATATTCATATATTATGTACTCATTGTGTGTTAAATGTAATACCGGTGCATGTTAAAATCAATACAACTTTCATTTGAAATAAAGTACCTGCACATCTCATCCAGAAGCTTTGGTTTTATGGACTCCCCACTTAAGAGGAAAAGTCTCAGACTCCTTGTGAATCCATGAATGTCATAAATTTCACTGGGAAGAACTGTTCAAGCATCTCTGCCTGTGGAGTTAATGGTTTGCCTACTCCTCAGGTCCTGTGGTATCAACCCCTACAGCCCCCAGGCTACTGTGTTCACAGAGTGGGTCTTTGTAGAACTTGTAAGTAGACTTTGAGCTCTTACTGAGGGCAGCCTTGTAATATAAACCCTCTTTCCCAGACTCAACAAAAGACACTGCCGTAAGGAAAGGTGTTAAGAGGTAAGGAAACATGGAGTTTGATAGAGGAGTAAAATCCTTTGAATGGTGGTCATGGGGATTTTCTTTTTTGGTGTTTGCCTATTCTTGTATAATAACAGAACTCCTCATTTTCTTCTGGGAACCACTCATCCATCTTTAAATCGGATGGATTCTCTGTGATTGACACCCATGGCCCTCACCCTGCCATGACTCATAGGTAGTCTTGTGATACAGACCTGGCCAATCAGAGCACCACACACTGTCCATGGTGCTTCATCCTATTTGCTTAAGCAAAACCATTGAAAGCCTAGAGAATTTGTTTTTTGTTTTGTTTTGTTTTCTGGAATTTCTAGGAACTATTTGAATCTTCTTCCTGAAATCACTAGCCATAAGCATCACTTGAATCTAGAAGTCGGTAGGGACCATGTTTATTATCACAAGGATTTTGAGTATCTGAGAGGGTTAAAGAGGAAATAGGTAACATAGGAAATAGGATTTGAGAAAGAGACAAAGGTGAAGTTCTGTGACATATTTGGAATTCATAGATTCAAAGCGCCTGATGTTGCTCCTGTTCTGTTATTTCCATTTAGTGTGTGAACTCCTTTGAGTTTTCATCATTCCCTGCAACCAAAAGCCTCACTCATACAGGGATATTTTGTTGCCTCATCTTGAAACAAGATTGGAACAATGTTTTCTCTCCATTTTTAGATGATTTTTAAACTATTATGTACTATATCAAAATAGCTTCAAATTATCAAAATTTGCAATTAAAAATAGTATGAAGAAAAATTATTGTTTATGCAGACTACCTAAATTTACTTATTTTAACACTGTAGCCAATTTACTTTGTCATCTGTTCTCTTTCTCCCTTTCTCCAGATTTTCCTCTCTGTCTTTCTTTGTCTCTTTCTCTCTTTCTTACACACATATGTGTGTATACACACACACACTTATACACATCACATATATATGTACATATATGTATGTGTGTGTATATGTTTGTGTATCTATCACACAATGTATATAAATAATTATATGTGTGTATATATATATATATGCCTACCTATGCATATAATATTTTGAGTAATTTTAAGGTAAGTTACACGTATAGTTTTGCCCTTTATCCCTAAATATGTCAGTGTGTGCTTCCTAAGAAAATGGATATCCTCTTACATTTTTTGCATCATAGTACAGTTATCAGCTTTATAAATTTACAAGAATATAATCCTTTAATCTACAGTACATCTTTCAATTTTTTTGGTTTCCCAATAATGTGTTTTATGGGATTCCCCGACCCAGTCTTCTAGGAGACAGTCAACTGGGTCTGTGTCTAAGCCCCAGTTAAAATTCTGGAAACCACAGCTTATGTGATGTTTCCTGAGTTCTAATTCTTCATGTCTGTTAGCACACATCATTGGTGAGAGGAGTTAATACTATTCATGACTTCACCAGGAAAGAACAGCTGAATGATCCATGTGTGCAGATCTTCTAAACTCTGCCAGTTGTCTCACTTCCCATGTCTGGTTTTAATCCGTACCCTTCCATTGTAACTATAACCATAGGTATAATAGCTTTCAGTGAAAAAGTGAAAAGTGTAGGTTGCCCAGTCATGTCCAACTCTTTGTGACTCCATAGACTATAGCCCACAGGTTCCTCTGTCCATGAAATTCTCTAGGCAAGAATACTGGAGTGGATTTCCTTTCCCTTCTCCAGGGGATCTTCCTAACTCAGGGATCACACCTGGGGCTCCTGCCTTGTAGACAGATTCTTTACCATCTGAGCCACCAGGGAAGCCACCAACTTTCATTGATAAATGTCAGTTTTTCTAGAAAATTATGTAACTTGTGGGTGGTCTTGGGGATCTCTGAACTTGTAATTTGTGTCAAAAGTGAGGGTGATTAGCGAAATGCCTAGACTCTTCAGATGGTGTCAGAAGAAAGGACAATATTGTGGATAGTTCCCTAGCTTTACAGTATTAAATTGACACCTCCCTTCTCATCCCCAGCTATCAATAGCGCCTATGGTTCCTCAGAGACCCAGGAAAGGTTACAAACTTAAGTTTACTTAAACTGAAAGTACCTGTACTCAGTGATTTCTATAATTAAACTATTTTAATCTGAAAAGATTACTATAAAAAATGAACCTGTCTCTTTTGATCTGAGGGTATTTTAATAGCTCTTTCATAAGATGTGAGAACATGCACAATGTCACTTCCTCCACTAGGTAACCTAACAGCAGTTTTGGGAGAAAACTTTCTGGGTGCAGCTCTTATCACCTTATTGCTGACTATGAGGTAGTGGGAGGTGAGGAAGAGTAATTGGAAGTGCTAAGACATGTTGGATTTAAACAAATTTCTGGCCCTCAAAACACCTTTAAAGACTTTGCATACTATAATATAGCAAGTACTTGAGAAATAGTTAATATCATCTCATAATGAATCTTGCTAGTGAGAGAAATACTACTAAAAGGAACAGAAGTCTAAAAAAATGATTCAAACAAATGTGCTGTTAGAAGCATGCAATTAAAATTAAAGTGGTCAGTAATGATGTGATGCTTTATTTCTTACACTCTATGAACATCCATACATTGGGACCCATAAAAAGGACAAATGAATTTTCTTTCTTTTTTATTAAATCTGTAAGTCATTGGAAAATACACAAACCCACGCTTCTTTGCTCATATCCCATTCATCTGTGCAAGAGGGTGAAAGTAGTGGTTCAAAATGTTTCCCGTCTTTGTCAGAGTCATATATCCTATTGATTGTTTGTTTACAACAAATGGCGATGAGCAATAAACTCTGAAGCCCTCCGTGCCCTATCTCCTCACCACTCTCCTTATAGCTACCTGAATCAGGTCCATTTTATCTGCTTTTGTGATTTTTAATCATTAGTTTGTAACCTTAATACCATCCATTTTGTTCTAAACAAAATATGTAAAGGTTTTTTGAAGGAAGAAAAATGAACATTTTGCATTTTTAAATTGCATTTAATAATTTAGAACCACTCATGGGATGTTGTTCTTAGAAACTGCAACCAGATCCTGTATCAGTAGATTTTATTATTGGAAGCACAGAGTAAAAGTTGCATTGTAATGTATAAAAAGGCTGATGAAGAACAACGTCGGGCTATGTGGTACAGCTTTGATTTACAGATCAAGTAGGATGGCTAGTTTTTGATCATTCTCTGTGAATTATTGATAGCCTTAGATCAATGAAATGGTTTCCTTTCAGCTTGTCTCAATTTCCGTTTCTTTCAGAGAATGCAAGTTTAGTTTGTAGGACCCTCTTTGACCTCCCTGAAACCTAATGGTTCATAGCACTTGTTAGAAGAGGATTCTATTGCATCTTGATATTTTAAGTAAGTAAAAATGTCTCCTTGGAAGGAGAGCCTTTCCCTTCCATGCAGCAGTATTCCCCCTTTGTATCAGATTCTTGTAGGGTCCTGGTTCTTTTAAAAAATCATTTGCCTTAATTATGTAACTACCTTTCCTATTTTCTTGACCATGTAACATTAGAACTATTTTCCTTTTCTCTTCTTCTCTTCCTTTCTTCCTCTCCCTCCCTCTTTTCCTTCCAACCTTCCTGTTTGTCTTTCTATCTTCTTTCTGACATGACCAAATTGTCAAGTGACAATTAAAGCCATCGTTGTTTCAACCCAAATCAAAAGTTTGCAATCACTTTTAAGTATACACTCCTCCTTACCCTTCTTGTGCAATCAGTTATCAAATTGTGTTGATAGTTTTCCTTAATATCTCATCAGTATTTTCCCCCTTTTTCTTCAGTTCAGTTCAGTTCAGTCACTCAGTCGTGTCCGACTCTTTGCGACCCCATGAATCACAGCACGCCAGGCCTCCCTGTCCATCACCAACTCCCGGAGTGCACCCAAACCCATGTCCATTGAGTCGGTGATGCCATCCAACCATCTCATCCTCTGTTGTCCCTTTCTTCTCCTGCCCTCAATCTTTCCCAGCATCAGGATCTTTTCCAATGAGTCAGCTCTTCGCATCATGTGGCGAAAGTATTGGAGGTTCAGCTTCAACATCAGTCCTTCCAGTGAACACCCATGACTGATCTCCTTTAGGATGGACTGGTTGGATCTCCTTGCAGTCCAAGGGACCCTCAAGAGTCTTATCCAACACCACAGTTCAAAAACAAAAAAAGGTAATATTATTCAGGCTTCTTATAATTTGACCTCTGCTGGTATTTCCACTGTTACTGTTTACTTTGTTAGGGTCATCTGCAGTTTGTTGTAGTTCACTAACTGTTTTGGCCACAGTGATCTCCTGTTTTCCCAAGAGCGTCTATGGTGATGTCTGTGGACACCTCCACTGACGGGGGTGACTCTAGCCTCCTTGAGATGCTGGCATGTGTACTTCGTCCCCCATCATGTTTGCACATATCTAACACCCCTTCCTACCAACACCAAGAGCAGAATTATCTGAACTCAGGAATTGGGTACCACTGCCATTGTTTTTTCTAAATCTATGTGGAACCTGTAATTTTATATAATTTATTTAGATTGCCTCATGTTTTCTTTAGTATTTTATAAGGGTAGCTGTGTAATTAAGTATGAATAGTGAAATCACTGCTATAATGAGTCAGTTTTGTATTCACTTTAATGGCCGTTGGGACAAAATAGCTGTTAAACTACCTTACACCTGAGACTGATCATTGTTTTCTGATCTATGACAGCATATCTTTTGGTACATAGACACTGTCCACTCTGGCCATTCATGTGGCCCTGGATGGAATAACTTTAAAATACTTGTCTTATAAAAAAATTAAATGCCTTTATCTTTTTTCTATTTTCCAAGTGCTTAAGGCCCAATGTCCCATTTTAAAAAAAACAAAAACAAATCTTCCATAAAGGTATACTGACTACTTTTCAACACCTTACTTAATCTTTCTGTGCCATAGTTCTTCATTTGGTCATAACAGTAGTCCCTACCTGATAGAGTTGTTATGAGATTATATGAAATAATTATATTTAAAATGTGCTTAGAATAGTGCTTGGCACATATTACTGATTTTCATTTAATCCTCACTGGGGAGTTATCTTGAGAGCTTAGTAAAAATCATTCAAATACAGCACTTGAAACAGTGCCTGCCACATGGTAAGTATTCAGAATAATGTATGGAAATAATTCTTCCTAATTTTTTTCTCCTTGTCTGAATCCTCCCCAGTCACGTTTCACAAAACTCTCTTAGCATGTTTTATGCTCTTGTGTCTCAGAGAGGCTTGTATTTCAATGTTAACTTGCGGAAATTTCCTGGAAGATAATATTCTTCTCCTGGGTTTTGGTCTTTAAAGGTCCAGCTTCCTGAGAAGATGCTACTAAGTGCGTATGTTTAGAACTGGAATTTTGGGGGATGCACCAGAAGGTGACAGGATTTTGAAAGGAATGTGAAGCAGTTTGAAGGTAGATTTCCAGAGGCTCCTAATCTTAGCATACATCCCCAGGGGCATACATGCCATAAAATCAAATAGCTGTTAGATTATGGACTTGTATAAAGAGGATTTCAGCTGTGACCATAGAAGACTACAAGATGAAGTTATTTCTCTAAAATGTCCTAAATTATGGGTGAACCCTGAAGATGATGCACCGAGTCATGACAGAGGTCAGAATTTCCTACCAGCCCAATAAGCTTTTGAGGCTGAATATAATTTGATGAAATGAAAATAAAATCTTTGGTAATTCTTGCATACACCATAAAATGAAATTCACAGGGCTTAACCGGAGAAACTGGGTCCCTTTATATGCTACCTTTGTCCCTGTCAAACTGGGATCTGCCCCCTTAATGATCCAGAAGGACAGTTGAATATTTAATAATCTGAGCTCTGGGATCTATCACTCATCTAGTTGCTGTTCTTTGGAGGAAATGCAAATGATTTTTCCCTAATCTTCATTCAAGGATGAATGTTTCAAAGTTCTGAGAACATAAACAGAATGAGCTCCATCGAAAATAGTGCAGAACAGACACACTATTAGTAAACTAGAAGTAATCTGAAACAGTGAATATTGGTCATTTTGAACTAAAAATTCTGAACCCAGTGATGGATGGCAAGAGAGCAAATGAAACATCTCCTCTTCACTAGAGACTTCCTAATGAAGCATACTCCTTAGCTTTGTTGCAAGGATGAAACTAAAAACAATCTCCCTCAATGGGAACAGCAGACCTAGATGTTTTACCACCTAAAATCACTGCTGGTAAAATCACCTGATCCTGCTTATGGAGATAGGAACTGTTTACACACACTTGAAGTCACCCTTGACAAGGAGGGTCTTTGTTGATTTCATTAAGTGCTCACCAAGTTCCCCTCAGGATGCACACATTTCATTTCCATGAATATTCTGGGAGGACAGTCCATGTCATTTGCCAGCATCCCGGCCAATATACACAGAATAAAATGTATCCACCATGGAACATAGGCTGAGAAACAATCCATCCAGTGTTTAATGAGAAACATTGGCATACTCTTAAAAACACTAATAACAAGTTTAATTACTGTTCATTTTAGTGTGGATGGCAACTATCCAAGACCTAACTTTGTACTAAATTCATTTTGGTAAAAGCACAAAATAATAAATAAAATAAATGATTGTAATTACAAGTGACTTCCAAAAGTTAGACTTACATTAACATGACATTAACTCAGAAAATAAAATACTTTTTCTTTTTTCCAGATTGCAATTTTCTCCTAGAGAACCCTTTCTCTACTTTCAATGTGCTATTGTGTTCAAATTAATTTTCACTATTTTATTATAAAAGTGATAGTATTATACCTTTTGGAATTTTGATCCCAAGGATAAAACATTGTTTCAAGAGCAATTGGAATTTTCTGGAAATTTGTTTATATTTCATTTTGCATGATTCATTCCAGCTGCTTTCTTGTGTGCCTCCTGTACTTCTTACCTTTCCAGTCTCTTCAGGGCATTCCCCAGCTTCCTTACAGCTATGGTTCTGGATGTGATTTTATTTCGGCAAATCACGCATTCTGGCTGGGACCTGGCTTTGGAATTTTCTGGTGCAGATGGCAGCAGAAGTGGTTCAGTGGCTGGAGTCACCAGCTACAGTGGCATTTCCTGATTTGAGAATCTACTTTCTCACCATTCTAGGGGCAGTAGCTGTTGCAGCAGCCTGCTGTGGCCAGAACTTCAGTCTGAGTCTGTTGTTTCCCCTCTCTCTGATTACAAGCTTTTCCTTCTTCAGGTATCAGAGAAAGATTCTATGCTTTACAGCTGAACCCTGAATAAGAAAGTGTCAGTGCGTACTTCATAGATTGCAAATCTTTTGGTTAATAAATGGGATATTTGCATGTAGGTTTCTTAGCCAAATACCTGACACAGTGTGGATAATAAATATATAATAAATATTAGCTTTACTTTCTATTTTTCTCCTCCTGATGTCTAGGATGATTCAATGTGAACCTGCCTGCTAGAAAACTTACATGACTTCAGTGTACTTTTTAGTAACTTGGTGGCTGTATATGACTCAGTAAAGATGTAGAGACAGTGTATTATAATGATAGAGCCAGAGAGTAGTGAATAATATTTAGAGTAAAATGATCCAGGGTTCAGCCATCAGAACTACTTACTGTTTGGCCTTGAGCAAGGTTTTCTGAGATGTATTTGTTCCATCTACATGGAGATGAACTGGGTTATTTTTAATGTTTCTCATGTTTTTAAAATTCTTATACTCATATTCCAACTTCATTTACTTATAATTTTCAGTAGTGATTTTAAATAATAAGGAAGTTCACTTCTTTAGTTAACTCATTGCTTAAGGTGTGTAATGGCAAACGAAGGTTTTTTTTTTTTTATGCTTGCCATAATAAAGGTGGATTAATAACACAAGGAAGAAAAAAAAGAAGTAAGGATAGTACATTTAATGCATTGAGGCGAGTAGGTAAGGAAAAGTCCTCTTTCTTTAGTTTGCCATATCATTGTGCTTCTCATGGTGATACCTGGTCATTGTTTTAAAAATATGAATCTTGAAGCCTGTTTGCCTTTGTAGTTTTGGTTGTTGTTTTTTTTTTTTCTTCCAGTTAGAAACCATGATAATAGCGCTATAATTAAGAAAGTTTAGAAAAGGTATTCTGAGGGACTGAAAACTGTAGAAGAAAATAAACTATTTTAAAGGTGTAGGAAGTAGATACAAACTCTGGCAGAGGAAAGCAGTTTTCACAAAAATGTAATAGAGAAATATAAATAACTGAAGTTACTAGAAATGCACTCAACTAAAAGGGAAAAATCAGTAGAGGAAAGGAAGTTATCTTGTGGTCTTAAGCTGCTTAAGATCTTTGTGGAAGTAAAGAATGATGCAAAATGCCATGTATTCTTTTTCTCTAAAAACTGCTTTAAAAATCCACCAAAAAACCAAGGCTGCCTTTTAGCTATTAAAATTGAATTTTAAAAAATCACATGGGATCAGATTTGGATCCGCATTATTTTCTAGTTACTTTTCTCTTCACATTAATGATAGCAGTATCAGTGTTTGAATCTGGTCCTTTTGGTTGCAAAGAGGAAGATTTAGTCAACTTAATTCAGGGGACAAATGGTTGTTACAATGACATATGGACTTTGACTGGAACTGAAAGCTTAAGCATTGGAAGTATTTTGCTGCCTATCTGAGTGTTTGATACTCTATGTCCATCCAATCTGTTCCCCATTCTAACCACATCTGCTGACTCTGATTTTCTAAGTCTTCATTGTCCAGCTTGCCCATTTGCATAGTTTACTTCTTGTAGATTGTCTTTTATTCCCTTTCTATAGCACACATTTTTTTCTCTAACTTGTAATTTAATCTCCTGTATAAAATAGGAAGCCTTGCCTCTGTTGGGGAAAGGAAAGCATTTTCCTCTTTTCTCCTCAGAGCAACTACTTCATTTGGGAATAAGTGACTAATCTGATTGAGGAAATTGAAACCTGGACTGCCAAGAATTTGCCATTCATTCATATTCTCATTCTCTTGTTCTTTCTGTTTCTCGGTCATTTCAGTTCAGAGGGAAAGATAGAAATCCTTTTGTTTGTTTGTTTTGTCTGCATATAGGGCATGTGGGATCTTAGTTCCCTGACCAAGGATTGAACCTGTGCCCCCTGCAATTTTCAGATTCCAGCCTGCAGTCTTAACCCACTAGACCACCAGGGAAGTCCTGAAAGAAATCCCAGTTTTTAATTCCAAGCTGTACTCTGGCTTTACCATGAAAAGAAAGTGAAAGTGTTCGTGGCTCAGTGGTGTCCGACTCTTTGCGACCCCATGGACTGCAGCCTGCCAGGCTCCTCTGTCCATGGAATTCTCCAGACAAGAATACTGGAGTGGGTCACCATACCCTTCTCCAGATGATCTTGCCGACCCAGGGATCAAACCAGTCTCCTGCATTGTAGGCAGATTCTTTACTGTCTGAGTCACCAGGGAAGTCTTTACCATAATGACAGCTACTAAAATTTTCCTTTTGATTTCTAAAGTGTATTGATCTACTGGTTCAAGATCCATAGGGCAGTGATTCTCAGCTGAAAGTGATTTTGATAGGGGACACTTGACAGTGTCAGAAAACCTTTGTGATTGTCAGGGCTGAAGGATATTCTACTGGCTTTCAGTCAGTAGAGTCCAAGGATGCTGCTAAACATGGTACAATGTACCAGGTAACAGCCCTTGTTAAGATAATAATAATATTGCTATATTTAAAATAGATAACCAAAAAGGAACTACTGTATAGTGCAGGAGACTCGGCTTAAGACTCTGTAATAAACTAAATGGGGAAAAATTGAAAAAGAATAGATACGTGTGTGTGTGTCTATATATATATATATACACACATATATATATGTAAAAAACACTTTGCTGTACACCTGAAACTAACACATTGTTAATCGATTATACTCCAATATAAAATAAAAATTTTCTAGCCCCAAATATCAATGATGCCAAAGTTGAAAATTCTTGCCATAGGAGAAGTACAGGGTTTGAGATTAATTATTGCCTTTATATTCAAAAGCTCCTTTGTTACCTTTTCTAACTATCTCATCTCTTAATTATACCCTTCCAGATTCCCAGGGAAAGATACGACTGGTGAAGCCTATTTTTGAACTAGGCTCCACAAAGCATAGACTTCTGCTGGTCTATGGGTTCAAGTTCCTTAGTCCAGCCCGAATAAGTATGACCCAGCAAGGTATCAACTGTGATGTATAAAATAAAACATGGACATAGTAGCCTTTGTCTCTAAAAAAGGCAGATACATTTTTTTAGAAGGAGATGTGATTAAGTAGTAATCATAAAACATGTTAGAATAAAAATAAAATATAATTTCCTTAATACTTAATAACTTTTAATTGACAGAAAAAAAATCAATAGAATCATCTATTACGTATATTTTAAGGCACTATTATTCAATAATATTGTCTTGAGTATTCAGTTATTATATTTGTGAGAACAGTTAATTTTTATTATCTCTGAGAAACAGGAAAAAACAAATTACATATTGGATTAATTTGTGAGTTTCCTATTCCATTTGTACCCTGAGGAGTTCATAATTCTTACTTCTAGGAACTCTTAGTAAGCTTTTTTCCAGAAGAGTCTCAAACCAGGAATGCAGAGATAAAACAGGACACATCATAGATGCTAATATTCACTAGAAGAGGAGCGGGGGTGGGGAAGTGTTGCACATGGATCCTGTTAGGACTTTACTGGAAACAATGTGTGTCATTCCTACACAGCTTGCTTAATATTTGCCCCTGAAAATATTGAGATTAGAATGAATAATGAGCTGAAATTAAAACACTTTACTGTTAGTACTATTTGTTGGGAAACATTACTAATTCTAGCCCTGCTTTCCCTTATGATTAGGCAGAGGGGAGCCACTTTCCTGGGGAAACTGAGATCACAGTGTTCTCTCACAATAGAAAGCATGTGAGGCATGTAAAATAGCTGAGATCATGGATTTGGAAAGGATCACTGTAGAGTTGTTAAAAGAAAATTCTCTACAGACAAGTTACTTACCTAGTAGATTTTTATTCATGACAAGTGATTCATGACTTGGGTACTGTTTAGTCTAGCAGGTGGAAGGGAGCTCTGAAGCGCAGTACAAGGTGAGAGATTTTTACAGACCAGAGTGAGCAGGGTAAGGAAGGTGTACTGCAAATGAATTAAAGCGGAGTTCCTTTCCTTATATGGAACGAGGGGAGAGTCTTGGAGCTGGATTAGGGTTAGGTAAGCAGGCAAACAGGAAAGCTCTGATTGGTTGACCTGGACCTTCCTTTTCTTGGAGAGCCCAGTAGGAAAGTTAGATAAACTTGGGTTTGCTGACATGAGCTTGGCATGTGAGTGATTCCATCTTGGACCTAATCTGGTTACTTTAACAGAGTCCTTGGTCTCTCACATAGTCTTTGTCTATGCAATAGGTCAGTCACTTCAGAATTTTGAGAATTAATCTCAATATCTTTTTCTGAAAGGCAATAGCTGCTTTCCAGCATTATGGCCAGACTTTTAACAGCTTCCATCACAGCTTCACCACTTAGTAGTTCTGTGAATGCTCTTATATTCTGTAATATTAACATGCTTCAGTTTTCTCATTTGTAAATTTGGGAAGACTGTATCTGTCTCACAGGGTTTTTTGAGAAATAAATGAGTTAATAATGCCTGCAAAACACTTGTAACAGTGTCTGTATCAAATGTTCTTATCATTATTAAAGCATGTTGAGCTTTTAGCAGAGTGCTTAACACCTGGCAATTATTCAGTCAACAGTAACTAGTTTTTATACAGTGCTGGGTAGTATTATTGCTAGAAACAAAGGAAAACAAGTATTTATGGAAAGGGAGAATCCAGAAAATGATCTATGAAGGTCTGTTGTTGCCCAAACCAACACATGGTTTTGATAGTGATTAGACTGGGTGGGAGCCATCAGTCAAGCTGGAAGGATGAGGCAAATGAGGAAACATTTTCAGAAGACATGTGGATGATCTAGGGAATTAGATGATGTTTGGCTGGGGGCATAGCTTCACAGTAATTGAAAACTCCCCAAATATAATTTTTAAAGTAAGCTTACCTTATTACTGTTAGCTGGAGGCATATATTTTCACTCTGTGGAAGTCTTGTGCATTTGTGGATCCCATTACAGGGTTAAGTGATGAGTTTAATGACAGAGGTGCTTCATGTCAGCATAGGATTTCATTTATCAAAGTATACCCTCATAAATAATCTCCTTGAGCCTATATAGCTAAATATAGTAAAAGCAAGAATATAAGACTATTATCTCCCTATAACAAATTGGAAGGCTAATGTTTTTTCATCAGATGTACACACAGCCTAAACTGGAGTCAGTGATTCCAACTCTCACTGCTGTGTAGCAGGGCTTCTCTTACTACCAGCATTTCCCCAGCATTGACTTTATTCTGATTTCTTTAAAAATGAACTCCAGCTAAAATCTTGAATTAGATGCTGATGGAAAATGAACCTTATCCCTCTTCCCCTTTAGCCCTAAAGCTAACATAACTGCAGATATAAGTTTCTCTTTTCTATAAACGAAACCTCCCTCAATAGTCTGAATTTATCTATCACACGAATTCTAGAACTTTCAACTCATTGTCCTTTAGAAAAATCTAGTTTATCTACTACCCTGAAGAAAGAGAAAAAGTATAATTCACTCAACTAATATTGACTGATGGCAAACAGTATTAGAATCTTACTGTGTATTTTTGTACACTCATGAATAAGATACAATCCTTGAAATTAGGCAATTTGCTTATTAGGGCAGAAGAATAGGTAATATTCAGAGAATTAATAATTTAGTTTTACTCAGCAGTAAGTTGCTATGAAAGAATAAAGATAAAACAGTGTTCTTGAACATTATATTACATTGAATGTAGCAAGAAATTATCTCTGAGGAAATTGCCTTTGAAAGACAAAATAGGAGCCAGGCATTCAAAAATGTGGGACAAGAGTGAGCCAAATAAATGGAAAAGTTTATGTAAAGATGGGAGTCAGGCTAGTGTGGTCAAAGGATAAAGATAATTTCAATAAATATGGACTAAGTTGAATGAGGGGGCAATGGGAAGAACTGAATTTAGAAGCATCGGTAGGGACAGATATTCTGGGCCCTTAAGATGCCTCATAAAATGAATTTGGATTTTATTCTACATCCTAATGCTATCTATTGGTTTAAGCTTGGGGGGGACTTGATCTGATTGAGTTTTTAAAAGAACACATTGACTGCTTTAAGAAGAATGGATTGTGGAGAAGTAAGAGCAGAGGCTAGGGGCTAGTGAGAGACTTCCGACTTCCAATAAACCACAAGAGAGAATACATGTTCAAACTGGGGTTGTGATAGCGGAAATTAAAAAAAATAGATCAATGCAGGATGAGTTATTCAGCTCCCAGGACTTGATGATCCAAATGGTCTTGTCTTAGATTTGGGGTAGATGGTGACTGAAAGGGAAGAATTGAATGCTTCCTAGTTGGGGATATGAAGAGCTGGGTGGACAATGCCACCCTCACTTGAAGTAGGAAAGACTTGGGGTGAGAAAAAAGGTCTTGGAGCTGAGGAAAATGGTTCTTTTTTTTTTTTTTAATATGTCTATAATTTATATTTTGTTTTAGATGTGTTCTCCCGTGAAGTACAGGGTAACAATAGTTGCGCTTGATTTTGAGCCTTTACTTACATTAATCTAAGTTTGTAATTGTTTATTAAAAAGTTGCATGTAGAAAAAAATGTATTCAGTGTAAAATTTTGCATTCTTCTTTTATTTCCCTTCTTAATTATCACATTCTAGCTCTGTTTATTGTCTCTGAGCTATCTTGCAACTCTTTGTAAGTTGTAGATAACCAGTAGATATATAAGAAGAAGGCAATGGCACCCCACTCCAGTACTCTTGCCTGGAAAATCCCATGGATGGAGGAGCCTGGTGGGTTGCAGTCCATGGGATCATGAAGAGTCAGACACGACTGAGCGACTTCACTTTCACTTTTCACTTTCATGCATTGGAGAAGGAAATGGCAACCCACTCCAGTGTTCTTGCCTAGAGAATCCCAGGGACGGGGGAGCCTTGTGGGCTGCCGTCTATGGGGTCGCACAGAATCAGACACTACTGAAGCGACTTAGCAGCAGCAGCAGCAGCAGTAGATATATAAATTGTTTTCTGTCCAGTAGTGATTTTAACTGAGTACTTTTCTTCTGTGGAAAAGCTAGTTTTGTCCACATTTCAACATTCTTTTACTCCATATGGATTTTTGTTCATTTGATTTTTCCCTTCCTTCAGTTAGAACATCTTCCTGACTCCCTCATCTAAGTAAAATAAAATCTTTATCGTGCATTCCTTTTTATATCTGTATGAGAGACATAGGTTTAGTTTTTCCCGGAAATTATCTTTTAACATACTTCACACCAGTGGTTCATATTGCTTTTCTGGTCAAATGAACACCCATGTTTTTGTTTTGTTTTGTTTTTTTTCACATAAATTGCTTTAAAGTTGTTCTCCCCAGTTCTGTACGTAATAATGTGACTTTAACACATTTCATTTCATATGTCTCCAGTTTTTTGGAAAAGTTCTGGATTCTCATGTGAAATAGCTGGAATCAGTTTTGCTAATACAATTACAAATTCAAATGTCAAATGATTCCTTTTATACCTCAGCACATAGAACATTACATTCTCCTGGTGTAAGGGAGAATTTGTAATGATCAGTCTTAGAGCTTCCACAAGCCATTTAGTAAAATTTTAGACACTTCACGTACAACATAATTAGTTTGTCAATAAAGAAAGATATCATTGAGTGTTTCCAGGCAAATTCATAGCTTGTCTCTATTCTCAGAAGTGTATACTTTAGTGACTAAGGTTCTAAGAGGTTGTAACTCATTATTTTTTAAAGGAAACTTACTTGAAGCTGTATTCTAAAGCTATCTTTTAAAAATGATTAGCTCATGACTCATGAATTGGAGTGGTTCATTTTATGTCTTATCAAAGAAGAAGAAAATGTACTTCACTGACAAGGAAAAATAAACACTGCATCTTTTGCAAATGTATAGTTTAAATATTTAGAACAATGTGATTCATAACTCAAAGAAGATAATGATATAATATCATTTTCAGAACGGTATCTGGGCAAGTACTTTTCCTACTCATACAACATTAATTGATTTTAGAGTATCATTTGTGTTAGTTATTATTACATTTAAAATGTAAATCATGAAGATTAAATAAAATAATTAATTTATTAAAAATAAATTAATCTAACATTTATTTATAATACCTTTAAAAATATTATTCCAAGCCTGGCAAGCTTTAACAGATATTTTAATTTCATACAAATCCATTTTTGAATGTCACTATTTTAGAAGAAATATGTATGGAAACAGAATTTTAGTTGAAAAATTGACAACTTCACAAAAAATTATAAATTTATTTATCGATATACTTAATACATTTATGGCATCTATGAAAACTACTTTATAAGTAGAGTATGAAATGAGTTTATGATCACCAATTTTTTTCTGATGTTATGATAATAAAAACTTAAATGTTACCCAAATAAACATATTCTTTGAGTTCAGGTAGATGGTTATTATAAGAGAATAATTAGATGCTTTCTAATTTGGGAATTTGCATATCTAGGTGGACACCATTGTCCTGACCTGAAATAGGAAAGACTTAGGTGAGAGCAAAGGTCTTGGAGCTGGGGAAAGAAGGGATAGTTCTGTTTCTAAGTTACATCTAGAATTCACATTTTGTTGTGGATGTGTTTTTAGTTGAATGCAGTAGAGGCTGACTATAGTCTTCCTGGGACTTGAGCCTTTGTTTCTCTTATATCAGGACATCAGTTTCAATTGTTTGCTAGCAGTTATGTGTAGAAAAAAAAATGCATTCCGTGGAAAACGATTCATCTTTCTTAGGTTAACATCTATAAAAGGCTTACTTTAAAAATCTTAGTTGAACTTACTTTTTTCCATACTGGGTTGGCATTTCTGGTATATTTTTAACAGTTCTAAGACAAAATATTTCATTTGTCTTTGAGAAATTTTAGACTTGGGGGAAATGTTTGGGCTTGGGGCTGTCCTGAAGAAACTTCTCGTTTATGTTTCTTCATTTGTGAAAGGAGAAGTATTTCGTTTCTGGAAACTTGGGGCTGCCCCCTCCTCCTTATGTTAGACTACACTTTGAACTGAATTTATATTCCCTTCAAATAAAGCAACAAGCAATAAATGGGTATTTTCACACTTCCGTAAGCTCTCTCCTTTAAGGGGAGGTCCCCTGTAGTATTAACCATTTTAGCTCTAAAACCTGCATTGTTGATGATTGGGGGTAGATCATAGAGGTGTCTTTGCCTTACAGGGGAATCTTTTTACAGCTTATAGAGTACAATTCAAAGGTCAAAAGGAAAGCATTTGGCCCTATTCCTAACATTTTTCAAAGACTTATGATGATAAAATCACAAGTCTCTTACCACATTTGGTACCCTAAGAGGCAGATGTCTCTATTCGGTATAAGAAGTATTTTTAAAGAAAGCAAGCATCATTTCTAATCAAAGACATGTTTTTGAAAGAAATTCTTCAAAATGTGTATTCTTTTCCTTTGGGCCAGTATATAAGATCTGGAAATATACACACATAGCAAATCATACAATTCTTCCTTAAAAGAAAAAAAGTTATGCTTGGGCCATCCATAAGGAAAAAATGAGCTCATTTCTTAGAGTATCCAGAGAGTCTTGATCTCTTAATGAGTATTTTATGGAAGTTTTTTCATAATTGAAGATTAAAGACTGATGTTTATGATTCTATTTCAGTAATCACTACTGTATTTATTTTTAACCTGTCCCACAAATAAGAGTGACAGAAGTTGACTAAAGCAGCATAACAAAGACTTATGTTTGATAGATTTGGGAAGAAGAAGGAATAAGTTTTTTTCTCTCTTTTCTCACTTGTTGCCAGCACTGATGTCAAGTTTCAGGACAATCTATAGATGGCAAAGAGGCAAGTAGAGAAAAGTGTGCTTTGTTTTTGTGGTGATCTCAAAGCCCATTGATTCTATGGGAGAGAGGTAGCTTATATAGCCTAAAATTTTGACATTGAAAACTTGGAGGGAAGCTGGCCCAAGATATATCTGAAGAATAATGCTTCTGTCAGAATAGAATAGATGTCTGACTTGTCATGTTATATATCTATTATGTTCTCGGAAAGACTAAATATCAACCTGTCTGGTACCCTGCTGGTACTGCTGCTCTAAATGTACATTTTAAAGCAATTTTATCCCCTTGGCATTATTTAAAGCATAAGTGGTTAGATTGATAATTAGAACAAAAAATATATTTAAATATGATTTATAAATATGAAAAAATAATGATTTTGAGTGTATATCCTAAATATAGAAAATAGATAATGAATGAATATATTCAAAATAATTTTAACCTTCACAGCAGTGAAGTGCCCAGGGTTAATTTTAGCAAAGAGAAATTTAGACAATGAGTTGTATACAAAGAGTATTGAAGAAAGTGTTGAATATCAGTTTTCCTTTAAGATTGGTGTACTTTTAATCAGCTTATGTTAGCATATGAGACAGAGACCAAAACAAAGCAAAGGATAATTATCAAAAGTATATGTACTTAGTCTTTAAATTTCAAGTAGATTGAGAAAAATTAATGTTCCTCTAATAACTTCCCAAATGGCAACTACAGGAGTTATAGAAAAAACCCAGTGTATTATAGGCACAATTATTTTTCAGAATAAATTAAACTTTAGAAACTTTTGCTTATTAAGCCCAGACTTTTCAGTTCTTGTAATCTAACATTTTATGATTTTTTTGGAGTGGGGGAAGTTGGGAAATTCTTATATCAAGATTCACTGGAAATTCCTGTCCAGCTAAACTTGACAAAATTGTGCATATTGAAAAATTAAAAAAAAAAAGAAAACAGAAAATTAACATGTGATAAACTATTATTGACTAAAATACAGATTTTTTCAAATTTAATGAAATTTTATGCTTGAGTCCATTATTTGTTTTCACACCTTGTTCAAGATTCCACATGTATTTATTTGCATTTGAACAGCTTCAATTGCATGTAACAAATTCTGATAAATTCTCTTTTCATTTATATTCTGTTACAAATATTTTCTAATTTTCCTAGTTATGGCTTCTTAGATACAGCCATAATTTAAGATTGGACATTTAATTCCAAATACATGAGGTGTTTAAAGTTTCTTTGATATTAATTTCTCATTTTGATATTAATTTCTCATTTAACTGCTTTCTTTTCTGCAGCCACCCTCTGTGTTTTTTCAGTCTTTTAACTTTATTGAGGCTTTCAATGGCTAAGTCAAAGATCTCTTGGTAAATGTCACAATGCACTTGAAAATATGTGAAGTATTTTCAAATATTTTTTGATATTTATTTTTCTAACATTATTCAACAGTGATAAGAGAACAGACTCTGTATGATTTCAATACCTTTAGAGCATGAATTTTTTGCACCTTATTTTATGACCCTGGATATGTTCTAGTGTCTTCTGATTTACAGTCTATGGGAACTTGAATAGGATTTGTATCCTGCTGTTGAGTGAAAATTGTATGAGTCTTAATTATATTGAATTGGTTCATAGTGCTTTTCAGATCTATTGTATCCTTCTAGTTTTCTGTCTATTCATTTGATTAATTTTTGAGAGTTTGATATTGAAACTCCAACTAAAAATCTTATTTTATCTACTTAAAAATAATTGTAATATAAGTAACTATAACATGTAGTGGCACTATATGTAACTTTGTTCTGTATTTTCCAATCTCCTGTAAATATGTTATCATACATTTGTAACTTAAACACTATAAAAGAAAAAAGTGGGTTTTTTTAATTAATCTTTAAAAAAGAGTTTCAGTAGAGCTTAGCTGTTGTCTAAAGAAAAAATCATATGAGTTTTGGTATCATTTTCAAATTTGGAATTAGGTAACTATCAATGTTTTGAAACTTTTTTTCTGTATTTTTTGAAAAATACATTTTAAATAACCAATTTAAAACTTTTTGGCTAAAATTTTTTGCTATAATTCCATAAATGGACACCAGTTGATTATACTTTTATTCTGAAGTTGGGGGAAATTTACCTCTTGTACTTTACACTCCTGTGATAGGAGCATTTAACATTTACATGCTCTTTAATTTGACCTGGCATTTTACAGATTATAAGATATGAAAGGAAAATTATATATATCTATATCTATGCAATATATAAAGCAGATTTCCATGAATATTATATATTTATTTCAAAAATAATAATAACTAATGGCAACATGAGTAATAATAAGGAATAGATAATCAGAAAAGTGTGTGATAAGAATGAAGCAATCTTAAAAAGAATATTTTTTTTTTGTTAAATAATATGGTTTGAAGTCTGAGAAGTGGTATATTTTGAAACATGAAATTCTATAAGCATTCTTTGATGATGATAGCATTCTTCTTATAACTTAGGAATTAAAAAATATTTTAAATATTTTATGTACAGCAAAAATATTGATTTCATATTTTATCCCTGTTAGAAACAAAAGGATTTCCACTAGTTTTCCTCTGGGTTCTCATTTTTCCCATGGGCAGGAACTGTGAGAGATTATCCATTTCCACAAAACTGAAGCTAGTCCACCACTTTCTGTTCGGTCGGAGGTACAATTCATCTATAAAGTGTTCTCACAGTGTGTTTCATATAGAGAAAGAAACTAATATGTTGTAAACCTACTGCAGTTACTTTCTGTTTCTTGTTTAGGCAACAATAAAAGCAGAGAGAGACTTCAACGTTTATTTACTTGTCAGACTGGGCAAAATTCTTCAAAAAGAAAAATTATATTCACCTTAACTACTTTGGCAATTTTAGCAATCTAAAAGGAAAAAAAAAGATTGATTTCTGTTTAGCCACTTTTTTAAATATTATTATTATTGTTCTGTGGATAGCACTATTTTTTTTTTCCTAGACATTTCCCTCTCTCAAAATTAAAGGGTCATTTTAGAACCATCTTGCAGTGCCTCTTGAAAAACTAAAGTTCTCTAGGAGACTGTCTATTCTGTGCTTGAATATGTAAGTACTGACTATGTCTGAAGGTATTGAGATAATGCATACATTCTGTTTAAGTGCTCTGTGGTGAGCTGATGTTCTTAAGCCTGTAAGATGCAGCTGCAAAGAAGATGTAAATGGAGAATTCACTCAGTAAACCAGAAAGAGTTACCCAATTAAACTTTGGGGTCCACTGGCCCACACTAGTAAAGTCAATCTATTGACAGTGAGCTGTGGTAAAGGAGAGTGCAGCCGTTACTACAAACCAAGAGTATGGGTGGCTAATCCCAGAAAGATACTAACTCCCCCACGAATTTCAGGGAAAGGTTTTTAAAGGCAAGGTGAGGGAGAGATCCACAAGGATGGAGATCTTATGCCTGCAAAACCTAAAATATTTACTATTTGCTATCTTGCCATTAAACAAAATTGTCAGACCCCTATTCTATTTGAAGAGTTTATATACACAAACATATAAAATATCTCTTTTTGGGAAATTTCTAATTTTCAGCTCTTACATTTTGCCTTAGGCTTGTAGCCTATTTTCCCTCTCCTGTTTCATATGATAAGGGCATTAGATAGGAGTGTGTTGTTTCTTATGTGTGTAACCAAATGAATTTAAATGCAATTACAATTACATATGTCCTTGGTTTTACACCCCTCTAGTGATATACTTAGGTGGCTTTCCTGGTGGCTCAGTGGTAAACAGCGTGCAATGCAGAGACTCCAGTTCTATCCCTCAGTCAGGAAGATTCCCTGGAGAAGGAAATGGAAACCCATTCCAGTATTCTTGCCTGGGAAATCCCGTGAAAAGAGGATCCTGATGGGCTACAGTCCATTGGGTTCCAAAAGAGCCAAACATGACCTAGTGACTAAACAACAACAAAAAGTGATGTAGTTAACTTAGTAATATTCATGATTTATTTCATTCATCTTAGCCAGCAAATATTACTAAACTGCATATGTGTACAGCAAATAAAATGCAACTAACCTCTGACTTCAGATATTTACGATTTGTGAAGAAGACAGAAAATTAAATAGGCATCACAATACCGTATCATAATATTCAGTACTACTACATAACATAAGAATAGGTCATAGTAGACATACAAAGTCAAATGGTGAATTATTTAGTGCATGATTGGAACACTGGACATTTATAACCAAATTTATAGCTTCATTGAGCCTGAGATATGGACATTGTGATTATTGTCCCAATATTTTTACGAGCAAGTAAATAACTTTTAGTAGTTGTAGCATATTATTGATTTTAAAAAAGAGAGAGAAAAATGATGACAAAACATATTTTCATGACAGTAAATTGTTAGACCTTTTGAGAAACCACTTTAACTAGAAAGCACTTGTTCCATTAGAAAGTAAAACTCACTGGCAATGTCATTTTGAACTTATAAGTGATGTCAGTTCTCTTCTCTCAGGGAGTAAATGGTCAGCCATGTAGGTCTTATCAGCAGGAACAAGGCAATTCAGACTAGAGGACATGGAGACTGAAAGGTGGGGTTTTATTTTATTTTTCCAGTATTTATGGCTTTATTAACTTGAAAATAAAGGCTAAATATTTGGTTTCACCTTGCTTACTTTAGCTGTGCTATGCATTCAGTAGCCACTAGCCAAGCATGACCGTTAAAATTAAATTAAATTAAAGTGATTATTTTCTTAATCACACCAGCCACCCTTCCGATGTTCAGTAGCTATATGCGGGTAGTGGCTACTGCACTGCACAATGGAGATTTGGACATTTCCATCATCATAGAAAGTTATCCTGGTAAGGACTTCAAGCTGCATTAATCACAGTAAAGTAATTTCTTTTAAGTTCTCTAAATAGATGTTATTTGTCATATCCCTGTTCACACAACTTTTTCTTTTGTAATTGCACTTTAAGGAATAAATCTTTGAGTTCTTTGTGTCTTACTGCTGCTGCTGCTGCTGCTAAGTCGCTTCAGTCGTGTCCAACTATGTGCGACCCCATAGACGGCAGCCCACCAGGCTCTGGCATCCCTGGGATTCTCCAGGCAAGAACACTGGAGAGGGTTGCCATTTCCTTCTCCAATGCATGAAAGTGAAAATTGAAAGTGAAGTCGCTCAGTTGTGTCCGACTCTTCGTGACCCAATGGACTGCAGCCACCAGGCTCCTCCGTCCATGGGATTTTCCAGGCAAGAGTACTGGAGTGGGTTGCCATTGCCTTCTCCGCTTTGTGTCTTAACTTGATATGAATTCCTTCAATGTTTTCTTCTTCACCTGGGATCCACACCATGCGAAGAAGTTGCAACCATATTTACCTTTCAATACTTTGATTTTAAATGTGTTCACAGAAGTTAACATAAATACAGAAAATTGCTTGTAAATCAGTAAATCTTCTCAAAGTAAACACATACATGGACCCTAACTAACGTCAAGAAACAGAATATTCTTTGTTAAAATTTTATTTATTCAGTGATTGATGTTTTTGAATGAGTAGATTTTTAGGTTCTTTCTATTTTATGTGATTAAATTTAAAATTTCATTGAGTAAGTTTTGGTTTATTCAAGAAATATTTAGATAATTTTTTAATTATCAATTTGTCCCTTTCATTTTCTTCCTTCATGATGCTCATAATATTGGCCTCTTTTGTTAATTATATTAAATCTCAATTCCTTAAGCCATAGTTTAGAGATGCGGCCGAAGGGAGAGTAGCCAAGGGCTAAACATAAAAAGTTGAAGTAACCATATCCTACAGTTTAATGCTTTGACTGTCAATTTTTACTAGCATTCCAGTCTGAAAATCTGAACCACACATCTGAATGACAAAACCATATGCTAAGAGAGAATGGTAAAATTATTGTTTGTTAGAGTTATTCCATATGTTTTCTTTGAAGTGTAATAGTCATGCAGAAATGTAATTGTAAATCAGTGAATTTTCTTGTCATTAAAAATATTCTTCCAGAATTTAAAAAGGCTGCAAGGTATTCCATCCCATGATGTACCCTGATTTAGTTTACTGACTCCTGTTGGAAATTTCTAGCTTTCTTCCTAGTCTTCTCACCCTGCTTTCCACAATGCTGCAAAGATGAATTTATGTGTATTTAACATGTTTATGTCTATTTCCAGTATTTTCTTAGAGTAAAATTCCTAGAGGCAGAATTTATGAGTCATAATGCATGTGAACTTTTAAAAATAAATTTTAAAAAATTAGAATAGTTTTAGGTTTATAGAAAAATTTCAGCAGTAGCATAAATAGTTCCTGTATACCACATACCTAGTTTCCCTTATTATTAACTTCTCATTAGAGAACACATTTGTCACAATAAATGAACCAATTTTGAGACATTATTTTTACTAACTAAAGTCCATACTTTATTCAAATCTCTTTTTACCTCATGTCCTTTTTCTGTCCCAGGATTCCAAGGACACTACATTGCATTTAGTTGTCAAGACTCCTTAGGCTTCTCATGGCTGTGACAGGTTCTCAGATTTTCTTTGTCTTTCATGACATTGACAATTTAAGGAATATTGGTCAGGCATTCTATAGACAATCCCTCAGTTGGGGTTTGTCTGATTTTTTTTTTTCTAACAGAGATTTAAATGACATTTAACATTGCATTATTTTTACGTGTATACATAATGGTATGATGTATGTATAGATTGCAAAATAATTGCTACATAAAGTTGAGTTAACATCCAGCACCACACATAGTTACAAAGTTTTTTTTTTTCTTCTAATGAGAGCTTTTAAGCTTTACTCTCTTAGCAACTTTCTAGTATACAATACAGTGTTGTTAACTAGAGATATCATGCTGTACATTACATCCCTGGACTTACTCATAATTTGAATTCTGTACCTTTTGACCCTCTTCGCCCACTTACACACACTCCTCCCAAATCTGGCATCCGACAACTATCTGATATCTGTATATATGGGTTCAATTTTTTTTAAAAAGATTCCACCTGTAAGTGAAATCATACAGTGTTTGAATTTATTTGTCTCGCTTATTTCACTTAGGGTAATTCCTTCAAGTTCCATCCATGTTGTGGCAAATGACAGTACTTTCTAAATTTTTATGACTGTTTAATGTTCTGTTGTATATGGGTATCACATTTTCTTTTATCCATTCATCTTTCAGTGGTCACTTGGGCTGTTGCTATGTCTTGGCTATTGTTAATTATGCTATAGCAAACAAGGGAGTGCTTCTTCAATATAGTGATTTCATTTCTTCACATAAACACACAGGAATATGGTGGTTATATTTTTAATTTTTTGAGAAACCTACATACTGTTTTCCATAGTGGCTGCACCAATTCATATTCCTACTAACAATTTACCAGAGTTCTCTTCTCTCCAAATCTTCACCCATATCATTATTTTTTATTTCTTTGAATTGTATGGCGTAGTTATTTATGAACACAAGATTTGGTCAGTATGGCTTTGAAGATATTTTGCAAATTTGTTGCAATAAATTTATAGATATTATATTTTATATGATATGAAAAAGAAATGTATTTCATAGCATTGAAAAATACACAAGTTTCAAAATTTAAAATATCTCTGATTACAAAATCAGATGCATAAGTGTTATATATGAAGTCCCCAATTAACTAGGTATTGAAGGTAAGCCACTGAATAGATGACCTATTTCAAATTCATTTAGCTTTTTCACATATCAGTTATGTGTTTTGTTCTGTATCTTAGAAATAACAAACTACTGTATATCTTGTGAGAATGAAATAATCAATGGAATCTTTTTAATTTAATTTTTATTTTATATTATGTTTGATTTGTATTGTGTTAGTCTTAGGTTTACAGCTAACTGATTCAGTTGTACATATACATATATTCATTTCTTTTTCAGATTCTTTTCCATATAAGTTATTAGAGAATATTGAGTAGAGCTCCGTGTGCTATATAGTAGGTTTTTCTTGATTATCTATTTTATAATAGAAAGTATGTACATATTAATCCCAAACTCCTAATTTACCCATACACCCTTTACTTTTTATAACCATAAGTTTGTTTTCTAAGTCTGTGAGTCTCTTTCTGTTTGGTAAGTTTATTTGTATCATATTTTTATTTTAGACTCTGCATGTCATATGATATTTGTCTTTGTCTGACTTATGTCACTTACTATGATAATCTCTAAGTCCATCCACGTTGTTGCAAATAGCATTGTTTCATTCTTTACCATGGCTCGGTGATCTTCTATTATATGTATATACCACATGTTTTTTAATCATTCATCTGTCAGTGGACATTTTGGTTTCTTCCATGTCTTGGATTTTGCAAACAGTGCTGCAGTGAATGTTGAGGTGCAGTTATTATCACAAATTAGTATTTTCTGTAGGTATACACTCAGAGTGGAATTAACAGATCATGTGGTAGCTATCTTTTTAGTTATTAAGGAACCTCTATACTGCTCTCCATGGTGGCTGTACCAATTTACATTCCCACCAACACTATAGGAGAGTTCCCTTTCTTCTATGGCCTCCCCAGAATTTATTCTCTGTAATCTTTTCGATGATGGCCACTCTGGTGTGGGGTGATACCTTGTAGTTTTGATTTGCATTTCATTACAAAGTAGCGATTTGAGGCATTGTGTCACGTCCTTTTTCTCTTAAACTGTGTGGGTACCATGTATCTGATGAACTTACCTTCTGGAAAGTGGGCTCTGTTTTGAACTTTTTCCAGTGCCCATCCCAGGAGAGTTCTTGAGGGTAGGTATTGTTAACAACTCTGCAGGCCTTCTGAATGTCAGGGGGTGATTGTGCTGTGCTTAGTCGCTGAGTCGAGTCCAACTCTTTGCAACACCATGGACTCCTTAGTCTACAGGGATTCTCCAGGCAAGCATACTGGCGTGTGTTGCCCTGCCCTCCTCCAGGGGATCTTCTCAACCCAGGGATTGAACAGCGGTCTCCCACATTGCAGCCAGATTCTTTACCATCTGAGCCACCAGGGAAGCTTAGCACTGAAGGACTGATTAACCCTGACTGGAAGCTTGTAGTTTCAGGAAGAATCTACAAGGGGGCAACAGGTTCTCATCCACCACTCTGGTTACTGTGCAACTGGAGCGTTAGGGACGGATAATGGTGAGTTCTGACAAAACATGGTCCCCTGGAGAAGGGAATGGCAAACCACTTCAGTATTCTTGCCTTGAGTACCCAACGAACAGTAAGAAAAGGCAAAAAAAAATATGACACTGAAAGATGAACTCCCCAGGTTGGTAGGTGCCCAATATGCTACTGGAGCAGAATGGAGAAATAACATTAGAAAGTATAAAGAGATGGAGCCAAAGCAAAAACAAAAAACAAAAACCCCTCAGTTGTGGATGTGACTGGTGATGTAGTAAACTCTGATGCTGTAAAGGACAATATTGCATAGGAACCTGGAATCTTAGGTCCATGAATCAAGGTAAATTGGAAGTGGTCAAACAGGAGATGGCAAGAGTGAACATCAACATTTTAGGAATCAGCAAACTAAAATGGACTGGAATGGGTGAATTTAACGCAGATGATCATTATATCTACTACCGTGTGCAAGAATTACTTAGAAGAAATGGAGTAGCCACCATAGTCAACAAAAGAATCTGAAAGGCAGTAAATGAATGCAATCCCAAAAATGACAGAATGATCTCTGTTTATTTCCGAGGCAAACCATTCAATATCACAGTAATCCAAGTCCATGCCCCAACCAATAATGCTGAAGAAGATGAAGTTGAATGGTTCTATGAAGACTTACAAGACCTTCTAAAAATAACAAGCAAAAAAAGATGTCCTGTTCATTATAGGCGACTGGAATGCAAAAGTAGGAAGTCAAGAGATACCTGGAGTAACAGACAAATTTGGCCTTGGAGTACAAAATGAAGCATGGCACAGGCTAACAGAGTTTTGCCAAGAGAACACACTGGTCATAGCAAACACCCTCTTTTAACAACGTAAGAGAAGACTGTACACATGAACGTCACCAGATGGTTAATACCGAAATCAGATTGATTATATTATTTGCAGCCAAAGATGGAGAAGCTTTATACAGTCAGCAAAAACAAGACTGGGATCTGACTGTGGCTCAGATCATAAAGTCCTTATTGCCAAATTCAGACTTAAATTGAAGAAAGTGGGGAAAACCACTAGACCATTCAGAATATGACCTAAATTTAATCCCTTACGACTATACAGTGGAAGTGACAAATAGATTCAAGGGATTAGATATGAGACACAGAGTGCCTGAGGAACTATGGGCAGAGGTTCATGACATTGTACAGGAGGAAGTGGATCAAGAACATCCCCCCAAAAAATGAAATGCAAAAAGGCAAAATGGTTGTCTGAAGAGGCCTTAAAAATAGCTGAGGAAAGATGAGAAGCAAAAGGCAAAGGAGAAATGGAAAGGTAAACCCATTTGAATGCAGAGTTCCAAAGAATAGCAAGGAGAGATAAGAAAGCTTTCCACTGTGATCAATGCAAAGACATAAAGGAAAACAATGAAATGGGAAAGACAAGAGATCTCTTGAAGAAAATTAGAGATACCAACAGAACATTTCATGCAAAGATGGGAACAATAAAGAACAGAAATGGTATGGACCTAACAGAAGCAGAAGATATTAAGAAGAAGTGGCAAGAATACACAGAAGAACTGTACAGAAAAGATCATGACCCAGATAACCACGATGATGTGATCACTCACCTAGAGCCAGACATCCTGGAATGCAAAATCAAGTGGGCCTTAGTTAGGAAGCATCGCTACAAACAAAGCTAGTGGAGGTGATGGAATTCAAGTTGAGTTATTTCAAATCCTGAAAGATGATGCTGTGAAAGTGTTGCATTCAATATGCCAGCAAATTTGGAAAACTCAGCAGTGGCCAAAGGACTGAAAAAGGTCAGTTTTCATTCCAATCCCAAAGAAAGGCAATGACAAAGAATGTTCAAACTAATGCACAATTGCACTCAGTTCAGTTCAGTTCAGTCGCTCAATCGTGTCCGACTCTTTGCGACCCCATGAATTGCAGCACGCCAGGCCTCTCTGTCCATCACCAACTCCTGGAGTCTACCCAAACCCATGTTCATCGAGTCGGTGATGCCATCCAACCATCTCATCCTCTGTCGTCCCCTTCTCCTCCCACCCCCAATCCTACCCAGCATTAGGATCTTTTCCAATGAGTGAACCCTTCACATGAGGTGGCCAAAGTATTGGAGCTTCAGCTTCAACATCAGACCTTCCAATGAACACCCAGGATTGATCTCTTTTAGGATGGATTGATTGTATCTCCTTGCAGTCCAAGGGACTCTCAAGAGTCTTCTCCAACACTACAGTTCAAAAGCATCAATTCTTCGGCGCTCAGCTTTCTTCACTGTCCAACTCTCACATCCATACATGACCACTGGAAAAACCATAGCCTTGACTAGACGGACTTTTGTTGGCAAAGTAATGTCTCTGCTTTTCAATATGCTATCTAGGTTG
This sequence comes from Giraffa tippelskirchi, assembly GCF_054371585.1. NCBI lineage: Eukaryota > Metazoa > Chordata > Mammalia > Artiodactyla > Giraffidae > Giraffa > Giraffa tippelskirchi. Next base: position 19,011,853 of record NC_137283.1, on the reverse strand, counting down.
GCCATAACCTTCCTTCCAAGGAGTAAGCGTCTTTTAATTTCATGGCTGCAGTCACCATCAGCAGTGATTCTGGAGCCCCCAAAAATAAAGTCTGACACTGTTTCCACTGTTTCCCCATCTATTTCCCATGAAGTGATGGGACCAGATGCCATGATCTTAGTTTTCTGAACGTTGAGCTTTAAGCCAACTTTTTCACTCTCCTCCTTCACCTTCATCAAGAGGCTCTTTAGTTCTTCTTCACTGTCTGCCATAAGAGTGGTGTCATCTGCATATCTGAGGTTATTGATATTTCTTCCGGCAATCTTGATTCCAGCTTGTGTTTCTTCCAACCCAGCGTTTCTCATGATGTACTCTGCATATAAGTTAAATAAGCAGGGTGACAATATACAGCCTTGACGGACTCCTTTTCCTATTTGGAACCAGTATGTTGTTCCATGCACTCATCTCACATGCTGGTAAACTAATGCTCAAAATTCTCCAAGCCAGGCTTCAACAGTACATGAACTGTGAACTTCCAAATGTTCAAGCTGGATTTCAAAAAGGCAGAGGAACCAGAGATCAAATTCCCAACATCTTTTGGATCATCAAAAAAGAAAGAGAGTTACAGAAAAACATCTCTTTCTGCTTTAATGACTATGCTAAAGCCTTTGACTGTGTGGATCACAACAAACTGTGGAAAATTCTTCAAGAGAGTGGAATACCAGACCAACTTACCTGCCTTCTGGGAAATATGTATGCAGGTCAAGAAGCAACAGTTAGAATTGGACATGGAACAGACTGCTTCCAAATAGGGAAAGGAGTTTGCCAAGATTGCATATTGTCACCCTGCTTATTTAACTTCTATGCATAGTATATTATGTTAAGTGCTAGACTGGATGAAGCACAAGCAGGAATCAAGATAGCTGGGAGAAATAGCAATCACTTCAGATATGCAGATGACACTACTCTTATTGCAGAAAGTGAGGAAGAACTAAAGAGCCTGTTGATGAAAGTGAAAGAAGAGAGTGAAAAAGTTGGCTAAAAACTCAAAATTCAAAAATCTAAGATCATGGCATCCAGTCCCATCACTTCACGGCAAATAGATGGAGAAGCAATGGAAACAGTGAGAGACTTTAATTTTGGGGGCTCCAAAATCACTGCAGTTGGTGACTGCAGGCATGAAATTAATAGACACCTGCTCCTTGGAAGAAAAGCCATGACCAACCTAGACAGCCTATTAAAAAGCAGAGACATTGCCAATAACGGTCCATCTAGTCAAAGCTATGGTTTTTCCACTAGTCATGTATGGATGAGAGAGTTGGACTATGAAGAAAGCTGAGCACCAAAGAATTCATGCTTTTGAACTGTGGTGTTGGAGAAGACTCTTGAGAGTCCCTTGGACTGCAAGGAGATCAAACCAGTCAATCCTAAAGGAAATAAATCCTGAATATTCATTGGAAAGACTGATGTTAAAGCTGAAGTTCCAACACTTTGGCCACCTGATGCAAAGAACTGACTCATTGGAAAGACCCTGATGCTGGGAAAGATTGAAGGCGTGAGGAGACGGTGATGACAGAGGATGAGATGGTTGGATGGCATCACCGATGCAATGGACATGAGTTTGTGTATACTCTGGGAGTTGGTGATGGACAGGGAAGCCTGGTGTGCTGCAGTCCATGTTGTCACAAAGAGTTGCACACAACCAAGCAACTGAGCTGATGCCTTTGATCATGTAGATTAATCTAATTAATTTTTGAATTTGTTTTTCCTGCTCTATCCCTGCCACTACATCCCCTTATTCAAGTCCTCAGGATATCTTGCCCAAATAGGTTTGTTATATCATGGCTGTCCCACTAAAGCCATCTTTCATATAACCATTAGAGAGCTCTAGCAGCAATGGAAAATACATGGTGAAGATAAATATAAGCACTAATTTCATTCTCTGGCCAGTTCCTTCTAGTGGTTCACATCTGATGTGTAGCAGGTGAACAAGTTTTGTTATCATCTGCTCCAGCTGGGAAAATTCATCACATGGTGCTCTTCACTTTGAACTCGATGTTTTCCTGATCTTTGGAATGTTCTTTCTTATCCCTATCCCCATCCACATCTCTGTTAATACTGTACAATTTGACTAAAGAATTCCCTTCTCTTCTTCAGGAATCCTTCTTAGGATGTTACTTTTCTTCATGCCTCTTTAAGTCATACCCGGACATAGCACTATCATTATAATTACCATCGCATATGTGTGCAACTCTAGTGTGTGTCATGTTTCACTTGACAGTGATCTCCTTAAATGTGGGGTCTGTGTTATTGATTTTTGTATTCTGGAGTCAGGGACAAGACCTGGGATACCCAAGATGCTCAATAAATATATAGCAAATGAGTGAATGAATACCTGAATGGATTTTCATGTCTACTCATTAATTTAAAAAGGGCTGGGGCAATGGGATGACCCAGAGGGATGGGATGGGGAGGGAGGTGGGAGGGGGGTCCAGGAAGGGGAACACATGTAAACCCATGGCTGATTCATGTCAATGTATGGCAAAAACTACTACAATATTGTAAAGTAATTAGCCCCCAACTAAAATAAATAAATTTATTAAAAAAAAAGAGTTTAATTTAAACTGAGTTTAATTTAAAATGGGCTTCCCTGGTGGCTCAGATGGTCAAGAATCCGCCTGCAGTACAGGAGACTTGGGTTCAATACCTGGGTCAGGAAGGTCCTCTGGAGAAGATAATGATTGCCCACTCCAGTATTCTTGCCTAGAGAATCCCATGGACAGAGGATCCTGGCCGACTGTAATCCATGGGATCACAAAGATTCAGATAGGACTTAGCCACTGAACAACAGCAGACAACATACCTGGGGCAAAGTCATTGGATATTTTTGATCCTTACTTTTCACCTCTTTAAAGTGAAATAATAATGACAAGTTCACAGAGAACTCCTTTCACTATCTTGGTATATTTTCTACCAGACTTCCTCCAATGTATTTTTTTTTTTCTTTTTAATTAATGGGGTAGAAAAGGAAAGGAAATTAAGAGAAGAAAAAGGAAAAAATTAGAATTAAAAGTATAAAACTTACAGAAATAGTAGAAGATAATATTTATTGTTATCTGTTACTATTTTCCTTTTTTAAATGTGTTATTTCCTGACAACATAGTATTCCTTGACATGAATGTACCATATACGTTTCACAGTGTTCCCATTTCTGGACAGTCCCTGTTTCCATTTCACCCAACTACATGTAATATGGCCTTCAGGTTGGCACTTTGCCTGTATATTTGGTGTCATTTCCTTACTTTTGGCTCTGAGGGATAGAAAGTTTCTCATAGATAACTCTAAACTCTGCACCTATTTGCCTTGCCATCAACAGTGTATTGATCACTAGCAACTCTCTAACAATTTATATTTTAGAGTAGTCATCTTTAAAAAGAATGAAAACTGTCTCATCCCCTTTCAAATACTAGTTGGACCTTCTTCTTGTACTCATGAGACACTTCTGAGAATTTGAATGTCTCTTGATCCCTTCAAGAAGATCCAGTGACCTGTGGTGGCTTGATGACTTTTGAGAAGGACAGAGCTCTATTTGAAACTATGAAGTTAGTAGATGAGAAAGGCGTTCTTCAGAAATGAAGAGAATGAATGTTTTCTTTGAGAACTTGAACAGTCACTATCATGTACAATAGACAAGTTTATGTCTCTGTGTAAATTGCTATGTGATTATCTGTCCCATACACTGAAAGCCTTATTTATTTTGAGTATATCATATCAATGCTGCTATTCACAGGATGCAGAGAGGATGCTGTGTAATGTGTCATCCTCGACACTGCAACAGAAAGAACTCATCTCCCTACCGTGTTACACATATTGGTCTGCATTTCCCAGTTTGTGAATTACTCCCTTTGAGGGAATTTCTACCTTGGAAGAATTTTTAACTCTTTGAGGGTACCAGCAAGCCAGATAGCAAATTCACCTTTTGTGAACTAAACTTCTAAATTCAGAAAAGATGAGAGTTCTGAATTCCATCTTCCTGTCTTTGTAAAGGATAATCTCAGTGAGGAATGGTTAAGGTTGTAATTTGTAAGGAGGGATTTCTAGATTCAGTTCTTTTCTCCATATGGTTTAAAATTCCTCTCACCTTAGTTTTCTCACAGGTAAATAGGTTTATTGTAAAGAGTAAATGATGGATGGAACCTAGATACAAATAAGAACTCAATAGGGAATTCCCTGGTGGTCCAATAGTTAGGACTCTGTGCTTCTACTGTAGGAGGCACAGGTACGATCCCTGGTCTGAGAACTAAGAGCCCACATGCCACGTGGTGTGGCAAAAAGAAAAAAAACCTCAATAAAAGTTAGCTATCATTAGTCTTCTTATTATTGTCATTATTAATCAGAAAATTTGTACACCTGTCTTCCATGCCACTGAGACCTGACTGTCCCTGTAGAACCTGATACTCTCTGAAATAATAACCAACCTAGGGAAACCCAGTTTGTGGAGAATTCTGCTAACCATTTATGGTCGTTTCCTTTTTTTAAAACCATTTTAAAACAGAATATTGCAGATAATCACAGTTACACAATTTTTTTTTTCTTTTGTCTTTCCATTTAAGCTCTTAGGAGCACAAAGTTTTAGATATCTAGTCTCTTAAAGTAGAAAATTGTTTAAGCAAGAAAATAGCTGCATTTATCGGATCCTAATTAACTTATTGGCATTTGGCTTTGTGGATACAAATGCTGAGCTAAGATTTAGGAAAGCTGCATTTAGACAAGCTCTGACTCTCAGCATGGTAACTGTGAGTTACTCAGTGCCTCTGCTTTTCAGGTTCTTACCCAAATAATGGGACTTGATAATCTCTGAGAGCGCTAATATCCTGTGATTGAGTCAGGAAAGAATAATGCTTTAAAGAATGGGGGATGAATTCTGTACCTAGTTCCTCAGGTAAGCAATTATTATGGTTTTATAAATAGTCAGGAAAAACGTTTTTCCAATTTGACTTGCCACTGGATAGATAAGCCATTGAAGCATTTCAGATGAGATTAGATTATTTGGACAACACCAGCGAAACACTGCTGGACTGGATTAAATTCCTGATGTAACAAGCTAGTAATATAAGATGTGATCAGAAGTGAGTTAGCCACACAGAGAATTGGCAGATGAAGCCGCTATCAGCAAAGCTCTGTACACAGTTTTCCTAAAGGAATTGCTACTCAGCAGTACCATTGTCCCTGGAGTCTTTCTCTGTTGCTTTGAGAAACTCACTTCTTGGTACAGCCAAACTCTTTTCATATTCAATGTGTCTGCCATCTTTGAAGAAGACCTTACAACATAACCTGGCATGTTCGTTTCTGTGACTTTATAGCATTTGGCACTTTCTGGGTCTTGAAATAAACACAGTGTCAGCAAACTCATTTCTTCATCCAGGAGGAAAGGGCCAGACTGTTGCCCAGTTGCTGCTGGTGGACAGAGGCTCTGTTTCCAGGTTGTCAGTGTCCTGGTTTACTTGTGTTTGACCTTGGAAACTAAGACATACTGGTTTTATTTCAGAAGGCATTCTTATTCCTGCACCTCTTGGTTCACCTATGAGTGAAGACTAAAAGCTGCTTTTTTTTTTGATCTCATGTTTAAAGAAGGCTATTTTGATGTTCTATTGACACACTGATTACAGTGGAGTAGTATCTGACTCAGCAATTAGGATTTACTCAGCACTTAGGGTGATAACCGTGTCTAGTAAAAATGCCCTTAGAAATCCATTAAGTTAAACGTAAAGTGCAGTCAAAATAGACTTGTGTACAATTCTATGAAGTAAAATACGTATTACATATACGAAAAATGCTTATCTTTAAACTAGACTCACTTTCTGCACACACTACAAGATGATTACCTTGAGAGAGGTTCCTAGAAATGACACCCCGTTTAGACACAGTCACTTTGTGTCTCCCTGTTCACTTCTCTCCTGGTTATATTTAGTGCACAGAAGGGCAGGCAGCCTTACTGAGACTACTTAAATTCTTGTTTCTTGCCTTCTTTCTTTCTCTCCCCAGATGTGTACACTTAGAACATTGTAAGCTAAATGCCCAAATGGTGCAGCTTCTCTATAACTAGGGTTAGTGCTATATTCATAGAGGGAAACAACGTTTTAAAAAATGTTTCAGTAATAGGCCTGCAGAAAATCAGTTTAAATTACTATTTGCTACATCAGAAAACATTTATTGAGCATCATGTTATGGACTCCAAATGCATGTATTGAAACCCTAGCCCCCAGTGTGATGGTTGGAGGGCCTCTGCTGGACTGCTGGGAGGTAGTTAGGTTTAAATGAGGTCATGAGGGTGGTCTCTCATAATGAGATCACTGTCCTTATAAGAAGAAGAGAAAGCTAGTCAAAGCTATGGTTTTTCCAGTAGTCATGTATGGATGTGAGAGTTGGACTACAAAGAAAGCTGAGCGCCAAAGAATGGATGCTTTTGAACCGTGGTGTTGGAGAAGACTCTTGAGAGTCCCTTGGACTGCAAGGAAATCAAACCAGTCAATCCTAAAGGAAATCAGACCTGAATATTCATTGGAAGGACTGATGTTGAAGCTGAAGTTCCAACACTTTGGCCACCTGATGCGAATAACTGACTCATTTAAAGACTCTAATGCTGAGAGAGACTGAAGGCAGGAGGAAAAGGGGATGACAGAAGATGAGATGGTTGGATGGTATCACCAACTCAATGGACATGAGTTTGAGCAAGCTCCGGTAGTTGGTGATGGACAGGGAAGTCTGGTGTCCATGAGGTCGCAAAGAATTGGACATGACTGAGCGACTGAATTGAACTGAACGGAACTGAGGAAGAGACAGGAGAGTCACCTCCCTCCCCACCAGCACACATGGAGGAAAGGCTATGTAAGCCCAAGCTGGGAGGAAACCAGCTGCCTCCAGGAATCAGCTCTCACCAGACATTGAATCTGGCACTTTGATCTTCGACTTTCTAACCTTCTGAACTATGAGAAATCAATGTTTTTTAAGACACCTGGCATTTTGTTATAGCAGTCTGAGCTGACTAAAACAACTTACTATCTTCATGATATACATTTTTTAAACCAGGGAAATAATGCTGTTGCCTGCATGTGAATGTAAATGTGATACATAATAGAGATGGCATTACAGGTTACTAAAGGAAAAATGGACTAGTTAATGAATCATCTGGATGGAAGCACTCTGCTATCCATGTAGAAAATAAATAAATAAATCCATATCTTTCAAACAAAACAAAATCAACTGCGTGTAGGTAAATACCTAATTAGGGCTTCCCAGGTGGTGTTAGTGGTAAAGAACCTGCCTGCTAATGCAAGAGACATAAGAGACACAGGTTCAGTCCCTGGGTCAAGAAGATCCCCTGGAAGAGGGCATGATAATCCACTTCAGTATTCTTGCCTGGAGAATCCCAGGGACAGAAGAGCCTGCTGGTTTATAGTCCATAGGGTTGCAAAGAGTTGGACATAACTGAAGCAAATTAGCATGCATACACACAAATACCTAATTATGTAAATAAAATGTTGCTATTTTAAAAATAAAATGATTATAAAGATAATCTTTATAAGCTTAAAATAGGGATGAGTTTCTTTAAGAAAATGTAAAATTCACATCTTCAATATAAGAGTTGACATATTGATCCATGTAAAAATATCCTGTTCAATAAAAACCCCTATATATAGCCAAGTTACAAACTAGAAGTAGATGTTTATAACACATATAAGCAATATAGAATCAATATTTCATATTTGTAAAGAAATTCTGTAAATTAGCAGGACAATAATTAATACGAAAATGGAGAAGCAAGAATTGAAGTGGTAGTTTCTAGAAGAGACCATACTGGACTGACAGACAAATAGTTGATAAGATTTCAGCTTCACAAAAATTGGTGAAATATATGAGAAATAATGAGATAATATGTCACATCTAGGAAATTAGTAAAATATTTTAAGTGTCTGCAGTACCAGGAGTTGGTAAGTGTGTCTAGAAGGGGGAATTTTAGACCCTATTGTCTTTTATGTAACTTGATAAACCCAACTTGAAGAGAAATTGTGTAGTATCTGATAAGTAAAATTGTACCCATTTTTACCCTAGTAGTTCTATTAATAGCAATGAGTTAAGAAAAACTCCCTAGTATATGAGCAGGGAAACGTATACAGACTTAAATAAATAAATAAATGTATATATATATTTACTTATTTTATTTGGCTGTGCTGGGTCTTAGCTGTGGCATGTGGGATCTCCGATCTTCGCTGTGTCATGCAGAAACTTTGATTGTGACATTCAAGCTCTTAGTTTTGGCATGTGGGATCTAGTTTCCAGACCAGGGATGACCTTCATTGAAAGTGAATATTCTTAGCCACTGGACCACTAGGGCTAAGTCAGGGGAGTCCCCCAGAGTTAATTATGGAATTATTTGCATTAAAAATTAAATACAATGCATATGTTTATTAGAGGGTCTTTTTATTACTTGTTCGTTCATGTATTTATTTTGTTTACATTGTCAATATACAATAATCACTTTAAAAGCTCTAAATTATCTCATGATTATTAAATGGAACCAATAATTCTGCATCTAGAAATTACTTAAATTACAAGAAAAAAAATTGCTCTATGCCAACCCAGCGTTTTAAAAACCAATAAGCTTGTCAAAGAGACTGTATTCTTGAGGGAGGGTCATTCTTAAGCTGGTGTCTGGAGCCCAGGAGTTGCTGGCAGAAAGAGAGAAAAAAAAATGTTCTCAGATAAGAGAGGTCTGATCATCTCTTCATAGAACAGATGACACATCTAAAGAAAATTAATCTTAACTACGTGTCTCAACGTACTAAATCTCAAATGCAGTGTCAAGAGAAAACGAAAGCATGTGCCATGGCAAAAAGGCAAAAAAACTAGCAACATTTACTGGTTTTGTTCTATGTCGAGCATATTATAAATGTAGTTTATGTAAAGTTTAAAGTAACAGGAAAAGTATTGCAATATATTGTAATATTTCTGTAAAAACATTAGGGAGCAATGTCTTTGTAAATAAATAATATAGACCATAGTGATAATCACATCATTCAGTACAGTGAGTGCTGTACTGGAGGAAGTAGGAGATCGAGCAGCAGGTCACAGAAAACTTCAGCTACACCCGTGAAGATCTAGTCCATTAAAAACAGTTTTGAAACGAATTTGGCAAAGTGAAGATATGGTGTGGTGCATATATGAATTTTTCCTTAGGTACCTGTTAGTGTATTAGAAATATTCCGGATGTTTAAAAATTAAAAAAAAATATATTGCCATTGCAGTTATTTTTGTAGTGTGTTAGTAACTTAGCAGCTCTGTGAAATGTATGGAAACACAGGGTAAATTGCCCTATACTTAATATTTTCAATGATAACAATGCATAATTTAGAAATTTCACCCAGAATTCACCTCTATAAACTCTGCACTAGCCAAGTAGTTAATTTTAGGACTTCTATATTAATCAACATTGTTCTGAATATAACTCAAAGATTAGTGCTAGAGGAATACATATCTATGGGAAGCCTAACTGAACTGAGAGGACTCAGATCATTTATAGGTTCACTGCATATAATTTACATTTTTACATGTTTACAGTGAAGAAAAAGTTAAGCTACACAATGAAAGCATTAAATATGCTTAAAACTTCCTGTTCAACAACAACAACAAAAACTATAAACAAACTTAATCAAGTCATACACTGATTTTAAAATCAGTAAATCTGAAGACATTGTGTCTATTTTCTTGATTTTAGTTAGGATACTTCTGGATGCTTAATATGTATTTTCAGATTTAAATTGGAGCAAAGAGAGTGAAGGATACATATATAAAATTTAATAGCTATCTTAATTTTTTTTTATTAACTGTCTTTGGTTACATTTAGATGTCATGCAAGAAAGAGAGCAAATACTTAGAAAACAAAGATTTTTTTTTTCCAATGAGAGAACTTATGACTTTATTTTCAAATATGAAGGCAGTCATTCTAGCAACAGTTAGTTATTGAGTATCTGTTCTGTGCCAGTTATAGTTCAAAGTGCTGAGAAAGGAACAGTGAACTGAGTAAATGACAAAGCCCTGCCCTCATACTGTTTACGCTCAAAGGAGGAGGGGGAGGAACTTACTTTCTCATCAGCTTGTGATTTGTGGTTTTAGAAAGATAAGATGTGGCGCTGTCCACTGAATGGAGTTCCTCCGATGATTGTAATATGTTAAAAATTACAGAAAGAAAACACACACTGGCTTTCCATATTATATAAATGAAAATTTTCATAGTAATTTTCTGAGAATGACATTCTCAAACATTTTAAATGCAGAAGAAAAATAAATGATTGAGTCTGCTTTTCAACTCTACTAAGACTGACTCTTTTATTGTTTTTCCTTGCCAATTCTACTGAGCTTATTACTTGATTGATGGGTTTTTCTTTTTCTTTATTTACTGGAAGAGTAAATTATTAATGTCTTTATTCAGTACAAAATTTAAGTGAAATTTAAAGTACACTTTTATTCAATTAACTCTTTAGTTTTGTTTGTTTGTTTGTTTGTTTTTTATTAAGATCTTCTGTGTGTGTCAGGCATGGTCTCAGGCTCTTGGGTGTTCAGAATGCACAGATCCTCCTCCAAGGGTTCTGTGGTCTAACCATGCAGGATGACAGGTGCTCTTAGAGGTATATAATGGTTTCGAGTAAGAGGTCCTGCCTGAGGTTCAGAAGATTTCTAGTTGGAGCTTATTTTTTGTTGTTGGGGCTTTAAAAATGAGTAGAGGTGTGGCAGATAGCGAACTGTGAGATAGTCATTCCAAACAACTTAACAACCTAGTGATTCATGTTAATCAATTAGTGCATTTATTGCCTCAGTGTGCTATAACTTCTATATGTCATTCATCCAGTCATTCATTTATCCACTGTGGCTCAGCTGGTAAAGAATCCACCTGCAATGTGGGAGACCTGAGTTTGATCCCTGGGTTGGAGAGATCCCCTGGAGAAAGGAAAGGCTACCCACTCCAGTGTTCTGGCCTAGAAAATTCAATGAACTATATAGTCCGTGGGGCTGCAAAGAGTCGGACACTAGTGAGCAACTTTCACTATGCCATCAAATTTAGTGGGCTTCTCAGAAAGCTCAGTGATAAAGAATCTGCCTGCAATGCAAGAAACTCAGGTTCAGTCCCTGGGTCAGGAAGATCCCCTGGAGAAGGAAATGGAAACCCAGTCCAGTATTCTTGTCTAGAGAATCCCATGGACAGAGGAGGCTAGCAGGCTATAGTTCATGGAGCGCAAAGAGTTGGACATGACTTAGTGACCTAACAGCAACAATGACAATCAAATTTAGTATACTTCTTACACTACTGTGTTGGACATTTGGTGAGCAATGGTGAAAAGTGTAAGAAAGATAGATGCTGCGTTTACCTTCATTTGACATGTTGGCACCAATGGCTAGAGTTATAGGTGTTTAAGTATTCTAATCTGAAGTTTTTTTTTTAATTCAAAATATTTGAATTATTATAGTCAGATGGGTAACATGATTTGTGTTTGAATAAAAGTACTTAGTATATTCTACAGTGAACAAGAGCATTTTGAGGTTATATAATGTATTGGATCATAGTCTAGAACCTCATCAGAAAAACAAATATAAGAAAGTTATCCTGGAGCTTTCTTTATATACTTGTTTCCACATAATCCAAGTAATTTCCACTCACTACAATTCTGGATGAACACAAAAGTAAACAAAGAAATTTTAGGTACAGTATCTTGTTTGGTTCTGACAGCATCCTTAAGTATCATGAATATAGATTCCATGACTTTTCCAAAAACATAGAAATGGTAGGTGGCAGAATTCCAATTAGATTCTAGTGTTCTCTTTACCATACCCATGAGAAAAATCTGAAATTCCTAGATGCCTCTCATATATTTTTTTCCTTCTGATGTAAATTTTTATAGCTTAAAAATAACTTTTGTTTCTTACTTAGCTTCCTTTTAACAAGAAGGCAAATATTTTCTTTTTTTTCAGTAAAATAAGTGAAACCGTGGAGTAATGTAATTACCAATATACAAATGTTTGCATTTCTAAAATATGGTATATTTAGGGAACTGTGAACATAACTATTTGTATGTGTGTGTGTGTGTGTGTCTGTGTAAATAAAGCTTCAATAGATTTAGTCACAAATATAATACAAAATAATATATTTAAACATATTAATATTTTACTTCATATGATATAACCATATGCTGAAAATGAAAATGAATTTGGAATTTCAAAGACACAGAAAAATATAATCCATCAATGGTCCTCATTCTTTCTTCTTGGTAAATCCTTCCCTTTTAGGATATTTACTTTTGCTGAAATGATAAAGCCTATCAATGTAAAACATAAGTGAAAAATTTAGAGAAGCTTAATTTTACTAGGAGAATAAATGGGCAGTAGAGATGAAGGAAACAGGGAGCCACTGAAAAGTATTGGGTGGAATTGGCTCAGTTGCTAAGTCGTGTTCAACTCTTTGTGACTGCATGAACTGCAATATGCCAGGCCTCCCTGTCCCTCAGGATGGGTGGAACTGGCAAGAGCTTAATGCAGCTTGAGGGAGATGGGCTCCAAAGTCGGGTGAGCAGAAACAAGAAAGTGATAGAGAGCTGCAAGGAAGGGTCAGCAATCATGTATTAAACGTGCATCTCTGCAAGACCCAGTGCTTGATGTTGTGGAGTTCTCAAGATTCTTGAGGTCTGAAAAAAACATTTTCTTGTCATGAGGAGAAAAGAAAATCTACAAAAAATAATGCAAGTCCAAGAGGTAGAGTAAAAATTGAAATCTAGAACTGTTATTGTCAAGGCACACTACGGGCAACTTTTTAAAGGCTTGTTACAGTAAGAATTCATGTTTTGACTTTTTAAAGAAAGCGTACTATGAAGAAAGAAATAATTGATCATAAACTCGGATCTAAGCATAACTATTGGCCTGCTATCCCTACCAGAAAAACCAAGCACTAAAGGGAACGGAAAGCAAAGATGCTGATCATAAGATCAGCTTCAAAATGCCATAGCAGTCAGCAGACAATGATCGGACCATGGATCAGTATTTCAAGCAAACTATCTTGACTGTTTTACCAACGTAATCCCAGGATCTTCACTTTAAGCCAATGTTCTTTGCCTTAAGACAGCATTACAAAAAGCAGTTGTTTGTGACTGAAGAGCAGTTAATTTAGTTCAGCTCAGTTTTGTTGAGCATGTACTATGTGAAAAAACAAAACAGTATCTAGTCCATAAATCCTACAGTTCTCCATGATCATAACCACTGGAGGCTGCTGACATTTCAACACACCCATAGAGGCAATGACTCTTTAGAAGACAAACACTCTAAGCCAAGACAAATTAGGAAAGGATGCCTGAGACTACGCTGTCTAAACTAATATAAAATTTATATCCAGCAAAATATACAGTTGAGTACTCTCTTCTCCATGATTTTTTCCACCTTGATTTCTGTGAAACCATATTGCCCTGGTGTTTCTCCTATTGGCTATTCTACCCTTCTCTCCATCACAGGTAGCGTTCACGTCATTAAATGTTGATATTCCAATGTCTGCTTTCTTCTCTTCTCAGTTTACATATTCTCATTTTACTGTGTTGCTTTCAGCAACCTCACAGCACCATGTCTACAAATCTAGACTTTCTCTCTCATTTGCGCCATTCGCACATATGCAACGGGAAATGGGACCTCTTTGCTTAGAGGTCCCATAAGAACTTTAAATTTGTCATGCACAAAAATGAACTTATAGCCTCTCACCACAAACATGCTTTTAATTATGTTTCCATACTGGGCTCCTCTGTCCATGGGATTATCCAGGCAATGGTACTGGAGTGGGTTGCCATTTCCTTCTCCATCATTATTGGCACTAGTATATAAATTCAAATCAGTTCAAGCAGTTGAGCACCTTTATGTGACAAGGGATGTGTCAAACATTATAAATTAGGTAACCCTCTTTTGATAGAACTGATGGTTTAGCCATTTATTCAGGCCAAACTTGGCCATCATTCTAGATCTTTCCTGCTTCCTCACTGCACCCACCCAAAATCCTACAAAATTTCCCTTCTCCCTAAGTCATCGTGGCCCTTGTTTCTTCCTCTGGAATCTTTAAGTCTGTTTCTTTCTTCAGTCACTGTCCTTGTCAAAAATCTCTCTACTTTATTTCCAGACTTCTACCCAGGAAATATTGTTATAACAGATTCAGATTCTGTTCCTTAGGCACAGAGGTAAGAGAAAAATGAACTTTAATTAGAGATTTACTCATCAACCATGTATTGAGTTTTTATTAGGCATAGCATAAACCTGTTAAAATAGCAGGACATAAATATAATTGAACAATAAAGTAGATAACTCATTATGGGAATACTTTCTAAATAATACCTATTTAAGCCATAAATTTTTTTTCAACTAATTCTGTGCTAATCTTCTAAGTAGATTGCTATTTGAATACCCACTTCTGATCACCTTCAACCCTGTCTTAAGCTTAGACTCCCCTGAGACTGCTATTTCCAAGGTTTTAGCTATTTTGGGAGACACTTTCTAGGCTGCCTTCTCCAGCTGTTGTTGTTTTATCTCTATCATTCTCTAGTGGTACCTGCCTGCCCACAAGCCCAAATTGCTACACTTGAAAATCTGTTCACCCTACTTAGTGTAAATTAAAGGGACTGCTTTATCTGACTTTAAAGCCTACTGCATCATAAAAATCTTAGTTAACAGCAGGGTTTGAGGACACCTAGTTAAATTTGCCAAGCACTGCTGGGATTGCTTTGACCTGCTGCCTTCTGTCAGCTCACATGACAAAAGAGGCAAAAAATAGCTGAAAACCTGAGAAACATGTGTAGATCACACAGCTTTAAAAGGCACTCAAAATAAGTCACATACTTTCTCTGTTATTCTATTTCTTCATTTATTCATTTCCGATGTTTCTCCTCACATATCATACAGACAGTGGTTAGCATAGTACCTCCCTCTGTTTATGCTAATGAAAGGGACAGGATTTTTACTCTTTCCCATTGGAGAGGAGATCTATGATCCCCTTGTTCCCTTTTGCCACTCACATGGAAAGGGAATGTGTAATACTGGTGAGAATCATTCAGTTGTCTCTCTAAAGTTAAAGTTGGGCCTTCATTCTCTTCTTTCTCCCACTCTTCATGGTACCAGAGTACCTAAAGATAGACTTGATTAAGCTTCATGTCCTTTTCCAGCCAACAGAGGCAGGTCAAAGTTTTCCAGGCCTACAGATCTACTCTTCCAGAAGAGATTCCCAGGATTCTGGATTTGAACAAAAGTAAAAGTAACAAGCCCGAATTTGTTCACCTCCAAGGTACATTTTATTTTATTTTTTAGTTCTACCAGTTTATTGCTACCAACCCATCTCCCTCCACCCTCATGCATGCATGCTCAGTCGTGAAACCCCATGGACTGCAGCCCACCAGGCTCCTCTGTCCATGGACTTTTCCAGGCAAGAATCCTTCTCCATCCAAGATACATTTTAAATCCAACTTTACAAGTAACGAAGGTCCTATTTTGATAATGGAAAAAAACCCTTCCTGTTATTTGTTCTTTCACTTGGGATGTCAAGGGAGCTAAGTATCACTTCTTTCCTCTAGATTATGAACTAATTTAGGCCTGTGGTCAGGTCAGCAATGGGAGAGAAAGAAACAGAGAGAGAGAGAGAGAGTTTAATGAGTTGAGGTAAAAATCACTTCAAGGAACATTACATCAGCTACATCAACTAATTTTCAACTGGGACTCGATGACGCCAAGTTTTCAAATGTTTATATTTATTTAACATGAGTTTAACTGAAAATAAAATTCCATGACAGGCATTGTGCTAGGTGCCGGAATTTCAAGAGTGAACTCAGGAATACATTCCCTAGTTTTATGAGGCTTTAAAAGGAAGGATACATACATAATATAGAATGAGCTTTATAATCAGCCAGACCAGAAATCAAATTCTGATTACACAAATTATTAACTGGGGTAAACTATATTTGGCTGGCTATTTTCCTTATTAATTGTTGTGAGAGGTAGCTGTGGACATTTTATGAGTATTGTTTCCTTTTATAGAGTCAGAGCGGATAGTAGGAAGTGAACTGGATTAGGAATAAAACTCGAGTGCTAATTCAGGTACAAAAAGAACTTGATTTTTGCCTCAGTGAAGATTATTAATTTTTCTAAAGCTCTCTTTCTGGTCTGCATTTTGGAGAAATTCTCAGTACTGTGGGGAAGATTATAGGAGACTGCAAAGGTAAAGAAACAAACCGTGGTTCATCCAGTTCTGCAGTGAATGCCAGTTCCTCTTCCTTCTCTCCCCTGCCCAGCGTACTCCTTAGTCAGCTCCAATCTTGCCACAGCTAGCATTGGACTCTGGCCCTTTTAAGAGGCAGAGTAGAGCGTAGACATGCAATGCTTACAAACTGTTTTATATGAGTTATCACTGAGGAGAAAATAGAACTGTTCTTCCAGAGGGAAATCTCATGACATCCTCTCCTTAAATTCATATATGTGAGTGTCTGCTCAGTTGCTCAGTCGTGTCCATCTCTTTGCAGTCCCATAAGCTGTGGCCCACCAGGCTCCTCTGTCTATGGAATTTTCCAGGCAAGAATACTAGAGCAGATTGCCATTTCCTAGTCCAGGGGATCTTAGCAACCCAGAGAGCATATAGCTGGCAATGTTTTCACATCTTTAGCTTCTAAGAACAGAAAATAGAAGCTTTGCCTAGATCTTTAAGGTACTTTTCAAAGTGTAACTCATATTTAAACTAAATATACTAAGTTTTACATCACTTTACAGAATGATAGGAATATAATTTTATAACAAACTATTCGATATTCTAAAAAATAACAAAGACATTTCTAATGTACAAGTTGCTGACATTGCTGATATATTTGCAAAATACCAGTGTAGCCAAAGGGAATGTGTCTATGAATATTCCACACAATGTTCGAATACTGAATTTCTTGGATTAAGCAACTCTGAAACATTGTTACTTTCTAGTTTTAGAATCCCCAAATCTTGCCTGTTTTAATACACATTTCTTCATCCCCAATGTGGAGAAAAAATGAATACATTTTGTCTGGAAGTATTATCTTAAGGTATTTCATCAATTACATTATAATGATAGATACTTGTTCGGATTATCCGTAGCACTCTTATAACAGTAGTTATTGAGATTATTTTATATTTCAGAACTTGTTCTAGGGTCTATAATATAACTTAGTCTTCCCAATAGCCCTCAGTTTTGAAGTTGAGGGAATTATCACTTAATGAGTTAAGTTGATTGACCCAAGATCACATGTGTAAAAAATAGAAGAAAGAAAATAAAAATTCTAAATTCCAATTTTTTTATTGCTACCATGTCATGTTGCTAAGGACTTAGAAAGTGGACCCCTGAAGTAATCCACTCCCAAAGGTCAAATTAAATGTAAAAATTAATTCAACAAAACTACACACAGCTTGCAATAGACTCTTCTCTTTCCAGATCTTACTGATCCATTCTAAGAATTTTGTCAGTCCCTACTGTGTGCCAGGAAACAAAGCATGCATGTGAGACACAGGTGAGAGATACCATGTTTGATCTTCAGCACACACCATTCTTGCCCAAATCACTGGCTGAACAGATATGTTCCTGTCATAAATCATGTAGTATTAGTAAAAATATGCAGATGAAATCTTGCTATTTTAAATCACATTTTTGTTAAGTTAGAGGGATACTTTAAGAAAATCTGTTACTTATAATTCAGTAATTCCTTGATCCTCTCTCTTCAGTATCTTTTTCATCTTGTCAAATCAAGCAAAACATTTATTTGCAAACTTTCCAAATCATTGTGGACTCCATTTTATCAGTTTGACTATCTCTTTGTCTCTCTATCTGTTAACCAGCATTATTCATTCATCACCCCTTTATCCATAAGTACATACAACATGTAAATAGACTCTTTTATTTGCATAAGCAAGATCTGAAATAATATAGAAATATTAGTAATTTTTTGAGTAGAAAGATTTTTTTTCCACTTTTTTTAATTTTTATTGTTATGATTATTTTTTTATTTTGGCAATTTTACCCAAAAAAGTGCTCTCCAAAAACTATCGATAGCAGCATTGTGTATGGCCTAAGCATTCCCAGTAGAAAAGATAGATGTGCTTTGAGCCACTGTTTAAAATAGACCTCTCTGCTTTCTATAGAGCAGAGGGCTCTTGCAATTGGGGATGAGATCTCTTCTTTCATGTGTCACTACACCCATCTTGTTGAATTTTTATATACATGCCCTGTAGCCCTGGCTTGGAAGTAAAATACAAACCCCAAACATAATCATTCTCTTATTTGTCTGTGTTGCAGTCTTACAGAGAAACAGTGTTCTTATTAAGGATGGTTTCCACTAAGGATACAAATTTTTGAATCTGATCCATGTTAATGGGTTTTTTGAAAGAATTTCTTATTCTTAGGATTAATTGAAAGAATCTTAGTAGATTCAAAGTGGGGAGGTCAGCAGAGGATTTAGAGGGTTTTGATATCTGGGCTTACTTAGCTTAAGGCAGGTATTTCAAGATGGGAAACTAATTAGGACAGGGAAAAGTTCATGAAATTGAGCAAACTCCAGGAGATAGTGATGGACAGGGAAGCCTGGCATGTGGCAGTTCATGGGGTTGCAAAGAATCAGACAGGGCTTAGGGACTGAACAACAACAGTAAAGTTCATAATATAATAGCTTACCACTGGTGGTCATAGCAAGATGAGAGACTTCAAGTGAGTTTGGCAAATAACTGTTTGCCCAGATGAACACTCTAAAGTCCCAGTAGGAGACTCTTTTTGCCAGGATGAGCAAACCTATTGTTCAGATATGTAAGTTTGTAGGAATTTACTCATGAAACAGGGAAGATAACTACTGTTTTGAAATCTTACATTTGTGGGTATCGTGCCCTCAACAAATGGTGAAGTCTGTTGACAGAGGTGCCCTCAGTTCACAATAGGGTGAGTTAAACTGTGTAGGTGCAGGTGGCCCCAATTCTTATACCTCTCCAATTTTCCTGCTCCCCAATCCAACAAAACCTTTTTTTTTCCTATTGGGAGATTATTCTTTCCTTTGTAACAAATTTCTTACATTCTCTTCCTAGTTTTACTTACTTTCAGTTCAGTTCAGTTCAGTCGCTCAGTCGTGTCCGACTCTCTGCAACCCCATGAACTGCAGCACGCCAGGCCTCTCTGTCCATCGCCAACTCCCAGAATCTACCCAAACCCATGTCCATCGAGTCGGTGATGCCACCCAACCATCTCATCCTCTGTCATACCCTTATCCTCCTGCCCCCAATCCTACCCAGCATTAGGGTCTTTTCCAATGAGTCAACTCTTCGCATGAGGTGGCCAAAGTATTGGAGTTTCAGCTTCAACATCAGACCTTCCAATGAACACCCAGGATTGATCTCCTTTAGGATGGATTGACTGAATCTCCTTGCAGTCCAAGGGACTCTCAAGAGTCTTCTCCATCACCACAGTTCAAAAGCATCAATTCTTTGACGCTCAGCTTTCTTCACCGTCCAACTCTCACATCCATATATGACCACTGGGAAAAACCATAGCCTTGACTAGATGGACTTTTGTTGGCAAAGTAATGTCTCTGCTTTTAAATATGCTATCTAGGTTGGCCATAACCTTCCCTCCAAGGAGTAAGCGTCTTTTAATTTCATGGCTGCAATCACCATCAGCAGTGATTTTGGAGCCCCCCAAAATAGTCTGACACTGTTTCCACTATTTCCCCATCTATTTCCCAAGAAGTGATGGGACCAGATGCCATGATCTTAGTTTTATGAATGTTGAGCTTTAAGCCAACTTTTTCACTCTCCTCTTTCACTTTCATCAAGAGGCTCTTTAGTTCTTCTTCACTTTCTGCCATAAGGGTGGTGTCATCCGCATATCTGAGGTTGTTCATATTTCTCCTGGCAATCTTGATTCCAGCTTGTGTTTCTTCCAACCCAGCGTTTCTCATGATGTACCCTGCATATAAGTTAAATAAGCAGGGTGACAATATACAGCCTTGATGTACTCCTTTTCCTATTTGGAACCAGTCTGTTGTTCCATGTCCAGTTCTAACTGTTGCTTCCTGACCTGCATACAGGTTTCTCAAGAGACAGGTCAAATGATCTGGTATCCCCATCTCTTTCAGAATTTTCCACAGTTTATTGTGATCCACACAGTCAAAGGCTTTGGCATAGTCAATAAAGCAGAAATAGATGTTTTTTCTGGAACTCTCTTGTTTTTTCGATGATCCAGCGGATGTTGGCAATTTGATCTCTGGTTCCTCTGCCTTTTCTAAAACCAGCTTGAACATCTGGAAGTTCACGGTTCATGTATTGCCGAAGCCTGGCTTGGAGAATTTTGAGCATTACTTTACTAGCATGTGAGATGAGAGCAATTGTGCGGTAGTTTGAGCATTCTTTGGCATTGCCTTTTTTGGGGATTGGAACGAAAACTGACCTTTTCCAGTCCTGTGGCCACTGCTGAGTTTTCCAAATTTGCTGGCATATCGAGGGCAGCACTTTCACAGCATCACCTTTGAGGATTTGAAATAGCTCAACTGGAATTCCATCACCTGCACTAGCTTTGTTCGTAGTAATGCTTTCTAAGTAATCTAGCTTTAAGAAATTTTAGATTAATAAAAATCATACTTGCTGCAAATTAACCTCCTAAGTTGAAATTTTGTTTTTTAGAAGAAAGTATAATGTAAAGGTCACCTTCCATTTGTAGTGAATATAAGATTCAGTATTTTCCTTGATAGATTATCATGTTCACACATCTGTAGTGAACAAGATCAATTCACTTCAATTCAGTTCAGTCGTTCAGTCATGTCCAACTCTTTGCAATACCATGGACTGCAGCATACCAGGCCTCCCTGTCCATCACCAACTCCTGGAGCTTGCTCAAACTCATGTCCATTGTGTTGGTGATACCATCCAATCATCTCATCTTCTGTTGTCACCTTTTCCTCCCACCTTCAATCTTTCCCAGCATCAGGGTCTTTTCAAATGAGTCAGTTCTTTGCATCAGGTGACCAAAGTATTGGAATTTCAGCTTCAACATCAGTCCTTCCAATGAATATTCAGGACTGGTTTCCTTTAGGATGGACTGGTTGGATCTCCTTGCTGTCCAAGGGACTCTCAAGAGTCTTCCCCAACACCACAGTTCAAAAGCATCAATTCTTAGGTGCTCAGCTTTCTTTATAGTCCAACTCTTATGTCTATACATGACTACTGGAAAAACCATAGCCTTGACTAGACAGACCTTTGTTGGCAAAGTAATGTCTCTGCTTTTTAATAAGCTGTCTAGGTTGGTTATAACTTTTCTTCCAAGGAGCAAGCATCTTTAAATTGATGGCTGCAGTCACTATCTGCAATGGTTTTGGAGTCCCCCAAAATAAATGGACCACAGCTGTGTCTAACTCAATGAAAATATGAGCCATGCCATGTGCCACCAAACATGGATAGGTCATGGTGGAGAGTTCTGACAAAACGTGGTCCACTGGAGAGGGGAATGGCAAACCACTTCGGTATTCTTGCCTTGAGAATTCCATGAACAGTATGAAAAGGCAAAAAGATAGGACACTGAAAGATGAACTCCCCAGGTCGGTAGGTGCCCAATATGCTAATGGAGATCAGTGGAGAACTAACTCCAGAAAGAATGAGGAGACGGAGCCAAAGCAAAAGCAAAACCCAGTTGAGGATGTGACTGGTGATGGACGTTAAGTCCGATGCTGTAAAGAGCAATATTGCATAGGAACCTGGAATGTTAGATCCATGAATCAAGGCAGATTGGAAGTGGTCAAACAGGAGATGGCAAGAGTGAATGTCGACATTTTAGGAATCAGCAAACTAAAATGGGATGGAATGGGTGAATTTAACTCAAATAACCATTATGTCTACTACTGTGGGCAAGAATCCCTTAGAAGAAATGGAGTAGCCATCATAGTCAAACAAAAGATTTCGAAAGGCAGTACTTGGATGCAATCTCAAAAATGACAGAATGATCTCTGTTCATTTCCAAGGCAAACCATTCAATACCACAGTTATCCAAGTCTGTGCCCCAACCAATAATGCTGAAGAAGCTGAAGTTGAACAGTTCTATGAAGACTTACAAGACCTTCTAGAACTAACAAACAAAAAAGATGTCCTTTTCATTATAGTAGACTGGAATGCAAAAGTAAGAAGTCAAGAAGTACCTGGAATTATGGGCAAATTTGGCCTTGGAGTACAGAACGAAGCAGGGAAAAGGTTAATAGAGTTTTGCCTAGAGAATGCACTGGTTGTAGCAAACACCCTCTTCCAACAACACAAGAGAAGACTCTACACATGGACATCACCAGATGGTCAATACCGAAATCATATTAATATATTCTTTGCAGCCAAAGATGGAGAACCTCTATACAGTCAGCAAAAATAAGACCAGTGTGTGACTGTGGCTCAGATCATGAACGCCTTATTGCCAAATTCAGACTTAAATTGAAGAAAGTGGGGAAAACCAGTAGACCATTCAGAATATGAACTAAATCAAATCCCTTACGACTATACAGTGAAAGTGACAAATAGATTCAAGGGATTAGATCTGATAGAGTGCCTGAAGAGCTATGAATGGAGTGAACAAGATAATATTTAGTAAGACAGATTAATATTTAACATAAAAACAATTTAGATTCACTCTGGACTTCCAAGAAATTCGCTATTTACATGTTTAAGTTTCTTTACTTAATATTGTAACATCATATACATTTCCTGAAGCAAACTTTAAAATAATATTTGGAAATCTAGTAGAGATTGTCAAAGCTACAGCTGCTGGCTTTTATCTATTACTTTACAAACTTGTATGAATTCCTGCTGAAACATTTCATTAACTCCGTTGTGGGCCACGATTTCCAATAGTGTATAAAGATGCTCTCTTTTCTGAGACCAATTTTAATCAGATTTGCAATTGCTAATTCAGAAATGGAATTGAAATTCAGGCAATAACTATAATGATGGATACGTGTCATTATATATCTGTCAAAACCTGTAGAATATATAACACCAAGAGTGAACCCCAGTGTAAGCTATGGACTTTGTAAGTGATAATGCAGTTTTAATGTAGACTTATCAGTGGAAACAAATGCATTACTCTGGTTGGGGTTGGTGAGCAAGATTGTGGGAAGTGAACAAGTGGTATATGGGAAATTTCTGTGCCTTTCCTAACTTTAGATTTTGTGAAACTAAAACTGCTTTAAAATTAAACGTCTGTTAAAAATGCAGGCAATATTATAATTCAAATACTCTGTGGAAAAAAGTAGAAGTATCAGTGAGGAAAAACATTACAGAATACAAGTGTTCTAATGGAAAAGTCACAGGCTAACCTTATCATTATGCTCTGCTATTGAAGTCTATACAACTGTGTAGTATGATATTCTCCTAGTCCAACTCATGACATTTATTTTTGTCTCAGCATTCAGTTTGTGTTAAGAAACCCACAATTGTTCTGACCTCTTTGGGGGTGCACTTTACAGCAGAAATATGTTATGATTGTGGGCAAGGCAGCTGGTGAATGGTGTGTGTGTGTGTGTGTGTTTGTGTGTGTAACTGGGGGTGGGCTTGGAGAGGAGGAAGAGGGGCAGCCAGGAAGAGAGGGAGAGAGATTGATTTTGTGGAGACTTAGAGCGAGTAGACTCAGAATTCAGTTTCATTTCAAATCTGAGCTCTGCTATTTTCAGTCCTGCTTCCTCAAGCAAAATGAGTTAACTTTGCTCAGATTCTCTTCACACGTATACAGTTGTGTTAATATCACTACCTCTCAACGTTGTGATGAGGATTAGGTGATAAAGTGCTTATATTCGATGGAGCACAGTGGGTGTCACAGATCAGCGCCACTCACTGTGTGACCTTTGATAAGTTTCCTAAGTTCTTCTAACTTCTGAAGAACCTCCAGTTGTTCATCTGAAAAGAAGGTCACTGCACAGAGTTAGGTCTGATCCTTTTCAGCTGCAAATGTCATTTTCTTTTCATTGCTAACTAGACCTCAAGGGACGCAATCCTGCGACCTGTTTTCTCATTAATGCCATTTTGTGAACAGGGCTAAATACATTACTAAACCAGAGAAATCAAAATATCATTATTTTATAGGTAGTTTTTTTTCCCCTTTGAAAACCTGGCAGATGTTGGAGTATTAAGATCGTAGAGAAAGCAATTTCCATTACATTTCCTGGGCAATAGTAGAGGGAGAACTTGTGCTGCCCTTGCTCAGATATTTGTGCGGGTGTTGCTGCCCAAACCCTAAAACCACATGTGGCCCAGGACTAGGACTGCCAGACAAAATTCAGTAGTACACTCAGGTAAATTTGAATTTCAGATAAACACGTGATTTTTAGTATAAATATTTTCCAAATATTGCTTGGGACATACACTAAAAATTATTCTTCACTTATCTGAAATTCAGATGTAACTGGAAATTTTATCTTTATTTGCTAAATCAGATGGCCTTATAACAGCAAAACTCACATAGCTATTACTTTAAACTTCTACCAGAAGGAGAAAATTTATAATTACCCTCAGATCTTTCCTCTCCTCTCTATTCCCACAGCCACTTGGTTAAGGGTCTGCTGTGGACTAAGTGTTCGTGTCCCTCTCAGTCTCATGTGTTGAAGCCGTAGCATACAGTGTGATATTTGAAGGTGGTGCCTGTGGGAGGTAATGGGTTTAGTTGAGGTCATGATTTGGATTCTTCATGAGAGATTAATGTCCTTACAAGAAGAGATTCTCTCTCCTTCATCTGAAGGTACAGTGAAAAGGCCACCCTCTCTAGACAGGAAAAAGGTTCTCCCCAGGGACCAAATACTCTGAATGTCCAGCCTTAGCTACTGTGAGGAATAAATGTCTGTTGTTTCAGCCTTCCAGTTACAGTATTTTGTAAGCAACCCCAAGGTTCATTGTATTATTTCTAGGGCTAAAATGCTCAACAGTTTCCTAATCTCCTTACTTTCATTGATTCCATTTGATTTGATGGAACTTTCAAATAAAAATACAATCAGGATGAATTTTATCTAACCTGTATAAAATCATACAACTAAGGTGCTTAATATCCTTTAATCCTTTCTCCTCTTCTTCCAAATTCATTACTGTGGCATAAATGTTGTAAATGATTATGGGAGGCCATCTTGTTTCAGAGGTTTACGAGGTAGTCTTTGAAGTGACAGCATTTTTATCCAGGGTCTGCCTGTGTTCATAACTGTGACATCTGCATTAAACTTTCTGTGCCTTAGTTTCCTCATTTGTAAAATGAAACATAATACTACAAACATATTTGTCTGTTGTGGTGATTGAATGGATGGAATATATTGGTACGTTGAAAATAGTGAGCAAGAACTTGGCACAGAGTAAAGTCTTAAGAAATATTAGCTGTAATATGTTTCATATTTTAATAATATAATGTAATGTCATTTCCATAATGACCTGGCCCCTTCATCCTCTCGTACTGTGTGACTGTACGTTAAAAGTTTCTCTATCTTCTTATGTCTTCATTCCTGGAGAAGTGTCCTTCTGTTATGCCTCTCATTCTTTGCAAATACTGTTTTCTCTGCTTGGCATGTCTTTTTCCTAGAACTCACTTTTCTAGGCAGCTCAAATATATTTTCTCTAGGAAATCTGTCCTTGACTTTCCATGAATATTAGTTCCTGTCTAAATTGACATTGCCTTAAATGTCTTGTTAACCTCTAAACTTATATGTGAGATAACTTATTTATTAAGTGCTTCCTCTGAAACATTCATTTCAGCAAATCATCAGCAGAGTAGAAGATCCTTTGTCATTTGAGTCCTTTAGAGGCAGCACCTGAATTCAGGGATTTGGATGCACTGTGATTATGCAGACAGTGCTTTTTTGCAGCCTCAGAAGGATGAGGAAAGCAGGGTAGAGAAGAAATGGATGAGAACTGACATGGTCTTACCTGGAGTCTTGCTTTGGTCTGGTAGTGAAGGATAGTCTGAAACATAGTTTGCACTGGTGTTGTCCCATCTGGAGGCAGGAAGCTTGCTTAACCTGCCATAAGGCATCTAACTCCCCTACTTGGTCAAGGACAGTTTTCCCAAGAGGGTTACAAACTTAAGCATAACTTGCAGGTCATCTGGAGGATGAGTGCACTTGTCTTAAAAAGAGTATCAGCACAAGCCCCAGATGTCTGCTGGTGTCTTTTAACTGGAGAAGACTTATGGCCCTTCAAGTTAATACCTTTGTTTTTCTGCAGAATAACAAATAATGTAGTGACTTGTCCATATCCAATTGTAAATTAATACCTGTAATTAAAATGTAGGACTTCTACTTTTTAAGCAGGAGCTCTTTCCATAACAGAGAAGATCATTTACTCCTTTGTCTTTTCTAGTATTGAGTAGGACTGCATACCCACTTATTCACTGCTGTGACTTCACTGAGTTTCTGGGTTCCCAAGACATGCTCACTGACCTATTTGGAAAGGACAGCCTATGACCATGGCAAAGAAACTCAGCTCCCTGATTTAAATGAGAGTCAAATTCACAGTGCACATGAAGGGTAGTTTTAACTTATTATTCTAAGGTTAACACCAACCAGGTTAATGAGGTCAGAATTGCATTTGTTGGGTCAGAGTATGAAGTGGTGTTTAGATGAAAAGAAAATTGTTAAAACTGACAAAGAGAGCTAATGATAATGGTGTGCTTAATGGTGTGATGGAGGAGAGAGACAGCTGGAACACTCTCTTAATGGAAGTTCAAATAATTTTTGCTGAACTTTCTCCTAACTCTTTTGCTCTTGCATTATGTATGATTTATCCCACTAAAACTCTGAGCATAGTGGATAAGCCTGGATTTTGAGATATGCCTTCAAACACTCTTTAATCTATTTTGAGGTTTTGTTATGCATAAGATCCTTTTCTTCTTGAAAGCAAACATAGGTAATACTTATCAGAATATACAGATGGAATGATATTAGTGAAAGATAATAGTGGAAAAGACAAATCCTAATTCTTAGGCAAATTGTTAGATTCACTGAAATAAAAAGAAAAATCACATTCATAAATCATTGCAAGAGCAGGAGAAAATATACAAATTGAAGCAATATAATATTCTGTAGAACTTAATTTGTCATATTATAGCTCTCTCTTTCATAAAATAGCACTACCTATTGCTTTTCTCATGCACCACCAGCTCACTCCCATAAATTTATTCTTCAAAATGTTTGCCTTTCAGGAAACCAAACTTCCAATGGTATTTAAATATTTCAGAATCAGAGGAAGCTGAAATCCTGGCTATGCCACACTGCAGCTTTCTCTAGCTCTCAATTCCCCCTTTTATACATACATAGATAAAATCTGCAACTCTGTATTGTAATAAGGACTGAGTGGGTTTGTTCATGTACTACTCTTAGTACATGGCAAAGTTTTATTATTTTGAAGTCAATACTTATTAGTATTGATTTAATTATAAAATGTAAACTAATACTAGTGTTAATAAAAATGATTAAATTCTGCTTTAATCTTGGAGAAGGAAAAACTGTCTATTTTTGACGGAAAACTAAAAACAATGAGAAAAAAAGATTACATTACACTTTTAAAAGGAGCCTTTAGTTGACAAAAATTAGCAGAAATAAAGTTAAAACAAACAAGGAAATAGCAAAACACAAACTATAAAAAATGACTGTTGTCAAGGACTACCTCTAGCCACGTGCATCACTTCCTTTTACTCTATGCTTCTTCCTACCGCCCACGTGCTTCTCTCTTCCCTCTTCTGTGTGCCCAGAACAGTCCTAGACATTATATGCTTCTTTTTCTTAAAGCGACTTGTGTCTACTCTTTTCTCACCCATAATTCTCACCTGGATAATCCCTTCCCCCTGAATAAGCTAAATTGGGAGCTGCTTTATAAGTAATATACCCTTTGCCCTTGACTCAAAAAGTTTCCAAAGTTTGGACAGTCTATGCTAGATCTCCTAATTATCAGTGACTGTATGTCTTTCATCTGGTTCTGACCCATTCTTGCATAGAAAGAGAAAATAGTTGCAGGAAAAGGGCGACAAACCTTCAGTACTTCTCCTGGAAGCCATGAGAATCCATGAAATGGAATTTCCTCAAATGAAAACTTAGATCCAAGTAACTCCCATGTTGGGTTCTAACGACTGCTTCCTTGATCTTGGTTGCTCATCTGCATCTTCCTGTTTCATGCAGTAACATACATTAGGGGTTCAGCTTAAACACTGGTTAAATAGCACTTGTATCCACTTCATTATAATTTTTTCATTTTTCAGTTGATCTCTCCATATTATTTCTGCATTTATATTCATATTCTAGAATGAGTGTTTCTTGAAATAATCATGTACTGACTTTTTCTGCAAGATCTAACATATAATATTCACCTAATCATGTGGAATTTTGGTTGCCTAAATATCAAAGATGGCAGAAATGAATAACCTAGCCTCCCAAACATAATTGATATCAACCTGTCAAATTTCCTATAAGATGCTTATAAAGAGTAGAGAGGAAAATAGCATTTACTAACCAACTATTTGGTAAATATTGTTAGGAAAATAAAATAGTATTTTAATGTATAGAAAACTTCGTGAGGATATATTTTTCTTTATAATTTCCAGATCTAAAAAAATGTTCACAGAGATTAATTTGTTTGATTATATAAAACAAATGTTTATTGAGTTCCTATGATGTGCCATTTTTTATTCTGGTTGATGGGGATATACCAGAGAACTAAACAGAGGAAGCCATCTTAATTCTTCAGAGTTTATAGTATAGTGGGGAGAGGTACAATAAACATGATCTTCACATATATATTTATTTCTTGTAGTGTGTGAAGGTGATATATGCTAAGAAAAGCAAAAGAAAACTTAGAGCAGCATAACTAAGGGAGTGAGATGGGACCAGGTTGCAGTATTAACTGTGATGGTTAGAGGAGACCTCAGTGAAAATATGAGATGTAAGCAGACACTTGAAGAAGGTGTGGGAACAAGCCCTATGTTTGTTTGGGGCAGAGTGTTACAGACAGAGTCCCTTAGGGAAGAATATGCTCACACATTTGGGGAGATGTAAGAAAGGGGAAGGATTTTGAGAATAGACTGTGGAGTGAGGGCAAGGATAGAGGTGTAGACAGTGACTAGATATCAGGTAAATTATCTGTGTAACATGTGTGTGCTCTTGTACTTGACTTGGCTACACATTTTTCTGGAGGAGCTAAGAGTAGAGTCAATTTCCAGGGGCCTCATGGGCTCTAGTATGGAGAATTGGTGGTCTGAGAAGGGGGGAAATGTGTGGAAACTGGGGAAATAGGAAAGTGGTCATTGTACTGAGGCCAAGGGCACATGGAAAAGACAGAATGTCAACAGCAAGGACACAGGGAAAAACAGAAAATCTAGGGACGTAAGTAGCAGTAAGGCCGTTTAAAACGGGACAACAAAACCCACAGTGATGGATTAGCACCCAAGTACACACAACTAGTAAGTGGAAAAACTGGGGCTGAAGCCTAGAAATTCTAACCCCAAATGTATTGCTCTCTCCACTTGGTACTGTTACTTCCACAGAGAACCATGTGCTTAGAGTGGAGAATTTGCAGAGCAGTTTTGGCTGTGTCCCTGGGAACAAGCCAAGGAGTAATGTATGGCATAGACCAATGGCAGCTGCTAATTTTAGTTTCAGTTCCAGATACGGAGAGAGCTGAGAGAATGATGTAGTTTCACTTGCAGGGCACAGTAATGCTTTGCACTTCTCAGAAGTTATTTTCAGCTAAGACTGTCAAAGGTCTCTGTAGAGATGAATCATCTCCTACTTGATAACTGAGGAGCCAAAGGCAAAGGGTTCAGAATTAGTCAAGCCACCCCTCGAACTACCCAGATGGCCTTGGTCTCTGATGAGTGGTTCATGGTTGCTTTCTTCTATAAATAAGTACACGCACACAAAACACAAAAGCCTCCATAGACCAAAGGTGACCCAGGGAACCTGTGATTAACTTTTCTAGGGCTGGAAAAAGAAAATGGAAAAAGCTCAGTAACAATGTAAATTTTTACTGACATGAAGTTGTTGAAAAGCGCCCATGACTCATGCCAGCAGACTGAGTTCTGCATTGGTTCAGAAAGACTATGACCTTAGGTTTTTCCCTTCCCTGTAAAATGCAGTGTCTGGATTGGACCACTGGAGAGGCCCTTTTCAGCTTTAATAGCTTGTGTTCTTTGTTTGGGATCTCTACTATTATATCAGCAACTAAGCTCTGGAGCAGATGAGCTCAAAGTCAAGGGAGCATCAAATGGCAAGAGAGTAGTGCTCCTCATATTTAATATTGTCAAGAGGAAGATTCATTGTCGGATTCCGTGTGGTGGGATAGGATCCTTGGAGTCTGCATACCTAACAAACTCCCCTTTGGTAACAGGGCTGCTCATTCCTAGTTCATACTTCGCACACTAAGAGTAGAAGAGGTTTAGAGTTCAATATGTTTCCAGGGAAATTCATTCAAAGAAGAAAACAGAGGATGAGGAAGAGGATAGAAGAAGTGGTGACTCTATTAACGCAAAATCGTAGCAGTAACAAGTCCGTTAACAGTCAGGACCTATAGATTAAAAATAAAACAAACTATATTTTGATAAAGGTATACTTCCAAATAAAAACATCTATGGAATTTAGTTAAGTGAATTATGAATGTCTTCATGGCTGCTTATGAGGAGAATCACATATGGTTCTCCTTTAATCAGCACAGCTTCCTTTGAGAAATAAGAGAGAGATTTTACAGGCTTCCCACACTGGACACATGAAGGCACTGTGGGTCAGAGGTTTTCTTTCATAAGTGGCCTAGAGTTGCGTTGTCAGTGAGCAATGTATTGAAACTTCCACCGGATCCCTAATTCCTGGTAGAGGACTCTTTGTATTACATCATATGTTCCTCAAACTAAGTCATTTCCTCTATGACCTACATTTTTTTCCCTTTTTTTTTTCTTTGCTTTAATAGAATATTATATTGCTACAATGAAATGCAAATCATTTTTATTTAAGTAATAACCATGGTGATTCTGAAGCTCTTTGTGTGGGCATCCTTCATTTGTCTTTCATTATAATTTCAGTAATGAGCATGAAAGGATCTGGACAAGAATTTGTGTGGAAATACCATCATAAGATCAAGCAGTGACTCATTTCACCAGCCATCTTTATTTCCCCCATTCTTGCTCCCTGGGTCATTGACGCTGTCACAACTAACCAAGTTACAATCCTTGCTTCATATGTTCCCTCTTGCATGAGTCCCAGTAATACTAATTAGAGCTTAAAATAAGTACATATCCTAGAATGAATGGTCTGCCCTTTATTCACCAGACTGAAGTGTGATTCAGGATTCTCAATTTCTTCATCACCATTCTTATTCTGCACATCCTGTTTGTTCTCTGCAATGCTTTATCGACTCCTGTCAGGTTGAAAAGAAGCAGACAAGACAAGAAGCCAACCAGGAGCTGGAAAGCATGTGCTGTGTGAATGCCACATGGCTCTGGAGAAGCAGTGGGCATTGCTTCCTCCCTTCTCTCAGCAGATTGTACACACACATGAGGTCACATACTGACTTATAATAAAATCACTCTCGTACTCTTAATTTAGGAGAGCACTGGGAGGAAAAATCATTCTATTGGCCATTTCCAGGTAGCCTGGTTACCAATTCCAAGTCAGTTTGATTCCAGGTGAATGATTTTTGGTTATTAAAACCGATAATTATTACAAGTCACAGGAAGATGGTTGGTAGTTCTCAATGTATTGATATATTATTGCAGCCAACCTTTAACAACAATAGTAACAGCAAAGGGTAATAATAGTAGCTAACATTTGTTGAGTTCTTACAACATCCAGTTGTATAGTTAAAATTATAATGTCTGTTAGTCTTCCCAGTGAAATTGTGAATCAACTATTATCATTCTTCTTCATCATATTATGATTGTCTATTGTTGAAAAATACATAGACTCAGGAAGATAAAGTAACTTATCAAAAGTTAGTGCTTGATTTGGTATGAAGCCCGGGTTGAAATCAGCTCTGGAAATCATTCTCTTAACTTCTGTATTTGGAATCTGTTGGCTTAAGCTTAGCATTGTTCATTCTGTTAAACATTTTTTCATTGGCATAATGAATGCCATAATAAACATTCATTACAACTGCTCCCTGAGTGCAGAGGCCCTGACTGTCCTATCCCCTGTAGTGGCATCAGGATTTAGAATGGTGCCTCCCACATGGAAAGGACTTAATGTCTATTTGGAGAGAGAGGGAAAGAGAGAAAGAAAGAGAAAGAGAGGAGGAGGAAAGATAAAGTGAAGGAACAGAGCAAGGAAGGAAATAAGACAGCAGGTGAACCGATGAAGGGCAAGTTAAATTGTATTTTGTTTGTTTGTTTTTTACTTTGTCTTTGTTTTTTTCATCTAAACATCCCAGGAAGCCACTAAAGGGAGGGAAGAAAGAGGAAGCGATAATGATAATGTTTAAGAAAAATCGAAAGTAATCTGATGGTACTCTAGGCACAGCCTTTTGCAACATTAGGTTTAATGCAAAATAACATTCAATAAAACATTTATTTAAAATTTTTCATCTTAATTGGGAGGATATTTCAGAACATTTTATGTGTGTATTAAGTTATATATCAAGGTATTTTGATTAACTGATTTTTTAGAGTATATAAATGAATTTATATCCTCAGTAGTTGCACTCCTCCTTTTAAATACATAATTAGAATGAGAACTAAATAAAACTACCATAAAAGTAGTTTATACATATGCCATTAAAATACTTTTATCATCTGACTTAGTAGCTTCTACAAAAGCCTTTTATTTTTACTTGGTTTCTCTCTCTTTTTTTTTTTTTGTAAATGCTTCTAGTATCAATGTAAAAGACAATGAAGGAAATACACTAAATATAGCATTTGACTGTGCATGTTGTATTTCAGTAAGTTATAATTACTTCTCACCTTTCTGTTCCTATTTCCCCTCATCTCTGAAATTCCAAGAACCTATCTAGGAAAGAAGTAGTAGATTTTCCATCATCCAAAGCAAAGAGCAGTGGGCTTGCTAAAATGATCCAAGAACTTGGAGAAGGAAAAGGGATAAAGAATGAACACTTATGTATAAAACCTTTCTCTTCCTCACACTGCTAAAATGTAATCTTTTATGTTGGTAAATTCACCAAAGAGGGTGATAATATCTTAGCTTCTCTCCATCTGGGAATGGATATCCAGCTGTGTTTTCATGACAGACTTTGATCAGAGCAAACATTTCACTTGCCCTAAAGGTTTAGATGTAATGGAATTTGATCTATATCAATTTTTCATAATGTATTCAATATTGAATTTTAATCTCTCCCTCATAAAAACATTGGGATGTACCCCACCCTCTCTGGCATCCTTCTGGGCCACTGTTTTGACATGTTTGTACATGTCAGGATAGTACATGTGAGGATAGACACACCATGTTTTCATTAGTACGGATCTCACCTCTGTTTTGATCCCCAACCAAGTGAAAGTTGTCAACAATTGCCATATAACTAAATGTTTATAGACCTCCCCAAACTAGGTGTATTAGATTATAATTTTGAGTTACAAGTCATATACAAAGTCAGGATAATTCATAATAACAAATGAAGCACTAGATTTAACTGATGAGTTTGAGTTTAGAAGATGCCTGCTAACTCAGGACAGAGTGCAAGAGTTTGCATTTCAGTTAAACTTAATCTTTCACTGTTCAACAATTTCATTGTTTCGTGTGCTGAGAACCCAGCAGGGAACACAAAAGAAAACCTGCCTGCATGGAGCTCATGTTAATAGTATATACTATATAAACATAACAATATATGAACTTTAAGCATATTTACTTATATATTTAAATAATTATATATACTTATGTATAATGACACAATTATATATGTACTTTTATACTTATAAGTATAGCGTATATGTATGTATTATGTGTATTGTGTGTATATGGGCATCCCAGGTGGTGCTAGTAGTATAGAACGCAGCTGCCAATGCAAGAGACATAGGAAACATGGGTTCGGTCCCTGGGTTGTTAAGATCCCCTGGAGAAGAACATGGCAACCCACTCCAGTATTCTTGCCTGGAGAATTCCACAGACAGAAGAGCCTAGCAGATTACAATCCATGGGGTCACAAAGAGTCAGACATGATTGAAGTGACTTAGCACAAACACCACACACGCATACATAATATATATAATCAGTAGAGAAAATTTAGCACTCACAGATGCATACAAACACACAAATTCCTTCATCTGAAAATCTCATTTGTCTCTTCAGAGGAGCTTTGAAAAATTCTTAGCAGCAGAAATTCAGATTACAAAACTAATTCTATAATTCTTTTTTTCTTCTCATTTGTCAGTGAGCCAAAAGAGCATTAAGGTTGTGGGGAAGGGAATGGAAAGGAAGATATGATGAAATGCCAACTGAACATCATTTGAGACAAACTTACTGGGGTGCTTTGTTAGTTTTCTTTGTTGCTGCTGTTACAGATTGCCACAGATTTCGTGATTTGAAGCAAGAGACATCTACTCTCTTACAGTACTAAAATCAAAGCGTTTGCAAGGCTGTGTC
The DNA here is from genome assembly GCF_054371585.1 of Giraffa tippelskirchi. Lineage (NCBI taxonomy): Eukaryota > Metazoa > Chordata > Mammalia > Artiodactyla > Giraffidae > Giraffa > Giraffa tippelskirchi. The sequence goes on along the minus strand of NC_137283.1, from coordinate 18,977,249 downwards.
CTTCTGGAGACTCATTCTTCTTGCAAACTGGACTGTAGTACCATGGAAAACGGAAATGGAAAAACTGGCTAAAGGATCTATTTGAAGATCCACTAACAACAAGCAACCCATAAAACACTCCCCTTCCCACCAGACCTGAAGCTCCATCCTCCATATAGATCCTAAAGCTGTTGACAGCATCTGTAAGAGAGACTACAATAGCAGACTGATTGGAGAAGTCTTCTTGTCACTCTTTTCTAGTGACACCAGAGAAAGTGTGGGGCACATGCCGTTACTTGATCCAGGGAGTGCTTTCCAGTCCCCTTATAGCATGGGGATCCTAACATAGTGAACTCTCAACAGAGATGCCCCCTACAGGCCCAAGACTTCCTGCATGCACTGGGAGATGCCAGTGGAGACATACAGAACTGGCAGGAGTGACTTAGCCATGCAGAGTGTCAAACTCACAAGGTCTTTTTTTTTCACATTGGGACTGAAACTGTCCTCTTCCACCCATAACAAAGATACTGGGGCAGCTGTAGAGAGAAAAACATTTATAGAGGGATCCAACCACAAATGGACATCTGGCTAGGGAACTTCTTCTCTTTGCTAACTTTTCTTCTGTCGGGGGACATCTAGTTGTCCCACCTGAATAAATCTCTTAGCTTCCTCCTTAGGAAACACTCACAAGAGCCAGTAGAAGTCCCGGGGGTGTAAGACTAAACTAATACCACAAAGGATCTGAAAATCAGAATAATAAGGAACCCACCCTACAAAACACACTAGGAGCAGCACGTTACATATAAAAAAAGGGGGTTACCTGTTCAGATGAAAGATTTAAGTAGAGTCTTGACTCTGCCACACAATAGGAAACATCTCCAAGATTCAACTGAATATCATCCATCCTATCAGGAACCAAGAAAAGGACAATTTGAGTGAGAAAAGGCAATCAACTGACAGGCATCAAACTGAAATGAATCAGACGTTCAAATTACTTGATGAGGATTTTAAAGCAACAGTCATAAAAATACTCAACAATCAGTAACAATTCTCTGGAAACTGATAAAAAAAATACAAAATTTCACCAAAAACATTAAAGTTCTTTTAAAAGAAACAAAAGTAGATTATAGAAAGGAAAATGTTGTATCAGAAATGAAAAACTCACTGAGTAGATGCAGTAGTGGACTGAATAAAACAGAGGAATCAGTTAACCTGAAGACAAATCAATATTATTCACCCAATTAAAAAGCAAACAAACAACCCATTTTAAAAATGGGCAGAACTGATACACATTTTTACAAAAAGGAAATGTAGATGGCCAACAGGGACAGGAAAAGATGCTCAATCTCTTTATTCATCAGTTCAGGTCAGTTCAGTCGCTCTGTCCTGTCTGACTCTTTGCGACCCCATGAACCACAGCATGCCAGACCTCCCTGTCCATCACCAACTCCCGGAGTCCATCCAAACCCATGCCCATTGAGTCAGTGATGCCATCCAACCATCTCATCCTCTGTCGTCCCCTTCTCCTCTTGCCGTCAATCTTTCCCAGCATTGGGGTCTTTTCAAATGAGTCAGCTCTTCGCTTCAGGTGGCCAAAGTATTGGAGTTTCAGCTTCATCATCAGTCCTTCCAATGAACACCCAGGACTTATCTCCTTTAGGAAGGACTAATTGGATCTCCTTGCAGTTCAAGGGACTCTCAAGAGTCTTCTCCAATAGCACAGTTCAAAAGCATCAATTCTTCAGTACTCAGCTTTCTTTTTAGTCCAACTCTCACATCCATACATGACCACTTCAAAACCCATAGCCTTGACTAGACGGGCCTTTGTTGACAAAGTAATGTCTCTGCTTTTCAATATGCTGTCTAGGTTAGTCACAACTTTCTTTCCAAGGAGTAAGCGTCTTTTAATTTCATGGCTGCAATCACCATCTGCAGTGATTTTGGAGCCCAAAAAAATAAAGTCTGACACTGTTTCCACTGTTTCTCCATCTATTTCCCATGAAGTGATGGGACCAGATGCCATGATCTTAGTTTTCTGAATGTTGAGCTTTAAGCCAACTTTTTCACCGTCCTCTTTCACTTTCATCAAGAGGCTCTTTAGTTCTTCTTCACTTTCTGCCATAAGGATGGTGTCATCTGCATATCTGAGGTTCTTGATATTTCTCCTGGCAATCTTGATTCCAGCTTGTGTTTCTTCCAGCCAGCATTTCTCATGATGTACTCTGCATATAAGTTAAATAAGCAGAGTGACAATATACAGCCTTGACGTACTCCTTTTCCTATTTGGAACCAGTCTGTTGTTCCATGTCCAGTTCTCACTGTTGCTTCCTAACCTGCATACAGGTTTCTCAAGAGACAGGTCAAATGGTCTGGTATTCCCATCTCTTTCAGAATTTTCCACAGTTTATTGTGATCCACACAGTCAAAGGCTTTGGCATAGTTAATAAAGCAGAAAGAGATGTTTTTCTGGAACTCTCTTGCTGTTTTGATGATCCACCAATGTTGACAATTTGATCTCTGGTTCCTCTGCCTTTTCTAAAACCAGCTTGAACATCTGGAAGTTCATGGTTCACGTATTGCTGAAGCCTGGCTTTTAACCATTACTTTACTAGTGTGTGAAGTTGTGCGGTAGTTTGAGCATTTTTTGGCATTGCCTTTCTTTGGAATGAATTTGGAATCTTTCTTTCAATTGGAATGAAAACTGACCTTTTCCAGTCCTGTGGCCATTGTTGAGTTTTCCAAATTGTCTGACATATCGATTGCAGCACTTTCACAGCATCACCTTTGAGGATTTGAAATAGCTCAACTGGAATTTCATCACCTCCACTAGCCTTGTTCCTAGTAATGCTTCCTAAGGACCACTTGATTTCACATTCCAGGATGTCTGGCTCTAGGTGAATGATCACACCATCATGATTATCTGGGTCGTGAAGATCTTTTTTGTAAAGTTCTTCTGTGTATTCTTGCCACCTCTTCTTAATATCTTGTGCTTCTGTTAGGTCCCTACCATTTCTGTTCTTTATTGTGCCCATCTTTGCATGAAATGTTCCCTTGGTACCTCTAATTTTCTTGAAGAATTCTCTAGTCTTTCCCATTCTATTGTTTTCCTATGTTTCTTTGCATTGATTGCTGAGGAAGGCTTTCTTTTCTCTCCTTGCTATTCTTTGAAATTCTGCATTAAAATGGGTATATCTTTCCTTGTCTCCTTTGCTTTTCCCTTCCCTTCTTTTCACAGCTATTTGTAAGGCCTCCTCAGACAGTCATTTTGCTATTTTGCATTTCTTTTGCTTGGAGATGGTCTTGAATCCTGTCTCCTGTACAGTGTCACGAACCTCCATCCCTAGTTCATCAGGCATTCTGTCTATCAGATCTAGTCCCTTTAATCTATTTCTCACTTCCACTGTATGGTCATAAGGGATTTGCTATGACCCATGCGTTCTCTTGACAAAACTCTATTAGCCTTTGCCCTGCTTCATTCTGTACTCCAAGGCCAAATTTGCCTATTACTCCAGGTGTTTCTTGACTTTCTACTTTTGCATTCCAGTCCCCTATAATGAAAAGGACATCTTTTTTGGGTGTTAGTTCTAGAAGGTCTTGTAAGTCTTCATAGAACTGTTCAACTTCAGCTTCTTCAGCGTTACTGGTCAGGACACAGAGTTGGATTACCGTGATATTGAATGGTTTGCCTTGGAAACGAACAGATATCATTCTCTCATTTTTAAGATTGCATCCAAGTACTGCATTTCGGACTCTTTTGTTGACTATGATGGCTACTCCATTTCTTCTAAGGGATTCCTGCCCACAGTAATAGATATAATGGTCATCTGAGTTAAATTCACCCATTCCAGTCCATCTTAGTTTGCTGATTCCTAGAATGTTGACATTCACTCTTGCCATCTCCTGTTTGACTACTTCCAATCTGCCTTGATTCATGGACCTAACATTCCAGATTCCTATGCAATATTGCTCTTTACAGCATCGAACCTTGCTTCTATCACCAGTCCCATCCACAACTGGGTGTTGTTTTTGCTTTGGCTCCATCCTTTCATTCTTTCTGGAGTTATTTCTCCACTGATCTCCATTAGCATATTGGGCACCTACCGACCTGGGGAGTTCATCTTTCAGTGTCCTATCTTTTTGTCTTTTCATACTGTTCATGGGGTTCTCAAGGCAAGAATACTGAAGTGGTTTGCCATTCCTTTCTCAGTGGACCACATTCTGTCAGACCTCTCCACCATGACCCGTCCGTCTTGGGTGGCCCCGCACGGCATGGCTTAGTTTCATTGAGTTAGACAAGGCTGTGGTCTGTGTGATCAGATTGTCTAGTTGTCTATGATTGTGGTTTCAGTTGTCTGCCCTCTGATGCCCTCTCTCAGTGTCTACCGTCTTACTTGGGTTTCTCTTACCTTGGACATGGGGTATCTCTTCATGGCTGCTCCTGACTTTGGGCGTGGGGTAGCTCCTCTCAGCCACCACCCCTGACCTTGAACTTCCCTGGCGGCTTAGATGGTAAAGCGTCTGCTTACAATGTGGGAGACTCGGGTTTGATACCTGGGTCAGGAAGATCCTCTAGAGAAGGAAATGGCAACCCACTCCAGTACTCTTGCCTGGAAAAATCCCGTGGATGGAGGAGCCTGGTTGGCTACAGTCCATGGGGTCGCAAAGAGTCGGACACGACTGAGCGACTTAACTTTTATGACTTTAGTCATCAGGGAAATGCAAATTAAAACCACAATAAACTATTATCCTGCTACCTGTCAAATTGGCTATCATCAAAAAGACCACAAATAACAAATGTTGCCAGAGATGTGAAGAAAAGGGTACCCTCAAACATCGGTTGGTGGGAGTGTAAATTGCTGTAGCCACTGTATAAAACGGTATGTAGGTTTTTCAAAAATCTACAAGTAGAACTGCCGTATGACCCAGCAATTCTACTACCGGGCATATATCTGATAAATACAAAAAAAACAATAATTTGAAAAGATATATGTATTCCAATATTCATAGCATCATCATTTATAATTGCCAAGATATGGAATCATCATAAATGTCCATCACAGATGAATGGATAAAAAGATGTGGTGTGTGCATATATACACAATGCATATACATACAATATATAAATACAGTGGAGGACTACTCAACCATTAAAAAAAAATGAAATTTTGCCACTTACAGCAACATGGGTGACCTTAGGCAGTATTATACTAAGTGAAATAAGTTAGACAGTGAAAAACAAATACTGTATAATATCACTTATGTGTGGAATCTAAAAAATACAATAAACTAGTGAATATAACAAAAAGAAAGCAGACTTAGAGATGGAACAAACCAGTGGTTACTAGTAGGGAAGGGGAGGGGCAATATAATAGTAAGGAATTAAGAAGTGCAAACTATTATATAAAATAAGCTACAAGGATATATTGTACAACATGGGGAATATAGCTAGTATTTTATAATAGCTACAGATGGAATATAACCTTTAAAAATTATGAATCATTATACTATACACCTGTAACATATTATACATCAACTATACTTCAGTATTTTTTAAATAAAAACATTAAATAGATATAAATAAGCAGAAACAGAGGAAGAGGAAGAAAAAGAAAATATGGAAAAGGAGAAGAATCAATATAATTCACCATGTCAATACACTGAAGAAGAAAAATTATACAATCTTATTAGTTGACACAGAAAAATTATTTGACAAAATTCAACACCCATACATGTTAAAGACTCCTAGAAAGTTAGAAATAGAGAGAAATTATTTCAATTTTATTAAGAGCAGCTATAAAACACTAATGTTTTACTTAATGGTAAAAGACTGCTTTCCCTAAGACAGGGAACAAGGCAATGATGTCCTTTCTTACTCCTCATATTCACTATAGTGCTGGAGGTTCTAGACACTGCAGAGAATCATACAGATCAAAAAAGGAAATATAAACATATCCATTTCCAGACTCTGCAACCCCTTGGACTGTAATCCACCAGGCTCCTCTGTCCATGGAATTCTCCAGGCAAGAATACTGGAGTGGGCTGCCATTTCCTTCTCCAGGGGATCTTCCTGACCCAGGGATTGAACCAGGTCTCTTATGTCTCCTGCACCGGCACTCGGGTTCTTTACCACTAACACCACCTGGGAAGTCCCATGTAGAAATATAACCTACAAAAAAAAAAAAAAACTCAGGATTAATAAGTAAGCTCAGGAAGGTTTTAGGACACTACATCAATACATAAAAGTCAATAATATTTCTATCAATAAACATGAAGAAACCAAATTAAAAAATGCAATACTATCTACATTCATCCCAAGCATAAGGAAATGTTAGGTTTACCTCAAAACATGTACAGGTTCTGCATGCTGATTACTAAAAAACATTGCCAATAGAAATCAAAGAAGGCCTAAATAAATGGAGAGACATTCTCTGTTCAAGAATGGGAATTCAATATGGTTAAAATGCCAGTTATCCCAAAGTTTATCTGTAGGCTTAATGCAATTTCAACATTTTTTTAAATGGGAATAGACAAGCTTGTTTTGCAATGTAAATGAAAAGGTACAAGTCCTAGAATAGCTAAGACAATCTTAACAAAGAAGAAGAAAGCGCAAAGACTCACTCTATATTTATTGCTATTTTTCAAAAACTGGGGTATTGGCAGAGGGAATGATGGATAGATCAATAGGACAGAATAGAGAATCCAAAAATAGTGCCACATAAATATGCCCAAGTGACTTTTGACAGATCAGTGAAGGACGGGTAGCCTTTAAAACAAATAGCGTCTGTATAATTGGACATTCATAGAAAATATAATAAAACTCAACCTGAATGTTACCCCTTAGACAAAAGTCAGCAAAAAATGGTGGTGCACCTAAAGGTAAAACAAGCAGTATAAAATCATTTAGAAAAAAAAGAAATTGGAGAAAATACTTAGGATTTAGATCTAAGCAGAGAGTTCTAGGGGCTTCCCTTGTAGCTCAGCTGGTGAAGAATCAGCCTACAATGCAGGAGACCTAGGTTCAATCCCTGGGTTGGGAAGATCCCCTGGAGAAGCGAAAGGCTACCCACTCCAGTATTCTGGCCTAGAGAATTCCATGGACTGTATAGTTCATGGGGTCGCAAAGAATCAAACATGACAGAGCAAATTTCACTTCACTTCAGAGAGTTCATAGGCTAGACAACAAAATCACAACCAATCAAAGAAAAATTTTATAAATTGGGTTTTATTAAAATTAAAAACATTTAATACATGAATGTTTACATGAAGAGGATGAAAAGACATGTTACATGAAAAGACCAGGAAAAAATATTTGCAAAACATATATCTAACACTAGACTAATACCTAGGATATATAAAGAACTCTCAAAAACTCAACATTAAAACACAACAAAACAGTTCAAATTAAAAAAAAAAAAAAAAAGACATCAAGAGACATTCTACTCACTGAAGAGGGCATGCAGATGGCAAGTAAAAACATGAAAAGGTATTTAACATCATTAGCCATCAAATTAAATTCAAATTAAAACTGCAGTGAAATGCAATTAAAACTGCAATGAAATATCACTATACACCTAACAAAATGGCTGATATAAGAATAAACAGCAATAAATGTTGACAAGAACTCAGAGAACCTGGATCTTTCATATATTGCTGGTGGAAATGGTATAGCGATTCTGAGAAACAGTTTGTCATGTTTTTATAAAACTAAACATTTTACTATAAAATCCATTAATTGGATTTTATATTTAATGACAGTTATGCCTGGCATTCATCCTGGAGAAGTAAAAATTTATGTTCACAAAAAGTCTGTACACAAATATTCATAGCAGCTTAATTTATAATAACCCTTAAACTGAAAGCTGTCCAGATGTCCTTCAACAAGTGAGTGGTTATAGAAATCTATGGTGCATACATTCCATAAATAACTACTCAGCAATAAAAAGGAAAGAGGTATTGCTACAAATAGCTTAGATGGTTCTCTAGGGAATTATGATGAATAGAAAAAGGCCAGTCCTGCAAGGTTACAAGAACATATACTCTACGATTATATAGCATTTTTTAAATGGTAAAATACGTTAGTGATTTCCAGGAGTTAGAAATGACATGGGGGCAGGTAGAAAGGAGAGAGTTGTGGTTATAAACGAGCAGCACCGGTGATCCCCCTGTAGAAGGAACTATGCCATGTCTTCTACATCCTGACTATGGTGTTGGATACACAGACCTACATAAGTGATAAAATTGTACAGAGTTAAATACACATGTTAGTATGAGTAAGACTGGGAAATTCTGAGTAAGACTGGTGAATATTGTCAATGTCACTAACCTAGTTATCATAATGTACCATAGTTTTGTGAAAGTTATCATTGAGAGAAACCAGATACAGTAGACTTTCTCTGTGGTAGAAGGGCTTTTAAATGATTGTCAATGATCCTGCCCCCTACCCAGCCTAGAATGTATGCCAGAATTAGTGACTTGCTTTTATCAAATAAAATATGGGGAAACAGTGGGATGTCACTTCAAATATTAGGTTACAAAAACCAATGGCTTAAGTCTTGGGTATCCTCTCTCTGAATTATCTCACCTGCTTACTCTGATAAATAAACCTGCCATGGTGTGATATGAGCTGTCCTGTGAAGAAGCCACAAAGCTTGGAACTGAGAGCAGCTCCAGCCAGAAGCTTAGTGAGCACCCTAAGCTGTCAGTCCAAAAATCCACAGGCAACTGAATCCTGCCCAGAGTCATGTAAGGGACCTTGAAAGGAGATCCTTTCCCAGAGGAGCCTTAGGATGAAACAGTAGCCATAGCCAACTCCTTGATTTCACAGAGTTCCCTTGCAAGAGATCATGAGCTAAAATACTCAGCTAACCCACACCAAGACCTCTGACCAACCAAAACTATAAGATAATACATATTATCATTCTAAGTTACTATATCGTAGGGGTAATTCATTATGCAGCCTTAGATAATTAATGCAATCTCTGTCTTTATATTATCCATGGGCATTCAAGAAGCAAACAATGGCAAGACCAAACAGTTTATCTTCTTCATGCAGTAGAGAGAAGAAAAACAATCTGAATGAGTCACCTCTTGTCCTATGTAGCAGCTGAAAGTGGCATTTACAGTGAGTGGCATGAATATGTAAATAATGCTTGACAAAATTCAGAAGTGTTTTTTAAAGAAACACTTTATTAACCCAGAATGATCTATTTTGGGTGGAATTTCATTCAGAGTAACAAAACAAGATGAATTATTTTATGGAATATTGATGATTGGGAGGTATTTAGGGAATAAGTAGGAAGGTTGCTATGTATTCACAGATCTGTCTAGGACAAGCCCCATGAAGCCAGCTTTGTTCACACTTTCTCCTTTTTTTTTTTTTTACTTCTGAAACAACAGATTTTTCAAGAGGATAAATTATTTTTCCTTGTGTGTGGTAGTGGTATCTGTTTCATGTGTAGAGTGTGGGATGTTCCTGAAACGGGAAAAATAGCTACCATGTTTGTAAAATGCGTGCTGAAATTACATGTTAGTGAGTAGAAACTGCATTATTTCACCTCCTTCGCTGTACAGCAAGGATTGCCACTGAAATACCTGCTGGTATTTGCTATAGTTATGTTCTCCTTCATCATCTTTGGTTACAAATAAGGTGACATTATTTATATGTCTAAATTACTGTGATTCTGTGTACTCATGGACCATTCTTTACTCCCTGGAGATGCCAAAGACTTAAGTCTGAGAGCTGCGCAGGGGCTCACTCCATTCAGTGGAGTTCATATTGGTATCTAATTCCTTCCTAAATGTTTTTACAAAGAGGAAAGTAAGGTTATTCCATCAAAGAATCTTTTTTCTCTGCTGTTGCTGCTTTAGCTCTGAGTCTCCTTTGAAAATGATACTTTTTTTTCCACTGCAGCACAGCCACTGACTGTAAATACAGAGATGGAGATTTTTTTTTTTAGTTAATTTATTTATTTTATTTGGAGGCTAATTGCTTTGCAATATTATGGTGGTTTTTGCCATACATTGACATGAATCAGCCATGCGTGTACATATGTCCCCTGTCCTGATCCCCCCTCCCGCTTCCCTCTCCATCCCATTCCTTTTGGTTCTCCCAGTGCACCGGCTTTGAGTGCCTTGTTTCATGAATAGAACTTGAACTGGTTTCACATATGGTAATACCCATGTTTCAATGCTATTCTCTCAAATCATCCCACCCTCACCTGATTTTAAGGAACATTCAAATGCTAGTTGTAATTTGAGTTACCATATAGTTGTGCCAATGGCAAGAAATATTCAAGCAGTCAAAGACAGCCATTGGGTTGGGTCCGTGTGCTTCATCTTTTCTCAGGGCTTCTCTATGATCCAGGAAAGTACCCAGCCTCTGATATCTCCCACACTTGGTATAATGCATATGTGTAACTTTATGTCACTGAATGCCATCATGAAAATTTGTGGAAGAAAGAAAAGTGTGTCTAAGGAGCGACACGGTGTTCCTTAGCATATGTATAACTATCCAAAGAAGTTATATACAAATAGCATGAAAACGAAAATTAAGCAATTACTAAGTAAATTTAGTAATAAAAGACCTTTGTAAAATACTGCCTGTAGAAAAGGTTTGAAACTGACATACTATCTTTTCTGCCCTATAATATTGTCCAAAGCTGTTTACAGAGAGAGAGAGGGCAATCTGAACAATGAATGTGTTAGAAGAAAAGCTAAAATGCACTTTTCCACTGTATTTGATAGTTGTGTTGATGGGAATCTGAAATATTTATACTAAAATTGTATCAAGTATGTATTGCCTACATGTGGGAGCCATAGAGAAAAAAGAAGAAAATTGACAGTAGTGGCCAAAAACACATTTGAAATTATCTGCCAATTTTTTTACATCTTGTCACAAATAAACAAGACTGCTTCCTCAAACTTCCAAATTCGAGAGCAACCTAAAAGGGTAGAAACGCTTTCTAAACGCCTAATTTACTTTCAGTGCATAGTATCTGCACAGGAGTATCTGAGGCCTTGTTTGAACAGCATTCTCATTAAAGGTGCTACATCACACACTCACAAAATGGTGTGTTAATCATATTATGACATTCATAGAACTTAAAACCAGGTAACTTCTTGCAGGCATTTTGTCAATAAAATTAGACTAATAAAAAATGAAAACAAATCCAATGTAAGTTAATTGAAGATTATTTATAAAAACAGTTAATGTTAGTTTTCCCAAATTTAGTGTTACCGCTATCATCATATTCACCTTGATGGCATAATTATACATAAATTGTTTGAAGATTCTTGTGAGCACTTAGAGGCAGGTATTATGAAACAGTAAAAGATTATTCATCCTTTCTGACCAGTGGGGTGGTGAATCATATCTAACTTCATAGTCTCTACAAAATATTTTATAAATTAACTTTTGTCACCATCTTAGTACCATTTTAATATGATATAATTATCATTAATACCATACTGAAGTCACTCAGTAGCATGCGACTCTTTGCGACCCCATGGACTGTAGCCTACCAGGCTCCTTCGTCCATGGGATTTTCCAGGCAAGAGTACTGGAGTGGGCTGCCGTTTCCTTCTTCAGGGGAACTTCCCGACCGAGGGATCAAACCCAGGTCTCCTGCATTGCAGACAGACACTTTACCATCTGAGCCACCAGGGAAGCATATCTCCACATTAAATGTCTGAGAGACTTTTTCTTAGTATTATGAATCTACAGCTTAATCTTGGAACTACTCACTTCTGTTCCAGTCAGGATACAAGACAGATCCCACTGAAATGCTGGAAAGAGAAAGTTATGTTCTAGGTCACTTGGCAGGAGGAAAGAGGGGGAAAATATCCCAAATCCTTCTCAGTTCTCTCCTCTTCCAGCTTCATTTCATGAACTTGAACAGAGAATTATGCTGAGACATGTTATTCCCAGATAGATTGCTTTCTGAGCCTGCAGAGGCCTAGTCTGTTTCCCATGTGTTTTCTCACACACTTCTCTTCAAACATGAAATACCCGTCTTCACCTGTTTCAAAAGGCTAAGTTCTTATTTGCTCATCCTTAAAAGCAAAACCACCTACATTCCCCTCCCTAGGTCAAGTAACTGGGTTTTAAATTTCTGTGTAGCTTTTTGTTTGTTTTTGGTGCAATGTATTGGTTAGCTTTTGGGAAAGTAATACTATGTGATAGATTTCCCCAACACTCAGCTAATTAGAATAATTATTTATTATTGCTTATATGTCTGTGGTTTGGCTGGGTTTCAGGAAGTCTTGCAGTCCTTCATACTACAAGTCTACAACTCAGCACACGTGGCTATGGTCTTCCTGCTTCCAACACTATCAGTTTAACTATTGCACAAGAAGACAAACAGAACCATAAAAGGCTTCCTGAAGTCTATGCTCATTATGGTCATATGATCATTACTGCTCACAGACCTTTGACCTGTTGGCCACAGGTCAGTGCAAAATCAAGAGCCCAAAGTAATTGGCCCCAGGATGAGGCTATGGAAAGGCTGTGAATTCAGAAATACATGAAGTTTGGAGCCAATGATGTGATGTACCACCTACCTCTCTTAGGCGGTGCTATTGTTTACCTGATGAAGGTTGTCTGGATGCCTACTTTGCTCTGCTCTGTTTCTGCCTTTCACATTGATATTCTGTTTTCATAATGCTTTTCACACAGAAGGTTCTCAGTAATGAAGGAATATACAAGCCTACTGACTTTATTCCCTCTGCACATTGCTCGTTACACATAAGCTCATATGACCAGTTCTTTCTACAAAGGTGGTAATGGAGGTTGACCATTGTTTACATAGTGTTGCCCTAAAACTCCATTCACTACTTGGAATCACTGTGTAGAATTCAGCAGTATCAAAATGAATGTAAGCAAGTCCCATAATAAATATTTATTGTCTGAATTCATGAATTTCCAGCACAGAGCTTGGGAATTCCTTTTTGAAAATTTAGATTGAATAATATCCACCTTTAAGTACATTTGAGCCCAGTTATATATTCCTGAATTTTGGTAATGAAGAGTGGCTGGACAGCTGCCCACATATCTCATTTAAAGTAACTAGCTCATGACCATCCTTAGGACTTGATTGACACTTAGCAGTCTGACTTACAAAGGTGAAAGTGACTTTTTCTATTTGTTTACACCTGACTTTTAGCTCTCTTTCCCCTTCAATATGTTAGTTGTGGTTCCATGTCCACAGTGATTTATAATTTCCTTAATGGATTCTCTACTCAGAGAGACTTCAGCTAGAATTCTGTGTACTCATCCAACAAAACAAGGGCAAACATTATTGGATGCTGAAGTCAGGATTTTCTTACTTGATTTTTTTCCTAAAGAACTCCACATTGTCATTTGGCTAATAGTTTACTTTTGGCACACTTATAAATGTTGACAGATTTGAGTGACTGTGCTAACATATTGGGAATTGTTTAAATGTAGCAAAGAAGTAAATTGAATGTTAAACTTTAAGGAGAAATCAGAAAATTTACTCTCAAACCATTTCTGGATGGTTTAAGATAACAGGGATAATTTTTTTAAATTAATAAGTGATTAAAAATTAACTTTTCTCAATAAAGTATTTGTTACTAATGATTGAAACAATGAGAACCCTGTAAGACTGAACAAAACATCAACAACAGAATATTCCAAGTTGTGAATTTTGATTCTTTTTTAATTTTAGATAAGAACCAAGAGTGTCCCCTAAAATGGTAAGTGGTATTAAAGAATACACAGCAGTTAGTAAGTCAGAAATAACAAGAGGTTATTTCTGATCTATAATTACCAATTCAGACATAAATGTATGAGGTCTTGAGAAACTTTGCATCATACAGGACTGTTAACATTCTTTCCTTTTCCTCTCCTATAAACTCACTACCAGAAAATGTTTGCTTACTCTGATTTACTATAAGATTAGGCTAACTATCATTAAGACAAGCTATTTTTTAACTAAAATAAACTTTGCAGAGATTGCAGGTGTATATTCTCAAATTTAAGTCCACTGTCTGCAGGTACTATACCAAGAAAGTCATTTAATCAAGGAGAAATTTCCAGCTGATTTTCCTTTCTTCCAAATCAAATGTGTCTAATCCAAATCCTAAATATTTAAGGCCCAGAAAAATAATTACATAAAAATTTGGCTTTCTGCGTGATATGATGTACACAAACAGATTTTTATACTATTTTTGAGTAAAATAATTTCTATAGATATTTGTGGTGCGATACTCTTGATAAAATAAGCAGATTTTATTTCTACCACCTGGCCTTCCATCCCATCATTTTCCTACATACCTGTCTTTCAGAATCACAGACACCTGAATGGTGGGGGCTGTGCTGTACTCATCTTTGTGTTTCATACATTCCCAGGTGCCCAGAGTATAAAAAAGAATCTAATTAGCATCTGTGTAAAGAATTAGGCAAATGACCTCTTGCTATTTCCAACTTACTAACTGCTGTGTATTATTTAATACCACTTGCCATTCTAGGGAACATTTTTGGTTCTTATCTAAAACCACCCCTTGATCCCAACTTAATTTTTTGGCAGAATCCCAATTTGGTTCAGTCCTGCAAGACCATGTGACCAGGAAAGATGATGGATCTTCATCAGTTTAAGTTAGCCGTAGATGAAATCTGTTCTCCTTATCATTGACTAGTTTGGGGAAAATCATTTTACAGTGTTGTGACCAGTGAGCTGTGAAGCAGACTGAATGTGGGCAGTTGGGAGGGCTGTTTCTAGGGAGGATTTCCCGTGAATCAGAAAAGACATAAATGAAACATGCCTCTTTTTCTACTGGGAATCATCGTGTATACACGTTACATCTGGAACCAGGTCATCTGAAAGTCACTCTTACATGCTATAGATGGCAGAGAAGAAAATTTGCAAAACTTGCATCTCTGCCATCTTAAGCTATTTTTTTTTTTATTTATTTATGTATTTGTCACTATGCTGGGTCTTCGTGGCTGCTCGCAGGCTTTCTCTGTTATCAGCAAGCAGGAGCAAGGGCTCCTCTCTAGTTGTGGTGCACACTTTTTTTCACTGAGGTGGCTTCTCTTGTTGCAGAGCACAAGCTATAGGTGCATGGTCTTCAGTACCTCTGATGCACAGGCTTACCTGTTCCACAGCATGTGTGATCTTCCTGGACCAAGGACCAAGCCCGTGTCCCCTGTATTGGCAGGCAGATTCTTAACCACTGTGCCACCAGGGAAGTCCTAAGCTATTTAAATAAACAATTGCAGAACTGAGCTATCTGCAAATTCTATAGTTTCTTATGAATAAAGTTGAATTTCCCTTTTCTATAGTCTAACTGGCATATAACCATACACTTTTCTAAACTCTTCATTCTTCAAATCTATGTGACATTGAGTTTGCCTCGTTTTCTAATTCTTGAGTTGCTGCTTTTTCTGTGTGTTCTGTGATTTGTTTATAGGCTTTTCCTAGGGTTGTTTTTTTTTTTTTCTTGATGTGCTTCATTTCCAGTGGGTGTTCTTGGTGACTTTATTTCATCTCACAGCTTTACTTAGCAAGTCTATTTTGATAAGTACTAAGTCTTTTCTACAAAGTTTTGGCTTCTCAATTTTGCTTCAGATTCAGTTTTCTACTTCTCATAAAACACTTTACCTTGGGGTTCTCATAGATTTCCTCAAACTCATGAGTTTGTATGAGAACTCATGATCCTTTTAACTACATACTGTCTCTCCTCTTTTCTTGAAGAACAGCTTCCTGAGTTTGCTGGATCAACACTTCACAATCATCTTTGGTCCCTTCTTCTTCCTTCATTCTCCCCAGATAATGAACCGCCAAACCCTAAATTGGTGTCTTTGTTTTCATTGCTGCTGGTACCACGAAGTGGCTGTTATGGATTTACACAGTGCCTGGGATAGAGGCAGAATATAGTCTGAGGTGTGTTTAGTTTTTCTTGCCTTTAAAGTTCAACTCCACTTTTTCTAATTCTTTTTTAAGATTCATAAAATATTCTGAAGTTTCTCTGTTATGAACCTGGATTTGAATTACTTCTTATTTTTCATGCTTGGAATGGTTTACATCCTGAATCATAAAATATATATTTTTCATCATTTTCATGTCATTCTTTAATATTTGCTCTTCAGTTTATGCTTTCCCTGTATTCTATTATTTTCTTTTTGAACAAGATAGCACTTGACATTTTTTCATTTCTACCTACCACTGTATGATTGTCCACTTTACATTTTTCCAACAATAATTGTATTTTATCTAAGTGAAGTAAATTTATAAAAATCTACCATAAATGGGAATGTGGTATCAAGAGCCAAAAGAGCAATAGCTGTATGAGGCAATGCTCTAAGCGTTTGTGTTAACACATTTTATCCTCTTTGGGACATTATGGTTATTATCTCTGTTTTATGAGTAAAGGAAATATGGCACTGAGGGGATACAATAAATTGTCATTGGTCATACAGCTCATAAGCAGTAGAATCAGTATTTGAAAACAATCTCCAAAATTTGTTATTTTTAAGCACAGCATTTGGTACTCTAACAGTACCCTATCCCAATGTATTCCTCCTTTAAGGTTCTCAGATAGTTCTTTTGGAACTAAAGTAAATAATTTAGCAAGCAGGATCCAATTTTATTTAATTTAAAATTTACAAATTGATGCAGCAGGGAGCTAGTGATGAGGTTTGAAGACATATTGGCTCAATTAAAAAGAAAAACTTTAAGAATCTGCATGTAAATGAGGAAAAGAGATATATCCAGTTATTATATAGTTTTGCCTATAATAGTGTTGTAGGAAGTTGTGTGCTGTGGTGTCATTAGCACTCAAGCACACAAAAAGACAAGTGCCTCCTGTCCCCCAGTTGCATGCCTAGAATGTAAACATCATCATAGTGTACAACTGAAATGCATTTTTAAGCTTATTAAAAGCCATGGTCATCGCTGAATCTCAGTGATGTTGTTAACATGATGTATCCTACTTTAAATACAGAATGACTTTCCTCCTTGGAGAAGGTGGGAAGGGAGCCTCAGTTGACCTGTATGTAATTTTTAGATGATCAGGCACTTCCACTTCTTCCATTCATGATAAGAGAGGTGCTAAGTTGACAGAAACAATTTGTTTTTATTTATTGGCCATTGCAGTTGTAAAATACTGCAGACATCAGCCTAACATAAATCAGTTCCCTCCAGAAGAATGTGCCTTCAGAGAGGCTTTATGCCAAGGTTTCCTCACCCCAGCCATATCTCTCTGGAGTACTCTTGCTCTGTCTTTGGCAGCACTTTTGAATTTATTTTGCTTTTAATTCTGAGTAATCCTCAATCAGAAGACAAATAAACAGAGGCTCAGAACTTTAGAGTTGAAAGGGACTTTGGAAGTTTTGTCAATTGGATCATCTGTGTCACAATTCCTTTTGCTGCAACCAATAGGAAACATGATTCAAACTCACTTAGGCAAAGAGGGAATTAATGGTCTCTGTGAATTAATAGTTCAAATATAAGTCAGATTTCAGATAAGGCTTGATCTAGTGGTTCAAAAATCTCTTTAAGGATTGCATCGCTTTCTATTACTCCACTCTTTATTTGCAATATTTCCTTCCTTCTGAGTTTCTTTGTGTTTTTTATCACAAGAAAATGGAATGCACTTATATACTTTAGTCAGAGTCCACTCCTTCATTTGGCAGTACACTCATTAATTAGCAACCAAATTACATGGCTGCTCTACAAATGGAAATTCATAGTACTAGATTAAGTAAGAAATATGAATGCTGGGTAAGAAGCCAAAAGATATCTTTTATGTCAACCCCATTATTTTATAGGGACATCTTTGAGCTACAAGATGGAAGAAGACCATCTATTCCACAACTAAATTTGTGTGACTAGCAATAAATGTTAATTTTACTAAGCTAGTGAAATGCCAATATTGTTCCCATCTAGTTATATTTTTGCCCATCTAGTTATATTTGCCCATCTAGTTTGCCCATCTAGTTATATTTTCAATGATTATTTTGAGTTTCAGTCATTGAGCCACATACTTGTAGTGAAACATACTTTCTGGCCCTTGCTTATGGAGAATCGATGCTTTGACTCTTAATATTGTAGGTATTTATATTCTTGAGTGACTAAGTGAGGCTTCTGCTCAGTAAAATGGGGACAGTGAGAAATTTATGCCATGATGAAAGAAATCATTCACTGATTAGTTAGAAATCATATGCAGACCTAGAGCTGTAGTTACATTTCCTCTTGACTTGGACACATTACTTCTCATCTGCACCTTGAGGTAGTACAAAAGAGCCTTAAAACAACAACAATAACAAAAAACAGATCATCAGTTGAATGCCATGCTTCTGAGAAAGTGAGCTCACTCTCACAGATGTTCAACTAGCATCTGAAGCTGTCAGCTGTTTTGTATGAGACTCATTTTCTCAGTAATATTTATTGAGAGTCTATTATATATCAAGGAATCTTCTGGGTAACTAGAGATATGTATGAACAAATTGGACAGAAATTTTTGCCCTTAATAAGTAAAATAGTTTTTGCTCATTCACAATCAACTCTTTGTGACCCCATTAATTGTAGCTCACCAGACTCCTCTGTCCATGGAATTCTCCAGGCAAGAATACTGGAGCAGGTTGCCATTTCCTACCCCAGGGATCTTCAATATCCAGGGATGGAACCCCCTGTGTTTCTTGCATTGACAGGCAGATTCTTTACCACTAGCGCCACCTTGGAAGTCCAAGTGAAATAGATGGTATAACAAACGGTTTGAGAGCTGTTGAGAAAAATGAAGCAGAAGAGGGGGATAAGCAGGGTGATATGCAATAGATTTTGGCCTTGGGTTAGAAGCTAAACAGATAAGTTGGTTAATAAGCTAAAGCTAATTGAGATAAGTTTTCAGATTTATGTTTGGCTCAGTTGTATGATTCTATAATTCTAGGACATAATCTCCCTTGTTATGGGCATTTAACCTGTACACTGTTGGTGGAAATTTAAATTGATGCAACTATTATGAATAAAAGTATGAAGTTTCTAAAAACACTAAAAATAGTCCTACCATATGATTGAGCAGTTCCACTGCTGGATATGTACATGAAGAAAATGAAAACACTAATTTAAAAAGATTTATGCACCCCAGTGTTCATAGCAGCATTATTTACAGTAGCCAAGATACCATAGCCAAGTGTCCATCAACAGATGAATGTATAAAGAAGATGTGGTATATTTACATACACAAAGGAATATTACTCAGCCATAAAAAGAGTGAATTCTACCATTTGCAACAATGTGGATGTACCTAGAGAGTGTTAAGCTTAGTGAAGTAAGTCAGAGAAACAAAAAATCTATGTTATTGCTTATATGTGGATTTTAAAACATAAACCAAATGAATGTATGTAACAGAACAGAAGCAGATTCACAGATATAGAAAATGAGCGTGAAAGTCACTCAGTCGTGTCCAACTCTTTGTGACCGCATGGACTATAGCTGACCAGGCCCCTCTGTCCATGGAATTCTCTGAAATATTAACAGAAATTACCCAGAATATAGGACTGGGTAGCCATTCCCTTCTCCAGGGGATCTTTCTACCCCAGGGGTTGAACCCAGGTCTCTCGTATTGCAGGCAGATTCTTTACCATCTGGCCACCAGGGAAGCCCGAGAATACTGGAGTGGGTCGTCTATCCCTTCTCTGGCAGATCTTCCTGACCCAGGAATCGAACCAGGTTCTCCTGAATTGCGGGTAGATTCTTTACCAACTGAGCTATAAGGGATGCCCATAGAAAACAAACTAGTGGATAATAGTGGGGAAAGGGAAGGAGGAGGGGCAAAACAGGGGTATAGGATTCAGAGATACAAACTAATGTGTATAAAATAGATGAGCAAAAAGAAATATTGTACAGCACAGAGAATATAACCATTATTTTGTAATAACTTTAAAGGGAGCATGATCTCAAAAAATATTGAATCACTATGTTGTACACTTGAAACTAATATAATATTGTAAATCAGCTATATTTCAGTAAAATAAATTAAAATAGAAAAAGAAAAGCGGCCCCCCAAAGATATATTTTCACTCTTGCCATCATGGATTTCTGAGATCTTGATGCTTATTAAAAGCAAGGATCAATCTTTAAGAAGATAAGTAGTGACAACAGAAGGAGGCTTTTAAAGAAGTTATGGAGTAGGAAGAAGAGAGGAACAGCCCACTTTCTAAATCCCTCAGACAGTATTTCATAAAAGATAGCCTTCTTTCTAACTGGGATTGGTATAGATGCCTTTTCCAATGTTGAGGTTTTTTTTTTTTTTTTTCCCTCTTGATTGAATGAGAGTTAACAGTACTCATTTAAGACTTTTATCTAAGAAAACTACCTGGTAGAAAGTATTAGCCTGGATTTTTAAATGATTACATTAAGAAGAAATTATCTATCTACCTATCTATCTATCTATCATGTCTTTACTTGATGATAAGGTGATAGCTGGGTATCCAGCTTCCTCAGAGGCAAGGAGGAGGTGATTTATTGATGGGACAAATACCTGTGAGTAAAAAGAAAAAGTAAACATGGGATTTTCTCTCAACAACAACAACAAACTGGCAACTTTAAAAAGAAGGATGAAGATGATGCAGATAATGAGAAAATTAGGAAACCTGACTTGTAGTGAGATTTCACAACAAAGAGAAATCCTATGATTAAGAGAAAGAATCATCTATGAAACAGACATCTGGCTAACATTTAGAAGACAAAAACAAAGTGTCAGAAAGATAAAGAAAATCTAATCATCATCATTGTTTTGAAGGATTTAATAATGATAAAGAAGCTTGAAGCCAATTTGGAACATGGCACATACACCGGGAGATCATTACTCTGTAGAGCTCTAATAATAATGTTGGGCTGTATATCCAGAAATGAAATTACAGACCTACCATCTGTTTTACTTGTGTCAGTGATTCATTTGGGTATTTCAGTTTGTATCAGCATCACACATTTGCAAGGCAAGAGCCGTTGGCTCTTGTGTGTTCCCATGGCCCAAGCCAAGCTGTACTTGAGTGCAGAACTTCACCAAAAAGACATGATGCATCATGTAATAAAGATGATGGCTTTTTAGAAAGGGTTTAGCAATTAAGGACACATCATAGGTCTTGGACTAAAAAGACACTATCTTTGAGAAGCAGCTAAATGTCTAGACAGAAAACTAGAGATGCTGGCTTTGGCATTTTATTTGCTATGTGGCATTAGACCACTGGTTCTCAATTATTAGGGCAATTTTGTCCTCCCGGGGATATATGGCAATATTTGAAGACATTTTGGTTTCCACAGCTTGGGGAATGGAGGTGCTACCAGCATGTAGTGTGTAGAATCTGGGATACTGCTGAACATACTTCAACAAAAAGGTCAGCCCTCAGCATAGACTTGTTGTTTAGTCCCTAAGTTGTGTTCAACTCTTTGTGACTCCATGGACTGTATCCGGCCAGGCTCTTCTGTCCATGGGATTTCCCAAACAAGAATACTGGAGTGGGTTGCTGTTTCCTTCTCCAGGGGATCTTCCTGACCCAAGAGTCAAACCCGCATCTCCACATCTCCTGTGTTGGCTGGCAAATTCTATAAGCTAAGAACTCTGGTTCAGGCTCATATTTTAATTTTTTGAGCCTATTTCCCCCTCACTTTATATTATGATTATTTTTACAGAGTCAATGTAAAGAAATTGAAGAGATTGCATATATACAAATGCCTAAACATGGTACTTGTAAACTAAAATTTGAATATGAAGATTTAAAATTTGTTTGCCTAATTACAAATTGATTCTGAAACCTATGAAGTAGGTTAGAATAGGGTTTTGATTATAAAAAATGGGCTTCAAATTAAATGGGACACGGAACTGCACCACTGGGGAAGAAGTGTATACAATATTTAATTTATGTTGTTTTCATGTTATTTGCTACTATGTATCATGGACCAGAGCCTTTTAATAAGTAGTGTGCATCCTCTCTCATCCTTGCCCCAAATGTTCCTTAAAAGATGTGTATGGAAATTTTAATATAAATAGATTAACATCATTGGAGAATATCACATTGCTTTTAATAAGCTAACATGTTCTGCAAGTGTTAGGGAGAAGATATATTTTCTGAAAGCTGTTTGACCAAGGAAGTGCTGATTTTCAAAATCTCTCAGTGTCTTACATTAAAATAAGTTATTTCAAAGTAGTTTGGGAAGTGCTGAAATAAATGAAGAAAGGGAAGGAAGGAAGAAGGGAGGGAAGGGGAAGAGAGAGAAGAGAAGAAAGAGAGAAAATATGTTTTTGTCCCCAGGCAGGTGAAATGATCAGAATCAAATGGAATGCTTTAACAGTAACTGCTGAGGCATCAGTACATGCCCTCAAGAGGGTGGATAGTTACCATCCGGAATCAGAAACAGGGAAAAGGTGGAAAACAGGACATATGCTCCAGAAAACCTGATGGTGACAGGTACTTAAGTTGCCCTCACATCAACTATGTTGAGCAAACTGAATGAAACACAGTACTGAGAATTGGATTTGGAAACAAGCTGGAAATCAGGGAAAGTTACTCATCACAGCTATAATATCACTTTTTTTATGACTCATGTGCACTTTCAGCCAAGCTGCTTTTTCTGGTCATGTTCTGAAGTTGTTTTTTTTTTTTTCTCCTTCAAACTTGAGTCAGAAAAATCTGAAGGAGTTGGAGTAAGAGGAACTCTCCCACTCTGTCTAGTAGTTCTCCAACTTGGAGACATGTTGAAGTCATCAGATCATTAAACAGCCCTGAAACCAGTTTTTCTGTCCCACTACCACCATCAGAGATTCTAATTTAATAACTGTGGGGCCAACTGGAGCTCCTAAGTTTTCTATCACCCCAAGTGATTCTCTGGGACAACAAGCTAGTTAATGCATGACCTAGAATGCCTAAAAATTAAAGAGTTAAGAGAGAAGACTCTCTCCACCTATCTCTCTGTCTCTCTTTGTTTCTCTCTCTCTCTGTCTATCTCTTTCTCTGATAGGCATGTTAATAATCTGTGGGGCATCATTGACAAACTAGATTGGAGTAAATCTTGAATAAAAGTAACAATAATGAGAACAATATAATAATGGCTAACATTTACTACATATCTACTCCTTTCCAATTTTGTAAATGTGCTTTACTGTCAGTAATCCATTTAAGTCCTTCAACAGCTCCGAGGAAGGTGTTATAATGCTCAATGTGGGATCCATTACA
The DNA here is from genome assembly GCF_054371585.1 of Giraffa tippelskirchi. Lineage (NCBI taxonomy): Eukaryota > Metazoa > Chordata > Mammalia > Artiodactyla > Giraffidae > Giraffa > Giraffa tippelskirchi. The sequence goes on along the minus strand of NC_137283.1, from coordinate 18,954,079 downwards.
TAAACAGAGATAAGCTAACTTGGCAAGGTCACTCAGAGGGAAGCACACTAGTCTTCCAGATTCTAAATGTGAAAACACCGAAACTAAGACCTTGGATATGCCAGAACCTGGTCTTGAAAGAAAAGATCTAGTGCTTTTTAATTCTGTATGCACACTGATGAGCTTTTTAAATGCACATACACACACACACATACACATTATCATTTTAGGTTTGTGAAAATATTCTGTATGGTATTTTTGTGGTGGATACTTGACACTATGCATTTGTCAAAACCCACATGAGTTTACAGCTCAAACACTGAAATATAATGTATGCAGACTTAAAAAATCAATTAAATCAGAGACTCCCAAGATGGAATGCAGACTGTAAACAAAGAATCTAACTGTATTATGAACGTATAACGACACAGAAGGAGGTGGAGGAAACAGTAACTTTACATTTGAACAGAGATAAAAGACTTAAAGGCAATGGGAACTGAACATAATAAGCACTGCACTCTATTAGGTGATTTTCTACAGAAGCACAGGTTAACAATTGCTAAAGCTCTATACATGTATACCAGAAGTGAACAATGAAGTAAGTAAATGGTGAATGGTTGCAGCCAAGTTTCTCACTGCTAGTAGGGGTGGCAGGCTTGCAGATAAGAAAGAGTTGAGAAGGCTAGAATGGTCCATGGAATACTAAAATTAGAGTTGGAGACAGCAGTATGAACTCATGTTTATTTCAATATAGATACATGTATTTTTACGGGATAATAATACACATGTTTATTTTCCAGCTCTGTCCTCTGAGATGACCTGGCAGCAACAATGTGTTGGAAACCTCAGAACACTAAGTTCACTGATGGCTTCTAATGCCATTCCCCAGTGCAGGGAAACAGGGCTTCTTAAAGAAATGGTTGATTCTAAGGCTAGGGCAAGGAATATGCAAGATAAGTCTGGAGCTCAAAAAGACAAAATGATAGGGTATGTACAAGGGACACAGGAGCCAAATAAAAGAGCTCTCAGTAGCCAACCTTGTAATAATTTGAGCATCAAAATAAAAAACATAACACTGGGGCATAACCCAAAGTATAAATTAAATATCCATGAGTCCATAAAAACAGAAATAAATAATTGAATACATAAATAAATATATGGGAGAAAACAGGCAAATCTCCTGTGTAGAAGAATTCTCAATAATTTATGAAGCTATTCCCCCCTCAAGGATGGTGAACTCAACGATCTTCCACATAAGTGGGGCTGCACATAGCAACTTCCTTCAAAGTAGGGTGGTATCAACGAACAAAGAAATTGTAACTTTATGTGGAGAAACCTGATAAACGTCAGTCAAATGATAAGGTCAATGTCAATAGTAGGCTTCCATTGATGGCATATCCTCTTGATGTGGTGTAATGAGAATGACACTTTACCTCTGTGGTCTTCCTTCCCAAAGCCCATAACGTCCATCCACATGTGGGGAAAAACAAAACAAAAACATACAAATCTCAATTTAGGAACATTCTCCAAAATAACTGACCAGTACTCTACAAAACTGTCCAAGTCATCTCTAAAAAGCAAAGTCTGAGAGATTGTCACAATCAAGAGGAGCCTAAGGAGGCATGACAGCTAAATGTAGTGTAGTATATTGTCCTGGATGGGTTCCTGGACCAGAGACAGGACGTTAGGTAAAAACTAAGAACATCTAAATTAGGCATGGGCTTTAGTTAATTATCATGCAACATTCTTATCCACTAATTATAACACATGAATCGTGTTAATAATAGGTGATAAACAGGAAAAATTGACGTTAAAATATAAACTTTTGTCAATAAAATTGACAAAATAGAATATATATAACATTCTCAGAATTGTTTTTAAAACTTTTTGTAAATATGCAGCTATTCTCAAATTAAACTTTATGTGAACGACAACAAAGTAAAACACCTCTGTCTTGGGACACCACTAGAGACTCAGATTTAGCTTGTCTGGGATGGAGTTTGAGCACAATACTGTTTTGTGTGTGTGTGTGTGTTTAATTTATTTTTTTTTAGTTTGTGAGACAGAATAAGAGACACAATACTGTTTTAAAAGAGCCTCATTTGATTCTAAGGAGCTTTAGGTGAGAATTACTCCCATGGCAAGACTCTTCCTTTCCAACATGTCCTTAAATTTGCCTGCTCATTCTAGAGTTCTGAAGTCTTCCCTAGAGGTTCTTCCCACATCAACTAAAGCATCTCTTCTTTTGAATCCCAAGTTTCTAAGAATCTAAACCTGAGTTATTTTATAAAACTCAGATAATGTTTCTCAATTTACTAGTATGTCCTGATGTCAATTAACAAAAGTCATTGGTCCCTTAAAAAAGATATAAATAAAAAGAAAAAAATGGGACCTAATTAAACTTAAAAGCTTTTGCACAATGAAGGAAACTGTAAGCAAGGTGAAAAGACAGCCTTCAGAATAGAAGAAAATAATAGCAAATGAAGCAACTGACAAAGAATTAATCTCAAAAACATACAAGCAGCTCATGTAGCTCAATACCAGAAAAATAAACAACCCAATCAAAAAATGGGCCAAAGAACTAAACAGACATTTCTCCAAAGAAGACATACAGGTGGCTAACAAACACATGAAAAGATGCTCAACATCACTCATTATCAGAGAAATGCAAATCAAAACCACAATGAGGTACCATCTCACATGGGTCAGAATGGCTGCTATCAAAAAGTCTACAAACAATAAATGCTGGAGAGGGTGTAGAGAAAAAGGAACCCTCTTACACTGTTGGTGGGAATGCAAATTAATGCAGCCACTATGGAGAACAGTGTGGAGATTCCTTAAAAAACTGGAAATAGAACTTCCATACAACCCAGCAATCCCACTGCTGGACATACACACCTAGGAAGCCAGAATTGAAAGAGACACATGTACCCCGATGTTCATCAGAGCACTGTTTACAATAGCTAGGACATGGAAGCAACTTAGATGTCCATCAGCAAATGAATGGATAAGAAAGTTGTGGTACATATACACAGTGGACTATTACTCAGCTATTAAAAAGAACACATTTGAATCAGTTCTAATGAGGTGGGTGAAACTGGAGCCTATTATACAAAGTGAAGTAAGTCGGAAAGTAAAACACCAATACAGTATATTAATGCATATATACGGAATTTAGAAAGATGGTAACGATGACCCTATATGTGAGACAGCAAAAGAGACACAGATATGAAGAACAGACCTTTGAACTCTGTGGGAGAAGGTGAGGGTGGGGTGATTTGAGAGAATAGCATTGAAGCATGTATGTTACCATATGTGAAATAGATGAACAGTCCATGTTTGATGCATGAAGCAGGGGACTCAAAGCTGGTGCACTGGGACAACCCAGAGGGATGGGATGGGGAGGGAGGTAGGAGAGGTTTTGAGACAGGGGGACACATGTATACCAGGGGCCGATTCACGTCAATTTATGGCAAAAACCACCACAATATTGTAAAGTAATTCGCCTCCAATCATACTAAATAAATTAATTTTTTAAAGATATAAATATTTTAATTGAGATTATAGCCTAGATGGATAGTTCAATCCCAGAATGATGGCACCTCAACAGTGGCACTTGAAATGATCACTGTTTTAGTATCCAGGCTGCAAGTGGCAAACTTTATTGTTTCTTTGTACAGGTTTGGTTTTGAAATCAGAGCAGATGGATATAATAGACAGCAATTAAAGCTCATTTGTCTTTCAGTCGCTCAGTTGTGTCAGACTCTTTGCAACCCCATGGACTGCAGCACACCAGACTTCCCTGTCCTTCACCATCTCCTGGAGTTTGCTCAAACTCATGTCCATTGAGTCAGTGATGCCATCCAGCCATCTCATCCTCTGTTGTCCCCTTCTCCTCTTGCCTTCAATCTTTCCCAGCATCAGGGTCTTTTCCAATGAGTCAACTCTTCACATCAGGTGGCCATAGTATTGGAGCTTCAGCTTCAGCATCAGCCCTTCCAATAAATATTCAGGGTTGATTTCCATTAGAGTTGACTGGTTTGATCTCCTTGCTGTCCAAAGGACTCTCAAGAGTCTTCTCCAGCACCACAATTTGAAGGCATCAGTTCTTCAGCACTCAGCCTTCTTTGTGGTCCAACTCTTACATCCATACATGACTACTAGAAAAACCATATCTTTGACTCTATGGACATTTTTAGGCAAAGAGATGTCTCTGCTTTTTAATACACTGTCTAGGTTTGTCATTGTTTTTCTTCTAAGGAAAACATCTTTTAATTTCAGAATCATAAGCCTTTGATATTATTCAGTCTCATGGTTTTCCTCTTTGCCACATATTCCTCTAGAGTCTTCCTTGGTGTTTAGATGGCATGAGCCCCTCAGTTCCACTCTAATTCAGTCAGTGTCACTTCTGTGTAACCAATTATGTTTTTCTGATGTTTCCATATAAAAACCTCCTTAAAAACCAACAAATGCACAAAGCACACACACAAAAGCTTCTGATTCTAAGAAAAGAAATTCAGCCACCAAAATAGTCCAATTTCCTCAGTTTGCAGAATGAGTTATTTGAGGCACAAAAGAGCCAAGGACACACACATGGTTCCGATGCCCGGTTCTGTCTATAGTGTGCATGTAATGATGTGTAACCTTGATTTCAACATGAATGTCAGTGATGGCAGCAAATTCAGACTTTGTAAGATCTTGTCTCTGTGCCTTTCTGATAACCAGATGAACTAGATGAACTCAGTTTGAGCTCAAAAATGTTGTTACTCACACTAAATTTTGTTGTTTATGTCCATATCTTTTCCCGCTCAGGAATTAGGTCATGTATGTTTACATTCCTTTTCAGGGCAGGCTCTACTATATTTCTCTGGCTGTGGATACTTGCTTTAATTACATATTGGACCCAACTGAAATAAGATGCACCCGTGTGTCAGTGACTCCTGTATCTCTGAACATAGTGATTCTATCAGTAGACCTTGCCTTGAAGTCATCCAAGCAGTGCCAATGAATTGAGAGAGCAATGAGCTAAGGTTATGTTCTTACCTATAAGGGAAAGTTATTTTTGTTTGTTTGTTTGTCTTTTTGTTTGTTTGTTTTTTTAACAAACACTCTTCTAAAGATGCTCAGAGCAGACATAAGGTAATTGGTTGCAAAGATTTCAGAATATATTGCAGAAAATTCCAGGCAAATGGCATCTTAGAAATATTACCTATTCAACACAGTCAAGTTTGAAGCTAATCCACTCCAATGAGATAGTTCACTTCCTTACATTCAAGGGTTTAAAAGTTAAACAGAGCAATGTGCAGAGAACTTTGGCCTATCTGGTGCTGCTGCTGCTGCTGTTAAGTCACTTCAGTTGTGTCCGACTCTGTGACCCCATAGACGGCAGCCCACCAGGCTCCCCCGTCCCTGGGATTCTCCAGGCAAGGACACTGGAGTGGGTTGCCATTTCCTTCTGCAATGCATGAAAGTGAAAAGTGAAAGTGAAGTCGCTCATTCGTGTCTGACTTTTTGCGACCCCATGGACTGTAGCCTACCAGGCTCCTTCGTCCATAGGATTTTCCAGGCAAGAATACTGGAGTGGGGTGCCATTGCCTTCTCCACCTATCTGGTGGGTACACTTCAAAAAGCTTTCATATTTGAGAAACTTTCAACTGTGCAAACACAGCCAACCATACTTTTATTATTACCAGTTTCTGAACATGGCTGAGGAGAGAAAACCCTACTGTATTTTCTTTTAAAAGCTTATAATAAGATAGAACTAGCAGATAGGATATGGCCTTGAGGTGACTTCACTGTATAACTCTTTTAAAAGTTCTCAAGACTAAATTACCCTTAGTCTTTGACTCAGCATTTTACAAGCTAATACCAGAACATCTACTTAGACTTTATTAAAAACCCTTGAGAGAACTGTAATCCCATTTCTGAAAATTTTTTGAAGAATTTAAAATGTCTGGAAGGAAAAATACTGGGTACTGTAAGTACATTTTGGTGAAAATCTCATTTAATTTTATTCAACATGAGTTCAGTTTTAACTTAGAAGTAAAAATTAGTGAGCTAGTGAAGAGAAACAGCAATGCTTCACTGATTAGAATATGTGCACCTATATGTGTAGGTTTTCTAGATAAGTGAAACTTATGCCCTTCACACTGCTTTTTTTAATCCAAATAATTTTGCAAAGACATTCAGGTCCTTTCAAGCACAGAAGGTATTAATCACAATTATACCATTAATATGTTAAGGGCAGGTTCTTAGGTCAGAATATCTGGATTCATATTCTAGCTCTGTAGCTTGCTAATCCTGCGACTTTTGGCATGTTACTTACCTTCTCTGAGTCTGAGTCCTCATATATAAAGTGGAAATAATTATATTATGTATCTCACAGGTTTATTGTGAGGAATGGAATAAAAAACCTATGCAAATCACTTATGACTAATTTATAGTATAAAAGTATTCAGAATAAAAGAAATGTGAGAATCACATAGTAAAATTAGTTATTATTGCCATTGCTATTTTTATGGTGATGATTTAATATATAGCCCATTCTATCCTGACCCCTGTGTCAGCTATTGCTTTCCTTGAATTTTTCACCATCCCCCCACCTTATGTCCTTTACCCAAATTCATCCATTCTTTGTTTCTAATCTGCCGTGAATTTGGCAACTAGATAAGAAATTTTACTGAGAATAATAAGCTACTGGGAAGTTAGTAGACTGTGAAAGAATACAGATTTAACGTAAGAGTTCGGAGAAGGATTTTTGGCTCTGAGTTTTGTGTTTGTTTTTTTTTTCTTTCATTTTTATTTCATTTTATTTACTGGAGTAGAGTTGGCTTACAGTGCTATATTAGTTTCTGGTGCACAACAAAGTGAATCAGCCATATATCCCCTCTTTTTTGAATTTCCTTCCCATTTAGGTCACCAGAGAACACTGAGTAGAATTCCGTATATTATACAGCAGGTTCTCATTAGTTATCTGTTTTATACTCACTATCAATAGTGTATATATGTCAATTCCAATCTCCCAATTCATCATCCTCTCCCCTCCACTTTCCTCTTAAGTACCCATACTTTAGCTTCCTGCATCTGTGTCTCTATTTCTGCTTTCCAAGTAAGATCATCTATACCATTTTTCTAATTTTTATTTCAGTGTTTGGGAATTTGTTGTATGGAAATTTCTGGAAATCTAATTTGCTGTAAAATATGCTTAAATTATACATAAACAACTTAATTCTGCCTATTTTCTCATTACACATAGCCTACACATTTTATTTTAGCAATATAAAACTGAGCTCCTCATTTTCTTTAACTGTGTAATAGTTGCTTGCAGTTTTAAAACAATTCATACAGAATGAACATTTTCAGATTTAGGGGTCCTATTGCAAATGAAGTTTATTTTTCATATGAAATTAGTATTCCATAGAGTATTTAACAACTCTTAAAATGATTTGATGAAAGAGAGGAAAGGCCTCTCACTAATTTCACTGTTCTGACACATGAATTATTTCTAGTTTCATGCATTCCTTTACAGTTCTTAGGCATAAACACATAAACTCTTAACTCATTTTGACAAAAAAATATAAATACTAGGAATATCATGCTTTTCTTAATGTGTCTGAAAAGCTTTAACCTGAACATTATAGACCTGAAAATAAATTCTTCTCTTTAATCATGAACTCAATACTGAGCCAATAAAGAAATCAAAATGTACTCTTTGTAGTGGATGTGTTTCTCAGCTTCAGACAATGAACCAAGAAGAAGAAAGACATATATTAATTTACAGATGATGATGAGAAATATTTCAAATGAAAGCATATTCAGAACCTTTTCCCAATCATATTCCTCTCTGCTTATGCATATTTTAATCACACACTGATATCAATTATTCCATAGAAGACCAGAAAATCACTTTTTGAAGGTTATCAGCATCACACAGTGTTTAATCAAACAGTGAAATAAATTAAGATTCTGGAAAGTGATTATAGTCATTTAGTACACATACACGAATGGATTGGACTGTTAGAAATTTAAATTGTGTTAAGACTTTTTAAAATGTCATTGGATTATTCCATGGACTACTGAAAACATTTGTTCCCTAAGAGTCATAGTTTATTGTTACTGAGTTGGGAATGGGTTTGGCTTGAGTGATTTTGTTCTATAATGTTCTTTCTGAAATAGCAGATGTTCTAGACAGAAAAAAAATCCTGAGTTAGAAATTCTCATATGTTATAAAATGGAAAGAGATTAGGGCATATTGTCGTCATACTAGTAAAGAGGTACTTTTTAAAGAATAGGCAACGGAGAAATTCTCATTTCTCTTCAAATCTTGGGGCTTTCTTACATAATTTGTTATTAAGTGAAAAACAAAATAATTTGTATGAAAAACTATGAATGATTTAGAAAAGCTGTTTACAAAAATTTGCATCATTTTAAATCAGTTGTGTTTAAAAAATATGAATGAATAAGCTCTAAACATTTTTACATATCATATCTTTATTTAGAATCTCATTTGTTCTTGATTTAAATATATTTGTGCCTTTGATAGTCAGTGTTTAGTTGGCTTTACAGATTTCACAAGTTGCCAATGTCCCTACTGTAAGTGTTTAAGAGTTCAGGGCAGGCAAAGTGTTGGCTCTGACTGTTAGTGACCATGAAATATTTGAGACTGGTCAATCCGTGTTTCTGTGCTGGAGGTCTGTGAAGCATGCATTTTCTCTGGCCTCTCCTCCTGGTTTCTGTCTTCCCCATTTTCCCACTTGACCTCCATCTTCCTTACTATAGCCTGGCTACATCATCTTGACTATCTTGATCCTGACTGGGTCTTCATTTAGTAGTTTCATTTTTGTTTTCAACCTTGAATTGTTACCAAGTCACCCAGTCATCATTGCCCAAAAAGAAACACTGAAGCTCCTCCCTTTAGCAAATTCCTTCTTTAATATGTTGTCTATAAATATTTTCTTCTTTGAATAATAAATGTCATTAAATCCACTTGCATCCTTGAAGTTCAGATCAGTGATTCTCTAGTCCAGGTGAAAATGACTTTCTGTTTCACCATGATAAAACCCTTAGGCGGGCATATTTCAGGTCACAACTTTCTGATAAAGTGAGTCCATGATGAAAACATAACTAGACCCAAATTGTTCAGACTCCTGAACCATCCATAAATATAAAATAGTTGCTTTTCACTGCTCCTAGTCATCTACCTTTCCATATTGAAATTGACAGCTGCTCTACAATTTAAAAATGAAATCTCCAATTTTCAATAACAGTTATTCTTTGGGGCTAGGACCAAAGAAAGACTCCACTAAACATCATCATTGGCTTGGCACTTACAAACGCTAATTTGATTCTTTCTTCCAGGTCCCTCTGTTTTATCTTATCTCAGTCTTGACTTGAGGTTTCTAAAGGAATCAGATCACAAGGTTCTTTCCCTCCTCACATGTTATTATAGAAATAGTGGTTGGCAGTAGTGACATCAGCATAATTATCTCATGCTTTCTTTCCATCTCAGGGACTTAGTAGTGCAGATTCTACTGTAATTTACTCTGTTATCACGCTTTGTTGCTTTTGTCTTCAATTTAACTCCCGTACCTATCAATGCCTTGTATTTTTTGTGTCAGTGCCACTTTAAAATTGTTTACTGTGCTGGTGGTTTTGCTACTACCATAATAGAGGCTCATCACAAGACATGACTGAAACCAAGAAAATAACTGAAGTTACTGTGTTAGAGAATATCCCTGGACCTAGTTCTTACAGACCAAGTAGGCATGTGGAGCACAGTTAGTGGAGAACACAGCAATGGGAAATGACCAGGTGAAAACCAAATAATAGTCAGCAAGGTCTGGCTTAAGTCATAAGAAGCAAACCATGGAGACTGAGTTCAGAGGTTAGACTTTTATATTTAGATTGAGTTAGGACAACTTTGCAAGAGTACTAGTCTCTCAGAATATGGCATGAAGATAGGATTTTATGTGTGAAATAGAATGAGAAAAAGTGCCATGTAGGAGACTGATTATAAAAATGGTCAATTGTTTCCTTCTATCTATGCTCTCTTCAGTGTCAATCTTCATTTCTTCCATCAAGGAATCTATTTCCCCATCTCATAAATCAGGCTAATTTTGTGGCTTGAGACCTGTTTTGGCCAACTCAATATGGCTGAAGTGGCAGGGGGCCTGTTCTAAGCCACAGCATTAGACTTTGCCGTCTTTCTCTTGCTGTCTTGGGTCCCTGCAAGCTACCAGGTGAAAAAGTCCAGCATAGCTTGCTGCAGGGCAAGAGATCACATGGAGAAAGGGACACTGCCTGCTGAAGCTGTCCTTGACCAGCTGGGCCTCAGCTTCCCCTAAGTCAATCTCACAACTCCTTCAAGGAAAAAGGTTTGTACAGAGTTTGGATTCCATGTTAAAAAGCAAGATCCATTCAACCATTTTAATATTGAATATCCAAGATATTAATTCAGTGTTTTGTCTTTTTTTTTTTTCCCCAGAGAATGGAATTTGTTCTGGGTTTAGAATGAACTTGAGAGCCACAGGTCAGGACTCTACAATGCGGGAGAAATCATAGAGATTGTTACTGAAAGAACTATTTTGAAAAAACAAGTCAGCTAAACTCCTTTCATTCATTAAACATATGTATTAAAATGGAAGCTGGCCCAAAAGAAGTTAAATGATAGAAAACTGTCCTTTAAGATTTTAAATGCTACTTAAGGATTTTGCTAATCATAGATTCTGTAAAACAAACAATAGTATTGGCAAGATTATGGAGAAATTAGAATGCTTGTATGCTGTTCGTGGAAGAGTAAAAGACCTCAACTACTATGGAAAGCAATATGAGGATTTCTCAAAAAGTTAAAAATAGAACTATCATATGATTCAGTAATCCCACTTCAGGTTATAGATCCAAAAGAACTGATATCAGGATCTTAAAGTGATATTGGTATTCCCATGTTTCTTGTGGCATTATTCATAATAGCCAAAGGATATAAATAAACTTCCATGTTCATTGAACAATGATCATATAAAGGAAATGTGATATATGCATATAGTGGAATATTATTGAGCCTTAAAATGAAGTAAATTCTGCCATATGCAACAGCATGGATGAACCAGGAGGACATTATGTTAAGTAAAATAAGCCAGTCACAGAATGAAAAATAGAGCATAATTCCACTTATATTAGGTATCTAAAATAGGCAAATTCAGAGAAACGGGGAATGGTTTGGTGGTTATCAGGAGTAGGGGAAAGAGGGGTATGGGGAGATGCTCTTCAGTGGATACATAGTTTCAGTTATGCAAAATGGATTCTAGAGATCAACTGTAGCACATTATGCCTATAGTTAACACTGCTTGTGCACTAAAAAATTGTCACGAGGGTAGATTGTATGTTAGGTGTTCTTACCACATTAAAAAAAAGTTGTGACTGGAGATCAATATGAAAAATCAATAATATGTTGTGTTTTTTTTTTCAGTTGTTTTTTTTTTTTCCATGTAACCATAGATATATCAGATCTAACAGTTGGAACTACTTTGTCATTAAATTTCATAAGAGAAAAGAATCATAGAGATTGTGTACTGCAGTTCTGACATTCTGTAACTATTAAAAAGATTCCTGGTTAGATCCTATAAATAGTAAATGGCAGAAGTTACTGTAACATACATCCATTTCTCCTCATCTGGTGCTTTGCCTTTGTAATCTAATGAGTTTTTTCAGAAGTTAAATTAGTAGGGAATGTTTATCTTCAGGCCAAAGTAAAAACAGGTGTGAGTTTAATTTTACAAAAATTGTCTACCTTGAAAGTTCTTTCCATTCTGCCTTAGGCACTGTTGTTATTACTATTCCAATGGCATATTCTATTACTAAGACATTTTTCCCCTAAATTATTTTTGAGAGCCTCAGAATCTACTTCCTACTAATTGGTAAGAAAGCTATAACTTAGATCATCCTTGGAAAGAAAGAACTAGGTAGAAATGTCATCACAATTTGTATTTTCAACCTAAAGAGAAGGCTGACTGAGTAATTTAATAACATTCCTCCAGATCATGAAGAGTTTATACAGTAGCACAGGTGACCGAATTTTGTGATATTTTTTGTATGTGTACATGAGCACAAAAAGTGTAAGAAAATAAATATGAGCCTTAATGCTTTCTAGTAACTTTTAAGTCAGTTAGTTGTGGCATGAAGATATAAACACATAAAAAAAAAAGTATGTCTTAATTAGTCCAGGCTCCTGAAACAAAATACCATAGATAGGGTGGCTTTAACATACAAAAAAATTAAATTGCTTCTCACTGTTCTGTAAGTTTAGATGTCCAAGATCAAAGTACCAGCAGATCTGGTGTCTGATGAAGGCCTGTTTCTTGGTTTGCAGATGGCTGTCTTCTTCTTGTATCCCCACATGAAGTAGAACAGAGAGAGAAAGCAAGCAGTCATATCTTTTCTTTTAAGGACTCTGATCCCATTCATGGGGCTCCACTCTCAAGACCTAATTAACCCTCCAAAGCTCTGCCTCCTAATCGTGAGGGCAAATTTGGATTAGGATTTCAACATACGAATTTTGAAGGAAATGCAAACATTCAGTTCAAAACAGCTCATATGTTTATCTTTCTATGGCCAATCTAAAAATGTTTTATACTGACAATCAACCCAGTAAGACACCATGAGATTGATATAACCTAGAGTGAGTTGGGGAATCCTTTTTTTAAAAAGTAGGATTTGAACTTAAAAGAAGGATGGAGAGGAGCTATAACTAAGCAACAGGAATGAGCATTCAGTTCCAGGAGAAAGGAAAAGTTTAGTCTCTCATTGCTGATAATTCCTTAGGAAAATAGGGATAATAGCGAGATCTACTTGATTAGAACAGGAGAAGGAGAGACAAAGTCAAATTAACCAGACTGAACAAAATTAATGGGGCTATTTCTATGTCACTGTGAAGAACTAGAATATTATTTTATAAGTAAAGATAATCTGACCATATAGACACTGCAAACCAGTTACTGCAATCATTGGCAGGCTAGTAGTCTCTCACCACCATTAACAAACCCCAAGTTTCAGTGATATTTCTGTCATTAATTGTGGAAGATGGTAGCAGTTGTTTTTAGTATCCTCATCGAACCTAACCAGTCTAAATGTACTATCCCAATAGGAGGTCATTGCTTCAAAGATAACTAGCATATAGACTAACCATATCGTCTCCCACAGTAGACCAGATACTCATGTGAAAGAGAGAATCCCCCTATTATAAAGGTTCCCTGATGGAATTCCCTTAATCTGGATAAGATCTCATTTTTGTCAGCCTAGGAAAGCAGAGATCTCATTTTAGACCTTCTAGATATTTCATTGACACTTCTATACATTTCACTGGCTTGTCAATTCTTTTTTTTTTTTTTAATTTGAGTTTTGCTTTAATTTCCAGCATTGCTTGTAGTACAAAGGAAACACTCACACACTGTTGAAAGAGTGAATAAATGAGTGAACTCTGTTGGCAATACTTTCCTAAGAGCAGCTGTGAGTAGTAATGAGAGAGTCTATTCCTAGGGAAGTTGATAAGAGGTCCAGGATCCCTGAGGAGGAGAAAGGGGTCTGGGGCTCTCAAGGAGGAGATAAGGGTCTGGAATTCTCAAGGAGGAGGAAAGGACAAACTTTTTTTTCCTACATTTTTTAGTCTTGGTCACAAAAAGCATCTTTTTTTTTCTTTTAAGCCCAGAGCTGATGATTACAGAACAAAACAACTCAGTTTAAACTCTGTACTAAGGATTTTATATAACAACAATGTATCCTGCTTGAGGGTAGTTTCTCCTTCTTGAAAATCTGATCAATCCTGTTATCTTGAAATGTATATTATGGGAGTGGGCCTGGTTCAGTTCAGTTCAGTTCAGCCCTCAGTCCTGTCTGACTCTTTGCAACCCCATGGACTACAACATGCAAGGCTTCCCTGTCCATCACCAACTCCCAGAGTTTACTCAAACTCATGTCCATTGAGTTGCTGACACCATCCAACCACCTCTGTCATCCCCTTCTCCTCCTGCCTTTAATCTTTCCCAGCATCAGGATCTTTTCATATGAGTCAGTTCTTTGCATCGATCAGTGGTGGCCTGCTGCAGGGTTGGAGGCACTGAGTGCAACAAGTGCCTGCATGGGACCTTTTGGAGGAGGTCGCCATTATCTTCATTACCTCCACCATAATTTGGCCTCAGGTCAAATAAGAGGAAGGGAACACAGCCCTGCACTTCAACAGAAGACTGGATAAAAGATTTACTGAGCATGGCCCTGCCCATCAGAACAAGACCCAGTTCCCCCTCAGTCAGTCTTTCTCATCAGGAAGCTTCCATAAGCCTCTTATCCTTCTCCATCAGAAGGCAGACAGACTGAAAACCACAATCACAGAGAACTAAACAATCTGATTAAGGGACTAGACCTGATAGACAGAGTGCCTGATGAACTATGGACAGAGGTTCATGACATTGTACAGGAGACAGGGATCAAGAAAATCCCCATGGAAAAGAAATGCAAAAAAGCAAAATGGCTGTCTGAGGAGGCCTTACAGATAGCTGGGAAGAGAAGAAAAGCGAAAAGCAAAGGAGAAAAGGAAAGATATTCTCATCTGAATGCAGAGTTCCAAAGAATAGCAAGGAGAGATAAGAAAGCCTTCCTCAGCCATCAGTGCAAACAAATAGAGGAAAACAACAGATTGGGAAAGACTAGAGACCTCTTCAAGAAAATTAGAGATACCAAAGGAACATTTCATGCAAAGATAGGCTCGATAAAGGACAGAAATGGTGTGGACCTAACAGAAGCAGAAGATATTAAGAAGAGGTGGCAAGAATACAAAGAAGAACTGTACAAAAAAGATCTTCATGACCCAGATAATCACGATGGTGTGATCACTCACCTAGAGCCAGACATCCTGGAATGTGAAGTCAAGTGGGCCTTAGAAAGCATCACTACGAACAAAGCTAGTGGAGGTGATGGAATTCCAGTTGAGCTATTTCAAATCCTCAAAGGTGATGCTGTGAAAGTGCTGCACTCGATATGCCAGCAAATTTGGAAAACTCAGCAGTGGCCACAGGACTGGAAAAGGTCAGTTTTCGTTCCAATCCCAAAGAAAGACAATGCCAAAGAATGCTCAAACTACTGCACAATTGCACTCATCTCACACGCTAGTAAAATAATGCTCAAAATTCTCCAAGCCAGGCTTCAGCAATACGTGAACCGTGAACTTCCAGATGTTCAAGCTGGTTTTAGAAAAGGCAGAGGAACCAGAGATCAAATTGCCAATATCCGCTGGATCATCGAAAAAGCAAGAGAGTTCCAGAAAAACATCTATTTCTGCTTTATTGACTATGCCAAAGCCTTTGACTGTGTGGATCACAATAAACTGTGGAAAATTCTGAAAGAGATGGGAATACCAGACCATCTGACCTGTCTCTTGAGAAACCTGTATGCAGGTCAGGAAGCAACAGTTAGAACTGGACATGGAACAACAGACTGGTTCCAAATAGGAAAAGGAGTATGTCAAGGCTGTATATTGTCACCCTGCTTATTTAACTTCTATGCAGAGTACATCATGAGAAACGCTGGGCTGGAAGAAACACAAGCTGGAATCAAGATTGCCAGGAGAAATATCAATAACCTCAGATATGCGGATGACACCACCCTTATGGCAGAAAGTGAAGAAGAACTAAAGAGCCTCTTGATGAAGGTGAAGGAGGAGAGTGAAAAAGTTGGCTTAAAGCTCAACGTTCAGAAAACTAAGATCATGGCATCTGGTCCCATCACTCCATGGGAAACAGATGGGGAAACAGTGGAAACAGTGTCAGACTTTACTTTTTTGGGCTCCAGAATCACTGCTGATGGTGACTGCAGCCATGAAATTAAAAGACGCTTACTCCTTGGAAGGAAGGTTTTGGCCAACCTAGATAGCATATTTAAAAGCAGAGACATTACTTTGCCAACAAAAGTCCGTCTAGTCAAGGCTATGGTTTTTCCAGTGGTCATGTATGGATGTGAGAGTTGGACGGTGAAGAAAGCTGAGCGCCGCAGAATTGATGCTTTTGAACTGTGGTGTTGGAGAAGACTCTTGAGAGTCCCTTGGACTGCAAGGAGATCCAATCAATCCATCCTAAAGGAGATCAATCCTGGGTGTTCATTGGAAGGTCTGATGTTGAAGCTGAAGCTCCAATACTTTGGGCACCTCATGCGAAGGGTTGACTCATTGGAAAAGACCC
Source organism: Giraffa tippelskirchi (assembly GCF_054371585.1). Lineage (NCBI taxonomy): Eukaryota > Metazoa > Chordata > Mammalia > Artiodactyla > Giraffidae > Giraffa > Giraffa tippelskirchi. The sequence continues at coordinate 18,937,880 of NC_137283.1, read as the reverse complement.
TAATGCTGGGTAGGATTGGGGGCGGGAGGAGAAGGGGACGACAGAGGATGAGATGGTTGGATGGCATCACCGACTCGATGAACATGGGTTTGGGTAGACTCCGGGAGTTGGTGATGGACAGAGAGGCCTGGCGTGCTGCAATTCATGGGGTCGCAGAGAGTCGGACACGACTGAGCGACTGAACTGAACTGAAACAATCTGATCACATGGACCACAGCCTTGTCTAACTCAATGAAACTATGAGCCCTGCTATGTAAGGCCACTAAAGATGGATGGGTCATGGTGGAGAGTTCTGACAAAAGGTCCGCTGGAGAAGGGACTGGCAAACCATTTCTGTATTCTTGCCTTGAGCACCTCATGAACAGTATGAAAAGGCAACAAGAGAGAACACTGAGAAATGAACTCCCCAGGTCGGTAGGTGCCTAATATGCTACTAGAGATCAGTGGAGGACTAACTTCAGAAAGAATGAAGAGACTGAGCCAAAGCAAAAACAACACCCAGTTGTGAATGTGACTGGTGATGGAAGTAAAGTTTGATGCTGTAAAGAAGAATATTGCATAGGAAGCTGTAGTGTTAGGTCCATGAATTAAGGCAAATTGGAATTGGTCAAATTAGAATTGTTCATTCTTGATGGCAAGAATGAACACCTACATTTTAAGAATCAGTGAACTAAAATGGACTGGAATGGGTGAATTTAACTCGGATGACCATTATATCTACTACTGTGGATAAGAATCCCTTAGAAGAAGTGGAATAGCCATCATAGTCAACGAAAGAGTCCAAAATGCAGTACTTGGATGCAGTCTCAAAAATTACACAATGATTTCTATTGGTTTACAAGGCAAACCATCCAATATCACAGTAATCCAAGTCTATGTCCCGACCAGTAATGCTGAAGAAGCTGAAGTTGAACAGTTCTATGAAGACCTACAAGACCTTCTAGAAATAACACCCCAAAAAGATGTTCTTTTCATTATAGGGGACTGGAATGCAAAAATAGGAAGTCAAAAAATATCGGGAATAACAGGCAAATTTGGACTTGGAGTACAAAATGAAGCAGAGCAAAGGCTAATAAAGTTTTGCCAAGAGAACACACTGGTCATAGCAAACACCCTCTTCCAACAACACAAGAAAAGACTCTACACATGGACATCACCAGATGGTCAATACTGAAATCAGATTGATTGTATTCTTTATAGCCAAAGATGGAGAAACTCTATACAGTCAGCAAAAACAAGACTTGGAGCTGACTGTGGCTTAGCTCATGAACCCCTTATTGCCAAATTTAGTCTTAAATTGAGGAAAGTAGGGAAAACCACTAGATCATTCAGGTATGACCTAGATCAAATCCCTTACAATTATACAGTGGAAGTGACAAATAGATTCAAGGGATTAGTTCTGATAGAGTGCCTGAAGAACTATGAACAGAGGTTCGTGACATTGTACAGGAGGCAGTGATCAAGACTGTCCCCTAAAAAAAGAAATGCCAAAAGGCAAAATGGCCGTCGGAGTAGGCCTTAAAATTGCTACGAAAATCAGAGGAGTGAAAGGCAAAGGAGAAAAGGAAGATATACTCATTTGAATGCAGAGTTCCAAAGAATAGCAAGGCGAGATAAGAAAGCCTTCCTCGGTGATCAGTGCAAAGAAATAGAGGAAAAAAATAGAATGGGAGGGACTAGAGATCTCTTCAAGAAAATTAGAGATACCAAGGGAACAATTCATGCAAAGAAGGGCTCAATAAAGGACAGAAATGGGATAGACCTAACAGAAGCAGAAGATATTAAGAAGAGGTGGCAAGAATACACAGAAGTACTATACAAAAATGATCTTCATGACCCAGATAATCACAATGATGTGATCACTCACCTAGAGCTAGATATCCTGGAATGTGAAGTCAAATGGGCTTTAGGAAGCATCACTACGAACAAAGCTAGTGGAGGTGGTGGAATTCCAGTTGAGCTATTTCAAATCCTGGAAGATGATTCTGTGAAAGTTCTACACTCAATATGCCAGCAAATTTGGAAAGCTCTGCAGCAGCCACAGGACTGGAAAAGGTCTGTTTTCATTCCAATCTCTAAGAAAGGCAATGCCAAAGAATGCTCAAAGTACCACACAATTGCACTCATCTCACACACTAGCAAAGTAAGTCTCAAAATTCTCCAAGCCAGGCTTCAACAGCACATGAACCATGAACTTCCAGAAGTTCAAGCTGGATTTAGAAAAGGCAGAGGAGCCAGAGATCAACTTGCCAACTTCTACTGGATCATCAAAAAAGCAAGAGAGTTCCAGAAAAACATCTATTTCTGCTTTATTGACTATGCCAAAGCCTTTTACTGTGTAGATCAAAACAAACTGTGGAAAATTATTAAAGAGATGGGAATACCAGACCACCTGACTTGCCTCCTGAGAAATCTGTATGCAGGTCAAGAAGCAACAGTTAGAACTGTGCATGAAACAACAGACTGGTTCCAAATCGGGAAAGTAGTACGTCAAGACTGTATATTGTCACCCTGCTTATTTAAATTGAATGGCAGAGTACATCATGAGAAGTTCTGGACTGGATGAAGCACAAGATTGGAATCAAGATTGCCAGGAGAAATATAATAACCTCAGATATGCAGATGGCACCACCCTTATGTCAGAAAGTGAAGAAGAACTAAAGAGCCTCTTGATGAAAGTGAAAGAGGACAATGAAAAAGTTGGCTTAAAACTCAACATTCAGTAAACTAAGATCATGGCATCTGGTCCCATCACTTCATGGCAAATAGATGGGGAAATGATGGAAACAGTGTCAGACTTGATTTTTGGGGGCTCCAAAATCACTGAAGATGATGACAGCAGCCATGAAATTAAAAGACTCTTGCTCCTAGGAAGAAAAGTTATGACCAACCTAGGCAGCATTATAAAGCAGAGACATTACTTTGCCAACAAAAGTCCATCTAGTCAAAGCTATGGTTTTTCCAGTAGTCATGTATGGATGTGAGAGTTGGACTATAAAGAAAGTTGAACACCAAAGAACGGATGCTTTCAAACTGTGGTGATGGAGAAGACTCTTGAGAGTCCCTTGGAGTGGAAGGAGATCCCGGCAGTCCAATCTAAAGGAAATCACTGGAAGTACTGATGCTGAAGCTGAAACTCCAATACTTTGGCCACCTGATGTGAAGAACTGACTCATATCAAAAGACCCTGATGCTGTGAAAGATTGAAGAAAGGAGGAGAAGGGGATGACAGAGGATGAGATGGTTGGATGGCATCACTGACTCAATGGACATGAGTTTGAGTAACTCTGGGATTTGGTGATGGACAGGGAGGCCTGGCGTGCTGCAGTCCATGGGGTTGCAAAGAGTCAGACATGACTGAGCGACTGAACTGATGTGATGTGAGCTGAACTGGTCTGCACTCACTGCCCTCCCTAGACTCATGATTCAGATATTCTAGGTGATTTATGGTTGCCAATGATTCTCAGTTTCTGAGACTGCAGGGGCAGCTGAGCCCTCTTGTCACATTATGTCTTAACACTATGTCCCACAAACCACAGGCATCAGCCTACAAGTAGAAACTCCAGGTTAGGTTCTCAATGAACTTGGCACTTCCTGTTTATTCTTGATCTCAGAAGAGCAGTCAACTGATGTGAACAGGGCCTCCCTTCCCTGAGAGTTCTGTGTGGCTACTCTGATGTTACGTAATTGTCCAACTGCCCTCAATGTGTCACACTTTTTGGAGGTGATAGTGTGAGTGTTATCTCATAGTGGTGGGCCGTGTAGTGTCATATTTGAAAATGGTAACTGAAGAGTTAGACTGTCACTAAAACTTGACTTCAAAATATATCAGTCACAGAATGACCATGAGCCATTGTTCAAACTGTCAGTTTCTTCAACTCTCCGGGGAACCCATAATAGATTTTTTTTAAATAAGAATTGCTGTAAAGACTAAATGAAGTATTTGGCATTTGTTAAGCACTCCATAAATGTCAGCTAGTTTTGTTTTATAATCTAATCTCCAATTAGAATTAATATCACATTAAAATCAAAGTGGTCTAGGTTGGAATTCTGCTGGCACTTTTGAACTTATGATCATTTTTGCACTGATTGCAAAGGCAAAGGTGAACATGGGTTGGTTTGTGCAATGTTACCTACATTGTATAATGTTACCTATTGGGCTTCCCTGATAGCTCTGTTGGTAGATAATTTGCCTGCAATGCAGGAGACCCCAGTTTGCTTCCTGGGTCAAGAAGATCCCCCGGAGAAGGGATAGGCTACCCACTCCAGTATTCATGGGCTTCCCTGGTGGCTCAGCTGGTAAAGAATCCACCCGCAATGTGGGACACCTGGGTTCGTTCTCTGGGTTGGGAAGATTCCCTGGAGAAGGGAAGGGCTACCCACTCCAGTATTCTTGCTAGATAATTCCATGGACTATATATAGTCCCTGGGGTCAGAAAGAGTCGGACACAACTGAGCGACTTTCATTTTCACCTACTCTGACTCAGAGATGCACATATTACGTGGTATTATCAGAATGACTAAGCCAGGATGTGCCAGCAGTGGATTTTACATTCAGCAATCATTCAGGTTGGTTACTACTCCTGTTGTACTGATTATATATAGCACCAACACTTTAGTATTAAAATAAATTCTTGTTACTGTTTTTGTTATGTAAAACAGAGACATTCAAAAAATTTCAAAGCAGGAGAAATAATTATTATGAAGCTACCCATAGGTAAGAAGCTTCAGGAACTGGCAAATCTATGAACTGGCTGTTCTCTTCCTTTTTTTTTTTTTCCTGGAACACACATGGACTCTTTCAGTGTTGTTTCTCTATTTTCTTGACATACTACCTACATATCATGGCTTCCTTGGAGTTTTTCTTTCTTTCTTTTTTTTTCTTTTGCAGCAATTTTTCTGTTTTGTTGTCTTCCTTTATGCCCTGCCTCTTGTTTCCATTTCTTTGTGTTTCTTAGTTCAAATTCCTGAGGAGGTAATCGGATCAGACTACCTCATGTCTTTTAGATGCCAGCCACTCTACAGAGAGCTCATCTTTTGTTGACTGCTCACCTCAGCTGTGTGGCTGAGGCCAAGCAGCAGGCTGCATCACAAGGTATACAATGTGGCTGTAAAGTGTGAGAGGGATGGGAAGAGCAGTTTCCCAGAAAATCTGTGTGGCTAGAGCAAGTGCGCTGACATCTGTAGGTTGGTGATAGTACTCGTGGATGCCATGACTTCTGTTTGTCTGGCATTTTGGTAGTTTATTTATGGCAGCAGTTCTGCTGAAGAGAATAATTGCTGATTCTTGTTGAGGCGTGAATATTAGAACCTAGAAAGTAAACTGAATCAGGCACTGAGTTAATAATCCAAACAGAGGAAATATCTGAAGAGAATTTTGGGAACTTTCTTTAAAACATTGTTATATTTAACTAAAGCAAACGTTGGTCTAAAAATGGGCCTTGTAAGTCACAGAAGTATTGCTTTTGATATACTAAGTATAGTCAGCATCACTCATGATATAGTAAGCAAAACAAAATAGAATGAACACATGAAGAGTTATTAGGATATGTCACTAGATGCCTCAGGTTTAATCTGCACATAGATATTTCCTGATTATTAAAGAATACTTTCAACTATCCAGAATGACATAGCTGCAGTTTTATAGTGTGTCTGGAAGATGATTTTTCTTTAATCATAGGAAAGAAATGCTGCTACAGTCATATGTTAAAACACCATTCAATCATCAGTAGTTTGAAGTACTTAATCAGTTCAGTTCAGTTCAGTCGCTCAGTCGTGTCCGACTCTCTGCGACCCCATGAATTGCAGCACGCCAGGCCTCTCTGTCCATCACCAACTCCCGGAGTCTACCCAAACCCATGTTCATCGAGTCGGTGATGCCATCCAACCATCTCATCCTCTGTCGTCTCCTTCTCCTCCCGCCCCCAATCCTACCCAGCATTAGGGTCTTTTCCAATTAGTCAACCCTTCGCATGAGGTGCCCAAAGTATTGGAGCTTCAGCTTCAACATCAGACCTTCCAATGAACACCCAGGATTGATCTCCTTTAGGATGGATTGATTGGATCTCCTTGCAGTCCAAGGGACTCTCAAGAGTCTTCTCCAACACCACAGTTCAAAAGCATCAATTCTGCGGCGCTCAGCTTTCTTCACCGTCCAACTCTCACATCCATACATGACCACTGGAAAAACCATAACCTTGACTAGACGGACTTTTGTTGGCAAAGTAATGTCTCTGCTTTTAAACATGCTATCTAGGTTGGCCATAACCTTCCTTCCAAGGAGTAAGCGAAGTACTTAATAGTGAATGTTTATAAAGGAGATATTGTTTAAACTATGGAAGAGTGAGAATCGATTATTCTATTTCTGTGTTGTTCCTTGGGCAAGACATACTAATTTGTTAACGAATTTACCTCTTTATTATTTTAGCTTTAAATAAAATTTAGTCACCAAGTGGATGTTTGGGAATCATCAGAATATTAAACTTCCCTGCTTGACTTCCCAAAATTCAGCAAGGCACCAAGATAGCCCAATATTGTTAAGTAAAGAAGAGAATAAATGGCTCCATATGTTTCAAATCTGTGAAGTTAGCAACAGGTAGATTTCTTGCATGTTTAAAAACCTCAGTTTAAGCCTAATGCTTGTGACACAGATGAAAGAAAACAACAGGCTCTGTTCACTGTGTCCAGTTGTATAGGTCCTAGCCATAGGTGTTGTATAGGTGCTGTGGGGTTTTTTTTCCCCTTTTTGAATTTAATTTTAACATGCTAACTATAGTACTTTGTAACAGCAGTATCTAGATTGAGCTTCTTTAATGTGAAGGACTGACTTGAGTTGTGTCAGACTCAACAGACAGCCTTAGAAACCAACACACCAAGTAGAACCATTTATCCATTTAGACCACAGTGGATTATATACAACACACAGTTGTTTAGCAATTTTCATGTTCTACACACTCATCTATAAAAATATGAGTTTTCTTACACATATTAATTTTAATAAAATTAAAAAACAAAGTAACTTCAAATTAATCTTGTATTTATGTCTTAAAAACCAAGTTTTATGTACTTCTCTTGGTTCATCATAGAATTTGCCTTTTCTAATGTGTACTTGGCACTTTTGTTTGACTTTTTATAAGTGTTATTTTAGTTTATCTGTTACCTAAAGAAAACATATTATATAAATTATTTTTAGTCTTTATACATCTGCTGGTCAACATATGAGATGTTTAAGTGCTTTAAAATGTTTTCTGTGAAGAAAACATCTGTCTTGTGCCATGCGTAGATCACTGGAGATCACTGTGTGGTAATATTGCCAGGGAGGGCTCCCCTCATGGCTCAGATGGTAAAGAATCTGCCTGCAATGCAGGAAATCAGGGTTTAATTCCTGGGTTGGGAAGATCCCCTGGAGAAGGAAATGGGAACCCACTCCAGTATTTTTGCCCAGAGAATTCCATGGACAGAGAGACCTGGTGAGTTACAGTCCACAGGGTCTCAAAGAACTGGACACGACTGAGCGACTAACACACAACGTGGGTTGGCTTTCCTGTACTTGGCAGAGACTAAAGCATGAAGTAAAACCTCGAAGCATTTCTCAGACATGGTATGTTTGAGGTTTGAAATAAAGTGAAGATTATGAATGGGGAAAAAGTAAGGATTCTATGTGTTCAAAAAATTTGCATCATTTGCTGATGTTTGGATAGTATGACCAAAGGGCACATAAAGATTACAAATATCTCCAAGATTCGAAGTTAAAGGAATCTCAAGCAATTCCCATTAAGCATTTAGTCCTAAATATATGATGTGATGGGCTTCCCAGGTGGCGCTAGTGGTGAAGAACCCACCTACCTGCCAATGCAGGAGACATGAGACTTGGGGTTCTATTCCTGGGTCCTTGAGTTTGGAAGATCCCCTGGAGAAAGGAATGACAAGCCACTCTAGTATTCTTGCCTGGAGAATCCCATGGACAGAGGAGCCTGTCAGGTTACAGTCCATTGGGTCACAAAGGGTTGGACACAACTGAGGCGACTTAGCATGCATGCACACATATGATGTGATGTGTGTGTGAAAGAGAGAGAGAACATGACAAATGGTGAAAAATATCACCATACATGAATGCTTAGTTCTGTCTTATTTAGACTCCAGTGCTTGGTGATCAAAGAAGAATGTTGTGACTTGAATTTGACTTTGAAGTCAATGCGATGTGCATAGTTTGCTCTGCAAGATGACCCCCAATGAATCAAGGTGAACCCTTCTGGTGTGGTCTTCTCCCTTGAGTGTGGGCAGAACCTGTGGCCTTCTTGTTTCTAACCCATTGAATATAGGAAAAGCAATAGGATGTCATTCTCACCATATAGATGTGTGTGTGTGTGTGTGTGTGTGTGTGCAATTTTGAGCAGAGTGGCTTGGAGTGAGTTATGAGATTGTGGGATGAGTCTCTGTCTTGCTGGCTCTGAAGAAGCGAGCTGCCATGTTGAGGGAGGACCTGTTAAAGCAGCCACGTGGTAGGGAACTGTGAGTGGTCTCTAGGAAGTGACAGCAGCATCCAGCCAATAAACAACAAGAAAACAGAGACCTAAGTACCGCTGTTGCCTGGAACTGAATTCTGCCAAGAACCACATGAACTTGGAAAAGGAACCTGAGCGCCAGAAAGGGGTGCAGCCCAGCTGGGCCTTTGATTGTAGCCTTGTGAAATCCTGATAGAGGATTCAGCTAAACCTGGTGTAGACCACTGACCCATGGAAACTGTGAGGTAATAGATATGTGTTGCTTTAAGCCACTACATTTGCAATAGAAAGCTAGTAACAAGTGGATAGGAAAAAAATATGAATATATTTTAGATACATAGAGCCATAGACACTAAGGTACAGAGATCAAAATAAGGTTGATATATTCTCCATCTACTCATTGAGCATGTTTTTCCTGAATGCCTACTGTGAGCTGGAGCCCTACCAGAAAAACAATAGGGAAACTGAGGCTAAGAGAGCTTAGGAAACTTGCCGAAGGCTACAAAGGAGAAATGTATAAGAATATCAGGATTCTATGGAGAAAATGAGGCCAAGTTTAAATGATACCACAGCTAGTTCATGGGGGCTCTGAGTACTTAATCTCCATCTTTGGGTGTAGCTTCTTTTGAGTTGTTTCCTTAGCCTTATAACTTGTATTTTGTGTAAGATCAACGTGAAAAGATTCATTTCCCCTGGTGTCCAGAGATGCATTAGAATAATTAAAGAGTAAATAACTGGAATCACCTCTGTGAAATATTTAGAGTTTTCTATTTTAAAAAGTGTACTCTTTCTCTACTAAGTTTCCCCGAGTTTTGAAAAGAATGCTAAAATTTGAAAAATAAAATATCTTGAAGGAAAGTAATAACAGGAAGCTGAATTGCTCTTTTGATCTTAGAACTGAAAAGTATAAATCCATAAAATATTAAGAACTTTAAACTTTGGTCTGACTAAATTGGAGCTATTAAATTATTATGCCTTCCTGGGAATTCTTAGAAACTTCCCTGAACTAGAATCACTGCTTCTGCAGCTTTCTTCAGTTGAATTTTTTGATTTATTTGCCCTATAGTGTGAGAACAGATGACTTTTGTTCAACTCAATATTTTGAACAAATGGATAAGTATTTGTAAATAAAATAAAAGGGATTTTGGAGTGAGTACTATGGGTGTTCTGTCCAGATCTCCTTGGATACTTGTTTCTTTTTGGATGCATCCTTCTCCTGTCTTGACTGCATTGCTTGTAGGTTGTACCTGCGCTTCTCTTAGGGCTGCTTCCCTCAGGTTCCTGAAATTACTTTACCCACATGCTACAGAGTTACTAGGAACTAACTCCCCTCCTTTGCAGACCCTTCCTCCAGCAGGGGCCCTTAGTCAATGAATAACCGAAAGCCCAGGCACTTCTGCCTGGAGTTGAATAGCTGAGTTTAATTTACTGCCCTTGCAGCCCTTGCAGGAGTGGACATGCAAACTCTGAGAGACTTGGCCTACAGTTCCATCTTTGTTGGGCTTCCCTCTCTTTCCTGTTCTGCTGGCCTTGCACACTCCCTTACTAATCTCCCTTGGGAGCACTTCCTTAATAAGTAAATCACATTCACCAGAATCACATCCTAGTTTCAGAGTCTGCTTCTAGGGAATCCAATCTAAGACAGAAAACTTCTTTTCTGCTTGCTGAAACATAAACTTGGTTTTCAATTCAGAATTGCCAAAGTAATAGGTACAAAGAGAGATATTTAAAAATAGGTAGATGAGTTATATTTTTGTTCATTTTAATCAATTTGTTTTCGATAATAAAAGAAGTCACATTAGCTGTTGAGTTATAAATCAAATGAAACAAATTATATGCTTCATTTTAGCTGCTATTCATATCTTTACAACTTTTCTCCCCAAAATTCCCCCACTTCAACCTTCAACGGAGACTAAATCTTTGAGTGTGCTTACTAATTTTTCTGAAATTAAATTGTGATTCTAATCAACATGCAATGGTGAATGGTATTGTTTCCTTAATTTCTCTTTCTGTTTTCTCATTATTGGAGTACAGGAATGCAAGGGATTTCTGTGTGTTAATTTTATATCCTGCAACTTTACTATATTCATTGATTAGCTCTAGTAATTTTCTGGTAGAATCTTTAGGGTTTTCTACGTAGAGGATCATGTCATCTGCAAACAGTGAGAGTTTTACTTCTTCTTTTCCTATCTGGATTCCTTTTATTTCTTTTTCCGCTCTGATTGCTGTGGCCAAAACTTCCAAAACTATGTTGAATAGTAGTGGTGAAAGTGGGCATCCTTGCCTTGTTCCTGACTTTAGGGGAAATGCTTTCAATTTTTCACCATTGAGGACAATGTTTGCTGTGGGTTTGTCATATATAGCTTTTATTATGTTGAAGTATGTTCCTTCTATTCCTGCTTTCTGGAGGGTTTTTATCATAAATGGATGTTGAATTTTGTCAAAGGCTTTTTCTGCATCTATTGAGATAATCATATGGTTTTTATCTTTCAATTTGTTAATACTTAGGAATATATCTACCTAAAGAAACAAAAGACTTATATATAGAAAACTATAAAACACTGATGAAAGAAATCAAAGAGGACACAAACAGATGGAGAAATATACCGTGTTCATGGATTGGAAGAATTAATATAGTGAAAATGAGTATACTACCCAAAGCAATCTATAGATTCAATGCAATCCCTATCAAGCTACCAATGGTATTTTTCACAGAACTAGAACAAATCATCTCACAGTTTGAATGGAAATATAAGAAACCTCGAATAGCCAAAGCAATCTTGAGGAAGAAGAATGGAACTGGAGGAAACAACCTCCCTGACTTCAGGCTCTACTACAAAGCCACAGTCATCAAGACAGTATGGTACTGGCACAAAGATAGAAATATAGATCAATGGAACAAAATAGAAAGCCCAGAGATAAACCCACGCACATATGGACACCTTATCTTTGACAAAGGAGGCAAGAATATACAATGGAGAAAAGACAATCTCTTTAACAAGTGGTGCTGGGAAAACTGGTCAACCACTTGTAAAAGAATGAAACTAGAACACTTCCTAACACCATACACAAAAATAAACTCAAAATGGATTAAAGATCTAAACGTAAGACCAGAAACTATAAAACTCCTAGAGGAAAACACAGGCAAAACACTCTCCGACATAAATCACAGCAGGATCCTCCATGATCCAACTCCCAGAATATTGGAAATAAAAGCAAAAATAAACAAATGGGACCTAATTAAAATTAAAAGCTTTTGCACAACAAAGGAAACTCTAAGCAAGGTGAAAAGACAGCCTTCAGAATGGGAGAAAATAATAGCAAACGAAGCAACAGACAAACAATTAATCTCAAAAATATACAAGCAACTCCTGCAGCTGAATTCCAGAAAAATAAACGACCCAATCAAAAAATGGACCAAAGAACTAAACAGACATTTCTCCAAAGAAGACATACAGATGGCTAACAAACACATGAAAAGATGCTCAACATCACTCATTATTAGAGAAATGCAAACCAAAACCACAATGAGGTACCATTTCACACCAGCCAGAATGGCTGCTATCCAAAAGTCTACAAGCAATAAATGCTGGAGAGGGTGTGGAGAAAAGGGAACCCTCTTACACTGTTGGTGGGAATGCAAACTAGTACAGCCACTATGGAGAACAGTGTGGAGATTCCTTAAAAAACTGGGAATAGAACTGCCATATGACCCAGCAATCCCACTGCTGGGCATACACATCAAGGAAACCAGAATTGAAAGAGATGCGTGTACCCCAATGTTCATCGCAGCATTGTTTACAATAGCCAGGACATGGAAGCAACCTAGATGTCCATCAGCAGACGAATGGATAAGGAAGCTGTGGTACATATACACAATGGAATATTACTCAGCCATTAAAAAAATACATTTGAATCGGTTCTATTGAGATGGATGAAACTGGAGCCCATTATACAGAGTGAAGTAAGCCAGAAAGAAAAACAACAATACAGTATACTAATGCATATATATGGAATTTGAAAAATGGCAACGATAGCCCTATATGCGAGACAGAATAAGAGACACAGATGCAAAGAACAGTCTTATGGACTCTGAGGGAGAAGGTGAGGGTGGGACGTTCTGGGAGAATAGCATTGAAACATGTATATTATCATATGTGGGGCAGAACACCATTCCATGTTGGATGCATGGGACGGGTGCTCGGGGCTGGGGCAGTGGGGTGGGGTGGGAGGGGCGTCCGGGAGGGGGAGCACGTGTGGACCCATGGCTGATTCATGTCGGTGTGTGGCGGGAACTACTACAATATTGTAAAGTAATTAGCCCCCAACTAAAATAAATAAATTTATTAAAAAAAAAAATCAACATTCAGAATATACCATGCTTTGTTGTACAAATATTTTTGATTGCTTACTATATTTTAAAATAAATGGCAACTCCTTTCATATTTTAAATTACAAACAAAAAATGAATAAAGGAAGGAAGAAAAAAATAAAGAGTAAGGAGAACAATGAAAGGAAAGAAGTCAGGATTAAAATAGAAATTTCTCCTTTCCATTTTTAACTTCCCACATGTAACCACTGTTAAAAGCTTGGTTATTTTAAATTTTAAATTATTAAATTTAAGAGTATTAACATTATTGTTGTTATTATATTAAGATTATTTTAAAGATTATTAAGATTATTTTAAATTTTATATGCATATGCAACAGACATATGTACGTGTGTATATATGAAAGTGAAAGTGTTAGATGCTTGCTCAGTTGTGTCTAACTCTTTATGACCCTACGGACTGTAGCCCACCAGGTTCCTCTGTCCATTGAATTCTCCAGGCAAGAATACTAGATTTGGTTGCCATTCCCTTCTCCAGGGGCTCTTCCCGGCCCAGCGATTGAACCTGGGTCTCCTGCATTGCAGGCAGATTCCTTACCATCTGAGCCACCAGTGTATTTGTGTATAACGGCTTTTGTATTCTCCTTTTCTATGAAACTTGTTTATACCATGTATACATGTCTACAACTTGCTTCCTTTGATATAGGAACATGTTACTGAACTCTGTCAACATTTGAGGATGGAGATATACCTCAATTTTTGTAACTAACAGGTGAAAGCTATTTTTCCTATTAAACAGTCCTTCACTCCTCGTCATTGTGCATCTCTTTATGCATTTGTAGGGATATTTCATCTAGGTGATAAGCTAATAATGAACTTGCTTATTAGTAAGAAATATTTAAATCAATAAACCAGTGCATTTAGGAAAAATTGGCCTCTCTTGAACACAGATCCCTAGTTTCAGACCTCCCTCACCAAAATCTCTATTTCTTTCTCAAAGTATTGTCTTTTGGTGTAAGTGCATGGAGGCAACTTATGTACCCTCGATCAAAATGGTGATTGTTATAAGCAAATTGCCTTGCAACAGGTTGCACTAATATATATTCCAACAAATTCTAGCTTTTGTATTTGGAAACCATTTGCCAATCTGTATTTTAAGTCATTTATGGTGTTTATTTGCCATATAGGAGTTTTTGGGGTTTTTTTACTTAAAAATTCTGGGTTTTAATTACATTAAAATTTAATACATTTAATTTTATTTAATTTGTTTATCACTTCTTGTTTTTGTTTCATTCTTAAAGAGGAACACTTTCTTCTAATTATATATGTATTGTTTTAGCCTTTTACATTTTATTTTCTTATCTTGAATTCATTTGGAATGTGTGCATGAAGGAAAGAGGGATATGTTAGGCATCTAATGTCTTTTTCCACACAAAATGGTAAGCGTATTGTCGATATTCATCCTGTTGAATAGGTCTATCCTCTGCCTTCTGATTTTGAATTATATATTTTTTACTCAAGAATGTTTATGCATGTGAAAAAATGTATATATAATCGTAATATATATATATACACACATATATATTTATGTATGTGTACATGTGTATGTGTATACAGACACCTACATATACACATATATATGTATATGCATATATGTGAGTATATTCATTCCAGAGTCTGACTCTGGTTCCCTGATGTCACATTTCCACCTCAGTGCTGTACAGATACGATTGCAGCAGCTTCATGATGTGCTTCCGTATGTAGTAAGGCAAGATCTCTGCCATTATGCTGCCATGTCAAGATTGTTTTAACTAACCTCAAAATTTTATCTTTCCTTCCCGCTTTTCTTGCCTTATGAAATTCAGATCACTTGGCGAAATCCACATATTTTCTAGCTTGATAATATGATTCTAAAATCGAAACTTACTTGCAGATGTTTTATAAACTCTAGGAGTTGTGTAAATGTAAACTGTGAACACCTTATAGGGAGTAGCATTTCTCATATGGTTCTTACTCAGCTTAGGTATAGGAAGGAAAAATATTGTAACTATTTTTATTTGTCTCCTACAAGTCTCTGGTTATTAATAAAAAATGTATTCAATATGTAATCTAAGATATTTTCAAGTTGCTAGAGTATTTGAATTTTATTCCCTACTCTCTCTCAAAGACTGCTCTACCCTAAACATCCCTAACTCTTTCCTAAAGATGATGTCTGGTTATGAGGGGAGGATGTGCTTCTGCTTCCTCTTGCCATTCTTCCCTTTCTCTTGCCTCCAGAGCAGTGCCCCTTGTCCTCTTGGAGCTGTCAGCCTTGTGGGCATTCAGGGCTGTAGTCAGCACCTTTTCTCTGGATGTAGACAGGGCCATGTGATGCTTTCTGACTACCTCAGCGTCACTTGAGCTCTGCCCACCATCCGATTGTCTGACTGTGAATCCCATGTAGCCTGTAGCTCTAGGAGCAAGAACCGAGGTGGCCTCCTCTGCCCAGTGTCCCAGCTTCATGTTCAGCTGCTTTGGCTATGCCTTCTCCACAACAGACCCAAGGACAGAGAACCTAGGAAACTAACCATTTGCAGCCCTCGGCTTTCATGTTTCTAGTTTCCACATGGATATGAGAGCAGCCTATTAATCCTCCCAGATTAAAAAGTAGGTGAAGGCAAGAGTCCCTGGCCTCCACAGTTTCCTATACTATGGAGAGGACTTCTCCTGCTGGGACACCCACATCTGATCCATTCATTCCTTCCTCTCTCGACTCCCCATTACCCCACCTAAGTGAGCAGTGAAAATTGTTTTCCTTTTATTTCCTTCTCATCTTCTTGACTCCAGCTAACCCTAACGGGGTACAGAAGTATGTCCTTGCACATTATTCAGATTTTATTTCATGTGATGGCATCCTCTGGAGAAAACCAGTGAATATCATGAGGATGATCCCTCTTGGAGTTATGCAACTTGGAGGCCTCTATCTCTATACAATGAGGGATTCTTGCAACACGTCTAACTAGGTCAGTCACAGGAAGTGGAAAGAAGAGAGAAAGTAGTTTAGCAAATCTTTTATGAGGACCATCGCTTGGTTTTCAAGGCTATCGTCCTACTGAATTGTGAATGTCAGTAGAAGTATTTTCCTTTTGGCATTTCTTCCATAGTAAATTCTACTAACTAGACAAATACCTAGAAGAGACTGAAAATAAGGTGAAAGCCAGGTGCTATAAAAAGTGAAAGAAATATTAAAGAACTTTTAAACGTCATCTCATTATTCATATAGACCATATAAGATGCAGTATTAGCATGAGAAGGAGAACATGGATCTCAAAGTCATTATCACCCAGAGCCTCAGGTTTTGTATAAAGAAAAATGTATAATAACACCTCTTCTATCTCTTCAGAGAACCTGAAAAGCAGCATTTAAAAGTCTGTACCATCAATCATATTTTTAGTCACCTCCATTTCCCTTTTGTATTTCATCTCAAAGACTGATTTTAACCACAAATTAGAGGTAGGAACAGCTCTATTAAGATCAGTTCATATTTCTGCAGTCACTAGAGGTTAGGGAGTGGCAGGGAGGAAAAGAAATGAATGGGTTTTGAAAGCTATCCAGTAATAACATTCCACGTTTTCACTTGGTCAGCATTTATGAGACTCATCTCCATTTCACAAATGAGGAAACTGAAGCTCAAAGGAATCTGGAAATGATTTCAGCTTATATGCTAGTAAGCAGCAAAGACAGAGTTGAATGCCACCCAGGACAAGCTTTGAGGCTATTTCTCTCTCCATGGCACTTTGTACTACAAAGAGAATGTGTTTCAGAAAAATTTTAAATGTACCTTCTTGCTCATTAAAGAGTCATATAAGTCAGAGGTCTGTGTGGGATAAATGTCAGGCTGCTCTATGGTTCTATGTCAGTAGGTTTTTGGCAGTTCCAGTTCCTGCAGATTTTTCCCTAACACTTTCAAGGTTAGGTATTAATAGTAAGTCAGTAAGTTAGACTGTGATTTACAAGAATAAATATCTGTGGTTCTCTTAACTGTATTTTACAGCTACCAGACATCATATTTTTTCATCTCCTTCCCCTCACATATACACAGTATCACTGTTTAAATTTCATGATGACCGTGTTCTCACTTTATTTTTTATTTAACCTTGGCTTAGATCTTAGTTATTTCCAGGGAAAAAAAGTGACACACATTTTAGGAATACCTAGGTAGATTTAGGAATGATGTATTGCACATTCAACCTCATTTAATATTCAGCTTTACTTGCGATTTAATTCCCCTGTCACTTCCAAACACTTTGGGTGTCTAGGACTAGGCAATTTGTGCATTCATTTCACATTTTATATTGATCCTTCTGACCTTATGTATCATGCCTCATGTTTTTATTACATCTTATCAGACCTGATCTTATCATAGGATGTTTCATTTTCTCCCATAACTAAGATTTACTGTGCCCAAGGGTTCTCAAATTTTAGAGGCTATTTCATTTTAATTTTGTGTTATTTTTTGAAATGAGCTCCATAATATATATGTAGCTTTGACTTGCCTCAAATTGAAGTTTATCATTAATTTCCTTTTGAAAATGGGCCCAGCCCTCTGACACCAGGTAAATAGTTACTTCTGCAATAGATTGCAATGTCTTATTTGTGTCCTAAAACCAAAAGCTTTGTTGTAAAAAATAAAATTGCAGAAACCAAAGGAAATAATATTTTGAGGTTAGCTGTCAGGTTGCATAGATGCAATAAAGCTTCCATTTTTATTTGAATTAATTCCTAGTTTTTTCTTTTTTTTTTTTGGTAGGACAAGTTTCTCATTGGCCTCTGAACTCTTTGGAGTCAGAGCATGATTCTTCTCACATTTAGGAGTGGCTGACATGAGACTGTTTATAAATTTAATAGATATATTTGTAGGTCTAATTGTAAGGCCCTTATGGAAATAATTTCCATTAAAGGCACTGCTTTTTAGCTAGCATAAAGAGCCATAAATAGCAGTGACCTGCTTTAAAACAATGGCTGACTTTAAAAATAGATAAAGCTTGGAGGGGGAAATAGTCATATTTACAACAAATCGTTTCTCCTGTGGCCTCAGAATTCCAATTCTAGGAATTTAAAATCTAAAAGAATAATCAGAGACACTTAACAGAGTATTAAGAAGTTCCTTGTGGCCTTTTTTATAATAGCAAAAACATGGGAGACAGTCAAACTACCAAATAACAGGAAAATGATTTTCCATAATAAGCTCCACAGTCCTTACAAAATAATGATGAGTTTGATGTTAAGAAGTGACATGGGGAAAGGTGTACAAAGTCAAGGTTGCCACACCCTCCAGGAGATCTTCCCAACCCAGGGATCAAACCCAGGTCTCCTGCATTCCAGGCAGATTCTTTACCATCTGAGCCACCAGGGAAGCCCTATCTAAACCTTACCAGGTCCTTTAATCCTTTTTATCTCTTTTTCTGGTTGGATTTCTCTTATCTGTTATGTATACTCTATTGGCATATATTATATATAATCATATATATTATGTCACAGGAAGTCATACTGTTAAATAATACATCCTATGAAATAAATAAATACAGTGTTACTTATAATTTTAGAAACAGTTATTTACACAATTGAATTTTAGTTATGCCAGATGTAATGTCACTAATGAATATATAATAAATATAGCATTTTGAGTTAGAAGAAAAGAAATATGTATATAAAAATCACAAGTAGAATATACATAGGAATTATCTAATAACTAAACTACATGGTCTTTTAAACATTTTGACTGCTATAATGACTGGGCACTCTTTTTACAGTTTATATATAACCAGATGATTTACCTTAAGGTATTAAAAGAAAATAGTGAAAAATGGCAGGGAGGTGGTAAAAACAGTACCTTCAAACTGTGTTTGTAACAGTATATATTGGTAGATTATTTTTCATAAACAATTAAAAGATATATGAAATCCTTAAAATTTCTTAACTCTTTGGTTTAGCTGTTTTACTTCTGGCAACATACATATATTTTCATTTTGTTTATGTGTGGAAAAAGTTAAGCCATGAATTGTCCTCAAGTTTTGTGGTTTTAGAGGATCACAATGATAGCATATTATCTCCTGGCCTCAAGAGTAAGTGTGAGTCCAGGTTGTGTAAATCACAAAACTTTACCTTTGGTGGCTATGCCACCAGGGTTGGTCCAAGGTATGGGCACACCAACCAAGACAAAGTCTAAAAGGTTTTTCATAATGGAATAAGCATGAGATATCTATTTCTGCTCCATGCCTTGCATTCTTAAGGTAGGAGCCTATGGTTCTTGCCATATGGAAATCATGAGAACAGGCAGCCTGAGAACCTGAGAAAATCCAAAAGAATGCAAGAAGCAATTAATAAAGGAGGCCAGTCAGAAGCAGGAAGGTGGAGGGGCAGAGAGACAAGACAGAGAGAGAAAGGCCTAATGGGGTTGTGTCTCTGAATCCAGTTTCACTCTGTTCTCAGTTATTAACCAATAAATCTTTATTTAATTTATTGACTATTAAATATTTATTGGTTAATATATTAACCAATAGGCCTTCATTTTTGTAAGAGCCAGTTTGAGTTTTTGTTTTCTTGCAACTGGAGTATTCTGACTGATGCAAGCTTTATAAGGACCTATACGATAAAATTAAAACTACTTATCAGAGAACAGTAAATGTTAAAATTATTCTATAACATCTTGTATGGAGCATTGTTACAGATGGCCAAAGGGAGACAGCAACCAGAAAAGTATATACTTGTATGTAAAACAGAAGGAAACATCAACATGTGAAAAAAATAGCTAGCATTGGTTGCTGAGATGAGAAATAGTTCATTTTCTTACATTTTTCTGCCTTGTTTTATATTTTAAAGAAAACATTTTACCTTAAAAATAAGTTTAGTAGAGACGATACAAAACTCTAATGATAATTTTTATTTTACTGAGATTTCTTAAACAGTGATTCTGAAACTTGTCAGAATAGAGTCTGGAGAGGACAGATTCCTGACTTTATCCCAGCCTACTGTGTAGAAATCCTGAAAATGGGTGCAAGTATTCCAAGTGTCCAGAATGAGAACCTCTGGAACTAAAACAGAGGTGGTACAAAGTAACAGCTGAGAGAGTCTGGCTGAGTATTTGACAGACATGGATGTGAATACACTTTTGCCATGAGAAACTGTACTGGTTCAACTTTGAAAAATTTATGTGTTCCCTCTCAGTTTTGACTTTTTATCTCTAAAATGAGGCTAATTATTTCAGTTGTGAGGGTGGGTGAAACGATGCTTGTGTAGCATGCAGCACCACACATAGGCACAGTGTAAGCACTCAAATATAATAATGGTGGCTCAGCTGGAAAAGAATCCACCTGCAACGCAGGAGACCTGGGTTCGATCCCTGGGTTGGGAAGATCCCCTGGAGAAGGGAATGGCTACCCACTCCAGTATTCTGGCCTGAAGAATTCCATGGACTGTATAGTCCAAGAGGTCGCAAAGAGTCGGACACGACTGACTGCCTTTCACATAATAATAGATTATTTAAAGATAAAAAAATACAGATAAAATATAAAAATAATAATAAATATTATCCCCATTACTATTAGCCTTGTGTGATGATAATGAAAATCAACAGAAAAAAAAAAAATAATTGAAGTGCCCTGTCAATTTATGTAGTACAGTTTTAAGGTCACATCATTGATGGGAGAAAAATCCTCCATCATCATCTACTGTCCAGGCCAAACTTTCAAATGACATCATTTCCTGTCAGAAATCACTCCCCCCACCTTTTTGTTTAATTTCAATTAAAAAGGGGTTGCATTTCAAGAGTCACTGCTGCTACACTGCTCTCAGAAACAAAAGCAAACAAACAGAAATCACCTTGAGTGTTCTTTAAAGGGAAAATGGCAGGAGTAGATTAGAAAGATTAAGCATCTGATTATATTTACCCTCTTCTCAGATGCCTGGGTCTGGCTTGACCCCTAGTAAGGATCCAGGGGTACAGGGAACTATAAGAAAATTTCTAGAGATGCCAGAAGGCTCAACAATCTGAGTTTCAGCCAGTGTTTTTTAACTGGCAGGAAAAAACAAAACAAAACAGTAAGAGCCAAACCTTTGTGAAATCATCATAGGGGAATCTACACTGAGTCTTTGTATCCTAGGGCTTTTATAGATGACAAATCAATAAAGTACATATTATCTGCTATGAACAATCTAGAAGGTACAACTTGTAACTATTTAGAAACAAGATGACTGAATACTTCTTTTCCTAAAAGCATTATTTATTTTTATTTGCCTTCTATTTCATAACTTTCCCCTCAGGAAGAGATAACATAATTTTCAAAATTATTTGAAGTTTATTTTTAAGCAGAGAAATGAGTTATCTGATAATATGTCTCTGCCTGTTTCAAGGATGAATTGTGGTTGACCAAGGTGTCAGGGATATTCATTTGGAGGCTGTTGGGGTATTTGGGTACCCTACTCTTGTTATGAGTGTGCTTGTGAATTTTTCTCTACTGAAGTTATATTTTATTTAGGTCAAGTCAAATACATGAAGGACAGAGAGTGTCATGTATTTACATTATTTTGTTATTTGTGTTAGTCATTCTTAGTTCATGGGGTCAGGGAAATGGATGAGGCATATTTGTTTTCTGGTTTGTTTTTTCCTACTACTTTGCTACCAGCGGTTAAAGCAGTGTCTGGCTTCGAATAGGCTCTAAGTAAATGTGTTGAAAATTGGACACAGAACATATCAATAAGGTAATGCAGACAATGGCAAAATGAAGATACCTCCATCCTTTAATACAGAAAAACAAACAAACAAACTCAGAAAACGGAAGAGACACAAACATAAAGTAGCAGGTACCTGAACACCTCATATCACAAAAATCCCAGGATGATTATTAAGAAGTGCAATGGGAAGAAAGGATCTGATAGGGGCAGGAAGGCACTAAAGGGAAGCAGTGTTTCAGCAGCAGCTCCCAAATCCAGTAGATACCAAGGGGCCAAAAGAGCAATATTTTGTAACAAAAGGTCAGGATGTACGATTTGCTACAAAGCTTCCTGGTTTATGAACTTGATACCACATAATGTCAGGGACTGGAGAGTAGGGGTTGTTGAATCAGGTAGCCCGTGTCATTTTTACTGGGAGTAGTCTGTATGTGAGCTAAGTTGTAGAAGAAAGATGGGGGAAGTAAAGGCTAAACTACCTCTTTCTTTCTGTCTTGTTCTCATTTTGGCGCTCACTCTCTTTCTCTCTCTTGCCATAATATACTCCACTCTGAACCAGAGACATTGCAGCCCTGGCCTCTCTGTAATATAAAATCCAGAAAATAGCTGATCTAGGAAGGACTGACCTAATTCAGAGTAAACAATATTTCAAAAGAACCAGCATATCTATGTAAAGATATTTTGGTTGAAGAGGGTGGAAAGAAAAAGGAAAACAGAGAACACACATCAGAAAAATACTGTAATGGGCACGATGAGTCCTGTGACCAAAAATATGCCTATGGACTTGAATACAGACATGGCAGTTTGATTTCACGTCACTTGATTGCACTTTACGGTACTGCATTTTTTACAAATTGGAGTTTTGTGGCAACCCTGCATTGAGCAAGTTTATTGTTGCCATTTTTTTTTTCCGATAGCATTTGCTTACTTTGTGTTTCTCTAAACGTTTTAGTAATTCTCACAATATTTCAAACTTTTTCGCTATTATTGTATTTGTTACGGTGATCTGTGATCAGTGAACTTTGATGTTAGTATTATTTTGAGGCATCACTAACCATATCTGGATAAGAAGGCAAACTTAATTGATAAATGTGTGTGTTCTGACTGTTCCACTGACCAGCCATTACCCATCTTTCTCCTTCTCCTCAGGCTTTTCCAGTCCCTGAGACACTCTATAGAAATTAGGCCACTTAATAACCCTACAATGACCAGTAAGTGTTGAAGTGGAAAGAAGATTGACATGTCTGTCCCTTTAAGTCAAAAGCAAGAAATGATTAACCTTAATGAGGAAAGAATGCCAAAAGTTGAGACAGGTTAGAAGATAAGTTTCTTCAAACAGTCAAGTTTAAATAGAAAAGTTCCTGAAGGACATTAAAAGTGCTTACTCTAGTGACACAAAAGATGAGAAAGTGAAACAGCTGCTTATTGCTGATTTGTAGAAAGTTTTAGTAGTCTGAATAGAAGATCAAACCAGCCACAACATTCCCTTAAACTAAAGCCTAATCCAGAAAAAGACCTGTGTGTGTGTGTGTGTGTGTGTGTGTGTGTGTGTGTGTGTGTGTGCGCGCGCGCTCCGTAATGTCTCTATGAGATTCCCTGGACTGTAGCCTGCCAGGCTCTGTCCATGGGATTCTCCATGTAAGAATACTGGAGTGGGTAGCCATTCCCTTCTCCAGGGGATCTTCTGACCTTGGGATCAAACCTGGGTCTCCTGCATTGAAGGAAGATTCTTTACCATCTGAGCCACCAAAGACCCTAACTCTCTTTAATTCCATGAAAGATGAAAGAGGTGAGGAAGCCACAGAAGAGTTTGAAGCTATCTGATGGTGTTTCATGAGAATGAAGGAAATAAAACCATCTCCATAATGTAGAAGTACAAGGTGAAACAGCGAGTGATGATACAGAAACTGTAGCAAGTTACCCAACAGATCTGGCTAAGGTAATTAATTAAGATGTCTTCACTAAACAGCAAATTTTCAGTGATGACAAAACAGCCTTACACTGAGGAAGATGCTATTGAAAGCTTTCATACTTAGAGAAGAGAAGTCAGTGCTTCGCTTCAAAGCATCAAAGGACTGCCTGACTCTCTTGTTAGGGGCTAATGCAGCTGCTGACTTTAAGCTGAAGTCAGTTCTCATTTGCCACTTTGAAAATCCTAGGACTGTTAAGAATTATGCTAAATAAACTCTGTCTGTGCTCTGTAAATGGAACAACAAAGTGTAGATGACTGGACATCTGTCGACAACATGGTTTACTGAAAATTTCAAAATATCACTGCTCATTAAGAGTGCACGTGATCACCTGAGAGCTCTGAAGGAGATGTACAAGATCCACGTTGTTTTCATTCTGCTACCGTGACATCTATTCTGTAGCCCATCAGTTCAGTTCAGTTCAGTCACTCAGTCGTGTCCGACTGTTTGCGACCCCATGAATCGCAGCATGCCAGGCCTCTCTGTCCATCACAAACTCCTGGAGTTTACCCAAACCCATGTCCATCAAGTCGGTGATGCCATCCAGCCATCTCATCTCATCCTGTAGCCCATATTCAGGAGTAATTTTTACTTTCAAGTCTTATTATTCAAGAAATACTGTTGTAAGGCTGTAACTGCTGTGGATAGCGGATTCATCTGATGAATTTGGAAAAAAATCAGTTGAAAAAATTCTAGAAAGGATTCACCTTCCTAGATGCCGTTAAGAATATTTGTGATTCATGGGAAAAGGTCAAAATCATCAAGATGATTTGAACCTATGGATGACTTTGAGGGATTCAAGACTTTATGGAGGAAGACACTACAGATGTGGTGGAAATAACAGGGAAATTAAAATTAGAGGTGGAGCCTGAAGATGTGACTGAATTGCTACCATCTCATGATAAAACTTTAATGGATAAAAAGTTGTTTCTTATGAATGAGCAAAGAAAATTGTGTTTTTGAGATGGATATACTCCTGGTATAGAGGCCATGAAGATTGTTGAAATGACAATAAAAGATTTAGAATATTATATCAACTTAGTGACAAAGCAATGACAGGGTTTAAAATGATTGACTCCAGTTTTATAAGAAGCTCTATATGGGAAACATGCTATCAAATAGCATTGCAAGCTACAGAGAAATCACTTATGAAAGGAATAGTGATCAATACGGGCATACTTCATTGTTACCTTATTTTAAGAAATTGCCATAGCTACCCTACCCTTCAGCAACCACTACCCTGGTCAGTCAGCAACCACCAACATCAAGGCAAGACCTTCCACCAGCAAGAAGATGACAACTCACTGAGAACTCTGAGGATGGTTACCAATAAAGTGTTTTTTAATTAAGGTACACGCATCGTTTTTTAAAAACATTATTCTATTGCTTACTTAATAAATTACAGTATAGTATAAGCATCATAACCTTTATATGCACTGGAGAACCAAAAATATTTGTGTGGCTGGCTTTATTGAGATGTTCGCTTTATTACTTTGGTCTAGAACCAAACCTGTGATATCTCTAACGTCTGAAAAGCTGTTTAAAATTTTTGATACAAGGATTTGATTTCAGGTAAGAAATTATTATCATGTTCCAGTAGAAACAGATGAAAACTGAATTGGTAGAGTTTGGAAAGGAATGGGAAGAGAAAAAGAAAACCATCACGTAAATGGAGACCTGTTTGAAAAAGCAAAACAAAATCAAGCAAACAAAAATCTCAGGTACAGTGGGCACAGTTTAAAGGACAGTGAAAATTATGGAATCCAAGACAGTGAACAGACAGACTGGAAACTGATAGTATATTAAACAGGGTTATAGGAAAAAAAGGATAGATATTGAAAACAAAGGAGTGCCAATATACATTTTGTATCCTTGAATGAAAAATACCCTCCCACCAAGATTGGAACTGAAATCATCTTCGAGAATATCATTCAAGAATATATTATATCAACAAAAGATTTGAAACTGTATCATGCCTCAACAAAAACCAATAAGGTGTGGTTAAAACTGAAATACAACCTAGTAAAGTTATCAGTTTTAAAGATAAGGATGTAACTTGTTGGGCATTCTAGCAAAAAGGTCAAATAACTTATAAGGGAGAAATATCAGGCTGGCCTTAGTGTTCACAACAATATATATCATTAGAAAGCAGTGGAGAGATAAGCTTACAACCCTGCAGGAAATAAAGTGTGACCAATATCTAGACAGACAGTTGAACTAGAAAGGCAACATCAGGTACTTTTGATCATGAAAGCATTATGAGAATGTATTTCCTATATACACACCTTAAAGATAAACCTCAGTTGTACATAAATTGAATAGAGACACCATAATGGAAGGAGAGAAGTGAACCTAAAATTTGTGTAACTTGAAAACTAAAGAAGAAACAACTCCTGGAATCACATTTCTGGTCTATAATGGGAATAAATGGCAGTAAATAAACAACATAACTAATGAAAGTCGGGAGGGGAATTAGATGGTGGTGAAAGAATATTGGTTATTTCATCTTTTATAATCAGAAATCTTAAAGTCTCATTTATATCTGATAATTCAAACAATTGAGATTGAATATCTTTTAAGGCATAATAAGAATTAGAAGAAATAAGACTTAGAGTAGTACCACTAAGCTGATGTTGGAGAATTGGAGATTTATTAGACCATCATTGACCCTAGTGTCTACAAAATAGAAGGTTTACTCATAAAAAAATAATGTTATAGTTGTGAAATAAAACACTAATATGTCCCAAAACAAGATAGAAACATTTTGAAGCATAGTGAGCTACTCAACACACAACAAATCAAAGAACTGTACAGAACTTAGAAAAAAAAAAAATTAAGCAATAAAGGAGGAAACATAACATGTGGTGCTGGAATGAATATAAATCATATATTTTAATCTAAATGGCTTATACTTATTAAAAGAAAAGAACCTCAGTCTACTACAAAGCAAAAGTCATATAGTATTGTATATGTGTGACAAATCTAAATTAGAAAGATTAAAAGGATTGTAACACCATACTAAGCTTACACATATGAAAAGCAAAGTTTAATATTGACAAAGATAACTCAGAGCAGAAAGCATTCATTATGACAGAGAAGGTCTTGTAAATTGTATTGTGCCCACCGAGAAGATATATTCAAGTCCTAATCCTCTCCCTGTGAATGTGATCTTATTTGGGAACAGGGTCTAGCAGATGTAATCAAGTTAAGACAAGGTCATACTGGTTTAAGGTGGGCTCTGATCCAGTGTTGTTGTTCAATTACTAAGTCGTATCTGACTCTGCAACCCCATGAACTGCAGCGCACCAGGCTTCCCTGTCCTTCAGTATCTCCTGAAGTTTGCTCAAACTCATGTCCATTGAATCAGTGATGCCATCCAACCATCTCATCCTCTGTCACCTCCTTCTCCCCTTGCCCTCAGTCTTTCCCAGCATCAGGGTCTTTTCCAGTGAGTCAGCTCTTAGCATCAGGTGGCGAAGTATTGGAGCTTCAGTATCGGTCCTTCCAAGGAATATTCAGGGTTGATTTCCCTTAGGATTGACCGGTTTGATTTCCTTGTTGTCCAGGGGACTCTCAAGAGTCTTCTCCAACACTGCAGTTTGAAAGCATCAATTCTTAAGCACTCAGCCTTCTTTATAATCCAACTCTCACATCCATACATGACTACTGGAAAGATCATAGCTTTGACTAAATGGACCAGTGACCAGTGTTCTTATAAGGGAGAAACTTGGACAAAGACACAGATGGAGGGAGATGGATGTATGAAGATGGAGGAAGAGATTGTTAAACTACCACAAGCCAAGGAGCACTAGAGTCTGCTAGCACCTGCCAGAAATTAGGAAGAAGCAGTGATGGCTCCTCCCCCAGTGTCTTCAGAGAGAAAGTAGCTTTGTGGACACCTTGATTTTGGACTTCTAGCCTTCCAAACTGAAAGACAATAAGTTAATGTTCTAAATAAAGGAGTTTGTGCTACTTTTGTTAGGGAGCCCTAAGAAGGGTAATAATACACAAGGGAAGCAAAACTCCAATTAGTGTAGTTGATGAACAAAAACATACAGTGAAGGAATGAAAATTAAACAAATTTGCTTATAGGAGGCAACCATTTAACTATCTCTGGACATGAAAGATCAAGTATACAATAGTTAAGTATACAGAATACTAAATGACAAATTGGTAAAATTGATATAATTTAAATATAACAGTAACTAGACTCTGAAGGAAAGTGTACCCAATTAGTGTACCTAATTGCCTGTGCCAATTAAACATTCATTAAAAGAAGAAACTCTAATAATAGACTTATAATAGGCAACTATGTCTAACCCCAGTACAATGAAGCTAGAAATGAAGATCAAAATTAGAAATAATGGGTGACCACCTGGTAAAATAAGTGAGAAAGAATAAGAAAGAGAGAGAGACAATAGCATAGGTAGATAGGTATTGATGAATGGAGAGAGAGAGAGATCAGGAGAGTGTGTTTTCTTAATTTAGATCAGCAAAGAAATAAAAAAAAGAAGTCAGGATATATAAAAAAAATGACAGAAAAATTGTATAAGGGAACTTATGAGATACAATTAAAAGAGTGCCCAGAGAAAATATATATAACCTTAAATGATTGTATTATAAACAGATGAAATGGAAGTCACTGCTTTGGACACAAAAGATAGAAAATTAATCTATGCATATGTAAGTATGCATTCCTTCAATGCCTATATTTGACCTAGTGGGAAGATATTATAACTTTCCATTGAAGCTAGACAATAGACACACAAAAATGTCCATTGTCAACAATATAAATGTGGCATTAAAAATTGTAAAGAACCAGATAATGTTATCTTTATTTTCAAAAGATCTAGCATAATAGAAAGATGAAAGGAATTTGGTTCGGAACTTATTACACCAAAAAAAGCTATCACAATGACGACTGGGAGCAAAATTAATATACAAAAATCTATAGCTTATACATACAACTACATTTTAAAGTGGCAGAGAATATTTCATTTATAATAGAATCTTTTTTTCCTAAACTGCAGTTATTAAATCACGATTTCCTGAAGGCTTACCTGTTTATATTTGAAGCAGGACTTTTAAATTTGCCCATTTACATAGGTCAGCTAATAAGTACTCCAAATACTTAATTTGTACAAGAGATATATCTAACCCAGAGGCTCTGGTCTATCTGGATTTAATTTGATATTTTATTTATTTTAGAATGGTCTAAATATTTACTGCGAAGACTGTAGTTTTCATTAAAACCCCATCTTGGACCTTTTTATTCACTCAACAGATATTGGCTTAAGATTTGGATCTATGCCAATACAGGGAGTATTTGTGTAGAAAATAGTGGAAGAGAGAATTACATGTAAATGTCATGTTTTGAAGTGCCTTGTAATCCTCAGATATTTTTATTTAATGCAAAATATTTATTTACATTTACATTCAACTTTCATTTATTGAATGACAGACATTGGGATATAAAAAATAAATGAGACATGGTCACTGATGATCTTGAAGGGTAGAGAGATGCATGAATGATTAATGATAACACAATGTGGCAAATGAATTTATAGAAAGACTTACATGAACAAAGAGGAAGAACATATACCTCCCTCTGGAGAGTGGAGAAGGGGGAACCTTGCTGGGTAGAGATGGTGACTCTGAGTCAGAAGAGCTGGACTGAACTTATCTAGGGTAAAGGCACAATGTTACAGAGTGCTGGAACACTTGTACTGAAGCTCAGAATCTAACACTTACTAGCCACAGGACCACAGGCAAGTTACTCTACCTCTTTGTTTAAAATGGTCATTTTTAAACGTGCGATTTTAATGGTGTGTTTAAAATAGTTCACGCATGTCAGTGTTGATTGAGTATTAAATGTTTAGAACAGTACATGGAGCATAGTAAAAACAGTATTGATATAAACTATTTTCTTATTTTTATTACTAATTAGGGTAGAGGGGGAGGGGGAAAGCCTTACAGAAAAGAGAGTATAGGAACAAGGGCACAGAGGCCGGAAAACCAGCCCTCTTGCAGGATGGAGGTCAAGGGAGGCGTGGTAAGACATGATGCTGGAGAAGTAGGCGGGGACCAGTTCATCTTGGTCTTGTGTGTCCTGTTTAAGCACTTGAAAATCGAGTTGCTGTGGAGGTCCTCTCTGCAGGAGAATGCTACAGTCAGACTCGTCTCGGCGTTCAGAGGTATCACTGCGGGAGTCTGTGGTCGTTGCAACTGTAGTGAACTAACTAGCTTAGGCAAGAAATGATAAAGGTCTGACTAAAGGTATGATACTAGAAAATTGAGAGGTCACAAGAAATAGAAGAAATATTTAACGGGTAATATTATCGAGCGGGAGTGGATGACCTGTTTTCTGTTGTGGACAGGGAGGAAGAAGCATGGGTCCCCTGGACCTCAGCCTGAGGGGAGGTTTTTGTGGTGATCAGCAGCAGACGACATCTGTGGTCAGGGAAGACGAGGATGAGGGATAAGAGCTAAAGGCATTATTCACCATCCCTTTCCCCATTCTTTGAAATGCAGAGCCTTTCTTTAAACAGCTAAGCCTTTCAGCTTGCTAAAATGTCAGCTCAGTTGAGCGTTTACGTAGAATAAGAAAGTATACGAGTCTCCCCTGACGAATTACGCCTTCTCTCTGTCGATGTAAATGCTTCCTTAAATCACCCTTACAGTTCTCCCCTATTCCTGAGGAACTGGCTGGGAGCTGAAGCAGGCTATAATAATTTAATCTTTACATAAATTCATAAAATGGAAGTGACAAGACAAAGTTTTACCCTACTATATTCTGAATGTTCACATCTCATTTTTTGGATGCCGTTGAATCTTTATCCTTCAAAAGAACATCAGGATCTTAAAATTTTGGTAATTTTCATCTTATTTGATTTGATGTGGCATTCTGAAGAAATTCAGGGCATTTTCCATCACTGCTTTTGCTCATTTGAATTCTATAGAGACACTTTCAAGGTCTTAGTTGCTGAATCTGCATTGTTGAGATGAAATCATGAGCCTTTTGATTTAATGTAAGAGCTTCATTATTCTCAGCTGTGTTGTTTGGGGCCTGTATCTCTGCTGCCTGAAAATGCCATCAGGACTCATCAAAATAAACAAAACTCTATTAAAATTTACTTTATGTCTAAAAACAATAGGAAAAGTAGCTGGAAGGGTACAAAGAAGTCTAAAGAAGATGCACAATATAAGTGGGGGAACCGAACAAGAATAAAATATGTATATGTTTTTTTATCTGCAAACTTTGTCTCATGCCAACATTTTTGAAAATTTCTGATCGATTCAGAGAACAAAGCCCCATTTCTTTGGGAAGAGTTCAGATTAAAGATGTTAGTGTAGTTTTTCCTTTCAGTTTGTGTTTATGTTGTATTCACCAAGTTAAAATGGATGTTTATTCCTGCAACATTTGTATCTTTGTTTGTGGTATACTCTCTACAGATAGATCAAATTTAGTATGACAGAGAAAGTAGCTGTACTTGAGAAATCAGGCCTTGAAATAAGAGGTGACCTAAGACTTATTTATTTCTAAAGTGCATACAGACCACTGGTAGTAGAATTGGGGGCATGATCCTGTGCCCCCAGTAGTATCATAAATGAGATTAAATTATATAGAAACAGATAATAAGGGAAATGTTCCTGGTTCAGTTATCTTTCTACACTTCTGATTACTTCAAGGCACCAGTGTGTTGAAGCTGCCTTCTAGATATCCCAAGAGCCAACTGCTTGCATCGCCTCTCATTTATGTTCAGTAACATCACCTTGGGAGCTCCAACTTGGCTATGGTAGAAGTATTCACACCATAGAAATCAAAAAATTCTACAAGTGGGCTCCCTCTTCCCTCAGGCAGTTGCTAAGCTTCAACCACTAAGTCTCTGGTGAAAAGGGAAGAAGGGCCAACCTCTCTTCAATGACCAGGGCCTGAGCCTTCTGTGTGGGCAGGTAGACCGAACACCATTTTCCTTTCATTGCCTTTGATTTAAAAGTCTTTCACTTATGACTTGTCATACAGTTTTTGCTTTATAGTAATCAAGTGTACAAAAATTTGAAGTGTCTTTAATTTTGTCAGTTCTATAAGGCATGAGCATGGTTTAAAAAAGACTTGGGGTAAAAATAAAGATGATGTGTAAACTGGTCAATCAAAATTTGGGACAGTTTTCCAGTATTTATCACTGTGTAGTCAATGAGGGGCCTTAGTTCCCAGCAGTAATTCCTATCCTGGTAAACTAGCCTGAAGGAGTAAGGCCAGCTTATCAAAGAAATACGCTTACTCTCCCCTCTTCTTTATCTTTCCTTTCACCCAGTGTAACTTTCTGTGAAACCTGAAGGGGGGATTTCTCATTTGCTGCATCGTTTGAATAGTTCTGTTTCAGTGTCTACAGTTATTTTGTGGTTGTCTACCTTAAACATAAATCTCCTTTTCTCTTGGTTCTCTTTGTTAGATCCTGGGTGTCTTCCCAGGGCTCATGCTGTGAGAGCTGGAATAGGATTGATGGCTGGGGAGGGAGACATGTAAGATACTTTGTAGCTTCAGAGGCTTTATTTGTGTTTTGTTTACCCATTTGTTAGCCTGAAAAGGCAAGAAGATAGCATGGAAATTGGAGACTAGACTTTGGCAAATATATTGTCACTGTAATATTGACTTTGTTTGCCTTCTTTTGATCATTTTATTGATATCTCAGATATATAAACAAGACCAACTCTTTCCCATAACTCACAACATCAGCTGATATATATTGTGCTCTGTAGTCTCTTACTGACATGGGCATCAGTAGTCTGAAAGAAATGTGCTATTTAATCCCTTTACTGACTGTCATTCTCTTCAAAGACAGTATTTTGGAGAAGATATAAAGGTGAAAATGTAAGAAGATATGGGAAATAGTGTTAAAATGTGTCGGTGTTCAATATTTAGAAGTCAGAAATTAGTTATCTCTCCCTTCCAAAGACTTCTTTCCTTCATTGTGCAGTCTTGTAGACAAGCCCAGAAGGAAGACTAAATGATTTTGAAAGAGTTGAAACAGACAGTAAGATTAAACTATTGTTTGAAGGATTTTAGAAAGCGATATGTTTTGCTGAAACATTGCCTCTTGATTTTCATTTGCTTTTTTGTGTTGTTGCTTTTTATATGAAGATAAAACTATGTAGGTAGGAGCTCAGTCACCACTAAGGCACAAGACATAGTGCATTGTCTTTGTAGTAGTGTGACCATTATTACATGAGAATTACACTTGTGGAAAGTGCCCCTATTCTTTTGTCCCTGTTTAGCAGACAGCTGTTGCGTTTGTGCCTAGGAATGTGTGTGTTCATGCACCTTGTGTGTGTGTGTGTTTATTATGTTACTACAACATCCACTTGCTTTTCTGTTATACCATCTCTTACAATCTTCTGTGTTTGAAGAGAAAAACTCCTGAAATAAATATTTTATGATCACTATTTTTTTAAAAAATGAATGTGGAAAAGTCCTAAGTGGTCATAACTTTCAACTATCTGGTATTTTTTTCTAAAGCACTATCCAAAATCTGTAATTTTAGATGATTTTTTTTTTGTAGGGAAGGAAGAATTAAGACTAAGAGGGAAGGAAAGAAGAAACATTCACTCTCTGTTTATAAATCATTAAATGTTACATCTATTTCATCTCTTGTCATGTATAATGACATACTGCTGAAGAATACTTTGAAATCATAGGTTCCTCCTTTTACGAAAGAGAACTCTGGAACCCAGAGCAGGAAGTACTTGCGCAAGGTCACACAGTTCTGTATAGGTCTTAGTCTGGAATCTAGTTTCCTCATTTCCTTTCCTTGTGGGCATTTTGCTACTTCTATATGTAAAACAAAAATTGAATGTGGTGATAACAAACATCAGGCTATGTATGTTGGTTAGTCATCAACAAAACATGTTCACTGTGAATACTTATTTACCAAGGCAGAAATGTATTCAACTTTCATTTTATAAACCTTTGTACCAATGGATGCCAAGTCAGAAAATACATTAAAGCTGCTTACACTGACTTTGACACATATTAGGTGTTTAAAACAATGCATATACTAGAGTTGCTTGTCTGCTCTTTAATTAAGAAGATTTTAACAAGTATAAATTTGAAGGGACATTTCCAAACTGTGAGAATGTGGAACCATACTCTCCTATACATTTTTGAGAAGTGGACGGAAAAGTACTGAATATGAGGCAGTGCTAAACACAATCTTTATCCAGCACATACCACTCCTTCAATTTTCACTCCCCTGGGACACTTTTTTTCTGACCAGCCGAATCTTTTCAGGCAGCTAAGATCATTCTCATAGTATTCTGTGTCTAAATCTGATGAATTGCATTGAATTAGACTATGAGTAACGCCAGTATCCACTACATCTCCTGACACAAGGTGAGGTTCCGGTAGTATTGGTAAAAGGACTTTGTGTAAACAGCCTTTCCCAGCATATCTGCTTTGCCTAAGCAGCTTTTCCCTATCTTTGTGTCATTGCTTTAGAAAGAATGATGTCCACTCTTTAGCTTGTTTTCCCAACATCCATTCTTTGATTAAATGACATAATTTCAAGTTGCCTGTGATCCACAAAATGTGAGGATTGCACTTTAAGAATTATTGTCAATATCACTGCTCAGCACTTCTGCCTCAGCCTTTTCTGGTTAGATGCCTGTTAAGCAGGACCATACCTTCTTCCTTGTTTCCCCCACCCTCAGCTCTGTGCTTTGTGCATAGTAAGCCTTTCTTGAGTTGAACAAATAAATCAAAGAATCTGAAAATTCTTTGCAAAGGTTAAGAGAATTAAAGTGTCATTCATAAGGTAATGGCACATGAAAGATTTGGGGATCAGGTGGAGACAGTTCTGTTTCCAGAAGCATCTTGACAAGAGCACAAATTGAATGCTTCCAGTGAATTTGAATTCATTGTGAGTCAGACAAAGGGTTGCTATAAATTATTCTGTTGTCATGGCATATCAAGGAAGTTGATGGATAAAGGGACATACTAATGAGACTCTAAGTGACAATATGAAATGAAATCAGCGGTCTCTAAGAGACTTCTTTTGAATGATGCTGGGAAAGCATCTATTCTCATCATTGTCAGTTACCAGGATCACTAACCTTTGTAGGAGATGCATTAACTCAAAAAGATCTTGTTCTTCTGGACCATATCTTCCCAGATATCAGGATGAAAAGTAGTAAGAGACCATTTTAGTACTGTATAAAGTGAGAGTAGTCCTTATTCATAATCAGTTTTGCTGCTAGGCCTTCTATAGCCACATTTATGTTTTCTAATAATTTCTGCTATCCCTGTACAACCCACATAACACAGAAAACCTATGTTGTTTTCCCATGTTTTAGGTGAAAAAGAGAAACTGAGACATAGAGTCTTTAAGAGTAACCTAGATGCCCATCAGCAGACGAATGGATAAGGAAGCTGTGGTACATATACACAATGGAATATTACTCAGCCATTAAAAAGAGTACATTTGAATCAGTTCTAATGAGGTGGATGAAACTGAAACCTATTATACAGAGTGAAGTAAGCCAGAAAGAAAAACACCGATACGGTATACTAACACATGTATATGGAATTTAGTAAATTGGTAAAGATAAACCTGTATGCGAGACAGCAAAAGAGACACAGATGTATAGAACTGTATTTTGGACTCTATGGGAGAGGGCGAGGGTGGGATGATATGGAAGAATGTCAGTGAAGCATGTAAATTATCATATGTGAAATGAATCACCAGTCCAGTTTTGATGCATGATACAGGATGCTCAGGGCTGGTGCACCGGGATGACCCAGAGGGATGGGATGGGGAGGGAGGTGGAAGGGGGGTTCTGGAAGGGGAACACATGTACACCCATGGTGGATTCATGTCAATGTATGACAAAACAAATACAATATTGTAAAGTAAAAAAATAGATAAATAAATTAAAAAAAAAAGAATAACAGTAAACTTTTAAATGAAGCACAGCTATTTAGAAATAGAAGATGAGAAAAGAATTATCATGATTCATAAAAACCATACTGTGAACATTGATTGCATCTTCATTTTTTTCAATTAAATCTTGCTTCTTTCATTTGTTCCTTCTTTCCTTCCCTTGACAAAGGAAAAGGATCCCCTCTTTAAAGCCTGAGATACTCTTCCCTTCCTTCAGTAAGACTGCTTCTTTACTATTCAGATCTTTCCTCAAGATCTGAGCAAGGCTTCTCAAAAGCTTCTCTTCCAAGAAGCCATTTCTGAGTATTCTCTTTTAAATCAAATCTAACCCTCTCAGATAATCACTCTTATTTATTTTATTCATAGAGATAATAACAATCCAATATTGGCTTGTGAACTTTTTTTATCCCCTATATTTATTGTTGGTCTCTCCCTGGGGTATAAACTCCTCAAGGATAGCAACATCCTTTGGCTTATCCTGACAACATCTTAGCACTATGCTTAATCATACCAGGCACTTACTGCATATTTGTAAACTGAATGGATTCATTCTCCTTTAAATGAGTTCCTGCCATGGGCCAGGCACCAATAATATTCAGCACAGTTGTTGCCTCAAGGAAACTAAACATTTGATGCCTTGAGAGTATTTTCTAAGTGGGGTCAATTTCTATTTCTCCTTGCTACACCTTTAGTCTTGAAGCAGCTGAGGTGCCAATGACCAGTAAGATCAATTATTATAATTTAATAAGAAACAATAGAGCATAATGACTAAGAGAATGGACAGTAGAGCCAGGCTGCCTTGTTCATTTGTGGATTATGCCATTTGCTGCCTCGATGACTTTGAGCCTGTTACTTAACTTCTCTGAGTCTCAGCTTCCTCATAGTATCTATTTCTGTTTTAAGGAGTTAATAAGTTAATGATTGTGAAGTGCTTAAATAGTGTTTCATCTACAATTAGTGAAGTGTAAGTGTAAGTTATAGTTACCATATATAGCCAAAGGTGAAAATTCCACACAGAATCAAATTCCATGTAACTCAGGTTACTGAACTTCAGGGGATAATCCACCAAAAAAGCAGTCACTGCCATTGAGAAATGTAAGGGATGCAGGGTGAGGATGTCTTACACATATAAATGCTAAGCTAGTTAGTATATTTTGACTTCACTTTACCCTCAAACTCATTTTGATTATACACTGAGAGCATATTTGAATTTCAAAGTAACCAGAATGAATTTAGGGAAATCAATAGCTTTGTAAGATATCATAGTGCTTCCCAGGTGGCGCGGCCCAGTAGTAAAGAACCTGCTTGCCAATGCACAAGTTGTAGGAGACTTGGGTTTGATTCCCTGGGTCAGGAAGATGCCCTGGAGTAGGAGATGGTAACCCACTCCAGTATTCTTGCCTGGAGAATCCCATGGACAGAGGAACCTGGTGGGCTATAGCCCATGGGGTCACAAAGAGCAAGACACAATTGAGTGACTGAGCACACATATACACACACACATAAGATGTCATGTCATAAATCATAAAGCCTCCTTTGGATACGTCTATGCTGAAGAGACTGATGTATGGTTCCACACATGATGAGCATACCTTCACTTAAAGAGACTCAAAATGTTTCAGCACAGCTCCAACAGATAAGGAGGGAATAAATTAAAAGAAGCCACATCTGAAATGGGGATTATGAGCATATCATAAGTACTGCCTTAGCAGCAGTAGCTTTTGGCTCAAAGGATTACACTAGAATCACTCAGAACCACAACTGAACAGAGATGAAATCTAGTTAAAGACTAAACATCTTAGCAGAAAGCAAATGAAATTTTAAAGAAAATGCACAGCAAGAAGATTGGTCAGTATAAACCCTAATAACTCCATACAAGCAAGAAATGATTCCAATTGAAAAACCTTGTTTAAAAATATAGTGAAAATGTTTTTATATTATTTTATTTTGTTAGTGCATCACTTCTGTTTTGTGAAAATGTTTGACATCTCTAACTAAAAATTAAGGATCCTAGAAAAGATGATAATAGCAATAATAATTAAGGTTGTACAGAGCAATAACATTGCATTTGAAATGTGTGTCTTCACATTAACCAGAGAATAAGTTTTCTAACCTTAATTTTGCACATAAAGTATCTGTCTTTGGTTAAATGTTCTTCAAAACCCGCTCCAGATTGTTAAAGAAGTTATCATGCTCTAACTTGACCTGTTTAATCTTGTTTATTTTCTCTTTATGTAGCAGCCACTAGCTGTTCCCATTTTCTCATTTCCAGACCCTTCACAATTACTGCCAAAAAGCATATCCATTTGACTGTTCTGTTGCAATTTTGCTGCTTCTTTTTATTATACTGCTTGATCTCATTTCTACTCATGTGAAATTCAGACTGTTAATCTGCATCTTTTAGGTGGTCTTTTAACCTACAGATGACATTTTTCTCTCAACTTCATCTAAACTTCACTATCTACCCATGCATGCTCCCAAATGTCATCTGCTCTTGCTCACTAAAAATGCCATGCTTGTCACCTCTGCAGTATCTTAATCTAAAGGTATCCTAATTAATGACTCTTCTGTATTTCCTTGCTTATTTTTCAAGGCAAAATCTCAAATTCTAAGCTCTTAGCATGGAAAAATATTAAAGACCTGGTGTTAACTAAAAAGAAAGTCCAGAAAGTATTAAGGAATTATAGAGAGTATGATGCCATTCTTATTCCAATAAAATGGTGT
Organism: Giraffa tippelskirchi; assembly: GCF_054371585.1. Classification (NCBI taxonomy): domain Eukaryota; kingdom Metazoa; phylum Chordata; class Mammalia; order Artiodactyla; family Giraffidae; genus Giraffa; species Giraffa tippelskirchi. Next base: position 18,899,708 of record NC_137283.1, on the reverse strand, counting down.
AATTTGTGCATAGAAAAACACTATAGGACTAGATCAACCAATTCACTGATTGTATCTTTGAATGGGATTTTAGGGAATTTTTAATTATTCTGTATTTTATTTTTATACATTTTCCCCTCAGTAATCACTGGTGTTATTATCAGAAGGAAATAGTAAAGGCTTGTTTTTCTATTGACAAAAAAAGAGAGAGAGAAATGTATCTATTTTACTGAAAGAAAGAAAAGAACTGTGAGGTATATTCTATGGGATCAATGGTGATAAACATTTAGTAACAGAATAAAGAGAAATAAAAGATAGGACTCAAACCCCTAAGGTACTTGGAATTAACCTAGACAATGCAGTGAATTATTAAAAAAAATCATAAAACCCTCATTATTAGGTTATTCAAAAATATTGGAGCACTCTCTAGTCATTGTCGACATGGATATGCCCTCTGAACTATCAAATTCTCCTGTTTTTGCAGCTAAAATCTAGTGGAAGAGGCAGACTACTCTAAATGAACATATTACCTGGCAATAATAAGTGTTATGAAGAAATACAGTTCAGAGTAAGGGGAGAGAAGGTGAAAGAGGAGGGTCGTTTTGGATAGCGTATTAAGGAGAAGCTTCTCTTTTAGCAGAGACATGCGTGAGGTGCCCCTATCAGAGAAGAGCAGAGGAAAGCACCAGAACAAAAGCCCTGAACAGCACATGTGAGCAGCATTGAGAAGCTCCAGACCCAGCATGCCCGCAGGATGAAAATCAGGAGGCAGTGCAGTGGGGAATGAAAGCAGAATAATGGAGTGAAGTGGAGACAAACCTACAGAACCTCACAGGCCAAGGTAAGGGTTTCAGATTTTATAACAATTGTCACAGGCAGTTATGGAAGTTGAGGGAAATGCGGTGAAATTATTTTCTTTACATTACAAAAGAATCATCCGGCTCTTCGCTGGATTATACTGCTGGAGCTCAAGGAGCAAGTGAGATGACCTGTTTGTTGAGTGATGATGGTTTAGGCAAGTGGTTGGCAAATGGTGGCCCACAACCAAATCTTATTTTCACATTTTTAAATAGATACATTTTAAATGTTTATAGAAGTACCTACATAGTTTTTTTGATTTTGCCTGTTGACCTGAGAAGAACATACTTCCTATGTTGCCCTTTAAGAAAAATTTTGCCAGCTTCTGGCTTAGGTAACAATGTTAGGTCTTCCACCCAAGCAGTTTAATCATTTATTTCTCCATGCAAGTTTTTACTTTGGAAAGGAGAGGGAGAGAAATGATCATTGGCAGAAGGAATGAAAGATTGAACATGGGGAATAGAGAAGCAGTTGGATTTAGGCTCTATTTTAAAGGCCGAGTGACTAGATTCACTTATGAATGGGGTGTGTCCTGAGAGGAGCCAAAGATGAATCTTTGAGTTTTGGTTTGAGCAACTGAATGTGTGATAGGGCCCATTTGTGAACTAGTAATGACTGTGAAAGGAGCAGTTGGGCCAGGGTAAGGGGGATTGAGAATGTGCTGTTTGGGGAATGTTAATTTTGGATTAATTATTAATTAATTTTGGATATGTTAATACTAGACATCCTTATAGAGATGTCTAATGAATGCCAGGAAAGTGATTTGAACAATACGTGCTACAGAATTTCAAAAGAGGGCTGGGGACATTGGGGCTGCCACATAGGGTCATTGGCAAATGAGTAAGACTAGAAATAGTAATGAAAATAGTAGTTAAGAATAGTAATAATAAGGTCTTAACTCTACTTGAAGAATTGTGCAAAGTACAGGACACCCATGAGCATGCACCTGCCAGACCTCCAGTTACAAGGAGCACAACTTATCAAGGACCCCAGATTCTGAGCTTTTATATCCATTATGGTGGTTGCACCAACCACCAAAATGGATGACTCCCAGTGAAGACTAAACACAGGAGGGATTCAAAGGCAGGCGGGACTCCTGGAAGGGCTGACTGTGGCTTCTGGACACCCCCTCAATCTTGCTGAGACCTTCTAGACTGTATGGCAACTAAGAGCACTTTTACCCAGCCATCCTTCCAGAGTCAGACTTGCACCATGGTCAATGGCTTCAGTTTCCCAGGTGCTGACCTTTTATCTCTTGTACAGGCTTTTCACCCAAATAAATTCTTGGAAGTTCAACCCCATCTAATTTCTACTTCAGATACCCAAACTAAATCCAGTAGCTAACATTATTATCTATTTAAATCCCATTAAAGACCATACAAACCACTCTTAAAAATAAGTACTTCATTTTTCTCACATTAGAGACCAGGAAAATAAGGACTGAAGAGGTGAAATAACTTTATATATTTCAACCATAATTTTCACAACTTATTACTGAATGTCTGCCGTGATCAAAAACCAGGTAGAACTGACTTTCTAATTCTAAAAGATAGGATTAACCAGTATATTACAGTAGTGGTTCTCAGTTAAGGGTGTTTTTCCCATCGGATTTTTAACACCATCTGGAGACGCTGCCGATTGTCTCAAGGGGGTGGAGATATTTTGGGTTAGAGGCCAAGGATACTGCTAACCGTGCTACAATGCACAAGATAGCCTCATCAACAAAGAATTATCCAGCATCAGGTAGCAATAATATCAAGGTTGAGAAGTCCTGCATGACACCATTAGAATTTTACAGAGATAGCAAAGGAGGCAGATCCCCAAGATTTATGTGAATAATAGAAGGGGCAGGACAATGTGTGAAACAGTACAAATAAGTAAATACACACATACATGTATAGAAATAAATTCACTCTCAGTGTCTAAATAAGGAAGAAGTAGTGAAAATAATTGTAATGAGTTAAACCTTAAACATCTACTATGTGGGAAATCTCAAGGTCTGAATAGTCAGGGAGAATGGGAGCCAGAAAAACGAATTGGTTTGAGTTAATTATAAAGCCAGTTGACTTTTGCTGAGTAAATACCATTTGAACATTGCCTGGAAAAACAATCACTTTATATGTGTATTTACATGCTTAGTTACGTGCCAGGCATTACGCTCATCATTTTCAAGATTTATACTGTATTGACCTCACTTAAACATGAGAAGGCAATGGCACCCTACTCAAGTGTTCTTGCCTGGGAAACCCCATGGACGGAGGAGCCTGGTAGGCTGCAGCCCATGGGGTCGCGAAGAGTCGGACACGACTGAGCGACTTCATTTTCACTTTTCACTTTCATGCACTGGAGGAGGAAATGGCAACCCACTCCAATGTTCTTGCCTGGAGAATCCCAGGGACTGTGGAGCCTGGTGGGCTGCCGTCTATGGGGTTGCACAGGGTCGGACACAACTGACGCGACTTAGCAGCAGCAAACATGAGAAAACTGAGATTTTGATCTCAAAAATAGTTGAACTGGTGTAGAACCTAAAGTCTGAACCTGGAGTCTTGTGCTTTAAAACTTTAATTTTAGAATGGCTGTGAGAGGTGGAAATAAGTGACTCAGTAAGAGCATTTTTCACATTTTAAGACAATGGATGTTGGTAATTTACACACAAAAGATGTTTAAATGTTTTTAACTATCCATTGCTTTGATTTCTTTTTATGCCACTATTTTCTTCAACTTTATCATGTGCAATACTCAGTAGCTCAAAAATAGAGTTTTGGCATGCAAATATGTGTTGTGGGCTTCCTTTGTGGCTCAGCTGTTAAAGAATCTGCCTGCGATGTGGGAGACCTGGGTTCGATCCCTGGGTCAGAAAGATCCCCTGGAGAAGGGAAATGGCAACCCAATCCAGTACTGGATTGGACATGGACATGGATCGAACCCATGTCTCCTGTGTCTTCTGCATTGGCAGGTGGATTCTTTACCACTGTGCCACCTGGAACAGACAGCATGGGTTGAGGTATGGTATTAAAGTGTGGTATAAAGCACATTATATTGGTTACATTTAATTTTTGTGACCTGAACAGATTTTGTACCACATGTAGAATGCAGACTGGCATTATTTTAATTTTTTTTTGGCTGTACTGGGTCTTTGTTGCGGCACATGCGTTTTTCTCTAGTGGCAGCATGCAGGCTTTGTTGCCCCGTGGTACGTGGGATCTTAGTTCCTTGACTAGGGGTCAAACCCATGTCTCCTGCATTGGAAGGTATATTCTTAACCACTGGACCACCAGGGAAGTCCCCCAGATTGACAGCTATTCTAGTTTTATTTGCAAACATAAGTTCATTAGCAGCTTCGTAATTATTACTTTGTAGAGGTATGCATTTTGTTGATTGAATTCATGCTTAAGATTTTCATGAAGCCATCGTTTTCTGCAGGAAATAGTTTCCCTAGAGGGTCTCAATAGCTTTATCATTTAGTATTTCTGTTGTAGAGGGAATTTAAATGGTCATCAATAGAGGCATTTGCTGTGACTTTTCTAGACTCAGGAGCCATTTGATTTAAAAGAAAAAAATCAGTATCAAGCTTGAAGGAAATATTTGGTCATCTCTTTTTGAGTACATTTCCCCCCATTACATTGCTGCTTTATTCTCTTTTGTGGGTTTTATAGAATGTTGTACAATTAAATCCTCATGCACATCTCTTAGAAATTTTTACACGGTTTAGGCCCATGCAATTTAGAGATAACATATTTTCAGATTACTTTTTTTATTGTGGAATAGAAAGGGAATGTAATGAAGATAGGAAGTTACATAGAGGGCACAAAGGTTTTCAAGAAAGTTCTGCTATAGTATATTTATTTATTTATAGACTGAACTAATAATGATAATACTAGTCACAATATGTAAACATTGTGTATTTTCTATGCTAAATCTTTCATGTTTACCCTTACTGATCCATCACACCACACACTCTAGGAAGCTGGTTCCAAATTCTCCATTTTATAGATGAGCAAATAGATGCACAATTAGGTTAAGTAAACTTGTTCAGCGAGTAAGTGGCAGAGCTAGGTTATAACCTGGGGTGTTCTGACTACAGATGGGAACATCTTAACCAAGAGCACTATAAACGAATTTGGCCTTTGTCTACTACATCTTGTTTTGAGCCTCATATAGTGACCTCCAGTTAATAACTGTGCAGAATGACACATACTATCATTCACTATTTAGAGTTAAGGATTCAGTATACTGGGCTCTAGCCTACAGGATTAGACATTTTGGAGGATGATTAAGTCCACCTCTTTGGCCCAAAGAAACTTCAGCTATAAACTGAATGGACTACATGATGTAATCTCTGAGATCTTTCCACACAGCCCAACAATACAAATGTCAGAGGGTTCAGTCATTCTTCATGCCTCTTTTAGGCAAATTCTGAATGTGTAGAACTAGAGACATTCTTTAAAACTTAAGTGTGAAATATGGAATCTGAAGAGCTTCTCTCATAAATGGATGTTCTTCCATTCTGTCCATTTAGAAGCACAGGAATAATATTAGATATCTGCTCTGTGTGGATCTCACTTAGTTGACCTTATACCAAAAGGATAAATTAAATATGAGTTAGTAGGGGCAAGGCCAAAAAATATAATATTTTCTTGTACAAACTATTTCTGCTTCTCCATAATGATGTGTACAGGGGAATCCGTGTCCCAGAACATGGAGGGGGACGGCTACAGAAAGGTCATTTATTGTATGAGAGAATCTTCCATGTGCTGGACACCTCGATCTGTCTTATGGTACAACCTCACTTTTATAAATTTAGCCAAGCAAATTTAAAACAATGAGCTACTTATGGATATTGAAATAGTCTTACTTTATGTATAACATTTGAACAAGGAAAATTCCCCCAAAGAATCTTATCATTCAAAAACTGGCGATTGAACTCCACTGGGAACTGACTGTACCCTCCAGACGCTGAAGCTAGTTTAGTTAGTAAAAAAAAAAACATCCATCTCTGCTTCACAATTAGCCTTGGTTTATTTGACATCATCTGGACCACCATACCCCTCTTTAAGGTTAGAGTCTTGTATCTCATTCAGTCATGACGCAAGCCCCTGACTCTATGTCTAGGCATCTCTTACAATATGTTAATGTTCCCATCTAACAGTTAAAGTACTAGTGTCCATCTGTAAACAAGAGTGCATTTGAATCATGTGTGTGAGCATGAAAGTTATAAGCATATAGAATTTAAATCCGACATGTGGCACAGTCCAAACTGACTACTTGCATTTTCTTTTAAGGTTTGTACAAGACCTTATTTAAATTTGCAAATGATTATCTTAAAAGCTGAAATCTTACACATGAAAACTGAGTTACAGTGTGGGTTCGATTTAGGTATAATGGTGGATAAGCTTAGTGAGAAAGGACTTCTGTGGCAGAATTATCATACAGTTCAATCTATCAGAAACTATTCTTTGAAGGATGTGCAGTTATCAAAGTATGCATCCTTCTATAAAAATTGCATTGGCCTTTAAATGTAGCTAATTACTAAGAAAGTAGAGATTCAGTTTGCCATTTTTTCCATCTTCAATATTATCAACATCAAAAAAATCATTCAGAATGCTCATAAAATTTGCTTTCCGTGTTTCTCATGACTAAAAATTGTTTCTTAACAATTGGATTAATCCTCATTTTCTGAAGCATTTGCCAGAACTCTGAGATAAAAGGAAAAACATTCTTAGTATGTGCCCTTCTTGAGAAAGCAGTAGAGGCAAGATCTAAGTCCAAAATTATTCATTTCTGCTTCCAGTCTTTCTTGAAACCTTTTGCATGGCTGTGATGTACGAGAAATAACTGGAGAATTTTTATCTCCACCTCCTCAAGTAACGCGAATCATCTGTTCCCTTTTTTTATATATAAAAATGAAAGAGGGAAACTGTCCGTGATGATTTGTGGAGAGTAGGTGTGTGTGAGATCTGCTATTTCCATGGTTAGCTCAGAAGTTGGTGTCACGATTGCTTCCTACACAACAATATGGGAAACCACTTAGCAGCAGGAATCCCAGTTGGCAGAATTGCCAGTTGCCCCTGATAAATAGACAGCTATTTGGGGGACAGATCCTCAGGACACCTTAGAGAAATCAATAAATGTTTTATTCAGAAATTCAAAACTCCTGTGAAACAGGATTACATATTTAGGAAGTACACTGGAGCACAACAGTGAGTTATGGTGATGATGAAGATTATTGTTATTATATTCTTATAGCCATGTGCAAGTCTTTCAACAAACACAAAAATAGTTTTTCAGAAAAGAAGAATTTTGTTGAATAGTAACAAACCTCCAAATTAAAATAAATAAATAAATAAACATTTCAGAAGATTTTCAGAGAAGATTTGGAGTGCCGGAAATGATGACTTGAAGGGAGATTAGAAAATGATGTCCTGTGATTCTGAGGATTTCTAAGATGACTGTGAGTGTTATTTTGCTAGGAAGTCATTTTACCCGCACAGCATTGAGACTGCAGTACCCGCCTGCGATGGTATTGTGTAGGCTGGTGATGTGTAGACTGAACTATGATGTCAGTGTGACGGCAGCAAGATCACTGGTTTGAACAGTTCCAGGGCTCCACACATTCATTCAGCTACTCTGTGAAGTACCATGGAATAAAATATGCTAGAAAGAAAGTTTGGAGAGGCCACCTTAAGTGATCCTTCATAAAATCAGAGTCCTAGTCTACAAGGTATACACCGAGATCAGTGTTGTTTGGTCCTTGCTCACATAACATTTCTGCAGAGATATCTCTTCTCTCTTTTTCTGCTATTTGATGACATCAGAATGGATCTTCCAAAGTGCTATGCTCCCCTCTCCCTGTAGAGACTGATTATCTCTTCCAAGAAAGATGTCAAGTTTTCTGATGCACCCAGTGATGATAAATTATCAGTAAATAATAAATTATCAATAAATTATCATTAAATCAGTTTTCTGGTTCTTATTCAGGTGTTTCAGCACTGACTGCCGGTTCCCTTAGAGGCCTTTCCTGGAACTGAGTATGGCCTGAATTTGGGAGCTATTCATGTCCCAAAAATAATGATTTTCAACCTTTGTTCAAAGAAGTACTTGCAAAGATGCCCAGTAAATAAATAAATAGTCTTGTTGTTGCTGAGTTTGAAGCCTTGTCTAATCATTACCTCCATCCACCTGTTGCCTTCTCTTGTCCACAGCAGTCACTGAGACAGATCCATCAACCATCTCGGGCTCTGCCATGTCCAGTGTTAGAAACACTGCTTAGATAAAAATCTGTTTCATTGTCTTTAAGTCAGTTTCTGGAGGTCTCTCATCATGATATTTGAAATTGTTCTTTTCCCCACTCGAAAAATAATCTCTGGATTCTAACTCATAATCTAAAGCTAGCACTATGATGTTGATCAGTGCCTATAGAATTTGTATTATTCAGGAATCTTTTGGCTCCAAGAGCCAGAAAATCCAACTCAATCTTACATAATGGGGATTATTGGCTGACATAACTGAAGAGCTGAGGGGTAGCACGGGCTTCCCTGGTGGCTCAGATGGTAAAAAAAAATCTGCCTGCACTGAGGGAGACCTGTGTTCTATCCCTGGATTGGGAAGATTCCCTGGAGAAGGGAATGGCTATCCACTCCAGTATTTTTGCCTGGAGAATTCCATGGACAAAGGAGCCTTGCAGCTACAGTCCATGGGGTTGCTTTCCGACACGACTGATCGACTAACACTTTAACTTTAGGGGTAGCACTGAATTCAAGCACAGATGGCCTCCAGAAGGCCTTTTCTCTCTCTCCTCTTCTTCTCTTTTCCTACCCTTCACATTACTTTGCCCATATTGGCTTCATTTATGAGTAGGCCCTACTTCATGTGATAGCTCTCAGGTAGCCTTTTTATGTATTTATTCATTTATCAATGGCTGTACTGAGTCTCTGCATATAAGTTAATAAGCAGGGTGATAATATACAGCCTTGATGTACTCCTTTCCCAATTTTGAACCAGTCTGTTGTTCCATGTCCAGTTCTAACTGTTGCTTCCTGACCTGCATACAGGTTTCTCAAGAGGCAAGTCAGGTGGTCTGGTATTCCCATCTCTTTAAGAATTTTCCACAGATTGTTGTGATCCACACAGTCAAAGGCTTTGGTGTAGTCCATAAAGCAGAAATAGATGTTTTTCTGGAACTCTCTTGCTTTTTCAATAATCCAGCAGATGTTGGCAATTTGATCTGGTTCCTCTGCCTTTTCTAAATCCAGCTTGAACTTCTGGAAGTTCACGGTTCGCGTACTGTTGAAGCCTGACTTGGAGAATTTTGAGCATTACTTTACTAGCATGTGAGATAAGGGCAATTGTGCGGTAGTTTGAGCATTCTTTGGCATTGCCTTTCTTAGGGATTGGAATGAAAACTGACCTTTTCCAGCCCTGTGGCCACTGCTGAGTATTCCAAATTTGCTGGCATATTGAGTGCAGTACTTTCACAGAATCATCTTTTAGGATTTGAAATAGCTCCTGCTTATTTAACTTATATGCAGAGTACATCATGAGAAATTCTGGACTGGATAAAGCATAAGCTGGAATCAAGATTTCCTGGAGAAATATCAATAACCTCAGATATGCAGATGAACCCACCCTTATGGCAGAAAGTGAAGAACTAAAAAGCCTCTTGATGAAAGTGAAAGAGAAGAGTGAAAAAGTTGTCTTAAAGCTCAACATTCAGAAAACTAAGATCATGGCATCTGGTCCCATCACTTCATGGAAAATAGATGGGGAAATAGTGACAGACTTTCTTTTGGGGGGCTCCAAAATCACTGCAGCTGGTGACTGCAGCCATGAAATTAAAAGATACTTGCTACTTGAAAGAAAAGTTATGACCAACCTGGACCGCATATTAAAATGCAAAGACATTACTTTGTCAGCAAAGGTCTGTCTAGTCCAGGCTATGGTTTTTCCAGTAGTCATGTACATGGATGTGAGAGTTGGACTATAAATAAAGCTGAGCACCGAAGAACTGATGCTTCTAAACTGTGGTGTTGGAGAAGACTCTTGAGAGTCCCCTGGACTGTTAGGAGTTTCAACCAGTCCATCCTAAAGGAGATCAGTCCTGATTATTCATTGGAAAAACTGATGTTGAAGCTGAAACTCCAATACTTTGGCCACCTGATGCGAAGAATTGACTCACTGGGAAAGACGCTGATGCTGGGAAAGATTGAAGATGGGAGGAGAGGGGACAACAGAGGATGAGATGGTTGGATGGCATCACTGACTCAATGGACGTGAGTTCAAGTAAACCCTGGGAGTTGGTGATGGGCAGGGAGGCCTAGTGTGTGGCAGTCCATAGCGTCACAAAGAGTTGGACGTGACTGAGCAACTGAACTGAACTGTGCTGGGTCTATGTTGCTGTGCACAGGCTTTCTCTAGTTGTGGTGTACAGGCTTCTCATTGTAGTGACCTCTCTTGTTGCAGAGCACTCAGTAGTTGTGGCACACAGGCTTAGTTGCCCTGAGGCATGTGAAATCCTCCCAGATCAGGGAATGAACTTGTATCCCCTGCATTGACAGGCAGATTCTTAACCACTGGACCACCGGGGAAATCCTCCTAAGTAGTTCTTAATGGGCTTTTTCCAATAATCATAACACAGTTTTTGAAATGGTGACTCATTGGACCATTTGCTATTTTTAATTAACGAATCTTCTCTTTGAGCAGTTTTTAGATTTATGGATAAATTAAGTAGAGAATACAGAGTTCTCATATATTGTCCCTACACAGTTTCTCCTACTAATATTTTGTGTTAATGTGGTACATTTATTATAATTGATGATCCAGTATTGATATATTATTATTAACTAAAGTGCATAGTTTACAAGCGTCCACGCTTTGTGTTTTACAATTGTATGGATTTTGATAAATGTACCATGTCATGTATTCACCATTACAGTGTCATAAGGAATAGTTTCACTGCCCTAAAAGCCCTACCTGTTCATTGTCCTTCCCTCCCTCCTACTGAACCTCTGTCAACCAGTGATAGCTTTGCTTTTTACAGAATATCATGTAATTGGAATTGAAAATTATTTATTTTTTTCAGGCTGATTTCTTTCATTTAGCCATGTATTTTTTAGTTTGTTCTATGTCTTTTTGTCCATTTATTTTTATTGCCCAATAATATTCCGTTGTATGGAAATACCACAATTTATCCATTCACCTTTGGAAGAACACCTTGAATGCTTCCAAGTTGTGGCTTCCCTGGTGGTTCAGTGGTAAAGAATCTGCCGGCCAATGCAGATGACACAGGCTGTATCCTGGGGTTGAGAAGATCCCCTGGAGAAGGAAATGACAACCCACTCCAGTCATCTTGCTTGGCGAATCGCCTCGACAGAGGAGCCTGGGGGGCTACAGTCAAGGGGGTTGCAAAAGAGTCTGATATGACTTAACGACTAAACAACAAGTTTTAGCAGTTTTGAATAAGGTTGCTGTAAACATTTGTGTGAGACTCTGCATGGATGTAAGCTTCAAATCATATGGATAAACACTAAGGGGCATATAGTTTGCATGGTATTGTAAGACCATGGTTAACTTTGAAGGGGCTTCTGGACTGTTTTCTGAGTGGCTATATAATTTTGTATTGCTACTATCAATGAATGAGAGTTCCTGTTTTCCACATCCTGGCCACTAGCTGTTGTTTCATTGTTTGAGATTTTAGCTATTTTACAAAATGTGTAGAGTTTTCCTGCTGTTTTAATTTGGAATGCCCTAATGAGATTTGACCAGTTTAATTGGTGTACATCCTTGAACCAATCTCTATAGTCAAAGGAGTGGAATAAGTTGATGATTCAGGTCTTTGTCTCAGGCCTGATCACTCAAGCAGAGACCACAAGGATATGTAATGATTTGTAGTTACCAAATTCAAAAAAGAAAAATTATTTGCAGTTACCTAAAAAGAGAAGAGGTGCCACATTGATCGATAAAGCATATACCCTCAGTCAAACAATCAATTAAACATCCTGAAAAAAATATAATGGTATTAGAAGAAGTATTCATATTTCAACAATTCTAAGATGAAAAATACACGGTGGTTTTCAAAGGTCAAGGAAATAAGTGGTGTCCATATGGGGTGGAAGTGGGGATAAGTGGCAATGGGAATATTGGACTCAATTTCTGCAATGTATTTTCAGCTTATTTTCACTGTTATCTTCAATACATTTATTTTCAGTATTAATTATTTGAAGCACATATTTATTCATGAGTATATATAGCTCCTTTCTGTGTGAAACATCACACAGTGGAGAAGGAATAATCCACTAGAGGTCTTTTATGATTTAAATTAAGCTATTATCAATGTAATTACTAGTCTGAATGTTTTAAAGTTTCTGTAAGTAAGAACTGTGTTTGCTGTTTACAAGATGGTTCATTGCACAATTATGAATAATCAGTAATGACTATGCATTGATGATCATCATAGTGTGTTTTAGTTGAGAACATAATTTTGGAAATGAATGTACAATGCCTATTAATTCAATCAAAGAGCTTTTTATATATGTTGATTTGATATGTTCTTTGGAAATTAATACATTGGCCAAGTAATCGGTTGTCACTCTGAATATAAATTGATGAGTCTGAATCTTGCAGTAAGAAGGAGTGAGCATGGGTTAAATGTGCATAAATATTGGCACAAGTCAGTGATGTGAGTTTGGGAGAAAATAAGGGAGTCAGTGTAAACATTTCATGGTTTTATAATGATAGTTGTCCAATGATTGATTTAATCTTGGGATTGATCATTAGCAAAAATGTAAGCCATGGCATAAGACATTTACAAATATGCTTTTATCAGTCAGTTTTATTCACTGAGGACAACAATTTAAAGATTCAGTATTCTATAAATGTTTATACTGCAGTGTTCTAAAGACTTCACTTAGTAACAAATATATTGGTGGAAAGATTCTACCATGTAGGATCTTTGTAGTATGGAAGAATAGTGTTAGAAAAGAATTTGAGTTGATGATAGATTGCATTTATTCCATTCAAGGATCTATGTTTATTTCATCCAAAGTTCTGATACCATCTGCAGTTGCTTATTTCTGAAGTGCATTGGAAAAAAATAAGAATATATTGACATAGAGGTTATAGATTTTCAGATGCTATGTGAAAAACTATATTCAACCTATGTCAAATAGCCAAGAAATTAAAAGTTTGCTGAAGAGAGAAAATCTTATATATTTATGTAAATTTCATCAATATCTGTCTGTTTTATAATGTGTTGAGATGACAGGATATTGAAAGGAAGAAAACTGATTTACCTACCCATTCCACTGAAACCTGTTCACAGTAGCTGTAGGCTTACTCAGCCCACCTCTGTATTTAAAAGGACACAAGCTATTTTTGCTGCTATAATGGGAGAAATAAAACAGAGGATCATATTTCCTGACTAAGAATTGAAGAACTTAGTTTGAAGTTTAGGCACTCATTTAAGTGATTTAAGACTTGGTATAAATATAATTTAAGATATCATTTAAGTATCATCTTCTAATAATGTTAGAATTTGATCATAACGTTTCATTTTATTATCATTTTATTATAACTATTGCTGTTGTTATTTTCATCATCATTTTATTTCCATGGCATTTTATAATAGTCAAGTAGCACACTACACATATCAACAATCAAACATGTTGCCATATTTTTATCAAAAATTGTTTTTGGCTCTGGATCTACTGGAAGAGAGATAAAAAGGAGAATCTAAATTGAGATGAAGGAATTTAAAGATGGAATCCATCACGTATGTTTAACTAAGAGAATAGTTAATTTGGGTCACTGTGTTTTACCATGGGTAGAACATTAGATTGAGGATAGGAAAGAACGACTTTTTCATTAAATGATTTTCCAAAAGCCACGTAGTCATTCTGAGTCTTTATTTCCCCAGCTGCAAACTGAGAGAACAGAGTAGAACCTAAAGTCAACATGAATACTTAGCTTATGTAGCCTCTCTCTTTCTAGCCATAATGGAATTGTTACAGTAGAATGCACTTCTGCTGACATCTTTATCAGTATTTCAGTTTCTAAAAGGGATGCCAACTCTACCCAACTCTTTCAACTCCATTCTGAGTTATAACAATCTATCCTTTCATTCTCTGTCCAGAACAAGATTAAAATTTGTTTAACTTTAGAGGGATGCTTTATTTTAGACTTCAGCTATGGAAAAGGACAAACAAATATAAACAGTCAAAGCAGACATCATGGAAATATTTTTTAGAATGCCTCCACTCATAAATATTTCTAGAAAAACATAGTCTTAAAACTTGCTGCTGGTATTTGCCCAAGTCCATTTACTCAGTTTGGTCCAGAAAGGAGGGTGGTTGTTATTTTAAGAGCAAATATAGGACACAGTATTTCATTTATTCAGAAGGGGGCACACTTGTGCTTTTAATAGCAGATGTATTGAGATTTGCTAGTATATGAAATTTACACAAAAACTGTTAGGAAATGACAGAACCAATCTTCGTTATCAGTGTTTCTTAAAATATGTATGTATATACACACTTTAATACTTCTTAAATATAGAGAATAACAATTCACCATGCAGATTTCTTTTGAAGAAGAGCTTCTTCATTTTAAGTCCAGAGTCTTATTAAGTTGAAAACTTTATATTTTGGTCTGATAACTATTCAACACAATTAGCTTTGCTGTTGATAAAGAGTTATATAATCATGTAAATAACATGCCTTTGACAACCTTTCATGAATTTTAGTTTAGGCTCTGAAGTTAGTAACCTTGTAGTGTTAAGAATGTTTTCCTCACTAGTTTTCATTAATAATATGTCATCTTCCTTTGCAAAGATGATGCAGGCCCAATTGGAGGAAGAAGACTTATGCAATGAGTATCTTTCTACCAGTGGATTTAACTGTCTGAGGCCATAATCACCATTTTCAGGAAAGCAAGGTGAACCCTGGTGTGGTATTTGCCTAAGAACAGGAGTTTCTTCTGAAGTTTTTGAAAGTCACACCTAGCACTCACTACTTTGGCCTCAGTGTTGTTCTACCAAATTTAAATATTTTATCCAGATTGATAAAAATCCAAGAGGTTTAAATCATATAGAATATCTGGGGTAAATCTGAAGGGTATGAGAATATATGTCTTCTTTTCTCCATCCTCCACAGCTAGTCCATAAGCCGTATCTTAATTGTATACTGGAACTGAATATTCGTCTCCATGGCAGCCATCCTAGGCTGTAATACCATAATTTTCACCTGAATTCTAGTAGTTTACCTAAGTGGCTTCTCTGCATTGTTACATTTGCCCCCAGGAAGTCCATATTGACATACATAGCTCACAAAGTGACATGTTTTAGAAAACAACTTAGATCCTGTTACTCCTATGTAACTTTCCAATTATTGATCACAAGCAGTTTGAATAAAAATCTGAATTTGACTTGGTTCTCAAGATCCTGTATGAACTGGCTTCTATCTAACTTCTTCTTCAAATGTCATTCTCTCCATCAGAAAGATCAAATCTTTCTAATCATTGAACATGGTAAACTAACTCCCACCTTAGGGATCTAGAGTCTGTCTTTTTGCTCTCTCTACAAGTCAGCTGTCTTAGAATTGCACGTACCTCCAAATCATTCAGGATAGACAAAAAATACTGCCTGAGACAGGCTTTCCCTAATCATTCTGGCATCTCTAAGACACCCCCATACATTTGTATCCCACTGCCCTGTTTTATCATCTTCATGGTGCCATGTCCTTCTCTAACTCATCTAGTTTATTATTTGGTTTCCTACTTTGTAAGTCTTTCTCCAGTCTCATTCATATGTCAACTTGCTAAGGACAGGAGTGTGTTCTATGATAGCTTGTTCATTACTTCATCCTTATTGTGTAGATACAGTGGTAAACATATGGTTATTGCCTAGGAAATATTTGTTGCATGTTAACAATTTTTTTTTTCCTCCAATCTTAAATGAGTTTTTGACTGGTTCAGTGATTCATATTCACCTCTGCAGATTTGTATAATACCATTATGAAGTGTTGCAGGGTGTGTTATCTTTCTCATAGGGATATAAGGATGTGAAAAGGATTAAATGAGATATTGTAAATGAAGGTTACTTCATTATTATCGCCATCCTGATTTCACAGATGAGCAGATGAGAAACCTGGTGCCCCAGAGGCTACATAATCACCCAAGGGCACAGATATGAGCTCTTATATCCTCTGCCAACCATCACAAAGGTCCTTTTACGTAGTTATTTCTCCCCCCTTGGGCTGGACATCCCCCACTGAAAGGTCACAAGGATCACAGAAATGTTTCTGAAAATTAGAAAGGGGGGAATAAAGCCACTCTTTGTTGAGAAAGGGCATACAGATCAGTGAAAACAGCCAAAGGGACTATAGGAATGAAAATTTCAGGGCAGAATTTGGCCTACTGGCCCAGATGGTAAGGGAATAAACTACTTGTGATGTTTAATGTAAAGCTATAGAAAAGTTAATAGGTTTGTGAACAAATGTCCCAAACTCTCAGCTCGGGGTATGATTTCCCAATTCAGCAAACTTTTTCACCCTGAGGGTAACAATTTTTACTTAGCTTTTGTACAAAGAAACTGCTACTATTTCATATTTTCTTTTTCTGTTTCCTCCATAAAACCATTCAGTATTACTTGGTGGAATTCTTCCCTATTGTTTGATGTTATGACACTTTCTTCTAGGCAGTGTGGTGTCCTGTCATTGGGGGCCATCAGTGCTAACCAGAACAGTGTACAATACTGGGGAGAATGCTAATATTGAACTGTATCTCACGTTCTTACATAATTCACAAACAAGCTCTTCAAAATAACTCAATTTCAGACCTTGGTGATATCATTTGTACTATATTTAAGTCACACTTAATTTTTAGTCTGATATATGCTCATTAAAAATATATATTATCTTCCTTGATTTAGGGTCACACAACTAGTAAGTGAAGGGACTAGTCTTCCAAACTCCATTATTTGCATTTTCAATTGTTCAGCACTTATGCAAAAGCATAAATTAACTTTACAGTTATATCATCAATTTCTATATCCCAGTGGATATACCCATATCATCTGAAGTTGTGTAGCTCTGACCTGTCAAGATGTGGCAATGTAACAACACCTTGTATTGGATTTATGATGAATTCCCCCAGCTTGGCCATTTTCTGAAGGAGCTGTCCAGAACTAAGCTTGCCACGGAGTGGCCACTGAGGGAGGAAGCATGAAAACAGACTTTTAGGGTTTGAATATTTGATTTTATGCATATCCAGTCTAAGCTTCTAGTTGAAGAATCCTAATGTGCAACCCTAGGAGAATTTGCTTTCTGGATTTCAAATACAAAAGTTCAAAGGAGTCTAGTTATATTTGAAAAGCCCACATGCAAAAATAAATGAATTACCTTGAAATTGCCCGTGAAGAGGTCATCCTGAAATCTACAGAGGTTAAACACATGCATAAAAAAAAAAAAAAAAACGCAAAGAAAACATTGGTTTTAGAGGAGGAAAATGTGTTTTCAAATAAGGGAATGGATATTATAGCTTTTTAAATGTCATTCATTTAGAGAAGGTGAATCAACAGGGACAAAAAACCTTGAGCAAGACTCTTTTTCATGTCTATTTAAATAACTTTTTTCAATTTGTTGTACTATTAAATAGGAATACAATATTAAATAGCTTAAAATTTATAGTGATATTTCCTACATCCAAATGTGTGAGAAGAATTTTATCTAATTTATTATGGCTCATACTGAGGTGACTCTGAAACTGTGAACACTGCCTAATACTTTTCCCTAAAATATTAATAAATTTATATTTATTCATTCTTACAAATTTAAATATTATATTAAAATAATGTCCATACTATCATTTGAAAATCTAGAATATAATTTCTCAGGCTTGATTTTTAATTCCAATTATATCAAAGCTAAAATATAAGATTATAACACTTTTTTTAGATTGTGGTTAATTTTTTTTAATTAGTTTATTTATCTATTTTTTTAACTTTACAATATTGTATTTGTTTTGCCATACGTTGACATGAATCCACCATGGGTGTACATGTTTTCTCCTTCCAGAACCCCCCTCCCACCTTCCTCCCCATCCCATCCCTCTGGGTCATCCCAGTGCACCAGCCCCGAGCGCGCTGTATCATGCATCAAACCTGGGCTGGAGATTCATTTCACATATGATAATTTACATGCTTCCATGCCATTCTCCCATAGCATCCTGCCCTCGCCCTCTTCCATAGAGTCCATAATACTGTTCTATTTATCTGTGTCTCTTTGGATGTCTTGCATACAGGGTTACCTGTACTGATTAACTAAATACTATATATATGTGTTAGTATACTGTATTGGTGTTTTGCTTTCTGGCTTACTTCACTCTGTATAATAGGCTCCAGTTTCATCCGCCTCATTAGAACTGATTCAAATGTATTCTTTTTAATGCCTGAGTATATTCCATTGTGTATATATACCACAGCTTCCTTATGCATTCGACTGCTGATGGGCATCTAGGTTGCTTCCATGTCCTGGCTATTATAAACAGTGCTGCGATGAACATTGGGGTACACGTGTCTCAATTCTGGTTTCCTCGGTGTGTATGCCCAGCAGTGGGATTCCTGGGTCATATGGCAGTTCTATTTCCAGTTTTTTGAGGAATCTCCACACTGTTCTCCATAGTGGCTGTACTAGTTTGCATTTCCACCAACAGTGTAAGAGGGTTCCCTTTTCTCCACACCCTCTCCAGCATTTATTGCTTGTAGACTTTTGGATAGCAGCCATTCTGACGGGCGTGAAATGGTATCTCATTGTGGTTTTGATTTGCATTTCTCTGATGATGAGTGATGTTGAGCATCTTTACATGTGTTTGTTAGCCATCTGTATGTCTTCTTTGGAGAAGTGTCTGTTTAGTTCTTTGGCCCACTTTTTGATTGGGTCGTTTATTTTTCTGGAATTGAGCTGCGGGAGTTGCTTGTATATTTTTTAGATTAATTCTTTGTCAGTTGCTCTGTTTGATATTATTTTCTCCCATTCTGAAGGCTGTCTTTTCACCTTGTTTATAGTTTCCTTTGTTGTGCAAAAGCCTTTAATTTACCTGGGTCCTATTTGTTTATTTTTGCTTTTATTTCCAATATTCTGGGAGGTGGGTCATAAAGGATCCTGCTGTGGTTTATGTCAGAGAGTGTTTTGCCTGTGTTTTCTTCTAGGAGTTTTATAGTTTCTGGTCTTACATTTAGATCTTTAATCCATTTTGAGTTTATTTTTGTGTATGGTGTTAGAAAGTGTTCTAGTTTCATTCTTTTACAAGTGTTTGACCAGTTTTCCCAGCACCACTTGTTAAAGAGATTGTCTTTTCTCCATAGAATATTCTTGCCTCCTTTGTCAAAGATAGGTGCATGGACTTATCTCTGGGCTTTCTATTTTGTTCCATTGATCTATATTTCTGTCCTTGTGCCAGTACCATACTGTCTTGATGACTATAGTTTTGTAGTAGAGCCTGAAGTCAGGCAGGTTGATTCCTCCTGTTCCATTCTTCTTTCTCAAGATTGCTTTGGCTATTCGAGGTTTTTTGTATTTCCATACAAATTGTGAAATGATTTGTTCTAGTTCTTTGAAGAATATTGTTGGTAGCTTGATAGGGATTGTATTGAATCTATAGATTGCTTTGGGTACTATACTTTTTTTCACTATATTGATTCTTCTGATCCATGAACACGATATATTTCTCCATCTATTTGTGTCCTCTTTGATTTCTTTCATCAGTGTTTTATAGTTTTCTATATATAGGTCTTTTGTTTCTTTACGTAGATATATTCCTAAGTATTTTATTCTTTTCGTGGCGATGGTGAATGGAATTGTTTCCTTAGTTTCTCTTTCTGTTTTCTCGTTGTTAGCGTATAGGAATACAAGGGATTTCTGTGTGTTAATTTTATATCCTGCAACTTTTCTATATTCATTGATTAGCTCTAGTAATTTTCTGGTGGAGTCTTTAGGGTTTTCTATGTAGAGGATCATGTCATCTGCAAACAGTGAGAGTTTTACTTCTTTTCCAATCTGGATTCCTTTTATTTCTTTTTCTGCTCTGATTGCTGTGGCCAAAACTTCCAAAACCATGTTGAATAGTAGTGGTGAGAGTGGTCACCCTTGCCTTGTTCCTGACTTTAGGGGAAATGCTTTCAGTTTTTCCCCATTCAGAATAATGTTTGCTGTGGGTTTTTCATATATAGCTTTTATTATGTTGAGGTACGTTCCTTCTATTCCTGCTTTCTGGAGGGTTTTTATCATAAATGGATGTTGAAGTTTCTCAAAGGCTTTCTCTGCATCTATTGAAGTAATCATATGGTTTTTATTTTTCAATTTGTTTATGTGATGTATTACATTGATTGATTTGCAGATATTGAAGAATCCTTGCATCCCTGGGATAAAGCCCACTTGGTCATGATGTATGATCTTTTTAATATGTTGCTGGATTCTGTTTGCTAGGATTTTGTTAAGGATTTTTGCAACTATGTTCATCAGTGATATTGGGCTGTAGTTTTCTTTTTTTGTGGCGTCTTTGTCAGATTTTGGTATTAGGATGATGGTGGCCTCATAGAGTGAGTTTGGAAGTTTACCTTCCTCTGCAATTTTCTGGAAGAATTTGAGTAGGATAGGTGTTAGCTCTTCTCTAAATTTTTGGTAGAGTTCAGCTGTGAATCCATCTGGTCCTGGGCTTTTGTTTGCTGGAAGATTTCTGATTACAGTTTCGATTTCCATGCTTGTGATGGGTCTATTGAGATTTTCCATTTCTTCCTGGTTCAGTTTTGGGAAGTCCTACTTTCCTAAGAA
The DNA here is from genome assembly GCF_054371585.1 of Giraffa tippelskirchi. NCBI lineage: Eukaryota > Metazoa > Chordata > Mammalia > Artiodactyla > Giraffidae > Giraffa > Giraffa tippelskirchi. The sequence goes on along the minus strand of NC_137283.1, from coordinate 18,879,054 downwards.
TTTATCCATTTCTTCCAAGTTGTCCATTTTATTTGCATATAGTTGCTGATAATAGTCTCTTATGATCCTTTGTATTTCTGTGTTGTCTGTTGTGATCTCTCCGTTTTCATTTCTAATTTTGTTGATTTGATTCTTCTCCCTTTGTTTCTTGATGAGTCTGGCTAATGGCTTGTCAATTTTATTTATCTTTTCAAAGAACCAGCTTTTGGCTTTGTTGATTTCTGCTATGGTCTCTTTTGTTTCTTTTGCATTTATTTCTGCCCTACTTTTTATGATTTCTTTCCTTCTACTAACCCTGGGGTTCTTCATTTCTTCCTTTTCTAGTTACTTTAGGTGTAGAGTTTGTGGTTACTTTTTAAAAAGCAATTCACCTGTTGAATTATTCAGTAGAGACATAGTGGCATGGTCTAAGTTGTGGACACGTGATTCCAGCCTCCAGTAGACTTACAGTCTAGTGGAGGAAAGGTTAAGTAAGTTGAAACTTAAATGCAGCATTTAAGTCCTATAATGGGGACAGTGCAGCATATTAATTCACACATTTCAGCATCCTCTTATTTGAATTAAGGAAAGTGTGGTCAGAGAGAGTTCCGAGGGAAAGTAACATGGAAGGTGATATCTGAAGTATTAGTAGAAGTCAGCCAAGGCAAAAAAATGGAGAAACTTTCAGTCACAGTGAGCATAATATGTGAAAGTATGGAGGCAAAAAGAGGATTTCGTGTTTGACAAAGTACGAGAAGTTCAATTTGACTTAAAAGTCACAATTTTTAAGAAGAGAAAACAGAAACTGGAGATAATAAAAAAGACTGAAACAGTAAGCTGAGGTTGTATCACGGAAGCATGACCATCCTTCTAAGAGCTTTGGGATTCTGTAACAAGGTTTTAAATAAGGAAGTTTCCTGGCCAGGTTCACATTCTAGAAAAGTCATTTCAATGTGAAGAAAAGATCACAGACAGGTGAGCGCCTAAGTCTAGAGGCTGAGGGACTATTTTGGAATCTGCTGTCATGGTTCCAGGTTAGAGACACTCTCAGCCTCAACGTGGATACCACTAAGGGGAGATGGAATCATCAGTTTTTCAGAAGATTAAATTGAGAGGGCTTCATAATTATTTATAAATAGAGAAGCATGAGAGTATGAGGTCAGGAAAGCTAATTAGTTTCTAGAATCTTTAGCAGTGGTGGCTGGTTCCACTTCCAAAGATAGAAACCAGAGGAGAAGTTTGCAAGTGAAGATAAGAAAATCATCTGGGGCCATAAAAGGTTTTATGCTTCCCAGTGAAATGACTGTCAGAAGTTTGGAACTATAGATTATGAAGCTCAGGAATGAGATCTGACCTAGAGATAAAAATTTTATAGTTTTCATCAGGTAGACGGTAATTGAACATATGGAAATAGGTGATATTATCCAAGAAAAATTCTGAAAAGATTCTCAAACTTTGGGGTCAGATGAATTACCCAGGAGACATGACAATATTCAGAATCGTGGGTACCAATTTCAGAGTCTTATTGAGTGGGTGTAGGATGTAGCTCACAAATCTGCATATTTGACAAGTAGAATCCCATCCAATGATTTTTATGTAGATAATCCTCTGCCCGGCCCCACTTTCAAGTAAAAGGAAAAGAGAATATTACATAGAAGCCTAAGTAACATCAGCACATAAAAGATGGACAGAGGTGAAGGAACCCAGAAAGAAGACTATGAAAAAGTAACCACATGTGTGGAAGGAAAATTAAAGCATAAAATATCACAAGTTACATGTAAAGATAACGGACATGAGAGAAGGAGTTGTCGACAGGGTCAAAAGTGTTGAGAAAGAAAGTAAAGATGAAGGCTGGAATACACCTAGTACATGTAACAAAAAAGGAGGTCATAACAAACTGTCAAGAATAGTTTCAGTAGAATAATGTGGGCTGAAGCCAGATTGCAGTGGGTTGAGAGTTGAATATGAGATGAGGATGAAGAGACATGATGCAGAGACAAATCTTTTAAAAGAAGTTGGAAGGGGTGGAGGTGGCTACAGCAGAATGTGGGTAGGGGTGAATGTTTTAGGAAGGAAACAGCTTGAGTAAATGTCTTATCTCACCCTTGACATGCTCCGATCTCTAATTTTTTGAAGCTTTCTTGAAGTGTTTCATCTATCAAATTTTGAATGAAGATACAGTACAATTCAGCAATAAAAAGAATGGATTGTGTTTTAAGTTTATGTCTATTAAGACATTTCTAAGAAACTACCAACTACTTTTCCAAAGAGCTATTCTGTTTTACATTTGGATATGAGGAAGGGGGCAAATTAAAATCCTGCTTTATGTTCAGTGCATTATGGTTATGCTAAAAATACTGAAATATGCCTGAATGTTAGGCCTGCCCTCTAGTGGTGGCCCAGATCCATGGGGCCACACTTACAAAAAATGAGTTTTTCCTACCCTTTTCCTCACATGAGCTGCCACTCCACCTCTGTCCTTTCTTGCCAGTACATAACAGTAGACAGCTGGTTTAAATATGCCCAAACAAATTTAGATGGTGTACTGTGGGTTCCACTGGGGCAGAAGGATATAAGGCCCTACATCCTGGTATCTGCTTGAGATCAGTATCTGCTATCACTGCTTAAGCATCACCATCCAGGGGACTTTGAGAGTAATACTGAACTCTGTTAAGCTCAGTTTCCTCATATTTACCATGAAGATTATAGTAATACCTACCTTAGGGGGATGTTATGATGATTAAATGAGATTGTGTATATAAAGCACCTAACATAGTTCAACTCAGAGTTCACATTCAAGAAACAGCAGGTGTTCATATTTCTTAACTATAAAAGCAATCAGGAAGGTAGTCAAATACTACAATGCAAATTTTATTAACAATATTTGTTTTTTCTGGTTTTCACTTGCTCATATTCTATGTTAATGTTCTCTACTTCAATTGGAAGCTCTTCAAATTTAGAAGTAGATCATTTTATTTGATACAGCTAAAAGTCACCCTCATATCAACAATAACATCCTTCATTGTTTTAGAGTAACATTATATCAAGGCATTTGCTGAAATATTTTTGACGTAAAATTTAATGCTGAAAAAGTTTTATGAGGTAGGCAATGTCCTCAAATGGTCTGTGTTGCAGAAGAGATTTTCGTCTGTATCTTTCTCAGGCAAACTCCACATCTTGGACTCCGGGCTGTGCTGCCCCTGCCAGTGGCAACTATAATATCAGTTACAATTGGTTGATACTGAGAAGTACAAAGACTGTGTACAAAGTATTAATACTGATACTGATAGTGATAAAACTAGCTTTCTCCTCTTTGAGCTTTTCCTCTCCAGAGAGCTGGCTAGAGGAAAAAAAAGCTATCTTGTATTTATCCCTTGAGAAGCAAAAACAAAATGAACAAAAATCTATTAGCTTCTTTCATTACCCCAACAATACTAGCTCTGACTGTTTTTATTTGAATTATTTTGTTTCCAGGCATTTTTCCCCACACTCAACCGATTGACTAATAACCACATAATTTCTCTTCAGTGATGACTAGTTCAGCTTATATCAGAACAAATAGTGATCATCCAGAGCTATAAAGAACAAACTAGAATATTAGTACTTATATCACTTATTAATTGGCTCAACAAACTTACTCGGTCTCTTCCCAAACCCATCTACACCCACTATGCAGTTTTCAATTACTTTAGGCCCAGTGGTTCCTTTTGAGCAGGCACTGTAATCACTGGCTTCTGCCATAAATCAAGAGCATCTCTGTCCCCATTTCTAGCACATGGGACACCAATCCCTCTTATCCCTATGCTAGTAATTATTGAAACTAGTAGCTCATTTATCCAGTCCATAGCCTTAACCCTACAACTAATTGGACAGTATCACAGCCAGTCACCTGTCAATTCACCTAATCAGAGGAGCACACCCGGCTCTAGTAAACGATAACCCTCCCACAACCCTCGTTACATTTATTAGTCTTGTTCTTCTCATGCTCTTGAACGTGCAGTTGTCCTTATTCTAGCTTACATGCTCACCCCGTCAGTAAGCCTCTACCTACACGAAAACACATAATGACTCACAAAATCCATGAGTATCATGTATTAATAGTAAACCTTTGTCCCAGATCTCTTACAGGAGCACTCTTAGCCCTTCTCCTAACATCCAATCTAATTATATGAGTCCATTTTAACTCAATTTTTAAATTATCTATGGGCTGATTAACTAGTATCTAAACAGTATATCAGTGATGACGAGACATCACCAGGGAATGCACTTTTCAAGGCCGTCACAACTTTCATTCAAAAAAGGATGTCGACATGGCATAATTCTGTTATTTCAGATTTCTTTTTTTTTTTCCTGGCTTCTTCTGAGGTTTTCATCACTCAAGTCTTGCCCCTATACTTGAACTAGGAAGTTGCTAACCACTGACAGGCATCCACTCCCTAAACCCATTAGATGTACCACTTCTCAACACCTGTCTTACTGCCTCTGGAGCATCTATTACCTGACTTCAGGACAGCTGGATAGAAGGAAGTTATTTATGTTTCTCTAGCTACTGCAAGCCTCAGAGTATTATCAAACAACTGTAAAATCTCAGACAGAATATATGGGTCAACCGTTTTCATGACCAAAGTCCTCCAAGGCCTACATGTGATCATTGACTCTACTTTCCCTAATTGTCTGCTGCCGGTGACAACTAAAATTTCAAATCAGATCTGAAACCTCTGCCTAATAGTGATACTTTGTAGATGCAGTATGGCTATTTCTATACATCTCCATTTATTGATGAGGGTCCTATTCTTTTAGTATCAATTAGTACAGTTGACTTCCAGTCAGTTTTGGTATATAATCTGAAAAGAATAATAAGCCTTATATTAACATTAACCAGAATCATGCTTTAATGTATTAAAGTATTAACTAGCTTTAATACTTGTAGTTAGCAAATTCTGACTTCCCCAACTAAAGACATACAAACAAATCAAGTTCTTACAAATGTGGATTTGACCCCAAAAGGATTTTCCATAAAGGTTGTCCTCGTAGCCAATACATTTCTCTCCTTGATCGAGAAATTGTCCCCCTTCTGCCCCTGCCCTGAGCAGCCCAAACTATCAACCTAAAAAAATGCTCATCATCAAGTCTTGCCCCTATACTTGAACTAGGAAGTTGCTAACCACTGACAGGCATCCACTCCCTAAACCCATTAGATGTACCACTTCTCAACACCTGTCTTACTGCCTCTGGAGCATCTATTACCTGATTTCAGGACAGCTGGATAGAAGGAAGTTATTTATGTTTCTCTAGCTACTGCAAGCCTCAGAGTATTATCAAACAACTGATATGACTAAGCCTGATCTCACTACTAGCAATAAGTGTAGCTCGTGAGTGAACTCAAAAGGGATCAGAATGAACCAAATAGGATAATTAGTTTAAATGTTTATGATTTTGACTCATTATGATTAAATTCATAATTACTGAGTATCTGTTGTCTACATAAATGCTATTCCAGCATTCACAGTTTTCCTTATAAGGCTATAAATATATCAGTCCCACTCAATATCTTCTCTAGTATGTCTGCATTTGTGCGTGCGTGCTCAGTCGCTTCAATCATGTCCAACTCTTTGCAACCCTGTGGACTGCAGCCTGCCAGGCTCCTCTGTCCTTTGGATTCTCCAGGAAAGTATACTAGAATGGTTTGTCATGCCCTCCTTCAGGGGATCTTCCTGACCCAGGGATGGAACATGCATCTCCTGCGTTGCAGGTAGATTCTTTACCACTGAGGCACCAGGGAGGACCTGTTGTTGTTGTTCAGTCACTAAATCATGTCCAGCTCTTTGCGACGCCATGGACTGAAGCACACCAGGCATCCCTATCCTTCACTATCTCCCAGAGTTTGCCCAAACACATGTCCATTGAATCAGTGATGCCATCCAACCATCTCACCCTCTGTCACCTCCTCCTTCTGCCCTAAATCTTTCCCAGCATCCAGGTCTTTTCCAGGTCTTTTCAGCTTTTCACATCAGGTGACCAAAATATCAGCATCAGTCCTTCCAATATTTATTCAGGGTTGATTTCCATTAAGGTTGACTGGTTTGATCTGCTTGCTGTCCAAGGGACTCTCAAGAGTCTTCTCCAGCACCACAATTCGAAAGCAGCAATTCTTCAGCTCTCATCTTTCTTTGTGGTCCAACTCTCACATCTGTACACAACTACTGGAAAAACCATAGATTTGACTAAACAGACGTTTGTCAGCAAAGTGATGTCTCTGCCTTTTTAATATGCTGGCTAGGTTTGCCATAGCTTTTCTTCCAAGGAGCAAGTGTCTTTTAAATTCATGGCTGCCGTCACCATCCACAGTGACTTTGGAGCCCAAGAAAATAAAGTCTCTCACTGTTTCCATTCCATTCTCTCACAAATTCCATTCCCCATCTATTTTCCATGAAGTGATGGGACCAGATGCCATGATCTTTCTTGAATGTTGAGTTTTAAGCCAAGTTTTTCACTCATCTCTATCACCCTCATCAAGAGGCTCTTTAGTTCTTCTTCACTTTCTGCCATTAGAGTGGTATCATCTGCATAACTGAGGTTATTGATATTTCTCCCAGCATTCTTGATTCCAGCTTATGCTTCATTTGGCTTATTATTTCATGTGATATACTCTGCATAGAAGTTAACTAAGCAGGGTGACAGTATACAGTTTTGTCTTACTTCTTTCCCAATTTCAAACCAGTCTGTTGTTCCATGTCTGCTTCTAACTGATGTTTCTTGACTGCATACAGGTTTCTCAGGAGACAGGCAAGGTAGTCTGGTGTTCCTATCTCTTTAAGTTTTTCCACAGTTTGTTGTGATCCACACAGTCAAAGGCTTTAGTGTAGTCAGTACAACAGAAGTAGATGTTTTTCTGGAATTCCCTTTCTTTTTCTATGATCCTACAAATGTTGGTAATTTCATCTTTGCTTTCTCTGCCTTTTCTAAATCCAGCTGGTACATCTGGAAGTTCTCGGTTCACATACTGCTGAAGCCTAGTTTGAAGGATTTTGAGCATTACTTTGCTAACATGTGAAATGAGCGCAATTGTACAGTAGCTTGACCATTCTTTGGCACTGGAATGAAAACTGACCTTTCCCTGCTAGAAATATTATCAAACACCTACAGCATTGATTACAAAATTTCAACCTTCTCCAATGTTAAAAATTACTATCCCAACTATTATATTGATGCTGCTAACATGTTTATCAAAAAACAATATAATTTGAATTAACATCACAACTTACAGCTTACCAATTAATTTTGTTAGTCTTTCCCTTCTAACCTTCCCTGGTGGCTCAGATGGTAAAATATTCTGCCTGCAATGCAGGAGACCCAGGTTCAATCCCTGGGTCAGGAAGATACACTGGAAAAGGGAATGGCAACCCACTCCAGTATTCGTGCCTGAAGAATTCCATGGACAGAGGATGCTGGCAGGCTACAGTCTATGGGATCACAAAGAGTTGGACATGACTGAGCAACTAACACTTTCACTTTCATCTTCCTAACCAATTTAATGACAACAGCCTTAACTTTTCCTGAATCATCTCTGACTCTCTGTCATTAACTTTACTAACTGTAACAACTTACCACTTACACTCAGAGCTAGCCAATTCTATCTGTGTAAAGAATCACTGGCTCAGAGAAAAAGCAAAACAAAACAGCTATACAAGGCGAAGTGAAAGTTGCTCAGTCATGTCCTACTCTTTGCGACCCCACCAACTGTAGACTGCCAGGCTCCTCTGTCCATGGAATTCTCCAGACCAGAATACTGGAGTGGGTAGCCATTCCCCTTTCCAGGGGATATTCCCAACTCAGGGATCATACCCAGGTCTCCTGCATTGCAGGTGGATTCTTTACCATCTGAGCCACCTGGGAAGCCCCTCTATGTTAATTGCACTACATATATTTCTAATCTTAACATTCAAGGCCATGAAACTGATTCCATTCTACATCTTTTTCGAAGTAACACTAGTCCCAACATTGGTTATTATTACTTCTTGAGGATACCAGACAGAATGACAATACAAGACTCTTCTATTTTATTTTACACACTAGTAGCATCCCTCCCGCTCCTAGTCTCACTGGTGTCATCCAAAACACTCTAGGCTCACTAAACATTTTCACAATACAATACTGAGCCCCCAAAATACCTAACTCTTAATCTAATATTGTCACAAGATTGGCATGTAAAATATTAAAAGCAATTATGGGTAAAATGTCCCTTTGTGTGTTTCACCTATGATGCCAAAAGTGCATGTAGAAGCCCTTATTACCTGATCCATGATTCTCGCAGCCCTGCTACTCGAATTTGGTAGCTGTGATATACTATGGTGAGTCACAATATGTTGTGAGCCCCATAACAAAGTAGCCATTCCTTACATTGTCTTTATGAGGAATAATTTTTGCGAGCCCCATCTCCTTACACCAAACCAACTTAAAATCATTTATCACATGCTCCTCCATTAACCAGATGGCACCTGTCATAGTAGCTGTCCTTACCCAAACACCTTGAAGTTACATAGGAACTACTGTCCTAATAGTTGCCCACAGCTTCATATCATCTATTAATATATCATTTTGCCTGGCTAATTCGAATTACCAACATTCATAGCTGAAATATAATTTTAGTCCATGGCCTACAAACACTTCTTCCACTAATGGCAGCATGATGACTATAAGTAAATTTTACAAACCTATCCCTGCCCCCCAACAATCTGCTTAATCAGAGAACTATTTGTAGTAATATCATCTTTCTCCTGGTCAGTATCACCAATATTGTCATATAGGGTCATTACACTCCATGTATTAATCATAACACAAGGTAAATATACATATCATAACAATGATATTAATCCATCATTAACATGAGAAAACACTCTGATAACCTTGAACTATTATCCCTTCTGCTCCTATGGCTCCACCTATAATTATTTTGGGACCTATGTACTGTAACACAGTTAAACAAAAGCATTAGATTATGAAGGAATAGAAGTTTACATCTTCTTTTTACTGAAAAGGTTATCCTTCTCGTGGGTGAGCCTGTTTGCTCGAGAAAGCTAGCTCTTACCAAAAGCAAGCTATCACTTATTTGCCCTCTGAGAAACAAAAGCAAAATGAGCAAACATCTATTTGCCTCCTTTATTTCCCCAAAGATAATAGTGCTCCTATTGTTATTTTAATTATCATGTTTCTGTGTATTTCATTCACATCCAACCAACTTAGGTAGCTCTTCAATGAGGAGAAATGAGAGCATCTATGAGAATCTATGATTTTCTCAGACTCAGTACCTCATAAGCTTTTGTTACTCTGGTAAAGAGAAGAGATGAGACTGAGAATGGCCAGTATCTAATGATTATTACAATTAGCCACTTGGTGATTTAAGATAGTTGCATTCTTTTTACTGCTCCATGCTAACCACACTTATTTCCTTTTTTCACTTTAATAGCTGAGTTTTGTCCTACAATAATCAAAGGATTCTATTGACATTTTGTCCATGTAGATAAATGATAGAATTCAGAGACACAGTTCCTTCATGGAAAATAAGAAAGCATCTTCTTGGCCAAATATGACCAGTACCATCCAGACTTAAGCCTCACATGTCTGGCAAGGCATGGTTTCTCTTCAGTATTCAGTTGTTTTTCAAGAAAGGCGTGCAAATTAAAGTAGTGACAATCACGTTAACATATATGTTAGGCAACAAAATAGATGGTGCTGATGCAGATAGTGTTACAAGTTCTATTTTTTCAGGTTGGATCAACATTTAGAAAATATTTCTACTATTTCCTTCAATGTTGTCAGTTTTAATGGCTTCTACTCCATCTAATTTTTAAGCTCTTAAAAAGAAAATCAAAGTGATCCTCTGTAACAGAGGCTGAAACTAGTTTGTTTTGTCAACAAAATTAGTCTCCAGTTTATATGTTTCTAAGTGCTGGAAAGAGCCTCTTGAGGAAAGTGAAAGAGGAGAGTGAAAAAGTTGGCTTAAAGCTCAACGTTCAGAAAACTAAGATCATGGCATCTGGTCCCATCACTTCATGGGAAATAGATGGGGAAACAGTGGAAACAGTGTCAGACTTTATTTTTTTGGGCTCCAAAATCACTGCAGATGGTGATTGCAGCCATGAAATTAAAAGACGCTTACTCCTTGGAAGGAAAGTTAATGACCAACCTAGATAGCATATTAAAAAGCAGAGACATTACTTTGCCAACAAATGTCCATCTAGTCAAGGCTATGGTTTTTCCAGGAGTCATGTATAGATGTGAGAGTTGGACTGTGAAGAAAGCTGAGCACCGAAGAATTGATGCTTTTAAACTGTGGTGCTGGAGAAGACTCTTGAGAGTCTTTTGGACTGCAAGGAGATCCAACCAGTCCATCCTAAAGGAGATCAGTCCTGGGTGTTCATTGGAAGGACTGATGTTGAAGCTGAAACTCCAATACTTTGGCCACCTCATGCGAAGAGTTGACTCATTGGAAAAGACCCTGATGCTGGGAGGGATTGGGGGCAGGAAGAGAAGGGTACGACAGAGGATGAGATGGCTGGATGGCATTACCGACTCGATGGACATGAGTTTGGGTAAACTCCGGGAGTTGGTGATGGACAGGGAGGCCTGGCGTGCTGCGATTCATGGGGTCGCAAAGAGTCAGGCATGACTGAGCTATTGAACTGAACTGACTGAACTGAAGTGCTGGATTATGAGTCCCCAAATCCCTAATTTATTCTAGAATACTTCAGTTAATAAAAACTGATGTGAGAACAAGTTTGTCTCATATGATTATTAAAAAAAAAAAAAATGCCTGTGAGAAAGTGTTTAAACTTCAGAAGATTTCATATAAAAAAATCTTCATTTGGGTTTATCTCACAAATCAAAGGTTTAAAAATGCTTCCTGTGACCTGAATAGGACTCTGGACAAGTGATACACACTGCTCTCCTATCAGCCTGAGTGCCCCTGGACAATTTTGACTTTTGCTTAATATCAATATATATTTAATCTACATCTTTCCCTGTAGAAATTTGAACCTAAATTTAAAGGGGTTTTTCTAATGCAGTCCAAGCCAAACGATATAATTCATTTTAAAGGCATTTTTAGGACTAGCTTCAAAGTGTGTAGGAAAACATTTATTTAATTTCCCATGTTACTATAGAAATTATAATACCTAATAAATATTACTTATTCTTTGTCAGTTGCTGTGGTTTACATAGCTCATATTTTAAGTCTGACAACAAGCCATAAAGCAGGTGCTAAATGCTATTATTAGTTTAACAAGAACAATGTGAACTTTCAAGAGGTATGTACATTGCCCGGAGCTGGAGCTTACAAGGGGCTGAGCTTGGAAAATCTTTTCTTTAAAATTCATGTTCTTAACTACTCACTGTCTTATTCTGACACATATATTCTAAACTATTTAAAGTGTATATTTTAAAATATATTAAATATTGCTTCTTTAAAACATGTTGCTGTTCAGTCCCTAAGTTGTATCTGACACTTTGCAACCCCATGGACTGCAGCACTCCTGGCTTCCCTGTCCTTCATTATCTCCCGGCTGCTGCTGCTGCTGCTGCTAAGTCGCTTCCGTTGTGTCTGCCTCTGTGCGACCCCGTGAACAGCAGCCCACCAGGCTCCTCTGTCCATGGGATTCTCCAGGCAAGAATACTGAAGTGGGTTGCCATTTCCTTCTCCATTATCTCCCAGAATTTTCTCAAATTCATGTCTATTGAGCCAATGATTGTATAAAACCATGTCATCCTCTGCCACGGCCCCTTCTCCTTTTACCTTCAGTCTTTCCCAGCATCAGGGTTTTTTCCAATGTGTCTGCTCTTCACATCAGGTGGCCAAAGTATTGGAGTTTCAGCTTCAGCATCAGTCCTTCTAGTAAATATTCAGAGTTGATTTCCTTTAGGGTTGACTGGTTTGATCTTTAAAATATACAAATATGGTTATTTCTATAAAGAAACTTTTGTCCTCATACTAAATTAAATGCTCCAGATACTCTCTACTCTCTTTGTGACCTTTTAGGTCATAAAGAGACCTTTTTTAATGAGTTGTCCACCAAAGGGGCAGGGTTTGCATTCCCCCCTATTATTTTCCTTTTTACCCTGTTGTAAGTGAATTATGTATACACCCTAAAGTAGTTAGCAAAGACACTGTTGTTCAGCGAGTTTTAAACTAATTAACCTGACCTAAATCCTGTCAAAAATAGTTAGGGTAAAATATGTCCTTCCTGAGCAACTCTTTCAAGCCAAGATGCTGAAGCGGGGTATCTCCTGTGTATGCACTATGCTAAAGTGAGAGGGCTATTTATTAATGATTTTAGAGGAAATGCTAAAATTACACCTCTTCAATTGCCACCTGGGCATCAGCTCCTCAGTTTCTATATCTAAGTAAAAACAAGAAGCTGAACTAACAGCAGAGATTTTGACATGAATGACATCAGTGACTCCTCAACCTGTTGTGGTTTTCAATTAAAAATAAAAAACTAGCCCCATTTCACAGCCAGTTCAATTTTCTTAATGTAAAAGCTATTCAACTGTCTTAAACTCACTCCTCTCACCCCTTCCTGTCCTTTTCTTAATGCTTAACATCCTTAGTAATCTAGTTAAATGGTGACATTTTTCATGTAATAACCAAGTCCTAAGTGATATATTTCTAGAAAGATATTTTAGGAAAATTAAATAAGCAAGCTTTACCCTCAGATGCAGTTTGTCAAAAGAAGGGGAGATAATCTCTGATTGCAGTGACAGCAGGTTTAAATATGATGATATTTGCTATCAAAGACCGCCTGGAGCCCTAACCACTGCTCTGTCACTCTGTAGCAGCCTCTTCTGCACACCCTTTGACCTTGCCCTTTAATATGTTAAGGGGCTCATAGGAGAGAACACTGGAGAACATATATCTCACATCGTCACACAGTTCAGTGTTAATAATTTCCTTACTAAACCTATGAACTCTTCATGTTTTGTAGTCCTCCCTTCCCAACCTGCTTCCAAGTTAGTTTCTAGGCAACCAATAAGCATTGAATTCCATTAAGCTCTTTATTTCAAAGCTGCAGTTCAGGATTTTGCTGCATATTTGTTGGCTCCTTTATGGAGACTGCAGCATGGTATTCATTAACTCTGTTGACTCTTCAGTATTTCAGTGATTTGATTCTAAACCACATTACCTGTACCAGTCTTTCCATGTTTAAACCACCCCAGTGTTATTTTATCTATTGATTACACCAAAGGTTGCCTGAGCTCTAGTTTGAATCACAGAGGCAGAATATCCACCATTTCCAGTTTTGGGTGATCATTAAGCACTTTGACGTAACATTATAGGATACTGCTAGGTAGTTAGAATAGGAAAAAAAGAGTCCAAATGGTGGTGGCTAAAAGACAAAGAAAGGGAAAAGCCCACAAAAAAACGAACAAAAGAGAATCCATGGACCAGAGTGAGAACCTCAGGTGAAACAAACAGGCCCCCTTCCTGGATAGCCCAATTTGCATAGGGCATGCTCAGAGGGGAGGAGACAGAACCTACAAAAGAGGAAGCCAAGGTGGATTGAGGCCTCTCCTTTGGGATCTGCCCACTTTCACGCCTCAAGGATGTACTATCCTTTGCCAAATAAAACTCTGAGCTGTAATTAGTTGTAACATTGGTCTGCTGTTTCAAATCTTTGCTGTGGTGAGACAGAACCGAGGAAATTACACACTCTTCTGACAATACTAAAATTTTCAAAATCTCCTGTCTTGAGTGGCCAACATGTCTATAGCTGGCTTTTAGTAAGACAGAACATACGGTTCAGGAGTAGTCCAAAACGTAATAAGCATTTGCAAAAAGTTGGATATTGTTTACTTTGACAAATTAAGATTTTGATATGAAAGAAAGGTTCTTGGAAGTATCTCTTTATTGATGCAAATCAAGGAGTTGAGATCGTAATTTCAAATTTACCCAGCACTATGGGACAATAAATATTAGTCTTCCAGCAAAATTTTTATCTGTTTGAAATGTTGACAGTTTAAAGAAATTCTCTTAAAACTCTAACAAGTTCTCTCTCTCTCTTTCTCATTCTGTGTGTGTGTGTGTGTGTGTGTGTGTGTGTGTGTGCACGCCTGCATCTAGGCCCTCACAACTAGGCAAAAACATAAATTACATGTTTGTTTACTCTGGTAAACAACTCTTTGGTTTCATAACCCAAAGTATTCACTGGTATTGGTCACACTAAAGGATGACTTAGAAAGGAGAAAAGTAAAACTCTTTCAAATGCCAGTTCAGTCTCTTTCCTTCACCTACTTTCTAGTGAGGAAGGGTGTATAGGCTGGATGAAAAAAAGTGAATAAGTCTTTGCAGACTCAGCCAAGCTATTAAAGATGATTTTGTTGGTAGGGTCTGGAATAGTGGTGCTCCGTGCGGTTACAAATGAGGGAGGCTCTCTCACGACATCTAATTGTGCCCCCGTCTTTATTGACTTCATAGGAGCACCACTGTTCCAGACCCTGCCAGTAAAACTATTAGTCATCACTGAGAATTTGAATGTGTCTATTCCAACAGTTGTTCTTGCTTTTAACTTATTAATATAAAAGTACCAAGAGCCATGTAATAAGATGACTTCAGTCAGTAGAACCATAAACATTCTTGACTGCCTGCTGGGTGCCATGTAGTACCTCAGATTCCAAGGATTCCACAGTCTTCAGGACAAGAAAGGGCTCTGCTTCCATTCTGGTGTTAGACAAGCAGAGAAAACAGACACAGCTCATACTATTTTGGTGAGTCTGTTAGTTATGCACATGTAAAGAAATGCAAAATAAAAATTCAATTTGGTGGATATGGAACACACACTAAGATCTAAATTACTCTAACATTGACAATTTTTTTTTTAAATTTATGATTATTTCCAAATGTTAGTTTGGACAAAAATAAGGCTGGATTTCATGTTGTACTCAGAAAACTGTGTCCAGAGTAGACGTGTAGACTCAGTAGGTTAAACATTTCACTTAATCCTTCCCTTCACGAGTGAGGAGAAATGCATTTCCAAACTAGTAATACCATCTGTCTTAATAAATGAAATCTTTATTGTGTGCTAAGAACTGTGTTTTTCTCTGTTTTTAACCAATTTTTATTGTGAAAATTGGCATTATTAAGGATGAATCTGCCATAAAAGATATGCAGGTCAGTGATTTATAGAAAAAAAAATATATATATAGAAAAGAAAAGAACAGCCATGAACCTGCCACTCAGGGCAACGGATGGGTAATTGCCTGCTTCCCAGAAATACTGAATAACCCAGCCCACTTCTGACTCCATTCCTTTTCCCCTCCCTACTATGCTTCCTCTAAGCTTTTTGATTATTTCTTTGCTTTTCTTTATAGTTTTCCAGGGCTTCCCAGGTGGTACAGTGGTAAAGAATCCACCTGCAAGTACAGGCGATACAGGAGACCTAGGTTCAGTCCCTGGGTTGGGAAGATCCCCTGGAGAAGGGAATGGCAAACTACTCCATTATTCTTGCCTGGAGAATCCCATGGACAGAGCCTGGAGGGCTACAGTCCATGGGGTTGCAAAGAGTTGGATGTGATTTAGCAACTGAGCACAACAATATAATTTTACTACATTCATGTGCATTCAAAAATTATGCTTTTAGTCTACTTTTAACTTTTTTAAAATTATTTTAGTTGGAGGCTAATTGCTTTACAATATTGTAGTGGTTTTTGCCATACACTGATATGAATCAGTCATGGGTTTACATGTGTTTCCCCATCTTGAACCCCCCACCCTCTTCCCTCCCCATCCCATCCCTCTGGGTCATGCCAGTGCACCAGCCCTGAGCACCCTGTCTCATGCGTCGAACCTGGACTGGTGATCTGTTTCACATGTGATAATATACATGTTTCAATGCTATTCTCTAGATCATCCCACCCTCACCTTCTCCCACAGAGTCCAATAGACTGTTCTATATATCTGTGTCTCTATTTCTGTCTCACATATAGGGATATTGTTGCCATCTTTCTAAACTCCATATATATGTGTTAGTATACTGTATTGGTGTTTTTCTTTCTGGCTTACTTCACTCTGTATAACAGGCTCCAGTTTCATCCACCTCATTAGAACTGATTCAAATGTATTGTTTTAATGGCTGAGTAATATTCCATTGTGTACATGTACCACAGCTTTCTTATCCATTCGTCTGCTGATGGACATCTAGGTTGCTTCCATGTCCTGGCTATTATAAACAGTGCTGCAATGAACATTGGGGTACACGTGTCTCTTTCAATTCTGGTTTCCTCGGTGTGTACACCCAGCAGTGGGACTGCTTGATCATATGGTAGTTCTATTTCCAGTTTTTTAAGGAATCTCCACACTGTTCTCCATAGTGGCTGTACTAGTTTGCATTCCCACCAACAGTGTAAGAGGGTTCCCTTTTCTCCACACCCTCTCCAGCATTTATTGTTTGTAGATTTTTGGATAGCAGGCATTCTGACCCATGTGAGATGATACCTCATTGTGGTTTTGATTTGCATTTCTCTGATAATAAGTGATGTTGAACATCTTTTCATGTGTTTGTTAGCCATCTGTATGTCTTCTTTGGAGAAATGTCTGTTTAGTTCTTCGGCCCATTTTTTGATTGGGTCGTTTATTTTTCTGGAATTGAGCTGCGGGAGTTGCTTGTATATTTTTTAGATTAATTCTTTGTCAGTTGCTCTGTTTGATATTATTTTCTCCCATTCTGAAGGCTGTCTTTTCACCTTGTTTATAGTTTCCTTTGTTGTGCAAAAGCCTTTAGTTTAATTAGGTCCCATTTGTTTATTTTTGCCTTTATTTCCATTACTCTGGGAGGTGGGTCATAAAGGATCCTGCTGTGGCTTATGTCAGAGAGTGTTTTGCCTATGTTTTTTTCTAGGAGTTTTATAGTTTCTGGTCTTATGTTTAGATCTTTAATCCATTTTGAGTTTATTTTTGTGTATGGTGTTAGAAAGTGTTCTAGTTTCACTCCTTTACAAGTGGTTGACCAGTTATCCCAGCACCACATGTTAAAGAGATTGTCTTTTCTTCATTGGATATTCTTGCCTCCTTTGTCAAAGATAAGGTGTCCATAGGTGCATGGATTTATCTCTGGGCTTTCTATTTTGTTCCATTGATCTATATCTCTGTCTTTGTGCTAGTACCATACTGTCTTGATGACTGTAGCTGTGTAGTAGAGCCTGAAGTCAGGCAGGTTAATTCCTCCTGTCCCATTCTTCTTTCTCAAGATTGCTTTGGCTATTCAAGGTTTTTTGTATTTCCATACAAATTGTGAAGTTATTTGTTCTAGTTCTGTGAAAAATACCATTGGTAGCTTGATAGGGATTGCATTAAATATATAGATTGCTTTGGGTAGTATGCTCATTTTCACTATACTGATTCTTCCAATCCATGAACATGATATATTTCTCCATCTATTTGTGTCCTCTTTGATTTCTTTCATGAATGTTTTATAGGTTTCTATATATAGGTCTTTTGTTTCTTTAGGTAGATATATTCCTAAGTATTTTATTCTTTTCATTGCAATGGTGAATGGAATTGTTTCCTTAATTTCTCTTTCTGTTTTCTCATTGTTAGCGTATAGGAATGCAAGGGATTTCTGTGTGTTAATTTTATATCCTGCAACTTTACTGTGTTCATTGATTAGCTCTAGTAATTTTCTGGTGGTCTTTAGGGTTTTCTATGTAAATGATCATGTCATCTGCAAACAGTGAGAGTTTTACTTCTTCTTTTCCAATCTGGATTCCTTTTATTTCTTTTTCTGCTCTGATTGCTGTGTCCAAGACTTCCAGAACCATGTTGAATAGTAGTGGTGAGAGTGGGCACCCTTGCCTTGTTCCTGACTTTAGGGGAAATGCTTTCAATTATTCACCATTTAGGATAATGTTTGCTGTGGGTTTGTCATATATAGCTTTTATTATGTTGAGGTATGTTCCTTCTATTCCTGCTTTCTGGAGAGGTTTTTTTTTTTTTTTTTTTATCATAAATGGATCTTGAATTTTGTCAAAGGCTTTTTCTGCATCTATAGAGATAATCATATGGTTTTTATCTTTCAATTTGTTAATGTGGTGTATTACATTGATTGATTTGCGGATATTACAGAATCCTTGCATTCCTGGGATAAAGCCCACTTGGTCATGCTGTATGATCTTTTTAATGTGTTGTTGGATTCTGTTTGCTAGAATTTTGTTAAGGATTTTTGCATCTATGTTCATCAGTGATATAGGCCTGTAAATAAACTGAATGGTAATAGTGTGCATGGTTTTATATCAGTCTTATTTCAACAATTCACCGTTTGTGATAGTCATTCATATTCTTTTTTATAGCATTACCTTGGCCACTTTCATTCCTTTGTATAAATATATCACAATATTTTCTACTGTATATCTCCATTTTAGAATAAATGACATTTGGTCATTTGACTGATTTATCTCCTAATTCTCAAAATCTGGTGTTAGTTATGCTGTATCACATGCTCAAGCTTCTGTAGAAATCAAAGATATATTCTTATGAAAGAAAGTTCAAAAGGAAGGAAATGCTGAGGAAGCATAATAGAACTATATATATGAAACTTGTTACCTGATTGCAATCTCACGGATTTTTGGTTCAGTATTTAACAGGTTAAGTTGAGTTCCATCAAGTATCATGATGAAACAAATGAACAGGGAAAATAGATCAGCATTGTCCTCTTTATTGTATGATTACTAATTCTTTATTTAACCTTTGGTAACATGGAAGAGATGCAATGCCTTTCTGCTCTTAAGTTTCAGTTCAGTTCATTTCAGTTCAGTCACTCAGTCGTGTCTGACTCTTTGCAACCCAATGATCCCCAGCATGCCTGGCCTCCCTGTCCATCACCAACTCCCTGAGCCCACCCAAACCCATGTCCATAGAGTCGATGATGCCGTCCAGCCATCTCATCCTCTGCTGTCCCCTTCTCCTCCTGCCCTCAATCTTTCCCAGCATCAGGGTCTTTTCCAATGAGTCAGTTCTTCGCATCAGGTGGCCAAAGTCTTGGAGTTTCAGCTTCAACATCAGTCTTTCCAATGAACACCCAGGACTGATCTCCTTCAGGATGGACTGGTTGGATCTCCCTGCAGTGCAAGGGACTCTCAAGAGTCTTCTCTAACACCACAGTTCAAAAGCATCAATTCTTCGGCGCTCAGGTTTCTTTATAGTCCAGCTCTCACATCCAGACATGACCACTGGAAAAACCATAGCCTTGACTAGACGGACCTTTGTTGGCAAAGTAATATCTCTGCTTTTTAATATGCTGTCTAGGTTGGTCATAACTTTCCTTCCAAGGAGTAAGCGTCTTTTAATTTCATGGTTGCAGTCACCATCTGCAGTGATTTTGGAGCCCCCAAAAATAAAGTCAGCTGTTGTTTCCAAGGTTTCCCCATCTATCTGCCATAAAGTGATGGGACTGGATGTCATGATCTTAGTTTCCTGAATGTTGAGCTTTAAGCCAACTTTTTCACTCTCCTCTTTCACTTTCATCAAGAGGCTCTTTAGTTCTTCTTCACTTTCTGCCATAAGGGTGGTGTCATCTGCATATCTGAGGTTATTGATATTTCTCCCGGCAATCTTGATTCCAGCCTGTGCTTCATCCAGCCCAGCGTTTCTCATGACATGCTCTGCATATAAGTTAAATAATCAGGGTGACAATATACAGCTTTGACGTACTCCTTTTCCTATTTGGAACCAGTCTGTGGTTCCATGTCCAGTTCTAACTGTTGCTTCCTGACCTGCATACAGGTTTCTCAAGAGACAGGTCAGGTGGTCTGGTATTCCCATCTCTTTCAGGATTTTCTACAGTTTTTTGTGATCCACACAGTCAAAGGCTTTGACGTAGTCAATAAAGCAGAAATAGATGTTTTTCTGGAACTCTCTTGCTTTTTCGATGGTCCAGCAAATGTTGGCAATTTGACCTCTGGTTCCTCTGCCTTTTCTAAAACCAGCTTGAACATCTGGAAGTTCACGGTTCACGTATTGCTGAAGCCTGGCTTGGAGAACTTCAAGCATTACTTTACTAGCGTGTGAGATGAGTGCAATTGTGCGGTAGTTTGAGCATTCTTTGGCATTGCCTTTCTTTGGGATTGAAATGAAAACTGATCTTTTCCAGTCCTGTGGCTATTGCTGAGTTTTCCATATTTGCAGGCATATTGAGTGTAGCACTTTCACAGTGTCAACTTTGAGGATTTGAAATAGCTCAACTGGAATTCCATCACCTCCACTAGCTTTGTTCACAGTGATGCTTCCTAAGGCCCACTTGACTTCACATTCCAGGATGTCTGGCTCTAGGTGAGTGATCACACCATCATGATTGTCTGGGTCGTGAAGAAGTTTTTTGCACAGTTCTTCTGTGTATGCTTGCCACCTCTTCTTAATATCTTCTGCTTCTGATAGGTCCCTACCATTTCTGTCCTTTATTTGAGCTCTTAAGTTTGGTTTTCTCATTTTCATTGTATTATTTTTTTCTTTTCTCTAGCCAAGTTTTTTCCCATCACAGCCTATGCTGCTCCCTTTGCCTGGAACGTGTTCTTATTATAAAGTATTGGTTGCATGACTAACTCATTTTTTTTGTTGAGATAAAGCTGACATATAATGTTAGTTTCAAGTATGTAACATAATAATTCAGTATTTGTATACAATGCTAAGTGATTACTACAGTAATTCTAATTATTATCTGTCACCATGCAAAGTTACAATTTTTTTTTCTCCTTGTGATGAAAACTTTTAAGATTTACTGTCTTAGCACCTTTAAAGTATGGAACTCCCTTCCTTCTCACGCTCATTTCAACTCAACTCTGAAGTCTTTTCTGACAGTTCTCTGCCCCCAGTCACTCTGTTACATTTATCCTTTACAATTGCTATTAGATAATTCATTCCTTCAATGGTTATCTTGTTTATAGTTTATTCTTTTCTTTCTGTCTCATCCTCTCCCTGCGTTCCAAAAATACAAATACCAGGAATCTCATTTATTTTGCTGAACAAATTAGCCATAGTGTCTGTAACAATACCAGTTCATAATAAGTGCTCAATAAATGTCTAATGAATAAATGGAAGAAAGGAAGACAGCAGTTTGGAAGGAGGCCAAGCCATAAAGAGACTGTTCACATGTTTCAAAAATTCTGTAATTCTGCATGACAGGTGTAAATGAGATTTGTGGATTCAGATCTTATAATGAGACTAAGCAATTGAAGATACCAAACCATTGAAGGTTAGAAAGAAGCAGGAAGCTCAGTGTTTCCACACATTGAGACAGACTGAAAGCAGTAAAGCAGTGAGAGAAACCAAAGTCTCAGGACAGTATGTGACTGTCATTCCGATTTTCTATAAATCTATGTGCCAAGTTATACATACATGAATTCCTAACAGTCTGACTAATGTTCATCTCAAAGAAAGAATCTGAGTCAAAGTGACCTCAGGGTTACTAGCCATGGAAACAGAGGTGGGACAATGTGGTCATTAGATGATTTTGTCAAAGAACAAAGGGGGGAACAAAAAAGGAAGTTTGATACTCTCTCACGTTTGTTTGGAGCAAATTGGCCAACGTCCAAAGTTTAATGTGAGCCAGGAAGTTGGGTAACCCTGGGAGAATGAGTTGTCTTAGCAGGCTCTGCAAAAGCCCTTCTGTCTGTCATCACTGTAATGACAGATACCAAGGGTCAGTATTTACAATGATACACTAGGATGTGTAGTAAGATAAGTCTAGGGAGAGGTCCCCAGGAGATCACGGAGCAGTGAGGCTCATAGCAGAGGCATATATTCCAGGAGTTGACCAAACTGTTAGCAGTAAAATAAACGTATATTTGACATGGAAAAAGAAGAGAGTCAAATAGTATAGTAGGCAGATCCAATAGGAGTTTAATACTATATAATAGTTGTGGTTACACACAGGGAAAATGCTTAAATGTCTATAGTGTCAAACTGTCATATATCGATATTAACCCTTTAGTCATACACGGTTTCTCCTCATTTAGGCTATTTTCCTTTCCCTCAAAGATGACAATTTTGATTTTACCATGTTAGTGAGTAAGGGAAATGACTCAGTTTACAGACAACTTGGCACGAATATAAAATAAGAAAAGGAGGGCATGAACTGTATCTTGTAATACAAAATCATTTTATGAAGTCATTGCTAGGGAAATAGTAAAGCATAACAACCCAGGAAGTCCCAGGTAAATTATATGGGGGAGTAGTCCACTGATGGCCGAGGGGAAAAACATGAGCATTTCTGAGAGGAAAAAATAAAGACTTTGATGTGATGACTATGACATCTAAATGGAGCAGAGAATCTGGGGCAGAGATCCACGCCTCTCATTTGTGAGAGCTCGAACAGGGAAGGTTGTGCTGAGCAATTTTGCTTGGCAATGAACTTAATACCTGCCTCCTCTTCCCTCCATTAAAAAAAAAAAAAGCAAAATTAGACTAGGTAACAGAACTAGATCATCTCCCTCCTAAAGCCAACTCAGCATTCCATAGCCTTTATATATCAAATTCCAAGAGCTAGGCTATAAAATGTGGACTTCATTTTGCTACCTTGCAAAAGGACCTCCAGCTTCTCATTTCTTTTACCTTGTGATGAGGAGGCCTGGATGAGTTGTTCCTGAGGATCACAGAGACCCAAAATGACAATGATAATGGTATCCCACCCTTGACTTCTGTCTGCCTTGGGAACTGCCGAGCCCTATTGGCCTTGAGGATTTTTCTATTTCTCCCCAATCTCCAGGAACTAAGGTATGTCTCTTTCAACTGGCTACCTCTCAAGGATCTTCAAGGAATCATTCCTTTCATTAAAGTAGCACAGGAAATTCCAGTGCTAAGAGGAGAAGCCAGTAGAATCCTATGAAACATATTATTTTCTACTCTAGGAATAAGGCAATGAAAATACTCAGTTCCTGTTTCACATAAAGGTAGTACAAGTCAAAGAATAACCAAATTTCAGAGCTGAAAGGGATATTCTGACCACCTAATGTAACATCCTTATCTTCCTGATGAGGATATTAAGTCCAGGAAGGAGAAAAAACATATACAATTCATCCTATCATGCATTTATGTAATGTCTTTTTACACAACACCAACCATTCATGTGCCATGCACTTCACTATTGGTTATACAGATAAAATAGTGACCAAGTCTTGATTCTTGCCCTCAGGAAACAGCTATCAATTGGGCAGTTAAGATGAGTAAATTTAGAATGGCATTGCCATAGTACAAAAGAAGACAATGCACATAGTGGTTCAGAGTACAGGTTGTGGGTTGAGGCGATCTGAGTTTTAGCATAGTGCCACTGCTCACAGATTGGATGGCCTTGGGCAACTGAGTTCACTTTACTATATTTCAATTTCCTTTTCCATGAAATATTGATAACACAAGCATTTATCTTATATAGGCTTTCTTGATGATGAAGTGAGAAAATATATAAACAATGCTTAGTAAAATATTTAGTAGTTAGTAACTGATCAATGCAGTCAAGGCTATAGTCTTCCCAGTGCTCATGTACAATTATGAGAGCTGGACCGTAAAGAAGGCAACTGCTGCTGCTGCTGCTAAGTCGCTTCAGTCGTGTCCGACTCTGTGCGACCCTATAGACGGCAGCCCACCAGGCTCCGCCGTCCCTAGGATTCTCCAGGCAAGAATACTGGAGTGGGTTGCCATTTCCTTCTCCAGTGCATGAAAGGGAAAAGTTAAAGTGAAGTCGCTCAGTCGTGTCCGACTCTTAGCGACCCCATGGACTATAGCCTACCAGGCTCCTCCGTCCATGGGATTTTCCAGGCAGGAGTACTGGAGTGGGGTGCCATTAGAGCACCAAAGAATTGATGCCTTCAAATTGTGGTGCTGGAGAAGAATCCTGAAAGTCCCTTGGACAGCAAGGAGATCAAACCAGTCAATCTTAAGGGAAACCAACCGTGAATACTCGTTGGAAAGACTGATGCTGAAGCTGAAGCTCCAGTATTTTGGTCACCTGATGGGAGCAGTCAACTCATTGGAAAAGTCCCTGATGCTGCAAAAGATTGAGGGCAGGAGAAGAGGGCATCAGGGGATGAGATGGCTGGATGGCATCACTGATGCAATGGACATGAACTTGGGCAAACTTCAGGTGATGGTGAGGTACAGGGAGGCCTGGGGTGCTGCAGTTCATGGGGTCACAAAGAGTCGGACACAACTGGGTGACAGAACAACAACAACAACTGATCAATAAATGTATCATTGTTAGTAGTAGTTACACTACAGTAGTAAAATAATCATCATTATTATTAGAGTTCAGGTGTGGAAGTTAAAAAGAAAGCTTCCCAGCAGTAGGATTGATAGACTGTGTACTATGTTTAGGCTTAGGAAGAGTGTTCTGGCAAAAGGGTTAAATTATTTGCTGGTTTCTCTGAATGTGTGGAGCTTTCTGAATGCCGAGGTTTTGGTCAGAGCCATAACTGAATTGCAAATATAACTGTCATGCTCATGGTAATCCTAGGTTAATACGTCATGTGTTCCAGTAAATGATAGTGAAGTTTGTGAGGAACAAATAGCTCTTTCTGTTTCACACATAGAAGGAGTTTCAGTTGGAAACGTGACTTCCCAGGGTGTTTGTTCTTACCCCACTGACCCGAACACAATGAACTACATGAAAACATTGTGTATATCAAAATATGTTATACAGATGTTTTAAGTTGGTAGCATTTTCTGTCTTCCAGTATAAGCTGCAAGTATTCTGAAGTCTAGAATGTATCAGTTATCTACTGCTGAGTAATAAGCTACTCCAATATTTAGTGACTAAAACAGCAGTAGTTATTGGATCTGCATGTTGGGCAGGGCTCAGTTGGGATGATTGGTTCTGCTCCCTACAGCATAGCCAGGTCATCTCCAGTTGAGACTGGGGATCCACTTTCAAGATGGTCCGCCCACATGGCTGGTAGTGGACTAACCAAAACTGGCATGCTCATTTCTTGCTGGATGTTTATTTGGGCTTTTTCACAGCATGGACACCACCTCAGAGCACTCAGACTACTTACATAGTAGGTTAGTTTCACTGGTGAGTGTCACAGAAGTACCAGGCAGAGACTGTGTGGCTTTGTAAATCTAGCTTCAAGAGTCAAATAATGTTACTTATACCACAGTTGTCAGCAAATGAAGATTCAGGGATAAAGAACATACACCCTCATCTCTCTGTAGTGGAAATGTCAAAGTTACATGATGAGAAGTATGTGTAGGTGTGACACTGTTGAAAAACACAATCTGCCAAAACTGCCATTCCTGTTTTGCCCACCAGAGTGTCCAGAGTCATGCTGACATAACACTGGTAATAAATATTTGCTCGTTGAATGAATACGTTCAGTGAATGAAAATAAATGAATAAACTAGTATTATTACCGAAGCTCCTGACACTTTCTGGATGACACTGATATTGATATCGAACATGTCTCGTGGCTTGAAATTTTGCTCTTGAATCTGGGCACTTACTTTTATATGTCTATAGTTGGTGTTGGAGCCTCACACTCCTTTGGGGGAATAAGGAAATGACTACAAAGAAAGATCAGTAGTGCCTTTGAAGGATGGTAATTTGAATAAATGAGGTGGAATTTGATTGTAAAGATTTATTAAGTCATCAAAGAATATTACAAGAGAAGAAAATAGTTCTGAAAGAGAAAAATAATTGATGATGAGCCAGTATGGTTGCAATGAAGGAAACGATGTGATGACAAGAGATCGGGCATTTCTGGAGGAACAGCAGCCAAAAGCAGCATTAGCAGAACTATGTTTAATTAATGAACAGTAGCAAAGAGGGTGCTCTAAAAAGATTAGAGATAGCAATTGAGGCTGTGTCTCCTGGGAAATATTGGATGACTGAAGCGCTTCTGTGTGTGATGTGATTAAAATAATCAAGAGAATGTTGAACACTGAATCATGAATTTAAAAGATTCTGTCTCCCTATCTAAAGCTGTAGCAAACATCAAGCAGTAATTTCTGATTAATAGTGGGATATGGAGAAGACCACCAATATAATGGCTATTTTCAGAAGTCATAGTGGAAATGTCTTATTCTTGGTCCATAACAACCTGATATATTATCATCTATTAAGATTTTAACTCTGTACCCTTATTGTAAAATATATTCAGAGCTGACAATTGCAGCTTGAACTTTGTAACTTAGGATGTTAGAGACTGTAAATTTCTCCTCTGTATCATCCATGATTATTTTTATTTTTAATGAAAAGATAGAAAAGAGTTTGTGTAATTTGATTAATAAGTGAAACCCCTCAAACTTCAGAACAACAACAAAAAAAGTGTTGATTATGTCACTCGATTATTTAATCATTGTCAAACGTTTCTTGGATTCTTCTAGAATGTTGACATTTATCCAACTTTAATCTTTAAAAATATTTCTTTATTCCCTTATTATCAACCTTTTCTAAAATTGTATTATAGGAAAAGAGTCACACACACAAGGATTTAGCTATCAGGCTTCTGAGTGTCAAGAATTAACTGGAAATCAGTATCTCATATCTTCTGACTGAACTTCCCACCTGCCCACTATCATAGTGGGAATGACCAATAATTCCTTTTATTTTTTTCTTGTTTCAGTTCGGTTCAGTTCAGTTGCTCAGTCATGTCCGACTCTTTGCGACCTCATGAATCGCAGCACACCAGGCCTCCCTGTCCATCACCAACTCCCGGAGTTTACCCAAACTCATGTCCATCGAGTCGGTGACGCCATCCAGCCATCTTATCCTCTGTCGTCCCCTTTTCCTACCGTACTACAATAAATATGTGTTGTAACTGAATGAGTTTGACAGAAAATGTACTTCATGTAATTACATTTACATTGATTTACATATGAATGATATAGGATTTGAACATCACAATGTTATCACTGGCTTTAAAAAATACTTAGAATATTCTTGATACAAGTTTAGATTTGCTATGACAATTTTAAAATATAATCTGTGCTAAATTCTAGACATTATTTAAAAGTTCTCATAAACTTTAAAGTATGCTTGAGTTGATGTTTCTTGCTAAGCTGAACATTAATTTGGTTTTGCTGTATATAGATATACCAGAATTAAAAAGTAAATAGTTTAATTGGCTCCTTAGTCACTCAGATTAAGGTATCTGAAGCAGGCTGGTCCTGAACCTTTGACCTAATAACAGAGTTTCCAGATAGAGAAACACTTATAGCAGATCAAAAAGGTCACAAACAAATACACCAGGTATGCCTTCAAAACACACCAAACATCACTGAATAGTGTATGTTAAGATGGTCATTTAAAAGGGACAGAAAATTCAGGCTGTGACTGCAAAGGAGACACTGACTCACCAACCTAAAGTAGTTTCACTTCTTTATTCTCACTACCTCCTCACTTCTCACTAACACCTTTCAGTATAGTCCTAAGCATCAGTTCAGTTCAGTTCAGTTCAGTCGCTCAGTCGTGTCCGACTCTTTGCAACCCCATGAATTACAGCAGGCCAGGCCTCTCTGTCCATCACCAACTCCCAGAGTCTACCCAAACACATGTCCATCGAGTCAGTGATGCCATCCTACCATCTCATCCTCTGTCGTCCCCTTCTCCACCTGCCCCCAATCCTACCCAGCACTAGGGTCTTTCCCAATGAGTCAACACTTTGCATGAGGTGCCCAAAGTATTGGAGTTTCAGCTTCAACATCAGTCCTTCCAATGAACACCCAGGATTCATCTCTTTTTAGGATGGATTGATTGGATCTCCTTGCAGTCCAAGGGACTCTCAAGAGTCTTCTCCAACACCACAGTTCAAAAGCATCATTTCTGCAGCGCTCAGCTTTCTTCACCGTCCAACTCTCACATCCATACATGACCACTGGAAAAACCATAGCCTTGACTAGATGGACTATTGTTGGCAAAGTAATGTCTCTGCTTTTTAATATGCTATCTTGGTTGGCCATAACCTTCCTTCCAAGGAGTAAGTGTCTTTTAATTTCATGGCTGCAATCACCATCAGCAGTGATTTTGGAGCCCAAAAAAATAAGTCTGACACTGTTTCCCCATCTATTTCCCATGAAGTGATGGGACCAGATGCCAAGATCTTAGTTTTCTGAACGTTGAGCTTTAAGCCAACTTTTTCACTCTCCTCTTTCACTTTCATCAAGAGGCTGTTTAGTTCTTCCTCACTTTCTGCCATAAGGATGGTGTCATCTGCATATCTGAGGTTATTGATATTTCTCCCGGCAATCTTGATTCCAGCTTGTGTTTCTTCCAGCCCAGCATTTCTCATGATGTACTCTGCATAGAAGTTAAATAAGCAGGGTGACAATATACAGCCTTGACGTACTCCTTTTCCTATTTGGAACCAGTCTGTTGTTCCATCTCCAGTTCTAACGGTTGCTTCTTGACCTGCATACAGGTTTTTCAAAAAACAGGTCAGGTGGTCTGGTATTCCCATCTCTTTCAGAATTTTCCACAGTTTATTGTGATCCACACAGTCAAAGGCTTTGGCATAGTCAATAAAGCAGAAATAGATGTTTTTCTGGAACTCTCTTGCTTTTTCGATGATCCAGCAGATATTGGCAATTTGATCTCTGGTTCCTCTGCTTTTTCTAAAACCAGCTTGAACATCTGGAATTTCACGGTTCATGTATTGCTGAAGCCTGGCTTGGAGATTTTTCAGCATTACTTTACTAGCATGTGAGATGAGTGCAATTGTGCGGTAGTTTGAGCATTCTTTGGCATTTCCTTTCTTTGCGATTGGAACGAAAACTGACCTTTTCTAGTCCTGTGTCCATTGCTGAGTTTTCCAAATTTGCTGGCATATCGAGTGCAGCACTTTCACAGCATCACCTTTGAGGATTTGAAATAGCTCAACTGGAATTCCATCACCTCCACTAGCTTTGTTCGTAGTGATGCTTCCTAAGGCCCACTTGACTTCCCATTCCAGGCTGTCTGGCTCTAGGTGAGTGATCACACCATCGTGATTATCTGGGTCGTGAAGATCTTTTTTGTACAGTTCTTCTGTGTATGCTTGCCACCTCTTCTTAATATCTTCTGCTTCTGTTAGGTCCATACCATTTCTGTCCTTTATCGAGCCTATCTTTGCATGAAATATTCCCTTGGTATCTCTAATTTTCTTGAAGAGGTCTCTAGTCTTTCCCAATCTTTTGTTTTCTTCTATTTCTTTGCATTGATCGCTGAGGAAGGCTTTCTTATCTCTCCTTGCTATTCTTTGGAACTCTGCATTCAGATGGGAATATCTTTCCTTTTCTCCTTTGCTTTTCACTTCTCTTCTCTTCCCAGCTATCTGTAGGGCCTCCTCAGACAGCCATTTTGCTTTTTTGCATTTCTTTTCCATGGGGATTGTCTTGATCCCTGTCTCCTGTCCTAAGCATCACCTGTAGTTAAATTTGCATTTGTGCATTAATATACTCATTATCTATCTCCCTCATGCATGAAAGCCCCTTGATGGAAAGACAATGGATAATTTGTGTTTCCCTCTGAACCCCTGGTACTTAGTATAGGACATCGCATAGGCTAGGCATTTCAGTTAATTTGTATTAAAGGGTAAAATATGCCATTTTGGGAAACAGGTTTCTCATTTAACCTTAATCAGAGCAGCATCCAGATCACCACCAGGCCTAAGTTTTAGAGTCCCAGTTTACATTCACATATATGTGAAATCATCAGCACTGCCTCCTCTCAGGCAACAGAGTCATATGTGTTTAATTCAAGATCTGTTTCCTTCTTTACATCTTATTTTTACATGTCCTATAGAGATGTTGCTTGTCTAGCTCTCTTAACCTTAATAGCTTAAGGTGACTTGCATGCTGTAAAGTCCTTCACGGAGTCTTGAGGCATCTGCTGGAAAGATATGACTAAAGCCTTGCAAAAAATAAACTGGAGCAAACCACCTCCTCTGTCAGTTAGTGGCACATCCCTGCAGGGTAAAGTGTAAACACTGCCTGGACCAGGCTGTCAGTCAGAAAGCAGGAAATGGTCTTCTCTGTTCTCTTGTTTTTTCTCTCTTTAGAGAATTTTGCCTCCGGTGAGTTTCTTTTTATCCCCCTCTGCATCCCTACAGCTTCTGGTCTGGCAATCTGTCCATTAAAGGCCTTCAGTAGTGTTTGTGGACTTGGACTCAGTCACACTGTTTAGTCACTTGGTGGTAGAGGTGGACAAAACAAGCAGTAATGGAGTTAGAACCTTCTACTGTCCCCCCTGAGGATTTAGTGCTGACGGTAGCACTTTTGAGTTGTGTCATCTTCGGCAAGTTGCTTGAACTTTCAAAATCTTAATTTATTCATTTATAAAATAAGATTGTTGTGTTTGACAAAATGATATAATCTTTGCAAAGCTCTTGGAAGAATGTCAGCACAGTGTATGAGGATATATGCATACCCTCCCACAGATAATAAATGGATATTCATGAACAAAAGCAAAATAAAACTTAACCATTGGAAATAATTCCCTTGACAAACTTGGAAAACCAAAATAATTGTAGCACACTAACTGCCCCCCTCTCACTGACTTTAGCATATAGAGGTAGAAGATCAGATCTGGTTTGAACCAAGTCACAGTTCATTTACTAAGTCTGACTTTTTGTGACCCCATGGACTGTAGCCCACCAGGCTCCTCTGTCCATGGAATTTTCCAGGAAAGAATGCTGGAGTGGGTTGCCCTTTCCTCCTCCAGGGAGTCTTCCTGACTCAGGGATCAAATTCATGTCTCCTGCATCTCCTGTATTGACAGGCAGATTCTTTACCACTGAGCCACCTGGGAAACCCTAATGACATGAAAAGAAGGCTCCAAATCAGAAGCTTTTGTTTCCTAAGATAGGTTCTTACCCTAAACAGATTATGGAAAGACGCTAGCATATTTGTGCCTCTCAGGAGTTTTTAAAAGTGTCTTTTTCACAATATAACAGAAGAGAAGGTGAGACTCTCACAAGCTTAACAGGAGAAATAGATCAGAAACTTTTTTTTCTAAATAAAGATCTTATTTTCATGGTGCCTGGTCTCTCTGACCTAAATTGCAGTAATTCAGTATGTGTGAAATTACCTTTTCTAGGACAGGAAGATCATAGCAGAAAAGAGAGGGGGGAAAATGGCAGGAAAAAGAGAAAAGAATATACAATACAGACAAGAGTTCAGGCTGCCTGACAAAGAGCCTGTAACTAATAAGAAATTAGTTATAACAAAGACATCTCAGAAAGGTAACTGCTAATATGAAGGACTAGCAATTATCTCCACTGGGCAGCCATGTTCAGGGGGTCAGAAGGTCTTTTAAGAACTAAATAAAGCAGTGGTGAAGCCAAAGAATGGCATCTAATTGAGTGTCTATTTCTGGGGTTTATTTTATTTTATTAAACTTTTTTATCACTTTCAAGTTCATGGTGATAGCATAGCAGATTTATTTCTGTAATTAAATGGATTGTTATTTACCAGCAGAAATAAAGCTGGAATAAAAAAAAATGATCAGTAACATAGTTCAGACTTTATGAATTATTGCTTAGAACAAATGAATGGGATCATTATGTCTTTCCATACAGGTTAGGGAATTGTGTCTCAGGTCTGAACACTGGAAGCAGATCAGAAAAGACCAGTACCAGCAATTCGTGACCATCCCTGGTTCTCTGTTGCTTCCCTCACCTTGGCATCAGAATAAGTCATAAAAATATCACAAAGTAAAATCTCATTGTGCTGTGGTCAGCACTTAAAGAGCATGAGTTACAGTCATAATATTGTCACTGGCAAGTGTTACATTGTGGGTTGGATTTTGTTAACCAGTGTCTGATGTGTGGGAGCCTCCAGCTTGGTGTTGGAGTTCCACATGTTAGGGGTGGGTGGTTTATGAACAGACAGGTTCTGAATGAGTCAGCCTGATCCAGGCTTGGCATTTTCACGTGGTTGAGGATACTTCTGGAAGATAATAATGACTTGACAACTCTAACACTCAAGGACTTTGGAATTATTACATCTAGAAGGATCTGTAATTGACCTGAAAAGTGTTACAGAGAGGTGACATAGTCTTCATGGCAAGAAAGGGGAATCAAAACAGGAATGCTAGGTCCAGCATCAATAGTTAATCTCTGCTGAGTTTTTACAATCCTTGCTACTACACCCTTTAAGTTGCTATTGTTGTTGTTTGTTTGCTAAGTTGTGTCTAACTCTGAAACCCCAATGTCTGTGGCCCACCAGGATCCTCTGTCATGGAATTTCCCAGTCAAGAATACTGGAGCTGCTTGCATTTTCATACTCTAGGGTATCTTCCTGACCCAGGGATTGAACCCACATCTCCTACTTGGCTGATGGATTCTTTACTGCTAAGACATCAGGTAAGCCCACCCTTTGAGTAAATATGTTTAAATGATACTGTGCAAAAAATTTACACAAATCAACCAAATTTAGTGTAAGAGTGAAAGATAAAAGCACATTCAATTTTCAGTTTGAAAATCTTAATGAGCGCTAGCAAATTATGTATAGAAAAAGATGAAATCTTTCTTTTTTTGGTAATAGTCATAAATTAGCGAGAGTAAACCTTTTGAGCTTTACATGGGAAGAATGAAGGCAAGAACAGACCTATTGGCAAGACAGTTATTTTGCCAATACAGTCCCCATGTCATTTAGGATGGTTCAGTTATGTTGTATTAACAAAATTCCCCAGATCTCAGTGGCTCCCTTAGTGTTTGAAGTTATCCCAACTGACAAGTTTGAATTGGATGAAGGCTATTGTTTCAGAAACACTGACTTTGGTATCAGAGAGATCTTAGATAATATTTGACCCATCCTCTCACATTACAGATAAAACTGATGAAGAAAGTGGGACCTAGTATGTTAAATCACTGACCTAATTGCACAAAGATTTCCCTGGTGGCTCAGTTCAGTTCAGTCGCTCAGTCATGTCCGACTCTTTGCGACCCCATGAATCGCAGCACGCCAGGCCTCTCTGTCCATCACCAACTCCCAGAGTCCACCCAAACCCATGTCCATCGAGTCGGTGATGCCATCCAACCATCTCATCCTCTGTCGTCCCCTTCTCCTCCCGCCCCCAATCCTACCCAGCATTAGGGTCTTTTCCAGTGAGTCAACCCTTCGCATGAGGTGGCCAAAGTATTGGAGTTTCAGCTTCAACATCAGACCTTCCAATGAACACCCAGGATTCATCTCTTTTAGGATGGATTGATTGGATCTCCTTGCAGTCCAAGGGACTCTCAAGAGTCTTCTCCAACACCACAGTTCAAAAGCATCAATTCTGCGGCGCTCAGCTTTCTTCACCGTCCAACTCTCACATCCATACATGACCACTGGAAAAACCATAGCCTTGACTAGACGTACTTTTGTTGGCAAAGTAATGTCTCTGCTTTTAAATATGCTATCTAGGTTGGCCATAACCTTCCTTCCAAGGAGTAAGCGTCTTTTAATTTCATGGCTGCAATCACCATCAGCAGTGATTTTGGAGCCCAAAAAAGTAAAGTCTGACACTGTTTCCACTGTTTCCCCATCTATTTCCCATGAAGTGATGGGACCAGATGCCATGATCTTAGTTTTCTGAATGTTGAGCTTTAAGCCAACTTTTTCACTCTCCTCTTTCACCTTCGTCAAGAGGTTCTTTAGTTCTTCACTTTCTGCCATAAGGGTGGTGTCATCCGCATATCTGAGGTTACTCAGATGGTAAATAATCTGCTCACAAAAGTGAGAGACCAGGGTTGGATCCCTGGGTCAGGAAGATCCCCTGGAGTAGGAAAACAACCCGTTCCAGCATTTTTGCCCAGATTATTCCATTATACTCATGGTGTCCCAAACAGTTGGACTCGACTGAGCAACTCACACTTTCACCTCAATGGCACAGCCTGAGCTCATGTCAGAGGTGACCTCTGACTCTCAATTGGCATCTTTTCTGGTGCACTGTACAATATCCTTTGGGAAACTATAGCAATAACATAAGTTGTTGAAGAATTTCAGTTGGGATTCAATAATAGTTTACATAGAAAATAAAGCATTTTTTATTTTTGTTTTTCATAATGCATTGCATGAGTTTACATTCTAGGACTTAACAAATCCTCTTTAATAAAAGGCATGAAGAATGGGGCATTTGTGTTTCATTACCTTTAGTATATATAATAGTAGCAGGCACGTAGAAGGTATTAGATAAACATTCATTTGCGTGTGTTTTATTTTCATTTCCATCTGTCCTGGTATCTAGTGAGTTTAAGAGGAGAGAGAGTTTTGATCTATTTGTTTGTGTTGTATTGGTGCTATGCAAAATGCTTCAGCAGTACCACATAGATAAATATTTGATGGACAAATAAATAAAAGGAATAGTAGGATATCACCAATTTGAGCTATTTAGGAAGAAGACAGGGTGAATCTGAATAACTGGAAAGGTTGAGCTAAAATATATTTTTCAAATAAATCATTTTATTTAAGTTTGTATAAATGCAGCAAAGCTAACACTATTACCCAAAAGATTCTCTTTCTCAAAATGTATAGCTTGCATACAGAAATGTGCTTGTGCATTTGTTCAATGGAGTGAGATTCTCATAGATTATCTAATAAATGTGCTTTAAAAAAAATTGTCATTCTTATCTTGGATCTTAAATATTGTCATCCATTCCATTTTATATATTTTTTAAACAATTTGGAATGTTTAACCACTTTGACCATCAGTTAGCAAATATACAGGTGGACTTAATTTGAATTTATTGTAGCTATATTAACATTCTGTCTTTAAGCTGCTGATTCACACATGCTTAAATCTAGTATTTTTAAATATTTATTGCAACTCTCTTTCCAGTACACATTTTGTTTTAAAAATGTGTAAACTACTCATCCTTTCTTCAGTAAAACATTCCAAGTCAGATAGCTGTAATATTTGTTGACACATGCAAAAAGCTTAAAATATGAGTGCAAATCTCAAAGTAAACACTCCTTTCAGATGGTTCTCCCCCACTTCCATCTCATTTTATTTAAAGCTTCTTTGACATTCAGGAGATTTTAGGTGAAAGCTCTCTGTGGTCTCTGACCAGCATGACCCCTCTAGGGGTGCACTGGTTAAGTATTATGGTGTGGTGAGATTTGTGTGTCTGTGTGGAAGGAGAGAGGCAGGTGTGGGGGACAGGGTAATTTAGTACTTTTTATTTTGCAATTGAATAACATTAAAAATCAAAAAAGGTGAATTAAAAGGCACATGAGCTTGGTGTCTGTGGGATTGCCTGGAGCAAATAACGCTGTTAGAATCCATATCCTGAATGTGTCAACCTCTGCTCTCATTGCCTTCTGAGAAGCAAACCTAAGCATTTTGACATATCCTATGAATAGCCAATGCTACATTCTATTAAATAGGATTGATAGTTTTACTGACTATTCCCTGAAGACCCATGAAAAGCAGTCTATATCAGACACCATATGGCCAGACTTTATGAAATTATCCTAATTTTCAAGTTTCCTCTATTTACCTCACCTTGACACAAACAGTTGTTTTCTATTTCCTTTCTCTGCAGCCTTTGCAGTCAGTGTAGCTGGTTGCAGCTTTCTTTACCCTCCCACCTCTCTCCTCCCCCAAAACACACACACACACACAGTCACACACACACACTGCCTATCCTTAAACAAATCATCAATCTTGGCTTCTTCAGTTAGGATTCTCATTCTCACTCCATTCAGAAATATAAAATATATGTCCTTTTAGGAAGCAAGAGAGACTGTTTATAGCAAAGCATGATTTTTTTCCCTGTCACTCATCCAGGAATTGGTACACTGATCTGTGTCCAACTTTGTCCTACACTTAAATTAACATATTAATTCATTTAATCAGCTGTCACTAGTTGAGTGACTGTTACTTGTTGAGTGACTATGAGTGCCATGCATCTTCCACAAGATGAACTATATATTCAATAATGTCTCTCAAATTTATGATTTGTTTGAAAAGAAAAGCATTCACGCCATTCTCGGTAAACATTTACTGCATGGTGACCATGCAACATTTCCAGAAGTCATACTGTGGGGAGAAAGGATGTTTATGATGCTAAGCAAAGGCAGCCATCTCTCTTGGTGCTGTACAGGTGATAGAAGGAACTTCAATGTAAAAATAAGACCCAAATGGCCACATTAGCCATTGGATACTTATTTCTGGCCTGAAAGTAAAATTTTACAGATTTAAGATGTCAAAGGTAGATGATCTAAAGCCTAAGACTAAATAGTAATAACAGGAAGTCAGAGTTGAAAGGGACCTAGAAGTTATAATGTCTCAAGTTTTTTTTGTTTTTTTTTTTTTAAATAAATTTATTTATTTTAGTTGGGAGCTAATTACTTTACAATATTGTAATAGTTTTTGCCATACATTGACATGAATCAGCCATGGGTTTACATGTGTTCCCCTTCCTGAACCCCCCACCCACCTCCCTCCCCATCCCATCCCTCTGGGTCATCCCATCGCCCCGGCCCTGAGCCTTTGTCTCATGCATCGAACATGGAATGGTGTTCTGTTTCACATATGATAATATACATGTTTCAATGCTATTCTCCCAGAACGTCCCACCCTCACCTTCTCCCTCAGAGTCCATAAAATTGTTCTATGCATCTGTGTCTCTTATTCTGTCTTGCATATAGGGTTATCGTTACCATCTTTCAAATTCCATATATATGCATTAGTATACTGTATTGTTGTTTTTCTTTCTGGCTTACTTCACTCTGCATAATGGGGTCCAGTTTCATCCATCTCAGTAGAACCGATTCAAATGTATTTTTTTTAATGGCTGAGTAATATTCCATTGTGTATATGTACCACAGCTTCCTTATCCATTCGTCTGCTGATGGACATCTAGGTTGTCTCAAGTTTTATTTCCTGTTTGAGAGCTAAAAAGCACACAGAAAGGGGGCAGTATTCCAAGTCTTCTTAAGTCTTACCACACTTGGCACATGTTTCAAAATCTATTAACAATTTTATTAATCGCCTTTCCAGATTGAGCCCAAACATCAATTTTCCTTTTCAGTACAGTCTTCCCTCATCTTTTCCTCCTCTCACAAAGCATTTTGAATGTGATAGTGCTCCAATTATTATATTTATATACATTTGTCTGCTGAAAATAATGCATTGTCCTGTTTGCTTTATTCTTTTAAGCTTCCAAATATTGAACAATTTATGTACTATGCATTGAGGCACTATAGTTTTATCCTTATAACTCTTTTTGATGAATGCATTTACATCTCCATTTTATACATGGAAACCGAATCTTAGAGAGATCTGGTAACCTGAACAAGATCACAGAGCGAGTGGAGGTGTCAGTACTTAAACCTCAGTTCTTTAAATGCCAAAGTATGTTTGCTTTGTCATAATCTTTATGTATTTAATCAATAACTGGGAAATGGCTAGACACTGATATTTTATACATATATACACATATACATATGTACACTGGAATAAGCACACAAATACATTTAGTCATTGTATATAAATGACTTTAATATTTATAGGCATCCGGTCCTATCACTTCATGGCAAATAGATGGGGAAAATGTGAAAACTGTGTCAGATTTCATTTACTTGGGCTCCAAAATCACTGCAGATGGTGACTGCAGCCACAAAATTAAAAGACACTTGCTACTTGGAAGAATAGCTATGACAAACCTAGACAGTGAGACATCACTTT
This sequence comes from Giraffa tippelskirchi, assembly GCF_054371585.1. NCBI lineage: Eukaryota > Metazoa > Chordata > Mammalia > Artiodactyla > Giraffidae > Giraffa > Giraffa tippelskirchi. Next base: position 18,841,456 of record NC_137283.1, on the reverse strand, counting down.
GCCAGCGAAGGTCTCTATAGTCAAAGCTATGGTTTTTCCCGTAGTCATGTATAGATGTGAGAGTTGGACTATAAAGAAGACTGAATGCTGAAGAACTGATGCTTTTGAACTGTGGTGCTGGAGAAGACTCTCAAGAGTCCCTTGGACAGCAAGGAGATAAACCAGTCAATCCTAAAGGAAATCAACCCTGAATATTCATTGGAAAGACTGGTGCTGAAGTTGAAGCTCCAATACTTTGGCCACCTGACGCAAAGAGCTGACTCACTGGAAATGACCCTGATGCTAGGAAAGATTGAAGGCAAGAGGAGAAGTGGGCAACAGAGGATGAGATGGTTGGATGGCCTTATCGATTCAATGGATGTGAGTTTGAGCAAACTCTGGGAGATAGTGAAGGACAGGGAAGCCTGGCGTGCTACAGTTTACGGGGTCACAAAGAGTTGGACATGACTGAGCCACTGAACAACAACAATATTTAAATGTAGAAGGAAAAATCATTAATGTAAACATCTTGCATTAATTTCTTTCATCTTTGCACATAAGCTTAGTTTCAAATATAACATATGGTCCATCTTATCAGTTTTTGGATATCCAGCACCTAAACCTTCTTTCTAGAGTTAGGTATACCACCTGTCTTATGAGGCAGAGCCTGCCCTGCATGCATGCATGCGTGCTAAGTCACTTCAGTTGTGTCTGATTCTGTGCAACCCTATGGACTATAGCCCACCAGGCTCCTCTGTCCATGGGATTCTCCAGGCAAGAATACTGGAGTGAGTTGCCATACCCTCCTCCAGGGGATCTTCCCGACCCAGGGATGAAATCTGGGTCTCCTGCATTGCAGGTAATTTCTTCACACTTAGCCACCAGGGAAGCCTGTCCTTCACTACCCAGACTCCAGGTTTCCCAGCCTTTTCATCAGCTATGGGAAGGGTTGCCTGACTTTAGATATCACTCCTGGTATGATGGTCACTGGCCTGAATTGCCAACATCCTAGAAGTCCTAGAAGATACCCAAGGGCCTCTTAAGAAATCATGTTCCATTTATTTAACCAGAAAAGATTTCTGCGGCATGGACTTCAGAACCCTGGTTATGGGATAGTGGGAAGAACAGAATTTGATGGCAGAACGTCACTTTTCTTTCCTGAATCTCAGTTTTTTAAACTATGAATATTGGAATAGTAGTAATTATCTCACAAGGTTATAGTGAGAGTGAGGTGATCTGATGATTGTCAGGCTGGAAGTGCTATATCTGGTAGCAGAAATAGAGCTGCATACAGTCCCTATAACCTAAGGAATTCTTGAAAGACATCAAGAGTCTTACAAATTTAAGAGAAAATGAAAAGTAGACACCAACTTTGTTTTATAAGCAATGGATTACAAATTTTTATTTCAGACAGAATCTGCTCTGGGGAAAAGGTCTACCTTGGAACATTATCTTCTACCTCCAAAGAAATTTTCTATATTGTTGAAAGCTATCTTCTTAGTCAATGGAATCCTAGGGTAGAAATCAGCATTATGAAGCACTTGTGGAACACGAGCTCTGTCTAGAAATTTCGTATGTGTTATTTCAACAAATACCCAAATCTAGTATAAATGTGCTTAAAAATCACATTTATGAGACTCAAAGAAATAAATATGCCTTGCTGTAGTGCATAAATCTGGCAAACAATGGTATGGGGAACCATAGCTTTGACTTCAAGTCCAGAGCACTTTCTACCTCTTTATGATAATGAAATAGGTATTTCACCGTCACCTCTTACCCCTTTGTAAGAGGTGAAAATTTCAGCCTTGTCAAATTTCTAAGTTAAAAAAAAATTTGGCATTATTTAACTCTTGAAATGCAGTGTACATTTATCAGGGTTTTTTTTTTTTTTTTTTTCATTTGCTCCTGTGTAGTAGTGCAGTAAACTCAATATAAGCCAAAGGGCAAAGAATAGTCCCTATTCATTTCAATATGAAGTGAATCTTAAGTAGAAATATTTCTGATACATGGAGTTTTCCTCTTTTACTATAACTTCTTGCATTTTATTGACACTTTATTAGGTCTGTATAAACACCATTTTACTCCTAACAACTAAGCTGTTTGGCTTAAATCTCAACTCCCCCAGTATCAGGCTGTGGAACCCTGGAGAAGTCATTTAAACTTTCTGTGCATTGGCGTCCTCATCTGAAAAATGAGGATAGTGTCAGCACAGACCTTAGAGGGCTGTTGTAAGAATTAAATACTGCAAACATTTGTATATAGTACAAAATGTTTATAAAGCACAGAGTGTTCAGATCATATTAACTTGTATCTCTCAAAAGAAAGCATTATCTGCTTTCAACACATATATAATATGAAAATATTATAAATATACTGTTGTTTAGTGGCTCAGTCATGTCCGACTCTTTGTGACCCCATGGACTATAGCCTGCCTGGAGATTTCCCAGGCAAGAATACTGGAGTGGGTTGGCATTTCCTTCTCCAGAAGGTAGATATATTAAAAGTAAAAGTAATAAAATAAATATATATATAGAAATATACATTTATGAATGAAATATATTTATAAATAAATATATTAACACATTTATATCTAAAATATAATATATAATGCATGTTTGATATATTTATTGCATATATATGTTACAATAGTTAAGATTTATTTAACAGTAAGATAGATTGACATTGATATACGGAAATGATACAAATGTAGATACCTTACAGGAAGAAAATCCTCTGTGGAATAAATTCTATAGGGCAACCATAGAAACTTTCTAGGGTTCACAACAAATTTGCTTCTCTGATTCATAAACTATAAACTGTGACTTTGGTGGCAGGGCCATTTGTCTCTCAGCTTGCAGTCTATAGTCCATCACTATCAGAAGATGTTGAATCTTGTTAAATAAGCAGATTCCTAGGCCTCAAGCAAAACTGTCAAATTGGAATCCCTGGGAATAAAAGCTTGGCAAGTTGCATTTTTGATCAGAGCTCAGTGATTGTTATACACACTCAAGTTGGAATCCTGAAATGTTGTTTCCTTGTTCTTGCTCTGACAATATCTTGAGCAAGTCATATAGCCTTCTGTGCTTTATGATTTGATTAAAAATCAAAGAAAACACAAAACTTTGGCCTTAGAGATGGAGATCCACAATCTAAATGTGAATCTTCCAGTTTCTCATATGCCTTTGAGAAGAGCACGCAGTTAGCCTCTTTTTTATCCGTATACAATGGAAATATTAATGCCTGTTCAGTCTAGCATGTGGATGTTATGAAGATAAAATTAGATAATAGAAGTGAGTAAAATTTACTATAGATATGAGAGTATTTTTTTTCTTGTAAAATAGAAGATGAAAATTTCACAAGTGTGATATGAAGGCAAATAAGATTATTTAGAAAATGTTTTGAATTTTTTCAAGTTAGGTGTTTCTAACTTGAGAAGATTTTAATTTCCAACTTGAGAATACAACTTAGATGAATTAGTTATAATCCTTTTAGTTTGTATTATTTTACATTGGACAATAGCAATAATTTATAATGTAGTTCAGCATTCTGAAATGAAAAAATATTATAAATATCCTTATGTTTCCCTTATAATTATATCCATAATTTCTAAATGCATCATAGTACAAATAAATGACATTTTTTGGTATCATTGCTTGTTAATGGAAATGCAATTTTTATGCAGACTGAAATCAAGGACAGCCTAAAATGTTATTATAATTAATAATAGCTTGTGCTGATTAAATGATAAATCTTATTTTCACATTATTCCACCTTCTTCCTGCCTGAGGTTGGGCACAGGGCTAGCGGACAGTTCATTTATCAGCATAAGAGCCAACCCAGGAACTCATTCTAGTGATAGTTAGAACTAAAAAGGACTTCTTGTTCTATTGTTCTGGTGATTAAAGCAAATTCGGTTAACATTCTAAGTCTCCTGTTTATACCAGGAATTTAATACTTGATTCACAAAGCCTTTTCTTTGAAAGTTACTGTTTGTGCAATGGAATCACAAAAGTACTGGGAAGCTCAGAAACGTGTGTTGATGTTCTAGCTGCCTTGATATTATCAGTTGAACCTGTAATTCCATATCATTTGCTGATGCAAATAATGAAGGATCCCAAGGTAACAAGAAAATTCAGGGTAGAAGTTTCAGGACACATCTTAGAATTCATCTGCAACCCTGACTGAGGCTCAGGAATGAAAGGGCATTAGGACATGCAAGTTAATGGCACCACTCTTGCCACTGATTGCATGCTCAAAAAAAAAAAAAAGTTTTTATTCCCCTGAATTACTTTTACCCTTCCACCTCCATGTTCCTTCTTTTTTTTTTTCCATTTCTTTTTTCCATTCTACTTTTTGTTTTCCATTTTCTAGGGTTTCCTCATTAGGAGACAAATTCTTAATGCATTCTCAATAGAATCCTGTATTCCCTTGGCTGGAAAGACATGATGACTCTAATTCACTATAAGGTGTGAATGACTGCTAGCATATTGTTTTCAGAGTATTTAACAGGAGAAGGGGCATTACAATCTGATTAGAAAGAAACATAAAATCTTTTAGACACCTTTCTTGCACAAATAAAATATTTTTAAGTTTCTATTAGTGATTATGAGGCCTCTTAACTCAAATACATTTGGATTTATACTTTTTGATCCAAATTGTCATTACTTTTGGATCACCCAAGGCAGAAGTTTCAATGATATTATCCAAGTTAATTTATCTTATAAACAGTTTAGGATGGCTGCCACTTTTCTGGTGTAGTGAATTTTCCAGTTCCTAAAGAAGCATCACCCATGGAGATTTCACCCACCCTTTCAAAAAATGAAAGGGGACACACTAATTTCCTAACTCATCCCAGGATACGTGACAGAACCATGAGTCGAAGATAAGGGTTTTGCTTGATTCAGTCACCAGATGCCACTCTATTCTCAGTGTCGTGTAGCCATGACCCCTGAATATCTGCTCATCCCGACTCCAGCCAAGAGATGATTGCTTAGATCAAGCCTAGGCATGAAGTACACATTGATTTCCTGTTGGGAACCTCATTCAGAGGGAGAGAATGTGTATCAATCAGCCTTCGGTTCTTTTGTAGCTTAAAAAAAAAATCTTGACATTGATAATTCCTCGCTCCTTGTAATTTTTGGGATATCAAGCCTACATAACAGTTTATTAGGTGCCTCTGTGGAGACACCTATAGACTGTGGGAAAGATGAAAACATTGCACATGAAGGACAGACAAACTCAGTGTGCTGTTTGCTCTGATTGTATTTCATTTATTGCTGCTGACGATTTTAAGAACACATTCTTCATTGCATATCTGAAATGAAATTTTTGTTTGTCTAAAACTTACCCTAATTCTGGCTTTGAAAAAATTATCTTGTGTGGGAAATAACTTAAGCAAAGCACTGGAAGTAAAATGGGAGAGACAACATGTCTCCAAAAACTAAATGTCTACACGAGTAGAAATTACAGCTACAGCACTCATCTTTTAGATACTGAAATCTGACCTAACAAAATGAAAACTAATCTAATGAAATATTGCTGAACTCCAGTGCTTGTTAAGTGTAAATATAATTAGTGAATACAAAGGAACTTCATAGCACATTATATTTTATAATTATTTATAATAGTAATAAAATAAAGATAATAAAAACCTTGAACGATTGAACTTTTATTAATTGTAACAGTTTATAGTGCTTGCAGTAACTGTGCTTTGTTTTGTTTTATTTTTCTCCAAAAACAGGTTGAGCCTCTAATTTATTTTATTAAATGCCAGATTTTTCAAACGCCATAATTAGAAACTCATCATGATTTGACCCCTTCCAGAAATTCATACATTTCTCAGAAATGAATTCCACTTAAAACTTTCTGATTAATACAATCATTTCTGAGTGTCCTTGGAAATAATTTATTTAATAATCTCTGCTTTCAGTTCAGTTCAGTTCAGTTGCTCAGTCGTGTCCGACTCTTTGCAACCCCATGAGCTGCAACATGCCAGGCTTCCCTGTCTATCACCATCTCCTGGAGCTGGCTGAAACTCAAGTCCATCGAGTCAGTGATGCCATCCAACCATCTCATCCTCTGTTGTCCCCTTCTCCTCCCTTCTTCAATCTTTTCCAGCATCAGGGTCTTTTCCAATGAGCCAGTTCTTCAAATCAGGTGGCCAAAGTATTGGAGTTTCAGCTTCAACATCAGTCCTTCCAATGAACACCCAGGACTGATCTCCTTTAGGATGGACTGGTTGGATCTCCTTGCAGTCCAAGGGACTCTCAAGAATCTTCTCCAACTCCACAGTTCGAAAGCATCAATTCTTCAGTGGTCGGCTTTCTTTATGGCCCAACTCTCACATCCATACATGACCACTGGAAAAACCACAGCTTTGACTAGATGACCTTTGTCAGGAAAGTAATTCACTAAGATCTTTTTAGTATCATTCTTCTGTGTCTTCTTGTCATCTTTTCTTAATATCTTTTGCTTCTGTTATGTCCATACCCTTTATGTCCTTTATTGTGCCCATCTTTGAATGAAATGTTCCTTTGGTATCTCTAATTTTCTTGAAGAGATCTCTAGTCTTTCCCATTCTATTATTGTCCCCTATTTCTTTGCACTGATCACTGAGGAAGGCTTTCTTATCTCTCCTTGCTATTCTTTGAAACTCTGCATTCAGATGAGTATATCTTTCCTTTTCTCCTTTGCATTTAGCTTCTCTTCTTTAGGAAAGTGATATTTGGAAACATGAAAAAAAAGTAAAAATTATTAATAGAATATAAACTAGGTTTGTTAGTTGACCCCAAGGAGGGTGGGAGATTAGACTGTGGACTCAGAGTTTTTAAGAGAAGAAGAAGAATTGTGGAAGCAGTCATTATAACTATAGGAGCAAAAGACAGTTGTTAAAATTCATGGCCTGTGGCTATTCTGGACCACAATTAGGAGAGCGGTGAAGTAGATGTAGGTGATAGGCCTGCCCTGTGACCCAAAGAAAATCTGTTAAACTGTATTTGCCTAGACCCTTGAACCTCAGAACGTTCTTGTTCTATCGGGAAAAAAACAAGCCAACACACTATTATTTCCTGAACTGCCCCCACACACAAACATACACACTCTACCATGCTTGTATAGTGGGCTTTGTTATTAGGAATTGATGGTAGGGAGAGAATCAAAGTTAGACAGAGCAGAGAAGTGTTTGTGCTAGAAAGGATTCTAATACATTAGAAGGTAACTGTGACCACAGACGTCTTAAATCATGACAAAGAACTCATTTCTTTTTGCCCTCTCAGACATTTGATATTTCAAAAATGAACAGCTCTTATATTTTTGCAGCAAGGCCTTCTCATGACTACCATGTCCTTGTTGCTGACCGGTGCTCCAGCGTCATCTGGTATCACTTTCCCCCTTGCTCATCTCACTGCAGCTACTCTCTTTTTATTTTACTTCTGTGTTCCAATCTCTTTTCTGACACCTAGCCTCACACTTGGAGTAGGCAATGGCACCCCACTCCAGTACTCTTGCCTGGAAAATCCCATGAACAGAGGAGCCTGGTAGGCTGCAGTCCATGGGGTCATGAAGTGTCGGACACGACTGAGTGACTTCACTTTAACTTTTCATTTTCATGCATTGGAGAAGGAACTGGCAACCCACTCCAGTGTTCTTGCCTGGAGAATCCCAGGGACCAGGGAGCCTGGTGGGCTGCCGTCTATGGGATCGCACAGAGTCAGACACAACTGAAGCGACTTAGCAGCAGCAGCAGGCTCATACTTTCCCTCAGATGGAACATCATTTTCTTTCTTTCTTCCCTCCCTACCTTCTTTTTTTTCTCTTTCTTTATCTGCATGCCTTCCTATCAGCCTTTCTTTGTCTTTCTTTCTCTTTTCTTTTTGTTTTTCTACCTCCACATCCTCTTTTGTAATCAGTTTGTTTTCATGTTTATGTCCTACCTGATGTGTCTCTTACTTGGAGATGCTTCCCTGTGCACCTCATCTAAAATGGGTCCCTCCATCTTACTCTCAGATATTAATGGCCTCAATATCCTGTTATCACCTAAGAACTATTAAAATAAGATTTTTTTTATTGTGCTCTTCTTTTTGTCACTCTCCTCCCTGAGAAGCAGAATGGTTTCCATTTTATTCAAGGTCTAATTGCTAATACCTAGTAAAATTGGAATACATAACTTCTGGAGTAGGGGTGGAGGATGATTGGATTTAATAGCTAAAATGAGAACCAAGTCGGTACAACATGCTATACTTCTGAACTATTCTGCTGACCTCATAGGAGACCATGACTACTTGAAAAATGTGATGGTGGTGGTTTAGCCGCTAAGTCGTGTCCGACTCTTGCAACCCCATGGACTGTAGCCCGCCAGGTTCCTCTGTCCATGAGATTCTCCGGGCAAGAATACTGGAGTGAGTTGCCATTTCCTTCTCCAGGGGATCTTCCCAGCCCAGGAATTGAACCCGCGTCTCCTGCATTGCAGGCAGATTCTTTCCCAACTGATCTATAAGGGGAGCCGCCGTGTAGGATTAGTGAAAAAGTAAGCCTTTACTTCCACATTAAGTCAGGGAATAAAATGTATTTCAGAAGAAAGTAAAATTTCAACTAGAGAATGTTATATCTGTTGTCTAGAAAGATTCATGAGAATGCAAAAAAGTTAAAAAATAATTCTAGCAAAATTAACTTTCTTGAAATTACTGTATTCCTTTTTGATTTTTTTTTGGAATTAGCCTGGAATTCTTGCATGCATGCATGCTTGGTCACTTCAGTCATGTCTTATTCTTTGTGACCCTGTGAACTATAGTCTGCCGGGCTCCTCTGTCCATGTGATTCTCTAGGCAAGAATACTGGAATGGGTTGCCATGCCTTGCTCCAGGGGATCTTCCCAACCCTGGGATCAAACCCATATCTCCAGCATTGCAGGCAGATTTTTTTTAATCCACTGGGCCACCTGGAAAGCACCTAGAATTCTTACTTATGCCTAATAAGATATAACTGACTCAGCATTACATATCTTCTAAAAAAAAATAGACAAGCACCATTAAAATGAAGACTATAAGGAGAAAGCGATTATAGCCAAAATATTCTTCTTAAAGAACAGCATATTTACATGTGTTTAATTTGTTTCAAGTTCACTGCTATATTTCTCTGACAGCATCATATGGAATTTTTTTTAAACAATGGATAACTTAAGAAAAAAGATAGCAAAGTTGGGAACTTGAACATAGATGATTCTATTCCACTGAGATTAGAATAATTTTTTTTTAGTTTTTTCTTTCAGATAATCATTTTTGTGGGGGAGAAATAAAATATTTTTGGTAACTTGATGAATATATTAATTTGCTAAACATTTGAGTCTTTAAAATATTCTTTTATGCTCTGGTGAAGATAGTCCAATTTGTTTGGAGCATACTACCTATTTTATCAAAAATAGATTTTTTTCAATAATATGCCTTGCTATAACATGGTGTCATTCTTACTGAATTAGTTGGCCTGATTCATAAGCCATGAGCTTTGAAAAATGAGAAGATAAGACCAGAATTAATCTCAAACATAAAATAATTCTCCACAACTCTAGTACTGCCATATGTTTTTAGGCTATTGATATTTACATATATCAGAATAATTAATTCTGGGATGTAAATTCTTATTACCATTTAAAAATATTTTGAGGGTATATACTAAAGAGTTTCTATTTTTCAAAACTGGTTCATGAATCATTTTAATAAGTAAAACAAAAAATAAGAACTCCACATTTTCATTCATGCACATTTCCATAGAATCAATGCAGTGAATATTTTTTTTCTCTGCAAAGAAGTCAAAATGGTTTCCTTCCCAGATACTTTTATGTTCTATTTTTAGATTTGTATGTTTATATCTTTGAGTGTGTATGTATATGTGTATTTTGCTTCCACTCAAATGTGGGAAGAGCAAAGGTGCCTATTGTCTACATGTTCTTCTCTTCCTGACATAATATATTCTAAATGACCCATAAGTGATCTTAACTAGACTCTAATCTCTACCTGCTGTGGAAGTATTTTAAGGGTGGCATAACTCATGGCCTGTTCATAACACAGTGTTTCCGTTTCCCCAGTAAACTGGCTCCATCTTGATTTTCCTTTACTTCAGATCTTCTGAGTTTCAGAAATGCTTGCCTTTCAGATCCTGGCATAGACTGTTCATGTCAAGCATTCATCCCAAAGCTACCTGTTCCCTCAGCATGCTGGTCCCAACTTCCTGGCAATCTTGTCTCTCAGTCCTCAGCAGTTCCTCTCAGGTATACCAGGCCTTCTAGATCGCTCTCCCATTCTGTGCAGACCTCACAGTTTCTCATCTATAATCTCATCTTAAACAAATCAAGCCACTCTCTCCTTAGGTGAAAATGACAGGCAGAAAATCCTTTACAGAGGGAAGAATTTTCAGGATAGTTGGCAAGTGAAGAGGCATCACCATACAATTTAAAAAGCAGACCTCCAAAGCAAAATAATTTTCTAGATACCTTTCTTGCAAGAATAGGTTTTTTTAAAGGTTATATATGAATGACTGTGAGACCACTAACTAAAATACATACCTAATTAATTTTTTTAAACCAGTACTAGCTTCTACATTGTTAGGGACAAGATCCCTTGGAATTTTGAGATTCTGAAATTATTGTTAACATAATTAGGGTATGACTATTTTTCCCAATAGGAAAAAAAAAATCAACATTGATACTTGAAGCTGAACGGTGACTGTGATATTCTGGGCTGAACTTGCTCTATTTTTACCTCAGGTAATATAAATCATGGCCAAGCCTTCATGGTAGAATGGATACAAAGAAAGAGATCAGTTTACCAGTGAGAAGAAGTACTAGGAAGCTGTTTTAAAAATATATATCTCGTATCATATATTATGCTTAGTTTGAACAGAATAGAAGTCTCCTATTTACTCTGATTGGCCTCATTGGTCAATTAATGATAGAAATAATTTAAAGATGGAGTCATTTAAAAATGTTCAGTATCGATGTATAAAGTTAACTATTGTTCATTTTACAATAATTTGAAGTAAGCCTGCATTTACTGTTGTTTGTTTTTTTGTTGTTGTTGTTGTTTTTTTTACTGTTTTTTACTGTTGTTTGTTTTTGCTTTTTTTAACATAAACTTACTTATCTTGTATAAACTATATTTATAATACATTATCTTAAATTTCCGGGTTGTTTGGTTTTTTTTAAGAGAAATGAGAACACAAACATATTTGTGAAGTAACCCAAGATGCTAATCCTCATAGATTTTTTATTCCACTGCCTGATTTTTTAAGTTTATGTTTTTCTATACATAATTCAAAACTTTGTTGGTAACTTGCTTAAGTATTCTGAAACCTTTAAGCATAGATTTCAAAAAAACTGCTCTTTCCATGGTCATTTTCCATGATATTATATAAATAACAGAAGCAATAATAAAAAAAAGACACCTAGGGAACATTTAAGAAGAAGCACAAATTATTCTTGGTAAGCATGCAGCTTATCTGGTGGTAACAGAAATGGGAGAGTATTAGAGCATCATTTAGTATCCTGGAGCAGTCCTTGGTTAATGAACGTAAGTTATAAATTTTGTGAAGAAAACTGGGATTCTTAGTTAATCCAAGTGTTTAGTTAAATTGAGGCCAGTTAAAAGGGCTTCTCCCATATTTACACACATTTTTGCATTATAATATCAATCATGCATATATTTATATTTCTTTTCTGTTTTCTTTTAGCTTGGCTGAATTCAGTAGCTTCTGAAGCCCCTTCTGCTGGACACCTACTCAGCTACGTGTTGGGAAGACCAAGGTGAATAATGGCTGGAACCTGAATGCAACAAGGGTCTAAAAGAGGGATGGCAAACAAGCATCCGTATTTTATGTGGTAAATCCCACTGAGCACAAAAACTAAAAGCACCTGGTGGTGGTTTAGACTCTTGTGACCCCACAGACTGTAGCCCGCCAGGCTCCTCTGTCCATGGGATTTCCCAGGCAAGACTACTGGGGTGGGTTGCCATTTCCTTCTCCAGGGGATCTTCCCAATCCAGGGATCATACCCAGGTCTCTGGCACTGCAGGCAGATTCTTTACTGTCTGAGCCACCACGGTAGCCCACGCAAGAGTCCTTTGGGACTGGACCCCCATATCACTGGGTCAGTGAAAAAAGCACTGGGTTTCATCTATTAAAAATAGGCCCCCATGTCATTTATTTTGCTTTTCTAAGGAATTCCCTACTCAATAATCTTCTTAATTTATTTATTTTTAATTAAACTTTTTATTTTGTATTGGAGTATAGCCAGTTAACCGTGTTACGATAGTTTCAGGTGGACAGCAAAGGACTCAGCCATACATATACATACACATGTATCCATTCTCCCCCAAATTTCCTCCTGTGTGTCAATTATTTTTATGCCAGTTTTTCTTCAGTATTTTATGTAAAATTTTACTGCATAGTTTAGAGCAGGTTTAAAGATGTAAAAATATCTGGATAAAAGTATGTGTCCTTATCACTAATTGTCAGTCTACATCAGCTACTATTTTTTTCTTTTAATGTCCTTCACTACAGTGTTTGGAGGATTAAATTTAAATATTTCTCAGTCTTCTGAGAGTTCTGATTCATATATGTAGCTCTGAAATACTGTGAGCAGGATGGCATCCAATGCTTTTATGGATTCTTTTTTTTTTTTTTTCGCTTATGAACTGTTGTGTGCCAAATGGCCCATTCATAACATCTCTTAACTCTGATAATGAATAGATGTCATTATTTTGCCTTCTGGCACTTCTGATCAATATTAGGCCAATATTTTCTGTGATTTCCCTCTATCTTTTTGAAATTTATAGCAAACACAAAATGAAATAGTTAATGTTTAACATAATACACAATTTTTAAAAGACTGTCTTTTAAGGCTTTGTAACTAGGGTCAATTCTGTTACATTTCAAAATTGTGAACATATTTTAATATAAATATTTCTTTAGTGGTACCATTAACAATGAATTTATGAGTTTTTTAGTTCACTTTCCAAACTACTTTTAGTTGCAATTGAGTTTTGGGAAATACTTTTTTTAAAGTCGTTTGCAAGAAAATATATGGCTGAAAATGGAAATGTAGCTCACATTCTTTAAAATTATCTTTCTGCTTATACCTAGTATTACTTATTCATCTTAATAAAATTGCAAGCCAGGTACCTGACACATATTAATATTTGGCACTCAGAAAAGTTTATTAAATGAAAGCATTTAAACTGAAATAACATAACTGCTTAGTTAAGACTTCTCTTGTGGGTGTTTTTTTAACAAGATTTTTTTTTCGTTCTAAAAGAGATAATAGAGACAGGAACAGAAAGGTAATGCTAATAGGCACCAGAGCAATTATCTCATCTATCTTCTACAATTTTCAGATGAAGCTGACAGCCAAAGAAATTAAGTTATTTAACCAATGGCAAGCTAAATCAACTTTAAGCTTTCAGATATATTATTAAGCCATGTAGTTAATTTGGCTAAAAGTTTTTAACTAACGTATATTAAGTATGTATAGTGATAAAGGCACACTAATGAGTGATGAGCTTAAAAAAATGAAATACAAAATTATTCCCCAAAGTCTGTAAGAGCCATACTAGTACTTGGGAACCACTGAAATTTGATTCTTAGGCTCCGGACTGGAGTCTGGGCTGGAGATACTGATTTGAGAGGCGTTAGTATACAGTAGTTATAACTGAAGGCATGCAGTGAATTGAGATCACATAAGAAAAGGAGATAAGACAAAAGAAATAATAGAACTAATGATGAAGTCCTGATGAAGACGTATTTATAAGATGAAACAAAGAGCATCAAGGGGAAAAAGACACATAGAAAAGAAATTAGAATCAGATGATAAATGGTTCCTTGAAAATTGAGGGACACAAAGAACCAGGTAGTAAGTGATGAGAAGTTTCATGTATACTGCAGAAAACTTAAAAGATGACTTAAAAGATGCCAGTAAAATCAGACATTCAGTATCACTGGGGATTCTTCCAAAAGTGCTTTGCCACAAAAGGAGTAACATGAGCCACACTGAAGACTGCAAAGAATTTTGAAAAGAAGGGAAGAGGAGGAAAGGAGATAAATAAATAAATAAATAGAAGTCCAAAATATTCCAGACTGAGTTCTGCTAGCTTCACAGGCTTTAATTGCTATTACTTGAAAAATATAAAGGAGAAATTTGGGGGAGAGCTCAATTGTGAGATATCATGAGAACATTTAAAAAGTTAATTTTGCTGCAGGATTTCAGAAAATTTATTTGGTAAATGTGAATGGAGAATATTCACAAAAGGGTATACTTGGTCATCTATTTTCTTTAAAAAAAGAAAAAAAGAACAGTTTTGGGATTAATATTCTATATTAATCACTTGGGAGATTTTCTTTTGGAATAAAAAGAGATAACCAAAAGTGTTCTATTTAACACTAATAGGAAAATAAAGAAGGGAAGGAAAGAGCAGGAATTAAAACAATTCCCCAGCTTTATTAATGTATAATTACATAAAGTTTAAGTGTGTTGATTTGATAGATTTTATATATTGCAAAATGTTTACTACCATAGTACTAGCTGACACCTCCATCATGTCACATACTACCTTTACTTTTTGTGGTGAGAACATTTAAGGTCTAAGAAACTTTCAAGTATATTAACCAGTGTTATTAGCTAAAATCACCGTACTGTACACATATATACACACACCTCACATCATCTTTATCCCTTCACCTGTTGAGGGATACTTAGGTTGTTTCCATATCTAGACTGTTGTGAATAATGCTTCAATGAACATGAAACTGCAGACACCTCTCCAAGAACCTGTTTTCATTCCTTTTGTATGTATACCCAGAAATGATAGTGCTGGATCATATAGTAGTTCTGTTTTTAATGTTTTGAGAAACCCACTTAATTTTCAATAGTGTCTGCACCAATTTACATTCCTACCAATGGTGCAGAAGAATTCCTTTGTCTACATGCTTTCCAACACTTGTTTCCTTTTAGATAGAAGCCATTCTGACAGGTAGGAGGTGGTGTCTCATTGTGGTTTTGCATTTTTTCCAGTGATTAGAGATGTTGAGGACCTTTTTGTGTACCTGTTTGACTGTCTTCTTTGAAAAAAAAATAAGATTGAAATCATATCAAATGCCTTTTTGGACAACAAGTGCATAAAAATAGACATTTTCCCAGTTCCCTAGTTTCTCCTAGTTTACCAGGGAGAAAACTGAAAGAAGATTAACAAAAATGTGGAGATTAAATAGCATGCTAATGAACAACCAGTGGGTCAAAAAGGAATCAAAAGAGAAATCAAAAACATTTCTTGAGACAAAAATGAAAGTACAATATACTAAAATTTATGGAATACATCTAAAGCAGTTCTAAGAGGGAAGCTTTTAGTAATAAATGCCTACGTGAAGAAAAAAGAAAGATCTAAAATAAACAACCTAATTTTATACCTGAAGGAACTAGAAAAAGAAGAACAAACTATAACCAAAGTTACTGGGAGGAAAGAAATAAAGATCACAGCAGAAATGAATTAATGAGAGGCTAACAGGAAAATACACAAGATCTCTGAAAGTTGAATTTTTTAAAAGATAAACAAAATACACAGATCTTTAGCTAGACTGATCAAGAAAAAAAAGATTCAAATAAGTAAAATTATAAGTGAAAGAGGGCACATTACAACTGATGCCACACAAATAGAAAGGAATGTAAGAAACAACTATGAACAATTATATCCAACAAAATAGAAGAAATTAACAAATTCACAGTAGGTACTTCTACTGGTCTTATATTCCTGCTTATTTTCTGGTACTCTAAAATCTTATTTGAAATTTTTGACATAAACATACTTAGGGGAATCCATTGGTTAACAAAGAAAATTTTGTTTCATAATTTAAATTTTCCTTTCAATTCAGAAGTATTTTCCTGTGAGACATTTTTTTCTTATATCAGGCGAATGCTATAGGGAGTGATCTTCCATCACTTATTTCTTTTTCTGGAACATGGTGTGCTCTGTGGCTTGACATTTTGGAACTGTCCCTTTTAGGTGAGTCTTGAATAAGCCACCTTTTCACATAATTTGGCAGAAACAAAATGGCACCCTCATGTAAAATGTCACCTGCACTAGATGGGCATTTTTCTTGAGATT
Organism: Giraffa tippelskirchi; assembly: GCF_054371585.1. NCBI lineage: Eukaryota > Metazoa > Chordata > Mammalia > Artiodactyla > Giraffidae > Giraffa > Giraffa tippelskirchi. Next base: position 18,825,338 of record NC_137283.1, on the reverse strand, counting down.
TTAAGTATTAGCATAATGCTCTAAGATTCCTCTCTATTTATCTCAGAAATGTTACTACCTGATGGTTTCTAAGAGGATATATTTGGTTATTTTATTAGGTCAAACTTTAATTCTTGATAGAGAACAAAATATTATTAAAAACAGAGCCCAGGATAGATAAAGCTTGATTTATTTAGTAATTAAACATTAGATCTGGAAAGGAAAATATAATTCATTGATTTCTGTGATTAGTAAAATAAACCTAGAAGAATCCCAGTTTCAGTATCATTGTGGAGCAAGAAGGTAAGCTAAAATAGTAGAGTTTCTGGTTTCTCAGTTTTCTCCCCTCATAGCATTTCTTTGGGTTTCTTTTTACATTGTGTTCTTCTTTAGTAGATGAACATTTTATTTTAAAATAATAATTTAATATAAATATTTCATATTGAAAAGTCGGAAAAATTGTTTCTAAGGGATTAAATGATTCTCCTAAGTCATGACTCTACTAAAAGATATAAGAACTAGGATTATGGTTTCTTGTATTTTAGTGCTTTCTGATTTTTATTTCACTTTTCTGTTTATTACAGATCTAAGAACCCAATTGAAATTCCATAATAGGACATGATGACTTGAAAAAAATAGGATGAAATAAAAGAGCTATAAAGAAAATTGCAATCATCAATAATTACTCTTGCTACTGTATTTTTCCCTCAAGTAAGTATTTCTTTACCTGTTTATATTCTGCATGTTGGACATGATAAAAAATATTTAAGTAAGGAAATAAAATTTTCTCCAAAATCTGTTCATCTAGATCAGGGTTTCTCAACCTCAGCACTAAAATTTTGGACTGACACATTTGTTTTGTTGTTTGCTGTTATATGTATTGTAGAATGTTTAGCAGCATCTTTGGCCTCGATCCTCCAGATTCAAGAAGACATGACAGTCTTTTACTCTGTCATGATAATCAGAAATGTCTCAGACAATACCAAATCTCCACCAGGGAGCAATATCACCCCTGGTTAAGAACCATTGCTCCAGATAGTGTACAGTCCAGATCAGAGCTGAGACACCAAGCTGAAGATAATCTTACCATATGTTAGCTATTGTGTTTAGACATTTTTTCCAGGATTTTAAGCAGCACGTTGAGATATTTTAGAAATTCTAAGGAAAACAATCATGGCTGTTAAGAAGTGAGGCAGATGTGGGAATCAAACCTTCATGCAAGTAGTGAAGTGGGCTGCATGAGTGTTGACTGTATGCTTGCTGAGTATGATGAGTCAAACAATATTTAATATTCTAATTAATAGAACACAGTTCTTGTTAACTTTTTTTTTTTTTAATTTTTGTGACCCTATAAGTAATAGGCAGAACAGTTACGTATTTGTCTTTGATGTCTGGACAAGGTAGTCAAACTCTAAAGGAAAGCATGATGATGGTGATTTTTTTCAACATTTATTTATTTTATGTGGCTGTGCAGGGTGTTAGTTGCGGCGTGCAGGATCTTTTAGCTGAGGCATGCAAACTCTTAGTTGTGGCATATGAGATCTAGTTCCCAGACCAGGAATTAAACCCAGGCCTCCTGCATTGGGAGCTTGAAGTCTTAGCCACTGGACCACCAGGGAAGTCCCGGTGACGGTGTTTTTAAGCTTGCCCTTTTGATGCCCGGGAAGTATCTTAAAATGGAAGATGGAAAAAAAATCATGAAGAAAGGGCTATCTTGAGAAGTGATCTATAGCATTCTATATAGCTTCTGTCCTTAACCTACTCCTTTACTACCAAAAACCAAGTGTCAAAGTGTTAGTCGCTCAGTTTTTGCAACTCTATAGACTTTAGACCATCAAACCCCTCTTTCCATAGAATTCTCCAGGCAGGGATACTGGAATGGGTTGCTATTTGCCTCTCCAGGGGATCTTCCTGACCCAGGGATTGAACCAGATCTTCCACATTGCAGGCAGATTCTTCACCATCTGAGCCCCAGGGAAGCCCCACCAAAAACCAAGGACAGCTGTAAATCAGCTTCCTTTAGTTACTATACAAGGGAATTATTTCTTGGTTGTTTTCTTTTACTTTGTATTTAGTGAACAACTATTAATCCCAGTGTGGAATTGTTCCTCTGTGACCCACGTAGTTCTGTTAAGTTTCTCAACCATAGTGACTGATTACTTCCTGGTATAAAGCATGACCAAGTTTTGCCCAACAAGATTACTCTTTTAGTTTTTATATTTGTTCTTTGGTCATTGGTGTATAGATATCTGTTACCTTAGGATTTTGACCTGTAATGATGTTGTAAAGTAGCTGGGACACTGATTTTCTTGCCTTCCAATGCAAAGAGCCTGGCTACAACAGTAGGGAATTAAGTCACCAAGAGAAAAGATACAAAGGCAAACAGACCCTGAAAGATAAAGAGCCTCAAGACTTCTTTAAACACCTGGATCCAGCCATATCTAAACCTCAGGTTGCCTGTTAACATCCAGCAACATAAGTCAACAAAGTCACCTTTTGTTTGTTTGTTTGTTTTTGCTTCATTTAGTTTGTGTTAGGTTTCCATCACTAACAACTGAAAGAGATCTACTAAGTATGGAGAATATTCCCACTGGGGAAATTTTGGCAAGGAATCATAAATGAAGGGAAATAAAAGTGACAGCTATATAGATGAAAGACTAATACAAAACAACAAGGAAAGCCCCCTGAACTTTAATGCAAGAATAATAAACAAATAAAGAGTAGGTGTGTGCTATCTTGCAAGACCTGTTCCTCAAGGACAAGTAAGGCATCAGAGAAAAATGACCTCATAACAGATTGAAACAGAGATGATAATGGAGGAGGAAAATGTCCAGAATCAAGCTAGAGGCTGTGTCCTTCTCTTCACCTACTGTTTGCAAATTCTAATGATGAAGGGCCAATAATTCAGCTCACCTGTGTAAAAACTGTATAATTATTCAACCAACATTGGCAAATTATCAACCAAGAAGGAAGGATTCTAACCTGCTAAACACCAAGTCTCTGAACCTCAGTCTTTATCTAAGATGTCATTCTACTGGGGAAAAAGATAAACAATTCCAGAAACTGTGAATAGTATGAAAGCTATTATATTGTAGGCAAGTGTAGAATGAAACAGAAAATTCACTGTATTACTTATGGCTTCTTCACTCTAAGTGACAGAACAGACAATTCAAACTGGCTTAAGTAGGAAAAAAATTGCATGAGGGAGGCATTCAGGCACAGCTGGACTCAGAGGAGTCCAAACCATGGCCCCTGAACTCGGTCTTCCTCTTTACCTCTAAATTGTGTTTGCTTCTGAATTGGCTTTATCCTCAGGGAATGACTTTTCACATTGTTGCAAAGAAGATCATTAGCAGATCTACATTAAGGTCATTAGAAGTCATGATTCAAAGGTAAATTTACTTCTTTCCCCCCACATGACATTGATTGACTCTGCTTTGGTCTTAAACCTATTTCTGGAGCAATCTCTGCATCTTAGAGGGTGTGCCTCAGCTTTGTCCATGTACTACTTGAGCAGCTGGGTGCTGGAGCCATGATACTGACAGACCCACCAAGAGAAGGAGAAGTGAGAGTTTCTTAAAGGAAAAGATAATGATGGTGATGATGGTGGTGATGATGGTAATCTTCATCATTATGATTGTAAATGTCATTCAGTCTGCTAACACATCCTGGGTGGGACCCTGAAGTTGTCAAAGCACATCTGAGCTAACTATTAAAGAGTAAATATTTGTGTGACCACTATTCAGTTACGATGAAAAAAAAAAGAGGATACATTAGTATAGAGGATTTGGTGTAATTATGCAGGCATGCCTTAGCAAAATTCACTGATGTCCAAATATACGCAAATGCCATCTACCATTTATTGAGTACGGATTATATGCCAGGCATTTGCTAAGTAAGCTCTTTAATTTGATCATCCCTTTAATTCTCCCAAATTTTATAAGGTAAATATTACTCTCTTTCTCAAATTGCAAATAATGCTCAGTGAGGTGAAATAATTTACTCAACTAGCAAGTGGTAGATTGGATTGAAATGAAGGAACTGTGAAACAAGAACTTGGATTTTTAATACAACTTTGTATGCTTAGGGGGACCATACATCTCAGTGTATGCCTCTTGTACTGATACAATCATTAATAGCATCCTCTTCTACTTCAAAACATGTTCAGATTTTGACAATAAATTATATGATCACAACAATACTGCCTCCTTCATGGATATGTTTTAATTCCTATGTATTTTTATATACTCATCTTTCATTCAAAATGATTTTAATAACCTTTTATTTTAAGAGAAGAGCTTCAGGTTTACAGAGAAGTTGCAAAGATAGTAAAGAGAGTTATGAAATCCCCACATTCATTTTCCCTTATTATCAGCATTTCATATTCATTTGTCACAATAAATGACATTAATACATTATTATTAACTACAGTTCATGCTTTATTCATGTTTCTTTAGTTTTTGCTTAGCATATTTTTTTCTGTTACATGATCCCATCCAGGGTATCAAGTTGGGTATCACATTGTATTTACTCATCATGTCTCCTTAGGTTCCTCTTAACTGTGACAGTTTCTCAGGCTTTCCTTGTTTTTGATGACATGGACTTCTTTGAAAAGTACTGGCCAGGTGTTTTGTAGAATGTCTCTCAATTGGGATTTCTCTGATATTTTCCTCACAATTAGAATGGGGTTATGCATTTGGGGAAAGAGATCACAGAGGTAAAGTCCCAAATTTATCACATAACATCAAAGGTATATACTATTAATGTTGATATTTAACCTTGATCTGCTGGCTGAGATAGTGTTTGACCTGTTTCTCCACTGTAAAGTTACTCTTGTAAAATGGTTACCAACCTTTTCATGGAGAACATGCACACATTTTCAGTGTGTGAATGCATGACTCTTGACAGTATATTTAACCATGTAACCACTGTCCCTATCAAAATGTAGAACATTTCCACCAGCCCTCTATTGTTTTGTCTTAATTTAATCTTTTGATTTCATAGAGTACCTAAAGAATCCGTTCAGTTACCACCGAGTCAGAAGTGCGCAACTCTAGCAGTTATATACAATTTTGAGCTGCTCTGGAAATAAATAACCAGTTGTTAATTATGCTTGACTCTATCAGGTTACTTTCTATTGATTGGCTATCTCTCCATATATCTTTCCTGACTGGATTAACTAGGTAATGCAGACTTTACCATCCCATGGACTTCAGACTTTGACCCATAAGTAAGAATACGAGGCTGAACAAATCTAAGAAAGGAAAATTTGCCAAAAAATCACAAGGAACCAACAGCTGCCTTTATGAGAGCTAAGAGTATGACAAGATGTGAAGAAGGCTGACATGATGTGACAAAGTTGACTTAGAGAATACTGTTGTGGATAAAATCATGGTTTACCATCGTCCAAAGAGCAAAAATGAAAGCAAGAGAATCAAATGGCATTTTATATTCAAAGATTTCTAAGAGCAGACCTTATGTAGGAATGAGACAGGTATGGTCTTAACATCCTAAATAAGATTTTATAAGTATTTGAAAGAGATTTCTAAAGGTTTTTATGAATTCCTCTTTAAAAGTGTTAGTTATAATATTAATCACTGTTAGATTTTTAGGGAAATGTTTTGCAAGAAGCAACATAAATATAACTATAAAAGTTCATGAGGGAACATTATGCAAGTTTATACTTTATCAGTAATTATAAACATCATGACACGTAGTTCATACTAAGAGAAATGTTAAAAGTCAGAGAGCAAAAAATAAAACACAATTCTTCAGTTTATAGATGACAAAAATGGATAAGTTGAAAAATTTGCCTAGATAATGGGATTTTAACCTTTCATATAAACTTTATTGAGGTATAATTTAGATAAACAAAAGTATATACTTATTAAATATATAGATTGGTGAGTTTATAAATATATAAACTAAGCATAAAACTTTATATAAGAAAACCAGCACAAAAAAAGATAAATAATATTTCCATCACCCTGCAAAGGTATTTTCTACTCCTATTGACTCAGTCCACCCACTTTTCTCAGACCCAGGCTGATCTGCTCTCACTGCAAATTAATTTTTGCTTTTCTAGAATTTCTAGAATTTCATATAAAATGTTTCATATTGCACACATTCCCTTTTGTCTTTCTTCTTTTACTTGCTTTAACATTTTTGAGATATGTCTGTTATGAATATTAGTTTGTTCCTTTTTATAGCTGAATAGCATTCCATTCTATGGGCATACCACTTGGGGTTAACATTTTGATGGACATTTGGGTTTTTCCATTTTAGAGTTATTTTGAATAATAGGACTATAAACATTTATACGGAAATAGTGTGGACATACATTGTCATTTCCTTGGGTAGAAGTGGAAAAGTGAGGCTGAAAGACAAGTGTTCAGTTCAGTTCAGTTCAGTCGCTCAGTCGTGTCTGACTCTTTGCGACTCCATGAATCGCAGCACGCCAGGCCTCCCTGTCCATCACCAACTCCCAGAGTTTACCCAAACTCATGTCCATCAAGTCAGTGATGCCATCCAACCATCTCATCCTCTGTCGTCCCCTTCTCCTCCTGCCCTCAATCCTTCCGAGGATCAGGGTCTTTTCCAATGAGTCAACTCTTCACATGAGGTGGCCAAAGTATTGGAGTTTCAGCTTCAACATCAGTCCTTCCAATGAACACCCAGGACTGATCTCCTTTAGGATGGATTGGTTGGATCTCCTTGCAGTCCAAGGGACTCTCAAGAGTCTTCTCCAACAACACAGTTCAAAAGCATCAATTCTTCGGCACTCAGCTTTCTTCGCAGTCCAACACTCATATCCATACATGCCTACTGGAAAAACCATAGCCTTGACTAGAGAGGCATGTGTTGGCAGAGTAATGTCTCTGCTTTTTAATATGCTATCTAGGTTGGTCATAACTTTCCTTCCAAGGAGTAAGTGTCTTTTAATTTCATGGCTGCAATCACCATCTGCAGTGATTTTGGAGCTCAAAAAAATAAAATCTGATACTGTTTCCACTGTTTCCCCATCTATCTGCCATGAAGTGATGGGACCGGATGCCATGATCTTAGTTTTCTGAAGGTTGAGATTTAAGCCAACTTTTTCACTCTCCTCTTTCACTTTCATCAAGAGGCTTTTTAGTTTCTCTTCACTTTCTGCCATTAGGGTGGTGTCATCTGCATATCTGAGGTTATTGATATTTCTCCTGGCAATCTTGATTCCAGCTTGTGCTTCTTCCAGCCTAGCATTTCTCATGATGTACTCTGCATATAAGTTAAATAAGCAGGGTGACAATATACAGCCTTGATGTACTCCTTTTCCTATTTGGAACCAGTCTGTTGTTCCATGTCCAGTTCTAACTGTTGCTTCCTGACCTGCATACAGGTTTCTCAAGAGGCAGGTCAGATGGTCTTGTATTCCCATCTCTTTCAGAATTTTCCACAGTTTATTGTGATCCACACAGTCAAAGGCTTTGGCGTAGTCAATAAAGCAGAAATAGATGTTTTTCTGGAACTCTCTTGTTTTTTCGATGATCCAGCGGATGTTGGCAATTTGATCTCTGGTTCCTCTGCCTTTTCTAAAACCAGCTTGAACATCTGGAAGTTCACGGTTCACGTATTGCTAAAGCCTGGCTTGGAAAATTTTGAGCATTACTTTACTAACGTGTGAGATGAGTGCAATTGTGCGGTAGTTCGAGCATTCTTTGGCATTGCCATTCTTTGGGATTGGAATGAAAACTGACCTTTTCCAGTCCTGTGGCCACTGCTAAGTTTTCCAAATTTGCTGGCATATTGAGTGCCTCACTTTCACAGCATCATCTTTGAGGATTTGAAATACCTCAACTGAAATTCCATCACCTCCACTAGCTTTGTTTGTAGTGATGCTTCCTAAGGCCCACTTGACTTCACATTCCAGGATGTCTGGCTCTAGGTGAGTGATCACACCATCGTGATTTTCTGGGCCGTGAAGATCTTTTTTGTACAGTTCTTCTGTGTATTCTTGCCACCTCTTCTTAATATCTTCTGCTTCTGTTAGGACCATACCATTTCTGTCCTTTACTGAGCCCATCTTTGCATGAAATGTTCCCTTGGTATCTCTAATTTTCTTGAAGAGATCTCTAGTCTTTCCCATTCTGTTGTTTTCCTCTATTTCTTTGCACTGATCACTGAGGAAGGCTTTCTTATCTCTCCTTGCTATTCTTTGGAACTCTGCATTCAAATGGGACTATCTTTCCTTTTCTCCTTTGCTTTTCGCTTCTCTTCTTTTCACAGCTACTACCATTCAGGTATGACCTAAATCAAATCCCTTATGATTATACAGTGAAAGTGAGAAATAGATTTAAGGGACTAGATATGACAGACAGAGTGCCTGATGAACTATTGACGGAGGTTCGTGACATTGCACAGTAGACAGGGATCAAGACCATCCCTATGGAAAAGAATGATAGTGTATGTTTACCTTTATAAAGAGACTGAGAACAACTTATCTAAAGTTGTTGTGCCATTTTGCATTCTGACAGTGTATGAAAGTACTAGTTCTGCTGTAACCTTTCCAATACTCAAAATGATCAGTCTTTTTAATTTTCACCTTTCTAATAGGTAGTGGGATCTCATTATGGTTTTAATTTGCTTATCTCTAAAAACTAATGGAGTTGAACATCTTTTATGTGCCTACTGCCTTCTGTGTATTTTCTTTAGTGAACTTCTATATTCTTTATCTTTATGTGTGTGTATTGTATAATCTTCTTTTGCACAAGTTCCTTATGAAATATATGTTTTGTGCAATTTTCTTAATTTCTAATTCCTCCTCTCTATTTTTTGAAAGTCTTTGTAAGATTGACATTTTTCCTTAAATTATTGATCAAATTCATCAAAGGAAGCCATCTGAACCTAGAATTTTTGCGAGAAGTGTTTTTTATATGTTACTTTATTTTGTTTATCTTATTCAAACAGCTTTGTTGAGATACATTTTACTTATAAAATCTACTGATTTCAACGGTAAAATTTAGTCATTTCTAGTAACCACTGAATTATACAACCATCAACATATTACTGTATCAGTTTTAGAATATTTTTCTTTCCCTAATAACATCTATCATTCCCATTTCCAGTTAATCCCCATTTCTACCACCTATCCCAGGCATGTAAGGTTTTCCACTGTAAAGGAAATTTAACAAACACAGAGCTTTTAGATTTTTTCTTTCTTTTTGAGTCAATTTTGGTGAGTTACATCTTTCAATTTCCCATGTCACATCATTTTTTGATATAAACATTTTCATGAAATTTTCTTACTTTTTTTTATGAGTCTAGGATCTAGAGTGATGCCTTTTCTATTTACATTGGTCAATTCTTTCTTCTTTCTTTTTTCTTAATCTATCCAGCTTAGAAATATTCAGTTTACTGGTCTTTAAAGAGCGACTTTTGGTATTACTGGTTTTTCTCATTTTGCTCTTTTCTGTTTCACTGATTTATACTCTTTATTCTTTCTTTTTAATTATATCTGATTTATTTTGCTTTTCTATTATCTGATGCAGTTTAGAAGATTGAATTAAATGTATGTTTTCTTTTCTACTATAAGGCTTTAAGCTATAAATCTCTCCCTAAGAACTGCCTTAGCTATGGTAAACAGATTTTGACAGGCTTTTTTGTTATCAATCATTTAAAACTATATTCTAATTTATCTAGACTTTAAAAAGAAATGTGAGTTAAATTTCATGTTGAATATGTGTTGTTTAAATATCATATATTAAAGGATTTTCTAGATATCATTTTGTTACTGATTTTCAAGTTAATGCCACTGTTATGAGAATGAGTTCAATCACTTTAAGTGTATTGAGACTTGTTTATAGAACAATATATGCTCTATCTTGAACAGTGTTCAAATTCATCTTTCTTGTCCTTTGCAGTACATAACTGCTGTTACACACATGCAGTGAATTACAAAATAATGTATTTTTCAGCTCTAGACATTCCACTTATCTTTATATTTTTCATTTCTCTCCTCATTGCATTCATGTTTCCCTCAAATGTTTGAAGATCTTTATGCTAGCTGTTCATAATTATTTCCTGTTGCTGAGTCACAAACCACCACACATTTAGTGGCTTAAAAAAATATTTATTTATCTCACAGTGCTGTGCTGTGCTATGCTTAGTCACTCAGTCATGTCTGACTCTTTGCAACCCCATGGACTGTAGCCCACCAGGCTCCCCTGTCCATGGGGATTCTCCAGGCAAGAATACTGGAGTGGGTCGCCATGTTCTCCTCCAGGGGACCTTCCCAACCCAGGAATCTAACCCAGGTCTCCCACGTTACAGGCAGATTCTTTACCAGCTGAGCTACCAAGGAACCTCAGTACCTCAAAGTAGAGATGGTAATACAATTTTTATTCTTCACTTTGTTTCTGTGGTATATCTCATTGATTGATTTACTTATATTGAATCATCCTTGTATCCTCAGGATAAATCTCATTTGATTAATGTTTCTGATGCCTTTAATGTATTTCTGAATTCGATTTGCTAATATTTTGTTGAGGAAATTTGCATGTATGTTCATTGGTGTTACTGGCCTGTAATTTTCTTTCTTTGTGGTTTCTTTGCCTGGTTCTGGTAGCAGGGTGAAACTAGCCTTAGAGAATTATTTCAGAGTGTTTCTTCTGCAGTTTTTTTTTTGAAATAGTTTGAGAAGGGTTGGCATTAACTCTTCTCTAAATGTTTAAAATAGTTCACCTGGAAAGCTCTCTGGTCTGGGACTTATGTTAGCTGGGAGTGTTTTATTACTTATTTCATGTCATTACTGGTGATTGCTCTGTACATAGTTTCTATTCCTAGTCCAATCTTAAGAGATTGTAACATTTCTAGAAATTTGTCCACTTCTTCTAGAGTGTCCAGTTTATTGGGGTATAATTTTTTGTAGTAATCTCATGATTCTTTATGTTTCTGTAGTGTGAGTTTCAACTTCTCTTTCATTTGTTATTTATTTTGGTCTTCTTTCTTTTTCTTTTTTTCTTAATGATTTTGGCTAAAGATTTGTCTGTTTTATATTTTCAGAGAACCAGGTCTTTGTTCTATTGATCTTTCTATTTTTAGTCTTTATTTCATTTATTTTATTTCTTCTCTGCTTTTTAGTATTTCTTTCCTTTTACTAACTGTGGGTTTTATTCTTCTTTTTCTTGTTCCTCTAGTCATAAGGTTAACAACAGGGAAGTTGGGCTTCCCTGGTGGCTCAGATGGTAAAGTGCATGTCTGCAATGCGGGAGACTCGGGTTTGATCCCTGGGTTGGGAAGATCCCCGGAGAAAGAAACGGCAGCCTACTCCAGTAGTCTTGCCTGGAAAACCCCATGGACAGAGGAGCCCGGTAGGCTACAGTCCATGGGGTCCCTAAGAGTCGGACACAACTGAGTGACTTCACTTTCTTTTCACTTTAATTGTAGGGTTAGGGTGTTCATTTGAGATTTTTCTTGTTTCTACAATAGATTGTATTGCTACAAACTTCTCTCTTATTACTGCTTTTGTTGAATCCCATAGCCTTTGCATCATTGTTTTTCTGTTTTCATTTGATTATGAGATGAACATAAATTGTGATTTTAAGATAATTTAAAAACTCACACGTTATACTAAACCTTCTTAAGTTTTAATCTTACTTCCCACTCAACTGGTCATTTGAAGTCACTGCCATATCAACTTTTATATCATATGCTCAAGGCCTGGATTCATGTTAAGAGGTGACTCTAAGACCACTACACAATCCATGTCATAGAGATTTAAACTTTCTATAGTTCATTCTCACAGGATTCTAAGAATCAGTAGCTATTTATTAATTATCTGCTTATTTTTAAGCAATGGCAACCTAAATTAGCATTCTCAATTTTGAGAGACTCAACTGGAGTGAATCACTAGCTTAAGTGAGGGATGGAATATATTGGTGAACAAATGGACTGTTCAAAGGCAAATACAGCTTCAGGCATTGCCGGATCCAGAGTCTCAGATGACTCATCAGGGCTCCTCTCTTTTCTCTGTATCTTTGATGTTCTTCTTTATGTGGGTGGATTTTATTCTTAGATGAGCTTTATCCACATGATGGAAAAGACAGCTACTGGAAGCCCCCATTTCTATCTTCATAAGTAAGAAGTCAAAAGGAGTAGATCTGCCTTATCTAAGTCTTGGCAAATCTCAGGTCCTTTACCTATCCTCGAACTCTTCAGCACGGGGAGAGAGGACTCAGTTTTGCCAATACTAGACGTCTGCCCACACCTGAGTTTGGATAGGTGAAGTATTAAGCTTGACAGCTTCACCTCAGCTTATAGAGACCTGGAGGAGTTCTTTACCAGAGAAATAGTTCATGAGGTTACTAAAGGAACATAAGGAATATTCCAGCCCCTACCAACTTAGGGAATATACAAAACTAAAGCTCCTTAACAAGATGGAATCGGGAAATAGATGGAGTAAGTGATACAGATGTCTACTACAAGTAAATATGATAGGAAAGTAAAACAGTTAAAATAGAATTTTTTTCTATTTCTCTCTCTCTCTTTCTCTCTCTCTCTCTCCAAGAAAAAAAGGTGACCTTGACCTACTAATGCAATAAAAATGTAAGATTGTATTTTTATAAAAAGCTATGGAAACAAAAAGCTGTGAATGGAGACCTACATGAAGGATGGAAGAATAGAAGAATAGCCAGAGTACTTTAGCAGCAGTAGCAGGAGTAGCCGCACTTAAGAAGGAAAACTTTGTCAACTACAAATTAGATTTAAATAGAGAAGGAATTGAAAATGGAGGCATTATTTTCTATAGAAGATGACGAGCATGGAGAACAACAAAGAAAATAAATAAAAGTGAGATGATTAACAAAATACAATGGTAAGAATGTAAGTTAGGACTGAGTCCTTAACTTTCATTTTTATTAATCTCTCGGTGAAGATAGATAAATGACTACACAAATCCAAGCCTGTGGACACACTTTATAATTATAATCATTGTGCTTAAAACCAGATTCTTCTCTAATGGGATATGACACTAAAACAATGAATGGCCAAGTTTTAATCACTCTTACACAAAGATTTTCCATTTATATAATCTAAAACAAAACAAAACAAATTCTATATCACCTGTTAAGTTCCAGACCCTATGCACTCACTGTGGCTGAAGATACAAAGATTTTGCAAGCTCAGCATCACTTTCCTGTTTCCCTGGAGCAGTCACCCTTACTCTTCTGTTCAGGTCCTGCCCATCCTCAACCAGCTTATGACAATGACGATGGCCCCCGTTATTGGGGCAGCTATAAACACTTGATTCAGGAAGAACCAACTAAAGCCTGCCTTTAGAGGTGATCAAGAGCCATGAAGTTATAGTATTTCAATCTTATGCAATTTTTGTAAAACAAAATTATTTCAAAATCTACTAATTATCCTTTAAGTTCTAGAAAGTACATTCTGTGACTAAGAGGACAACAATTTATCTGCCATCATTTCTGCTCTGCCCACTTTACGTTTCTGTCACTGTGATAGAAAAGCAGTGGGAAATGGCAAAACCAGTTCTGATTCATTCAACACATGAGTGCTTCTTAGGTACAAAACACCATTCTGAACATTGTCCTGGATAAAAAGATAAATAACACCTGGCCCTTACCCTCAAGGATCTTACAACTTGGCAAGGGAAATAAAACACGCACATAGATGACTGCAGTAAAAAGAAGATAATGATTACTGCCAGATGTTTGGGGAGGCTGAGCACAGCAGAGAGAGAGCACAGAATAAGGCAACATTCAATTGTCAGCCAAGAACTATTTGTTGAACAGTTGCAAGATGTGAGCTGGAAATGGAAGAGGAGAATATAGATCTTCACATGGGCAACTGAAAAATCAAGTGTTATTACTTGTAACACAGCTTTTCAAATATATTTTTGGCACAAAGTTCCCAATAAATAGCCTTAAATTAAAAATTCAGTAAGGATACAGCCTTTGTCAAATATAGGTACTGATGCCTAAATACTAGAATCACTGTTTTTATGTTCCTAAGTATGCCTTTCTGTTGCTTTGCTTCTTTCCCCCCTTTCCAAATTAGCTAATTCTACCTTAATAGGATACCTAGTCTACCTGTTCCACCCTTCTTGTTCCTATATAGTAGAATAGGTGAATTACAAGAGGATATTTGACTTCAAACAGCCGAAAGAAAATATTACATAACTGGGAAAAAAAGGCACATGTGGATCCAAGAGGTCACATGTTTTAATCAGGCTCCTATCTCTCTCTTTCCCAGCCCTTCTTCTCTCTTCCTTTGCACCTCTCTGGTATCTCTCATTAGAGGATTCAAATATCTCCCTGTCTATGTAGCAGCTTCTAGCACAGCTACAGGCTTATACCCTCACAGCTCCAGGGTGGCTGGAAGGAGGCGGGGCCATCACAGCATAAGGTGGAACAATATGTGTACTTATGTAGCAGAGTATCACATCTACAAGTGATGGATAATCACATTGTATACAGGGATAGATTCTTGTATTTATTATAGTACTGTTTCCTTGAAAATTGCAGTAAAATGTACAAACTCAAATAGTGTAACATTGTCTAAAAGATATACACAAAGTATTTTTAGGAAAAGGGCACCTTTTTCTTCTAACTCTGGCACAGTGTCTGTTGGACAGGGGTAGCTCTGTGTGGCTATCCTAGCTGTTCCACCAAGAGTCCAAGAATTGGCTATGCATGACTATGGTTGGCCTCTGTTCACATCCTTGAACTTATCACTGTAACCAGAAGATTTTTTGTTTTTCCTCCTCAAACTTCAAATACTGAAACCTGCAGGAGAGGCAATATCTAAAAAGAAATTAATGGACTGGACTGTCCCTAGAAGGAAGATAAATAGGTGATTGAAAGGAAAAAAAATAAGTCCTCTGTATCAGGAAATGTTTGAAACATTGTTTGGGCATAAGAAAACAGGTGTTCCAACACATAAAGGAACAGAGGATATTTGTCTAAAAACACTACCATAGCCAAAGAGGTGTGGCCTATTTTTAACAGAGCATTTAAGAGTTAAAAGATAACTTGTAGAACATTCAATTCAGTTTCCTTATTTTACTGATGGAGAAACTAAAACCAGACACAGGAACAGACACGCCAAGGTAACACAGGTAGCTGATGGAAGATACAGCTACTCATCTTCTGATTCTTTAGGTTTATGTGTTGTGTGTGTGTGTTGTACAAGGACATTTTTCTTTAGAACATTAACATTAAAATGAGAAGATAGTCTTGTTTTTGGTTTTCTCTCCACCCTCGATTCAATGTAAGATGGTTTTGCTGCACTCAACAGTAAGCCACAGCAAGAGTTGAGTTCACCATATGGAGTACACTTTGGTACCACGGACAGAGACATTGCCTTTCCTTAAGTATGACCCAGGCCACTTGTTGCTTTAAGGGGCCAAGTTTGGGCTGGACCTGAAGGAAGGAACCCCTTTGAAAAAACAGCTTCCTAACTGCACTAAAAACTGCTCTGGCATCCTGTTTCTTCCCCCTCCCCCCACATCTTCAGTCGGGGGAAAAAAGAATAGCATACTGGATTGATGGGGAGATTTCTGTCTAACCCTCTTTCTTCCTCCTACTGTCACCTCTTCCTTGCTATTTTCTGTCCGCGAAAACCTGACACCAGCCCAAAAGCATCTTTGGAAGTGGGTAGGAGGGAGCTTTCCACCTGTCAGCGCTAGAGAAGAAGGTGCGCTCTGCAGAGTTCTCAGTTGTTCCATCTCTTGCAATGAGAGGAAGAAAAGGAGTGAATCCGCCACAGATTTGCTGGAGATCAGGGTTAGTTAGTTCGTCCAGCTCCGGCCACAGTAACCCCTGTAGACCAAGGCTGCACTTTCATTCCTAACGTTTCTCGTCGTCTTTCCTTACAGGCTAGCCCAGTGCCTGGCTCCAGAGAAATCTCTGGTTAAAGGTTCTTTACGTCATAAATCAGGTTCCTGTGTGTATGTGTGCTTTTCTTACGCAAAACTGGTACAGACGAATTAGCAGTAGAGACTAGGGTCTCCCTACTCCACTTCATCCTCGACCACAGCATCTTGCAACTACCTTGCGTTCTCCTGGGGCTCACAGCTCCGGCTCCGACCTCAGGGTTGAGAGCAGTCAGCCCCAGACAGCACCGCCCTGGCCCCGGGGCCGATGCCGCCAGTGCCTCGAATGTGTATGTCAGTGCAGGCAGGCTAGCCAGAGGCTTCTACACTGAGACAGGAGCAAGAACTCAGCTTTCGCCTGCGACCAGCAATCCCCAGTTTCCCTGGGGACCGCGAAACTCCCAATTGGAGGCAACTCCCCCCCCCCCCCCACGCTCCAAGCCGCCCACCCATTCCTCCCTTTACCTCCTCACGCAGCCCCTCCCTGCGTGATGATGCAAACCAGTGGGGAGGGCGGGCTCTGAGAAGGGTGGGGAGAGCCGGAGAGCGAGCGAGGGTGGGAGGGAGTGGGAGGAGGAGGAGAGGGAGCCGAACGACCATTTAAAGCGATAGCAATCCGTGCCCTCTCCCTAGTGCTGGGCTGTTGGAGAGCTAGAGCTGCAAGCCGCGGAGCGCGAGCGCGAGCGCGAGCGCGGCGCGCCGGCCGGGGAACCCCAGAGCGCACGGCACCCCAAGCTGGCAGGCGCCGCGGGACCCCCTACCCTCGCCGGCTGCCCCTCCCCGGGCGCCCCCACCGTCCTCGCCAGCAGGAGCCCCTGGGCTTCCCACCAGGAGCTCACCCCAAGGAGCCCGAACCCCGGCGAGCCCGCCACCGTCCCCTCCAGCGCCGCCGCAGCCGCTGAAACAGCATGGTCCAGCTGGGGAAGCTGCTCCGCGTCCTGACTTTGATGAAGTTCCCCTGCTGCGTGCTGGAGGTGCTCCTGTGCACGCTGGCGGCGGCGGCGCGCGGCCAGGAGATGTACGCCCCGCACTCCATCCGGATCGAAGGGGACGTCACCCTCGGGGGGCTGTTCCCGGTGCACGCGAAGGGTCCCAGCGGAGTGCCCTGCGGCGACATCAAGAGGGAGAACGGGATCCACAGGCTGGAAGCGATGCTCTACGCCCTGGACCAGATCAACAGCGATCCCAACCTGCTGCCCAACGTGACGCTGGGCGCGCGGATCCTGGACACTTGTTCCAGGGACACTTACGCGCTCGAACAGTCGCTCACTTTCGTCCAGGCGCTCATCCAGAAGGACACCTCCGACGTGCGCTGCACCAACGGCGAGCCTCCAGTTTTCGTCAAGCCGGAGAAAGTAGTTGGAGTGATTGGGGCTTCGGGGAGTTCGGTCTCCATCATGGTAGCCAACATCCTGAGGCTTTTCCAGGTAGGGGGGCGCTCCCTCTGGGGCAGAGCGCGACATAGCTCCCCGCGCTCTTAATCCTAAAGAAACACTGGCTTGGACTGGAGGGGCGCAGGTTCAGGTCAGCCTTCGCTCATTGCCACCCTGGAGATCCTGCCGAATCCCTCCCACCCCACGCGAGGAGGTACTTTCCCCGCTGGGTTCATTTCCCTTCCATCTCTCCCCTGTCCGCTCTCCACTCCATCCGGCTTGACATCCTGGATTTATGGCCCCATTTACAAGAAGCAATCTGCGAAAAACAAGGCGATGATTTAAATGGGTTTGCATTAGAATGAAATATGGTCCAAAAACAGGCTCGTAAAAGTGCCAGGTTCCTGTGAGAGCCGGTTAAGCGAAACGAATTTGAAAGATGAGAAGACGCCTCGAAACTGGGCATTTCTGAACTCCCAGCTTCCCAGCCCCAGGCCACCCGACAAGACGCAGCTCCCCAGGAAAATGTCGAGAAAAGATTAGGGAGGCACTTCTTAGACCGAGGGCTAGGTCTTCACCTACATCTGAATGTTAATTGCCCATTTCTCCCAGGTTGGATTTCCCGACCTGTAGCCTGTCTTTGAGAAGGCATGGGGCAGAAGACGAGGGGGACGGCCCCCAAGAGGCCACCCACAGACATGACCCCCAGGTGATTAGCTCTAGGCAGTTGTTTGCACCGTCTAAATTGCATTTGCAATCCAGCCACTGGCAGGAGCTGGGCAATCAGCTTTCTACTCTTGCCTTTCGGAGCCCAGGGATGAGCTCATGCTAACTGCGAAACAAAATAGCTTTCTCTGTCTCCTCCCTCCGCCCATCCTTCCCCACGACCTCCCTAACGCAACCCCCCAACCCAATCCTGGGTTTTGAGGACGATTCTCAGAGTCAGGCAAGAAGGCACCTGGAGGGAGGCAGTAGGGTGCGCTGAGCAAGGTGGGGCGGTCCTCCTGCTGGGGTGCAAGAAGGCGACAGCGAAAATGGGAGAAGGCGGATGGGGCAGCTGAGCGATGGGTTGGTTAGTCTACTGCAGTGCTCTCTCTCGTCGCCTGCTCCCGGAGCCTCAGCCCCAGGGCTCGTGCGCTGCACTGGGTATAAATGGATGGCTGTGAATTAAGAAATTGAATTTCAGGGTCCGCGTGACTATGGGTTCCCTTTTCCTTGTTTCTCTGTCTTTCTCACTGTCTTTCTCTCCTCCTGTCTCTTTCTCCGTGCTTTTTTTTTTTCTTCTCTATTTTTAATTCCCCCTTTCAATTTCTGCCTCTCTTCTCCTTCTCTACCTTTATCTCCAAGGTTTGTTGTTGTTGTTGTTCATCTCTATCTGGAAATGATCTTTTTTTTCTAATGCACAGCTCTCTCCCTGCCTGGTAGTACCCAAACTCCCTCAATCCCTTCTCAAGATCTTTTGTCTGACCCTTATGCTCACCCTGTCTAGAAAGTTGGCTCCCTCTCAAGTGCCTTTCCCTAAGGGTGTTGGGTTTCTGGAGGGGACTTCAGGTGAGAGTCCAGCCATCACCCCCGTCTGCTCCCAGGAGTATGAAGTTTGTGTTTGTGCCAGTAAGAGGGGTGCCTGTCCAAGGCTGCAGCCTGGTATGGGCCCTCTGATCCTGTGAGCATCCCTAGTGCCTCCCCAGGATGCCGTCACAAAGATCTCTAGATGTTTGCAAACCCTAAAGTGCTTGGGGAGGAAGCCTTCACTTTGAGTTGATGCGTTCAATAAGAGCCTGGATTGTTGTAAGCAAAACCCAGAAGCAATTCCTTGACCTCTGAGGTTAAGCCAGAGAACCTGAGGAGGCAGTCCTGTAAGGAGGATGAGGCCAGAGGTCGCCTGAAAACCACAGAGGTGACTCACAGAATTTTAACTGGAGCTCTGGGAGTTGAAGGCCCATTTGCTCTTTGACACTTTTTTCTTTTATTAATTATTTTACTGCCTGTTTCTCTCTTCCCTCAGAGCTTGGGCAGTACTGTAGATATGCCTGCCTGTCTAAAACCGAGTGAAATCTTAAAGTCAAGAGAGAGCTTGCAGACTAGGCTGACGGATTGTGTTTGCAGAAAAAGATTCCAGGGGGAGCTGATTCCTTCTCTGGTGTGTGGACCTGAGGCAGTTGCAAGAAAAGAAAACGCTTGCCTTGTGCTTAGTTCCCCCATTCCCTGGGCTGTGCAGGAAAGGAACTGAATGCCAGCTTTAGCAGTGTGGGTTGGGATCAAAACCATTCAGAGAAAACACTGTCATTTTCCTCTAATTTGCAAATTGCAGCTATTCATGTTGGACTAAACAGCTGAGGGAAAAGAACCCCCAGTTTTCACCTGTATTTATTGAGAAGAGGCTGATAGTAGGAGGGATGCACCAACTTGTAGCTTGTGCTGTGAGCTGGGTCTAAGCGTTGGTGTGGCCATCCCAGTTAACCATTGCCCATGTTCAAATATATAGAGATCGATTCCCACAGTCTCTTCCCGTACCTTTTTTTTTCCTTGCATGTGATCTTAGAAACTCCTGGCGTGCAAGTCCAGTCCCCAGTTTCCCAGCCTCTATAAAACTGCAAAATGAATAGAGAAAATAGTGCAACACAGACCCGCTGTTCAAAGGCGCAGTCACTTTGGGGAGAGTGGAAAAGAATGGTAGGTGAGTTTTCTCTGGGATTGCAGGGTTCAGCTCAATTAAGATTGCCCTGTATAAACGAAACTCCTCTAAATGTTTGAATTCTTAGTTCTCCAGAGATTCAAGTTTTCTTTTGCCTGGTCACCATGGGTTGCTGTGGGGAATATGCCAAACCAATCCTTTGAGATAAAAATTTATGGTGAGATAAACTTCTAGACTAGGGGAAGGAATACTTAGTGACTTAAATGGGGGATGCTAAGCACTGAGGGTTGGAGGAAGGAGTAAGAAGATAGTAATAGATGTAACAAATGCTGCAGCTGCCAGCAAAGCTGGAATGAAGTTATTTCATGAAAATGAGGACCAGGGCAAGATTGAGTACTCAGATGTAAATAGTGTCTCTGACTTGGAATCCTCATCTGCCTGCCGGTGGGCCAGAGCTGAGCAAGTGCTCTCTCTCCTCTGCACGCACACTGTGTTGGTTAGTCAGTGACATGTCAGAGCACAGGAATCATACCCAGTGGATCTTTCAAATCCAGGAATTTGAGGCTAATGAAATTAGTGTGTGGCCAGGGCTCTGCCAACTAGAATTAAGTCACTGCAACCGCCCTGCAATGCATTTTCAGCCTGAAAGATACATCAGGGAGGCATTTCTAGAGATTTGTTTCTGAGCCTGTACAAAATAATACTCTCCTAATGCTAAGAAAGATTAAATGTAAATTAATATTGACTATGAGTAACATATTTTAAAAAAAATGATCATAGAGTGGGGGATGGCTTAAAAGTGAAGAGCTTACATAATGTGGTGTCCAGAGAATAAATCTCCCCTGACCACTGTTTCATGGGCTATAAGTAAGATATATTATAGTGGAAAGTAATGGGAACGTTTTTATTCAAGGCTTCTCTGCTATTGACTTGAGAGCAAACACTCTGAGAGTATAAATTACTCTTGCTATGTCCTGACTCTGAATGAACAATATTTCATGTTCAGTGACATGGTCTAAGCTATAGACTTGGAATTGAATGGCATCTGTTTCAGTTGTTTTGTTCTTTCAGGAGCAACTAGATAGTACAAAGTGGTCAACTTGACCCTTGTGGAACCATATTGCAAATACAAACCTGTGGCCCTGATACCATAAATGAAATGCATTTGTAAATTTGTGTTTTCCCTCTGCTCCTTGATGCTTGAGTCTAATCTCAAACTTTGGGGGCAGCATTTTATACCTAAGTACAAGGTTTTCTTGCTTCTTTCTTTCTCTCTCTCTTTCTGCAGCTTATATAATTGATAGAACTGGGCACCTAGGATAATGTGGTGTTACTATAGTGGGAATAAAAAAAAAAAAACTCTAACTTACTCTTTAAAAAAATTCACAGATATAGGTGTCAATGCCATTTGGAAGAGTCTATATAACAATTTCTGTTTCCACATTTACTGTGTTTCAGCAAATTTACCTAACAGATGGTGAGTGGGCAATTTTTAAAGGGGCATTTTTTAAAAGAGCAGAAAGGGAAGGAATAGAGACAGGCACATACTATATCTGAAGATACCTCCACAAGTATTTTATGTATATATATATATATCTATATATGTATATATAGATATATACACACACACACATATACATATATATATATGTGTGTGTATATATATATATGTATATATATATATACACTTATACAATTTTAAAGTATTTGGATATTTTTTTTCTTCAAGAATTACTGAGATAATGGATTACTTCAATTTCACAAACATTTAGGATTTAGCAAATTATAAATGCTCTCTTTGTTATATATAGAAGTTGTATCATGAATTTAAAAGACCATAGTCAATTACACAAAGTGTACTCTAGTCTCAGTCCTGCCATTAAGAAGGTGTGTTACCTTAGGTCATTCAGTTTTTCTAGGCCTCATTTTTCTCATTTGATATTTCTTATTTTTTTTAAAGGTACTGAGGTTTCTAATCTCTGTGTCACAGTTTAGCTTGGAGAAAATGTGTTCTTGTCCAAGCTCCATGATGTCGTATTTCCACCTCCAACTTTGAACTTTGAGTGAGTTTGGGGCAACTTTTTAATGATCTTTTCACACAGCTATTTTAGTTGATATTGGTCTAGCCGATTTCACCACTCAAACTTTTTCTTGTGTTCTCCTACCAGTGTGTGCCTTAGTAATATGTATCAAGGTTGTTACAGGAAAAATTGCCTCCTGGGTCAGCTTCCTACATGGTCATATGACACAGGGCAGGGAGTGGGGACTGTGGATTTTACAGAAGCAGATACCGTTTTCATTATCCACGTCCTCTCCCCTTTCATCTTGCAAAAACAGCAGGCTTTTCTTGGAGAACTGCCAGATAATGACATCCTGCCTCCTCGCTGGCCCCAGGGATGAGTCACAGCAGGTGATCGGTCCATGTGTGGGCATCTAAGTCTCTCGGACTCCTCCTTGAGACTTCTCTAAAAGAAGGATGGGAAAAAAAGTCTTTTCTCTGTGGAATTTCTAAGCTAAGGAGACAAGTCTCTGGGACTCCCAGTGATCATCCAGCATAAGAAGAGACTTTCTGTAACATAAAGTATTGCAGAGGTAAGCAGGGCTGAGTGATGGAGAGAAAGCTGGAATTCTGTTGATACTCTGGAACCTCCCAAATTCAACTTTGTCTGAATATTTGGCAGTACCCCTGAATTTCCAGTACTTGTCCCTTGAGTTTGTTCTTGTTTGTTTCTGTTTTCAAATTGCCTTTGATGATTTTGAGTTTGTTTTCAGCCATGTTCAACTGAAACCATTATAGCTAAAAGAGCTAATTTCAGGTTTGCTCACTGGCATTCCTTAGATAAAAAAATAATAACTGATATTTTGTTTCAGGAAAATCCTTATAGCCCAGGTTTGAGATATTTGAAACTTTGCATCCTCCCCCACTCTCTCCAACATTAATTGTTTTACCTTTAAGCATTTATGGAGAAGGAAATGGCAACCCACTCCAGTACCCTTGCCTGGAAAATCCCATGAACGAAGGAGCCTGGTAGGCTACAGTCCATGGTGTTGCAAAGAGTCGGACACAACTGAGCGACTTCACTTTTAAGCATTTGTGATCATGTATTTCCCATCCTGATGCAGTTGAGAAAGAGAGCAAATACTTCTGATGTAAACTGCAGCCTACAGCCCTCCTATTTGGAAGCTTTAGAACAATAGTTGATTCTTAATCATTTAAGCAGATCTTTTGTTGATGTCTTCGGAGCACAGAAGCATTTTCATGGCATAATGGAGTACAAAGTACATTAAGCCTGCTCTACTTCTCACCTTCTTTTAACTTATATAGGCAAAAAATAACAGTCTCAAACACATTTTCGCAACAACTACAATACGCATGTGATTATGTTTAGAAGATATTTATGCAACATGCAGTTAGACTAATAAATTAATGAATCTTTTTCCAATTGGCACAGCAAATATATATGTTCAATGCACTTAATTAAAAAGAAGACAATAAGCTATTTTTGCAGGTTAAATAATTACCTGAGAAGAGTATTGTGCCTGCACACTTAATATTATAGTGTTTCATGCTTGACAAGTAATTTTCTTTCATTTATATTTACTGCTAAATGTTTCTTGGATCAAGTTATTAAGTTATAAAGTCAAAAGTAAAATGATATGAAATTACAATGATAAAGGAAACATATCTCACTTTATGAGAAGTTCTAATTTCTTTTCAATATTACTAGCAGTGACCACAGTACTCATTGGAGTTCTTACTGTGAGCCACTGTGCCATGTACATTTAGTTCTGACAGTAGTTATACAAAGGATATAGTCACACTGTAAGTCTGAAGAAAGTGATTCTCATAACCCAAAGTCACACAGCTAGTAAGTGGCAAAGTCTAGATTCATCTTAGATTTGGCTGACAGTGCATTGGTTGTTAGTCACTGTGCGTACTGCTAAACTGTTGCACCAATAAAGAAGTGCTTAAAATAATCATAGATTTGCCTACCCTGAAACTGTAGTGATTTAAAGATATCAGAGTTGCTAATTGCTTAACCAAATCTACCTCCAGAAATAAATAACATTTTATTTCATTTCTATAGCAAGAGTAATTCTGTGCGCCCATAGAAACTTGAGCACACAAATCTTCATCTCCAAAGAAAATATGCTTGTTTTCTATTATTCAACAGGTAGCCCTGTGCAGAGGCAATAAATATATATGGTAGACTTTTCATTCAAATAAATGAGAACAGATGTTTCTTCTTGTCCTGATTCAGTGCCCATTCATTATGGATTATGATAGTTCTTCCTAAACTTTATTTCATTCACTCCACTCTTTCTATAAACCTCAAGTGAGGGAATCCATCATTCAGATATATGTGCAATGCGAGAGGACTGTATTAATACAATTGCTGGAAGTCAGGTTGATAGAGCACAGGAAGTATATCCTAATAAATGCAACATTAATGTTTGTGTGGGCCGTGGAGTGAAGGGTAGGAGAATTTTCAGTTTAATTGATTATTTTGTCTCTTGCTATGAAAGTGCTGCACCTTAATAGTCTTATAATTGGCCATTTACAGAGTCTTCCATCTCTGGGTTTTGTGCTTTCTTTACTCTGAGGCTGTCGATTCCTTTTATCATTCTGGATGGAAGATAGCAATGGAGCCACTTCAAAGGGCTCAGCCTGCCTTTTTGTGTTATTGTTCGGTTGAAACTATTTCTATTTGTTAAAGCGCTGTTTAAACATTTTTATCATGTTTTATCCTTGACTGTGTTCTAAAGGTATTAGCACAGGCAGACATAATGGGGGATGTTTTCCAGGAGAAAACAAGCTTTCATCGAAGGAATTATCAGAATTTTCATGTAGAGATTAAGAATCAAATTCTAGAGTTAGATAGACCTGAATTTAAATTCATACTCATGACTCATTACCAGCCTCATCTTAATCAAACAGATACCACATCTCTCTTTAATTTCCTTATCTTTGAAATGGGGACAAGAGAAGTGTGCCTGATGGAGTTACACATAAAGCATGTCTGAAAGAATAATAATACAGATTGCACAAGATACGCATGGAAATAGTTTAACATAGAGTTGAGCATGTGATTAGTGTTTAATACATTTAAGTGCTACTGTTTTATTATTATTATTATGCTGTCATTAAATATCATTGTTACTTAAATGTCATTATTGCTACGTCTACTGTAAAATTACCATAATAATCCATGATGAATTCCACTCTTCTGTTTCCTTTGTTTATTTTTTTTGTGTGTGTGTGTTTCCTTTGTTTAAATCAATATCTATCTATCTATCTATCTGTATATGCATATATATATATATATAGAGAGAGAGAGAGAGAGAGAGAACATTTTATCAGTACTATTCAGTGGGCTGAGAATTTCCATGGTGCTGGTTAAAAGTTATCATTCATTGCATGGACTTGGTGTACTTAGCAGAGAGACTAACAGATTTGAAGTCAGCCATTCCCAAGTGTGGATTCCATGGTGACCCTTTTCTAGCAGTAGAACTGTGAGGAAATCACTTAAACTTTTTGAGCTTTACTACTTGCTAGTTGCCTCATCTATATAATTTTCAGAAATGCTTACTAAGCATCTTCCTTGTGCACTGTTCTACATGCTTGGACGTATCAATGAATAAATTAGACAAGAGCCTTTATGCGTTCTCTGTCTCTCTCTCTCCCCACCTTTCTTTTCTTGTGCTCTTGTTGATAACAGATGGATGTTATAAATAAATTCTATGCTTTGTCACAAGTTGATGGGTTCTATGGGATGAAAAAAGAATTTGGAGCCACTGAAGAGCCTTGGTTGGGAGTGCTAGAGGGGTGTACAGGTGGGTTCTATTTTTAAATAGGGTAGTCAGGCTGGATTTTATAAGTTGACATTTGAGCCAAGACTTGAAGTGAGGGAGTTGTCAGAATGGATTAGGGGGGGACCACTCCCTGGAAGCGGGAACAGCCGGTGCCCAAACTCTGAGGCATAAATATGCCTGGCAGGTTGGAGGAATATCAAGGAAGCTGCCCCAGCTGACTTAGTCAGTGGGGAGGAAGGGGCAGCAGGAGGACTCGAGGTCAGATCAACAAACTGGGTAAGTCCTGGGAGACCATCACATGCATTTTGTCTTTTACTCTAAATGTAGGCAGCCAGAGGCAGGATTTTAGCAAAGGTGTGACATGATCTGTGTCTTGTTTGACAAGCATAACTCTATCTGTGGTCTTGAGGATGAGGGAGAGACTGGAATCAAGGAGCCTCTCAGGAGGCGATTATAGCCTCCATGAGGTCCATGTGCCAGGATGTTGATGGCCAGTGTTCTCAGAAGTGGTGCATCAGAAAGATTGTGACAGCATTTCCTGGTAGATTAAAGTGAGAATGGAGAAAAAGGGGTCAAGGGTGAAATCAAGATTTAATGCCTGCACAACTAGAAAGATGTGGTTACTATCACATAAAATGGAAAAAGTTTAGGGTAGAGCATATGTTTAGGGGATTAAAGGTTTTGGAGGTATAGGACGATATTTTTCTTGACATCCAAGTAGAGATGCTGAATACAGAGTCGGATACACAAGTCTACAGTTCTGATGAAAGATCTAAGCTAGGAATACATTTTACTAAAATGGAGATATTAAGAATAATTACATGGAAGTGCTATTTTAAAGATAAAATGAAGTAATGTAGTTAACACTGTCTTCTCAACACTTTTAACAGCTCTTAGCTAAAATAACAATCTGAAATGAAATGAAATACCTACAGGTTTTTTTGTTTGCTTTTGCAGTAAAACTGAATACAATGTTGTCACTGTTATTTTATTAGCAATAATATTTGTGATACAGTTGTTTTAGTTAAGATACCATGCCTACAGACATTTGGAATAAACCTTTCAGTCTCCAAATTTTCACAGTACTTAAAACTGTGTCTTGTAACATTTAAGTTAGTTGTGATAGAGTACCTCTTTAAATAGAAGTAATTGTGAACTATCTAGATCAATGCAGTCTTATATACCTTTATGTATAATTATTATTTTATGATTCATCAAACTCACTTAAAATTTGTGTCACTGATAAACGAGAATTTAAGCATTTACTCATATGTTTCAAGGGAAAATTGTACTTGTCATTTCCATTTGGGTACCTGCTTTGAACAAATTTGCCAGACATTTCACATTTTCCCTTCACTGTGCAATTGAAAACGTGAGAGGGGAATACTATCTTACTGGTTTTGAGTTCCCCTTGTTGTTGTTGTTCAGTTGCCCAGTCACGTCTGACTCTTTGCGACCCCGTGGACTGCAGCACGCCAAGCCTCTCTGAGTTCCCCTTAGATATCTTCAAATCCTTAGACAGACTTTGTGGCTTAACCAAAATTCTCTTCTGTATTCATTCCACTAGCAGCTATTGGTCTAGGCATGTACTTATACTAAAAAATGCATGACCACATTGTCTCTACACATCTATAATTTTATGTTAACACTATCATTATGTAAGCTATATTTTAATTGTAATTATAACAAATTTTACATCAACACATCCATTTCTAGTGTTCATCTAGTGTTCAAGGAGAGAGCAGCATGTAGTAAATTTTATCAAAATATACCATCTGAAGAATAGAACAGAGAGTAATTGTCTAATTCTGTATTCACTATAATTAAGTTCAGTGGAGTTGGCATAATAGAATTAAGATGAAAAAAAATAGACATTGAGGTACCATGGCTCCCTTTCTTAACACACCCTTTTCATATCAGAGAGCAGCAATGTAGTAGCTTTTTGTACAGAAATGGAGACAGGAAGAGGCCAGAGGATGAATGACAGGCACAAGTAGGGTTGAAATATGAAGAGCGATATGGAAATGAAATTTCACTTTTGGCTTTGGTGAGTGGGGAAGATGTATCAGCATTTGTGCCTACTTTGATCACATTTTCTGGAACAGTTAAGCCCAGCATCAACCATACTGTCCCACCTTTCTCATAAGTAGGAACATACTGTTACTAGAATCTTTGCTTCCTGTTTCTTGATGATTGGTTGAGAAGATTATCACAGGAACTGCATCTTGTGAGCAAGTATGTTGTTTTGAAAAGATTCAAACTCGCTGAAGAGCGGTAACTCCAACTTTCCTCACTCTTGATCTTGGACTGTTTAAGTCTAGAGTGTAGCAGTAGGTTATGGGGGAGTATTATTGGAATTTTTGGTTATGCATAGTGGTTATAGCATGATGGTTAGGAATGTAGATGTTAGTTCAGATCCTGACTTTCCACTTACTAACCATATGAGCTTGGGAAATTTACCTGATTGCCTAAACCTCAGTATCACCATCTATAAAATGATGGTAATAACATTCCATCCTTATAGGATGGTTTCAAGTTTAGAATGAGGTTACCTATGCCAAGCACTTAATACAATGCCTAGAGCACACTAAAGTTGTTATTATTATTATTATCAATGTTATTATTATTATCACAATGCCAGGTACTATTTTTCCTATACCCTTATTCTGTTATCTTCTGTCCCCCTTCATTTCTTTCTTGTTTCTGTATGAAGGTAGGCTTGTCACAGAGCATTTTCTTTCACTGATTCTGACCCCTAGTCATCAAGGGGACTGAACCTCGACCCTGCATTCATTGCCGTTCATTGAAACAATCCCTGTTTTGAGAAGTTGAATGTTGAAGCCAAGTGAGGTCAAAGAGAGAGAAATATTCAGGACATCTTAACTCAGGGGCTAAGGGAAATATTCAGGACTCAGATGGAGAGTCAGGCAAAGGGCAGCATGCTTAATTTCCTACTGTAGTGATTAAGAGCAAGTCAGACAGGCTGGGTTTAAACTCACTTCCATTAAGCTGGCGATGGGACCTTAGGTGCTTTTGTAAGTCCTGTAAGCCTGAGCTGAAATCCGAAAGAGAGCAGTGACATTATCAGGGCCTATCATATAGCCTTGTTGTAGTAAGTGAAAAATCCTTTTTAAAGAGTTCAGCACACTGTTTGGCATCTAGTAAGAACTTAGTAAGTTGTAACTTCATTGACTACTGCCACTCCTAATATTGTTAAGCAGCTGAGCAAATCTCAGGCCTATTCTTTTCTTAAATTGCACATAAACATTTGGACAACCAGCTAATGTTTATCAAGTGTTGCTTTTATAGAAACCGCCATGAATCCAAAGATGCTTTTAACACTCTCCCAGTCAGAGCATGTTTTGGAGGTGGAATCAACACAGCACTACCTCCATCATCACTGCCGTTCCTTCACTGCACTCACTTATTGAGTGCTTTCTGTGTGCCGGGCACCACATTTAGCCCTCCATATACACTATATCATGTTGTTCTCACCTCAGAAGACATTATCATCATCCCCAATTTTCAGATAAAGACACTGAGGAGTTGGAAATGTAAGAAACTTGACCCACAGCAAGAGATGGAGGCCGGGAATTCAAATCTCTTTCTCTCTGACTTCAAGAACCCTTAAATATTAGTATACTATTAATACTACATCTTGTTAAGAAAATCTGCTTCCCTCCACTCTGGTTAGTGTAGAAACAATTCTCAATCCCCATATTCTTCTATTGCCCATGCCGCTGTGACCTCAGAACTAGTAGGGAGACGTGACCTCTTCAAAGACAAACGCAACCTAGTCTCTTCTGCCTTTCCAGAATGAACTAAGCAATATTTTCTTTCCTTCTTAAGAATCCCACATGTTCCTTTTGGTACTTAACCTTGGCCTTTTTAAATTCTGATGTTCTGTACATGACTCATCCACTCTACTTAATGCTAGTTTATCGAGGTCAGTATAGGGTCTTACTCATCCTGCTGTCCAATCATACCCCTGTAACATCTCACTCTGTGCTTTTCTTCTTATAGGACATCTACAGATATTTGTTTGAGTTTTGTTGAATTGTTCTCATCAATACTACATTAAAAGTTATATAGAAAATACTTTCCTGTCAGGAAAGCCATCTAAATAAGTTTCTAGATGGTTACTTTTTATAGGATTATTATAGAGGTTATGGATCTTCAGGTAATATCTTTTAGATTAAGTTCTTCATATCACCTTATTTTTTATAGAATGATACATTTCAATTTTCTCTATCAAACCTATGTGGCTTCACTGGCTTATAACTTACCTTTTTGGTTACATCTTGTTGACATTTCTACTTACAATGATATTTGAGCCTGGTATTGATGGGGTTGAGTGGGAAAGTACATCTTAAGGCCATGAATTGGTTTTGTAGAGAATTAACATAAAGAACTAACATTTTGTCATATTCTGCAGAACTCATGAATTTTTAAAAAAAATCTAAAATTCCATTCATTCAAGAAGTATAAAACCAATTTCAAAATGTTTATCCTAATTTGTTCACCTCCTCCTTCTTAGTTTTAGTGAACTGAATGGAAGAAAGTCATTATGACCACTGAGGCCACAAGGAAATGAGTCAGTCCCTGAGTATTATTTTCATCTCTCCCCTATGCATGTGGTCTAAGGTCTTGAATGGTTACTAGGTGAAAATTACCTAGCTGACCATTGCTAATGGGTTGTGTCATTTAATCCCCTGGTAGTCATTCAATGAAAGTATGTATTATTATGGTATCTTATAGAGCACATGCATGGAGCCTAGACCCAGAAATAGTTATTTGCTCATTAAAATATGGAATTTGGACTTTGGTCTCTGACTTCTAAAGCACTTGTAGTGATTTTTACCACTAAGTTAAAGTTGTAACACTCTATGAGAGTAGATAGCTTCTAAAATTTCCTCACCTCTAAGTTTTAGAATTAAATTTTCATCTGATTTACAGTCTTAACAGTTAAGATGAGTAGGGAGGAATGCCAGCTTGTTGAATGGAATTTTCCTTAAATAAGCCTATTTTATGACACCAATTCACTCATTCATTCCCTCAGTGTATATTGGATATTCTCTCTGTGCAAAGCCATTTTAGGCATCACAGTGCCCCTTCTATAGACTCTCCCACAGCTTCAGAGAAGCCTTGGACTGTTTTGCCATGTACAGAAGAGGGCTTGGTGATGGAAGCCTGGTTTGTCCTCCACTGATTAAACTAAGACATATTCACATTAGTTCACAGGCCTCTTGATCCCACAGTGTAACAGTACAAATGAACCTTATCATTTTGCCTGCAATTAATGATATGAAGGCTTTGGATCTGAATATAGAAAATGGATGCAGTTGTGGGCTTGTTGGTTCTACATGTATATGGGTATCATATGTTATCAGCCTGCAGCTACCTGCCAGCCACCGCTACTCCTTTTCACAAACCAAACAAATACATTCTTATCTCTTCTATGGATAAGCTCTTGACAATATATTTAACAGTATATATATATATATATAGTTATATATTGTTACTAGAGCCTCTCCCAATAAATATATCATTGGTTAACCAATGGTTTCTCAAATATGCTAATTAAACAACCTTTAAAGTAGACTGACATACCACTGCCTACAGTAGACAGTGGTATTCTTTAGAAATCATGGGGAAAAATGTTACCAGGTATACATTTCTTAATTTATGATTGTCCATATGTATATGAGCAATTGTTATATATGTGTATATACTTGTTCATATATATGAATGATTTAAAATTGAAGATATATTTAAATTTAAAATTTGAGGATATATTTATATGTGCTTCTGTTAGCAAGTAGTAAGTGAAATTATTAGCAAATTCATACAGCAGGGAAATAACCAATCAGATTTAATTCAATAGCTTGCTTTTTTTTTGGTAAATTTATGGTTGTTGTTATTATATATATAATACATTTGCTGAAGAAAATATTTCTACTGCTTTTACACAAAATTAAAATCATTTAATATGGATACATTGTGTCTCAAATGTCTTAGTACAGTTTTGATATTTAATATCATCAGAAGTAATAGAATTAGAAACATGCCCCCCAAACCATGTAAAGGTATAATTGCCTTCATTTCCCTTATATTTTTGAGACTTCTGAAAAATAAATGTTTAATTGTATTACTTATTTCTATCTAAGGATAGCAACTAGGAAAACAAATTTTCTTTTAAAAAAAGTCAATATTAAAATATGTTTTTCAAGAGGTTCAAAACTTAGGAAGTGGTAAAGAAATTCAAAATTTTAATCTTTACAATGTTGCTTTTTTATGAATCTATAGTACTTCTTCTGAAGGAATCAATCTTTTTAACATTTAATTTATTTTTATTGATGTATAATGTGTCAATTACTGATATAAAGTGATTCAGTTATACATACATATATATATATATATACATTCTTTTTCATATCATTTTCTATTATGTTTTATCATAGGATATTGAATAGAGTTAGTTCCCTGTGCTATACAGTAAGACCTTGTTGTTTATCCATCCTATATATAATAGTTTGAATAAGCTAATCCCAAACTCCCAATCCATCCTTCCCCCATGACCTTCCCCCTTGGCAACCAACAGTCTGCTCTCTATATCCCTGATTCTGTTTCACAGAGAGGTTAATTTGTGTTATATTTTAGATTCCACATATAAGTAATATCATGTGGTATTTATCTTTCTCTTTCTGATTTACTTCACTTAGTATGATAATCTCTCATTGCATCTTTGTTCCTACAAATGGGATTATTTCATTCTTTTTTATGGCTGAGTAGTATTCTGTTGTATATATGTATCACATGTTCTTTATCCATTCATCTGTCAGTAGACATTTAGGTTGTTTCCATATCTTGGCTATTGTGAATAGTGCTGCTATGAGCATAGGAGCAGGTTATCTTTTCAGATAGACTTTTTTCTGGGTACATGCCCAGGGGTAAGATTGCTGATTCATATGGCAACTCTAATTTTAGTTTTATGAGGAATCTCCATACTATTTTCCACAATGGCTGCACCAACTTACCATTCCACCAACAGTGTAGGAGGGTTTCCATTTCTCCACACCCTCTCCAGCATTTGTTATTTGTAGACTTCTTAATGATGGCCATTCGACTGCTGTAAGGTGGTACCTCATTGTAGTTTAGATTTGCATTTCTCTTATAATTAGTGATGCTGAGCATGTTTTCATCTGTATTCCTCTTATAGAGAAGAAATGTCTCTTTAGGTCTGCTCATTTTTTGATTGGGTGTTGTTTTTATGTTGTCAAGATGTATGAGCTATTTGTGTATTTTGAAAATTAAGCCTTGTCAGTTGCATTATTTGCAAATATTTTCTCCCATTGTGTAGGTTGTCTTTTAGTTTTGTTTGCAGTTTTCTTTGCTGTGCAAAAACTGGTAAGCTTGATTATGTCCCTTTTTTTTGTTTGTTTGTTTGTTTTTGTTTTTATTTCTATTGCCCTGGGAGACTGACCCAAGAAAACATTGGTACAATTTATGTCAGAGAATGTTTTGCCTATGTTCTCTTCAATGAGTTTTATGATTTCATGTCTTATGTTAAGTCTTTAAGCCATTTTGAGTTTATTTTCGTTCATGGTAAAAGCGTGTGTTCTAACTTCATTGATTTACATATAGTTGTCCAACTTTTTCAACACCACTTGCTGAAGAGACCATCTTTTCCCATTGTATATTCTTACCTCCTTTGTCAAAGATTAATTGTCTGTGAGTGTGTGAGTTCATTTCTGGTTTATTTATGTCTATTTTTGTGCTAATGCTACACTGTTTTGATTACTGTAGCTTTGTAGTATTGTCTGAAGTCTGGGATGGTGATGCCTTCTGCCTTGTTCTTTTTCTTCAGGATTACTTTGGCAATGATAGACCTTTTATGGTTCCATATTACTCTTAAGATTATGTATTCTAGTTCTGTGAAAATGTCATGGGTGATTTGATAGGGATACATTATATCTGTAGATTACTTTGGGTAGTATGGCCATTTTAACAATATTAATTCTTCCAATCCAAGAGCATGGGATGTCTTTCCATTTCTTTGAATCATTTTCAATTTCCTTTATTAATGTTTTATAGTTTTCAGCATATAAATCTTTCACCTCCTTGGTATTTTATTTCTGGGGTTGTGATTTTAAAAAGTATTGTTTCTTCACATTTGCATCCCTTTTCTAATATTTCATTGTTGATGCAAAGAAATGCAACCTATTTTTGTATGTTAATCTTATATCCTTTTACCTTGCTGAAATCAATCATCAGTTCTAGTACTTTTTGTGTGGTGTCTTTAGGGCTTTTCTATATATTGTACCATATCATCTGCATATAATGACAATTTTCCCTCTTCCTGAAGGAATTCATCTTGAAGTTCTACTAAGACTTTTGGGATATCTGTTTAATGAGCCACTACTCTGTGCCTGAAATTGCTCTATACACTAGAGATTCTAGAATTAGCATAATAAAAACAATAATGCAGATAACAAAAAGCATTCACAAACCTTTCTTGCAAGGAAGTAAAGTCACCAGGGGCAGGGGGGAAAACAAGTGAGTCACGCATTCAAAATGGTAGCAATTATCAGACATTAATGTGCTAAAGAATCATAACAGGCATGCTAACCAGGGCAATTACAAGACCCCTTCTCCAACTGATCAGGTGTAAAGTCCCGTAACTCTCCTTTTGGTGAATGCATTCGGGAGAGTCTCAGACAGATGTTCTCAGTTGTCATCAACCTTCAGTGTGTATCAAATTCACCTGAGAGTGTTATCACAACACAGATTGCTGAGATCCAGTGCCAGAGTTCTAACTAGTTTCCAGATGGGGCTGATATTATTGGCCCGGGGGCACATGTTGAGAATCACCTTTCGAAACTCCGCAGGATGGGATGGTATGTGTCGTAAATGAGACAGGCACAGAGAACCATAGGAGAGCAGAGGGGCTTTGCTTCAAATTAGCCAAAGGTAAAATCAGTAGCTAGAATTGGTAGACCCAAGAAAAGTTATCAGAATTTTGCCTGCATTTGCTCATTTAATCCTTTCACTAAGGCACATAGTTACTACTTAGTGTTCCTGTTTATAAGAGAATCCAGAGGCGGCGATTACTTTGCCTGAGTCCTAAACTGGTAAGTAACAGGTTAAGAATTCAAGTCTAGGAAGTCTGATTCCAGAGCCCATACCCTTAACTGTTCTGCATGTAGAGAGGGGTAAAAGGTTGTCACTGAAGGCTTCCTGAGACACTGGTCTCTGAGTGTAGATAGAAGGATGAGTGGACATAAAAACTATTATTTGTGTGTGTGTGCACATATGTGTGACAGCAGTGGGGGGAGGAAGTATCAGGGCTTCCAGAAGAACCAGCCCTCCCCACACATCTGCTCTAAGCAAGTCTACTTACCAGGAGTCTGGAACAGGAGTATGACTGTGGGGTACTGAGAAGGGTTCTAGAAACCCGAGGTTAGAATTCCCTATCAGTTAGTAACTAACAGAAAGTGGATGAATGACTTGTCTTACTTTCTACGTGTAGCTGGAAGTTTGAATACAGTCCCTATAGTGTTTGTCCAGCTGCTGAGAAATGTCACCAGGGGACTGAGTTGCTTAGATATTCCAGCTCCCACATCTCTAGCACGTCCCTGTGGTCCACATAGTTTCAAAGGGACTCCAGAATCTCTAAGAGTGTTCCCACCATTCGAACAGGAAGAAACAAAAGTGAAAAAGAAATTAAGTAATAATAAAAAAAAAGGCAGTGTCTAAATCAGGGAGCAAATTATTTGCCACAGATGATCAGCAGACTTCCTATTAGAGATTTCTCAGCTAGGGCTTTAACTGGCCACTGAAGCCTTAAGGGTAATGGGGTCTCCTAAACCAGGACTCTGATACTGAGGAATAAGAGAAGAGTGGCATTGATTAGCAGTGTCTGCACAGATTTCCTTCCTCAAACAATTATCCCCAAACTATTTTTTCAGATATCTTACTTTAAAGAATGGAGAGGAAACATTACTTATCTGTAAATAGCCTCTTAGAAGGGGTACAGTTATATAATAATACAACCCCCTGGAGAGCTCCTTTCTTCTAAAATCTCTTTGAAAACTGCTCAAGGTAAAGGACATTTCTATCTTAATTTAGTAACTCGGAGTTGATTATCTTGGATTAACAGCCTGTTTCTGAAGATGTCCTGTCAGGATTTAGAAAATTCTAGAAGTGGACAGAGAAGTTTTATGGTACACGTACAAGTGATATGCATCCCTTTGAAATAAAATCTATTTAGGGACAAAAAGGCATTTCATGTCTTTGCTATATGTTTTCACAAAATTTCCTTTCCTGTGCCATCCATTTCTCCCATCTGAATTCGTTATTACTAAACATTCTTCAG
The DNA here is from genome assembly GCF_054371585.1 of Giraffa tippelskirchi. Taxonomy (NCBI): domain Eukaryota; kingdom Metazoa; phylum Chordata; class Mammalia; order Artiodactyla; family Giraffidae; genus Giraffa; species Giraffa tippelskirchi. The sequence goes on along the minus strand of NC_137283.1, from coordinate 18,789,294 downwards.
CATGTTGACTCTCACTCTCTCTTTTGTCAGAAGTGTTCTCTGGGTCCTCACCCTTCTTCTCATCTCATATTTGGACTCAGCCATCTGAAACTAAAGCAACTGGTCTGCTATGACTTCTCCATCTCTTGAAGAACCAGTCTTTGTGGGGAAAAAAAAAATTTACTAACTAAAAAGGTGAAATACATGCAATCTTTCTGAGAATTAAACAACTAAGAGAAACGTATAAGCACTGGAAGAAACTTATTTTATTTTATAGATATTTTACAGGCAAATGAGGTTTAAAGAAAAAATGCCTTAGTTAAACTAAGTAATAAACCTTAAACCTCAGTGGAGCAACACATCAAAAGTTCATGTCTTACTCACTCAGAAGTTCAACATGGACTTCAGCAGTCTGAGGGTCAGTTTTCTGCTCAGTGTTTCCAGGGACCCACCACCTTCGTCATGTAGCTCTGCATTTGTCCTAAAAGGGAAAGCAGACAGGCAGCTGCAAGCTACACTTATCAACTCATTACCCTTCAGACATAAACTCTGCATGTCACCTCTGGTCACATTCTTCAGAACAAAACCACATACCCAGATGCAAGTGAACATGGAGAATATTGTTCCTGGCTTGGTCCTAGTGATGCCTTGCCAATCTAGAGGCGCTAACCAAAATGTAGTCAACAGCTAGTTGTTTCTACCACAATGGGTGATTAGTCTAAGACTGGATTAAGTATGTGTGTGGTATATATATACATATAATACATGCAAACATATATGTATGCATGAGTATATGTACATGTATATATATATATACACAGCTGCATTAGTATGAGCTGACACTTGAGGCTTCTGCCTTGTAAAGGGAATACAAACTGCCTCTCTTTCCTAGTTCACAATGACTACTACTATTTCCTTTCATCCTGCTAGTTCATCCTCACCTTTCAGTATCACATGAAAATTGTGAAAGTAATTATTTCAAAGTTTTCAATGCTTTTAATAATAGAATACTCAAACCCTGACAATGTTTTATTATGTGAAACTTTTGCCAACCTAAAATTATTAATTTATGTAAAGTAATTTAGATTGATATGAAGAAAAAATGAGCTGATATATATATATATATATTTTACACAAATGCCTGGAGCCAAGGTGCAAAATAAATTGAATATTGGAGGAATTTAAATCCTCTTGGTGTAAATTTAAATATTTTTAATTGTAAAAATAATATAAACTCATTAAATAAACCCCAAAATTGAAAGATTTAAAGAAAAGAAAAGTAAAAGTAAACTCAATCCCATTTCTGATAAATCATCTCTGTAACATTTTTGAGAGTATCTTTTCAGAATTTTGGTGACAAGTGTGCATGTAAACACAATTCAAGCATAAACTATCTTTAATTATTATGTCAAACTACAAAAGGAGAAAAGGAAAGATATTCCCATCTGAATGCAGAGTTCCAAAGAATAGCAAGGAGAGAGAAGAAAGCCTTCCTCAGCGATCAGTGCAAAGAAATAGAGGAAAACAACAGATTGGGAAAGACTAGAGATCTCTTCAAGAAAATTAGAGATACCAAAGGAACATTTCATGCAAAGATAGGCTCGATAAAGGACAGAAATGGTATGGACCTAACAGAAGCAGAAGATATTAAGAAGAGGTGGCAAGAATACACAGAAGAACTGTACAAAAAAGATCTTCACGACCCAGAAAATCACGATGGTGTGATCACTCACCTAGAGCCAGACATCCTGGAAGGTGAAGTCAAGTGGGCCTTAGAAAGCATCACTACAAACAAAGCTAGTGGAGGTGATGGAATTCCAGTTGAGCTATTTCAAATCCTCAAAGATGATGCTGTGAAAGTGCTGCACTCGATATGCCAGCAAATTTGGAAAACTCAGCAGTGGCCACAGGAGTGGAAGAGGTCAGTCTTCGTTCCAATCCCAAAGAAAGGCAATGCCAAAGAATGCTCAAACTACCGCACAATTGCACTCATCTCACATGCTAGTAAAGTAATGCTCAAAATTCTCCAAGCCAGGCTTCAGCAATATGTGAATTGTGAACTTCCAGATGTTCAAGCTGGTTTTAGAAAAGGGAGAGGAACCAGAGATCAAATTGCCAACATCTGCTGGATCATCGAAAAAGCAAGAGAGTTCCAGAAAAGCATCTATTTCTGTTTTATTGACTATGCCAAAGCCTTTGACTGTGTGGATCACAATAAACTGTGGACAATTCTGAAAGAGATGGGAATACCAGACCATCTGACCTGTCTCTTGAGAAACCTGTATGCAGGTCAGGAAGCAACAGTTAGAACTGGACATGGAACAACAGACTGGTTCCAAATAGGAAAAGGAGTACGTCAAGGCTGTATATTGTCACCCTGCTTATTTAACTTCTATGCAGAGTACATCATGAGAAACGCTGGGCTGGAAGTAACACAAGCTGGAATCAAGATTGCCAGGAGAAATATCAATAACCTCAGATATGCAGATGACACCACCCTTATGGCAGAAAGTGAAGAAGAACTAAAGAGCCTCTTGATGAAAGAGAAAGAGGAGAGTGAAAAAGTTGGCTTAAAGCTCAACGTTCAGAAAACTAAGATCATGGCATCTGGTCCCATCACTTCATGGGAAATAGATGGGGAAACAGTGGAAACAGTGTCAGACTTTATGTTTTTGGGCTCCAGAATCACTGCTGATGGTGACTGCAGCCATGAAATTAAAAGACACTTACTCCTTGGAAGGAAGGTTATGGCCAACCTAGATAGCATATTTAAAAGCAGAGACATTACTTTGCCAACAAAAGTACGTCTAGTCAAGGCTATGGTTTTTCCAGTGGTCATGTATGGATGTGAGAGTTGGACTGTGAAGAAAGCTGAGCGCCGCAGAGTTGATGCTTTTGAACTGTGGTGTTGGAGAAGACTCTTGAGAGTTTCTTGGACTGCAAGGAGATCCAATCAATCCATCCTAAAGGAGATCAGTCCTGGGTCTTTATTGGAAGGTCTGATGTTGACGCTGAAGCTCCAATACTTTGGCCACCTCATGCGAAGAGTTGACTCATTGGGAAAGACCCTAATGCTGGGTAGGATTGGGGGCGGGAGGAGAAGGGGACGACAGAGGATGAGATGGTTGGATGGCATCACCGACTCGATGGACATGGGTTTGGGTAGACTCCGGGAGTTGGTGATGGACAGAGAGGCCTTGCGTGCTGCAATTCATGGGGTCGCAAAGAGTTGGACACGACTGAGCGACTGAACTGAACTGAACTAACTGTCTCTAAATAACATATTTTTATTTAGTAATATATTATACTCCTGATTCCATATCACCTAATAGAAATCTGCATCATATTTTTAATGGTTGAGCAGCATTCTATTATTTATTCCACCAGTCCTTACTTCTCAAAATTTAGCTTATTCATGTTTTGCTTTGCTAAATAATGAGAGAAGTATCTTTGTTCATTTGTCTTTGAGCATTTGTTTATTTATTCCTTTAGAATGGACTTCTAGAACTTTAATGGCTGCTTGCCATTTCTGGTGTACACCAAAGTATTGTCTTCCAGAATGGTTACCTTGCCTTTTGTTTCCACTAGCAGTTTAACATCTGGTAAGGTTTCTTACACTCATCAGTACCAGTAGTATCAATACCAATACCAGTATCAATACTATTATCAATTTTTTTTTAAAAAAAATGTCATTTTAGTGAGTAAAATATGACACCTGAATTATTTTATTATATTTCCTTGACTAATAGTAGCAAGATTGGATATATTTTTATATCTTTATTGGCTGTTAAGACTTTTATCCATTTTTCATTATTGATTTATAACAATCTTTTACATATCAGTGTGTTTATTTTGTTGTAAATGCAGTTTTTTTTACTTTAATTTACTAACTTTTATTTTGTGTGTGTTGAACTTTAACATTTTCAAGTCTGTTCAAAAACCCTTTGATGAAAACAACAAATGTGCAAAATCAGTCATTCTCTTGCATTTTGTAATCAATTTATTTCCTTCTGGGCAGTATGGAAACGTCAGTCCTTATTTCACCTTATAATTGGAAAGAATCTATCCCCTTGGAAGGGACGATAGTCTCCATGATGCAGTAATGGAAGATTTTATATGGTAGGTGGGGTCTGCAGAAGAAAAGGCCCTAAATGACTCTCCTCTGGTGGTTGCCTTATTTATAAAAAAATGGCATTTGAGGTTGTGTGACCACCATCAGATAAACAAAATTAATTTTCAGCATGAAATACTAATATCAGCAAGAAAAGGCCAGGATAGGCTGACAGCAGGAAGTGAGGGTTTATGGGAGTGGGGCACTGCCTCTGTTTCCTCAAAAACAACTAGAAATTTAAACTCTGGGGCTCCTACTTGACCCAGTCAGCCTGTCTAGTATGTGTTTCCAGGGAGGATGAGTAGACTCTGAAGTCCAGGAATTCATCCTTGGTCCCCTCCGGCAATGAGCAGAGGTGATCTATCCATGCTCTGGAGACTTGGATATCCCCACATAGTCTTCAAAGTCATGGTGAGACAAAATGCCAATACCGATGATCCTGATAACAGTATCAATGAGGTGACGTTGAGTCCTTTAAATGACCCAGCAAATGTCTGCACTGCGCCATCCATTAGTAAATGGGCAAAGCCACTTGACAGATCTATCTGGTACAATGAATGAATCTGACACTCATATTTTGAAAAACTGAAATTGTATCCATTTGTCAAGAACAGTGGCTACTTGTGCTGCTTTATTCCCCCAGGTGGAACTAGATGACATTGCAGGCTGTAAGGTATTGCTGCATTTTACCCCTGGAGCTGTTAAAAACTGAAGAAGCTGCATCATCAGTGGTTAGCTCCTTGTCACCAAGAATAGTAAAGTAGATTTGTATTATTAACAGTTAAAGAGACTATAAGGTCTACAGTTATTGTATTCATAGGGCATCCAGTTATTCTAAAGAAATCCTAACATTATATTAGGACAGTTTTGAATATTTTTATTTGATTAGCTATAATCTTCTAATTATAATATCCCTTACCATTTTAACCATTGAAACTTGGCCTCATTTTCTTGTAGACTAGCTATATGACCTTCGGCAAGCCAGTAACCTTTATATGAAATAGAAAATAATATTACATGCTTTGAAGGACTGCAGAAATTTGATCACCAATGTTTATCACGTGCCTAGTATGTAGCCTAGCCCATAATAACTACTTGGTTAATTGAAGATGTTGTTAGCTTCATTTTTAATTTTATTTCCAAGCATTATTCTTTATTTTTGGAACTCTAAAATTTATTCTGAGAGTGGAGGCCTTAGGCAACTCAGAAAGTTGTCTAGACTCCTCCAGTATTCTCCATATATCCCTTACTTCTATCCCTGAATCATTTATATTAATGGAATAAATGATCTTTGGCATGATAATTCCAGGGTGATGAGAAGCTAGGTGGAGGTTCAGTAGACACAGGGAAATATAGATTTCCATGCCCAGTGCAAATGTGGGAAAGGTGTTATTCCTGCATTATTGAGGAAATAAAGGACAACCAACTGAAAAGTAAAAGAGAATCCAACTCTGGACTGGGAGGTAAGAGATTTCATTTCCTACTGTGTTTATCCTACAGATGCCCACAGGGACTTTTATGTTCTCTAGCAAGAATTTACACCTTATACCATTGTAGTTAGAAGCAACGTATTCCACATAATTAGTATCTAGTAAAGGCTGGAGTTAAAATAAATACCATTTATTTGTTTTTCTTGTGTTAAGCATCTTATAGTTTCAACATATTGAGGGATACAATATTGTAGTGATTAAGAGTATAGTATTTTGAACTAGATAATTCTGGGTTGGTATTTAACCTTTATTACCTCTTTTTTTTCCCTTTTTTACCGAGGTATAATTGACAAAACTGTAAGAGATTCAAAGTATTTATCATGATGATTTGATATATGCAGTGCAAAAGGATCCTTCCCATCGTGTTAGTTAATACATCTGGTACCTCATCTTTTTTTTTTTTTTTTTTGGTGAGAACTCAGTTTCCACTTCTATGCAAATTTCACTTATACAGTGCAGTAGTACTGACTGCAGTCACTACATTATACAGTAGATCCTCAGACTGTATTCATCCTACAGCTGAAAGCTGGTATACTTTTACCAATCTTTCCCTATTTTCCCCACCTCCCAGCCCCTGGCAACCACTTTTCTACTCTCTGTTTCTATGAGTTTTACTTTTTTCCTTTTAGATTCCTCATATAATTATCATTCAGGATTTATCTTTGTCTGGCTTATTTCGTTAGCACAGTGGCCTCCAGTTTCATCTCATTTCAGTTGCTCAGTCGTGTCCGACTCTTTGCGACCCCACGGACCGCAGCATGCCAGGCCTCTTGTCCATCACCAACTCCCAGAGCCTACCCAAACTCATGTCCATTGAGTCAGTGATGCCATCCAACCATCTCATCCTCTGTCGTCCCCTTCTCCTCCTGCCCTCAATCTTTTGCAGCATCAGGGTCTTTTCAAATGAGTCAGTTCTTCACATCAGGTGGCCAAAATATTGGAGTTTCAGCTTCAGCATCAGTCCTTCCAATGAATATTCAGGGCTGATTTCCTTTAGGATGGACAGGTTGGATCTCCTTGCAGTCCAAGGGACTCTCAAGAGTCTTCTCCAACACCACAGTTCAAAAGCATCAAATCTTTGGTGCTCAGCTTTCTTCACAGTCCAACTCTCACATCCATACATGACTACTGGAAAAACCATAGCCTTGACTACACGGACCTTTGTTGGCAAAGTAATGTCTCTGCTTTTTAATATGCTGTCTAGGTTGGTCATAACTTTCCTTTCAAGGAGTAAGCCTCTTTTAATTTCATGGCTGCAATCACCATCTGCAGTGATTTTGGAGCCAAAAGCACTTCAGTTTCATCTATATTGTCACAAATAACAGGAACTCCTTCATTATTTAAGGCTTAATAATATTGCATTACCTCTTAACTGAGTGACTTTTAGCACATTGTTTATACTTTCTAAGTCTCAGGTTTGTTTTTCCTGTTAAAAAAAATATACTGGCAGGTTATTTTCTCTCACATGGAATGTGTGCTGAATCAGCAAAATATTGGTTGAGATCATAATTGTTACACTTAGCATGACATTAACATTCATTAATACTCTTACTGTTAATTTTTATGATAAATTATATAATAAGTAACAGTAATAGCAATACTACTAATAGCTTTAGAAAATGCTTAGGATGTGCCAGGTATTTTTCATGGACTGCATTCCTTCCTTTGTACCACAAGTTACATGTGTATATCATCTTCCACATTTTTTCCTTTAGAGAAAATTGAAGCTCAGCAAGATTCAGTAGTTTTCTCAAGACATGAACTCAGGTCTGAATTACTTCAAATATAGGTTCTTAACAATTCCATGTCTTTAACGCCACATCTGCATTTGTTTGTGGTTGTTTTTAACTTTCCAAGCATCTGATCTAAAATTCCTTTCTCTATTTGGGGAATTTTCCACTTTGTGACTCTTGGTGAGAAACAGAGCTTTCTTCCTGTTATACAAGCTGAAAATGTCAGATGCACTGTTTATTCTCACGCTAAGGCTCACTTAAAGATGGAAAATAGTCAGGTGACCTCAGGTTGACCAGTTGTATCCCTGTCCTGGATTTTGAATTAGAAATACATGGTGTGAAGAATCAAAGACAACAGTGTTGGGTCACCCCTTTGTATCATGTTCCTCTCGGGTAAGCAAGACTAGTTGGGAGTTACGATATCACTCTGGCCTGATCCTATAATTGCAGTAGCCTAGCCTTGGCTTCCTGTTATTTAGTCTGCTTCTAGTTACTAAGACTTAACCAGTGAACTTCCAAAAGTTTCCTTTTCTGATCTAGTTAGTCATATCTGGTTCTTGATGCTTAGTAATAAGACCCTTCCTGATACACAGTGGTGACCTACTTATCAGGGCAGATACATAACATCGCCTTGGCAGGAACAGAGGGCAAGGAAGTTCTTTGTACATCTGAACAAGAAGCAGAAGACCTAAGAAGGAAGAATTGAAGCCAATTCTGCTTCTGTTATAATTTTACCTGCAGCTGCCTCTGTTTCACAGACCACATGCTAAGAACCACATCCCTTCACCTATTGTAGATAAGTAAAGTAGACCAGGGCCTTCCAACCCAGAGGCCTGCAGAGCTGTACAGTCGACAGTCCAGGATGTGAAAGACTTCACTCATTGTCTTTGTTACTTGACACGTTGTTCCTCTCTTTGGAAAGGGGCTTTTCTTTTGGGTGACAAGAATATGCTAAACAAAGATTTAAGTGGATACAGGTGAAAGATGCCAAAATTAGCTACAGAATAAAAGGCATAAGGACATATATTTCCTGTTATTTGATGGTGTTAAGATCCAACATAGAATATGAGTCCTTAGGAAAGTTGTGTATGGCCCAGGGCATGTTGAACTTCCGTGTGGCAGTATGTTCCTGATCAGTCATGATGATGATGGTGGTGGTGGCAGCATCAATAGTGTCTTCTGGGCCAAAGGCCCATTATCCTAATGACGTGATGAGGTTAACCTAATGAGGTTATCCCCATAATAACCTCATGAAGTAGGAAATACTATTCCAGTAACTTCAGGTTTAAAAAAAAAAAGGAATTCACCCACAGTTGGGTGGTAGAAGAAACAGAACTGGACAATTCAGCTCTTCCTGAAATTCCCAGACGGTGATCTTAGAAGTTGTATTGCCTGATGCAGAGCCATTTACATGCGGGCTCAGTCACTAAGGCATGTCCGACTCTTGTGATCCCATGACCTGTAGCCCGCCAGGCTCCTCTGTCCTTGGGATTTCCCAGGCAAGAATACTGAAGTGGTTTGCCATATCCTTCTTCAGGGGATCTTCCTGACCCAGGGATAGAACCTGTGTGTCCTGCTTGACAGGCAGATTCTTTACCGTTGGATCACCTGGGAAGCTGCAGAGCCAAGTAAATGTTGCCAAAGCAATGAAATATGTATCACTGCATACATGTATCTGACCACTTCTAATTCAGAAGCTCTGGAGTTAAGGGCTGAGTAGTTGAGTGTGATTGTCCTTATAGATAGTAGTGTAACTTAAGAGAAGTTGTTTAAAAGTATATTTTCACGTTACACTATGCTGTCTTACCCGTGATAGGTTAGCTATTAAGTAACCAACACAAATGCCAACCCCTTCTCTAATCTCATTCATCTCTTGTATAATATTTGACCTAATGGACTCAGTTTTCTTTGCTGTTTCCCACAAATACAAGTTAAACATCCAAACATGCTTACCATTTGTGAATATAGTCCCTTAATTATTTAGGAACTGAGTAAGAGTGAGGGAGAAAAAAGACACAAATATGAAATACTTGTCATCATTTTTATATATCCTTTGTGTTGTTAATCCCGTGTAGTATTTCCTAACATTCACTGTTTGTGATTTCTGTGGTATAGCAGTATATTCACACAGAATTTTTGCATATGACCTATTATTTATACTCTATTTTAAGAACACTAGTAATTATAGACTATTGACAAACTCATCAGACCCTACATATTCCTTTCAAAATCAAGAAAATAAGGCAGAAGGTAAGGTGTAAAGTGGAAAATCTGTGTATCTTTTCATTGGTGGAATAAGGAGCTATCTTAATATGACTCTTTTAGCTTTTCCTTTAAATTGTGCTTTTTTCCCCCCCTCCATGCGACTTCCATTAGGTAAATAGTAGTCTTAGGGCAAATCTAAGAAGCAGAAACTTCTACCACAACTTCTTTTCAGTTATGTTAAGATCAAACATATCTTTTTTCCTCAATAATGAAAAAAAATTCTTTATGAAAAGTTCACCCTGAAAATCTTTCCACTTACAGATATAACTTCCCACTGAATTCTGAGAAATGTCACTAGTAAAGAGAGGCGTTGAGTCTCATTTCTCTTTGCTTTCCTGCCTTTCCTTTTGCTATTGACATTACAATGTACAGTAAATTCAAATAGTAAGCAGCCTAGGACATTAATATGATGTTTGATCTGAATCTCCAAAGATGAGGATGCTATTAAAGTCACAGGAGGGAAAAAATCTAGAAAGCAAATTTCATGTCTAACTAATAACATAGCGTTTCTTAAGTAATGTCATATTATGGCAGAGAAGCAATATATACATCTATTTTTTTTTTCCTGTCTTAAAACTGCTCAGGAGGGGGGAGCAATGAACGAAATACATTGTTTTAGGTTCAAATAGTAGGTTTTTGTAGCCATCTTTCTTAACAAGTTTTCAGAAACAAATGTAATTCACTTACTCTCACCACTAAATATGCAGTTGTGTAGATTTATGTGAAAAAATTATTATCAAATATATATATATTTTAAATGATTTGTATAATGTGTCTATTCATATTTGTGCTTGCCGTTTGTGAGTATATTCTCACAAGTATAACAGAGGCCAGTGTTCTTTGCTTTGTACACTGCTTTGGTTGTGTAACATGCAGCAACATAGTGATCTGTGTAAGACTCTCATTACTCTAGAGGGTTCTTTTTAACAGGAGTGAAGAAGGAAGACCTCTCTTCTTGTGTTTCCACCCTAGGCTCGTGAGCCAGAGAGGGTGCCAACATCACTGACCTGACCTTGTTTCAGATATCTATCAGATTAATATCTACTCGAGTCATTCTAGTGAAAGGTAACTAGAGGTCCAAAAGACTCCCTGTATCTAGAAGTCCAAAAGATACCCTGTAACTTTTGTATACTTTATACACTTGGTACAACAAAAATGTCACTGGAAGGGTCCCTTTTCCTAAAAATTACAGTATGTTTTTCCGGTGCATGGCAGGATAGCAGTAAAACTGGGATTAAGGTGGAGAATAGTCTTAAAATTCTAGTCCTGGAACAGCACCTCACACACAACAGGTTTTCAATAATCTTAGCCATCATATTCACAAATAATGACCCTCAGTTTAACTGTTTTCTTGTGCCAAAATACATTGCCATATTACTTTTTTTTTTTTGCTTCATCTTTACAACATGGGGTCTATTATTATCTCCATGTTACAGATTAGTATAGTGAGGCTCAGAAATACTAAATCACTCAGGCAAGGTCACACAGCTTGTAGGAGATAAATTTGCACCCTTTGTGTTGGATCCTACAAACCAGGCCATCATTTAAGTCCTTCAAAATATACCTCAGAACATTTGAGTGAATTAATGAATAAATTCTCATAGGGTAACCAGATCATTATAATAGGTTCAGTTAAGTGAAGGAATGGCATAATATTTGGATAGTTAATACATTAATTTACTTCCATTGAACTTTCTAAATGATGCTTAGCTGATAGTTTTGTGGTTATAAACACTGAATAAAAACAAAAATATTTTGGTGTGTGGAATAAGATCTCACACTGAGTAAAATGCGTATTTATTCCTAGACCTATATGGTGTGAGAAACAGATGACAGTGAGATGCCATCTAGAAGTACTCCTGTGCAGTTCATGTCACCCCAGCCAATACTTTTAAAATGTTCAGAGTATATAATATATGCAGCCATAAAGCATATTTCTAATCAATGCAAATAATATTTTTTCTTATGCTAAACCCAGAGTTAAATTATAACACTCAGCATAAGATTAATGGGCCATTTTTTCGTCATCACTTTGCTAAATTACTTAGTTTGGAAACCATTCAGAAGGTTGTGAATTGGAGCTGAGCAGTAGAACGAGATTTTGCCTTTGATGATGAAATGATTTCCACCCCTGACCCCTACTTCTACCTTCTTGGGAAAGACAGCAACATTTCTTCTAGAAAAAGTCACAGGTTTATAAGCTAGTTCATATAATACATTTGGAGGAATATTATATCTTTTAAGCAGAGGCTATCTCGGCATGTAAAATATTTTTTACCTAACATTTAATGAAATTAACACTGAGTTTGAGGTTAGGTCTTTTGCCATTTGACCTCTGGTTCACTTTTGTGAATATATTTTTTCTTGAGACAGTGTAAAACCAATATATTGTCCATAATGCAGTCTGTCTAGCTAATGTACACTATCTGAAGCATGAGACCCGGCTCTTTATCTACACCTGTATCAGTGTAGCTCTGATGCTTAGTGTCTAGATTTTAGGAGATGCCCAGTAAGCATGTGTACTGAATAAGGTGTGTCTGTGGTGAGCAAATATTGGCTTCCCATTTTAGGGTTCATCCCAGGTGGCTCAATGGCAAAGAATCCGCCTGCCAATGCAGGAGATGCGGTTTCGATCCCTGGATTGGGAAGATACCCTTGAGGAGGAAATAGGAAACCAGTCCAATATTCTTCCCTGAGAAATTTCATGAACAGAGGAGCCTGGCAGTCTCTAGTCCATGGGGTCTCAAAGATTCAGACCCCACTGAGCACGCACACTATCCCATATATATTCTGTATGCATTGGATAACCGAATCTTACTGTTATTTTTCAGTTCCCTTTGCAAGTTTCGTGAAAGGGTATTTCCTGTACTTAGAATGTCCATTTCCTCCTGTCTTCCTGGAGAACAACTCTTCTTTCTTCAATACTTAGTCCCATGATTGACTCTTTAAGACTGAATTTATTACCTTCCTACAAAGAGAAAGAGGTTTGTCCAGCATGTCAGCAGCATCTAAGAATTTGTTAGAAATTGAAAGTCTTCTGCCCTGCTCCAGACCTACAGAATTGGAGCCTCTGGGGTGCGGCCCAGGAGCTGTTTCAGCCAGCTCTCCTGGTGATGCTGATGCATGCTCAGGTTTGAGAACCACTGCTCAGACCTAGAACTTAAGGTTTAGACTTTGGACAGATCTGAGTCCTAAACTCCACTAAGACCCCGGAGTGACCATGAGCAAGTTACTTCTGGTAACTTTTCATCATCTGTGCTGCTTGCTTAGCTAATAGCAATTTGATTTAGTAGAATGATGCACATATTACACTCACGGGAGTGACCAAAACATACCATGTGTTCTGTAAATTCTAGCTGCTACCATTAGCATCAATGAGAGCTTACTGACACAACCTTCAAGACGTTCTTCTAATAAGTGGAATAACATGGTTTGTAAAATTAACAGTTTGGAAGTGCATATTGTGAAGTTCATCAGACAGGCTCTCAGCAGGAAATAAGAGGTACATCAGTAAGAATAAATTGAGCTGAATGTAGAGAATCAAGAGATAGTGTAGTGCCCTGGGTCCAGTAAAACTGTGGCTATTTTATAGGAGGGGAAAGAGAAAGGAGGCCTTGCCTCCCCAAAGGTGCCGTGATGCCTCACAGAGAAGCTCTGTATGTTAGTTGATGGGGTGCAGCCAACTCCCAGCAGTTTGGCAAGAATTCATACCCTGACTTCACTCCCCTCCTTCATTCTCTACAGTCTCTTATTGGAACTATTCATTGGTGAGCCCCAACAGAAGCCAGAACAAGGACACGTAATAAGACAGGTCATGCGTGCCATCCAGAGCATGGAGTTGGATGGCGAAAGATTCTGGAAGGGCAAATAGGCTATATTCCCCACATGTGGTTGGTGAGCTGTAAAATCACTGGCCATTCTAACCTCATTGCCATTGCAGGAGCATGGAGGAACAAGTGGTTAGTTCTGACTTGGCAGATCCAGGAGACTTGAGGGCAAAACTGGTATTTGAGTGGGCTTCAAAGGTGGATTTGAATTTTCATGGAGAGTATGAAGTAAGCATTGGTGAAGAGTCAAGGAAAATGGAGAAATTCATTGCAAATGGCAAAAAGACACAAAAAGTGAAGTAAATGGAAGAAGTATCATATACTCTAGATAATGGGTAGAGGACAGTTGGAAGTTAAGATGAAGTTAGTCCTTGAATAACATTAAACCTTCCTCCTTTAACTTCAATCCCCACCTTCTACTCCCTTTGTTAAGACTGAAAAATTAAAAGTAAATTTGACTGGGTTGGTGACACTGGCAGTATAAAAAAAGAGAGAGAAGAGTAAGAGTAAAAAAAAATTGTAATATCTTGATGAAGCTGGGTAAACAATGGGTTGTGTTATCACATCAAAGCATGGGCAAGCGATTGTGACAAATACAGGCTCATTTCTTGACTTAGCTGCTGCCGCTGCTAAGTTGCTTCAGTCGTGTCTGACTCTGTGCGACCCCATGGACGGCAGCCCACCAGTCTCCTCTGTCCCTGGGATTCTCCAGGCAAGAATACTGGAGTGGGTTGCCATTTCCTTCTCCCCATTTCTTGACTACATGATTTCAGTTTAAAGTACTTAAACTCTGTAGGCTGCAGTCTCCCAATCTGTGAAATGAGGTAAAGTGTGGTTTCCTCTGAGGTGGCTCTGAGGATCTAATGAGAAATGCAAATAAGAGTTGCATTACTGATTACTGAGTCCAGTGATCAGTTTGTAATACATATAAACTAATGTGATGATGATAAGGAGACACATACTTGCTACCATTTATTGAATACTTATTATGAGTCCAGTACTGTGCTGGTTCATTACTATCTCTTCTCACTTACCTTTCTTTTCTCTTATGTACCTTTCTATGGGGAAGAGATGGCTGATGGCTCAGTTGTGAGGGAAATGTCAGAGGGAAAATGTGCCAGGACCTTAATCCTTAATGAATCTGGCAGTCTTAAACAAGGCATGTCTCTATTAAAATGTGTAAAATGTCTGAAAGTATCCCACTGAACATATTTTGATAAAGTATTAATGAATAGGCATGGAGAACTTGGAGTTTTTGGAGGGTATGTGGTAACATTAGTATTGGTATGATATCTTTTGAAAGTTCTATGGTCTCTAGAAGTCAAAAAGAAGACCAGGAAAGGGGCAAAACTCTCTCTGAAAGCTATTGGGGAAGTCTAGCCAGGAAGACTCCAAAAGGGAGAATCAGTAAGAGGCCAGGCCACTCATAGGCCTTCAAAGAATGAGTCCATGAGTAATATTTACAAGGATTAGATGCCAGAATAAAGGAGAACTCTGGCTTCATAGGGCTTCCCTGGTGGCTCAGTGGTAAAGAATCCATCTGCAATGTAGGAGACCCAGTTTCAATCCCTCAGTTGGGAAGATCCCCTGGAGGAGGGCACGGCAACCCAATCCAGTATTCTTGCCTGGCGAATCCCATGGACAGAGGAGCAAGGTGAGCTATAGTCCATGGGCTCACAAAGAGGTGGACATGACTGAGCTATTTAGCAACACTCACACTTTAGACTTAGCATGCTGCCTTTATAAATGATAATTTATTTTATAGAAACAAGCTAATGATAAAAATAATGAAAATCTGATGGATTTTTGAGAGTTTCATTAACCAAACTGGTACAAAAGTACGTAACACCTAGATGTTCATAGTTTTAATCAGTTCACCTTGGAGTTAAGGAAAGAGATAACCTGTAGTGGTAAGGGTCTTTTATGCAAGGTCACAAAGATTTTTAGTACTGTATTTGGTTTATAAACCCATTTTCATAAGTATTTCAGAAGTCAAATGTTTGCCTGTCAGAAATAGCATGGACTTACTTTCAGGAAAAGTTCCTAAGAACAAAATTTTTTGAGCAATGAAGAATACTGAGGTAACAGTTCATATAAGAATCCATAAACAGAGGTAAAGAGTAAAGCAATTATTGGTTAAGAGTCTGCATAAATTCCCCTGGAAGGGAGATACAGTCAAAGATAGCAGTTTTAAAACAGTGAGTCACCAAAAGTAAAAGTTTAAATTACAAGCAGTTCGGGGGGCCTTCAAGAGAGATTTTATAGATTGAACAACAGCAGCAGCAAGGATACAATATAAGGTTTCATGTAGGCTGCAGCCTGAAAAGAAAGCATTGCAGAAAAGCAGCAGCATCCTAAATTTATATTTCTGTGTATTTGAACTGTTTGGAGACACTAAAGGTGTTTTAAAAGCAAGTGATTTAATTCAACCAGCTGATGAACAATATGAGATATTTTTGCATTTACGTTAGTTTATGATCATAAATACCACTTTAACAATGAACAAAGTCCATAATCCTGACACTCCTAAAAAGACTGGAAAGATAACCTTTACCTTGAGAAGGCAGGATGAAGAAGACAGCATAGAAATTTAGGGAGACAGCAGTTTTAGAAAAATTATATCAACATTTATTAGCTGGTACAGTTTGATAAAGTGATGATGAAAAGTAGACTATTGATTTCTAAAAGGTAATGTGTTGGCTGAAAGAGAAGAGAATCTTGTTGGGACCTAAAGTGTTGTTTTAAGGATATATTTCAATGTCATTTTGAAAAACAAACACATTTCTCATAACAATGCAGTGAGGTTAATGGAATAAGGCAAATGAAAGCTTTTTGACCCAAAGGCATTCCATCAGGGCAAGGTATACATTATTATTTAACACACCATGGCCCAGGCTTATGAATGCCAGCACGGTGACAATTTTTACATGATCTAGTGGAACATTCACAGTAGTTCTGGGCTTAACACTAAGCAAAGATAATTCTGTTTGTATCTTCCTGATTGTTTACTCTACAAAATGGGATAATTCCTCCTCTCCTAAACGGGAAAAAAGTAAAGTTTATTCTCCAGGTTGAGGTTTTCTAACACTTAAAGTCTAAAATGAAGGATTTGAAATATAGTGTATTTGCATCTATTTTTATTTGGAAATTATCTAAGGTAGTTTATTTGATTAAATAAGAATTGCCTGACAGATGCCAAAATAAACAATCAACAAACACGTTTTCTTTAAAAAAAAAAAGTCATATATTATATAACTAGATCCACCGAAGAGTTAAATTATAGATAGTCATACAGTTTAACTATTTGAAGATAATTTTTCTTCTTACCACTGAAATAGTAAGCAGTTAGTAGTACAGTTTGGGGAAAACGAAGATTTGGGCTTTTGTTTGTTTTATTTTAACTTGTGATATTTATGAGATCTTTTGTGAAGACTTTGGTAATAATGTAAAATTAATGGATTTTTAACTTTGTATTGTCTCATGTTTTTGTAAGTCTCAATTTTTTTTCCTCTGGCTTTAATCTATACTATCTCCATTTATTTTTTCATTTAGAAATACTTAATTTTTCTCAGCCTTGCAATCTCACTGTAGTCCTCTTAATTTTCCACCTGTTGGACACTCTCTTGGACATCTACCTTTTTATCTAGTTAGTACATTTCTAGTTTTTACATACTTGATAAGAACTTCTTCATCTTATGAATTTTTTATATTTTCTCTTTGGAGACAAGATTTATGGGGACTTCCTCGGGCTTAAACGAGACAGAAAAATGAATTTGCATATGACATGCTGAAGGCTTTGTTACAAAGTGAGTTAACATTATATATGTATGTATGAAATAACCTATATACTTCAACCAGAGCACCTAGCTGTTAATCTCCAGATATCTGTCATAACATACTTCCAATACATGGTATTGCCTCCTATTATTACATGTCCAGGGGAAATTGTTTTATGTTCTAGCAGAAGACATTAGCTTTTTGCACAATTTTTTTTTTTTAATGACAACCATCCAAAAACCAAGCTGATGTCTTCTATCTGAAGACAGAAAAGGACAGTTTTTAGGCAGGTCTAGTATCTATTTGTAACTTTCAGCCCCCCAAAACTGTATATACCTGCAGTTTACAGAGGAAAAAAATTAAGTTGCTGAAAACCCAAATTCAATTAGAACTAAAATCCAGGTTAAACCCATAACTAAAATTTTATTCCCCTGAATACTTGGGGAATCTTTTTCAAATTATAGGTTACCGCTCCATTGTCCATTTTAGCAGCTGCAAAATATTTGTTGGTATTTCAGTGCTACTAACAAGAATATAAAAATGTATTATGTCTAAAAGCAGAACGTGATTGCCAAGCCAGATCTACATATTATTTGAGAGTTTGGAGATCCACCCAAGTGGCATCTATTGCTACTGACCTTCAGTTAGATTGCTCAAGAATTGTTATGATGTAGTAACATGCATCTTATGTACTCTCAAGTTTATTGAAGACACATACAAGCATGCACATACACACACATATATACCAGCAGACACTTAAATTCTAGAGCTTAGAATTTTAGGAGTCAGAACTTTTTATTTGCTTCTGGATTAAGATGGACCCAGTATTTCCTCAACATGCTAATTAGAAATTGTATAAACAAATCAAAAGTGGCTTCTTAAATTTCTGTTTTTGAAGAAACTGATGTTAAGTATTGTCCCCAGAGAGTTCTCCTGTGACTTTTCCAATTGATTTTTCTCCTTTTGTGGCATAAGCAGTTGGGTTTTTTTGTTTCTTTGTTTATATTTCATTGTAAAAAAAATCTATCTTAAAAGCTGATTTCTCACTGCTTCTTTAGCATGGTTGACATGGGAACAATGATGATATTTTATCAGTCTTATATTTAGGTTGAAAGGTTATATGTTTCTACTACCTACTGCAATAATGCTAAGTATTTTTGCAATACTTATAAATCTTACAATATTATTTTTAGTTGTTTTTAAGGCATTTGTAAAAAACATACCATTGCTTCAGTACATGTTACTTTATCATCAATGTGTATAATCACTCTATTTTCCAGTATTTTAACATTTCTTCTGGTCCTGACATTCTTCTGCCAGATTTATTTCCTTTCTCCCTCCCTTTATAACACCATTTGGGCCATTTAATATGTAATTTCCCAATTCATCTTTCATAGTTATTTTAAACATATGTATATATTTGAAAAACTGAATTGTTTTGTATTTTCTAATTTTTACAAAAGTAGTATTGACTACAAATCACATCCTATTGTTCATTTCTTTCTACACAAAATTATCATTTTAAAATTTATCCGTGTCACTCCATATAAGTTATTGCTCTGGCCACTGTCTAATGTTTCACCGTATGTCAATACCAAGTTTTGGTTATCCTTCCCTGGTGATATATACTTAGATTGTTTTCAACACTTTATGTCAACCATAAAGTATTAACACAGTCTTTCCACATGTCGCCCTGAGCAACCATGCAGAGTTTCTCTAGGGATTACACTTAGACATGAGTGTAATATACATGCCTTATTTCACAGATTCCTCCCCAGAATAGCTGTGCCATTTTTGTCTCACCAGCAATACTTGCAGTTTCTCTCTCCATATCCTTCATTACCACATGATGTTAATTTGCATTTTAACTTTTGGAAATTTGGCATGTGTGTATTCATATGAAATAAAATGTTTTAGTTCTGCATTTCTCTGATTCTAGAAAAGTTGTCTTCATATACTTTCTTGCTATTCATGTTTTCCTATGAATTGCCTCTGAATTCTGTGAATTGCTTATTCAGGACCTTTGTTCATTTTTCTGTTGAATGTCCTGTGTCTTTATGTAGAGATGTAGAAGTTTTTGTATTCAGATATTCAGTTATTTGTTTTTATTATAATGTATATGTCTTCTATGCAGCAGTTGTTTTTAAATCTGCTTAGTATCCTTTACTGTACATAAATTTCTAATTCTTTATTAAAGTATAATTTATTTACACTATTGTGTTAATTTCAGGTGTACACATAGTGATTTAATATTTTTATAGATTGTATTCCATTTAAAGTTATTAAAAAATATTCGCTATATTCCCTGTACTCTAAAATATATCTGTGTATCTCATTCATTTTATACTATTAGTGTGTACTTCCTAATCCCCAGTCCATATCTTGCCCCTCCCACTTCCCTTTCTTCACTAGTAACCACTAGTTTGTTTTCTCTATCTGTGAATGTGTTTGTGTTTTGTTGTTTTCATTCATTTTATTTTTTTAGAGTCTACCTGTAAGTGATAATCATTCAGTATCTTTCTCTGTCTGACCTATTTCACTAAGCATAGTACCCTCTGGGGCCATTTATGTTGTTGCAAATGGCAAAATTTAATCATTTTCTATGGCTGAGAAGTATTCCATTGTGTATATATATTGTGTGTGTGTGTGCTAAGTGACTTTAGTTGTATCTGACTCTTTGCCACCCTATGAACCAGAGCCCACAGGCTCCTCTGTCCATGGGATTCTTCAGGCATGAATACTGGAGTGAGTAGCCATTCCCTCTTCCAGGGGATCTTCCTGACCCAGGGATTGAACCGTCATCTCTTATGGTTCCTGTATTGGCAGGCAGGTTCTTTACCACTAGCGCCACTTGGGAAGCCCTGTATATATACCACATATTCTTTATTCATTCCACTTTTGATGGACACCAAGGTTGCTTCCATATCTTGACTACTGTAAACAATGCTGCTGTGAACACTAGCTGGGTGCTTACATCTTTTTGAATTAGTG
The DNA here is from genome assembly GCF_054371585.1 of Giraffa tippelskirchi. Lineage (NCBI taxonomy): Eukaryota > Metazoa > Chordata > Mammalia > Artiodactyla > Giraffidae > Giraffa > Giraffa tippelskirchi. The sequence continues at coordinate 18,769,121 of NC_137283.1, read as the reverse complement.
TTTTTGTTTTCTTCAAATATATAACCAGGAGTGGAATTGCTTATTTTTAATTTTTTAGGAGCCACTATATGGTTTTGCAAAGCGGCTGCATCAGTTTACATTCCCACAACAGTGCTCCCGGGTTCCCTTTTCTCCATATCCTCACCAGGATTTATTATTTGTGTTCTTTTTTATGATAGCTATTCTGACAGATGATATCTCATTGTTTTTATTTGCATTTCCCTGATAATTGGTGACTCAGATAATTGGTAACTCAGAGGACCATTATATCTACTACTGTGGGCAGGAATCCTGTAGAAGAAATGGAGTAGCCATCATGGTCAACAAAAGAGTCCAAAATGCAGTACTTGGATGCAATCTCAAAAACAACAGAATGATCTCTGTTCGTTTCCAAGGCAAACCATTCAATATCACGGTAATCCAAGTCTATGCCCCGACCAGTAATGCTGAAGAAGCTAAACTTGAACAGTTCTATGAAGACCTAAAGAACTTTTAGAACTAACACCCAAAAAAGATGTATTTTTCATTATAGGGGACTGGAATGCAAAAGTAGGAAGTCAAGCAACACCTGGCATAACAGGCAAATTTGGCCTTGGAGTACAGAATGAAGCAGGGCAAAGGCTAATAGAGTTTTGCCAAGAGAATGCACTGGTCACAGCAAACACCATCTTCCAACAACACAAGAGAAGACTAAACATGAACATCACCAGATGGTCGACACCAAAATCAGATTGATTATATTCTTTGCAGCCAAAGATGGAGAAGCTCTATACAGTCATCAAAAACAACACCGGGAGTAGACTGTGGCTCAGATCATGAACTCCTGATTGCCAAATTCAGACTTAAATTGAAGAAAGTAGGGAAAACCACTAGACCATTCAGGTATGACCTAAATCAAATCCCTTATGATTATACAGTGGAAGTAACAAATAGATTTAAGGGACTAGATATGATAGAGTGCCTGAAGAACTATGGACAGAGGTTTATGACATTGTACAGGAGACAGGGGTCAAGACGATCCCCATGGAAAAGAAATGCAGAAAAGCAAAATGGCTGTCTGAAGAAGCCTTACAAATAGCTGGGAAAAGAAGAGAAGCGAAAAGCAAAGGAGAAAAGGAAAGATATTCCCATCTGAATGCAGAGTTCCAAAGAATAGCAAGGAGAGAGAAGAAAGCCTTCCTCAGCAATCAGTGCAAAGAAATAGAGGAAAACAACAGATTGGGAAAGACTAGAGATCTCTTCAAGAAAATTAGAGATACCAAGGGAACATTTCATGCAAAGATGGGCTCGATAAAGGACAAAAATAGTATGGACCTAATAGAAGCAGAAGATATTAAGAAGAGGTGGCAAGAATACACAGAAGAATGGTACTAAAAAGATCTTCATGACCCAGCAAATCACAATGGTGTGATCACTCACCTAGAGCCAGACATCCTGGAATGTGAAGTCAAGTGGGCCTTAGGAAGCATCACTATGAAAAAAGCTAGTGGAGGTGATGGAATTCCAGTTGAGCTATTTCAAATCTTGAAAGATGGTGCCGTGAAAATGCTGCACTCAATATGCCAGCAAATGTGGAAAACTCAGCAGTGGCCACAGGACTGGAAAAGGTCAGTTTTCGTTCCAATCCCAAAGAAAGGCAATGCCAAAGAATGCTCAAACTACTGCACAATTGCACTCATCTCACACGCTAGTAAAGTAATGCTCAAAATTCTCCAAGCCAGGCTTCAGCAATACATGAACCATGAACTTCCAGATGTTCAAGCTGGATTTAGAAAAGGCAGAGGAACCAGAGGTCAAATTGCCAACATCCTCTGGGTCATCGAAAAAGCAAGAGAGTTCCAGAAAAATGTCTATTTCTGCTTTATTGACTATGCCAAAGCCTTTGACTGTGTGGATCACAAAAAACTGTGGAAAATTCTGAAAGAGATGGGAATACAAGACCACCTTACCTGCCTCTTGAGAAATCTGTATGCAGGTCAGGAAGCAACAGTTAGAACTGGACATGGAACAACAGACTGGTTCCAAATAGGAAAAGGAGTACGTCAAGGCTGTATATTGTCACCCTGCTTATTTAACTTCTATGCAGAGTACATCATGAGAAACGCTGGGCTGGAAGAAACACAAGCTAGAATCAAGATTGCTGGGAGAAATATCAATAACCTCAGATATGCAGATGACACCACCCTTATGGCAGAAAATGAAGAAGAACTAAAGAGCCTCTTGATGAAAGTGAAAGAGGATAGTGAAAAAGTTGGCTTAAAGCTCAACATTCAGAAAACTAAGATCATAGCATCTGGTCCCATCACTTCTTGGGAAATAGATGGGGAAACAGTGGAAATGTCAGAATTTATTTTGGGGGGCTCCAAAGTCACTGCAGATGGTGACTGCAGCCATGAAATTAAAAGACGCTTACTGCTTGGAAGGATGGTTATGACCAACCTAGATAGCATATTTAAAAGCAGAGACATTACTTTGCCAACAAAGGTCCGTCTAGTCAAGGCTGTGGTTTTTCCAGGAGTCATGTATGGATGTGAGAGTTGGACGGTGAAGAAAGCTGAGTACCGAAGAATTGATGGTTTTGAACTGTGGTGTTGAAGAAGACTTTTGAGAGTCCCTTGGACTGCAAGGAGATCCAACCAATCCATCCTAAAGGAGATCAGTCCTGGGTGTTCATTGGAAGGACTGATGTTGAAGCTGAAACTCCAATACTTTGGCCACCTCATGCGAAGAGTTGACTCATTGGATAAGACCCTAATCCTGGGAAGGATTTTAGGGAAGGAGGAGAAGGGGACGACAGAGGATGAGGTGGTTGGATGGCATCACTGACTCGATGGACATGGGTTTGGGTAAACTCCAGGAGTTGGTGATGGACAGGCAGGCCTGGCGTGCTGCAATTCATGAGGTCACAAAGAGTCGGACATGACTGAGCGACTGAACTGATAATTGGTGATATTGAGCTCTATTATTGGCCATCAGTATGTTTTCTTTGGAAAAGTCTATTCAGGTCGTCTGCCCATTTTTAATCTGATTTTTTAATATTTATAAATGTCTCATTTTAATTTGGTTAAGTTCATTACTTTTGCTTTATACTGTATATGCTTCTGTCTGTTCAAAGATCTATTTCACTTCTTATCCTGAAATCACAAACATGTTATATTGCAATTTGTTTTATTCTCTCTAGATTTTATCTTTCACATTTAGATTTTAAAACTTTTGTATTTTAGTTTTGTGTATAGGGTAGAATTGTATAACATAATGGTTAAAGGATGATTTCTAAGGACACACTCAGGGGGTTTAAGTTTCAGCTTCATCATGAACTTCTTAGGCAGTTTTCTCACCTTTAAAATGAGAATAATAGTTTATGCCTTAAAGATTTTTTTTATGAAAAGTAAGTGAGCTCTGTAGGACAAGGCACAACATAAGTGATATCATTAGGTTAGGATCCAATCTCATATCTCTATATAATGACATTATTTCTCCAAAAGTTATAATTCAACTTTCTCCACAGGACTATGTTGCCATTTCTTTCATGTGCCAATTTCTCATCTGTGTGCAGCTCTATTTCTATGCTACCTGTTTGGTTGTGTTTTCTTGTTTGCCATTTCTTCCAAGGGTTATCACAAGGTTTTTATCCATCATGACTTCCCGATATATCTTAATGTGTGGGGCATGTTCTCCATTCTGAGCTCACTTTCCAAAAACTAGCTTGGTCTATGCTGCTGCTGCTGCAGCTAAGTTGCTTCAGTCGTGTCCGACTCTGTGCGACCCCATAGACGGCAGCCCACCAGGCTCCCTGTCCCTGGCATTCTCCAAGCAGGAACACTGGAGTGGGTTGCCATTTCCTTCTCCAATGCATGAAAGTGAAAAAGGAAGGTGAAGTTGCTCAGTCATGTCCGACTCTTAGCGACCCCATGGACTGCAGCCCACCAGGCTCCTCCGTCCATGGGATTTTCCAGGCAGAGTACTGGAGTGGGGTGCCATTGCCTTCTCCAACCTTAGTCTATGGATAACTTAATTCTTTCAGATACATTATAGAATCACTTTTTTTATGCTGTCCATCAAGAAAAAAAGAGGTTAGTCATTTATTACAGTTATATTTATAGATTAATATAAGAAAATTTATATTATTATAGTAAATTATTTCTTTAATAACTATGGTATATATTTTTTTACTCATGAGTTAGTTTTCACTATGTTAAATATTTAGTTTAGATTAATAGTTACATAGTTAAAGATCTAAGTTAAATATTAAAATAGTTAAAGATTTTCTGCATAATCTTTTATGTGAAGCCCCATACTCTATGGTAAATGCACCTTGTATTCTATGCTAATGAGGAACACAATTGATTTTGGTGTGTTAATTTTTTGCAGCCCCTATGTTGAGCTCTTTTCTTAGCTTCAATAGCTTAGTGATTTTCCTGTGTTCCCAATTAAATACGTGATCAAAACAATCTACAAATATGGCATTCTAGTTTATACTCGCCTAGACTTTCTCTCTCTCTTTCTGTCTTTTCACAATACATATCTCATTATTTTGCAAAGTTCCAAAAGGTCAGTTCCAATAGATCAGTAACATTAGAAATATTTATCTCAATTCTCTCATTGAAAGAATTGCTAATATATTTTTTTAAAAAAACTTGGAGTATAATGATTTTTGTTAATGTGTATGTGTGCCATGTACTTTTGGTATATAACCTTTATCAAGGAAAGATAGTTATTATTTGGATCTAGTTATATAAAATTTACCTTACCCAATGGACTTTGAACTTCATGGGATGCTTTTTATCCCCTCTATCTAAAAACTGTTCATATGATTTCTCCCTTTATTTAACTAATATGTGAATCACTTTAACTGATTTGCTGATACTGAACTAACCTTGCATTCTCAAGGATAAACCCACTTGACTATATCATATTACTGTGTAGGTTAACTGTTGCTGTATTACAAACTACCTCAAAACTTAGTGGCTTAAAATCACAATTACTTGGCAATTTGCAACTGGACCCATCCTGTCCCAAATAGGTAGTGTTTACTTTTGGTTTTATTCATAAAAAACCTAAATACAATATTATTCAACAGAGTTTTAAGGTATATTAAAATATTATGACAGGATGTATGAAGCTCATTCATACAGCTTTAGTCAGCTGATAAATTAGCTGAGTGAGTGCTGGTCATAGAAAGCCTTACTCATATGTGTTTGGTGGTTGGCTTGAGCAGTGGGAGCACCTGGTCCTCTTGTCTTCAGAACGAAGTGGGCTAGTCCATGGCAACTAGGCAGTCGTGCTTATTTGCCATTATTTCATCATCTGGGTTAAGTATGCCAAAACTCCAGTCATGCTGAAGGGATGACCCAGGGGTGAGGGTTTCGAAAGGGGATTATACTATCATTTTTGAAACATCCTATCACAATATTTTAATATACCTTAAAACTCTGTTGAATAATATTGTATTTAGGTTTTTTTACTTTTATTTTTAACAGGGAAATTTTGATCATAACCTTTTTTCTATTATCTCTATTTGGTATGATATTTTTCTTCAGTTTGATCTCTAATTTAAAAATTATTGGCAAGAAGTATCAACAGTGCTCTAACACCATAGCCTAATAGAACTATAGAAAAATTTAAGGTTATTGGATCCAAATTCATATCTTTCTTATGAAGAACTTGAAAATCATGATTAGTGAATGATCTCTAATTCTGTCATTCCAGATGCTATTTTCTATGTTGAAGAATGGAGTTTGAGAGAAATAAGAAGGGATAAGGCCAATTTAGTTTTAAAAAATAATGGAGAAATGAAGATTATTTACTTCATAGTTCACTGGTAGATAGAGCCCTTCTATGACTGGTTGTCTCATTAAAATAGGGAAATATAGGACAGTATCCAGGAAATCACATCAGTATCCAGGGCAAACACATCTTTAACTTCATTTGTCTTATATAGTATTTTAAATTATGAAATTGTTTTGTCTTCTCAGATCACTTTCTTTTAGTCATGTGAGTTTGTTCTCTATTTACTCCTCCCTCTTTTCTTCTCTTTATCCTTCTCTTCCTTCCTCTCTTTCTATTACTGAATTGAAAAGATGGTTTCCTTGTATTTGCTAAATTATGCAATGAAAATGAAAGTGAAGTTTGCTCAGTCGTGTCCGACTGTTTGCGACCCCATGGACTGTAGCCTATCAGGCTTCTCCGTCCATGGGATTTTCCAGGCAAGAGTCCTGGAGTGGGTTGCCATTTCCTTCTCTAGGGGATCTTCCTGACCCAGGAATCAACCCCAGGTCTCTTGCATTGCAGGCAGACACTTTACCCTCTGAGCCACCAGGGAAGCCCATAATTATGCAATAGAAAGTCTCAAAATGTAACTAATATTTTATAAAGAATATAACTATAATGATAACTAGAAAATATTCCAGTGGAAAATCTTAGGAAACTAGAAGGAATTTGGGAGTCTTTCTGTCTGGAAGGAGTTTGGAATGTGAATTTTAAGTTCTCTTATTTAATGCAGGGTTGCTAGTTGAGCTTTTGTTTACAAAAAAACAAACAGCTTACATAGTTTTGTGGGTTTTTTTTTTGTAACAAGGTTATCTTCACATTTGGAAATTAGTAATGATTAAAAAGAATATTATATACTTAAGTGATGTCTTCTTTTTTTTCCTCATGAGCTCAATGTACTTCAGTTTACAGCCCTGATCTGTTTAATTTCAAACAATCCTGAAAGGAAGCAAAGGGGCAGATGTTCTTCCCTCATTTCACAGATGAGAAAACTGAGGTTCAAAGAGGTTAAAGTGGTTCTGCCAAGGTCATTCTCTGAGGTGAAGCCAGAGCCGAAAACAGCACCCCTAGCCTCTTGTTTTCTCTCATGTGATTCTGCATTTGCTGATCCACTCTGACTGTAAAAATGCACTGTACCAGGCCTCACACAGTCCCTGAAGTGTCCTTCAGGGCACTATGATAATGAGAAGACTGACCAGATACAAAATGCTGTAAAAGAAGACCCATCTTTTTTGTTGACTCTGTTCCTTAAAATTCCGCAGCCACACTTCATGAGAAACACGAGACATCCATTAAGATCATGTTCCCATTAGTTCTAGCTAGAACTCAATTTTGCAGAAATTAAAGATACATCTTGTGGCCTGACTGCTAAAAATGAGTGCCTCGGGAGTCAGAGATACATTGCTGCTCAACTAAGTCAAGAATGCCCTTTGCTAATTGTTTCTCCTCCATTTCTGAGAGAATTTAAATTCATGATCGGCACCATATATTATACTTCAATACTATTCATCATCCATCTTGTACATATTTGCAGGAAAGAAAGTTGCCCAAGTCATTATATCCTCCCATGATTCACAATCTTATGACATTAGGTGGCAGCCCAGAGGGAGCTTCCCAGTACCTTAAATCATCCCTGTTGTGGACATACAAGAGCATGACCTCTGACTTACCAAGCTGTCTCTCCATGAAATGAAAGTAGAATTGAGAGTTTAGGGGAAAGTTTTGAAAGTGTCTGGCTCTTGTAGTCATCTAATGCGATCCTTATTTCTAGCTGCTAAGCCTGTCCTTTAATTTGTGGCTCAGCTGGTAAAGAATCTGCCTGCAATGCGGGAAACCTGGGTTTGATTCCTTGGGTTAGGAAGAAGGGAAAGGCTACCCACTCCAGTATTCTGGTCTGGAGAATCCCATGGACTACATAGTCCATGACTCACAAAGAATTGGCCACGACTGATGGATGGAGGAGCCTGGTTGGCTACAGTCCAGGGGGTCGCTAAGAGTCGGACGCGACTGAGCGACTTCACTTTCACTTTTCGCTTTCATGCACTGGAGAAGGAAATGGCAACCCACTCCAGTATTCTTGCCTGGAGAATCCCAGTGACGGCGGAGCCTGGTGGGCTGCCGTCTATGGGGTCGCACAGAGTCGGACACGACTGAAGCGACTTAGCAGCAGCAGCAGCAGAGCAACTTTCACTTTTCACTTTCAAATCAAAAATCAATGATAATATTACTATCCAACTCTTTGGATGCATTTTTCTTTTTGCTTTCTATCCTTCATATCCCCAATAAAGAAAACCACCTATTTGGCCATTATCTTGGGTCACTTACTATTCAAGGATCTTTTTCAAGCTCCTTCAGGAAAGCCCTGGGATTGTATTTTTCACTTGCTTTACAGGAAATAGCAGAATCCTTGGCACAGATTAAGTCCTCAAAAATGTTAGATGAGTGTATGGATGGTCAGTGTATTGCAGCACATAAGCAACTACCTAACATTGTGATTTTTTACTGTACATGAAAATGACTTCAGGGAGGAAAATAAATGCCTAGCACATATGCCACTACTTTTCCCTTCCATCTTCATTTCAGTCCTTACTAACTTATCATGACATTTTTTCCCATTGGATCTAGACATGACCTCAGGATCCTTGTAGAATATTAATAGGACTGTGCAATATAAACCTTGTACAATACAAAAGCTGCATTGCTGTTTGATTTGAGTTGGAACACAAGAAGAATCCTATTTTCCATCCATAACATAGACACTGGGAATAATAGGTAGTGTTCATGTAAACATACAGATTTACAGGATATAAAAATATAATTTTTAAGAAATGACCTAGTAAAGACTCAGGGGGAAATATTTGTCAACTTGATTATAGAAATTTGGTTCAACCACTCAGCTTCATCCTTGAAAAGGCATGTCAATTTTTATTTTAAACCAACTTATGTATCCAAGATGTAGCAAAACAAACCATACACCTTGCAGAACAGAGCCTTTTAGATATGATCTCTTTGGGACTTGATTCACCATGATCATATCTATAGAGAGGGATAATGGCAGCTTCCTTACTGGGAAGGTGGATTGGAAGAAGAGTTAGAGATAGAGGTAAAACAGGTAATTCTATGTTCTCATAGTCATCAAGAATTCTTATGAAAAATAATTTCTGATAAGTAGAATAACTCAACAATGAGAAATAGAGAGGATTGGAATTAAGTAGATTCATCAGTAGTCCATGGTTATTGTGTGTGTTAGTTGCTCAGTTGTGTCCAACTCTTTGTGATCCCATGGACTGTAGCCCACCAGGCTCCTCTGTCCATGGAATTCTCCAGGCAATAATACTGGAGTGGTTCGCCATTCCCTTCTCCATAGGATCTTTCCAACCCAGGGATTGAACCTGAGTCTCCTGCATTGTTTACTGTCTGAGTCGCCAAGGAAGCCCAGTCCATAGCTATTACCAGTGTGCTAATTTAGCAATGAATCAATCAAGGCAAACGATGCTAGATACTATAACAAACACTCCTTAAATTCAAATTTCTTAACTCAATAAATGTTTATTTCTCATGTTAGAGACCAATGTGAATTAGATAACTCTTTCTTAGTAGATTACTTTCAAGTAGTGAATCAGGAACAAATGCCCCCTCCATCTTGAGGTGTTGTCTTGAGTACATGACTACCTGAATTACAGCAAACCTTTCAACAAGAATGTGAAAATGAAACATCTACCTAGCTCTAAGGGAGCTTAGAAAAGGTCACTGTCCTATGTGTCCAGGAAGAGGGGAATGAAATGCATCTCATTGTCTCATCTGTAGTTGAAGGCAGGTAATCTGTGACAGAGAGCAGTGTATACAAATAGTGATGCATGAAGACAGAGGAAGATTGATTCTTTAATCATTAAGGAGAAATGTCTCATCTGAGTTCTGAATGGTAATAAATTAAATCATTCACTGAGAATTTAGCCATCCTGTTTGTGCACAAGGTAATAAGAATTATAGTCTTATCATTTATTTAGTAGACCAACAAATATTTACATCTAGTAAGCACTGTGCCAGCAACTGCAACCTACCAGTGCTTCTTTCCTGGGCCCTGGGTAAGTTCCAGTAGTTGGTATCAGGAGGTGAGCTAGTCACGTGATGTGGACACCAGACCCCTTTCAGCCCTCTTATGGGAACAGCTAACCATTCTCGACCAAAAAAAAAAAAAAAAAGGAAATGGGCAAGAATTCCTGTTCTGCTTATCAGCAAATGTCTCCTAAATAATTTTCCTGGCCACTTTATAATAATTCTATGCTTCTTCACATTTCTTGGCCTACTGAACATTATAATCAAATTCTCCTTCAGTTTTCTTTTTTCCTGACGTATATACAACTACATTTTCTTCAGCCTGTTTTTGAAAAAGGACAGTTATTTGGTTTATTTGTATTTGGAAAATCAATGAGATGACACCAAAAAATCAAATACTACACAAAGATAAATAGTAATAATTCCTTCTGGGACTTTTTTGTCCCCTTATCCAGCCAATTTTAGATCTCTTACCCCCTTTATTAGCAACTTTTATTAATTTCTCGTGTGAATATCAGAAGTTTTCTGTGGACGTAGGCAAAGGCACATGTGAATGCTTCAAAGGTTATTGTATCATGAATTTAAAGAATCTGGCAACTGGAAAAAGTTATTAAGTGGTCCTGAGCACTCCATTTCCAATGAGAGAGTGTGGAGATTTCCTCACACCACCAAGCAATGCTCAGACAGTTGGGTGCCCTATAATTCAATTCAATTCTGGCAGCACCTCCATGCAGATAGCATCGGATCTCACAGGTTAAGGGTTCAGTCCCACAGAAATGCTGGAAGTGGGTATGGTGACCCACTCCAGTATTCTTGCCTGGAGAATCCATGGCTACAGTTCATTGGGAGGCAAAGAGTCAGACATGACTGAAGTGGCTTAGCATGCACGCACCCACAGAAATGCACGCACACACACACACTTCAGATGCCATTCACCAAGTACAAGTTGTGTATTGTGCTTCTGACCCATGCACTGTAGATCAGAAGGTCCCCAAACCTGCTTCTTAACTTTAATTAGTTTGCTCAAGTGCCTCAGAGAGCTCACAGAAACATTTTACTATTAATAACTAGATTAACTGGTTTATTATAAAATGATAAAACTCAGCAATGGCCAGATAGAAGAAATGTATAGGATACAGCACGGGGAGAAAGTATGGAGCCAACTCTCCCCGAATCTCCATGTGCTCACCAACTGGGAGGCTCCCTGAACCCTGTCCTACAAGGATTTACAGAGGCTTTGGTACAGAGTTCAGTCGCTCAGTTGCGTCCTACTCTTTGTGACGCCATGGACTTCAGCACACCATGCTTTCCTGTCCATCACCAACTCCCAGAGCTTGCTCAAACTCATGTCCATTGAGCTGGTGAATCACCGATTTGATTGGTACACAAACAAGATTCAATAAATCCCTGGCCACTGGTGATTGAAATCTATCTTCTGCTGCTCTTCCCTATCTTGAAGTCAGGGGAGTGGGACTCTCTAAATATAAGGTTGGCTCTACTGGCTACCAGCTCCCATCCAGAGGTACTTTCCGAAGGTCACTGGATGAACATAACAAAAGCCTCTATTATGATCTCATCACTTAGGAAATCCCAAGGATTTTAGGAGCTGTATGGCAGAAACAGGGACAGGGATCAAGAATATTTCTTATTATAAATCATAAGTCACAGTTATCTAGGTAAATGTTTGTACACCCCAAATGGGCAGTGGTCACTAAGGAAAATAAGTTAATTGTGTCTTTTCTATTAATTTTTTAGAATCAGATTTAAGAGGAGATTTTTAATGGCCAATGAAAATGTCTCCTACTTTTGTTGTTGTTTAGTTGCTATGTTGGCTCTGACTCTTTCACAGTTCCATGAACTGTAGCCCGCCAAGCTTCTCCGTCCGTGGGATTTCCCAGGCAAGAATACTTGAGTGCATTGTCATTCCCTTCTCTAGGGGATCTTCCCCACCCAGGGACCAAACCCTCATCTCCTGCATTCACAAGTGAATTCTTTACCCCTTGGCCACTAGGAAAGCCTGTCTCCTAGTTTGCCTCTTGCCTATTTCTACTTCTTATTTATTTTTTCAGATTTTAGTTTAGTTTTTAAAATTCTCTTTAAGTTTTTTTGAGGTTAGAACTGAACCTTTCAAGGTTAAAAATTATTGCCTTTCTTAAAAGATTCTTTTAGACTTAGTGAAATGGATATGATGAAAGAGAACATGTGACATCATGCATAAGACCTTTTTGAATTGATTTGCATCATATCAGCTATACAGCAATGGTAATCAATAAAGAAAAACAAAACTGATAATTAAGGCAATTTTTTAAATTGATGACATTAGATTATTAAGATCTCAGTTTTAAACCAGATTTTTCCTCTATATAGCAATCCAAATAACTCTAGTTTTATGAGTGAGTGAAGTTGCTCAGTCATGTCTGACTCTAGCCTACCAGGCTCCTCCATCCATGGGATTTTACAGGCAAGAATACTGGAGTGGGTTGCCATTTCCTTCTCCAGGAGGTCTTCCCGACCTAGGGATTGAACCCGGGTCTCCTGCATTGCAGGCAGACACTTTTCTGTCTGAGCCACCAGGGAAGTCCATAGCCTTCTGATTGTTTAGTGCCTTCATTTAAAGGTTTTAAAATATCTTGAATATCACCAGTGCTTCTGTGGGACATTAGTGAATGTGATGTGAATAAAAAAAGGAAAAATAGGGAGGAGGGAAAGAAAAGAAAAAGAATTTTGGAGTAGAATAAATTTAAGAAATGCTGGGTTCTGTAAATTTAAGCATGTTTCATGATTGGAGTACTTTTGAGATGTGGAATGAGCCACAATATGCACTGTAAATTTCCTTATTAAGTAGAGTCTTGTGTGAAGTGTTTTTAAACTTTATTTGGTTCTACAGTCCTTTGTCCCTGGAACATTTTAAATACTCTTGTTTCTAGCAACTTTGGAAAATGCTGTCCTAGTCTCACTTAAGCCGTTGAAATCTCAGCATTGGGAAGCAGGCCCACACACAAGCTCATCCAATTTCCCGTATGGAAATCTACACTGTATCCATGCTACAGGCTCACTCTGCTGTACATGAGTATTTTGATAAGAAAATGCTCACTACCCATAAATCAGCTGATTTTATAGTTGGACTGCTAGTGTGTTAGGAATTTGTAACTTTTTAAGTGCCTTTTACCATTAAAAAAATGTTTTAAAGTTTGTCTGCTGGACCTAGATCTGATACCTGGATTAAGAATAAATCCTACATAAGTAAAAGAATCTTTATTTTTCAAGGATGATTAACACATGAAAAAAAAAAAGCCAGATAATTAAAATCATCTGTAAATTGTGACCACAGAATTATTGAAAATACATTTAAAAATAATTTTAATTTGAACTTTATGTCAATATATGTTACTATATAAATAAATCCAGTACATTTTCTCTTTATAGCCAATAAAATTTAAGTTAAATTGTAATTGCTAGAATATTTAAAAAATATTTTTATTTTGAGTGATTATTTCAACAAAATTGAGTTGTGGAACACCACCTTGCCCTTCACTGCATGCTTAATATTAGCAGCATAGTCAGGCTAATTTTGGTAAAAATTCATCAGTTTTTCCAAGGTCATTTCTTAAGTACTTAATACTCATTTTTTTCTTTTACTTTTATTTTATCTCTTTCTTTTCTAAATTGTTAACTATACATCATCATTTATCAATGAGTTTGTCTGTTTATTCCAGCAGAGCTCTGGTATTATTTACAATGGCTTCATAATATTACATCTTTAAAACTTAGAATTTCACTTTACAGTTGATTTGAATTTTATTTCTGTTATGTGGTGTTAATGTTTATTTGTGAATCCTTCAGTGGCTAATTTGCTGAAACAAAATGAACAGGTTGCTAAAAATCTATGGATGTCTTGAAATTAGGATATAGATAATGAATAGTTGGATGACAAAATGCCCTGTTATATGAAAACGTAGGTACACTAATTGTTTCTGGTCTTATCCTTTCTATTCTTATCTTTTCTTCAAATATGAATTCTGGAGTCCTTAGTTCTCCTTTCAATATTAAATTGTTGACTATTGCAGCCTTCTCACCCTTCTCCCCACTTCTAGGTTCAGGTTTGATGAATCTTTTGCTTTCATCGTTTATTTGTTAAGTGGTGTTCTAGTCAAGCCAGAATATTGTGCCATTAATGGTTTAGGGTATTAGTTATTTTGGTGGTAAGGGTAAGTTGTCTTTAGCCAATCAGTCTTCCACCCAGCCTTTCTTCTGATCAGTTTCCTGCAATAGAAAAATTACACATCCAGACTGAATGATTGAGTCCCTGACTATAACTACCAATTAACTTCTCAACCCTGGCTTCCCCAGGCATGCCATCCTTCCAAATCATCCTGCCAAATAAAATCTCAATCCCCTAGCTTGGCTTTGAAGATACTTATATACTAATCCCTCCAAATCTACTTCTGGTAGTTCTTCCCCACTTCTTTCTTTTATACAGCAAATATCCGCTTACCCAACTGCAGTCAGTTATCTAGAGTACAAGTTCTTTTACTTCTTGTATGTTCTGATGTATCGTGGTTTTCTCTGCCTAGGAACTCCCTTCAAATTCTTCACAATCCTAAATTCTAGATGGTCTTTACTTTTCTACCTTTACTACTGGACTTTAAGAAAATGTTTGCTTTCCAAGATAAGTCAAACAATCAATAACCATTAATAAGTTCATAGGTTGCTTCAACAAAATTCTCAATACAAAATGGTTGTCAATCTTTAATGATAGCAACTTATATTGATTCCAAAGAAGTATATTTTAACTCACAGATTTGACATACTGTTATCTAAAATGATAATATAGTGTTCTTCACTGTGCTAGTTACTTTCATGTTTTAATGTCCCTGTGACAGTAAAACCTCTTTGAAGCCTTAAAGTATATGTTATCCATTTTTTCAATCTCTTAGTGTTTTACACTTAGTGAGTGTTCAATAAATATGACTTTGAGATTGTACAGAATGAAGAAAATTTTTCCTAGTCCTACCTAATCCTATGAGTATTGGCCCACTCTTTCTTTTCACATTACTTGTTTATGGCAGCTGGGTAGTTGTGTTTGATATAAATTCAAGAAAAAACAATTCTGCATGTTTCAAGATGGAAGCCAGTAAGCACAGTCATATGAGGTCCATAGTCAGCATCGTGAATATTTTCTTAAACATATGCAGTGCATTTGCACTTTTCTGATTTTGTGATGAATTGTATGTAAAATAGCCATTAATATTTTAACTACCTTTCAGAGCACAGTTTTTTTATTTTTCTGAACATAACAATTATTTTACAGTTAAGAGGAGTCAATATATTACAGTTGATTTTTTCTTGTTGTTCTATTTGTTTGTTTAATCCCATATTGTATCTTGGAGATATTGAGGCAACTTATATTCTATAGTACTATACAGTATACATGCATAATATTTTAAAAATCTCATGTGTAAATATTGAATTTTACTGTCACCTAGATGGCAGATATGCAAAAAATGTGATTCATTAAAATATTTCTAGTATCCTGATTTTAAAATAGGAAGCACTTTCTCAGTGTTCATCTCCTCACTCAGTCATAAAATTTCCAACCTTAACAAGTCACTGGGTTCTGTGCATGCCAATGAACTTGAATGTTAAATTTACAAGTTCATTCTAATGTATTCTGTGCTAAATTTGGGAAATTTCAAATATCCATTGATATTTCACTATTCTTCATGGTGGTGTAAGTGTTTGGCTGAACTTGACATAAAGGCATCCAAATTTATGGAAATGAATGCAGAAATGGGACAGTAGAGTTAAATATCATAATTAATGGACTTGATCATCCCATTTTATTCACCCAAATGTATTAAAAGTAGATTGTTTTTACCTAAGACTTGGTTCTATATATAGTTCATCCAGAAGCAAAATTATTCCTAAATAATCCTGTTTTTAAGCCTAACCCATCAGCTTCAGCCTGCCTGTACCTAAGGACAAAGTCAGACTTTGATTGGTTTTTCTCTCTTCCAGCTGGGGTGTAGTCAGAAACAGGAACCCTGTGTGGGAAGAGTTTCTGATACAGACAGAGAAAAAAACTTAACGTGGCGCTGCTGTTTATGTTATGAGGAACCAAATTTATTGATCCAGTCATTTATTTATTCTTACAAAGTCCTGTATTCATTCATTCAATTCACTTCCTGCATACTTATCATGCACCAAATACTGAAACTACAGTGATGGGCAAAACAGACATAGGCCCTGTAGTCATGGATTTTATAACTTAGAAAGCACAACTAGGACTAGAGTTACACTTAGAGAGAATAGGTTCAGGTATATAGTTAGATAATCACACAAATGAGTGAAATGAATAATAAACATATGATGCTATAAAAGCAAAGGAGACCTAGTATTTTTGGGAGGTCCAAAAAAGACTTCTGTGTCCATACAATTCGAACTGAGGTAGAAGGGATGCATTACTAAATGATGGTGGTGATAGGAAAAGTATAGGAAGATAAAACTTTATTAATTCACATATTCACTCATTTATAACCTACTGTTTGTCTATACTATTTTCAGCCTTGAAATGTAAGGAAAAAAAAAAAAGAATGACTAAAAAAAAAGTGGTAGCTGGGTGGAGAAAGGGAATGTTGCAAGATAGGGCTCATTTTAGGTAATCAGTGTAAGGAACTCTTAGGGTTTGCCCAGTTTAGACCTTGTTGTCTCCTTTTAACTGAGGAGTTTCACGTATTCCTAGTGACTCTATCCAGAAGGATCCCAGCTATGCTAATCCCTACCTGTATTACCTCAGCAGGTTACTGACCCACTTAATGTCTCAGTTTCCTCAGCTATCAAATGATAAGGTTGATTGTACCTACTTTCTAGGGTGTGGTAAGGATTTGGTAAGATTTTTATGTTCATTACATGGTCTCTATATAAATATTAGATATTATATATAGTTAACTGGGCATTTTTACCCAGTTCAGTTCAGTTCAGTTGCTCAGTCATGTCCGATGCTTTGCGACCCCATGAATCGCAGCAGGCCAGGCCTCCCTGTCCATCACCAACTCCCAGAGTTTACCCAAACTCATGTCCATCGAGTGGGTGATGCCATCCAGCCATCTCATCCTCTGTCGTCCCCTTCTCCTCCTTCCCCCAATCCCTCCCAGCATCAGGGTCTTTTCCAATGAGTCAACTCTTCGCTTGAGGTGGCCAAAGTATTGCAGTTTCATCTTCAACATCAGTCCTTCCAATGAACACCCAGGACTGATCTCCTTTAGGATGGACTGGTTGGATCTCCTTGCAGTCCAAGGGACTCACCTTGACTAGACGGACCTTTGTTGGCAAAGTAATGTCTCTGCTTTTTAATATGCTATCTAGGTTGGTCATAACTTTCCTTCCAAGGAGTAAGTGTCTTTTAATTTCATGGCTGCAATCACCATTTTGGAGCCCAAAAAAATAAAGTCTGACACTGTTTCCACTGTTTCTCCATCTATTTGCCATGAAGTGAAGGGACCAGATGCCATGATCTTAGTTTTCTGAATGTTGAGCTTTAAGCCAACTTTTTCACTCTCCTCTCTCACTTTCATCAAGAGGCTATTTAGTTCTTCTTCACTTTCTGCCATAAGGGTGGTGTCATCTGCATATCTGAGGTTATTCATATTTCTCCAGGCAATCTTGATTCCAGCTTGTGCTTTATCCAGTCAAGCGTTTCTCATGATGTATTCTGCATATAAGTTGAATAAACAGGGTGACAATATACAGCCTTGATGTACTCCTTTTCCTATTTGGAGCCAGTCTGTTGTTCCATGTCCAGTTCTAACTGTTGCTTCCTGACCTGCATACAGGTTTCTCAAGAGGCAGGTCAGGTGGTCTGGTATTCCCATCTCTTTCAGAATTTTCCACAGTTTATTGTGATCCACACAGTCAAAGGCTTTGGTATAGTCAATAAAGCAGAAATAGATGTTTTTCTGGAAATCTCTTGCTTTTTTGATGATCCAGCAGATGTTGGCAATTTGACCTCTGGTTCCTCTCCCTTTTCTAAATCCAGCTTGAACATCTGGAAGTTCTCTGTTCACGTATTGCTGAAGCCTGGCTTGGAGAATTTTGAGCATTACTTTAGTAGCTTGTGAGATGAGTGCAATTGTGTGGTAGTTTGAGCATTCTTTGGCATTGCCTTTCCTTGGGATTGGAACGAAAACTGACCTTTTCCAGTCCTGTGGCCACTGCTGAGTTTTCCACATTTGCTGGCATATTGAGTGTAGCACTTTCACAGCATCATCTTTCAGCATTTGAAATAGCTCAACTGGAATTCCATCACCTCCACTAGCTATGTTCGTAGTGATGCTTTCTAAGGCCCACTTGATTTCAAATTCCAGGATGTCTGGCTCTAGGTGTGTGATCACACCATTGTGATTTTCTGGGTCATGAAGATCTTTTTTGTACAGTTCCGTGTATTCTTGCCACTTCTTCTTAATATCTTCTGCTTTTGTTAGGTCCATACCATTTCTGTCGTTTATCGAGCCCATCTTTGCATGAAATATTCCCTTGGTATCTCTAATTTTCTTGAAGCAATCTCTAGTCTTTCCTATTCTGTTGTTTGCTACATTAGAAACAGAATGACAAAAATAGAAATAATTCAATAATATTGAATATTTATACCAGTTTTATTCAAAGGAAGATGCAAGTGACAAATACAACTTTACATACAAGGTCAAATTTCAGGTAGGGAGACAGCAAAGAAAATGTTGAAAGAGGGGGAAATGATGATATGAACTGTTTAAAATATATGCGTTATAAAATGACACCTAGGTAAACTGAAAGTCAATGAAGTTGTGTTAATTGGTATTTTTTTTTTTTAGAAAGGGAAGATGGATGCTTGTAATAAACTTAAATGAAAGATTTTAAAAAACGGTTCCCTGGGAACAGAGAGGCACAAACAAATGCTCATAATTTCGTGGCTTGGGCTGAAGCATTTCTCAAATGTCCTTGAAAGTTCCCAAAGACAATCTTTCCTCAGGAAAGTATTTCTCCTGTTAGTAAATAATGTTCTTGCCTAGAAATGAAATGCAGTAATATATTACATTGCCACTGAACTGATAGCAAGACCGGCAGCAGAAGTTCAAGAAAAAAATGTCACATCACAATCTAGAGTTTGAGGCTCCGTTCTGAACTTCCACACCTTCTAAAGGTATTCCTTTCACACTAAATCAAAAGAGTCCAGAAAAGAATTTTGACTACTTTGCTTAATTATTAGAAGGATTCAGTTGGAATTATTGTATCATATATGTTCTGCCTTAAATTTTCTATGATTGAGTTGCACAGTCGATAAGCTAAGGTTTCTCTTGACCATAGAAAGCCTTCTTTTAAGGAGTCCAATAGTAATGACATTTGCTTGCTTTTGAAGAAAGCTTCATACTTTCCAATGTGCTTTATAAATGCATTTCTGTGAGGCAGGTGGAACACCTCCTGTCAGTGGTACTTTGCGGAAGAGAAAACGGAGGCTCTAAAGCAAAGCTGCTTCCTCAAGGTCGTTCAGTGAGTTAGGCAAGTTTTCATCACAGGAATACTCATAGTTCAGCAGGGAATCCAGCAGAGAAAGCTTAAGCCTTTAGTCCATCTTTACACCAGCATTTTTGCATGAATGAAAAATTTACCCAAAATGAAATGCATTAGGTACCTAGTACCTCCTTCCTGTTTCTTAGAGTCTAGAGAGAGATTCAGTCTTAGCATATTGTATCCTGATGGAAATAACTTAGATCATCCTAAGGCTGGTCTCATGCACTTTTAGAACTGAATTCCAGCTTCATCCCTTACATGAAGGACATTTCTTAACCTTTCAGAGCCTGTTTCTCCATCTATTAAATGGAAATTTTAATGCTCTCTTACATGTTTATTAACTTATTCGCTTAACAAAGCACCTGTTAGATGCCAAGTACTCTGCTAAGAATGGTGAAGCTTCTCTAGAATGTCAGAAGGCATTGTTCAGTGCATAGCAGAGGTCAACAGAGGTTAGAGTTAAAACTTGAATTTGACAATGGGGGAAGATGAAAGGCTCACGTGGCAAGGAAAATTGGAAAAAAAATACTCTTATACAGCTTAGAGAGATAGACCTGAAGACATTTGGGGTGACAAAATTTGTGACTTGGGACGTACCCCAATTCCTTCCTCAGTTTCCACATCTTAGAATTGGGAATGATGATTAAACATGTCTCACAGTATTCATTCAATAGAGATTAAATAAGCATGGAAAGTGGCACAGGGCAAATTTGGTAAATTATTATATAGGAAAGTGTGTATAAATAAAATCAACTGCCATGACCCCTCTCTATACCAGGTGACCACAGCACTCTTTAATCTTGTGGCTGAGTCTGGATATGGATTTGTAACTTTATTCAACCAGCATATGAGGCATCCCTTAAGCTTTTGATCGGTTAGAAATTTTGGCCCCTCTGCTCTAATATAGTTTAATTTTAATTTTGTTTTGAAGGTATGTGGGTATAAATAAGGAAAATTTTAAAGAAATACAATTCAGATTTTAAATTCAAAATTATAGGAAAACATTCTTTTCATATTTTTTGTTTTACCTTTAGGTGCACTGATTAGCTACTTCTTCTTCTGCACCC
Source organism: Giraffa tippelskirchi (assembly GCF_054371585.1). Lineage (NCBI taxonomy): Eukaryota > Metazoa > Chordata > Mammalia > Artiodactyla > Giraffidae > Giraffa > Giraffa tippelskirchi. The sequence goes on along the minus strand of NC_137283.1, from coordinate 18,748,686 downwards.
AGGCAAGAGGGATTCTGAAGAAAACACATTAACATTTTGATTTCAGATATAAGATAGTGAGAGCCTCTGCCTGCTTCATTTAGATTCAGCTCACCTTCAGCTTTAGAGGGGGACTACGAATTGAGGCACTTTTTATACAATTTCAAGTTATTTAATTCCTGAACTATATTCAGCCATGATAGAGAATTGGGATTTGCCTAAAATATCCATCCTTCCTTTCCTTGTACCTTATCTTGTTCAGAGAGGACTTTTGACTATTCTGCCTTTAATTTCTCAACCAGTTAAGTTGCTAAAATCCAATCTCACTAAGGTGAAGCTTAGTTTCTGCTGATTTAATCTACCCAAATGAGATTGTGAGTCTCTGAATTTTTTTAGCAAACATTTACTATGCCTTAAAAATATTTTTTAAATACATGGTCTTATTTGCTGATGTTACTGGGAAATAATTAATTAGGTTTTAGGTTCACAATAAAATTGAGCAGAAGGTACAGAGATTACCCACACACTCCTCTGGTGGGAATGTAAACTGATGCAGTCACTGTAGAAAACAATATGGAAGTTTCTCAATAAACCAAAAATAGAACTACCATATGACACAGCAATTTTACTCCTGGTGAAAAAAAAAAACAAAACACACAAGAACACTAATTTGAAAGGATATGTGCATTCCAATGTTAATAGCAATAATATCTACAATTGCCAAGACTGGAAACAACCTAAATGGCCATCAACAGATATATGTGTGTGTGTGTGTGTGTGTTTGCCGTGTGCTTAGTCACTCAGTCATGTCTGACTCTTTGTGAACCCATGGCCTGTAGCCCAACAGGCTCCTCTGTCCATAGGGATTCACCAGGCAAGAATACTGGAGTGGGTTTCTATCTTCCTCCAGGGGATCTTCCCAACCCAGGGATCGAACCCAGGGCTCCTGCATTGCAGGCAGATTCTTTACCATCTGAGCCAGGAGGGAAACCATATATTATATGTATATAATATGTGTATATCAAGTACATAATATATATAACATATGTTTAACATATAGAATATATATAACGTATATTTATATACACACATATATAATGGAATGTTAGTCACAAAAATGAATGAAATTAATTTTGTTATTTGTAACCACATAGGTGGACCTGAAGGGCATTTTGCTAAGTAAAGTTGGACAGAGAAAGATAATACTGTATAATACCACTTATATGTGGAACGTAAAAAATAAAACTAGTGAATACAAGATAAAAGAAGCAGACTCACAAATATAGAGAAGGAACTAGTGATTACCAGTGGGGTTGGGGGAGAGGGGCAATATAGGAGTCAGAGTGGGGGAGTAGGAGGCACACACTATGGGTGTAAGAGAGGCTCAAGGACGTATTGTGTAACACAGGGAATATAACCAATATTTTGTAATAACTGTAAATGGAAAGTAGCCTTTAAAAATTGCATAAAAATATATTCTTATTTTTTTAAAAAGATACCTATTACCTGGTAGAAGCTTTAGAAAAGTCTATGGAGGCAGATAATTTTAAAATTGCAGCATATGACTTCTGGATACTGGCTGACATTCTCATAGGAACTACCATGAAAATTACTTTCAAAAGCATTCATCACCTTAGCTTGAAGGATTCTATTCCTTCAGCATGTATCAGTCCATGCTGCATCCTTACTTTGACTTATCTGTGTGGTTCAGTTCTAGCCCCTAGGAACAAAGGCTGCCGAGAGGCAACTTGTTTGGCTTGGGAGTCTGCCCGATGTGAAAAGTTTGCAGGCAAAATCAGAAAGAACAGCTGCAGGAGGAGAGATGTGGGTAGATGACAGCTAAGGATTCAGAAAATAATTTGCATGAGAGCTTTCTGCTTAACGAGAGGCAGCATGTGCTGGGTGGTGGTTTACTATCCACTGCCACGCTGGTTTCTACACCCCGAGTCCTCCTTCCATCAATACTTGTGTTCTGAGGGAATGCCCAGCCACCAGCTTCTACTTATCTGAGTTAGCATGACCTGCCATCTAGAAATTCAAAGAGCTTTCCTTTATTAACCCACATGGATCTACTTTATCCTGAGGCTCAGGATGCTAGTCCCATACAAACCGATTTAATAACAAATGTTTAAATGCAAGGAATGCCCAGCCACCAGCTTCTACTTATCTGAGTTAGCATGACCTGCCATCTAGAAATTCAAAGAGCTTTCCTTTATTAACCCACATGGATCTACTTTATCCTGAGGCTCAGGATGCTAGTCCCATACAAACCGATTTAATAACAAATGTTTAAATGCAAATCCAAGGTTATTTAGATAATATCTTTTGACGACTTACTGCACATGAGACACTGCACTGTGCACTTTATATGCCATATCTTATTTCATAATAGACCTCTGAAGTGGATGTTTAAGGTTCCGGCCAAGAGCTCCATGCACAAGAAAAAAAGTCAGAAAAGATTGAAGTATTATTTATTATTAATGAGCTCACCTCTGAACCTCATTTTGGAATTCTAAATGAGGGTTTCCCTCTCTCTTTTTCTTACCCCCAAATCATGGATGAGTAGGTCTTGGGACAAGCCTAAGCTAATATGCCTTATCGTTTGAATCATAGGCTGAGCTTCTGGGACAGAACCCTGTGACAGGTTTGTCACTTTCAAATGTGACAATTCTCATTGCTCCATAGATGTTCTGGTTATTGATCAATAATGTTAGCAATTCTTTTTCTAAGAATAGGATGGAGGGGAAGTCACTGAATCTCCTATTCCATCCCAAACATGTGAAGACCAAAGCATGGTGGAAAGAGAAGCAAATCTGTTTATAATATGTTTTATTCTCCATTTTTCAGAGGTGCCCATGGTAGATTCGAAAGGCTAAGTAACATGTCCATGCCATGTAGCTCATACTTTTAACCTCTTTATCATACCACTTATCCTTCTCACCTACCCATTTCCCTCTTACACCGACATCCTGACAAACGGATCAGTGTACTGGATAGAAATAAACAACAGCAAATAAGCTGGAAATCCATTTCTGTTTCCATTAGCTAGGATAGTCACTTGTTTCTTTTAAGTGAGGTCCTCCACCTTTTTAAGGTACTGAGTAACTAAGGTTGTGCTTGCACTGGTTAGACAAGATTTCTCCAGCCATAATATTCCAAAGAGGAATCATATATTTCTTTAAGTCCTATGTATGTTTCTAGAGTTTAGATTCTAAATCAAATAGGTTTCTGTTTTTCAGTAAAAAATGAACATAGGATTTCACTTGTAAGTTTATCCACTATTTTTTCCTCTTTCTAGCAACAAACAGAGATGGTAGTTGAGTTGGTGGATGTGATAGAGACAGCTGTATCCTTCAGAAAATCACAAATTTTAGGAATCATGGGGCTCCCCAGGTGGCTCAGTGGTAAAGAATCCGCCTGCCAATGCAGGAGGCACAAGGGACGTTCGTTCAATCCCTAGGTTGGGAAGATCCCCTGGAGAAGAAAATGGCTCCCCACCCCAGTATGCTTGTCTGGGAAATCCCATGGACACAGGAGCCTGGCAGGCTACAGTCCATGGGGTCGCAAAAACTCAGACACGACTCTGCACACACACGCACACAGCACACAGCATGCTTGTAACAAGCTCAGAACTTTAAAATGAGACCACAGGAAGATTAACATGCTTGAAAGTATATTACAAATCAATATTGAAATAGAGCTTAACATACAATTCATCTGGAAAGAAGCTCAGGTCATGACTGCCAGTTATTTAATATTCTGGTCTCAAAACAATGGACGTGCTATTGAAATATGGCATTTTGACTGCCATTGGAATGGTCAGGTTTCAAACAGTAGTTCATTAGTTGTGCTCAAATGGGTAGACTATTGAATAATAAAGTGAAGATGAGAAGGGAGATTTGTATTCTAATCTTGTCTTGGCCAATGACATGTGGACTTTAAACCCATCACACAGTCATTTACCACCTTGGTTTTCTCACCTGTAAAATGAAGAAATGATTGTAATTCATTCTTTGATTATAGTTCTATAATTCTAGAAGCATAGATTGAATAAAGTTCAAGGGTTTATGCCTAAACTCTAGCAAGTAGAAAAATGTTCTTTTATTTCTAAAATGGCTTTGATATTGCATTAATAGAGCAAATGAAATCATTTGAGGATTGTTCAAAGAATCACCAACTTAAAATTCAACTCCACTGTTGGTTTTTATTGTCTGTTTAACTTTTACTAGATCTATAATAGTTTTATTTATTTTCCTTTGCACCTGGAGAAACTCATCAACAGTTATTTTATATATTTTGTTATCAGAGCCAACTCTGTAATCTTTGCTCTTCCTATGAATTATTTATTTAATTTGATGTGTTTTTCCCTGGATTCATAGAATTTCCTTTTGTCATGATGTTTCTTTCCATTTGTGGAACTGTAAACACAGCTGACTAAACCTCTCCAATGGCTGAATATATATCAGGTCTTTTGTGTGAAGGGTGCTAGCTAACCTTCCTGTTCATAGGCCTACTACATTTTGAGTCATTTATTTTTTTCCTGCTCACCCCCAATAGTATCACTGTGGAGTAAATAAAATAACAATAAATACCACTTATTTAAACTGGATCAGAAAACTTGACCTTTCCCTACCTTTTAGATTTGCTCTCTTTGTGGCAGTCTGCACACCTATTTTCCTCTGAATTTCAAGTCACCTTCTACATGGGAATCATTATGCCTACCATACAACATGGTGAACATAAAATAAATTCTACCCATCTGCTACCATACTGGAGAAAAATAATTGGATTGAGTTTCATCAAATTTGCAGGCACATGTTTACAATGACTTGTTTGAAAATACTGACTACATGGGGTACAGTTGGACACTCTGAAGTCACTTTAAAGAGGTACACCAATACCTCCTAGAGCATCAACAACTAAAATAAAGTGAGAAGCATTTTTATTTCTCCTTAGGAGAGACATGTTCTGTGATGTGAGTGGTTCTTACCTTTTGGTGATTCATCAAAATATCCTGGGGAGCTTTTTGATCATCTTAAAGCCCAGTCTGTAATTTGCTCCAATTAAATATGAATTTCTTGGGTAGATTTTAAGGTTTGGAGAATGTGATGGTTAATTCATGTGTCAGCTTGACTGGATCATGGCATACACAGATAGTTTGGTAAACATTATTTCTGGGTGGGCCCCTGAGGGTGTTCCCAGATGAGATTAGCATTTCAAATGGTAGCTGGAGTAAAGCAGATTTCCCTCCACAGTGTAGGTGAGCCTCATCTAATCTATTGGGAGCCTGAAAAAAATAAAATGTCAGAAGAACGGAGAACTGGCTCTCTGCCTGAATGCTTGTTCCTATCTGCTGCCATTTGACTGTGACACACACATTGGCCCTCCAGTTCTCAAAACTATACCACTGGCTTTCCTAGTTCTCCAGCTTATATTTAATCTACAAGTTATTATATTTAATATTATGAATCAATATCATATTTCTTAATATAAATATAATATAAATAATATATAATGTTATTAATTAATATTATATTTAATATATAAGTATTATATTTAATATTTAGCATATGTTTAATATCAATTACATATGGTAAAGCCATTATATATATACATATCAGTTCAGTTCAGTTCGGTCACTCAGTCATGTCCAACTCTTTGTGACCCCATGAACTGCAGCACACCAGGCCTCCCCCCCATCACCAACTTGTGGAGTTTACCCAAACTCATGTCCATTGAGTTGGTGATGCCATCCAGCCATCTCATCCTCTGTCGTCCCCTTCTCCTCCTAGCCTCAATCTTTCCCAGTATCAGGGTTTTTCCAATGAGTCAGCTCTTCGCATGAGGTGGCCAAAGTATTGGAGTTTCAGCTTCAGCATCAGTCCTTCCAATGAACACCCAGGACTGATCTCCTTTAGTATGGACTGGTTGGATCTCCTTGCAGTCCAAGGGACTCTCAAGAGTCTTCTCCAACACCACAGTTCAAAAGCATCAATTCTTCAGTGCTCATCAATTCTTCAGCTTTCTTTATAGTCCAACTCTCACATCCGTACATGACCACTGGAAAAACCACAGCCTTGACTAGACGGACCTTTGTTGACAAAGTAATGTCTCTGCTTTGTAATATGCTGTCTAGGTTGGTCATAACTTTCCTTCCAAGGAGTAAGCATTTTTTAATTTCATGGCTGCAATCACCATCTGCAGTGATTTTGGAGCCCAAAAAAATAAAGTCAGCCGCTGTTTCCACTGTTTCCCCATCTATTTGCCATGAAGTGATGGGACTGGATGCCATGATCTTAGTTTTCTGAATGTTGAGCTTTAAGCCAACTTTTTCACTCTCCTCTTTCACTTTCATCAAGAGGCTCTTTAGTTCTTCTTCACATTCTGCTATAAAGGTGGTATAATCAGCATATCTGAGGTTATTGATATTTCTTCTGGCAATATTGATTCCACCTTGTTCTTCATCCAGCCCAGCATTTCTCATGATGTACTCTGCATATATGTTAAATAAGCAGGGTGACAATATACAGCCTTGACGTACTCCTTTTCCTATTTGGAACCAGTCTATTGTTCCATGTCCAGTTCTAACTGTTGCTTCCTGACCTGCATACAGGTTTCTCAAGAGGCAGGTCAGGTGGTCTGGCATTCCCATCTCTTTCAGGATTTTCCACAGTTTTTTGTGATCCACACAGTCAAAGGCTTTGGCATAGTCAATAAAGCAGAAATAGATGTTTTTCTGGAACTTTCTTGCTTTTTTGATGATCCAACAGATGTTGGCAATTTGATATTTGGTTCCTCTGCCTTTTCTAAATGCAGCTTGAACATCTGGAAGTTCACGGTTCATGTATTGCTGAAGCCTGGCTTGAGAATTTTGAGCATTATTTTAGTAGCATGTGAGATTAGTGCAATTGTGCTGTAGCTTGAACATTCTTTGGCATTGCCTTTCTTTGGGATTGGAATGAAAACTGACCTTTTCCAGTCCTGTGGCCACTGCTGAGTTTTCCAAATTTGCTGGCATATTGAGTATAGCACTTTCACAGCATCATCTTTGAGGATTTGAAATAGCTCAACTGGAATTCTATCACCTCCACTAGCTTTGTTCATAGTGATGCTTCCTAAAGCCCACTTGAGTTAGGTCTAAAAGAGAAATATCTCAATTTTAGAAGTTGATGTCAACTTTTCTAACACTTCATCCAATGTAAAAATTTATGCACCTGCAGAACTTTGGGATAACTATTTTTTAATTTATTTTAAATTGGAGGATAATTGCCTTAAAATCTTGAGTAAGCCATAAGTATATATGTATATGTATACATATATATATATCCCCTCTTCCTTGAACCTCCCTCCCAACCCGCATCCCACCCCTCTAGGTCATCACAGAGATAACTATTATGTTTTCCACGTTTGCATTTGTCCGCTTATATATGGATATGTATTTATATAAATATATGTATTTATATATACTTATATTTTATGCCCATTAATTAATAATACTAAGATGCACTATTTACCTAATTTTTATTTCTATTACATTTTCTGCTAAGGTTATCATAACAGTTTCCTACATGATCTAACATTCCTCGTTTAGATGATTTAAAAGTTATTTAATATTTCAATGTATGATATCAGTTTAAATAATGTGCTATTGTTAGAAACAAATTATTTCCAAATTTTTTTCTTTTTTAATAAATAGTGTTCCAATAAATGCCATGGTACCTAGATTTCTGTGAAATCCTTAGAATACATTTACATATGTACTCCCTGGGTCAAATATCCATCTTGTACTCATATGGAAAATGTTTTTTAAAATCTACATTCAGATCTGTCCTTGAAGTTTCCTGACCAGCGACTCTTTCTTCTCTTTCCCCACAACTGCCCACCCCCGACGCCTTTCCCCCTCTTTCCGGATAGCTTTTTTTGGGGCGGAGGGGTGTGTGTGTGCTCTGATCATTTTTCCAAAGGACTATCATCACCTCTCCAGATTCCCTCTGTGTTCCCCTCCCCCCACCTGCCCACCTCACCCCCTTCAACAGTGTTTTTCAAGGCTGATAGAGGTTGATGGGGGCAGAGAAAGAGTGAAGGAAAGTTGCAAATGTCTCCTCACTTCCTAAGCTTCCTGCCCCCACCCACTCCTCTGAGCAGAAGACAATATAGTGAAAAGAAGAGGCGGAGGAGATCATGACAGGATGGATGCCAGCAGGAGTGCTGCAGCCCTCCCATCTCCACCATGGTGCCTCCATCCGGGAGGTGAGAGGTCCTCTGTGGGGAGACGCTGTGACAACTTTCGTTTACCCCCAATCCCCTGGGGGAGTGGTGATGTCGGAGACCCTGAAAGATGAGACATGAATAACCCATTTCACAGATGAAGAAACAAAGACCTTTATTTATCCAAACGTGAGAGTTGGACTATAAAGAAAGCTGAGCACAGAAGAATTGATGCTTTTGAACTGTGGTGTTGGAGAAGACTCTTGAGAGTCCCTTGGACTGCAAGGAGATCCAATCAGTCCATCCTAAAGGAGATCAGTCCTGGGTGTTCATTGGAAGGACTGATGCTGAAGCTGAAACTCCAATACTTTGGCCACCTGATGCGAAGAACTGACTCATTGGAAAAAACCCTGATGCTGGGAAAGATTGAGGCCAGGAGGAGAAGGGGATGACAGAGGATGAGATGGTTGGATGGTATCACTGGCTCAATGGACATGGCTTTGGGTGGACTCCAGGAGTTGGTGATGGACAGGGAGGCCTGGCGTGCTGTGGTTCATAGGGTTGCAAAGAGTCAAACAGGGCTGAGCAACTGAACTGAACTGAACAAAGCAAGTAAGAAGCAGCAGTGACTTGGAGCTGAGACCTTCTGACTCATTCTCAGAGATCAAGCCCTGAGCCTTTGGAGTTGGAGCACAGACTCCAAGATCCTAAACTACCAGAGAAATAACCTTTGGGAGTATAAGTTAGTGAGAATTCACACTAAAGAAACCACTTTAATACAAGACCCGGCAACACCCAACTACCAGTAACACCCTGTGCAGGAAAGAAAGAAAGTGAAGTTGCTCAGTCGTGTCGCTCTTTGTGACCCCATGGACTGTAAGCTACCACACTCCTCCATCTATGGGATTTCCCAGGCAAGAGTACTCAAGTGGGTTGCCATTTCCTTCTCTAGAGGATCTTCCCAACCTAGGGATCAAACCCAGGTCTCCCACATTGTAGGCAGATGTTTTACCATCTGAGCCACCAGGGAAGTTTCCTCATCTAAGCAACAAACAAAACAAAAATACAAACCAAATCATCAACAGACAGGATTACCACCTCCCTCAGCCTTGCCCATCTGAGGAAAAACAAACAAACAAACAAAAAAGCCCAGCATATGAACCAACCTTAAGAGAGCAGAAACCAAAAGGAAGAAAGAATTGAACCATGAAGCCTGGGAAAAGGAGACCTCAGACACAATAAGTAAAAAAAAAAAATAATAATAATAATAATAATAAAGAAAAGGCAGCGAAATACCACAGAAATGAAGGAACAAATTAGAAACACAGAAGCCCAAATAAATGAAGAGAAAATAGGGAAACTACCTGAAATAGTACGGTCAAGATGATCAAAAACCTTGAAAACAAAATGCAAGAATCAATTAACAAAGACCTAGAAGAATTAAAGAATAAACATACAGAGACAAACAATACAATTACTGAAATTAAAAATACTTTGGAAGGAATCAATAGCAGAATATCTGAAGCAGAACAAATCAGTGAGCTGGAAGATAAAATGGTGGAAATAACTTCTGAAGAGCAGAATAAGGTAAAAAGAATGAAAAGAGCTGAGGATAGTCTCAGAGACCTCTGGGACAATATCAAACACACCAACATTCGAATTATAGGGGTCCCAGAAAAAGAAGAGAAAAAAGGGTATGAGAACATTTTTGAAGAGATTATAGTTGAAAATTTCCCCAACATGGAAAAGGAAATAGTCAATCAAGTCCAAGAGGCACAAAGAGTCCCACACAGGATAAACCCAAGGAGAAACATGCCAAGACACATACTGATCAAACTAAAGACTAAACTTAAAGAAAGAATATTGAAAGCAGCAAGGGAGAAGCAACAAGTAACATACAAAGGCCACTCCATATGTTTAACAGGTGATCTTTCAGCAGAAACTCTGCAGGCCAGAAGGGAATGGCAGGATATATTTAAAGTACCAAAAGGGAAAAATCTACAACCAAGATTACTGTACCCAGCAAGGACCTCATTCAAAATTGATGGAGAAATAAAAAACTTCTCTGACAAGCAAAAGTTAGGAGAATTCAGTACCACCAAACCAGCTTTACAACAGATGTTAAATGGACTTATATAGTTAAAAAATACAAGAGAAGGAAAAAGATCTATAAAATCAACCCCAAACAATTAAGAAAATGTCAATAGGAGCATATATATCAGTAATTACTTTAAATGTAAATGGATTAAATGCTCCAATCAAAAGATACAGACTGGCTGAATGGATACAAAAAACAAGACTGTCTACAAGAAACCTACTTCAGATGTAAAGGCACATATAGACTGAAAGTGAGAGGATGGAAAAATATATTCTGTGAAAATGGGAAGCAAAAGAAAGCTGGAGTAGCAATCCTCATATCAGACAAAATAGACCTTAAAATAAAGATTACAAGTGATAAGGAAGGATACTACATAAGGATCAAGGGTTCAATCCAAGAGGATATCATAACGATTGTAAAGATCTATGCAGCCAGCATAAGAGCACCTCAATACATAAGACAAACTCTAACATACATAAAAGGAGAACTTGACAGTAACACAATTATGGTAGGAGACTTTCACAGCCCACTTACACCAATGGACATATCATCAAAACAAAATTAATAGGGAAACACAAGTCTTAAATGATACATCAGATGAGATGGATCTCACTCATATCTTCAGGACATTCCATCCAAATGCAGAAGAATACATTTTCTTCTCAAGTGCACATGGAACATTCTCCAGGATAGACCACATATTGGGTCACAAATCAAACCTCAGTAAATTTAAGAAAATTGAAATTGTATCAAGCATCTTCTCTGACCACAACGCTATGAGACTAGATATCAATTACAAGAAAAAAACTGCAAGAAACACAAACACATGGAGATTAAATAATATGTTTCTAAATAACCAACAGGTTACTGAAGAAATCAAAAGGGAAATCAAAAAATTTCTAGAAACAAATGACAATGAAAACACGACAACTCAAAACCTATGTGATGCAGTAAAAGCAGTTCTAAGAAGAAAGTTTATAGCAATACAATCCTACCTCAAGAAACAAGAAAAATATCAAATAGACAACATAACTTTATGCCTAAAACACCTGGGAAAGAAAAACAAAAATAAATTAGTAGAAGGAAAGAAACCATAAAAATCCGAGAAGAAATAAATGAAAAAGAAATGAAAGAAACAATAGTAAAGATTAATAAAACTAAAAGCTGGTTCTTTGAGAAGATAAACAAAATTGACAAGCCTTTAGCCAGACTCATAAAAAAAAAAAAAAGAGAGAGAGAGAGAGAAGAATCACGTCAACAAAATTAGAGGTTACAACAGACAATGCAGAAATACAAATATAGATGAATGGATACAGAAGTTGTGGTACCTATATACAATGGAATATTACTCAGCCATAAAAAGGAACACCTTTGAGTCAGTTCTAATAAGATGGATGAACCTAGAACCTATTATACAGAGTGAAGTAAGTCAGAAAGAGAAAGATAAATATCATATTCTAACACATATATATGATCTAGAAAAATGGTACTGAAGAATTTACTTAACAGAGCAACAGTGGAGAAACATATATAGAGAATAGACTTGTGGACATGCGGAGAGGGCAGGAGAGGGTAAGATGTATGAAAAGAGTAACATGGAAACTTACACTATCATATGTAAAATAGATAACCAATGGGAATTTGCTGTATGGCTAAGAAACTCAAACAGGGGCTCTGCATCAACCTAGAGGAGTGGGACAGGGAGGGAGATCAGAGGGAAGTTCAAAAGGGAGGGGATATATGTATACCTATGGCTGATTCATGTTGAGGTTTGACAGAAAACAACAAAATTCTGTAAAGCAATTATCCTTCAATAAAAAAAGAAATTAAAAAAATCTGCATTCAGACCTTTACATTCACAACTAGATCGATTGTTTCTGTTTCATTTGTTTTGCTCTCTTGTTTTCACCCTGTTGATAGGTAGGCAGATCAAGAGATAGATGTTTATTTTAATACATCTTTCATTAATATCATTGCCTCACACCTCTGTCTCTTCTAAATATTTTTGCAGTTTTGATGTTAACTGGGTGCTTTGCCAAAATGTCAGTTCAATTTTCCTCTGATAGTTGCTCAATACTAGCCCCCTCCTCAGGTACTGAAAAATGAAATTCTAATGATTTGTTAACATTTGTTAATATAGATAAGATTAAGGCCCACAGTTTTCTAATGAAAACTTACTGTTTGGGGCTTTTTTCACAGAAATATCATAACATTATTTGCAGTCAAGTTGCATTGATATTCCATATATGCATCATAGAATATGAGTAAACAAAATCTGTGAAATGATTTAAATATGAAAATGATTATGTGAGTGATAAATATTATTTATTATTAAATATGATTAGTAGTTGTCAAGCAGATCCTTTTCTGCCAGTCAAAGTGCCACATACCTTTCAAAATGAATGCTTGCAATTAAAAGTATTTAGGTAGGGGAAAAATGAATTCTTCTCAACTTTTGCATCATAGCCCAGATACTGCCAGGCAAACAACTTGATAGAATCAATGGAAGCTTAGTTAAACAGGTGATAATCTTCTCTTACCCTCCAATTTATCACTAACTGGCTTTTCCATAGATTGCAGTCATTAAAAGTTTGTAATTGTAGCCTTCTGCTATATTTACCATTAGAAAATTCCCTTTTAAATGGAGCATGCTGTGCTAATCAGTGGTGGGTTTGTCACAAACTGGTTTATCATTCACAGTGATTAGGTTCCCCTTATTTGAACTGGTATATAAAATGCTAGTTATTGTATTTTTAAATAATTTTTTTTCTATCTGTTTTTCCTGTTAGTGTAACTGAAAGTGAGGTCCAGCTATTCCTCACTCAAAAACCAATGAAAAGACAAGTTTTGTGGAACGGAAAGTTTGCTTAGTTTTAGGTGCGAGCAACCTGTGGGGAAGGTCTCTGCCTGTACAACGGTCAACTCCCACCCACAACAGTTGAGGACAAGAGCTGTTACAGGTTGAGGGAGGGGCTACATCAGAAATAGTACAGTCTGTTCTGACAGCCGTCTTGAAATTGGTCATCAGTGGTCTGACCGGCGTCATCTTGATTGTTGTACAGTCCCAGGGTCGGTTTGTTCCTGTTTCTTTGAGGCCAGTTCTTGGAACTGTGGCAGCTTACCTCATGGCTACAGTCTGGTCATCACGTAGTGAACTTCTCAGCCTGGTGGGAGTTTCCAACAGCTCACAGAATATGGCTCAGAATATTACCTATAGCCATCGAGGAGGAACTGAAGATCCTTGATTTTGCTTACTGCCTAAACTATTATTGTTTTGTCCAGTTTCTTTTTTTCCTTGCTTCTGCATTTTCTCATTTTCTCACTTCTCTGATTAAACTTATTCTTTTTCTAATATTTTTTCCAGACAAAACGCAAGTGGAGGTCTTGGGGAATGGGAAAGACTGTAAGGTCCTGCTCCGTCTCGTTAGGAGCCTCGTTTAGGTGTGCAGTTCATATCTGCAACACGTAGGCTCTGCTAGAAAAGGAGAGTGCACACAGGACACCCACAGCTGGCTTGGAAAGCCGAGAAACACTCAAGAGGGGTGGTGGTATCTGCAGCACTGTCAGTCTGTTCTGTTCAGTGTGATAGAGCTGTTACAGCACATGCTGAGCTGTCAATAAAAACCCGAGTTAGAGCATTCTGTGTAGTAGAGGGAGGTGTGGGAAAAGGGGTCATTCCAGTTACATAAAGATGGTGCATCTGGTTGGCACAAGGGACCATTTTATCTTTAATCAGGCACCGAGTTTCTGTCCTCCTTCCTTGTCCCCATTATTCGTCTGTTTCAGTCTCCCTGCCTCCCTGACTGCCTCCCCCCTATTCCTAGCTGCTCATCTCTGTAGTTACTTTGGAGTGTCTATCAGAGATGGCACTGAGATGCAGGGCCTGATCTCTGTAAAAATGAATCAGTCTTTCATGAACCGCACAGAACAAAATGAGAATCAGGAAACCAGTGAAAGGGGATATAGCTAAAATTGGATAATTATACCTCGGTACCCTGTTTCTAAAGATGATACAGCCTACTTCCTGCCATATTATCACCCACCCAGTAAGTGTGCTTTTTTTTTTCCCCCAGAGAAGAGATAATGCATTTATGTCAATCTATTCATGCTTGAGACTCACAGTGCATATTGTCTATAATTGTGAGATAAATCTCAGTGAGGATATAGATGGGGGTATTTGGTTTCAATAAGGTGGCTGGGGCAGGAAATGGACCCTACATCTGGTCCTGTTTACAACAAGTGGCTTGTTAAAATGTGCATCTATATACAAAGAAAAATTAATCAGCATATGTAGCCACAGGGAGGATGGGAAGTGTTGATCACACACATTGCTCCGGTGCTGTCAGAGAGATTTCAGGGCTGGTGGAGGCTCAACAAGCCCTAGGTCTTAGTAGCATCCAATGGGAGCAAGTCTTTCCCCTACAGACAACCCACTCTCCCCCTTCTGAAAGGCAGGCCCCTACAAATGTGGTGTCTGGGGTGGTCCTCTAATTTTCCCTAATCCACGTGGGGCTGTGGAATGAAATAAAACTAATGTGCAGGCAAACAAAGGGTGGTGAAAATGACATGAGCTCTGGAATGCTCTCTGGAGGAAGACAGAACTGCATTCAAATCCCAACCCTGTCATTTTCTGAGTTATGTAAATTGAACAAGTTCCTTAAATTCTCTGAACTGCAGTTGCCTTGTCTGTGAGGTGGAAATCAGGTCAGTCCTACTGGGTTGTTGTATGTATTATGAATAACATATGTAAAAGGCCTAGCACAGAACTGACATGAAACAGACAAAGTGATGATTATTACATAACTCAGGAATACTACTCTGCCCAATGTAGACAGTCCTAAACTGAAACAATATATAATAAAATCTTATTCAGAAGAACTTGTAAGTAGGCAAGGATTCAGTGAATTGGTGGCTATATCCTGTGGCTAGATCTCAGTGTATCAATTCATATCCACAGAGATTCTCAACATGTAGTGGAAACAATGCATTTCCAATTAATGTCATCATAAGAACTAAACCTTTGTATCTCTTTGGTTTCTAAGTGTTTGATTTTTCAACCTTAATAATGCATTAGAGTACTTCTGAGTTTATCTCTTACTAAATTATAAATGCTTTCATTTTATACCTGAGATGCATGGTTCTCTCAGTGCAGGTAGGGGGAAAGAAGGCAACATGTTTTAGACTGACTGACTCTGATTTGCTGGAGTTCTGGTACATGGACTCAATGGTGAAGTCAGTAAAGCTAATGAGTGTTCATTTCTAAATGAACTAGAATTAGGTCAAGACATGAGTTTCCAACAACATATACTTTTTCTGATGATCTTTTATTATTGTAGTGTAAAGCTAACTGCTTTCCCTTTTTGAGAACATGTTAGTTGTGTTGTCAAAGTAAAAACTATGACGTCGTGAAATAAATCACTTTCACGTATAAGAAATCACTTTCACATATTACAGTTTTTACTTCGGACATCAGAGCTAACATGTCCTCAGCAACAAAGGGAAAGCAGTATCTTTACACTCGGTCATTTCTCTCACCCTCAGGAGTGGCCTCAAATGCTTGCTCCCGCCATTTACTAGGATGCCCTATATTTTCCCACCATCATTACCTTCATCATCACATTCATTATAATCACCCCTATCAATTCAGCACCTATAATGAGCCAGTCTTCTTACTCATTTACAATCGTCACCGCTTTTATATGCACACATACATATATTAGCTCAGTTTGCTGGCTCTTGTTGCCCTCAAGCTGATATCAGACTGCGTATTCATTAGGTGAAAATGGTATTAACCATTTAGATGAGGAAGGGCAAAAGGATATCATACTGAGTGTCCGTTTGGAATGATTGGTAGTGGCTGCCAGAGCACTGAATTAAGAAAACATTTTAAGGCTCTGTCCACTCTGTCCAGGCTTTGTAGGAAAAAAATGCCATGACTGATTCACAGTGTCTGCCTTGGGTGAAAGAAGACAGAATAGAAATAGAATAAGTTACATGCAGGATCTCAGGGATGGTGGTCCTCATGCTCCGTTTCCTTGTTTTTTATAAGCTACTTAGAGACATGAATAATGTTTCCACTTGCCATCATGTTGCTACAGTGTTCATTTCCAAATCATTTGTTTGTTTCTTCACTCATCCACTTATTCCTGCTGAGTCCTCCTTGACTCAGAAACTTCACACACTCCGTTCCCTTATGCTGAACCTCATATACTCCAAAAAGCTTCTGCAGGGAGGCCTTGTCCTGTTTATCCTAAGAAATTGCCCTAGATTAGCATATATTGCAGCATCATTCTCCTTATGCTATAGAACTTGTATGAATTTGTAATTATTTGTTAGAATGTTTACTTGTGAGTTTACTGTTTCCCTCACTGAACTCTAAATTTTGTGAGCTCAAGAACCATCTCTCTCTTCCTGACAAGCCATCTTATACCCAGCACACACATCTAGGAGAGAGTAGACATTTAATATATATTTGTTGAAACATCAGGGCTTCCTGATAGCCCAGTTGGTAAAGAATCTGCCTGCAATGCAGAAGACCACAGTTCGATTCCTAGATTGGGAATATCCACTGAAGGAGGGATAGGCTACCCACTCCAGTATTCTTGGGCTTCCCTTGTGGCTCAGCTGGTAAAGAATCTGCCCACAATGCAGGAGACCTGGGTTCGATCCCTGGGTTGGGAAGATCCCCTGGAGAAGGGAAAGGCTACCCCCTCCAGTATTCTGGCCTGGAGAATTCCATGGACCATATAGTCCATGGGGTCACAAAGAGTCAGACACGACTGAGCAACGTTCACTTTCACTTTGTTGAAACAGCAAATCCACTAAACTTTGGAGATTCAAACTTAATAAAACATGTATCCTGGCTTCACAGAACTCATATCCTAGTGAAGGAGAAAGTTTATTAAATAAATGATTATGATGCAATGTGAAAAAAAAAGAAATACAGATATAAGGAAATTTTACTGCCTGGATCAGGGGACAGCTGTTGGGGAAGCATTCCAGAAAAGATGTCAAGATTGAAAAGTAAGAAGATGTAAACACAGACTTTTAAGGAGAATCAAACACTGAAACTTGTGCTATTTGAATTTGATATTTTCTACCATTAAAGTTTTGGAGAAGGGCACAGCAACCCACTCCAGTATTCTTGCCTGGAGAATCCCATGGACAGAAGAGCCTGACAGGCTACAGTCCATGGGGTCACAAAGAGTTGGACACAACTGAAGTGACTTAGCACTAGCACCATTAAAGTTTTGTTTTTTAATCAAGCAAGGTATATTAATATGTATTTGTAGTATAGCCCTAAAAACGTTTTAAAGGAAATATATACTGGATATCTTACCTACAGAGGCACTCAATTGAGCTTTTCTCTCAAGGAGGGTCTTAGTGTTAACCCTTTGTATTGCTTTTTACTTGACATGTCTGCTAATTGTTCTGATTTAGTGGCCTTGATAAAGTTTTTGTCATTTGCAAAAGGGTCATTGGGGATTATGAACGGGAGTCTTTCAGAATTTTAAGTAGAAAATTGCTCAAGCATCTCCTACAGTTAGAGTACATGTGGTTACAGTAGACTAATTCAGAGAAGTAAAATTGGGTTTGTCTTTTCAGCTTTAAATATAGGACTTGGGGATAATAAAAGAAAAATTATTGCTAGTACAATAAGGGCTTTTTAAAATAAAAGATGGTTTTAGGTAAAGCACTAACTTTTTTACAGAATCAGTGATATTGTTAGATATTATATTGATGGTAGTAGGAGGTAACATGTCCCTTTAAGGTTAAAGCTATTTACAGATAAGCTGGAGAATTTTTTGGCAGAAATATTTGTTTATTCTTTTATAAGGTAAATGGGGAAGAATGGGAGGGATAGATCAAGGAAGTATGGAGCAAAACACTTCCTTAAATCACACGTAAAATAAGATAGAGTGTAATAAAATACAAGAAGATAGACTGAAAAGCAACAGTAAAATTTAAAAAAGAAAAAGCTTTTGTAATTATATCACAGTACTTGAGAGAGCTGTAGTGCTTTGTGTAGGACTTTAATTTCCCCCAGATATGTTCATTTGCCTTGATTAAATCATGTACACAGAACAATTTCCTTGTTGGGTTGGTAAAGCAGAACTATATCCAGGCTCTAGCTGGATCCAAACATGATTGCAATTTTGTACAAACATGTGTGATACGTACAGGCAGAAACAGTAATATGTAACTCTGTTCTGCTTTGGTTCATTGATCATTTACTAAACTTATTTCACCTGTATCCGCCACCCCTCCACACATAACAATGCACTAATTGATACCCCTATAAGATATATTGTATGTGTTGAGTTGGATGACTAGAATTTGATCAACATTATTCCTCCAGTGAGAGAGAGCTTTAGGTAGAATGAAAGAGAAATTGATTGAGACGCTTGAATCATCCTTTTTCTTGATTCCACAAAATGAGTAAGACTGATCTAATCCCTTTAATAGGCAATATCCACATTGCATTTGTACTTAAACTTTGCGTTGTAAGTAAATGTAGAGTAAAAGTTATTGGGTGAATATTAAGTTTATCAGGGAGCTCAGTTGATTATTGTATTTTATTTTTGTGCATAGGAAATCTATTTACATTTACACTACTGGTTAGGCAATGCTCCAAGAAAAATGAGAAATGAACTGGTAATCTCCCACCCAAAGAGAGCCATTGTCAACATTTTAATACTATATACACTTTGTGTCTTTTTTTTGGAGTGGGGGGGATCAAAAATGCCATTTTATTGCTTGGATTTGCATTTCACTAGTTAAGTATGCAATAAAAACATTTACAATTTAATTTTATTGAGGTAGTCTTGGTATAAACACTATATAAGTTTCATGTGTACAATATTCTGTTTCAACTCTTCTTATTTATTCAGCCTCAGTTTGAAATTCAGTTTTTCCTTTCTCTTCTTTTCTTTTTTTCACTTGCTATGTGAAAATTGATAGGCCCCTTTAAGTAGCTTTTTCTTCCCCAGCTGGTGTGATGTTCGCCTTCCCTAATAGCCTGCACCTGAGGAGCTTTGCAGAGAAAGGGGCCGCTGCGTGCCGCCCGGTGCTTGCTGGGAAGGCCCCCGGTGGCGTCTCCAGCGTCCACTCCTGCAGCCTGGGGGGCCTGTTCTGCTCCCCGGCTCGAGACTTCTCCAGTAGGCGGCTTCAGCGGCCAGCCCCGGACAACAGCTTCCCTCCGCCTCTCCTGTCAAGCGGTTTTGGAGTAGTGTCTCAGGTGAGAAACCTCGTCATGAATAGCTTTTTTTTGGAACCCTAGATGCTGGATTTCCAGCAAGTTACAGAGGGCGTATATCCAGAAAGTTCCACCACGGAAACTTCTTTACCTTTCAGTGAGCCGCAGTCCTGCTCTCTCCAGCCATGTCTGGACCTCAGTCCGGGCAGGGAGGAGGTCTTCTTCCTCAGCTCGGGGGTTAGTGGCTTTTCTGTTTTCTTTCTTTTTTAAAATTATTTATTTGCGATTTTTAGTTATTTACTTTCGGCTGCGCTGGGTCTTCCTTGCTGCACATGGGATTTCTCTAGTTGTAGTGAGCAGGGGCTACTCTCTTGTTGCGGAGCAGAGGCCCTAGTGTGCAGGCTCGGTACTTTGTGGCGCAAGGACTTAGTTGCTCCGCGGCATGTACTTACCAGACCAGGGATAGAACCATCGTCTCCTGCACTGACAGGCAGATTCTTAACCCGTGGACCATCAGGGAAGCCCTCTCCTTATTGCTTCAAAGTCTTTATGTTTTGGAATGCTCTTGTTGCTAATCATTTCTTTCTTACTCTAAGCCTCTTTCCCACTTTCAATGCTCAAATTACTATGTGTGCGTGTTTGTTTGTTTTTTACTCCTGGTTGGACCCAGAATAATAACTAAATCCCCTAATCTAATAATAAGGCAAATACTGTTTTAAAAGTATCATAAACCCCCTTTTCCAAATTTTTTTGTTTCTACATTATTACTTTAATGGTTTAATAGTAGTCCATGTAGTAGTAAATACTTCGTGCGTATTGTTATACAGTTTATAATGTATGCAGTTTTCATTTTCACAATTGTAGACAATGTTTTAGTGAACATCTTGGTACACATCCTTTGCTCCTATCAACAGTGGATTTCTTAATATTAACTATCAGTCACTTGGTCATTTTAGTCAGTGGCAAATGACAGGTATACCACTTAAAGTGCCTTAGGTATTTCTAGGAAAATACTGAACATATTACTTAGTGTCATAATAAAACATCAGAAAAAACGTGAGAAAGTCATGGTTTTTATTGTCTTCTGCTAAACTCTAATAGCAGGAACCTGAAAAAAAAAATCTCTCCAGTAACACAACTGAAACTAAATTTGAGATTGAGCCATTAAATGCCAATTATCACCAATCACTTCTAGCTGCCTCTGATCAAATGCTTGCTTTGTGTTTACAATTGGGGAATCCACCTCTTGAACAGAATGATAAATGGGAAAGAAGTAAATGATTCAGAATATCTGGGTTGCTCTTGGGAGAGAATGCTCTTACAGAGCAGACTCTTAACCTAAATGCCTTAAGCACATTGACTTGAATGATTTCCTGTAGCTTCAACCAGAAACCCGGAGTCCCTGGTCACTGGCTGTTTTGTTTTTGTTTTTTGACACAACTATATCACAGGTATAAACAATCTGAAATATTGAGCTAAGAAGATCTGAACTGCTGAGGATCTTTCAGGTTAACTTGAACCAATAGACAATGATCCCGATTGGCAACCTTGGAAAGTTCTCTCCCAGTGGGAAGTGTAAGGGGGCATCCCTTTTATTAATGAGTCAGACACTCTTCAGAGACTGCTCCTGGAAGTGGTCGTCTTAATTCCATGTTTGTTTCTGAGTTCCTCACAGATGTTTCTCACCAATACTTGTAGAGCCACTTGGCAGTTTCCAAAAGAGGCTATGTTAATCTCAGAACAAGGAGATATATTATATGTGATGTGGAATCACAATATAATGATAAAGAATAGACACATGGCATCATTGTCATGTTCGTAATCAAAAACACAGTCCCTGTCACTTACTGGGTGCCTACTGTGTAGACAACATGTCTCTTGTTCATGGATTAGTTTGGTTAATCCTCACAAAGCTCTCAAGAAGTAAGTACCAAAAATATCCCCATTTTACAGATGAAGACACTGAGGAAAAGGAAAGTTAAGAGTTTGTCTATGATAAGTTATCCATCTGTTCAGCCGGTGTGCAAATTAGACTGCCTGACTCCAGGATCAGGTGAGTACAGTGGCCTGAGTACCGTGCTTCCCTGCTTCCCACATCTAGGAGCTAAAGGAAAACATACCGTGGACCTTAAAGAAAACCTTCTACATCCTTCAACTCCTTTTGCTTTCGTTTTAGTGAAGTGTCTGACTTAACTGTTTCATGTAAAATTATCAAGTTGAATGACTGCATTTTCCCCCTTAATTGACCAATTTGAACTGAATTGCATTGTTAGCTGGATTTTTATAATGCAGTGTGGCCTAGTATAACTATTACCAGCCTCTCCCTGACCATCACCACACCTGACAAGTAAAATTCACACGTATGACATTCTGTCATGTGCTTATCCAGAATTAATGCACAGAGCTACATAAATAAAAGTCTGTGGTTTCTGTACAGTTTCTTCCAGGCTAGCCACTGTGTCTCCCACTCATCCTGGGGTCTGCAGTTAAGGACCTGCAAATCTAGACAAGAGTTGGATAACTATGGTGGGCTTGTCAGGGATTAAAAGATAATAAGACAGCCTAGGAGTCAGGCTTCGACACCACTGATAAAAATCACTTCAATCACCAGGTGGTGAGAAAAGGAGGGACGTGGGGAGAGGAGCATGTCCACAGGGTATGCTGTGTATGGTCCATTTTCAAGTTTCTTAATTGGAATTCTACCATTCACATGTGGGCCACTTCTGGGAAGCTGTGTACCATGAGGTTTTTGCTTAATATTTAAAAAGCCTGATGGAAAGATGAGTAGGAGACAGAATAGGTGCCTCATCAGAAAGTTGGGTCCTTAGACAGGGGCAGGTCAAACCTGCCTCCCAATCCCAAAATTACTGCATTGCTATCCAGTAATATAGAATCCCTATCAGGAAACTTGCTGTTTATTAGTGGCAGCATGGCATAAAATCAGGATAATTCAGTGTATAAAATCCCTTCCTTGTGTTTGAATTTATGACTAGTATAAATACTTACAGGATTTATACTTACATGAATACTGAAATCTTATACTCTTGCATTTAAATATCTGTTTTTGTACAAGTGAGAATCACAGAGTCACATGATGCTCTAAGGAACACTCAAGAAATAATGCAAACCTTCATCCTAGTGATAAGGAAACTTCAGCTCAAATAAGAAGTGACTTGTTCCATGCTCAACCAAAACAAACAAAAAATAAAACGTAAAAGAATTGTAATCAGAAATATCCAGTTGTCCAGCTTCCTAATATTCTTATCCCTCTACCTCACCATCAATCAAAAAATCTAATTCTTTGAATAAGGAACACTTTGACTTGGCTTTATATAGCAAGATTAAAAAAAAAAAACTTAGATAAAGAAACAAGCAGCAAAAATTAAGTATATATGGGATTTTTCTTTTTTAACCAGAGTTGTCTGCATTGTTATTTTTGACTCAGAGCAATAGATTGATGCCACATTTAAATGGAAAGCATATTTATAAACCATATTTATAAATCTTCAGATTCTGCATGTGTCATGAAAAATGTAAGTTTTACAATAGTGAGCTGTATGAGATTAATTTCTATTCTATGTTGAAAAGCTCTGTGGTAGGTAATTAATGCATGAAACACCAGTGATTGCTGCCTTACGGACTACATTGCCAGATGAAATTATAGATTTCAAATCTTATCATTAGACTGGTATTTATTTTTTATTTGTGTAATCTAGGGAATATATAATCTTAAATTGAATATTTACCGAATCAGTAGGTTAGGGTTATCTTCTGAATTTTGGCCCCTTCAAATCTAGAACACATTATCTAATTGTGAATATTAACATGTTGCTTAACATGTAGGGTACTACTACTTACTATTTTCACTTCACAGAACTCCTATAAAATGATACTTGTATGCTGTAGTAGGATAAACTGGAGGGGATCTAATGGAGGTTTGTAAGAATTGTATATCCTTTATATTAAAAAAATAAGTATAAATAAAAATATAAAATAATCAACTGTAATAAAGTATAAGCTGTCAGGGAAGATATCAAATAATTTACATAAAATTTTCAAATATTGTAATGTCAGAATTTTTAGTGAGAAACTTGTGCTTGCTTCCACGAACGTAAGTTTTTCTACCAGCTCTTACTCTTCAAGTGTTGACTACAATTCTAATCAAAATGTTTTAGTAACATTATCTTTCAATTTTTGATGGTCACATTGGATAAGAAAATGTTAATTTTACAATCATTCAAACATGATCATGTTTTTAAAAGAATATAGTTTCTCTCTTATTTCCTTGCCACACAAAGACTCATTGCAGAATCATCGGATAATGTGTATGAGATTGAATTCTATCCAAGTTTGTGGTTGCTCTTATGAGTATTTCCTAATAAGGATGGTAGAAGGCACAGGCTATAGTAGAGATTCCACGTCCACTAGGAAGTCATATCTTTACCTGAAGACAGGGACAGAGGGTAACTACCTAAACCCATGCTGATAAGGTCTCCCTGAACTCCCACCTCTGAGCTGCGGTATCTGTGCTGTGGAACGTTAGCAGTTCTAGAAATCTTGTGTTCACCGTGAGACTGGCATCCTCACTATTGCTGTTGTGGAAATTGATGCCCACTGATTGGATGAGGAGCGAACTTTGGACCCATGGGTGTGGAGTTTCTCACTGTGTCTTTCATCCATCTGGGACCACTTTTGACCTTCTGACTTTGTCTCTATTGGGTAACCCTCCTGGGAAACCCAAGAGAGGCTTACTTGTGGCTGATGTGAATAGCTCAAGGGTTCCAGGTAACCCAGGCTTCACTTGGGAGCCCCAAGGGTTGAGTGACTCATCATTTCATGTCCCAGTTACAGATGTTAGACTCAAAACTGTATACCTAATCAGACTGCTTGGGACCTTCTGGTTTAGTTATGTGACTTAAAACAGCCTCGAAGTACTTTGAAAGTAATACCCCATATGATAAACTTCTCTATTTTACCCTTTCTTCCTCGAGATTAAACCTGCAGCTTCTCAAGAGCAGAAAAAGTATTCATTCTTTATCTTCTGCTTGAGACGACAGAAAGGGAACACAATTTTGAGTGAAAAAGGACAATTCAAATTAGGTTGGTGCTTTGTCTAAGCAATAAAGGTTTGTGGAGAGAATTGGAGGATAAAGAACAAAATAGAAAAGCTTTTTTCTTTAACCTTAATGGTTTGACTTAATTCTCTTATTTGAATGATTTTGAATTGATTTAGACATGCCTACATTTAAATATAAGCTCAAAAATGTATTCTCAAGTCAAATGGAGAGTAATCTGTGTGGTCTTGATATGAAAATAATCGTTTTATTCACTGTATCCTCTAGTCTCTCCACTCATTTATTCGTACTTGTATTCATGTATTCATCTATTTACACTGTTTCATATATTCACAAAATATTTATTGCTGTGGATTCTATACTTGGTATCGATCTGGGTGCTGAACTGAAAAGGTGAAGTCATTGTTACTATGTTAGAGGCTCTCCCAGTCTTGAGGGGAGTCATAGAGGTTAACACATCATTATTATACAGTTGGGAGAAGGCAATGGTAACCCACTCCAGTACTCTTGCCTGGAAAATACCATGGACAGAGGAGCCTAGTGGGCTACAGTCCATGGGGTCGCTAAGAGTCAGACACGACTGAGCGACTTCACTTTCACTTTTCACTTTCATGCATTGGAGAAGGAAATGCAACCCACTCCAGTGTTCTTGCCTGGAGAATCCCAGGGATGGGGGAGCCTGGTAGGCTGCCGTCTGTGGAGTCGCACAGTCGGACACGACTGAAGCGACGCAGCAGCAGCAGCATTATACATTTGAGCAAGTATCATTGTAGTCTTGTGAGCAGAATAATCAGGAGAAAAATGTTTTATCCATTCTTATGTATTTGAGTGTTTACCTGCCCAGTATGGATATCTGCATAATAGAGGTTGTGCTTTTAAGGATACAATCCATGTTTTTATCACTTCATTTACCTGTGTTGCATCAGCTGCTGTTCATGCTAGTAATTCTATTCTACTGATATATGTTTAGCTCTTTCTTAAGATTCCTCCCTACTTTCCCCTTCCCCAGAATTGTGGGTTTTGTTTTTGTAAAGAGGCAAAACTACCACAATTACTAACAGTAAGGTTATGAGGTTTTTAAAATATGATGCCTGGTTTTTAACAGCTTTTTGAAGTATAAGTAGCATAGAATAAATTGCACATAATTTAAATAAATACTATGGTAAGTTTGGACTTGTGACTAAATCTGTGAAACCTGTCACTGCAATATCCAACACCCACAAAGTTTCCTTATTTTTGTGTGTTACTGTAGATTCATTTTGTTATCCTCTAGACACCCACAAAAGCTTGCTTATACATTTATTATTACTGTAGATTTTCTAAAATGTTAAAAGAAAGGACTGACACAGTTATTTGTCTGGCTTCTTTTACTCAGAATAATTGAGACTCATCCATGCTGTTCATGTATAAGTAGTTAATTCCTTCTAACTGGTACATACTATTACATAGCACGGAAGTAACTTTTAAACTTTTTAATTTATGTTAGTTATATTTTTACTGTGGATGCCTCTTATTTATTCTTTTAGCCTTATTAGTGACTACAATCTCTAGAACAGTGTGGAAAACAAGTAGTAAAGGATCATATCCTTGTCTTTTCTCTCAACTTAGGAGACAAAACAAACATTCAGTCTTAAATCATTAAGTATGATGTTTGCTGTAAGTTTTCCATAGGACCTAGCTACTCTTAATTTTCTAAAAACTTTTCTTAGGAGTGTTATGTTAGTTTTATTAATTGATTTTTACATCTATTGAGATAATTTTATGGCTCTTCTTTTTGTTTGTTGATATATTAAATACAGTGTTTTGTTTTTTTTTTGAATGCTAAACTGACCTTACATTTTCAGAATAAAAATACATGATTTTTTTTTTTCATGATAACTGGTGTTTTTTTTTTTCAATATTGATAGATTTTATTTTCTAAAATTTGGTATAGAATTTTTATGTATGAGAGAGGTTGATGTGTAGTTTTAGTTTCTTTTAATGAAAGTTTAATTGTACTTTGTTTTCCTCCTGATTTTGATATCAGGATAACACTGGTTTCACAGAATAAGTTGAGAAGCATTCCTCCTCTTCAGTTTTCTGGACTTTGTGTATAATTGGTACTGATTCTGTTTTAAATATTTACTTGGTAGAATTTATCAATGATGCTGAATTATCAATTTAGCTAAATGAACTAAATCAATGAAGAATTTGTCAATTTATCTGACCTGGAGTTTTTATTATGAGACATTTTTTCCTCCACAATTTCGATGAATGTAGTAGATACACACTTGTTCAGACTTTCTATTTCTTGAGGGAGCTTTGGTAACATGTAAATTTTATCTGAGGTATCAATTTATTGGCAAAATGTATTCATAATATGCCATTATTATCCTGTTATCTTTTTAAAATCTGTAGAATCTACATTACCTCTCATTTCTGATATTGGTTATTTGTATCTTCTCTCTTTTTTCTACACTCAGTCTGACTAGAAGCTTACCAATTTATTTGAGTTTTTCCCCCCAAAATTCAATTTGTGGTCACATGAATATTAACATGTTTTTTTTTTCTGTATTATTGATTTCACTCTGATCTTTATCATCCTTTTTCTTAAGCTGACTTTGAGTGTAATTTTTCCTTCTTTTTCTGATCCCTTCATGTGAAAGTGGAGGTCTTTGATTTGGGATTTTTCTGTTTTCCAATAAAGACATTCACTGCTGCATGTTTCCTCTTAAGTACTGCTCTAGTGGCATGCCACAATGTGGATGGATTGTGTCTTTATTGATATTTAGCTCAAAAATAGTTTTCAATTTCTGTTTTGATTTCTTCTTTCATCAGTGGTTCATTTAGAAGTGTGCTAAAATTTACAAATATTTAGAGATTTATTTCAGAGGCCATCCTGTTACTGATTCCTAATTTGTAGAACTTGAATCCTTTTTAAACTTCCTGAGGCTTGTTTTGTGGCTCAGAATATTGTCTATATTGATAAATGTTTCAAGTTTATATATGTATGTTCTACTACTGTTCGGTGGATATTTCTATAAGTGTTAACTAGGTCAACTAGTTGAAAGTGTTGTGAAAGTCTAATATGTCCTTATTGATTTTTGTATCTTCTTTTGATTATTTTGCTTCATGTATTTTGTAGCTCTGTGGGTTTTTCTTCGTGTGTGCTGTTGACATTTAGGACTATTATATCCTGTTGATAAATTGATTCCTTTATTATTATGAAATGATTTTTATTATCCCTGGTAATATTCTGAGCTCTGAAATCCACTTGGACTGATCTCACTATAACCCCTCAGGTTCCTTTATGAATTATTATGAATATAGGTTTACGTCTGTTATTAATATGATTAAATTTAAGTCTCTGATGTGTTTTCTATTGCTCCAGTCTGTTCTTTATCTTTGGTTTCGAATATTCTTGAAACTTTTTCTGGAATGAATTTATGTTACACAGAACAGTTCCATTCTTCCTGGTGTTGCTTTTAAAAGATCTGGGAAAGGTCTAGCCCTAAATTTCATTTAGGGCTAGTTTTCACAGACAAATGAGGCAAGGCCCTTCTGAATCTTTCTCTGGATAGTAAGAACTAACCCTATTTCAGGCCCTGTGTACACCTGGCTCTGTTACCACTAATTCTTTTGCACTGCTCTCTCTGTGCTTTCTGATGTTTTTTTCACAGGCATGTTCTAATCAGTATTCTTCTAAATGTTTGGGGAGAAATGCTGGCCTCTCTCTGGAGTTTTCTCCCTTCTGATTTTCTATTCTATCAGCTGTAATGCCTTTGATCTCTCCAGGCTCTCAGCTTTATCTTCTCAACTCAAAAAGCCTGCTAGGCTCTCCCTGTCTTCCCTTCCCTGCTCTGAGGTCGTCTATCAGTGCAGCAAGCTGGTGCAGTCACTGGGCTCGCCACATTTGTGTCCTTCTTCTTAGGGGTCATGGACCTAAGATAGATAGATACCAAGTTTCCTGATAGATACTCAGTTTCCTGAAAAATTTGCTTTATATGTTTTGGCTTTCTTTTCATTGTTTCAGATAGGAAGTGCAAATGCAGTTCCTGTATTCCATCTTAGCTAGGATCAGGCATATGAGAGCATACAAAATTGAGTTAACAGGAACATATGCCTGTCTGTCCTATATTACTCTATTACCAACATATCATGGCTAAAATGAAGTTTCACAGTTCCCTTTGGCTTTTCCCAGTGTAGTCATGATGCAAAATTCTGATGACAATGGATAATTGACTGCACAATACAACATCTGTTCCTAATGAAATAAAGACTTTTCACATTTCTGCATTAAATTAGTGAGGGTTATATGAGCTGCTTAATAACAAATCTCTATCTGTTAGTAACCTAACATTAAAAAGGCTTCTTTCTTGTTCGCATAACAATCCAACATGGTGTTTTGGATTTGCTGAGAACTTTTCTCCATGAAGTGAAGCAGGAATCCAGTCTTCTTCTCTGTCTTGATTCTGCTATTTCCTAGGGCCTCCAAGCCTTTGGAATATAGTTTGTTGGAAGACAGAGGAGAAAAGGCTCTAGAGGCTCTGCTCTTCATCACCTCAGTCCAGAAGTGGCATTCATGACCTTCGCTCACAAGCTGTTCACAAGGGCTAAGTGTAGGAAGTGCTGGGATGTGCAGCCTAACAAACTAATGTCTGGAAACAGTTTTAAACAAAGGAAGGCAAGCGAGCGCTGTGCTGAGTTGCTCACCATCTCTTGACAAAAGTAAGGATCTCTGGCCTTTTACCCCCTTCTGACATACATGATTCATAAAATTATTTTTTTCCACCCGTCCAACTCTAATCATGGGCAACAGTCTAACAACATCTTCAATATTTTATCCACTTGTGCTGTCAAGGGAGGTCTCTTTGGCACAGCAAGCAATGCACAATGGGTTTATTTTTATAGCCTATTTCCCACATTCGTATCAAAGCCACACATTACATCTCTGCAGGTGACTGCAGAATAATCTCAGAAATGTGGCTTCTATGTGAAAGGAAGAGATGATCTGCTTCCAACATGTTTGTGGGCCAGAATTTTCTCTGCTCCCCTTAATAGATTGGTTAGTACCTGTTGGGGTTGACTTGCAGGAAGACATCATAGGCTTCATGGTGTCTGGTTGTGAGGGTTAAATGAGATATTTTATACCAAGTGCTAAGCATGACCTCAGGCATATATAGAAAGCAATCCATAACTGAGGCTCTTGTCATTGCTAATTAAAGTTAGGATATTAAGCTGAAATGGAAGTGTCCTGCTTGTGGAGGGGGATGATATATTGAAAAATTTAAACCTGTGTTATTTTTTTGTAACTAATTTGTAATAAGATTTAAATGTGATGTGTGCTTGCTGTCTGATACCCCAAGAGAATGGATTTTCTCCCTTATCACATAGATTAAGGTCTGAATACTTGTAACTGAATTCACTTTTAGGATTTCACTATCGGATGAAAGTGATGAAAGATGCTGCCTTTAAAAGGCACCAAAGTATATTAATAGAGTATTGGTTCTAAACTTGGAATTTAAGTTCTTTCTGCATTACTTATCAGCTGTGTGACCTTGATGAACTTGTTTCTGAATCAGTGGATGTTAGCCAGTGATTTTCCTTTGAAGGGACATTATGGCGGGAATGAAATGACATATGTATATAAAACACTTTGGAGGGAAGATGGCATACAGCATGTACCTAATAAAGATTACCTTAATCACCAGGATTGTAAAGAAGACATAGAATATTGAGATTAGGGTCAGATAACTTGAGTTTACATCCATGTTCTGTTTTTTATCTTTCTGAACCTCAGTCTCCTCATCCATAAAATGGGGCTTATAATCCCTTTGCACAGTTGATATAGTGATTGTAAGGTATGTGAAAGTACATGGAATCCTGCCTTCAACCTGTAAAGTAGTAAATATGTGTTAAAATTCTTTTTGTTTGTAGTATGTGTGGTCCTAGACAAGTTGATCTTCCTCTCATATTGATTATGCTTCCTACTTGGTCTGTTATATTTAACATTAAAAGATGAAATAAGGAAATAAATCCTTAAGCAAATGTGAAGAATAGTACTATATATAATATTATTATTTAAGAAGAGGATGGCATTCTTTTCCTGAAGGATTTGGCCATTGGAATTATGGAGGAAAACCATCTTGGAATTCATGTGGTGATATTTTGTTAACACATGGTATGGTATGGATTGCTTTCATCACACAATAGGGAAATACTAATCTATGGATAGTACTATAGTATCTATAATACTATCTATAATTTTATAATCCTTAACCCAAGTTAATTTTAAAGTCATTAGTAAAGACTCATTCCATTTTAATGTTTAGTACCCTGCTAGAGAATCTCTTGCTACTGAAGTTTAAGATGAGCATAAAAATAAATCCAGAAAAACACTAGCCTGTGTTATGGAACACCGTGTTCCTGGGGAGCCCAAGTCTGAGGTCCACAGTCAAAAGGGATTTTAATCCATGAACAATGTCTGCAGTGGGTATTGGTGGCAGACGGTGAGCAGCTGATGCCTTTTTACCCTCCCTTTGTCCTCAAGTGGTTTCTAATTCAGGTTAGATCATTGCACCATTATAGAGGAGCCATGCTATGCCCAGATATTTTTCTCAGACATAGGACAAACTCAGGCACCATAAGATTTTTTTTTTTAACAAGTAGAGAAACCTGAGAGCTTTCTTTGGTGTCTCTCTTGTGCTCCTTCTCCTGTTCTGCATGGATGCCCTGCTCTGTCTTACATCACTTTCCCGGTTTAAGGACCCTTCAAGAATAACCTCCAAGCCCATTGCTTCTATGCAGAGTTACTTGTTCTGCACTATTTACATAGGTCTGTATTCTTCTTATCCCCTTGAAACACTATTCATATCTTTCAGTTGAGTGTTAAATCACAGAATTCCAGTCATTTAAGTGTGTTATTATGTTTTATTCAGGTAATACAAGGGCTACTTTCTTTGAAGGGAGAGGCCAATCCCTGAAGGCAGGAATTGATTATATCTTAAATTACAATTTGCAACTCCATGGTATGGAACACAATGGCTAAATAAACATCAATTCAGTTAAAATGCTGTGCATTTACAAAATTTTGATGGCTTTACAAAAATGTTAAGAATAACATCATTTTTGTCAAATTGAACATATAAAAATAGCTAGGTATGTATTTAACCTTCCATTTGTATATATAGATACAGCATAAAGATTTGCACATTAGGACTGTATTTTTCATGGTAGGTCATTGCAACTGCCTTGAGTGACCCTACAAGCATCTGTTTAAGATTACCTTTGGACCTTGGTGTTTCATCTTGGGATTGCTGCCATATACTGTCCTAAAATTTTCCATAAAGGCTCAATGTTGCTTTTATTTCATGAGACATTTCCATTTAGTTAAAATTAATCTCTGAGCTATAAGAATATCTCCCAGGACTCAGAGCTCTCCCTTCTTGATTAAAGTGTCTAACCTGCTAGCTTCCCGAGAGCAGTGAGCTCAGAGCCTAGCTGGATGACCGTGAGATCCCAAAGCTATGCGATGTCGCTTCATTCCAGAATGGGTGTTCCCTGAGGACCATATCTAACACATGCACAGAACCTCCCTCTGAACCTGGACTTCAATACCATTCCTAAAATGTGAACTTTGTTCTTTGCTGTCCCATAGGGAGCATGACTTGCACAGTTACTGTTTAGATTGTATTCCACCACCATGTAGATTCCTTTTTTTTTTTTTTTAACTGGTTTCTGCAAGTGTCTCAAGTTAAAGCGTTATTTCGACACCTTTCCCCACATCCATCCTCTGTTGCCCTGTCCTTAGCGAACCCGATTTGACAGGAGGGGGGTCTCCCAGATACTTAACTGAGACCATCCTGCTTCATCTTTTCATTCAATGAGTTGGGTTTGTACGAAACACAGGAAGCAAAAGGGGCCTAATCTCTTTTGGCATGTAGCTGGCAATCCGAATGGATAGAAGGACATTAAGCAACAGGTATGCTGCTAATGATTAAACAAGTTTTATGATGAACATAGAATGGGAACCGAGAGCCAACCTGGTTGTAAGTAGGTGATCAGTCTGACTGATTAACAGTCAAACAGTTTGACTTTTTAATACCTTTATTGAGGTTTAATTTATACACAATACATCATTCATTTCATACTAAACAGTGTGAGGTTTAATAATTGTATAGACCCACAAACTCATCATTGTAATCAAAATACACATTATGTTATCATTCCAAATGCTTTCTTGTGCAGCTTTGCAATTCTTTCTCTCTATGATTTGCTCACTCTATATTAGGTCACATCTGAAATTTTATAAAAATGGCATCAGGCTCTATTTTTCTAGTCTGGGTTATTTTATTCAGCATGATTGTGAGGTTTACCTATATTGTACATATCAATAGTTGATTCCATTTATTTATAAATAGATCTATATAAATATTTGTCTACAAGTCTTTGGATGGTATACTTTCATTTCACCTTGGTGAAGAATTTAGGAGTGGGATTGCTGGGGCATACTTTCAGGACTTTGAACTGTGGGTGTTTGGAGAAGGAGAATTGGCTCATTTTTTGGTCCCTTCATGGATAACTATATAGTTCTAATGTACTTCAAATTTGGCAAGGTTTGAGTCTCAGTTCTCAACTTTCTCTTTCTAATGTGGTCCCTTATCTGGGAAGTTGGACAACACAAAGTCAGCCTTGGCACCTGCCTCTCTTTCACTACCGTTATTCTATTGGTCAGGTCCTACCATGTTTCCCTCCTGAAATTCCCTACCATTGGTACTGCCCCTGCTCAAGTATGGGTCACTGTGATCTGGTCCCTTGGCCACTGTGCATGGGCTCACTGCCCCCCAGCTTCCCTTGACTTATACTCTCCATCCATTTTCTGTGGTTAGGGTAACAATGACCTTCCAAACATGATATACTCAGTATAAGCCTGGGTATATCACTTCACAGATTAAACTTTTAAATAGCCCTCCATAATCCTTAGAAAAAAACCCAGCATCTTCGCTATGGTTTACACAGCCTGCATACCCATGTCCCTGCTTAATGTATACACTCAGTGTTATGACTCAGTATTTTCCTCCTGTTCCATTTTCTGTTTCACCTACAGTCATCAACTTTTCCAAAGTTCTTTATTACCTCTGGACCTTGGCACTCTCAATGTCCCTTTCTTTCTCTTCACTTATTTGTCTAACTCTTACTTAAGCTTAGAATATAATTTCCCCTGGAAAGCTCACAACTAAGTAAAATAACTTAAGCTTGATTCTCTGTGCCAATCTTAAGCTATTACAATGGTGGAGATTCTGGTCAGCCTCCCTAATTAACAATAGGACCTAACTCATTAATACTGCATTCCTAATACTTAGTACAGCATCATGTCTTGAACAAATTAAGTGCCCTAACACATTTGATCATTAAATAAGTGGTTATGACAGTGATCTAGGCTTTATTTGAAAAGTTGAGATTAATGAAGTTAAGAAATGTTTCACAATAACCACCATGAATGTCACCAATTTCATATAGGATTTCACCTATAGATTCACCAAGGATTTCACCACTTCACTTGCTTTCTCAGTCCTGCTAAAGCCACTTCTTTTTTAATTTTCTAGATGCCAACATCCATGACTTTGCTTATGAGAGAGTCCCTGGGGCTCTCATTCAAAATATTTTTTCTCCTTAGTTCACACTGTCCTTGTAAATTCAGGTATCAAGTTTCTTATACTTGAATATATTAGAAGCAGAAAATCCAGTGGTTGAAGAGAAAAAAATTAATGCAGATGTGTATAGGCACAGATGCTGCAGCAGAGAGTGAAGATCCTGAAAAAACATGAAGCTGCAATTTAAAACTTAAGTCTAGGGTCATTTTGTCCAGATTCATATGATGTGATGCCATCATTTGATTAGAGTGGAGGCAAATTTTGATGTTACTAATTAAAATACTGATCTGATAAGCTACTGATGATCATAGGTACCTTTGATTGTGTTCTGTGTGACAGAGTTGGAGTTAAGCTTTCTTTACATTATCTCATCAAATTCTCTTAAGGACCCTATAAAACTGGTATTGATTTTATAGAAAAAGGGGCAATGGGATGACCCAGAGGGATGGGATGGGGAGGGAGGTGGGTGGGGGGTCCAGGAAGGGGAACACATGTAAACCCATGGCTGATTCATGTCAATGTATGGCAAAAACTATTACAATATTGTAAAGTAATTAGCCCCCAACTAAAATAAATAAATTTGTAAAATTAAAAAAAAAAAAAAAGATTTTAAAAATGGTCCACAAAAAAAAAAAAAAAAGAAAAAGAAAAAGTCTAGGGAAGTTAAATATCTTGGCCTTCATTTCCTAGCTTTCAGACATGATTCTAGTCTGCTTAGTCTAAGTAATCAAGAAAGGATTAAATTACGTTCTTTTGCCTTATTTAAAGAAACAACAAAGTGTAAAAGAAGTCTATTGAAAACAGATTATTTTCTTTAAAATTTGGATTCTCCAGGGGGATGTTTGACTTAACTAAACTAATAAGGTAGGAACATTTACTTCCCAATCATGCCAAATAAATGAAGTTTTTCTCTAAATGCTTTCTCATGATTACTTTACACTTATGACTACCTGTAAAATTAAGAAAAGATTCTAGCAAACAGTGCTTCCTGAAAAGTGGCAATAGCATGATGCTACTATAAGACAATGTGTTACTCCATAAGGGCTCATTAAAGGGCCTGGTTTTCATCTTTAATTGCAAAGAACATACATCCCTCAAATGAGTTTGCAGCCATTTTGATCAGAAGCATCAGAAGTGTAAATAGAATCTATCACCAGATCCATTTAGAACCCATTTATCTTTATGACTATATATCTTATGGATCATCAGCCCATGATCATACAGACCCCATCAACACTCATCTCCCTTTTGGCAAGTTTAAAATGCAGTGTCTCTACTGGGAAATTAATTTTTTTCACACTCCTGAGTGATAGACTCCTATGCTCCTAAACAGATTTTGCCTGAAGTAATTAATTCCAGCCTTGCATTAGGTACATCTATACTCCCCAGCTCTTCTTTTTTTTCTTTTTTCTCTGCTCTGTCTTCTAAGGTATGTTCATCTCCAGGCAATGACTCAAGGACAAATCCATTCCTCCACTCTCCCCAGCCTCTTCACACTGTCTAATTCCTGTCCTCTACTCTCTTTGGTACATTTACGCTCTTGGATTTAATAAAGTACCCCCCCCACCTCGATTATGTGGTCCAAGTAGATATAAACTTTTTCTTCCCTGGCCACGACCTCAGCTTTCTTAAGCATTTCGAAAGCCAACCGGTATGGTGTATAAACAACACTTCCCACCAGTACACATCACCGTCTCTCCCTATCTCTGTTTTCACCATTCATTCATTTTCCCCCAGAAGACCAACAGGATTACTCTCATCATTCTTTCATTTCCATTTTACTTTGTAACTACCAAGAGTCCAAGCATTCAAGATATTTAAATACTGAATTCTATCTCCATAGCCCCTTAAACATCTTGATCTGATCTAATTTCCCATCTCTTTCCAATTCCTCACTCTCCAAATAGTTTCTTATGTATCCTTTGGAATATATAGTTTGTCATTACCAAAATTCCTAATCTTCAATATTTTCTTCATCTTCTGGCTTGAATAAAAAAAGACTTCCTCAGATGACACAGCTTTCATTATGGTCTCCTAAGAGAAGGATAACTCTGTTGTAGAGCTTAGAGACTGGACTGTCATTCTCTTTCTCCTCCAGTAATCTTCTAAGATATTTTTCTAAGTGTAAAAAAAAAAACAAAAAACTGAGCTTATGTGAACTATGTGCCAACAAACTGTACTATCCTGACTGTCATAATCAGCTATTAAATCTCATTCTTTTCTCCTCAATTCCTGAATGTTTTTGCCTGCAGCCTCCTATCTTTCTATCACTATTCTTGTCATTGTTTTTGGAGATTTCACAATGTGCCCAGCTCATCTGCCCCAAACCCCATTCTCTCAGTTCCTTGGCCTCTGCACATTTGATAATCCTCTCTTCCACCAGCCTTGAGCCATTTTTTTTTTTGGATGTACCTGTCGTCATGGGTAGGAGTGCATTTCTCAAATCTCCTGTTGCTAGCATCTCTCATTCTCACAGCTCCCTCTCTTTCCATATCACACAAATAAGCTCACTCTTCCAATTTGCTTCAGATCCCTAATAACCCATTCACATCAGTTCCTCCTTCCCCAGTTCAGTAGCTACAACCCTCTTCATAATCACTGCCTTGATCATACCTTTCATTCCTTTACTTCTTTTCCATCCATTCCACTTTCCTGGCAACTCTGTTCTAACTCTTCATCTGTTAGACACCTGACCCTAAATAGTAGAATATGTCTTGAGAAAAATGCACAAGTGTTCAGACTGGTCTCACACTGGTGTCTCGGTGGACCTCCACACTGACTGGAATTCCTGCCTCTTACCCTCTGTCAATCACACCTTCTCTTCTCTGCTTATAAATCCATCCCATCTATACCATCCATCCTTCTTCTTCCTCTTCCTCCTCTCTCTCTTCCCTCTCTACTTTTTCTTCCCTCTTCCTTTCTCCTTTCTCTAAAACCTGAGAAGCATGATTATATTAAAACACCTTTCAACAGTCTGTGAAGACAGAACTCATAATGATTAGTAATGGTGACATATATTTATTCTCATCCAATTGACCCATTTAATGTGTAAGTGAAAAGAGGTTTAACTTGAAAAGGTTCAATTAGCACAAGCAATTTGACTAGATTCACAAGACCAGTGGTGCCAAGACTGGGATTCAAACCCAGAACTGACTGGAGTTCTTGCTCTTAATCATTGTATCATAATGCAGAGTGAGTTACATCCCCGAAGTAGTGAAGGACGTAGTTGCAGGTTTCATTAAGAAGACTAACAGCAGGATAAAGTAGAGAGAATTTGTTCCTTAAAAAAAATGAATATGGTAATCATTTTACTTTTTAAAATATAAGCTGCTTACTTGTCTCCTGCTATTATCAATCATGAAGTGATTGTGAGGAAGTGTACTTCAAGGTTAAATGCAGGGGGAAAACTGCCTTCATCTGTGAAAAACTGCTAGAGGACCCATGTTCAGTTCCTTCTTCTGCAGTGTGTAATTGAAGCTTTTATAAATAAGATTAAAAAGAGGCTATTAAGACTTTGGGAGCCCTTATTTTCTTTGGGGATGTTTTTCAGATGGCCAGTGTTTTGCAAAGTGGGTACAACTGCTGTCTCAGCATTGCAGTTTTGCCAGGAGAGAAGTAAATGATTTTCCAAAAGAGGGCCATGTGGAAAACTCAAAAGTTGAAGGTTCTTAAGAACTTTTACTGACAGATATTCAGCTTTTTTGAGCTTAGCAATCCCAAGTACCTACTTCATAATTAAAAACGTCTGTGTAATAGTGTTGTCAGAATCCAGATGTTTCTGGATGGGTAGACATACAAGAAGGTACAGGTAGACTACTGCACAAAAAATATGTCCCTGCTGATGAGTCATAAACTGGAAAATAAAAGTGATAGTCCTAAAATTCACACACACACACACACACACACACACACACACACACACACACACACACACACACACACACACACACACACACACACACACACACACACACACACACACACACACACACTCGGGCATTTCTGAAGTCAAGGCATAGCTTACAATTGATAAGGACCATAATTGGTAGAATTTTTTTGTTTGTTTCTTTTGTAAGAGAATGATATGATTTACATGGGTAGCATCCTAATTTCGATGAAATAAACACTAATATCAGAATACACTCGGATGAATTAGTTTACTTTTTAAAAAATTTACAATGTGTACATCAGATTTTGCCAAGCTGTAGTTCTGTCGGCATTTTTTCTACTTTATACTCATTTGTTTGTGACACTTCAGCTCCTTCAAGCAACCACCTTCATTTCATCATTTGATTTCTGTGAAGACCTTCAACAATCGTTGCTTCCCAGTTGTCATCACTGACTTACCAGCCCTAGGCCACTTCCTTACTCAAGGCTCAAATGAAACTGCTCTCTTCAAGGCCAGCAATAGCCTCTTAAACACCAAATTTAAAAGTCTCCTGATAGCTTTTGACACTGCTAAGCATCCTCTTCTCTTCAAACTTCCTCTTGCCTCCCATGGTTACTTGCCCTACTTCTCCAACATGTCAGGTCGTTCTTTGCTGACTGCTTCTAACACATAACAAAGATGTGTCCTAAAATTCAGTGTTTAATCCAAATCAGTACCCCTCTTTTAGTCAACAAAAGCTTCTCTTAAAAATATATAGCTAATAATTTTCATATATCTTTATATATAATGCAGATTATATATCATCTTTGTATATTTTTATATATAATGTATATTTTATGTATAATTTTGTACAATGCATAGTATATGTATAATCTTTATATGTAGTGTATATTATATGTATACTTTTTATATATAATGTATATTATATATAATCTTTGTATATTGTGTAGATTATATGTGTAATATTTGTATATAATGTATATTATATACATTTTATATGTGTGTATATATATGTATATATACATATATAAAAGATTCAGTCTTTAACTCTCTGCTCATACTTCCAAAATCAACAAGTTTTCCATCTTCATCTGTATTCTCTATGTTAATAATCCTAAAAGATTTGTTTGTCATTCCCTCTCGAGTCATGGTGTCTCTCTGGTGACCATTTTCAATTTTTTTTTATGCTTTTGCACCAGCTGAAAATTGAACTCATTATGGTTCTTTTACATAGACTTCCCATCCAGATCTCTTGGGTTCTGACAGCAGCATCATCATTCTCCCTACCTCAGTGTCAATTTTGATTGCCACTTTTTCCTTTTCTTTGATCTTATGTTGGATTATTCACTGGGTGCCACAGATGCTTTCTTCCAAATGTCTGTTTTATCTCGCCTTAGTCTACTTTAGTTGCCATCACTCTGATCCAAAATTCATGCTTCTGATCAATTCATCATTGAGGAAAATCTGAGTACCAGAGAAGTACCATGGCACTTTCTTTACCAGCTGAGCCACAAGGGAAACCCTCCATGGCACTTTCTACCTTGACCTTTGCTAGCTAGACTGGGTACTTGTAGAGGTCAGAGCCCAAGCTCCATGTTTGGCATACAGGAGTCATTCAACACCATTTGTCAAGTTGAATTGGATTGAATTGTTCCAAGAGTAAGGATACCTGGGAGACAGGGAGAAAGATGATGAAATTGTTTTCATATACCAAGAAATCTGGAGGGTGAGCTGATGAGAAAGAACCGTGATGAGTTTCGTTCCAGGTAAGATGAAAGCAGAAAAATACATGTGCAAATGGTTATCGAACTTCAGTCCTGAGTCAGAGGAGGATTGAACCCTAAACACTGCAAGGATTTCACCACTTCACTTGCTTTCTCAGTCCTGCTAAAGCCACTTCTTTTTTAATTTTCTAGATGCCAACATGAATGTTTAAAATCTCAAAGTCTTTTCTGTTTCAAGTCCTTTCAGGATTTCAGACAACTTTAAAAAAGTTTTGAGACAAATTTGTGGAAAGAACTCTGTAGTCACAGACATGAGGTTCAATGTCAGATGCAAACTAGAATTCTAATGTTATTTCAGCTGCACCTCACTTAATTTTTATCCATCTTTATTAAGATATAATTGACCAGTTAGAATTGATACATTTAAGGTGTCTGTACAGCATGGTATTTTGATTTACATTGTGAAATAATGACGAAAATCAACTTAATTAATACAATATTAATACAATTAATCCATCACTTCATATGGTTACCTTTCTGTTTTTATGGTGAGAATACTTAAGATCTACTCTCAGCAGATTTCAGGTATACAATACATTATTATTAGCTGTAGTTACCATGCTGTATATTTCATGTCTCCAGAACTTACTCATCTTGTAACTAAAATTTTTTACCCTTTGATCAACATCTCCCCATTTCCTCCATTTACCTCAGCCCTTGGAAACCACTATTCTGTCTTATTTTTATTAGTTTGACTGTTTTAAGTTCCAAAAATAAATGAGATCATGCAATATTGGCCTTTGTATGCCTTGTCTGTTTCATTTAGCATAATGTTGTCCAGGTTCATTCATGTTGTTGCAAATGGCAAGGTTTCCATTTTTTTAAGGCTGAATGATATTCCAGTATATATTCTGTGTGTGTGTGTATCACCATTTTTCAGTCTCATTTAATTTACCTTAAAAATGGAGATGATAAAACCTGCCATACTACTTTGTAAAAGTGCTGTAAAGATCTTCTCAGTTAATACATG
The DNA here is from genome assembly GCF_054371585.1 of Giraffa tippelskirchi. Lineage (NCBI taxonomy): Eukaryota > Metazoa > Chordata > Mammalia > Artiodactyla > Giraffidae > Giraffa > Giraffa tippelskirchi. The sequence goes on along the minus strand of NC_137283.1, from coordinate 18,707,855 downwards.
TAAAAGACATTAATCTGACTTCTAATTTTACTGTTTCTAATTTAGAACCTTGTCCTTTGAGAATTGTGAAACAGAGAAACTTTATTATTTTTTTACCAGTTTAAGACCCCTATGAAAGCACTCTTTGTTGACATTTTTTCATCAACTGTACCACCAGTGAATTAAACTTCATCCCTCCTCTCTCCTTCAGAATTACTTTAAATCTCCCTTTACCCTTGGCCTCATATATACTCTAATTCGATTATGAACTAACTCTTACCTAAGTGGCATTGAGTGAAGTGACTGATAAATTAATTCACTATTGAATGACTACCATAATAATCCTTCAAGAGCTATATACCCTTAAACATTCCTTTTTGTTTAAAGGCAATATATTAAATGCTATGATAAATTATATGCAATCTGAATGTCAGTTGTGTTTCTAATTGTTGTTTAATGTTCCATTATATTGAATTAATTTTATTTTCTAAAACCTAGTCCAAAAAAGGGAACATTTCTAATTGTTGCATAGTATTCCATTTTATGATGTTAATTCCATTTTATAAAGCCTGAGAGTCTGAAAAGGAAGGTTGGTTAACTTAATTCCCATAATGAAATACCACTGAGTCATTAAAATCATGATGTACATCTATATTGATTTGGGAAGATTTTATGTTATTAATTTCATAAAAATATTATAAAATTCTCTATATTTGTATTGTGTATGCTTTTGTACTTGTATTTGTCTAAAAATATGTGCATTTATATATATTCACAGTGATCAAATTATTTTCAATATTTTTCTTCTCTGGATTTTCAGATATTTCATGTAATAGTCAATTTAAGTCATATTAAAATTAAGTTAAATGCATTTGAAAAGACCCTGATGCTGGGATAGATTGAAGGCGGGAGGAGAAGGGGATGACCGAGGATAAGATGGATGGCATCACCAGCTCAATGGACATGAGTTTGAGTAAACTCCAGGAGTTGGTGATGGGCAGGCAGGCCTGGTGTGCTGCAGTTCATGGGGTCACAAAGAGTCAGACATGACTGAGCAACTGAACTGAACTGAACTGGCGTTACCTATTTTAACATGGCCCAGTGATTTATTCATTTAGCTGATATTTACTGAGCATCTGCTATATGATAGGAACTTGGGAGGTGAATGATAAATTAACAGACTGCACTTGTGTACCCCATCATTTAGTGAAGGAAACCAATATAAATAAAATTATCACACATATGTACAAGCACAAAAGGTAAGAGCTATAAGGGAAATGTTAAGTGAGTTTCTGAAACACGCGTGTGGGATGTGTATCTTTTAAAAAGGCTTCATTGACAAAGTGGAGTGTTGGCTGAGATCAGAGGGATACAAGTAGGTGGTGTTTGCTGGCGAGATAGCTGAAGAAAGGTCCCCACAGTGGGAACTCTTTGTCTGTTCAATGGAAGGACTGATGTTGAAGCTGAAACTTGAATACTTTGGCCACGTGATGCAAAGAACTGACTTACTGGAAAAGACCCTGATGCTGGGAAAGATTGAAGGCAGGATGAAATGGGGACGACAGAAGATGAGATGGTTGGATGGCATCACTGACTCAATGGATATGAGTTTGACTGAACTCCGAGAGTTAGTGATGGACAAGGAGGCCTGGCAAGCTGCAGTCCATGAGATTGCAAAGAGTTGGACACGACTGAGCAACTGAACTGAACTGATCAGACCACATAATTAGAGTAGGGAGAAGGTGAAAGAGTTGTGACAATATAATCCTCCTTCTCAACTGGCTATACTGTTTCGCAGATCAAAACAGAATAACCTTAAATCAGTTCAGTTCAGTCGCTCAATCGTGTCCGACTCTTTGCGACCCCATGAATTGCAGCATGCCAGGCCTCCCTGTCCATCACCAACTCCCAGAGTCTACCCAAACCCATGTCCATCGAGTCGGTGATGCCATCCAACCATCTCATCCTCTGTCGTCCCCTTCTCCTCCCGCCCCCAATCCTACCCAGCATTAGGGTCTTTTCCAATGAGTCAACCCTTCGCATGAGGTGCCCCAAGTATTGGAGTTTCAGCTTCAACATCAGACCTTCCAATGAACACCCAGGATTGATCTCTTTTAGGATGGATTGATTGGATCTCCTTGCAGTCCAAGGGACTCTCAAGAGTCTTCTCCAACACCACAGTTCAAAAGCATCAATTCTGCGGCTCTCAGCTTTCTTCACCGTCCAACTCTCACATCCATACATGACCACTGGAAAAACCATAGCCTTGACTAGACGGACTTTTGTTGGCAAAGTAATGTCTCTGCTTTTAAATATGCTGTCTAGGTTGGCCATAACCTTCCTTCCAAGTAGTAAGCGTCTTTTAATTTCATGGCTGCGATCACCATCAGCAGTGATTTTGGAGCCCTCCCAAAAATAAAGTCTGACACTGTTTCCACTGTTTCCCCATCTGTTTCCCATGAAGTGATGGGACCAGATGCCATGATCTTAGTTTTCTGAATGTTGAGCTTTAAGCCAACTTTTTCACTCTCCTCTTTCACCTTCATCAAGAGGCTCTTTAAATAGTGGGAGAAAAATATAAGGATGTAAGGTTGGACTAGCAACATAGAGACTTTCTAAGCTAGGGTGTTTTCTGGGGGCTCCAGCTATGCATGGACAATCCTGTATTTTTGGAGTTTGCATTTCTTGTCCAAGGAGGGCAGAGCCAGATTCTACTGACTGGTGGATTTTCCAGAGATTGCTTGTTAGATTGGATTCAGTCAAGAGTTCGTACACCCGAAAGTACCACATTATTGTAATTTGACTATACTTGAATTTTTAAAAAACGGATTTGTACAACCATTTCTTTATCTTCCTATCCTCACTCTGCAAAGACACCTTTTCAGATTGAAACCCCTTTTAAACTTCAAGATATGTGATAAATCAGTGTGTCTGTTAGAAAGTTCCAAGCTTTGTCAGAGAGGAAGGTGAAATTTTTAAAGTCAGATATTGAAATGGTGGCAGTAACTGATCAGTAAAGCAGAAGTTTCTGTAATTGTTAATAAACAAAAATACACAGAGCCCAGATGTTGTAGCCAGAGCAGGAGTTTCATTGGGGCATCAGTGTTAGCTTTGTCGTTTATAACTTATGTGACCCTTGGTGATGAGGCTTAGCCATTTTCAACTTCAAGAGTCTCACCCCTCCAGAGGAATGATAATAGCCTGCAAAATTATGATGAAAATTAAAATTGATTAAATCCTATCAGGTATGTAAGTATGTTGTAGCATAGTGATTAGAGCATTTTACTTGCTTTCAACCAATACTAGTAATCACCATAGGGATTGTTTATATGCTAAACCATAGTAAGCTCCTTTTGACTTCCTGTAGCTGGATGATTCTATTGTTAGATACATGTCTTCTCACTTTTTTACAGAAGTTGAAATGAGTTTATGTAGCTATACTGTAGAAATTGTTGTATTTTGGGTGTTCATGGAGAGGGATACAGTTTTGGGGATGGCTATTTTAGCTGTGTAATCAGTTAGAATGGATGGTGTTTGATACTGATGTAGAACAAATTTAAAAGAAAAAACTTGTGTTTCCTGTGTGAAATGTGTGATGTCAGTGCATTATCTGGATGGCAGGTGTGGATGCCAGACAGACCTGGGCTAGGGATCCCCATTCTGTCACTTCATACCGTGGTTCTCAATCCTGCTGTACCTCAGAATCCCCTGTCACTGTGCCACCGAGGTAATTAAATCAGTGTCTGGGTGAGAAAGGGGGATGGTAAGATGATCTGAACATTCTTGTTAAAAAAACAAGCAAATTCATGTCAGGTTAAGAATTTGACAGCTATATGTGTTAAGGCCATCTGTGCATCCTCTCTGAAACTTAATGTATTAGTTTCCTGGGGCTGCCCTCACAAAGCACTGCAAACTGTGGGGATTAGAATCCCAGGAATATATTGTCTCATGTTCTGGAACCCAGAAATCTCAATAAAATCAAAGTGCTGGCAGCCAGGCAAAGGACTTCCTTTGAAGGTCCTAGAAAAATACATCTGTTTCATGCTTTTCTCCTATCTTCTGGTAGCCTTAGGTATTCCTTGGCCATCACCTCCTCGTGTCTCTTCAGTCATCTTCCTTATGTACCTGTCTGTCTCCATGTCCAAATTTCCTCATTGTATAGGGTTACCAGTCATAGTGGATCAGGACCAACCCTAATGACCTTTTTTTTTTTTTTAATCTTATTTCCTTTTTAGAGACCATATTGCTAAGCACAGTCACATTCTCTGGTATTGGGGTTAGGACTTACTGTTTGGTGAGGACTTAATGTTATGGGTCTGGTGTTCAACCCGTAACACAGGGTAGGCATCTGGAACATGGAGATAATAACCATACCTCTTTCACTGTCTTGTTAACAGAATGAAATTGGATCGTTAGTATGCTGGCTACAATATCTAGCTAAAAATAAGCAATTCTAATGTTAGCTACATTGTCAGGATCATTTATTGTGATATTTTGTTCTCATTATTTACTTGGTCCTCTTCTCTGTTTAAAGAAATAGCCAAGACTTTTGAGTTCCTTTGGCTCAGGGGAGATTTTTGTTGCAGTCAGGAGGTGCCAGCTGACTGAAAAGGTTCTCCTGTCTTTTGAGCCATCATGAAAAGTGTTCCAGAGCAGAAAGCCTAATCCTGCTACACATGCCACACATTCACCAGGAAATAATTACTGTTAGGTGAGATATGGGCCCATGCTGTCAATTTTCTTGAGTATACCAAAAAATCCAATTTGTATATGAAAGCTACCAAAGATTGAGTTTTAGCAATTACTTCCATCTCTTCTCAACTCCAGTGTTAATGATGTCATGTTGGTAGCTTGAAATTGATTGTGATGAGTGTATTTAAACCACTGAAATCAGTAAACACTACAGACCAGAGGGTTTTGGTTTCTAGGTGACCTGATAATTAAAAGTTGAAAGAACAGCTTTTTTGTTGTGGTGGCTTTTTTTTTTTTAATTTCTGAAATTTGTGGTTTTAAAAGTTGGCCCCATCAGGGCAGGGTAAGGTAGTATGTCATAATAATGTCATAAGAATTTTATATACCTGCCTAAATAAAGTAGGTCACGTTATAAATAAGTATGGCCCTTGGCAGTTTGGAGAAATATTTGTACACATAATGTCTTTTCATCTTCAAAATAGCCATGGGAGATGGTCACTATTAACTCCATTATATAGATGAAGACACTAACTGCTCAAGGAGGTTTATTAAATTTCCTGAGGTCAGACAGTTAGTGAACGGTTAGCAAATTAATGAACATAGACTCAAACTCAAGACTTCTAAATCTACCCACTGTGGCTCATGTCTCATTTAACATTATAAGGAGTAATGGAGATATTGTGAATTGTGTAAGACCTGTTTTTCTGACCTAGCAAAGTAAGTCATGTGTAAATTAATGAATGAGTTGGATAAAAGGAAATTTATCAGTTCTTGGGAGTTCCTGGGGAATCTATGAAACACCACCATGATTTTACCCTGACCATCCCCTTTCTTGGGAAGTTGACAATTCCATCCCATATTGAGACTTCAGAGCAAGATAGTGATAATTAGTTGAGGGCATAGTAAGTCCCCATCCTCAAACAGAATTTGCACATGGCATTTCCTAGAGCACCAGGGAGTTACCAGCAAGAGCAAATACTGGCTATGACTGGAATGTCAGCTGTCACTTTCTCCAAGCCACCTTCAGATGGTGTAAAGCAGAAACACAAGTATCTTTTCCTAAGAAGTGGGAGCAGTTTCCTCCTGAGGAAAGTAAGAAGCACAGTGGACAACCCCCCAACTCACTCCACACTGAGAAGAGAACTAGGCTAGAAGGTACCTCTTTTTGTAAAATGACAATTCTAGATACATCATCCAAAAGAGAAATTTCCTGTATTCTACCTGGTCCCTAGCAAGAAAGGAATCAAGCCATCTTTCACCCTCAGAAAGACAGCCTCGCCCCCTGAAGCCAGCTCCAAGACTTTGCTTTCTGATCTACAGACTGAATCTAATGTCTAAATCACTGCAGTGTAATTAGGGGCTGTTTATCTGTCAAACCAGAGTTAGGCCTCCCAGGTAAATCACTGGGTTTAAACTTCTTATTTTGTCTTCAAAGGTAATTTCTTGAGTTTAAAACAAATAAACATCAAAAACAACAATAAAACACTTTTTTAATAGATCCTAATCAGTATGCATATTTTAAAAACATGCTTCAAGCCATATGCATCAACAAAAGAGAAGTAAAAATGTAGTGGATATTTTAGCCTTTTATTATTTTGAAACAATTGCAAACTTAAAAGGTTTAAAGAAATAATTTTTCTTGAGAACAATTTGAAAATGAGTTTGCCTCCTAATGCCCAAATTGTTGTTGTTCAGTTGCTCAGTCATGTCTGACTGTTTGCGAACCCATGGACTGCAGCATGCCAGACTTCCCTGTCCATCACCACTCCCGAAGTTTGTTCAAATTCATGTCCATTGAGTCGGTGATGCCATCTAACCATCTCATCCTCTGTCATCCCCTTCTCCTGCTTTCAATCTTTCCCAGCGTCAGGGTCTTTTCCAATGAGTTGGCTCTTCGTGTCGGGTGGCCAAAGTATTGGAGCTTTAGCTTCAGCATCAGTCCTTCCAATGAATATTCAGGGTTGATTTCCTTTAGGATTGACTGGTTTGATCTCCTTGCTGTCCAAGGAAGTCTATTCCAGCATCATAGTTTGAAGGCATCTATTCTTTGGTGCTCAGCCTTTTTTATTGTCCAGCTGAGCCATGAATATTTTTAGATCTCACAAACAAGAACATTTCTCTTACAAAAGCTCAGTATCACCATCAAAATAAAGATATTGGTATTTGCTACATTACTGGTGTTTAATCCTCAGGCCCACTCATTATTCCAAAGGTGTCTCTTACAGGGGAAGAAAAAAATTAGTTCAAGATTATGCATTGCAAAATGTTTAACTTCAATACATTTTAGACATATGAATACTAGCTTCCATATATGTTTGCATTTATGTATATTTAGCTCCATATTCTGCTTATTTTACTATGTATTTTAATTCATTCATTTGTTCACTCACTTAATGGAGACAGGATATGCATTAAGAAACCCCTTTAAGAAATGAAGGGAAAAGTGCCATTGAATAAAACTAAAGTATCAACTTCTAAAGATGTCATCACAGACATTTTACTAAAACCAAAAGTAAAACCTAGAAATTAGATTTTTAGAGGACAGTTTTTATTGCACTTCTTTAGTGTAAAAATGATAATAGCAACTAATGCTTATTGAACATTGTACCAAACTTTTTACAATGTATTTTCTCATTTAATCCTCATATAACTGAATAGGTATTATTGTTATTGTCTCCGTTTTATATTAGAAGTATCTGAATATGTCTGTCATCTTTTCCAGCTAAATTTGTATAAGAGATTTTTACTATTAGCACAAACTTCCAAGAGTTATGTGGGTTGCATTAAATGATGTTTTCTCACCTCACTGATGTCAGAACATGCAGTACCATTCCCTTTTGAAGTGTTTTTCGAATCCCAATGGAGAAAGGCACTCAATTATTAAAAGACTCCTGTGACTTTTCTCTGAATTAGATTTTGATTGTGTAGCCTCTTCTTTAAAATTCTTCAGCCCTGTGGAAAACTTTTTCCACAGTGAGAGAGTTCTGATTTTCTTTGTCCCTAAGTCTTCTGAAAGAAGGCAGAAGATGAGGTGAAGAAGAAAAAAAAAACTGTCATTTTTGCAGAGTTGGTCAGAAATATATGATACAGCATATCTGGTGAGGTCCCTTGCTTGCACTTGCTTTCCACACAATGCCACCCCTCGGGTCTGTTGGGTATCATCTGTTGGCATGTGCTGGTTTGGATTTTCTGAAAGGTGGATGCTGAGATGAAGATAGTAGTGCAAAAGGTCTATTATGAAGGAACCTGTGGGACTAAAAGAAAGGAGTCAAGAGTGGCCAGGGGGAGCCATCAGACTGGGTCTTAGATCAGAGGCATCTGTGCCAGTCCAGTGGGCAGCCCTGGAGCAAAGGCAGGTGTCTAGAAGCATCTTATGCCCAGCAGAAATGGGGATGTCCTTGTGCCACCCCCTGTACAGTCGTTTGCATCCAGAATAGCTTGAACTCAGCTCAAAAGCTGAGGGGGATCCTGATGAAGCCAACAAAGAGGCTGTTAGCAAATCACAGCCCTTGCACTTGGACAGCAAATTACTTCTTGAGGGGGCAACTCAGTGGCAAGTCTGCATCTGCAACAGGGCGATGATGTACTGGTGGAACATTTCAGAGGGAGCTGGGACTGGACGCAGAGCCAGAGGACGGCTTTTCCAGTTTCGGTTTCTCTATGTCCTGGTCCTGGCACCTGGAGCCTTACTTCCCTCCTTTGTAAAATGGAGCATAACGTACATCAACCATTTAGAGGGGTGGAAAGGCAGAAATGAGGCTTTGCAGATACTATTGCGGTACATACAAATGCTTTGTGTTTTATTGTGGTGGGTGTATTATAGTTATTCTCAAATAGCATTCATTCATAAAGTAAATAACTTATGAATACACCCCAATTTATGTATCCACTGTACTTTCTTTAAAATTATCTTTTATTGAAATGTAGTTGATTTACAATGTTGTGTTAGTTTCTAGCAACAAAGTGAATCATACACACACACACACACACACACACATACATACATACATAACCCTCTCTTTGGGATTCTTTTACCATATAGGTCACTAGAGTATTCAGTAGAGTTCCCTGTGCTATGCAGTAGGTTCTTATTAGTTATCTATTTTATATATAGTAGTGTGTATATATCAATCCCAGTCTCCCAATTTATTACCCCCCCATAACTGTTAGTTTGTTTTCTACATCTGTGACTCAATTTCTATTTTGTAAACAGGTTCATTTTACTATTTTTTAGATTTCACATATAAATGATATCATATTTGTCTTTCTCTGTCTGACATACTTAGTCTGACAGTCTATAGGTCCATCCATGTCACTGCAAATGGCATTATTTTATTCTTTTTTATGACTGGGTAATAATTCCATTCTGTGTATGTATCATGTCTTCTTCATCCATTCTTCTTTCAAAGGACATTTAGGTTGCTTTAATGTCTGGACTGTTACAAATAGTGCTAAAATGAACATTGGGGTGCAGATATCTTTTCAGATTAATAGTTTTCTCCAGATATATGCCCAAGAATGGAATTGCATGATCACATGAAAGTTCTGTTTTTGATTTTTTAAGGAATCTCCATACTTCTCTCCATGGTGGATGTCCCCATGTAATTCCCACCAAGAATATAGGTTCTGAGTGAGTTTCCCTATTGGAAACAGAAAAGAGGAGTTGGTTGTTACCCCAGAAAAGAAGCAAGAGAACATGGAGAGAAAACTTGAAGCTAGAGAGGTAGAAAAAGGCTATAGACCGGGGGAGATGGCACCTCTTCATGACATGTGCAGTGTCAGCTGGTGAAATTACTGAAGTAACAAAATGCTGTCTTAGGCAGGGATTTTTCCCTGATGCAAAGCCTTGCTTGAGCTAAACTGTAACCTGCCTAAGAACAAAACTAAGTTAGAAGCAATGGATACAGAGGTGAAGACAGACAGGGAGTCTTAGCAGTAATTTGTGAATGTCATGGAATGGAGTTCAGTTAAAGTTTCACCAAAAACTCTGAAGGATGTTAGGACCCAGCTGACTTCTGGATTACATATTTTTATATTTAAATAATAAATGTGCGATTCATTTATAATTCAGATGTGTTCTTTTAGGGGAAAATATCTTGGCTTTAAAAATCTAATATAGTTACATGCACAGGCTAAATTTAAGCATATTATGTAATTCACCACAATCTCTGGGCTTTTTTTCCCCCTCTGTGGGTGTTTTCCTCCAGCATTTTCTTTGTTGAAGGTGAAAAAGGGCCTTGGAAGAAGACAATGGCATCTTCCCATCCCTGCCCAAAATTATTTAAATGAGGCTCCAGAAGTGTCCTTCGTTCCTCTTATAAGTAATTGTCTATTTCCAAAGGCTTGTGTTGGTCTGTCTTGGGTGTGAAAATTGCATTGCAGGATAATTACTTGGTGCATTATTGTTCTCCTTTGTGGAGAGAAATCGTCTCCTTCTCATGTGATTCTCTCCTCAGATTGATAGCCTCAGGTTTTCTAGACTACAGGACAGGACTGTGTATTTCTTATTGAAATTATAGTTTGATCTATCAGGATACATGGTACAAGGAAGTCAGTGGGGAGAAAATGGAACATAGCATATTAAAACTGACTATAAGACATTTTTTTCCTCTAACTTTCCTTTTTAAATTATGGCACAGTGAAACTGATTTTGGTATATGTAGTTCTTTGAACTTAATACATGTATAGATTGGTGGAAACATCAGTCAGGAAACAAAACAATTCTATTACCCTCCAGAAATATCCTCCCTCATGCCAGCCCTCTATGGTCAGAGTCTCCTCCACCTGCTGACTTTGAGCAAACCACCCATCTGTTATTCATCACTGTAAAAAATTTCATATCAGTGGAAGCTTACAGTATGAAACTGGCATTTTTCATTCAGCATAGTGCCTTTGAGATTCATCCAAGTTGTGTGCATTTCTAGCTTATTTATTATTGCTGAGTAGTATTCCATTTAAGAATATACCACAGTTTGCTTATTCATTCATCCATAAAGAACATTTGGGTCGTTTCAAATTTCAGCATGTTACACATAAAGCTATTAGGGATATTTATATACAGGATTTTGTATGCGTATACTTCTTCATTTTCCTAGAGTAAATACTCGAAAATGAAATTGTTCACATTGGCCTTTGAAAACAAATTGATGGGCAAAGTTATTCTTTAATTATTTTTGGTTATCAAATCATCTCTACTCTTCTTTTAGAAATTCTACTTTTGTTGATTTTTATCCTTGCCCTGCATATGCAAAAATGAAGGATTGCAGAAGTAACAGGCTAGAAAATTTAAGCCCAAGCACAAACCAGTAAAAAGTGATACATGTCTCTAACTATTTCAGAATATTTGGGAAGAAAAGTTGCCAAGTTAATAAAAAGGGGAAATGATAAGTTATGAATAGTTTCATTTTCAAGGAAAATTAAATCTGGCATTTCCGCACTGGGGTGGAACAGGAACTGACATAAACCCACCAAGGAAAACTTTCAGGGTTTCTGTGGTTAGGAATCTTTGTGGGTTGGTAGAAGGAAGGGTTTACCCTGCTTAATGGTTTCAAAAAGTTGATTTGTCAAGAGTACTAAAGGGATACATCAGTGACACTTTGTGAATTAGGTGTTTACTGAAGGTCTCATTGTTTAGCATAATTGTCATATGTAAAATGAGCTCAAGATTTATTAAAAAGCAAAAACAAAGTTACAAACCTGTAAATCATTGTGGAGTGTTTCTGTTTTCTGGCTTGACATTGTGAACAGTGCATTTCATCTACAAGTTAAACATTGTGGAAGAACTCCACTTTTATAAAATTCCTGTTTGAAGATTTAAATGCATTAAACTCTGTCTACAGTTCTACTCTCAAATGACTTTTTTCATTTTGTTTTCTCAGTGCCAAAAATTGATTTTACAAAAAAGACTGCCTTATTTAATCCATAAAACTACCAAAATCATCCTTGCATGGTTTGTTTTTTTATCATAGAACAAAGACCTTCTACCAGCATAGGACAATGACAGGTGGACACTTTCATGGCATAACTTGAAGGACAAATCAAAGCTCACCTGCTCAAAAATATTTCTCTTGCTTCTCTGCCACATTTGGTATTTAAGGACCTTTAGATATTCTTTAAAAAATTATCTCCAGTGAACCTGGCTAAAATCGGTGCCCTGTCTTGGGGACAGTACAGCCTTATGTTTAAGAAAGTGATTTATAAATCCAATCACTCAATGAATGTACCTGTATTATTATTACTATTTCACCAGTTTCAGTTCAGTCCCTCAGTCGTGTCCGACTCTGCAGTTCCATGGACTGCAGCACACCAGGCTTTCCTGTCCATCACCAGCTCCCAAAGCTTGTTCAAACTCATGCCCATTGAGTTGGTGATGTCATCCACCCATCTTATCCTCTGTTGTCCCCTTCTCCTCCTGCCTTCAGTCTTTCCTAGCATCAGAGTCTTTTCCAGTGAGTCACTTCTTCTCATCAGGTGGCCAAAGTATTGGAGCTTCAGCTTCAGCATCAGTCCTTCCTTTAGGATTGGCTGGTTTGATCTCCTTGCTGTCCAAGGACCTCTTTTATGACAAAACTCAGAGTGGGGAAAAGGAATACTGTTTCATCAGTACAAGTGAAATCTCTTCCATTGATAATCTTGCTGTCTCATATGTATTCCCTAATTGTTTTAAAAATCGATGTGTTAAAATGACAGTCTTTATCAAAGAATAGATAGATTTCATTCCATCAACATTTATTGAACTCATCCATAATCTATTTTCATTAATGATTGATTGCCAGGCATTTTGTAGTAATTATAGTAAAAAGTGCTATATCTGTGATACAGAAATTAATTTTTTTTCTTTCCAAAGCTCCTTTCATTCCCCCACACACATCCCATACCCACTGAGAACACATCTTCATCTATTTTGTGGTAAAACAGACATTCTTCTGCATATTGCAGTCACCCTGAATGTTTTCTTTAACCTTTATAGAGGGAAATTGTCAGACAGCCCTTCTGGTACACTGCACATTCTGATGATGGTTCTGAGGTCAGAGTTTGCCAGAAAATAAAGTGCAAGAAAAGTGAGGCCATAGACTATTGAGAAGCTGTTTCTGGACTGGAATTAAGCCTTTCCCCATTGAGACCTAGAAAGTAGGCTGCTGACTTAATGCATTTCATGATGATGGGTCTGCATGTGCCAAACAGTTTGTGTATATGTTTAGGGAAGAAAAGCAGCCCTTATCAGTTCCTCATCTTTTTCTTCAGCTTCAGACAGACCACAGAGGCTGGGGCCAGTGCTGGAGGCAAGGTTCACACCTCCCTGTGTTTTTCTGTCATTCATCACATTTTCAGGGTACATTTCCAAACCATTTCCACAAGCATCATGTTGTTTAATCCCTACCACATGCTTGTAGGTGTACTTTATGGGTTCTGTGGTATAGACGAAGAAATTGAAGGGTTAAATGACTTGCCCAGTGTCACAGGGCCCATAAAAGGTACACCATGGATCCCTGTTTGCCCATTGAGCTCTATGCCCCTTTCCACTCTTTGCTGTTGGTGCTGAAGTGGAAGAAAAGGGATGCAGGTCCTGGCAGAAGCCCTTTGGCCGGTACGTACCAACGGCATGTGTCAACTCTGGGAAGGGGTTTGACACCAAAGGGGTAAATTTATAAAGACACATGTGGTACCTCAATATTTTTCTAAAATAATGTGTGAGAAGAGCCTCTCCAAGACTCACGTTCACCTGAAAGTTAGGGACTTTCAAAACTCCCAGTAATCTCACCATAAGCGTTTATTTAGTTCCCGAAACTCACTACTTGTTTTCCTCACTGGCTATGGGGTCACCTTGTTTAGGTTCATACCTGGCTTCGCCTCCCACCTGACTGGTTATTTCATGATCATGGAATTAGCCATGATGATTTTCTGAGCACTCTTTGCTGCTTCTCCTCTGGACCCTCTGTCTGGCATAGACCCTTGCCGTTTTTCACATGACCAGCATCTGTGTGCTCATGTTTATGCCATTTTTCCCGGAGGCCTGCCCTGGCTTCAGGAGCTCTGTGTGAGGGTCAGAGAGCCTCTTCTGGGTGTCACAGCCATTCTTTTCTTGTTTCCATCTTAGCACTCTTCGCCCCTCTGTCATTTACCTCTGTTTTCCCTCGCTAGTGAGCTAGTGAGCTCCTAGACCAGGAGTGTTAGGCCTTTCATCTCCATACTTTCAATACTTAGCATAAGTCCTGTTCCTTTGTAAGCACTTAATAAATGTGAAATTAATTAATACATGATGTATTTTTCCAGATTTAATCCTGACCTCTGTTACTTAGTTCTTCACCCATTCATATACAGTTTTGTCTCCTCCCCATCCTTCGTAAACCTTTTTAATTTTCCAGTTTATTTTTCCCCTCTGTCACTTCCCTTCCTTTCCTTTCACCTCCCTCTCTATTTGTCTTGTCCTCTCCTTCCTTCTAGCCTTCCTTTCTACCTTATAGACAGTCGCTTCTGGGTACTTGCTATGTTATAAGGACACACTAGAGTTCCCAAAGCAAAATGGTAAAAATTGCAGACAATTTCCCTACATTTAGGGCACTAACATTTTAGTGATAGGGGAGACAGACAAGCAAATAGTAAAAAGAAAATAGTTTTAAAATTTGTCACTGCTGCAAAGAAATTCAAATTTGATAAATTGATTGAAAATAGCTGACATTACCTTAAACAAGGTGTGTTACAGAGTCCAACCTCACTCTGCTCACTGCACAATAGGCCGATGATTCGGGGAGACGAGGTTTGAGGCAAGAAAGAGACTTTATAATCGGGGAGCCAGAAGACCAAGAAGATGGCAGGCTGGAGCCTCAAAATAACCATCATATGTGGTCTGGATGCCTGGTTCTGTTACAGATCAGAGATGAGGGGAGGTACGAAGCAAAGGAAAAAGGCCATTAATCTTCGAACATATCCTGGCATGGCAAGCCTCAGGCAGGGGATGTATTAATTTCTTCTTTCCCGCCATCCACAGGTGGACAGGGTTCTAAACACAGGCGCTCTAGTTTAACAGTCAGAGGGGCAGAATTCTCTGAGGCAGGACATTCTGTATGATTCAAATAACAAAATCAACAAAAAGCAAGTCAAAGAAACAGTTCCAACACGGAGTCAGAATTGGCTTCCTCCCTGCAACAGGTGGGCAGGGAAGACTTCTCTAGGATCGAGCTGGCTGAGTTGAAACTTGAGTGAGCTGGAGGTGTTCGAGGAACAGACAGGAGAGGAGTGGAGTGACACTGAGGGAGCGTTTGAGAGCTGTTCCAGGCTAACTCACGCTGGTGACTTGCACCTCTATTTCCCAAGTGCAATGGGAGGCTGGTAGAGAGATTTTCACAGCAAAGTGGCAGGATCAGATTACCATGTTTAAAATACAGCAGTGAGTGCTATATGAAGAGTAGAGTATTAGGGCCCAATGTGGGAAGATTTCTGGAAGGAGAGAGACGGGAAGAAGGCTGTGGACATGGTCCAGGGAAGACCTGACAGTGGTCTGGGCCAGGTTGGTAACTGTGGAAACAGAGATCATCTTTTTGGTACCTTTGCTTCTTTTCAGAAGAACAATGTAACCTTAAAGGCCCATAGTGTTAGTCTGCTTTCCTTCGTGAACTGGCCCTGAGAATCAGTCTGGCACTTAGGGGAGCTACAGAATTCAAGCTTTCATCAGTCATCTTGGTCATTTTGGACCACTCTTTTAGGAGTTGGCAGTTAGACCTTTTGGGTGATTATCAGGAGTTCCAGCAGGCACCAGATGAATCCAGTGTTCTCTGAGAATTCTGTTCAGTCACTGAAGGTATTGTCTTTCTTAAAGCACTATGTCTATTTTCCTACTGACTGAATCTCCTAATGACAGGTCTAAATGTTATTCTTATAATTATTAACTGTAAGAGCTTAAAGAATCAGCACTTCTCAACTCTAGCTCAGTATGCAGTATAATATATACTTACTGGGTTTTTTCCATACAGAACTTTATAATGTTTCATATCATTTTTTTCTATTTCATACAACAGTGTTAGAGATTGAGGTATTATAATTTTCATTTGCAGATCTTCCGAACAGGAAATTCTCATACTGTGCCAAATTTTTCATTTGGACTGTGAGTTCCAAATCATTTATATTTTTTGTCTTTTGAATTGCAAATTATCAAGAAAGTTGGCAATGTTTTCACTCCATATACATGAAAGATAGGATTGTTGTTAGGCCATGTAAATAGATGTTCCTAAGGCAGCATTTCTCAAAGACTCAAGTTGATTCTTGAGATATTAATAGATATTATTGCCAAATAAAGCTCCTGACTTCCTGTCATTTTTTAAAAATGATATTTTAACTGAAATCCACTTCTTTGGGAAGGGATTTCTTAAATGAGACATGCTGTGAAGCTCTCAAAGTGGGCATGAGGTGGGGAGAATGTCCCACATTTCTCAAAGTAAATCAACAAAAGAACCCTTCTACACAAAGCTTCTAGAGGTAGTGGTCTGTGGAATACACATAGAAGACATCATTTGCAGGTGTTGATACATTCCAAAAGCAGTTAGGAAGATTATTCTTCAGACCAGAAGAAATATCCTTTTAACATTTAATACACTTCATATACTTGACCGGATTTACTCATGCTATTAATACTACTTAGATCAACATAGAATAGTAACTCCACAACATATGAAAAATTTTAAAGGCTACTGTATTATGTTTATAAATGAGAAAATTCAGAGTCATTAGATGAGGTGAATTGCCTTTGGTGACAGCTGGTTAGGGGAAAGACCCAATATTTTATTCCTTATTCTCTTATTGCTGTCCACCATAAATGAGTGGAAGACTTACGCTTATCTCAGACTTCCTTCTTCCTGTCAGGACCTCTCTTCCTTTTCCCAAATCATTACTCTGGATCATACATCTATTAACAACTGTGATGACAAATATGTAAGAGATCTAAAACCACAAAGTACTGTAGGGGAATTGTCTAACCCAGAGAAGCCAGGAGTGAATGTGGATAGGTAGAAGTTCCAAAATTTAAGTTCAAAAAAGTCAATAACTCATGACTTCAGGAGTGTCATTGGTTAGAGGGACGCTGGGGTCTTATTGATCACTCACCCAATATGAGTCATGAGTGTAACAGAGCTGTGAGAAAAGCTAACGTTCTCTTGGTATGCATGACCAGAAATGCAACTTCAAGGATAAAAGAGGAAGACTCAGACGTGCTACTGTGTCTTCTCCTGGAACACTGGCTAAACATTCAGAAATGTGAATAGCAGTTGCTTCCATTATCTTAAGAGATTCTCATCCCTAAGTTGCTCTTTTTCTGTGACTTCCTAGAGCACAAGATGCTAACTGACTCTCCCACTTCCTCTTTGATTACCTGTATTCCTAACAGGCTGTGTCTTGAGAGCAGTTAGTTGTTTATGCCAGTGGGGTGCATCCCTTGGATTTCTTGAGAGCTAGATACAGGCAAGCCCTTCCTAGCTTCCCATTTTAATTTGAATTCCTTGGAAACTGAAGACAGGTAGCGGGATTCAGGATTTGATCATTATTTTGCCAAAATCTGTGAATGATGGAGGTCATCTAGCCATATACTTTAGTCCTTTGCTTCCTTGATATTTAAAAGTTTCATGAGGAGAAAATAAATTCAAAGCAAGTAAACAAATCTAATGGTACAATTTCACATATTCTTTTGGGGGGAGGGGATCCAAAAATGAGTAAATTTTACTTGTTAAGGTCCATTAATTCTGGATTAGGAGACTATAGTTAAAGATTGCATAGAAAAAATACATATATATTTGTTCTTTTTTGTTCCAAATACCAGACATCCAAGACATGTAAAAGTTACTACTATTATCCCAGTTTTCAAAGTTACTAGTGGGGAATATAGACATGTTAATAAACATTTTGTTTCCTTAATTTTGGCATGTAAGGGGAAACTGAAAGAGGATTCGGAGAGGTGGAAACAGGAAGATTGAGAAGGAGGTATTGTCACCGAAACAAAGGCAGAAGTGGAAAGACAGGATACTGGGAGATTACAAGTGTAGCCACAAACAGATGTATGTTAGTTTTGAAAATGGGCATTTGTCAAAAAATTGCTCTTAATATTCTTTCCAGGCCTTGTCTGTTGTGCTGTGTGTTCTGTGACATAATTTACTACTGTTCAGTAAACTCAATTTAACAAGTATTTATTGAGTCTCTGTATGTGCCAGATAGTCCGTTGATTATTTGGAGTCTCAAAGATAAATATTTAACTAGAAACCACTTACAGTCAAATGAAAGAGATGCTTTGCACATACATATAACAGAAATGCAATGCAGAACTGGCCATAGGTCACCAAAATGGGAAGAAACTGCCTTTGGTGGCTCATAAGTGGGTTATGTCACCGCTTCATATCAATAAGGCTGCCAACAGGGAACAAAATCCAATTCAGATGATTCAAAAAACTTTAATGAAGAAACTATTTTTAGAGGTCTGGATGGGTTCAACGGAGCTAAAAAGGGATGCTGAGGTTGCAGAAGTAGCAATCACGGGAAGCTATTAGCCCTAAAGCGGCCAGGAGAGGAAATGGTTTCCTGAAGCCAGGTGAGGAGGGAGGCATGGAGGAGACCTGCTCCACAGGAGCTGGCGTCATCAGGAAAAGCAGCCACTGCTTGAAAACATGGCTTTGAACAAGGAGAGGGGGAGAAGTACCTCCCGCTGTCTCTCTTCCCACCCTCTCATTTCTTGCTGCAGCATCCCAGTGGCCAAGGCCAACTCACCCTCGGCTGATGTGGGAGGTGGGATAATGCAGTGAGTGAGGTCAGCTTTCGGGGACACAGAGCAGAGCGGGGAAAGATAGAAGAGCAAACGAAGGATGAGGAAGGAGAAAGAGGTATCAAAAAGGAGCAGGTCTCATAATGATACAAGCCTTGGCACTTAATGACATGGTTGGTATCAGGGAAGGGCATTCCCAGGGCCCTGAACAGATTGAGGAGAGGCAAGGGAGTGGAAAATCAAGAGACAGTAATTCAGATTGGCTAATATATGCCATAAAATATATGGCATGTGTTGGGTAAGTGGTCTGGAGAAGAGATGGAGGGAGGAAACCTTAGATGTCTAGCCAGATGGTTTGTATTGTGGTTAGTAGTCGAATAGTTTTGACCTAAAATAATAGCATGTTGGAAGAAGTAATCTAGTGTCACAAAAGATGGCTTGGTGCTGTAGAGACTACACAGAAAAAACAGGCAGGAGTATATTGCACTGTTCAAAGTTTGCAATTATGTTGGTTCGAAAAAGGTATTGGCAAGGGGAATAAAACAGGAAATTATGGTTCTGGAACCGACAGGGCTTAGCAATGGATTAGACATGGAAGGAGATGTAGGAATAAAGTGTTTGAACCTGGGTGATCTGTGTTACACCCTAACACAAAGAAGGAAGTCAGCAAGAAGTTGGACTGAGGAAGGCAGCAATTAATTCATTTTCTGTTACTTGCTGGGGGATGATAATTTGGAAATGGGTTGCAGCATGAAGTTGCAGATTTGGGAGTCAATCACATAGCGATGGTAATTGTCTAACATGAAAAGAGTTGTTAAGAATAGACAATAACATTAAGTTTACTAGTGGAAATTTAGTGAGTAACATCTTAGTAAATGTAATTATAAGAAAAAAAGAGTTTAATACAGGATGCAGGCAGAATTATTTTGAGGTAAAAGAAGAATGGAGGATACATATTGGGCCTTTGGAGTCCATGAAAAGAAGCGTTTTCAAGGTAAAATATTTCTGAGGGTATTTTCTCTGACAGGCAAGAGACTGTTGGTTGGATTGTTATGTAAATTACTCTTCCAGAGACTTTGATGGTCAAGGAGTAGCATTAGTGGAGACCAAATGTGGGGAGGCGACAGGAGGAATGTGGTTTTGTTTTTCTGGTGAAGGAGATGTGAGCCTGTCTATAGGGAGAGGAGAAGCGAGTCTGCCATTCTTATGTGTTCTGCCTGCTTTTGTGTAAATTAAACAGTGTTTGTTATCTTTAATAGAATTTATTAACAATATGCCAAGAGTCCATAAGATGCAGACACTAGTTTTCTAAAATGACCCAATGAGTAATTGGGGCTTCCCTAGTACCTCTACTGGTAAAGAATCTGCCTGCAATGCAGGAGACCCCGGTTCGATTCCTGGGTGGGGAAGATCTTCTGGAGAAGGGAACCCACTCCAGTATACTTGCTTGGAGAATTCCATGGACAAAGGAGCCTGGCAGGCTGCAGTCCATGGGGGTGCAAAGAGTTGGACACGACTGAGCGACTTTCAATGAGTAATTACATTGTCATAATATCCCAGTTTTTAAAGTGGGAAGCTAAAGTTCTTTTTTGTTGTTGTTCTGTAGAAAATTTTAAAAGAAATTCTTTAAACAACACCAGTAGGATGTTTATCCTGGACATACAGTCTTTTTCTTTAATCTGAAACATCACAGTTTTTTCAAAAAGTCAACTTCTTGCAGAGTATGATTTTTTGTATGGATTTTGGCCAGTGATAGTGACATAAAGTATTTTCTCCACCTTTTTAACGATCATATGGTAGATGCTTAAAAAATACCTTTTAGTATTTTTCTGAGCTCTTTCATAGTGAAATTGTGTGTCTGGATGGCTGAGTTTTGTATTTGCATGTTTAGAAGTAGATTTTTAAGGATGTGCAGTATCCTTTCGGTTGTCTCTACCCAGAGTACTCAGGTTACACTTCCTACTGTCTTGAAGTCAGTCAGGATCACATGACTTGCTTTGGCTAATGAAAAGTAAGTAAAAGAGATGCATTTAAGAGTTAGTACACCTCCCCATGTTCTGTTCTCCTTTGGCTAATCCATGTTGGCATCAGAAGGATGGAGAGTCACTCATCCTGGCACCCTGAGTGACCTTCAGCCTGTGTTCTTCATGAAACCTAAGTGATAAACTTTGTTACTATAAGCATAGGTTACCAAATGTTTTCTGAAGAAGACAAGAAAGAAAATATTTTTGACTCTTGTTAGGTCATACAGTCTGTGCCACAAGTATGCAACTCTGCCATTGTAGCAAAAAACAGTCAGGGAAAAAAGTAGTCAGGGACAATAAGCCAAAAAAAAAAAAAGTATGGTTCTGTTTCAATAAAACTTTATTTGTAAAAGTGGGCAGCAGCCAAATCCATCCTATAGACCATATTTTAATAACATGTGCTGTAAGCCACTGAGTTCATGAGTTTGTTATAACAGCATATAACCTAAGCTATACTGTCCAATACAATACTGCTATATCAAAGGAATTCTTTTTGAGATCTGAAGAAATACAGTGGTAATTTGTGTTTCTCTATGAGAATTTTTTTTTTAAGGCACCATGCAAAATTGATTTGGGTTTACATCTTTGCTTAATCTGACTGAGTCATATCTGGAATCAAAGAAATAGTGACATAAAAATTGCATGGAAGAGCTAATTTTTAAGTGATACAAACATTTAGAAATTTTCATCAAAATAAAACACACAGAAGAGAACACCAAAAGAAAGCCTCTCTGAGAAGATATGGTGAAGGTGAGAGAATAGCACCTGGGGAAAAAAAATTATGTCCAACCAGGAGTCCATGGGAAGAGGTTTTCTCACTTCTTCCATTTCACTTAGACCCTATTAAAAGTGAAATTTGAGTTCACATGATAATTTTTGAGGTCCAGAAAGAGCCCCCGATAGGCTTCAGGGACACTAGTAACTTTCTGTCTGTTGAGTTCATTGCCAATTGTATAGTTGTGCTCTCTTTGTAAAAATGCTTATAGCTGCATATTTGCAACATAGGTCCTTTTCTGCACTTACAGTATACTTCAGTAAAATTTATAATGAATTATTTAATGAACTAAAGTAAGAGAAATTATTTCTGAAGGATTACATAATAAATGCACAATCTGGTTTTGAGTGATTTGTATAGTGTGATTGTCATGTCAGTAAACTTCGGCTTTTTGTGAACTAATCAGTGGTCCTCTGGGTGATGCTGTATTTGTGAATTGGCTCCCAAACTGCCTTATTAAAAAAAAAAAATACTTCCTTTAGTCAACCTTTCAACTATTGCATATCTCTTTGGTGAGAAAAATGCATCGGATTTCCTCCTTACATTAACAGTGAGAGTCATGTCAGCTAAATTTGTTCCATTCCTCACATTTTCTGATATAAAAGCCAAGGGTATCTTCTTCCCTTCAGCCATTATGGCTTATCTCCTGTCATTTATGTGGCTGATTTCCTGCTTCTTGCAAACGAAGTCTAAGCCAAGAATTCCTAATGGGAGCTGCTGCTGCTAAGTCGCGTCAGTCACGTCCGACTCTGTGCGACCCCATAGACGGCAGCCCACCAGGCTCCTCCGTCCCTGGGATTCTCCAGGCAAGAATACTGGAGTGGGGTGCCATTGCCTTCTCCGTAATGGGAGCTAGAAGGGTCTTATTCAGCAAAATCAAAATCCATGGCAAATAGATCCAGGGAAAGAGGCAAGCACAGAGGCAATGAGGAAGGAAAATTATGCATGTAGTTGTCTGGCCTACAAACAGTCTGAATCCAGATAAAATGGCTTCACAGTAAAATATATTTATAAGTATATATGTATCATATATCTACACAGTAAGTAGAAAATTCTGATTAAAAACAAAAATATATGCCAGTAATTGAGAATCCTATTTTTAATTATTTTTTGCTCACTGTATGTAAGAGTAAAAATTTTAATATGTCCATAGTTAATTCATTATTCTATATTCATTATTCCATATTTTGTCTTTTTCTGTTTTAAACCTGGTTTTATTAGCCATATTGGACAATTAATATTTTCTTAGGCCTGTGCCATGAATGAGGTTGCTTTTCTACAAGGATAATTTATTTTATCTCCTTTTAATAGAAACTTTGGCTTAATATCTTAATAGCATAAGTTAATATGATTACATTATTTGAAATAAAAAATGTATTAATTTTTTTTTTAAATTAAACTTTGAAACATAGCATACATTTTCAGTAATAAACTACACTGAATTCATTATGCACTATATGAACATAGCAGACTGGCTTACATAGTATTTTTTAAGATCTATTTTCTCATGTTGAAGTTTTTGTAACAATTTTTCATCAATATGAATATTTTCAAAACTAATGATGCAGAGTTTGACATTTTACAAAGCATTTTTTGAAGTTCCTAACTATAACAGGAAAAGCATGAATTACAACTAGAAGTAAATAGAACTAAGTTTAATTTCCATCTGTACTAGTTTACTCTGTGGTTTGGAATAGCTTAGTTTCTCTGAACCTCAGTTCCATTATGTGTATAACAAATGCAGATTCCTACCTCATGTATTATTGTCTGAAACAAATGGGATAGTGTGCATTCAATACATGGTCCTGTCTCGTGTCTTTCAAAGATTGTATCTCCTTTAAGTTGCACAATAGCCCTATTGGAAAATGATTGTTTCAATCAACTGCTTTAAATAACAGTCCTGAAATCCTGGTGGCTTACACCCAGAGGCCTTCTGGCCTTACACCCAGAATAGGCCAGCAGCTTTGTACTGACTTATGCATTTCCAGATCTTTTTCTTAGAACTTAGGCTCATGTAGTGTTCACTGTTTGGAGTGGTATTTTTCCACGGAGTAGGGAAAGCAAGGGACAGAGCCACACTTTTGCTTGAACATGACCTATGACACCTCTGCTCACATTCCATTGGCCAGTGTGGGTTGATGAAGAGGATATGTTAATGAAAGGAAAAAGTGAATCAATAATGGGAAATAACATAATATGCCCCATAGTATTATCAATTAGGCAATATTCAATGCAGTAATGAGTAATACAATAATAGCCTTTTTCAGAAAGTTCTAATCAAATGTTGATGGTAACTGATACCCCAGCCAATATAACTCAAAATGAAGAAATAAATAATAAAACAAAAAAAAGAAACTATGGGAGAGTTTACAGTCATGTAAAGGTTTATAAAAGCTATATTTGTGTACCTATAAATATGATGTAGTTTGAAGGGGGGCATATATGTTACTTTTATCTATGTATAACTTATAAATGAGCTATTTAATTATGAATTTATCTGTGGATCTTTTTAGACCAAATTAATATATATATATATAAATCAGCAAACAGGCTTTTCTCATATATAAAGAATAACTTGTTTTCAGAGTTTAAAATATAATAAGATTAACTTTTAAATTGAGTTGAAAAAAGTATAAGTTGCAGATAAATTGAGGTACTAGAATGGTTTCACTTTTAAAAACTGAATTAAGGGCTTTGAAATTAATTTATTTTTTAACAAATTATGCTCAATGAAAGTTTCATGTATTAACTTGTCTTTTGACCAACTATTTTGAATAAAAAAACAATTATTTTAAAACTTAGGTTTTCACATTTATAGCCCTGCCTCAAATTTTTCTCTGTAATAAACACGAATTGTAGTCTCCATTGGTAAAAGTTCCATTGGCATGTGGGCTCACATTGCACGGACAGTTACTACAGTATGCATTGAGTCCTCCAAACCAGTAACTTATTTGAGATAATTATTTTAATCTTATGTGTTTTTGATTAATGATGGGAATATTCTTAAGTTACATCCTGAATATCCCATTTTAATTAATGGGAAACATTTTGGACAGTTTGAGAGTTTTGCTTACATATCTTTTGTTTTAGTTTTAAAAATTACAAGTGTGAAAAGCATGGACCTGTAATCAGACAGACCTGCCTCATTTCTAATCTCCCTCTATTACTCTCCAGATTTGCATTTGGGAAAGTTTGCATAGTCTTGATTAAACTCAGTTTCCTCATGTGAAAAACAGTGTAACGATAGGTTTGCTCTGATAATTAAATTAGAACTCATGTGCCTAGCAGGTTGTTGCTGTTCAGTCACTCAGTTGTTTCTGACTCTTTGCGACCCCATGGACTGCAACACACCAGGCTTCCCTGTCCTTCAACAACAGCAGTGTCAGTCATTAAATCATAACCTTTATACTATCCACCATTTAACATAATGCATGATGTTTGGACATACAGATTACTAACAAAGAATCACTAATATACACATGTAAAATGTTTAAATATATTTTGAGTACATAAATGAAAGGACATTATTAAATACTGACTTTATCAAGAGCACTCTATTAGCTGCTTGAAGATAACAAAGATGTGAAAAATCACCAGTGATCCCTAGCCTAATGGAAGGGGCATTAAGAGTTACAGTGCTCTGCATTAAATATGTACAGTAGATAGACATTTCTTTGCATAAAACTCTATACAATGATCTAATATTTCTAGATAGGCCTCAGAGAATTGTAATATACAAAATTCTGAGATGTTGCTGGGAAACCACTATGAATTTTCTCATTGTAAGACCAATATGTAGAAATGAAGGACTGAACTAGTGATTGACTCTAGGTCTCTGTCAAGCAGATGCTTCAATTTTGTTTTCTTTTGCAATTTTAGATAAGTGCAGACTGATGGGTATTATAGCAGTAATTAATGTAGTGTAGTACTATAATAATGATCCAAGGCACTGGTGTATGTATCTGTTCTGTGTAACAGTCTCCCCCTTAAAAGTAGTAGCTTAAAGCACCAGTAAATACATGTTATTATTTCATCAGTGAGTTAGGAATTGTTAAAGTTGCTTAAGTGATTCAGGGTCTCTTAAGAGGCTTTAGTCAAGTTGTCAACTGAGGCTGAAGATCTGGTTGGAATTGGAAGGGTCACTTACTAGATGCTACATTCACACGCCTGGCAGGTTAGTGCTGGTTGTAGGAGAGAGGCTTCAATTCCTTGCTACCTGGACCACACCAAAGGGAAGTTTGAACATCTTAACATCATGGCAGCTGGTTTCCCCCAGAATAAGTGATTCCAAAGGGCTCATGGCAGAAGCCACATAGAGTTTTATGATCCAGCCTTAGAAGTCCAATTCATCATTTATGCAGTATCCCATAGTGACACATGCAGCCTTAGGTGATAAAGGAGGTGACAAAATGAAGAATGAGTAAATGAATAATAAAACATGAGGATAACTGGGACACATAGTAAGAGACTGGCTATAACAGTAAAAAGGAAAACCCAAAGTGTGTGTTTCTAGGGTACTGAGGTTAACTGGAAGGGTCTGAAAGTACAAGTGAGGTTGGTGAAAATATCCTTTGTTAAGTATAACTTTTAGAATAAAAAGTAATAGGACAGCTATATAATACTGAAAGGGTAAAATTTTTAAATAAAATCTGTTTAACTTATTAGTAATGAAAAACTTGAACTGTGCTTTGAGGACAAAACTATTTTTAAGGACTAGATTAATGCTTCAAATGGTTACATGAAATTTCTGATCAAGACATTTTTTATGATGATCTCTTCAAATTCTTGATAAGCATCTTTAACAAGAAACTTCATTCACAAGAGTAGATAATAAAAGAATCAAATTCATCTTACCCCCATTTAAGAATTATATCAAATTAGGTTTAAAGATTATAACAGCTCTTTCTTTTCAATTTATTTTGATAATGTGGATGGATTTAAAATCTAATCACATTTTTTCCATCTCTAGTGTTTCAAAATAATGATGAAGCTCTAATTTACAAAATGCACAGTGTTGTTGGACTAGGGACTTAACAACAGGTTTGGATGCCTATTTTTTTTTTAATCAGAAAAATACCTCTAAAAAAATACATCAGAAAGTGGACAGACAAATGAATATACAGTTATATAGTATACAAATATATAATATATAAATCACTATACTTCAGTTTCAGGCAGCTGACTGGAGTAGTGAATAGCAGAGGCCCTTGTTTGCCATACCGAGGTACAGTGCCCTCTATGGCTTACACAAGACTGCATGCTCGACACTGTAAGTGTGATTGTACACCTTATACACATGGGAAGGCCCACGTTTTATCGTCAACTAGCTGTTGAGATTGACGTCCAGGTGGTAGTTCATGATGTTTGCCAAATTTCCACATCATAGTGAAGCAGCGAAGACTAGATGTGGTTCATCATTCCCACTGCCAGTAAGGACCAAGGGCTTTACAGTCTTACTCAGTATTTCCTTCTTTGTAAACCTAAAGAATCTCCTCATAGGTGGAGGTGGCCGTCCCAGGAGATCTAGCCAAGTAGACATTGGTTGATTTTACTTCCACCCAAGAGAAAGGGAATCCACATCCTTTGACAGAGTCATTTATGATGCTCATGCAACATGTTAGTTCAGTCGCTCAGTCATGTCTGACTCTTTACAACCCCATGGACTACAGCACGCCAGGCTTCCCTGTCCATCACCAACTCCAAGAGCTTCCTCAAATTCATGTCTATCGAGTTGGTGATGCCATCCAACTATCTCATCCTCTGTCATCATGTTAAGAGTCTGATAAATTAATTTTTTTCGGTAATCCAATTCTGACATTTAAAGTTCTGGAAGTGTCTCAAACCTTTCAATAATACTACATTTTATGAATAAACTTATATTCATTCTTAATATGCTAATTTGAATGTTTAAAGATACATTAAGATATGCGTCTTTAAGATATTTCATACAGTAGTTTTCTAACTTGGCTGATCATGAAACTCATCTGGAAAGGTTTGTATGGTTTTTAAAAACTGATGATTTTAGTCATTGTTAGTTATGACTGTTGTACTAGTAAGTATCCCAAATTGAATTTAAATGTAAAAATCCAGAATTACTTCAGATGTAGGACAATCCAGAAGGATCAAAAATGATACCAGAATATTTGCTGGCACTCTGCTGGCTCATCTTATGGGCAGCAGCAGGCTTATTTCCTGTGTTCACACTATGCTTAGACTAAAGAGGGTGTCTGTTTCCTAACAGCTCCCACGAGAAGCTCACTACTGAGTCTCATTTTCTTACTGCTGAGCCATGCACTGTGGTCAGTAGAGAGCAGTGCTCTAATTGGCCAGAGCTGTGCCAAGTGCCCGCTCATGTAATGAAAAGTAGAGAGTCAGTTCCATCCAAACTACATCACTGAGATGCAGGAGAAGGAGTGCTTAGTTGGCTAAGTTATATCTGACTGTTTGTGACTCCACAGTATGTAGCCCACCAGCCTCCTCTGTCCATGGGATTTTCCAGGCATGAATACTGGAATGGGTTGCCATTTCCTCCTTTAGGGGATCTTCCCGACCCAGGGAACAAACTCATGTCTCCTGCATTGCAGGTGGATTCTTTACCTGCTGAACCATCCAGGAAGCCCCACAGGAGAGGCAGGATTCCTCAAAGGAAATAAGAAATGCTAATAGATACTTGGCGACCCTCCCACTCTCCCCCCGCCCTGCCCTTCAAATCCATTATATCAGCTAATCTGAATTTCAGAGAAGTAGGGTTTGGATCTATTTTGAAAGAGTTCCCCAGGAATTTGGAAACCACTGGTCTACTGTATATTGTAGCCTTTATAATTTCTAGATAGATAGGATAACAGAAAAGTAAGTGGATCATTAATTTTTACTGAAGCTGAATCGATACCCTGAGCTTCAAAGTCACACCAATTAGATCAGCAAAAAGTGTGTGAAGAGCACGGCTCTATCTGCTGTGAACTGTCATCTCAGAAACTGTGTCACTCAGCGTGAATGTCCACTGGATAAATTCCTGTTAATATCATTTCTTGATGACTTGATGTGCATCTTTCCTTCAGATCAAAGAGATTGCTTATCTAATTGTCTTAGCCTTTTTACTTGAGATGCAAGGAAGGTCAAAGGGAAAGTTATTGTCTTGCGACACTAGTAGCTGTAGTCTCTGTGGCTGTTATGTCCTTTCTGCCTTTCATCAGTTCAGTTCAGTTCAGTTCAGTTGCTCAGTCGTGTCCGACTCTCTGCGACCCCATGAATTGCAGCACGCCAGGCCTCTCTGTCCATCACCAACTCCCGGAGTCTACCCAAACCCATGTTCATCGAGTCGGTGATGCCATCCAACCATCTCATCCTCTGTCGTCCCCTTCTCCTCCCGCCCCCAATCCTACCCAGCATTAGGGTCTTTTCCAATGAGTCAACCCTTCGCATGAGGTGCCCAAAGTATTGGAGCTTCAGCTTCAACATCAGACATTCCAATGAATACCCAGGATTGATCTCTTTTAGGATGGATTGATTGGATCTCCTTGCAGTCCAAGGGACTCTCAAGAGTCTTCTCCAACACCACAGTTCAAAAGCATCAATTCTGCGGCGCTCAGCTTTCTTCACCGTCCAACTCTCACATGCATACATGACCACTGGAAAAACCATAGCCTTGACTAGACGGACTTTTGTTGGCAAAGTAATGTCTCTGCTTTTAAACATGCTATCTAGGTTGGCCATAACCTTCCTTGCAAGGAGTAAGCGTCTTTTAATTTCATGGCTGCAGTCACCATCGGCAGTGATTCTGGAGCCCAAAAAAGTAAAGTCTGACACTGTTTCCCCATCTATTTCCCATGGAGTGATGGGACCAGATGCCATGATCTTAGTTTTCTGAACGTTGAGCTTTAAGACAACTTTTTCACTCTCCTCCTTCACCTTCATCAAGAGGCCCTTTAGTTCTTCTTCACTTTCTGCCATAAGGGTGGTGTCATCCGCATATCTGAGGTTATTGATATTTCTCCCGGCAATCTTGATTCCAGCTTGTGTTTCTTCCAGCCCAGCATTTCTCATGATGTACTCTGCATATAAGTTAAATAAGCAGGGTGACAATATACAGCCTTGACAGACTCCTTTTCCTATTTGGAACCAGTCTGTTGTTCCATGTCCAGTTCTAACTGTTGCTTCCTGACCTGCATACAGGTTTCTCAAGAGACAGGTCAGATGGTCTGGTATTCTCATCTCTTTCAGAATTTTCCACAGTTTATTGTGATCCACACAGTCAAAGGCTTTGGCATAGTCAATAAAGCAGAAATAGATGTTTTTCTGGAACTCTTGCTTTTTCGATGATCCAGCGGATATTGGCAATTTGATCTCTGGTTCCTCTGCCTTTTCTAAAACCAGCTTGATCATCTGGAAGTTCACGGTTCACGTATTGCTGAAACTTGGCTTGGAGAATTTTGAGCATTACTTTACTAGCATGTGAGATGAGAGCAATTGTGCGGTAGTTTGAGCATTCTTTGGCATTGCCTTTCTTTGGGATTGGAACGAAAACTGACCTTTTCCAGTCCTGTGGCCACTGCTGAGTTTTCCGAATTTGCTGGCATATTGAGTGCAGCACTTTCACAGCATCACCTTTGAGGATTTGAAATAGCTCAACTGGAATTCCATCACCTCCACTAGCTTTGTTCGTAGTGATGCTTTCTAAGGCCCACTTGACTTCACATTCCAGGATGTCTGGCTCTAGGTGAGTGATCACACCATCGTGATTATCTGGGTCATGAAGATCTTTTTTGTACAGTTCTTCTGTGTATTCTTGCCACCTCTTCTTAATATCTTCTGCTTCTGTTAGGTCCATACCATTTCTCTCCTTTATCAAGCCCATCTTTGCATGAAATGTTCCTTTGGTATCTCTAATTTTCTTGAAGAGGTCTCTAGTCTTTCCCAATCTGTTGTTTTCCTCTATTTGTTTGCACTGATCGCTGAGGAAGGCTTTCTTATCTCTCCTTGCTCTTCTTTGGAACTCTGCATTCAGATGAGAATATCTTTCCTTTTCTCCTTTGCTTTTCGCTTCTCTTCTCTTCCCAGCTATCTGTAAGGCCTCCTCAGACAGCCATTTTGCTTTTTTGCATTTGTTTTCCATGGGGATTTTCTTGATCCCTGTCTCCTGTACAATGTCACAAACCTCTGTCCATAGTTCATCAGGCACTCTGTCTATCAGGTCTAGTCCCTTAAATCTATTTGTCACTTCCACTATATACTCATAAGGGATCTGATCTAGGTCATACCTGAATGGTCTAGTGGTTTTCCCTACTTTCTTCAATTTAAGTCTGAATTTGGCAATAAGCAGTTCATGATCTGAGCCACAGTCTGCTCCTGGTCTTGTTTTTGCTGACTGTATAGAGCTTCTCCATCTTTGGCTGCAAAGAATATAATCAATCTGATTTCGGTATTGACCATCTGGTGATGTCCACGTGTAGAGTCTTCTCTTGTGTTGTTGGAATAAGGTGTTTGCTATTACCAGTGCGTTCTCGTGGCAAAACTCTATTAGCCTTTGCCCTGCTTCATTCTGTACTCCAAGGCCAAACTTGCCTGTTACGCCAGGTGTTTCTTGACTTCCTACTTTTGCATTCCAGTCCCCTGTAATGAAAAGGATATCTTTTTTGGGTGTTAGTTCTAGAAGGTCTTGTAGGTCTTCATAGAACCGTTCAACTTCAGCTTCTCAGGCGTTACTGGTCGGGGCATAGACTTGGATTACCGTGATATTGAATGGTTTGCCTTGGAAACGAACAGAGATCATTCTGTCGTTTTTGAGATTGCATCCAAGTACTGCATTTCGGACTCTTTTGTTGACCATGATGGCTACTCCATTTCTTCTAAGGGATTCTTGCCCACAGTAGTAGATATAATGGTCATCTGAGTTAAATTCACCCATTCCAGTCCATCTTAGCCTTTCATCATAACTTTGTTATTCAGTGTCTCATATTATAATAATAATAGAAGACACAGTAAATCATATTCAGAGGAGAAATTTGAAAATACTCAATAATTTTCATAACTAGAAAAATGATTTATAAAAATTGCCTATACTCATATATGTGAATATATGTGTGTGTGTGTGTATATATATATAATCACCAAAAAGGCAAAACGAACATTGATTTTACTTCATTAACTTAAAGTATTTCTAATGAATTTACTTAAACAAGCTCTTGCTTAGCACCTACTATGTGTTAGGATCTTAGAAAATATATAAGGATAAAAAAGAGGTAACTCATTCAAAAGAGTTGACAAATAATACT
The DNA here is from genome assembly GCF_054371585.1 of Giraffa tippelskirchi. Lineage (NCBI taxonomy): Eukaryota > Metazoa > Chordata > Mammalia > Artiodactyla > Giraffidae > Giraffa > Giraffa tippelskirchi. The sequence continues at coordinate 18,676,376 of NC_137283.1, read as the reverse complement.
GACCAGTCAAGACCTATGTAAATAACTGCAAACCATGCAGAATATCTCAAGCTGTATATGAGGGTCTATTTATTAAGAACAGCAATAAATCTTGTCAGACAGCTTTATAGAGCTAACGTGACAATTATTTCTGGATAGATTGAATATACTGCACAGAGGTATTTCAGCTTGGGTCTAGAGCTTAACTGAGCTTTCTTAAATGATTTAGTGACAGTGTAGCCAGTGATGAGAGGGCTCATACCTGGGGCAGGTGACCTTCCCTTGACTCTTGGCTCTGCCATTTCAAGCTGCCGTGTGTCCCTCATCAAGTTTCTTTGGCTCTTTAAGCTTCTGTTTCCCATAAATCAAATAGAAACCATAGCTGCACCTACTCTGTAGGGTGATTGCAAGGATTTAATGGCATAGTTTACATAAAATAGCATAAGCATTAATAGAAATATTGGTTATTGGTATTATTCAGTTCAGTTCAGTTGCTCAGTCGTGTCCGACTCTTTGCGACCCCATGAATTGCAGCACGCCAGGTCTCCCTGTCCATCACCAACTCCCAGAGTCTACCCAAACCCATGTCCATCGAGTCGGTGATGCCATCCAACCATCTCATCCTCTGTTGTCCCCTTCTCCTCCCGCCCCCAATCCTACCCAGCATTAGGGTCTTTTCCAATGAGTCAACCCTTCGCATGAGGTGGCCAAAGTATTGGAGTTTCAGCTTCAACATCAGACCTTCCAATGAACACCCAGGATTGATCTCTTTTAGGATGGATTGATTGGATCTCCTTGCAGTCCAAGGGACTCTCAAGAGTCTTCTCCAACACCACAGTTCAAAAGCATCAATTCTTCGGTGCTCAGCTTTCTTCACTGTCCAACTCTCACATCCATACATGACCTCTGGAAAAACCATAGCCTTGACTGGACGGACTTTTATTGGCAAAGTAATGTCTCTGCTTTTAAATATGCTATCTAGGTTGGCCAATTGGTATTATTGGTCTTTCAGATATATCCTGTAATTTTAACTCTTTTGTAGCTGATATTATATACCCCAAATAGAGATAATATCTGTTATCTTACTGACTCAGAGACCCAAGTCTAATAGCAAATCTTTCTCAATATTTGAAATAATTCAAAGTCCCTAAGCACTAGTTATCTCACGTTGTCTTTACTTTCCCAGTTCCTGCCACTGCACCTCATGGCTTTAGGTATCCTCATGGCTTAAAATAAAATGTTTGCAATTACCAACTCCTGTCTGAGTTTGCTCTGAAAAATTTGGTGTGCATTTTCCTCTTACTAGAAATTTTGATATTACTTGTCCAGTTCAGTTGCTCAGTTGTGTCCAACTCTTTCCTACCCCACAGACTGCAGAATACCAGGCCTCCCTGTCCATCTCCAACTCCTGGAGTTTACTCAAACTCATTGAGTTGTTGATGCATCCAGCCATCTCATCCTCTGTCATCCCCTTCTCCTCCTACCTTCAATCTTTCTCAGCATGTGAAAAGGTTTTAAATTTTCTGATGACAAGAGTTCCAGTTCATGCATTGGTTATTCCTTTCTTGAGACAGAAAACACTAAGTTACATACAGTAGTTGAAACTGGCTTCAAATTAAATCCAAACTGAAACTACAGGTTTAACAAGTTTCAGTATTGGAGAGGCATCCATTTACTCGTTAACTGATAGTCCACACTAAGGACGTTTCATCCTTGACCCAATTGTCCCTTCAGATCTAGGAATACGAAAAATGTTCAAAACACTTCGTCTCTTCCTGTCCTGCATTCAAATTAAGGTAAATTATCATTTTTTTGAGGCTGAATGCTCATGATGTAACAAGGAAATGAAAGATGTCACAGCCTTACCATATGTCATAGCTACATGGAACAATGTTTGCTTGAATGATGTCTGCAGATTACAACAAGAATGCAACTGAAAGAAATCAAAGATGACACAAATATATGGAGAAATATATCATGTTCATGGATTGGAAGAATCAATATAGTTAAAATGAGTATACTACCCAAAGTAATCTATAGATTCAGTGCAATCCCTATCAAGCTACCAATGGTATTTTTCCACAGAACTAGAAGAAATAATTTCACAATTTGTATGGAAATACAAAAAACGTCAAATAGCCAAAGCAATCTTGAGAAAGAAGAATGGAACTGGAGGAATCAACCTGCCTGACTTCAGACTATACTCCAAAGCTACAGTCATCAAGACAATACAGTACCAGCACAAAGACAGAAATATAGATCAATGGAGCAAAATAGACCAGGGAAAAATCCACGCACCTATGGACACCTTATCTTTGACAAAGGAGGCAAGACTATACGGTGGAGAAAAGACAATGTTTTTAACAAGTGGTGCTGGGAAAAGTTGTCAACCACTTGTAAAAGAATGAAACTAGAACACTTTCTAACACCATGCACAAAAATAAACTCAAAATGGATTAAAGATCTAAATGTAAGACCAGAAACTATAAAACTCCTAGAGGAAAACATAGGCAAAACACTCTCTGACATAAATCACAGCAGGATTGTCTATGACCCACCTCCCAGAGTAATGGAAAGAAAAGCGAAAATAAACAAATGGAACCTAATTAAACTTGAAAGCTTTTGCACAATGAACGAAACTATAAGCAAGGTGAAAAGACAGAATGGGAGAAAATAATAGCAAATGAAGCAACTGGCAAAGAATCTCAAAAATATACCACAGCTCATGCAGCTCAATACCAGAAAAATAAACGACTCAATCAAAAAATAGACCAAGGAACTAAACAGACATTTCTCCAAAGAAGACATACAAATAGCTAACAAACACTTGAAAAAATGCTCAACATAACTCATTATCAGAGAAGTGCAAATCAGAACCACGGGGTACTATCTCACGCCAGTCAGAATGGCTGCTATCAAAATGTCTTCAAGCAATAAATGCTGGAGAGGGTATGGAGAAAAGGGAACCCTCTTACATTGTTGGTGGGAGTGCAAACTAGTACAGCCACTATGGAGAACAGTGTGGAGATTCCTTAACAAAAACTGGAAATAGAACTTTCATATGACCCAGCGATCCCACTGCTGGGCATACACACTGAGGAAAACAGAATTGAAAGAGACACGTGTACCCCAATGTTCATCGCAGCACTGTTTACAATAGCTAGGACATGGAAGCAACCTAGTTGCCCATCGGCAGATAGATGGATAAAAAAGTTGTGGTACATATTCACAATGGAATATTATTCAGCTATTAAAAAGAATGCACTTGAATCAGTTATAATGAGGTGGATGAAACTGGAGCCTATTATACAGAGTGAAGTAAGTCAGAAAGAAAAACACCAATAGAGTATATTAATGCATATGTATGGAATTTAGAAAGATGGTAACAATGACCATATATGCGAGACGGCAAAAGAGACACAGAGATAAAGAACAGATTTTGGACTCTGTGGGAGAAGGCAAGGGTGGGATGATTTGAGAGAATAGCATTGAAACATGTATATTAACATATGTGAAACAGATCACCAGTCCAGGTTCAATGCATGAGACAGGGCGTTCAGGCTGGGTGAACTGGGACAACCCTGAGGGATGGATGGGGAGGAAGGTGGGAGGGCGGTTCAGGATGGGGGACGCATGTACACCCATGGCTGATTCATGTCAGTGTATGGCAAAAAATACTGTAATATTTTAAAGTAATTTGCCTCCAATTAAAATAAATTAATTAGGTTTTTTTTTTAAAAAAAGAATGCAACTGAAAAAATAAGGAAACTCTTCTTTATCCATCTGACATTTAACCTAAATGTTCACGGACATTTAGGTTGTTTCCGTGTCTTGGCTGTTGTGAATAGTGCTGCTGTGAACATAGGAGTGTATGTATCTTTTTGAATTACAGTTCTATCTGGGTATATGCCTAGGAGTGGGATTGCTGGGTCATATGGTAACTCTTTGTTTTGTTTTCTGAGAAACCTTCACACTGTTTTCCATAGTGGCTGCACCAACTTGCAGTCCCACCAACAGTGTAGGAGGGTTCTCCACACCCTGCCCAGAATTTGTTATTCGTAGACTTTTTAAAGATGGCCGTTCTGACCAGTGTGAGGAAGTACTCATTGTAATTTTGATTTGCATTTCTCTAATAACTAGTGATGTTGAGCATCTTTTCATGTACCTGCTGACTATCTGTATGTCTTGTTTGGAGAAATGGCTATTAAGGTCTTCTGCCCATTTTCGATTGGGTTGGTTTTGTTATTTTTGTTGCGTTGTATGAGTTGTTTATATATTGTGGAGATTAAGTCCTTGTCGACTGCATCATTTGCAAATACTCTCTCCCATTCCATAGGTTGTCCTTTCATTTTTTTTGTGATTTCTTTTGCTGTGCAAAAGCTTCTGTTTGATTAAGTCCCACAGTGGAATAATACTCAGCCATAAAAAGAATGAAATAATGTCATTTGCAGCAGCATGGATACAACTGGAGATCCTCGTACTAAGTGAAGTAAGTCAGAAAAAGAAAGACAAGTACCGTATGATACTACTTACATATGGAATCCATAATATGGCTCCAATGAACTTATCTAGAAAACAGACTCACAGACATAGAGATCAGACTTGAGGTTGCCAAGGGCAAGTGGGGATAGAGAAGAAATGATTGGGAGTTTGGAGTTGATAAATGCAATAGAATGGATAGAGTAAAGTCCTACTGTATAGCACAGGGATCTACATTCAGTCTCCTGGGATAAACCATAATGGAAAATAATATTAAAAACAATGTGTATATGTATATAACTGTGTCACTTTGCTGTACAAAAGAGATTAGTTATACTTCAATTAAAAAGGAAAAAATAAACTCAAGTACAGGTATCCTTTGGCCTCTTTATCCTCTTTACAGTAGATGGATTCTCTCCTTTTGACAAGGTATCTCTAATCCAGAAGTCATTGTAGGACTAATTGGCTTTGAAACATCTACAAAATATCCTGACACCTCAGCGGAAGCCAAAAGTTGCAACTGTCTATTGTCTTTGTCAAGAATGGACTAGTTAGTTGATTATATTCAAGCTCACCCTTGTGTAGGGTCTGGGCTTTATGGAAATCACTTGGTATTCAAAGCAAACACTTGGGGGGACTCCAATGACAGCTCGCATCATCGTGGGAGACCTTTGGACACCACTACACTGATATGCCAAATGTGTTTACATTTAATTAGGAGAACTCTTCTCAACCAGGAGAAAGCTGATGAATGAGAAACTTAATTGTTTGGAAATTTGCATTCCCTCCAACAGACAAACAAAAGGAAACAAAATTAAAATACCATCTTGTTAAAGAAAAATGATTTGCAGAGAAAAAAAGCCCTACTGGATGATGATGTTGTTCCCCTCAAATACTAGTTTGTACCTCCAATTTAAAATGAGGTGTTGAGTTTTTATCCCATTTTAAGGAGCTCAGGTCACCTTACCCTCTGATCTCCTCTGTGGTCCTGTTCTCTCTTCCTCTCTCAGAATGAGCTCAGAACTAATGGATAAGATCCCGATTCTGTCTGTGCTGTGTATCAGTAGTATGAATGTCAATAAAACACCTGACTTCTCACAAACTCAGGTTTTCTTATCTGTAAAATGCCAGTGATGATAATAACTATCAGAAAATTTATGTGGGGATTGGATTAAAGAAAGAATATGAAAGGACCGTCTCCAAAACTGTGAGTCTTTATTACTAGAATCTAGTGACTTCTTTCAGAGAAGGCAATGGCACCCCACTCCAGTACTCTTGCCTGGAAAATCCCATGGATGGAGGAGCCTGGTAGGCTGCAGTCCATGGGGTCGCTAAGAGTCGGACACGACTGAGCGACTTTGCTTTCACTTTTCACTTTCATGCACTGGAGAAGGAAATGGCAACCCACTCCAGTGTTCTTGCCTGGAGAATCCCAGGGACGGCGGAGCCTGGTGGGCTGCTGTCTGTGGGGTCGCGCAGAGTCGGACACGACTGAAGCGACTTAGCAGCAGCAGCAGCAGCAGTGACTTCTTTAAAGGAATAATATCAGTATTAATTCATCATTGCTGTCATGAAGGCCTTTGTTTATTCCAAAGCAAATAGTTGCTGCTTTATTCATTTAAGCCAGTTTCTACTTTTCTGTCCCCAGAAATGAAACAACTGGTGCCTCCTTAGCCTTTCCTTGGTTTTATTAAGGTTCATCATGTCATAGTGATAAAAACATCTGTATCATCCTGTCTTCACCATTTTCATAGCATGTATTGAGTACTGTGTTAAGCGTTAAACCACATTATATAATTAAACCTCGAACAACTGTGATATGGTAGCTAGAATTAAGACAACTTTAGAGATGAGGAATTGGCGTTTGTAGAGAACTTGTCCAAGGTCATAGAGCTGGTAGGTGGTAGAGCCAGGTCCATACTCGTTTTGTGTGCCTGATCCTGTGTGTACTGCCTGCTTTCGGTTGTTAGAAATGATTGATGTGTTTTTGACACTGCATGTGGGGTAGTCATAAGAGTGCGAGTTCTTACCCAAGAATCTGAGGACCTCTAGGAGAGCCCTCAGATGGGCTTTGAGAGTCTGATAAATCTATGGAATTGGATGCAATTGTTTTGGTAGTTGAGCAGCTTATGGATTCTTAGACTCAAGTCCAAAAGACTAGGACCCAGAGCGATATTCTAAATTACATCTAACTGCTTGGATCTTTGTCAAAGGAAACCCTTTCTCTAAATTCAGCATTAAAAACAATGGGCTTTCCAGCTACACCTGCAAAGCTGCACCTGCGGCAGGAGATGGGGAGTCAGTAGGGAGGGGCAGCAAACCTCTTTCAAGGTTCAGTCTCTTCTCAGAGAATTTACTGGGCAAAATTATGGATATCTGAGACCATAGAACGATCAGGAAATACAGACACAAAATTTTCCTGCAACACTGCCCCATCAGGAGAAGGACTGCAGAACCAGAGTCAGGGGCGAAGGATTTTCCACATCCTTTGAATCACATGGTTGATAACTTAGTTTAAGAAAACTAGAGCGATGCACACAGGCCAAGACTGTCAGAACGGTTAGAATGTCAGGCCAGAGTCTTAGGTCGTGTCCTGTTTTTCTTCCTGATTAACTCTACAGTTTATGAAGATTTTATACCCAAAACCTTGGTTCTCTTACCTGACATAAATGTTCGGGTAGAGAGGTTAATAACCATAATTAATCTGTAGAATTGTTATGTGAAATAAATGATTCATAGATGCAGCTAGAATGGTACCTGGCATATGTATTAATGTTATTACTATTATTAATAATTATAAATAATAGTATTAGCATGGACATAATTGAAACCCCCATACCCCCTCCTTTTTAAGAGGAGGCTTCCCTGGTGGCTCAGTGGTAAAGAATCAGCCTGCCCAGCAGGAGACACAAGTTCGATCCCTGGGTTGAGAAGATTCCCTGGAGAACAACATATAAAAGAACTTTCTCAAATACAAGAAAATAAAAACTTTGTTATCTTTAGCTAATTGGTCTCTGATGTTCTTAGTGTTGAGTTTTCTCTTTAAAAGCATTTATACATTGTTCCACTAAATATCTTAATTTTTAAATGAGCTTTTTATACAGTGGTATATGACCACCATGAGATGCTTTTTTGGGGGCCAGTTTTAGTCTTTGCATCCATTTATCCCCAGTTTAATGAACAGAACAGACAGGGTAATTATTTCCTATTTTTCACTTACTCAATGCCATTGATTTTAACAGAGAAAAATGTGTTTTATCTAAAATGACATCCGTTTAAAAACATGAAAACTTATTCCTATAATTGACTAACAATTGAAAGCAAACCTAGAAACAGAAAAAGGCAGAGTTTCCTGTACTAAGAGCCCTGGTATGATAATGGGAGTCTCTTTTCTTCAGTCCTGAAAGTATAAAAAGAGATTTTAAAATGTTAAGTGAATCTGTAATAGAAACAGTAGGAAAGGTATCATTTTATATTTGAGCTCCTACAAAAGCCTTAGGAAATAGCAAATCAGCCATTTGAGTGTCTGGTGGTTCATTTTTATTCTGTCCTTTGTCTTGCAAGTGAAAGTTACTCAAAGAGAGCTTTCCTCTAAAATAAAGCTTTTGAATTAACCTCAAAAAGAGGTTAAAATGTTGAAATCAGATTAACCCTGCCTCTGAGCTGTGTCTTGGGCTGCATTCTCCTTCCTGGCCGCTAGAGCACGAAATCACAGCTTTGGTTTCCAAGGTGGTGCTGCAGGAATGTCTAGCTTCCCTAGAGGTCAAATGCACCGAGTGCCCAGAAATATAACATACAGGAGTGAAGCTGGTGCAGCCAAGGCACAGCAATCAGTGAGGTCATGGTCGACTTGAGACAGTTTTATGTGAAGAAGAGATCTCTCAGCTCTCAGGTCCAATTCCTCTTGTCTGATCCTTGGATATCTTTTAAGAGGATTTGAAAACCAGAGTTTTAATGGAAATATCCTATTAAAAAAGAAAAAGATTCATTATTATTCCAAACACATATAAAAACAGAAAACAGTATTTAGTCTTTTAATTTTTTTTTTTTTTATTTTGCATTGCAGTGTAGCCGGTTAACAATGCTGTGATAGTTTCAGGTGAAATGCAAAGGTGTTGCAGGAAGGGGGATCCCTTCCAGGGCCCGAAAGTGGACTGTTGTCTAACACTCGGAAGTGAATTATCTGAGGAGACACACGTGCTGACAAAGCAAGAGATTTTATTGGGAAAGGGCACCGGCGGTGAGCAGTAGGATAAGGGCACCCAGGAGAACTGCTCTGCCACATGGCTCGCAGTCTCGGGTGTTACGGTAATGGGATTAGTTTCCAGGTTGTCTTTAGCCAATCATTCTGATGCAGAGTCCTTCCTGGTGGTGCATGCTTTGTTCAGCCAAGATGGATACCAGCGAGAAGGATTCTGGGAGGTGGTCGGACATGTGGTGTCTCCTTTTGACCTTTCCCGAACTCTTCCAGTTGGTGGTGGCTTATTAGTTTCATGTTCCTTACTGGGACCTACTGTTGAAAACAACTCATGCCAACGGACTATGGTATCTGGCCAGGGTGGGTGGTTTCAGTCAGTGTGCTTCTCCTAACAAAAGGACTCAGCCGTAGTATACATGTATCCATTCTCCCCTGAATTCACCTCCCATCCAGGCTGCCACATAACATTGAGCAGAGTTCCCTGTACTCTACAGTAGTTCCTTGTTGGTTTTCCATTTTAAATATAGCAGCGTGTACATATTGATCCCTAACTATCTCTTTCCCCTATCCTTCCCCACCCCCCCCAAGCATAAGTTCCTTCTGTAAGTCTATTTCTGTTTTGTAAATAAGTTCATTTGTATCGTTTCTTTTTAGATACTGTATATAAGGGATAATACATGATATTTCTCTGATTTACTTCATTTAGTATGACTACTGCATGCTTTTAGCTTTATAAGGAGCCTCCATTCTCTTCTCCACAGACATTTATTCCCACCATCAGTGTTGGAAGGTTCCCTTTTCTCCACACCCTCTCTCAGCATTTACTGTTTGTAGACTTTTTGATGATAACCCTTTTGACCAATGTGAGGTGATCTTACTAATACCTCATTGTTGTTTTGATTTGCATTTCTTTAATAATTAGGGATGTTGAATATCTTTTCACGTGCCTCTTGGCCATCTGTATGTCGTCTTTGGAGAAATGTCTATTAGGTCTTCTGCCCATTTTTTTTATTGGATTGTTTTGATGATATTAAGCCTTATGAACTAAAAAAACAGGAAACAATATTTAATGAAACTCCATTTACTCATCACTGAGCTTCCAAATTTATCAGTCCCTGGTCTTTCTTGTCCCTGTTCTTCATTCTACCTGATTGTTTTGAAGCAAAATCCAGCTATTGTATTACTTCATCTGTAATAATTTCAGTAGATGTCTGTAAATGTCAGGGACGTTTTAAAAACTTGGTCAAAATACCATGATCCCTAAACATCATCAAATATATACTCAGTGTTCAAATTTTCATAATGGTTTCATAATTTTCCTTAAAGTTTTAAATATGTATCTTTTTTTCCCTTCTCTTTCAAGAGTTTTTCTTTCTTTTTTTTTTTTGAGAGCTAAATAAAATCAACACATTGTAATTGGTTGGTATATATTATAAGTTAAAAAATTTTAACCTATCAATATAGGTTTTCTTATTTTTCTTATTTTCTTATTTTTCTTCATATTAATTAGTGGAAGAAACTGCATTATTTTTCCACAGTTTGGATTTTTCTCCTTGTGATGTTTACATGTTTGATCCTCCTTGTAGTTTAGAATATTGATAATTATATATAAAATTTTTATCACATTCTGTTTTTTAAAGAATATATGTACAGCCATAGTGGTCTTTTATATATCTCCATTTGCATACATGTGGGGTCTGAATGCCTGTGTTTTAGTAATGTTACATCTCTTGGTCACCATTGCCTAAGTATTAGTATACAAGGGTGTTAAACAGACCAAAGCCCTGGGTACCATCATCACCAGCTTCTGACTATGCTCTAGGTTTTCTTGCTTCTTTTGAACCTGGGAAGAAAATCAGTTCAGTTTGTACCAGTGTGATTAAATCCATGACATTAGCATATCTGTAAAAAACTTAATATCAGCTAAAATTTTACTTGACTGTGTCCTACCTCAAGTTATTTATCAGATATTTATTGCATAGTTACTGCTTTACTGACCTTGACTGTAAGCTCCATAAGCAGAAGGTCTGCATTGTATTCCACTGTCATATCCCCAACATTTGGAAACCACCTGAAATGTAGGTTCTCAATAAATGTTTGAGAAATGGATGGATGTGAGAATGACTAAGTCATTGAATGAATATATTAACACATCCTCTTTTAGATCCTGTGCTTTCAGTCTATTAGAGAACACAGATGAATAATAATGTATCAGTTATCTCTTGCTGCTCAACAAATTAACAGAAATACTTAGCAGCTTAAAACCATAAAAATTATTATCTCATAGTTTCCATGGAAGTGAATGAGATATCACTGAAGAGGAGAGAGCAGTGAATTTAGGATTTGAAATCTGGGTTGAAATACAGACAAGCTCATTAGAAGCTAAATGTGTGACCCTAGGCAAATTATTTTCCTTCTTTTGGTCATAATTCTGACCACTGAAAAAGTACAGAATTGAACTTGACTGTAATAGTAATATGGAGAAGGAAATGGCAACCCCCTCCAGTATGCTTGCCTGGGAAATCCTATGGATAGAGGAGCCTGGTGGGCTAGGCCAGGTGGGTTGCAAAGAGTCGAACATGACTAAATGACTGAGCACATGCATATAAAAGCAATAATAGTAATATTACTGGTTACATATCAATAATAGCAGCACTCTAAGTGAAGTATCTTTGTATCTTCTTGGTAGTTACTTCTGTTTTGTTTTTGAGGGGAGGAGATGAGACACATAGAGATTGAGTGACTGGTCCAGGGTATGGAAACTTCCAGTCATAAATATAATTCTAGATTCTGTACATTGTGAAAGATAAATACATAAAAAAAGAAACTTTAGATTTGTTACTATAGTAAGATTATTGATGTTTTCACATCTTTCCAGACAACTAACAAAATTAAGGAGCAACATTGAGCCTTTATAAAGAGATAACAATTTGATATTATACTTTAATAATTATACAATACATAAGACAAGAGTTTGGGGAAATTCTCTCTTTGCACCCAGAAGAGAATGAAAACTTTTAAGTCACCTAAGTACAAACACCTGCAGACTATTGGAAACTGTTAGTTGTCTAGTCTGCTGGCTGGAGCTGGGTTAATTAATGCTAGAAAGCCTTTAGACGTTTCTCAGACATAGGTATTCTAATGAGGAGGATTCAAGGCCCCTTTCTTCTAAGTCAATAAATAAATACAATGTTTAGCACTTCACAGTAATAGTTTAAACAATGTTCATGCAAGTCAATTTTGCTAATTAATATTGAACAGAATCTTATAGGAATTGAGAAAAGTTTCAGAACATTTAATATTCATTAGTAACTACAGGAAGGGTAATGGTGTTCCTAGAGTCTGTCGTTCATCGTCATATTTCCCCACATCCAATGTGGATAAGATGAACTGTCTAAACAGGTTTTGCCACTGATTCTTCACTGGCTGCACATTGTAACCACATGGGAAGTTCCTAAAAATGCTGATGCCTGGGCTCATCCCCTGGAGACCGTGACTTACTTGGTCTTAAGTGAGGTCCCCTTATCAGAATATTTCCGAAAGCTGCTCACATAGTCTAATTTGCAACCAGAACTTTTGACCTAGAGAATGACTGAGAAGGATGATTTGTCTTTGTTCTTCCTGATGGCTGGGTTAATGCTGGTTGAATGGGCAGAGATGGAGATAAAATGAAAAGTTACATAATCATCTCTTATCTATTGTCCTGGTAGATTTATTGGCTGGGTCTTTTGGTTCCAAGCACCCTAATAACTACTTGTGAGTTTATAAAGAGGCAGTTTTCTGGAAGGGTGTGGGATGGTCCACAAAGTTGACAATAGTGCTAGCCAACATAAATGAGAACCTGATATCTAATGTTAAGTTTCTATGAGCCATGCTTTTTAAGAAAAAAAAAAAAGTAAAAACAACCAGGTAAGACTTTAACCATGTATTTTATTTAGCTGATGAAATTATAGTTTTAAAAGCCCTCTATTTCCATTTTCTACTCTACTCTCAGTACTTCTGATACCAGATGTGTGTGAGCTTTTCCAACATCAAGCCGTTCTCCAACCTGTTCACTACGTGGGCTTAGCACAGACTCCGCAGGTTAAGGTTTCAGTCCCAGAAGACTGGTCTCCACCTATTCACTGAACTGCCTCAAAAGTCCAGGTTTCCATCTATGCTTCTGATGATAGGCTGAAGATGGGAGGTTCCAAACTCTCTGCTCAGGTTTAATAATTTGCTAGAATGGCTTACAGAACTCACAGAGTTTACTTACTAGATTATCAGTTTATTATGAAGTGATAGAACTCAGGAATAGCCAGACGGAAGAGGTACGTAGGACAGGGTACTGGGGGAGGGTTGTGGCTTTTCATCTACCCTTCTGGTGTGCCACCCTCCCAATACCTCCATGTGTTCAGCAACCCAGAAGCTCCCTAACCCTGTACTTTAGGGATTTTCATGGAGGCTTCATTACATAGGCATGATTGATGAAATCTTTTGACATTGGTAAGGGAACTCAGTGTCTAAAACCCTCCCCTTTGAGGGGATGTGGTGGACACCAGGGAAGTTGAAATTTCAAAACCTCTAGTTACCTGTTTGGTTCCCCTGATAACCAGCCCCCTTAGGAGACAGTTCTGGGTCACCTCATTAACATAAACTCCAGATGGGGTTGAAGGGGGGTTTCAGTAACAAAAGTCACATTTTTGACCTTTATCACCCTTAACACTTAGGGAATTCCGAGGGTTTTAAGAGCTCTGTGACAAGAATGAGGATGAAGACGAAATATACATTTCTTACTGTAAATCGCAATATCACAATTGAATATATTCCAAATAGCATTTCAACATGTAGTCAATATAATGTTATTAAGAAGGCATTTCTGTCCTTTTTTATACCAAAATCTTTGAAATCAGGTGTGTATTTTATATTTAGAGCTCAACTGAATTTGGACTAGATGTATTTCATGCCAGTTTATTTGGGAAATGATTGCATAGACTTGGAGTGAGGAAAGGGTAGAATTAAAGAGAAGGGGGAAAAATGTGTTAGCAAATTGGTGGCACCTACAGGCTCTATGGTGTTTACTTCATGGAACCTTCTGAGGAATCTTGCTAAATATGCCTGAAAATTATTTACCTTGGGGTGAACAGAGAAAAGTCTTATCCATCATCCCCTGGGCAAGGATGGCCTGCATGTCTGGGTTGCCTAGGCCTATGGGACAAGCTGGTTTCACTAGGGTCCTTTGCTGGAGCATTTGGGCAACACACACCCTGGGCAGGAAGTAAGCAGAAATGTGGTGCAGGAATGACGCTATGTGCTATCGGCGAGCTTGTGACAGATTGGGAGCTGAGAGGAAACAGTTGTTGCAGCTATGGTTGGAGTAGGGGTGGGACTGAGCAGCTCTGAGTGGCACAAGAGATGTCCCATGTACTAGACAATGCCAATTTCTGGGAAGTTAATGGTCAAAATACATTTTATGAAGTTAAAATTGTGGCAATGCATTGTATAACTTTACCACTTTTAATGTATAATATTACAGTAGATATTACCGTATTTCCAAGAGTGAGTTGTAGCATACAGTCCTGAAAGTGTTCATTCATCCAAGGAACACTTTTGGTGAGATGTGTCTTGTAAGACTAGTGTGTCATGTATCACATTTTAGAGAGATTCTATACATCTTTGCTACTCAAGGTGTGCATTCCATGGAACCAGCATCCTCCACATGTGTTTGTGTACATTGCCTAAATGCTGCTGGGAACATACAAGGGAAATAGAGAATTCATCACCTTAAGGGACATAACTGGGAGCTTTTCAGAATGTGGAATTCCAAGCTCACCTCAGACTCAGTGAGAATCTGCATTTTAACAAGATATCTGGTAATTATGTGCACACTGAAGCTTCAGAAGCACTGTACTGCTGCATGATTTGCTGAATTAAGTTTTATGATGCTCTTATTATTTCAGTGTAGAAAGTAGGTATGTTTCTAAAAAGTAAATCATAACCTGAATGTACAATCAGATGCACCAAAGAAGACCTCGCTGTTTACAATAATGTTTCTCAAATTGTTTATCAGAGAGTGGACTTCTGTGTTCAAAGGTTTCTGCCTCATAACTTATACCTATGAAAGCATAATTTCTCATGAAGCCTGAATTTAAAACAAGCTACCTATACAAATAAAGCATCCATTAAAGTTTGAGAACTGCAATCCAAAGGAATGCAATTATGAAATCTTTTGCCTAAAGCCCCCTTCTAGGCTAAATACATCATAAATATCATCCTGATTACCTTGTATGTAAATATGGAATTTTAGTTTATTAATGCTTTTTGATGTATTGTTTTCTGAGTGTCTACTACATGCAAAACTCTGCTTAGATGCTGGGAAACTCATGATAAAATATTTTCTCTTGTCTAAAAATGCTCAGTCTGGTTGACAGAGCATAGATTTTCATTAGCTTGCTGATGGCCAAGTTATATAATAGAAAGTTTCTGAGAGTCAGGGAGAGAACATCCCCAGCTATGACTCTGAATGAAGTTGTTTAGTGGGAAAGTGGACCAGATTTCTTTTTAAAATGATACATCCAAAGTGGTTAGGTCAGATCACCATAATAAACTCTGCCAAATTATGTTTCCCAGGTACAAATTTTTATTGATTCATTGATCATATGAATATAAATGTGATAATAATAACCAAGTCATTATTTTCAAGCTATAAAATATTTGCATTTTCTCTCTCTTCTCAAACAACTATATAGTCCTTAAGGGGATGAGTTCTCTATTTCTCTTGTATGTTCCAAGTGGCATTTAGGCAAAGTATATAAATGCACAGATTGTCCAACTGATTCAAAAATATCTTCCTATAACACACTGAGAAGCAATTTTGTCTAATGGAGAAAAAGCCACTATTTTAACTGATACCTTTTTTTTCTCAGGGTGGGGATAGGTGTAGACTACTCACAATTATCCACTTAGTATGTCTAAAGGAACCTTAAGCAAATGAACTTAAACTTACTAGGCTTTGAGTTACAGCAGTGCCCTCTTACCTAGAAATAGTCACTTGTGTGGAAATTGTCGGTGGATTTCAGGCTGAACCTGCAGAAACACTGTCTCAGTTCTACACAGGTCTCTGGGGAGGAAGAACAGTTCTGATGAAGGAACCAGAGGTGAACTTTGTCTAGGAACTCTTAGAGGGAACCTTGGTTTAAAAGGTTTTAAGACAAATTTTGTTTAAGTGTTCTTGTATTTCTGCTTACTAAAGATAATTTGTGGAATGCTTGCCATTTGCTGTATGTGGTTCTGTAGTACATCGCACTGCTGGAACCTTGGTGCGACCTCAGCATTGCCCACTGCATTATAGCACGAAGAGCCTTTCATATGGAAATACACTTCACACAGTGCCAACTATGTAGTTAACCAGATGCAATCCTGTCTGAAAGAAAACGCTAAAAAAGACAGATGAACACAGTGGACCATGTGGTGACGTCCTGAACCACTGTCCCAGCTCAAAGAGTTCCAGTTTTGTCAGGTTGTGCAGCAGTCAGTACTGAATTATTCAACAAGCTTCTCTGGTGGCTCAGCAGTAAAGAATGTGCCTGCAATGCAAGAGATCTGGGTTCAATCCCTGGGTTGGGAAGATCCCCTGGGGAAAGGTATGGTAACCCACTAGAATTCCATGGACAGAGGAGACTGTTGGACGACAGTTCATGGGGTTGCAAAGAGTTGGAGTCGACTGAGTGACCAACATATCACTTCACTCAGTGCTGGGGCAGAGGCTGCATACATCTAGGAGCCCAAGAAAATAATTTCTTTTAAGATCCACAGGAAGAAATTGAACTTTTAGGTTAAAGAAAATGGTTGAATATATGATCTTAATACATTAATCATCATACCAATGCAGTTGTAAAATACAATTTTTTTTTTTTTTTGTAAAGGAAGAGACCCACGCAAGCAAAAGTAACTTGACCCCATGAAGGACATTGTGCAGCCATAACAGCAAAAAGAGGCTCACTTGGTGTCTGGGGATCTCTTCTTTTTTTGACTTACAAGCTTCCTTCTGAAGACTGTCAGTTTCCTAGGTCTACTATAAAAAGTAGTACAAACTGCTGCTGCTAAGTCGCTTCAGTCGTGTCTGACTCTGTGCGACCCCGTAGATGGCAGCCCACCAGGCTCTCCCGTCCCTGGGATTCTCCAGGCAAGAACACTGGAGTGGGTTGCCATTTCCTTCTCTAGTGCATGAAAGTGAAAAGTGAAAGTGAAGTCTCTCGGTTGTGTCCGTCTCTTAGCGACCCCATGGACTACAGCCTACCAGGCTCCTCCGTCCATGGGATTTTCCAGGCAAGAGTACTGGAGTGGGTTGCCATCGCCTTCTCCAACCACAAACTGGGTGGCTCCAAACAATAGAAAGTCCAAATCCAGGTGTTGATAACCTTCTGAGGGATAGTCCATTTCATGTCTGTCTTCTAGCTTCTGGTGACAACTGGTAGTACTTGATTTCTTTGGTTTGCAGCTACAGCATCTTAGTATTTGCTTGTCATCCCATGATATTCTCCCTGTATGGTTTTATCCATTTTCCTCTTCTTATAAGGACTGGTCATATTGGATTAGGGCTGGCTCTTAAATTGTTTCCATGGGGTAAGCAGAAGGGCACCAAACAGAATGGGTGGTGCCCTCCTGAGGGCAGAGCAGTGAGCTGCTGGTAAAAGTCATCATTGGACATGTTGGCGACAGAGGCCCAGCCTCTTGTCTCCCGTCAGCTCCATGATCCTCTAGTAACTAGACCACACAGGCCTTTATCCAGAGCAGCAGGCCCACTTCCTTGCTGGACAGTCTGTTCAAATAGCTCAGATAATGTCTCTTCTCCAGGCTCTTTTTAATTCTCAGAATATCTTACCACCTCTTCTTATTTCTTTCAGAGGTGATCTTTCCTCACATCTTCCTCCTGTCTTAACAAGAGACACATTTAACTGAAAGTTTAGTCATGGAAAAGCTAGTTTCCTCTTACGTAGGTCAGAGAAGTCTTAATGTTTAAACCTTCTTCAGGAGGGAGGGGCAATAGAAACCTTCTTGCTAGTTGGCAAAGAAACAGCAACCACCGCAAACCCACCAAACCAAATGGAGTCAATTTGGTTCCCAAGTAAAGGAAACTAATCCGTTATACCCTGATATCACCATCATGCCACTGAGGAGAGAGAGTTTCTTATTCCTGAGAGGGAAGAGGGGGGGCATAAAGGCCTCAGAGAGGAGATGGTGAGAAGTTGAGGACTGCCGGGCACAAAGAGAGAACTTCGGGGACAAGCCGATGGGGAGAGGATCCCAGGCAGAGCCCACAGCATGAGTAGAGACCCCAGGGTGACAACAGATGACATATTCACAAAACGACAGTCCAGTATGGCCACAGGACTAGAGTGTGTGGGGGCACAGAGCAAGAGCTGAGCCCAGAAAGGACTGTCCATTGGGCATCATTTCACCATTACTCTATTTGGGGGCCTATTGAACATTTCTCTGTAGAACTATGTCTGTTCCAGGAATCTCACTACATAAAAGTGATACTGTAATGCAGTTGCTAATGGGTCATTTTCCATGGCTGCTCTAAGTAATAACCATGAACTTGACAGGCTTAAAACCACGTAAATTATTTTATCATCTGAACACCACAAGTTGACGTGAACTGCATTGGGTTAAGGTATTGGCAGGGCTGTGCTCCTTTCAAGAGGCTCTAGGGAGGAATCTTTTCTTACCTTTCCCGCTTCTGGAGACTACCTCTATTCATGGCCCCTGTTTTGTCTTCACAGCCGCCAACGGCTGTCCCAGTCTGTCTCACATTGTATCACTAGGCTGCTCTCTTCTGCCTTACTATTCCACTTACACAGCCCTTGTGAATACGGTAAACCCACCAAGATCATCCAGAATATCTCCTCTGTTTATGTCAGCTAAGTAACATCCTCAATTTCATCTACAATCTCAATTCCCCTTGCTATTGACAGATGTGTCCTTAGGCTCCAGGGATTAGGGCATGGCCCCCTCTGGAAGAGGCATATATTCTGTTCACTATAAAGTTCCCTGTGTACACAGAGCTGGTACAAATCTTTAAATGACATTGCAGCATCCCCTGAACTCCTCCCAGTCATCTCTTTAAAAGCTGGGCCATCAACTCCCCGAGTCATGCCTTTGTTCCTGTGAGTATGTTTTCAGAACAGGATTATAGGTGCACCCCTCTGCCCTCTTTCTCTCTTCTGTATCTTCCCTGGTTTTTCTGTTTCTGGCCCTCCTACAGGTGTGCTTGCTATGCTTACATCTTACTCTAACATCAGCCTCCTGTGCTCTTCTAGAAGCCTCATTACCCAGAGATCTAGTTAGAGGGAATTAGCAAGTGACCATGACTGGGAGAATGGCATTTGTAGCATCTTCATTTGGCAAATCCTGCTCTGCATGGGGATCTACCATTTAGTTACAAGCAGTAGGAGTCTCTAGCACCAGGATTAATGCACTAATGTATCTAAACCCCTTATATAGCTCACAGTACCTAGCTTGCAAAGCCTTGTATGACTAAGAAGATACAGCTAGGTGATCCTTGTGATCCCCCTACTCCCTGACAGTGACTAACCTGCATTTTCTCAGGGGTGATTACCTACTTCATACTCCAAGCAAAAGCAGGTGGAGGCAGAAGGACTGGATTATGGCAGCATCACAGACGTCATATTGGAGAGCATGGCGAGACCTGATGCAGCCTGGTGACTTGGGGAACATGACTCTTGCAGCCTCGCTGTCTGAGGCAAGCTGGGGGGCACTCTAGGCAACAACTGAGGTCGTGACCTTTCAGGGCCAGGCACATTGTGCAGTAGGATCAGGAGTGATGACTCAGCGCTTGGCAGATGGACTCTGTTCGGAAGAAATAACCACGCCATGGATAGTGTTAGGCTTCTCTTTCAAAGGAGGATGGCTGAATCCTAAATAAAAGGCCTCTTTGAGGTCCCCGTGGTCTCTCCTGCTTACAAATGCTGCAGGGCCAGAGGATTCATGGCATTGAAGGTTCAAGGGCTTTTCTAGCCCTGGGAGTTTGCTGTTTTTGAAAAAGAGATTAAGTGTGCCTCTAATCACACAGTTTGGAGTATTTATCACCATGACGCCTATCTAAAAGAGAAACTTCCTCCTGGCACTTAGAAGAGGGGAGAAAAATCTCTCATTTATGAAAATGCATGCTCAGAACTTATGCCCATGTAAAAATAATCATTGATCATATCAACTCAGTTTTTCTCCAGCAAGTTCTCTCTTGCCCTTCATTCAGTTGATTTAAACATCAATGTAACAGTTGCTAAGAAAGCATAATTGTTGAGTCACTATTCCCTGACTGTTTCTCATTGGAAAATATAGAATCAGTTTATAGCATGTCTGCATTGAGTTCCATAGCTACCCAAATTCATGTATTTGACCTACCTTTCCAGTTTGATTTACTTGAACTCTATTATCAAACTCCTCATTCTGACCGGTTGACTCATCTTAATCCCAACAGCTCTTGGGTTTTCAAAACTCACTGATTTGGCACTAACTGTGGCTTCTGTATAAAATGCCCTCCCCATGACATTCCGCCACTTCAGAACACATAGCTTTCAAGGGTCACTGCAGATTCCACCTCTTCCATAGAGCCACTTCTTAGCCCCATCATCTATTTCATGATCACCTTTTAATCTACAAAATTCACAACACAGATTTCAGTCTCTCTTTTCCCAGATACCCACATCCAGCCTTTAAATTATTCTGTATTATCAGTTGTTACCAGGGGCCGCAAACTGTTGGCCCACAGTACTATCCTCTCATACAGACATTTTGAGGCATTCCATAAGTATTCCAGAATTAGAATGTCTTAAAAATCTGGGTGCCTGGGCCCTTGAAGCATTAGAGTAGTTGGCAATATTGGGTCTCTATTTAAAGTGTTGGTAATTAACCAGAATGGAGTGGCAACCATTCTCTGTGGCTAGGAATGTATTCTTCAGTTTGCTAAAGATCACACCATTACCTTTTGGTCTTATCCAGCCATCTTCACTCATTTATGTTCTTTCATTATCCCTCCTAGCACTCTGCATTAACACACAAACTGGCCTTTACCCTTGTTTCTGTTTTTTTCTTTTATTTATTATTCTTCCTCTCTACTGTTGGCCATCCATGTAGAAGGTGGGATCATCTTTTTAAAAGGGCAAGGAGACAAAAAGTACCTAAAAGATTGTCATCACTTTATTGGTTAGCCTCTCCAAACCCCAGTGATTTTCTGTTAGCTTAGAGAAATTTCATATTCCTACGGAGAGGAATATGAGGGCCTTACTGGAGACGCCTCTCCTAGTTACTTCAATAATATAGTCTTTCCTCCTCTTCCTTGAATATACCAAATTGTTCCTCCTAACATATTTGCTTTCTCTCCAAATCTTTTTTTCAGTTTTACTGAGTTATAATTGACATGCAGCACTATGTAAGTTGAGGGTATACAGGAGAATAACTTAACTTATATAGATTGTGAAAGAATCAACACATGTCAACACAAAAAGATAAATTAATATCCATCATCTCAAATAGATACACTCAAAAATTTTTTTTTTCCTTGTGAGAAGAACTTTTAGGGTTTACTCTTTAGCAACTTTTATATATACCATCCAGAAATGTTAACTATAGTCATCATATTAGACAGTATGCCCCCAGTACTTATCTTGTGTGTTTTGACCACCTTCATCTAATTCTTCCACCGCTTTCCTTACACCTCACCTTTGCTCTCTGCTCTAGTAACCACAAATCTGATCTGATTTCAATGAGTTTATTTTCAGATTCCATGTATAAGTGAGATTATACAGTGTTTGTCTTCCTCTGAGTTATTTCACTTAGCATAATGCCCTCAAGGTACATCTGTGTTGTCAAAAATGGGACTGAATCATACTCCATTGGGTGTGCGTGTGTGTGTTCATCTGTTAATAGGTTGTTTCCATGTCTTGGCTGTTGTAAAACAGTGCTTCAGTGAACACGAGAGTGTATATATCTTTTCCAGTTAGTGTTTTCATTTTCATTGGTTAAATATCCAAAAGTAGAATTGCTAGATCATAAGCTAGTTCTGTTTTTAACTTTGTAAGAACCACCATCGTTTTTCATAGTGGCTGCACCAATTTACATTTCCAACAGTGCACAGGAATTTCTTTTCCTCCATAATCTCACAAACACTTGTTATTTCTTATCTTCTTGGTGATAGCCATTCTAACAGATATTGAGGTAATATTTCATTGTGGTTTTCTTTTTTTTTCATTTCCCTAATGATTAGTGATTTGAGGCTTTTCTTTTCCGGTGGCTCATGGACTTCCCTGGTCCCTCAGACGGTAAAGAATCTGCCTACAATGCAGGAGACCTGGGTTTGAGCCTCTGATCAAGAAGATCCCCTGGAGAAGGGAATGACTACCTAATCCAATATTCTTGCCTGGAGAATTTCATGGAGAGAAGAGCCTGGTAGGCTACAGGGCATGGGGTCTCAGAGTCAGAGACGACTGGGACGGCTAACAATTTCACTTCCAAATCTTGACTTCCTGGTTCCTTCTCACCATTTAGGTCTTAGGAATTATTTGACTAAAGAGTCACTCTTATTCCTCCCAAATCTTATTTCCCTCATTATCCTACCTTATTTTCTTCTATTGCTTATCTAACACGATCAAGTATAAGTATTTCCTGTTTTCTTCCACTGGAATGTAAGCTCCTGGAGGGCGGAGAACTTGTCTTTTTTCATTTTGGTTCTCCCTCTTCTTGGCACAGAGTAGCTCAAACCTAGGTGGACAGTAAGTTAAAAAGTCAGCTTACTAAATATTTCTTATCTGACTTCTAACTTACAATGTCATATAAAAACTGTTTCTTGTTTTTCTGCCCAGTGAGTTTCTAAGCCTCTTGTAAATGGATACCTGTCTTTGCTGATAATTTTGAAAGCACTAAAAAAGTAAAAAGGAATTAACTCTTTATAGTATTTATGATACATTTGAGAGTATGTTTATAGCTTGATTCAAGAGTTAATTTAAAAGGCCAGGGTGAGGAAATATACTTGTTATGTTAGTTTAAAAACGTTCATATAGTAACAGCCTTGGCTCAAAAATAGTCAATCCAGACTTCCACTTCTGGCCAAGATGAAGTACCAGATTTATGCCCTTGTCTGAAACAACGGTTAAGAAAAAAACTATATATATATATAATAAAATAATGCTTTTTAAGACACCGAAAATCAGGCAGGTAAGAACAGATATTCCTGAGAGATGGGAAACAAGGTGTGATCCCTGTAGTCATGTCAGCTAACTGCAGAAGTAAATGCAGAAAATGATGCTCAACACAGTGAGTCACTAGGGAAATGCAAATTAAAATAAAAACACCATGAAATAGCGCTACACACCTATGAGAATCTTTAAAATGAAAAAGACTGATCATATGAAGTGTTTGCAGTGATACAGAGAAGTAGGAAGTGCTAGATGGGATGTGTAATAATGCAACCACTTTAGAAAGCAGCTTGGTGGTTTCTTAAAAAGTTAGACATTCAGAAAGAAATTGGAACTCTTTCACATTGCTGGCAGGAATGTGAAATGGTACAGCCTCCATGGAAAACAGGATGGCAGTTCTTCAGAAAACTGAACATAGAATTGCCCTATGGTCCATAAATTCCACTTCAAAAATTGAAGGCTAAAACTCAAACAGATATTTTACACCAACGTTGATTGCAGCACTATTCACAATAGCCAGAAGTGGAAACAGCCCAAATGTCTTTTGAAGTATGGATAAAATGTGTATGAAATATTGACACCTGCCACTATTAATGAACCTTGAAGCATTAGGTTAAATGAAATAATCCAGTCACACGAGGACAGATGTTGCCTGATTCCAGTTATATAAGGTACCTAGAATAGTGACATTTATGGGGTGAGTATGATGGTGATTTCTAGGGGGTAGGAGAAGGGAGAACATGGAGATATTTTTAATGGGTACAGAATTTCAGTTTGAGAAGATAAAGTTCTGAAGATAAATGGTGATGGTGGTTGCAAAACAATGTGAATGTACTTAATGCCATTGAATTGTACACCTAAAATACTTAAAATGATAATTTTTTGTTTCGTATGCTTTACTACAATAATAAAGTTAGGCACTGACTTACAATATGACCCAACCATTCCACTCCTGGGTTTTTACCCAACAGAAAAGAAAGCATACATCTCTACAAAGACTTGTACATAGATGTTATTAGTGTTTTACTTCTAGCCACAACACTGGGGACAATCCAAGTATACATCCACAGGTAAATGGATTAAAAAAATTGTGTTATATGCACAATAAAATAATGCTAAACTGTTAAAAATGAATGAACTCTCGAGCACACACTGATAATGAATATTAAAATAATTGTTGAGTGAAAGAAGTCAGGCATACAATTTATGATGTTATTTGTATAAAACTTTAGAAAATGCAGTTGAGTTTCTAGTGACAGAAAGCAGATCAGCAATGGCCTAAGGCTTTGTGAGTGATGGGGAGGACCGAGGGGGAAGGGTAGCAAGGCAAGATGGGTTCCCAAAGAGCAACTAGGAAATTATGAGAAGTGATGGATATTGTCCTTCTGTATCTGGCTTATTTCACATAACATCATGCTTCAAAGTTTATCCCTGATGTAGCAGGTATATGAATTTCAGACTCCACGTTATGTTTTTCTCTTCATGTCATAGGATATTTGGGTTGTTGCCACTTTTGGCCATTATAAATAGTGTTCATAGTGGTGGTTTTCTAATACTTATATACTATGTCGTAAAATACCAAATTGAACACTAAATATGTGTTATGTTTCTGTTGTACCTAATAAAGGTTGTTAAAATAGTTAAGTCTAACATAATAGCCATCCTGTTGGATACATGTGTTGGATATTTCAGAAGGCTTGCCTTCTGATCCAAAAGCCATTGTTATCTGTGAAGGGCACAGCTGAGACCTGGCTTATAGTCACAGTAATTTGATCAAACCAATACTGGAAATCACTGACTTTAAGAGATGGAATATATTTGGTGTCCATGCATCTTAATGAAAATTAATGATAATGATTTAGAATTTAATGGATCTCTTGCAGTCTTATTGAAATTTAATAGAAAATGATATAGTATAATTTGAAATCAATTTAAATTATCCAAATGAATAATTAATATGCCTGTCATAAAATTGTCTAGCGTCTATTATTTAGAAGCAAATGATTCAGAATCAGGTTTACCAAGTATTCTAGCTCTCTTGAAGTGTAGTGTTAAAGCATCTTTCTCTCTTGGCTCTCTTTGGAAGTTCATGATATAGAAGAAAAAGGAGACTCTATGTTGTACTTACCAGAAAAATATACTTATAGCAAGAAATATCTTATTTTGTATGACATATATATACATATAGGGCATATTTATGAACACTATTGCATTATTCCTTACATAGGAAATAAACAATAAAATAAATGCCACTCTGCTCATTTTATAGTTGTAAAATTTCAATATCTGTAAATTAAACTCAGGATAAAAATGCAGTCACTTCATCCCATGTCTCCCTCTTCGTTGCTTGTAACTTTGCTATGCTTGCTTGCTTTAGCTTCCTTCAAAACACTAAGTTCCTTCCCACATAAGACTTCTCCAAACCTTTCCCTTTTGCTTAACTTGCATGGTACTTTCATGTCCTCAGAGTGACCTTCCTTGAATTCCATTGAAATCTGGACTCTCTCTTAGAATGTTACCCCATACACTTTTTCTTTATAGTCCTTGATATTGTTAACATCATGTGCTAGTTATGTGTTGATGTGTTAATATATTAGTAGATAACTTTATTTAATTTTTTGTTTCCCCAGTATACCAGATATTCTGTTTCCAGTTTGCTCACTAATTTATCCCTAGTATGTAGCACCAGCCTAGCACGAATAAGCATCTGGTAAATGTATGATGAAAGTCAATCAGTCAAACAGAGGCATGGAGAAATTTAGTGACTTGGCCAAGGACCTTCTGACTTGTGCCTTCTCTGTCAATTCCCCTGGACTCTTAACATGCATTCAGGGAAATGGTAACAGTGCTTCTCTTTCTAAGGGAAGGGTTTGCAGATGAATATTGCATTGGAAGTATCTGATCTCCTAAAATAGGTAAAAGGCATCTCACATAGATGTCAGCTGGGAGTCAATTGGGGAAACCAGCTTGTGGAACAATATGTTCTTATGCTTTAAATTATGGTTTTGCTGTCTAAAATGTATGTAGGCCTTCTGCTGGAGAGGAATGTAGAATCTATATTTCATCCCCACACATGACTGATTAAATAGCTGTGGACACATGTGACTTTAAGCCTGAACTATGCTTATGTGCCCTGAAATTTATCCTGTGAGTTAATTGGTTACATATGAGTAGGCCATAATTTGTGCCTGCTTAGTCACTTGAGTCATGTCCGATTCTTTGCAGCTCTATGGACTATAGCCCGCCAGACACCTCTGTCCATGAGATTCTTCAGGCAGTAATACTGGAGTGGGTTGCCGTGCCCTCCTCTAGGGGATCGTCCTGACCCTGTGGGATAGAACCTGTATCTCCTCCAGTTCCTGCATTGCAGGTGGATTTTTTTTTTACTGCTGAGTCACTGGAGAAGCCCTACCTCTATAATATTTCATTTAAATTCCATGAGACTGTGGACAATTAAAGGGGATAATATGAACAAAGCACTTAAGAGAGTAAAACCCAGTAAGTACTCAATAGATGTTCATTATTATTATTACTCCCTTGCTTAGGAGAAAGTCAGCCAGAAATACACTTGGAGACAGACCCTGTCTCTTTCACAGCAAGTGAAAATCTTCTTCCCAAGTGTGTTTTCAGTCAGATTTCCTTAAGTGTTTTTAAAAGCAGGAGCAGATAAACGTCTGGAGTTTCAAGTTGTTTGTTCTGAGAAACTGTTGAACGTGTTGTGAGTAGAAAGTGACTGGTAAACCTAGTGACAGAATGGTAATACAAAAATAATTAAAAGGTTCTCTCAGATCGTGAATTACGGCGGTTGGAGGGAATTCTTTGAAAATTATCTCGTTCTACTCCATTTTCTCATTTTGCAAGTGAGGCGGTTAGAACCCAGTAAGTAATGTGTTCAAAGTATAAAAAAAAAAAAAAAAAGTGAGCCAAAGACAATACTGGACAATACTGGGATTAGAATTCAGACTCCGTTTCCTCACTGCAGTCGTCTTTCCAGTGCCCTTCAACGTATCCACTTCTACAGCCAATTACTTTACAAGGGCTGACATAAGGAATTATCACAACTGGGTGGAGATGTATTCTCTCATGGTTTCAGAGGCTGGAAGCCTGAAATGAAGGTGTTAGCAGGGCTGGTTCCTTCTGGAGAGTACCAGGGAGGGTCCGTCCCATCCCTCTGTGCTGCTTCCGGCAGTTGCTAACAATCCTCCACATTCCTTGGCTTGAAGACACATCCCCCCAGTCTCTGTCTCTCTCTCCACAGGGACTTCTCCTTTCTGTGCGTCCATGTCTCTGTGTCTCTCCTCTTATAGGGTCACCAGTCATTGAGTTTAGGGCCCACTTTAATCTAGTAACACTTCATCTTAACTAATCGTATCTGGAAAGACCTAAATAAGGTCACTTTCTGAGGTTTCAGAATGGATGTGAATCTGGGGACATGCTATTCAACTCACAAAATACAGAAACTTATGACCTGTTAAAGAAAAGAGAGTTTAAAGTCAAGTTTTCACTGTTTTGTGCTGTTACTTAATCATAACTATCAAAAGCAATACTATTTATGTAAACACTTCCAACATATAACTGCAAATCTAAAGTTCTTCTCATGCTTAATATATATATTCTCAGGTTTATCCTTGAAAGGTACTTTGTTCACAGCCCAGCCATTTATAAATGCTTCTGAAAGGCATCTCCCACTGCCAAGGGTAGGCCAAGGGGGTGATTTTCCTCTGGGTAAGATTTTACCAAGTGCCTTGAATTAACTCATTCATCATTGCTCATGTGTTCCTAAATTGGACTCATTACCCATGTCACTCGGGGGAACATCCTTGGGGGGAAAAAATGTTTTCTGACCCCATCTCCAGAAGATTAATAAGTCTCTGGTAGGGATTAGAAATCTGTGTATCAGAAGCTGCCACAGGTACTTCTGATAATCAAAGAAATTTGAGAAGAGCAATTAAAACACTGAAATATTTGATTTACATTTGAATTATCAAAAAAGAATCAACCCCAAAGCATTCACTGGACAGATAACTCTCACAAATAGAAGTATTTCTACTTGATTTACAGCTATTTTTAGAATAAAGCATAAAAAAATAATAAAACTTGGATATTATGGCTTTTTCCAGAGTTTAGTAGCCATGTAATTTGAGAACCCTAGGTTCATCACGAGTGGTACTCTCTTCTCAGTTTTAAAAACTGTAATCTCAGAGCCCAGGAACGTATGTCTGCAGTGAAGGACAATAAAAAGTCTGATCATCTGTGTACAGTAACCAGTATCCAATGTAGCTATAGCATGACTGGCCAAGTCCATTTCAGGTGGACAGTTGATGTCTGTGTTGATCTCCTACCCTCTCCTAAGGAGGGAGATAGTATTGTGATGTGGCTGAGAGACAGCGTGGCAGTATGGAGGGAGGCCTCTCCAATGTTCAGGAAGAATAAGGCATCCAGAGAAAGGAAGGAGCCAGAGGATACAGATCTGAATCAGGCTTGTACAGAGAACACAACTTCATGGATGGTGATCTTCGCTTGGTTTATGGGGAGGCCCCAGGGTATGCAGTTGGAAGAGCACGTGGAGGTATGAATCCTAGCACTGGCACCTTTTTGGGACTGAGCAATGGCACCCTCTGAGGGACTGTGGGCTTACCCTACAGCAGGAAGGATAGCATTACTTGTCAACAGAAAATTCCTCTCTGACATCATGGATGCACAGTGCCTGAAACACTGGACCACTGAAATAGAAGCAGAAAAAAAATGAAATCAGAAGAGTCTAGTTAGGGTTTCTGGCTGCTCAGTTAGGGAAGATGACATTGCAGCATCTTTATCGAGTAACTTAGAATCCCATTGGAATGAAATGTAATCACCTTCAGAAGAGGACAAGAATGTAAAATGTTGTTTCCAGGTCTGTACGAAGAGCTACATAAGAAAAGTACTGTCTGCAAGAAACAACCCAAATATCATGTTTTCTTTTAGACCTAATTTAAGAGGAGTTATCATGACTATGATCTGCTTTCTCATGAGCCTATAGACATGTGAAAGTGAGGAAGTGTCAAAGGTATGAGAGAGTTACAGAGACTAGTCTCAGAGCCAGCTTTTCAGCTTCCTTGTCTTGAAATCTTCATGGTTTCTTTAATTCCAGGAAGAAGACATATGTGACTTAAGCTTGCATTGATCTTTTCTATGTGTTAACATTCCGTTGAGCGTGTACTACATACTAGACTCTATTGATAAAGTTATGACTACAGTCCCATGTTGGGGTGGCATGTTTTGCTCCTTTTAACTTGCATCATTTTGTTTATTCTTAACCATAAATGATAGTGTTTTTATTACTCCCATTTTAAAGATGAGACTAAGAGTGAGAGAGCTGAATTAACTTGTCTGAGGTCAGAAAGCCAGAGAAGGACATAAATCTAGGTTGACCAAACTCCAAGCCAATTGTTGTGTAGCCCACATTGTAGAGGCTATTGTATTATGATTTGTAGTTTGCACAATAAATATCTCTGAAAAGGGGTGATAAAGAAGAGGCTGATAACTGAGTTGTGGCCATTGGTTTAGAGTAGAATTGAAAAGAAAAGCAGAAAGTAAGAATGTTAAAGCATAAGGACATTCAGATGTAATTTCCATGGCTAATTTTATTTATGAAAGTGAATTTGCTTGTCTTTTGGGGTTAGAACATGCCTCATATTGCTTGAACACCGTCTGAATGATAATTTTGAAAATGAGAAGAGCTCTGGAGGTCATAATCTTCAGGACAGCATCCAGATAACCATGCTAGGAGATGATTATGGAATCTCTACCTTATGTATCTGATTCATTAAGGATTTCTTCTGGGAAAGAGGGAGAGGTAAAGCAAGATACAATTAGAGTTTAATGAATAGTTAATTGAACTATAAAACAGACATTTTATTTGGAGAGCTTTTCTGTTAAAATCTTCTATACTTTATTAAATGACTAGAAAGAATTTCCATTTAATACAGAAGTGACGTCAAACTTTATTTTCTTCGTTAGTGTCATAATTTTGCAGCTTAAACCATTGTTTTTCTCAGACATAGAAACATCCTTATTGCTTTTTTTAGCAGAGTGAATAGCAGTTAACAAACTTACCAATTTTGAATGAGATTCAGATAAATCTTGAACTGTCCCGTGTTTCAAATCCCTCCATCTACAATGCTCTGGCCAAAAAGTTTCTGGAAATTTATGAAATGAGGGAGGGTGAGAGAATGAGAGAGCCATGCATGAGTGGTCTATCTTGAGTGTCAATTTTCTCCAAATGTGAAACAGTCTAACCAGTAAGCCCCCTGAATTACCTGAAATAAAGATGGCACGGTACCATGAGTCATCAGTAGATGGATGGCTTAGGGTGTTGCAATGTTTATTAATAGTTACAATGATGCTTCATCTAGTACCTAGGGATACCTTTGGCCTTGGATACATACCTGCTGCTGCTGCTAAGTCGCCTCAGTCGTGTCCGACTCTTTGCGACCCCATAGACGGCAGCCCACCAGGCTTCGCCGTCCCTGGGATTCTCCAGGCAAGAACACTGGAGTGGGTTGCCGTTTCCTTCTCCAATGCATGAAAGGGAAAAGTGAAAGTGAAGTCGCTCAGTCGTGTCTGACTCGTAGCGACCCCATGGACTGTAGCCTACACCAGGCTCCTCCATCTACGGGATTTTCCAGGCAAGAGTACTGGAGTGGGGTGCAATTGCCTTCTCTGATAAATACCTAGAAATATTTAAATAGCCATATGAGTTTTTTCCCCAACCAGATGAAAAGACATCAATATTTTACTGGCTAACTCAACTGATGAGCCTTTGGTGGGCTTTATGTTACCTATATTAAGAACAAAGTTGTGCTTATCAGGTTAAAAGACACATGCTCTATACATTACTAAGCTGTGAGGAATCAGGATACCAGACTCCATGGGTTTTAGTAGCTTTGCCACTTATTACCAGTAAATCTTCGGATAAATTATTTAACCTGCTCCTGTCTCAGTTTCCTCATCTTGAAGACAAGAATAATGAAATTATATCCTGGTCTTGTTTTAAGAGAGTTCATGCACGTGAAGTGTTCAGAATAGTGCCTGGCACACAGGAATTGCTAGATCAGCATAAGCTCTTTACTTTTCTTACCTCAATTGGAACCAGGGTGCCCTTCTACAGAGACATACAATACTTGACCACACCTCTTGAAGAACTGAAGAACTTGAAATACACCAGATCTGATTGAAAAAAGGAACCAAAAAACATGCAGTGTATTCGATACTGTGTTAAATGCCTGTAGGAACAGGAAAGTTTTACTTGATGCGAATATTCTAATTTCCTCAAGAAATAGATGCTGTTACTGCAGCAACAGTCACACATCTGACTACAATGAGTTCATAAGATAAAAGAGAGTAGTCATAGAAACCACAGAGGATAAATTATATTCTAAGCAGAATTTCAAGTCTCTAGTTATTAAATAATAAACTCAGACTTCATAAACATGGAAATGTATTCTAAATGTAAAGTACTCAAGCTTTCTTACATTAATTTAACTAAACTCTTAATTGTTTTCCACATTAAAGAGACAGACTTTTTTTTTTTTAGCCTGCTTCTCTTATGCTGATGAAATACAAGAAATATTATTTCAGTCAATAAGAAAATTCTTTCAAACTAATAAAAGTTTTCTCCTCACATTTCAAAACCCATATGTTGACTGAAGATGGGTTGATCCACTGCAGCTTTTTGATAGCTCTGTCCTCAGGGACCAGGCTGTCCAGTGCCTGAGTGTGCATGCTCCATCGTGTCCCACTGTTTGCTACCCCATGGACTGTAGCCTGCCAGGTGCCTCTGTCCATGGAATTCTCCAGGCAAGAATACTGGAGTTGGTTGCCGTTTCCGCCTCCAGGGAATCTTCCTGACCTAGTAATAGAAATTGCATTTCCTGCATTGCAGGCAGATTCCTTACTGCAGAGCCACCTGGGAAGCCCTATTCAATTCCTAGTGCCTCTATATAAACTTAAACTCTCTTGAGTAATATTTGGAAAAGCTATCCCAACCAACTTCCACTCTATAGCCAGCCTGGAAAGGAGGCTCCAAGGCATTCATCAGCACACAGACTAAGAGATCAGTCTTCTTAAGAATATGGATTCTCCCTCTACACTCAACCTTACTAATCCTGCCGACTATGGACAGATTTGACCAATTCTCCTTTCCCTTTCTTATGTCCTTGAACTCAAAAAGATTTTTATCAACAGATCAAAGAAAAGCAAAGCTCATTGACTCGCTGCTACCCAAGAAAATGCTTAGCTTTGAGAGTCAGAGCTCATGGCTAGGAAGGGAAGAGCTTCATACACTAAGGAGCTGGGAAATGACTCACCTGGCTCAGAGACCTAGGCTCTCCTTCCCCAGAGGCTGCGTAGTGTCTATGTGATTAACTGCTGTGAATGAAGATGGGTTAGCTAACATTTGTTCGTGCCTACATCCTGCCATGCAATGATAAATTTGTTACAAGCATTTTTCTTCATAATTCTCTCATCAGCCAAAAAAAAAAGGCAATAATACAATTATTATGTTTATTTTATTGATGAGGAAGCTGAGGCTTAGCCAGTACTTGCACAGGGGTTTGGAGGCAGATCATAAGGTGATTAATAAATACCTTTGGGTAATAAATACCCAAACTGTTTTTTTTTTAGTCCAACACCCATGTTCTTAAGTTTTTTGCCAGTTCTCAAAGTCAGGTCTCCAGAAGGCATCAGCAGCATGACCAGGGAATTAGAAATGCGGACTCCCAGGCTCCATCCCGGACCTCCTGAATTAGAATCTCTGGATGTGAAAGCCCAGACATCTGTGACTCAACATATTTTCCAGGTGGTTATGATACATGTGAAGAGTACAGACTACTGCTTTATGCTCCATTGCCTCACTGTTTAAAAAAAAAAAAATCTCTTGGTTCAAGTATCAGAAAATGACAGCTGAGCTTGTTGGGTTTCTTATAAGCTTGTAATTATGGAATTTGCATGGTTCCTTTGAAGAAGGAGCAAGTTGTTAAGAAAGACTTGGAGTAAACCGAAGACTTCCACATTTCCCAAATTTCTGTCATATGGTGGCATGCAACTTATGATCCTAACCATAAAGGAAGGCAGATGACATGGGGAAAATTGACTTAGTCTCAAATGAGGAAGTATTTTTTTATGTTTTGTGACAGGTATTATATGGATCAAGGAATTCCACTTATGTCTTTATTTCTCTAATGAAGTGCACTGAAGTAAAAAAGTAACCTTCCTTATCCTGAGCATTTGTGACAGCTTATTTCCTTTCAGGGAATTAGAGCAATACATATGCTAATAAATCTATAGTGGCATCATTTTACTTGCAAAGATGACAATATAGCAAATGCATGTTACATGTATAACATTGGATGTGCTGTGATAGAAGAAAGCAAAAAAGATAATTTACACCTAAGAAGTGTCAATCAATACAAAGTTGACATTTAGTTCAGGAGAAATGTCATTCTTCTGTTATTCTGACAGTAACTAGGGGAAAAAAAACCCAAAAACCTCTTTGAGAATTCCTGGAGAAAATACAATCTGTTCCCCCAACTGTGGATTTGATCTGTTGTAGCTCATCTGTCTTTTGTAGCTGAGTGGCTCTTGTGAATATGAAGACTGGTATTTTCTTTGGTATTCAGTGTTTTGCAGTGTTCATGGGTAGGAAAGCATATACAGTTTTCCTGGTCCTATCCATGGCATTTTAAAAATGATGGATTTGCCAAGTTCTGGAATGCCAGTCATATTTGTTACTTTATCTCCAGTACCAGGCACACAGCGATGGTTTAATAAATATCTGTCGGGTAGATGGATGCTGCTGCCTTCATCTGTGAAGTTATTCCCTAGCCTATGGCCATCCCTTGTGTTGTTTTCACTAGGCCAATATAGCCTTCTATGACCACCTTCCAATACTGAGAGTTTATAAAACATGTTTTTTCATGTTTCAGTTTAGTGAGTCATTAATTTTAGCATTGCAAGGAAGCTCAGAAATATTGTAGTTCCATCATCTCTACAACATGACTGAATACTGATGACTTTTTCAATACATCTAACAAAAACCTCACTGCTCCATTGAAGAGTGTGTTTCATGATACTACCTTCTTTCTGCCACCCTATAATCCTAACCTTGTTGCCTAGTTCTGTTGTCTAGGGTACCAAATACGACACTGGTCCTTTGCTACTTTAAGGATTGTCCTGAGACCAGCAACATGGTTTGCGTCAGGCACATGTTAAGAGATGCATAGGAGTCTCAGGTACATTCCAAACCCCTGACTTAGAATTGTCATTTTAAGAAATCTTCAAACATTCTCTTCAGAGGTCTCCAGTCTACTTTAAATTTTATCCAGTGCATTTTTTCATGTTGGGCACTATAGTTTTCATTTTTAGAAGTATTGTGTGCATCTTTTTCTTCAGTCTCCCAAGTCTCTACTTAAAATGAACAGTCTTTCTTCTACCTTCTCGAACATATGAAATATAGTTATAGTAATTGTTTTAATGACCTTGTCTGCTAATTCTATCATTTGTATCATCCCTGGGTTGATTCCAATTGATTGGTTTTCTTCCTCTTTGTAGATCAAAATTTTATATATGTGTGTGTGTGTGTGTATGTATGTATATATAATTTTCTTTAGGTATAAATGATCATTTTTGTCCCAGTTGTTTATTTTTGATTTTGTTTACTTTGCTTTTGGAATCTTTACCAAGTCTTTGTCAAATAACTTACCCTGCTATATTTTCCTCTGAGAGTTTTATGTCTTTAGGTCTTATGTTCAAGTCTTTAATTCATTTTGAGTTTATTTTTGGGTTTGGTGTAAGATAGTGAACTATCTTCATTTTTTATTTTTTGCATGAGACTTTCCAGTTTTCCCAGCACCATTTATTGAAGAGACTATCCTTTTCCCATCATATAGTCTTGGCTGCTTGCTTGTAAGTTATTTAACCATATGTGTGTGGGTTAATTTCAGGCTTTCTGTTCTGTTTCATTGATCACTGTGTCCCTCTTTATGACAGTTATTTTGTTGTTTTGAGTATTATAGCTTTGTAACATAGTTTGAAATCAGGAAATGTGAAGACTTCTACTTTGTTCTTTTTCCTCAAGGTTGCTTTGGCTAGTTGAGATTTTTGTGGACCCTCACAGATGTCAGGGCTTTTTTTTTTTTGTCTTTTTCTGCAAAAAAATGGCATTCAAATTATTTACAAGGATTGCCTTGAATCTGTGAATTGCTTTTAGTAATATGGACATTTTAACAACATTAATTCTTCCAATCTATGGGCACAGAACAGCTTTGCATTTATTTGTGTCTTCAATTTCTTTCATCGTTGTCTTTTAGTTTTCAGTATACAGGTCTTTCACCTTCTTAGATAAATGTATTCCTAAGTGCTTTATTTGTTTTGATGCAATTTTAACAAGACTGTTTCCTTTATTTCTCTTTCTGATAGTTCGTTATTAGTGTATAGAAATGCTGCCAATTTTTGTATATTGATTTTGTACTTTGCAACTTTATTGAATTTGTTTAGTTCTATCAGTTTTTTGACAGAGTCTCATATATATATATATATACACACACACACACGCATATATATATATATATATAAAATCATGTCATCTTCCATTAGAGATAGTTTATTTGTATACCTTTTATTTCTTTTTCTTTTCTAACTGCTCTGGTTTGGACTCCAGTACTATATTGAGTAAAATGGAAGGGTAGGTATTCTTGTCTTGTTCCTTATCTTGGAGGAAAGTTTTCAATTTTTCAACATTGAGTATGATGCTAGTTTGAGGCTTAGTATATATGTCCTTTATCTGATAATTTTTGATAGGTTATCCAAACTTCTGAATTTATTTTACTGAATTCTGGATCTTTTTATGTTTTTTATAAATATTATTGAGCTTTGTTCTAGGATGTACTTAAGTTGCCTGGAGCCAGTTTGATTCTTTTTTCATCTTTCTTTTAAGATTTGACAGGTGGAACCAGATCAATGTTAAGTAAAGAGATACTTGCTCCTCCACTGATGAGAAAAAAACATTCTTCTGAGTATTCTATCCAGTGATCATGAGTTGTGAGGTTTTTCATTTTGGCTAGCAGAGAACTAAATTCCTTAAGTTACACTGAATGAGAATGAGCAATTTCAACTGTAAGTTCTCAAAAAGTTCCAGAATGAATTTTATCTGGTAAAGATCACTCATGCTCATAGAGATTTCTTCCTATCTCTTCAGTGAACTTGCATTGATATTTATTTTATAAAGCCCAATTTGCAGGTCATTTATTATTTTTTATCTTGACAAAGTTTGCCATGAAATAAGTTGAAGCATTTAATTTCCATTCCATTGATACTTATCATTGCATCAATGGCCGATTTTTCTTTCTAGTTTTAGGTTTTAGTATGGAAGTTCAACTATCAAACATACAAATGAGAATAGTTTTTATAAAACTTCATTTAAGTGCACTTGTGACCACTAATGCCATGTGTTAATATGGGAAAAGGTGGTGTGCTTTTGATGTGTAATCTGTCCTTGTTTGTTACTGAGAAATGTTACAAGGTTGAATTTCCTAAATTTTATGTTATAACTGCTTACCTCAGCTGTAATAAATTACACAAATTCTCCATGATGTAACTTCAAAGCATATACATTCTAATCAGATGTATCGATAGGCAACCTGCAATTTAAGGTGCCTTCCATCTTGTGATATTGACATCTTACAGGACCTCTTCCTGAATCTTCTGCATCTGCATGGGCAACAAAGAAAGAATGCAAGAAACCTCACATTTCAAGGCTTTACCTTACATGGAGGAGAACTTGGGGCTCTTTTCTTTAAGACCATGAGGAGGAAAGAGGAGTCAATGAGCTAGCCAGATGCAACCACAGAAGAGGAGGCATTTTAGACTGCTCTCACTATTTACCACACTGCTAAGAGTTTCTAACATGTTATTTTTTTTTTTTTTTTTGCTTATTCTTGGTACTCCATTCCTGCACTGCATAGTAAAAGTCAACATTACTCTGATGTGGTTGGGCACTGGTCTCACGGGGTTTTCCTTCATTTGTCTATTAACGACCCTTCTCAGTTTGGTGACTGGACAAAGCATTGTGTTATCCTCTCTATCAGATTTGTCCGACTCCCGAGCCTGTTGTGTGTTTCTTACGATATAGCAGGCCTTATGGCAACCCACTCCAGTACTCTTGCCTGGAGACTCCCATGGACGGAGGAGCCTGGTAGGCTGCAGTCCATGGCATCTCGAAGAGTTGGACACGACTGAGCCACTTCATTTTCACTTTTCACCCTCATGTATTAGGAGAAGGAAATGGCAACCCACTCCAGTGTTCTTGCCTGGAGAATCCCAGGGACAGCGGAGCCTGGTGGGCTGCCGTTTATGGGGTCACACAGAGTCGGACACGCCACTGAAGCGACTTAGGAGCAGCAGCAGCAACAACTCAAAGAAACTCACTCAAGTGTTTGATGAGTAATCCTCTCTGGCACAGTGGTGAAGAGTCTGCCTGCCAATGCAGGAGACGCAGGTTCAATCCCTGGGTCGGGGAAGATCCCCTGAAGGAGGAAACAGCAATCCACTTCCATATTATGGCCTGGGAAATTCCATGAGCAGAGGAACCTGGTGAGCTATAGCCCATAGAGTTGCAAAGAGTCGGATACAACTGAGTGGCTGAGTGTGTGCGTACATACAATGCTCTGAAAAAACTGGGTAGATTCCCTCTTTTTCCTTTTCTTTTCTGCTGCCCCTCACTAAAAACAGTGTTGCAGGAGACCTTGCTTTTGAGCATCCCATTAGGATTTGAAATTGTTGCTATTTGCACTGTTTGTAGACTTTCTTAAACAGGGCCCTAAGGTTAGTTTGAGGTCATGAGTGTGAGTAGCTAGCAGAGTTAGAGTATGGAGAGCTGCAGCTAGACTCATTCCAAATAATTTACATGTCACAGTATTTATCACTTCTGTCAAATATCAGTGTTTCTTCAACATGAGAAACTACATAAAGTTATTATTAGCATTTTGCTTGCAGTTGGGGGTTGATATGATGGGAAGATGGTTTTTTTTTTTTTTCCAGATTTTGCCTTTGCTTGCTGTCATTTTCAGACTTTAGCAACAGCCAGGTTTGTTGCATATTCTGGTTTGCAGTTTTGTCATTTCCAGGATATTTTGCACATTGCACTCCTCTTGAAGAGGTGGAGTTTATGTGGGTAACTAGCTGCCCTGTCCTAAAGATTTATTCTGAGAGATAAAGTCAGGTAAGTGAGCGAATCTAGATGCAGATGTTTGAAGAGAGAAGGAATGGATTCTTTTGCAAGAGTTCAGAGGCAAAACCTTATCTGATTGATGAAATTTAGATTCTGGAAAGTATAATCTGACATGGAAGCCTTTGGATCCATCATTGCCAGAAAGTATTGCATTTTGTTACAAACTGTGTTCTAATAAATTCTGGGAAGTAATCTGTAGGGGCAGTGAAGTGGTTTTTATAAAGAAAGAGAAAGACAGAATAGTATATAAACAAAGAATGAGTGAAGGATAAGGGAATGAACTCTGAAAAGAAATATAGAAATATTGATTACATATGTCTGAACCATTTGGGCAGGTCCAAGGATGGAATTGAAGTTTCTTATCTGCAAATCCATCACTGTAGTTGCTATGGTATATATCAGAGACTAGAAAAATCTAGTATAGGGGTCATATATGTTCCACTACCTACTTTTGTAAATAAAGTTTTATTGGAAAACAACTTACTAATGTATTTTAATGGCTGCTTTTACTCTACAGTGGTAGAATTGAGTAATTATGACACAGAGACTCTATAGCCTAAAAAGCTGAAAGTATTTACTATCTGATATTTTACAGGAAAAGTTTGTCAACACTATAATACACAATAAACATATAAGTACTAGAAAATTGTTGTTACTCAAATCCAGTGTGAGTGATCTGAGCTTCCATGTGACTGGGAAATAGGTGTCTGACTTTAAAAAGAGCTTGGTGGTTTGTTGGAGTGTTCAATCCAACCTCCATCTCTCCTGTCAGTATAAAACGAAGAGCAAGAAAGATGAAGTGACTTGTCCAAGGTCACAGCTAGTAAGTGACAAAGTCAGAATAAACCTCCAAGCCTCTACATTTTCAGCCAGAACTTTTATCAGATGTTGATAAAGAAGGCTTACATTCAGTTCAGTTCAGTTCAGTAGCTCAGTTGTGTTTGACTCTTTGTAATCGCATGGACTTCAGCACTTGAGGCTTCCCTGTCTATCACCAACTCCTGGAGCTTGCTCGAACTGATGTCCATTGAGTCAGTGATGCCATCCAACAATTTCATTCTCTGTTGTCCCCTTCTACTCCTGCCTTCAATCTTTTCCTGCATCAGGGTCTTTTCAAATGAGTCAATTCTTCACATCAGGTGGCCAAAGTATTGGAATTTCAGCTTCAGCCAGACCTTCCAGTGAATATTCAGGACTGATTTCCTTTAGGATGGAATGGTTGGATCTTGTTGAATTCTAAGGGACTCTCAAGAGTCTTCTTCGATACCCTAATTCAAAAGCATCAATTCTTCTGCACTTAGCTTTCTTTATAGTCCAACTATCACATCCATACATGACTGCTGGAAAAACCATACCTTTGACTAAACATGCCTTTGTCGGCAAAATAATAATGTCTCTACTTTTTAATATGCTGTCTAGGGTGATCATAGCTTTCCATCCAAAGAGCAAGTGTCTTTTAATTTCATGGCTGCAGTCACATTATAAATGAATAAATGGTCTCTCTTATTTAGTAAAAATCCCACCGATTAGGGAGCTGATGCTTGGTGGAATGCTATGTTTTGGATTCTACCTAAAGATGATTTAATCTTTAGAAATACTAGAAAGACCTCACTGTAATGCAGAGCTATTATTTAGTGAAGATTCTGGAAAGAACTTTTGGGTCACCATTATCATAAACCTTGAGTGATCTTTCACAGAATATCTGTATTGCTTCCAAAGATGATTTTGCTCTTAAAAATCTCTATCTTTATTTTGAAAATTTCTGTGAGACTTCAAATTCTCAATTCTACCAATGTAATTCAAACCCTTGCTGCTTAATTATATTTCTTTTCAATTGCACTTTCTTGATGCTAAGTAGTGGCAGTGTGAAGATTTGGGTGCTAAATAACTTCCTCTGACATGAACATAATTAATGATCTTTATTTTGAGTTCAACATTGCAGTGAAATGGAACACAGCTGAATGTGTGCATCAAGTTCTTGGAATATTAAAGTCCTCCACAAAAGTTTGATTTCCTATATTTTTAATTATATCCGACTTACATTGTCAAGCAGTAGAGATAAGCAAAGTAACATATTACATTCCAAATTTTCTTGCTCCTGATCCAAGCATAACTGAGTCATTGTCTTTTTATATGCCAAAGCCTATAACTCAGAGTTGGGTTAGCATCTGCCAGGGGAGAATGGCATAGTTTATTCTTCCTTGTTTATTGTGATATTGTCTATACTGAGATGTACACAAAATTCAATACCTTGTCATTAAAAGCAGTGTCTGATGTGTTCTAATGAAATGAGAGTTCATTGAAATTTATGCTGAATTGACGCTTGTATTTTTGTTTTGCTGACCAAAATAAATGCAGGTTAGCCGTTCAAAGGGAAAAAAAGGCAGCAGCAGCAGCAGCTTTGGGGTGTGTTAACTTAATTAGAATTAAATAAGACTTGTAGGTTTAAAAAGACAAGCTTTAATTATACAATTTCTTTCTCTTAAGAATTCTGTTCCTCAGAACAGTGTGTTTCTGGAAGTTGTATAAGTGAATTATCATAGTGTGATAATTAAGGGATTAAAGCACCTTCCTCATCCAAATCCATGTATTCTTTTCACACTCACTCGTTAAACAAGCGTTCAGAGTTCACTCTGTTCCCAGCCTCTGGTAGGCACCTGACA
This sequence comes from Giraffa tippelskirchi, assembly GCF_054371585.1. Lineage (NCBI taxonomy): Eukaryota > Metazoa > Chordata > Mammalia > Artiodactyla > Giraffidae > Giraffa > Giraffa tippelskirchi. The sequence continues at coordinate 18,635,597 of NC_137283.1, read as the reverse complement.
TAAACGGTGACCCAGCCGCACACTGCTGTTCTCCACAGCGTGTAACATACACAGTGAGGGAAGCAGCTGTTACTAAAATCATCCCACAACATACCATAGGATTATAACCTGAGAAACATGCGGAGGAAAGGGTATGCAAAGAAAACTTGGCAGACTGAGGTATTCAGGGCCCCTTCCTGTTTTCAGATTTTGTTGAGCTGAAAGCTAACTGATAAGTAAGGTGTTACTTCAGGGGAGGATTGTTCAGGGGTCAACTAGTGCCCCATGCAGAGTAAGCTCCTTGTATAGAGATTCTCTTACAGAGGAGGCAGATCTCTGACTTGTCCAGAAAATGAACACCAGCCTAGTTCAGTGTGAGAAGCTGTGGACACAGAAAGTAGAGATCCCATCCTACTACAGAGTTTTGTCTCTTGGGGATCACAACCATCGGAGAGTTTGATCAGAGAAGTGCCGTGGTGATGTTTTAGAGTGTAAATGCCACTCCTGCTGCTAGGGTGGCACTGAATTAGAACAGGGGTGAGGTTGGAAGGTCACGGGAGGTCTGTGCTGAGTGATACATGCAACGGGATGTCTCTTCATGCTCCACTCCTTCAAGACTATTAGGGTTTTCTGTGGACCTCATGCAGGTGGCTTTTTTGTGAAACAGGAGACTTCTGCTAATGAAGAAAGAAGAAAGGTGATGTGAAGATCAGCTCTGAACCAAAAGCCTCCATGCATCGAGCTGTTCAATGCCAGCTTCACTAATATTTCATAGGGGAATCCCATTCTTCTTAAGAAGGAATCAAGGTTTAGAAATCTTCAGGGACTATCAAAGTCACATAGCTGCTTAGCTTGGGATTGAAATTTAAATCCATGATAGTTTCATCTCTAAACCCAGTTTTTTTCCAGTATGGTCACCTCAGATTCCTCCCTTAATGTAAATATTTGAATAGGGATCAGTGACCGAGTAGATTCTTTAGTAGAATCTAAGGAAGTTCTGGAAAGTTAATCCACATTTTCTTTTCCAGAGGTACAGCAAAGAACCTCAGGGGCAAATTAAATCATAACCTAAAAAATGCAGGGAGAAAATCCATAGAACTTCATTTCAGTGTACTCTCCAGTAATTTGTACAGAAGTGTTTTTATACTGAATATTGCTTATGTAATGTGTTCTTCTGCCAAAATTTAGAATAGAAAAGCACCCAGAATGTCTTGTTGTTACAGTAGAATTAAAGGATGTTTCTCCTTTCTCCACAGTGTTTGATTCTTCATCAGTTAGATGCCAGTTGGAAGAAACTTTCAGTTGTTTTGAAGTCAGGACTCTTTTTGTTTTACATTGGGTTAAATGTGTCTGCACGTGAAAGGTCCCCAGGCAAGTGTGGGTAAAAAAGTATTAGAACTTAATTTCCCCCATTTATAAAGTGTCCTATATATGTAGAAACTACATACCTTTACACACATATACATGTACATACACACATTTTCTTAGAGTTTGAAGATGGCTGATTTAATTTAAGGTAAAAATCTGATGGTGTTTACCTTTGAGGAAACTTGGAGTTTACAAAGTATGCAGAATCAAAAGCATCATCTTGGAGAGGAAAATTCCTTATCAAATACTCCAGCCCTGTGACATAGATTTGTTCATTGAAAATAATGGTTGACTTGAATTTCAGGGTGGTTCATGTCTAGTGAGCAGAAGTGCATAAATTCCTGCTCAAGCTCAACGTGAGTGTAAAGTTTCCAACGAATTGTAAGGGAAGATAAAGGTGAAGCTGGAGCCAAGATGGCGATCTATGAGTACCTTCCCTTCTATTTTCCAGGCCCTCAGACCGCACATCTCCAGATGTGAAAATCTGGATGTTTTGAAGAGTCTAGCTGTGGAACACATAAGCATTTGAGTATTGAATGAGTTTTTCTTTTTAACTGAAGCTACTGAAGAAAATTCTTTGAGAAAGTTGGTTCATGGAAAATTCCATAGTTAGAAAAGTGTGGAGTGTGAAGAGACTCCCACTACACAGGTCAGTCAGCACAGACCTCCCCGTGGCCTTGCAGCCTTGAAGTGTCCAAAGGAATTAGGTAACCATGATGCTTTCTCTTTTTCTCCTACCTCCTTGTGCCCATAGTTTAACAGATTGATTTCACTTTTTTTAGAGATTCAGATGAAGTCAGCAACTTAAAATACCTTTTTAATGCAAGAGCATGTCTTGTGTTCTGCAGTGGTTCCTATTGGTTTCAGCCAGAACAATATTTCTAGAAGGATTCAGAGTAGATAATGAAAACAGGAAGAGATGCTGACATGCTAGATCAACCTATAATCTCAACATCAGTGTGCGCCTTTATTTAATAGTTTAGGAACTAAATAAATCTAATCTAATTAAGTTGCTCAGCTGTAAAAGATATTTATGTGAATTAATTTTTAATTCTTTGTGCCAGAAGGCAAGATGCTGCTCCCTACCCTCTTCACAGAAGCAGAGTCTTAACCTAATAAATTAGTTAATCATGTTAGGGAAGAGTGATCTCACTGGTTTAGAAATTCTCTTTCTTCTTATACTTTGCTCCAGGGGGCTAATTTTGGAGCTTCCCAGTTATGAAGAAGTCACAGAATATTTTGACCAAAAATGTATTTTTTTTGAATTAATGATTGTTGCAAATGATTGTTTACTTTGGAGTTTGATTGCCTTGATTTTTAATCTGACATCTTCATTACCTGAGATACCTTGCTGGTCAAATCTATTTATCCATCTTACTTAGTTCTTTGCTTAAGAAGAGTACCAAAAAAAGTTCCATATCGTACTTTACCTGTTGGACTCTTTGAGAACTGTCCAAAACTAAGTATTTAAAATTTAACTTTCATCGATTTTTTTCTTCTATTTTCATATTTTCATTAGTTTATTCATAGTATAATTTACATATAAAATCATCAGCTTTAGTGTGTAATTCTGTAAGTTTTGAAAATCTAAATCCCCACCCCAATCAAAATATAGAACTTTTCCATCATCTTCCAAATTTCTTTGTGTTGACATCTCTCTAAATTCAATTCCCTTCTCCCACCGCCAGACTCTAGCAAACTCTGGTCTGCTTTCTATTCCTATATTTGATCCTTCTCCATAAATGAAATAAAACAGTATTTTGAGAAAGTTGGTTCATGGAAAGTTCCATAGTTAGAAAAGTGTGTAGTGTGAAGAGACATCCTATTGCACCTGTCAGACAGCACAGACTTCCCCGTGGCTTTTCAGCCTTGAACTGTTCAAAGGAATTAGATAACCATGAAGCTTTCTCTTTTTCTGAGTAGTATTGCATTGTTTACAGACATCATGGTTTGTGGGTACTCATGTTCACTACTTGATGGATATTTGGATTCTTTCCAGTTGAATATTAAGAATAAAGCTGTTGTAAATGCTTTTAAACAAGTCTTTGAGTGGACATATGTCTTACTTTCTCTTGGCTAAATACCTAGCTACATATTGCTAGGTTTTATGTTAAGTGTACATGCACTTTTACAAGAATGTTAAACTATTTTCCAAATTGGCTACGTCATTTTGCATTCCAACCAGTATCTTATGAGTAACCATTTTTCTGTATCCTCAGTGACACTTAAATTTTCCTTTTTTTATTTTAGTCATTCTGGTTTGGTATATTGTGGTATTTCACTGAAGTTTTCATTTGCATTTTCATAAGGCTTAATTATGTTAAGAATCTTTTCATGTTCTTATTTGCCATTCATAAATCTTTCTACTGTCTTCACAGTTTTACCTTTTTCAGAATAGCATGCATTTCAGATTGGCTTCTATCACTTAGGCATATGCATTTAAGATTCTTCCATATTTATCATGGCCTTTATAGTTCATTTTTTTTTAGTGTCAAATATTCTGTTGTCCAGATGGCACAGTTTATTTATCTGTTTACCTACTAAAAGACATCTTGGTTGCTTCTAGGTTTGGGCAATTGTGAGTAATGCTGCCATAAATGTCCCTGTGCAGGTCTTTGTGTGAACATACTTATGTACCTTCTTTGGATGAACACCAAGGAGTGGAATTCCTGGATCATATAATAAGAGTATGTTTGGTTTTCTAAGAAACTGCCCATCTACCTTCCAAAGTGTGCCTACCATTTTGCATTCCCATTGAGAATGAATGAGAGACCCTGCAGCTGCTCCAGATCCTCACCAGCATTTGGTGCTGTCAGTGTTCTAGATTTTGGCCTCACACTAATAGGGGTATAGTGATATCTCATTGTTGTTTTAATTTACATTTCCCTCACGGACCATCTATTCATATGCTTATTTGCCATTTTCTTTGCTGGGGTATCTATTAAGGTCTTTGGCCAATTTTTAAATCACATTTTTTTCTTTTATTTTCTTTATTTTTTTATTAAACTTTTTATTTTGTATTGAAATATGGCCAGTTATCAATGTTGTGATAGATTCTGGTGGACAGCAAAGGGACTCAGACATACATATATGTATCCATTCTCCCCCAAACTTCCCTTCCATCCAGGCTGCCTTTCAGATTGGCTTCTGTCACTTAGGCATATGTCTTCTAGCATTTCTGTCACATAATGTTAGGCAGAGTTCCCTGTGCTATATAGTAGACCCTTGTTGGTTACCCATTTTAAATATAGCAGTGTGTACCTGTCCATCCCAAACTCCCTAACTGTCTCTTCCCCTACCCTTCCCCCAGCAACCATAATTTGGATCTCTAAATCTGTGAGTGTGTTTCTGTTTTGTAAATAGGATCATTTGTATCATGTCTTTTTAGATTCCACATGTAAGAGATGACATATGATGTTTCTGCTTCTCTGTCTGACTTCACTCCATATGACAATCTCTAGGTCCATCCATGTTGCTGCAAATGACATTATTTCATTCTTTTTGTTGGCTCTGGGTGATATTCCATTGTATATATGTACCACATATTCTTTATCCATTCATCTGTTGATGGACATTTAGGTTGCTTCCATGTCTTGGCTATTGCAAACAGGGCTGCAGTGAACATTGGACTGCATGCATTATTTTGAACCATGTTTTTCTCTGAATATATGCCCAGGTGTGGGCTTGCAGAGTCATATGGTAGTTCTATCTTTAGTTTTTTAAGGAACTTCCATACGGTACTCCATAGTGGCTGTACCAATTTACACTCCCACCAACAGTGTAGGAGGGTTCCCTTTTCTCCACACCCTCTCCAGCATTTGTTGTTTGTGGATTTTTTTTTAATGATAACTATTTTGATTGGTATGAGATGATATCTCATTTATCTGCTTTTCTCTAATAATCAGCAATGTTGAACCTATTTTCATGTGCCTCTTGGCCATCTGTATGTCTTCTTTGTAGAAATTTCTATTTAGATCTTCTGCCCATTTTTCAATTGTATTGTTTATTTTCATGATGTTTAGCTTCATGAGCTATTTGTAGATTTTGGAGACTAATCCCTTGTCGGTCACATCATTTGCAACTATTTTTTCCCAGTCTGTGGGTTATCTGTTTTGTTTATTTTCCTTTGCTGTGCAAAAGTTTTTGAGTTTAAGTAGGTCCCATTTGTTTATTTTTGTTTTTATTTCCATTATTCTGAAAGATGGATCAAAAAAGATATTGCTGCAATTTATGTCAGAGAGTGTTCTACCTATATTTTCCTCTAGAAGTTTTATAGTGTCCAGTCTCACACTTAGTTCTTTAATCCATTTTGAGCTTGTGTTTATGTATTGTGTTAAAGAATTATCTAATCTCATTTTTTTTTTTGTTACATATAGCTTTCCAGTTTTCCCAGCACCATTTGTTGAAGAGACTGTCTTCCCAACATTGTGTAGTCTTGACCCCTTTGCCATAGACTAATTGACCATAGGTGTGTGGGTTTATTTCTGGGCTTTCTATCGTATTCCATTGATCTATATTGCTATTTTTGTGTCAGTACCATATTGTTTGGATAACAGTAGCTTTGTAGTATAGTCTGAAGTTGGGAAGCCTGGTTCCTTCAGCTCTGTATTTCTTTCTCAAAATTGCTTTCACTATTCAGGGTCTTTGGTGTCTCCATACAAATTTAAAATATTTTTGTTCTAGTTCTGTGAAAAATGCCATTGGTTATTTGGTAGAGGTTGCCTTCAATCTATAGATTACCTTCAATCTGTAGACTGCCTTGGGTAGTATAGTCACTTTGATAGTATTGATTCTTCCAATCCAAGAACATGGTACGTCTTTCCATCTGTCTCTGTCTTCTTTCATCAGCGTCATATGGTTTTCAGAGTACAGGTCTTCCGCCTCTTTAGGTAGGTTTGTTCCTAGATATTTTATTATTTTTGATGCAGTGGTAAATGGGCTTGTTTTCTTAATTTCTCTTTCTGATCTTTCATTTTAAGTATATTGGAGTGCAAGAGATTTTGTATCATGCAGGTTTCCCTAATATATTGATGAGCTCTAGTAGTTTACTGGTAGCATCTATAGGATTTTCTGTGTGTAATATCATGTCATCTGCAAACAGTGACAGTTTTCAGAATTTCAACTTCATAGAGGTCTAATTGGTGAATAAAAGTGTAAGATATTTAAAGTGTACAGTGTTGTTATTTTATATATATATATATGTATGTGTGTGTGTGTGTGTGTGTGTATATGTATATATATATAGTGAAAGAATTCCCTCATGAAGTTAATTGACACATTTATTATCTCATATTTATGTTTTATTTGTTTGGTTTTGCTGAGAACATTTTAGTATACTCTTTCAGCAAATTTCAGTTACAAAACAGTGTTATTAACTGTTGTCACCGTGTTTACATAAGACCCTAAGAACTTTTTCATCTTATAGATACGGGTTTATATTCTGTTAGCAACTTTTACCTATTTTCCCCTATCTCCAACTGCTGATAACCACTTCTCTACTTTCTGTTTTCATGAGTTTGACTTTTCTTTTGTTTATAGATCCTGCATATAAGGAATGGTATGGATGATATCACTCAATATTTACCTTTCTCCGTGTAACTTATTTCACTTAACCTGATAGCCTAAAAATCAATCTGTGTTGTTGCAAATGACAAGATTTTCTTCTTTCTTATTGCTGTAAAATATATCTTACATGTTCTTTATCCATCTGTTTATTAATGTACACTTTCCATATCTTTAATACTGTAAATAATGCTGTAATGAACATAGAAGTGCCAACTCCTTTAATATCCTGTTGTCATTTCCATCAGATATCCTACTCAGAAGTGGGACTACTGTATTATATGGTAGTTTTATTTTTAATTTTTTTCAGGAACTTTCATACTATTCTCCATGATGGCCACGCCAATTTAGATGCCCACCAAAAAGTTCATGAGGGTTCCCTTTTCAAAAACACTTGCCTTTTGATCATAACCATTTTGACAGTTGTGAAATGATGTCTCATTGTGGTTTTGATTTGTATTTATCTCATTAATAATAATATTGTTCACCTTTTCATATACCTGTTGGCCATTGAGGTATCATTTTTGGAAAAATGTCTCTTCTGCCCATTTTTTAATTTGGATTTTGTTTTTTTTTACTTTGAGCTGTATGAGTTCTTTATATTTTGTATATTAACCCCTTATCAAATATAGATGGTTTCCTACTTACGGTCAGTGGTTCAACTTACGACGTTTTGACTTACTGATGGTGAGAAGGCAATACGCATTGAGTAGAAACCATACTCTGAATTTTTATCTTTTCCTGGCCATTGATATGCAGTATGACACTCTGTTCTGGGAATGTTTAAGGTAACTGAGGCTAAGCTAAAATGTTTGGTAAGATGTATATGTAAGATAAGGTGTATCAAATGCATGTTTGACATAGGTTATTTTCAATTTATTATGGGTTTATTGGGATGTACCCCCATTGTAAAACAAGGGAAATATGTATATGGTTTTTGAGATTTCCTCTCATTGCCATTTCATTTTGTTGATGGGTTACTTTGCTGTGTAGAAGCTTTTCAATTTGATGTAGTCCCACTTATTGATTCTTTTGTTGCCTTTCTGTTGGAGTCAGCTCTAAAATTTCAGTGCCAAGATCTATGTCAACTTATTGCCTATGTTTTTTTCCCAGGAGCTTTGTGGTTATAGGGTCTTCAGTCAGTTCAGTTACTCAGTCATGTCCGACTTTTTGCGACCCCAGGGACTGCAGCGTGCCAGGCTTCCCTGTCCATCACCAACTCCCAGACCTTACTCAAACTCAAGTCCATCAAGTCGGTGATGCCTTCCAACCGTCTCATCCTCTGTGGTCACTTTCTCCAGCCTTCAGTCTCTTCCAGCATCAGAGTCTTTTCTAATGAGCCAGTTCTTCTCATCAGGTGGCCAAAATATTGGAGTTTCAGCTTCAGCATCAGTCCTTCCAATGAATATTCAGGACTGATCTCCTTTAGGATGTACTGGTTGGATCTCCTTGCAGTCCACGAGACTCTCGAGAGTCTTCTCCAGCACCACAGTTTGAAAGCATCCATACTTGGTGCTCAACTTTATAGTCTAACTCTCACATCCGAACATGACTACTGGAAAAATCATAGCTTTGACTAGATGGAGCTTTGTTGGCAAAGTAATGTCTCTGCTTTTTAATAGGCTGTCTAGGTTGGTCATAGCTTTTCTTCCAAGGAGCAAGCATCAATTTCATGGCTGCAGTCACCATCTGCAGTGCTGTGGAGCCCCCAAAAATAAAGTCTGTCACTGTTTCCATTGTTTTCCCATCTGTTTGCCATGAAGTGAAAGGACCATATGCCATGATCTTAGTTTTCTCAATGTTGAGTTTTAAGGCAACTTTTTCACTCTCCTCTTTCACTTTCATCAAGAGGGTCTTTAGTTCTTCTTAGCTTTCTGCCATAAGGATGGTGTCGCCTGCATATCTGAGGTTATTGTTATTTCTCCCAGCAGTCTTGATTCCAGCTTGTGCTTCATCCAGCCCAGTGTTTCTCATGATGTACTCTGCATATAAGTTAAGTAAGCAGGGTAACAATATACAGCCTTGATGTACTGCTTTCCCTATTTGGAAGCAGTCTGTTGTTCCATGTCCAGTTTTAACTGTTGCTTTTTGACCTGCGTACAGGTTTCTCAAGAGGCAGGTCAGGTGGTCTGGTATTCCCATCTCTTGGAGAATTTTCCACAGTTTGTTTTGATCCACACAGTCAGGTCTTATGTACACATTTTTAAACCATTTTGAGTTGATTGTTGTGTGGTGTAACATGTCGATCTAGTTTTTCTTTTCTTTTTGCATGTAGCTATTCAGTTTTCTGACATGTTTTATTGAAGAGAATGTACCTTCCCCACAGCATTATTGTATAGGATTATTTCTGGGCTCTGTATTCTGTTCAGTTGGTCAATGTCCTTGTTTTTATGCCAATATCATACTATTTTGGTTACTCTAGCCTTGAAATGTAGTTTGAAATCAGGAAAGTTGATGCCTCCAGCTTTGTTTTTCTTTCTTAATATTTCCTTGGTTATCTGGAGTCTTTTTGTGGTTAATACAAATTTTAGAATATTTTATTCTATTTCTGGGAAAAATGTCATTCTTTTCATTATTTAGGATTTTGTTCTGGTGCAGTTAAATTACTTGAAAGACCTTTTTTTCTATTGAAGTTTACTTCTTATGTATATGTATATATAGTATATGAATACATATACACATATGTATTATATGTACATGTGTGTACATTCATAAAAATATTTTCACATCTAGTCATATGAATTATAAATACATAGTCCCATTTTCCTGTTGTCTCATGTGAGTATACAATGTGTAAATCTGGTCTCTGTTATCCCATTATGACCCCAAAGTAAAAGTTCAGTTGTTGGCTTTCTATCAATCACTTTTTTTTTTTTTGCCTTTCCCATTTTTGTTTGTCTGTTTCTTGCTTGGACCAAATACAAATCTTCTATAGTTTCTGAATGATATTTCAATTCATTCTCTAGTATTATAGTTAATATATCAAATAATATGTTGGAATTTTCTTTTCCCTCCTTCCCTTCCTTCCTTCCTTTCATCAGGGCAGGGTTGTTAGTTTTCATTACCTACTTCCTGCAACCATTTTTAATGCCAGTAATAACTCTTAGGTTGCCAAACAAGCTGGTTGCATCCTTATTTAAATCATTTATTTTATAAGTGGTCCCATTATCTTGAATTCATGCTTAATGACTATCATCTTTACACATTAAAATCAGGAAATTAAATGTATGTATTCTTCATTTACACACACTCATGGTCCTCTTATTGTTGACCAGGAGAGTCATTAGGCTTTGTTAAATAAAGGTCCTTCTCTGTTCACCTGAAATTACCACAACATTGTTAATCGGCTATGCCCTGATACAAAATAAAATGTTTAAAGTTTGGAAAAAAAGAATAAGTTCCCCACTGCTACTCACTTTGGAATAACTATGCCCAGTTGTTCAAGAGGGAAGCAACTCACGAGTAGATCGACTTTGAAGCAACTCTGGAAAATGACTGTTTTTTCTTTGGGATCTGTTTTCTACCCCAGCTCAATCATTATGGGATCTCTAAAGAAAACTTCTGTGTACTATGTTACCTGTTTTTATTAGATATGACATCAAGATATTTTTTTTTAATTTTGTATCACTTTTCAAATAGGTAAAAAAGAGACACAAATCTTAATTATTTTTCTCTAAAATTAGTATATATTTTGTTACATCATCGACTTGAATTTGAGTTGTTATATTAATATATTTTAGTGCTTGATTTTACTGTAGCCCTCGTAGATGTCCTTATTTGTTATAAGGTTTTGAAAATGTCATTTTCTTTTTTTTATCTGATTTAATTTTCTACACTAAATTAAATATACTAATTTGACTTTCAGAAGTCTATATAATTATGTGAATTAATGAAAATATTAAAGAAATTCAGTTTGATTCATTTCAAGACTATTTGGTATGAAAAGCCATACTGATGAAGTAAGCGTTGTCTTGATAGATTCCCTAGGAAACTTGTTTGAATTAGCGGATTGGAATGATTTTCAATTAACATATGGGTTGTTGCTATGCAAATAGAGGTTTCTCAAGCACTTAAGGGAATGTTTGAGAAGTTCATTTAATTACAATAGTTCTGAGTATTACCTCTGAAATCTGTTTACCCCTGTATTTATACATATCTTTTGTTTTATAGATGAGCCTTCATTTCAAATAACTTATTTGAAGCTAGGATTCCCTGATCGCTCAGTTGATAAAGAATCTGCCTGCAATGCAGGAGACCCCAGTTTGATTCCTGGGTTGGGAAGATTCGCTGGAGAAGTGATAGGCTACCCACTCCAGTATTCTTGGGCTTCCCTTGTGGCTCAGCTGGTAAAGAATCCGCCTTGAATCTGGGAAACCAGGGTTTGATCCACAGGTTGGGAAGATCCCCTGGAGAAGGGAAAGGCTACTCACTCCAGTATTCTGGCCTGGAGAATTCCATGAACTGTGTATAGTCTATGGGGTTCCAAAGAGTCAGATACAACTGAGCGGCTTTCACTTTTGCTTTTCATTTGAAGTTCAGTCAGTTCAGTCACTCAGTCGTGTCCAACTCTTTGCGACCCCATGAATTGCAGCACGCAAGGCCTATCTGTCCATCACCAACTCCCGGAATCTACCCAAACCCATGTCCATCGAGTTGGTGATGCCATCCAACCATCTCATCCTCTGTCGTCCCCTTCTCCTCCTGCCCCCAATCCTACCCAGCATTAGGGTCTTTTCCAATGAGTCAACCCTTCGCATGAGGTGGCCAAAGTATTGGAGTTTCATCTTCAACATCAGACCTTCCAATGAACACCCAGGATTGATCTCTTTTAGGATGGATTGATTGGATCTCCTTGCAGTCCAAGGGACTCTCAAGAATCTTCTCCAACACCACAGTTCAAAAGTATCATTTCTGAAGCTTTCTTCACTGTCCAACTCTCACATCCATACATGACCACTGGAAAAACCATAGCCTTGACTAGACAGACCTTTGTTGGCAAAGTAATGTCTCTGCTTTTAAATATGCTATCTAGGTTGGCCATAACCTTCCTTCCAAGGAGTAAGCGTCTTTTCATTTCATGGCTGCAGTCACCATCAGCAGTGATTTTGGAGCCCCAAAAAATAAAGTCTGACACTTTTTCCACTGTTTCCCCATCTATTTCCCATGGAGTGATGGGACCAGATGCCATGATCTTAGTTTTCTGAACATTGAGCTTTAAGCCAACTTTTTCACTCTCCTCCTTCACCTTCATCAAGAGGCTCTTTAGTTCTTCTTCACTCTGTGCCATAAGGGTGGTGTCATCCACATATCTGAGGTTATTGATATTTCTCCCGGCAATCTTGATTCCAGCTTGTGTTTCTTCCAGCCCAGCGTTTCTCATGATGTACTCTGCATATAAGTTAAATAAGCAGGGTGACAATATACAGCCTTGACGTACTCCTTTTCCTATTTGGAACCAGTCTGTTGTTCCATGTCCAGTTCTAACTGTTGCTTCCTGACCTGCATACAGGTTTCTCAAGAGACAGGTCAGATGGTCTGGTATTCCCATCTCTTTCAGAATTGTCCACAGTTTATTGTGATCCACACAGTCAAAGGCTTTGGCATAGTCAATAAAGCAGAAATAGATGCTTTTCTGGAACTCTCTTGCTTTTTCGATGATCCAGCGGATATTGGCAATTTGATCTCTGGTTCCTCTGCCTTTTCTAAAACCAGCTTGAACATCTGGAAGTTCACGGTTCATGTATTGCTGAAGCCTGGCTTGGAGAATTTTGAGCATTACTTTACTAGCATGTGAGATGAGTGCAATTGTGCGGTAGTTTGAGCATTCTTTGGCATTGCCTTTCTTTGGGATTGGGATGAAAACTGACCTTTTCCAGTCCTGTGGCCACTGCTGAGTTTTCCAAATTTGCTGGCATATCGAGTGCAGCACTTTCACAGCATCACCTTTATTACATAATTTAAGAAGGACACAGTGAATCCAAACAAGATTGAGACTGAGTTTAATTTTTGAATGTTCCACAGTAAAATGTTTCATATCTCTGAGCTGGGCCTAAAGAATGAATATAGGCTGCCTCTTTTTATACTCTCTCCTCCTTCATTTCCTACTACTGTTCAACTTACAGATGATTATAATTGGAAAAGGTCTTTAGAAAACTTCTTATTCAATTTTTTCACTGTGATATAAGAAAAAGGACATCTCCAGAGATTAAGAGGTTTGTCTGTATTAGTTCTGATCACTCATCATTGATCATGACTAGTATTGAATATTCCCCAGAAGATTGCTAGAGTTCTCAAAATGTAACCTAAATCTTACTAAGATAGTTTCTTTTCTTAAAAGTGGACAGTGTACATATGCTTGAAAAAATCCAGCCTCAGTTCTTTCCCTGTATTCTACAGTTATTTGAGGGAAAGAAGGACAGCATCTAAGAAGATGAAACTAAGTTTCTTAGGAGGTCTCTTCCACTTGGACTTTATTTCTTTCCTTTATTGCCTTTAAACTATTGGCAAAACCCTTGGGCTCAAAAGTTCAGGTGTCTCCTTTAGAGCATTTAGCTGATCTATGAGTGGCAGAAGGAGACCAAGATACCAAGGTTCCAAGATTGTGGCTTCTATGCTGCGGTTTGATATAAAACCATTGAGAATGGCTGTCCGGAGGGACTGACTGTACAGCTGCCACCATTGTCACATCACAGAGTCCTTGCTTTTCAGGGAGACCATATAACTAATTTCTGCTACATGAGTAAGGGTGGAAGGATACAGCATTGTAGGGACAAGATGTGAGAAACAAATGTGTGTTTTCTCTCTTCCCTTCCTTTGTTGACTGAGCCCAGAGGAGGCAGTGGTTGTGGGAGTCACCAATCTACACAGCAGAAGCTATCCCTTTGGGGAGGAGAGCTGCCCATGAATCAGGAACATCCTTAATGAACTGTTACAAGAATGACAAACTAACCTTGGTTTTGTTAAGCTGCTCCAGGTTAGGAGTTTGTTCAATACAGCCACTGACATTACAGTGACTCAAATGTGCCTTTTTGGATTAATAATGTCAAAGAAAAATAATATGCTTATTTCTTTACTGCCTAGATATATTTCCCTGTGTCTATAAAATGAAAAGAAATAGCCTTATTTTTATTGTGAAAAGTAGGGAAGAAAAAAAATCTTATGGGGAATCATAAAGGCTATGTCTTTGAAGCATATGTTTATATTTATAAGGTGTATCATTGTTTATCTCTCAAGCAATTTTCCCATATCACATGAGATGCATCATCCCCTTTCACAGTGCCTGCTGTCATACTGGGTGACTAATTTATATAACCCATTGCCATGGAATCCATAAGCCTTCTCCAAAGCTATTTCTGTGATTGTAGTATAATGCCCTTTAAGCTTTATTTGGAATTCACTGTCGTGTTACTACAGGCATTTTGTGATGTGCTTTCATAAAAATACTAAGATTTATATGCAGGCCAGACTCCTGAAAAATCACATCCCTCATGTGAGCATTTGGGGTATGTAAGATAAATCTCATAAGGCTTTACATGAAAAATCAACATGATATGGATACATCCCTTTTATATTGGTTGAATTGTTCTTTAGTACTTATAGAGTGACTGCTGTTGGCTATAAAACATCACAATAATAATTTTACTAACAGTTACAGTAATAATAGCTAGCCTTCTTAGAGCTTTAGCTATGTGTCAGATACTGTTCAAAGTTTATAACATATAATTAACATTTAATTTTTCATAGAAAATGTCACTAACATTTTGCACATTTATAGATGAATAAAGTAGGGACTGAGACTTGAAGTAACTTGTGTAAGTCTCTGCAGATAGTAAGCTGTTCAAACTTGAGATTGGTCATTGTTAGTCATCACATTACACTACCTCCCAGTTAAGACCTGGAAATTGTGATAGGAAAGAATAAAAGTTTATATATCGATCTTCCTTTATGGGAACAGCCAGGACTGCACATGAATTAGATTCCTCAGCAAAGAAAATGATAAAGCATAGATTTAATGAGAAGCTGTGCATTTGATCTTAATGCTGGCTGGTATAAATACTATTTGACAGAAAAAGAGAGGAACAGGAACTATTATATGGGATTCTTTACATGTCCAAATCTCATTTACTATCCCATGCACCCCCTACCTCCCAAAAAAAAACGTTGTTTCTGCTATTGAGTTTTAAAGCAAGGTACCTGAAGCTCAAGGAAGTTAAGTAAATTTCTTATCAATCTAAGAGTAAATGTAAGAGGTGAGATTTGAACTCAGCCTTTTAAAATGGTAATAGCAAATTTCCCACATTGTTATCTATATAGCATGTTAAACGGGTCTTCCAGGAAGGAGAATGGTACGGGAACTCTTACAGAAATTAACATGGTAAGAATCAAGCAGCTTAGAAGGATTTTAGACAATGAGGGAGAAAAACCATGGGAATCAGGATATGGGTACTTAATGGACAGGAGAAAGCTTTATATTGAATATGTATTGAACACGTGTACACCATTGAACACACAACTATATATGTGTGTATATATATATATATATATTTAACAAATATGAAGAAAATAGTGTACCATTTTAGTCAGAGTTGGACCACAGATTTTCATTACAGTATCTACTATATGTACAATATTACACTAAGTTTTAGAAAAAATAGAAATATAAAATATGGTTTCTGTAATTCATTACCTTTAATTGTTCCAGTCAATCCAGAGTGTTTTCCATTTTGAAGAATGTGACCCAGATAATGAGACAGCAAGCCAAAATTTGATAATGGTAATAAGCAACAGAAAATTTCAAGTACAAAGTATACTTTTAGCATATGTGTCTAAACCTGTATTTTCACATCCCAATTCTATAAACTTGTCAATCTGTTCAAAAACAGAATCTCTATCAATATTAGTTATCATCAACAAACTTAAATTTAGGTAATGTGCCAAACATAGTACAAAAGAGGGATTTGCAAAATATTTATTTTTTCTGTGCCTCTTCATAGAGGAATAGTTTTATAAGAGGGATAACTTATGGTTAGCAATGTCCCTTGAAAAACTGTACTAAAACTGTAATTGATATAAGTAATGATTGTCTGAGGGGCCATCTGATTTCTGTTGGTGTTCTGGGGAGCCATGAACACCAGGGCTGTACCAAGAAAAGAGCACTGTGAAGCATTTGTTTCCTGTCTCCCCTTCACAAAGTAGCACAAACAAAATTTAATTCATAATGCTGCCATTTTGTCCTAGGTTCCTCTACTGTTTCTTATCCTGCCCATACTCCCTGATGTGTAACTATCTTGTGGCCTAGCATTTTCCTGCCAAGACCAGTTGGTCTATAAAGTAACACATTAGTAGGGCACTTAAGGGCAATTAAGACCTGAATAAGGCTTGGTATACAGGGCTCACTGAATCAGAGATAATCTTCATGTATTAGATATATATTCTTTTTAGTGTCTTTTCCATTATAGGTTATTATAAGATACTGAGTGTAGTTCCTTGTGCTATACAGAAGGTCCTTGTTGTTTATCTATATGTAGTTGTGTGTACATTTTAATCCCAAACTCCTAATTAGCCTCTGCCCCCACCATTTCCACTTGGGT
This sequence comes from Giraffa tippelskirchi, assembly GCF_054371585.1. NCBI lineage: Eukaryota > Metazoa > Chordata > Mammalia > Artiodactyla > Giraffidae > Giraffa > Giraffa tippelskirchi. Next base: position 18,619,098 of record NC_137283.1, on the reverse strand, counting down.
AACCGTGAGTTTGTTTTCTGAGTCTCTGGGGCTATTTCTGTTTTGCAAATAAGTCCATTTGTATCATTTATTTTTAGATTCCACATATAAGTGATAGCATATTGGTCTTTCTGTGTATGAGAGTCCACTTAGTATGATAATCTCTAGGCTCATTTATGTTGCTGAAAATGACATTTTTTCATTATTTTTGATGGCTGAGTTATACTCTATTATATATATGTACCATATCTTTATCCATTCATCTGTCAATGGACACTTAGATTGCTTCCATGTCTTGGGTATTATAAATAGTGCTGCCATAAACATTGGGGTGCATGCATATTTTGAAATTAGTTTTCTCTAGATATATGCCCATAGTTACCTCTGTCTATAGTTTGCTTCCTGGAAAAGGCCCTTTTTCTAAATTCCTTTAGGCAGTTAAGGGGAAGATAAAAATAAAAACGTCATGGTCTTCTGTTTCTTAAAAATAATCAGCCTAAAATAATCATGCCAAAGAAATACATTTTAGGGTGGTAAATGTTCCCCTACACCATATTGGACCATAAGCCTGGTGAGTAAGCAGGGGAAGGTAGTGGTTGGAGAAATGATGGGGTGTACATGTAGAAAAAGCAGGAAAAAAAATAATAGCTGCACCTAATATGCAATAGATTTTTCAGTTCCTGACATATCCTGATTTCTTTGCACAAAGTTCATTCTTCATAAATTTAGTAAGACTCTATATACCTTAAAATGATTCCTTTTTTGTGAAATAATTTGGAAAGGTTTATGATCCTTTATAAGCAAAAATGTCTTGGTTAAAACACATCAACTGAAGAAAGAAGTCTGTTGGCAAGTAGCTGAAACTCCCTGCTGGATCAGCCCCCAGATTGTTCCTTATGCACTTAAGTGCTGGATTACTTGCAAATTAACACAAAAATTTTTTAAAGTTACCTTTTGGATCTCCGTTTGAGTTTTCAGTTTTTGAATAAGAACCTAATGAAGTCCAACAGAAGCTGTGCATATTAGTTAAGGCACCAAAAGGTGTTATAACAGATGAATCCAGAAGTCTCTGTGATTTAAAGCAATGAGAACTGTTTTTTAACTCATACAGAATAAAAAATGGTGGGTCCATAGTTTCAGAGCCTCTTACCCACCCAGTCATTCAGGGGCCTAAACTGACAGAGGGTCTGCCATATTTAATGTATGACTCCCTAGAATACTCTGATTGTCAGCAGACAGCAAAGAGAGAAGGGGAAACGTGCATGGGGGCCACAAAGAGGCATCTGCGGTTCAAGTCTGGAAGGATGACACACTGTTTATGTCCAAATTCCATGGGCCAGAATTTAAGCATAAGGTCATACCTTATTGCTTGTAAGCCTGGGGACCATAGTCTAGTTCTGTGCCTAGAAAGAAAGGAAAAAATGGGTTTGTGCCATGATATTTCAACTTCTATTTTCCATCTTGGTTACGATGAAATATAATTATGATCTAAATATATCATCTTTCATTTAAAGCAAAGGAACAGTTTGACCCACACCTCAGCCTATTTATAGCAACTGCCAGCTGGTGATGTGGTTGTTATAGGGAAACAGTTAGATATCTTTTCATTCACGAGGACTTCCCTGGTGGCTCAGATGGTAGAGCGTCTGCCTACAATCCGGTAGACCCGGGTTTGATCCCTGTGTTGGGAAGATCATCTGGAGAAGGAAGTGGCAACACACTCCAGTACTCTTCCCTGGAAAATCCCATGGACGGAGGAGTGTGATAGGCTATAGTCCATGGGGTCACAAAGAGTCTGACACGACTTAGTGACTTCACTTTCATTCATGATGCATCAGGATATTGCATTTATGATGCTGAAAGAAGAAGTCTTTGTGACAAATCATCAAAGACTGGGAGACTGCATGGAAATGAAAAACAAATTCAGGTGTGCTTTAAAAATACTTAAATGTAATTACTGATAAAAATAAATGTAATGTGTGTGCTAAATCACGAGCAGAACAACTGAGCTAAGGGAAAAAATGATAGCTCTGTATAGTTACAGTCTGTTCTGGTACAACACGTGCTCTTGAGATGTGAATTAACCCATAAGTTGTTTGTAACAGGATAAAGATGACAGCACAGTATGGAAGTCACCTTGATTTACACACTTTTTCCCCCAGCTTGTTAAATATTTTTGCCATCTAGTAGCAGTAGTTAAGCAGAAAGTATACTAGCAGAGCTGGTTACGGTAAACAGTGGGGCACTATTCTACTGTCTTGTATACTCAAGGCATATCATAGACTTCTCCGAGGACCAGTTTTGATTATATACTCTTTTTTTAAAGCAATCTTTATTTATTTATTTGGCTGCACCAGGTCTTGTTTTGGCATGCAGGATCTAGTTCCCTGGCCAGGGATCAAACCTAGAGCCCCTTGAATTAGGAGCAGAGTCTTAGTCGCTGAACCACCAGGGGAGCACCCATAGACTCTATCTTGATAATATTTTGTGCAACATCGCTTATTTAGGTTTATTTATATTGAAAGTAAAGTGTGTTTTTAAAAAATGAGGTGGTGTTTTATTAGGATTATTTTTGCTTGTGAGTGAGACACAGAGTTGTAATTGTGTAGGTTTTGAATGCTTTGGCCTCAGACCTCCTTTTCCTCATAAACCGTGTAATTTTTATTGATGTTGCAGAGTATGAAGTTCTCAGCACTGCATGCATTCCATTATAGTCTTCTCAGTTGCCAGTGCCACAAACCCAATCAAAAATTAACCTCAGAGAAAGTGGAAATGTACAAAATCACATGACTGGAATGCACAGGGGTTTACCTGACTTCAGAAATACCTGTAGCCATGCTTAAAAAACTGTTTTCAGGTATTTACCACTTTTTTTCTATTCCTCAGCTGGACTTCTCTCAGCTGGATTTTAACTTGAATGCAAGTTTTTTTATGTAAGGTGGATAAAGTCTGCATTTTCAGACTAAGGCCTTTTTTTCATAATGTCTGTCCTACATACATGCATATATATGTGTATGTATGTGTATATATATACACATACATACATACATACATATCAGTCTAGAATACAGGAAAGCTACAGGAAGGAAATGGCATGGTCAAAGAGATGGTTAAAGAGACTTAAATGAGGAAGCTAGTTTGCAAGTTTCAGGCAAGTTCAGAGATGGCTACTAGGGGTGGTGGGGCAGTGTGTGGTGGTGTGCGTGAGAATGTTTGTAGTCACAGACTGGAGGAATAAGTGGTAGAATGGGTGACCAGAACCATCCAGTGCTGCAGTTACAAGAGAGGCCCACCAAACTGCAGCTGCAGACTTCAGTAGAAAAACCCAGCCACCACCAACCTGCAGTTCAGGGAGAAAGAACTGGGAGTGGAGAATCCAGCCTCTTTCTTCATTCCCTTGAATCTTCTAGTGCCTCCTCTGTGCCAAACCCACCTGAATGTAAGAGAACCAGTTGGTGTAGGCTGTAGAGGTCAGCTTCCAAGGGTATAGAGCAGGGTGAGGATTAAGTATTGAAGGGGAAAAAGAGACTGTCTAACATGCCCAGGTTAGACACTGGAGTAAAAAGGTAGTTTTTCTTCCAGTGGGTATGTGTGATTTTTAGGAATACTTCTCATCGGCTCTGTGTGGGCCACACACTCACACGTGTGGCCATGGAGATCTGGTGCTCTGGTCCCATACCTCTGTCAGTATGGGTGTCTGGAGAGAGTGATTAACAAACTGGCTGAAAGCTCATAGATGGTGGAGGAACTTTCAAATAAAACACCTCTGTGGATTCAAGAAGCTGATAACGTAGGAGAGCAACATGGTAGACCCTGTGTTAGGTCTCGAGACACCAATTTTCTCCTACAGGTGACTTAACCCAGTAGAGTTCAAGTCTTTTGCATTTGTAACAGTCTGATGATTCGCAGAGGAGTGGATACTGAGGGTAAGGGGTGTAGATTAATCACAATATTTTCCTTTGGGAAGATGAGTTAAGTCTCCTTTGGGAAAATGTATGGAGATGGAGGAAGAGCAGACTTTCTCATAACTCAATAAATATTTATATCCTCAAAGTCTAATGCAACATTGGAAGATAATATCTTGTTAATAAATGTTTTAGAAAATGGTGAACTATATATATAATAAGAGTAATCATTTCCAAACTGTATTGTTTAAAATTCCCTAGATAGCGAAGAAAAGGGAAACTCACCTGTTTTAGACTATGTAATGTCTAAATCCATACTCCAAATGCTTAGCACTTTGTCCTTATGGAATAAAGATTTGTTTAAACTCCAAATGAATGCTAGAAGTTAAATTGCTATTAATATATTTTAATAGTCAGTGCTACAGAAAAATACAGTAGTATGTAAATACTATCCCAATGGAAGTACATAAATTGTTTTTCAAGTAAAAACTGTTCTTTGGTTTGATGGAAATAGACACATAACAAAAATTAATAAAAAAAACTGTGGGAATATAATCAACATCAAGCTGATTTTTCTCCCATTTCCCATGGTAATTTGTACCTTGAGAGAGCTTCTGAATGACTTAGTACAGATAGTTGCTCATAATTCCTTTGTAATATTGTGAAGATGCAAGTTTAAATGATTGAGGGGTGAAAGAACTGAGAGATATAGACAGCAGTAATGGAAATTTTGTGCATCAAATAGAAGACTATTGATTTAAATATATACATATATATATATATTTTTTCCCCCTAAGAGTACTGGTGTGACACTGGGCTTATAAATGGTCAACTGGGTTACCATCACTCAAATGACTGTTTGTTTTCTTTAACTTGCCTTTGAAATTATTGTCCATGACTTACCATTTCAAGAGTGCTGAGAGTTTTCCATTTTAGATCCTCTAGTGAGACAAAATGTTCATTCTACACAAAAATAGTGTGTTCATTTAAAAAACTCAGCTTCACATTCTGCAGTGAACTAAACAGTTAGTGGGTCCCACTTGAGTTAAGGTTAGCAAGTGATGGTGGATTTTTTTTTTTTCTGTTAGAGTCTTACCTAGACCCATTTATCTCTCTGAGTATTTTTTAAAGATGCTTCCCATTTTCTAGTAGAGTATTTCTATCTTAGGGGAAAAAGTCAGAAAAAGTTGATGAGAATCAAATAGGTGGCGTTTTTCTGTCACTGTTAAAATAGCATTTTCACACGTCTCAAAGGAACATCTAGGACTTGAGAGATCCAACAAGTTTCATCTGGACAAAACTTCCTACTTCTGTCCTCCTTATTAGGGAGGAAAAGTATTCTAACCCTTCTAGAGGCCAGGGGACATATTTCTCTACTTTCTAAACATTGTTAGGTTTCTCAGTGTTTTCTCCTCAAGTGTTGGGATGCTTTCATGACTCACTGCCTTTGCATTAGAATGAGCTGTGTCTAAGAAATAGATGAAAACCTCTTGTTCCTCCCCCTGTAGATAGAAAGATCTGTCACAAAAGGAACCATAAAACAAAGACCAGGTCCTTTGCTTTAAGTATGTACAGTTTTTATTGATTTGTAATCATACCAGTCATGTCAAGATTTACTGTCTTGAGAACAATCAGATCATTTTTGGTATCAATCAGTGACTAAAGAAACTGCCTCTGCAGTAAGCTGCTGCATGAAGTTATTATTAAATTCCTATGGGAATGAATTCCGTTTGGTCATGTTAAACCTACAGAAGCACCACTACTGATTTATAATAATGCTTAATATTTACTCAATGTCGCTTAATCCAGAGAACTAAGAAAAAAGTAATTGAATGAAATGTTAAATTCAGCCCCATTGTTACCATGACAACTGTGAGGAAAAGAAGAAATCTGTCTTCCCCTTTCATGGATAAATTCCCATTATATCTTAAGATTTCCTCCTGCTAGTAGTCCCGGATCACTCTAGGTGACAGTAAGATGCTCAGTTCCTATGAGGTGAGATCTCTGTTTGGAAATAACCTGTAGCATCTCTTGTATGTGGGTCTGGTGTCAGTATAATCCCTTCCCCTCTTGCTTTGTTCATGATCCTAAACTGAAGCATCCATCATAGGGGCGATTCTCTAAGTCCATCAACCCTTTAGTATTTTTGGTAAGTTGTTGTCTGTGAGTTCATGTATCTGGTGGATTGTGTTGTACCTAAAGGTCTCACCTCAAGTTACTAAAGTTGAAAATGTCCTTTGATACTATGCATCAAAAAACTGTGAAAGATACTGATACTCTTAGGATTTCAAAATGTGTGTCTTTGTTTGAGGGCCTGCTGGGTTTTTGAATCATATCACCCTGGCTGAAGTCTGACTAAATTTAGATCATGATACTGAGCACCCTTCAATGTGAGTGCTTTCCTCTGATCTTTGTGGGGGCCTTTAAGAAGGATCTAAGGGGTCAAACGGGGAGATTGATGGTTCCTCTAGTAAGTAAACCTTAAGATAGCTAATGAGATATATTTTTATATGGTAGCAAGGACTACAAAAATATTTTTTATCTTTTATATTTCTTTTTATTCCATGTAACAAATAGTCAAGAACCACTGTTTTAATAACAAATACACAATAAGCAATGTGGTAAGGATCCTTTCAGATTGATAAGATGATAAAATAGTTAAATGGATCTGTGATATGAAGAAAGTGCTTTGAATACTTTGCCTCTTATATCTCAAAGTGATGCATCTCTGTGCTACACCTGTTATCTTGTCAAAACGGGTGCTGATTAGCTAATGGCAATACATTTTGAAAATAATGGTTCATATCCTATTAAATCCCCATAGCTGGAAAGTATTCATGACAAGTGAGTGATTAAGCTCCTTGTTCCAAGGCAGCTCTAGACCTTATTTCTACAAACAAGTAGACCATCTTCTTGTTTATTTGAACAACAAAACAATTACAATCCTCCCTTCATGACTGCTGGCCAGATTTCAAGAAATCTCTGATACCCAAATGACTATGGGATACCTTGAAGATTCATTATAGAAAAAGAAACAAAGTCATGTTCATTTAATGCAAAAGACACTTGAGTTCTGTCAAAGTTACATGTTAGTCCCTTGTAGATAGTTTATGCTATAATTTCCAAGTTTGACAGGTTATTGGGACTTTACCTTAGTAAGTATTTACTGAGCTCTGACCAGGTTTAGGATAGATGAGGCACTCCTGATTAAGATGAGGAAGATGCCGTCATGGTTTCTTGCTCTTATCTTTAAGAAATAGACCGGCTAAACAGAGACTGTGTCCTGCCTTAGACAAGAACTGTCTCAGTGCCCTGAAGGAGGGACAAGGGAAATGTTATTGAGATGAAGCATTTCGTAAATGTTCCCTTACTGTTGGATTTTTTCTAAATCATAAAGATAAAATAAAAATACACACTGTGGCAATTTAAAGAGAGATCACTGGATAGTGTTGACATGTAAAGCAGCACTGAGAGGGCAGTACATGTGACAAGAGAAGAGGGATGAGGAAAAAGAGATTTTTGTTGTTACAGTTAATATTGTAGCAAAAAACACATCCTGAGGGTTTCCAGTATGCTAAACTGTATTATAACCATTTTACCTTCATTGGATCATTCAGTCTTTAAAATAATGCTCTGGAGTTTGTTCTGTCATTATCCCAGTTTTGTAGGAAACGGGGCTCTGAATTTGATGCACTTGCCTAAAGTTGCACTAGTGGTAAGTATTAGGGCTCACATTCAGATCCAATTCATCTTATAACTGTCAACATGAGGTTAAATAATGCTGTTTGAATCACAAGGCACAGAGAGGTGACCAATAGGAGCGAAGAGTGGAGGCATTCTTTGTCCTTTGTCAGATGTGTATGTGAAACATTGCTTTCAGATCTGTGTGATGTAGGGAGCATCACTGAGAGTGTGGTTCATGGGCTTGTGCCAGTTGGGTTTGTTACAGTTGCATTATTGCCCTGTTGGACCTAGAGATCATCATCCTAAGTGAAGGAAATCAGAGAAAAATATTATACAATACATATATGTGTGTGTGTGTGTATATATATATATACACACACACACATATATATATATGGTATATATATATATATACACACACACATATGTGTATATAATTTATATGTGGAATCTAAAAAATAGTACAAATGAACTTATTTACAAAACATAAATAGACTCACAGACATAGAAAACAAACTTATGGTTTCCAAAGGAGAAAGAAGAGGTGGGAGAAATTAGCAGTACTGGATTAACAGATACATACTACTATATATAAAATAGATAAACAGTGACCTTCTGTATAGTACAGGGAAATATATTCAATATATTAACATATAATGGAATAGAGATAAAAAAGAATATAGATACATAATATGATTATGTATAAGCAAATCACTTTAATATACACCTGAAACTAACACAATATTTTAAATCAACTTTACTACAATTAAAAAAAGAATCAATATTTCAAAATTGTAATGACAATTTGGCAGTAATTTTATGTATGTTGAATCTAATAATAATTTTAAAAATCTGAAATTTATTTTATATACTTTTTCATTTCGTATTTCTAGGACTTTATTTTTTAATGTGTTATACAAGTAATGACCAATAACATTTAGGAGAAATTCTTTTTAAAAACGTGTTTTATGGTATAGCATCTGAATACCACCAATATAGAATAAAGACCATCCTGGTTTCAATTAATCTATATTATTCTTTCAGTGGATTTAATGTCTACCTAGCAATATTGTTACAGAATTAAAGAGCATGAGTAAATTAGCAGCTTTTAACACCCTGTTTTGCAGAAAGTAGGTTATTTCAATCAAAGCTCACTAAACGTGTCACCATAAGAATGAAAACCAAGAGTTGCTCATCAGCATTTTCATTGCAGCTCAGTGGAGAGAGCACCGTGGCTGGAGGAGGAGAACTGAAGCAGAAACTCCTCTCTGGCAGATTCTCCTTCAGCCAGGCTGTTTCAGTAATTTGATCCCAGGGGAAAGAGGCAAATGAGATGAAAAAGGCACCAGTCACAGATTTATGCAAAAAGAATTTGCAAAGAATCTGGAGTCAAGAAGGACTCAGATGCATCTTCTGCAGTAGTTTGCAGTGAAGATTGATGTTTTAGGATGAGGACTGGAGCGCTCAGAGGGACAGCTATCCGAGGGATTGCCCTCACGCTCGGTGCCCAGAGTGCGACACCCACCCCACCCCCACCCCTACCCCCGCCCCACCCACGGCAGTCAGGGGGAGATTTGAAACAGTAAAGTAAGGAGGCAGCCTCAGCTGTTGCCTTCAGGGATGTCAGGCTCAGGTGCCATTTTGCCGGATCATCTTCCTTTTGACTTGTGGGACTCTGAGGCCCATTCTCCACCCTCCTTTACTCCACATGGATGGTTTTCCCTTGATCTCTTTTCTCAGTACCAGTCATCCTGCTTCAAAGGCCTGAATTGCTACATAAATTGTCACAGAATGTTCTAGAGTCTTTCCTTGAATATTCTGGTCCCACTGCAAACCTATTTTAGCAGTTCTCTGTGCCACATCCCTGGAAGAGAGAATTTTCCCTCCTATGCTTCAAAATGACTATATATTCTGCCTGTATCCTTCTATCCCAGATTCTGAAACCTTAATGAAAGTAATTACATCTTGGATTTTAAAGTAAAAAAGAAAGAAAAACCTTTTCTAAATGAATGAGTACTTTGTGAAAATTTACTGTTTCTTCTATGTACAAGGCCCTCTGCTGGGAAGGAGGAGAATGCAAATATAGATCAGTTACTCATTCAGTACTTATTGAGGAGGCCACTGTAATACACAGTAGGGATAATCCTAAAGTGTATATGAATACACCAACTTAAATGGAATAAGACAAAATAAAGAAAGTCCATTGTTTTCTTCTTGTACCCCAGTGAACCATCTGGACCACTGCTTAGGCAAATCTACCCCACTGTAAAGACCACGACTCAGAGATGATCATACAGATGCTGGATGAATTTATCACAAAGTAGAAAACTATGTATTGTACGAGTTGCCAATAAAATGATATGAAGTGATCGATCGGGAGCTATTACGTTAAACTGAATGGATCGTAACCATTTGTTTTAAAACACTCTCTATACATCTGGTTCTGAGAATTTATAAAACTAAGAGTTAACATGACAGAGGGTGATGCTTAAGAGCAGAAGTTGGAAAACTCTTTGAAAAAAAGGACCTGATAGTAAATATTCTAGGTTTTGCAGGCTGTGTTGTCTTGGTCTCAGCCAACTCAACTCTGCCATCTGCAGCATCAATGAACACAGCCACAGGTAACGCTTCAGTAGCAGGGTCTGGCTGTGTTCCAGTCCTGCCTGTGGACGCCAGTGTACTGAATCCTGCTGAAGAGTGCAGGCTTTGGAATCATACTGGGTGATGAACTCTGGAATCAATGCAGGTGTGTGGAAATGTGCCAGTTATGTAAACACCGTGAGCCTTGGTTTAATGCCTCAGTGAGAACCCCGTGGGTGTCACCTAGGAAATAGTTAGAAGTACAGAATCTCAGGCCTTACCCAAGGTCTGTAGATTCAGAATCTGCATTTGAACAAGCTCCTCAGGGTATTAGTTTGCACATTCTAGTCGGAGAAACCCTGGGTCAGTAATGGTGATGGTGAGAATACCTGCTGACGAGGGCTGCTTAGCTGTGGTTAGTTGAGATGATACTCTAAAAGGACTTCCAGCAAGGCTAGGGCTGAAATAATCTCTCCTGTGATGGTTGCTCATGGTGACTATGTTAGGACTTCTCAGAGAGCTTAGAGTCTAGTGGAATACAGAAAGGTATTTTCTCAAACTGCCCTTGAATGATGAGTAGGATTTGGGTTTCCCCAGTGGTTCAGGGATAAAGAATCCACCTGCAATGAGGAGACACAGGTTCAATCCCTGGGGTGGAAAGATTGCGTGGAGGAGGGCGTGGCAACCCTCTCCAGGATTCTTGCCTGGAAAATCACTTAGACAGAGGAGCCTGATGGGCTGTGGTCGACAGGGTCGCAAAGAGTCGGACATGACTGCAGCGACTGACCACACGTACACATGATGAGTAGTATTTAGTCCTGTAGTGATAAGGGCTACAGCTTAGTGGGGTCACTATGCATATGCACAGGTTTAAACAAACATAGCTGCACTTTCAACAGTGAGTTAGTAAATGGTTTCTGTGAATGGGAGAATCTAGGCCTACCCCCTTGTTGGCATTTTTTAAACCCTCTTGGAATCCTGAGATTTTTTTTTTTTCATTGCTTGCTTGTGATAACTTGAGTTAATAGATGATACAGAGCAAGAACTCAAAAAGAAGAAAAAAAAAGTTTGAGCAAGAACTCAAAAAAAAGAAAAAGTTTGTTATTATACGTAGAAAGCCTGATGCCAGGCATTTTTTTTATTTGACAAATGGTATATGTGAAAGAAGGAGTTTTGGATTTCCCTAATGTGGCCACCTTTACTCTTTCTACCCCTTACAGGCAAGCTTCTAAAAACAACTACTCAGTGACATCCCTATGCAGACTCTTTGTCACCTGTTTTCTAGTGTTTATAGTGTCTCCATTTCTTCCCCTCCCATCCACTCCACAAACTACTCTAAACTGCTCTTTTCTTCACAGAACTCCATCAGAAAAAGTGGTCACCGACCACTTTGGTGTTTTTAAGGTCAAAGATTGGTCATATCAAGTCACTCAGTATTTTCAACACTCTTAAGTATTTTTCTGTTCGTGAAGCACTTTTCCTGTGGGCTTTGTGATCCTTGACTTTCCCTTTGTCACACTTGGTCCTCTGCTCACTGTACACTTTGCTTTGCAAATGTCATTTGTAACCATGAAGTTATTAACTAACCTATGACAAGTTCAACATGGAGGTTGTCAGTTGGGTTTTCACTCTGACTTCACACTAATAGATAATCCTACTTATTTGGCATCTCTTGTTAGCTGTTTCCTAGGCAACTGGACTGTAACAAGTCCAATCTACATTCCTAAATATGGCATAGTCATCTTTGTTGGATAACGTACTCTCCTAGACTATAGTATTCCATTAGCTTCATCTCATCCTGTAATTAGACCTCAAAATACATAGTGACTATGTGGTCTTTCCCCTCTACCAGACTGAAAATGGAAACAACCTTTCCTCCTCCTTCTCTTCTTCCCACTCCTCCTCCTCTTCCTTTCCTAATCTCTTCCTTCTCCTCCTCCTCCTTTTCTATTATCCTTACATGCCCTATACCTAGGTAAGTATTGACATTTGACACTCAAAATATTCACCGAATGAATTAATCTGGTTCAATGAAAAAAGCATAGTCTAAGCTACAGCGGCACACAGACTTGACTCAGGATCCTAGGCCCCGCCTCATGCCTTTGTTTTTTTCAAAGTAATTATGTGTCTTTTCTGAATCCTCCTCTTATCCTCTTCAGTTCAGTTCATTTCAGTCACTCAGTTGTGTCTGACTCTTTGCAACCCCATGGACTGCGGCACGCCAGGCTTCCCTGTTCATCACCAACTCCCGGAGCTTCCTCAAACTCATGTCCATCAAGTCAGTGATGCCATCCAACCATCTCATCCTCTGTCGTCCCCTCCTCCTTCTGCCTTCAATCTTTCCCAGAATCAGGGTCTTTTCTAAAGAGTCAGTTCTTCGCATCAGGTGGGCAAAGGATTGGAGCTTCAGCATCAGTCCTTCCAATGAATATTCAGGACTGATCTCCTTTAGGATGGACTGGTTGGATCTCCTTGCAGTCCAAGGAACTCTCAAGAGTCTTCTCCAACACCACAGTTCAAAAGTGTCAATTCTTTTGCGCTCAACTTTATGGTACAACTCTCACATCCATACATGACAACTGGAAAAACCTCTTTTCCTCTTATACTGTTAGTACTATTCATAAAAACACCTACAGCCCATGGTTCTTGTAAGGCTATAAATGATGCCATAAGGGGAGTATCCATCATGGTGCCTGATACAATACACAGTAAATAATGTTGCATAAATCCATCACTCCTTTTCTAGGGCTATGTCTATTTATTTTTTCACTACTTGTTCCCATAACGTATGAGCGGCCACTGTGTGTAAGAAGATACTGTTCCAGATGCTGAGGATCCAGTAATAAACAAAATGGGCCACATCTCTACTCTTGTGTTTACTTACATTTTCATGTGGGGAGACAGGAAATAATTAAATACATTAACTAAGTTTTAAATACATTCTCTGGGAATGCTAAGAGGAAATAGGAAAACCATTCTGGTAGGGTGTCATTTGCACATTCTCAGGGAAAGCAGCCTGCCAAAATGCAGAGGATGAGTATTGCAGGCAGAACTACCGGCAAACTGAGCAGCATTGACATGGGAACACGTTTGGATATTCCCAGAGTATTTTCCAGTACAGCTGGAGAGGATTCAGTGGTGAGAGGTAGGAGGGGGCCACGATGCTGTATAGTGATCTATAATCTAGGTCATTGTAGAAACTCCAGATTTCTCTCTGAGATAGGAGTCATGGGTGGATTTTTAAGAAGAGAAGTCACATAATTTGACTTGGATTTAAACAGATCATCTGGACTATTTTCCGCAGGGAAAAGTTGGCAGAACAGGGGCTGAAAAGGGAAAGCAGAGAGGTGTCTATCAGTCTAGGTAAAAGATAATGACGATTTAGTCCATGATGGTCGTTCTCAAGGGTGTATCCCAGAGCAGCATCAACATCACCTGGGCCCAACTTTCTGAACTTCAGATACTCTAGAGGTTGGTGAGGCCCAGGAATCTGTGTTGTAACAAACATTCCAGGAGATACTGGTGCTCAGCAACAGTGGGGAACCCCTGCTCTTAGATATTAATGTCTTTAAAAGTAGTTAAAAAGTGGTCAGATTCCTGATATGTTGAATGTAGGGCTGATTGAATTGACTGATTTTCTGTAAAGTATGTGTGAGAAATGGGTGATCATGTGGTTTTTGAATGAAGTAACTGGTAGAATTGAGTCACCACATGATGAGAGGAGACCCTCGAGGAACATTTGGAATGGGATCACTTTAGTTATGGCTGTATTCATTTCAATGTATCTGTTAGATATTCAAGTGCAGTTTTTGAGTAGGCAAATAGATATTGAAGTCGGGAGTTCTGTTTCTCTAAATAAATCTGTGTAAGTTGTTATGTGGAGACTGATATATTGCAATTCTGGAATTTTTTAATTCAAGAAGTGAAACTAGAAGAGGACCTACAGAGATTAAAGAACTATCTAGGGCAACATTTTTAAAATTAGCTCAAAAGGAAAAGAGAATTCTGAAATTTCTCCTGAGATGAATTCCTTCAACTTGTCATATGCTGTGGATCACCTAGTAGAATCCCTTAAATGTGTAAGTATGTTTTAATGAGCCCCAAAATGAAAATCATTCCATGATTACTTTGAAAGACAAAGGTGTTATGAACATTTCATGTCCTCGGGTAGCACTATGTATCTGATTTAATAGCTTGCTGAGGGGCTGGGTTGCTTTAGAAGTCCATAGTGTGGCATTTTTATGTAGATCCTACCAAGGATCTTAATCATCTGTGAAGTCTGTTTCACATCAGACCTTTTCAAAATCTTCTAGGCCTAATTTGCACCAATCAATTTAATTTTGAACAGCCCAGGTTCAAAGTTATATTGGATAGTAATATATAATTTCTTCTTTTACAAAATTCACATACCCAAATTATGTATCATGCTACCCAATTTCCTCTTTGTTTAAAATGCAGTAGATTGTCTTTATCTTGAAAGACTTGAATGTTTTTGTTTTTTAACTCACCATATGCCTAAATTTATAATAGAATGATTATATTAAAACTTGTTGCAGAATTAAGAATCTAAAGTCATGACATTATTATCTACCTAAGTGTAAGCAAGAGTCCTTGTATAGTTCTGTCCTGAATTATGGTTCTGACAAATTTTGATGCTCCAGAATTTCAAAAGTGGCAAATTTAGAAGAAAGTGTTGGAAAATAGAGTAAACTCTCAAACTAAGTATTTTTGGTGTCTTGGAAATTGAACAAAGATGTATTTAGTGCAGCTAGCTTTTTAAAAATTTTTATATTTTTAATTGAAGTGTAGTTAATTTGCAGTGATGTGTTAGTTTCAAGTGTACCGTGAAGTGGTTCAGTTACATACACACACACATTTGCACACATATTCCTTTTCAGATTTTTTTTCCATTATAGATTATTATAAGATATTGAGTACAGTTCCTTCTGCTATACAGTAGGTTCTTGTTTGTCCACTAGCTTTTTTGCTGAGTCCCTAAGTATGAGCTAAGTGGTTGTCATACTAGGTGGTAACTACTATTATGTTAAAAATCTCTGGGGGGGCTTCAGTGGTCCTTTCAGTCTCTTACTGAGGAACCGTCTCAATGGCCAAAATATCTACCTTTTCATCTAGAAGTGTAAATGACCCAGTCTGGAAACATGGATCCTGTTCAGTTGTTAAAAGTCATTAAAGGCTATTCAGACCCAATAGAAATGTCAGCATACTTTAAAGATGCAAATTTATGAGTCAGATATAAAACAATATGTGGTGTGCATAATTAAGAAGATAAAGTACGTGATAAAAATTGTTCTGGCAAACTTTGAGCTGTAATGACTTGGCTTGAAGTTGGTAAGGCTAAAGTTCCTTCCTGGGTGAAAAGTTTGCTGAAATTGATTCTTTGATGAGAGATGGACTGATGGTTATGTTTTGCACACCTCTTCCATGGTCTCCTCTCTGGACGTGCAAAGGTGCTCTTTCAAGTTTAGTTGGAAATATGGACAAGGGTTGTGGCAGGGCTGTTTTGTTTTCAAAGTGAGATGACAGGATATTGCCCTCTGCAGTTTTGGCTGGAAAGTATCTAGCACAGATAAGAGACTGTGGTCGTTTTCTGCTGTTTTACAGCTATTACAATACCAATTAGTCTGATGAGGTTTCAAAACAATAATACTTCTAATAATAAAACTTGAAACAAACAAAGGTGATAGCTCATATTGAATTCCTTACAAACTCTCCCACAATGTAAGGCTCCCTCTTGATTTATTTATTTAGAGGAATATTACACTGCTTATAGAACACAAGGGAGCCCAAAATAATCCGAATCAATGCTCATTTTGGGTACTTACACAGGTTATGTAACAACCACAGAGAAAAGTTAAAAAGAAAATTTAGATGGATTTGATACATACTTGTGAAAATATTACCTCACAGCTATAGGTATTTGGTGTCATTACACACATGTCTTCAAATTCACTTTACAAAGTAGTAAGTAGTTACCTTGTAGCAATAATGATTATATACTTATGGGTTGGTTAAAAAAAAATGATGTGTTCTAATATTATGGAACTCCGTGTTTTATCTTGGGATAACATTTTTAGGAATAGTATTATACTCAAATTGAATAAAAATCATCTTAACAAAATAGAAAGATAATTTACTTTAGGAAAATATATTACAACACATGCTCTAGTGAAAACAAAGCCAGCAATGTTGAAGGCACAAGTAGATGTTTAAAATAAAATCAAGGCAATGGCACCCCACTCCAGTACTCTTGCCTGGAAAATCCCATGGATGGAGGAGCCTGGTAGGCTGTGATCCATGGGGTCGCTAAGAGTCAGACACGACTGAGCGTCTTCACTTTCACTTTTCACTTTGATGCATTGGAGAAAGAAATGGCAACCCACTCCAGTGTTCTTGCCTGGAGAATCCCAGGGATGGGGGAGCCTGGTGGGCTGCCGTCTCTGGGGTCGCACAGAGTCGGACACAACTGAAGCAACTTAGCAGCAGCAGCAGCATGAATCTTTAGTGGAAGTAATAAATGTATAAATCTATTTATATACATATAATAAAATTATATATGTATACACACGTATGTATATTAGTTACTCAGTTGTGTCCTACTCTTTGTGACCTCATGGATTATAGCCAGCCAGGCTCCTCTATCTATGGAATTCTCCAGGCAAAATACTAGAGTGGACTGACATTGTTTTCTCCAGGTGATCTTCCCTATCCAGGGATCGAACTCAAGTCTCCTGCATTATAGACAGATTCTTTACCCTCTAAGCCACCATATATTTGTATATCTTTTAAAGCACAACGTTAGCTAAACAAATATTATAGATAAAAATTAATCATATGTATATTCTATCACATATATATAATGTACATGTGCGTATGTGCTGACTGTATATAGTTGAGTTGGCTAAAAACATTTTATTTTATTAAATTTGAGATCATAATGAAAAGAGAGGATCTGTTTAAAATTTGAGTGATTTCTTTTCTGGTGCAGATGGTGTTTCCTTATTGCTCTTCACATTTTATCTCTCAGTATGTGTAGTTTACATTATTATAATCCTTTTTAAAAATACAAATGTCCCCTGGGAGGACAAACATAGAATCAGTTATCTTTGTAAGCATTGTGTTTTTAACATTCAGTTGAGCAATGAATATGTTAGTTTTTACTGGGCAAAGCAGTAAAGGGCTGTGTGATATTTTTGGAGAAGCGTGAGGAATTGGAACTGAGTTTTAATTTCACCATTGTAAAATTCGGGTCTATTGCTATTGTTGTTAAACTCTTTCTTCAAATGTACTGAAACATCTCCACTCTAATTATGTTAGTTATTAGGAAAATCCAGAAAGATTGTAGAATCTTAGAAATGTAAGACAACCTTCCAGACTATTATATTGAACCAAAGCAGCCTTTTTAACTTCACTCCTAGTTCTGCTCCCTGGAACCATACTGTGTCTATAGATATCTTGCATTTTGTGACTGACTGGGTTTTGAATTTATTTAGGATGGCCTTCCAAAATGGTGCTTTAGAAGGATCAATAAATATGCATGTGAGGGTGTATGTGTGTAAATCTATATGTGTTTATAAATGTTAAGACTTAAAAGCCTTTTAGGAGCATAAGTTCATGTTCTTCTTAAACATGAATCAGTCATGCTAGATTGGATTTCACCATTCAGAACTTTTGTTAAAGTGAAGAACTACATGAGAACATTGGGTTTCTAGAAGGTAAAAGTGAGGGATATATAAAGGAAGGGAAGTATTTCCAAAGAAATATTTCTTGTCCTTTGTGATAGTCGCCTGGTACCCCGGTGACTCCGGTGCAGATAACTCTTGATTGGAAGGACTTGGCACAATTGGATTGTTGTCCAGTTGCTAAGTCATGTCCGACTCTTTGCAGCCGCTTGAACTGCAGCACACCAGGCTTCTCTGTCCTTCACTATCTCCGAGAGTTTGCTAAAACTCATGTCCATCGAGTTGGTGATGCCATCCGACCATCTCATCCTCTGTCTCGCCTTCTCCTCCTGCCCTCAGTCAGTCTTTCTCAGCATCAGGTTCTTTTCCAATGAGTCAGCTCTTCTCGTCAGGTGGTCAAAGTATTGAAGCTTCAACTTAAGCACCAGTCCTTCCAATGAATATTCAGGACTGATTTCCTTTATGATTGACTGGTCTGATCTCCTTGCTGTCCAAGGGACTCTCAAGAGTCTTCTCCAACACCACAGTTTGAAAGCATCAATTCTTCAGTGTTCACCCTTCTTCATGGTCCAACTCTCACATCCGTACTTGATTACTGGAAACACCATATCTTAGATTATATGGACCTTTGTTGGCAAAGTGATGGCTCTGCTTTTTAATATGCTGCTGTCTATGTTTGTTATAGCTTTTCTTCCAAGGAGAAAGCATCTTTTAATTTCACGGCTGGAGTCACTGTCCAGTGATTTTGGAACCCAAGAAAATAAATCTGTCATTGTTTCCACTTTTTCCCCACCTATTTGCCATGAAGTGATGGCACCAGATGTCATGATCTTAATTTTTTGAATGCTGAGTTTTAAGCCAGCTTTTTCACTCTCTTTCTTCACTTTTATCAAGAGGCTCTTTAGTTCCTCTTTGCTTACTGCCATTAGAGTGATATCATCTGCATACCTGAGGTTATTGATATTTCTCCCGGTAATCTTGATTCCAGCTTGTGCTTCATCCAGCCCAGCATTTCTCATGATGTACTCTGCATATAAGTTAAATAAGCAGGGTGACAATATACAGCCTTGATGTACTCCTTTCCCAATTTTCATCCAGTCTGTTGTTCCATATCCAGTTCTCACTGTTGCTTCTTGGCCTGCATACAGATTTCTCAAGAGCAGGTAGTGTGTTGTGTTATTCTCATATCTTTAAGAATTTTCCACAGTTTGTTGTGATCCACACAGTCAAAGACTTTAAAGCACAAGAGAGTGTTTTTTTTCTGAAATTCCCTTTCTTTTCCTATTGTCCTAAGGATACTGGCAGCTTGATCTCTGGTTTCTCTCCCTTTTCTAAATCCAGCCTGTATACCTGGAAGTTCTTGATTCATGTACTGTTGAACCCTGACTTGAAGGATTTTAAGTATTACCTTGCTCGCAGCTGGATATTAACTCATCTACTTAGCACTTTGTTCATTTTTCAAAATGAGACGCTCCCAGGAGATCTAGGAGCTGCTTACAACAGAAAGCTGCCAAGGGCCTAGCATGTGTCAGAGAACTGAAGGAGATAAGGGTTAGCCTCATATGTGTCCTTTATTGTTAGGCTTGTGTAATTAAAAGACAAAATAATAGAAAGAAGAAATCCAGGCTCAAGAACTCAGGACAGGAAGCTTTGCTTCCTGGGGAAACCCCCTCTGGCTGTGGTCAAATGGGGAAACCTGGGCTCCTGTTTCAAAATTGCAGCTAATCACGATTCCAGTTGGTGTAGCTGCTATCCTGGGTCTTCTTTCTGAAAATAAATAAGGACATCAAACAGGCACATTTCCTGGATGAGGAAATGAATGCTAAATGAAGGAAGACATTACAGAAGGCTAGAATGGAAGTAAATAGTAGTGGAAAACCCTGACTTGTAAATTTAGGGGCTATAAAAAAATCACTCCCAAATATCTGATTGATAGGCATTCCTTTCCTTTTTAAACCTAAGAGATATTTTTAACCAAGAGAGTTTTTCCAAGTTTTCTAGATAAAATAACCTTCCTGAGAGGTTAAATTTTGTGGAATGTATCCCTTCTGTCTTCTGAGTAAACAGTTCTCTTAATTTCATTAAGTTTTTGGATGTGACTGATGGTTCTATCTGATGAGGGCCAAGCTCTCTGCTAAGTGATTGTATATCTTCTATGTTGGAAAAGATTCAGTTTTTTTCAACCTAAATAAAAGATTATTTATAGCCAGCATGACCTTTCCCCAGTTGATAGTTAGGACAAAGACAAGCTCGCTTACAGCCGAGAGAAGAACACTTTCATTGTGTAGGAACCTGAGAGAGATGACTGAGGGTAAAGAAGGAGAAGAATTTTCTCAATATTTTTTATCCTCTGGTAATTTGACCCAAAGCACCAAAATTCTAAATATTATTTTAAGTAGATACTCTTTTGATGAAAGAGATTAAATGAAAAATAAATGATCTCAGAGCTAAGAGCTGCCTAGAGAAGATGTATTACAGAGGCAGTACAAGGACTCTGTAGCACTGGGGTTTCTCACATTAATTTATCTGTAGCAAAGGAATGATATCTTGCCTACCTATGAAAAAGGTTGTACATGACCTGGTTAATATTGCTATAAAAACACTCTACTATTTGGCCACATCAGCTAAGACTTCTCAGAGATACAACATGATTTCCTGGACACAACAGCTGAATAAGCCGTAAGTTTTGTAGTCAGATAGGCCTGATTTCTTTACTGCTTCATAACTGTGTGTCCTTGAGCAAAGTATTTGACATCTGTGAACCTCACTTTTCTTTCATGATCTGTTAAAATAATAATGACAAACCTTAGGTAATGGTTATACTGATAAGACTAATGTATGGTAACTAGTAGTTAACCTGTAAGTGGTCCACAGAAGTTAACCATTAATTTCTGCTACTCAGTGCATTTGATAAGGCTTCCTCACCATTATCCCACTCCTGACACATAGACCTGAGCTTCCCTACAGAGGGGCCTCAGGATGGAAGAAAAAGTCAGCCCATCCTTTCTTTATGGATGTCCATCCTTTCTTCTTGCCCATATCTGATTTCAGGGAAGACACTGCTGAAATACATCTTGAAGGAGAAGCTAAGAGAATCTTCAAAACATCTTTCAGTAGGAATCTAAAATGGATTATGAAGTCAGGAATTTGAGGTTTACGTGAAATTGAAAGTGGCAGAAGCGGGTACACTATAAATGATGTTTACCTAGAATAAATGGGTTTGGGCATTTTGTTTAATGGCTACCATTGTGCAGTGATAATATGAGTCACAGTTATCTAAGTATGTGGCTTCAAAAACTCATGGTTATAGTTTCTACACTTAAACTCTGAGTGTGAGCTGTTGATAGAACCCCTTTATTCCTTTTTTCCACCTCTAAAAGTCACCCAAAGCCATGTTGGATCCCACAGTTTTACTGACTTCTCATCCCATAAGAGCCCCAGTGGTGCCAGTAGAAATACCCATGGTTCCTATGATGGTCCACTCCATCCTAGCATCCTTCTGATCGAAAGATTGGAGAATGAGGAGCTGCTTCTTAGAGCCACATGTAGAGCATGGAAAAAGGTTTTTTTGTTTTAAACAATTTTTTTTTTTTTAAAGAACTTAGTTAAGACTTTTCTGAATGCTCTAAACTTATTATTTGGTGAAGGTAACATCTTGAGATGATGTATTTGTGTGCAGATATCACTGGTAAAATTGAGAACTTACACATTTGCCAACTTGTTACTGCTCTTGCTCAGAAATAAAAGGTCAGCTTTCCACAACCAAAAGGAAATGTCAATTACAGAAATTGTGTGAACTTTTCATTACTTTTGGTATAAACTCTCAGTTTCCTAGTGATTTTGATAAAATGTGTATCTTTTGGGAAATTCTAATTTCATTTGCTAGAGTTATTTCTGAGTATTCAGCTAATGCCTCCCAGAATTCAGTAGTACCAGGTATAGCATAAAATCTGCAGAAGAGAAAATAGGATAAAGAAATATTATAAAGAAAGCATCAAGTCATAAAATCAATGAAAAAGGTAAAAGTATAGACTTAGGATATTATATAATTTTCTTGAATCAGCTGTGGGTTCCACATAATAAGCTGTTTTGTGTATCCACTTCTTTTGAAGGCTGTTTGTGTTGCTTTCACAGTTCTCCAAACATATTCATTCTTACTGAATAGTATTGGTTCAGCTAATGCTGACTGTGAGCCGTGAGAAAACCAAAAGGATTGTATATATTGTTTCAGTTGTTGAAGCAGAGTTTGGAGGGGAATTTATAGTTTGGAAAATTAAAATTGAAGGCAGTAAGTGAGCAGCAAAATAAATGACCTCAAAATTGAAAGACATAGACAGTCAGGAATGAGGGTGGCACTATGAATTGACTTCTAAATTTTGTTTGAAAATTTGGAACTTATACTACTTCTTCAAAGACCTTGTGTTGGAATTCTCAGAGAAAGAGGAAGATACAACATCAAAAAGTTGGAAAATAACTGCATTTCAAGGAGTGCTGAGATAGGCCTGACGAGAGCAGTTATGGAAGACAAAGCCAAATGCTTCATATTGAAATTAAATGAATTAAAAGGAGGATAGTTTTGTTTTTTTTTTTTTTAGTGGATAGGCACATGATGAGTGGAATTGGTGTATGGCAATGCTATCATGAGGATTTGGGTTGTTTTTGTGTGTGAACAAGGGGCAACCAGTGAGGAGGATGGTCTGAAGGATTTACTGGTGAACCGTGGGCAGCTTAGTGGACACAGAGCATTGTTAGGAGCCTTTATGGGTGTAATCATGGCTTTAGTGAAGTGGTGTTGGAAATGGAATGGGATGGATGTAGGAAACAAGAAAGTTTCCAGAACATGGTGTTCATTCAGAATGCAAGACTCTTCTCAACTGTAACACTGCTAGGAGACTCCACCCACCTCTTTCTAAACTGAAGACTTTGAGCTACTGCCACTCAGCTCTGATAACTGATTAATTCATTGATACTGTATAATTATTCTTATCATATCTATAAGCAGGTATAATTTTTTCTTAATATCGATTTATTTTTTAATTTCTTAAAATTTTTATTGAAATACAGTTGATTTAAAATGTGGTAATTTCAGAAGTACACCAAAGTGATTCGGTTGTCTGTGTAGATGTATATGTGTGTGTGTGTGTATACATACATCTCTTGCATCTCCTGCATTGGCAGGTGGATTCTTTACCACTGTGCCATGTGGGAAGCCCATATGTATTTCTTTTTCTTTTTTTTTGCATTCTCTTTCATTCCAATATGGCCATAGGGAATTGATAGTATTCCAAATCAAAGGTTAAAAAAAAAAAGGATTTCATTATTCTATAGACAGAGAACTCTTATTTCTGCCATCTGTTGTCTTTAAGGAAAACAGTCTAGTAACTAGTGATAGGTAATAAAGTAAAAATAGAAAAGATAATAAATTCTTAGATTGAGAAAGTGATCCTTTAGCATATGGTAGCTTCTAACTCAAGGTCAGCAATAAGCCATTAAAGTTCTAAGGAAAATGAATTTAGTGTCTTGAAAAAAAAAAGAAACAAACTATTATGGGATAGTACAGAGCTTTTTCAAGCAATAACTTAAGAAAATAGCATGGAGGTTAAGAAATATATTAGAATAATATGGACATGTTGAGATGAACATGAAAGTTTGACTCTTATAAATGATTAAAATACTAAGTATATCTGTAATTATTTATCCTAAGATACTGACATTGTATATTTCCTATTTTGGAACATCCTGTGGAATTTGCATTATGTACAAAGTAATTTATTCAGCTGTTCAGAAAGGTAGAGGATGTGTACAGTTTCATAAGTATCAAAAGAATCCATCTATGGGTCCAGTGGTGACCTGCCAGAAGGTACCTGTGATGGAGTAGCCGATGAATTTGTTCAATGCTGATAACTAAAGGTAACTCTTGGGACTTAAACATCCTTAAGATCCCTGTAGCAACATAAAGAGATACCACAGCAGGTAGCAGAAGCACAAGATGTTATTTCTGCCATTTGATAGAAGATGTTTACTATCTATGTCAAACACAACACATAAAACACCTTATAAATGGCTGCACAGCACATTATGAAGTGCCTCCTGGTGAGTTGATGCTAGTCCATTTTGAACATTTCTCTTTGCTACAGGCATCAAGAAATGACCTTTTTGGCAGCATCTGCTCCCTTTTGGATCTGCACTCTCATCTAGAGTCCCATTATCTCATTAAATCATTTATGTGCAGGAGGAGAGATGCAGTAGTGAATAGCAAAATCTCACAATTTGTTTTTGATATGTTCTGCCTTTTCGACAAACACATTTGGAATAAAACCTATATAAATAACTTAATTAAAGTCAGGCCTTTAATGTCAAGAGTGAATGTTTTTGACAGTGTGGTACAGGCTGAGTTCAACAACTCAGAATAATTTTAGAAGGTCTGAATGATCCAATAGCTACTTATGCTACTTTATACTTTAGGTAAGTTTTTTTGTTTTTTTTTTTTTGCCTTAGCACAATGTAGGCAAGCTCTTTCCTGATGAATTTTGCGATTATCAACCCCTGACCAGTCACATGGTGTCACTTTGCTACTTGGAACTGCGATTTTCTAATTGGTAAAATGGAAGAATACATTGAAAAGTAAAGATTCTTTGAAGCCATAGAGTAAAGGAATCAATGAGACAATGATGGAACAGTTCGATATCTAGTTACATTTGCCCGAATCAACTTTTTCTGAGCCTAAATTAGTCACCTTCAGGACAGAATGCTTAATAGATATAGTTTTAGTTGATCTTAAGTTAGACATATTTGTTGTTCTGCTCATAGTCCTAAGAGCAGGAGTTTTAGCTGCAACTTCATGGTTCATTCTGGAATTCACTACTTCCTAGTTCTCTGTTTTTAGACAATTGATTACCATTTTGCACTTCATTTATTTTTCTATAAAATAGTTTATTGGAAGTTTCCAGTAAGATCATCTATATTAATGGCTGAATGCTGACTGACACTTAGTGAGCATGCAAACTCAAATAAGTTCCTTTTCCTTATTATCTGTGTAGATGTTTTCAGTTGTGATACTCTTCTTTGCATGTGGGCATTCAATGCCTTCATAAATCACTTGAGATTCTGAAGGAATCCCAGGGCTCTGATAATTACTGTGCCCAAGATTGAAGATTAGGGTAGTGTTTGTAAGAAAGATGGCAGTCATGTTTATAAAAGTGCCACGGAGTATTTGGGGCTAAGCAGAAATGTGGGCCCTCTATACTTTTCTCCCAATATTAAACTTAAAGAAATTACTGAATCTTTAAACTCTGATTTAGGAGGGCTGCATAGAACATGGCCGTTTACTCTCTTTCAGTTAGAAACTTGAGGTGATTAAAATAATTTCAGTGTTTTAGTTTTTCAGTGAGGCAACTAAGGCCCAGTTTGGTTGATTGACTTTCCAAAGTCACATAGTCAGACAAAGATAGAGAAGTTAAATAATACTAGGTCTGTGGCCTGGGAGTGAGAGAGAGAGTGTGTGTGTTTGTGTGTGTATTGGGAGAAAAGGGGATTCTTATACTCTTTGCTTAAGTAGCTGTTTTGCTTTTTAAAATTTGAGATAATGGAACCAGATAGAGTTGGATGCTAAGCTACAGGGAACCTCTATTCAGTGCCTACTGTGTACCATGAAGTGTTACAGTTATTGTCTTCTGTGCCATCCCACTTAATATAATGTGGTTAGAGACTAACAATCTCTATTCAGTTGTCTACATCCAGCCTACGTAACTGACCATACAAACTACTTTATGCATACCAGGTTTAGGCCAAATTGTGACACAAAACCATTTTATACAGGAAATGGCTTTTATCTCAAGGATGACTCAGAATAAGTAAAGACTTAGGAAATCTCCTAGGCCATTTTCTTAGTTCACAGATAGATAACTAGGAATTAACTTGACCAAAACCGAAGAGGTAGGTAATGGCAGAACTGGGTTTAAAATATGTCGCCTTTCTCCCAGATATAATACTCTTTTCCTTGTACCAGATGGACTCCCATCTGGGCTACACTTTTGCCTAAACTTAATTATCACATGGAAAAACTTTAAATAGCTTTTGTAGGAAGTATAATTAAAATTTTGGTCTATGGAGTTTATATTTTGGCTCTGCTACTTAGTTATATAAATTGGGGCAAAATAATTAAACTTGTTGAGGCTCCATTTTATAATTTGTAAAATGGGAATAATAAAATGTATTAGAAGCACTATGAATTTTGAAAATTAAATGAGTTCATACATGTAAGTCACTTTGCACATAGTCTAGAATAAAATAAATGTTAAAAAATATTAGAACTTTATTTAATCAAGAGTCTCCTAATTAATTAATGCATTGCAGTGTTTGGTGCAGGAGGAACATTTATTAATGTTTGATGAATAAGATAGAAAAGTGCTACTTCAATTGAGACCGAACACATTTTATCTGGAGAGTCTTTTCCATTCCTGTTGTTTAGTTACCTGTCCCCTGTAATATGCTCTTGGGTTGCCTTAGTGGAATCGCTTCAGTCTCTAGTGTTAATTTATGGAAATGCCCTATCTAGTAAGCAGAAGGAAGAGAATTGCTGAAAGGGAAAGGATTCACCTTCAGCATATTTCAAGAAATTAATCATCTCTAAATCTCTCAAAAAAGGTAAATAACTTTAATTATGTGACAGATGGAGAAATAGAAGCAATGAGTCCCTAGATTCTACTCTTTTGCTTAGATGACTAAGTGTCTTTACTTCATCTATAAACTCATTAACTTGATACTTGGCACTTTCTTTTTCATAGCAGTCCTCAGTGAGGAATTTATCACAAAATTGATGCCCGTTTTAAAGAAATGACCAAGTTTAATGTCTGTCATTTTGCTTTTTCTTCCCTTGCTTTGAATATTTTGTTTGTACAAGAATTTATTCACACTGGTTGTACCCATTTGGGGGAGCCTCAGATTTAGGGAGAGGCAAAACAGCATCCTTTTCTACTGATTGCATGGAACGTAAGTCAATGTTTTCTGTTTTATCAGCAATAAAGACTTTTCATATTTAATATAGAATATAGTCTATATTATTTTCATGGAATACAGAGATGAAATAAAAGTACAAAATGTCCTAATGAATGGGGTCAACATTTTGGTTTCAGAGGAAATGTTCTGTTTTGTGTCTACTTGGCCATATTTCTTTCTGGCTGCTGGTTTAATTTCTTGACCAACTTCTCTTTGGATCCTCTAAGATGCTCATTTTCTCAAGGAAAGTAGCAGACTTATTAAAAACCAAAAATACTAGTTAAAAATGAAAAGGTCTTACCTAAAAATAATAAATAGTGCATAATTCCTTTTTGCATCAAATTCTAAAATAGTCAAAATTAAAGTATAGTGGAAAAATCGAATAATAATTGTTTATGCAGCTTTGGGAAGAGGATTATAATGTCAGTTTGATTGTAATGTTATATATCTCTTGAATCATATTAGGTGTATGAATTTGTCAGAACTTGACAAACATCACTCAGAATTTGTACTTTACAGTATATGTGAATGTTACATAAATTTTTTAAAATATTGAAACTAGGTAATTATGTGCCTTTTGAAGTATTTAAAGGAAAGTATACTGACATTTGTAGGTTACTCTGAAAACATGAAAAGTAACTTAGATTGATGGATGGATAAAGGAACAAGTTTGTGATAGGGAATATGATAAAATGCCAATGGTAGAAACCGATAATAAATAACATGGGTGTTCTTAGTAAATATTTTTAAACTTTGATACTTGTTTGAAAATGTCTATAAAAATACTGAAAGTATTTGGAACAAAGCTGAAGAGCTGAGGACTTTCAAGGGGTTGCATTTCAAGTGAACTTTGGATTCAGAAGCTATCTATTCCAAATCTCAGGTGGCGCTAGTGGTAAAGAACCCACTTGTCAAGGCAGGAGACGTAAGAGATGCAGGCTTGATCTCTGGGTCAGGAAGATCCCCTGGAGAAGGGCATAGCAATTCATTCCAGTATTCTTGCCTGGAGAATCTCATGGACAGAGGAGCCCGGCAGGTCTGTAGTCCATAGTGTCACACAGAGTCGGACACAACTGAAGCAACTTAGCACACAGAATGCATTGAACTGTAAAGAAAATGAAGATTTGTGATATTTGGCTGTTTGGCAGATTAACACTTACCTATGTTTAGGAAATTCTAAACCTCATGAGTATTACTGGAAGGCAAAGTCTGACTTCCACCAAAGAAGCCAAAATTGCTTCGCTTGTAGTTTGGTTAAAGACCTTTGCAATTTCTGAACATGAGTTCAAAGCTCAGTCCATGAGGCTCATTTAATCCCAAGCTTTGAATTGGAAGTTCCTGAATCAAAACCACAGTGTTGAACTCATTTTTAGCTACAACAGCCAGTTTCCAAGAAGTGTTGTGGTTATAGTGACAGGCATCCATATCCTATTCTGGTAGTGATTCTAGCAACAGAGGTTATTTCCTTATGACATTAATTTATCCCTATTTTGACAAGGTTCTGGCCAATTTTTACACCTGCTTTCTGGCTTTCCTGTCATTTCTGGAAAAAACTATTTAATATCTTTTACCCTTTAAGAATGTGTGTGTGTGTGCGCGCATACTTTATGCATGTATATGTATGGGTGTATGCATGTGTGTCTGTACATGCAGTTGCATATACATATATATATATATACGTATACATAGATATATATTTATATAAAAAGATAAATATTTCTATGCACATAGGGTATTGAGCTCTTGTGTGTATGTATGTGGCTTCCCAGGCAGTGCTAGTGGTAAAGAACCCTCCTGCCAATGCAGAAGATAAAAAAAGACGTAGGTTCATTCCCTGGATTGGGAAGATCCCCTGAGAAGGGCATGGCAACCCACTCTAGTATTCTTGCCTGGGGAATCCCATGGACAGAGGAGTCTGGCAGGCTACAGTATATGGGGTTGCAGAGTCAGAAACAACTGAAGTTACTTAGCGTGCATGCCCATGCATATAAGTATGCATAAACATGTAAATGTATTATATGTACACACACACACACACATATATATATTTCACACACACACATATATTTACATATGATATACACAGTAAAATATACCTACACTATATATGAAGTATTTGTGTGGTTATATGCACATATAACACACATATGCTTTCCATTACTTGAAACTAAGGCTCTTGAAAATAATATATTAACTTTATAGTTATGTGAATCAGTTATTTTATGGATATATTTCACATATCTTCTGTATAAGCTTCTTTTATCATGTCTTCAAAAATAGTCTGGTCTCCTCTATCCTAAAGATATCTAAGCCAGCTGGTTAGATGGTGGTTATTAGGTGGTCTGGTATTCCCCATCTCTTTCAGAATTTTCCACAGTTTATTACGATCCGCACAGTCAAAGACTTTGGCATAGTCAATAAAGCAGAAATAGATGTTTTCCAGGAATTCTCTTGCTTTTTCGATGATTGAGCAGATGTTGGCAATTTGATCTCTGGTTCCTCTGCCTTTTCTAAAAATAGCTTGAACATCTGGAAGTTCACAGTTCACATATTGTTGAAGCCTGGCTTGGAGAATTTTGAGCATTACTTTGCTGGCATGTGAGATGAGTGCAGTGCAATTGTGCGGTAGTTTGAGCATTCTTTGGCATTGCCTTTCTTTGGGATTGGAATGAAAACTGACCTTTTAGAGTCCTGTGGCCACTGCTGAGTTTTCCAAATTTGCTGACATATTGAGTGCAGCACTTTCACAGCATCATCTTTTAGGATTTGAAATAGCTCAACTGGAATTCCATCACCTCCACTAGCTCTGTTTGTAGTGATGCTTTCTAAGGCCCACTTGACTTCACATTCCAGGATGTCTGGCTCTATGTGAGTGATCACACCATCGTGATTTTCTGGGTCGTGAAGATCTTTTTTGTACAGTTCTTCTGTGTATTCTTGCCACCTCTTCTCAATATCTTCTGCTTCTGTTAGGTCCATACCATTTCTTTCCTTCATTGAGCCCATCTTTGCATGAAATGTTCACTTGTATCTCTAATTTTCTTAAAGAGATCTCTAGTCTTTCCCATTCTATTGTTTTCCTCTATTTCTTTGCACTGATCACTGAGGAAGACTTTCTTATCTCTCCTTGCTATTCTTTGGAACTCTGCATTCAAATGGGTATATCCTTCCTTTTTTCCTTTTGCTTTTCACTTCTCTTCTTTTCATAGCTATTTGTAAGGCCTCCTCAGACAGCCATTTTGCTTTTTTGCATTTCTTTTTCCTGGGGATGATCTTGCTCCTTGTCTCCTGTACTACGTCACAAACTTCCATCCATAGTTCATCAGGCACTCTGTCTATCAGATCTAGTCCTTTAAATCTATTTCTCACTTCCAGTGTATAATCGTTAGGGATTTGATTTAGATTATACCTGGATGGTCTAGTGGTTTTCTCTACTTCCTTCAATTTAAGTCTGAATTTGGCAGTAAGGAGTTCATGATCTGAGCCATAGTCAGTTCCCGGTCGTGTTTTTGCTGACTATATAGAGCTTCTCCATCTTTGGCTGCAAAGAATATAATCAGTCTGATTTCGGTGTTGACCATGTGGTGATGTCCATGTGTGGAGTCTTCTCTTGTGTCGTTGGAAGAGGGTGTTTGCTATGACCAGTGCATTCTCTTGGCAAAATTCTGTGAGCCTTTGCCCTGCTTCATTCTGTACTCCAAGGCCAAATTTGCCTGTTACTCCAGGTGTTTCTTGACTTCCTACTTTTGCATTCCAGTCCCCTTTAATGAAAAGGACATCTTTGTTGGGTGTTAGTGCTAGAAGGTCTTGTAGATCTTCATAGAACCGTTCAACTTCAGCTTCTTCAGCATTACTGTGCAGAGCATAGACTTGGATTACTGTGATATTGAATGGTTTGCCTTGGAAATGAACAGAGATCATTCTGTCGTTTTTGAGACTTCATCCAAGTACTGCATTTCAGACTCTTTTGTTGACCGTGATGGCTACTCCATTTCTTCTAAGGGATTCTTGCTCACAGTAGTAGATATAATGGTCATCTGAGCTAAATTCACCCATTCCAGTCCATTTTAGTTGACTGATTCCTAAAATGATGACGTTCACTCTTGCCATCTCCTGCTTGACCACTTCCAATTTGCCTTGATTCATGGACCTAACATTCCAGGTTCCTATGCAATATTGCTCTTTACAGCATCGGACCTTGCTTCTATCACCAGTCACATCCACAGTAAAGATTTACTGAGCATGGCCCCGCCCATCAGAACAAGACCCAGTATCCCCCTCAGTCAGTCTATCCCATCAGGAAGCTTTCAAAAGCCTCTTATTCTTCTCCATCAAAGGGCAGACAGACTGAAAACCACCATTACAGAAAACTAACCAATCTAATCACATGGACCACAGCCTTGTCTAACTCAATGAAACTATGAGCCATGCCGTGTAGGGCCACCCAAGATGAACAGGTCATGGTGGAGAGTTCTGACAAAATGTGGTCCACTGGAGAAGGGAATGGCAAACCACTTCAATATTCCTGCCTCGAGAACCCCATGAACAGCATGAAAAGGCAAGAAGACAGAACACTGAATGATGAACTCCCCAGGTTGGTAAGTGCCCAATATGCTACTGGAGATCAGTGGAGAAATAGCTCCAGAAAGACAAGTCACTGGAACTTCTCAATTGGCAAATTCCGTGGCTTAGTCTATATGTAAAAATTCATGACTCCTCTACCTCATTTAACACTTGTAATCACACTTTTCTTCTTAGAACATTTTTCTGTTTTGGTCACTACCCAGCATTCTTTGAATTTGCTCTGCCTCTGGCATGTAGACGTTCATAGGAAACCACTGAATCTCTTTGAGGAGATGGGTAACTGGTGAAAGTCCCATGTATTATATAATCTCTGGTGTTACACCCTGATGACAAACATTAAAGTGCAAAGGGACAAAAGCAAAGTAAAGACTGAAATGTATGCACTTTGTGTTTTCAAAGCAGCTGTTAATTTTCAAAATTGAAACTGATTACCCAGAATGATTTTTAAATTCTTTACAGAATTCCCTTATTTCCCTAGTAACAGCTGTTTCTGTCTTCTAGTGATTCAATTTCATGTGTCATGAATGTTGAAATGATATGCCAGGTAATGTAATCCATAGCACTTAGAATGATTGGGTGAATAAACGAATTTCAAATCTAGTGTATAGTTATTTGTTGAGTCCTTCTCGTGTTAAAATAACAACAGTAAAACCTAAATCTGTAGAAAGATGGGTTAGACTACCTTGCAAATCTAATTCACTGTTTTGTTTTACATAATTCCGTAGATAAACTAGCACCATCTAGGTTCACTTCTAACCTATTAAACAAATAATGATGGTATTAAGAAATGTCCACCAATCCTAAAATTTAGAATCAGATATTTTATTCTTAAAGTGAAGTGAAGTTGCTCAGTCATGTCTGACTCTTTGTGACCCCATGGACTGTAGCCTACCAGGTTCCACCGTCCATGGCATTTTCCAGGAAAGAATACTGGAGTGGGTTGCCATTTCCTTCTCCAGGAGATCTTCCCGACCCAGAGATTGAACCCGGGTGTCCTGCATTGTAAGCAGTCGCTTTACAGTCTGAGCCACCAGGGAAGTCCTGTGAGTTAATTTCATATATTGTGTTCCACATATTTATATGGTCCACTAAAAAGCAGGGAAGAGAACTGAAGAAGAACTTAAGGGTGAAATTATGTCCTTCATTTTTGGTTTTACTCTTCAATGAGACTATAATTGTAGCTCTGGTGGAGAAAGCTGTTAACTATTTTTATGTGAAATTGAACAAAAACAAACATCTAAGATGGGTAATAGACTGATGGAAAGAGCTGACTCATTGGAAAAGACCCTGATGCTGGGAAAAATTGAGGGCAAGAGAAGGAGGTGACAGAGGATGAGATGATTGGATGGCATCACTGACTCAATAGGCATGAGTCTGAGCAAACTCAGGGATATAGTGATGGACAGAGAAGACTGGTGTGCTACAGTCCAGGGGGGTCTCAGTCAGACATGACTTAGTCTCTGAGCAATAACAACAACAAAGATGGGTACCATAGGATGGACTTTGTATTGCAAGAAGGTGCCACAGTCTGTTTGAGCTCGTTATGGTGATTGGCTGTGTATATGGTGTACTTTTCATTTGAGGAAGACATGAGACTTGACATATATACATGTTAGATGAACACTGCTTTATTTCTTCCCTTGGGAAATAGCGTACAAACACAGGCATACTTAAGTAGCTGTGAAATATGTTCTCTGATACTCAGGAAGCTTTCTTTCTTCCAGCACTTATTAAAAAGTTTTAACATCTTTATTTAATTACAGTGAACTGTTATTGGACTCTGAGTTTGTTAAGGCCAGGATCTGTATCTTCTTTCTTCTTGAACTTATTTTAGCTCTAATATTCTTTTATTGTAAGAGTTTGGCAACTGTTGTGATTGAATGAATGAATACATACACAAGGAATGAAGACAGGCATTGAGACCAGAAAAGTTCACAGGTTTAATTACAAAAAGAAACATATGCAGTCTTTAATTTCTCTGCAGAGTGTCATAGGCACTAACTCACTTAAATTTTCAGTGTAGATGTAATAGGAAAACGGAACAGAGTTGAGGAACCTAAACTTTTATAGCATGCTGATTTCATGAACTTTTATATTTTTGTGTACTTTTCATTTCTTTTAGATGACTGTTGAAATACCAGCTTTAGAGAATTACTTGGTGTTTCATGGACTGCATCCTTGGTAATATGGAAACTGAAGGTCTCTCTGGAATTGAAACTCATGCATTTCTTGAAACTGTGTTAATTGGCACCCCTGCAGTTTTAAAAATCTTGATGCAGTTTCCCAAGGGATCACTTCTTCCCCCGCACCCCCACCTCCATGGGAAAACAAAATGCATGAAGGGAAGATGTTGCTGTTAAACAAAAACTAGGAAATTCTTTGATAAGCCAAAAATACCAGCCTAAATTGTAGTATAAAATCCCTGGCTCAATGTAATGTTAGCAAGTGCAGTGTGGAATAGTGAAAAAAAGTATGAGACTTGAATTTAGATGAGCTTTAAAAACATTTCAGTTCTGTCATGATTCGGAAACATAATTTTTCTCATTTTAGAAAAATTTACATGCAGTGAAATTCTCAGATTTTTTTTTTTTTTTAATTCTCAGGTCTTAAGAGTAAAATAATGTGTGTTTTCATAAATGTCTGTTCCTACATAAGCATTTTGGCCATTTGTCTTACCAAGATGGTAAGATTTAGAACATCCCCATCAACACAAAAAGCATCTTTGTGTCTTCGGACCAATCCCTACCCTTAAAAGCAAAGCATATTTTGATTTTTATTGAAGTAGATTTGTTTTGCCTATTCTTTAAAGTTACATAGAGGTAATAATATACTATGCACTCTTTTGCATCTAGGCTATTTTGCTTCATGTAGTTTTTTTTTTCTCTTAGTATAGGTTTTTGAGATTCGTCTGTATTGTTGTGTGCTTTAGGAGTTTTTTTCCATTGCTGAGTCATATGCCATTTTACAAACAGTCCAAAATTTATCTAGTCATTCTGCAGTTGATGGACATTTATGTTGATTTTAGTTTTGGGTTATTGTGAGAAAAGCCATTCTATGTCTTCTTGTACAAGTCTTTTTGTGGACAGTGTTTTCATCCTTTTGGATAAATAATCAGAAGTGAAATTACTAGGCTATATGGTGGCATTATTTAAAGGGAAAAAAAAAAAAAACCTGCCAAACTATCATCCAAAGTAGTTGTCCCATTTTCTTGATTCCAACAAATAGTGAGTGAGAGTTCCAATTGTTTCATAGCTACTTCAACTTTAGATATTGCCAGTCTTTTAAATTTTAGCCTTTCTGATTGATGTGTATTTGTATCTTATTTTGGTTTTAATTTGCATTTCTCTGTTTGTAGACTTGTCAGATGTGAATATAGCCTATCAGCTGTGTTGTGCTCACTATTCACATGATTTACCTTTTCCCACTTCT
This sequence comes from Giraffa tippelskirchi, assembly GCF_054371585.1. Taxonomy (NCBI): domain Eukaryota; kingdom Metazoa; phylum Chordata; class Mammalia; order Artiodactyla; family Giraffidae; genus Giraffa; species Giraffa tippelskirchi. The sequence continues at coordinate 18,584,240 of NC_137283.1, read as the reverse complement.
TATTGTCCTTCTATTTAAAGTTCAGGTCTCATCCAGGGGTCTCCAACCTCCGGGATCTTTTGTCTGATTCTCTGAAGTGGAGCTGATGTGATGACAATAGAAACAAAGTGCACAATAAATGTAATATGCTCCAGTCATCCCCAAACCATCACCCCAACCCCAGTCCATGGAGAAACTAGACTCCACAAAACTAGTGCTTGTTGCCAAAGAGGTTGGGGACCCCTGTTAGACAGTATATAATTGTGACTGTGTTTTGTACTTAGTTCAGTTGAATGTTAAGTACAGTTACAGATGATATAATCATCAGTATTGTTGAATCTACCACTTTTGTCGTATTTTTATCCTATCTCTTTTTTAAATTGAACTTTTCTTCCTTTCACATCTGCTCTTGGATCAATTAAATATCTGATGGCTTGTCGGTATAAATATCATGGCTTTTGGCTGCAAATTTTTGTTGTTTTTTGGTGATTTTTTTATGACTAGCAAATGGAAAAGGTCAGTTTTCATTCCAGTCCCAAAGAAAGGCAGTGCGAAAGAATGTTCAAACTACTGCACAGTTGCACTCATCTCACATGCTAGCAAAGTAATGCTCCAAATTCTTTAAGCCAGGCTTCAGCAGTACATGAACTGTGAACTTCCAGGTGTTCAAGCTGGATTTAGAAAAGGCAGAGGAAGCAGAGATCAAATTGAAAACATCCATTGGATCATAGAAAAAGAAAGGGAGTTCCAGAAAAAGATCTCCTTCTTTATTGACTATGCCAAAGCCTCTGACTGTGTGGATCACAACAAACTGTTGAAAATTCTTAAAGAGATGGGAATACCAGAACACCTCACCTGCCTCCTGAGAAATCTGTATGCAGGTCAAGAGGCAGCAGTTAGAACTGGATATGGAACAACAGACTGGTTCCAAATTGGGAAAGGAGTACGTCAAGGATGTATATTGTCACCCTGCTTGTTTAACTTATAATCATAGTAGAATGCAAAATGCCAGGCTGGGTGAAACACAAGCTGAAATAAAGATTGCTGGGAGAAATGTGACACCACCCTTACGGCAGAAGGCGAAGAACTAAAGAGCCTTTTGAAAGTGAAAGAGGAGAGTGAAAAAATTGGCTGAAAGCTCAACATTCAGAAAACTAAGATCGTGGCATCTGGTCCCATCACTTCATGGGAAATAGATGGGCAAACAATGGCAACAGTGAGAGATTTTATTTTGGGGGTTCCAAAATCACTACAGATAGTGACTGCAACCATGAAATTAAAAGACGCTTGCTGCTTGGAAGAAAACTTATGACCAACCTAGACAGCATATTAAAAAGCAGAGACGTTACTTTGCCAACAAAGGTCTGCAAAGTCAAAGCTATGGTTTTTCCAGTAGTCATGTATGGATGTGAGAGTTGGCCTATAAAGAAAGCTGAGCACCGAAGAACTGATGCTTTTGAACTGTGGTGTTGGAGAAGACTTTTGAGAGTCCCTTGGACCGCAAGGAGATCAAACCAGTCAATCCTAAAGGAAATCAGTCCTAAATATTCATTGGAAGGACTGATGCTGAGGCTGAAATTGCAATAGTTTAGCCACCTGAATCGAAGAACTGACTCACTGGAAAAGACCCTGATGCTGGGAAAGATTGAAGGTAGGAGAAGGAGGGGCCGACAGAGGATGAAATGGATGGTATCACCAACCCATTGGACATGAGTTTGAGCAAGCTCCAGGAGATGGTGATGGACAGGGAGGCCTGGCATGCTGCAGTCCATGGGGTCACAAAGATTCAGACACGACTGAGCAACTGAACTGGCTGTCTACATCCTTAATTTATCAGTCCATTTAGAGATGGTATTGTATGACTTCATATAAAATAAAAAAGACTTGCAAAATTATACATTCACTTAACTTGCCCCTATCCTCTGTGAAATTTCTGCAAACTATTTCACATCCCCATATATAATATATCCCATAATACAATGTTAAAATTTTTTCATTAAACAGTTATCTTTTGCAGGAACTAAATAAAAATAGTCTTTCTTTACTCACATATTTACAATTTCTGTTTCTGTTCTTTCCTTGTTGCCTTCAGCTTGGAAAACATCTTGAATTTCTTTTATACAGATCTGCTGCCAACCAAATGTCTTAGCTTTTGTTTGTCTGATAATGTTTTATTTTGGTGGTTGTTGCTGTTGTTTGTGTTTGTTTTGCCTTCAAATGGATAATTTTTTTTTAATTTCTGAATATGGGATTTTAGTTAAATGTTCTTTTTTTAAGAGTTTAGCAAGTCTTATTCAGTATACTCTGGCTACCATTGTCTGAAGAGAAGGCAATGTTTCTTCAAAACTCAGTATTCATTCCTATATAATGTGCTGTTTTTCTCTGACTGCTTTTGATATTTTGTTTTTCTTTTTGGTTTGCAGCACTTTGACTGTGATGTACCTAAGTGTGATTTTCTATTTTTTTTATCCTGCTTGGAATTTGTTGAACTTCCTGAATCTATGGTTAAGGTGTTTTTCTTAACTATTTGGGAGATACATGGCTAGTGTTTCCTTAAATATGTTTTCTCTGCCTTTTTCTCACTCCTTTCTTTTTGAGACTCCAATTTCACATATGTCTGATTATCTGATGATTGTAGTTTGTCCTATAAGTCACCAAGTCCAGTTTAGGGGTCAGCAGGGATTTGAGTTTGCCAAAGTAAGATTTTTGTGGCCAGTGTTTTCGGTACACTTGGACATTGCACCTTTCTGGCCTGGATACTGCAGATATTTGGGTTCCAACATTGAGTTCTACTTGTCTGACTTCTTATCTTTTCTTAAATTCACATCCATAATCTGATTTCTTTCTTCTTTCCTTATGTTATAAAACTATATAGAATGGGAGGCAGTTTTAGCTTTAATGCATGAATGAAAAGGGGGGACCCTTTTCAGGAAACTTCCTTCCTCCTCATTTTCCAGACATTCTGACACCTGTAGATATTCCTCCCTATAAACTGGGCAGTGTACCCATGTGATAAACCATATAGACAGCTGACTTCAACCAGAGTAGTTCTTTTCATCCAGAAACTCCAGTTGCTACTTGGTGTTAGTCACTTTCCAGTATCAGTTCAGTTCAGTTCAGTTGCTCAGTCATGTCTGACTCTTTGTGACCCTGTGGACTGTAGCACGCCAGGCCTCCCTGTCCATCGCAAACTCCTGGAGTTTACTCAAACTCATGTCCATTGACTCGGTGATGCCATCCAACCATCTCATCCTCTGTCATCCCCTTCTCCTACCTTCAATCTTTCCCAGCATCAAGGTCTTTTCCAATGAGTCAGCTCTTCATATCAGGTGGCCAAAGTATTAGACTTACAGCTTCTAGCCAGGCCTTCCAATGAACATTCAGGACTGATTTCCTTTAGGATGGACTGGTTGGATCTCCTTGCAGTCCAAGGGACTCTCAAGAGTCTTCTCCAACACCACAGTTTGAAAGAATAAATTCTTCAGCGCTCAGCTTTCTTTATAGCCCAACTCCCATATCCATAACATGACTACTGGAAAAACTATAGCTTTGGCTAGGTGGACCCTTGATGGCAAAGTAATGTCTCTGCTTTTTAATATGCTATCTAGGTTGGCCATAACCTTCCTTCCAAGGAGTAGGCGTCTTTTAATTTCATGGCTGCAAGCACCATCTGCAGTGATTTTTGTGCCCCCCAAAATAAAATTTGTCACTGTTTCTGCTGTTTCTGCATCTATTTGCTATGAAGTGATGGGACCAGATGCCATGGTCTTAGTTTTCTGAATGTTGAGTTTTAAGCCAACTTTTTCACTCTCCTCTTTCACTTTCATCAAGAGGCTCTTCAGTTCTTCTTCACTTTCTGCCATAAGAGTGGTGTCATCTGCATATCTGAGGTTATTGATATTTCTCCCGGCAATCTTGATTCCAGCTTGTGCTTCATCCAGTCCAGCATTTCTCATGATGTACTCTACATATAAGTTACATAAGGACGGTGACAATATACAGCCTTGACGTACTCTTTTCCCTATTTGGAACCAGTCTGTTGTTTCATGTCCCGTTCTAACGGTTGCTTCCTAACCTGCATACAGATTTCTCAAGAGGCAGGTCAGGTGGTCTGGTATTCCAATCTCTAAGAATTTTCCAGATTTCATTGTGGTCCACACAGTCAAAGGCTTTGGCATAGTCAATAAAGCAGAAGTAAATGTTTTTCTGGAACTCTCTTGCTTTTTCGATGATCCAGTGGATGTTGGCAATTTGATCTCTTGTTCTTCTGCGTTTCTAAATCCAGCTTGAGCATCTGGAAATTCACGTACTGTTTTAAGTTTCCAGTGTAGTCAAGCATTTTGTCCTTAATGTTTTGACCACATGTGATAATTGTTACCTGTGAAGATTTTAGTCTGATACATGTGAGAAGTCTTCCACTACTGAAGTAGTATTTTTGAAAGTGAAAAATTTTAAGCCTCAGCTTTGTCATCTGACAAGTCGTTAACAACGCTTTAAGATTAAATTATGCAAATGCAAATTTTTTGCAATTAATGTTATTGTGCAGTTGTTTTTTTGAAGCCCTAACCTAGAGACTGAGCTTATCAATGTGCAGTGTCTCCCTCATGAACCTCAGTCTAATTTCAGTTTTTTGAGATCTCCTAGGGATTTTTCTTTTCAAGTCTTCGCTATTATTGTGGATGCTTCAGACATTGTATGCATATCTCTTTCCAGGAATGGATTTGTGGAAAAACAGTTACAATTGAACTAGCCTTATGAAGGTGCTAATAACTTAGTCCTTCTAGAAATTGGTTACTGATATGTGCCATGCAGTTAGCCTGTGAGCTCATTTCTTTATCTTAACATTGTTTATCTTCTTGTGGGGACAATGGGTAAACCAAGAGCACTATCCTGTAGTTGCTGCCTGACAACTCAAACTTCATACAGTATTGAATGTTAACAAGTAAAATAATTCCATAATCCCTTGTTTTTTTTTTTTTTTTTTTTTTTTAAAGCAAATCAAACTATGCTTTGAGAATGAAAAGATCTTTTGTCAGGGAAAAAAATACTATTGATAATAAATCAAAGTGGGATCATGAAAATAATGAAGGAAATTAAAAAAAAAAAAAAAGATTAGAGAGGCAGAGGTTTAAACAGAGGCAAACTCAGGATTTCCTGTAAGCATTCAGTGGCCTGGAGCTGATGCCTCAAGTCCATGATGACCAGGCCTAAAACAATGCATTCCTTTAGGGAACAGGGATAAAACAGGCCAGACTTTCTCTCTGAATTCAGCCTTCTATGCCATGCCTCCTCATTCAAACGTGTTTTTATGTTTCATTGCATATCTTTTACATACCATGCCTATGTGTTGCTCCTTAGCCTTTGATCTTTTTTTCTTTTTCCTTTTCTTCACTTCTGTGATGTAAATCTCATGAATACTTCCTGCAATCTAGAGCCCACCAAATTAAAATTGTTTGTGCCAGTGTTTTCAGTATTCCCAGTCGATGACCATTATGGTTTATTGCTACAGATGTTTCAAATTTCAACATTGGTTTCTTACCTTTCAGTAGCTTCATAAATTCTCCTGTAGTATGCTATGGATTGAATTGTGTCTCTAGAATTCATATGTTGAGATCCTAATACCTATTGTGTTAATATATGAAGATGGAGGCTTTGGAAGGTAATTAGGTTTAGATAAGGTCAAGAGGGTGAAGGCTTTATGGTAAGATAAGTGCCCTCATCAGAAGAGACACCAGAGAGCTTGCTGTTTCTCTCTGCTGTGTGAGGATACAGTCCGATTGTGTCTGTGCAAGGCAGGAAGAGAGCTCTCATCAGAACTTGAACACACTGGCACTCTGATCCCGGACTGGAAGCCTCTAGAACTGTGAGGAAATAAATTTCTGTTGTTTTAGCCACCCAGAGTGAGGTATTTTGTTTTGGCTGTTGGCACTGAGTAATACACTGCACTTTCATAATCAGTTTGCCTTTATTCCTGTTTATAAAATGTTACTGTATGAATCACCTTCCATTGACTACCACTGCAAAAACAATTCTCAAATCTTGGTGACTTCAAATCTCAAAGCTATACAATTTGTTTCTTGTGCATCCAATGAATATAAGTTGGATTCAAAGGCTGCTAGAAGGGAAGAGTAAACTAAGACTATTTCACCATCCTTTGAATTTTAAAAAGTTTAGTTGCCAGTTACCAGGAATTGGTGGTTTTTCCGATGATTGATTATGCCTACATTGCCTCCTTAAAAGAGAGGAGATTCTGACACATGCTACACTGTGGCTTGAATTTGAGAACATTATGCTAAGCAGAATAATCTAGACATAAAAAGAAAAAACTAATCTATGGTTCCAGTTAAATTAAGTGCCTAGAATAGTCAATTTCATGAAGATAGGGAGTAGAATGGTGGTTACCAGGGGTTAGAGGGAGCAAGGAATGAGGAGTTATTATTTAATAAGTATAGAATGTTTGTTTCAAGATCAAAAGAGTTCTCGAGATTGGTTGCACAACAGTGTGCAACTTAACATCACTGAAGTAACACTTAGAAAATTGTTAGGATGATAAATTTTGTTAGGAATATTTTAGCACAAATAAAAATTGCTTAAAAACATGTATTTCTATGATATTATGTTCTGGATACTAGTGTAAGTACCTAACATATTGTCATTTAATAGTTTGTGATTTCATAGTTTGTTCCATATGCATGAAGTTATTATCTTTCTCTTTCTTGCCAAGTAGGCATAAGGGATTATCAATAAGTACTTATATGTTTCATTTTCCATATTTCTGAGATATTCAGACTTTAAATCCTGACATAGTTTAATATTCTTCACAGTGATGTTGTAATAAAAATAAGAATCTTAACATGTATAGAAATTGAAGATTTTCCATAGTTTAGGATGGCCAGGTATGGCTTGTTGGCCTAGAACTAGTTGGCAAATTTGGTTATCTAGAGTGAATGAAAATCGCTGATGTCCTGCATCCGTAACCACCTGTCTATCCAGGGATCTAGCTGCAAAGTTGACCTGGTGTCAGTTTTGCCTCCTTTGAGGTCATCTTCCCGGCTCTGAAATCTCTCTCCCGTTTCAGAGCACCAGCGGTGGCACCATGGCCCCAGTCATATTAGTCATATTACAGCAAGCTTTCCAGGTCCCTTAGAACCGTTGGACCATTCTCCGTGTTTCTTATTGGTTTTCCTGGCCTCGTTCAATTGACTAAATTGACTAGACATCTGTAGTGTTAGGGACCAACAAGCTCTCTCTTAAATCTTTCAGAGATTTATGTTGTGGAAACTATTCTTTTCTTCACTTAGTAAAATAAACAAAAAAAAGTTTTTTGAGATCTTGGAAATGTTGATAAAATCTCATTCATTGATTTTGTCAGCTGTCACATCTATTGTACCTTCATTTCCTTTGTTTGCTTTAAATTGTTTCAAGTATTTGGTGAGATAAGTGGAATAATAAAGCTAGGGCAAACATTTAGAATGGAGTAGGGGGAATAACTTAAATGATTTTTTAGATATAATATTTAAGATTTTTTTAAATAGAGAATTTTGATTACTATTCAATGTTCATGATAATATGTTAAAAATCAATATTACAACTTTATTCTACTTAGCAATAATATTGGAATAACTTGAATTTGATTTCAGATGTCCCTTGTTTAGAATTAATAGTGGTCTTTATTGACATTTTCTCTTTAATTCAAATTACATAGTACAATTCTGCCTGGAAAATCATTAATTTCTCAAAAACCTTATTTGGAAAATGTACATAGTGTTATGTTCCCCATTCAACTAATTCCTACTTTTCTGTTCATTCATTCACTCAGTTAATATTCACCAAATGACATGCTTTTAAACTAAAATTAGTGACTTAAATCTAAAATAGAAATATCAGGTATTTTGTGGAAAATTTAAATCTTTGAAAAATTAAAAGAAATTGGAGAAGGTCAATATAAATTTCTTTAATATAGTAATTAAGATGTTTTTCTTCTTTTTGTTCTTTTTTGAAGCCATTCAGTTTCCTTACTAGCCACACTTTTGGTCCATTTATTTTTTCATCAAATGCCTGAGTTTTCAAACTGCTTGGACATTTCTATGTTAGGCAACTATCAAAAAAAAAATCCAAATGCAGATGATAATTTTCAGGAAAACAAAGCTCCAAATGAATGGGATGCCTATGCATTTCCAAGAATGGGCCAGTAATCAACAAATGAATAATGGCAACAGCTGAGTTGGAACACACACAGGATGATCCAGCTGAAGCAAAGGCTACAATTGGATTAATTTGGCACTAGGTCCATTTCAGTTCTGTTATTTGGACCACATTAGATTTCTGCTAGTGACCTAGTTCCACCTGCATTTGTCATTGCTACTTTTAGACACTTGACAAACTATTTGTGGAATGAAATTGGAATGGTAATCTGGACTAAAGGGAACACATATTGTGTTTTCTATTCACCCATTTACTGAATGCTACAAGGAGACAGAGTGTGTGTAACTCACAGGTAATAAGCAAGTCTCTAGCAGTATTGTGTGCCTGAGACAACACTCAGCAAATGTCTAGAGAAAATCACTCTGTTCACTGAACAAATGATTCGATGTTTAGTGCAAAGTCTGGGGGTTTGCTAGGAAGGTAATGGTGACCAAAACCAACTGTCGTTAAGGCATTGAGCTAGGAAGGAGTTACCTTTTTAAACTGATGTTAGGCGCAGGGGACCATGACATACAGAGTGATGGGCATGATAGCCTGACAGTGTTGATGAGACAAGACAGACTTAGATCATGTTGTGTTTATTTTCTTTCATTTAACTAAGAGTTACTGAGTGCCCTTTGGAATGGAGGTCCTCTATTAGGTACTGAGCAAATGGTATAGAGATAAAAAGACATTCCTTGTTCCTGTTCACTCTTGGATGATACAGTCTATTTTGTTCAGTAGTTAGATAGGTAACTGCTGCCTAGTAGAAGCTTAGTAAATGTTTGCTGAGTGAATATTCAGCAAATATTACAATATGCTAACTGTAATAGACTTTGTAGTAAAGTCTACACTGGTTTTCTCAAGTGGTCCTGTCCCACAAATCTATTATTTGAATGGATGTATTTTTAAGGAGGAGTTTCCTGAGGATAACAAAGATGTCAATTATCACATCAACTTAGATGTCAATGTACTGTGTGCTAAGTGAGATACCAAAGATATATAGTAGACATTTGCCACAATAGAGTTCAACCCTGGAAAAATATCCTGTGAAATAGCGCTAATCACCCGTGAATATTATGTAACAGATGCTGGGCTCAAAGTTCTAGTAGAGCCAGTAGCTTTGACATTTTATATTTTCAGAAGGTGTATTGATACAATAGTTGTCGGTGAAGTGTTTTTCATAATGCACTTAATTGCAGATAGGTTGGCAAGACGTGTTTACAAGAAGTTAACAGTTTTTGAAGAATTTCAGAAAGGAAACAGTGGTCATTTTTACCATGCTACCAGAAGGACAGGCAAGATAGTATCTAAAAGATAAAAAATAGGTTTGGGATTAAAATATACACACTGCTATATATAAAAGAGATAACCAACAAGGACCTGCTGTATAGCACAAGGAAATATACTTAATATCTTATAATAACCTATGTGGGCTTCCCTCATATCTCAGTTGGTAAAGAATCCTCCTGCAATGCAGGAGACTCTGGTTCAATTCCTGTGTCAGGAAGATCCCCTGGAGAAGGAATAGGCTACCCACTCTGCTGCTGCTAAGTCGCTTCAGTCATGTCTGACTCTGTATTCAATAACCTATCAATAACTCCAGTATACAATAACCTATATTGAAAGATAATATAAAAATGATATTTATATTTATTTATATGTGTCACCGAACCACTTTGTTGTATGCTTGAAACTAACACATTTTTAATCAACTCTATTTCAATAAAAAATTATTTAAAAAACCCCAAAACACTAGACTTAGCAAGCTAGGAGTTACTTGGCCTGTTACTATGCTGGTTTAAGTGGCAGGATATTGCCAAAGACTCGATTTCAAAGAACTGAAATAAAAACAGGACATGTTTTTGAATATTATAGGATGCTTGACAGTGAAAGTGAGGTAGGCAGAGAGAACAACAATTTGTGTGCAGGTAGAGAAGAGGTACATGTGAGCCTTTGGGGGAGAGTTATTTTCCTCTTGTTATTCACTGTTCCAAGCAATATGGTTGTTTGCTCGGGCAGTACCATTTTTAGTGGAAATGGTTTTGTACAATGATTGGAGCTGGTTTAACTTTATAAGTAGGTGCTGGTTGATACAGTGTTCAGCAAATCATTGAGTCTTCTACAATCAATATTTCAGAGTAAAAATTGATTGTCAGCAAGCATATAAGGGAACTGTGTTAGGCTCTCTGACTGCAAAAACGGAGTGATACAGCCTGGTGGCCTTAAGTGATGGGGGTTGTGAAGGAGTCTTAGAGCAAGTACCGCTAGGTTCTGTGGAAGCCTGGAACGTTGCTGATTTGTCACAGACTATAGACCTGCTCCTCAGATTCTGAGGAAAGGGTGATCTTGTCTTCCGTTAGAAACAGTGTTTGCTGTGACTTTTCTGCACCTCAGACTCAACTGTTCTTCTTTTCTGATTTTTCTTTCTTTCTTGTCCTCTCAAGATCTCTGCACCTCTATTACTGTGCTGTCTTGTCTCTACCTCCTGTGTTCATGGTGACAGCAGAGGAAAGACGGGTGCTGTCGTGCCCCACCCATTACAGACTCCCCCCTTGGATTTCTAATGCCCAGTAGACAGAGGATGCTGGGCTCTGACATCTGCCTTGGGCCAGCAGGTAGTTCCCTGGTCCAGTTCATTATGGCTGAAGTGATAGAAGCACATGCTACGCAAAGCAGACCACTTCAGTGGAATGAATATCCCAGGTTATTACTCTCGGAAGGAACTTGCAGTCATGTCAGGTACTTGGATTCAGTGTAGATAAATCTCCCCAAATTTCTACACCATGGTTTGACTCAACATACATAGTAGCAGAATTCATGAGTAAATTTTTCTCAAAGGTAGCACACTGTTGGAGACTTCATGCAGTATCTTTCCCCGAAAGTAATGTTAAGTCTTATTTTTTGAATTTAGAAAAGTATCTCAGGGACTGATAAGTGATGATGGTCTGAGTAGACAGACTCTCAAGTAAAAGTCTGTGACTGTGCCCTGAGGACAAGACGGGCTGATATAGAACGGAGAGGAGCCTACATTCTTAAATTCGTTTTCCCAAATGAGTTCAAGAAAGTGGTTACTTTGAAGTTTGATCATCAAGAAAAGCTAGGAAGAGAGAGAGAGATACTTACAGAAACCAGAAGCCAAAGATTATTCTCTGTTTTGTTGCTGTCGTTCAGTTGCTAAGTCATGTCTGTCTTGCCACCAGGCTCCTGTATTCATGACATTTTCCAGGCAAGAATACTGAAGTGGGTTGCCCTTTCCTTCTCCAGGGGATCTTTCTGACTCAGGGATCAAACCCACGTCTCCTGCATTTTCAGGTGGATTCTTCACCACTGAGACACCAAGGAAGCCATTCTCTGTTAAATTTGTGCACTTTATGTTGTGATATTATTGATATAAGGCTATTAATTTAACCAAATTCTGTGCCATCTCTGAATGTTTTGCTGCCTCCCTCCACTCTGCCAAACTACTGTCCACAATATGAATTTAAAGTCAGTCTCATAAGTTTTTAAGTCTAGCTGTTTTGTTGGTTGTATTTTGCTGAGACATGTGATTATCTGTAGGAAAAAGAATCACTGCCATAAGCCTACTGTTCAGGAATAGACAAGCAGTGGCCCACATATGATGCTCCTCAGGATATTCTCTACCATTCTCCTCTGCTGTTTCAGTTCAGCATGGAGGAGGTTAGACTCTTTTTCATCTCATCTGCTATATTCAGTTTTACATGCTAAAAATAAAGGCTTGCTATACAAATGAATCAATTCACTTGCCAGTAAAAGGAAACTTCCATCTGTGTATTTATTTAATCTTTTTGGAAATGGGTGCAGGTAATACTAATTTAGAGAAAGACAACACCATTGCATGCAATTATGACAATTTCCCCATTCTACCCACCATCATGAAGAGCATGTCCATGATCCCATTATAAATGCAATCTTCTCATCTAGAATGGATTTTTCTTTTTTTCATGTTTTTATCTCCTGCTTTTAAATTAAATCAGTTTAGCTTCCTTTAAATTAGATGAACAAAAATCAAACCCAAGCTGTTCTATCTACAAATGCATTTCTTTGCTCCTCTGACTGTAAATAGCAGTATTTAAAAAAAAATTCTATGGGACATGAGGGTTTTTCCACCCTGGAGACTAAATCTCATTATTTATTTTGAAACGCTGAAGCTGTAAAACTTCAATCCATTGATTGTGGAAAATCATTTAGTGGCCAAGTAATTTAATACTGTACCTAAATTTCCAACAGGTTTTGCTTATGGCAAAAACTTTTTAAAGACTTCAGTGAATAATGTTCAACCAATTCATACTATAAGCATATTGATTATACAGTATTCCGTATAGGAAACTCTAATGTAAAATATAGCACCAATTTGTAGAAATGAGTAAGAAACATGCCAAAAAATCTCACAAACTCATAGAATGGGCTAATTAAATTAACTTGCTTAGCCTTAGGTTAATTATTGCAATTTAATTCTTGCTAGAGACAGCCTCCCATTTCAGTGAATCTTCTGGTGTTCATTTCAGTTCATAAAGCATTAATAGATCACCTACTAAGTGCCAGATGCTAGACTGAGAGTGACAGGGTGAACAGGATGCATAGAAATATTTGTTGACTATTCTGGGGGTGGAACAGGGGAGGAGGTATAAATAAACAACAAGTGATGACAAGATCCACAGAAGTGTACACACTCTGAAAGTGAACATAGACGAGGCACATTCAGCACAGCATGGGTGGTGAAAGTCCTTGAAAGATTGTTCCAGAAGATAATGTCTGAGATAGTAGCTGAAGTACAAGCATTGAGCCTGAGAAGAAGGGATATGGGTAGGGGGTGGGGAGAGGAGTTGGGGTGAGGAAAAGAATCCTGTTTCAAGTCAGTGCGGCAGCTGGAGTGGAGCCACAGGATAAAAAAATGACCTGGTATAAGGGGAGCTTCATCTATTTGAGGTTAAACTGCAAGGCAAGGAGTGACATTGAGAAGGTTGCAGAGGTTGACCATGACCTGATAAAGGTTCTTGTCTTTCAAGCTCAGTGTTGCTCCTGCCCCGTGGATGGGTCCCCAAAGTAGCTTGTTAAGCAGGGCCTGGCATGCAATTGAATTGATTCCTTCAGAGTACATGGCAACTCAATAGCTTGAAAGTAGACAAGACTAGAGGCCAGACTGCTTTAAAGTTATTTTGTTACAGAGGTCCAGGGAGGAAACTATGAGGGCCTGATACTAGGGATAAAAGTCAAAGGACCAAGTCAAGATGCATTTATGAAATCAAATCAGCGAGACTTGGTAATTGATTCAAGACAGGGAGAAGAGAGAGAATGGAAGAAAGTATCAGTAACCCATTTCTAACAGGAGTGACTGAGAGGTGGTCATACCCCTCACTTTAGATTTGAATGAGCAAGAGGTTCAGTTTAAAGAATCACTATAGTTGTAACTAGATCTGTTTTAATTATTAAAAGGAAAAATAAATATATATTTGATTATTGTCATATTTTCCCTGTATTTTTCTTCAGAATATTTCAAGACCTTTTTATTTTTAGATTTTAATTAAATTATAATATGTATTCAGAAAAGTACATGTATCATAACTACAGAGTGGTTTTCACTGTGTGAAAAACTCATTGAGCTGAAAAATTAAGATTGGTACACAGCTCCATTTTTTTTTTTTTTTTCAAAGTGAGCACAGGTATGTAAATAGCACTTTGGATTAAGAAGCAGAACAGATTATCTGTCCTCCAGAAAGCCCCATTTCAGGGCTTTTTAAAGTTAAGCTTGACACTGACTTTCTGTAAAAAGCATGTTGTCAATTTGCCCAGTATTTTTGGCAACGGGCTAACATTGATGTGGTTGAAATTTAAGTTGGCAGGAGGGCAAAAGGCAGGGGATTTATGGAAGCTGTTAATACTATATGGGGCAAAGTGCAGATCTCAGAGGAAGCGAGGGTTATGCAGTTTGTACATGAATTATTAACGGGAGGTCATTTTTATGGAGAGGGATATGCTCCCTGTTAATAGTTTACCAGTTGAGATTTCATATTTTATCATTTTTAAAAATATATTTTTGATTTTTTAAAATCTCTGACAATGAAATGTGTCCTGCAGCTGCTTACTAAGTTCTAGCCATTGGCCTGGTAGGTAGCAACTGTCACTCAGCTGCCTGCCTTCCTGTGCTTGTACCCAGGCTGAGCTCTCACTGTCACCAGCTCATCTGAGTTGTGTGCGTGGCTGGTGCCACATATGTTGGTGCCATGTGCTGAGCAGTGCCACCAAAAGCAGGAGAAATGGTTCCACTTCTCACACAGAGGAAAGGAATGTCAAAGTCACCATTGACTGGTGTGACCGTTTCAGCAGGACTGCTGGTAACACGTGGAACAAGAGTCCCGACTTTGAGCAGAAGCTCCCTCTCTTGCAGTGGCCTCTGACTCACTAGGTTGTGTGCGTGCTTGTGCTCAGTCACTTTCTTATCCAAGTCTTTGTGCCCCTATGTATTGTGCCCACCAGGCTCCTCTGTTCATGGGATTTTCCAGGCAAGAATACTGGAGTGGGTAGCCATTCCCTTCTCTAGGGGATCTTCCTGACCCAGAGATCGAACCTGCATCTCCTCCGTTGGCAGGTGGATTCTTTTACTGCTGAACCACTGGGAACACCCTGCCCTGATTCACTAGAGAAAGAGACAAAACTGAATTTGGTCAGGTTGGAGAGTGCTAGCAGCAAGACGTAAAATGAGCTTAGATGAAAATTCTGTAGAATATAATAGAGCACAGACATTGAAGATTCCCAGGGGAAATGTGATAGGGAAGAGTTGGATCTTGCATGTGATGGAATGTTTTAAATTAATCTTTATTGAAGTATAGTTGATTTACAATGTTGTATTAGTTTCTGTTGTACAGCAAACTGAACCGGTTATACATACACATATATCCACTCCTCTTTAGATTCTTTTCCCATACAGGTCATTGCAGAGTACTGAGTTGAGTTCCCTGTGCTACACAGCAGGTTCTTACTAGTTACCTATTTTATAGATAGTAACGTGTATGTCAATTCCAATCTCCCAGTTGATCCCTATCCACCCTTTACCCCTTGGTAACTGTAAGTTTTTTACATCTGTGACCCTATTTTTTTTGTAAGTAAGTTCATTTGTACTTTTTTTTTTTTTTAGATTCCACATGTAAGTGATATCATATAATATTTGTCTTTCTCTGACTTCACTTAGTATCACGATCTATAGACTCATCTATGTCACTGCAAATGGCATTATTTCATTCTTTTTATGACTGAGTAATATTCCATTTTACATATGTAAATCTTTTTTATCCATTTAGAAGTACCTTAACCACTTCATTTTGTACACTTTAAGGCATACACTAAAAAAAGTATGTGATTAAAATATGTTTCAGTAAGTGTGAAATAAGACTGCATATAAATGCAAAACAATTCTAAGTGATAAGAACATGTGTCATATCCTGTTTGTAGCATTTTATATTATTGTCGTTCATGTGAAATTCTCTCAGTCATGCTCAACTCTTTGTGACCCTATGGACTGTCCATGGAATTCTCCAGGCCAGAATACTGGAGTGGGTAGCCTGTCCCTTCTTAGGGGGTCTTCCCAACTGAGGGATTGAACCCAGGTCTCCTGCATTGAGGGGGATTCTGTTCTTAGTGGTGTATTAAAGGACAATGGTGCATCTTAGAGTGGATGGAATTACATGTGAGGAGTTACAGTAAATCTCCCACCCATCCAACTCATAAGCCATCACCAGGATCCTGTGCAAGATATTAACAGTTGGCCATCCCATGATGATGGCTAAAGGGAAGGTGTGTGTGTGTGTGTGTGTGTGTGTGTGTGTGTGTGTGTGTGTGTGTGTACTCGATCATGTCTGACTCTGTGTGACCCCATGGACTGTAGCCTGCTAGGTTCCTCTGTCTGTGGAATTCTCCAGACAAGAATACTGAAGTGGTTTGCCATGTCCTCCTCCAGGGGATCTTCCCAGCTCAGGGATCAAACCCATGTCTCTTGAGTCTCCTGCATTGGCAGGTGGGTTCTTTACCACTGTGCCACCTGGGAAGCCCAAAGGGAAGATAGCAGTTGGCATTTGAGTACTTAGTATTCATTAGATATTCTGATAAGTGGTTTGGATGTATTAATTTTAATGATAGCATCTCTATAAGATATATTGTTATCCTCCATTTATAGATTAAGTACCTTCCCAAAGATATACTAGATCTTTGGGTTTGGTTTTCAGCCCATATCTGTCTTATTTCAAAAGCCTTGAATTTAGTAACTATGCATATCGTCTCTTAGACAAGTAGAGACCAGAATCTTTTCTAACCAGCTATGTCATAGAAAATATTGTAAGAATACAACTTAGTGGAAATAAAACTTCAAATTTGGGAAAAACGTTTAGGAGTTCAAGGATTTTTTTTTTTTCTGTAGTGTTTTAGTTACTGAAGTTCAGATGTGAACAGTAGCACATAACTGCTAAAGGTGAAAATCTTTGTCTCGCTGTTAAACTTTAAGATTTCAGTGAGCAACAAGGTCATCACATGAACACAGCTAGTTTTGAAGACGCCCAGTTCATTCACATACCTCACTTCAGAGTCTTTTTGCTGATAATAATAACAATAACTATGTCACAAAGTCTGTATTCTATTAAAACTTCTCTAATATGTGGCCAGAATTCTTAAGCTCTGAGTTTATATGTTCACATTTGATGGCTCCCTGATAAACTCAGGAACTTTGTTCTAAAACACAGAAGAATAAAATTTATATAATAAAGTTTATATAATTGTGTATAAATAAAACTGACAGATTTATTTTGTATAAATTAGTTCATATGAATAAAATAAAGGTGCACATCTAGAAAATGCAGTCTCCTTCTGCAAGAGAAAAGGTGATTTCTAATAAAGCCAGAAATAGTATCAACCAAGCTAATTAATCTGTCTTGGTGTAAACAAAGAGGGCTAATTGATAACCACGCCCTCCAAATTTACCTGGTTCTGTAGGAATCACCCCAGAACTTGTGTCCTTGGCATGCCTAAAAACTCTGCACTTTGGGGAAGCTGTGAGTATATCACTAATTAATCAGTTGTGAGTAGAAGGCTGAGAGTCTGGGGAAAAAGTCAGAATCAGGTGTGAACCAAGGTTCATCAGTTTTCAGTGCCTGTCTCAGGGTGATCTGACCATTCCTGGCCTCAGGCCCAGCTGGCGAGCATCACTGCCCCCGGCTCATGTTTCACCCTCTCCTAGTAACGGCATGCCCATCTCCCCGTGTCTCTCTGTAATCGGCTGTTCATGAGAAGGAGGATGGATGAGGTGGTGAAAGCCACCACTTGATGAGCACTGGCTGTGTGCCAAGTGCTGAGAGACAGCACGTAGCATGAATCTTGTTCTCTTACCTCCCACAAATGTGATCCCAAGTCACAGAGGGTCTGTGTTGTTGATCCAAAGTCACATCGCTAGGATGTGGCCCAGAACCTCTTGAACTTCTTTCAGATGACAAAGCATGTGTTAGATTTTAGGATTCATGGACTTGAGGAGGATTGGACAGTCTTGCTTCGTAGTCTACTTCAGCATCTTGCTCCACATCCCTGTGCAAATTGCTTAATTTTTCTACTCTATGATTTCCATATCCATGAAACTCACATTGACAGACTTGCTGAAGTTTCATAAAGAATGTTTATGACAGCGTGTGCCAAGTAACTGAGTCAGTGCCTGAAATATTCTAGTTGCTCAGTACATGTCAGCATCTCTCTCAAGTCCCTTTACTCCGGTATAGTTCTGAGCAGAAACTTACCATCTTCAAATTTTAGGCATTTTTGTGCCTTGTGCCAACTGTGAGCTGATAGATGGATGCTAAGGAATATTTCCTAGAGCCCTTCTCTCAGGTTAGGATCTATAAAAGGCCCGTGGATGATAAGCTTATATCTGCTTTCCAGCCTGTTTATGTTCATTTGCTTAGTCGTGTCCAACTCTTTGCAACCCCATGGATTGCAGCACGCCAGGCTTCCCTGTCCTTCACAATCTTCCAGGGTTTACTCAGACTCACGTCCATTGAATCATCGTTTTGCTGAAAGTTTTCACTTTTGTCTCAGGCTCAAAGGATTTGTTAACAAAATAAGCCACTCATTATATACAAATAAATAATACAAATATTTATCAGATAATTAAAGAAAAGAGAAATTGAACAGAGAATACATCACTAAATTGGGTTTTGACCAACATCCAGACTTAATCAGCACTGGGAAGTCCTATGTCACAGCATATCTAGAGTCCCAGTTGGGAAAGGGTCCCAGGCAGCATGTCTGTTCCATGGGTGAGACTTCTAGGATTGCAGTACAGGGTTCCCACCTATAATCCCAGGACAGACACAAACTGATACAATCATCAGTCTGTGACCAAATTGCAAGCCTGGTTTCCTGTTAATGCTTTGTTTTGTCTTGTAAAACTTCAGTTCAGTCATTCAGTTGTGTCTGACTCTATGCAGCACACCAGGCTTCCCTGTCCACCATCAACTCCCAGAGCTTGTTCAAACTCATGTCCATCAAGTCTGTGATGCCATCTAACCATCTCATTCTCTCTCATCCCCTTCTCCTCCTGCCTTCAGTCTTTCCTAGCATCAGGGTCTTTTGATATGAGTCATTTCTTCATATCAGGTGGCAAAGTACTGGAGCTTCAGCTTTAGCATTAGTCCTTCCAGTGAATATTCAGGATTGATTTCCTTTAGAATTCACTGATTTGATCTCCTTGCACTCCAAGGGACTCTCAGAGTCTTCTCCAACACCACAGTTTGAAAGCATCAATTTTTCGGCACTCAGCCTTCATTATGATCCAACTCTCACATCCATACATGATTACTGAAAAAACAATACCTTTGACTAATAGGGACCTTTGTCGGCAAAGTAATGTCTCTGATTTTTAATATGCTGTCTAGGTTGGTCATAGCTTTTCTTCCAAGGAACAAGCGTCTTCTAACTTCATGGCTGCAGTCAATATCTGCAGTGATTTTAGAGCCCAAGAAAATAAAGTCTCTCACTGTTTCCATTGTTTCCCCATCTGTTTGCCATGAAGTGATGGGACAGGATGTCATGATCTTAGTTTTCTGAAAGTTGAGTTTTAAGCCAACTTTTTCACTCTCCTCTTTCACTTTCATCAAGAGGCTCTTTAGTTCTTAGTGTTCTGCCATAAGGGTTGTAAAACTTGGAATGTTGCTAAGCCTGGGGCTGGGTTGCCCAGGCCCCCTCCAGGGGGAATCACTCGATTCCTGCCCCATCATATCTGTGGTGCTGCAAGTCTCGCACTCAGAGCAGACAGTCGCTCACAGTCACTCCCTGTCAGGGCAGTGTCCAGGCAGGTTAGAAGCAAGGTCAGCGGCCTGCTCTGCTTTGTCTCTGAAGCCTAGACAAGAATGTTTATTTAATTTCCCTAACAATCAGTGATTCCATCCAACCATTTCATCCTCTGTAGTTGACTTCTCCTCCTGCTTTTAGTCTTTGCCAGCATCAGAGTCTTTTCTCATGAGTTGGCTCTTTGCATCAGGTGGTCAAATATTGGAACTTCAGCTTCAGTGTCAGTCCTTCCAATGAATATTCAGAGTTAATTTCCTTTTAGGATTGACTGGTTTGATCTCATTAATATCCAAGGAACTCGAAAGAGTCTTTTTCAGCACCACAGTTCAAAAACATCAATTCTTAGAAGGGCTAATCTATTACAAATGTTGGTCTTTCCTGGAGACTCTTATGGAATGTTGCTCAGGACAGGTCACTGTAACAGTGTCATTTAGATCACCTAGTGAAATGATGTCTGGGCTCTGACTACTCAAGAGAGTGCCCAGAATGGAATGCAATGCATCTACCCTATTCTAGAAGTGTTCCTGATAATTCTAAACAAATGGAAAGGTTGGTAAGAGAAAACTTGTATCAGTAATATATATTTCCAGGATTGAAATGAGTCTTTCAACCTCCTAGAAACATCTAACTCTTGTAAATTAATAACCTGGCATGACTTCCTTCGAGCACAAAAGGACCAAGAAATTATGTTGTTTATACATTGTCTTTTAAGTGTCTGATCACGGCCACTCCAGAGGGCTATTATGCAGGGTTCCTGGCAATACAGCTGCAACTGTGGAAGTAAGGATTCTAAGGTCTTAAGAGTTGTGAGGATTCTTTCCCAGACTTCTTATCAGTATATGCCCCAGGTGCATGCTTCTTGTGTTTGATGCACATACTTGGACAGTCTGAACAGAGTGGTGGCAAAAAGAATTCCTCCCATTTAGAATGGATAGCTTACTTGAGGGGCAGTCAGTTTTACCTTAAGCTTAAAATCTCAAATTGTAGTGATAACTGAGATGCAACTAGCATTGATCTAAGGCTTTATTGTTTGTTAGGCACCATTAGATACTCGAGTTATATTTACTTCCTTGAATATATACAGCCTGTCATCATGGCCCTTATGCAGATGAGGAAACTGGGGTGCAGAAACCACAGCTAATAAGTAGAAAACCACAAATTTACAGAGTGATCTGACTCTGAAACTTAGCCCTGCCCTTCACCATCTCTCACTGTCTATCTCTATTCATATCTTTAAGAGTGAACTGCCCTGTATTTGCAAATACGTGACATTTCAAATCCTAAAAGATGATGCTGTGAAAGTGCTGCACTCAGTATGCCAGCAAATTTGGAAAACTCAGCAGTGGTCACAGGACTGGAAGAGATCAGTTTTCATTCCAATCCCAAAGAAGAGCAATGCCAAAGAATGCTCAAACTACCGCACAATTGCACTCCTCTCACATACTAGTAAAGTAATGCTCAAAGTTCTCCAAGCCTGGCTTCAACAGTATGTGAACCATGAACTTCCAGATGTTCAAGCTGGATTTAGAAAAGGCAGAGGAACCAGAGATCAAATTGCCAACATCTGTTGGATCATCAAAAAAGCAAGAAAGTTCCAGAAAAACATCTACTTCTGCTTTATTGGCTATGCCAAAGCCTCTGACTGTGTGGATCACAACAAATTGTGGAAAATTCTACAAGAGATGGGAATAGCAGACCACCTTACCTGCTTCCTGAGAAATCTGTATGCAGGTCAAGAAGCAATAGTTAGAAATAGACATGGAACAACAGACTGGCTCCAAATAGGGAAAGAAGTACATAAAGGCTGCATGTTGTCACGCTGCTTATTTAACTTATATGCAGAATACATCATGTGAAATGCTGGACTGGATGAAGCACAAGCTGGAATCAAGACTGCTGGGAGAAATATCAATACCTTAGCTAAGCAAATGACACCACCATGATGGCTGAAAGTGAAGAAGAACTAAAGATGAAAATGAAAATGAAAGAGGAGAGTGAAAACGTTGGCTTAAAACTCCACATTCAGGAAACTAAGATCATGGCATCGGGTTCCATTACTTCATTGCAAATAGATGGGGAAACAGTGGAAACAGTGAGTGACTTTCTTTTCTTGGGCTCTAAAATCACTGCAGATGGTGACTGCAGCCATGAAATTAGAAGACGCTTGTTCCTTGGAAGAAAAGCTATGACCAACCTAGACAGCCTATTAAAAAGCAGAGACATTACTTTCCTGACAAAGGTCTGTCTAGTCAAACTCATGATTTTTCCAGTAGTCATGTATGGATATGAGAGTTGGACTATAAAGAAAGCTGAGCGCCAAAGGATTGATGCTTTTAAACTGTGGTAATGGAGAAGACTCTTGAGAGTCCCTTGGAATGCAAGGAGATCCAACCAGTCCATCCTAAAGGAAATCAGTCCTGAATATCATTGGAAGGACTTTGATGCTGAAGCTGAAACTCCAGTACTTTGGCCACCTGAAGTGAAGAACTGACTCATTGGAAAAGACCCTGATACTAGGAAAGATTGAAGGAAGGAGGAGAAGCGGATAACAGAGGATGAGACTAAACTGAACTCATATGATTACTTTGCCCTTACAAGAAGGCAGTAGGTTCTGGATAAAATAGAAAAGCAATGACTTGAAGTGGTACCAAGAAAAAATAATTCTACACCACAGTTAGTATACAGATGTTGGTCTTTTGGAGGAAAATCTAAACCTTCTTTCTTCAGATGATCCTCTAGTTTGCTGCTGCTTTTTCAATAATGCCCATGTTGGTAAAGAATTGCCAATGCCAATGCGGGAGACTTGGGTTCTATCTTTGGGTTGGGAAGATCCCCTGGAGAAGGGAATAGCTACCCACTCCAGTATGTGGCCTGGAGAATTCATTCCATGGACGGCATAGTCCATAGTCCACAGGGTTGCAAAGAGCCACAGACGACTGAGCAACTTTCACTTGATAACTCACTAATTTTCATTTTCATTTTCATTTTGCTATAAAACAATTTCATCAATACGACACAGTACTTATAATTTGGATGCCTTTTGAAAAAGCAATTGGAAAGTAAATGGGCCCTTCCTAACTATTCAATATTTCAATGACTTGTGATTGTGGAAATGGATTATTTGCCGTACCCAGAAATTGTTGTTGTTTAGTTGCTGAGTCATGTCTGAGTGTTTGTGACCCCATGAACTGTAGTCCACCAGAATTCTCTGTCCATAGGGATTTCCCAGGCAAGAATACTGAAGTGAGTTGCTATTTCCGTCTCCAGGGGATCTTCCTTACCCGGGAATTGAACCCACATCTCCTGCATTCGCAGGTGGATACTTTACCACTGAGCCACCAGGGAAGTCCTCAATATTTTATCAGTTAATATATTAAGTTTGGGGCTTGAACCCAAGTTGGATAATAAAGCTTTGGCTTGAGCAATGTGATTTTGTGTGTTAAGGTGATACTATAAGAAGGAATTAGTAGGAGATGGGATAGCAGTGGAGATGACAACACCTTTCAGCACAGGCAACCTGATCACCTTTGGGGATACAGAGAGAAATCAGTCCCTGTCTTGAAGGAGCTTTCAGTCTGCTTGAGGAGGTTGAGGAGCAGCACCAGGAGAGCACCGCAGGGAAAAGGATCACAGTGTTCACCTCGGCGCTGTGTTGTTTCCCCTGGGATCTCCATCGTTCATGGCATTCAGGGTGGAAAAAACAAGTCCAGATCAAAATGCCTGATCTTTTTATCTTCTCCTCCTTTCGGAACAGTGTCTGAAAAGAGGAAATAACAATGCAGTTCTTGCTCCAAAAGGCCTTTGGTTTCAGTAAGATTCTGAACCTAGCGTGTCACCTTCTGTTCTGTTCTTTGGAAGCACACAGGGACCTCTTGTATTCGCGGTGCTGTGTGGACAGCCTTTCCTTTGTAGAACTTGCTCTCAGTGGAAGGTGGCATCTGAGTCCTTCATCAGGGTGCCTTAAGTCGTATCCTGAAGCCGTATCCTCCTGGGTGTCAGAAGACTTGCAGTTGAGTGCATGCCCCTCCGCTGCCCTTATTTTCCCCACTCAGTTCCTCAGTCACTCCATAGTTCAAGGAAGAAAGAATGTGAGTTCATTTAAGAAAATCTAGTTTAAAATCCCCAAGGCCACCCTTACCACCGTGTGACGTTGGGCAAATCCTCGGTCACTGTAGGCCTCAGTGATGTCAGTATAAACCGGGACATCAGTGACCACTCACATGTTTGCACTCAAGAGTGAGTGAGGTTTCTCCTAAAACTTGGCTCATAGGAATCACCCAGGATTAAGTTCTTTCCTCCTTCTTCTTTTACTTACTAAAGCTAAAACCCTGTTTCTTGCCATCGACATACCTGTAGGGCCATTTTGATTTATCTTCTGGTAGATTGCAGAAGGCCCAGGGCCTTGTATGTATAGGAAAGAAACTTAATAATCGCACATTATGAAAAATAGAAATTTCCATCAAAGGAAAAATATTTTCCAAATATAGAATTTTCTGTAAAAGCTAGGAACTTTTATCAGTATAGTAAACCTTTTTGAGATAAGGAATATGATTTAATCTAGTCTTTCCTTTTGCTGTGTCATATTAAAAAATTGTAGGAAACACTTGTTTTCTTTTGATTTATTATCAAATGGCATTATATGTGGTTGATTTGGGTGCTGAACCAGCTCATTCCTTCCAAATCCTATAAAAAAGAAAAAAAGTAACAAGAGGATGAAGAAAAAAATGGATTCCTCCTTTCTAATGATGAGATAAAAATGCCATCTTTCTGTGTGGTTTTTGTGACACTATACCTGCAGATGATGAGCTAGCACCTTTGGAAAGTTGCTAAAGATACTCTTTGGCTTTTTAGATCCTAAAGCACTGAGAACCAGAAAGCTTTTTCTTTCTTTCTTTCTTTTTTTTAAATCATAAGAACATCAACATGCTCACCTTCCCAAATCTTTGTACATCTGCATTGCATACTACATGGGAGATTACACTTACATCTTAGAAGTGTAAAATTTATAATCATATCTTGGCTTGCCTTTAAGCAATAACTAATCTCTCTCTTCTCTTTTAAATCATTGGGAGTTTTCCAGTTTCTTGGCTTTAAGACCTAGCAACATTTTTCCTACAGAGTTTTGTTAAAAAAAAAAAAAAGAGTTGAATTTCCCAACCATTCCCTGTTGTTTATCCCCTTACTAGAAATTGTATGTGTGTGTGTGCTGTTGCATGTTTATGACCAGTTATATCATCCTAGTGTCCCAGTGCCATATAGACTTCTGCATAATGTGCTCCCGCATTTTCTTTAAAATTCCCCATTATCATTTTCCCATAGGATACATTCACATTTTTAGGGATAGATTTGGCCCATCATTTCTTTTTGCCTCCCTAGAACTTTTCAAAACTGGACCCCTGAAAAACATTGTATGATGATTTTACTGACCCTCTTCTATGAACTTGTCCACCTGCTTGGTAAGAAGAAGCTGTTCTTGCAGAACTTTGTGCCTTCCTGAGATGTCACGGACACCATTAGGCTTGCAGTGCATGCACCTTAGAAATCTGGGAAGGTGCTTGGACAGAAGAGAAACAGTTGCCTCTCAAATTTACTTTGCTGTTTTAACCATTATTAGATATTTGGGATACACAGTGAATACTCTAGGTGGATCATTTGAAACACGCTTTAACATCTATAATCTGGGAATGGATATTTCCATGTGGTCACTCACATTACACCAAATCCTGGGTATTAAATGATTAGTCTAATTGTTCCTGTCAGCTTTTGCACTGTTCTACTTTGAATCAGGAAAAGTTTCATTATTTTGTAGGTGAATTCAGGTTAGATTTATTCCAAGTAGAGCAAAATTGAGTCCCTATACTAGAAGATGACTTGAGCTCCCCTTTCACTATGATGGGAGCTCTGATTTACATAGCTGATTTCCTCCGATTGTAAAATGTGTTTACATGACATTTGTTTTGTTTTGATTTAATATGGTTTTTCCTTGTAAGAGTTCTAGAGAGGACAGTCTCTCATTAAGGTAGCAAATGATAACTTTTTTTTTCCTCCACAGTCTTTCTTGCAAATAAATCCCAAGAGACTGAGAAATAATATAAGCAAGCACAAAAAGTCTCCAGTAATATTTAATGGTACTGAAGACGTTGGAGATTTTTGTCTCTGGTGGACAGAGCTAAGAAGAAAGGGGTAACCAAACCAAAAAGGCTGGAAAATCCTGTTATACACATTATACCATGATATTCATATACCAGAAAGCCTATCACGAGGAAAAACAAGAAAACTCTGGGTCAGGTGTGGAAAAATTGAAAAATTTGTATGGGAGACTAGAGTTCTGCATATCTAAGATCTCAGCCTCCCAAATTCACACACTTGAATGGTAGGTAGGTGTCAAAGTTTACCTTAGTATAGCTAACATGCTTAAGTAGTGAAAAGCTGGGAAGACTTTCAATGCTCATGCTCTGTCACCATTATCATCAATATTAATTTAGTGTTTCTCAAAGGATTACACAGCATACTGCTCTTGCTATAGAGGTGCCTAATACCCTTAGGTACTAAACATTTTCTATCAGACAGTTATAGTTTTGTGGGAACATGATAAGATTGTGTAGCAGTTGACTTTAGTAGATAATTTTATAAGATTATGCCTTGATTCTACTGCATGTATTTAGATGTATTGCAAGTACTGTAAATGTAATAGGCATATATATGTATATTTATAGTACTTAATATATATATATATATATATGTTGTCCCATACAGCTATATCAACAAATATATATATATATATTTCACATTAAATATGCCAAAATTTTCAACCACATGTGTGGATCAAAGACTTTTTGCCATTTCTAATACCAACCAAAACCTCAAATCCATTAGCTTCTCGGATGAAAAGTATTCATTTGACCAATAACCTTAAAACCCATATAATATTCTACATGCCTGGAGCCAGTTTTATACTTAGACCTCAATAAGGTTACCTTTATAACTTCCTAGAAAAATAACTTTTCTTAGGACAGTTGGGATGATAAAACTCAAGCAGCACAGAATCTTAAATTGTCACTGAGCTCCATCAAAGCTTATTTGCCCTCCATCTTGCCCTCATTAACATCCTGTACTTTACTAGATCTCAGCACTCGTCATGTTCCATTATTGTGACTTTTTCTTCCCCTTCTCTCTCCAGATCCACATATTAATCTCCTTAGCTGTTACATGCTCCCAGTACTAGCAGGGTTCCTGACTCATACAGAGCTCAATCAGTATTTACTGAGTGAACCCTAGGTGAAAATAGCATCGTAAGGTCCTTCCACTACTACCAGTGATATTCTTTTGGACTTGGCCGCAAAACTCAAGATATCTTATGACAGATTTCATTAAAAGGGGGTGACTAAATGGCCATTAGTCCCAGCTGCCACGTATAGAAAGCCAGACCATTTGAATTTTGCTCTAGTTTTAGTTTGCTTGTGTGGTTTTTGTCATTTCCCATCTACCCATTCATCCATTTTAAAGAATGATGTTTATGTTACTTTGCCTATTACAGGGTAGATTTGTTGATGAATGTGTGAATGCCTTCTTGAAGTTTTTATGATGCACTCTTTCTTAAATCTTCTCCCCATTCTGGTGTATTTAAGTATCATCTTAGTTCAGGCTGCTGTAACAGAAGACCATAGACGAGGTGTGTGTCTGTTGCTCAGTTGTGTCTGACTCTTTGCGACCCCATGGACTGTAGACAGCCAGGCTCCTCTGTCCATGGGGCTTTCTAGGCAAGAACGCTGGAGCAGGTTGCCATTTCCTTCTCCAGACCATAAACTAGGTGACCTACAAAAAACAAATTAATTTCTCATGGTTTTGGAGGCTAAGTTCAAGATCGAGGTGCTGGCAGGTTTGGTGTGTGGGGAGGGCTTGCTTCCTGGCTCACAGATGGCCATCTTCTTGGGGTGTCCCACATGGCTGATGGGACAAGGGGTCTCCCTGGGTCTCTCTCTTAAATTACTGATCCCACTCATGAGGGCTCTTATCTCATGACCTAGTTACTCTCAAAGGCCCAAACTCCTCAAACTCTGATGGTTAGGATTTCAACATACGGGGAGAGGGGAATAAAAAAATTCAGTCTGTTGAAAATATTCAGGTGTGGATTCTCTTTCCCAGATACCCTTACAACCAGGCTCTGATTTGAGCCCCCACTTCCTCCTGCTTCTGATTCTTTTCTATCTCCCACTCAGTCGCAGTGAAAGGATCCTCACAGAGCAACTGAACATACACTGAACATCTGTATCATATAAGGGCACATGAAACTACTAGAATGTAAGACCAATGAGGGAGCAGAGATGGAATTTATGGTTAATGCTGAAAACGATAGCAACACGTGGTGGCCAAACCCAAGCTTGGGCAGAAATGTAGCATGGATAGCTGTGGGTGTCCCTGCTTGGAAGGTGAGGTTTAGCAGTCCATCTGCAGACATTTTGGTAGGCAGTACAATCTTATATTTACTACATTTTCCCAAAATACAAAGTTCTTTATCCTAAAGACTGCATTGCCTGCATTGCAGGCAGATTCTTTACTGTCTCACACCAAGGAAACCCGTCTAAAGAAGTAATAAACCATAAAGAACAAAATGTGTTCATTGTACAAAGTAATTATTTAAAATTCACTGAATACTGTGTATAATAAACTGGTAAGCTGTCAAAACAGATTAGAAACCCTTACTCCAAAGGACAAAATGACTAAGACACATATTAACAATTAATCAAAATATTGTTATCTGTGATTAGTATGATTAGCTCTTTAAACTGTGCAAAATAATTTGGTAAAACTGCATATTTAACCAAGATGAATTTTGCAGAAACTGGTGGTAAAAATACTTTGAAAACTGTGGCTGACTTACCTATACAGTAATTATCTAACTTTTATTCTACTTTTAAAATACTTACGAGCAAAAGATAGTTCAGTGCTAACATTTTAAATTATTGAAGCTTATAGTAAGAGAACGTTTTCTGCATCTAGCACATGTTATTTAGCAAACATCTGTCAGGATAGATTCCTGCCACTAGATACAAATTACTTTTCAAAAATAATAGTTAGCTTTTAAGTCTCAGGTAAATCAAAGAGTGAAAGCAACTAATAAGCTCTTAGCAAGGATGTTATTGTGAGGAGGGGCATTTGTTTAACCTTGAATGTCAGCAGTAGGAACAACCCAGTAGCTATAAAAAAGCAGCCCTGGGAATTTCTGAAAGGGTTCCATTTCCCCTGTTGAGAAACATATGGAAATTATGCACCCTTACTCAAAGTGAAATTGGTAAATTGGAATCACTGTAATAAGAAACAGCTCATCTTTGAATGTGTCAGTTGTGAATACACGATGAGGATGACTAATGACTTGGGGAAAAATGGAGTTGGGGAAATTGACATGTTTAAACAGTGGCAATCAGGCACCATACCTGATTGTCCATTATGCACCCTTGTTAAGTGAGTGGGATGCCTCGTTGTTCTGAAATACACTATCTCAGGGGATTATCCTTGTGACTCCCTCACTGGCCACTCTAGTGGAGGCTCCTTAATGATTCAGTCATCACCCTTGGATCTCAGTGTTTCCTGGGCTTGTCTTTGTCTTTAAAAGAACAATGTCAATGCCTCTGCCTCATAAGGGAAAAAAAAAATCTTGGCCACTTAGGTCTTGTCTGCTGGGACTTTGATCCAGCCATCAATTCCTGTAGATCAGTTCCCTGTCCTGCCCTACTATCTGTGAGTTTGGGTGCCTCCGTTTCACTATACTTCTGTTTTCAGTATATTCCTGCTTGGACCCATTCCTATGCTTTAATGTCCCACCCTTGTCTTGACCTATTGTCTGTTCTAATCTTAGCACTTTTGAGTGTATTTCTCCCCTTTCTCCTCACCTCTAATCTGCTACTGCTTACCCTGTAGTATAATACATAATCACCTGTGATGAAGCTGGCAAGAATATAGTTAATTTTTATGGCGTTTTAACAGTATAGTTGAAATAAAAGGTATTATTAAATCAGAATTTACACCTCTGACCTGTAAGTGTATACCTTGATTTTGACAACATTGTGATTGAAGAAGCCCCCAGACTTCAGGAAAGTTACAAGTGAAGTATAGAATGCTTAGTTTTGAAGAAATGTGGTAATGAAGCCCCTTTTATTAATATTTTTAAAGGAGAGCTCTAGAGAATCCAGAAATGAGGAAAAATTAAGACTTGAAAGGGGAGGTATATTAGAGACAAGATCTGGAACCTGGCTAGCCCAGAATAATTTTGATTAAATTATCTAATAATAAAAAACTCATTTATTTTTCAGGATAAGTATTAATAGGAGCAAAATTTAGCTTGTTTTCGATTTCTTGGATTATACCAACTATGCTTTTGTTTAATAGCAGAGAGGAGGTTCAGACATTTGTTCATAGACTGACTTCAAACCAGGGCTGTTTCTCCTCAAAAGGAACAACTTTTAGAAAGAACACAGATCCAAGAAAGAGACTACTTAAAATAATAATTAAATATACCCGCGATACAGTCCCACAGGCTAACCTAGTGCTGCCTTTTGTATATGAGACATACTGTGCTGGCCTAAAATGAATATTATTTGTTTTCCTTACAATATTTCCTTAATTTTTGTCTCATCCCAATCCTCACACATGTACTTGACTCTCTGGGCTTTTCATAGAGCGTGCATAGAACAAAGATTGCCCATTGTGGGCAAAAATAATCTGAGATTTCAAAAAAAATCTCTTAGGCTAACGGATTTTTAAAGCTTGTATCCAAATGACTAAAGAAAAGAAAGCTATAATATCTCCTTAATCCATTCTGAGCTAAAACCTCATACTTGAGCTGAGCGGTAGTGTTCCCGCCACAAGCTACCTGTTTGTTTTGTTTTCTACCTTTTGAACAGTTCAGTTCAGTTCAGTCGCTCAGTCGTGTCCGACTCTTTGCGACCCCATGAATTGCAGCATGCGAAGCCTCCCTGTCCATCACCAACTCCCGGAGTCTACCCAAACCCATGTCCATCGAGTCGCTGATGCCATCCAACCATCTCATCCTCTGTCGTCCCCTTCTCCTCCCGCCCCCAATCCTACCCAGCATTAGGGTCTTTTCCAATGAGTCAACCCTTCGCATGAGGTGCCCAAAGTATTGGAGTTTCAGCTTCAACATCAGACCTTCCAATGAACACCCAGGATTGATCTCTTTTAGGATGGATTGATTGGATCTCCTTGCCGTCCAAGGGACTCTCAAGAGTCTTCTCCAACACCACAGTTCAAAAGCATCAATTCTTCGGCGCTCAGCTTTCTTCACCGTCCAACTCTCACATCCATACATGACCACTGGAAAAACCATAGCTTTGACTAGACGGACTTTTGTTGGCAAAATAATGTCTCTGCTTTTAAATATGCTATCTGGGTTGGCCATAACCTTCCTTCCAAGGAGTAAGCGTCTTTTCATTTCATGGCTGCGATCACCATCAGCAGTGATTTTGGAGCCCCCAAAAATAAAGTCTGACACTGTTTCCACTGTTTCCCCATCTATTTCCCATGAAGTGATGGGACCAGGTGCCATGATCTTAGTTTTCTGAACGTTGAGCTTTAAGCCAACTTTTTCACTCTCCTCTTTCACCTTCATCAAGAGGCTCTTTAGTTCTTCTTCACCTTCTGCCATAAGAGTGGTGTCATCTGCATATCTGAGGTTATTGATATTTCTCCCGGCAATCTTGATTCCAGCTTGTGTTTCTTCCAGCCCAGCGTTTCTCATGATGTACTCTGCATAGAAGTTAAATAAGCAGGGTGACAATATACAGCCTTGACATACTCCTTTTCCTATTTGGAGCCAGTCTGTTGTTCCATGTCCAGTTCTAACTTGCTTCCTGACCTGCATACAGGTTTCTCAAGAGACAGGTCAGATGGGCTGGTATTCCCATCTCTTTCAGAATTTTCCACAGTTTATTGTGATCCAGCGCGCTGACATGACAGCTCTGAGTTAGCCTTATAAGGGACACTTGCTGCAGTGGTTTTCACGTCACTCAGACTGGCAGTAAAAATACTAACAGTGGGGGAGTCCTCTCTTTGTTCACATTTTCCGTGGTTGTACTTTCTGTCATCTTTGTGACTGCTTCCTTCTCAGGGCAGTGAACCAGCTAACGACAGCATCCGCACTGTATCTATTTTGAAGGTGAGAGGCTTTCCTTGCTTGTATGGATAGACGTGGGGTTTATCCATGACAACTGACAACTGAATTGTCACCTTCCCTTCAGGTGGTTTCCTAATTATAATTTGTTCCGTGCAGTGTCAGGGAACCAAAGAAAAGAAAAACAGGCTCTCTTTGTTGCAAAGTGAACGCGATCAGGACAGCCTGGGAGCCAAGGAAAGTCAGACTGGAAATAGCTCCACGATGCTGGCTGGTTGTGAAGATCTGCTCTTTGGGAAGGTTACTCAGGTGGCTCAGATTGCCTCTCCCCTTACCTGAACTTGACTAATGCTGGGCTCAGTGATTTCTGTCTCAAAATAGGCTGGTGCTCTGGTAGTTTGTTAAGATTTGAAATTGCCTTTTTGAAAGTGCCATCTATTACTATAGCTTTGCACTCAAACTCCCACTTTTAAATAGTCAGTAGAGGTCAAATGTGCAACACTCAGAGAGCAGTAAATTCAAAATATCCCTGGATGTGTCCATTGCCAGGCTCTAGACAGCATAGGTTGTTTTTTGAATGGCTGTGAGAACCCACCAGTCACATAGGAAGTGTGACAGTTTGTCAGCTTTGATGGAGTCATGATTTGGTGGTTGAAAGAATGATCAGGCTTGTAAATGCCTGAGTATCTTGTTTTCCAATTTTTGTTTCATTTATAACTTTTCATTGTTTCCAGGACTATGTGAGGTTTGGAGGGGAAGTGAGTTAATTTCTGTTTACAGCATGGGTAACTTGAAAGGATCCTTAATTTACAAAATATTAAACCTCCCAAGATAAAAGGCATTGTCTTTTTAAGAAACTGTTTGAGTTACTCTCCTCCTCCTCTCTCTTTTTCTTGCTCTTTTATTTCTCTTTTTCTCAGTTTTTCTGTTTCTTTATCCATTATTAAGCTTTCCATTTTCCACTGTCTATCTCTCCCCTCTATGACTTTCCCTTAGTTTTTCTCATGGTCATAGAATTTATAGTTTGTTTGTTTAATGCATTTGGACACCTTGTCTCTGAGATATTGGAAGCAAGATGCACATAGGCCTCTTCTAACAGGTTGAGTAAACCTTAGTTATCTAAACCTGCTGCTTCAGAGGAGTCATGCAAAGGTAGGCAGTGGGCAGAAGCTGCAGACTGCTCCAGACTGACATGGTGCTTGTCTTTAAAGAGTTCATCACGTCACTGAAAAATGATGCCACTTGTGGAATTATCTGGAATTCTGGCATTCTCCTGGGAAGGTCGAAGAAGATATTTGGAGAGAGACTCTCCCTTTTGCATTTTGAGACATCTTTCATATATTTTTGTAGTGTCACAGCTCTCTCTCCCCTACGGAGAGATCACATCTCTTGGTGTCCCTAATGTCCACATGATGGCTCCAGTGAAGTGTTCAGTGACGAGAGCTGATCAGAGAAGGGATCAAACCAGTCCCTGTGGCTGGATTCACCCTCACTACAGAGAAAATGGATTAGAACATCCAGGTCAAACAACAGTGCTGTATCATCTCACAGTTAGAGCTAATGTTTCCACATTTTTGATATTGCCAACTGCTAAATTCAAGGTGGTTGCTTCCTATTTCACTTTAAAAAATTTTTATTTTATACTGAATATGTAGATTTACAATGTTGGGTTAGTTTCAGGTATACAGAAAACTCTATTCATATACATATATTCATTCATTATCAGATTATTTCCCCATGTGCATTATTACAGAATATTGAGCAGAGTTCCCTGTGCTTTACTGTAGGTCCATGTTGGTATCTGTTTTATATGGAATAGTGTATATATGTTAATTTCAAACTCCTAATTTATCGCCTCACCTTCCCCCTTTGGTAACCATAAGCTTGTTTTCTATATCTGGGAGTCTGCCTCTGTTTTGTATATAAGTTCATTTGTATCTTATTTTTTTAGATTCCACATATTGATATAAAGTATGTCATATAATATTTGTCTTTCTGTCTGACCACTCAGTATGATATAATCTCTAGGTCCAACCATGTTGCTGGGAAAAGCATTATTATCTCATTCGTTTTTATGGCTGAGTAATATTCTGTTTTATTTATTTACTTATGTGTGTGTGTGTAGACATACACCATATATTCTTTACCCATTCATCTGTTGATGGATATTTAGGTTGCCTCCATGTCTTGGCTATTGTTAATAGTGCTGCAGTGAACACTGGGTTGCATGTTTCAAAATATTGTTTTATCTGGATATATCCCCAGGAGTGGGATTATTGAATCATGTGATAGCTCTGTTTTTAGTTTTTTAACCAACTCCATACTGTTCTCCATAGTGCCTGTAACAATTTACATTCCCACCAACAGTGCAGGAGTGTTCCCTTCTTGCCACATCCTCTTCAGCATACATTGTTTGTAGCCTTTTTAATGATGGTCATTCTGACCGGTGTGAGATGATACCTTATTGTAGTTTGACTTTCATTTCTCTAACACTTGGTGATGTTGAGCTTCTTTGCGTATGATTTTTGGCCATCTGTATGTCTTCTTTGGAGAAATGTCTAATTAGATCTTCTGCCCATTTTTGATTGAGTTGTTTCTTTTTTTGATACTGAGCTACATGAGCTGTTTGTTTATTTTGGAGATTAATCCCTTGTCAGTCACATTGTGTTTAAATATTTTCTCCCATTCGGTGGGTTGTCTTTTCATTTTGTTCATGGCTCCCTTCCACTATTAATGTTCTTTAGAAAAGCTTTTAGTTAAAATATTCCTTAGAGTGTAAGTGGGTTTGTAGGCTTATTTTCTTATACTAACTAGGAAGACATAACCTCTGAATTATGTAATAGTAAATAGTAAGGTAGTAAATATTACATTACAGACATGAGTCTACTTACACAGACACATGGGATATGTACAAATATTTTATTTCAAAACCTAAGAGTGACTAGTGTGAAATTTTCTTACATTTGTTTTATTTACAATATTATTTGCTGAACTCCAGTGGTCAGTTTTCAGGTTTGGAAAGCTTTAGGTGAATTCTCTGTCAGAAGCAGAGAAGTCAGCATTCCTTAATATGCTTATTGATTTTACTGTGGCAGTAGATTAAGATCAGAATGAAAAGTGAACCCTTTTCTCTGAGGTATAATAGAGCCAGCCTGGGTAAATAGGATTCTTCTAAGTAGGAAGTACATACAATGCAATATTAGACAGATAAAGTTAAAAGATGGCTAAGGAAGACTAGAAAAGTTCAAAATTGAATAAATGTATGTGATCCTTTGCTTAAAAAGTCTGGCAGATATAAAACAAAATGACAAGTATTGAATAGAAATTAGAAAAAATTCTCTACCTGCCATCATAGTTCTTTAACTTTGAAAAAATTACTTACAGTTATTGATCTTGAGACCATTTAAGATTTGTGACTTTAAAAAAAAAGTACATCCATTCCCTGTAAGAAATGAGATATGACTTTATAGCTTTGATATTTTAGCAGGGAAATTATATTTTATTTCTATTTTATTTTCTGTGCATTTATGTAAACATGAGTCTGACTGCTGGAAACCAGATACCTAACACGCATAGCTCATTGCTACAGGATGCATGGCACGATCATGATGATAACCAAATCTCATGGATCCTTCACGTGGGATGATGTTTTATAGCTTTAAGTGTTTCCCTGCCACTGGTAGTGAAGAAATGAAGAATTGCAACTTAATTGCTCAAAGTGGTGAAGGTTAACAGAGCTATCTTTCCAATCCATAGAGGGAGATTATTGCTGAAAAGAACCAGAAACTTGACTGAATTATCATCAAGTTGTCTTAAGTTGAAGTTTGAAAAAGCAAATATAAAATAAATAAAATTAAATATAAATAAAATAAAATATAAATAAAATTAAACTTCTCATATTATACCATTTTTCAAAACAGTCTCAGGTGGTAGAAGCTTGAACACTTTTATGAACATCATGGATGTTCATAACAAGAATTGGGGAATTATAAATAAAGGTCATACCATCAGTTCAGTTCAGTCACTCAGTCGTGTCTGACTCTTTGTGAGCCCACAGACTGTAGCACGCCAGGCTTCCCTGTCCATCACCAACTCCCGGAGCCTGCTCAAACTCATGTCCATCGAGTCGGTCATGCCATTAGAAGCACACAGATTTAGTGCCTGGAAAGTTTTCCTGTAAATAGGAGTACTGTGTGGGGGTTATTTGTAAGTTAATCCTAATGGAAGGGCTGCTATCATTATTTATCCCCTGTGGTCAGTATATGGTGAGTACCCTATTAGGGAATTATTGACTGTTGATTGTTTTCTTTGCCTTGTAAATAATTGTTTAAAGATTGATTTAATCATACCTAAATTGTCAGCTGTATCTACTTAATAGTTCCTGTCCTAGAGCCACACATGGCCAACTCATCCATCCTTCAAGATTGTGGCAGGTGATGGTCACTCTCTCCCTATTAATTCTACTTCCTTAGTAATAAACCTCAGTTTTGTATGGGAAGACAATGTATACAAATAAATGACTACATTTTTTTTTCTTTTTTTAAATAAATTTATTTATTTTAGTTGAGGGCTAATTACTTTACAATATTGTAGTAGTTTTTGCCATACATTGACATGAATCAGCCATGAGTTTACATGTGTTCCCCTTCCTGGACTCCTCACCCACCTCCCTCCCCATCCCATCCCTCTGGGTCATCCCATTGCCCTGGCCCTGAGCCTTTGTCTCATGCATCGAACATGGAATGGTGTTCTGTTTCACATATGATAATATACATGTTTCAATGCTATTCTCCCAGAACGTCCCACCCTCACCTTCTCCCTCAGAGTCCATAAAATTGTTCTATGCATCTGTGTCTCTTATTCTGTCTCGCATATAGGGTTATCGTTACCATCTTTCAAATTCCATATATATGCATTAGTATACTGTATTGTTGTTTTTCTTTCTGGCTTACTTCACTCTGTATAATGGGCTCCAGTTTCATCCATCTCAGTAGAACTGATTCAAATGTATTTTTTTTTAATGGCTGAGTAATATTCCATTGTGTATATGTACCACAGCTTCCTTATCCATTCGTCTGCTGATGGACATCTAGGTTGCTTCCATGTCCTGGCTATTGTAAACAGTGCTGCGATGAACATTGGGGTACACGCGTCTCTTTCAATTCTGGTTTCTTCGGTGTGTATGCCCAGCAGTGGGATTGCTGGATCATATGGCAGTTCTATTCCCAGTTTTTTAAGGAATCTCCACACTGTTCTCCATAGTGGCTGTACTAGTTTGCATTCCCACCAACAGTGTAAGAGGGTTCCCTTTTCTCCACACCCTCTCCAGCATTTATTGCTTGTAGACTTTTGGATAGCAGCCATTCTGACTGGTGTGAAATGATACCTCATTGTGGTTTTGATTTGCATTTCTCTAATAATGAGTGATGTTGAGCATCTTTTCATGTGTTTGTTAGCCATCTGTATGCCTTCTTTGGAGAAATGTCTGTTTAGTTCTTTGGCCCATTTTTTGATTGGGTCGTTTATTTTTCTGGAATTCAGCTGCAGGAGTTGCTTGTATATTTTTGAAATTAATTGTTTGTCTGTTGCTTCGTTTGCTATTATTTTCTCCCATCCTGAAGGCTGTCTTTTCACCTTGCTTATAGTTTCCTTTGTTGTGCAAAAGCTTTTAATTTTAATTAGGTCCCATTTGTTTATTTTTGCTTTTATTTCCAATATTCTGGGAGGTGGGTCATGGAGGATCCTGCTGTGATTTATGTCGGAGAGTGTTTTGCCTATGTTTTCCTCTAGGAGTTTTATAGTTTCTGGTCTTACATTTAGATCTTTAATCCATTTTGAGTTTATTTTTGTGTATGATGTTAGGAAGTGTTCTAGTTTCATTCTTTTACAAGTGGTTGACCAGTTTTCCCAGCACCACTTATTAAAGAGATTGTCTTTTCTCCATTGTATATTCTTGCCTCCTTTGTCGAAGATAAGGTGCCCACTTTCACCACTACTATTCAACATAGTTTTGGAAGTTTTGGCCACAGCAATCAGAGCTGAAAAAGAAATAAAAGGAATACAGATAGGAAAAGAAGAAGTAAAACTCTCACTGTTTGCAGATGACATGATCCTCTACATAGAAAACCCTAAAGACTCTACTAGAAAATTACTAGAGTTGATCAATGAATATAGTAAAGTTGCAGGATATAAAATTAACACACAGAAATCCCTTGTATTCCTATACTCCAATAATGAGAAAACAGAAAGAGAAATTAAGGAAACAATACCATTCACCATTGCAACAAAAAGAATAAAATACTTAGGAATATATCTACCTAAAGAAACAAAAGACTTATATATAGAAAACTATAAAACACTGATGAAAGAAATCAAAGAGGACACAAACAGATGGAGAAATATACCGTGTTCATGGATTGGAAGAATTAATATAGTGAAAATGAGTATACTACCCAAAGCAATCTATAGATTCAATGCAATCCCTATCAAGCTACCAATGGTATTTTTCACAGAACTAGAACAAATCATCTCACAATTTGTATGGAAATATAAGAAACCTCGAATAGCCAAAGCAATCTTAAGGAAGAAGAATGGAACTGGAGGAATCAACCTGCCTGACTTCAGGCTCTACTACAAAGCCACAGTCATCAAGACAGTATGGTACTGGCACAAAGATAGAAATATAGATCAATGGAACAAAATAGAAAGCCCAGAGATAAACCTACATTTTTTTTTTCAAAGATATTTTCCAGCAATTAGGTTTACCATGAAACTATTTTGGAGACTGGTATACAGATGGAAGTGTTGTGTGCAAAGCTTGGAAGGTGCTATAGAAGGACTTCACCCAATTGCAAAAGGTGCCCTTTTGTCTTTTTCCATATATCCATCTTTCTGTCTGGAATGAGTCTATGGCTGTTGGAGCTTTGACAGTGTTCAGGACCCTAAGTGGCCTTGAGTATGGAAGTAACTTGATAGGATGCTGGAACAGAGAAGTATAAAGAGCTTGAGTCCCTGGAAACCGTGGAATTATCATGCCAGCTCTGGACCTTTACCTATCAACTTACTTCATGTGAGAGAAATAAATGTTGAACAATTGTTATTTTAGATTTTCTATTTTTTCATTCAAATTGGTTCGTAATTCTTACTGCTTAAAAATCAAAAT
Organism: Giraffa tippelskirchi; assembly: GCF_054371585.1. Taxonomy (NCBI): domain Eukaryota; kingdom Metazoa; phylum Chordata; class Mammalia; order Artiodactyla; family Giraffidae; genus Giraffa; species Giraffa tippelskirchi. The sequence goes on along the minus strand of NC_137283.1, from coordinate 18,545,445 downwards.
GTCACATTAACTCTCCAATATAATACAGAGAGGGACTGAACACTTGAAACAGTAGAAATTTTTAGAAGCATCACTGTAGGACCTAGTCAAACAGAAATTTTAGTCCTTTCCCAGTCACGGTATGACAGTGTGTATTTTGATAAATTACTGTCCCTCTCTGAGTATCATTTCCTTCCGTAAAAGTAGAGATCTGAATCCATTAGCAGTAACATCCTATCCTTGACCATCTATCCTTGACCATTTGAGAAACATTGTCCTTGCAACCTGACTTCTAAAGAAAAGATCAGGAAGAGGAAAAAGTGCTGAAGTCTAGCCAACGCTTGCCTCTCCTGGGAATCCACGCAGTGTGGAGGGGATTGACAGTTCCATCTCACTTTCCAGAAGCAGCTGTAGTAAATCCCAGCTAGCAGTGCTCCATTGATGACATTCTCTTTCTCATCCTCAGTCTCCACAGGCAGCAGTCAACCTCAAGTGTAATTACATGTAAAAATATGCAATCATGGTATAATTAGAAGATGATATGGTAGCAGGTAATGTGATAGCAGAAGCTGCAGGATGTAGGGAAGGAATCTTAAAAATGGTAAATTCTGGAACAGATACATATTTCTGACCATGTGCTGTGACGAGAACCTGCCAGGCTACTACACCCTGAACAATATCTTGAAAATTTTACAGTAAGTGCTTTGTCACATACATGCTTAACTGAGAAACAGTCTCCTAATTCTAGGTTCTAAAAGCTGCAGCTAAAATAGGGGTGGGTGAAACAATTTTATTTCTAGATGGAGGTGTTTGGGCCAATGAAGGACATGAGAACAGAAACCATTACAAGTCCACTGGCTTGCTGTTTGCAGTTCTGTTTAATATAAATTCAAATATTTAACAGTAGTTGTATCAAGTTCTATTAATCCTGGGTGAACTTCACCAATATTTTGGATGTCTGGTTCAAGCATAACCATTCCAAGCCTTTACTGTTTGTTTTCCCTTTTATCTTCTTCTGTGTCCATCCAAGGACTAGGAAGATGGGCTGAGAGAAAATAGACACATGTTCATCTTTGCTTCGTCCACTATTCCCTGTGATCTGCAGGCACTGGAGTTCCTTATGAACAAAATCAGCAGATTCATTATTGCCCCTAAAACAGGGAATAGCCTGCTTCCGATACCAAATGAACCATGTGAACCTTTCATCTCAGAGACCTCATTGAAGAATCAGTGACATTTTCCCTGATTGCATCCATGTTGAGAGATGCAGGTATTTGAGTAAAGGAGCCTCTTAATTATTGCCCTGGAGGTATTTGGGACTTAGTAATAACTCTTGGAATTTCTGTTTATATGTCACCTAACTGTTCTCCCAAGGGTGCCATCACTGATGTTACAAAGATGTTTCATGTTTTAGTAGTGTATAAGAATAATTACTGTAATAAGAGAAGATACAAAATAAATTTAAGTAGACATTGTTTACTCCATCATCTTATTTTATCATTTTCTATAAATTAAGTGGAATTATGGATTCTACCATCAAGCCATACAAGTTTCTCTATTTCCTTCAGAAGAAGACTGCTTCTTCATCACTCTCTATGTTTGTCTTTACCCTCCTCTTCTCCAGAATAGGCTTTTCTTTGCTTCTTTGTTGGGGAAAACTGCCTTCTGTCCTCCAGTTAGCTTAAACATCTCTTGGTCATGTCTTCTCCAAACTTCCAGTTTCTTAGAGTTGTTCTCACCTTCGTGACCCTTCAGTATTCGATTTAGACCAGTTTCCCCCACCAAAGTGGTTTCCAGGAAACAAGACTAATCTAATGATTCTGTGGAACAAAAGCATGGTAGACCAAATATAAAAGTCACACATTTTATTCCGTCATGTGTGAGTAGCAATGTGTGAATGCATTCAGGGAATTCTTTATGCATTATTTAAAAAAACATCTTGCATGCTGCCAGCATGTCAAATTCAAGTTAATTTTTGTGTCTCTTGCCATGAGACACAATTGTTTATTTGCCAAATATTCACTTAGCTATCTTCTTTCCTGTGAAGAGAATCCAGAGTTTCCCCATAGAAAGAGGAAACCCATCCTCAGGGGTTGAATCATAAGTCAGTCATGGCTATCATCGCTTAGAGTAGGGATGACGATATGATGAAATTTCAGCCAATGAGATATGAGGAAAAGATGATGAGGAGAGGGACACTCCAAAATAAAATCTCCTTGGTCAAAAATCAAATAGATACAAAAGAAAGCTTTTGTCTACCAGAGCTCTCCCTTCCTTCTCTGTTGCTGTTATTATTGATTTCGTGAGGCTGCACTGGGTCTTTGTTGCCGCCTGTGGGTTCTCGCTGTGGTGAGCAGGGCTCCTCTTCACTGTGGTGCACAGGCCTCTCACTGTGGCAGTTTCTCTTATTGCAGAGCACAGGCTCTAGGATGTGTGGGGCTCAGTAGTTGCAGTGCACGGGCTCAGTTGCTCCTTGGCACGTGGAACCTTCCCAGACCAGGGATCAAACCTACATCCTGTGCGTTGTTAGGGGGACTTCTAACCACTGGGCCACCAGAGAAGTCCTACCTCTCTTCCTTACCTTAATGTCATGTGAAGTGTGATGCCTAAAGCACTAGGAATCACCTTATGAATCTGACACAAAGGTTAAGAGAACTTCAGTGAAAAAATCGAATTCCCTGGCATGGTTGAGTCACTAAACCAATCTGAAAACAACGTACATCCAGATTTATTTTGTGATTTTATTTTCTAAGTCACTATTTATTTATTTATTGAAGTATAGTTGACTTACAGTGTTGTTTTAATTTCAGGTATGCAGCAAAGTGATTCAGTTACACATATATATGTATCTATTTTTTCTTTTCAGATTCTTTTTCCTTATAGGTAATTACAAAATATTGAGTATAGTTCCCTGTGCTCTACACTAAGTCCTTGTTGGTTTCAACTCACTAATAATTGAGTAATGTAGGTCACTATGATGTTACTTGTAGCCCAACGTATCCTTACTAGTGATTTTCAAATACCAATGACACCTCAATATTTCTGCAAATCTATATTGTACATGATGTGGTCTGATAAGATACATAAAAGAAAACATAGTTTATTTCCTCATGGAATCTGGTAGCATGCAACAATAGTAATAATAAAAATGGGATGAAAGTTGAGTAAAAGCAGAGAGTGATGGAGGACCCAAGAGAGAACTCTTCGCTTCACTGGAGAGGATCAGGGGAAATTCCACAAAGTGGTTTGCATATAATAGCAATTGAGGCAGTATTAGGACCTAAATAAGCAAAGATAGGCAGTTATTTCAGACCTGTACCTAAGCTTCTATACAAATAAGAGAAGGCCACAGAGAAGTAAATGCATTAGTCTGTAAAGTGGTAAATAAATGTATTTACTGTAAGTGGTCTGTAAAGTGGCCTGGTAAATGTATCTGGTCTGATAAAGTTAATTACATATATATTTTGGAATAACTTGGATGTTTTCTGTGAGTGTGTCTCTGTCTGTCTGTCTATGCTTTAGGACACTTTGGAGGCTTTAAAATGCTACTTAGCTCAAACTTTACCGTCTCCTTTTCTATGGTACCGCTCCAAGTCATTCTCTTATCTAACCATTTTGTTTTCTTCATAGTCTGTATCTCCGTGTGTGTGTGTGTGTGTATAATATGTTTGTGTATGTTACAATCATGTGTATGTCTGAGTACTTTTATAGTTGCACATATATTTGCATGTATACACACGTGTGTGTATATATATATATGTACACATGTGTATATATATATATATGTATGTAAGGTACTTATATGCTTATGTATAGGTTGTCAGACATCTAAAACTGGTTTATCTCCTTAATTATTATGTCTATAGCTTCTAAACTTTACAGCTAAAAAAAATGGTCATATGCTTCTTCTGTAGTTTTGCATTATCTGATTTAAATAATAGGAATTATTTACTGTGCAAAAATCTTGTGAATTATCTTTCTTGTATTAACACATAGTCATCAAATTCTTGTTTATTTGGAATTTGAGCCATATGAAAGCTAAAATAGGCAGCATATAGTTTTCCTCTATTTTTGTGAGGGGAAAAAGTAAATAAGAAATGTTTGTCAAGTAAGCCTCTTTCAGGGAATCAAAGCATCAGCACAGATTTGACCTCACCTTTTGGAATGTCTACATCTGTAGTCTTATACAATGAGAGTCAGTGTGCCTGCAGCCTTGCCAGACCCTGACCCTGAAAGTGGTTTCAGAATTGTTAAGAGAAAATTGCATCATGTTCAGTAGCATTTCTCAGGGCACTTTATTATGCTTTTGCTTTTTCACAACTGGAATTCACATAAAGCCTAGCTCATAGTTTGCTAAAATAGTCAATTAACTATAATGCTTCATTTTCAACCATCCATAATAATCAAGGTATTTTTGTTGTTGTTGTTGTTTTTTACTATAATGTACTCAGGAAGGTGGCAATGGTTCTCAAACAGGAAATAAGTTTAGATTTAATTTCATTCTCTCCTGAAAAGCACTTTCTTCACTTTAAGAGTTTCCTGGCTGCATCCCTGTAAGGGCCTGAGCCTTTTGGTAGCGTTGACATTGTCTCTCTCTGAGACCAGATGACTGAGGTGGCTGTGAACACACTGAGCTTTGATAATTGGGGAAATTGGCAGGTAGAAGAGAAAACAGATGAGACAGAGAGGCCACAAGACAATAAAAAAGATCTCCTTTTATTTTCACTTTGTGACCATGTTGCTTTGACTGCGGTGATCCCTTTGCCCTGACAAACCTCATGCCCAGTGGTTCTCAACCACAGCGACTTTGAACTGCCTCCCTACTCCCTAACGCCACACACACACACATACACACACACACACACACAGATAGTTTGCATTGTCTGCAGTCATTTCTGATTATGAAAACTGCTAGATACACTACTGTCATCTGGGGACAGAGGTCAGGGATACTTCTAAATAGCTTACACTGCACATGATGGCCCTTCTTCCTCCCACACAAAGAATTATCTGACCCCAACATCAATAGTACCAAGGTCAAGAGATGTCACTCTGTAGAGATTTGACATTTATTTGTTGAAGAAACATCTTAAAATAGCTAGGACATGGAAGCAACCCAGATGTCCATCGGCAGATGAATGGATGAGGAAACTGGTACATAGAAACAATAGAATATTACTCAGCTATAAAAAGGAATGCATGTGAGTCAATTCTAATGAGGTGGATGAAAGTGGGCCTATTATACAGAGTGAAGTAAGTCAGAAGGGAAACACAAATACTGTATATTAACATATATATATATAGAATTTAGAAAGACAGTAACCATGTTCCTATATGCAAGGCAGCAAAAGAGACACAGATGTAACAAAACAGACTTTTGGACTCTGTGGGAGAAGGCAAAGGTGGGATGATTTCAGAGATTAGCATTAAACCATGTACATCACCATATATAAAATAGATGGCCAGTGCAAGTTTGGTGCATGAAGCAGGGCACCCAAAGTCAGTGCTCTGGGACAGCCTTGAGGGATGGGGTGGGGAGGGATGTGGGAGGGGGGTTCAGGATGGGGGAACACATGTGCACCCTCGGCTGATTCATGTTGATGTATGGCAAAAACCATCATAATATGTAAAGTAATTACCCTCCTGTTAAAATAATTAATTAAAAAAAAAAAGTCAGCCTTTCGGGTTTGAAACCAAACCTCTAGGGGTGAGAATCTGAACCTCAGAGCCTGGAAGATATCTATGATCATTTCTAAGTAAGTAAGTTTTAGTCCCTCAGTTGTGCCTGACTCTTTGCAGCCCCATGGACTGCAGCCCACCAGGCTTCTCTGTCCATGAGATTTTCCAGTCAAGGATACTGGAGTGGGTTGCCATTTCCTCCTCCAGGGGATCTTCCCAACCCAGGGATCGAACCCGATCCCTGCAGGCAGATTCTTTACCAACTGACCTACAAGGGAATGTATTAAGAAATGCTAAAAGAAGTATTTACATTGATTACTTTTTGTTTCTTAATGTATGATTGTGTATAGGAATACTGGACAGAAAGAAATATTTCATAGACATGTAAGATTAGTATGAACCCTGAAAGGTTGTAACAATTATTTCTGCCCTTTTTTTCTCTCTTTTTTGCTTCAAATATATGCTAGTGATTTCTGTGGTGCCATGTTGGGAGGGAAATTTTGGTTTGTTCATTGTCATTTTATGTTATGGAAATATGGGTGGAAGTGTTTCTGTAATCTACAGAAGGCCTCAGAAAGCCTGTTTACATGCTACGCGCACACACACACACACACACACACACACGCACGTGCAACCCCTCACACACTTGTAACCAGAGTGCCTATATAAATAGATAGCACCAGACAGAACAGCCCTGTATGTGGCTACGATATGTGCCTTTTTCATTTGGAAATATTCCATGTTTTCCCTGAGGTACATCTTGGGTTCGTATGATTAACTTCGTTTTATGGATAGAGAAATAATCCTGAAGAGTTTGTCTGATTTGATGGAAGGTACAGGTGTTTCTGTTTTGGCTGCTATAAACCACCCTAGAGTTACAGTTTTCTCTTGATCTTCTGTGTTTTAAAAGAAATGGGGAGAGGCAAGTTTTATCTCCAGTCTTGTTTCTAACATTTGCCACCTGTGAGATATGAAGGTTTTCCTCCTTTCCCCCAGCAAAATCATCTTCATTGTCATCACTAACCACAGGCTTATATTATTTTGTCTCAGACATTTCAGTAAGACTGCGTCTTTGGTCTGTTAATTCTGACCTTGCCTCAGTACTGCATCTCTCTTGTTCATTCACCTTGGTCTGAATCATATCATGTGATTCCCTCTGTCAACCATGTAGCGAAAGGAATCCCATGCTTTTGTTGGTCAGCTTTTGTTGCACAAAGCATTTGGACCCTTCTGTACCATCATCTCTATGTAAACTACAGGAACTCAGTGATGTGGAAGCAAAACAGTCACTATTTATGATAATCTGTGTTGTCTGTTATGTTGTTGTTTAGTCATAAGTCATGTCTGACTCTTTTGTGACCCTAACTGAAAGACCCGAACTGGACTGGACCTGGACTGTAGCCTGCCAGGCTCTTCTGTTCATGGGAATCTCTAGGCAAGAATACTGGATGGGTTGCCATTTTTTTCTCCAGGAGATCTTCCCAACCCAGGGATCAAACTCCCATCTCCTGCTTGGCCAGTGGATTCTTTACCACTGAGCCACCTAGGAAGCCCATGTCTATTATAGGGTGTTGCAGAATTCCATGGAATTCTATATGTAAAGTATTGCACATCCAAAAGCCTGGTAAACAGAGATATTTAATCAATCTATAATAAAAATAACATTATTTGAAATATGCGTTAGACATATTTGACTTGCAATCTATGCATAAAATTACTTGGTTCCAAGAAGATGGTTACTACCACTTAAAGAATATTGAAGGTATTTGGTGTCATGCAATTAAAGAAATAAAAGGCAAAGGAAAAAGAGCTGTAATATTTGATGATACTCTCTGTCATGAGTAATTTAAAGTTGAGTGAGATTCCAGACTTTAAATGCATTCAAAAGTATTAGTCATTCCTCAGTACTTTGAAATAAAGAAACACTATCAAAAATCAGAATTGAAACCCACCCATCCTAATGTGAGCAGAGGTGTTATCTAGGGAATATATATGTATAAATCGTGGAGAGTGATGCTTTGAAGAATGAACCTGAAAGGATTATGTGACCATTTTTTCCTTTTAGGGGGGATCTGTATCAATAAAGCTTAATAAGAACTAAGAGTAGAATTACTGCCAACTGTGAACTTAATAGTGCCCCACTGGGAGTTCATTAATATCTCAATAGGTACACTGAAGCATTATCTTAATTGCTCATGATACTTCCAAAAATTGCCTTTTACAAGTTTTGTGGAAACTGCCCTCTGGAACAAGTGTTAGTACATTTTGGATTGCCTTTCTTAACTGTGCAAATTCCCCAGGAACATGGAACCATAAACCTCATTTACCTCTCCAAAAGTAAGAAGTTCTCAGGTGACTGACTTTGTTATAAGCACTGCCCTTATAGCATAAACAAGAAGCTCAAAATGTATGAAGCAATTTTAGATCTTTGATTTCTTTCTATGTAAATGAAATGGTTCTTTCATTTTTACAAATACTTAGACATTTACGTTTTTGATGGCAATCAAGTTTGTGTCAGAATAGTGGCAGCAAAAATTTGGATTTTCAAAGTATTTATTGTAATCTGGTCCACATCTGGATTTGGGTTTCTGACAGATGTGGAGACTAAGATGATAACTGCAGGATTATATTTCCAAGCCCATGGGATCCCTTTGCCTTTAGAGTGATTATGGAAAAAAACTAAATTTAGAAGAAGTCTATCTTGTCAACACTTGGAAAGTCAAAGTGCTTTATATCAAGGTTGTCTTGAAGAGTTAGACTTAACTCTGGATACTGTGAGTTAGACTTAACTCTGGATACTGTGGTGTATGTTGCTTGGAGTTGTCCAGTCTCAGCCATAAGAGGGGAAAAAAAATAAAAACAGAATAAACAGTCCCTAAGTGACTTCCTAGGTCTCTTTATCTTTGAACCCCATCTGTGTCAGCGTGTCCCACCTTCCAGTGACAAAGAAGGGAATCCAAAGGGAAAATGTGCCAGGAGAAAGAAAGAGTAAGAACAGTGCTTGCTGCTGTGACTGTTGTTGCCCCTCAGAGCCACTCTCCCGCCCACCTTGCTTACAGGCAGGGACCACTCACAAGTGTTGTGGTTCCCAATGGCCATACCAACCCTGTGCATGAAGGACTCTGTTCCCTCTGAATTATTCCATTCATTCCTTTACTGGCTTTCTCTTTCAATCAGTAAATAATGATAAAGTTCATATTCTATACCCAGTGCAGTGTATCTAGTAGTGATAAAATGATGAACAAGGTCTTTACTCTCCACGGGGGCCAGTGCACTCCAGGAAAGATGTGAACAACAGACATAATTTTAATAAGTTGTGACACTTGTACCAAAGAAAACTAGTGCTCCAAAATAACCTGTCAGTCGACTCCTGCTTTCTAGGGCAAATATGGGAGAGATTAGGAGGGAGCCTTGAGCGCCTCTTAGTGACTGGTGTGTGCCACTGATTGGATAGAATTTAGATGATTCCTTCAGTTCAGTTCAGTTCAGTTGCTCAGTCGTGTCCGACTCTTTTTGATCCCATGGACTGCAGCACTCCAGGCCTCCCTGTCCATCACCAACTCCTGGAGCTTGCTCAAACTCATGTCCATCGAGGCAGTGATGCCATCCAACCATCTCATCCTCTGTCATCCACTTCTCCTCCTTTCTTCAGTCTTTCCCAGCATCAGGGTCATTTCCAATGAGTCACTTTTTCGAATCAGGTGGCCAGAGTATTGGAGCTTCAGTTTCAGCATCAGTCCTTCCAATGAATATTCAAGACTGGTCTCCTTTAGGATGGACTGATTGGATCTCCTTGCAGTCCAAGGGACTCTCAAGAGTCTTCTCCAACACCACAGTTCAAAAGCATCAATTCTTCTGTGCTCAGCTTTCTTTGTAGTCCAACTCTCACATCCATACATGACTACTGGAAAAAGCATAGCTTTGACTAGACAGACCTTTGTTGACAAAGTAACATCTCTGCTTTTTAATATGCTGTCTAGGTTGGTCATAGCTTTTCTTCCAAGGAACAGGCGTCTTTTAATTTCATGGCTGCAGTGATTTGGGGGCCCAAGAAAATAAAGTCTGTCACTGTTTCCATTGTTTCCCTATATATTTGCCATGAAGTGATGGGACCGGATGCCATGATCTTGGTTTTTTGAATGTTGAGTTTTAAGTCAACTTTTTCACTCTCCTCTGTCACTTTCATCAAGAGGCTCTTTAATTCCTCTTCACTTCTGCCATAAGATTGTTATCATCTGTGTATCGGAGGTTATTGATATTTCTCTTGGCAAACTTGATTCCAGCTTCAGTCTACCTAAATAATTCAGTCAACATAATCGCTTGTATTCAGTCAGTTCAGTTAAGTCTCTCAGTCGTGTCTGACTCTTTGCAACCCCATGGACTGCAGCACACCAGGCCTTCCTGTCCATGACCAACTCCTGGAGTCTACCCAAACTCATGTCCATCATCTCAGTGATGCCATATAACCATCTCATCCTCTGTTGTCCCCTTCTCCTACTGCCTTCAATCTTTCCCAGCATCAGGGTCTTTTTCAGTGAGTCAGTTCTTTGCATCAAGTGGCCAAAGTATTGGAGTTTCAGCTACAGCATCAGTCCTTCCAATGAATATTCAGGACTGATTTCCTTTAGGATGGACTGGTTGAATCTCCCTGCAGTCCAATCACTTGTATTGATGAGGTACAAATATTGATGAATTGAAAGCTTTTTATAGTGTGGAGAAGATGCAAGTTATCTACATATCCATTTTAAGTATCTTGAAAGTATTTTTCCCTTAACATGTTTCTCTTAGATTTATAGAAATTCTTGGTGTGTGTTAGTCACTCAGTCATATTCAACTTTTTGCAACCCCATGGACCGTAGCCTGCCAGGCTCCTCTGTCCATGGGGATTCTCCAGGGAAGAATATTGGAGTGGGTTGCCAGTATCTTCTCCATGGGATTTTCCCAACCCAAGGAACGAACCCCCGTCTCCTGCATTGCAGACAGATTCTCTACCATGTGAGCCATGAAGGAAGCTGTCATAGAAATCCTTAAATGTGTATAAATATTACAAAAGTTAAATAGAGTGAATTGGGCCTTTCTTCTCCTCCTAAAAGAATAATACACAAATTGGAGAAATTTTACATGTGATGACTTGAAGGATTATGGTTTTTATTTCTTTTACTGTTTGGTTTTCAGTGTTTAAAAAGGGTCAGGAAAGTTGACTTCTACATAGATTTTTGAATGATAGCTTTGAGGTGTGAGATGTTTTTAACCTGATTTGGCATTCATCATTAATAAAACCATTTTTGTGTAATGGACAAATTTTTATAAAAAGTAAAGAATAACAGTGAGATGAAAATGTAGTCCTATGATAAAGTTGAAAAGTGTTTTTGGTTTTTAAATTAGAGAAAGGAAAGCTCAAAGGGAGATGGAATTATTTTTATATAGCAGAAGTGTGATTATACTAAATTGTCTTCATCAAAAGATTAGTTCTGCATTTCTAAAGGAGACTTGCAACAGGGTAGAGTTTCTATAGCAGAAAAAGAAAGTATATCTTACCAAGGGGAGTGTGTCCATTAATCGCTAAAGATGACCAGTAAGAGTTTGGTCAGTTTCATCTACCAGTTATAATAAGCACTTCAAACATTACGTAGGCTTAAACGTTTGTTTGAAAACAGGTGATTACAGATACCGGATAACAGTTGATAAGTAACAGCTTGTTTTCTGGGTTACATACATTCTTACTGTTCTTCATCTCTTATTGCTGCCAGGAATTTCTTTATATGGCCATATTTTTATCTCAGAAATGAAATCTACTTATTCATTCCTTCCTTATTCTAGCATCATTATATGTATAATATACAAATCAGTATAACTGAATATAGGATGTGTGTGTCTGATTGTAAAGGAACCCTGTGAGTGTTAAGCCAGTAGGTGTTTCTTATTTGTAATGGAAGGGATAAACCACGGACAGCAACCATTTTCAAAGGGTAGTGAGGAAATAAATCTGCTACACTGGGATTTTCATTACTAAAATTTGGGGTGCAGTTTAGAAAATGCATTTGCGTTGGAGGCATTTCACAGCTGCAGTGTTTTACAGCAGCTACATAAATGCAAATTTAAGTAGAGGGTGGATGTATCTTTATTAGCCCTCCTTCAAAGGTAGAAAGGGATTTTGGCAAGGAAGGCATCTGTGCAACCACACAAAGATTTTGCATTTCCCCAAGTTGAAATTGATGGAATTGTACTGCCATGCTTGGCTTCTTCCTCTTTTTATTTCTTGTAAGAAAGCTATTTTTCTTGCTCCTGACCTCCTTCCCTTTAATTTTTGCCCAAAGCCTTTATTCAGTTGATATTTTCTTTCACTTAAATTTTGTAACCCCTGAATGAAACATAGGATACTCAATCTATTCACATATCTCTATAAACTTTAATAAGACACTTAAAAATAAAATGTTTGAACAACAGTTTAAGAGTGACCTGTGAGATAATTTTCAGTGGCTCTATAGTAAGTACTGTGCACAAAACTTGACTTACACTCCAGTAATATACTACTCTTTCTTCTTTTATGCTTATTATTAAAAAGTTTTAGCAATAATTTAGCTACATATGATAGTTAAGAGTTCAGAAGTTTGCATTGGATTATGTTAAGTTTGAATATGGCTCGATCTTACAACTTTGTGACCTGAAGCAAGCTTATATTCTACTTTTAAGGCTCAATTTCCTCTTGCATAAAATGATTTAATAATTGTATGATGTGAAGTGAAAGTATTAGTCACTCAGTTGTATTGGGCTCTTTGCAACACCATAGGCTGTCCCCTCTGTCCTAAAGGATTCTCCAGGCAAGAATACTAGAGTGGATAGCCATTTCCTTCTGCAAGGGATCTTCCTGACCCAGGGATCAAACCCAGATCTCTTGCATTGCAGGCAGATTCTTTACCATCTGAGCCACCAGAGAAGCCCTATTGTAGTATAAAAAGTATAATGAAGAATGTTTACTGATGGTTAGATAAGGGGATGCATATAGAACTTTCAGTGATAACCAACAAAGACCTACTGTATAGCACAGGGAGGTATACTCAATATTTTGTGTTAATCTATAAGGAAAAAGAGTCTGAAAAGGAATATATTTATGTGTGTATATCCCATGGACTGGAGCCTGCCAGAATCCTCTGTCCATGGATTTCTCCAGGCAAGAATAATGGAGTGGGTTGCTGCTACCTTCTCCAGGCCATCTTCCTGACCCAGGAATTGAACCATGGGCTCCTGCATTGGAGGCAGATTCTTTACTGTCTGAGCTACCAGGGAAACCCTGTATATGCACACATAGGGGTGTGTGTGTGTATCTGAATTACTGTGCTGTAAAGAATCCACCTGCAATGCGAGAGACCTGGGTTCGATCCCTGGGTTGGGAAGATTCCCTGGCCAGGGAAAGGCTACCCACTCCAGTATTCTGGCCCAGAGAATTCCATGGATTGTATAGTCCATGGGATTGCAAAGAGTAGGACATGACTGAGCAACTTTCACTTCACATATATGAAACTAACATGATATTGTAAATAAGCTATATTTCAACAAAAATAAATGAATAAAACAAAACCCCTCCCTAAACTTTTAGAATATTCTTGCTACATGATGAAGAGTTAAATAAATAGTAAATATTATTTCTAAAGCAATAATACTAGAAATATGTAAACATTTTTAGGACAGTAAGTGAAATGTTTTTGCTGGTGTGTCACAGAGAAATTGGGAAGTCAAATGTAGAGAATGGGTAACTATATTAAGAAAACACATGATTTTTTCTATTTTGATTGTTGATACCCCATGTATTAAGTGCCCACACTGTTCCAGGCATCACACTAAGCAATGCCCATTTGTTATTCCAATGCAATCTGATACTAATTAATAATGTAACCAACTCAATGACGTGAAATACTCACCCAGTAAACACAAGTGAACAGAAGCATCAGGCTTCTAATCCATATATTCTAAGTACAAAATCCCATTTTTTTCCACTGCCCTTCATTCCCCTTGTAATTGAGAAATTACTCCGATGAAGACCATCAGGAGGCTTGGAGACTTGCTCAAAACTGGCTTTGAATTTTGAGTCAGAAATGGAGAGCCTGCCCCTAGTGGTCATAGGTCAGAACTGCATCAGGGACAGGCTGCATGGGAAATGGAGGGTCATGTATTCCCAGGTGGCTCAGTGTGTTGACTCTTTGTTTCCTCATGAATCGCAGCACGCCAGGCCTCCCTGTCCATCACCAACTCCCTGAGTCCACCCAAACTCATGTCCGTTGAGTCAGTGAGTGATGCCATCCAACCATCTCATCCTCTGTCGTCCCCTTCTCCTCCCACCTCCAGTGTTTCCCAGCATCAGGATCTTTTCCAATGAGTCAGTCCTTTGCATCAGGTGGCCAAAGTATTGGAGTTTCAGCTTCAACATCAGTCCTTCCAATGAACGCTCAGGACTGATCTCCTTTAGGATGGACCAGTTGGATCCCCTTGTAGTCCAAGGGACTCTCAAGAGTCTTCTCCAACACCACAGTTCAAAAGCATCAATTCTTCTGTGCTCAGCTTTCTTTATAGTCCAACTCTCACATCCATACATGACTACTAGAAAAACCATAGCCTTGACTAGATGGACCTTTGTTGGGAAAGTAATGTCTCTGCTTTTTAATATGCTGTCTAGGTTGGTCATAACTTTCCTTCCAAGGAGCAAGCGTCCTTCTAATTTCATGGCTGCAATCACCATCCCAGGTGGCTCAGTGGTAAAAAATCCACCTGCCTATGCAGGAGACACAGGTTTAATCCCTGAGTAGGGCAGATCCCCTGGAGTAGGAGATGGCACCCCATTCCAGTATTCTTGCCTGGAAAATCCCACGGAAAGAGGAGCCTGAAGGGCTACAGTCCATAGGGTCACAAAGAGTCAGACATGACTTAGTGACTGAGCAGGCATGCAATACTGTTAGGACCACAAGACCTGACTCTAATGCTCACCTAGAGAGTTTGGTGGAGAAATTCGCTTTATAAAAGTGGTAACCAGCTTTAAACAATGGCAAATGGGTAAGCTTTAAGCCAAATGCCCTCAAAAGAGTAAAATAGGTTAGTACTGGGTAGAGTTTTTAGGGCTCAAAGAATTAACCTGAGTATAGCTTTGACATCTTTGGGGCAAAGCGTTGGCTGTTGGTCTTTATCTGAGCAAAGATCAAAACTGGTTTTTAGATATATGAAATAACCTTGCACTACAGCAGGGATAAATCCTGGGAGAGTTACAACTAGAGTTTTGTAGAAGTTGGTCATTCTTACAGGTAGGTAAATTGTACCTATCATGGTCCACTGCATGCTATTAAGAGAAAGAACTGCAGTGTATTGCATTGTAAAGACAACTAGCCTGGAGATCCTGGAGTTAGACCCTAAGCTATGTTCCTCATCTGTGGCTGCTTCAGGTCTTTCCCTAGTATATTTGTGATCCCAGGTAAACATTTTTTTTTTTTCTAGGCTTCTTACTATATGCATAATTGGCTTTAACTAAGATCAGTATATCAGGACTACTCAGGTGTTTTAATCTCACATGATCCTGGGACATAAATACTTTGCCAGCCAAGAGGGCTATTCTGTTCATTAGACGGCACTCTTGGAACTAGGGTCTTGGTGTAGGATGACACACATAGACACAAGTTCTAGAACTCTTGAGACATTTGGTTAATCACATGTGAAGCTGAGGGTCAGATAATTCTGCGAAGGGAAAAAATGGGAATCAGAGATCACTGTTGCTCAATCAAGACTGTCAGCCTCTCTCAGCATCCAAATGGAAGCTAAGAAAATTTTGAGAAAGGCCTTCCAAAGTGCATAAGCCATTGACGTGATGGTGGGGCAGGGAACCCTCTTGCCTTCGTCTTAGGGTGTTAGTGATCTACTTCATTATGTTCTTTGAAAAATAAATAATGCATGCAGCTTGCTTAGATATTTCCTCACAGGTGATCAGCACTCAGTCAATAAATCGACCTTTATATACCAGTTAGGCTATCCTGTCTTTTGTTTGTATTAGTGTATAGTAACTAAAGCATGATTCATAATGTTAGAATAGTTATATATTTTTTTCTCCTAACACCATGGTGTAAATAATTCCCATTCCATTCCCATTCCTTCCTCCAAGAGGAGAAAAAGAAAAGATCACAACACAAAAATAGATGCATTTGGTTGCATTTAAATGGTTTATACTTTCATGCGGTATTTGGCAAACACACATCCTCTTTGGAGCTCAAGACCTGTATGTTAAGTAAATTGTCATGACTTAGCAGCAGCAGCAGCATGAGTACAAATGAATCTCTCCCATCTTGATGGTATGCCCTCATGCAGTGCTTTCTTGTCTTTTCAGATCCCGCAGATCAGTTATGCATCAACGGCACCCGAGTTAAGTGATGACCGGCGCTATGACTTCTTCTCTCGTGTGGTCCCTCCCGACTCCTTTCAAGCCCAGGCCATGGTAGACATTGTAAAGGCCCTGGGTTGGAATTACGTGTCTACTCTCGCATCGGAAGGAAGTTACGGAGAGAAAGGTGTGGAATCCTTCACCCAGATATCCAAAGAGGCAGGTAGGATGAGATCACAGTGATCAAGGTGACCCTCTTTAAGTGTCTGTGACTTTAGGCTTGTTTCAATCATTAGTGAACACTATTGACAATAACCCTATTCCTACTTTCACATTCCCCATTATCTGTGAAGTGGGTCTACAAGAGTCCTCATTTGGAGCACATTGTGATTTGGAAGATAATATTTTCAAAGTTGTGGAACTGAAATCCCTTAAAAGTGGAAGAAGTAGAGAGAAAATAATAGGTACTAAAACTGCTACCTGACTTCTGTGCAATAGCTGGTAGTGTGGATTACATTATCTCTAAGGAAAATAAGGAAATGTGGCTAAATATGCCTCTTCATGGCTCCTTCCGCTTTGCTCCTCTCCAAAATGAAGAGAATGGTTTAAATTATGAAAACCCAACTACAGTCACACTGTGCTTTGAAGGTGAGTAATGGTGAGGGCTCTGAATGACTTGGCCAAAACAAATTAAGTGAATTATCCAGGCAGTAGAATGTACTTAGATATCCTTTGAAACTGTAGATTCTTTTGAGACAGTTCTATTAGATAGCATTTGGAGAAAGTTCTTTTATGTTTGCTTATTAAACTCAAAATGGAAGGTAATGGGTTCAAATGTTTGACAGATTTTGTAAAAATGAGACATAATCTTCAAACTTAAGAATCGTGACAATGCATATTCTGGCTTCCCTGTATGGAAATGTTGAATCTAGTAAATATAGATTTTTTTGAAAAATTTCATACTTCGATATTCCTAAAAAGTTTTTAGGCTAAAGTCTGGTCCTTGGTTTTGGTGGTAAGGATATTATCCAAACTGTCATTGATCAGAATAGTTAACTAACTGTAAGGCCAACGAACAGCGATAGAAACAGAGGTTCTTCTCATGAGGATCGATCCTGAAGACATGGCTTGGAGCGTTTGACTTGCAGTCTGTGGATGTCCTCAGACATGTGATGCTCCAGCATATGGATGGTGTGTCTGTACATGGCTGGTGGAAGGAGGGAGCCATGGCTTCTTGATGAATCTTGTGCTTCTTACTCAGTGCCTTATCGTTATGTCTAATTTGAAAATGTCACTGGAGGGCTGGGCTATTCTTGTACTCTTCCTTCTGGCTGAAATACCGTCACTCTTAGCACCTTTGACGGCAGAGCTCCTAATGATTTGCAGGATTCATCCTTAATGCCATTTCTAGGTTCATACAAACATGTATACAAAACCTTCTGGATTCTGTCAGCTTGGTCTTGTGTTTCTAGTGACCTCTCCCACACTAGTTATCACTGGTTAGCATAATTTGTTGTTGCTGTCATTTTCTATCTTGCCCCATAGACTCTAAAAGAGAATGTGTCTTTCTGAGTCACTGCTGTACTCCCAGATACTCTGTTTCTAAGGGAAACATTTCTGGAGTGATTCAGTGAGAAACTTTCTGATTAAGAAATAAGTCTTAACTCTGGCCTTGTGTCTTCCATGCTGTGATTTATAAGACTCATTAACAGCTGAATTCATGAATCTTTAGGGAACAGCCTAACCACTTTTGATAACTATGCATTTATTTCTTTCCTTGTTTCTTTGACTTCTGCTTTAACAAAAATAATGTTAGAGGCTGACTTAAAGACCTAGCTAAAATACGGGCATAATAACCAATAGGTAGGATAAAATGAAGAGAAAATATGGATAGAATAGTAAGATAAAGCTCAGAATAAAGTTCAGATACCATCTGGTTCTACAGAATTGCCACAAGTGAATCTCAAATTTAATACTGAACTTTGTACTGGACAAAGCAAAGGGCATTACCCACTTTGTTACAAAATGTGCAGGGTTCAAAAGGCCAAAATCATGTTGATTGTTTAGTAAAGGACAGGATCAAGACAAACGTTGGCCTTTATAAAAGTCTGTGTCCTATAGACAGGTCAGTGCTGAGTTTCCTATGCTTGTTTATTCCTGGTGTCACTTGGTGAAAACTTTACATATACAAAGTCTGCTGTATAGGACTCTTCAAAAAGGAAAAGACCTTGTAGTATGATCTGAACTCCTCAGCTTATAATTTTAGCTAATCATGCATTGAAATGACCCAACTCAAAATAAAATTATTGGCAGCCATTTGGGATAAAACCCTTCAATCTGGAAGCCTTTGAATTTGGGTATGAGGGTAACTAAAAAGCCAGCTGCAGAAATGCCAAAAAACACTATGAGTTCAGGTAATGTCTTGCAGTAAGTTCTTCTTCATTATGGTAGTTGACATGCATTTATATTAAATTTCATTGGAACCATACCATATGTACAATGAATTTAAGAAAATTTGTTTGTGTGCTTAACAGACCCCCCAGCATTCAATACCCTCCTCTCTCCCCAAGAAAGGAGGAAATAAGAGGAGGAAACTTACAATTGAAGTGGTGTTTGATAAGTCTGCTCACTCAGTATGTGTATTTCTTAGGAAAAAACTTGAGATGGGAAGCATGATTCCATCATTAATTAGGTGGGTGTCACTTCTGCGGGCTGCTCATATTGTGAGCATGTTGCCAGCCCAAAGGTGATTCCAGTGTATAAAGGTAAATATTCATTTTCCACGACTTATAAGAAGACTCTAGCTACCTTCTCTGACATTCAGAGGAACAACAATATATTCTAATTTGGAGTAAAAGAAAAAGAATTATAAAAATTTGCCCTATTGAAATTTCAGGAAAGTATACATTCTTAGGAAATTTTAGATAACTTTCAAGGGTAATTTTCAGTGTTTACTTTTTTTCTTTGCTAGTTCTAGAACTTGATCCTCTAGAAAGACATAAGTCAAGGTGCACTTAAGGAGAGGTAGTGTGACATATAGATAAGCTAGTGCAAAGGTATCAGAAAGACCTGGATTTGGATAATGGTTTCCATCACTTGTATACTGAGTAATGTTTGACACATAATTGAACTTTCCAAATCTCAGATTCCTTTTATAGAGATGCTCCTTTGTTAGACTCTGATAGAACAAATCAAGACAATAATGTCAGAAAAGAAAGCTGTCCTTCAACAAGGGGCCATCTAATTTGTCTGGGACATGAAAGTTTATATACAGTTTCTCTAAGGTGCCGGAGAAGACCTTAATAATTCTCCTCTCATGTATAGTCATGGATATTTAAATATGCATCGATGCTGCTCCTCGTTGAACTTTCAGAGAGGACTATAACATGATTTTCTCAGATGATGAGATTTTTGTAAAACAGTTATATTTGCATAAATTGCCCTGTTTATTTGAATGGCTGCACATGCAATATCAACAAAAGCAATTTATTGCTTAATATCACACAGAATGAGAGCCTATTCACTCCCAGTGTGCTTTAAAATTCAGGTCAGCATAATAAAATAAGTAGCATAAATTAGACATAAAGAGTTCTTTTCTAAGTGAAGGTCAAAAGAAGTGCTTATGATCGTGTAAAGCAGTAATATAGTCCAGAGCTTCTGAACCAAATTTGGGTCAAGGGTTATGAGAGTAAGGACATCACATGTAACTATTCTAGTTTGTCACAATTTTCAGGAGAATCTCATGACCACTGCTTCACAATGTGACACAGATAGTCATGCTTCATTACTGCCATGGTGTCATGAGACATACCAACTTTTCAAAGCCAGAAAGAATACTTGAACTATCCTTTGGCATTTCATGCTAATCACTTAATCACTAATTTCAATTGGTCTTATACTTATTGGGTAAACTCTAGACTTCTTAATTTAGTACTTTCTCTTGACCGAGAATAGTTTTACCTAGAATAACTAGATGAAGATTTAACTGCCTATTCGTAACTATTATTCAGCCTTCAGTTTTTTTTTTTTTTAACCTCAGGAGCAGGTTGGATTTACTCACTGTAGGATTTGGTTCTCATTAGAGGATCCTTTGCTCCGCCCTCCCTCACAGATGCAATGCTTTCTTTCATTGGCTGTGTTGTCGATCTTTCCCACCTGACTGTAACCTCCATGAGGTCAAGGGCTTTGCCTTGGAACCCTATCATCTAGGCTAATTTTTGGCATATAGAAATCATTCAGTAAATATTTGCTAAGGAAAGAGAAAAGGACAAACAGTTGTATTTTCCATTTGCCTTTATTGGGGGTAAAATGGCATGCAGAGGAAACGCTTATGATATATAATTTTTAGAATATATAAATATTTGATTTGTGAGTCATAAAAATTATATCCTAGATCTGTTTGCTTAGATTTGTCACAGTTAACCCCCACCCTAAATCTACTCCATTCTTCCCTGTTACCATCCCCACACACAACTTACAGCAGTATGATGCAACAGGGCTATACTTCACAGTATTCCCATCGATATTTCTACGCTAACTTTGAGGATTTTCCAATTTTGTTTTGCCTCTGTCTATATCATGGTGAATATGGAAAACTCTGAGACATTTTAATGTCTGCTTGGAGTGTTTCCTTAGTGAACTGTTCAGTGATCCCAGTTTAAATTACAGATGTTGAATAAGGACTTAATTTCAAAATGCAAAATCACAAGCACTCTCATGCTGCTGCTGCTGCTGCTGCTAAGTCACTTCAGTCGTGTCCAACTCTATGTGACCCCATAGACGGCAGCCCACCAGGCTCCACCTTCCCTGGGATTCTCCAGGCAAGAACACTGGAGTGGGTTGCCATTTCCTTCTCCAGTGCATGAAAGGGAAAAGTGAAAGTGAAGTCGCTCAGTCGTGTCCGACTCTTCGCGACCCCATGGACTGTAGCCTACCAGGCTCCTCCGTCCACGGGATTTTCCAGGCACGAGTACTGGAGTGGGGTGCCATTGCCTTCTCCGAAGCACTCTCATAGTATCATTTATTTTCAATTGTGATTAAAATGAAACTAAGTTCCTCAAGAAGAAGCTTTATTGTTTTAATTTTTGGACCTTCAGTGGTTAACACAGTACTTCAGATTTTAACCCACACCCAATTTGTTAGCACATCTTGAGTGTATCCCTTATCCCCAACTATCATTACAGTTACTTTAGTTCTGAGCCCCACTTTATTCTTAATGGTTCATAGCTTCAGTTATCCTTGCCTCCAGGTCAGCTCCTCCAATATAGGATCTGTTTAACTAAGATGATCATCTTTTCAGAAAACAAATACAGAAATTCTGTTATCTGTCCCTGGCTTCCCTTACTCCATAGGATTCAGCAAAAGATGTCTAGCCTGGCGTATAGGTTATTTCTGACCTGTTACCTGATGTAGTCACCAGTCTTACTCCATACTGTGCCTGTCATCCTTGATTCCTACTTCAAGCCCCCATATATACATTTCTTGTCCTACCACAGTCAGCCTTCTGTGGGTGTCAGGTTATTCTGTGCCTTTGCTAATCCTTTGCCTGGACTATGAGCTAACTCTTTTACCAAAACATAACACCTTGAAAAAAGTTACCCCTGGCATAGTCACCCTCCATGGTCCTGTTTTGGATCATAGTGTGTACATGTGTCTTTTTTTTAACAGCACAGCACTGTAAAGTCCCTCTCCATGAATCAAGTCATGGGATTGACCAGTTGCCAAGTCACGATGAGAGAATGAGAGTGCATATCACGGTAAAGGCCAGCGATTCATGTCCCAGCCTCCCTTGAAGCTAGGACGCAGCCATGTCACCCAGCCTTGGCTAATCAGACATACCCAGGCATTCTCGCCATAGGCAGATCAGGAGCTAGAGGCACGAAGGAGGGACAGTGGAATTGCATTTTATTGACAGCAGCAGCAGCAGTATCCAGGATCCAGGGGTAGAGGTGGTGTCTATCATGAAATGGCAGTGGTAGCATAATCTCCTACTTCCCGTTTCCAAGAGGAGCAGCAGCAGGGCCCCAGCGAACGTGGCCCTGTGGTATTTTTTTTTCTTTTAACCTTTGATTCTAACAGCCTAGTCATCCTTTGTTTCATCTTTTGACTTTGGTTCCTTGGTCTCCCCAGTGATTCTGTAGATGATCTAGAATAATTTCAATCAATATTTTACTACTTAGTCTAGAAAGACTTTACTTATGTTATTTGGCTTCCACCTTCATAAATATAATTGAGTGTTGCTTCTGAGAGTTCTGTCATACTTTGTGCGTAAGTATCATGGGATTTGTTGCATGGCATTGTAATCAGTATAATCTATCTAATCCTCTCCCATTTGAATGTGAGTTTATTTTTATTTTTTCTTAGCATGAAGATTTGACTTTTATACATCACCAAATGATTGTCACAATAAGTTTACTGAGCACCCATCATCTCATATAGATTCAGAATTGAATATAGAAAAAAATTGTGATGAGAACTCTTAGAATTTAATCCCTTATCAAGTCTCATATTTAACGTATACCAGAGTTAACTGTGTTTCTCATGTTGTATATTACAACTCTGATACTTATTTATCTTATAATTGGAAGTTTGTACCTTTTGACCACCTTCATCCAGTTCTCCTCGTTCTATCCCTTACCTCTGGTAACTAGAAATTTGACCTGTGTTTCTATGAGTTTGTTTTTGAAGTGTAGTTTACCTACAGCACTGTATTAGTTCCTATCACATGACATGCTGATTTAGTATTTCTATACATTTCAAAATGGTCACCATGATAAGTCTAGTTACATATAGCATGTCACCATACAAAGATATTATATAGTTATTGACTGTCTTCCCCACACTGTACATTTCATATCTATGACTCATTGATTTTAGAACGTAAGTTTACTGAAGGTAGGAATTATGTTGTGTTTGACTTTTGGTACTCTGTATATAGGATAATGTGCAACAGAGATTAGGCTCAGTATATGTACACTGAATTTAAAAATAATCTATAACAGTATAAGAGTATACTATTATGAGAGTGTAAGAGTGTAGTAAAGTAGTATAATAGTATATAATAGTATATTTCCAAGGTTGTAGTTGGAAATTTTTTCCAATTTCAGCTTTCAAAGTTATCATTAATATACTATAATAAACTTATGAGAAGAGAAAAATAGGGTAAAGCATCTGGTGGCATGTCTTACACTCATACAGTGCATGTCTGAATACTTTCTTTGGGTAACGTGCGCTATGAGGCAATAGGAGTTAGCAGATAAGACTGCCCTAAGGCTGCCTTAAATGGGGTAGTGAGTGACATTTTAGGAAGAGGTAGTCATGTAAAAAACCCCAAGAGAAAATTGTTTAATGGCATTTAACATTTTAAATGTTTCAAATGAAACAGAATCACTTTGAAGGAATTTTGACTCAGATTTCTAAATGGAGAGTGCTGTTTCACTCAACATAAAAAGTACTGCAGAAAATGCTTTGGCTTTGGGGTTAAGAACTTGTGCTTTCAGCCCTAACTGTTTTGGTAACTGACTGAGAGCCAGCATCTTACTGCTTTGGTTTGCAAAGTCATCACCTATTTATTGTGAAAAGTAGCCTCTCTTGGTTCAGAGAATTCTAGGATCCTAATCCACCTTGATTGAAAAAGATAGGTTTGCTCTGGGCAATAGTCTATTGGTGATGTGGGACAAATGTGGATGATAACAGAGTGTTTTTGCTGCATGTAGAAATACAGTGAAAAAGTATATCTCCGTAAGTCCTCCTCATTTCTTCCACCTACCTTCATTGCAGCTGAGGAACTTGGAGGAATGTGACAAGATCTGAATACAAAATGAACCCCTCCTTTATTTGTTGACTTAAGTGTGGTTACCATATGTGGCATGTGCTGGGGAGAAAAGGGACATGGGATTCTGGCATCAAAGTTAAAGATGTAGTGAAAAGGCACACAGGTCATCTTTTAATATAGGAATGGAGACTCAAATACAGAAAATTCTTTTGAATAATAGAATTGTTTGGTCAGTTGAGTAGAGGAAAAGAGAATCATGCTTCTGTAATAGTTATCATTATACCACTGAACTTCAGAGGCAGAACATCTGACTTGCTGTCCCTGTTGAGTGACGCTGAATTTAACGTTCAAGTGAACTTTTCTTTTGCCAGTCTTTACAAAAATGCTCATTGGAAGAGACTCCCAGTTTTGAATCCCATAGGTTTTGATAAATGTCAGCAAAAGAGAGAAAATATTGGAAGAATATTAGTTAGCTAATAGAATTGGAAGGAACTATATAAAACTTAAGTGCTTATGGGGAATGTCTATGTTTTGCTTGTGTGAAAGTAGGACATTTTGATTTTGAGTCCCACTAAGACTATGTAGCAACGCACTCATATTCTTGCGTGAAGAATTCCATGGACAGAGGAGCCTGGCAAGCTAGAGTCCATGGGGTCGCAAAGAGTCAGACACATCTGAGCAACTAACACACACACAAGACTATACACAGCAAGGAAAAGTTATTTCCATAGTAATTTTAGTGCTCTAACTGAAACTTGGGGTGGTCGGAGTCTAAACAATGCTGTCTTTTTGGTTGCCTTTGCCAGAGTGTTCCTCTACATTGGAAAAGGCAAGCACAGGCACCCATGTGGAAAAATGGCAATGCTTCTCAAAACAGAGGCAAGGAGGTAGGTACTGGAATTAGTCAAATGGATAGTTCTGAATAATAGATGGATACTCCAGCCCAAGAAATATTAAATTGATGAATGGTTCTTTGGAAAATATCTATCTGCTGGAGCTCAATCTTCCTAAATTATTTTGTGTTTTGAACAGCTTGATGCCTATAAATGTAGCTTCTTTGGGACCTGCACAGAGAGATCTGTTTACCTCTTATTTGGCAAATAGACCCCTGCTGTTAAATCTTTCAAGAGATTATAGGAAATTCTACAAAGCCCCTTATCAGTTGCATTAGTGCTCCCCAAGCAAACTGAAGACAGCTAGATGATCAATATCTCAGCAGTAGTAGTAGCCATCCTAAAGAGGTTCTATACTGACTGACTGAGGTCCCGGGCCACTTATAGCTCCAAATATGCCTATTCCCAGTTCTTCACATTTCTTGTTACTCATAAATAGCAAGCACTTAAAACATATTGCCAACAATCATTAGATGATATTATTCCATTGAATGCATTAATATGTTAGAGTCAGCATTAATTATCAAGCAGGCTCCTTTCTAGGTTGATATTACTGGGATGTTATCACAGTGTACAAGCCATAGTACTAGGATGATCCTTTGAAAAACTAGTACACAGATCAAAGCATAGGATTTCTATAAAGGGGGGAATATTAAAAGTGAAGCCATCATAGTAATGATAAAGGTCTCAAGAAAAATTCAAGGTATTTATTAAAAGGACTTAAAAATAATTGTTGCCTACTAAACATGTCAACATGTTAAAAAAAAAAAAAGGTCAATTTTCCTAGAGTGTTGGTGATCTTTTGGATTTAAATATGAAAGTTTAAAAAATCAACAACAGAGTGACATACCTGGTATATTTTTTAATGAAGATAAATTCCCTTGGTTTTAATTCTGTTGAGGTTGTCAGAATTAAAACTATAGAACTTTTGGTGTATGGTGACTAATTATATAGAAATATGTTATTTCCAATGTCTTAATCCTAGAGGCTGCAGAAATCATAGATTCGTCTCGTCTAATTTTTTTTTTTTTGGCAGAAAGTACATGATACTTAGCTCTATAAAAGGATCACACATGTTATTTTCTAAAAACCTGATATATGGTGTTGCACTTAGTACTAATTCTGCTGCACACCTTTGATTTACTGATGTAACTGTGTTATCACACATGTTATTTTCTAAAAACCTGATATATGGTGTTGCACTTAGTACTAATTCTGCTGCACACCTTTGATTTACTGATGTAAACTGTGTTATCAGTCTGTTCTTATGGGTGCTTTGTTCAACAGTTACGGGTAATTAAGATAGGAAGTAGAAATTAGGATGGCTTACAGTAGATTCACAGATGGCATCCTGCGTTAGGGGTTACATCATTTATCTCTTGGGATTCCACTCTATTTTCCCCCAGCTTTGTTGAAATATAATTGACATTTAATGTTGTTCAAGCTTAAGGTGGACAACCTGATGATTCGACACTTACTATTTCAAAATGATTACCACAGTAGGGCTAGTCAGCATTTGTCACCTCACACAATAACCATTTCTTTTTGTGCTGAAAATATCAGTCTTACTCTCTCAGCAGCTTTCAAGTGTATAATACAGTATTATTGACTATAATCATCTTGCTGTACTTTAGATTCCTAAAACTTCTTTATATAATAACCAAAAGTTTGTACCATTTGACAGACATGTCCTGATTACTTCCTCCCTATCCCCTGGAAACTACATTCTACTTTCTGTTTCTTTGGCTTCAGCCTTTTAAGCTTCCCCATACAAGAGATATCATAGAGTAATCGTATTTCTCTAACTTACTTCATTTATCATAATGCTTCCAAGTTCCATCCATGATTGTTGCAAATGTCAGGATTTCCTTCTTTCTCATGATAGAGCAATAGTCCATTGTCTGTATGTATGTGTATGTACCACGTTTTCCTTATTCATTCATCCCTATGTGGACATTGAGGTTGTTTCTTTATCTTAGCTCTTGTGAGTAGTGCGCAGTAAACATGAGAGTACAGATATCTCTTTGGGATCCTGATTTTAATTGCTTTGAACATATACCCAGAAATGTAATTGCTGGATCATGTAGTAGTTCTATTTTTAATTTCTTGGGGAGCATCCATACTATTTCCCGTAGTGGTTGTACCAGTTATATTCCCACCAGCAGTGCACAGAAGTTCCTTTTATTTACCACATTCCTGTCAACCCTTGTTATCTCTTACTCTTTATGACAATAACTAATCTAACAGATGTGAGATGCTATCTCATTGTGGTTTTAATTTTCATTTCCCTGATGATTAGTGATGTTGAACATCGTTTCATGTACCTATAGGCTATTTGTTTATCTTTTTTGTAAAAATGCAAATTCAGCTCTTCCATCCATGTTTTAATCAGACTGTTTTTTTTTTCTTGGTTTGTATGTTTGTTATTGAGTTACATGACTTTCACATATATTTTGGATTTTAACTCTAATAATGACTTCAACTTTCGTAGGTTGCCATTTCGTTTTGTTGATTATAACTTTTGAATAGGTAATTTAATCAATTTACATTAATAGTAATTATTGCTATGTAAAGACTACTAATTTCATTTTATTGAGTGTTTTCTGGATGTTTTATAGTTCCCTCATTCCTTTTTCCCTCACTGCCTTCCTGATTTGCTGATTTTCCATAGTAGCTTTGATTCTTCAATTTATCTTTTGTCTGTCTACGGTAGGTTTTTGTTTTGTGGCTACCACGAGGTTTATATAAAGCATCTTATAAATATAGCAGTCTTTTTAGGCTGATAACAACACAACTTTAATTGCATATAAAACTCTACCTTTTACTTCCTCACTCTTTTATATTTTTGATGACATAATTTACCTATTTTATATCATGTATTTATTAACCTATTATTACAGCAATAGTATTTAATTTTTTTAAATTTTGACCTTTATACTAGACTTAGACATTTAAACACCACCACGTTACAGTATTAAGTGTCCTAAATTTGACTGTATACTTGAATTTAATTACTTACCTTTACCTAGTATGTTGTATATTTTTATACATTTTAATATTAGCTTCTTTTAATTTTAGGTTTGAGAACTCCTTTCAGCATTTCTTGTAAGGCAGGTCTGGTGGTTATGTAGTCCCTCAGATTTTGGTTGCATAGGAAAGGTTTCATCGCTTCTTCATTTCTGAGGGATTATTTTGCTGGATAGAACATTCTTGGTTTGCTTTTTTTTCCTCTCTCATCTCTTTGAACCTGTCCTCTTAATCTCTTCTGCTGAAAAATACGACAATAATCTTCTGGGGGTTCCCTTGTAAGTTACACACTTTATTCTCTCTAATATTCTTTCCTTGTTGAAATTCTTTGATTTTGACAGTTTTATTATAATGTGTCTTGGAGATCTCTTCGAGTTGAATTGTTTGGCAATCTATGAACTTCACAAACATGGATATCCAAATCTCTTTCCAGATTTGGGAGGTTCTGAGTCATTATTTTTAAAATAAGCTTTTTACCCTCTTCTCCATTTTTTATCTTCTGACACTCCAGTGATTCATATATTGCTTGTTTTGATGGTATCTGATAGATCGATCACATAGGCTTTCCTCATTCTTTATTCTGTTTATTCCTCACTCTTTATTCTTTATTCAATTATAAACTGAATAATTTCAAAGTCCTTGTCTTGTAGTCTATAGATTCTTATTTCTGGTTGATTTATTCTGTTATTGATATTTTCAGGTGCATTTTTTATTTTATTCATTGCATTATTTAGCTTTAGATTTTATTTGGTTCTTTCTTATGCTTTCTCTTTATTAGGCTTTTCATTTTGTTTCTGTGGATTGTTTTGTTTGTTTGTTTCATCAAGCTGTGTTTTCCTGTAGCTCGCTGATCTTCATCAAAACAGCTATTGTGGATTCTTTAGTGGATGAGTTGTAGATCTCTATGTCTTTGAGACTGGTTATTGGAAGATTATTGTGACCCTTTAATAGTGTCATATTTCCTTTATTTTATACATTTCTTGAAGTCTTACAGTGCTGTATTTGCATTTGTTGTAGCAGTAACTTCTCTAGTCATTGGTGACTGACTTCAGGAAAGAAATACGTTCCATCAGTCCTGATAGGAAGTCTGAACCTTTTTGGTCCCTCTGTGGATATGCCTGCTCCATGCTTCTTGCTCCCTCTTGTGGCAGAATTCTTAAGCTTATATGTCTTTTCTCCTCCTTCAACAGAGGTTGCTGGGTCCTGGCAACCTCCCTTTTGCTTTCCTAAGGGTGGAGTTGAAGCTCAAGTTTGTGGTCTCTCCTTGGTCACAGATTTTTATGAGTTTTGTATGCAAGTTCACTAGATAATCTGCCAAAGATCACACTTGCTAGCTATCATCAGGAGCACAGATAGAGAGCCATTCTCTGTTTGGGGGTTTGTGGGATGAGGTACAAGAAGCACTAGGGGGTGCCCATGAGCCAATGAAGGGCATCTGTAGGCAAGCCGTTTCCAGCGATTCATGGGTAGACTTCTTGATGGTGTCTGTGATGCACTGAGCAGGACTTGTTTCCCTTTAATGCCTTCTAAGAGTCCGATGTACCTCTTTCCCAGGGTGTTTTTATCCTCCCAGTCTTGAAACTCAGTCCTTGGGATAGAGTGAGATAGCAGTGGGCCTCTTTAGAAATGTCCCACACAGTGAGCTGGGGGCTCACTCCTATGCCCTCCCTTCCGCTCTGGGAGAAACCATGGGCCGAGAAGCTTTCCTCTGGCTCTGAGTGGTACCTCCATGAAGGACAGCTGATGTGAGTAAAGTAGAACTGTTTCTTTTACCTTCTCCAGTGCATCTCAACATACTTTGTCACTCCACCAGTATGTGGGAACTTCTCCACTGAAAACCTGAACTTCCAGCAAGGGCTCAGTTGTCTGTGGCAGCTTGTCTAAGACAGTGTTCTCCAGGGGCTCAAGGGCCAGGGCCAAGGGGAGCTGTATTCAGTTAATGGGCCACTGTAGGGTTCATGTCCAAGGTCTGTACCCTTATTACTCATTGCATGAGTGGTCCCTGAGTCCCTTGATGTATTGTGCTGGATCCCACTGACAAAGACGCTTTTGTCTGTGGATAGATGACAAACTGTTTTTACTGAGGGAGGGATATGATGTGGGATGTCTTACTTAGCCATGTTGCTAACATCACTCCTCCTATCTTTTTAAAGAATTGAATATGAGTTTTACTTGGGTATCCTAAGTCTAAACTGAAAGGAAAAGCTAGAACAAGCATATTTTGTAATAGAAATATGTATGTTAACCCAAGTGACTGCTTTTTTGAAGAAATTTTACTGGATCAACTTTCACATGTTTCACCATTATTCTGTATGCTTTGCTAAATCAGTATAGATCACTCAACCAAGTTGTAGTACTCTATCCCAAACATCTTAAAATTTCTAAATAGAATTTCTTACTGATTAGACAGACAAAGAGGCAGACAGAAGACGCTGGTTGGAGGTTAAGCATTAGTGATGAAAATTACTAGAGTAAAGATGCTGAAAATGAGGCGGGAGGGTATGGGGTATAGAATAGTCAGGAGATAAAGGGCCTGGTAATAAACCCCTTCTTTTCTAATGTTCTCCTTGGAGTACAGTGGTTTCCTAGGTGCTCCCTTAGTATTATTAAACAAAGCAAAGTTTCAGTTTTCCTATACATTGTAAACTAAGGTTTAACAGTTGCTTGCTTTCTCTAAACAAATTCTCTCAGCCTTAGAATACTGCATTCATATTAGCATAATGGTTTTGAGTGACAACCTGGATGAATAACATCAAAGATTTCTACTGAGCTGTCTGATTTCCAGTTTGACCAACTTTTGGCTGTTAATTATTATTTGCTACCTGGCTTGTATCCACTCCTTTTAAAAGTGGAACTCATCCTCTATTCACATCTATTATGTGAAAACATAAAACCTTATTTACATTTGAGTGTGTACAAAAAACAACTTTAGCCTTGAAGTCATCCTCCTGAGTGTAAACTGCATGCATTACTTCACAGTGAAATACTGAGTGTTTCCATTTTTATATCATGACCTTGTATTATGCTCTACAGAGACAGAGCTGGTGCCGTGAGTCACAATAGTAGAATTTCTAGTTATTTTGAAAGTTGTTTTTAATCATTGTGGTTTCATTGTTGCTGATTTTATTTGTTTACTATTATTTAAATAATTTGGTCAAAAATTTTTGAGATTTATCAAAAAAAAAAAGCTAAGTATAAGCAACATAAACCAATGATAGATGCAAAAGAAAAAGATGGATCTACTTGGAAGGTTATGCAGCAACCCAAGGCATTAGAGGAAAGAACAAAGAATTAAGCTTAAAACAGACAAGTAAAAGGTGACTCTAATAACCCAAAAAGAAGGAGATGATGATCCCTTTGGGGCACCACCAACAGGGTGAATCAGCTCCAGCTCCATCTAAGCCTTCAGTCCTGTTCTCCAAACTCAGATTCCAAGACAACGACAAACCGGTGCTCTGCCATTGATCATGTGCCCATTCCATTGCTGTTGATTGACAGTTCCGCCAGACAGCTTTTTGGAATTATTATAGACATCTAAGGTAAGCATAAGATCTTAATATCCAAACAGTGACTAGTAGGGGATTTGTAACAAAGACACAGTGCCGTATATGATATGGTAATGTCTTACCATGCATATTGTAAAATGTTCTAGGTGAAGCAGTTCTGTTAAATTTCTGAAATAAAAGTGTTTTCCTTTTCCTTTAAACAGATCCTCAAGAGAAATCATTAACTACTTAAATATTTGTAGAGAATTCCCCAAACTACTGGCTTTCTAAAGAGATAGAGAATGCAATTTTCCAAGCTTTACATCTGTGACAGCATTCATTAAGAGTCAGATTCCAATCATCTGGTGATCCAATTAGCTGTACTTTACCCCATGACTTGAGGTATAAGAAATGCGAGTAGGGGGCAATTTATCACCACTGCTGGAAGATCCCACAGTATCTGAGCACTCATTCTAATGGTAAGGGTCAAGAAGAGCATTTTTACATGATAAGAATTTTTTTTCTCATTTATGCTGAGCAGCTTGGAAAAAGAAATGCTATTTTATTTTATTTTTTTACAATCGCAGATTTCCTCCAAGCCAATCTTTGTGGCTGCAGGTTTTTGATAATGGGAATAAATAAACTTTCTTTGAAATGTAGAAGTACCAGTAGACAGGACTCATTCCTAAGTTCTTCCCTGTAGGGGTATGAATTTAATAAGGTGGCTGAACATTCTGAACATTGAAGCCCAGGAGAAATGAGACTTGTTGAGAAGGAAATGACAGGACCCACTGCATGCTGGTATAGGGATGAGAAACTTCTGGTTGTGTTTGGTATGAAACCTAATAAATCACTTTTCGAAAACTGTGAAAGACAATTGCAGACAGAAAAGTTGCTAGTAAAACTAGCTTTATAGAACCTACCTTTAATTGTTCAGTTGAGAAAATGCTGTGTGAAAGAGGCATATTTAAAACACATAACCACTTTTCCAAGGTCTGAGTAAGCATGAATAGAATTGAAATGCAAACACTTAGGCTTGAGTTGTTCTGTTACGAAACAAAGTTCAATGCATAGGAGATGCAGAGAAAGAAGATTGACACCCCTTTCTTCTGGTTTAAATTTATTTCCCCTTCTCTCAGCTTCTTTTGGCCACTGGCTTAGTTTCTCCTTTGTCCTTTATTTTCCCTGGACAAGCCTGTCCGCAAACACCAAATATCGCATCCCTCTAGGCTTTGACTCAGCTAGTTTCTTCTGCCTGGAACACCCACCCCTACCAAGCTTAGGTGACTGGCAAAATCCCTAAGTGAAGTTTCTTCAGTATGTTCTCTTCTGCTCATCTCCACTCCTGTATTTTGTTCCTGGTGCTTAGACACATACCTGTAGCAGTACTTATTTCATGTTGTCACTATTAGGATACAAAAGATTATGAACTCCTCAAGTGAAGCTACAGATACTAAAAATGATAAGAAATGAAAATTCTTGGGTGTTTCCCTCAATCCATATGCTGACCAGAGCTTCTAACACTGTGCTATGAAAAATGTTCAATACTAAATAAACACTTATTTAAACCTAGTGTTAACATTGTATATGTTTTCTAATTCATCATAAGCTCTCACCTAAACCAGCTTTAAGAAATGAAGGAATACATGTTTCTTTACCAGATTGCCACGGCAGCTTGTCCCTATTATTACACCAGGTGGGATGAAAGGCTCTCTGGAGAGGTGAGATTTACAGAAGATTTGAATGAAAAGGGCAAGGATATTTATGGATTTTAGATGCCAGAATTTTACTATAATTTAAAGAATGTAAAACTAGTGAATTTTCTTTTTATCAGTGTTGTTGAGTTATTTTTTTAAAGCAAGACCTAACTATATTTTAAATTGAAATTTAAACTAATTCTGCCCATAGACTCAAGAGTTTTTTTTTTTTTTTAATATATTCAGTACATGAAGTAGATTTTCGTAGATTTGTGTGTGTGTGTGTGTGTGTGTGTGTGCATCACAGAAAGATTAAGAGTAAAATAGACAAATGGTACATGTTTGGAACCAAGATAGTTAATGGCACGTTGATTCTGTTA
The DNA here is from genome assembly GCF_054371585.1 of Giraffa tippelskirchi. NCBI lineage: Eukaryota > Metazoa > Chordata > Mammalia > Artiodactyla > Giraffidae > Giraffa > Giraffa tippelskirchi. The sequence goes on along the minus strand of NC_137283.1, from coordinate 18,512,177 downwards.
AGTTGGGAGATCAAAAAGTAAGTATTTTTTCTCTAAATTAAGAAGAAAAAATTTACCATGAGGAATAATAAACCACTAAACCTCAGGTGAAATCTCTATCTCATAGAGCAGAACTAGTACCTGATTCAAGAACAACTTGCTTAAGCTTTGCAACATTCAGATTCTAAGTAGACTCATCAGAAAAAGGAAGGGGGTGATATTAATTTCTCTTTTATTTATTTTCTTCCAAAGAAGAGGGGGCTTAGTCAGGGAGAAAAATCAAATTTTATTCTAGTTCTTTGGTCTAGTTCTTTGGAGGAATGAAGAGACTGCCTCAAGGAGACGGGGAAATACTCAATACTTGGCATCCATTCTTACCTCCTCCTCTCTCTTTTTTACCCCCATTTTCCATCATAACCCAAACATCGATACAACACTCACACATTCTTGTTTCATAACGGTTAAGAGCGTGGTTAAAAGTGAGATGTACCTACATTGAAAATCTAACTTTGCCCATTAGTGAAATGTGTGAGTCACTTATCCTCATAAAGGATCCATTTCCTTGTTTTTAAAAGAGAAATAATACTAGTTCCTTCTTTCAAAGGCTTTTATGCAAAATAAGTGAGCTAATCCAATGAATAAAATTGCTTGCAATAGTACCCATCATAGAGTAGATGTCCTATAAGCATTAGCTGCTATTATGATAATCCTAATCATAAAAAGAAAAATAATAATGATAATCCTTGTCTTTTACTTCTATTTTTCATATATTCAATAAATATTTGTTGGGTGTCCATTGATTGTCAAGCATGGTTCTGGATATCAGAGGTGAGAAAGAACTAGACCTTTCCTGTACCTTCTAGAGAGATGAGAAAAAAGTAAACATGTAATTATTTGTTGGGGATAGATCAGTGAGAAACAAAGACAGAGTTCATTCATTTTTTTTCATGCCTCTTTATTTCAGTGAACCCCTTACTGAAATTTGGGGTTTCATTTGATTATAAATGTGGACAACTGACTGTAGTAGTAGGAGAAGTTCTTGTGAGTTTGTAATCATTAATAGTCACAGATCCATTCATAACACAGTGCAGTTGTTGCAAATAATGCAAAATATTCAAATAGGATCACTCCTTGGAAATTATGAAAGTTATTTGCTACAACAATGAATTTGGTAATGTCTTTTCACTTTTGATGCTTACATTATAATGGGGGACCCAGATGGCTTTAGAGAGGGTAAACAGTTTGAGATGGTGACAAATATTTGATTCAAGGTAGAGCTGATACCGCTCATTAATTACTGGGATATGGTGTTTGAATGACATTCAGTATGAATCAGAGGTGTTTGTTGTATGCAACTAATTGGATGTTGGCACTAATTGGTGCCTTTTTACTGAGGTGTCGGAAGCAGGTTTGGGGAGAAGAGTGAAAATTAGAGCCCTATTTTGTTCTTGTAAAATTTCAAATGCCTTCTGTATATCCATGTGGGAAGGCTGAGGGAGAATTTGAGTGTACAAATCTAGGACTAAGAGGAGAGGTTCACGATAGAGATCTCATTTTGAGAATTCGTGAGGGTATAAATGGTATTTAATGCTACAAGACGGAATATAATCACTTTAGCATAGAAGGCACTGAAGGACTGAGCCAATATAATAGTTACAAGTCTGGAGTTGGGGTGGATCCAGCCTGAAGAGGTAGAAAGACCACCAGGAAGTTCGGTGCCCCAGGTACCAAGTTTAAACTGTTTCCAAGAAGCAGAGATTGAGGAACTGAAAATCAGACAAGACCAGACCTGAGAATTGATGATTGGATTTATGAACGCGGAGGTCACCATTTGGCTTTGAAAGAGAGGTACTGGTTAGAAGGTGAAGACAAACTTCAGTAGCATAAGTTCAGTCAAGAATGAGAGGAGATTACATTGGACAAACTGAAGAGAGAATTTAACAGAGGAGTATCATAACAGAGATGAGAGAAAGAGCTGCCTAAGTTGTGAGGGGTCTAAGAAGACATTTTTGGAGTGTTGATTTGTTTTTTACATTTACTTCCTGTTCTATTACTCCCATGTTTATTCGTCCCATTCTTCTAATCTCCCCCCAACACACACAAAACACTCCTTTCATCCTTCCTTTTTTCCTTATCTTCTCCTTCTTCCAAAATTCTGCTGCTCTGAATTATGGTGGACTGAGGATACGCATATGAAATAACCAGGCCTGTCTCTAATCCATGTGAATGGTATCACAGGGTTTACTGCTCTAGGGCGGGCTTTCAGGGGTGGCTAGATAAGCTCAATAAAAGTTGCAGCCTGGGTATTTGTCTCCAGTAGTATTAAGGAATGTTTTCTTCCTGATCATAGTTAAATGGAAACGTAAGAGTCTTGCTCATAAGGTGTAACCAGCAGCCCCTCCTTTCTCTTGAACAAGTATAGAACTGAAAGTGTAGCTTTCCGTTATATTTATTCATCAAATGATTAGTGAATGTCTGCATCTGCCTTGTACTCATCACTGTTAGAGTTCTTGAGTTATCAGTGTTAAATAGTCACTATCCTCATGGATTTTATTTTACTAGGTTAAGATAACAATAAGCAGATAAAAGAGATTCAAGGGATAGAGGAAAAGGAGTCTGTGTAAGATGTTATTTTATATAGAATGGTTGGAAAATCCTCTCTAAAGAGGAGATGTTCGAACAATAGATGAATAAAGTGAAGAACTGAGCCGTTTTAAAATTAGGGAGAGATTATTCCAGGTGGAAGGAACAACAGTGTTTAAAGAGCTTGAGGTAGGAATGTCTTCAGTTCAGTTCAGTTCAGTCACTCAGTTGGGTCCAACTATTTGTGACCTCATGGACTGCAGCACGCCAGGCCTCCCTGTCCATCACCAACTCCCGGAGTTTACTCAAACTCATGTCCATTTAATCGATGTTGCCATCCAACCATCTCATCCTCTGTTGTCCCCTTCTCCCACCTTCAATCTTTCCCAGCATCAGGGTCTCTTCAAATGAGTCAGTTCTTCACATCAGGTGGCCAAAGTATTAGAGCTTCAGCTTCAACATCACTCCTTCCAGTGAACACTCAGGACTGGTCTTCTTTAGGATGGACTGGTTGGATCTCCTGCAGTCCGAGGGACTCTCAAGAGTCTTCTCCAACACCACAGTTCAAAAGCATCAGTTTGCCGGCGCTCAGCTTTCTTTTATAGTCTAACTCTCACATCCATACATGTCTTACAACCTCCAAAGAAAGGATCTCATTGTGTGGAATAATTTAGTTGAGATCATGCATCTGCCATTCTTTCAAAGGTTCATTTGATCCTTTCCTAAATTGTTTATAGAATCTTTGAAACAAAAGGCTAACTCCTGAGGTACTAGTATAACCTCCTTTCCAGTTTACAAGTCCTCTTGACAGCTTCCTTGTCAGATGTACTTCCTTACAGTCCCTGTGGTTAAACTTCAACTGGCCGCCTCTGAGATCATCCCCTTTCATTGTTTATCAGAAAATAAAATCTCAATATAGACTCAGATTTAGTCTCCTTAAACCTCTGGGCACTTATGAGAGTGAAGCAACTGAGAATGGTGAGACTTTCCTCCAAACTGAATTTCTGCAGTCAGTACCACCCATGCACCAGGCCATCTGTCTGACACATGTCCCTAAACCTGCATCCAGCATCTCCAGTAGCAGTCACATTTTCACCTCTTCCTTTGCACTCCCATTGGTTGCTCGATCTTATTCTTTTCCATTGATGTTGCCACAGGAATCAGAATTCTTTGGTTGCAAACAATAGAGCCAAACTGTCACTGAGTTAACTATTAACAAGTGTATTGGAATTAGCAAGAGTGAAGTACCTAATGAGAACCTGAAAGTTTTAGTAAGAGTCACCCTCTTCCTACTGGCTCTGCTATTGGAATGAATAAATTTCCACTTCTTCAGTCCTTCTAGCACTTGACGATTCCAAGGCAGTTCTAGGAAAGAAGGCTTCAGTTGGGCCCACTGGGCCCCTTGCCCATGATCAGACGATAGGAGTGTAATGAGAACAAGTTGAAAAATAAAGAAAGAAAAGCAAAGACAGAAAAACAAGTCTCTAGGAGCCATGTTGTTCCCGTAGTAGGAAGATAGACATCTGTATTTATTGCTTTGCTAACACTGTGTGTTTTCCCATAGATATATCAGGATGCCACTAGAGATGGGAATGAATCCAGAAAGCAAATATACCTGGTATCATTTTATATTTTTATTAGCCCTCACTTGAGACACTGAGGTAGCATTTCCTAGAATGCTTTTATTCTTCCTACCTTGCTCACCAACCCTGACTCGGCTGTCCAATGAACTATCCCATGGCACACTCCCAACAACCACATTTCTTGTTTAGACACCTTTAGTGATTTCAAGATTGAGTACTCTGTATAGAGCAGCCGTAAGCTAGATTTGCTCGTAGAAGACCAGTCTTTGGCTTTCTGGTAGAATCATGTATAATATGAAAAAAAAAAATTAAACTATCAGAGTAATTTGAATCAAACGCTGTATTTTCTGTGTTCCATTCACTATACCATTTGAACATATAAATATATTTTAACATGTTAGTCTGTGCTCAGCTTATACTTTTGGTTCAACTTTCATGCAGTTTTGAACAATAATGGACTCGAGATACACCCGAGAAGAAGAAAATTTTTCATTAATACAAACTAACAGTAGAATTGTAGTACAGACTGGGTAATTTCAGTATAGTACACTTATTAAATTCAGTATCTATACTTAACACAATACAAGAACTTAAGAACTTATGATCATAACATTAGGGGAAAAGTATTGGTTGCAACAGTCTCTTTAGGAATTGTTACTTAAAAACATTTACTTAGAAACACATATTAATGGTAAAATCGTTTAAAGCTCTAATTGAAATGTTTAAAATTTCATTTGAGCCATCTGGCTTTCCAAATTTATATTATAATGCCAACATTTATATTATTTATTTGGCATTGCCAATTAATTTTTCATTTTCATGAACTTTCACAGCAATTGCAAATTCAATTTTGTTTTTAAAGTAGTTTTAAATTTTGAAGTATTTGAAGATGTCAAGAAAGGAGGAAAACTTGGTTTTTGTCCATATAAAAGTTAACTTTCCTTTGTCTTACTATTATTCTTAATATGTTATTTGGAAAGCTCATTGATTTGGCTAAAGGTTATCACCCATTTTAAAAGTAAGAGAAACTGAGGCAGAGAAAGTTTGTATAATTTTATACTTAGCAGTCTTTCCACACTGAGGGACAAGGTACTGGAACTGGTATTGAATTGTAAAATATTACAACATTTTTCCTCTAAGAAAACTTATATCCGTGTGTATAAATAGGAAAACATTTTTCTTGAATGTCTGATAGTGGCATTGGTGAGTTCTTTTTCCCTCTCCATATGTTATGCCTTTATCATTGTAATATTTTTAAGGACCAAAGAATTATGTTCCCAGTTGAGCCAGTAGCCTTAACAAGCATTTTGAATAAGAGCCATTGATGTATTTTTGTTGCTCACCCCCGCACATTAGCTGATGAATGAGTAATACAATAGTTAACAGGAGATATTTTCTCTGGGATGACAAAGGGGTGTGACCCCTCCCTTGCCCTTCCCCAGCCACTGCCTCTGTGCAAATTAGGAGGCAGTTTTAGTGTCATAAAGACTTTCACTCCAAGGCAGACTGAAGTGACAGTAACAGACCTGGGACTCTAGCCCAGAAATGTGGACTCAGCCTGCTGTTCTAACCACTAGAGCATGGACACCAAATCCATGCATTTTCTAAGGCAATTCCAGGGCAGCTGCTTATTAACGAACAGATGTCACTCGATGGCATTGACATCCATCAGAGAAAATGATTCTGCTTGAATCAGTCCCTGGGCAGTGCAGAAGTCACCATTGCAAGCATCGTCCCAGAATTCCTGCATTTTGCTTTATTAATAATGAATGTTCATGTTGCCTTGGCATTTATCTGACTTGAGGAAGTGAATAAAATTTGACTCTCTGTGTTTAAATGAAAGGCCTTGTAAATTACGGCAACCTCTGCATTTTACTCTGTTTCATTTATTATGGAATAAAGTAAGCTTTGGCCAGCTGAATGGGATGGAAGCTCATTATACCTCAAACAAAGTGATAAAAGAACAGTTTTTTAATAACAGACAACATGACTCTTTGAATTGTAGTATTCACTATTCTGTTGTTAATGGAATCTTAAGAACGCGATTTTGTTTTCAGTCAAATATTTCCAGTCACCACTCTAAGCAAAAATACTATAGTAGTCTCTCTTCTTTAAAAAATATTGCCCAAGTAAGAAACACCATCCCTAATAATTGTAATTTGCATTAGCCACACATTAAGGATTCAATTTTGAAACTTGTTAGTTTCTTGTGCTGCTGCTGACATACCATCTCTAATCCATATATAGTGATAATAGCTGTATTTTTCTAAGCCCTATTGATGTTGAAGTCGGCAGTTTTTCAAATATCCCTCTGTGTCTTTGCAGAGTGCCATCTTGTGCTTAGTTAAGAGTCCTTTGGGACTCCCCTGGCAGTCCAGGGGTTAAGATTCTGCACTTCTAATGCATGAGGCGCAGGTTTGATCCAGGGTCTGGGAAGTGAGTTCCCACAGGCCACATGTGGTGTAGCCAAAAAAAAAAAAAAGAGTTCTTTGGTTGCAAATAACAGAGATTGATTTTCACCAACTTAGAGAAAATGTTGAATTCATTGAAAGACTACCTGCCTCTGTCATAGTAATCAAAGCAGATTAGAATAAGTAGCCCCTGGAAAACACATCAGGACCTCTGGCATCTGGCAGTAGGTGCTCAGGAGTCTTCTTTTTAGAATCTTACCGTATCAGGAACAATGACTCTGAGTCTGTCATACTCAAGAAAAAAAAAAAAATCCAAATCCCTAAGAGACTGGACCAATTAAAATCTGATACTCCTTTTCAGATCAAGATCATGGTGGTGGTTCTGAGAGAAAAGGAGGTTAGTGCAATCTACCCAAGAGTGCCTCCTGTGTTCCACCGCAGTAGATTCTGAGAACATAAAAGCACTTCCTTTTTAGATAAAACATTTATTACAGCACCTAGCACTTTATAAATGTGCAATTAGGTTTCCATTGTTATTTTGGTGATTGTTATATGAGCTTCATTTTTGTGGTTTATTGACCCCATTTAAATGCATTCCTGTTAATGTAATTTCAATATGCATACAACATTAAACATTTATTTGCTTTTTCCAATGGGAGAAAATGCACAGTGGTACTGAGTGACTACATTCAGAAGTGATGTTATGGAATAACTTCCTCGGGGTTATGAGCAACTGCTTCATGGTAGGATTTCATCTTGTTTGGAAATTTAGCATATAGTGGACTGAGGTCTAATATAAGCCCCTCTGTGTTACCTAGAGAGAAAGAATGAGAACAGAAAAGAAACAGTATTTGCATTCTTCATGTGCATGAATATTCTCACGTACCTTCATTTTTGTCTAGATGTCGGTATATATTCAGAGGCTTTATTAACTGCTTGTAAGGCCACATCTTATATTCAGGACTTCAGCTCCCTACCACATCCCTGCCAGGACCTCTCCTGCTTTCCCTTTAAACTGATCCCCTTCTCTTTCTTTGCCTAGAGCTTATCCCCATCAGAGCTTCCCTTTTGTAGAGAGTTTTGTCTGTATAGGGGTGGGATTATTTGCTGGAGGCCTTTTTCTCTGAAAGTGGAAGTACACAGCCGCTGTAGGTTTTCTCTGGGATTCTGTCCTATACCATTTTGCAGAAGTACCCTTTTGTCTCTTTGTTAATGAAGGTTCCTCATTCCAGTCAACACTATGACTCCAACTCCTTGCCTACCTAATACCTTCCTGTTATGAGGAACTCCCAGCTTCAACTAGGTGGTTCCATCTTGGGGTTGCTTGGTATAAACAGTATTCACTTAAATCTAGTCCTTAAACTTCTAGACCAACTAAATTAAAAAAAGAAAATTGGGTATGAGGTAGTGTGAAGAACTCTAAAATATATCCTTGAGTAAGAGGTAAACAGTTACGTTATCTGAGCTTTGAAAGGTAATGAGGCAGTAGCAGATAGCAATGAACATAAGTAGAATCTCAGGTAAAACTATACATTAGTTTTGTCTTGCATAATGTATTCAATCCATGTACTGTTGTTTTGTACGTTGTTCTTAGGATAAGGGCCTATTGTCATTCATCCCCTTATGACACAAACATGGTAGACAGGATTCCTGAGGCAGTGATTTGCTCATTTTGACACAAAAAATAAGAGAAATGTTTCTTTGCCAATCATTAAACAATTGTAGCAGTTGAATCTAAACACTGAAGATATAAATATAAGACGGGGGTTTCCCCAGGAAGCTTGGAGTCTGATAGGAAGGAAGACAGAAGGTTATGGCCAACCTAGATAGCATATTTAAAAGCAGAGACATTACTTTGCCAACAAAAGTCCATCTAGTCAAGGCTATGGTTTTTCCAGTGGTCATGTATGGATGTGAGAGTTGGACGGTGAAGAAAGCTGAGCACCACAGAATTGATGCTTTTGAACTGTGGTGTTGGAGAAGACTCTTGAGAGTCCCTTGGACTGCAAGGACTGCAAGGAGATCCAATCAGTCTATCCTAAAGGAGATCAATCCTGGGTGTTCATTGGAAGAACTGATGTTGAAGCTGAAACTCCAATACTTTGGCCACCTCATGCAAAGGGTTGACTCATTGGAAAAGACCCTAATGCTGGGTAGGATTAGGGGCAGGAGGAGAGGGGGACGACAGAGGATGAGATGGTTGGATGGCATCACCGACTCGATGGACACGGGTTTGGGTAGACTCCGGGAGTTGGTGATGGACAGGGAGGCCTGGCGTGCTGCAATTCATGGGGTCGCAAAGAGTCGGACACGACTGAGCGACTGAACTGAACTGAACTGAAAAAGTATTTAAAATGAGGGGGTATAAAGGACAATGTTTTGTGACTTTTAGTTTCTATCAGAATCACCTAAACAACTTGTTAAAGCAAATATTTCAGGGCCCCACCGCTAGAGTTTCTGATTCAGTTGGTTCAGGGTAGTGCCTGAGAATTTCTGTGTCTAACTGCTTCCTGGATGTTTCTGATCTGCGGACCAAGCTCTGAGAACCAATGACATTAGAACCTATGCAGGCATGATGGAGGTCTGTCCTCTCCACCCTGGGGCAACTAGGAAAGCAAGTCAGTTATTAAGGTTCTTGATTATAAAAAGCAGATTGTAGCTGTTTTTGATAGAAGGATCATTAAGTAGATAGCAGGTGGTTCATGGGGAATCACCTTGGAAGCCAGCTTTCTAGGAGTGATGCACCAACCACACCAGGCAAGCGGTCTGATGACTAACTGACCAACGAGAGCTGAGTAAAGGTCACAGCTGCAGTTTCAGAACTGCCAGGGGCACCGCTTCCCGGCAGTGGTGGTTTTGCCAGTGTGGAGATCGCTTCTTGAAACTGCTAGCGTCCCTGAGTGCCGGATGCCAGATCGGTTTCCTCACTCTTGGATTCTGGGTGGAGGTTTCTTCCCCAGACCTTGCTTTATTTGAGACAAATTGTCACAGAGTTGAACCTAATTGGTGGATCCTTGTCATATACGTAGACATTAGATGTGAAGGAAGCTGGGGAAGTGACACTGTAACCAGCCTGGACCTGTCATCCCATGAAGCAGGATTATACAAATGGGACTGAGCATATGGAAAATGCCAAGGAATCCACCTGCAATGCAGGAGCTGCAGGAGACTCAGGTTCGACCCCTAGGTCAGGAAGAGCCCTTGGAGGAGGAAATGGCAACTCACTTTAGTATTCTTGCCTAGACAACCCCATGGACTCCAGGAGGAGCCTGGCAGGCTACAGTCCATGGGGTCACAAAGAGTCATACACAGCTGAAGCAAGTTAGCAGCATACAGAAAACATGCCCACTTCAGGGAAGCGGTATGGAAATTTGACTGCTTCTGCTTAGTAGAGAAGGTTAAGGGTGGTCTGTTTTATAGACTGAGAGAAAATTCAAGAAAAAGATAGAGCTCCAAAGAGAATCCTTAATGAGTCCTACATAGCCTATCATGATCTGGCTTCAGCACCCATTTCCCACATCTTTTTTCCTTTCATTTTCTCCTGGTCCTTAAACTCCAAAAGGGTTGACTGTCCTTCAGAGTCTTATATGTGCTGAAATATTCCCATCCTTCTGGGAGTGGGTGGGATTAGCAAAGTGATGAGGTAAGCACTTAAAATTCTGAAATGAAATCACTGGATTTACAGTCCTCTGCCATTTATACATTACCTGTAGTTCTTCTGCTGCTAAGTCGCTTCAGTCATGTCCGACTCGGTGCGACCCCATAGACGGCAGCCCACCAGGCTACTCTGTCCCTGGGATTCTTCAGTCAAGAATACTGGAGTGGGTTAGGGAAATGAACTTGGTGATTTTCCAGTCATATTTATGTGACACTGTGACTTTAATTCATGCAACAGTAATTTCAGTAATCTTTGCTTATTTTTCCAGAGCTCAGCCAATTTAGTTTAATTCTGTTCCCTGCCCCTGGGGTAATTGTTTTCTGTTTCCTACCTTTGGGGGCCAGACCTGCGTTATGCCATAACGCAGTACCATAGACTGGGAAGCTTAAACAACAGATGTGGATCGTCTCAGTGTTCTGAAGACTGGAAGTCCAAAATCAAGGTGTTGGCAGGATTGATTCCTTCTGAGGGCTGTGAGGGAAGAGCCTGATTCAGGCCCCTCTCTCTGACTCAGAGATGCGTGGCTTCTGCCTGCCTCTCTCCACCTTGTCTCCCCTGGAACGTGTGTACATGCGCCTGTGCCCCAGTTTCTCTTTTTCATAAGGACACCGGTCTTATTGGACTAGGGCCCACCTTCATGACCTTATTTTAACTTGATTACCTCTTTAAGAACTGACTCATTGGAAAATACCCTGGTGTTGGGAAAGATTGAAGGCAAAAGAAGAAGGGGGCAGCAGAGAATGAGATGGTTGGATGGCATCACCAACTCAATGGGCATGAATCTGAGCAAACTCGGGGAGATAGTGGAGGACAGGGAAGCCTGGTGCGCTGCAGTCCATGGGGTCACAGAGAGTCACACATGACTTAGTTTCTGAAGAACAACAGCAGCAACACCTCTATAAAGAGCTTGTCTCTAAATAAGGTCACATTTTGGGGAACTGTGGGTTAGGACTCCAACAGATCCTTATCAGCAGGGCACCACTGTGTGGATCACAATAAACTGTGGAAAATTCTGAAAGAGATGGGAATACCACACAATCTGACCTGTCTCTTGAGAAATTTGTATGCAGGTCAGGAAGGAACAGTTAGAACTTGACATGGAACCACAGACTGGGTCCAAATAGGAAAAGGAGTATGTCAAGGCTGTATATTGTCACCCTGCTTATTTAACTTATATGCAGAGTACATCATGAGAAATGCTGGGCTGGAGGAAGCACAAGCTGGAATAAAGATTGCTGGGAGAAATATCAATAACCTCAGGTATGCAGATGACATCACCCTTATGGCAGAAAGCAAAGAACTAAAGAGCCTCTTAATGAAAGTGAAAGAGGAGAGCGAAAAAGTTGGCTTAAAACTCAACATTCAGAAAACTAAGATCATGGCATCTGGTCCCATCACTTCATGGCAGATAGATGTGGAAACAATGTCAGACTTTATTTTGGGGGGCTCCAAAATCACTGCAGATGGTGATTGCAGCCACAAAATGAAAAGACGCTTACTCCTTGGAAGGAAGGTTATGGCCAACCTGGATAGCATATTTAAAAGCAGAGACATTACTTTGCCAACAAAAGTCCGTCTAGTCAAGGCTATGGTTTTTCCAGTGGTCATGTATGGGTGTGAGAGTTGGACAGTGAAGAAAGCTGAGTGCCACAGAATTGATGCTTTTGAACTGTGGTGTTGGAGAAAACTCTTGAGAGTCCCTTGGACTGCAAGGAGATCCAGTCAATCCATCCTAAAGGAGTGTTCATTGGAAGGACTGATGTTGAAGCTGAAACTCCAATACTTTGGCCACCTCATGCGAAGGGTTGACTCATTGGAACAGACCCTGATGCTGGGAAGGATTGGGGGCAGGAGGAGAAGGGGACGACAGAGGATGAGATGGCTGGATGGCATCACTGACTCGATCGACAGGGGTTTGGGTAGACTCCAGGAGTTGGTAATGGACAGGGAAGCCTGGCATGCTGCAATTCATGGGGTCGCATAGAGTTGGACATGACTGAGCGACTGAACTGAATTCACCCCTTACCAATAGGTGTCATACACCATGGAGTTCTAATTCTAGAACACATTGCGCTTACAATGTTGTTACTTATGCAGTGATGTGTTTGTCTATCCCCCACTGTATCATCCTCCCTAAGAACACAAGGTCCTCACCTCAGAGGTGTTAGAGGGTATGTGGTAAATAAACAGAAGGGAGGAGGAGACCTGCATGCCAGGCTCAGCTGTTTGGTCCTTGTCATGTGGTCCCTGAGTGACAGCAGCCTGACTTACTGAGAACTCTGATTTAGGAAGTGGAAACAGCACCTCCTCCTTAAAAACCAGCATCAAGTCAGTGCCAAGTGCATCATATGTTGCCGAGTGAGGGTCATGTGCCGTCAGGAAAGCTTCACCGTTTAAAGCTTCTCTGTGCAGCTTCCCCTCAGAAACAGTCCATCAGCAACGAAGTGGAAAAAGTATTCAGTGTCTCCTACGCACTCACTCCCGCTGCAGCAGTGGGTTTAGAGTATATTCTTACTAGAAATATGTATCTTTCAGCACTTATGTGGAAAAAGGACTTCCATGCTGGTACTTGAAATTGTGTCTGTTCCATTTCCACATACATTGTTTTAGCACACAGTTTTCAAAATAATACAGTGTCAGTAAGACATGAGCTGTTAAACACATATATATATATTGTATATAATATATATAATATAATATATTATATCTAATATATGTATAATATAATATATTATATATAATATATATATAATATAATATATAATATATATATATATATAGGATACCCTCTGGGGTTTGGAATGGTAAAACTCCACTTTTTTTTTTTTTTTTTTTAAGTAACAAAATTGAGAGCTAAATCGGAGGGGGTAGGATTAGCAAAGTGATGAGGTAGGCACTTAAAATTCTGAAATGAAATCACTGGATTCACAGTTGTCTGTCATTTATACATTACCTGTACTTCTTCTAGAGATAAGGAAATGAACTTGGTGATTTTCCAGTCATATTTCTGTGACACTGTGGCTTTAATTCATAGAACAGTAATTTCAATAATCTTTGCTTATTTTTTCCAGAACTGAACCAATCTATTTCTTCCATTAGAAACTTTCAAAACAATGCTCACAGCTTCTGCAGCTCACAGTCCCCAGACCACCATGATAATCATAATATAGTCTTCTACCCCCCCATTATATAGTACAATGTTACATATTTATCACAATGTGACATCATTGGGCATTGTATCCATAGCAATAAACTTAATTTCTAATGTTATAGTTTTGGAAAGAACACATTCTGGGTATTTGGTGGCATGATAGTAAGAATTTTGAGTTATCTGGGAAAATAGAAACTTCCTTTGAAGGATTAAACCCAGTGGTACCATTAGACTAAATTTTAGAAAAATTATGTATATAATAAACTATAGGTTTTTAATGTATCTCTATTGATTCTCTGTTAAATTCAGATAATATTTCTATGGCAGTCTCATCCTTAAGAAAATAAGCATTTTACCAGGGGAGGATAAATATATACATATCTACAGTATCATAGTAAAAATAATAACAAATACATGCATATAAATATATATATGTACATATAGTTCATATGGAAGATATGTATCCTAAACAGTCTTTAAGGTGAGTACTATTTTCCCTATCTTCTAGGTGAAGCTACTGGGGTATCATCACTTGTCCAAGATCACAGAGCTAGCAAGTGACAGAGCCAATATGTGAACACTGGCTGTTAGTTTGGCTTCTGAGCTCCTGTCTTCAATTGTTGTTTCACCCAGAAGTGTTACTAAGTCACTGGTGAATATAACTAACTACATTCAAATTAATCATCAAGTTATCACTCTTGCCTTTGCTACTTACAGTCTTCTTAGATTCAACCACTTCTGTCCATTTCTGCTGCACTACCCTGGTCCAGATCAATGTAATGTCTGAGATCATTACAGGGGACCACAGCAAAAGCTTACCAGCTACTTTCTCCACCTCCTTACTTAGTCTCGCTGATCCATGTGGCACCCGTAACAGCCTTATACAACACGTTGCATACATCATTCTTTCCTAAACTTGTCCGGTGATTTGCCAGTCCTCACTGGATGAAGATAAAATCTTCATGTTTGCAAGGCCCTTTAGTGATCTGACTGCCACCTGGCTTAGCACAGTGTCACGTGTTCCTGTGTTGCTTATTTGTGTCCTTATCACACTGGCCTTTTGCATTCCTCAGATGTGCCGTGCTGCTTTAGACTGCAGGATGATTAAATATGTCTTATTCTCTCTGCCTAGATATTTTTCCCCAGTTCCCCCAGCATCATCGATTATATATTTGCCAAGTAAATTCTGCCCATGCTTCACAGCTTGGCTCACATTTCATGACCCCATGGAAGTCTGATTTCTTACTCCAGACTGAGACAGGCCTCCTTTTAATCAGTTGACTTAGAAACCTACACTCTTCTTTATGCCAATTGATACCAAGTCATGGTTTATTTTGTCTTTGATGTCGCTCCCCTGTAAAATGTAAACTCATAACTAAGAATGGTCTTCTCTTTTGTTTCCTGCTGCAACCATTGTAAATAATATACAGGCTGGTCCAAGTGCAGTGGTGTTTACAATTAATTGATCACAGCCAGTTACAGATTTCTTTGTTCCTTCTCCACTCCCACTGCTTCACTTGACTAGTAAAAAAAAAAAAAAAAAAAAGATATATATATATATATATATACACACACACACACACAGTCTTTCATGGTTGAACTGTTGAATGTCTATTGAATGACCAGAGTAAGAAAACTATTTCTGCTGAGGCAGGTAGAAAGCAGCATTGAGAAAGTCACATTTAATCTCCATTTTGAAGGGTGACTAGGATCTAAATAAGGCTAAGGTTAGGAGTGGGGAAGAAGTCTTTCCAAGAAACAGAAATCACTTGAAAATCTTAGTGATAAAAAAACGCAGTGTTTAAAGATGTTGAATAGTGTAGATTTATTTGAATGCAGGATGAGAAGTGGCAAGTAGCCAATGATTTTGAAAAGTTGGCTCAGGTCAAATCAGAGAGTTGAGTCATACATTTATTCTATAAATAATGAGAAACCACTACCAATATTAAGGGTGGGACTGATAACACAGTGATTTAGGGAGAACTATTTGCCAGCAATGTGCTTAAAATTTAATGTTTTATAATCAGATATATTATGTTTCAATCCCAGCTCTCATCTTTACTTGCTCTTTGACCTTGGAAATTATACTGAAGCCCTATATTAGTTAGGGCATTGGCTTTTATATCAAACAAATCCTGAAGTCTCTGTATATAATAAAATTTCTAGCTGTTGTCCAATATGGGAGTCCTGGGTAACTACTCCTTAGTCTTCATTCCTTTTGTCTGTAGTTGTGCAGTCTTCTAAGAGATTGCTGTGTCCAGCTAGCACATAAGGAATGGGGTAAAGGAGGAGATCTGCTTGCTCCTTAAAAGTTTTATGTTTACCTTCAGTGGGTGAAAACTTGTCACATGGTCATACATGGATGCAAATATAATTGTTGACTGGCTAGATGCCATCTGGACAACTCTAGCCTGTGTAAAGAGGCATTTGAAATTTTGGCAGGCAGTCAGCCAATTTTGCTGTGTACTCTAAGCCACAACTTTTTTCAGTAAAATGAGGATGTGAATAATATCTAACATATAGATTCATGAAGAAAAACAGTGATATATTATATATGAAATGTCCCAGCATAGTGTTAAGAATGTAAATGATCCACTCCTTTGATTAAGGGGAAAGATCAGGGACTAAATTCCACTGAAGAGATTGGAAAAGGAAAGGCCTGGGAAGGAACCAGGAAAAGTGTGTGTTAAACTTGGTTCTTAATTGATGTTTTCAGTTTTGCTTTTGGACCATATATTTAAACTCTTGAGAACTTGAATGAAAATGATAACTTTCCTGTATTCAGCTAGATACAGCTCTACAATGCAGCCAGCAGCTGCTCTCAGCAGTCCTATTCTATGCAAATATCATAGTCCTACATCTATCGTTAGCCCAGTGTTCAAAGATTGCCAGGATTCTATAATCATTAGGAATTTTTTAATTTATTTTTTAAGATTCATTGATACTGTTTAGTGTCTCAGTGAAACAAATATTATTGGGCTTTGCTTGTAACATGGAAGAGATGATTCTATCACTTCTTGCTGTTGTTTAGTAGCTAAGTTGTATCTGACTCTTCTGAGACCCCATGGACTGTAGCCTACCAGGCTCCTCTGTCTATGAATTTCCCAGGCAAGAATACTAGAGTGGGTTGCCATTTCCTTCTCCGGGGATCTTCCTGACCCAGGAATTGAATCCACATCTCCTGCATTGGCAGCCAGATTCTTTACCGCTGAGCCACCAGGAAAGACCATATAATTTCTTAGTTTAGCGCTTCATGCAGTGTTCAGGAAAAAATATGAAAACAACTTAATAATGGATAACTATGTAAATCAACTTGAAATTTTATCAGTAAATATCACCAAAAGTAAAACAAAATTCCTCTACATTGATACAGAGCCCCTGTTTGAGTTTCCTGAGCCATACGGCAAATTCCCTCTTAAGAAGTCAACACAAAATCATTAAAAGTAGAAGTGATATCTTCATTGTTGGCCAGTCTTTGTTGATATCTCTTTTCATCTATCCATCTATCCATCCATCTATCTACCTACTCTATCATTTAGTCATTCATATATTAATACATGCATTTGAAATGTTATGCTTGCATTATTAGTTATAATCTTTTCTATATGTTTTCAGATTTTGATTTTGGCTTGACTAAGATGATATCCTGTGACATGGAACACTTAGAAAAATGGATTTGCATTTGTAGATTAGATTTAAAAAATCAAATAAATGTACAAAATGTGACACTTCATGTTGCAATTTTACAAGCTCATCCTTTCATCTTTTTCTTTCAAAGAAGAAAACAAATGGAATTGACCTGCTAAATTTATCTGTAAAACCAAGCTAAATTTATCTGCAAAACCAAACTCTTCTTTTAAAGAGTTATTAAATATTAAGTGATTTTAATGACTTCTAGAAAAATAAGATAGTTAAAAATAACCTTCCCAAGTACTCAGACTGAAAACTTTGCAGTTATTTTTCCACCTATGTCACTTCCTTGTTTCTTTGAACTGTTTTACTGGCCAAAACTTTGAGTTGATTATATCTTGGCCACACTCCATCCTTCTGTCTTCACACTGTCTATGTTTACTCGTGTCCTTACCTCAACTAATAGCCAATCAGCTCAACCAATTTTTCCATTTTGCATTCGTGACTTGGTGAATCATCTTTATTCATGTCACTCAAAGTTCTGTGACTCAGTATTGGCTGAAGAAACATAGAAGCTAATCTTGTGATCAAGCTTTGTTTATTCTTATCCCGAATTTCTTACCTAGCATTATTCAACGAAATCAAAGTTAAAGTGAGTGTGAACTTGTCATTCTTCTCCATACAGACCCCAACGTTTTCCAGAGCCTTCTCTTTGCTCATTCGATTCTCTTCCTTCTTAATTTCTAATCTCTGCAAGTGAGGATTCAACCAATTCTTCAAGTCCTGAGGAGTCCATGTTGGAAAGACTAGGGATTCTGAAGCTAGAATTCCCTTCTTCTGTTCTCAGTGCTGCTTTTTGTTTGTTTGCTTGTTTTAAGACCATTGATGCAGCTTTGGCTTCTGGTTATTTACATAGGCCCCCCAACTGCACAGCATTTAGGGCTCTTGGAAGTTGAAATATCAAGGTGGAAATAACATCTATTCCTTCTGAACAACCAGGACATGTTTTCTGTTGTTCTTAAATACTGGGTACCTTTTCTATTTATCTTAGGTACTGGTTTTATTATACGACCTGAATATGAGCTGTTTGAAAATATAGTAATTATGTTTGTCATCTTGGTATTTAATTAGCCACTCTATTTATAATGACAAAGACCAATGTCTGATTTCTCTGGGTATCCCATTAATAGTGTGTGATTATTAGTTGAAGGAGAAAGAAAAGAGAAAAGGAGGGAAGGAGAGAAAGAAGGAAAGAAAAAAAGAGAAATAATGTTTTTGTTTTTACATTTTGAGAATGTGGTCATATAATGTGTTGGTAATCCTACTGCTTATTAAACCGCTTGTGTTCGTGCTCTTGGGACTCAAAGGTGGCGCTTTCTTATCATTACCTATAATTCGTTATTAGTTAAGTTCCCAAGTTTGATTAAATTCTGTCACAAATGAAGAAGCTTTTAAAATAACTTTAAAATAAAAATGTTCACTCTAATAGTTATGTCCTTTCCTCTCAGAAATAATTCCTTTTACAACTTGTTCAAAATATACAGTCTTGTGTTAAATGTTAGTTTGCTTTTTAGCTTAATTTCTTTCTTGCTTTTGCTCAGGTGTGTTGATTAATTGCCTTCCTTATTAGCAGATGTCTCTTTAAGGAATTTAACATTTTGTGTAAGTGTATTTTGCAGCTAATGTGAAAGCAGGATTTCTTAGAGAATAATTTCTCTGTGTTTTATTGAAACCAAAGTCATATTGCGGCATCAGAAAGCCTAGACAGAACGTCTAAGAACATTTACTAGTTAATTGAAATTACCCAAGGCAACACCTCTAATGTATTGGGCAAAGACGAAGATAAAAATTGATTTGGAAACCTTTTTAGTCTTCATCAGGACCTCATTCCTGCCATTGTCTTCCTGACTTATTATATATCATTTATTTTACATTGTATTACCAAACTTTTCCTTCTTTTCTGCACTTTGAATTTAAATGGTCAAGTGGTCCTGCTCTGCCTTAAATACATCCCATCCATGTAGATCACTAGCTACACATTAGCTGTGTAATAAGAATATCTCAGTGCTTAGCCCATGAGCACACCACAGCCCCAGCTCTGATTCCTCTCCTCTAAGCCTTTGGGTTTGTACAGGCAGATAAGCCGAGTTAAATGGCTAGGTCGGGAGTCAGCCCATGAGGCAGGAATTGTATACTGCCAAAATTATCCTTGAGAATTCTATACAGAAGGAGAAAAGTTTCAGATGGACCCATCTTTCAGTTGTCTAACACAGTTTTTTTTTTTTTTTTTCCTTAACATTAAAACACATACCTATTATCCAGTGGAATACCAATTAACTGTGTTTGGTTTGTTTCAGGGATGATAGCTAAAAAATACCTTGATACACTAGAATCTAACTTAATACAGCTCACTATGGTCAGAGAAAGTCAGTATCTGAAGTGTGTGGAGGGAATCCCAGAGTCATGGCTTTCTCACCCCTAGCCCCGTGGCTACTCACAGGAATCATTCACCACAGGGCATAAGCAAGTGGAAGCACCTGCCATATTTAATTTCCCTCCTCCTAATTATCTTTGTTTGTTTCAACAAACAAACTTAATTCACGGAAGTGACTCTAATATATCTGAGATATAGTAGAAGACTAAATCTGGGTTTTCTATGTGGACAATCCCAGCTTGCCTATGTATTGGTTTTCTTCACGATTGCCTCTTGTAGATTACAGAGATTAACCACTGGTTCTCTTTTCTACTCTGTATTTTAAATTCAAAATAGCCACTGGAGTTGAAGAAACCTCCTGTCCCTCAGGAAACATGATCGATTTTATCTACTAACTTGTTAAGCTGAGGTGACTTGTTTGAATTTAACAAGAGTTGGTTGAACTCTTCTTCCCTGCAGACACCATGTAACTTGCCTTCTCCTTGTCTCCTCTTGGTGACTTGGAAGTTGTAATATATCTAGTGCTGAGTAAGATGTGTAAGGCTCATCTTAAACTTTATACGTAACACAGGCTCTGTCACATTAAAGGGAGAACAGATCTAGCCAGGGATTCAGTTCAGTTCATGCAGACACAACCAAGTCATAGAGGAAAAAAACAGTTTTGCTTCTGTATTTTTTTTTTTTTTTTTGCTTTACATGAGAAAGCAAACCTTGAGGAGTCTTCAATACCTTATTCACAGCTCAGAGATCCACTATACATTGCTTTATTAGTGACTTTAAGAAGCCTTGAGTAGAAAACTTTTACATTGGTATCTCACTTTGGTTTTAAGTTGCCTCTCCCTAATAATTAGGGTCTTCTCTGATGTCTCAGTGCTAAAGAATCCACTTGATGGTGCAGGAGATGTGGGTTCGATCCCTGGGTCAGGCAGATCCCCTGCAGAAGGGAATGGCAACCCACTCCAGTATTCTTGCCTGGGAAATCCCATGGACAGAGGAGCCTGGTGGGCTATATTCCGAGGAATCACAAAGACTCAGACAGGACTGAGCATGCACGCAAATCAGACCTATGACACAGTTACCTCTCGTAGATGTAATTCATTCCCATCACAGCTTCTAGTTTGAAGAGCTAGAGTTCAAATCCAGACCCTTAAATTCTGACCACAAATTTCAGATTCTTTTTTCCAATAGACCGCAAGTCAAGCCAAGGATTTGCAGATGCTTCTTTTTAACAAGGAAACCCTCTGCCAGATGGCTGTCAAACTTATGTGTCCCATTACTCTTGAGTATGTTTTCTGTGCCTGTCATCAAAATTAGAAGTATCCCATCTGACTAGAAGTCTGCATCTAATACCTTTTTGCTTCTATTTAATTGAACTTTTCTTTCCTATTTGTTACCTTTGAATTTTTAATTTTAAGCCAATCTATTTTATCCTTAATGCATATGCTACTTAAGTTCTATTTCTAACAAGTCATTTTATTTTTAACTGAGCAAAACATCCCATGATCATTTTTTTAAATTTATTTATTATTTGACTTTGCTGGGTCTTAGAGCATGGGAGGTCTAGGTCCCCAACCAGGGATGGAACCTGGGCCCTTTGCATTGAGAGCACAGAATCTTAGCCACTGAACCACCAAGGAAGTCCCCCATGATCATTTTTTAAAAAATGAATCCGATTAAGCAAAGCCTCAGTAATTGCTGAATTATTTCCCCCTGCTCCAGTCTTAGTTCCTACTTACTATCTATGTTTTGAGCATGAATAGTCAATCATAGAAGATATTAAATATGGTCTCAAATTTCTTTCCAGTCCTCCATTATAAATTACCATAGACATCTTAAGCTAGTGCTCCTTTCTCTTATCATACCTGGTGGCCTCCATAATGACTGGACACACTGCATTCTTACATTTGTCATGCCGTGTTCCCCCTGCACTTTTCCTTTTAGTTGAGAGACCCCCTCAGTTAGATTTGTCTCTGTTGAGCATAGATCCATTTTAACCAGGCTTTAAATGTCTTCTTTCCCTGAACGCCCATCATTTTGGAGCCTTAGCCAAGGTTTCAAAATCCAGATTCCAGATTTTTGGCCCTAACTACCTGGACAGTTGTTAATTCCCTCTTTTCTTGTGTTTCTTGCTGCTGCTGCTGCTGCTGCTAAGTCGCTTTAGTCGTGTCCGACTCTGTGCGACCCCATAGACGGCAGCCCACCAGGCTCCGCCGTCCCTGGGATTCTCCAGGCAAGAATACTGGAGTGGGTTGCCATTTCCTTCTCCAGTGCATGAAAGTGAAAAGTGAAAGTGAAGTCGCTCAGTCGTGTCTGACTCTTCACAGCCCCATGGGCTGTAGCCTACCAGGCTCCTCCGTCCATGGGGTTTCCCAGGCAAGAGTACTGGAGTGGGGTGCCATTGCCTGTGTTTCTTAGAAAGTGTTGAAAGTAGCAACAACAGCAAAAACACCTTTCTTTTATAAGCTGTGTTTGACATTTCTTATAGGGAAAATGTCTTTGGCCCCAGCTTTTAAAGCAATATTAAATTACACAAAACTTAAGAAAAACTATAAGAATTTAGTCTAATGGACTACTGTGATATGATATCAATCTATTATTTTCTTATCTGAGTTCACAGCTAGAGAATGGCACAGGCCCAAAGTGGTGTGGTTTTATTCTGCTTATGACTATTCTCAATGTTTACATCTTTTTCCCACTTACTTTATTGTCCTTGTTTTTACATACCTTCAGTTTTCAAGTTAGAGAATTATGTAGGTAATAAAAAAACTTCTCAGAATGTACCGATAATGCAAAAATCACCCTATTTAAATAAAAGAACATTTTAGTATATTTTACCCTTTAGATAGCCTAAAGCTCTTCACCCCTTAATGTGCCATTATTCCAAGCAGTGTAAAACTAGCAACCCCGCAATTAGCTATTTTGTTGTAGTTTGCAGATTTTCCTCCCCTTGGTATCTTTTTGGATACCTTTTAAACATTATTGCTTCAATAAAAATCTTTTGGACAAGATTGCTTTTGTTTTAGTGTTTTATTTATTTATTTATTTATTTATTTATTTATTTTTACCTTTAGTTTCCCAATAATAAAGGAAGAAAGATCTCAGGGAAAAAAATGGATGAAGTTGCAACCCAATAAATCCAGCAGTTTGTGTTCTGCTTTTAACTCTTGTTAAACATCAAGTTCAGAAATGGCACCAACTTCTTCAAAGTCGCTTTGTAGTTCCAGTTCCTCAAGTAGGAAAAGTTCACTTAATTGTAACAATTTTTTTTTCCTGAAGAAAAAATGTTCTGTAGTCTCACCAATAGTAAGAAGTCGTGTTCAAGGTAAAAGAATTCTCTCTAAAGTCGATGGAATTCTTTCGTTGATAATGTCTTCCATTGCTGATGTCCACAGGGAAATAGACTATTTTATGAAAGCATATATGGTTTGATGTAGTAGGCTTTTCTGTGACCCTACTTTGTGCTACAGATTAGGTACAGGGTGGGAAATATGTTAAAAAGATAAGAAAACAGTGGTTTTGAACTCTAAGTTGTTTTCAAGGAAAGTATAATTCAACCTATCACATCACATCTTGGTAAGTATAGCAGAATAGCATGGTGAGGGTGACTCGCAAACAGGCTGGGTGAAAGTGAATTATAAACCTTTAAAATATATATTCTTGGGGTAAGAAAGGGATGGCTAGGTGAAACAGCATTTTTAGGACAGTGGACATATTTCATATATTGTAATGGTATATATGGTATATATCTTATGATACATTTTTCCAAACCCATAGAATATATGATACCAAGAGTGAACTCTAATGTAACGTCTAGACTTTGGATGATATGTCCATGAAAATTCATCAGTTGTAACAAATGTACCCCTCTAGAGGGGAACACTGATTAGGAAGGAGGTTATGCATGTGTAATCTCCAGATGTATATGGTAAATCTCTGTGTCTTACCATTAACTTTGCGGTGAACGTAAAACCACTCTAAAAAATAAAATCTTAATAATAATAATAATAATAGTAAAAAATAGATGAATAAAATGATAGAGTTAGCTCAAAAGGGGAAGTGTGGGTGATATGAATCATCTGATTAAAAATTCTCATCAATCAAATAAAGCTATTAAGGGGTTTCATTAACTTTCTCTGTAGATAGGTAGACAGATATATATATACATATATATGTGTATATATATATATATGTATATATATATTTGCCTTATTCCAAGAGATTCTGGTTCTCTAATTCTAAGTTGTACCTGAGCACCCATAGTTTTTAAAGTTCCACATGTAAATCCAATGAGCATTCAAGGATAAGTGTCAGTGATGTCAAATCAAGTGTCTCGATGTCAAAGACCAAGACATTGGTCGAGGAAAAATCCATAGCTAAGTCTTATGTATTGTACTTCGTAATTGTGTACCAGGGAGAAAAATACTTCATGCCTTAAATACCTGAAATTTTATATTTTAATGGAAATTGGAGAAGTAGTGATGCATAGAAGGGTCTCGTCTTGGGGCTGGAACTACATAAAGCAAAAGTGAAAGTCACTCAGTTGTGTCCAACTCTTTGCGACCCCATGGACTGTACAGTCCATGGAATTCTCCAGGCCAGAATACTGGAATGGATAGCTGTTCCCTTTTCCAGGGAATCTTCCTGACACAGGAGTTGAACCGGGGTCTCCTGCTTTCCAGGTGGATTCTTTACCAACTGAGCTATAAAGGAAGCCCTGGAAATAAGTAAGTGCTCACTTAATGTTAATTTTTATTTGTACCATTGTTTTTAATGTGGTTATTGCTGGTGCCATTAACAAAGATGATGTGAGTACACACACGTGCAGTGTGATAAAAACTCAAAAGAAACAAAACAGTTCAGGGTGGAGAAATTGAGAATGTCTTTAGAGAGGAAGAGAAATTTAATATGGAATTTCAGATAATGCATTGAGTTGAACTGATGGGAACAATAATACTCTGAAGACAGAGAATGGGTTGTCCTGCATATCATGTTTAGAAACATGGCCCTGGCGGAAGATACCACTTAGAACAGTTAACATCTGTCAGCAGATGAGTGGGTAAAGAAGATGTGTGTGTGTGTGTATTTTTTTTCCCCCAATGGGATATCATTTAGCAACGAGAAAGAAGGAAACCTTGCCATTTTTGACAACGTGGATGGACCTTGAGGATGTTATGCTAAGGAAGATAGATAAGACAGAGAAAGAGAAAAACTATATAGCATCACTTTCATCTGGAATATAAAAAAGCCAAACTTGTAAAAAACAGAGTTGAATGGTGGTTATCAAGGGCTGGAGGACAGGGAAGAGAATGTTTCTTAAGGGTATGAACTTTCAACTAGTAGTAAAGAAGTCCTAGAGATCTAATGCACAGCGCAGTGAATAGAGACAGTATTATAATCATCAAACTTTCTAGGAGACTAGATCTTAATTACTGTACTGCTGCTGCTGCTGCTGCTAAGTCACGTCAGTCGTGTCCGACTCTGTGCGACCCCATGGACTGCAGCCCGCCAGGCTCCTCCGTTCATGGGATTTTCCAGGCAAGAGTACTGGAGTACAGACAAGAAATGAGGATAACGTGACATGAGAGAGATGCCAACTATCGCTACAGTAGCAATCATTTACAATTTATAAATGTAGAAAATCAGCATGTTCTTTACCTTAAAGTTACAGTGTTATATATTAAATACATATCAATAAAAATTAACTTTACACACATGCAAAAGAAATAAAATTAATATACATATATGGCAAAAAATGTGACATCTGATTTGTGTTTTTAGGTGATTAATCTTATGACAGTGGGAAGAGATAATTGGGGAGAGAAGACGAGAGGATGGAATATAAAGTAGAATGAGAGAGACTAGAGGCAGAGCCATTGTATTAGGGGTACAACATACTCAGTAGCACAGTTTTATAGTAGAAGATGCAGCTTCATATGGAAAACAATCTTGTCCCCTTTTTGAAAAAGTGAAAAGAAAAAACTCATGGCTGTCTACATATATCCTGTTCTAAAGAACTGTTCCCCTACTGTGATCTCTGTCTTTTTATAGAGATCCTTGTATTAGCTGAATTAATAGGTTTTATGTATCAATTTCCAAAATAGAAGTAGTTTTATTGTTTTATCCTAATAAAAACAGTGAATTACAGTCATAAAATACATGCACATATGTATATATATATGATGGAATATACTATATATACTTTTACATTTATATTGTAAAGGAAAAATATTCACATAATAATGTAAAATATGTTAATTATCCTGTTGTTCAGTGATAATACTGTTACCATTGAGGAATATAACTACATTCTGATATAATTCTTCTCTGTCTGACTTCTTGTGTGCGTCTCTTCCTCTATTTTGTACACTCTTTTTTTTCCCACTCAATGCATCATAGTATTTTTCCATATAAATAAATTAAAACTACATTATCATTTTTAATGATCATATGCTATTTCACCTCATGAATGCTGATGTATTTACACAATCTGCTCATGATGAATATTTATATATTCAAATATATTTGTTTTTACAAACCATGTTGTGATATATACCCATTACATTATTCATTTCCAGTTCTATTCTGCCTTCTTAACTCTTATTGTTGATCAATTTTTATTTCACTTTGTCTTTATACTTACTGATGTTCTGTGCTCACCCGATTGTCAACAATAGTAGTAATGAACAGAAGAATGTTGAGTTTAGTGTCTCAGTCACTATACTGAGTGTTTTAACACATTATCTGTGTTTTTAATTAAGATATTTTTAGAGTAGTTTTAGTTTCACAGCAAAACTGAAGGGAAAGTATAAGTCCCTTACCCTCACATACACAGCCTCCCCTCTTATTAGCATTCCCCAACAGAGCTGCACCTTTGTTATAATTGCTGTACTTACATTGATACATCATAATCATCCAAAGTTTACTCTTGGTGTTTTGTATATTCTATGAGTTTGGACAAATATATAAATGGCATGTATCTATCATTATGGTATCATACAGAGTACGTTCAGTACCCTAAAAATCCTGTGTTCTGCAAATTCGTCTCTCCTCCCACCTCAACTCTTGACAACCACTGATCTTTTTTGCCGTGTCCGTAGTTTTACTATTTCCAGTATGTCATATAGTTGGAAACATACTGTACGTAGCCTTTTACTTTGGCTTCTCTCTCTTGTAATACACGTGTGTGCATCTCCTCCATGTCTTTTTTGTGGCTTGATAACTCACTGTCTGGATGTGCTGCAGTTTACCCATTTACCGGCTGAGGGGCATCTGGCTTCCAAGTTTGGGCCAATTATGATTAAAGCTGCTATGAACATTACTGTGCAGGATTTTGTGGGGACTTAAGCTTTCAGTTCCTTCAGTTAAATACCAAGGAATGCAACTGCTGAATCACTGTAAATATTTTTTAAGTGTCATTAGAAATCGTCAAACTGCTTTCCACAGTGGATATACCATTTTGCATTCCGTCCAGCAATAAATGGTTCCTATTACTTGGCATCCTTAACAACACTTGGTATTGTCAGTGTTTTGGATTTTGACCCTTCTAATAGGTGTATAGTGGTATCTCATCTCATCATTGTTTCAGTTTGCATTTGGCATATGGTGTGGAACATCTTTTCCTATGTTTATTTGCCATCTGTTTAGTATCTTTGGTGAGATGTTTGTTAAGGTCTCTGGCCCATTTGTAAATCAGCTGGCTTATTTTCTTATTTTTCAGTTTTAAGAGTTCTTTTGATATTTGGATACCAGTCCTTCCTGAGATGTGTCTTGTACAAATATTTTCTCCCCGTCTATGGCTTTCTTATAGTTCTCTTTAAAAGACATGCAATTTTGTTTTATTTTTATGAGTTAAGTGGTTATTACCAATATCTTACGGATAAGGAAACAGAGCCTTGGGAAATTTAAAAAGACTTGCCCAAGTTAACATATTCAGTAAATGCTGAAGCAAATATTTGAACTCTAGTCTCTTTGAATGCAGGTACAGTGGCCTTAATTATTAGACCATATTATAATGAGGGTGAGGAAAATAGCTTCTGCTTTTATCCTTTGATATTCACCTCTCCCAAAATAGACCTCACCACTTTCTCAGGGAGTTTGGAAGGGCTGGTTATATGTCACAGTGCATGCAGGGAGTTGAGAAATGATTTTTTTGGCCGCGGTTGTTGTTATGTCCAGAAGTTTGTCTGAGCCTGCTAGCTAATTAAAAACCTCAGAGAACTGAAGATGATTTATGCCCCATAGAAAATAATCATCTTGGCCAGGTTTCCTCAGTGTTCAGTAGATCCTACTATGCAGTGCTATTTGAGCATTTTTAATTGGAATTCTGTAGCTCTTTTGCTGCTACCCACTAAGAGTGAGCTCATTATAAAGCAGTGTTGTTTCATAGGCATCCTAGGATTGCACTATTGAGATAGCTCTTGGGCGTGTACCTCACTGATGTCCTGTGAGACATGCGACATTCTTGGGGTTCACATCTCACCCATTAGTGTAGGAACTCTGGGAACGGGGCTCAGTGATCTGCTTTACCAAACTCCCTAGGAAATTCTTATACTGCCAACACATGAGATCCTGTGCATTATGCCCGATGTCACTAACTGGGGGTGCCTGCTCTTCAAAGTCCCTAAATCGTGCCAACACTCATATCTCTGGGGCCAGAGCCAAATACCTTGCCAGGAAATTGAGCAAATTGTGTCTCTGAGGATATTTTAGCCTGTCCTTTCTCACTTTTTCCGGTGGAAGCTATACGGTCTAACTAAGACTACAAGTCAAGATCTGTAATTTTCCTAACAAAAATTTGCTAGTTTCTGCTAGAGCAGGATATGTCTCTGTACACCAGGAGACAAGGCCTGTTTCCCAGTCATTCTGTGGAGAACGGACTCTTTAGAGAACAGCCGTGTGGCTTTTGCCAGAAGCCTTCCTAGATCTGTCAGCATTCAGAGTAACGCCGAAGCCGAGTAACGGGTTCAATAATCACCCACAGTTCAGATTTTGTGTTTGTCTTTTTGCTCTAACACTCTGTCATTTAAAGTCAACAGAAAGTCAAGTGCTTGAGACATGTGCTTTTGTTTGTTTGTTTGCTTCTTTTTTCCTTAGGGAATTCAAGTACAGATAGGTACTTCAAAATTATGCTTTATTCTAGAGTTGTCCTTTTAAATATTATGTATGAACATTTTATTTGTCTTTGTATGAGAATCGAATCCAGGTAATAAGTTCTGTTGAAAGTTTACTGCCAGGAGAAGTGTGAATTGAATACGTTGGTGTCGATCCTAACTGTTCATTAAATAAATTTTAGTGAGATTGATTAAAATCTGTAAATCCATTGCATAGTTATTTAAAAAAAAAAAATCTCACCAAGTATTTCAGCCATTCTAGTTAACTGATTCTCTTTCTTTTATCAGACAATGTTATCTATCTCTTGATCTCTATTGTGTATTTTCATATATTTTTGTGTTAGTTACTGTCTAGCTTAGGGAAATATTAATACACCATTGTAATAACCTTCGTTAGCTCATCTGAGATAATCACAGTTTCCCTTGGGCTATATTACATCTCCATTTTTATTTTAATGATCCTGATGTTAATTAGTATTTTGTGGTTAGTAATCTCAAACTTTTCCTGGAACTAGTATAATTATAAATAATGTTTTATTTTATTCCAGGATACCAATGTGTGTAAGACAGCCTTCATATAAGTAAGCCATAATTAACCATTGATTTGGTCTGAATTCTTGTATCTCTATCAACTGAATGCTTCTCATTCCCTCAGCAAGAGAGGAAAACACACACACACGCACGCACGCACACATGCACGCATACACGCATGCACAAACCATCTTCTTTTCTCTAGCTAGGACCAAGGTGTGTCTTTGAAATCAAACAGACATGGCAGGAGAGAGAACTATTACCTGTATACTTCCCAGGCTACTCTCTGATTCCCATTGTCATCACTTACAATCTTGTATGATCATTGCCTTCTGGTCTTTCTATGGGTTTCCCTGGGGCTCAGTGGTAAAAATCCGCCTGCCAGTGCAGGAGATGTCGGTTTGGTCCCTGGGTCAGGAAGATCCCCTAGAGAAAGAAGTGGCAACCCACTCTAGTATTCTTTCCTGGAAAATTCCGTGGACAGAGGAGCCCTGCTGGCTACAGTCCAGGGGGTTGTGAAAGAGTTGGACAGGACTTGGCGACTAAACAGAAACAACTTGTTTGTTTTTTCTAGTTCTTCATTCATTTCTCAAGGGCAAGGGCTGTGACAAATGCATTGCTGTAGTCTCAATCTATAATGTACAGAGTAGATTCCCAAGAATAAAATTAGGCACTAAGTAGTGTGATGCAGGGCTTCTCTCTCATTAACTTAGAAGAAAAACAAAAATAGAAGGATCAAAGTTTCCTGGTGAAGGTTTATAGCGGCAGAAAGACATGGCCTGGACATTGGCTGAACAGCTCTTGTATTTGGCATTGAACATGGGCAGAAGCTTAGATATGTGCTGTCCAGGGGAGGTCTAACCTAGGAACAAGAGATTTGTTTGTAGTGGAAAAGAGATTTGTTTGTAGTGGAAAAGAGATTTGTTTGTAGCAGGGAATGAAGAGATGACTTGTTTTGGGGGGTAACTGGAAGTAAAATGGGGGAATCTGCATTACCAGCCTGAGCAAGAGCCAAAAATCTGAGAGAAAACTTTAAAGCTGAGAAACAGGAAGCATATGTCCAGAGAACTTTGCAAGTGAGTATGCAGTATAATTTGCTGTATAATTTGTGATTTAACTTTTAGTGTGACAGAATATTCTAAGTCAGGGGTTGGCAAGCTATATGGCCCGCAGGCCAAATCCAACACACAGCCTCTTTTTGTGGGGCCCTCAAGGGAAGATTTTTTTTTCACATCGTTAAAGGGTAATTAAAAATAGAATATGAAACACTGAACTTTTGTGGCTCTCAAGGCCTAAAATATTTATTATCTGACCAGAAAAGGGTTTCCTGGTCTCTGCAGGTGAAAGAGTTAGGGAGTGATGAGTAAAGATACTGGAGTAAAAGGTTTACTTGAATGTGTAAGGGCAGGAAAGATAGCGGTAACAAATGGAGCAGTCTATTTCAGCAGCTAAACACAGGAGTTTCTCTCTCACACATGTGTTTTGGTGGGTGGTTTCCTCCCTTGTGGTGATTTTGATACCCAGGCTCCTTTCTTCCTGCGGCTCTTAGGTTCTGTAGGATCTCATCATTCTTGTATCCAAATAGTGAAAAGAAAAATAGAGTAACAGACATACCTGCTTATTGGAAACCTTGTTGTAAGGTGACCCATATCCCTTTTATTTACTTTTCATTAACAATAACTGGTTGTGTAGCCTCACCTAGAAATAAAAGCCTCGGAACTTTTACTCACTCCTTGGCTGGGTAGGACGAGGGGTCAGCCACTGATCTGTGTTTGGTCTGATCTTCAGCTCTGGGCTCGCCCTTTCTCTCAGGGTGGGGGGTGGTTGTGTCGGTTAACTCAGCTGGGACGTGATTGTTTCCCATAACAGTGAAACCAGAGCCATATAGTCGTACGTAGATCATGTCTGTGTGTGTATGTACGCATTTATGTATGTAATTATACACATGCATGCCTTAGGTACACACACATGTATAAATGGGGAGGTGATGAATGAGGGTGGGTTGGAAACTAAAAGCCTGGATCTCTCCTACTTTCTGCTGTCCATTTTCTATATTTCTCTCATTTCTCCTGGAACTTCTGACTTTCCTAAATTCCAGTTACAATACTGAGCAGTGTGTTATCCTGTCTCATGTACTTTTCCCCGAATGAGGATTATGTAGCTCTTGGCTTGTAGTGAAGGTTACTGCTATGAAGCTTTAAGATCATTGCCTGGCCATATAGTAAATGCTCAGTAAAAGCTGTCTGCTACTGCTGTAGTTATCACTATTTATGATGTGACTGCCTTAAAATATCCTAAAGAACGTTTATGGAGCTTATCAACAACTGGCTATGGATGGATGGAAGAGAGACAAGAAGCACAATGGCCTCAACCTTTTGTCTTATATGATGGGATAAATGGCAGGGAAGATGGGAAGAGCTGGTATTCTGGGTGAATCTGAAATATGTGTCTATCAGTCTGGCAGAAATGGTAATGAAAATAACTGGTGCACCTATGTGCTTCTCAGGGACTCTGGAATTTAATGGTCATGAATCAAACATAAAGCATCACAGAAATGTCACATTGAAGAATAAGGAATAAATAGTGATTGCTCCAGCACCGTATTCGAATGACTGCATAGTGCCTCTTTTGCTGAAGCTGTCACACCGAGTATTTTATACACACGCACACCACAGTTTTCATGGTGAGCAACACGTTTGTTTTTTTTCTTTTCTGAGAGGTTGTTGAATGTTGGTAGAGTCCTGCTGTCTGTATCGGTCCTATCTTCTGTCCTAAACCAGAAGCCATGGTCATGATTGTGATTATGCTCTAGTCGAGTAACCAGTCCATGAGTGATTTTGCAGATATCCTTTGTGTGTCCCTCATGGTCCTCTCCAGTGTGTACAATTTTTAGAAGCACCCTGATCAGGGGGAAGCAGGTGTTCAGCCTCATTTCATGTAAGCCAGGTTATTCCTTCACCAGCTTAAGTCTTCCCAATAGTTATTCTCCACATACAATGTATCTTCTGGTAACAATCCCAAACTGATGTTTTCTTATCAAAAATAAAGACTCAGAAGCAGATTTCAAAACAGACACCTGCTGCTTTTAGACACATGGGTTCCTGGGCCTGTTTTTTTTTTTTTTTCCCCCCATTTATTTGCCATGAAGTGATGGAACTGGATGCCGTGATCTTAGTTTTTTGAATGTTGAATTTTAAACCAGCTTTTTCACTCTCTTCTTTCACCTTCATCAAGAGGCTGTTTAGTTGGGGGAACAGAGGGCCCTGTGTCAGAACATGGATGTGCCCACGTGCGGCCAGGCTTGGAAAGCCCCAGATGCAAGGGAGACTCTGACAGGTGCATCTAATTCTTCTTCTTTTTTTTTTTTAATTTATTTTTTTATTGAAGAATAATTGCATTACAGAATTTTATTGTTTTCTGTCAAACCTCAACATGAGTCAGCTATAGGTAAACATATATCCCCTCCCTTTTCAACCTCCCTCCCATCTCCCTCCCCTTCCCACCCCTCTAGGTCGATACAGAGCTCCTGTTTGAATTTCCTGAGACATACAGAAAATTCCCGGTGGCTATCTATTTTACATATGGTAATGTACGTTTCCATGTTACTCTCTCCATACATCTCACCCACTCCTCCCTTCTCCCCATGTCCATAAGTCTGTTCTCTATGTCTGTTTCCCCATTGCTGCCCTTTAAACAAATTCTTCAGTACCATTTTTCTAGATTCTGTATATATGTGTTAGAATACTATATTTATTTTTCTCTTTTTGACTCACGTCACTCTGTATAATAGGCTTTAGGTTCATCCACCTCATCAGAACTGACTCAAATGAGTTCCTTTTTATGGCTGAGTAATATTCCATTGTGTATGTGTACCACAACTTTAGACACATGGGTTCCTGGGCCTGTTTTTAAAGCCAAGGGAAGTTCTGAACTCTCTTGTTTTCTCCAGTGTGGGAGCAAGATCTGACAGACCATGGTTCCTTCCTTCTTACTTCCTAAACACATTTGCTTTATTCTGTTGAGTTGTTTATGGAGAGTTCCACTCATACTAACACAATGCTTTGTTTGTGCCAGTTCTGATTTCTGGTGTGGGGCAAGGCTCTAGGAATCACCATTTTGCAAGCTTGTTACTGATTGGTGGCTGCCTCTTCTGCAAGAAGATTACTTATGGTTCTTTTTTCCCCATGGGAATCCCCATGCCACACGCAAAGACAGGGTGGAGTCTTCAAGTAACACATGCTGTTGAGTGAAGCATTCTGTTAGACTTGGAGGAGCACAGGTGCAGCTCCTGGCTCACCCTCACCAGGGATCAGACAGACATATGACAAAAGCGGGGCTCGTGTGTGGGAATCTATTTGCCATCATCCCCAAACCATGATTTCACATCATAAAAATGATGAAAGTGCACCTGATATCATTTCCTACAGCACTAATGACAAACAGCTTTCATCGTTAACCTTCCCACCTCTTTTGAAATAGTCATGCCCTCTGATGCCCAAGATATATATTTATTTTATATATAATCTTCTTTATTCTTTACCAATCATTCACTGACTGCATATTATATGATAATCTTTTGATACAGTGTGAACAAAAATATCTCTATGAAGTTTTTTGGTTTTTCTTTTTTGTTTGTTTGTTTTTTTACTTGATTCAGATTGGTTATTGCTTTAGAGCCTACATGGTCCTATAGTGTCAACTATGACCGTGAGAACAGCAGATGGTCCTTCCATATGATCACACTGGCCTTGAAGTTGAGTATCTTGATAGCCGGCCTATTGGCATAACTTCCATCTTGAGCCACTGCCTCTCAACCCTTCCTTCAATATTTTGTAATAACTGTGTGTATGTCTATATCTCCCACTTTGTTTTGAAGGACATTCTGCATCTTTTTCAACTTTGTGATAAGTCCTCTATATCTAGACAGTTAAAACTTCATTTTATACACAAGAGCGATTCAATAATCATTTGCTAGTGAAAAAAAACATCATCTTTGCAGAAATCTCATTCCTGGATATTTATGCTAAAGGAATAAAAGCTCATGTTTATACAAAAATCTTCACAGGTGTTCATTGCAGCATTTTTCATAATCATAAAAGCTGATAACAATTGAAATGTCCATCAATTGGTAAATGAATAAACAAATTGTGATGTACCTATATATATGTGAATATTAGTCAGTCATCTGACAAGTATTTGTCTGACTAGTATACTAGTCAGATCAAACATAGTGGCTCAGATGGTAAATAATCTTCCCACAATGTGGGAGACCCTGGTTTGATCCCTGGGTTGGAAAGATGCTCTGGAGAAAGGAATGACTACCCATTCCAGTATTCTTGCTTGGAGAATCCCATGGACAGAGGAGCCTGGCAGTGTATATAGTCCATAGGGTCACAAAGAGTCAGACATGACTGAGGGGCTAACACACACAGCCATACAAAGGAAATATATTGACAGAAGCAAAAACTTATCTGAATCTCAAAGGCATTGTACTGAGTGAAACAAGTCAGTCTCGAAAGCTTATACTTTAGGATTCATTTATATGACATTTATAAAAGGGCGAGACTATAGAAATGGAAAACAGATCAATTATCGGAAGTTTGTGATTACGGGAGAATTTGACTACAAAGCAAAATTTAGCCTTTTATGAGGATGGAGGCTGATAGAACTGTTGTAGTTGTGACTATAAAAATTTATGAATGAGCTAAAATTCATACGTGCCAATTTTTCTATGTATCAATTAAAACAATACAATAAAAATACCTTTTGTGAACACATATGGCACAATTAATACTCCTAACCAGGCTCCGTCACATCTAAACTTTAGCTCAGTGTTCTCAAACTTGACTGATCATCAGAAATATCTGGACCTCTTGTTAACAGTACAGACCCCAGAACTCTGCTGAGGATGTGCCCTTGTAGATCTGGCTGAAGGTCAAGAAACTATACTGTAACCAGAGCCTGGGTGATTCTGGGGAGTGAGAAAGTTTGAAAATTGCTCTAGGTCAGTGTTTCAAACTTCAGTGAGAAAACCTAGTATGGTCTGGAATGGCATCTGTAAGTCAGCATTATTAATAGCAAGAACTCAGGGAGAATCCAATTCAGGTGGTGTGTGGACACACCTTGAGAACTGCCAGTCTAGCTCAGTGCCATCAAATAAATGCCAAACTCAGCTAGTTCTTTTGTGTCTTCTCAATAATTCTCAGTATCCTTGTTTAGCCCTCTCTCCCATTCTCCAGAGCAGGTATGTCATACATACCCAGCCTCTCCAAATTCTCTACCTCACTCTCCTATGTGTGCTGGTTGCTCAGTTGTATCTGACTCTTTGCAACCCCAGGGACTGTAGCCTGCCTGGATCCTCTGTCCATGGGATAGCCCAGGCAAGAATACTGGAGTGGGTTGCCATTCTCTTCTCCAGGGGATCTTCCCGACCCAGGGATCAAAACCAGAACTTCTGCATTGTGGGCAGATTCTTTATCATCTGAGCCACCAGGGAAGCCTGAACCTCACTCTCCTGAGTAATTGCTTAAACCTTGCGTTTGCCACCTGGAAAAACAGCATTTTTAAACGAGCTCTTCTTCACCTTCCTGTTCTTATACTTTAAAAAAAAAATGTAGGGGATTACGTGTAATTCCATCCTACTTCCTGGACCCAAGGAAGAGTGTGTCTCACCTTCAGAGCATACACATCTCTGCCTCTGCGCTCTTGATCTCAGTGCCTCTTGATCCCCTGCTCTCTCTCTCCTGCACCTCCAGTCTCTCCCCCTTCACTGTCTGTGCGTGTGTTCAGGTCACTCTGTCTTACACTATCCACTCTCCTTTGACTTGAAATATCCTCTAATGCTCGCCCTTTCTGTTTTTCTTCACAGCCAGAGTCTTCAAGTAGATAATTTCTGATTACAGTTTCTATTGAGTGTTTGCCCTTCACTTTTCAACCCTTCGTAATCAAGCTTTTATCTCCAGCCTTGCACTGAGATGCCACAGGTAAAACCTTCCAATAACTTCCTGGGTACCTAATCCTCTAGACCAATCCAGTTTTCATCTGACTGCATCTTGCCTAGTCCTCCTTTCTTATTAAAAAAAGTTATGCTTTCTCTGTTCTTCTAATTTTCTATCCGTTTATTCTAGGTTTTCTTCCCTATCTCATAATTCTTTATGCTTCACTGTCTGCATTATTCAGGGCTCTGTCTTAGACCCTCATCATTTTTTTTTAAACTGGATTATTTTTCTTTGGGAAATTGCTTCCAGGCCCATGACCTCAGCCACCACCTACAAGCTCATGATCCCTATAACCGTACTTCTGGTTAAGATTATAGGCCTGGAATGAATAGGTGCTTAGTGAGTGTTGGTTTAGAGAATAAATGGATAACTTCCTGGATGGGTTGATAACGGAATGAATATAGTGAACTAAAGAAACATCACAGAAAAAGGAAATTTGTTGTTCAGTTGCTCAATCATGTCTGACTCTTTGGGACCCCATGTACTGCAGCACGCCAGGGTTCCCTATCCTTCAGTATGTCCCAGAGGTTGCTCAGATTCATGTCCATTGAATCAGTGATGCCATCCAACCATCTCATCCTCTGTCATCCCCTTCTCCTTCTGCCTTCAGTCTTTCTCAGAATCAGGGTCTTTTCCAATGAAATAGGTTATTGATATCTGATTGTGTGAGTTTATTTATAGGCAGAGACAGACTTTAAGTTGCTTATTTGCCTTAATTAATTCTTTTATCAGCACTTAGGAATAATTAGGACATTAAATTATGTTTATTTCGGAGGCTCAGTGATGGAACCTAAAACCTTGTTGGCCATTGGACCACTTTCGGAAGGTCAAGAATTCAGTGGACCTCTCATTCCTTCTATTTTCTTCCAAGGACCTGATTGTCATTACAAATTGACAATTACAATAAAGCTATGAATTAATGGGACAAACAAATGGTAATATATGGGTATTGCATCTTTGAAACATCCCTGATGGCTAAGATAATTTGTGACATACCCATTCATATCCATTCTGTGTGTGTGTGTGTGTGTGTGTGTGTATGTGAGAGAGAGATCTCCTCCTTTCTGTCTCTTATTCCCTCTGTCTTGCTCTTATACTCTTTTTCTTGTTCTCTCTCTCTCTCATTCACTCACATACACTTACAGGGATATGTAGGGGTAATTTATTAAACTAGGGAGCAGTATTTTCAGAAGGACTTAAAATATAAGCTATGACAAAAGTATAGGAATTTTAACACACAAATGAATGTGAAACCAGGGACTAGTCTTGTGACAATTAGAAGAAACTTCACAGAACCAGGGATCAGTGAGATGACAACCATGCATGTGAACTCAGCCTCAGCACCTCGATCTGCTAGTGGATATCTTGACTATTTGAAGTTTAAAAATTACAACCCACTGGCTCCAGAAAGCATGGAACACAGTACCTAATGTAGAGTAGATACTCAAAAAATGTTTGGTTATGTTCTCTTTAATTCCTTTTCAAAAAGAGATATTCTCTCTGCTTTAAACATCCTCATGTAGGCCAACTATTTTATCTCTGTTATTTAATGAAGAAATTAATTCTGTGTATTAAATATGTTTTCTATTCATCTAAGTGACTTTGCCTTTTTCAATCTGTAGTCTTCAGTTCACTCCCTTATATAGTCTTCAGACTTTTCCAGAGTAAGTAAAATCAGTTCTTGTCTTCTGCTGATTCACAGCAAGCTTTCCGTGTTTCTGTGAGTCTCTCTTTTCTCCTCGTGAGAATGGGGAGAGGACGTTCCTACTGCCTGGTAGGAATAGTGTGAGGACTAGATAGGCTGGAGCCTACTAGTGAGCTTACCACAGAGTTTGGCTTGTAAGGAGCATTACAAAAATGATAGCTGATGTTATTGATGGCAGATGTCTATTTAACATCTTGGGCATTTTCAGTCCTTGGATCCTCCATACTAGTCATGTCTCAGAAGGACCATCAGTCCTTAGGGGGACTTTTCTGGTTATCCTGTCTAATGTGGTACCCCAGTATCCTCCTCTCTCAGCACCCAACGGAGCGTGATGGTGAGGATCACAGACTCTGTGGCGTCAGAAAGCAGATCCTGGCTCTACCTAGTTACAGCCAAATTTACTTACCCCCTATTGACTTAGTGCCCTAATCTGTTGAACAAAGATATTAATAGTGCCTGTCTCATGGAGTGTGATGAGAGTAAAATGAGTTCATATGAGCAAATTGCTTAGTACAGTTTCTGGCACAAATTGTATGTTAAGTGTTTGTTCTTTTTATGATTACAATCACAGCACTCATTGCTTTCTGAAATTACCTTGCTCAGTTATCATATTATAGTCTCCTTCACCCCTCCAGAAAAAAAGAGAAGCCAGTGAAAGAGGGAAAGATCCATGCTTCATCTCTCCTTCTTCACTGCTCTGTCCCCAGAGTTTTGTATGGGACTTCACATCCATCATGTCTTTGTGAAATGAATGAAGGAGTGGTGTACATAATCAGTCACTCAGTCCCTAATATCTGGCCTGGCACATCGTGAAGAGTAGGTTATCAAAATACACAGGATGGTGATAACATTTAAATACTGTCTTTTTTTTTTTTTTTCTTTAGTAGAAGTCATACAGGCATTGTGTAGTAAGAAAGTTGAGAGCCATTATTACTATTTGAATTGTGTGAATTCTTTGTGAAGAATCCTGACCTCCCTCCATGCTCCAATGAGCCAGGGGGGCTACCTCTCTCACACTTGATTTAGTTTGGTGGCTTCCCTTGGATGGGAGCCATGAAAATAAATTACAAGAAACCCCCCCAATGTGTTCCCCAATTCAAAGAAAGTTCTTTACAGATTTATTTCTAATAGGAAAATAAATTGATGTTTGTCTTAACTCAAGGACCTGGACTGAATTTTTCTTGCCATTCCACTATACTCCACATACATGCTCTGGAGAAAAAGAAATTTGGAATTTGGAAACTGTGTAGTTGGTATGCTGGGGGCCATGGAGTTAAATTGGCTTCAAAGTAGCTGTATTTTTGTGATTTGTCCAGTAAAAGCTTTAAAGCAGGGACCTGCAGAAACTTTGAGATTGGACTTTATTAAATAATAGAGTGCAAAACTATAAAGGGCATAGCAGAGAATA
The DNA here is from genome assembly GCF_054371585.1 of Giraffa tippelskirchi. Classification (NCBI taxonomy): domain Eukaryota; kingdom Metazoa; phylum Chordata; class Mammalia; order Artiodactyla; family Giraffidae; genus Giraffa; species Giraffa tippelskirchi. Next base: position 18,472,996 of record NC_137283.1, on the reverse strand, counting down.
TTAAAGGGATAAAGGGACTTTGGGAAGGCTGTGAACCTGGTAGTCCTTTCTAGAAGTCTGTTCTGATCTGCTAGGATAAAAAACGGGTGCAGACTAAATATGTGATGGTCAGTATTTGCTAACAGCATTTGTTTGCAATGGCTCCCAATTCAAATCTTGAGTCTTACTGTATTAGAGTTCTCTAGAGAAGCAGGATCGATAGGATATGTGTATATACATTATAAAAGGCTGGTAGGTCTGAGATCTAAAGAGTAAGTCAGTGGAGTGGAGATCCAGGGAAGGGCCAGCGTTGCAGCTCAAGCCAAAGGCCTTCTGTCCAAGCTCTCTCTTGCTAAATGGAGTCAGGCTTTTGCTCTATTTAGGTCATCAACCTATTGAACAAGGCTGACCCACATTATGGAGAACAGTCTCTTTTGCTTCAGGTCCACCTATTTAAATGTTAATCTCAACCAGAACATTCTCACAGAAACACCAGAATAATGTTTAACCACATACCTGGGAACTCTGGCTCAGACAAGTTGATGCATGAAATTAACCATCACCCAGAGCATGATGTGGCTTCTCCCTGACTCTCACCTTGGACCAGTCATCTGCTTCAGACGCAAGGGCCTTCTTTCAGTTCCTCACAAACACATTTCTTCTCCCCACTCCTTACATGCTTTTCCTTTTGCTGAAAATGCTCTTCATCCTACTTATGGCCTGGAAAGCCCCTCCCTATCCTTCAGTTTCAGCATAAATGGCATTTATTTAGTGGAGATGTTCTTGATCTTATTAAGATCTTCACTTTAAGCTTCATTCTTTTCTCAATACACTTATCATAGTCATATTTATAATTACAAGCATTTTCATGTAGCTTTCACCATAAGACATAGGTATTTCTTGAAATAAAAGAGGTCTTAGAGCTTGACTGGGCCCTCGCTTAAAAAACAAAACAAAGCATATTCTTTGGAACCATGCCCCTTGTGTGTCGGTAGATCACAAGGTAGAACTAGAGAATCTTGCTTTGTAAAAGGGGCCCAAGTAACTGATGTTTCTAGTTAATACACCAGCATCTGTTGTTCAGTCTCTCAGTTGTGTCTGACTCTTTGCGACCCTGTGGACTGCAGCACGTCAGGCTTCCCTGTCCACCACCAACTCCTGGAGCTTACTCAAACGCATGTCCATTGAGTCAGTGATGCCATCTGATCAACTTGTCCTCTGTCGGGAGGATCTCCTGCCCTCAATCTTTCCCAGCATTAGGGTCTTTTCTAATGAGTTGGCTCTTTGCATCAGGTGGCCAAAGTATTGGAGCTTCAGCTTCAGCATTAGTCCTTCTGATGAACATTCAGGACTGATTTCCTTTAGGATTGACTGGTTTGATCTGCTTGTAGTCCAAGGGACTCTCAAGAGTCTTCTCCAACACCATAGTTCAAAAACATCAATTCTTAGGTGTTGAGCCTTCTTGATGGTCCAACTCTCACATCCATATATGACTACTGAAAAATCCATAGATTTGACTCAGATTGGTTCAGTTGGTCAGTCATGTCTGACTCTGCGACCCCATGAACCACAGCACACCAAGCCTCCCTGTCTATCACCAACTCCCAGAGTCTACCTAAACCCATGTCCATACATGACTACTGGAAAAACCATAGCCTTGACTAGACGGACTTTTGTGGACAAAGTAATGTCTCTGCTTTTTAATATGCTATCTAGGTTGGTCATAACTTTCCTTCCAAGGAGTAAGTGTCTTTTAATTTCATGGCTGTAATCACCATCTGCAGTGATTTTGGAGCCCCCCCAAAATAAAGTCTGACACTGTTTCCACTGTTTCCCCATCTATTTGCCATGAAGTGATGGGACCAGATGCCATGATCTTAATTTTCTGAATGTTGAGTTTCAAGCCAACTTTTTCACTCTCCTCTTTCACTTTCATCAAGAAGTTCTTTAGTTCTTCTTCACTTTCTGCCATAAGGGTGGTGTAATCTGCATATCTGAGGTTACTGATATTTCTCCTGGCAATCTTGATTCCAGCTTGTGCTTCATCCAGCCCAGCGTTTCTCATGATGTACTCTGCATATAAATTAAATAAGCAGGGTGACAGTATACAGCCTTGACATACTCCTTTTCCTATTTGGAACCAGTCTGTTGTTCCATGTCCAGTTCTAACTGTTGCTTTCTGACCTGCATACAGGTTTCTCAAGGGGCAGGTCAGGTGGTCTGGTATTCCCATCTCCTTCAGAATTTTCCACAGTTTATTGTGATCCACAAAGTCACAGGCTTTGACTAGGCAGACCTTTTTTGGCAAAGTTATATCTCTGCTTTTTAATATGCTATCCTTGTTTGTCATAGCTTTTCTTCCGTGGAGCAAGCATCTTTTAACTTCATGGCTGCAGTCAACACCTGAAGTGATTTTGGAGCCCAAGAAAATAAAGTCTGTCACTTTTTCCATTGTTACCCCACCTGTCTGTCATGAAGGGATCAGACTGGATGCCATGATCTCAGTTTTTTGAATGTTGAGTTTTAAGCCACCATTTTCATTCTTCTCTTTCACTTTCATCAAGAAGCTCTTTAGTTCTTCACTTTCTGCCGTAAGGATGGTACCATCTGCATATGTGAGGTTATTTGATATTTCTCCCAAAAATCTTGATTCCAGCTTGTGCTTCATCCACCCCAGCATTTTGCATGTTGTCCTCGGCATGTAAGTTGAATAAGCAGGGTTACCATATACAGCCCTGACATACTCCTTTCTCAATTTTGAACCAGTCTGTTGTTCCATGTCTGGGTCTAATTGTTGCTTCTTGGCCTGCATACAGATTTCTCAGGAGACAGGAAAAGTGGTCTGATATTCCCATCTCTTGAAGAATTTTCCACAGTTTGTGTGATCCACATAGTCAAAAGTTTGGGCATAGTCAGTTTTTTCTGAAATTCTCTTGCCTTTTCTATGATCAGTGGATACTGGCAATTTGATCTCTGGTTCCTCTGCCTTTTCTACATCCAGCTTGAACATCTGGAAGTTCTCGGTTCACATACTGCTGAAGCCCAGCTTGGAAAATTTTGAGTATTACTTTGCTAGCTCATGAAATGATTGCAGTTGTGCAGTAGTTTGAACATTCTTTGGCATTGCCCTTGTTTGGAATTGCAGTGAAAACTGACCTTTTCCAGTCCTTGTGGCCACTGCCGTGTTTTCCATATTTGCTGTCGTGTTGAGTACAGCACTTCAACGGCATCATCTTTTAGGATTTGAAATAGATCAACTGGAATTTGATCACCTCCACTAGCTTTGTTTGTAATGATGCTTGCTAAGGCCCACTTGACTCCACTGCAAGATGTCTGGCTCTAATTGAGTGATTACACTATCATGATTATCTGGGTCATGAAGATCTTTTTTGTATAGTTCTTCTTTGTATTCTTGCCACCTCTTCTTAATATCTTCTGCTTCTGTTTGGTCCATATCATTTCTGTATTTTATTGTGCTAATCTTTGCATGAAATGTTCCCTTGGTATCTCTAATTTTCTTGGAAGAGATTAGTCTTTCCCATTCTATTGTTTTCCTCTATTTCTTTGCATTGATCACTGAGGAAGGCTTTCTTATCTCTCCTTGCTATTCTTTAGAACTCTGCTTTTAGATGAGTGTATCTTTCCTTTTTTCCTTTGCCTTCCACTTCTCTTTTCTCAGCTATTTGTAAGGCCTCCTCAGACAGCCATTTTCCCCTTTTGTATTTTTCTTTTCTATAGGGATGTTTTTTTATCACTGCTTTCTGTACAATATTACAAACCTCTATCCATAGTTCTTCAGGCCCTCTGTCTATTATACCTAATCCCTTTAATCTATTTGTCACTTCCATTGTATAATTATAAGAGATTGGATTTAGGTCATACCTGAATGGCCTAGTGATTTTCCCTACTTTCTTCAATTTAAATCTGAATTTTGCAATAAGGTGTTCATAATCTGAGCCACAGTCACCTCCTGGTCTTGTTTTTGCTGACTATATAGAGCTTTTCCATCTTTGACCACAAAGAATATAGTCAATCTGATTTCAGTATTGACCATATGGTGATCCATATGGTCCATATTTAGAGTCATCTCTTGTGTTGTTGGAAGAGGGTGTTTGGTATGACCAGTGTATTCTCTTGGTGAAACTCTGTTAGCCTTTGCCCTGCTTCATTTTGTGCTCTAAAGGCAAACTTGTGTGTTACTCCAGGTATCTCTTGACTTCCTACTTTTGCAATCCAGTCTCCTATGATGAAAAGGATATATTTTTTTTTCCTGTTAGTTCTAGAAGGTCTTGTAGGTCTTCAAAGAACCATTCAGCTTCTCTGGCATTACTGGTTGGGGCATAGACTTGGATTACTGTGATATTGAATGGTTTGCTTTGGAAACAGAGATCAATCATTCTGTCGTTTTTGAGGATGCACCCAAGTACCACTTTTTGGACTCTTGTTGACTTGGAGGGCTACTCCATTTCTTCTAAGGGATTCTTGCCCACAGTAGTAGATATAATGGTCATCTGGATTAAATTCACCCATTCTAGTCCATTTAATTCACTGATTCCTAAAATGTCAATGTTGACTCTTGCCATCTCCTGTTGACTACTTCCAATTTTCCTTGATTTTTGGACCTAACATTTCAGGTTCCCGTGAAGCATTGTTCTTTACAGCATTGGACTTAACTTTCACCTCCAGACACATTGACTTCTGAGCGTTGTTTCCCCTTTGGCTTAGCCATTTCATTCCTTCAGGAGCTATTTCTCCAACCTGGGGAGTTCATCTCTCAGTGTCCTATCTTTTTTCCTTTTCATACTGTTCATGGGTTTTTCAAGACAAGAATACTGAAGTGGTTTCCCATTCCATTCTCTAGTGGACCATGGTTTGTCAGAACTCTCCACCATGATCCGACTGTCTTGGGTGGCCTTACATGGCATGGCTGTTAGTTTCATTGAGTTAGACAAGATTGTGATCCAAGTGATCAGTGTGGTTAGTTTTCTGTGATTGTGGTTATCATTGTGTATGCCCTCTGAAGGATAAGAGGCTTGTGGAAGCTTCCTGGTGGAAGTGATTGACTGTGGATAAAACTGGGTCTTGCTCTAGTGGGCAGGGCCATGCTCAGTAAGTCTTTAATCCAATTTTCTACTGATGGGTGGGGCTGTGTTCCCTCCCTTTAGTTTAGCCTGAGGCCGAACTGTGGTAGGGGTAATGGTGACCAGCATCTGGCAACTATGTTATTGGTGTCTGTGCATGCTAAGTCTCTTCAGTCGTGTCTGACTGTGTGCAACCCTATGGACTGTAGTCTATGAGTCTCCTTTGTCCATGGGATTCTCCAAGCAAGAATCCTGGAGTGGATTGCCATATGCTTTTCCAGAGGATCTTCCTGATGCAGAGATCGAACTCAGGTCTCTCGTGTCTCCTGCATTGGCAGGCAGGTTCTTTACCAGTAGCGCCACCTGTCTGAGAAGATATATTATTAGAGCAAACTTTAAGTCAAGCCACCTCCCACCACTGGTGATGGGAGCACTTGGAGAGCATACTTTCAAATAATTAAAAACATCTCTCATCGCCACTATTTCTTCATGTTAAAATACAAATTTACACTTCCCTCAATGATGATTGCTCCTTTCTGGACCCTTAACCTTCTCTTATTTCTTCAGTTCTTTAATACATGGTTTCTCCAAAGCTGTAATTAGGAGACTCAAGCAGTACTCTTTTTCTTGACGTATTCCTAATGTAGAAGAATGAGAGTTTCTTCAAAATAGTGCAGTCCCATTCAGAGTGACCTCTGTTTAGTATTTTTTCCCTTGACTTCTGCTCTTTGACTTGTTCCTAATAAGTTTATATCTCTGAAATCTCAGTCAAGTTTTATATTTTCAAAATCTCTGCTTATAATCGAGGTAATACCTCTACCTCAAGAGAAAATACTTTATACCTCATTGGTTCTTCCAGGTTAGCAAGAAACAACACGAACTTTCTCGTGTTATGATTTCTTTACTAATCAGCTAACAGAATATATAGTCACTGCAGTGTTTAAAAACTCAAAATCGAAAGCCCAGCCAACTCAGGACCATGGAAACAGTTTCTCCATTCTAAGACCCAGGGAGGCTGAATGAAAATGAAAGTTTGGTGGAAGTTGAAGATTACGGGAGACCCAGTTGAGTATTCTGTTTGTTGAGTAACGTAAGATTTTAAAAACAGATTGGTATGAGACTGTGGAGGCTAGCCATGGATTTATTTTGAAAGTAGTAGAGAACCACTAGAGCTGATGATGAGTTTTCATCTGAGCTGTTGTAGAACCAGATTTTAAAGACTGTTAATGTAGCTGAGAAATAAAAGGTAAGTGAAGAAAAGAGATGACGGACAAGTACACCACACAACAGCATGGAAGAATATTCTAGATAAGATGCTGAGCAAAAGAAATCACACAGAAAGGGGTAATGGTCTATGATTCCATTTATATGAAATTGAAAACGTAGGAAAAACTTATTTATGTTGATGTAATTCATTGGTTTACTTTTGGAAGGAAGAAATGCCTGAAGGCCTCTGGGGGTACTGATAACCTTCTATATCTTGATCCAAGATGTGAAACTCACCTAGTTCTACAATTTAGTTGTGTATTCTTTATAGTATGTGTATTATAACTCTAAAAGTTCACTTGTCAAAAGAGGAATGGGGTTAGACTGGAGGCAGTGAAATGGAAAAGCCAGAAAAAAGTCTTTCCATAATGCATCATCTATAAAAAGTTCTAATAAGATGTATAAATAGGGTATGGCCATTCCTGTTATATTAGATTATCTCTGTGAGTTTCACTACGGCAAGTAGTCTCCAAAGATGACTGCTGTCATTTCCTCAAAATCTGTGAACAGATAAGGTCTGTGAGCCTCTCTGTGAATCTGGGCTGCCCTTGTGACTTGCTTTGATCCTTGCAGCATAGGGAGAATGACACTGTGGGAATTCCATGCCTAACCATTAAGAGAGCTGGAACCTTCTACTCTCTTGGGAGATCTGTCCATGGTGCTAGAAAGCAATCCAATTTACACTGACGAATGCAGAGGCGTCACGTGGACAGAGAGAGCTCTGAGAGACCCGATGTGTGAATGAGATATTTATGCATCTTCCAGTTCAGTTGTTATCACAAGGCAACTGAGGGAGTGTTGGGGGCTGATGCCACATGGAATAGCAGAGCCACTCAGCCATCCCTTTACTGAATTCTTGACCCACAGGAACAATTGCATGGTTGTTCTTTTAAGTTCCTAAGCTTTGGAGTAGAGTATTACACAGTAATAGATAAATGCAACCATTTTCTTCTAGAATGGTGGCTCTCAATGGAGGATGAGGGGATTTTGTCCTCAAAGGGACACCTTTAATTGTCATAACTGGAGAGGCTGCTACCAACACCTAGTGGGAGGAGGCCAAGAACATCACTAAACTTCCTACACAGCTCAGAATATCCCCACAACAAATAATTTCCTAGCTCAAAATCATTACAGTGTGAAGCTTGAGAAGTCTTGATACAGAGCAATGATTCACCACCACTTAGGTGGTACCCAGGAATTTATCTCTGAAGCTATATTTTTTAAAACATTTCTGATATAATTATCTGGTATTAATGTTGTATATAATAGAAAATCTTAAAATCATCTCGGACTTTCAGAACCAGAATCTCTAGGGAAAGGACTTTGGAAGTTAGGTATATTTTTACTTTAATGGAAGTTTAAAAAAACATTGCCTTAGTCCCCAGTTTTTCAGATTTCATTGCGTGTAGAAAAAATCTGGGCATCTTGTTAAAAACTGTAGAATCAGATTTCCTTGGACTGAGATGAAGCCCAAATTTCTGATGTCTGAAAAGCTCCCAGGTGATGCCCAAGCATTATTTTTTGGACCACACTTTGCATAACAAGACCCTGGAGCAGTAGTTCTCAAAATTTTAGCATTCCTGAAACTTCAGGATCACCTGGAAAGCAGGGACTGCTGGATTTGCCCCTAGAATTCGATTCTGCAGGTTTGAGATGAGGCCCAAGAATTTGCAATTTCAGTAAGCGTATATGTGATGCTAACACCACTGGTCCAGGAATGAAACTTTGAGAACCAATTCCCCAAATTATTATTTAACACATCTAAATGTGTATAAAGTTTTACCTAAGTGATTAAAAACATTGAAGTTTCTCAGAACTCTCCCCATGTGATACTATATATCTTCTTTCAGAAGAATTGAAGTAATTCATATTTTAATAAATTGCCTCACCTGGAGTGATTCTAATATTTGTAATAGAGAACCACACTTTAGAGGGATGTTAGAATATCTAGAGTTTGAAGGAGGAGCATTGGTATTTTGGAAAAGTGCATATGATTCTATAATTGGTTTAATTTGCATCTAATTCCCATTCTGAACTTATTTTGAAATATCAGGAACAATTAAAACAGTAGAGGACATTTTTATGCTTATCAAAGGTGTCCATGGCTTATATACTAGAACCAGAAGTCTTAGAAAGGATGTTTTCTCCCTGGGGCAGTCACTCAGTTCTTTGTACCTAGATTCTCTTGTAGCACCTACAAGTGGGATGCTGCTGCCAGTTTAGACAAGGCGTTAAGAATAATGACTTCAGTTCAACTTTCTTGAATTTTTGCTATGAATACATTATGTCACTCTCTTGCCAGTGATGTCTAAGATGATACACTAGATAATCCCTTCCTATGCACTTATTGTCCCCATTGAATAGATGGGGAAATGAAGGCATACCAAGTTTAAGATACTTGCCTAGGAATCTATAGCTAGTTATTAATAATGTCAATATCAATAATAATATTAATATAATCATATCAAAGTCAGAGTTTTTCACCCGGTGTAATGGATAACTAATAGGCTAACTGATAGATGGATAAGAGATAAGATGCAAGCATCTGTTTTTGTTGTGGTACTAACCTTTCATAAAACTTTCATATATTCTCCTTACCCTGATATTAGGAGCGAGACTTTTGAGGATGTGTGTTTTTCAGTAGTGCTTTTTAACTTGTTGGCACAGTTAGTTAAGAAAGTTTCATAGTCATTTTGTGTCAAGTCACATATAGTTTTCAGGGTTATCTTGCTCTCCACTCTGTGATTATGTAGGAGGTAGATGTTTTCCTGGCCATATGCTATCTTCTTCTGCTTAATACCTGCACGCAGATGGAGTTTCAGACAGACTGTTGCTATTGTCACTTGTCACTTCCATACTCCCAAGTCTAAATACAGCATATTTTAAGACAAAAACACACATGTAAAGTTTCTTTTGCTGCTTTTATAAAAAATATAACTTCTGATTCTCAGTGACATTAAAGATACAATCAAAATCTTAAACATACCCCAGACCTTTTGAATCAAAAATCTTCATAAAAATGATTTTAGAAAATTGTTTTGAAGCTTTATGGAACTTTGAGCTTGTGCATTGATCTCTGTTTCCACAATCTGGATTTGAGCTGCAATTGTTTAGAAGGCTAGTGTCATTTTAGAAGTGATTCTTACTGATTTTTTTTTTTCTAAAATGCATTCCCAATGAGTCCAGACTTTAAAAAATTAATATAGTAATACTTTCTAGTATATTAGGCATCATATAGTATACAAATATTGTGTACTCATACACAGGAAATGGATGCTCCTGTGGGCTCTTATCCTTACCACTGTGAATTTTTATACTGGATGTTATATTGATTCCAGGACAAGCAGAGGGACTTTCTGGAAAGGATGAAATTGAACTATGCTGAAAGAAGTATGCAGTTGTTAAGGGCCAGGCTTTTTAATTTTAGAGGAAGGCAGGGTATAAGTGTTTGGGTTATGAGTGGTGGGGAAGAAGAAAGTTCAAACTCACCCAGTATAGGGAATATATTGTTTCAGTTAAAGGAAGAAGTTCAAGTATCTGGTCCTCATGCCAGGAGACAAAGTTGAGAGGAGATGGTCACTCCCAATAGTCCTCTCTTAGGAACAAGGAGATGTGTTCTTCAGTGCCTGCAGCAACAGTCCAGTAAGTTACATTGACCAGTATTGGGTTATCTGCCAATTATTTAACCAGTCCCTTTAGCCAGGAAAATTTCAGGAAGTCCATTGGTTTAGCCCTGCATTCCTGAGCCCATCTCTGGCAAAGGGAAAAGGATGCCCTTAGCCTCATCAGGTCTGAAGATCAGGGCAGGACTCCCTAAAGTGCACAGACTACCTCACAGGGAAGGATGAACACATACATGAAAACATGGAGAAATGGGCTCTGGGAAGACATAACCAGTATTGAGACTGGAAGGAGGACTTGGCCAAGTCAGAAGTGTTCTTGGTTGTGTTATACATCATAAACTGACTTCTCCATCGCTGGAAGCTCCCTTGGTTTTTAATAGAAATGGAAAAATATTAGATCTAGTGCTGCATTAATTGCAGAGCAGTGTTTTCTTATGACATTTATAAACGAAGTCGTTAATAATTACTGATATTAAAAATAAATTTGTAAGAGGGAAAATATATGAAGTGAAGTTCTGGGTCAATATGTTGGGGATTTCTGAGGTGTTTTTCATCTGTGAATAACTAATTCAGTGAAAATCAAAAAGGTTTGGCTCTTGATGAGTAAATAATTAATAATCAGCTTGCTTTCTGGGTGATTTATTTAAATATTATCTCTAAAATTAAGTATAGGAAGAAGAAAGTAGTGTGGAAGGGTGTTGATGTATGTTCTGTATATTCAGATTGAATCACGAGAATGTGAAACTAGGGTTTTAGACTCCCAGCAGTGTTAATTTCGCTTTTTTGTTGTTATTGTGTTACCTGTGTAAGGGGTGTGTGTGTGTGTGTGTGCATGTGTTCACTTATGTCCAACTCTTTGCAATCCCATGGACTGTAGCCCACCAGATTGCTCTCTCCATGGAAGTTTCCAGGCAAGTAGAGTACTGGAGTGGGTTTCCATTTTCTAGTCCATGGGATCTTCTCAACCCAAGGATCAGACCACATCTCTTGCATCTCCTGCATTGGTTTCTTTACCACTGTGCCACCTGGGAAGCCCAACTGTGTAAAATAGCTGTTCCCAAACACCATGCTCTATCTTTCTGAGTTAACATCAATGCTCATACAGAGTGGGTGAATTGGTTGTGGTCTTCAGAAACATATTAAAAATAATAGTGTAATCATTTCAAAAGTACTGATCTGGGACTCTTGGGTTGCAAATGGTGCATTCAGTTTAGTGTCAGCATTTTCCAGTGCAGTTTATAATTTTGAATTAATAATTTGGGAAAGATCTTTAATTAGGGCCATAATATTGTTCACTTCAACTTCATAACTAGGTTAACCAGTTAACATACCCTCCTAGTGCTTTAGGGGATGGAGAGTCAGCCCTGAGGGATGCTTCCTAGCTCAGGGACACTTAATTCATCAGGTGCCAGACACTAATTGGGACAGGTAAGATGTGCTGTTTTTATGCAATACTTTTACATCATGTTTCTTTTTTTTTTTTCTTTCTTAAATTGCTTTCCAATAATAAGACTCATTGACTTTAACGTTCTCTGAAATGGTAAATCTTTGAGGATGACTTCAGTATTTGAAAATACAACAAAGCCAGTCAGGATGGTGTGTGGTTAATTACACGAGTATGCTGACCCATTGCAGGGAGGCAGAGAAGGTCAAACCAAGGTATGAGCACAGAGTAATGATCATGATTTTCATATAGGGCTAATAAATCGGCCATAAGGATGGTTTCTGCAAAGGAAAGTAAAATGATAATCTGCTCATTTTCACCACATTGAAGACTCATTTGAAGGGCCTACATTTTTTGTTTGTTTCATTTATTTAAACATCCTGGTGAAAGTAAGAATGGCTAGAGTTATGTTATATGTCTTTAAATCCTTCTTAAATTTCCCCCAGGTACCTCAGTGTATCAGACATCATTGTCTTGGTTCATGAGGCGAATATACACTGAAATCTTTTAATAAAGAGAGAAGACTGTGACATAGTCCTCATTGGTGTAACTTGGCAAGTGGGGCTTGGAATGCACTTGCTTCTATGTTCCTTAGGCTTTTTTGCTTCTATTTTTTTTCCTTCTCTTTCTCACTGCCTCTTGCTGGCCGCTTCTTTGCTTGTTAGATCTCTCATTACAAGGCAGATAGGGAAATCAAAAGGTAATGAAACTTAAATCTGCTAATTTGGCAACTTGTTAGCAGCTCGTATAAAATGTTCAGTGGGAAAGACACTATCATTATTAGCTAAAAGGAAGCTTATGGATAATATATGGAATATATTTGTCTGTTACTATTTCATTAATAATTGATCATTAAATTAAGCCAACTTAATTTATTGCAGAACTAAATTACATCATGTGTTCTTTCTCTCTGCCCATTGTTAAAAATCTTTCCTGGAAAAGAAATCAAGTTTTATATAGTTAATAAGCCATAGATTTCATAAAACAGGGTTCATGACCTTGCAAAGCCAACCTCTTGTATTCCCTGGCATGTATAACAAGTGCTAATAATGGTGACGCTGAATCATCTTGGACCAGAAAAAAATAACCCTGTAGATTCTGAGGTGCAAGACAGGAGAGTCTATATATCTGCTAAACCTTTGCAAGAAAAGAAAAGGGAGAGATAGCATCAGAGAAAATTCGTAAGTGTTGGTAGATTTCAGGGCCCAGCTTGTGATAGTGTGACTGTAATTGTTTTCAAGAACACGGTGATGTAAAGGAAATCTGAAGTTATTTCAGCCTTCTTTTATCATTTGATGTGCTCTAATGGATGCTTGCTTCCAAACATCTGGCTTTGTAATAGGATCAGAACCCCCAGGTGCCAGGAAAGGCTTCAGTAGAGGAAGTGCCAGAAAACTCTTTTTGGTTGAAAATCTGCACAAGATACCTATGTAAAGTGAAGTAGAAATTTCGACTTAGAGATCATTTCTATATGGACTGTTTGCATGGAGAGAGAGTAAAACCGGTGAAGAAAGTGATCATGAAAAAATTAAATATAACCTGAAGGAGCAATAGAAGAAAGTAAGGGAGAACAAAAGGTTGTCTAGGGAGCATGTAGAAGATGAAAGAACACATTCATCACTGCATAAATGAGCTCCTGTAACCCCCACTCTCTTAACAGCTGTCTCCATTAGAGATGCGGGAACAGTGGTTCTCAACCTTGGCTTAACTCTGACATTTCCTGGGGAGTTTGATAATATACTGATGACTGGGCCCCACTCCTAGAGAGTCTGAGTTTAGCAGTCTAGGGCAAGGTTTGTTTATGTGGAGTTTTTGCAGTGGCCCAGGTGGATGTAATATATAGCTGAGCTGGCCAACTATTTATTGCTCTGGAAAATGAAGATTTAATTTCATGCCATATTCTCTTACCACACTTTCCTTTCCATCCACAGGCTCCCTTTTTATATCCTGTCCATTATCCCCTTTGTGCACATCACCTCAGCCACATCACGAACCTGCATAAACTGATAAAATATTCTAACACCCAAATTCAAGAAGCAAATTCTTTATAACAGCGTCTCCATAAATTGAGGCTTCTACCTCAGGTTGAGACTTCTGTCTCCTTGGCTTCAGCTTTGAACACTTAATGTGTAGGATGTTAAACTCTGTAATAGGAAGCAGTAGAATTATAGTGGATATTTAACATTTTTAAGACATTCATAGCATACATTTCAGATTATGTTGCTCTTTTTCCAGATCATACCAGCTTTGCTGTGTCTCTTCAAAAGCATGATGAAAATGGCACATTTTATCTTTCAGATGTCTCTGCAATTATAACCATGAAATTGGGATTTATTTACTCAAAACCTGTTTCTTTCTTGAAGAAATATCTGAAGCACAAAGGATAAATGTTGTTAAGTGAGTCATTTAGATATACTGGACCCTCTATGCTTAGGGAAAGAAAGTGAAAGTGAAGTCGCCCAGTCGTGTCCAACTCTTTGCAACCCCATGGACTGTAGCCTACCAGGATCCTTCGTCCATGGAATTTACCAGGCAAGAATACTGGAGTGGGTTGCCATTTCCTTCTCTAGGAGATCTTCCCAACCCAGGGATTGAACCTGGGTCTCCCGCATTGAAGGCAGACGCTTTACCGTCTGAGCCACCAGGGAAGTCCTGCGCTTAGTACAACTGCCTTAAAATGTGGCAAGATAGAGAAAACACTTAGGACAAGGCATTGGTCTTGGAGGGCAGATTATTTAGCCACAGTTACTCGTCAGAATTGGAGAGAATTAATACTCCTCCCCCATTTTATCTCTCTCCAGAGATTCAGTTGTTCATGTATCTATTGGTTCACTCCTTTGCTCCTGTTTTCTTTCCTTTCAAATGACAGTGATACTAGAAAAGAGCAGAGTGCACACAGCCCTGACCTTCCCTGGCTTCCCGTCCTGCTTAGTGGTGACTGTGAAGGGTGAGGCAGAAACACGAGTTCAGGACGGTGGCCTGAGGACCAAGGTGGTCTAGAACGCCAGTCCTCAGGTCGCTGGCTTGTCCTTGCTAGTGTGTGGTCTTAGGAGACTTACTGCACTTCTCTCTGGTTCAGTTTTCTCATCTGTGAGGTACAGATATATTTATCAAGTCTGCACTACCACCTTCTGTGTGCCGGGCATGGTGCTAGGTTAGGGAGGTACAGAAGGGCATAGGCAACAGGGAGCCTTGCCCACAGGGCATCTGTTACACAATTCTCACTGTAATAAATACTAACCACCATCATTTTATCACCACAGGACTCTTTTGGGCTCTGTGGGGGATTCAGGACATCAAGGGTGATTACTGTTATATCCTATGACAGTCCTACTAGACAAATTATTTTCTTTGATTTTGTTTAACCAAGTGGTGACCTCACTCCATACTGCTCTAAAGTGTGTCTTCTCTAACAGCACTCAGGCATCAGGATTGGAAACAAAGAACGAATGTTCAGCATAGTCTTGGATAAAATTTTTTCCAGGCAGATGCGATAGATACAAATCAAGTGATTCCAGGACTCTACGTTATCATAGTAGAATGTACCTTCTGCAAGTTGAGGTATCTTATCTGTACTGCTTACTACTGGGTTCCCAGGGGTGAGTGATGTCTGGCAAACACTGGGATGGAAAGAATTGGTTGAATGAGTAAGTGAATCAAACAAAGGACCTAAGTTGGGTAGATAAAGGAGTAGGACATTAGGGAACAGGTTCAACCTCCAGAATCAGCGTGCTGTAAGCGAGGGGGTTCGAAAGCTGGAGAACATGAAGCTGGTTGTCAGAGGGCTAGGTGTTTTATTTGAAGCTGAAAAAATATCAAAAGCCAATTAGTAACTGCACTGTGGCATGTATAGCCAATGTTGCATGTACAAGAGAAAAAAAAAAAAAACCTATGGTACTAAGGAGCTGCCTCTTGACTGGGTGGTTTAAAGGTAGACAGAAGTCATCTGGGAGTGAGTGTTCAAGATCGAAGAGGCAGAGTGCGAACCAGATGTAATGTGTTCAGTGAATATGGAACTGGGAAGGAGATTAGCCAAGAGCCATAATACGGGACAGGAGATGAGGTGGGGAAACAGAGGAAGGTATAATTGGTTGGCATGAGACTCAAAGGATAATTCTCATTTTAATGCTTTGCAGGAGGACAGAGAAACAGTAGTTTAAACTTGGCAGGGGAAATGTGTCGTCTCATTTTAAAGATCAAGGGATGAGAGGAGTGAAGTGAAAAGACCCAGAGAGTCAAACTTCTGAGCAAGATGGCCTCACATGTACTAACTTATTCCTGTCTTTGTAGAGAGGATCCTTTAGGCATGCTAATGAAGTGTTTCCTTTCAGGCTACTCAGGAGCCTGTTCTTCATCAGGCCATTCACAGTCTGATCACATCCAACACCTCTTTGCATTCAACTGTTGCCACATTCTTCGAGATAACTGGAAGTGGCTTGGGTGCTGAGTCAAGGAATCCTAGCTAAGAAACTTCTCACAGAGCTTCGGCTGCACCGAGCCAGCACTGGGTATTATCAGCTTAAACAAGTGGAGGATTTGCTCCATCCTCATCTCTTAGCTGTGGTGGCTTCACAGCCAATAGAAATGTACCCAAATAAACCTTGGTTTGCCATTCAGCATACAAATGAGGCTTGGATTATCTTCAGAGGATTTGTTATCGAGAAGGTAGAGCCCTCATAGACACACACATGTTTATACACATGTTCTTTAACTAATAAGCTTTAGGAAATGTAGGGATGTGAAAGCATAGACCAGGTGTTACGGAAGGAATATGTTTTTAAGAAGCAAGAACAAAAATGCTGAAGGCACCCCAGATGGGATTTTAATGGAACTTTCCTTCTAATTTAAAATCCTACTCTCCAAAAATAAAAGGAGTATTCAAGAAATGTAGTATAAAATGAAGTATCTTAATATCTCCGCATCAAAGTGAAACTTGAGGACCATATTCACCACAAAAGCCTTTCATGACCACTCCACTTTCGGCTCACACATTCCAGGAGTGTGAAGCGACAAGACACAGTGATACAGCAGTATGGACAGTTATGCACATGTTGTGTATTGTTGTTTTTGAAGAATTACAGCGTTCAGTTCTGTTTTGTATCTTGTAAAGTTTAAACCGTTGTTACTTTGGTGGAAGGCTGGTGTGATGAATAATTGAATAAATAGTAAATAAAATAGAGGCTATGCAATATTAAAAATGGAAAGCATTCCAGTATTAAATGGAAAAGTTTCTTATCCCTGGTGGTGCTGAATCAGGAGAGAAATATTATTCACCAGTTTTACTCCCAAGTGAAAAGGTAGCTCCACAAATAAATACATAATCCACTAGGTGCTTATTTGTGCTCATTATTGAGGTGTTCGGGCTTTTACACTGTATAATATTTAGCATGAATAAGGAAAAAAGTAAGACTTTTCCACATTTGATGAAAGCACCTCACCTTTGATAAAATACGTGTATGATTTGACGAAGCTTTCTAAAAGGCAAATGCACAAATGTGAGTTCTGCGTAAATCCAGTTGTAGTTTTGCAAACTGCAATGCACATGCAGAACTCCTGGGGTGCTTATTGTGTTTGCAGAAGCTCCTATTGGATTTTCTATTCAGATTCTTTACAGGGAAGGCCCGTTCCCTCTGGAATTCTGATGCAGGTTGGAAGAAACACAGACACTGAGAGAAACTGGATTTGGTGATGGTCATTGTGTGTTTCTGAGTGGAACTTCTAGAGCCTTGAAGCCGTAACTGGTAAAGCCTGGCTGTAGTTCTTAACAGGCAGAGTAAGGTAAATCCATCATCTATGAGTCTCAGAGGTAGAATCTATTTTGAAGACTGAATTTTATGTAAACCTATAAAAAGGGCCAATAAATTCCCAGTATTCCAAATTAGCCTTCTGAATTTCTGGAGAAAAAAGGCACCTAGGAGAAAATATGATATGATTTTGCATGTCAACTGGGAATAGCTATATAAAATAAGTATGGACAAAAACTCATTTTGCATTTTAGGCTTCCCATTGAATTTAACAGCAGACATGATTAATGAGGAATGTGAGGAAGCCATCTCTTCTTCCTGACCCCGCTCTTGCCTTTGACATCACCAAGCGTGGCTGCTTTCATTAAAGCTCTTCCACTCTTGACTTCCCTGACTATTCTTCAGGCTCCCTGGATCTCTGACCATTTTTTGACTAACTTATTTTGGGGGGCTAGCACCTGGTCTTTCCAAATTAACAAATGTCATTCCCTCAGCATCAGTATTCATTTTTAAACAGGATCAGCTATTACAGGCAGGCACATCCCCTTCTAAACTACCTCCCCAGACTTGACTTTATGCATGCATGCTCAGCTGCTCAGTCATGTCTGACTTTTTTGTGACTCTATGGACTGTAGCTCACCAGGATCCTCTGTCCATGGGAATTCCCAGGCAAGAGTCCTGGAATGGGTTGCCGTTTTCTTCTCCATGGGATCTTCCAAACCCAGGGATTGAACCCATGTCTCTTGCATCTCCTGCATTGGTAGGTGGATACTTGATCACTGTACCACCTAGAAAGGCCATAATCTTGACTTCTCAAATTATGTAAGTTCCCAATTGAAGAAGCATTCTTGTATAGCAAACAATGCAAGTAATCCCCCCTTTCTCAATGAAGTATCATTTTCCAAACTCCTCTTTGTCCTCTATCATTGTCTTGAATCTTCTTTCTGTGTTTTGTTTTATTTTATTTATGTATTTTTTACACTTAGATTTAGATCCTTTCCAACTTTTTCATTTTTACCAAGTGGTAAGAAAAGTGATATGCCTACTTGCTTTCCCTGACTCTTTTCCCTTCTTCTTTTTTTTTTTCCTCTTTCTTAATTTCCTCCTCCTTTCTGTCTCTTTCTGTCTTTCTCCACTTATTCCCTCAGTACTTATACACCCATCCATACACTATTCAATAAATATTTAAGTGCAATCTATGTGATAGAAATTGTGCTCATTTCCAGAGATGTAATGGGTGAAAGAGAACGAGTGTGTGTAGCCTTTAAAGGAACTTTAAAGATTAAAAGTTTAATGAAATATTGACTCAAATATATAATTGCACACTCTGAGTACTGACAAATGTCCAGAATGCTGTAGAATCCATGAGTGAACAACCTGATCTCCTGGGAGTTCAGGAAGGGATGAAGGAGGATATTTCTGAGAAAGATACTTTCTGACCAAAAGGCAAGGGTAACTTACCTGGCTAAAGTTGAATATGAACGATTAAAGAACATTCTACAGTTTTGTGCTTTTTTTTTATCCATTCCTTCATCAGTCAAGTAGTAACCATTATTTGAGTGAATATCTTTATGGTGCTAATACCTGGAGATTCAGTGGTAAGCCATATCTTCAACAATTAAATCAATATTTATCATTTATCTATTATGTGCCAGGCACTGAGAAGATACTGCAAGTTGAGCTTCCATTCCTCATCCACACATGTGTATCCCTGCAAGGACACACCACCTTTTCTCTGATGAAGATCTTATGAATTCTATAGTGTATCCAACCTAAACCGTCTAAAACAGCTGTCATAGCTTATCTCAATCAGACTAAAGTATTTGATTACTGAGATTCCAGTATTTTTGGTTAAATGAATCACTTTAGGATCCTCTGTGACATGGTATTTTTATTTTGATACATACTTGTCTCTCAGTATATTTCCTTGGTTTGAACGCTGCCCTCCAGGAAGTGATACAGCTAAGAAGAAAGAGAACAAGTCATGGAGGCAGATTCAACTTCAGTCCTAGCTCAAGCAGTCACTTGTCGTGGACCCTTGGGCCAGTGACTGAACCTCTCTGACTCTATTTTTATCATCTTCAAAAATGGAGAAGAAAACAAGCTTGCCAAGTTATTTTTCATGATTAAGTAGGACTCAGTACAATGCCTGGCATATGGTGCTTGTCCAGTGAATAATAGTTGGGGGTGAGGAGACTATTGCTAGCATTATAACAGCAATGATTGCTGTTGCAAGGCACAATCTGGTCCAAAACATTTAACTGTTTAGAGGCCATTTTGGATTTTCACCATCTTGATTCTGTTCCATTTTCACATGTTTGTTTCCCCATGCTTTCGCTAAGCTCCAAGTGAGATAGTTATTAGCCAGTTCCATCATTTCTTGCTCAAGTCAAGGAAATTTCCTTATATATCAGCTCAACAAATCAGAAATTAAATTGTTAGAGGATTGTCTTTTTGAGATATTTTTTTGTGTCAACTTGATATGAAAATTGGATTTGAACAGTATTAGCCAAATACTCCCCTACAAGATTGATAATAATCATGATTTCTTTTTTCCAAAAAGTCTATGAAATTTACCACTCATTTGTCTCATAATAACATTATTGAATGCTAGAGTCATAAAACTAGATGGGTAAGGAGGCCCTTGTAGTTCACCCACTTCAGTCTTTTCTTGTTACACTTAGAATAAAATCCAAGCCCAGGGGTGTGAAGTGACTTCATTATAGTTATGCAAAAACCATTTACAACCTTAATACAAGGTTGGATTGTCTGGAATGTAGGTTATGGGATAGAGATGTGTGTGCAGGAGGTTTATTGGGAACACTTGTGAGGAAGTGAAGGGAACAGAAGGGCAGAGGAAGAGGCTGAGCATCCATGCAGTCCTAATGAAAGTCTCATATGATTCCATAGTGAGCTCTGGGCGAGGATGGCCCTTCAAAGATGTCCTGCCTTGAGGTATTAGGTTGGTGCAAAAATAATTACAGTTTCAGATCCTGGATTTTAAATTATTCTAACTAGACTCAGGCACATTGTTATTAATCAAAATAGGGACCAATACAATAAGACATTTTTGGCAATGAGAAATAAGTTTGTTTATTCTGGTAGCATAAAAATCCATGCTTCAGGATTTGACAAACTCTTGGAAAGCATTTTCTGCATCCTGCTGGTTGTGGAAGCATTTCCCTGCAAAAAGTTGTCAATATATTTGAAGAAGTGGTAGTCATTTGGTGAAAGGACAGGTGGATGTGGAAGAGGAGGCAAAACTCTGTAGCCCAATTCATTCAACTTTTGAAGAATTGGATGTGCGACATGTGGTCGGGCATTATCTTGGAGAAGAATTGGGCCCTTTCTGTTGACCGATGCTAGCTGCAGGCATTGCAGTTTTCAGTGTCTCGTTGATTTGTTGAGCATACTTCTCAGATGTAATGGTTTTGCCGGGATTCAGAATGCTGTAGTGGATCAGAGCGGCAGCAAACCACCAAATAGTCACTGTGACCTTTTGGTGCAAGTTTGACTTTAGGAAGTGCTTTGGAGCTTCTTCTCGGTCCAACCACTGAGCTGGCTGTCTCCGGCTGTCTTACAAAATCCACTTTTCATATCATGTCACTATCTGATCGAGAAATGGTTTGTTGCCGTTACACAGAATAAGAGAAGATGACACTTCAAAATGATGAGGATTTTTGTTTTGCGGTCAGCTCATGAGGCAACCATGTATGGAAAGTTTTCACCTTTCCAGTTGGCTTCAAATGCTAATGACCATAAAATGGTCTACATCGAATTCTTGGACAGCTTCTCATGTAGTTGTAAGAGGATTAGCTTCAGTGATTGCTCTCACTTGATTGTTGTCAACTTCCAGCGGCCAGCCACTGTGCTCCTCATATTCAAGGCTCGTGTCTCCTTTGCAAAATTTCTTGAACCACTACTGCACTGTTAGTTCATTAGCAATTCCTAGGCCAAATGCACTGTTAATGTTGCAAGTTGTCTCTGCTACTTTAGGACCCATTTTGAACTTGAAAAATAAAATTGTTTTTCATATCATCTAGTATCAAAATTTGCTTTTTGTCTAATATCATTTCCATAGTCTAAAATACATGTAAAATAAACAGCAAGTAATAACTTATTAGCAAAAAAACATAAAGCAAGAAATTTGCATTAAAATTATATATAACATAACACATTTATTTAAGAATGTATTCAAATATCAGATGGAAAAGTTCACCAATGCAAAACTGAAATTACTCTTGTACCAACCTAATACACGTACAAGAAACTAAGTGTGGGCTGTCTCTGGGGAGCGGGCATGACCTTAGACTAGGAGATTTCTAGGAGTGCCATCAGTTGCCAACATTTCTGGCCATTGGAGGAATGAGAGTCTTGATCCTGAAAGGAGTCTAGGAGGCTCACTACATCATCCATCATACAGGATAAGCATAATTTCATCACTTTATCTTCCAGTAAAGAGAAGCAAAGAGCCTATCACTGATTCCTTAGTAAGTGTCTGATTACTGGGCAATATCTCCATTCTTGTCTGTTAAACAAAGAGTACTATTCGAAGAAGATAAATTTGCCTGAAAATCTCATTCAGTGATAGTTTGCAGTGTTCATAAAGATCATATGAAAGAGGAGGAAAAAACACTCAGTGATGGTTATTGGGGATAGGAGCCCACAGCCAAAAGAGTCAAATACTGTTTGAACCACATTTTGGAAAGTCACCTATAAGGCTCTACAATGAATGTAGAGGTCAAAAGTATATACCATACAGGAAAGTGAGAAAAGCTTATCATGTCTAGTAACAATCTGATTATTGGACAATAAATTACTGTTTCTCAGAGTCTTAACTCCACAAATCTTTGTTGAGCCCCTATCTGTTCCTGGTGCTACTCTAGGTTCCAAGATTCAGCAGCAAACAAAGTCGAAGTCCCTGCCCTTAGAACCTCCACTCTTATAGGTCATTCTATGTGTTTTTACATGTCTTTCCCTCTATGTTGTGAATTTCTGAAGGATGGAGCTGTGTTCCATTTTTCTTTATATCTCGAGTGCCTGAGTTTGTGTCTGGCATGTAAATGTTTGTTGAATGAAACAAGTTAGATGAAACAAGTCACAAGCTATTCTACACATGTAGACAAGTACCTGAGCTTCAAACTTCACACCTCTAAATATTTAATTGCCCAACAAGTATTTCATCTTGAGCCAGATTTCAGAGATCTCATAAATCATCCTGAGGTAGACTAGAAGGAAAGGAAATGCTGCCAGGTTTGAAAAATCCATGCAGAAGAAAAGAGGATGATCTGCTACTCATTGAAAAAAGAAATCTTGGCTTTGATTTTTTTTTGTTTGTTCTCATTTTCTTGACATAGTTATTCAAACACCTACAGACTTTACCTGAGAAGGTTTCAGAGTTTGCAACATTAAATTTCTTATACATCCCAGGATTTGTCTGACATTAGTGTTCAGAAAGACCTAGAAGCCTCATTTGTCAATGATCATATGCCCCCATTGGAACTTCTTTCAAAGTGAGAAAACATATTTGCTGTTTCATAAAATCATATTTTGTGTGTTTTAAAAAAATGACCTCTGCAAAAAAAAAAAAAGACAAATGATTTTATCACATGGTAACATGCTTAGTCTCATACAAGTCCCCTTGTAAAATTGATTAAATACATATTTCCCTAAGATTTGTACCCTACAGCTCTGATTTTAAAAGTTGTGCAAGACCTTGTAATCACACATTGCTGAGCATTCAGAATTGTTTAATACGTAGGAAAGAACAGAGAGTTTAATGTCAAAAGTGAAACCCGTGTCCTGACTCTGATGCTTATTACTTCCTGGTTCCAGGCAAGCCCCAGCCAGGAGCTTACCTGTGCCTCCATTTCCTCAATGTGTTTGAAGTGATATTAATGTTAAATGCCTTTTGCACTCTCAGAAGTTTGTTAGCATATATTTAAGATGTGAGTATGCATATAAGTGTTTTATAAACCTTAAAAACTATGCATATGACCTTGTGAATGAAATGCTAAAGGACTAGACATCATGCTCTAACTCACTACACTCAACACAGCCGTTGCAAAATTTGCTGAAGCTCAACTTTCCCATCAAGTGAATTTCTGATATCAACTGGGAGATTCCCATCCAGTTGTCTTTTTTTGGAAAACCTTGCAAAGACATCCCATATCACAGGACAAGAATAAGAATTGTCAAATAGTCACCATTTTAAAAAAAAACAAATGTAGCCCTATGTCTGTGTTAAGGTTTTATATTTTTCGGATCTCTTTAAAGTAACAAAGTGAGTATTTCCCCTGATCTGCTCCGAATCTGTTTTTATTTCCAAAAGGTTTTAGGAAGGCCTTGGAAATTTATCTCTTTCTGCTAATCTATTCACTTTGTAGAAACACAACTTATTTAAGGGTGGTTAAGTGCCAGTGTTTGTCATTTAGAAGCTGGGGAAAGCACAAGGTGTGGATTTTCTGTTTTTGCACTATTATCATATGTTAGCATCAGTTCCGTTCAGTCACTCAGTCCTGTCCGACTCTTTATGACCCCGTGGACTGCAGCACTCCAGGCCTCCCTGTGCTTCACTGTGTCCTGTTGCTTGTTCAGACTCAGGTCCATTGAGTCAATGGTGCCATCCCATTGAATCTTACTCTGTTGTCCCCCCTTCTCCTCGTACCCTCAGTCTTTCCCTGCATCAGAGTCTTTTCCAGTGAGTTGACTCTTCACATCAGGTGGCCAAAGTATTGGAGCTTTAACTTCATCATCAGTCCTTCCAATGAATATTCAGGGTTGATTTCCATTAGGGTTGACCTTTTTGATCTCCTTGCTGTCCAAACGACTCTCAAGAGTCTTCTCCAACACCACAGTATGAAAACATCAATTTTTTGGTGCTCAGCCTTCTTAAAGCTCTAACTCTCACATCCATACATGACCACTGGAAAAGCCGTAGCTTTGACTATACAGACCCGTGTCAGAAAAGTGATGTCTCTGCTTTTTAATATACTGTCTAGATTGGTCATAGTTTTTCTTCCAAGGAGCAAGCATCTTTAAATTTCATGGCTGCAGTCACCATCTGCAGTGATGTTGGAGCCCAAGAACATAAAGTCTGTAAAGAACTGATGGGACCAGAGGTCATGATCTTAGTTTTTTAACATTGAATTTTAAGCCAGCTTTTTCACTCTCCTCTTTCATCTTCATCAAGAGGCTCTTTAGTTCCTCTTTGCTTTCTGCCATTAGGTTGTTGTTGTCTGCGTATCTAAGGTTATTGATATTTCTCCTGGCAATAATGAGGGTACTCTTAGTTAATAGGAGGCCAATGTGTGTGTGTGCATGCAGTGTGCATGTATGTCTGATAGACCTTTGAGTGTATAATTTTAAAAATATTAGTTCTCTAAAATAATATAAGTACACACCACAACTGAAGACAGAGTGTGACAGAGTATTTTAATGCTGCCCTTGCCAACACTGTGAAGAGATGAGATTGCCTCAGTTCTGAATGATACATAGGATTTGAGATTGCTTTTAAGTCTCATTCAGGATTAAAAAATAACACATCTTTTTGTGGCCACTTTCTTTTATATGCAGTACTAATATCACTAATACCCAAAACAAAATGCTCTCTATTCTTGCATAAATTTGATAACAAATGTTTCTGCTAAAGTTGAAAGTCTGCATCTGAGAAATGTTTAAGGGTGTGTGTGTGTGTGTGTGTGTATGTGTGTGTGTGAGTGTGACCCAACTGACAGCTTTAGAGATGGTATCAGACATGCCAGTACTAAATTCTGCTCCATCACCATGTGTTAGGATATTCATGTCACTGCAGACATCCATCTTGGATACATGATCCAGGCATCCCTGTAACCCATTAGATGGAATGTTTTTTAGTAATTTATATAATCACATCATTTACTTTTTGCATCCTGAGGGAATGGTTTCCTCTCTTTAGCCAAGCTGGTATACCTCTAAGATCATTTGTCTACTTAACTGTTACTGAAATTGAAAAAAAAAATAGAAGGAAAAATAAAAAGTCAAAATGCCTTTCTTAACAGAAGAGAACTCATTTGAAAGAGCAATGAGGGACTAAAATGCCGGACTGAGATAGAAAGTAAAGAGGCTCTGCAGCATTACAAAGGGGCCACCAGTAAGCCTGCTGATGGGATTCTGGCAAGTTATATTTTTGCTCCAATGGAGTATTGACTTGCGTGTGTGCTGACTGACCTAATTCCCACTCAGCTGGCAGAGTATGGAGTTATGAGTGTTTCTGTGTGGCTTCCTGGCTGTCCTCTTCAGCCTTATTACCTGCAACTGATTTTTCCATTCAGGTTCAGGTTCTTACTACAGGCTTTTTTAAATGGAAATGATTATCCAAACCTAAAATTATAAATCAGCAAGGCTGTTATACCTTTTTATTTCCTTTAAAAGACATTGAAATAAAAATAGAATTGTGAAAACCATAATCACTCATAGTCCTTTGTTTATGTTTTACTGAGGATTTTCTTCTTTCCACATACGTATATGCTAATTGCAAAAGTAATATGTGTACATTATGAAATCATTAAAATTTTTATAAGCAAGTATCTATAAAATAAGTAAATACTTTATAACAGAAAGTTATATTTAATATTAAAAATGACTTATAACTCCTAAATTTAAAGGTAATGGTTGTTCATATGTACATAGGGATATATATGTATGTGTGTGTGTGTATGTATGTATGTGTATATATAAAACATAAACTTTTTTTATAAATAAAATAAACCCTACATTATATAATTTTTGTGATGTTTCTCTTAGTACTTACAATACTGCAGTCATCTTCTGATAGCCTTCTTATCCAAGATTTGTATTTCTTTTAAAATTATGATTTAAGTACACTATAGTATTATACCTATTATATGGCTTTACCAGAATATATTTAGCCAAATCCTATTGTTGAACTCAAGGTTATATCTTATCGTGACCATGTGTGACTGAGATGTGACTGACTTTGTAGCAGTTAGTTTTATAGCTAAGCCTTCAAGAATCCCAGATTATTCCTTAACATAAATTCCTAGAAATTCAGTTGTTGATTGAAAAGCATATGTATGTTTAAATATTTGATGTACATTTTCACATTGCTACAGAAGTCTCTTATAGACTTACACTCTGAACAGCACAGATAACATCAGTTTACTCAGTATTATCAGTGTTTTTCAGCCTTGAAAATGTCTTAGGTAACACAAGATACTGCCTCAATTAGCATTTTTTTAATTTCTACTGAAATTAAAAATATTTCTTATTTTCACATCTTGACTCTTATCACAGTGCTACAGTCTGTGTTTTTGCATGTCATTTTGTATATGTATGAATTGGTCTGTATGATTGAAATTGTTAGATATGTGTTTATATTTAAATGGCATTGTTTTCATTGCTAAAATAGGAGGTTATGGAAAATAATATGGTAATTGATTACAGTTGGAGGCATCAGTATAAATTCATATTTAGTTTATTGTAGTCACAGATGGTTACATGTAGAAATATTTACATATATTTTTATACATGTGAATTAGTGTACACATACATTTTCTTGCTCTTTTCGTGTCAACTGAGAGGACCTGGAAACAACTACACCTCAGTAACATCAATGTACCTGGCACCCAAGTCTTGGTTTCCATACCATTCTCCAATAAATAGAGCCAAGCCTCCTTGGGAAAACGGCTGATTTTATGATTGGGGCAGAAAATATATAAAATGAGTCTGAATCATTTTATACTTTTAGGAAGTAAAAATTTTTAAAAAGTGCTCAAAATTTTAAAAAGGAGCAATGATAGGAATATATAAATGGGACACAGGAACCAATAAAGAGTTCTCGGTGGCCAAATATGTAAACAACTTAGCAACACAATGAATAAAGTAGTATCAAATTATAACCTGAAGTGTACAATAAATATCCATCAGTCTGTACTGATGTAAATAAATGGCTTACTAAATATGTAAATGGAAAAGAATAGAAAAATCTCCCACACTAAAGAATTCCAAATGCGGTAATTTCTATAACTGCTCCGTCTTTAAGGAGTTAAGAGCATCCGTCTCCATTCCTTAATACGGGCAGCATGAAGTGACTTTCTTTTAAAAAACACAGTATGACAAGGAGGGGAAAGAGTAACTACATAGTGGAGAAACCTGACCAACTATTTCAATCAGGTTATTGAGATGAAAAGCACTAGCAAATTGTGTTGATAGTACAATTCCCTTAACATGAGATCATGAGGATGACACTTTTTGCCTTCACAATCATCTTTCCAAAAATACATACTCAGATTAATCATTAAAACAAACAAACAAAAAACCGTGCAAATCCCAACTAAGGGGCATTCTGCAAATTGCCTGTTCAGTACTCTTTAACATTGCCAAAGTCATCAAAAACCAGGGAAGTTTTAAGAAAACACCGTAGCCAAGGGAAGCCTAGGGAGGCATGCTGACTAACTAAAAGTGATACCTGATACATCTGGAACAGAAAAAAGGATGTTAGACAGAATAAGGAAATCTTAATAACGTGTGGACTTTGGTTAATGCATCAATACTGGTTCATCAGTTGTGATACATGTACCATACTCATATCAGATACTAATAACAGGGGAAATCAGGTGTGAGATGTCTGCAGACATTTTCACGACTTTCTGTAAGTTCAAAACTGCTCTAAAGTAGTTTCTTTTAAAAAGAGAAAAAAAGAGAGAGAGAGAGAATGCAACATTGCTCAGTCACCCTGCTCTGAGGTTATATGCATCTTAACTCCCAGCAGCAATGTAAGAAATGTTTCCTTTACAAAATACATATCAGGCATTTTTCATTTCACTACTCTGATAGGCTAAAGATAGAATCTCTGTTTCAATCTTTGTTTTTCTTCTAATGAGTAAAGCTGAGCAGCTGTTTAAATGTTTTTAAAAAACTTTGTATGTTTTTCTGTCAACGCTCCAAACATTTCCTTTGCTTATTTTTCCATTGAGTTTTTGTTCCCCGCCTTGGGTTTGTAGGAACTGTGCAACAAATAGTTTTCCACTGTGTCTTTTATTTTTGTTCCTTGATATGTAGATGTTTTCTCTTTATTTACATGGCATAGCCAATCTCCTCTCACATGGGTTCTGTATTTTATATCATAAGTGCGTCTCACTCTGTGGTTATTTAAATAGCCTTCCACATTTTCCTCTAGTATTTTTATATTTATATTTTGCACTTATTTTCACACATTGTCTCTAATAATAAATTTTATTTCTTTCTAATGTTTTTGTTACCTATTTACTTCCTTCTATTCTCCTTTATCTGTGTTGCTATCTGGTTTGTTTTCTCATTTCTCTTGAATGATTTGAAGGAGACACATCCTATTCTTAAATTTCATAATAATTACCTTTAAGTTAAAAAAACCTTGAAGTTATATTTATGAATCATTACCAACAACATGATGATACATCTGAATACTTGCTTTACTAGATGTGATCAGCAGGATTTCAAGCTGCCCCCTTCTTCCCCACCAAGATTCTTGTCCTCTGATTATTCAAACACTAAGTAGTGCTGAGATTTTGCAAATGACATGAGTTGATATTAAACTAGGTAGATGGTCAAAGATTATCTGAAGAGGTCCCGTGTAACTATGTGAGCCCTTACATACGGAAGAGGAAGGCAGAAGAGTTAGTCAGGGAGACATGTCTAGAAGAAGAGGAGAAGAGATGAGGCAGAAGGGAAATGTTTAAAATAGATCAGCGAGCATCTGAAGGATGTGTCTGTGTTAGTCGCTCAGTTGTGCCCGACTCGTTGCAACCCCATGGATGTCAGCCCACCAGGCTCCACTGTCCATGGGATTTTCCAGGCAAGAATACTGGAGTGGGTTGCCATTTCCTTCTCCAGGGGATCTTTCTGACCCAGGGATCAAACCCGGGTCTCCTCCACTGCAGGCAGATTCTTTACCATCTGAGCTATGAGGGAAGGATGAGAAGGACTCAATTCAACTCAAGGTTTTGAGGGTGGAGAGAGGGTCCATAAGCTAAGAAATATGGCAGTTCCAGAAGCTAAGATTGACCCCCCCAGTTGACACCAACATGAAAGCAGGACCACAGTCTTACAACCACCGAGAACTGAATCCTGCCAACAGCCTTGAAGCAGATTGATCCCCAGACTCTCTGTAAAGGAATTCCAGCCTTGCTGACACTTGGATTTCAGCCTGTGTGACTCAAAACAGAGTAACTAGTGAAGGCCACCAGCCTCCTGACCCACAGAACTAGGAGATAATAAAGGGATATTGTTTTAAAATGCTAAATTCGTGATTGTTTATTGTGGCAGCAATAGGAAATTAATACAGCAGGCAGTGAAATTAGCTTGATCTCAGTTTCCTTTTACACACCATTCCAGCCTAGATTTGTTGGTGTAATCTTGCAATTTGCATTACATTTCACAAGTGTTAATTAGAATTCATTTTATTTTAAAATTATTTCTGGGTTCATTGCCAGTCCTTCAGTAATTTTATCCAGTTTGTTTTCTTAGCACTTGGATATGTACGTGTACGAATATTTATTTCTTGCCATCAACATAAATGACAGCATATCTAGACAGTGAATTTTGGAGTGAGTTTTTTTCTCATAATTTTGTTCATGTTATTAAACTAATGTTGGAGGGGAAACAACTTATTTTTCCCTATCATCTATGCTATTTTTCTATTTAGATACTTGCTCTTGAAAATAAATGCTGATATAATTGTATATATGACTTTTTGCTGTTAATATTTCCAATTTGCATCTATACTCAGAAAATGTTTGTGTATTATTTATTAATCATTATCTGACTTCCTTTTATTTTGTCTTTGAGGACTGCCAACATCTCAATTTTTCTGATATTTTTTCTGATATTCATACTTCAGTTTCATAACTCTTATTTTATGGGTCCTTGTCTTTTTTCTTTCTGGATGAAACTGAATGAATGCTTAAGCTTCCATCTCCGCTAGCATATTGCTTATTTTCTTCACTGCTTCCGGGGCTACTACTTTTAGTTCTGCAAAGTATCAGCAGATTTTGTCCCATGGTTCATCTCTCATTTCATGTTCTATCTTCTAATTTTATTGTAATCACAGGGTATAGTCTCTGTAATATTCTTTTTCCCCATAAGGAGTTGTTTTTTCAAAAATAAATTTCTCTTTCTTGAGTTATACATAGTCATCCCTTTTTACAGAAGCTTTTCGTGGTTTGGATATTTTTGGTTTATTCTTCTGTACATGGAGAAGTCTATTCTGGTCTGATCTTCTCTACAGACATGGCAAGAAAACTCCCTTTTTTCCATATCATTGCCCGCAAGGACACTCTTGAATTTTTGTTGTTATTGTTGCAACTTAATATGGAGAGCCCAATAATAGGAATACATATGGCCATTGTAGGAGTTTTCTAGGTGGAAGACTGAGGAGGCAGCTGCAGGTTAGTGTGCAAAGGCATTTGATCGCTTCATGGTTTCTTCTCAAAGTTGGTAAAGTTACTCTATTATCTATTTTTTATACGTTTATTTTTAACCGGGTTGTCATTATTTTATAGAGTATGGCTAGTCATTATCTCTTTCCTGTTGCTTTTATTTTTGTCTCAGGGATTATTTCTTGGCTTTCTCTTTGATGTCTTTCTTGGCTTGGATCATCCTAGAGCAACTACATTCAAAAGTTGCTGTTTGAGAAGAGGAGATAATTGTAAGGTAGTGGTCCTTGTGGATTCCACAGCTAATCCTATTGACCAGTGTTTGTTTGTTTCCTATTTAAGAGATGGAAGAAAAGAAGAGAGACTACTGAGTGTGTTTATTAAGCAACACACTCAGTTTATATTTCTTTAGTTCTCTAAACCACTGATCCTAGCAAAGTAGCTCAAAATTTGTGGATATGTTTTCAGCGCCAGCAGTTGCGGAGGAACTTTTTTCTCTGTGCATGCGTGTGTGCTGAGTCACTTCAGTTGTGCCTGATTCTTTGTGGCTCGCTAGGCTCCTCTGTCCATGAGAGTCTCCAGAGAAGAACACTAAAGTGGATTGCCATTTCATCCTTCAGGGGGTCTTCCCAGCCCAGGATGGAACCCGCATCCCTTACATCTCCTGCACTGACAGTCAGATTATTTACCACCTGGGAGCATCTTGATAGAGTTTTGACAGTGTGGTAGATGTGTGTTCGATGCAGTGTCTGTAGTGTGGGGCGTAGGGGGAAAGTCACGCCGAGGGGTGGGCAACCTCCGTCACCGTTCATTCCCGAGGATCAAACATTTCATGTTCCCACACTCAGTAGTTTTGCTCAGCCTTATGTGTCCTGTTATGCTTTGTATATTACAAATTGTGTACTAAAATATTAGTGTTTTTCTTTAGCTTTGATAATTATAATTTTATAGCTATTTAGTATAATATTCCGGTAGTTTGTGCATCATAATATATAAATTGCTTGCTTGATGACTCTTTGTCATTTACTCTTTGCATTAATAGGAAATACTGAAATTAATATTTTCATTTTAATGTGACTTTTGGCTTTTTTATTCACATATATTTTAAGACAGAGTAGGATTAATGTATTATAGTGTAATTTTACCATCAGAATCTTCACTCATACTTTTCAAATTGCTTTTCGAGATATTTATACCAGTTTATTTATACAACATCTTTAGCAATATGTAACAATGCTTTCTATTCAAACTTAGCAGCATCTGGTGTAATTTCTTCTATATGTTAACTGAATCAATTAGCTAGAGAAGGACATGCCCAAATTGGCAAGGTGATCATTTTCTTAGCATATTATAAGTTTGCTGGTAGATTAAACATATATAGAATAGTTTTTAAAAGTTAATACATATATTTAACTATCTCATTTATATGATAGTGATGTCCCATAAACTATTAGAAGGGAGATTCTGAATTTCTGGAGCTCAAACAATAGTTTACAAATGGTACCTAGAACATCAGCTTCATCTGATAATCCACTTGTAGTAACTATCTACATGGCTCTCTGTGAGAATAGCAAAATCACTGGTAAGCAGCTTAGAAAGTTTATATCATGCCCTAAGGTCTTCATGGTCTTTTGAAATGAAGAGTACCATTGCCTTCTCTTGGTAAGGTTGTATTCTCAATTATGGCTTCAAAAAAAATGCCATTCACTTGTTAAATATTTGCTGTGTACCTATTATATGTCACGTCTTCAGACTCATCCAACATATAAAACAACACAAATTTCAGAACAGAATGTAGATCAGTTTTCTGTCACTGTGTCACAAATTACCATAAATCTGGCAACACACGTTTATTACCTCACAGATACTATAAGTTACAAGTCAGGGCAAAGTTACATGTCTGCATTCAAGGTGTCAGCCTAGGCTGGAAGAATGCGATTCCGAGCTCACTGGAGTCGATGACAGAATTCACTTCCTTGTTGCTTTGTGACTAAGTGCCCTGGCTTTTTGCTGGCTGTCAGACAGAGGCCACCAGAGTCTAAGACTCATGACAGTTCCCTCCCATGTTCATCTCTCCACGGACGTTACTGCTTCAAGGCCAGCTGGAGGGTCGCTCTCACTCTAGTGTGCTGACAAGGAGTCCCATAATATGTAAACATAGGCGTGATATGCCCGGTAACTGTGCCCTGTTCTATTGATTAAAATTATCTGTCTGCACTCAAGGGGAAGAGGTTACACAAGGTTTCATATCATCAGGTCACCTTAGTGTGTATCCAAAACAGAAGGTAATCAAAAAAGTTTGAATTTTTCTCTTTGAAATTATATAAAACAAGAGCCTCCTGCCCTGTTCTTCTTTATGGTCAGTTGATTCCCTCATTTATCTACTTTGTTTTTGTGAAAGTCCTCATGCTGTGTTACACTCTTGAGTCTGTACTTTGGGAATTTGCATGATAATAAAACTCTATTTTAAGGGTTTTTATTATTTCATCACAAACATTTGTTTCAGGATCAAACCATACAAAGCCTAAGAGTGGCATTGCTCTAATTTATTCCCATAAATTTCACTTAGCACTAAGCATATTCAAAGGGCACTCTCAAGGTCATTTTGATTTAACTGAGACTTGCTGGAAGTTAACGAATTATCTATCCATTATTAGAAGAAAATAGATTCCAACTGTAGTATTTGGTTGTAATTTTTATTTAAATTATTTTAATATTTACTAAGGTGTCTCCTGCAATAGCCTATTTAACTATAGAAGTCTTATTTAGTCATGTATGAATCATTTTCTGTATTAGATATAATGATTTCTTTTTGAGTTACGTTTTGCCATTTGTAATTTTACCACTTACACTAATCCATGGGAAATCCTGAAAATTCAATTCATGCGAATGAATGTTTATAATTCAGGCATTTGAAACAAAGGACAGTCATTCATTCTAGAGTAATTGGGCAACTCTGTACAACATGGTTGTTGGAGTTCTAGAAGACAGTGGCATAGCTGTTGCCTCTGGAGTGCCTCCCCTAGTGTGTCTGACATCTTTTTTCATTTTCTCATTTAATTCACTATGTTGTCCCTCAGAAAGTACAGTCATTGAGATCACAGGCACCTAGGATTGTGCCCACCTCTTTCAGTACAACTTTAAATAAAATACTATTCTCTCCTTTGAAATTCTCATGGGAATAGTAATACTACCCTCTTCCTGCCTGCAGATGTGACTGCTCTTAAAATGAAATGTCAAAATAAAGTGCCTACCACTGAAAAAATACAAAGAACTCAACAAATGGGAGCTGTGTTGTTTTTTTTTTTAAGTCACAGTTATACCTAAAAGGCATAAAAGGGCAGCATCACCACCATGTGTTACATCGGAACCAAATCGTGAAAGAAATTTTCACTGGCTATCATATCAGATAAGATTCTTTTGGTTGTAAGTGACATAAATACAAGTCAAAAAAAAAGAGAGGCAGGAAATACAATTTCTTAGAAAATACAAAAATCCAAGGTGATTCCTTGTTTTAGGGATTGTTGGACCCCTGGGCTCAAATACTTTGTCGGATTAAGGTCTCTTCCATTGTCTTGCATATACTTTACAATGAATAGTCTTTACTTAGTCACAGTCACTCCGTTTACCACAGTAACCAGAAAGGTATTCCTTCCTAATATGTTTCTTAAAAAAATACCTGTCTTTAGCTCTGATGTTACAAATTTATGTCCTATTTCCATCACTGGCCTTATAGCTGAAGCACATGGACCAAGAATAGATGAGAAGTGCTGATAACCTGAGGGGAAAAGGGTTAATGCTGGGTATTATATCAATAAATAAGACAGCAGACACTCATTATAGGTATGTTTAAGGTAAATGCCCAGGTGTGTATAAGTTACAGGGGTTTTGGCAGTAAGAAATAGATCTTGATTCTAATTAACACTAGCAAAAACTTAATGTATTAGTGGGGAAACAGGATTTAAGAATTTCAGCATACAGCATCTTCAGGAATCCAGTCTTGAGCCCTTGTTTAAGGAGAATTTCCTCTAAATCTTGCATTGTTGAAATAAAAAATTTAATTCTTGGGCAAGGGTGAATGATTCACCTAGCTTGGGTCGTGTTCCCGTCCTTTGCACAGCAGTGGAGGCCGTTGTGAGGCCACCATGCCCAGCACTGACTGCAGTAAGAATGTTTCCACAAGGAGAGGGGGCGTTTCCCCAAATCATCATCTAATGGGCTTTTTTCCAAAAAAAAAAAGTGGAAATGGGCACTTGACAGGCAAGAATAACAGAGGACTCCATAGCCATGTTCTCCACTCTAATGGTGGAGTCATTTCCACAAGAGGCTCAAGGAATTTGGAATCATATATTCTGGCTTTTAATCATGGCTGTGCTACAAAGTATGTTGTATTACTTAATATCTCCATATTTTGGCTTTCTCAGTGTGGATGGTATTGATACCTATGATTTGCATATCTAGAACAGGAAATGATAGTAGCTTTGATAATGATAAGATGAAGATGTGGTCAACCCCCTGTTGACTAGGGTGATATATTAATACTTTTGAGGCGGGCATGGCAACCCACTCCAATATTCCTGCCTGGAGAATCCCCATGGACAGAGGTGCCTGGCAGGCTACAGTCCTTGGGGTTACAAAGAGTTGGACACAACTGAGTGATTAAGCACAAAGCACACAGATTAATGCTTTTATCTAAAAATTTGACAAATGTTGACATAGTAGTAAATGTGTATTTTTACCCCAAAGGAATAGAAATCAGAATCTTCTTTTAGCTTCATAGCATCATTCACTGGAAGGATTCATGAGGTGAGAATAAGTAGATTGAATAATTTCCCTGATGTCAATTGTGATCAACTATATGACCCCCTGGTGGCTCAGATGATAAAGAATCTGCCTGCAATGCAGGAGACCCAGGTTCCACCCTTGGGTCGGAAAGATTCCCTGGAGAAGGGAATGGCAACCTACTCCAGTGTTGTCGCCTGGAGAATTCCATGGAGAGAGGAGCCTGGAGGGCTACAGTCCATGGGGTCACAAAGAGTCGGACATGACTGAGCGACTAACCGTTCACTTCGTATGACCCCTTAGAAGAGGTCTCATAATGTTCCTGGGCTCAATTATTAATCTGAGGGGTGGTGTCGGAGAATTCAGGGTCTTGTATTTACCTTTTAGCTTTAAAATTTATGACAGTGAAGCAGACAAATGAGAGACAGGTTACTGTATAGAACTATCCATATTTTTACCATAGATAGCCTTTTGAGCATTGGCTAAGAGAGAGTCATTTAAACATGTACACGTATTAATTCCTTCAATCTTCATAATGACCTTATGAGGTAGACTCATCATTTCCTTGTTACAACTGAGGAAACTGAGACACAGAGAGTTAATAAAATTGTCCAGCTTCTTCCATGTAGAAGTGGCAGACTAGGGTTCAAACCCAAACACTCAATGAGTATTCTGTAAACTGTCATCCATCTACATGCGGAAATACTAATCATTTATCCACTATACTGACTAGTAGACTCAATAGGATTTTGTAAGATGTTGAGGTGGCTTGAATATAGTGCAAAACAATGAAGAGTGGATGGATTTTAATGGGAAATTCTCTCTGGAGAAGAACAGTATCAGTGGAAGAAAGAGAGAAAACAAATGGGCTTCTTCCCATTCCCCACTCAGCTTCCCCGAGACACACTTTTTATCTGGTTGACAGATGTTAATATTTCTTATGTTTCTAGCCTCCATGTATCAGCAATTTCCCACCTTCTACTTGAACGCTTATGTAGCAAAGAAATTACCTACTCAAACTGATTAAATTAATAGTGATATAAATACAGATTCACAGATTTTAGAACAGAAGCATGCACAATGTTATACCCAGCACTTGAATTAAAAATTAATATAGAAAAGGCACCATGAAGATGCTTATCACTTTCAAGTAATACATATCTTAAGAGCAGCCAAAATCATATAATGCAGGTTTTTTTCTTTTGTTTTTGCACCCTCTACCAGAGGTCACCAGGTTGCTCTTCTGTAGAAGTTACATGAATCATTGTCATCTGATTAAGTATGTGCCAGAACTGCTCCTTGGTGTTCAGCTCTGAGTTAAGGTTCACTTTTCAGTAGGAGGCATTTGGTATAATTTTGGTGCTTCTCTTGTAAATGTTCAAGATTCCTCTGAAGTTAATGAGAGCAGTGGAAGGTAAGGAGAGACTCAGTCATACAGTAGAAGTTGGATATGGGCCAGTGCTTAAAGGAACTTTCAAAGAGATTTTGTTTGTATAAGAACATATATATATATATTATTTTTTTTTCTTTTCTGAACAGCATTTGTGAATAGACAGTAGTCTGAAAAAACTTAAAATATGTGTTAAAAAAATTTTACAGACAGCATTAAGCATGCCTCAGGGGAAAAAAATAATGGAGCGAACCAGGGTTGTGAATGTAGGAGTGATTCTGGGAAGTGGCTATTGCTCAAGATGCTTGTGGTGCATTTATGAATCTCTTAGTGGGAAGATGGTGATATGGGTCATTACCGCCTCAACTGGACTACATGAAACAGTACTTATACTCACCCATTCATTCCTTATGTGAATCAGTCCTGAAAACCTTCCCAGCAATAGACTTAAACATGGAGCTATCACAAATTGTGTATGCGTTATGGGGAGGGGAGTGGGGAGTGAGGAGTGGGAAGACAGAGGAAAGGAGGACTCTGGTAGGTAGCACTGCAAGGAAAAAAAATGTCTGGATGTCACCCCTCCTTTTTGGAAGGTTCTAGGAGTGAGGCCTGAATTAAGCATTTGGCAAGTGAGTTAGTGATTCTTGGCTTTCAGTCAGTTTTCTTGTTCCATACATAATCCATCCAAAGAACATGTGCCCTACCAAAATTGTTCAGATAAGCTCAGCAACCAATTGAAAGGTGTCTCATAATACAATATCAGCACTTAAATATTTCCTTAGAATTTCATCAAATTGGCCATATGAGCATATGAACAGATGGCATTCTAAAATATTTTTATCTGAAGTCATTTTTTAATTGGGAGTGTATTTTTTCCCTTCTGGAACACCTTGTGTGTTGGCCAAGTTCCAAGGCTAACCAATGAAAGCATCTTTGCTGGGATCTTCCTGGGCAGTGACGCGAGGGAGTGGTAGAGGCAAATCACCATAACAACTGCAGCGACAACAATCGCGGTAACAGTTGACATTTACTGAACATACTACGTGGGAGGCACTGAACTCAGGACTCTCCATGCACTCATTTATTGAATCCCACAACCTGTCTGTGAGGTAGATACGATCATCTGTTTACAGATGGGAAAACTAAGGCATTTGGTATTTGAGTAACTACCCAAGATTCCACAGTTAGGAAGAGGCAGATTTGGATTTAACCAACAATCAGGCTCTAAATCTGCCCCCTTAATGCTGCCTTCTCGTGGGGCAGTGCTGCAGTTCACCGTTTATCAGGATCCAGTCTATACCAGTCATGCTGCACCAGTGCCCATGATAGGAAGGAATCCCAAGCCCCTGTGAGCTGCTGGGCAAGACAGACGTGAAAAAATAACTACAACACCACACTGAACAGAAGTGTATCATAGATAATCAAGTCAGACAGAGGAGTAAGCGACTGACTGTAAGGAAGCAGGAAAGGAAAGACTTTATGGATATGGTTACATTTGAGATGCTTTTGATGCACGAGTAAGAGGTTCAAGAAGTGATGATCCAGAAGGGAGATATAAGCATATGTGCACAGTGCAGAGACATGAAAAAGCTCTCTTCTGAATATGGGGAGACTCTCTTCCAACATCTTTTTCTCACTCTTCCAACATCTTTTCTCACTCAGATCTTGTTTAAAAAAAAAAAATGCCAAATTCACAATGTTGGCTCTGGATTGAACCAAAATACACATCAATTTTTCACAAAACATAGGGCAACTTTTCCAAGTCAGACTGAGCTTTTTTTTCTTATTTGATTAATGCTTTAAATTATTTTAGACTTTATAAAGACAAGTTTTAGGTGCACAGCAAAATTGAGAGGATGCAATTTCCCATCTACCCTCGCTCTCATACGTGAGTAGCCTCTTCAATTATCAACATCCCTGACCAAGTGGTATGTTTTTTACAATTGATGAACTTACAATGACACATTATAATCACCCAAAGTCCGTAGTTTACATGATGTCTTATTCATTCTAATACTGTACATTCTATGAGTTTGAACAAATGCATACTGACATATATTCATCATAACGGAGTAAGCTTTTTATCATAGAAGTTGGAGCAGAGATATGATAAAAAGTAGGGAGATAAAGTCTGAACATTTACCTTCCCTTTGTCCACTGTAGACTTTTTCTAGACCAGACCAGGTGAGAATAATCTAGATGGAAGTGGAAGAAAATGGACTGAAGTATCAGAGGGTAAGAGGAGAAATAAAAAGGGAAGGGTTTCTCAGAGTCAGTTTGTTTGGAAGAGATATGAGTCAATCAATGGCATTTTGAAGTTCTCTTAATTCCTAAGAGATGTATGTGGGACTCTCTTGCAGTGATATGATGAAAAACTAATATGTGGAGGCATTTGCCATGTGCCAAACACTATGTTCAGTGGTTTGTCAGTTATAATTCTCATAATTCATTCTACCTGCTCACCTACCTGACTTCAGTAGCTACTTTTATTAGTGACAGTTTGCAGATGAAGACTCTATAACCACTAAGAAGCCAAGTTAAGATTCTAACTTGAGGCCTGATAGACTCAATTTTGGTTGCTTAGGATGGACTTTCAGCCTCCTGACTTAGCATTATCACAGTCCTTTCTAGGTGACTCCTTTCTGTGAATCTTCAGATGATAGTGAAATCTGGATATTTATAGAGGCATATGAGTACCCTAACGGGATTTCTCAGTAAGTTAAGAGCCTGTCTGAATACAGGTTATCATTTTCACAACTATAGGGAGAGTAATGTTAAAATAATATTGTGTTGAACAAATTTAAAGCTGTTACCAAGTTTTGGTTCTGACTTTTTTTTTTTCTTCAGAATCTGATTATGTGTCTTGAAATAGAGACTAGAATATATATGTCCTAGTTTAGAATTCTGGAAAACTTTGTAACTGAAGTTAGAGAATTACATTTTGAATTGAGAGAGCACAATTTATTTAATCTGCTTATTTCAGCTTTCCA
The DNA here is from genome assembly GCF_054371585.1 of Giraffa tippelskirchi. Taxonomy (NCBI): domain Eukaryota; kingdom Metazoa; phylum Chordata; class Mammalia; order Artiodactyla; family Giraffidae; genus Giraffa; species Giraffa tippelskirchi. The sequence continues at coordinate 18,433,285 of NC_137283.1, read as the reverse complement.
AGATAAGATTTGTCAGAAGGCTAAAAAGTCTTCCTGACCACTGGCAAGTTCTTCTAAATGGGCACTTTGATTAATTATGATCCTTCCCCTGATTAAACATCAATGACTAATTCTCTAATACAGGGGGAAGGAAGCACTGCTATAATTGCTGGAAAATGTGTGGATAGGATTTGGAGAAAAATATAGTTATGATTATGATATCAGATTGTACCAGCTATTGTAATTAAAGTTTCTTAAAGTCTTCCACCTTATTTAATCTGTGCAAGGAGAATAAAAATTTGTAATAGGAGTTTTGAAAGACTCTATGATCTTTTTGTAATTGTACAAACTATAAGCAATAGAGCAATGGGTACTTAATGAATATCCATTATGTGGGAGACATCGTCCTGGAGGAAAGAAAAGTGTGAAACAGCTAGAACTGCTCTATTAAGTTTTCACAAGTATCATGACTTTTGATCAAGTCAGAACCTTCCTTTTACAAATGACTCCAAATTGCAGTGAGTAAACCCAATGATGGGATTTCCATGGAATTTCTTGGCTGAAGGGAGGCCATCAAATCCACCCCTTTCCCACTGTTATTTAATATCTTTTTAACTTCAACATTCCTTTTGAGGGACTACCTCATCTTTTCTTGAATACTTCCCACCATGAGCAATTTATCATATCCTAAAGTGATTCATGATATTTTTATGGATTTTGGAACATGTTAAGTTTTCTTCCTGCAATTTCTCCCTGTGGGTCCTAATTTTAGTTTCACCATAGCTTGATATTTGTAATGCATTTTTTTCACGTGTCTTTCAATTGTTGGTTTAGATGTTCATGGGCTTCCCAGGGGCTCAAGTGTTAAAGAATCTGCCTGCCAGTGCAGGAGATGCAGGAGACATGAGTTTGATCCCTGGATCAGGAAGATCCCTGGAGTAGGAAATGGTAACCCACTCCAGTATGCTTGCCGGGAAATCCCATGGATAGAGGAGCCTGGTGGGCTATGGTCCATGGGGTCGCAAAGAGTCAAACACAGCTGAGCACACAGGTGTGTGAATTAGATGATTATGGATCCATAATTCAAAAATGCATGTTAAGTCACCATGTTGTACTTATTGTAAGTTAGCAAAGATCAAAAAGGTTAATGTCACAGTGTTGGCAAGATTTAGAAAAACAGGCATCATCAAACACTGTGGAAGGGGAGAGTAAATCACACAAGCTCTTTGCCAGGCAGTTCAGCAATATCTGTTAAAATTACAACTGCACACACCCGATGACCCACTAATTCCACTTCCAGAAATTTATCCTATAAATGTATGGTGTGTGTATGTGTGTGTGTGTGTGTGTGTGTGTATTAGTCACTCAGTAATGTCTGACTCTTTGTGACCCCATAGACTGTATGTAACCCACCAGGCTCCTCGGTCCATAGAATTCTCCAGGCAAGAATACTGGAGTGGGTTGCAATTCCCTTCTCCAGGGGGTCTTCCCAACCCAGGTTTCGAACCCAGTCTCCCACACTGCAGGCAGATTCTTTACCATCTGAGCCATCAGGGAAACCCAAGCATACCATAACAGTTTTAAATGTCTAAAGTAGAAACCTTTATAATAGCCAAAGAAAAGAAATCCTGATGCAAATTGCAATGGAATTTAGGAAAATGAAATTGTGTCATATTTAAGCAGAAGTAATGCTTTAATAAAGTTCTAAAAAATAAGGTAAGTTTTAGAAACGGAAACCAAATTTGCATGCATTCTGAGATTCATCAGAAAACGTATATCTGCTTCATTAGTATTAATAATGACCTACAATCAACTGTGTGTGCACATGCATACTCAGTCATGTCCAGCTCTTGGACCTCATGGACCGTAGCCCACCAGTTCCTTTGGTCATGGGATTTCCCAGGCCAGAATTCTGGAGTAAGTTGATGTTTCATACTCCAGGGGATCTTCCTGACCCAGGAATCTAACCTACACAGGTTTCTTGCATCTCCGGCATTGGCAGGCAGATTCTTTACCGTGCTACCTGGGAAGCCCATAATCACCTATATTCCAGTATAAAATTAAAATGTAAAAAAAACAAAACGAAACACTCACTTTTAGTGGTTAAAGTGGATTCCGACTGCCTGATTTGGGTTCCCCTCTCTACCATTTACCATCAGCACCTCTTCTGATGAGTTACTTATGTCTCTGGGCCTCAGGTTCTTAACCAGTAACAACAGTACCTATATCATAGAATCCTTGTATGATTGTGATAACATTATGCTCATAAAGTACTTAGCATTGGGCCTAGTCCATAAGAACACACTCAATAAAATCATCCTTTAACAAATGTCCATTAGTGACACATGTATCAAGTATCTAAGATTGATTCTTTATATGACACAGTGTGATAACCTTTCTTGAGGGAAAATACTTTTTTCCACATTTTTTTTTCTGGCAACACCAAAAGATGATATTTTCTTTATGTTTTGAGGAAATGATCATTAGGTTACAGACACTCTTTGGCTGCAAAATAGTGTAACCATTTGGGATTTGCAAAAAATCTAAAAATAATTATTGAGGGATAATTATTAACCTAACAGATAAGAAAAAGGTTTGTGACATTTTTCCAGTATATACTCTCCATTAGAAATGATGTTTTGCTTTCCTCTTTAATATTCTTGAAAGGAGTCAGATCAAAGATTCTTTCATTAAACTCATAGAAATTTTTTTTTTTTTAAACCTATCTTAGGCCCGGCCCCTGCAATATGACATTCATCTTTCTTTGTACTGCCTATAATGAGACTGAACTCTTCATAATATTCATTTGTGTGACCCTACTCTAGATCCATGTTGATACCTAATTAGTATCTAAGCACCTCCCTTATTAGAATACAATTTTCAGTCTTTAAGTTAGATAACCAGGTTTTAAAACCTTTCACTTTAAATTGATGTTACCTTGCTGGTTGCTGCTAATCAACTAGACAGTAAACAGCAGGAACAGCCAGTGCTTTTTTCCTTTCTATTTAGATGTGGATGTCCTGGGTATTTGTAATAGTCCTTCATGCATTGTGCTTCTGTAATTTTCTGCTCCTGTAAATAGTGCTTTTCAGCTCCTAATATGTGAGCCAAGTCACTCACTATATTTGAGACAGCATTCTCTGTACATGGGTGGGTACAGACTCTTTTGCTTCTTAAGCTTCTCTGAAGAAATGTTTATGCTAGTGATTTGGCCACCACCTACATAGATGGCAGTGCTAATCAGCACTCCCGGGCTGTCCATGCTGCTCAAGTATTGACCCGGCTTCGTCTCCAGTCCTCAAGGACTGTGATAGAGTTACACCCGCACCTCCAGACGTTCGACCTCAGCTGCCAAGCAGACCCTTCACAGCAAGGGGCGGTGCACTCCTCATCTTGCTTTTCCATCTTGCTTCTCTTTGTACCGCTGTCACAGGAGAGATGCAAATGCATTCAACTCTCGATGGAAACATAGCCTATTTTTGAGCTGCCTACACAGATAATAGTCATCATTTCTCAACTAGGTGAGAAGAATATACATATAATTTGTTCCTCACCCAGAATTAACTATATCTGGAGCTCAGAATTTCTTTGAAAGGAGAAATACAACCTGCTTAGAAAATGTTTGAATGAATCATAGTGCATAAATTAGATCGATACAGCAAAGGCAGCAAGATTTACTTACTGGGTGCCTAGAATGTGCCACACAGTACTTAGATCTTTTAAATATCTTGTCTCATTTTTATCTTTACTACAGATGTGGATAGATTTTAGCATTTTCCTTTTGCAAAAGAAGGAAACGGAGGAGGTGTGGAGGATTGATTGTAGTTTTAATATTTTGTGCCTTCCCCTGGCCATGCCTCAGGCAATGTGACTTGATAGCAACTCTTATCAAGAGAGAGAATTTTTCTCACTGCTGGAATATGGGCTGCCTTGGTGACCTGCTTTGACCATTAGGGTATGTTGGAAATAGACAATATGCTAGTTTCCAGTGCTAGCAAGAGGCATTGCCTTCTTTTACTTTCTGTCTTTGAACTCTGCCCAGATGCCTTAGCAGCAAGCTTAGATGGGCCTTTTAGATGATAAGAGACCCAATGCTCACTTACTACACTTGTCAGGACAAGAGCCAGCCACCCACCAGGCAGATGAGCCATACCTTTCCTAGAACATCCAGTCCCAGCCTCTAACTCAGCTGACTATAGACCCATGTTCCAGCCCTAAAAGGGCAGCCATGCCCGGCCCAGATTGGCAAAACCACTCACAGATTCCTGAGCAATGATAAATGCCTGTCGTTTCAAACCGCTTTGCTTTAGGGTGGCTCATTACACAGCAATAGCTGTCTGATACAGGGAGATCTCCTCCTTTTATTCTTCCATCTCAGCCACATAAGGCACCGATGCTGTTAAGTTTTACAAAGGAATAATTAAGTACTTCTTCATGTACAAGCCTGTGAGGACCAAAGTTCACTGATTTGGTCCTCAGTGAATTTCAGAAGATAGTATCTTATCTCCATTCACGCTCAGAGGAGGCCCCTTACCCAGTCACTGGGTCATTAGGGGCAGTGCTTGAATTTAAGCAGAATCCTGAGGCCCCTGCCCTTTCCCTTTTCACACTTCTCTTGTCCCCAACCCCTTTCTGATGATGTGTAGCAGTTGTCTTAAGAAATCTTCAACTTTAAGTAGTCTTTCCTGGGGATCCCACAGAATATCTGATAGACAATTACTCTTTTTTCTGTCCTTTGCAATTTGGGGCCACGCCAGGTGCTAGGAAAAAAAACAACATAAAACCCTATTTCTTTTCTTCAAAATCCATCCCCACAGTATTAAAGGATATATTGCTCACAGTATGGAAGTGGATCAAAATGATGTCCAATGCAGCATTCTTCAAATTGTGTGGAAAGTTTCTTTTTCTGGGTGTGGTAGTTTAGTCCTATGTAAAATATCAATATGACTAATCCTACCTTATAGACTGATTGTAAGTGTAATATGAATAACTTTCATCTGGCATGTAGCCCAGTATCCAGAATATAATAGGCTCTGAATAAGGGAAATTTCTCCTATCACTGTTCCTTCTCAGTTTAGTTCAGTCGCTCAGTCATGTCCAACTCATTGCAACCCCATGGACTGTAACATGCCAGGCTTTCCTGTCCATCACCAACTCCCGGAGCTTGCTCAAACTCATGTCCATTGAGTGGGTGATGCCATCCAGCCATTTCATCCTCTGTCGTCCCCTTCTCCTCCTGCCCCCAATCCTTCCCAGCATCAGGGTCTTTTCCAATGAGCTGGCTCTTCCGATCAGGTAGTCAAAGTATTGGAGCTTCAGCCTTAGCATCATTCCTTGCAATGAATATTCAGGAATGATTTCAGGATTCAGGATTGACTGGTTTTATCTCCTTGCAATCCAAGGGCCTTGCAAGAGTCTAATCCAATACCAAACTTCAAAAGCATCAGTTCTTCAACGCTCAGTTTTCTTGATGGTTCAACTCTCATATCCATACATGACTGCTGGAAAAACCATAGCTTTGACTGGATGGACCTTTGTTGGCAAAATGCTGTCTAGGTTGGTCATAGCTTTTCTTCCTAGGAGGAAGCACCTTTTTATTTCATGGTTGCAGTCACCATTGCAGTGATTTTGGAGCCCAAGAAAATAAAGTCTCTCACTGTTGGCGTTGTTTCCCCATCTATTTGCCATGAAGTGATGAGACCAGATGCCATGATCTTAGTTTTCTGAATGTTGAGATTTAAGCCAAGTTTTTCACTCTCCTTTTTCACTTTCATCAAGAGTCTCTTTAGTTCTTCTTCACTTTCTGCCATAAGGGTGGTGTCATCTGCATATCTGAGATTATTGACATCTCTCCCAGCAATCTTGATTCCAGCTTGTGCTTCCACCAGCCTGGCATTTTACATGATGTACTCTGCATATAAATTAAATAAGCATGGTGACAATATACAGCTTGATGTATTCTTTTCGTAATTTGAAACCAGTCTGTTGTTCCATGTCCTGTTCTAACTGTTGCTTCTTGACCTGCATTTAGATATCTCAGGAGGCAGGTAAGGTGTCTGGTATTCCCACCTCTTTAAGAATTTTCCATAGTTTGTTGTGATCCACACAGTCAAAGGCTTTGGTGTAGACAATAAAGCAGAAGTAGATGTCTTTCTGGAACTCTCTTGCTTTTTCTATGATCCAGTGGATGTTTTCAATTTGATCTCTGGTTCCTCTTCCTTTTCTAAATCCAGCTTGAACCTCTGGAAGTTCTTGGATCACGTACTGTTGAAGCCTCGCTTGGAGAATTTTGAGCATCAGTTTGTCAGCGAGTGAGATGAGTGCAATTGTGTAGCAGTTTGAACATTCTTTGGCATTGCCTTTCTTTGGGATTGGAATGAAAACTGACCTTTTCCAGTCCTATGGCCACTGCTGAGTTCTCCAAATTGGCTAGCATATCATGTGTAGCACTTTAACAGCATCATCTATTAGGATTTGAAATAGCTCAGCTGGAATTCTATCACCATCACTAGCTTTGTTCATGGTGATGCTTCCTAAGGCCCACTTGACTTCACACTCTAAGATGTCTGGCTCTAGGTGAGTGATCACACCATCGTAGTTATCTGGGTCATTAAGATGTTTTTTTATATAGTTCTTCTGTGTATTCTTGCCACCTCTTCTTAATATCTTCTGCTTCTGTTAGGTCCATACCATTTCTGTCCTTTATTGTGCCCATCTTTGCATGAAATGTTCCCTTGGTATCTCTAATTTTCATGAAGAGATCTCTAGTCTTACCCAGTCTGTTGTTTTCCTCTATTTCTTTGCATTGATCACTTAGGAAGGCTTTCTTATCTGTCCTTGCTATTCTTCTCATACCTGTCCAAATTTAAGTGAAGCAATGATATTTATTTACAGAATCCTGACAATACTCTATGGGCCATAGTTTGCTGAACCCCTGGTCTGAAGTCTGTGTTACTGTCTTGTATCAGTTCTGCCTTTATTTTGGCTTTTTCTGCTTTGGCTTGATTCTAGGTTTTGTGGAGTTCAACAGAGGCAGAACCTTCCTGAGACTTAACCCTCTAGGTTAATTTCTACTCTAGGAGTCTCCTTTCCTAGCCCTTAAATTTTCTATGAACATCCTCCTAAATATCCATAACTCACACCACCATCTCTTAAGAATATAATTTCTGACCCTGGGCACTATAGGTAGAGAAGGACATTTTTTTTTAATCTAGAGAATTTTCCTGAGGACTCTTAAGAGATACTGTTCATTTAACTGGTTTTCAAAAGCCAAGGTCTGAGAGCAAGAAACACAGGGGTTAAGGCTCTGTGCTACTTCTTTCAGGATGAGGGTTTCTCTCAAGGCTTCAATTCACAAGTTAGTTCTGCCCTTCTTCTGAAATCAGAGCATCACACACTGTACCAAGTAGCCTAACTGTAACTTTTGATCACATTTTCAATTACTTTTTGCTGCAAGCAATCACCCAGATTTTAACAAGCATCCTGAGTAAAGACACGCTATCATTTTATCAATTAATTCTCCATACCCTAATAGAGATAGTGCCTAATAGGAGCAGTTATCCACTCTTCCCAGTGGATTTCCATCAAACGTCTGTGAGTTAGGAGGGGCAGCAATCTTTTAGCATGGGTTTTTTGTTGTTGTTGATGAATTTTTCATTCTAGTTGGACAATCTCTTAGAGACAGCAGAGGCAGATCTTGGTGGTATGGAACTGAACTTAGTTCTGGTGGTGGGAGGCCTCATAAAATACATACCGATAGTGATACAGATACAGATATAAAATGAGGTATAGGAACTTGCAAGGAGCTGTGTTAGTGAGAAGCCCTGCACTGAAGGTTCATTAACTTTGCCTTGCATCATGGTCATCGAGGAAGGTATTCAAAATCTATGGATATAGGGCAGAGGTCACAGTCTCTGATGTTTGGATGGACTGAGCAAGTAATATAAGAAAGTGAAGTGAGCTCAGTGCAGGCACATCCATGGGGTGAGCAGAAAGGCTCTGACACCCTGTAGAGGACAAACCTTTTCTAAATAAGGGGGCTGCTATTCCTCTTCAGGGCTTCCCTAGTGGCTCAGTGGTAAGGAATACACCTGCCAATGCAGGAGACACAGGGGATACAGGTTCAATCCCTGGGTTGGAGGATTCCCCTGGAGAAGGAAATGCCAACCCACTCCAGTATTCTTGCCTGGGAAATCCCATGGGCAAAGGAGCCTGCGGGCTACAGTCTATGGGATTGCAAAAGAGCTGGACACAGCAACTAAACAATGACAAAAATTCCTCTTCAGGTGATTGTGGCCATGCAAGCCCTCTACTGCCATATCCTGGAATTTTTTAAAGCATCTAGACATATTTTTTATTAATTTTTTTAATTGAGGTACAGTTGCTTTATGTTGTTAGTTTCTGCTGTACCTCAAAGTGAATCAGCTATCAGTTCAGTTCAGTCACTCATTCATGTCCAAATCTTTCAGACCCCATGGACTGCAGTACGCCAGGCTTCCCTGTCCATCACCAACTCCTGGAATTTTGCTCAAACTCATGTCCATCGAGTCAGTGATGCCATCCAACCATCTCATCCTCTGTTGTCCCCTTCTCCTCCTGCCTTCAATCTTGAATACTGAAGAATGATTGAAGCCAGAATCAACTATACATGTACATATATCCACTCATTTTTAGATTTCCTTTCTGTGTAGGTCACTGCACTGAGTAGAGTTCCCTGTGCTGTACAGTAGGTTCTCATTAGTTATATATTTTATACATAGCATCAGTAGTGTATATATGTCAATCCCAATCTCCCAGTTCATCCCACCCCTTCCTCCCCACTTCATATCCATTAAGTTTTCTCTACATCTGTGTCTCTGTTTCTGCTTTGCAGGTAAGTTCATCTGGAACATTTTTATAAATTCCATATATAAACAATATTATACAATATCTGTTTTTCTATTTTTGACTTACATCACTCTGTATGAAAGTCTCTAGGTTCATCCACATCTCTGCAAGTGACACCGATCTGTTGCTTTGTGCAAATGAGTAATATCCCATTGTCTATATGTTCTATATCTTCTTTATCAATTCTTCTGTTGATGGACATTTAGGTTATTATTTTTAAATCTTAAAGCTCCCAATTTTAAGATGCACCAAATAAATATATCTGTTGGGAGTAAATTTAACCTACTGACTTATAGTCTCCAACCTCAAAAATATTTTTTATTTGCAAGAAAACATTGCAGTAGTTTGAAATATGAATGATGGAATTATATATAATAATTAATTATATGTAACTATTAATATATGGTTAAATGTTGGCATATACTGAACGTCTAGCTTGTAAGAAGGACAATATATCTCACTCGGCTCTCAAACCTGAAATATCCATTAGCAGCCTATGTCTCTCACTTCTGGTATTGATACAGGATGTTAAAAAAATAAAAAATGTTTTACCTTTTCCCAGTACTTTTCTGGAAAATTTCGGTCTCATCTCATACTGCTTATTCCTTCACTCATTCTTTCTCAGATGGTTCTTAGCAGTGTCTGGCACATAAGTAATCAATATATGGTTATTGAATTCATTAAAATGTAATTCAGCCAAGGTTTGCTTAATGTTGACTTTCCTTATTTGATTTCAAATTTGAGAGGATCTTAATCAATGAATGACATAGCACATGACTTCATTTGATCTGAAAGGTTTGCTTTGATTTCTGTGTGGGTTGTGAATGAAGACATCTATATGAATTACAAACATGAATAATAATAATAGTACTGTCAATAATAATTGTGATTATAATAATTATTTATGCTTATAAATGTGTCATGCACTATTTGAATGATTTACACATATCAGTTAATGTAATACTCATAATTGACCTTATTGGTAACCTATACAACAAGGTTACCTATACAATAACTACCTATATAGGAAGTTTCTTTTTTAAGTTTAATTTAGGAATTTTTAAAAACTGTGAAATTATTGAATAAGACCATCCCATAAGCCTGAGATAAAGCAAGGAGAAGGAAAACTTAAAGGCAAGACTATTTACTTTTGTGTTAAATATACTCAATCAAGATAGATTATTTACCTACTGTGAGCTGGATGCTGGGATAAATACCAGACTATGCAGTTTAGCAGCTGGTTATTGAAGGTGTAAGCAGATCTTGAATTTCTAAAGTTGTTCCAATCTTCTGTCAGTATGAAAAATGGGAGATGTAGGAAGCTGGTGGTACTTCAGATTTGCCAGCTGAGTAGGTCACATGGTTTCTCTGACCAGCTTCCCAGGGCAGCTCTCCTGATTTCTGTGTAGGCACAGATGCGTCTGCTGCATGTTAGAACGTTTCCGAGATCTGTTGGCTTTTAAGGATCCCAGCTCTGTCATCATGCCTTGGGAGCAAGTTTCTCAGCAGTGCTGGCTTACGGCGGCTATCACTACGCCTGTTTTTTTCCCTAAATCCCCTGCTGAAATCCCTAGTTTTTACTTGTGGAACTTTTTTATGGCTTCAGTGTAATGGGATGGAAACAACGCCTTTATTTCTGAGGAAAGCGAACAGCCACGGGCACCACCCGCTGAGCTGTTATAAGCCCTCTTTGCGCTTGATCTTTTTATCTGATTCCCTGCTGGATGTATCTTAGCATCAGAAGAAGATTGAACTAAGATGTCAGCTTAAATAATGATTCTCTGACTGGCTAGAGCTAAACGGTCCAGAGAAATAGGACATGCTGTTTACTTCCCAAGGAACCCCTCTGTTCACAATATGGGATCTCTTACAGTGTGTGTATGACAACTGTGGTGGAGGGTAAAGTGGCCAGAGAACCTGTATGGTTCATCAGAAAATGGTCAGATTGAGAATGGCCCTTCTCATCTTTAAAATGACAGAGTTGAGCTAGTGGATGGGTTAAAATCTCTTCCCACATCATACAGTGGGTCTTTCTCCATGAAATTTGATATGACCACATTCAAACTATGCTTTGCCCTATGCAGTAGACTATTTGAATGCTGTTGCCTTCATTTTTTGCAATTGTTTTACACATGATAACGCAATTATTTAAAAAATGGTGAGTATTATTCAAATGATGGAAACCTTAGTGTTCACTGGGCTTTAGACTGAGTATCTACTTTTGGCAAGTTTAAGACTTCGGGGTGTAGGGTTTTCTCAAACCTGCACTCTGCCACAGATCATCTAGGTTTCAGCTGAAGGACACTGATACATTTTAGAATTATTTTTCTGCAAACTCATCTCTAGTCCCCCTGAGTGTTCCAGGGTTGTGCATTAAATGTCTTTCCATTTGTTAATTATCCCTTTTAATTTGTTTCTTTCAGTGTTGACATAACCCCTTTCCCTTCATGCTTGTACAATATGTCTTCAGACTTTGCCCTTGGAATTTTGCAGACAGAGCTGACAATGTGGAGTCATAAAATGGTATATGATTAAAAATTCATTAAAAATTCATTAAAGATTTCTTTCTCATTTTTCATATTATAAAAGTGGAGTTAGATATACTAAATGGTTTGCTTGAGGCAGTGCTTTACAAACATTTTCATAGCAGTGCACAGATAGAAGATAATGATATGCATATGACAAAACTGAATAACCTTTTGAGACCATTAGTGGCTAAAACTGACCAGCCCAGGGCCTCCAGTGACTGAAAGTCTTTACTGGCCTTCCTAAAGGTGGAAAGATTAATATTAAGCATAGTTTTCACTCATTTATGACACATTTCATAATACATTGCACTTTCCTGCTGGCTCAGATGGTAAAGAAACTGCCTACAATGCAGGAGACCTGGGTTTGATCCTTTCGTCAGGAAGATCCCCTGGAGAAGGGAATGACAACCCACTCAGTTTTCTTGCCTGGAGAATCCCACGGACAGAGGAGCCTGGTGGGCTGCAGTCAACAGAGTCACAAAGAGTTGGACATGACTGAGCAACTAACACTTCATAATGTATCATTCGCAAAGCTCTGACCTAGATTCACCTGGTAACAGAGCTACCAGTAGGCTAGTCTCTCTTGGCTTAGGTTAAAATGGCATTTATTGCCTCATGCAACATAGATCAAGTTGAGACTTGTGCTGTGTATCCAACTTCCCTTGGAATATCTTTAGTCCTTAATTGCATTGGTTCCTGTCTAGTGTGCCAACCGTCTGTTGGCTGCATTCTCAGGAGGTTGACAGTGTCCTGATGGCAGACAAGTGGCATCAGCAGTTCCAGACTTTTCAGACTCCTAGGTTAAACTTCCACAAGAATGCGAAGCTCCTTCCCAGGATTCCTATAGAAAATCTCACATCTGATTGGTTCTGAATGGAATGTGAGCCCAGCCCTAAATATTCAGGGTGCTCAGAGAGTGACTGACTGCCTTTTGAGACAGTGTGAGCATGACTCAAATGGGGAAAAGGTAATTTTGCAAAGCAAAACTACAGTGTCCCAAAAACGGAGAACTGTATGGTTGGTAAAAATAACAGATATTCTCTGTAGTCTGAAACCTAGATTTTCAGATTTCTTTATCACTTAAACTTTGTATTATAGTGAGGAGAAATACAAAACAATTAAAATGACTAAGTGGAAACCTAGATCTGAAAAATTCAATATTTAAAGTAATAAATTTATTAGATGAGATTAGCAGAATGTTGAACTTAATAGATCTTTTGTTCAATGAGCTTAAAAAAGGCAAATAGGAATCAACTCATGGAAGCCCAAATGATTGGGGAAAAAAACAAAAAAAAACAGCTGAGCAAAACCTTAAAAAGCTGTGAGATAATATCCACTTGCATAACGTATATCTGTTTAGATTTCCAAAATGGGAGGAGAGAGAAAAAGAGGTTGAAGATATATCAGAATAAATAATGCCAAAGATGTTTCAAAATGAAGAAAACAATACCTTCCAGATCAAAGACTCTTACTGACCCTCAAGCAGGATAAGAAGAAGAAAATCATATCTAAGCATATCATGGTCACTTGCTAAAAACCAAAGAAAAGGACATATTGAAAATAGGTAGAGAGAGACATGAGGGAAAAAAAAGGGGGGTTGGGGAGACATGATCAGCGATGCCTGACTTCTTGTGAGGAATAATAAAAGATCCTTAAAATGTTGAATTGGAAATAAAATAAAAAATGTAAGAAAGCCCATAAACCTTTATTCCTAGATCCAGAAGAAATATCTGTGATGGTTAATTTTATGTGTCAACTTGACTAGGCTAAGGGATGCTCAGAAAACTGATAAAATGTGATTTCTGGGTATGACCCTGAGAGTTTTCTGGAAGATACTAGCATTTGAATCAGTAGACTGAGTAGTGGAGACAACCCTGAGCACTGCAGGGGGGCATTACACAATTCCACGAGCACCCAGAAAGAACAAGAAAGTGGGGAGAGGACACTATGCTCCCTTCTTGATCTGAAGTATCCATCTTCTTTCCTCAAATATTGATGCTCATGCTTCTGAGGCCTTTGAACTTGAACTGGGACTTAAATTATTGGCCTCTCTAGGTTCTTAAGCCTTTGGACTTGAGCTGGGCTCTCCTGGTTCTCAGGACTACAGGTTGGGATTAGAATTCCAACACCGGCTTTTTCTGGGCCTCCAGTTCACAGATGACAGATGATGGAGTTTCTCAGCTTCCATAACTGCATGAGCCAGTCCGTCATAGTGTCTCATATATGTACACATATCCTGTTGATCTGTTTCTCTGGATGACCCTTGCTAATACAGTGTACTTCAAAAATGAACATGGAACTTGGAGAATTAATCTCAACAAACTTGCACCAGAGGAAATAACAAAGGAAATTCTATAAGCATTAGGAGAATAATGCGTAATAGAAATTTTGATCTTTGGAAAGGAGTGAAGAACACTAGAAATGTAAACAGTGATAAAAATCATGATTTTCTTCTATTCTTAAATTCTTTGCAATTAATTATTGAAAGCAAAAATGATAGCAGTTGTTTAGGGGCTTCTGATATATGGGCAAATACAAATTGCGGTGGTAGTGGATTGTTCACGTGTGAGTTTCTTAACGTGTCAGTGTCCTCTGAAATAACATCAAAATAATAAACTACTTAGTAATAAACTGAACACATTATGTGTGTGACTTTTACCCTGAAGATTTCAAACATTGCTGAAAGAAATGGAAGAAACTATAAATGACTGGAGAAATTGAAGTCAGTCATTGTTAGAAAGACTTACTATTATTCATGTGCCTTTGAATGCATTTTAAATAAAATCCTTTCTCCTTCTGTGTTATAACCTACATTTGTTCTCAAAACAGAGCATGTATCTAACTACAATGAATCTTTATTAGAAATACAAAAAAATTAGGAGATTTCTCCAGTTTTCTAGCTCTTCTCCCTTGAAAATGTGAAAGAGTTGAAGCACCAGTGATGTGATAATTATGAAAGTGAAAGTGTTGATTGCTCAGTTGTGTCTGACTCTTTGTGACCCCATGAATGTAGCCTATCAGGTTCCTCTGTCTGTGGAATTCTCCAGGCAGGAATAGTGGAGTGGGTTGCCATTTCCGCCTCCAGAGGATCTTCCCGACTGAGGGCTCAAACCCAGGTCTCCTGCATTGCAGGCAAATTCTTTACTGTCTGAGCCACCAGGGACTGTTTTTGATAATTGTAACCCCAAGCAATTAGCTTATTGCCTCTACCCAAGAAGTATTATAAATTGCTGGAGGAAAGCCTTAACTTTGGACTTCCTTTAGTGAGGTGGCGTATCTCTGGAAGGAGCCCTAGATACTGTGTCTACGAAGTTATTACAAGAGACGTTGGCTCCTGTGTGCTTAGAGCTTCTAAGGGAAGTTAACCTCACAACCGCAGTGGGGACTGTGTCTCCTTTCACCCCAGCCATCATCACTTCGTAGATCAAAGACAGTCATTCCTGGGTGGCTATTTAAATAGACATCACGTTCTACTTTGTACAGAACTATGCCCTGCTGACAAGTTCTTACCTGATCTAAATCCTTTCTCATAGACTGGTAACAGATGTGGCCAGTTTGGACCATGTGAGTCTGAATGAGACACGAATGAGACATCCTGGTAGATATCACTGTCAATTTTCCGGTCATCTATAGATTCAGTGCAATCCCAGTTGAATACCCAGAAGGACTTTCTTGTGCAAAGATTGTAAAACTGATTCTACAGTTTATATAACAATGCAAGTGGACTACAACAGCCAGTAGCCAAAACATTGTTAACAAGGGAAAATATTCTTGGAGGATTTACAATCCCAGGTATCAAGACCTATTATAAAGCTACAGTAATTGAGAGACTATCACATTGACATACAGATAGAAAAAGAGATCAATGAAATAGAGTCCAGAAATTGCCATTACTCATATATGTCAACAGATTTTCTACAAAGGCCCAAGATAGTTCAGTAGTGTTAGGAAAGTGTTTTCAACCTATATTGCTTGAAAAACTATATATCTCTCTATATTTTTTAAACGATCTTCAACTCTTAACCTCTCAACATACATAGAAATTAAACAGAAGAAAAAACATTAAAACTATTAAGCTCTTTGAAACAAGAAAAAAAAATGTAATAATATACATGCATGACCTTAGCGTAAGCAAATATTTCTTAGGATATGAAAAACACTAGTTATAAAAGAAAAGAAAGAGTAGATAAATTTGACTTTGTCAAAGCTAAAAGTTCTGATCATCAGAAAGGCAAATTACAAATTAGGAGAAAACCTTGTGTATAAATATCTTGTATATATTTTGTCTCAGGAAGAAAGAATGCCTTCGAATCAATAATAAAAAAAGACATAATCCAGAGAAAAGTTTGAAGACTTAATGAAAACTTCACAAAAGAAAATGTACAAAAGGGAAATAAGTATGTGAAAAGCACCCGCAATGTCATTATCATCAGGGGAAGGCCAATAAAACTGTGAGATGCCACCTTGCTACCACCAGGATGGCTAATACTAAAAGTGAAAGTGAAGTCGCTCAGTCGTGTCCAACTCTTTGCGACCCCATGGACTGTAGCCTACCAGGCTCCTCCGTCCATGGAATTTTCCAGGCAAGAGTACTGGAGTGGGGTGCCATCTCCTTCTCCAGGGGATCTTCCCTACCCAGGGTTCGAACCAGGGTCTCCTGCATTGCAGGCAGACACTTTACCATCTGAGCCACCTGAGCCACTAGGTTTTTACTAAAAAAAAAAATACTGAAACTAATAATAAAAACAAAATAGTTCTGAAAATATCAAACTAGAACACTCATATATAACTGATTGGGATATAAAATGGTACAGCTGTGTTAGAAATATGTTTGGCACTTTCTTTCAAAATTAAATAACCTGGTCTGTAACCCAGCTGTGTCACTGCTGGTTTATGTTTTTGTTTTTGTTTTTTTTTTTTAAATGAAATCCTCCCTCCCCATCCCATCCCTCTGGGTCATCCCATTGCCCCAGCCCTGAGCATTTGTCTCATGCATCGAACCTGGAATGGCGTTCTGTTTCACATATGATAATATACATGTTTCAATGCTATTCTCTCAGAGGTGGGAGGGGGGTTCAGGATGGGGAACACATGTAAACCCATGGCAAAAACCACTACAATATTGTAAAGTAATTAGCCCCCAACTAAAATAAATAAATTAATAAAAAATAAATAAATGACACCCCCCCAAAAAAAAACAAAAGCATGTGTTCACTTAAAGACTTGAACATAGATGCTGCTAGCTGGTTTACACATAATCATCAAAATTAGATGTTTTGATGATATTCTACAGAAAAATGTTCATTAAGAAAAAAAGGACAGTAAGGATTGTATATACTCACACATGGAAATAACATTTAGCAGTAGAAAGTAACAGACTCCCAAGTATATACATCCAGATGGATGGATCTTGAAAACTTGTGGGATAAAGGAAGTCAGACATAAAAAAGGCATACTGAATAATTTCATTTCTATGACATTCCTGAACAGTGAAACCCAAAATGTGGTGATTAAACTCGGGATAATACCTGACTTTGGAGGAGGAAGTGGATTTAAAGATGATTTGGGAGATGGATAGAAATGCTCCTGGTCTTGATTATGTTTGGTAAAACCTGTTGAAACTTAAAATTCTGTACGTTACATAACATGGAAATCATTCAATTAAAAAAAGTTTTTTGGATATACAATTAACCAGTAAGATTAATTTTATCCAACATAATAAGGGGGTTTTGAGTTCTGGCTCCAAATTAAATGATTTTAGTTTCAAATATGTCACTTTTTATAGGGTGAAGGCTTTGACAAGTGGTAAAAATGATCTATGCTTCACATATACTGTATGTAAATTAACTACATAAGATCTTTATTTTGAAGGTCAAAAAAGATAAGGTGTATTTAGTACCTAGGGCATAGGAGGTCATCAGTACAGATAGCTTTGCTCCTCTTATTGCTTTTATCACCTGTATCATCATATATAAGTGAAGATCAGAAGGAGAACACAATACTTTATTAAAGCACCAAGTTATTAAAAATCTAGGAGACAAATATATAGTGATAAAAATAGAGATACAGATATTTAAATAAATGTCAGTCTAGGTGTTTACTCTGGAATTCACATCTGGTCTTCTACAAGTCTGTGAAGTGACTTTAAGAAATTAAATGTTAAGTGCATGTGTGTATTGATATGTACTTTTGCAGAGATAGAACTTCTATAGCTTTCTTGAAATTTTCAAAGAGGTTTTGTGACCTCCAGTAAAAGATAAATTATATGTATTCATGAAATTACCTGTCAAATGTTATTTTATTCCAAGCAGTTATCCAGCTTTAAAAAAAATTATTTTATGTTGGTATATAACTGATTAACAGTGTTGTGATAGTCTCAGGTTCACAGCAGAGTGACTCAGTTATACATATACATGTACCTATTCTCCCTCAAACTCCTCTCCCTTTCAGGCTGCCACATAACACTGAGCAGAGTTCCCTGTGCTGTACAGTAGGTCCTTGTTGGTTATCCATTTTAAATACAGCAGTGTGTACATGTTGATGTCAAACTCCCTAACTGTCCCTTTCCCCCAGCCTTCTTGAAAATAGAGACAGAAAGACTCTAGAGAATAAGTTACTTTGTCATCTGTAGACTTCCTCACATATGTTTCTTGTGCTCTGTTTAGCTTTTACAATCACCCATCATTTCTTGGAGTAAAGGTAAATGAGCAGGGAGAGAGAAAGGTATCTCAATATTATTATGGACAGAATAATCCTATGTGTTATCAGCCACATACATATAGACAATTAGAAAGTGTGGGTAGGGGACAGTTTTGAATGCTTATCTTCAAAACCATAGTGTTTTGTGATATTAAAACTTAAATATGGTTTAATAAAATAGAAACCAATTCTGATAAGGGAAATACAGATAGATTTTAAGGCAGAGAAGTGAACATATCACTTCTTAATCACCAACATTAAAAGTGTTGTTATAGACAAGTCACACATTAGAATGTGATTGCTTTCTCCTGAATTTTCAACGTGAAAAATCTGTGGAAATACTCAAGGATTGATATTTCGGTATTTGTTATAAATATAACTGTATGTGAGAGAGTTCAAAAATAGCATAATAAACACAAGAGAGAGAAGTACGTTTCTGTCTCACTGCTGTCTGAGTGGCTCTGTGTACAAGTCATTAGGGACTCATCCTAATTCTTCCTTGTTTACCATGCCAAGGACATTGCCCTAACTAGCAAGAATCAAGATTGCACACCACATGTCTGCATTCCAACCAGGAAGGAGGAAATGAGAAGGAAAAAGAACATTCTTTCCCTTTAATGACATGGCTGGAAATTGTGGGTATCCTCATGCTCATACATCTTGGCCAAAAGTTAGTCACATTATTCTTTTTTTCAAAGGCTCAGCTAAATATTCTACAGGAAAAAGGAGAGTGGATATTCATGGAACAATGTGCTGAAGCTAGATATCCCTAAAGAATTACAGCTACAAAGAAAAAAATCAAAATATTCTTTTCCACTTTATGCTAATTCTTTCAAAGGATTATATCATTCTTTATAATTGGTAATGACTGTGATTAGGAACCAGAGGATATAATTTTATTTTTCTGTTTTGGCAGGAAACACTTAGAAGTAGTTAAAAGAATGAACTTATCTTCTGAAACTAATGTAGAGATAAGCATTTATGTAAACACTAAACATTTCCTGATATTCAGAAAAAAAAAATTTGGCAGACTGGAAAAAGAAATGGAAACCCTTTCATGGTATGCACTTTGGAAGCTGGAGTAAGTCTAGTACTTATGAATGTATTAGATGATACATTTGATTACAAGTGAGAGAGTCCAATTAGGGAAGCTTAAGAAAGAGAAAGATGGAGAGAAAATCAATATGGCCAGATTGGAAGGAACTTGAAAGCAAAATGTTGGAGATTATTATGGTAAAGAGGTTGACTCAGGTTGGATTGTGAAGTACCTTCCGAAGCTTAGTAGGAAATTTGAATATTATTCTGTAGGCAATTGGGAGACATAAGGTAAATGTTATGTTATTAGGTCTTCACTAATGATATACTGAGAAGGAGTTAGGCAGAGCTGATGGAGTTCAACAAGGGGCTATTAAAAATGTAAGAAGCCAGGAGAATTTTAATGCTTCCAAAGAAAGGGTAAAAGGAATGTGGTTAATTTACTGAGAAAAGTGTACTTAGCTAGGAGTCAAGAGAATAATTATTTGTTCAAAGCCTGACCTTAAATCATCTATTTTTTTTTTTTAGGGTTTCAGTGTCAATGTGAGGGTATTGTTATACTTTTCACATAGAGAGTGTGGCAATAGAATGACAATACGCATACAAGTATGTGAAAAAATACTGAATGCGATTCAAATCCTGTATGCTTGGATCATTTGAATATAATCATAACAGAGCAAATAGATGTTTAGATTAAAGTGCTGTTAGGCTATTATGGTCCTTGTATTTTAATTGTGATAACTTGTTATGAAATAGAGAACCATTGTAGGCCACTATTTGGTTTAGATGGTAGCAGTGCAATAATATTCAGAGCAAATTGGCCACTAGTTGAATTCACTCCCAAGACATTCACTTTTTTTTTTTTTTCCCATGAACTCAATTTGTGTGCCTGATCCTCTAATAGATCCCACAAGTAGAGCAACTCCCTCGCGATATCTGGACTAAGATTTAAGACCTTTAAACCCCTTGTATGTATCAAAGATCATATGGATAACCTGCCTTCAAGAATGAATTATCAAAGAGATTTGTTACTATTCCATTTTTGTTGCTAGAAGTGAGAGGCCCAAAATGGATGAATAATTTCCCTTAGCCAAACGACAGAGGGCTTTTTTTTCAATTATCAGAAGTAAATATTTAAACTGAGGGTGGGAGCACAGGGAATCCGCTCTCTGCCTCCATCTTCCAAAGTAAAAATCAATGCAAGATGTCTGACTTATATTCAAATTAAATTATAACTCTTTCCTCAGTTGACTTTTGATACTGAAATAGGAAAAGATTATGGGTATGAAATCAGGCAGAGAAAACAGAATGTGTAGTAGAAAGGAAGCTCCCTGGTGCTAAGAGCTAGTTTGAGAGGGTTCTGATGTTTGCAGTAGAAATGACTGTATTAAAGAGAACAAGTTGTATTGCTCTTCTCACCTGTTTCCCCCATTGCCCTGGTGTCCTTCTGGATGCAGAGCTCCACACCATCTCAGAAGGTCTTCTGAATTAGAACAGTTTTCCCCAGGCTGAGAAATGTTGATGGTCCACTGATGCTCTAGAGTTGGAGTTCTCCCTCTTTTCTGGAGCTCACACCCCTTTGAGAATCTGATGGATGTTACACAGCAAAGCTTGCAAAATGTTTGACTAGAGGATGAGGTTAGATGTTGTTTGACATGCTTAGGGTATTTGAATGAAATTGAATTCATTGTCAACATTGAAAACTTGGGAGATTTCTTGCAAATATCTAGATGTCTGGCTTTCCAGGAAAAAAGAGAGTTGGTCTCACTGGCTATAAAGCTGATTGGTTGATGATCCTGCAGAAGAAGATATGCCTTCTTCATTACAAGCATTGCCTGCCACTCTATTTTTAAAGTACCAACTTCATTTATTTACATTCATACCTTATTGATGTATGCAGACCAGGTAGATATTTTAGTTTATAATATCTTGCTTTTAGTTCCAGTGGCAGGAAATGATGAGGAGGAGGAGGGTGAGGATGGTGGTGATGATGAATACTGAGGTAGTATTCAGCATTTGCCAGATGTTATTGTAAGAATTTTACACATTTAAGTTCATTTAATCCTTTAAGGCATCCCTATGAGTCAGTTGTATTTCGAATCCCACTTTACAGCTGAGGAAACTGAGACACAGAGAAGTTAAGGACCTTGCCCAAGGTCAGTGTTACAATGTAAGGATTCAGGTGCAGGCATTAGACTCTAGAGGGAGGGCTTTAAAACTGTTCTATGAATTTTGCTGACCATTCAGACTAGACTGAAGTGCCCCCAGCCTTTTGAGAGACCCCCATAAAGATTTCTTGGGCAATGGGTTAAAGGCCTCTCAGAAAATGCTTTAGAAGTGTTCACTTCAGGTTCATCATGAAATAGACAATTATGGAAACTGGAAATTTAGTTGTTTCCTTACCCTATTATAATTGATTGGATCAGAACGTGAAACCAAAATTGTTCATCATTTATGTAATCTAACAAATGATGGCTACATAAGTTTTAAAAAGGAAGATGATCAGTGAGTTAGCACTGCTGAATATAAGGAACATGGCTTTGATATTGTGACCCCTTATGGATGTGACCCTATAGATGGCCTTCTCCCCCATCCCAGTAGCTCACCCAGGACTGAAGGTGTGGGAAAGAATCACGGCCCTTCCTTAATCAGGGAGATCACCATGCCATGCTCTCTTGGGCACAGTGGTTTCACAGATGATATTATCAAGGCTGTATAAGGAGCAGGGCCATCTTCATCTCACCGGGCACCATGGTTGCTTTAAGGCTCTGCTGTTGCCATTTGGAACCTATAAATATGTTGTTTGTCTTTTTTTTTTTCTTTAAGATCTCCATTTTCATTTTGTACTGCGCTCCACAAATTCTGTAGGCAGATCTGATCAAGAGGTAGCAGGTCTTAGGGTATCACTTCCCAAAGGCAGGGAGCTTTCTCCATCTGTTTACTGAACTTCCAAAGCACCCAGAACTGTGCCCCAACACTGTAAGCAGCCAATGAACATTTCTTAAAGAATGTTCAGAGTACACACTCTAGTGTAGCAGATGTGTTCTGTGAAAGGCAAGATAGTAAATTTCTTGGCCTTGGCAGCAATATGATCTCTGTTGC
This sequence comes from Giraffa tippelskirchi, assembly GCF_054371585.1. Classification (NCBI taxonomy): domain Eukaryota; kingdom Metazoa; phylum Chordata; class Mammalia; order Artiodactyla; family Giraffidae; genus Giraffa; species Giraffa tippelskirchi. Next base: position 18,411,056 of record NC_137283.1, on the reverse strand, counting down.
AATTCCTCAACTAAGCCACTGTAGCTCAAAAAGCAGCCATGAGAGTAAAGAAAGAGGTGAGCTCAGCTGTGTCCCAAACTGTACTACTGATTTGTAGGTAGGTAGTAGGCTAGATCGGAGAAGGCAATGGCACCCCACTCCAGTACTCTTGCCTGGGAAACCCCATGGACGGAGGAGCCTGGTAGGCTGCAGTCCATGGGGTCGCGAAGAATCGGACACGACTGAGTGACTTCACTTTCACTTTTCACTTTCATGCACTGGAGGAGAAAATGGCAACCCACTCCAGTATCCTTGCCTGGAGAATCCCAGGAACGGAGGAGCCTGGTGGGCTGCTGTCTATGGGGTCGCACAGAGTCGGACACGACTGAAGCGACTTAGCAGCAGCAGCAGTAGGTTGGATGTGGTTAATAGGCTTAGTTAGCTGAGCTCTGCTCTGGAGTCACACTGCTCAGATTCTAACTCTAATGATGTCATGTACTCTGTGACTCTGGGGTAGTTGTTTAACCTCTATGAGCTTTGGTGTTTTGTAAAATTGGGATAATAAGAGTACTTTCCTCATGAGACGGTTGTGAGGATTAGATTGAAGTCATGTATAAAAGGCACCAAGCCTAGCTCAGCACATGGAAATAATGTAGTTGTTACTTCTCTAATCATTGCTATTAGTGGGTTACCTTCAAAACTGTAAGCATTCTACAGATGATAAACAGATAAGACAATTTCATGTGATCCTTTCCTGGATCAATTTTGAGGGAAGAACAAATATTCTGTTAATTATTCCAAGGAAGTAGCCTACCTCCACCTTCCTCAGCAAAATTTTTCATGGTGAGGAAGTAATAAGTTTGGTCTTCATAAGGCATCCGTGCTTACTGGAACTAGTCAATGAGGAGCAAAAGACCTCATTTTTCTTCTGCAGGAAGCCTGCTGTCTTTGAATCTCAGTTTCTCACCAGTTAAAGAAGGGGCCGCACTAGAAAAATGTCCAAGGCTTTTTTTGAAATGGAAGAGGTACCATAATGTAGACATTAAGCACTTAGACTCGGGAATTACATTTGGTTTTAAATTCTATCTCCACTAGTCTCTATCCTGTGATATTCATTTAACTCTCAGAGGGGCCACTGCCTTTTCAGCTCCTGGAGTAAATAGTCTACCCACTTTCTTCTCATTTGTCAGATTCTTCATGTAGAAAATAAGAAATCAACGTATTACCTTGACTATTCAAGTATGACTTTAAATTAAGGCTGATATTTTATAAAAGGGTGCTCAGAAATGTCTCCATTTAAACTGCATGCTTTGGCAACACTGTTTGATTGTTTCAATATTTTCAAAGAACAGAACCACAGATGGTCTAAAAACAAGTTATATACTCATTCATGTTTAAACCATGAATTTTCAAATACAAAAGATGATGGAGAGAAGTTAGTTGGGTGAAATTTCTAGCAGTAATAGCTTGGTTTCTCCCTTACAGACAATGTTGATGAGAGCTTAATTTTTTTTTTTAAGAATTAACCCAGCTTCTATCTGGATTCCACAAAGCACACCAACCAGCTATAAAATATCGTCGCCAAATGACTTACCACAGATTTCCCCTGTGGGGTTTCTGAGTTTACACTCTTGTTTCCCTACAGTCTGTTTCTCTACAGAGCTGTGCAAGTCATCTCATAAAACTGCAGATCAAACCATGCCGCTCCCCTGGGTAAATTGCTCCATTAACACAAAAAATGTGCATCCCTCTCCAGGCCCCAGGCCTAATACGGGTGTTCCTGCCTCATCCTTTCTGCCCCTCATTCTGTGTACTGACCTCTTCTCTTTTCCTCCAGTGTGCCATGTTTATCTGCTTCCACGATCCCTGCCTGGCTGGTTCCTCTGCCTAGAACAATATTTTCCCAGATCTTGCATGCCTGCCTCCTTGTTACTCTCCAGGGATAAGCTCAAACATCAGATCACACTTACTACTCTAGGAAATTCTATGTTTTATTCATTAATTTATGGTTTCATCTGTTTAGAGGGAAATCACCATGAAAAAAGAACTGTCCTATTTAGTCTAGTCCCTAGATCACTGACGGATACATGGTAGGTATACAGTAAATACATATTTTTTGAGTGGATAAATGAAAGAATAAAAATTATTTCTGTTTGAAGTTTGTTTAAAGGAACACTTTTAAACAGGTGGAAAAGCTTACCTGCTCACCATTTTATCACTTCAGTATCAGAGAAAAATGTTTGCTGGTAACTGGAGTGCCTCTGTGGTTTTCTCTAGTTAGAAGTTTGGAGAGTTTTTATAGTGAGGTGACCCACTTGATGTAATATGATGGTGGTTTTGTCTGTGAGACTGTAGACTTTCTATACACACACACACACACTCAATAAAAGACATCAAGTTCCTAAAGAAAGGTCCCAGGAACCATTTGCTGAGCACCTACTGTGTCCTAAGGAATATTCTAGGCTCTGGAAATGCAAAGTTGAGGAAGGGTGACACTTATCCTTGAAGAATTTATCACCTAGTTTAGAGACAATTCAATACATAGGTAGTACTTTGATAAATTTCTGGTGAAGACTGCTGAAAGTTGCTGAGAGAATCTAAGATGGAGTGATTACATTTCTCAAGGAATTTGAGAAGCCTTAACTAGATAACTAGATTTCAACAGTAGATTTTGCCAGAAAAGATGAGGGTGTCATTTCAGAGCATCTGCATAAGCAAAGGCTTGGAAGTGTGGAGGTGGATTGTACATGAAATTATTTCCCCCATTTCCCATGTCTTACATTAAGGTTCTGGCTACCAAGTAATGCAAGTCACTCCTTCATTAGTTATCAGATTCTTTTTTGGAAGTCCTAAATGAGGGAGGCCTTTGAGGTAGGGGCAGGTTGGGTGAGGGGCCTATACGGTTTTGTTTATGGAGGGCTCTCTGCTATCAAGAGTGTGTTCTTAAGAGGCCATGTCCATTTCGTTATTAATATATCATCCTCACGGTGTTTATTTTATCTTCAGTCTTATCCATAAAGGCATTTTCTGAGGATATCTTGACCACGTGAGATTAAGAATCAAGAGTAACCTAGTATTTAAACTAGCAAAGCAAATCCCTATGAATGGCCATTAAAATTTGCTTACTGCTTGTCAAAAAATTTAGGAAGCTCAATACCTCACATGGATGCTAGTATCTAGAGAGTAAAGCTCTGTTTGCTCTAATTTAGCTTCCACTCCTTTCTCCTTCCCCCACAAGAATAAGAATTGAGCAATGAACACAAATGTAGGAAACAAACTTTTGGTTACCAAATTGGAAAGGAGGGGAGGGATAAATGAAGAGTTAGCAACATATACACACTACTATATATAAAATAGATAAACAGCAAGGACCTATTGTATAGCACAGGGAATGACATTCAGTATTTTGTAATAACCTATAACAGAAAGGAATCTGGAAAAGAATATATATATATATATATATATATATATATATATATATATATATATATATATATATTCATACATACATATACACAAACACACACATATATATAACTGAATCACTTTGTGGTACACCTGAGACTTAACACAAGGATTATAAATCTACTATACTTCACTTAAAAAAATAAAGTTATGAGTATAGTTTTCTCACATCTATTCCATGAGCTTATTTATTCAAATCCAAGTAAGCCTAGATAAAAACCTAGTGGTAGGAAACCAATTTCATCACTAATAATTAACTAAGGTAATCAATGCTTTTGCAAAACCATTCATGTTAGTATTAACTGGATTTCACATGTCAACCTGTAGCCTCTTCCATAGAGCCCATCACAGTCCTGTGAACTTTTAAGTGTCATTCATTGACCCATATAAGGGATTTCCATATTGAAAAGTTTATAGCTGTACAAAAATTTCATTCCTTCCCCCCTTCTTTTTTGTAATTGAGTGACTTCCCATAGGAAATCACAGGGACTATTATCCAGCTACCTTCTTGCTCTTCTGCATTTTTTAGTTTCTGGTGATTGAGCCATCCATGTATTGAATATTGTGCAAAACCTTTTATTTAATCCTTATAGTCTATCCCTAAAAGTGAAGTAATGCACATTTGCATCATATATTTTTCCAGTTGAGGCTACCCAGGCCCAGAAAATACAGTATTCAGGCACATGCAGTGAGTGACATGGTGGCCTGATTCAAAGCCCATTATTTAACCACTTTTATTTACTTAACTTTATTAAACCATTATTTAACACAGTATTTCCTTGCCAGCTTATTCTCTTTCTCTATCGTTGCACTTTCCTGTTTCTTAGCTAGCTCTCTCTACTCAATCCATTTGTATTGTGTCTTTTAGGGTCATTGGAGGTTGGAGAGAAGCATGCTTAAACCTAGAGTGTAGAGGACCAACAAACAGGTGATCAGGTTGAGAAAGTAGGCTTTATGCAAAAATTCAAAAACCTAAAGGCCTAGAATCTAAATAGATAATACTGCCAAGAAAAGCAGACAGAGAATGAAAACAATGGGAACTAGTATAAACAAGGGCAACTGGAGGGTTCACATCCTTGTTAGAAATGAAACTCCTATTCACCCTTGGACAAAGGGACCCATTGGCGAAGTCCTCTCATTTTCCAGGAAGAACCATAAATCCAGATTTTTCCAAAAGCATTCCAGCTTTTGAAGTTGGAACCACTAATATGAATCCGTGAAGACAAAGTATAAACAAAAAATTCGTGCAGCCTAACTTGAAGCTGTGAACTCCTAGTTAACCCCTTGATATACTCTAAGACTAGAGATGTTTGCTATCATTCCTTGCATCCTCCTATTTTATTTGAAGGAAATCTGTGTTGTACATTGAGTGTTTTGTTGCTACTCTAAGAGCTTAGAGAGGATCAGAAGGAAAGGAATATGACAAAAGGGTCGTTGAGGGGTAAGGAGAGTCCAGATCTTGCACACAGGTGCTGAGAGAGCAGAAAACAAAGGATATGGAAATGTGGTAATCCAAGGGGAAGAGTGAAATCCCCATGGGTTTTGCAAAAGTACTTTACAAGACTCACTTAAGGTATGTGTGGAAATGAATGAGTGTGCCCTGCAGCAGGTTCCAGATGAACAGTATTGGCACTGGTCTATGCTAGGCTGGAGCCAGATGGAGCTGACAAAGCCGACAGTGTAAATGATCCATTTGTGGTCACAGCTCTTCATCAACTCATTTGGAATCTCTTTTTTACCTCTTCTATGCTATAGAGTATTTGGATAGCAGCAGGCACTGCTTAATTGGAATTCTAAAGCCCACCTTGGTTGCTTGATACATTTTGCACTTTTTAAAGAATGTTACTTTATTTGTGAAACAGAGGTCTTGGAAACACCCAAGCCACATGAAGGAGCCCTGTGCTTATAAGATGGTTAGAAATGAAGGGGCAATCCTGGAGAAAGGTTGTGCTGGAAATCTACAGGGAAGTGGTCATTGGAGGTAGTCAACAGCACTGATTCTTCACTGTTTCTCGTGGGGAGGGCTCTGGTCAGTGGTTCTGATTTCCAGCAGTCAAAGAACGTTAGCAGCGCAAAAGCCCCTTGAGATACTCCACCGTGCTCCTCTCATTTTGCTGATGAAGAGCTGAGACTTGGAGATGAACTGAGTCTTCATGAACAGAGGCTGCATCTTGTCCTCTGCATCCCAAAGGCTGCGGCTAAGAGCCTGCTCTGGTTATGGGTACCATAAGCAGCGGAGTCGCGGAGACTAAAATCCAGACTCTGCCAGCTTCTAGCTCAGTGACTTCTTGGAGTTGAGTGCAGAGCTCTATAAACTGAGGACGGCTGTGATGACTAAGTGAGTGAATAAATGAAAAGCTCTTGGCACTACATGTGTCAAAACATATTAGAGTCACTCTTTGGGGCCCAGTTCACTTACTGTCAAGTTAAGGTAGCCCAAATTGGTGAATGTATTTAAAGCAGCTTGCATTAAACCTGCCAGTGAATGGAGAGTCAGTGACTGTTCACTTGATTATTAGTGAACAGTTTATATATATATATATATATATATATATATTTTTTTTTTTTTTTTTTTTACTTTCTATTGGATCTGTATGTCTTTTTCCCAGTATGCATTGAGAATATTCATGTAGTGGCTGGTGAAGAGATAGTTGTTCAAATTTAAATTTTCAAATCACTGGTATGCTTTTCAGCAGGCACCTTTTCCTTTTCTAGGTGAATGGGCAGTTGGCTATTTGTGAATTCTTTCTCAAGAACTCAGGCCACTGTCACATAAATCCTATGCTAGATAGGGGATCAGAAATGATACAGCCCAGCTGCCTCTGTACTAGGGTATAACACCCTAGCTATTTTTGAGCATATTTTGAATGGAAACCATTTTAGTCTGGACTTTTCAATTGACTTCAGGTTAAACTAAGGGCAGACCTTTAAAGGAAGTACCTGTATGATTCTGGAGAAGGAAATGGCAACCCACTCCAGTATTCTTGCCTGGGAAAACCCATGGACAGAGTTAATACGCTGTCTAGGTTGGTCATAACTTTTCTTCCAAGTAGTAAATGTCTTTTACTTTCATGATTGCAGTCATCATCTGCAGTGATTTTGGAGCCCCCAAAATAAAGTCTGTCACTGTTTCCACTGTTTCCCCCGTCTATTTGCCATGAAGTGATGGGACCAGATGCCATGATCTTAGTGTTCTGAACGTTGAGCTTTAAGCCAGCTTTTTCACTCTCCTCTTTCACTTTCATCAAGAGTCTTTTTAGTTCTTCTTCGCTTTTTGCCATAAGGGTGGTGTCATCTGCATATCTGAGGTTATTGATATTTCTCCCGGCAATCTTGATACCAGGTTGTGCTTCATCCAGCCCAGCATTTCTCATGATGTACTCTGCATGTAAGTTAAATAAGCAGGGTGACAATGTACAGCCTTGACATACTCCTGTTAGGTGATAATCCTATTAGATGGATATTATTATTATTATTCACATTTTATCCGTCTTTTAATTTCATGGCTACAATCACTGTCCACAGTGATTTTGGAGCCTAGGAAATGCTTGGGGAGGCCAGGTGAGGTTACAGGGAAGGGTATTTGGCCATCTGATATTGCTTTAGGACCCCTGAGCTAGACAGCGGTAGTGCCAGGTATGGGGCATTGTTTCCATCCTGGCTCCAGGGTCACTGGGTAACCCTCTGAGCCCTTTGTCTCCACAACAATGAAATGAAAAGTTAAAAATGGTTTTAAAAAAACAGAAAAAAAGAGAGGGGATGGGGAAAGAAGGAAGCTCTGATATATCTCACCGTGATGAAATGACCAAAGAAAAGTGTGATAGGTATAATAACACACTAGAAGAAAGAAAAATACTAGTCTGTTGTTCAAGAGGAAAAACAAAATCTAAAATACAAGTTAAAGGCAGTGCTATTAAAACTCACTTTTTTTCTGGCTAAAAATTGAAAAATTCAGTACAGCAAAGTGTTACTTTTCAAAAGAAAGCATTTAGTTTGAATACACCATGCTTGACAGTCACCTAAATTACTGCATGAAATTACAAGAACTGGTCTTCAAAAAATAAAACCATGTCATGGAACATGGAGTTTCTCAGTGGAGGCAGAGGCTGCTGGAAATTGCTTTTTGCAAGGAAGCCCAAGTGACATCAGAAAGGATTGTTTGCGTGTGGCCAGAGTTGTACCCAGAAATTATGTGCAACAAACAAATCTGTGAATTAGAAATGCTTGAACATTGTTATTACTCACCCTTGAAAACCTTATGTAAGGAAAACAATGTGCCTACTTACTAATTTTTTTTTTACCAAACAAAATGATTTCTATTTTGTTCTATTTTTTCAATCCAGCAGAAAACATTCAGCTCAGGATTTTTGGCATGAACTCAGTGAAACCCAGAAAAATGTATCTATTTTATGACAGTCTAAACACAAACTGTGCATTGTATTACTTTCAACTTGCTGAATGTACTTGAACCTCCAATCATAAAACCACATTTGCTTTTTAAACTTGAATAATTCATTTTTTTTTAACAGAGGTAACTAACTCTTCTGAAAATAAGTTTTATTCAATATCCAAATGTAACTTGAACTTGTTTTACATCCCCTGATCTGACCCTTTGACTTTGGAATTGTAGGAGGCCCATTTAGTGTCATAACTGGCCGTTTAATTGGTTTTGTAATAGCAGTTGGTAGTTTTCCAAACAGAGGGGAGATATTTGCTGAAATTGGGTATTGTTCTCTGGTGCTTGTGTCTGTTGTTTCAGGGAAACTCATAACACTTATTGTGCTTTGGAATTTATTAATTGTCTTTTTTCCTTTTTTTGAGTAAAAAAAATAAGAATAAGGTTGGAAATTGCTTCTTTGTGGGAAACTGAAATGCACTGATTGATACTAGTTATAGGAACTTAAAAGGCCCACGTTGATTTTGGCAACTATTGATTAGGCCCACCTCACTACCTTTGGTTAGCAAGGAGACAAGAAAGCTGAAGTTTTCCTTTTTGTTTTTCTTTCTCTATTAGCAAAAAAATTCAGGAAGAATATTCTGTCTCCCATAATGAAACCATGCTGTTACCACAAGGCCTTGAAATGTTGAAGTGTAGAATGGGTTAATGAGAAAATTGTATCAACTGATATTCTAATGAGAAATCCAGAGGCAGGGGGTTAGAATTGTATTGTTATAAGAGCTTAGTTTTGCAGAGTAAGGGAAAGAAAGGAATAGACACTGGCCCCTTGGTTATAAATACCCCCTGAGGCTTTCCATTAGACCCCATAGAGACTCCTCATGAGCCCATGTCTCTCAAAGGTTTTCACCCCTAATTTAGAGACAGTCGTGTTTAAATATAATCCTTCAATAACGGTGAAATCATGATTCTCATACAGATTTAAAATGAGCCCATTGAAATTTTTATTTAAGTATATAACAGAGGACCCTGGGTGATGTTACAACCAGTTCAGAGGAGAACCAAAAAACAGACGCATTTATAGGTCAGGAATACTGAAACACTTGCATATGGATGCAAAATTGACTATGGGGAAGGGCAGTCAATGAAAATTCTAGCAGATAAAACTTCCATATATTCACATGTCTTTGGACTAGATTATTATTTCCTATTGCTATCAGTTATCTACAATTTGGGCTTGTGACCTATCTCAAATGAAATGAAAGCACAGGGCCCCTGTATAATCAGAAGCAGATGACCTAGAAGGAAGGATGTTCTCTAAACTAGGCTGTCTTCCATGGAAGCATATGGTTTTTACTACAGTTGTATGGTGGGATCCATAATTCATTTCGCTCATGAAGATATATGAAGATATACCTACAGTTTAACAGAAAACTTTCCCCATATGAAAAGAAGGGACCTGAACAAGAAAGCCAAAACGGACACTCCTGTATTCTTTCTTGCCTTTCTGTTGTTATTCAGTTGCTCAGTTGTGTCCTACTCTTTGTGACCCCATGGACTGCAGCCTGCCAGGCTCCTCTGTCCTTCTAGAGTTTGGTCAAATTCATGTCCATTGAGTCAGTGAAGCTATCTAGCTATCTCATTGTCAGCCACCCACTTCTTTTGTTTCTTGCCTTAAGCAACAGCAAAGATATTCTACCAGAAGCATAACTTTGCTGACTCTTATTTTTCAAACTAAACGGTGCTTCAATCAACCCTTGCTGCTCATTAGAACCATCTGAGGAGCTTTAGAAAAACCTGATGCCTGGACCCAGGCCAAGATATCCAGTTTAATTGTTCTTTGTTCACCCCCTGCATATGTTTAGAGCTCCTAGGGTACTTCTAATATGTGAGCACACTGAGAACTACTTCCCTAAAGAGTTGAGTACCATTTCTCAACTGTTTCTCCTGTGATGATTTAGCCAAAGGTGCAAAACCAAAGGCATTTAGGGACCAGGCTGATGATGAAAATGCATGAAGAAGACCTGCTTCTCCTTCTCAAAGTAAAGTTGACTTTTCTGCTGCCTAAGGAAGATAAGAACAAAATCAGCCTTTGGGCTGCTGTTTCCTGATCCGAGTCCTCTTGCTGTGTAACATCTTCTCACCTCTTTCTTTCTAACCTTCCCTCCCCTCCACCTGGTCTTTTGCACATTAACTCCTACCCTTCCTTTAGGTTAATATTTCACAAACTTTAGCGTGCCTTGGAATCACCTGAAAGTCTTTTAATGTGCCTATCCCTGGGTCCCAACCCAAGATTTTCAGATCCAGTAGATATGGGATAAAGCCAGAAAAAGTTGCATCACTGACAAATTCCTGTGAGATGCTGATGTTGCTTATATGGGACCGTAAGTTGAGAACCGCTGTGTTAAATCTTAACTTGTGATTTCTTATTTGAAGGTTTGAGAACTGAATTAGCTCTCCACTGGCGTTTAGCTAGAATGCACCTCTTGTGATCAAAGATGGTCTTTTGAGGACCATAGTATCTTTAGTGTGTGTACTGAAGCATGGACAAAAAAGACATTGGTGGATAAACATGAATGCTTAAGAAGCAGTCGTCTTAAGACATCAGTTTTTCTCAGCACTTCCTCATTTTCTTTGAGTTACTTTTTCCCAGTTCTCAGTTTATTACATGCTGCTGCTGCTGCTAAGTCACTTCAGTCGTGTCTGACTCTGTGCAACCCCATAGACGGCAGCCCACCAGCCTCCCCCATCCCTGGGATTTTCCAGGCAAGAACACTGGAGTGGGTTGCCATTTCCTTCTCCAATGCATGAAAGTGAAAAGTGAAAGTGAAGTCGCTGAGTCGTGTCCAACTCTTCACGACCCAATGGACTGCAGCCTACCAGGCTCCTCCGTCCATGGGATTTTCCAGACAAGAGTACTGGAATGGGTTGCCATTGCCTTCTCCGTTTATTACATGGCTTCTTATCTATTCAGAGATCTTCTCTGTGACACCTCAGCTTGATTTAAAAATGGTTCCCTCTCCAAGTTGCATGTTCTCTATCAGAGCTTCACAACTTCCTCATCACCTGGTGTTTGATAGAAATTTAGAATCTCAGGCCTCACCCTGGACTCCCCAAATCAGAATCACACTATGCTAAATCCCCAGCTGAGGAGTATAGAGGCCCACACTTCCAAGTTCAAGAAACACTGTTACCAGCCTAAATGCATCTTCAGTCTACCCTGTATTAGTATTAAAAAAGAAAAACAAAGCCACTTGAGCTAGTTGCTTCCTGTGTTTTCAGGGCCATCTTGGCTGAGTGCCTTTCGAATCTTATCACGTTTGTGCTGCACTCTTGGCAGTTGATAACTGCTTCATGTATCCTTTCTGAGAGATCTGTGTTCCTGTTTTAACAGGGTCTTTCTCAGCCCCATCTAAAAGAATTAAGGAAGCAGAACTCTTAAATATTGTGACAGATTCATGGAGAAGACAGACATAGAGAGCTTTAAATCATATACACATTTTATGGAACAAAGCCATGTCTGAGTGGTTAGGATACAATGATTATTCTTACACCCCAGCTTCATCTTATTTCTCCATTGTCATCTTTTTGCTCCTTCTTCCCCACCTCTTTCCTCTCTCCCCTCCATGACCTTTTCTCCTCTTCCTCTCATATTCTCAGACATTTTTACATTATTTTATAATGTAAAGCAACTCATTTGGAGTCCCAACTTCCAAATGACCTAGGCCAGAGAACACACATAATCGATTTCCACTTAAGTAACTAAGGCTAGAATGATGCAACCTTCTGATGCACAATCTGGAGATCATGAGTTTGACCTAGTCCTTTCAAGCTCTGGCCCTGGATGCAGCAGCCATCACAATGTTGGTGCCCAAGAAGAACCAGATTGCCATTTATGAACTTCTTTTTAAGGAGGGGGTGATGATGACCAAGACAGATATCCACATGCCTAAGCATCCTGAACTGGCAGACGAGAACGTGCCCAATCTTCATGTCATGAAAGCCATGCAGTCTTTTAAATCATGAGGCCACGTGAAGGAACAGTTTGCCTGGAGACACTTCTGCTGGCACCTCACCAACGAGGGCATCCAGTATCTCCGCAATTACCTCCACCTGCCCCTTGAGATCATGCCTGCCACCCTGTGCCACAGCCGTCCTGAGACTGGCTGGCCATGGCCCAAAGGTCTAGAGGGAGAGCATCCTGCAAGACCCACACAAGGGGAAGTTGACAGAGACACCTACAAAGGACCATGCCCCCTTATGCCGACAAGAAAGCCAAGGCTGGGGCTGGGGCAGCAACTGAATTCCAGTTTAGAGGCGGATTTGGTTGTGGACATGCTCAGCCACCTCAGTAAAGTTGAAAGGGATTGTTTTGTGTTGAATAAACCTGTAGCCAGAAAAAATAAGTAAATAAATAGTTTGACCTCAACCTCCCATGAGTTGCCACTGAGAATGTAACCTTGTGACATAGGACTGTATTGGAGGACATGTTTTAGGCGATTGCAGGAGAGGATGCACTACCACGCTATTAAATTTCTCGTTTTAACCACTACCTCTTTAATGAAATATATGTATAAAAATGCCTGTCCCTTTATGGTAAACACATTGCCTTGATGTAAGAGAAAATGAACAACCTCTAAATTTTAGTGTCTTCCTTACAGAAGTGTGACTTCCATCCCAACACAGTTAATTTACAAAAGGCTAATGTGTTTGATTTTTCCCTTGATTCCCTGCCAAGATGCACTTCTAAAAGTGTGTCCTGTGTCAGGCTCCCCTAGGTGGGAGCCTTTGTATACTAGATTTAATCTTTAATGTACTTGTGATCCTGGTCTGACGAAAGACTTAGTGCATGCTCCATAACTTAACTGAGATGAAAATTGCTGCAGGATCAATTGCTAAGATACAGGGCTAGAATATACCCTTAGAGTTCTAATTGTCGAGTTCTTTATGGGTTGTATTTCAGACTAGCTCAAACCAAAAGTGAGGCCACGTAATCAGTTACTCATCTTTTTGACCCACTGAAATATAGCCGTAGCCCTTTTGATTTATAAATGCCTAAGTATTTTTGACTTTTTCTTTTATTGTACAGTGAGAACCACATACACAGTATAAAGTATAGGAAAATACTTTGTTGGTATAGTAATACAGCATTAGTTATTATTATTGCTGTTATGCTCAAGGATCACTGGTTTATTGTAAAAGTGTCGCCAAAAGGAGTGCGGGGTTTGACTGCTCACTGCTCAAATGCCAATAAACAGGCTAGGTTGGTGGAAAGGAAAGTTTGCTTTATTTGAGATGCAGACAACTTGGCGGGGAGGGGCAGACGTTTGTCCAAAGGCCAACACTCAAGCCCCTGCGCTGGCAACCAGTGGGGCAAGAGCTTTACTAGAGCAGGGGAGGGTGGGAAGGGGGGGACCTGTTACATGCAGACACAGCACAGTCAGCATTGGTCTGAGGCCAACTCTCAGAATTGTGGCAGCTCGTGTTCTGGGTACAGTCTGGTCCTCACGTAGTTAACTTCTCCACCTGGTGTTTTAGGATCTATAAGACAGCTCAAAGGATGTGGTTCAGAATAGTATCTGTAACCTTGAGAAAGAACTAAAAGTCCTTGACTATGCTTAATGACTACATTATTATTATTATTGAGTCTCCTTTCACTGTTTTCCTTTTTTTCTGCATTTCTCTCTTCTCTGATTAAACTTATTCTTCAACTAAAGTTTTCCACAGACAAAAGGCAGGCAGAGGACATGATGGGGTACAAGGGCCATAGGGTCCTGCTCCGTTAAAAAAGTACAGCGCCTTGCCAGCTTAGCTTACAGTTAGGTTTTGTTATAATGGTTGTTTGTTTTGAACTTGAACCAATGAAAACAATATTACAATTCGTAGTTAGTCCAGTCAAAGGAAGGATGCTTAATCTACCACATGATCAATCTCATTGCTTGGGCTTCAGTGAATATATAGACACAAGCAGTGCACATGTATACATGTGTATGTATTATAATATTTAATCTAGGCACCCCGAGTCTCAGTCAATTTGACACATAAAAGGAACCATTACAACCCTAGAGTCCAATTTTATCCTCATGTTTTCTCCCACATAAAGTCTTTGGCTTGCCACCCTAATCTGGATAAGTGACTTCTGGAATGTTAGGTTTCATGAACCAGACAGTTTTCTAACAGAACAAAAGTGTGAGCTAGAAGGAGATTTCCAATGCTTTATTTTGCCATGACTGTTTAAAACAGAATCTATTGCTATTTACTATCCACATTATTTTGTAAAAGATGAGTATCTCTTATTGGCCACATTTGATCAGAATGGATATTCTGAAACAGTCAGTAGTGGCCTGGGGTAAATGTTCAAATGGTATGAATCTAGCTGTCTGGATCTATATCTATTCATTAAGAAGAAATAATTGTTCCTATACATTTTAAATATTTTCATTGCATTGTCTTTGTTATTATGGTTTTCTTTTAATAAGACTTTAAAAAGGAATAAGTTGAGAGAGAACAAGTTGAAGAGGAAAGAAAATGGACAGGAAGATATTGGGATGTTTTGTATTTTTATAGTTACTAGCTAAAAAAGATGATTGTGATACATATATGTTATATTTGAATCTCTTTTTATTCCTTAGGCTATTATAAGACAAAGTAATAATTGATGATTTTTCAAGATATTAAGAATTCTAAGTAATATATTATTGTGAGGACAAACACTTTTTGCTTTGATATCTTCTCTTTTTAATATTTGCCTTTCAGTTGTTATTGAATAGCATTTTGATTTCTAAATTAAGTTTACAATAGCATTTATATATTATAGGGAATTTGATTTACTTAGCAAAAATATTGTTAGCAGTGAAAAGATGCATAAAAACTATATTTAAGATATACTTAAAATGATAAGGTCATGTTAAATAGAAGATGCCCTAAAGCAATTTCCAAATAAAAGTGTTAATTAAGCAATATTAGGCTCTTGGTTTGATTTTGTTTTTATCTTTAATTTTATCATGGTTAAACTAAATATAAGATTAAAATGAAAATTTGATAAACCCCAAACTACAATTAAGGAGAAGGCAATGGCACCCCACTCCAGTACTCTTGCCTGGAAAATCCCATGGACGGAGGGGCCTATTAGGCTACAGTCCATGGGGTTGCTAAGAGTCGGACACGACTGAGCGACTTCACTTTCACTTTTCGCTTTCATGCACTGGAGAAAGAAATGGCAACCCACTCCAGTGTTCTTGCCTGGAGAATCCCAGGGATGGGGGAGCCTGGTGGGCTGCCGTCTATGGGGTCGCACAGAGTTGGACACGACTGAAGTGATTTTAGCAAACTATAATTTGTCTTACTTTAGCAAACCAGTGTTCATGTAAATGAAAATATATATATAATTATTAACCGAATGAATACCAGACCATCTGATCTGTCTTGATGAGAAACATGTATGCAGGTCAGGAAGCAACAGTTAGAACTGGACATGGAACAACAAACTGGTTCCAAATAGGAAAAGGAGTACGTCAAGGCTGTATATTGTCACCTTGCTTATTTAACTTATATGCAGAGTACATCATGAGAAATGCTGGGCTGGAAGAAGCACAAGCTGGAATCAAGATTGCCAGGAGAAACATCAATAACCTCAGATATGCAGATGACACCACCCTTATGGCAGAAAGTGAAGAAGAACTAAAGAGCCTCTTGATGAAAGTGAAAGAGGAGAGTGAAAAAGTTGGCTTAAAGCTCAACGTTCAGAAAACTAAGATCATGGCATCTGGTCCCATCACTTCATGGGAAATAGATGAGGAAACAGTGGAAACAGTGTCAGATTTTATTTTGGGGGGCTTCAAAATCACTGCTGATGGTGATTGCAGCCATGAAATTAAAAGACGCTTACTCCTTGGAAGGAAGGTTATGGCCAACCTCGATAGCATATTTAAAAGCAGAGACATTACTTTTCCAACAAAAGTCCGTCTAGTCAAGGCTATGGTTTTTCCAGTGGTCATGTATGGATGTGAGAGTTGGACGGTGAAGAAAGCTGAGCGCCGCAGAATTGATGCTTTTGAACTGTGGTGTTGGAGAAGACTCTTGAGTCCCTTGGACTGCAAGGAGATCCAACCTGTCCATCCTAAAGGAGATCAATCCTGGGTGTTCATTGGAAGGACTGATATTGAAGCTGAAACTCCAGTACTTTGGCCACCTGATGTGAAGAACTGACTCATTGGAAAAGACCCTAATGCTGGGTAGGATTGGGGGCGGGAGGAGAAGGGGACGACAGAGGATGAGATGGTTGGATGGCATCACTGACTTGATGGACACGGGTTTGGGTAAACTCCGAGAGTTGGTGATGGACTGGGAGGCCTGGTGTGCTGTGATTCATGGGGTTGCAAAGAGTCGGACACGACTGAGCAACTGAACTGAACTGAATAGTATTTTATGTTTAAGAAGTGAGTGACATCATTGCTTTAATTCATCTTGTTAAACTTCTTAAAGGACCAGCTCATTTCCTTTTTTCTATTCTTCTTTCTAACCTTTTGATTATTTAATATACAGACTTTTGGATTCATTTACTATTGATCTGACAAGCATCTACTGAACACCAATTTACATAGGCATTTATTTGGTGTTAAGGACATACAATGAGTAAGTTGTGATTGCTGCTATAATATTGCCACTATCCAGTTGGTAAGGCAAGTATGTGAGCAAGCTCAAAGCATGTATGGCATGTGCCATGATAAAGTGTAAGGTTGAACTGGCAAGAATATTAGGAGAAAAGATATTATTGAAAAACAGGGAATTCTCAGGTCTTTGCTGAATGAGTTAAATATAAACTGAGTCATTTCAAAGTAAATAAGGCATATCAAACACAGCTGTCATTTAGTTTTTGGGGAAAGCTAAGGTGTCGTCAAAGCTATATGACTATATATAGAGAGAAGGACCCTAAAGAAGGCTGAGTGCCTTCTGTAGATGAGTGAAAGAAAGCTCATGTTATGAGGGACCAGAAACCATGCGGAAGCAGAGAAAGTTCTCTGTGGAGATAGGAGTATAAGGTTGAAAGAAGATAGAAAGGTAAGGCAGCAAGCAGCTGTAAGGTGTGCCCCAAAGAGAAAGTGGGGAGTGGCCACCCTTGACTTCGTGCCTTTTAAGCTCCACTCCTGTAAAACTCAGCTAAACACCATTTCCATGGTGTGAATGCTTCTCCAGGACTTCATACTTCCTGCTGTGTGTGTCTGTGCTGGTGTATGTAAGTGAGAAAGCAAGCTTTAGTTGGTTTATATTCATTGAACCCAAAGAACTGCTTCTATGAAATGCCTGTTGAATTGTGGTTATGGGTTTTCCTGCTGGGAATCAGTTTTATCAAATAAATGGTCACATCTGGACTGTTTATCTTGGTCCTGAAAACCATGGCCCATGTTCTTCCCTATAAACTTCTCTCTTGGTCCAGTGCCAGGAAGGGGGCCTCATGACAACACGGGAACTTCACCAGCCTGAGTTTCTTCCGAGACATGGATGGTCCCATCAGCAACAGGTGTGTTTGCTCTGTTAAACTAAAACTTAATTTATTGTCTCATTGGAAAGTCAGAAAAGTTTAGCACTTTGTATACTCATTAGTTCTAAAAAGGCTTGTTGATGTTGTTGTTCAGGTACTCAGTTGTGTCCGGCTCTTTGTGACCCCACGGACAGCAGCACACTAGGCTTCCCTGTCCTCACAGTCTCCCGGAGCTTGCTCAAACTCATATCCATTGAGCCGGTGATGCCATCCAACCATCTCATCCTCTGTCATCCCCTTCTCTTCCTGCCTTCAGTCCTTCCCACCATTAGGGTTTTTTTCCAGTGAGTCAGTTTTTCACATCAGGTGGCCAAAGTATTGGAGCTTCAGCTTCATCATCAGTCCCTCCAATGAATCTTCAGAATTGGTTTCCTTTAGAATTGACTGGTTTGGTCTCCTTGCTGTCCAGGGGACTCTCAAGAGTCTTCTACAGCACAGCATCACAGTTGGAAAGCATTGATTCTTTGACGCTCAGCCTTCTTTATGGTCCAACTCTAACATCCAGGCATGACTACTGGAAAAAATGTAGCTTTGACTATATGGACCTTTATCGGCAAAGGAATGTCTCTGCTTTTTAATACACTGTCTAGGTTTGTCATAGCTTTTCTTATTCTTATGGGCAAAAGCTGAACCTATCTACACCAGCAAAACTTAGTGAAAGGTAGCATTCTGACTCACTGTATCTGGACCAGTTGGAAAGTCCTTGGTCTCTGAAAGGCAGAATGCTGCCTTTAAATATGACTTCCTGTGTATGACATTTGGCATACCATGCTCCCTAGGTATCAGTTTCATCATTTAGACAATTTTATGTCTTTTTTAATTGTGACAGCAGTTATCTTATATAATTATGAAATGAATGTTCTCTGGAACCGTACCCTAGATTAAAGTCCTGGCTCCTCTGCTGGTTAGCTGTGTGACCATAGGCAACATATGTGGTGATGTATGTGGTTGACTCTATTTTGCCTTGTGCATCTACAAAATTAAAATAGCGATGATTCCTATTTATAGACTGTCATGAAATGTAAATATGATAAAACATGTAAAGCCCTGATACAAAGCCTTGTCATGCCTGGCACGTAGCAAGAGCTCAGAAAATGGTTTACAGTAAGTGTTATTATAGAGTGCTTTCTAAGTTCTACAGCACTGTACACATGTGGTAATGTTGAAACAAAGGTTTCTCAAGTCATGGAACAATGTATTTTGAGTTAATCTTTAAAGTACCTACAATTGACAGCTTGCTAATGGTTGAGCTTGTAATTTCTATCTCCTTATTTAAAGACCAGTTAAGTAGAAATGGTCCAGAAATGAGCTCTCCTGTGGGACTGAGCAGTTTTATGAAAAAGCTTTTTATCACCATTGCCAGACTTTCAGGTAAGGAGAATGCATTCGTTTCTAGGGATTTTAACTTGGCACCTTTCACGAACACTAAATTTACTCTGAAAAGAAAAAAGAAAAAAAGCATCTGCTCTTTTTGTGCTGGCAAGGTAGCAGAGAATGGTTCTCTTTGGCATCCTCAATATTACTTAAGCCCTTTTTCCTCCTGCAGGCAGGTAAGAGGTAAGATAATTGATGAGGCTTTCTGGTTCCATCCTCTTGAGTGTTTCTAAAGCAAGGATGAAACACTGGGGATAAAATTTGTTTTAAAGTACAGTTTTTAAAAGAGAACAAGGCAGAAACTTCTAGAGTCTTATTTTATCTTTTATTTTATTCTGTGTAAATCTAATTCTTTTTACAGTGCTAAACAGTCATTTTAGGTGGCTTTGTGATCAAATTGAGAATATTTCATAAGAACTCCTCTTGTGCTTCATGCTTCTTGTCTTATTAGTGATGCAGATTGTTTCTAAATTGTTAGAAATAGGAGACACCGATGAATTGTGACATTTCTCCTCTGCCCCCTTTGTGTAGAAATTTTTCTGTGTCATAAACATTGATGGATGAAGCAATACTTACAAATCTATTTCCTTGATTGTTTATCTGCAGGTAGGCATTTTCTGTTTGAAACTTCATGGGATTCCTTTTACCAAAGTTTTCCTAAGAAGGCTAAAGTTGTTTTGGGTTTGTTTGTTTCTTTTTTTTTTTTTTGGTACACTTTTAACTTTGCTGCTATAAATGTAAATATCAATCAGCAGCATCAGCACCAGTATCACCTGGGAGGTTTTCAGAAATGCAAAATTTTAGGTCCCACCCCAGACCTATTGAATCAGAATCTGTATTTTTAAAACACACCCACACAATTCATGTTCACATTAACATTTTAGAGAAACTACATTGAAACATTAGAATTCCATTTTCCACAAGCTTTTAAGATGTGTCTCATCAAGGCAGGATAATGGACTAGATCTGTATTTCCAAAATTAAGTTTGACATTCAGTGTTACAAGGAGAATGGTGTATCAGTTTCTTGTTTACCACTGTAACAAATTACCTTAACAGCAGTGACTTAAAACAATATAAAACAAGAGGGATTATCTTATAGTACTGAAGGTCCAAGGTCCAAAAGGAGTCTCAGGTGTCTAAAACCAAGATGTCTGCAAGTCGGTCTTCCTTCTGAAGTTTGGAGAAGAACTTGATTCCTTCTATTTTCCGGATTCTAGAGGTTGACTCCATTCCTTGGTTCATGGTCCATCTTCAAAGCCAATAGTGTAGCATGTTTGCAACTCTCTCTGACTCTTCTTCTTCCTCTCATACAGTGACCCAGGATGAGCCCACTGGATAATCTGATCTCAGAGTCAGTTACCTAACAATCGTAATTCCATCTACAGTCTTATACTTTCCTTTCCATAAAATATAACCTAATCAGCATTTCTAAGATTTAAGCATTGAACATCTTTGGGGCATCCTTGTGCTACCTGCACAAATAGGATCTGTGAACTAGTAAATCTGAGCAACATTGATTAAACATAATTAAAAAGGTGTCTTTTATGCAGGACTTGTCAAAATCTTTGTAATATTAAAGTCACATTATGAAACACTGAGAAGGAGAAATATTGTGCAGTAATCCCCAAATGTGTTTGCCAAATTACTCTTCTGTTCACATCTCCCAGAAGAGGGAGCTTCACTTGGGAAATGTGGACCAGAGGAATTTCCCTTCTTCCTTTCTATCCTGCCCAAGGATTAACCAGTAGACAGAGGGCTTGGATTTTTAGACTGTTTTCATCACTGGACCTGATCTCAGATTCCTTTCATTGTAGGCAAGTTAGCTTACTCTTCTGTTTCAGTTTTGATTGGTTTATTGAAAAACTTGTATTCACATCTTCAACCTGCTGCTGCTGCTGCTAAGTCGCTTCAGTCGTGTCTGACTCCATGCGACCCCATAGACGGCAGCCCACCAGGCTCCGCCGTCCCTGGGATTCTCCAGGCAAGAATACTGGAGTGGGTTGCCATTTCCTTCTCCAGTGCATGAAAGGGAAAAGTGAAAGTGAAGTCACTCAGTCGTATCCGACTCTTCGCGACCTCATGGACTATAGCCTACCAGGCTCCTCCGTACCAACCACTTACTTTTTGTGGCCTTGATTTTATTCTAATTCCAAGTTCTGAGTTGTGGGAAATGTCAAGAGCATGGGTCCTAGGGTCAGACAGCCGGGGTTAGATGTTAATACTGTAGACTACAACACAGAAAAAGGGTCTTTTTCTTTAACTTCTTTATGCTTCAGTTTTCACATCTGTTAAATGAAGGCAAGAGTGGTGTCAGCCTCATAAAAATGTGAATTTAAAGTAGATAGTGCACTTGAAATGCTAGATGCAAAGCTTAGCACACACTAAGTTCTCAGTTCAAGTTTGGATGAGGATCTTATTTTTCAGTTATTATTATTAATATTAATAGGAAATAAAGACAAACACCAAAATTGTATGCAAACATATAGTATTGGAAGGAGAAGCCCCATGTCTCATGGGGATCTTGATTTAATGGATATGAAAGAGCACTTTTGATTCTTAAAAAAAAAAAAGAGAGAAAATTTGAAGTTAAGCTTTACTGTTAAATGCAAACCAACCAGGGAGAAGAGTTTGGAGAGGCATTTCATTGTATAAATAAGAGTTGAGTTTAAAGGCTTTGGGGCATTAGTTGGCAGAAATACTTTTATCCAGAGTATCATTTCAGAGGAGTATCTACACAAATGTAACTTATTGGAGCCAAAATCACTGAAAGATTCTTCAAAATTGTACATATGGATTTTTCCTGAAAGTTAAAAATTTCAGAAAGAGAATTATTGACATACAGAAACCACTTCAGCAGTTTTTCTAAAAGAAAAAAAATAGGGTTCTAGAAGAAATAAATAGGGTTTAAAATTTTTAAATTTTATTTTAAAATTCTAATAAAACCAATTTTACATGAAAGCTGATTCCAGCAACATACAAATAAAACCAATTCAGAAGATTAGGTCTTGTAATTAAAAGTGCTGTATATATCTTTGTAAAGTGACAGTTCAAATATAACTGGAACTACGGTGTCAGTATCTTTCTGAGGAAGGAGAACATAATTGGAAATCTTAATTTGTCTCTATTGCAGCCTAATAACTCAATTAAGTTGTGATAGAAAAATGAACTTTGAAGGAAACTGAGAGAAACACACTAATTTCCCTAGGTTTAATTAGCTAAGTAGAAATCACAAAACTCATAATCACAGATACACATAGTCATGAAATACAGATTACCAAAATACCAGAATATTTGGCTTCAGGAGTGAGACTGTATGGTGTGTGTGTGGTGATGGTGTGTGATGTATATTTGTGTAGTATGTGTGGTGTGTGTGTGTGAGTATACATAGGTGTGTGCTTGTGATATCTGTGTGTGTATATGTGTTATGTGTATTGAATGTGGTACATGTATGTGATATGTGTATGTGGGTATGTCGTGTGTGTGTGTGTACTCAGATCGGTACACTAGTGCATAGAACTGATGCTAACAGTCAAAATGGACAGATTTTTGAAAAATCAGTACTGTATTATGTAATTAATAGGAAGTGCTATGGCATCTGTTTTGAATAGAGAGATGTAGTTTGGGAAAGGTTGGACCAGGTGCATTTATAAGTTGTGACATCCTTCTGTCTCTTTATTGCAATTCATATTTAATCAAGTCTCAATAGCACAGTGGCTAGGAAACCTAGGGCTGGCTTTCCATGTTGTAACTCAGGTTGCTCCAGGTCATAGCCATTGTTATATTCTGTTTATATTCCATTTATGATGTAGTGGGATGTTTATGTTATATAATTAGACCTACTTTTCTTTTTCATTATGGTTCATCATAAAATATTGAATATAGTTATCTCTGCTTTACAATAGGAGCTCATTGTTTATCTGTTCCATGAATAATACTTTCCATCTGCTAGTCCCAAACTCCCAATCCAACCTTCCCACATCATCTCTGACCTTGGCAGCTGCAGGTCTGTTCTCTATGTCTGTAAGTCTGTTTCTATCTCATAGATAAATTCATTTGTGTCATAGTTGAGATTCCACATATAGGTGTTATCATATGATATTTGTCTTTCTCTTTCTGACATACTTCACTTAGTATGATCATCTCTAGGTCCAACCATGTAGCTACAAATGGCATATTTCCATTCTCTTTTATGGCTGAGTAGTATTCCATTGTATATATTATGCCACATCTTCTTCACCCATTCATCTGTCGATGGACATTTCAATTATTTCTGTGTCTTGGTGTATGTGTATTTTCAAAGTATAGTTTTGTCCAGATTTATGCCCAGGAGTGGTATCACTGGGTCATGTTATAATTCTATTTTTAGTTTCCTAAGGAACCTCCATACTATTCTTCAAAGTGACTGTAACAACTTAAATTCCTACCAGCAGTGAAGAGGAGTTCCCCTTTCTCCACGTTCTCTCCAGCATTTGTCATCTGTGGACTTTTTAATGATGGCCATTCTGACCAGTGTGAGGCTGTACCTTGTTGCATTTTGCTTTGTATTACTCTAATAATTAGCGATGTTGAGTATCTTTTCAAGTACCTATAAATTTACTTTTGAAATCAGACTTAATTTACCTCACAGCTACTCTTGGAAAAATCACTTTCTCATCTTTTCCTCCATTTTTGAAAGAAACGTGCTGTTTACCTTCAGTGTTCTTAGCCTATTTGACACTCACAAAATTTCTAATGACTTTTTCCTCTGCATGACAAAATTATTTTCAATAATAATCATGAAATGAATAATAGTAACAATGAAAAAATTCTAGCAGTAAAAATCTTAATTTATTGCAGTTCATATGTCTACACAGGCTTGTAATAAACAAATGTACAAATAAAATTACAGTATAGAATAGAAAAACAGTAAGAGAAGATGAAATTTAAATGCATCATCTTTTTTACTAAAAGAAAAAATCCTTAATGTCCATATCTGTTGGCCTGTTGCAATAACAAATAGCACCCCAGTTTCTGTTTCCAGGCTTTAACTTTAGTGAATTTAACTATTTTGTAAAAATTGATCTTCTTTGCATATTCATGTTCATTAGACAGCTTAACCAGATTTGTTAATCTGAATTTGTTCAAAGTTGATCAGAGAGCCCTTTTTACTAATTTTATTTCAAAAAGATTTTTTCCCCACAAGAAGCGATAAATACACAAATAGTAAAACTCTTATAGATAACCATGAAATGCAAAATTCATGAAATTCCAAAAGTTGTCAGAACATCAGTTGTTCTGTACTTCTTTGATATGAATTTTTCAAATGTTTCTGCATTTGGAGATTTTCCCCTGAAATATGTTTGCAAAAACAAATCATTAATGTATCTCATATTTTGTAACACTTTCTGAAATTTTGTTTCTATAAAATTAGATAAAATGGTGACTGATAACAGTCACTGACATGAATCCATTGCTTTACAACAATTAACAGAATTGAAGGATTAAGTGTAATGGTTCTTCATGTCTGCAATCATCCTGCTGTTATTATTACAAATGCACTTTTTAAATCTGAGAATATGCAATGCTAGAGGAATTGGAGGGCTTCCCTGATAGCTCAGTTGGTAAAGAATCCGCCTGCAATGCAGGAGACCCCAGTTTGATTCCTGGGTCGGGAAGATCCCCTAGAGAAGGGAAAGGCTACCCACTCCAGTATTCTGGCCTGGAGAATTCCACGGACTGTATAGTCCATGGGGTTGCAAAGAGTCAGATACGACTGAGCGACTTTCACTTCATTTCAGAGGAATTGGAGGCATGAACTATGCCTAATGTGACTTGGATGATTCCTAGCTGTAATGAACTTACTCCTGAAATGCGTACATGTATGTGTGACTGAATCTCCGTATGTCAGGAGCGGATGCATAATTGGGGATTCTCTGAGTTCAGTTCTATATAGGCAATGTTCTATTGAGATGGATGAAACTGGAGCCCATTATACAGAGTGAAGTAAGCCAGAAAGAAAAACACCAATACAGTATACTAATGCATATATATGGAATTTGAAAGATGGTAATGATAACCCTATATGCGAGACAGAATAAGAGACACAGATGCATAGAACAGTCTTATGGACTCTGAGGGAGAAGGTGAGGGTGGGACGTTCTGGGAGAATAGCATTGAAACATGTATGTTGTCATGTGTGAAACAGAACACCATTCCACGTTCAATGCATGAGACAAGGGCTCAGGGCCGGGGCAATGGGATGACCCAGAGGGATGGGATGGGGAGGGAGGTGGGAGGGGGGTCCAGGAGGGGGAACACATGTAAACCCATGGCTGATTCGTGTCAATGTATGGCAAAAACTACTACAATATTGTAAAGTAGTTAGCCCCCAACTAAAATAAATAAATTTATTTAAAAAAGAATAAATGATAAAAGTTGCACTCATTTGAAGCTTATGTATATACTACCAAAACTCAACAGTTACTGCAGTGTTTAGAAATTAGACCAAGAGTGGTCAGTAAACTTTGACCTTTGGGTTAGTTTTTCAGCTGTCTATTTTTATAATTATTTTTTAAATTACCATTTTTTTAAAACATATTGTCTAGGGAAAATGGCTGTTTTTATGCTAAGTTGAGTAGAATTGAGTAACTGCAACAGAGATCCTGTGACCTACATTGTCTGAAATGTTTACTATCTGACCTTTCACAAAAAAAGTTTGACAGATCCTCGTTTAGGTTGACCAAAGTTTTTTAGAGGGGAGCATATTTTTCCTGCCATTGTTTAGAATTGCTAGCCCAAGCTTGTAAAAAAAAAAAAAAAAAAGGCACACAGATAACTTGCAGTTGTTTCTTGTTGCGATTCCCTACAAATAGTGAATCTCTTATTGCCTGACCATTTGCACCACCCCATTTCAGTATTCCTTTGATTCATCCTGTAGTATTCTTGGGTTATTTTATTGAATGAAGGTCATACCTAAACACCAAGTAGGGAATAATGCATAGCAAACCTCCCAGGATTATTAGTGTACTTGCCCTTGCAAAAGCACATGACTGTAAATCATAAGGAGAGATAGTCTAAAAATGTACAGATAGTAGCAGAATTTTGGGTGAAATGTTGTAAGGTGCAGTGTACATATGCTTACAACATCCAGGTAAGTCCTTATATCCCTGAGGGCCAGGCAGGACCCAGTGTGTACTGTACAGCCGCTGAAATTTTAGCTGACCCTTACTTCCACCTGGGACTTCCCAGGTGGCTCGGTGGTAAAGAATCTGCCTGCCGCTACAGGAGACGCAGGATACCCAGGGATGAGACCCCCCGGAGGAGGAAATGGCAACCCACTCCAGTATTCTTGCCTGAAAAATCTCATGGTCTGAGGAACCTGGCGGGCTACTCAGCCCAGTGGGTTGCAAAGAGTCAGACAGTACTGAGCACCTGAGCACACACACAGCTTCCACATAGTCCACTGCTTTTTAAAATTGAAGTGTGATGTCAACCCTCTTTTGTTTTTTAATCTGTATTTCATATTGAACTATAGTTGATTTACAATATCGTGTTAGTTTCAGGTGTACAGCAAAGTGATTCCGTTATTCATATACATATATCTATTATTTTTCAAATTATTTTCCCATTTAGGTTATTAAGGATACTGAAGAGTTCCCTGTGGTATACAGTAAGTGCTTATTGGCTATCTATTTTAAATATATCAGTGTATATATGTCAATGCTAACCCCTTTTTGATAAAACAACTCAAACTTTGGTTTGAAAGGAAAGAAGATTCTTGATTTTTTTTTTTAATGTCTTGGCCACTTTTCTATTTATCATCTCGTTTCATGGTATTTTCTTCTTCCCATTTATCTCTGAGTAATTCCTGAAGCTTGCAGTTGATTTTGGTGTGGATACAGGGTTCAAAACTGAAATCTCTATGTGTCGTTCACAAGTAACATGAGTTGAATCCACATTATGTGTGAATATAGAACATCTCTTTAGATACGAATGATCTGTGCATTCATTCGATTCTAATTCACAACACTGTCAAAAAAGTAGCAATCTAGATCTGACCCTAGTCTCTAATTAAGGTATATGAGTAACATACAACATGTACCTTCCCCTTTAAGGAAGGAAATTTAACAGAGCTAGCTCAAAGCTTGGAGTTCACATCATCACAAAGGTGATTGCTTGGTTCAGCCTAAATTAAAACCCATATTCATTGTTACAAGATTACATGCATTTTCTTAATATTGTGCATTAAACATTTAAACACTGGTTGATTGCACTGTATTTTGTATAATCACATTTCAGGATGTAATTTGGCATTGTTGGGAAAATCGATAAACTTGAGGTTTGTGTGATTGCTGACTTACTGTGCTCTGGGTGGAAACATTTGTTCCCTTAATTCTTTCCTTGTGTGTATTGCTCTGACACTCACCTGTAGCTCTGCCTACCAAAAGCAATCACATGGCAGGCCCAGCTGCTTCAAAAACCTCAGTTTTATTTTTATGCATGAAACATAGACTTCTCATAAATTTTTATTTCATTTGTGTAATTTCAGTAGCCCTTTGCATATGCAATAATAGATGGCCGTGATGCCTCATCCTCTTTTACTCATTTTTTCTCCACTTTGTGACCCAAAACATAAATCTGGTCGTGTTAAAAACTGGTCATGTTTTATTTAGTCACTCATATCTCTTTCTGGATAAGGCAATGGCAACCCACTCCAGTACTCTTGCCTGGAAAATCCCATGGACGGAAGACCCTGGTAGGCTGCAGTCCATGGGGTCGCGAAGAGTCGGACACGACTGAGCGACTTCACTTTTACTTTTCACTTTCATGCATTGGAGAAGGAAATGGCAACCCACTCCAGTGTTCTTGCCTGGAGAATCCCAGGGACGGGGGAGCCTGGTGGGCTGCCTCTGTGGAGTCGCACAGAGTCGGACATGACTGAAGCGACTTAGCAGCAGCATCATATCTCTTTCTAGAATTTGAGAATATCTGCATGCATGTCTCTTCCTTTCTTCTTTCTTAGATTGGGATCATTACAGTGTGATTTTTGCTTATCTTTTGAATATACTCTGGCTTTAAAAATGAAAAATTGTTCATTTCTAGTATCAAATCACAATAAAAAATGAGTATGTCACTAAAAACAAGTATATTTGCAAAGGCATTGAAGGAAAAACAAAATGTCATCCTGGTTTAATACTAACAGCCCCATCTTAGAACAGGACCTAGGCTTTATCAGGTACAACTTTGACTAAAACTTATGAAATGGTTGTAGAAGGATCTGTTTCCTGACTCCTGATGGAAGCCTTGCACCCCATCAAAGCTAGAGTGGTTGATAATGTGGAAGGTGGTGAATTAGATATGTCAAAATAATCTTGTCAATAAACCCATATTTCATTTGCAAATGATAGACTGACCTATTGGGAGAGATTTGTTGCAGTAAATTCTTCACACTCTTAAGTGACCTGAGAACTCAGGAAGTACTGATTTCCCAAACTTGATGGCCTGGTTTGTGACTTGACTTCTTGTGGGAATCCTCTAAAGAAAATTGAGTGCAAACAAGATTTCTCCAAGGGCAACTAGTAAATTGGAAGATGGAGGAATTCACTTCACATGTCTTGTTCTATCCAAACCCTTGGAAAACTCAATAGCGACTTTACTACTTTACTGTTAATAATTCAGTCATCTCCTGGGACATGAGAAGTGTTTACACAAAGCCACCTGCTTTAGTCACATAGATGAAAACCCTAATGTGACCCAGCATCCTTCTTATGTCTTGTGCTTAAAGAAGCATTATCTTTGTGCTCGTTAATCCCAATAGAATAGATAACCAACAGAGACCTACTGTAGAGAACAAGGAAATATACTCAATATTTTGTAACAACCTACAGGGGAAAAGAATTTGAAAGAGAAGACATATACATATAACTGAATCACTTTGCTGTATACCTGAAACTAACACAATGTTGTAAATCAACTATACTTTAATTTTTCTTTTTTCTTTTAAAAGAAGCATTATCTGGCATAAAGCATTAAATATACACTCCTCAGTGAGGGAGGGGAAGACTTTCTTCTGAGTATGTGAAAAATGGTGGGAGTGACATATTTCTAAAGCCATTAAATGCAGTATTCATTTGTTTCCATTTCTTTGGCTTCAGACATACACACTGATAAATAACAAGTTTCCTTTAACAATGATAAATGCTCAAATTCTTCAAAAATGTCTTTTATTGATATGTGTACTCTTTCAAGTCTCAAGAGAATAATATTTTGCTGCAAATCTGATCTATCTTAGCAGAGACAACAAAGGGGGATGGAAAAGAGAACTACAGAAAAAGATGCTGAGAAACAGCAGAATATTAAAAGTTCAGTTTAATTTCTTTTTAGCATGCAGAGGTCACAATTTCAGTGACAGCTGGTCATATGAGATAAGTATAATTTTGATATTCACCATGGCAAACTGTTATCCAAATTGATAGTTAATCATATGAAATTGATGATTGCTTTATTTTTTATAAAGATAAACTCCATGTATTTAAATACTCCATCAGCAATGCTGAATGAGCCTTGAGATCTGAGTACAATTATTCCTTTCCTATTGACAGGATGAAGACTCAATCAGTTTTATCCTCTAAGGATATATAAAGACAGATGCAATTTTTTTGGCGGGAGGGTGTGGGGATTGAGTTAAAATCTCAGGCACTGATTCATTAAATGAAGAGATACTCTTATAAAAGAGTTAACAGAAATGTTCACTGTATAGAAAAGTTTGATGGCCTAGGTCATGGGGGTTACAAATGTTCCATCTGTGCTGGTTTATTGATTCATTTAGAGAAATATGGAGGAAAGAGTAAGGGTCAGAGCAGTGGGGAGACCCTCATCTCATCAGAGTCCTGAGAGCTGGTGGGGACAGAGCAGGACTGAGGATCAGCTGACCTCGGTTTTTGTCCCGGCACTGATTTTAGCTATGCAGTGTTGGACAAATCAATTTCCAAGCTTCTGTCCTCTCATCTATAAAATGTATGAGTACTGCCACATTTCCTCACCTCTTGTAGTACTTGGTAGTGTTCAAATCTCCTTCATGGATCACAGCCTTGTTGTGGCGAAGGAGCTTGTGTAACTCAGTGAAGCTATGAGCCATGCTGTGCAGACCCACCCAAGACAGATGGTTCAGAGTGAAGAATTCTGGCAAAACAGGGTCCACTGGAGGGGAAGATGGCAACCCACTCCAGTATTCTTGCCTGGAGAACCCCATGAACAGTATGAAAAGGCAAAAAGATAGGACACCTGAAAATGAGCCCCCCAGGTCAGAAGGTGTCCAGTATACTCCTCGGGAAGAGCAGAGGGCAATTACTAACAGCTCCAGAAAGAATGAAGTAGCTGGGCCAAAGCGGAAATGGAGCTCAGTTGTAGATGCCTGGTGGTAAAAGTAAAGTCTGTTGCTATAAAGAAAACTATTGCATAAGAACCTGGAATGTTAGGCCCATGACTCAAGTTAAATCAGATGTGGTCAAGCAGGAGATAGCAAGATTGAACACTGACATCTTAGGAATCAGTGAACTAAAATGGATGGGAATGGGTGAATTTATCAGATGACCAGTATATCTACAACTGTGGGCAAGAATGCCTTAGAGGAAAACTGCAGTTGCTCTAATTTCACGTGATAGCAAGGTTATGCTCAAAAATCCTTCAAGCTATGCTTCAGCAGTACGTGGACCCAGAACATCAAGATATACAAGCTGGTTTTGAAGAGTCAGAGGAACCAGAAATCAAATTGCCAGCATTCATTGGATCATGGAGAAAGCAAGGGAATTCCAGAAAAAGAAAAAAACCTACTTCTGTTTCACTGACTATGCTAAAGCCTTTGACTTGTGGATCACAAAAACTGTGGAAAATTATTTAAGTGATGAGAATACCAGACCACCTTACCTGTTTTATGAGAAACCTTTATGCGGGTTAAGAAGCAACAGTTAGAACCAGACATGGAACAATGAACTGGTTCCAACTTGCTGAAAGAGTACGACAAGGCTATATATTGTCACCCCGCTTATTTAACTATTATGCAGAATACACCATGTGGAATGCTGAGCTGAATGAATCACAAGCTGGAATCAAATTGCTGGGAGAAATACCAGCAACCTCAGATACACAGATGATACCACTCTGATGGCAGAAAGTGAAGAGGAACTAAAGAGCTTCTTGATGAGGGTGAAAGAGGAGAGTGAAGAAGCTGGCTTAAAACTCACTATTCAAAAAACTAAGATCATGGCATCCAATTCCATCACTTCTTGGCAAATAGATGGGGAAAAAATGGAAGCAGTGACAGATTCTATTTTCTTGGGCTCCAAATTCACTGTGCACTGTAAGTGCAGCAATGAAATTAAAAGACACTTGCTCCTTGCAAGGGCTTCCCTGGTGGCTCAGATGGCAGAGAATCTGCCTGCAATGCAGGATACCTGCTCCTTGGAAAGAAAGCCATGACAAACCTAGACATCATATTAAAAAAGCAGAGACATCACTTTGCTGCCAAAGATCCATATAGTCAAAGCTATGATTTTTCCAGTAGTCATACACTGATGTGAGAGTTGGACCATAAAGAAGGCTGAGTGCTGAAGAATTGATGCTTTCAAACTGTGGTGCTGAAGAAGACTCTTGAGAATCCCTAGGATAGAAAGGAGATCATACTGATCAATACTAAAGGAAATCAACTCTGAATATTCATTGGAAGGACTGATGCTGAAGCTCCAAAACTTTGGCCCCCTGATGCAAAAAGTGGACTCACTGGAAAAGACCTTGATGCTGGGAAAGCTTGAAGGCAAAAGAAGGAGGTGGCAGAGGATGAGACGGTTGATGGCATCACTGAATCAACAGACATGAATTTGAGCAAACTCTGGGAGATAGTTGAGGACAGAGGAGCCTAGTGTGCTGCAGTCCATGGGGTGGTCAAGAGTCGGACATGACTTAGCGACTGAACAACAACAAAAGTGTTCAAATGAGGTTTCCAAAGGGGTAGGGATAAATTAGGAGTTTGGGGTTACTATATACGCAGTAATATACCTATAATAGTTAGTCAATAAGAACCTACTGTATAGCACAGGGAACCCTACTCAATACTCTGTAATAACCTATATGAAAAAATAATCTGAAAAAGAATAGATGTATTTAGACATACATATGTACGTATGTCAAGTAAATCACTTTTCTGTAAACCTGAAACTAACTCAATATTGTAAATCAACCATATCTTAATAAAAGGAATGGAAAAATTAAAAAGGCTTTGGAACCAATAAAGGGAGTCATTATGGGGACATATACTACTTTAATGAAAGAACCAATGAAGACTCTGAAGACATAAATCAATTATTAGTTTATTCAGAAAACTAGTAGTGTAGAGATTATTTTAAAAATCACTCTAATAGAGTACTGCAAGAAATGCACATGCAGATTACTAGAGAACTCACAAAAGAAAGAGTGTATTTTAAAACCACTGCCCTAGTTATTTAATGAAATAATAAAATAGTTTATATACATATATATATGTATCCACACACATATGCATATATATGTCTGCCCTAAATTCCCACTAAATTTGAATTATCTGGATGGATTTCCACACAGATACAATATCCGGTTATCCCCTAATTTTCAAGATTTAAAATGAATCACAAAATGGGTCTGCTCCATTCCCCCTGTACACAGCCAAGTGAGAACTTGAATAAATGCTAACAGTGGTTTGGAAATACCACTCCTGTTTGCAATCCATGGCTGACCTCCTTTTTACTGTCCAGGGATGTGTACAGGGCCAGCCTCACAGAGTCACTGCTTGGAGACAAGTGACGATTGCTTCAGACGGCCTAGGCTCTTCAAGCCACAGGGAAAACCAGTGACTGCAAAAAATCAGCCAACTTCTTAGTTCTTGTTTGGGGAAAGGAACAGCTTGCCTTCCAAAGGCTTCCTGAATCAGAGCACATTCTTGATTAACCCGTTCACAACCTGCCAAGGTACCAGCTGTTGCGAATAACTTGATGTTTCATACTGGCTATTAATGAAACTCAGAGCATTCTCAGAGGCCATCAGTTTTGAAAGAGAATTAAGAAGAAAAATGGTCTTATTTGCATGCATCCCCATGAGAACGAATAGGATGTTTGTCTTTTATGTTGATTTCTTTATCCCTAGAGACTTAAAGTAAGATGTACATGGCAGGTGCTTCGTGAATTTTCGGTTAATGAGTGAATGTGTGGCTATAAAATGGCAAAGAGGGTAACTCAGAGGGTAACATCACCAGCTGAGAGAGGGTCAAATGTGAAATTTAAGAAGAAAATCGCATTACTCTCAGAGCATCAGCTCTGTTGCCGAGTTGCCGGGTCAGTTGCCCTTTCCAGACCATTGTCACCATCTTCAAAATGAGAGGGTTGTACTAAGTGTCATTTAATGTCCTAGGTTCTCAGATCAAGCCAGCTAGAATATGCACGGCTGCGGGCAGTGTGGCTTCTGCTCAACCATGCATAAGATCAGGGGCTCTAGTTCTTTCTGTCTTTCTGGTTTACTGGTTTTAGTGCATCGCTGTTCATGTTTAAATCCAGTTGTCTCCCAAAGCAAGATGCAAATTCTTCTCAGGCACAGCGATGCCCCTGAAATTGCTGAACATGTTTAAGTGAGATTTGAGGTCTGACATTTCTTGGCTGAAAGATATGATGAATTAACCTGTCATTACCTTGTGCAGACACCACATGAGTTCTGCTCTCAGCAAGACACGTAGTGCTCCCTGACAGGGACAGAGGAGATTTTTCACCCAAGTGTATACTTCCTTCTGGTTTGTCTCATGAAGTCTTGTGCAGTCCACCCCATCCCCATTAGTCTAACCACTGATTTTCATTCCACTTGGCTACAGCCAAGCTCATCTATCCAAGCTCCCCCAATATTCCTTACATTCTGGCTACTGAGTATTTTATTTGAGCGTCCTTGCTTCCTGCTTTCCATCCTCTGCCCTCTCAATCTAGAAAGGAATATGTGCATGTGAAAGAATATGCAGACAGTTAGTGACTATGAAAAATCAAGAACCCTGAACTTGTTATTCTCAGGCTTTCAATAAACGTGTCCCCGTCACCAAACTCTTTGCCCTCTCTTCCTCTGACCCTGGGTACCATTTCATGTTTCCATGTGGCAACTTACTCTCTTCCACTTTGTCTTCCTCTTGCCCCCAGCTATCTTGCCCACGGATCCATACAGGTGCCAGTCAGCCCTTTGCCACAGCATCCCCCGCCACCACACTGTGATTCCTGGCCTTTATTCTGCATCTTACCTTTACTTGACTCTCTTGCACCGTCAGGAATTTTCTGTCCTTTTTAATGGGCTGGAAGTTCTTTAAAGGCAAGGATAAGTTAGGACTGTGTTCAACTGCAAGTAGCAGAAACCTGAATGCTAGTAATTCAATGAGAATGTGCTTGGTTTTCTCACATGTCAGGAGGTGAGTGACTGCCGGCAGTGTGGCTTCTGCTCAACCATGTGTAAGATCAGGGACTCGAGTTCTTTCTGTCTTTCTGGTTTACTGTTTTTAGTGCATCGTTGTTCATTAGTCTCCGTGTGGCTGGATGGTGTCAAGAAGACAGTAAGAGCTCTAGACATAACACCTAAAGGCTGGAGGAGGAGGAATGTCAGCCTCTCTCTTTTTCTCTCTCCTTTTCAAAATGAGCAAGTTTTTTCCAGAGCTGTCCTCAGCAACCCTTACCTGCATTTCATGTTCATTTCTACCGTGCATTTCATGGTCATTTCTACCTTGAGAAGAGGCCTGCAGATTTGGAAGCAGAACTGCCCATTTATCTATAATCTGTGACAAACTGTTGGTTGGAACCAGGCATCTCTCCACCCTGAGCAAAACCAGGAATCTGTGAGCCAAGAAGCAAGGGAAGGCTGGATGATCTTACCCATAGTGACTTTTCCAATTGGACTTCTGTCTTCCCTCCATTAAGTGTCCTTCCACTGACCCCCTGGACAGGTGTGAAACCTCCCATCTGAGACTAAATTTCTTCCATTACACCTTTGGTGATTCCTCAAATTCGATGTGTCAGATATATCTTTTTCTGCTTGTATGACATTTGTCATCCTCTCTCCATAATGTGTGAGGTATATTTTGAAAGACAAACATCCTAGCGCTCCTCTGTTGTTGAATTCGTAACTTGGGATGAGTTACTTCAGAATGCCTCTGTTTCCACCTGTTCAAATGGGAATGCTAGCACACCTGCCTCAGTGGGTTATATGACCAGCCAGTGTGAGAGAGAGCACTTAGGTGGCATCTGACGCGTACATAGGACTCAGTGAGTGACAGTTCTCCTGCTGTGATCAATACCATTGCTATCAAACTCCATGGACCTCAGCTTCCCTGTTTGTAATAGAGAATGGGACAAGGTCATGTCTAAGTCTGTTTGTACTACTTTTATATATTCCTTCAGAAAAATAATTCCTAGAGAACCCTTCACAGAGTAGAGTCTCAATAAATACTTGCTAAGTTGAATTGGCATATCTAAATAACAGGCCAACTCCTCAGTGGGACTGTATGGTGTGGAAGCTCTGACAGGATTGAGTTGCAAACTTGAAATGCTTTCCTATTGCTTCTGCTTATTAGATGGAAGAGAATCTATAATCATTTGGGAGAGAAAACTATTTTTAATGGAAGCACTCTTGGGCCTGACTCCTGAAGTTTCTCTTGCAGTTATAGATTGCTTGCTACCACAGGCAGACAGAAAACTGACCAGTTTTTGCAGCTCCAAATTGAGAGGCAGATTGATTTCTGGGATGCTGAAATTATTTCCATGACCTCAGTGGCTTGCAGTCCTCAAGCTACTGACATTGCGCTTATTCAGTCAGAGCTGACATGTCGTGAAGGGAGTTGTCCTGGCTGTGATATGTCTCTCCATTTGCAACATGTATGAGGATATTGTCCAATTTTTCCTATACATTTGTGCCCCTCCACAAATGTGAGTTGGCAGTTGCAATGCCACTCAGCACTGCCAAACTCCAAGTGGTCTTTACACACAAATGAAATATCCCTCAAAAGCTAGATTCTTAAACTCAAGGTGCTGACCCAGTTTTTTCTCAGATATAGATTGCTCATGTACTGTGGTGACTAAATAACATCGGGTATGTAAGAGAGAGAAACCTGAATCCACTGTGAGTGACTAAGCTAGAACACAAACCATAGTAAGTTTGCATCCAATAGGGTGATAGCTTAAGATGAAAAAATCGGCTGCATGTCACAGGAGAGTGTAGGGTCCTGGGTTATCACCATTAATGAGAAATAAGGTAACTGATACTCAAACACCAGAAGTGCATGTGTGTGTGTGCCTGTGTGTTAGACCACTTCCTTTTTTGCTGGCAGACACACAAGACCTGAATTGCTTTCTCAAAGTGGCGCATTTCCGGCAGGTCTGAATTGAATGCTTGGTTTAAGTCATCTAAGTGTGATATACGTACATTTTTCATCCTGCCACATTCTCTTGTGGGTCTGAGGCAAATGAAATGACTGTTTTTCCAGCAGGTACCATTCAAGTCTTCCAAGAGAAGATGATCAAAACAGCATGTTTCTCTCTTATCCTCTGTTTTTCAATTTTCCTTGCATTTTACATTTTAGCTTTATGAACACATCCATTCCCATTACCATGTTAATGGCTGGTGTCTCTGATCTGTTGAGTTGTTTGATTTTACTCACCGGTGGGCAGTTCTCTGTAAGACAGGGTGAGCATCTCAATTCTGCAGTCGCGAAACTCCATGTGTGGATTTCCCTAGTGTGTGCATTGGCTGAGCCCCGCGAGGGCAGACCACCCCTCCACTAACCATGGTGCCAAACAGAGTTTGCTCTGATTTGCTTAATCACTCAGCTGTAAATGAATCCTG
Organism: Giraffa tippelskirchi; assembly: GCF_054371585.1. Lineage (NCBI taxonomy): Eukaryota > Metazoa > Chordata > Mammalia > Artiodactyla > Giraffidae > Giraffa > Giraffa tippelskirchi. The sequence goes on along the minus strand of NC_137283.1, from coordinate 18,374,434 downwards.
ATGAGAAGCTGAGTTTCCAACCCAAATTATTCCCCTTCTCCTGCCGAAAAGGTGGTAAAGTGGCCATTTCTTCTCCACAGCAGCCCCACAACAGTTTGCTGATGGTTTCATCCATCTCTACTGCCTGATATTTTCCAAATTTGGCGCCATTACAGCCTTGAGACTGTAGTCACCATTACCCAGGGACACTTCTCTAGTTCTCTCTCTGCATCAGTGGAAACATTATGATAAAGCACAACAACCCATCCCTTCCTTCTTTCTGTCTCACTATCCTAAATAAGTAAGTATTAGTCATTCAGTCATGCCCTGCTCTTTGAGACCCCAGGGACTGTAGCCTGCCAGGCTCCTCTGTCCATGGGATTTCCCAGGCCGGAGTAGTGGAGTGGTTGGCATTCCCTTCTCCCAGGGATCTTTCCAACTCAGGGATCAAACCCAGGTCTCCTGCATTGCAGGCAACTTTCTTTACCATGTGAGCCACCAAGGAAGCCCTAAGAGTTCACTAAAAATTTTTGGTACGGATACCCATGCATAAATTCTGCTTCTGTCTAAACTGGCTACAACCAATTTGAAGATACCTAAGAGAATATTTCTCAAAATCTGATTCCCTGGCTACCTGCAGCAATGTCACCTAGAGCAGTGATCTCAAAATATGGTCCCATGACCTGCAGCATCAGCATCACCTGGGAACTTGTTAGAAATGCACATTCACAGGCCTCAGCCAAACCTGCTGATAAGAACCTCTGGAGGTGACTGATACATGAGAATCATTGAGCTAAGTTTGTTAGTTGCTCAGTTGTGTCTAATTCTTTGTGACCATTTGGACTGTAGCCTGCTAGGTTCCTCTGTCCGTGGGATTCTCCTGGCAAGTATGCTGAAGTGGGTTGTCGTTTCCTTCTCTAGGGGATCTTCCCGACCCAGGGATTGAACCCACGTCTCCTGCATTACTGATAGTTTCTTTACTATCTGAGCTAGCATGATGAAACTCTAGTGAAAATTTTGGATTCCTGCATCTGATTCACTACTTACTAAATAAGTATTCATTATAGATAAGACCTGGACAGTCAGGTAGGTATACATGGATTAGATAAATAGATGACACACACACACACACACACACACACACACACACATTCATTCTTGTTCAGTCGCCCAGTCATGTCTGACTCTCTGTGACCCCATGGACTGCAGCACGCCAGGCCTCCCTGTCCCTCACCATCTCCTGGAGTTTGCCCAAGTTCATGTTCATTGCATTGGTGATGCCGTCCAACCTTCTCATCCTCTGACAACCTCTTCTCCTTCTGCCCTCAATCTTTCCCAACATCAAGGACTTTTGCAGTGAGTCGTCTGTTCGCATCAGATGACCAAAAGTACTGGCGCTTAAGCATCAATACTTCCGGTCAATATTCAAGTTTGATCTCCCTTAAAATTGACCGGTTTGATCTCCTTGCTGTCCACGGGACTTTTGGGCGTCTTCTCCAGCACCACAGTTCAAAGGCGTCAATTCTTTGGCAGTCTGCCTTCTTTATGGTCCAGCTCTCAAAACTAGACATGACCACTGGGATAACCATAGCCTTGACAATATGGACCTTTGTCAGCAGAGTTATGTCTCTGCTTTTCAACATATTGTCTAGGTTTGTCATTGCTTTCCCACCAAGATGCAATCCTCTTCTGATTTCGTGGCTGCATTCACCATCTGCAGTGAGTTTGGAGCCCAAGAAGAGGATATCTGTCACTGTTTCCACCTTGTCCCCTTCATTTGCCATGAGGTAATGAGGATGGATGCCATGATCTTAGTGTTTTTTTGTTTTTTGGGTTTTTTTTTTAATATTTAGTCGTAAGCCGGCTTTTTCACTCTCTTCCTTCACCCTCATCAAGAGGCTTTTTAATTCCTTTTCACTTTCTGCCATTAGAGTGGTACCATCCGCATATCTGAGGTTGTTGATGTTTCTCCTGCCTATCTCGATTCCAGGTTGTAACTCATCCAGCCCGGCATTTCTCATGATGTGCTCAGTGTATAGGTTAAATAAACAGAGCAATAGCAGACAGCCCTATTGTATTCCTTTCTCGATCTTGAACCAATCAGTTGTTCCATACAGGGTTCTAACTGTTGCTCCTTGACCCACATACAGGTTTCGCAGGAGACAAGTAAGATGATCTGGTATTCCCATCTCTCTAAGAGTTTTCCACAATTCTTCATGATCCACACAGTCAAAGTCTTTAGCATAGTTGATGAAACAGAGATAGACATTTTTCTGAAATTGCCTTGCTTTCTCTATAATCCAGCGAACGTTGGCAATTTGACCTCTGGTTCCTCTTACTTTTCTAAACCTAGCTTGAACATCTGGAATTTCTTGGCTCACATAATACTGAAGCCTAACATACAAGATTTTAAGTATGACTTTACTAGCTTGGGAGATGAGTGCAATTGTCTGATGGTTAGCACATTCTTTGGTACTACCCTTCTTGGGAATTGGAATGAGGATTGACCTTTTCCAATCTTGTGGCCACTGCTGGGTCTTCCAGATTTGCTGACATAATGAATGCAAAACCTTGATGGCATCCTTCTTTAGGGATCTGAACAGTTCTGCTGGAATTTCATCACATCTACTAGCTTTATTAACAGCAGTGCTTCTTAAGGCCTACTTGATTTTGTGCTCCAGAATGTCTGGCTCTGGGTGATTAACCACACAATCATAGTAATCCAGTTTATTAAGATCTTTTTTATACAGTCCTTCCATATATTCTTTCCATCTCTTCTTGATCTGTTCAGCATCTACTAGGTCTCTACAGTTTTTATCCTTTATTGTGCCCATCTTTGTGCGGAATGCTTTCTTGATGTTTCCACTTTTCCTGGAGAGATCTCTAGTCTTTCCCTTTTTGCTGTTTTCTTCTATTATTAAGCATTGTTCATTGCAGAAGACTTTTGTGTCTCTTATAACTAATTTTTGGAACTCTGCGTTTAATTGGAGGTACTTTTCCCTCTCTCCCTTGCTTTTCGCTTCTCTTTGTTCTTCCACTATTTGTAAAGCCTCCTCAGATAATCACTCTGCCTTCTTGCTTTGCTTTTTCTTTGGGATGGCTTTATTCACCTCCTCCTGTACAATGTTATGGACGTCTGCCCATAGTTCTTCAGGCAGACTGTTAACTAGATCTAGTCCCTTGAACCTATTCATTACCTCTGCTGCAAATTCATACAGGATTTTATTTAAGCCATACCTGGCTGGCCTATTGTTTTCCCTGGTTTTCTTTGGTTTCAGCCTGAATTTTGCTATGAGAAGCTGATGATCTGAGCCACAGTCACCTTCAGGTCTTGTTTGTGCTGACTGTATACAGCTTCTGCATCTTTGGCTGCCAAGAATAAAATCAGTTGGATTTTGGTATTGACCATTTGGTAATGTCCATATGTAAAGTCATCTCTTGTGTTGTTGAAAAACAGTGTTTGCTATGACCAGTGCATTCTTTTGGCAGAATTCAGTTAACCTTTGCCTTGCTTCATTTTGTTCTCAAAGGCCAAACTTGCCTGTTACTCCATGTATATCTTGACTTCCTACTTTTGCATTCCAATCCCTGAAGATGAACAGAACATCTTTTTTAGGTGTTAGTTCTAGGAGGTCTTCTAGGTCTTGATAGAACTGATCACCTTCAGCTACTTTGGCATCGGTGGTAGGGGCATAGACTTGGATTACTGTGATGTTGAATGGCTTGCATTGGAAATAAACCAAGATCATGCTGTCATTTTTGAGGTTGCACTCCAGTACTGTATTTTAGACTCTTTTGTTGATTATGAGGGCTACTTTGTTTCTCCTATGGCATTCTTGCCCAGAGTGGTAGATATAATCTTGGTCTGAATTAAATTTGACCATTCCCATCCATTTTAGTTTGCTGATTCCTAGGATGTTGATGTTTATTCTTACCATCTCCTGCTTGACCATGTCCAATTTTCCTTGATTCATGGGCCTAACATTCCACTTCTATACACTACTGTTGTTTGCAGCATCAGACTTTTCTTTCATCACCAGACACATCCATGACTGAGGGTTGTATCTACTTTGGCCCAGCTGCTTCATTCATTCTGGGGCTGTTGGTAATTCTCCTCTGCTCTTTCCCAGTAGCATAGTGAACACCTTCAGACCTGGGGGACGTATTGTTTGGTGTCATATCTTTTTGGCCTTTTATACAGTCCATGAGGTTCTCACGGCAAGTATACTAGGGTGGTTTGCCATTCTCTCCTCCAGTGGATCACGTTTTGTCAGAACTCTCTGCTATGACCTTTCCATCTTGGGTGACTCTGCACAGCATGACTCATAGCTTCACTGAATTATGTAAGCCCCTTCACCAAGACAAGGCAGTGATCCATGAAGGGGACATGCGCACATGCGCTCGTGCGCGCGCACACACACACACACACATGCATATATACACACACATATATAAATATACACACACACATATATGTAAATTCAAGTTTTATTTTGAAATAATTTTAGCTTTATAGAAGAGTTATAAAGAAAATTCCCATAGACCCATCTCACAAATGTTAATACTTTAAATAACTAGTTTATCACAGTTGAGAAATCAACAATGCAAAAATAGTCTTTAACTACAGACATTATTTAAATTTCACCAGTTTTTGCATGAATGTCTTTTTTCTGTCCAAGGATCCAATCCAGTTTTCAATGTCTAAGTCTTTTATTTCATGACCTTGACAATTTTGAAAAGTGCAAGTCAGGAATTTTGAAAAGTAGAATGTCCCTCAATTTGGATTTTTCTGACATTTTCTCATGGGTAGATGAAAGTTGTGGATTTGGGGGGAGAAGGCATTTCAAATGGGGGCACCCTTATCACGTCCTCTCAGAGGGTACATTAACAACGTGACTTAGCATTAGTGATGTTAACTTAGTGGTCCAGTTAAAGTGGGTTTCTCCACTATTCAGTTATTCTTTTTCCTTTGCCATATTCTTAAGAAGTGAGGCACTAAGCCCAGAGTACATTTAAGGGCAAAAACATTCATCTCTACCTTTTCAAAGAAAGAGTATAAAAGAAGTTGTAGGCATATGTTTAAACCACCTGAATGACTAGTAAAGATTTGGAGCAAGATTCTTTTAAGCTTTATGAATGTTCAGTGTCTTCTTTCAGTTTCCCATACTTATGCATCAGTGGGCCTTGCATGCAGCAGTTTTCCCTCTAATGTTCTAATGGTTCTAATGGTGATATTCTATCCTCCTTATGCCATCAACATTTGTTAGTTTGGATTGTTCTGTGAAGAAGATTCATCCCATCTTTCCAATTTATTGATTGATTTGGTCATTTTTAATAGTATGGATTCCTGAGCTGTATTGTAGTTTTTGGATAGTCATTCATTACCATCATTATTTATTTTGTTGCTAATATTATTCTAGCTTTGTTCACTGGGATCTCTTTTAAGTTGGCTCCTATGTCCTTTTGACTTCTCCCCCTTTAATTTTTTTTTTTTCTCTTTTGTGAACTTCTTATTGCCTGACATTGTCTCATATGCTTTTCCTCAACTTAAGAATCACCCATTTCTCCAAAAGATCTTTGGTTGAAAGATGGTATTTCAAAGCCGGTATCACTCGGAGTGTTTGTTTCTGTGGAGTGTCATTATTTCTAGACTCTCTCAGGGGATAGTGGTAGGGTACATATGTATGTATGTATACTAACCCATGTGTACATGTATTTATGTACAAGATGACCCACCCATGGAAGGATCTCTCTATAAACCATGAGTTTACACTCTATCTGACTCTTCTTCACACCACATGGTCCATTCTTGCCACACTCTTGTTCATGTATAAATTCTTTATCTCTCTCTGAGAAACCTGCCTCCCCTTACCTACAATTCATTTCCTGTTTTGTTCAACTTGAGTATGGAAAGCTGTTCCAGTATTGCTAACTCCTGTGAAAATTTTACAAATCCAAGTACCAATTTATGTGCAGTTCTTCTTGTCTTTATCCTTAATTGCTGGTTGTACACTATTTTAAAAAGTGACTTAGGCAAACTCCTCTTCTACTCATCCCCTTCAGTAAAATGCTCTGGTACATTCTTAATGCCATCACCTCATTTGTCACAGTCTGCATCTCCTAATATCTTGGTTGATTTTGCATACAGTAAAGTCCAGTTATTGTGACACGTTGTTCTTAGGGTTTTACCAAGCAGATAGAGCCACACGTCTGCATCCCATACCGTACAGAGCACATCCACTGCCCCCGCTGTCCCTGTGCAGTCCCTCTGTGGTCAGCCCCTCCTCTCTCTCCTAAATCTTGACATCCACTGATCTGTTTCCCAACCCTATGCTGCTGCTGCTGCTAAGTCACTTCAGTTGTGTTCGACTCTGTGCGACCCCATAGACGGCAGCCCACCAGGCTCAAGCGTCCCTGGGATTCTCCAGGCAAGAACACTGGAGTGGGTTGCCATTTCCTTCTCCAATGCATGAAAGGGAAAAGTGAAAGTGAAGTCGCTCAGTCGTGTCCGACTCTTAGTGACCCCATGGGCTGCAGCCTACCAGGCTCCTCCGTCCATGGGATTTTCCAGGCAAGAGTACTGGAGTGGGGTGCCATTACCTTCTCCGTCCCAACACTATAGTTTTGGTTTTTTTCCCCTGGAATGTCATATGAGTAGAATTATATAATATGTAGTCTTTTTGGTTTGACCTTTTCACTTAGCAAAATGCATTTTTGAATCATTCATGTTCTTCCGAGAATCAGTAGTTCCCTTTTGTTGCTCAAAAATATCCTATCACCTGCGTGGACTATGGCTCATTTATCCACTCACCTGTTAACAGATGTCTTACTTGTTTTCAGTTTTAGTGATTAGGAATGAAGTTTCTACAAACATTTTGAGCACATTTGTGTGAACAAAACTTTTCAGTTCACCTAGCACAAACACCTAGCACTGGAACCACTGCTTTATATGTTAACTCTGTATTTACCATTTAATGCCAACCTGTTTTCCAGACTGTTTGTACCATTGTGTGTTTCTACCAGTAATGAATGAGCATTTCCCTTGCTCTGCATCTTCTCCAGAATTTGAAATTTTCATTATTTTTAAAAGATATTTTAGTAGTTATGTAGTAATATTATGTAGTAATGTAGTTGTATAATAATATAGTTATGTAGTAATATACCATTGTGGTCTTTTCCGCCTTTTGGGAGGTGAGTTGTTTAGCTCTTCTTTGTCTTATTTCTTAAAGTGGAAGCTTAGGTTACTGATTCTGGGTGTTTCTTCTTTCCTAACGTAAGTGTTTAATTGTATCTATTTTCCTGTAAACATCAGTTTAGCTGTAATCTATACATTTTGACGGAGAAGGCAATGGCACCCCACTCCAGTACTCTTGCCTGGAAAATCCCATGGACGGAGGAGCCTGATAGGCTATAGTCCATGGGGTCGCTAACAGTCAGACACGACTGAGCGACTTCACTTCCCCTTTTCACTTTCATGCATTGGAGAAGGAAATGGCAACCCACTCCAGTGTTCTTGCCTGGAGAATCCCAGGGACGGCGGAGCCTGGTGGGCTGCCGTCTATGGGGTCGCACAGAGTCGGACACGACTGAAGTGACTTAGCAGCAGCAGCAGCATACATTTTGAGATGTTACAATTCAGTTTTCATTTAGAAATATTTTAAAGTTTCTTGATACTTCCTCTTTGACCCGTGGATTATTTAAATGTGCGCTGTTTAATTTCCAAGTGTTTGGAGATTCTCCTTTTATCTCTCTGTTACTCATTTCTCGTTTGATTCTCTTGTGGTCTGAGGTCATAAGGTTCTTTTAAATTTGAGGGTATTTTTCTCTTTTATGACCCAGAAGATGGTCTAGCTTAATGAATGTTCCATTTTCACTTGAAAATAATGTGTACTCTTCTGTTGTCCTGGGAATTATTCTGTAAATGTCAATTAGGTCAAGTTGGCTGACAGTGTTGCTGTACTTTACAGAAGGACCATTGGTGATTTCAAGCACACTGAAGGTTGAGAGCCACTTACAGAGAGCTGACACTGATTAAGCATAATGGATTAAAATGTAATGGAGGTTCACTTCAGGATTAGAGTTTATATTTTTCTATATTCATGGAAACCTGGTAGCATCCACACAGTTGTCCGTGCTTTGGATATAAGCTCATTAATTATGGATATCTCCAGGTTACAAAGAGAACAAAGCTTTCCTCTTGTCTCTGCCTCTAGGCCTTCTGCCCATTGGATGACTTTGGGGCTTGACCTCCAGATATCCTCTCTACCCCTTTTGCCTATACCAGCCGTTCTTAAGGTGTATTTTATAAAACACTATATCGGGGAGCAACTACTAAGCAAGAGTTGGGGTAGTGAGGAGGATATCAGTTGCTTCGTAAATGGCTACGTATTGTAAGCTAATTAATAGCTTGACAGCCTTGAGAATTCTGCAGTAAATACATCTATTTATTTATTTAATCCCCTTCTCTTCTAACATGAAATGGGCAATGCTAACCGCCTTTAAGGTTTCTAAGATCAGGTAACATACATAAAGCACAATTTGTAGGCTGAGTATATAGCATGTAGTCAAATTTATTACTGTGATTTATAATAGTTGATCTTATTCTTATTGTTGTTTTATTTTTTTGGTTTATTCCATTGGCTGTGAGCTTGAAATGGTGAGATGGATATGAAGGAGGAAAATAAGGAGACTACAAACACCAGAAAAGTAATGGAAACTGACATGAGTTTTATCTCTTTGAGAACTTTATATATATATATATATATATATAGTAGCTGACTGTGGTTTTCTTGTAGCATATTACATTCATTTTAAAGGCCTCCCATCCAGTTTGTCTCCCTAAACTTACCTCCTCAGAATCACTATCATTGGTATTCCTGGGCATACCTGGCTGTTTCCAGGTGCATTGAGGCTGGGCCATACCATGGAAGGCATGCCAAGTATGAACGACAGCTCAGGACTCAGCTTACTAGCCTAAGCCTTCCTCATTCAGCAAGATCACCAAGGGAGAGCTGTGCACTCAGGATTCATAATTCCCTCCTCCCTGTCTACTTTTCTGGTTCTTTTGGTATCTCTGCAGGAACTTAATTGACATTCTTCTTTCTTTTCTTGAACAGGTGGGCTCTGCATTGCCCAGTCCGTGAGAATCCCCCAGGAACGCAAAGACAGGACCATTGACTTTGATAAAATTATCAAGCAGCTTCTGGACACCCCCAACTCCAGGGCCGTCATCCTTTTTGCCAACGATGAGGATATCAAGTAAGGCTGCCTGGTGAAATTCATTAACATGCATGCTGTAGTTTAGGGGACAGAAAGATCAGAGTGCTGGCACAGAAAGGGAAAAGATAGCATAGAATCAAATTGATAATTACATGGTGGCAAGGTCCGTTTGCGCTTTCTACGCCTACAGAAGAAGTTAGAATGAACCACGGAAACAGCAGCATGTTGCTGTCATTTATTTCCCCCCATGTTTGCTAAAGAAATGCTTTCAATTACTTGTAAAAGGAGAAAACCACTAGACCTTTCAAAGGTTCTTTTACTAAAAAATATATACACATGTAACAGACTTTTATCTAAAGAATAGTTCTTCTAATGTAAAAGAAAAATGCCTTATATTTCTGGAAGTATTGATTCTGCTTTGGACTTTGTATGTTCAAAACCAAGCTGGTCATATGTCTGCATTCTCCAGTCCACTTTTTCTTCTGTCTCTTTACCTTGATGCTCTTTGACGTCAAAAATCTCAGTACAACTTTGACTTTCCCTTTTAGCTCATTACTTGCCTTCTTGGCCAAGCCATGGGGAGTTAACTTTTGAAATTGTTTCTACAATACAAATTTGCCCTGTGTTGTTTCCTGACCACTGCCACCTCGGTTCAGAATCCTTACCATTTTTTTTAGAACAAACAGTAATTACCCCTGATTTAAAAAATCAAAAAGTGTTGAAAAACCTAGAAATGAAAAAATGTTGGATTCATCCTGTCCTCTAGCTAATAGGTTCTCCTTTCCAGATGCTAATAATAACTAGCATCTTTTGTATTTTTCTAGAGACAGTGTGTATATTTTTACACAAATGGTGGAACACTGTGCATTATCTTATTCTACCCCTGCTGTCACCTTGGCTTACTGTTTCATCATGAAGGTCTCCAAACATCAGTACTTTTCAATAGCCACATAGAATTTCATGTTATGTATTTCTTGTGATTTATCTAACCGCTCCCTTACTGATTGACATTTGGTTACAGACTTGTGCAATTATAAATTACCTTGTGGTAAACTTTGTTTCCCACAAATCTGTGTGTGCCACTGTGTGACATTAACGTACACATCCTTTACAATGTATAGATACAGCATTAACATAATGCAAATAATAATACATAACTATATTACTTTGTATATTAATAGCTATTTAAAACATAAATTCCTGGAAAAGGAATTTCCAGGACAAAGATGTATGCTTTCTTAAATGTGAGTCTTCCAAAGAGGAATTGTCTTCCAAAGAGGTGGTGCCACTTTACACCTCTGCAGATGCAAAAGGTCTGTGTGGATTTTTTAACTTTTTGTCTTATAGTTCAAATAATAAATCATTTATTTTGAAAGTGAGCATCTTATATTAAGGGCAAAGTTGAAAGGTCCAGGCCATTACTACCCCCCCCACCAGCCGGCAAGTCCTGTGTCTCCCTTCCTTGTGTGTCCCCCATGCTGCCCCTGAGTGCACCCATCTTCCCAGCCCTGAGCTCTGACCATGGGTAACAGGACTATTAAATGAGAAGAGCATTAAACCTCAAGTCAAGATACCTGAGAATTTGTTTGGTTTTGGTTTTTTTGCTATGACCTCTGTTTCACCTTGGGCAAGCCCTACCCCACACCCTGTTCCTCCAGCTCTTTGAGGTCTCAGTTTTCCCATCAGTAAATCCATTTGCATTCTTTCTACGATAATCTGGACTTCTGCCTTTCTAGCCGTGTTTCATTCCATGCTCCCTCATGGTTTGTGTGCTGTAGGGGAGGGGGCCCTTGTGTTTCTTCCTTCCCAGGTCTTTGCTCATTCTCCTCCAGCTTGCTGGAGTGCTTCCCTTCCCCACTTCATCATTCCAGTGTGGTCAGCAGTGTTGCTTCTGAAAGATGTCTCCGAACAATGTAGCTTTGGAAAATTTGTCATAACAGCTTGGTTTCTTAGTTAATGTCACTGAGGGCATTTTGTACTCTTTGATCATGTAATTGGGGTCTATATTCTCCACTAGTCTACATGCATCATTAAGATGGAGGTGATGCCCCTTTTGACTTCCTTTCATATCCTTAGCCCCTAGCACATTGCTCAGTTAGTGGTGGACGCTCCATAAACATCAGTGAATGAATGTGTGAAATGCCCAGTGTAGTGTCCACTATTTAATAATTTTAAGTACAAGTGTCTCTCTGAACTTCATGATGCTTTAAAATATGGTCCTATTTTTGCATGTAGACCCCACCTTCATGCACGCAGTTCTCCACCTAAGATGCACGACTCTGACACGTCAGTGTACCCTAACGGCTCCTCCATCACAGTCTTGGCTCATGATGTTTCTCATTTCCTTCTCTACCTGTTGAAATTCTGTCTGTTTCTCAGACATGCCCTTTTCCATGAAACTATTTCTGTCACCCCTTAAATGTGTCATTTATTTCCTTACAAAATACTGATTCTGTTGCTCTTAGGGCATTTTCTTCCACTTTGTGATTTAGTTATTCAAGGTGCTTTGTTTTTATGATATGACTCTTTCTTTTTTTTGCTCCAGATTTGTCAATTCATATTTCTCTTAATCATCTCATGTATGATTTTCATATATATTTTGTACATTTTAAAATATGTCATACATTGATAAAGGTGTCCCCATGTTTATTCTCACGTACATGGCACTTAAAAGATTTGTTACTAATAGCTATAATGCCTAATTGGTTGTATTATCCTTGATTTGCAGATAGTGTGAGGTTTTAATTGGCAATGTTAAAAGGTATAAAATCAGCTCAATAGCTATGTTCATCATTTTTTGCATGGGGACTTGTGTGTTGGAACCATTTTATACTATGACTCATAGAAGTGATAGCAGTAATAGTTCTTGGCTACAGTAATAAAAATCAAGTGCATATATAAGTTTCTTCCAAAACATGAGCTTAAGCCCACTGATGTCTGATAACCCACAATGTTATGTTATTTATTTTCTCAGAAGATTTACACTGTAGATGGGAAATTTTGAGATTTCTTAGAACATCAACTTCAAATACTTTACCGAAGAATACCAGTGAAAAGACATTAGTATCTAGATTTTGAAGCTAAGATAAGTGCTTAATCAGTAATGGGTATTGATAATTTGAATGTTAGACAAGAGTGTATTCTATTCCTGAGACACTTTTTTTCTGATTATAAAAGTACTATTATATGGCTATTTTAATCCATTGAAAAATAATGGAAATGTTTTTGTTGTTGCATTTTAATAAAAGGAATTTTTACCTTTACTTTGCCCCCTGATTATCTAAAAAAATGAAAGGTTAGAGAGAACAATCACAAACCATGATTTTAAGTAATCCCCTATAAAACTTAATATCTTAACACTCAGAGATAACCACTAATAAAATTCTTGTTTAACATTTGCAGTTATTTTATTCTAAACATTTTCCCCAATAGAATCAGATTCACACAGAGTTTGATATTCTATTTTTTGCAATTCACATCTCACTTTCAATACTATAATATGTTTAAACAGTTTAATCTTATTTCTCTTAATAAATTAACCCACACTTTTATGTAAGCATATTAAGGTGAATATTTATTTTTTTGTTTTTATACCAGTGTGTCTTTCTTTTTTTTCTATATTTTTTTAAATTTATTTATTTATCTATTTTTTTACTTTACAATATTGTATTGGTTTTGCCATGGACATGAATCCGCCATGGGTGTACATATGTTCCCCTTCCAGAACCCCCCTCCCACCTCCCTCCGCACCCCATCCCTCTGGGTCATCCCAGTGTACCAGCCCCGAGCACCCTGTATCATGAATCGAACCTGGACTGGCTATTCATTTCACATATGATAATTTACAGGCTTCAATGCCATTCTCCCATGTCATCCCACCCTCGCCCTCTCCCATAGAGTCCAAAATACTGTTCTATGCATCTGTGTCTCTTTTGCTGTCTCGCATACAGGGTTATCTTTGCCGATTTACTAAATTCCATATATATGCATTAGTATACTGTATTGGTGTTTTTTTTGTCTGGCTTACTTCACTGTGTATAATAGACTCCAGTTTCATCCACTTCATTAGAACTGATTCGAATGTATTCTTTTTAATGGCTGAGTAACATTCCATTGTGTATATGTACCATGGCTTCCTTATCCATTCGTCTGCTGATGGGCATCTAGGCTGCTTCCATGTCCTGGCTATTATAAACAGTGCTGTGATGAACATTGGAGTACACGTATCTCTTTCATTTCTGGTTTCCTCTGTGTGTATGCCCAGCAGCGGGATTGCTGGGTCATATCGCAGTTCTATTTCCAGTTTTTTGAGGAATCTCCACACTGTTCTCCATAGTGGCTGTACTAGTTTGCATTCCCACCAACAGTGTAAGAGGGTTCCCTTTTCTCTGCACCCTCTGCAGCATTTATTGCTTGTAGACTTTTGGATAGCAGCCATTCTGACTGGCATGAAATGGTACCTCATTGTGGTTTTGATTTGCATTTCTCTGATAATGAGTGATGTTGAGCATCTTTTCATGTGTTTGTTAGCCATCTGTATGTCTTTGGAGAAATGTCTGGGCTTTTATCTCTGGGCTTTCTATTTTGTTTCATTGATCTATATTTCTGTCTTTGTGTCAGTACCATACTATCTTGATGACTGTGGCTTTGTAGTATAGCCTAAAGTCAGGCAGGTTGATTCCTCCTGTTCCATTCTTGTTTCTCAAGATTGCTTTGGCTATTCAAGGTTTTTTGTATTTCCATACAAATTGTGAAATTATTTGTTCTAGTTCTCTGAAAAATACCATTGGTAGCTTGATAGGGATTGCATTGAATCTATAGATTGCTTTGGGTAGTATACTCATTTTCACTATATTGATTCTTTTGATCCATGAACACGGTATATTTCTCCATCTATTTGTGTCCTCTTTGATTTCTTTCACCAGTGTTTTATAGTTTCCTATATAGATCTTTTGTTTCTTTAGGTAGATATATTCCTAAGTATTTTATTCTTTTCATTGTGATGGTGAATGAAATTGTTTCCTTCATTCTCTTTCTGTTTTCTCATTGTTAGTGTATAGGAATGCAAGGGATTTCTGTGTGTTGGTTTTATATCCTGCAACTTTATAATATTCGTTGATTAGTTCTAGTAATTTTCTGGTGGAGTCTTTAGGGTTTTCTATGAGTTTGTCTTTCTTACGTTATTTCAGTTGGGTTCTCCCCATCCTTTTCAAACTTCATCAGTAGGTTCTCAGTGAAAATTGTCATTAACTATGAATTACATATTATCCATATTTTTCTGTGCTCTCATACAACTCTATACTTTTAACTATGCATCTATTCATATATGCAGGCCAGTTTTCATTATTGGAAGAAATAAATAATCAGTTGCAGTTTTCTTTTATTTTACTTATTTTTTTCTTAACAGTACCTTGCAGAAATCAAACTATGTGTGTTTTTCGTTGGTCTCTAATGCATCCTTTAGATGCACTATCATTTCTTTAACCACTTCCCACTGCTCTGCATTTAGATTGTCTCCAGTAATGAACATATGATTTTGACAGCATCAGTGATCACACCCTTTGGTTAGATTAGTAGAGATGGTATATCTAACTCAAGAGTATAAATGATTGATTGTGTGAAAATAATAAATGCACATAATTTAAGAGGAACAAAAATATAATTAAAATACTTTTTAGGCGAAGCCCTAGTATCCTTTTCCATCCCCTCCCACTCTCTGGTTCTGTAGTTCTTGAGCAATTATTTTCATTTTTGAAACTAATTCTTTAGGTCTTCTTGAAATGCATCTGTATTGCTATTTTGGAATCATTAATTTAAAACATTGTCTATTAATTCCTCTTATGTTATATAGAACTCGTCTGATACCTCCATTATCTTCCCAGTGTTATACTATCAGATTTCCATTTAATAAAAATCAGAGTTGACATTATGATCATGTAAATATTATGTACTACAGCAGTAAGTATTTTTTCCATGATATGATTTTAGGGGTAGCTTTTTTGTTCATCAAGTTAATATGACAGATTTTTAACTTGCATAGTTATCTTTAGTATTTTATTATTAGTGTCCTAGGTCTATCACTTTTTTCATATGTTTATATATATATATATATATATATATATATATATACACATATATATATAAAATAATCTCTGAGTTCCATTGCTTTTCTGTACACTTCCCTCCCACTCCATTTTTCTGTTTTAAGCTAGGCTGGTCTTTATAATTTTAACTTTTTTGTTTTCTTCCTCTCTCCATTTCTTTTATTTTTATTCATCATTTAGTTTCTTTTTTTTTTTTTTTTTTGCTAGAATGTACCCTCTAGTAATTTTCTAGTAAAGGATAAATTAAAGAAAAACATTTTTTGTGCTCATGACTAAAAATATTCTTCACCTGCCTCCACACTTAATTACTAGTTGGAAATGTAAGGAGTGGGCACATATTTATCTTTACATATATCACCCCGGGCAAATAAATGATTTACAGCCACTATCTATGTCGACTAATAAGTTACAGAGCTCATAACTTGCAAGGAATTTGAGATTCTGAGTTTGGATAGAAAAATCTTTAATATTCCCTGAATATCTATCTATCCATCCATCCATCCATTCCTCCCTCTCTCCGTCCATACCCATCTATCTAGATGCCAGTTCTATTTGTATAGAGATTCTATATGTGTTAAATATTAGAATTCTAGATTACAAATATTTTTTTTCCTCAAAATTTGGAAGGCATTACTCCATCATCCTTTTTTTTTTTTTTCTCTCTCTCTGAAGAGGTTGGTAATATTCTGCTTCTTATTACTTTCCAAGAGTTCCAATTTTCCCTTGAAAGCTTTATTCTCACTTTTTCCAGAAATTTTAAATCTGTGTTTGGTTTTTGTTTGGTTTTTCCCTATTAATTTGCTGGATGTGTGTGTGTGTGGTTTAGTCACTCAGTTGTGTCCAACTCTTTGCCCACCAGGCTCCTCTGTCCCTGGGATCCTCCAGGCAAGAATACTGGAGTGACTTGCTTTAATTTGGAAAGTCATTCTTTCAATTCCTTGGATTTTTTTCATTAAAAATTATTTTAAAAATTACTTTAATTTCTCTTTGCATTTGTTCTTGAAATACTGTTAGTTGGATGTAAGTCTTTCTGTGTTTCTTTCTTTAAGATACTCATCTTTTCTTGTATATGCCATACCTTTTTGTTCTTGTTTTGCTTTCTGAAAATATTTCTTTGCTTTATACTTCATCTCTTCTAACATAATTTTAATTTCATGCTTTAAATAACTAAGATCTCTTTTTTATTGTTGTTTCTTTCTTATTCTTAATAATCTTTCTTGTTCTGGATAATAGAGATCCTGATTCTCATTTAGCTACTTTTTTTTTTTTTTTGGTATATTTTTTTCTCCATACCTCACACCAGTTTCCTTTTTCTTATTTATTTGGTTTCTGTTTTATATTGTGGATTTTCCACAAGGATGGGTCATTTTGGGCAGCTTCCATTTGAGTAAGACATAAGAAAATTCTACATACATGAGCAAAACTTGTCAACTGATAGGCCTCTCAGTGGACTGGTCAGGCATCTAGGTGTCCATTCTGTTAGAAAATGTCTCTATGTCAGTATCTAGAATCTTTTTCATAGGGTAGTTCAGATTTTTCCAGAAAAGCTGTTTTTTGCCTGCGGCAACACACTCCTGATTTCTGGAATTCTGTAAGCAAAGGCAAAATTTTTCTTCATGAATGACCAATTTCCTTTTTTTTAAAAATTCTTCCTTCTTTTCTTTCTTGCCCTTGCTATTTATATACTATTTTAATTTATAAACATGGATTGTACCTTCTTCAAGCGTAATGTGAAACTCTGCTTATTTTACTAAGTAATGTAAGATGCTTCATATAGACTGATACATTGCTTTCCAGAAATGATATGTGCCGCCAGCAGTGAATGACAGTGCTCATGTCTCCAGCCTCATGTCAAAACTCACTACACAAAATAAAACCAAACAAACATTTTAGCCAAAGTAAGAAGTGAATTTAACATATTGTTCTCATTCACATCTTCCTTCTTTTTCATGTATGTGAATAAGCAGCTTATTACTTATTTATATTTCTCCTTTTATCTTTTGACTTTGAATACCCTGCCTATTTTCCTACTTGCCTTGAATTTTCTTATTGGCTTGCAATATCTCTTTATATATTAAGAATGTAAATCCTTTGGCTTACTACCGGTTATTTGCTTTTTGAGAAATAGTAGCTTGTTTTCCTTCTGTTTGATTTCAAATATGTATATGTACAATAGCTGCTCATTATCATTAACATATCTTTTTAATGTTCCTCTCCGCAGGCAGATCCTTGCAGCAGCCAAAAGAGCTGACCAAGTAGGCCACTTTCTCTGGGTGGGATCAGACAGCTGGGGATCCAAAATCAACCCACTGCACCAGCATGAAGATATTGCAGAAGGAGCCATCACCATTCAGCCCAAACGAGCAACTGTGGAAGGTATGAGTTTTGTCAGTAGTATGATTTGCTAAGAGAGTGGTTGATGCTGTGTAGGGTGGCTGGGACTTGAGTCTCTTTGAGGGTTGGATGTTTTTACATAATTTATGCAGGTTCTGTTCACACTTCCAGCCGTGAAATACAAATGAAGCCCTATATCTGGTCTGTTATTTTAGTTGAGAGTCTTCTCTTGAAAAGTTCATGTTATTCTCATAATAATATCACCATTAGCATATATCTTTGTTTTATTATGCTGCAAGAGCTTTCTGCGAGATCATTATCTTTAATAAGAAGTGAAAGAATAATATAGTCCAAGTATGCGTAAGTGAGCTGAATTTTCTGAGAGAACATTTTCCCTTTGTAATTTATCATTGCTTCCATGGCAGGATAACTTTAATTTTTTTTAATTTATGTATTTACTTATTTGATTGTGCCAGATCTTAGTTGCAGCATGCAGCATCTTTTGCTTGTGGCACGTAGGAGCTTAAGTTTTAGCATGTGAACTCTCAGCAGTGGCTTGTGGGATCTAGTTCCCTGACCAGGGATCAAGCCTGGGCCCCCTGCATAGGAAGTGTGGAGCCTTAGTCACTGGATTCTTTCCCCCATTACCTCTTGGGGTCTCCTCCAGTCCCCAGGATCATATAGCATACCACCTGTCCCAGGCACCACCATCATTTTGCCTTCCTGGGTCTCTTTTGTCCTTGCATTCTTTTTCTCTTAAGCTTCCTGCCCCTTCTCTTTCCCTTTGCCTTCCTTGTAGCTACAAAGATTCTTTGAGAGGTAGAAGGAGGAGAGGGCCTTTATTGGCATCTTTCTGACATAACAAAAGTTGCTGATTACAATTTATGTTCTCCTTTAATTTGAAAAGATAAGTTACTTCTGAAAGAAGACGCTGTAAAGAAAAGGAACTCCTCTGCTGGTATTGGGCTTTGTCTTCCTTTTCTGATGGGCCAGGTCTCCAAAGATGTCATAAAACATGCTTTGCATGTTAAAAGAACTCTATCCACTCACTCAAAAAAGATCAAATATTTGTCTTTCTTTCTATTCTGTCTCTACTCCAGTCTAATTAATTATTCTCCCTAGAAGGCTGCATGGTCTATGTGGGCTTTTTAAACAAGCCAGGTTGGGGTTTTGTCACTGTACACTTTTTGTGTTATCTTGGGGAGATAAAAATCCCATAAGTCACCCATGTGGTCATGGAAAGGCTTTGAATTAATTGCAGTACAAGTCCGAAGAAGATTGCCCATCTTCCAAACCAGACCAATACATCTGCAGATGAGCTACAAAAACAAAAGGCAGTTTAACTATTTCTATTCCTTTTCACTCAAAAATTTAAGTATTTACTGTGTGCTTTGCTTTGTGCTAAGTTGGAAAAACAGGGACAAAAATCCCACCCTCAAAGCATACACAGCTGAGTAAATGTATCAGAATGTAGTTGTTGACCGTGTAATAGAAATACTGTAAACACAGTGCAGAATAGATGGTTTAGGGTGAGGTAATGTGCCAGCTTGTCTAGGGTGGTGATGCTGTGGTTGTGGAAGACGCCTGAGAGATGAAACAAAGTGATGCGCTAATGCTAATCGGACCATGAGAAGCTTCTCTACTCTCACCCCAGCAGGTAGAAACAAAGGCATGATGGAGCAGGGCATACTGAGGTAACATTAAATGATTCATTCTGCAACCCACACCTTCTTTGTAGCCATTCTAAACTTCTTCCAGTTCTTCAAAAATGTTCCCATTTACGTTCATTGGAAAAGCTCTTCCCTCTCCTACAGTTGTGGTCACTGCACTGTTTGCCTGATTAACTCCTTTCTAACATGCATGTCTCTGATTAGATATTATTTTTCCTTCGAAAGAAAGAAAAAAAGTGAAGTCGCTCAGTCGTGTCCGACTCTTTGCGACCCCATGGACTGTAGCCTACCAGGCTCCTCCGTCCATGGAATTTTCCAGGCAAAAGTACTGGAGTGGGTTGCCATTTCCTTCTCCAGGGGATCTTCCCAACCCAAGGATTGAACCCGGGTCTCCCGCATTGCAGGCAGATACTTTACCATCTGAGCCACCAGGGAAGCCCCTTTTTTCCTTAGAAGCCATCTACAACCATTGCACTCCAGACAGGTCTGGATAGGGGCTCCATCTGTTGCTGTTATGGCACCTTCCCATAGCCCCTACCATTGTAACATCTCTTTACTTGTCTCTATCTGGAAACTTACCCTTTATGTGCCATTGTACCACAGATGCCTTGATCTTGGCCTGGACTGGCAGGTGATCAAATCTGTTTTTAAGTAGTTGGATGCCTGACTGGATGTAGGAAATACATACCACATAAGGCCTGGCACAAATGGCTGAGAAGTGGGCCAGAGTTGGATCATGAAAGGTCTTGTAAACTATACTGAGAAATGTGTATCTTACTCTGAAGTCTAAGTAGCGTCTGAGGATGAAAATGGGATGTGATAAAAGGGAATGCGGAAGCTCACTCAGATGATTCTATAGAGGGTTGAAGTGTCAGATTTGGGTGAGGACCAAAGCAAAGCACATTACAGGGTCTGTGCTGAGCTCCTCCTTCCCAAGCTGTAGACACATCATAGGCATATTAGTAACATCGTGGTTTCAAGACCCAGGTTCAACATGTCTTAGGAAATGACTAAATAGCTTAATGCAAATTATTGAAACAAAATACATTTTCATATGTGTATAGGGATACTCAAAGTTGTTAAAGTAGACACAAGATAGTATCCTGAATCTGCTAAGAAAGAAATGCGGTCTCAAAAGCAAGATGGTGAAGAAACGCTATTATCGGTGAAAGTATTTTTGAAATGTGACAGAACAGCATCTCTTCATGCAAAACTCTGCATTGCTACCCAGAAAGAACACAAGGCTTTTCATTTGGCTCTTCAGGACTTGTGTGGCTTCTGTCTACCCATGTTGTCTTGTGCATTGATGCAGAGTGGGGATTTGTTCGCTCAGATAGAGGATGGGATCGCAGGATTGCGGCTGTGCATTTGGTGTCACACTCCTAAGGAAATGAAAAAAGAAATGCCTTCAGTTACACTGAGGTTTCTAAACAAAGCTGTGAAATATATGAAATGAAACTGTAGAGCATATTCTATATGAGCAAGTATGTTTTCCTTGCCTATTATTTTTTTCTTTTTTCATTTTGGGGATGTTCTGTAGTGGATTCTACTGGGATGAAACATTATCCAAATACTCAGAACATTATTACATCGCTTTTAATCTTTGACTGTGTTGTATAATGTTGTACCTTCAAACGGAAATAAGAAAAAGCCAATCAGCAATCAACATGTTTTTTTCCTTTAGATCCATATTTGGAACACATACGGCAAACATCTAAACTTTTGGCTCATCATCTCTATATTTGCATGAACAATTAACAGTAAATTGCCGTAGGCCAAAGGGCTAGCAAGGGCATGATTCCTGTGAAAATCATGTTCATCAACTTTTGTCTTCTATTTGTATTTATTCTCCATTTGTAGAAAACAGGGCCTCAGTGCTTGCCAGCCTAGGGGGTCATTTCCCTTATTTTGAATGAGACGATGATAGCAACTGTTCCCGGGAAAGGTCAGCTCTGGCTCCTTTGGCTGCTCTCTACATGGGATATAAAAAAATGTCTCTAGATTTGGCAGCACTTCTCCAGCTCCTGAGCCAAAACAGCTCCATGATTTTTAGTCTTCCTGTATTGTCTGATGAGCCAAGGGATCCCTAGCATTTTTTCTATTTTCTGTTGCCTCATTAGCAGGGTCCCCCAGTCATCCTCTCCAGCCCTCAAGTCCTCAAAACAAAATGGCCAAATCACCATGGACTCTGCCCTCTAATTCTCTGAGAGTAGGCCTTCCTAAACATCCTCTAATTATAGTCAGCAAGGATCATTGGCCAGGCTCTTTTCATCTCTGACATAATCATTAGCATCAGGGAGTGAACATAATAAAGGATGAATTTTCAAAGACAACTCTGATGGCTCTGACTGTTGGTGATGATTTTCCAATGGGTCTATAGCACAGCTTGGTTCTTGAATTAAATCAGTGATGTGTGTAAGAAAAGACAAAAAGTGTTGTAGATCTGGCATGAAAAATTTGATTATTTCATGCATTTATTTTTTTTTACTCAAGATAGAAAGGCATTCTATATTTTTCTTAAAACCAGAGATCAAAGCTATGAAGAGCTGAATGAAAATCTTTCTGGCTCCAATTTATATATGCCCTACTTTAGCCTTTCTGATTACCTGAAATGTTCCACAGACATCACAGAGTTTTGTTAGGGGAATGACAGAAAATGCCAAGAAATAAAATATCACCTTAAACCACAATAGTATTTCTAAGCAATGTTATAATTAATAATAGACCTATAACCTTGTTTGATGAGAGAGAAGTGAGAATATTGCATGTTTGGTGTTATGACAATGTTTTTCATTGAATCTGTCATAAATGTTTATAAACTCTAGTAAGGTATCAGCCCTTGATCTAAAAACTGAGATATATAGCAGATGACAATTGGATTACACCCCTGCTCTCCTGGAATTGCCCTCTTAATGTGGAGGTGACAGGTGATAAAGAAAAATGTAAATAAGAAAATAACATACTAGAATAATTACTATCAATTGCATTTCCTTAAGAACCAACTTGTAAATCAGAGAGATGGAAATGACAAAGAAAGAAGAGAGACAAAGCACCAGTATACCATGCAGGTTAAAAAAATAAAAATCTGAAGGATGCGTAGGGAGGTTAGCAGCTCAAGCCTCTCTAACCTGTTCTAGATTCCCGGCACATATTCACATCAGATCCTTTCAGTGCCTACAATATGCCAGGGCTTCCCATTTCACCGTTTCTTGTTGATCCGGAAAATACAGGTATTTTGTGTGTGTGTGATAGTTCAAATCATTAATTTTTTTTAAAGAATTTCTGCTTTGTTCAGAATTAGCCCACCCTGCAAAACCAAGCAATGCTCCTGCAGTTCAAAAGGTACCACATACTCCCTTTATGACAACACAGATTGCACGCATGAGCAGCGCACCCAACTGGATCTGATCCTTCAGGGCAGTGTCTGGGACCCATGCATTCTATGGGATTATCTACCCTTTTTTTTTTTTTTTTTTTTTGCTGAAACTTTGGCATTTACTAATAGACCTAGCATATATATGACTTGACGGATATGGTAAAATATTAGGATGTCCTTCTTATAATCCCTGGTAGCTCAGACAGTAAAAAAATCTGCTGGCAGTGCAGGAGACACAGGTTTGATCTCTGGGTCAGGAAGATCCCCTGGAGAAGGAAATGGCAACCCACTCCAGTATTCTTGCCTGGAGAATCCCAGGGACGTCGGAGCCCGGTGGCTGCCGTCTATGGGGTCGCACAGAGTCGGACACGAGTGAAGCGACTTAGCAGCAGCAGCAGCAGTGTTAACTGTTGGTGAACAGTATAAATTCTATCTCTTTATGAATATTCTCATTCCATATATTCATCATTTTCCTAGTGTTTAGTTCCTTGCTCATTATTTTCTTTAAATATTTGAGTGTATTTAAGACATTGATTTAAGGTCTTTATCTGGTAAGTCCAATATCTTACTAATTAGGGCATACATTAGGGCATACTAATGGACGGTTTGTATCATTTTTTTCCCTTGAAGTGGACTGGACTTAACTATTTTGTTGTACACTTTTTGATTCTTTTTGTTGATAACTGGGCATTTGAATATTGTAGCATGGTAACTCTGGAACTAAGATTCCCCATTTCCCAGGGTTTGAAGTGCCTGTTTGTGGAAGGCTGAAGTTTTTGGTTTGTTCAGAGATTTCTCCAAACTTAAAAAGACACTATTCCTTATCATTTGTGTAGTCACTGAAGTGCCTGCTGTTAGCTTGTATTCAGTTAGCATTTTGACAAAAATTTCCTTAAATGGCAGGATCTAAAACAAAACAAACAAAAACAACAACAACAAAAAAATGCCTTTCACAGCCCTGATTAGTTAGTTAGGGCTTCCATAACAAAGTACAGACGGGGTGACTTAGACAACAGAAGTGGGTTTTTTTTCACGATTTGAAAGGCTAGAAGTCCAAGATGAAAGTATTAACAGGGCTATTCCTTCTTAGGGTGAAAGTGTATCTGTTCTTTGCCTCCTGCCTTTCTTCTGATAATTTGCTGGCAATTTTGGCATCCCTTGGGTTGCCTTCATCGTCACATGATGTTCTTTCTCTGTGTTCTGATTTTCCTTATTATAAGGATGCTGTTCATGTTGGATTAGATCCACTCTGAAGACTTCATCTTGACTTTACTAATTACATTGATAATGGCCCCATTTCCGAACAAGGTCACATTTGAGGTACTGGGGTTTTGGACTTCCACATACGAATTTTGAGGTAGACTTAATTTAATGCATAACACTCAGTCTTTGTGGATTGGCTCTGTTCTGAAACATTCCTTTCATACTTAGCTAGGTTATTTGCAATTTTGCCTTAACCTTCACTACCTGCTTGTGCTAATCCTCGAGATTAATCAAAGATGAACATCTTCTCATGAGTTTTCTCAGAATCCATCCTGCCCTGGGTATGTATGTGGCTTTCTAAAACCCACCCCCCTCTAGGGTACACAGGCATTTGCTAATGTCCTAATTTCCCAAGGAAATACTCTTTCTGATTTTCCTCCCAGGGTTTCAGGTATCACCTGTATGTTTCCATAATAATCATTTGCTCCAGGTGACTGTAGGTTGTCCAATCACCTTATAATGTTTATAGACAATGCCTGCCTTTTCCTCTCTCTGAATGAGTCCCAGGTTAGGTAAAACAGAGAGAAATATGTTGTACCAATCCTTCATGTACTCTCCAGAAAGATTACAATAGAGAAAAACAATACTTTGCTAATAAAGTCTGCTCTGCACTCTGGTATGTACTAGGCTCTTCCCCAAGAATGTGGGTTGTGGTCTTCAGGTCTTTAAGACTGCCACTGAGAGAGGGTAGGGGTGGGAAAAAGAAAAAAAAAAAATCCACAAAGCTTTTCTACCATTTTCAAGCTGGTCTTTTTAATTTAGCATTCAGTGTTGTTTGCTGTAAAACTTTGATCATCTTCCAGAGTTATAGCAAAGTTGCTTTTGACAGTTTCAGTTGTTTTCAGTTTTTGAATTGAGGGACAGGAGTTTGGAGCTGCCCACTCTGCCACTTTGCTCACATTACACCTGGCAAGTGCTATAAAGACATAAAAAATAGGGAAGGCTAAGGAACTCATCAGTAGTGGTGGAAGCATTGCAGTTTTAAGTAGACTAGTCAGGACAAGCCTTATTAACAAGATTATATTTGATAAATGACTTAAGGAAGTGAAAGGACCATCCAAGTTAATATCTGGATGAAGATTATACAGAGCATGGAAAGCAGGGCAAGGGTGCTAGGACTGGAGAATCTCTGGTATGTGTATGGAGCCAAGAAGCTTATGAGGCTGGAACAGAGTGTAAAAGAAATTTGAAGCTTGGGGTTGATATTTACACACTACTATATATAAAACTGATTATCAGCAGGGACCTACTATATAACATAGGGAACTCTATTCTATATTCTGTAATAACGTATATGGGAAAAGAATCTAAAAAACCATGGATATATGTGTGTATATAAATGAATCACTTTGTTGTACCCCTGAAACTAATACAATGTTCTAAATAAGCTACACTCCAATGTGAAACAAAAGTTAAATTACAACAAGAGATAATGGGAGAATTGGGTCACATAGGACCTTGAAGGCCATTAAAAAATGTTATCACTTTATAGGATTAAAGTAGAAGATCTTTTCAGCATTAAAGCACAGGAATAGCTTGATTTGTCCAGTATGTTAAAAAGTATAATACTTGCTCTTAGGTTGACTCTAGAATATAGGGGAATGAGGATAAAGTCTAGGAGACTGGTTCTGATGCTATTAAAATAAACTAAGTGAGAGATGATAGCAGAGTGAAACAGGGAAGTAGCAATGAAGATAATGAGAAGTGTATGGGCTTAAAATACATTTTGAAAATAAAGTCAACAGAATTTTGGACATAAAAAAATATGAGTCAAGAATGATTGCATGTTCTTTACTTGAGCAACTGCAAATATGGAATTGTCGTTAGGTGATGGAAAAACCGTCAGCAGAGCCATTTTTAGGTCAACAAACAACAAAATTTGGATGTGTTGAACCGAAAATATTTACTAGATAACCAAGTGGAGAAATGAAGTAGACTATTGAGAATGTGAGTCTCAAATTTATAAGAGGCTTTTGGAAATAGAATTATTTTCGTGGAGTCATTGACATAGAGATGACACTGGAAGAAGTAATATGCAGAATAATAGGGAGCTAAAGAACGGTTGCTCTGACATTTCAGCATTAAGAGGTTGGAAAGAGGAGAAAGTAGATTGACCAGTGAGATCAAATGAAAATAACATGAGCCTGTTTCCTTGGAACCAGGCTAAGAAAATATTTCAGAATATAGGGATTTTCATCAGCATCACCAAAATACTACTGCTTAGTCAGGTAGAAGTATGGAGAATTGATCATTTAACCTGGCGGTGTGGAGCTCATTGTGATTTTTTTGAAAACTGTTTCATCTGAGTAGTGTTGACAAAAACTTGGTTGAAGTAGGTTTAAGAGAGAATTGGAGGAGTGTATTCATAGTTAAATATCATCCCCTTAAACTCCTACTACCCTCTCCCAGTTTTCATACCATAGACCTCAAGGAAGGAAGTCATGCTCACCCAGATCTTTTGAGTATCTTCAAATGTTATTTTATGATAAATGACAAAAAAGCATAACTATATAGGACAAGTAATAATCCTGTCCTCCAGAATATCAATCTGGTTTTGGACGTGAGGTTATGTCAAGACATATAGAGTGAAAGCCTTAGGGGAACTTCATAAGGCATGTATTTTTTCTATTCTAGCAACATGATGTGGTGTCCTTCTAGGCATTTGTTTCACACTGTGGAATTTGATTGTATTTTGGCTTATAGAAAATATGTGGTGTGTGTGTGTGTGTGTATATGTGGTTTAATCATCACCAACAGTATCACTAGATACAGAAATCGTGACTTTACATATGAATCTAACCAGCATCAATTCTTATATTGCACCACCATCAAGGTACGTAGCCTGGGAAATTTTTTTCTGCCAGTCCAGTTTTCTCACATTGAAAATGAGTGGATAGTATTAAAATGATTGGTGAGAAATGTTACAGCTCCAGTTTTCTCTTATAAGCTATTGGAGGAGAAAAGTATGTGTGTGTGTAATGTAGTTAAAAATAATGAAGACAAGAGTGTTGCTGAGAGGAATAGGTAAAAGAGGAAAGAGAGGAAATCACAAGTAAAGAAAAACACTGGGAACAGAAGTAAAATAGATGGAAACACATTTAAAGTACCCATCTAGGCTTTCCTGGTGAGACAGATGGTAAAGAATCTGCCTGTAATGCAGGAGACCCAGGTTTGATCCCTGGGTCGGAATGTTCCCCTGGAGAAGGAAAAGGAAACCCACTCTAGCATTCTTGCCTTGCCAAGAACACAGGAGCCTGGTCAGCTACAGTCCATGGGATTGCAAAGACTTGGACACAACTAAGCAACTAACACCTGAATTTTATTCGAGTACAGAACAGTTAGAAAACAGTGAAATGAATAGAGGAAAAGTTGAAGAAGAAGAACAGAAAAGTCATCAGGGAGAGGTAAACTGTAACATCAGAAGCTGAGAGAAAGGAAAAGTGAAAGTATGAAGTCGCTCACTCATGTCCAGCTCTTTACAACCTGTGGACTGTAGCCCACCAAGTTCCCCTGTCCATGGAGTTCTCCAGGCAAGAATATTGGAGTGGGTAGCCATTTCCTTCTCCAGGGCATCTTCCCAACCCAGGGACTAAACCCAGGTCTCCTACATTGCAGAGAGATTCTTTACCGTCTGAGCCATCAGAGAAGCCCAGATATATATAAATTGAGTGGAAGGGAAGAAAATCACAAATACCTTAACAGTTTGAAAAGCCTATCTTTGAAATTGATGAAGCTGATACATAATTTTCTTCTCCTTTCAGAGCTATTTTTAACTACTTTTTCCCCCTTATCGCAAAGAAAACGAAACAATTTTTTCTCAAATTATCCTTATATGTATATATTATCTTTTATACTTTATTTTTTATTATATTTATTTTTAATTGATTGATGATTGTGTTATAATATTGGTTTGCTTTCTGTCATATATGAACATGAATTAGCCATAGGTGTGCATAACCATTTGTGAGAACATTGACTTGATCCATTACCTCCTTCCATCACCATGGACTGAGAATAAGATTTCCCTTCTTTGCGCGTGAGGGGTGGGAGTGGGAGGAGGGGTTATCCCAGGAGCCCACAAACTCACCTGTGGTCTGTGAAGAACTGTACCTACAGTAGTTAAAAATGTCATTAGTTTGAGTTAAGTGTTAATAATAAGACAGAAGCCCTTGAAACTATTAAAGGCAGAACTATGAAAGCAAATCTGTAGTAAGAATTCAAAGGGCCATTAACTTAGCCATAAGGATGGCTGGAAGAAAAATCATTTAAAGAAATTAGAAGATTGAAGGGGCTTCTTTCATGTTCTTTAACAAAAGCTAGATGTTTGATAATCTCTTCTTTCTTGGATAAGAGGAGGGCAGAGATCCTTTTTTTTTTCCCATCCAGTTCAGCATGTTCTTGTTGCTAGGTATGTGCTATTATGTTAAGTAAGATTTTAAGGTTAAAATTACCTCCTTCCAAATTTAAGCAGAGACTTTTTTCTTCTCTTAATCAATTGTAAAAGAGGACTTTTCACGCTTGTCACTTGACTTAGAAAATTGCTTCCCTAACCTCTTAACACCCTGTGCCTTTTAAAATTGCTAAAATTACCTTTTTATTTTTTTTCTTAAAATCCACATTTTAGACAGAAATACCAGTTTGTCTTTTGGATTCGAGGAGCTTTTGGCATGAGACAACATTTTGAAGTTTTTAATTAGCATAAATTCAACACACTTCAGCTGAATACAGGCCAGAAATCCTAATAAGTGCTAGGGATAAGAGATAAGATGCCACCCCCATAGTAAAAGTACCCCTGGTATATTTGGGAAAGCAGAATTAAAAAAAAAAAAATCAGAATAATCTTGCAGAGAGACTGAGCAATCCTGAAGTAAGTGAGCTTAGTTCCCTGCCGAGAAATTGAACCTGGGTAGCCTGAATGACGGCGAAGGCAATGGCACCCCACTCCAGTACTCTTGCCTGGAAAATCCCATGGATGGAGGAGCCTGGTAGGCTACAGCCCATGGGGTCGCTAAGAGTCGGACACGACTGAGCGACTTCACTTTCACTTTTCCCTTTCATGCACTGGAGAAGGAAATGGCAACCCACTCCAGTTATTCTTGCCTGGAGAATCCCAGGGACGGCGGAGCCTGGTGGGCTGCCTTCTATGGGGTCGCACAGAGTCGGACACGACTGAAGCGACTTAGCAGCAGCAGCAGCAGCAGCCTGAATGAAAACCAGAAATTCTAACCACTAATCTAGGGTCTGGAGGCTAGAAGCAGAGTGGCCTTGGCTCTTGCTTCCTTTGAAAGCAAGAATGTTTCGAGGGAGAAAAAAACAAGCAAACGAACAAAAACAGGTACACAGTTTATTATTAGAGACAGACAACACAAGTCAGGGAGCACGCAGAGAAACAGTTTTAAGATCGAAACAAGGCAGAAATACAGGCCCAGAGAGAAAGGGTGTGAACATCCTCTAATGAGGAGCAAAGTAAACAGGCGGAGAAATCACTTCACAGGGCAGTTCTTGCAGGTCTTTGTTTGCTGCCGCTGCTGCTGCTAAATCGCTTCAGTCGTGTCCGACTCTGTGCGACCCCACAGACGGCAGCCCAATAGGCTCCATCGTCCCTGGGATTCTCCAGGCAAGAACACAGGAGTGGGTTGCCATTTCCTTCTCCAGTGCATGAAAGTGAAAAGTGAAAGTGAAGTCGCTCAGTCGTGTTTGACTCTTCGCGATCCCATGGACTGCAGCCCACCAGGCTCCTCCGTCCATGGAGTTTTCCAGGCAAGAGTATTGGAGTGGGTGCCATTGCCTTCTCCTGTCTTTGTTTACTTTTAGCCAATTATCTTGTTTCTTTTCCCACATCCAACCTGTGCTAGGATCCTTCTTCATTTTCAAGTGTATCTTTTCACCAAGATGGATTCCAGTGCCGGGGACTATGGGGGGCTTGACATCACCTATTATGGAGCGTTGCCTCCCCCTTCTTGACCCCCAAGGAGGCTTCCTGCACATGTGTCATCAGGAAAGTTTTTCTTCACCTCTCAAGGGGTCATCCTGTCTCTTTACTTCAGCAGAGCTCAGCTCTTGCCACTAGCTTTGTCCTTGGAGTGTCTTGGGAAAACAAAGCTTCAGTTTTACTACACTTGACAAACACCAGCTGTCCAGCCCAGGGGCCCATCCATCTCCTACCTCAATAATGTCAGAGGATGAATTGTGATAATAGGGGTTTCCGTGAACACTAACAGTTAGAGGGCATTATCTGACAAAAATAGGTGACACACGAATTAATCCTTAAAGGACTAATAGTAGTTGACCTAGTAAAGAAGCTGTTGAGCTGTTGCATTTAGCGAGAGCAGAATTTGCAATTTACAAAGGTCTCAAAGCAGCAAATGGCATGTCAACATATTAGAAAGAGCTGGAGGTTGTGAAGGAGTTTGAGTGAGTGGTGGAGAAACTGGCAGGAACTGACTCATAAACAGCTCTGAACGTGCTCTCCTGGTAGCACAGGGACCGACCTGAGCCTTCAGAATTTTGGTTCTAGGACTTGATATCAAGGTAGAGCTGAGACTAGTCTTTCCTTTGATTTCTAATGGATACCAGAATGTATCCTAAGATAAACAGGATGCCTATGGTGGAGCAATAGGCTCCAAGAGTAACTTGCTACTTGGAAGTATCTAGGTCCAGCCTTTCTGAAACTGCTAGTAAATTCTACACAAAAGTCAATAAGCTCCCTTAACTTATCACAGCTAAAGATAAGTTAAAGTGACCAAGTTGACCTATAATAAACATTCTTGTGTTCTCACTGTTCTCTAGGTGCATTTCCTATAAAAACTAATTTATCTTTTTATCCTGCTGGCTTATTTTCTTAACTTTTTTATTGAAGTATAATTTGCATAGATGAAAATATGTAGATCTTAAATGCACCACTCAATGATTTTACACACACAGCTACATGTGTGTGAATATATGTGAGTGTGTATGTGTATATATATATATACATATGCACATACACATATGAAGGTAACCACCACATAAAACAAAAAAAAATATTTGTTGCACAAGATAAATCCTCTTGGTTCCATTTCCTATGACTAATAGATTAACTTTGTCTTCTCTTTCACTTAATGTAAATAGAATTATTTATCTTGAAAAGTGAAAGAAAGTGAAAGTCGCTCAGTTGTGTCTGACTCTTTGCAACCCCATGGACTATACAGTCCATGAAATTCTCCAGGCCAGAATACTGGAGAATTCCAGTACACTGAAGCCGTTCCCTTCTCCAAGGAATCTTCCCAACCCAGGGATCAAACCCAGGTCTCCCACTTTGCAGGCAGATTCCTTAGCAGCTGAGTCCCCAGGGAAGCTGTATTTATCGTACAGAAGGTCAAGTTTGCCTAATTTTGAACTTCACCAAATCACACATATTCAAATGGAATCAGACTTTGTATGTGTGTTTTGTGTACATGTGTGAGTTCCTTCACTCAGTATAATGCTTTAGAAATGCATCTTTACTATCGGATATAATAGTAGCTTCTTCTTTTCATTGCTGTGGAATATTCTGGTATACAAATATACCACAAAGTGTTTATGCCTTGATACATCATAAACATTTGTCTGATGGTGCTGTGCCAGTGTCATTCCTGATATTTCCTATTTCAAGCTGAAAGACTGTATTAAGAAACAAATATCCCTGTTTTATTAATTTCAAAGAACATGTCTTACTGGGTAAATCCATATTCTTGCACATTTTTCAGCTAAGATTCCATTTTAACAAAGTATCCTACTGCTTTTTTCCATCATCTTATGTCTCACTGTCACTGAGCCCCCTTGATGAGCTTTTGATGCAGTCATAAAAAAAGCTTCAAAGAAAAGCAATTCAGATGGATGGAAAAGCATGGGGAAGTCAGAGAATGCAGAGAGAGGTAGCTATATAATGCAAGCTGTAGTAGAAAAAGATTATTTATGATCCAAGCCTGAGTTGTCTCACAAGTATTATGGAGTTCATAAGTTTCTGATATTAATGATAAAATTAACAGGTTTTAAGTTCAGATGAATTTCTGTTTGAAGTTATACGTATAAACTCACTTGCCTCATGACTTGTGTATATAAATAGCAATGTACATTAAGTAGAGCATTCAATTATTTGATGAATATAGAAACTAACTTCTGATAAGTACTTAAGGTGGAATAATTTCCTTCTTAGAAAAAAAAAGATTTTGTTTTCTACTTGTGATCCCTCTGTTATATATTATTTTCTGTCTCTACACAACAAATCACAGTAGAACAATTTTTTTCTTTTCCCATTTTAGTACATAGTTTAACACTCTCCAATTTTTGGCAGTTGTTTTTGTTAAATCAAATACCAGTTTGCCCAAAGTCAATTACTCTGACACTGACATTTGGAGCACTAATTTATTCTAACCTCAGGTAATTTGCTTTTTAGGAATAAATTGAGCATTAAAAATTTTGTCTGATGTTTCTAGAAAGATTTTATAAAATCTCTTATATATATCTCTTATATATATATATATATATATAATCTCATATATATATATATAATCTCATATATATATAATCTCTTATATATATATAATCTCTTATATATATATAATCTCATATATATATGTAATCTCTTATATATATATATAATCTCTTATATATATAATCTCTTATATATATATAATCTCTTATATATATATGTAATCTCTTATATATATATAATCTCTTATATATATATAATCTCTTATATATATATGTAATCTCTTATATATATATGTAATCTCTTATATATATATAATCTCTTATATATATATATGCCAACTGAAACACAACATGGTGATACTTTTCTAACACTTTTGAGGATCATAGATTTGCAAAACGCGTCTTGAATTCATTGTGTTTAACTATAATATCACTCATGAAGATGCTAGTGACGTATGTTATGGTTAGGTTATATCTGGCCTCGTTATGTCAATGTGAATGTGAACTTAATGTTTGATTCCAAGAAAAACTCAAGAATGTTACAATCATAGTCAATAGTGAAACAGAAACCAGATTCCCTTGAAATTAGCTCTGAAAGTAATAACAAGACTGTAAAAAGTTTGATTTTTTTTCCTCGGTAGATAGGGCTTTAAGATAATGATATGGAGCTATTTATCGTGATGATGATGATAACAGGAATGGCATTAGTAG
Source organism: Giraffa tippelskirchi (assembly GCF_054371585.1). NCBI lineage: Eukaryota > Metazoa > Chordata > Mammalia > Artiodactyla > Giraffidae > Giraffa > Giraffa tippelskirchi. Next base: position 18,341,324 of record NC_137283.1, on the reverse strand, counting down.
TACACCTGTTAAACCCTTGTAATATGCCAGGTGCTATGAAATACAATCTTGAAAGTATGAACTGCTTTTTTCTGCGTCTTATAGATCAAGACAATAGATGTGTGGATTACATAACTTGCTCAAAGCTAAACAAGACAATGTCTGCATTTCTGTAAGAATCACTACATATTGAGTCATTTAAGTACTTCTGGCATAAAAAATTAATATGGATACTCTTATCCTTCCAAGTGATGTAGCAATGGAAGCTTTGGTGTTTCTGGGCTTTCTTTTCACTTCGTTTACACACACACACACACACACACACACACACACACACACACACACACACACACACACCTCTTTTGGCCATGAAGAAATATTTCCCTCAACCAATTCATGGGTGAGAAACCACACAGAATCCAGACTGGAGCATGTGTCACATCCTAATGCATCATTGCTTAAGGGAATACAGTTAATCCTTCATATACAAAACCATGTTGAATCTGCAGATGCAGAGCTCATGGGTACAGACAGCTCACTGTATCTTTTGTTAAATGAAATCAACGTTGTCTAAGGAAAACAAGCTACCCCTTCTATTCTCCCTAGACCACAAGTGTACTTGATTCTTAGCAGAGTGAAGAGTTTTGAAATTAGATTTCAGTGACAACCACAGTCATTAAGGGTTCCAACATCTGTTGAACAACGCTGTGTGCATGCTCAGTCACTTCAGTCATGTCCGACTCTTTGCGGTCCCATGGATTGTAGCCCACCAGGCTCCTCTGTCCATGGGATTTCCCAGCAAGAATACTGGAGTGGGTTGCCATGCCCTCCTCCAGGGGATCTTTCCAGTCTGCAGATCGAGTCTGCATCATCTGAATTTCCTGCATTGGCAGATGGGTTCTTTACCACTGAGCCACAGGGAAGGCTGTTGAATAAGACCCTCCAGTCTTTTTTCACTGTTTTTGAAAGGAAAATAAGAGCTTAATCATGCAGTTTTATACTAGAAGGTCTACTTAAAATTTAAAATGATAGTTATTGGATAAGAGTCTCCTTTCTTTCAATGTTGGGCTAATTTTGTTTTGAATACTTATTCAGTGTAACTGCAGGTGAATTGCTGTTATATTCTATTTACCTGGGAATGGTGGTATGTCACACTGACTCTAGCCTTATTTTCTTTGAAGGGCTCAACAGTAAAGGTGTTTCCAGAGGATGTTTTTGTTAGTTATTGGCTGTATTGTTAATGCGGTTTAATTAAGTGTTCTGTGCATCAAGGGAGGAAGGGAGAGACATTGAAGAGAAGTAAAGGACATTTAGAAAGAGGAGTTGGGGCTGAGGTCTGGGTGACAGGGTAACTGAGAGGGGTTGAGAAAACAAGAGGTTGGATGGTGATCAAGGGGAGATGGAGACAAATAGAGAGAGAGAGGAAATGGAGAGACACATGTAGAGAAAGAAACAGGCAGACAGACCTTTGGAAAAGACAAAGAGAAAAAGTAAAGACAAGCTCCAGATTCACAACCTTGTGCTCAAGATTACATGGGGTGGGCAGTGGGGATGGAGGGAAGAGTTCAGTTCAGTTCAGTCGCTCAGTCGTGTCCGACTCTTTGCGACCCCATGAACTGCAGCACGCCAGGCCTCTCTGTCCATCACCAACTCCCGGATTCTACCCAAACCCATGTCCATCGAGTCGGTGATGCCATCCAACCATCTCATCCTCTGTCGTCCCCTTCTCCTTCCGCCCCCAATCCTACCCAGCATTAGGGTCTTTTCCAATGAGTCAACCCTTCGCATGAGGTGGCCAAAGTATTGGAGTTTCAGCTTCAACATCAGACCTTCCAATGAACACCCAGGATTGATCTCTTTTAGGATGGATTGATTGGAGAGTTTTGTGTTTAAGTCTGCTTTGAAAGAAGGAGGATCTTTCCAGGTGAATATACATTATACAGCCAGCCACAAAGCAACATTTTCAACAAAGGCAAACCACTGGAGTGGCAAGAGAATGTTTATTTTTATCTTTTCATGTCAAATCCAGTCCTTCTGGTTACTGTGAAACTTGCTTGGGGAGGCTGAGATCATGTGACTCTCCTTCTCAGGTCCTTGCCTTATCGTAAGGGACCCTCATTTGACTGGGTCCTGTGCTTCATGATGGTCTTCAATGAGAGCAGTACTACTGTGCACCAGCTGAGAAGAGGCTTAGTCCCTAATTATGCAGAGAGAGGGGCTCCTCCGGGCAGCTATGCACAAACAATACTGTGACCAAGTCTACTTGGGGGACGGAAGTGACTTCGGAAATAGTAGTTTCTCTTACCTGCCTACAGTGACAGCCTGTTTATTGTAGCTTTTTAATCTAAAATGCTTATAGTTCATACATGTAAATTGCTTGAGAAGGTGCCTTGTTGTTGTTCAGTTGCTCAGTCACGTCTGACTGTTTGCAACCCCATGGACTGCAGCTCTCCAGGCTTCCCTGTACTTCATTATCTCCCAGAGTTTGCTCGAACTCATGTCCACTGAGTCAGTGATGCCACCTGACCATTCATCTCATCCTCTGTCACCCTCTTCTCCTTTTGCCTTCAGTCTTTTCCAGCATCAATCAGAGTCTTTTCCAATGAGTCAGCTCTTCACATCAGGTGGCCAAAATATTGGAGCTTCAGGATCAGTCCTTCCGATGAATATTCAGGGTTGATTTCCTTTAGGATTGACTGTTTTGATCTCCTTGCTGTCCAAGGGACTCTCAAGAGTCTTCTCCAGCACCACAGTTCAAAAGCATCAATCCTTTGGTGCTCAGCCTTTTTTATGGTCCAACTCTCACATCCTTAGATGACTACTAGATAAACCATAGCTTTGACTATACGAACCTTTGTCAGCAAAGTGATGTCTCTGCTTTTTAATACACTAACTTTGCCATAGTGCCTAGCACATGTTAAATATTCAAATGTAATTTTTTATTGTTGAAGTTACCAGGACAATCTAAGTTGTTACTACACCGTTTTATCTCTACAGCCACTTATCTACACACCAAGCATGCACCCATCATTGCTCAGCCTTCATCTCTCTGCATGTCTTCATATCTGTCTGAAGAGCTTTCATTTGTCTCTTCTCTGTCTTTCTAGCTGACCTTCTAGCATGTATCCATCTACGCACACATAATAAATAGTATTTAAAATGTACTTTGCACTTTCAGTGATGTGAAGTCTTTGCCATTTCTTTTGCTTTCTGCAGAAGCAAAATATTTTTTTTTATTCATTTCCATAATTTGTATGAAATTTGATTGGTTCATGAAAGTCACTGAGGAGAGAGGTGTCAGATTTTGGCTCCTTCTCACCTGAGGCCAAAAGAGCCCTGGATGACTTGAACTGCCCATTCTGGGCCGCATCCGGCCGCATCCCTTGGGATTACTGAGCTCCAGGCATGCTGACCGTCCCTCCAGGTGGCAAGTGTTTCCTGGTTCCAGGACAGCTCCTCGTTAACATTTACACAGTTACAATTTAGCCTTGGTCAATGTGTTTAGCATTGGTCGATGTGTTCCCTGTGCCTTCAGTGTTTCTAAGAGCTAATTTGTCCACCCCTCTTTGATGTATCTCTAAGGAACCTGTACTTTTCTTCACCACAGTGGTTTCCATTATGTTTAAGGACCTGTCTGTGTAAACATTTGTTGACTGTCTCCCTGTGCTCTGTGCTAGAGTTGAAGCTTCAGGAGAGTACATGTTGGTCTTTCTTGTTCACTCCCAATGTGGTGCCTGGGACATAATAAGTGCTTAAGAAGCTGTTAAATTAATTAATTAAAGTGCTTTTCTGCTACCTCTTGGCCAAAAAATAATAATCCTGAACATGCTTGTGAATTCATTGTTAATTGCTTAAATGGCATTTTATCAAAAAGGAAAAAAAATCATTGAGGGAAACAATTATTGCATTGAGTATCTCATTGCCAGACCTTGAGTGTCCGTGCCTGCCTGCTAAGTCTCTTCAGTTGTGTCCAGCTCTTTGCGACCCCATGGACTGTAGTCCACTAGGCTCCTCTCTCCATGGGGATTCTCCAGGCAAAAATACCTGAGTAGGTTGCCATGCCCTCCTCCAGGGGGTCTTCCTGACCCAGGGATCAAACCCGCATCTGTATGTCTCCTGCAGTGGCAGGTAGATTCTTTACCAATGCACCACTTGGGAAGCCCCTGGGTATGCATTTCCCCCTTACTATTTTACCAATCAAAGATACTGGTAACTCCCCTCCACCTCCAGAAAAGGATACAGAGAGAAAAAATAAGAAATAAGGGAAGAAAGAAAAAAAAAAGAGTAAAGAAGAAGGGAAAGGAGGGATAGAGGGAGAGAGAAAGGGAAAAAGAAAGAAATAAGGAAGGAAGGACGAAACGAAGGAAGAAAACTTTATTATGAACCTTTTCCCTCAGATTGAATATAATTCAATGATGCAAAATTCACTTGAGGTCTACATGATAAATATTGTAACTTCAGGATAACGTTCATATTTTTGTTTCTTTATTTATTGAAACTTTGACCTTAATGTCATCTAAGTGCAGAATTCTCTTTCTACATTTAACCCCAAAGCTCACCTGCTATTCCCTCATTGAAAATACTCTTACAATGAAAAGAGAGTTGGACCTCTATGATTTTTCACATCAAACTTTGTGCTTTAATCTCCATTGTAGCTTATTATAAAATAAAGATGCCTGATCCCTATCTGATTGACTAGATAAAGAGGTCTCATAATAATTGATTCTTTCTTTTTATTGAAACATAGTTGATTTACAATATTACGTTGGTTTCTGATGTATAGCAAAGTAATTCAAAGTATATTGTACATACATATATATAATAATCTTTTTCAGATTATTTTCCACCATACGTTGTTACAAAATGTTGAATATAGTTCCCTGTGCTATACAGTAGGATCTTGTTATTTACCTATTTTATATTTTGTAATTTGTGTCTGCTAATAGCAAACTCCTAATCTATTCCTCCCTCACCCTTTCCCTTTGCTAATTATGTTTGTTTTCTGTTTCTGTGAGTCTGTTTCTGTTTTGTAAATAAGGTCATTTGTATCATTTAAAAAATTAGATTCCACATTTAAGTGATGCCATATGACACTTGCCTTTGTCTGACTTCCTTCACTTAGTGTGATCGTATCTAGGTCCATCCATGTTGCTGCAGATGGCATTACTTCATTCTTTTTATCTATCTATCTATCTATCTATCTATCTATCTATCTGTGTATCTATCTATCTATCTATATATAATGTGATGAATATTTGCATTAAAACAAAACTACCAGGTGATCCTGATGTGTATTCAAACTGATTTTAAACTCACATCTATTTCCAGAAGCAGTCATTTAATGAACATCTGTTTTGAGCTGGACAGTGTTCTAAATAATGTATAAAAATAGCGTAAGCTACGCTTTCCTACAGGAAAGCTATGAGAGGAAGGTGGTATCTTGCTGCTGCTAAGTTGCTTCAGTCGTGTCCGACTCTGTGTGACCCCATAGACGGCAGCCCACCAGGCTCCTCCATCCCTGGAATTCTCCAGGCAAGAATACTGGAGTGGGTTGCCATTTCCTTCTCCAGTGCAAGAAAGGGAAAAGTGAAAGTAAAGTCACTCAGTCATGTCCGACTGTTAGCGACCCCATGGACTTCAGCCTACCAGGCTCCTCTGTCCATGGGATTTTCCAGGCAAGAGTACTGGAGTGGGGTGCCATTGCCTTCTTCGAGGTAGTATCTTATAGATGCACAAAACAGGACTTTGAGAGCCTGTGATTTTTTGTCAGGGCTATTAGCTGCCAGTGACAGGATTTGAACCTAGGGCTCTGAAATGCTGAAACCCTCAATTTTCTGCCACATGCCAGCATTGCCTCCTAAAATCCAGTCTAAACCACAATCATTGAATTAAACTCTAGGGTTAACAGAAATTTCCCTGTGGAATGACTTGTATCATACATGGTTGACCTACCTAAAGTAACAGATTAGGAAAAATTTACTAACTCCCTTTCATGATTTTGTGTCCTGTGGTTTTTAAACAGGGGCTCTGTATCAATCTAGAGGGGTGGGATGGGGCAGGAGATGGGAGGGAGTTTCAAAAGGGAGGGGATATCTGTATATCCATGGCTGATTCATGTTGAGGTTTGACAGAAAACAACAAAATTCTGTAAAGCAGTTATCCTTCAACAACAACAACAAAAATAAATTAATAAAAATTAAAAAAAAACAGATCAAGTTTAAAAAAAAAGAAAAATACTGTTGACACTGTGCATACCCTAATCATTTGGCCTAGTTGAGAAATCTCTGAAGAAGGATTTACTTTTACAGAAACTATTTACTTGTGTGCCCCAAATCACTGCCAGTGTCTCCCAGCTAGGCCACCTCTAACTATTTTAGCTTCCATGCTGCATAGAGGTACCAGGTTACTGGGTTTCTCCAGGAGATGTGAGCAGCATAGCCTTTTGTACCTTGAGCTGCCTCCGTGCCTTACAGATGGACATGATGCCTAGTGCTGCCATCTTTCTTCTGTGAGTCCTTAAGCCAACGTGGTAAAGACAGCAGAGTAGGAATTTAAATAAATCTTGATCTCTGATGACATCATTGATCCTTAACACAGGCCTAAGACTTAAGTTTTCAGAATATTTGTTAGGAAAAGAAAAAAATATCCATCTTTTTATGGCTCTCTTGGCCATTTATTCCATGACTTTTAGCTAAATGCATTTCTCTCTGATGTGAATTTTATTAGATATAGAAAGCCACATGGTAAACCCCTTATAGGGCAGGTTTCTGATTTATTTCTACAATGTCTCAGATTGAGGTTTCCACATGGTAGGAACACTGCAAATTTTTTTTGTGGGAATGGGTATGTATCATGTCTGTTTGATGTTTCAATGTGTCTACCTTGTATTGCACTGGGCCTGCTAGTCTCTCTGTAGATTCTCTTCCTTCTCAACATAAATTAAAGCTTACTGGGAGTTAGCATCGATAAAGAACTTAAAATAAAACCAGATCCCAGGCCCCCTTATATTTATAACCTGTCCTGTGTTAAGGATGCTAGCTGCATGACATTACTATTAATCATATCCTGCCTTCTGCCACCAAAGACATCATCAAAATATCCGAACCAAAGCCACAAGTCACAAGAGGAGTATTCTGATGGCAAATTCTCCCTTGGACTTGGTTACTTTTCTACTGCTTCTGCAAGGAGAGGAACAGGTTCCCCAGATGCTCATTGCAAGTAGGGCTGTAAGACAGAAAGCTGCTCCATCCATCATTCAGCACGTGGGTCCCTTCAGCCATGTTTCCCCATAAGGTGCTTTAAACTGCCACCCACTATCATTGGACCTTGCAGAGGCTGCTTGACCCAGGATGCATGGAACTGTACTGCCAGTAATTGAGGAGTTGCAGTCTGATTTATTCTAAGTATGTACAGCCCCCTATAAGTCAGCTACTCTTTTCTTTGTCCTGCTTTGAGGAATTGAGACAGGTTTTCAGAATAAAGCTAGGTGAATCAATTCAGACCATAGCTTCTGAAAGATTTTAGGTGTACATAAATGAAGGTTTAAAAAGTTTTAAACACATGCATTTTATGTGGTTTAAGATATATCTAGCATATCACCTAGACAGCATATTAAAAAGCAGAGACACTACTTTGCCAACAAAGTTCCATCTAGTCAAAGCTATGGTTTTTCCAGTAGTCTTGTATGCATGTGAGAGTTGGACTATAAAGAAAGCTGAGCACTGAAGAACTGTTACTTTTGAACTGCAGCGTTGGAGAAGACTCTTGAGAGTCCCTTGGACAGCAAGAAGATCCAACCAGTCCATCCTAAAGGAAATCAGTCCCGAATATTCATTGGAAGGACTGATGCTGAAGCTGAAACTCCAGTACTTGGCCACCTGATGCAAAGAACTGACTCTTTTGAAAAGACCCTGCTGCTGGGAAAGATTGAAGGCAGGAGGAGAAGGGGATGACAGAGGATGAGATGGTTGGATGGCATCACCAACTCAATGCACATGAGTTTGAGTAAACTCTGGGAGTTGGTGATGGACAGGGAGGCCTGGCGTGCTGCAGTCCATGGGGTCGCAAAGAGTCGGACACAACTGAGCAACTGAACTGAACTGGGCGTATCACATTCCTGATTTCATAGATATTCAGTAGTGTATTTGCATCTATGCATGGTTTGTTTCCCATTAACACACGTTTATACATGTGTGATTATGTGTACAGGTACATATACCTGTGTACATGTATGTATGTATTTCCTTTAAAATGGGCTTATTTGAATAAAAGGTGGTTTGTTTTAGAAAAATATATTAATCAATGGTACAGATAATACATGAATTTAGGTCCCTGAATGATACTGTTTAAGAAACACAGAACAGAACCAATATTAACCCTAATAATACCAGTGGGGAAGAAGAAATGTAATTATGCAACACAGAAGATAGTTTTAACATTACTCAATCACCTAAACTGAGACATGAGATATCCACTTTAGATAGATGGAATCCTTCTTAAATGAACCCCAAAATGTCTCATAAATGTCATGTTATGTTCAGTCACTCAGTCATGTCCAAATCTTTGCAACCCCATGGACTGTAGCCCACCAGGCTCCTCTGTCCATGGGATTTCCCAGGCAAGAATACTGGAATGGGTTGCCATTTCCTCCTCTGGGAAATTTCGTGTTACAGTTTGCCAAATATGTATTGAATTTGTACTATTTTTAAGCCTTGTCTTAGTCCTGTCAGAGGCACAACAAATGTCCAAGATGCACTTGATGTCTCTAATGATTCTGCAATAATACAAGGGAGAGCTTGCATGAAACCTTCCAGGGACTTCTGTTTTACTCAAAAGAAAACCCAAGTTTCTGTGTTGGTCTGTGAGGATTATAAGCTGACCTCCATTCGCATCTCTAGCCTTCTGCAATCTGTCCCTTTATGTCAGTCATATTGACTTAGAACAGAAGGAGATATGTTATAGTCAAAGATAATCCATCTTGAGACAAGCAATAGTCTATCTTCACTATATCAAATAGCCTTTCTAAGTAACATACATACACTTTGAAATTGTGGATTTATGTGTTTTCTATTTCCCCTCGGGGTCATCTGTGAATCTGTAGCTGAATCAATAACAACAAAGTTTTGAAAGATCCTTTCCTTCAAGTAAGGATACATTTCTCCCACATGAATCTTCACATGTGATAAGCAGCAATAGTTGGTACTTAGGAAATCTGAGCAGCATCTTATGACTACCCAGAGAACACTGACCTCTTGAATTTCATTATCATGGATGCCTTATAAAAGCATGAGTATCGCTTGGAGTCACTGTTCCACAGGTGTTAAAATGAACAGACTCTCCATTTGAGAACATAACCATGGGAATAATGATTGTTCATCATCCTTCGAACACAACTATAAAATTGAGTATCAAAACCAGCAAATTGTCTCTGTTTGCTTTCATCAGTGTAGAAATAAAATTTGGCCTAGAAGCTTGACCTTCCACTAGCTGAACACCAATCTTGCTATCATTTCATAGACTCTTCTCCAGGCCAGAAAAGCTCCCCATAATCAGCACCCCATATTATTATCTTTTCAAATCTCTGTCAGTTTAGTTCAGTCACTCAGTTGTGTCCCACTCTTTGTGACCCCATGGACTGCAGCACGCCAGGCTTCCCTGCCCATCACCAACTCCCAGAGCCTACTTAAACTCATGCCCATTGAGTCAGTGATGCCATCCAACCCTCTCATCCTCTGTCATCCCCTTCTCCTCCTGCCTTCAATCTTTCCCAGCATCAGGGTGTTTTCCAGTGAGTTAGTTCTATGCATCAGGTGACCAAATTATTGGAGCAGCATCAGTCTTCCCAATAAATATTCAAGACTCATTTCCTTCAGGATGGACTGGTTTGATCTCCTTGCAGTCCAAGGGACTCTCAAGAGTCTTCTACAAACCAAAGTTCAAAAGCATCAATTCTTCAGTGCTCAGCTTTCCTTATGGTCCAACTCTCACATCCATACATCACGTCTCTATAAGTCAGAAAAAACTTCAGAATTTACAAAATAACATTTTAAAAATAAAAAATCCTCAAGGCAAAGAAAACTGTATTTAAATGATAGTTTGATAATCCACAGTGGATCATAAGAGCTGTATCTCTAGCACGTGCCAGGCAGAGATATAGTTAAATACTTGGAATCTCTAAGAAAAAGCACTGGAAAAATCCATTTCAACTCTTATGAAATTTTAGAGTAATAGTGACTGTTCAGAAGTCACTCGAGTAGCCTCTAGACTTATAACAGATTGGTAACCAATAAAAAGGACAAAGATCAAGACAGTTAGTAGATGCGAACTTATGCTCCATTTCTGACTCGCCACCCTTTCCTTTTACCAAGCAAGCTTGAGACATATGAGGAATGTATCTTTTCAGTAATTATAGTAATTGTCCACAGGGTATAACCTTTCGGTGAAATAGGCATTTCACATAAATATGGTGTCTTAGGCTTACCGGTCTCTGATAGAATCTATAACGTCTGCTGTGGAGTTAGGGTAATGTTAATTTCTGGAGGGCTCTATCAGAATTTTAAGATGGCCTCTCTGAGTTCTATCATCTTAGGCTTTTAGAATCAACTGTAACAATAGTTAATGGCATCTAGAAGATTAGCTTACGTGGTGTACAAGGTCCATGTTTCAGAGGAATTGACTTAAAGGAAAAATGAGCTACCTCATGGAAAGGAACGAGGTCAGTCATATCTCAGTAAGGATGGGAAAGGTTAATTGATGAGATTTGCTGAGAACTTCCAAGGTGTTTGGAAAAATGAGCTATTGGACTGTTTTCCCTAAATAACTAGGGAGTCAAGTTTGTTCAGCTACTTTAAAGCACATGTTCTATCAAGTATACGGCACCTCCAGTGACAGCTCACTGCTTACATCCATTTGGACAGCAAAAGAAGAAAGACATAAGCCAAAAAACAGTACATTTTTGGCTCAAAGATTGTTATCCAAAAGTCTGGATCTTTGTGAAGCTGAGAAGTAACTTTCCTAAATATAATTTTAAATATGCAGGACAAAAGTAATATGATTATATTTCTTCTGATATTCAAACATTCAAGACACAGTCCTTACATGTTGAATAAGCAGTCTCATATTACTGGGATAACTTTTGATCTTCCTTCTGTAAAATAATAAGCTCTTACTTCTGAGAAAGAATGGCATCACGCTCATCTTTTTTGGATGTCTTAACAGCGTCCCAGGAGAAGGCATTGGCGACCCACTCCAGTACTCTTGCCTGGAAAATCCCATAGATGGCGGAGCCTGGTAGGCTGCAGTCCATGGGGTCTCGAAGAGTCGGACATGACTGAGTGACTTCACTTTCACTTTTCACTTTCATGCATTGGAGAAGGAAATGGAAACCCACTCCAGTGTTCTTGTTTGGAGGATCCCAGGGACGGGGGAGCCTGGTGGCCTGCCGTCTATGGGGTCGCACAGAGTCGGACGCGACTGAAGCAACTTAGCGGCAGCAGCAGCAATAACAGTGTCCCAAGTCAGTTCAATCATGAATATTCTACACTTTCCATAAACATCTATTACTGTGAATTCATGTATCCTCACAAGTGAGAGCCCTTGCCTTCAACCATGATATTATGTCAGTTTTAGGTCAACCGTTTACACTGTTTTATCCTGGAGAGGGGAAATGTAAACATCCATGATAAACAACAGATTTAGTAACTGCCAATCTCTGACCTGTTAAGTAAGAACCTAACAACAGGAGAAAGTGAGAAGAGGTGGCAAGAATACACAGAAGAACTGTACAAAAAAGGTCTTAATGACCCAGATAACCCAGATAACTACGATGGTGTGGACATTCACCAACAGCCAGATATCTTGACCCCATGGACTACAGCACACACCCAGCTTCTCTGTCCCTCACTATCTCCCAGTTTGCTCAAACTCGTGTCCATTGTGTCGATGATGTTATCTAATAATTATCTCATCCTCTGCTACCCTCTTCTCCTTTTGCCTTCCCAGCATCAAGTATTTCCCAGCATCAAGATCTTTTCTCAACCGGTTACCCTGTCTCAAGATTACCTGCATGGACTCTGCCTGACTGTATGTCTGGGCTGGGGCCAAAGAATTCCTGATTCCAACAAGTTGCCAGGTTTTGCTGATGTCTCTTGGCCAGATATCACACTGTAAGGACCGTTGCTATTTGATTAGGATTATCAGGGTTGAGAACGTGGGCTCCAGAGCCAGACTGCTTACTTCATTGCCACCCCACCACTAACGAAGTCTGTGGCTTTGGTCGAGCCATCAGGCTTCAGGGAGCCTGAAATCCCTCAGAGGTAAAATGTAGTAATAATGTCCCCCATGGGGTTATTGTAAGAATTAAGTGAGTTCAAATATGTTAAGTGCTTTAAAGAGACTGGGACTTAACAGGTTCATTAAAATATGTCAGCTGGTATTATTTATTCATGGTGGTTCGTGCACTTGGCCTTTACTCAGATGCTCAGTTTATGGGAATTAACATTCCTTCCAAGGAAAATGCATTTGATGTCTGGCTTCTTTCAGCCACAGGGGACACTAAGATTTAAGAGGTTACCATAGTTTACAGCTATTTTAGGAGATTATTTTTACTTGAAATGTTAATTCACAGACTACATTACCCATTGTTTGAGTTTTTTGATTATGAAGTTAATTGACAAAGAGAGGAAGTTATTGATGCTCAGGAAAAAAAGGCAAACACTTGTCGTAAAGAAGAAAAAGTAAACTGCTGAAACTTCTTCCGTGCTGCCCTCTTGTTAAAGGCAGAGCAGGATATTTCTTTTCAGAAATGCTGGGAGAGCTTGAAAATAATTGTGTTGTCACAAAACAAAACAAAACATTGTTTTATGACTGGCATTTCTTGTGATGTTGATTGAAATCTGTCATCTGAAATCCTTTGCTCTTTTCATCATTCCTTACGTGTCCACAGTGATGCAGTGGCCATGATACTCCTTTTAAGCTGCTCAGCTACAAATGGCAAACAGCAGGCAGGGAATGAGAGGCTTGGGGATTTACTGCCCTGATGCAGAGTCTGCAGCTGAAAGGGTGACTGTATGAACCTAAAATCAGAACACGCAAATAAGCAAAAGCTTCTTTTCTCTGACTTCTGAGGTTTTATATGTATACATAAGTTTAGTTGTATGCTTACCAAATTATGTTTACTAAAAAAAAAAAAAAAAAAGAAAATGCATAAAATGGAAAGTGATGAAGAATCTAGAATGTATGATTGTTGTAGAGAGAAATTGATTTGCTATATAGGAAGCAGATGAGGAAGATCCCTTGAAGCAGGAAGTGGCAACCCACCCCAGTATTCTTGCCTGGGAAATCCCAAGGAGACAGGAGCCTGGGAAATCCCAAGGAGACAGGAGCCTGGTGGAGTCACAAAAGGGTCTCACACAACTTGGCGACTAAATAGCAACAAATTCTGATGGGTATGCAGTGGCATCTCCTTGTGGTTTTGATTTGCATTTCCATGAGGAAAAGCAGTGTTGAGCATCTTTTACTGTAACTGTTGAGCATCTGCATTTTTCTCTTTGGAAAAATGTCTATTCATGTCTTCTGCCCATTTTAATTGGGTGGTTTTTTTTGATGTTAAGTTGTATCAGCTGTTCTCATATGTTGAGCATTAATTCCATATCAGTTATACCATTTGTAAATGTTTTCTCCCATTCAGTAGGTTGTCTTTTCATTTTGTTGATGGTTTCCTTTGCTGTGCAAAAGCTTTTGAGTTTAATTAGGTCCCATTTGTTTATTTTTGGTTTTATTTCCTTTACTTTAGGAGACGAAGCCAAGAAATTATTGCTGCAATTTATGTCAAAGAGTGCTGCAAGATGTTTTAAACCTTAAAAATATTGATATATTAATGCAAGGTACAGTTGCTGCTTTTAAGCAGAATATAAACACATTATAATTAGCAATATCAATATAGAGAAGTAATTACAAACTGTAAATCAAGCCATATTCCTCTCCACAAGTAGATTGACCAATTTTGCAAAAGTTACTAATGAACGATTAGCCACTAATCTAGCCATTTATACATATAGCAATATGCAGGAAAGCCCTTCATTATGTTCTGTTTGAATTAAACAACGGCGACCGTATTTGAGGGAGGACCATTCTTATAATGCATTTTCTGGCACTGACGGTTTCAGTGCCTAGATAATCTCAGTACTGTGAAAGCGCGGATTTCAGATGGTAACGGTTTATTTGCCTGCAGCTAGCCTTTACCATATCCACTGTCGGGTGCCACTGCAGCAGCTCTGAGAACCCACCTCAGTTTTCTCAGTGTGGGATCTCATGAATTTCAAGAGTGATCGGATCTTTGGGTTTCAATTTGTGTAGAAAGTAGATGACATGACTCTCATTTTTCGAACTAAGCCAAGAGTTGAAATACTAACAAAAATCCCATGAATCGTCCTAGTATGGCTAGTTTGATTTCTCCAGTGAATCATTTTCTTGTGAGAAAAATCATATTCTGTGGTGATGCGAAAAGAACAATGACTCTCAGGAATGACTGGATACAGCTGCAGTGGTGTGGGAGAGAAAAAAGAAAAAATAAAAGTACTGTGTTTTCATTTTTTCATTTGTTACTCCTCTGGAAATGGGTAATTATAAGATTCATATTTTTCTTCATCTTCCTATTCTTGTTCTGCTATTAAGAGAGCCGTAAAGGCACCCACTGGTAAATGTACTGCCAGTGAGCAAAGGACACAGTATATATCTCCTTTTAAAAAATATCTTTCCCAATTTTTGTAATTTTATCATTTAAGCTGCATCCTTTGTATCTAATATGAGACTTTCTTATAAGATGGGGGATTCTAGTTGTGCTCTGACACCGAGAAAGACTGTCCGTCTTAAAACATGAAATCTTAAACCTGTATGACAGCTCCTAACTCCTACCTTGGGACTTTTGACTTCAGATTTAGTGAGATCCCTTGCGATGCCTATACTCTTTCAGAAAGAAACCAGATGGATAAAATGATCAGGCAGATGGGTTATGGGAGAAAAACACTGCATTGAGAACAAATAGGACATCCACCAGGGAAAAACGCCCTTGAGGAACTTTTAGTGTTTAAAGCTTCTCCAAGTTTTCAATCAATCCGGGTCACTTAGTGAAATCGATAAGATGTCATCACAGTTCCAAAGAAGCCTTCAAGTATGTTTAGAGAGAAGGATGGCTCTGAAATTTAAATGGAGTGTTGTTGCCATAGTGTGATCACCCCACATTTAGAAATATTCCACGGCTGCTGCTTAGAGTAGTTTTGAGTTTATGACAACATGCCTGGACTTTTGTCCCACCTGCCAGTTTCCTGTGTACATGGATATTTGGATCTTACCATATAACACAAAGTAACCTCAAAGTGGATATGCCCACTTTCTGAACCCTTCTTGGGTTACTTGAGAATCTGCTGATGTGCCAAGAAAATATGCTTGGGAATGAGTCATCTTAATGTGGAAAATATTCTCTCCAGTTCCACGAGTGAAATTTGGAGTAAATCTTGTATCATAGGTAAGTAAGTAAGTGTTAGTCGCTCAGTTGTGCCCAACTCTTTGCAACTCCATGGACTGCAGCCCACCAGGCTCCTCTGTCCATGAGATTTTCCAGGCAAGGATACTGGAGTGGGTTGCCATTTCCTTCTCCAGGGAATCTTCCCAACCCAGGGATCGAATCTGGGTCCCCTGTTCTGCAGGCAGATTCTTTACTGACTGAACTACAAGGGAAGCACAAGGTAGGCCTATGATTATCTGTTAATCCAATTACCATGCAGTGAGTTCTTTCAAGTAAGTATGCCAACCATGGCCTATTTTAGCCATGGATGTTTGGAGGTATGTAATATATTTAGTACAAACATCCCAACAGCCCATTTTGTTCAGGGGTGTCTACCAATCTACTTTTGACCAAATGTGAGCAATAGATAAAGGAATAAAAAACAGAAACAAACAAACAGAAATATAATAGGTCATTGTTTTGTATCCTCCTATCTTTGAATCTTCAGCTTTTCTATCATTTATCATATTCTTTGTAGGCATCCTAGGTTAAAATTTTTAATCTGTGTCCCAGTCATCCCTTCTCCAATATGAAGTTGGTTACGGAGTCCTCAAAATGCTGCTTTGATATTGAATTTATTCTTTCCATTTCTTCCATCTGAATTCTGTCCTTATAGCTCATAGTTATTGTGGGTTCACAGCAAAGCATTTGTGCCAAATGTTTTTCATACACACTTGCATTTAATCCTTATAACAGCCCTGAAAGGCCATTTTCTTATTTTACAGAAGAGGAAACTGAGGCTCAAGTGATCTTGTCGCAGTCACCCTGCTAGTAAATCTGAATGGCTCTGAGTCATGGTAATGGGCTTCTACAGGGCCCACTGAGCTCCCCATCCTCAGCCCTTTAATCTAAACTTCAGGACATTATTCTTCTAAGCAGTAACTTTTAACAGCCTGGTTGAACTATTTCCTTATAAATTTCTTTTCATTCCTTCTTTTGAGTTAATTTCCTATCTATGACTTTCTAGGCTACATTACCAAGGACTCTAGTTTATATCTGGAGACTTAGATCCTCATCACTTGTCAATGCAAATTTTTTTCTCCAGCAGAGTTACTCTTTTTGTTGACATGTCCCAACCATTCCAGGACCTCCGTTTCCATTGTCTCCTTTTGAAGTGAAAGTGAAAGGCGCTCAGCCGTGTCCTACTCTTTGCGGCCCCATGGACTATACAGTCCATGGAATTCTCCAGGCCAGAATGCTGGAGCGGGTAGCCTTTCCCTCCTCCAGAGGATCTTCCCAACCCAGGGATCAAACCCAGGTCTCCTGCATTGCGGGCGGATTCTTTAACAGCTGAGCCACTCATTTTTTACCCCCTCATCATTGTTGTTTGCTTATATTTTTTCTTCCACATCCCTGCTGCTGCTGCTGCTAAGTCGCTTCAGTCGTGTCCGACTCTGTGCGACCCCCTAGACGGCAGCCCACCAGGCTCCGCCGTCCCTGGGATTCTCCAGGCAAGAACACTGGAGTGGGTTGCCATTTCCTTCTCCACATCCCTAGAAATATCTTCTCTTGCTTATTTACCTCAAGTCCCAGTTAAATATGAACACTGTGCTTGAACATTCCTTATTCACTTGCTATATTATTTAGAGTGGCAGTGACTGCTTTATCAGTCTATAAAGTTGGAAGTATAATAGAAACATACATCCATGATCAGCAGGTGGTTTTGTTGATACAGTTACTCAAGGACCAAGACTCCTCTTACCATCACATGGCTCCTCCAGCCCTCAGAGTGGTCCTCATGCCAGCAACATCCACATCACCTGGAAACTTATAGAGATGCACATTATAACACTGCATCTTAGATATACTGCATCAGAAGCTATGGAGAACAGGCCCAGAGTTTTGTGTTTGCACAACCCTCTAGGTGATTCTAATGCACAGTCCAGTCTGAGAATCATTACTGTTGAGCCTCATAGCCATCTGTATCCAGCCTGTGGAAATTCAGAAAATGGGGACAAGATGCACATGCTTCTTTAAAGTGTTGTCCCAGGAGCAATACACATCACTTCCATTGATGTCTTACTGGGGAGTGCCAGTTAAATGGCCCTCATAACACTAGTGAGATGGGAAATGCGGTCCCTGCAGTTGTCATCTCAGTCATATACAGGTGGACAAATGTGAGTGTGGTCCTTTAAAAAAACTGTCTTCTACCCCTTGATTTTCATACAGCACCCCCTCCGAAAGCCTGCTGACAGGCTCCTAAAGTCTTTCTTCAGCTTCCTCACAATGAACATTTTTATTTCTTTTTGCTGTAGCTTGATTTGCTTAATCATTTTCCTTGGTGGAAGCTTGACATAAATTTCTTCCTCTATTCATCAACAGGCCAGCCACTGCAAACTTTCCCATTTCAGGTTGTGGGAACACGTCAGCTTATTTCCTGTCAGTGTAAAGTGGTCCAGCTGGTGAGGCTGTCTTGCAGAACTCAGGGACAAGGTGATAAGCTGTTCCTCAAGCACAGGGGAGCAGTTCTCATTTTGAATTTGCCTTTTCCACACATATTCTACATGGAGGCTCACTGCCATTCAGGTCCTGAAGGTATTCATGGACAACGGGGTATTTTTTAACTCACAATATCAAAGTAGAGGAAGCACAATATTTTTGTGTGTTCTGGCTCTGTGCAACAAGTCTAGTTCATTACTGTGACTAGGTATGACCTGCAAGAAGCATTTAATGGTTTAGGGGATGACCCAATCAAAAAATCAGATATATAATTAACCTCCTAATAAGACATAACCTTCCGTGTTCTCTAGAACACAATTCAAAAAATTATTTTTTTTGCTAATTATATATGTAAATGTCAAGAATGTAGATGGAATTAATCAAATATCTATTTATACACTGTAATCTACTGACTTTGCTCTCTTTATGTATTTAATCTACATATAATATATTAGTTCAGATGTACTCTTCTTGTTCTTTTCATAATTATGTTCAACTTCCTTGTCCTCTCTAGAGCGGCTTTTTAAACATCTTACAGTTTTCCAGAGCATGCTATCTTTACTTCCACCTGTGTTGTCAAAAATACCACCCTAAATCAATCAGCGTATGAATCTGTTGCTGGGCCATTGATCACGGTACAAGTAGTCAATCATAAAACATAAGGACTCTGTGGCTTTGTGTTGTTCATAGTTTCCTCCAAGTGTTTTTGATGTTCCTTTGCAATATGCTGCTGCTAAGTCACTTCAGTCGTGTCCGACTCTGTGCGACCCCACAGACGGCAGCCCACCAGGCTCCACCATCCCTGGGATTCTCCAGGCAAGAATACTGGAGTGGGTTGCCATTTCCTTCTCCAGTGCATGAAAGGGAAAAGTGAAAGTGAAGTCGCTCAGTCGTGTCCGACTCTTAGCGACCCCATGGACTGTAGCCTACCAGGCTCCTCCGTCCATGGGATTTTCCAGGCAAGAGTACTGGAGTGGGGTGCCATTGCCTTCTCCCCTTTGCAATATAACCATGTGCTATTGTGTTCTATTGGAGAAGGCAATGGCAACCCACTCCAGTGTTCTTGCCTGGAGAATCCCAGGGACAGGGTAGCCTGGTGGGCTGCCGTCTATGGGGTCGCACAGAGTCGGACATGACTGCCGCGACTTAGCAGCAGCAGCATTGCGTTCTATAATGACTTTGAAAAGGTTCTTTTTAAGATTGCTAATATGTATCATTTTATAGTTCATCCCACCAAGAGTAATCCATAATTGTCTACTACATTTCTTTGTCTCTTCTTTAAAAAAAAAAAAAATTGTATATATTGTTTTTATTTTTGACTGTTCTGGGTCTTTGTTGCTGTGCGGGTTCTGCTGTAGTTGCAGAGAGAGGAGACTACTCTCTATTTAGGTGCACGGGCTTCTCATTGCAGGGGCTTCTCTTGTTATGGAGCACAGGTCCTCGGTTGTGAGGGCTTCAGTAGTTGTGGCACATGGGCTCAGTAGTTAAGGCTTCCAGGCTCTCGAGCACAGGGTCTGTAGTTCTGGTGCGTGGGCTTAGTTGCTCTGCAACAGATGGGATCTTCCTGGACCAAGGGTCAAACCTATGTGTCCTGCATTGGCAGGTGGATTCTTTACCACTGAGCCACCAGGGAAGCCTTCTTCTTTGTTTTACATGCAGCTTGATAATACGCTAAACTATCGTTAATATTATTGCATGTTAGACTTTTCCCTGATGGTGTTCTGATATTCCAAAATAGACCAGAGAATGCACAATTATATGACTGATTTATACGGATTCAATTATAAGCAATTTCTATCTAGTTTAAAGCATAAAAGTAAATACATACATATATATATATGTATATATCTATATGTTTATGATCAAATGATTAAGGGGTAATCTCTGAGATCTGTAGGATATCACACTAAATCCTCATCATTGAAGATACATCACCCCATTTATTCTTATCGGCCATATGAGATGGACATTTATCTTCCTGTCTGTTAGGAGGATGCTGAAACTTAAGTGATTTTCACAGTTCCCAGTCAGTAAATAATGAAGCCAGGAGTCAAACTCTGGTTGGTCTCACTCTAAAGAGCATATTTATCTCTTCTCAGAGAAAGGAGGTTTTAATGGGAACAGACTTCTTGCTTATATCAGAGGGTAGTGACGTTCCCTCTGGTTGTCTTTGGATATCAGGGCTTATAGAAGACATTGATCTTGTATCCCAGGAAGCTCAAACCATCCCATGGACTACATGTGGTTTTCATGACATGTTCAGGATTCTTTCCCCAACTTTCCCTCAGCTCCTTTATAAACTGAACCAGGTCCTCTCCATCATCATAAAAATAACATGTATGCATTTTTGGAACCCCCACTGAAGCTGTGACTCACACGGTCCAAACAGGCAAACATAAACAACAAGGAATTTTATGCTTTTTACCGAGTCTTTGGAGAATATAAAAGGGGAGGCAATTCGCGAAGCTCAGTGACACCACTTGGCTTCCATTCTGGCAGTTTTCTTTCACCCCGAAACACTTCAGAACTTCTTAATTACAAAGACTTTTCCAAAACTGCCCTTCCTCTCCATCTCCGTAAGACTTTATTTCTCCTCTCACCTTTTACTTACCCTGAAATCTCAGTCTTAGAGAAGACATGTGTTCTTTCCCAGGGTGCTGCAAAAATATTGAGGCAATATTTAAAAGCCAGAGATTTCTCGTAGCATCTGAATGCCTGGCATCTCTGAGAATCAAATCAAAATGGCTCGCTGCACTGCCTGTTTTCCTGGCTGGTGACAGAGCCGAATAGCTTCCTGCTACAAAGAATAGCATCTTGGGTCAAGACCTGTGCCACCAGAGCATCAGAGACCATGTCGTTTTTAGTCCTTCTCATGCTCAAGCTGACTGGTCGCTGGGTGTCCCAGATTTTGCACTCTCACTTTCCCCTACAATAAGGAAACATTTTTCTGTGTTCATGTCTTTATCAAAAATGGGAAACTGAAAATCTGACAAAGAGGATTACAGCTCAGTTCTGTCACTCAGTCATGTCCCACTCTGTGAGCCCATGGACTGCAGCTCACCAGGCTTCCCTATCCATCACCAACTACCAGAGCCTACTCAAACTCATGTCCATCATGTCTGTGATGCCATCCAACCATCTCATCCTCTGTCGCCCCCTTCTCCTCCCACCTTCAATCTTTCCCAGCATCAAGGTCTTTTCCAATGAGTCAGTTCTTTGCATCAGGTGGCCCAAGTATTGGAGTTTCAGCTTCAGCATCAGTCCTTCCAATGAATATTCAGGACAGATTTCCTTTAGGATGGACGGGTGGGATCTCCTTGCAGTCTAAGGGACTCTCAATAGTCTTCTCCAACACCACAGTTCAAAAGCATCTGTTCTTTGGTGCTCAGCTTTCTTTATAGCCCAACTCTCACATCCATGCATGACTACTGGAAAAACCACAGCCTTGACTAGATGGGCCTTTGTTGGTAAAATAATGTCTCTGCTTTTTGATATGCTGTCTAGGTTGGCCATAGCTTTTCTTCCAAGGAGCAAGCATCTTTTAATTTCATGACTGCAGTCACCATCTGCAGTTGGTGGTTTGGAGGTTTGCAGTTTTGGGGATTGCAGGTAATAAGCAAATTAGCTGTTTGTGGCTAGGGAAAAAAAACGCTTTCAATCCAAGAAGTCAATGTTCAGACTGCTTCCCTCATGTTGGTTTCCGCATGGGCCCCGTAGACGTGAAAATAGGACCTCGAATATCGGTCTGCATGATGTTTTGCTCCATCCCTCCCCTCTTTCTTCCTCCCCGTCCTCCACGGATCCAGTCTTCCTTCAACCCATTCCAAGATGACACGTTACAAACTCCTCAGAGGGCTGGAAGTTGAACACCAAATTAGCACTTTAGGGATGCTCTTTGGAAAATTTGGGGAAAGGAACAAATCTATAAAGACCACCAGGAATAAAAGGAAGGACATTTCACATGTGGAAGATTATGATTCTAGAGTCCCTATGGTGTTAAAGTAAGGAAGGACAGACTTGAGATTATTAGCAGAAATCTAGTTAATTAGGACCACACACAAGAATGCATGAATGGAATCTCAGGACTTCATCATTTGATTAATAACAACTCTTCTTAAAAGCTGAAGGGATTCAGTGATCCTGTGGACCAGAGTTTCCTAAATGTCTTTCATAAAGCACTAGTGTTCAAAACTCTACTCTAAAAATTCCCTGGTCAAAATAATTTGGAAAATAGGTATTTACTTTTTATTTTTTCTGGAAGATTCATAATAGATTTTAAAACTGCAAAGACTCTGAATAGTCCTGTAATAAAAAAAACCAATTTAACTTTAACCTGTTTTCAAACCTTATTTTGGCATAGAATTCTTCTATGCAAATATTTTTTTTTTTTAACTTACTGTGGAATTTAAGTTCCACATAATGCCTTTTGTGATGTATTTCTATTGAATACAGATTGCATTTATGGGTGAACATCCCTTTTGTCACTTCTTATTTATGAGCTTGTCTTTTACTATATTGTACAAGTGTTTTATAAATTTTAACTTAGAGCAGTTCCTTACATCTAGGGACTTTGCTTTTACCATTTTACCTGTGTGTGTGTGCGCGTGCTTCTGCATGCTTGTGTGTGTGTGTTGCAGTTTGTTACTCAAGTTTTCCTTTTTATTAGACACTTCCTAAAAAATAACTGAACCATATACTTACTAAATATCTCCATCCAAGGAATGCACTCATCCCTTCTCTGTTTTTGTTTTTTTTTTTTGTAACCCAATTTTTAAAGTTGACTTTGCATCCTCATCTCATAAATGAGTTCAGCTCATGATCCATGATAGATATGAAGAAAACGTTTGTGTAACTACACAGAGGAGAGTATAAACTTCATGATAAGTAAGGCTTTTATCCCCATGATTCTTGTCATTTGCCTATTTGTTACCATTTCTGTCTTTTTCAGAATTCAGTCTCAAACAGGATTCTCCTTCTGGATTTCTTCTAATCAATGAGAAGTGAGTTAGCAGGCAAGGCAAATAAGGTCTTTATCAGTCACTGAGATTTTTAGCAGACATCAATTGCCAGTAGAAATCTGGCTGTTGATAGAGATCTGTTTTACAGTGATCAGTGTTCCACTCTGACATGGGGGAAAACTCAATTTTATCTTCAACTTTCAATTGTGTAATATTGGCAAGGATGAGAATGCCTTTGTAGTATCTGTGTGTATGTATGGCATGGGGAGGGGCGGACAGAATGTAGAGAGAGAGAGTATGGATCCATGACTTGATATAAGTCTTTGGATCAACCTGCATGTGTTTATTCACAGGTCATTTGTACCACATAAGAGAGTGATATTAGCAAATACTCAGAAAATAAACCCTGTAATTTACACTTTAAAAATCTTCATACATTTAGATTATCTGAAAAAAGGGCAATTAAAATTAGTAAACAGTCATAAAGTATACAAATATACTCTTAAGAGAAATAAAACATGACAAAGAATGATCCTTTTAAAATACACTTTAATGTATCAGGTAAAGATATTTGGGATTACCATAAAATTTACTTAAATTGTTTCCAAAGTTCTACAGAGTAGTGGTTTTGGGAGTCAGCAATATTTAAATAGTTTCCTAACATTGCTGCTCATCGGTATCTTTATTATTCAGTTCCGTTGTTTACCTCAGCTTCAGGAATTCCAGTCCATTGGGGACAATAATCTCCTAGGCAAATAAATGAGATCTGCTAAACCATTTTTCCCACTCATGACTGAAAACAAAGGTATTATCCAAATATTGTTAAAAGTTGGATTCTACATATACTATGGATAGAGCTTGTTAATTGTGCCACTCAAACTTTCTTTCCCCCTAATAGGTAATCTCTGTGTTTCTGAGAAAGATGTGGTAAAATGATCCATTGCGATTGTGTGTGTGTGTCTTTTTTTTTTTTCAAATTTCTCTGTGTAATCATATCAGTATTACCTAAGAGAAATAGAACATTTGTCCTTCCTGGTAAACTTTCCCTTCATATCACTTTAACAACTTTAGTTTTGGTAGCTATTTTTGCCTTAAATTCTGTTGTGTCCCTTATATAGGCTCTCTCAGTTTTGTGTTCAATATTATGTTTACTGTAGGTCTCCTGTAAACCACAGCTATCTAGATTTCTAAAAGTTAGCTTGGGCATCTGTGTCTTTTTAGTAGAAAATTTAATTGGGCTCACTTTATTGTGATTACTGGATTTAATTTCTACTCTTTCATTTGTGTTTTCTGTAGTCAACAGTTTATATGTCTTTTTATTTTTTTCTACTCCTACTGGAATTAATATTTTTTCATTCCTTTTCCTTTCCTCTTTTAAAAAATTATACATTATATTTCTCTTTCTTTACTGATTACTCTGAAACTACATGTTTGACTTAAAAATTTTAAATCATTTGGTGTGTCTTTTCTCTTATCAAATAATACTAGATATTTTGAAGACTGTAACCTGCCCACCTAGTCCCATATTCCATGCTTGATGTCCACTTTTGTTACATTCCAGTGCTTATAAATCTCTTAATGCATGTCCTTATTGTGACTAGTGTTATTTATAGCCAAAATTTTGATTAACATATGATAGAAAATTCCTTTTATATAATCATGGCATCCAGTCCCATCACTTCATGGCAAATAGATGGGGAAACAATGGAAACAGTGAGAGACTTTATGGGGGGGGGGGCTCCAAAATCACTGCAGGTGGTAAGTGCAGCTATGAAATTAAAAGACGCTTGTTCCTTGGAAGAAAAGCTATGACCAACCTAGACAGCATATTAAAAAGCAGAGACATTACTTGGCCTACAAAGGACCATCTATTCAAAGCTATGTTTTTTCCAGTAGTCATGTATGAATGTGAGAGTTGGACTATAAAGAAAGCTGAGCACTGAAGAACTGATACTTTTGAACTGTGGTGTTGGAAAAGACTCTTGAGAGTCCCTGGGACTTCAAGGAGATCCAGCTGGTCCATCCCTTCAAGGAGATCCAACTGGTCCATCCTGAAGGAAATCTGTCCTGAATATTCATTGGAAGGACTGATGCTGAAGCTGAAACTCCAATACCTGGGCCACCTGATGCAAAGAACTGACTCATTTGAAAAGACGCTGATGCGGGGAGGGAAAGGGGGCGACAGAGGATAAGCTGGTTGGATGGCATTACCGACGCGATGGACATGAGTTTGAGTAAGCTTCCGGGAGTTGGTGATGGACAGGGAAGCCTGGCGTGCTGCAGTCCATGGGGCCGCAAAGAGTCGGACACGACTGAGCGACTGAACTGAACTGAGAAAATTCCTTTCTCATCTTTTCTTTTGCATCCTCCTTGCTCACCTACTTCACTCGTTTTTGTTTTTGTTTTTTCCTTAAGTATAGTTTTTATTTATTTCAGTAAAGGTAACAGTGGTAATCTTTGTCTAAAATTTCCCAATGCCTTGATGGATAATTTAGTTAGATATAGAAAGAAATTAACAGTTGGTATGTTTGCCTCTCCACATCATTGGATAAAATTCTATAGTTCTTTGGTTCTTCTATATGTGGTGATTGGTTTGCTGCCTGTCAAATTCTTTTTCAATTTGAAGTAATCTGCTTTTCTTTTTGATTTTTTAAGGCACACCCTGTCCCTTTGTCTTCCTAGAATTATTTCTCTTGGATAAATGCATAAGTAGTTTGCATATATAAATGAGTGTGCTCTTTGAAATTGAAGTTGGCATATTTCATAAAGTTAGGAACCTCTTAGTCATTTCCGCTTAGACTGTGGGCTCTGTACTCGTCCTAGTTTCTCCTGCTGGACATCCATCATAGCGTCTCCATCCCCATGCCTGGTAATATTACTTTCATCGTTTTCTTCTGTTCATTTCATTGTGCTAAATTCCATGAAGTTTTCTCAAACTGTTTTCTAGTTAATGTGTTATCTCTTTTTCTGCATCTAATCTGATACTTAACCCTTTATTGTGTGTTGCTTTATTCAAATTAATGTTATTTTCTGTATTTTTCATTGTCACCTCAGATGATCTGCTTGTCACTCTTGTTCCCCACAGTGTTCTGTTTTGTGTTTTTTTAGCTGTATATCTGTATTTTATCTCATTAATAGTTTAGCTCAGTATGTTATAGTCTGTTTCACATGATTGTATTACGTGATTCATGAAGGACTGGTTTAACTGTTTGCCTTCTCCATCAACTCTCATTCTCTTACATGGTTTTAATTTTTGCTTGTGAACTTCTCTTTGGTAGGGGCTGCTCTTTGTGCATAGATTCTGGATAACTTGCTCTATGAAAGAGTGGCTACAGAACAGATTAGTATGTAATTTGCCAGGGGTCTGGGAATATCAGCAGTCTAGGACCAGTTTTAATGTTAAATACTCAGTGTGAGAATCCCACAGTCCATCAGTAGAGTGAATGTAAGCTACAAAATAGTATATGACTCAAGCCTGATACATTTTTCTTTTGTTACTTTTCTGGACTGGGGAGGTCGATTTTGTTTCGCTTCACTGTAGTGTATGGAACTACCTTTTCCAAGGTCTATCTGTGCAGAGGTCTGTCATCTCCTGTTGACCAAAGTCATAGCTTCATTCCCAAGAGGACTTGAGTAGCATGGCCTATATCTGGCTGCTGTTACCTTCTCTGCCTCTCCACTCTGGCCTCTGTGGCTTTATAGGTCTGTCTTCAATTTTCTCTATATTTCTGATGTATGGTCACTTTGTCTTTACACTATCAAAATCATCAATGTATCTGAAAAATTAAAGCTTTATATCATCCACACTGTTTTTTGTTTTGTTTTGTTTTTACAACCACTGAAAAGTACGTAGTGGTTGTAAAAAAAAAAACAACAACAAAAAACCTACTTTTCAGTGGTTGTTTTACAAGCTCACCACGTTGCTAGAAATAGGAGTAGTTCTTTTCAGTGTCACAAATAATATTGTCATAAAGACTTTTTGAGTAAAGAGCATTCTTAATTAGGTTAGATTTAAGTCATGAATTGGGGAAATTGAATTTTCTCAATCATGTTCTATATTAGCCTGATTAGAAATTATCAAAAATCGCTCTCCTTATTTTTCTATAAATGTATACCATTTAATAATACTTAAGTCTTTCTCTGGTGTTGAAGGACCTTGCACTATCTAAGGTATATCATTTGCGTCATAATCTTACTGTATAAAATGGAAGAAAAGATTGAGAAAGCTGCAAGAAAAGATGGCTGCATGGGTTCTGAATCACATTGACTAGAATTTCTGTATATCATAAGACTGTCTTATCGTTTCAGTCTTTCTTCTAAAAGTAATATTAGCAAAAGCCATGGGAAATTAAGATTTCTATTTAATCAAAGTAAATAGTAATAGGAACTGGTCAGATAAATTATAGTGCTTGGTTATGTTATACTTTTAATGAGTTATTTTAATTAACTTCAAAATTATCTTGGAAGTATATTTTCCTACTTTTACTATGAATCTCCCTACGGATTCTTGTAGGAATATAATAAAATTATGTTCAAAGTGACGTGTAGGTCCTCTCTACAGTTGTGCTACTTAAGGTTCCCTGGGGTTTGTCCATCCATTTTTACGTGAGTCTATTCTTACTCCAAGAGTGTTGACATGGTTATTTGATATGCTTTCTAGATAAGAATAATCTTACTGAAGAAGGGTTAGGATTATAACACATTGCTCTTTTTTTTCCCCTTCATGACATTCTGCTTTTTGAACTTTTTTTTTTCAGCATGCACAACATCACTGCTATATATCCAAAGACATTTGTTGTTCACAGTTTATCTTGAAAATGGATTTTGGTATTATTGGGCTCTTTTTGGAGGATATTTTTATTTGTGAGAGTAGTATTGATCTAAAACCTGAATGCAACAAGAATCAATTTATTTTATATGCCAACTCCATTGCTGAATATATTGAGAATTCCTGACAAAATACTAGAACAGTGTTTTAATGTGTTTACTGCAGTATGACTGCTATTAACCTTTACTCTAACTTTCCATTCTGTGTTTCCTTTAGAAGAAGTTGAAATCCTACAGGAGAATATGCATGGGATTGGGGGATGGCCCTCAATAAATATTATACCTGAGTTTAAAAAAAAAAAAATCTTCCATTAGCTTCTCAAAATGCAAGTGTATTTTAACAATGCAGTATGGAATGATTGTTCTAAAAGAGAGGAAAAGCAAACCAAAAAAGTAGACCCACAGTTGAAAAAATTCTGAAGAGAGTCTGGATAATCAGGCATGTAGAATTGTTCCTGTTGGTAGCTGATCAAAATCTTTTTTCAATAATTCACATTCTACATTATTTGCCATAATTATTCCTTAAACCTGCCCCTTAATGATAAAAGAGCATCAATTCTCAAAACACAGAGAGAAATAAACAATAAGTAGATTAAGAATTATGAAAAGGCTTAAGAGAACCAAGGAAATAATGTCTTTGTTATTCTTCAATCGCTCAGCCATGTCCAACTCTTTGTGAACCCATGAACTGCAACACGCCAGGCTTCCCTGTCCATCACTATCTTCCAGAGCCTGCTCAAACTCATGTCCATTGAGTCGGTGATGTCATCCAACCATCTCATCATCTGTTTCCCCTTCTCCTCCTGCCTTCTATCTTTCCCAGCATCAGGGTTTTTTCTAATGAGTCAGCTCTTTGCATCAGGTGGCCAAAGTATTGGAACTTCAGCTTCAGCATCAGTTCTCCCAAAGAATATTCAGAATAGATTTCCTTTTGGATTGACTGGTTTGATCTCTTCGCTGTCCAAGGGACTCTCCATAATCTTCTCCAACACCACATTTCAAAAACATCGATTCTTCAGTGCTCAGCCATCTTTAAGATCCAACTCTCACATCCTTATGGTTCAACTCTCACATCCATGCATGACTACTAGAAAAACCGCAGCTTTGACTATATGGATCTTTGTTTGCAAAGTAATGTCTCTGCTTTTTAATATACTGTCTAGGTTTGTCACAGCTTTTCTTCCAAGGAGCAAGCATCTTTTAATTTCATGGCTGCAGTCACAATCTGAAGTGATTTTGGAGCCCAAGAACATAAAAGTCTGTCACTGCTTTCATTGTTTCCCCATCTATTTGCCATGAAGTGATGGGACTTGATGCCATGATCTTAGTTTTTTGAATGCTGAGTTTTAAGCCAGCATTTTTACTCTCCTCTTTCACTTTCATCAAGAGGTTCTTTAGTTCCTCTTCACTTTCTGCCATAAGGGTGGTGTCATCTGCATATCTGAGGTTATTGGTATTTCTCCCGGCAATTATGATTCCTGTTTGTGCTTCATCCAGCCCAGCATTTTGCATGATGTACTCTGCATGTAAGTTAGATAAGCAGGGTAACAATATACAGCCTTGTCATATTCCTTTTTCCCAATATGGAACCAGTCCTTTGTTCCATGGCTGGTTCTGTTGCTTCTTGACTTGCATACAGGTTTCTCAGGAGACAGGTAAGGTGGTCTGTTATTCCTATCTCTTGAAGAATTTTCCACAGTTTATATTTGTTGTGATCTACACAGTCAAAGGCTTTGGCATAGTCAATGAAGCAGAAGTAATTTTTTTTTTTTTATGGAATTTTCTTGTTTTTTCTATGATCCAATGGATATTGGCGATTTGATTTCTGGTTCCTCTGCCTTTTCTAAATCCAGCTTGAGCATATGCAAGTTCTCAGTTTATGTATTGTTGAAGCCTAGCTGGGAGAATTTTCAGCATTACTTTGCTAGTATGTGAAATCAGTGCAATTGTGTAGTAGTCTGAACATTTGTTGGCATTGCCTTTCTTTGGGATTGGAATGCAAGCTGACCTTTTCCAGTCCTGTGGCCACTGCTAAGTTTTCCATATGTGCTGGCATATTGAATGCAGCACTTCAACAGCATTGTCTTTTAGGATTTGAAATAGCTCAGCTGGAATTCTATCACCTTCACTAACTTTGTTCATAGTGATGCTTCTTTTTTTTTTTTTTCTTCTTTTTTTTTTTTTTATTTTTTTTATTTTTTTTATTTTTTTTTTATAAATTTATTTATTTTACTTGGGGGCTAATTACTTTACAATATTGTAATAGTTTTTGCCATACATTGACAAGAATCAGCCATGGGTTTAC
The DNA here is from genome assembly GCF_054371585.1 of Giraffa tippelskirchi. Lineage (NCBI taxonomy): Eukaryota > Metazoa > Chordata > Mammalia > Artiodactyla > Giraffidae > Giraffa > Giraffa tippelskirchi. The sequence goes on along the minus strand of NC_137283.1, from coordinate 18,311,254 downwards.
ATGTGTTCCCCTTCCCGAACCCCCCACCCACCTCCCTCCCCCTCCCATCCCTCTGGATCATCCCACTGCCCCGGCCCCGAGCCCTTGTCACATGCATCGAACATGGAATGGTGCTCTGTTTCACAAATGACAATACACATGTCTCAATGCCATTCTCCCAGAACGTCCCACCCTCACCTTCTCCCTCAGAGTCCATAAAATTGTTCCATGCATCTGTGTCTCTCATTCTGTCCCGCATATAGGGTTATCGTTACCATCTTTCAGATTCCATATATATGCATTAGTATACTGTATTGTTGTTTTTCTTTCTGGCTTACTTCACTCTGTATAATGGGCTCCAGTTTCATCTATCTCAGTAGAACCGGTTCAAATGTATTTTTTTTAATGGCTGAGTAATATTCCATTGTGTATATGTACCACAGCTTCCTTATCCATTCATCTGCTGATGGACATCTAGGTTGCTTCCATGTCCTGGCTATTGTAAACAGTGCTGCGATGAACATTGGGGTACACGCGTCTCTTTCAATTCTGGTTTCCTCGGTGTATATGCCCAGCAGTGGGATTGCTGGGTCATATGGCAGTTCTATTCCCAGTTTTTTAAGGAATCTCCACACTGTTCTCCATAGTGGCTGTACTAGTTTGCATTCCCACCAACAGTGTAAGAGGGTTCCCTTTTCTCCACACCCTCTCCAGCATTTATTGCTTGTAGACTTTTGGATAGCAGCCATTCTGACTGGTGTGAAATGATACCTCATTGTGGTTTTGATTTGCATTTCTCTAATAATGAGTGATGTTGAGCATCTTTTCATGTGTTTGTTAGCCATCTGTATGTCTTCTTTGGAGAAATGTCTGTTTAGTTCTTTGGCCCATTTTTTGATTGGGTCATTTATTTTTCGGGAATTCAGCTGCAGAAGTTGCTTGTATATTTTTGAGATTAATTGTTTGTCTGTTGCTTCATTTGCTATTATTTTCTCCCATTCTGAAGGCTGTCTTTTCACCTTGTTTATAGTTTCCTTTGTTGTGCAAAAGCTTTTAATTTTAATTAGGTCCCATTTGTTTATTTTTGCTTTTATTTCCAATATTCTGGGAGGTGGGTCATGGAGGATCCTGCTGTGATTTATGTCGGAGAGTGTTTTGCCTATGTTTTCCTCTAGGAGTTTTATTGTTTCTGGTCTTACGTTTAGATCTTTAATCCATTTTGAGTTTATTTTTGTGTACGGTGTTAGGAAGTGTTCTAGTTTCATTCTTTTACAAGTGGTTGACCAGTTTTCCCAGCACCACTTGTTAAAGAGATTGTCTTTTCTCCATTGTATATTCTTGCCTCCTTTGTCGAAGATAAGGTGTCCATATGTGCGTGGGTTTATCTCTGGGCTTTCTATTTTGTTCCATTGATCTATATTTCTATCTTTGTGCCAGTACCATACTGTCTTGATGACTGTGGCTTTGTAGTAGAGTCTGAAGTCAGGCAGGTTGATTCCTCCAGTTCCATTCTTCTTCCTCAAGATTGCTTTGGCTATTCGAGGTTTCTTATATTTCCATACAAATTGTGAGATGATTTGTTCTAGTTCTGTGAAAAATACCATTGGTAGCTTGATAGGGATTGCATTGAATCTGTAGATTGCTTTGGGTAGAATACTCATTTTCACTATATTAATTCTTCCAATCCATGAACACGGTATATTTCTCCATCTGTTTGTGTCCTCTTTGATTTCTTTCATCAGTGTTTTATAGTTTTCTATATATAAGTCTTTTGTTTCTTTAGGTAGATATATTCCTAAGTATTTTATTCTTTTTGATGCAATGGTGAATGGTATTGTTTCCTTAATTTCTCTTTCTGTTTTCTCATTATTGGAGTATAGGAATGCAAGGGATTTCTGTGTGTTAATTTTATATCCTGCAACTTTACTATATTCATTGATCAACTCTAGTAATTTTCTAGTAGAGTCTTTAGGGTTTTCTATGTAGAGGATCATGTCATCTGCAAACAGTGAGAGTTTTACTTCTTCTTTTCCTATCTGTATTCCTTTTATTTCTTTTTCAGCTCTGATTGCTGTGGCCAAAACTTCCAAAACTATGTTGAATAGTAGTGGTGAAAGTGGGCATCCTTGCCTTGTTCCTGACTTTAGGGGAAATGCTTTCAATTTTTCACCATTGAGGATAATGTTTGCTGTGGGTTTGTCATATATAGCTTTTATTATGTTGAGATATGTTCCTTCTATTCCTGCTTTCTGGAGGGTTTTAATCATAAATGGATGCTGAATTTTGTCAAAGGCTTTTTCTGCATCTATTGAGATAACCATATGGTTTTTTTCTTTCAATTTGTTAATGTGGTGTATTACATTGATTGATTTGCGGATGTTAAAAAAACCTTGCATTCCTGGGATAAAGCCCACTTGGTCATGATGTATGATCTTTTTAATATGATGTTGGATTCTGTTTGCTAGAATTTTATTAAGGATTTTTGCATCTATGTTCATCAGTGATATTGGCCTGTAGTTTTCCTTTTTTGTGACATCTTTGTCTAGTTTTGGAATTAGGGTGATGGTGGCCTCATAGAATGAGTTTGGAAGTTTACCATCTTCTGCAATTTTCTGGAAGAGTTTGAGCAGGATAGGTGTTAGCTCTTCTCTAAATTTTTGGTAGAATTCCGCTGTGAAGCCGTCTGGTCCTGGGCTTTTGTTTGCTGGAAGATTTCTGATTACACTTTCGATTTCCGTGCTTGTGATGGGTCTGTTAAGATCTTCTATTTCTTCCTGGTTCAGTTTTGGAAAGTTATACTTTTCTAAGAATTTGTCCATTTCTTCCAAGTTGTCCATTTTATTGGCATATAGCTGTTGGTAGTAGTCTCTTATGATCCTTTGTATTTCTGTGGAATCTGTTGTGATCTCTCCATTTTCATTTCTAATTTTGTTGATCTGATTCTTCTCCCTTTGTTTCTTGATGAGTCTGGCTAATGGCTTATCAATTTTGTTTATCTTCTCGAAAAACCAGGTTTTAGTTTTGTTGATTTTTGCTATGGTCTCTTTTGTTTCTTTTGCATTTATTTCTGCCCTAATTTTTAAGATTTCTTTCCTTCTACTGACCCTGGGGTTTTTCATTTCTTCCTTCTCTAGTTGCTTTAGGTGTAGAGTTAGTTGATTTATTTGATTTTTTTCTTGTTTCTTGAGGTACGCCTGTATTGCTATGAACCTTCCCCTTAGTATTGCTTTTACAGTGTCCCATAGGTTTTGGGTTGTTGTGTTTTCATTTTCATTCGTTTCTATGCATAATTTTATTTCTTTTTTGATTTCTTCTGTGATTTGTTGGTTATTCAGAAGCGTGTTGTTTAGCCTCCATATGTTGGAACTTTTAATAGTTTTTTTCCTGTAATTGAGGTCTAATCTTACTGCATTGTGGTCAGAGAAGATGGCTGGGATGATTTCAATTTTTTTGAATTTACCAAGGCTAGATTTATGGCCCAGGATGTGATCTATCCTGGAGAAAGTTCCATGTGCACTTGAGAAAAAGGTAAAATTGATTGTTTTGGGGTGGAAACTCCTGTAAATATCAATTAAATCTAATTTGTCTATTGTATCATTTAAAGTTTGTGTTTCCTTGTTAATTTTCTGTTTAGTTGATCTATCCATATGCGTGAGTGGAGTATTAAAGTCTCCCACTATTATTGTGTTATTGTTAATTTCCCCTTTCATACTTGTTAGTATTTGCCTTATATATTGTGGTGCTCCTATGTTGGGTGCATATATATTTATGATTGTTACGTCTTCTTCTTGAATTGATCCTTTGATCTTTATGTAGTGTCCTTCTTTGTCCCTTTTCACATCCTTTATTTTAAAGTCTATTTTATCTGAAATGAGTATTGCGACTCCTGCTTTCTTTTGGTCTCCGTTTGCATGGAATATGTTTTTCCATCCTTTCACTTTCAGCCTGTGTGTGTCCCTAGTTTTGAGGTGGGTCTCTTGTAGACAGCATATATAGGGGTCTTGTTTTTGTATCCATTCAGCAACCCTTTGCCTTTTGGTTGGGGCATTCAACCCATTTACATTTAAGGTAATTATTGATAAGTATGATCCCGTTGCCATTTACTTTGTTGTTTTGAGTTCGTGTTGAAACATCCTTTCTGTGTTTCCTGTTTAGAGAAGATCCTTTAGCATTTGCTGGAGAGCTGGTTTGGTGGTGCTGAATTCCCTCAGCTCTTGCTTGTCTGTAAAGCTTTTGAATTCTCCTTCATATCTGAATGAGATCCTTGCTGGGTACAGTAATCTGGGTTGTAGATTATTCTCTTTCATTACTTTAAGTATGTCCTGCCATTCCCTTCTAGCCTGAAGGGTTTCTATTGAAAGATCAGCTGTTATCCTTATGGGGATCCCCTTGTGTGTTATTTGTTGTTTTTCCCTTGCTGCTTTTAATATTTGTTCTTTGTGTTTGATCTTTGTTAATTTGATTAATATGTGTCTTGGGGTGTTTCGCCTTGGGTTTATCCTGTTTGGAACTCTCTGGGTTTCTTGGACTTCTGTGACTATTTCTTTCCTCAATTTAGGGAAATTCTCAACTATTATCTCCTCGAGTATTTTTTCATGGCCTTTCCTTTTATCTTCTTCTTCTGGGACTCCTATGATTCGAATGTTGGGGCGTTTCATATTGTCCCAGAGGTCCCGGAGGTTTTCCTCATTTCTTTTGATTCTTTTTTCTTTTTTCCTCTCTGCTTCGTTTATTTCCATCATTCTATCTTCTACCTCACTTATCCTATCTTCTGCCTCCGTTATTCTACTGTTGGTTCCCTCCAGAGTGTCTTTTATCTCCTTTATTTCATTATTCATTCTATATTGATTCCTTTTTATTTCTTCTAAGTCCTTGATAAACATTTCTTGCATCTTCTCAATCTTTGTCTCCAGGCTATTTATCTGTAACTCCATTTTGCTTTCAAGATTTTGGATCATTTTTATTATCCTTATTCTAAATTCTTTTTCGGATAGATTCCCTATCTCCTCCTCTTTTGTTTGGCTTTGTGGGCATTTCTCATTTTCCTTTACTTGCTGAGTATTTCTCTGCCTTTTCATCTTGTTTAGATTGCTGTGTTAGGCGTGGCCCTTCTGTATTCTGGTAGTATGAAGTTCCTCTTTGTTGTGGAGGTTCCTCACTGCGGTTGGGGTTGGACAGGTGGCTTGTCAAGGTTTCCTGGTTGGGGGAGCTTGTGTCGGTGTTCTGGTGGGTGGAGCTGGATTTCTGCTCTCTTGAGTGTAATGGAGTGACCAGTATTAATTTTTGAGATGTCTATGGATTTGGTGTGCCTCTGGGCAGCCTGTATATTGATGCTCAGGTCTATGTTCCTGCGTTGCTGGAGAATTTGCGTGGTATGTCTTGCTCTGGAACTTATTATCTCTTGGGTGGAGCTTGGTTTCAGTGAATTTATGGAGGCTATTGGATGGTCTCTTATTTATTAATGTTTCCCCTGGCTTTCAGTCTTATTCTTGCAGTAGCCTCAAGACTTCTCCTTCCATACAGCCTCAATAATAAAACTTTTAGGTTAATGGTGAAAAGATTCTCCACAGTGAGGGATACCCAGAAAGGTTCACTGAGTTACATGGAGAGATGAGGTGGGGGGGGTGGGTTGAAGTGACCAGGAGGGGAAGAGGGGAATTCAAATGTGGAGAGAGCAATCTAGCCAGTAAGCACTTCCCTCTGTGCTTTCCACAGTTTGGAACCCTCAGAGTGATTCACAGAGATACATAGAGAGGGGGGAGGAAGGTAACAGAGGTGAGCATGAGTAGAAAGGGAGGAATTAAGAGGGGAGAGAGAGATCTGGGCAGTATCCTGTTCCTGAAGTGTTCTCCGGTACCCAGAACACCCTCAGAGATTCACAGAATTGGGTTGAGAAGAGAAGGAGGAGGGTGGGAGATAGAGGTTCCCTGGGGGAGAAGAAAGAGCATCAATAGGGGGAGAGAGTGATCAGGCCAGTGATCACACTCCTGAGTAAAAATGGGTCCTAAAGATTGGGTTCTTAAATGTACAAAGTTGATATCAAATATGTAAAACACAGATTAAAAATCTAGAGTAGAGGTTAGACTCTTATAAAACTTACAATCTAAAAAAAAAAAAAGAAAAAAGGGAACAGTGTAAAAAGAAAAAAAAACAGTAAAACAGTAAAAAAAAGAAACAGTAAAAAAATGTAGAACAGGAAAAAAACATTAAAAAAAAAAAACACAAAAGGTATAAGATATATGTATGTAGTTTGCTTCAAAAATAGGGGTTTTTTTTTTTTTTGCAAGTTAATAGTGGGTTATGAAAATGAAAGTTAAAGGTGTAATAGAGGACTTGAAGAAAAAGGAAAGAAGAGAAAAAAAAAATTTTTAATTAAAAAAAAATTAAAAAAAAATTAAAAAAAATAATAATAGTAAAAAATATATATATCCCGGACTTTCTCTGGAGCTGTTGTGAGCAGTGTGGGATCTGCTCAGTTTTAAATAGATCCTTATTCCTGCTTATACTTTTCAAGATCTGTAGGTCCTTTTTAATGGAGTCGGTATTAGCTACAGGGATCTTAATCTGTTGGCCTGTCCCTTCCAAAGCACTTCCCTCTGTTTATTTGGCTTCTGTTTGGAGATCTCTTCAGTATCTAATTTCCGCCCTGCAACAAAGTGGTGGAGGTGATCTCTTTAGGTTCGCTTGTTCAATCGTGCTGTGGGGAGGAAGGAACACTGCAAACCTGGCATGTGTGTGGTGAGCTCGCAGTGTCTCGGCCGCACTGGGTTCGCCCCCGCTCACGGCGTGTGTGCTTTCCCCGTCTACCCTGCTCAGGCTTCAGGTTACTCGGCCGGGGAGCGGGCCCTGAGCTGCGTGCACTTCCCAGGACTAAGCCGCTCAGGTTCAGGCTCCCGGTTACTCCACAAAGGCGCAGACTCGATTTTGCCCGCGGCTTGTGCCGTTCCCGGTCGGAGCTGCCCAGGCGGCCAGGAGTTTGGCGAGGGCGCTGTCCCCTGTTGGGGCGGTGCGGCTTATCACCTCCCTGGTCCCCGCCTCGGTTTACGGGCGCGCCCGGCTCCGGTGTGCTTTGTGTCGGTTCTGGGGAGCTGGTCTCTGGCTGCGACCCTCCCGGCTGCTGTCGACCCTCCGGGATCTCAGGCAGTCTTTGCTTAAAAACTGGGAGCCTGTTTGCAGTTTGGTAGGGGGTGCCCTCTCTGGAGCCGAGTTTGCCCCTTTCCGGCTCTGGCGGGCCCCGCCTGCCCGCTGTGTCCGGCGGGGGATGGCGCAGTCCGCAGCCGGCTAGCTCTCCTCTGGTATCGCTCAGTCCTTTGTTCTGTGAGCGGGCCGGCAGTGCCTTAGAGTTGGGCTTTTCGCGGGATAGTTCTCTCTCTCTCTCGCTGTCCCACAGTTTAGGTTACTATCTCACGTTAGCTCCCTCAGATTGCCCTCGGGGCACTCGGGCCCGGTCCTTACCCTAGGCAATGCCGCCCGCTCCTCTCCGTTCAGCCCCCACTTGCTGGTGGCGGATGATGCGAGCGTCTGGGGTTCTTTGCTGGGAGTTGCTTTAGGCACGTAATCTGTCGATTTTATTTATTTTTTCCTCCCAGTTACGTTGCCCTCCGAGATAAAAAATCCTCCCCCACACCCGCCGGTGAGAGGGTTTCCTGGTGCTTGGAAATTCCTCCTCTTTTACGACTCCCTCCCCGGGACGGGTCTCCGTCCCTAACTCTTTTGTCTCTCTTTTTATCTTTTATAATTTCTCCTACCTCTTTTGAAGATAATGCGCAGTTTTTGTGAAAGCCTGACGTCCTCAGCCAGCCTTCAGAAGTAGTTTTGTGAAGTTTGGTCAGCGTTCAGATGTTCTTTCGATAAATTTGTGGAGGAGAGAGTGGTCTCCCCGTCCTATTCCTCCGCCATCTTCCCAAACTGTCTCCCCCATAGTGATGCTTCTTAAGGCCCACTTGACTTTGCATTCCAGGATGTCTTGATCTAGGTGAGTGATCACACCATCATGGTTATCTGGGTCATTAGGATCTTTTTTTATATAGTTCTGTGTATTCTTGCCACCTCTTCTTAATATCTTCTGCTTCTGTTAGGTCCATACTGTTTCTGTGCTTTATTGTGCCCATCTTTGCATGAAATGTTCCCTTGGTATCTCTGATTTTCTTGAAGAGATCCCTAGTCCTTCCCATTCTATTGTTTTCCTCTATTTCTTTCCATTGATCACTTAGGAAGGCTTTCTTATCTCTCCTCACTTCTCTTCTTTTTCAGCTATTTGTAAGTCCTTCTCAGACAACCATTTTGCCTTTTTGTATTTCTTTTTCATGGGGAAGGTTTTGATCACTGCCTCCTGTACAATGTTACAAACCTTTGTCCATAGTTCTTCAAGCACCCTGTCTATCAGATCTAATCCCTTGAATCTATTTGTCACTCCCACTGTATAATCGTAAGAGATTTGCTTTATGTCATGCCTGAATGGCCTAGTGGTTTTCCCTACTTTCTTCAGTTTAAGTCTGAATTTGGCAATAAGGAATTCATGAACTGAGCCACAGTCAGCTCCTGGTCTTGTTTTTGCTGACTGTTTAGAGCTTCTCCATCTTTGGCTGCAAAGAATACAAATCGATCTGATTTCAGTATTGACCATTTGGTGATGTCCATGTGTAAAGTCTCCTCTTGTGTTGTTGGAAGAGGGTGTTTGCTATGACCAGGGTGTCCTCTTGGAACAACTCTGTTAGCCTTTGCCCTGCTTCATTTTGTACTCCAAGGCCAAACTTGCCTGTTACTCCAGATATCTCTCGACTTCTCTCTTTGGCATTCCAGTCCTCTATGATTAAAAGGAGATATTTTTTTGGTGTTCGTTCTAGAAGGTCATGTAGGTCTTCACAGAACTGTTTAACTTCAATTCTTCAGCATTAGTGGTTGAGGCATAGACTTGGATTACTGTCACAGAGACTGGTTTGCTTTGGAAATGGACAGATATCGTCATTTTTGAGATCGCACCCAAGTACTGCATTTTGGACTCTTTTGTTGACTACAAGGGCTACTCCATTACTTCTAAGGAATTCTTGCTCACAGTAGTAGATATATAATGGTCATCTGAATTAAATTTTCCCATCCAGTCCAATTTAATTCACTGATTCCTAAAATGTAGTTGTTCACTCTTGCCATCTCCTGTTTGACCACTTCCAGTTTACCTTGATTCATGTCTACTTGGAAATAATGTCTACTTGTAGAAAATAGAACAAGCTTAAGAGATTCACATCAGATGGAAGACCATCACTCTTTAAGGAAATGTTTTACCTGAGTGGGTTTCTCACGTTCCTGGAGATGTGCTTAAAAAGAGTAAGAAGATGTTTATGGGGGTTCCGCTCCTTGGAATATAATAGTGAGCTTGTCAAGCTACAATTTATAATTATGCCACTAATTAAAAAATGGAAGTGATTTGCAAAGCTGGAATGACACATGATTATATTCCTCAATACTTCACAAAGCAAATTATTTTTCTTTATATAGGGTTTATTTTTGTATTTTTTTTTAATTTTGTTAGTTAAGTTCATAGAGTTTGTTTGTTGGAAATGGGTTAAATGGAACTCTGTAATAGGTTTTTTTATTGGTAGTAATGGATCATTTACTTTAATTATTTTCCATTCATAAGGCACATGCCTTTGGGTTGCTTCATCATATACTGTTGGAAAATAGGAATTACCTAGTTCTACATTGCTTCATGATATTCCACGGGGAGTTGTGTGATTTAGTTTGTGAAAGCATGGATTTAGCAACAAGCAAGCCAAATTTGGTTTAGGGTACTTAAAAATCCTCTGAGGTTTGTCCTTCTACTCTGTAAATGTGTGATGATAATAAGTCATGCGGTCTCGTGTTTTCAAGGATCAGATGGGCTGTGCATGGAAGAGAACTATTCTGGTAGCAAAAGGGTAGCCTTTGCTCTCAGGGACTGTATCTAGTCTTGAGTCCAGTTATACTTCTATCATCAAACACAGACTTTAGTGTAGCTTAGTCTGGTAAAAATTTGTTAAATACAAAAAAAGAATGCTAGTAACCAATGTCTTCCATGTTCTCTCTTAACCCACTGAATTATTTTTCCATTTTCAAAAATTCTGCTGAGTACCAAGCATCTTTAGTGCTGATTTATTTTTACTTATCTGTCCTAGAGTTCCCCCCATATTACACGATCCAACTGGAGATTTCTTTCTAAGAGACATGCGTAATCATGTTGCGTACTGATCTTAAGATGAAGTCCTAACATCTTATATAGCTTTAGGATCCAATATGGCCCAGTTCCTATCTCATACTTCCATCTCCTCTTTCACCACAAGCTTCTGCATGCTCTATTATCCATTACACTAAATAGACCCAGAACCTGGAAAACTGACCCAGGCTTTATATTAGTTAAGGTATACGTTAAGCTGCTGTAATAAAGAGACCCCATAAAGAGATAGCTTAAACAAGATAAGCTCCCTGTCCTTTATATAGCTGGATAGAAGTGAGTGCATCAGGTCTGCTGGATGACTCAGGTGTAGTCAACATGTCTTTTCACATATGGGCCATCCTTGTGTTCAGTGAGGAGGAAGGAAGAGAGAGGCCCAGACAAGAAGGGCACACGTGCATGCCTCTCCAGAGCGGCAACCTTTACTTCTTTTCACATCCCCTTGGATGAAACTTCTTTATACGGCCACAGTCAAATACTGGGGAAGCCAGGACGTAGAGTGCAAAGCTGGGTAGACATGTCCGTAGTCACAACATGGGAAATCTGTTAATAAAGGGTGGGGGGTGGATGTCAGGGTAAAATTTTCAGTCACTCCCAGAGGAAATTTTATAATTCCCCCCTTACATCACATTTTTTCTAAATAGTTGTCAGTTCACCTGGTTCTGTTGTATCCTGCTACAGTTTGGAGTTTTTGAAGAAAGGAAATACGCTTCCTTCTTGTATCATTTTATCACTAATACTGATTATAGTTCCCACTCTACAATAGGTGCTCAAACCCAGGGCCAAGGTGCATCTTACAGAAATATGTGGTAAAGAGTATACATATGGAATAGCACAACTGTTCTCTGCTTTACCATTTCTTTTCTCCAATTTTTCTTATCTGTATTCTTAACTAATCAGGGATCCTGTAGATAAAGGAAATAGCTGAAAATATATAAGCATCCTTCATAGGAAATTTCTCTGGGAGAAATAGCAGCAAGGAAAATTTTGATTATAGCCACTCTGCCTAGCATAGTCTATGGGGTGACTACATTATGTATTAAATGAATTCTGTTGAAAAGGTCTACTTTCCTGAGTAAAAAAAAAAAATGTTTCAGCTCTTTCAGACAACTGAAAGCTATTTTGGTATCTGAAGCCAGGACTTAAATAGCTGATAATGAGGGATATATTTTCCCCTCCAAATTAGTCAATGAAAAGTTCTATAATAAATTTCCCAATGTCCATTAGTGTCATATGTTGGTATAACATCTCCATCAACCCATTCCTTAGATCCACATATATCTCAAGCTTGGGTGATTTTAATCCAAGTTGGATGAAGGGAAAGGGTTAAAGATGTCTCCAGAAAAACCCAGCAACTGAAGGGCAAACAGCTAAATAGCTACTAATGAGACCAGAAATAATTCGTCTTATCCCTTTGTGTCTTCTTAGCTCACTTTCCCTCATGGAAGGATTGGTGCCTGTTAATATTAGCATTGGCACTTCAGGGAATGTGTCTGATGTTACAAACATTAAAATCAGAGTTCATAATTCCTCTTTCATTTTTCAGGTAGTGGTGTGGTAGTGCGTCTTACACATGATCGAAGATGTTTTTAAATTAATTTTTTTAAAGGTTCTGAAATTCAGGACCCAATAAATTAATCTAACTTTAAATCTCAAGTGTTAAATTTGATTTCAGAAGTTTGACTCATTGTTTACCTGTGTATGCTGCTAACTTGAGCAACAACAGAGATTCTAAGTAAAGCACTATTTTAAATAATTTCCCTTCACTGAGAACCTACCGAGTATACAGTGAGCATCTACTGCAGGTCTTTCTGTGGGACTTACATAGTCTAGGACAGCGCAACTCAAATCTTCAGTAAAGCTCTAATTTTTTTTAATAATTTAATCCATTGCAGACTACTGTTTCCTGTGAAAAAGAATTGAAGTGCTGTTGGCAGCTTCTGTCTGCCCTCTGATGAATAAAGATAAGAGGCTTATGGAAGCTTCCTGATGGGAGACTGACTGTGGAGGAAACTGGGTCTTCTTCTGATGGGCTATGACAGAGAAAAGCTATGACCAACCTAGACAGCTTCTTAAAAGCAGAGACATTACTTTGCCAACAAAGGTCCGTCTAGTCAAGGCTATGGTTTTTCCAGTAGTCATATATGGATGTGAGAGTTGGACCATAAAGAAGGCTGAGTGCCAAAGAATTGATGCTTTTGAACTGTGGTGTTGGAGAAGACTCTTGAGAGCCCCTTGGACTGCAAGGAGATCCAACCAGTTCATCCTAGAGGAAATCAGTCCTGAATATTCATTGGAAGGACTGATGCTGTAGCTGAAACTCCAATACTTTGGCCACCTGATGCAAAGAACTGACTCATTGGAAAAGACTCTGATGCTGGGAAGGATTGAAGGCAGGAGGAGAAGGGGATGACAGAGGATGAGATGATTGGATGGCATCACCAACTCAATGGAATTGAGTTTGAGCAGGCTCCAGGAGTTGGTGATGGACAGGGAAGCCTGGCATGCTGCAGTCCATGGGTCACAAAGAGTCAGACATGACTGAGTGATTGAACTGAACTGAGGTAGCTTCTGAAAGCCCTCTTGAATTTTGAAGACCTCTCACTGTGGGCCTCAGTAGCAAGTGGTTCACAGACAGACCACACTTTGCAAGCACTGATCTTGGAAACAGAGAAAGTGTATTTCTCCTTTCCAGTTGCTGACAACTTGATGAGAGACAGCCATAATTAATGCATAACTAAGAGAGATGATAATTTCAGTAAGTGGCTTATAACCCTTGACCTGAGCATGAAAGAGTGTTTCAAGATAGAGGCTTGTTAAGCTAGATGTGATTAATGGTAGTAGCTAATAATTCTTAATTGCTTATGGTATGCTAGGGACTAGATTAAGCTCTTTTTACATGTATTGGGTCATTTAATTCTCAGCAATGCACAAGGAGGTAGCAGCTACGGGTAGCCCAGTGTTGTACAGGAGAAATAGACATTTCTCTGCCTCTGTCACTCAGTGGCCCTCTCTGTTTCTGTCTCTTGTTTCTCTCTCTCTGTCTCATCCCACCTTCAATGTGCATGCACACACACACACACACACACACACTAGATCTTGGATTTACACTCAGATCAGTCTGACTCAAACAGCTGTCCGTGGACTTAACCTCTTTGCTATAATGCTTTGTTTAAAGAATTGAGTTTTGAAAAGAGAAGCTGTTACTGACAGACTTAGCAAACAGAATCAACCAAGGTATAAATCAGTGAGTTAGTGGGCTTGGTGTATGTCGACCAGTGTTCTAGAATGGAAGGCCCTGAAGATTCAGTTGGAGATAATCCTAAAGAAGTAAGAGATGCTCAGAAAGAAGAGAGAAGCCATTGGCCCCGCCAGAGGTGGGGAGGTATGGGGCGATGTCCGAGTCTGAAGGAGGAAATACCCAGTCAGAGACTCTGGCGTTGTAAGTGGGAGTCTCACCTAATGCCGTAGAAGCTTTAGACATTGGTGGGTCTGATGGGCAGAAGCACAGGCGCTGTAGGAGGGAGGTGCTGCTGCTGAGGAGAGTGAGGGATAACTAAGGAAAAAAGAATATTGAGGGGTAGAAGATAGGATTCATATTAGAATTTGTTGGGTTTCAAATATTAGCAAGGCAGTAATGTAAAGATGTATGCATACGTGGATTTTCTCAAGCCCCTAAAGCATTTCAGACACTCCTGGTGCTGGAAATATTCACCTTGTATCCTCAGGTTGTTCACACGCTGTTGACATTGAAGATACGTTGAGAAATCCAGGTATGGAGTCATGAGTGAAGTCTTATTTTTAAGGCTCATAATCTTAGAACCAGAATTGTAGCAAGCGGTCTGCATGTGTCAGACCTCAGCCTATCTTTGAGGCTGTAACTCTACTGGACACCTTCGCGCCCTTCATTGTAGGCCATTCACTCTGTTCCCAGTTTAAAGGCTGTAATATTTCCACAACTAATCATCCTTGTACCCTGTATCAGAACGACTCAGGATGAGAGCTCCCCAGGAGGAGCAGGTCTTTCTGAATTCAGCACTTTGATACAAAACAGGTAACTATTGATACTTGGAATCTTCAGCAAGGACAGTGAAAACTTCATCACTGTATTGTAGGCTATGCCTTGTCTTCCCACAGCAGTTTTGATCTGCATCAAATTCTACCTTTGATGCATGTGAGAGGAGTGTGTTAAGAGTGGGGGATAGGAGAGAAAAGAAGAGAGCAGAAAGCCCTTTTTTTTTTTTTTTTAATTTTCAAGGAAACATGTCCTTGGCAGTGGAGGACAGTTGCAAGATACTTTCTCCTTTTATTTAATGTATTTTCCTTGAAAAAAGAAAAGTCTTATATAATGTACCACTAAGCCAACATAATTCAAATTGCCATTTGGATAACATAATTAGAGCAGCATATTTGAAATCTTTCTGGAATTTGAAGTTATGATCCAGCCATATAAGAAATCTGAAGGCACTCAAACTGTTTCGTTTTCTCTCAAGGACACTTTGAATAAAGTCTCATAGTTCAAAAGAAAGCTCCCACTATCTGCTAAATACCTTAATTATTTGCGATACCTTATCTTGGTTACCACTGATACCTTGCTTTCTAAATCCTACTTGCCAGGTTTTTCTTTCAATACCACAAGTAGCTTTTATTCTTCGTACCCAGAAACTGGGTCATTAATTTTCTTTCCAAGACTGCCTGATTCGGTTAGCTTGAGTTTGTTTGTGATGTTATCTCAAATGATGTTCATTTGGCCAGTTTTATTTTATTCTATAAACATGGGTATATTAATATAAAGAAATCAGATTATGTGAATACTTAAACCAAGCTTTAATCCCCCATACAGTGTCTGTTAGGTAGACCTTCTTTATCCCTCTTCTTTAGTTAATCTCCAATTTCCCTTAAAGAGCATTAATAAACACAGCACCAAGAAGTGAGACCTTTATAAGAAAATCCCAGAACATCTTTGCCTAACCTCCCCTTTCTTATTCACACTCTGCTTTCCCTGGTTTTACTGTGGCACTCACATCCACAAATAGGTCTCTGCTGCTGCTGATGGAGAGACAGAAAATAAAATGGAGCCGATGTCCCTTGGATCCGGTTTTTGACGTCAGAAGTCGGCTTTGAATCTTCTCCTTTAACAATTGTAAATGAGGCATACATCTTTGGAATTTCAGACTCCAAAGGAGCGCCACTATTTATTAAGAATAGAACTTTCTGCCAGAATGAAGTGGCTTCTCTCTCTGCTGTGCCATTCGGTTGCCGCTTGTCATGTGTGGCTACAGAGCACCTGAAATGCTGCTTATAAGAGTGAGGGGCTGCATTTTTCAATTGTATTTATTTTAGGGCATTTAAATTGAAATATCCACATGTGCCCAGGGGCTGTCATGCTAGGGACATGCGCTTTGAAGAGCAGTCATCTCGCGGCATGCTCTTCAGGAGAGCCGCATGGCAGATTGGAATCCAGCCTTTTCTTGTTATTATCTCTGGGGTTTTAGGCATGTTACTTGTGTCTCTGAACCTCACATTCCTTGCTGGAAAGAGTCCACGTCAAAACACTTCCTTGCGTGAGATATAGATAAGTCACTCACAACATGAGTACAACACATGAAGATCCAGCACATGAAGACACTCTGGAAATAGTCGTTTAAAAATAGCAAAAAAGGAGAGGATTAGATAGAGGCCTTGAATTCAACCTCAGCATCTATATTTGAGATAGTGAATTAATAACTAAAATGTTCGGAGTTTGTCGTCTCTTATTTAGTTCCGTGAGTTGTTCATTCCCGGCCTGCCTATTTGAGAGGATCTCTAGGTCCTGAAATTGTTGCCTCCTGTCTTCACTGAGTCTGTTCCTGTCCCTCCTTTCATCTACCCCTGTCTCCTCTCTTGTGTGGAGGACACAGCAGCCTCCTCCCAGGCCTCCTTGCCTCCACTCTCCTGAGATTCCAATTTTGTACCATGACATGAGCTTTGAGATTTGACCTCTGTGCTGGCCCTCATCTAAAGATTCAAGTGTGCACCCTTCCGAATGGCAACAGAAGACAAACCAGGAACTGGCTCTCATGTAAACATCTGTTCTTTATTTTATTTCCTTACCCAAAGGGAATCTTGGGGCTTCCTGACCTCCTTTCATGCTCCTATCACACACCACACGTCCTGCTGTTTCTCACCCCCATGGTTTTGCTTCTCTCCACCGCCATCAGCACCCCTCACTTTTGATTGGCTTCTCATGTACTAATTTAGCACTCAACTCAAGCAAGACAACCTGCCCAAAACGCTGTGACCCCCATCTTCCCTAACCCTCACCCCAAAACCAGGCTGCATCCTCATTCTCTTCCAGACGAAGGGCTCTTTGACTGAACTCACACCATGGTTCTCTCTCTTTCTTCCCTGTGAGACCAAAATCTTCCTGAAAGAAAATCTCAATGCTCACCGGCCTTTGTAACCTAAATATGTGTTAGTTCTAGCTCAGCAAGGTTTATGGAGGAGATGAAATTGTCCCAGGGATGCCATGGAATAATGCAGGTGGAAGCATTTTCAAAATGGCAAAGCATGCCAAAGATAAAAGGTGGGACTGTTTTAATTAAACGGTCCCGCTGACTTGGTGTCTGTCTCCTGCTGACCAGCTTTATCTCAAGGCAAGAGCTCACCCCTCATGGTTCCAGCTGTCTCAATGTTTCTCACCCGGTGGGCCAGACAACTCCATTTCCAACAGAATGTTTCCTCTGCCCTCTGCTTCTCACTTGCTAGTTCATGGCCCATTGCTGCAAGTACTGTTTACTGTCCACTCAAAAATGCTGGAATCCTCAAACCACCTTGTCTTCCTAATACCTGCCAGGTACATATTTCCTCCTCCTGTTCAAAACAGCCTTGAGTTTCTTAAGGAGAACATAATGAAGTATTTCCAAAAAGCTAGGATTCCCTGATACTGTGAGTTGGAATGATTGCTTACTGGAAAATAGTCTTCCTGAGAATATGTGTGATAGACCTTCAGCCACCTTTGGATCCAGCTTAGGCAGCTTCAGATCCTCTCTTGACTAGAGATTGGTAACTCTCAGGACAAACCTCACCTATTTCTTTGTACGCCTGTATGCATGATGAAGCTTTATTGGAACACAGCCATGTCCATTTGTTTATGGATTGTCTCTGGTTGCTTTCATACTACAGTGGCTGACTTAACTAGTTGAGCTAACAACTAGTTGAGCTTAACAAACTATATGACCTGCAAGGCCTGAAATGTTACTGTGTAGCTCTTCACAGAAAAAAAAAAAAAAAAAAGTCCTGACCTGAAATATTTACTGTGTAGCTCTTCACAGAAAAAAAAAGTCCTGACTTCTGTTCTAAAGCAGGTTATTTTTTTAAAGCTTATTTTTTCCAGTTTTATTGAACTGACATTCAGATAAGTATGTATAAGGTATGCAACATAATGATTTGACTTGTGTATACTGTGAATTGACCACCACGATAAGATTAGTTAGCATACTTCATCTCATACAGAAACAAAAAAAGAAAAAAGAGAAAGAAAAAAAAAAGATTTCCCTGTAATGAAAACTTTCAGGATTTACTATCATAACTTCATAAATACCATACAACAGTGTTAACTGTAGTGATCATGTACATCTCTAATATTTATTCATTGTATAACTGGAGGTTTGTAAATTTTGATCACCTTAATCCAGTTATCCCTCCCTGAACTCCCATTCCCCATCCCCATCAAATCCCTAACCAAAAACTGATCTCTTTGAGTTCGTTTTTAGATTCCACACATAAATGAGATCATATGCTATTTGCAGTTCTCTGTCTTACTTAATGTTGCTTAACATAATACCCTCAAAGCCCATTTGCATTGTCATAAATACAAGGACTTCCTCCTTTTTTTTTTATGGCTGAACAATAGTTATGTATATATGTACATATCACAATTGTCATCCATTTATCTTAAGTGTTTCCATGTCTTGGCTATTGTTAATAATGCTGCTCTAAACACTGAGTTGCAGATTCCTTCATAGTAGTATGTTTGCTTCCTTTGGATATATTCTCAGAAGGGAACTGCTGTATCATAGACTTTATTTTCTTGGGCTCCAACATCACTGCAGATGGTGACTGCAGCCATGAAATTAAAAGATGCTTGCTCCTTGGAAGAAAAACTATGACCAACCTAGACAGCATATTAAAAAGCAGAGACATTACTTTGCCGACAAAGGTCCTTCTATTCAAAGCTATGGTTTTTCCAGTAGTCATGTATGGATGTGAGAGTTGGAGCATAAAGATGGCTGAGCACTGAAAAATTGATGTTCTTGAACTGTGGTGTTGGAGAAGACTCTTGAGAATCCCTTCAGCAGCAAGGAGATCCAACCAGTCAATCCTAAAGGAAATCAGTTCTGAATATACTTTGGAAGGACTGATGCTGAAGCTGAAGCTCCGATACTTTGACCACCTGATGTGAAGAACTGACTCATTGGAAAAGACCCTGATGCTGGGAAAGATTGAAGGCAGGAGGAGAAGGGGACGATAGAAGATGAGATGACATCACTGACTCAGTGGACATGAGTTTTAGCAAGCTCAAGGAGTTGGTGATGGAAGGGAAGCCTGGCATGCTGTAGTCCATGGGGTCCCAAAGAGTGGGACACAATTGAGAGACTGAACTGAATCGAACTGATGGTAGTGTATTTTTAATGTTTTGAGGATTCCCCATACTGTTCTTTCTAATGGGTGTATCACCTCAAAAAACCACCAGCAACGCATAAAAGTTCCCTTCTCTCTACATCTTTTCCAGTATATCTTATCTCTTGTCTTTCTGATGATAGGTATTCTATAATAATAGGAATGAAGTGATACCTTATTCATTGTGGTTTTGCTTTGCATTTACCTTATGATTAGCGATGTTGAGCATCTTGTTCCTTGGATAAACATCTATTTAGTTTTCTTTGCTCATTTTTAATTGGTTTGTTTTTTACTATTCAGTCATGAGTTCTTTATATATTTTAGATATTGACCTCTTATTGAATATATGATTTGCAATTATATCTTCCCATTTCATAGGTTGTCTTTTTGTTATTTTGTTTATCACTTATTTTCCATGTAGAAGCTTTTTAGTTTGATGGAGTCTGTCTTAATTATTTTCTATTTTGTTCGCTTGTGCTGTAGGTGTCATATCCAGAAAATAATTATCAAAGATCCATGTCAAGGAAATGTTTTTTCCATATTGTCTTTCAGTAATGTTATGGTTTCTGGTCTCACGTTTAAGTCTTTAATCTAGTCTTTAGTCTTTCAAGTTAATTTTTATAAGTTATGTGAAATGGTCTAGTTTCATTCTTTTACTTGTGAGAATCAATTTTTCCAGGCATCATTTGTTAAAGAGGCTATCTTTTCTCCAGTATATATTCTTGACTCCCTTGTCATGCATTAATATTGCATGGAGTTATTTCAGGGATCGCAATAATGTCTCATTGATCTCCATGTGTTTGTTTTTATGCCAGCACCGTACTGTTTTGATTGTGTTTGTGCTCAGTCATTTCAGTCACGTCTGACTCTTTCCGACCTTTGGACTGTAGCCCGCCAGCCTCCTCTGTCCATGGAATTCTCCAGGGAAGAATACTGGAGTAGGTTGCTTTGCCTTCTCCAGGGGATCTTCCAGACTGAAGGATCAAACTAGAGTCTCCCACATTACAGGCAGACTTTTTTTTTTACCATCTGAGCTATAACCAGGATCTATCTGTAGAGGTCTTTTACTTCTGTGGTTAAATTTATTCCTGAGTATTTGATTGTTTTTGATGCCACTGCAAATGGAATCATTTCCTTTTCAGATAGTTCATGGTTAATGTATAGACACTGAAGCAGTAGTTCTTAACCTCAGAACTACTGCCGTTTGGGGCAAGATAATTTTTTGATGTGGAGGTGGTCTTGTGCAGTGTGGGATGGATGCTTGGTAGCATCCCTGGCTTCTAACTCACTAGTTGGGCAAGCCCACCCCATGTGTGGCAGCTAAAAGTGTCTGCTTTGCTTGTGTGCTGAGTCATGTCAGAATCTTTGGGATCCCATGGACTGTAGCCCACCAGGTTCCTCTGTCCATGAGGTTTTTCAGGCAAGAATACTGAAGTGGGAATGGCAATACTGAAGTGGGTTGCCATTTCCTTCTCTGACTGGTTGGTTTAGTCACTAAGTCTTGTCCGACTCCTGCGACCCCATGGACTGTAGCCTGCCAGGCTCCTCTACCCATGGGATTCTCCAGGCAAAATTACTGGAGTGGTTTGCCATTTCCTTCTCCAATTTCCTTCTCTAGTTTTTGCCAAACGCCTCCTGGTGGGACAAATGCCTCCCAGTTGAGAAACACTGCTCTAGAAAAAGTTAACCCAAATATATTTTAGCAGAAAGGGCAAATCATCCATTTAAAAATGTAAAGAAGTCAGGTATACCACATTCTTTCTTTCCTTTGGCAAACTCTTTACTCAGATCCTGCTGCCCTAGGGCAATATCTTCCTATTTGCCTGGTTGGGAGGGGACAAACTCTGAGATTTTTCTAATCTAGTCCCTATTACTGTCCTTCAACCAAAAGTTCAAGATAAGTAGTCTGTGTGCACTGGCAGCCTGGCCACAGGGTATAGAGCACAGCCTGTGACACCCACAAAAACTGAGTTTGAATCTGAGGCTTTACAACACACCGACTGTCTAAATTGGGACAGTTTACTTTGTTTCTCTGAACCTGAATTTCCTTATTTGTAAAATGTTATTATAATTATATGAGATCAAGTTTTTATAAAGCACTTTGTGACCCCAGGTGGCCTTGGACTGCAACAGCTTAAAGTGGGGCTTGAGTTTCCAGCCAGAGATTGAGGTCGGGTCATGGCGGTGAAAGCATCAGATTCTAGCCACTAGACCAGTGCTCAGTGACAAGGGCCCTAGTGCTTTGCCTTTGCAGAAAAGAATTTCCACAAAGATGGAACATGGTGAAACAAAGTATTATTAAGAGGAAAAAGAGTATACTATGTATGGATAGACACGCGCGCACACACACACACAGGCAGACTCAGAGTCACTGAGTCACGCCCTCGCAACAGTTTGACTTACTTTTATGGGGCATTTCTTCTATGTTTCCTTTGGCCAGTCATTTTGATATGCCTGGTTCACAGTCATATTTGGTATAACTCAGGATCCTCCCATGCGTGTGCCTGCAGCTCTTAGCCAAGATGGATTCTAATGCAAAGGCTTATGGGTAAAGCATCCCTTGACATTGCTACCCCTTTGACTTCCGAGGAGCTTTTCTGTGCACCTGTGGTTGGTAGGTCTTATGCCTTTGAGAATGAGAAATATGTGGTCTGGGCAAAGCCCAGCCTCTTCCCTTAACCATCCTGCTATTCTTGGAGTTTCAGTCCAAATGGAATGAATCGCCAATCACTTTACCCTGAGGAGGTCCATCTACCTCCTGTCTCATTAAGATAATGCCTGGCACTCAAGGGATAGCAGTGATAAGAAGCATGGGGGTGGTGTGGGGAAGAAGGAACAGGCAGGGAGAAGAAGGAGGGAAGGGGAACCAGAAGAAACTAGTCCTTGTGTGCACCACCTGGAGCAGCAGAAATAAATATTAAAACTGTGATGTGTTAGGGTTGAAAAACATTAAAGGGACTTCAGGTGTTGGAATCCCTGCCATGCTTGTGTGTTTCTGTCCCTTGCAAGTTGCGAACTAGGTCTTTTGATGCAAGACATGGTCCAATTATTCTAGCAGCTACTCTAAAAGACCAAATAGAAATACTTACATAACAAGAAGTTATATAAGAAGAGCTAAAAATACTGAACACTAGTTTTGTTCATGGAATACAGAAATCTTGCATTTAGAGTCTCAAAGACATCAAAGGTTTCCACTTAGTTAACTGAATAATGCACTTTTTTATTTGCAGAAAAATCTCTGATCTTTAGTTGTTCGGCGTGTCCCAGTTGGCCCCTTCTGGCTCTCTGCATCCTTAGCTGTATGGGATGCAGTGTTTCCATAGAGGCTGATACAGAGTCTTGCTCATCTGTTTCCTCAGTACAACCTCACACACTGCTGCCTCCCCTTCTGTCATCTCCCTGGGTCTCCAGCTCTCTAAGCCTTCTTCTCCCCTTATTTTTTGCCCGCTGAGAGAAAGCAGTGCAAAGTTATCTTGCACCTAATTTTGGTTCCACACTAGCTCTAAATGAGGTTTTGAAACTAGTGAAAGAAACTTGGTTAACAAGCAGGGGAGGCTGGCTTGGCTTGAAATGTGAGAGTTCATATTCACAGGTAAAAAGCTGAATGTGGGTTGCCCTTTGAGAGAAATATGGTATTGTTCAGAGGTGTGTTAGATGTGTCCCACATGAATGCAGGCAGTGCTTTGAATGATCTACTTTGGACACAGTGTTAAGAAGTCTTAACATCCTGCTGTGGAAGATCTGTGCTCTTGTGGCTAGGAGGTCAATAACAAGAGGAAAAGAGAGAATTTGTACCATGCATATTATATTCTGTTCAGAACATGTTATATTCTATTCAGAAGATATTCTGTATCACACACACATCGACTAGAGTTGAAATATTGATGGATGAATACCCTGATGGAGAATGAATTAGTACACCATCAGGTTGATGCCCTGCACATTTATTCTCTCTCGATGTTTCTATTCCTTTTTCTGGCTTAGGATCCATCCCACACTGATAGTATAAACATCTACTTGGTAAGCCAGTGAATTATTAACTGTGTGGGTCTGAGATGTTGTACCAAGCTAAGTATAAAGGACCCCTGGCCCCTTCCAGCCTATCCAGGTGGTAACATTCAGTCTTTTAAGTTCTGCTCAATTTTGACCATGCTAATTCAAGATAGTGGATGGGGAATGCAACTAAATAAGTGTGTCCCCCACACTGTTCTAGCCCATGAAGATTCAGTCCGAGGGGCCAGAATTTTACTACATCCCATCAGAACTGCTGAGCCAGATAGGTTTCTGCTCCTTCTGTTTTGTTCCTCTTTTCAGTGTATAACCTTTGGGAAACTGGTATTTTTCCATTGTAACATTGGAAATTTCTGTGAAAAGAAATGTGTTAAGGCGGAGAATATGAAAGGAAGGCTGTGTGTTTTGAGGTCATAAGATAAGGTGTTCAAAAATGGCAGGTTATAATTGAGGAGGGATAAGGTGACAGAAAAACTCAAGTTTGGAAGCGGAATTCATTTTTCTCTCTCAGCTCTGGCCAGTGGAAAGCTCAGAGCCAATTTCACTTGCCTCTCATATATTTCTGTATTCCATCTGTCTCCTTCCCTGGTTTCATTCTATTATTTAGTGTATTTCTTTTTAATGCTCAACCTTACTACTCTTAAAATGTTATATATTTTTAAATTTATATATGTGTTTTGTTATTTCGTCTGCGGTATCTGTGGCCCTGGAATCAAGTAGATCTGGATAGGAATCCAGGCTTTCCTACTCAAAAGCTATGCAAATTTGGACAGACTCACTCCTAATTCATTCCTCCTTTTACCTATTCATTAATTTATTTTGCCAATATTTACATATTGAGTGATAGCTAAGTCCTACATAGTGTGTAAACAGTGGGGTTTCAGTGGTGAACAAAATTAGCTAAGGTCTCTATCATTGGAGATTATAGTCCGTTGGGGAGGCAAGCATAAATTAATCATACAAAGGGGTATAAATATAAACTGAGACAAAATCTCTAGGTAGAAGAAAAACAAATGATGAATCAGTTGGTTCTGTGAAACAATATTTCTGAAGAGCCTGACCATACTTAATGACTTGGATCACCTGATTTCATTAGGCCTCAGTGTTCTCGTCCATAATGTGGAACCAGTAATAGTGACTAGACTATGCATTTGTTGTGAGGATTAATGTGATATTGTAGAGAAAGTGTTTAATATAATGCCTAGAAGAGTAGAATCTTATTAACATAAATATTCAGTACTACTGTGATTTTTATTATATTCTATTCATATTGAAATAACAGAATAATTTCAGAGTTAGAGGAATATTTGACATAATGCAGTTGAGAATAAGTGGACCTCAGAAGAGACCCCTGTGATCAAATACCATAGAGCTTTGTGTATGTCCATTTATTTCTAGGAGGATGATCCATAGGTTATATCAGTTTTTTTAATCTATGACTCAAAATAAGAATCATTGACCATCAAGTCCTTAGATAAGAAAACCAAGACACATTTTTCAATAGTGTTTTATGAAATTCTCCATAATTATCCTTCGTCTCTCTCTCTCTTTTTTTAAAGTCCTCCCCACCATTGGGTTACTCACAGTCTCTTTTGTTGTTTAAAATGGGATCTTTATTGAGATTTCTACCTTGTTCTTACTGATATGAATGAAAGTTGTTAATTTCAAGTTGTTCATATTTACCAAGCACGCTTGTGAACTCTTATTACCTCTAGATTGCCATGGATTTCAATATATGAAGGTATTTTAGATGCAAAGTATGATAAGTTTGTATTTGTATCTTTCTTTCTAATCTGTCTCTTGCTTCCTTTGCTTCTTTTGTTGTGTTAGAGAAGGTACTGGTTGTGGTGCAGAGGAGGGCAGTGGTGGTGTGTCTGTTTGCCTTACTCTTGAACTTTCCTTATCCCTCATCCAACCTTCAGAATTTATTACA
Organism: Giraffa tippelskirchi; assembly: GCF_054371585.1. Lineage (NCBI taxonomy): Eukaryota > Metazoa > Chordata > Mammalia > Artiodactyla > Giraffidae > Giraffa > Giraffa tippelskirchi. The sequence continues at coordinate 18,286,463 of NC_137283.1, read as the reverse complement.
AGCAATCAAACCTGTTTTGGGATCTTTAAGAAGAATGTAAACTCTATGAGGCAAAGATTTTCATCTGTCTTGTTCCCTAATGTTTGAGTTCACTGTGAATAATAACTGTCACATAGAAGACACTCAAAAGATTCTTGAATAAAAAGGGGAAACCAAAAGCTAGAGCCAAATAGCAAAGAATAAGTTGGTCTAAGAATGGATATTTGTCTGTATTTCTTTAGTTCTTTAGTTTTGTTGTTGTTGTGTTAGTCGTTCAGTCGTGTCCGACTCTTTGCGACCCCATGAACTGTAGCCCACCAGGCTCCTCTGTCCATGGGATCATCCAGGCAAGAATACTGAAGTGGGCTGCCATTCCCTTCTCCAGGGGATCTTCCCAACCCGGGGACTGAACTCGGTTCTCCTGCATTGCAGGCAGATTCTTCACCACCTGAGCCACCATGGCTTCTTTATTTTAGAAGCGGGCAGCTTAAAATAACATTAGATGGAGGTTGGGAAGACTTCCCTCTCAGTTATGTGAAGGAATCAGACTTTGAAGATGGTAAAGAATCCGCCTGCACTGCAGCAGACACGAGTTCGAGCCCAAGGTTGGGAAGATCCCCTAGCGAAGGTAATAGCTACCCACTCCAGTATTCTTGCCTAGAGAATTCCGTGGACAGAAGAACCTGGCAAGCTACAGTCCACGGGGTCACAAAGAGTCAGACATGACTGAGCAACTAACACTGTCACTTTTTCAGTTTCAGGATTCTTTAAATCTAAGTAACCAATCTATAATGCATAGTCTAGGACTTTGGAGAGCTCACTTACTATTCATTTCACACACTGAAGCCCTGCCCTTACTACACACAGACCATGCCTCAAGGAAAGGAACTTAACTGGGACTTTTATCCCTGCTGGGTCAGTGATATGTTTGCACTGATTTCTGTTGTGCTGTTCCGTGTTCTGTCCTGGTCTTGAATATCAGAACAACCCAAATACAATGTCAAGGACTGCTGCTACTGCTAAGTCACTTCAGTCGTGTCCGACTCTGTGTGACCCCACAGACGGCAGCCCACCAGGCTCCCCCGTCCCTGGGATTCTCAAGGCAAGAACACCGGAGTGGGTTGCCATTTCCTTCTCCATTGCATGAAAGTGAAAAGTGAAAGTGAAGTCGCTCAGTCGTGTCCGACCCTTAGCGAACCCATGGACTGCATGCAGCCTACCAGGCTCCTCTGTCCGTAGGATTTTCCAGGCAAGAGTACTGGAGTGGGTTGCCATTTCCTTCTCCGTGTCAAGGACTAGCATGCCCCAAATTTCAGCATGAAGCTATTGGTTATCAAGGCATCAATCCTAAATGAGATATCATATCCCCTTTTTCTTTGTGATTTTCCATGAAAAATAATTTAAGGTGATTCATTTAGATATATAAGAAAAGCTAGATGCCTGTAACTTGTGGCGCAGTTCTGGACACCTAAGAGTTGCTCAGACTGATGAATAGGTAGCTCTGTTTCTTTTTCCATCTGCTTCTTTGGTTGGTTTGCAGAACTGTGGTAGTGGAGAGGACATAGGAAAATAGGAATGGACAGGATGATGGTGTGTGGAGGAGTCAAAACTATAAACTTTATGATCCAAGTAGGGAAAAGTGAAAAACAAGCTTTTAAGCCACTTCCATGCTATTAAAAAATAACACCTTGTGTACATAACCATACAGAAAATGATATGAATTCACTTACTGCTTATACACTTTCTTTCCTACTGAATTATTGTAGAGTAGTATTTACCTGTGAAATAAAATGTTTTGAAATCCAACAAAGTCTGCTCTTTAGTACACAGATTTGAGATAAACCGTCAAGAAGCAGTTCAATGTGAAATGTCATAGATTTCCCCAGAGACTATTTAAATGAATCCTTTGGCTTTCTTCACTACATTGGAAGGCAAAGATAGTCAAACAGAAACAGATCTGCATTTAAGTCATCCAAAATTAGCCCAGGGAAATAGACATAAGTAGACCCATACCAAAGTGGGAATAGAGAAGTCTACCTCAAGATTTATTTTAATTAACCTTAATGTTTACCTTTTCAAGTGGAGCTATAATTTCCCTAGCTTCTCTTTAGCTTTGTGGAGTTTATTTTTTATATCTAGACATATTAAGAATTCTCACTAGGAATAAGTTAACCACCTGGACCTTCCTATAAGTATAAAAATGAACTTCTATGACATTACAGACCAAAAAATAATAATACATTTATATTCATTTGAGGAATATAATGAAATAAATATATGAATCGGAAAATAACTATGAAGTTTTAGGATATTTTATTTTCTCTCTACCAGTGCTGTCCAGTAAAAATATACTACAAGCATATATGTAATTTTATATTTTATTGCATTAAGAAAAGAAAAAAATAAATTATCTCTAATAATACATTTTATATAACCCATATATATCAAAATAGGATCATCTTAACATATAATCAAAGTAAGTCTTCAGAATCTTGAATGTATTTGCTCTTACAGCACGCCTAAGCTTCTCTAGCCATATTATTATTGCTCAGCCACCAGTAGCCACAGTTGTTGGGTGGCTATCCAGATGGATGGAGCAGGTATTTGCACAGCCATCAAACAGCTAAACTCTCACTGCTTTGGGGGATATAAGGGATCATTTAGGAGGGTATCACCTTTGCCCAATCAAAGCTTTTGATTGCCCTTCCCCTTCCTTCTCTTTTTTTCCAGTAAGCATCAGAGAGGAATTTACTACAGAAATCAAATATCTTATAAATATATTTTAATAATGCATTCAAACAATAATTATTTTAAAAGACAGTGTTTAACCTTCCTTTGTAAACTTCCTTTAAATAGAAACTGTTTCATCTGTAAAACCTCAAACTAATATTCAGCGCTCACATTTCCCCTCAGGAGTTAAGAAGGAAATTAAAGACACCTTTTAAAAATGCAAACAATACCCTAAAAATCCTTTATCAAAATAAGGAAAAATGTATTTCTGGGAAATTAAACTGTGTTCCATTTGATCATATAGAATGTGACTTTATTTTAATATAATTTATGTTTTTTTGAAAGGAATGTATTAGACAATTGATTTTAAAATAAAAGAACTTATTTGTGGTCAAGATATATTGGTAAACCTGAGTTCATATAAAATATGTTCAGCTGCTATCATTAAAGTTTTTGAATCATTTTTCTACATATCTCTTTATATACAGAGGTGTCAAAAGAATAGGTTTAACTTGCATGATTTAGGTTGTATGTCTTGGCAGTGGAAAATAGAAAATAATTTAAATAACAACTGTAATATATTTTTTATGATTATTCTTCCACATGCACGCAAATGCACCGCAAGACCTGAACAAAAATATCCGTAGCATTCTTGTCATCAAAAGACAAAGATTGGAAGCAACTTAAATCATCTGTCAGTGACAGAAAGTATAAAAACATGGTGATACATGCTTATCCTGGAAACTATATAATAAAAATAAATGAGCCATAATGGAATGCATCTATAGGAATGACTCTTCATATTGTAACAAAACATTGATCAAAAAATGCAAACTACTAAGTGCATGCAGTATTCTTCATTTATATTAAGTTCAAAATATTATACTGCATTTCTACATTGTATCTGGTGTGTACTGTAGGCTAAAATGATAAAGAAAAACATGAAATGCAATGGTAAAGGGACAGCTCCTGGGGGTGAGCTGTGTTGTCCTCCTTGACCTGGTTGTTGATTGCACAGATGCTTGGTTTATAAGTATTCATTCTACCAGGCAGTTAAGTTTTATACAGTTTTCTTCATGTACATTATACAATTAAAATGGGTTTTGGGGTATGCATATTTGTTCAACTGAATTTCATCTCATTAATCTCGGACTGTGTGTGTCTCCTAGCACACATTTAGCTTTCTGCTACATTTTCAACTGTAGAAGAATACATTCAGTATATGAACTAAGTCTTAATTCAGTCAGCTGTTGATTAGAACCATGAAAAGATCAAGACCAGGGAGAGGTCGCAGTAACATACTATTTAGTTACCTCTCCTCAGATGTAGTAGTAGTGGTAATACTCAGTATCAGTAATGATTATTATAGCAATAATCAAATGGTAAATTTTCCTCAGCTTCAACACTACACATTTCACACATACCATTTTATATAATGTTGAAAAGAGTTATTGTTTTAAATCCTAAGTCATTATTGCTATCCTTACGTTAAAGCTAAACCCAGGCTTAGAAAATTTAAATAACATTCCCAAGGCCATAGGGCTCTGAGGGAATAGAACCTGAATGTGAATCCAGATTTGCCTGATTCCAAAAGCTGTGTCCTTTCTACTGCTTTGCCTTAGTGCTCTGTTTTGAAGCATTATTCAACAATAGTGTTTAGTTCAGTCATCTGTAAATCAACCTACTCACATCTCTCCACATGGTAGATTTACACAGCATTTTTTTACATTTTTTAAAAATTTAAGTATAATTGAATTACTGTGTTGTGTTAGCAAAGTGAATCAGTTACACACACACACACACACACACACACACGTATGCACACACATTGTTTTTCACATTCTTTTCCCTTATGGTTTAACACAGAATATTGAATATAGTTCCCTGTACTATATAGTAAAACGTTGTTGTCTATCCGTCTTATGTAATAGTTTGAATCTGCACAGCATTTCTTTTGTCTGTTCGTGGGATCCGTAAAAGATGGTAATGAGATGAGCGTGCCCAATGAGGACACATAAAATGTGCTACATGTTTGGCTGCATATCTTGCCTGGTCACTGAAAGAGTAACTCCGTGCACCTTGTTTTTGTCAAGACCCACTAAATTATTTTATTTTGTTTCCCTATCACTTGTTATTTAAGTGTAGAAATTTTCCAGAGAATGGCACCATTTTTTCCTACAATTCATTTTTCTTTATCCTATCCTTTTTAAAACAGGGGAAATATTTTCTTTTTTTCTGTCTGAGATGGCAGCTCTCAAATTCTTAGAGTTGTCATCAATTTCTGGAAGTCTTCCTTCAATCCTACCAACATATTCATAGTATAATTGGTCTGGACCTAAATTTGAACTCATTAAAAGTGACAGGACACCCTCTTAGTCTGTCCTCAGCTGGAGATTTAGTTCCCATTTTATATATATATATATACTTTTTTCCACTCTAAGTATAGTTTTCTTTGAATGAAAAAACAAAGTCAAAATAGACTTTGGACGGCTTCAATTTACTTTTCTATTATTCATTTGAATCACATCATATTCGCCAAATAGGGCCCACATTTGTTGTTAAAATATATTTAAAATAACTTTTCTTGCTTGTTTTCTCTTCCAAGTCAAGTATAGAGTTTAATTCAGCATATCTTCTTCTCCTCATTTTTCCACCTAGCTAAAAAAAAGAATTAAACCCAAAACATCATGTTTCCTCTTTATCTATGGTCTTCGTAGACCCTCTCCTATAAACTATAGGAAATGAGTTCTTTGTAAACAAAGGGAAAACACAGAGTTACCCAGGAATCTGTCTTGTTAAACTTCCTTGAATGTGTCAGGCTTTACCCTCTTCCCATCCACATGTTCATTTTTTTATTTCAAAATTTAAACACTTTTTTTCCTCTGATTATAAAACTCGTTGCTTATTAACAACTTAAAGAGCATGGAAAATGTGAATAAGGAATAACTCCCCCCCCCAGGGGAAAAAAAAAAAAAAACGTATAAAGAGGAAACTGAAGCTCACCCTATTCAGGGAGGTTTACCATATTGAAATTTTAATTACCATCCTTCCATGCATCATAAAATTCATATGTAACTTGAGGAACATGGTGTCATATACTACACACATTTTTTTTTTGCATTCATTTTTAAGATGATTTAAAGAAACCTGTAATTCACTGAAGCAAATACTGTACATCTATTAAAGACATTGTGTAGAGTTGTTTTGTTTTCATCAGTGGTTCTCACCCAACAGTGATTCTGCCCCCATGAAACATCTGATGATGTCTGGAGACATCTGTTTGTCACTTTGTGGTGGAGAAGATGCCGCTGGCATTTAATGGGTAGAAAACCTGGGATGGTGCTCACCATCCTGCAATGCACAGGACAGCCCCCCCGCTAGTTAGATGGGGCCTCAAATATGTGGCACATACCCAAGTTACAACTGACCCGAGTAATGGAAAAACTCCCTGCCTTATCATTTTAGAGAACGTAGAAGAAAATGAGAAGATTCTGTGTAAAAATGACCATGGCCTTCTAATAATGTTTGGGGTTGCCATATGGAGATTAATTTCAACTTAAAATGATGCATATTCAGAAACGTTAAGTTGGATGGCTTGACCCATAAATATTAATACATTGAGAAACCACCTAGGGTAAGTGCTTCAGAACCACTTCCATTCATTAGTATTTACAGAGTGCCTACTATGTGCTAACTGCATTCTTGGCAGTTGGCAGGAAAGATTATAGAGTGTTTATGGGGCAAAATGTTTGAAATCAGGTAAATCATGAAAGAAGTGACACAGCAACAGAACTAAAACTTATACTTTGTTTCTTCAAATGTAGGACCAAGACAACTGTATACATATTATAGAGAAACAAATTTTAGATTACCAGAATAAGCATATAGGAATACAGAAAAAGGTTCCTATAAGCCCAAGAATCCACTCAGCAAGGAGCTAGCCCCTAGATATAACAAGTTCCTTGTGAATGGATATATTAATAGAGAAATTTGATAGCCCATAGATGGAAAAACCTTAAAGAAAAATTTATTGACTGAGAAGTGGAAAAGATCAGACCTGAGATCTTCCTAGGATTGGATACATATTTTTGTGGGCTCCAGTGTAAAGTAAGAACAAGACCCTTGTTCAAAAATTATTAAGAAATTTCAAGATGGTGACATGTGAGAAAGAAATCTGAGTGCCGAAGAATTGATGCTTTTGAACTATGGTGTTGTCGAAGACTCTGGAGAGTCCCTTGGATTGCAAAGAGGTCCAACCAGTCAATCCTAAAGGAAATCGGTCCTGAATATTCATTGGAAGGACTGATGCTGAAGCTGAAACTCCAATACTTTGGCCTCCTGATGCAAAGAACCAACTCATTGGAAAAGACCCTGATTCTGGGAAAGATTGAAGGCAGAAGGAGAAGGGGACGACAGAAGATGAGATAGTTGGATGGCATCACAGACGTGATGGACATGACTTCGAGTAGGCTCTGGGAGTTGGTGATGGACAGGGAAGCCTAGTGTGCTGCAGTCCATGGGGTTATAAAGAGTCAGACACAACTGAACTGACTGAGCTGACATGTGCATTAACCTGAAGCACTGAGACCTTCTAAACTTGAAGTCCTGTGTGAGTGGCAGATCCCATGCTCATGAAGATGACCCCAGATCTTACTCAGCTGTGAGATTCTACAAGTATTGCAGGGCCTTGGCTTGTTTCTGACAGTTTCGTTTGATCTCCATTGATGGTTCCTGTGTTTCTCGTTGATGTTCTTAAACACAGGCCTTTCTGATGGCTCCTTTTCTTCATGTGCCATTCTCCTTTCTTTATACATTTTATTTTCCTTTTTTAAAAAATTCTTAAACATCTCCTTGCTCTCAGTTCCAAGCATCATGTGCATATGTTTGACTTCTGAATCTATAGCTTTAAGCTTCAGTGCATTTCCCTTCATGGTTCAACCATCACCTAAAGCAGAGTGATTTGGAAATCACACCATCTTTCTAAAACAAAATCTGCAATCAATTAACCAATTATTTTCTCAAGTCATTCTTGAAACTATGCTCAACCCCAACTGTTTTTTTTTTCCCCCAAACTCTACATTGAATTACCAAGTGTCGTTTTTTTTTCTTCCCTGCAGGTTCTTGTTTTCCATCTATACCCTTCAGATTTTCTACTCTAGTTGACATGCTCATTAGTTGGTCAGTTGCCTCTGTAATTGAAAGGCTCATAGGAGAACAATGAGCACAAACTCTAGAACCAGAGAATCTACACGAAACCCCATTTCCTCCGTAAATGATAGAATGTTTTGCCCATCTCCATGGGCAGATGACCCAAGCTATCTCTGCTTCAGTTTTCTCATCTGAAAAATGTGGTTAATTCAGTTAATATGTCAGGTCTTTGTGAAGATTTAAATAGATCATTTCGTGTATGTCACAGAGAACCTAGAAATAGTAAATGCTCATCAGTGTTAATTTTTATTATAGGTTTCCAATGTCTCTTTGCTTAGTGTTTTCACATTGAATAATTAATTAAGAGTCTAAGCTTTCAAGTAAACAGGCTAGGACTAAAATAGTGTGTCTAGCTTTGCCATTTGATGGCCTCAAAAGAGGCATCTTCCCTGACATCCAAGTACAGACATGATAGTTTCTATATTCCAAGGTATGCCAAGAGTTACAGTAGACCTCTCATATGAATGCTGCTGTCACATTGTCACTCAACACATGAGAACCCCTCTCCTGCTCTTGCTAGTGCAGTCCTCCTCAAGTCCTTCTGTGATCGTGGTATCCGCTCTTTAAAAACCAACCCTCAATGCCTTCACAATGCTTGTGAGATAATATCCAATCTCCTTGACTTTATGGCCCTCCAGCATCTGATTCCATAGCATCTTTATGTAAGATTCTCTGCATAAAGCCTTCATTGTGGTCAAATTGGTCTGCTCATCACCCAGAAACGTGTACGATACAACCAGCTCACCCCTTTATTATTGCTTTTATCCTCTGCCATCTGTAGTCCTTCCATGTATATGGGTCTGCGTCTTCAAGGTGGGACTTAGATCACAGTTCCTCCATGGTATAAATACAGATAACTCTAGTCTGGCATTCCCCTTCTGTCCCTGAATTCCTGTAACATTAATAGAGCACTTTTCAAAATTTTATATGGATTTCTTTTCTCATTTCTTCTTGCATCGTGGCTGAGAGTTTACCCTTTGGAATGAGGCAGATTGTGTTCAGGTTCTGCTCATTAGGTATGAGCCTTTGGGCAACTTATTTACACTATGTACATTTCAGTGTATTCATTCACAAAATGGGTATAATAATGGTGGCTAACTCATACAGTGTTTGTGAGGATTGAAGTAACACATTTAACACTAAGCCCAGGATAATGGTTTATATTTTTTCAGTAAACATTACTCAGTATTACTGGTATTGTTGTTTGTATTTTCTTATCTACTTTCAAAGACTGAAAGTGACTTGGGGGTGAAGATTGTGTATTTTATATTTTCACAATTTCTCTGCTGTGGGGCCTTTTGCTTTAATTAATGTCTGCTGTGATTAATTGCTCTATTCTGCTATTTTCGGATCTCATCCAAGACATATCTGAAGTTCAGATAACAAAAGAGCAATCCCTGGTGACTAAAATGGGGAGGTATTCCTTTGGATAATGCCACTGACCTGGGTTAGCAAGCACAGGCTTTTCCTGTAATGGTCACAAAACTCTCCCATAGCACTCAGCGTGCTGCCTGCTCCTTAGAGGAGGAGAAAGCCATCAGTAGGGCTCTGGTACAAACAACGCTGATCATATTTAGTTGTGGGAAGCATCATGTTCACAGTGACACCATGTTTATTACATTGCCATATGGTTTGAATACCAAGTCCATCCCTTTGCTATGCTAAACTACAGAGCATGAAGCCCTCCCTGCAGCAGTGTTCCACAGTGGGAGGAAAAGCAAGGTTTCTGTGCCTGAACCAAAAGGCAAAACACTGAACTTGTACTCCTGTAACACCAATTACCTAGAAAAAAACTGAAAGAAAGTGTTGGTTATCATTCTAGACATGTTCTAGACATTGATTAGATATCACTGTGCTAGAAAACTTTGCTGATCTACCTTTACCGGAGCCAGAATTTTTGCTTGTTCTTGTGAAATTATCTATCATCTCATCTCTATAACTTCTGAAACTCTCTCCCTTTGGTTAAAATTATCTGTGTGTATCCTCCTGCTTGGCAGTGTCCTTGAGAACAAGATCCATATCTGACTTATCTCTACATCAATATTAGCTACAACCCTGGTAATTGGCAATCGATGGAAGATACCCCTTGGGATTTGTCCAAGCACAAAGGAAGTGGGATGATTTATCGTAAAGAGATGTCTTATGGAACCCAAGGGAAAAACATATATCCAGGCATTAGAAACAGATTAGAACCACATATTTGAGCCCTATAGAAAATTCAAGACACTCCTCTTTTTAAAAATATTTATTTTACTTGGCTGTGCCGGGTCTTGGTTGCGGCACACGGGATCTTCCATCTTCCTGTGGTGTGCGGTTCTTTAGTTGTGGCATGTGAACTCTTAGTTGCAGCACGTGGGATCTAGTTTCCCAGCCAGGTTTCGAACCCTGGCATCCTCTGTTGGAAGCATGGAGTCTTATCCACTGGACCACCAAGCAAGTCCTGACATTCTTTTTTTTATCTCCATGTTTCTTCTCTCTTGGCCTCTGATGGACTCATTTTGCTCTGGCAAAGCAAACCAACTGTTTCAACCTTCCAGTCTATTCGGTTGCTGTCAGGAACATATCTGAATTTACCTCCTACTATTAAAGGAGTCTGAGTTGAAACTGAAATTTTCTCTTTTCCAATTTTGAGTTTTCAAGAAAGGGAAGTTGACTGACCCAGATTGAGTTAGACACTCGACCATAACTCAGTTAATGGACATGTAGTGTAACCATATGAATGTGTAAGTAGATTCCTAGAAATAGGATATCACCCAGAAGCAGAGGAGAGCAGAGTTTAGAACAAATAACCATTCTTATTGTTAATACCTCATGCAGTGTATCCATCTCAGAAATACCTTGGTAATGGGTGGTGAAAGGATAAAATGACCTAAATCTGCTTCCTGAACTCGATCTCTGTATGGAGACATTTATTCACATGGGACAGCTATTCTCAGGTTGTTTTTACATTTCCGAGAGTATGATGTCTTTATTAGTATGATAAATAACGCACAGAAAATACGCATCAAAATAGCAGGTAATAGGAGCTGCTATGGTAGAAATCAAAAAATGAAGATATTGAACAGTTTTACTAAAACCTGAGAGTACCCCAAAATAAAAGTCACCTATGTCATGATTGATTAGGTAATATTTTAAGTAGTAAGCTTTCCTTGGTCTACATGTTTTCTTCTCCTTTTGATTTATATTCCAAATAATTAAACTAGTAATGGTCACATATTTGGGACACTAGAATAATTATTCTACCAGGTTTTCTCTTCCTTATTTTTATCTTGTCTTTTTTTTTTTTTTTCCTGTCTCTTCAATCAGCTAACAAAAGCCCTTTCTTTAAAATGTTTTTTTTTTTTTTCCAATTAGTCTTTAGTCAGTGGCTAAATCTATACCTAGGAAGAAAATGGAATATCATTTTGAATAAAATTCCTCCTGTTTTGTTATAGATGTTTGATTATATAAGTTTAGGTGTGGAGCTCACCGAAAACTTCTGGCTGCTGAGACATTTTTAGATCAGAGTAAAAAATGAAGATGGTAACCAGGCAACATGGTTCTTGTACAGTTATTAAAAATAAAATGTGAAGCTTCCACGATGCAGAATAATTTTCTGACAACTTTGCCTGGTTTTGCTTTGTCATTGGCTGGAAAAATAGGTAGATTCCATTTGTTGAACTCTGCAGTGTTTTCTCTGGGTTAAATTCATTATTATTTAAGATCATAATTGTTGGAAAATCATATATATGTACATGAATGTAAACATGGTAGTTTAGTATGACTCAGAAAATTCTTAAACATTTCTGCACTATATATGTAGTGCAAAAAAGTTTAATAATTTAAATTATATATATAATTATGTATACATATATGCTTGACAAATGTTCACAAAATTTACTATGGAAACAAATGTGACCTTGCATTCATTAGAATGTTTTGAAGCTTGATTAAACATATGTATAGTCCTTATATATCAAGGTATTGTTGATTAAAATTTTAGAAACCTTTCATATAATGGATACTTTTCAAAGACTGGCACTGAGATGCAGTCAATTATGGCAGCATGCTTCAATACGTATTTGATGTTTCTGAAGACATTTGAGCATGTAATCTTGACACATATAGGAAAAACGGATACTCTAAAAGAACCTTGCCTTATATTCTGGTATTCCTTTGACCACTCTTCTGAGGCTGTGTGTAGAATGGACGTTTGAGTGATCAAATCAGATAATATTCTAGAGCAGGTTTTGTCAACCCAGACTGCACATAAGAGTTACCTGGGGAGTTAGAAAGTCAATGCCTAAGCCCACTAGCAGATACTCTGATTTAGTTGGTCTGACTTGGAGTCCAAGTAGAGTTCCACTGTATAGCCAAGTACATGAATACTGTTCTAGACATAAAACACTCTGCAAGCACTCATTTAGAACAGAGGACAGTTCCTGGAAAGAGGAGCTCTGCACCCATGAGGATCTGTGCGTTGTTGTCAGTCCAAGGCGGATGTGTCTGTAGCCTCAGGTCCTGGCAAACACTGCTCTTCCAGTTTAAAGGCTGTGCTCTATGAAAGATGGATCTGTTTCAGGAACTTTCCTAGCAGATCCTTGGTGATTGTCTTTGATTTCATATGATCCTCTCTAGCTAAGTAATAGGGCCAACCGCCTCGGTGAGAACTTACTTTCCAGTTTCTTCCTGGATATTGAAAAAGTATAGAAATTAAGACAGGATCTTAGAGTTTAGGAGACAGAAAAAGGAACTCTGGTAGATTCTTGAAGATTTGCTTTTTGGAAAAAGTTAAAGAAGGAACTGCCGTGAGATCTAATAATCATAAGGCAGGTCTTCAATGTTGATGGCAACAGAGATAGAATAGCTAGTTATATGTTCTTTGAAATTTAGAAACATTCAACCTAATTCTTCTCTCCTACCAGAAAGCCTCTTGGGACCTAGTAGAAACTCATAGGAAATCTAAACTCTTTAAAGAGCTATAAGGAAAAAAAAAAAAAAAAAACCTTTATAATGCAAACAATAAAATCAAGTCAAAGACACTGACTAATCAATAAACAATGTTTGCAACACACTCTACCATTCTTGTTTTTCCATAAAGACAATCTCTACAATCTGCCACATTGATTTCGTGAACGGACTTAGCAGATTATATTTGGCAAAAACACCATATGGTTTTCTTTAGTATTTTCTAAGATATATTATTAGACTGAGAGTTCTTTGAGAGCAGAGAATGATGTTTTTTATGTGATGTCCAATATGTGAAATCCATGCAAGGTATTCAGGCCAAAATTTCAAGCATTGTAGTCAACTATTAAGTATTAGATTGTATTATCATTAATGTATTTCAACATCCATATATAAGAAAAATATTTAGACTGATATACAGTAAATTTCCAGGAAAAATTGCTTGAAAATATACATCATATCAAGGATGGCAGGCTTCCCTGAGAGCTCAGTTGGTAAAGAATCCACCTGCAATGCAGGAGACCCTGGTTCATTTCCTGGTTTGGGAAGATATACTGGAGAAGGGATAGGCTACCCACTCCAGTATTCTTGGGCTTCCCTTGTGGCTCAGCTGGTAAAGAATCTCCTTGCAATGTGGGAGACCTGGGTTCAATCCCTGGGTCAGTAAGATCCCCTGGAGAAGGGAAAGGCTACCCACTCCAGTATTCTGGCCTGAAGAATTCCGTGGACTGAATAGTCCATGAGATCGCAAAGAGTCGGACATGACTGAGTGACTTTCACTTCATTTCACTTCACTTCATCAAGGATGGCACATAAATTTATCTTATAAAGAGCCTGATAAACATTAGCTTTCTGAAGCACTGACTCTAGGAGTTGGAGACCAGCCTCCTTATGACTGAGTATCATGATTGATTGGTGATTTCTGCTATGGTTGTAGATGCAGGAAATGATAACATGAGTATATTTATTATGCATACTTTACACAAAGTCATAAATAACAGATTCATAAATTGTATTTGTGAAAATCTGATATATATGGAAGCAGAAATTAACTTACCTTGGAGGAAAGCTGTTCTTCTGCAAAGTATTATTTCTTGCAGGAAACTGAATAGTGTGGGGAATGGGTATATATTAACATTTGGTAATATGTATTTATGAAGTATATGTATATATACACACATATATGTTTTATATATGTATGTGTTTTTATTTATATATATATTATGTATCATAATATATAAAGAAATGGAAAACATGGTTGAGCTAAAGTAAAATAAACATCATCTACCCTCCAGTAATAACTGGCTATTGATATTTGATGAGTATTACATATAAAAAATAGCCTTACTATCAAATTATTTTTAAAATTTTAATATAGCACACCAAGTTGAATTTTTGGTCCCTAGGTATACTCTTAAAATTATATTAGGTTGATGAAAAAGTAATTGTGGTTTTGGACTGTGAATTTTAAATCATTATAACTAGGCTCAAACGCGTCTTTATTAATCAAAATAGGAACCATTACAATCAATGCATTCTTGCTTGCAAGAAATGTTTGTTTATTCCTGTAGGTTAAAAATCCATGCTTCAGGATTCAATGAACTTTTGGAAAGCATTTTTTGCCTTCTGGTTATGGAAGCATTTTCTCTACAAAAAAAAAGTTGTTGAGATGCTTGAAGAAGTGATAGCTGGTTGGCAAGAGGCCAGGTGAATATGGGAGATGAGGCAAAACTCTGTAGCCCAGTTTGTTCAACTTTTGTAGCATTGGTTGTGTGAAGTGAAGTCGGGCATTGTCATGGAGAAGAATTGGACCCTTTCTGTTGGCCAATGCTGGCTGCAGGCTTGGCCGTTTCCAGTGCATCTCACTGATTTGCTGAACATAATTCTCAGGTATGATGGCTTCACTGAGATTCAGAAAGCTGTATTGGATCAGCCAGGCAGCAGATCACCAAACATGCATGTTTGGTGCATGTTTGGCTTTGGGAAGTGCTTTGGAGCTTCTTTTTGGTCCAGCCACTGAGTTGGTCATTGCTAGTTATTATATAAAATCCACTTTTAGTCGCATGTCACAATCCAATCAAAAATAACTTTTTTTTTTTTAATTTGCAGTCAGCTCATGAGGCACCCACTTATTGAGCTTTTTTCACTTTTCAAATTATCTTCAAATGTTGGATGACCATAGAATGGTCTACAATGAGTTCTTTGGCATCTTCTCATATACTTGTAAGAGGATCCGCTTCAGTGATGGCTCTAAGTTGGTCACTGTCAACTTCTGATGGCCAGCCACTGCCCTGCTCATCTTCAAGGCTCTCATCTGCTTTGCAAATCTTCTTGAACCACCCCCACACTGTATGCTCATTAGCCGTTCCTCAGCCAAATGCGTTGTTGATGTTGTGAGTTGTCTCCACTGCTTTATGACCCATTTTGAACTCAAATATGAAAATCACTGAAATTTGCTTTTCATCTAACATCATTTCCCTAGTCCAAAATCAATATAAAATAAACAGCAAAATGGGCTTATCTAGTGGCTCAGTCGGTAAAGAAACCACCTGCAATACAGGAGACCCAGGTTTGACCCCTGGGTTGGGAAGATCCCCTGGAGAAGGGAATGGTAACCCACTCCAGTATTCCTGCCTGGAGAATCCATGGACAGAGGAGCCTGGTGGATTACAGTAGCCAGTGGGGTCACAGAGAGATATGACTGAGTGACTAACAAATAGCAAGTAATAAGTCATTAGCAAAATAAACATAAAGTGAGAAATATGCATTGAAATGATGTATAACATAACCATATTTATTTAAAAATGTATTCCCATATAAAATGGCAAAGGTCAACCATACAAAACCGCGATTACTTTTGCACCAACCTAATACTTTCCTGTTGTCAAATTCTAATGACTGCATATACTTGCATCATATAAACACTGCTTAGTCATGTCTTCAGAGTATTTGTGATGGTTCTAAGTTTTCATTGTTATTAACAGTGCTCAAATCCTCATTTTCATAGCAATTTTAAAATATTCTATTACAGAATTTATCAAACATACATAAAAGCATAGACAATTGTGTAAATAACCTCCCATGAACTGATAACCCAGTTTTAAATGTCATCAGTATCCTGCAAATCAGGTATAACTGTCCCCTCTGAACTTTTATTGTGAAGGGACAATTGAATTTGAATTTCAGACATTATGTCTTCTTACCAGATTGAATTTCAGACATTATATCTTCTTACCTAAAATATTTCAGAATGCATTTCTAATTGATAAGAACACTATAGTCACCATGCTACATATCACACCTGAAAAAATTTAAAAATTCCTTAATATCACCTAGCACTTGACACATTTTTTTCTGAAAAAAAAATGCATGTTCTACTTCTATGAGCATACGTATCTTGAAGTAAAATTGCTAGAGCACAGAGTTTGCACCTTTTTTATGACTTCTGATAAGTAGTATCAATGTCTGTCATGGTAAAGATTGATGCAGTCAAGATTGCTCAAATGTAGTGTCACAGCTCTGATACTCATTGTTACTGGGGAGGAAAGAAAGATATGGAAATTTGGGACATCTTGAAAATAAAATAGTATGGATGTAGGAAGGGGAAGATGAGGAAGACAGAATGGAAGGAAGGCAAGAAATTACAGCAATGACAATAAATACCCAAACTGAAGAGTAATGCTGTAATCTTAGTGACTGGTGCTTCTGAGTCAGGTTCTTCACCAGAGTTCCGTACAGAATATTGAAACAGTGAAGTTAGGGTTTCAAGCTGAGCTTCATAGTACGGTTTGGGTAGCAGAAAGAAGAGCAGTGGTCTTCTAACATGCCCTGACTCACCACCCATTTCACACACTGCAGAAGCAGCTTGTGGCCTCCTGGAGCTGGCCTCTTCAACTCTTACTTCCTAAAGGATCTGCCAGAGGGATGCCCTTGTACCTTTCCTCTCTACTGACCTGTGCATCCTGAGCTGCCCCGAAAGCAACAGATGCTCATGTTTTGAAGTTGACATGACTGCGCATGGCATAGGAGAACAATGAAGGACTTTACGTTCTAGTGTCTATAACTGATACTAAAACTGAAGACCTAGAAAAAACAAATGTATAGTTGCCAAGGGGTAAAGAAAAGGGAGAGGAGGGTAAATTAGGAGTTTGGGAATAACAGATAAACACTACTACACATAAAATAGATAAGCAACAAAGACCTACCATGTAGCACAGGGGACTATATTCAATAACTTGTAACCTACAATGGAAAAGAATCTTAAAAAAATTACATAATTGATTCATTTTGCTGTACACCTGAAATTAACACAGTATAACCAACTATACCTCAATTAAAAAAACTGTACACATTAACAAGAGAAAATGAACCATCATTTACTCTGCAACTTTAAGATGTTAGTGGTTTTTGACTTAATATTTTTCAACCTTTACATCTATTTGTAAGGAAAGTACTGCTGCTGCTGTAAAGTCGCTTCAGTTGTGGCCGACTCTGTGCGACCCCATAGACGGCAGCCCACCAGGCTCCCCCATCCCTGGAATTCTCCAGGCAGGAACACTGGAGTGGGTTGCCATTTCCTTCTCCAATGCATGAAAGTGAAAAGTGAAAGTGAAGTCACTCAGTTGTGTCCGACTCTCAGCGACCCCATGGACTGCAGCCTACCAGGCTCCTCTGTCCATGGGATTTTCCAGGCAAGAGTACTGGAGTGAGGTGCCATTGCCTTCTCCGAAGGAAAGTACTACCATCCTCATTTTATACATGAGAAAATGGAGATATCACTTGAAGTCTTTTCTGGAATGAATGAATGAAAGAAAAAATAACTAAGTAAACAAACATAGAATTCAGCAACAAAGAAGAAGTAATAGAAAACTGAGTGATTAAATTAGTATAAGGTAAGTTAAAGAAACTAACTTACTTGGCAGAGCCAGGATTCGAACTCAGGTCTATGTGATTTCAAAGCCAGGTATATGCATGATAATTGAGTATGTCATGCATAGTCCCTAGTGTTTAATTCTAATTTTCCTAATTTTCCTCTTCTTGTTCATTACCACCTTTTCTGTGTGCATATGTATGTTAATTTTCTATTAACTTAGTTAACATTTATACTCTTACTCTGCACCATGAGTGTGAATTAGTTGTAAACACTATACAACCCCACGTGGAAGCGTGGCATCAATCCGGTGGAGTAGGTGCCATCATCATCCATTTTATAAATGGAGAAATTTAGACTGATTAGGTTACTTGCTCAAGGTCATCTAGCTAGCAAGTAACAAAGTCAGGGACTAAACCCTAAAATTCTAGTTACAGAATCTGCTTTTAATCATTTTAACTATTAAAATATCAATTTAACATGTGCTGTTTATACTCATATTCTTTCTCATATGAGTATACTCAGATTATACAAATTGCCCTTCTGTTTCCCAGACAGTTTAAAGGAATGAAAGATGGCAGGCGTTCTCTCATTAAATAATATGCAACAGCCCTTTGGAAGCATTTTGTGAGATGATACTGCAAACATTATTCCCTCCACCTCATCCATAAATGCTCCCCATGGAATTTGTGTTCTTTGTGGAATAATTTCCATTGCAATAATTCTCATTTGTTTTCTCAAAAATAATGGCTGGTTTCTACCACTCTCATCAGTAGATACAGCCGGCAAATTTGTGGGCACTGCTGAGAGTCTAAATTTGTCCCAATAGATCAGTAATGATTTTCTTGCCAAACTGATTTACATGTCTCCAACTTCAATTTACTTCAGTAAATGTTTACAAAAACTTCAGTTGGGGAGGCGGAGATAAGTAGGGCACAGTCTCTTGTCTGCCAGGAACTTCGAGTTTCTGGGAGAAGAGGACAAAGACCTGTCTGCCCACAGCACTGCCCAGATACAGGCAGGGCCAGTGCAGAGAGTATCCGAGAACACACCACGTGTACAGAAACCCACTGCAGACATCCTGCAGCAGGTGACCTCAAACCAAGGGCGAAGGATCCCCAGTTTATACAACTGGGCAAAAGTCCTCCTCTTGTGAAGACTGTAAACTCCACATTCACTGACCATGGTTAAATCCATGCACTGCTTCCCATATTTCTTGTAGATTAAAGCAGTGTTAAATGTCTGACTGGGGTCCAGTGTGATCATTATATATTTATGTTGGAGGAGGTTGCTGGGAGGATTTGACATTCGAGTGGCCCTCATGCTGGACCTACCATTCCCACAGTGGGAGCCATTTTCCAGAAAGTAGACTTGAGAAGGAAAGGCATGATTGAGACCATCTGAATGGTATAAAGGCCTGTATCTCAACTTTTAAGGTTCTGGCAGGTAGACACCCAAGACCAGCCTCGTCTGTAAGTTCCTTGGCTTATTAAACCAGCCACCTACCAATCAGAAGTGCTCTGTCTCTTTCTTTGGTCCCTCCTTGTGCTCTGTGTACAGGGGCCAGTTTCAAATTTCACCCAGGGAACTCCCAAGTTTGTAAACCGACAAATGTCCGATGGGTTGATGTTTGTTAGATTAGTATTAAAAGGTTACTCTGTCCGTGGTGATTTGAATTACTACCTTTATTGTTTATTATAGGAAATTCTCATATGCACCTGGGTCTATTTCTGGACTTTCTGTTTTATTCCAACAGTCCATTGATCTCCTTGGTCTTGTATCAAATTTATTATTTTTCTTCCTGGATATTTATAATCTGCTGTCGCAATATCATACCTGGTAGGCTTTGTCTTCCTATACTTCACCTCCATTCATCAGCATCCCCAAATACTCATGCACACTTGCTCTTCTTTTTTGGAGTTCTCTTGGTTTTTCTATTTTCTCCATATGAATGCTAAAAGAAGCTTATCTAGCTCTAGAAAAAGAAAATGTTAATCTTTTCTATTAAGATCACAGAAAACTTACAAATGAGCTTCAAGGGAGTAGACATAAGGGGAATTTTACAATTCTAGTGAAAGACAAAAGTCAACCTAATTAAATGAAAAGATACACTTGTTCTTGGATAGGTGATTTTTTGGTAGCTATTTTAGTGGTGATTGTCTCTTTGATACATCTTGTTAGTGATTTTCTTTGTGTATATGAAAATAAATGACCTCTCAATTTTATATCCTGATGCTTTTCCAGCTTTTCCTTACTTTATAGTAGCTTTTTCAAGGATGTATTCTTGAGATAATGTTTCTAATTTCAGTGGAGTTTGTATATTGCTCAAGTTTCAACCAGTGTGTGTTAAAGAGAGACGCTTTTCTTGATGGTGGAAAGCTCAGTGTCTACCAAACCACACCCATCCTACTGATGATAAAAGAGACTCAGGTAGACACCATCAGAGGTGGTAGTGACGGGGGTGCAGATCCTGTGAGCTGAAGAGCTCAGGCCACCTGAAGGTAGAGATGTTCTTCACCACTTGCTGACAAGCTGCTGCTGTAGGAATGGGGCCTGTGTTCCCAGACTGTCTGTCTTTACAAGAAAAGCTAGAAATCTGGACTTAAAAAATAATTCTCCTGATTCTCTAGGTGGCTTTTAAAATACTCTGAGGCAAAACAGAAAGGACATGTTTACAAGTTAAATACACTCCACAAGCCCTCAGTGTATCATATTTGGGAAACAAATGATGTCATTCAGATAAGAAAGAAGCTGGAAGGAAGGATAGATGGGATTTTTGACTTGTTATGGTTGTATTCTGATGACAACGGTCCATATAGTCAAGGCTATGATCTTTCTAGTGGTCACAAATGATTGTGAGAGCTGGACCATAGAGAAGGCAGAACACCAAAGAATCGATGCCTTCAAACTGTGGTGCTGGAGAAGACTCCTGAGAGTCCCTTGAACAGCAAGGAGATCAAACCAGTCAATCTTAAGGGATTCAGGGCCAACACAGATGACCTCATCTCGAAAGTCTTAACTCCATTTGTAGTATAACTTCTTGTTAGGTAGACCCTATCCAAATGCTTTCCCAATAAGGTCATACTCACAAGTTCAGGAGGTTGAGAAGTGGACATATCCTTTGGGACCCACAGTTTAACATACTACAGTGAATTATGTAACCCTGGGTGGCTCAGAGGTAAAGAATCCACCTGCCAATGCAAGAGATAAAGGAGATGCAGGTTTGATTCCTGGTTGGGAAGATCCCCTGGAGAAGGGAATGGCTACCCACTGCAATGTTCTTGTCTGGAGGATCCCATGGAGAGAGGAGCCTGGTCGGCTACAACCCACAGGGTTGCAAAGAGTAGGACAGTACTGAGCGATACACCTATGCACAATGCACAGTGGGTTATAGAAATAGAAGAAGGTATAAAACACATGCTTGTTTTCAGAATATATCATTCTGATTAATCCTCTCAGAAGGAGAGAATGTGAGTTCCCTGCAGTTTTTCCTTGTCAATGTCTTCACCATCTCTCCCCACCCCTCCATCCTCTATTTCCTGTCCTTGCTTCTACTTGTTCATTTCTCTTTCTTTCTCTCCTCCCTCTCCTCTCTCTCTGTCTCCATCTGTCTTTTCTCCTCTTCTTTTTATTTGCTGATTCATTCTTCTTTTAGTGCTGTATCCCTATGATGTGCTAGGAATGGTGTTTCTGTATCATGACCACGTCCTTTCTGAGTCAGAGGCAGACCATGAAGAGCTAAGCACCTCTTGTTTGCAGGTTTCTGCCTAGGAAGCCTTGGGTCCTCCCTGCCAAGTAGACTAACATTGATATTCTGGCCTGCAGTTCATGAGCTGTGTGGATGAGGCAGCGATCAGGGCTACTGGTTACTTTCTGATACCTTGTGAAGCTCGATTAGTACCTGACAGTCTCAGCTTCACCCTGGTCAAGCTGGCAGCTGTGTCCTCTGACCCCCTCTTGACACTCTGATAGTTTTCTTTTTATCTACACATTTGTGAGAGCTTTCTTCCTTCTCAGCTGGAAAGGTCACCTCACAAACATACCGCCTGGGATGAATTATGTGTCTATTGATTTGCACACTCTTGTCTCGACTGCAAATTTCAAGAGTTTAAGGGCAGCACCCCTGTTAAAAGAACAAAGGATCAGATAAAGGTAGTTTTGTAATACCAGCTAAAACCTTGCTCATTATGTCTATGCTGATCTTAGTTTACTTCCAGGATTATAGGAATATTGTTCACCATGTACCCAATGGGATATTTGCTTTAGAATCACCTGCAGATTTAATTTCTGAAATTAAAATTGTCTGTCTAACAAAAGAAGAATTTAATATTAAATATTTCATCAACTCCACATAAAAGAATGATCTTTCTTCCTGAATATAATTTTTACTGTGTTTTCTATGAACTGAAATCATAGTCTTTTAAAACTCAGGTAATTTAACTAATAATAAAGGAATGTCTGTCCAGATCACTTTTCTTCTGAGCTTTCACAAAATGAGAAGAAAATATCAATTGACTGATATGTATCTATATGCCTATATTATTAGATTTACAATTACTCTAATTTCTGCTTCAATTCCTGACTCTCTGTTGCACCTTGGCGACTACACTTAAGTAGCCTGTTCTTTAAAAAGAAATAGGAAAATAATATAAAAAGTGTATATAAGTTCCACAGAATCATTTTCAAAAATGGGAAAGGAGTAGATGAAGGCTTGTCACCCTGCTTATTTCACTTATATGCAGAGTATATCATGCGGAATGCCAGGCTGGAGGAAGTACAAGCTGTAATCAAGATTACCAGGAGAAATATCAATAACTTCACATATGCAGATGACACCACCCTTATGGCAGAAAGCAAAGAAGAACTAAAGAGCCTCTTGATGAAAGTAAAAGAGGAGAGTGAAAAAGTGGGCTTAAAACTCATCACTCAAAAAGCTAAGATCATAGTATTTGTTCCCATCACTTTATGGCAAATAGATGGGGAACAATGGAAACAGTGACAGACTTTATTTTCTTGGACTCCAAAATCACTGCAGATGGTGACTGCAGCCATGCAACTAAAAGATGCTTCCTCCTTGGAAGAAAAGCTATGACCAACCTAGACAGCTTATTAAAAAGTGGAGACATTACTTTACCAACAAAGGTCTGTCTAGTCAAAGCTATGGTTTTTCTTGTATGCATGTGAGAGTTGGACTATAAAGAAAGCTGTGTGCCGAAGAATTGAGGCTTTTGAACTGTGGTGTTGGAGAAGACTCTTGGATCGACTCTCAACCAGTCCATCCTAAAGGACATCAGTCCTGAATGTTCATTGGAAGGACTGATGCTGTAGCTGAAACTCCAATACTTTGGCCACCTGATAGGAAGAACCGACTCATTGGAAAAAACCCTGATGTTGGGAAAGATTGAAGGCGGGAGGAGAAGGGGACAAGAGAGGATGAGATGGTTGGATGGCATCACCAACACGATGGACATGAGTTTGAGTAGGCTCCGGGAGTTGGTGATGGACAGCGAAGCCTGGCGTGCTACAGTCCATGGCGTCACAAATAGGCAGACATGACTGAGCGACTGAACTGAGTCATTTTGCACTACAGCAGAAATCAGCACAACATCATAAATCAATTATACTTCCACAATGGCAAAAAAGATAAAAATAAACAAATAAAAATATAGGTAAAATTGCGAGACTGTAGTAATTGTAATGAAAGGGTGAAAGTGGTTAGTCGCTCAGTCTTGTCTGACTTTGTGACCCCATGGACTGTCCATGGACTTCTGCAATCACGAATATTGGAGTGGGTTGCCATTTCCTCCTCCAGGAGATCTTCCTGATCCAGGGATCAAACTTGCGTCTCCTGTTTTGGCAGGCCAGTATTTTACCACTGTGCCACCTGGGAGGTCCTAGTATCTCCCACAGTTTGCTCATATCCTTGCCCGTTGAGTTGGTGATGCTGTCTAACCATCTCAACCATTGCTGCCTCTTTCTTCTTTGTCTTCAATCTTTCCCAGCATGAGGATGATTGTGAGACCCACCCAATTATATGAATAGTGATTCATATAATTCATTCATATAATCAATAATGATTCACTGCTCTATATGAGAAGAAACACTAGGGTCTGGAATTAGCCAGACATGGACCCAAATTCCTCTCTGAGCCTTAGTTTCTCTAAAGTGTAAATAACCTAAATTTAGCACCTACTTTCTAGGATTTATGTGACACTTAATGAAAAAAAATACATAATGCTTATTGTTTTTCTAATTATAACTATTGGTACGACTTTCTATATAACCAAATGTAAATCTGTGTGACATCAGGATTTTTAACAACTACTTGGGAGACTTATTCATATATTTATTCATTAGATAAACATTTATGCCTTGGTTTATTAGAATTTAGTAGCAATACTAGATAGCATATACATAGAAGATGGTCCATTTATATGTGTTGATTTTGAGGCCAGCTGTCCTGGGATACTGTGTAATGTGAGAATGACTTTGATATTCCTGTTGTTGTTGTTCAGCCGCCAAGTTGTGTCCGACTCTTCCCAACCCCATGGACTACAACACTCCAGGCTTTCCTGTCCCTCACCATCTCCTGGAGTTTTCCCAAGTTCATATCCATTGAATCTGTGATGCCATCCAACCATCTCATCTTCTGTCACTCTCTTCTTCTGCCTTCAATCTTTCCCCGCATCAGGGTCTTTTTCAATGAGTCAAGTTTTCTTCACATCAGGTGGCCAAAGTACTATAGCTTCAGCATCAGTCCTTCCAAAGAGTATTCAGGGTTGATTTATTTTAAGATTGACTGATTTGATCTCCTTGCTGTCCAGGGGACTCTCAAGAGTCTTCTACAGCACCACAGCTCAAAAGCATGAATTCTTCAATGCTCTGCCTTCTTTATGGTCCAACTCTCACATCTGTACATGACTACTGGAAAGACCAAAGCCTTGACTATATGGAGCTTTGTCAGGAAAGTGATGTCTTTGCTTTTTAACACACTGTCTTCTTTCCTGCCAAGATGCAATGATCTTCTAATTTCATGGCTACAGTCACCATCTGCAGTGATTTTAGAGCCCCAGAAGAGGAAATATGTCCCTGCTTCCACCTTTTCCCCTGCTACTTGCCTTGAAGTGATAGGACAAAATGCCATGATTTTAGTTTTTGTTTGTGTGTATATTTTTTAATATTGCCTTTTAAGATGGCTTTTTTATTCTCCTCCTTCAGCTTCATCAAAGAGACTCAATAGTTCCTCTTCACATTCTGCCATTAGAGTGGTATCATACGCATGTCTGAGGTTGTTGATATTTCTCCTGGTGATCTTGATTCCAGCTTGTAATTCATCCAGCCCAGCGTTTCACAGGATGTGCTGTGTATAAATTAAATAAACAAAGTAATGATAAACAGCCTGTTGTACTCCTTTCTCAGTCCTGAACCAGTCAGTTTTTCCATACAAGATTCTAATTGCTTCTTCTTGACCCACATACAGGTTTCTCAACAGACAGGTATATGGTCTGGTATTCACATCTCTCTAAGAGTTTTCCCCAGTTTATTATGATCCACACAGTCAAAGCATTTAGCATAGTCAATGAAAAAGAGGTAGATATTTTTCTGGAATTCCTTTGCTTTCTCTGTGATCCAAACGTTGGCAATTTGATTTCAGGTTCCTCTGCCTTTTCTAAACCCAGCTTGAACATCTGGACATTCTCAATTCATGTAATGCTGAAGCCTAGCTTGCTGGATTTTGAGCATAACTTTACCAGCATGGGAGATGAGTGAAATTGTCTGGTGGTTTGAACATTCTTTAGTATTGCCCATCTTGGAAATTGGGATGGGGATTGACCTTTTCCAGTCCTGTAGTCACTTATAGGTTTTCCAAATATACTGACATATTCTGTGTAGCACTTTAATAGTATCATGTCTTCGGATACCTTCACCTCCACTAGCTTTATTGGCAGCAGTGCTTTCTTAAGGCCCGCTTGACTTCACACTCCAGAATATCTGGCTCTAAGTGAGAGACTACACGATGGTGGTTCCCAGGTCATTAAGATCTTTTTTTATACAGTTGTTCTGTGTATTCTTTTCATCTCTACTTGATCTCTTCTGCTTCATTTAGGTCTTTACTATTTCTGTCCTTTATTGTGCCCATCTTTGGATAAAATGTTCCTTTGATATTTGCAATTTTATTGAAGAGATCTCTAGTCTTACTCTTTCTGTTGTTTTCCTCTGTTTCTTTGCGTTGTTCATTGAAGAAGGCCTTCTTGTCTTTCCTTGCTATTCTCTGGAACTCTGCGTGTAGTTGGGTGTACCTTCCCCTTTCATCTTGGCTTTTTGCTTCTCTTCTTTCCTCAGCTATTTGTAAACCCTCCCCAGACAACCACTTTGTCTTCTTCCTTTTCTTTTTCTTGGGGATGGTTTTGTTTGCAGCCCCCTGTACAGTATTATGGCCCTCTGTCTATACTTCTTCAGGCACTCTGTTCACTAGATCTCACCCCTTGAATCTGTTTGTCGCCTCCACTGTATATTCATAGGGAATTTGATTGAAGTCATACTTGACTAGTTTAGTGGTCTTCCCCAGTTTCTTTAGTTTAAGCCTGAATCTTGCTATGAGGCTGATGATCTGAGCCACAGTCAACTCCAGGTCTTGTTTTTACTGACTGTGTTGCTGCATCATCAGCTTCAAAGAATGTAATCATTGATAAAAAATAAATAAATAAATAAATGTCCCCAGTGACAAGGAATGTACTATCTCCATGACTTTAATGAATATTTGTGGAATAAATGAATATTTTTACTGAAAAAAAAAAAAAGAATGTAATCAATCAGATTTCAGTATTGACCATTTAGTGATATCCATGTGCAAAGTTGTCTCTTGTGTTGTTGGGAGAGGGTGTTTGCTATGACCAGGGCATTCTCTTGGCAGAAACCTGTTAGCTTTTACCCTGTTTCATTTTGTACCCCAGGACCAAACTTGCCTGTTATTCCAGGTATCTTGACTTCCTACCTCTGCATTCCAATCTCCTATGATGAATAGAACATAGTTTTTTGATGCTAGTTTTAGGAAGTCTTCTAGGTCTTCATAGAACTCATCACCTTCAGCTTCTTTGGCATTGGTGGCTGGGCCATAGACTTGGATTACTGTGATATTGAATGGTTTGCCTTGGAAATGAACTGAGATCATTCTATCGTTTTTAAGGTTGCACCCAAGTACTGCATTTCAGACGCTTTTTTTGATTATGAGGGCTACTCCATTTCTTCTATGGGATTCTTGCCCACAGTAGTAGATATAATGAATTAAATTCACTCATTTCCGTCCATTTTAGTTCACTGATTCCTAAGATGTCAATTATTTACTTTTGCTATCTCGTGCTTGACCACACCCAATTTACCTTGATTCACAGACCTAACTTTCCAGGTTCCTATGCAATATTGTTCTTTACAACATCAGATTTTACTTTCACCACCAGACACAATCCACAATTGAACATTGTTTCCACTTTAGCCCAGTCACTTCATTCTGGGGCTGTTGGTAACTCTCCTCCACTCTTTTCAGTAGCTTATTGGACACCTTCCAATCTAGGGGGCTTGCCTCATCTTTCGATGTTAGATCTTTTTACCTTTTTATACAGTTCATTGAGTTCTCATGTCTAGTATACTGGAGTGGTTTGCCATTCCCTCCTCCAGTGAATCATGTTTTGTCAGAACTCTCCACTATGACCCATCTGTCTTGGGTGGCCCTACACAGCATGACTCATAACTTCATTGAGTCACACAAGCCCTTCTGGAATTCCCTTGCTTTCTCTGTGATCCAGCCACGACAAGGCTGTGATCCATGAAGGGGATATTCCTAAGGCATAGCTATTCCATGTGAATAAATGTCCTGTCTCTGCTCTTATCTGCCCCTCTGTTTTCCATTTTTTTTCCCACCTACGTATCTACTCTCTCTAGGAAGCCCTCTCTGACTCCCTAACGCAGTTCTGTCTCTGTGCTCCCAAAACGCCATGTACCCTTCTTTCATAGAAGCCATCTTAGTTGTAATTTTATATTTATTGAAATGGTGCTTGTTAAATGTACCTTCTCTATCAGACTGGCTCTTAATCTCATGAAGGACCATGTATGTTTTAATCCCAAGGTCTGTAAGTACAAAGAAGAATGCCTGTCACAGGGTAGGTGCTCCATAAATGTTTAACAGATGAGTGTGTTTACTGAAGAACCAACAGTTCGTATTTTACTGGAGCAGGCACAGGGCTGAGTGCTTTACAAATAGTGGATTGTAAAGACCCACAGACCTGTAGCAGGTCTCCTATGGGTTAGCAGTTCCAGTCTCTAGAAAACCACCCAAAAGCCAGTTTGTGCTATGTTGGTACCTGGCTAGGGGCTCTGAGTTTTCCTTGAAGGCTATGAGCCTTCAGAAGAGGTAATGAACATGTGATCAAAACTGGGGTCTGGCTGCTTGCCACTCAAAAGCCAATAAAGAGGTACACCTGGTGAAAAGAAAAGTTTGCTTTATTTCAGAGGCCAGCAACCAGGGCCAAGGGCAGACTTGTGTCCAAAGGTCAACTCCTCCACTGACAATCAGTGGGCAAGAGCTTTTAAAGGGAAGTTTCAGGGGTGCACAGGCAGAAGAGGGGCTACATGTAAAAACAACGGTGTCAGCTCTTGACAGTCGTCTTCAAGTTGATCATGCCATTGTCTGATAGTGTCATCTCAATTGTTTTGAGTACAGTTAATCTTTAGTTCCAGAGTCAATTTCATCCCATTTTGTTGAGGCCAGTTCTCAGAACTGTGGCAGCGTATGTCATGGCTACACTCTGGTCATCATATAATTAACTTCTTCCACATGGTGGGGGGTTCATTATCTGCAAGACAGCTCACAGGAGGTGGCTCAGAACATTATCTGTAACCCTTGAGGAGGAACTAAAGGCTCTTGATTTTGTTTAATGACTAAACTGTTATTATTTTGTCCTGCTTGACTGTTTTCCTTTCCTTCTGCATTTTCTCACTTCTCTGATTAAACTTACTCTTTGGGTAAAGTTCTTCTACAGCCAAAAGCAGGCAAAGGACATGAGGTGAGAAGAACCATAGGGTCCCACTCCATTTCAAAGGCACAAGGCTGTTTCAGGTTAGCTTCTTAGAATCACTAAAACATTGCACCTGGATGAAAATTCCTGAGGTGGGGAGTCCAGGGCATTAACTGGAGACATGGGTGAGGAACACAGTCTTTGAGGCTGCAGAGGAGCTCCAGGCAGCAATGGAGCAAAGACACTAGGAAAATTCACTCATAGGTCATTCAGCACCCTCCACCTCCCCCCAGCCATCTACAGGCCACGGGAGGCAAAGCAGGGCTCCTGCGATGCTGAGCAAGGTATGGTATGAAGCAGAAGTCTCAACTGCAAAATGAAGACCCTGGCATCAAAACCAGGGCAAACAAACATAGACTGTTTGTTGAGAAGGTAACAACGCTGAGAGTTAACAAATTGGGCTGAATCCACTTGAATCCCAGCTCTGGAGACTCCGGAGTTGTTCTCGAGCTCTGCTTCTCACAATCTGGGCAACAAGAGCGACACCTGGAGCTTGGTAAACACCCAGGATTGGAGAAGCCCTGCTTCTCAAAACCCGAGCTTCGTGCACAGCACCTGGGGCTTGTTAAAATGGCAGCCTCTTTGGTTTCACGCAGAACCTCCGCATCTTACGAAATGCCCAGCAAAGATGGTCGCTGACTCCTGGCGGGCATGAAAACCAAATTCAGCCTACAAGTGAGTCCCTGCTGTGAGAAAGAAGCTGAGAGTGAACTTGATGTGTGAGGAAAAGGCCGCAGTTGAGACTAGGAAAGCCTGCTACTCACCCACTTTCTGTTAGAGTGCAGGCTTTGTAGGACTCGTTGGTTCTCACTTAGAGAGAGACTTCTCATGCTCGCCAGCGTGTTCTCTAGCTGCCTCCTGGTCCCTCCTGACCCAGCATGTCTGTGCATTTCTAGCAGATAACAGGCTGAAGAGAGAGGTGTTTTGAAGTGATGGACTTTTTCAGTGATGAGGATTCCTCTGAAGATGTTTTCTTCTGAGCTGGGGAAAGTAGGTATGGATGCGATGATTTGAGCCATTTTGGAAGTTGCTCTTCTCTGTCTGGTTTGAGGCTCAGACCTGTGGCGTGTGGCCAGTGAGTTTATTTCTATTTGTGTTCTTTTGAGGCTGCGTCTTCCTTAAGGGTGTGTTGTTCAGGACTCAGGGTGCTGTGCCGAGGCAGGGGCGTTTCACTTTGTCTGTGGCTGCAGAAATAAACCACCTCAACTATCAGTGATGGAGAAGATGAGTCACCCCGGTTCTGCAACCGGGGCCGCTCCCAGCCGAGTGGTTCTGCTGCAGTCAGCAGCAGGGGTGCGAAGTCCGCAGAGGCTTGGCTGAAAGGGTTGGGGTCTGGCTGGGCTCCTCTCTTTCCACGTAGTTTCCTGTCCCCAAACATTCCTGTTAGAGCCTGGTAGCTGGATTCCAAGCAGGAGACTCTCACAAGGAGGGGCGCGGCGAGGAAAGAGTTTTCCAGACTATTAGCATCGCACATGCCAATGGCCCGTGAACAAAGAAGCCACCTACATAAGAGGGGATGTCACAAGGGCGTGAAGCTTAGGAGGCCAGTGCCACTGTTGCTCCCTCCTTCTCGGGTGGAGGGGCAAAGATGGAGAGAGAAAGGAAAGTTTAGTCACCTGTGTGAGTGGATGTACGTATTTACATGACCAAGGGTGTGTGTGTAGTATTCCTGGAAACTTTGGGGGACTCACCTGTGTTTTCCCCAAAGATTCCCTTTATTTAGAAATTGTCATTTTACTGAACAGTCATTTGGTCTCAGGGTTATGGGAGAACAGTGAGGCATGAGGGGACTTCCAGAAGACTCATGAATCTGTCAGTACTGAGATCAGGGTGAGATCAGATGCTATAGCTCGATTACCTCAAATAGATGAAGTCAGGAGCATAGGAAGACTGGATATTGGGTCAAGGATCGTGTTCTGACAACACCCTAGAAAATAAGCAAGATGTAGACTATTCTTTTTATTTTCCCTAAAATATTATGCAATCTCCTTTTTTCTTTGCTGTTTCTTTGTCTCATTTACTTATTTCAAGTTTTCCAATTATAGTAGGGTTACTGTTTATTGAGCCAGGAAGATAGTGGTGGGTAACATTAAATCAATGTGCTCCTCTTGTGAGATTTAGTTGGGAGCTTCCTCCCCACCTTAGGGCTTTAAGTAAGTTTAACTTTGAATGATTTAATTAACATGAAAATAAATCCACCTTCTGTGGTTCTTGATCTTAAAATCAGTGAGTTTCCAAAGTCTTAGCGTGGCTAGAAACAAGATGCTGTGAGGAAAACAGGCCATGCAGTCTTCATTTTAGAGGTAAATGAAAGGGAAATAAGACCACTCCAGCCTGCACCTGTTCATGTTTCCATGACTTACTGAGATTTGTGGAGTTGGGATTCAATGCCCGCTCTTCTGATCCTGAATCCAATCTGATTCTTGCAGGACCATTGGACCATTTAAGGCTGAACCATACTAAAGAGGTAGCTAAAGATTTCCTAGGGACTTATACTCTCAAGTCTGTTCACCTAATGGTCTTCATAAACAGCTTTACACTTATGTTGGGGTCAGTTTACCTATGATCTCTACATAAACTTACTTTTTGACTGAAAAGTCAGTTCCATAATGGATCCTTACTAAATGCAGAAAGGTTCTTAGAATGATAATCACAGGTCATAACTCACCTGATTAGGGGTGCAGAATATGGCATAATGATTGACCTTCGGCATGTTGCTATTTCTTCTCATATGAATATATTAAGTTGCTAAGTCACGTTTGCTCTTTGTGACTCCATGCACTATAGCCTGCCAGGCTCCTCTGTCCATGGGATTCTCTAGGCAAGAATACTGGAGTGGGTTCCCATTCCCTCCTCCAGGAGATCTTACCAACCTAGGGATTGAATCCTTAGTCGTCTGTATTACAGGTAGATTCTTTACCATCTGAGCCACTAGGGAAATCCTTATTTCTTCTAAGGCTCTGTTTTTTCACTGGCATAATGCAAGTGATAGCAGCTGCCACACAGGTTGTTAAGAAAGAAGGACCTTTCATTTCTCAATGAATGAAAGAAAGAACCTCTGTCAGGCAGGGTCTGGTCCATAGTAAGTACGGAAATGATCACTTATTATCTCGGTGATGATAAAGATGCTTTGTCCCTGGTCTAGTTCCCAAGAGGCACAAGGAGTGCTGTGGTCATCATATTATTGCTAAGATCTGTAACTCAGATTTCACTGTGAAATGTCATTTGTCTGTCACGCATCTGCCTGACAGAATGGAGTAAAGATTTAGCCATGTGTGTTGGCATTAGAATTTTTCACCTTTTTCTTATTCTTTTTTTTTTTTTTTTTGATTGACACACAAGAGCAAGCATCCAGTCCACTAAGACAAAGAATAACTATTACTGATATTTTTATTTCCAAATGTTCCAGCAGTGCCCCACAAGCAATGACCTTTTCATTTAACTCTGTTTAGGGTTTGATGCCTATTTTACATCCCGCACGCTTGAAAACAACCGAAGAAACGTATGGTTTGCCGAATACTGGGAGGAAAACTTCAACTGCAAGTTGACGATTAGTGGGTCAAAGAAAGAAGACACAGATCGCAAATGCACAGGTAATCTCATTCTCGTTGTCCTTCTCCTGTTACTCTACGTGGCCAGCATTGAAATTTCTGTAGAGCTGACAGAAGGAAGCTTGGCTGGAGACAAATTGAAAAAGTAAATTGAATTTTACTAGATTGTTCAGAAAATGGAACAGGAGCATAAGTCTTTCAGGACAAAAGCACTACAGACAAGAATATATTCTCTTCTGCCTGTCCATCTAGTGATAATTGACATTTTCATTGATTCTTTGAATTCAAAAGGGGTCACGTTGCCTTGAATGCTCTTGCTGATAAATATTAGTTCATGTTGTAGCCAGGAGTATAAAGTCATTTTCACAGAGTCTTAAATCTCTCACCAATTCCATATCAGCATCAGAATGAACTGTCAGCAGAGACATGACTAAAAGTGCTAAAACAACATATTTGATGAAGGAAACAAAGTGTACATTGGGGTTAGAGAAATGAGGATTTCAGTGGATTTTCGTAATGTCCAGATTGAGTTACCTGTTATTTAAAATATGCTTTAAGATACTAAGCCTCATATGTAACCTTATATAAGTATTCTAAATAAGAAGCACAAGTGTTTACCATTTATTTACGTGTAGTCCATAATCAGAAAGCAGAATCATATATTTATTCATGGTTTCATTCACAAATATGTATTGAGTGACTCCTTTCTACTCATCACCGTGCCAGGTACTCCTGATCCGATGGTGAGTAAACCAAGTAAGTAAACCATGCTTTATGCTGCTAGAGAAAGTAGGGGAAAAAATCAACATTATTCCAGTGACCTTTCTATGAATACGTAATTATAAACTGTAATAAATATTCTAAGGGTGTATGGGCATATAATCAAGGAATTTTACTCATCTTAAAGGTAGAAGCTCTCTCTAAAGATGAATAGACACTGGCTGGTTAGGAATGGAGAAGAACAGACTGGAGAGTGTCTGAGAGAGGAAGAGCATGGGACGGGGCTCATAGCAGGAGAAATTATGGTGCCTCAGAGGACTTGAAAAGCAGAAAAACATGCTCTCAAGAGAATAGGACCAATGTATGAGGCAAGCCTGGATGTATAAGGATATGGACAAAGGAATAAGCTGTGATGGGAGGTGTTGATTTGGGTCTTTATCCTTCGGATACTGGAAATTGTGGGAGATCTTGCACAAGGGTGTAGCGTGTCCTGCCATCTTACCACCTAGCCCTCTTTTAAATAACATTCACCAATTTTGTGCATAAGTGGACTTCAACATGTGCAATGATGACCTTGAGGTAGCACAAACCCTGAAATGTCTTTAGTGTGGTCAAGAAAGAGACCTTCATATTGTATACACTCATGAGTAGTTTTTCTCTGCAATGTAAGTCTTCAAATATTGGCCATCCAGATATTACAGATTCACCTATTCAGCAAACTTCTATTAATGAAGTGTAATGCATATTGAGCACAGTACTAAAATACCATGAGTGGTGTGAGGATGCTGAAATTTAGACCTTTTCCTCAGGAGGTTTTTTTTTTTTTTTTGATGTGTGTATGCATGTGAAGAAGGGGAGATAAGATATAAATAGAGACATGAGTTACAATAATGATTTGAAAAATCTGTATAATACACAACTAGATGTATGACTCAGTTAACTAGAATATCAGATTAACCACATTCTCTAGACCATAGTGTGTAACAACTTTGTTGTCAGTAATAGGATCCTTATAACGTTGTGGGGGGTTGGGGAGGAAAAAAAAATTAATTCAATGTTGACCAGACCTAGGTGACACAAAGCTTTCAAGTGGAAACCGAAAAATAAGTTTGACATGTGGATAATTTGTCTCTATGACAGGGGACATCCAAATGTGCTAGAAATATCTAAATGATTGATGACAGTTTTCTGGCTCTTTCTGACATTTGATGTTTTGTAGAGTCTGAAAGGGGGACTAAATGCTCTGATGGCCATTAGGATCATTCTCAGGCCCATCTCCAGTCTGTGTAGACACTCTAACCAGACTGTTTTGTCTGCAGTCATATTTTAGTGCTCATTATCGAGAGTTTAAGTTTATAAAAACATGCAAGCTCCTTATCCAAACCACTACCTTCAGAAATAGAAACAGCAGTGTTTATGTTTTCATATCATGCTTCCTCCATGCGAAGAATCTGTGATCACATCTGCTGAATTACCTGTGACCCAAAATTCTGTAAATATCTTCTCTTTTCTTACTTACCACTTCCCTCGCAGTAGAAGGCACCATCCTGTGTGAAGGTAGATGGTACCACTATCGGTGTGTCTTTCGTTCTTCCCATTATTGGCTATAAGAACATGGGTGGTCTGTGTCTGTTGTTATTTCTTATACTTTCTTTGTCCAAATTCAACTAAACTTGTATTTTCTTTGAAAGTATTCCCAAAATACTATTTCAAAAATCCTGACACTGTGGAACTTGGAAGTGGAAAAATAGGGGAAAGGACAGATTGAGATTTGCTAGATCACAGGGAATTTTATTTTTTTCTAAATGGAGCAAAATGACATAATAGATTGTATTAATGAGAATTCTTGCATTGAGAAATTGTTTTAATGAAAGAAAAGAGTGGATGGGAGAAGGAAGCCATTGGTGCACTTAAGGATGTGGGGCGATGTAAGGGAAAACTTGTGTTGGTATCAGATTTTGAAGAACCAAGAGAATGTGCACGTGGGGAAGAAGCAACCAGAGGCAGGGGCAGGCTGAATCATCTGGCAGTGCAGAGAGTGCAGTTAGTAGATGTCTTGATCTGAGGACTGCAGAAAACAGCCCCCTTCACATATCTCTCTGTGACTGGTCTCTGCTGAAGAAGAAAGTCTTGAAATATTCATTCCTAGTATTCGGACACAAACTAGCATGCACACCTTTTTTTTTCCCTGGAATATATAGCCTCTTTAGCCATCATGAGCTACTTATTATCTATTATCTCCAAGTAGTCTTGGATCATTCAAGATCATTGCATAAGTTATCTGGTCAGATGAGCCTTAAAGATGAGGTGTGGGATCCATAACTGTTTAGAGAGAGAAAGTCCCTGAGATCAGGGGAAAACAGTGAGTTCTAAAAAACCCGAGATGGTACAAAGTCACAAAAAGGAGAATAATTGTTAAACAAAAAATTATCATTAAAAAAACTGTGTATGCTTTATAATTTAACATCGGGTTACTTGTGCGTAGATTCTTATAGGAACTTACGTGAACAACCATGTAATTCTATTCCTGTGAATTTTCCATATGCTCTTAAAGTTACGTTCAAACAAGGAAAGCTACCACATTCTTCAGTTTTTAAGCAAATCCCAACTTTCCCTGATACCCAGTTCCAAGATCTCTCAACCCTGAGATCTGGACATTCTTCATGCTACCTTCCCTGGAGGTTGCCTAATTGTCACTGATATAAATTAAGACTCGCCAGGGACTCATCCTGCTTGTTGGTTGTCTTGGCTGCCCTTCCCCAAGGGGTCATGTCCTTGAGGAGATGTGTTGGTGTTTTAAGCTGTCAAACAAAACACAAACTCTACCTGACAGGTACTAATGCCATTCATGCTATTTTGTGGAAGAGTTCCATCTCCTTATGCATGTAGTGGCAGCTACACACACACAATAGAGGAAGTAATTTTAGATAGTTCATTATAGATTATGTGTCACATATGAAAAGAAAGATCAGATGTGATACTTTTTTCAGGTTAAATATATACTCTGCCAGCCCCGCCCCACTGGGTAAGTGTTCACCCTTAATGCTCACCAGTATGTTGGTGACACAGAGACCAAGCCAACATATGATCTCTTTGGGAATAGTATGTTTTTGTGGAGATACCAAGGTCAAAGGAAGTAGGAAAAAACATAGATGAAGTGATGTGTCTACATAAGAGATTGAGGCCATCTTGACATCAGAAAAATCACTCTACCAAAATGGTTGTGAAACTGTCTGTCATGAAAGAGGCTAGGACTGTGTTCTAGGGCTGTATCTTCATATTCCTGTGGGAGATTGGAAAATATTGCTTAACCTCTCACAGCCTTTCCTCACCTTTGAAATGGGAATAAGAAAAGTTTACATCCAAAGTTATTGTGGGGATTAAATTAGAGCACTCAAACAGGGGATCTAAAATGACATCATTACATAGTAATAGCTCAGTAATGGGAAGTGTCTGCTGTTCTGGGCTGAAAGCAGTTACCTGGGATGTAGGGGTGGCGGGTCATGAAGATCCTATTTCCTTCTGTCTGTCCTATGGAAAATCAGTGTGTATATCAAATTCTAACAGGAAAATAAAGTCAAGGATTTGAATAAGCATGTATGTATACATAGGAGATTCTCACTGGAGTGTACATTGCACAGCAATGCACAGAGGCACTGAGAAGTTTGTAGGCAGGCACCGTTCAACTTTGTTATAGATGGGATGGTGGAATGAGGCGCAAAGATGATGGAATTTCAGCACCAGAAGGACTTCCCTGGTGACTCAGATTGTAAAGAATCTACCTTCAATGAAGAAGACCCGGGTTCAATACCTGGGTCAGGAAGATCCCCTGGAGATGGGAATGGCAACCCACTCCAATATTCTTGTCGTATTTTAAGGCTCACACAGACATTTTTCCAGCTAACATTATCGTCCTGCCAAATGTCACTTTGTAAATACTGATTCATCAGAATTATCTCTTTGTTGAAAAGAAGGAACTCAGCATTTAGAAATCCATCATGCCATGAAGGGATAATTTGACTTAGAGATTTGTTCTTCTTTTGAGATGACAGAGGAAGAATAAATTGGTGACATATTTTTTTGTATTGTTTTGTGGCAAAAATCTAATGTATTCCAATTTCAATTGGAATATAATTGAAATGTATTCCAATTCCATGTCTGGAATTCAGTCAGACATGACTGAAGAGACTTAGCCCACACACACACTTTTAAGTCACACAACAGGCAAATTTAGTTTCAATCTGAGTCACTAATATACCAATATTTACTATGGACGTATATCAGGGGCCAAAGAGTATACTTTGGTAAATGTCCACGTTTTGGGAGGCCAGTATCCTTAAGCTGTGCTTACACCTTACTTGTCAAAATTAATAGTTTAAGTAAAGGCCACTCTACTGGGAATGGGAGGTGGCAAAACCCTATTAAGAAATGCTGTTAGTGAAAATGTATTAAAGATCTAAATGTAAGATAAGAAACTATAAAACTCCTAGAGGAAAGCAGGCAAAACACTCTGACATAAATCACCACAGGATCCTCTATGACCCACCTCCCAGAATATTGGAAATAAAAGCAAAAATAAACAAATGGGACCTAATTAAACTTAAAAGCTTTTGCACAACGAAGGAAGTTATAAGCAAGGTGAAAAGACAGCCTTCAGAATGGGAGAAAATAATAGCAAACAAAGCAACTGACAAAGAATTAATCTCAAAAATAGACAACAGCTCATGCAGCTCAATACCAGAAAAATAAACGACCCAATCAAAAAATGGAACTGAAGAACTAAACACACATTTCTCCAAAGAAGACATACAGATGGCTAACAAACACATGAAAAGATGCTCAACATCACTCATTATCAGAGAAATGCAAATCAAAACCACAATGAGGTACCATCTCACGCCAGTCAGAATGGCTGCCATCAAAAAGTCTACAAACAATAAATGCTGGAGAGGGTGCAGAGAAAAGGGAACCCTCTTACACTGTTGGTGGGAATGCAAACTAGTACAGCCACTGTGGAGAACACTGTGGAGGTTCCTTAAAAAAATGAAAATAGTACTGCCATATGACCCAGCAGTCCCCCTGCTGGGCATACACACTGAGGAAACCAGAAATGAAAGAGACACATGTACCCCAGTGTTCATCACAGCAGTGTTTACAATAGCTAGGACATGGAAGCAACCCAGACATCCATCGGTAGATGAATGGATAAGAAAGCTGTGGTACATATACACAATGGAATATTACTCAGCTATTAAAAAGAATGCATTTGAATCAGTTCTAACGAGGTGGATAAAACTGAAGCCTATTATACAGAGTGAAGTAAGTCAGGAGGAAAAACACCAATAGAGTATACTAATGCATATATATGGAATTTAGAAAGATGGTAACGATGACCCTGTATGCAAGACAGCAAAAAAAGCACAGATATAAAAACAGTCCTTTGGACTCTGTGGGAGAAGGTGAGGATGGGATGATTTGAGAGAATAGCATTGAACATGCATATTATCATATGTGAAATAGATCACCAGTCCAAGTTTGATGCATGAAACAGGCCACTCAAAGCTGGTGCACTGGGACAACCCTGAGGGATGGGATGGGGAGGGAGGTGGGAAGGGGGTTCAGGGTGGGGGACACATGTACACCCATGGCTGATTCGTGTCAGTGTATGGCAAAAGCCATTACAATGTTGTAAAGAAATTAGCCTCCAGTTAAAAAATGAAAGAATACTGGAGTGGGTAACCATTCCCTTCTCCAGGGGATCTTCCTAGCCCAGGAATCAAACCCAGGCCTCCTACATTGTAGGCAGATTCTTTGCTGTCTGAGCCACCAGGGAAGCCTATTCCAATATAAAATAAAAAGTTAAAAAATAAAATTTCCTTCCCATATGTTAAAAAAAAAATACTGCTAGAGTAAAGCATGCGTTTCTCAAGTCTTTTATTTTTACCTGGGACCCAGGCCCAGGAGAGTCTATATAATTTGTTAACTATCAGGACAAAGGAATTACACTAAAGTAAGTTAAATTCTCTGAGAATATATGGGGCATCGGGAGAGGAAGGATTTGATTCTACTAATTAGTTTTCCCTGTCATTTTATTATTCTATTCTGAATTGACCTTTAATAGTTATAGAGATGTTGTATTGTGATTCCTCATTTAGTCAGCATGATTAAGGAATCCACATTAAAATGCTATAGACAAATAATGTCTTACTCTTGTTGCTCTAAGACTTTTTGAAGCCATTTTGATGAGAAGTAAAGTAAAATGTATTTTTATTCTTTTTGCTTTGTTAAACTAAGGTTCAATGCAGATTAATTATCATTTAATCTGCATAGAGCCTCCATTATGGATTGGATTGTGTGTTAATATGTTTCTTTGTTAATTTTTTGATTCTCTTCCTCTTCTCTGAACATCAACATCTCGTTTGATGTCTCTTGCTACCATCACCCCTAAGTCTTCCCCTCCCTCCCTCCACAGAGATTGGTTTCTATCTGTGTGGAAACTGGAAGTATGAACTAGATTATTAGAATTTTTATATGTTGTCATTCATTTTAAAATGAATATTAAATGTGTATTAAATGTCTCAGAATCATCTCAGAATGGCTTTGTGGGTATAGTACAGCATTTTATAGCAACTCTTTGGGTGAATTTACTAAGAAAATTTAGCTAGATGAAATGGTAATCACTCTAGTATTACCCAAATTAGAATTACCTGAATGTCACATCTGAAGTCATCATTGTTCTTAGAAAACATACTTTAGATACTTTTTGGAATAGAAGTGTTGAATAAAAATCCCACATTCATAAAAGATGATTATAGGTATGACTTTGGGTCCCTGTATGTACTAGGTGACAAAAAGACTTCAGTGGAGCATTTAATCATATGAAAGGCCATGCTGATTCTGTGGCTTTACTATTAATTCAATTAGATATGAAAGTTTGTCTTTCTAAAGGAATTTTAGAAGAAAAGGGTAGCCTGATTTAAGTGGACATCTTTCATCAAATATGTCAGTTATGGCACTAGCTAAATTTGAAAGAAGCTAAGTGGCACATGGTAAGGCTGCTTCTGAGAGCGGTGATCACTGCACCCTCTCCTACAGCCAAGTTACAGAAAATACAACTCAGGGCCACAAAACCAGTAGTGCAAAAATATCACTTTGATTGTTTTCTGTCATTTTGTTTTTGCACCTCCATTCCAGTTATGTGTAAAAGTTTAACCAGTCTTTTTAGAGTCCCTCCTTCGTACACATCAGTGTAGTTGAGACTTAGTTACAGAGGACTCTCTGAAGGTGGGGGCACTGGAGTTGTCTGGGAGGTCCCTTTGCTCTGGGCCTTTGACATTTCCCTTGACTTCCGCCCGCCCGGGAGTCCATCCCCAGGGACGTGGTACTGTCTCTTAGGAGTGGAGATGTAGAGGTGAGCACAGCATGGTCTCTTGGCCCAGCCTCAGGGCTTCTCCGGACTCAGCTCTGATCATGATGGCTTGTCCAGCCCTCCTGAGGCTGCGAGGTGGGAGGGCATGGAGCTGAGGACTCTTTCTAGGGGTACACAACCCCCTTAAACTTAGAGGCTTCCACTCAGTCCCTTTGTTTTCATCTTCTATCCCTGACTGTCTTTAGTAGGGGCTGATGGAGAATGCTAACTTAGGTCCAGCCATGTCCTTGTAATTCTTTAGCATGTGGCAACCCTATATATCTTCTACCATCCAGGACTCCAGCCTCTGAAGCTCAGAGCTTTATATTGACCACATGATGTGAACTCAAATCAATCTTTTTTTTTCTTTTTCTGTATTCTGTTATAAACTTCTTAAAAGCAATGGATAAGAGCTTCGGAGCTTTCAATGACATATAAATATATAAGGATATTACTGCCAGGCTCCTCATTCCAGGCAAGAGTACTGAAGTGGGTTACCACGCCCTCCTCCAGGGCATCTTCCTGACCCAGGGATCGAACCTGCATGTCCTGCATTATAGGCAGTTTCTTTACAGCTGAGCCCCTACCTTAGCAAGAATATTGCCGGAGAGCACTATATCCATACAAGCAAAGTTAGAAGAGTCATGGATGCAAGCCAGGTCCTTGTGTTTACTAAACAGTGCGGGTGTAGCACTAACTTCATAAAGCTCATTTTCCCAAGTCTTGACCAGATGTGTAAGGTAGAGGCTAGCTGCCTTCAGCCTTCTCAAATAGACGTGTATAGATGGACTCTGCAGAAAAATGGGTTCTTCTTTCTGCCACTGATCCTCCAAAGCATGAAAAGGGTTCTCCAGCATACACCATTGTACTTCAGGCCGTACAACTCACCAGGGGATGGACGGAGCTAGATTGAATTCTGTGCAGAATCAGGCGGATCGTGGAACACCATATTGAAAGCCCAGGGGGATCCAGGCAAAAACCATTTCCATAAATGGTAGAAGGGTGATTATTCTAGCTGTGTGTCATTTCTTTCTCATAAGCTTCAATAGGCGATGGCTTTAAAAACTGGAGTTACGGCTTTGCGACATTTTGTAAACTCTGTCAGGCTACACAGTTAATGAGAAGGAATTCCCAAATAAGGGGAATTAATGCATCGGTGTCATCTCAGGAACAGTCCTTGTAAACAAAGTGCCTCTTCTAAGCAAT
The DNA here is from genome assembly GCF_054371585.1 of Giraffa tippelskirchi. NCBI lineage: Eukaryota > Metazoa > Chordata > Mammalia > Artiodactyla > Giraffidae > Giraffa > Giraffa tippelskirchi. Next base: position 18,244,772 of record NC_137283.1, on the reverse strand, counting down.
AGAAGTATTATAAATTGGCTGCTTAGACTCATTCTAGTAGGTATAAGAAAGGGCTGTTGCATGACTTACCAAGTGTCATCAAGAAAATTAGACTGGAATATAGTTTTCCTTTGGAGGCATTTCTAGTAATACAAGTCCCCCCCACCTTTTACTCCTTCTAAAGAGAAATATTGGTACTAAAAGCATTTTAGGCTTTTACAATGTGTGCAGCATCATATTCATTTTTTCTGCTGCTGCTGCTAAGTCCCTTCAGTTGTGCCCGATTCTGTGCGACCCCATAGACGGCAGCCCACCAGGCTCCTCCGTCCCTGGGATTCTCCAGGCAAGAACACTGGAGTGGGTTGCCATTTCCTTTAAATGTGCTCACAAAATAAACATCTACCATTTATATTAACCCAGATAGAACTCTCCAGGGGTACTTCTAACTTTGTTTTAGTGTTTCCAGTCACACCTGGTTAGGTATCTGGTGAACACGTGGGGAGGCTTCGTATTTCCTCATTTTCAAATAGCGTGTGTTTGCCCTCCTGGTGTCCAGTTCAGTCAGTTCAGTCGCTCAGTCGTGTCCAACTCTCTGCGACCCCATGAATTGCAGCACGCCAGGCCTCTCTGTCCATCACCAACTCCCGGAGTTTACCCAAACCCATGTTCATCGAGTCGGTGATGCCATCCAGCCATCTCATCCTCTGTCGTCCCCTTCTCCTCCCGCCCCCAATCCTACCCAGCATTAGGGTCTTTTCCAATGAGTCAACCCTTCGCATGAGGTGGCCAAAGTATTGGAGCTTCAGCTTCAACATCAGACCTTCCAATGAACACCCAGGATTGATCTCTTTTAGGATGGATTGATTGGATCTCCTTGCAGTCCAAGAAACTCTCAAGAGTCTTCTCCAACACCACAGTTCAAAAGCATCAATTCTGTGGCGCTCAGCTTTCTTCACCGTCCAACTCTCACATCCATACATGACCACTGGAAAAACCATAGCCTTGACTAGACGGACTTTTGTTGGCAAAGTAATGTCTCTGCTTTTAAACATGCTATCTAGGTTGGCCATAACCTTCCTTCCAAGGAGTAAGCGTCTTTTAATTTCATGGCTGCAGTCACCATCAGCAGTGATTCTGGAGCCCAAAAAAGTAAAGTCTGACACTGTTTCCACTGTTTCCCCATCTATTTCCCATGGAGTGATGGGACCAGACGCCATGATCTTAGTTTTCTGAACGTTGAGCTTTAAGCCAACTTTTTCACTCTCCTCTTTCACCTTCATCAAGAGGCTCTTTAGTTCTTCTTCACTTTCTGCCATAAAGGTGGTGTCATCCGCATATCTGAGGTTATTGATATTTCTCCCGGCAATCTTGATTCCAGCTTGTGTTTCTTCCAGCCCAGCGTTTCTCATGATGTACTCTGCATATAAGTTAAATAAGCAGGGTGACAATATACAGCCTTGACGTACTCCTTTTCCTATTTGGAACCAGTCTGTTGTTCCATGTCCAATTCTAACTGTTGCTTCCTGACCTGCATACAGGTTTCTCAAGAGACAGGTCAGATGATCTGGTATTCCCATCTCTTTCAGAATTTTCCACAGTTTATTGTGATCCACACAGTCAAAGGCTTTGGCATAGTCAATAAAGCAGAAATAGATGTTTTTCTGGAACGCTCTTGCTTTTTCGATGATCCAGCGGATATTGGCAATTTGATCTCTGGTTCCTCTGCCTTTTCTAAAACCAGCTTGAACATCTGGAAGTTCACGGTTCACATATTGCTGAAGCCTGGCTTGGAGAATTTTGAACATTACTTTACTAGCATGTGAGATGAGTGCAATTGTGCAGTAGTTTGAGCATTCTTTGGCATTGCCTTTCTTTGGGTTTGGAACGAAGACTGACCTCTTCCAGTCCTGTGGCCACTGCTGAGTTTTCCAAATTTGCTGGCATATCGAGTGCAGCACTTTCACAGCATCACCTTTGAGGATTTGAAATAGCTCAACTGGAATTCCATCATCTCCACTAGCCTTGTTCGTAGTGATGCTTTCTAAGGCCCACTTGACTTCACATTCCAGGATGTCTGGTGTCCAGAGCTCTATTATGTAGAAACACAGTATTCAAGCTGCCTGATATAGTTACACTAATTGACTCATGAAAAACGGTTGAGACCTGAAGAGTCCAAGTGCCAGATGTGAGCCCCAGCTCTCTGCCATACTGTGTCACCATGGACACGTCACTGAGGCCGTCTCAGCCCCTTGTTTCCTCAGCCGTAAAATGGGGACAACAGTAGTCCCTGCTCCATGGTCTCACTTGCCAGGATTCAATAGAATGATGCCCGATGGGAATAGTTGATGTGCAGTGTGTTTATATGCCATTATTGTGGTGAGTTACGTTTGGCTTTGTTTTTTAAAAAAGGATCTCCCCCATGACTGAAACCCCCTGTCCTTTTTAATGTTCTTGCTCAGTCTTGTTTCTCCCTTGACGTTAAACACCTGTGGTCTTGTAAAGTACTATGCACAGATCATATGTGCATATCCTTTATGTGTTTGTATCCTCCCAAGTGGTGCCCCATCAGCCTGGTGAAATAAGCAAGATGTGCATCACCCTCCTTTTACAGATTAAAACAGAACTGAACCTTGGAGCAATTCTGTGACCTATCTGAGAACATGTTTGCTAATGAGAAAAATAATCCCAGTAACTGGTGACAGGCACTCATTTTCTCTCACGTTCTATCCCTCATTCATTTATTTGATAAATATGTGTCAGGTACCTGCATAGGGTGAGCAATTGAGCTGGAAGTGACATACAGGCTCTGCCCTCAGGGAGCTTCTATTCCAGTCCAGAAGGCAGGTGGAAAACCAAAAGCAGACGAATAAAATCATTGCAAGTTATGATTAGTGCAGTGAAAGAAATAAATAAGAGGTTAAACTAGAAAACAACAGTTAAGAATTGTTCCAAGAAACCTTAAACACCCTGATGTTTAAGGGTGTTTAAGTTCTGCCAACTTAAATAGTTAGCAGAAACCATTGCCACAGCCCTGACTGACTGTAAGAGGTTGTTATTCCCATTATACAGATGAGGAAGGCATGGGTCAGAGGGATCAACCATGTAATAAATGCAGCGGATATCTCCCTATGCTCTTTTTTCTCTGATGCCTCATTGCCTTCCTAGACCCTTAGGACATAAATAGGCACATTCTCCTTTGAGAATCAATTTCAGGTTTTGTTAATGCAGCAGTTTCCTCACTTGTTGACACAGAGTCCGCAAAGGATCTTCAGTGGAACACCTCTGATCATGATACTGGATAGATCCCTCTGGTCTTCACTTAGAAATGGCCGTGATGGAGAAGTGAGTTGCCCTGGTTTCTTCTCTCCTCTCCTGAGCTCAAAGCAGGGCAATACTTTCCGGTTTGTGCTCAAACTTTGTTATGTTGATGAAAAGCTAGTAGCTTGTACCAAGAAAAAAGACACACATACTCACTCCCTGTCTCATAGGCAACTTAATCACACAACAGGGAATCGCAGCCTGAACTATAAAGTTCTCTCTGAATGTGTCTCATCCTGGTGGGACTCGCTGTCCTTTTAGGGTGGGGTGAACCATCCTGCCACCTATGAAAACAGATGGTGGAGACTGAAATCATGCTGCTAAGTCACTTCAGTCGTGTCCGACTCTGTGCGACCCCATAGACGGCAGTCCACCAGGCTCTGCCGTCCCTGGGATTCTCCAGGCAAGAACACTGGAGTGGGTTGCCATTTCCTTCTCCAATGCATGAAAGTGAAAAGTGAAAGTGAAGTCGCTCAGTCATGTCCGACTCTTAGCGACCCCATGGACTGCAGCCTACCAGGCTCCTCTGTCCATGGGATTTTCCAGGCAAGAGTACTGGAGTGGGGTGCCATTGCCTTCTCCACTGAAATCATGAGAAACCCTATAAAGTATAAAATAATACCTTTAAGGAAAAGCATACCAATATCAGAGTAGCAGTTATAAATTGAGCTACCAAAGTGGTCTGATGCTCTGGCGGGAATGGGCAATTTACTATGGTAGGGAAATGCCGAATTACCAGATGCTGTTGCTTTTTTCATTTGAGAAAAATGCAACTGTCACAAGCAAGTTTCAGGCAAGTTAGTAACAAATGGCTACATTTTAGAATTAAATTTTAAACCACCAAAGAATCAAAGGAAAACTATGCCAAGAGCCAAGCAGAAGTGGTTCTCCTTCTGTGGATACAAGTGTACAAAAATCATTAGGACAAATAGTTATTGGACTTCAAATGTCTGACAGCCCGGCTGTTAACTTGACTACATAAATCATGCCTCAGGCATGGATTATATTTCAACAGATTCTCTCTTTCCTTGGACAAGTTTTGAGATTGCAGAAGTGTTATTGAATTTCAAGAAGGGCTCAAAACCTAAATCAGTGCTATTTTTAGCTGCAGAACTAATCCTGCTACTGCTAATATTTAAGACATGTCAGTCCATATGGAGAAGGCAATGGCATCCCACTCCAGTACCCTTGCCTGGAAAATCCCGTGGACGGAGGAGTCTGGTAGGCTGTAGTCCATGGGGTCGCTGAGAGTCAAACACGACTGAACGACTTCACTTTCCCTTTTCCCTTTCATGCATTGGAGAAGGAAATTGCAACCCACTCCAGTGTTCTTGCCTGGAGAATCCCAGGGACGGCGGAGCCTGGTGGGCTGCCGTCTATGGGGTCGCACAGAGTCGGACACGACTGAAGCGACTTAGCAGCAGCAGCAGCAGTGTCCATACATTGTTCACAGGAAGAAGACAAGCTCTGAGCATGGTCTCTAGGGACCCTTCTCCTGTTGCTGCAGCTCTGACCTACCTTATTTCTGTAAATGCTCCTGAATTCTTGCTACCACAGAGCCTTTGTACATGCTGTTCCATCTGCCTAGAACTAGTTTTCCTCAATACAAGGCTTGATTAGTTAATACCTACTCACACTTCACATCTCAGAGTGCCACCCCCTTCAGAAAGACTCCACTGATGCTCCCCTCCATGATCAAGTCAGTCTCTTTGCTGTCTCTTCTCCCCACTTTCTTTCCTTCTGAAGGTCACTGGCCTCAGTTTGTGATGTTACCCTCCTTGGTGTGAGTTTGTGGTGAACACCTCTCTCCTGTACTCTGCTGCGGGTTTGTGACACCAAACACTCACTTTTTTTTTTTTTTTGTATACCCAGCTCAGGCATAAAGTAGAATTTTAATAAGTCAGTGCTGAGGAATTAATTTTACTTGCCATACTTAAAAATCCGCACAAAACCTATCAATTCAATTGATTAGGTTGGGAGAGGAGGGCCAGGTGGTATGTGCCTGGGTTTTCCTGAAGGTGCTCAGCTTGCTGCCCATTTCAAGCACTGAAACAAAATCTCTCATTTGGAGAATTAACCTGGGCAAATGGATTTAATCAGGGGCTGTGTAGGATTTATTGTGCTGCACATGTTAAATGTTTCATAACTTCATTATGTTGGTTTTTACAAGACACTGAAAGAAAACTGCACGATCTGCATTTATTTGAGTTGATGCGTGCTCCATTTTAAGTAAAAAAATGAGAAATTGCCCAAATTCAATAAACTATGATATATAAGCCATCCCTGCCTTAAAAGAAAAAAGAATCACAGGAACAGAGGCCTAAGGAATGCATTAGCCTCCCAGCTTTGACCATATCCTTCCCTCTATTAATTATTGTTATTCTCATACATGAAGAACTGTTAAACATTTTACATCCTATGAGGACGAAATTAGATCTAGGGCTAAAACTTGAGTAATAAAAATTATAAAATAATCAATGCTTATTAGGTACTTACTTAAATGACAGTCTCACATCCTGCAAAAAAAAAAAAAAGTAGATAAATACAAATCTAAATGAACAAAAACCTTCAGCCTTTCGCAAGTGTTACACTTAAGATTTTCATTTTGAGTCTTTTTAAAAGTAATATAGTAACTAATATTTACTGAATGCTTACCAAATGCCAGCTACTAGACCAAGCACTTGACATAGATGATAATGATCCTCAAAAATGGGAATTACATTTTTAGCCTCACTTTTTTAATTAAAATTTTTATTGAAGTAGAATTGATCTACAATATTGTTTAGTTTCAGATGTACAGTGTGTGTGTGTGTGTATGTATGTGTTTGTGTATATATATATATATATATATATATTCTTTTCTCATATTATTTTCCACTGTGGTTTATCACAGAATATTGAATATAGTTCCCTCTGCTATACAAGAGGACTTTGTTGCTTATGAAAGTGAAAGTTGCTCATTCATGTGTGACTCTTTGCAACCCCGTGGACTATACAGTCCATGGAATTCTCCAGGCCAGAATACTGGAATGGGTAGCCTTTCCCTTCTCCAGCGGATCTTCCCGACTCAGAAATTAAACTGGGGTTTCCTGCATTGCAGGCAGATTCTTTACCAACTGAGCTATCAGGGAAGCCAAAAAATGTGGAACGGTTCACAATTTTGCTGTTTATATCCATCCTAAATTTGCAACTGCTAATCCCAAACTCCCAATCCATCTTTTCCCTATCCTCACCCTTGGCAACCACAAGTCGGTTCTTTCTGTCTGTGAGTTTGTGTCAGTTTCATAGATACGTTCATTTGTGTCATATTTTGGGTTCCGCTTATAAGTAACATCATATTATACTTGTCTTTCTCTGTCTTAGTTCCTCTAGTATGTTCATTTCTAGGCCAATCCACGTTGCTGCAAATGGCATTATTTTGTTCTTTTTTATGACTGAGTAATTCCATGGTACATATGTACCACATATTTCTTTATTCACCTGTCAGTGGACATTTTGGTTGCTTCTGTGTCTTGGCTATTGCAAATAGTGCTGCAGTGTATGTTGGGATGCATGTATCTTTCCAAATTATGGTTTTCCCTGGATATATGCCCAGGAATAAGATTGTAGATTCATATAGCATCTCTATTTTTAGTTTTTTGAAAAACCTCCATACTGTTTTCCGTGGTAGCTGTGCAAATTTACATTCCTTCCAACAGTGTAAAAAGATTCCTTTTTTCCCCACACCCTCTCCAACATTTATTATTTGTAGATTTTTTGGTGGTGACCATTCCGACTGGTATGAGATGGTACCTCATTGTAATTTTGGTTTGCATTTGGATAATAATGTACAGTGTTGAGCATCCTTTCGTGTGATTGTAGACCATCTATATGTTGTCTTTGGAGAAATATCTGTTTAGGTCTTCTGCTGTTTTTCCTGCTGGGCTCTTTTGTTTGTGCTGTTGTTATTGAGTTGTATGAGCTGTTTGTATATTTTGTATATTAAGCCCTTGTTGGTTGCATCATTTGAAAATATTTTCTTTTAGTCTGTAGCTTTTTTCATTTTGTTGATGGTTTTCTGTACAGAAGCTTTTAAGTTTGAGTAGCTTCCATTTGTTTATTTTGATTTTATTTCTATTGCTTTGGGAGACTGACCTAAGAAAACATTGGTACTGCTTATTTCAGAGAATGTTTTGCTTCTGTTCTCTTCTAGGAGTTTTATGGTGTCATGTCTTATATTTAAGTCTTTAAGCCATTTTGAGCTTATTTCTGTGCATGGTGAGGGTATCTTCTGGCTTCATTGATTTGCATGAGGCTGTCCAACTTTTCCAAAACCACTTGCTGAAGAGACTGTCTTTTCCCTACCCTCAACTTTTAGTTGATGAAAGTGAAACACATATTAACTCTTTTAACCCTCACAACGACACTCTAAAATAGCTAGGGTTTTTATTTTTCACTGTTTTATAAATGAGAAAATGGAGGCAGGGGGAGGTGCAGCTCTTTGCCTAAGCTCACATGGCAGGAAGTGGCAGCCCAAGCTTAGGCGCTCCATTCTGCCTTCAGCTCTGGGTCATTCAGTCAAAAAGAATCCAAACCCAGGTCTGGCCTTCTGGAAAGGCTTTTGTCAGTATTTGTTTCTTCCGTTCTGTGCCGGCCTCCAGGGTAGAGACACTTCATAGTAAATGTGCTGTAACGCCACGACATTCCGAGTCCAGGAGTAGCTACCACTGTGGCACCTAAGAAAAGTGATGTGTGTGACTCCAGACTCTGGGTTTTGTTTGTTTGTTTGTTTCTTGAGTGTCAGTTCCAAACTTGGGTGTCTGAGAGGAGCTCTGGTCCATAGGCTTGTCTTTTGTCAATTTGGCCAAATGAGCGAGTTCTGTCTGTCTACCTTTAAATCACCAAGCGACTTTTCTACAAGTAGGTAGGGAAAGGACATGGCCAAAGGAAAAGCCATTGTCCTTGAAAGAGTGGTTCACTTCTCTGATGGAGGAAGATTGCAGTGAAATAAACTCCATGCTTGTGTTCTGATAAGAACTTTCTTCCTTTCTCTGGGGACAGCATATCTGACTGTTCACTTATATCTAACTTTCTTCTGATGTTAACACCAAAATGTATAAGCTTTTATTAAAATAATGAATTCTATCCCATTGGCTCTGTCTTATTCATTAGCACTCATGGAAAGAAAGACTTTGGGATGATGTTGCTGGGCTTCCTGACCTGGATTTGTCATTTGTAGGAAAGAGACCTTTATAGTCCTGAGAACACTTAGAATGCTGGCATGGGCAGGACTAGAAATTCTGACAGTCTTGTAATCCTGACATGGTGATGATAAGAAATTGAGGTAACTTTGAATTTAAAAAAATGTGGATCATAAATACTGTACTTATTGTTAGTTTTCTTGATTATTTTAAATATCATGTAATGGTCAAGTAATTTGATTTGCCATAATTTGCTGAATCTTTAGTCACATCACTTCCAAAATTGGTGCGTGTACATGCTAAGTCACTTCAGTTGTGTCTAATTCTTTGTGACCCCATGGACTGTAGTCTGCCAGGCTCCTCTGTCCATGGGATTCTCCAGGCAAGAATACTGGAGTGGCTTGCCATGCCCTCCTCTAGGGGATCTTTCCAACCCAGGGACTGAACCCACATCTCTCACATCTCCTGCATTGACAGTGGATTCTTTACCAACAGAGCCACCTGGGAAGCTCTCCAAAATTGGCAAGTATATACAAAACACATTCAGAAATATCTCTAAGACCTCTTGTTCTTTTCTTCTTTTGGATTTGTTTCTGAGGATGAATTTATAAAAATCATTAAATGGAGTAGTAAAGAATGAGGACTTTGAAACCAAATCACCTTAAATCAGTTGTGTTTCTTGCCCCCATACGGTTAGATTGGCCAAAAAGTTCATTTGGGTTTTTCTGTAATATGTCACAGAAAAACGCAAACTTTTTGGCCAGCTCAATAGCTATGAAGCCTAACACTCATGAGCTTGCATCTCTGTGACCTGTTTCCTAATTTGTAAAATGTAAATGATAATAAGAACTTAATAGAGTTTTGTTTTGTGTTTTGAGGAGAAGTTCTAAATGAGTTTATATGCTTAACCCTTGCTCAAAACATGTTTGAACTACATAGGTGCACTTATCAGTTCAGTTCAGTTCAGTCGCTTAGTCGTGTCTGACTCTTTGCGACCCCATGAATTGCGGCACTCCAGGCCTCTCTGTCCATCACCAACTCCCGGAGTCTACCCAAACCCATGTCCATCGAGTCGGTGATGCCATCCAACCATCTCATCCTCTGTTGTCCCCTTCTCCTCCTGCCCCCAATCCTACCCAGCATTAGGGTCTTTTCCAACGAGTCAACCCTTTGCACGAGGTGGCCAAAGTTTTGCACTTATACAGAGATTTTTTTTTTCAGGAGTAGATACCATGGTACTACACGATGCATGGTTGTTGGAATGGGAGGATGACAAGGAACCACGGATGAAGATGGTTGACTATAAGCTACAGGCAGATTTTCAACTGCATGAGGGGTTGGCACCCCTAGTCCCCACATGGTTCAAGGGTCACCTGTCCAAGTAGAGTGTTTAGTACAATGCCCGACATATAGGAAGCATTAGACATGCAATAGTAAATGCTTGTTTAATAATATCGATAGTAAATGATGAAAATACTATTTTTATCATTGCAGATTGAGAGTAGAAAAAATTTTTGAACACTTACAGTGTAGTTAAAAATTTTTTTTGAAAGCACTGTACTTATTTATTTAGCCACTGGCAAAATTACTAAAATATTGCCTCTGTTTTGGTTTGCCTTTCTTGGAAAACTTGCAAGGTGAAATATTTTTTTTTCCATATGTTTGGGTACTGTTTTATCTTTTTTTATGAGATGCGCTTGAGAGTCTTTAAATTGTTTTAGTATCTCCTGTGTCATTTGATCATCCCTACAACTCAGCAGAGTTGGCAGAGCTGGTAATATTTATAGACACGTGAAATGAAAGATAAAAACATAGTTTATAAAGGTCTGATGAGTGGTTTTCTCCAAGTCACTTGGCTAGTGTCTAGCAGTATTGGGATATGAACCAAAGCATTTTGCTTTACTCTTAAAAACAATGACTCAAGAAAGTGGCACCTCCTGGCATGAAAGGATTAACATCACATTGAAAAATAGGGGATAAAAAAACAAAAACATTAACTATGCATAACTTTTTCCTGTAAAAAGTTTATGACCTTAGGAGAATATGATTTAAACAAACTATAAGCTGCTTCTTTTAGCTCATTTGGAAACCACTACAGAGACCTTACATTCTAACTGACTCCTTGAAAGATGTATGAAGTGGCAAAGGATCATATTTAGAACTTGGAGGTTATTGTGGTCTTGCAAAGTATAATTTAATGGCTGCAGTTTATTATAATTTTAAAACAAATTATATACATATACCTAAATTGAATTATTATAATTGACCTACAGCAGTATGTTAGTTCCAAGTGTATAATGATCTGATATCTGTATACTTTACAAAATGATCATCATAAGTCTAGTAACCATCTGTCACCATATGAAGTTATTACAGTGTTATTGACTCTATTCCTCACGTTAGAGATTTCACCCCCAACAAACATTTATGTTGGAATTGGAAGTTCATACTTGTTAATCTCTCTCACCTATTTACCCTGTACCCCCACCCCTCTCACAGCCAAATGTTTGTGATATGTATCTATGAGTCTGTTTCTGTTTAGTAATACTTGTTTAATTGTTTTATAGATTCTGCATATAAGGGATATCATATAATAATCTTTCTCTGACTAATTTCACTTAGTATAATATCTTGTAGGTTCATCCATGTTGTTGCAAATGGCAAGATTTCATTCTTATTTATGGCTAAACAGTATTCCATTGTGTGTGGCTGTGCCTGTTTGTATGTGTATATATCACATCTTCTTCATTCATCTATCTATCAATGGACACTTACATTGCTTCCATATCTTTGCTATTGTAAAAAAAAAAAAAAAGACTGCAGTGAACATGGAGGGGTACATATCTGTTTTCAAATTAGTGTTTTTGTTTTTTCAGAAAAGTATCCAAAAGTGGAATTGCTAGATCATGTAATAGTCCTCTGTGTGTGTGTATGTATGTGTGTGTGTTTACATATATACATATGTATAAACAAATACATATGTTTAAACAAATGTGTATTTTTTTTTTTTTTTTTGCTTAGATCTCCGCTTCTGCACATGGGCTTTCTCTAATTGTAGCAAGGAGGGACTACTCTCTAGTTGTGATGTGTGGGCTTCTCACTGTGGTGGCTTCTCTTGTTGCAGAGCATGGGCTCTAGGGTATGTGGGCTTCAGTAGTGATGGCACATGGGCTCTGGAATGTGAACTCAGCAGCTGAGTCTCACAGGCTTCATTGCCTCGTGGCACATGGGATCCTCTCAGACCAGGGATCAAACCAATGTTCCCCGCATTGCAAGGTGAACTCTCAACCACTGGACCACCAGGGAAGTGCCCACCGCCCCGCTGCAACCTGTGTATAATTTTTGAGGAACCTCCATATTGTTATCCATAGTAGTAGCTGTGCCAATTTACTTTCCTTCCACCCTTACACTAGGATTCCCTTTTCCATACATCATTGTCAACACTTATCATTTGTTGTCTTTTGATAATAAACATTCTGATTGATACGAGGTGATCCTCATTATGCTTGTGATTAGCCAGGTTGAGCATCTTTTCATGATTCTATTGACCATCTGTATGTCTTTATGGAATAATATCTATTTAGGTCTTCTGCCCATTTTGTTTTTAATGAATTGTATGAGGATTTTTTTTTTTAATGTTAACCCCTTATCAGACATGTTATTTGCAAATATATTTTCCTCCATTTGGTAGGTGCCCTTTATTTTTTAATAGTTTCCTTCACTGTGCAAAACAGTTTTATAGTTTGATGCAGCTTCATTTCTTTATTTTGGGGTTTGTTTCATTTTCCTGAAGTGGTATATCCAAAAAATGCTCCTAAACAATGTCAAAGAGTAAGCATATTGCCAACATTTTATTCTAGGACTTTTCTAATTTCAGGTCTTAGTTTCAAGAGTTTAATATATTTTGAGTTTAGTTTTATATATGTGTAAAAGAGTAGTGCAGTTTAATTCTTTTACATGCAGCTATCCAGGTTTCTTAACGTCATTTATAGAAAATTTTATTTTTTCCACATTGTACGTTCTTGCTTTCTTTGTTGTAGATTAATTGCCTATATAATCACAGGTTTATGTCTGGGCTCTCTATTTTGTTCCATTGATCTATTTGTATGTTATTGTGTTAGTACCATGCTGTTTTAATTGATAGTTTTAAAGTATAGTAACTTTAAAGTATAGCTTGAAATCAGAGTGTTATATCTCCAGCTGTGTTTTTCTTTTTCAAGATAGCTTTGGCTATTTGGGATCTTTTGTATTTTGATACAAATTGTAGAATTATTTCTTCTAGTTTTGTGAAAAAGTCCATTGCTGTTTTGATAGGGATTTCACAGATGATGTAGATAGCTTTGGGTAGTATAATGACTTTCACAATATTAATTTTTTTCATTCCATTAACACGGTGTATCTTACCATTTGTTTGTTTCATCTTCAGTTTCTTTCGTCAATATCATAGATTTCCTAGTACAAGTCATTGCTTCCCTCATTAGATTTATTTCTAGGTATTTTATTCTTTTTGATGCAATTATAAATGGAATTGTTTCTTAATTTTTCTTTCTCATGACTCATTGTTAGTGTAAGAAGCAAAACAAATTTCTTTATAGTAATTTAGTCTCCTGCAATTTTACTGAATTCATTTTTTTAGTTACAGTAGTTCTTGATGACATCTTTAGAATTTTCTATTTATAGTATTGTGTCTTCTGCAAACAGTGACAGCTTTACTTACTCCCTTCCTACTTGAATTCCTTTTACTCCCTTTTATTATTATTATTATTTTTATCTGATTGTTGTGATCAGAATTTCTAATTCCTGTGTTAATAAAAGAGGCAATAGTGGGCATCATCCTTGTTTTGTTCCTGATCTTGCAGAAATTACTTTCAACTTTTCACCATTGAGTGTTATGTTAGCTGTGGGTTTATCATAAATAGCCTCTATTATGTTGAGATATGTGTTCCCTCTGTACCCACTTTATTGAAAAATTTTTATCATAAATGATGAATTTTGTCAAAAGCTTTTTCATCATCTATTGAGATGATCAGATGATTTTTATTCTTCAATTAGTTCATGTGGGATATAACACTGATCAACTTGTGGATATTGAGCCATCCTTGCATCAATGGAATAATTCCCACTTGAGGATGGTATATGATCCTTAGAACGCACTGCTGAATTCCATTTGCTAACTTTTTTTTTTTTTTTTTTGCATGGGTGTACATGTCTTCCCCATCCAGAACCCCCCTCCCTCTTCCCTCCCCATCCCATCCCTCTGGGTCATCCCGGTGCACCAGCCCCGAGCCGAGCACCCTGTATCATGCATCGAAACCTGGACTGGCGATTCGTATCACATATGACAATTTACATGCTTCAGTGCCGTTCTCCCATATCATCTTGCCCTCACCCTCTCCCATAGAGTCCAAAAGACTGTTCTATTTATCTGTGTCTCTTTTGATGTCTCACATACAGGGTTATCTTTGCCGATTGACTAAATACCATATATATGTGTTAGTATACTGTATTGGTGTTTTTCTGTCTTTGCTCCTCCTCCTCCGCTGTTTCTCCTCTTCCTACTCTCTCTGTTTTTCTCTCCTCCTCGTGTTATTTTTGTAAATATCATGTGATCTTTCAAATAAACACAAAAAGCAGAGGGAACGCTGCAGTAAATCCCCATGTATTCATCACAGAACCTCAACAACAGTCAATATACAGCCACTTTATTTTCACATGTACCCCAAATGTTTTTCTCTTACCTCTGGCCATTTCAAATAAAACCCAGACATTTATTTTTTTTTTAATACTTCAGTATGTTTTCTAAGAGATACTCTTAATGTAACACACAAACACACACAGTAGTTCCACACAATCATCCCATTGGCTTTCCCTTTTCTCTTGAAGTCTTTTTAAAATTTTTTAAATGTTTTTTCCACTCTTTTTTTTTTTTAACTTTTGCAATTTACTGTTGAAGAAAATAGATTATTTACTATTTTTGTAGAATTTCTTACATTTGGATTTTGCTTTCATCTCTGCAATGTTGACTTGCATGTTTATTTTCTGTACTTCCTGTAAATTAGTTAATACATCCAAAAGCTTGGTCAGGGTTCATGCTATTCTTTCTTTCTCTTTATTTTCCTCTCCTCTCCTTTTCTTTTTATTTCCTCTTTCTTTCTTTCATACTTTTTCTCCCTCCTTTCTTTCTTTCCTTCCTCCCTACTCTCCCCACCTCCACTTTTTTTCCCCTTTCTTTGTGTGGGAATCTGTTTATTGATTTGACAGAGCATTTACCAGTTGGTATTGTACATTTACTATTTCCTCATATCCAAAGACTTATCCACATCCAAAGGCCTTTAATTTTGTGAGATGTTCAGATCAGAAATGAAAAAGTTTCTATTTAGGGAGGAACAAATATTGGGGGCAAAGAAGCTAAATTGATGTTTAATTTTTACTCTGAAAATTTGTTTTTTTGTATACTCTCATGCAGACTCACATATACACTGTCATTGTCTACATTAAGACAAAGAACTTATAATTTCTAAAACAAAGAAAGAGGATGGTGGAAGAGAAGGAAGAGGAGAAGGAGAAAAAAGGGAAAGATTAGCAATGGTTCCAGTATCATCCCCTGACCTATGTCTCTAAAGTTCTCATCAGCCTGCCATCTCAGGGTTTTAGTAGCTATTGGTGATGATAGTAGAGACCCAGTATTTCACCTGATGTTTAAATAAATTTTTAATAAATTGACTAGTATTCTAAAATTTCAACCTAAGTATAATTCTTGGAATGACATAAACAATTTCAGAGAAGTAGAACATCATTAATGAAGGGGTTCCTGCTGAGGGATCAGTTAGGAGAAAAGGCGTCTATATGAGTGTCTTTTTCTTACTCTTGTAGTCATTGCCAGAAAGATGGTTTCACCGATAAATTTACTGTTTGTGTAGAAGAAGCAGCCTAACCTGTATAAACAGAAATTTATCCTAAGAAATCAGATGAGAAGGAATCTAGGTGAGAAGTGGAAGCTGAGTCTATGCATTTTAAGAAGCCCCGTCTTCTTGTCTGGTGTATCAAGGTTTCTTGTGTGAGTTTCAGAAGCACTGTTCTTCCCTGTGCTCAATTGGCTGGCAGTACCTACAACAGACTTTCCTTGGAAATAAAGTCCTTGGCTGAGTCTCTCAAAACACCTTCTACACATTGGGGGTGTGTGAAAGCTGGGTCTGAACTATACTTCCTTCCAGTTTGGTGCCTTGTGTGCATTGTATAAAGCCCACCCCTGCCCCAATATGTTGACTCACTGCCTCTATCATTGCCTGCACCCATCTTGAAACCAAAAATAGAAGTATAGAGAAAAACCCAGCTGTGCCAATTAAGTAGTCTTCTGGGAAACATTCTCCATGGAAAATGGTAAGAAATGAGGGTTTGTGGTCAGACATTCTTTTCTTCTTTTGCTAAAGTTGTTTTTGAATCTATAGCAGGGTACTCACTGAGTTCACTGCCGAACATGATAATGCTAGTGGTTTGAGTCACAATTTAGTCATCGAAGGGGAGGATCAGTATTTTATTGTGTTCTTTCGTTGCTGTTCCTCTGCCAGCTTTTTGGCAGTTACTCTGGGCATTAACTTCTCCACTCAAGAAAAGGTCAGGGGAAACTATGATGGTGGTTGACAAACTGTCCGTTTTCTCCTTTCAGGAAACTCAAGTGAAACAGTCATTGGAGTATGAGGATATAAAACTCATGGCTAGCATGAACTTTGAGATTATTTGTGGCTCTGAACTCAAGGTGGAAATAGAAAGAAACAAAGGGAAAGTTCCAGGTTCATTGCTTTTCCATGTGCAGTTATGGACGGAACCATTTAGTGAACGGTCTCTAACTGAAGTAACAGAGGGATAGGAAATGGTACCCACGAAAGCATAGGGAAGTTTTAGCATGAAACTGTGAAAAGTGCTTAGCACAGAGCTGTTGCCCAGGAAGAGCATAGTAAGTGCAGGCTGCCTATTGCACTATGACAAAAACCACCACTGTTCTTTGTACAAGTTGTTTGACTCATTCAATTCTTACTTAGCCTCAGCTCCAAAGAGGCACAGTGGCGGTGAAGGCCTTTGGTCTCAATCCAGAACTTCTGACGTTTCTTCTACTGGTGTTTCTTGGCATGATTTGTTACCAGATTCTATGAATGGGGGGGGGGTCACTGTTTTAAAAAAAAAAAAAAAAGCCACAAAACAAATTTGCATAAAATAGAGTTTTATTTTACCAGTAACATTTATCTTATAAAGAGAAAGCTGTACCCATGAGAGAGAAAAAAAAAAAAATCTCTCTGAGGTAGTTATTTACATATTTTTAAATTATGGGAGGGAGTGCAGTAGCATTTTCATCAGGCTCGCCTGGTCACTGTATTATTTTGAGAACCTGCACCATTTTCTAGCGCTCCAGGATACCCACCCTGCTTCCTCTTCGTCCTCTTTACCCGACATCTAGCAGTTCTGTCACCACCTGAATATGCCCCGACTCTCTCTTCAAAGCTCCTGTGACATATCCGTTTCCTGTTTTTGTTAAAGTATTTATCATTTGCAAACTACCCAAGCATTAGTATTTTAGCTAATTATATACAGTACCACTCAGGACTTTAGCCTCAAGAAATTTTTAAGTTTGTGGCTTTACAGTCAATAAAATGTATTTGCGTAGTGCAGGGTTTAGAAGCACAGTCTGCACCAGCGTGTGTAATTCCAAGAGATCTTCCTGATGCAAATAACTGCAATTAATATGTGAAATCAAAATAAAAATTATAATTTATGAATCCCCTAGAAACATAGGATAAACACGCGGCGAGTTGTTCATATCTGCTTTTTGGTAGGTTTCTCAGTTTACACTAGCAAGTATCTTTGGTTTGTTTCCTGCTTAAGCCCAAACCCCTCTTTCTTTTAGTTTAATTTTGCAATAGGGTTGTTTGTATTAATAATTTCAGATACATAACTTCTTACATTTTCTATTCTTTTTTCTCTCCCTAATAGTTTGCCCTTGCATATATTCTGAGAAAATAGTATATTAAAATTGGCAAAATAAGCAGGTCTTTAAAAGAGAGAAGACCTCGCTAGCGGAACAAACACTAGAAATTCTGGTTGTGAGAGAGTTTTTGTAGAGCAGCTGACAGTTTATTCAATAAAAGCTTATAGGAGTGTGCATTTAGAGATAAATACTGGACTGTTTGGGTAAAAATAACAATACATCAGAAAATCAGGAGATTTTTAAAGGAAAGCTTCTTTACATGCTGGGGAAATAAAAAAAAAAAATTAATCCTTTAGAGTTCTCCTCATTTTATCTAAACCTCAAACCCTTTCCTGGGAAACGTGATGAAAAGGATCAACTTCATTCAAGAAAAGAATATAATGACATCTCAGTTCATCAGAAAGCCTGAAAGAATGAGGTGTTAACTGTGAACTGATTGAAAATGCTTTCTTTTTTTTCTATTTTAATCTACATTGTTAAAAATATTTCTTGAAACTACCCTTCTTTGCACTTTTGTTGGGGAGAAAGCATACTTATGCTTGTCTCTTGAGATGTTGTAAATTGGTATATGAATAGGAAGTGCAGTGTTCAAATAAGCCTGGGAAACATTGAGTATCAAGCTTCAGTTAAATGGAGAAGCTATTGAATGTGTCACTTAGAAAAAAATGTAGGGTATTTCTTGGCTTGGCTAACTCACAGCTCAGTAGTATTTTCACATCATTACCCCGTTTTTACTCTGCTGTTATTTGTATGCTAGGTAATTGGCTCAGGACCACAAAATGACTAGAGTAATTGCAGAATGTGTGTGTGCATATGTCTGCATGCCTGTATATGTGTATGTGTTGGGGGTGTGTGAAACATTTGACACAATTGAGTTCTATCTCTCTTTGAGAGCAAATGAACTTTCTCAGGAATTTCCCAATATACCTAACATTTTTATTGACATAAAGTTGATTTACAATTTTGTGTTATTTTCAGGTGTACAGCAAGCAATTCAGTTATATATATAATTGTGCTCTACAGTAGGTCCTTGTTGTTTACCTATTTTATATACAGTAATATGTGTCACTTAATCCCAAGCTCCTCATTTACCCCCACCTGACTTTCCCCTTTGGTAATCATAAATTTGTTATCTGTGTCCATGGGTCGATTTTTGTTTTGTAAATAAGTTCATTTTTATTATTTTATATGTGGAACCAATAAACTCTTTTCTTACATCTCCTCATGTAGAATTGTAACCCTAGCCTGTTCCTAAATTAGTGCTTGCTAAGGAGGAAATTGAGTTGTCTTAGATAAATGAGGATTGAGTCAGTGAGGCTCAGGAAAGGTCCAGAAGCCCGTACTCCTGCAGTGGCTGCCAGTACCAGAAGAGACCAGATCTCAGTTAGGGGAGGAGGGGTCGCTTGGTAGATGAATAACCACAGACTCTGAACTTGCCGCACAGTTGCATTTACCACGGTAGGGGAAATAAAGTTAGCCTTTTGTTGTTGTTAATGAACTTGCCAGTTCTGATTTTCTTGATATTGTTGCCAAAACTCAGCCTCTGATCACTGGTACCGAACAGAAATGCAGAGACAGAGTTTTGGGTGAAGTAGAAAAGAGTAGCTTTTATCACTTTGCCTGGCAGAGGGGGCCACAGCGGGCTAATGCCCTCAAGACCATGTGAGGGGATTGTGAGGAGTTTTAAAGTGTTCAAGAAGCAGGGTGTGATCAGCTGGAGGATCATTCTTGGACTGGTTGGCATCAAGGTGAAGTTTCAAGCATCCTCGTCCTTCTGGTTTCAACCGTCTAGGATCTATGTTCTTGTGGTCAGCAGTTTTCAGCTGGAGGGGGTCTGCTTCCTGTAAAAACAGCTTAGGACTATGTGTCAGGCCTTTGTCTACATCTTTTGGGCAACTGGGAGTTCAGTGATTCCGTTATGTGGCAAATTTATAGTCTAAATTCTTACCAGTTCTCCAGCCAACAGCTATTCTTTGTTTCTACATCTTCCCATTTCCCAAACATTCACTCTTCAGTTAGCATTTTACTTCAGAAAATAAGGACTCAGAGGCTTGTACACAGTTTCATTATGAGGCTACATTTTTCAAGTCCTAGTGGCCCCAAAGACAAATGTACACCTTTTTCTCACAGCCTTTAATAAGCTAATATGTCTCTCTGGTGACTGTTCAGAGGAGGGATAAAGCCTATAATGTTTCACACATAATAAAATATTTCATCATTTAAAATATTGCCATTATTTTTTAAGGCATTCCATCTGATATGAATGTCTTTATAAAAGTGTTTGAAAAAGTGCTGTCTTGAATTACTAGGCTGAACCTGTTTCATAATGTATATTTTATAATGGTCATAACACCTTCAAGATTGCCTTTTTTAAATACTATAAAAAATAAGAGAAATTTGTAAAGTAGCAGGTTATAAAAGTAATATTAGAAAATGAATCGCCTTATAACCGTAAGTATACTAAAATGTTAATGTGAGAACCTAGTGAGTTCACTGTAAAATTCTTTCATCCTTGCTCTACATTTAAATATTTTCATGATAGAAAGTTGGAAAATAATAAACAACCACAACAAAACAAAGAAATTTTTTTGTATGCAACCATAAACCAGTGGAAGTGCTTAGCAAAGAAAACCATATTTATAGTTGCAAAACCAAGTAAAATACCAAATGCTAACTTTCCATAAAACACTCAAAACTCATGTGAGAAAAATTTTAAAACATCTTTAAAGGAAACAAAAGTAGACGAGCAAATGAAAAGATACAAACGGGCATTCTCACCTTTGTAGAGACTTTTGTTCTAGCTAAGTGCTAGAACATATATAAATACAATGTAAACCCAATAAATGTAATACCAATTTTTTTCTTCTCTTCTCAAGATAGGCAAGTAGTTAGTAAAACTCATTTGAGTACATAAACAAAAACTACCAGAACATTTGGGGAGGGAGAGGAATAATAATTACAGTGAGAGAGAGGTTAAATCTACCAGTTATTAAAATATACAGACTTTAGAACTGAAACTGTAGTGTTGGCTCATGAATTAACAAATCAAACAATGAAATAAATTTTAAAAATCCAGAAATATATCTAATTACACATGGAAACAGTATATAATAAAGGATGCACTTCATATCATTGAGACAAGATGAACTGATATATGTTACAATAACTAGATTGTTATGTGAAAAAAGATAAAATTCTTCACATGGCACACCAGAATATATTCCAGGTGGATGAAACATCTAAGTTTAAAAAATAAAATTATATAAGTGCTAGAAGAAACCATGGATAAAAAACATTCTATACTCTGGAAGTGGGGCATTTTTTTCTAGCTATGATTGAAAATCCAGAGGCAGTAACAAGAAAATAAATTGATTTTTTTTTTAAGAAAATGTGTTTTTATCTAATATAATTTTATGCAGAAAATACCTAAAGTGAGTAAAAGAAAAATGACAAACTAGGGAAAATATTTGCAACTTAATCTGAAAGAATGAATATACTTTACTAATAAAACTATTTTTAAAACAGAAAAGAAAATGACCAACTTTTAATTGAAACACATAGCATAAAATAAATACAATAGCTTTGAACTATAAGCAAATGTATTCAACCTCCCCTGTAGTAAGAAAAATGCAAATAAAAATATACTGTTACAGCATTTCTCACCTATATGACGGAAATCCAAGTTTGAGGACGTGCTCAGTTATCAAGGTTGTTGGGAAATGAGCTCTCACTCTTTGCTAGTGGGAGAGCAAATTAGTGCAACCCCATTAGAGGGAAATTTGCCAATATTTAGCAAAAAACTCTTGAACACCGCAATCGCCTTTCTCAGACTAAATCACCAAAATATTCAGATAAGAGTTGAGAAACATACATTTTCCCAAGACTGTTCATTGCACTGCATTTTTATAATGTTGGTTAGTATGATGATCATTCTAAGAATGTTACCTGTTTATTACAGAATGGAGGAAATAAATAGTTGTAATGGTGTCATTAAGAACCAGGATTTTCCTCATTAAAAAAAAAAAAAAGAGGCAGAGGTGTAAGAGTGTCGAGATAAGTAAAAATCCTGTGGTCCAGAATTTGAATTGGAGGTAGCAGTGTGGATTCATGACAGATTTTATCTTCTCCAATAAAGATTCCTGCTCTAAACACACTGAAAAGGCCTAGACTCAGTGAAGAGCAGTGAGCACAAGGTTGATTGGTATTTGAATGGTATATATATGAAACATGGAAGTACCTGCCATTTGAGATACTAATGTGTGCTCTGTAAAGGAAAAATACAAATTCATTTAATTTGGGGAAATTCTGAACTTCCTCCTTGGAAATTATACTTTATGTTAAATATTCTGCAACAATATCTCAGTAAGGAAATCCAGTAATGTTGAACATAGGGGCTGTGGGGAGCATTTTGTTTTGTAGGGGAATGAACTGGGATTGTAGAATCTCTTGTTTTGTTCCTACACAAATGTGTCATTGAAAATAGTCTGGGCAGTACTGCTGTGAAAGTGAAACTCAGTCTGTGGTTAACTATTTGTCATAGAGGGATGAGAGGTCTAAAGAGAGTTCCTTGTATTATTGTGTACTTAACAAATGACTAATTTAATACAAGTGTTGTTTACAATCTGTCAGATACAAATGCTGTGTTCAGTGCTGGAAATGTAACGGGTGTGAAAAGGAAAGGAAAGTCTGGTAGAGCATTAAAATGCAGTGATACTATTAATTTGATTATAAAGATTTGAAACATTTTATGAAGATCTTTGTGATCAAGAAGCTAAGTATAAGCAACAATTGTACTATGCCATGGAGTGAGAATTAAGTTATGATGAGCAAAAGCAAGGAGGGACATTTCTGGCAAAGCAAAGAGCTGAGCAAAGATAACTTAACATTAGAGTTGATGTTTACAGGAAAAATAGCCATACTTGTCTGGAGCAAAATATATATGTGTGCGTGCCTGCATGCTAAGTTCCTTCAGTAGTGTCCGACTCTGCAAGCCCCTGTGGACTGGAGCCCACCAGGCTTCTCTGTCCATGGGATTCTCCAGGCAAGAATACTGGGGTGGGTTGCCACACCCTCCTTCAGGGAATCTTCCCAAAGTGTGTGTGTGTGTGTGTGTGTGTGTGTGTGTGTGTGTGTGTGTGTAAATTATAGGAAAAGGGGGAGGTAGGGCCAATGAAGTCAGAGAAATGTTGCTTCTGGGTTCTGGTAAGCATGAGTTGTTATCATTGCTGTTCCCATACATGACCTTGGGAAGGTGATTTCATTTCTGTGAGGCTCAGCTTTCCCATCTGTATAGTGAGGACTAATAATACTTAAGTCACAAAGTGAGGATAAAATAAAAAATCATGTATATAAAGCTTTCAGCACAGTGGAAGGCACTTAATCACTGCTGGTTCTTACTGTTACTAGGCAGAGAGGAACAAAGTGATGAATATCCCCCATTGTCAAGGGAAAGTATTTGGATTTCATTTTGCAGGCAGTGGAGAACCATTGCAGAATTCTGAGCATGAGGGTAAACTGATTAGCTCTGTGGTTTGGAAATAAGAACATGGAAGAGTGAGTGAATGAAGAGGGACACCTAGCACTGTGTCCTGATTGGAGA
Organism: Giraffa tippelskirchi; assembly: GCF_054371585.1. Taxonomy (NCBI): domain Eukaryota; kingdom Metazoa; phylum Chordata; class Mammalia; order Artiodactyla; family Giraffidae; genus Giraffa; species Giraffa tippelskirchi. Next base: position 18,221,716 of record NC_137283.1, on the reverse strand, counting down.
TGAGGAAGCCTAAATGGGACATTTGTAGTGTGGCCAAAACTGTTCACTTTTTAAGAGGTCTTGGCTATTCGTTAGATATATGTATGTAGGAGGGTGGACTGAGAGACAAGAAATTAAAAAAAAAAAAAAAAAGACATCAGGGTTTCCAGCCTGAGCATCTGAGTTGCCAGTAATACCAACACCTGAGACAGACAACATAGGAAGAAGGGCAGGTATATAGAAGAAGGTAGTGATTTCAGGGGTAGTATTTAGTTAGTTTTCTCTTAGTTTTTTTGGTCCATCTCCCTTCTAGAATAATTGAGCTTTGAAGATTTGAATGTAGTGGCCCAGCTTCTAGTCCCATTAATCCCTTGATTCTCTGGGACCACTGTGTTTTGGAAAGTATGTTGGCTTATTACAAAGGTTGTGATTGTGATCATTCGAAGTGCTGCTTCTGAGATCTATCAAATATATCAGAAATGAACTCCAGTAATGAATTCAAGTAATGAACAAATATCCAGTAATGAACTCCAAAGTCAAATACCCAGAACCATCAAAGCAACCAAACATGGTAGCCAGACGTGGATATGTGGCCTGCAGGACTGTATTCCTCAAAGCATTGCTTTCTTTAAGCAGAGTTGAAAGTAAATGCAAATTGAACCATTCTCCTCAACACCAATGTTTGTGTGTGTTTCCTGTTTCCATGTGCAGGACAGGAGAGAATTGGGAAAGACTCCAACTATGAGCAGGAGGGTAAAGTTCAGTTTGTGATTGACGCAGTGTATGCAATGGCTCACGCCCTTCACCACATGAACAAGGATCTCTGTGCTGACTACCGGGGTGTCTGTCCAGAGATGGAGCAAGCTGGGGGCAAGAAGTTGTTGAAGTATATCCGCAATGTGAATTTCAATGGTGAGTCTCTGTTTTTTTATCCCCCTCAGGCTGACATGGGGAGTTTATGTTTTAGAAAAGCAACATCTAGAGGATGCCATGCAACTCTAGTATGTCTAAAGTATTATATGTAAAACTGACAATTGCTCGTAATGACAGTGAAGCATTGATACCAAAGTACTTTGTGAATGTAAGAAGTCACATTATGACAAGTATGATTTTAATGTTCTTATATATTCACCAATATTCTAATATACTGACATGTGGTAAACCAGATAACCAGAACATCCAATAATGCAACTCTGGGTGATATATAACTTGGTGGCATCTAAGTCTTTTGACAATACAGAAATTTGTCATAATCATCTGGTATATTTTTAAACAAATATTTCAAAATTCCAATATCTTGGCCATGTGAGCTCACTAAACATATTTAGACATCTCTATTCCAGTCTCCTTTGAAGTCCTCTAAGTGCTGATATTCTGTGTTTCATCAGTTAAGTAGTCAGATTACAGTTTACTCTTGAGTATGTGGATTATATCATTTCAAATGATTGTATAAATGCTAAATGTATTATTTAGCAGTGAGTGAGCAAATGAATAAATAAATTGGGGGGGAGGGGTATAGTTTACCTCGGGCTGTCCTGGTGGCTCAGAGGTAGAGAGTCAGCCTGCGATGTGGGAGACCCAGGTTTGATCCCTGAATCGAGAAGATCCCCTGGAGAAAGTAATGGTAACCCACTCCAGTATTCTTGCCTGGAGAATCCCCACAGACAGAGGAGCCTGTAAGGCTATAGTCTATGGGGTTGCAAAGAGTCAGACATGACTGTGTGACTTCACTTTCATGGTTTACCCTCTTTTTCTTAAAACAGAAGTTTTTTTTGCCAAATATTTCCTTGGTGAACATAAGAAGGAATGGGAGCGGATAAGAGGGAAAGGAAGGGCCAGTTGCTCTAGGTACTCAAGTTAATTGAAATAATGATTATGATTTTCTGCAACACCAAAGTCTCATATTACAAACTTATTTCTCAAGGTATAATACTTTGGTAGAAATTAATAGGTTACCTAAAACAAATGAGTAGAGATGAGTGGGGAATATAATAGGAGATTTATTATGAGCATTGGCTAACACAGTTTTGGAGACTGACATGCCCCCTACTATCTGCCACCTATAAGCTGGAGAAACAGAGAACCAGTGGGGTGCTTTAGTCCAAGTGCACAGGCCTTGGGGTCAGAGGATCAGTGGTGTAAGTTCTGATCTGCTTTTGAAAGCCAGAGAACTAGGAGCACCAATGTCTGAAGGCAGGAGAAGATGGGTGTCGCTCAAGCAGAGAGAGTGAATTTGCCCTTCTTCTGCCTTTGGTTCTGTTCATACTTTCTAGGGATTGGGTGGTGCCAGCCCACATTGGGGAGGGTCACCTGCTTCATTCTGTTCAGCAATTCAACAATTCTTTATTCACTTTAATGATTCTTCCAGGACAACTTCATATATACACAGTAATCAAGTTTTACCAGCTGTCAGGGCTTCTGCAGTCAAGCTGACACATAAAATTAACCATCTTGAATGTCAATTATATCTCAATTAAAAAAGTAATCTCTACATGGGATAATGCAAAATTTTATACAGTAATAAACCTAATATATTGCATATGAATAGTGTAACCATACTGCAGGGAGTGAGAAAAAAAAGAATGCAAGTAATTTTTGAAGACAGTATTTCACTGTACACTGTCAGACTGAAGCTATGAAGAGTAGTACACAGGTAGTGCACTGTAGCTAGAAGTTAGTATGTTTTTTACCACAATTCTGAGGCTTATTTATAAGCCTCAGTCCATAAGAGAACTGAGAGATTTAATAAAAGATATTACAGATAATGAGAATCGGGTCTCTCATTGTCAAGGAGAGAGATGACTAGTAAGAATGGGAGCAAATTAAAGTAACACTGTGTTGACTATTCCAGCATGCAGTATACGCACACAGTTGAAGAGATACAGAAGTGGATAAGGTTACATCTGTTATGTCTACAAACCTCTACTGTCTAGTTCTGTCCACTGAGAGTGCCTAGGAGTGATGACATCCTGATAGAAATAACTGCACCTTCATTCACATCTTATTTATAAATACCATTCTCCAGTGAAATAGAACTGGGGATCTCTAGTGGAACTCTTAATTCAGGGGCCAGAGCGGGGCAAGTTGAAGATGAGCTTGAAACCGTGTTGTGCCACAAAGTAAAAAAGTGCTCAAAAATTGATGGGACCATGTCAAAGGGGCAAAGGAACCAGCTTGAAGAAGATCCCACCAGCTAATTCTAGACCAATAATGGATTGAACTGATATAATAAATATCAATGAGTTCATGCTCACAGAACTAAATAATTGAACACATAAATGCAGGAGAAGGGACAACATGATGGGAGAATGCAAAGATGGAGATACAAACTCACCAAAGACCTCAGTAATAATTGCTGAAGGTAAGAATCATCAGTGGATGCTAAAATACTGGGGCTGCAGTAAGATGAGAAATAAGATATTTTCATAGCTTCAAAGTATCATTCATCATGGAACACATTAATTACAAAGGGGAAAAGAGCAACTTTGAAGTAGAAAAACCTGGAACACAGTACTTAACCAAGTCATCTAGGTTAATGTCACCAGTAATGAGACTTAACAGCATCACATGCTGCTAATCATTAGATATATGTAAATCAAAACTTCAGTGAGTACCACTTCACACTAGTCAGAATGATCATTATCAAAAGGGCTACAAATAATAAATGCTGGAGAGTTTTTGGAGAAAATAGAATCCTCCTACACTGTTGGGAATGGAAATTGGTGCAGTTACTATGCAGAACAGTATGAAAGTTCCTTAAAAAACTAAAAATTGTGCTACTATAATATATGATCCATCAATCCCACCCCTGGGCATCTATTCAGAGTAAACCATAATTTGAAAAGGTACATGCACACTAACGTTTATTGCAGAACCGTTTAGAGTAGCCAAGACATGGAAGCAACCTAAATGTCCATCAGCAGGTGAATGGATAAAGTAGGCATGGTAGATATATTGCTATGTACAATGGAATATTACTCAGCCGTAAAAATGCAGCCATTCCATTTGCAGCAACATGGATAGACCTAGGGATTATTATACAAAGTGAAGCAAATGAGACAGAGAAAGACAAATATCATATCACTTGTATGCGGAATCTAAAAATAACAATACAAATGAACTTATTTATAAAACAGAGACTCACAGACTTTGAAAACAAACTTATGGTTTCTGAAGGGGAAAGGAGATGGAGGGGATAAATTAGGAATTTGGTAATAACATACACATACTACTATATATAAAATAGATAATGAACAATAACTTACTATAGCACAGGGGACTAAGTATTTTGTAATTATCTATATGGGGAAAAAGTTATGTATATAAAACTGAGTCACTTTGCTGTATACCTGAAACTAACACAACATTGTAAATCAACTATACTTTAACAAAAATAAATTAATTAAAAAAAGATACCCTGAGAAGGCTACAGCATCACTTCTGAGGTCTTATTGCCAAAAATATATAACCTCCATTTAATCATGAAGGAACGTCAGACATCCAAATTGAAGGGTATTTTACAACATAACTGGCTCATACTTTTCAAAAGTGCCCAGGTCAGGAGAAAGATAGATAGAGGAACTGTTCCAGACTGGAAGGAACTTAGGAGACATTACTATTAAATGCAGTGTGGAAACATTGATCTTAAACAAACAAAAAAAAAGATATGCATGGGACAGTTATTTTAATAACACTGTGGATTAGTTTTAAATAGCATGATAGCAGTGTTAATTTCCTGGTTTAGATAAATACGGTTTAAAAAATCTTCTTGCTTCTTTTAAATAATAACCCATTTAAACCCACAATATTGGATCAGTCATTCAGGAGTTACTTAGCATCAGGGTGAAGAAAAATCATATCCAGTTTGGAAACCAACAGTTTCCGAGCTGAGATGGAGACAAAATTGACTGTGAATACAACCAGAAAAATAGTTCAACTACAAATCACCTTCTTTCTGTAGTTTTCTTGCTCATCATACAGAATCTCCTAAAATATATAATTTTCCCAGAACCAGGTGCATAAAAATTTCATTATATATCCTGGGGTTATTTGCTGGGCTTTGTAGTCTGGTCCATAGATAAGCATCACCATTCAGAGGAGAGTAACAAAAATATAGGTCATTTGGGGAATATTTTTGGTGATTCTCATCTGATTCTTCTTCGGTAGAGTGCTTATAGACTCATTTAGTTAAGATGGTCTTATCCGCTGATGAGCCAGAGTTGCTGAGTTACTGACTGGACTCAGGGTCTATGTCCCATATAAATACTATGTGCCGGAAACTGTCCTAAGTACTTTTTTGTATACTGGCTTCCTTAATATTCATAACCCCAAATGACTTAGGGATGGTTATTTTCCTTTTTTCAACAGATAAACTAATTCATAGAGAAACTAAGAATCTTGGTGTTTAAAGCCACGTGGTTTTGTAGTGATGGTGCTGTTACCTCAGGTACCCAACTCCATGGCCTGCTTTCTTGACTTTTATTATGCATTTGAGAGAAAGGGCTTATTCCTGCTATTCTGTCTTGGAACAGAGACTCTGTGGGAGAGCACAGGCAGGGGCAATTTGCTCCCTTTCTCTGTTGTCATTGTAATCATGCTCTGATGTCAACATAATCTCCTTTCTCTGAGGAAATTCTTTCTGCCACATGGACAGGCAGGAGACTTTCAGGGCCATGTGACATTTGTTGATGGCAGGGCTTAACGGTTTTATAAAGCAGAAAAAAAAAAAAAAAACAACCCTGTTAGATTTAGTTAAGTGGCTTTCATGTCACTTTAAGTGAGCAATTATTAGGGTGAAAAGAAACTTGACATTTTTTTAGTCATTCAGTGTCCTGACTTTTAGACAAATAAATCAGATTCTAGAGAGGAGAAAATATTTGTCCAACACTTCACAGCTAGCAAATGACAGAGACAGACCCAGAAGTTAAGATTCTTTTTTTTGTGAAAAATGTCACCTCTCTTTTGCATATTTTAGAAAAATATTGATGCTTCTTGATCAAAGTAAGTTTAATTGTGCTCTTCTGTTACTTTAGTACAGAATTTTTCATACCTCTGGGAGTTTTGTTCCAAAAATCACAGTACAGTTTAATAACCTTCACATTTACAGAAGCATCAATTTCGGAAGTGATAATAGAATTCTCTAAAGTATTGCTACATCTTCAGCAAGCACTTAACCTCCTCTTGCGTACCAACAGAAAAGATGGCTAATTTTGTCTTTATGACTTCTAGCCATCTTTCCTGCATTCCATATGAATGCAGTAACCTGAGCCTAAATTTTAGCTATCACAACGTTTGCCCATCCAACCAGATGTCAGTATTTGTAAATTTACCAAATTTGTTCTCATGGGTATACGATCATAGATAATTGCCCTATAGAGAAGCATTTAATCTAAAGTATGTCTGTACCTAGAGTTAGTTATTACTTTCCAGAAAACAAACTGGGTTGTGGTAAATTTTGTAAAGATGATATATCTCCTGTGGTCTTCTTGAAACATGTAATTACCTATCCTTCATCAAGGGCGAAATCTGCATCCCCTCTCCTTGAATCTGAGTGAGCTTGTGTCTAATACAGAAGTTGCAGTATGTGAATTTTAAGCAGTAAAATGTCATAGGGCCATTGCATGGTTCTCGTGTGACTTCTGTATTACAAACACAGCTAGCATGTTAGGAGGAAGCCAGAAAGCTAAGAAACAAACTGCATGTGGGTGTTCCTGTCATGGCTCCGGCTGATAGTCACAGCTGATAGTCTGCATCAGCCCTTAACCATGTGACCTTCAAGCTGCCCCAGCTGATGTGAGTGAAACAGAGAGGCCCTTTTCTATTTTCTTTCTTTTTTAAAATAATTTTATTTATTTGATTTTGGCTATGCTGGATCTTCATTGCTGTGGCAGGCTCTTCTCTAGTTGCAGTGAGCGGGGACTGCTCTCCACTTGTGGCGCATGGGCTTCTCATTGTGGCGGCACCTTTTGTTGCAGCTCCTGTCCTCTAGAGCACAGGCTCAATAGTTGTGGTGCACGGGTTTAGTTACTCCAGGACAGGTGTGATCCTCTGGGATCAGGGATCAAACCCATGTCATCTGCGCTGGTAGATGGTCTGTTTACCACTGCGCCACCAGAGAGGCCCTTTTTGTTCCAAGTCCTGCCCAAATTGCAAAATACATGTTGTCTTTTTTTGAGCACTCCCTCTTAGGGTCTTTTGTTGAGCAGTAAAAGGTTAACAAACGCAAATCAGTGCTGCGTTTCTGAAACCTTCGTATGGGTTGGCAAAAAGAGAAGAAAAAGCCTATCAGGTCAGTGCTTTGATGCCAAAAGGCTGTTTTGTCATTGGAGCAGCCTACATCCCAAATCATTCTCCATCCAGGAAAAAAAAAGGAGTTTCACTCGGATACTCTCATCCGGGAAGATTTCCTACTTGCATGCCTTCTGTCACCTATTCTCTCCTTTCAGCATCCCATCCGATCAAGGGCCCTGCTTCCTTTACCTTAGGACACTTCTCTTCTGGCCTTGATACCTTGTAGACATTTCTGCAGGGGATCACTTGTCCTTTGATAATTTATTAATCAAATAAATTTCCTCTGCAATTGTTTGATCATTTTTTTTTTTTTGATACAGATTTCATTGAACACAAATCCCCTTTTTTCTCTTTCAAGAAGTGCAGGGGTGATGTTAAAAAGGAGTTTTGTGTGTGTGAGGGCAGGGTGAGGGGGGACTGTAAAAAAAAAAAAAAAATGCCAGTTGCATTGTAGAATCCATCAAAAAGGTCAGAGCCACACCATACATTACACATCACTTAGGTAACATATTCAGCTCTTCTGCCTTACATTTTTTTAAGAATGATCTTTAATCAGCATGGAAAGGGCTCTACAAGAATCATTTCTCCTCAAAAGGAAATGTAAGGAGGGAGAGAGATGAGGCAGTCTGTGCCTTTCTCATGGATATTTACCAGGTAGGCTGAGATCCTCTGGAGCCCCAGGCCTCTGATATTCTTCCTCCATCCTCTCAAAGACTCTGAAGAGCTCCCATCCTATTATTTAATGAGTAGAAGCTGCAGAATTATAGCAAAGCACAACATGAATCTTAGTATCCAGTGTGAAAGAAAAGAGCTGTATCTGAATAGTAATGTCTTTCTGAAAAATAATAAGAAAGACTTCTATTGATTCCTACACAGAGAGGGCTTAGGGGGTGTTTCTGTGGACTGTGGGGATAGTGTCTAGGTGAAGCAGAAAAGAAACACATTGAAATGGGGCCCTTGGCCACACACAGATTCAGCCACTGATTCAAATTCTTGGGACCAAATTAGTGTTACTCATAGATGAATGCCCACTCCCTGAATGGATTCTAGCCTGCTGTTTGGAAGATTTTTTGTAATGTTTATACCAATGGAGAAATTTAAATTAAATACCAGTTAGAAGAGACAACTTTGATGCATTGGGAAAAGTGATTAGTCTGGGGGACTTCCCTGGTGGTCCAGTGCCTAAGACTCCATGCTCCCAATACAGGGGGCCCAGGTTCAATCCCCGGTCAGGGAACTAGATCCCACGGGCTGCAGCTAAAAGATTCCACAGAGCGCAGCAAAGATAGAAGATCTCAGGTGCCACAGGTAAGATCCAGTGCAGCCAAATACACACACACACACACACGCACACAAGATTATTAGTCACGTGTGTATGCATGTCTGGTCTTGAGATTTTAGCAAAGAAAACGATAGTAAAAATGAAAGCTATTTAAAAAAAAGTGATCATCTATTGAGCATTTAGGGCATAAGACTAAGCACCTTGTGTACATGAGTACATTTAATTCTCTCTAACCTCTTGAGAAAGGTGTTATTACTTACAATAAGAAGTAGAGGGAGTCTGAATAATTTGATTCAAGTCACACATACAGAGAGTGTTAGACCTGGGATTTAAAGCCTTTCTAGGGGATTCCAAGGCCAGTCGTTGTGTAATCTTCTAGTTTAATGAGCTGAGTGGACCTGGGGCAAGTGATTTGCCCTCTCTGAACCTAAAGTAGCCTTCCTCACCTATAAAGTTAGGAAGTTTATTGTTCTGTGTCCTCCAGGTCTATGTTGGTTTCCTATTGCTACCATTAAAAACCTACCATATATTTGATTGTAGTTGTCCAGTCTCTAAGTCGTGTTCAAGTCTTTGTGATCCCATCTTCTGCAGCATGCCAAGCTTCCCTGTCCTTCACCATCTCCCAGAGTGTGCTCAAACTCAAGACATATATTTGGTATTAATAACTTAAATGTCACATGTTTATTGCCTTACAGTTCTGTAGTTTGGAAGTCTGATACAGGTCCCGCTGAGCTTCAGTTATGGTGAAGACAGGGCTAGTTCCTTTTAGAGGCTCTGAGTATCTGCTCCCTCAGTTTTTCTAGCTTCTAAAGTCCACCTGCTCTCCTGGACTCAGGAGTCCTTCCTTGCGTCCTTCCAACCTCTTGTTCTCATCTTCACATCTCCTCCTTTCTCTTTTGACTCCTGCTGCTTTACTTATAAGGGCCACTGTGATTACACTGGGCCCGCCCAGATTATCTAGGTTAATCTCTCCCATCTCCTGATCCTTCATGTAATCACACCTGAAAGATCTCATTGCCAGGTATGGTGACATTCACAGGTTCTAGGGGTTAGAACTTGGACCTGCCTGGGAGACCATTATACATCCTGTCACAAGCTCTGATTTTTTTTTTTTAATATGCAAAAGTGCCATAAAAGTCTGTGCCTGACACTTGTCGGATAATGTAGAGTTCTTTTTAGTTGCCTCTGTACCCTGTCTACATGCTGGACCGTCTCTTCTAGCAGGGGTACCTGTCAGTCCCAGATTGCAGTTCTGTATACCTCTTGTCACCGAGTATAGTGTCCTAATTTCTGGACCCTTTTTTAAACTTCATTGTTGTGTTGATTGATTGTTTGTGTGGGATCACTCTCAGCATCATGCTTGCTTCCTGAAGTGTGTGTATGCACGTGTGTGTGCTCATGCGTGTCCGACTCTTTGCAATCCCATGGACTCTACATAGTCTTCTAGGCTCCTCTGTCCATGGGATTCTCCAGGCAAGAATACTGGAGTGGGTTTCCATTTCCTCCTCCAGGGGATCTTCCCGACCCAGAGATTGCACCTGAGTCTCCTGCATCTCCTTCATTGGCAGGTGGATTCTTTATCATTGCACCACCTGGGAAGCCCTTCCTGAAGAAGACATCCTTTCTTACTGTATCAAGCATCCTCTCTCCTCTTCAGTTAACATGCCCTAGTTCTTTCATCCATGTCATTAATTCAAATACCATGTTGGCCCAAGTTCTGTAGAAGCTAATGACTACTAGCCAGATGCAAAGCTCTGCCACCATCAGCATCTTAAAATTTTTAATGAGAATTAATGAAAGTGCTTCATCTCTTTACCTAAGATTTACTTGGCCCCTCCCCCTAAAAATAGCAAAATGTTCTCAGTGATTCTGTTTCAGCCTGTAATTGATCTATGAACTTCCTTGTAAATGGCAGGAAATAGAGCAGTGTTTTCTGTTGGAAATATGGATCATGTATTAACTTATAGGCAGAGCAGACAGTAGTCACATACCCTGAAGCCAGTGATATTTTTCCTGTTTCTCAGAGATCATGAGAGAAATAGTGCTCAGTTATAAACTTCTGGTGATTCTTCTGTAACTGTTGGTAAGATTACTAAAATTCACATCTTTTATTCTTTGTATATGGTTTGCCTCTTGTTCCATATGGTTAATATTAAGGAACTTTTCACTTGTATCCAACTTTCAAGTTATATATTTTTTCAAAACAATGCATTAGTCTTTTGAAACTGGCTTCACTATCTAATTGTTCCAAAAATTGTTTTCAGTCTTAAGATAGACATTTTAAATAAGACCCAAATAGAAAATTGAGAAAGAATCCATTGTTTGTTAAGCATTCACCAGGCACACTGCTAAGCATTTCAGCCTGCTTATCGTTTAAAGCCAATTAGAAATAATCAGCCAAAAATACTTTTAAATGCAATCAGTATTCAACTATGTATTTAAGTGAACTTTTGAGCTTGTTTTTCACTTCTCTTGTATTTCATTTTAAAAATATATTTATTATGTCTTGATTCTTTATTGAGCGCAATTTAGTGTTTGGTAGAAACTAAAATAATAATAGTAACAACAACAATAAAGCTTAAGATTTTCTCTGAAAAATAATGCATTTAATTTTTATTCCTTACAAGAGAAGACAAAGTAGAACAAACTACTTTAAGACATTAAAAAGTTGAGCTGTTCAAAGGGGGAAACAAATTGTCTTCCTACCTTCTCTACTGAGCATTCACAGAGCATAGTGATGACTTGTCCAGGAGTGTCAGGGACATGTTGGGGGAACCTGTTAAAGAACAGGGCTACCTCTAGGTACCTTGCTCATCACCAGGTCTTCAGACTATTCGCCAGGGCACAAGAGATCGACAGAATCTTGTTTAACTATAAAATCTGTCATTGTCTTGTCTTCCCCAGGTAGCGCGGGCACCCCAGTCATGTTTAACAAGAACGGGGATGCCCCTGGGCGTTACGACATCTTCCAGTATCAGACCACGAACACCACCAACCCTGGATACCGACTGATCGGACAGTGGACAGATGAACTGCAGCTCAATGTGAGTTTTGCCTGTCCCTCTTCCTTTGCTTGTGAAATGAGTGAGCAGGTTTTTAATATGCTCCATGAGGCAGATGTGTTTGTGAGTATCCGCAAGTATACTTGCAGCTTCTTAAGAGCACCAGCAGGGACTGATAACCATGGTAATACAACAGCAAGAGCAGTGATGCTGACGGCGGTGATGGGCATGTGTGTGGAGTTCATGCCTGACTGTGTACTGGGCAAAGCTCTGAATCATCTCATTTAAACTGAGGCTCAAGTTGCTTAACCAACAAGGTACCCGCTAATACTTCAATACTTTCATGAAATCTTTCTCATGCTCAAATTGTTTTTCCTTCCTTCCTTCCTTTATTTGCTTGTAGATTTTTTTTCTTTTAATTCATTTTACTGAGTCATTTTGACTTACACTGAGGTTCTCTGGGTAATATCAGTGTTAGTTAATCTCCATAACCTCTCTTTCATTCTGTAAAGCATGACCTTGAGTGAATAACCAGTTCTTTGTGCAAGGTTATGTCAGAGTTCACCAGGCACAGCCCGTCAGGAACTCACCTGTAGTCAAACACAGTAAGGTTTATTTACCTCACTACATGAAAAACAAACTCCTTCCAGCAAAGCTTCTTCAGGGTGGAGTTCAGATGAGATTCATTGAGTCCGGTAATTCTAAGGAGGTTTTGGGAAGCAAGGACCAATTTTGGGTTGGGCCATTCTTAGGAAGTAGAGACAATATAATGATTGGGTGTCTTGGTGATTTTGAACTAGGAGATGGGAGGATAAGAGCTGGGCAAGAATGGTCACTAAGAAAGAGGCAGTTTGATCTCATGTGAACTGGAAAAGGGAGATGTCTTGATATTTTTATAGTTGCAGAGTGTCCTATGTATCTGGTTTCACACGTGATGGCTGAGTGGCCTTGCTTTGTCTTGTTCCCCCATAGTCATGGAGTGGCCTTGTCCGGTTAGCATTTATATTCTTCTGAAGTTTGAAATATGCCTGCCTAGGTGTTAACTGGAGAAGGCAATGGCACCCCACTCCAGTACTCTTGCCTGGAAAATCCCATGGATAGAGGAGCCTGGTAGGCTACAGTCCATGGGGTCGCTGAGAGTCGGACACGACTGAGTGACTTCACTTTCACTTTTCCCTTTCATGCACTGGAGAAGGAAATGGCAACCCACTCCAGTGTTCTTGCCTGGAGAATCCCAGGGATGGCGGAGCCTGGTGGGCTGCCGTCTATGGGGTCGCACAGAGTCGGACACGACTGAAGCGACTTAGCAGTAGCAGGTGTTAACTGACAGCCCTTCAGCCCCTTTTTTATTTGTTTGTGTTTTAATTTCTTACTCTTTCAGGTTTAACATTCAATAATGTGCTTCTAATAATACTTGCAATGCCCTATTTGAAATTAATGTTTAGTCTAAATGAATATGCTTGTCTTCCCAGGGAGTAAAGAACACTTGGGCCAGGGTCCTTCCACCCTGGCTGGGCCCAGTATAGCTCCTCTTTCTCCCCTCCTGGGACAGAATGTAAACTGTCCGGGCCCAAGCCTCATGGCTAGAGTCCTGGAGCCTGGGGGCTGTGGCAGGGATGCTGTAGGGCCTCTTTTTCTGAGATGTGTCAACTGGGGGGTTGTACTTCAAGAAGTTCTACAGCAGATCCCTTGATGGTGGCCTTGAGCTCGCATATAATGTCCACAGCTGGGATGCTGTGGGCAAGTACATTGGGTTGGGCTTATAAATCAGATAGGGCTCCTTAGATCCAGAGATGTACTTTGAAATAATAATATATGCAATGCATGATTGTCTTGTGTCCATCAGAGCCCTGTATTACTATTAGTTCTCCAGAGAAGTGACCGATAGGATAGGTCGGTAGGTAGGTAGATAGATAAATAGATATGTTGTAGAAATTGGCTGTCATTTATCATAAATGCTGAGAAGTCCAAAGATGTGCAGTTGCCAAGCCAGAGATCCAGAAGACTCAATGGCTTAAGATCCAGTCTGAGTCCAAAGGCAGCAGAAGACTGATGTCCCAGCTCAAAGATAGGCAGAGAGAAAGAGGGTTCTCTCAGGCGCAGGCTTTCAGTTCTGTTCACCTCTTCAACAGGTTGTTTAAGGCACACACACATTGGGGAGGACAATCTGCTTGAATCAGTTAACAATTCAAATGTGCATCTCAGCCAGGAACACCCTCGCTGCGTTTAACCATATACTAGGGCACCCATAGCCCATTCAGGTTGACACGTAAAATGAACCCTCACAGGCTCTGTCCCAGAGAAGTCCTTCTAATGTCTCTTCCAAACCTGGAAATAATTCCATTAGCCTTTACTGGTGTAGACCTTAGGAGGCACTTCGATTGAGAGTATGGGTTTTTGAGCATAAAACACAGAATAGATGTCTTGGGGCCAGTACAGCTTGGGTTATGGTTGTTAGAAGAGAGGATTGTGTATGAGATGGGTTGGTCAAGCTATAATAGGCCATTTACATCCTTTGCACATTGTCCCACCTGGTTCTGCTTGTATCTGTTCAGTTCTTTCCCTCTCAAGGTCCACCATCCCAGTGAGCTGACAGGAAGGTTGTTCTTTGGTTTGTATTTTAATACAAATTGTGTTTAGCAGCCATTCAACAAGTCTTTGTTTTGTTTTTTTGTATTTTTAAGTACCTGCCGTGCAATAAGCGTTGTACAAGGCAGTCGGTGCGTAATGGAAATCAAGACAAACATAGTTCTTGTTTGTACATAATTGAAGATCTTGAATAACATTACATGGTAAACAAGAGATATGAGTGTGAAAATTCCGAAGTGTGGTAAGAGGCATGGCAGGAGAAAGAATGATGGAGGTGAAGAGAGGCCTTGCAGATGAGGAGCAGACGATGGGGAGAGAATGAGTGATCCACGGAGCAGGTCAGAAGTAGGCACAGCAATGGTGTAGCTAAAGGAGAGGATGGGGAGGAGGGGTGAGAGGAGAATTTAGGGCAGTAGGTAAGAGCCAGAGCCGTCCCTTGTAGACCATGATAAATATTTTAAAGATTTTATTCTGAGTGCATTTAAAAACCATGAAGAAATATTAAACAAAGGAGTGGCTGGCTCAGAATTAGGAATAAAATATTACTTTGTCTGCTGAGAAGGTGATGCATAGTACACGGCAAGCATGGCGGTAGAAACACTAATGAAGACTACATTGCAGTTGTCGCGCCAAAGTAGGGTGGCTTAGTGAAGGGGTTCTCCACTTCCGTGTGCAACAGAAACCATCTGGAGGGCTTGTAGAAACATATCTGCTGGGCTCACTCCCAGGGATTCTGACTCAGGATATCTGGGAGTGCAAGGAGGCCCAAATATTTGTCTTTCAAAGGAGTACCTGTGCTATGCTGATAGTACTTGGAGAACCACTGGCTTAGAGAATGTGATACTAGCAGAGATACAATGAAATGAGTAAAAACATTTATATATGTATAATATAAATATATATATATATAATATGTATATGCATATGCAGCTATAATTGCATATATATATATATAACAGGAAGAAAAACATAATTGGGATTTAGTACTGGAAGTAAAGGAAGAGTAATACTGGGATTGGAGGAAAATAATCAAGAGTGAATCCCAGGTTCATAGCTTGAGGAACCCTGCAGATGCTCTAACAAGAGAGGAGGGAGACAGCTTGGAGCAGGAGGGGAAGATTGAGAATCCCAATCGAGTCTTCCCAAATCCATGAGGGCCAAAATGAAGTGGATATAAGTCTGAAGCTCAGAAAAGAGTTTCAGGCTATAGTTATTAAAAAAAAAAAGTTGTTAACCTATAAATGGCCTTGAAATACATTAGAGAAAGAGAGAAAATTAATAGCAGAGAACTCAAGGCCTTGAAAACCTCATAGAATGTGTCACAATTCCTATCCAACTACTCCAAATAACACCCAATTTAAAAGATTCTGTCTCATTTGCCTGGAAAGTTGGGCCAAGCTGTATTCTTTGAGTTTTTTTGTTTGTTTGTTTATGGAAGATAGATAGGGATATATGCTTGATTTAACACTAAATAGGAACAGTTTTGATTCTTCCTTGTTATGCTGAGAGGTCATGGTAGGAAGAGCAGACAGGACCACGATTCCTGAGCTAAACCCAGTGACTGATGCTTGCTATAACATGTACCTTAAAGTTATGAATGGCTGAGCCAGGGGCAGGACTGTTTTTAGACCCCTGAAAGGCTGGGTTAATTCAGAGGGTGACTACTGAGATAACTGGCCTTGCAAAGAGGTTACCCTGTTGATGTCTTTTATAGACTCCTTAAGATACTGTAAAATCTAATTGGAATCACAAAGAAAAGACTTAAATGCAGTCCCCAGAGGGTACCCCACCCATCTCACCTGGAGCCCCAGGCCCCAGCTGCTGGTCTGTCCAGTGGTGCCTGTCCTGTCCTTCTAGGGTCATCCTGCTCACAGTGTTACTTCCGCTCTAATTATTCTGATTCACCTCCAAGTTTTGTGAGAGTGGACTTTCGGTAAACTTAGTTTGGTAGGTTTGCTTGCTCCTAGTCAATGAGATATAAAACAAGTATTTTAAGTAACACGTATCTTGCCTGGAAAATCCCATGGCTGGAGGAGCCTGGTAGGCTGCAGTCCATGGGATCGCTAGGAGTTGGACACGATTGAGCGACTTCACTTTCACTTTTCACTTTCGTGCATTGGAGAAGGAAATGGCAACCCACTCCAGTGTTCTTGCCTGGAGAATCCCAGGGATGGGGGAGCCTGGTGGGCTGCCGTCTCTGGGGTCGCACAGAGTCGGACACGACTGAAGCGACTTAGCAGCAGCAGCAGCAGCATGCTTGCCATTTACAAAGACTACGGAGTACTGTTTCAGCCCCCAGTGAGATCATCTCGAGGAAATGGAGTTTTCAGGAGAGCTCTCTCTGTGGTCAGTAATTGCAAATATGTTTCTTAGCTAGGAGGTGAAAGTTTTAGAGTCTCATGATCCCAGGGTTATAGACCAGACTGCCTGGCATTCTGTATCCGATCCTCTGGAATTTGGGTGTCTGAGAGCACCTTGTCTTTTACAGAATGCCACCCAGAGTCCTCACTGCTGGAGTAATAGCTCTAGGCCCTGCCTCTTCTTGGGCTAACAGATGACTACAGGGTTTGCTATTTGAATGTTTCTTCTCCAACAAGAATTCATCAGAAGGAAGCCATTAGGAAGAAAGCCATTCATTCTCCCACTTGCCACCCCTACAGAAAGAACTCTGCTTTTTGCCTCAGGTTTGTGTTGTACCATGCAGAGATTCTGGAAAATGTTATTCCGGGCAGAGAAGCAGCAAGGGAATAATGCAATAAATATCCATTGCTTACCCGCAGGGTATCAGGAAGAATGGAGCTGCTGGAGATGTTGGAAAAAATGTCCCTGTACTTGGAATTCCCAGGATGGGACCAGGGCTCTGTAACAGATAAACTCTATTTCAGGGTTTATTTTATTTATTTTCACTTTAAATATATATATATATATATATATATATATATTTAATTGGAGAGCAATTGCTTTCCAATTTTGTGTTGGCTTCTGTCATACATCAACATGAATCAGCCATAGGTATACGTATGTCCCCTCCATGCTAAAACTCCATCCCATCTCCCACTCCATCCCACCCCTCTAGGTATTCGCAGAGTACTAGGCTTGCGCTCCCTGGGTCATACTGCAACATTTACAGGATTTAGATAGGTGCTGATTTAAGGCACTGACATAAATTTGAACTGGAATTTGAAGGATAAGTCATAGTTCCCAAGATAGAGAAGAAAAAAGTGTTCTAGAATGAATAATGCAATACTGTGTAGAAACTAGGATGGAAATATGTTGGGGATAAGGGCATAATATGAAAGGTAGAGAGTTTTAAAAACTATACATTTATGATATGAATAAGCTCCACATATATTTTGCATATTAGAAACAAAATTTCTGTCATCTTTTGGTTATTTGCAGTTAGTAGGTCATTTAGATATGCCTGCAATGTAAATTTTTCTAATTAACTGAAATTCTGTAAAATCCCAAAACGTCTGTTTGTTTTTTAAAAAAAAAAACTACCCTTAATAGCCAACTTAATAGCCAAGTGTGTGCAGTAAACTGCACACACTCTTAAATGGAAGCTTGGATAAATATCACTTAACCTTTACTGGCACCTTAGTCATCAGTCATTCTATAGGGTAGTCCACCTTTATAATCTTCTGAGGTGTGTGGGGGGCTTTTTAAGAAATTTGTTCCCTATTAAATTTACTTTCTAACTAGAGACTGAAATCTTCTAAAAGATAGAATCCATGTTTTAATTATTTTTTTGTACAATTACTAGCATAGTACCTGACACTCACCAAGCATTTGTGTTTGTTACTGTTGTTAATATATAAAACCGTGGTAAGATTAATATGATCTCTTTAATGGTAGAAATTTTCTATGACAAGCAGCCACACTTCTTCCCTCTGGGAAGAGCACCCAAACTTCCTTTTAAGTCATGTGGTCTGCCTTGCACAGTTCCTAAATCCAGAGGCAAGACCTGAACCAATCACCGATGTTCATAGTGATGACGGGCAGTAAACTGTCCAGTTGGGATGAACCACTGGATGCCTGTCAGCCAATCTGAGACTCCACCACCTCTTATAGGAAGTGGATGTGCCTCTTAGGAGCCACAGGCAGACATTTGGTGGCCACAAAGCAGGAGCTCCAAAGGAAAGGAGGCAAAGCTTAGAACCTAGGTTGGAGGTGACATCCTTTGAGCCCTAGGAAACCTTTGCGTGCATGCTAAGTCTCTTCAGTCATGCCAACTCTTTGTGACCTAATGGACTGTGTCCTGCCAGGCTCTTCTGTCCATGGGATTCTCCAGGCAAGAGTACTGGAGTGGGTTGTCATGCCCTCCTCCAAGAGATCTTTCCAACCCAGTGATCAAACCTGCATCTGTTATCTCTCTTAGGTCTCCTGCATTGGCAGGAAGGTTCTTTACCACCACCGCCACTTGGGAAGCCCTGGAAGCCATTTATAGTGCTCTCTGGATTGTTCCCTTATCAATAACCGAAGGAAACTTAAGTGTCTTACTTTTCTACTTACAACTATTTCACTACAGCAATCAAAAATTAAAAAAAAAATAAAAGTTTTTGTTTTAATACACCCAAACTGGGGTAAATAAAATGTCAGTCTACAGTTAATAAGCAGAATTTTTTAAATTTCATTAAACTGCGGTGATTAAAAATTAATGTTAAAAGTTGTAATTTTGTTAAATATTTGAATCTATCACCCTGGTTAGAATTTTGTCTTTCACTGGCATTTAAAGACAAAAAGTACGGTTGATTGCAGCAATCACTGTTTAATCAAATTATCTCTTCCCAAATCAATACTTACTTATACTGCCTATAAAACTCCTAATCACTCTATTGTTTCATAATTGCAGTAGTAAAAATGTTTTAGAAGTCTAATCATGCTTATGATTTACAAAGTATTACATGAGATATGGGGTAATGGATAGCCATAATCAAAGTAATGTTGCCAAAGAGAAAAATATGTAAGTTGTCAAAATCTAGTACTTCTTTAACTTTAGTTTGAAGGCTGCTTTGATGAAATTACCCCACTGATCATCATAATGAATGACTCATATCTTATAATGTATAGTTTTGTTATTAGTAACCAGGGCTACAGGCTTTGTAGCTGATCTGATTAAATGGAACTGAGTCTTCGCTCCACCAGTTATGAGCAGTAGAGGATTACAGTAGTACCAATTTCATAAGGTTATTGCTAGAATTATATATAGTAATATATGTAACAAACTTAAAACAGTGCCTGGCACACAGTAAATATTCAACAAATGGTAGCTATAATAGCAAAAGTAATAATAATGTAATATCCTTAGTTTATCACATAACTGTTGAAAATGTCAGTTTCTAGTGCTCAACTGTATTTTGTTTCCTTTATCCCCCTGCACCTAGTGTGATGCTTATAAATGATTGTTCTGTATGAAATAGATGAGCAGATAAGCAGACAAACAGTTGGGTTATATTATAAATTACTTAGGAATAAGGGTGTCATGTTTGATTTAGAATCCCCTGTGCCTATTGCATGAATGGATGAGAAGATGTACCCAGAAATCTACTGTAGTCAGCAATTCTGTACGATTTAGGGATCCACTTAAGGCCTTGGTTCACCAGACAGGTTTCTTAAGAATTGTATATGTGGTCTGTAAGCCAGTTCACATTGCATAGATAGATTCTTTCAGTCTCTGAATGATAGAGGGGGAAAAAAAAAGGATGAAAAGGAATAAAAGAATTGGTTTTAATTTTTTCCCATTGATTTTTCTTTTTTCTTTTTTTTTTTAGAATAACTTTATTTTTTTTATATAAATTTATTTATTTTAGTTGGGGGCTAATTACTTTACAATATTGTAATAGTTTTTCATTTTAGAAACCTACTCGTGGCTATTTGACCACACAGGGTGGGATAACTGTTCTTGAGGGATTGTGTCGGGGTGTGAACAGCAGCATTTGTGTTAGAGAAAGTGAATTGATTATCACACCACTAAAACTGGTTCCATCCACTGCCTACCTACCTATCTAGTTTTTAATGTTGCATTGGAGGAAGAATCAAAACAGCAAAGGATTTAGGATCATGGCTCTCATGCCTGGGCCCGGATCCTAAGTCTGTGAACCAGGACAAGAATGGCCTCTCTGACAAGATGGCATTTACCCTGAGACCGGAGGGCCAAGAGTTATTTCCGTGTGTCAACATCTCTGAATCTGTGGTATTTTACACAGGACATGAACAAATCCAGTACAGTAAGTACTGCTTTCCAGCTGCGACGCAACCTCAGACTACAGATCCCAAAGTGAATACACACGGCAGGAGTGTTTAAAAACTTAATCCCTTGCTAATATTTTAAGAATCAAGAAATTTTGCAAGAATAACTTTATTTTTGGCTTTTCTTTTCAAAATCAAATCAGGCAGTAATATGCCCTTATTCCAGGCTATAATAGCTGATTGGATCTCAGGAAAGGCTTCCCACTTCTCTATGTCTCCACAGACCCCACCGTCCCCCATTGCCTGACCCCCCCAATCTCTGCTCCCTCACCTATTTCCTTATGCCCACAGGCATCTCAGTTCATTCACTAAATCTAGATGTAGAGTAGATTTCAACTTATTTCCACTAAATTGGTTTCCACATATACTTGACTTTTTATAAATGATCTCTAGGAATTGTTTTTCAAAAGTCAACAATAATATACTAATAGCACCAGTGACTCAAAACAGCCATAAGGATGTAACAGCTTTTTAAAAAAATGGTCAGTAAGTACAGCCTTCTAAAGAGAACTGCTTTAATGAAGACAGTGCTTTTGTTTGGAGACAGGTATTTGTGCAAATTCTGAAATATACTGAAAATGAAAGAAACCAAGATCACCCTTTGTCATGAGCATTTCTTCTTGTAACCAATGGTGTATAATTGTGTTCTGTCTATGACTGTCTAGAAGATGCATGGTATTTATAATTATCAGTATGTTTTCATAAGCATGTGCTTTACAGAAGCCTGAACCCCCATTATTTCTTTTTTGCATTGTAGGTGTTCCAGCAAATCACTTTTGTTTATTAATATACAACTATGTTCTGTGGGGAAATTGTTGAATTTCATTACTTACTGTGTTTGGAGCTCAGGCAAAATACATTTGAAAAAAGAAGTAATAAGGATGAGTTTAGAGAGCTCAGATGTTATAACAGGGATTCTCACTTGCTATTGCCAATCCAAAATTAGAAAAGGGAAAAGATGAGCTTATGTACCCTCTGCCTAACCATTTGCTCTGGGAAGCCAAAAATCCAAGGGTGACATGATGTTGCTAAAATGGAAATGTAGGGATTAGATTAGAAGTGTTTTCAACATGCTGTGAGATAGTCTTATAAAGTGGGATAGCATCAGAAAGCCCAAGTTTGAGTCCTACATTCTCAGCCACTTGTGGCTAAAGCACATCATATACTATCTTTGAACCCCAGCCCCTGTATATTTAAAATCTAATCAAGCCAAGCAAAACAGCTACTTCACAAGTACACTTTGCAAATGAATTGCTATAATCTTCCTGATATAAGTAAGCATATGGGATTCATAGTCATACTTCTTGTCATATTTCTTGCTGCTGTAAATAATTACCAGGAACGTGGTTGCATAAAACACCACACCTTTCTTTTCTTATAGTTCTGAGGGTCACAGGTCCCATAGGGATCCCACTGGGCTAATATCCAGGTGTCAACAGAGTTGTTTCTGGAGACTCTAGGGGAGAATATGAGTCCTGCTCATTCTGGTCCTTGGCAGTATTTAGTTCCTTTTGGTTGTCGGACCGAGATCTCTGTTTGTTTGATGTCAGCCATGGGTTGACCCTAGCTTCTTGAGGCCACCTTGATATGTTGGCTGGTGCCCATTTCTCCATCTTCCAAGCTGGCAGTGGTGGGTCAAGTCCCTCTTGTGCTTCCAATGCTTCCTGCCTCCTCTCCCGTAGTTGTATCTCCCACTGACTCTTCTGCCTTCCTCCTCTACTCTGAAGGGCCAATGTGATTATCTTTGGCTCATCTAGATAATCCAGAATAATCTCCTTATTTTTAGTCTGTAATCTTGTTCCATGTGCAAAGTCTCTTTTGCTGTAACATATTGATAAATGAAGAAATTAAAATATGGAAATCTTTGTTGGGGAGAGAGGTAAAGGGAGCAGACTATTTTGCCTAAGTACTGTGCTTTACTACCTAACTTTGTTTTTCTATGAAATCTGTAAAATCCATATTGTTGTTCAGTCACTAAGTCATGTCCAACTCTTTGTGACCCCCATTGAGTGCAGCACACCAGGCTTCCCTGCCCCGTCACTGTCTCCCAAAATTTGCTCATATTCATGTTCATTGAGTCAGTAATGCTATCCAACCATTGCTGCTGCCCCTTCTCCTTTTGCCTTCAATCTTTTGCAGCATCGGAGTCTTTTCCAGTGAATCAGCTCTTTGCAACATATTTTCATTATTCCTTTAATTTTTTATTTTTATTTTCTTTAATTTCATTATACCTCTATCATTGTCATATTTTAATTAAATATTTTTGTGCAGTGAAAGGTTTCTTTCCAATTATGATATTACAAAATGTTGCCTGTATTCCCCATGTTATAAATACATTGTTAAGCCTATCTAAAATAGATAATGTAGTTGTGTAAACAGATAAGATTTGTATGAGATTTTCTTAAGCATCTTTAGCATCTATCTTAACTTCCTTGGTGGCTCAGATGGTAAAAAATCTGTCTGCAGTGCAGGAGACCCGTATTCTATTCCTGGGTTGGGAAGATCCCCTGGAGAAGGGAATGGCAACCCTCTCCAGTAGTCTTGCCTGGAAAATTCCATGGTCAGAGGAGCCCAGCGTGCTACAGTCCATGGGGTCGCAAAGAATAGGACATGACTGAGCTACTAACACTTAGTATCTAATTGAGCTAATCTGTTTGATAAATGTTCTAATCATATACCCCCGAAAAGCCTAGAGAAGAACCCTGAATTAAGAACCCTAAATTAATGATAAGCAGACATAATCCCTCTCAAGTGAGGACTCAGGATTGACGTACAGAAGAGTAATTAACACCGTAGGAGGCTTAGCTAAGCTCTAAAGGAGAATTCTG
Organism: Giraffa tippelskirchi; assembly: GCF_054371585.1. Lineage (NCBI taxonomy): Eukaryota > Metazoa > Chordata > Mammalia > Artiodactyla > Giraffidae > Giraffa > Giraffa tippelskirchi. The sequence goes on along the minus strand of NC_137283.1, from coordinate 18,198,497 downwards.
TTCGCCTCCAGCCTTGTCCTAGTGTAGCCTCCACAATCCTGAGCATTTTGCTTTCATCACATCATTTCTCTAAATAACAAAGCAGAAATGCAGAGAAAGAGAATAGATGGGCAGTTCCTGAAACAGTTAAACATAAAATTGCTGTATGAACTAGAAATTCCACTCTTGAGTGTATACCTTGTTCTGACCTTCTCTGGTCTGTATTAAAGGTCATGGAATAGTAAATAGCCTGGAATTTGGAAGCTGTTGACTGCTTACTCCTTGACATGGCTACCAAAGTTGTCTATTGATAATGCAAAGTTGAGTTTGTAGTTTACTCGGTAAGGGGGCCCCAATCTTCAAAGAGTCTTGGTAGAGTCTCAGGAGAGGGAGGTCAAGGGCAGATCCTTTTGAAATTTGGGGGTCTAGAATAAGGCACTTCTTTCAGTAGGGGAGGTTTGATCAGAATTGGGCAAAGTCCAAGATATTTTAGTTTTGCTTTAGATCTAGCAAGAAGGGTTTTGAAGCAAGTCTTTTAGCATAAACTCATGTTTGATGAGAGAATATATGCCAATTAAGTGATAATTGGTCCTGAAAATGAGCTATTTACCCTGATGGAAATTTATTTATTTATTTATTTATTTTTGGAGTAATGTATTGTGCACATGGATGTTTTTTCAGGAAATTCCTAAAACAAACCTTAAAAAATACATATTTGTAACTTTTATCTTCCTGAATAAGAATTTCTTAGATTGTAAAATCACATTAGCATAGACAGTTTTACTTTCCTTGATTCTTTTAAGCTGGGTAGTTGCAGGCAATCTGTTCTGAGGAGGTAGACAGAGTTAGAATCCTTTAGTCTCTGATAAACCATCTGTGTTCAGAGCCATCCTCGATGGAGGTCTGGGACACATTGTGGTGGGCTACTTGGTGGCATCATTTTTCCCCACCATCCAGGTTCATTCTTGTTCCAGTGTCTTGGTCCACAATGAAAAGTGAAACTTCTCTCCCTTTTCTACTGTGCTGCACCCTTCAGAACCAAAACAGCGCGACCACTGAGCATATGTCATCCTTCAGTTACTTAAGCAAGCCAGCCCCATCACCGATGCTATTACAGCCTTCCTGGTTACATTACCTTTTCTGTCCTAAGTTGGGGACTTTGTCTACGAGAATTCATTTTTCTGGTTACTGCACCTGGAAGACCCCCACCCCCATTTTTCTCAGGTGAGCCCTGCCATTCCTAGGGATGTTGTGCTCATGCCATCTTTAAATGTCCTGAATTTGATAGGATCCTGTCTACAGACAACTTCTCCAAAAGATTCTTCAGTTGAGAGTAGTAAACAATCCCCTAAAATCGAAATCAGTGGCGTCCCCCCACCCACCCCACCCAGCCCTCATTTGGACAAATTCATAAGTGTGTTTCCCATGCTTGGAAACAGGATCTGGCTGGTCTTTACACAGCTGTACAGCCAGTTTCCCATTGTTAAGAATAAAAGTGGCTTCAGTGAACTTCTGACCCCAAAATTTACCCTCTCTCATTTGATGGATGATGGAGCCCAAAGAGAAATCTCTGTCCTTCTTGGAAAATGGGGTGAGGGGAGCCGAGGAGAAGTAGTCGTCTCACTACACCCTTTGTTTCATGTCTCGGAATCAGCTCACCCGCCATTCAGATGAGCTCTCTGGTCAGTAAGTGTTCATTCCTTACAACCTCCTGAGCAAGCATTCATCCACTCATCGATGCAGGGGGTGTTTCCATTTCCCTGCTTAGTCCTTTTAGCTATGACAGTGAGGAAGAAGTAACAAGCAGAGAGCAAGAAAGACAGAAAAGATGCAGTGGGAAAATACCAAGAAGGCAAAACTTCTCATAAATAACAAAGGCATTCTTGATTTATCATGTGGCAGTAGTGTAACAGAGCCTTCACAAGAACTGAATGGGACACGGAGGTCTTTATCTTAGCAGGGAACATGATGTCTGCCATTTGAAATCACGCTGTGGAAGCGAGCTTTAACACAGTGATGGATATGCACGGGAAAGGTAAGTGGTTCTTTGAAATTGCCCTGAAATCATTTATGCTCCAACAAGAAGCTAGCTCACACTGAAGTTGGTAAATAATCAGTTGCATGATTTGTGTGTATATTTCCTGATAGTTATTTTTTTTTCTATTAAAAGTATAGATCACCTTGACTATAAATGCCAGTTTACAGGATTCAATCAAGAGTGCCAGATTATAGTAACAGGAGTCTGGCAAGAAGGGGTGGAACCAATAGCTCTTCTCTCTCATCACTGTTATTGTTACACAAATGAGTGTCATCCCACTTGATGTGACTGTCTGCAGAAGACTAACTGATCTGCTTTGTGGCCGTTAGCTTGCATCTTATGGTGAAACTATTGAAGATTCCCTGAAAGCCTCACAAATTTTCACCATCAAGCATCTTACTCGGAATAACCAATATTATGAGCATTCTGATAATGGACTATTCAGGATTTAGGGATTGTCTGTTTTTGTTTTTTTTTTTTAATTGGTCCCAACTCTAAATTTGTCGTTAGAAATAAGTAGAGCTAAAGTGGCCGAGAGGGTTATTTGTAAACAGAAAATACTAGGGATTCTTCTGTGTGACCTTTCTAGAGTCATACCTGCTTTCTCTGAAATTTTAGAAATTTTCCTTTCTAAAAAATGGAGAGGAGTTTAGTAGGTTACTGTTAACAGATATGTGCTGACACAGGTCGTCTCTGAAGCGATGGTATGACACAGTGTTAAAACACAAGGGTTGGGGAGGCAGGCTGCCTCCTTTTCAGCCCCAAGCCTCACCACTCTCCAGTGCTACCATCCAACTTGCTTCACCTCACTTAATTTGCTTCACTTGCCCTGTCTATAAAACAGGACTCGTAGGGACCTGTCCCATAGGACTGTTGTGAGAGTCAAGTACATGAAAAGTGGTTAGGATGATGCTGCTAAGTCACCTCAGTCGTGTCCGACTGTGCGACCCCATAGACGGCAGCCCAGCAGGCTCCACCGTCCCTGGGATTCTCCAGACAAGAACACTGGAGTGGGTTGCCATTTCCTTCTCCAATGCCTGAAAGTAAAAAGTGAAAGTGAAGTCGCTCAGTCGTGCTCGACTCCTAGCGACCCCATGGACTGCAACCTTCCAGGCTCCTCTGTCCGTGGGATTTTCCAGGCAAGAGGACTGGAGTGGGGTGCCATTGCCTTCTCCATAGGATAATGACTGATACAGTAATATAACCCAAACTCTTTGCCAACTTGATGTTTGTGCGGACTACTATTATATTTGTTGTTGCTTTTCTTAAAACCTGAATTGACCTGTTTCTCCTTGGTGGTAACATCCCCACCTGTCTCCCTTTTCTCCTGGATCAGGGAGGGTCCTCCTCTCACCTCCTGCCTTCTCCTCCTGTGGCCTTTGTCTCCCCCAGCCCCTGTGCTCCCATCACACAGCCCTCCCTAAAGTGTCTCAAATCTGTCACATGCTCTCTGACCGTTCCATATCTTGTCATATCTGTCAAAATGCCATAATCCAGTGCTGAACTAAACACTGGCCCTGGAGGACATTCCGGCTTCCTCGGAAAGACCTGCATCAAACATTTTCTCTACCTTTTCCTCCCAAGAGGGGCTTCCCCTCTCCCTATGGCAGCTTCATTTCTTTTACCTCCTCCGTGAAGTTCTCAGAGGTCCTGGCTCTCCCAGCACCCAGCACGTGTTAGACACCGAACTGATGCTTACAAATTAAGTTGCACAATGGTCAAAGAGTCCAACCTTGGATCTCTTCTCTGGAAGCAACTTGCTTCATTTCAGAGAACTTTGCAGTTGCAGTGTAGGGAGAAAGGATATTGGAGCAGGCTGAAGTGCCTTGAGCCTAAGTTTATTTATAAAATGCACCCAACAGAGTAAGGTGCCCAGCTGCCCTGAAAAATGCAGCTCCCAGAGCCTCAGAGCACAATGTCACCCCAAGAGACAGCTGAGTGGGGACAGGAGATTTTTCCATAGACAGAGACTCAGGTGGTGTTAATTACCCTTCTCCCATCCTTCCCAACCCTGGTGTATTCTTTAGACATCTTACCTCTCTAATTCCCTGATTCCACGTGGCTTTCAGAATGAATCAGTGGAGACCAGTTACTATCCAAAGTGGTTATTTTCAAAAGACACCCGTGTATATGTGGCCAGAGATAATAGACTGAGCTGTGTTCGATAACTTCTTTAGGAATGAAAAACCCTCCACAGAGGCCATAGCTTTGGGGCTCCTGTCAGCCTGCCGCGCGTGTTGATTGTTTCTTTCTGAGATGTGTATCTTCATTATTTCTGTTCTCCTCCTCTTCACTGTGATCAACACAAAGAAGAGTCATCCCGGGTTTCTTTCCAAAAGATGCCTTTTGAAATTTAATTTAAATGTCTTTGACTCCTTTTTTGCAGCCATTTCTCAGGGGATTGCTAATTTCCCTTTCTCCCTGCAAAGTCTGTATCTTCCAATTAAAAAGTGAAATCACATACGAATATATTCAAGAGACTTCGGTACATACCAGTTTCTAAGCTACAGCGTGATATGCAAGGGGCTCTGATGTCCAGTTGTTGCATCCAAAGGAAATGCTGGTCTTTAATCACAAGCCCTCGTTCCTTCCCCTGGAAGAGCAAGCTCAAAGTGCCAGGAAAGGTGACTTCATTAACGTGAAAAATACGGCTGTCCAAGTTTCAACGTGAACTTGGCTGCTGTTGTTTATCTGTTCTGCTGGTACTTCCCTTGCAGCCATTTTCCTTTGCTCAGATCACCGAACCTCACACTGATAGCGCCTTTCAGTAACCATGAATTTGCAGGCTTAGTCTTTCACAGGCCAACTGGAGGGAAATCTGGGGAGTTACTGACCTGTTGAAACACCATATGTTTCTGCCATCTTAGGTGGAAGTCTTCACAGTTAAGCGCTGGGCTGTGTTTCATCAGCTCTCAGGCTACGGGGAAGGCTCTGACTGGGTAATTGCTCATGGCATTAAAAATTTATGTTGGCCAACGTATCACACAGACATTTATTTTTCAGCTGTGAGATGAATGGGGCCTTGAAAAGGAAAAGGAGGGGAAGAAACATGGGGTTTAACCACTAAATATCTTTGCTTGTGCTCCTCCTTCTTCCAGGAGCATCTACTGCAAATATTGAGTAATGAGTAAAGTAGATCAGTAGTCACCAGTCCTTGCTGGACAGGAGTCCTGGGAGCTGCTTGCTTCTGTTAACCCTTAAGCCGCTGGATCATGGGCAGACCTAGCAAAGCCCTGGCGGAACGGGGACCCTGGAGGGAGGAGAGCAGTGCTGTTCACCAACTTGGGGGAGGGCATTTTTGTATTTTAACAACTCACAAGGTCATTCCTGTGTATATGATTGCATGTGAGTCCTGTCTCAACCTGCCTCCCCCAGGCATGTCGTTGCCTATATGTCCTTGCAGGTGTGGATCCAACGTCACTCTCTCTGCAGAACCTTCCCTAATTCCCAGCTTATTCTACTCAGCATCCCCAGAGCCCTGTAACCATGACTGAAGGCATATGCTCAGGAGCAGAGAACAGTCCCATCATGGAGGAGAAGAGAGTATGGCCTCTGGAAGGCAATTAACCTCTCTGGGCCTCAGTGGATACGCCTGTAAAGTGGGGACAACAATACTGTCCTGAGCTACTTCCCCCAGAGGCAGATGATAAGACAAGGGTCTGGGTGAAGCATTGAGGAGATGATGGCAGTAAACCTGCAAGAGGTGAGGAAGGGATGGCCGGACAGAGTGTGTTTACAGACAGGCTACCATTGTGAGTGCCTGGAGCCGAAGCTCACTGGAGACTCTGAGAGAGTGTCTAGAACATTCTTAAAATCACGGCAAGGAAGCTGAGGGACTTCATCTGCAAACTCCCATGCCTTTGCAGGCTGAGGGATGCTCCATGGACACTGTCTCCCCAGCATTTCCACCTAGTCGTGGCCAGAAACCACCATCAAGCAGGGTGACAAGGAATGCCAGGGTCAGCTTGTTGGCAGAGTAACTGGCGTGTACCAGGACTGCCCACCAGGGACTGATGATGTGGACCAAGGAAGTATGAGTGGATAACAAACAGCTCCTCTATAATTACCTCCTTCATGGAGTTTCTGTGATAATCTGTGCAAAGGAGCTAACTCCATGTCTACCACACAGTATCATGAGATCTTAGATTAATAACAATTAGTCATATAGGGAACATTTTGATTACCGACTGTATGCTGACCGCTGTGCTGTGTGCTAGCTCGTTTAACTCTCACGGATAATTAATTAGGTAGATATTATTTTTATCCCCATTTTACAGATGAGGAACCCCAGATCTTCAACTGCATTGTCAGTCAAGGTTGCCTAGGTGATTAATGAAGGTGATACGTACACCAGGCCTTCTGGTTTCATAGTCTGCATTCATAACCACTGTTGAACATGGTCTCTCTGTGAGTAAGAGGAAAACAAAAATTGGTTGAAAAAGAGCTTTAGATTCACACAAATGTTAACTTACTCTTACCTTACCCTTGATTTGCTGCTCAGGAAATGTGTATGACCCCAGGAGCAGACCTCTAGGATAAAGGTCTTGGCACTTTTCTGAACTTGGACCAGGCCCTTTCATTCGCGTGACGCGGTGGCTACTGGGCTTGTGGTACACAGAGGCCATCATTAGTCAGGAGCATTTACTTCAGGTCTCCCATGTGAAGAGTGTGGTTGCCAGGACTGTGGGGAGTCATGGAAGAGATGGGGGAGACAGGAACATCCATCACAGAGGCTAACGGGGTAGTACACTGCCCAGATACCTCCCTAGGTGGCAGAAATGAAAACTAAACATGCAGCTCAGCCAGGCCTCTCAAGGTAGCAGAATTGGGTTCTTCTTCTGCCCCTGCAGTGTCTCCCCCAAGTTCCAGCTGGTGAAAATGCAGATTTCAAGCCCCATAATAGAAAAATCAGAAAGTAGCATATGGAAAATGGAAGGGCCTGCCTCTTCATACCCAGTAGAGAAAGCAGTTACACATAAACAAGCCTCCCAGTGAGTGGCATTAAGCTGGGCTTTAGATTTAGAGCTGTGTTAACAGCAACTTAACCACTCTGATATTGAGCTTCAAAATATGAAATTGGCCCAGTAATATTCAACTCACCAATGTGTTGCATTGTTAACTAAAGAACTACCCCACAAAATGATGGTCCATCAGTGTTACTTTTCTTCCTTTGCTTGCACTCTGGAGGCAGTGATTCACTGTGAGTGTTGAAGACTTATGGCTGGTTGGGTATAGGAGAGGTTAAATGTAGAGTTTAGAGTTTCAGTTATTATTATTATTATTTTGGTTGTGCTGGATCTTCACTGCCATGCACAGGCTTTCTGTAGTTGTGACGAGTGGGGGCTATTCTCTAGTTGCAGTGTGCAGGCTTCTGATAGCTGTGGTTTCTCTTGGTGCAGAGCACAGTCTCTAAAGCACAGGCTCAGGAGTTGTTGCTCACAACCTTAGTTGCTCCATGGCATGTGGGCTCTTTCTCAACGAGGGATTGAACCCATGTCCCCTGCATTGGCAGATGGATTCTTTTCTACTGGACCACCAGGGGAGTCCTAGAGTTTCCATTTTTGCCATACATTCAGATAGATTGCCATAAATGCTGCTGGGGGTGAACGAATGGGATGGATGTTGAAATTGAGATTACCAGAGGCCACAACCACCTTCAAAATTCTGACTCACTAAAAACAACATCATTTAGTGATGCAGATAATTCTGAGGTGGATGAGCTGTGGCCCACACTTAGAGAAACACTGGCCCACGTAACTAATATAATGGTCAAATAACTACTTACTTATGTAAATTTAAAAATGGATTTAGGAAAGGAGACACATTTTAAAATGGGACTGTGTCTATTTGAGTCCAGAATGGTTACCTGGATTAGGGTAGTGCAAAGGATGTGAGTGGGTGGGTGGGTAGGCTTGAGAGAAGGCCACAGGTTGCATCAGTCTTTTTCTTTCTCAAATTAAGTTCAAAGTCATCCTTTAATTCAATGCATAAGATAGGCAGCTAGTGAGATGGACTGGGAATCCTAGATTTGTCAAATAATGACTACAAAGCCTTAAGCAACTTTTATGGCCTCTCTGTGCCTTAGGTTCCTCTGTTGAGAAAGAGGGAATAATATCCAGCTAATAGGGTTGTTTAAAGGATTAATGATTGTTGTTATCACTGTGACTGAGCTCTCAGTATTATTTGGCAGCAGAAAGCTTTGTCAGAGAGAGAAAAGAACTCATGTCTATTACAATGGATATTGACCATGCATACTACCTGCTCAGGGCTCTCAGAGAATTCGGAGGAAAGATTTTCAGTGTCGCTGGGCTGAGCATAGGCTGCCACCGTGCAGACTGCCCGGCTGTGAGCTGCAGTAAACACCGGAGCTGTGAATGCACTTCAGAGGTCAAAGCATTTTGCTAATTAGAAATTAATATTTCACACCATGGCAGGCGAGTTGGGTCCTGTGAACCCAGTGAGTTTGATTAAATGAGTCTCAATCTCATAGACACTGCTCTAGACAAAATATCTGCCACTTGACTGCTTCCAAGTATCATCACATGCCACCTTGTTGAACTGTGAATAGGAGAAGAAATTGATACGTAGGTGACCCACTCCCAGGAGAGTTGGTACCAGCAATTTGACTCTGCCTGGGGAAACGGGGAAAGGTCATTGAGAGTCAGTGGCCTGGCGGGCTGCAGTCCATGGGGTCGCAGAGTCAGACACGACTGAGCGACTGGACTGAACTGATGTGAGTTAGGGCCTGAAGGAAGACAGTGCCAAAAGGGACCAGCGTGTCCTTAGGCGGTCATGAAGCACTCCCTGGTTTGGGGGAGAGCCAGTGGATCAGAGAGGCCGGAGGATGCCAAGGAGACTGTGCCCTGTATAGGCCAACAATAAAGTCCAACTGTGAAGACCATTTATAGCAATTATGGTGACTGGATTCTTTTCTGGTAGAAAGTTGATCTAGGAATAGAGGACATTTAAGTGAGAAAAATGACAGACAGAATGAGCAGCCTTTACTAGTGAGAAGTTAACCAGCAAGCTCTCAGAAACGCTCTGGGGACACATTAAGGATGCGGTTCCTCTGTTTCTTAGGATCCATGTGTTCCCTCATATTTGAGGATGTTTTTTGAAATAAGTGACATTAAGCAAATTATGCATTCTTTAGGAAGACAAAAGGAAGAACTAACATTTATCGTATGCATGCTGTGTTAGGCTTCCCATTGAAAACTTACTTAAATCGTCTCACTCAGTGTTCCCAATAAAGTTAAGAAGTATGCATTTCTTGATTTCATATCATTCAAGAAAATGAATGATATGAAATTTCTTCCCAGCATATTCATTGATTCATCCATTCATTCACTGGATATCCATTGAATACCTGTTAATTCAAGCAAGATTCTAAATACTGAGGGTTCTACCTTAAACAGAAGGGTGTAGGTTTCTGGTCGTGAGCAACACAGCACTGGTGTGCAGGTGTGTGTGTCAGAGAAATTAGTCACTCAGTTGTGTCCGACTCTTTACAACCCCATGCACTGTAGCCCACCAGGCTCCTCTGCCCATGGAATTTTCCAGGCAAGAGTACTGGACTGGGTTGCTACTTCCCATTCCGGGGAATATTCCCGACCCAGGGATCGAACTCATGTCTCTCATATCTCCTGCATTGGCAGGTGTATTCTTTACCACTAAAGCCACCTGGGAAGTCCAACGTGCAGGATATGGCAGTAAAACAATAAATACATTAAAAGTTCACCATAGACGCTGTAAGGCAATAAAATGAGGTGATCCAACACAGAGGGATACTTCAGAGTGGAAGGCAGATGTCTTTGAGGAGATGACAGGTGAGTTGGCATGGGAGTGAAAAGAAGCGAAGACACTGATGTGGGTACAGAGCAGACTTGATGGAAGAAAGAGAAAGAACTCTCAAGGAGGCCAGACCCTGGTGGGTCATGGGAGCTGAAGTAGCCACTGGGCTGGTGGAAGGTGAACAGGAGGGGGAGGAACAGGTGACAGGGTCAGTGGTTATCAAGGACCAGTGAGTCTCGGGTCCTGGGAGGAAGTGTCGAGACTTCCATCAAAGTACAGAGGGAAGTCATGAGGTTTTTAATTAGGATTCTATCACTGGTTTGGGGACTGAGGCTAGGTAAAGAACAGAATTAGGAAAGACAGTTAGGCCACTTGGTTTTTATTATTCCAGGTGAGAGAATGATTTATAATGACTTTAAACTGGAAATCCCAAAGAGTAGAAATATCTTTTAGCATTCTCAGTTTCTCCTATCTTTTTCTCTATATAGATAGGTAAGTAGGTAAAGATATATCAGTATATGCTTATGTCTACACATATATATTACTATATACCTGTATGTGTATGTATATAATATATATTATATACATGTAGATGTATATAACATGTATATCTAAAATAAATTGCATATGAAGTACTATAATGTTATTTAGAAATTATAAAACACACAAAATAAATGTTAGGAAACTACTAAAGAGGAAAGAAACATTTAAAATAATTTATTGTTTTAAAAGTAAAAATTCACTCTTGCTAAAATCTTATTATTAAAAGCACTGGTGGATCAGATGGTAAAGAATCCACTTGCAATGTGGCAGACCTGGGTTCGATCCCTGTGTTGGGAAAATCCCCTGGAGAAGGGAACGGCTACCCACTCCAGTATTCTGGCCTGGAGAATTCCATGGACAGATGAGCCTGGAGAGCTACAGTCCATGGGGTCACAAAGAATTGAACACAACTGACTAACTTTCAATATAATGGAATGTGCTCCATCCTTTGAAAAAAATCAGTATTTGGTTTAACACCTTCTGATCAAGAGATTGAGAGACCAGGCTCAAAATCAGTTTATTTCCAAACTTGTTTTTGAATAGTGAACAATTTTTTCTTATGAGAAAGCACTTCATAAAGAAATAGTATGTAAATGTGACATACATAGGCTTCAGTGTGTTACTAACAGTAGTTGAGCAATCTTTACTTTTGATTGTCTTCCTGATATGTTTGATTTTTATGTGTAAACTTTGTCAAATCTAATTGGATCAGAATATTTTATACATGTAAATGGCACTGAAAAGTGAAAGTGAAAGTTGCTTGGTCGTGTCCGACTCTTTGCGACTCCATGGACTCATCCATGGGATTCTCCAGGCCAGAATACTGGAGTGGGTAGCCGTTCCCTTCTCCAGGGTATCTTCCCAACCCAGGGATCGACCCCAGGGCTCCTGCATTGCAGGCATAGATGGCACTGAAGAAGGAATTTTAAAAAAGTGACAGTTGTGCTATTATCTTAATGTTCAATTGTCTAGTAGTAATATTTTTTATTCAGTCCAAGATCCCATTTGAATCCATTTGTCCGTATTGTGAGGCTTACTTTACATTGAATAATGTCAGTATACTAAGTAGAATACATGGCAGTTCTCATAATATGTGAAAATACATCTCCTCCAGTGCCCACATCTGGAAGAATCATAGAACAGGGATTACACACTTCAAACCCCTAGTTGTGAAGATAATTAAAGGGAGGCCCAGATAGGAGGCATGGCTTGGAACATCCTCCACGCATTGCTTCTTCGAATTACGTGCCAGGCACTGTGCTTAGAACTGGGATTCAGTGGGATCAAAACAGAAGAAAAATAGTCCCACGTTTGATATGCTTGTACAATTTCCTTGTAACTCAGCTTCACTGTTCTCTAACGCTGGCAAAGTTAGGGTTAGAGAGCGCCTCTCAGTCTCTTGTGGCCGGGCTTCCGCAGTGACTCGGAGCGGTCCTCATGCTCTTGAGCACTCCCTTCCCTGTGTGCAGCAGCAAAAACTAGTGACTCACTCCTAACAGGTAAAATAGACAGAGGTGTGGATGTTCATTTCTGAGATGTGGTTTCATAATGACTCTGGCATCTGCTTTGGGTGTTCTGTCTCACGCTCTCTCTCGCTTACTCCAAGAGAAGTTAGCTGCTAGGTTGCGAATTGTACTGTGAAGAGACACACATGACCAGGAGCTGAGGCTTCTCGCTGATAATCAGGAAAGAACTGAGGCCCTCAGTTCAACAGCCGTGTGCTGTCAGCAGCCACATAATGAGCTTGGAAGACCAGCCCCTCTCTGAGACTCCAGCAGAGACAGTCCAGCTGTCTCCCTGGTGTAGCAGTCAGTGGAACAGACTCTGAGCCAGAGGACCCAATTAAGCTGGGTCCACATGTCTAACCCACAGAATATGTGGCAAACTAGATATTTGTTGTGTTAGGTCAGGAAATGTTGAGGTGATTTGTTACAGCAGGAGGTATAACTAAAAAGCCTCCTTTACCTTAGGTTCATTTTTTTAATGCATACACTCTCAGGAGGATTAGAACTTGCCAACAAAATATTCCTTAATGAGCGTCTCAGCTCACCCACATAGAGTGCTCAGGGCACGTCAGTTAGATGCACCGCGTTGGGGAAGTATGCCATGCAGCAGGATGAGGGAGCTTAGTACTAAGATCACCAGTCCTTAAGTTTCGGGGAGATAGATCTGTTCAGATTGTATTTGTCATTTCGTATCACTTGCCTCTTGGTACAGCTCCAAAAGAACTTCTGGTGCCTTGGTGTAAGGAGTTAATGGCATGGATTATTAACCCATGTTCATAGACTGTCTATGTGTAAGAATGGAACTGAGAATTAGAAATACTCAAATATTTGTTTTTTCTCTAGCAATTCACAAGTAACTGCTAAGAAGCTATAACTTGAGGCACCTTTAACTGTCGACATAAGTAGATGTATAAGTAAGTGCATATGTGTATAAGCAGATACATGGTATATGCAATCAAATCCTCCAGAAAGTTTCTAGAGGCAGAGTTTCATAGAGTTTGAGCAAATGCTTTAAGCTTTCTGAGACAGTTCAAGAACAAGGTGAAAATGTGGATTTTAAATGTTGCTTCTTGATCTGACCCTGATCTGAGAATATGTTTCACTCTGCTCTAACAAAATACAAGTAATACATAAGATTTTCATTAATTTTAGTGTATTTGTTTAACTTTATTAGGGTTTTTTCCCCCTGTTTTATTTGTGACATTTTCTTGTTTCTTAAAAAATGATGATGGTAATGATGGTGATGATAGGCAGTCTTGTTTGTTTTTATGTCCTTGGAAAAACAGAAAGTTAGTTGTCTTTTTTCAGACTCCTCTCCCTACTGTTTATTGTTCTACATTCTGGAAACCACTGATCTAGAAAGATCTTGGTTTTTTATTCTAAAACAAGGCACTGGTGGTAGACAAATGGAGTTAGAGTCACATCAGATAACACTCCTCATATAGATGAGGGGCTTCCCTGGTAGCTCAGCTGATAAAGAATCCGCCCGCAATGCCGGAGGCCTGGGTTTGATCCCTGGGTTGGGAGGACCCCGTGGAGAAGGGATCGGTTACCCACTCCAGTATTCTGGCCTGGAGGATTCCATGAACTGTGTAGTCCATGGGGTCACAAAGAGTCAGACACTACTGAGCGACTTTCACTTTCTCATAATTGGAGACAGAAGGACAGTAACACTGACACCAACAGTAACTAATAACTAGACTGAAGCGACTTAGCAGCAGCAGCAGCAGCAGCAGCAGCAGCAGTCATTGTTACCCGGCAACACTTGCTCACCTTGTGCAGTGTTGGTTCACATACTTTAGCTGCTTAACATTTAGCGACATTTAGAAACAACCGTATGAAGTAGGTACTGATAGCATCCTCACAGTTAGCATCCTCACAGTATCAAAGTGTCTCCACAGATATATTTCTGGAGACATTTTTTACTTTGGTACACAATAAGAAACATATTTTACATCACAACTCAAACACACACATACTCTTACTACCACACAAACACCCACAGGAAAATATTTTCTAATTCAAAATATACACGCCTCCCAGTGTTCGTAGCAGCACCATTTACAATAGGCAAGACATGGAAGCAGCCTGAATGTCCATCAACAAATGAATGGCTAGAGAAGATGTGGTACACATATACAATGGAACACTATGAAGTCATAAAAAGAATGGAGTAATGCCGTTTGCAGCAACATGGATGGACCTAGAGATGATCATTTTACATGAAGCCTGCATCAAAACACATAAACAAGGACATTAGAAATCTAAAAGAAAAGAAAGAGTTAGAAGGAAGCAATCACAAAACAGATGCCTGATAGAGAAACTGTTCTACTTGTCCAGAGGTGGGGGGAAAAAACCTACATAGACCAATTGAAACATGAACTTGGATGGTAGTTAAGTATAGGGGACCCCAGCCTCTGGGATCTAATCCTGGATGATCTGAGGTGAAGCTGATGTAATAATAATAGAAACAAAGTGCACACCAAAAGCAACATTCTTGAATCATTCCAAAACCATCCTCCTACCTCTCTGGTCCAAGGAAAAATTATCTTCCATGAAAAGAGTCCCTGGTGCCAAAAGAGTTGGGGCCCACTGAAGACATATAATCACGATGGTGTGATCACTCACCTAGAGCCAGACATCCTGGAATGTGAAGTCAAGTGGGCCTTAGAAAGCATCACTACGAACAAAGCTAGTGGAGGTGATGGAATTCCAGTTGAGCTATTTCAAATCCTCAAAGATGATGCTGTGAAAGTGCTGCACTCGATATGCCAGCAAATTTGGAAAACTCAGCAGTGGCCACAGGACTGGAAAAGGTCAGTTTTCGTTCCAATCCCAAAGAAAGGCAATGCCAAAGAATGCTCAAACTACCGCACAGTTGCACTCCTCTCACGTGCTAGTAAAGTAATGCTCAAAATTCTCCAAGCCAGGCTTCAGCAATACGTGAACCGTGAACTTCCAGATGTTCAAGCTGGTTTTAGAAAAGGCAGAGGAACCAGAGATCAAATTGCCAATATCCGCTGGATCATCGAAAAAGCAAGAGAGTTCCAGAAAAACATCTATTTCTGCTTTATTGACTATGCCAAAGCCTTTGACTGTGTGGATCACAATAAACTGTGGAAAATTCTTGAAGATATGGGAATACCAGACCATCTGACCTGTCTCTTGAGAAAACTGTATGCAGGTCAGGAAGAAACAGTTAGAACTGGACATGGAACAACAGACTGGTTCCAAATAGGAAAAGGAGTACGTCAAGGCTGTATATTGTCACCCAGCTTATTTAACTTATATGCAGAGTACATCGTGAGAAACGCTGGGCTGGAAGAAACACAAGCTGGAATCAAGATTGCCGGGAGAAATATCAATAACCTCAGGTATGCAGATGACACCACCCTTATGGCAGAAAGTGAAGAAGAACTAAAGAGCCTCTTGATGAAAGAGGAGAGTGAAAAAGTTGGCTTAAGGCTCAACATTCAGAAAACTAAGATCATGGCATCTGGTCCCATCACTTCATGGGAAAGAGATGGGGAAACAGTGGAAACAGTGTCAGACTTTATTATTTGGGGCTTCAAAATCACTGCTGATAGTGAATGCAGCCATGAAATTAAAAGACACTTACTCCTTGGAAGGAAGGTTTTGGCCAACCTAGATAGCATATTTAAAAGCAGAGACATTACTTTGCCAACAAAAGTCCGTCTAGTCAAGGCTATGGATTTTCCAGTGGTCATGTATGGATGTGAGAGTTGGATGGTGAAGAAAGCTGAGCGCTGCAGAATTGATGCTTTTGAACTGTGGTGTTGGAGAAGACTCTTGAGAGTCCCTTGGACTGCAAGGAGATCCAATCAATCCATCCTAAAAGAGATCAATCCTGGGTGTTCATTGGAAGGACTGATGTTGAAGCTGAAACTCCAATACTTTGGCCACCTCATGCGAAGGGTTGACTCATTGGAAAAGACCCTAATGCTGGGTAGGATTGGAGAGAGGAGGAGAAGGGGACGACAGAGGATGAGATGGTTAGATGGCATCACTGACTTGATGGACATAGGTTTGGGTGGACTCCGGCAGTTGGTGATGGACAGGGAGGCCTGGCGTGCTGCAATTCATGGGGTCATAGAGTCGAACACGACTGAGCGACTGAACTGAACTGAACTGAACTGAAGACATATACAAAGATATTGACAACAATTCATGCTCTCATAATTAATGAGAGATAGTGGTCTGTAGTTTTTGTTTTGTGTATTACCTTTGCAGGATTTTGTTATCAGAGCAATACTGACTTTATAAGATGAGCTGGGAAGCATTTCCTTCTTTTTTTCTAGAAGAGATTAGATAAAATTGGTGTTAATTCTTATTTATATGTTTGGTAGAATTGTTCAGTGAAGCCATCCGGACCTGAAGATTGCTTTGTTCAGGAGATTTTAAATTACAGATTCAATTTATTTGATGGTTATAGCACTATTCAGATTGTCTATTTCATCTTAATTGAATTTAGGTAGTTTATAGTTTTCAAAGAATTGGTCTATTTCTTTTAAGTAGCTGAATTTAGGAATGTAAAGTTGTTGGTTGTCTTCACTTATTGTTTTAATGATGGCAAGACCTGTTGTTATGCATCTTATTTAATTTCTAATGTTAACTTGCATTTTCCCTTTATTTTCATCACTTTTGCTGAAAGTTGATCAGTCTTATTGACTTTTTTTGAAGAGTCAGATTTCTGTTTCATGGATTTGTTTCTATAGATTCCGTATTTTCCAATCATTTTTACTCATATGCTTTCTGCTTGGTTTGTTTTGATTTTTCTCTTTTTTTTTTTTTTTAATAGTTCCTTGTGGTTGGAACTTTTTTCATTTCTAAAGTAAGCATTTAGTGTTACAGATTTCTCTCTTGGCAATGTTTAGCTATGTCCTAAATATTTTGGTATGTCAAGCTTATGTCCATTCATTTCTTAGATATTTTAAAATTTTCTTTAAGATTTACCCTTCAACCCATGAATTATTTAGAAGTGGGTTGTTTAATTTTTTACATGTTAAGAGATTTTCGTCTTGTCTCTCTTATTGATTTCTTCTCTGATTCCATTGTTGTTCTTGAACTCTCTTTCTGATTTTAATTCTTAATTTATTGACATTTGTTTTATGACACAGGGTATGGTCTGTCTTGGTGAATATTCTGGCGACACTTTTAAAAAAATATCTATTTTTCTCTTGTTGAATATTCTGTTGATGTTAACTAGATCCTTCTCATTGACTTTATTTTTGTTATGTTCAATATCCTTGCTGCTTTTTGGTCTACTATTTAACCAGTTGCTGAGAAGGAAGTGTTGAAACCCCCAGCTATAATTGTGGATTTATCTGCAACACTCTTCTGCCATATCAATTTTTTTCATGTATTTTGATGCTGTTTTTTTGATGATAGTACATTTCAGATCATTGTGTCTTCCTGGTGGACTGATCCTTTTAATATCGTTATAACATTCTCCTTTATAGTAACTATTTTTGTTCTGAAGTCTGCTTTATCAGATATTAATATAGCCATTTTTTAATAATCATTGCTTATTATATTATTCCCCCTTTTAATTTCAGTCTGCATATGTAATAGAATTTGAAGTGAATTTCTTTTAAGCAGCCTATGTTTTGGTCATATTTTTATCCATTCTACCAATTCCTGTCTTTTGATTGGCATATTTAAGCCATTTACATTAAGGATAATTATTGATATATTAGTGCCTCATTCTGCCATTGTATTTACTTTCTCTGATTCTGACCTTCTGTTTTTTTCTTGTCTTCCTTTGTGTTACTTCAGCATTTTTGAAGATTCCAACTAGCTTTAGTTCTATAGATTTTTTAGTGTATCTTTTTGTATATTTTTCGTAGTGGTTATTTAGGGTATTACAGTATACATACATGACTTATTATAGTTTACTGGCGTCAACAATTTACCCCTTTAAGTGAGTTTTGGAGGTCTCACTTCTGTTTAGGTCTCTTTACCTTCCTCACTTTTAAACATCATTGACTTGTATATCAGGCAGTGTTATAAATTTTGTTTCAATTATCAAATCTGACTTATGAATCTATGAGGAAAACTATAGACTACTGTATGTGTGTGTGTGTGTGTGTGTGTCTGTCTGTCTGTCTGTATGTACCTGTATTTCTACTCTTGTTAATTTTTGACATTCCAAGATTCCTTCTTTAGTCATTTCGTTTTTGTCTGAAGAACTTCCTTTCAGAGTATTTATGTTAGCAACAAATTATTGTTATTTTTCTTCATCTGAGAAAGTTTCCACTTTGGTTTCATTCATAAGCATATTTTCATGGGGTATAGAATTCACAGTTGGCAGTTCTCCTCTTTTAGCGCTTGCACAATATACCTTTCTGCCCTTCATTGTATCTATGAGAAATTTACTGTCATTCAAAATCGATATTCTCCCATAGAAAATGCTCCTTTCAGAATTGTTTTCTTCATCTTTATTTTTCAAAAGTTTAATTATGATGTGTCTTGGCATGCATTTCTTTGGGTTTATGCTTTATGGGGTTAGTTCAACTCTGAGAGGAGAAGGCAATGGCACCCCACTCCAGTACTCTTGCCTGGAAAATCCCATGGACGGAGGAGCCTGGTAGGCTGCAGTCCATGGGATCGTGAAGAGTCGGACACGACTGCGTGACTTCACTTTCACTTTTCACTTTCATGCATTGGAGAAGGAAATGGCAACCCACTCCAGTGTTCTTGCCTGGAAAATCCCAGGGACGGCGGGGCCTGGTGGGCTGCCGTCTATGGGGTCGCACAGTCAGACACGACTGAAGCGACTTAGCAGCAGCAGCAGCAGCAACTCTGAGAATATGTAAATTTGTGTCTTCCATCAAAATTGGAAAGTTTTCAGCAATTATTTATTCTAATGCTCTTTAGCCTTACTTCCTTTCTCCCTTCCTTCTTGGACTCTAAAAATGCAAATACTGCATGCTATGCTATGCTATGCTAAGTCGCTTCAGTCGTGTCCGACTCTGTGCGACCCCATAGACGGCAGCTCACCAGGCTCCGCCGTCCCTAGGATTCTCCAGGCAAGAATACTGGAGTGGGTTGCCATTTCTTTCTCCAGTGCATGAAAGGGAAAAGTGAAAGTGAAGTCGCTCAGTCGTGTCCGACTCTTAGCGACCAAATACTGCATAGTTTGTTATTATTCCATGAATGACTGAGGCTCTGTTTATTGTTTTTTTCAGTCTATTGTCTATCTGTTGTCAAAACTGGGTAAGTTGTATTGATGCGCTCTCAAGCTTACTGATTTTATCTTTGTCTTCTCCATTCTTCCCCTGAGCTTATTCTGTGAATATGTTTTTTATTGTTGTAATTTCAGGTTCTTTCATTTGTTTAAAGAGATTCTAACATTGATTATTGGATAATTTTTATGATAGTGGCTCTAGAATCTTTGTCAGATAATTTCAACATCTGATTGACTCAGTGTTGGCCTCATTTGGTTGTCTTTTCCCATTTGAGCTGCTATTTTCTTCATTTTTGGCATGGTGGGTTATTTTCACTTATATCCTGGGCCTTTTGTTTATTGTTTTAAGAGACTCTGGGTCGTACTTGAATTTTTTATTCTGGCAGTTACTGCATTAAGGTTTAACAGTTGGTTCTTGGCCTATTTCTATGAACTGTGGTTCCAATGACAGTTTACATTTTTGCTGCCTTTTGTTATGTTATTTTCATGTTTGTTTTACCAGATGTTACTTGAGTTTCTATTGGTCCCTAGTGGTGTTGCCTAAGGAAGAAAGTTTCCTCAGGCCAGGCCTGGCCTCAGATGTCTTGTTGCAGGACAAGATCCTCCTACTGCTCACCCATTCTCCAGGTCTCTCTGGGTAGGGGAGGAAAGAGAAGAATCTTGGTCTGCAGGGACACAGACTCTTGGACCAGGCTGCTTGCTGTAGATATATCCCTCCCTCACCTACCCATCACCACTGGATGGGGAAAAGTAGCCTCACGGCCTGTAGGGACAAAAATCCTTCCTGAACTAAACCCTTGAACAACTGGTCCCATTTGCTGGTTTGGCATGCCTACCCATCTCAGTATCTCTTCAGGGAAAGGGGAATCTTAATCCAGCAAGGAAGCTGAGTGTTTACCCCTGGGCTTATATATGGTAGGACTCCCAATTGACCTCCCTTGCCAGTAGGATCAGACTCCCCTGATGTTGTAAGAAGCACTCCTGTTTTCTCTGGCAGAGAAATAAGCTTGTTTGGACTGTCTTCTGTTAATATTACAAGGTCATGAATAGGGTAACATTGAGTCTGGGTCACCTTCTATTGAACAGAGGAGTGGAAGATGCTCTGCCACTATGCCTTTCTGCCATTCCTGGGTTCTCAAACCAGATTATCTTTTTCTTTTCACCTTTGATTGTCTCTTGCACTATTTCTAGAGTTCATAGATTTGCTTGGTGGGAAAAGAACAACAAAATGTGTATCTATCTTAACTTGTCTAAAGAGGAAGTAAAAAATGCTTATTTTATTGCTACCTTTTCTTATAACAGCAATTGCCCAAATGTTTATTATGAAGCTCAGCTTGCATCCTTCTTGTCAGTAGGGGAGTGTTTAAGCATATATAGCAGAGACCCATAGGCAGATGGGGTGGTGGTGTAGTCGCTAAGTTGTGTCCAGCTTTTGCAACGTCATGGACTGTAGCCCACCAGGCTGCTCTGTCCATGGAATTTTCCAGGCAAGAATACTGGAGTGGGTTGCCATTCCCTTCTCCAGGGGATCTTCCTGACCCAGGGATCGAGCTTAGGTCTCCTGCATTGCAGGCACATTCTTTACCGAGTGACCCACCAAGGAAGCCCAGGCAGATGGGGGTCTGACCCTTAATCCTGGACTCAAGCATTAGTACTGCCACAGTATCTCCACATAGATTACTTATCAGTTTCTGGAGTATCTATTCAGTAGAGAAGCCCAGCAACATCTTGACTGAGTGATCATCAGCAAGTGCAGATGGATACCATGAGCCTCTGAATATGGTAGTACAATGAAAAGGGACACATCATTATCCTTATAGTATTCCAGTCAGGAATCCTCTCATGAGGAAACATCAGAAACAGTCAAAGTGAGGGACATCTATTAAACATAAAAATGAAAGAAGAGAAAAAAATGGCATATATACTTCCTAAATAGCAAGACTTTGGTTGAATTTCCTGAATTGATTACTGTGGTTATGTAAGAGAATGTCCCCATGCTCAATGTTTAGAAAATAAACACGGAAGTGTAAAGGGATACACACACACACACACACACACACACACACACACACACAGAGGATATGATGAAGAAGTTGCCAAAATATTAAAAGTTGGTCAAAAAGTATCTGAAGTTTTTCTGTATTGTTTTTTGCAACTTTTATGTAAGTTTAACAGTGTGGTGTGAACTATTTTTAGTGGTGTGTGAAATTTATGTCGCCTCAGTAGATAAACCCTGAGGTGCTTCAAAGCTGTCCAGACACAGCAAATCACAGCCAAGCCATGACATGAGTCCATAAGTAAGAAACGTGACAGAGGTTTCTCACAGTGCATCAGAAACCACATACAGGTCTCTCGTGGAGCCTCAAGCCCCCTGTCAAGATCTGTTAGGCCTCTTAAGTCTTTCCTTCCCCCCAGATGCTTTTGATTCTTAGATTTCTCTCCATGTAGCAATTGTCTGTAGATTTTCGTGCTTATCTAGATTTATTTTTTGGTCTCAGGATCATGTTTTCTTACAGATTACATGTAGCACTCAGTCTACAGAGCATATCCACATACTCCTTGTTAAATGATTTTCTCTTGCATCTAAAAAAAAATCAAATGGAAGACTAAAGTGTTTTGTATATATTAATATATATATTCTTATATATAATTCTTATGTATAATCATATTATATATATTCTCTTTCATTCTTTATATGCTTTACATATAATATATATACTATTTTCCATTACGGTTTATTATAAGATATTGATACAGAACATGTATATATATGTATTTATGTGTATGTATGTATACACACACACACACATGTTTATACATAGATGTATATATGTATAGTTCTCTGTGCTATACAGTAGGAGCTTATTGTTTGTCAACTCTCTGTATAATAGTTTGCATCTGCTAATCCCAAACTCCCAATCCATCCCTCGCTTATCCTTCTTCCCCTTTGGCAACCACAAGTCTGTTCTCTGTGAGTCTATTTCTGTTTCAAAGTTAAGTTTTTTGTGTTGTATTTTAGATTCCACACATAAGTGACACCGTATATCTATCTTTCTCTTCTGACAGACTTCACCTAGTATAATAATCTCTAGATCCATCCGTGTTGTTGCAAATGGCGTTGTTTTATTCTTTTTTATGGTTGAGTAGTATTCCATTGCATATGCATACCGCATCTTCTTTATCCGTTCATCTGTTGATAGGCATTTCAGTTGTTTCCTTGTCTTGGCTGTTGTAAATAGTGTCACAATGAGCATAGGGGTGTGTGTATCTTTTTGAATTACAGTTTTGTCCAGACATCCTCCCAGGAGTGGAATTGCTGGATCATATGGCAAATTTATTTGTAGTTTTTTGAGAAAGCACTCTACTGTTTTCCATGGTGGTTGCACCAATTTACATTCCCACCAATGGTGTATGAGGGTTCCTTTCTCTATGGGTTGGGAAGTGTTTTAGAAGCCAGACGGGCCATGTAGTAGCCTCTCACCTTATGAGTGAACTTGGCCTTTGTTCCCAGTTGTCCTTAAGCAGCACGAACGCTGTTGCTCGGTAGGCAGTGTAGTTCACTTTAGGAGTGTTGTTGTGTTATTCTACTTGGAAGTGTGGGCCCTGAGATCAGGATATCTGGGTTCAGATCCTGCTTCTGTTCTTTTGCAGTGGATTTATCTTGGGCTGGCGGGGATGGTGAACATGTAATGATTCATTGTACATAAAACGCTTTGCACTCTGTTTGTAGCTTCAGATACGGGCGTTGTTATTACTCAATGTGAATTTCAATTTTGAAACTGAATCTAGAAAATATTGGAAGTATTACCTGTTCCAATAGTTTTCACACATTTCCTTTGATCAGTAGAAGCCTTGTTTCCTTAAAATGAAAAAAAAAAAAAAAAGTTCCAAACTCCGGGAGATGGTGAGAGACAGGGAAGCCTGTCCATGGAGGTGCAAAGAGTCAGACACGACTTAGCAACTAAACAACAACAACATAGAATTCTAGTGCAGAAAAGCCAGCTATTTTAACTGACATATGTCAACCAGAACCCCACCCACTGTGGCCACTGTGACCCTGTTCTTCCGCTGTAGTGGCTATAGGATCACTGCCATCTCATCTGGGTCTATTGGTCCATGACGCATCACGGGGAAGCAGTGACTTAAAACAAAAAATAATTGACTTTTCCCCTGAATCTAAAGTTGACTAGGTCTGGTGAGACAGGTCTCACTCAGATTCTGCCATATAGTTGCATTCAGGTGGTGCCTGGGGCTGGCAGACATTGAAGTCTTCTTTGTTCCAAGTCTGGTTCTGGGTATGGATGAAAAAGCTGGTCACTTAGAGCATCTCTTACTCTCTGTGAGGTCTTGGGATATGACCTTTCTGCATGGCTGCCTTAAGATCTCTGTGCTTTTTACATAGCACCTGGCACCTCCCAGAGAGGGCACCCCAACCAGAAACCAGCAGAAGCTGCAGGCTGTATCTTGTCTTGCCTCAAGAGTTACCTGGAGCTTCCAAAATGTTCTGTTCCTCTAAGTCACAGACCCACCAGATTCAAGGAGAGATGGCACAAATACTGCCTCTTACTGGTCTATGAATTTGAAGACCCTTATCAATCACCACCCCTTGCAGTCTAGAGATTCTGTTTTGAAGATCCCTGATAGAGTAAATTCCTTTACACTCTCATTATAGATGCAGTGATGGTCATGCTGCTGACATCCATAAAGTCCAATATGAAATGAGGGATTACTCTCTAGCAAGTACTACTTTAAACACATAGACATACAGAGGATCATAAGATATTATGAACAATTCTATGCCAATCAAGTGGGCAACCTAGAAAAATCTGGATATATTCCTAGAAACATACACTCCCCCATGACCAAATCAGGAAGAAATGGAAAATATGAACAGACCAATGAATCAGTCGTTTTCAAAAACCTCCCACCATACAGCAGTCCAGGACCAGAATTCATAGGTGAATTCTACCAAATATTTAAAGAAGAGTTAACATCGAGCCTTTTCAAACTTTTCCAAAACATTGAATAGGAAGAATTGTTTCTGAACTCATTCCCTGAGGCCAGCATCAGCTAATACCAAAGCCAGAAAAGAAGACCACAAAAAAGGAAATTACAGGTCAGTATCTTTGATGAGCAGAGATGCAAAAATCCTCAACAAAATGTTAGCAAACCAAATTCAACATTACTTTAAAATGATCATACATCATGATCACAGTTAGGAATTAAAGCTCAAGTCTTGACCACTGCAAAGGTAAAACTGCTGAGCCTGGGAAATCAGCCACCAGTCAAAACGAGACACTTTAATTATAGAGTAAGTGCTAGACATTGTGTTTTCTCACTTCCCTATACCTCACACCCTTTCACTCTCACATTATTCCTTATGAGCTATTTTTGCAAACCTGTTTTGACAAACTAGGGTAAGGTTCCCCCTTAAATTCACTCTGAAACTCATGTAAGTTCTTGTCTCTTTGGGTTTAGGCCTCCTTTTGGACAATTGTATATTAAACAGTCTATTGAATCAATTGCACGGTATTCCTATATCACCTGTCATCTGATCTGGAAAGAAATGGGTTTTGTTTTGAGGTAGATTGAAAGTGTCATCCCTTCGATGGTAATTAGAGTTGGGAATTGACATTTGCTTCACTGTGCAGTGCCCTAAGCTCTAACTTTCCTTAATTGGAGTTTCAAATGCATCCTGGCTGCCAGAAGGTCAGTTTTCTTCAACTTAGTCTGCAGAAAAAGCTTGAGAGAGGAATTGAACCTTCCCTTATCCAGTCCTCCAAATCCTAAGGGTTTATCTGTCTGGAAGCCTGGAGGGAAGTTCACTTGATACTGGATGATGGTGATTACATTGGTCTATCCAACTTGTGAATGCTTGGAATCCAACCATCATGGATTTGATGAGATCCATCAGATCTTCATTCCCCTCCCTCACCCCTTCAGGCAGATACACCTCCCTTATCCACCTGCTTGCTTTGGGCCACATGACTTGCTTTGGTCACTAGACTGAGGAATGATTTGGCTGATGGCTACACTCCTGAAATTCACAATAAGATAAACATGTGTTGGGGATCCACTGGTACAAGGAGGGTGAGAAAAACACAGATCAATCTCAGACTCAGCCTGCAGCCTACATCCAAGTCCAGCCATCCCATTTCATGAAATGGAGCTGCCCAGCTGAGGCCAGCCAACCTCAGCTAAATCAGTCAACCTGCAGATCCATACGAGTAAGGAAACATTGGTCATTGTAAACTACTGAGGAATTTCTCTTTTAGCTTGTCTTTCATAGAATTAATGAGGCAAAAGATAACTGATGTACCAGTTAACATTTTAGGAACTAAATAGTTGTGATGTCATTTAAAATAAGAAGTATATGTTTATATTTGGTTTCCCTTCCTTTCTAGCACAGAGAATCTAAAGCCCTGGGAATTCCCTAAGTGAAATGAAGAAGGTGAAAGTGAAAGTAGTTCAGTTGTGTCCAACTCTTTGCGACCCCATGGACTATAGTCCATTGAATTCTCCAGGCCAGAATACTGGAGTGGGTAGCCTTTCCCTTCTCCAGGGGATTGTCCCAATCCAGGGATCAAAACCATGTCTTCCTCATTGCAGGTGGATTCTTTACCAGCTGAGCCACAAGGGAAGCCCAAGAATACCAGAGTGGGTAGCCTATACCTTCTCCAGAAGATCTTCCCCACCCAGAAATTGAACAGGGATCTCCTGCATTGCAGGCAGATTCTTTACCAACTGAGCTATTAGAGAATCCTAAGTGAGAAGACCAATAAAAGTGTCTTTAGTTATGTTAAAGAGGTGACTTTTGGAAAGCACCACAGGTTGGGGGCTGGTTGTCAGCAGTCAAGCATGTGATTAGAGGGTTTGAATTCTCAGCCCTACTCTACCCAACCTCACAAACCCAGTCTCCAGGGAGGAGCTGGAGATTGAGTTCAATCACCAATGGTCAATGATTTAATCAATCAGGCCTATATAATGAAGTCTCCTTAAAGACCCAAAAAGACAGAGTCCAGAGAGTTTCTGGGTTAGGAAACACCTGGAGATGCTGGAGAGCATGGCAGCCCCACCCCTTTTCCCTGTACCTTGCTCTGTGCATCTCTTCCATGTGACTGTTCTTGAGTTACATCCTTTTATAATAAACAAATAACATGAGTGAGTAAAATGTTTCTCTAAGTTCTGTTAGCCACTCTAGCAAATTAATTGAACCTAAGCGGAGTCCAAGGTCATGGGAGCCCTAGATCTATAGCTCTGTGATCAGAAATTCAGGGAATAACCTGACCTTACAATTGGCATCTGAAGCTGAGATGGGGGTAGTTTTGCAGGACTGAGTCCTTAACTTGTGGGTTCCGATGATTTCTCCAAGTAGGGAGTGTCAGAATTGAGTTGTAGGACTCCCAGCTGGTGTCAAAACATTGCTTGGGAGTGTAGAGGAAACCCCACACACACTGGACTTGGCACATCAGGGTCTTAATATAAGGTGTTGGCTATTTTAAAATTGGTCTTAGAAAGTATGTAAGATGTGGTGTCAGGTACCACACAGGCATGCCATTCACTAATTCTCAAGTCTAGAAAGCAGATAATATCATTATCTCTGTTTTAGTCTTAGTGAAGACTTTTTCTTTGATAAAAATGATAAAAATAGTTCATCAGAACTTTCACTTTTGAACAAGGAAACAAAGTGGGTTTTGGGAATCCTTCTTAAGATCAGAAAAGCAAATGCTTCTGAAATTCTTAGGGAACACTGACACTTATGCCTTGTAAGAAAAGATCTTGGTAGAGTCATGCTGCAAACCACTGTCATAGGCAGTGGTTTGCATAGCAGGTCAAAGAGCAGTGATCAAGACTGCCATTTATTGATTGTTTGTGTCAGAGTGGATGTTTTGATCATATTCATGAACCCACAATAGCCATCTGGGGTTGCTAACCTTTATCCTTCTGTATTATAGCTGGACAATTGAAGTTATGTAATGTACTTAGTCTCACAACTTGTAGATAACTGAAGTGAAAAGTGAAAGTGAAATTCTCTCAGTTATGTCCGACTCTTTTCTACCCCATGGACTATACAGTGCATGGAATTCTCCAGGCCAAAATACTGGAGTGGGTAGCTGTTCCCTTCTCCAGGGGATCTTCCTGACCCAGGAATTGAACTGGAGTCTCCTGCATTGCAGATGGATTCTTTACCAACTGAGCTTTCAGGGAAGCCCATAGGTAAATAAGCTGGAACTCAAATATAGGCCTGAATTCTTATCTAATAGACTAGCTACCTATTAGTAGCCAATAGTAATTGGATCATAGAGAAAGCAAGGAAATCTTAGAAAAACATCTACTTCTGCTTAATTGACTATGCTAAAGCCTTTGATTGTGTGAATCACAACAAACTGTGGAGAAGTCTTAAAGAGATTGGAATCCCAGACCACCATACCTGTCTCCTGAGAAAATGAACCCTGTATGTGGGTCAAGAAGCAACAGTTAGAACTGGACGTGGAACAACAAACTGGTTCAAAATTGGGAAAGGAGTATGTCAAGGCTGTATATGGCCACCCTGCTTATTTAATTTATATGCGGAATTCATCATGTAAAATACCAGGCTGCATGAATCACAGGCTGGAATCAAGGTTGCCAGGAGAAATATCAACAATCTCAGATACTCAGATGATGCTACTGTAATGGTAGAAAGTAAAGAGGAACTAAAGAGCCTCTTGATGAGGGTGAAAGAGGAGAGTGAAAAAGCTGGCTTAAAACTCAACATTAAAAAACACAAGATCCTGGCATCCAGTTCTATCACTTCATGGCAAATAGAAGGGGGAAAAGTAGAAGCATAGTGGGTTTTATTATCTCAGGCTCCAAAATCAATTAAACAGTGATTGCAGCCATGAAATTAAAAGATGTTTGCTCCTTGGAAGAAAAGCTCCAACAAAGCTAGGCAGCATATTAAAAAGCAGAGACATCACTTTTTTGACAAAGATTCATATAGTCACAGCTACGGTTTTCCAGGAGCCATGTACAGATGTGAGAGTTGAACCATAAAGAAGGCTGAGTGCCAAAGAATATATGCTTTTGAATTGTGGTGCTGGAGAAGACTTTCGAGAGTCCACTGGACAGCAAGGAGATCAAGCCAGTCAATCCTAAAGAAAATCAACCCTGAATATTCATTGGAAGAACTGATGCTGAAGCTCCAATAATACTTTGGCTACCTGATGCAAAGAATCACCTCATTGGAAAAGACTCTGATTCTGGGAACAATTAAAGACAAAAGGAGTAATAAACATGAATTAATGACAAAAAAAAAAAAAACAAAAGGAGAAGGGGGCAACAGAGGATGAGATGGTTTAACAGCATCACTGACTCAATGGACATGAGCTTGACCAAACTCTGGGAGATAGTGAAGCTGTGAGATAGTGCAGGACAGGGGAGCCTTGTGTGCTGCAGTCCATGGTGTTGCAAATAGTTGGACACAAGTTAGTGACTGAACAACAAAACCTATTATAGTAGCTGTTTCTTTGCTGCGTGATTTACCACCTTTCTCACAATGATTTCTCTGTATAAATGTTACAGCTTTATTTAAATGATTTTAACTTATTTTGCAATGTTTCTTTACACAGGTAATTATTGAGAATATATTTTGTGCCAGGCCCTGTGCAATGTAGTGCAAGGGAACAACTGGGAGGTGCTTGGGTCTGGATGTTGGGAAGCATAGATAGTATTGCTGTGTGATCATAGAACAGAAAGAGTAGAATAGGCTTCGTATGCAACTTCCACAGGACTTTCTATCCAGTGAAACTTGTTGGTTCATCTGGTGAACGATGCCGTATGGCATCGTGGTAGAGAATACTTCTTTTTGGAGTCAAAGAAAATTGGACATAAATTCTAGTGGTATCAAGTTGGCCCCACTGCTCACCAATTACAAAATCGCTACCCACAGATATCGGTAGAACGGAAAAATGCCAATAAACAGAGGGCTAACAATCTAGGAAGGTGGTGGACTCAGTGTTTCCCCAAAAGCCACCTCTGAAGATTCTGTTCAGCCATAAAAGCTTTTTAAAGGAAGCAGAGAAGTCAACTCACTTAATCACTGAGATGAGGGATTGGCGTCTTTGCCATCAACCCCTGTGTGCAGGCTTGTCGATGCCTCATGATCTTTGTTTAGATGCTATCTTGTTCACATGGTTTGTTTGCTAGATTACTAAAGGGGAAGCTGAAGAAGAGATCTGTCATCTATTACTTACTTACTTTTCATTTCTACTTCTTTGATCTATGGAAAGAACCAGGAAGTGAAGCAGAGTATTTTATGATCAAATGATTCAATAAGTGTGCTAGGGCCATAGATAAGTGGAGCATGGGGGTACCTGGTTTAAGGTTAGTGACATGACAAAAGGGTGCCTCTTGCAGAGACCCTTTCATGCAAATAGCTTTTTCCTGCCAAAAGCTGCTGACACTGGCCCTGTGTGTGTGTGTAGTTGCTCAGTTGTGTCCTCCTCTTTGCGACCCCATGAACCATAGACCACCAGACTCCTCTCTCCATAGGATTTCTAGAGTGGGTTGCCGTTTCCTCCTCCAGAGGATCTCCACAACACAGGGATTAAACCTGTGTTTCCTGCATTGCAAGTGGATTCTTTATCCACTGAACCATCGAGAAAGCTCACACTGGTTCTGCTTCTACCTAAGAACTTGGGCAAATTATGTCACCTCACTAAGCCTCACCATCTTTCATCTCTGCAAGTTTTAATGTAGAGCATATCTCATGTTGCTATAGAGTGAAGTGTGGAAATGTGCTAAAGCTCCTAGGTCAAAGTGACTGCCCCCAGTAAACAATCAAGAAATCATATACTAATAATCTCTATTGTCTCTGAAGGAATTGTGTCCAGGCCACTCACCGTCTGGATCTTTCTCACTGCAATATATCCTCATTTGAAGGCAGTACTCCTAAAAGCATTACAGAAGTGAACACCTTTTTCTAGTTGATTTTCAGTAGTGGATGTGCGGACACCAAGCAGTTATCAAGTCTGTTCCTCTCCTGCAACCTCAGTTCTTTGACATTAAAATGAAACATTTGGATTAGATCAACTTTGGGTTCCTTCTGGCTGTAGAACAAAACCAAACCAAGTAACAAACCAAAATGTATGAATCAAAGAGGAAATCTGGGTGAATATTAATCCTCATGTTTTTGTGTATATGTGTGCATGGCTGAATGCTTCTAATTGGCCTTTTTTAATAGGTTCACTGTTATCTCTCTCTAGTGAAATGTTTTGTGTCCCGAGAGGCTCAGAGGAAATGTACGGTATGTTGGTATTTCTCCAGAAAAATGCTTCTCTCCTGCTCACTAAATAGCTGCTGCTACCCAAGTGGGTGAGAATCTTGGTTGCAATAAATCAAAAGCAAAATACAAGATTTTTTTTGTTGTTGAAGTGGTGGTGGTTTGAATATTCATCAACATCCATTTGAATTCTGAGGCAGCTCTTGAAGTGTGATAAATCCTGTTTCACAGATGATGAAACTCAGAGTCCATGTAACTAGGTGGTTTCCATTCGATTTTATAGTAAATTATGACTTGTGATCTTTAAATTCCTGCTGCTTTTTTGTCCATATGTAGACTTAGTAATAACTGATGTATGTAATTCATTCTGTATGTGCATGCTCAGTTACTAAGTCATGTCCAACTCTTTGCAACCCCATAGACTATGGACTGACAGGCTCTTCTGTCCATGGGATTTCGCAGGCAAGAATACGGGAGTGGATTGCTATTTCCTTCTCCCAGGGTCTTCCCGATCCAGGGATTGAACCCATATTTCTTAAGTCTCCTCCATTGGCAGGTGGGTTCTTTACCACTCAACCACCAGGGAAGCCCATTTGGTTCTGTAGGATATTACTGTTCCTGTCATAAAAAGCAGAGAGGGTGAGAATCATCCCAGGTGGCACGATTGCTTTCCTAGGGTAAAGACATTCCCCCATATCAATATTTCTAACAAGGTCAAACAGCCTAAAAAAATTCTTAAAATTCATTAACAAATGAAGAATTCCCAGAGCGGGGGGCAGGGGAAGATAATGTTCATCTCTCTCATTTTCCTCTACTGTGGCCTCCCCACCAGGAGGAAAAAGAGACATTTTTCCAGGATTTGCCTGAGACATCCTTGTTCACTACATCATATGCAATCTGTTTGAGTTCCATCACTTTCTAGAAGAATACCAGACAAATCACTTATACACCCTTTGGCATATCTCTAGTGATTATTCCTTAAAATATATATATATATATATATATATCAGTTGTGCTGGAAACATTATCTTTTAATCATCTCCTATACGGGGCCCTCCACTTGGTAGTATGTTACATACACCCTCTGTGTCTGGTGCTAATGAAGTGTATTAAATGTGGTTATTTCTGGGTGTTAGCCGAGATTGGAAGGGTCTGTATGTTTGTCATTGTTTGCTAAATACTGTGAGGTCAATGGCTAATTATAAGAGATTGTAACTTTAGGGACTTAGCTGATGAATCCGATTGAACTGTCAGCCTTTCCAGGCTAGATTGGATATATAAAGAATCTCCATCCTAATTGCTTTAATTAATGAATGCAGAGATAAGGCCACCCATAGAGAGAAACACTGCAGCGTCTTTACAGCCTCATTGCCACACGTGGTGACAGACTAACAATAATATGGTCTGGAGGGGCCCTTGGCATCTCAGTTGCTCCCGTTTTATGGGACACCTACCATGACCATAATGCATAGGATATAAACAAAGAGTCTGACATCTCCCAAGCTCCGAAAAGGCTTATAATTTTTACTAAGAAACAAGTCTCAAGTGTATCTAACAAGTTTAGAATAAATAAAAATGTTGTGTTAAAATAATTTTAGAGAAAGGACATGTTTCTTTGGAGTGGGGTTTGCTCCCGGGGATTTTAGTACCTCGGGTGATTACAGGGGCAGATTGGAGAGATCAGGGCCCATTGACTGGATCAAACCGTTCATCCTCTCACCTGGAAATTGCCAACTTCTTTTCTCCTGTCTTTGTATTTAATAGATATTCTACCCTCCATATGGATTCTTGCTGCCCCAGCTATTCACATGGCTGCCTCCCTTTCTGTGGCTGGGTCTGAGCTCTGTCATTACCCCCACAGGTTCATCTCTCCATCACCATATCCAAAGGGACACACTGTTCTTCCTTGTCTTCTACCCCTTGTCTTTTATCAGTCAGCCCTCACCACCATTTTCACAATCACCTCTTCTAGGCTGTGAGCTCCTGTGAGCAGAGCCCTAATGTTTGCCCATCACTGAATCAAAAGCGCCAGACAGATGTGGACATTTTAAAAGCATTAGTTGAAGAAATGGTTTGTCAGCTAGGAACATTTTATTGTAAGCAGTAGATACAGACTCTGGTTAGTTGAAGCTAAAGAGAATTAAATGGTGTTTTCTCTTGTAAGGTTGGAGAACCAGGCTTGGAAACAGGCAGTAAACAGCCCAGTCTTAAGGACTAGGAGGCAGGAACTATGTAGAGGGCTCAGCAGGGAGCATCTGCTCAGGGCACAACTGTTGGAGTCCGTAAACACCAACCGCATCTTTTAACTTTGAACATGCACAGATTTGTGTTTCCACATTGAGAAGTATGAGAAGATAGGAATCAAACGAAGTCCTGAGAGTAGCTACAATCCTGTGTGTCTGTATTTTAGGGAAAGCTGCTTCTGGGAAAACACTGACTATATTACAAAGATTTGTCAGGCTAAAGGGACTACCATGGTTCTAATAAGATGCACATGCTAATGAAAGCCAGTTAACCTGGCAGCAGATGAAAGCTGAGGCCACATCCTCTGTTAATGTAGAGTCCAATTGGAAAACTGATTCCACTAACTTTACTTAGGATAGATGGAATGAAGTTTGAACTGACTATTATTTATATCCCTGGTGGCTCAGATAGTAAAGAGTCTGCCTGCAATGCAGGAGACCTGCATTTGATCCCTGGGTTGGGAAGATCCCTTGGAGAGGAAAATGGCAACCCTCTCCAGCATGCTTGTCTGGAGAATTCCATGGATGGAGGAGCCTGTTGGGCTACAGACCGTGGGGTCGCCAAGAGTCAGACGCAACTGAGCAACTAATACTACTACAATAGAGACAAGGCTTATTGTTGTTCAGTCACTAATGTGTTCTGATTCTTGGAAACACCGCTTATCTTCAGACTTCTGTGTACTTTATTTCTCTTTTAATGATTTCATAGTATACAATGTAGCACTCAGTTTTATTTCAAAAAAGGTATAATTTGTAATATTTTTATGTCTCAATTTGGTTGGAAAAGAGAGATAATTTCTGGTTACCATTTGCTTACTCAATGCCTATTTGCATTCTTCTGCTAATAGTATGTTGATTTTTAATTTGAGCAATCACTCCTCTTCCCATATCCTCTCTCCAAGAGTAGATTTGTAGTATCTGAAAGCAGAAAAATGCCTTATATATTATATGCTTATCAAGTATGTTAAAGACCAAAGTGATACTATGAATGTCCAGGTGCTAAAAACACTGGGCTGCATTTTTTCCTTTTCAGATATTTAATTAATGCATTACTAATTTCTTATACTTAAGTAAAAAGTCAAATAATTGATCCTTGTGAATGGAGGTGGTAAGGGATATAGCTGTAGTGAGACTGTCAAAATCAGAATATGTATATTAGCCGGTGAGTGATAAAATAGCACTAGAAGTGGAAATGACATTTATAATAAGCCCTGTTGGAAATACAGAAAAAAAGTGAGGATTAAACTAGGGAGTGATAAATAACAGTTGGGATATTGGGGAGAAAACACAGATCTGCTCCACAAAGTTGTATAACTTTAATGTTACTTTAAATGGTGTTTTTTTTTTCTTTTATTTAAATGTGATATACAAGCAGTTCATCCAAGTCAATACCTTGTATGACTAGAAAATACCAGAAAAACAAACAACCCAGTCAAAACTGGGCAAAAGAACTAAGCAGACATTTCTTCAAAGAAGACATACAGATGGCTAATAAGCAAATGAAAAGATGCTCAACATTGCTCATCAAAACTACAATGAGATATCACCTCACACTGGTCGGAATGGCCGTCATCAAAAAGTCTACAAACAATAAATGCTGGAGAGGGTGTGGAGAAAAGGGACCCTCTTGCACTGTTGGTGGGAAATGCAAATTGATACAGCCATAGTGGAAGACAGTATAGAGATTCCTTAAAAAACTAGGAATAAAAACCGCCATATGACCCAGCAATCCCACTACTGGGCATATACCCTAAGGAAACCAAAATTGAAAAAGACACATGTAACCCAGTGTTGATTGCAGCTCTATTTACAATAGCTGGGACATGGAAACAATCTAGATGTCCATCGAGAGATGGATAAAGAAGGAGTGGTACATACATATGATGGAATATTAATCAGCCATAAAAAGAAACACATTTGAGTCAGTCCTAATGAGGTGGATGAACCTAGAGCCTATTATACAGAGTGAAATAAGTCAGAAAGAGAAAAACAATGATCTTATACTAATGCGTATATATGGAATCTGGAAAGATGGTGCTTATGAATCTATCTGCAGGGCAGCAATGGAAACACAGACATTGAGAACAGACTTGTGGACATGGCTGGTGGAGGAGGGGGAAGGAGAGGGTGGGAGGCATAGAGATAGTAACATCAAAGCATACATTACCATGTGTAAAATAGATAGCCAATGGGAATTTGCTGTATGACTCAGGGAACTCAAACCAGGCCTAGGTAACAGCCTAGAAGGGTGGGATGGGGAGGGAGGTGAGGGGAGGGAGATGCTCACGTGGGAGGGGACATGGATAAACCTATGGCTGATTCACATTGATGTTTGGTATAAACCACTGCAATATTGTAAAGCAATTATTCTTCAATTAAAAATAAATTTTAAAAATGTGAATGCAAAAAAATGTGTTTAGCAAATATTTGTCTGCTAAAGAATATTATTGTATAATTTATATGCATGTATATATGTATACATACATATGAAAGTGAAAGTGAAGTCGCTCAGTTGTGTCCGACTCTTTGTGACCCCATGGACTGCAGCCCGCCAGGCTCCCCCATCCATGGGATTTTCCAGGCAAGAGTACTGGAGTGGGTTGCCATTTCCTTCTCCAATACAATACATATGTGTATATATGTACATATATATATATAAGTGTAAAAGAGGGTCAATTTGTTTCTGGTACACTAAATTCTCAGAAATGATTTTCTTAACTCTGTTTACTGTTGTTAATGAGCAGGACTGTGGTGAGGTGAGAATGTATTTCTAAGAATATTCTTAACCATCTGTGTTTGGTCTGTTTTCATTTTGGTAGAGTTCTTAGTAGAACTAAGAAACAACATTAGTAGTTGTTTTGGAAAAAGTGGTTAATAGGGCATTTCCTCTGAAAAGATTCGAGGGGAAAATAAACTCAGAGGTTGAGAATTTACAAAATCCTTGGGAAGGTAGCAATAATGTCATATCAGAGTCAGTCAGAATATTTCCACTTGCTTTCTAGGCATTTATTGAACTCTTGCCAGGTGCCCAGCACTATCTCCACTTGATGGTATGTCCATACTGGCATGCCAGGATGAAAGAAAAGCATTCTGGACCACTCAGCTTCACATTAAGGAGATCCAACCTGTCCTCTCATAGGCCATTTCCTAATCAACTTTTTTAGTTACAATCCATCTGGGAACAAGTATATTCACCCAAGTTAATTAAGCCCAGAGAATGACATTCTTAAGGTCAACCCAGCAGCAGTCTTTCTTTAGTTGTACTTCAGAATGGCTTGATAGAAAAGGAAGCTGCAATTCATTTCCTCCAAGTACATGACAAGTGGGCCTAGGCTTATATTTTCAGCTGGTGAGATTGTCTTTAATATTAAGGTGTTCCCAAAGCTAAATATCAAGGGATAAAATAAAAAAAAAAAATAAGAAAGACATGGAGCCATCAATAAGGACTTGAAAAACCTTCATTCTGCTTGTTTAATTGAATATCATCTTGGAAGAGAGTTAGGTAAGACCCCTTTATTATATGTAATTCTGTCTACACATGGCAAACCATGAAAGTAAGCCAGTGTGATCACTAATATTTATTTAGTTAACTATTATTATAGTTATTTTTATTATAGTTGTTAATATTATTTCTTAGTTAACTATTAAAAGTGTCTTAAATTGAATGCATTTGTTTGCATTGATTCTTGAGATTTTGATTGTTTATTCCTCTACTTTCTCACTAGTGTTTCAAATTCCCCCTTTGGTAGACTTTACCTTGTTTCTCTTTCTAGAAGCTCAATCCTCTGGGCTCTCTTTTGCCATTTTAAACTTTGTAATTTTTTCCCCCTCTGAACATGCCTTCAGAACATCCAAGGTCCCCAGAGAGTGTCCTGTGCAGCCACAGGTGATAATTTAAACCCCTACCTTTGTTTCCTGTCAGGCTGGTCCATGCCTGCGGTATAGAAAGCTTCCTGAGGAAGACAGGATGGTGTTGCCCTAAATTATGGCCATATTCTCAGTGCCTGCTACATACAGTCCCTGGAGCATAAAAGGTTCTGAACACAGATTGAATGCATGAATGAACAAAGAAGGAACTGAATAGTATTCACTGGGGAACCTTGTAGCCAATGTTCTTTAGATCCAGATGAATTCAGTGCACATTACAGTCAGACTTCTTCCCTTGCAGGCAAGAGAAACGGACTGCAGTTAGATTAGGTAAAATGAAGGGAGTTAGTGGAGGGAAGTGCCTTGGCCCAGGGGGAGTTAGGGGTCAGGTCAAGTTAGTTCCTCTACCTGTTTTTTATAGCCCACAAGCTAAGGATGGTTTTTACATTTGCAAATAGTTGAAGCAAATGAAAATAAGAACACAATTTTCTGACAGTGTGACAAGTACGCACAAGTCAAATTCAGGTGTCCCTAACTAAAGTTTTGTTGTGACACAGCCATGCCTTTTGTTGACGGATTTCTGGGACTATATCTGCATTGTGAGGACAGAGCAGAGGAGTGGTGACTGAGAGCTTACGGCCAGCAAAGCTTAAAATAGCCTCTTCTTGGTCATTTTCAAAAGAAGTCTGCTGCTTCCTAAGTTAGCCTATGGAATTCAAGCCAGGCAGTCAGAGCTCAGGGAATTCAGAAACCAGAATACTGTTGGAGATTTAGGTGGCAGAAAGGAACAGATGGTGTCAGCTGCATTGCCACCATCAGAGGAAATCTGTTCACCCCCATCTTTGTTCCACTCAGATCTCAAATTCCAGTAAGAGGGAGCCTGGTTTGTGTGGCTTAGGGTCCATGCCCACTCCCTGACTATAGGGACAAGGATGGAGGGAACCTTGGTTAATAATCCCCATCATCGAGAGACTTAGCAAAAAGAGCAGGTGTTCACTACTTGAACAGCGACAGCAAGATAAAATCATAGCTATGCCTGTTGCCTTCTGCTTCCGAAGATAAACAGAAGCTATTTGCTCCCTGCTCACATTCAGAGGCTGCTGAGCAGTGGTGGGCACATACCTGACGCTGTGACCTCTTGTCATTAAGATTGAGTGGACTCCTCATTATGGAGTGTGTTCCCATTCATCACAATGTCAATTTCCATCTCTTCAACTGTGTTCTGTTCAAGCTGTGTCATCTCATGCCAACGTAGCGCAGCACCATGGCAGGCACTGGACTTCATTTTTAAAGATTTCTTTTGATTTCAACCGAGTTTCAAAACTGCTTTCAATCAGTTTTGCATGGAGCTCAACTGGCAATGTCTAAATGAGACCACAGAGGCATCAGTGCTTGTCCCAAAAGGTGAAAGGAGGGCAGACTGGGAAGCATAGCCCTACTCAGCATCCTGTCTTTGATGTGTGCCCAGCCTCCCCACTCCGGAGTTAGCAACATGAAGTTTAAAAGCATCCAATCAGTGACCATGGAAAGGCTTGTTATAAGCAACAGGTCTCAGTGCAAAAAACATTTTAGTCAGAGAGAACATTTTGTTCTTTTTCAGAGACTCATGTTAAACAGAATAGGAGATGTAGGTCACTTCCAAGCCTGAAAAATTCAGGCTTAAATTTGAATGCAAAAGTTAAGTTTCATTAAAAATATTAAATGTGATAGAAAGATGAGAGTTTGATAATTACCTTCCAGTATAAGAGTCAAAGTTTCTCTGAAAGAAATTCAACTCCCGTAAAGCCCATGTGAAGTTGTTAGAGAAAATGAGCCTGAGAGTGTGTGTGTGTGTGTTGTATATAATGATGTGAAATATTTGACATTTTCCCATGGCCTTGACATGAACGTGTTGTGATTCAATCTTTATTTTCCTTCTTCCTGGGATCCAGAGGAAAAGAGCTGTTTTGAGGAGTCTTTTTTGGGAGGAAGTGGATATGCATGAGGGGAGGTAGTGTTTTTCTTTTTTATTTATTTATTGATTTTGGAACTGAGGAGTCTTTTGGGAATTTGAGGGGTTGGAGAGAATCTCAAAGTGTTGGTGGGTATTCTTCCTTCAAGTTAAGGATACGAAATGATGTCAGTTTCTATTAAAATGCCTTCCATTGATGCTGTGGACGACATTTTAACCCAACCAGGAGCCCACTTGGGAACAACCCCAGGAACTGTTGCTCTGACAGGGAGAAGCTAAGATAGACATTCTTGGGGAGGATGGAGATGAGGCAGGATGAGGAGCATGGGACTGGCCAGTCTGGACTCTGGCGCCGTCCTTCCCCACCCAGACAGCAGCTGCCGTCACCAAGTTTAAAAAATTCATCAATGTGACAGAGGCAGGAATACTAATTAAGTGTTTTGAGCATAATAGAAAATCAATTTTAATTGTCCCAAATGGAACTATTGTTTACAGTTACAGATGGCTGCCGGGCAGTACCTGGAGAAGATAAATGAGTCTGGGGAGTAGGGAATTGCTTTCAGTTCCTGAGAGTATTGCAGAGAAGCCATTCGAGAATTCTGCCTAAGATGGTTATTGCCCAGAAAACAGATTACCTATAAAGTCTAAAAAACGGTGTTTCCATTAGGACCTTGCAATCCATGGTATCATGGATTTGCCTGTTCTCACCTGCAGCCTGCTGTTTCTGTAGAAGGACAGAGCGCCCAGAAATAGTTATGTCTCCACGTGGATTAAAAACCACAGAAGCAACCACCACCGCCTCCCCCAATGGTCACTAGGTTAAAATTGTTGCACGTACCCAGGGCTTTCTTTCCTCTCATCCACCTTCTTCTACTTCCTGTGCTGTGTCTGCCTTAAGAATGGTGAAATGGATGACCACATACCCTGCACCCAGATTCACAAAATGTTTACCATTTCATGTGGGGGGCAAAACCGTCCCTTCCATGGACTGAGCATGTAGAGACCAATTCAGTTATCTTTTTGTCCCTTTTCTTTGAAGAAATATTTGGATTCTACTACATACAAAAATGTATAATTTTCCTATTGAAAAATCCCAGAAAAGGACAAAAATAGGAGGTTGGAGACAGAGGCTCACTCTAAGAGATGCTCAGTATGGGTTGAAAGCAATAATTATAAGGGCTTCTTGCAACAGAACTACCTGAAGTACTCGTTAACGTTGTAGATTCCTATTGAATAGGAATCTCTGAGACAGGACCCCAAAATACCTGCATCTTTCATAAGCTCCCCAGGTCATTCTGATGAAAGCTAAATGTGGAGATTTTTGTCAAAGAAAAATGATGAGCCATGAATTTACTAAGAGGTGAAACCCAAGTGCTGGCTATGATAGGGGCCAACTTGTTTTCTCATCCAAGGGCCCTCGGTTGAGATGGCTATAGCCAGTCAGCATCCTAATTGGTTTGTACCCACTCCCCTGAGGATAATTGATTTCTCAGATAGTCTCCTGAAGCTTTTGGGCACTGCTCCTAGGACTTCCCTGTCACAACTATCAGACCATGTCATTTGTAGAATGTAATAATGAACATACATCATGGCATGGTACGATCTAAGTCTAGGGTGAGCCCAGCTTTGCTCTGAGGATGAACTGCAATTGAAGGAGACATTGTGACCCTTCTCCCACTGCATCCCAATGGAGTACTTTTCATAAGACACTACACTTGAGTTCATCCTCCAGAGTCCTTCTCATTGAAACTTTGCTCAGATTCTCATACCTCTAAAACTTAATTGGCATTTGAGAATTAGCTGGATATCTTTTTCCTGATTTTGAGTTAGGAATCAGAATTCAAAGAGGATATCTAGTGTATCAAACAAATCTGGGTTTGAATTTTGTTCTTCTGTGACCTCAGGCAAGTTCTTCAAACTTCCTGACCCTCAGCCACCCCATGTATAAAATGGGGATGCCGACGGATACCTCAAAGCACCTTGTGAGACTTAAGAATACATGTAAAAGTACTTGCTACCCTTGCCGAGTCCCAGAGGTGGTAGTTTTGTTGTTCTGAAACACAGGAGCGGTGTTAGAAGACAAAAAACAGAGAAAAATATTCTCTCTTAACTAATAGTTTCCCAACTTCAGGACTATGACGTCGTGAGCAAGATAATTGTTTATGTGTTTGTTGTGGGGTGGCGAGGGGCGGGGGGCAGAAATGACAGAAGCTGTCCTTTGCATTGTATGAGGTTTAGTAGTGTCCCTGGCCTCTCCTCATCCCCCGGAGGACTCACAAGCAATCAATGACTTAGCCACAGCAAAGGACTAGATTCTCAGCTTTGAAAGGCCATGCCCTCAGACTTACTCATGTCCTGGATCTTAGGGAACTTGGGCTGAGTGTCTCTCGTTGCAAAAACGAGGGAGCAATGACCCTGGCGTGAAGCTGATACAGCAATAAAATGGTTATTTCATTGCTCTGGAAAGAGAACTGCAACTGTCAGGAATAGCTTCATTCAAGTTAGTGTGCCCAGTGCAGTTGATGCCTAAAATAATCGCAGGGAAAGCTAAAGCTGCCTGTAAGAAGCCCTGGATGTTGGGTGGCACCCAGGCATGGGAACCTGATGGATCTGTCCCTCGATGGGGCTGTTGACCCATGCGGCACTTGGAAGTTCTTTGATGGATATAGCCGACACCTGCCTCAGCCATCTGAGTGCTCCTCTGCTTCCATGGTCCCCTTCCACTTCAACGTTTTATCACTAAGGTTTAATCCAATCCTATTAGACTTAGTTCCTCGTTATTTGCATTGAGACAATTTTGTGAATCTCTATAGAAATCTAACGTGTTTTTATTGGAGAAACTTAATTCCAAGTTCCTGGGAGGCACCTCTTTCCAGATCCCCTCTTCCACCTACCACCTGGTAAACCACGGCCTCCCCGGAGTATGCCAGTTCCATCCAAAATTTCTGTTGCAAGTGGGGCCATGATAGCTTTCTCACTCTGTGACTCCCCTTGCATCACAGTCACAGGACGTGTTGAGAAGGGAAACAGCAGACCAGCCAGGGCTGTGTGAATCACACTGAGACCAAGCTGTGCCCTCGCCTTCCCTGGTGGTAGAATTTTGAGGTGGGAGCCGGGAAGTGTTTTGTTATTCTTGTTTTTTGTTTTGTTTTGTTTTAACTGCACAGAAGTTGTTTCATTCTCACTTCACATGTAGTTATGAAACATTAATAAATGTTGATGGAATGAGGAATAAATGCTATTTGCCTTGATTAACAAATGTTTGATAGGATTGTTATAACATTGGTTATTACTTATTGATATTAGGTGCTGCTGCTTTTTAGGGCTTATGTGGCCCAGCGAATTGCATTTTGCACGGACTCTCCTATTTCATGTACATAATGGTTCAATGAATCAGAAGTTCTTGTCTTTTTTGGGTGGAGAGGGGAGGGGAGCACGCAGCATGCGGGATCTTAGTTCCCTAACCAGTGATCAAACCCAAGCCCCCTGGACTGCAATGCTGACTTCTAGACTGCATAGAAGTCCCCATAGGAGTTGGAGGGACTTCTAGTCAACTTCTAGACTGAATAGAAGTCCCCAGAACTTCTTTTATCCCCAAGTTTTAAGTGAAGTACCCAGAGGATATGTGACAGAGGTGGGATCTGACTGCTGCCCAAAGGGCAGATTTCAGCTGGCTGATGACCCCGGGAGATAGTCTGCCTGTCATAGCTAGATGGCTCCCATCAGATAGTGTAATTCAGGTATGATCAGCTTCAAACAAGAGTACAAAAAGATACTAGCCACATTGATCTTTCCTCTCTTCCTAGGAAAAGATTCCATATCTAAGACTGTCCTTCCTAGTTTTACCTGGCTCCTTTCAGTAAGCCTTTAACTCACTGACATTAAAATGCTGAGTAAAATACCTCTGAACCAATTGGATTTGTCAAACGTAGAAATTATAATACTGCAGCCACCAGCCCTGGTTTCCTGTAGCTTATGTTTTGACTAAAAGCCTAACATCAGCCCATCAAAGTCTGAGAAGCCAGGGGAATTTAAAATAATAGCCGCCTAAATAGAAATGAATAAAATGGTTATCAGTAAATGAAAAATAAGTGTCATGTAATACCTCTGAACATAGGTTAATGAAGTAAGTCCTTAATTTCCCTCAGTGAAAACGAGACCTCTGACTAATGTTAAGATTTAGCTGGCTATTTTTAACATTAATCCTTTTCTTAAAAAAAAAAAAAAAAAAAAAACCTCTTGAAATAACTCTCATAATTCTTACTCATGTAATAATTTTGAGCACTTTTCTCTCTATTAACCCACTTAATTAAATTTTCACAGGAACTTTGCTATGAGACATTATTCTCAACCCAATTTGAATTTGAGGAAACTGAGGTCTGGACACATTAAGGGACTTGCTCAGCTAGAAAATGACACTATAAACATTTCAACCCATCTTTTTCTCCCTTTAGATGTACTACTCTTCATGAGATCAAGTGGCTTCTCAGTAGAGTTTAAGAGTATTTCCTTGCATTAGTAAACCTGGTTTACTATAATTTTGCCATTATATCCATTATGAAAATCAATATGTTAATCTATCACGTAGTCTGGGTCTAGAGCCTTTGTTGTTTGGTGGGACTTTTGATGTTAACTTTAATATACAATTCAGATGACAGTATTCAATTAACAGTATATGGTTAATTGGGGCAGAAAAGTCAGAGGTCAAAGGTCTTAGATAATTCCAAGTTACCAATGAAGCAAAAATAGGATCATTTCTGGATGAGCCAGAGATCAATTTATTAGTACCTTTTTGTGCCTGGGTAATATTAGGCACCTGCATTTGTTGGCTTGGGTTTCTATAATAGAATTTGTAGAATGGATAGCTCAAACAACAGAGATATATTTCTCCCTGCTTTGGAAGAGACCTATTCATCAGTAAGTTACCTCTAAGCAGTATAAAAAATTACTCTGAAACTTCATGGTTCAAAGCAAGATACATTTAATTTGCTCATGAATCTGTAGTTTGGGCAGAGTTTGCAGGGGGTAGCTCATCTCTGCTCTACTTTGCATCAGCTGGGGCAGTTCAGAGGCTGAGCACTGGACTCTTCTGAAGCCTCATTCATTCTCTTGGCTGTTGTTTGATGCTGGCTGTTGGTCAGAGGCCTCAGTTCTGCTCCACATGGGCTTGTCCATGTCATCTATCTGTGGCTAGGTTTTGCTTCCTTACAGTATGGTTGCTGGTTGCTAAGGAAAAACATCCTAAGAGTGATATTGAGAGAGACAGGTGGAAGCTATAGTCCAACAACCCAGCCTTGGAAACAAAAAAGTATAGCGTCATTTCCACTATACTCTGTCATCAGGAAGAGAGCTGAGCACTGAAGAATTGATGCTTTTGAACTGTGGTGTTAGAGAAGACTCTTGAGGGTCTTTTGGATAGCGTGAAGATCCAACAATCAATCCTAAAGGAAATCAGTGCTGAATATTCATTGGAAGGACTGATGCTGAAGCTGAAGCTCTAATACTTTGGCCACCTGATGTGAAGAACTGACTCATTGGAAAAGACACTGATGCTGGGAAAGATTGAGGGCAGCAGAAGAAGAGGACGACAGAGGATGAGATAGTTGGATGGCATCACCAATTTGATGGACCTGAGTTTGAGCAAGCTCTGGAAGTTGGTGATGGACAAGAAAACCTGGCATTCTGCAGTCCGTGGGGTTGCAAAGAGTCAAACAAAGCTGAGAAACTGCACTGAACTGTCATCTTGGGCAATCCCATTCCCTGACCAGTATCCAAGAAGAGGGGACAAAGATCTCACCACTTGAGGGAGAAGATGTCAGTCATATTGTAAGAAGAGCTTGTGTGATGGGCTGTCTTTGGGACACATCCTCTTTCCATAACAGCTGGGTCATCAATTATCCGTGGTGCTAGAACCCTGCAGGAAAGGCAAGACCGCAGCAAGGAGGCAGACACATTCCTGCTAAATTAACA
Organism: Giraffa tippelskirchi; assembly: GCF_054371585.1. NCBI lineage: Eukaryota > Metazoa > Chordata > Mammalia > Artiodactyla > Giraffidae > Giraffa > Giraffa tippelskirchi. The sequence goes on along the minus strand of NC_137283.1, from coordinate 18,154,140 downwards.
GGTTTAAGAACCACTCTTGTGGTCCGCTAGGTATACGTCTGGTCTTACCTTTATTAACCCTCCTGAATTCTGATCTTCCTTGCACATCACTTAGTTCTCTTAAATTCCATCCTATTTATGTCCCAAATTCAAGTGACCATTATCTGTCCATTAAGATAAAATGCATCTAAAGCCCACAGTCAACTGAAACTGGCCCCAACACAGGGAGTAAGCCAGGATCTCAAGCAATCTGTGTAGCTTCACCAAAGGGCTCTTACACCCCTGTGTGTGCCTGCGTGCTCAGTCACTCAGTTGTGTCCAGCTCCTTGTGACCTCATGGACTGTAGCCCACCAGGCTCCTCTGTCCATGGAATTATCTAGGCAAGACTACTGGAGTGGGCTGCCATTTCCTTCTCCAGCGGTTCTCCTCAACCCAGGGATTGAACCCCATTTCCTGCATTGCAGGCAAATTCTTTACCACTGGGAAGCCCTTCCTTGCAACCTGGAGGAGACCCCAATCCTGCAGGAAGAGCAAACTTTCCTGATATGTATTGAGTATCTGTTTAGTGGTTGACTGCCATCTTCCCCTCAGCCTGGTTGAAATCAATAGGAGACTTAACGAAGTGAAAATGAAATCAATAGTTAATTCCCACAGGTAAGAGATACTTCCATGGTCTACGTTCAGCTGCCAACTTCCCCCAGCTCCAAAGGATAATAGGAGATGATCCATCTCCACCTCATACCCAAGACTTATCCCTGTGCTTTCTTCCTTAGTGATTTATTACTTTCCTGTTATGTGTCAGGTATTATGAATATAATTTTACTGCATCCACACAATAACTCCCACAAGGGCTTTGTTGACAGAGCATTAAGTAGTAGCATAGAGAGTACTAAATACCTTAAATACACCATCTCAGTTAAGTCTCACTGCTGCACTCTGAGGTAAATGTTATTATCTGAGTCTACAGAGGAGGAAACTGAGGCACAGAGAAGTAAAGAAATTGACCCTGAATATCACAGAGCCCATATTTGAACCTATGTCTGGCTAATTGCTCATCATGGGTGTTTAACACCATTTTTTACGATCACTCATTTTACAGATGAGGAAACTGAGTCTTAAAGATGACTTTGTAGGCCACACAGAGCTAGTTAATTGGTCCTTCACTTTCTAAAGTTCATTCCTTTGAAGTACAAGTTAGATATCAAGTGTCCCATATGTCCTGTTTATTAAATAGCTACAGTGAACATGGCTCTACACTCAGTCCTGTGGGGATCGTGAAGTTGAAGACATGGTTCTTGTCCTTACAGAATGTATGGTCGACTTGACACCCATATGACAAGTGGAAACAATACGCAGTATGTGGGAACCCAGACATGGCTCAGGTGGTGAATTCATCAGCTGTCTCTGGCTGTAAGAGACAGAAGCCCATGATTCAGGCTGACTCAGCATGTAGGAGATGCATTTCTTCTCAGTGTAATGTAAAGACCATAGGCAAGTGGGCTGGGGTAGTTCATTCTGCATCTCAGGATTGTTAGGATGCAGACACAGGTTCTTGCCCCCTTTCTGCTTTTCCACCTTTGTTTTGTCATTTGTCTTCCAACCTGCCTCCTTCATTGTTTCAGGGTCACTTTGTGAGTATTAGGCGTTCCCTTCAGAAATGACCACAAATGGACCACACGCCATCTCTTCCCGTTGCCTTTCTTTCGAGGGTGACGAAACCTCTCCTGGGTGTCGCCCTGAGACCCCAGGGCCTCTTCAGCCAGAAGTACTTACTATCCATCCTCCCAACTGTTAGTGTCTCAAGAAATGGGACAACTGTAACTGACTTAGAGGACGTGTGGACCAGTACTGAGATGGCTGAGGAGGGTGGGTATTGGAAAGAAAAATGAAAATTCTGTTTGAAACAAAGTAGGGGAAGGTTTCAGAGCACTGGAAGGCGACAATACAGCTTTTAGTAATAAACCTGAGATGGTCACATGGTAGGTGTAGGACCTTACGGGATGACTGTTATTGGCTGTGGGAATGTCATGAGAGTTCAGAGGGAAGCTCAGGGCCATAGAGACGACAAGCACCTCTGCCTTTTGGGGGACTTGTAAGGGCAGCACGCGGACAGGTCAGCCATGCAAACTGGAGTGTGACCTTCGCACCTCTGAGCTTCAATTTTCTCTGCACTTTTTGCCAGCTACTCTTTGGCATGTTCCTTTTCCCCCCTCTCCTTTTCTTTCCTCTGACTATTTATTCCTTGACAGATTGATTTCTGATGCATCCACTTTCTTGACAAAAGCTAGGGTTCTTGACCCTCAGCTGAGTCCAGCCCTGAAGAGCTACCTACACAGACTGAAGGTGGATGTCAGCTCTAATGAAAAGCTGTTTTGAGAACTGAGTGTGTGATTCTGTGGCTTGAGGCAAGCAGCCAGGTTCACCAGGGCAGTTGCTGGAGAACTGGAAGGACAAAGGGAGTAACTCTCCAACAAATTAAACAATAGATGAAAAAGGCAAATGGATTGCTTGCATTTGATCTCAATGCAAATGCCTGCAGGCATTTGTATTTCTTGCTTTTCTTGTCAATTGAAGTGAAGTCACTCAGTCCTGTCTGACTCTTTGCAATCCTGTGGACTGTAGCCTACCAGGCTCCTCCCTCCATGGGATTTTCCAAGCAAGAGTACTGGAGTGGGTAACCCATGCCATTTCCTTCTCCAGGGGATCTTCCCCACCCAAGGATCAAACCCAGGTCTCCCACATTGTAGACAGACATTGAGCCACTAGGAATCAGTTGTCTCATGGCTCAGACCTCAGGTCAGCCCCGTAGAATGTGCTGGAGGCCTGATAGATGTAGACAATGCATGAGCCGGATTACTCCCCAGAGATGGATTGCAGAAGCTTCCTCCTCTCTGAAATGCAGGTTGGTGGGGAAGGGGGCCCAGGGGTGATGAGTTTCATATAAATGCTTCACCTGAGGGTGTAGACGTCCATATTTAAGAGAAAAAGTCTATTGCTTTTGACAGATTATGTTAAGGACCCTCACCAAAGTGTAAGAACCACTGATCTATGGTAGTACCGTCTACAGTTTGGAACAGCATGACAGAAAATAAAGCTTCCGCAGAGCTTTATTTTAATTTTTTTTTGGAAGAGTCATGGCAAGAGGAAAAGAGTATTTGAAAAGAATGTACCCAGTGGCAGCATCCAAAGTTCAGCTGTGTTTAAGCTTATCATTTCCTTGTTTCTGCTGTCTGTGCGACTGAAACAGGGGTTTGTGCCTATGTGGGTGATGCATTTTGATTTAGGGGCATTTTCTCTGGCCCAATTTGGCTACTGTTGCCTCTGGGCTAGGAGCACATAGGCCAGACCTGAGGAACTGTGTCAGTAAATGCCCTCTTTCCACAAGTCTGAAAAGTATCCAGGTTGAATTGAGTCAGCTTTGTTGATGGGTAAAAACGTATAAGTGTGTTGGCAGTTTTTAAAATATTGGTAAAATTATATTCAAATCAGGGACTGTTACATAGTGGCAGCTAGATGTCAGATTTAGAGCTCTGTAGGAACTAGAAAGGGAAAAAAAAAAGAAATGTGACAAAAATAACATATAATTAAACACAGCTCAATAGGTTTTGAAGGATTCAGAAGGACTATGGACTGTTTGAGGTGCATTACATACAGATTTTGTTTTTTTCTCTTTTCCTAACAAAATCAACTGAATAAATACAGGATAAACCTATGTTGCTAAGCAGGTTATCATAACAGGGATTTGGCAGATCAAATGTGATTTTATGCTTGACTGCAGCTCAGTTCAGTTCAGTTGCTCAGTCACGTTCGACTCTTTGTGACCCCATGGACTGCAGCACGCCAGGCTCACCTGCCCTTCACCAACTCCAGGAGCTTACTCAAACTCATGTCCATCGAGGCGGTGATGCCATCCAACCATCTCATCCTTTGCTGTCCCCTTTTCCTCCTGCCTTAAATCTTTTCCAGCATCAGCGTCTTTTCAAATGAGTCAGTTCTTCTCATCAGGTGAGCAAAGTATTGAAGTTTCAGCTTCAGCAGCATCAGTCCTTCCAATAAATATTGAGGTGATTTCATTTCGGATTGACTGGTTTGATCTCCTTGTAGTCCAAGGGACTCTTAAGAGTCTTCCCAAACACCACAGTTCAAAAGCAACAATTCTTCGGCGCAAAGCTTTCTTTAGAGTCCAACTTTCACATCCATACATGACTACTGGAAAAACCATAGCTTTGACTAGACAGACCTTTGTTGGCAAAGTAATGTCTCTGCTTTTTAATATGCTGTCCAGGTTGGTCATAGCTTTTCTTCCAAGGAGCGAGCGTCTTTCAATTTCATGGCTGCAGTCACCATCTGTGTGATTTTGAAGCACCCAAAAATAAAGCCTGTCACTGTTTCCATTGTTTCCCCATCTATCTGCCATGAAGTGATGGAACCAGATGCCATGATCTTAGTTTTTTGAATGTTTTAAGCCAGCTTTTTCACTCTCCAGTTTCATTTTCTTCAAGAGACTCTTTAGTTCTTCACTTTCTGCCGTAAGGGTAATGTCATCTGCGTATATGAGGTTACTGATATTTCTCCCAGCAATCTTGACTGAAGCTTGTGCTTCATCCAGCCCCGTATTTTGCATGATGTACTCTGCATATAAGTTAAATAAGCAGGGTGACAATATCAGCTATGACGTACTTCTTTCCCAATTTGGAACCAGTCTGTTGTTCCATGTCCAGTTCTAACTGTTGCTTCTTGACCTCCGTGCAGATTTCTCAGGAAGCAGGTTAGGTGGTCTGGTATTCCATCTCTTTAAGAATTTTCCACAGTTTCTTGTGATCCACATGGTCAAAGACTTTGGCATAGCCAATAAAGCAGAAGTAGATGTTTTTCTGGAACTCTCTTGCTTTTTCAATGTTCCAACAGATGTTGACAATTTGATCGCTGGTTCCTCTGCCTTTTCTAAAACCAGCTTGAACATCTGGAAGTTCTCAGATCATGTACTGTTAAAGGCTGACTTGGAGAACTTTGAGCATTACTTTGCTACTGTGTGAGATGACTGCAATTGTGCAGTAGTTTGAACATTCTATGGCATTGCCTTTCTTTGGGATTAGAATGAAAAGTGACCTGTTCCAGTCCTGTGGCCACTGCTGAGTTTTCCAAACTTTCTGGCATCTTGAATGCAGCACTTTCACAGCATCATCTTTTAGGATTTGAAATAGCTCAACTGGAATTCCATCACCTCCACTAACTTTGTTCGTAGTGATGCTTCCGAAAGTCCACTTGACTTTACATTCAAGGATGTCTGGCTCTAGGTGGGCGATCACACCATCATGGTTATCTGGGTCATGAAGATCTTTTTTGTATACTTCCTCTGTGTTTTCTTGGCACCTTTTCTTAATATCTTCTGCTTCTGTTAGGGCCATAACATTTCTGTCCTTTATTGTGCCCATCACTGCATGAAATGTTCCCTTGGTGTCTCTAATTTTCTTGAAGAGATCTCTGGTCTTTCCCTTTCTGTTGCTTTCCTCTATTTCTTTGCCTTCCACTGAGGAAGGCTTTCTTATCTCTCTTTGCTCTTCTTTGGAACTCTGCATTCAAATGGGTATATCTTTCCTTTTCTCCTTTGCCTTTCACTTCTCTTCTTTTCACAACTATTTGTAAGGCCTCCTCAGACAACCATTTTGTCTTTTTACATTTCTTTTTCTTGGGGATGTTCTTAATCACTACCTCCTGTACAGTGTTACAAACCTCTGTCCATAGTTCTTCAGGCACTCTATCAGATCTAACCTCTGGAATCTATTTGTCACTTCCACTGTGTAATCGTAAGGGATTTGATTTAGGTCATACCTGAATGGGCTAGTGGTTTTCCCCACTTTCTTCAATTTCAGTCTGAATTTGGCAATAAGGAGTTCATGATCTGAGCCACACTCAGCTCCCAATCTTATTTCTACTGACTGTATAGAGTTTCTCCTTCTTTGGCTGCAAAGAATATAATCGCTCTGATTTTGGTATTGGCTATCTGGTGATGTCCATGTGTGGAGTCTTCTCTTGTGCTATTGGAAGAGGGTGTTTTCTATGACCAGTGCATTCTGTTGGCAAAACTCTGTTAGCTTTTGCCCTGCTTTATTTTGTACTCCAAAGCCAAATTTGCCTGTTACTCCAGGTATCTCTTGACTTCCTACTTTTGCATTCCAGCCCCCTCTGATGAAAAGCACATATTTTTTGGGTGTTAGTTCTAGAAGGTCTTGTACATCTTCATAGAATCATTCAACTTCAGCTTCTTCAGCATTACTGGTTGGGACAGAGACTTGGATTACTGTAATATTGAATAGTTTACCTTGGAAATGAACAAAGATCATTCTGTCATTTTTGAGACCGCATCCAAGAAGTGCATTTTGGACTCTTTTGTTGATTATGAGGGCTACTCCATTTCTTCTAAGGGATTCTTGCCCACAGTAGTAGATACAATGGTCATCTGAGTTAAATTTGCCCATTCCAGACCATTTTAGTTCACTGATTCCTAAAATATCAATGTTTACTCTTGCCATCTCCTTTTTGACCACTTCCAATTTGCCTCGATTCATGGACCTAACATTCCAGGTTCCTATGCAATATTGTTCTTACAGCATCGGACTTTACTTCTATCACCAGTCACATCCAGAACCAGGCATTGTTTTTGCTTTGGTTCCATTTCTTCATTCTTTCTGGAGTTATTTCTCCACTCTTCTTCAGTAGCATATCGGGCACCTACTGACCTGGGGAGTTCATCTTTCATTGTCATATCTTTTTGCATTTTCATACTGAGCCAGACCTGCCTTTGAGTGGTTGAGTGTCTCCTGTGGAGGTAGAGGTCAGCAGTTGCCTGCTGTAGGGGCAGGGGCTCTGGGTGCAGCAGACCTGGGTGTGACCTAAGCCCTCTTGTAGGAGGTTGCCATTAACCCCATCATAGAGCCACCGGAACTTACACAGGACTGGGGAAACAGACTCTTGGAGGGCACAGACAAAACCTTGTGTGCACCAGGACCCAGGAGATAGGAGTCTCCAGCAGAGGTGTGGGTCGGTGGTGGCCTGCTGCGGGGTCCGGGGTACTGAGTGCGGCCGTGGGTGCATAAGACCTTTTGAAGGAGGTCGCCATTGTCTTCATTACCTCCACCAAAATTTAGTCTCAGGTCAAACAACAGGGAGGGAACACAGTCCCACCCATCAGCAGAAGATTAAATTAAATTAAAGATTTATTGAGCATGGCCCTGCCCATCAGAACAGGACCGAGTTTCCCCCACAGTCAGTCTCTCCCATCAGGAAGCTTTCAGAAACCTCTTATCCTTATCCATAAGAGGACAGACAGAATGAAAAGCACAGTTACAGAAAACTAATCAAACTGATCACGTGGACCACAGCCTTGTCTAACTCAATCAAACTATGAGCCAAGCCGTGTAGGTCCACTCAAGATGGATGGGTCATGGTGGAGAGTTCTGACAAAATGTGGTCCACTGGAGAAAGGAATGACAAACCACTTCAGTATTCTTGCCTTGAGAACCCCATGAACAGTATGAAAAGGCAAAAAGATATGACACTGAAAGATGACTGCAGCTAGTAGAAGGAAAAACTCAATTTTCACTGTGCCGTGCCTTTGTTTTCTGGAGAGGAATGCATAGCAGCCTCCACCCTCAATTTAAGCGTCCCTTCATCAAATGATGCAGAATTTGGTTCCTCTTCATGGACCTCTAAAATTAACTTTCAGATGGTTGATTCTTATAGATGAGGTCTGGGATTCTAAATACACAGAGGTTGTTGAATGTATCTGCTGAGGTCATTCATTGTGTCCAGGTCAGCAGAGAAATAAGCGACACGATAAAAGGGCAGACCACCCCACTCTCCACCCAACCCAAATCTTGACATTTATTCCCTGGCCTCTGGCGCAGTTTGATGCAAATTTCTAGGAAAAAAAAAAAAAATCCTAGAATGGATAATGTGCACAATTCATGAAAAAGAAAATGCACCTTTCGTCTTACAACTTACAGGAAGTTCTTCTAAACATCCTGCTGAACATTTTTTTTTTAAATCCAGTCCCTCATCAGTCACTGATAACTTGGGAAAGGCAGACCACAGAAATGCAGAAGGAGAGGTTAAAAGCTTAAATTGCTAAGGTTCTTTCAGCCTTAAGAGTTCATTAGAATTGTAAATAACATTGGCACTGAATTGAATTTCAAAGATCGCTTGTCTTATTTAGTTATTAAAATATTGTATGTGTCTGTGTAGCACAGGCAAGAAATACTCCCTGTATTTTCTTTCCTCTCCTTGCTTCCATTGGTGTAATAAGGACAACTATCAATTTAGAAAGCATTTTCATACCTATTATCATATTTGCTCTTCTTAATAACTTTGCAAAGTGGATTTTCTTCTTATACCCCTATTTCAAAAACACAAAACTCTCTGTAATCAAGACAGGATGGTAACAGGTGTTGGCAAGGATGTGGAAAAATTGCAAACCACATACATTGCTGGTGGGAACGTAAACTGAAGCAACTGCTTTGGAAAATAGTTTGGCATTTTCTGCAAAGGTTAGCAATGGGTTTACCAGATGGCCCAGCATCCCCACTCCTAGGTACATATTCAAGAGAATTAAAAACATATGTCCACAAATAAACTTGTACATGAATATTCAGAGTACTCTTGTTCATAACAGCCAAAAAATGGAAACAGTGGAATTGTCATCAACTGATAGGTGGATAAATGTGTCTTTCCATTCAATAGAATATTATTTGACAATAAAAAGAAACAAAGTACTGATCCAAAAATGAACAAATATCAGCAATTTCATAAAATACCGTTTTTTACAATAAATGTAAAGAGAAGAATAGTAATTTGGGCTCAAACATTCTGATCCTAAATTTAACTTGGTATACACTTTTGGGGGCTACATTTTGTACCAGACTTTGTTAGGTTCTGATGTAATAATGTTAGCATTAGCAAGAACAGACAACCTTTATTAGGTGCTTATTATGTGCCAGACACTGAGGAAACCTTCATAGAAAGTCTGTGATTCATACTTTACAGGTAAAATTGTGGATCAGTTTTAAGAGCTCATCTAAGGTGATTTGGAGCTAGTTCCTAGGTCTCTGTTTGTTTGTTTGTTTGTTTTGAAGTATAGTCACTTTACAGTGTTGTTTGTTTCTACTATACAGTGAAGTGATTCAGGCATACATATACATAGATCCCCCTCTTTCATGGATTTCCTTCCCAGTTAGGTCACCACAGAGCATCGAGTAGAGTTCCTTGTGCTATACAGTGGGTTTTCATTAGTTTATTTTATACACGTTATCAATAGTATGTATACGTCATTCCTAGTCTCCCAATTCATCCCACCCCGCTTTTCCCCCTCGGTAGCTATATGTTTGTTCTCTCTCTGTGTGTCTCTATTTCTGCTTTGTAAATACGATCATCTGCACCAGCTTTTTCAGGTTCCACATATATGCGTTAATGTAGGATAGTTGTTTTTCTCTTTCTTACTTGCTTTACTCCATATGACAGTCTCTAGATCCATCCACATCTCTGCAAATGACCAAATTTCTTTCTTTTTGTGTCTGAGTAGTAACCCATTGAATATACTACATCTTCTTTATCCATTCCTCTTGATGAATGTTTAGGTTGCTTCCATGTCCTGGCTATTGTAAGTAGGACTGCAGGGGACATCGGGGAGAATGTGTCCTCTTGAATTATCCTATGTTTTTACTGCAGTTCACCATAGAATGATAGGCTCCAATTAAAACAAACAAACTAGCTGGCCCTTTCCATTTTTAATGTAACAAACAAGGCACCATCATTTTTTCATTTTTTTTTTCTCAGCTACTGCAAGTCTCCAGTATTCCCCACTGCCTTTTTGTCCTGTCTTCAGTCACATAGAATAAAATCTGAATTCCTTCCTGGCATCTCTGAGTTTGTGTTTGTTTCTTAGGGCTTCCATAACAAAGTGCCACTGGAGGGCTTAATATAACAACAGATATGTAATCTCTTACTGTTCCAGGACCTAGAAGTTCTAAATCAAGGTGTCAGCAGGGCCATTCTCAGTCCCTCTGGGTAGAATCTTCTTTGCTGCTTTATAGCTTCTGGTAGCACCTGGAAATTCTCAGCATCCCTTGGCTTGTGGCTACATCCTTCCAATCTCTACCTCTTTCATGACATTCTTGCTGTATATCTGTCCTGTATCTTTTAAAAAAAAATGTCGACTAAAATATAGGCACAATTTAAGAGTTGTGAGTTCAGTTTTATTTGGGGCAAAATGAGGGCTGCAGCCTGGGAGGCAGCACCTCAGCTAGTTCTGAGACACTCACTGCTCCAAGGAGGCAGGAGGGAAAGTCCAACTATATACAAGTTTGTAACAAAGAGAGCAGGCAGTCTGAACATCAAAGATCGGGTATCAAGTTAAGGAATATAGCATTCTGTGTATGGGAAAATGCAAGCCTCTGGGCTCACTGAATTCATTTGTGTGGGCAGGGGCAGCATCTGTTGGATCGCAGTTTTGGGAGGCCTCATTCACATTTAGAGGGCAGAAATTGCTGATAGCTGTGACATTTCTTACTTATAGATATGGCCGGAGATATTTTCATTTCACAGGACGTGGATCATATTTGATTAGTTGTCATTGTTCAGTCACTAAGTTATGTCTGACTCTTGCAACTCCATGGACTAGAACCAGGTTCCTCTGTCCATGGAATTCCCCAGGCAAGAATGCTAGAGTGGGTTGCCATTTCATTCTCCAGGGTATCTTCCCAACCCAGAGATCAAATCATGTTTCCTGCATTGGCAGGCAGAGTCATTACTACTGAGTCTTTACCACTGAAGGCCCAAATACTAGGCTTCCTTGGTGGTGCAGTGGTTAAGATTCTAAGCTCCCAATGCAGGCGGCCAGGGTTCAGTCCCTGGTCAAGGATCTAGATCCCATTTGCCACAACCAAGACCCAGCACAGCCAAATAAACAGTTTGGGGGCTTCCCAGGTGGCACTAGTGGTAAATGTTGTGGTCCGTGTGTGGGTTGGAAAAGAATTTCCAGACATGAGGCAGAATGAGAGGAGAACAAAGTTTATTAGAGTGGGAGACACTGTTAGAAAAGCAGGCCCGCTCAAGGGAGAGCTGACATTGAACAGAGGTCTTTAGTCCATTTTTATATCCAGGGTACAAGGAGCAGGTTAGGGGTCTTGTGGGTCATTTGCTGATTGGATGAGGCACGTATACTCAGTGCGGAAAGAGTAAGGCAAATGCCTTCTCTCTGTGGGGTAGGAGGGGAGAGAGGTTATGTTGCTCCTGAGGACCTGAAATTCGTTAATACTTACAACATGGGTGCGGGGGGTGGGGGGGGATGATAAGGGGCTGGTGTTTTCCGTTCCTGCATTCCAAGGCCCTCCTTGGTTTTTTTCTGTTCTTTTGTCCTTGAGCCGCTACCACAGTAAAGAACTCACTTGCCAATGCAGGAGACATAAGAGACACAGCTTCAATTCCTGAGTCGAGAAGATCCCCTGGAGGAGGGCACAGCAACCCACTCCAGTATTCCTATCTGGAGAATGCCCATGAACAGAGGAGTCGGGCAGGCTACAGTCCACAGGGTCGCAAAGAGTCAGATATAATTCAAGCAACTCATGATGCATGCACCCTAATCAAGTGTGACCTCATCCTAGTTTGATCTTATTAAAGACCTTATTTCCAAATAAGGTCACATTCTGAGGTTCCATATATAGTTATGGGGGACACAATTCAACCTGTATCAGTGGTCTTCTAAGACGCAGTACCCATCTCCCCAGTATGCTACTGCGCTGATCTCTCAGTTCCTAGACCATCCAAATTAGTTTCTACCCCAGGATCTTTGCATTTGCTATTCTCAGCCTGGAATATACTCCCTCAGCTTTTCTATGACTCGCTTGTTCTCCATCTTTAGGTCTTAGTTTTAAATAACACTTCGTCTAAGATGTGTTTTCTGCTTTCCTCTCTCTCTCAAACAGACCCTTATTCCTCTTTATGATTCCATTTACCTTTATTCTCTGACAGTTTACTTCAGTTATACCTAAAAACAGTTTATAAATATTTAATGATTTACTGCTTATTTTCTGCTCCTTGCCCCTCTCCTCCCAAATATAAATGTTATAAAGGGCAGAAATCTTGAGTCTTTGGATCTTGATGGTAGCTCTGTGCTTGGCACACAATGAGAATTTCAGTTTTTGTTGTTGTTTGTCTATCTGAGTGAATCAGTGAGTGAAAAAATAAGTAAATGAATAAGTCTGTATTTAGTTTGTATATGATACGTGCCTACTATACTAAGCAAGTATAGTATGTATAGTATAGTATATATGTTTGTATAGTATAATATATACCAAGTAGTTTGTATATAGCATGCAAGTATATTCTTGCATACTATACCAAGCAAGCATAGTTGGTCTTCTCTGAAACACGTAGCTCTATTGGGAAGTCAGTTTTATATAAAAGGTTAAAATGAGACAGACCTTTCATTTCTACCACTTACTATATGACCCTGACTTTTCTATAAGTCTCTGTTATATTGTCCAGAGAGCAAGGTTGATCATAGTACCTACTCAGCTCAGTAAATAAGGAGCAAGAGGAATAGCAGGGACATAGGTGATGGAGGAGGTGATGGTGGAAAGATGATTTGGGAATTTATCAGAAAGCAGAGATGTAAGTCATAGCCAGCCCAGAAGCTCCCAAAGGAGCAGTCCTGTCTCCCTCAGGTCATGCACCTGCTCCAGAAATCTGGAGGAGAGAATTATCTTGAGGCTACTTTGTGTGTGCATTTCACTTTTGCTGGCACATTTCGGTTGTTTGGTTTTTCAACAATTTTGCCACCAGGCTGCAGGTCTGGAAGTCCATCCATTACATATGATAGTTCATTCACATCCTTGAAACAGGAAGATGGGAGTCCAGGAACTGGAAAAGTTACATATACTTCTGATAGTATGAAGGAAAAAAAATTAAGAGGCTATGAAGGGAACATTAGCCAGGATTTAATACAAGAAAGGGATTCTGTGGGTACACGTTTGTGGGTGTGTGCTCAGTCACTTCAGTTGTGTCCTGCTCCTTGAGACCCCATGAACTGAAGCCCGCCTCTCTGTCCATAGGATTTTCCTGGCAAGAATACTGGAGCAGGTTGCCATTTCCTCCTCCAGGGTATCTTCTGGTCCTGGGGATCGAACTCACATCTCCTGTGGCTCCTACATTGCAGGCAGATTGTTTTACCACTGAGCCACTAGGGAAGCCCTGGATACACCCTTAAGAGGCAATAAAAGAACACCAAAGTCTGCAACCAAGGGAGAGCACTTGCCCCAAGGCACAGGAGATAACATGCAGGTCTGGGGATGGCTCTGCGCTAGAGAGCCCCTTAAATGAAAGGCGCAGATTCCTTCCCAGTGACCCAGTAGGAGCTGAGTCTCTGTGCGCTCTTTGGCGAGGATCTTAGCTGTTCCTTAGATCAGAGCTTTTCATGATTAAAAAGATCAATCATAGAAATTCTACAGTTCCATCTGAAAGGTACCTAGATATGAAGTTCTTAGTTGATTATAGGCAGGATGGAGTAAAGTTAATGTTTGGTGTCCAGAGAAGACAGACTTGAGATAGAATACCAGATCTGTCTGCTTGCTTCCTGGGTGAGTAAGTGATCTTAGACAATTAGAAGCCTAAGGGAGCACAGTATCTCATTTGTAAATCAAAAGATGATAATTGCTCCAAGAATCCCTTTAGGTGGCAACCTGAGATCACTTCCACATCTCCACTTAGGAGGACTTAGAGTTTGCTCTTCTTGGGGCCCCTGGATGGCTTCTGTCCTAATTTGCATGATTTAGTTTTATTGCTGTCTTCTCCCCTAGGCCTATGTGTCTCTCTTTGTTTTTCACAACCGTCCATTATGGAGTATTTGTGACTTTTTCTTTTTTTTCCCCCTAATCATGCTTTCTTCCCCCTGATATTTTAATACCATAGATATTCTGTATATCAATTTGTACACTGTGGTCCTTTGAAAGGCCATGAAACTTTCTAAGATTTATCAATCCAACCCCTTTAAGTCTATTCTTGTCCCCTTGGGGGCAATATTGCCCCCTGTTGAGAACATGTGCCCCAGATTGTAACCTAGAAATCAGCAAGAAATATGTGTCTTATTTACAAGTTTCCTCAGCACATGACACATAAGAAATGCACAGTAAGATTTATTGCATGAGGAGGAGGTGTGAGTCAATAAATGGACAAAAAGATTAATTGAGAAGAATGTAAAGAAAACGCTTAGTCTTATATCGACTACATAGTAAGAAATGCATATATTTGCTCCTTCTGCTGAAATCCAGTCTGAACCTTCTAATAACACTAATCAAAATCACATCCGATCTTTATTTTTATGAGTTAACATCTAACCCTCCTATTGATAACATTGAGGGCCTCTATTAATTGCCTGTTGCTCTGTATCACCTGCCTCATCTCTTCACTGTTTAATAAATGAATACATGCAAGGAAGAAGGGAAAAGTAGCGCTCATCTCATCCTTGGTCAGACCAGTTTTGAGTCTGGTGATCTCTGCACTGGCCAGGAGTGGAACATGATACCTTTGCTCACAGGCACATTTTCTGTCTCATTTCAGTGACTGACTTCTGCTTCCTCTGTAGGCAGAAGAGAAAGCATCTGACACATTGGAATAAAATTTATTTAACTCCCTTTTTCACCAGAAAGTCTTTGGGATGAGAATGGTCTTACTTTGCAAAAAGAGAACTCTGCCCTAGAAGTTCAGACACAGAAAGAATGAGGACAAACAAGTTGAATCTCTGGCTTTTAAACATCAGGAGAGGGGAGAATTTGGGGCAGGGACGTAGTGACTGGAAGGAAGGACAAGGAGCTTTAAGGGTCCTGGGAGGTTCTGTTCCCTAAAAGTGAAAGTGAAAGTCGCTCAGTCGTTGTATCTGACTCTTTGCAACCCCATGGAGTTCTCCAGAACATAATTGGACAGAATTCTCCAGAACTGAAATTCTCCAGAGCAGAATACTGGAGCGGGTAGCTGTTCCCTTCTCCAGGGTATCTTTCCAACCTGGGGATCAAACCCAGGTCTTCCGCACTGCAGGTCAATTCTTTAGGAGCTAAACTACCAGGGAAGCCCTAATCTGCATGCAAATTACATGGATATGCTCACCTTGGGATAATTCTCAGCTGTACACTTGCAATCTGTGCATCTTCCTGGATGTGTATTATATTTCAACAACAAGAATAATGCAGCCAGGAAGTGAGGTCTTAGTCTTCTGAGGGTCAGTTCTTTAACCAAGTCCCTTTTCTTCAGTTAGAACTGGGCATGGAACAACAGACTGGTTCCAAATAGGAAAAGGAGTACGTCAAGGCTGTATATTGTGACCCTGCTTATTTAACTTATATGCAAAGTACATTATGAGAAATGCTGGGCTGGAGGAAGCACAAGCTGGAATCAAGATTGCCAGGAGAAATATCAATAACCTCAGATATGCAGATGACACCACCCTTACGGCAGAAAGTGAAGAAGAACTAAAGAGCCTCTTGATGAAAGTGAAAGAGGAAAGTGAAAAAGTTGACTTAAACCTCAACATTCAGAAAATACGATCATGGCATCCAGTCCCATCACTTCATGGCAAATAGATGAGGAAACAGTGGAAACAGTGAGAGACTTTATCTTTTTGGGCTCCAGAATCACTGCAGATGGTGACTGCAGCCAAGAAATTAAAAGACACTTACTCCTTGGAAGGAAAGTTATGACCAACCTAGACAGCATATTAAAAAGCACAGACATTACTTTGCCAACAAAGGTCTGTCTAGTCAAAGCTATGGTTTCTCCAGTATTTATGTATGGATGTGAGAGTTGGACTATAAAGAAAGCTGAGCGCTGAAAAATTGATGCTTTTGAACTGTGGTGTTAGAGAAGACTCTTGAGAGTCCCTTGGACAGCAAGGAGATCCAACCAGTCCATCCTAAAGGAGATGAGTCCTGAGTGATCTTTGGAAGGACTGATGTTGAAGCTGAAACTCCAGTACTTTGGCCACCTCATGCGAAGAGCTGACTCATTTGAAAAGACCCTGATGCTGGGAAGGATTGAGGGCAGGAGGAGAAGGGGACAACAGAGGATGAGATGGTTGGATGGCATCACTGACTCAATGGACATGAGTTTGGGTGAACTCCGGGAGTTGGTGATGGACAAGGAGGCCTGGTGTGCTGCGGTTCATGGGGTCACAAGGAGTCGGACACGACTGAGTGACTGAACTGAACTGAACTTTCTTCCCCGAGCTTCAGTTTCCTTCTTTATAACACAGAAATATGCCAGCACCTCCGTCACAGGTTTGATGTGAGAATTGAATGAAACAGAATACAGATCAGTCAACAGACTACCTGGTTCTTTGTTTATTTGTTACTATTAATTAATTCTTATTCATTATCATTACTCATTTAATGCAAATTTATTGAGACCACACCACAAGTGTCAATCACTGTTAATTTATGTGCAGCAGAGGTCTAAATACAGAAAGAGGGTAAGATGAGGTTTTTCTTTCTCTTCAACAAGACTGAAAGGCTTCCCTTGTGGCTCGGCTGGTAAAGAATCCGCCTGCAATGTGGGAGACCCGGGTTCAATCCCTGGGTTGGGAAGATCCCCTGGAGAAGGAAAAGGCTACCCACTCCAGTATTCTGGCCTGGAGAATTCCATGGACACTCCATGGGGTCACAAAGAGTCGGACACGACTGAGCGACTTTCACTTCACTTCTCTTCAGCATTCCATCACAAAAATTTTCAAACACACAGAAAACTTGAAAGAATAGTATAGTGGACTTTCATGGACTTTTCACACTCAGCATTTTACTGGATTTGCGCTTTCATGTAGCCATCTACCTGCCCTTCCCTCAGACCATAAT
The DNA here is from genome assembly GCF_054371585.1 of Giraffa tippelskirchi. Taxonomy (NCBI): domain Eukaryota; kingdom Metazoa; phylum Chordata; class Mammalia; order Artiodactyla; family Giraffidae; genus Giraffa; species Giraffa tippelskirchi. The sequence continues at coordinate 18,137,271 of NC_137283.1, read as the reverse complement.
TGGGCCTCTTGTTGCAGAGACCTGCCCAGGGCCCTGGGGTGGAGAAGATGGAAAACAATGCAGTAGGTTCAGGATTTGTCCCGGATAAACTTACCTGAATGGTGGCATTGAATAATTCAGGTCTTCCCACCCAGAGCTCTCAGCAGTACATAAACAAAAGAGCTTGCTTTGGGAAATGGAGGTAACATGGCCTCCAGGCTACTGTGTCCTCTGCAGAAACAAAGCCTTCGGCTGACCTTGGCTTGGCTAAGTGGCCCAAGAAGTAAATTCTCCCCTGGAACTTCTGAATTCATGAATTAACACTGACCTTGAATGAGGCATATTTTCCACTGAATGAATACTGAGAAACTTAGCGTCATTTCTCTTGCCACAGACATTCCGGGCTTCTGTATTCTAATTTTTCTATAATGACTCTGGATCATTTGTACAATAAGAGCATTTGTTTGGGTTTCTGCTTTAATAAATTGTGGTTCTGCCTTAATGAACAAAAACAAATAATTTGTAATTGGTCCATTAATTATTTGCATGTAAATGCCTCTGTTAGAGTAACTTAATACGCCATTGAAAAACATCCTGCTTTGCCAACTGAGTTATATGCTATTTAGAAAGCAACTCTCTTTAGAGGGGAGGTTGTTTTGTTTAGAAACAGGAAGCCGTTGGGAAACTGAATCAGACTGAATCTCACACATCTGAATCCATGAAACCTCAGGTAGTAAGGGGGGGCTCCATGAAAGTCTGATTAATTGAAGGGTTAACTAATGAGTCTGTCCTGTGTGAAGCTGATGAGAAAGCACCTGGGAGAGGGCCCTTTCCAACGCAGGCATCCACAGGCTGAAGTTTCAATAACTAGAACAGTGTTTGCCAAACTTTGCTACACAGAAGAATCACCAAGAGAATTTCAGAACATCCCAATGCCCAGGCCCCACCTCCTACCAATTAAATCTGAAATTCAAGGGGGGGAACCCCAGTATTAGTATTATTTTATTTGCGATATAATGGACATGTGACATTGTATTAGTTTCAAGTGTCCAACATGCCTTGATATTTGTCTATATTGCAGAACGATTGCCAGGTAAGCTTTGTTAACATCCATCTTCACACAGAGTTACAAACTATTTTTTCTTTTAAGAACTCTTCAGATTTATTGTCTTTGCAACATTCAGATATGCCATACAGTATTATTAACTGTAGTCACCATGTTCTACACCGCATGCCTGGGACTTGTTAACTTCATAACTCAAGTTTGTTCCTTTGGACTTGCTTCACCCATTTTGCTCACCCCTCACCTTAGACGACCACCAGTCTGTTCTCTGCAAGTTCATTTTTATTTATTTATTTATTTTTTTAATTCTGAATGTCAGTGAGATCATAAGTGTTTTATCTTTCTCTTTCTGACCTGTTTTACTTCGCATGATGCCTTTAATAAGATCCTTCCCTGTTGGCAGGCATCGCTGTTTGTTAGAGACCCCCAGATGGTTCCCAAGTAGAATGGAGTTGGTCAAATGCTGGCCTGGGAGCTGATCCTCCTCCTTCATCTGTTCCCCTGTGTACCCAAAGGAAAAATACAGTAAGGGAGACAAACAAATACAGGCATAAATGCCCCCCCCAGGCACATACATATTGTAAGAAGCACCCTTCCTTTGGCTTTTGAAAATGCAGGTCAGTTGCAGTCAGGCTAGTCATTTGGATAGCCAGAGATCTTTTCTTCAAGAGCTAGTTTGGAGCGGGGGGAAAAAGGCCAGACTGTGGATGCCAAAAGGAAACCCCAGGAAAGTAGAGTGCTGGAGATGGGAGGAAGTGGCAGGAAGTAGGGAGAACAGCACAGGAAAAGGTGTGTTGAGCTGGAATCCTCAATGATTCCAGCCAGCACAACCAGCACCCCAGAGCGTGACAGAGAAATATTCCAAAATAAATCTAGGCTTTATCAAAATGGAAAAATATTGTACAGAATTTTTTTTTTTTAATGTGTTTTCTGGGGAGGGTGGGAAGCAAGGCTAGCTGTTGCTCAGTCTGAGATTTCTTTGACTCTTCTCTCTACCTTGACTACCTGGAATTACCTCTCATTTGTCCAACTCAGTCTAAATCACACCTTGAAGACCTTCTAGAGAAGCAGAACAGGAGAGTTAAGAACAGGCTTGCATCTGGCTTAGGCTGCAGTGCTAGGGGTTACCTTCCAAAGAACCACGCCACCCCCCCCACCCCCCATTTTTGCACTGGGAACCCAGAGATGAAAGTCTGTACAGTTAATGCGAAGGTAAAATGAAATCGTGACCAAAAGCACTTCTCACAGTGTCTAGAACTTTGTGGGACTCAGTGCATTAGGATGATGGTTATCATCCAGTCAGTTTGTGTGGGTGTCATAGTCAATATTTCCAAAGTTTGCTTTGTGAGCTGAGTGTAGAAAGAGCACGTGCCCTTGAGATCTCTGGTCGGTTGCATGGGAGACCTTACTCTTACCATCTTGTACCAGCTCATGAGGGCTGCCTAGTAAATTTGTAGGAAATTAGTGAGTTCGTTTTTATGTATTCTTTTCCAGGTTCTTTTCCATTACACGTTATTACAATAACCTGAGTGTAGTTCCCTGTGCTATACAATAGGTCCTTCTTGGTTACTTGTTTTATATATAGTACTATCTACATTTTAATCTCTAACTCCTAATTTATCCCACTTCTCCCTTTTCCCTTTGATAACCATAAGTTTGTTTTCCTATTTCTGTGAGTTTATTTCTCTTTTGTAAATAAGTCCATTTAGATGAAGTTTTAGATTCCATGCATAAGTAATATCATGTTTGTTTTTCTCTGTCTGACTTCACTTAGTATGGTAATCTCTAGGTTTATATGCTACAAATGGTATTATTTCATTCTTTTTATGGCTGAGTAATATTTCTTTGTATGTATGTTACCACTTTTTTATCCATTCGTTTCCATGGACACTTAGGTTTCTTCCAAATCTTGGCTGTGGTAAATAGTGCTGCGGTGAACATTGGGGTACACGTGTCTTTTTTCCTTATGGTTTCCTCAGGGTATCTAGCCCAGTAGTAGGATTGCTGGGTCATATGGTAGTTTTACTCCTAGTTTTTTTTTTTTTTTTTTCAGGAATCTTCATACTGTTCTCCATAGTGGCTATATCAATTTACATTCCCACCAGCAGTGTGGGAGGGTTCCTTTTCCCCCACACCCTCTCAGGCACATATTATTTGTAGACCTTTTAGTGATGGCCATTCTGACTGGTGTGAAGTGATACCTCATTCTAGTTTTGATTTGCATTTCTCTAATAATTAGTGGGTAAGTTTTTAAACAACCATGATTTAACATAAACAACATAGACTTACAGTTGTTGGTGATGGTGGTGGTGGTTTAGTCAGTAAGTAGTGTTCGACTCTTGCAACCCCTGGCTGCAGTCTATGGGATTCTCCAGGCAAGAATACTGGAGTGGGTTGCCATTTCCTTCTCCAATTAATTATAAGAAAAATAATAAATACTCAAATTTATAATTTCTAATTATGTTACTACATTTACCATTATCTCTGTGCTTGGGACTGTTTATATCATTTGAATAGTGGAAATACTATATAATGCTATGCCACCCCGTGGCATCGTGTTAGCAAAGTGAGACTGTCTATTTATAGCATGGAAATCATCAAATACTACAAATTGAGGTGTTTCCCTCCAAAAGCTTATTGCAAACATGCAGGCACACCTCCAGGGAAAGGCAAGTGTGTGAGGAAAGGCAGGCTTAGGTACAGCTGAAGCATCTTTGCTATTTTTAGGAAGCACAACCATGAATTAGAACTTCGAGGAAGATTTTCCCAAAAGTTGCCTAGAAAACCAAGTAAGAGAGAGGGAAAAAAAAAAAAGTCTTAGCCTCTTACTTACAAAAGGCCAGATGAGAAAAGAAATCCAGCAACTAGTTGTGGAATCCACACTGTACTTTCAAATGGCAAAATCAATCTGTTTCCATGAGTGACAATGCCAGAGGATTTTACAATTGCCTCGTGAAGACTAGCTTTCCCAAACGCTGAGACTTGATCTTACAGAACAGATAATGCTTGATCATAGATTTTTAGTGTTTGCATTTTTAAATGTAACCTTTAAAAGAAATGTATTAAGATGGCCCAAACAACCAGAAGTTATAGAAAATTATGAAGTGAACATGTCTGCCATCTTTCTAACATCCCCACCAGTATTATCATTCCTGTTCTTTTTATACATACTTTCAGGTTCTTTTTCTGCACATATAAGTAATATAAACATGGATTTTGGTGACTGTCATCCTTTCCCTTATTACACAAATTGTCAATAATATACTGACTCTTCTGTACCTTTCTATATTTCCATTAATAATAGATTTTGGTTACCTTCCCATATGAGTGCATACAGAGCTCCTTCATTTTTTTAAAATAATAGCTGGATAGTGTCCCATTAACCAAACGAGCTCTAATTTATTTAATTAGTTGCTTAGTTGTTGATCCTGGATCATATCTAGTCTTCTGCTATTACATAGTACAATGATAGCTAACTTTTTATAATGTTAGCAGCCTAAGGGGTGCCTGTTCCCCCACAATCCAGCACAGTGAATGAGTGGTCAGAGTTTTGGGTTTTGCCAATCTGACAGCTGAACAATGGTGTATCCAGGGGATTTAATTCCTAGTTCACTTCATTCTGAGTGACAGGGAGCTCTTTTCCTATGTTCAGTAGCCATTCTCATTTCTTTTTATCTGGCTTGCTTTATATATGTATTCTTAGTGAGTTATCTGTTCCTATCCTTTGCTCATTCTCCTTTGTGTTGTTGCTGTTGTTTATTCTCTAAGTCACGCCCAACTCTTTGTGACCCCATGGACTATGACCCCAGATGTCCCTGTCCTTCACTATCTCCTGCAGTTTGCTCAAATTCATATCCATTGAGTCAGTGATGCTATCTAACTGTCTCATCCTCTTCCATGTCCTTCTCCTTTTGGCTTCAATCTTTCCCAGCATCAGGGTGTTTTTGAATGAGTCAGTTCTTCTCATCAGGTGGCCAAAATATTGGAGCTTCAGTATCAGTCCTTCCAATGAATATTCAGGTTGATTTCCTTTAGGATTGACTGATTTGATCTCCTTGCTGTCCAAGGGACTCTCAAGAGTCTTCTCCAACACCACAATTTGGAACAATCAATTCTTCAGGGCTCAGCCTTCTTTATGGTCCAACTCTCACATCCATACATGACTACTGGAAAACCATAGCTTTGACTAGATGGACCTTTGTTGGCAAAGTGATATCTCTGGTTTTTAGTATACTGTCTAGGTTTGTCATAGCTTTTCTTCCAAGGAGCAAGTCTCTTTTAATTTCATGACTGAAGTCACCATCCACAGCGATTTTGGAGCCCAAGAAGAAAGAAATCTATCATTGTTTCCACTTTTTCCCCTTCTACTTGCCGTGAAATGATGGGACCAGATGTCATGATGTCTTGAATGTTGAGTTTTAACTCCTTTGTGGGAGTTGTTTGATTCATTAGAAAGCCTGTAGACATCACCTCACAAGTCTACTAGGACAGAGCCTGTATCTCATGGCTGGCACCATCTAATCTTTGTTGCTCTTCCATCATGCTCAGCTCTCAAATGGATGGACGGGAGGCAGTCACAGTGTGTTTTGGCGCAGGCAGATTTGCTAATCTGAGAAGAGGAGGCAGATCTCTCCCCAAAATGTCTGTCCATTTGTATACCTCCATTTTGAATTGAATGACTGCTCGGGGCCTGAAGACAATGAAGTTAAAATCAGCCTCCAAAGTCAGGTCTGGCCACTCCCTCCCTCCCTCCTTCCCTCCCTCTGTCCATCCATCCATCCCTCTCCTGGTCTTCCTCTACTTCCTCCACCACGGGGCCTCCTCCCCTCACCTAAGCAAATGGTGCTTCCTGTTCTTTCCATACCTTCTTCACTTTCTTTGCTTCTCTTGAAATGCCCTGGGTCTCCCAACAAACTCATGGGGGTGTCTGGTGTTTGGTCAGTAGCTGGGCTGTGAGGGTGAGATGACCTGGTCTCGAGTTGGATGCTGTGGATCAAATCTCAGTTCACTCATACACTTACAACCTTCATCTGCTTACTCCTCAATTCCTCTATTTCTTAGTCTCCTGCTCAGAAAACCTGGAAGCAGCTTTCCTTAGTGGCTGGGAATGTGACATGTAGAGTTAGTCTGGCCATGGTTGAAATCCCTTATCATCTTCCTAGTTATGAGTTACTTGGCTGGGTGAATTATTTAATGACACTAGTCCTGTTAACACATTTGTGAAATGGTTGAAACAGATCTCCATGGATCTCTCACATTTCGGCACGTTTTGTGAACAGATAAATTCAGCTTTTGTTTCAGACTATTTTTTTCAAGGATATTTATATAGAGAACACTTAAAAGGTAGTGATAAGAGTCTCCTTATATGGAACATGGGATGGATTTGTTTTCTGCCCCAGATAATGAAAATAACATCTCTGTCCATGGCAGAGCTTGAATAGGTTTATGTGTCGGCCCTGTAAGATACTGGAGTTTCCTGAAACTGGGGTTCTTTGCTTGGAATGCAACCTAGAACATGCACAGCATCCATCTGGCTGTCTACACCTTGCCCTGTGGGAATGGGGCTTGGGAAACCAATGCAAATGATGTGACTCTAGCTCTTGCTATGACTGTGAATAGTAAATGGCCTTTGTAAGGACATAACCCAGGGATCACATATCTTCTGTCCCCAAGACTGTGGCAGGCTAACTTGATAGCAGGTAGGGTCAAATTCCAGAAGCTTTATACTTCTTGACATTCACTTCATAGATCTGTTGTAATAATTAAATGTGATAATGTATAAAGCACGTAGGATGATGCCTATGCCTCATTCATAATAGTTATACAATAAACGCGAGCTTGCCTTAGTATTTTTCCTGTTATTACTGTTAAGATCATCTCGGAGGATTGACTCGAGACTAAGGTAAATAATATTAGCATAATGTCCGGCCCACAGTAGGCTTTCAGGCACAAGATTTTTCTTTTTATTCATATATTGTATCATATCAGGGAGGCTATAAAAGCAGGAAGGGAGCGAAGACCCACCTTGAAGGTGGATTTAGTTCTTAATCTCTTTTCCAAAACTCAGCTGAAGGAAGGTGGCCCCACAGGGCAGGGACGGGGACCTCAGGCCTCTTTGCAGCTTCCTAGGACTGCGCCCTCCATCCAAATCCATCGTGACTCATGCCAGACAGTTTTGCCAGATCTAGGGACAGCCCTTGGTTCTGTGTTCTAATTCCATACAAATTCCCCTCTCCAAGAAGAATATTCTCTCTTTGAACCTAAGGTTTCCATGTAAGTAAATGTTTGCAGACACTAGCACTCTTGGTTCTTGAACTATGTTCTGTTCTGTGCAGTCACATGTCATGGGGGAGGAAGTGCTTTGTGACCCAGCATCCCTGATCACTTGCAGTCTCTCCTCAGCCTCCCAACCTTGATCTGGAAAATCTGATCACATGTTTGCCAGAGGTTGGGCTTTTCCTATGCTCTAGCTACAGTGATGAAGGAAAGAGACTTGGCCCCTGCCCTCAGGGAGCTTACAGTTGAGCAAAGAAAGCACCCACTACGTGAGTAACATACTAATGAAGTAAAATTGTAACAGTGATGAGTGCTGTGGAGGAGACCAGCACTGTTGAGTTAATTAGCGTAAGGAACCCACTTGCAAATCTCAGCAGCTTACTGTCATGAAAGTATGTCTCTTGCTTATGTCACAGTCCCGTGTGGCTTGACAGTGGGGAGTTGGGTTGGGGTAGGTATGGAAGGGCCTCTCGTCCTTCCTTGATCTTTTCAGGATCCGGACTCTTTCTCTAAGCCCTGCCCTTCTCTGGGTCCAGCCAGCAGACAGGCCTGCCGGTGGCTCACTCTGCTACAATTTTTATTGTAAATTCAAAAGAGGCTCAGAAACACAGTCCACCCAGGTGCCTAGAAGAAACTAGTTGTTTTCTCACACAGAGAAGATGGCAGGAGAGAACCAGGTGGTCAGGGATGGCATTGCCCTTGAATAGTCTTTGTTAAGACCCCAGATTCTGGAAGCATACTGCCTGAGTCCCCTCCTGGCTCTTCTGCTTCCCAGCTGGGGACCTTGTGTTTAGTTTTGCAGTAAACTATGCTTCACTCTTTTCACTCTTTTCACTCAGCTATGAAATGTGGGTAAAAATAATAATTCTGAGCGAGCAAATGAAATAACCAGTGCACTTCAAGAACATTTAGCACAGGGTTAGCTCATTGGTTTATTCTAAGTACATTGGTACAGTTAAATTATTACTGTGGTGATCATTAGTAATGGTAAGGCAAAACCTGAAGGCATTAGAATGTTAAGCCAGTGGGGTAGAAAATACTGTTGTCTACCACTTTGGTGCCATACCCTCCATTCCCTCCTCACCTGGTGCTTTGCTAACTGGAATAGCCTACAGTCTTCTCTCTTCTGGTAATTTCCCTGGTTATATCAGGCTCCCCATGCCTGCCTCCAAACTAGGACTCTGGATCTGGGTAGGTGTATGGTTTTCATTTTAACTCAAGTTTTGCCAATTTTGTTGTTTCTTTACCCCCTTTTAAATAAAGTGTTTCCAACTTGCTTTTCTCCAAGGTTCCATTTTGTCCTAACAATCTGTGTAACTTGTCATGGGAAATTAAAACATTATGATGACTGCCTGGATTCCAGGTCTTGTGTTTGGCAGTAGGAATCTTAAATTGGCAAAGAGTTTCCTGGACTGGCACTTAGACTGGAGGCAAACACCAAGAGTTGAGTAGAACCATGACTTATCACAGTGGACTGGATGGCTGCCCCTCAAGTCGTCAGCCTGCTAAACGTTCCCCTTCTGTGCTCAGTAGAGCCAGCTCAGACTCCTGTCTCTCGTGTAGCTGGCCCTCCATGTAGTCAGAAGCCTGCCCCTTCCACCCGCATGAAAGGCACACTCTGCAAGGGCCAGGGGTATTGTTAAACTTTATAAAGTTAATTTCTAGATTAAGTGCTTAAAGCAGCATCGGCATTCGAGACATCATAGACTAGGCTGTATGTTGGAATTACCTTTGCCTCTATGAAGTAGGGTTCAAAAGGCATAGTATTTGACTCTTGTCTTTATCGGCTGTCTGTTTCATGCCCAGCGCTGTGCTGGCTGATGAGGACATATGATGAAACAAACACTGTCTCTGCCCTCAGTGAACCTACCACTTGGCAGGAAGAACAGATGACAGTCAAATGCTCACTCATATACAGTATCTAACGGCATCATAACAATGAATGAGGCTGTAAGTGTCCATTGCAAGGTGACTTCACTGACATGGGTGATGAGGAATACCTTCCTTGAAGAGGTGGCCCAGGAGCTGACGGCTGAATGATGGAGCAGGAGTTATCCAGGCACAAGGAGAAGGAAGGCCGTCCGTAGAGGGAGCAGAATGTGCTCAAAGAACTCAAATGTGGGTCAGCCTTTGAAGAAAGCTCAGAGAACCGTGGTGTATGGGTGAGGCCAGAAGAGCAGGTGCTGCTGGAGGCCGCCACATGAATTATGGGCTTTCACTACAGAGCAGTGAAAACCCATGTGAGAACTTTGAGCAGAGAAGTGCAGGGCTGCTGTGACTAGGTCAGATTTGCCTCTAGAGAAGATCGCTGGGTCTTGAGGGTGGAGTGGATGTGTGTGGACCAGAGGAGAGGTTCTTCTATTGTCAGGGCTTCATGAGAAATGAAGCGAGCTCAGTGTCTGGGTGATGGAAGTAGACAATGAGAAATGTAGGCAGCTCTGGCAGGCACTTGGATGGTGAAATCTATAGGACTTGACAACGGATCACATGTGGAAGATGAGAAGGAGAGGGTGTCCAATGAGACTCTCCAAGGATTCTGACTTCCTGATTTGCGTAGAAAGCCTTGCCATCCACAGGCATGGTGCCAAATCTGGTGAGGGAGAGCACGGAGTAGTTTTGAAGTTTAGAACATAGGCCATCATTTGTCGATTTACAAATATATATATATATATCAGTTCAGTCGCTCAATCGTGTCCGACTCTTTGCGACCCCATGAATTACAGCATGCCAGGCCTCCCTGTCCATCACCAACTCCCGGAGTCTACCCAAACCCATGTCCATATATATTGTGGAAAGAAAGAAAAGGAAATAAATTACTATGTCTTCACCATCTCCTACATTTGGGGTACTTTTAATGTATCTTGGTTTATCTTTCTAGTAACCTTGTAAGACAGACACCACCCTTATCTATCAGCTCAGAAAAAGGTCCTAAAAAATCTGCTGACTGGTCTGTGCTGTACTATGCTTAGTTGCTCAGTCATTACTGACTCTTCGTGACTCCGTGGAGTTAGACTGCCAGGCTCCTCTGACTATGGGAGTCTCCAGGCAAGAATACTGGAGTGGGTTGTCATGCCATCCCCAAGGGGAGCTTCCCAACCCAGGGATCCAACCCAGGTCTCCCGCATTGCAGGCAGATTCTTAACTGACTTAGCCACCAGGGAAGCCCAAGAATTCTGGAGTGGGTAGCCTATCCCTTTTTCAGGTCCAGGAATTGAAGTAGGGTCTCCTGCATTGCAATCGGATTATTTACTAGCTGAGCTACCAGGGAAGCCCTGAGAACATACAATTAATGATAAGAAAAATACGGTTTTGATCACAGGTTTTTGTGAAACCACGATCTCCAACAGGTTTTTCCAGCATACAATATTTCACCTGTACCTACTTGATGTTGGTTTTCTGAGGAACAGCATGGAATTCTAGCTCTCGAGAAATTTACAGTGATCGACTAGGAAGGTGTTGGTTATAATCTCACAATGGTGGATGAAACAAGATGTCCTGGGTTTATGGAGGAAGAGGTTTGGGACTGTGGTGTGCACATGACGAGATCTGAGCTGTGTCTGAACAAGATATTTATTTACTCTGACCAGGATCAAGGACATATAGAGCTGCAGATGTGCTCTGGCCTGTACAGGCTGGAGAGACTGATGAAGGGGAGATGAAGAGAAGGGAAACAGGGAGAGGAGAGAGTGTATGAACACATATCTGAGTAGTGTAAACTCTTTGCTATCTTGAGAAACTTAATTTTGCCCATGAACACAGTAACCAAAAGTCAAAATTAAACAGACTTAGTAACATTAAGAGACTTGAGCTCCTTAACAGTCTTCAAATAATTTATAATTAGTAATATTAAGAAGAATTCTGAACAGGGTCATGAATATGCAAAACACCTTTGTGTTCCCTTAAGCCAGCAATTTCCAAACCCAGCCACTCTTTTCCTATTTGCATATAACCTCAGAGAGCCACAGAGCTGGGTGAGAAGAAAACAGTTCTTACAAAGAAGCAGGATCAATATTTAACGATTGCCATTTTGAACCCCTCAGAGATCTTCTTTATTTTTCTTCTTGTATCTCCTGGAAAACACACACATACACACACACAGAAATTAACATACTCAATGCAATTAATGAAGATATTTTCACAAACCCACTAAAAAACATACAGGAGACTGCTAAGAGCATTTGCCTCCACAAAGTTGGTTGTAAGAATGGAAAGGGGACCAGCTTTTCATTGTCTGTGATTAGGCACCTCTTAAGTTTTTAGAAGATGAGTAATGAAATACACTTTCAAAAGTCCATTCTACTGAGATGGATGAAACTGGAGCCCATTATACAGAGTGAAGTAAGCCAGAAAGAAAAACACCAATACAGTATACTAATGCATATATATGGAATTTGAAAGATGGTAACGATAACCCTATATGCGAGACAGAATAAGAGACACAGATGCATAGAACAATCTTATGGACTCTGAGGGAGAAGGTGAGGGTGGGACGTTCTGGGAGAATAGCATTGAAACATGTATATTATCATATGTGAAACAGAACACCATTCCATGTTCGATGCATGAGACAAATGCTCAGGGCCGGGGCAATGGGATGACCCAGAGGGATGGGATGGGGAGGGAGGTGGGTGGGGGGTCCAGGAGGGGGAACACATGTAAACCCATGGCTGATTCATGTCAATCTATGGCAAAAACTATTACAATATTGTAAAGTAATTAGCCCCCAACTAAAATAAAAAAAAAAAAAAAAAGTCCATTATTTTTGTGGCTTGAAAGGCACTAGGATGTAAATAAAAAAATTATGGACTCAGATTCATACTACCTGAGCCTGAGTTTCCTTAGTCACGGAGTACAGGAAATAATTCTTACCTTGCATGTGGTTTAATATATGTGTGTGTGTGTATGTAATTTTATTTATGTATGTATTTTTGGCTGTGGTGAGTCTTCGTTGCTATGCAGGCTTTTGTCTAGTTGTGGCAAGCGGGGGCTTCTCGTTGTGGTGGCTTTTGTTTTTGTGGAGCAAGGGCTCTGGAGCACATGGGCCTCGTTCAGTAGTTGTAGCGCAGAGCTTGGTCGTTGTGGTCCCCAGGCTCTAGAGCACACGGGCTAGGCAGTTGTGCTGTGCAGGCTTAGTTGCTCCATGGCATGTGGGATCTTCCCTGATCAGGGAACAAACCCATGTCTCCTGCATTGGCAGGCGGATTCTTTACCACTGAGCCACCAAGGAAGCCCGCCTTGCATGGTTTTTAATGAGGTTTAGGGGTAGAGTGTATTTAATACGTTCATTTAATAGAGTGAACATTCAATCATAAAAATTGTACTATTGACAAATGCAAGTCTTTTTGATAGTTTGTAGCTAAATAAACCATTCTCTGGCTAAGTTTTAGGTCTCAAGAGGTTTTGCATGTCACAATACTGACCTGGTATTCAGAAAGGAAAAGTAAAGGGCAGCTGGCATTGATGTAGTGCTTCTGAGTGATGGGAGAATTCCATGGTTTCGGTGCAGTTAACCTGCTGGGAGGGAAGACAACAAAATAATAACAATAGTCATTAGTGTTATTGTTATTAATGGTCCATTATTATGCCCAGAAGGCTTATTTATCTGACACAGGCCCAAGCTAATTTGATCTCCATCTCATGTATTTAGTAAGAGAATTAGGGGTTCGTATATTTCAGTGAATTGTGTTGCCTCAATGTTATTGACATAGTCTGAGCATTAAACTATTATCATTTTGAAGCCCCGGATTAAGAAACTAATTATGACACTTTAATAGTTAAGTCCTAGCTGCCAAGTCTTGTGAATATTGCAGCACTGTCTATAAGGCTGAATAATTGTTTGATCTGCTGACACGGTAACTCTTGCAGAAGCAATCTGAAAGGTTGCCTTCAATCTTCGAAGCAGTCCTGAAGCATTGTGTTCAGATATGGCCACTGCAATCTGGGAGGCTTGTTATTAAAAGCATGACCAGAAAAGTGGTTAATTTTCCTGTGAGAAGATGTCAATTAACCCTAATAGAGTTATTTCGGGGCTGATTTTGTTTAATCAAACATCACAAAATAATTGAGCTGTGAACAAATGGCTTATCATAGAAATGTGTAGGTTGGCAAGAAAGCTTGGAGAAGGCCTTTCAATAACTCTCATTTATTAACAGTTACTTTTTTCATTCAAATGGTCAATTACCAAAGGGCCTGGTGCTCAGAGCCTTAATAGGATCCTATGGCCCTTACAGAGTGTTTGGCTCCTCATCCAAGACAAAGTCAGATGCTTTGACAGTGGACATTGGGAAGTTGGAAGGAAAGGGAAGCTTTACTTCTTATTTATCGCCTATCAAGTCTGAAGAAGGACAAATCCAAGGTCCGTGTCCCACTTTTATTTATAGACATCATACTTACTGTCCCTCTGGGTTCTCCAGAAGCATCTTTAAAAACATAATTTAACGCACTGTTTCAGACTTCTTAATGCATTTAAGAATCATGTGTGTGGATGTGTGTGTGTGTTGAGGAAAGTTTTCACTTTCATCTCAGGTTCAAAGGATTTGTTAACAAAATAAGCCACTCATTATATACAAATAAATGATACAAATATGTATTAGAGAATTATCTAGCTTACTTTCAATATACTAACATTAAAAGAAAAGAGAGAGAGCAGAGAATACATCACCAAATTGGGTTTTGACCAACATCCAGATTTAAATGGCCCTGGGAAGTCCCATGTCACCGCACATCTGGAGTCCCAGTTGGGAAAGGGTCCTAGGCAGCATGTCCACTCCATGGGTGAGACTTCAAAGATGGCAGTTTGGGGTTTGCTCTTACAGTGCTAGGAAGGTCACAAACTGATATCGTTATCAATCTGTGAATATGCCTACTGGCTGGGACCCATCCCTGAGCAATTAAATCAGAATCCCTCTGGGTGGAGGCTGGGCGTGGATATGTTTCTAAAGCTCCCAGCAAGTCCTGGGCAGAGGACCACTGCTTTAAGCCATCCATCATTTCTGGGATCATTTCTCAGCTCGTCTGCATAGGTGAGTGAGTACAAAGGATTAGATCGTCAAATGTGATTTGCATTGGTGATCTTACCCAGTGTACCGGTCAGCGGGACTGCTGTAACAGAATACATAGACAAGGTGGCTTCAACAACAAGCATTTGTTTTCTCATCATTCTGGAGGCATCTTCTTAAAGCCTCTGTCTCCAGTTGCTTTGCAGGGTTAGAGCTGCAACATAGGAATTTGTTTTACTGTTCAGTCCTTCGCAGTAATCAACGTTACTCCTAATTTCAGAATTAAAAGTAATTGTAAATACAGGCAAATTTTGGAGAGGTCCAGAAGTATCAGTATCACTCCCCAGGTCCTTTCTTGCCTAAGTTCATACTTTGGCCCAGGATAATAAATTAAATCTTTAAGTACTGTATGGATCTGTATACAAAAGTGGAGAAGGCAATGGCAACCCACTCCAGTACTCTTGCCTGGAAAATCCCATGGACGGAGGAGCCTGGTAGGCTGCAGTCCATGGGGTCGCAAAGAGTCGGACACGACTGAGCAAGTTCACTTTCACTTTTCACTCTCATGCATTGGAGAAGGAAATGGAAACCCACTCCAGTGTTCTTGCTTGGAGAATCCCGGGGACAGAGGAGCCTGGTAGGCTGCAGTCTATGGGGTCGCACAGAGTCAGACACGACTGAAGCGACTTAGCAGCAGCAGCAGCAGCAGCAGCAGCAGCAGCAGTATACAAAAGTGAGAACTGTTTCAGTCATGAAACATTATTATTTTAAACTTAGTACACAGCTTCATGATGTTTTCCAGGGACTCATACCCTATAAATTGACTGACTCCAGATTTATTTATCAAAATCCATCCCAGACAGACTAAATACATCCTGCTAAAAGCATTCCATAGATGCAAAATCTCAAATTAGAATACACCAGTTGTTTGTTCTCCATGAGATCTATTGTTAGCAAAAGGAAATTTGATCAAGCGACCTTTCTTTTATGTTTCTGGAAGATCCTCCCACATTCACTGCACTCCTGCCCCAAGAAAGAAGGAGGACAAAATATAAGCCTTCTTCTAACCATATCCTTTCAAATGGAGCATTTGACAGTCTTGAGCTAACCTTATGCATCCTGACACTCTCCTGGAGAGTGTTGTTACCCTTACCACGACGCTGTAGACAAACCCTGTAAATTTTTTCCTCCAACACTTTGGCCTTAAAGTGTGGTTCCCAGACCTGGACCATCACCTCGGAGCTTGTTTAAAATTCAGAATCTCAAGCCCACCCCAGGCTGAGTAAATCAGAATTTGCATTTTAACAAGGTTTTCAAGGAATTTGTTGGCACTTTCAAGTGTGAGAAGCCCAGTTCTAACACACCAGGTCTTCCCTGCCTCAGGGCCTTTATACCCGCCCTGTTACTTCCTATAGTGTCCTCACCTTTCAGGTCACAACTTAAAAATCACCTTTTTTGCCTCTCTTGTCTTCTTTTTAAAGTAAATGCACCAGTGTTATTCTAGCACTTGCATTCCTGCTGAACACTTGCTGTTGTTCAGTTGCTAAGTCATGTCCGGCTCTTTGCGACCCCATGGACTGCAGCACACCAGGCTTCCCTATGCCTCACCATCTCTTGGAGTTTGCCCAAGTTAATTTTCCATTGAACTGGTGTTGCCTTCCAATCATCTCATCCTCTGCTGCCCTCTTCTCCTTTTGCCTTCAGTCTTTCCCAGCCTCACAGTTTTCTTCAGTGAGTTAGCTGTTCACATCAGGTGGCCAAACTATTGGAGCTTCGGCATCATTGACCAAACCAATGACTCCTAAGGAAAATCAACCCTGAATATTCATTGGAAGGACTGATGCTGAGGCTGAACACTTTTTACAATATGTATTTTATTCATTTGTTATATTGTTGCTTCAGCTGTCCCACCAATTCTAAGCCTTCCTTGAGGCCAGAAGTCTTAACCAACCTGTTTCCAAGTTGTTGCCTAATGAATATCACGTGGTGTATTGGGTGGCCAGTGAATAGTTGTTGACTCAAAATAAATAAAATGATAGTCCATGATTTGGTACCCACCTGCATCTCTAACATTATCTTCTTTATTCCTTCCTTGCTCTCAACTTAAACTACCTAGAGCCCCTCATCCTCACCCTCATCACTGAATCAAGTGCCTTCTTGGATTTCCTTAAGCTGCTCACTTTTCCTGAATAATTTTCCCCATCTTCTCCCACTAAAGGACACTTAATCATCGTCAGAGACTCTGCTCCAATATTCTAGAAAAGACAGCTTAAGGACCATTTGGGCCACAATTGTATTTTGAATTATACTGAAGTTTAGTGAGTTTGCATGCATATTCTACTATGACACCAAGATCCTCTAAAGGGAAATGGAATCATTGTCTGTCATATTTATATTGTCATTGCTTAATGTAGTGCATGAGATACAGGAATGGCTCAGTAAATGGCCTTGGAATCATGAGCCAGGAGAAATATAACAGGATGTGAGAAGGATGGTAGAAAGAAAGCCCACCTCTGTCAACTTCAAAATCCTGGCAGAAAAGGAAGAGAATAGTCCCTGTAGTCCCAGGTATACTTTTCTTGATGAAAAAGTACTTTTCATCTCCCTCATCTTCTAGAAGTCCTGGAAATAGAAGCTGAATCAAATAAACATTTGTCTCACTTTCCAAAGAAAACTTAACTTCTCAATGTAAAAATAAGCCAATAGGCTGTCTTAGGCCATTCAGGCTGTTAGAACCCAATGCTATAGGCTTTGTGACTTACTATAAAATAAATGGATTTCACACAAGTCTGGAGGTTCAAATGTCCAAAATCAAGACCCCAGCAGATTTGGTGTCTGGTGAAGCCTGCTACTTGGTTCACAGATGTCTGTATACTCCTTCTTTCCTAACTGGCACAGGAACTCTCTGGGGTCCCTTTCTAAGGGTATTAATCCTATTCATGAGGGCTCCACTCTTACAAACTGATCACTTCCTAACCCCCACCCCCACCCCACAACACAGACATTCAGTCCATAGTATGTGCTCTTTGATAGAAGCCACTTGTCTCTTAGCTTTGTGGACTACCAAGTGTGTGAGACAGTAGACTCAATTTCTTAAATAGCCTAATGTTGTTGGTATACCTGTGGATATAGACATCAGCACACATACATCTCAAGAGCTTCCTGCAGAACTCCTTAGGGCATGGAACAAATTCAGGAACAGTGTGTGACTACTTACTTGGATGTAGTATGAAGGGTAGCAAAGAATCACCTACCCAAATATGTCACATCCACCACATCTTCTGAGCTGGCAACTGAGCATAAGAGTCTGACTGTTTGTGTTGTTTCCTTAGATTAACAGGAGGTGTCAGATGACTGTTCAGCTCTTCATTGGACAGTATGTGCCCTGAAACAAAACTTGTGAGCTTATACTCAGTCTTCAGGGAGTAGTAACCCAGGTCTCTATAGTACAGAGGTTGGTGTTCACCTGGAGACGTGTTTGGCTTAGTCTTGATAAACTGAGTAGGGGAGGGTGCATGCTGGTGAGTGAGGGTTTTGTGAACCTAGGCATGGAGACGTTATGCAAGAGAAATCTGAAAGCCACGTGAAATAAGATCTGCTTTGTCTTATAATGAAGATCTGAAAGGCGATGCTAGAATCCCAATGAAAATATTAGTTAACCAGTGTCTCTGTTTCCTACAGTGTTACTGGAGGGGTACAGATTCTGCAGTGTGTGGAAATAATAAATGTTACAAGAGGGGACAAAATTATTTGTTCTGGACTCTAATGAATTAGAAAGCACTGTCTTAAATCAAAGCATGTTCTCTCCTTAATAACATTACTTCTCAGGGTCTTTAAGAAACTAATAAGCATTGTGGCTCCCCGACATTGTGATATTGAACCGTGTGGTTTTATATATTCAAGAGATAATGTTTCAGTGTTCGTATTCATCAGAAAGAAATACAGGATAATGATGCTAAATAATCTGTATGAAAAACAGTTTCAATCCTCTAGTTCAGAAAATGGAACCAAGAGATTCAGAGACTTAGGGGGAAAAAAAAAACTAGAAAGGAGGGAAAAGAAAAGCAGAAAAAGAAAACAGAAAATCAAATGCTCTTCTTGTCTCTGGGGGTAAACTTAACTGATCAGCATGCTTCCCCGCTTACCTGGCAGAGAGCATGATTCACCCCAGGTGAGTGGGTGAAAAGCAATTTGCAAGTTGTCTGGAGTGTGAAAACCTAAGATGAATGGCTGAGCTGATAGAAAAGAAGATTTAGTAGCAGGGATAGGAGGACTTCTTTTGTTCTTGCTTGTATAGTTTGTCATATTTAAGCAAGTCGGAGGTGGGCGGCTCAAACAAAAAGGAAGAATAAAGAGTGTTCAATGGCAATACAAGGAAGCATCTTCTCCTAAGGATTTATACCTTTATGTCTTTCTTGGAATAGAATTTGTCCAAGTTCCATTCCACCTTTCAGGATCTATAGGAGATTTTAAAAAATGCATAGTAGCCCTATTATCCCAGTGGAAGTAGAAGAAGTAGAATAGTATAGATAAAATGCCAAGAGATTTCAAAAGAAAGTGAGGACATCAGAGAAGACATCAGCTTGGAGGCATCAGAGAAGATTTGGGTTATTTGAATGGTTGCAGAATTAGGGGAAAAACATGGCAGATAAAATGATGCAAGTAAAGTAAAGAATGCCAATAGGGAGCCATGGGGTCTTGAAGAGAAGCACAAGCAGAACCCTGTACTAGAAGAAAAATGGATGTTGAGGGCTGGAGACTGATGAGGCTGGAGGAAAGGGGTAGGGGTTTGCTTTGCAGTGACTTGAAGGCTAACATGAGGCATCTGCACTATCTCAGATGGACAGTGACTGTTATCCAGGGTGCAGTAGTGTTGCAGGGAAAAAGAGTGGGCACGAGAGGATGGTCACATCCCAGATCACGTCCAAACCCCTGGGACAGCCACCGAGTGTAGGTTCTTGGATTCACCCAGGAAAGAATTCAAGAGCAAGTCATAATGAAGTGAAAGGAGGTTTGTCCAGGGAGGAAACACACTCCATAGACAGAATGTGAGCCATCTCAGGAAGCAAGAGAGGACCCAGGACATAGGGTTGTCCATTTTTATAGGGGTGGGTAATTTCATAGGCTAATGAGTAGAAGGAATATTCCTGCTATTTTGGGGATTTCCAGGAATTGAGCCATCACCCACTTTTTGACCTTTGTGGTCATGGCACCTGTGGGTGTGTCACTTAGCTTGCTGGTGTGTTATCAATGATTTGAGCCTATACCACAGCTCAAAGTCTAGTAGATATCCACTCATCTGCCATCTTGGACCTACTTGGTTCTAATCAGTTTATGTCATGTCCTCAGGCTATGTCACCTCTTCCTGTCTCAGTAGAAAGGAGGGAAAAGAAAGCAGACATAATAAATGTTACAGGAGGGGAAAGGATTATTTGTTTGGGACTCCAGTGAATTAGAAAGCTTGACAAATAGCCCCAGTGAGTGAGTTGATAGTCTAGGTACAGGGTGGCCTAGAAACAACATGAATGTGGTCTCTCACTGGGTGGAGGGAAGTGAACACAGAAGTAAATACCCAGGTGGTTAATTTCAGGTAGTGACTTACAGTGAAGAGAAATAAAGCAGAGTAAAGGAATAAGAAAATGACAGGGGAGGTTGACATCAAAGAGAGTAATGAAGAGAACACGATAATGTAACTTTAATAGAGCGGCATTTAGGGACAAAGAGGAAAGGGGTTTATGGAAATAAATTGGAACAACTTTTTTCTATTTTTTCAGGGGAGCAAGGTGGAAAGGGTGTCAAAGATGACAGTGTAGTCACTAATGATAATAATAGCGGTAGACATAACTCATTCAGCTTTTTACTATGGCCCATACTATGTGCTTCACATATATTACATTTCTCATTAATTCTGAGGCCAAATCCAATACCAAATCAATTCTAGGACACAGTTTTGGATGCAGTATAAAAGAATAGATTTATTGATTTGCCAGGTAAAGAGGGGCACAGCGGGCTAGTGCCCTCAAAACTGTGTGTCCTAATGGGGGTGAGGGGAATGGCGTGAGGGATTTTGTAGTCAAAGGGCAGGGTTGTTGATAAAAATTAAGGTGCCTGAAGGGCCTGAATACCTTCAATCAGGAGATCTTCTGGCATCAGGTGATGATGGGTGAACTGGAACTTTCTCTGGAATGAATGGAGTTTCATCAGGTAGTTAACACTTTCCATTTGCTGGAGGTGTTAGTTCTGCAGAAGAGCTCAAGAGCCTGTTATCCCTTGTATCCGTTGAGAAGAAACCAGGATGCTGTCCTGGGGCTACACTCTTCTTTCCTCCCATATCTCTGCAACCTGTCCCTTCCCTGTTTAGCATCTGTTTGAATCTGCCCTTTGGAATTCAGGGAAAGGGACACAGAAAGGCTTTTCTTTCCAGGAGCCCCATAGAGTCATCCAGAGTTTCAACTCTAGGAGGTAGTCCATGGGGTTGCAAAGAGTCGGACAAGACTGTGTGACTGAAGAATAGTTCAGTTCAGTTGTTCAGTTGTGTCTGACTCTACGTGACCCCATGGACTGCAGCATGACAGGCCTCCCTGTCCATCACCATTTCCCAGAACTTACTCAAACTCATATCCATCGAGTCAGTGATGCCGTCCAACCATCTCATCCTCTGTCATCCCCTTCTCCTCCTGCCTTCAATCTTTCCCAGCATCAGGGTCTTTTCTAATGAGTCAGTTCTTCACATCAGGTGGCCAAAGTATTGGAGCTTCAGCTTCAACATCAGTCCTTCCAATGAATATTCTGGGCTAATTTCCTTTAGGATGGACTGGTTGGATCTCCTTGCTGCCCAAGGGACTCGTAAGTCTTCTCCAACACCTCATTTCAAAAGCATCAGTTCTTCGGCACTCAGCTTTCTTTATAGTCCAACTCTCACATCCATACATGACTACTGGAAAAACCATAGCCTTGACTAGACGGACCTTTGTTGGCAAAGTAATGTCTCTGCCTTTTAATATGCTGTCTAGGTTTGTCATAACTTCTTCCAGGAAGCAAGGGTCTTTTAATTTCATGGCTGCAGTCACCACCTGCAGTGATTTTGGAGCCCAAAGAGATAAAGTCTCTCACTGTTTCCACTGTTTCCCCATCTATGTCCCATGAAGTGATGAGACCAGATGCCATGATCTTAGTTTTCTGAATGTTGAGTTTTAAGCCAGCTTTTTCACTCTCCTCTTTCACTTTCATCAAGAGGCTCTTCAGTTCTTCTTTTCTTTCTGCCATAAGGGTGGTGTCATCTGAGGTTATTGATATTTCTCCTGGCAATCTTGATTCCAGCTTGTACTTCCTCCAGCCCAGCATTTCTCATGATGTACTCTGCATATAAGTTGAATAAGCAGGGTGACAATATACAGCCTTGACTGAAGAACAAGAATAAATCATAACTGTGTTTCACAGATGAAAAAAAAAATAAGGTTCAGAAAGCTCAAATGACTTGACCAGTGTCATTCTGCTAGGATTTGAACCCATGTCTGTTGGAGTCCAAGGCATGTGTGGTAAGATTTAGAAAATGAGAAGGAAGGCAATACTTCTAGTTTTAGGTATACAGGGTCTGAAATGCCATTATTACAGTAATTGCTGATACTACGTGACTGCAAGAATAAGAACTCAAGAGAGAGGCGAGGCCAGACAGTGGCCACCTTGAAGTTTTTGCGTGGATTAAGTTGATCATTGAAACCAGAATATCACAGCCATAACATTCCAGTAAAACTAATAATTATTTAGAAAGCTACTCAGGCACTTGCCTTATACATGTTATCTCTTTTATAACAAATGTCTCAGTCATAACAAATAAGGTTGGGCAACGGATGCTACAAATTGTTGACTCGCCTTTGGCCACAGTGTCTGGAGAGACAAAGCCCTCCTTTGAACCCAGGAAAAGCTGACTTCCTAGCTCCTGTTCTTTCTATTTTGAGCTGTAGCTAAGTTTACCAGAGGAGAATGTACAGAGAACAGTCAGCGACCTATTGAAATCCTGTTGTGTCCTTGTGTGCAGACTGTTTTTTTTAATCGCCGTAGCGTGTTAATTATGTTCCACTACCTAGCAACTCAGTTCTCGAGGTTTAATTCCCTTTCTTCCCTCAAAATGCCAAGGACATTTCAAGTGTAAACTTCCACTCTATGGATATGTGCATATTAAATGAACAAAAAATAGGTGAGACTCACATAAGTCCTTATGGATCCTTTCATCAAGTCTAATTACAGTAAAAGAGCATAAAACTGCAGTTTTGGCTGGGGAAAAATCCCCTCTAGAGGAGGGGTCGATCTTTTCTCTCACCTCTTTCACCTGCCAGGGCTCTTGAGTCCACTCTCAGATACTGAGCATCTGTCACTGAATAAATGGACAGAAGCTCTGACCTCACGGAGTTTACAGAGGAGTTGGGGGACAGACTTTAATGAGTTGCATATGTGCATAATTACCAATGGTGCTAGAGCCTTTGAAGAGGGTTCCATGAGAGGTTATAAAAGGAGGAACCAACCCAGCGGAGGTGGGTGTCCTGGGCAAGAGTTGAGTGGGTCGAGGAGTTGCTGAACATCCTGTGACAGCAGAAGAGGCTCTGTGGGTCAGGATGCTTCAGGGGACTCATGTAGGCGGCGGGGGGAAGCCACGTAGTGTGTGTCCCTGACAGACAACACTCGCTAGCGGGTCTAAGAGCAAGAAGACGTCACTGAGGAATAAACAAAAAGATGACGTGGTCAGATCTCCACGTAAATCCGTCTAGCTGCCAGCAGGAAAGGGAGGCCAAGAAACCCCACAGAATGCTTTTGCAGAGGAGGTGTGATAACAAAGGTGAAAAAAGAGAATTCATTTCTGGAATGTGTTCATTTTTGTCTCCTTCGCTCCTGACCCAGGAAGCTTACTTACTGTAAAATTTGTTGGATAAAATAATTAATGTATGTAATGACAAGAGATAAATCCAATACAGGTTGTTGATCACTTGGATATGGGAAGGGGGGTAAAGGAAGGGAAGAGGTCTAGGATGACACCACTCCTGGTTTATGGGTTGATAAAGCTGCCACGTGCTAGGGCTTTGTTCTTCTCTTTTCATTTCCTCTGAGTTAGCCAGTGTTTTCTGCAAAAGACCAGATAGTAAATAAGTTGGGTTTTACAGGCCTTGCATTCACAGCTCCTCCATTCTGTCATTGTAGCCTACAGTCAGCCATAGATAGTATATAAATGAGCAGTGTACTGATGGGGTCCAATAAAACTACTCATGAAACCAGATGGTGGGCAGGATTTGGCTCACTGGGGCCATAGTTGTCCAGTCTCTGGTACAGATCATGAGCTCAGTTTTGAACAAGCTTGTTTGAGGTATTTTTGAGGCATATATGTGAACATGTTTATGTTATGCATTATCCTTAAGTCTGTGCTTAAAAAAAAAAAAAAAAAAAAACTACTTTCAGTTGTTTTTAATAAATAAAGCAAGATTAAATACCTAACGTTTATTGGTAAGCATCGTTTAGGGAACTGTGTCCCCGGAGAGGGACTAAATAAGAAGTGATTTGTGGGTAGCATGTAAATTGTAAGGAAATGGCTGCTCTCCTGGCAGTATTGTTTCCGAAAGAGATAGCTGACTAGTGTTAGCTCAGGGTGGCCATCCAAGTGTATGATATTTTTGAAGAGTGTCGACATTGTGAAAAATTGGAGGTTCCACAAAAAGCTGATTCTTCTGGGGAAAAGATAAATAAAAGGAAGTTCTGAAGCCAAGTAAAGTCAACCCTTTGTAATTAGAGGGATAGAAAGGTTTGATAAAGAAAGAGAAATCTACAGTTACTGTAGGGGTAAACTGTTCAGTCAGTCTGGGAGCTTTTAATTATGCAAATGTAGCAAGAACTACCCCATTTTCCATTGTATTTAAGGAAAATGCAAGCATTGAAATAGTAAATGCAGATCATTTAGGCAGAATTGTGAAATCTGTTCTTGATGTGTAATTTAATATATATTTATATGGACATATAATTTGATTTGTGTTCCTTTAGACTTTGTTTTTTGGAGCACAAATTATTTCTTACTGCCACCCACATCATTTGTTTGTGTGCTGGGCCTCTGTAGGCATTTTCTGTTATTTGGCCAGTAGCATTATGAAACATAAGCCTGGAGACCTTTCTGAACTGTGGAAATTTGTAATTCCACTACAGCTCCATACTTTCCCATTAAATCATAAAAAGAGCATAACTGTACATTTTAAGTGACCTTCTCAGACTTTCATTAAAAGTGCATTAAAAGAGCTAGTGCATCGTAAGGTCAAGAATAGAAGCCTGCGGTCACTAGGTTCTCTAAACAATACAAATATTTTCTTCCAGATCCCAGCCCTTCAGAGAGTATAGTTCATCAGTTCCCAAACTTGTCTACATATTATCAGAGGAGGTTTTAAACACAATGCTGCCCCAAGAAGATCCCCAGATGATTCAAATGTACAAGCAAGCTTGGGAACAGCTGTTTGATCAGAAAAAAATGTCTCAGTAACAATACAGAACTATCTACATCTTGGAGCTCAAGGGACTTGATAGTGAGATGAAGCTTTGAGTCCCTCTGTGGATGCCCAGTGACTACCGTAGTTAAAAGCCAATCTTTTACACACTCTTTTATGGATTAATCTTTTATGTACAGTTTTATGAAGCAAGTGTATGGTACTTTCTTCCTTGAGTACATTAAAAATGATGAATTGTACAAGTAATTACACATTTTGAATATGTAGTATCTGAATTAAGTGTGTTTATAGCAGTCCCGAAATTCTGTTTTATAGTCCACTCATGCTTCCTAAGGTTTAATAATCAGGACTGAGTCTCAAAAAAAAAAAAAAAAAAAAAGACATAGACGTGCTACAAAACTCCTTGTGAAGCCATTCCACCTGACCCACTCCACACTGGAACCTAAAGCTGGTTCTTTTCTAGTACTAGATGTTCCACATTCCTGTGCATTTTTCCTGAAAAGATTTTTCCATAAATTAGCCAGGGCAAATATATTTTAATGAACAAATGGTGTTTTAATAGAAAGGTCTTTTTTAAATTGGCTCATTCTGTTACGGTTTTAATAAGCAAAAATAATTTTGGAGGGAATTGTGCAATAAAAGCACCCGCCAGCCTGCTCTACAGAGTATGTGCTGGAAAGACGCAAATGGAATTTCACCGAAGAAAATATCTCTGGAGTGACACAATTTTCTTTCAAAGAGAAAAATTCTGTATGGGGAAAGGAACAGATCTCTTCTAGATAAAAATGGATGCACTGAACAGTGTTTATAAAAATCCTCTCAGTTTGATTCCTGCGTTTGGCTGTAAGACAGAAACTCATTGGGTTTTATTTTAAAATTCCAGTGATTACAAGGTTTCTGCACCCCCTGTGGAGTATAGAGCCAGACCCTTTTCTTCTTTGCCAGCACACGTGCTAAGAAACTTCAGCTGACAGGTGCTTTTTCATTGTCTCTGTATGAGCCAGAAGCAGTGGGGTCACAGCTGATTTTCTGAGTCCAGGTCTTCCCCACCCTCCTTTCTGAGTGCTTTCAGGAGACAAAACCACGTGTTTCGGATTACGTGTAATTCACAAGTTTGCTTTTCTTCTGGAACTCTCTACTACTCATGCAAGAGCTTGAATTATTGGCTAACTGCCCACTAGTCTCAGGCCTTCACATACCAGATGCAGAAATAAGAAACAGTGTATTAGTTAGAATGCTTGACTGCAAGGACTGGGGTACCCATGAGGTATTGGGTAACCAAGGGAAGTTTATCATTTCATGTTCACAATTCAGGGTTGGGTGGTACCAGTTTTGGTTCATTTGGTTGACATCATGATGCCACTGTTAAAAAAATGATTAAAGAAGATAATTTAGGTGGTACCAGCACACTTGATGTAACACTTTGTGGACAGTCTTCTTTCAGAGAACTGAAAAATGGGGTGGAAAGCAGAAAGCTCCTATAGGATAACAAATAAAGAACAAGGAAAAGACATGTAAAAATTATCTGATCAGCCCACGTAGTCTTTTTGGGGTGAGAAGCTCCTGAATTCACTTAGCCTTTGAAGACTATCTAATGGCTAAGTGGACATACTGCATTTCTGGCTAAATGAAGCTTGTTTATAGGAATGTGAAAGTTATGTAAGTGTTGGCTTACTAACATGACACCCCATAGATGAGTGGCTCCATGTTGACCCTAGAAAGTTATTTCAACTCCATCAAAGATAGCAATTCCATTTTGGTTTTCTTTTACCATCGTCAGCATGTTGGCTTTGTTCTTTCAATTTGTTTCTTTGTGGTGGCAAAATGGCTGCTTCAGCTCCATGGATCACATCTGCACACATCAAAGACTGATGACAGTAATGTCAGTTCTTCATGTCTCTTCTTTAAAAGAGCAAAGAACACTTCGCTTGGACACCACAAAAGACTTATTTTTGCTTTCATTAGCCAGAATTATCTAATTTTCTTTTCATTAAACTTTTGATCACTTACTTATAAAAATCTATGTGCCATGCATAGTGTTAATTAGTGGTACTAGCGCTACAGTTCTATTCACTTGCCGAGAGCTGAGATCTCAACAGACCTTCTCCGTGAGCCAACTCCTGAGCTGATCCAGTCTCCATTAACCGTAAACTTTGGGTGCCCAGAAAGAAGATGCATCCTTATCAGGGAATTTAGAACTGTGTCTTCTACAGAAGATGATGGTGACCATATTAACCTTTTTCCTAGTCTTTGTCAACCTGAAATAAATAGACTAACATACATTGTTCCAGCAAAGATGGGTTTATTTGAACAAGGGAATTATAATTTGGAATCTGAAACCATGGCAAGCCACATGCAAGACCCCTCACAGCAAGGAGACCCCTCACTTTTATAGCGGGGAAAAGGAAGTTGGAGGGCAGAGGGTCCATGGCTTTTCATTGGCTGAGTCCTTGCCAGGGAAGAGAAGTCTTTCTCCTGTTGAGTTCATCTGTGGGCACAGGGCTTGGAATCCCCCCTTTTTGGTCACCTGACACTCTTTGAGATTTCTATTTTCTTTTTTTTTTCACATTTTTCTGCAACTTTATTTTGCTTTCTGGCTAACTGAAACACAGTTTTGTTGCAGAATTCAGAGCAAACTTCAAATTTGCATTCATTCTAGCCTTTTGACAATGTCAATTGACATTATAGTTGAGTATTTGACAGAGGATGAGATGATCGGATGGTATCACCAGCTCAATGGAGATGAGTTTGAACAAACTCCAGGAAATAGTGCAGGACAGGGAAGCCTGGCGTGCTGCAGTCCATGGGGTTGCAAAGAGTTGGACATGACTGAGTGACTGAACAACAACAAATCCATAGCCCTAAATTATTATTCTCTTTTAAATAGGTGCCCATGGGCATTTTCAGCTGTTTCTTCTTGTTAAACAAGGCTCTGAATTTGTGTGGATAGGTAGAGATATAGACAAATCATGTGTATTACTTTAATAAAATTCTCACTAACTGGAGCTCTTAAAGGTTAGTCGGTCCATTTATGGAACATAGATTATATTTTCAATAATGATTCTTGTTGTCAAAGGAAGTAAATTAGACTTTTGTTCATTTGGAGCAAGAGGCAACTTTGTTGCTTTAATATATACAATTAAATTGAGTGGAGATCTACTTTAAATGAAAATTGAAAACAAGTAATCAGTCAATGTAATGTTTGTGGTTATAGCTCTTGTATATATTTGGTTAAGTCTGAGGGAAGAAAATCTGTTCAACTTTGCTGACCATTTTGTTTGAAAGGAGGAGGGGGTTGCAAGCTGGCAACATTTGAAATTGGCTTTAAAATATTACATATAATGATAATTTGTTTTTATATTTGAGCCCTACATCTGTTCCATAGATCAAGTTTAATCATATGACATTTTAGTTTCCAACTCATGTTGGAATCAGGCAATCTCAAGCTTAGCTAATGAAATTTATTTGTAAGGTTTTTTGTTGTTGTTGTTAATCTTTCTTACTGATCATGAGTAGGGCCTTTTACTTTGACATTTGGAAACATTTGTATTAATAATAGCAATTTTTTTAGGCTCCCACTTCTTGAAATTGGACATTTGTAAAGTTAATGCATGTCTTTTTCTCTCATATTACAAATTATTTCCTTAATTTTATGACTTTGGGACAGCTGCCAGTGACTTACTGGCTCAAAAATGATGATGTTGAGAAAGAAATGATTACGTTTTAAATTTAGTTAGATTTATTAGTGCTGACTTGGGCTTTGTGCTCATGCAAATGAGTTCATAGGAGTCATCTGAAGATTCTTGGGTCTCTGATTAAAGTTTAAATTCAACCACTAGAAGGCTATATTTTATAAAGTTTAATCTTTGAACCATTCTTTTTTTCTAGAGTTAACTACATTTGATTTGGATGTTAAATGTAGTTCTCATTCAAGTTTTGATGGAAGTATCACACCCTGCTTTTCACTGTACAATAAATTAGTACCGCCCCTTATCTTTTAAAATTATGCATTTTTTTAAAAAGTCTCAGACTTTCCAGTATCTTTCTAATCTATATTTTAGTTCAAATATCATAAAAATTTAATTAACTAGATATGGGGATTATTGGCCAAATTTTTTTCATTGGAATTTATTCTGTATTTTTCTCTTTTAAGTGAATCATTTTGCAGATTACAGATACTGAAGTTATTTATTTAGTTGGTATATTTTTCAGGACCCTTCAGTTCAGTTCAGTCACATCCAACTCTGTGCGACCCCATGGACTCCAGCACGCCAGGCTTCCCTATCCATCACCAACTCCCGGAGTCAGGACCTTTGGTGATAAGTAATAGAAATGCAATTCAAAGTATTTCAGCATAGCATAATTTCCTGGCTCACATAATGACACAACATAGGGGAAACCTGCTTCAGGCACAGATATATCCAGGAGCTTAAGCAGGCTCATGGGTTATCTTTCTCTTCAACTCTCTGATCTGCTTTCCTTTACATTGGCTTCTTCTCTGGCAAATGCCTTTCTTCTTACAGCCATGCACACCACATCCTTATATCCTGGAAACTACAAGTCCAGCAAAGACAAAGATTTTTATCCTCTGTAATCTCTGTAAAAGTCAGAAAGTTAAATTCTGTGTCATGCCATAATGACCCCATTCCTGATGCAGTCTCTGTGACTGGGAGGTTGAAATGTGTCAGTGTTTACAAGGCGTGATGGCTAGAGAATCTCTAGCTACACCATCTGAGATTTTGTTAGAAATATATACTCTTGGGTCCCCTCCTAGTCCCAGTGAATCAGAAAATCTGAGAGTAGGGCTCATCATACTGGAGTGTAAAAACCCCTCCAAGTAATTGTCAAAGAACCTCCCAATATCTCACAGGAAGCGCATGGCAGGGTGGGGGGCGGGGGTGAAATTCAGAGGACTGATATCAGGAAAGTAAAAATAATAGATGCTGTGCTGGAAAAGATGAGATTTCATCCCAGCGCTAAAGCTCTTATTTGTATCTAATGCCGTTACTTCTCAGAAGACTGTTAATTATGAATACCCCTCCAGAAAGCCAGTATTCTAATTAAGTAAGCATACTTTCATCCTCCTCTAGGATATAGTGTTTTAGTTTAAATTTCATCTTCAAATAGGTACATGGCTAATCTTGAGAGGTTTCCAGACTGTATTATTTTCTTATCAAATGCTTCCAGAGCTACAATTAAAACTTTCAATAATGAACCTTATCACTCCTCTGTGAGAAATAGAATAGGTTCATTCAGTTTGAAACTTCTCAATGAAATGGCAGTGATGCTTACAGAATTTTAGAAAAAGTGGCCAGCTCTGACAGATCATCCAAAATAACTTCAGAAAACTTTTTTTGAGAAATGAATGTAGCATTTCATATTAAAGATTTTTCACTTAACTTGGGACATTTGCACTTATTATCCAAGAGACGGCAGTAGAGAGCGTGTCAATAATCACTGACTAATTTTAAGAATCTTCTGAGTACTTGTTGAAAATAAAGCTCCAAAGGCTCCTTTTCAGGATATTCTTATTTTGGGGTTCTAGGTGGGAACAGGAAATTTCTACTTCTGAAAGCTACCACATGGATTCTTATAATCAGGCATGTTTGGCACACTCTACAGTAGTGAGGAATGAGGATGCTACAGTGAATGATGTGGGTCGAATCTTGATTGCAGCTTCTACCAGCTGGGGTTAGTTAGTTTACCTCCTCCAGTCTCACATGTTGCTGTAATTACTGTTTGTTTTTTCCTCTTAACTAACCTACCTGCTTCACCTCCTTATTTCTTGCTGTAGATAGAGGACATGCAGTGGGGTAAAGGAGTCCGGGAGATCCCCGCCTCTGTGTGTACGATGCCCTGCAAGCCTGGGCAAAGAAAGAAGACACAGAAGGGCACTCCTTGCTGCTGGACCTGTGAGCCCTGTGACGGCTACCAGTACCAGTTTGATGAGATGACATGCCAGCATTGCCCCTACGACCAGCGACCCAATGAAAACCGAACTGGCTGCCAGGATATCCCTATCATCAAACTGGAGTGGCACTCGCCTTGGGCTGTCATCCCTGTCTTTCTTGCCATGTTGGGGATCATCGCCACCATATTCGTCATGGCCACTTTCATCCGCTACAACGACACTCCCATCGTTCGGGCGTCTGGGCGGGAACTGAGCTACGTTCTGTTGACTGGCATCTTTCTCTGCTACATCATCACCTTCCTGATGATAGCCAAACCCGACGTGGCAGTCTGTTCTTTCCGGAGAGTTTTCTTGGGCTTGGGTATGTGCATCAGTTATGCAGCCCTCTTGACCAAAACCAATCGGATTTACCGCATATTTGAACAGGGCAAGAAATCAGTGACAGCCCCCAGACTCATAAGCCCAACGTCACAGCTGGCGATCACTTCCAGTTTAATATCAGTTCAGCTTCTCGGCGTTTTCATTTGGTTTGGTGTTGACCCACCTAACATCATCATAGACTATGATGAACATAAGACAATGAACCCCGAGCAGGCCCGGGGGGTTCTCAAGTGTGACATTTCGGACCTACAGATCATCTGCTCCTTGGGATATAGCATCCTTCTCATGGTCACGTGCACTGTGTATGCCATCAAGACTCGGGGTGTCCCAGAGAACTTTAATGAAGCCAAGCCCATTGGATTCACCATGTACACAACATGTATAGTTTGGCTTGCCTTCATTCCAATTTTTTTTGGCACTGCTCAGTCCGCGGAAAAGGTAAGTGAAAATGCACACCACACCACACGTTTCAAAAACGTGTTTCTTTTTGTAAATATCGAAACCAGATTGAGTGTATAGAGTGAGAGGTTTTAGAATGTAGAATGATATTCCCAAGCCTAGACAAATCCTGAATTAGTACAGATGGATGCTGTAGAAGTCTAAAACCTGCGTTGAGCTGCGCTACGCTCATTCCACTGAAAACCAACCAAAGGTAAGCCTTTCAAATTAACTTATTAGAGTGATTCAGTGTAGCAGGAGATTATCCAGCATAAAATAACCTGTCTCAACTAAGCCTTCATATTCATTCATTACCCACTCCCTCTTCTTTCATACCTATTTCCTCGAGATAAGAGAGGAGGGACACAGTCCATTATTCCCAAGGATGAGGATGATCATTGCCAGCTCCCTTTCTTCCTAGCAACTATGTAGGCACTCACTGTGGATTGGGTCATGTATATACAACATCTATATCTACATGGATCTCTAAATTGGTGGATATAGGAGAACTTTGATTATGATTCTACTCTAGGCTCCCCACAGCTGGATGTACATTAATTGTCTCAAATGGTGGAATTAATGTAGCTGGATTAGTTATATTCAGCCATAAAAATTCAAAGTTTTCAAAGTGATTGGGCTTTACTATGTTGGTCCAAAGTATGTTCAGTATACATGCTTCTGTCATATAGTTACATGTTTTATATGAGTCGGTGAGTTTAGCAGTTGTGATATGTTGAATCTTAATGCAATCAGTGTGTGTCTATCTGGAGGTTTGAATGTGGGCAAATCATGTGGTGCTACAGTGTTGATTATAAACATGATTTATGTATATCTGAGTTTTGTGCTTACCCTGATATAGTTGTGGGTATATGCAAATTGGGCAATCCTAACAGATTGATCTTAATGAGCTGTCTTGTCCTTTACTCACTGAAGTTGGCTCTGACTTGTTGGTACAGCTGAAACCAGAACTGGGACTAAGCCCTCACTGGCATGCTCTAGAGAGAGAGTACCAGTGTAGCTTGATGAGATGTCAGCACATCAGATGTGGAGCCTGATTCCATGCTACTTTGGAGGAGTCTGTTAAACATTCAAGGACTTAGTGCCCTAAATGGGGAAAACAAGGATTGAAGTCGAAAAGTCTACAAATTTACATAGCCTTGCTTCTCAAATTAGTTGAATCTGACTGTTTACACTGTTACTTCTGTTCTCTGTATAATCATAGAAGGGATTAATGGACTTTGGCTGGTTTTCCAACCGAAAAGATGTCTTTCCCCTAAATGGTTTGATTCAGCAGCTAGAAGTTTGGGCTGTCTTTAAAATGAAAATGAAACCACATAGAATTTTAAAACCAAGGACTGTGAATGATTCTAGATCGTGGTTTGAGTCATAAAGGAAGTTCTTAGAGTAAGTTCTTCTAAAACATATGCTCAAGGAGCATAGTATGTGTCAGAAATGTGTTTCAAATTCATAATGCATGTGTCCTGTGAAACCAACTTGAATATCACTTCATTGCTTCATCTATCCATGATCCAGAGGAATAGTGACGTACGAGTTAGAGTAGTGAAAGGCAGTGTAGGCCAGTAAGATGATAACCATGGACATGTTTATGGGGACTGATGTGCAGCATCAGAGTCAATGGACGTGATAATTATTACCCATGCAACAGGTTAAAAATGTGAAATCTTTTTCTTGGAAATTTATGCTTGAGAAATATGAAAGGCAGGCATCATTGAAGTTGTTCTGTAGATGACCCTTGTTTAAATGAACATTTGGCAATATAGGTTTCTACCATTTCGTTTATTATTTCTGGTCATGACTCTGAATCTTGTCAGTTAAGATCAGGGGTATAATTTACCCATTTAAAAACTTGAGAAGTATAGAAGTTTTCAGAATTTGAATTCACTGATTCTAAGTGTTCTAGAGGAGAAGGCAATGGCACCCCACTCCAGTACTCTTGCCTGGAAAATCCCATGGACGGAGGGGCCTGGTAGGCTACAGTCCATGGGGTCGCTGAGAGTCGGACACGACTGAACGACTTCACTTTCACTTTTCCCTTTCATGCACTGGAGAAGGAAATGGCAACCCACTCCAGTATTCTTGCCTGGAGAATCCCAGGGATGGCGGAGCCTGGTGGGCTGCCATCTGTGGGGTCGTACAGAGTTGGACACGACTGAGGCGACTTAGCAGCAGCAGCAGCAGCAAGTGTTCTAGAAGACATTGCATTGGGAGAACAGGATTACAGGAATAATTAAGCTGTCTTCAAGCAGTGTGCTTTGTATACCAGGGTTTAGAAGGCATATATTTCTATTAGTGTATTCTCAATGGATTATGATGTTTTACATTGTTGATTCACACAATTAAAGGTACTCAATTGCCAAATGGAAACAGTGAATTTTGTATGAAAATGTGCATGCCTTTGTGGTAGGCATATGGCTAGAGAAGCATGAGTGATCAATTAAAAATATATTTTTCTGTAAATGAAACCATGAAATTTGAATTGTGGAAGGCAGCAAATTGAAAAATGCAAAAAGATATTACACTGAAGGCATTATTGCCAACCTGAGATGTACAAAATCACAGTCCTTCCATTTTTGTTTAGATTTAAGAGTTAAAGTATTTCAAATGGAAGAATTCCATTGTTATAAGACACACAAGAAAAGAAAGATTAAGCAATGAGCTCAGTAATAATTATTTACTCTTTCAGGAAATTGAATTTTTTTTATTATATAACGATATCTTTGTGAAACTTCTCATCAGTTGAGTTCATTAGCACAGCATAAATTAGGAGTATGTACATTAGCATAGTACGAGAAGTATTGTCTTGCAAAACATCAACCCTCATGAAGTTTATTTTTGCTTTTGTTAAGGAGGGCACAGAATATGACCATTATCTTCTCTTATCCTTGCTAACCTTGTGACTTCTAGAATGAGGATCTTGTGACGTGGCCAGGGATGGAAGAGGGAAACTCTAGCCATAAAATAACATTTCTTTCTCTAAGGATTAAATTTATGTGACTGAAATGATTCAAGGAAACACTGTAAATGGTAGGACAATCACACAGCAAGAGCTGGCTTGTGAGAAGCACTCTGATATCCTGTTGCTGCCCACTGGCACGATCTGTGAGAGACTGGGTTGTTTTCATGGAAAACAGGCTTGGCTTGTGGGTATATCTTTACAAAGACTTGTGTGTGCACCCAGGAAGAGAGGATACAGGTTACCCTGCCCAAGTCTGGGAAACCCTATAGATGCTATGTTTATCTGGGGTTTTTAGCCAGTTGTCTGGAGAACTTTCTAGGTAAGCCAATATTTCATTTCTTACACATGGCCAAGGAGACAAGTTTTGTACTCATTGGCTCTACAAAGGCAAAGTAGACCTTGGTATAAAAGGAAAAGGATCAGAGGGCCTGCCTAAGTATTTTTGTTCTAATCCACAAAAGGCTATGGTTTTTCCAGTAGTCATGTATGGATGTGAGAGTTGGACTATAAAGAAAGCCGAGTGCCAAAGAATCGATGCTTTTGAACTGTGGTGTTGGAGAAGACTCTTGAGAGTCCCTTGGACTGCAAGGAGATCCAACCAGTCCATCCTAAAGGAAATCAGTCCTGGGTGTTCATTGGAAGGACTGATGCTGAAGCTGAAACTCCAGTACTTTGGCCAGCTGATGCAAAGAGCTGACTCATTTGAAAAGACCCTGATGTTGGGAAAGATTGAAAGCAGGAGGAGAAGGGGACGACAGAGGATGAGATGGTTAGATGGCATCACCGACTCAATGGACATGAGTTTGGGTAAACTCCGGGAGTTGGTGATGGACATGGAGGCCTGGCATGCTGCAGTTCATGGGGTCGCAAAGAGTGGGACATGACTGAGCGACTGAACTGAACAAAAGACACTCTCTAAATATCTCCTGATTTCTAATTTAAGCACCTTTGGGAATAAATTAATTCTCATGCCAAACAAATGGGGGATCCATCAAAGAACCAAAAGGTCAGAAAGATACTATCCATGGTCAGAGACACAAGTATAGAGTCAAAAGGTCTGAATAAAGCATCAACTTCGTAGTTTGGACTGGAGCCCTTAAAAGCTAGGCCCAAGGCACTGGCCCTGAACCAGAGATAACAAGAGAGCAGGCAGGGAGATGTGTTCCCCGGGAGTACTTCCTGAAGGACCAGGGCTACACACCAGACCTTCTGATCTTTCACTGGTAGCAGATAGCACCCCAGAATCTGAACTCAAAGCAAGACCAGCCCAGGATCAGAAATATTAGGCAAGGTGGTAATTATCCCCTAATCTATGCCCAAGGCAGACATCACTAATCAATCATGGCACGCTTCCCCTGAAACCCTGGAGTGGTCTTAAAATCCTTATTGTTACAGTGTTTAGGCAACCACTACCAATGCATCAGAGCTGGAAGGAACTTGACATCCATGTGCTATTTCTGACTTAGTGCTGGGTTCCAACAAATGACTGCTGATACCTCTTCCCACTGAGCTGTTTGTTGTCATTGTGCTAAAGACATTGAACAGTTTTCATTAAGATTAATCTGATTAAAGGCAAAGAATAGTCAGGGAAATGGGATGTGCTTTAA
Organism: Giraffa tippelskirchi; assembly: GCF_054371585.1. NCBI lineage: Eukaryota > Metazoa > Chordata > Mammalia > Artiodactyla > Giraffidae > Giraffa > Giraffa tippelskirchi. The sequence continues at coordinate 18,101,166 of NC_137283.1, read as the reverse complement.
TTAGTCTTCCTTTTGTTTCTGATCATACATCTCTTTTTTTAAAATTGCCCAGTGCTGTGCAGGAAAGTAAAGACCTAGTTCTCTTGAAAAGTAATATATCACTTTATGCTTCGGTGCTATTTGAATTGATTAAACATTTCTCCCGGTTTTGCAGCAATTGAAAGAACTATTGTGAAACACCTAGTATGCCCCTAGTGCTCGGTGAAGGTCCCTGATGCAGATGTAAAGATGACACCATCCTTGTAGGATGGGAACGGGAAGCTAGTGGTCCACACAGGCCTTCAAAAAACATCACCTAGTGGAGGATCGACTATAGTTGTCACACAGAAAGTACAAGATGGGCACACAGAGAAAGGGACCTCCAGTCAAGTGTCAGGAAAAATGCAATAAAGAACCGGAAGTTAACAAGTAGAGGAAATGCTAAGACAATCCAGTAAGAAATTATATCCAATGTGAATAAATAAAAGGAAGCTACTTTCAACACATGGTCTTTGGAGTGAGGAAATAAGACTGCATTTAGGATATTTTGACTTTGCAAACCTGAGAAAGTATAATAATAAAATTTAATTAAAAGCTTGTCATATAGGCAAAGTTTGATACAATGTGAACCCCATGTTTCCTTCTCACATCAAGCTTTTGGCAAGAATCACATCTTTTGGGTGGGCCAAGTGAATTTTATATACTATAGTGTGTAAACTGAAACACCCATTGTTCTTTCTTAGGATGAAATATGCATATGTTGAGTTAGGCAAGGTCTTCCCTGTGATATGGGGCTTCCCCAGTGGCTCAGATGGTAAAGAATCTGCCTGCAATACAGGAGACCTGAGTTCGATCCCTGAGTCTGGAAAATCCCCTGAAGAAGGGAGTAGCAACCCACTCCAGTATTCTTGCCTGGAGAATTCCATGGACAGAGGAACCCGGTGGGCTGCAGTCCATTGGGTCGCAAAGAGTCAGACACAAGTGACTGAACGACTAACACTTGTTCCCTGTGATGCAACCCCCACCTTCTTCTCTGGTTTTGGGGGCCTAAACTCTGAAACAGAGATAATGATGAAGTGGAAGATTAACAAATCCAAACTGTGAAGGGCTGTGTTTGGACCTTGTCCTTAAAGCTATGGCGATCCATCGAAAGTTTCCAAGTGTGGGAGGAATGTGAGCATAGGATATCTTGGAAAGTGAATCCCAGCGATAATACTAGAGGATGAACCAAGGTGAGGCGACTAGGTGATTAAGTAGCTATTGTCATACATGGATAAGAAGATGGCATTGGCTTGAAGGAAGCCAGAGGGACTCGAAAAGATAGAGCAGTTCGGTTTGAACATTAAAAGAATATGTAAATAGGCTTTACTTTATCTTTCTTTTTGTGTTATTTTGCTTTATTGCTGAAATAAGAGATAGGGATTTTTTTTTGTGTGTAGGTTTTTGCAAGTAACATTGCCTACTTTTAATCTTTTCAAATAGCAACTAAGTGAGGAAAGAAAGGGCTCTTATCATCCATCCCTCTAGAGACAATCATTGTCAACAGCCTGATGGCTCTACCTCTAGATGTATGAGTACACTCCCTGCCCCCCACACACATTTTAAAATAAAAGTTATTAGTTTCCCTTGTGAAATGCTTACTAAGACCTTCACCTCACATCCAAACACAGTGGAGAGAACTGTCCACTGTCCACAGGGAACAGATGATGCTGAGGCCCTCCCTTCGTCCACCCACACTGTGATGGGCATGGATACTCTTGGTCGAGGTGTTACTTCTGTGCTTTAGTCTTGTCCATTCAAATTTTTATCAAAAGCTTGTGAGGCCATCTTTTCTCTGCTTCCTACTGTAACCTTGCCGGTAGCTGAGCTTTTCTCCTAACAGTCCTCTGAAGCCGACTGTTTGCACAGCTCGTAGTACCAACAGCATGGGATAGGACAGTCCTCTTGTCTCCCTTTATGATGCATCAGCTAATTTCAAGAGCAAAAACCTAGGACAGTTGGCACCTTCACCATCTTCGTCCTTTCCTTTAGCCAGAAAAGGTCATTTGACAGGTAAAACCCAAGAGCCTGTGTAAAACTGAATGGAGCTAGAACTAATAAGGAAATAACTTAGTACATTAAAACAAAGGCCCCAGTCGTTGAAGGTTTGAACAGTGTCCAAACCTTGTTTTACTCAAGAAAAACATTTCTGCTAAAAGGATGACTCAGCAAGAGTCTTGAATCTGCTCCTCCCCACAGTATGCTCCCTGGAGCCCAGATTCACCATTAGAAGTCTTTCATTTTGAGACCTCGGCCACTGAAACACTTGGTAACAAAGACCAAGGCCTCACCGTTATAACTAGGATCAGGAGAATCAGACAAATCTCTGTTCTTAGGCAAGTCTAAAAGTATCAAGACCACTCACCATTTTCACAAAAAACTCTTCTCAAAGCACAGGAAGTCCCAATGAAGCATGGTCTACTCATGAGCAGTCAGAGGATTACCAAATCCAGCCTTGGGGGCCTGAGGTCCCCATACCATAGATCATAATACTGGTCCCACTAGGGTTTCTTTCAGGTCCCAGTTGCCCTCTGGTCCTGAAAGACCATTCCTCCCTACTCACTCCTCCTGTGGGTCTCTGAATCTAATCATCACACATCTGGAGGTCCATTTCTGGTCCTAGAGTTTATCATCTGCACAACAGGTATAATTATTTCTGCTCCGAGGTTTTTTTAAGAGCAAATGAGCACAACATTCAAAAGACTGAAGAGACCAGGAACTAGTGAGGCTGTGGGACAGGAGCTCGCGTACTCTGCTGGTGGGAGTGCCAACAATACAATAAACACTGGAAAACAGTTTGGCAGGTTCTTAAAATGGAAAGCATGCACCAGCCATACTCCTAGCCATTTCTCCTCTGTCTTCACCCATGAGATATGAATGAATAAGTCTATACAAAGATGTGCAAGTGAGTATTTCTGTAGATTTATTTTTTATAGTTCAAAATTGGAGACAATCCAAGTAAACATCAGGAGGTGAATTGATAAGCAAATTACAGTCTATCCACAAGATAGAGTACTACTCTTCAGTAAAAAGCAATGGGCAATTGATACATCCAGCACCGTGTATAAGTCTGAAATAATTATGCCAAGTGAAAGAAGGCAGACGAAAAAAAGAATGCATATTCATGATTCCATTTATATCAACTTCTTTTTAGTATACAAACTAATCTATAGTAATAACAGATCAGTTGTGGGCTGGGGGTAAGGATGGTACTGAAGAATTACAATAAGCACGAGGAAATTTGGAGGGTGATGTATGTGCTCATCTCTTGATTATGGTGATGCTTTCGTGTGTGTGCGTGTTCATAAAATTGCATACTTCAAACGTGTGCAGTTTATTATGCAGCAGTTCATTGTTCAGTGGCTCAGTCATGTCCGATTCTTTGCAGCCCTGTGGACTGCAGCACTCCAGGCTTCCCTGTTGTTCACCAACTCCTGGAGCTTGCTCAAACTCATGTCCATTGAGTCAGTGATACCTTCCAACCATCTCATCCTCTGTTGTTCCCTTCTCCTTCCACCTTCAATCTTTCCCAGCATCAGGGTTTTCTCCAATGAGTCAGTTCTTCGCATCAGGTGGCCAAAGTTTTGGAGCTTCAGCTTCAACATCAGTCCTTCCAGTGGATCTTCAGGACTGATTTCCTTTAGGATGGACTGGTTGGATCTCCTTGCTGTCCTTATACATCAATAAAGCCTTTAAAAATTGCTTTGCACAGAAACCCTTTTCTGCCTCTCCTTTTCCTTCTTTTTCTCCAAACTTAATAGTTGTTTTTATACCTACTGGCCTGTTTGCCCAGTGGACACTAGAAATTGCATTGGAAATAAAACTAGAATTATATAAATAAGAGTATAGAGAGCACTTCAACACTCTCTGATAAGTACTCAATAAAGGACAACTGGTTCCTCCCACGCTAGGCTCTCCCTAGCAAAAATTTCTGTTTAAGTCGAGGCAGGAGGGTGAACCTAGGTGAGATAGTCATGTGTTTGGGGAAACTTTAAGTAGAGGCTGTTGTGTGGATTAGAGGGAAATCAAGAGTTAACTCAGGAGAGGTGGGTGGAGCTGAAATCTTAAAGGATCCTATATGCTTGACCTTGTTTTCTAGGGAAGAGGGAAGTGTACTTGAGTGATTTTTAGGGCAGAGATGTGACCTTGTTGGATTTATATTTTAGAGAGATTACTCGTGGCTTGTGAGTAGTGGTTTGCATGATAGTTGTAATATGGTGATTTATAAAATGAAATACATATTTGATCTTCATCGCATTTATGGCATGTGCCTTGTGCCACACTCAGTCACTTTAATCATGTCCAGCTCTTTGCAACCCCATGGACTGTAGCCTGCTACGCTCCCCTGTCCATGGAATTTTCCAGGCAAAAATACTGAAGTGGGTTGCAATTCCCTTCTCCCGGGGATCTTCCTGATGTAGGTTCAAACCCGGGCTTCCTCCATTGCAGAGGTATTCTTTACCAACTGAGCCATCAGGGAAGCCCAATGGTAGCTGATACATATTTCAGGCATTAGTAAGAGTTTATTTTGAAGAGTATCTACATACTAGAAATACTGTCTGCGTGTTGCCACTAGTCTGTTTTCTTCCAAAGATAATGGGGGTTCTGGACAGTAAGCAGTGGTTCCTAATGAATAAAGCTGTCCTCAGCTGATTGGCCCTTGTGTCTTGAGAATCAGGGTGCACATCATCTGCTGTGGAGTTACACACCCTCTGATTGTGCAGCTTATTATCCTGTGCCTTTGGTTGCTGCCTCCCCCAGCTCAGCACTGCACTTGACTCTCTAGGTCTGACTGGGTTTGGACATAAAACCATTGGGAAGTCAGTGCATCAGGAAGCAAATAGTCTCAAATGACATACCACTTATAGACCTCGAAGAGGCTCATGTGGAGTTTCTCACCTCTGAGCAAAAGTCACATTTCCCCATTTGAGTCTCAGGCAGATAAGGGTATTAGAGAAGGGAGGGGGGGTCACAAATAGTCAAAAAGAAATTTGGGGGCAAGGCTGAGAGTACGCTGTGGCAAGGAATTTAACAAGGAATTTAAAGGACAAGGCCACGCCACTCAATTAGCAATTCCTTGAGGTTTTCAAAAGTCTAGATACACAGGCGAAGAGAACAGACCTGTGATCACTGTGGGGCAAGGGGAGTGGGGGACGACCTGGGAGATAAGAAGTGACATATATACACCACCATGTGTAAAACAGATAGCTAGTGGGAAGCTGCAGTGTAGCACAGGGAGCTCAGTTCTCTGTGATGACCTCGAAGGGTGGGAGGAGGAGGTGGGAGGGAGATCCATGAGGGAGGGGATATATGTATAGCTGATTCATTTCATTGTATAGGGGCAACTTACACAGAGCCTGCACTTTACCCATTGTAAAGCAATTGCACTCCAATAAAAAAAAAAAAGCCTTTTTATATGTGAAGGAAGAACCTCAGCCACAATGGATCATCAATAAAAATCATTTGGTAGACAGTTGAATAATGAAACAAAAAGTCCTGTTTTCTTTCCTGTATTCATTCTTCACTGTGAATGTTGACACAGTGATCTAACTTTTCCGATTTCTCTCTTGCAAGAAGCTAAAAACTGTTTCCAAAGAGGCTTGATTTATATATATGGAGTCAGTGTTTCACACCTGGGAGATTCTGGCTAACAGACTCAAAGCCCCAAGTCAGTTTGTGGTGATTGGGTTTTTGCCTCCAAGATCAGATATGTAGGCTGGCTAAATCTACCTTCCAATCCTATCAGTTCTGTTGGGTTTCTCCAGTAAGCTTCCCAGCGCTGCGTCAAAGTGTCTAGATTGGAGCACCGTGGCCAGACCGCTCTGTAGATGTGGTGAGGGCTGCTGCTGTTGCTGGGCCTCATGCCAGATGAATGAGTTGCTTAGTTTTAACCCAGTAATCAGATAATTATCTCCTTGTTTAACATTCTAGATCTTGAGATCTAGAAGTATGTTGTGACATTTTTTTTTTATTTTAAGAAATTTAACTAGAGGCAAGGAACCACCCACATGTTTTAATTCGTGTAGAAAAAACTTAAAAATTTAATTTAGGAGTAGAGATTAGTGTATAGGACTTGGGCATTTTTGTATGTTTTGAAATTGAGACATTACTCAGTTATATTGTAGTGGGACATGGGCTCAAAATCTTCAGATTTTCCACTAGTGAAAATAGGGCACAAAAGCTTCTGAAGAAGAAAGGCAAATTGCTGACACGGGAATTGAACTGGACACTCGAGGAATACCCATGTGAGAGGAGGAGATGTCACCATCCGATTTCAGGATTAAGAAATGTGCAGAAGATTTGTAAGAAAGCTCGTTAAATTTTCAATCCTAACAAAATAGCATTGGGGAATGGAAGGGACTATCATTTTGTCACAGAAATCCAGTTTCCCACTACAGCTGTTACAAAAAAAATGTAAGAAAATGATATTTTAATGGTGATGCTGGCAATCGGTCTGCCTGATACAGAAGCATCGGTATCTGTAACGGGTCCTCAGGTACCTGAAATTGAAACTTGTGTCTCTAATGTGTCTGTGCATTCCATTCAGCTGTATGTTCCAGCTGAATGCTTGGTTTATAACCAACAGGCAGTTTTTGGATCCAGTGCCTCCCACTGCACAGGTCTGAAAAAACAGTTTAGTAGATGTACTGAAACCAGCAAATATGAAAGTTTTTTTTTTTTTTTCCCCAACAGTGGCACCATCTTTTTTTTTTTCCTGCATGCTTACTACCTCTGAGCTAGATATTGTAGGAGAGAGAATTTTAAAATGGTTTCCTTTTCTTTTACAATGTCTCTTGTTATTTAACAATTGATTTAAGTGCCTGTAACATGAAAGGCCCAGAGACCTCAACAAATCATATACCTCCTTTAACAAATACACACACACACACACACACACACACACACACACACACACACACAGTGGCTTCTCATTGATAATAATAATAATAATTACAATAATTATTATTACTGCCTCCCTACCACCATCAGAATTAGAATAGTATTTAAGCACTTCCTTAGAGCCTGTGAGACTTATATCAAGGGCCATAATCTATGGCCCACGAGCCAAATCCAACCAGCTGCTTGTTTTTATAAATAAAGTTTTACTGGAACACATTCATGTTCATTAATTTACATATTCCCTATGACTGCTTTCATGCTACAAGGGCAGACTTGAGTAGATGTGTAGTTAGTATGGCCTTGAGCAGAGTTAGTATGGCCTGCAAAGCCAGAAATCTTTGTAATCTGATTTATTGACCAGAACAGTTTTGTGTCCCTAATTTAGATAATCTCGTGCCTTCGTATTTCTTTGATCCTTGTGTCCTACGCATTTCATGCTCATTGACTTCCCTTCAGTCTTTTTTTTTTTTTTGATTGGAGCGTAATTGCTTTACAATGTTGTGTTGCTTTCTGCTGTACAACAATGTGAATCAGCCATAATTATATATATATATATGTATCGCCTCCCTCGTAAGCCTCCCTCCGCCCTCCAACCCTGCCCCCCTAGGTCATCACAGAGCACCAGGCTGGGCCCCCTGTGCGATACAGCTGCCCTCCACTAGCTGGTTATTTCACTCAGGATGGTGTATATATGCCAGTGCTACTCTCTTGCTTCATTCCACCCCCTCCTTCCCCCTCTGTGTCCACATGTCTATTTTCTGTGTCTGCATTTCCATTCCTTCCCTGTAAATAGGTGCATCAGTATTAGTTTTCTAGATTCCATATGTATATGTGTTAATATGCAATACTTGTTTTACTCTTTCTGACTTACTTCACTCTGTATAACAGGCTCTAGGTTCATCCACCTCACTACAACTGACTCAAATCTGTTCCATTTTACAGCTCAGTAACACTCCATTGTATACATGTACCACATCTTCTTTATCCATCATCTGTCGATGGACATCTAGGCTGCTTCCATGTCTTGGCTGTTGTAAATAGTGCTGCAGTGAAGATTGGGGTACGCATGTCTTTTAGAATTATGGTTTCCTATGCTTTAGAATTATGGTTTCCTATGCATTGGAGCGGAGAAGGCAATGGCACCCACTCCAGTACTCTTGCCTGGAAAATCCCATGGATGGAGGAGCCTGGTAGGCTGTGGTCCATGGAGTCGCTAAGAGTCGGACACGACTGAGCGTCTTCACTTTCACTTTTCACTTTCATGCATTGGAGAAGGAAATGGCAGCCCACTCCAGTGTTCTTGCTTGGAGAATCCCAGGGACGGGGGAGCCTGGTGGGCTGCCGTCTCTGGGGTCACACAGAGTCGGACACGACTGAAGCGACTTAGCAGCAGCAGCAGCAGCAGGTTATATGCCCAGTAGTGGGATTCCTGGGTCATATGGCAGTTTTACTCCTAGTTTTCTTTTTTAAGGAATATCCATACTGGTCTCCAATCCCTTTGGTCTTGCTGATATTATTTCTTCTCCTCACCATACTGAGACCATTTCCTTCCCAGGACCTTTGCTCAGGTGTTCCCTCTGTCTCAGATGCTGTCACCTGGACCTTCTCACGCTGCCTTTTTCATCATTCAGCTCTCGGTTTATAGACGTATCAGAGGGGTCTTTCAACTCTCCTCCATCCAAGTTAAAGTTCTCTCTATCCCAGATATATTCTGTTTCTTCCTAGCACTCATCACTACCTGCTGTTGATTGTTGTTTTGTTTATGTGTTTTTCACCCAAATGCTTGGTTTGTCCAGTTTTTCTCTGGATCCCTGGGACCCCAAGCAGTGACTAGCCCTAGTAAGCAGTCAGTGAATCTCTGTGGGTTGAATGAATGAATAACCAATCAAAGGAATGAATCTCTTTTGAAGTAAGAGACAGCCCCTGCCCTCAGTAAACGGTTTAGAAGTAGGGAGAGTCATGTAAACTGATGTCTGTGAGAAGTGCTAAATTATGAACCGTAGGGAAGTTGGTTTATAGATAGCAATGAGAGAAACCAGCCTCACTGAAGGAATATATGCGTGAAGACAAAGCAGATCTTCAAAGATGACCAGGCATTGTTGGACAGAGAAAGGCTTTCTAAACTGAAGAAATTTTCCATGTACAGATTTTTATCTACTTGGTAACAGTCATCCCAAGTTATTTCTTTATTTTTTTTTCCTCCAGCAATTATAAATGGATTGTTTTCTTAATGTCTGTTTCTGACAGTTTGATGGTGGTGTATAGAAACACAGATAATTTTTTCTATATTGATTTTGTATCTTGTAACTTTACTAAGTTAGTTTATTCTTAGTTTTTATGTTGCAGTCTTTAGAATTTTATATAATATAATGTCATCTGCATATAGACACAGTTACTTCTTTGTTTCCAAATTGAATGCCTTTTATTCATTTGCCTAAGTGCTTGGCAAGTTTTCCCATACTGTGTTGGGTAAGTGTGGTGAGAGTGGACATCCTTGTCTTGTTTCTGATCTTAGATGAAAAACTTTTAGCTTTTTCTCTATATTAGTTGTGGAGTTGTCATTGTGGCCTTTGTTATGTTGAGAGATGTTTTCTCTCACCTAGTTTGGTGAGAGTTTTTTTTTATCATAAATGGATGTTGAATTTTGTCACATACTTTTTCTAACACTTATTGAGATAATAATACAATATTTATTTTTCATTTTGTCACTGTGGTATATATCACATTGATTGATTTGTGCATCCCAGTTAATCATGGTGTGTGATCCTTTTCACATACTATTGAATATGGGTTGCTAAAATTTTGTTGAAAATGTTTGCACTTACATTCATCAGGGATATTGGCCTATACTGTCTTTACTTGTTGTGTCCTTGTCTGGCTTTTGCATCAGAGTAATCCTGGCTTTGTAAAATGAGCTTGGAAGTGTTCACTTTTTCAATTTTTTGAGGAGTTTGAAAAGGATTTGTATTACTTCTTCATTAAATATTAGGTAGAATTCACCAATGAAGTCATATGGACCTGAAATTTTCTTTGTTGTGAGGTTTCTGATTGCTGATGTCATATCCTTACTAGTAATCTCTCCTTGAAGGTTTTGTATTTCTTCGTGATTTATTGTTGGTAGGTTGTATGTTTGTAGGAATTTTCCATTTCTTCCAGACTGTCTAATTGATTGGTATGTACTTGTTCATAGTAGTCTCTTATGATCCTTACCCTGGTTTAATTACTTAACCATTTTGTGTATCTACTCCTTTATTTATCAAATGAGAATGTCAATAATATTTATCTTAAAAGATTATCAGGAAGATTGAATTGGTTCATTCTTTTTATATGTGTATGTTGTCGTTCAGTCGCTAAGTCGTTTGACTCTTTGCAGCCCCATGGGCTGCAGCACACCAGGTTTCTCTGTTCTTCTCTATCTTCTGGAGTTTGCTCAAACTCATGTCTATCATGTTGACGATGCCATCCAACCATCTCATCTTCTGTTGCCCCCTTCTCTTCCTGCCCTCAATCTTTCCCAGCATCAGGGTCTTTTCCAATGAGTCAAATCTTCCCATCAGGTGGCCGGAATATTAGAGCTTCATATATGTATGTATATGTGCATATATACATTCCATATATATGGGATATATATATGTGTGTGTGTGTATCTGTGTATATATATGTATATGTATACAAGACACACACATACACACACCAGTCATGGTTGTATATGGTGAGGAAACAGCAGGAAGCAAAAGAGATTAATTTATCAGTCTATGTTCCAATGGATGGAAGAAAGACTTTGAATAAATATATGAAACGTGTACAGAATGTCAGACTTTGGCAGCTAATATGGAACAAAGTAAAGGGAAAAGGAAATACCAGAATCGGGGGACAGACAGTATTTGAGATTTTGCATAGGTGCTCAAGATCAACCCCAAATACTCTTGGGAAAGACTGATACTGAAGCTGAAGCTCCAGTATTTTGGTCACCTGATGGGAACAGCCAATTCATTGGAAAAGTCCCTGATGCTGGGAAAGATTGAGGGTAGAAGGAGAAGAGGGCATCAGGGGACGAGATGGTTGGATGGCATCACAGATGAAATGGACATGAACTTGGGCAAACTCTGGGAGATGGCAAGGGACAGGGAGGCCTGCTGTACTGCAGTCCATGGAGTCACAAAGAGTTGGACACGACTGGGTGAGTGGACAACAACCACAACTCAAAGAAGAACTCACCGAGCAGATGAACTGTGAGCAAAGAAACAAACTATGGGATCTGGGAGAAGAGCATTCCAGGTTGAGGGGGGATCATGGCAAAGACTGGAGGCAGAAGGAGGTCAGGAATGTTTGAGAGAACAGGGAGGGCAGACCTGTAAGGAGGGGCATGCTAGGACACATGCACGGAGGGGCAGGGGACACAGCACTGACCCATGTGTGAATCAGGTCGGATGAGAACGGGAAACTCTTAGAGGGTCTTGTATGACAGCGAGTTCATTTGACTTAGTGTTTTAAATAGAAACATCTGTTTCTGCTTTATTGACTATGCCAAAGCCTTTGACTGTGTGGATCACAATAAACTGTGGAAAATTCTGAAAGAGATGGGAATACCAGACCATCTGACCTGTCTCTTGAGAAACCTGTATGCAGGTCAGGAAGCAACAGTTAGAACTGGACATGGAACAACAGACTGGTTCCAAATAGGAAAAGGAGTACGTCAAGGCTGTATATTGTCACCCTGCTTGTTTAACTTATATGCAGAGTACATCATGAGAAATGCTGGGCTGGAAGAAACACAAGCTGGAATCAAGATTGCCGGGAGAAATATCAATAACCTCAGATATGCAGATGACACCACCCTTATGGCAGAAAGTGAAGAAGAACTAAAGAGCCTCTTGATGAAGGTGAAAGAGGAGAGTGAAAAAGTTGGCTTAAAGCTCAACGTTCAGAAAACTAAGATCATGGCATCTGGTCCCATCACTCCATGGGAAATAGATGGGGAAACAGTGGAAACAGTGTCAGACTTTCCTTTTTTGGGCTCCAGAATCACTGCTGATGGTGATTGCAGCCATGAAATTAAAAGACGCTTACTACTTGGAAGGAAGGTTATGGCCAACCTAGATAGCATGTTTAAAAGCAGAGACATTACTTTGCCAACAAAAGTCCGTCTAGTCAAGGCTATGGTTTTTCCAGTGGTCATGTATGGATGTGAGAGTTGGATGGTGAAGAAAGCTGAGCGCCACAGAATTGATGCTTTTGAACTGTGGTGTTGGAGAACACTCTTGAGAGTTTCTTGGACAGCAAGGAGATCCAATCAATCCATCCTAAAAGAGATCAATCCTGGGTGTTCATTGGAAGGTCTGATGTTGAAGCTGAAGCTCCAATACTTTGGCCACCTCATGCGAGGGGTTGACTCATTGGAAAAGACCTTAATGCTGGGTGGGATTGGGGGCGGGAGGAGAAGGGGACGACAGAGGATGAGATGGTTGGATGGCATCACCGACTCGATGAACATGGGTTTGGGTGAACTCCGGGATTTGGTGATGGACAGAGAGGCCTGGCGTGCTGCAATTCATGGGGTCGCAGAGAGTCGGACACAACTGAGCGACTGAACTGAACTGAACTGGCATCCATTTTATTTTATGTGAAATACTCAATACAGTCATGGCCTGGTATTTATTAAATAGATGAAATGCTCCATCAGTTCACTTCAGTCACCCAGTCATGTCCGATTCTTTGTGACCCCGTGGACTCCACGCTTCCCTGTCCTTCAACAACTCCTGGAGCTTGCTCAAACTCATGTCCATCAAGTCAGTGATGGCATCCAACCATCTCATCCTCTGTCATCCCCTTCTCCTGCCTTCAATCTTTCCCAGCATCAGGGTCTTTTCCAGTGAGTCAGTTTTTTGCATCAGGTGGCCAGAGTGTTGGAGTTTCAGCTTCAGCATCAATCCTTCCAATGAATATTTGGACAGATTTCCATTAGGATGGACTGGTTGGATCTCCTTGCAGTCCAAGGGACTCTCAAGAGTCTTCTCCAACACCACAGTTCAAAAGCTTCAATTCTCCAGCACTGATCTTTCTTTATAGTCCAATTCTCACATCCATACATGACTACTGGAAAAACCATAGCTTTGACTAAATGGACCTCTGTTGGCAAAGTAATGTCTCTGCTTTTTAATATGCTGTCTAGGTTGGCTCACGGCCCAGATAATCATGATGGTGTGATCATTCACCTTGAGCCAGATATCCTGGAATGTGAAGTCAAGTGGGCCTTAGAAAGCATCACTATGAACAAAGCTAGCGGAGATGATGGAATTCCAGTTGAGCTATTTCAAATCCTCAAAGATGATGCTGTGAAAGTGCTGCACTCGATATGCCAGCAAATATGGAAAACTCAGCAGTGGCAACAGGACTGGAAAAGGTCAGTTTTCATTCCAATCCCAAAGAAACGCAATGCCAAAGAATGCTCAAACTACCACACAGTTGAACTCATCTCACACGCTAGTAAAGTAATGCTCAAAATTCTCCAAGCCAAGCTTCAGCAATACGTGAACCGTGAACTTCCAAATGTTCAAGCTGGTTTTAGAAAAGGCAGAGGGGCCAGAGATCAAATTGCCAACATCCGCTGGATCATCAAAAAAGCAAGAGAGTTCCAGAAAAACATCTATTTCTGCTTTATTGACTATGTCAAAGCCTTTGACTATATGGATCACAATAAACTATGGAAAATTCTGAAAGAGATGGGAATACCAGACCATCTGACCTGTCTCTTGAGAAACCTGTATGCAGGTCAGGAAGCAACAGTTAGAAGTGGACATGGAACAACAGACTGGTTCCAAATAGGAAAAGGAGTACGTCAAGGCTGTATATTGTCACCCTGCTTATTTAACTTCTGTGCAGAGTACATCATGAGAAATGCTGGGCTGGAAGAAACACAAGCTGGAATCAAGATTGCCAGGAGAAATATCAATAACCTCAGATATGCAGATGACACCACCCTTATGGCAGAAAGTGAAGAAAAACTAAAGAGCCTCTTGATGAAGGTGAAAGAGGAGAGTGAAAAAGTTGGCTTAAAGCTCAACGTTCAGAAAACTAAGATCATGGCATCTGGTCCCATCACTTCATAGGAAATAGATGGGGAAACAGTGTCAGACTTTATTTTTTGGGACTCCAAAATCACTGCTGATGGTGATTGCAGCCATGAAATTAAAAGACGCTTACTGCTTGGAAGGAAGGTTATGACCAACCTAGATAGCATATTTAAAAGCAGAGACATTACTTTGCCAACAAAAGTCCATCTAGTCAAGGCTATGGTTTTTCCAGTGGTCATGTATGGATGTGAGAGTTGGACGGTGAAGAAAGCTGAGTGCCGAAGAATTGATGCTTTTGAACTGTGGTGTTGGAGAAGACTCTTGAGAGTCCCTTGGACTGCAGGGATAGCTAACCTGTCCATCCTAAAGGAGATCAGTCCTGGGTGTTCGTTGGAAGGACTGATGTTGAAGCCGAAACTCCAATACTTCGGCCACCTCATGTGAAGAGCTGACTCATTGGAAAAGACCCTAATGCTGGGAAGGATTAGGGGCAGGAGGAGAAGGGGATGACAGAGGATGAGATGGTTGGATGGCATCACTGACTCGATGGACATGGGTTTGGGTAAACTCCAGGAGTTGGTGATGGACAGGGAGGCCTGGCATGCTGTGATTCATGTGGTCGCAGAGTCGGACACGACTAAGCAACTTATCTGAACTGAGGTTGGTCATAGCTTTTCCTCCAAGGAGAAAGCATCTTTTAATTTCATGGCTGCAGGCACCTTCTGTAGCAATTTTGGTGTTCAAAAGAATAAAGTCTCTCACAGTTTCCACTGTTTCCCTGTCTTTTTGCCATGAAGTGATGGGACTGGATGCCATGATCTTAGTTTTCTGAATGTTGAGTTTTAAGCCAACTTTTTCACTATCCTCTTTCACTTTCATCAAGAGACTCTTCAGTTCTTCTTTGCTTTCTGCCATAAGCGTGGTATCATCTGGATATCTGAGGTTATTGATATTTCTCCCAGAAATCTTGATCCAGCTTGTGCGTCCTCCCACCTAGCGTTTCTCATGATATACTCTGCATATAAATTGAATATACAACTTTGACATACTCCTTTCCTGATTTGGAACCAGTCTGTTGTTCCATGTCGAGTTATAACTGTTGCTTCCTGACCTGCATACAGGTTTCTCAGGAGGCAGGTCAGATGGTCTCGTTTTCCCATCCTTGAAGAATTTTCCACAGTTTCTTGTGATCCACACAGTCAAAGGCCTTGGCATAGTGCATAAAGCAGAAGTAGATGTTTTTCTAGAACTTTCTTGTTTTTTCAATGATCCAGCCAATGTTGGCAATTTGATCTCTTGTTCCTCTGCCTTTTCTAAATCCAGCTTGAACATCTTGAAGTTCTCGGATCACGTACTGTTAAAGCCTGGCTTGGAGAATTTTGAGCATTAGTTTGCTAGTGTGTGAGAAGAGTGCAATTGTGCGGTAGTTTGAGCATTCTTTGGCATTGCCTTTCTTTGGGATTGTAATGAAAACTGACCTTTTCCAGTCCTGTGACCACTGCTGATTTTTCCGAATTTTCTGGCATCTTGAGTGCAGCACTTTCACAGCATCATCTTTTAGGATTTGAAATAGCTTAGCTGGATTCCATCACCTCCACTAAGTTTTTTCATAGTGATGCTTGCTAAGGCCCACTTGACTTTGCATTCCAGGATGTCTGGCTCTAGGTGAATGATCACACCATCGTGCTTATCTGGGTCATAAAGATTTTTTTTGTATAGTTCTTCTGAGTATTCTTGCCACTTCTTCTTAATATGCTCCATAAAATTTGGATATTTTTGTTTGAAGAATTAGCATCATCCACATTGGCATCATCATCATCTGTCTTGAATACATTTCCTAAAATTTACCAAGAGCCATACACACACACACATTTTTATTTTTTAATAAGAAAACCTTCATCTTCCCTCATTCCCTTATACAGCTATACTCACACCATGATCCCACTGTGGATGAAAAGCAAATGTGATGGGAAACACAAGAAACTGAGTCCTTGCACCAACCCTGCCCTGGAACTCAGCCTAGAAGCAGTTAAACCCAAGTGGAGCTGGGCAGTCTGGTGACTTCATTCCTAGAACCAGGCCTTAGGGCTCCTATATGTAATCAGGCAGTAATTTGAATACATTATAACAGCTTGGAGAGTCTTTTTACAACTCCTACCTCTTTACAGCTTTGATCTGACAATAAGAATTTGGCATTTCAAATACTGTTTTGATGCAGTCATTGCTTCTGGCAATTGCCCCGCTGTATTTCTCCTTTGGCCTTTTGTTAAGTGTAGCTTCATCCTGTAGCTATAGTGAGAGAATGGTTCCAAATCCACAGCTGTGTTCTGTGATTTTCTGTTTATTCACTCTGCTGCTTTTGACAGCTTCCAGTTTCCACCATTACTCATTCATTCATCCCACACATATTTATTGAATGCCTACTCTGTGGCAGGTAACTTTTCCAGGTGTTGGGGGACTAAAACAGAAAACAAGACAGTTCTCTGGCCTCCTGGAAATTACATTCTGGTGGAACAGTAAGAGAGTCCACAAACAAACAACTGGATGATGATGAGAAGAAAATTGGAGAAACACAGGAGGGGTTGGAATAGACTTTTCAGGAACTCTGTTTTAGGTAGGACTGATCAGGGAGGGTTTCTTGGAGGAGGTACTCTCCAATCTGCATGAAATGAAATAATAGAGGGAACAGCATGGACAGGGTCCCTCAGAGGAGAGGGACTTAGCTTGAAAAATAGAAGCCGGGGTTTAGAGGATGCAAGTAGGAGACAGAGTGAGGGAGAGCGCTGGGACTTCAGAATCCATTCAGAGCCGGATGGCTAACAACAGGAGTCTTCACAGTATGTTGTCCGATATATTTTGTAGAAAGACAACTTTTACTGCTTGTAGAGGGGAAAGGGGAAGATCAGAGAGGCCAGATAGAGGTTTCATAATCACCTGCATATTTGATAGAACTTTTGAAACCATACCCTTGACACAGTCCGTGGAATGAATAAAAATAAGTAAAAGTGATCTACCTGCAACAGAAGCATCACACATTCCTGCCTTTGGGGAACCTGTTTTTATCAGCCCAGTTAGGCAGGCAAGGTTCTACAGCTTCCCTGAAGTCACAAATCCCGTAGGCAGTGTCCCAGGGTTCCTGGCCCTAACTGGTCCTCTCTTCTGAAAGGTTGCTGCTGCGAGTCCCATGCTACGCTGGGATTCATGACCTCCGGAGGAGAGGATTTCGATCTAGGTCCAGAGACCAGGTTTGACCACTGGAGCTTTTTGTGTAACAGAATTTTATTAAAGTATAAGAGAGAGAACGCTTCTGACATAGACATCAGAAGAGGGCAGAAAGAATACCCACTTGCTAGTTTTTAGCGAGGTGTTTTATGTCTGTTAGCAAGCTATTAATCAGATAAGAGAGACACCGCAAGGCTGAGTGTATTTCACCAGGCCCATCTCCCATAATATGCATTTTTGAGATAAAATGGCAGAAGGTGTGTCATCCCAAGCCTTAAAACAATTGACCTGAATACTGGTTTGCTGAGCTATTATCAGCCCAAGGTTTGAGAAAAGAAAACAAGTTAGTCTTAGGAGGAACCACTGTGAAGAAAGGCAGATTCCAAAGCAAATACATCGTTTCATTCACAAAGCTTAAGAAAATAATCTCCACAAGAAAAACCCATTGGTTAGTTCAAGGCAGAACCAGTTGTGTCAACACAGAAATATAAGAAGCCTCTTTTAATTTTGTGTAGAGTAGGGGGAAAAAAAAAAAGTCTGCCACTTGCAGTTTATTTCCTCCTGCCACTTGGAGACCTCTGGCCTTCCTACCTGTTACCCTCTCGCTTCTCTGAAAAGATGTGGGTGTTTCAGGCCCTCCCACCTGCAGGTAGCCACCTGAGACAGTGCCAAGAAAGCAGGGGAGCCTCCCAGCGTTTCCTGCCCCGAAGCCCACTCAGCACATTTTCCAGTGCACCTGCCTGCCATGAATCAGGACCGCGAGGAGGGGGCCTGTGACTGCCTCCCGCACACGCCAGGGGCTGCCGATCACACCGCCTGTGCGGAGAACTCTGTGGACTCGCAGAGTGAGGAGCCTGCCCATCAGTCCTCCGTGGCCTGCCTCTGTGCCAGGCAGAGAGAACAGAGCTGACCAAGACATCGTCTTTTCTCTTCCTAGGGACTATTACACTGTATTGGCTTCCTAATGAGTTCACTTATCAACATTTAACATTTTTTTATTTATTTTTTGCTGCGCTGGCTCTTCATCGTGGCATGCGGGCTTTCTCTAGCTGCGACGCGCAAGCTTCTCATTGCAGTGGCTTCTCTTGTTGCAGAGCACAGGCTCTAGGGCACACAGACTTCAGGAGTTGTGGCGCATGGGCTTAGTTGCTCTGCAGCATATCGTATCTTCCCGGACCAGGGATCGAACCCATGTCCCCTGCATTGGCAGGTGGATTCTTACCCAGTGGACCACCAGGGAAGTCTCTATAAACATCTTTTATGTAAATATAGGAGTGGCAGGACTAACAGCAGGGTGCATTTCCAAAAAAATGAACTTCCCAACCTGTCTCCTAGACAGGCCTGGAAACCCATCATAAGCGTGTCATATCAAAGCAGGTAGCAGAGGTGAGCCGCAGCCCAGCTGATTGGAGATTCCAGACACACCTCTGAGCACCATCTGGGCCTCTGCTGGAGCATCTGCAGTCTCTTCTCCATGCTCAGGGCCCTCCCACAACGATCAAGATGAGACATATGATCTAGGAGAAACCAGCAGATGGCGAGTTGCCTAATCTCTCTCGGGGGTTAAAAGCGTCAACTCAACATCATTGTGGGAGGAGGGGTAAAGTCGCCATCTATTTGTGGACCTTTCTGTGTGTGTGTGTGTGTGTGTGTGTGTGTGTGTGTGTGTGTGTGTGTGTGTGTGTGTGTGTGTGTGTGTGTGTGTGTGTGTGTGTGTGTGTGTGTGTGTGTATACATGTGTGTTTCTGATGTAGTCCACATTTTCTCATCTTATGTGCTCTGCTGCCTTTTATTGCTAAGAAATGATATAGTCAGTCAGTTGGTTCATTCATTCATTTATTCATTCCTTCTTTCATTATGTATTTAGGAACACCACTTTTGTGCCTGGCACTGTCGAGGCTGTGTGAACAGTGATCAAAATTGACAAGGCTCATGTTTTTGCAAAACTTACGTTCTAGTGAGAGAGAAAGCTTAACGTACCATTTCAGAGAGCCTTGGGTATTCTGAAAAAGTAGAACAGGTAAAGGGGGAATAGACGGTAGCTAGGGAGAGCAGTGCAGCTTCAGATTTGATGGCCATGGAAGGCTTCATGGAGGAGCCTTGATATTTAAGATGAATCAGTGATGAGAAGGATCCAGAGGGTAAACATGATCTGTTCAGCTCACTCACACTGAGGAACCAAATACTTCCCTTTATCCTTTCCCTCCCCTATACCTTTATTTCTTTGTTCACCATATATGCATTGGGCATCTACTTTATGCCCAAGAGTTTATAAAAGAGTTTATGAAAGAGTTAAAGGATCATATTACCTGTTTTCATGGTATTTCAGTTCTAGTGCAGGAGAAACATATTAAATTTAGCAAATGAAAGTGTAATATAATAGCAGTTGCTTAAATGCTGTGATATGATGGGATTGAGAGAGGGGAGGCTTTGGTGGGGGGGTTACACTTGAGCAGAGAATAAGGCAGGGGAAGGAGCTATGAATTTTCCTTCATGTAGGGGGCAGAGGATGGAGGTGGGTGAGATGGGTGAGCAAATGCAAGCACAAGAGCTGAGACAGGGGCATCGCTTCCTAGAGGAGGAGCAAAGAGGCAGAGCGGGCAGGAAGGGTCCAACAGGGGCAGGAGCCAGATCGTTGAACGGTGTGGGCCATGGTGAGAAAGTTCGATTTTATTCTACACTGTATGGAAGTCATTGGAAAATGTTGAGGAAAAACATGATGTGACCTGACTTACGTTTTACTCAGACCATCTGACTGTTGTAAAGAGAATAGACTCTAGAGGTTAAAGTAGAAGCAGGGAGATGCGGTAGGGAGATGAGGAAGCGATTACTATAATTCCAGCGAGAGATGACAGGAACCTGGTTGTGGAGGAAAACTGGAAGAGCTGACAAGATGTCGTTTTGATAGGGAGATGTGAGGATGAACTAGACAGAATCTGGGGATTGGTTTTATCTGTACCTCACTCATCCTGCCTGACTCTTTGCGACCCTATGGTCTATAACCTGTCAGGCTCCTCTGTCCATGGAATTGTCCAGGCAAGAATACTGGCGTAGGTAGCCATTCCCTTCTCCAGGGGATTTTCCCGACCCAGGGATTTAACCCAGGTCTCCCACATGGCAGGCAGACAGATGCTTTACCATGTGAACCACCAGGGAAGCCCCTGGTTTTATATGGGGAATGAGCAAAAGGGAGAAATCTAGATGGCTGTGTGGCTGTCAGGGTGAAGAGCTGGGTAAATGGCAGTGTCACTTCCTAAAATGGAAGCAGCTAGGGAAGGGATCCCACGAAAGATAGTGACGGTGTCAGGAAGGGCTGGATACACGATTCTGAAATCCAGGAGAGATGCTAGGGGTTATCAAATTACCAGTGATGCATTAAACGTTGAGAACTCCATGAGATCATTTAGGTGTGACTTTAGGCAGAAAGGTCAGAGGAATGATCCTGAGGATGTACTGATATTTAGAACTAAGGAAGAGGAGGAGGAGGTAGCAGGGAAGCTGCCCAAGAACATCCAGGTAGAGGCAAAGAGAACTGGGTGAGAACCATCTGCCAGAGGCCAAGGGGGAGGAGATGATCAGGAAAAGAGGAGTAAAAGGTCGGATACTGCTGAGAAGTACAGTAAAATAGAAACCAAGATTCACCCATTGGATTGGGCAGTGGGGTCATCAACGGAGACCTCAGAGAGTGATCTGAGGGAATAGCAGAAGTGAAAAGTTAATTAGAGTAGATGCAAGGGAGAATGGGAAGACAAAGTTACATCAGTGAGCATAGTAAATGCTATGAAAGGGATTTACTGTAACAATTTCATAGAACAGCCAAGGATAGCTATAGAGAACCAAGCGGTGGGTGGAGAATGGGGTAGGCTCGAAGGGGAGGGTGCCTTTGAATGTTTGTGTGGTCAAGACAATGATCTTGCCAAGAGAGAAAACTGAAAAGAACAGAAGAGCGAGGGGACCATCATAAGACCGACATGATTGTTGTTATTTGCTTATTTGTTATTTACAATCTTTTAAATCTGTAAAAAAATGTCTTTACAGCTTTCAGATCATACAAAACAGGCTAGGTACAGGTCACAGCTGGCCCTTGAGGTATAGTTTGCTGACCCCTGCTCTCCAGTGGACTAGTGAGTTATCTTCCTTGACTGTAATTGGATACACTGATTTTAGCACATTACTTCTTCTATTGCATATGTGGAGGGGTCCTCAAACTGCAGGCCACCGCCCAGTACCTCCTGTCAGATCAGCAGCAGCATTAGATTAGAAATCTAGTATACAATCCTTGGAGAAGGAAATGGCAACCCACTCCAGTATTCTTGCCTGGAAAATCTCACGGACAGAGGAGTCTGGTGGGCTACAGTCCATGGGGTCGCAAAAAAGTTGAACACGACTTAGCAACTAAACAACAAAATCAGTGCACAATAAATGTAATGTGCTTGAATCATCCTGCAACCGTCTACCCTCACCCTCATCCATGGAAAAGTTATCTTCCCCAAAACCGATCCCTGGTGCCAAAAAGTTGGAGACCTCTGCATTAGACGATATTCACAGTAAGGCTTCAGAATGCTTTGTTTCTCGGTATGGCTCATTTTTTTGTGTTTGTTTCCATGAGGATGAGATTTTTAAAGTGTGTTATGTGCTGGAACAATGTCCGGCACTAGAAGTTAAAATTGCAGCTGTCAACAAATTGATCCCATAGTGCTGGCCGATGCCAGGGATGGAGGGGATGAGGATGGAAGCAGCGCATGCTCGGGTTGACCAGGACGTGTCACAGATAAGGAAAAGGGGGAGTTCTGGGATGGAAAACAGAGCCCTTGTTATATCGGAGACAGTAGGGATCGCTCATCTCTTTCTACCTCCTACTCTTCCAACAGCTAGAGAGTGAAAGAGAGCTTCACTGTCAGGAAGGCCAGAGGACAGAGTCCTCTTGACCATAGACACCAGGTATTTTAGCCTTGGGAACGGTAAAATTTGCATGCATATCAGTACCTTCTCTAGATCTCAAGACTCTCTTCTACCGTCATCAGTATCTAATGTAAAGATGTAAAGACCTAGTCAGTCCAGCCTAGGGAACGAAGACCACTCCGCACATCCCAGTGGCTGGTGACACCGTCAGGTTTGATGAAGGTTAGGCAGAGACTCTCTCTCTTCTAGGGATGCTTTCTAGAACACGTGACTTCAGAGGTGGCAGTAATAGGGGAGGGTCACGGAGAGTCTGGGAGATGCAAGGGAGGACCTGGGAACTGGGCAAGCTGTAGCTCTGCCCCCAGGATATGCTGTCACCACCCACCTGTCCTTTGGTAACACAGGTACTATTCGGTCATATTCCCCACCCACTTATCCAGCATCCTCAGTGAAGACACAATGCCCCCAACCCTTCCAACAGAAGAAAGATACTTTGAAACATTTTAATGTTACCATCAAAGGAGTCTCTTGCTTATGCACTTTGATTACGGGGTCTTTCTAAATAGGAGTATAATTGCTTAACAATGTTGTGTTAGTGTCTGTTGTACAATGAAGTGAGTCAGCTATATGTAAACATACATCCCCTCCCTCTCGGGCCTCCCTCCCACCCACCCCCCGTCCCACTAATAGGATTTTCAGAAAGTTGAGCAAGAAGTTGTCCTTCAGAAGACACTATACCAACTTGGAACAACTGTAAAATTAATTTTAGAAGTTGTGACCTTTGCTCAAGTTTCTGAAAATTCTGTCGGCAGTTCTGTAGTTAATCAGGCACACTTCAAAGTGGTCTAGACACACATACTTCCTGACAGGGCAGAAGAGTTGGTCCGTGCTGAAAAAAATACATATTTGCATCAATAGTGAAATAATCAGTAATTGACTTTGGTGTATTAAAAGTGGAGTAGCGATGACTTGAAATGTGCATTTGACTTTCCAGAAGAACTACCAGTTTGAATTTAATGAGGATATCTAGAGTTAATGAAAGCAAAAGAATGCAGGGCCTTTTTTTCTTAAATCTTCATATTTTCTGCTTGGAAGAGAATTCTCAGAGAATTCTCACGCACAGGATATTTGAACTGGAAGGAACTATAGATGTAATCTGGTCCACTTATTTTATTCTCTACAGATCTGAGGACAGAGACTCAGATTGGAAATGACCTGCCCAAGGGTCCCATCAACATTGGCAGCCTTGATTTCATCTAACTGGGCTCATGTAAATTATGTTTCCCATAATGCACTGAGAGCACCTCAATATCTTTACTAATGGCCTTTTTTATCATTTTTTGAAATCATTCTTGATTTTATTTATTACAAAAGTAATGTTTGTCATAAAAAGTAAACACCGGAAATTTTATAGTCTTTTGTTCTTTTTCTTTTTACTATGAAGTTTTAGTGCTTTAATACATTTATATTAATATAATGTATTAATACATTAATACAAATGTATTAATACAATGCACATGTATTTTAATAATAATAAATTTATTAACACAAATACATGTATTTTAACACATTTACTTCCTACTAGCTATTGTACATGCCTGGAGTGGTTCAGAGCATCACTCGAGAATGTATTATGGGCATATGTTTACACTTTAGTCCCTGTATCCTGAATGAGTGATGAAAAATCTGGTCCTCAAAACACTAGCATTCAGCTTTTGCACTAACACGTGGTGTGTGAGTTCTAGTAGTTGGGAGCCTGCTCTTCTCCTCTACACAGTTGCTGGCACAGGGACATCTCTGCTTGCTTCAGCATCGGAAGGAAAATGCAGGCTCAGTGACCAGCAGAGCACCGCATGGAGAAGCAGTCTTTACATGACTGTGAAAGCTGGGGAGGGATTGGCTGAAGGACACAGGAGAGCAACTGACAAAGGATCTTGGTGTCTCGAAGTTCTGGTAGATTACTGGCAACTTAAACCCGTGTAGCCCTAGGTAAGGTTGTTACCTACCTGCTATTATTTCAGGGGCACGCAGCTAGGGGCTGGGTTTTCAGACCCAGACATATGTGGTTGGGGAGATGTGTTTCTAGTGAAGAGTTAAAGGTTGTTCAGACCCTTTGAAAGTCCCTCCTGTTTTGTTTTTTTTTTTTTGAATGATAGAGTGGTATATTTCATCAGCTGTTCTGTCACCTTAGCAACAGTTCAAGCAAACAAAGCAAACAGATCATTTAGCATTGGTCATACAAAAAACATATCTGGACAACTCAAGTTTTTACTGAAGTTGTTGAGCTGCCTAGAAATGTTGGCACTGCGGAGACACAATGGTTGTCACCGGGAAAGGAATTCGTTCTCATAGTTACATTGTTCAAAAGGCACACAACGGCACCATGATTTTTATGCTCCTTATTGTTTTTTTCTTCCAGTGGATACTTAAAAATCAATTTATTTTTATTCTGGTGTGTACCAGGGGTATAGTGTTGGTTAGGATGAAAAAGCAATTTTAATTTAGTGGGAAATGGATTTTCTTTATCACAGAGAAAAGCGTAGACTATGAGAGACACAGCAAATACAACTCGCAATCTCCATCCCCGGGGCTGAGGTGGGGAGATGGGACTGACAGGAGGACGAGCTGGAATTTTGATAATTCTGTTTGAATTTCTCCTTAGAGCTCTTAGTTGTCAATAAAAACTCGTGGTTAGCAACACAAATGACCTAGTTATTCCTTTCCTGTTGAACTGAGTGTTCAGAAGCAGCAGCAGTGGTCTACCTGTGTTGCCGCCAGCAACTGTTCTCTCTTCTTAGGGCATCAGTTTCCCCATCCATTAAATTGATTTTACCATCATCTTAAGTCTCAGATTCTTAAGTTAACTGAGAAAATGTCTTCTAATTTGCCCATATCATCTCAATCAAGGTTTTTTGACTATAACTGACTATAGATTATAGTGACTCTGGGAAAATTGATGTTTAACTGAATTGATGAATAGACCCATTCATTTCTAAAGCTGCGTCTGCACTTTCCTTTCTATAATTATATTGTTGTCATTTCCTGTCCTATTTCAGCCAATTCTTATGCTGTTTCCTTATTATAGTTATTTAAGTGTGTGTGTCTGTGCACATGCACGTGAGTGTGTGTGTGTGTGAATATGAGAGACAGAGAGGAGCAACCCATCCTCACTGATGCAACTTCATTCATAGCCTTTTGCTGTTTTTCTGTTATCCAGTTACTTTGTCTTTAATCCCCAGTGCTCACCATGTTTTGCCCTGCCATAGGGTCTTTGCACATGTTAAAAACTCACAGACATATTCAGATCACATTATACTCATTACAGCTACCTAAGTGTATCATTGATGTTCATCACTACTTTGTAATTCTACTGGCTAATTAAACCCTCCACCGTGATCTTATTATTCAAGGCATTGATAGGGCAGCATGTATATGATAATATCACAGTTTTAAAAGCACTTTCCTAACTTTAACATATCTTCTTCCTTTGTAATGCCCTGTATCTTATCCTATGTATCTAAAGGCAGTATTAGGATAAAAGGTCCACAGGTTTCCCCAAATTGCCAAAGAGGCCTTTGAGTGCCTCAAAGCTGAAGAAAATCTGTATGAATCCATAAGTTAGGGAGAGCAGGGGTTGTGTCTGGCTCCATGTATCAGAGTTTTTGGCAGACTACTGGTGCTAAATAATTGCATACTGAGTAAAAACAAAAAAAATGCAGAGATAGAAGGTTGGAGAAGAAAAGCATTCAGAAATATAACCTGTGAAAGTTGCTCAGTCACGTCCGACTCTTTGCGACCCCATGGACTATACAGTCCATGGAATTCTCCAGGCCAGGATACTGGAGTGAGTAGCCTTTCCCTTCTCCAGTGGATCTTCCCAGCCCAGGGATCGAACCCAGGTCTCCCGCATTGCAGGCAGATTCTTTATCAGCTGAGCCACAAGGGAAGCCCAAGAATACTGGAGTGAGTAGCCTATCCCTTCTCCAGTGGATCTTCCTGACCCAGGAATCAAACTGGGATCTCCTGCAATGCAGGCGGATTCTTTACAAACTGAGCTATCAGGGAAGCCCTGATGTAACTTGCTGAAGTTTAATTCTTGGAGAAAAGGTATATTAAGCCTTTTGTATATTTAAAATGGTTAGGCCACAAAGAACAGAAACCTGACTCAAGCTGCCTAGAAAACCAAAGAGATGTTTGTTCATCAAGTCCAGAGTGGCCAGGCTTTCGGTAGAATGCGGTCAGTGTCTCCACAGGCCATTGGGAGTACAGGTTCTGTCCATGTTTGTGTTCTGCTGTCTGCATTCTAGATCACAAGATGCTGAGGGTGACAGCTTCTTTGTTTGTGTCCAGTAGCAAAGCGAGACCCTCATCCCATTCACAGGAAATACATTCTCCCTGTCAGTCTTGTGAAGCTAATGTAGAAGTCATGCCATTCCCTGAACCAACAGTAGCTGCCAGGGGAATGTCACATGTCAGTTGGGTAAGACCCAACAGAATCCAGCATGGCAGCCGAGGTGGGCAGATTAAGGATAGAAACAATAGACCATGCAGGAAGGAGGAGAGGAGACATGTGGGGTGGGCAACAGGCAGAGTCAGAGACTCATAATGCTTCAGGAAGGCTCATCAGAGAACACATACTAGCAGACAAAACCAAAAAACAAAAACACGGCCATTCTATGTATGTTCAACGCTCATGTTTGTCCAGGACAAGGGGAGAGCCAGTCTGAAAGGCAGCTTGCTCCTCCCCATAATGACATAGAGATTTGCAGGCCTGCCACCCGGAGGGGAGATGCCGTCTCACAGTGGTGACCATTCACGTGTCTCCAGTCTTGTCCCCTGTGTCCTGGCATTCGGCATCAGGGAATGACTAATGCATCATTAGCCTTCCATTGATTTCCTGAAATTTCCGCTCTTGGAAATCTTTATGAAGATGCCATTGTAGTTAATTTGCCTGCTACTGTTTCATAATAAAGAAAGTTACTTCGGGAGACATTATGGTTTTATAAGCTAGAATTCTCTAAGGTAGGCTGGTAGTCAGCGTGAAATTCTTTGAAGCTTGCAAGTTTTGGGCTTTGATGTTTTTTTGGTAGAAAATCGGTATTCTGGCATCATTGCCAACTATGAGTAATTATTCCAGCCACCTATATACTATTTCCAGAGGCTAGTTGGCAGCAGGGTATGAAAGAATAAGTTAAGCTTGTAAGTTTTAGGTTGTCTGACAAGCAAAGCATCTACTGTCAAAAGAGGGGTTATCTTGTGAAATTTTTATAGTAGGGAATGAGACATACCATTACAGACATCCAATTTCCTTCAAAAAAAGATGCGCACCTCAGAAAGGGACTGTCTGGTACAACTCCCGTTGAATATGGCACTCATGCTCAGATTGTTGTTGTTGAGTCATAAGTTGTGTCTGACTCTTTGCCACCCCATGGGATGTAACCGCCAGGCTCCTCTGTCCCTGGGGTTCTCCAGGCAAGAATACTGGAGTGGGTTGCCATTTCCTTCTCCGGGGGATCTTCCCCACACAGGGATCAAAACTGCGTCTCCCGTGGCTGCTGCATTGGCAGGTAGATTCTGAGCCACCTGGGAATCCCAATGCTGAGATACGGGCCTTGAATCAAACTTGTCTATTTTCAGTTAATACGAAAGAGCTTAGATCTCCTTCCTGAAGCCCCAGACATACACCTTTACTTAATGGGGAAAAAAATAAATCTGTCCAGTTAGATCTTGAATCCACAAGCCTGAGGCTGCCTTTTGTAACCCGGGAAAAGGCAGGCCGTTGCTGGTTACTGTGGTGTGTCACTTAATGGAAGTTGTTGTTTTTGCCTATTTGTTTTTCTAGCTGCCCTCTGCTGCCAAATTTATATTATCTTATGATACATGTCAACTTCCCAGGTGACTCAGGGGTGAAGAACCCGCCGGCCGAGGCACGAGACTCAGGTTCGATCCCTGGGTAGTAAAGGTCCCGTGGAGGAGGGAAAGGCAGTCGACTCCAGTATTCTTGCCTGGGAGATCCCGTGGACGGAGGAGCCAGGCAGGCTACAGTCCACGGGGTCACAAAGAGTCAGACATGAATGAGCAACTAACCAACAGAAGAAACATGATACATGTCAGAGACCAGGACCCCTAATAGGGCAGAAACAGGACTAGAATAACAGAGTCATCCTTCTGAGTTTTGGTGCCTTCCAGAGAATGAAACTGTGCAGTTGAGTTGTTTCCAGAATACAGTTCATAGCAGTGGCATCTTGTATTTTCCTTAAGATACTGTCATATTCAAATGCACTATTGGACTTACATATTTACTTTACTCATTGTTCCTGTCCCTCCTTCAGAGTGTAAGTTATAGTGAAAAGATTTTGTCTATTTTCCACCTGATTATCATATTTGTCATAAGTTTTAGTCAAGCAGGAAGGTGGGATGGAAGTTAATTTGATCCTTTTGAAAAAAAGCCCAACTTTGCCAGCAATTTCAAAGAAACACTCCTGTGCACAGTGCTTCTTTTATTGTATAGCTGCTCCACCCAGATAGTGCAAGCAACTGAAAAGAGAAAACCAAAGAAGCACAAATGTGTATGGAGTAAAGATAACTTGATATGAATGTACAAATAGATCCAAATTTGGCTTTTGCTATAGGGTTGGGGTGGGGGGTGGTTGGAAAAAGTCAATTTCACTCCTGGAAATACTGCACAGACTTATCTCCTTGTCTGTAAACAAGAATTATTTTACATTAGTGAGTTAACTATAAGTTATGAAGTGTGAGATACCTGAAAGGCAATGAAAGGCCAGATCAGGTAACTAGAAGGGCTTGCTCTAAAAATGCATAGTTTTCCACTACACATTTCCACAGTTTGTCATCATTTTGCATAATCTCAGTTTTCTTAGTCTTCTCCCCTTTGGATCACAGAAATCTCCAAAAAAGTTTATTCTTAAAAAAAAAAAATTAGTATAGTTGAATTACAATGTTGTGTTAATTTCTGCTATATAAGTGATTCAGGTATACATATATACATATGTTTTTTTTTAATATTCTTATCCATTATGGTTTATCATAAGATATTGAATATAGTTCCCTCTGCTACACAGGAGGACCCTGCTGTTTATCCAGTTTTTCTTGACTGCAAATAAGCCTGAGTTTATGAGGCTTGGCCTGTTTATTGACATAGATGCAGCTAGTGTTAATTTACTATCTGCAACAGCTTAAGTTTGCTCTGTTGGAAGTCTTTGTAAGGAATCCCAGATTGGACCTTGAAAGGCTGTACCATTCACCATTCTGAGGCCAGAAGGCCAGCTCCAGTTCTGCAGGGGAAGCCTGCTAGATTTCCCCTTCAGTATTTATAAATTTGGATAAGCTTATCTCTTCTTGAATTTCCTGAATTATTCCAGGACTCTTGGCCTGCCAGAAAGTGACATTCCTTTTCACTTGCAGTGCTGAGACCCCTAAAGCCAGATAGCAAACTCTTTTTCTTGTGAGGGCTCCAGAAAAGTGAAAGTGATAGTTGCTCTGTTGTGTGAGACTCTTTGTGACCCCATGGAGTGTACCCCACGAGGCTCCTCTGTCCATGGGACTCTCCAGGCAAGAATACTGGAGTGGGTTGCCATTTCCTTTTCCAGGGGATCTTCCCTCCGCAGGGATGGAACCCAGGTCTCCTGCATTGCAGGCAGATTCTTTACTATCTGAGCTACCAGGGAAGCCCTGGGGCTCCAGAAAAGTCAGTGTTATTTCCTTAAATGTGGCTTGCCATACTCGATTAAACAAATATCATCCTCGAGAATAATATACTAGGCAAAGCTTTGGTTGCAAAACCAGTATTTCCTATGTGTTTTGGGGAAAAAAAAGGGGGACAGATGCTTATTTAATCTATGCAAATAATGATACAGTTATGTGAAGTAGATAAATTCAGTAAGTTTCTGAACTGGGGTTGGGAGAGTCAGTGAAGAAGCACAAATCAGAGAGCAGTTCAAATGCTTCATCTCCCTTTACCAAAGCGGAACCTACTGAATCTGTGCTGAGTTACAGAGAGCTTAAGGAGGAAAAGAGAGTCACCTTATCTATTCGAAAAGTAAGACTTTAGGCCACATCAAGCAAATAACAATACAGTTTATCTTATTAGTCCATTCAGTCCTAGGTAATTAATTTTTATTCCATTTGGACTATTGGGTAAGACCTTTATGAAGCTGCCTCTTTTTTTTTTTTTTTTTTGTAATTGATGAGTTCTGGAAATCTTTGTAAGGTCTGAAAGTTGTGCTAATGATACTGTCCAGGTCAGATAGAGCCCTTTCCCTCGGGGTTCTGAGAAGGTCCGTAGCTGATTACAGAGCCTTCAGAGAAAAGTCAGAGGGAAATGAAGTGACTTATGGTGGCTGTGGTTAACCTGAAGGTTCATTGAAAGTTCAAATCAAAAATAATGCAACTGGCAAGGAAATTTGGTTGTTCCTGTATCATGTCAAGTCATGAAAAAGCTAATCCTGGAAAAGTTTTAGACAGGATACTTCTAAGAATCATGGTTAAGGCTACTCACAAAGAAGAGAATGGCTGCTACCTATCTTTTATATACAATAAATGAAAATAATTTTTACAGAGGAAACAGTGTGGATGCATAACATAATAATTTTGAGACCTAATTTACATAAGATACCAATGATGTACCAAGAATATGGCAGGGATGTCAACTAATGAGATTCAGTAGTTCTGAAGTAGGTCGTAGATGTCTGTATTTTTAGAAAACTCCTTAGGTAAGGCTGCTGTTTATCCCTAATTAAAATCCATTGTTCTAGAAAATGCTAGATTTAAATGAAAGAAGTGATGCTGTGGCCAAGAAAGCCTTTTGATTAATGAATGAAATTATGGAAGGTAACATTATACAAGGAAACTGCACACTTTTTTGGTAGAAGGTCAATTGGTACATCTTTTTGCAGGTGGGTTATAACTTCTCTGTGACTGCCGACTACTCACATTTGCTATAATAGTGCAGAAGCAGCCATAGACAGTATGTCAACAAATGAGCTTGTCTATGTTCCAGTAAGACTTTATTTATAAAAACAGGCAGTGGGCCATTGTTGACCAGTGTCTGTACTGTGCTGTTTCTGCCTGCTATCATCAGAGAAAGCATAAGCAAAAGTCTGAAGGAAAGAAACATACAGAGTGAAGACACTGGTGAATCTCTAGGAACTGCCCACAAACCATGTAATTTCTGATTATTTATATTTGTAACATTGACCTTATACAAATTTAATCTGGGGAAGGCTCATCAGCTTTTCTAAGTTAACTTTCCCCCGTGTGACTCATAAGTAGTAACACAGCAAATGAATCTATTTCTAGTTCCTCTCTTTTTATCAGGTGAGAGAGCAAATCTTTGTGATTCTAGAGGCTCTCTTTGAAATCTCAGAGATAGTTTTAGGCATAAAAGATAACCTGAGAGCTTTACACTTTTTCCTACATTAAGAATCTCATTTGTGGAAAACTTTTTTTGTTAGAGATGCTTTGCATTCTTGATGATGTGACAATAAAACCCAAGGTAAGCATACAAACTGATAACGTTTGTAAAGAAATTGAGCTTCTTTATAAAAGTGAGAACGCTTTGTTTTCTTAATAATCAAGGCATAATAGGGTTTCCCTGGTGGCTCAGACATTAAAGAATGTGTCTGCAATGCAGGAGACTTGGGTTTGATCCCTGAGTCAGGAAGATCCTCTGGAGAAGGGAATGGCAACCCACTGCAGTATTCTTCCTGGAAAATCCCATGGACAGAGGAGCCTGGCGGGGGCTACAGTCCATGGGATCACAAAGAGTCAGACACGACTGAGCAACTAACACTTTTACTTTCTTTCAAAGGCATTATAAGGTCATCAGAAGGCATCGAAAGTCTTGCAAAATGAAATATTTGTTACCTAGGTAGATTAAACAGGAAAAATGTAAGTCTTCATATTGCAGCTTATTGAGTTAATCAGTACATGAAAAAAAGAAGTGCACCATAGCTGAAGAAATTTACTAATATTTGACTACATTTATAGCTTTTTAGATTCAGGTCCCATAAACAAGGGCAAATGCATTTTATCCTCCAAGTAGTGTCAATCATGCTCTTTGTAATTCTGGACAAACCGACACTTCATTTTAGGACAGATCTCAAGAGGTCCATGAGTTCAGAACTAATTGTATATTATCACTAAGATGTTTTTAATACACAGTGTTGTCATCTGTGGTATCATCACCTGAATCATTACATAAGCCTTGTAAAAATGGTTTCCTTTAAATTTCCAACATGGTAAATATTGATATTTTTAATTTACAAATAAAACCTCCTTTGAGTCTTCAGTAAGTTTTAAGAATGTAAGAGTAGAAGGTGTGTACAGAGTGTAAAGTTTAGAGTCTAAAGGAGACAAAAACAACACCAAAAATGTGATTTTCCACTTCCCTTGAAAATACAGTCTCTGAGTAGGAAGCAAACATAATTAAGTTAGCAGTACAATATTCTCTATTAGAAATGATGTAGATATCCAAAATTCCAGAGAGGCTGGGAAATGGTATATTAGGCAGTGAGGGAATTGACATATATGTATGTGGATGGGGAGATTTAGTGGACAGAGGAAAAGTGATGATGAGGCAGGCTGGGGTGGGGTGGAAATTGCCAGAAACACTTCCTTGAGTAGGGGAGAGTAGATGAGCCCCAGAGCACCAGTGTAACAATTACCTGAACTGAGGATAGATGGTCCATCCTGTCACCAGGAGGGAAGCAGGGTCCGTGGGCACAGATGTATATCACTGAGTAAATGTGGATTTGGAAGATGGTGGAAATTTCTTTTTGGTGGCATCTATCCTGTGAACTAGAATGGAAAGTCATCAAATGAGGATGAAGGCTAGGGGTGGAGGTGTTAAGGTCTTAAGGAGAGGGGACAGTATATGAAATGGTCAAGGGAGTTGGAACGCATAGCACCAGCAATACAATCTGATGGTTGGGTCATGTCCAGAACACACTTGAGTTGTTAAGTGTTGAATTTCAAGTAAAAGCAGCCAACTTGGGGAATCCACTTGAAGAACAACTCCCTTAAACCAGGAATACTAAATAACTGATGCCAGAAGAAATCATGTTCAGAATATAAGTGGCCCATTTATACCTATGTGTTCACACCACAAGATTCCTAGTCCCTTAACACTGGTTCTCAGTTGACTTTGGTTTTACTTATACAACATAGACTCAGTACTGCTGTCCTATGCCTGCTGCGTATATTTTATCTTTGTGAGAAGAGAGCTGATCATCCAGCAAGTGTGACTGGGCATTTCTCTTACTGAATGAAAAGCACTTTGACAAGTTCCTGGCTAACTGCATTGAGCTTGAATTTTAAGTCTAAAATAGCATAGGATTTTAATGCCTCATAGTGGTAGTTAGCTCTCGGAATAATTCTTTTTTTATTTTTTTATTTTTTTTTATTTTTTAAATAAATTTATTTATTTTAGTTGGGGGCTAATTACTTTACAATATTGTAGTAGTTTTCGCCATACATTGACATGAATCAGCCATGGGTTTACATGTGTTCCCCTTCCTGGACCCCCCTGCCACCTCCCCCCCCACCCCACCCCTCTGGGTCATCCCATTGCCCCAGCCCTGAGCATTTGTCTCATGCATCGAACATGGAATGCTGTTCTGTTTCACATATGATAATATACATGTTTCAATGCTATTCTCCCAGAATGTCCCACCCTCACCTTCTCCCTCAGAGTCCATAAGACTGTTCTATGCGTCTGTGTCTCTTATTCTGTCTCACATACAGGGTTATCGTTAACCATTTTTCAAATTCCATATATATGCATTAGTATACTGTATTGGTGTTTTTCTTTCTGGCTTACTTCACTCTGTATTATGGGCTCCAGTTTCATCCATCTCAATAGAACTGATTGAAATGTATTTTCTTTAATGGCTGAGAAATATTCCATTGTGTATATGTACCACAGCTTCCTTATCCATTCGTCTGCTGATGGACATCTAGGTTGCTTCCATGTCCTGGCTATTGTAAACAGTGCTGTGATGAACATTGGGGTACACGTGTCTCTTTCAATTCTGGTTTCCTCAGTGTGTATGCCCAGCAGTGGGATTGCTGGGTCATATGGCAGTTCTATTCCCAGTTTTTTAAGGAATCTCCACACTGTTCTCCATAGTGGCTGTACTAGTTTGCATTCCCACCAACAGTGTAAGAGGGTTCCCTTTTCTCTGCACCCTCTCCAGCATTTATTGCTTGTAGACTTTTGGATGGCAGCCATTCTGACTGGTGTGAAGTGGTACCTCATTGTGGTTTTGATTTGCATTTCTCTGATAATGAGTGATGTTGAGCATCTTTTCATGTGTTTGTTAGCCATCTGTATGTCTTCTTTGGAGAAATGTCTGGAATAATTCTTTAAAAATGTGCAAAGTCACTCATGAATTGTCTACTGAATAAATAATTAACCATAATAGAGATGCTTTTCCAAGTAATTTGAACCCCACCCCCCACCCAATGCCAGTTGACATGATGGTTCATTACCAGGAATTTCCAACAGCCATGCTGATTCCGGTTTAATCTAGTCAAATGAAGCAATTACCTTGCAGATGAAACAACCAGATAGTATGTTTTTAATCTCTCCCATGTCATAAGGCATTTTCTTTTATGTTCTAATTTCTATTAAAATACACGGCAATGGCCATGAAACTAGTCCTTAGAATTAAATGATCTGTTCTGTATTTGGGAGGATTTTTTAGCTTTCAGTGGGTGGTTGGCCGAACCAAAAAGAAGTGCACCAGAAAAATGCAAGCCAGGTATTGCAAAGGAGACAAAGTGGATTAGGGGTGAGTCCAGAAGAAGCATGTTTAAATTTTGTTTCTTATTTTCATGATTCATGTCATTACATTTGGTCTACCCTGTTTTCCTTGAACAAATTTAAACTTTAGTCTCCCACAACCTCCAGATCCTCCCCAAGGCTGCGTGTTCTTAGATGTGAAAGATTTTTGGTTTTGTTTTTTGGTTTCTCCTATAGGCATCACATTGTTTGGTGTAGTGGAAGATTATAACCAATAGGATATTGTTAGCGGAAACAGTCCTTAGACCATCCTGCTCTCAAAACAAAACAAAAAACAAGTATCAGTAAAAAGACTTTTAATATAGAATGACAGTGTTCTGTTCCCTAGACATAGCTGAGCCAAAGAGGTACTGTCAACTCTCACATATTTAGATAGCTTTTGAATGCAAAGCATCCTAGATACTATGTAGAAAGGACTTGTACATTTCCTCATAGGCCAAACCCAGTTTAATTCTACAATGTCCATGTTATTTAAGCTTGTTGAACCTTGTAGTCATCATCTACCAAGTAGAGATGCTAATGGTGCTTATCTTCTTGGACTGTTGCCAGGATTACGTGAATCAGTCCACCCAAATTCCTTGAAACAGCGCCTGGCCATTCAGTTCAGTTGCTCAGAAGTGTCCACCTCTTTGTGACCCCATGAACCACAGCATGCCAGGCCTCCCTCTCCATCACCAACTCCCTGAGTCCACACAAACCCATGTCCATCGAGTCGGTGATGCCATCCAGCCATCTCATCCTCTGTCGTCCCCTTCTCCTCCTGCCCTCAATCTTTCCCAGCATCAAGGTCTTTTCAAATGAGCCAGCTATTCCCATCAGGTGGCCAAAGTATTGGAGTTTCAGCTTCAACATCAGTCCTTCCAATGAATACCCAGGACTGATCTCCTTTAGGATGGACTGGTTGGATCTCCTTGCAGTCCAAGGGACTCTCAAGAGTCTTCTCCAACACCACAGTTCAAAAGCATCAATTCTTCAGTGCTCAGCTTTCTTTATAGTCCAACTCTCACATCCATACATGACCACTGGAAAAACCATAGCCTTGACTAGACGGACCTTTGTTGACAAAGTAACGTCTCTGCTTTTTAATATGCTGTCTAGGTTGGTCATAACTTTCCTTCCAAGGAATAAGCGTTTTTTAATTTAATGGCGGTAGTAACCATCTGCAGTGATTTTGGAGCCCAGAAAAATAAAGTCAGCCACTGTTTCCACTGTTTCCCCATCTATCTGCCAAGAAGTGATGGGACCGGATGCCATGATCTTAGTTTTCTGAATGTTGAGCTTTAATCCAACTTTTTCACTCTCCTCTTTCACTTTCATCAAGAGGCTCTTTAGTTCTTCTTCACTTTCTGCCATAAGGGTGGTGTCATCTGCAAATCTGAGATTATTGATATTTCTCCTGGCAATCTTGATTCCAGCTTGTGCTTCCTCCAGCCCAGCATTTCTCATGATGTACTCTGCATATAAGTTAAATAAGCAGGGTGACAATATATAGCCTTGACGTACTCCTTTTCCTATTTGGAACCAGTCTGTTGTTCCATGTCCAGTTCTAACTGTTGCTTCCTGACCTGCATACAGGTTTCTCAAGAGACAGGTCAGACGGTCTGGTATTCCCATCTCTTTCAGAATTTTCCACAGTTTCTTGTGATCCACACAGTCAAAGGCTTTGGCATAGTCAATAAAGCAGAAATAGATGTTTTTCTGGAACTCTCTTGCTTTTTCGATGATCCATCGAATGTTGGCAATTGATCACTGGTTCCTCTGCCATTTCTAAAACCAGCTTGAACATCTGAAAGTTCACAGTTCACGTATTGCTGAAGCCTGGCTTGGAGAATTTTAAGTGTTACTTTACTTGCGTGTGAGATGAGTGCAATTGTGCAGTAGTTTGAGCATTCTTTGGCATTGCCTTTCTTTGAGATTGGAACAAAAACTGACGTTTTCCAGTCCTGTGGCCACTGCTGAGTTTTCCAAATTTGCTGGCATATTGAGTGCAGCACTTTCACAGCATCACCTTTGAGGATTTGAAATAGCTCAACTGGAATTCCATCACCTCCACTAGCTTTGTTCATAGTGATGCTTCCTAAGGCCCACTTAACTTCACATGCCAGGATGTGTGGCTCTAGGTGAGTGATCACACCATCGTGATCGTCTGGGTTGTGAAGAACTTTTTTGTACAATTCTTCTGTGTATTCTTGCCACCTCTTCTTAATATCTTCTGCTTCTGTTAGGTCCCTACCACTTCTGTCCTTTATTGAGCCCATCTTTGCATGAAATGTTCCCTTGGTATCTCTAATTTTCTTGAAAATATCTCTAGTCTTTCCCGTTCTGTTGTTTTCCTCTATTTTTTTGCCTTGATTGCTGAGGAAGGCTTTCTTATCTCTCCTTGCTATTCTTTGGAACTCTGCATTCAAATGGGTATATCTTTCCTTTTCTCCTTTGCTTTTCAATTCCCATCTTTTCACAGCTATTTGTAAGGCCTCCTCAGACACCCATTTTGCCTTTTTGCATTTCTTTTTCTTGGGGATTGTCTTGATCCCTGTCTCCTGCACAATGTCATGAACCTTCATCCATAGTTCATCAGGCATTCTGTCTATCAGATCTAGTCCTTTAAATCTATTTCTCACTTCTACTGTATAGTCATAAGGGATTTGATTTAGGTCATACCTGAATGGTCTAGTGGTTTTCTCCACTTTCTTCAATTTCAGTCTGAATTTGGCAATAAGGAGTTCATGATCTGATCCATAGTCAGCTCCCGGTCTTGTTTTTGCTGACTGTGTAGAGAGTCTCCATCTTTGGCTGCAAAGAATATAATCAATCTGATTTCAGTGTTGACCATCTGGTGATGTCCATGTGTAGAGTCTTCTCTTGTGTTGTTGGAACAGGGTGTTTGCTATGACCAGTGCGTTCTCTTGGCAAAACTCTATTAGCCTTTGCCCTGCTTTATTCTGTACTCTAAGGCCAAATTTGCCTATCACTCTAGGTGTTTCTTAACTTCCTACTTTTGCATTCCAGTCCCCTATAATGAAAAGGACATTTTTTAGGGGTGTTAGTTCTAGAAAGTCTTGTAGGTCTTCATAGAACTGTTCAACTTCAGCTTCTTCGGCATTACTGGTCAGGGCATAGAGTTGAATTACCCTGATAGTGACTGGTTTGCATTGGAAACGAACAGAGATCATTCTGTCGTTTTTGAGATTGCATCCAAGTACTGCATTTTGGACTCTTTTGTTGAGGGCAGTAGTGAGTGCTAAGGGTAATTACAGGAAACTGTTCCCTTACTGTATCAAGGAGCCTCTTACTTTTTAGAGAAGGGTGGGTGTGAGATCATTGAGCTGTGCTGTGTAGATGAAAGACCTCCATGTGATAAGGAGGAAGCAAGGAAGCTGGGAAGGAACCATGGGGATGCAGAAAGTCCTTTGGCGACAGTGAAATGGCCTCTGATCAAGTCCTTTCTGAAATCTGTGTCTGTAATCCCACTATTCTTCCTGTGTCCACTGCAACCACCTGAATGTGCGCTGCCATCCTTCTCCATGACTGATGACACCCTCTGTACTGGGAGCTCCATTTGTACCCTAACATCCTCTCTTCTCCACAAAAGAGTGAGAGAGATTTTTTTAAACACAAGAGATTATGGTACAGTTTTCTAATGGCTTCTCACTGCTTCCACTATTCTTGTAGAAAGTCTAGAATTTCAAAGGCCAAAAGGACACATGGTATCATCCCTGCCTCTGTTCTAACCAGGCTTACCCACTGTGTTGTCAAAGCCTTCACTTTTTTCATCCCAAAACTTTCTCTTTCCATTCCTTGGGTCACACGATGCTCACTCCCTATTATACTTCGACTACTTCTGTACCACCTCCTGATAAGTACAGAACCTGTTTTCTTCAGCTGCTCTCATACCTCCAGGCTAAACACGAAGGCCCCCTCCTCAGAAAAGCCCTCCATGGCTGCGCTGTGGAGAGTGGCTCTCCTTCTACCGCGGTCAGGGCCTCCTGGGTCACTGGAGGTCACGTGGTTGTGTTTAGTCATCTCCATAGGACTCATTAGTGGGTATAATTAGGTTCACTCGTGTCAGTTGTGGGCCCATCTGATTCAATTCCCACCTCTATAAGTCCACTCTAATTATCCTAGCTCAGGAGACTGATGTATAAAAACTGAACTAGCGGACTATTAGTTTGCAATGTCAAACAGAATTGTCACGGAAACCAGCACGTCCAGTTCAACATGAAGAGTCCTTTTTCTTGTAGTCAAATGATGTGGGA
Organism: Giraffa tippelskirchi; assembly: GCF_054371585.1. Lineage (NCBI taxonomy): Eukaryota > Metazoa > Chordata > Mammalia > Artiodactyla > Giraffidae > Giraffa > Giraffa tippelskirchi. The sequence continues at coordinate 18,061,972 of NC_137283.1, read as the reverse complement.
GCAGATGGCTGAATGGTTAAGGGCTTCAGTTGAGTTAACCTAGTAACTCTGTCCTCAGTCTAGATATTCTTGCTGGGAGAAATGGACACACCTCTCAGTACTTGGCTCTTAGATGGTACCTTCTCTAACCTGACCAGGCAGACCAACCCCCTGTCTTATTCCCTGAGGGTCTTTTGGCCTCGTGTCATCTTTGGCCTTAGACTTCTAGGGTTGGTCTTCTCTTTCTAAGGGAGCTTTGCATATACTGATCCCTTATGGTGGGCTTGAAGATTGAAGAGAAGCATCTTATTTTGGGGACAGTAGTAAGAGAAGACTCTGTATACCCCCATATGATAATAATAATGGTTACAGTGGGATTTAAAAATTATGCTGGTAAGCTCTAAATAACTTTCGAGAAGGCGGGTTATGTGCTTGAACCTGTAATTTACTTGAGAGGAGTGTTGGTGATGAGGGGATAGAAACTAGCATCTGCTGAATTTCTACAGTGGGTCAAAGTGTAACCACCACCCTGGGGATCCTTTCACTACCCAGTGGAGATTAGGGATTACTTGTGTTTTATAGATGAGGCGTCTGTGCCTTAGAGTTGCAAAGCAGGGTTGGGGATATCCCCATTTGTAAGGCCTTTCTCAACCCTAACACACCTATTGGAATCACACCTAACATACCAAAGAGTCAACCAAAAGAAAAAAAAAAAAAAAAAAATAAGAGGCCAGAGAGAAGGAAGATGTCACAGACTTAGGAAGGCTGGACAGGGTGTTCATGATTCCTGAGGCCCAGCCTCCCAACAGCTGGAAATGGAAATGGAGCCCACAGGACTAGACAGCTGTGTCCTTGCTTATTAAAGTAGACCCATGGACCCAATGCCTTGGCATCCTCTGAGAACCTGGGAGAAATGCAGAATCTCAGGCCTGGCCCCAGACCTGCTGCATCAGAATCTGCATATGCCCCTGAAAGGCACAAATGCACAGTTCTGTGGTCGCAGGCTTGCCCTGAGAGGTTGAGACATGTGGACCGCTGTTGCTGTTCAGTTGCTCAGTCATGTCCAACTCTTTGCGACCCCATGGACTGCAGCGTGCCAGGCCTCCCTGTCGTTCACACTTCCATGTGGAACGTGGAAGGACACAAATCATTAGCATATGGCTCAGAGAATTTTCTCAAAAAATACTTTTTCTATAGTATGGACATTCTGGTGATTGGATTTTTTTTTTTTTTTTTCTGTGTGTGTTTACTTGAAAATATTTTTGCCTTAGTTTCTGCATATAACATTCTGGTTTCTCCACTATCTTCTCACTTGCATCATTTCCAACAAGAAATCTGCTATTATGCTTGTCCCTCTCTAGGTAACACTTTGATTTTCTCTTGCTGATTTAAAAGGAACTATTGATAATTTAGGCTTGAAAGTGTCAGTCACTCAGTCAAGCCTGACTCTTGGCAACCCCGTGGACTATAGCCCACCAGGCTCCTCTGTCCATGGGATTCTCTAGGCAAGAATACTGGAGTGGGTTAATCGTTCCCTTCTCCAGGGAATTGTCCAGACCCAGGGATCAAACCCAGGTGTCCCACATTGCCAGCAGATTCTTTACCATCTGCGCTTTAGGCTTGGAGAATACTCAATCATACATAATAATTTTTAAAAGCAATGGACAATATTTTTTTTTATATATTCACAATTCTCATGAAGACTTTTATAGAAAGAGCTTCAGACTAAAAGCCTGGAATTTTGATCCTTTTTTTTAACCTTGACTTTTCCCTTGACCTCTCTTAGAATCACTCCTTTACACATATGGCTTTGCTAGATGCTTTCTAACATCCTTCTGAAAGACTTGGATTATAATTCTATATTCATGGTATTAATAGTATAGGATAATAAGATGATTAGAGAGTAGCTTAGCAGCAAAAGCCTGGACTCCAGAGTCAGACCTCAAACACCCTGATACTCGCTCACCACTGTTGGGTTATATGCCCTTACTCAGGTTTCTTTAACCACTCTGTGTCTCAGTATTTTCATCTGTAAATTGGGTGTGTCAACAACAGTAGCTACTTCCTAGAATCTGTTTTCAGAATTAAATTAGTGTTTACTAAGTATTTAAAACCATTGAAAAACATGTGTTCCATGTGCCAGGTCCTGAGCTAAGTTAAGATGATCAGAAGTGAAGACAAGCCCCTGCTTTTGAGCAGGAAACTCCAAGCTGAAACTCCTTGAGTAGGTTGGACTCAGGTTAGGGCTGGATTAAAGTGAATGACTGAGTTTAAGAGGATCACTGAAAAACTAAGCTCTAACTCAGGGAGGAAATGGGATATATTTAACTCAGCCAAAGAGACATAATAGCTTTCTTAAAATAGACAGCGGGCTGTCAGGGAGCAGAGGCTGAGATTTGTCCCTGTGGCATCAGAGGGCAGAATGGAGATAAAAGGTGGAAGCAGCTGTGGATGGGTGATGATGAAAGATCTGGGAAATAGTCATTCAGATTTTTAATATCTGGAAGGCTTAGATTTAGAGGAGAGAATGCCATTTATTTGGGCACCAAGGAAGAATCTTGAAGACAACTTCAGTAAAACTGCATGAATTTAAATGAGTTAGTGGAGAGGACCAATGAGATTCAGTAAAAGATCCATTGCTTATCTTCAAGGAAGCAGAATTTCTTTTCAAATATGCATAGTAACTCGAACCAATTACTCTTTCAGAGTAAATTAATGAGCTGCTTTAATGAACAGATAATATGAACATATAATTATCAGCAATATGAATATATAATTACTGTTTCAAAGTCTTTTTTCACATATTTATGTGATGTAAAGACCTTATAAACAATCTCCCTATGTATTTACCCTTTCAGTTTGCCTGGGAAATAATTTTTATCAACCAAGTTGAATTCTGCCAGTTTTGCTTCGTCAGAATGAATATGGCTTTGCAATCAAGGGCTACAGGATGAGAGAGATTTTGCTTAGATAGTGAAGGTGTTTGGTTAATTTGACCAGTGAAAGGTCTGCCCTCACTGTTGTCCTTCACCTTCTGGAGAGCATTTAGCCTATGCAGTCATCGTCCTGACCAGAGAGCATCCATATGTCAGGCATATTTCAATAGGATTCAATTATAGCTGACAAAACATTTGTAAAGGCAGCTAGAATTCAGCCCAGATGGTGACTGGGCATATGATGAACACTCCAAATATGTGGCATTATTCATCCCTGACACTCAGAAAATAAACATAAGGCCAGCATTTCTCCCAGGGCAGGGAAACAGAGAAGAAAAAGGTCCTCCTCTTCCAAATGTACAGAGTTGCTGCTTTTCCCTAGGAGCTGCAGAATGTTTTTGGCTTTTTAATTTAACAGTTCAGTTCAGTTCAGTTGGTCAGTCATGTCTGACTCTTTGTGACCCCATGGACTACAGCACACCAGGCTTCCCTGTCCATCACCAACTCCCGGAGCTTACTCAAACTCATGTCCATTGAGTCAGTGATGCAATCCAACCATCTCATCCTCTGCATCCCATTCTCCTCCCGCCTTCAATCTTTCCCAGCATCAGGGTCTTTTCAAATGAGTCAGTTCTTCGCATCAGGTGGCCAAAGTATTGGAGTTTCAGCTTTTAGCATCAGTCCTTCCAATGAACACTCGGGACTGATTTCCTTTAGGATTGACTGGTTTGATCTCCTTGCAGTCCAAGGGACTTTCAAGAGTGTTCTCCAACACCACAGTTCAAAAGCATCAATTCTTTGCTGCTCAGCTTTTTTTATAGAAACTTTAACAAGGGAGGACATACTTAAGGGTCTTTCCCAGTATACGTGATTTGTGACTAGGTAAATAGGTGACCCAGCATGGGTTTCTTCTCTATGGCTCCTTCTAAACAGCATGAATAGCAGAAGATGGTGATATTCAGTCTTAACTTGTGACATGAATATCATGTGTTGGAATTTTGATTAATCTACACACCCTACCTAGGTCCTAGTACAGGAAAAGTCTGGGAAAACTTATTTTTTTAGTATTTGAAGTTCTGATAAGATCATTTAACTTGTGGAAAGCCTTAATTAAAAAAAAAAAATCAACAAGTTGACTAATTTAAAGAAAGTGCCTGAACCATACAGGGACATCTCAAAGAATGTTCGTGAAATGAGTATATACGGATAACCCGGGCCTAAATATGTAATCAGATTAATTACCAGCATTTAGAAATCCCTTTTGTCCCCCACTTTCTGTCACTCACTCCTTAGTAGATGTAGTGATGTCAGAAACTGAAGAAGCTGGTGGAAGGTAAAAACCCAGAATCCCCAATCTTGGCCCCTTCCCAGATGGTTTAGAGTAAATGGCCAAGTTCAAGAGGAATATCTCTTCTCCCCTTTTACTTTCAACTTTCTGTCCTCTTGCATTTAAAAGTATCAGTATATAGCTAGATTTTATTTTATAATTTAATCTAGTAGGCTTGATCTTTTACTCTGTTTGTCACACTTGATTAATCCAGAGGAAAGCAAGAAAAGAACATAAAACAGATGTATACTTTTTTCATCACCCTCTCCTGCATTAATCTGTTAAACAGGTTTTTAGTGACCCCCAAAAATACAACAGGCAATCTTGAATCAAATTCTAATAGAAATAATTACCTTTACCACTTTTTTCTCATAGTGCTAGTGTCTTGGACTAGTAGTTACACGAACTCCCTTCTTTATTTACAGGTCACTGTTGTCATGCATTTTATACCACAAAAGTCAACATTGTTGTATACTAGATTTAAGATTCATTTATACCTTCCAATTTATGTATTCTTTCTGACATTTCTTCTTAAATCTCTGAACGGTCATCTGAATTCATTCTTCCTTTTGTCTGTGTCATACTATTAGTTCATTTTTTGTTGAGAAATTTAATTCCACTTTATGTTTTTTTAATTTTACGGAAATACACATGGCTTACTATGTTATGCATTATACCTGTGTCTATTCTTTTTCAGATTCTTTTCCCATATAGGTTATTACCAAGTATTGTGTAGCATTCCCTATGCTATGGGTCTCAAGGTCCCTGTATAATAGTGTGTATATGTTAATCCCCAAACCCTAATTTATCCCTTCCACTTTTCCCCTTTGATAACCATAAGATTGTTTTCTGTGTCTGCGAGTTTGTTTCTGTTTTGTAAATAAGTTCATTTGTACCATTTTTTTTTAGGTTCCACAAGTAAATGACATCCTATGGTATTTATTAGTTCTGCTTTAAAGATAGTGTTTTATAATATATAAATTATATTGTTTTTGTTGAGAAGTCAGCCATAGTTTTGCCTTTTTGAAAGTAATATGCATTTATTTTTTTCTACCTGTTTTTACGATATCCTCTTTGGTTTTCATCGATTGTGTGTTGTGTGTGCATGCATGTGTGTGGGTATGTGTTACCATCCTGCCGTAGAGTTCTGCAGCACTTTTTAAATCTGTGTATCGCTGTCTCCATCATGTTATCAGTTTTGTACATTCTGACCCATTATCTAATTACATATTATGTCTTCCCCATGCTCAGTTTTAATTAATACTGAAATTCTAAGCTTAAGTAACTTAAAATGACTTAATGCAACCATTCTTTTTCATAATTTTCTCCTTTTGGTTATTTTCTTCTGACAAATCTTCTAAGTCTGTTTTCTCTTGAGCTCTGTCCTAATGCACTAAATTCCAAAAAAGCACTAAAATTGTTGTCATCCCTTTTCAATCCTGTTACCTTGACCTTGGATACCTAATAATCAATGCCTGCCTGCTGACATTGTATGGAAGAAATTGTACAGATAGGTTGACATAGTAGATACTAATACTTTATCCAGAGAAGACTGACTCTTGCTTTTAAGCACTGCTAAGCTGATTCCCTAGGTCATCCTTATGACACTAACAGGTCTCAAACTAAAGCCTGGATGTACAGGAGGATTTTCCAGAATAAGCATATGGTTGTTGAGGAAAAGCAAAACAGGAAGGGGAGAAAGGCTGCCCCGATGCCACGATTGCTTCACTCTGGTTTTTTTTTTTTTTTTTCTGGCTTTAAATAATCCACCTGAAATTCTTGTCTTCCTTGTTAGCTCTTCAATGCTTAAAACTGACTAGATCATATATTTAGATATATATTAGAGAGAGAGAGATGAAAATATATTTAATTTTGTTCAGTTTTTTCTGTTGTCCTCAGTGGAAGGGTTGCTCTGAAGTAAGCTGTAAGCCATTGGCAGAAATGTCCCACAATGCAGTTTTTAATGGTATTCTATTTAGATATTATTTTAATTTATGATAAAATTTTAGAAGTTTACTTTCTATGTAGAAAATGTAATAATATCTTGCACTAACAGACTTTACCACTGGCAACAATTTGCACACATCTTTTTAAGTTTCTAAAATGAAAAGCACAGAGCTCTTTGAACTCTAAAGACGACCTCCACCTAAAAAAAGTTTTTTTCATGACTTAGACTATTTTCAAGTATATAAATCTGTGTATTGTATGCTTGTTATACACAACATACACCATCCTTCCTGAAATGTTAAAGCCTGGATGCTAACCCAGAATTCCCTGTGCATGTGGGAGCTAATGCCTTGTTGATGGCACAGGCTGCTCCAGATTTGCAGTAGGTTTGTAAGCACTGAGCTCCTTTCCCCACCTCTGCCAAGTCCCATCAGGACTCCAGCCACACTGAACTTTCCTCACACAACAGTCCAGCACTCGTGAACTCCTGCATCCTGCAGCTTCTTTTTGTATGTTTTTATTTTCTTAGAAAATATGTATATTTGGTTTCTCCTACATATGTGTAATAAAATTTTTAAGGAGTAGATAGGACACACAAAAGAACTTCAAAATTGTTTTGATCATCACAATGGGAAGCCTAAAATTACTAATTAAAGGCACTGATTAGCTTAGAAACCCTGCCTTAAACAATATTTATGTTCTGTTTTATTGCTATAATGAATGACTTCAGGAAGGGAAACTTAAAAAGATGCCTCATGAATTGAGAGAGAAGCTTTTGGAGGGAAAGCAGAACTGATTATTCAATTCCAAATTCACCTATAGATTCTATGTAATTCTGATGATAATTGTAATGGAATTAGGCAAACTGATTTAAAGGTAATCTGGAAAAAAATAAGAAAGACAATTTTGGAAAAAAGGAGTGTTGGTGACTTACATATTACATGGCAGGATATACATCCAAGCAGATGTAATTAAACGGTTGTGGTATTATTGTAAGAGTGATAAATAGTTCACACGAACATAAGAGAGAGACAGACTCATATTTATGGGAAAATTTGTTTTATAATAAAAGTGTCACTGCATATCATGAGGTTAGGATATTCTGCTCAGTACAAACTGTGAAGTGAGCTGGAATATCCATTATAGAAGGAAAAATATTTCAACCCATATTTCATGGCTTATACAAAAAAGAAACTCTAGATAAATAAAGCAGCTAAAATTAAAAAGAAAAAATCTATAAATATAATAAATTTGAAAAATATTTGCAGGCAGTAACTTTATTAGAAAAGCAATAATCAAGAAACTGTATGTAGATATACACACACATACATACATATACATAAACCATATATATTTAATTCTTGCAAGTAAGGAAAGAAAGTAAATCAAGGAGAGGAAAAAAATGAAATATAAAACAACTCTGAGACAGAGCAGACAGGCTCAATCAAGTCAGAAGAACAAAATGACGGAGTGCGGAGTGAAAGCGCGAAGGTTCCTAAGATACTAACTTACTGGAAATCGAGATCTTGGAGAGATTTGAGGGGAAATTTTCTGGACAAACAATTTCAGATATTCACCCTTTATTAAAGGATATGGATATTTAAAAGTAAATCAAAACCATTTCAATTCAGTAACAAATACCCCAGTACGTTGGGGCACAGTGGTGGCGGGACAGGGGCGGGGGTCCAGGTGTTGTTGTTAAGAGTGCTGGCCCTGCCCTGCTGTCCTGGGTGCAGAATTAGACCCGGGGCAATCCCTGAACCCCTGCTGGGCCTCTGCAGATGCACAGTGGTGGGGGCGGGGGGACACTTGTAGCGCAGGATGTTTATCTCGGTGACAGGCACACAGTGCGTGCATTGTAATTGTTGGCTGATATGGTTATTACTTTTCCTTTTTTAAATTTTATATACAGCCCCAAATCAAACCCCATCTCTGCCTGAAAGAAGTAAAAATAATTTAGAGTGAATCGTTTACCTTTTTGGCCTCAGTTCCTTCATCTGTAAAATGGAGAAGTAGTGATATCTGTTTGCATAAGTAGGGTTGCATGATCATTAAATAAACTAATACTTAGAAAGCACTTTTGTTTTGGAACTGCCATAGCATTCATTAGGTCCTATTTAAGTTTTTGTTTGTTTGTTTTATTAGAGTATAATTGCTTTTCAATGTTGCATTAGTTTCTGTTGTACCAGGAAGTGAATCAGCTCTAAGTATACATATATCCCCTCCCTCTTTGACCTCCCTTCCACCCACCCTATGCCTGCAGGACATCACAGAGCACTGAGCTGAGCTCCCTGTGTCAGACAGCAGCCTCCCACTAGCTGTTTGACACATGGTAGTGTACATATGTGAGCGCTGTCCTGCCAGTTCACCCTACCCTTCCTTTCTCACTGTGTGCCCACATATCTGTTTTGTGTATCTGCGTTTTGTTCAAAGAAAAATGCTGGATCTAGCTAGCCAAAAATAACTGTAGCAAAGGCTGTGTGCTTAAATGTCAAAGGGAACAGTTGGGAAATTTAACACTTAGTTACCATTCTCAAAGTAGTAGGGACAGGGGAGCAAGGCTTTTGTTTTTTTTATTTTATTGTTGTCAGTAGGTCCAAGTAGGTTCTTTTCTTTTTAATTTTTATATTGGAACATAGTTGATTTAAAATATTGTGTTAGCAGGCTAAGAAAACAAACTTAGGGCTACTGAGGGGGAGGCGACAGTTAGAGACTTTGTGACGGTCATGTACACACTGCTATACGTAAAATGGATAACCAACAAGGACCTACTGAAGAGCACATGGAACTCTTCAGGGTTATGTGGCAGCCTGGAGGGGAGGCAGTTTGGGGGAGAATAAACACATGCGTATGTATGGCTGAGTCCCTTCGCTGCTCACCTGAAACCACCACAACATTGTTAATCAGTTACACCCTCAATACAAAATAAACAGTTTAAAGTTGGGGAAAAAATAAAATATTGTATTAGCTTCAGGTGTACAATAAAGTGCTTCAGCTATATATCATAATATCCATTCTCTTTTAGATTATTTTCCCATATAGGTTGTTACACAATATTGAGTAGAATTCCCTGTGCTATACAGTAGCAGGACTGTATCTATTGTATCTACTGTATCTATTCTTGATGATCTATTTTGTATATAGTAGAGTGTATATATTAATATCAAACTCCGAATTTATCCCTCCCCCATTTTCCCCTTTAGTAACCGTAAGTTTGTTTTCTACATCTGTGAGTCTGTTTCTGCTTTATGAATAAGTTCATTTGTATCATTTTTTATCCTCCACATGTAATATGACATTGTCTTTTTCTGACGAGCTCACTGAGTATGATAATCTCTAAGCCCTTCTTCTGTTTCCAAAGTGACTTTAATGAGCCCAGTTAAATATTGCATAGAGAGTAAGGGTAGACTGTTGAATTGAATCAGGATGAACATTGTTTTCCAGAGTCTATTTTGACTGTAACCTAGAATCCCTTGCATAACTCACCAACCCAGATCCTCACACCTTTCCCGGGAGCTGTCAGCAACTGCTCCATCCATTCGCTTTTGTAGACCAGCAGACCTTGACGGGTGTCCGTTACAGCGGGACAGGCATGTCCACAGCTCCTTCATGATATTAACATAGAAAAGCCATCTGAAGGTCCGGTCTTCCTGACCATGGGCACCAAATTACAAGCAGAAATTGCCCATGTTCAGCTGGAGAATGCAAACCTGTAGTGAATGTTACTTGGTAAGAGTTTCATCTCTGGTGATCCAGAGACTGTAGTTTTAGAAATTGGTCATGTATCCGACTGGAGAGTATCTGGGCGATTTTTCCTTGGACCCTAACGCTAGTGAGGACAAGGGAATGGGGCAGAGGCACAAGAAAGCCCAGGATGTTCAGGAAATGAGATGCACTAGGCTTAGCCTGCCTCCTTTGGAAACACGTGTCACGCAATGCTGTTACCCTTAATGAAGGTAATTAAACATAATCTGAAGGCACATTTTTTTCCTCTCAAGTGGTGTGATGCAGCTCCTGCTAACAGTTTAGGTTATTGACCTAATGTGAAGGCTAAATTGGCCCTAACGCATGAAACTGAGGAGTTGGAATGTCACTCAAACGTCAGGTGTCACTAAATGTCTGAATTAGACTGTACAACACATGGCAGAGTCTGCCTGTGGGTGCTTACACGGAAGGGAGAAAGGGGTGGATTTCCGAAAACATTGGCCTTTGCGTGGAAAGAGCCGCCTGGTTTCAGGAGGTCGGATGAAGACAAAAAGCAAGATATCAAAGGTCTACGTGCTACCCAGTGTGACTTAGTGGAGTAAAGGAGCTCGGTTTTGGAACAAAGCGAGAGCGTGAGGTGTGACTCCAGAAGCCACTCCAGAGGGACCCATCCAGCAAGGCTCATTGTCAGCTGCGGTGCTGGCCATGTCTTCTGAGCCAAAGCACTGAAACATGGATGTTATCCAGGGATTGATGTTTAAGACACTATTCTAGCTAAAGATGATGTGTCTATGTAGGCAGCACTGAGTGTGTGGAGGGCATCTCAAAATTGATGTTTGTATCAGAGCAGGCAGCGTGCTGTCACGTGGGCCCAGCAGCAGTATTATAAATGATCCCCATCCCTGTATGTATGTGACTTTGTTCCTGAAATGACTTTTATATGCTGGTGGAGGCATGTGTCCTGTTACTTTTCTCTTCATTCTGATAGCCAGTTATTGAGTACAGAAATTGCTTTAAAATGACCCAAAAGGTAAAAACTCCCATTTAGCAATTCCTGTTCGGGAGCAACAGATTCCATCTTCTTGCCTGTAATGTTACAGCAGCCTTGTCCAGAATTTCGATAGTGTGCCTGTGTTTCCTTGCCAGCGGTGAAGCAGACCCTGGCGGTAAAATGACCAAAATGAATATTCTTGCCTCACAGGAATAAGGAGAAAAACCCATCTCAGAGAAGCAGGTGAATAATTAATTTCCAGGTTGTCACAGCATTAGCCTAACGCATTTTTATCTTCTTCTTGTTAGACCATAGAATAGGGATTCATTTCCCCACCCCCATGGTGAACTCAGATCTATTTTTATGAACTGCAATATCTCTCTAATTGAACATAAATAGGAGGGACCTGGAAATGATTAAAACTTGGCAAACCTGAGTGAAATGAAAGACTCCTTATAATGACATGTGTCAGAAATGAGGAGCTTCCCATTTCATTCGAAAATGACCAAATCCCCATTTAGCAATAACCATAAACACACACTGTGCAGAGTTGTGTGCTTGATGGGCTCTAAAATAAAGCCATCCTCATTTTAAGAATTATGATGGAGCCAATGGTTTCCATGGCTACCGTTTGCTCTGATTGTGATACATGGGTAGAAACAAGGATTGGATGGCTCAAGTCATTTAGTTAATTAAACATAGAACGTGGACTCTGCCAGAATTATGGATGAAATTAACGTCCACCAGCATGTACCTGTAAAATGTGTATCACATTTAGACCTGGCAGCTGAGGGTGAGAGGGAGGGGAAGTGCTTGGATATTCAAAACATGTCTTTCTCACCCATATCCTGTCACAGGATGCTTTTTATCATTTAGTTTTACAATGCCTGCTCAAATGAAAGACAACAGCTCACATCAATGAAATGCGGTTTCTTGGTTGTGGCTGCTCATACCAAGGAAATATGTGAGATTTCATTCACGTGTTGGAAGGTGACAGCTCACAGCAGTTCCAGAAAGTGGAGAAACCAGAGAGCCTCCACGAGCACACCGAGCTCTTGAAAAGAGCTGACAATGGAAAAAGCCGACCGAGGCCTAACTGTGGCTGCCGTCACGGGGAGCCCGGTGGACTTTTCACCAAGAGAAGCCGGGACATGATAGTTGAGGTCAAGATAAAGGGGTGTGGAGGGGGTTAAATCCTGCTGATGAATCTGGGGGAGAGCCTAGAATGGCAGCCCTCTCTCCTCATCAGACTTTGTAAGTTTATGTCTGGATCCGTTATGTCACTTGAAATGTGCAGTTCTAGAAAGAAGGTATGATAACCTCCATTTATTCGTTTCATTGGAGTATAATTGCTTTACAATGCTGTGTACAGTTTCTGCTCTACTGCAGATGAAATCAGCTATATATACATATATCCCCTCCCTCTGGAGCCTCCCTTCACCCCACTATTCCACCCGTCTAGGTCATCACAGAGCCCCGAGCTGAGCAGCCTTGCTATGCAGCAGGTCCCCACTAGCTGTCTGGTTTACACACGGCGGTGTATGCATGTCAGTCCTAATCTCCCAGTTTGTCCCACTCTCCCCTCCTCCCTGTGCTCATATGTCTGTTCTCTGCATGTGTTTCTATTCCTACCCTGCAAATAGGTTCATCTGTACCATTTTTCTATATTCCATGTATATGTGATGGTATACAATATTTGTTTTCCTCTTTCTGACTTCTCTCTGTATGACAGACTCTAGGTCCATCCACATCACTGCAAATAACCCCATTTTGCTCCTTTTTATTGCTGAGACGTATTCCATTGTAAAAAAATGTACCACATCTCCTTTATCCATTCAGGTCATCTCCATTTTTCAGACAAAAGAACTGAAGCCTGGAAAGGAGTAACCCCAAATCAGACACCAGTCATTCCTGTCCTGAAAACTGCAGAGAATCATAAATAGCTCAGGGATGGATTTTAGGGTGTCAGCTTATTCAGTCATTCAGTGATCATATTCATTAAGCACCTACTCTGTGGTAGGGACACGGGGTAGAAAGCTGAGCAAAATCTAGGCATAAACGTCCCCACCCAGATCATCCTGCCCATGCCGTGCCGCCCTTTCTTTCGAAGTGCAGGAGGGCACCTTGGCTTTGAGCACGTGCTTTCTCGCTCGTACTTTCCACAAATATCCATTGAATGCACACCCTGAGGAAAGCTCCAGCTGTGAGCAAAATGGACATGGCCCTTGTAGTCAGGAACCGTGGGCAGGCAGGGGATGCGGCGGTTCTCTCTGTCATCCCACAAAGAAGTGGAAAATTACAGTGATGATAAGTGCTGTGGAGACAGATGTGATGTTCTGGGGCAACAAAGCAGGGTGGAACTGAGGTGGAACTGACCCAGTTTGAGCAAGAATGGAGGTGAAATCTGAAAGCAAACGAGTGCAGGCTCAGTAAGAGGGGCAGAACCACTGGGGGCCTGTGGGAACCAGCGAAGCCATGTCAGTAAGACATGAACTTGATGCTGAAACCCAAAGCCCCCAGGACAGGCACAAACCCCTCTGAGCTGCAGCCCTTTATAAGGAGAGGTAATCAAGTCCAATTAACAAGACATTTTGAGAATTAGATATAGCAACACACCAAACTCAACAGCCTCAGAGTTCACATTCAACAAAAATGCAAAAAGTGAGCTGACGGTGACTGCTATGGAGAAGAGTAAAGCAGGTGAGAGATCAGAGCGGAGGGTCGCTGTTTCACATGCAGGCTGAGGACGGCCTCTCTGAGTCATGCCATGCGAGCGTCAGGAACTTGGGATGTGAAGTAGGACCTGCACAGAAAATCGTAATTGTGCCTACACACTCAGCAACTGCACAACTACAGATCACTCACATCTGGCTTTGGAATAACAATGCCATTACACTTGGTTGTGAAAACCCTAGTATCCTATAAGAATTGCTGAGAACACCGGCAAAACTCACACATGGAGTTCAGTTTACAGAATGCTTTTTCACACATTATAAAACTGTAACGTACAGCTATGGCTGACTCATGCTGATGATTGGCAGAAACCAACACAATATTGTAAAGCAATTGTCCTTCAATTAAATATAAGTAAATTTAATTGTTAAAAAAACAAAAATTTTTAATGTCTAGAAAGTGCTATATAGCAGCTTCCAGGCTTTTCACTTAAGCTATTAGCAAATTATCTGTAGAGACCTGGGTTCTATCCCTGGGTTGAAAAGATCTCCCGGAGAAGGGAAAGGCTACCCACTCCAGTGTTCTGGCCTAGAGAATTCCGTGGACTGTATAGCCCATGGGGTCTCAAAGAGTTGAACACGACTGAGCAACTTTCACTTCACTTCACTTCAACAGTGATATAACCTACTATTTCCATATTGTCGTGACGTTTTAATGAAATCATGTATGGAGAGTACCTAACTCAGGGTCTGAAAAGTTTGGGGGCCTCAGTGAACATGAGTGTATCTTAATTTTTTTTTTTTTTTTTCTTACTGCAGATAGGTTGAGTTATAACCTTCTGACTGTTCTTTGTCTTTTCAAAGTCTGTATTTCCCCTGGCTAACAACCTTGGGAAGATTGGAGCAGGAGGGGAAAGTTGGGCTTTAGGAAGGCCTGTTTAGATATGTCAGCGCCAACAGTGGGCAGTGGGAACGTTTCCAGGACAGGAGGATTCTTCCGAATCTTCTAGTAGCCACCCGTTGTGTTGAGGGCCGGCTCTGAGGTGGTTCCTTAGGAATGCTGAGTCACGTCCATGCAAAGATCCTTTCAAAGAAAGAACAAGATTTGTTGGAGAAAGTAGGAATGAGAAGAATCCCAAATTCCACATCTGGAGGGACAGAGAAAATGATGAAATTCTAGCTTAGAACAGGGCAATGAGTACAGGGGTTTTATATATATATATATATATATTCCCCCCCCCCCCCAATCACTGAATTGTATAGCTGAATGAGCCCTTGAGAATCATTTGCTTGGCTTGTGATAGATGGTAAGTATGAGGCTCAGAGATGGTATAGCAAGAGCTGCACAACTCACGGGGCGGAGAAATAAGAGAGGGGCAGGTGCCCTCTGTCTCCTCCTGCTCTGTCCTCTGTCCGGGCTGTGTTCACAGGTTCACACAGCAGCCATGATCGGACGTCCAAGTGGAAATGGGCTGTGGGCAATTCAGATGGTAGGACTCACAAAGAGAGGCCTAGGCCAGAGGGGCCTGTTGGCATCAAGGCACTTCACTAACAATATCAGCAAAGGGGAGAGGAGAGAAAAGGTGAGCAGAGACATAGGGTTAAAAGAGACCAAGAAGGCAGAGGTGTGCAGGTTATATATTGTTGTTAGAGCCCAAAGAAGGGTCATTTCAAGGGGGGCATGTTGTTGGTCATCGTAGAGCTATTCTCTGGGGAGAAGGGGAGCTATTTTAGGATAGCAGGAGATCCAGCGATCTTAGCACAGGAGGGGAAGGAGGCCCATTTCGGGGGCCAGTTTCTCTGGCAGCTCTCTCTTCTGGGACTCCTCCATTGTCACCCTGGGCCCCTCCCTTCCAGGCCTTACCTGATCACGTGGCTCCCTAGTTGTACTGGGTGGAAGCAAGCCATCTTGTTTGGTAGCAAAGAGTAGTTCTGAGAGGTAAGTGGACAGACTGGATCCTCCAGGATGAAATGTCCAGAAGGCAGACCCCCCTATCAGTTCTAACACCATTACCTGAGGATCCTTGGTATGAGGACCGTATCATTTGCAAGGACATTGAATCAAAGGAGCGCAGACGAGGTGGCTTAAACCTCGGAAACGTGCTGTGTCACAGCCCAGAGGCCGGGGGTCCACAGCGCGGGCGGGGCCGGCTCCCCCGAGGGCCGAGGCAGGCACTGCTGGGCGCCGCTGCCCCAGCTTCCAGCATTTTGCTGACAGCCTTTGCTGTTCTTTGTAGAAGCAACACTCCAGCCTCTGCCTCCTCTTCACCTGGCATCTTGTCTGTATGTGTGACTGTGTCCAGATGCCCCCTTGGCATGAGGGCACTCGTGCATGTGGCTAAGTCTTGTCTGATTCTCTGAGACATGTGGGCTGTATCCCACCAGGCTCCTCTGTCCATGGAATTCTCCAGGCAAGAATACTGGAGCGGGTTGCCATTTCCTTCTCTAGGGGGTCTTCGTGACCCAGGGATTGAGCCCCTGACTCTCATACTGCAGGCAGATTTTTTACCAGTGAGCCATCAGGGAAGCCCTCATAAGGGCACTAGTCCTACTGAATTAGAGGCCCACCCACTCTAGGATGACTGCATCATAACTAACTACATCCACAATGGCCCTCTTTCTAAATAAGATCACATTCTGAGGCATCAGAGGGTTCAGACTTCAGTGTATGAACTGGGGTGCAGTTCAGCCCATAAGAAGAATCAAATAGTTGGTCATATCAGGATCTAACCGTACTATTGTCTTACAGTAGCCCAAGTCCAAGAGCCTAAGCAAGAAGTTCCTTTCAGTTTGCCTTTTCTAGACCCTCTGAAGTAATAACTCTGTTGCCTGCCTTTGGCTGGTCTAAAAGGGTCAGTGGTTGAGTGGGAGAGAAGCATCATTAGACCACTCTTCTATCTCAGCTGTTACCAGGCTCTTCAGTTTTGAGTAACCTTTTGAGCCTCAGCTTTCTTGTCTATAAATTGGAAATTCATCCTTCCAAGTCTGAGTGTTGTGGTTCAGATCAAATCAAGTGCACAGACTGGAAAAGTGATAAAGCATACTCCATGTTAGTTTTGGCACTTAGAGTTAATGCATACAAAACCAAGATGAAATCTGGTCATTTTAATTTTTTCTCACATTGATCAAAGTATGTTTGAAGTCAAGCACTCACCTAAGGTGGCAAGTTCATCCCAAAAACGTTACCTGGAATACAAATGAATGCTCCAGCTCTCAGAGGATGTGGATCAGGGATCATGTCCTCTGTTTCAAATGGTTTTAGCTCCTTAAAGTTAGATATCTTAGGAAGTAATTGTTCTCTATTGGAGGAGTAGCATCTCATAGTCATCAAGACAATGAGAAATGTTCCTTTGGGTGAGAAAGGTCAGCATGACAGATCTACACACAGTGTTAAAACCACAAGATCTCAACCAGTCAGAGGCAGAAGCTTGTTGCGGTAACCTCCTCGAAACACTTGTGTCTCTAGTTATGGGTGGAGTGGGGCTTCATCATCGGCAATGCATCGGCTCACAGACCTGGATGCTGAAGGTCGGAAGGGAAGGTGTGGGGTTGGTTCCTTCTGAGGTCTCTCTCCTTGGCTGGCAGAAGGCCATCTTCTCCCTTTATCTTCACATGGTCTTCTCTCTATTCAAGTGTCTGTCTGTCCCCAGATTTCCTCCTCTTAAGGAGACCCATCATACTGGATGAGGGCCACTCTACTGACCTCACCGTAACTTAGTTCTCTAATAACCTTTTCTCCAAATACGGTCATTTTTTGGATCATTGTGGGTTGGTATTTCAGCATATAAATTTGGGGGAGTACAATTCAGGCAGTAACACTCAGCCCTCTGACCCCTCCAAATTCATGTCCTCCTCACAGGCAGAATATATCTGTTATTTTACTTTAGAACCCCAAAGCACAGCTCCCAAGATTTTTTTTAAATAAATGGAGGCAACTTTTCCTCAAAACATCACGGGTCACTGTTCCTTCCTCTTAAAAGGAAAGGTGGAGTATATATCCATTATTGCAGAAGGAAATGGCAACCCACTCCAGTATTTTTTCCTGGAGAATCCTACAGACAGAGGAGCCTGGTGGGCTACAGTCCATGGGGTCGCAAAGAGTCAGACACGACTGAAGCGACTTAGCACATACATCCATTATAGTATAGGTATGAGCTGATGTATCCAACACACTTTTCTGAAGGCCTACTGTGTACCAGCAAGTTAAGATCTAGTCCTTAATCGAGTAGCCTCTGGTATATTTCACAACTTGCCGAGGCCACGATTTTACAAAGAACTGGACCTATTTCTTCTCCCTCTCCCTATCCTCCATGCTTGGCACACAGTACTCATTACGTACCGGCTCCTCTCCTTTCAGGCACATATTAAAATTATTCTGGGTGTAAATATTTTAATGTGCAGAGGTAAAGAAAGTGTGGACTGGGAGTCCTGGTCCTGTGAGCTCATTCACCTTACGTTCTTCAACTGTACAATAATGTAATTTGGATCAGAACTCTCTAAGCGTACTTGCAACTCAATAACTCTAAGTTTATCTCAAGTTTGTGGAGTCAAGTCTTGGAGGAGGCGGCACTGGTGATCCATCCCCACATATGAGCGCGAGTTGGGTGAGGGACACTGTGCAGCGGCAGGATCCGGAGGGACCGTAGTCCTAGTGAGCTCCTAGAGCTTGACCCAGGTCCCACCCCAGCTTGCTGGTATTTGAGCCTAAGTCAGGAAGCCCCCTCCAGTATTCTTGCCTGGAGAATCCCCTGGACGGAGGAGCCTGGCGGGCTACAGTCCATGGGGTCGCAGAGAGTCGGACGTGACCGAGCACACGAGGACAAGAGACACGTTTAGCTGTCACACGTGGGGCAGTGAGTGGAAGCCAGGGGTGCTGCCAGACATCCCACACTGACCACAGTGAAATGAGAATTTATGAGGAGGGAAGGGTACTACACGGGGCTTCCCTGGTCGCTCAGCAGTAAAGAAGCCACTTGCCAGTGCAAGAGATGTGGGTTCGGTCCCTAGGTCGGGAGGATCCCCTGAAGAAGGAAATGACAACCCACTTCAGTATTTTCACCTGAGAAATCCCATGAACAGAGGAGCCTGGTGGGCTGCAGTCCATGGGGTCCCTAACAGTAAGACACGACTGAGCAACTAAAGAACAATGTGCATCTTTCACCTCTAGAAAGATGCAGAGGCATCATTCCAGCTACACAGTGACTACTTAGTCATGCATCTCCGTTGACTCATTAGATTACTGGCCTTTAGGTAGTGTTTGTTTTGTGTGTGTGTGTGTGTGTGTGTGTGTGTTTACCCTCAACTGCTGTCCTGTTTCGAATAGACACAAGGATTTATAGTCTACATCTCTAGCAACCCTATACCTAGAAATAGCAATAATCTAGAAAAGACAGTATGATTCTAGTAGGCTAATAGATAATGTTATTTATGAAGACTTTGTTATGGAGGAAAGAGACTTGACTCTAACAGCTTAAAATATGTGGGCTTTGGGACAGCTGTTTTCATTATTTAATCTTGTAAATGAGATTTTACTGCCCTATATGGTACAGAACTTGTATGATCAAACCAGAGAAGTAGGTTGTTGTTCAGTTGCTCAGTCACATCCAACTCTTTGCGACCCCATGGACTGCAGCACACCAGGCTTCCCTGTCCTTCATCATCTCCTGGAGCTTGCTCAAACTCATGTCCATCGAGTTGGTGATGGAATCCAACCATCTTGTCCTCTGTCATCCCCTTATCCTCCTGCCTTCAATCTTTCCCAGCATTTTTCTAATGAGTCAGCTCTTCACATCAGGTGGCCAAAGTATTGCAGTTTCAGCTTCAGATCAGTCCTTCCCATGAATATTCAGGACTGATTTCCTTTAGGATTGACTGGTTTGATCTCCTTGCAGTCCAAAGGAGTCTCCTCAAGAGTCTTCTCCAACACCACACACAGTTCAAAACAATTCTTTGATGCTCTGCCTTCTTTATAGTCCCAACTCTCACATTCATACGTGACTACTGGAAAAACTGTGGCTTTGACTAAACAGACCTTTGTTGCCAAAGTAATGTCTCTGCTTTTTAATATAAGAGAAATTGGTAGAGTTGTGTATAGTATGCTCAAGCTGTCAGGACAAAATACCAGGAGAGTGGCTTAAACAACAGACATGTATTTTCTCACAGTTCTGGGAGCTAGGATTCTGAGCTCAGGACTCCAGCAGGGATAACGTCCAACGGGTTCCCTTTTCTTGCTGTGTTTTCATGTGGCCTTTGCTCTGTCTACTCATCAGGAGAGAGTTGTGTGGCCTCTCCTCCTTTCCCTCTAAGGGCACCATCCCTATCTGATTAGGACCCACCTTTATGACTTCATGTATCTTTAACTGCCCCTTAAAGGCTCTATTACAGTCACAGTAGCGGGGGAGGGGGGTTGGTTAGCTCTTCAGCCTATGAGTTTTTGGAGTATGTGTCCACTTCAGTCCAAAGAAAACTGATAGAGCTGTAAGCATCTGTCTTGTGTTAAGTACCATATGGACCAGGTAACCAGAGCACATCATCTAAAGTCTAAAATAGTCTCTCAGAAGCCAATTTTGAAAAGACCACCAAGTTTCTTAATTCTCTCTCAAAGATGAGAAAAATTATTCTACATTCCGTCCACCCCACCCCCACCCCCACCCCCTGCCTCTCTCTCAGCCTGGTGCATTTTAAAATAGATCTGAAACCCAGGAAATTAACACCTTCAATTTATTCCCAGAGCAGAAAGCTAATAAGTAGGGAAAATTAAAATTTTCAGCCAGCTCACTTTCGTGTTTTGTAACACATACCACTTTGGCTTTGGAGTAGTTTAATTTGAATTAATCATTAGACTCTCTTCAGAGTTAGAAATGAAGTGGTATTTAAAGTAAGTTATATTGTTAGTATAATCTGACACGGAAAGTGTAGCCTGAGGTGTGTAGTCATACATAAGCCTGATAGTCTGCCTAATTTTTGTCCCCCAAATTTTAGATGACAAGGATGATTTCCAAGCTCAAGGTTAAATAATTTGAGGGTGAAGAGAGACACAGCCCCCTGAGGAACACAGACGACAGGGTGGAGGGTTTTTCACCTGTTCTATCAAGCTAAGCAATCTTCCCTGGGATGTTTGATCAGCCACAAGGAAGGGTGACGATAGAATGGGCTGGTCTGCCGCAGTATTTTCAGCATCTGGCCAAATCCACACCAGTTTACAAAGACCTCTGACTGGCCGGTCACATTTCAGTGATGACCTGCATCTCGGGTGAGCCTCCCGCCGCACTGCCAAAACTAGCTACACAGCCTCCTGACCAGAGGGCAGGAACTGAGGGGACAGGGGCTGCTCCTTTGACAAAAATGTTCTCTCTCATTTTGCTGAAGATGTTTACAAATCACTTGGAACTGGGAAGACAAATGTGCCTTGTCCCTTAGAATATATTAGAAGGTGGGCCCATCCTAACTCTCCAGTTTAGGAAGCTGACCTTTGAGAATTGTTGACATTATCATGAAAGCCAAGTGATCTCCTTATAGAAAGGAGAGCAGGACACTTTCTAAGAAGAGTGAAGCACATATCCCATTTCTGAATCTCATAGACTTGCAAGTTTGGGTGAATCCTGTTGACCCTGAGGGGGCACTTCACATTCACCGTTACTTGGCATCCGGGGGCATGGGATGTATATCATTTAATTTTTAATCTCTGTCCTGTCATCTGTGTTACCACCAGATGCACAGTCCAGTAGATAAAGGAGTGTTTGCTTCTAATTGATTTTTTTAGTTTAATTTTCATTGGAGGATAGTTGACTTACAATATTGTATTAGTTTCAAGTGTACAGCAAAGTGAATTAGTTACACATACACATGTATCTATTCCATCTCATATTCTTTTCCCATATAGGTTATGACAGCGTTCTGTAGTGTTCTCTGTGCTCTGCAGTAGATCCTTAATGATTATCTGTTTTATATGTATTCAGTTCAGTTCAGTCGCTCAGTCGTGTCCGACTCTTTGCAACCCCATGAATTGCAGCATGCCAGGCCTCTCTGTCCATCACCAACTCCCGGAGTCTACCCAAACCCATGTTCATCGAGTCAGTGATGCCATCCAACCATCTCATCCTCTGTCGTCCCCTTCTCCTCCCGCCCCCAATCCTACACAGCATTAGGGTCTTTTCCAATGAGTCAACCCTTCGCATGAGGTGGCCAAAGTATTGGAGTTTCAGCTTCAACATCAGACCTTCCAATGAACACCCAGGATTGATCTCTTTTAGGATGGATTGATTGGATCTCCTTGCAGTCCAAGGGACTCTCAAGAGTCTTCTCCAACACCACAGTTCAAAAGCATCAATTCTGCGGTGCTCAGCTTTCTTCACCGTCCAACTCTCACATCCATACGTGACCACTGGAAAAACCATAGCCTTGACTAGACGGACTTTTGTTGGCAAAGTAATGTCTCTGCTTTTAAATATGCTATCTAGGTTGGCCATAACCTTCCTTCCAAGGAGTAAGCGTCTTTTAATTTCATGGCTGCAGTCACCATCAGCAGTGATTCTGGAGCCCAAAAAAATAAAGTCTGACACTGTTTCCCCATCTATTTCCCATGGAGTGATGGGACCAGATGCCATGATCTTAGTTTTCTGAACGTTGAGCTTTAAGCCAACTTTTTCACTCTCCTCCTTCACCTTCATCAAGAGGCTCTTTAGTTCTTCTTCACTCTTTGCCATAAGGGTGGTGTCATCCGCATATCTGAGGTTATTGATATTTCTCCCGGCAATCTTGATTCCAGCTTGTGTTTCTTCCAGCCCAGCATTTCTCATGATGTAATCTGCATATAAGTTAAATAAGCAGGGTGACAATATACAGCCTTGACGTACTCCTTTTCCTATTTGGAACCAGTCTGTTGTTCCATGTCCAGTTCTAACTGTTGCTTCCTGACCTGCATACAGGTTTCTCAAGAGACAGGTCAGATGGTCTGGTATTCCCATCTCTTTCAGAATTTTCCACAGTTTATTGTGATCCACACAGTCAAAGGCTTTGGCATAGTCAATAAAGCAGAAATAGATGTTTTTCTGGAACTCTCTTGCTTTTTCGATGATCCAGCGGATATTGGCAATTTGAGCTCTGGTTCCTCTGCCTTTTCTAAAACCAGCTTGAACATCTGGAAGTTCACGGTTCACGTATTGCTGAAGCCTGGCTTGGAGAATTTTGAGCATTACTTTACTAGCATGTGAGATGAGTGCAATTGTGCGGTAGTTTGAGCATTCTTTGGCATTGCCTTTCTTTGAGATTGGAACAAAAACTGACCTTTTCCAGTCCTGTGGCCACTGCTGAGTTTTCCAAATTTGCTGGCATATTGAGTGCAGCACTTTCACAGCATCACCTTTGAGGATCTGAAATAGCTCAACTGGAATTCCATCACCTCCACTAGCTTTGTTCGTAGTGATGCTTTCCAAGGCCCACTTGACTTCACATTCCAGGAATTCTGGCTCTAGGTGAGTGATCACACCATCATGATTATCTGGGTCGTGAAGATCTTTTTTGTACAGTTCTTCTGTGTATTCTTGCCACCTCTTCTTAATATCTTCTGCTTCTGTTAGGTCCATACCATTTCTGTCCTTTATCGAGCCTATCTTTGCATGAAATGTTCCTTTGGTATCTCTAATTTTCTTGAAGAGATCTCTAGTCTTTCCCAATCTGTTGTTTTCCTCTATTTCTTTGCACTGATCGCTGAGGAAGGCTTTCTTATCTCTCCTTGCTATTCTTTGGAACTCTGCATTGAGATGGGAATATCTTTCCTTTTCTCCTTTGCTTTTTGCTTCTCTTCTCTTCCCAGCTATCTGTAAGGCCTCCTCAGACAGCCATTTTGCTTTTTTGCGTTTCTTTTCCATAAAGATTTTCTTGATCCCTGTCTCCTGTACAATGTCACGAACCTCTGTCCATAGTTCGTCAGGCACTCTGTCCATCAGGTCTAGTCCCTTAAATCTATTTGTCACTTCCACTATTAGACTGTATATAATACTCCCAAACTCCTAATTTATCCCTTCCTCCCACATTTCCCTTTTGGTAACTGTTAATATAAGTTTTTTTCTAGGTCTGTGATTCTGTTTCTGTTTTGTAGATAAGTTCATCTGTATATATATATATATATATATTAGATTACACATATAAGTGTTATCATACGATATTTGTCTGATTTACTTCATATGGCATCATATGGTAGTTCTATTTTTAAGGAACCTCCATACTAGTCTCCTTAGTGTCTTGCACAAATTTACATTCCCACCAACAGCGTAGAGGGGTTCCCCTTTCTCCACTTTCTCCAGCATGTATTGTTTGTAGACTGATATTGGCCATTCTGACCTGTTGTAGGTGATACTGCACTGTATTTTTGATTTCTTTAGTAATTAGTGATGTTGAGCATATTTTTGTGTGCATTTTGGCCATCTGTATATCTTCTTTGGAGAAATGTCTGTTTAGATCTTCTGCCCAGTTTGTGATTGGGGTGTCTATCTTTGATATTGAGCTCCATGAGTTGTTTGTATATTCTGGAGATTAATCCCTTGTTTATAGCTTCATTTGCAAATATGTTCTTCCATTCTGTAGGCTGTCTTTTCATGTTGTTTATGGTTTCTTTTGCTGTGCAAAAGCATTTAAGTTTACTTAGGTCCTGTTTATTTTTGTTTTTATTTATACTACTCTGGGTGTTGGATCCCCCCAAAAAAAACTTGCCACCATTTTTGTCAGACTTTTCTACCTATGTTTTCCTCTAAGAACTTTATAGTCTCTGGCCTTCAGGTCTTTAATCCATTTTGAGTTTATTTTTGTGTATTGTGTTAGGGAGTATTCTAATTTCATTCTTTAACATGTAGCTAGCCAGTTTTCCTAGCATCATTTATTGAACTGTCTTGCCTCTTTTGGTAGATTAACTGACCCATAGGTGCATGGATTTATCTCTGGGCTTCCTATCCTGTTCCATTGATCTATATTTCTGTTCTTGTTGTGCCAGTACTATAGCTTTGTAGTATAGACTGAAATCACGGAGTCTGGTTCCTCCAGATCCATTTTTCTTTCTCAGGATTGCATTGGCTATCCAGGGTCATTTGTGTTTTCATAAACATTTTAAAAACTTTTGTTCTAGAGGAATTTTGTGTTTTAATGATGAGGTGATTTCTGCAGAAATGCCACATATAATCGTCACTGCAATCCTGAGATATTATAGAAGGGGAAATGACTGTGAAGCTCTCATTTTGGTCCCCTCTGGATCCATAGTCTGTTTCATAGCCGAATGCTGGCCACTAAGTCGGCTGTGGGGGCCAGACAGTATGAATACACTTGGCCCCTCCAATGACACAGTGCTGCACTGCTGCATCAGACCACTAGGGGGCAGTCAGCAGGCTGGTACCCATTGTGTTTTGTCCGTGCGCTGCAGTCCTCAGCCTTCGGGTAAGTCTGTTTTTGCTGTATATCTCTAGTTTTGTACATGACAAGGATTCCAACAGGGGAATACCTGGTGCTTCAGGTAGAAGTAGACTTCAAAGGGGAGAACTGGAGAATCCCAGGCAAGGAGGCTTATTTCAACAGAACTCATCCCAACAGAATGGGATTCCAGGCAAAATGTGAGGTCTCTTGTGTTTGGATAGTTTCTGCTCTGAGGGACTTCACCTACCTTTTTCTCCTTGATATTATCCACTCATGCATCCAACAGGGTATTTTCTAGGTTCTGGGACCACAGATAAATAAGTTGGGGAAGGCACTGCCTTCATGAAGCATTTCAATACAGTGGTAGAGCTAGACCAAGGTTTCTCAGCTTTTACAATATTAACATTTTATGTTGGATAATAATACTTCTTTATATCTGGCAGGGATGAAGTGGAATAGAGGGTACGTCACCATCATTATGCTCATTCTCTTGTGTGAAGTTTCTCTTAGGTTAGGGGCTTGTAGATGGAGAGCGTAAAGGAATAGGACCAGGAACAATATGGAAGAACCTCATCAATAAGGGACAATGATTACATATGTACCAGTGAAGACTGAGGCAGTCAAGCTTTATCCCAATGACAGAAACAAATCCCTCAAATGGCAGCTAATAGAAATTGAAATAATTATGCCCATGAGAACAATTTAACATTAATCCTGTTTAAAATTTACCCCAGTGAATTTTAAGATCTTACTGGTTTTATTCAGTGATTTTGAATCGGGCAGCATCCAATCTAACAGATGGGAAGGGACTGTGAGGAGCTGTACAAGATGACTTTTTCAGTGACACTGAGTCAATGTACAATGTTGGGTTGGTTAGTTTCAGGGGTACAGCAAAGTGACTCAGCTATTCACATATATACATGTGTTTTTATATTGTTTTCCATTGTGGTTTGTTACAGGATGTTTAATATAGCTCCCTGTGCTATATACGGTAGGACCTTGTTGCTTATCCATCCGATATATAATAGTTTGCATCTGCTAATCCCAAACTCCCAGCCCATCCTTCCCCCAGCCCCCTCCCTCTTGGTAGCCACAAGTCTATTCTCTCTGTGATTCCATTTCTGTTTCAGAGATGGGTTCATTTGTGCCATATTTTAGATTCCATATATAAAAGTGAGAGCATATGGTATTCGTCTTTCTCTTTCAACTTACTTCACTTAGTATGATCATCTCTAGGTCCAGCCATGTTGCTACAAATGACATTATTTCCTTCTTTTTTATGGCTGAGTAATAATTCCATTGTATATATGTACCACTCTTCTTTATTCATTCATCCGTCAGTGTACATCCAGGTCATTTACATGGCTTGGCTATTGTAAATAGTGCTACTGTGAATGCATGGGTGCCTGTATCTTTTTTGAATTATGGTTTTCTCGGGATATACGCCCAGGAGTGGGACTGCAGGATCCGTCGGTAATTCTATGTTTAGTTTTTTTTAAAGAACTTTTATGCTGTTCTCCTCCATAGTAGCTGCAACAACTTACATCCGAACCTCTCCACTCTCTGCAGCAATTATTTGTAGACTTTTTGATGATGGCCACTCTGACTGACATGAGGTGATACTTCATTGTAGTTTTATGTGTATCTATACATAACATCTCATCATCTTTATCCATCCATCTGTTGATGGACATTAGTTTGTTTCTATGTCTTGGCTATTGTGAATAGTGCTGCTGTGAACATAGGGGTTGCGTGTATCTTTTTAAATTATAGTTATTGCAAATCAAAACTATAATTAGGCACCATCTCGCATTGGTCAGAGTGGCTGTTATTAAAAGGTCTATAACAAATTCTAGAGAAGATGTGGAAAAAAGGGAGCCCTCCTACACTGTGGAGCCGCTGTGGAAAACAGTATGGAGGGTTCCTCAGAAAAGTAAAAACAAAATGAAAGATTTTATAAGTGGAAGCGAGTGGGAAGAAGGCAGTTTACACTAGACAAGAAAGCAGGCTAGTTATTGCGAGGTTCCTTTCCTTTAGAGGATGGCAGGGGTCAGTCAGGCAGATGACCTAACTAGTGGATCTGGCGATTCCTGATGGACTGGTTGAAGATTCACTTCCAAGAGAGTCAAAACCTTCCTTAGGTTAGATCTTGGTTTTCTAAAGTGGAACTTAGTGTAAGAAACTCCACTGTGTGCCTGTTTTCTTGTGTTTAACTATTTCCCCCTTTGAAATCAGACTCACAGTCTGAGAGATGTGATAAAAGTTTAAGGTATCAGCACTCCCCCTTCCCTCACCAGTGATGGCTCGGGCATTCTTACAGTGTCTTGCTGAATCTCCATGGCATTCGAAGGTCACAAGGTCGGGTCCGCATTCTTTAAATCCTTTTCTCAGGTTCCAGTCTCAGGGTGATCATTTGTGTGGTGGTTATCAGCTGTGAACATGCATTGAAAAGCTTTTGAGAATACATCTCACTAGGGAGATCACTATGATTATCAGAGAATACCCACTGTCTGTGCACTGTAGGGACATGCTCCGCAAGTCCCAGACCCATCAGAGTAAGCCACAGACAGACCCCAGTGATAGTATGGAGCCGAGTTGCAACTTCCTCAAAGCGTCGATTCACCAATAGCAAGCGGTGTTAGTTTCTCATGGCATGGACACCTTGGTTAGTTAAGAAATAGTGAAAGGCTGTCTCATTATCAAGAACAGCTTTGAGCAGAGAATCTGGGAATTTCTGCTAGGCAGCTCTTGCTTTAGCAGCAGATTCTGTAATCTCTCCAAGAGCAAGGAACAGTTTCTGATCATAGCCTCATTTGCAGTAAAGATAAGCGTACTAGTCAACATAGTAGGAATCTGCTGAAGGAAGGAAAGTTGGATTCATGAAGGCATCCTGGTAATTCCCATTTGAGTCTGTGGCTTTGGACTGGAAAGATGACAGCCATGGAGGCCAGTGAAGTATAAGGGGCTGTGAAACCGCAGGTGGATTTATTGCGCTTCTCCTTGCCTCGTGTCCCTTTCTTTGTACAGAGCCTAGATGCAGAGTTCCCCAGGCTTGGGAGTCTAACGTGAAAGATAAAGAGGGCAAGTAAGTTTGTTTTTTTGAGAAACCTGAGGCTTTGACAGAATTACAGAAGTACCAGAATCCTGGCAAATCCAGCAGTTGTTTGAAGGCTGGATTAGTATCCTCTCCACCCTTGTAATGGGCTGAGATATGGGACCAATGGCATTATCTTTCCAGGCCAGAGCAAGGCAATAAAAGTAGACAAAAGAATCGTAAAGACCTTCATAATGTAAGATGTAGGAAAAGGAAGATCAGAGAAGGAAAGAGAAAGTAAACATTCTTCATCTGACTTCTTACCTCTATGTCAGCTAATTCTCTGTCTACTCAGTGTGATTTTTGAGGTCTCCATGTTGGCACAGGAACGGATGTCAGGTAGAGCCTACTTCACCTGTGAAAATGCACCCAAGTTTCAATAGCTCGTAATTTGGCAGTGGTGTCAGTGATCGAGAGTGCATGGTAGAATCCTCTTCATGAATTTGACTCGTGCAAACACAGAGTAAAATGAAAACAGACTTTAAAATGTCCATGGTTGCATTGTGTGCATCCTAAGTCACTTCAGTTGTGTCTGACCTTTATGACCCCATGGTTTGTAGCCCGCCAGGCTCCCCTGTCTGTGGGATTTTCCAGGCAGGAACACTGGCTGGGTTGCTGTGCCCTCCTCCAGGGGATCTTCCCAACCCAGGGATCGAACCTACATCTCTTATGTCTCTCACCACTTAGCTAGCAAGGAAGCCCTTCTCGGAAAGCAAACATGGGCTGTGGTGGTGAAAGTGCCGAATTCTAACCACTTGACCACCAGGAAAGGTTTGAAAAGCCCATGGTTAATTAAGATAATAGCTGGGAAAATATGATAACATTATTATACAAGGACATATCACATTTCTAGGATGTTACACAGTTTCAGAACATTAACAGCATGCACCCATACAAATATAACCTAAGAAGGTTTAGCATCACTTCTTATTTGATAATGCTTCCTGCATAATTTAACATATCAAGTAAACCTAATTTATTTTAACATCTTACCATAGGAGAAACAAATCCCTTGACATTTCCCAGGGATCCTCTGGGAAATATCAGAGTTAGTTTGAGGTCAAAAAGACCCTACCTAAAATTTGATTTGGGGAAAATTACCAAAAAGTTTGAACATTGTGATTAAATAGGATCACAGATCATTATGAGATAATAGTTCAGGCATTATCTACTTAGCTGAAGTGACAATAAAAGATGGTAAAGGTAAAAACAATTGTGTAGTTATAAGCAAAACTTACCTCTTTTAATATTAAGAAGGTTGAGTTTTCTTAAGGAATTCAAGACCTAATAGAGATAACATGAAGCACAGTCAGTTAATTTGGTCAAATATAAAACTTTGCAGTCCAGGCAGATTATTTTTAAAAGGTAAATTTTCATAGTCTTTATGAAAAGAAACCTTCTACAGCTTTTTTTGTGTTCATTCAAATTGTGTCCTATTTTATTTTCAGTTGAGAACAACCAGTTTTTTCCTTTCATACTTATTATTTCTAAGGCATTATAATTCCATATAGTGATTAGAACTCTTACCCTTTAGAATTGTTCCTTCCTGGTATAAACTAAGAAATGAGCAATTGTAGACTGTCAAACAAGCATTCTGGGGATTGTTAAGTGTATAACATTTCATAATTTCCAGAAGTATATTTATCATAATACATTTTTCAATGTGGCGTTTACTACTAGATCCAAAAATAAGTTTGATAAACTTATGTTCAGTAAAATATCCATCATTTGACTTATTTCAATACAACTTTAGGGTTCCAAGTTACCAGAAAAGACCTTGGAAAAAACCATAAAGCATAGTTACTGTTGAAAAGTATATTTATAAATTTCTGTTTAATTGCATTTAGATACTGATGAAAAGTTCATGAGACATTAGACAGCTAACCATCACTTTAAGTTACCTTTCTTGCAAAAAAAATTCTGTAATATATTACCTGAGCTTATTGGACTTTTAGTAAGCCTAGGGAGCATAAAAGTATTATTATATTTAATATTGGTAACTCTAAAGCATGCTTGTTTTAATTAAATCAACAAGCTAAAACCAGCTTGTTTATTGAAGATTATCCTAGGTCACATGATCTTGGAAAGTATTTGTGTGAGTTTTTATATTTCTGAAAGTATATTTGATTAATAGAATGTGTGTTTGTCTTTAGGCCAGTTCAGCAGAGCTCTTTACATATTAACATCAGTAATACCATCTGCATGTAGGAAAATATCACACATCTATAGCATACACGGGCTTCCCTGGTGGCTCAGAGAGTAAAGAATCCACCTGTAATGCAGGAGACCTGGCTTCAGTCCCTGGCAACCCAATCTAGAATTCTTGCCTGGAGAAACCCACGGACAGAGGAGCCTGGCAGGCTACCGTCCATGGGGTTGCAGAGAGTCAGACACGACAGAGCACATAACATACACACACAGATGGATGCAAACAGCAATCTTAATAGATTTTGTTTTACAATGTTAGCCATGAGGCAGGTATGATAATTCAAAACTCACTAGTTTATAAAAGAACAATTAGATACAAATTCTGGATTTGGCAGATGGTAAAGCCTTTTCACTAATCAAAGATTTTATAGTAGGCCTAGGTTTCAAATAGCTGTTCTTTTACTATTATTTCTTGAGTTTTTTTTTTTTTTTTTTCTTTAAGAATCATCTTCCTTCCTAGAGAAGACCAGGTAAAATATCTGCATCTCAGAAGGCACAGAGAAAGGATGTAACGTCCCCTGAGAAGGCCTTGTTTGCTAAGTCCAGATCTTTTACAATTTCTGCAGGCCTTCTTCCATGGCTAGGGGAGGTTTGGGGATTGGTAAGGAGAATGGGTGGCCCTTGAATTGCTTTTAGAACTGCATTTCTGTTGTTATAAAGACTTAAGACAAGGACAGTTGTTTTTAAAATTCCTCATAGACTGGGGTTGCAGCCTGAATGACATCCCAGGCTGACCCACCCACCCAACTACATTATCTCCAAATTGCCTCTTAGTATCCTGGAGAAGACCTTCCACTAAGATGGAAAAACAAAACAAACAAGCAAAGAAAAAAAAAAAAAAACACTTGTATTCTAGACTTAGAGCTGCTTGTTTCTGGAATGATTTCTTTCCCTCTAGGTACTTAGGTTCATTTTGGCTTAGGGGAGAGGGCCAAAAAAGCATTTTCCTCTGACTCTGGGGGGGTGTGTGTGTGTATATGTTTAGTCACTCAGTCGTGTCCGACTCTCTGTGACCCCATGGACTGCAGCCCGCCAGGCTCCTCTGTCCATGGGGATTCTCCAGGCAAGAATACTAGCTCTGATACCAGCTTCCAATTTGGGCAACTTCTAGCCAAAGAAGCTGCTTAAAAAAAGAAACCTTTCAAATATGTTTGTCAGGTTTCAGCTGGGACAAACAGTAAGTATCCCTGGCAGTACTGAACCAACCCCGAGCACAGGAGAGGTGTCCCCCAAAAGGGTGCAGAAGACACTACCCTCCCAAGATCTAGTGCTGTGTGCTAAGTCACTTCAGTCGTGTCTGACTCTGCGACCCCATAGACTGTAGCCTCCCAAGTTCCTCTGTCCATGGGCTTCCCCAGGCAAGAATACTGGAGTGGGTTGCCATTCCCTTCTCCAGGGGATCTTCCTGACCCAGGGATCGAACTCATGTCTCTTACGTCTCCTGCATTGCCAGGTGGGTTCTTTACCACTAGCGCCACCTGGGAAGCTCACCAGGGTCCAGAACTTTGGTTTCAGAGCCACTCCCATAGATAACCAAAGGAAAGCAAGACTGAGTTCCCCCGAGGGCTGGCAATGATGAGTAGGCCCCGACCAAAAATGGAGCACGATCCGTATTTGTCTGATCTTACTTTCCAGGCCTTCAACCTGACAGTTGCCAAGTTCTCAGGACAGGAAATGAGACAAATGTGAGGGAAGATTTGTATCCAACTGTTCTTTTATAAACTAATGAATTTTACAGTATCACACCTACCTCATGGCTAAAATTGTACAACAAAATCTAAGATCTTGGTTTGCATCTGTGTGTTTGTGTATACAGATGTGATAACCAAGATTGAGAGAGAAAGGGACAAGGTGAAATTTCTCCCTCCTCCCTCACATGGCCACTGCACACATTCAGGAGAGAGGACTCTGGTAAGGATGCTCAGCTTCTGTCAGTTTTCCTAGGTCCCTATATGCAGCTCCTGATGACTGAGGTTTAAAGCACAGAGCGTAGCCCCAAAATCTACCAGAATTTTACAAGATTGTCCACTAATTTTAGTTTTACATTAGCTGTTTAAAGGTGCAATTGGTAGTTTACTTGAGAATCCCTCAGAGTCCCATCACCCCTGGAAGGGACCCTCCTTCCAGGGTTGATGTGGGAATGTCTATGCAGTCACTTACTTGGAGGACTTTGGTTTCAGTCTTGTAGCCTCTTCAGAGTGGAAAGTCACTTCAGGTGGAAGATGGGCGGATTGTGAGGGCCCAGGTGAGGAGCCTAGAGAGGAGAGCAGGAGCCATGTTAGTCTTACAGTCCTTTGTTCTAGGCACCTATTGTGTCTTTGATTTCTCACTAGTCCTCTGGAGACCTCTGCAAGACAAGTAAAACAAGTATCCTGCCTGGCTTGGGAGTCTTTGCTTTCAAGAGCACTTGCATGAAGGGTGGTGTTGACCCGGAACATTCATCAACATGGCCACTGTAATTCTAGGTTGTGTCAGGAATATTTTACCATCTTTGTAGACAGTCACAACTTCCAGGAGCTCAGTTCTCAGACATAAAATAATAAGCCTTTGTGCCCAAAGGGGGTGCACTCAATTATTTGAAATGTGTGGATCTCACTTCTTTGCCTAAGCCTGGGTTCTACTAGAGCCAAATAAATACGCAATTAATGCTGCTGTGTTGGGGATTGTAAAGGGTATGATGTTTTAAATGTTCATCAACAGAGGAAAGGATAAAGAAGATGTGGTACATGTATACAATGGAGTATTAGTCATAAAGAGAACAAAATTAGATCACTCGTAGAGATATGGATGGACCTAGATTCTGTCATAGAGTGAAGCAAGTCAGCAAGAGAAAAACAAATCTTGTATATTAACACATATATGTGGAATGTAGAAAACGATGTATATGTGGGCTTCCCTAGTGACTCAGATGGTAACGAATCTGCCTGCAATGTGGGAGACTCAGGTTCGATCCCTGCGTCAGGAAGGTTTCCTGGAGAAGGGCATGGCAACTCACTCCAGGATTCTTGCCTGGAGAATCCCATGGACAGAGGAGCCTGGTGGGCTACAGTCCATGGAGTCGCACACAACTTAGCGACTAACACACACACTCCTGCATCGCAGGTGGAGTCTTTACCGTCTGAGCCACCAGGAAAGCCAGAAAACACTATCGACTATCTTATTTGAAAAAGAGAAATGAGAGACAGACATAGAGAATGAGTGTGTGGACACCAAGAGGGGAAGGCAGCTGGGATAAATCAAGTGTACCTGGTCGCATGAAAGTCTTTTTGAAGTTACGGTGACGTATCATCACTCTCATTCTGTGAACAACTGAGCCTGGGATGGGAGTCAGAGTTGGGTGGCAAGCACGCTAATGGCTTTTTAGTGCTCAATCCATGCCCACTGGTTTTGCAGGATTCCCATTAGCAGTAGGACTGTTATCCCATTCCTGCATGTACATATTAACAAAATCTAGTAGTAGCTGAGGAAATGCAAGTGTGGATGCCAGCATCACCAGTGAGGTGGTCTTGGGGACTGGCCAAGAGAAGGCCTGAGGTGTGCACCCACAGCGGCCCCCAAGTGTAACCAGGAACTGAGGTGAACTGTGGACTGACAAGGGCTGAGGACTAGCAGTCTGCGGCCGCCTGTCCAGGCCGACCCAGGACTGGAAAGCTGGTTACGTAAGGAGCTCAGACCTGAGCAGAACTCACACAGTGCACTTGGGGATGATGAGAAGCCGGTGAAGTTCAAGGGTTCGTGGGGACAGACGTCTGTGTCTCCCATTGTCCTCAGAGCCATTGGTAGTCTCCTTCAGATTGAACCACTGCCATCAAACTGTAAACAAACAAAATTAAGTAGGTAAACTTTACAGATCTTCTTGCCTTTATTTGATAATTCATGAATCAGGCAGCATCTAGTCTAGAAGATAAAAGGATCTCCAAGGAGCTGTAGAAAATGAAAGACTTCTGAAGGCAGAAAGGAGCAAGAACAAAGATGTTATATAGGCAGAAGAGCAGGCCGGCTATTGCGAGGTTGCTCTCCTCTACGGGATGGCAGGGGTCTGTCTGGCAGCTGCCCTAACTAGTGCTGGTCCAGAGATGCCCAATTTTCTGGTATAAGATTCTGTTTCAGGGCTAAAACTAACACAGTTAAGTGTGGAGCTTAATGGGACTGTTTTTGTTTTTTTTAAACAACTTCTTACATGTGAATATTGTATTTCCTACATATTTCTCAAATTCATCTGCTCCATTGACCACCATCTTTCCCTTCCTCAACCTGGACTTAATCATGGAAGTTTGCATATAACACATTTTAAACTTTTTTTTAAAGAGACTACATAGTAAGTAAGAAAGCCTTACTATGAGCAAGAAAACCCTGAAGCGGAGCAATCTGGCTTCTTACTATCATGTATAGCATTGATACCCGGTCTTGAGTTTTACAGAATGAACCTAATTACACCCACACATAGAAAAGGGGATTATACTTTGACAGAAACAGAATCAAAACCAACCAGTGTCTTGACTGATCCCCCAGGGAAGGTAGAACCAAGCAGTCATCCATCCACAAATCTGGACTGATGGCTACTCTGAAGGGGATACTTGCCAGATGCTGGGGTAAGATGGGCATCGATGTCTAGAATGGCCCAGACCAGTGCAAAAGTGCAGGGGGCACACATGTACATATAATGATCACCAGGATTCAATGTGAATTTGAGTATAAAAGTACTGCCAGCCTTTCCTGATGAGGACATGGTGCTACTGATGGCATATACAAATACAGCACTTACTGTGTGCCTAAGAATATTCATAAGTATGCTGTTATTAATTTAATACTCATAAGAACCTGACGGAGTAGGTTTCATTTTATAGAAGAGGGAACTGATGACTTCGAAAGATTTAGTCATGTGTCCAAAGCTACATAGTGAACCAGGACTGGAAATTAAGAAGTTTCTTTCAGAGTCAGTATCTTAATATCATAACCATTATAATACACTGCTGCAGAGATAAACCCACATACCTTTGGTCACCTAATCTATGACAAAGGAGGCAAGAACATACAATGGAGAAAAGACAGTCTCTTCAATAAGTGGTGCAGGGGACACTGAACAGCTCCTTGTAAGAGAGTGAAAGCAGAACAGTCCCTAACACCACACACAGAACAAACTCCAAACAGAGAAAAGACCTAATGCAAGGGCAGACACTATAAAACTCAGAGGAAAGTACAGGCAGAACACTTTAACATCAGTCGCAGCAGGATATTTCTTGACCTACCTCCTAATAAAAATCAAAACAAAACTAAACAAAAGAGACCTAATTAAACTTAAAAGTTTCTGCACAGCCAAGGAAACCATAAACAAGATGGAAAGACAACCCTCAGGATTAATCTCCAAAACATACAAATAGCTCATGTAGCTCAATATCCAAAACACAAAGAACCCAATCAGAAAATGGGCAGAAGACGTAAATAGACACTTCTCCAAAGAAGACATGCAGATGGCCAACACATGAAAAGATGCTGAACATCACTAAATACTAGAGAAATGCAAATCAAAACTACAATGAGACATCAATCACCTCACTCCAGTCAGAAGGACCATCATTTAAAAAATCTACAGACAATAAATAGTTGAGACGGTTTGTGGAGAAAAGGGAACCCTCATACCCTGTTGGTGGGAATGTAAATGGATACAGCCACTATGGAGTGCAGTATGGAGTTTCCTTTAAAAAACTAAAAATAGAACTACCATATGCCCAGAAATCCCACTACTAGTTCCTTTAAAAAACTAAAAACTACCATATGCCCAGAAATCCCACTACTAGTTACATACTCTTAGAAAACCATAATTCAAATAGACACACCCCAACACCTATCACAGAACTACTTAAATACAATAGCCAGGACATGGAAATAACCTAAATGTCCATCTACAGATGAGTAAATACAGAAGATATGGTACAATATACAGTGGAATAGTACTCAGCCATAAAAAGAAATGGAATTGGGTCATTTGTAGGGATGTGGATGGACCTAGAGTCTGTCATACAGAGTGAAAAAGTCAGAAAAACTAATATCATATGTTAATGCATATATGTGGAATCTAGGAAAATGGTACAGATGATCTTATTTGCAGAAAGGAAGAGAGACAGAGACATAGAGAACAAATGTATGGACACCAAGGGCGGGGAGAGTAGGGGTGGGATGGACTAGGGGACTGGGATTGATACATATACACAACTGATACTGTGTACAAAACAGAATCTACTGTATCCCTCAGGGAAATCTGTGCTCTGTGGCAACCTAGATGGGAAGGAAATCCCAAGAGGGTATATATGTATACATACAAGCTGATTCACTTTGCTGTACAGCAGAAACTAACACAACATTGCAAAGCAACTATATTCCAATAAAATTAATTTAAAATTAGATAACTAACAAGGACCTCCTGTATAGCACAGGGAACTCTATTAAGTAACCTATATGAGAAGAGAATCTGAAAGAGACTGAATATATAAATAGATGCATGTATATCTGATTCACTTTGCGATAAGACCTGAAACTAACATAACATTTTTAATCAACTATACTCAAGTACAAATTAAGTACATATATATCTATATCTATATCTGTATCTATCTATCTATATCTGCAAATTAGGAAAATGGGTGAGAGAGAGAGACAAACTGGGCCTGAAGAGCAGTCAGGCTAGCAGTTGGGGGAGGGAAGGACAGACCAGCATTGCCGGCACCTTGGATACTGAAGCCCCTTCAGATTCTCCACTACCCAGTTTCTGAAAGCAAGACAGAACTCGTTCCCTTCTGTCTGCTAAGCACAACAGCCCATTAGAAAATGCTAACAAAAAATTCCAAAATGATGCTTTATGAGCTCTTCTCTGCAAGGCATTGCTCTTTCTTTCTTTCTATATATCCCCATGGTTTGCCAACAAGATTCTTTCGGGCTGACCTTTTCTTTTTTTTTTTTTGTCTCTTCCTTCATTACAGCTCATTCTCACCAACTCAATTACACCTCAATAAATAGGGCTGTTTCTTAATTAACTACATCCTCCTCCTTGACCTTGGGGTATATGTGTAACAATAGATATTGCCAGCTGCCTAAGAAAAAATATCCCAGTTCATCTTATGCTTCCTTTTCATTCACAAAGATGCTGCTGTTAATTTAGTGTTCAAAAAGCCTTGTAAACTTCATTTCATCTGGAATAAAATCATATATCGGAAACGCCAACACTGTGTTTAGCATATATGTATCAAACTCAGAGGTCCATTTCCCTTTGCGTGTAGAGTGACATTTGCATGACTTGGTCACTAATGTAATACTGATCTTAAGAAAATGTTAGGTTTCAGCTCAGAACTGTTCAACCTGATTCTACACCAGGTGGTTTATCAAAACTTTTCTTTCACCAACAACTGTTTATAATCTACTAAATTGTCATATATCAACTTATTCTTCCCTAGGTCAGTTGGGAACCTGCATCCTCAACAACAGCAAAGAATATATTGACAGTCCAGCCTTTTATCTATTGCAGAGTGAAAGAATATGCTATTAAAACATACTGTCAGATTTTCATGAAGGGTGAGAATTGTTGGGATCTGATGTTGTACTTCCCCCTTACCCCCAGAATCTGTCATCTGGCAAGATAACTGGTAAATTGTCCAGGCTTTTGAATATACTAGCCACAAAAATCAATATAGACAATCTCTTGAAGAGCATAACATACTTCACTTATGATATGGGTAGGTGGGATTCCCAGGTGGCTCAGTGGTAAAAAATCTGCCTGCCAATGCAGGAGATGCAGGGACGTGGGTTCCATGCCTGGGTTGGGAAGATCCCCTGGAGAAGGAAATGGCAACCTGCTCCAGTATTCTTGCCTGGAGGAGCCTGGTGGGCTACAGTCCACAGGGTTGCAAAGAGCTGGACACGAGTGAGCA
The DNA here is from genome assembly GCF_054371585.1 of Giraffa tippelskirchi. Taxonomy (NCBI): domain Eukaryota; kingdom Metazoa; phylum Chordata; class Mammalia; order Artiodactyla; family Giraffidae; genus Giraffa; species Giraffa tippelskirchi. Next base: position 18,023,791 of record NC_137283.1, on the reverse strand, counting down.
ACTAAGCATGCAAGCATGAAGATGGAGATTTTCTCTAAATGACTTGTCCAGTATGGTAGCCATAGATTCAAATGCCTATTGAGCACTTAGAATGGGATTGGTGGAATAAATACTGAATTTTTAAGCTTGAACAGCACATCTGTGTAGTGGCTACCATATAGGACAGCCCAGCTATAGATAGTTTCTTGGAATAAAAGTGAAAGGAAGAAGCCAGGAATTTGTAAATCCTAGAACAACTGGCAACAAGTAATGGGGCTTGGAAATCCTGAGGAATGACTTCAGCAGATATACACAGATTCAATCTCTGAAATTACTAAAGAAAACTTTGGCTGGAGTCAGGCAGAACTTACTTGAGAGATGTTAGGCACTGTGTCTGCTCCATCAAGAACTTTGAGGCATGGAGCTGTCACACTTCAATGAAATGGCATCTTCTGTCATTAGCGTTTAAGATGAGATTCCTTATTTCTCAGCTGAAAGCTATAGACTTTCTTGCTGCCTTTTGATGGAGCATCTTGAGAAGATAATTACTCAGGTCCTGGTTGGGAGTTGTTCATGCTGATCTAAGGCCCAGAAGAATCCTCTGCCTAACACTGTCCTGATCCAAGGCCAGTGGTGCTACAGAGGTGTATGAGCTAATTCACTCTGCCACCCAAGTACATCTGACAGCTTTATCATTCTGAATATACACTACACTGTCGCAACCAGAAAATTGTAACTATAGGCTGTTCATCTTGATGCATGTTTAACTTGTGCTTGAAACGCCCTTCCTTATCGGGTCCACTTGGCTAATTGCTATCCATCCTTCAGTATTTCACTTGGGCCTCACTTATTTAGTATCATCTTTTCTTGCCCCACTCCCCAGTTCCTAGACTTTCAGACCATGATGAGACGGCACTGATGCCGGGGTTACTTTTTTCATCACTGTACTTCGGCTACATGAAGCCAAGGTCTCTGTCATATTTATCTTTGTTTTCCTTATAGCCCAATGGTGCTTGGGCACAGTAAACACACTCTAAATGTATGGCAAATTAACACACGTTTACTCTAGAAGTTATGTAAACAATTGCTTGAGAAAAATGCCATGAGAAATAGTAGAACAATTTCAAGGGTCAGGTCTCAGTCAAGATGATAAGTAGACATCTGCTTCTCTATATATGAAAGTCATCCACTGGAAAGATAGACCATGCAGGTTTTTATAAATGTTCTTCAGGAGCTTTGGCTTTAAAAAATATGCAGTAGACCCTTGGCATTCAGGGTAGATTCTGGATGCCTTTTATTATTATTATTATTAATTTACTTTAATTGGAGGCTAATTACAATATTGTAGTGGTTTTTGCCATACATTGACATGAATCAGCCATGGGTGTACATGTGTCCCCCACCCTGAACCCCCCTCCCACCTCTCTCCCCGTCCCATCCCTCAGGGTCGTCCCAGTGCACCGGCCCTGAGCGCCCTGTTTCATGCATCAAACTTGGACTGGTGATCTATTTCACATATGGTAATATACACGTTTCAATGCTGTTCTCTCAAATCATCCCACCCTCGCCTTAGAATCCCCTCATCACAGTCTCTCAAATCATCCCACCCTCGCCTTAGAATCCCCTAATCACAGGTGTCCATTCAGTATAGAATATTCCCCCACACAGTAGGTGTGTGTAGATGATGAGAATGCAGATTCATGGTGAGATGAGTGCTAGATAATCAGCTAAGCTCATGCATTACGTGGTCGACCAGCTCATCATGTATAAACATCTTAGTGCCCGAGATTCCCCATCGCACTGTGGAAAAACACTAGGCTCCATGGCAATTAGCAGATTTGTCAGGGTTTCTGGCAAATCATGAAAATATTAAGCATTCTGTCGCCTAAAACCAATGTTTTCTAGAAGATACAATAATTTCCTCAAAGAGCATACTCTGAAATGCTCCTTTGCCTTGATATGGAAAAGTGAAAGTGAAGTCGCTCAGTCGTGTCAGACTCTTTGCGACCTCATGGACTGTAGCCTACCAGGTTCCACCGTCCACGGGATTTTCCAGGCAAGAATACTGGAGTGGGTTGCCATTTCCTTCTCCAGGAGATCTTCCCAACCCAGGGATTGAACCCGGGTCTCTCGCATTGTAGGCAGACGCTTTACCGTCTGAGCCACCAGGGAAGTCCCTTGATATGGAAACAACCTTTAAGTTGGTGGTCACAGCACAATATTCCAGATGAATTGAGGCACACCAAATTTTTGATCCCTTGTTTTTCAAATAGCTACTGCAAAAGAATGGTTAGCAGAAATCCATGTGTAAAGGGGCTACAGAGATTATGAATAAAGTATCTGCAGCCCCCCCCCAAATACAACAAGAAGACCTAATCTCCTAAAAGAGATGTCTTAGATAGTGTCTTGATAGGATATCCCTTAAAAAAATGATCATACTCCACCAGCCATTTAGTCAAGGAATGTCTGGTTTCTTTTGTTGAGTTGCTGTCCCCAAGAATAGCAATACTAAAGTGCCAGGCACCACAAGCTATTTAAAAAAATCAATCCAAAAACAGCACGATACACATTGGTTTCAAGTACACAGGGAACATTCTCTAGGATATATCACATGCTAGGCCAAAATAAGCCTTAACAACTTAAAATGACAGAAATTATATTAAACATTTTTTCTAACCACACTATTATGAAAGTAAAATTCAATTACAGAAAGAAAAAATGAAAAGAGAACAAATATGAAAAGACTATAAACAATGTGCTACTAAAAACCCAGTGGGTCACTGAAGCAATCAATAAGGAAGTCAGAAAATACCTCCAGAAAAATGGAAATACAACAGTCTAAAATCTATGGGGTGGAGCAAAGCAGTTCTGAGAGGAAAGTTGATAGCATTAGAGCCCTTCTTCAAGAAACAGAAAGAATCTTAAACAATTTAACTTACCACCTAAAGGAATTTGAAAAAGAAGAGCATAAAAGTCCCAGTGTCAGCAGAAGGAAATAATAGGACAGATCAAAGAAACCAAGAGCCGGTATTGTGAAAAGATAACTAGATGTGATAAAACATAGCCAGGCTCACCAAGAAGAAAAGAGAGAGGCTCCAAAAGACAACTTTAGAAATGAAAGGAGAGAAGTAACTGATACCACAGAGTTACAAAAAATTTTAAGAGAATACTAATTATAGTTATACGCCAAACAACCTAGAAGACAGCCAACAAACTGGACAACCTAGAAGAAAGGGACAGATTTCTAGAAATATAGCACCTGCTGAGACTGAAGTAGCACTAGACAATTGGGACATACCAACCACTAGTAACAAACTTGAATTTGGTGTACACACACACACACACACACACACACACACACACACCTCCCAGCAAATAAAAGTATAGGAGTGGATAGCTTCACAGGGTAATTCGACTAAACATATGAAAAAGAAATGAACACCTATCCTTCTCAAACCAATCCAGAAATTTAAATAGGCTAGAATACTTCCAGATTCATTCTATGAGGCCACCATTACACTGATACCAAAACCACACAAACATGCTACCAAAAAAATTACAGACCAAATCTCTGATGAGTACATATGCAAAAGTCCTAAATATTAGCAAACTAAATTCAATAATTTATGTATTACATAAGAGAGTCATATATCTGAATCAGTTGGGATGTATTCCAGGGGTGCAGGGTGTTTCAAAATCAAATTGTTCAAATCAATCAATGTGCAATACACCACATTAACAGAAGTATAAAAAACCACATTATCATCTCAATAGACTCAGTGAAAGCATGTGACAAAATTCAACATCCATTCATGATAAAAACTCTTATTAAAATTGATATAGAGGGTACATGCCAATGTAAAAGCCATTTATGACAGACCCACAGCTAACATCATATTCAACAGTGAAAAAGGTGAATGCCTTTCCTTTAAACTCAGAATTAAGTCAAGGATGTACATTTTTGCCACTTCTATTTAACATCATATTGAGAGTCCTAGACCCAGCAATCAGACAAGAAAAGAAGGTGACATATTATACATAGAAAATCCTAAAGTTTCCAGTAGCAGACTATCAGAACTAATAAATGAATTTAGCAAATGAGCAAGATACGTGATTACTATACAGAACTTTGTTGCTTTTCTATACACTAATAATAAACTATGAGAACAAGAAAGTAAAAATAAAATTCAATTTAAAATCACATCATAATAAAATACCAGGAATAAACTTAACCAAGCAGGGGGAAAGACCTATACTCTGAAAACTATGTTAACACTGATAAAGGAAATTGAAAATGATAGAAAGAAATGGAAAGTTAAATCATACTCTTGGATTAGAAGAATATTGTTAACGATGGACACACAATGCAAAGTTATCTAGATATTTAATGTGATCCCTAGCAAAACACCCAAGACATTTCCCACAGATCTAGAACAAATAATCCTAAAATTATATGGAACTCCAAATACCCCCAATTGCCTAAAACATTATTGAGAAAAAAAGAACAAAGCTGGAGGTATGACCCTCCCAGATTTCAAATTATGCAACAATACTATAGTAATCAAAACAACCATACTGACACACAAAAAAGCATAGTCTAGAAATAAGCCCACACACTTATGGTCAATTAATCTAAAACAAAGGAGGCGGGACTATACAGTGGAGAAAAAACAGTCTCTCCAGTAATTAAGTGGTGTTGAAAAAGCTGGACAGTTCCATACAGAACAACCAGACGAGCATTTCCTCACATCATCTACAAAAATAAGCTCAAAATCTATTAAAGACCTAAATGAAAGATCTGAAACCATGAAACTCGTGGAACAAAACATAGGCAGACCACTCTTTTGACAAATTGTACCAATACATTTTGGATGTCTCCTAAGGCCAAAGAAATAAAAGGAAAAATAAAGAAATGGACCTAATTAAACTTAAAACTTTTTGCACAGCAAAGAAAAACCATTCAAAACATGAAAAGACAGCCTACAGAATGGGAGAAAATGTTTGCAAACGGCATGTCCAACAAGAGGTTAATATCCAAAATATATAAACAGCTCATATATCTGTTAATATCAAAAAAACTCAAAAATAATGATTTAAAAACTGTTGTTTAAAATGGGCAGATGATGTGAAAAGACACTTTTCAAAAGTAGACACACAGATGAATAGCAGGCACATGGAAAGATGCTCGGCATCACGAATTGCTAGAGAAATGCAAACAAACAAACCAAAACAACGAGCCATGAGATATCACCTCACATCTGTCAGAATGGCCATCATCAAAAACTTTAACAAATGTGGGCAAAAATGTGGGTTGGGAAAAGGGAACCTCTGTACAAACTTAGTGGGGATGTAAATTGGTGCAGCCACTATAGAAGACAGTATGGAGTTCCTCAAAAACTAAACATACAGCTACCATATGTTCCAGCAACTCCACTCGCGGGTATATATCTGGAAATAAAACACTAATTCAAGAAGATTCATGCACCCCAAAGTTCATAGCCTCTTGATGAAGGTAAGAGAGGAGAGTGAAAAAGCTGGCTTAAAACTCAATATTATAAAAACTAAGATCATAGCATCCAGTCCCTGCCTTCAGGGCAAACAGAAATGGAAAAGTGGAAGTAGTGACAGATTTTCTTTTCTTGGGCTCCAAAATCACTTCAGATGGTGACTGCAGCCGTGAAATTAAAAGACACTTGCTCCTTGGAATAGAAGTTATAACAAACACAAATAGCATATTAAAAAGCAGAGACATTGCTTTGCCAGCAAAGGTCTGTGTAGTCAAAGCTATGGATTGTCCAGTAGTCATGTATGGATATGAGAGTTGGACCCTAAAGAAGGCTGCGCATCAAATAATTGATGCTTTCAAACTGTAGTGTTGGGGAAGACTCTTGAGAGTCCCTTGGGAAGCAAGGAGATCAAACCAGTCAATCCTAAAGGAAATCAGCCCTGAATATTCATTGGAAGGACTAATGCTAAAGCTGGAGCTCCAATAGTTATGGCCACCTGGTGTGAAGAGCTGACTCACTGGAAAAGACTCTGATGCTGGGAAAGATTGAGGGCAGGGGGAGAAGGGGACGACAGAGGATGAGATGGCTGGATGGCATCACCAACTCAATGGACATGAGTTTGGTCAAACTCCAGGAAATAGTGAAGGGCAGGGAGGCCCGGCATGTTGTAGTCCTTAGGGTCACAAAGAATCAGACATGACTTAGTGACTGAACAACGCCATCAGATGTTTATAGCAGCATTATATATGATAGTCAATACATGGAAGCAACCCAGATGTCCATCAGCAGATTAATGGATAAAGAAGATGTGGTATACGTACACAAAAATGAACTTACAATGCATTAACACTTAAATGTAAGGATGGATACTGTAATGCTTAGAGGAAAACACAGGCTGAACATTCTCTGACATAAATTGCAACAATGTTTTTGGATCCACCTCCTCCAGTAATTAAAAGTAAAAATAAACAAACAAAATCTAATTAAACTTAAAAGCTTTTGCATAGCAAAGGAAACCATAAATGATATGAAAAGACCACCCACAGAATGAGACAAAATATTTTTAAATGATGCAACTGACAAAGGATTAATCTCTAGAATATACAATCAGTGCATGCAGCTCAATATCAAAAACAACCAACCAACCCAGTCAGAAATTAGGCAGAAGATCTAAATAGACATTTCTCCAGAGAAGACATACAGATGGCCAAGAAGCACATGAAAAGATGTTCAACCTCACTAATTACTAGAGAAATGCAAATAGAAACTACAATGAGGTATCATTTCACACTGGTCAGAATGGCCATCATCAAAAAGACAACCCAAAGGGATAGGGTGGGGCAGGAGGTGGGAGGGGGTTTCAGGATGGGGGCGGGACACATGTATACCTGTGGCTGATTCATTTTTGTATGGCAAAAACCATCACAATATTGTACAGTAATTATCCTCCAATTAAAATAATTTTTTAAATAGTCTACAAACAATGAATGCTAGAGAGGATGTGGAGAAAAAGGAACCCTCTTGCACTGTTGGTAAGAATGTAAATTGACACAGCTGCTATGGAAAACAGCATGGAGGGTCCTTAAAAAACTAGAAATAAAACTACCATGTGACCCAGCAATCCCAGGACTGTGCATATACCCTGAGAAAACCGTAATTCAACAAGACCCAGTGTTCATTGCAGCACTATTACAATAAAGCTAGGATGGAAGCAACTTAGATGTCCACCAACAGATGACTAAAGAAGTTGTGGTACATATATACAATGGGATTATTATTCAGCCATAAAAAGAAACAAATTTGAATTGGTTCTAGTGAGGTGGATGAAGCTACAGCCTGTTATACAGAGTGAAGTAAATCAGAAAAACAAGTATTAATGCATGAAGTGAAGTAAAAGTCGCTCAGTTGTGTCCAACTCTTTGTGACCCCATGGACTATACAGTCCATGGAATCCTCCAGGCCAGAGTACTGGAGTGGGAAGCCTTTCCCTTCTCCAGGGGGTCTTCCCAATCCAGAGATCGAACCCAGATCTGCCGCATAGCAGGCAGATTCTTTACCAGCTGAGCCACCAGGGAAGCCCAAGAATACTGGAGTGGGTAGCCTATCCCTTCTCCAGTGTATCTTCCCAACCAAGGAATCAAACCGGGGTCTCCTGCATTGCAGGTGGATTCTTTACTAGCTCAGCTCCCAGGGAAGCCCCATAGATCACTACACTTTAATAAAAAAGCAAATTAGTTAGACATGATGCTGCTCTGAAATCCCAAAGAAATCCAACAAAGACAGAACTCAGTTCACAGAAACTGCCTCTGGCGTGGCTTTGTCTTGGCTTTTCAAACATGACTAGAAGTCAGTTGACATAAATACACTAAGGGGGTGGGGGCACCCTCAGTGCCCACCTGCTGAGGTGACAGGTTGGCCAGCCTGAGCGGCAGTGTGGCCCTGTCACTGTGGCATGTGAACCTGCTGTCCAAGTGACAGCAAACAACTACTACAAAACCGGCAGTGACGCTCAAAGGCACAGACCGACAGGCTGAGTTTCTGAGGGGCTTCTCCCCTGGGCACTGCTCTCAGGGCAGTCTGTATTCACAGAACCTGGTCTGACAATTCTGACATCAGCTTCATCAGACTTGTAAAGCTGTGTCTGCCCCTGACAGCGCTGCAGTCAGTGTACAGGTACTGCATGTCCCCCTGAGCAAAGCCCGGCGACTTCTCCCGGGCAAATCTCAAAGAACTCAACCACAGTATAAGAAGCCAAGAGAAAGAAACGCCCACCCCCAAAAGTGTATCCGATTATGAGTTCAACAGTTACCCACTTCTCTCTCACTCATTTCCACACTTCACTCCACTAGGGCCCTTTCGGTGGAAGGTGAGGTGACGTTCCAGATTCACAAATTTCATCTTGGCAAAAGACTAACCTGCCTTGTTGTCCTGGGAACCCACTCAGTGATAGAGGAAGTAGAGGCACCACAAAATACAAGGGCTTGGTCATGATGAAACAGGATAGCACCTATTCGATCTTCTTCCATGATTTGGGGTTTATAGTGCATTTTGACACTAATTCATTCAGATGATACTCAAAATAACTCTTTAAGGTAGACATTGTTATCTCTGTCACAAGAGGAAGCTAAAGCCCAGATGGAAAGATTTGCCTAAGATCACAACTTGACGATGATAAAGATCGGTGGCCTCGATTCTTGAGGTTCCTCCCACACAACCCCCCTCAGAATGGTGAGGCTTTCCAGGAAGTGAAGCCCTTTTTTTTTCCTGGTGAAGGATGAACCTGGTGTTTGGGTGTCTCAAGTTTTTGAGATTGTCACGCCATTATCACTGAGTTGGGACTGGTTTCATCATCAAGGTGGAGGCCCGTTTCAGGGGATGATCTTTGAAGGAACATTCATGTCACCCAGAAGAGTTTAAAAGCTGAGTCCTCAGGATATCAGAAGGAACACAGCACAAAAAGACAATGTTGAAACAACAGATGCAACTATATTTGCTTCTTAGATCAGTTGTATCCAAGGGCTCAATCAAGGAATTTAAGTGCAAAGAATTCCAGGGAACTAGAGAGCAAAATGTGGCACCCCACTCCAGTCCTCTTGCCTGGAAAATCCCATGGACGGAGGAGCCTGGTGGGCTACAGTCCATGGGGTCGCTAAGAGTCAGACACGACTGAGCGACTTCACTTTCACTTTTCCCTTTCATGCACTGGAGAAGGAAATGGCAACCCACTCCAGTATTCTTGCCTGGAGAATCCTAGGGATGGCGAAGCCTGGTGGGCTGCCGTCTATGGGGTCGCACAGAGTCGGACATGACTGAAGCGACTTAGCAGCAGCAGCAGAGAGCAAAGTAAGTGGCAGAATCTCCCAGGAGCCTCTGGTCTGAGCTGCTCAACTTTGCTGGCTACTGACCATGTATTCAAAACATGCTTACTAACACTGAAGCACACAGTGGAAAGCTGCTCAGAGAGTCCATCTTAGAAGTTCTATTCATAAGAAAAAAAAACAACCTGTAACTATGAATAGTGACTGATGTCAATTAGGCTTACTGTGGTGAGCCTTTCACGGGGCACACAACTGTCCAGTCACTATGCTGAACACCTGAAACTAACAATATTCAATGAGAATTATCCGTCTATTTTTTTATGTAATTATTCACCTGCCCTGGCTTTTCTCTCACTTAAGATGCCCAACGGTTCCTCTCTGACCTCTTTTTCTTCCTGTGTTACTCATTTGCTGATGTCTCCTACCAGCGACTTGTAAAATCTTTGACCTGTCTCCCTTCCCCCCCACAACCAGACAACTCAGAGACAGCCCCTAAGCCAGCATATTACACTTGCTCCTTCTCTCCATGCAGTTAGCTCTCATTAAACAGGTGCAGCGTCAACCTTTGCTTATTCAGAAACCCTAGCAGCCTCTTCACTCATTTTTATCAACCACCTCACCCTCCTCCCAGCCGTGGGACACTCTGGGCCCTGACTCATCATGCCCAAGCATGGACAGAGTCACATCTCTCTGCTGCTTGCATAGAGGTAATGGCACTCTGCTGACCTGACAGACAGCTCCCACAGCTCTACTGCAAATATTACTTTAACAACCGCCCTGTGCTCACAAGACTCACTGAACTGCTGGGCCTTCCATGGACACTCCCTGCAGTGGTTCTCTGCGTCATCCCATGGAAGGGATCTTATTAAACGCTACTCCTTTTCAAGGCCCATCTCAGTGTCACTGCCTCCTAAGTCTTTGCAAGTTTACTACTTCTCCTGTCTTTAAACTGCTATAGTGCTGTTTTTAAACAAATGATTATACACACATAAACACACATATACACAAACACCAAAGTGAAATACACAAGTTTTAAGTGTACTTGGGATGAATTTTCACATATGCCAAAGCCTTTGACTGTGTGGATCACAATAAACTGTGGAAAATTCTTAAAGATATAGGAATACCAGAACATCTGACCTAACTCTTGAGAAACCTGTATGCAGGTCAGGAAGCAACAGTTAGAACTGGACATGGAACAACAAACTGGCTCCAAATAGGGAAAGGAATATGTCAAGGCTGTATATTGTCACCCTGCTTATTTAACTTATATGCAGAGTACATCATGAGAAACGCTGGGCTGGAGAAAGCTCAAGCTGGAATCAAGATTGCCGGGAGAAATATCAATAACCTCAGATATGCTGATGACACCATTCTATGGCAGAAAGCGAAGAAGAACTAAAGAGCCTCTTGATGAAAGTGAAACAAAAGAATAAAAGTTGGCTTAAAGCTCAACATTCAGAAAACTAAGATCATGGCATCTGGTCCCATCACTTCATGGGAAATAGATGGAAAAACAGTGCAAATAGTGACAGACTTTATTTTGGGGGGCTCCAAAATCACTGCAGATGGTGACTTCAGCCATGAAATTAAAAGACACTTGCTCCTTGGAAGAAAAGTTATGTCCAACCTAGACAGCATATTAAAAAGCAGAGACACTACTTTGGCAACAAAGGTCCATCTAGCCAAAGCTATGGTTTTCCCAGTAGTCACGTATGGATGTGAGAGTTGGACTATAAAGAAAGTTGAGCACTGAAGAATTGATGCTTTTGAACTGTGGTGTTGGAGAAGACTTTCAAGAGTCCCTTAGACTGCAAGGAGATCCAACCAGTCCATCCTAAAGGAAATCAGTCCTGAATATTCATTGGAAGGACTGATGCTGAAGCTGAAACTCCAATACTTGGGCCACCTGATGTGAAAAACTGACTCTCTGGAAAAGACCCTGATGCTGGGAAAGATTGAAGGTGGGAGAAGAAGGGGATGACAGAGGATGAGATAGTTGGATGGCAACACCGACTCAATGGACATGAGCTTGAGTAAACTCTAGGAGTTGGTGATGGACAGGGAAGCCTGGCGTGCTGCAGTCCATGGGGTCACAAAGAGTCAGACACAACTGAGCAATTGCACTGAACTGAACTGAACTTCACATATGTGGACACTCATTCACATCAAGATAAGAGATTTTTAGAACCAAGAAAATTTCCTTTGTCTCTTTGCAGTTATTTTGCAGTTTCACTGTGTTAGTCACTCAGTTGTGTCCAATGCTTTGTGACCCCATGGACTGTAGGCCATAGGCCACCAGACTCCTCTGTCCATGCAATTCTTTTGTTAAGAATACTCAGGTGGGTAGCCATTCCCTTCTCCAGGGGGATCTCCCCAATCCAACGATCGAATCCATGTCTCCTGCACTGCAGGCAGATTCTTTACCATCTGAGCCACCAGGGAAGCCCTCTTTCTAGTTAGCACCCTATCTAAATAACTAGTATTCTGACTTACATATTCATTCTGCATATTTTTGAACCTACAAATGCAATTATACCATATGTACTCTTTGATGTCTAATCTTTTAACCCCCTAGAATTTTTTTTTTTTTTTTTTTTGAGATTTCATCTTGTCATTGTTTATGTATCTGGATCTGAACTCCAAGGGCACCTTGCTGCCACATCGTCTAGGAAACCCTTACTTTCCTTCATCTTTTTTGTCCCACTGTTAACAAATTACCCCTTACAGGCAGTGTTTTCAACCAGTTTATCTTTTGTCTCCCACAATACCCCACACACTGGGATCTGAGGTATATTGGATGCCCAATACATATTTCTTGAATGAAACTGAGTAAATGATCAATTCCTTTCTTGCGTTGCTGGATGATTTCAGCAGAAAAGATCCCATCTAAGCAGGATGGCATGTCCTATTGTGAAACGATAAACCACTGGACAGCTGTTTTATAGAGATGATGGGTTTCTTAGGCCTGATGTGAAGAGGGAGCCAGAGCAATATCTGAAGCACTTCATCACATTCGGTGAGAACTGAGAGCAAAGCCTCAACACCTCATGCAATGAAATTCTGTGTTTTGACATGACCATATGCCTGGTTACCATGCCCTGGATTCTGTGGATATTGCATGCTAAGTTGCTTCAGTTGTGTCTGACTCAGTGACCCCATGGGCTGTAGCCCACCAGGCTCCTCTGTCCCTGGTGTTTTCCAGGCAAGAATACTGGAGTGGGTTGCCATTTCCTTTTCCAGGGGATCTTCCCAGCCCAGGGATCAAACCCAGGACTCCCACATTGTAGGCAGATTCTTGACTGTCTGAGCCATCAGGGAAGTTCTACATTACAATCACAAATTTGAAACTAAAATGTCCAAAATTCTCCTTATTCTCAAATAGTAGAATATGATGAAGTTTAAGAATTTAAAGTCTGAATGCCACTCAAGCAAATATTTAGAAGGGAAATATATTCTGTTTGCCCTTTTAGTCTATGTAGACAGTGAATCTAAAGGGAGGCAGAGGTATTATTTATAGCAATAGCTAGAGCTTGGGACTTCAAGCTACTCAAGTCTTAGGAGGGAGTGGCAATGTAATGGGACAAAGAAAACAAGAGAACTTTTGCAAAGGCTTAAAAGCCTTCTGCAGTGATGCCATCTGCTTTTATGGACAAAGGGCATATTACTCGGTCTCCAAGCTGAAGTCAGGGCTCCATAATGCACTGTTAAGACCTCTGCCTCTCCAGTAGAGCATGAGAATGGCTACCACGAGATCCCTCAGCTACTGACAGCTCCTCTGTCCATTCATAAACCACCTTAGACTCAGGAAGGAATCAATTATAGAGCAAATGTTCAAGAATAAATTCTTAGAGGCTCTGGAGAGAAGGACGTTACCTCTGGGCCATTTGGGTGATTATTATGAAGACTGTGGTTGAGTCTAAACTGAGTAATTTACTCGGTTAATTATTCACCAGTTTAGTCAGTGAAAAGCTAAGTTTCCAACAGTGGCTGTTTGCAAATGAAGCAGTATATCCAGTTCTTCTAAATCCATTTCTTCCTGCTTCCTCCTCAAACTCTGAGGCCAGAATTTATCACTTCTCTGGTGTTACTTTTTGACCCTTAATGACTACACTGAAAAGTCATCCTGAGTTTGCCTGTGAGACCAAATTATCTATTGGAATTAAAAGGAAAAAGACATAGAAGAGAAAGGTGAGCTGAGAGTATTATCAAAGAGTTCAAATATATCCTGGTTTGAGCCCAAGATTGTATCATAAACGAAAGAAACAGATATAGAATAAAACCATGAAATAGAAGCTCATGTGGGTGAATGTCATCTGATCTTGCTATTGTGAAGGCCTTTCTGAAGCAGTAGTACTCAACTCTGATGTCACAGTAGAATCACCCAGGGAGCTTTTGAAAGCCTTGATGCCTTTGTAGGACACCAGACTAATCAAATCAGGGTACTGGTGGGTAGAGAAAAGGGGGAAACTCAAGCATCAGTAGTTTTCGAGGCTTTCCAGGTGATTCCCAAGTGTAATCAAAGTTGAGGATCACTGTTCACGGTTCTCAGCATAATCAGAACAGTACAGAAAATAATAACAACTTGACTACATAAAAGCAAGATTTTTATAAACAGTACAAAAACCGGGGAAATACTGACAACACATATAAAAGACAAAGTGTTAATGTCCTTACTGCATAAAGAGTCAGCAGAAGACAACATTTTTTGCATTTTTTAAAAATTGTATTTGTGCCCACACTCTAGCACTTCCCCACTATGTTTATTTTAAATCAAGATGGAGGGAAATGTCATTAAAAACACCAACATTTTCCAACAGGCCATCGTGTATATATCCCAAATACTTTATATTCCCTACTTCCTAGCTGGTTTGCATCTGAAGATCCTTATGATATAAACCCATAAACCAAAACAGACACATCTTGGTTCATACCCTCCATCACCATTTTGAGATGTAACAGACGTAACAGTTTGTAAGCTGAAGTTGTACAATATGACGACTTGATTTAAGTACATACATGGAAATGACAACCCACAAGAAGGTTCATTGGGACTGTTAACACGAAATCTTACTCAGGGCTTTTCAGACATCCATGTGCATGGAAGTAACCTGGGGATCTTGTTGAGTGTAGCTTTGAGCCTGAGAAACTATATTATGAGCAAACACCTTGAAAGTACTGATACACTTAGTCCTGGGACCACATTTTGAGTATCTAGTACTTAGTTATCTTTGAAAATTTTACAGAGTGCTAGAGTTCATGTATACCTTTCGTTTCTCTAAGGATTTCAAATAAATAGGGGCAGTGGACATACAAGCTAACCTGGGCTTCCTAGGTAGCTCACTGGTAAAGAACTTGCCTGCCAGTGCAGGAGACATAAGTATGAGATGTGGGTTCGATCCTGCATCAGGAAGATTCCCTGGAGGAGGGCATGGCAACCAGTATTTTTGCCCAGGAAATCCCATGGGCAGAGGAGCCTGGCAGGCTACAGTCCATGGGGCTGCAAAGAGACACGATGGAGCAACTGAGCACAGCCATACAACCTGACTTAGGTCCGTGCGTCTTTATACTCCCAGAGACTAAGGCGAGCGTTACAGTTCTGGTGGTTTAACGTCATCAAAACAAACAACCCAATCAAAAACTGGGCAGAAGACCTAAATATACATTTCTCCAAAGAAGATATACAGACGGCCAAGAGGCACACGAAAAGATGTTCAACATCGCTAATTATTAGACAAATGCAAATCAGAACTACAATGAGGTGTCACCTCACACCAGTCAGAATGGCCATCATCTAAAAATCTACAAATGATAAAGGCTGGAGAGGGTGATGAAAGAATGGAACCCTCTTCCTCTGTTGGAGGGAATGTAAATTGATGCAGCCATTATGAAGAAGACTTTGGAGGTTCTTTGAAAAGCCACAAATAGAGCTACCATATGACTGACTCTTCAATCCCACTCCTGTGCTTATATCCAGAGGAAAACATGGTTCAAAAGGACACACACACCTCGGTGTTCATAGCAGCACTGTTACAGCTAAGTCACGGAGGCAACCTAAATGTCCATTGACAGACGAACGCATAAAGAAGATGTGATACATATATATAATGGCATATTACTTAGCCGTTTGCAGCAACATGGATGGATCTAGACATTGTCCTACTGAGTGAAGTCAGTCAAAGGAGGAGATATATTGTACGATGTCCCTAACATGCAGAATCTAAAAAGAAATGACACAAATGAACTTATTTACAAAGCAGAAACAGACTCATAGACTTAGCGGATGAACTTAATGGTTGCCAAGGGAGAAGGATGGGGGAAGGGATATTTAGGGACTCTGGGATTGACGTGTACGCACTGCTATATTAAAAATGGGTAATCAACAAGGTCCTACTATATAGAACAGGGAACTCTGCTCAATGTTACGTGCCAGCCTGGATGGGAGGGGAGTTTGGGGGAGAATGGATATGTGTTTACCTATGGCTGGGTCCCTTTGCTGTTCACCTGAAACTATCACAACATTGTTAATCGGTTATGTAAAGCGAAGTGAAAGTCGTTTAGTTGTGTCTGACTCTTTGCGATCCCACGGACTATACAGTCCATGGAATTCTCTAGGCCAGAATACTGGAATGGGTACCCTTTCCCTTCTCCAGGGGATCTTCCCAACTGAGGGATAGAACCCAGGTCTCCTGCATCGCAGGCGGATTCTTTACTAGCTAAGTTGAAAGCCCAGGAATACTGGAGTGGGTAGCCTATCCCTTCTCCAGCAGATCTTCCTGACCCAGGAATTAAACCGGAGTCTCCTGCATTGCAGGCAGATTCTTTACCAACTGAGCTATCAGGAAGTCCAATCAGCTATACTCCAATACAAAATAAAAAATTAAAAAAAATAAATGTTGGATGAATAAATAAACAGGGTATTTTTCACAGTACCCAAGTGGCATAGAAAACATAATGATCATCAACCCATTTCACAGATAGTGAATGAAGCTAGGGTCCCCAAAATGTTACACCACCCAGAGTCAGAAAGCCGAGTGCTTTCTGTGTGCCTGAGACTTGAGGGTTCAATGCCAGAGAGGCAGACTAGTTTAATCAAAGGACCAAGGGGACCCTAGGTCTCCTTAGACAGGGCTCTGGGCATTTTCAAACAGTCTAGTGTTTGAGTCACATGGCAACCTGGGTGATTGTTCAAAACACAGATTTTCAGACCCCATACCTAGAATTCTAAGATTCCAGGTCATTCTGAGATCTACTCCATAGAACCAGAAGTAGAGATGGACTTGGTACCAGAGTTCTGATTTCAATTTTCACTTCTACCATTAATCGGCCATTTGATCTTAAGTAAACTTGTTATCCTTCTGGAGAACTGGTTACAAACTCTAGTGGTCACAGGAACCAGGCACAGAGCTTAAGAAAGCAGGGTGGTGGTGGGCAACAGGGTACAGTGGGGCTGTGATAAGCTAGCACACATGTGTCCTGCTTAGAAGAGGTCACCCTTACCTAGCTCCAGAGAAGTGGTGGCCTGGCCTTGAATTTCTTAAGAGAGATTGGAAATCCAGAGCTTTACATGAAAATGAGACTTTTAAATGTTTGCAATTCATTCACAACTCTTCAACATGCTGCATGCTGCTCTCTGGGTCACGATCTGTCCGCTAGCTACCAGGTTATGAACTTTCTCTTAAAGCTTTGCTCTTTTGTCTATCTTTTTAACTGTCAAACAAGGCTAATAACACCATGAAGGATTGTGTGGCAGGGGTCAGATAATGTGAGTGGGAAGCACTTTATACAGCATAAAGCATAAAAGTAAGAAGCTATTAATATCAGTATCATCACGATCATCAGTGCACCCCCATGTCTAAGTGTTTTACACATTGAGGAGGAAAGAGGGCGATTTCTTTTTCGAGACCATCTACCCATTGAGAACAGGTGCTGTATATCCCTTCCCTTATCGGCTTCTTCCTGTGTAAGGAAGTCACAGGATAGTCATCTAATGGGCAGTGCCATTCCTTGGTCTCGAATCTTGATTCAGAATCTGGCCTTGGAGAGAAATTTTCCATACACACACACACACACACACACACACATATATATATATAAATACATATATACGCGGCCCTCATCATGGCTGTAAGTACAGTTAAGTATATGTCATGACTGAGCTAGCAACAGAAGACAAGAAAGAATGAAGATACAGCTATAGACATGCATGAACATGTTTCCATGACTACAGATCCACCAATACTACAATCTGCAGAAATGGTCTTTATAGCACAGACTCAATCCCTTCCTTATCTCCTGGTCGCCATTTGATATATACTCTGTCAAAGAGTAACATGATTTTTCTTTATTCTTTTTGTCAAGCTAGCTAAATAATTCAATTGCCTTCCAGACTTGTTCCCAGAATATTAACAGACATGGAAACTGAGAAACGTTCTTTACTCCTAAGTCTTTATCCCTCCCGATGCTGAACGATCTAAAATGACACTTCACCACACACTTTCTGAAAGGACAGTCACTAGAATGCCAGCAGGAGACGGTGACAGTGTGAACCATTTATCATCATCATTTACCATAGAAAGTTCCTTGGTCTCAATGATCTAGATTTCTCCAGGTAATTCTTTAGTGCCATGTTATCTGGAAAATTGCCCCTAACACTTTGCCAGTCTCCAAGTAGTCTATGTAATTTTGTTGGTTTACAAGGAAATGGTTTCTTTTTTCCCCCAGAGGAAATGGCTTGGCTTCCACTCTCCTGCAGCCACAAAATTAAGAGATGCTTGCTGCTTGGAGGGAAAGCTGTGACAAACCTAGATAGTGTATTAAAAAGCAGAGATATCACTTTGCTGACAAAGGTCCATCTAGTCAAAGCTATGGTTTTTCCAGCAGTCATGTACATATGTGAGAGCTGGACCCTATAGAAGGCTAAGCATCAAAGAATTGATGCTTTTGAATTGTGGTACTGGAGAAGCCTCTTGAGAGTCCCTTGGACATCAAGGAGATCAAACCAGTCAATCTTAAAGGAAATCAACCTTGAATATTCATTTGAAGAACTGATGCTGAAGCTCCAATACTCTGGTCACCTGATGTGAAAAGCTGACTCATTGGAAAAAGACCCTAATGTAGAGAGATAGAAGGCAGGAGGAGAAGGGGATAAGAGAGGATGAGATGGTTGGATGGCATCACGAACTCATTGGACATGAGTTTCAGCAAACTCCAGGAGACAGTGAAGGACAGAGAAGCCTGGTGTGCTTCGGTCCATGGGGTTGTGAAGAGTCAGACACAACTGAGTGACTGAACTACTCCCTCTGGGTTGGGTCCAGAGGGAAGAAACCTCTGCTTGGTCTTGGCTGAGTCCTGCCTGGATTTCTAGCCAGACTCCAGTCTGCGTCCCCCCAGCCTCATTCTCATCAGGCATGCCTTTCTGCAGAAGCCTCATTCTGCATGTGGATTCAGCCTGGAACTGGGGTACAAAAGGGAGGGAGATTCCATCCCCCCCAAGGCTGAGCTCCTCCCACTAAGTCCAGCTCTCTTTCCCCTAAATGATCCTTGCATCCTGTTGCTGCTGCTAAGTCGCTTCAGTCATGTCCGACTCTGTGCGACCCCAGAGACGGCCGCCCACCAGGCTCCCCTGTCCCTGGGATTCTAAGTGAGACATGGCCTCAGGAACCACTGACTACTTCCCTGTGCCTCACACCTTCCTGACCTGAGGAAGAGGAATCAAAGCTAATTCCAAAGAAACTGAATCCCCTGCTTCAAGCCCTAGAAAAAGTAAATAAAATTGACAAGTCTACATTCTCTGTCTTCTAGACCCTGGAAACCCAATGGACAAGCCGATCTCTCCAAGGCACAGAGCTGTAAGACATGCAGTCTTAACTTGGCTCTCAGGGTGCCGTGTTGGAAGCACACCTGTGGTGATGTGTGCCGCTGGGAGACAGAAATGAACTTGAACCCTCCTGGAATCCTTGATGAGCTCAGCAGCTCCATGGGTGGTCATCCTCCCCAATTTGACCTCAATTTTCCTTTCAGTGGCCAAAGCCTCCTGCTATTTAGGAGGACGTTGAGGCAGATTTTAACAACCTCAGTTGCTGCCTAAGGAAGTTTTTCCTTTTTTTTTTTTGCCATTGTCTGGGGAGTATCTCATTGGTTGTTCTAAATCCTACGGTCTTTTTGCTAAAGTCCTTATAAACCCTGTTAAAGAGCTATCAGAATATTACATCTTCATTTTTCTTTCTTGCTTTTGGACTTTAATGACCGGGTTCCAGTCTAATGAGAAAAGAAAAGTCTTTGCGGCAATGCAGGGTCCCTGAGCCCCAGCTGTCACACCGGTTGCTTTTCCTGTCTCCAAATGTGTTTGCTTGGGTGGGCCACAGTCCATTTTCAAGCCATCACCGGGCAGTTAGTCCTGTCAGATCCAATATCCAATTTCTTGACAGGCTCTGTTAGTGCCATGCTGTACACTTGGGGCCAAACACATGGTAGTAATTTTTCGTCAACCTCCTTTGCCTTATTTCCCAAGCCCAATAAAGCCGCATGCAGAGTTCTCTCTGCTTCATAATGATTTTTTTTTTTTTTTTTTTTGGTGGGGGAGGTAAGTCTGTGTGTATGTGTATCTATCAGAAGAAGGGGGGCTTCAGAATCTCTAATGATAGTAAATAGCTGTTGATTTGAAACCCTGTTTCTGGTCGAAAGGACACTTTCTTAGGCTACAGTCATATAATTGCACAGCCAAACTGTTTCATTAACCAGAGTGGGCTTTCCTTGGGGAGCCGTGGGAAGTCTATACGCTGGAGTTCATTTTCAAGGGGCGAGGCAGGAAGAGAGCCCGTGTCCAGCCCTGCACTCCTAGCTGATGCTTTTAGAGGTGAGCTGCGTTTCCAGCCCAGTGCTCTTCCTCCGCTTCTTTCTTTTGTCTCAGTGTTTCCTTGCTCTTCACTTCATCCACCCGTAGTCACTGCCCTATGAGAGCTGGCCACATCCACGGACAGATGACTACATAGATGGAGAGAAAGAAGAAGCTAAATCTGTGTGAGGAGGTGGGTGTGGACATGGGTCCCCTCAGAGCAGCCGGGCAAACCTCTTCTTTTTCCTCCTGCTCCTAGATCATCGGGTCCTTGCCTGACCTTGGCCTCCTACTCGGTTAGGAGAATGGGTGTATACCCTTCCCTTTGCTTCCCTCCCATTATTCAGAAAGCGGTTTTCTACTTCTGCTAACCTTGCCCACTGACACAGCACATCCACCTGAGCCTCCTTGTCCAACTAACTCAACCAGAGAAGAGAAGGACTCTTTGGAGACACAAACAAGGAGGACAGTGTGTTGAGACATGCAGGCAAAGAGAAGAAAGGGGCCAGGCGGCATGATGTAGACCCTACTGAGGTCTCTGGAATTTAATGGAATCACAATGGAAAGGTGATGATGGATTTTAAGTGTAGGGGTTATATAATTTAAAGTAGTAATAATAATAATAATAATAAACAACCTCCCCCTGCATCATAGAGGAAGCAAGAATGAAGATGGAAACCACTCAGGAGTCTTCCAGGATAGAAATGATGGTGGCGGTGGAGACAGAAACTAAGCAGACAGAGATGTGGGTCTTGAATCACAGATAGAACAAGCTGCTGGATGGTGAAGGGGGTGAGGAAAGAGAAGGGAGGATGGACGGACCATCACCGGCTTTAACAGATGATCTCGCTGTTGACGGAGAAGTGGCAGACTAAGGAAGAAATGGGCTTGGGAGGGGGCACAGATCGGAAATCTCCAAATCTATTTGAGATTTTAATCGTTTCTGTTATTCATGTTATGCGTATTGCTATTATCTATGAGGATTTCAGCAAGAGGGGAGTTCCCTGGCTTTTGAAGCTCACTAGGCCTAACCTCCATTTTATAAGTTTATGAGGTTTGCTCACTAGCCAGCCCAGAAATAAAATAGGACACGAGTTATTTATATGGCAGGAAATCCAAAGCCATGTGTAGTCTTCCTCTATCCTTTGAGTCTAAGTGTTCTTAGAGCTCCCAACGGAGGTTCTGACAAAGAAAAGAAAGAGAAAACCCTTTAAACTTCTTTTTAGTGTGACTATAACTGTAAATTATTAACTATGTGTAGCTTTACTTCTGATGCCTGTACCAGAAAAGAGAGTTGTTTTGGTGGGAGGGATAGGAAAGAGGGGAAACAAACTTAATAGAGAAAAGAAAGGCTGAGAGACCTAGGACACAATAAGGATCAAGAAGAGGCTGTTTCCCATTGCAGTCGCGGCACAGACATTTCCTCCTGTGAAGGTATCAAAAAGGTTTTCAGATTCAGCTCAGCTAAGCTGTGCACAAAGCATGCTTTCTTCCAAGGTGACAGGCTTAGAGACACCACAAAAACTAGGTCTCCTGGGAGGGGCGAATGCCAGAGTGTGGTGTTCACAGACCAGGGGATTCCAGTGGGTTTTGCTCACTCTCATACCAGGGTTCTGAGGACTGAATTCAGAGGGGCCTGGTTCTCTGGTTAATTTCTTTTCACCCCAACCACTCAGTATCATGTGTCTGTCTGACAGCGCCAGGCTCCCTCTACAGAGAAAGTAACCTCCCTGAAGAAATCAAGATGCTCTTCGACTTACTATGCATTTTATTAGGCTACCATGGTAAAGTAAACCTTTCTTGGAAAGTTTTCAGTAGACACAAAATGTCTGCCTTCTTGTGGAGGATGCTTGTTTTAAGTGGTTCAGAGTAGCAGAGAAATACCAACCCAGTGAGTATATCACACACACTGGCCCCTTGCTTAGCTGCATGAAATGACTCTCTTACTCCATCACATTTTTCAGAGTCAGTTTGCGATTCATGGGGTCGCAGAGTCGGACACAACTGAGCGACTGAACTGAACTAACTTGCCCTTTTATGGGGAAATAAGCAGCACTGATATTTAGGTAAAAAATGACCGTTGATATGTGTGTGTGTATATATATATATATCATACATACATACACATGATATGTATATACATATAATATCACTTTTCTGTATATATGAAACTATCACCACTTTGTAAATCAATTCTACTTCAATTAAACAAAAAAGACTGCAGACATTCTTCCTGCCCCAAACTATCCCTAATCATATAATATGGCCTATGCAATTTTCCGCACAACTTTATTTCTTCTAATGGTTAAAGAGCTAAAGGGGGAGTGGGGATGGGGGAGTGCTACCTTAACAAGGAGAGATGTTCCAAGCCAATATGAATTCTGTAATTGCCATTGATTTCATAGTAGTGCTAACAGATTGTTATTTTTAAAATAATTACAGCGCATCATTATCCAGGCTTCAGTTGGAAAATGTGAGGACGCTTATTTGTTGTTATGTTTGCTCCTACATTATTTTGATTTGAATGCTTACGTCTGCATATCCTGCTTATTCGAAAAGGAGAGAAAACCTTTTACCCTACCTAAGGAAAAATTGGCAGTTCGAAAAGTATTTTCATGATATTTTGAAGCCAGTGACCTTAAGCAATTATCAGTGTTTCTCAGGACCTCCCTTGCACTAAGCACACCGGCTATGGAGTGCAGACTCCCAGGTGTGGGCTCTGGGTCTGCCACTCCTTGGCTACAGGCCCTTCCATTAGGATCTAATTTCTCTGAGCCTCCCTCTCTCCTCTGACCTCTGGTGGTACTAACAGGACCCATATGCCCATCTCCCAAGCAGTGGAGAGTTTAAGTGTGACACGGTGCACACCGCACTGAGCCTGTTGGTTATGACACAAGAAAGATGACAGTTCTTCACATCAGGCCATAGGCGATGCCACCATAATTCTTTGTGCCAGCAAAGAAAATCCCTCTTTGACCCTGCAGAAGGTGTTCTCCTGGTGGCCTGCTGAGGCCCTGGCCTTAATTTGGTTTCAACCGTGTAACAATATTAATGACTATAGCACTGCTGCTGATGTGTGGCATTCATTTCCATTTTACAGAGACTGAGCAGAAGCCATTTTCTAAGAATAGACTGAGAAAATGCGAAGTCCATATTAATATTCATCATAAAAACAAAGCTGGGGTCCTTAAAATATTATAGCAGGGATGCCAAAAACATTGAAGGCCAGGGTCTTCTGACCTCACTCCAACCCCAGCTGGAGTTCTTATATTTTGAAAGAGAACTGGGAAGGAAAAAAAGTAGCTTCTTTTTCATTCAACACACGAAGTTCAAACAGCACGGGGTGTTCCTACGCTCAGGTCTACTCTGGATGAATGACAGGGTCCCACAGCGGAGAGACCCAAAGGGTTTCCTTCCCTCTAACGGAGTTTACCTTCAAGTACGTGAAAAAGAGAAACCTAGCCATGGCTCTTGTGCTGGGAAAGGAATTACAGCCACAGCAAGAAGGAAGGTGGGGCGGGAGGGGGGAGTCCTTTGAGTCCTCCAAAAAAAAAAAAAAAGAAAGAAATGAAACACTTCTTTTGCTTCCCAAGGCATCAGGCAGGCTACACCCTTCAATATTCATTTGCATTGTCTATGAACTGCCAATTTATCTGTCTGTAACAGCCGCTTCTCTGCTATTACGGACGTGTGGGAATAAGATGATTATTTATAGGCTTCTTACTGTCTGTCTTACTGGACCGGAGAGGTGAATTTCTAGAAATTGGGAGAACTGGCAAGGCTCCCGTTGCATAATTGAGAAGGCCAGTGCCAGAGAGGGTGGGTAGGGGAGAATTATTTACATACATTTCATTAGACCTCCTCAGGAAAGAATATCCAGTCCCGGCTCTGGCTCTGTGTGAAGAATGCTTACTTGCTTCCATAGAGGGAATTTCAACCAAGCACATTTGGTCCAAAGAGGTGCCCATTCCATGGGCTGCCATTGTGAACGTGTGGGGGGCTGAGATAACAGAGCTTAACCCTTCACTTCAAAGAAGAAACAGCAACTCAGAGGGAGGAGATCATCCAGCCCACACAAGTGGGACTTGGGGTTGAGAGAGGATTCCTTCCTCTGAACAGCACACTTGCCTATTCCTCAACCGGTGAGCCCCGGCCTGCGCTGGGAAATATTTTGCATAGCCTGTCTGCCTCACGTTCCTTTGGAATTGGACAAGATCTTAATGCACACTTTGATCAACATTTGGGGGAAAAAAATAATAAGCCTTAAATTGTCCTGACGTGACATCACTCCTGGCTTCCCTCATTCTCTTCTGTGCCCAGAAACTCAGAATTGTGCTCTAACACACATCACTGTACCTATCCTTCCTTAGGCTCCTCTTCTCTTTTTTATTTTCTTTGAAGAATGGGAGTGTGTGAGGTGTTCGAGGATGAGATACAAAGAAAGGCAAAAGGAAAGAAGATAAACAATAGAGAAAAACAAGGGGAATGGTGGTGAGATGATTCTAGGTGTATCCAGTGATGGCACCCAAAGATCCAGTGGTGTGTCCACACCAGCCTCGGGACTATGGACATGTAGCACTGTGTGTGGTTGACTTGCACACAAATAAAGTTACTTCTGCAAAATCATGGCTGCTGCACTTTTCTCACATTTTATATTCACAAAACAGTGAAACAAAGACATTGTGATGAATCTTTTTTGAAAATGGTGTCTTCTCTACTTGGCATTCTTGGGGATCACATGCATCATCCCCCCCATTTTATGGCCTCAGTGCTGGTATAGCACATCCCCTCCCTGGGCTCAGCTCAGGACCTGGGGGCTGATGAGAAACCAGATCATTTCACAATAGCTTCTGAAATCTACATGTTTCAAAAATAATGTAAATAGTAGCAAAATACTACAAGTAATGTAGCAAAAATGGCGCTAAATAATAGTTACATTTAAGCCCCTACTGCCCAGGGCCCTTTGGATAGGTGGTGTCACCATCATTTCCCGAACAATTCACAACTTTACCTCCATTTGACTTTGGTTCCTTCTCACCATCTCCTCCCATTCTCTATTTTCATGTGTTCTGGGCTTTTTCCTCTGAGCTTACACAGTTTTATGGTAAGCCCCTTAAAAATATCTTTGAAAAAGACCTTTGTGGAAATAGAGGGAATGCATAAATAAGTTGCAAGATAATTAATACTATAAGAACGCCACAGGACACAGACTTGGGTTTGTCCTTTCAACAAACTTGCCTCCTCGACAGAAGAATGACAAAGGAAGGAGGAACCGACTCCATCCATCACTTCCACAGCTGTTATGTTGAGTCCTTGTGCAATCTCTGTAATTTAAGCATCACCAACTCCAATCATTATTTCTCCCTTCTCTGGCTTTACCTTATGAATGAATGGCCCCAGAAACTTGTTTTTCTTAAATTAATAAGGTATCTAATGGAGGGAACCAGGTTTTTTTTCTGGATGAGGTACGGGTATGACACTGTTTTTCATCATTTTGGTTTGCCTCCAAGTAGAGAGGCTGAAACCTGGGCTTTGAAAATGGAGAGCTTGGCTTGGTCCCCCTTTTGAGTTTGTAGGTCTCATCAGAGGAATGGGGATCAATCATCTGAGGCTGATTTGCTGGTGCTAAAACGAGCTGATGTATACATTACTATACATTACACAGAGCACAGCCCTGTATGTGCTCAAACATTGTAGCCACAAACTATTTCTTATTCCTGTGAAATATTGTCCATTACTTTACTCCTGACTCAGTAGTAGAGAATAATCCCACCGGGCTGCCTTCATTTATGTTCTTTGTGATCATCTCTACTTACTGAGAAGACCAGAAATGTACTTCCTTCCCCCACTTTCATCTCTCTCCTTTCCTCTTCCAGTGTAGAAGGAAGTCAATGGACTTAAATAGGGACGCTCTTATCCACTGCTTCAATTGTTCCTACTTCTGTTTCTGTGAATGGACCTATTTAAGTAAAATGAAATGGCTAAAGACCCAGCTTAAGCCTAGTTTGGACCCGTCCCATCCCAAGAACATCCAGGGTAGGTTCTTTCATAGTAATGTAGAAAAAAACAGTAGATGGATGCTAAAATTTCACACATACACAAAAAGAAATACACACACACACACATAAATATATGAGGTTCACTGTTGTCAAAAACCTGAATGAGATATATAGTTAACTTTGATGCAGAAGAGCAGGAAATTTTCATCAACATCTTCCAAACTGGAAAGACCATGCCTGTTTCTTGAGCTTCTCTAATGAACCACCACCCTCTTGGCTGACAGTTGAACCACCAAAGAGTAAATTTCACAGACCCGGGCCTGCAGCATTAGCAGGTAAGCCTGGTTTCCTCCCCTCTGAACTCTCAAAGCCATGGTATTTTGCAGACTCCATTGGGTCTTCTCTTTTGTCTGTGTATAATCCATGCAGCGGGGGCAGGAGGAAAAGAGGGGAAGGAAGCTGGGACAGCTAAGGGGAGAGAGAGATTGCCCTGCCCTCAAATAATAGCAACAACAAGATCTCTTATATATGAACCATTTTCTAAATGCCAACTGATGTATTCACCCTCCTATCATACGTATCACTTCAATTATGTCTTATTTCACACACAACAATCCTAGCAGAGTTACCTTCACCCCCATTTTATGAAAATACTGAAGCTCAGAGGAATTAAGTCACATGGCCAAGGCCCACCAGCAGCAGAGTGGTGGAACTCAGTGAAAGGCATGTGGTCATGCTTAATGGAAATCAGAGAGCTGGACTCCAAAGACACAGCAGCCTCTCACGTTATGCATACTTTGAGGCTGGTTGTCTGGGGATGGCTGCCCCCATCTAAGAGAAGGAATGATTTTCTCACACTAATTTCTCATCAATGTGATCTGTCAGCCTATATTTAGTAGGCACCTATTATTGACAAACTGAGGAAAGTCTGCATACCAGATCAAGATTATTTAATGTTCTTCACAGAAGATCAAAGTTAGAATAAACTTGAGAGGATTCAGGCAAGCTTTTTTCAAAATACAGCCCAAGGGCCACCAGCCTAGATATTACAGGAACTATTAAAATTCCAGAGCCGCCAAACTGACGGGACAAATGAAAACATATGTCCACACAGAATTACACATAGACGGTCATAGCAGATTTATGTGTAATCACCAAAATCTAAACATCCCAAATGTTCACCAACTGGTAAATGAATAAACAAATGGTGGTCTACCCCTACAATGGAATACTAATCTGCCATAAAAGTAACTATTGATCCATACAAGCAAATGGATGAATCTCAAAGACATTATGCTGAACAAAAGGAGCCAGACACCAAAACCAGCAGGCTATGTGATCCTGTTTATATGAAATCATAGCACAGACAAAACTGCAGAGATAAAAATGCAAATTGGCATTTCCCAGGGTGTAGAGAGAGAAGACTTCAGTTAGGCACAGAGGAACTTTCTGGGATGATGAAAATATTGGTTGTAGTGGGAGTACATGGCTGCATGTATACATGAAAACCCGTCCAATTATACAGTTGAAATTGGTGATTTTTACTGTATATAATTATATCTCAATGGAGTTGACCCAAAGAAGAAAAAGGAAGTAGGAAGGAAAGTGAGTTCAGACTATCTGTGCTTTCTCTCAAAATTTACATGTTGTAGCCCAGACTCCAGTGTGATGGTATTTAGAAATAAGGGCCTTTGAGGTAGGTGACTTGTCAAGAGTGGGGCCATCATGATGGGATTACAGAAGACAGCCTGCCCTCGCTCCCTGCCTGCACAGAGAACAGGGGACCTGAACTCACACGCGAGCCAAGACAAAAGGTCTAAGAATGAAACCTGTACGCCAGCACCTTTTCAGCCTCCAAACTCTGATAAATACATTTCTTTTGTTTAAGCCACCCAATTTGTGGTATTCTGGTATGGCAAAGAAAAAAAGGAGAGGGAAGAGAAAATAAAGGAAAGGGAAAGGCACCAAGAAGAGGGTGAGGAGGAGAAATCTGTCCCAGGGACATGATGTCCCTGAAGACCCTCTTGGTTTGTGTGAGTCCCCAGATCAGCTGTGCTAGTTTCCTACTGTGCTTGTGTGTATACTCAGTCATGTCTGACTCTTTGTGACCCCGTGGACTGCAGCCCGCCACACTCCTCTGTCCAAGGGATTCTCCAGGCAAGAACACTGGAGTGGGTTGCCATGCTTTCCTCCAGGGGATCTTCCTAACCCAGGGATCGAACCCAGGTCTCCCACATTGCAGGTGGATTCTTTACTGTCTGAGCCACCAGGGAAGTCTGAAGTGAAGGAGCTGCCACCAAATTATCAGAAACTTGTCTTAATAGAAACAGCAATGTACTTTCCCACAGTTGGGAGGCCAGAAGTTCTAAATCAAGGTGCTGGCAGGGCTGGTTCCTTCTAGAAGCTCAAGGAAGGGTTTGTTCCTGACCCCTCCCCAGCTTCTGAAGGCCGCCAGCCCTCTTTGACTCTGTGACTTGTAGACACGTCACCCCAACCTCTGTTTTCATATTCACAGCACCTTCCCTGTGTGTTGTCTTCCAAGAACACTCGCCATGGGATTTAGGGTCCACTCAACCTAAAATAGTCTCATCTCGAGATCCTTGATGTTAACATGGGCAAAGACCTTTTTTTAAAATCAAGTTCACATTCATTAAATGATCATTAATGATCATTTCCAAATCAGGTTAACATTAAAGTTTCAAGTACATACTTATTTGGTGTAGGACACAATTCAGTCCACTGCACCGGCCACTTCCAGCTGACTTTCTGGTTGGCTGCAGAGTGCACGTTTCTGCCGTGCAGCCTCACTGAGAGAGGGCAGTACCGACTGGGTGGGATTTAGGGGTAAGACTTCCCCCTTGTTACCACCTCAGTTGAGGTTTGCCAGTTGCCCCGACTATCAGTTACTACAGATTTTGTAACAGAAAAGAGTCTAGGAATGAACTTCTGCTTTTCCAAAGCACCATATGGATTCTAACCAAAGGGACAACTTTTCACCCTGAACACTCACCCTTGCCCTTTCCAGAATGTCTGGACATGTGCAGAAGTCCAAAAATAAACGCATCCATTTGCATGGTTTCCTTATAAAGGAACCATGGGTAACATACATCTGGTTATATATACATACTATCTGACCATACCTGTGTTACATCAAGAACCTCAACTTACAATCCTTGGTATGAGAATAATACCATGTTTGAAGGCAAAGTAAATTTTTTCTTGAAAAAGTGAAGCATAAAAAATAATGGTCAAGAAGAGGTTCTAGAAACAAAAAATAAAATGATTGGGAGCCTTCAGACTGTACCGTAAAATATCAGGATAGCAACTGAAGTAACGGATGATCTAAAATGGGCATAATTCTCTAGTGATTGAGCTGATAAGTGAATGTGCATTGACTAATGCCATTTGAACACTTGTGGTAGTGAAAACATAGTATTTACTCTGGGTGAAGTACAAGGATATTTTGAAACTGACAGAGGAAGATCTACAGTGTTTTTATGGGAACGAATGTAGTTAACCAGATAATGGCTGCCTAGCAAGAGATATGTCTGTATTTAGGGAAGTAAACCCATTTTCCATGCTTCCTGCTGTGTCAACAGAATGTGTTATTTACAAACCAACATCCCCTTGCAGGGGTAGTGTTATTCTGGAACTGCCCCATTCTACTATCACTAGACTCCCACAAATGAGAAATCCATGTTCTGACAGTAGAAAGGAAAATAGATAGAATTGGGGAAAATATGGTATTCCAAAAAAAAGTGACTATTTGGGTCATGCTTTTGTGATATCAGAATACCTTGAGTAGAAACCAACAGGGATGACAAATCTCTCATCATATATAAACTTAGGTACAAACACATGGGCAGGGTTCACTAGTGATGTCATGTGTTGCTCTGTACTCATTTGACAGCAAAAGAAATTTTTCAAATAGCTGGAACATGCTCTTGGAAGAGGAAAAGGGTCTCACTCAGTTTCCATTGAGGAAGGCTGGAGTTGTGAAATATCAAGGTGAAGAAAGAGAGATAAGAATTTCCTCCATTTTTTTCAAATAAATACATAGTGTCCACTACTTTGCTAGTCACTAATGTAAGGGGATGGAATTTCAGAATGAAGATTTCATGCTTCAGAAAGCCTTGACGTCCAGGGTGGTGGTGACGGGGATCACAGACTGAGACATCCACCTTACTCTGTGGGACAGTTGGGAAATCTTGACATTATCTGGTCCCTGAGGACATCCTGACCGCCGAGAGCAGAAGCACTGGCCTCAATACACAGGCCAGGTCAGCAGTTACAGCAGACTGCTTCTCCAGGTATCTCTCCAGCTCAACAGCTAAGGGAGACTTGGGGAACGCATTCTGCTCCTCACCCACCTGTGAGATTTCCAAGGACTCTAACCACAGAATGATGACTGAGCCAGAGATGTTCAGGACGAATAACACTCCTCATGTTTCTCTGTCATTCTCCAGTTCATGTGCATCAAAGGCTCCTCATCACTGCATGAAGTATGAATGGGTGTGTGTGCACCATCCATATAAGAGCTGACTCACTGGAAAAGACCCTGATGCTGGGAAAGATTGAGGGCAGGAGGAGAAGGGGACGACAGAGGATGAGATGGGTGGAGGGCATCACCGACTCAAGGGACATGAGTTTGGGTAAACTCCAGGAGTTGGTGATGGACAGGGAGGCCTGGCGTGCTGCGGTTCATGGGGTCGCAAAGAGTCGGACACGACTAAGTGACTGAACTGAACCGAACCTTTAAGTGAATCTCTGGAGTGTTACATCTTGCTTGGTCTCAGAGTGAACTGTAGGAAATTAGTTCAGTCAATTCCTAATGAATTTAGACAGTATGGTATTAAGGACCCCACCCCCGATAAATGCTCACTGTATATCTTTTATGGGCTTCCCAGGTAGCTCAGTGGTAGAGAATCCGCCTACCAATGCAGGAGACCAGGTTGATCCCTAGGTCGGGAAGATCCCTTAGAGTAGGAAATGGCACCCCACTCCAGTGTTCTTGCCTGAGGATCCCACAGAGGAGCTGGGCCGGCTACAGTCCAGAGAGTCACAGAGTCAGACGTGACTACATGCATGCACACATGTATCTTTTAAACAGACAATATTCTAAAGAGTAGGAGAAGAAAACACTTGATTGTGAGACACCAGGACTCTTCACTTTTAGGAAATGAAAGATCGCCTCTATGCCGTATGTGGTAGCCTTTTGCCCGGATAGAAGTAGGCAGTGATTTTGGTTTGCTTCATCTTATCTTGTCAATTTATTCAAGCTGTGACATTCAAAAAAAAAAAAAAAAAAACTAGTCATAGTGGGAGTTCCCAGCAGTAGGAATATATGAAATCCAGTGAACTTGACTCACAGTCAGTTATGGAGAGAGAGCTAATGTAAAGAAAGTTAATGATATCTTCTGCAGTACATGCTGCCTAAACAATTTAAGAGTATTTTGGGGTGAAAAGGAAATCTGTAAACAGTTTGAACATATCTTAGGAAAATCCATATCATTGTTTATCATATAGTCCACAGCATGGCAAACACCAAAAAATAAATGAAATCATCAAATAGTTACTATAAAATATGTGACCTAGATTCTATCGGAGTCTTTCAATTCTTCCAGCACTACCATCTATTTTGTATTTACATCCATTTTAGCTTTTTTCTGGTGCTGTTTTTTAATTCATGAAAAGATAATAAGGCATGCAAGTTTTTAAAAAGATTTTACAAACATTCACACTCACATTGTCTATAAATATAGTATTGGTGTGTACTTGAAAGTAAAGATTTTTAAATTTCGGCAAACGAAAATTTTTAAATAGACAAAGGAATTCCTATTCTTCAATCCAGTAACTGAATACCTCTTGTCTGAATTGTTCATAATTCTGTCTAGCTGTTTCCCTTCAAGACCTGCTCTGCTTCAAGTCAAATGAGGTGAACAATAGCCGTCACTTGCCGAATCTTGGCAATTTCCCCCATGAGCAAAAAATAAATGTTACAGCTTCCCCACAGCTGAAGATTCCAGCTGTTGACTCAGGTCTTCATGGATGCAAAGGAATGAAGAAACACTGTGTGCTGGGGAACACTGTGCAGCATGCGGTTTGGAGAACATACTAGTCTGCAGAAATAGACTTTTCAGCCATGGGATGTGATGTCCTAGGAGGGAGAAAGATGGGTCCAATGTCCAGGTGAAGAATTCCTCTGTGACTTCAGTAATAGCCAGTTTGTGACTGTTTTGTTTTGTTTTGTTTTGTTTTTAACACAATCACATATGTAATGTCCCACAGCACCAAACCTGGTGAAGAGTACCAGACATGCGTTCTCCTCAGACCTCAGAGAGTACAAATTTCATCCTGTCGGGAGAGAAAGTGATTACCTGTTGGAAGCCCTATCTACTCACAGACAGTCCTCAGCATTAAGTACATGATGCACTGGTTTGTGTTTAATGAGGACTGGGGGCCAATAAAACAGACTGGGTCACAGCTCATAATCCTATAAAACTGATCAACCGCCAACTCCATAACAATGCCATCTTCCTGAGTTCAGAACTGAACATATATTGTCAACATTTTGAGGGGGGTTTCAAAAAGAGTGAAAGTTTTCATTTCCTATATCCTGATTTCCAAAGAATAGCAAGGAGAGATAAGAAAGCCTTCCACAGCGATCAGTGCAAAGAAATAAGAGGAAAACAACAGATTGGGAAAGACTAGAGATCTCTTCAAGAAAATTAGAGATACCAAAGGAACATTTCATGCAAAGATAGGCTCGATAAAGGACAGAAATGGTATGGACCTAACAGAAGCAGAAGATATTAAGAAGAGATGGCAAGAATACACAGAAGAACTGTACAAAAAAGATCTTCATGACGCAGATAATCACAATGGTGTGATCACTCACCTAGAGCCAGACATCCTGGAATCTGAAGTCAAGTGGGCCTTAGAAAGCATCACTACGAACAAAGCTAGTGGAGGTGATGGAATTCCAGTTGAGCTATTTCAAATCCTCAAAGATGATGCTGTGAAAGTGCTGCACTTGATATGCCAGCAAATTTGGAAAACTCAGCAGTGGCCACAGGACTGGAAAAGGTCAGTTTTCGTCCCAATCCCAAAGAAAGGCAATGCCAAAGAATGCTCAAACTACCGCACAATTGCACTCATCTCACATGCTAATAAAGTAATGCTCAAAATTCTCCAAGCCAGGCTTCAGTAATACGTGAACTGTGAATTTCCAGATGTTCAAGCTGGTTTTAGAAAAGGCAGAGGAACCAGAGATCAAATTGCCAACATCCGCTGGATCATCAAAAAAGCAAGAGAGTTCCAGAAAAACATCTATTTCTGCTTTATTGACTATGCCAAAGCCTTTGTGTGGATCACAATAAACTGTGGAAAATTCTGAAAGAGATGGGAATACCAGACCATCTGACCTGTCTCTTGAGAAACCTGTATACAGGTCAGGAAGCAACAGTTAGAACTGGACATGGAACAACAGACTGGTTCCAAATAGGAAAAGGAGTACGTCAAAGCTGTATATTGTCACCCTGCTTATTTAACTTATATGCAGAGTACATCATGAGAAACGCTGGGCTGGAAGAAACAGAAGCTGGAATCAAGATTGCTGGGAGAAATATCAATAACCTCAGATATGTGGCAGAAAGTGAAGAAGAACTAAAGAGCTTCTTGATGAAGGTGAAAGAGGAGAGTGAAAAAGTTGGCTTAAAGCTCAACGTTCAGAAAACTAAGATCATGGCATCTGGTCCTATCACTTCATGGGAAATAGATGGGGAAACAGTGGAACAATGTCAGACTTTATTTTTTTGGGCTCCAAGATCACTGCTGATGGTGATTGCAGCCATGAAATTAAAAGACACTTATTCCTTGGAAGGAAGGTTATGGCCAACCTAGATAGCATATTGAAAGCAGAGACATTACTTTGCCAACAAAAGTCCGTCTAGTCAAGGCTATGGATTTTCCAGTGGTCATGTATGGATGTGAGAGTTGGACGTTGAAGAAAGCTGAGTGCCACAGAATTGATGCTTTTGAACTGTGGTGTTGGAGAAGACTCTTGAGAGTCCCTTGGACTGCAAGGAGATCCAATCAATCCATCCTAAAGGAGATCAATCCTGCGTGTTCATTGGAAGGACTGATGTTGAAGGTGAAACTCCAATACTTTGGCCACCTCATGCGAAGAGTTGATGCATCGGAAAAGACCCTAATGCTGGGTAGGATTGGGGGCAGGAGGAGAAGGGGACGACAGAGGATGAGATGGTTGGATGGCATCACCGACTCGATGGACATGGGTTTGGGTAGACTCCGGGAGTTGGTGATGGACAGGGAGGCCTGGCGTGCTGCAATTCATGGGGTCGCAAAGAGTCGGACACGACTGAGTGATTGAACTGAACTGAACTGAACTGATGTCCTGTGGGCTTACCCAAGGTTTCCTCCAGACTAACCCACACCCCTAATCAATCACATGGCGTTTGCTACTAGAGTGAGAGTAACATTCCCTAGTGGTATAGTTATCCTAGTGGTGTATTATCTTAGGGAACAAAGGTAAGGGAACTATTAGCATCTTCTTTGTAATCTAAAGAGAATATCGGAATTCTGGTTCACCAAGAAACAATACAGATAAAACATCACATCAGAGCCGAAGTATTAAATACAATATGTCCTTCGTGGTGCTGCCCTGAGATGCAGAGGAATGACTGTACGATGCCATTTTACATAAGAAATTTGATCATCCATAGGTTTTGGTAACTGTGGGAGTTCTGAAAACAATTTCCCGCAGATACTGAGGGATGAATATAAAACTTTATGGTTGACCTTTTTTAAAAAACTAAACATCTGTCCCAGTGTACACTCCTAGACTGTTTTCCAGTTACAGAGGTCAACTGCGCTTTTATGATGGTGATACCTGGTGTCTGAACTGTGGGAGCAGACAGCATCCCCAGAGGCAGGACAGCCTGACAACAGTGGCCTCCCGGCCAGGCGCACTCGCTTGCCTACAGCATCAGCTCGAAGTACTCCTCGCGGCCACACCCAACCTGAACTTGATTAAAGAAAATAAACCAAAACGTGGGGTGTTTTATAAAATGGTGGGGTGGAATTTCCCAAAATTCATTGTCTTGAAAAACAGCAAAGTATGACAGGCCTGTATACTAAAAACTACAAAATATTCCTGAGAGAAATTAAAGGAGACCGAAATAATTGAGAAATATGCATTGTGGATGGGACAGAAGATTCAATATTGTCAAGATGTCAGCTCTCCCTGATTTATGCTATAAATTCAATCCAATTCTACTCAAACTTTCAAGAGACTTCATATAGAAATTGGCAGGTTGATTCTAAAATTCATATGGAAATGCAAAGAATCTAGAACAGCTAAAACTCTGGAAGAGAACAAAGTCGGAGAGGTAGCTCCATCTGATTTTAAAAATTGTTGTAAAACTAAAGGGTGATATTGGCGTAAAGACAGATCAATAGAACCAAACAGAAAGTCCTTGAATAAACCCACACATGTATGGATGACTGATTTTTACAAAAGTATGAAGGTAAGGCAGTAGAGAAATGAGAGCCTTTTAAACAAACTATGCTAGCATGACAGTCATAGCCAAAAAGAAAAAATAACGCAAACTAAATTATAGGTGTAAACATAAAATTGAAAACTATAAAACTTCTAAAATACATAGGAGAAAATATCTTTGGCCTTAGCCTAGGCACATATTTCTTAAATACCACATAAAAGTACAATCTATGAAAGAACCAAATAGCAATTTGGACTTCACCAATATTAAAAACTTCTCTTCAAAAGACAGCATCAAGAGAATGAAAAGCCATAGCGCAGGAGAAAACTCTTTGCAAAGCATGTGTGTGGTAAAGGTCTTAGATCTAGAATTCAAAACTTTCAAGTGTTAGCAACAGGAAAACAAGCCAATAATAAAATGGGTAAAAGATATGAACAGATGTCACCAAGGAAGATATACAAATGGCAAATAACCCATGAAATCTGCTCAGTGTCACTAGTTATTACCAAATTATAAATGAAAAGAACAATGAGATTTTACTGCACACCTATTAGAAAGGCTAAAATTTAAGAAGACTGACCATACCGAGTGTCAGAGAAGGTCTAGAGGAACTGAAAGTCTCATAGTCTGCTAATTAGAATCTAAAATGATACTGCCACTTGAGAATATACTTTGGAAGTTTCTCAAAGAGTTAATTTTATACCTACTATATGGTCCAGCCACTTCTCTCCTGTGTGTGTGTGTGTGTGTGCGTGCGCGCGCGTGTGTGTGTGTGTGTGCGTGCGTGCACCCAGTCATGTCTGACTTTGCAACCCCATGGACTGTAGCCCACCAGCCTCCTCTGTCCATGAGATTTTCCAGGCAAGAATACTGGAGTGGCTTGCTGTTTCCTTCTCCAGGGAATCTTCCTAACCCAAGGATTGAACCCAAGTCCATCACGTCTCCTGCACTGATAAACAGATTCTTTACCACTAGTGCCACCTGAGAAGCCCCTCTTCTAGGTGTTCATGCAAAATCAAATGAACGTATGCCCTTATGAAGTCTTTTTTTTTTTTTTTTGCCCTTATGAAGTCTTATGTATGATGTTCATAAGGGCCTTATTTATAGTAGCCCCACACCGAAAACAACCCAAGTGTCCATGGATAAATGAATTGTTAAATAAATGCAGTACTTCCATACAATGGATACGACTCAGGATTAAAAAGCACTACACTGTTGAACTTTCAACAATATGGTTGAATCTCAAAATAATGATGCTGAATTAAAGAAGCTCAACATATCAGAGAACATATTATGATACTCTTTATATGAAGTTCTAGAAAACACAATTAATTCACAGTGACTAAACAACAGATCAGTGGTAGTTTGAAGATGGGGTTGGGTGCAGAGGGGTTAAGAGGACAGATTAAACATGGGTAACAAGGAAGCTTTCAGAGATCATGTGTGTGTTCATTATCTCGACTGTAGCAATGATTTCACCGGGCTGTATGTATCTGAACATCAAATTTTGCTCTTTAAATATGTGCAGTTTATTATTTACATCAATAAATGTATTTAAAGACCAAAAGGGTGAGGACCACTCTGGATGAATCTAAAGAAATATAACCAACTGTACTGCATGAACCTAGGGTGAAGTTTGAACTGGAGAAAAATCATATGAAACATTTTTTTTTTAATTGGGGAACTTGACATTGTATATTTGATGACACTATGGAATTACTGTCAAATTGCTTAAGTGTGGTAACAGTATTGTGGCTATACAGTAAAATACCCAATATTTTGGTGATTCACAAAGAGTCGGACACAACTGAGCAACTGATCTGAACAGAAAAAAAAAAATACAATGTATATGGCTTTGAAATTGTTTAGCAGAGAGAGAAAGAAAGTAAAAAACATTGTGGTGGGATCTCAGGACTGTACAGATGTTCTTCATCCTGTGTCTGAGTTTCTGAACATTTATAAGTTTTTTAAATTGGGGGAAAATATATGTAGTGTACGTGCTTACATTGTATCTGGATGAAAAAGAGGGAAAAGTTTCAGTCGATATAGTCCAAAAAAAAATTACTCAGACATTAAAAAAGAATGAAATTGGGTCATTTATAGAGCTGTGGATGGACCTAGAGTCTATCATACGGGTGAAGTAAGTCAGAAAAGCAGTAATCATATATTAATGCATATATGTGAAATCTAGGAAAATGGTACAGATGAACCTGTTTGCAGGTGATTACCAAGAGGGATTGGACAGTGGGGAGGTTAAAGAGAGAGAGGATATATGTATACATATAGCTGATTCACTTGATTGTACACCAGAAACTAACACAGCATTGTAAAGCAGTTATACTAAAGAAAAGAAAAAGTCAACAGAGAATCTGGAGAAACTGCTCTGGGGAGAGAGCTGGGTCTTGTGTGAGATAGCATGTACTATGAATGTTGTAGGGTTCTCAGTGGGTCTTTGGGGGTGTATGCTGCAAAAGGAGTTACAGAATGAGTTGCATTACAAATGTTCATGATTGCGTCAGAACTGAGATGCGTGTTACAGTTCTAAGTGATACACCAGATCTCAGGTTGGCCTCCCTAGGAGCACAGGTGCAAGCTTATTCGGGAGCATCAACACCAACCAGCAGAAGGAAAGAGGACCGGCCCGAGGGAGAGGTGGTGCCATGATGCAGACTCAGCAGGGTCTCAGTTGAAGGAGAAGGGGGTGAGCCTTAGGCAGCAGGAATCTCCTCAGACAAGGCAGTTCCCGCAGAGAGCCACCAGCTGAGAGCTGAATCCCCAGCATCTAGAGGAATAAATCGATTCCTATTGATCCTGAAAGGGGATCCCGCTACAGGACAGCGTGACATCCCTAACACCCTGTCCCCACCCTCTGGCTCTTGTATCCATTGTTCATACTTGTACAAGTCGCACAGGACTAGCTGTTCACAATGCTTGTCAAATGACTGGTGTATAATTATGCAATCACTTCTATACATCATGGTATACCTATTTCAAAATTTAAATTTTATATCAGAAATATAGATCAATGGAACAAAATAGAAAGCCCAGAGATAAATCCATGCACCTATGGACACCTTATCTTTGACAAAGGAGGCAAGAATATACAATGGAGAAAAGACAATCTCTTTAACAAGTGGTGCTGAGAAAACTGGTCAACCACTTGTAAAAGAATGAAACTAGAACACTTTCTAACACCATACACAAAAATAAACTCAAAATGGATTAAAGATCTAAATGTAAGACCAGAAACTATAAAACTCCTGGAGGAAAACATAGGCAAAACACTCTCCGACATAAACCACAGCAGGATCCTCTATGACCCACCTCCCAGAATATTGGAAATAAAAGCAAAAATAAACAAATGGGACCTAAAGCTTTTGCACAACAAAGGAAACTATATGCAAGGTGAAAAGACAGCCTTCAGAATGGGAGAAACTAATAACAAATGAAGCAATGGACAATTAATCTCACAAATATACAAGCAACTCCTGCAGCTCAATTCCAGAAAAATAAATGACCCAATCAAAAAGTGGGCCAAAGAACTAAACAGACACTTCTCCAAAGAAGACATACAGATGGCTAACAAACACATGAAAAGATGCTCAACATCACTCATTATCAGAGAAATGCAAATCAAAACCACAATGAGGTACCATTTCACGCCTGTCAGAATGGCTGCTATCCAAAAGACTACAAGCAATAAATGCTGGAGAGGGTGTGGAGAAAAGGGAACCCTCTTACATTGTTGGTGGGATGCAAACTAGTACAGCCACTATGGAGAACAGTGTGGAGATGCCTCAAAAAACTGGAAATAGAACTGCCATATGACCCAGCAATCCCACTGCTGGGCATACACACCGAGGAAACCAGAATTGAAAGAGACACATGTACCCCAATGTTCATCGCGGCACTGTTTATAATACCCAGGACATGGAAGCAGGCTAGATGCCCATCAGCAGATGAATGGATAAGGAAGCTGTGGTACATATACACAATGGAATATTACACAGCCATTAAAAAGAATACATTTGAATCAGTTCTAATGAGGTGGATGAAACTGGAGCCTATTGTACAGAGTGAAGTAAGCCAGAAAGAAAAACACCAATACAGTATACTAACATATATATATGGTATTTAGTCAATCAGTAAAGATAACCCCGTATGCGAGACATCAAGAGACACAGATAAATAGAACAGTATTATGGACTCTATGGGAGAGGGTGAGGGTGGGATGATATGGGAGAATGGCATGGAAGCATGTAAATTATCATATGTGAAACGAATCGCCAGTCCAGGTTCAATGCATGATACAGGGTGCTCAGAGCTGGTGCACCGGGATGACCTGGAGGGACAGGATGGGGAGGGAGGTGGAAGGGGGGTTCTGGAAGGGGAAAACATGTACACCCATGGTGGATTCATATCAATGTATGGCAAAACAAATGCAATATTGTAAAGTTAAAAAATAGATAAATAAACTAATTAAAAAAATAAAATAAATTTTATTCATGTCATGTCTTAACTCTCCTCAATTCATGTCATAAAATGGAGAATATAGGTTTTATTTTCCTTACCTGTTGTTAGCTGGAGAAAGTAGGCACTTTGTGAGGTTTAAGGGTAAAGACTGCAATACATTGTCACAAATGTCTTTACAAATGGCCTTGCCCAAATTCCACAACTATGAAGTGGAAGAGCAAAAATGAGAATTCAGGCTTCTGGATACCTGAGTCCAGTGACCTCATCTCTACACCCTTAATGTATTTCTTAGTCCTAATACTGACACAAGCAGCATCACTTTCCTGATCACAGGGCAGCTTGTCCTGAAACATCACTGGTGGGTATTAGCTCCACACTGAAGCTTTCTAGTGGAGGAACAAGTGGAATAGTCCACCCTGTAACACCCTGTAAGCCAAGCCTCCCCGAGTCCAGGAAGATGTATAACTGCTCAGTTCCTTACAGTTACAGCTATTTTCCAAGTCTGAACAGAGTCTCCTCTCCCCTGGCCAACTAATCCCCCCAGCTCCTTGACGGGCAGAGGTGTTTGCATATGAAGCCACCCCCAAGGCTGTCTCTCTCTCTTGGTCACTGGA
The DNA here is from genome assembly GCF_054371585.1 of Giraffa tippelskirchi. Taxonomy (NCBI): domain Eukaryota; kingdom Metazoa; phylum Chordata; class Mammalia; order Artiodactyla; family Giraffidae; genus Giraffa; species Giraffa tippelskirchi. The sequence continues at coordinate 17,983,043 of NC_137283.1, read as the reverse complement.
GAATGAACCCCCTTTGGTCCTCCTCCTTGTATCCTTGGATCACCTTCCACAGGGTGCTAGATCTGGGCCTCATCCTCTAGTCTGTGTAGTCCACGTTTTACATCTGTTCTATACATCCATAAAAGGATTAGACCTTTCCCACTGCAGGGATGGTCTCCTTTCAGCCTGTCTCTCTATGGGTATTATGCACAAAGAGTCTCTTCCGGGAGAGGAATTGCCAAGTGTCCTTTATCCCACGTTCTGTATAAGCTAAGCCGCTAGAAGGTGGATGGAGGGAGACAGAGTACTGTCTCACCACACAAAGAAAAGCATACTGGGGTAGTCAATATTTACTTGCAAATCACAGAATTTCAATGTACCTTCCCAGTGAGGCTTAATCCCCCTCTCCTCCCCTACACCTCGTGTCTTTGGTCTACACTTGACTTTCTCCAATCAGTTAGTCATCATCTCATAAACACTTCGACAGAACCATCAGACACTGCAACCTGTTCATGCTTCAGACAATATCTACACTCCATTTATGTATTACTTATTTTTGTCTTTTTTCTGCCTGCTCAAGCACACTTTTATCATTGGGGCATCTGCCTTGGTGTAAGTCTGTGTACCTTTGGGGAAAAGATAGCAACACTGAATCCTCTTGACAAGCAGCTGGATTTGGCAAGGAGATTGGACACAGTTTCAATCGCATGCAGAGGGTGTTTGCTCATTATTCTTAGTAGGGAATATAGACTTAAATAGAAAACATACTTACACAAATATGCAATCTGTGGTCAAGAAGGGAATTTTCTGTCAGTTTCCTTTAGAAATACTTAGAGCTGTTTGCTTTTCTAAGCATTGGCAATTAAAGCCTTGGAGAATGAAAATTTAAACAGTTCTGTGATTTACTCTTTTATTAGATAGGCTTTTTAGTTGAATGTGAAAATCAGTGTAGTAAAATAAGCTGTAGAATCAAAAGAATTCAACTTACATCTTAGCTTTGTTCCTGATTACTGTGACCCTGCACAAGTCATATGAGCGCTCCGCTAACTCAGGATTTTAACTTAACATTCTCTGAATGTACTCACTCTAAGAACCAACTTCTACTCAAAATGTATTTATGGCTCAGAAAGAGAGTTTTACTCATTGGGATGCTTCTATTTGTACCTCACTTTAAAATTATCTTCTGGAATGTTACCCTTATTTATTTAGTTAAAAAATATTTTTGAGGTCATTTGTTACAGGTCTATTCCTGCCATCATAACCTTAAATTCCTGTAGGAGAGAAACTGTTGAGATAAATGGATCCATGATTATGTTGACAATCACTGATTGTAACATGCACTATGAATAATAATAATAATAATAATAATAAAACAGGCTGCTATGTGAGAGAATCATGGAAGGAGAAAATTCAAGTTGGTGGAGCAGCGGTGTGGCCATAGAAAATCTGTTCAAGAAAATACATGAAGTTAACCTCAAAGATGGGTTAGGAGTCATTTGGATGAACAACTCAGGCAAAATACCATTGTGGGCAGACGGACTGGTATGTATGGTTTATGCTAAGTCCCTTTGTTGGAAATAAGCTTGAAGCACCCAAGAAGCCAGCACAGATAAATCTTAGTCAAGAGACTAACCAAGAGGCTAGAATTGTAGCTGGTCCAGAGACTATAGGGCGGGGAAATCTCTGAAAGACAATTTAGAGGGGACCAGGTTGTCTGATTTTCAGTTTTAATAGAGATCACCTTGGTTACTCTGGAGAGTACTGCTTAGAGGGAGGCAAGAAATGGAAGAAATGAAACCAGTCGGGATGCTACAACAGCACCCTAGGAACAGCGTCCAGGTGCATCATTATCTTCACCATCACCATCATCTTCATCAACCATGAACAGCTGCCACCTGAGAACTTACAGAGAGCACCCTCTGCTCTGTGTGCTTAAGTGTGTTAATTGGTTAATCATATTTAAGGCAAGGGTTGGGGCAGTGGGAAGAGAATAGATTCCATAAGTATTTTACAGATGATACTAGCTAACGGAGTAATAGACTACAGATAAAGGGAAAATGTGAAGGAAGAGCAAGTTTTTAAGAATGACTCTTAAAAGTCCCAATTTGTGCAACCAAGTAGATGGAAGTTACAGTCCTGAGATAAAGAATATTAGTACTATCTATGTACATATTTATATCTATCTACCTACCTATATACATACATACACAATAAGAGAATACTGCTCAGCTATAAAAGAGAAGGAAATAATGTTATTTACAGCAACATGGATGAACCTAGAGATTATCATACTAAGTGATGTAAGCCAGAAAAAGACAAATACCATATGATATCATTTACACGTGGAATCTAAAATACAACACAAACGAGCTTATCTGCAAAACAGAAACAGACTCACAGACATAGAGAGCAGGCTTGTGGTTACCAAGGGAGAGGATGAGTGGGGAAGGGATGGATTTGGGGTTTGGGGTTAGCAGATGTAAACTACTCTATATAGAATGGATAAACAGCAAGGTCCTACTGTTCAGCACAGGGAACTACATTCAGTATCCTGCAGTGAACCATAATGGAAAAGAACATAAAGAACCCCTTTGTTGTATAGCATAAATTTGTACAACACTGTAAATCAACGACACTTTAGTAAATTTAAAAAAGAGTTTAATTACAAAGCCAGATTTTACAAGAAAATCTCCATTTCAACATGGTTTGAGATGCTGATTTGATTGTCACAGCAACCCTATGAAGTTGATGAAGATGATAAGCCTTGCATTAAAGATGATAAATATGTACCTGTACATAACTGAGAATAACCTTTACAGAAACTTCAGGGCACTCTGCTCTGTGGGCCTGGATTCTATGCAGATAGTACTCCCATGCCATGAAGACCTTTCATGCTTTATCTTTCTCCCATAAATAATGTATGGTGATTTCATAAGTCAAGATGGAATAGAAACTTTGCCATTAAAATTATTTTTTAAGACTCATTCATGCATTTTTCTTAGTTTATATCAAAGTTTGACATGGTTTCAACAGTCAGATGAAACAATAGACCTCTTTTTTTCATAAGTTATAATGGCTCTATACATGAGCCTGGGCATTTTCTGTTGAGAGACAGAATTTACTTGCATGCTTGTCATTTAACCATTTTGTGGATCTCTTTAGCACTTTCTAGAGAAAGTAGGCTTATTTTCTTAAGAAGGGAAGATTGAGAATTCCAAGTAGGAATAAATGCAGGGTAGAAGCTTGGAAAGAGAATCTTAACCATAGATGCAAATGATGGTGAAGGATTAGCTTTGGGTGACTGGGATTAGATTAGGATACGAGCTCCTGAAGGCTGGAGGAGATGAAGCTGGCATAAATTTCTGGGGCCTTGCACTCCAGAAGAGAGGCAGGGTTGAAATGTGCTGATATCAATTGAAAGCCTTTGCAAGTATTTTTAGCCAGGTCACCCTTGCTTGGAAAAGGGAGAACACATTTATTTTTTTAAGAGAGCTCAAAGCTGCTCTGGGTTTGTATAGTGTTGGTGTGACTTAGGATGATACTAACTTGCGGTTTGCATAAAAGGAGGTAAAATATTAAGAAAGTGATTCCTTGGATTTTCCCTTACTTTCCTTTCTTCCCAATCCAGTCCATCCACATGTTCTTTTATTTTTTCTTCTCAGTGTAGCTCTCATCTGTCCCCTTCAGCCCCCACCCCACCCCGATCACTATTATCCTAATCTGAGCCATCCCAGTTTCTAAAGGCGAATTTTTTAAGGGATACTTATTGATGATTCAGAAAAACTCCAGGAGGGATCTGAATTGAACAAACAGAATGCATATACATTAGTAGTTAAGTCAAAGTCAGCATTTTTTGGTGAAAAAAAAAAAATCAAAACTCAATGCCTGAATACTTCATTGTGTTGTCATGGCAACCATTTCATTTTTCTATTGTGAGAAGACAATTGGGTGCTGACCTAAGCGTTAGCCTATGCTTTTTGAAAGAAAAGCTCCCATCCTTCCAGAAGGGCAGGTTTGTTGATTTTTAGTGTTGCTTCAGGCTCTAAAAGGGTCACTCTTGATAGTTATGCTTTCTTGTCTAGTGAATACATGATGGCGGTAAAGAGGTTAAGTACTAGCCCCCCAGGACAACACAGTCCATCCTTCCCCTTGGCCAAAGGAGAAGAACCCCTTTTACAGGGAAGCCACAGGAACACTGCACGCTTACTTCTGTCTGTCAGGTACCCTTCTGAGTCTGTCCTCTGGGATAACCCAGAGACAAAGCCAAAGACCACAAATAGAACCTCTTATCTTTGTGTCCCCCATATTTCCTTCCTTTCCAGTATCAATGATGCCCCTTGAATTTGCCACCCACAGTGCTAGGTACTGGGGATACTACAGTAAGCTAAGCAGATGCTTCCTGGTGGCAGAAATAGATGCTAATCACACACACACACACACACACACACACACACACACACACACACACACACACACACACACACACACACACACACACACACACACACACACACACACACACACACACACACACACACACACACACACAGTGTTTAAATGTGAATTACTGAGATTGCTTTGGGAGCCTGTAACAGGATGGAAAGACCTAGTCTTGGCTAGAAGAGTCTTGGATGAGGAGGTGATGCTTGAGTGGTGAGCTGAAGAATGGACAGATGAGGGAGGTGGTGCGGGAAACGCTGCAGGGAAAGGGAACCATGCCCATGCATGCAAAGGCCCTGTGGCGGGAGAAGGGCCTCGCTGTTGGCTCAGTGGTGAAGAATCCACCTTCAATGGAGGAGACCTGGGTTCAATCCCTGGGTCAGGATGATGCCCTAGAGAAGGAAATGGCAGCCCACTCTAGTGTTTTTGCCTGGGAAATCCCACGGACAGAGGAGCCTGGTGGGCTCCAGCCCATGGGGTGGCAGAGTTGGACATGACTGAGCGACGGACACTCACACACTCTGGCAGGAGAGAGCAGGGCCGATTCAGGGAAATGAAAGAGGCCAGTGTGGCTGGGGGTATATGATGAACTGTGACATGGGGATGAGTGAGTGGCTTTGATTTAGGCTTGGGTTTGTCAAATGAGTGAAGACCATCTCATCAACCATATATGCAATTTGTTCCCTGTACCAGGCATGAGGATGCCAAGATAAATTAAAACATGGTCCCTGCCTTGAATTGCTCACTTTTGAACGCTCTCTCCCCTCCCTGACATGCACAAAGTATTCTGGTTCTGTTCCTAGCATAGGGGACAATTTATCTGTGCTTTATATGTTCTGTTTATTAGCTTTGACTGCTTTGACTGGATCAGAGGAGTGCCTCTAGTTACAGGACTGGGGAAGAGAGGAACTCAATGCAACTGCTAGAGGAAAAATTATATGGAAAGATGGGAAGAAATGCAGCCGTTTGGAGCCAAACAGCCTCTGGATGTGGTTACACCATCCAGTGCACATAAACTGTACCAGGGTGGCACTTAGACCATGGGTTCAGGGTTTAAGAGGTAAGACCACTTATAAGTCTTCTCCTCTGCCACAGCTCTGGGAGTGAGCCCAGCATGAGCTCCCGGTGCATCACTATCCAGGCTTGGAAATGCTAAGTGAACTACTTGAGAACCTGCAGTAGTTAGTAAGTGGCAGATCCTACCTCCAGACATCGAACTTTTGACTCCAGTGAGTGCACTTGTCATATGTTTCGCTGCTCTCGGCTGCACAGTATATATGTCCTAGATTGTACTCACTCATCTGTCCAGCTGCTATGAACTGAGTACTTTTATGTTCCAGGAGCTCTGTAAAGTAGGTCAAAATATATGAGGATAGTCATTGAGGATAGTCTATTGAGGGGATACTTATTTATTAAATAGACACTCAAGTGAATAATCCTAATTTGTGATTGATGTGATGAAGGGCAACAGTATGTTCTGTGAGCAGGCAAAAGAGGAAGGGCATAGTTTCCATTTGAGGGTCAGAGAAGCCCTCCTCGAGACCCGAAAGGCAGATAGGAGGGAGCCAGGAAAAGGTGAGAGGGAACGGCATGTGAAGCAGAGGGAGCAGCATGTGAAGAAGTCTTGAGGATGGACAGCGTACTGCGTATCTGAAGGACTTAGATAAGGTGAGAGGAGGTGGGAGGAGGGCCCTGCAGAGCTCCTGGGGCCATGTGAAGGACTGTCTCTTCATCCAAAGTGTCATGGGAGGTTGACTTAATGCAGTAAGACAGCTGGAGCCCCCAACACTATTGGCCTCAGCATTGAGTTTTAAAGAGGAATGGGACCTGCAAAAATCCCTCTTAGGTCTGCTAAGAAGTGTTAGGGCTTAGTTAGTGAGTGCTTAGGTCTGCTAAGGTTTAGAGGGCAGATTCAGGCGGTAGAGACGGAGGCAAGACTCCAGGCCCTCGGGAGTGAGTGGGTAAGAAACGGTACTTTTGAGATCCATGATCCAGGACCTCAGGAACAACAGGAAAGGAAAATGGATCTGGTGACAATAAGATCAAACCATGAACCAGTCGGCCACTACTCTTCAGCCTTCCTCACTCCCTCTTGTTCCGTTTCTTCCTGCAGGATGAGTGTTATTTCTCTGCCCCCATCTCAGAGCCCTCACCATTCCAGTAAAGGGCACAGGCTGAACAACCTTTTATCTACAATTTTCTGAGCAGTTGGCTTGTATTTATTTTCTCCTGTTGGATTTAAACTAAACCTCAGCTGAGGTCCTCGCTGAGGAGTTTAGAGCACAGGTTACCCCTGGGTGGGCAATTCTGGCCCTGAGGTCTAGCTGTTAGCCGCTCTGCCCATCAGCCGTGGCCACCGTTGGCTGTGGGGGTCCCACAGCACACAGTGGGTCCCACTGAGCCAGGAGAGGAGTTGAGGAGCCTGTCCCTGTCCACACCCACAGTGCTGCACCAGGGACAGTGGAAAAGCAGGGAAGCAAAAATGATACATAGAAAAGTATGAGCTAATGCAAGGAGAAGGGCGAATCTGAAGGGAAGGAAGGGAGCTACCACAGGTCAGCAGTAAGATGGGGAAGGTACAGTCTAGAGAGGACAGAGGAAGACAGACAAAACTAACAGCCAGAACTAAGAGGAGGAAAGGCAGCTGGATGGTGATCAAAACCTGCCAAAGTTCATCAGAAAGTCATTGCCAATGTCTTTGAAAGCAGATAAGACCCCTCTTTTTATAAGGATCTGACACTGTCTTCCTGTCAGTGACACTCCAGTCCAGTTTCAATGAACACTTTATAAGCCCAACTTAAAACACGTGAAATATTCCCAAGAGATGCCAAAACTGTCTCTCTCTTTCAGCCATTAATTCAGCACCAGTATTTTCATTGGATTCGTGTCTTTTTTATGTTCACAAGAACTCGAAAGATGACTTGAAAAGTTGGCAAGATGAGACAGCTTTGCACTTCTATAAGTGGAATATTTCAAATGAAAGCTTTAGAAATGGAATACATTAAGTTCAGATGTTTCTTTTTAATGCCCTGGTTTACTTGCAGAGTGATACAGAACATCATCGTATGTTACCTAATGTGTTCCCCAGTGAGGTACATGTCAGTATTTTCATATTATAAGACAGGATCTGACACTGCCTCCTACAAAATGCTGTTAGGTTCAGTCTTGAAGAATAAGGCCAAGGATTCCTGGGGAGCCAGGAAATCTGGCAGAAGTGTGTCTCTGCAGGCTGACAGCAGGGTGGGGGAGGGTGAAAGGGTTCACCTTTGTATGTTAAATCACAACAAGGTGGGGACCTAACATTTGTGGGGCTCTTGAACCAGCAGGTATGGTAAATAACCTTCTAGATAATACAACAGAACAGACAGTGCCAGTGTTGGCTATATAAAAGTGTGAAACTCTTGCCTGTAGCTGGAGGAGGAAAAAAGCTTGAAATCAAAATTGAGGGATTGCAGGGCTGGTGATGGGGGGAAAAAGTCCTGCGTATCATTGTGTGTAGGCTGTGCTCATAGGTGCCCAGCAAAATCAGAAGTGACTGCCTGGAAGAATTAGCTATGAGGACGGCCTACAGCTCGTTAGGATGACATGGGGAGTGAAACCCTGAACTTCCCAAGGATGTGGTCAACTGGAATAACAGCATCTCTCTGATGACGTGACACAGGGATAGCATTAGGCTTTTGATCAGGAGAGCAAAGAACTAAGATGTAGGTGACTTCAAGCATGACATAATCACTTATTTCATGCTCTAGAAACTGATTTGCATTCACCTGGAGTGTGTGTCCTTATGTCCCTCCAAAGAAATAATGTGATTATGTGTCGACTTAACATCATGTCTGCCTGGAGATACTAAATGAGAAAAACAAAACAGTCAAACAAGGTCTTGTCCAATAATCATCCAGTCGCCTCCATTATTTATAATTTCCTGCCATACACCTGTCCACAGAGTGTGTCCCAAAATATCTGGAATGTGTGTCCGTATTCTTTTATAGATATTGCCTGTCAATTCTTTATAAATTGCCTATTCAAAGATAACAGGTTTGAATAGAACAGCATGAAAATTATCTGCCAAAGATGGAGCCATGTACTCTAATAAAGACTTTCATTTTTTGTGCATGCTACCAGGCAGTATACTATCTTTTAATCTTCCAAATGGTCAGAAGGTCTCTATGGTAGTGGTAGAATGAGAGTTTTTATATCAGACACTCTGGTAACAAATTTCTTGGGTTTGAATTTTGACTGACTTGTTAGAGGTGAAGTAGTTTGCCCAGTCACCAACCAACAATCCAAAGCCGGGTTTGAAATCACTTCTAACAAGAAAGAGCTTGTTTTCCTATTACACCATCCCTCCAGAAGATGTGAGTATCTTTTCCCCATAAACATAGTATTTTTCCTCATCATTATACTGAATCCTTTGATCTTCATGCATTATTTCAGCACTGCGCAAAAGCCTTCAGCATGTTGACCCTCGGGACAACTGAGGAAGTCTTACTGAAAACACCCTGTCTCATTTCCAGCCATGTGTCATTATTATTTCTCACCAATATGGTGACTCTAATTAGGAACCAAGGGGTCCAGGTGGCGAGGATCAAAAACACTGGTCTGAACTGCTAAGAACTTGCATTTCAATTTAGACACATGGGTGTTCCCAACATTCGTCAGATAATAATATACCCTTCATCTCTATTCTGCCTACATCAGACACAGTTTTCATTTTTGTTGTACAGACTTTGGGGTGTCATGAGAACTACGAAACTTCTCCCATCCTACCAAAGACTCTATGAAAGCCTCCTTGTCCCAATTTTCAGTGGTCCCCTGGGAATGCACTTAATTGGTTATTTCTCATAATAGTCAAGGATAGGATAGGGGTTTGAACAGACTTTCAAACAAAATAGAAGCAGACTTAATGAGACATTTTTCCCTAAAATAGGTTGTTATTCAGTGGATTCCATAAGAAAGATGATCATTTCAAAGTGTATTAATACTAATATGAAAGAGAACAACATAGAAAACAAGTCATTTTATGTTATAGCTAATAAATCAATCACTGATACTGACAGCCTTGGCTGAGTGGTTTCTACATGCTAGGCACCCTCCTGTGTATTTCAAAATGGCCCACAAATTCGATCCCAACGACCTTACAAGGTAGCTAGCATTATGGCCTCAACTCCAGAAATAAAGAGCTAGAGGCCCACACGTGATAGCAGAATGACGACGATGATGATGATGATGACGATGATGATGATAACTAACAGACTGCAGATAATCGCTTCCCTTAGAGCAATCCTTCATGAACGCCAACGCTATTTCTAATACCCAATACCTGCTTCACGTGTAGAAGTTATTGTGCAACCAGAATTTAGTTAATTGCAGGCAGAGAGTTTATTATCCAGTCAGCTCTGCTATAATGCGACATGCATTCTTACAAGTCACCATGCTATGCAAAATCGCGCAATAACAGTACTCGATCTATGGGGGAAATTGGGTTATAGGGACACTTCAAGTACAAGGAGACTTTGGACTGAACATCACATGCAAAACAGGGTATCAGAGGTGAAATAGGTGAGCAAAGGACATGCCCAGGGGAAAAGCAGGCAAGGCCAAGTATACACTGTGAGTAAAAGGACTGGTGGGCAGTGTCGACACTTTACATATCTGATTCTAGACTTTGTTCCTTCTGCCCCTAGAATGTGGTTCCCTGACTGCAGAAAGAATGCTCTGTCACTGTCACAGTGGTCTGTGTGGCTGCTTAGTAGTGGCCAACCACTGTCCACCACTGTGGATACCTCTGTATCCATGGGTTTCACATCCATGGATTCAGCAAACTGAAGGTGAGAAATATTTGGAAAAAAAAATTTCCAGAAAGCTCCAAAAAGCAAATTTTCAGCATGTTGGCAATTATCTACATAGCATTTACATGGTATTTATGACTATTTACATAGCATTTTGGCTTCCCAGGTGGCACAGTGGTAAAGAATCTACCTGTCAATGTAGGAGATCCAAGAGACACAGGTTCTTTCTCTGGGTCAGGAAGATCCCCTGGAGAAGGAAATGGCAACCCACTCCAGTATTCTTGCCTGGAAAATCTCATGGACAGAGGAGCCTGGTGGGCTACAATCTATGGGTTGCAAAGAGTCAGACATGACTGAGCAGCAGGTGTGGCATGGCACATGGCATTTACATTGCATCAGGTACTATAATTAATCTAGAGATGATTTACAGAGTAAATCATATGAGGATACAAATATGTAAATACTGCATCATTTTATATAAGGGACCTGGGCATCCTCAGATTTTCGTATCCTCAGGGGGTCTTGGAATCAATCCCTCATGGATACTGAGGGTGACTAATCTCACTGAAAATGCCAGTGATAAGTGGATGATGTACCAACACTGGAAAAGAAAAGTCTCTGTCGCATAGCCTATCTGGAAAATACAGCTACCAGTGAATTTATAGCATGTGGTCGTTAACAACTTGCCCTGGAATCTCTCAAAACAGTCTTCAATTAAACTGATTCTGAAACTTTGACGGAAGAGTTGGCAACTTCCAAAGTTTGTTCAGGAGCAATCTAGACTTTTTGAATTTCTTAGTATGTTAGCAGGCAATACTTACAGAAGGAAAACTCCATTAACCCTCAGTGCTACATCTATTTATAAAGCAACAATGACATCTCATGGTGCTTTGCAGTCACATTTATGTGACAATGACCTTTTAGACCAAGATGAGAAAATGCACAGGGCAGATTTAGCTGGGCTTTGCCTGGCCCCGTATTCAGCACACAGCTGTGTCTCTAATAGTGTACTTGCTGGTACATGTCAATCAGACAGGACATGAATACGCCTGGCTTTTTAGACCCTACATTCTAGTTAATTACTCAGATGTACATTAAAAGTTTAAAATATATGACAGCAAATACTAAGGAAGACTTATCTTAAGGTCTACACACCAATATCCTGATATAAATATCCGGCAGAATATAAATATTAGCAGCTCACATTTCACGTATATGTGTTTCCCAGGCATTGTCCTAAGCACTTTCCATATATTAAATGAGTTAGGTCATCAGAGTCAGCATTTGAACCCTAAACTATTGTTATCTTCAGTTTGCAAGTGAGGAAATTGAAAGCCAGAGGTTCTGTTTATCAGACTTTAAGAAAACTACCTGGTAGAGTAACGTGCAAAACACCACCTAACCTGGAACCCTTTGCCTGCATTTTCCTTAGTTGTACAAGCTGGGTTACACATGGTGGTTGGGAGGAAAGCCACATTCAACCAAGGAAAAGAAACTGGATTCTGGAAATGTATTGAAGTTGATAATAAAATTCAGGCTTAAGTATCCGAACACTGCAAGGCAAGGAGCATCCTTCCTACAAGCTCAGGCCATCAAGGATGGACCATGGTGAGGTGATGAGCCTCAGACAGCCAGATGGGACAAGGGTGGTCTGGGTTTGGGGGGTGGAGGGGAGGGGCTGACCCCAATAAAGCTGTATGTGCCAGAACCCCTATGTGCTGATAAGAGAGACCAAAATCGACAACTAACACCTTTACATCTCTCAAGAAATTATAAGGAAAATAAAGCAAAATGGTATAAAATATCCAAAATCAAACAGGGTAATTCTACAATCCACATTGCTCATTTGACAATAAGCATTGGATAAACCAGGAATAGCCTTGAGACTAAAAATTAAATATGTTGTAATCTGCCACAGATTACCACGCTGAGCTCCCTGCATCATACGGCAACTTCCCACTAGCTACCCATTTTACATATGGTAATGTTTATGTTTCACTGCTGATCTTTCAATTCATCCCACCCTCTCTCCTACCCCACAAGTCTATTCTCTATGTCTGCATCTCTATTCCTATCCTGCAAATAGGCTCATCAGTACAATCTTTCTAGATTCCATAAATATGTATTAATATATGATATTTGTTTGTTTTTTTTCCTAACTAACTTCACTCTGTATATAAGAGATTCTAGATTCATCCACCTCACTCAAGTGGGGAGTGAGGGGCGGGGGGAGGTTCAAGAGAGAGGGGACATATATGTACTTATGATTGATTCACATAGTTGTATGGCAGAAGCCAACACAATATATGGAAAGCAATTATCCTCTAATTAAAAATAAATTAAAAATTAAATGTTGTAAATTGCAAAAAAAAAAAAAAAAAAAGTACTAAAAGGGCTGCTAGGGCTGCTCTGCTCTGCTAAAACTCAGAGTCCAAAAGCAAGTATCCCACCAAAGGCCAAGAAGAGAGCAACTGAGTTCCCTTCCTGGGGCTGAGCTGGATTGTATCCCCATGAACAAGTACCTCTGGGTTCTCTGCAGACCAGGGTCTTCCTGTCTTTCTACCTATGTAACTTATTTAAAAATCCTTTCATAGTACTTACTACATGCTAGGTCCTATCCTACTTTACAAATACTCATTTAATCACCACAACAACATCATGAGGTGGGGGAGCTCATGTTATCATACCCATTTACAGATGTGGAAGCAGAGGCAGACAGAGGCGAAGTAATCTGTCCCAGGTCACAAAGCGAGTAAACAGGAATTGAACTCAGATTAGCTCTGAAGTCTTCATTCCTAACCACTCTGCAACATAAAGGATTTAGGGACATAGAAATTTGGTCAATGATGTTCCTGTTGGTTTTCACAGATTCCTGAAATGTCACCCGAAATTACAAAACTGTCAAAACAAGTATCAAAGTCTTGATAGATTCTAGCTTGAAAAGAACAAAATTACAGACTCCATAAAATAAGCAACATTGCTACTAGAGTCCTAAATGACTAAGTAGTCTCTCTTGAGAAAAAGCATGTATGTATACACATACTGGCACAAATATTTACATATATATATAAGTATACAAGTTATGTGTATAAATCAAAAACTCAAGAAACTACAGATGGTTTCTTCAACTGCAAAATTTGCTTTTGAGTGGAGAAATAGAAGAAAAGCTTAAGATCCCATGGGTCAGTTTATATCCCTTTCTTTCTTGGACTGGCTAATCCATGGTTTGCAAAGCCCTCATTAGGAGGATGACGCCAGTGACCATGGGGGACGAAGTGACAGTGCCTAAGTTCATAAACCTCTGTTTCAGGGTAAGACTTTCTTGGACAGGGTGGGCAGCAGGGTAGAATGGAGATGAAAGTCTAAAGGTATTCTGATAGGGAAAGGTGAGCTTTAAAAATATGGTCTAGTTCACAACCAAAAGGATCATTAATTCAACATTGTTTTGTCTTTATATTTTACATTTATTATGCATTATACAGTTAGCGGCTGCCAGCTCCTGTAAAGCATTCAGAAACATGCACATTCAAATTAATGTTTGCTGGAAAACAGTTTTCCTTCCAGATGAAAAACAAAGTCTCTCTTAATTTCTTCTCCAGAGACCCAGATTAAAGAACTAAGGTCAGAAATGGCCAGGCAGCTAATAGATCTGATGGCAATCCCTGTATATTTAGAGAAAGGCTGTCTGACCCCTGAGTCATCAGTAGGAAAAAGGTGCCCCTTATACAAACACGTGAGCTCATCCACTGTGTGTTTCTTAAGTGCCTACTGTTTGCCAGCACTGCAGACACAATGACACCACCACACAACATCACTGCCTTCACTGAACTTGTGGCTCAGTCTGGGAGATGGGCGGTCAGACGATCAGGTTAGTGGGTAGAGGATTACAGACAGAGAGCAATGGCCTAAAAACAACAGTGTTTTGAGGGCCTGTATGTAGAAGAGGGCAGCAGAGGATAAGATGGTTAGATAGCATCACCGACTCAATGGACATGAACTTGAATAAACCCCAGGAGATAGTGAAGGACAGGGAAGCCTGGCGTGCTGCAGTCCATGGGGTTGCAAAGAGTTGGAAATGACTTAGTGACTGAACAACAAACGTTGGTAAAGAAGCTGGCTGAGAGTTAAGGTCATGGGGGAGGCAGGCTGGAATGGATGTTCTAAAATGTAGAGGGACATTCCACACAGAAGGAAACAATAATAAATAAAAGTCACACACGTGCATGTAGAAGAGTCTGTGGTTGAATAAGCATAGCATCTTCAAGAACTGAAAGAATGGCCATGTGGATGAAATCCTAGGGAGAGAGGTAGGGAGAGAGGTGAGGAGAGTGGTGGACCATTAGTCTGAAAAACCAGACAAGGGGAAAGACCACGTGGGCCCTTGTAAAACCCATTAAAGATGGGGATTTTATCCTCAGACATATAGGAAACTTTTCCTCCACCGTTGTGGAAAACCATGATCAAATGCATTGTCAAAAGGCTAGGTTTTCCACTGATGTCAAAGGCTATGAGAAATGGTCACTTGAACTTTTCTTTTTAAATGTACTTGAAATGTACTTATTTATTTACCTACCTATTCTTTACCTGTTTATTTACTTATTCATTTATTTTCAGCTTTACCGAGGTTATCACTGATGAATACACATTGCATATATTTAGGTTATATAACATTTTTTTTTAAGAGGTACAGTGTGATGATGTAATATACATATGTAGATATTGTGACGTGATTTCCACAATCAAGTTAAGGAACACACCCATCACCTCACAGTGAGTCTAGGCTTTAGAAGTCATGAAAACCACAGACACATCTAAGTGAATGGTGGGCTATGAATCATGACAAGACACTTCATAAATGCAAACGGACCAAATCAAGCTGTCTGTAGCTTTCCCCTTACTGATCTTACCGTGCCCCACCTGCTTCAACCCTCATCTTTTCCACTTTAGGCAAGACGATGATTTAACACAGTGAAGAATGAGTGAATGGGTGGCTCTGTTGATTTCCCAAGAAGCAAAAGAATACAAGGACAGCTACGGGTACCATCTGAACTACACATAACACATGGCAGGGTGAGGTTGTGTAGCCCCTTAGCAACTGTATAAGCCAACATCACTAGGTCTTGGTCCCTTGCCCATTGATGCTTTATAAACCAGAATGAAGCAAGAAGGGCTTACTTTCCAAGAAAACTCAGCTCACTACTCTGTAGGCATGATGAAGGTGAACCCTTTCAAAAAAAAAAAATAAGAATACAGAAAGACACATATATCGACATAATGACTTTTTCAAATAAGGTCCCAGGGTATCTGTGCAGTAAGAGATCATGTAATGTTAATTGTTTTGTGAATGTATGGGGGGTAGGAAAAAACTACCCCTTACTCGAGATTGCAAATATGACCTTCATGGTTTCATATCCAGTTGCCATTCTGAATAAAGGTACTTTGGATCTGATGCAAGGTTGACGCTGAACCTCTATGAAGCCAACTTTTCCAGGATAGACCTGCACTCAGAGCTACCCTATGACTTTAAATCAATGATATTTATGTATAAACTCTTCAAGAAATGTGCAGCACCATTCTGTCTCCCCAGGGTTTATGCTTTCTCCCCCTGTCATAGTCGTGCTTGGCATCATGTTAGGTGTCCGGCCTCCCTCTGCGGTCATTTTATTTGTAATAGTGTCTTATGTGTTGTGTCTCCTAGCTCTACATACAAACCACCACGCTTACAATCTCCATGAACCTAAGTGCATCAGTGGCGCTGGGGATGCTATACATGCCGAAAGTGTACATCATCATTTTCCACCCTGAACTCAATGTCCAGAAACGGAAGCGAAGTTTCAAAGCAGTGGTCACGGCAGCCACAATGTCATCACGGCTGTCGCACAAACCCAGTGACAGACCCAACGGTGAGGCCAAGACAGAACTTTGTGAAAATGTAGACCCAAACAGTAAGTACCTCTCCTTTCCTTCCGTCTCCTCATCCTGCATTAGGAAGCTCTGGCAGATGTGGTGTATGCTTGCCTTTCTTTGAAGAAAGGCCGCGCGCGCTCTTGTCTTCTGGGCTGGGTTGCCTTAGCGAATGCTGCCGTTTGCTCCTAAGAGTGTGCTCACCACTTTCTTTTTGCTCCCTGTTGGGAAGCAGCTTTCAGAGGCTCTGCTTCAGATGTGTGAAATCTCCCCCATCCCTGGCTTCTTATCCTTTGGTCTCAAGCCCTCCAGTTGACATCAGTACAGCTGTTGAGCCGCCTTCCTTGTTCCCTTCCTCTTAGGGGATCAACTTCCTGCTAGGGAACCTCGGACACCCCACGGAACTGTAGCAATAGGGATGAAGTTGAAATATTTAAGAACTTTGGAAGCATAACTTCTTTCCACTGTAGCACGAATGTGGAGAAACTTAAGATTCTTTACTAAGGAAGCCTTCTAGAAACATAAAACACATCAGATATTGAAGAGAACAGGCAAACTTCCATCCAAGTATACAGGCCCAGACACCACCATGCTAATGGCCTCCCCATGTGGGAAAGCATCTACCAGATCACTGCAGAGGAGTTTTAGCCCATGAAAAATAAAATATTAGGGGTGAGATTAAGGATGAAATGCCAGATTTGACATCTTTGTGGCCTGTCTGCAAATCCCGCATAGCCTTTAGCCATCCCTGCAAATGACTGCAAAGAAGATGGACATACAGACACTAGTTTGTTTAAAAAAAGAAAAGAAAAAGAAAGACAATTTTAGCCAGATTTAAATGCTTGAAATTCCCAGTTGCTAACTTTACTAGTACTATGGTGGTAAGAGTGAATTGCAGATTAAACATACCACTTCCAGGATTTGTTTTCCAAGACAACACTCCATAGGGCTGCAAAGAGACGGACACAACTGAACCAATTTGGGGTGTATGGAATGAAGCAGATTGGTATGTTCATGATGTTTCCTATTTTAACTAGAGGATTCAGGCTGGCCATTAAGCCATTCAAGACTCACTGTCCAGTTATGACCTGATTTTGTTGTACCCAAAGATTTACTGCCGAGCAGAAAGCAATTCCTGTTCTGAATACTCTGAGGTGCTCCTTGATGCTCTACAACTGAGATCTTTAAAAACCAGCAAACAACTAAGTTTGGCCCTGATAGCTTTTGATAACAGCTGTACAAAGATCCATGATCTCAGCCCAATTCATTTCTCAATAGTTAGCTGAATGAATACAGTGAATGCTTGAGAGTCTGTAAACAAGGAAACAAAGGCCCATTACCAACATCATGGGCTTTACTCAGATGTTTCAATAGAAGAGATTTGGGGACAGGCAAGAGGAGGGAGAGACCATGGAGGTACTGTTGTTATGTGTGCAGAACAAATGGTCAGTTCCAGGAAGGGGAATAGAAAGAGAATCACTGTGACAATCACTGTGGTATAGGAAAAGACTTCGGGTTGAGACAAACCTCAGTTCAAAGCCAAGCCACTCCCCTCACCAGCTGTGTGACTTTGACGATCACTGAGCTTTCCTCAAGCTCATCATTCTCATGTATTAAATGGAGATAATAATATCTGTGTCATAAGCACGTCATCATGTCTCAGGCATCTAGAGACATGTATGTCAATTACATGTTAATTTTCTTCCACTTCTGAACAGGTTAAAAAGGTTAAAGGCATACCAAACACCACAAGATAGATGCAACTGGCCAATAAAAATACTTCTGTGAACATATGTATGCATCTATTTATATGAATTCTGTATTGTTAAATATACTACATGGTTACACTTCTATAGCATTTGATTCTAGGACCCCTTGCAAGATTTGCATTGTACAAAACCCTTACCCTGAAGATGTTCTAATAGCAGTATTACATTTATATTTGTGCAGACATACACCTTTAATAACATATGCCCAATACTGATAAAAAGAAAACATGATCAGAAGTCTATATGTATTGAAAATTAATGATCAAATTAGAAATTTTGAATTGGGATAATTAATCTAATACTGCGCTACTTAAAAATAACTAGCTTTCAAACAACATTTCTACTGTTTCTAACCTTTAATGATGAGGGTCTACCCTTGTTGAGGCTGCGTGGGGTATGCTACTGGCTGTTAAAATGTTCATATTAACATGACCCTGATAATAACAAAAACACATCTGCTATCCTTTGAGATAGGCATTAAATAGAATGCTCTGGGTGGGATATCTCTCTTACTCTTCCCGATAATCTGTAGGCCAGTGATCATTGTTGTCTTTTTACTGAAGAATCCTAGGCTCAGGAAGATCAGAGACTATCACCAGAGTCCTACACTCCATGGCAGGGCAGCTTGGTCTGAAACCCAGGTCTGATCCCCAAACCCATGCTTGCTGCTCTCTGCTGCTCTGTTTCCCACAACATGAGTGACATGTCATAATCCTAACGCAGAAATTACTCTTTGGGCTTCTCCGTTTGGTAATCCAGCTTGCATATACAGAATATAATGATGTCTGGTGGCCGACTCTTTGGTGAAATGTGCTGTGAAATGCATCGCTGTTTGCTATGTTGTCTGCAAAGACAGGAGCTCAAAGAAGGCTGCCTGGGTAGAGGCCTCATCTGACAACTCAAAAATCCAAGTATCTTAATTACCTGTGTCAGTCACAACGATCATTCTATTTGGGATTCATCTAATGCCTTTCCCTTGAAAAAGTTTTGTTGGGTTTTGTCATTGTTGATATTTTGGTGTCTACACAGAACAAAGATAAATAGTTCAAGGAAGGGGAAAAAAAGAGATGAAATCCAAAAGAGCCTTTGTCTCACTGTAAATCCAAAAGATGTTTTAAAAATTATTTTAGTTATTTTGGTTTTGTGTAGACACTCCCTGAAAGCAACCATCAATAATGTGTCCAGATATTTGCTGAATTATAGGAGGAGATTCATGTACCTCCAAACATTGGGGTTTCTGAGGACCCAGCTCTCAAAGGTCCCTAAGAAAAGTCAGAAGACCTTTTCTGCACAAAATCTGTCCAATAGAGTTTTCTGCAATGATGGAAATGTTCTCCATCTGTGCTGTCCACTAGAGAAAACATTGGTCACCTGTGGTGATTCAGAACTTGAAATATGGCTACTTAACTGATGAAATACACTTGAAATTTTTACTTCATTTTAAATAAATTTAAATAGCCATCCATGACTCCATCGGAGAGCAGAGCCAGAGATCATAAAAGGATTTCACTCTGGGACACTCAGTTTGAGCCCATACTGGAAATACCTCCCAAGGTTTTAGCAATGATGCTGAACTGGGACAAAGTCAGCTTAACAGAATGAAATATGTGAGGTAAGACAAAAATGCAAACCTATAGTTATTTTAAATGATCCCTAAGGAGCCACCAAGATGGAAATGGTGACATCATAGATAGCCATTATATCCAGAAAACCAGTCCCTAGTAATAGAAAAATGAGTATATATAGAGACAGAACAGCAGTGAAAATTCAAGTAATGAAAATAGACAAGGTTGTTTTGATGAGATAACATTATTATTCTATTCTACTTAATACAAAATGTAGCTCCAAGTAATGTCAAACTTCTGAACTATGGTAACAGAGACAAACAAATTATTGGCTGAAATGAAACTTTCTGGTTAAAAAGAAACAAATCAGAGCACAGACCATGGGCCTGAGGAAGGACTGTATCTCCAAAGGGAGAGTTCTGCCTACTGTTCTCTGAGGAAGTGTGTCTGGGAAGATGCTGAATTTATAGGATGAGCTACCTTCCTGTTTCCCAAACACTTAGTCTCAGTGTATTTCAATCTTCAGTGTTTTCATTTTTAATCATTGCAGTCTGTCATCTGGTGCATGCTCACTTCTATTCATTCAACTTCATACAGCAAGTATACATCCATATAAAAACAAATTTGTTGGCGTAATATGGGCAGAAATTAAAGCTGCCCCTGCACTGCTTGATTTTTCCCCAAGAAGTTTGGTTTTCCTCTTAGGTTGCCTCTTCAGTTCAAATTTCATTGCTTGAAAGAAAAAGTTCTTTCTGCATGGATTCAACATAAAGCAAATCTTCTCAAAATCTGTCACGCATCTCTGTACTGCTGCCATATTGAATATCCAGAATTGGGTCGATGCTGGTTGGTTTCTGAGCTCAGATGAAAAACAGCAGGGGGTCTAAGTGTGTAGCTCTGCCACTTAGTGGATTTTTATTTATACAAGCCATATTTCTGCTGCTAGAGGACCACAAGTGCCTGACCTAATGTGGGGACCTTTAGATCTGGCCACCATGAAGCCTTCTCCACACTCCTTCTCTAAGAAGAAGGGCACCTCAATCTCTGGTTCTCGCACCTGCGTCCTGAATTAGGCTCGTTTCTCCCAACTTTCTGTTGTTGACTTGGTAGATGTGTGTTCACGGCAAACTTGAAGATGCCAGGTCAACTGGAGGACTTGGTTCTTGGCTTATCTATGGCCACCAAGACCTTTTTCTGGTTGGATGAATAATATTCACTGAGGCAGCATGGCTTTATTGAGATGGTGGGTAGGAACTGCTTCCTTCCTCATCTGGAGTGGTCAGAACCAGAAGATGCTCTGTGAATTATCCTCTGATCAGATGCTTTCCTTGTAAAGGATTGCAGTGCACAGAATGAACAGCCCTAAGCTACTTGGTTCTAAACAACCATCCATTTTCTGAGCCCATGTCCCAGCCAGTGCAGAGAAGCTGCTCAAGTACCCGGACTGGTTACAAATAGTTTACTCTGTAACTTCCTAGCAATTAGAGATGGCAGGAATGTGGACAGCTGGGGAACACTACCTTTTTGGATATGGGGCAATATCACTGATAAACTGACTTGGAGAGAAGCTGGACACACACTGTGTAAAAGACTATTGTAAGACAATGAACATATTGTGATGAAGCACATTTTAGAAGAATGGCCATTTACCACTAAAACAGAAAATCAATAATAAGATTTTAAATATAAGTTTGTATTCTGGTCCTTTGTTGAAAATTACCATTTTGCATATACTTAAGGAAAATATATAAATAAAAACTTGTGCTGCTCAATAAATCCCTCAACTGCTAGAAAATGGATGAGGGCACCACAATCTACCCAAGTAACAATGCTGGGAATATTCTGGAACATGCTCCTGTGCTGTGTCAATTAGTGATGGCTTTTGTTTTGTTTTGCTTGTTCATTTGTTTGGATCCCTGACATTCTCTACATTTTTGTTACTTGTCTCATTCTTCTGGACTAATCATGCAGGTCAGCATGAAAGGTCTAGGCTGAGGGGAAAATAGGATATCAACAGGAAGAAAAAAACCTTCTGAGCAGGTAGATACATTATTTTGGAGCTGGTTCTCTCACCTGCTTCAGTTCAAGTAAAGGCCAAATGCTTTAAACCATGAAGCACCTATACTCCCATGTTCAGAGGTACCTGAATTGTGGTCAACCGGTCTACCAAAAGCTACTAAACCCACTGAGAGAGTGGGCATATTGTCTGTGGTCTCTATCGCAGCCTCTTCTCCAAAAGGAAAGAAAAAAGAATAAAAAGGAATATTGTGTGCACATTTATTTTATACATACCTATATATTTACTTTTCCTGTAGACTGTATACCACCAGTAAGAAAGAGTGTACAAAAGTCTGTTACTTGGTACACTATACCACCAACAGTATAGCTTTTGCCTGCTTTCCAAAAGGTAAGAAACAATCTACTTTTTGTTTATTTGTGTGTTCTTGTCTCCACTGAGAATTAGAAATGTTTCCATGAAAACTGTGCATGATTACCTCAAAATCTATGTATATGAAGAAATACATTTTCAAAGGCGACGTTTGCTAAGTTTAGTGTAGATGGCTGCTGTGGGTCACATGCCTGGTTTATTTTCTGGAGAACAGGTGATTGGGTGTGTGAATATGTGTCTTTCCTGAACCAGACCCAGTAATGGCAGAATTGGTGCTGGTCACTCTACTTTAAAAGTCTCAATGGTGAGAGCTTATTTTTATATGTATTTGTTCATATTCTGCTTTGAGAAGGCAATATGGACAACTTGGGTGAGAATGAGGGTGTTTTTTAAAAGCTTAGTAAAAATATTTGCCCTGGTTTACTTTTTTATTAAATATATACCGAGAAATAGCAATGAATGACTCTACCATCTCAAACCCAAAATGGTCATGGTTCGTTTTTTGCAGCAAAGAAATAGAAAAGATTTGCTGGCTGGGCTTGATGATGTATTAAAGAGGATATGGGGCTCATAAGTCTGCCTAAGAGAAACAAGGAACCACCTTCACTTATCTGAGGACGCAGGGAGAGGTTCAGTCAAAGACCTAAAGATTCTAAAGATAAATTTCAACATTAGTCAAACCCAATAAATACAATAAATACCTCAGGTATTCAAACTCATACCTTAGAACAAATGGTCAGTTGTGTGATGTGTGAACAGGCATGGGAATGGTCTGCTCTGAGAGTTGTCACTGACTCACCATCGATGATTATGTTGGGTTGGCCAAAAAGTTCATTCTGGCTTTTTTATAACATCTTATGGAAAAAACGTAAACAAACTTTTTGCCCAAACCAGTATATCACTTTGAGCCCTTACTAAAGGATATATGCTATGAAATAGTAGTAGTTATAGTAATAGTAATACCTCCCTGTTTCAGCCTAAGCAATATGATAGAATCGTGAAAAGTAACACTTGCTTTGGCAAGCATCCTTGTCCAGTTGGTCAGGACAATTCATACTGAAGGAAAACAAACAATAGAAAACATAGAATAGAGTCATTAAATTCATGAGGTGGCTTTGAATAAAAGGCCCTCTTTTGTTTCCCTCTAAACCTCCTACTATACTTATAAAATCAACAGAAGGACTTCTCTCTAGAGATTTCAAGTAAGAGAGCAGACACAGGAGGGGGAAATATTGCGTCATAATGTGGGCTAGTCTTCCTCTTTCCTAACGTGGACCATTTTGTCAGATCATTGCTACGCTTCTTTCCATTTTTTGTTTTGATAATGGTATTCGGAGTACAAATAATATTTTTTCCCTTTTAATCCACTTAGAACTGTAAGACAGGACAAGAGTACTTTCCAAGTGTAATTACATTTCCTGTTGATTTAGATGGATGCCAGCAACTCAGTCTTTAATTTCAGATGTATTGTTCACATAGCTATTCCCTTTTTCCGTATCAACACAGTCTGTCCTAGTTTTTAAATAGGGCATTCTTTTGTCCCAGTGAATTTACAACTGTATTCCAGTGAGATTTCAAGTTTTGCAGTACAAGTGCTTGTCAAAACACTGCAGCTCATCACTTTAATAGTCCTTTTACATGAAACTGCCTGAGCATAAATGAGAAGGAAGTTTCCCTGGGTAAAAATGATAGATTTAATCCGAATCCATTAAAAATTCTCCCTAGCTCCATTCTCAGTTGATGCCTTTTGGTTTAAAGGGTGCAAGATGAAAATGTTTTAAGTCAACCTTCCAGAAAAAGTACTTTTTTAGGATCTGCTGCTTAGAAATAAACTTTTTTCTTGTTTCAAAGAGTTTGATTAGGTGCTCACCTTTTCTGCCAATTTAAAAATGTATAAACCTTAATTAGGTTGAATTGGTTAACAGTCCTTTTCAGGTCTACTGCAATCCTTCTACTTTTCTGTCTATTCACTCTATTAATTTTTGAGAGCTTGATACTAAAACTCCAACTAAAAATATTCATCTACTTAAAAATAACTGTAATACATAGTAGAACTATATGTAACTTTGTTCTGTATTTTCCAAATCTTCTGTAAATGTGTTACCATAGTTTCATAATTTAAAAAATAAAAAAGAAAGAAGATTCAAAGATTGTAGAAGTGGCTTCATAAATTAATGCTAAACATCTTACACAGTTACTTAAAAACAATTGAGAACGGAAGTTTGTCTAAAGTTACAGACATTCAAAGAGGGGAGTATCTGACCACGTTCGAGTTCCAATGAGACGGGAGAGCTTGGGCAAACAGTGAAAGAAGGCATGGCGTGTTGTTCATTCAAATCCATATCTATGTGCCTGTTTTCAGGGCCACAAAACAGTTAAGAAAAACCTATCAATTCTAGAGTGAAATTCTGTAAAACTTCAATTTAGGCCACCATGCCCCAACAAAAGCAGACGATATTGAGCAAGTCAAACATCTGCTTTTGGGGGGATTTAGAAGAAGCAGGTTCAAATTCAGACAGAACAGAATGACCTGATTTGGAAACACTTTCCCTGTAACCCACTCTCCTTTGACAGACACAGGAGATCAGATATCTCCTGACTCAGCACTGCCTGCATCTCTTGTCTGAATGGTTCTAAATTTTGAAATTCTGAAGTGTTATCAGTCTAGTGATATTTATTTTAAACTTCAATGAGGCAACAAACAAACAAAAACTGATCACACATAACTAAAAATCCTCCATTAATCTGGCATCATCACCAGATTAGGAAACAGGTTGTTGTGTTAGGAGGTACATTTTCATACCACAGGATGGTTTTTCTGATTGGAAAACTTTGAGTTGAATTCAGCCTTGCAAATATGGACAGTCCCAAGTTTGATTTTACAGTCTGCTTAACAGTACTGAGTCCTGTTTTCTCTAGGTATATTGTTCTGAGCAAGTACACTGGTTATAATATTATGGACAGTTCACTAATGTATTATATGGTGTTGTAGATTGTTTTTTATAATTTCTTGTTTCTTATCATTTCTGCAATGAGGTTGTTTCACATTTTTAAGCTTTTCAGAAGTGTGCAATCTCAGTTTTTGTAATGTGTTGAGACTCCTCCTTCCTCTTCAATATTCAAGGCAGTAACCCTGAGTTAACTGAAGACTCCTTCAACTGAAATTCCATTTAAGTACACTCTATAAATACAGCTTAGCAAGGAATATATGTTCCCTGGCCTTTGACACAGAACCACCCTAGAAATAAATGCAGCTATAAATCTTGCCAGCATACTTCTTTCTGCCTCAGTGCTCTGTGAAGTACCCCCATTTCCCTCATCAGGGTTTGATCTCGGCATCCTCAGAAACCAATTAATATCTGCCCTCTCCATTCTGTAACTTTGGTTGGACTTAAAGAACAGGATGAAAGTCCACATGGCTGGGATGTCTACTAGTTCATGGCATCAGAGGAACATATACCTCATTCCCTAGAGTCCTGAAAACCATCACGTTTTACACTGAAACCTGGCACCGCACCATCTGGCCAGGGTCTGTGAAACAGAAGAGTGTTTTTAAGTTGGGTCAGTCAGAAAAGTGTTGAGCACCGCTCCCCTGAGTCAGCCCTAAACTGACTAGGAATGGGGGAGAGAAGCAGACAGTACCCTCAGGGACCTCAGATCTAACAGAAGACTTGCAGGTAAGCAATTTCAATTCAGGGTGATGGGGGCTCTTAGGAGAAGTAGCAGGAGGGAGGGTGAAGAGCATCACCCAGGGGGGTTTGTTTGAGCTGCTCTTAAACATGAATGCCTCTAGGCAGCCATAAAGAAAAGGCTGGAGGCAGGAAACAAGGAAGCACAAAGAAGCTGAGATACAAAGAACGTGCTGGGTCATGGGATGGGATCGCAGTTCTGTGAGACTGCGCTATTACTGTGTACTGAGGCAGGGGGGTTTGAGGATGACAGAGGCTGTGTAGAGAGGGACTGAAACTTGTTTATCTCTGTGCTGTGAATATGGTGCCTGCAAACACCGAGGCCTCAGAAAACGTCTGTGGCATGAGTGGAGTGTAATATATCACATACCAAAGGCTCCCAGCCTCACCCAGGATGCTACAGGCAACAGTAAATACCTACCAAGTGGGGCTTCCCTTGTAGCTCAGATGATAAAGAATCTACCTGCAATGCAGGAGACCCCAGTTCAATTCCTGGGTCGGGAAGATCCCCTGGAGAAGGGGTAGGCTACCCACTCCAGTATTCTTGGACTTCTCTGGTGGCTCAGACGGTAAAGAATCTGCCTGCAATGCAGGAGACCTGGGTTTGATCTCTGGGCTGGGAAGATCCCCTGGAGGAGGGCATGGCAACCCTTATTCTTGCCTAGAGAATCTCCATGGACAGAGGAGCCTGGCAGGCTACAGTCCATCGGGTTGCAAAGAGTCAGACCCGACTAAGGACAGCACAGAGGAGTTATTAATAATAAGAAAGCGCCAAGTCTACAGCTTCAAAGCAGAGGTGTAGTCTTCCAGATAAAATTTCTAAAGTCACAAAAGGCAGTATTTGACCCTGTTGTCACAGGTCTCAAGACACTATTCTTATCGATAACCCTTAAAACTGATGGTCAGTGCTATACCCACACTTGCATAAATACCGTTCCTACTGATGAGCTACCCTGTGGATGAAACCAGCCAAGTTTTATGCCCATTTGTTTCCTTGTATGGACTGCGGAGACCAGTTTTCATTTGAAGGGAACATCAATTTCAAAGTTATCTTTGGAAATGAATCCTAAGTGCTTGAGTTAAATGGTTATAGCTTCTAATTTGGTAAAAATAGAAACATGATCAATGTAATTTTTTTTTCTAAATATTCAGTGCATTTTCTCAGACACTGGCACTCAGGACAGAGTTTGTGTTTTAGACCCCCAGTTTAATTTGCATTTGAAAAGAAAACAGCATGTCCTAAACCAAGGTCAGTTAATCTCTACAATCTTTCTTTCTTCCAATTACTGTGAATGAGCATCTTCTCAGGACTCAAGTGATGGTGACTCTGGTTTCTGCTACTAAAGACATGTCTCAGCTCCGCAGATTTTTTTTTTTTTTTTTGGCTGTACAATGGAATTCGGATGCATTTTAAATTAACTTTCTCTAGGAATCAAAGGTAATCATTATTTCTCTTTATGATCCACATGAATATTCTCATTGTCTTTTTTTTTCTTTTCAAATATAAGATTATTTTTCAGTTCCTTTTATGTCTCTGTCCTCTTTCAGAGTAACCTCTGGAGACCCCAGCTTGCTCAAAGAGGATTGAGAAGATCACTCCAAAGCCTCTTCTTGTTGAGCTGATCCAAGCATTCAGAGGACATAACAGAAGTCAGCCGTCCCATTCTCTGTAAGTTATGGTCCTTCTATCGCTTATGACCTTGCATGTGCTGTTTCTTTTCTTTGGCTAAGAATAAGGAAAACCACACCAGGGTCCTAACCATGGCTCTGATACTCTGAGTGGCATAAGCTTCATCACTTCATGGACCTCTGTGACCTTCAATAAGTCATGTCCTATATCACCTTCAGTCTCCTCTTCTGTGAAATAGGAGGAAGCTTTCCTTGCTGAGACACTGTGGAGGTGGCATGGAACCATGTATATGAAAACCTTCCTTTATGAAGGGCTGTGCATATATAAGGCAGCATTGTTGGTCTGTGATCATCTCACTTCATGGACCTCTGTGACCTTCATGTCCTGTATCACCTTCAGTCTCCTCTTCTGTGAAACAGGAGGAAGCTTTCCTTGCTGAGACACTGTGGAGGTGGCATGGAACCATGTATATGAAAACCTTCCTTTATGAAGGGCTGTGCATATATAAGGCAGCATTGATGGTCTGTGATCATCTCTCTGTGTCACTGTAACTGGCTTTTCTTTCCCCTCTTCTTTCGTGGTTACTTTTTTTTTTTTGTCTACTGTGAATCATCGGAGTTGGAAGGAATGACTTCTAGATTGCTATGAAGTCAAGAACCTTTTCTCTAAGTACAATAGCTCTGTTTTTGAGATGGGTCACGGTGGTCTCTGATGGGTTATTGATAGTCTTTGGGCTAGGTGAAATTGACAGAGAAGGCGATCAGTCACTCAGCAAGACTGCTGTGGGACAGCTAGGCTCATACCACCTGATATAAGAACCACTCCATATGATTAACTCTGACAGGTCACTCCATGCCGACTGGTAAGCTGAAGTGCATTTTAAGTACAAATAATACTTCTGGGTATGTCTTGAGTGACAGAATAATGGCTGAGTAGAACAGAATCACTCAGTCTTCACTTGTGAAACACATCTGGTTTCCTTTCTAGGCCAAGGTATTACAACAACATTAATAAGATCTCTAGGATCTCCATTGATACGTTGGTATTTATCAAGCTTACATCAAATACAAAACTGACCCAAAGGGCCAGGCTCATTCATCTCATTATCAAAGGGCCTAGAATTGTGCTTCAAAGCAATAACAATAATATCCATTCTGATGGTTGTTACATATTATGCCTATAGACTTACAAAGTGCTCGGCCATCCAGTGAGACAGGTCTTACTGTCCTCACTTAACATGGGGAGCCTCAAATGAGGAAACTGAGGCTCAGAACCATAAAGCAATTTCAAGTGACTCACACACCAACGAATACGTGCCTGAACTTGGCTTTCCTGGCCAGAGTTCTTTCTCATAAACTTTTCTAAAATTGAATGGAATAGGACAAAATGTTTCAGTCTACCATAATCTATCAAATGAGCATTTATTGTTCTCATTAGTTGATTCTAGAGGTCTTCAACTTCCTGAAGATGAGAGAGGCCCTTCAGGGCAGAAATCATAATCTGTTTCCAGGGCCATTTTAGAATAAGATGTGTTTTGTTTTGGTTTTTTTTTTCTTAATGGTACTTTGAATGATAAGGCTTCTTGATGTTATGTCTCCTACAATTGAATTCTTCTGGTGGTCTGAAAAAAATTAAAGACTATTGTTTCTGCCTCAAAGAACATGGCCTTCTGGAGTTAGAAATGTTTAACTCTTAAGAATGCATCAAACTCCACAGAATAACACAGTTGGGCAGGGTGCAGCCTGTTCAGAGTAAAAATCACAGGTCATTGTGTTTTGATGACTGTAAGCAGACTCTACCTCTGCATCAGGTGATCAAGTTTGGCATGGGAACCTAAGTGAAGGAAATTAAACTTGGAAAAGGATTTGCTAGCATTAAAAAATGGCACTTTCCTGGCTCACAAAGGTGTAGAGCTAATTCCCTCCCCAGCTTCATCACCTGCTCCTTCTCTCTTCTGCTTCTGCCACCACAAAGCCCTACAAAGAAGCGGGCCACCAGGGTCATTACTGTCCATGTTAGCCAAAAATCTGATTAAGCTGGCTTCCTAGGGTTAGCATGAGAAATGTTAGATTTTCATGCTCAGAGCTTAATTCTTCTTTCCCTCGATTCTGTCATGTTTGCAAACTTCATTTGCATTTTAATTTCCCGTGGTTTGCCAAAGTCCAGACTGAGACTCGAGCTGTTGTTTCTGTTCAGGTGAAAAGTCTGACCACAGTGGAGCATCTGCAATGGCATTCAGTCAGGCAGCGGGCCAAGGCAAGTATTTGCTGCCTACTTCTGAGGGTCCCCAGGGAGCTTCACCACCCAGCCCGCCAATGCATTTAATGAGTGGAGGAGACTCTGTCCAGTTTCCAGAACCATCTTGGTCCTGGGTGGTCCTCACTATATACTAACCAGTCCTCTCGATATTCCCAAATAAGGGGAAATTAACGTAAACAGGAGTAGAGATCTTGGCCTACTAGGATCATATCATGGGGCTTGTGCCATCAAGTGGGAGAGATCCCTACCGTGAGTTATGGTGATCTATTACCAAGGAAGCCAGTCTCCTCCTGGGGGCTGGATGCTCTGCCTTCTGTGTCCTAGAAGCAGGGATGGTAATCAGTGGGGCATCATCTTGACTCCCATAGGAGGCAAGATAAATGACAAAAGGGAGGCAGCGTGAGGTGCTGTTATTTATGCCAAGCAGGCAAAGATGATCTTCGGAAAAGCTTATCCCTGCCTCCATTTTGTCATTGGTAACATACACCTTCATACGACAGTCGTTCTTGTTTAGTCGCTCAGTCGTGTCCAACTCTTTTCAACCCTATGGACTATAGCCCTCCAGGCTCCTCGGTCCATGGGATTAACCAGGCAAGAATACTGGAGTGGGTTGCCTTCTCCTTCTCCAGGGGCTGTTCTCAACCCAGGGATCAAACCCACAGTCTCCGGCATTGGCAGACGCATTCTTTACCACTGAACCACCAGGGAAGCCCTCGTATGACAGTAAAGCACCGAGAACAGAGTGGGCACTGTTTGAAAGTTAGCCATCAGTGTTATTACTTACAATTAACTGAATTTTTCTGTTTGTCTTCCTTCTAGGAAAGAACTTGGAGATTTCAATCTGATCCTCTCCCCTGTGATCTCTTGTACCCCTTCTCCTCTGTACACCCACACAATAAAATTCAAGACTGTCAAATCATCCACGTGTGTCTGATTTTTATTTGGAACAACCTGCCAGATTTTCCGACTGCGATATCAATCCACATCTTCTCGTCATATTTAGTATTGATTGTTTAAGGAGCAACTGTGCCTTAAAGCCGAAATTTCACTGCACTATCAGAGACCAGAGGAGCTACCTGGGAATGGACATTCAAACACACTTAAGTTTCATTTCATTTCATAACAGAGAACCTACTGTCCCAACTTTAGGCATAAATCCATTCAACACAGTCACCACTGTGGCAATGTTTACATTGATATTACCACCTGTTAATACTCAGATATTTAAGAAAATACCAGGGACATGTTTAAATATCCAGTGTATAGCAGAAAATCTGCCATTAAGAGATCTGAAATGCATTTTAGTTTATGCTTCTAATTTAAATCTTTCCTTCCCTAACCTGGTGCTCATCAAATGTCACCTGTATTTAAAAGTCCTCCCCGGGGATTCTGATACACATTCAGGTTTGGGAACTTTCCTTTTTTAATCCCTTCTTATAATCAACATGTGTAATGTGGCATTGGTGTGATGGTGAAGCTTACAGAGCGGAGTGTTTTCCAGAATATTAAAAAGACTAATTAAAAACATATATATATATACACACACACACACACACACACACATACATTCTATATACATATACTCAGGTTTATCACACAAGCAGCATCCACCACACACGTTCCCAGGAAGTCATCTCTAGCCATCTCCTAGTACAGTGAGAAGCTATTTCAAGGTCTTCTCTCCAGAGACTCTTCCAGACTGGTACCACAGACTAAATAAAGATGAAGCTAATTGCTGAGCTCTATTATTGGAGCGGAAAACATAGCACCATCTTTGTTTAAGGCCAAGTCTCCATGACAACACCAGATAAGAAGCTGGGTTAATAGTCATCTTTCCTGCACTTAGTGAGCCACAGGTCATGCCCTTCATGGGCAAAATGAATTGATACATCCTTGTGCAATCATTTCAAACTGCTCAGCAGGGCAACTCTGATTTTGTTCAGCTGGGAGGTCCTCAAAGAGATAAACTATTTTCAAACTTTTCTTGATGTTTTTCATGCCTTCTTACCTGATCAGGAAGTGAGAACTGTCAGAATAACCACTGTTACAATGGCCATTGCTGTTAAAAATGCATTGTGATTTTATGAAGTGGCAGCCTAGATGCTAAACCTCACTTTGCCCTGTTGTATATTCCTTCCTCTCTGTGCATCGGTTTTCTCATCTTCAAAATGGGTATAATATTACAAACTACCTCATACATGTAGGGTTGTTATTACGATTAAATTAGTTCCCATGTTTAACACAATGCTTGGTATACAATGGCCCAATAATTAGTTGATATTCTTATCATGAGCATCACCAATGAAACAATAACTGCTCGGTTCATATAGTAGCCATTAGCTACCTGTGGCTAATGAATTAACTTGAAGTAAATAAGATGAAAAACTTGCTCTTCAGTTGCAATGGCACATTCTGAGTGCTCAGTGTCTACTCTACTGGAGAGCAAAGGTGGGGTACACTCAAATCATCACAGACGTCTACTGGACAGCTGAGCCATAGCTTAGGAAAAATAGAGGATAAGAACTTCCTTTACAAGAGAGAGCTGTTTTGTTCTCAGCAGTCTCTGTTGACTGTGAAAGCAGTCTTCAGACTTTCTCTGGGAGCAGTGGGGCCCATTTCTTTTGTAGTATCTAGTCAAGAGTGGTTTCCAGGGTGAAATATGGAATCATCATTGTTCGTTTAAAAAAAAAAAAATTTCTGAAAACGGTTCTCTCTCAGTTGGCACAGTTCCCCATTCCTTTCTTTTTTTTTTTTTTTTTTTTTTTTATAAATTTATTTATTTTACTTGGGGGCTAATTACTTTACAATATTGTAATAGTTTTTGCCATACATTGACAAGAATCAGCCATGGGTTTACATGTGTTCCCCTTCCCGAACCCCCCACCCACCTCCCTCCCCCTCCCATCCCTCTGGATCATCCCACTGCCCCGGCCCCGAGCCCTTGTCACATGCATCGAACATGGAATGGTGCTCTGTTTCACATATGACAATACACATGTCTCAATGCCATTCTCCCAGAACGACCCACCCTCACCTTCTCCCTCAGAGTCCATAAAATTGTTCCATGCATCTGTGTCTCTCATTCTGTCCCGCATATAGGGTTATCGTTACCATCTTTCAGATTCCATATATATGCATTAGTATACTGTATTGTTGTTTTTCTTTCTGGCTTACTTCACTCTGTATAATGGGCTCCAGTTTCATCCATCTCAGTAGAACCGGTTCAAATGTATTTTTTTTAATGGCTGAGTAATATTCCATTGTGTATATGTACCACAGCTTCCTTATCCATTCGTCTGCTGATGGACATCTAGGTTGCTTCCATGTCCTGGCTATTGTAAACAGTGCTGCGATGAACATTGGGGTACACGCGTCTCTTTCAATTCTGGTTTCCTCAGTGTATATGCCCAGCAGTGGGATTGCTGGGTCATATGGCAGTTCTATTCCCAGTTTTTTAAGGAATCTCCACACTGTTCTCCATAGTGGCTGTACTAGTTTGCATTCCCACCAACAGTGTAAGAGGGTTCCCTTTTCTCCACACCCTCTCCAGCATTTATTGCTTGTAGACTTTTGGATAGCAGCCATTCTGACTGGTGTGAAATGATACCTCATTGTGGTTTTGATTTGCATTTCTCTAATAATGAGTGATGTTGAGCATCTTTTCATGTGTTTGTTAGCCATCCTTTCATACACTATTTTAATTGCTGTATCTATTAATTCTATAGTTGCACATACTTCTCGAAAAGCAGGCCAGGTGGCAACTCCGTAGCCATCACATGTCTTGCAGTAGAACCCCGTGGCTACTGGACAGGATGATTTTCCTAACTGCGCCCAGAGGGGACTAATGGGAATGTTTACCTGTCATGTCCATGCTGCTCGGAAAGAGAAAAGCCAAGTTAAATATTAAGAGATGGAGACACAGGCCTTTCCCTCCATCCCAGGAAGCAAGTTTCACTGGTGAACGGTCAATTGTGAATTCTAATGTTGGCTGGAAAATGCTCAGTCCTTTTCCTTAGAGTCAAATTGCCATGTCTTGTTTGCCCTATGTCTGGTTAGTCCCTGATATCATTGCCTGGCAGGTGCTTTGTGAATGTCTGAGAGTGAGAGAAAAACACAGGCAAAGCAAAAGATGTCTAACATTTCTAACCAGTAAAAGTTTTATGTGCATCATGGACAGTGAGTGATGTTATACACGACCCAGAGGAGTCTTTGCTGCCGATTTATATTTTGGGAGACTACTGTAAAACTAGCTTGGGAAGTTGGGAACAATAGCCAGTGAAATGTCCTTAATCTCAGGCCAGTTCTATCAAACTGGTTGAACACACTACAGCTCTGCTGCAGAGAAACCTCTCCCAGTATTTCCAATGCTCTTCCAGATCTCAGGATATAAAAGGGCAGCATAGGGAGAGAGAAAGCAAAAACTTCCCCTTCCTATTTTTGAATTTTCTAAATTGGGTTGGCCAAAAAGTTCATTCAGATTTCCTATAACATCATACAAAAACCCAAATGAGCTCTTTAGCCAACCCAATAAAACAAAACAAAATTGATACTACTGGTAAATAAATACTCTCAATAGAAGAGTATCAATGAGTCTATGTTTCAGAAAAATATTTTTTAAAATCCACACAATTGAAATCACATCAACAACTAATGCTTACAGTCAGCTCGCCCTTATATGACATTTCAGCATTTCATAGTTGGGTTTTAGCATGCGCTCACACACACAGCATCTTATTTCATCCTCAGGGCATCACAATGCGGCAGGTGGCCTCACCCTCATCTATAGGTGTACAAACGACGGCTCTGGGGGTTACAAAAATCGGCCAAGGTGTTAGTGATGGAAGAGGCATTAGAAGCCATTCTGACCCCATTACACCCCTGCACCCTTTCATTAAAGAAGTGCAACATCTTAGGACTGACAAGTTCATCTTTAAGCAAAGGAGAGAGAGAAAAAATAAATCCCCCATTATAGAAGATTCGGATTATAGTGCAATCTGGAAAAAAATTATTTTTTCCTGTAGATAATCACCAGCCCTGAGTAGCCACTGGGTCACCTTATCTACGAAAAGTTATACAGATCAGCCAGGATGGAGAATAAAGATGGATGGCTATAGAAGGAGGAGAGAATTATTAACACCAGATAAAAATGCAGGCCGTTTATCTCTCCAAGGCCAGGAGGCTGGTGCGGCTGGAGATGTGTGTACTGTGTGTGATGGGAGGAAACAGGGCTCTGCTGGCACTATTTTAGCTGGTGCCTTTCGATGCGGTTACGGCACAGTGATAAAGAGACCGCAGAAGCCCAATTTAAATCCAAGTGTCTTACATTTAATCAAATAACCTTGTGAGGCTGATTAAAGAGATTAAATTAAGACTGAGAAGAAAGGGAAAAGTTTCCACTTTTTCTCATCGACTAGTCGTGTTTCTAATGGAGCCTGACTGAATCCACCCAGCATGATTTATGGCGTGTTTACTGCCGTCAGGGTCTGGGTGCATATAGTGGAGACACAGCAAGCTGCCACTCCTCCAGGAGTTTATATTGTCCACAGGAGAAGGGAGAACAGCTAGCCTTATTAGACGTGATACACGGATGTGTAATAGAAGTGTGTGAAGAGGGCTAGGGACTTATCCAGTGGTCCAGTGGCTAAGAGTCCAGGTTCCCAAGGCAGGAGACCTGGGTTCAATCCCTGGTCAGTGAACTAGATCCCACATGCCAAAAGTAAAGATCCTGTGTGCTGCAACCAAGACCTGGTACAGCCAAATAAATATTAAAGGAGGGCTCAAAGTAGCCCTTGGCTCTCATGAGGGTGATGGGAGGACATTCTCACTGTGGCTTACAGAATGGGACAATATGGGAGAGGGTGTTCCAGACAGAGGGAGGGAAAATGAAAATGACAGCAAAGTGATGGAATGGTAGCAGGATTATCAGCAGTGCTCTGTTAACAGACCTTGAGTGTTTTCCATGGACCCACCAGTGTTCCAAATACTTATTAGCTCATTTAATCATAAGAACCTCCTCAGATAGGCATCATTAGGCCCATTTTACAGATCAGGGAAGTGAGGCACAGAGATGTTAAGTAACTTCCCCAAAGCTACCAGGAAGTAGAGAATCTGGTTACAAGCTCAGCCGTCTGGGCCCCGAGGCCATGATTCTGACCAACGTAGCGCCTTCCAGGGACAGGTATGTGGTGTGTTTGAGGAAGATTCATTTTCCAGTTCAGCTAGACTGCAGAGCTTCTCAACCACAGCACCAGTGACATTTGGGACTGGACAGCTCTTCGCGGCGGGGGGCTGTCTGTCGAGGGTGATGTTCGTAGAAGGTTTAGCAGCATCCCTGGCCTTTGTCCACTAGACAAAGATGCCTGTGGCATCTCCATCCTGCAGTTGTGCACATCAGAGACACCTTCAGACACTGCCCAGAGTTCTCAGGGGCACAACTGCCCCAGTTAAGAATCACTGGACAAACGTTATGATGTATGAGATCAGAGAGAGGCAGGAAAACGGTATCAGAGCTCCACTGTGAATATCCTCCAGGTCTATGCTGAAGGCTGTGAGAATGCAGACTATAGAAGGAAAGGTGCCACCTGGGGTTTAGTAAGTGAGGAGCTGCAGAAAAGACATAACTTGCAGAAGCATCAGGGCAGGAGGTCCTGTGGGAATCAACACAGACTTCTGAGTTCTCAGGTTAGGAGAAGGATGTGTTCTCAGGCTTTCTACATTATATGTTCAAAAATCCTAAAGCTAAAGAAAGCAAAGGATAATCTACAAGAACAGAGGACAAGTCCAGTCATTTCACCCACTGGTCCCGGGAATGCAGCCAATCTCTGACCTGAAACCTCAGAACATCAAGTTTCATTTTAGGTAAGAAAGCTCCTGGATCTGGGGGGGGGGGGAAGAAAAATTAACCACTCAGTTTTCCTAAGAGGCTGCAATGTCAGATCCCATGGCTCTGTATGAGTGTGAACACAGCTGTGGTTCTGTCAAATTCAGAGAGTACATTTCTGCATAAATATTTACTGGACACTTGGCCACCATGGAAAAAAAATTGGAAACATTTTTCCCCAAGTTTCTTTGTGTGCTAAGTTGCTTCAGTCACGTCTGACTCTGTGCGACCCCATGGACGTAGCCCGCCAGCCTCCTCTGTCCACGGGATTCTCCAGGCAAGACTCCTAGAGTGAGTTACGATTTCCTTCTCCAGAGGCTCTTCCCAGCCTAGGGATTGAACGCATGGCTCTTATGTCTCCTGCACTGGTAGGTGGGTTTCTTTACCACTAGCGCCACACAATTTCAAGCCAAGGATGTTTATGATCAGAACAGCAATTTTATAAACAGGAAAAAAAAGGTGTATGAACCTTCTAAATATTCTAAAATAAACATACTACTTTTGTAAAGCCAAAGACGGTTTTAAAATGATCTAACTCAGAATTGTACCTCATGATAGAAAGTGAAGTTGCTCAGTCGTGTCCGACTCTGTGACTCCATGGACTGTAAGCCCACCAGGCTTCTCCATCCATGGGGTTTTCCAGGCAAGAATACTGGAGTGGGTTGCCATTTCCTTCTCCAGGGGATCTTCCCCACCCAGGGATCGAACTCAGGTCTCCCACATTGCAGGCAGATGTTTTACCCTCTGAGCCACCAGGGAAGCCTACCCACCTAATTAAACAATTACATCCATTCCTCAGGCATCCTTCTTTTCTATTACCTGCTTTGATTTCTAATGAGTTCTTTTTCATGTCATTGGGAAGGATTAGACAGAAGTATTTTCTTAGCCTTTTACAAAGCTGCCATGACCAGTTTGAACCTAGTGCAGTTGCGAGCTTCTGACTTACTTCATAGTTTTGAAGATGGAATTCTCTTGGGGAAAAAATAACTTGATTGCCTAAAGAAAAGTAACCCGATCTCTGAGAAAGCCAACAACATATCTCTGACAGAAAGCGAGCCGAGGGTCCAGGGCCCAGGGCTTTGGAATCAGACATGGCATAACTTTGAGGCCAACATCTTCCCATCTCAGCTCTCTCATCTGGCAATGCAGGGATGTGAATAACTTCATTAATCAGGTTCTTTCAAGGCTGCATGAGGTGGCTGGCCTGAACTAAGATGCCAGGATATGATCAGAAGTACGGCTGACGTTCAGTCCTAGATATCCCTTCTGATCCAGAACTTAAAAGATAAGAGAATCATTCAGGACGTTGGGAGATCACACCAACCTTGCAATCTCTTGGAGATGTTTCTTGTGTTTCTTGGAGATAAGGAAATGACCCACCTTCTATAAGAGCACATCGCAGTCACTTTGTGAATCTCTCACAAGTTAAGGCATAAAACTGCCCCCACAACCCATCTCACTTTGGTCCCAATAACATGCAGGAATTGTGAGATCCAAGCCTCTCTCTCAATATCAGTGTTCCCAGGAATAATCTCAGACTCCTGGCTTGCACTATAGTGGAAAAAGATGTAATAGAGAATGCTGTCTGTTCAACAGTTTTGTTTAAAAAAAAAAAGATTCTCAAGTAGAATGGTGAAATCAAGTTCAGGCATTGGGCTAATAATTTGAAATTTTAAATTACAAGCTTTACAGTTTGTCTTTGAAGAAAAATGCTAAGCTTTTAGATTCTTCATAAGTATTAAATAGGTTTAGTCATAAATACCCTGCAATATGTGCTTTGTTCCTTTTATTTGGAGTCAAATTGAAATTTCTGATTAAACAGGATAAATTATTACACAGCAGCCATTGTAACGGAAAAACAGCTACCAAGAAGTTTAGTTTCTGTACTGATGAAAAGCATGTAAAGACATTGAAACTCAAACATCTGTGAGGCACTGTTGGGAAAAGGTGACACTGTGTGATGCGTTGTGACATTTTAAGGGCAGCAGACAGCTGGTGTGAGTGTAAGTAGTTTTAAGGTGTCAGGAAGAAATTCAGATCGCAGGATTAGGGGATCAGCCCTCATTTCATAGGTGACTTCTTCCTTTGCTTCAAAAGTGAAAACACTTTCTTCTTCTCTAAGACAGATGTTAACAGAACAGAAGGCAAGCAGCCAGAAAGTGCAATGGATAAACTCCCCAGAGGGCAGTGAAAATGAGGCTCCCCTACCCCATCTCCTCCAGAGAAACAGGAGCATGAAATTGTTCAGACCATCTGGGGACTCTGTTGCTGGGTGTGGGGTGGGACTTATGTGCTTAAGGCTGTGCAGTAGTGAGGGGCTTAGACAGAACAACATTTGGGACATCTGTTGGCATGCTGCCCAGCCTTGCCCCGAAGATGCTTTTCCTTCTCAACACCAAGGCTCCTCCTTGGCCATCAGAGGCCTGGGCCTAGAAGCTCACACAGAAGATACCTGACATGTGGTTGTCTCTATTTCACATCATCCCTTCTGGTGGAAGAGCAGTGCAATCCAACTAGTGGTACGAGCTTCATTCAGCCAACTCCCTCTTAGTCTGACGAGTAAATGGTCGGTGAACAGGGACCCCTAAAGGAAGATGCTTTTCACTAGAATTGTTAAGAAATCAAACCCTAGGTTGAACAGAGCACAGTATGAGTCATGAAAATCTGGTCTGCTAATTACCATCTCCGGTGAGACAGTTTCAGATGCTTAGCTTTATGGTGATGGGAGCTGTTCTCTTCCTTCTTGCTGCTGCATCTTCACCGCTGAGCACTGTCTCTGGCAGGTGGTAGCTGGACAGTCCACTCTTAGAACTAATACATAAAATACACCAGGAGTGGTGATGCTAGTACTTTCAACTAACATTAATACCACCCCGTGGATCCTATAGAAGCAGAGGGTAACAGCAGAGGAGGAAGAGAAGGAAAACTTTTTCTTCTAGCTTTTCCTATTTAACTGAGAGCCAAGCTTCCACTCTGAGGGGAAAGTGAAGCCTCAGCAAAAATGCAAAGAGAATCTAAGTAACTCATTCTGGACACTTCTGCTTGTGCAGTCCCAGGTCCTAGCAGTTCAGGAATAATTGGAGAGCTTCTCAAACTCTAATGTCCATGCGATCACCCAAGGATACTGTTAAGTTGCAGCTACAGAGATGCATCAGTTCAGCATGTGTCTAACAAGCTCCTGGGTGATGCCCTCAGTGAAAGTCTTTGGACTGCATCTGGGATTGCATGGGCTGAAGGAAAATGCTGATCATGCCCAAATTTCCCCGAACATGCTGACTTTAAAGCCTAACTCTTATGAAAGATGTGAGTCCACTAGATACCAGCATTTAATCTAGCCTCACGGAGTCACCTTATAATTAAATTAAACAGTGAATGTGAAAACTTGGTGTCATTCAGCTGGCTATTGTTGTGTGAAAGTGTCTCTGTCTCTCTCAGCGGAAAACATAAAAAATATGGCAAGTTGTTTGATCTACAGGGTGTTTTAGGTTATTCTCGCAAGGATAATGGCACTCGCACCTAAAGCAGTAAAAACATAAATAATTACATATTCAAGACCCATCTGCACTGTCTTATATACTGATCTTAATTACAGACTGCACATTTTCATCTAATTGCTAATAGTAAGTCAGCCTTGGAATAATTAGGAGGAGGAAGACTTAAAATCATTGTAACAGAGTACGAAAACACTTTTGTTTATTTCAAATGTCACTATGACATTAAAAAAAAGTTCAGAAGAGAAAGACAGTAATAACAAAGTGAATGCAAATACTAGCCCAATATTGAAGTCTGGGAAAGGGGGCTCAGATGATCCCTGGCTGAAATACAGATGCTTTGGTTCTCAGCACTGGCTGCCCCCTGGAAGCACCTAGAGACCTTTTAACCTACACCCATGCCTGGACCCCACCACCCTGGATTTTAGGTTGTTGCATTAGGATGGGGTGCAGGCAGCTCGAGTTAAATGTCTCCCCTAGTGAGTCTACTGGCAGCCGGGGCAGAGACCCTTGCTCTCATGTAGAATGTCTCCATTGTGGTCCCACAACCAGCAAGATCAGCATCACCTGGGGATGGAGGACGAGTGCACTTTCTTGGGCCTCACCCTGGACCTGCTGAAGCAGAGGTCCTAGGCTTGGGGCCCATCCATCTGCACTTTGACCCGTTCTCAGGGTGAGTCTGGTGCACGCTCCTGGAAGTTTTTCCCTGAGAATTCTGAGGGGCCTGTGCTTCTCACCCAGAGACTCCTATGTGTGGCCACTGAAGTATCTCACAGAGACCTCCCTGCTGGATAGCTTACAGCCTGGGCTCTTGTGTTAATTCCAGAGAGGGTACCACCACCTCCAGTCTGGGAGTCTCAGTAAAGGAAGGAAACCTAAGGTCACTTAATTATATACTTAATGGCTACTATGTTACCCCCCAAATATGATCTTGTATAACAGGCTTGAATACTTCTATGATAAGAAACTTGCCAGCATCCGGTCTACTCCTATTCATCTTCAGATGCTCACTAGGCACAGACTCTCCACTTAAAGTATTTACAAAGATGACTCATTTACACTTGGCCATGGTCTCCCATGATGAATGCTATAATCTGAATTTGACCCCTGCACGAAATGCATCCCAGGGAGGTTTTGAGATATGTAATGGTCATATGGTTTCTTACAAAATTTATACCAAATTCTTTGTCTTGAGAACATACAGAAAGTTCATTTTTCAGACCCAATAACTTAAAAGCTGTTGTTAGAAAACCAAACCGATTTTTACATTCTCTTGTCTCCAAAATAAATATCCTTTGCTGGTGGTGGTTTAGTCGATAAGTCGTGTCTGACTCTTGTGACCCCATAGACTGTAGCCTTCCGGGCTCCTCTGTCCATGGGATTCTCTAGGCAAGAAAACTGGAGTGGACTGCCATTTCCTTCTCCAGAGGATCTTCCTGACCCAGGAATTGAACCTAGGTCTCCTGCATTGCAGGCAGGTCCTTTGCTCCTCACAGCCAGTATCTTAGGCCTCTCACCCCTGCTGGGTCCACTTGATCAGCACACAAAACAGCAAGACTATTAGCAGACTATTCATACATTCCGTGTATATATTAGAATGATACTCTTCCAAGTCTTCGCACATGTAAAAAAAAAGATAATATTCATAAGGCATATTTGGTAAACTGAAGATGATTTGGGGGAATCTATGTAAAACTTATTAAAAAATCCATATTATTTGTAAGTATATTACACAATAATCAAAAGCTTTAAAGAAGAAGTTAAATACTGAATTTGTATCAAATTTGAAAATGTAACATTTTCCATTTTTTAAATGAAAATTTGGGCCTCCTTTCATGAAAAGATAGTTCCTAGCAACTTAAATACACACAATGGCTATGAACAATTCCTAGTTAAGACTTTGATGATGATCTCTTCAAATTCTTAATAGAGAATATAAATGAAAAACTTTGTATGAGGAGATGATAGAAAGTTTGAAAGCATTTTTTACAATAATTCAGGATTGTCTAACAGTCAAATCTATATTTAAAGAATACAATAGCTTCTTAATTAAAAAAAAAGGTAATACTAAAATGTCTCGTGATAATGTGAACACATTTTGAATTCAGTTCATGCATTTCTCATCTCAAGTGTTTTAAATAATCATGATGTTTTAATTATTTGATGCACTTGTACTGTTAGAGCAGTTACCATGTTAGCATGCCTCCAAACGTGTGCATCAGTCACAAATGGACAGAAGTATCAATTCATGTATGAATGCAAATAAAGGGGTCAAATACACGGATGTGGACCTGCGAGGAGGCCCACCGGCCACTGTGCTCGGTCAGTCGCAATGCATAGTTCCCTGGGCACATCAACAGTGACCCCCTCTCGGAGCTCCAAGTGGCACATGATACAGTGAACCTTATATCCAGGTGAGGGAGCACCCTGGCCAAGCCTCCTTGGAGAATGGGGAGAACTGGTACTCATTTACTTCACGCTTCATCTTTGGGAACCTGAGACAAGTCACACTGCCTTCTCTGTTCAGAAAGCCTTCAAGGACACCCCTGACTCCCAGACAGGTTTCCTGTCCTTGGCTTGATACAGTTTACTGGTTATCCCAGGCCTCAACTAGCTGCTGCAAAAGGGATTATTGCATCATGACACTGTATTTCTGGAGCCCAAGATGGCAACACTCTGGTCAGCTGTCCTACCCATGTCATCCTTGGACATTAAGCACATTTTTCTGAAAGGAGTGACTCAGGAAAAATTCACTATAAGGGAAACACCTGAAAGCACCTCCTAGGTGCAAACCATGATCTTGGATGGCTATGTTATTATATCATCACTCTTTCCAACTAGTATCCAATCCCCAAAGGACTGCTGCAAGCATCCTGCCTCACCATCACTATCTGAATAAAGCTCGGTCTGAAGCCCCTCTGCCTCAAAGTGAGCTGAAGCTCTTCCTAAAAGTTCAGAACCATAGATACACCCAAATTCAAATAATCCAGTCTAGTTGGGGATGCAGATGATCAACTTATAGCTAATAGATATGAAACTACAACTATGAGAATACTTTTCAAACAAGAAATACAGGGAACTAGGAAGATCAAGTAGTATCAGCTACACAGATCAACAGTAGCTTTTTTTTCTCACTTAAATTACTTAATTTATTTTAATTGGAGGCTAATTACTTTACAATATTGTGGTGGTTTTTGCCATGTGTGTATTATGTGTGTTAGTTGCTCATGTCCGACTCTTTGCGACCCCATGGACTGTAGCCCACCAGACTTCCCTGTCCATGGAATTCTCCAGGCAAGAATACTGGAGTGGATTGCCATTCCCTTCTCCAGAGGAACTTCACAACCCAGGGATCAAACTCTGGTCTCCTGCGTCGCAGGCAGATTCTTTACTGTTTGAGCTACAGGGAAGTCTGTGGGGTTTGCCATTCACTGACATGAATCAGCCACAGATGTACATGTGTCCCCTGCTCCCGAACCCCCTCCTACCTCGCTCCCCATCCCATCCCTCTGGGTTGTCCCAGTGCACCAGCTTTGAGCACCCTGTTTCATGCATTGAACTTCAACTGCTGATCTACTTCACATACGGTAATATACATGGTTCAATGCTATTCTCTCAAATCATCCCACCCTCACCTTCTCCCACAGAGTCCAAAAGCCTGTTCTTTATCTCTGTGTCTGTTTTGCTGTCTTGCATTTAGGGTCATCATTACCATCTTTCCAAACTCCATATATATGCATTAATATACTAGATTGGTATTTTTCTTTCTGACTTACTTCACTCTGTATAATAGGCTCCAGTTTCATCCATCTCATTAGAACTGATTCAAATGCATTCTTTTAAATAGCTGAGTAATATTCCATTGTGTATATGTACCACAACTTTCTTACAGTAGCTTTTTTAAGGCTTGGTCAAGGGATGTGTGGGCTTCCCAGGTGGCTCAGTGGTAAAGTATCCACCTGCCAATGCAAGAGATGCAGGAGGAAGATCCCCTGGAGGAGGAAGTGGCAACCCACTCCAGTATTCTTGCCTAGGAAATCCTATGGACAAAGGAGCCTGGTGGGCTCAGTCTATGGGGTCACAGAAGAGTCAGCCTACTGAGCACACATGCACACATGAAGGATGTGTAGGCATCAGTCACACAAAGTGATGGGAAAGACCTCCAGGTAAAGAGAAGAACATGTGCAAAGGCCCTGTGGTAGAAGCATGGCAAATACAAACAACTGAACCAAGGTCAGTGTGACTAGAAGGAAGAGATCAAAGGCAAATGTAGTTCTCGATAAAGACCCCTGACTAATTGCCAAGTCACACAGAAATGTACAGAACAAATTAGAAACATGAGTCTTTGGTCTAAAATTGCTGCAGAATCATTGAAAAGCTTTAAGCAAAGGAAGTGAGAATACAAAGAACAGATAATGTGGTTTATATTTTTAATATAAATCACTTCAGCAAGTGTGTAGAGTAATAACTATATGTAAACATCTAGAATTTGGTTTGGAGATATTCCACTGGTTGAGATGATGATGTTA
Organism: Giraffa tippelskirchi; assembly: GCF_054371585.1. Classification (NCBI taxonomy): domain Eukaryota; kingdom Metazoa; phylum Chordata; class Mammalia; order Artiodactyla; family Giraffidae; genus Giraffa; species Giraffa tippelskirchi. Next base: position 17,938,730 of record NC_137283.1, on the reverse strand, counting down.
GCTTTGACTATAGAGGTGGTGACAGAGATAAAGTAATAAGAGATAATGCTTCAGAGATGAAAGCAACAAGATTTGAAGATTAGTTGGCTTTCAACTCCACTTCTTCACCTGTAAGAAATTCCACTGACTTGCACTCCAGTGCTAACCTGCACACTGACTGCTGTGGTCCCGGAGATGTGTCAACAAAGTGGGTTGCTGCCATATTTCCATAATGCAGTGCCTGGATTCAGCTGGTAGGATTTGTTGTCACTTAACTGTGCTTTGAAGTGGAGGGTAATCTCCCCAATTCATAAGGCCAATTGTTTTGAGAACTTTATAAAGATATCTTTATGTTTGCTTCTCTATATTATATGCATGACCCTATGCATTATTTATATTTGCGAAGAGTTTAGGTCAGTTACAATGTTTAGGGGGAGCAGTCCTCAAAACTGCCCCCACTCTTACACAAAATGCAATCCTGGAGTATCCTAAAACCACCCTGAGACTTGTTAATTTGCTAGAAAGCCTAGCTGTCTCTTGAGAAACCTGTATGCAGGTCAGGAAGCAACAGTTAGAAGTGGACATGGAACAACAGACTGGTTCCAAATAGGAAAAGGACTACGTCAAGGCTGTATATTGTCACTCTGCTTATTCAACTTATATGCAGAGTACATCATGAGAAATGCTGGGCTGGAAGAAACACAAGCTGGAATCAAGATTGCCGGGAGAAATATCAATAACCTCAGATATGCGGATGAAACCACCCGTATGGCAGAAAGTGAAGAAGAACTAAAGAGCCTCTTGATAAAAGTGAAAGAGGAGAGTGAAAAAGTTGGCTTAAAGCTCAAAGTTCAGAAAACTAAGATCATGGAATCTGGTTCCATCACTTCATGGGAAACAGATGGGGAAACAGTGGAAACAGTGTCAGACTTTGTTTTTTTGGGCTCCAAAATCACTGCTGATGGTGACTGCAACCATGAAATTAAAAGACGCTTACTCCTTGGAAGGAAGGTTATGGCCAACCTAGACAGCATATTTAAAAGCAGAGACATTGCTTTGCCAACAAAAGTCTGTCTAGTCAAGGCTATGGATTTTCCAGTGGTCATGTATGGATGTGAGAGTTGGACGGTGAAGAAAGCTGAGCGCCACAGAATTGATGCTTTTGAACTGTGGTGTTGGAGAAGACTCTTGAGAGTCCCTTGGACTGCAAGGAGATCCAATCAATCCACCCTAAAAGAGATCAATCCTGGGTGTTCATTGGAAGGTCTGATGTGGAAGCTGAAACTCCAATACTTTGGCCACCTCATGCGAAGGGTTGACTCATTGGAAAAGACCCTAATGCTGGGTAGGATTGGGGGCGGGAGGAGAAGGGGACGACAGAGGATGAGATGGTTGGATGGCATCACCGACTCGATGGACATGGGTTTGAGTAGACTCCGGGAGTTGGTGATGGACAGAGAGGCCTGGCGTGCTGCAATTCATGGGGTCGCAAAGAGTCGGACACGACTGAGCGACTGAACTGAACTGAACTAGCTGAAAGCTGTTATACTCACAGTTATGGTTTATTATGGGAAAAGTACACAGATTAAAATCAGGCAAGAGAAGAAGTACATAGCACAGAGTCCAGGAGACAAGCTGTACAGGGAGCTTTCACTGTCCTCTCCCTGATGGAGTCAAGATGCATGAATGTACCACAATCATGACAAAGGATGCTCGCTCCAACCTCGCTGTTCAGAGTTTCAATTAGGACTCCCTTCTATCTGCATGACTGACTGACTGACCGTAGGGTTGAATTCAGTCTCCAGGTCAATTGATATGACCCAGAGTTCCCTAAATCACATTGTTACTATCTGGATAGCCTGAGGCACCGAAGGCAAACCAAGTTTCATCCCAGGATCCAATAACAAAAGGTCAGATCTCTTTTTCTGGAAAGGTTTAATTATTTACGATATGCTAAAAACATCAAAAGCTAATGATTTATGCCACTAGCAGTAGAAAAGTAGTTCAAGTTAATCTGGCATTGAAATGAGAGGATAAACTTGTAGAAATATGCTCTTTTTCTCATAAAAAGTAGACTACACAAACCAAGGTTAGATCCCACGCTACCCAGAATTAGTTTTGTTATCTGTTAGAAAGCTTCCCATAAGAATTTCTCTGTTTTTCTTTACTGACCTCAAAATCCTACTTCCTATGGCCAACTAAGGAAAGGGCAGTTTTTGAAATTGCTGAAAAGGGAAGTCCATTTTAGCATTTTTATCTTATTTCTCCAAATTCTGAGATTCTTGGTTTAGTCATTTCTTGCTTATTGTATCAGTTAATGGGCCAGATTCTAAGGTCTTTCCTTCATTTGGCTGAGGAATAACCACAAGGAAACAGAGAGACGGGATGGTTTCCTGTTCAGCACGACCACTGCAGACACCTTGCCACTCAGTGACATCCAACAGGTTCCACAGTAAGTTGGCACAGTCACTGATACTCGATCTATTTTTTTTTTTAATTGACATCATCAATTTTAAAGAAAGATGAAAATGTTATTTACAAGATACCAGCAGATGGTGGAACCATTATGGTCACCAGAAGCTTCCAGAACCATTTAGGCCAGATGCCTCCAGAGCATGCCTTGGAACTACTCTGACACTTGCTGTCTCTGAACATGGAATGTGAGGTCCACAAAGCAAGGTTAATTGGAAGTGGTCAAACAGGAGATACCAAGAGTGAACATCGACATCTTAGCAATCAGTGAACTAAAATGGACTGAAATGGGCAAATTTAATTCAGATGACCATTATACTTACTACTGTGGGCAAGAATGCCTTAGAAGAAATGGAGTAGCCCTCCATAGTTAACAAAAGAGTCTGAAATGCAGTACATGGGTGCAGTCTCAAAAATGACAGAATGATCTTGGTTCATTTCCAAGGCAACCACTCAACATCACCGTAATACAAGTCTATGCCCCAGCCAATAATGCTGAAGAAGCTGAAGTTGAACTGTTCTATGAAGAACTGGTCATAGCAAACTGGTCGTAGCAAGCAACCTAGTCATAGCAAACACCCTTGTCCAACTACACAAGAGAGGAATGGACATCCCCAGATGGTCAATACCAAAATCAGATTGGTTATATTCTTTGCAGGGGAAGATGGAGAAGCTCTATACAGTTGGCAAAAATAAGACTTAGAGTTGACTTTGGCTCAGATCATGAGCTGCTTATTGAAAAACTCAGGCTTAAATTGAAGTAAGTAGGGAAAACCACTAGGCCATTCAGGTATGACCTTATGATTATACAGTGGATATGACAAAAGGATTTAAGGGATTAGATATAGTAGACAGAGTGCCTGAACAACTATGGATGGAGGTTCATAACACTGTACAGGAGGTGGTGACCTAAATCATCCCCAAGAAAAAGAAATGCAAGAAGGCAAAATGGTTGTCTGAGGAGGCTTATAAATAGCTGAGGAAAGAAGAGAAGCTAAAAGCAAGGGAGAAAGGGAGCAATGCTGCTGCTGCTAAGTCGCTTCAGTCGTGTCTGACTCTATGCGACCCCATAGACGGCAGCCCACCAGGCTCCCTCGTCCCTGGGATTCCCCAGGCAAGAACACTGGAGTGGGTTGCCATTTCCTTCTCCAATGTATGAAAGTGAAAAGGGGAAATGAAGTCGCTCAGTCGTGTCTGACTCTTAGCAACCCCATGGACTGAAGCCTACCAGGCTCCTCCATCCATGGGATTTTCCAGGCAAGAGTACTGGAGTGGGGTGCCATTACATTCTCCTCTTTCTAAACTTTAAGGATACTTAATTCTAGAAATAGAGAAGATTAAACCTAGGAGACAGGAAATAGGGAAGGCCTCTACTGCAGAGAGAACAACTCTACTAAAGAAGTGTCTGTCAAGAAGAATATGTCATACTGCTGCTGCTGCTAGGTCGCTTCAGTCGTGTCCGACTCTGTGCGACGCCATAGACGGCAGCCCACCAGGCTCCCCCGTCCCTGGGATTCTCCTGGCAAGAACACTGGAGTGGGTTGCCATTTCCTTCTCCAATGCACGAAAGTGAAAAGTGAAAGTGAAGTTGCTCAGTCATGTCCGACTCTCAGCGACCCCAAGGGAGCAATACATACAACTAAATGCAGAGTTCTGGAGAACAGCAAGGAGAGATAAGAAGGCCTTCTTAAGAATGCAAAGGAGGAGAGGAAACAATAGAATGGGAAGGACTAGAGAACTCCAAGAAAATTGGAGAGATCACGGGAACATTTCATGTAAGGATGGACACAATAAAGGACAGAAACAGTAAAGACCTAACTAACAAGCAGAAGAGATTAAGAAGAGGTGGCAAGAATACACAGAGGAGCTACACAAAAAAGATCTTAATGACCCGGAGAGCCATGTTGGTGTGTGGTCATACACCTAGAGCCAGACATCCTGGAGTGTGAAGTCAAGTGAGCTTTAGGGAGCATTACTATGAACAAAGCTAGTGGAGGTGATGGAATACCAGGTGAGCTATTTCAAATCCTAGAAGATGATGCTGTGAAAGTGCTATGCTCCATATGTCAGCAAATTTGGAAAACTCAGCAGTGACTTTAGTGACTATGCTAAAGCCTTTGACAGTGTTGATCACAACAAACTCTGGAAAATTCATAAACAGCTGGTAATACCAGACCACCTTACCTGTCTCCTGAGAAACCTATATATGCAGGTCATGAAACAACAGTTAGAACTGGACATGGAACAACGGACTGGTTCCAAATTGGGAAGGGAGTATGCCAAGGATGTATATTGTCACCCTGCTTATTTAACTTCTATGAAGAATACATCATGTGAAATGCCAAGCTGGAGGAATCACAAGCTGGAATCAAGACTGCCAGGAGAAATATCAACAACCTCAGATATGGAGATGATACCACTCTAATGGCAGAAAGTGAATATAAACTAAAGAGCCTCTTGATTAGGGTGAAAGAGGAGAATGAAAAAGCTGGCTAAAAACTCAACATTCAAAAAACTAAGATTATGGCATGCGTCCCATCAATTTACGGCAAGTAGATGGGGAAAAAGCGGAAACAGTGACAGACTTTATTTTCTTGGGCTCCAAAATCACTGCAGGTGGTAACTGCTGCCACAAGATTAAAAGACACTTGCTCCTTGGAAGGAAAGCTATGACAAACCTAGACAGTGTATTAAAAAGCAGAGACATCATTTTGCCAACAAAAGGGCATATAGTCAAAGCTACGGTTTTTCCAGTATTCATGTACTGATGCGAGAACTGGACCATGAAGAAGGCTGAGTACCGAAGAATTAATTGATGCTTTCAAATTGTTGTGTTGGAGAAGACTTTTGAGAGTCCCTTGGACTGCAAGGAGGTCAAACCAGTCAATCCTAAAGGAAGTCAAACCTGAATATTCATTAGAAGGACTGATGCTGAAGCTCCAATACTTTGACCACCTGATACAAAGAGCTGACTCTTTGGAAAAGAAACTGATACCAGTTAAGATTGAGGGCACAAGGAGTAGGGGTCGACAGAGGATGAGATGGTTGGATGGCATCACTGACTCAATGGACATGACTTTGAGCAAACTCTGGGAGATCGCAAAGGACAGGGAACCTTGGGATGCTGCAGTCCTTGGGGTCACAAAGAGTCAGACACAACTTAGCGAGTGAACAATAACATCTCTGCTCCAAACATTCTGAGCCCCCTTTCTCTTCTCTGTTCCTTATGGGCTCTCTAAGAATCATGATACGTGGCTCTTGTGCTGTATGCTCCTGCTGGGACCCTCTTGCCATTCAGCTTTGTTCTCTGCAGACTTTAGCCTTGGTTAGCACCACAATATCACTGTGAATGTTTCAATTTGCCTTATTACCCACAATCTGTAAAGCAAGCTTGTTACTGAATTCCCCTTTTAGAAAATGGAAGTTCAGGGTGTGTGTGTGTGTGTGTGGGGTGTGTGTGTGGGTGTGTGTGGGTGTGTGTGTGTGTGTCAGGTGTGTGTGTGTGTCAGGTGTGTGTGTGTGTGTCAGGTGTGTGTGTGTGTCAGGTGTGTGTGTGTGTGTCAGGTGTGTGTGTGTGTCAGGTGTGTGTGTGTGTGTCAGGTGTGTGTGTGTGTGTGCGCGCACGCAGTTGCTTCAGTTGTGTGTGTGTGTTCAGTTGCTTCAGTTGTGTCCAACTCTGTGTGACCCCATGGACTGTAGCCCACCAGGCTCCTCTGTCCATGGGATTCTCCAGGTAAGAATAATGGAGTCGGTTGCCATTTCCTCCTCCATGGAAGTTCAGGGATACTTATAAAATTGGGACTCTCAGGGAGCACTTGTCGTGGTGAATTTTACAGAATTATAGAATTTTATAGTTTGTCATGATAATTGCCTCACCAGTATGTTAGTCACTCAGTCATGGTGACTCTTTATGACCCCATGGGCTGTGGCCCACCATGCTCCTCTGTCCATCGAATTCTCCAGGCAAGAATATTGGAGAGGGTAGCCACTCCCTTCTCCAGGGGATTTTCCCAACCCAGAGATCGAACCCAGTTCTCCTGAATTGCAGGCACATTCTTTACTGTTTGAGCCATCAGGGGAGCCCTGCCTCACCAGATCTCTGATTAATGATTAATTTTTTTTTCCTTCAATCCCAACAACACACATGTAGTTTTAGTTTCCATGTTTTTGTTTCTTTGCTTTTTAATGTTAAGAACATGCTTTTATGCAGATTGTTATGTAGTATGAGGCCGAGTTACTTTTTTAAAAGTGAATTACTTAAACCTGATATGTGAAAAGCAGTGAACAAGTAATAGTACAAATAGCAAGCAAGTATGGTGACAAATCAAGAAGGCAGTAGAATGACTATGTACAGAAAGCACAAAGTGCTACGGGGCAGAGAGCAGAAAAGACCTAGTTTTGCCTGCAGAAACCACAGAAGGCTTCCTGGGGGAGGTGACTCTGGCTTTGATTCTCAAAGACTGAGTAGTCATTGACAGGGTAGAAGGGCACAGTCCATAGGGTGAGACAGAGGGAAAGGAAATAGGACGGGCCACTTATGTTTATAAATATAGGAACAGGAAGTTGAGAGTGTGGATGGCTAGCCCAGAGTCTCATTCACAGGAGCAAAGGAATCCACCTGGAGAGGGTTAACCGGGATGAAGACTTTGAGGTCAGTAGTGATGGTCGGAAAACATTCATTTGCATGACATCTGAGGGCCTAGTGTTGTACAGTATCCCCCAGCTCATTCAGCAACCTCCAATGGACCTAAGAAGGTACCTGGGACCAGGTGTGCCTAGCAGGGTACATCGGGTTGAGCTTTCTTAAGGAAAACATTACATATAATTTATATAGAAATATCAATATTACAAATAATATTGTCTATTATTTATGTATTTTATGATATATATATATATATATATATATATAAATAAATTACACCTAATTTTAACGTTGCAAATCATGTTTTAAACATGGCATTGGGTCATCAGGAAGTAGTCCAGAGAGTAAGGGGGGTGAGGGTTGCTGCATGGGCTCCTCTCCTCTGTATCAACCAGAGCAACTTCTCCATCTTCTGATAAATATGTGTGTGTATGTGAATAGGTATGTGTACATACATATGTATATATATGTACATGTATATATGTATGTATATATATATATATATCTTCCCAAGTAGGATTCATTTCAGTTGGGATTCTAAACAAGTTTGAAAGCTTCTGATTTCAATAAGCAGCTCAGTGTTTCCCAAACTCCCTGCACTGGTTTAGAGACACTTATTTGAGGGGTTCTGGGATTCCCAGGTGGCGCTAGTGGAACCTGTCTGTCAATGTAGGAGACATAAGAGACGCGGGTTTGATCCCTGGGTGGGGAAGATCCCCTAGAGAAGGGCATGGGAACCACTCCAGTACTCTTTCCTGGAGAATTCCATGGACAGAGGAGCTTGGTGGGCTACAGTCCATGGGGTCACAAAGAGTCGGACACGACTGAAGTGACTGAGCAGGCACTCACCCTATAATTTCTGAACCCCTTTTTCTCCATAAGAGGGAGCTGGTATTCACAGAGGACAGTAAATAGGTCAGTGCAGATGGACCATTGGACTATTCTGGGTTCTACTCTCACTCTCCATATTTCATCCTTGGGATGCACATTCGCTACTCCCTTCTGCCTTCCCCAAGCTCATTTTTTCTCTGTCACCTGTGGTTGTTCTAAGAATACAGAAAGACCCTGGGATGGGACCTTTGGATTCTAAATGCTGACCCGCTGCACTGAAGTATAAGAATCATATTATTGCATTCATTTCTAACTTAGGCATACATTTTTCAAAGAGGTTCAGTGTATCTCCTTATGAAGTACATTTAAATAACCATAATTAGCCTCATTATCTGGGCAAAACAATGCCTAATGGCACAGATCTGAAGCTATTTCATTAAAAAAAAAAAAAAAAAAGACTCTCAGACTTGAGAACTTCCCAGGACCCATTTTGCTGTAGCAAAAGATTTTGCACCCAGTACAACCCTGTCACTCACAAACACAGCAATTTCTGGAGATTACTAGTCATTTTCATTAAAGGTAATTTCAGGGTGCTGTGTTTCACCTTATCACTCATGTTCCTGGGTCCTTGCCAGATGGCACCACAAGGAATAATTCAGGATGCCAGCCAGAGCCCCAGACCGGAAGGGTAAACCTGGATATTCCAGAGCAGACAACATCTCCCTAAATGACAGGGTGGAAGGAAGCTGGGGTGTTGGTCCTACAAGACAAGCAACGCTTAGCAGAAGATGCTGGGCTCCTTCTTTCCCCTGACTCGGGCTTCTGCTCCACTGAGTAGGATATGTTTGTCCAGCCTCTTCAGCTTGGGGCAGCAAAATCCTTGTAAGATGTCAGCCTTGTCTCATATCTCCCAACTCCCCATGTGAATGAACTCCGAAGGCAGCACAAAGCGTCTTAGAAGCTGAGCCCTGCAGAAAGCTTGCACTCATCCGGAATGCTTTACTAAACCAAGGAGACTTGGGGATGGGATGTTGGCACAGCTTCTCTTCAAACATATGAAACAAAGAATAGAGAATTGTGGCAACCATTTCGGTACCTGAAACTAAAGACTGAAATCCAACCTGGGTCTGTGTCTGATCTACCAACTTTTATGACTTGCACAGTCTCGTGTGAAATGCAAGTTCTCCTTTTAATTACATGTGCCATCAAGGTCAAGCCTGATAAAGAGAACTTGACAGGGCTGTACATTTCCAGAAATGTCTGGTCGGTGGGCCAACAACAGCAGTCTCACCTCGGGCTTGCTAGAAACGCATACACTGAGGCTGCATGCCACATTAACTAGGTCAGAATCTGCAGTCTAACAAGATCTCCACATGGTTCACAGGCACATTACAGTGTGAAAAGTGCTCTTTGACACCAGTCTGCTTGCCCAGTCCACCTCATGCTCATGTATGTGTATGTGTGTGTGTATGTGTGTTTGTTTATCTACCCTGCAACCTGACTGCATCAGCTGAGGGCCGCCAACCCACATCCTCCCCTCTGTGCAGAAACTCCTCTGGTGAAGAGCTGCTTGGATCCTGAAAGGTTATAACTGAGTCCATTCATTCCCAAGTCCAAAGAGACACCATCACCAGTCACAGCCAACACTGTCCAGTGGAAGTGATGGTGCTGCATGGCTTCGCTCCCACCTATGGAGACATGCAGGTAGAAAAATACTACATCAATCTTGGTTCCAAGCCAAGAGCAGATGAACAGCTACCCAGCTGGTGGCTTCTGTTTCTGGCCAAAGCACCGGCTGAACCCGAGCTCCTCCTTGCCAAAAACATGGGCATTCCGGGCTCTTACAGGACCACAAACATGCCTCTCCATTTCAGAGAGAAATGATCCATTCCTCTCACCTTCTGCTGCTGTGGGTTTTGAAGAGACTATCGCTGAACATCCCAACCAGGAATTTTGTCACCCTCACTAACAATATTTCAAGCCGAGTTTGATCCAGACATTCCAGGGTCAAAATGTTTCACATCTAATCTGTAGAGACTGGACACTTTTCCAAGGATTAAGCTGATACTCTCACTTGTCGAAGCTGATGTAAACAGCCCTAACAAACACAGAGCACCTAAAAATTAAAGACAGCATGATTCCCAACATGCTGATTCCTTGCTCCACTTCAGTGGGAAAAGAACTTGTTTCAGCCCAAACTGGTTTATGGTAAAATAAATAGATGTCATATATCACGCCTCCCCCGCAGCAGTTTTCTGAGTTTCCTAAGGACTGGAGCGGTAGAACATGGACTTTCAGTCTTTACACCCCAACAGCCAGCAGGCTGACTAGAACTCACAGGATCCACCAGTTATAGTGGCTTTCAGTACTTCTTGTGCTTCTTATTCATTTCTTTTGTAGTCAGTCCTGCCCTTTCCATCCTATATTCTTCTCACTAATTTATACAATCTTTTTGAGGAAAAAAAAAAGTTTTCAAATTTAAAACATGCTTACAAGAAGACTATTTCTTTTCTGAAAATGTTCCTTGTAAGCTAAAGGAAACTGTGTGTTTAGAGGAGGGGCGGGAGTGGGGTGGTTATACAATAAATCTTTACCTCAGGGAATCAGAAAAATATTGCATACCCTTCTCCTTCGAAATCTTTTGGGGAGTGTCTATGCAGTTCTGAAGATACATAAATTGCTTCAGCTGTAAGCGTTACTTGTGACCCAACTGCTCTGTGTGGCGGTAAATACTTCCTCAGGTGGAAGAGTCTTAAGGAGAGCCATTATGTAATTTGCTAAAGTAGTAAAGCGGCTTTCCCCGTGGAATGATTACAGCATTCTAAATATGGTCGATACCCATTTCTAAGGAAGCATCTTAATGGTCTAAGAGCCCGATACGCCATACATTCAATGTTGGTGTTCCTGGTACTCAGAGGTGGCACTGCGTGCTATTCAGCTTAAGGGACTATGACAAGAAAATACTGTTTTTGCTATAGGGATAATGACTTAGTTGACCATGAATAAATAAGAATGATTAAAGATTACTGACTGACAATAAAATCTTTTAGAGTAAGGAAAATATGTTTGTTGCCTCTGAATGAAAAAGGAGTGATGGCTAGTGAGAAAGATGGAGGCCATGTGAGGATCACCTAGACTCCCCGAGGTCGCTAAGGGAAGCATGTGTTTAGAGCTCACCAGAACAGCAGGGCAATGGCTTGTGGACTCTTAGCTGGGTCTTCATCACCAGCTCTTATGTTCAAACTGAGGTCAAGACACATGGGAGATTCCTTTTGTCAAAGAGGGAGGTTAGGAGAACAGATGAGTAAGGCGTGTCTTGTAAGAACGGGCTCCGCTGCACTCCCTGGGCAGCAGCCCCTGGTCTGGTTTCTCTAGGCCCCATGGAGGAAGAGTAAGACAAGCCACAGGGCAGGGAAGATGAACCTGGGTTCCTGCCCCTGGGCCTGTGGGAAGAGGAAAATCGAAACCGCCACCCTCCCAGAGAATAATCCTGAAGTAGCCTCTGGAAACTCTACCCCCTGGGTGGTGGGTCTGTGTAAGGCCGAGAAATGGTACCAATCTTCCTGGGGAGGGTGGTAGCATTGAGAGGCAATGGAGAGGAACACAGGGCTACTTACAGAGGTCAAACTCAAGAGCATGGTCCTCAATGAATGTTCCCTGTTAAATCTGAATGAACATTCACATCGCTCTAACAACACACAACCCTCAGAGCATCTGCAGGGAGGACGCTCCAGAGACGCACTTCAGCTGCCCAGGCAGGGCAACCCATACCATACTGTGCTTTAACTTGCCAAGTGAAACACCGCACATGCCAAAGGCTGGGGACACAAGTAAAGAGCAGTCCAGAACCAAAAGCTACATACAGTCCCTTAGTAAGCAAACCTGAACTTCGGAATTGCTTATGGCTCCAAAATGAGTTTACACAGGAATTCATTACGCAATTCCTACTACATGAGCAGCCTATCTCTTATGATTGAAGTCATTTATTTCTATACCATGTCTCCAGCTGAAATGAAGGAGACAGAAGGCTACTTGCCTGTTCATCAGGAACTGATAAAATAGTAACAGCGAATGTTTTTTAAATGATTCCTAAGTGCTAGTGTTACGTGATCCTCAGAACCCCTCAATGAATAGCTTCTGTTGGTATTCCTAGTGAACAGTTAAGTAAACTAAAGCACACAGGGGTGAACTGAGCTGCCCGACATCACATGGAAGCGGCAGAGCAAGGATTCGGACTCCCAGTCCCATTCCAGAGTCTCAGTGACTACCTTGTCCCTCATATGCATGCTGAGAGAAAGCAAACTCGAGAGATTACAAATTCAGCTCTCTTTTACTTTTTTAATCACTTGCTTCTGTCCTGTTTTTTCATCATCTCTCACCATACTGTGTGTGTGTGTGTGTGTGTGTGTGTGTGTGAGTGTGCCTGGAACTCCCAGGTGGCCCTAGTGGTAAAGAACTTGCCTGCCAGTGCAGGAGATGTAAGAGACACCGGTTTGATCCCTGGGTGGGGAAGATCCCCTGGAGGAGTAAATGGCAACCCATTCCAGTATTTTCGCCTGGAGAATCCCATAGACAGAGGAGCCTGGTGGGCTACACCCATGGAGTCGCAAAGAGTTGGACATGAGTGACAGAGCAAGCATGCACATGTGTGCCCTTTCCACTTTGCTCATCTCTACCTCCTCCTACAAACAAACTGCATGACCTCAGGGCACACCCCTGGGCCGGGCTCTCCTGCTCAGTGTTATTCCTCCACCAAATTCTTCCCCAGTAAGTCCCCTTGACCCACTAGGCCCTCCCCTTCCACTGAGCCTATCCGATGTGCTCGAGTATAAGACAAACTTCAAGGTCTAGTTCAAAAGTCCGGAGCTTTGACCAGTAGAGAGCTTTCCAACATGCTGTGGGGGACGTCTTCCTAATTCAGAGATGTGAGGAATGGAGACACACACCTCCCTACCCCCCACCCCGCCCATTCACATCCCACTGATGGTGCACAAGCTGTCTCTTCTTTATGGTCCATTCTAAAAAGCCTGCTCCTCTGGCCAACAATTCGTCACACTCATTCCATAACCACCCAAGGGCTGGGATGCACTGATTGCCCTCATTTCCATGTCTTCTGCCTACAGAGAAAATAATGCTTTTCAGAATATGAACGGGGGCCTGGAAATTGACCGTTATCCACTACCATTTCCCACGAAAGTGATACTAATATTTAGGACTTCATATGTCAACATCTCAAGGCCCAGGGCATACATTAAGAAGAGGAAAGCATCCGTAAGCTTTTATGGAAAAGGGAATAGAGGGGCATGGACAGAGCCGTTTGCTCATGCAGTGCCACTGAGGACACTGAGATGCAAGGAAATAAACAGCCCCCGTCCAAGCTGAATGCACAATATAGTTAATTTGGATACCCTAATCCCATGGGTTGAACGATTTCATTTTTTATGGTCAGTTCTGTTGCAGAAATGGATATTTGGGCTGTATTTACAGGACATCAAAACAGCTGGTTGAAAAGTAGTATTTACAGGACATCAAAACAGCTGGTTGAAAAGTAAGTGGATTCATTCAAACTGATTCCAGTAACACTCTGATTAAGTAGTGGGCAAGGGAAGGGGTGCACAAGGCTTTATTGAATTTTCTGGTTTGACGGCGTTACCTGGTAACATTTCTTTGTTTCATTCCTTACCGTTGAAATTCTTATTTTCAAAAACATATCACTTCACTCTGTTTATTTGGTGAAGCATGTTGAGCATGATTTAATCATTTTTCACTCAGATGGGAGTTCTGAAAGGGCTTTGGGTTCATTTTTCAGGCTGCTGGTGCTAACTGTAGAAAGACTGAAAGTGTAGAAATTCAGAACATTGGTTATCTTCCTGGAATTCTCTTAATTTCTTGAAAATGGATTGTTCTTTCCATCACTCTTCTCAAAATGCTGATTGAAGCTGTTTTCTTCTTCCCTATCTAAAAATGGGTGAACTAGAAGTGGGCCAATTTGAGTTTTCATTTTGAAATCATCAGAAAAACGTATAGAAAATACTTCTAAAACTTTGATCTTAAAAATATAATTGAAATAAGACTAATGTCTTTCCTAGTAGATAAATGCAAAGCACAGCCTTCTTGCTGACTGCAGATTTGGAAAGATCAGGTTGATTGGAAAATTTACAGCCAGTGATAGAAAGTATAGCAACTGCTGGTAACATTTATTCCCCCCTCCCGGGAGAGACCAAAAAGAGTCAGCCATTAAGCCAAAGGCTTTTCCTATCATAGATGTTTCAGTCCATGACCTTTCTGAACTGGTCTTTAGAGAAGCAACAGATAGATTGTGCAAATGCAGAAATTATAACAAGCTAGAAACTTGGATTCAAATACAAGGGCCTGAGACAAATCAAAGTCTTGTCCTGTTGAAAACTGATAAGTGCTTGTTTCTGGACATCTGCTGGTAACCTGTAGCTCACCAGATACAATGGCTCATTACCACCAGCAAGGGAGAAGCCTTGGTGCTGGACAGAAATGAGATTCCATTTCCAGGCATGAGCTTTTTCAGAAGCCGAGAGAAAGGAGAAGGGTATTTAGAATGGCAAATTCTGCCCACTATGGGCAGAATCCTGCTCTCCACTTTTCAAAACCTATTACATTTCTCAGTTCTCATTTATGGGGGAACTATAGAGATGCTGGAACAGGCCAGCTGGAGGGGCCTGACCTGTCATTAAACCCTGATCATTCCTTTTCTCCACTCTCCTGCTTTATAATATTTCCATTTCTTAGAATTTTCTAGAAGTAGATGAGCAAGAACAAAGCCTGTCACGAGAGGGGGTTCACAGTGGTTCAGACATGGACTGTGGAGTCAGATGGCCCGGCTTAGCTAGCTCAATGGCTGTGGAGTCCTACTTTACCTCTCTTCTCCCATCTGCAAAATGGGAAGAAAGAACGCACCTTCTCAGGCCACTCATGTGATGAGCTGGGCACAGCAAGCACTCTACAAATACTAAGCATTACCACTGATTAAACAAATTATCTTTAATTAACCATTTCAAATTATCCCCTCACTCCAATGTCTAACAGCTTATGACTCTTGTTCAACTTCATCCCACACTTTCCCTCTCTGTCCACTTTTCTCACAACTGACAAAAGAACCTTAATACTAATAGTTAACTGATGGATCATTGTAAGGGAGTGGCAGGTAACAGGAGAAGGCCTTGGAATAAGACAACACTAAAAAGAGTAGGAAACAGGTATCCTAAGCCTCCAGGAGCCCTCAGACATGAGAACATGGCATTCATGGAGGGTAGCCAAAAAAGAAATGATTCACGTAGACAATGGGGATTTGAAAACTGAGACAGTATACCAACAGCATACCAAGACTGGAGGTGGACAAGAAAAAGCCAGGAGTCACCCACATAAAAGACCTGGGGTGGAAATTTGAGCAAGGCCTATTGACCAAGTCAATGGTCTGGACCTCCTGGTTGACAGGCTGGTACTTCCACCTGCTCCAGGAAACAACGGCATGAGTAGAAAGTCACGGAGGACAGATTAACGCTAGTGAGAGCCTTCAGAGCAGTGGAGTCTTGGGCGACTGTTTTGCTAAAGTCGGCAGCCTCGGCATGCGCCTAAGTAGTTAAGGTTTTCCACCAGAGCAGACATTCTTTGAAGGTTGTGGGGATTCTTTCTGTGTCTTTCTGTGCACCATCACAGCCCTAGAACCTAGAATGAAGGATGGCTCACATTAGGAATCTGGTAAGTGTTTCTCGACTGATGGCTGTTTTACCCCAAAGAGACGGGTAGTCGTGGTGGTGGAATAGTGTGACTGTCACAGTAGTTTGAGGTGACGTCTCCCAGGGAACAGTCACTATCTCAGAGAACACTTAACAGGAAATACTTGTCAGGAAAAAAAAAAAAAAAGAGTTCTATTCTCCTTAGCAATGCAGCAGCCTAGATTTTAAGAATTTCCTGTGTTGCTGTCACCAAAAGTAAAGGAATATCATAGAAATTAAAATATTTCTTTAGCCCAACCCTATCTCTCATGGCCCACTGTTGTTTTCTGAAATGATGTGAAAATCTACCTGCTGTGTTTCTGTGTTTTCTTTGCAACAATACAGTCTCCTGCACAGTGTAACACAGCCTCAGAAAGCTCCTCCCCAAGGGTCTAAGGGTTTGCAATGAAGACTGAGTTCAGAGTTTAAAACTCTCTAGTATGTAATACGGAGAAGGCAATGGCACCCCACTCCACTACTCTTGCCTGGAAAATCCCATGGACGGAGGAGTCTGGTAGGCTACAGTCCATGGGGTCGCTAAGAGTCGGACACGACTGAGCGACTTCACTTTCACTTTTCCCTTTCATGCACTGGAGAAGGAAATGGCAACCCACTCCAGTATCCTTGCCTGGAGAATCCCAGGGATGGCGGAGCCTGATGGGCTGCCGTCTATGGGGTCGCACAGAGTTGGACACGACTGAAGCGGCTTAGCAGCAGCAGCAGCAGTATGTAACAGCCCAGTTGGCAATTCCAAGTGTCACATCAATTGCTGGTTTAAATGACATTCTATGAAAGAAGTTTATCCTATGAAATACAGGACACCAGCTGAGTTTAGATATGACCATTTTCCTGAATTCTATTATCTTGTAGAGCTGACTAGCTTTCAGTGCCGATCGTAAGATCATTGAGCAATGGAGGGGATGGTAGGGTGGTGGTGTTGACAATAGCATTTTCTTAAAGGTCCAACAGTGTGCTAATGAACACATGACATCTGATCCTCCCAACATCATTAGTACCACCATCCTGATTTTGTAAACAATTGAAAGGCAAGGAATCTGAGGCTTAGAGACCTGTCACAAGATCACGGCTTATAGAGCATAGCTAGGATTTCAGTCCCATAACTCGGACATGAGAGTTGTCTTGTTAACCCCAACTTCACATCACCTCCCACACCACTAAGTGGCATCTTTCTCATCTTTGGAGGAAGGCAAAGTCTGCATGATCTTCAGCATTTGTCCTCAGTCATCGTCTTTTCTCTGAATTTAAAGAGTGATCTGTGATCACAAGGTCTATTTCAAACCTTCCCTCTAAGCCTGAACAAACATCCCATTTCTTTTTTTCAAAACATCTGTTCTGCACTGGCCTCCTTGGGGAGAAGGAGGCGGCTACTGAACAACATCTCCCACCAGGCTTTGCTGTCAAGAGTCCCTCACTGCTTAAAGGCATACTTCTCAGTCTCCTGAAATCTATGTATCCAGAATGCCAATTCAGTCATTACTGAGACCTCCTACAGGAGTCACTGCCTCCTACAACAGGTGGAACACTCATGGGGATTGGGGTGTGGGATTTCAGGAAAGAAATCAAGGGGTCAGAAAGCAGTGAGCTGCAGAGAAGTTTCCTTGGAACTTCTTGTCCAGCTCTGCCTGGTAGAGAGGAGGTCGTCGGTCAACATTTGAGTGAGAAAGATCTATGACCCCTGACGTCAGTTCTACCTCTCTGAGACCTCTCTCACCCTATCAGTAAAGTTCAAAAAAACTAAAGTTCAATAACTTTAGTTCAAATAACTAAAGTTCATAATAACATCCTGTTATTATGACAGGATGTGTTCGTTAGTCTCCCTAACTCGTGATGTCTTTATTTTTTTTTAATTAGTTTATTTTCTATTTTTTAACTTTACAATATTGTATTTGTTTTGCCATACATTGACATGAATCCACCATGGGTATACATGTTTTCCCCTTCCAGAACCTCCCTTCCACCTCCCTCCCCATCCCATCCCTCCGGGTCATCCCAGTGTACCAGTCCCGAGCACCCTGTATCATGCATTGAACCTGGACTCATGATGTCTTTTTATGTTCAGTTCAGTCACTCAGTCATGTCCAACTCTTTGCGACCCCATGGACTGCAGCACGCCAGGCTTCCCTGTCTATCACCAACTCCTGGAGCTTCCTCAAACTCATGTCCATCGAGTCAGTGATGCCATCCAACCATCTTATCCTCTGTCATCCCCTTCTCCTCCTGCCTTCAGTCTTTCCCAGCATCAGCCTTTTAGTAAAGTTGGGATAATATTGGTACCTGCCTCGTACGGCTGGCTGGAAGGATTAAAGAGTTTGTAAATATCAGGTGCTTGAGACTTTCTTGTACATATTACGTGTTTAACAAATGCTGCTACATTCAGAGCCCAAGTTTGGACTCATTGATGCCTTGTCCAAGAGTCATATGTTCCTCAACTTCTTGAAAAGAACTATCAAGAGAAAAAAATGTTCATGTCCCATCAACTCAGCAGTGTTGATTGTCTCCACAAGGACTCACCCCACTCTGTTTTTGATCAACTCAGTTGGAATGCCCTTTGGGATATTGCAGGTCACTTGGGGTGTTGTGTACATAAGAGCTGCCTGGAAAAAATGTGACAGAGTGATAACAGCTCAATCTGTTTCATAACTAACCTGGGTAACATGGACCCAGAGGTCATAAACATTCATATGTCACAGTCACCCGAGGAAAGTTTTGGTCTCAGTCTTTCTGATCGGATCGGCTTGATTCTTGATCCAGTCTTCGCTTTATCAATGCAGACACAGCTTAATTCCAAACTGCAAATCTGAACAGTGGATAAATAAAGGAGAACTCATCTCAACTAATCTAACTGACAGTCTTAGGACGCTCATCAGTAGATATCCAATTTATTCAATCAAAATGGAAAAATGGATAAAGGCACTATATAAACAGATGCACAGTTAAAAAATTCCAGCAATTGATTTTGCTAACAACCCAACAATAAGTGAGTGTCCCTGAAATCAATGGTTACCAGCTCCAACACTGCACAGAGATGGCAGAGACTGTCTGTAGGAGTAGCAACAACCACTGATTATGTGCACAAGTCTGTCTGGCACAGTAAAACCCGTCACTTCTGCCACAGTAGAAAACACCAAGCCCTCCAGGTGACCGATGAAACCTCTCATAGCTCAGGATTTCAATATCACACTTCTGCAGAGATGAAATGCTGGCTGACGACAGTGGTGCAAGCGGATGGAAGTGGCAACATGTTGACAATGACTTGACAGAGCCCTTTTCCAATGAAATCTACCAGGTGCTCTGACCACTCCTCAAACCTCCTCAGGGATTGCTGTCGGCACCCTAACAAGCATCCAGTCATCAATGAGTTTAGTCTCATTGTACAGGCAGCCTGACACTGCTGAACAAGTCAGCTGAACCAAACACAACAGAACCTGATTGTCATGTCACATACAGCCCCTCCCAAATTAAACAGCACAGCTCTGTCCTCAAGGATCCTTCCCCGCCACAGTGACCAGACAGGCTCTTGCCTATGTTCTCATTCCCAGGACAGCGTGGTGGTGCTGAGGCCACAGGTGGCCCTAGGAGACGCTTGCTCCCGGATGGCCCCATTGTGGTTTCATCTTGGAATCCCACTCACTACAAACACAATCCTCATCCCTCTGTCAACTCCAAGCTGATCTCCCTTCCTGCACTTCCCATCTCCCACCTCTCTCCTTCTGTCAAATATGGGTAAGATGCTCATGTTTCATCCAAAAATCCAGAACCTTATACCCAGCATAAAATACTCTTGGCAATCAGATTAACTTCCCTTCCATCTCTCTCCCAGCATTCTTTCTTCTCTTCGTAAACCCTCGCCAAACTCCTCAAACTTTTTTCTCTTCTCTCAAAACCCTGAGCTTTTTCACAGAAAAAACTAATGTGGCACCCTCCAGGTAGAAGGGTGCCCTGACACCCATGTCTCCAGGCAGGGAAATATCTCTAGTTCACTGTTCAAGACACAATTCCGTATTCCCTCTACTTTGAAACCTCTCCCGAGTGTCTCGGGCAAGATTTTCCACCTTCCTCTGTGCGCACATTAGTGATGTCACCTCCTGCCAGGGTTGGAATTCTCCAAGCACATTTCACTCTTTGTTCCAGCCACCCTGGCCTCTCAGCTGCCAGCTTCACTCAGGGCTTTGCCCCTGCCGTCACTCTGTGGCCCAAATATCTGCATAGCGTCTCTCATCTCCTTTCAAACTCGGCTCAAATGACATCCCCCTCTGAATCTCAATGGCCACCTTTCCTAGGACAGGGGTCTTTGCCCAAGTCCCTCTCTACTCGCTCTGGCCACCTTTTCTCTGGTATTTGAGATCACCTGACCTCATCATGGTATTGAGTCTCATTATTCATGGATCCCCAGTTTGCCAACTCAACTATTTGCTGAAACTGCTTGTAACACCAAAAGCAACACTGCAGTGTTTTTCCAAGTGTTTGTGGACCTATTCAGGGCAGGGGCATATTTGTCACTGAATATATGAAGTCTCAGAGTAGGTCAACAGGGTGATATGTCACCTGCTTTTTTCAGCTCTTATGTGCCAAAAAAAAAAAAGTGTGCTCCTGCATTCTATTGAATACCTGTGCTTCACGTATTTGTACTTTTTTGGGTGATTTTACTGTTTCACTGAGCAGAGTGAAGTGCTGTCTGAGAAAAGTGAAAGTCGCTCAGACTCTTTGTGACCCCTTTGATTGCTGCGATCCTACAGACTGTAACCCGCCAGGCTCCCCTGTCCATGGGATTCTCCAGGCAAGAACACCGGAGTGGGTTGTCCTGCCCTCCTCCAGGGGATCTTCCCAACCCATCTAAGCCACCAGGGAAGCCGGAAGTGCTGTCTAGGGTTCCTTAAGTAAGGGAAGGTTAGATGTGCGTTCCAGCGGAAAAGAAACCTGTTAGGTAAGCTTTGTTCAAGCATGGATTACAAACTCAATGTTCGCAGTGACTTCACAGGATACAACTGCCATTAACAAGAATTGGCTACACCTATTTTTTGTAAAAAAAAACAATCCGCCTTCCTGCAGTAGACTGTAAGTGCCTCTCTCAAAGGAGAGAGTGCGCCCCAGCATAATGTAGCTATATTGTCCCTGCCTGTAACAGTGTCTGACACACAGCAGATGCTCCATAAATATGTGCTGAACTGCACTGAACCACAGACTATTTCAGAACAGACACTACTTTTCTCTGCCTTCGTGCCACCAGTTTTTAGCCAAACCACTATCACACTTGAATTTTTGGTAACAGCTGATGAAATAAAGGGATGGATAAATAGACTTGTGGAATTCCTGCCCCCAAAGAGTAAGGCCTGGATTTTAGGTCCAGCTTTTCATCCAGGATCACTAGGTACTATTCTGCTACTATTTTATCACTATTGCCTTATTTGTAATGTTACCCGTAAGAAGGGCTTTAATGCACATCTTCAGTCTTGGACGCATCACTGCACTGCATGCAAAACATGCTCCGAAATTCTGGGATCCATGATATACGGAAACTGCCAATACACAAAAGGATCTCACTGCCTGGGCAAAGTGCACATGAAAAAGTAGAAATCTGTGTTGCAGTATTTCAGTGCGTCGTTCTTTTCCAAGGCCAAACATATATAACACGTCGTTGCTCAGTCGTGTCTGACTCTTTGTGACCCCATGGACTGTAGCCAACTAGGCTCCTCTGTCCATGGGATTTTCCAGGCAAGAGTACTGGAGTGGGTTGCCATTTCCTTCTCCAGGGGATCTTCCTGACCCAGGGGTTGAACTCCGGTCTCCCGCATTGCAGGCAGACACTTTACCCTGTAAGCCACCAGGGAAGCCCAAACATATATGGCCTCAATCAAATTACCTAGACTTCAGCTTCACTAAGCAAAAACCTGTTTCAAAACAGAGACTTTGTATATTTTGCCTTAAATGCACATTTTAAGAATTGTGTAAACCTGTGCTTGACATTCTACATCTTAAAGTACCAATTAGGTTTTTTCAAAGAAACACTAAAATGTTCATTGACTCCTTTCATGTCAGAATTGAAAATTGATTTCTCAATTTTAGCTGGGCTATTTTGGCCCTTCTTGGATGCTAAGTGGGGAAAAATAGTGCTGTGGTTTAACTTACAAATGAAATCTGAGGCGCTGGAACAATGGTTAGTTTTGTATATAACAGCACCACAGGGACACTGCGGGGAGAAAAAAAAAATGGTGGCCAAGTCCACGAGGTTTCCGTGTATTTTCTTGTGCTCCATTTTCCCCTACGATCCTCCCAGAGCTGACAGGGACTTCAGAGAGCAGAGGCCCTTCTACGGTAACACACATTAAGTAATACATACATTATTGCACACAGTAGTAAATATGGAACAATGACGTTGTATGACACATTTCCTTGGCACTTGGAAGAGAAGGTCTCTACCTTCCTGACAGTGACAGGTACCTATATCTACACACACATTTGAATTTTTTTTAAAGTGCTCAATAAAACACATGGTCTTTGTTACTAAAGTACTGAATTCCTTGTTTTTTAAGAAAAATAAGAAATTGAATGTAGACAAGAGAAAACAACCCTATTTAGTTTTACTTACTGTTTCCTGTAATTCATTGGTTCTGATTCTATCCATTAGATTATGTCTCCTCCTTTTTTGCCCCTTATCCTTTATTTCCTATAGTCTGAGTGACAAACATTTCATAGAAAACACTGTGAGAAATTTTTGTGGGGCAAAAAGGCTCAGAGAAAATTGAAAAGAAACTAGTAGTTCACTGAAGGTGATTGAGCTTGATTTTGACAGAACACCAAGAATAAGTCGGAATGTCTGAGCTTTCTTAACTAGCAAAAGTGAGTTAGTAATTCATTCCCAAACCAGTGTCTGCAGCACTGCCTCACTGTGAATACCAGCTCCTAAAGGTTCTCTTGCTTTCAGAACTTCTGATACAGATGGCTTTAAAAATTCCATTAGGGACCACGCCTAATACTCATTGTTCCTTCACACTCATAATCTTATAACAGAAAAATATTTTTATTTAACACTAAAAATCATACTTCCTTACCGAGTATTTCACTGCATGACTGTTTTGAACTAAGCAATTTTCTTTCCTAGGCCATAAACTACATTGCTATTCAAGTAAATGGAATTATCAGACACCATAGGCGCGTATTTTATTTACTTCTAAGGCTAGAATGGTTCAAAAATAAACATTCTAATAATTGGACAGTGCTCTGAAAAGTACAGAAATTGTCATTCTAGCAGTTTAAGGTTTTTGAACGCAAGCCAATGAAACAATGCCATTTGCAGCAACATAGAAGGACCCAGAGATTGTCATACTGAGCAGTGTCAGACAAATATCATACCACTTATATGTGGAATCTAAAATAATGTCACAAATGAAGTTACTTACAAAACAGAAACAAACTCACAGACTTAGAGAACGAATTCATGGTTATCAGAAGGGAAGGATGGGGAGAAGGTATAGTTAGGGAGTTTGGGATGGGCATGTACACACTGCTATATTTAAAATGCATAACCAACAAGGATCTCCTGTATAGCGCAGGGAACTCTGCTTAATGCTATGTGCCAGCCTGGATGGGAGGGGAGTTTGGGGCAGAATGGATACATGTATATGTATGGCTGAGTGGCTCTGCTGTGCACCTGAAACTATCAAAACATTGTTAATTGGCTATACTTCAATATGAAACAAAAAGTTTAAATAAAATTAAAAAATACTCATGGTAGGATCTACACAACTCTGTTATTTTGCTGCCAAGTTTCTAAGCTGTTCTGCAGAGAAAGCATGCATGGGTGCTAAGCATATGTATGGAACTTTGTAATTTAAAGAGACAGTTATGCATTATGTTATCAGATGAGAAACTGGGATATTTCGTACATTTGTGCCATTAACAAGCTGCAGGGTAATAATTGTTCTACCTATTTTACAAAGGTTTGGAGAAGTTCAGTGTGTCATGGGACAGGTCTAGGTTACACCTCGAGTAAGGGCTAGAGCTCAATCAGACCCTGGGTCAGGTGAGCCCAACGCAGCATCAGGAGCCCTCATCTCCAGGTTACTAGAGAACACAACAGACAGTCCACTCCAGCAACAGTGAATTCCCATCATCATTCTCACTTCTAGAGAAGTGACAATTCTTCACTTTTTTACTATGACCTCATCTTTAAATGCAAATGAACACTCAGATTTGCAACTCGTGGACATTATCTTCTAGCCCAACTCTTTCTACTCTTTCTACTAAGACTCTTACAATGACTATTCCTCCTGAATAATTTGTGTTTTATAGTAAAAAGTTTGAGGAATTTCAAATACGTTGGGCTTTTTCCACTAGACAGCTACGGTTATACAGAAAACAATCTTAATTAACCATGCAAAGAAGCAGTCTCAGATATCTAGGTCAGGATCAGCTTCTGGGTTCCCTGTTTCTTTTCCTTCCCTTTATCTTGAGGATGGATTACAACGTGGGCATTTGACAAGGCATGCTGTGACTATTTCTTGCAACTCTAAAGCTGGGGTTTTCTAGATGCAACACTGTAAATTAAGCTTCAGAGCTAAAAAAAAAAAAAAACATATATATATATGCATATATTTAGAAAGTTTTCCTACGTGACCACAAACCAAGAACTGTTAAAGACAATGAAGGCCGTGTTAACAATGGGAATATTTTTAGAAGACTGAGGCATTAATGGAGTCATGCATTTATTGACTGAAGACGCACAATGACCAGCTTCATGACTCGATTTTCTGGGGGATCCCCAATTTCATATAATTATATTGAAAATCTGTATTATATATAACAACATAATACGTTTCCCTCTAGTTTTAGTTAATAAACGCAACATGATTTAATAGGGAAATAAGCCTATGTCTTCAAACCGGAAATTGTCAAGAGACTCTCAATATTTAATCCAGAACCTAAGATCAGTCTTGTTGTAGGCTGTACATAAGCGTATATACTTCTGTAATATACTGACTGCCTTACTCAAAGTACAAAGTCTCTTTTAGTATGTCACTGTGGCTCTTTCTTGCCTCTGAATTCACACATGAATCCCTACTTACTATAAAGCACAGGAAGCTCAGCTCAGTGCTCTGTGATGACCTAGATAGCTGGGATGGCGATAGGATATACGTATACATATAGCTGGTTCACTTCACTGTACAGCAGAAACTAACACAGCATTGTAAAGCAATTATACTCCAATAACAACAACAAAGTTTTGGAAGAATTCTCGCTACATGTTTGTGTTAAATGAACAAAAGATTTACAACCTAAGAAGAGTAAGCAAAGTCATCAATAAACGCTACATGATGGTTATCTTGTGTCCAACAGAAGCTGATGCAAAACCACAAAGATTTAAAGAATAAAGACCATATCACTTGACAGCAATGTGTATGACTTGATATTGGGAACTAGAATATAAAGCAGAGACATACCTTGGGATCTCGGTGTCTTTGTTTCCATTAGGAAGACAGGAAAGGGTCTGACTTGCTCATCAGCTGCTCCTCAGTGCCTTGCCTCTTGTCTGCCATATGGTAGGCAACTGACGCATACCTACCAAAAAAATGAATGAATGAGTGAAGATGAGTCCCAAATTCACTGCACCAAATATAAAAAGAATGTAGTCTACATTTAAGGAAAACAAAATAGTCTATGAATGTTGAGATTCCTGGCAGATTTTTGGTAAGCTTCAAACCTTGACGGAAACAATTCTGCAAATTACCATTTACAAGTTACTGATGAGAACACTATAAAAGTCAGTCTATAGTAATTTGATTGTGTAAATCAAAACCAGAGAAGGCACTCTGGTTGGTCTAGCCTACTGTCAACCTAAATTAATTCCAGTGACCCAGGACAGACCTTTGCCAAGCAAGAGCCATTTATTATGAGAAGGTCTGGGAGATCACAAAAGGAAATTTACTACAACATGGGTGGGTCCTTTAAGCTAATTGGAAAGCATGAGACCCACTGATAAATTTACTAATGGTGTGGACCATAAAAAAGCTTGGAAATAGGTCAGAATAGAGAACCCAGATGGTTTCAGAATTGCTGGGCACAGCAGATTCTAGCAGATAAAATCCTATAGTTAGGCAGAGCAATCCAGTGCCATTTGCACAGTCCCATCTTGACTTGGCATCCAAAGTCATCACAGATCTAATTCTGCTTCTACCCTTGTTCACAGAGTCACTGTCACAACTGACTCTCTCACATTTATCTTTCAGGCCCTGCTGCAAAAAAGAAGTATGTCAGTTATAATAACCTGGTTATCTAACCTGTTCCATTCCATGGAACCATGGAGGACGACAACCCTCAGTTATTTTGTCACCCAACCTGGCCTTGGACTCTTTTGGTCCAGCCTGCTGCCCATCACCGGAGGAGCATCCCCGGCCGGGAGACCAACGGTAGAGGATCCAAGTGTCCTACACAGCTGCTTTATGAAATATTCTTACTTTATCTTGGCTTAATAAGTCACTGGCATCAGCACTGCCAACTTGGCTGCAACTCTGGACTTTCCCTACCAAAGGGAGCATTGAGACTCAAGTCCCACCCAGGCTCTTGAGGGTGAACCCCTTGAGAGCCTCAATGACCGTTTTTGGGGCTGCCCAGTCTTTCTACGTCTGTACTTCCAGGCTGCAAGGTTTTGAAATTTTCTGTACAGTTTGTGAGGACTTTTGCACTTTGCCATCCAATGTTGTACCTTGGTTCACTGTTTGTTTTCGAATGCCCTGTTTTCACAGAACCCTATTCTTTCAGATGGTGGGATCTTTGGGGAAAACTTTGAAATGATTACAATTTTAAAAGGCTCTCGGCAGACTAAAAAGGAAAAATGTATGTACGTGACTGTATAATTATGATTATAGTACCGCTGCAAATCATGTTATTTTTTTTTAAAGACAAAAAAAAAAAAGATATTTAAAGACCAAAAACTGTGCTGAGAAAAGTATACCCTACCTGTCTTTGGTATGAGATAGGCCACAAGGGAAAAAAGTATTGGCTGAACGGAATAGAGGTCTTGATCTTGGGAATGCATGCCAGTAATGTATTTTACAGTACACGTTACTCATTTATGTTCAATATTTGTATTTGTGTTCCCTTTTGTTACTTTAATTAGGATATGGGTATTTTGCAATAATTTTAATAATGATTAAACTATTTGAAGGAAAGAATATGGATTTTTCATGTCTTGAGGTTTGGTTCATGCCCCCCCATGACTGATCAGTGTGATAAGGACTTTAAAAAAAAGAGCATGTATGTTTTTTACTGTTTGTAAGAAGTACTTTCGTTAATCCTGCTGCTCATGTGCCAATTTAGTGGAGAAACACCCTTGCTGAAAAATCCCCCTTTCCATTCTCTTTCAATTCTGTGATATTGTCCAAGAATGTATCAATAAAATACTTTGGTTAACTTTTTTATTTCCTGCAATAAATATTTTTAGTTGTTTATCCCTTTTTAGTGACAGCTGCTTTCATACTTAAGTTAGGGAACCACGTGGACAGCCAAGCCTGTTAAAAGCTCACATCTTACCCCACAAATGAAGATGTAGCTGACAGACATTTATTAACCCGTTGTCATCATTTAAGTCTCTAAGTTGTGTCTGACAGTCCTGTGACCCCATGGACTGTAGCCCACCAGGGACCTCTATCCATGGGATTTTGCAGGAAAGAATACTGGAGCAGGTGGATCATTTCCTTCTCCAGGGGATCTTCTCAACCCAATTATTGAACCTGCATCTCCTGTACTGGCAGTTGGATTCTTTATCCCTGAGCCACCAGGGAAGCCCATATATTAACCCAAAGGTGCTAAATTCTCTCATAGAAAAGCTGCTTCTAAGCCTGCACATTCCATTTCTTCATAATTGAAGTTGAGACCTAACCATCTCAGATACTTTCTCAGAGAGTTATCTATCCAAAATAGCAAGAATGCAAGAGGGACGAGAAAAATAAAGAAGCAACACAAGCTTCAATAAATAGCAGTCTAGGTCAATGTAGTAAAATGATAATCATATCCCTAAAACTTAACCAAAGAAGAAGCAAATAAAGATAACTAGTATACAGCATTTGTCTATATTTTTAAATAAATAGGTTGGCCATGCAGATGATAAGATTAAGACTTGGGGTTACCAAAGTTCAACAGGAGGGAATGGCCTCATAGATCAACTTGTAGCAACTTGGGTTTCAGAAGCACAAAATAACCTCCCTTTGCAGAGAGTGATACTGGTCCTTAGCACTCAGGATTAGACTGTAAAATCCAAAGTGAATTTCAAGAAACCATTGTGCATCTAAGTGTAACTCATTTTCAACTGTGATTAATAAAACCCGCACCTAATTCCACCTTTGTCATCTTCTGACCTCTTCCTGCTACCCCTCAGCTCTCTCAGCCCAGGTAATGTATGTGCAAAGAATAGAAAACTCATTTCACCATCAGCTGAGAAAAACTAATCTATCCCCCAGGTTCTCCTGTCCCTCAAACATCCTTCAAATATTGCCATTTTGCAAATACATTTTGCAAACCTCCACTCATTCTGGACTGAGGGTTAGGGTTGTAGGTTCGCATCATTGTTTCATGGATGTCTGTGTTTTTGCTCCCTGCTGCTGGTGCTGCTGCTAAGTCACGTCAGTCGTGTCCGACTCTGTGCGACCCCATAGACAGGAGCCCACCAGGCTCCTCTGTCCTTGGGATTTTCCAGGCAAGAGTAGTGGAGTGGGTTGCCATTTCCTTCTCCATTTGCTCCCTAGAATTCTTTAAAATCAACTTCAGGCAAAGTTTTCTATGTACCCACTAGGGTCTGTTTAAATTGTTTTCCTCCAAAAAATGGAGTCAGGACCAGACAACTCAGAATTCTACTCTTAAGTCCCTCCCCCTGCTCTTGGGTTTGCCATCTTTTTGTTTCCAGACTCAGGTTCATTACCATATTTTAACTTTTTGGAATCCGTCTTTCCGAAGTCTCATGTGGCCACCAGGCTACATGCAGGCTGCTGCCCCGGGCTCCAGAGCCCAGATGATACTGGTGTTTTCCCCTAAGCTTCCTTTTGAGCAGGTCCTCCTTGCCGGTCCGAATCATCAGGTTCAGGAAGCACTCATCTTCTCTTCACCGCCCCCTTGGGTGTGAAGACAGTGCTAGAGCATTCAGTCAACAAATGATCTGAGCACCTACTGTGTATCAGACACTATTCTATATTCTTAGGGAAACAGCACTTAGACAGGAAGTCACACCCCTTGCCTTCAAGAAGCCTGCATTCAAGAGGATTGTCAAGCATTTCTTGGATGCTGCTCTTCCCTGGTGGCTCAGACGGTAAAGAATCCGCCTTCAATGAGGGAGACCTGAGTTCGATCCCTGGGTTGGGAAGATCCCCTGGAGGAGGGCATGGCAACCCACTCCAGTATTCTTGCCTGGAGAATCCCATGGACAGAGGAGTCTGGCAAGCTACAGTCCATGGGGTCACAAAATGACTAAGCACGGCACAGCGCTTTGACCCAGAGGTGATCTTGTTAGGAGAGACAACCCAATTCACTGTAGAAATACGCAAATTTAGAGCTGGCCTTTCCTCAGTGAGCTTTTTGTCTTCCTCCACTGAGTTTCTTCTCTTTCCCACAGCCCCCTCACTTCCACTTAGAAAGCCGGACCATGTCGATTCTTTATTCTGCTTCTTGTTCCTTTGTGTTTGTTACCCTGTGGGCTCCAAGAGCACATGGAGAGCCAAGGAGGAAGACCCACAGCCGGGCACACACCTGGTTCCACAGCTGAGAAACTGCATTTGCCTCTCAACTGCAGAGATCTATTTAGGACCAGAAAAGGAAATCCCAGGGAATGATTATTCTAACTTTGAGTGAGCCAGCAAGCCACATCCACTATTAGAGTAACTGGCACATTACTGTTCACCTTCTCCTTCAAACAGGCAGGGCTTTTCAGCAGGTTCTGCGCTGGCTACTGAGCAGGACAATGACAGAGTCCATCACAGTGACTGTCACCCTCCCGGTGAACATATACTACCAGAGAAACTGGTCAGGCAAACCGCACTGGCCCTTGAGCCAAGGGAGGTGGGCTGCCTTTGCTATTGCCTGGACGTTTCATGCATAAATTCATCAGGTACTTGGTATGTGCTTAGAACTGTGTTAACTGATTCTTATTCATCCCATTTAATCTTAAAAACAGCTCTATGTGGGAGAGATTAATATTATCCTCATTTTCAAGAGTAAAAATGAGAACGAGTCCCCTACTATTGTGCAGATGATAAGTAGCAAAGCTGGGACTGGAGGGCTTCCCAGGTGGTGCTAGTGCTAAAACACCTGCCTGCCAAAGCAGGAGACGTAAGAGAAACGGGTTCAATCCCTGGATTGGGAAGATCCCCTGGAGAAGGGCAACCCGCTCCAGTATTCCTGCCTGGGAAATCCCATGGACAGAGGAGCCTGGAGGGCTACAGTCCATAGAGAGTCACAAAGAGTCAGACACGACTGAAGTGACTTAGCACACACGCACACAAAGCTGGGACTGGAAGCCAGATCTCACTGACTCTGGACCCAATACTATAAAACATTCAATTGTAATGCCCAGAAAATGCTGTCCTATTCTCCCTGAAACAGCAATTGCAATCATCATAAATAAAATAATAAATATCTAACCACAATAAGATTTTATAAGTATCTGTATGAAATATATACTATAATAATTACTATAAGGATAGATTCTTAAAATAGTATTTATAGTAATTAAGAATGTTATAGAAAAATGCCCATACAGTTATTTTCAATACGATTCTAATTATATCAATACACGTGCATATGCCAAGGTAAATTGAACAAAATACACAAAATGAACTAGGCAAAGATTAATGATTATTTTTTACTCAATTTGTTTTCCCTGTACTTGTAGTTTCCTTTGCAATGAACACACACTACATTTATAAATCAGTGGGAAATGCTAATTTTAAAACCACCCTGTGGTTTCTGCTAAGATGGCAAGCTAGCACAGCATGTCCTGGCTTCATACTTAAAATCATCTCTGGAGGTAAATTCTACAGCACCGCTTCTGAACTCTGCACTGATGTTAGAATTTCCTGGGACTTTTGAAAAATACTGGTCTGCAGCCTCTACCCCAGGTTGATTAAAACAGAAATTTTGGAGGAAGACTTAGACATTCATGTAGTTTTTAAATCTCTCCACACATGGTTTTAAGAAAAATGTGGATACGAGGGATAAGGAGTTGAATGGATACTAGGAATTCTGAATGATGAATCGTCCCCACCCACCACATCACTCACCTCCCATGGTCCCCTAGCATGGATTACTGAACAGAAAAGCCAACACCCCAGTGGGCCAGAGTGAGGGCCCAGAAATGGAGTTGTGCGTATGGATCTTTCTCATGGACAAAATTTTACAAAAGCATTACACTCGCCCATATTATACACAATCAATTCCAGAGTGATTAAGGATAAAAATGTCAAAAAATTTTTTAAAAAGGCTCATAGAGGAGTATATTTCTGTCCTTGGGTGCAAAAAAACATTTTCTTACAGAAGACAGAAAGAAAGATCACCATGAAAGGAACAATTCCTTTTGATTATATTAAAATTGAGCACCGTTCATTAAAAAACACTTTAAAGCAAGTTCAAGCAAACTACTATCTATAAGAAGGTATTCACAATACATACACCAACAAAGGATTAATATTATAAATATATATTAGTAATACATCTACATATACACAAGGTATATATGAGAAATATATTCATTGGAAAGACTGATGCTGAAGCTCCAATTCTTTGGCCACCTGATGTGCAAAGCCAACTCATTTGAAAAGACCCTGATGCTGAGAAAGATTGAGGGCAGAAGGAGACTGGGGCGACAGAGGATGACATGGTTGGATAGCACCACTGACTCAACGGACATGAGTCTGAGCAAGCTCTGGGAGATGGTAAAGGACAGGGAAGCCTGATGTGATGCAGTCCATGGGGTTGCAAAGAGTCGACATGACTGAGCAACTGAACAACAACTACAATCAAATAAAGGTCCTGAACTTCACTCTGACTGGATTAAATGAGAAAGATACCTGTTGATGAACTAGTCACTGCAACAATAAGGTGGGGTTAAGCCTAGGTACTAACCATCCCTCTGTCAATTCGAGTAGGTGCTTTAGTCGCGAAGTCATATCTGACTCTTTGTGACCCCATGGACTGTGACCTACCAGGCTTCTCTGTCCATGAGATTTCTCAGGCAAGAATACTGGAGGGAGTTGCCATTTCCTTCTCCTGGAGATCTTCCCACCCCAGGGATCGAACTTGCATCTCTTGCATTGGCAGGCAGATTCTTTACCACTGAGATGCCAGGGAAGCCCTCAACTCCAGTAAGTAATATACACATGAACCTTCAAGTTGTGAACTTTCAAAGATATGAATGTGCTGGCTGTGGTACTGTACTACTTTATTTTTCAAGGAACTGTATGGTAGGAAAAAAAATCTTTATTTTTTATGTTTGTCTGTTTTTTTTATGTATTATTTGTGTGAAAAGTATTATAAACCTATTACAGTATGGTGATACACAGCCAAATGTGTTAGCTGTATACCTAGGCTAACTTAATTGGACTTATGAACAAATTGGACTTAAGGATGAACTTCTGGAATGAAACTCATTCACATGTAGGAGACATAGTGCGTGGGTATGTGTGGCTGTGTGTGTGCAGAGGCACATACGCTCAGTAGTGCTTGACTCTCTGTGACCCCTTGGACTGTAG
Source organism: Giraffa tippelskirchi (assembly GCF_054371585.1). Classification (NCBI taxonomy): domain Eukaryota; kingdom Metazoa; phylum Chordata; class Mammalia; order Artiodactyla; family Giraffidae; genus Giraffa; species Giraffa tippelskirchi. The sequence goes on along the minus strand of NC_137283.1, from coordinate 17,906,310 downwards.
CCTGCCAGGCTCCTCCGTACCTGGGATTCCCCAAGCAAGAACACTGGAGTGGGGTGCCATGTCCTCCTCTAGGAGATCTTCCTGACCCAGGGATCAAACCCAGGTCTCTTACATCTGCTGCACTGGCAGGCAGATTTTTTTTTTATCACTAGCACCACCTGGAAAGCCCCATCCCAGGGAAACTGAGATGGCTGATTCTATTAAATAGTAATCCTGAGCAAGTCATCTCATTCTAATGTTACTGGCCTCCTGCTCCTTCCTTTTTGAACAGAAGAAATCTTGACCATAGGTCAGAATAAAGCTCAGGTTTCATACCTGGGTAAGTTCCTGTGTATATTTCCAGAGGGAACTTGGCAGAGCTATGTATAAATCTAGCACTAAGATTTCTTAATGCTACTCATGCCAGTCAGGAAGCCACAGTTAGAACCAGACATGGAACAACTGACTGTTTCAAAATTGGGAAAGGAGTACGACAAGGTTGTATATTGTCATCCTGCTTATTTAATTTATATGCAAAGTAAATCATAAGAAATGCCAGGCTGGATGAAGCACAAGCTGGAATCAAGATTGCCAGGAGAAATATCAATAACCTCATATATGCAGAGGATACTTCCCTAATGGCAGAAAGTGAAGAGGAACTAAATAGCCTCTTGATGAGGGTGAAAGAGAAGAGTGAAAAAAACTGGCTTAAAATTCAACATTCAAAAAACTAAGATCATGGCATCTGCTACCATCACTTCAGGGCAAATAGAAACACTGACAGGTTTTGTTTTCTTGAGCTCCAAAAACACTGCAGACAGTGACTGCAGCCATGAAATTAAAAGACGCTTGCTCCTTGGAAAAAAAAGCTATGAAAAACCTGGACAACATTTTAAAAAGCAGAGATATCATTTTGCTGACGAAGGTCTGTATAGTTCAAGTTATGGTTTTTCCACTAGTCATGTACAGATGTGAGAGTTGGACTGTAAAGAATGCTGAATGCTGAGAATGGATACTTTTGAACTGTGGTGCTAGAGAAGACTCTTGAGACAGCAAGGAGATCAAACCCATCAATCCTAAAGGAAATCAGTTCTGGATATTAATCAGAAAGACTTATGCTGAAGCTGAAACTCTAATACTTTGGTCACCTGATGCAAAGAGCTGACTCACTGAAAAAGACCCTGATGCTGGGAAAGACTGAAGGAGAGAAGGGGACGACAGAGGATGAGTGGTTGGATGGCATCACTGACTCAGTGGACATGAGTTTGAGCAGGCTCTGGGAGATGATGAAGGGCAGGGAAGCCTGGAGTGCTACAGTCCATGGGGTCGCAAACAGTCAGATACGACTTAGCAATCAAACAACAACAACTCATGTCACCACTCACGTGTATATTTTCTCCATACAAAAACCCTCATTTCAATTTAAAAATGACTTGTATGACTTATTGGGATATACATACACCTTCCTTGAGCAAAATCTTCTGGGCCAAAGTGTCTGACTTTCAAACATTTGGAACATGGATATTACTGACTTCTAGAATTACACACAGTTCATTTCCTCATTCTCTTTGGAAAGAAACTAAAAAGTGAGAAAGACAAATGATATGTAAACAAGAATTCCCCTCAATTGTCATATACGGAGTAGAATGCCACACTCGTTGCCAGCTCATCAGCAGTGCAGAGGTAGCAGTGTAAATATTAATTTAGCAAGTCTGCTGCTTTGCATTTTATGAGACAACCAGCACAATTACACTAATGACGGCAATCGACACTCAAGAAGACCTGACAGTCGAGTTGAACATTGTCTACAACAGATCCACCGGCCCCCATAGGACTGCACTTTCCTTTTTTAGTGTTATGTCATAAACTATCCTCCATGATTCTGCTTTTAGGGGAAGAAATGTGCACAGTCTATCTCAAGTCAAATTATAAGAAGGAATATGTAATGTAAGTTCTCAGCCACTACACCTGATATTGTTTGGTTGGTTTTTCAAGAATACTAGCTGTCTAACTAGAATCAACCCCATCCGGCAAGGCTAGCTAAAGGCAGGTTGGAGGGCTCACTTGCAGCATCTCTGATTTAGAAGTGCTGGAATGGAACCTGAGAATCTACAAGTACAGCTGATCCTGCTCTGGAAGAACCACACTTAGAGCACAGGGCTTAGAAGGAATATGGAAACAGGTGGGGCAGGAACACAGGAAAACCACACCCATCCCTAAGCTCAGTGGTCCCACACCCAGACAAGTCCAAGTGTGGCAAAGAAGCCAAATCTGACCCCATGTTGAAAACTGTTTCTTTGAGTTGCTTTTCATTGCTTTTGTTATTATAATCATGTGGAATGCCTTGTCTCAAAGGACCTGCCCCTCTGCCTGACTGTAAACTAAAGTGCCTTTGCTCAGCTCAAAGAGAGATAATCTGACCCTGCCCACCTGTGAATAGAAGAGATTAACACACTCCTTCCAAAGGCTGGTGATGTTTTTCAAGATTGAAGAGCCTTTCATTTTACTTCCCCACTGCCTCTTCCTCTCTATTCTGCCTTGTGACTTTAATTCCTCCTCGCTTCTTTCTCTCTGACTCCACAAGAGAAACTGGCATCCAGACCATGACAAGATGCTTCCTCTGAGACATTAGTCTACCATCTTCTCAGTCAGCTAGCTTTCCGAATAAAGTTGTTTTCCTTGTCTCAACACCTTGCCTCTTGGATTCACTGGCCTGTAGTGTGATAAGCAGAGTGAGCTTGGACTTGGTAACAGAAGTCTGTAGGTCTGCAGGGCGCTTGGCAGAGTTGCACATCACTCTCTCTCAAAGATTCCTTAATACTCACTAGCACAGGATTCTATATTCCATTGTTGGAAATGGCACACAGGACATGATCCTAGCTCTCAAGTGGTAATAGAGTTATATGATGAAGCAAAAACACCAAAATCTAAGTGGATGATTTTATGAAGTAGTCAATGGGAGGTCACTGTTTAATGTTTCCAGTTATGTATGCTTCAAAATTTCATACTAAAAATTTTAACGCCCACACTTTTTTTTTTGGACACTTGGGTTATGTGATTTGGAACATGCTGGAAAAGTCCAAAGGTGACAGCTAGGAGAGGGGGAGGAGAAGAATAAGTTTTAAATAAGGTCCTGGGAAGCTGGGGCCCCACTAGATGGGCTCTGGTTCAAGCTTTTCTACTAGGAAGTCATTCACAAAGGCCTCCACAATGGTGGGGGTGATCTCCTCCACGTCCATCATGTACTCGGCCTGAGCTGACATGTCCAGAATGGTGAGTAAAGGGGCAGCCTTGGGCAGGTTGGCGTAATCTTGCAGGGAGTCAGTCATGTCATCCTCCCCCTGCCACAAAGAACAGGAGCTGTGCCTCCTCCTCTTTGGCTTTGTACTTGGCAATGATCTTCTCAGCTATTGGCTGGATCAGCTGCTTGGCCGCCTCCAACTCCTCCTCATCCTCAGAATATACTATCAGGAGGAGGCAGGGGCCCTCCTTAAGCTGCACGTTGGAATTGGAGAGCTCCAGCACGGGCTTGGGGTGCCACGGCTGCCCAATCTCATTTTCAATTTGTGAGTACAATCTAGCATGACCCCACAACTCTTTGACTTTAAGTGTATTATACTTTTCCCCAAAATGTTTTAAGGGACTACATAAATAACATACGCCTGACACACATCTAAAAATATTTTCAACACTGGGGTGGTAAGGGTTGGGAACTGATCTGTCAGTGGGTCCACGTGCCCATGTGTGTATCTGTGTGCACGTGAGATGTATGGGAGAAAATGGATGAGGAGCTAGCTGTGTCACTGATGGGCTCTCCGCATGAAAGAGGTGGAATACAGGAAAAAAAGTTTAAAATACTTGACAAACTGGATGAAACAGGATTGCATTTGGCTGCAACCAACAGAAAACTCAACGTATATAGATTTATTTTGTAAGAAACCAAATTCTTTAGGTAAACAGTTGAGGCCTGTTGCAGTTGGTCAAAAATGATGTTAAGAACCAGAGTTCTTTTCCTTTTCCTGCTTTGCGTTCCTGATGTGTGTAACTTTAATCCGCACAGTCACAAAATGGCTACTGCATCTCTGGACAATACACATACTCTCTAAGCAGTAAAAACAGAAAAGCTATAAAATTCTTGAGATTTGGCTTTTATTCAGTAAGTGAAACTTTTCTCCAAGAGTTCTTACAATCTCTTGGCCAGAAACATACCACTTAGCCCCCTCTGAAACATGGCCTCTTCCAACATACAGAATAGAGAACAGGAGTAAGTTACTGGGAATGCATTTTGACTGAGAAAACAGTATCTGTCAAGCTTATGTCCTAGGAAATGTCAATATAAACTCTCCCTACTTCTAGCAACTTCTCATAAAATAGTGGCAACAACTATTAAGGACACAAAATCACTATGACCAATAAGACAAACTTAGGAATTCCCCAGGCAAGAATACTAGAGTAAGCTGCCATTCCCTTCTCCAGGGGATATTCCTGACCCAGGTATTTAACCCGGGTCTCCTGCATTGCAGGCAGATTCTTTACCGTCTGAACCACCAGGGAAGCCCAGGAAATCTTCAAATAACATCAAATTCTGAAAAATCTACCCCAAATGTTGAAATTTAGGTTAAGGAGAGACTTGTGTGTCAATTTGGATGGGGGATTGCCTCACTGAGAATTCCATAGAGCAGAGGATCCAGGCAGGCGGCATTCCACAAAGCTGTGTTTGGAAGCCTCCTTAACTGTGTGCCACCCTGAGAGCTGTTTAACTAAAACCCACCGTGGGAAATACCACAGCTGGCGACGACCACTCAGAGCCATTCTGCATAGCTCATTAGGCTGTTTCAGAAGCCTGCATGCTCTCTGGGTAGTAGCAACTGTCCGCAAATTCGCTCTCATTCCGGGCTGTGTTTGAAGGCAAATTATCTATTCAGCCAGACTCCTTTGCTTGCACATGAGGAATCACAATGAGAAGGTACATATCAGGTTGCAATTTCAGTGCCAAGCAGTCTTGGAACAGAACTGAGCCCTGATCTGATTCTGCCCCTCCATGCTTTAGCCCACTCTCATCTGCCATAAACCAAAATTAAGTGTATTTCCAACTTGTGGAGGTATGTTGTTTCCATCCAAACTGGAGGCAGAACTCATCCCAGATACCATAAAGAAAGTGTATTTTCAACCCCATCAAATCAGTAGTGAATGGGAGGTATCAGGTATCAGACTGATAACTTTTAAAAGTCTTTGCCCAGATTACCTACTGATTGAAAAGATTTTTTCAGTTTCTTTTGCTGACTTGTGTTCTCTCTTCTCACTTAATTACCTTACTAGACTAGACATCCTGACATGCTTCAGAATTAAAACAGAAGCCATACAATCATTTCTACAGTTCAGCCCACTCAGCACACTACTGGCAAATTGTAAAAAGTACAAAGGTATCCTAATGCTGATGTTTACTTATTGGCAAGTTCAATTCCCAGGCTTATAGTCATCAATCCTTCACCTCCAAGCAACCTGTCCCGTTCTGGGAAGACTCTGAACACACAGAGTGACTCTTGCTGTGTAATGATGACAGGGAAAGTAAGCGTGTCACACCCTTGTCAGCCAAATCTGTGTGTTGATTACTGTGGAATTCCTCTCTCAAGTCCCTTCCAACTTCTAAATGGGAGAAAAAGCTAGATGCATTTCCCAGATGCCCTTGCAACTATGACTCTGAATCTAAATTAGTTTTCTCTTTCCAAAGGCACACACAGGGGATTTGACAAGGAAATGCAGGAATAATAAAAAAACATTTTGTTCATCCAGAAGGCAGCAAGAAAGGAGAGGAAAAAAATAAAATGGTAGGACAAACAGAAAACAACTTGTCAATATGGCTGCTTTATACCTCAATGGGCACTTTTGTTAAATATAAATGAGCTAAATATGCCAATTAAAAGACAAGGACTGGCAGACTTTTCTTTTTTAAAGAAAAACTAAGTTGCTTACAAGAGATATTCCTTAAATTCAAGGCACAGAAAGGTTGCTGACTAATGGAGAGACTTTTTGGTCGTCCAGTGGTTAAGATTCTGCCTTGCAATGCAGGAGACATAGGTTCAATCCCTGGTGGGGCAACTAAGATCCCACTTGCCATGGAGCAACTAAGCCCATGTGACACAACTAGAGAGAAGCCCGAGAGCTGCAATGAAAGATCCTGCATGCCACGATGAAGAGCCCGTGTGCCTCCACTAAGACCCGACGCAGCTAAAATAAAAATAAATATTTAACAAAAATCATCAACGGATATATGGTTGAAAAAAAAAGAAAGAAAGAAAGGGGGGGGGGGAAGGTCTAACAGAGTGGGCTGAATGGTGGCTCCAAAGACATCAGGTCCCCATCTCTGGGATCTGAACTGTTACCTCATGTGGAAATGTAGGTGTAGGAAATATAGGAAATGTAGGTTACCTCTGCAGATGTAGGTGAATTAAGAATCTTCGGATATGGAGATTATCCTGGATTATCTAAGTGAGACCTAAAGGTCATCACATGTATACTTGTAAGAGGGACACTGAGGAGCATTTGATACACAGACTAGGAGAAAGCTGTGTGATCAGGAGGCAGGAGCTGGAGTGATACAGCCACAAGCCAAGGGATGCTGGTAGCCACCAGGATTTGGAAGGGATTCTCCTCCTAGAGCCTCTTGGGGGAGTTCAGCCCTGCTGACACCTTGATTCAGCCAGGGCTTTCAGACTTCTGGGATCCAGAGCAGTGAGACAATAAATTTACTTATTTTAAGACACTAAATCTGTGTTCATGTCTTTCAGATGCTCTAAGAAACAAATGCAAATGGAGAATGGCATGCCTTATAAAACCAAACAAAAGAAAACTAGTGTGACTCTAGTTTTGCTAGAGTTACAATCTCTAGTATTGTCTCTTGCCAAAGAGGGGGCATTGCATAAAAATAAAAGGAAAAGAAAATTGAGAGGCATCTTTCTGCTTTGCTTGCCTTTTCTCCTGGAAAAGTAAGGTCTTGGAATCATCAAGCTTTCTGGAGATTTCATGCAGGTTCTGTGAGCATGAATGCTGTCAGTAATTAAACAATGTGAAAACATAATCACCAAATAGCCACAGAGCAGAACACCAGCAGGATACCAAGGCACTGAGATACATTAGCCAGTGTGGTCTTAACTCTATGACCCACCAGGGAAGGAAAGGAATCTAGACACACATATCTTTAAGGAACAATGCTTCAAATCACCTAAGTCTGGATCCTTCCATGGAGTGAGGCAAGGTGCCCACTAAATTTCTTTTTCACTAAATATCCACCATCCACCACAGGTCTTTCTCAGAGACACACAATGAACACGTCCCTTGACATACGCTGTTTGAGTCTGTTTGGGCCAATCTAACAGACATACTAGTGACCAGGCTGCTTATCAACAAAAGGAATTTCTCACAGTTCTGGAGGCTCTGAGCCTAAGATCAAGGTGCTGGCAGATATGGTATCTGGTGGGGACCCATTTCCCAATTCATAGATGGCTGCTATTTGCTGTGCTAGACAAGGGAGAACACTGGAGTCTCTTTTATAAGAGCATTAATCCTATTCATAAGGCCTCTACCCTCATCACCTAATTACCTCCCAAGGGACCCATCTCTAAACACGGTCATACCGGGGGTGAGGATTTAACATATGGATTTGTGGGGAGAAACACATGTTCAATGTGTGACAGACTTTATTTTCTTGGGGTCCAAAATCACTGTGGATGACTATAGCCATGAAATTAAAAGACACTTGCTCTGGAAGAAAAGCTATGATAAACCTAAACAGCATATTAAAAGCAGAAACATGACTTTTCAAAGGCCCACATAGTCAAAGTGATGCTTTTGCCAGTAGTCATGCACACATATGAGAGTTGGACCATAAAGAAGGCTGAGCACCGGAGGATTGAAGCTTTTGAACTGTGGGGCTGGAGAAGACTCTTGAGAGTCCCTTGGACTGCAAGGAGATCAAACCAGTCCATCCTAAAGGAAATCAGTCCTGAATATTCATTGGAAGGAGTCAGGCTGAAGCTGAAGGTCCAACACTTTGGCCACCTGATGTGAAGAGCCGACTCATTGGAAAAGAGCCTGATGCTGGGAAAGATTGAGGGCAAGGGGAGAAGGGGGGCAAGCAAAGGATGAGATGGTTGGATAGCATCATGGACTCAATGGACATGAGTGTGAGCAAATTCCAGGAGATAGTGAAGGACAAGGAAGCCCTAGTGTGCTGCAAGTCCACAGGGTCGCAAAGAGTCAGAGACATCTTAGTGACTAAACAATAGCACACGTTCAGTCTATATATTTCCATGAGGAATGTGTGTTATCTTATTGCGCCCTGAATCACATCCCAACCTCCATGAAGACACGCAGAAAGGATCAACACATACTTGTTAAGTGAATAATGCAGATCAGCATTAACAGTGGCCCCAGTCAAGTGGCTCTATGGTGCACACTGAGCTCTTATGAGACCATTCACAGTGTAGTGCTCATGAGAGAATAATATTCTGTCAGAACAAATGGTCGTGTGGGACACTACCCAGGGCTTAGACCATGAGGGTAGATCCCTCAGGAATGAGATGGCTGCTGCTATTGTTTAGTTGTTAAGCTGTGTCTGACTCTTTTGTGACCCCACGGGCTGTAGCACATTAGGTTCCTCTGTCCATGGGATTACCCAGGCAAGAATATTGGGGTGGGTTGCCATTTCCTCTCCAGGGCATCTTCCCGAGCCAGGAATAGAACTCACAGCTCCTGCATAGCAGGCCAATTCTTTACCTACCTCTAAGCCACCAGGGAAACCTAGGAATAAGATGACAGGGTTCCCTCACCTCTGCCACCCTGTGAGCTTACAGACAAAATGGCTTCCTATGAATCAGGAAGCTGGTCCTCATCAGACACCAAATCTGCCAGCACTTTGATCTTAGACTTCCCAGGCTCCAGAACCCTGAGAAATAAATGCTTGGTATTTATAAGCCACTCAATCTTCCAGCACTCATAGCAGTACAAATGGACTAAGACACTTGATAAGCCTGTTATGTGAGGAAAGAGAGACCCTGTAGACAGGATCTGGTGGGAGGCAAGATAAGAAAAGATACAGCTAGAATAGGGAAGAAAAGAATGCTGACCAACTCGGTGGAGTACTGGGCTCTCAGCAGTGGAAGTGACTGAGGAACAGTTAAAAACAACAATAGGTAAAACTGAACTTTAAGTATATTTTAAATGCTGTGGTATAAATCTCTTCATCATTACTAATCTTAAGTCATTTATGATTAAAAAAGTCTTGTAAGAGAACTGTCTGGAACCATAGGAATACATGCACACAAATTCAAGGAGAACATCACATTTCCACAGGTGGAGGAAGAGTTCTCAACATCTGAACTGGCAGGAAGATCTTGGTTGAGATACAAGTCACATTGGTAAGTGACCTTCTCAACTGAAATCATACCATGTTGTCTACCATTTAGCCTAGTCCTTTCCTTTGGACCCACAGGAAGCCAGAATATACCCTCTGACCTGTGGCCACCCAACAGATGGCCTTCTCTCTACAGGTAAAGCTGGCCTCTCTCACTAGAGACTCAGCTTTGTCTCTGACACTGAGCTCCTGTCCAGCAGACACACTACATATTTCAATTTATTTAATGGAAATAAAAACAAAAATAAACAAATAAGACCTAATTAAACTTAAAAGCTTTTGCACAACAAAGGAAACCATAAGCAAGGTGAAAAGACAGCCCTCAGAATGGGAGAAAATAATAATAACAAAACAACTGGCAAATAATTAATCTCCAAAATATATAAGCAGCTCATGCAGCTCAATATCAGAAAAATGAACAGTCCAATCAAAAAGTGGGCAAAAGATCTAAACAGACACTTCTCCAAAGAAGACATAAGGATGGCTAATAAACACATGAAAAGATACTCAACATCACTCAACATTAGAGAAATGCAAGTCAAAACCACAATGAGGTATCATCTCACACAGGTCAGAATGGCCATCATCAAAAAGTCTACAAACAATAAATGCTAGAGAGGGTGTGAAGAAAAGGGAACCCTCTTACACTGTTGGTAGGAATGCAAACTGGTACAGTCCTATGGAAAACAGTGTGGAGATTCCTTAAAAAACTGGGAAACTGGGAATAGAAATGCCATATGACCCAGCAATCCCACTGTTAGGCATATACACCAAGGAAATCAGAATTGAAAGAGACACATGTATCCCAATGTTCATTGCAGCACTCTTTACTAAAGCTAGGAGGTGGAAGCAACCTAGGTGTCCATCAGCAGATGAATGGGTAAGGAAGCTGTGGTACCTATACACAATGGAATATTATTCAGCTATAAAAAGGAACACATTTGAGTCAGTTCTAATGAGATGGATGAACCTGGAGCCTATTACACAAAGTGAAATATGCCAGAAAGAGAAAGACAAATACTGTATATCAATGCATATATATGGAATTTAGAAAGATGGTATCTATGATCCTATATGCAGGGCAGCAAAGGAGACACAGACAAAAAGAACAGACTTTTCATGTGTTTGTTAGCCATTTGTATGTCTTCTTTGGAGAAATGTCTGTTTAGTTCTTTGGCCCATTTTTTGACTGGGTTGTTTATTTTTCTGGTATTGAGCTGCATGAGCTGCTTGTATATTTTTGAGATTAATTCTTTGTCAGTTGCGTCATTTGCTATTTTTTTCTCCAATTCTGAAGGCTGTCTTTTCACCTTGCTTATAGTTTCCTTTGTTGTTCAAAAGCTTTTAAGTTTAATTCAGTCCCATTTGTTCATTTTTACTTTTATTTCCATTACTCTTGGAGGTGGGTCATAGTGGATCCTACTGTGATTTATGTCAGAGTGTTTTGCCTATATTTTCCTCTAGGAGTTTTATAGTTTCTGGTCTTATGTTTAGATCTTTAATCCATTTTGAGTTTATTTTTGTGTATGGTGTTAGAAAGTGTTCTAGTTTCATTCTTTTACAAGTGGTTGACCAGTTTTCCGAGCACCACTTGTTAAAGAGATTGTCTTTCCTCCATTGTATATTCTTGCCTTCTTTGTTGAAGATAAGGTGTCTATAGGTAAGTGGATTTATCTCTGGGCTTTCTATTTTGTTCCATTGATCTATATTTCTGTCTTTGTGCCAGTACCACACTGTCTTGATGACTGTAGCTTTGTAGTAGAGCCTGAAGTCAGGCAGGTTGATTCCTCTGGTTCCATTCTTCTTTCTCAAGATTACTTTGGCTATTCGAGATTTTTTGTGAAGTATTTGCTCTAGTTCTGTGAAAAATACTGTTGGTAGCTTGATAGGGATTGCATTGGATCTATAGATTGCTTTGGGTAGTATACTCATTTTCACTATATTGATTCTTCCAATCTATGAACATGGTACATTTCTCCATCTATTTGTGTCCTCTTTGATTTATTTCATCAGTGTTTTATAGTTTTCTATATATAAGTCTTTTGTTTCTTTAGGTAGATTTATTCCTAAGTATTTTATTATTTTCATTGCAATGGTGAATGGAATTGATTCCTTAATTTCTCTTTCTGTTTTCTCATTGTTAGTGTACAGGAATGCAAGGGATTTCTGTGTGTTAATTTCACATCCTGCAACTTTACTACATTCATTGATTAGCTCTAGTAATCTTCTGGTGGTGTCTTTAGGGTTTTCTATGTGGAGGATCATGTCACCTGCAAATAGAATTTTACTTCTTCTTTTCCAACCTGGATTCTTTTTATTTCTTTTCTTCTCTGATTGCTGTGGCTAAAGTTTCCTTAAAAAACTGGAAATAGAACAGCCATACAACCCAGCAATTCCACTGCTGGGCATACACACTGAGGAAACCAGAATTGAAAGAGACACAGCACTGTTTACAATAGCTAGGACATGGAAGCAACCTAGATGTCCATAGGCAGACGAATGGATAAGAGAGCTGTGGTACATATACACAATGGAATATTACTCAGCTATTAAAAAGAATCCATTTGAATCAGTTCTAATGAGGTAGATGAAATGGGAGCCTATTATACAGAATGAAGTAAGTCAGAAATAAAAACACCAATACAGTATATTAACACATATATATGGAATTTAGAAAGATGGTAATGATGACCCTATATGTGAGACAGCAAAAGAGACACAGAGGTAAAGAACAGACTTTTGGACTCTGTGGGAGAAGGCGAAGGTGGGACGATTTGAGAGAATAGCACTGAAAGATGTGTATTACCATATGTGAAATAGATTGTCAGGTCAGGTTCAATGCATGAGACAGGGTGCTCAGGGCTGGTGCAGTGAGACAACTCTGAGGGATGGGATGGGGAAGCAGGTGGGAGGGGGCTTCAGGATGGGGGACACATGTACACCCATGACTGATTCACGTCAATGTATGGCAGAAACCACTGCAATATTGTAAAGTAATTAGCCTCCAATTAAAATAGATAAATTAATTTTTAAAAAAAAGAACAGACTTTTGGATGCAGTGGGAGAAGGTGAGAGTGGGATGATTTGAGAGAATAGTGCTGAAACATGTACATTACCATATGTAAAACAGATGATCAGTGCAAGTTCAATGCATAAAGCAGGGTACCCAAAGCCCATGTTCTGGGACAACCCAGAAGGATAAAGTGGGGAGAGAGGTGGGAGGTGGGGTTCAGGATGGAGGGGACACATGTATACCTGTGGCCAATACATGTTGACATATGGCAAAAATCATCACAATATTGTTAATGTAATTATCCTCCAATTAAAATTAATTAATAAAAAAATAAAGCACAAAGAGAACAAAACATCCCAGAAGTAGCTGATCCATCCTGTGAGTACCAAGGTTGCCTCAGATCATATTGACATGTGTGCTGCCATGACACCAATGAATAAACATTACTGAACCAGCAGCAAATTGAAAGCTCACACCACGGTTCAGTATGCTGCTTCTAACAGATGCCCCCCATCCTGTTTCCAGGACCTGGCACTTAAGAGTTTTCTTTGGACCAAGTTTTGGACCAAGTTTTCTTTGGACTCAGGAAATTACAGTCATCCCTCCTAAATTTAGTCTTGCATTAGACCAGTTATTCCAGGCAGTTCAAATTATTTTAGAAACTGATTCTTTTACCTTTTAAATAATTCTCGCAAAATTTATCCCAATTTGTGATTCATGAACTCTATCCAAGAGCCTGTGACACACACATAAAGACATCTCTGCAAGTTAAACAGTAAATCTTAGGTACAATGATCCACCCAACCTCAACATTTGCCTCCTGGTTCCTGTTGCTCTGAGCTGGCCTTGAGGACTTCCATGCCCAGGAGCCTCTGGACACCCACTGTGTGTGCAAGCCTTGAACCTGATGAGCAGCTGTGAAAGTGTATAATGTACACAACATTCCCCAGTGATTAGCACAGTGTCTTGCATGGAGCAAACACTCTAACAGCCTGCAAAGTAGTGCTCCACATATTCCTCTATTTCTTGCCTCATGGAAAACTAGCAGAACTGATACATGAATCAAGGTGAACATGATCTCCACCTCGAGATAACTCAATGTGCTATACAAGGAGACAAAACAAGCCTGATTATTGCCAAGCTGTCCTTTCTTCTGCTTATTCAAAAACTTGTAAATGTCACCCAATTTGTTTCTCGCCAGCCAGAACTTTCACTCAGGCTTCTGTCATCATCAGATTGAACCTTTTAGAGTTTGTGATGTGGAGTCACAAAAGACAATGACAAAATTGGAAAGGCAGAGGGGAGAGGACAGGAGACATCAGGACAGTGCTGCAGGAAAGGAAATGATGGGAGCTGGGAGAGAAAGGAACAGAGAGTTCTGGGGTGTAAGGGAAATGAAAGGAAATTCTAAGAAACAGGGCAACGTACTATTTCCCTCTTTTTTAGTAAGTCAGAATCTCAGGTGAATTTTTTCAATTATTTTGGAATAGTCCTTCGGTCCTTGGTCCATGCTTCCTTGATCATGGCAGAACTCAACCTGAATCACATGCATCTCTAACTTTTATATGTCTGCCCTTTATAGAATGCCTCCATTTCAATTCATCTTCTGGTGGAAGAAAAATGTTCACATCTTTGCTTTTACTCTTCTTTTAATTTTGCCAAGAATACTGCTGAAGGAAACATGAAAAATGGACTTGTGGTTCAATAGTTACAGTGTCTGAAGTTTATTTTAAAAAAGTGAAGATCAAATAGGCTATCACCTTCCTCATGTAATTGTATTCTAAAGTGATCCAAAAAGCTCCATGCCGTCAAAATGTTTCCTCAATGTCCACTCATCTAACCTCTGATTCCCACCTTTTGAAAAACAATAGATACATAAAATCCTATAATATGTAAGCCCATATATAGTGCCTCAGTGGTAAAGAAGCTGCCTGCCAACGCAGGAGACTTGGGTTCAATCCCTGGGTCAGGAAGATCCCCCTGGAGAAGGAAATAGCAACTCACTCAGTACTCTCGCCTGGGAAATTCCCATGGACAGAGGAACCTGACGGGCTATAGACCTTGGAATCACAAACAGTCAGACACAACTTAGCAACTAACAGCAACACATTTATATATTATATATTACATATATATATAATGTATATATAATATACATGTACATTATATACACATGTATATATAATATACATGTATATATAATATATATACATAATATAATGTGTATATAATACACAATAATGTGTATATTATAATGTATATATAATGTGTGTATATATATATGATGTATGCATAGTGTGTATATATACACATGGGATTAAAGTATTATCTCCTAAAATAATCTTATTAGGGAAAATAGCATTTCCTGGCATCTACTACATGTCAGATACTTCATGTGCATTCTTTCATTTCTTTCCTATGACATGGGACTTATTTCAACACTATAATAACTAGTACAGGTTGAATCATATCCCGCAAAAGGCTGTGTTGAAATCTTCACTCTCATCACTTCAGTGGGATCTTATTTGGAAACAGGGTCACTGCAGATGTGATTAGTTAAAACAAGGTTGTACTAGGGTGGGATGGGCAGTCCCTTCATCCAACAAGACCGCTGTTGTCTTTACAATAAGACAGACACAAAAGGAGAAGATAGACATGTGATGAGGAAATCAGAGTCTCAAGCCATCCATCTCCAAGCCAAGGAACACCAAGGGATGCCAGCCAACAAACACCAGAGGCTGGAAGAGGTAGAGAAAAATTCTCCCTTTAGGTTTCAGAAGAAGCCTGTTTCTTGGTTTTGGACTTCCAGCCCTCAGAATAGAGAGAGAGGACACATTTCTGTTGCTGTAAGCCACCCACTTTGGGGTTCTTTGTTATAGCAGCCATAGGAAACTAATACAACATCCAAAAATAAGGTTCTAAAGCCCTATGGAACTGAGGTCTCCATCCCAGCTCTGCAGTTACCTGTGTAAATTACCTTGAGTGTAGTAAACCTCAAATTTCCTCATCTATAAAAGGCAGATAATGCTGTCTACTACCCCACAGTTGTTGTTTTTTTTTTTTTAATAAATTAAATGGAAATCTTTGTGCCCTGCTCACTCTAAATTATTGCCTCAGGTAAGCATTTAATAAATGGCATCCTCTCCTATGATCATCCTCACAATTGACCTTTCTTCCTCTTTATGAATGAAGAAATTGAAAAACAGGTTAAAAACCCTGCCCAGCAGCAGAGTGAGAGTTCAACATGACGTCTGCTGCCTCCAGACAGCATGTGAGACTCCAGAAGAGCCATGAGGAGAGATGTTAACATTTGCTCAGGAGTCTAGGCATGTACTAAGGACCTGGATGGTGAGAGGTAAGATCTTTGAGGTGAGGCAAGAGGAGAAATGAACTTTTAATTCAACATATGGGTTGAAGTCCGGGTGGGAGGCTCTAACAGGCAGTCAGAAATGCTCAGATCACAAGTTTGCCTTCCCAGCTCTGGCCAGCCTTGTCCCCTTGTGCTGGGCCCCACTGCTAGCCTCCAGTTCACGTTAACAACGTCATTTCTTTCTAAAAACCCTGTTTCATCCCTTTGGCGTGATCGAGTTCCTGGAAGCTATCCAACTCCACAAAAGCCTCCTATTCCTTAGGAAATCCAGCATATTTCCTTTCATCCAGGCGTGCCTGGTCCCCACTTATGGCAGCACCCCAGGCAGTATGTGACAGGCTCTCAGGGCCAAGGAGAGTCTGCAAAGCCAGCCACGTTCTCCTAGTCTGCAGGCATCTTTGCTTCACACACAAACACAGCACTGGTCCCTCAGCCAGGAGCACCCATAACACTCGGGCAACGATCAAAGTTGGATAGTATCTAAAACTCTTAAAAAGCTAGCTGACAGAGCTTCATGAATATCATCCCAGAGATTGTTTTAAAACCAGAAGAGATGAAAAGGATAAGAGACAAAAGTCAAGGAGATCAGTTTGTTACGATAAATACTGAAGAAGTGGTGCTAGTGGTAAAGAACATGCCTGCTAATGTAGGAGACGAGATGCAGGTTTGATCCCTGGATCAGGAAGATCCCTTGGAAGAGGGCATGGTAATGCACTTCAGTATTCTTGCCTGGAGAATCCCATGGACAGAGGAGCCTGGCAGGTTATATTGCATGGGGTCACAAATAGTTGGGCACAACTGAAGTGACTTAGCACACACACTGTCTGGTCCAACTCCCAAATGATACATATTTTCCATATAAGTAATGGGAGACTCAGACAAAACCTAATTCCAGCTCTGCCACTAGTAAGCGGTATGTCCCTGAACCCAGGCTGTACACAACTAGTGAATGATAAACCACTCCTAAGACCCAGTCTGATTCTTCTCCCCACTCTGTTCATTCCCATTTTTCCAAAGGCTTGCACCTAAAAGTCAACATATGCGGAACAAAAATTGGAAACCACATCAGTGAGAATGGAATTCACAGGTTCCTGGTCTCTGTCCTCCTTGATCCCAGGTTAGTCAATGAGATTTGCCGTCTACCTGGGAGCAGGCCTTCCTCTCATGAATACTTCACCCCTCTAACTGTGCTGCTTGCAAAGCTAGACACACAGATTTTTAAACTATTGAACAGTTTAATCTCTCCCTTTTATGCCATAAATACCAGTGAATGCAATTTCTAAGGCAAACATTTAAATGTTACATTCCTATGTGGAATCTAGAAGAATGGCATAGGTGGACTTATTTGCAAAGCAGAAAATAGAGACAAAGATAAGAGAACAAATATAAGGTCACCAAGGAGGGAAGGAGTGGTGGTAGGTATGAGTTGGGAGACTGGGATTGACGTATAGACACTGCTATGTATAAAACAGATAACTAATGAGAACCTTAAAAGACGCTTACTCCTTGTAAGGAAAGTTGTGATCAACCTAGACAGCATATTAAAAAGCCAAGACATTACTTTGCCAACAAAGGTCCGTCTAGTCAAGGCTATGGTATTTCCCATAGTCATGTATGGATGTGAGAATTGGACCATAAAGAAAGCTGAGTGAAGAAGAATTGATGCTTTTGAACTGCGGTGTTGGAGAAGACTCTTGAGAGTCTCTTGGACAGCAAGGAGATCCAACCAGTCCATCCTAAAGGAGATCAGTCCTGGGTATTCATCGGAAGGACTGATGTTGAAGCTGAAACTCCAATACTTTGGCCACCTGATGTGAAGAACTGACTCTTTGAAAAGACTCGGATGCTGGGAAAGATTGAGGGCAGGGGGAGAAGGGGACGACAGAGGATGAGATGGTTGGATGGCATCACTGACTCAATGGACATGAGTTTGAGTAAACTCCGGGAGTTGGCAGTGGACAGGGAGGCCTGGCGTGCTGTGGTCCATGGGGTCGCGAAGAGTCGGACATGACTGAGTAACCGAACTGAATGAGAACAGACTGTATCCAGGGAACTCTCTTCAGTGCTCTATGGTGACCTGAATGGGAAGGAAATTCAAGGAAGAAGGGATATATGTGTACGTATAGCTGATTCACTTTGCTGTACAGCAGAAACTAACACTGTAAAGCAACAATACCTCAATAAAAATGTTTAAAATATAAATGCTATATCATTTCTATGGGAAGTAGCAATAGGCTGTGAAAGCAAAACAAGGCAGCCAGTATTACATGAGCACATTCCCAAATGGGGTTCCGAGGGGCACCTTCAGATCACACAATTCCATGAATCTGTAACCAGCTGGGTAGATGACGACTCAATTTGCACCTACATTCAATGGCAGTTGAACTAAATTAAAAGAAACATAACCTTAAAAACCTGATGACTTCTTACTGGTTATTAAAATTAAAAATAAAATTAAAAACCTGCTCAAAGTTGCCTATGACAGAGGAGGTTGAGAACTGAAATGTGAATGAACCTTTTATGACAAACCCAAGCTCCAATTCTCTCTCAAAATGCCAACAGGAGCTTGCCATCTCGTATCTTGAGGCAAAATGTGCTCCCTTGTCTGCTTTTGTTCTTTTCCTTTCTTCCTTCTCCCTTGGACACTTCTTTTCTGTATTTAAAATGCTCGGGGTCATAGAAAGGGCTTCTCTGAGGAGACCTACCAGACTCGTGCTTGTGCTGTTTGTGGGCCTCTCTCTTCTGCCAGGGTCTGTCTGTTATCTGATTCCTCATGCACCTCACAAAGCCAGATCTGATGCACTGAGATGTGGAGCCCAAAAAACCGGCCGAATCTGCGGGTCTCCACTGCGATGGAAACTCCACTGTGATGACCCGGCTGAAGCCAGGTCACTGAATCCAGGAGTCACGAGGCACAGCTGGGGGAGGAACAGGGAAGGCCATCCTTGAACTTCACACTTGCCTCACACAGTGACAGAGACAACAGCAGGCCCCTCGAGGGGTCTTTCTGGAGGCAGAGCAAATAATGTGAAAATAATATGAGTCAAGGCAAGAAGCAGCAGCCATCGACTCAGAACCCCAGGGCCTACATTCATGGCATCTGTTTCCTCAACAACTGAGCATCTTGGCACCTCAGGCAAGCTCCTAATCTCTACAGGGTTCCTTTTCCTCAGTCAGAGGAAGGTCATACCTATCATGAGAGGTCCTTGGAAGGATGAGTCAAAAGACCTGAAATGAGAAGAGGGTGCAGCTTGCCCAACACAGGTTTATAGATACCAATTCCCTTTTGCTTGCATTGCAGGGACTTGGGGATGGTTATATCATCTCCAACACTGGACTGAATGAATGCCAGCACAAAACTCAACACTCTGATTCACTCCTTATGGGAGTGTAGACACACATTTCACACTCCAGGGAGGTTTGTAGTAGTGGAAAGGAGCAGAAAGAAAAATAGAGAAAGGTGAAAAAGAAGAAGCTAACAGGTCACTGAGATGGGATTGCTGGAATATGGGTGACAGCTCCACGTTTGGTCCAATGAACTGAGAACCTGCTGCATGCACCAGCTTTGAACTCAGCAATGGGGATCCATGGATGAATAAAGCAAATACAGCAAAAGGAATAAAACAATGCTATAAAACTAAAAGTATGGTCAAAGGCTTGAGGAAACACAGAAAGAGTATAACTGATTTTTCCTGGAGGTGGGAACATCATTTCAGTGTGCAGAGTGGAAGAGACATTTCAGCTGGAATTGGAAGTTAAAGGGGGAACACACCAGCAGACAGAGAGGAAGACAGGACTGCTAAGAAGGCAGAAAAATGTCCCCTCCTCAGACACCCAGGTCCTCATTCTTAGAACCTAGAGACATGCTGCTTTTCTTGGAAAAGAGAACTGGGAAGTTTAACAAAGACTGGAGACCTTAAAGTATAGAGACACTATCTTAGATTATCTGGGTGGAGCCAATCTCATCATGATATCCCCTACAAATAGAGAATTTTTCTCTGGCTCAACTTTTAAAAATGTGAGAGATAAGGAAGTTGGACATATCTGAAGCTTGAAGGGGATTCAAGCTGCCATTGCTGGAAGGGGGCCAGGGGCAAGCACGAGAAGCCACATGTGCAATCTCTAGGAGCAGAGACATGTTCACTGCTGACAATGAGCAAGGAAATGAAAATCTCAGTCCTAAAACCACAAGGAAATGATTTTAGACAATTTGGGGAAGTGGTTAACTCTTAGAATCTCCAGAAAGGAATCTAGAGATGGCAAAAATTTAGGAAGCCCAGTAAGAGTCATTGCAGCCTCCAAGCTTTGATTCCCCTTTCATTCATGCACATCTTTTTAATTAAAAGTAATAAAACTTTTAAGTTAAGGGGCATGTGGTTAAGACTGCCACTTGCAGCCTTAAATCATCTCTTGAAGAGCCAGGCAGAAGTTAAGACAAGAACTGTGCTTTTGAATAGAGACCCTTTTGAGAACCACCAAATAAAAACCTATCAATTACTTGAGTAACGCCTCATCTTCACAGCAAAAAAAAAAGAAAAGAAAAGGTACTATCCACCTTGCTAATTACACTCAGTTCTGAACATGATTTGGTTGCTTCTAATAACTGATGTACCACCACAGAATGCAATGTTACCAACTACAGACTGTCACACAAGTGAAGTAAGTCAGAAAGAGGAAAACATTAATGCATATATGTGGAATCGAGAAACATGGTATAGGTGATCTTATCTGTAAAACAGAAATAGAGACACAGATGTAGAAAACAAACATATGAACATCAAAGGGAGGGAGGAGGGGTGGGTGAGGATAACTAGCAGCTTGGGATTAGCATATATACTCTACTGATACCAAGCATAAAATTGGTAACTAATGAGAACCTACTTATAATTCAGAGAACTCTACTCAGTGTTCTGTGGTAACCTAAATGGAAAGGAAATCCAAAAAACAGGGGATATATGTGTGCATATAGCTCATTCACTTTGCTGTACAGCAGAAACTAAGACAACATTGTAAAGCAACTATATTTCAATAAAAATTAATTTAGAAATTATCAACTGGTTCAACCTAATTTGAAGCTTGTTGGAAAAGGCAGTTATACAGCTGATGCCCGGACAGGCAAAACAGGTATAGCACCAGATTTTCACAGACTTTCACACTTCAGGATGATTTACAGACCACTGTATCACTTATTATACTCCAGTCCCTATTTGGAACTATTCTTCAAGGGAAATGACATCTGGGGAAGCCTGTTTAGACAGATAACAATTACAATGATCCACAAGCGGATAACAGAATTCATGAGCAGACTACTTCAAAAACTAACTGAAAAACTAGCAAAGTAGTTCTTGAAAAACTAAGATTAAAAGGCATGTAGCTGAGGGGTAAATCAGCTTTGAGTTTCTCTTTCAGTATCTTAAGAAGTAGAACTAAGATGGGCGGATTGAGGCCATAGGAGAGAAGAAGGAAAGCTTGCTAACTGGGATTTGTGAGGATGGAGAAGACTACCCTGGAAGGCAGGCAAACCTCAATTAGTAGGTGCATGCAAACCTGTCAGAAGGACACAATAAATTCAACAGACACTGAGGAAATATTTACCGGTTGCCTACTGTGTTACAGCAGATCAGAGAGAGATGAAAATATGAGATGGATCACTGGGCTACAGGATCCTCACGGTTCCTACTAAAAGTGACTTTCTTTAATTCCGTGTGTCTTATACTTAGGTGCAAATATCAACATGCAAGTTAAAGTTCTTCAACTTTCTCCAACAGCAGGTATGTGGTCTCTCCAAAAGATTCTTGTTGTACCTCCCCTCTACCATTGTATGTACCTTAGAAACAAAAAGATTAAGAGGGACAGGAAAGGATATACACATTTTGTCAGCTCTGAGCCTTTTTAGTGCTGAGGTATTACCTTGATCCCCCAAATACAGGGCCCAAGGAAAATTCAGGACATTATACAGCTGAGAGCCAGATCCCAGAATTAAACTGTCTGCAAAGCTACTCCACGGGGGGTGATACACAAAATTTCTAGCTTTACAGTTGGGTGTATGTGGGGTATACAGGGACCACTAATATAACCCAAGCACCAGCTGGGTTAGAGAATGAGTATGTGCTACGACCAGGTACATTCTACTCCTAGAAATAACTTCCTGCTTTAGGACAGAGACATTCAACAATCCACACTGATAAACTACTAAGCCGGTATGACAGAAACTGAAGGCAATGCAACAGTTATGGACATCAGAGATAGAAGAAAGAAAGAAAAAAGTGGGAGTCAGGGCCTCAAAGATGGAGACATCTCCCCCAAATCCATTCCTATTATAACCTACTCTTTCATGGTACCCTTTGTTATAAAATATACTCTTTCATGGTATCCTTTGTTATAAAATGTTAAGGTTCTTATCTAGTTCATCTGTTTACAAGCCACTTGGGCTGATTTCTGCAATACATACTTAGAGGATCAAAAATATTTCACTGACAGTCTTCCTTTGGACTTCTGGATACAAATGATGGAGTGAAAAAAACAACAGCAAAAATACATGTGGAGATAAGCAGGAGTGTCCAATGAACGACCTCAGATACTTTCTCTAGGTTGCTTGGCAACAAGCTCTCTAGGATGCTGACTCTGTCACCTCACCTGGTGGGGTTGCAGTCAAACTCAGCTTCCTATAGGCCTGTGATCCCCTCAAAGAGACATCTTGCTTTAATGGGTCTCCCTGCTACATGATATTTTGGCTGAGGTTTCCAGGTGCTGAGCAATGGTATCTTCTAGAACTTGTCTAAATATCCCCACTGCCCAGAGTCCAAGCAATCTGGTTGTCTGTGGCCCGATGAGACCCCTCTCATCCTTGGTCCATTAAAGGGGACTGAAGCATGGATTAGAATCCTTCTGCTTTTCCATAGCCATGGGATGCTCGCAGACACACTCTGGACCAACCACACTTCTCTGAAGGGTGATGCACAACCAAAAGGTTCAGCCTTCTACCCACAAATCCAACATGTATTAAGTGACTGTCATTGCTGTCCATACAAGTCACTTCACATGACAACGAAGAACAAATTGTAAATAAAACTTCAGCCAAATTCACAATAAATAATGTGAAGACAAAAACAGCACTCCACAATCAATGAACAGGGAAAGCAAGAGCACCTCAATGAAGTTGTACTTCAATGTGTTATTGTAACATACACCAGGTAGGTGGAAAAGAGATAGCAAGTAAGGAGAGCAAGTGAATTTTCCTAAATTCGACACCTGTGAGCAATCTTCATTGTTCCTTCCTTGCAAGAAAGGCATGGAATCATGCGAAGGAACAACTGGGTCTGGGCCTAGATGTGTCCTTCTCTGTCCACCAAGAGACAGAACTCACAGTAGAAAAGGTCTTATGCACCGTCACCATCCATGGAGAGCGACAAATAACCACATCTAGCATGATGTTTTCTGCACATTATAATGTGCCAGAACCCCAGGGGGACTCCTTCAGCTGTGTTATCTTTCTATTTGAATGCTTCTCTCCCACGAGTGACTAGCTGTCCTAACCAAAAGCCAGTAACTACTCAGAGCAAGTAAGAAGACTAAAAAATACTGGCATTCAACATTCACTTCCCAAGCCCCAGGTCTCTGACAGACACTGTAGATGGGAGAACAGAGGCACAGAGCCTGCTGAGAGCAGCTCTGAGGGTGAAGGAGGAAGAGGAGGTGAAGGGGCAAACAGTCCCCCATAAACAGAAAGTCAAGACAGCCAAGATTTACAGAAGACCATTCCTCAGCACATGCCAGGTACCCAATCGACTGTATCTGGTTTAGTCCTCACAGCCAATCTACAGTTGAGCAACATATTTCTGTTTCCCAGATGTTAAAAACTTGGGCCTAGAGAAGCAAAATAACCTCTAGAAGATACACATTGTCTCTAAGGACTGTAACAGTGGCATATATGTCAGTACAGACTCCCTCTGAGCACATCTGAAAAACCAACCAGAGGAACTGAATTAGAAGTTAGAAATGCCATAACAAGAAGACATGCATGAGATGGACAGGCAGGGCTGGGCATTCAGGAAAGAGGAAATACCATGTGCAAAGTCACGAGATGTGAGAGAACATGTCGGGTTCCATGAACAAGGAAAATTCAGTGACGTTCAATTCCATGCAGCAGATTGGGAGATAAGCCGGGGCTGGAATGTGGAAGGGCATGTGTTCGCAACTAAAGAAACAAGAGGTTCTGTAGATGGTGGGCATGCTCAGGATGTGGACTCAGGAGAGAGACAGGTTAAAGCAAGCCACTGGGGTGCCTCGTTGCTTATGCAAGACTTAGGCAGCAGAATCATCAACAAGGAGAAAATATCAACATGCAGAGTGAAGGAATGATGCCCTCCTGAATCTGAAATGAACATCTGCAAGATACAATCACCAAGCATCTGTGATGTGCTGGGCTTTGGTGCACATGTATAGAACATTTTTTAATTTTTTTTTTTCCGCTCCTGAGGTGATCTTATAACTCCCTACAGAGATTTTGCTACAACTAGATAACACAGATTTCGTTTTTTGAAATCTTCTACCCCTAGATACTGGTACAAGCAGCAAGATCTAGTTGGAGATAGGAGATGAAGCAGCTCAGAGGTTTGGACTGCTATCTTGTCTCAGCAGGTGTATCACACCTGCCATAGTCCTCTGCGGATGATGGTGTTTGATGAAGCAATGACTACATTAAACCTCATTCATTCACACTACTTGTGGAATGGCCTGTGTAAATTAATTTAAACAACTGTGAAAAGAGAGTTCGTTTCTCAACAGCAGATTTTCTCAAAGTCAGTTTCAGGAGACACCAGTCCTGGATATTGTGGAAAAAGTGACAATGGTGGGAAAGTTGAGGGTGAGCATGAAGCTTCTTCCAGTTATCTACTGCTGTCCCATAAAAGTTGTCCCTAAGCTCAGAAACTTAAAATATCAACTATTTTATTGTATCTTATGTGGGTCTACTCAGATAGGGCTCAACTGGCCAATTACACTGCTGCATGAGGCACTGACTAGGGTCACTTGATATTCCACAAGTATCTGGGCTCATCTACAGGCTCCAGTCTGTTTTCACTAACATCTGTACCCTAATGGGAATGGCTGCAAGGCTGGACTGGCCTAGGCCACTAGCCCTTTCAAACTGGCTGAGGGCCTATTGATTTTTTCATGCAGTGCCCCAAGATGACAGGAGACTGGTGGTGGAAACTGCATTTTCATAAAGCTTAAGTCCCAAACTGCCATCGTGTCATTGATGCCATAGTCTATTCATCAAAGAACTCCCAGGCCAGCCCAGACTCAAGAAGTGGGAGACAGATATCACCAGCCATCCCTTTTGGTGGGAGGTTTGTCTACAGGTCTAAGAGGCGAAGGGGCTGTTGATGGCCATCTTGGAAATAGGCTGCCATGATGGTGGCCAAGATGATGATGATGATGATGATGCTATTTGAAGGCAGCATTTGGTCTGACAAACGTCTTAAAGGAAAGGCCAGGTGGTAAGTATTTTTGGCTTTGTAAGCCATCTACAGCCTGTTGCATATCATTCTTCTTTTTACAACTCATTAAAAACAAAAAAAGATTATTAGCTCACAGGCTAAAGAAAAATAAGCCACAGGCTGGATTTGGCCCCTGGGCTATAGTTCATCAACCCCTGTTCTAGAGGGTTCTGTGGCCAAATAAATTTGTCAAGCTGTGTGCTGTACTTTTAAAGCTTCATAACATATATTAATATACCCAAGACTCTGAAAAGTCCTAAATAAAAAATGTATTTAAAACCACCACTTACAAAGTTATATTGATTCTTTTGCACCTAACATTTACTTTAAACAGTGTTTCATAATACATTGTTCTATAGCATATGAAATTAGACTGTGACCAGCAAATAGATGTAGTACCTAAAGATTTTAATTAACAGATTGAAACAACTGATTAACCTCATCTTTATAGTGATATTTTAACTTCAAACACATTTGAAGAATACCTATTGTCCTAAACTACAAAATTTCAGCATATAACTAAAATCCCCCAGACTGAAAATTAGAGATTTCAAATCAATAAGCTAATGCTATTAGATCAGTACAGCACCATCAAAACAGTATAGAACTTGAACTTGGGGCCTCTGGATTATGTCACAGTGTTGCCACTTAATAGCTGTGGACTAAAATAAGTGACTGAGTTTTTTCAACGGCGGTTTCCTGGATGCTGGGAGAGAGAAGGCCATTTCTCTCGGACTGCAGTGAACATCAGCTCACATGTGGAAATGTCTCACAGACTCCCAAGCCTTATGCAGAGGTAATTTTTCAGTGTTCTACAGAAATGGTGTTTTCTGTAAGAGTAGTCTCTTGTTTTAGGTGATTTCAAGCTTATTCATTTTGTATCTCTTATGGATAGCCAGGGGTAAAACTGGGTAGTGTATAGGTCAGACTGCCTAGGTTTGAATCCTGGTTTACTGTCTGTGCAACCTTGGGCAAGACTCTTAACCTGTCTGAGCCTAGACTGTCTCATCTGTCAAAGGACAACACACTGCTTAATGTGTGGGGTCAAGAAAAGAATTCAGCAGGTGAGAATATAAAGAATTTAGTGCCCAGTCTGTAACAATGTAAGCTGCAATCAAATATAAGTATTGTTACCATTAAAACTAATAATTATCAATGACCCTACTACAGGAGGGATTCCTAGGTGGTGCTAGTGAACTCACTTGCCAATGCAGGAGACATAAGAAACACAGGTTTGATCCCTGGGTTGGGAAGATCTCCTGGAGAAGGAAATGGGAGCCCACTCCAGTATTCTTGTCTGGAGAATCCCATGGACGGAGGAGCCTGGCAGGGTATAGTCCATGGGGTCGCAAAGAGTCAGACATGACTGAAGTGACTTAGCACTCACGCATGCTACTATAGGAATGTGATAACTGACTTCCGATTCTAATATTCATTTTCCTATTTTGTGCAAAATTATTTGATAATGGATGCCAACAATGATAATATCACCAGTTAATACTTACAGAGCTTTTACTATGTTCTTGGGCTCTAGTCTAGAAGATTTACCTGCATTAGGTACTTACTCAATTGCATTAGCCCTGCTATGTAGGTACTATCATTATCCCTTTGAAACAGGAATGCTGCATGATTTGCCTGTGGTCACAAAAATGGTTAACAACAGAGCTTATATGCCAACTTTGGAAAACTACTTCAAAGTCAAGATTCTCGATGACTACACCATACTGCTTCTGGATGAAGACAGAATGGGAAGAGAAAATCAGACTTTGGTACCCCAAAGAAGAGAGACATTGTCAGCAACATTCAACTGGCAGCAAACAGCAACATCAGTCTACAACATTTAATGTTCTTGCTTGGTACCAGCCATACCATGGGATTTCCTTCTTAATGCACAAGAAGCAAATAGCATCTATGGACTGTGTCATAGACAATGCATTCCCTGGAAAATATGAAGCCCTGTCTAAAGTATTTAATATTTTTCCAGTATCTCCCAACCTCCCAAGTTTTAGCAGCAGCCAATGCAGCAGAAAAAGCCTGAGACTATACAAAACTGTGACATGACCCACTTGGGGTACTAGTTATGTGGGCACACTACAGTTATCCTGACAGGCTTTGTGCATCCAGGGTAGCTCATTTCATCTCTCAAGCTGGCATTTTCCAGCAACCCATCACACACAAGATAAGCCATGTCCTACTAGCTCCTGTTATAGATTCCCTGAGAGTAAATTTTAACTCTAATAATAAGCCTTAGAAAAATAGGATTAGGAAAATACTAAATCTGTAAGCAATGCCTCTATGAGGCATATTCACTGATTCAATATTTACGGAGTGTCTGCTATCAGCCAGACATCGCTCTAAGCACTGAAGATCCATCAGCAAACATGGCAGAAAGAAACTCTAATTTAAATCCATTTACATTCTTATGGAAAAAGTCAGGTAAAAGACAAGTCAGTTTCAGATAATGAAAACTAAAGAGAATATACACAAAATGGCGTCATAGTGAGTTGAGGCCTTTGGAAAACATGGTTGTATCAGTTAGCTACTGCTGTGTAACAGAGCATCTCAAAAATGCTGATTTAGAAAGTATTTCTTTTAACACAGTGGCTTAACATAGCAGTTTTCATTTCACATGAGTTGAGGGGTAAGCTAAGCAGTTCTGTTGATCTAGACCTGGTAGGACTAATCTTAGGATCACTAATGAATTTGCAGGCAGGTGAGTGATCAGTTTGTGACTGGCTTCAACCCACATGTTGCCTATCAGCTGGAATAATGAGACAACTGGGCTCTGTGGTTCTCATAATCCAGAAGGATAAAATCTAGGCCTGTTTATATGGTGGAAACAGGGTGCCAAGAGAATAAGAGAAACATACAAGCCTCTTGAGGCCTATATCTAATCCTCTGGAACCTTGGTGGCATACTATTGGTCAAAGTTTACATGCCAGCCCAGATTCAAGGGAGCAAGAAATATATTTCACTTCTTTTTTTTTTTTTTTAATAAATTTATTTATTTTAGTTGGGGGCTAATTACTTTACAATATTGTAGTAGTTTTTGCCATACATTGACATGAATCAGCCATGGGTTTACATGTGTTCCCCTTCCTGGACTCCCCACCCACCTCCCTCTCCATCCCATCCCTCTGGGTCATCCCATTGCCCCGGCCCTGAGCCCTTGTCTCATGCATCGAACATGGAATGGTGTTCTGTTTCACATATGATAATATACATGTTTCAATGCTATTCTCCCAGAACGTCCCACCCTCACCTTCTCCCTCAGAGTCCATAAAATTGTTCTATGCATCTGTGTCTCTTATTCTGTCTCGCATATAGGGTTATCGTTACCATCTTTCAAATTCCATATATATGCATTAGTATACTGTATTGTTGTTTTTCTTTCTGGCTTACTTCACTCTGTATAATGGGCTCCAGTTTCATCCATCTCAGTAGAACCGATTCAAATGTATTTTTTTAATGGCTGAGTAATATTCCATTGTGTATATGTACCACAGCTTCCTTATCCATTCGTCTGCTGATGGACATCTAGGTTGCTTCCATGTCCTGGCTATTGTAAACAGTGCTGCGATGAACATTGGGGTACATGCGTCTCTTTCAATTCTGGTTTCCTCGGTGTGTATGCCCAGCAGTGGGATTGCTGGGTCATATGGCAGTTCTATTCCCAGTTTTTTAAGGAATCTCCACACTGTTCTCCATAGTGGCTGTACTAGTTTGCATTCCCACCAACAGTGTAAGAGGGTTCCCTTTTCTCCACACCCTCTCCAGCATTTATTGCTTGTAGACTTTTGGATAGCAGCCATTCTGACTGGTGTGAAATGATACCTCATTGTGGTTTTGATTTGCATTTCTCTAATAATGAGTGATGTTGAGCATCTTTTCATGTGTTTGTTAGCCATCTGTATTTCTTCTTTGGAGAAATGTCTGTTTAGTTCTTTGGCCCATTTTTTGATTGGGTCGTTTATTTTTCTGGAATTCAGCTGCAGGAGTTGCTTGTATATTTTTGAGATTAATTGTTTGTCTGTTGCTTCGTTTGCTATTATTTTCTCCCATTCTGAAGGCTGTCTTTTCACCTTGCTTATAGTTTCCTTTATATTTCACTTCTTAATGAAAGAAGCTGCAAAGCCTCATTGCAAAAAGCAGAGGTACTACGAGGAATAAGATAAGGGACATGTTTGCTATAAACCTACCGTAATAGTCAATATAGGTCTTTCTGGAGGAGTGGCATTTGAGTTGAGACTTGAATGATGAAAGAGTCAGGGGACAAAGGGCTTGCTGTAGTCAGACAGAGAGCAATTGCAAATGTTGGAATGCACTTGTTCTTGAGCACAGGAAATATATTCACTGTGTGCAAATACATGCACATGTATATAAATGTGTATGAGCATGTAGATGACATGTGATAAACATGAATGGAATGTTCTGCCAACTGAATATGCCTGTGGGCCCCTTTACCCTACCTTCTCTCTTTCAACATTGAAACATTCAAACATGAATAGAAACATATGATTTAATATACTCTAGTTCTACTTCTGACACTGACTTTCTATTTTTGGTCAAGCTGCATCCCCTCTCTGGACATTATCTTCAAGGATGGTGCCAGCAGAGTACATTCAGCATTCCTTCCTGAACTGTAAACCTCTTCAATCAATCAATCAATCAGAAATTTACCAACATTTGCAGCACTGTCGACTCTTTCTCTTGTTTTCCCTGTTTCTATGAGAAATAGCATAGAATCTTGTTGTTAACGGGCAATTTGTCAGAGGAAAGACTGAGTAACACCTTTTATCCTTAGACAATAAAACCCTACCAAAGCATTTGTAGGAAAAAGATTAACTCCATAGTTATTTGGAATTTGAAGCTCTCAAACTGGATAGATTCTAACACATCACAGGACTTGGTTTTCTACCCAAGTTTTAACATGGACATTGTACTTGGGTGAATGCATAGACACTCCCTCAAGTCCATAAGGTAAAGTCTATTCAAAGACAATTAAAAAGACAGCCTACTTTCTCACATACACTGTCATTCACAAATTACAGACAGAGACAACACACCGAGTTCTAACAAGGAATGTAATAAGTTCTATTTTTCCATATCAGTGTTCATGCACAGCTGCTAGGGGAAAAAAAAGTTGAATGACAATCTACAAAAATACCATTTATGTAACACAGTGGGTCTCCAAGTCTGGGTATCATAGCAGCAGGATCAGCAAAACGTAAGGAATTTGCTAGAAATGCGGAATCTCAGGTCCTCACCCCAGGGCAACTGCATCAGAAACAAGGTGAGGAGTCCCACAATCTGTAACAAGCCCTCCAGAGGATACTAAGGTTTCCTTAAGAGAGCCACTGATTCCAGTGAGAAAAGTGTCACTGAAGGTGGCCCCTATGCATTCAAGCAAAGCTTTATACCAGGTCTTTGTTTTCCTGTGCATTACCCTGTCTCCCTTTCTTGGGGAGTCCCACATGATTCCCATTTGGATAACCACCCATTCTCTACTGAATACGCTTCTGCAGAGCCTGTCCATCAAACACCCCTGTTAATTGTAACCAAAGGGTCAACATGGAACCCATGCTGAGCTGGTCTCTTTTCCCTTGGCAACTCTGATTTTGAGTGAAGGCATAGGACACAAGAGGGTTGGAGTGGCTTCACCTCAACAGCTAACACTAAAGAACCATGTCCACCTATTTCTGCCTACTGGCCCCAGAGGGCTGCCAAAACCCTGTACTTTTCAAGTTCCGGTGACTTAGTTTTTCCCTCCATCATATGATTTACCTTATATCCTTCCCCTTCAGTATTCTCGCCTGGAGAATCCCATGGATAGAGGTGCCTAGGAGGCTACAGACTATGGAGTTGCAAAGAGTCGGACACAACTAAGCAACTAACACACTTCTTCCATAATACTGTCATATTTTACCCTCAAATCTGCCAGGGTTAGCTGTTTATCCTTACAAGCCATGGAATAATTAGCAAATATATTTTAATTGCATGAAAGGACCAAGTACCTGAATAGTGAAGCCTGTTTCTAAGCTGTTCAATAAGATCAATCTATAGGAAGAATATCCCAACAGAGACCAGAGCAAACCCCAGCATCCATGACGCAGGGGAACAGAGGCCAGCGGCAGCTCTCAGCAGTTTAAAGGGATGAAGGCCCACGAAGATGGTATCAGAGTAGAGCCGCAGAAGCACTCTGAGGGGGGAGAAGCTGCCACAGCCCGCACTGCTTGCTGCTGGCTAGGGATTGTAACTCCCCCAGGCTCATCATATAGGAAAGAAGACAAGTCACTACATCAGCATCAGTCACTGAAGACTCATCATATTGCCTAGAGCAGAATTCCCAGTTTAAACTGAATTCAATGACAAAGGAAGTTATTTATTCATATAACCAGCAGTCCTGAGACTGGGCAGGGTTCAGTTCAACCACAGGTTTCTGAGAGTTTCACATTTATGACCTAATCTCCCTAAAATTCTTCCAATAATTTCCCCCAGCAACTCCTTGGTTGAACTCTCCCACATGCATATACCAGGAAAGAGAGAACATTTCTTACTTTACTCAAACTCTGAGTTTCGTGGGTAAAGAGTTGATTCTTGGCAAAGGACTGGGGCCAATACCACTCAAATTGAGAAAGGTTAAGTGAATGCTGGGGACAGCTACTCACTCCATGTGATCTGTCAGGTGATGTAACCTGCAGAGCACTTTAAATAAGCTTGTTTAGAACAAAGAGTGTGCTGGTCAAGAATGAACAGATGGATACCAGGTTGTTGGAGGTGGTCAGTAGGGTTAGTTAAGACTTATCTGAGCCATGTGGTAGTGTAGACCCTGATAAACTAGAGGAAGGGTGGTGAGTATTTCCTGCTAAGGGTCAGATAATAAATCTTGTAGGTTTCTGGCTCATATGGTCTTGATTTCATCTAACCAACTCTGCTGCTATAGCACACAAGAAGCCACACACAGTATGTGAATGAGTGGGTTGGACTGTTTTATAAAAACGATTTACCAAAACAGAGGGTGGCTTGGATTTGGCCTGCTGGCTATAGCTTGCCAACCTCTGAACGAAAGAAGCAAACATCGTGCTTTGTTACTATTAGTGACAGCAAGTGAGCAGAAGCACCAACCAACCCCTTCATCCCTAGTCAGACAGCACCCAGAGTTTGCTGGCACATGCCTAAGCATTTCTCTCACTGAAGCCATACATTACAAATGCCAGCTTCTGTTTTTGTCTGTTTGGAAGTCTGATAACCAAGGTTCATCCTTCTTTATCTTGGTAATCCTGCCTTGCTCTAGTTCATGTGTTCCAGACCAGCATATCCAACCTTTTTTGGCACAAGGGATCAATTTTATGGAAGACAATTTTTTCATAGGCTGAGGGTGGGAAAGGGACAGTTTCAGGATGGTGCAGGCACATTACTTTTATTGCACATTTTATTTCTATTATTATTACATCAATCCCACCTCAGATTATCAGGCATTTGATTTCAGAGACTGGGGAGCCCTGTACTAGACTGACACTGACTACAAAGAGCCAACACATGGAGTATAACCTGGCACATTCTGGCCTTGGCTTTTGCCTTGAGGACACCCTTTGGCTCCCATGCCATGCCTCTCTCTAGCTGCCATCTGAACAGACATTTCCTTTACTTTCACCCACCAACACTTCCAAGTAAATGTGCCCACAAACACTCTTCCTCTTTCTGCCAAAACCTACTCTCCATTTTATCATCCTGTTTTCAGCCCATTCCTGTTATTATTCTATGTCCTCCTGGCCTCCTTTTCCACGGATCTCCCCAGTCAGCCATCTGGTCCTGTTGATTCTTCTCTTACAACTTGACTTGTAATGGCCTCCTTGTTTACAGCTCCGCTGCTGTCATGCTACTCCTGGCCTATAATTACTCCACACCGTCTCTGTTATAATTAGCCTCTGTACTGTGCTCTTCCTTCTTAGTTTTCCCTCTCCTAATTATCTTCTCTCCATTCGACTGGGCACCCTACCTCTTAACAAGCCTTGCTAATATAGCACTTTCGCCAGGCCATGCCCCACTTCTTGTTGATTTAGAGAAAGCTATAGGGTCACGTCCCATAAAACATTTGTTCTGCCTTCTGGCTATAGATTCTTAAGATTTCATGGTGCCTGCTTGATCCCTTTGATTCAATTCTGGGCTTTACTGGACCTATTTTTCTCCTTGATGAGTCAAGCTCTACTGTCAGATTGAGCATTATTTTGACCATCATCTTTCTACATGTTCCTCTAGTCCCTGGGTCTCACAAACTCCTCTCCTGCAGTCTCATTCAAATCAGTGAGAAGGTGTCGCCGGCGATAAAGCTAAGAGTTAACATATTCATTCCAGCCATCATTTCCCTTTGGTAAGGCACCACTAGGACCACTCAACCTTGATGCCGGCAAGAGCTTCCTATATCCTTTTGTGTTCTCAGTCCTCATCCAGTCCATTTTCCCACTACAGGCAGAGTGGTTTTAAAACTGCATTCTGATCAAGTCATGTCCCTGGTTAAAATTTTTCAGTGGCTTTCCACTGCCCTTTTCATTGGTTTTCAGCTCCGGATCAATAGTAGAATGACCTGCGGTTTTCATAAAAATATGATGCCAGGGTAAGAAAACCTGAATTGTCACTGACAGATTGCTGAAGGCTCAGTGTGGACAATTCCAAGAGTGAAAATACCTAGTGGGCAGCCAGTCGTTTGAGTCCAACAGTATCATGATATTTACCTGCCCTGGCTGGACCCAGATCCCACAGTAAATATCAGAGAAAAAAATCCCCTAGGCTTCTGGTAAAGAGAAAGGAAAAAGAACAATTCTGAAACACACCAGAGAACTCTGCTTCCTTCAAGAGATCTGTTCTCAGAGGAAACTAATTCACTAGAGACAAACATGCTGGGGTATTATCAGACCCTAACTGACCTGGGGGAGGGAAATACCCACCTCCAGCCCACCCTATCCATCCTGAAGCACCTAAGGGGGAGAAAGAACTGGGAGATTCTTGTGCAGTTCATGGTCTGAAGAGACAGGCTGTGACTTCATCACAGAACTCTAGAAAGTATGCCCTCCCCTGTCAGCATCACAGTACTAAGGACCTATTTACGGCAGGTTCCCTGGTACATCACGTGTGGCAACCAAAATATATAACAAGGCATAGCAAAAGGGAGATATCACAATTTGAAGAGGCAGCGTAAGAATCTGCATCAAATGTGGCAAGAATGTTGGAATGATCAGACCAGGTCTATGAAAACAGCTATGATGAACATGATAAGGGCTCTAATGGATCAAGTAGACAGCTTGCAAGAGCAGATGTTCAATGTAAGCTGACAGACAGAAATCCTTAGAAAGAGCCAGAAAGGAAGACTAGAAGTAAGTTTCACTGTAACCGCAATGAAGAATGCCTTTGATGGGTTCATTAGTACACTGGACTGCAGCTCAAGAAAGAAATCTCTGCGATAAAAGGTATATCTAGAGACTACTTTAAAACTAAAAAGCAAAGAGAAGATGAAAAAAAAAAAAAACAAAAACCAAACAAGACACTATATGCCAGGACTGTAGAACAACTACAAAGTTAGAACACATGCATAATGGGAACAGCAGCAGCAGAAGAAAGAGTGAAGGGAAAAGAACTATCTGAAACAAAAATAACTGAGAATTCCCCCCAAATTGAAGGCAGACACCAATCACAGAGCCAAGAAGCTTGGGAAACACTTAAAAGAATACATGCGAACAAAACAGAACACACAGAAAAGTTCTACACCTTAGGCATGTATCATCTTCGAACTACAGGAAATCAAAAATAAAAAAACCCTGAAAGAAGCCAGAGAGATAAAGAATACCTATAGAAGAATATGCTAAGAATTATACCCAACTTTTCAGAAGCCATGCAAGAAAACATGCAAGTAAGTGGAGTGAAATATTTACAATGCTAAAAGCAAAAACAAATAAACAAACAAAGCCCCATCACAACAACAAAAATGAACAAAGGGTTCTGTATCCTGTAATACTATCCTTTAAAAGTGAAGGAGAAAAACTTCTGCACACAAGCAAAAACTAAGAAAATTTCGTGCCAGCTGACTTGTCTTGCAAGAAATGTTAAAAGAAGTTATTTATAGAGAAGGAAACTAATATATGTCAGAAATTAAGATTTAAAAGGATAAAAAAGGACAACATCTAAGAAGGAATAAAAGAAGGTAAAATAAAAACGTATTTTTCTTAATTGAACTAATAAATGTTCAAATTAATAATACCAACAACATACATGATCATCTATGCTTACATATATATATCTTATATATGTATCTATGTCCTTATGTGTGTTTATATGTAAGTGAAATAACAGCAATGATTAGGAACAAGAGGGAGGAATCAGTACCATTTTTATTAGTAGAAGGTATTCATTCTACCTGTGAAGTGATATAGTATTATCTGAAAGTGAACTTGGATTAGGTGCAAATGTACACTGCAAAGTGTAGCTGCTGCTGCTAAGTCACTTAAGTCGTGTCCAACTCTGTGCGACCCCACAGACGGCAGCCTACCAGGCTCCTCCGTCCCTGGGATTTTCCAGGCAAGAACACTGGAGTGGGTTGCCATTGCCTTCTCCAGCAAACTGTAGGGCATCCACTAAACATTAAAATGCTGCCCCATCACCTTGGCTTTCCCTGACAAGGACTTCAAACCAGTTTTAAAGGGTTCATGTCTCACGCAACTCCGTTTATCTGCAGAGTCAGAGCTGAGCTGAATCTTGATGTCCTGATTTCTATTTTGTTTCTCTTCTTCCATAGGTTGCCTCTGTTACCGCCGACTATCCACACAGTGAGAGAAAGCAGGAAATGATAAAGGAATCTAATCCAGTGACTGCCAAACTTGAATGCACATCAGCATCATCTGGCGGCGGGGGGCTAGTTGAAATACACATACTGAGCCTCTGACTCAGTAGGTCTGGCCTGGTCCTGAGAATTTTCATTTCTAACAAGTCCCCAGGTGATGCTGCTTCCATCTACCACCAATCTTCCATCTTCCATTTTCCATCTGAAAACCCTCCATCTAATCTCATCCCAGTTCCAATCAGACAGTGCTGATCTGTCCAACTTGGAACACTGGCTACAAAGTATCAGCCAGACATGGAGCTACCCAGACTCCAAGAGTTGTTTTAAAAGGTGCAAGAGGACTGTGAATTAGGATGTGTCACACTATCACTCAAACTCTCAAACTGAGAAAAACAATTTTGGGGAAAAAAAGTAGATCTGGATTCTTCCTCCCTTATGACACTGATGGGCTGGAGTTGGTCAACTTTCCTTTGGATCTGGTGTCCTTCATCTTGGCTTCATATCTGAATGGCTTGAGCAGATTTTAAAGCCTGCATGCTCAGATTGCATCTCAGCCCAGTTATGTCAGAATGCCTGGGTGGTACCCATCTATAAAATGGTAGGTGGATAATTTTACTCCCTATTACCACCATGAAGAATCATGAATGTTTTAAACTGGAACATGAGAAATCTTTCCAGAAATACAAGAATGTTTGAATCTGTGTTAAAGGAGTCTAGAAGATATCTGTTAAATTTAACCAAGTATAATCAACCCCAAGGCATATCCTAGATAGAAATAGCCTGATGGGATTTAAGTAGTGATTGCAGTAAACTATAGAGTTTCCCAGTGGCTCAGATGGTGAAGTGTCTGCCTACAATGCGGGAGACCTGGGTTCAATCCCTGGGTTGGGAAGATCTCCTGGAGAAGGCAATGGCAACCCACTCCAGTATTCTTGCCTGGAAATTCCAATGGACAGAGGAACCTGGTAGGCTACAGTCCATGGGGTCGCAAAGAGTTGGACATGACTGAGCGACTTCATTTTCACTTTCATAGATGAGTTACAGAACTGCCATGTTAGCAATATTGAGAATTTCAATTCATAAGCATGGGATGCACCTTTTATTTATGTATTTAATTTCTTTCTGCAATGTTTTGTAGTTTTCAGTGTATGGCTCTTGCACTTGTTCTATAAACTTATTCCTAATTTTTGTTTGTTTCTTTGATACTACTGCAAACTCAA
Organism: Giraffa tippelskirchi; assembly: GCF_054371585.1. Lineage (NCBI taxonomy): Eukaryota > Metazoa > Chordata > Mammalia > Artiodactyla > Giraffidae > Giraffa > Giraffa tippelskirchi. The sequence continues at coordinate 17,868,985 of NC_137283.1, read as the reverse complement.
TTTCTACCTTCCTAAGCTTGCTTGTTAATTGTAGACATCTGGCAGATTCTTTAGGATTTTTTTTTTTTTTCACACACAAAATTATGTCATCTGAAAATAATGATAGTAAACTTATTTATGAAACAGGAACAGGCTCAGACAAATAGAGATCAAACTTCTGTTTGCTAAGGGGGAGGGATCAATTGGGAGTCTGGGATTAGCAGATGCAAACTATTACATATAGAATGGATGAATAACAAGGTCCTACTCTGTAACACAGGGAACTATATTCAATATGCTGTAATAAACCAAAATGGAACAAGAATATAAAAAAGAATGCCTATATATGTACAACAGAATCACTATGCTATGCAGCAGAACTTAACACAACAGTGGAAATCAGCTATACTTCAACTTAAAGAAAAATTCATGTTACCTGTGATCTTTTCATAGATATAATACTTTATCAGTTTGAAGAACTTCCCTCCTTAATTTGTTGAGAATTTTTTCCTCTTATCATAAATGGGTGACAAATGTTTTCAAGTGCTTCTTTTCCATGTGTTGAGAAGATCACGTATTTTTGTCCTTTATTCTATCAATGTGGTATATTACATCAGGTGATTTTCAGATGTTAAACAATGTTTCATTATTTTAACAATAAAATTGCTAAATTTGATTGCTTGAATTCCTTAGATCAATCTGTTCACTCATGGTCTATACTCTCTTTTGAATGACTAGATTTTATTTGGTAATTTTGTTAAGACTTCTGTGTCTGTTCATGAGAGATACTGGTCTATAGTCTTCTTCTAATTCTTCCAGTTTTAGTATCATAATTTTGGTATCATAAAATGATTTGAGAAGAGTCCCTCTCCTCTTTTTTTTAATGAAAAAGTCAGAGCAGGGTAAGGATTTTTCCTCAAGAAAGGACAAAAACAAAGCTTGATAGAATTCAATCTCATCCTTTTCTCTGAGTGGGGCAGAAAGCAGGCAGAGCCAAGGCGGCAGGAGGTTTTCTGTCCCAGCCACGCTGCCGATCCCTTGCCACATCCGAGTGTTACGGAACATGTTCAGTGCGGTCACGCCACAAAGCACACCAAGTCACGTGTGTGTGTGTTGGGGCTGTGGCAGATGAAGGTGAGGACCTCGGAATAGTGCCGGTGACCCTACCTGACCCAGTTAATGAGCACAAATGTCCCAGCAGGACAAAGAGACGAGGGTATTTATCTGCTATATCCACTGTCACTTGTATTTACAAATGCCTCTAACAACAGCAAGGGGCTTCCCTGATGGCTCAGATGGTAAAGAATCTGTCTGCAATGCAGGAGACATGGGTTCGATCCCTGGGTCAGGAAGATCCTCTGGAGAAGGGAATGGCAACTCACTCCGGTTTTTTTGCCTGGAGAATCCCATGGACAGAGGAGCTTGGTGGGCTATAGGCCATGGGGTTGCAAAGACTGAGACGCAACTGACTGACTAACACTTAAAATAGGAATTTGTGCCTCTCACATGCTAAGTGAAATATGTTTAAAAATGACAGTAGATATTTATCATACATAGGGTCCATACTGTTTGTTGATCAATCAAAGGGACACTGACTAGGTATAACGCTGCCAGGGTGGGAGGAGACTGGTTAAGTGTAACTTATTTTGAGATAGCACATTAATAGCAATTTTTTGACAAGAGTGGTTTTGACTCTCCTAGAGGTTCACTGTTCACCTGATTTTAGAACCTACACTTCGAGCCTGACCAGACTTAAGTACATTTGGGACGAACCAGGGGCCAGTAATGAGGCTCAGTATCACAGAATACAAACGAGTGTGTGGGTGATGTTCCCTCTAAGATGACTGACTTGCTCTGGCAGAGGTGTGAACAAGTCAAACAAAAATAGCTCAAATCTACAGTAAACATCAAATGAGAGAGCTACCCAATATGTGTTATCTCAGTGGAACCCCTGATAAAGAGAATGAGTTTCCACGAGAGGAGAGGAGAATAAAGGGAATTCTACACTTGTGTAAGTTAAGAGAAGAGAGAAAGAATATCTGAGAAATATATTTCTCTGTCCACTCTATTTGGGCATGTAAACTAGTAAAAGAATAGGGAAATTCATCAGATTCCATGAGCACTGAAAGCATGCAAATAAAATGAGCCTACCACGTCCAGGCACACTAGAGACACGCAGTCCTACATGTCTATGAAAAATCACGTTCATTTTCCTCACAGCTTTGCAAAAATGAGAGAACAGCCCAATTACCTACCAGTAGGTGAATGCATGAACAGACATACAGTGGGGAGTAGCAGTTAAAGGCAATGAATTTGAACTACTAGGAACAACCTGGATAGATCTCCACAAATACAGCTGAAGGAAAAAAGCAAATTATGGAATTATATGCACCTTATTATGCTATTAATGTGAACTAAAATAAACATAGAATAATACCGTATATTATTAAACTAACAATATGCAACAAAACCAAAACAGTGGTTACTTCAGGAGAAGGTAAGAGGAAATCAGGATTGGCAATGATCATTTTAAAAACTTCTGTTTTACCTGTAAACACCTCCTCTCTTCTGGAGTCTGTATTTCCTATATGAATTTTTTAATTCTCTTCATCACTTTTATAAGTAAATAAATATGTAAACACAGTAATAATATATAGACATGTATTTTTTAAAAAGCTGGAAGAAGTCTGACAATAACCAACAAGAATTAATTCCAGATAGAACTCTCAATACTATCTGTGTCTTGTACTTTTCAGATACTTTCTCCATCAATCAAAGCTCTACCCTTCCATAACCAAAAACATATAATTAAATTTTGAAAGCACAAAGGAGCTGGAGGCCAGTGGGAAGGATGATTTGGTGGGAACACCACAGAAATTAGAAGATGGGGGTCAAAAAGATAAATTGGTACTTGGTTCCAAAAGCCTTTAAATGCAAGGTTAAGAAGTTTAGACTTCATCCTCTGCCCACTGGGAAGCATTACTTGTTTCTGAGCTGGAGAACATCATGGATCAAAAAAACAAATCAGGATCCAACTTGGCTCCCACCTCTCAAAGAGGATCCATTCAGCATCATATCCGACTTGATAGAACTCTGAGGGGCTCAGACACTGGGCAGGAACTCTAAAGTTATCTTCTCTTTTCTCCAAAGAGTTTACTGTTTAAGAAAGGATTTAGACTCTTAAGACTTTAAAAGACACTTTGAGAAATGCTCTCTTCCTCTCCTGGCTCACCCTAATTTCGCAGCCTGAAAGATCCTAAGGCACTTGAAGATGATACAGTTTTGTTTTGTTTAAACTACAAGGAGCTGAAGACATGTAGTGGGCGTGTTCAGCCATCACCAGGGAAAGCAGCATCACTTTTCTCTCATCTGCATGGTCCCCTAGGTCCTGACTTTTAAAACAGAAGTGAGCAATCAACTGTAGTGAAAGGAACAAAACAATTATGAAAAGGATGATCGGGCAAAAAAAGAAATGTTGGCTAACCTCATTCCTGAAAGCCCAGGATGTTGCTGCTTAGTTAATGGAGGCTGAACAGTGGGAAACTATGAGCTAGGCCCAGTTAGATTTCCAGACTTCACCATGTGCCAAGTGCACGTGATCTAGCCCCAGAGTACACTATGGAGAGAAATAATCGGATGATTTACGGCAGGGCTCCCCACCCTTTTTGGCACCAGGGACCGGTTTCATGGAGGCTAGTTTTTCCATGGACTGGGGGTGGGGGATGGCTTTGGGGTGATCCAAGCGCATTACATTTATTACACTGCCGCTGACCTGACAGGAGGTGGAGGTCAGGCAGCAATGCGAGCGATGGGGAGTGGCTGTAAATACAGATGAAGCTTCAATCCCTCAACCACAGCTCACCTCCTGCTTTGTAGTCTGGTTTCTAACAGGCCACAGACTGGTACGGGTCTACGGAACAGGGATTGGGGGAGTCTGGTTTATAGAAAAGGATTAAACATGAAACACAATCAACCAGAGTGAAGGATCTGCTGAGAGCCTTGTCTTTCAGATTTAAAACCGTCCCGTTCTTAATCCTCTTCTCTATACAACTTCCAAACTTTTGCTCAAAATGGCCAAAGACAGGATGGCAAGAAAACAGTTCTGAGAAATAAGACAAAGACAGAAGAAAAAAGGAAGAGGTAAGAGCCAGAGGAGAGAGGACACCATCCTGCAGTCAAGCACCTGCTCTCTGCCTGACCGGGCACTAGGGCCTTCATAACTGATGCCTTTCAACCTACACACCTGTTACTGTTCAGCCATTCTTCCACAAGCTTCCTTCCGTACACCAGACACTGTTCTGTACACTGGGCATCCGTGGCGAAGCAAGCACAATCCTTCATAAGCCTTATTTTCTAGTAGGGGTGGGGTTGGTAACAGCTCAAGCAGAGGCGAGGAGACCACCTCCTGTCTAAGGTCCTGGGCAATGCTCCCACCACGAAATTGTTCTCCCAGGGATGACAATAAAGTCATTTCACAGAGGCCACTGTGTCCTGTACTTTAATAGACTGATACTCAGAGGGTCTCTGTCTGATAGAAAGAAAATTTGTTGGAAGAGCCAGCAGGCAGCCTGTTTTCTGAATCTGAGTGAAATACAAAACATTGTCACTAGAGGGCAAGTGGATGTATGCTTTAAAAAAAAAAAAAAAGACAATAGTACATTCTTGGAAACAAAAAACCTTTGAAAGGGCCCATGATTACTATATTATTCTCATGGTTACTAAAATTAAATGTGGAACTGTGCCTGCTAAGTGTTATTCTAACGCATCTCTTACCGAGCATCATACAGGGTTGAGATGTCAAATGACAGTGTGAAGCCTCTTCCCCTCAAAACCACAGGTGCATTGGTCCTCACATTTGATTTTAATCATAAAGGTTTTAGTGCAGGGCTTGAGGGAAAGTGGGTTTCTGTCCTCTTCCTCCCTGCCTGCCTGAGGGATGCTCACTGTGCCTTCTGGTCAGCTCACTCCTCTTAGAAGCCTTTCCCATCTCCCCTTCCCTGAAGGGTCTTGTCATCTCGCACAGGCTGGGTATCCTGCAGGCAGCTGTCACTCACAGTGCAAGCAAGGCTTGAATAATAACCTCTAGAGATGGAGCATCTACCTGGCCTGGGCACCTCTCACCTGGTGACTCTTCTGACATTCACCATCACCCTGCAAGGAGGAATTATGCCTTCCCCACTTGATGTGTGTAGTAAACTTAAGCCCAGAGAGGTTGGGCATCCACAGCCCTGGCCCTGAGCTATTAGTATGATCATCTGTTAGCAGATGTTTTTACTAGACTGTGTACAAGTCAAGGACAGAGATTGTCATGGCATTCCTAGGGACGTAGTATTTTTGTCTGCAACACATCACATGCTCTATAAATGTGAGTGAACAAATGCTCTAAGAGCTCTTGTCGTATGTCCTTTTTGAGGTTGTAGTCAATATAAAATGACATGAAATGTGAGAAATGCTTGGTTGTGTGGCTGGCAGAGAGGAGATGCTTAAAAAATTCTAACAAGTGTTATTAGCATATTGTTGGTCATATGATAGATGCTGGTCAGCTGTTAGCCTGACTTCAAATTCAACTTTTTATCTATGATCCTTTAAAATCTGGTCTCTGCCTAAATCTCCAAGTCTATCTCATGCTTTACCCCAACTCCTACCTAGGCCACACCAGTCAACTGTCTGCTCCTCACATGTACCAGCTGGCCCCTGCTTCCAGGTCTAGTACTTGCTTTTCCTTCTGCCTGAGCCACTATGTTCTAGCTCACCATGGATGATGTCTCATCCTTTAAATCTCATTTCAGCTGTAATCTCCTCAGAGAAACCTTTCCTGCCTACGCTAGATGCTCACCTCCATCCCTCCTTTCCTGTTTCAACCCCTCACTTCCTTCCTAAGTCCAGCCTGAGAGGCTTTCATCTATCTCTTGACTTGCATTGTTTCTCCTTCTGTCAACGAGAAGGTTTACAAGGGCTGGTTCCCTGTCACTTGGGTGGAACACTAATTCACCACAATGCTTAATGCACAGCAGGCCATCATTGACTGTGTTTCTGATTGGGAAGATGGATGTAGAGAAAAAAGAACAAATAATTATCCTATGTGAAAACCTGAAGCCTGGAAAATAAAAGGGAGCCTGAGAAAAGAATGGGCACTGTTTCAAGTTCAATAGTGTTCCCCCCAAATTCTATTTTGAGGTCTTAACCCTATTACCTGTGACTGTGACCTTATTTGAGAGCATGGTATCTCAGACGTAAACAAGTTCACATGAGGTCATTAGAATGGGCCCTAATCCAATAGGATCACTATCTTCACAAGGAAAAAAAAATCTGGATGGAGACAAACAGAGAGAAGAGAATGCCATGGAATGATATGGGAACAGAGAGAAGACAATCATGTAAAAAGAAAGGCAGAGGCTGGAGTGACGCTGCCACAAACCTCTCCTTGAGCCTTCTGAAGGAGCATGATTCTGTTCATAACACTCTGATATATACATGTATTATATACATAGCTTAAGATGTAGATACAGATGAAGGTATAGATGTAGACACAGCATTAGAGGTTGATACATAGATATAGATATCTGAGAATAGCAGCTGTTATTCAAAGAATTGCTACATTAGTTCCTTAGTGGTACAGAGTAGGAATTTTCACAGATATTTCCTCTAAGCAGGGTAGCTGGACACAAGAAATGGATTTTTTTTCCTCTAACTTAATTCTCCTGATTGCTAGCCTACATTAGGCCAAGTGAGCAGATGATCACCCAAATCACCTAGCTTCCCAGTAATGCTGTTAGCATTTTTCATCCAAGTCTCCCAAGCATATTAGGAGCACAGCAAAAGCTCTGAAACGCCCTGCAACTCAAACAGCCCCAATTTACAAACAAACTGTTAAGGCAGCCATTGGCAGCACGATTTGTTTTCAATCTCAGGCCGCATTCCAGCGGACTAGTAGTAATCAGAAGCCAGCCCTTCGGGCACCATCTGCCATTACTCTGACTTCCTGTGGACACTGAATTTTCTCCCTAGGATTGATTTTTTCTAAGTCACCTAAAGCAATGGTCTAGTGAAGAATGATGTTGGCCAGAAAGAAGAAAACGAGCTGTTATGATCATTAAAATAGTGATTTTTCAGATAAAGTCATAGTTGTAAGTAGGTATCTTTGTACACTGGGAATTATTGATTACTCCAACAAGAGAAAATAAGGTTACAATCCAAGGTAATTAGACCTAGACCAAAATAGTAATCATGTGTTGTATAGATAGAAGGCAAAGTAGATTTTTTTTACCTGAATTGCTAGGAGTGGAAGAAAATCTCCAATAGTATAGACAGACTTAATTACCCAGGAGACTAGTATTCTTAACTGCCTGGTATTTCATTGACGTGTTGTTCACAGGTCTCTAGTCAGATTCAGGCATAAATATACTTTTTTGTTAACTCTGAATTATTCTGAGTGCTTACCTTGATAGTTGCCACTATAAGAGCTTCCATATATGTTATCACTGAATCCTCAAAATAATACTAGAAAGTACAAACTGTTACTAGTCCCATTTTACAGATGAGGGAAATTAATGAACATGTCTAAGATCTCAGATAGGAAGCATGACAAATAGGACTTGAACTCAGTCCAGTCTAACTTCAGATTTATCATGCTATTACCCACTAGCTTATACTACCCTTTTCAGTTCTAAAAAGTCTTAATGGTTAAAATGTTTTTTTTTTTTCCCATATAATAAAGCATAACCTGACTCTCTTAATTTCCATTTTTGGTACTAGCTCAGAACTTTGGGTCCAAATAAAACCAATTTAACTCCTTGCCTAATTTATGTCTGGGTACAATTGTGCTGTCTCTGAGACACCTCTCTTCCCTGAATTAACAGATCCTAGCACCCTCCCACTGCTTTTTAAATCTTATGGGTCCCCATCCCTTTGCGTTGTCAAGAATTCATCTTCTATAGAGTTCCCATTATATTGGAATCAGTCCTTTCATATAACCTGGTGTGGTGGAAGAAGAGGTTGAAATTATGATTGGGTTACTTGTAGGTATCATGTAATCATAGACACCATCAGGGAGCAAAGCATCATGGTTGCTCATTTGGGAAAACACAGCCTTTGTGTTCTTCAATCTTCTTCCAACAACAATAACAACTCAGATAGTAGGATGCTCTGGTAGAATAAACCCATGAGTGGTACCAAGAAGGAAGAGGAAGCAAAGACTATCAACTCACAGGACAGCTGAAGGACTAGGTGTGGCAGTCCGAAAAAAAACAGCCCTTGAGCTCCATCCCTTCCTTGTTCTTTGCAATGTGTATTTGCAGTTCTTCCAATGAAAAGGTGGAGTCTAATTACCTCCTCCTTGAAGATGGGCTGATACTGTGATCAGTTTCAGTCAAAACAACAGGAGAGAAATGACACTGTACCAGTTCTGAGGCTGAGCCTGAAGAAACCTGCAAGCTTTCACTCAGTCTCTTTGAAACCTGACTAGCTGCCACGTGAAAACTGCCAGCTAGAACGCAAGCGACTACACTGAATAGAGGTGAGCTGTCAGAAATGAACTTCTCTGAGATGAGCCAGCGCCCATCACCAACTCAACAGTTGACCACAAGCACATGAGTGAGACCAACTAGACCAAAATAAACACTCAGCTAAAGCTAACCCAGATTGCTAATCTGCACAGTCAAGGATTAAACAAACAGATGTTGTTTTTAAAGTGATCACGGAACTGTGCTCAATCTTATGTGGTAGCTTGGATGGGAAGGGAGTTTGGGGGAGAATGCATGCACACATATATGTTGTTAATGGGTTATACTCCAATACAAAATGAAAAGTTTAAGATCAAGTAAATTAGAAAAAAAGAAAAAGTTTTAGGGTTGTTTGTTTCACAGTAAAAGCTGACTGACAACACCATATCTGTAGCTAAAGCATAATATCCTTAAGGAACTATTAATATATGCAGTATCTACCTATAAATAATAAAACACAAAGTACCACAACTGAAAAACAACATCGCAAACACCTTTTTTAAAAAGCAATGTAAAACATAGGACTAGTATTATTACGTTTGTTAGCAAAAATCTAAGACAATGGTGACAATAGGCCACATGGACCAAGAGGGAGAATTTATTTTTCCTTAAGGACCACACAAGTAGTCATGGACCAACATGAAAGTGTCCGTCACTCAGTCGTGTCTCTTTGTGACCCCATGGACTGTAGTCCACCAGGCTCCTCTACCCATGGCATTCTCCAGACAGGCATACTGGAATGGGCTGCCATGCCCTGCCCCAGGGGATCTTTCCAAACCAGGGATCAAACCCAGGGATCAAAAACAGGTCTCCTGCATTGCAGGTGGTTTCTTTACCGACTGAGCCACCAAGGAAGTCCTGCTATGGACCAAAACATTATCTCAATCAATCATTCCAGTTAGTATAATTCTTATACGTAAGAGGGTTCATCCAAGTGGCCCCTTTTCAAGTATTTACTGATACCAAGGCATCGAATTCTGCCTTATGCTTACTCTGCCCTCCTGTCCTGGTCAGTTGTTTAAAGTCAAGAAGTTCCTAACACAAAAGAAGCATCAAAGACATTCAAATAAATGCTAACCTTCCCCTTTGTCCTCATTAACACAGGCTGAGTTCTGTCATCTATCACCCTTGAAAATTCTCCGGTGGGTCTTCAAGATCTGCGTTCCCACCCTTCTGAAGGCTATTCTGAATCTCTTTTGCATGTAACACTCGCTCCACTGGTTCCCAACCTGAAAGATCAAAATGAGGGAATGAAAATGGACCCAGTTATTCTAAATTAATTGGGGACGGAACACTTTCCATCACATTATAGATTCATAGGAGCTCAATTCCCAGTTGTATCTTCTGAGATTCACAGTGCTTCATTGCACTTGTCAATCTTCTTCACTCTTGAGATGACACAGTCTTTGGTAAGAATATTAAGGGATATTAATCAGAAATCAAGCCAATTTAAAACGTCATTTGCTCAACTGTAACGATTTGGTAATAACTGCTGGCAAATTTTAATTTGTACATTATTAAAAGCATGTCTGTTTCAGGCACCACAGTTACATTGGTTAGAGCAGGAACTCTCTAATTAGACAACCTCTGTGGGAATACTGACCTTACTACTTACTAGCTCTTTGCCCTTGATCAAGTTCATTGAAACCTCTATGCCTGAGTTTCCATACCTTAAAAGTGAGGCTAATAATACTTTTCCAACAGTTCATATGAGGATTAAATGAGTCACCAAATTTCTCTGAATTTAACATGCTTGAGACACTGTTATTTTATACATCAACGCGAAAAAAAATGAGAGTGAAATACACACTAATTTCGGAGAAGTTAAATGTGGGGAGGGAAAGAATTGATGAGCTCTAATAATACTTGGCAACAAGGAGTTCATGATCTGAGCCACAGTCAGCTCCCAGTCTTGTTTTTGCTGACTGTATAGAGCTTCTCCATCTTTGCCTGCAAAGAATATAATCAATCTGATTTTGGTATTGACCATCTGGTGATGTTCATGTGTAGAGTATTAAAAACCAGAGACATTACTTTGCCAACAAAAGTCCATCTAGTCAAAGCTATGGTTTTTCCAGTAGTCATTTATGGATGTGAATGTTGGACTATAAAGAAAGCTGAGTGCCGATGAATTGATGCTTTTGAACTGTAGTGTTGGAGAAGACTCTTGAGAGTCCCTTGGACTGCAAGGAGATCCAACCAGTCCATCCTAAAGGAAATCAGTCCTGAATATTCACTGGAAGGACTGATGCTGAAGCTGAAACTCCAATACTTTGGCCACATGACAGGAAGAGCTGACTCACTGGAAAAGACCCTGATGCTGAGAAAGATTGAAGGCAGGAGAAGAAGGGGACGACAGAGGATGAGATGGTCAGATAGCATCACTGACTCAGTGGACACGAGTTTGAGCAAGCTCTGGGAGTTGGTGATGGACAGGGAAGCCTGGCACGCTGCAGTACATGGCAAAGAGTCAGACACAGCTAAGTGATGGAACCGAACTGACACTGACCAACTATATAACCTTTCTAGCCTTGGTTTCCTCATGAATAAAGAACAGGGAACAGTAAATGCCCAGGTTGCAGGTTCTGATCACAAAATGTGTCACATAGCAAGCACTCACTAAATATTAGGCTGTGGTAATTCTGGAATTAATAACCCTCCCTCCCACACGATCACCACGCCGTGTTGGAGTAAGTTCTTTTCTTGTCTACTGTAATTTCTATAAAAACCACTGGGAGCAATAATTATAATCTAATAAAGTTCTTACCACAGTGCCTGGCACACAGAGGCTGCTCAATAAATTTTAGCTCCCTTACAATGAGAATAGAGTACTCGGAGGATTCATCTGAACATCTAAAGTTGCCTTTCCCCTCGCCCTGCTCTCTCTGAGGATGAACCTTACTGAGATGAGGATAAATTTTATGATAATTACTATAACATGCTTTTCACTTAAATGCAACATCATCAGTTCTATCCAGCACACTTGCCAGAGTTGTTCTTTCAATTAGCATTGTGTATATTGAACTTGAATTCAGTAAGGATTGAGGCAGTCGGGTCGGGATAAAAGTACTTCAACAGACTTCTGGAGCAGGGGGAGGCACTCCATGGCAAGCATCCTACTCATGTCTGGGGCTGTATGGCCTTATCCAGTCCTCCCACTACAAAATGAATTAGATAATACAACCTTATTTATTTCACAGATAAGAAAACTGGGACTATGAGGGTTTAAGTAATCTGTTTAGAGTCAATTTAAAGGGGCAGTGGGGACTTCCCTGGGAGTCGGTCCCATGGTTAAGATTTCACCTTCTAATACAGGGGGTGCGGCTTTGATCCCTGGTCAGGGAGCTAAGATCACACGCGCCTCAGGACCAAGAAACCAAAACAGAATACAGAAGCAATATTGTAACAAGCTCAATAAAGACGTGTAAAATGGTCTACATCAAAAAATCATAAAAACATTAAAAAAAAAAAGGTGCAATGTATGAACCCCAAGGATGAAGCCATAAGCTCCATGGCAGGTGGAACTGTTGTCCCGCGTTTTCCTTTCCTTGCCTAATTGTTCACATTTAACTTGTTTGAACTTCAGGTTCTTCTATAACATTATGGGAGTGGAAAGGATCAGTGTAGGAGACTTCTAGCCTGATGGTCCAGTGATGGAGCCTCTGAAAAAATACGGTATGCCTAACCATCAAATATTCCATGCATCCCTAATTGCTGTATGTCAAGCAACTTATAAGGAAGTAAAAGGAAAACTTCAGAAGCTAAGTTGAAGTCAAGAAGTCTGTCCTGTGAGGACAGGTGGGAAAGATTAAGGCTCTTGTGACTGAGGTTTATACAATCGTGGACCCTTATGACGTTCTAAATCCTGGTATATGGAGAGCAGATGGCCTATACATGTATGATGGGGTCATTTTTGCACCATGGAGAATAAAGTGCATGACGCTTCCTCCAGCAGTGAAAACACAGGGTTAATCCTGCATATACTAAACTCCCATCACGTGCCAGGCCACGCTGGGTGCTCTGTATAAATCATTTTATTAGTTCTCATAACCTGTAAAGAAGATTTGGTGTTCACTTTATGGATGAGAAAATCAATACTTATGAATAGTCAATATTATGCCTAAGTTTATACAACAAATCAATAGTAAAGTCTGGGTTTCAGCCCAGGTTTTGAATATTAAATTTGGTGCTAATACTGGCTTGAGGGGGGTTGGATTAGAATTCTCTAATGTGTTCCTATTAGTAGAGTTTGTCAGAATTTTTTTTGGGGGGGGGTAAATTTGTGCAAAGCTGGGTTAAAATGAGACAGGCTTTCTCACCGTGGACCTGATCAGAAGCTCGGTTCCATTTCAGTGGGATACAGCATATGCATCATTTCCTGAATGGAATTTGTTTTTCAGGACACATTTCTTTGACTAGCGTTCTACACTACAAGTTTGGGGAAGCACTGGCAAGATATATTCCCAGATGAACTATGTATTATGCCTACACAGAGAAGTTATTTAGGAGCATTTATTTACAAAGAACTGTAAGGGACACACAACCTGAGTACCGATTTAAGAGATGATTAAATGAAAAAAAAAAATACAACTTAGATGAAATATGGTAAATTTGACAGTAGCAATAGAGCATTTTAAATAGTTATTAGGTGTAAGAAACTATTTAGAAATTGTCCCAATATTATTTTTTGATTGATGCAATATATGACTTAATAATATAATGATGTTGTATATTGGCTGGTGTTTTTGTTTATGTCCTAGTATGCTGTAACATATGTGTATGCTCCGTCATTTCTGACTCCTTATGACCTCAAGGACTGCAGCTTTCCAAGATCCTCTATCCATGAGATTTTTCATGCAGTTTCATATAAATACCTAACACAAGATGTCCTGAGGAATGTATACATTCTATCAGTGATGCACCTCTTTTTTTTTTTTTAACAGTTGTACACACTCACATTTGCTAACTTGCTGGCTCCACGTCCTTTCACTTTAGCAATTTTATATTTATGTAGGTTTGGATTGAAGTTATAGCATGATATAAATCACTGCTAGCTTTATAAACAAAAGATCGATACCAGCTCAGCTGTCAGCCCCATTGTTCAATCTGTCCCTTATCTATCAGATTGCAGTTTATAGCAGCAGACTAAGTAATTACAATTCTTCATAGCTCTACAAACTTCCTCTGACATCAACATGATTATTTCCTGGGAAGCTGTAACTTTAAACATTTCTCTGAACTTCAAACTGCATGAATCAGCAACTTGCATTCAAGATTTGAAGCGTCAGCGAATCCTCCTTTAAAACTGGATATTTCCTGGAACAGTTGGCTTAAAAAAAGAAAGTCATGTGGTTCTCCAAAATCTTCATAGAGGCCTTTGTAGATATTTTTTAAGCACCAGGCTCTCTATAATTACTTAAAAAGATTTCTAAAATCTCTAATGATACCAAGAGAAATAGCCAGAAAAATAAGAAGGGTTCTTCGCTTCATGACAATCTAAATTATCAAGATTTTTCAAAGTGAGATGCTTAATTACAAAGGGAAATTTCACCACATAAAGAGTTTTAATGGCTGGCTTTAATGAAGAATACGGCTGATGACTGTAAATGAAATGCAAGTTTCTGTGAAGGTTCTCCCTTATCTTTGGCTTCTGTTTTTACCTGGAATTAGTCAGCCTAATGATCTTTCCTAAAATAATAATCAGATAACATCACACAAATCAATGGGCTTAAAATCTACCAAAATGTGGTATACAGTTTTTGCATCTTTAGCAGACCAGCTAAGAACAGAACAATTCTCTCAAATAAAAACAATATAAACTGTGGAAAAAATACTCATGATGTTGAACAGCAACCAAGGCAATGAACACTGAGATGTCAAGATCTTTGGACAAGGGAAATAAGGATATGATCCTGACACTGGGGATAGCTTTTTCCTTTGTGGCATGTGCCAGTTCAACTCAGCAGCCTGCAAGCTGATAATGGCACCAGGAGTTACCAACAGTATACCAAAGATACCAGATACCAGTAATGGGTATAGAGTAGTAGGTTGAGAGGCCGACATTGAAAATTAAGTAATCTCGAGGCACTCAAGAACAAAAAAACAGACTTTAAGGGCCACCAATAACAAGGGATCAGGTAAAAATCTCAGACTATGGGTTGAGTGTCTGAAGGGGTTACAACAAAGAAGTGAGGGATAAACAGAAGCAAACTAACATGCACAGAGATTAGAATCCAATTCAATCAGCTCAACCCCAAACTGTGTTGAGATGTATATCCCCAGCCAAGCTGACTGCTGAAAGTAAAATCAAATATTATATAATACAAGATAATATCATCAGACCATGGAATTCTCTCTGTATCCTTTAAATTTTTTATTTATTTTTCACTGCCCTGTGCAGCATGTGGGATCTGAGTTCCCCAACCAGGGATCAAACCCACAACACTTGCATTGGACGCACAGAGTCTCAACCAGTGAACCACCTGGGACATACCACTCTGTAATTTTTTATACTCATATTTGACACCAAGTTTTTAAAATTATGTCATTCAACTGATCAGGAGTCATGATTAAATGGCTAAAAAACAAGAGAAAAAGAACACATGGCTAAAAATTTAAACAATAAAATACAGTAAAATAAAATATTCACAAGAGATTCATATATCAGAGCTACTGTTGTTGTTGTTCAGGTGGCTGACTCTTTACGAACTCCTGAACTATAGCACACTGGGCTTCCCTGCCCTTCACTATGTTCCTGAGTTTGCTCAAACTTATGTCCATTGAGTCAGTGAGGACATCCAAACATTTCATCCTCTGTCGCCCTCTTCTCCTCTTGCCCTCAGTCTTTCCCAGCATCTGGATCTTTTCCAATGAGTCAGTTCTTCACATCAGGTGGCTGAAGTATTGGAGCTTCAGAGATTTAACTGTTAGCCCATAACATTAGATGATATGATAAAAAGGATTTCAGGAGGTAATTGGAATTTATTAAAAAGAATAAAATGGAAATCATGAAACTGAAAAATACAAATAAATGGAATTAGAAAAGAATAGTAAAGCTGAAGACATCATTTTTAAGTTGAGAATTCGGTCAGTCGAAAATACTAAAACTAATGTAGAGATATTTTAAAAACATGAAACAATTGCAAACAATGTGATTGACAAGGGATTAATCTCCAAAATTTACAAAAAGCTGGAGAGGACTCTTGAGAGTCTCCTGGACAGCAAGGAGATTAAACCAATCAATCCCAAAGGAAATCAACCATGAATACTCACTGAAAGGGCTGATGCTGAAGCTGAAACTCCAATACTTTGGCCACTTGATGTAAAGATGCAAAGAATCGACTCACTGGAAAAGACCCTGAAGCTGGGAAAGATTGAGGGCAGTAGGAGAAGAGGATGACAGAGGATAAGATGGCTGGATGGCATCATGAATCCAATGGATATGAGTTTGAGCAAACTCTAGGAGATGGTGAAGGACAGGACAGGGAACCCTGGAGTGCTGCAGTCCATGGGGTCACAAAGAGTCAGACGCAACTGCGTGACTGATCAACAATAACATGCAGCTCAATAGAAAAAAATAAATAAAAATAAAAAAAAAATCAGAAGACCTAAATACACATTTCTCCAAAGAAGACATACAGATGGTCAAGAGGCACATGAAAAGATGCTCAACTATGCTAATTATTAAAGAAATGCAAATCAAAACTACAATGAGACCATCATCTCATACTAGTCAGGATAAGCATCACCAAAAAATCTAAGAACAAAAAATAATGGGGAAGGTATGGAGAAAAACAAACCATCCTACACAGTTGGAGGAAAAGTAAATTGGTATAGCCACTACAGAAAACAGTAAGGAGGTTCCTTAAAAACACTGAAAATAGAGCTACCATATGATTCAGCAATGCCATTATTGGGCATACATCAAGAGAAAAACACACGGTTTGAAAAGACATATGCACTCCAATGTTCACTACAGCACTGTTTACAATAGCCAAGACATGGAAGCAACCTAAATGTCCACTGATAGAGGAATGGATAAAGATGTTTTGATACATATACACAATGGAATATTATTCAGCCATGAAAAAGGATTACATGTCATTTGCAACAACATGGATTGACGCAGAGATTATCATACCAAGTGAAGTAAGTCAGACAGAGAAAGGCAAATATGTGATACTGCTTATATGTGGAATCTAAAAAATACACAAATGAACTTATTTACAAAACAGACTCACAGACTGAGAACAAACTTATGGTTACCAAGGGGAAAGGTGGTAGGGAAGGACAGATAGGGAGCTTGGGACTGACAAATATACACTTCTATATTTAAAATAAGATGCCTTATTTTAATAAGGTGGAAAAAAATACAAGTGTTAGCATGGATTAAAAAAAAAAGATACATGGGATTCAGGAAAAAGCTATAATATGTATGTTATTAGAATGATCAGAAATACTGAAAAGAGAAGTATTTGAAGAGATGTAGATAAGAATCTTTTTTAATAACACAAAGGTATCAAGTCACAAATTCAAGAATTGCTATGATCACCAAGCCGGACAAACATGCAGAAAACTGACCTCACAGTAAATGTTGAAAACAGAAAAAAAAGAAACAAACCTTAACATGACTCCCAATGCGTTATCGTCAAAGGAACAACAAAAAAGACAGCTGAATTCTCAACAGAAGTAACAGAAGTCAGAGGCAAGGGAATATGTTCAAAGTGGTGAAAGAAAAGAACTGCCCAGCTAGAACTCATACTCCACAAAAACATCCTTCAAAAACAGAGGGGATAAAGATATTTTCAAACAACTAAAAGGAGAGTATTACTCACCAGCAAACCCACATGAAGAGAAAAATCCAGAAATTTTTCTTATAGGAAGGGAAGTAACAACCAAAAAATCTGTAAAAATCTAAATAAACATCAACTGCATAAAACTACTATAGTACACGATGCTTACTGCATATACAAATTAAAATGAATAAAATAAAAAGCAAGGGGGGGTTAAGTGACTTTATTACATTTTCTAGAAAATGGTAAATAAACATATCAATTGACATACTTTAATGAGACAAGTATATATGCTATGTTCATGTGTGGTTAGTTGCTCAGTCACATTCAACTCTTTTCAACCCCATGGATTTTAGCACACCAGGCTCCTCTGTCCACGGGATTTTCCAGGCAAGAATACTGAAGCACGTTGCTATTTCCTACTTCAGGAGATCTTCCTGACCTAGGGATCAAACCCATGTCTCTTGGATCTCCCGTACTGGAAGGTAGATTCTTCACCGGTGTGCCACCTGGGAAGCCCATACATATTATACTCTCTAGGATTACTACTAAAAGAATAACAACAAATGTACAATATGACAGCAAGGGAAAGAGGCAGAATAATAGAAATATACTGAAGTATTTTTTAAAAAGAGGAAAAAGGAATACAGAATAGGTGTATAACATTGACAGGCTTCCCTGGTGGCTCAATGGCAAAGAATCACCTGCCAACGCAGGAGATGTGGGTTCAATCCCTGAGTTGGGAAGATCCCCTGGGGAAGGAAATGGCAACCCACTCCAGTATAGCTGCTTAAGAAATGCTATGGACAGAGGAGTCTGGTGGGCTACAGTCCATGGGGTCACAAAGTTAAACACGACTCAACAACAAAACAACAATGGCTAACGTTGAAAATGATGTAACTACTGGTTTACATTAAATGAGTCAGTACTTAAATTAAATGCAAATAAATACATCCGTGGGAGCAGCAGCTGTGCAGAGCTGGAGCACTGAGTGGCCGAGAGGAGATACCCTACTTTCAAGGTCAGGCGCAGTGGCTGCGATTCACTAGACTGGCTGTGTGGAGACACCCCACATCCAGGGCCACAGACACCCTAGTAAGACTGCAGGCGCTGGAGCGGCTGTGAGGAGATACCCCATATCCAAGGGCAAAGGAGAAGCCCGAGCAAGATGGTAGGAGGAGTGAATTCACATTTAGAATCAAACCCCATTCCTGCCAGAGACGCTCAGAAGGCTCAAACAAACCTTGTGCACACCAGGACCCAGGGACCCCACAGAGAATGAGACAACACTGTGTTTGAGCGTCTCCTGTGGAGGTACAGGTCAGCGGTGGTCAGCCTCAGGGACAGAGGCTCTGGGTGCAGCAGTATTGGGTATCTCATATGCCCTCTTGGAGGAGGTCGCCATTAACTCCACTGTAGAGGTGCCAGAACATACACAAGACTGGTAAACAGACGCTCACAGAGCACAACAGAACCTTGTGCACCAGGGCCCAGAAGAAAGGACCCAACAGGAGACTGTCCTGGACTTCCCTGTGGGTATCCGGGAGTCTCCAGCAGAGGCGTGGGTCAGTGGTGGCCTGCTGCAGGGTTGGGGGCACTGAGTGTAGCAGTACATGCGTGGGATCTTTTGAGGGAGGTCACCATTATCTTCATTACCTCCACCATAGTTTGGCCCCAGGTAAGTAGTAGGGAGGGAACACAGCCCCACCCATCCACAGAAAACACGTCTGCTATGACCACTGCATTCTCTTGGCAAAACTTTATTAGCCTTTGCCTTGCTTCATTCTGTATTACAAGGCAAAATTTGCCTGTTACCCCAAGTAGCTCTTGACTTCCTACTTTTGCATTAGAGTTCCCTATAATGAAAAGGACATCTTTTTTGGGTGTTAGTTCTAGAAGGTCTTGTAGGTGTTCAGAGAACAGTTCAATTTTAGCTTCTTCAGCATTACTGGTTGGGGCATAGACTTGTATTACTGTGATACTGAATGGTTTGCCTTGGAAACAAACAGAGATAATTCTGTCATTTTTGATATTGCATCCAAGTACTGCTTATTTAACTTATATGCAGAGTACATCATGAGAAACGCTGGACTAGATGAAGCACAAACTGGAATTAAGATTGCCGGGAGAAATATCAATAACCTCAGATATGCAGATGATACCACCCTTATGGCAGAAAGCAAAGAACTAAAGGGCCTCTTGATGAAAGTGAAAGAGGAGAGTGAAAAAGTTGGCTTAAAGCTCAACACTCAGAAAACTAAGATCATGGCATCTGGTCCCATCACTTCATGGCAAATAAATGGGGAAACAGTGGCTGACTATTTTTTTGGGCTCTGAAATCACTGCAGATGGTGACTGCAGCCATGAAATTAAAAGACACTTACTCCTTGGAAGGAAAGTTATGACCAACCTAGACAGCATATTAAAAAGCAGAGACGTTACTTTGTCAACAAAGGTTCATCTAGTCAAGGCTATGGTTTTTCCAGTAGTCATGTATGGATGTCAGAGTTGGACCATAAAGAAAGCTGAAGAATTGATGAGCACTGAAGAATTGATGCTTTTGAACTATGGTGTTAGAGAAGACTCTTGAGAGTCCCTTGGAATGCAAGGAGATCCAACCAGACCATCCTAAAGGAGATCATTCCTGAATATTCATTGGAGGGACTGATGTTGAAGCTGAAACTCCAATAGTTTAGCCACCTGATGTGAAGAGCTGACTCATTTGAAAAGACCCTGATGCTGGGAAAGACTGAAGGTAGGACAAGGGAATGACAGAGGATGAGATGGTTGGGTGGCATCACCAACTCAATGGACATGAGTGTGAGTAAACTGTGGGAGTTGGTGATGGACAGGGAAGTCTGGCATGCTGCAGTCCATGGGGTCGCAAATAGTCAGACACAACTGAGAGACTGAACTGAACTGAAAATACAAATATTGCCAGATTGAACAATAATCTTGATTTGAAAAATTAAACAGAACTGTATGCCTTAAAAATAGACACATGGTATACATAAGGATGTGGAAAGGTTGACAATAAAAGCATGAAAATGATATTTTACACTAAATAACTGATATGGACTGTACTGTGCCCACGAAATTCATATACTAAAACCCCAACCCCTAATGTGACTATATTTGTAGATATAGCTTTTAAATGGTAATTGATGTTAAATGAAGTCATAAGGTTAGGATACTAATCTCATAGTATTGGTGGCTTTTGAAGAAGAGGCATCTACCAAAGAAAAGCCATGTGAAGATGTAGTGATATCTACAACAAAAGGAGAGTTTTCATCAAACACAACCCTACTGGTACCTTGATCTCAAGACTTCCAGTCTTCAAGATTGTAATAAAATAAAACTGCTTTGTCTAAGCTTCCCAGTTGGTGGTATTTTATTATGGTGCAGACTAAGAAACAAATGTTAAAATTGATAATTACATTGTATTTATGTAAGATGACAATTCCTATTCTAGGAAATACACATTGAAGTATACGTTAAAAAATTCATTCAGGTTTTTATGTACAGTGTTATAGAAAAACCAGAATGACTATTTTGGCCAATCCAGTATTTAGGGATAATTGCTCATATGTCTGCAACTCATTTTCAATTTGACTAGAAAAAATATTATCCATATAAAGAGAAAGACAGAGAACATATAGGAAAATATACTTGTAAGGCATAATTGATAAAGAATGTATATCCAGAATATGTACAAAAATTTTCTGAATAATAAAAAAAAATCAAGTCCAATAAAATAATGGGCAGGAGACTTGAACAGATACTCATAAAAGTAGATATTCAAATGGTAAATAAATATGTGAAAAAATTCTCAATTTTACTCACTGCACATTGTTAGTCTTAACCTATTTACTGGCACATTCATGGTGGTTCATCTTAGTCCATGGCACAAATCTTTAAATAATTTAAATATCATGCATTGAATTAAGTCAGCTAAGTCTTAAAGCATCTGAGGAGGATTTAGCCAGATTAAAAAGTGAAATAAACAGGGCATTCCAGGCCAGGGAGATGAGGTAAGCAGGGATTTGGAGCTCAGACATGGAATGAGTATAGAGAATCATAAACAAAGCACTGACTTAGGGTTTGGTGCAAAAGATGATGCTGTTGATTCAACCAAGGCAAAATGATGGAAGTCCTTACTCCAAAACTATTGCCTATGATTCCTATTTTATTAATTTCTCACTTTCATAAAGTGCCATTTTTAAGGGCAAGCTGTTTTCTATAAGATTCTGGGTCTAGCAGGCATATCAATCAGTACAACAACATAGAAGTCCACTGTGCATAAATCAATAGAGTATACATATTCTTAAAACATAGAAGGTAGTTGCTCAGCAAATGTGGTATTAAGATGCAGAAATGTCTCATCTGTTAGGACCCCTCTCTAAGGCTGCTATGAAAAATCACTCACATGGGAATATTTAAAAGAGATAACATAGTAAGTGTAAATATAATAAGCCCCTGAGTATTAAATGAATGATAAATGACCAACATAAATATTTATCTCAATTCTCCATAGAGAGTTGGTGAATCATTTATATCTTCCAATGGATCTTCTAGTTTTGCCCCTTAAGACAACAGAAATGATCTTTGGGGAAAATACCACTGCACGTGAAAGCATTAAAAATTGTTTGTCACAGCAATCTTAATTATGCAATATGACTTCAAATATTTCTGATAAAAACTAACAGATGGCAAAATGTTCTGGACCGCCCATGCTGACACTGCCTCTGGAAGTGTCTCCTGGTACCCACTTCTGAGAATGGAGACACCCCTCACCTCATCCCATTCACCTCTGGAAACGACCATGAGTTTTCCCACTTTAGCATTTCTGGAACATTACCTTTTCTTCTGAATCTTATGCTTCATTTATATACTGTTACTGTTTACTTATTCAGGCTTCAACAAATAAGCCTGTTTACTGCATGACTTCTGTCTTCCCTTCAACATGGTTTTTCTTCCTGTTGGTCTGAGGATGCCTTAGTCAAATAATTCATAATGCTGTCAAAAACAATAGCAGCTAATATGGACAGCTTTATATATACTACAGGCTGTGCACAGTGCTTTAAATATGTAGAGCCTCATTTAAAGCTTATTATCATCCTATAAGTTTGTTTTTGTTTAGTCGCTAAGTCATATCTGACTCTTTGCGACCCCATGGACTGCAGTGCAGGTTCTTCTAAAGCCTATTAGCATAAAAGGAAACAGACTTGCTGTTCAAGGACCTAGGCATCCTCCTAGCAAATGGATGTTCAAGGATGAGATTTTGTTCTTCAATCACTTTGTGTTCTTATCTCTGACAAATTAATGCCTTTTGATTCTTTTAAGAGAGTCCTTGCGTAAAAGTCTTTAGGGACTTGCTTAAATAGACTAAAACCACAAATGTCTAACAGTGTTATAGGACATGAGTTGGCACAAGAGATCTATCTATTAATAGTAGCTGGGGATGTACTTGGCAATTATTACCATGAGATCCTTTGTCCACCATTTATCTAAGTTCTTCACAAATGAGACTTTTTTGTCATTCTTTAATCCTATAAATTTCCTAGAGTATAAGAAGGATATTTGTAAATTAGAGATTTTTTTTCCTGTTAAGTACATCTTTTCTGATCCCTTGCAATCCCTTCTGACCAAGCATTTTGCTTGTACATTTAAGGCTTCCACCGGTAAGCCCAGTTTTGCCTTTGCATGTTCTCTGAGCTTGGATCCTATCTCCAGTCATACCAGAAGACTTAAGAAGGCTATGATTTGTGCTCCTATCAAAACTACTCCATTTATTTGGTCTTTCTTAGCTGGCAAATACTTTTTTCACACGCAGATAGTTCTAGCAAATCCTAGGACATAGTTCACTTGATAAGATCACCACTCCCTCCCAACAAAATTATTTCCACTATTAATTTACTTTGTAAAATATATTTTGAGAAAGAGCAAAGGAAGCTAGATCCCAGTGCTTTCTAAATTAAAAAAGTAAGAGAAGAGAACTAATAACAAGCTTGTGCCCTCCACCCTACAGGTACTTGTTAAAGATCCTCTCATTTAATCCTCACTACACCCATCTCAGGCTTCCCTGGTGGCTCAGACGGTAGTGTCTCTCTGCAATGCAGAGACCCGGGTTCAATCCCTGGGTTGGGAAGATCACCTGGAGAAGGAAATGGCAGCTCACTCCAGTACTCTTGCCTGGAAATCCCCATGGAAAGAGGAGACGGGTAGGCTAGAGTTCATGGGGTCACGAAGAGTCAGACACAATGAGAGACTTCACTTCCACACCCCTCTTAACAGGAGCTTTTAACGTATTTATTCACTATGGATTTTGTTTTCTTATTCAAGTCTTCACATTTACTTCAAAATGTACCTTCCTGTATGTATCCCATTGTTCTAGATATCTGAGAACAATTTGGATTCTAATATTTTTCTACTTTTGAGCCTGAGGCCAAAATATGTGTCATAATTGTCTATCTCGTGTATGTGTGTGTGTGCATGAGTGTGTGTGTGTGTATTTTGCCTCTAAGTATATTCTCATGCTTTTATACAGAGTCATCCCATGGTAACTTGGAACACAAAGCAAAGGGAAGTTAGGAGCAAAGTTTTGAACATTTTAAATGCATTCAAAGTAAGATTCACTGGGACTTCACAGGGGACGCATTCCTCAGAACATCTGACAGTTGAAGAATGTTTTCATATTCTGTTTCTGAAAACATAAGCTGTTTCTGGTTTCCATTCGGGGTCATTATGACTGATACCAAAAGGAATAACTGTCAAAAAATCTATCTGTCATCCATTTCAAACTCATATTCTAACTCAGGATTTGTTGGTCTGTATGGAATCAGAACATCAGTGCTGTCAAATACGTGACATGCAGCTAACCTTACAGAAAACTATTACTTTCTAACCAAGGCATTCTTACCCCTCCATTCATTGATAGCCTTCGAAAGATATGAGTTCTGATTATAAGAATGTGCAAATGTGCCTTTGGGGGGGACCTAGTGTCCAGGAATTTCATATGATTCTAAAAGGGTCTGTGATACAAAAGAGATTATATATCATTATTCTGTTTCTTTTCCCAGCTTCACTGAGATATAATTGACATTTAATGCTGTGTATTAGTCAAGATTGCTGGGAGATATAATATCAATAACCTCGGATATGTAGATGACAACACCCTTATGGCAGAAAGTGAAGAAGAACTAAAGAGCCTCTTGATGCAAGTGAACGAGGAGAGTGAAAAAGTTGGCTTAAAGCTCAACATTCAGAAAGATCATGGCATCCGGTCCCTCACTTCATGGCAATTGATGGGGAAACAATGGAAACAGTGGCTGACTTTACTTTTTGGGCTCCAAAATCACTGCTGATGGTGACTGCGGCCATGAAATTAAAAGACACTTATTCCTTGGAAGGAAAGTTATGACCAATCTAGACAGCATATTAAAAAGCAGAGACGTTACTTTGTCAACAAAGGTCCGTCTAGTCAAGGCTATGGTTTTTCCAGTAGTCATGTATGGATGTGAGAGTTGGACTATAAAAAAAGCTGACCACCGAAGAAATTATGATTTTGAACTGTGGTGTTGGAGAAGACTTTTGAGAGTCCCTTGGATTGCAAGGACATCCAACCAGTTCATCCTAAAGGAGATCAGTCCCGAGTGTTCATTGGAAGGACTGATGTTGAAGCTGAAACTCCAAAACTTTGGCCACTTGATGTGAAGAGCTGACTCATTTGAAAAGACTCTGATGCTGGGAAAGATTGAAGGTGGGAGAAGGGGACGACAGAGGATGAGATGGTTGGATGGTATCACCGACTCAATGGACGTGAGTTTGGGTAAACTCCGGGAGTTGGTGATGGACAGGGAGGCCTGGCGTGCTGCGGTTCACGTGGTCACAAAGAGTGAGACACAACTGAGCGACTGAACTGAACACTGTGTAAGTTTAACGTGCACCTTGTCTGTTTGATACATATATCTATATTGCAAATGATTACCAGTATAGCCTTAGCTAAAGCCTTCATCATATCCTATAGTTATCAATCCTATGTTGTGATAAGAACATTTAAGACCTGCTCACTTAAGAACTTTCAAGCATATATTACAGAATTATTAGCTATAATCATTATGCTGTACATTAGACCACAGAACTTATTCATCTTACAGCTGAAAGGTGGCATCCTATCCAACATCTTCCCATTTCTCCCACCCCAGCCCCTGGAAACCAGAGCTCGACTCTCTCTAAAGCACTATCCCTAAAGGAAAAGGAAGATTACAGATCTCACAATGCCACTGTCAATTAATTTTTCTTCCACATTTTACAATGTATCAGTATACTCACAGGCAGAGAAATGACCCCTGCCTACTCATTCCTATAAACCTAGATGATGTACTAGGTTACTGGCAAACTCTAGATAATGGATACGTGGTCATATGTACTGTTTTCAAACAAAACAGTTAGGATACTGTAATAACAGGATGCTTATCACAGGGGTAGAGGAGTAACATATCCTGAGCATCTACGCTACGAAGGACTAGTCTTAGGCAAACTAACAAATATTACTTAATTTTAGTCTTCCAACGACCATGAGAGATTTGCTCTATTTTCAATTTACAAGTAATAAAACTGGGACTACAGAGGTCAAACTCCTGATCTAAGAAACTGATCTAGTAAGTTGCTGAAATGATACTCAAGTTGAAATCTGCTGCTGAATAAGTGGAAACTTTGATTGCATCTGAATGGTAACTGGACCACTTTCAAAGGAAACATGGGGGAGGAGGGGAACAGACTGTTTTTCAGGGATAAATATTTATGTTGACTGACAGACCCAGCAACCAATAACTAGCTACTTGAAGAACATAAGGAAGGGCTTTTATTTCAAATAACCTCTCTCTAAGGTAACAATTTGAGAGAAATTAAAAGTAAAATATTTGCATCGCATATTTATATCACAAATATATAGCTAGCCATTAAAATACCTAAAAAGATTGACAATTTATATAGATTTAACGACCAGATCTGAAAGAATGATAAATGTGGAGATAGCACAAAATAAGCTAAAACCTGAGGCAGTTAAGATATGAAGTAGTAGAAAACCCATAGTTAAACTGCCTGAAAAAATTAATGAATGGAAGAAAAATCTGTATTAGGAACCATCACAGAAGTATTGTTAGGAATGCAGCAGGAATTCTAAGAAACAATTCTTACTCTATACTAGCTAATTTGAAAACACAAAATGGACATGTGCCTAGAAAAATCTAATTTAATAAATCTGAATCAGGAAGGAAAGGATGACCTCAACTTCTATATCTGTCACAGAAATTGAACAAATATTTAAACATTCTCACCAAAAGAAAACAAACAAGCAGGCCCAAATATATTCAGAGGCAAGTTTTAATGAAAGTCTGACTGATAATTTCCATGTATATAAATGTTTTTTTTTCAGAGAATAAAAAGAGGGAACATTATCAATTATTTTGGTTAGTATGGCCTTATATTAAAACACTTTACTGAGGTATGACTGACATGGAAAAAGCTATACATATTTAATATATACAACTTAATGAGTTTTGAGATACATAGACATATGAAACCAGCACCCATGCTATTAACATATCCATCACCAACCAAAAGTTTCCTCCTATTCTCTTTTATCATTATTATCCTGTGATACTTCATGTAAAGTCTCCCCCTTTAGCTATCTCTGAAATACACAACGCAGTATTGTTAACTACAGGCGCTGTTGCTCTGTGTACAGCAGACAGTACCGTAAGTAGAGAAAGTAGATCTCTGTGATATTTATTCACCTTGCACAACTGAAACTCTGAAGCCTGTAACAAATACCTCCTCATTTTTCCATTCCTCCAGGTCCTGGCAACCATAATTCTATTCTCTGCTTCTTTGAGTTTTGACTATTTTCAGTTCAGTTCAGTTGCTCAGTCGTGTCCGGCTCTGTGACCCCATGGTCGCCAGGCTTCCCTGTCTATTTCAGATTCCTCCTATAAACGGGGTCATGTAGTACTCGTCCTTCCGTGCCTGGCTATTCCATTTAGTATAAGGCCCTCCGTGTTCCTCCATGTTATCTCAAGTGGCAGGATTTCCTTCTGTGTTAGGGCCAAATAATATGTATATACCACCTTCTCTTTATTCATTCATCCAAGGATGGACATTTAGGCTGTTTCCATTTTGCAATGATAATGAGAGTTCTCTTCAGAATCTTGATTTAATTCCTTAAGATATATATGCAGAAGTAGAATTTCTGGGTCACTGGTAGTTCTGTTTTTACTTTTTGAGGAAACTTCATGTTTTACAACTCCCTAGACTAATTTACATCCCTACTAACAACGTTCAAAGGTTACTATGTTCTCCCATGTCCTAACCAATAATGACAACCTTTCTCTCTCACTCTCTCTTTTTTTTTAATAACAGCCATCCTAACAGGTATGAGATGATACCTCATTATGGTTTTGATCTGCAATCAGTCATGGAAGAAGAGACATTATAACCAATGCCGTGAAAATAATACAGATCACAAGGGACTGTTTGAATTATTATACACCAGCAAATTGGATAGCCTAGAAGAAATGGATAAATTTAGAGAAACAAACAAAAAACCTACCAAGACTGAATCAAGAAGAAGTAGAAGGCCTGAAAAAATACCAGTAAATAGAAAAAAAAGAAAAAAATACCCTCCCGAAAAAGAAAAGCCAAGGGCCAGATGGCTTCACAGGTAAATTCTGCCAAACATTTAAAGAAGAATTAATACAAATCTTTCTTAAAGGTTCCTTTTGAAAACAAGAAGAGGGAACAATTCCAAACTCAATTTATGAGTTCAGCACCACCCTCATGTCAAAGTCAGACAAAAACATCACAAGAAAATTGCAGGCCTATATCCCTGATGAGCATGGACATAAAAATCCTCAACAGAATATCAAACTAAATTCGATAGTAGATTAAAAGAATGATACATCATGACCAAGGATAATCTTGATTATAAAGCCAGTCCTGAATAACAAGATGAAGGAAGGTATTACAGGCCAATCTCATTCATGAATATGTTGCATATTTTTTTTTAATTTGTAGAAATGAAGCCAACAGTGCCTATAAAATGTAATATAACTCAGTGGGGCTTAGCAAAGGAATGCAAAGTGAGTCTAAACTTAAACTATCTTTTAAGGAAATTTAACCTATTAACAAAAGTGAAGAAGAAGAGTCACACAATTATCTCAAGAGAAGAAAGGAAGCATTTAGTGAAACAACATTTACTCATGATTAAAAGGAAAAACAAAATGAAAATCCTCTCATTAAGGTAAAAACAGAAAGGAATTTCTTAATCTGCTGAAAGTTAACAACATGAAAGACAAACCTATAGCAAACTTACCTTTGTTTCATTCTATTAAATGTGAAGTATCATTTATTATAAGATGCACCACAAAGAAAAGAATGTTACCAATTAAACTATGGTAATCACTGATTTTTAGGCTTATGACACTAAGAATAGTGTAAATGTGAAAAATCACATACTTGAGAATTCAAACTATGGTTAACTGTGAAATAGTCAAAGCCGTCTCTTAAAAATTAGAACCATGATAAGTATCCCTAACTAGTTCTATTCTCATCCCAGTAAAGGTCTTGGTATTGGGTTGAAGCAGTCCAGTGGTTAGGACTACATGCTTTCACTCCTGAGGGCAGAGGTTCAATACCCAGTCAGGGAATTAAGATCCTGGCACAAGCCATGCAGCACAGCAAAAAATAATAATAATAATAATAATAATAATAATAATACTTTGTTTATTCATTTTAAAAAATTTCATTTCTACCTGGGATCTCAGAATATGACCCTATTTGGAAATAGAGTCTTTGTAGGTATAAAGCTATGGATTCTGAGAAGAAATCATTCTGGATTTAGAATGTCTCCTAATTCCAAGAACTGAACAGAGAAGAAAAACCAAGGGAAGGCAGAAGCAAAGCCTAGAGATACTCTACCACTAAAGAGTGTTAACACCGTCAGATGCCAGCAAACCAAGGGATCATTCTTCTCTAGAGTTTTCAGAGAGATCGAGACTCTACACATACTTATGCACTTCTAGCTTCTAGACAGTAAGAAAATAAATTTCTGTTGTTTTAAGCCACTCAGATTGTGCTATTTGTTATGGCCCATGCAGGAAACTAATGCAGTCCTTTAATACAATTGCAATAAGACAAGAAAATAAATAATCAAGAAAGAGATCATTATTATTCACAAATCATGACTGTATGGAAAACAGAAAACTATGAGGAAATTATTTTATTTAGTGACTTTGGTAGCATTGCTGGAGACAAAATTAATATACCAAAATCAATTATATTGGGATGGCCAAAATGTTTGTTCAGGTTTTTCTGTAACATTTTATAGAAACATCCAAACAAACTTTTTGGCGAACCCAATGTATTTATAAAATAGCCACAAAATATTAGAAGGTGTATTTTCTAGCATCTTTTAAAATGATACCATTTGTAATAACAATAAAGTTATAAACCATTTAGGAATATAAAATATATAAAAGAAAATATTTTGAGAAAATTATAATCTTTATTCAAAACTTAAATAACCAGTTAAGTAAACCACGCTGATATCAGAAGACACATTATTGAAAATATCAAAACTATTTCTGATAAGTGATAAGTGAATTAAATTATAGTGAAAATTTTATTAATATTCTTTGTAAAACTTAACCTACTGATTCTACAATTTACAGGGAAGAGCAAAGGTCCAAAAACAGTCATGTTATTTCTGAAAAAGAACGTTGGTTCAGAAGATAAGAGGCTCATTTTAGCTTCTATTAAGACTCATTATAAAACCATAGTAATTTAGACAGTGTAGAATCAGCACAGGGATAGACTAATAGACCAGCAGAACAGAATTAGAGAACCCAGAAATAGATCCATGCATATAAACAAATAATGTGCAAAATTGAGTGCAAGCATTTAAAAAGAATTATAGCAATCTAGAACTGCCACAACATCCAAATTCATGATTTCATAAGTATAGGTCTGTAATAGATTGGATATTAAAATAAAACAAACAGAAAACTGGTCCCTCACTATTTCTTGAGTATTGGCTTAAAGAAAAAATTAAAAGTATACTATAGTCATGCATTATTGGGCAAAAAGACATCTCCCAGATACACCAAAATAGAATGTTGCAAATCAAAATGAGCAGAGCTGGACAAAAACCAGACCAGTTTCAAATAACTGGGTCAGCGCAGAGAAAGATTCAGAGGTCCTAGTGGATTGTAAGGAAACCTAAACCCAGTGTTTAGCGACCAGACTTGGATTTGTGACCTGACAATTTACCCGTGATCCCGTGATGTGAAATACCAACATGGAGTCATGGATGCTCTGAGCTCCCACTGTGGGAAAGCAAGTTACCATGCTGCAACAATCCCTTGGACACACAAATCATCTGTTTGCACAGCTACAGAGAAATCAGAGCCTATTCATAGATTCCTGAAGTGTTTAAACTGGAGGGCATCCCAGAAGCCAGAAAGATTTATCTTAAAAAAAAAAGAAAAAAAAAAAACAAAAAAACAGCAGAGAGACCAACACTGTGTGGTTGGAAAACTAACCCCAAGATGAGCAGTGGCCTGGTGACACTAGGATATCAGTTTTCTAAGACATTAATAGGCTTCTGCTTGCAGCTTGAAGAAAATCTTACAAGGTAGGCAGCCCATGTGCTCCACAGGAAACAAAATTTTCAATTGTCATAAAGGAAACAGAATCATACATAGCAGAACCATCAAATCTTACAGGATTGTCCCAGCAACTGGGGAAAATGCCACCAACCCTCATCCACACAGACTTCCTATCATCAAGTTCAATGTAAATACTGAGTGAAGAAGTATTCGAGGTGATGAACGAGGATGGCTAAGTCTACTTTAGATCCATCCAACTAAATCATCTTGTCTTATCAAAATTCAACAACATGAGTTGAAAAGATCTGTGCCCACATGGATTCAGATTATTTCTTTGATCAATTATGGGTCCTTCCTTATCTCTTTCCTGTGTTTGCAGTTAGAAGACTGACCAAGGGAACCATGAAACCAAGCCTAGCAAAGTCACATTTCGCATTCTCTAAAGTGTAAACTATCAACATTAATAGCAAATGTATTTAACCTATTCCAGTACTCTAGGGCTTCCTTTGTGGTTCAGCTGGTAAAGAACCTGCCTGCAATGCGGGAGACCTGGGTTTGAACCCTGAGTTGGGAAGATCCCCTGGAGAAGGGAAAGGCTACCCACTCCAGTATTCTTGCCTGGAGAATTCCATGGACTGTATAGTCCATGGGGTAGCAAAGAGTCAGACACGACTAAGCAACTTTCACTTTTTAACTGGTGTGACATCTTTAAAATCTGTTTTACATATTTTTAAAATCCATTTGATCTTCACACATATACTACAAAAGATTATCATTTATGTTTTACAGATGAGAAAACTGATGGTCATAGATAATAACTACTTATCTAGGATTTGAGCTAAGAAATCTCTTTCCAAATTGAGTGTACTTGCTACTATGACATATACTCTAATATTAGAAAAATCTCAGAAGCAATTCATCAGGATAAAACTTGTAAACCATAATGATTTAGTTGTTGTGATGGAGGGACTGGAGTCAGAAAAACAAAGGTTCATAATACAGAATATGCTTATATAAGTAAGAGTATTTCTGGAACTCTGGGATGTGCCTAGTCTCTCACATTTGTGGTTGGTTCAAACATATTGTAAGAAAAAAGGAGCACAAATTCTTACTAATAATTTACTACAGTCCTAGAAGCCACAGTTAGTAGGTAGGAACCAAAGAGTAATGTTGATGTGGGCATTAGAAATTATGTGAGACTAACAGAAATGTCTTGGAGTGAGTAGACCAAAAAAAAGGAATTTGGTGTGGGTTTTTTTTTGCCTTTTTCCCACACCGTTTACCATGTGAATGGACTTTCATCCCACAAGAGAGGGAATGAATTCCCCTACCCCTTGACTTTCAACTTGGCTTCATGACTTTCTTCGGCTAAGAGAAATCAGAAGATGAGAGGTTTGCTATGTGCAGTGAGGCTGTGTAACAGCAGAAACACAGGAGGATTTGAGATGCTCTTTCAACAGGTAGCAAATGACCCTTCAGACTGATTGAAACAAAACCAAAAACACACACCTCATTTGAAACAAACAAAAAGAATAGTCCAAATATTTTAGAAAGGGATCATTCTCTAGAACTGTATGCTGTTTGGAAACTAAATTTTCCTAGTAGATTCCATGGGTCCGGAAAATTAATTAGAACCTTAAAATTAGCTACAGAAATGTAGTTTGAGGGCAAATTTTTAAAAATGAATGAAAATAACATGCCAAGCTTCCAAACCTTTCTGCAAACAAATTTTTGCATTTTGGAAATTATACTTGCTTTCAAGATTCTTTGGACCGTTTAAACATGTAAACCTCATCTCGGCTCACTTGCTTGCTCCCTGAGCAAGTCTAAAACCAAATAAACACTCTGAATGTTTACCACCACCAATGATAAAAAAGTATGTGTGTATAGAATCATTCAATTTAATTGGTATATGATGCACCACTGTATGATAGTGAGAGATGATTAAAGTCTTTCTACTTCCTGTGTATCACAAACATTGCTTTGATAGCAACCTTGGACAAGGAATGTACAATAGTTTATGTATGCACACAAACCAAAAAAAAAAAAAAAAAATCATGGAGCAATTCTGAGCCCAACCCACAGTAAGGAGCCAACCATCAGAACCTGCCCCATTGAATCCAACCTAGATTAGACAGTTACAGTCACCTGAGCCTAGGGATGATACGTTATACAGCATTACTGTGGTAAGAGCTAACTGATATAAGCAATGCGAGAAGGCAAGACATCATACTCCAATCAGATTAGGCAAAAGTTTAAAGTACACAGGCTGCGACGGCACACAAGAGCAGGTGGCTGTGGGCGGCTACGACAGCGCACAAGCGCGGCCAAGAGGAGCTACCCCACGTCTGAGGTCAGGGGCGGCGGCTGAGAGGAGCTACCCCAAGTCTGAGGTCAGGGGTGGCGGCTGGGAGGAGCTACCCCACGTCCAAGATAAGGAGCAGTCGCTGTGCTTTGTTGGAGCAGACATGAAGAGATACCCCACACATCCAAGGTAAGAGAAAACCAAGTAAGACAGTAGGCAGGGTATCTGATGGCAAACAGACTGAAACCACAATCACAGAAAACTAGCCAATCTGATTACATGGATCACAGCCTTGTCTAACTCAGTGAAACTAAGCCATGCCGTGTGGGGCCACCCAAGATGGACGAGTCATGGTGGAAAGGTCTGATGGAATGTGGTCCACTGGAGAAGGGAATGGCAAACCACTTCAGTATTTCTTGCCTTGATAACTGCATGAATAGTATGAAGAGGCAAAATGATAGGATACTGAAAAAGGAACTCCCTAGGTCAGTATGTGCCCAATATGCTACTGGAGATCAGTGGAGAAATAACTCCAGAAAGAATGAAGGGACGGAGCCAAAGCAAAAACAATACCCAGCTGTGGATGTGACTGGTGATAGAAGCAAGGTCCAATGCTGAAAAGAGCAATATTGCATAGGAACCTGGAATGTTAAGTCCATGAATCAAGGCAAATTGGAGGTGGCCAAACAGGAGATGGCAAGAGTGAACGTCAACATTCTAGGAATCAGTGAACTAAAATGGACTGGAATGGGTGAACTTAACTCTCATGACCATTATATCTACTACTGTGGGCAGGAATCCCTTAGAAGAAATGGAGTAGCCTTCACAGTCAACAAACGAGTCCAAAATGCAGTACTTGGATGCAATTTCAAAAATGACAGATTGATCTCTGTTCGTTTCCAAGGCAAACCATTCAATATCACAGTAATCCAAGTCTATGCCCCGACCAGTAACGCGGAAGAAGCTGAAGTTGAACAGTTCTATGAAGACCTACAGGACCTTTTAGAACTAACATCCAAAAAAGATGTCCTTTCATTATAGGGGACTGGAATGCAAAAGTAGGAAGTCAAGAAACACCTAGAGTAACAGGCAAATTTGGCCTTGGAGTACAGAATGAAGCAAGGCAAAGGCTAATAGAGTTCTGCCAAGAGAATGCACTGATCATAGCAAACACCCTCTTCCAACAACACAAGAGAAGACTCTACACATGGACTTCACGAGATGGTTGACACCAAAATCAGATTCACTATATTCTTTGCAGCCAAAGATGGAGAAGCTCTATACAATCAGGAAAAACAAGACCAGGAGCTGACTGAGGCTCAGATCATGAACTCCTTATTGCCAAATTCAGATTGAAATTGAAGAAAGTGGAGAAAACCACTAGACCATTCAGGTATGACCTAAATCAAATCCCTTATGACTATACAGTGGAAGTGAGAAATAGATTTAAGGGACTAGATCTGATAGACAGTGTGCCTGGTGAACTATGGACAGAGGTTTGTGACATTGTACAGGAGACAGGAATTAAGACCATCCCCAAGAAAAAGAAGTGCAAAAGGCAAAACGGCTGTCTGAGAAGGCCTTACAAATAGCTGTGAAAAGAAGGGAAGTGAAAAGCAAAGGAGAAAAGGAAAGATATACCCATTTGAATGCAGAGTTCCAAAGAATAGCAAGGAGAGATAAGAAAGCCTTCCTCAGCGATCAATGCAAAGAAATAGAGGAAAACAACAGATTGGGAAAGACTAGAGATCTCTTTAGGAAAATTAGAGATACCAAGGGAACATTTCATGCAAATATGGGCTCAATAAGGACAGAAATGGTACGGACCTAGCAGAAGCAGAAGATATTAAGAAGAGGTGGCAAGAATACACAGAACTGTACAAAAAAGATCTTCATGACCCAGATAATCACAATGGTGTGATCACTCACCCAGAGCCAGACATCCTGGAATGGGAAGTCAAATGGGCCTTAGGAAGCATCACTACGAACAAAGCTAGTGGAGGTGACGGAATTCCAGTTGAGCTATTTCAAATCCTGAAAGATGATGCTGTGAAAGTGCTGCACTCAATATGCCAGCAAATTTGGAAAACTCAGCAGTGGCCAAAGGGCTGAAAAAGGTCAGTTTTCATTCCAATCCAAAAGAAAGGCAATGCCAAAGAATGCTCAAACTACCGCACATTGCACTCATCTCACACGCTAGTAAGGTAATGCTCAAAATTCTCCAAGCCAGGCTTCAGCAATACGTGAACTGTGAACTTCCATATGTTCAAGCTGGTTTTAGAAAAGGCAGAGGAACCAGAGATCAAATTGCTAACATCCACTGGATCAACAAAAAAGCAAGAGAGTTCCAGAAAAACATCTATTTCTGCTTTAATGACCATGCCAAAGCCTTTGACTGTGTGGATCACAATAAACTGTGGAAAATTCTGAAAGAGATGGGAATACCAGACCACCTGACGTGCTTCCTGAGAAATCTGTATGCAAGTCAGGAAGCAACAGTTAGAACTGGACATGGAACAACAGACTGGTTCCAAAACGGGAAAGGAGTACGTCAAGGCTGTATATTGTCACCCTGCTTATTTAACTTATATGCAGAGTACATCATGAGAAATGCTAGGCTGGAGGAAGCACAAGCTGGAATCAAGATTGCTGGGAGAAATATCAATAACCTCAGATATGCAGATGACACCACCCTTATGGCAGAAAGTGAAGAACTAAAGAGCCTCTTAATGAAAGTGAAATTGGAGAGTGAAAAAGTTGGCTTAAGGCTCAACATTCAGAAAACTAAGATCATGGTATCCGGTCCCATTACTTCATGGCAAATAGATGGGGAAACAGTGGAAACAGTGGCTGACTTTATTTTTTTGGGCTCCAAAATCACTGCTGATGGTGACTGCAGGCATGAAATTAAAAAACGCTTATTCCTTGGAAGGAAAGTTATGACCAACCTAGACAGCATATTAAAAAGCAGAGACATTTCTTTGCCAACAAAAGTCCGTCTAGTCAAGGCTATGGTTTTTCCAGTGGTCATGTATGGATGTGAGAGTTGGACGGTGAAGAAAGCTGAGCACAGAAAAATTGATGCTTTTGAACTGTGGTGTTGGAGAAGACTCTTGAGTCCCTTGGACTTCAAGGAGATCCAACCAGTCCATCCTAAAGGAGATCAGTCCTGGGTGTTCATTGGAAGGACTGATGTTGAAGCTGAAACTCCAACACTTTGGCCAGCTGATGCAAAGAACTGACTCATTTGAAAAGACCCTGATGCTGGGAAAGATTGAGGGCAGGAGAAGAAGGGACGACAAAGGATGAGATGGTTTGATGGCATCACCGACTCAATGGACATGGGTTTGGGTGGACTCCAGGAGTTGGTGATGGACAGGGAGGCCTGGTGTGCTGGGGTTCATGGTATCACGAAGAGTCGGACACGACTCAGCGACTGAACTGAACTGAACACAGGCTCAGACATTGCTGTCAGAAACGTAAAATGGGTACAGACACTCTGGAAAAGAGCTTAGAAATTTTCTTAAAAGATTAAATATGCAACTACTATATAAAATAGAAATTGAACTCCTTACATTTATCCAGAGAAATGAAAACTTATGTTTACACCAAAATCCATACACAAATTAATCTAGCAGCTTTACTCACAATAGCTCCAACCTGTACAGAACCTGGATGTCTTTCAGTGGATGGCTGGTTAAATGAACTGCAGTATATCAACACAAGGGAATACTATTTAGCAATTAAAAGGAATAAGCTATAGATATACACAATAAATCAGATGAATTTTTAAGAAATTACATTAAGGGGATTTCAAAGAGATCTTAAGAGCTGATCTCAAAAAAGTTACATATGATATGATTCCACTTATGTAACACTTTGAAATGACAAAATTTAGAGTAATGAACAGGTAAGTGATCGGCTGGGTCAGCGATGGGTGGGGAAACAGAAGGGAGAGGTGGATGCAGCTAATTAAGGACAATGCAAGGGATCCCTGTGTTGATGAAGCTGTTCCACAATGTAACTGTATCACCTATCCTGGCTATGATAGTCTTATAGTTTTACAGGATGTGACCATTGGGGGAAACTGTGTGAAGGGTATGCACATCTTACAACTGCAAGCTGATCGACAGTTAACTCAAAATATAGACTTGAATTTTTCAAGAGTTCACAAGTATACCAACCTCAGGAATAACAGAATCTAGAGAATCAATGAATACAATTGAAAGACTATCTCTCACCTCTGCTTCTGCATTCATTCTAAGGCAAAATGATAATCGGGTTCTCCTTTGCATTTCCCTGGTCCCCTGGTAGCTCAGACAGTAAAGAGTCTGCCTGTAATGCGGGAGACCTGGGTTTGATCCCTGGGTCAGGAAGATCCCCTGGAGAAGGAAATGACAACCCACTCCAGTATTCTTGCCTAGAAAATCCCATGGATGGAGGAGCCCGGTAGGCGACCTGGTATGCAACCATGGGGTTGCATAGAGTCAGACACTACTGAGAGACTTTACTTTCACTTTCACTTTCACTTTGCATTGCCCTGGGCTCCGTAGATTTAGAACCCCAATCTGTACAGACCTCAGAACTCTGAACACTTTCCATCTTTCCATGTCCTTCTCATCTAAGTTCAGGATGGCTTAAGGGCATGGCATTAAGGGGCACTGAGGCACGACTAGGGAGGAGGTCATGACATTTACCAGACCCATCTTGCAAAATTCATTCATTCGTGAATATTAAGCAACTTTATCATTCAATCAATAGTTTTCTTTAGATCACTTCACTAATTGCCAGAAATTTTTCCAAAAGAAAACTTTACAACCAGAAGCAATGGACCAC
Organism: Giraffa tippelskirchi; assembly: GCF_054371585.1. NCBI lineage: Eukaryota > Metazoa > Chordata > Mammalia > Artiodactyla > Giraffidae > Giraffa > Giraffa tippelskirchi. The sequence goes on along the minus strand of NC_137283.1, from coordinate 17,830,908 downwards.
AAATAGATAACTATAAATGCAAACAAAATGAAAATAAACAAACTCAATCAATGCCTTGTTAAATGCTTTTGTCTACTGAAGGGTTGGAATTTGAGCTATGTTCTTTTGACGAAAAGGAGGGATTCACCAGTGTCAGAGGTGTTTAAGACATACTAGCATTGATCAGAACTTGATCTCTTGAAGCAATTAGAAATAGTGAAAGAGAAATGGAAAAACAAGGATATTACAAAGTGATACAGCATTATACATTTCTGTTTCTACAAATATCTTAAGTAGTATCATCCATAGCAATGCTCATTTCTACAAGCTAGGCTTCAAAAATACATGAAGCTAGAACTTCCAGATGTACAAAGTGGATTTTAGAAAACGCATAGGAACCAGAGATCAAACTGTCAACATCTACTGGATCACAGAAAAACCAAGAGTATTCCAGAAAAACATCTACCTCTGCGTCTTTGACTATGCATGATAAAGCCCTTGACTATATGAACCACAGCAAACTGTGGAAAATTCTTAAAGAGATAAGAATACCAGACCACCATATCTACCTCCTGAGAAACCTGTATGCAGGTCAAGAAGCAATAGTTAAAACCAGATATGGAACAACAGACTGGTTCCAAACTGGAAAAAGTTTATCAAGGCTGTATACTGTCACCCTGCTTATTTAATTTATATGCAGAGCACATCATGCAAGACGGCAGGTTGAATGAATCATAAACTGGAATCAAGGTTACCAGGAGAAATATCAGTAATCTCAGATATGAAGATGATACCATCCTAAAGGCAGAAAGAGAAGAACAAAAGAGCCTCTTGATGAAGATGAAAGAGGAAAGTGAAAAATCTGGCTTAAAACTCAACATTAAAACAATGGGATGATCCAGAAGGATGGGATGGGGAGGGAGGTGGGTGGGAGGTCCAGGAAGGGGAACACATGTAAACCCATGGCTGATTCATGTCAATGTATGGCAAAAACTATTACAATATTGTAAAGTAATTAGCCCCCAACTAAAATAAATAAATTTATTAAAAAAAAAAAAAAAACTCAACATTCAAAAAACTAAGATTCTGGCATCTGTCCCATCATTCATGGCAAACAGATGGGAAAAATTGGAAACAGCGGCATATTTTATTTTCTTGGCTCCAAAATCACTGAGGATGGTCACTGCAGCCACGAAATTAAAACACACTTGCTCCTTGGAAGAAAGGCTATGCCAAACCTAGACAGCATATTAAAAAGCAGAGACATTACTTTGCCAACAAAGGTCCATACAGTCAAAGCTATGGTTTTTCCAGTAGTCATGTATGGATCTGAGAGTTGGACCATAAAGAAGGCTGAGTACTAAGAACTGACGCTTTCGAACTGTGGTGTTGGAGAAGACTCTTGAGAGTTCCTTGGACTGAAGGGAGATCCAACCAGTCCATCCTAAAGTAAATCAATGCTGAATATTCATTAGAACGATGGATGTTGAAGCTGAAGGTCCAACGCTTTGGCCAACTGATGCGAAGAGTCAACTCACTGGAAAAGACTCTGATGCAGGGGAAGATGGAGGACAGGAGGAGAAAGGGACGACAGAGAATGAGATGGTTGGATGACATCACCAACTAAGTGGACATGAGTTTGAGCAAACTCCAAGAGACAGTGAAGGACAGGGAAGTCTGGGGTGCTGCAGTCCATGAGGTCACCGAGTCATACATGATTTAGCAAATGAATTCAACAACAAAAGGATAATGTTGTCAAATTATTTTCATCACATCCATAGGTACAAATCACACTGTGCATTCAAGATAATGCCCCATAAAACTAAGTGGAAAAAGAAAAATCCTAGATCACTCTTCCAGATAGATGAGACATCGATCCCTCTTCTCCAAGATAATTTTTGCAATATAAGTACAGGATTTTTTTCTACGTTTTCTGAGAATTTTTATTTCTCTTAGTTTTTTTTTTATTTTTTATCAAAGTTTTATCATTGTTAAATCAAATATTTAATCTTACCCATGGAAAAATAGCTGAGAAATATTTACATATACAAAATTCTTAAGGCCAAATCATACCAACTAGAGATGATCCATAGTTCAGTTTTATTTTAAACACTCATCCTAAACATTCAGCAATACCTTCCTGATTCAGAGGTGAGATCCTTTTGTCAATATATCCCCATACATCTACTTCTGAATCCTGCTACTTATCTTTCCACATCTCTCAAAAGGAGGTGATCAAACAACACTTAAAAGAAAACTTCTCAGGGAAAGCTTCATGGCAAGGGGTGGGGTATGGGTAGAGGCTGGTAATTGATCAGGGCCTTGAAAGACAGTTACTACCTGACAATGTGGACATCTTCAAAGGACATGAACAAAACCAGATACTGAAAGGTACAAGGCCTCAGTGGGAAAAGGATCTAGGGGCAAACTGTATGAATGCCATGCAGAGAAGAGTGAAGATCACACAGCAGGCAATAGGAAGCAAGTGTCATTTTCTGAGTGCTTGTATGCTGGGGGCCTTCCAACAGGCAACTTATTAGCTCATGAGCAAGACCATGAGAATACTGATTCCCCATCTCTGCATCAAGAGACAGCTTTGGAGGTGCTCAATGAGTTGCCGATGGTAAGAACTACTGTCACTTAGAATCAAGAGCCAAAACTAAAATAAATAAAAGGTTAGATTTTCTTTCTTGCTTTCCATCTTTCTACTGTTCGGTGTATTTATGAAACATAATAAAATTAAAAATAAAAAATGTCAGGAATTTACAACCTGTAATCCTTATGCATCATTTTCCTCTGCTTTCAAATAAGGGTAGAAATAGTACCAGCCACCCATGCTTTTATGGGGCATGCCTCCCGCATTGTAGGCAGACGCTTTACCATCTGAGCCACCAGGGAAGTAATCCTCTTTCTTGGGAATACATTTAATAGAAAAAGCATCCAGTAGTCAGGGTGAGAGTAGGCATCATGACACATGTCAGGACAGAGGCAAAGATGCACAGGTAATGGGCTCCTTGCTCTCAGAGATGTCATTGCACAGTTTGGTTTTGATGGTTCTTAACAAGCCAAGATGATGATCTTTAATAATTAAAGTGCCAAGAGTTGCCAAGAGGGAGAGAATGTCCCTCTCAAGGCCTGCTGTCTACTGGCCTCTTCCCAGAATGAAGCACTGCATGGTGAACAAACAGCAGATTAAACAGCAGGGCTTTCAAATTGTGTGAGTGAAACCCAGCTCTACCCTGGCCCTTTATAGACACTGCTTATCATTTGATCTTTGCAATAAAGATATTTCAGGTGAGGAATGGACAGGCTTGGTCTACAGAAGCTTTCCTTGTAGACATGTGGGTTGTCTTTGCCAGAGGTACAGAGCCATAGGTTCATCATGAGCCCCAACCCTCAGCCTACAGAAAGGCACTTGGGGCAAAACTGCTAAAATCTTGACTGAGCCACAGAGTGGTGCCTTTTATGGGGAGCTCTGTGACTTGATAATCAAATGTATATGGGAAGCATGGGCGTCCCAGGTGGCACTAATGGTAAAGAACCCGCCTGCCAATGCATGTAGACGCAAGAGATTCAAGTTCAATCCCTGGGTTGAAAAGGTCCCTTGGAGGAGGGCATGGCAACCCATTCCAGTGTTCTTGCCTGGAGTATCCCATGAACAGAGGAGCCTGGTAGGCTACAGTCCATGGGGTCACAAAGAGTCAGATATGACTGAAGCGACTTAGCATGCACGCTTGCACGCATCCATGGGAGGTATGCCATTCACCAAGACTTCACATGAGCCACAACTCTGCTAATTCAAAAGTAACTTTTGTTATTAAATAGTAATTTCATAATAAGAAGAATTAATATATAGGAAAGGAATATTTGATTTTTCTCTGAGCATAAATCTGCAACCATATCACTGGTTTGTTCTCCTCAATCTGTTGCTGCTGTTTTGGTTCGTTTTAGAATCATCTCTTGTATTATGTAATATGCTTGCTTCTCTGGTAATATCATGGCACATCATTACCGGCTTATCAAATTCAAATTCCAAGCCAGGCTTACTAACTCTATGGAAGTATTTTCTAGTGCTAAAATTAATGCTACTTCATAGATGACATAGTTATTTCATATAATATAGACCATTGTACTTTAATACTCACTGATGTTATAACTTAAGTACCATATCACTTGCAGAATAGTTGGTGCACATAAGCCACCAGGGTACAAAGAATTCCAACAGAGAAGAATACATTCTTTCCATTTCAATGGCACAAGCAGTGCACCCACTGGGTAAGAACATCAGCATGGTTTAAACTTTCTGTGGTTTGATAGCTTTGAAGTTTGGGGATTATGTTTTTAAAAATTAGGGCTATATCTCATTTCAAATTTGGGGCATAGAGAGTCTTTGTAAATATTTGGAATTAAGCTAATTTTGAATATGTATCATTCAAATCTGCATGAATAGCAATCCCACTGTGAGGAGAATTTGGGTTGAAAGCCATTTTATAAATCCAAGTATTTGGAATGATCTACTAAAAAACATAATACGCCACTGCTCCTGGCTGCCTTTGGTGTGTATGTAATTGGAGGGGATAGCGGTGGCCACTACGTCCTTCAAAGTCCAAATTGCGGATTGTCAGGGAGGCAGATGATCTCAGGCACTCACTCCAATAGAACTGAAATGGCATGTCTCTCTTTTGAGTTGGCTCCTTCTAGATTCTTCTTCCCAAGTTACTCTCTGTGCTCAGTGGGTCAGTGTGACCTCGCTGCATCCCAAACAGTCCCTGTTTGCTCATGATTCTGCACTGAGGGGGCCCCCTCTACCTCCCAAATGTCTCCCCTTGTTCAAGATCCTGGGCTTACGTCTCACTTTTACTCCAAGAATTACTACCCTTCAATCCCGTCACTATTATCCTCTCCAAACTCTTGGCACTGGAGCATATTCTGTCTCACCAGTATTCCAGCCTTTCTGGCATGTCGAATAAATAAGCACATTAATAAACTTCCCCAATATATCAAAGTACCTGTATCTGATTCTGGGCAAAGCTGGTCAATACAGGATCACAGAGCCCACTCTAAGATTGTCAAGTATACTGGAAAGCAATGACGTCACCTTGATAGCTTGAAAAGAACCAGCTTGGGAATTGTTATACCACAGAAATCAGAGAGTGCTCCAAATCATCCTGCCCTCAAAAAAATAGTGCTGCTTGTTAAACATACAACAACATATCATTTGCAGATGACAAGTTTAAGGACTTTGCAGTCTGAATGCCTACTGGCTATTTGACTGTACACAGGTTATTAAATATCTCTAAGCTCCAGTGTCCTTATTTATTAAATGGACATATTCAAAGAAACAGCACATAGTGTTAAAGTAAAAACAAAAATCAAATATCCATGCTGTGTGGTTGGCAGGATGCCTGAAACATCATACCTCCTTCAGTTCAGTTCAGTTCAGTTCAGTCGCTCAGTCATGTCCGACTCTTTGCCACCCCATGAATTGCAGCATGCCAGGCCTCCCTGTCCATCACCAACTCCTGGAGTCTACCCAAACTCGTGTCCATCAAGTTGGTGATGCCATCCGACCATCTCATCCTCTGTCGTCCCCTTCTCCTCCTGTCCCCAATCCTACCCAGCATTAGGGACTTTTCCAATGAGTCAACTCTTCGCACGAGGTGGCCAAAGTATTGGAGTTTCAGCTTCAACATCAGTCCTTCCAATGAACACCCAGGATTGATCTCCTTTAGGATGGATTGATTGGATCTCCTTGCAGTCCAAGGGACTCTCAAGAGTCTTCTCCAACACCACAGTTCAAAAGCACCAATTCTTCGGCGCTCAGCTTTCTTCACCGACCAACTCTCACATCCGTACATGACCACCTCCTTCAGTAAGTGTCAACTGCTATTGGTGTTATTATTACTTTTCAGCATGACAGGAACAGACTCAAAACTAGAGTCAGTATTCATTCAATATACTTTAGTTGGCTTTTGAATAATATTATATTTAAAAAGAAAATTCAGCAAACATCAGTTAAGTCCCAAAATATTCATAAGTCCCAAAATATTCTTCATAAGCTGGCTTTTCTATATGACAAAAGGATGGGAAATAACATTTAAAACTTTGATCTAGTTATCAGTACCATAATCCACTAGATGTGCGACATTTGGTAAGGTTGCTTAGTCTGTGTGACTCAGCTTTCCCACCTATAAAATGAGGATAAAAATATTTCTTCATAGAATTATTAAGAATATTATGTATAAAAAGTAGCCTACACATTTCCTGGCTTGCTGTGGTTACCTGACCATGGTTAATTTCCTTCTCTGCCCATTTCTTCCACAGGAAAATTAAGAAGGCCTATATATCAGGTAAAGTTTGCAAACTATTAACAAAGCTTCGCCCTTCATTATTTGTCCTTAGGTCTTGATTTCAACTAGATTTGTTTTTCAGGACCAAGAGGTAAAATTTGAAGCAAATATGATCATTATTATTAATGACTAAGATCTCAGAGAGGGAGATTGATGTTACCAATAACAGAAAATTAGAAAGTCCGGAGGGTGAGCTGGCTTGGAGGAAATGATGATGAATTTGATTTCAGACATAAATTTGAACAAAGAGAGCCCTCTGGTTCAGAGAACGGGAATCACAGGGAGGGAATCAAGGAGAAGAGTGAGGGTTAGAAATGTAGATTTCTGGGCATCATCAAAGAACAGTTAATACCAGGAGGGTGGAGGAAGTTGGGAGAGGAACTGCCCAAGGAGAATTACAAAGGACAGACAACTGCAGCGGCAGGATCACGCCCCATGTTGAAGAGGGGAGGGAAGGAGAGGGGAGGAGAAATTGCTCAAAAAAAAAAAAAAAAAAGAAAGAAATCAAAGGGAAAACTGACAGAACCCTTCCATGGAAAGAGTGCATACAAGGCTTCTCAGGCTTTATGACTTCTGTCACAACTCAATTCTGCTGTTGTAATGCAAAAGTAACCATAGAAATACATACAAATGAAGGGTTATGGCTATGTTCCAATAAAACTTTGTTTCCAAAAACAGACAGCACTCCGGATTTGACCAAGGCTTCTAGTTTCTCAATCCATTTAAAAGGACAGAGGGATGGGATGCGGAGGGAGGTGGAAGCGGGGTTCTGGAAGGGGAAAACATGTACACCCATGGTGGATTCATGTCAATGTATGGCAAAACAAATACAATATTGTAAAGTTAAAAAACAGAAAATAAACTAATTAAAAAAAAAAAAATGACTGTGAAAGTCACTGAAATTGGAAGATTCTATGAGATCAGAGGTCATCTCTGATTGTTTACATTTCCCCAAGCACCTAACAAGGTACCTGGCACAACTTAGAGTGTACTTTTAAATTGAGATGTACTGATGAGGAGAACTGCTCTGAAGCACTTTTATACTATAGGATAAAGAACCAGTAAATAGCCTTCTACCAAAATCCAAGACACACATGCATTTTCACTGGCACCAAAGCCTCCGGCTACAAGACTGAAGATGAGAAGGTAGAATTACAGATTCAGCCAGCAGAGATTCATGGAGGGGCAAGGGAAGTTTCTGGAAACCCTACAAAAACACCAAGCAGACCACAGCCCATTTCAAGATGATTTATGGGGTTTTGGGGACCAAAACACATTAAAACCCCAGAGGTGGCACAGTCACAGGGCTGTCTGCAACCTCCAAATCCTTGAATTAGAGATATCTTCTGATTTGGAGACCTTTACAGTCACCCTCTTCCCAGCCACTGATAGTGCCTCAGAAAACAGCATTTCTGTTGTATTTCAGCAAGACCTACAGAGGTATTAACCATCCATCAAGAACCAAACTCTTCCAAGAGAAATAATTTGATTAATATACAACAGCTCATTCTGTAATAACCTAATAAAAAAACTGTAGTAAAACAGGCACTGGATTCCAGAGGTAACATATTATTTTCACAGCAGAAGACAATGCATGCCCATGATGGATCCCGCTCCTCTCCCTCTAGAGGCAGAGGCAGTGTCTCTGGGTAACCTGGCTCATGATGAACATGGGGGAGTTCTGCTTTAGCCCTCAGAATGGACAACAGATATTCCTGTCTTTATTTCGGTTTTGACCAGTTGGAAACACATCCTGTGACTGATTTATTTAAGCTTATAACAATGAAGTTGCATGTGTTTTGTAATTTGCAAGCCCCTAGTACTCACTTTGGGTTTTATTGCTATTTAACTCTCAGATTAAAAACATTCCATTTCAAGAGTCAATGTGCATGTCTTCTGCCAGGGTTCGCTGGCTGGGAGCTGAGTTTTCTGTTGGATTTGAGAATTCATGGCTATCTCACCCTTACGTGCAGTCCTCACTCACCTGGACAAGGCAAGGGGTCCCCCATCTTTGTGCCTCCACCTGATAAGCTAACAACGGATGGTGAGAACTTTTACACTGAGTCTCTCTGGTTCACAAATTCATTTCCGTATTGAGCTCAGCTGGCTGGGCAACAGACAGCCTCTGGGCTCCATGAGTTCAGTCCAAGGACTGTGTCTTATTCACCCCTACATCTCAGGACCTGGCACTCAAAATGCTGACTGCACCACCACTGAGACTGCAGTGCCAGTCTGAGTCTCCTCTCCTCTGGGCCCACTCAACCGCCTGCCTCTATGTTCCATTTCACTTAGTACTTCCATGAGGAAGGCATTTCCAAGCCAAATAGGAAAGTAAAACAGCTCTTATTATTCTCAGGAAACTAAAGTCTCACATAAGCAGACAAACTATCCAATTATTCTCAGGAAACTCAAGTCTCACATAAGCAGACAAACTATCCAAACTGGACGTCCAAAAAAATCTCCAAGATCAGGCCAAGTTTCTTTTGCTTAGAACCATAGATTCTCTTCTCAATCTCAACAATAAGATCTCAGCTCCCTGCCAAGGGTCTTGCACAGTTTATTGAATGAAAGAAATCTGTTGGACAGATGGATGGACAGGTGGATAGACAGACAAATTGGACGGGGGAAAAAGAAAAAAAATTAAGGAGGTAGCCCATTCTCCCAAGCCCTCTTGTCTTAGAGAGCCCCCATGTCCATTAACACACTGATAGTTCTCTATAAACTAAATGTAAACCAGCCTTTCTCAAACTCACTTGTCCTTACAAGTCATCCCTCATATGACCTTATGTTAATCCCTTTGAACTGGCATTCACATGGTATGTTTTAGAAATTGCTGATTTCTTGATTTTCTTCCATGTTCATGGCAACTTTCTCTCCATTATGCTACCAGAAAGAGATTAGGAGAAATAAGTTGGTACAAAGAAGCACATAATAAAAAATAAACACAAAAAATATTGTTTACCAAAGAAATATGCATAGGATAACAACTATACAGTCATGTGATCAGAAAGAGGCAATAACTGGCCCCAAACTGTGGACTGAGACCTTACAGTTTGAGCAGAAATCAAGTTTCCATTCAGACTCTTTAGAATTTCAGGGCCAGCTTATTAGTCCTAGGGTGCTTGTTAGTCTTGGAAACACTTACATCGGGTTCTGACATTGTGTTCTTGTTTTGTCTTTCAAACAAACTCAGTACTAATTGGTTTTTCAGATGCTAATCAATAAACAACTTTATTTTGCCCCAACAACTCAAGGCCAAGTACAGTGCAAAAATTGCAGCCCAATCGCCTGCACACCACTGAAGAGAAATCAATGTCAGGCCCTTTCCCAAACGAGCTGCTGTTTGTACTCCTTGATTAGCATCCATTTCTCCTCTTTCAAAAGTCTACATTTGTCTAACTACCTCTCCATTCTTCCCAGTTAGGGACCGCCGTCTCAGGGCTCTCAACATATTTTTAACCTACTGTAGGAATGTCATATTCTTGCTACAAATCAGTCTTACTCAAAAGCAAAAATCAATATACTTCATCCATAAGAAACCCATGAACAAGGTGAAGGCCTGAAATAAGACTGAGATTGTGGGGTATTAGAGAGTTCTAGAAATGTGTATCAATAGATATCTATGGAACACAATGATTAAAGGCCAGACTCTTCACAGATAATATTCAGTGACCTATGTTGATGATGTGGTATCCTGTAAAGGTTAGTCAGAGAAGCAGCCATTCAACTTGTGAAGAGTGTGTATGTGTGTGTGTGTGTGTGTGTGGTTTCACTTTGACATGACATACAGCTTTGAGGGGACATGACAGTCATTTCCAAATACTTGAAGTACTCTCCTATAGAAGAGGGTGCCTGGAAAAAGTCTCTTTCCTACTCGTAAAGCTTTCATGCACAGAGTTGGTAGGGGAAAGTACCTAGATTCCTTTTCATTCTGTTACTGACAGCTTTAAGTTAAATGAATGTGTTCAATTTCAATCCTTTTCCTTGACCACCTCTTTAGCCTATGATCCTGAAAAAGGAGCATACTTAGCTCATACTTAGTTACGTCCTTTCACAAGAACGGGTAGATTTATTTTTATATCGGATTCATGTCAACTTTTTGTTCTCCTATGAGTCTCACTTAAACATAAATTAATTCAAAAGAAGTTATTTCCAGAAAGATCAACCACAAAACAAACTGTTTTGCCAGTATCAAGTTGATGCAGAGTTTTGCTTTCTACTTGAGCATATACTTGAAATATGAAATAACCAATGTTCATTTTATGCAGATATGCCTAGATTGATGTGTATGTAGATGTATGCTATTGCTTGAAAATAAAAATCAGTTACTATTGACATGTGTCAGACTGATCTGCTAATTTCAACCCCAGGGAAGGCCAAGAAAATGTCCTGAATGTCACCATCTTTATTACTTCATTATATGAAGAATACTGATATGAATAATAGCAAATTAAAACTAAAGAAGCACCAATGACTCTCACACAGTTCAAGGCTCTCTGAAGTCTGCTCCTAACCATTTTAGTCCTAACCTGCACAACTCTTCCTTACAGTTTTACCTGGTGCTGTACCACATTTGACTCTAGTAAAAGTGCACTCAAGAGTACCCCATCAGGGCAAGGCTGAGACACATCCACACTGATATAAGGTCCACGAGAAGAGGGATTTGCTGTTGGTTCCCTACACTAGTTATAGCACCTGTAACAATGCCCAGCACATAGCTGATGCTTAATAAACGCAATGAATACCTGTGGACTGCACAACTACCTGTAACCATCACAGTAGAGTAGATATTCAATAACTATCAGAAAAGATGTCTATTAGTACATATTGAACCACATCTCCATATGTGGGCTAAGACAGTGGACAACAGAGCTGCAGCATAGCAAAATTCAGGTGGTGCCATTATCATGGTATTAGATGTAGATTTGAGACAGGTATGAAATGGTTGCAGTAAATTACACTATCAGACAGGATGAAAATCAGTATATCACATGTATTCTGGTGCTCACAAGTTTTCCCAGTGAGGGAGGAACACATTTGTAACTCAGATCCAATCTCAGCTTACTCTTTCCACCACAGTAAAAGCCATTTCTATGAAACATGGACCTAGCAGGGGGCATTTCACAGCATACAACTGTAAAAAAGAAAACTCTTCCTAGCAATACAATTGATTAGAGTATGTGCTTCAAATGAGCTTTGAGCAAATTAAACAAAGAAGCAAACAAAAAACAAGCTTAAGGAAGGAGTTATACAAATCAAGAATATGGCATCTGCATGAACATGGGACAGGACAAGAACGGTGTGATGCAACAGTGGAGAGAGAGCACAATGTCAACAATAGGAAACCAGTCCACACCAAAGGTTTTCACCATCTCTTAATGAACAGGAAACTGTAAATGTGTGTCCTTAGTTGCAAGGATAATTATATTGCATACTGAATTATACATAAGACCCAGCCATTTTCAACTAGTCCTTTTAGTATCTTTATAAAAATCCAAGGGTTAACTTGATAAACATAAAATTTGATCTCTGTAATCAGTGGTCTGATCAGTGGTTTGATCTCCCAGTGACTGCCTCCACTGGGAAAGTAATTTACACCTCTCACCAAAAGATGCCTTAGCAAAGTGCCAATGCAGGCAGAATGTACTGTCCTACAAGGAATTAATCTTTGGATAGCACAATTCTTTACAAGTCTTAAATATCTGGAATGCATACTGCCCACTAAAGAGCAAGAATCCGATTCATTTCAAAACTAGTACAGAGGCTTGCAAACTGTGAATGTTCACTATATATCAGAATGAATAAATGCTTATGCACACAACTTACATTTCATACACAAGGGGGGAATAAAACTGAGCAACTGCCCCAGGGAAGATGCTAGTTAATATTGCATACTTCATGTCAGCTGGCATATATAAAGCCAAATCAGTATTTAAAAAATTAAAAGACACGTTGGCATAGTAAGAATCACACATTAAAGTGCAGGTTGAAAGGCTACGGTTAGAACATCAAGGATGGCTCTTCCTTCTCAAGTGGAATATGTCCTCTATCTTTCTGTTTCAGAGCCATCACGGAACTTCCATTATTGGGACACTTGATGGATGCAAGCAGAAGGTAATAAGGAGATACAGAGCTATGTCACCTACTCAGTGGCCTAGTGTGTGGCATCATGCTAATTTCTACCACTGGATGCTGCTCAGCCCAGCAGTGTTTCTGCAGGGTCTTCATACAATAAGACAAATAATACAGACCTATCACTGTTTCTAGGTGCTTGCTCTTCTTCACATCATGAAAAGAAAACTTATTTTCCCTCTTAAGTCTATCACTACTTGTGCTACTTTGCTCAGTCTGCCATTACACGATATCACAGATTGGGTGGCTTCAACAACAGAAATAGATATTCTCATAGTTGTGGAAGCTGCAAGTTCATGTTCAAGGTGCTGGCAGGGGTAGTTTCTTGCGAGGCCTTTCTGGCTTGTAGGCCAACTTCTTGCTATGCCCTCACATGGCCTTTTTCTCTATGTGCACCCACTCTTGGCATTTCCTCCTCTTCTGGAGAAGGACTCCGGTTGTACTGGATTAGGACCTCACCTATATGATCTCATTTAACTTTAGTTAAAGATCCTGTCTCCAACACAGTCATAATGAGGGTTAGGGCTTCAACACTGAATTTTTAGGGGGAAAAATTCAATCCCTGACACTTCTCATAGTGCAAAACTACTAACAACAAGAGACCATACAGAGATAAGGTTTCTATCACACAATTATTCTTTTTTTAATTTATTTTTTTATTGAAGGATAATTGCTTTACAGAATTTTGTTGTTTTCTGTCAAACCTCAATATGAATCAGCCATAAGTATACATATACTCCCTCCTTTTTGAAACTCCCTCCCATCTCCCTCCCCATCCCACCCCACTAGGTTGATACAGAGCCCCTGTTTGAGTTTCCCGAGCAATGCAGCAAATTCCCATCGGGTATCTATTTTACATATGGTAATAGAAGACTCCATGTTACCCTTTCCATACATCTCCTCCTCTCCTCCCCTCTCCCAAGTCCATAAGTCTATTCTCTATGTCTGTTTCTCAATTGCTACCCTGTAAATAAGTTCTTAAGTATCATTCTTCTAGATTCCATATATATGCGTTAAAATACAATATTTATCTTTCTCATTCTGACTCACTTCACCCTATATAATAGGTTCTAGGTTCATCTACCTCATCAGACCTAACTCAAATGTGTTCCTTTTATGACTGAGTGAAATTACATTGTGTGTATGTACCACAACTTCTTTATCCGTCATCTGTCAATGGACATCTAGGTTGCTTCCATGTTCTAGCTATTGTAAATAGTGCTGATGAACAGTGGGATACATGTGTCTTTTTCAATTTTGGTCTCCTCAGGGTATATGCCTAGGAGTAGGACTGCTGAGTCATGTGGTGGTTTTATTCCTAGTTTTTTAAGGAATCTCCATACCGTCTTCCAGAGTGGCTGTATCACTTTACATTCCCACCAACAGTGCAAGAGTGTTCCCTTTTCTCCATACCCTCTCCAGCATTTATTGTTTGTGAACTTTTTGATTATGGCCATTCTGACTGGTGTGAGGTGATTTCTCATTGTGGTTTTGATTTTCATTTCTCTAATAATGAGCGATGGTGAGCATCGTTTCATGTGTTTGTTAGCCATTTGTATGTCTTCTTTGGAGAAAGGTCTGTTTAGGTCTTTTTCCCACTTTTTGATTGGGCTGTTTGTTTTTCTGGCATTGAGTTGTACGAGCTGCTTGTATATTTTGGAAATTAATCCTTTGTCAGTTGTTTCATTTGCTATTATTTTCTCCCATCTGAGGGTTGTCTTTTCATCTTGCTTATAGTTTCCTTTGCTGTGCAAAAGCATTTAAATTTAATCAGGTCCCACTTGTTTACTTTTGTTTTTATTTCTGTTACACTAGGAGGTGGGTCATAGAGGATCTTGTTTATGTCATCAAGTGTTCTGCCTATGTTTTCCTCTAGGAGTTTTATAGTTTCTGGTCTTACATTTAGGTCTTTAATCCATTTTGAGTTTATCTTTCTGTATAGTATCAGGAAGTGTTCTAATTTCATTCTTTTGCATGTAGCTGTCCAGTTTTCCCAGCACCATTTATTGAAGAGGCTGTTTTTGCCCCATTGTATATCGTTGTGTCCTTTGTCAAAAATAAGGTACCCATAGGTGCATGGGTTTATTTCTAGGCTTTCTATCTTGTTCCATTGGTCTATGTTTCTGTTTTTGTGCCAGTACAGTACTGTCTTAATGACTGTAGCTTTGTAGTAAAATCTGAAGTCAGGAAGGTTGATTCCTCCAGCTCCATTCTTCTTTCTCAAGACTGCTTGGCTCTTTGGGGTCTTGTGTATTTCCATATGATTTGTGAATTTTTTTTTTCTAGTTCTGTGAAAAATGCCATTGGTAATTTGATAGGAATTGCATGAATCTGTAGGTAGCATTTGGTAGTACAGTCATTTTATCAATATTGATTTGTCCTACCTAGGAACACAGAATATCTCTCCATCTGTTTATGTTGTCTTTCATTTCTTTCATTAGTGTCTTATAATTTTCTGTGTACAGTTCTTTTGTCTCCTTAGGTGAGTTCATTCCTAGACATTTAATTCCTTTTGGTGCAATGGTGAATGGGATTGATTCCTTAATTTCTCTGATATTTCATTGCTAGTATATAGAAATGCAAGTGATTTGTGTGTATTGATTTTGTATCCTGCAACTTTGCTAAATTCACTGATTAGCTCTAGTAATTTTCTGGTACCATCTTTAGGGTTTTCTGTGTACATTACCATGTCATCTGCAAACAGTGAGAGCTTTACTTCTTTTCTGATCTGGATTCCTTTTATTTCTTTTTCTTCTCTGATTGCTGTAGCTAGGACTTCCAAAATTACATTGAATAATAGTGGTGAAAGTGGACACCCTTGTCTTGCTCCTGATCTTATGGGGAATGCTTTCACTTTTTCACCATTGAGAATAATGTTTGCTATAGGCTTATCTAATATGGCCATTACTATGTTGAGGTACATTCCTTCTATGCCCATTTTTTGAAGAGTTTTAGTCATGAATTTTGTCAAAGGCATTTTCTGCCTGAGATTATCATATGGTTTTAATCTTTCAATTTGTTAATATAGTATAGCAGAGTTATTGATTTGTGTATATTGAAGAATCCTTGCATTCCTGGAATAAACCCACTTGATTATGGTGTGTGAACTTTTTGAGGTGCTGCAGAATTCTGTTTGCTAAAATTTTGTTGAGGATTTTTGCATCTATGTTCATTAGTGATATTGGCCTGTAGCTTTCTTTTTTTGTGTGGTCTTTGTCTGATTTTGGTATCAGGGTGATGGTGGCCTTGTAGAATGAGTTTGGAAGTGTTCCTTCCTCTACAGTTTTTTGAAAGAGTTTTAGGAGGATAGGCATTAGATCTTCACTAAATGTTTCATAGAATTCTCCTGTGAAGCCATCTGGTCCTGGGCTTTTGTTTTGGGGGAGATTTTTTTATCACAACTTCAATTTCAGTGCTTGCAACTGGGTTGTTCATAATTTCTATTTCTTCCTGGTTCAGTCTTGGAAAATTGAACATTTCTAAGAATCCTTCCATTTCATCCAGGTTATCCATTTTATTGCCATATAGTTGCTCACAGTAGTCTCCTTTAATCCTTTGTGTTTCTGCATTGTCTTTTGTAACCTCTCCTTTTTCATTTCTAATTTTGTTGATTTGATTCTTCTCTTGTTTTTTCTTGATGAGTCTGGCTAAAGTTTGATAAATTTTATCTTCTCAAAGAACCAACTTTTAGTTTTATTAATCTTTACTATTGTTTCTTTCAGTGATTGTTGCAAAGAAATAGAGAAAAACAATAGAAAGGGAAAGACTAGAGATCTCATCAAGAAAGTTAGAGATACCAAGGGAACATTTCATGCAAAGATGGGCACAAGAAAGGACAGAAATGGTATGGATCTAACAGAAGCAGAAGATATTAAAAAGAGGTGGAAAGAATACACAGAAGAACTATACAAAAAAGATCTTCATGACCCAGATAACCACAATGGTGTGATCACTCACCTAGAGCTAGACATCCTGGAATGGCAAGTCAAGTGGGCTTAGGAAGCATCACAATGAACAAAGCCAGTGGAAGTGATGGAATTTCAGTTGAGCTATTTCAAATCCTAAAATATGATCCTGTGAAAGTGCTGTACTCCATATGCCAGCAAATTTGGAAAACTCAGCAGCGGCCACAGGACTTGAAAACGTCAGTTTTCATTCCAATCCCTAAGAAAGGCAATGCCAAAGAATGCTCAAACTACTGCAAAATTGCACTCATTTCACACGCTAGCAAAGTAATGCTCAAAATTCTCCAAGCCAGGCTTCAAGAGTATGTGAACTGTGAACTTCCAGATGTTCAAGCTGGATTTAAAAAAGGCAGAGGAACAAGAGATCAAATTGCCAACATACACTGGATCATCAAAATAGCAAGAGAGTTGCAGGAAAACATCTACTTCTTTTTTATTGACTACACCAGTCTTTGACTGTGTGCATCACGACAAATTATGTTAAATTTTTAAAGAGATAGAAATAGCAGACCACCTGACTTGCCTCCTGAGAAATCTCTATGCAGATCAGGAAGCAACAGTTAGAACTGGACATGGAACAACAGACCGGTTCGAAATTGGGAAAGGAGTATGTCATGGCTTTATATTGTCACCCTGCTTATTTAATTTATATGCAGAGTACATCATGCAAAATGCCAGGCTGGTTAAAGCACAAGATGGAATCAAGATTTCCAGGAAAATATCAATAACCTAAGATGTGCAGATGAAGAACTAAAGAGCCTTTTGATGAAAGTGAAAGAAGAGAGTGAAAAAGTTGACTTAAAACTCAACATTCAGAAAACGAAGATCATGGCATCTGGTCTCATCACTTCATGGCAAATAGATGGGGAAACAATGGAAACACTGACAGACTTCATGTTTTTGGGCTCCAAAACCACTGCAGATAGTGACTGCAGCCATGAAATGAAAAGACGTTTGCTCCTTGGAAGAAAGCATTGACAGCAAGCTAGACAGCATATTAAAAAGCAGAGACATTACTTGGCCAAAAAAGTTCTGTGTAGTCAAAGCTATGGTTTTTCCGGTAGTCATGTATGGATGTGAGAGTTGGACTATAAAGAAAGCTGAGTGACAAAGATTTGATGCTTTTGAACTGTGATGTTGGAGGAGACTCTTGAGAGTCCCTTGGACTGCAAGGAGATCCAACCAGTCAAATCTAAAGGAAATCAGCCCTGAATATTCATTGGAAGGACTGATGTTGAAGCTGAAACTCCAATACTTTGGCCACATGATGCGAAGAACTCACTCACTGGAAAAGACCCTGATGGTGGAAAAGATCAAAGGCAGGAGGAGAAGGGGATGACAGAGGATGTGATGGTTGATAGCCATCACCACGTGATGGACGTGAGTTTGAGCAAGCTCCAGTAGTTGGGGATGGACAGGGAAGCCTGGCGTGCTACAGTCCACGGGGTTGCAAAGAGTCAGACACGACTGAGCAACTGAATTGAACTGATGGTTTCTTTCATTTCTTTTTCATTTATTTATGCTCAGTTCTTTATAATTTCTTCCTTCTACTAATTTTGGGGGGTTTCTTCTTCTTCTTTCTCCAGTTGCTATATGTGTAAAGTTAGGTTTTCTAATGTTTTCTTGTTTATTGATGTAGGACAGTATTGCTATAAACTTCCCTCTTAGAACTGCTTTTTCTGCATCCCATAGGTCTTGAGTTGTCATGTTTTCATTTCATTTGTTTCTAGAATTTTTCTGATTTTCCTTTTTATTTCTTCAGTAACCTGTTTGTTATTTAGAAATGTGTTGGTTAATCTCCATGTGTTTGTGTTTCTCAACAGTTTTTTTCCTGCAACTGATATCTAGTCTCACAGTGTTGTGGTTGGAGAAGATGCTTGATACAATTTCAATTTTGTTAAATTTACTGAGGTTTGATTTGTGACCCAAGATGTGGTCTATCATGGAGAATGTTCCATGTGCACTTGAGAAGAAGGTGAATTCTTCTGCATTTGGATAGAATGTCCTGAAAATATCAACGAGATCCATCTCATCTAATGTATCATTTAAGACTTGTGTTTCTGTATTAATTTTCTGTTTTGATGATCTGTCCATTGGTGACAGTGGGGTGTTCAAGTCTATTATTGTGTCACTGTCAATTTCTCCTTTTATGTCTGTTAGTGCTTGTCTTATGTACTGAGGTGCTCCTATGTTGGGTGCATCAATATTTACAATTGTTATGTCTTCCTCCTGGATTGATCCCTTGATCATTATGTAGTGTCCTTCCTTATCTCTTGCAATCTTCTTTATTTTAAGGTCTAATTTGTCTGATATGAGGATTGCTACTCCAGCTTTCTTTTGCTTCCCATTTGCATGGAATACATTTTTCATCCTCTCTCTTTCAGTCTATATGTGGCTTTACATCTGAAGTGGGTTTCTTGTAGACAGCATATATATGGGTCTCATTTTTGTATCCATTCAGCCAGTCTGTGCCTTTTGGTTGGAGCATTTAATCCATTTACATTTAATTATTGCTGTATATGTTCGTATTTCCATTTTCTTAATTATTTGGGATTGATTTTGTAGATCTTTTTCTCTTCTCATATATTTCTTGACTATATAAGTCCCTTTAACATTTGTTGTAAAGCTGGTTTGGTGGTACTGAATTCTCTTAACTTTTGCTTGTCTGAAAAGCTTTTTATTTCTCCATCAATTTTGAATGAGATCCTTGATGGGTACAGTACTCTTGGTTGTAGATTTTTCCCTTTCAGTAATTTAAATATATCCTGCCATTCCCTTCCGGCCTGCAGAGTTGGTGCTGAAAGATCAGCTGTTAAGCGTATGGGGTTTCCCTTGTATGTTACTTGTTGTTTCTCCCTTGCTGCTTTTAATATTCTTTCTTTGTGTTTAGTCTTTGTTAGTTTGATTAGTATGTGTCTTTTCATGATTCTCCTTGGGTTTATCCTGTATGGGACTCTTTGTGCCTCTTAGACTTGATTGACTATTTTCCTTTTCCATGTTGTGGAAATTGTCAACTATAATCTCTTCAAATTTTTTCTCATATCCTTTCTTTTTCTCTTCTTCTTCTGGGACCCCTATAATTCAAATGTTTGATATGGTCTCAAATGTCTCTGAGACTGTCCTCAGGTCTCTTCATCCTTTTTACTTTATTCTGCTCTTCAGAAGTTATTTATACCATTTTATCTTCCAGCTCACTTATTTGTTCTTCTGCTTCTGTTATTCTGCTATTGATTCCTTTTAGAGTATTTTCAATTTCAGTAATTGTGTTGTCTCTGTATGTTTATTCTTTAACTCTTCTAGGTCTTTAATTGATTCTTGCATGTTCTCCATTTTGTTTTCAAGGTTTTTGATCATCTTTACTCTCATTATTATGAATTCTTTTACCGGTAGTTTGCCTATTCCCTGTTCATTTATTTGGACTTCTGTGTTTCCAGTTTGTCCCTTCATTTATGTAGTATTTCTCTGCCTTTTCATTATTTTTTTTTAACTTATTACATTTGAGGTCTCCTTTTCCTACCATTCATGGTTGAATTCTTTCTTTTGGTTTCTACCCTCCTAAGGTTGGTCCAGTGGTTTGTGTAAGCTTCATATAGGGTGAGACTTGTGCTGAGTCTTTGTTTGTGTCTTTGTTTTTCCTCTGATAGGTAAGGCTGAGTGAGGTGGTAATCCTGTCTACTGATGATTGGGTTTGTATTTTTGTTTCTTTTGTTTTTTAGATGAAGTGTCCTGCAGAGGGTATTACTGATGGTTGGGTGATGCTGGGTCTTGCACTCAAGTGGTTTTCTTTGTGTGAGTTCTCACTATTTGATACTCCGTTGAGTTAGTTCTCTGGTAGTCTAGGGTCTTGGAGTCAATGCTCTCACTCCAAAGGCTCAGGGCTTGATCTGTGGTCAGGAATGAAGATTCTACAAGTGGTTTGTTATGGCATTAATGAGATTAAAACAAATATCCAAAAATGAGAAATCAAAGATGAACCTCAGACAAATGGCAGTTACAAAATCAGGCAAATAATAATTAAAATGTTGGAATATACACATATATATACACCCATAAGCAAAGTGAAAACAGTCCAACAAAAATATAGTACAGTAGATTTGCCCAGCAAACAAAGGAAATCAAAAATTATATTTACCAGTTAAGAACAAAACTAACTAGAGCACAAACTAGAAAACAAAACTAAAGCAAGGTGACAAGTGGGGAATAAAGTAATGAAAACAAAACTAACAAATATGTTGATAAGAAAGGAAAGAAAGAAAGAAGAGATAAGCAGAGTTAAATAGAGGCAGATGAAGAAGATTTATATACATTAAAGATTAAGTGCATGAGGAAAAGAACAGTGGGAAAGGCAAACAAAGGAATAAATGTAGAAAAATTATAGTAGGTTTAAAAAAATTAAAATTGTAAAAAAGAAGGGAAAAAACCAGAAGAAGAAAGAAAAAAAAAAAAAAGGAAAACTCCACAAAACTACAGAAGAGCAATGTAGAGGCAGAGGTTTATAACAATAATAAAAGTGTGACTGAATATACACCCATAAGCAAAATCAAAACAGTCCAATAAAAATTAAGTACAATAGATAGACCTGGTGAACAAAGGAAACCAAAAATGATATCTACCAAAACAAAACTAACTGAAGCAATAACTGGTAAACAGAACTAAATCAAGGTGCCAATTGGAGAATAAAGCAGTGGAAATAAAACTAACAAATACATTAAGAGGAAAGAAAAGAAAGAAAGAATAGATACACAAAGTTAAACAGAGGTAGATAAAGACGATTCATATACATTAAAGATTTACTGAAAGGAGAAAAGAACAGTAGTAAAAGCAAACAAAGGAATAAATGTAGAAAAAACAGCAATAGGTTTAAAAAATTAAAAGTTAAAATTAAAGAGAAAAGAAAAAAAAAAAAAGGTAAACTCCACAGAACTGCAAAAGCCCAACATAGAGGCAGAGGTTTATAACAACAATAAAAAATGTGACTAAGGAAAAAAAAAAAAAAAAACTCAAAAGGCTAATTAGATTTCATACTGCCAATAAAATTGACAACTACAACAGATGGTGGAAAAAGTGAACAAAAAGAAAAAAAGAAAAAAAAAATCCCAAAGAATCTACAGAACAAGTCAAACCATAAGAATAATAAATACTTTTCTTGAGTCACTGCTGTCAGAGTCCTTTCCCTCACTGGGTGTCACAGTTCACCTTACCTCCCTAGGATGCCCTCCCAAACTGTGCTGATCTCTGGACCTGTTACAGGGGCAGCTCAGATTCTAATCTGGTCTTGCTCCTGTGTGTTCTGGCCTCCAATGTCCACAGCTATCAGAGCTAGTGTGTTTTCTTTTGTGGGAGCTCTCAATGACCTTTTATATATTCCATCCACACAGAGTCTGCTTAGTTGATTGTGTGGATTTAATCTGCAGCTTGTACAGCTGGTGGGAAGGTTTTGGGTCTTCTTCCTTATCCACACTGTCCCTGGGTTTCAACTGTACTTTTATTTCCACCTCTGCATGTGGGTTATCCACTGGGGTTTGCTCCTGAGGCTGCCCTGGAGCGCTTGGGTTTGCCCCTGTGAGGGCCAGGTGTAGAGGTGGTACAGCTGCTTGGGTCACAGGGGTTCTGGCAGCTCCGGGAACTCAGGGGAGTTGACGGCTAGGGAAGCAGGAAATATAGTGCTCTAGAAGGGTAGGGCAACCAGCATTGGCCTATATGCTCCAGCATCTTGCATGGAGAAACCCCCTCCCTGACAGAGAAACCTGGCAGGCCACAGTCTACAGGGTTGCAAAGAGTTGGACACAACGGAAGTGACCCTGAGCGCACAGACACAAGACATTTTTTGCCTATGGTAGCTCTGACCCAGTGAGAGCTGAGCATGAAGGTGGCACAGCGGCTTGGCTTGCGGGGACCCTGGTGGTGTCTAGTGTGCAGGGACACAGACTTCTTCCACTTCAGGAGTTAGGGCCCTATCAGAGTCTTTTTTCGAGCCTCTTGTAGCTGGCATTCAGAAGGCCTCTTTGGCCAGTCTTTCTCGGTAGCTCCACCCGTTCAGGCACTTCAAGGGCTCCCTTGCCTGGGGTCTTTGTCTGTTGTTCGCCACATCAGGCACATAGAGGGGGACTCCTGGCTGGGGTCCTACTCGGTAATTCGGGCATCAGTCACTTAAAGGAGCACCCTGGGTGGGGTTCTACTCTGAAGTTCACCACATCAGGCATTTGATGGGCCAGTCTCTCTATCGTTCAGCTGCCGATGCTGGCGTGTGGAGAGAGACAGGCTATGGTGATGGCTCCACCCCCAATGAATGACTCAGCAGTATTTCCTTACTTCCATGGCTGCCTGCCTTTCCTCCACAGGCATTTCCCACCACAATCTCCTCCCTCACATCCCCTCGATCCATCTCTCTGCAGTCAACAGCAGCCCTCGCCCTGGGATTGCTCCACAATCCCTAAACTCCAGCTCCTAGCCGCTGCATCTTCCAGGGAACCTGCGTCCCTGTTCGGGGTGTGTATGGCTGCAGCAAGGACTATCTCATTCTCATTCCATTTAGGCTGCCAGAGATCAGATGTTTTACTCTCAACCTTAAATGTTTCTCCTCTGACTCAGATAATTGCCCTAATGCGGGG
The DNA here is from genome assembly GCF_054371585.1 of Giraffa tippelskirchi. NCBI lineage: Eukaryota > Metazoa > Chordata > Mammalia > Artiodactyla > Giraffidae > Giraffa > Giraffa tippelskirchi. The sequence continues at coordinate 17,807,871 of NC_137283.1, read as the reverse complement.
ATCAGATCCCTGCTTCAGTTCCCCCAACAGCCGAGGGCAGGTCCAGTCCTACTAACACTCCCGTTTTTCCCCCTATTTCCTTTGTCCTACCGAGTTTTGCACGGTTCTATATATTCTTTCCCACTGGTCAGGTACTCCTGTCCACTCTCAGCTGGTGCTCTGCGTGCACTTCTGTGTCTGAAAGTGTATTCCTGATGTATCCATGCAGAGAGATGTACTCCATGTCTACCTACCTCTCCGCCATCCCTCACACAATTATTCTTTAATTCTGCTATCTACAAAAAATGCTTACAGAGCTAACATTTAAAAGAGTTAACAAGCAATACAACCTGAGTCTTAACCAATCAAAACCAATGCTAAAGCAGGGTTTTGGAGGCCCTGGTAGTTCTGGAACCTGCAGCAAAGGCAGGAGCAATGGGAGGAGGGTCTTGGGTGGCTTGTGATAATAACATAGAAATATTTCAATATACTAAATATCTGTGGGCCTCCTCAGGTCCAGAGGGTCTTGCACAACTTTAAATATTGCTTAAGTGGAAAATGCTTATCATAATTTCTTTAAAAATGGTATCTTTCCTTATTTTTTATGTTCTCATTGACAAAAAAATAACTTATAAAATAGTTAAATTATAATCAGGTTGATTGATCACATCACACTTCTTTGATGTGTGTGTGTATGGTGTGTGTGTGTGTGTACATACATATATATATATACACACATACATATATATAGTATTCTGTAGCTACTGCAGTACTTTTGCTTTCTTTACACCATTTTTCTTCCATGATTAGAATGCAACAACAAAAAACAAACTATATAAATAACCCTGAAATAATTATCAAATAGATACAACAGCAACAGCATGAGACAAAGTACTAAACCCTGTGTTAGCAGGCTTCAATGTTATCTTTTAATTTAGAGATACTCTTCTGTTTTCTGGTCTGCTTTGTATTTGGGGTGGGACAAACTTTTTTTTTTTCATGTCTCTTCATCCCTACTGGAGAGGGCAATGGCGCCCCACTCCAGTACTCTTGCCTGGAAAATCCCATGGACGGAGGAGCCTGGTAGGCTATAATCCATGGGGTCGCTAAGAGTCGGACACGACTGAGCGACTTTACTTTCACTTTTCCCATTCATGCACTGGAGAAGGAAACGGCAACCCACTCCAGTATTCTTGCCTGGAGAACCCCAGGGATGGCGGAGCCTGGTGGGCTGCCGTCTATGGGGTCGCACAGAGTCGGACATGACTGAAACGACTTAGCAGCAGCAGCATCCCTACTATACTCTTATGGATATATACATATATATACATATATGTATGTTTTTAATAAAGTCACATTTGCCTAAGTGGAGTACTTTGTAACCCAGTGAGCATCTGTATCTCATCGCCAAGGTAACCACAGCCTACCATAGCCTAAACAGTCCTGCTTGACTTCACCACCGGTGGCTTGATGTCCTGATTCTCCATCCCTCAGGTGTCCCTTACAACTCCATGTGTCTTCAGCATCAGTCATCTGAGATCCTTGTGAAGTCACCAATGATTAACAGTAAGCCAACAGGCTAGGTGCACTATACACACATTCTCATCCTACCGTTTACTGGCACTGTGATGTAGAATACCTCACCATGTGACAAATATTTCTAGTTTCTGAAGACACAGTAATAGGAGAGACAAGCAAGGTCCTTGTTTTTTCAGGATTGAAATTTCTAGGTGTTTCTATTCTTACATGTGTTATGAAGCCCCATTGAACATCAGCGTCCTCAGTTGTAAAATGAGGTGAAGACTTGCAGGTCTTCTCACCAAGATTATATAAATATCCTCCAACAGTATCTGTATTTACACTTTTGTGTTCAGATCATTAATCTTATCCATTTTTCTTAGACCACTATTGGGGCATGAGAAGTGTATTCTATTTATTTCGTCAATGATGTTATATTAAAACAGGAAGGTCTGGATTTCAACTTGGATATGGATGGCACTTCAAGTAATCAGTATAATGTTGAGTTCCCTTCTCCCCTTCTGAATCAGGAACTATGTCCATCAGAGTCCAGGCAAGAAAAGAAAACTCACACCAGATAGCTCCCCAGAGAGGACTAAATATGAAGCATTGTTATAACAATGTTAGAGGAGCTAAAAAAGCAAACACAAAAGGTGTTAGCAATACAGAGATCAGCACATGGAAGAAGCTACTACCTCCTTTAGGGCTGGAGTGACAGAGTAGGAGACAGTGACAAGGAAGCCCAGGAGTTGGTATCTCCCATGGAAACAAATATCACACTGGAGATTTCTGGAAGGTACCTACCCACACAGAGAGAAGTTAGGTGGTAGGAGCTGAAATTAAGTTCTGCCTGCAGCAACCACGGCTGGCAGCTATATCTCAAGCATTGAGAGAGGGGGAAATACCCTAGCTTTCTCCTTCCTCCTGGCCGCCTCCTTTCTCTTGGCCTCTAATACCCTACTAGTGCTTATCCTTGCTGAGTAAGCCAGAAGGCATCCGCAACAAAGCTGGAAATGTAGTTTAAAGGGTCAGGACCCTGTCATCAAGAGAGGGCAATGAGCAAGAAAAGAATCTGAGGAAAAATAAGCAAATGAGCAGACTAGGAACCAAATGAGAATTAAGATAAAAGGCACTGACAGATGGAAATTGGAATAGTTAATGTATTACTGAGAAAGCTCTTTGGAGAATATGGCTTTAATCTTCGGGCAAGTGTGTTCCCTATTATTAACCCTGAATCAGACAGATTTACTCCCCCTGCACTGGGCAGAAGCGGACAGCCAAAGGCCACCACTCAGAGTGCATACCCGTTTTGTTGATGGTGCGTGTATTAGTCAGAAGAATGTGGTTTATATGTTCCTTTTTAACACATGGAAATCAATTCACTACCTTTGCCAAGATCACAGGAAGCATCTTTGGGAAGTTGCAAGTATGGAGTGAGTAGATATGCAATTACAGGTTATGATGTCTGTCAAATCAAGGCCAAGTACATTCAAAAGGCTGTCTTTACAAATAAGAGAAAATTAGATGATCATTTTTTTTTAAGTTTGTTTAATTCTTATATTTCTGTGGTGATTAGGGGGTGATGTTTAGAAGTAACCAATTTCTTGAGGATGTATTAGAGAACTACACTTCATAGTGACAGGAAAAAGGGCCAATGATTCGAATCATGAGCTTAGACTCTTAAGTTATGGTCAGTGGGGATTGAAATGGTCAACATCATACTTTTGAAGAAAAAAGCTGGTATATATTGGAAAGTGCCATGTTGAAAGGGTATATGGAAGACAAGCAGATTTGTCAGTGGATGAAGAATAAAGAGGACATGAAACAGACAGGTTTGAAATGGGAGTGAGGGCTTGAGGGAGGTTCATTTAGTCTAATTTCTCACGGAGCCATTTGCTGGTCACAGTTCACGCATGCACCACTCACACTGTCCCTTTACTCTGAGATCACACATCATTCACACCGCTGCCCTCACTCTTTAAACCCACACCAATCATTCCTTCTCAGAAGGCTGGGGTGAGCCCTCAGCACACACATCTCCTCAGAAGACTCCGGAAGCCAGTCTCATTCAATTGTATCAGCAACTATCTAGTAATGGAAATTTTAGTTTCCTGCTTCTACGTGCCTTCCTTCTGAAACAACAGCTTTGACTAACAGATCCAACCCTCAGTTTCTTATAAAAAAATTCGGTATTCTAATAGCTACCCCATACCCGTCATAGTCTGCAATGAGTTAAAAGATGTGATGTCTTCCACACCATGCAAACCACGTAGCAGACATTCAAAAAACAGTCACTGTCCTCATCATTACAGCTGAAGCTGCTGGACATGGAAAGTCTACACACAGTGGTGACTTGGCTACTTCTCCTGTATTCTTTATCTGACCAACTTTCTTCTCTCTTCAAGGTCAAGTTCAATCTGCCTTCCTCTATCTAACTGCTCCTTGAAACAGTATCAGGATGGATGTGTTTACATGCATGTGTCCTGGACCAGCTGGAGAGTCACTTCGAGTTTGGTGCATGACTTATTTCTGTGACTCAGCTTTCTTGCACATGTAAGTACTCAATAAACTGCTTAACTAGTGAGAGCCTAGATGGGGGTGATAAGTGAATTCCTAGCACAGAATCTAGGAACTGTAGCCACGCTTTATGCATAAGGATGAAGTACTCGGGAAACAAGAGCAAATATGACAAGTGGGCCCTCTGTTTCCATTGCTGTAAAATAAGAATAGAAATCTCGAGAGATGTTGAGCGGATTGCACAAGATATCATATGCACCAGGCTCACCGCTAAGCATGCCAAAAGTGAGCATCCTGGAAGCAGCAGTGACCTGGGGTTGGTGAGAACTTGCACTCTGGTGCTGCCACCATGGCAAGGGCCAACCCAACATGCCTTTCCGAATAAATGCAGATGAGCAAACCCTGTTCCTTGAAGCCTGGGCATGCAGGCTGAAAGCTTTAGAAAGAGCCAGCAGCAGCCCCATGCTGTCCAGTCATCCTTCACAATAGAGCCATCCATCCAAGAGGCTGCTAAGAGAACCTATGCCTGAAAGGCATAGAAATGCAGATCCTGAGAAACAATGTTCTTCTCACAAATTTCCTTTTCTTGACGTTCCAGTCAATACGCACATTTTTAAAAGTAAAGCAAAATCACCATGTATCAAGGTTGTTAGACTGTTGGTTGGTTTATTTGCTTGCTTGTGTTTGTTTATTTAAAGCTGCTACAAGGACAGGAGTTGCCTTAAGAGGATCATGTAAAGTATAGCCAAAGGCTGAATAGAATTCAGCCAATCAGGAAAGGAGATAGACCATGGCCTAAGAAATTGGAAAAGAAGGAAGGAAGGGAGGGAGGAGGGAGGGAAAGACAGAGGGAGAGAGGAAGGGAGGAAGATGCAACAGTGATAAAGACTGGTGGCCAGTTGTTCCCAAACCCTGTTTGAAAAGCAGTGTAATGCAACCCCATGTTTCCTAAACGACAGCCCTGGAGAAAATATAAGTTGTTATCATATCCCCTGCCACCTCTATTTCTTAATGCTTTTCTTTGAATCAACTCACTTTCTATTAAATTTCTATTTTAAAAAGTAACTTTATATAGCTATTGCAAACATGAAAACAGTATCACTTTTCAAACAGAGAAGGTAACTTGTGAAAATAAATTCAATGGAAACAAAGCTATGCTATTAAATCTAACAGAATTTAATGAGTCTCACTGTCTCTGCTACACAAGATTAGCAAGAGTTCTCAGAATTATGGTCTGACAATGAACTAAAACAATCTACTTGGGGTCTGAAAGAGGATTGAAGAGGGAGTTACTATGTCAGCATGTGGCCCTCTGAACTTATCTCAAAGATCACCAACAGAAGCCCCTGCAATCTGGGAAATGATGGTGCAGCAGAAAGAAGAGGCAGAGAAATGAGACCTTTACCCCAGCTCCACCGTTACTCATTCTCAGTTCCACCTCCTGGAGGAATGTTCCATTCCTCTAGAGCTCAGTTCTCCATTTGTAACCAAGGATGTGGAGTTACTATATTGTTTCCCATTAGGCACAAGGAAAAAAACATTATATTCACCATGTTTCAGTTCTCCAGGGTGGATAAAACAAGTAGAAATACAACACACTCTTTGAAATTTTAGTTCTCATATGGGTTCAACAGGAACATCATTAATAATAGAAGATACAGTGCCATTCTACTTTAGTTGCTCTGTCCCAGTAAGCAGTAGTGGACCCACCAGACTTCAAAAAGGAACAATCTAACACTACATATAAGATGGCAGTGAGGACTCTGCATCATCAGATCATCTGTGCTCAAGAATAAGGATGACTCAGCCTATTACAGTCACTGATCTGTGTATGGGGGAGAGGGGCCTTCAATTATACTCTAACAATAATAATTCAATTCATGTTTTAAATCCCCAAGGGAATTCTAAAGAAATGCATTTGCTAGACACTAAATCTCAACAACACAAAACAATAGAAGATGTTCATTTAGTCCTCTGTCACAAAGGAAAAATTGAGGGCAGGAGGAGATGGGGACGACAGAGGATGAGATGTTTGGATGACATCGCAGACTCAATGGACGGGAATTTGGGCAAGCTCCCGGGGATAGTGAAGGACAGGAAAGCCTGGTGTGCTGCAGTCTATGGGGTCGCAAAGAGTTGGGCACAACTGAGTGACTGGACAACAATACAAGGGCCCAGATTCTAATTTTTTTAAAAACGGTGTTTTCAATAAGTTTAGTGTACAATGTCTTCCTGATTACAAATGTCAGCACAAACCAGTGGCTGGCCCTCAATCAGCCCAGCAGATTTCTAAAGGCATAGCTGTTAAAGGAAATGCTTGCCACCAAGGTAAGATGGCCATAAGTGCGTGGATGACACACTCCCCATCCCAGGTATGTCCAGTCTCAAGGTAAAGGCAGGTCTGGGACAGGAAACAGAGCAGGGGTATATTTATGCAGGTGAAAGGATGGATCTACGACTTTCTTCTCTTTCAGGTTCAGCTCTTGCTTTTATCAAGCCTTCTGGGAACTAAACTGGGTGAATGATGTTTATAAAAGAAGATGAAACGCTCACTTAGTCTTTGCTAAAAAAATAAAATAAAAAAATAAAGCACACAATGGCCCCAGCCTTCTGGAAGAGAAGTATGAAATTAACTTCTGCCTTCTAACTCAGGAAAGACCAATGCCCAAACGAAACCATCTATTCCCAGGAACCTTTTCAGTGACATCTATCCACAAACTTCTGTGCATACGGGGAAAGGAACTAGCAACTCCGAGAGGTAAGTAGGGATTTTTCTTGGAAAGTTAATGAGGAGGAAGGAGGAAATCCTAGTGAATACACTGTGTTTAGCAGCTTATCCTTCCTTTCCTCTTGAGGCTTGTATCTCCCCAAACTTTCTGCTCCCTCCACCTTCTACCTTCCCCACTGCCGGCAAAAGAGCACTTCCCACATCCAACCCAGCATCACTCAACTGGCCCTGACTGGTTCAAGAATTATGCATGTGACCTCCTAAGCTGGCCAATCATATTCCTGACCCATCCAATGATGGCAACTGGCTCCAGGTCTGGACAGCACAGCCAGTAGCATCCTTCCATAGGTTTCATATGCAAATATTGGAAGGAAGAATTTTATTTTATTGGTTGGCTTAAGTTCAGCAGTGCTGCTGTAACAAACTCCTAAATTTCAATAGTTTTCAACAACCAAGGTTTCTTTCTTGCTCCAAATATGATACCAACATAGTAAAGAGGTATACACTTTCCACAGACAGAAGTACTACAAAATCATTTTGCCAAAATTGTTACCAATGGGTCAGGAATGTATATTACTCCCACAGCAAATATACTGAATATTAACGTATTTTGTATGTATTTTATTAATGTCTGTTGGGAAAAATAAGCTACAAGAATGTTATTAGCAGCCATGTGGCCCACTGGAAGAGAAACTATCAAGTAAGATTTTAATGGAGTAATCACAAAACATTCACCCATCCACAGGGAAAACATGTGACCTAGGTATAGCCAATCAGGGCTGGCCATCTCCTTTGCTAACAGTAATCCAAATGGAAAGTCACAGAACAAATAGGGACAATCAGAGTCCTTTCGTGAGGTTGACTTACAGATAACAGAGAAGGGGATCCCTTTCCTACAGGATTTCTTGGCTAGAAGACATGATTTTCAGGATGTTGGATGCCCCCTCATCTGTCATATCAGGAAGGTCTGTCATTAGAGTGAAGCCAAATAGGAACAAATAAAAGTGAAACATAAAGAGGAACAGAGAGACAGGCAGAGACAAACAGTAATGAATCCATATCTAGAATACCTTCAATCCCAGTTCCAGTTTCCCGGGCTTGCTTACAATTGTTTACTAAATGTTCTCCTTAGATCTGGTGAGTCATTTTTCCCAAGTTAATAAATTCTTATTCTCCATTTTTTTTGGTGGGGGCAGTGGTGGGAGTGTTAGTGGTTTCCTGGTTAATTTGAGAGAGATCCAGCAAATATAAAATATTTGGTCTGGGAGAGGTTAAATAGCTGGTATCAGTTCAGTTCAGTTCAGTCACTCAGTCGTGTCCGACTTCTTGTGACGCCATGAACCGCAGCTCGCCAGGCCTCTCTGTCTATGACCAACTCCTGGAGTTTACCCAAACTCATGTCTATTGAGCCGATGATGCCATCCAGCCATCTGATCCTCTGTCATCCCCCTCTCCTCAATCTTTCCCAGCATCAGGGTCTTTTCAAATGAGTCAGCTCTTTGCATCAGGTGGCCCAAGTATTGGGGTTTCAGCTTCAATATCAGTCCTGCCAATGAACACCCAGGACTGATTTTCTTTAGGATGGACTGGTTGGATCTCCTTGAAGTCCAAGGGACTCTCAAGAGTCTTCTCCAACACCACAGTTCAAAAGCATCAATTCTTTGGCAATCAACCTTATTTATGGTCCAACTCTTACATCCATACATGACTACTAGAAAACACATAACTTTGACTATACAAAACTTTGTTGACAAAGTAATGTCTCTGCTTTTTAGTACACTGTCTAGGTGTGTCATAGCTTTTCTTCAAAGGAGCAAGCATCTTTTAATTTCATGGCTGAGGTCACCATCTGCAGTGATTTTGGAGGCCAAGAAAATAAAGTCTCTCACTGTTTCTACTGTTTCCCCATCTACTTGCCATGAAGTGATGGGACTGGATGCCATGATCTTCATTTTTTGAATGCTGAACTTTAAGCCAGATTCTTCACTCTCTTCTTTCACCTTCATCAAGAGGCTCATTAGTTCCTCTTAGCTTTCTGCCATAAGGGTGGTATCACTTGTACATCTGAGGTTATTGATATTTCTCCTGGCAATCTTGATTCCAGCTTATGATTTATCCAACCTGGCATTTTGCATGATGTACTCTGAATGTAAGTTAAATAAGCAGGGTGACAATATACAGCCTTGACGTACCGCTTTCCCAATTTGGAAGCAGTTTGTTGTTCCATGTCTAGTTCTAACTGTTGCCTCTTGACCTGCATACAGCTTTCTCGGGAGGCACGTAAGGTGGTCTGGTATCCCCATCTCTTGAAGAATGTTCCACAGTTTGTTGTGATCCACATAGTCAAAGGTTTTAGCATAGTCAATGAAGCAAAAGTAGATGTTTGTCTGGAATTTTCTGTTTTTTCTATGATCCAACAGATGTTGGCAGCTTGATCTCTGGTTCCTCTGCCTTTTCTAAATCCAGCTTGTACATCTAGAAGTTCTTGGTCCATGTACTCGTGAAGCCTAGTATGGAGGATTTTGAGCATGACCTTGCTAGCATGTGAAATAAGTACAACTGTGCAGTAGTATGAACATTCTGTGGCATTGCCTTTTTGGGATTGGAATGAAAACTGGCCTTTTCCAGTACAGTGGCCACTGCTGAGGTTTCCAAATTTGCTGGCATATTGAGTGCAGCACTTTCACAGCATCATCTTTTAGGATTTGAGATAGCTGAACTGGAGTTCCATCACCTCCACTAGCTTTGTTCGTAGTGATGCTTTCTAAGGCCTACTTTACTTCACATTCCAGGATGTCTGGCTCTAGGTGAGTGATCTAGCCATCATGGTTATCTAGGTCATTAAGATACTTTTTGTATAGTTCTTCTGTGTATTCTTCCCATGTCTTCTTAATATCTACTGCTTCGTTAGGTCCATACCATTTCTGTCCTTTATTGAGCCCATCTTTGCATGAAATGTTCCCTTGGTATCTCTAATTTACTTGAAGAGATCTCTAGTCTTTCCCATTCTATTGTTTTCATCTAATTCTTTGCACTAATCACTTAGGAAGGTTTTCTTATCTTTCCTTGCTATTGTTTGGAACTCTGCATTCAGATGGGTGTATCTTTCCTTTTCTCCTTTGTTTTTCACTTCTCTTCTTTTGTCAGCTATTTGTACCAAGGTACATTAAGTCAAGTGAGCAAAAAGACTCCTGTAATGAGGTGTGAGGGTAAAGGGTCCCATCACAAGCTATATACCACCAACAAAAATATTTATAGGGTGTATTATTTCTGCTATATTTTCCTAACTGAAAGGCTTTTTCCCACTATATTATTATCAAGTATGCTTCATGCTCTACTTGTTTTTGAAGGAAATTCTTTTACTCAGTAATGTTGATTTCAAAAATCAACAGATGGGGAAATTTATACTATGAGAAGCAAAGTATTAACTTCCATCTGAGTTAACAGGAATGGATAGAGAATGGCAACACTGTTGATTCAGAGCTCGGAGGCATTCATCTTACTTCTCAGAGAATCCCGGCAAATGTACATGTATATCTTCTTTGAGGATTCTAGATGATTTAAATTTTTTCTAATTTGGAGCTTCCTTTTACCTTTGAACATACATGATTTTATTTCAGGACCATGACAGTACCCCTTTGTTTAAGGATTAATGCCTTAAATAGCAGTCTTTCCATTGTTTAAAATTTAAAAAAAAAATAGACACTGTGACATTTAATTCAGTTTTATGCTTCAATGAATTGCGAACACATCCTCTCTTACTTTTTATTGCATCACTGCTGCAGGATTTATTTTTTTAAAGAAAGCTTAATGGTTTTATTGTTAGATAGTTGATTACTTTTCACCGGACTTTTACTCCCAATGAGAAGAAGAAGGAATGAGGACTGATCAAGAAACCAAGGTGGCTATTCAGCTATTTGGAAGGAAATATGGAAGTAATGTAAATGATGAATATCTGGGGATTTCTAGGCTCTCATATGTCTGAATGTATGGATTTATACACACAGAAAGCTCATCTTCTTTTTTTCACTTTGCAATGTGTCCATAGGTGTGATATGAGCAGTTATAAAAGATGAAGCACCTTAGAGATGACCTTGACTGACCTGCACTTTGCACAGATTTGAATCTCAGATACCAGAGAAGTGGGAAATGTTGTCTAACTGAAGTCACATGACAGTCAGGGGGCATGTCCTGAGCGCTGGATAATGATTACCAAAGATAAACATTCAGCTTTCCTCACTGCTCCATCCCAGAAATGGAGATGGAGAAGCTCTTTTCCTTTCAGAGCTTCTACCACCAACTCTTTATATCTTTGTATATTCCATAATTCTGCTAAGGAGAATGACAAAGCCGGTGACCCCACTCTTCACGGGACTTGGAATCACTGACAAAACTCTGCTCAAGCTTTGGGTCTAATTTTTCCCAATAAGGCCGATATTCTAATCATTTTTCTTCCCTCTGCTATATTCTCAGAACCTATATGTGGGCCTATGACTTAAATACTGAATGAAGGACTGAATTATTGAATGAATGAATAAATCAAGGAGTAAATGGATGAGTGAATTAATGAAGCAGAGGCAGACAGTCTAAGATAGGAGCAAAAAAATCGACTAAGAAGCCAAGCCTGCCCACCGCCAATAGAAGGGAGATGGCCAGTGGCCAGACCAGGGCTGACCAGAAATCAGCAGAGTAGATTGTGACTGGGGACTGATTTCCCCAAATGCCTCCCTCCTTCCCTTCTGATGAACAATTTTCTCCCTTGGCAGTGAAAACAATCTGAAAAACTCATTCGATTCACCTCCTTATAAGACACTGACAAATTCTAAAAATATCAATAAAAGGCTAATCCAAACGTATTTCTGGTCTAGAGGAAGTTCCCGTTTGGGAAGCAGATGAGATCAAGAAACAGAGTATCTGTACTCTGATGGAAGAAATGCTACCTTTTCAGTCTGTTTAGGACAAACAAGGAATCAACACAGATAGCCATAAATGCAGGATATGAGGCAGGCGAGGGGACAGGGGACAATATCAAAGGGTAAGAAGGAAAGAAGCAATATTCAGTGTGCGTCTTGAGAGAGGAGTAGAACTCTTAAAGATGAACAAGAAGACAGAAATAGGGGTCGGGGGGCAGGAGAGGGTGGCATTCTAGGCAAAGGAAGCCCGAAGCAAGTGCAGACACGTGCTGCACATATCTGCCCCGGACTCCGGAGCTCTGTCACTGCCTCCCAACCACCTCCGGTCTCATCAGCTGGCACCATGATGCAGTCAGCTGCCCAAAGCCAGATCAGTTATCTATCACTCTCACCTCTTTCTCGGGCAGTCTCTCTCCATCATTATGTCAGGTCAACTTTAGCTTCTAAATGGGTCTCTCATCACATTCTTTTTGTCCATCTCTGTCACCATCCCAGTCCTTGTTACCCTAACCCCTCAAAGGGGTTTCCACAGTGGCTTTTTTGTTTTGTTTTTACTATTTTCCTTCATCCTGCAGTGATATGTTTTTTGTTTGTTTTGTTGTTTCTTTGCTTTTAATAACCAACTGATCAAGGTATTCCCGTATTTCGATGGTATTATGGACTGAATTGAGTCCCTCTCAAATTCATAGAAAGTCAGAGGCAAATTCACATTAAGCTTCAATGTGACCACATCTGGAGACAGTTTTTAAGGAGTTAGTTTGGGTTAAATGAGGTCATAAAGGTGGGGTCCTAATCCAATCTGACCAGTGTACATATGAGAGGAGGAACTGATACCAGGAGTGTGCATGCACAGAGGAAAGGACGCAGTCAGAAGGCCGCCATCTGAAAACCAAGAAGAAAGATCTCCAGGGAAACCAGCCCTAACAGCTTCCTGATCTTGGACTTCCGGTCTCCCGAATTGTGAGAAAATGAACTGCTGTCATTTAAGTTACCTAGTCTGGGACATTCTGTTGTGTCAGCCTTTCGCATTTCCTTTGCTACCATCCAAACTCCTGTACATGGTGAAGGAGGCCCTGCCTGGTCGGACACTCATCTATATCTCCTGCATCACCTTATGCCACAATCCCCTCCCTCTCTCCCCTCCAGAAATATCAGTCCTCTCTGTGCCTCTCTGTGCCTCTGATTGACCCAAATCATCCAATTTTGAGTCTTCAGAACTGCATTCCTATCCTGTCCCATTAAACAGGGTGGCAATTTGATCACCATCGGTTTCCTCCACCAGTGTGCAGGCTTCGTGACAGAAGGGACCACAACTATTTCTACTAACACTGTAGCTTTTGCCTAGTGTGCTATTTTCATATCTTGGCATGCAGTTGCTGTTCAAATATTTGCAGGATGAATAAATAAAGGAGTATATTGGTCCAACTTAACCAATGGAGACTAGCTTGGTCATCAGAGCAAAGGACTAGGGGAGTAGCTGGAGATATAGCTATAGTTAAGTTGCCTGATGCAAAGAACTGACTCACTGGGAAAGACCCTGATGCTGGGAAAGACTGAAGGCAGGAGAGAAGGGGACGACAGAGGATGAGATGGTTGGATGGCATCACGGACTCAAGGGACATGAGTTTGAACAAGCTCTGGTAGTTGGTGATGGACAGGGAAGCCTGGCGTGCTGCGGTCTATGGGGTCACAAAGAGTCGGACATGACTGAGCCACTGAACTAAGCTGCCATGTCAAAAAATATTGGCAAAAATTCAGAAGGCTGACAAAAGCAAGCATCACAGAGGGTGTAGATACATAGGATCTCTAACATTCCTGATGATTATACCAACTAGTACAACTTCTCTGAAAAACTCCCTTGGCTTTAGCTGTGAAAGCAGTGTTTCTCAGCCAGGATGATTTTGCTGCCCCTCAACCCTGAAAGGATATCTGGCAATGTCTGGGGTTATTCTCAGTTGTCACAACTGGGTTGCACATGCTTTCCAGCATGTAGTGGATAGAGGCCAGGGATACTGCTAAACATCCTACTGTGCACATCCAAAACAAGAATTAACATGACCAAAATGCCAAGAAGACCACATATGAGAAACTCTGTACTAGAGCAAACTATGTATCATATATATTGTGTCTTATACATAGATTAAATAACCAACCCACACTTAACAAGAAGAGACATTGCAAACTGTAGCAGCACTGCTCACAGGGGGAAAAAGCTAGAACTAGGTTAAATGCCCATCTTGGTAGAAATACATTGTGGTATGTTCACCCAAAGGAATATTAGACATCAATCAAAATGAATTAACTAAAATGGTATAAAACAAAGTGGATGAATCTTAGCACTACATTATTAAGTGAAAAAAAAAATATATATATATATATACTTTAGCAAGTTAAAGCCAGTTAAAAGTATGTTCTTATTTTTATAAACATATAAACATATACTTTATAGAGATATAGTGAGCCATTGAAATTATTAAAAAAAAAAGCAAAAGGATTGATAAACATGAGATTCGTGATAATGGCTTTTCAGCTGGGAAATACCATGGGGGCATGGTATTGTGGAAAGTCATACAGTTAATGTAGGTTAAGGTGTTACATTTGCTTAGGGTTATGGGTTTGTAGGTACTCGGTACATTATTAAAGATCACTAAACTAATAAATAAACAAACACCAGGCAATCCTTAGATTAACCATAAAAGCACATCATAAATCCAAGATGAAGGTTAAAATGATTCCATGCAACTGAGGACCAGCTTCAGAGCAGAATATTTCCTGCTGTGGACTACTGGTTCTCACAGAATGTCCTGAAAGGCTGTGTTGCTACAAGAAAGAGGCCTTTTATATGTTTTAAATGGGTCCACCACCTAGGATGTCATTTAAAAAAAGAACATCTGCTTCTAACATAAAATATAAAACATAAAAAATATAAAATGAAAAGTTTGAAAACACTGTTATAAGTGAGAAGTCAGTGAGTGCTTTAAAAGGGAGGGTATGAGATCTGTGACATAAAAAGTTACACAGTGTATTGAGGAGGTGATACTCAGTGATGCTTACAGTTCAAAGAGGACTGCACTCGACTGCAAAGGGAGGACTCACACATGGTATGAATCCAGAAATCAATCACAGGAAGGGAAGAGGAAAAAGATATTTTCAGGTACCTCCAGGCTAATCACAGCATGGAAGTGAAAAGAGACTGAAAGAAACAGATATACACATGTAATTGAACCCACAGTAGTATATAGTGTGTTAGAGGCCAGCGAACAAAGAAGTTAGAAGCAAGCTAGTCCACCTGTCTGCCCCCTTTCTTTTCTTAGAAGCCATTAGGACAAAAGCCTGTGCAAGAAAGGTGGGCAAAGCAAGAAAATGGTGTCCTAGATGGTTTAAAAGATGGATTCCAATAAGGGAGAAGATATGGGCAGCCAGGTTTCTTAGTGTTGGGGAAATGAGTTACACATCCAGAAAAAGAAGACACTTAAAAGACACTCTAGTGTTAGACTGGAATTGAAGCATAATAACTCATGGTTTGGAGAGAGAAACAGAGTTGTAAATGTGGGTATTCACACACACACATATATATATTTCTTAGTTCTATCTACAATGAGAGGCTTCAAGTCCTAATTTTCAAGACTTTCTTCAAAATAACTGTCTTAAACTCTTGAAAAAGTTTTAAGGAAAGACTCAGGAACTGTTTCAGATTGATGGAGACTACAAGAACAGGACAACTGTGTGACCCTGTATTGGACCCTTTGGCTATAAAGGATGTTATTGAGTTATTTGACAATACTTGCATGGAACCTTTGGATTGGATGTTACTAATGAAGCAACATCAATTTCCTGATTTTATTGACTACTCTATGAGTATTCTATAAACAAGGAAAATGTTTTTGTTTGGAGGAAATTCGTGTTGAAGTATTCAGGCACACTACCTGTGTATTCTCAGATGGTTCAAAAGAAAAAAAAAATTGTCATTTTCTGTTTCTCTCTTAGACTAAAAGTATTTTAAATGGTAAAAAAATTGACAAACCCTATTATTCTTGTAGAAACAAATTACATACAACTTGAAAGGGGAAATGGTTAAGAAACAAAATTATGATACTGGGTGTTTAAGAAGATGGTTATAATACAGACACACAGGGGAAAATTAAGTGAGTTATTAAGGAAGCTTCCTCATAAAAGAGCAACAGGAAAGTAAATGAAGCTTAGGTATAGGAAGGAAATTTTCACTGGAAGCCTGGTGTCTTCTATCTTGTTTTAAGGTGATAGGGAGAAGTGGTCACTGAACTGCCTTGGATTTGTTTATATAAAACAATAAAAGTATCAATAGCAATTTACAGAAAAAGCCAAAACTGGGGAGTGAATATGCTTGTTGAGGGATCTTGTAGTCACAAGCTTTTTAGACTAATAATCAAAGACACCAACATTATTTATCAGTTAATTGGGAAGAGTTAAACAGGAGACTTGGACAGTAATAGCAAAATGGACCACTGACTGATATTTTCACATCTAACTAATTGTTCTCTCTTCATTATATTTACCTAAAGAGGATCCATCAATAATGCTGAGAACTATTCCTTCTTTATGTAATCAGCTTCCTAGGGGCAGATCATCCCCATAAAATTGAGAAAGAATAAAGATGGGATTATGTGCCCACCCCTTCCCCATAAACAATCACAAGATTCCAGAAATGCTTATCCCTGTTCAAATAACACTGAAAGACAAACATAACTCACACTTACATTATAAAAAGCCTACTTTGGGCTAGATGCATTCTGTAAATCATCTTATTGTGTACTTTTGGCAGTGATGAAAAATAAGTATTATCCTCTTCTTGTTAAAAATAAAGGAATGGGGTCTCAGAGAGGTTAAGTAACTTAGTCAGAGCTACACAGACTTGAAATGGGAGTAGAGATCTATTTTTTGTCTTATCTTGAACCTCATTAATCCTCAGGTATAATACCTTGTAACCTAGATATCACTGCCCCCATATTATAGATAAGAAAAATAGTTTAAATTCATGCCTGGTTTAAAGTCCTATGTTCCTTTCATCCTTTTAATCATTTTTCCCTTTAGTAATACCTGAGGTTTCTAACTATCACCTTCATTATATGATTAATTACCGTAAGAGTGGCTACAGCATGAATATTTGAAAAGCAAGTTGTAGTTTACAAATGCTTTCAAGCACACAAAATTTCCATCTTATCAACAACTAAAGAGGAAGATGTTTTTTCTCCCAGTTTTAGAGATGTAGACATTGAAGTTCAGAGTAGTTAAGGGAAGAACTCAAATCACATAGTAATAGACTATTACTGAACATAGTAATAGTCATGACTGAAATCTGGAACAAATAGTCATGACTGAAATCCCCCATTATGTAGGGGGAAACAGCGGTTTAATTTATTACCACAGTAAGTAAGTTACCTATTGAAATAGGCAAGAAACCCAAACGGGAACTGAAGCTACTCAGTGACTGACCAGTGTTTCTGGATGTAAACATTTAGTGTGTCTCCTGCTGGAAAAGAAATGATGTACTAGAGAAATAAGGACCTCCAGAAACTTGGCTGACAGTGGATCTGCCTGGTAGCTACTGTTCTAAGCATCTAGGAATTCTGCTGGTCCCTTACTTCTGCCTCTGGACCCTGACAAGTGGTCAGAGCTTGCTTGCAAAGGACCATAAACGAAAGAAAGACAGAAAAAGCCACTTCTGGATCTTCTCTGGTGGACTCCTCCTCCCTCTCCATTCTTCATCGGAGGGGACCGGAGACCACGGTCCGGATGGCCAGCTGCCTGGGCAAGAACCACCTCTGTGTAAACACGCCTGGAAAATCCTCTGTGGCTTTTACTCGTGGCTCCAGACCATCTGCTGAGATGGCCTGCAGAGGAGATAGTGAGGTGGTTCCCTCAAGGCGAAGAAATTCAAAATGAGCTTGTAAAGTCTTTGCCAAAATGAATCCTGTGACTTTTTCCCCAAACTTCTGAAACAAAGAGTAATGAATTATGTTTTGCTACATCAATCTTCTGGATTTTAGAAACCTCTGCTGAGAGTTTTTCTCTGATAGGCCCACTTGATTTCTGATTGCTAGTGAGTTAACTATGGTGCTGGTGAAGACTCTTGAGAGTTCCTTGGACAGCAAGGAGATCACATCAGTCAGTCCTAAAGGAAATCAACCCCGAATATTCATTGGAAGGACTGAGGCTGAAGCTCCAATACCTTGGCAACCTGATGCAAACAGCCGACTCACTGGGAAAAGAGCCTGATGCTGGGAAAGATTGAGGGCAGGAGGAGAAGGAGGCGACAGAGGATGAGATGGTTGGATGGCATCATCGACTCAATGGACGTGAGTTTGAGCAAACTCCAAGAGATAGTGAAGGACAGGGAAGCCTGGCGTGCTGCAGTCCAAAGGGTCACAAAGAGTCAGACATGACTTAGTGGCTGCACAACTAACAACAGTGAGTTAATGTGCTCTATAAACTCTGTGAAAGCTGAGGCACCCTCTTTCCTACTGATCAAGTGCCCAGGGTAGTGTTCAGCACACAGCAGCTACTTGATACACACCAAGATAGGTGAATATATAGAATATGATTCCTTAATACAGCAGAAGTCAATGTTATTGAATCATCAATACTTCAGACTCAATTCCTTAACTTCAAAAGAGAACATAATTCAAAAATACACATGCGCCCCAATGTTCACTGCAGCACTGTTTACAATAGTCAGGACATGCTGCTGCTGCTGCTGCTAAGTAGCTTCAGTCGTGTCTGGCTCTGTGCGACCCCATAGACGGCAGCCCACCAGGCTCCCCCGTCCCTGGGATTCTCCAGGCAAGAACACTGGAGTGGGTTGCCATCAGGACATGGGAACAACCTAAATGACCAGAGAAATGAATTCCTCAAACAGAGGAATGAATAAAGAAGATGTGGTACATATATACAATGGAATATTACTTGACCATAAAAAGGAAAGAAATTGGGTCCTTTGTAGAGATGTGGATGGACCTAGAGATGGTCATACAGGGTGAAGTAAGTCAGAAAGAGAAAAACAAATATCATACTTTAACATTCATATGTGGAATCCAGGAAGATGTTATAGATGATCTTATTTGCAAAGCAGAAATAAAGACATTGATGTAGTGATCAAACATATGGATACCAAGGGGGAAAGAAGGTGAATGAATCAGGAGATTGAGCTTGACATACATACACTACTATGTATAAAATATGTAACTTACGAAAACGTACTGTATAGCACAGGGAACTCTACTCAACACTCTGTGGTGACCTAAATGGGGAGGAAATCTAAAAAAAGAGGGTTAGAGGGGAGATATATATATATGCACACACACATACATACATATGTGCATGGATATATATATATTCATATAGCTGATTTACTTAACTCTACACTAGAAACTAACACAAAACTGTAAAGCAACTATACTCTAATAAAAATTAACTTAAAAAAGAGACTGAGTAAGAATTGATAACAGTGCTAAGATTTCTTTCAACTTATCATTCTCTCCTTGCAACTTTAGAGAATGCACTGTTCCTATCTGTGTACTTTTGTTGGAACAAAGGTGACTACAAGGAATCCAAATTGCTTTATTGTTATATTCAGAGAATCCTCAAATAGTGGAAAGTGAGACATGAGAGGGATGAGCCAGCTCACAGTAAAGATCCAAGAATTAGAGAAGCCAGTTAGACATTCAAGAAAAGGACTTAAAAGAGCAACACAAATTACCCAGTGACAGCAAACATTTTCCCAAGATGGCAGCTCGCAGTAGGGAAGAAAGTCTTGTGAAGACACAGCCATTGCTATCTACTGAGAGACAAAGATCAGTGGAGAAGATGCCCAGCAACAGTATTTAAAGTGAATTAATGAAGACTGTTCAGGCAGGGGGATCACATGCATATCTGTTTTCTAAGGTTATCTTGGTTCTGGTCTGTTTAGCAAACCTCTCTTCCTCTTGTTGATTCTACGCAACAGCCTTCTAAGAAACCCCTTTTCAGGGCCAACCAAAGTTGGTTTGATTCATTTGCAAACAAGAATAAACTTCCATTCGGGGAAATACTGCTAATAGGCAATTAGAGTTGCCCGGTTTCCTGTATTATATGCTTTGGAGAGGAAGCAAGAAAAACCATGTTAGGTGCTTGGGAAAGCTTTCCCTAGCAGCCTGGTACCATGAGAAGGAATGAGACATGGAGGCATTCTCAACTGATGAACTCTGATGACTTTGACACAATGTCCAGATATATCACTCACTTATTCTTCCATCCACAACTATTAATTTAGTACCTACTGTGTGCCAGGAGCTATGCTGGATTCCAAAGATGTGACGGTAAGATGTAAAAGTCTCCAGCCCTCTCAGGTCAGAAATGTGGGTCCTGAGATCCAGCTGCCTGCACGGAAATACTGGGATTATATCACTTCCAGCTATGAGATCCTAGGCAGTTGACTTCACCTCTCCATGCCTGTCTCATCAGTATGATAGTATTAACAGCATCCACCACATTCAGTTGCTGTATTAATTACTGATGGTGCAGTAGCCCACACAGTTATTGTGTTAATTTATTTAATCCTCACTGTAACACTTGTAGAACAGTCCCTCTTATGAAAGATGCATCTGGTATGTTAGGAGTGACTTCTTTTCTGAATTTTATCAGTAGTAGCATTTGAGGAAAGTTGGATACAGAAGAGGCAACAGATAAACATAATATATTTGAACAGTGTTATAAACAAGGATATGCAGAAAAATGCATGTCAAAAAGGTGCACATTGGAAAGAAAAACCTAGAAAAGCCATTCCAAACAAGTAATGCCTAAGCTGAGACCTGAAGGGTGTCTGGGAACCGTCAGTGGGAATGGGCAAAGCTGGAGGAAACAGGATGTGTAAAGGGTCAGAGAATCAAGGGGGCACAGGAGGTTAAGAGAAATGAACCACATTCAGGATGGTTAAAGACCATATGGCAAGCAGAGTGGTGGGGAAGGGAGACGGAACGGTGAGTGACGGGAGCTGGAGAGGTAAGCAGGAGCTAAAGCATGGCGATTCATATTAAAGGCCAGTGGGCATCCACTGAAGTGCTTTGAGCAGAGGAGAGTTACAATCAGCAACATACAATGGACACAGTCTTAAGAATACACTGGAAGCCCATGGGGAGAGCATTTAGACCAGTGTTTCCATGACAAACGGGGCTGACCTGGTGGCGGGGTGGGTACTGGGGATTTGGGTGATGGGAAGTGATAGGTGCTTAAGATACATAGGTGGGAGCAGAGTAAAGAGGACTTGGTGATCTGGTCAAGGCTAAAAAAGCACAGGAAAGGGAGAAATACCAAATGAGACCCCAGCTTCTCCCACAGACCATAAGATAGAAAGTGGTGCCCTTTAATGGAATATGAAACCAAACAAAGCAGTAGATTCAGTGTGAGGGAAAAGGGAAGGTAAGTTTATCTGGGGGCAAATTCACTTTCAGATGCCATGGGGATACCTAGATAGGTAATTCCCGTAGGCTTCTGTGGGGCTCAGGGTCAGAAGTCTGAGCTGCTGATTTAGAAGTGAATGCCAGTGGCAGCAAACTGAAGACATTATTGAAGAAAGATGTGTTGACTGAGAAGATATCCTAGGATGGAATCCAGAAGGAAAAATTATCACTTAAGGGTCTGGTCAAAAGCTATGAAAAAGAATGGAAGGGATCAGGCAGGGTTGGAGCAAGCCAAGAAAAAGCAGCAACATGGACTCCAAAAAGGAGGGACTGCAGCAAGAGGTGTCATCAACATCATGGAATGCTGTAAAAAGTTCAAGCAAGGTTAGAAGAGGAAACTGTCAACTGATAGAGTGGTTAGAAGACCGGTTTCAGTGATGATATAGAAAACCAGTTTCTGTGGTTTTAGGATGCAAAAGCCAGACTAGCAACAGGTTGAGGAGGAATAAATGCAAGATGAGGAAGTAAGACAAACAATACAAACAATAATTTTAAGCATTCTACCTGAAAAGCATATGAAAGATGTAATATTAGAGTAGTTGAAGGACGGATCTGAAGGAAGAAGTATGGAAGAGACTTGCTCTAGGACCCTTTCTCTTTCACTTCAACAAAAAATATACTTCTGCTAAGTCCAGCTATTGTTCAAAGATGCTATACAAGCTATCTTAAAACACAGTATGAAGGCCACATAGAAAAAACAAGTCTACCTTTGGCCCAGAATGATAACCTGGAAAACATCATAATCTTGAAGATCCAAGAGTTTTAGATTTATGTACATCCTGAAATCTGGTTAAGCTCCTGAAGCATTTATTTATTTTCGTGCAGATAATTTATTGGGACAGCCATCTACAACTTTCCTCAGTTTACATTCCTTTTATATTTTTGTCACCTTTTTGACAAGAGGATGCCATAGTACCTGATTATAAAATAATTTAATTTTGACACTTTTTATAACATTTGGCAAGTTAATTATTTTTCTCCATGCTTCTCATATTTGAACTTTGTTTGTTTTATTATTTGTGTACCTATATGGGTATGTTTCAAAATTTTGAAACCAGATGCTTTCATTTTATAATGTGATGAATTCCAGGTTCTGGGAATAATAATTTGGATATAATAATAATATAATTTAAAATGTTTCACTGATTTATTACACCAATGTTGATTCTGTTCAGAGAGCTTAAATGAATTAAACTCAGTACAAACATAGTAGAAAAGGGAGATTTCTAAGCAACAAACAACAACAACAAAAATAGGTTGAGACTTAACCATCTGGAAGTTTACTTAGAAATTAACAACTTTGGGAAAATTTATCAAAGTAAACAGCTAGATCAATCACATTCTCTTCTGGAAATGGTGGATGATATCCAAATTGCGTATGATAAGCAAACTGAGTATCAGACACTGAATATTCGAGACACATACCAGACACTGAAAATTCTCCATTAGGCAGCACAACATTGATTCAGAAGCCCCACCACTGTAATAGTGAATTACCTGTGACATTGCTGTATAGAGAGGCTGGATCTCACGGTCCTTGGGAGTTTCCCTCCATAAATTTAGTAACTGTGGCACACTACAGTTCAACTACCTCTTTTTGTTAGGGCTTGAAAAAGCCTGAATGCACTTTTTTAGTTAATGGAAATGTTCAAGCAAATAAAATTTCAAAAAGGAATGTCTTAATTATGCACTTAGTTGAATAAAAAGTTAATGGTAGAATCTAGATAGAGTATATAGATGTGCACCATACAATTATTTCCATTATAGTATACGCCGATGTCCCTTGGTGGCTCAGATGGTAAAGAATCATCCTGCAATGCAGGAGACCTGGGTTTGATCCCTGGGTTGGGAAGATCTCCTGGAGAAGAGAATGGCAACCCACTCCAGTACTCTTGCCTGGGGAATTCCATTGACTGGGGAGCCTGCCGGACTACAGGCTACAATCCATGGGGTCACAGAGTAGGACGCAACTGAGTGACTATGACTAACACATACACATAGTATATATGCCTCAAAATTTTCAAGATAAAATGTTGATACAAGTAGGAGGTTTGAAATAGATTTAAATATGGCAGTTACAAAATGAAGGCAACCAATAGTAAAATAAAAATACACAGATGAAATTTTAAATTAGCACAGAACAAAAAGTATTCATCTTATAAGTGAAAAGACAAGGTAAATAAAGAAAGTATAAAAAAAGACTAACAGATAATAAACATAAAAATATGGAGGAAATAAGACAACATATCACAATAGAGTTAAATGGTTGCATCCTTTTACTAAAGATCAATACCTACCTATGTGATGCCTTTAATAAATACCAGCAACACAGAGGGGAAGGAAAAGTTTTAAACAGTAAAGGAAGGAGCAAAGAAAGTAAAAAGAAATCTCTTCAATAATTCTACAAAAACAGACATTATTTAAATATGCAGCCTTCCTTTGAATCCAAGCCAAGAGGGAATGGTTTGATTTTGCCTTTTTGGATGTTGCAATCACTTTCTTCCCTCCTTAAGTAAGTCAGGAATCAAGCTAAGTAAGATACTAAGCAGCAACTTAAAAGGCCAAAGTTAAAAGTGTTGATTTGCACTCAAGTAGATTTCATGGGCTTTGGTGTATTTCTCTCCAGAGTTGGGGGTTTCCTTTCTCTGTATCCTTTTCTCCAAAGTGTTGGGCTCTGAGTCTCAAAGGGAACAACATGCTTGATTTTCATTTCTTAAAGGACTTCTGACTCTTTGGGTTTAGGATGTTAAGAGCTTACATAATAACTTACAGCATAGTGATTTACCAAGTGTTCAAGTCTTGTAGTAACCCAGAAAATTGGGGTAAAATTATCAGACCCCAAATCAACCACGTGGAAGGTGGAAGACCCAAGCAACTCTTTTGCCTATACGATGATATCAGACAAGTTCGTAAGAACTTTCGGTACCATGGGAACCCTCACCATCATCCTCAACAAAATAAGCACCTCACACGTCCCGCAATACTCTAGGGGCGGTGTGGGATCAGAGGAGTCAACACTTCACCTTGTAAACAGAAAATAAGTGAATATGAGCAGTGAATGTCTGCTAAATATTTCACTCTAGAATAGGTGGGACTGTTGCATGATAGAATATAGTTCAGATGCAAGGATAAACATAATACACACCGGCTCCTAAATTCTGACTACGTCCCAGGGATGGGGAAAAACAGCATCAACCCATTTTTATTAGATATCATAGGCTACTCTTCAAAAACAGACAATAGTCAAAACATTTCAGTAAGACATGATGACTTCTCAAGAGTTATCAGAAGCGAAGGAATATTCACATCCTACTAATTGTTTCCTGTGCCATTAACAAAACACAAAACGTTTATGGTGTGTTTATTTTATGCCATGCACTATGCTATATGATTTAGGAAGACTATTTTATTTGGTCTTCATGAGTAAGTCCTGTTACTGTCTCTTTTCACAGAGGAAGAGAGACAACCTCTGAGCATCTCAGGAACTGACTTCTGTGTGTGTGATCCTAGCAAGTACCAGAGCAAGGACTTGGGCTAGGTTCTACCTGACATCCAGTCTGATGATTATTTCCCCACAAGCTCTACAGACTCCCTAAGAAAGTCAGACTGGGCCAGTCATATATTCAGATGAGGAAAACTGTGTTATCTCATAGGAGATTTGGCAGATATGAAACTCTTCCTATGTGAATCCTAAAAGAGTTAAATAATTTCTAGGGAAAAAAAATACTTAAAACTATGGCATAATGCTTAAATTTGGGAATCCTGAAATTAACATTGAGAGTATGGTGGGTGCCATACTTACTTCATACCAGTTTTTAAAAGTCTCTCTACATTATTATATGCAATAACAATGCTCCATTATTAATCAGTTCTTTTAATATTATTTCTCTTATGTTAGGTTTCTCTCCTACTTGATGCCTTTTTCCCCATTAGTTACAATTTCCTGGACTCCCTAAAAATGGAGAGGTAGTAGATAGCACAATAGCAATAACAGTGAGAGCCAGGACTGTTTTCCCTCATTTTCTTTATGTTATCTCTGATTCCCTTGATAATTTAAGAGAATAAAGGAAACCTGGATTTATTTCAAAGTTACAGCAAACCAGTCTTTGTAAAATGGCACATCGACTTTAAGATTTGGGAAATAATTTCAGATATAAAAGGGTAAACGCAAAACCTAACTGAATTTAAAAGTCTCTGGTCATAATTATGAAAATTAATACACTACATATGGAAAATTCTAAAAAGTTGTCAGCACTTAATCAAGGAACTGCTTACCTGGCAAACACAGTCTACTCTTGAAGTAAAGAAGATAGAAATGAAAAGATTTGAGCAACTGAAAGAGTCCACTGTAAGTCACAAGCACACTTGCCTACAGAGGTGAGGCAGACGCTGGACCAGAGAGGACCAGTGGGGACAATGAGGATGCTGCATCTAAAGAGGGCAGCAGCTACCCAGCTCCAGTGGATTTCTGCCTCATAGGAGTGTGGGGTCCAGGTCATAGGCTCTTCCATGTTTCAAACATAAGAAGGACTTCCAGACGTTTCATGTGGAATTTTCTCATATTTAAAATATTGTGAGGGCCAGGGGAAAAAAAAACATCGCCGCATCCAAACTGGAGCCCAGATAAAGCAACAAGTGGCTCAACTCCTGGCTACTTTCTACTATTGTAAAAATAAACAGAAACCTTAATTAAAACAGAGTCAGGAGGCCAGACTGACTTCTCATGCCCTATAAAAGGAGAGCAGAGTCCAACTTGAAAGAGAAGGACTTTCCTTTCTTTCCTGGCAAGAGCTCAGCCAGTGAGAGACTGTCACAGTTCAGCCACTGAAAAGGCATCCACTCTTTGTTTACTGTGACTCTCCCAACATCTGTTTCCCCTCTACAAAAGAGTTCTCCCTCTCCATTTTTGCTAGGGAATTGCTAGGGGTCACTATCATTGTAGACCCTGAACCACAATTCCTTGATAACCTTGAATAAACCCACTTGTGCTGGAGAAATAACTGGCAGTCTATTTTAGGTCAAGGTCTCCATACTTAAGCATTGAAACTAGGCAAAACATATAACTCACTCAAAATCAGACATTTAGAAAGAGACAGGCTTTAAAATAGAACCCTCACCCTCTATTTATGTCACAGCCCTCAAAGAGACAATGGATGAGGCTTTCTTGTTCGCTGTTCCTCTAGGACATAATGGCAAGCCCAGAACTGAGCCATAATCCGGGGAATAAACGGAAGACAAGTAGTAAATGTAGACAACACTCTGCACTGTAACCCTTCTCTATCCATCAGTCAGTCAAGGATGCACTATTAACTCCTTAGAAATAGCAAGTTCTACCCTTGGGCAGGCTGTTAGCATCAATAAAGATGATTCTTCTTAGTGTGTTCACCATTAAGTGAATCAAGAACCATGCGTGGGAGAAGAATCATCACTGAAACACAACACAAGGCAAAAAATAAAAATAAAAACTCAGTTTATTAGTATTTATGTCATATGGCATTTTCCTTCTCAAAGTGTTTTTCAAAATGACTTTAAAATACCCATTCTTGCCTGCAATCTCGTCTCATTACAAGTCAATGAAAATTCATGGCTCTTCTGCTCCTTGCATTACTCAAAGCACTCAGAGAGCCGCAGAATGAGATTAAGAACATCTCACACTCTGAGATTCTCCACAGCAGACTTGTCTGGTCCCTCACATATATTGAATGAATCTTCTGCTAGCCCAGGCTTTGGTCTCATCCCAAGCAAACCCACAGACTGGCAGATTCAATATGTCATTTCTATTTCCCAACTATGTTAAAAACAAATTCAAAATTAGTAAGAAAAAGTAACTTTGCCCTCATATCATCCAAAAACATCTCTTTTAACCCTCTCCTTTGGAGAAATTCTGATCTAAATACAGCATTTTACAAACTTTAATGTTATCACAGCTTCCTGATTTCTGATAATGATGTTTCCTTCATCATGAACTATCAAGTGTTACAGGGAAATGCGTTTCCTTTATTATATCTGTGCAAATATTAAGAGTAATACAAAATACATGTTGTCTTAAATGTGTCAGACATTCTGGCCTGTCTACAGACATTCTAGCTGTCTATGAGACAGATACTATTGACTCCAAGGCACAGAATGAAGAAACTGGGACAGAGGTAAGTTAAGTAAGTGGCCAAAGATTATCAAGCCAGTTGTGGCAAAGCTAGCACTTCAATCCAGGAAATCTACCTTCAAAATCCAAATACTTACTAGACCATGCTCCCTCACTACAAAGCATCAGCAAGGTATTCCTGGCTGTCTCATACCTGCCATGGTTAACAGGCACACTACGAGGAAGCTGAGGGCCTGGAGGTCCTTGCAGTCTTTGGTTCCATACTGAAGGCTCTCCTCAGGACACTCTAACCCTAAGGGCATAAGATGTAGGGTCATCTTTAATCAGGGCTCTTGAGAACTCAGTATTATACCAGAAGTCATTGCAAGTCTGTGGGGAAAATTTTTGAGAAGGAGGTAAAGTCTATCTATACACTGAGGGGGAAGAATTATCTACTTAGCCTTAAGATTGTTTCATTTTATCTCTAAACAGGAGACATATTGGGGAAAATCTGAAATAAGCAAGAGCAAGTGCGAGGTGCCTTCCTATCCAGCAGACTACCCAAAACGTGTTAAATCGCTCAGTCGTGTCTGATGATTTGTGACCCTATGGCCTGTAGCCTGCCAGGCTCCTGAGTCTGTGGGATTTCTCAGGCAAGAATGCTGGAGTGGGTAGACATGCCCTTCTCCAGGGGATCTTCCCAACCCAGGAATCAATCCTGGGTCTCTTGCATTGCAGGCTAACTTTACTGTCTGAGCCACCAGGGAAGCCCAGCAGGCTACCCAAGACCTTCCTGCACAGTGGCTGCCTGCAGGGCTGAGGAGGAGGAAGGGCAAAGAGGGCACTAATGGGAGACGCAGGTTCAAACTGGATTTAAGTCAATAACATTTAGCAAGTAGTCTGCAAGCTCTCACATTTGATTCTTCTGGTAATCCCAAAAGGCAGATGTTACTGTAATTGGACACATAAAGAAACTGAGGTGCAGAGTTTTTAAACCACTTAACTAAGATCAGCCCTGTTGGGAAGTAAGATCCAGAAAACAAAACCTATGTGAACAAGTTTATGCTCTACAAGCGGCGGGGGGAGGGGGGGGGCGGCGGCGGCAAAGATCACTAGCCAGATACTCCTAGATTTCATTCATTCATGAAAAAGTATAAACAATATTAAGTCTATGGATTTTTAAGGTGTTTTCCCAGGATGCTGTTTATTTTGATATCTGCATTTACCCTGTGCATATGGCTCTGTGAAATGGTCCCCATTTATATTCAGAGGAAAGCAGAGAAAATAAATAGGCTAGCATTAAGTATCCTGGAACTAGAAATTACAGCATTAAAGGCACTAGTCCTAGAATTTCTCAAGGAAATGCCTCTCACCCTCCAAGCTTCCAGATTTACAAATGACACCTCCCAGAATGCAAGGAATTAAATAAGAACAGAAGCCAAACTTGGGCATTACATCACAAATGGCAAAACTCAACATGTCAGACAGTGTCTACCCTAACTTAGTGCCCACCAAACAAGGTAAAATGAGAAATGGTGGTTAAAAAGTCAACTGCCCAAGGTCAAAGAGCAAGCCTGCTAGAAAAGCATAAACGTTCGGGTCATCCTTGTTATTAGACCAAGATACTGTCCTCCCCTTTCCGGTTATAGTGCAAGGCTTGTAAGAAGAGTGCAGGACTCAGGACTCAGATGAACTAGGTTTTAAGTTCTGATGCTAATACTGATGTGTGACCTTGACCTATCTGCATACACCTTGGCTTCCTCATTAGCAAAATCAGGCTAATAACAGTGCCCACCTAGTAGAGTTATGATGACAGAAAAGACGCCCGAGTTAGCATGCACATCGGCATGGAGCCCAATCCAAGGCTGTGTTGAATAACTGTTATCAGCTTATTATGATGTCTCTGAAAATACATTATAAACTCTAAAGTACCACTGGATGTTATTACAGCCTATTTTTTTTAAACAAGAAAATGTACCATTGTATATAAATCTTTTCTTCCTTATACATCATAACAGCACTTAGGCAGTTGCAAAAGAATCTATAAAATCATCTTGCTTCTCATCTTCTTTAATAGTCATAAATGTAAACTGCAAACATAATCATTTTTAATATTCTTCCATACCCGAGTCCAGACCCAGATAGTAACTGCCTACTTTCACAATACTCTAGATCAGTCAAACAGCCCTCTCTGACAATTTATTCAAAATATAATTGAAAGATGTGATCTAAGAAAAAAACATCTGTGGTCTTTGTCTGGAGTTCCTGGCACAGAGCACCTAAAATCTTTGGGATTTCTTAAGTAGTAGGCATGTCTTCAGTTATTTGTAAAAGTCCTCTTAGCTCATACACTAATGAAATAACTCATAACCAGGCCCTTAGGTAGCCTCAGATTGGGGGCTGGCAACAGAAACACCAAACAGGATTAATGCATGGGAAATTTTAACCCCACCCCTCAATCTCTGGGGAAAAGGAAGGGGCTGGAGGCAGAGTTCAATCATGTGACCAGTGATTTCTCAACCACGCCTCTGTAACGAAACCTCAATGAAAACTCGGCAACACTGAGGCTCAGAGAACTTCCAGGATGATGAACACGTTGATATGCCAGGTGAGTGGTGTATGTGGAAAGGGCATGGAAACTCTGACCCCTACACATCGTCCTCTGTGTCTCTTCTATTTGACTGTTCCTGAGTTATAGCCTTTATAATAAGACTATAATCATAAGTACAGCTCTTTCCTGGGTTCTGTCAATTGTTGTAACAAAGAGGGGTTATGGAAACTTTTGAATTTACAGCCGGCCAAGTAAAAGTGTAGGTGGCTTGGCATTGAGGCCTTAGGGCTACCATGTGAAATAGGGTCAGGCTTATAGGACTGAACCCTTAACCTGTAGGGTCTGTGCTAACTCTGAGTAGTTAGTGTCAGAATTGAATAGAGATGTTAAGACCCCTGGCTGGTGTCAGAGAATTGTTGGGATGATGCAAAAGGGAATTTCTTTGGTTTTCAGTCTTTTTCACATGTTGATAACCTGACTGGGTACGAGCTCTAACTTTTCTATCTCCTCTTGTGATTTCTAGATTCATTCTCTAGAGTGGCAGGAGAGGCTGTCTGCCCCTGAGGCTCTCAGGCTATGTTTGTGGTTATGGAGATCCAAGGCAGTTGCTGGATATGGTGAAACTAAACTGGTGGGTTGCCCAAAATGTTCCCTTGCATTTTTCCATAAG
Organism: Giraffa tippelskirchi; assembly: GCF_054371585.1. NCBI lineage: Eukaryota > Metazoa > Chordata > Mammalia > Artiodactyla > Giraffidae > Giraffa > Giraffa tippelskirchi. The sequence goes on along the minus strand of NC_137283.1, from coordinate 17,777,440 downwards.
ATGCTATGGAAAAGATGTTAAGATTCTATTTCAGTCCAACAGAATTTTAGAAGCAACCTTCATTAATCTACTAGGAACTTTTCTAATTACAGTCATCCCTGGCATTGAGAAAACCCTATCAGCTGTATAATGACAAAGATGTGCTTGCTTCTAAGATATGTACAAGGATATGAGTCAGCCAGAGACCCAGGCAGTTCTCAAGAAGTATGCATGTCGAATACATACATACTTGGTTCAACATGTTAGAATTTAAATGACCTCATCAAGGTCACACAGCTAAGGTATCTCCATTTCCGCATTCACACAGTAAGAAGTCTTAGTAATTTTGAAAATGTGTTCTAAGAGCCACCTGTGTTAGACTCAACTGGTGTGCTTGCAATGTCAGGTTCCATTGCCCAGGATCTGATGAGTCAGATCTGAGTCTGGGACCCTGGAATCTACATTATTAATAAGCACTTCAGGCAATTCTGATACCCAGTAAAAATTGTCAACTTTAATGCCTAATTCCTTTGATTCCATGATCTCAATCTATTACCCTAGTTCTATCATAACCTTTCTCTAAGTGAGAATAGGTAACTGTTTGGGTAAGGGCACTAACCATGCAGGCACTGTATACTCCAGTATTAATAAGCTAATAAGCTAATTACTAAGTGGTAACGCTAGTTAGAGAAAATCAACTCTTCTGCAATGCGTCAAATGAGGTAATTCTCTCTAATGATACTCCCAAATCCCCTGTACAACTTAACAACTTCATCTTTGTAGTAGCTCCTTTTCTGTGAGTTTTTCAGATAATGATATTATCCTCCATTTAATTGGTCTATACACCAAACCAGTTGCAATTTTTGTGGCTCATGTGGTAATTTCAGGCAATGAGCAAATAGGTTTAACATAGTTAATGCTATGATATATTACTTTTTAACCATTATAGAAGTACTCCTGAGAGTAAAACTGGATTTAATTCATTCTGATGTACTTAAAAATACAAACACTTCTGAACCTAAACATTTGCACTGACTGATAAAATACATCTCCTTCAAAGCACATCCACTGTTGCAAAGTTTCCTGCTTTGCCTTTTTTCTCTCCGTCCCTCCCATCCCTCCCTTTCTCCCTCCTTTTCATGCTGTATTTGGATTATCATCTGAGATGCTTGGCGGAGGTCACCGGTTTCCTTATTTTTAAGGTAATCAGCCTTTACACAGGTATCTTTACATTTAAATATCTATACTTTTCAAAGATTCTCAAACTGGCATGTTGGGAAAATACAGGATGACTTAGATCATCTACTGGATCTACATTTCTGCCTCCTTCATTTTAGGCGCCCTTAAACTGATGCCTTAATGCACAGAGTGAAGTCATTTGCCACAAGTAAGGTAATTTGGGGTCACTTCAATGAGGCTAGGAAAATCTCAGGTTCACCAAAAATGTTAAAATGGGTAGCTTAAAATCAAGACTGTCTTGGATGATGAAGGTCTCCAATTTTTATTATTACAAAAACATTCCAAGGGAACCCAAGAGTCCTCAAGTTTTGATTCATTTTTATATACATGAATATCTTCCCATATGCTAGCTGCACAAAAATAGACCCTCTGAACATAGATCCTAATCACTTGGGAAAGAATGAATAGGACAGAAGCACGTACTTTAACAATATGGTCAAAGCTACAGACCATCTTCACCATCCAGAATAAAAAGGGCATAGACACTCTGGGATGGAAATGCTCCTATGTAGGTCTTCAGTCATAGCTACTTAAACTGTGGGCCATCAACAGTGCTGGTCTGGGAGTTGTTTGTTACTACTCTACAGCAACTACTAAAACTGAGAATAAAGCTTTATAAAAATTCATAGAGAAATGACAGAACAATTTTATGCTTACTGAATCTAATAACATAAAAAGGAGCCTGTTTATGTTCTACCATCAGGGAACAAGAAAAGTCTCAAACAACCTAATCTTATACTTAAAGGAACTATAAAAACGAAAAACAAAATGTTAGTGGAAGGAAAGAAATCATAAACATCAGAGTAGAAATGAATGAAAGAGACTAAAAAAAGAAGATGTATGAAACTAAGAGTTGGTTTTTTGAAAAGACAAACAAAACTGATAAACCTTTAGCCACATTCACCAAGAGAAAATGGAGAGAGCTCAAACCAATTAAGTCAAAATAAAAAGGAGAAATTACAACCAACACCACAGAAATATAAAAGCTTATAAGAGACTACTATGAACTATATGCCAATAATATGGACAACCCAGAAGAAATGGACAGATTCTCAAAAATGCATACTTTCCCAAGACTGAACTAAGAAGAAATGGAATATATGAACAGACAAATTCTAGCAATGAAACTGAATCAGTAAATAAAAAAATTGCCAACAAATGAAAGTCCAGGACCACATGGCTTCACAGGTGAATTCTACCTTACTGAGGAGAAGAGTTAACACCTATCCTTCTTAAAATATTATAAAAAACTGCAGAGGAAGGAATACATTTAAACTCATTCTACGAGGCCAGTACCACTCTGAAACAAAAGCAAAGATATCACAAAAAAAGAAAATTACAAGCCAATATCATTGGTGAACATACATGTAACATCTTCATCAAAGTACTAGCAAACTAAATCCAACAATATATTCAAAAGATCAAACACCATGCTCAAGTGGGATTTATTCCAGGGATGCAAGGATTTTTGAATATTTGCAAATCAATGTGATATATCATATAAACAAATTGAAGAATAAATATGATCATCTCAATAGATGCCAAAAAAAAGCTTTTGATAAAACAATCAACATCCATTTATGATAAAAACTCTTCAGAAAATGGTTCTTAAAGGAATATACCTCAACATAATAAAGACCACATATGACAAACAGTTAATATCATACTCAATGGTGAAAAGCTAAAAGAATTTCCTCTAAGATCAGGAAAAAGAAAATGATGCTGAATCTCATCAAGGATGCCCTACCCTTCTCATGAATGAAGGTTCATTTAACATAGTTTGGAAGTCCCAGCTGCAGAAATCAGAGAATAAAAAGAAATTAAAGGAATCCAAATTGAAAAGAAAGAAGTAAAACTGTCACTGTTTGCAGACATTAAGATGATAAACACAGATGACCCTAAATACACCACCAAGAAACCACTAGAGCTCATCAATGAATTCAGTAAAGTTGCAGGACACAAAACTAATACACAGAAATTTGTTGCACTTTTATACACTAATAACAAATTACCAGAAAGAGAAATTAAGGGAACAGTCCCACTTACTACTGCATCAAAAAAGAATAAAATACCTAGGAAAAAACCGACCTACAGAGATAAAAGACATGTACTCAGAAAACTATGAGAAACTGATGAAAGAGGCTGAAGATTAAACAAAAAGATTTAAAGATACACTATGTTCTTGGAGTCAAAGAATTTATACTGTTAAAATGACTACTATCCAAGTCAATCCACAGATTCAATGCAATCCCTACCAAAATATCTAGGGCATTCTTCACAGAACTAGAACAAATAATTTTAACATGTGTATGGAACCACAAAAGACCACAAACAGCCAAAACAACCTTGAGAAAGAAGAACAGAGCTGGAGAAATCAAGCTTCCTGACTATATGGCAAAGTTGCAGTAATCAAAGGGTTTCCCAGATGGCTCAGGGGTAAGGAATCCGCCTACAAATGCAGGAGATATGAGTTCGATCCTTGGTCTGGGAAGATCCCCTGGGGAAGGAAATGGCAACCCACCCCAGTATTCTTGCCTGAAGAATCCCATGGACAGAGGAGCTGAGCAGGCTACTGTCCACGGGATTGCAAAAAGTCAGACACAACTTAGCAACTAAACAACAACAGTAATCAAAACATTAAGATACTGGTACAAAACAGACACACAGATCAGTGGAAAAGAACAGAGAACCCAGAAGTAAATCCACATACTTAAATGGTCAATTAATCTATGAACAAAAAGGCAAGAATATAAAATTGCAAAAAAAGCAGTCTCTTCAGTAAGTAGTGCTGGGAAAACTGGACAGTGACACGTAAAAGAATAAAATTAGAAGGTTTTCTCACACCATATACAGAAAAACACTCAAAATGGATTAAAGACCTAAATATAAAACCAGAAAACACAAAACTCCTAGAAGAAAACATAGGAAAAACACTCTTTGACAGAAATCACTAGAGTATTTTTTTTTTGTCTCCTAAAACAAAGGAAACAAAAGTAAAAATAAGCAAATGTAACCTAATTAGACTTAAAAGCTTTTGCAAAGCAGATGAAACCATTATCAAAAGAAAAAGACAGCCTACTGAATGGGAGAAAATATATGCTAATAATATGACCAATATAAGGAGTTAATATACAAAATATATAAACTACTCATACAACTCGACATTTTTTTAAAAAAACAACCCAATTAAAAAATGGGGAGGAGACCTGAACAGACATTTTTTTTCCATAGAAAACATATAGATAGTCAATAGGAACATGAAAAGTTGTTTAACATCAGAGATATGTAAATTAAAACTACAATGAGATATCATCTCATACCTGTCAGAATAGCTATCATCTAAAAGACCACAAATAACAAATGCCGATGAGAATGTGGAGAAAAGGGAACTCTCATATACTACTGGTGGAAATGTACAATAAATCGGTACAGCTACTGTGGAAAGCAGTATGAAGGTTTCTCAAAAATCTAAAAAAATAGAAATACCTACCATATGTTCCAGCAATTCATGGGTATATATCCCCCAAAATGAAAACACTAATTCAAAAAGATACATGTATCCCTAACTCAACCTGGGACTCTATAACCAATTAGAGAGGTGGGATGGAGGTTCAACAGGGATGGGACATATGCATATTTATGGCTGACTCATATTAATATATGGAAGAAAGCCACACAATATTGTAAAAAAAAAAGTATTGTTCAATTAAAAATTAATAAAATTTTAAAAGATACATGTACCCCAATGCTCATCACAGCATTATTTACAACTGCTAAGATATGGAAGCCCTAGTGTTCATCAACCAATTAATAGATAAAGAAGATGCACTATCTGCAGAATACTATTTAGTTGTGAAAGTGAAAGTGTCAGTCACTCAGTCATATGTGACTTTGGAACCCCATGGACTATAGCCCATAAGTCTCGTCTATCCATGGGATTCTCCAGTGAATGTAACAAAAGGGAAACCAAATCACTGATACAGAGAAGAAACTAGTGGTTACCAGCGTGTAGAGGGAGGGGGTAAGGGCATGACAGGGGTAGGGAATTAAGAGGTGCGAACTATTACGTATAAAATAAATAAGCTACAAGGATATATTGTACCACACAGGGAATATAGCCAACACATTATAATAACTATAAATGGAGTATAAGCTTTAAAAACTGTGAAGCTCTATGTTATACATCAGTAAATTCTACAATATTTTACATCAACTATATCTCGAATTTAAAAAGGGAACTCATATTTTCTATGTTTTTAATTTCATTCATTTTTATTATAAACAAAAATTACAACAGGCCTTAGTTAGTCTCATCTGCAGTGGGTTAGAAATTTTAAGAACAACCCTGGTCATTTACCATAGATCATTTGAGAAGCATTGTTCTGCATGGCAGCTTGCACTTACTTCTCATGAGAAATCTCAGAAATGATAGAATTCCTAAGGCATGAAGAGCCCATCTGTACAAATTCTAAAACCCTATGCATTCGATATATAGGATATGGGCATGCCATACCCCATATAAGAGATGCAGCCGCAGAGAAACGGCAGGCTACCTCATGCTTTGCGTGCCAAAATTTACTCAAGAGTCATAACTCAGGATCTCCAGGATGAAAGAAGTGATCAAAAAGCAGGAAACACAGGGCAGAGGTGGCTGAGGCTAGTGTTATAGAGTCCAGATGTGAGCTTCAAGTCCTTGAGCTCAGCAAGCGCTAAGAACCATGACCTGGGTGGATGAACTAGGCCCTCTGATGACATATATGAAAGTACACTCAAAGGGAGAAGCCTCCTGGCTTGTAACACCTGCACTCAGAGGCCACAGATGGTGAGTGCTGCGTAGGACAGCAAATGTGGGTTCCAAGGACTGTGGGTGACTCTGTGAGCACATTAACATTCCCTGCTCACAGCTTCTCTAAAGGGAAACGAATCCAGTATGGAAGCTGGGAATCTCGAGTGTTAGAGCTCTTGATGAGAGACACAAATAGCATCTAGTCCAGGAAGGGAAACGAATCCAGTATGGAAGCTGGGAATCTCGAGTGTTAGAGCTCTTGATGAGAGACACAAATAGCATCTAGTCCAGGACCCTCAGGGGCTCTCTGAAACTAATCCATAGGCCTCTTCCCAACCCCCCTACTCATGGGGGAGGGGGCTCTCCGAATTCATGGGGAGGGGCGTGGGCTAGTTCCCTCCAACAGCTTGTCCACAATGAAGCGAGCATTCACGTGCTAAGAGGGAACATTCATAGCCCACTCCAGGAAACTTTGCACATGTGTAAAAGGGCAGCTTTCTCAGTGATCAACACTGCTATACCTTCAGGCATTGCACGAAAATAATGTTCAGGATGACCCTTGATCGTACTATTCTAGGTCTAAGGTGCAACTAGTCAAACAAGCCATGTAGTGAGAAATAGGAGAACAAGTTTTCATGCTGCCCCAGTCCTCCATCAACCCTCACCCCACACACACCCACACACACCCACACACACCTCCCATCACCAGCTCCTGGCATGACTCAAGGTTCAGGGAGGCTTCAGCGTCACTTCCCCACTCTGGGTCTGCACCTCACTCAAGCTGTACAGAGACCTGTAAGAATCCTCAGAGGACAGCTCAGGACTTCCAACCTAGAGCCCCACACACTTTCCATGTCTCTGATCTATTTTAAAAGTAAACAAATTCTGCACTTACTAATTCCAACTGAAGGCGGGAAATGTCTTTAATTATTTACACCCAGCAAACACATTCCATCTTAGATCCTGTGAGAAGCCCAATGAAATGTCAGCTTCAAACACATTTTTTTTTTTCTTGACTGATCAGAACTTGGTATTGCAATGGAAGAGTATGCATGTATAAATAGGCAAAATGGTTAATAATAATTATATATCCACAAAAACAAAGGATGGGAAAAGGAAAAACCATGCATCTAACCAAGTTTCTGACTGAGAACTGGGACTTTTCAAAGCAGTTTTAAGTTCAAGGATTGATCAAGAAGGTGTATGTCTGGTAGACAGGGAAACGGAAAAGTTTGGTGCTACCAAAATGGGTCCAATGGCCCAAAAACACCAAATCCTTGTCACATCTCCAGAGCCATGAATCTCTGAGAGACCTGCTGCTGGATGGGAACTGTGTCAGTGGCAGGGGTAACGACCTCTAATGCTTGAGGATGCTTGGTTTCTTCCTGACTCTTTCCTTCTCCAAGGAAAATTCAGTCTTTGCTTTCTAGGCTTGACCCATCTGTCTGTCTTTGCCATGGAATTTTGTTTACCAAGACCATTTGTAACTTTAAAGACAAGACTGATGTCTGTGATAGAAAAAATCATAAAGGCCTGAAAAATTAGTGAGACTGACATTGGAAATAGAAGAGGGAAGAGAAAAGACTCTGAGAGGAGTGGCAGGAGAAAAGTCCATGCAGCCTTCAAGTCCAGAGACCTGGGGACATACAGTGATGTAGGGAGGGGGAACTCCTGGCATGAGAGATAGTCAGAGAAATGTAGACAGTGATTACGAGGTTCTATTGTGACTATGGGCCAGCGCTTGGGAATCCGCTTTGATCATTACCCAACAGGTGGCAACGAGGGGAGGCCCAGGGAACAGTGGGATTGTGCATCACTGATGCACCAAGGCACTCTTAACAAGCTTGCAAGGAATTATTTAGCTCTCTGGAAGGCTGCGCTTATGTTTGACACAACTGTTTACTATCTGATTGGAGCTCAGACACTGTCAAGTTACATGTTAACTTGTTGATTTATGCCCAGTACACAATTCCCATATATTAAGGTTTTTATTATTCTATATACATTAATCAGCTTTTGTATCAAACCTGGCAAATGCAGGATAACATTTTTAAGTTCATACAGATGTCCAATTTCTCAACTGTTCTTATAATCAGCTTTAACATCTCATTTGTGTCCTTAGGAACAAGTTAAGTAAAATTGTCACATGTTCATGTTATATGTGTATCAAGGTCACATGTTTAACCTGTGAAAATGAGACTATGACAAGAGTTAAGGGTACAAAACTGCTGCTGCAATCATTACCATTAGCTTTTGTATTAAAGCCTCATTTTTTTTTTCATTATTTTTTCAACTGTTAAACTCTTTTAACAACAACAAAACATCATCTGAGTTGCTGCAGAGTTTTAAGTCTTTCACATTTTTCCCAGAGTAGAAGCTCTTGGGGATGTCCTGAGGCCTGGGGGGACAGTGTAACTTCTAGGCAGGATTCCTTGGAGTCTCCCCATTTCTGGATGTTCTCTTAGTTCTAAAGGCTTTTGCATAGCTCCCTTGCCTAAGGTGGCAAGAATATGCTAATACTTTCTCAGTTTCCCATCTTCTTCAACAAAGAAAATATAATCACCACTGATGATCAAGCTGAGCCTCTTGAGAGCAACTAAAAGAAGCAGAACTGCTTTCTAACTAGAGAAGAAAGTCATTGGACCACAGTGAGGCCCAGCAGAGAAAGTCCTAGTGAACAAACAGAAAAACTAAGTATTCCAGGGCTCTGAACCTTGCCAATAAGTAAATCCCTCGGCAATTTGCAAATTGCATTTTCACCTTTGGGAGGGGGGAAAAAAGCAGAAAAACATTTCCATTGCTGTCACTGAAAGAAATCGTATTTAGACTCCAATATCAGCATAAACATATGTGGATCTGTACTCATTTTCCAGTCATTGGAAGTGTTTATATCTGTTGAATATGTATTATTAAATTAATGCTGATTGGAGTTAGGAGGCAATTTTAGATTGAAATGTGTTTCATTGTGCTGTAGGTAAAGCTGAGCGTGGGAAGCAAATTATCTGGCAAATTGAACTTGCTGTACTCTAAATACCCATTCCCGGTGAATACTTGATTTCCTGATTATTTGCTTGGTTTCCTTCCCCAAGCTGACAGGCTCTTTCCAGTGCTGCCTTCTGAATGTGAGGAGAAATCAGCATGTGGATGGAAGGGACATGAGGGACATGCCCTAGGTCCTGACGAAGGGCCTGGGTCTCCCAGTGGTCCTTTAATTAAAAAATACTTCATGGACTGGGGGGGCAGCCACTCGTGGGTTCTGTTTAAGTAAAGCCAGAGTTGATTTTTTAATCAAATTAAGTCAAGACAAGAACTATATTCAGTGAAGAAGGCATATGGACTCCAATCAACTTGACAGGGAAAAGAGCAAGAGTGAGTCAGGCAAAGGGGGGCTAGGTGGGTCTAAGCGGAAATGATCACAGTTCTTGCACAGCTTCAACAGGGCGAAACTGGTCCACGTTGCCCTACAGGACAGATTGCTATAAATGGCTGGAGTTTCCTGGGCGTGGCTGCTCCAAACTTCCTACCCTCTCCTCTTCCTGTGTCTTCACCATCACAGCAGCGAGGCTATGCTTCCCCAAGTGCTGCTTTCTGGCTCTACCCAACTAACACCGGGGGGACCAGAGAAGCTACAGAGGAGGGGGCAGGGTGGAATGTGAAGAGACCCAGAATCTAGGAGCCCCAGCCTCTTAGATAAGCTGCACAATGGAAAATTCTCTGTACTGAGGTTCTGTGCCACATAAATGCAGTCACAGGAGGGTCAGATGCCAGAGACTGTCACCACAACCAAAGGCTACTCCCCACCACGGCACTGTGCCTGCTCAATAGTGAAAAGAATAACATGATGTATCTGTTTTCAGTGGAATTCGACATATTTTTCCTCATTGGCCATCCGTTTGATGGCTGATAGGCTCAGCCCAAGAAAAATAAGGTACTGACAGGACAGCTATTTCAGGGAAGTCTTACTCAGTTATCCTGGGCTTCCCTAATGGCTCAGACAGTAAAGAATCTGCTTGCAGTATGGGAGACTTGGGTTTGATTCCTGGGTTGAGAAGATCCTCTGGCAAAGGGCATGGAAGCCCACTCCAGTATTCTTGCCTGGAAAATTCCACGGACAGAGGAGCCTGGCAGGCTACAGTCTATGGAGTCACAAAGAGCTGGATACAACTGAGCTGATAACCATTTCAAGAAAGTCCGATTCAATTATCTAGCTAATTGTAGCAAATTAAAATACAATCAATAAAATTTTCTACTTTTCTGGTGGATTTTCTACAGTTACTTGGATTTTAGGAGGGAGATATTACATTGTACCGCATTGGCTCTGTGGTCTGACCATATTTGGGGATGAAACAGGCTGAGTCCCATTTCCACAAAGACCAGTCTTGGCTCCATTAATGAACAGAAATAACCATGAAGCAAAGGACAACAGCTAAGATTTCCTGAATGCCTACAATGTAGCAAGCAGACACTCTTTTATACAAATAACCTCCATTTAAATCTCACAGCTCTATGAGGTAGACTATACTTTTCTCTCCATTCTACACAGATGAGGAAACTGAGGCATGAACATGCAAAGTAACCCACCCAAGGTCACACAGCCAGCATCTTAGTCAAGAGGCTAACTGCTGTATCAGACTGTCCTAAAATCTCAGTGACCCACTTATTAAAAGGGCATTTCTCCCTCCAATTAAAGTCCAATTCAAATACTTCAAGTCAGGCAAGCCCCATCCTGGTTGGGAGGCTCATTTTCAAGCAATTACTCAGGAATCCAGGTTAAGAGCATCTTAGGAAACAAAAGCCTTCAACACATGGCTGAGGAGAGCATCACAGAGGGAACAAAGTGTGAAGGAAGCATACCCTATTCTTAGAAACTTCTTAGGTCAGGATGTGACATGCATCATTACCTCTCACATTTTATTTCTGGCACAAATCACATGGTTCCACCTAGATGCAAAGGAACTCAAAAATGTAATAATGTCTGGCTGGATTACCACTTCTCAGCAGGAACACACCATTGTGAGCAGAGGCCATCAGCAATAGAAACTAGCCGCCTCTCTGCCACAGCTAGTACACGACTGAGCTGAGATCTGAAAGTTAGCTCTTTAAACCCTCTGCTGGGTCAAATTTTGTGTTAAGAAGTAGCACTGTTTTTGTGTTTGTTTGTTTGTTTTAAGATACAAAAGTTTGTTTCTAAAAAAAAACTTCTAAAAATATTAGGCATTATAGGGGCCAGGCAAATCATGCAAATAAATAAAGCTAGCCAGGGGAAGCAAAGAGAGTGATGCTCACAGCTGCTATTCGGGTTCAAGGCCAGTGAGAGAGATTTGGGGATTATGTAGCTAACTCCATCTATGGACAAAAACCCACATATACCAAGTGCTCAACAGAAACTACCTGTTATCATCAGACAGACCATGAGTTTGATCTCCAAGGCTCTCTTCTTTCTCATAAAGGTCGTCCTGGCCCTTTCCAAGTGATCCAGGACAAAGTCAAGAAGAGTTAGATCTATAGGTGATCAGGGAACAGGACTTGCATCCTCATGCAGGGACTCAATTGTACTGAATTCAGATGAACAGACTCAAATGTGGTGATAAGATGCCCCACACCACCTTTACAAAAATCATCCTCCTTCGCAGTTCTGGGTAGACCAGACTGAGCCTGTCCTCAAAGACAAACTGAATCAACTTCCAATATTTTCTTCCCATTTACCCAGCTCAACTGTGAGTGTCCATCAAACCTCTTTGGATTATTTATCTTAAAAACTGTAGGACCATTTGGTACCAATGAAGAAAGGTTTAAAGACAAAAACTATTTAGATGAGACCCAACCAACAGTATTACGAGGAGTAGTAACTACTACTGAGAGTAAACAAACAAAACAATGAATTTAGTGGGGGGTGGTGATTAAGGCTCAAGACACCCTCTAGATGATCCCTTCCTAAATTAAAAAAAAAATGAATTGCATGAAATAGGAAAGGCACAAAACATATAAATCAGGATTTTACTATTACATAAAGTCACGCTATCATCTTATAATCAAAGTTTCTAATCCTTACTTTCAGATTTTATGCTCAGGGTGACATGGGTCAATTGCAACAGTTTGTGGACCTACACTGGTCCATGGATTTTCTTTGGGGTGGCATTGACTTATACCACCAGCTGGTTCATGTTAAACTTCAACATTAACCTATTTACAACTGCTTAATGGAGATGATACGTGTAGAACTTGGAATAATGCCCAGCATATAAGTAAGGGTTCCATGGATGTTAACTATTATTGCCATCTGACTCCACCTTCTCTTTCACCCTGACTTCATAATGAACTCTCAAGTCTCATTAAATTCATCACTTAATTTCTTTTCTGTACTTGTCCCTCCCTCTCCATTTCCACAGCCATGACTTCAGTGCCATTTAGACAGATCCTTATTACCATGTGGCTATAGTAGTTCAATAGCAACCTAACCAGAAGCAAAGGCAGCTCCAGAGTAAAAAGTGTGGATAACTGGATGGTCAGTGATTCCATTGGCAAAAATAAAGAACATACTGAGAGAGCCCAGGGAAAGAAAAAGGCCAGTTTGTCTGAGAGGCACAGACACAGTACATAGCTGGGGGCCCACTGGATGGCTGACCCCCACAATCCTCATCTGACCATGTCTACAAAGTCCAAGTTACTCTGTTCCATTTTCTGCAAATTCCAGTGACCTTCATTTGCAAGAGACAAGGCAAGAAAAGGTGGGGGAAGCCTTCATGACTTCTTGCATGTCTGTAGCAGAGGAAGGGAAGGCAGGGAAGGAAATGAATAAGACACACCCCAGTAAGGATGGACACGGTGGGGTTGACCCTCCTTTTGAAAGTACAATGATGTATCCATTGTGAGTGGACACAGTGTTATAACAAATATATGCCTCTATGTGACTCATACTGTATATAACTCCTAGAATCATTTCCAATGATTCTGCCAGAAATCAATCTAGAGAGGACTGTTGTATTAGCAGCTTGCAGTGACAGAACTACTACGTCACTGGACTCTGACCTACTAGGCCCATATGACACTGGTCTAGGACTCTGACCACTGCCGAGAGTCCTAGAACTTAAGATATGTGACACTTTTGATCTACACACAGGAATTTAAATGCCTCAGTCATGGAAGAGCATGGTTTAGGGGCTGTATCTACCTAGAGTTTTTGCAACACACTAACAGGTACGAGAAGGACACCTGGATGCAAATATCTATTACAGGTAACTAGAAATTCAGCTCAACAGAGTTTAGCTTTAGAGAGAAGAAAGTACACAAAGAAATGACAGTTATATGACATAGTCAGGTCAAAAGTATTAAAAAAAAAAAAAGAAACCATTATCAAGAGAAGATCCCATATTAACAGAATCCTTGCATTTAAGGGTGAAATAAGAGCCAGAGGAGGAATATTTAGAAAGGAGGAAGGAAATCCAGAAAAATAAGCCAAAAAAAAAACCCAGCAATAAAATATCAGAGATGATACTGGTGAAATATATTTTAAGAGGGAAGTGATGTCCACATGAAAAATAGTGAGGAGCAGAAAGTTACTGAATTTAATTACCAGGAGGGTTATCAGGGACCTTTGAGAAAGCAGGTAGAATAAACGGGACAAGTCAAGGAGTAAATAGGTGGTGAGACAGACAATCAAAATATCAGAGGATAATTTTAAGATTGTAGTGATATGAGAAACAAAGCAATTACTCATTATTTTATCTTATTTACTCTCAAGCGTTATCCTAGTTCTATTACTATGAATGCATTGCTGTGCTATCTGTTGTAATTATAAGTCAAAACCTCGAACACGGTATTTTTTTTAAAAAGTCGATTTTCCAGGTCAATCAAGTCAATAGGTACCCACTGGCCATAGTGACCTGGACAAGACAAAGAGGAGCATTCAGTGACTTGGATTATCTAAGATTCCCCCTCTATCTTCAACTTCCTATTAGCAAAGCCTGGGGTTAAGAGCAGAGGGAGACAAGAGGGTAAGACATGGTCTCAGTACCGTTCCCTGGTACCATAATTGGGACAAAGACTTTTATCAAGAGAAGGTAAAGCCTCTGGAGACTGTGTTGTTATTACAGGCTTCACACGCAAATGAGCTAAAATATAAAGGTGGAAAAAGGACAGAAAGATAAGCACTTGCATCATCCACTGAGTCTCTAATTTTGCAGCCAACGTGAGATAAGAGGCTATGCACAGCAGCTATACTCTCCCTAACTACTGGGTTTAAGGCCAAGCCGGCCCAGCCAGCCCTCTGTGGTTCTCAGCCCTTTATATCATCAGACAGTAGCGTTACCCAACACAGAACAGAACTTAGAACCAAGCCAATTAATCAGAGCTCCATTTCTTGAAGAACAAGAATTTTGGCAGCTTAAGCTAAATTTTAGAGGAGAGCTTTAAATCTTGTGTATGAGAGGTGTTTTTTTGTTTGTTTGTTTCTGGTTAGACAAGTCTTATTCTTAGAAAGCAGCCTGGAACACCTTTTCCTACTCTTCCCTGCCTCCTGCTGGCCCTTCCATCCAGACAGATGGTTACCACCCCCTACTCACCCCAACCCATGCACAGCTCCACTGCATGGAGCCCCTTTCCAGTCTTGGCATTTCTATGTATATGTCACCTCCTTCATAAGACCTTCACAAACCAACCTGATAATACAGTCTCTACTTCCTCTGACTCCTGCCTATACCCTTCAAAGCAACTGCATAAGTAGTGAATGTTTTCTGTCTGTGCCTCATCTCTCTGGCCCTTCACATGTATCCCACATGGCATGAGCTGGAAGTCAGAAGCCCAAACACCAGTCTTTCACAGCTAAAATCAAGATGGTGGCAGGGCTGGGTTCCTTCTGGAGGCTGCAGGGGAGAATCTGTTCTTGCTTCTCCCAGCCTCTAGAAGTTGCCTTCATTCCTTGACTTGGGGCCTCCCTCCAGCGATGGTATCACTTCAACCTCTCCTCCAACTCGGACCCACTTATAAAGAGCTTTGGGATTACACTGGGCCTCCCTGGATGATCCAGGTGACTCTATGGCATTTCAACATCCTTAATTTAACTGCACCTGCTACATCCCTTTTGCCACATAAGGTAATTTATCCAAAGGTCCGGGGCTAGAATGTAGACATTTTTGATGGGTCGTTATTCTGTCTACCCAAGAGGAGGAAAGAGCAAGGAGAGAAACAGAGGTAGGGCAGGAAAGGAGGGGAAATTCTTCCCTAATCTCTCACTCCTCTTGTCCCAGGCCACCGCCTAGAACCTGAGTCCCCAAAGAAACTTTCCATTGGAATACTGTCTACTCCCGCACCTCCTGGTCATTCATCCGAGTTTTGTGAGCTCAGACTGAGGTTAACAAAACACCATGATCAGTCCAAAGCTGTATGTGTTCTTATTAATCAAATATGCCATCTTTAGTTGTTAAAGACTAAGAATAATGGATTCTGTTCAGCGCATTCCATGGCAAAATGAGCAATTCTCATCCATTTAAAATCAAGATAAAAATCAGAATGTTAAGAGTCTCTGGGAAACAGATCAGAGTGGCAATAACTGGCAAATATTTCATGTTTCTGAAGAGAAGTACCATCTATTTGTTTCAATGAACATGTAGACAGCCCTTCAAGATAGTTCTTATTAATTGTTGAGCTCAGTCAAAATGGCCAATCCAAAAACAGTTCAACAAGTTGTTACCAGTTTGAGATGCACCAAATAATTATTCTTATTGCCCTCTTATGAATTTTTATGGCTCTTTTCATATTATGTAAAAGAAGCAATCAAAAACAAAAAGTGTATTAGATCTATGAACATGATTTATTACAAGTGGGCACCGATTCTTCAGAAATTGTTTTCTTTAACAATATTCAACAAAGTATCAGTAAGCATCAGATATTATGACAGTTATCCCTATGATTCTTAACTTGAAAATGTCCATTCATTAGCAGCTAATTTGCTAAATGAAATTTTGGACTTCTTTTAAATTATCTTGATAATGTCTTTTTCTGAGGCCAAGATCCTCCTCAAAGCCTCATGCTGACTTTCAAAGTAGGATGGATTCTATATTCAGAAAACTCAACAAAATTCTTTCCTGCCTCTCCAGATCTTAGACTCCGTAGTTGACAGAGTATTTCATTATGTTGCCTGCAGTTCTCAACAAGAGGTGGGGGGAAAAAGAGGAGGGAGACACTTTAGGAAATAATTGAAATGAGAAATGTCACCTTGAGTTTAGTTTCAGTGAGCTTATACCCAGCATTTGGCTGGAAAGTGGTTGATGGAAGTAAAATAGCATTTATAAAAAAAAATACCGATTCTGTGCATGAACAAATCTATCTTTCATTAATATTTGATTTTTTTGTCCCCATATTGATTGTCATGACATGGCTGTCACCCAGCTGAGTCCCACAACCTCTATTGCAAGCAATTTCCTTACAGAATTACTTTCCTGAAAGGACTAGATGTTACAGAAGCCTGTCAAACAGCACACATGTCAACAGCATTTGGTAGTGACTCCTCAATAATTAATTTACTAGGCTGAACTGTCAGTACAATTTGAAAAGTTCCTGCTTGCTGTCCATGCTTCTTGAGGCCAACGGCCCAGAAGTTATCATGATTGGACCATGTATAACACAAGTGCCAGCTTGTATGGTCCAATATAATTAACTAGGACATGTGTCCTAAAGAAAATGGGTCTAGAAATACCGAAGACTGGAGCTAGGAGGCACCGTTATCCGTTGATCATGATGTGAATGACCCAGTAACCCTTTAAATCACTGATTTTACAGAATTTGTGGTATTTATATTTATAAAACACAGTTAGAATAGTTTGTTAGCTGGGACATTAAAA
The DNA here is from genome assembly GCF_054371585.1 of Giraffa tippelskirchi. NCBI lineage: Eukaryota > Metazoa > Chordata > Mammalia > Artiodactyla > Giraffidae > Giraffa > Giraffa tippelskirchi. Next base: position 17,760,598 of record NC_137283.1, on the reverse strand, counting down.
CAACACATTTTTCTACGATTCTTCATTGTGTGAGGAGGAATCAAAAGAATAAAGCAGAACTAACTAGTTGCAGATGCTCTCAAGAAACACTGAAAGAGAATGGAAGGTATCTTTGGGGACGTATGAAGTATGACACATTACAACTGTAGAAAATTAACAGTGTGTCTCAAGGGACTATTATTAAATATCAATAATTTCAGAAACTCTACCTGGGTTTTTTAAGTTGAGATGAAATCAGTTTCTTGCATCAACTTTTCATGAGAAATTCAGGAGTCCCTTTCAATTTAACGTTTACACAGGTTATAGGTACAGGAATCACTACACCACTCTAAGCCATCCCATAAAATTTTACCTGTAAGTCACGAAACCGTGGTGGGAATTCACAGAGACCTGCTGCCCTCCTGCCCTGCTTCCTCTGCGACGCACAGGAATCCACAAGGATCACAAACGCGCTGTGTGCAGAAATCATATAATCTGGGTTAAATCACTGCCCCACTGTAAAGTCTTCAGGGGGTATCTCACTGCCTAATTACTACAGCTGAATTCTTATATCTCAGTCTTCTTCATACTTCCTAATCTTCCTCAAACTTAACTATCCATTCAGAATGTATTCTTCTATTTTAATTGACTTAAAAAAAAATGTCTGCCCTGCTGTGTCTCAGGCACCATTCTCAGAACTATATTGGTTAGTAGCAACAAAGAGGCCCCCAATCCCAACCAAATGGACATTCTGGGGGTGGGGGGGAAGTCAGAATCCTCAGGAAATAAAGTATAGCACAATTTTGGTTAATGCCATGGAGAAAATGAGGTGATGGGCTGAAATAATTGGATAGGGTGATCATGGAAAATTATAAATGACTTTTTACAAATTTTTATTGAGGAATTTTTCAAGGATTCACCTGAAGTATAGAAAGCATTTACCACACACATGCGTCCAAAATGTTTCTGACTAAACACTTTATAGACATACATCATTTTTCAAATACATCAGTAATCTTGAAAAAACAAGGGCATTTTCTTACCTAACACAACACTATAAACATACTGAACACAAGAGATATTTTCTAAATGTCAAATTCCTGCATCATATTAATCTAAGAAAAAGAAAAAGTGTAGTCACTCATTCATATCCGACTCTTTGCGACTCCATGCACTGTAGCCCGCTAGGCTCCTCCTTCCATGGGATTCTCCAAGCAAGAATACTGGAGTGGGTTGCCATTCTCCTCTCCAGGGAACATTCCCGAACCAGGGATAGAACTCAAGTCTCCTAAATTGCAGGTGGGTTCTTTACCATCTGAGCCACCAGGAAGCCCTAGTTGTCCCTCAAAAGTCTTTTATAACTGGTTTGCTCAAATAAGGTTCAATGTTTACAATAGGTTATATCATTTTTAATCTTATAAGGATCCTGCCACCCCATTCTTCCTCTTCGCCGCACCCCCCCCCCATATTGTATAAATTAGTTAAAGATACTGGGCAGGTTCTGGATTTGCCTGAAGTTTTTCTTTTTTTTTTTTTTTTTTATGCTGGCATTTAACTTGTTCTTTCTCCTGTATTTCATATAAACCAGAGGTAAGCGGTAAAGCCCTGACTGGACTCAAGTTAGACATTTTTGGAAAAAGTATTTGACTGGTAATGCTGTGCACTTCTTATTACATGGGCTTCCCTGGTGGTTCAGACAGCAAAGAGTCTGCCTGCAGTGCAGGAGACCCGGGTTCGATCCCTGGGTCAGGAAGATCCCCTAAAGAAGGGAATGGCAACCCACCCCCGTATTTTTGATTGGAAAATCCCATGGATGGAGGAACTTGGCAGGCTATAGTCCATGGGGTCACAAAGAGTCAGACAAGACTGAGCAACTTCACTTTCCTATTACATAATGTCAAAGGAACATAACATCTGGATCTATCCCAGTCCCAAATCTTCCAGGTTAAGGTAGTGACATCCTGATCTTGCCTTTGAAGAATGACATTTCCTGACGTGCTACCAGCATAGTACAGAGACAGTACATCTGAGTTACTAGGGAAGCCCGCATAACACAGCATGTATACCTGATTCCTTATCAATTACTCATTGATAAAATGATTTAGGTGATGTTCCCTGATGGCCTTAACATTTCACTACATAATTCAAAATGTCATTTGTCTGTTTTGTTTCTCTTTTGTTTTATTTGTATTACTCAAGAAGTCATCTGTTAAATAAAAGAAAAAGAAGGAAGAAATAGAGCTTTCATTCAATCACCCTGACATGAAGCTGACGGAAGAAACTCTAAAACATAATAGATATTTGCATATAGAACTAACTACTCCAATATAGAATAGCAATTTTAAAAACTATTTTTAAATTGCTGTCACTATTTGGCTTTACTTTGGATTTTTCTTTTTTGAGAGTGATTATGGACTTATTTTACATATTAATTATGCTACAGTACAATTAATTAAAATTATTCTTACTGATACTTGAGTTGAATCAACTGCGGACACTAGGAGCACCTTAAGCTGGCTCTATGTCTTTTTTAATGACCACATTTGTCTTTAAATATTCTCAGCTTTCCAGTACGTCTGGACTGGAAAGTACATCTATGATATATCAGGAACACCCAGAGCATTCTCTGCACCAGAGATGAAATCAGTCATTTCTGCAAAGAACCCTAAATTCCTTGAATGAGATATGGTATTAGGGAATAAAATAGAAATGCTAGGAATGATCATTGGTCCTGAGAAGTTAGTGCCTCCAGGCTTTTTCAGTGTAGCGATAACAAAATCATCTTTAATAAGTTATGAGTTAGTACTGAGACATCCAATTCAAATTAAGCCCTAAAAGATTTACTTAGTATTTTCTTAAATTTTATAACTGTACTTTTCTCTTGAATTGGAAATCCATTTGTTTCCAACTATAACTGCATAACTGTTTACTTACTTTAGCCTGTAATTTAAACATTACAGTTTCAAGATGGCAAAACCAACGTAATTACTGAAAACAAAATTATTCTGTGCTGTTGAAAATTGTGCCCCTGTTTTGTCTTTGACATATATCTCACAGAAGCACTAAATCAAAAAGATATATGCATCCCCATGTTCAGGGCATCTTTATTTATAGCAGCCAAGATGTAGATGCAATCTACATCCTTTGATAAATGGAAAGGAAGATGTGATATACACACACACACACACACACACACACACACACACACACATATCACAATGGAATACTATTCAGCAATAAAAGAAAGGAAATTTTGCCATTTGAGAAAACATGGGTGGACTTAGAGGGCACTATGCTAAGTGAAATAAGTCAAATATCATGATCTCACTTGTACATGGAGGCAGAAAACAAAATAAAAAACAAAGAAAAACAAGTTCACAGATACAGACCAGGTAGATAAAAAAAAAATTGGTTAAGATGACCAAAAGATACAAAATTCCAGTTATAAGTAAGTCATGGGGATGTAAGTAAGGTATAGCAAGGTGACCAGAATTTATTATACTATATTGCATATTTGAAAACTGCTTAAGAGCTGCTGCTGCTGCTAACTCACGTCAGTCGTGCCCGACTCTGTGCGATCCCATAGACGGCAGCCCACCAGGCTCCTCTGTCCCTGGGATTCTCCAGGCAAGAATACTGGAGTGGGTTGCCATTGCCTTCTCCCAATTGCTTAGAGAGTAAATACTAAAAGTTATCACCACAAGAAAAAAAACTGTAACTCTGTGTGATGATGGATATTAACTAGTCTTATTGCAGTGATCATTTCACAATATATACAAATATCTAATCATCCAATTATGTAACTCAATTAAAATAACTAAGAATACAGTCATTAGTCTTTCAAAAATCACTTGAAACAGTTCTATTTTTGTGGATATGTTAATAATTTATATTCACTTAGTTTCATTGGTTTGTACATTCTAGTTTGTTTTCAAGTTCAGAGACAGTAAAACTTCTCTAATTACTAATGTGTGAGTGCGGGCATGCTCAGTCACTTCAGCTGTGTCCAACTCTTTCTGACCTATGGACTATAGCCTGTCAGGCTCCTCTGTCCATGGGATTCTCCAGGCAAGAATACTGGAGTGGGTTGCCATGCCCTCCTCCAGGGGAATCTTCCTGATCCAGGGATTGAACCCTCACCTCTTACGTCCCCTGCACTGGCAGGCGGGTTCTCTACCTCTAGTGCCACCTGGGAAGCCCAATAACTGTAGTCAAATTAATTTATTTAAAAGTCATCTACAAGAAATCATTGAATCTGTGTGGCTTTTATACAGTTAGCTGTCATTGTTCCCATTTTTTAATCAACATTAATGAGGCGACTAAAAAACAATAGAGCAAACCATTTGAAGTTTATCCATTTGACAGGATTTTAACATTCAAATTCTTCAGAAATCATCACAATTAAATCACAGAATAATTCCATTTTCCCAAGGGTATACATGCTCCCTTAACATGCATAACACTTTCTCTTTTTTTAATTAATTAATTTATTTTAATTGGAGGCTTACTACTTTACCATGTTGTGGTGGGTTTTGCCATACATTGACATGAACCAGCCATGGGTCTACGTGTGTCCCCTTCCCACCTCCCTCCCCATCCCATCCCTCTGGGTTGTCCCAGAGCACTGGCTCTGAGTGCCCTGTTTCATGCACTGAACTTGGACTGGTCATCTATTTCACAAATGGTAACATACATGTTTCAATGCTATTCTCTCAAATCATCCCACCCTTGCCTTCTCGGACAGAGTCCAAAAGTCTGTTCTTTACATCTGTGTCTCATTTGCTGTCTCACATATAGGGTTGTTGTTACCATCTTTCTAAATTCCATGCTGCTGCTGCTGCTAAGCCACTTCAGTCACGTCCGACTCTGTGAGACTCCATAGACAGCAGCCCACTAGGCTCCTCTGTCCCTGGGATTCTCCAGGCAAGAATACTGGAGTGGGTTGCCATTTTCTTCTCCAATGCATGCATGCATGCTAAGTCGCTTCAGTTGTGTCCGACTCTGTGTGACCCTATGGACAGCAGCCCACCAGGCTCCTCTGTCCACGGGATTCTCTAGGCAAGAATATATATGCATTAATATACTGTATCAGTGTTTTTCTTTCTGATTTACTTCACTCTGTATAATAGGCTCCAGTTTCATTCACCTCATTAGAACTGACTCAAATGTGTTCTTTTTAATAGCTGAGTGATATTCCATTGTGTAAATGTACCACAGCTTTCTTATCCATTCATCTACCGATGGACATCTGGGCTGCTTTCATATGCTAGCTCTTTTAAGCAACATGCATAACACTTTCATCCTTGTCCTCTGATCTGCTGTCAAGTTCCAAAGGTTTGTTTTACGTGGCTTTCTTTTTTTTGGAAATTTATGTAATGAAAATTACACAATATGGTCTATCTTTATTAATGAATGGCATTTCATTGTGTGTGTATATGCACGTGTGTGTGCACACACATATTACATATACACATCAGAATTTATCTATTCACCAGTTAGTGGTCATCTGGGGTTTTCTAGGGTTTTTGTTTGCTTTTTTGGTGTGTGTATTTGTTTATTTTGCTGTATAGTATAAAGTGACGACAAGTCCTTACATATAAGTTTTTGTGGGTGTATGATTTTATTTTAATTGGGTGAATACATAGGTGTGAGATTACTGGGTTGCCAGGCAAATTTATGTGAAGCTTTATAAGAAACTCCCTTTTCTCTGAACCGGCTATATAGCTAACACACTCTCAACAGGAATGAGTGAGAGTTCCAGTTGTTTCCCATTTTTTCCCCCAAAACTTTATACGTTTAGTATTTTCTAAAATCAGGTTTAATGATATATAATTTGCATAATTTAAAATTCACCTTTCTGCATCTCATTTTGATTTGACAATCCATATTCCTAAAAACATCATCAAAATCAATATACAAATAGTTCCATCACCATAATAAACTGCTCTGTGCTTCTTTGTGATCAAGCCCTCCCCAACTCCCAGCTCCTGGTAACTCCATTTTGTTTTTGCATCCCTATAGTTCTCGCTTTTCCCAAAATCAAATCATGGAATACGCAGCCTTTTGAAACAGCTTTTGGAATAGTCAGTGTGAGGTCCATCCATGTTGGTGCATGTGACTGTATTCCATTTTGTATTATTTTTGAATAGTATGTCACTGTAGAGATGTGCCGGACTTTATCTATTCATTTAACAGTACATGGATATTTGCATTGTCTCCAGTTTTGGGGATATTGGAATGAAGCTACTATAAACACTTGAGTACTGATTTTCAAATGAACAGAAGTTTTTATTTCTCTTGGAAATGAGTAGGTCATGTGATGATTATGCATTTAACTTAATGAACTACTTATATCTTCCATTTCTCTCATCATTTTCCTTTTTTTTCTTCTGACTTTCTTGAATATATGGAACTTATTTTCTGGCAGCTATTTTAACATCTGGTCCCAGGGACGGGGGAGCCTGGTGGGCTGCCATCTATGGGGTCACACAGAGTTGGATATGACTGAAGCAACTTAGCAGCAGCAGCAACAACAGGTATTTTATCACCCCTATTACTCCTGGTTATGTTTGTGTTAAGTGGTTTTTCCAATGGCTATGGGTTATACTTCCCTGTTACTTTGGATGCCTGGTAATTTTTGATTGAATGCTTAGCATTGGATATTACATGTCGTTAGTAGCTGGACTTAGTTTTATTCCTTTAAATAGTAATGAATTACTTTCAAGCTCTCAGGTTACCTTGAAACAGCTTATGGCTTGCTTTTTACTTTTATTAGGGCAGGTCCCAGAAAGCCTTGGTGTAGGCCTGCTTTATCTCACTGATTAAGCCTATTAAAAGGCTATAACCTCCTGAGGACTCAAAAATCAAGGCCCCATATGTTAGACAGCTTTCCAAACTAGTTACTAGAATAGAAAATATTCTTAGCTTATAAGGAGCTCTGAGAGTCAGTCACCTAGCCTCCTGCTCACCAGCAGCTCGCTCCCTGGCCTTGGGTCATTTCCTCTCATCACACAAGGACCAGGACTCAGTCAAAGACTGAAGGGGATGCCCTCAAAAATTCCTGCTCCCTGGGCCTCCCTGTATTCTATCTCCTCTGCTTTTGCCTGGAAACTTCCAGTAGGCAGTTGGCCTCACCTCATCTTTCTCTCTTGAGGGATCACAGTCCTATACTGTGAGTTGTACAATGACTAAAAACTGTATTTCATGTTTTATCTGTTTCCTTTTTATTTAAAATGGCAGCATGAATCTGCTCCTTATTCCATAATGTCCAAAAGTGGAAGTTCTTACAACTCTTTCCTCCTCATTTTCCAAATGTTTATTGTGAGTGGCTTCTTCTTGTTTTCAATTTTTAGAATGACATTTGTCACCGACAAAACTTTTTTTTTTTAATTTACATGCTTCCAAATAAAAATATTAAAAAATAAATTCAGAGAAGTTACATTTAGGCCTTTTTATTCTCCAGCCGCTCCTTTGGATAACCATTTTTATCAGTTTCTGAAGGATTCTTTCAGTGTTCAGAATTTTCTGGAACAGTCTTATATAAGAAGACAGCTCTGCAAAGATCCTGGAGGTGGCATTTAAGGCTAAGACACTATAAAGTACAAATGCTCTGATGCCTTAAAGAGCATGGCTTACTTAAAAAGGAAAAAAGAGCAAAGGGAAAGCCCACAGTACGGCCCAAGTATTATAGTGCATAAAGGGGAGAGAGCATTTACTTCAGGTCACAGTAGTCAGCAGAAATCTTAACCAAGTAGGGCCTTACGTGCTAGAATAAGAAACTTAGTTATTATCCTCAGTGCAATAGGAGGTAAGTGAAGAGTTCTAAGCACTGAAGTGATAGGATAAGGTTTTCATTCTTAAACTATCACTCTCATAAATGGAGTAAGAAGAGTGGATTGCTAAGAGGACAAGAATACAAGAAGTGGAGAAAAATGGCAGGTCTCAGACAAGTCTAAGTTACAGATAATGCTAATTTTGTCCAGATAAGTGACTAGAGCCTAGATACAAAGGAAGATAAAGCTTCAGATTACATTATTACAGCAAAACAAGAGTTGCTCATGAGTTACATGGGAATGGTGAAGGGGAGGAAATATGTTAAGGATGATCCTTAGAAATGTGACTTGAGAAGCTAGATTCTCTGAAATACCTCCCCAGAGAAACAGGTTTGAGGGACCAAGATTTTTATTTTATCCATGTGAGATCTGAGGGACCTGTTCAACTTTCAAGGACACAACATCAAGTAGGAGGTTGGACACATTGGTCAAGAGTTCAGGAATTGGAAGTTGCAGAGAACAATTTGACAGGCAAAGCACAAAGCACCAGATTGAACCTTCTAGGAAAGCTGTGTGTTCAAGAATAAAAGGGGCAATATGAAAGAATTTAGTACATGTCAACATTCAGTACTTGGGTGCAATCTCAAAAACCAATGAGCTCTGTTCATTTCCAAGGCAAACGATTCAGTATCAGTGTCTATGCCCCAACCACTAATGCCAAAGAAGCTGAAGTTGAACGGTGCTATGAAGACCTACAAGATCATCTAGAATTAACATTGAAAAAAGACGTCATTTTCATCATAGAGGACTGGAATGCAAAAGTAGGAAGTCAAGAGATACCTGGAATAACAGACAAGTTTGGTCTTGGAGTACAAAATTAAGCAGGGCAAAGGCTAACAGAGTTTTGCCAAGAAAATGCACTGGTCATAGTAATCACCCTCTTTCAACAACACAAGAGGTGACTCTACACATGTACATCACCAGATGGTCAATACTGAAATCAGATTTATTACATTCTTTGTAACTGAAGATGGAGAAGCTCTATACAGTCAGCAAAAACAAGACCAGGAGCTGACTGTGGCACAGATCATGAACTCCTTATTGCCAAATTCAGACTTAAATTGAAGAAAGTAGGGAAAACCACTGGACCATTCAGGTATGACCTAAATCAAATCCCTTATGATTATACATTGGAAGTGACAAATAGATTCAAGGGATTAGATCCTATAGAGTGCCTGAAGAACTCGGGGCACATAACATTGTACAGGAGGTTGGGAAAAAACCATTCCCAAGAAAAAGAAATGCAAAAAAGCAAAATGGTTGTCTGAGGAGGTCTTATAAATAGCTTAGAAAAGGAGCTAAAGGCAAAGGAGAAAAAGGAAAAATAAACCCATCTGAATGCAGAGTTCCAAAGAATAGCAAGGAGAGATAAGTGATCCTAAGTGATCAATGCAAAGAAATAGAGGAAAACAACAGAATGGGAAAGACTGAAAGAGTTAAAAAGTTGGCTAAAAACTCCACGTTCAGAAAACTAGGATCATGGCATCCAGTCCCATCACTTCATGGCAAATAGATGGGGAAACAATGGGAACAGTGGCTGACTTTATCTTTCTGGGCTCCAAAATCACTGCAGCCATGAAATTAAAAGACACTTGCTCCCTGGAAGAAAAGCTGTGAGCAACATAGACAGCATATTAAAAAGTAGAGACATCACTTTGCCAACAAAAGTCTGTCTAGTCAAGGTTATGGTTTTTCCAGTGGTCATGTATGTGAGAGTTGAACCACAAAAAAGGCTGAACACCAAAGGATTGATGCTTTGGAACTGTCGTGTTGGAGAAGACTCTTGAAAGTCCCTTGGACTGCAAGGAGATCAGACCAGTCAGTCCTAAAGGAAATCAATTCTGACTACTCATTGGAAGGACTGGTGCTAGAGCTGAAGCTCCAATACTTTGGCCCCCTGATGCAAAGAGCTGACTCATTAGAAAAGACCCCGATGCTGGGAAAGACTGAAAGCAGGAGGAGAAGGGGATGACAGAGGACGAGAAAGCTGGATTGGCATCATGTCCTTAATGAACATGAGTCTGATAAACCTCTGGGAGATGGTGAACGATAGGGAAGCCTGGTGTGCTGCAGTCCATGGGGTCACAAAGAGACAGACATGACTGAGCAACTGAACAAGAACAAGAAAACCATGCAAAATTAGATTTGTTATTTCCATTTGCATAGCGAAGCAATAGCACAGCAAGGTTAGCCAGTTCTCTATGGCTTGGATTTCAAGCCAATTTGTAGCAGTGAAGTTTCAAACCAAAGTTTACTTCTCAAGTCCACAACGACCACCATGATTTGCCTTCAAAGTAATAAGTGAGGTCATTATTTCAAAGTACATGAGATATATATATATATATATATATATATATTTTTTTTTTTTTTTTTTCCCTCAGCACATCCCACATCATTGGGCAATGTTTCATCAACAGACTTTATCTGTGGCACTCACCACCCGCTGCCCCATGTGATGCACAGATAATTGCCTAACTTGTCAACTTAATTAGGAAAAGTCAATGACAGGACCAAGAAAATTAGTAGAAAATATTTTTTTTCTGAACAGAATTCAGACTAATGTACATAACATCACAGAAAACAAAAATCCTCCAAGTAAAGAGAGTTGAGCAGTAGTATAAAATCATGAAAGCAATGCATTGAATTTAGGAGAAAATCCTGCTACACAGAAAGGAAAAAAAAAAAATAGAGGAAATTCTAGGAATCATAATTTCAGCTTGGGACAAAATGTAATTATTTCTATATGTTGTACTGAAATTATTATACAAAAACAAAGTAATGCTGGTCTTGAAATAGAGCTAAAAGGAGAAATCTCAGAGGTTGAAAATTCCAAACATCATGTTTAACAAATATGGACACTGAGACACAGAGAGGTTAAGTTTCCTGCCTGAGATCAAATGACCATTTAGTAGTTAAGGAGGAAAAGCAAAAATCAGATGTCTTTCATTCTATGATTGAGCTTTTTCTAAGACTTTGTGGTACGTCAACTGAAACCTAAATATACGCATAAGGGATGATATTCATTTGTAACTCAGTTATAGTAACGCAGATTTAAGTAAAATATTAAGTGAAATTCCTTGATTCTGAATACTTCATTAATTCCAACACCATTTCAGGATTTTTTTCTTTAATTTCCATCCCGATTTTTCTAACAAGCCAAAGAGCAGATCCTTCATGTTTGGGAAGAATTTGTAAAGTGTTTTACTGTTTTAAATAAATGTGATGAGAGATGGAGGCTTCATGGGAAATTGCTGTACCTCTGTGGGTACTGAGAGGTTGAATTGCAAGAATATCTGCATTCTCAAAGAGGAAACATCAAAAGGGGTCAAAGACTGAATGTGCACATGAGCTGACTTTTCTCCCTTTCTTTAGAAGAACATTTGGCTTTGGAACTGCCTAGTTTCAATGTCAAAGGTTTTGGAGTTATCTAAAATCTCTGAAGCGGTAAAAGGGGTTTCTTGGCATGAAAAACTGGATATTGCGAGCAAGCTACAAAAGCACCCAAAGCCAAACGTTTTCAACTAATCTAGAACAATGGCTCTTATCCTACTGACCTTTACTGGAAAATAATCCTTGGAAATAAAACCAAAAGTAGGATATCTGAGGAATCCCTAATTTCAGTACAAATGATGAAACAAGGTATGCTTATCAATGAGATAAGTGTTGCCTTAAGCACTGGGTACCTAAATTCTATGCTCATATCTACAGCTACTAGGTATATGATCTTGACCAGGTCACTTTTTTTCTCCAAGTGAGACACTTAATTCTTATCTCCAAGATAAGGAGATTATATCAGGCTGGTTATACCTTTTGGGCCAACAGTCAGTAGTAGATAAATTGTCTCAATTAGTATTAAATCACAACTACAACAAATGCTGTCTACCAGAAATGTAGCTGAAGTATAAAGATACAAAGAGGTTAAAAGTAAATAGATGGAAAAAGACTAAGCATGCAAGCACTAAAGATGAGACAACTGGATTATCTATACGAGAGGTAGATATATTAGACATTGGATTAAGGTAGATTTCTGCATAAAAAGGTATTTCATAATGATAAAAAGGATCAGTACATAAAAAGGACATAAATACATGTGTATGCACATTATAGAATTTCAAAATATATCAAAAACTGATAGAACTAAAAAGAGACAAAGATACAATTACAGTTGGTGGTTAACACTTCTCTCTCAGTGAATGATAGACAAAGCAGGCAGAAAAAGCAGTGGTAATACAGAATCAAACAAGTTCACCTGTATCATTTTTTCAGATTCCACATATCAATCTAAGTGATATCAGGTGATATTTGTCTTTCTCAGTATTATACTCAAAACTCTATAATAACCTATTTGGGAAAAGAATGTGAAAAATGATACCTGAATATGTATAACTAAACCATTTTGCTGTACACCTGAAACTAACACAACATTGTGAATCAACTATACTCCAATATAAAATCAAAAATTAAAATAACATAAAACATACACAAAAAGAATTGAACAGAACTGAGAGAATAGCAAGGAAACAAATAAAACATGTAAAATAGATAGCAAGGGAGAACTTGCTATGTGAAACAGGGAAGTTCAACCCAGTGTTAAGTGACAACCTAGAGGGCGGAATAGGGAGGGAGGTGGAAAGGGGGTTCAGGAGGGCGGGGACATGTGTCTACCTGTGGCTGATTCGTGTTGATATGTGGCAGAGACCAACCCAATATTGTAGAGCAACTGTCCTCCAGTAATCATATTTTGTTCTATGCTTCTCAATATTATACAATTATAATCATCTTTGATAATTATTAGCTACTCAAGAACAGTTACGCTTTATGAGTATTGCTCAATTGTCATCACCAATAGAATGATACTCAGATGTGTTCCTTCTATAAAGCTCTGTAAGTCATAAGAGAGAGAAAAAGAACTGACCAGGACTAGAACCAACTTCACGCGACTAACATATATAGACTATCACACATTCTGAAGAACATTATCCAGTTGCGCATGGACCATTCCCCATGATAGATTGATAACGGCTGAGAATTTTTCACAATTAAACATGAATCTGCAAATTAAAGGACAAGGCATCTGAGAAAATCAGTCACAAACTCACAGCTAGACATTTTGTAGTAAAACTACGGAATATTGAAGGAAAAAAGGTACTAATAAAAGTAGAGACCTTAGAATGTTTAAATTCTACTCACTTTTGCTTAAAAAAACAGATAACCTATAAAGGATTAATAATTAGGCTGACAGAAGACTTTTTTCTCCAAGAATGGAAGCCAAAGTACACTAGAATAGCTTGTTCAAAGGTATGAGAGAAAAGAGCTTGCAACCAGAGCTGTATCTCCAGAAAAAATATCCCTCAAGAAAAAAATACAATGTTATTTTCAGATAAACCAAAACAAAGAGTTCACCACAACGTACCTTCCTTAAAGGAATTTCTAAAATACATACTTGGGGAAGAACAAATCAACCAGAAATATGTGAAATGCAAATAATGAATGGTGAACAAGGGAAGTCAGAACACGTGGGTGAATTCAAACAAGCTTTGACTCTGTAAGTTAGTAAACATTGCTTTGGAGTTAAAAAGATAAGGTAAAATGCAAATACTGAACAACAGAAGTTCGTAAGCCAAGCAGAAGTGAGTAGGATTTAAACATTTTAAGGTCTCTACATTGCCCAAGAACAAAATAAAGAGTTTTGATTAACATTAGATTTCATGAAATTAAGAATGTAAGAAAATGTCAAATTTAAGAATGCAAAGGGTTCCAGAATCTCATGGATGGAGTTGAAGGTGAAAGAGAAGGGGAAGAATGGGAATTAGGGGGGTTGATTTGTGCCAAGAACTGAATCGTCCTTGGGGGTAGGCTAGTTCAATAGATAAATGTAGTAGGGAGGACCACCGGAAGGTGAGCCTGTGGGGGTGTAGGGAGAGAGGAGCTGCTGTTGTCTAGTCACTAAGTCATGTCCGACTCTTTGCGACCCCATAGACTGTAACCTGCCAGGCTTCTCTGACCTTGGGATTTCCTAGGCAAGAATACTGGAGTGAGTGGCCATTTCCTTCAGGGAGAGAGGAGGCAGGAGGGTAAATGGCAAGAAAATAAGGAGAATGAAGGGCAAGGAGACTAACTGACAACTGCCTTCTTCCAGATACTTAGGTGCTGTGGTTTCCAGAAGACAACATATAGAGTTTTCAATGATATCTGTATGTTGCAGGCATACCTTGGGTTCTAGGGAGAATGAAGGATAAGACTAGCCAATAAGCATGACCTTGACCTTGAGCATCCCTTCTCCCTCTGGAAGAGTGGCTATGCTAGAATCCTGTTCTTGGTTCTAGTTCTTAAACTCCATAACATCATCTCACTAGAGCCAGGCCCTAAACATAACACCAGGGTTTATTTAGGGTATTAATTACACAGTGGGGAAGACTGGCTCCTCCTCACCAAATCCCCAAGCATACTAAAGCACACTGACACAGAATCTAGTGCATATTCACTCAGACTGCGGCTAGAAAAACAATTCTTAGTACGCATTATTATATTTAAACATTCTTCATTTAATGTCAGTCTCAAGAACCTAAAAGCAATAAAAATAGCCACGACAGTCATCACACCTCCACCTTTCAATAGCCCCCAAGCACTTGAAAGCCTAGGAGTTCTAAACTGCCTTAGGAAATAAAGCCAAGAAAAATAAAAAATTAATAGGAATTCCATTTGGTTTTGGGTATTTGCAAATATTCAGACTCAAGCAAGAATGCTATGGAGAGAAAAAAATCCATAAGAAGGCAATCTCAAAAGCGAAGTTGACTGACAAGCTGAATATTTTAACAGTGCATGAGATAACAGTCAGTTAAACCATTTGCTATTTTCACTCCATGCCCATCAGATACCACTGACATTGTCTGCTGCAGAAACTCCATCAGTACAGCCAAAGGCCAGAACACTCTTAACTATTGCTGCCCTTTTACGATATACCTGATCCAGAAACTACACAGCACTTCTCATACTGAAACATAAACCTTGGGCAACACATGCTCCATGCACTGTGGGCAAGATGGGCAAGACTGAGGAGGCTCCCCTGGCATTTACAACCTCCTTAATCAACTTTGCACTATTTCCCTAATCCCAGCATCTAAATGGTCTATAATATAGCAGTTTCCTAAGAATCTTTTGTACCAGGTGTCAGCAAACTATGGCCCATGAGTCATATCTGGGCCACCACGAGTTTTTGGACATCAGTTGTTATTGGAGCACAGCCATGACCATCACTGTCTACATCACATTGCCTATGGGAACTTTTCCTTCTACAAAGTGAGTTAAGTTGCTGCAATAGGGACTATTGGCCCCATCTGCCTAAAAGATTCACTATCAGGATGCCTCCAGAAGTAAGTTTTTCCACCCTGCCTTACACTCACGGGCTGTAAAACTGAGGCAGCAGAGGACTAGATGTTTCTCAGAACAGTTTTGCATTTTCATTCTACTTGCTGCCCTCCCAATGCACAAATAGGTAGTGCGTGCTATCTGTTAATGCGATGCTGGATGCTAAATGCAGTGAGTTAGACACGGCAAACATGTTACCAGGCTTCAGAATTCCAGGACAGATGTCACAAAAAAATCACAGCACTTTTTCCTTTAAGTCCAGATATCAGCTCAGAATCCTTCCCACACAGTTCTCCACGCAAACCAGTAACTGACTCAGGATTAGCAGAAAAGATGACGTGTTTTTGCTATCTCTCATCTAATTAATTCTCATGCTGTTATTTTAAACCACTATCCTTTAAATCTGTCTGCACAAATCTCTCTCATTATTTTTTTAATCTACTGAAACTTTAAACTGCACTTAGTAAGTCTAACTCTTCCCTAAAATGTCTTACCAAAGTTAGAAAAACACATGGCATGTGTATAAAAGCTGGGAAAAAGAAAATAAGTGACTAAAAAAGGTTGACATCCAAGTGCAGGGGATTGCTATGACAGTTCTGTTTTCAGAACACAATTTCCAATTATGTTTGTGAATATTGTCAATTAGTTTGTGGCCAAAAAGAAGCCAAGGCAGGGGGTCCCAGTGCGGCAAACACTAGAAACTCTAGAAATCTGTGAGCCCTCAGTGAAGTTCGCCAGCCAGTTAGGAGTCCACACCACCATCCCACTGGAGCTTACACCTCACCTGTCTGAACACGAGAGGGGCCTCTTGTCTTCCTGAATCCAGGACACACAGTGGAGAGGTCACTGCACTCCTCTTAGGGCATCAAGCTGTCCACAGCAGGCCCAGTGCACTGGGCAGCCCACGGGTACCTCCCAGTGATGGCGCTCCAGTTCCTCTTCCCTCCTCTCACTCACTGTCTCTTTCTTCTCCCCATGTCTTCTCCACAAATCTCCACATATGCTCAAAACTCTTCTCCACTGTGTTTGGTTCCGGACAAGACGTGTTCCCTCCTCGAGCCACAGAACTGAATGTTCTTCACGATTTGAACCTCTAGAAGGAGGATCCTCATAGGCTGAGGATTTTAGTCACCAGGTGATTCTAATGGTGGTGCAAGCGAGGCAAAAGCTGCTTTGTTCACAGCCAAGTTTGAGTCAGATCACCTGGATGGTTGTTAAACAGGCTGATCCCTGGGTTGCTTCTCAAACTCAGTGACAGACTCTCTTCACGTCTTCTTATTCTGACACAAGTTTCCAGTGGGAAGCATTCAGAGGAAACCTCGCTTAAGCCCCTGACATTCAGGGTGCAATGCTCGCTCACCAGGACCAACACTGTCTGGAAGCTTCCTACACTGCACAGACCCTAGGCTCCGCCTCCTAGGAATTGATGCCAGTTAGTACGATGCCCAGGTGATCCTCATCTACATGATGGTTTGCAAAACACTGATCTAAGACCAACACTGCACCACAGAACCAAGCTTATGAAAACTGTTCTGCATGAAAATGTTCAAAACTTGATTTAAGGTGTCACCCAATCAACTGAATCCCTATCTCTAGATGATAATGATGATGATGATGATAACACAGAGAAAACTTTAACAGGTAAATAGTTGTCTGTCTTGGAAGTGGAGGCCAGCATGGCCAGGTGATCTGTGTCTGCTCTGTATTCCCAAAACCAGCTGACTGGTTTGGGATGTGTCTACGGCAGAATCAGCAGCCATTTGGAACTTGGCAATAATAGAGCCTCGAATAAGGGAAATGGTTTCTCATCCTGGGCTTTGGCTGCCTATCTGTAAAAGGAGGCTGGCAGTACTCACTTCACAGGTCTACAGAGAGGATCAAGATGACGCCTGTAAAATCCAAGCTCAGGGAGTGGCAAGAGGCAGTGTTCTATGGGTGAAAGGGAGTCAGGAAGCTAGGAGGGTTGGCAGTATTGATACGTCCTGAAACTCTTAGTTAAACCTATCCTGCATGATTGTCCTGTCTTAAGACTGTCAAAGAAGGAAACACAAATAATTGTTTCACACTGATATCATATTTGCAAATATGCCTAAGTGGATAAAAGACAGGCGTGATCACAGAAAACATCTTTCCCACAGAAGCCAACATTTATTTGCAGCTCTTTTGTCCCATCCCTTTATTGCTCTCACTCACAAGTGTGAAATTCCCTCACATTTACTAAAACCTGGATAATTAGGTTCAGACCCAAATCTTAGTGGTTGATGAGTTTTGAATTATAAACTTTTGAATTATAAACAGCATGACTGTTTTTGATCTTTCCTTCAGTTTCCTTGCTTTGAATAAAAACTGAACACTGAACTAGAGATGCTGTAACATTTTCCTTTCCTGTATTATTTCAAGCACCCATTACTTGAGCACTTCCTTTGTCCCAGGCGCCACACTAAGCTTTGTGTATGCATCATTATTTCATTATTTCCTTTAACACTCATTATAATCCTATGAATTAAAAACTCATATTACAGCCATTCTATAGCAGAGGAAATACAGGTAAGTTGATATCTTGCCACTCCCTGAGATACTAGGTGACAGATAGCCACTACCTAACTCCAGGCCCAATGTCTTTAGCAATCTGATGGGGGAGCTACTGTGTGCTTAGAAATGAGTCTATGAAAAGGAATTACAGATAGTTTTTGCCCTCAGAGGTTTGTGACCTAACAGAAGACAGATCCTCGCCAGGTACAGTAATCTTGGTTGTAGATTTTTCCCTTTCAGTACTTTAAATATATCCTGCCATTCCCTTCTGACTTGCAGAGTTTCTGCAGAAAGATCAGCTGTTAAGTATATGGGGTTTCCCTTGTATGTAACTTGTTGCTTCTCCCTTGCTGCTTTTAATATTCTTTCACTGTGTTTAGTCTTTGTTAGTTTGACTAGTATGTGTCTTGGCATGTTTCTCCCTGGGCTTATCCTGTATGGGACTCTCTGTGCCTCTTGGACTTGATTGACTATTTCCTTTTGCATGTTGGGGAAATTGTCAACTATCATCTCTTCAAAATGTTCTCATACCCCTTCTTTTCCTCTTCTTCTTCTGGGACCCTTTAATTCGAATGTTGGTGCACTTGATATGGTCCCAGAGGTCTCTGAGACTGCCCTAAGCTCTTTTCATTCGTTTTACTTTATTCTGCTCTTCAGAAATTATTTCCACCATTTTACCCCCCAGCTCACTGATTCGTTTTTCTGCTTCAGATATCCTGCTATTGATTCCTTCTAGAGTATTTTCAATTTCATTAATTGTGTTGTTTGTCTCTGTATATTTATTATTTAACTCTTCTAGGTTTTTGTTAATTGATTCTTGCATTTTCTCCATTTTTTTTCAAAGTTTTTGATCATCTATACTATCATTATTCTGAATTCTTTTTCAGTTAGCTTGCCTATTTCACCTTCATTTATTTGAACTTCTGTGTTACTAGTTTGTTCTTTGATTTGTGCATTATTTCTCTGCCTTTTCATTATTTTGTTAAGTTATTGTGTTTGAGGTCTCCTTTTCCAAGGCTTCAAGGAAAGTTGAATTCTCTTGAATTCTTTCTTCCTTTTGGTTTCTGCCCTTCTTGGTCCAGTGATTTGTGTAAGCTTTTTGCTGAGTTTTTGTTTCTTTGTTTTTGCTTTGATGGGCAAGGCTGAGTGAGGTGGAAACCCTGTCTGCTGATGACTGGGTTTGTACTTTTGTTTTGTTTGTTGTTTAGATGAGGTGTCCTGCCCAGGGTGCTACTGGTGGTTGGGTAACGCTGGGTTTTGTATTCAAGGTGCTTCCTTTGTGTGAGTTCTCACTATTTGATACAGCCTATGGTTAGTTCTCTGATAGTCTAGGGTCTTGGAGTCAGTGCTCCCACTCGGAAGGCTCAGGGCTTCGTCTCTGGTCAGGAACAAAGATCCCACAAGTGGTTTGTTATGGCACTTAAGTGAGATTAAAACAAATATCCAAAAATGAGAAACCAAAGATGAACCCCAGACAAATGGCAGTTACAAAATCAGGCAAACAGTAATTAAAATAATGGAATATACACATATACATGTACACTCATGAGCAAAGTGAAAACAGTCCAACAAAAATAAAGTACAGTAGACTGACCCAGTGAACAAAGGAAATCAAAAATTATATTTACCAGTTAAGAACAAAACTAACTTAAGCACAAACCAGAAAACAAAACTAAAGCAACATGCCAAATGAGGAAGAAAGCAATGAAAACAAAACTAACAAATACATTGAGAGGAAAGGAAAGAAAGAACAGAAAGACTAGATACGCAAAGTTAAATAGAGGTAGATGAAGAAGATTTATATACATTAAAGATTAACTGCAAGGGGAAAAGAACAAAGGCAAACAAAGGAATAAATGTAGAAGAAATAAAATAGGTCTAAAAAATTAAAATTATCAAAATGAGAAAAAAAAAAAAAAAAGAAAACTACGCAGAACTGCAAAAGCCCAAAGAAGAGGCAGAGGTTTGTAACAACAACAGAAAGTGTGGATGAATACACACACACACACACATATCAGTTCAGTTCCGTCGCTCAGTCATGTCCGACTTTGCGAACCCATGGACTGCAGGACACCAGGCTTCCCTGTCTATCACCAACTCCCAGAATTTACTCAAACTCATGTCCATTGAGTCGGTGATGCCATCCAACCATCTCATCCTATCGCCCCCTTCTCTTTCCTTCAATCTTTCCCAGTATCTTTTCAAATGAGTCAGTTCTTTGCATCAGGTGGCCAAAGTATTGGAGTTTCAGCTTCAACACCAGTCCTTCCAGTGAATATTCAGGGCTGATCTCCTTTAGGATGGACTGGTTGGATCTCCTTGCAGTCCAAGGGACTCTCAAGAGTCTTCTCCAATACCACAGTTCGAAAGCATCAATTCTTCACTGCTCAGCCTTTTTATAGTCCAACTCTCACATCCATACATGACTAATGGAAAAAGCATAGCTATGACTACAGGGATCTTTGTTGGCAAAATAATATCTCTGCTTTTTAATATGCTGTCTAGGTTGGTCGTAACTTTCCTTCCAAGGAGCAACTGTCGTTTCATTTCATGGCTGCAGTCACCATCTGCAGTGATTTTGGAGCCCCCAAAATAAAGTCTGACACTGTTTCCACTGTTTCCCCATCTATTTCCCATGAAGTGATGGGACCAGATGCCATGATCTTAGTTTTCTGAATGTTGAGTTTTAATCCAACTTTTTGACTCTCCTCTTTCACTTTCATCAAGAGGCTCTTTAGTTCTTCTTCACTTTCTGCCATAAGGGTGGTGTCAACTGTATATCTGACGTTATTGATATTTCTCCTAGCAATCTTGATTCCAGCTTGTGATTCAACCAGCTCAGCATTTCTCATGATGTACTGTGCATATAAGTTAAATAAGCAGGGTGACAGTATACAGCCTTGACGTACTCCTTTCCCGATTTGGAACCAGTCTGTTGTTCCATGTCCAGTTCTAACTGTTGTTTCCTGACCTGCATATGCATTTCTCAAGAGGCAGGTCAGGTGGTCTGGTATTCCCATCTCTTTCAGAATTTTCCATAGTTTGTTGTGATTCACGTCAAAAACTTTGGCATAGTCAATAAAGCAAAAGTAGATGTTTTTCTGGAACTCTCTTGCTTTTTTGATGATCCAATGGATGTTGGCAATTTGATCTCTGGTTCCTCTGCCTTTTCTAAATCCAGCTTCAATATCTGGAAGTTCATGGTTCATGTAGTGTTGAAGCCTGGCTTGGAGAATTTTGAGCATTACTTTGCTAGCGTTTGAGATGAGTGCAACTGTGCAGTAGTTTGAGCATTCTTTGGCATTGCCTTTCTTAGGGACCGGAATGAAAACTGACCTTTTCCAGTTCTGTGGCCACTGCTGAGTTTTCCAAATTTGCTGGCATAGTGAGTGCAGCACTTTCACAGCGTCATCTTTTAGATTTGAAATAGCTTAACTGGAATTCCATCACCTCCACTAGCTTTGTTTGTATTCATGCTTCCTAAAGCCCACTTGACTTTGCATTCCAGGATGTCTGGCTCTAGGTGAGGGATCACAAGCAAAATCAAGACAGTCCAACAAAAATAAAGTACAGTAGACTGACCCGGTAAACAAAGGATACCAAAAATTATATCTACCAGAACAAAACTAATTGAAGCACAAACTGGAAAATGAAATTAAAGCAAGATTCCAACTGGGGAATAAAGCAATGAAAATAAAACTAACAAATATGTTGAGAGAAAAGGAGAGAAAGAAAAAAAAGAAAGAATAGATATGCAAAGTTAAATAGAGGTAGATAAAGATGATTTATATATATTAAAGATTAACTGCAAGGGGAAAAGAACAGTAGGAAAAGCAAACAAAGGAATAAATGTAGAAAAATAATAATCATTTTAAAAAATTAAAAATTAAAATTAAAAAAAGGAGAGCAAATAAAAAAAGGAAAATTCCACAGAACTGCAAAAGCCCAACATAGAGGCAGAGGTTTATGATAACAATAAAAAATGTGACTGAGAAAAAAGAAAAAAGCTCAAAAGCTTAATTGGATTTCTTAGTGCCAATAAAATCGACATCTACAACAGAGGGGGAAAAAAGGGGAAAAAAAGAAAAGAAAGAAAAAATCCAAAAGAATCTATAGAACAAGTCAGAACATAAGAATAATAAATGTTTTTCTTGAGTCACTGCTGTCAGAGTCATTTCCCTCACTGGGTGTCACAGTCCACCTTACCTCCCCTGGACGCCCTCCACCACTATGCTGATCTCTGGACCTCCTGGGGGGGCAGCTCAGATTCTAATCTTGTCCTGCTCCTGTGTGTTCTTGCCTCCAATGTCCACAGCTATTAGAGCTAGTGTGTTTTCTTTTGTGGGAGCTCTCAATGGCCTTTTATATATTCCATCGACACAGTCTGCTTAGTTGATCGTGTGGATTTAATCTGCAGCTTGTACAGCTGGTGGGAAGGTTTTGGGTCTTCTTCCTTAGCCACACTGCCCCCGGGTTTCAATTGTGGCTTTATTTCCACCTCTACATGTGGGTTGTCCACTGGGGTTTTGCTCCTGAGGCTGTGCTGGAGGGCTTGGGTTTGCCCCTGTGAGGGCCAGGTGTGGAGGTGTGCAGCTGCTTGGGTCACAGGGGTTCTGGCAGCACCAGGTACTCAGGGGCATTGGCAACTAGGGCAGCAGGAAATATAGTGCTCTAGAAGGGTATGGCAACCAGTATTGGCCAATATGCTCCAGTATTCTTGCCTGAAGAATCCCCTCTCTGACAGAGAAGCTTGGCAGGCCACAGTCTACAAGGTTGCAAAGAGTTGGACATGACCGAAGCAAACCTGTGTGCATAGATGCAAGACTTTTTTTGCCTGTGGCAGCTCTGACGCAGTGAGAGCTGAGCGTGAAGGTAGCACAGCTGCTTGACTTGCAGGGACCCTGGTGGCACCAAGTGTGCAGGGACACAGACTTCTTCCACTTCAGGAGTTATGGCCCTATCAGTCTTTTTTCGAGCCTCTTGTAGCTGGCGATCAGAAGGCCTCTTTGGCCAGTCTTTCTCCATAGCTCCGCCCATTCAGGCACTTAGATAGCTCCCTTCAACACCTTTGTTTTTATGTTTTTGTCCCCTGGCTTTTCCCCCCTCTTTTCTGGTAATAAAATATTCAGTCGTTTAGGTGAAAATAACTCTTTCTCATCACTGGTCACGGAGATTAAGATGACATTTCTAGCCAGTCAACCATTATATCCCCCAGTTCCAAATACTCTATTCATTATTCATTTGTGAATAACCAAAATCTCAACTCAAAGCAGTCAAAACAAACAAACAAACATTTACTGACTTGAAAAGCTGAGAGTTCAAGGAAGTGTCTAGGGTCAGCTTCGGCTGAATCTGGGTGCTCAGAAGACTCCTTTCTCTGCCTGTCTTCCTTCTGAAACATGAACCATGAATCCAGATGTACCAACGACAAGGCCAGTCCCAGGCATGCTCTTTCCTGCTACATGGTTTCTGTCTGCCTGAGACTGATGGTAACAAGACCTACCAAAAAGGCTGAGAGAGCTCAGAGAAGGAAAACAAGCTTCATGAGTATTCTAGGCCCCATGCTTTTATTTGTAAACTTGAAGAGAAACCAAACAACAAACCCTTAAATATGAGATGACAGGCATCTTTATAAAACAAGTCATAAGCAAAATAGAAGCCTTATTTATTGAAGAAAAAGGTGGTTGTCTTAGGAGTAGCTGTGATAAAATTCTCATCTTCTGCTAAACCTTCCTGATCAACCGGGCACTGGGATTATATCTGGCAAATGGCCAAATGCCCGTGATACCATACTTTCCTTTCTTAACGTCTGGGTTTGATTGTTCAAACTTGTTGGGAAGGGGTAAAGCTTTCCCTGTATAATTAGCAAGCTGTCAACATGTGAGTTGAGAGCACTTACACAAACTTCAAGTAACTAAATCTCAAGACGTTACGGAGGGACGTCCCTGGCAGTCCAGTGATTAAGACTCCTTGCTTCCACTGCAGGGGGCATGGGTTTGAACCTTGGCTGGGGAACTAAGATCCTACATGCCTCATGATGTGGCCAGAAACAAGTAAATAAAATAAATTTTAAAAGACATTTATGGAACGCCTACTGAGTGCCAGGTAATATGATAGGTAGTAGGAAACCAATGGTGGGCAAAGTGGATAAGATAGAAAAAAATTCTATATCCTGAAAAGCATATAGTGATTCTGATTTAAACAAAAGAAATTTTAAAAACCTCTAGGTGCTTCTCTGGTGGTCCAGTGGCTAAGACTCCCTGTTTCCAATGCAGGGAGCCTAGGTTCAACCCAGTCAGGGAACCAGATCCTACATGCTACAACTAAAATGTTTACATGCCACAGCTAAATCTCCCTCAAGCCTCAACTAAGACTTGGCCCAGTCAAATAGATAAAAATAAATACATATATTTAAAAACCTCTACGTGCAGTAAGAGGGTACTGAGAAAGCAAAAAACTAAGGTTACCAGAACCTTTTTCTTAATGGAGGCACAGCTGATTACAGTACCATGTTTCAGGTATACAACATAATTCACACTTTGTTAAAGTGTTATGCTCCTTTTACAGTTACTATAAAATATTGGCTATATTTCCTATGCTGTACAATATATCCTGTAGCTTATTTATTTCTCACATAGTAGTCTATACCTCTTAATATCCTACCCCTAACTTGCCCCCCTTTTCCGCTTCTTGTTGGAAACTCCTAGCTTGTTTCCTATATCTGTGAGTCTTATTTCCTTTTTGTTATATTCCTTAGTTTCTTTTATCTTTTAGATTTCATAGAGAAGTGGTATTATACAGTATTTGTCTTTCTCTAACTTATTTCACTTAGCATAATACCCTACAAGTCCACTCATGTTGCTGCAAATAACATTATTTCATTCTTTTTTATGGTTGAACAGTATTCCACTGTGTATATGTATCACATTTTTATTCATTCATCTGTTCATGGACACTTAATATTGCTTCTATATCCTGGTAACTGTAAATAATGCTACTATGAACACTGGGGTGCATGCATCTTTTCAAAGTAGTGTTTTTATTTTTCCGGATATATATAGAGAGAGTCATCAGATCTTGTCAGGGGTCACCAAGGAAGGCATCCCAGGAGAAGCAACAGTTGTAACGGTGGCTGGAAGTTAGCCAGCAGAAATAAAGTACAGTAAGTAGGAGTAGAGGGACCCAGAGAGGAAAAGCAGCATATACCAGGTTCAGTGGCAAGAGCTGCTTGGCTCTGTTGAAGAACTGAGAAAGAACAACAGGGGTCTCGAAGGTGACTTGGGGGAGGGGGGGTGACAAGAATTGGGGTGGGAGAGGAGTCTGGGACCAGACTCGGAGGGATTTTCAAAATCACAATAAAAACTTTAGACTTTATCCCAACACTGCTGGGATGATATTGGTGGGGTTTAAGCAATGGAGCAGCATATTCAGATTACACCTTTCAAAGATCACCCTATGTGGGAAGTGGATCAGACAAGGGCAGTGGTGGAGGAAGGTCAGTTATACAACACAATAAAGCAAGTTGAAATGCATGCTGAAAGTATGCAATTTCTGCAAATATTGTCTTCAAACATAATGCAATTTTTCACTTGTTATACTAGGTACCCTTATTTTGTTTTAGAACTTTAAAAATATCATCAATTATTGCCTATGCGTAACCTCATTAACTGAGTAACAAAGAAATAGGCACTTTCTCCTCATTAACAGAACTGGATTTCTTTCCAGGATGGTGGTGTGATAAACCCCAAATAAAGAATCATTACTAGTCTAGGCCAACTAAGACAACTCTTATTTCTGATGTGTAATTGGCCCTAGAAGTAGGAATGAAATCTGGCCCAATTCCGCAACTGAGAGTGAAGTGGAACCTTTAGGGAGAGGATCCTGGGAAGTTTTTCTTCCCTTAAAAGGAAACTAGAGGCAGCTGGTACTGCCTATCTGTATGCAGCCTTGGTCCCTGGCAGCACAGCAGCCATACTGCAACGCCACTAGGAAAGAAGCAGAACAAAAGCTGACATGCAAAGAACAGCTGAAGAAGGGCTGCTGAGGGTAAAAAAGATAGGAATAATATGAGTCCCTGAAAGCACCAATTTTCAAATGCTAGTACTTTCGTTATATTAACATAAGTAAATTAAACTTCTATTTGGTTAAGCCACTGTTTTTGTTACTTGCAGCGAAATGTATCCTTAATTGATATAATAACCCTCCCCTGGTAGCTCAGCTGGTAAAGAATCTGCCTGCAATGCGGGAGACCTGGGTTCGATCCCTGGGTCGGGAAGATCCCCCGGAGAAGGGAATGGCAAACTGGAGAATTCTGGACTGGAGAATTGCATGGACTGTATAGTCCATGGGGTTGCAAAGAGCTGGACATGACTGAGTGACTTTCACTCACTCACTCAACCCTCAAGTAGAACAAATGTTTCACTAAAATACATTCAACTTTATCCTGAGGTTTCCTGTATCACCAGGCACAGCAGGCCAGAACCCCAGGGAACACATGCCCCTGGGCTAGAGAAGTATAGCCTTGGGCGAACACTATCACTTTCAAAAGATGTCACTCTTCTATCCCAGTACAAACTTATTTTTCTTTGCTTAGATTCCACAAAGGAGCAGTTTAGACTCTAAAGACTAAGAAGGACAAGAGAAAAAAGCCTTTTATCCTGTGTATCTGGGTTAACGCTGGCCCTCTG
This sequence comes from Giraffa tippelskirchi, assembly GCF_054371585.1. Classification (NCBI taxonomy): domain Eukaryota; kingdom Metazoa; phylum Chordata; class Mammalia; order Artiodactyla; family Giraffidae; genus Giraffa; species Giraffa tippelskirchi. The sequence continues at coordinate 17,734,200 of NC_137283.1, read as the reverse complement.
GTTGGGAAATGCCCAGGACACTCTTACACACAAAGTGTTTCTAAATTAAAGAGGCAGTACATCAGCACAAAGAATATTTACCATTTTTAGAGTTTTTTTTTTTTTTTATTTGTTTCCTTCATGGTTAATGCACTTTCATTCAAGAGCCCCTGAGCTGCCTGAAGCATCAGCTTTCACTTTTCCATATAACTTATGCAAGAAAAGACAAAAAGATCGATGTCCTCTCAACCTGATCTTCCTCACAATGTTGACGACAGAACAGTGCACTTCCATCTAGCGGCTGAACGAAAACATATAAGGGAATATGGACCATGTACTGTTCTTCTCCCATTTGAAACTTCTGCCCTTTCCAGCAGTCCTAAAGGCACATGTCAGTTACACAGTGTGGGCATGATTCTCTGATGCTATTTATGAGCAAATATTGCCTTTTCCCAGACTCTACACAATCAATCTACTTCTGTAGTACTGAAAGATGTTAAGTACAGCCATTAGGAAGAAAGAGACCATTGTGTGATAAATGCAAAGATGCTGTGGCTTCATGTGATTTATTATCGATGAATGTGAGAGAATACAAAAAACCATATCATTAATTTCATTCCCCTTTCAGTAGTTCTGTGGGTTTAGCCTTGAAAAATCATCTTCTCATTCTCTCAGGAGAGAGATTTGCAAAACTACAAAATGTGTTTTAGCATAAGCAATGGAATCATCCTTATGGTAAGTTCTCTTAGCTTCCCCAGCCTTGATTCCTATAATGATTTCGGGGCAGTGATAGGTGTTCGGGGTCTTCTCTGAATCTATGCATCCCCAGTCTAATAACAGTGTTGTTATACCATCCCACTGATTATACCTAGGTTATCACTTCATCCATTCATATTTAAGCCCATCTGTTCCTTGAAGGGGCTCAGTAATGTTTACATGAAGAAACACTAATAGCCTGGTTATGCTTTCATATCAGGAAAGCTCTTTTTAATGCCTTCCTTACACTTCAAAACCCAGATTTATAAACTGATCTTTTAGAAGTCATTTTAAATATATATTAATTTTATCAATTCCCAAAGATGTCTTCAAGGCAGGAATTCCCAATCATATCACAAGTTCTTGCTCTATCTCAGCATAACTGGCAGAGAAGTATCTTGTACGAAGCAAAGAGGTGATAACAATAGCTTCAACTTACTGGTTTCTTATCATGAATGCAGCACTGTTCCTAGATTTCTACAAACATCACCTAATTACAGCATCTGCACAACTCTGTGGTAGAGATGATTATTAGTGTTTACCTTATATAGAAAACAACAACCAAAAATTTAAGTTGTCTAAGATGATCCATCTGTTAAATGGCAGAGCCCTGCTCTGGAGTCCAGTGTTTAGATTCAGAGTCTAGGCTTTTAACTGCAAAATCACGTTGCCTCAGATAAACATATTTAAGAAAAGTTATGATTTTAAATCCCTTAATTTTTAGTCCTGTTATTTCCTGTGGCTATTTTGAAGCAAGGGAAAGAATTAGTAAAGGAGTACATATTTTTGATCATCAGCCTAGCATCATTTTTCCTCCCTTCTTCCTTTCCAAATAATTATTTTCTCAGGAATCCACACTGCTTCTATAACTCTATCTTTATCTCCAGAAGTGATCCTTGAGTAGTCAAAGCAAATTTTGGTATTCCTGTTCTCCATAATGGTGAGCGGATTTCCAGCTTGAGCCAATCTGCCCTGGAAATTCTCCTGGTAATCATCACTGGTCCAGGAGTGGGCTCTACATGTAAGGCAATATAGTAAGACTGAAGAGAAGAACCCTTATCCTGTGGTTAGGAGGATGGATTATCTCTCTTCTGCTAGAAAAGGCAGCTTCTTGCCCACCTTACAATTATGAAGAAAGCCAAGCTGAGAACAAGATTGAAACAGAGGAAAGAGGAGTCCAAAGGACAGTATAATCCAAATATTACTCAGTCATGTCCAGCTCTTTGTGACACCATGCACTGTAGCCCACCAGGCTCATCTGTCTGTGGGATTTTCCAGGCAAGAACATTGGAGTGGGTTGCCATTTCCTTCTCCAGGGGAATGTTCCCGAGCCAGGGAACATTCATAGAACCCCCATAGAACCCACATCTCCTGCATCGTCGGTGGATTCTTTACCCAGTGGGCCATCTTGGAAGCCCAGAGGACAGCATGGAAAGAGCCAAATCCCATGTCACTGAAGCCTGACCACACACCTCTTTCTGGGAATCTAAGCAAGACTTTCCATTCTACTTAAGTCAGTTTGAGTTAACAGTTTCTTTATAGTCAAATGCATCCTGATAACGCAGACAGCCACTCACCTGGTGTGATTTCAGGGGCACTGAATGGCAGATTGCATTCATGCATCACAACTACCTTCTGCTCTGGCACCTAAAGTTCCTTTAAATCCAGTCTCTTCTGTAATGATGCTGTCAGCTTTGTCAAAGTAACACCTTATTCACGAGGGACACTTAAGCGCATCTGGTCCACAGCCTAGTGTAAGCCAGCTCTGCTCGGCCCCACCCCCTTATTCTCCAGCCTCCCCATACCCTTCCCCACCCCTTGCCATACTGCCTTGCTCTCAGGTCTCCCAAGTCACTGTGCCCTCTTCTGCTTCAAGCCTTTGCTGCCACCATTCCCTCAACAGACACACACATGTGCACATACCCGTGATTGCTTCTCAGCTTTCTTAGCTCAGCTTAGTAAATATTTCTTCAGGGAAAACTTCTCTGGTTTCTCTTGTATAGATCAAATCTCCCTGTGAACCAGTCTCTGGGCAACACTGTGGCAGAGACTGTTTCTTGCTTTCCTGTGATGGCTTTTGCCTTCTGACTCAAAAGTAGAGCCCCAGATTTTTAACTGAGTGCACAGCTGACTAAAATAAAGACTACATATCTTGCCTTCTTTAGAGGTGTCTGCAGTCCAAATGTTATAGCTGATGCTACTGGTGCCTGGTCCGTGTCACCTCAGTAGTCATCATTCCAGTACATTCCAACCTCATCTTACTGAAAGCACTGGATGCCCACTGCCTTAAGGGCATGGGCCTACGGCTGGCTGGAAATAATTGGGAGTTATAAAGCCAGAAGCAGCCTTCAGTCAATAAAAGACTGGCATAGGAGTATAAATACCTCAGCTTCCTCACCCGGTGGTGGTATAGCTCTGAAATATGTTCCAAAGTATCTCCTGGAGTCCCCTGTGGTATTCATCCTCAGCGATCCACAGTGGTGACCAGTTCTAGAACATTTTCATTATTACCATCCTTCCCTCCTTACTTCCCCACAACCCTGACAATGCTTTCTGGGATTATCTTCCAAATAAACCAATTATCAGTCCTTGTCTCAAGGTTTGCATCTAGAGAAATCCAATCTAAGATACAGTACTCTCTCCCCACAAAGGCTTCTCTAGTCTTGCCAAGCTAAATGTGGTCACCTATCTGTTCTGAACCCATTTACAATCATTTTGTATCAGTCTTATGACATTTTTATCATTTCTCATTTTACTGGCTCATCTCCTCAATGAGAATCTGAATTCTTTTCAGTATCAAACTAAAAGCTCAAGTTCTGGTGTCAGACATATTTCACACCCCAGCCCCCTTATTATATTCTCTCTGGGTTTGTTTCCTCATCAGTAAAATAAAAATAATAGTGGCATTTAACTTTTAGTGTTTGGGGGAAGGATTTAATTAGGTAACCCATGTAAAGCATTTAGCAAGATGACTGATACAAGTTATGATGCCATAAATGTTGGCCGGGAAGGCTACAGTCCATAGGGTCATACAGAGTCGGACACGGCTGAAATGACCTAGCACGCACACACCACATTATTACTGGTATTATTAGTATTTGTGATAACCACAACATACCCCACAGTACATAGTACACCATCTATTCAACATATATTAATAGTAAATACCAAACTGATATTTGTTAATTAAATAACAAACAATGAGATAGAGTAGTGCATTCTGGTTTCATAATCGTCACTGAGACTTGATTCAACCGGTGGATCTTTACAGCACACACAACAGAAGTACTGATAAACAACTCAATCCTTCAGATTTTTCACAGATGTAAATATAAACTGCAAGTGATCTTCCATCTGTTGCATGAGCAATATTCATTTCATTGTCATTTTCCTGAGAAGCTCAAAGGCACAAATGCATGTGTTAGCTATCTGTCCTCTCCTTTGATCTATTCAAGATGAGTTCAAAGAGATGAATGTAAAGAGGAGCTACATTTTGCATGTCTATATGGAGAGAGGATTTGGAAGCAATGCAGAAGCATGATGCGTCATTCTTCCAGCCACCCTCTGTATCATGCCAGAGTGACAGTGATAAACCAAAGCTGACCAGTTATCCCTCCGCTAAGATATTCTCAATAGCTCCCAATATCTTACTCCAAAACATGGCTTACAAGGTTGTACATGCCAGCCCCTCCAGACACATCACCCCAGCAGGACAACTCTAACCACGTGAAGCTTCCTGTGATTCCTCTGAAGACTGCTGGCTACTTACGTGCCATCGCCCATACTGACTTCTCTGTCAGGAACGCCCGTTTTATCCCTTTTATTTTTTTAGGCGGGTGGTGGGAGCAGCTGGGTTTCCCAGGAGGCGCTAGTGGTAAAGAACCCAGCTGCCAGTGCAGGAGATGTGAGAGACACGGGTTCAATCCCTGAGTCGGGAAGATTCCTTGGAGGAGGGCATGACAACCTACTTCAGTTTTCTTGTCTGGACAATCTGACGGATGGAGGAGCTTGGCGGCCTATGGTCCACAGGGTCACAAAGAGCTGGACTGAAGTGACTTAGCACGCGCGCATGCACACACAAGGACAGCTGGCGAATTATCTACTTACCTTCCAAGACTCAGCTTAAACTCAGCTTAACCTCCACCAAGAAGACTTCCCTACCTTAAAAGGCACTCATCCAGTAAAACTGATCATTTTCTTGTAAGCCTTTCCCTCAAAAGGTTTATGTTAGGACTTAGGACGGGAGATGATAGAGAGGACTCATGTTCTGCAATATCCAGAGGGTTCATACCAGAAAGAAAGAATTCTGAGTTCCCGCAAAACTCAAACATACTTAGCATCCAAATCAAAGGATATTCTCCATTGTTCCCATGGGGATCCTTTCCTGACCAAACACTGCCCACTTTAGATGGGGCATCCCCAAGTCACTTCTCCCTTCATTACTTGCTGTGAGAATCTACCCCTTATACAAGTGTATGGCTCCATCAAACCATCCCATCATCCTGTTTGAGAGAAGGAAGACCTCTACCTCAGGCATCCAAGGCTGAAATGGCTGAGAGTCACATTTACAAGACAAATTCTCCTTTGAACCATTGAGCAAGTTACTTAATGTGTCTTAGATTCCTTAACTATAAAGAAGATAATGAAAGGTCCTACTCCATGAAGAAGTTATGAGTCTAAAAAGGTAATAAAAAGCATTTGGAAGAGCACCTGATACATAAGTGCTCAGTTAAGGCTAGTTCTTGTTTGTTTGAACAATAATAATAATATTAGCCTTATTACTAGAAATAATGATCACCTTTCACATGATAACTTCCCAGGGTTATTATGCTAAAAGACCCTCTACTTCCATCAAGGAGTAAGATGGAAAGGAATGAAAATGCACAAGGACAAGACTATCCTGAACCACACGTTTATTTGTTAATATAGATGTTCTATTCCTCTTCCTTCCATGCATCCAATAAACTGTGAGCACCCTGAAGGAAGGCTCTATGTCATTCTCCTAGTTGTGTCTCTAGTCCAGAGTAGGGGCTCAGTTAATGGCTGCTTTATTTTACAGGAAAACCCAGACCACAACTTGCATCCACCTAGCATTGGCACTACTTGACAAATTCCAGGATAAATAAAGGCTGAAGTCCCTGATTATATGTTGATTAAGGGTTATATTGGAGAAGGAAATAGCAACCTATGCCGGTATTCTTGCCTGGAAAATCCCACAGACAGAGGAGCCTGGTGAGCTGTGGAGTCACTAGAGGTGGACACGACTGAGTGACTGAACCACCACCATCAGGCGTTATATGTCAAGTTCTTTCCGGCTAGTGTTTTATTACTATCCCCAATTTTCACAGAAGCACAGAGAATGTTTAAACAATATATAAAGAATTTAACTTTTCATTGAGACGTGGATTTGGTATTCAATTATGAGTCTGTAAAATCTCAACTCTTTCATGGGCATCTTCCCATTAGATTTGGGACCAAGAGGAGCACCTGGAACAAAGTAGGTGCTCAAAACAGGTATTTGTTGAGCGGATCGCCAGGAGACACTATGCATTCTACAAGAGTTGCAAACTAGGAAGTCAGAAAAGCAGGAGAACTGAGGTTTCCAGAAATGGGTTATCTACACATTGATTATGTATACCCTCAACACAAAGGGAAAGTTTAGGAAACCAATTGGGGCCTAATAGCTCAAGAGCAGATACATGTATCTAACCACAAGCCAGATGTCATGGACAATTTCTGACTCTAATTCTTTTCTAGAACACATTAATTTATTTCTGTAAATTTACTTTTTCTTTCTTGAAGAAAAACTTTAAATGTGCACAAGGACTATAGAAAAAAAAGAGAGAGATCAAGTTTTATCTTCTAGAACTACAGAGGAAAAACTAATGAAAAAAACTGCAAAACACCTCCTCATAAAATAACTTTATGAGCAAATGCAAACTAACATTTATTACAGAACGAGGAATTTTAAGAGGAGAAATGGAAAAGCTTTTAAGTCAAATCCAGCACTCTCACCTCTGATTCATACCCTAACGGAACCATGTGATACATGACAGATAAGGAGGCAAAACGATACACAGACCCCATTTAGAAGCCACTGGAAGGTTCTGAAGTCATTTCAGAGACCAGTATGTTGATATAAGAGGTAAGAATATGAAACAACTGGAATCAGATAAATGGAGGTGGGTTTCTCCTCATTTAGCTGGAAGAACTTAGCTTTATTACCTGAACCAGACACAGCTCTACACCAGACTTTGCCTCTTCTTTTTAATTCTATTTGTTTTTTCAGCTTTCTTTATGAATAGGTAGGGGAGTGAGGGCTAAGCAGTAGGAATATTCCCAAAGAAAAGGGTGATCAAAGTATATCTGGTTCTGAAAACAGTGTTGAATCCTTAAAAGTGTATTACCAGAAGGGACAGGCAAAAAAGCAAACCTGTGCTTGGGGAATATTCCTGAAACAGCACTGGACACAGAGGATTGAAGGAAAGAGATATTGAAAGAGGTGGATTTGATAGACATCAAGAAAGAGAAATTGGCAGGAGTTGGTGACTGATTGGCTTGGGCTAGAGAAGGAAGAGTTATGGGTTTGTGTGCTTAAATGAATGGCAATGATGACAGAGCTATAAAATTTCTTTATAAAATTCGTACCTCAGGGTCTAATGTAGGTCACTTTGCTTATTTAAAAATCTATTGGTACAGCAAGAAGTCAACCTGAAAGGCAGAAAATTAGATACATTTCCTTCAAGGAGAAAGTGGAGAGCTGGTAAATGAAAAGGTAATTAAATTTATATATTGAGAGAAAAGAACTTTTTAATCATAGGAATCAAATAATTGGCAGTAGCGTTTATGTTTCAATATGATTTTTTAAAATACATTGAATTTAGTGAACCAAAAAGATAAACATTAACATCCACTTAAAACCGTCACATAGATTTATTTTAAATTGGCAGTTTTACTGTCAAATAGAAATTATCTTGAAGATTGTGGTAAATTTCTACAAATTAAAAAAATCTGTGTACAACCTTCATACTTTCTGACAGATCAGGCCCCTAAGGATGTTACTTTTAAATCAGGATATGATTGCAGGTCCATTTATCTTGTACAATTCCAACCCATGATCATCTTTCTGGTACTGTTCCTCATCTCAAGCTTGAGCAGACATCTTTGGAAGTACCCACCCAGTCACATCCATGTTTTTTGAGAACTCATCTCCCCTTTACCAAATGAATGAATCTAGTCATGTGTGTGCACTGTGACTCCACCTCTCGGTCACAGCTGATTGGGCCAGAGATAGATGACCAATGTGGAGCCAATCAAGCATTCTCTCAAGATACTGGGCACTTGGGTCAGAATAGACTGGAACATTTGGCTGTCGGAAGGGTCTTGTAAAAAGATGTGGATTTGGTAGCCAAAGGGACCATCTGGGGAGTAGCTGTGATGGTCTGTGTGCAAATGAAGAAAAAGCTACCTTTCTTCCTCTGAAAGTAAATGCTGAAAACAGAAGAGACAGAGAGCTGAGAGAGAGATGAAGACTGAAATTTCTTTGGCCTCTGGAGGCACACCTGTGTTGCAGGAGACCAAAATGCATACTGTCTATGCTTGAACTTTCTGAGAAACCCAAAGAGTTGACTTGGCTATGATAACCCTTAGACCCGAGGGACGGAGCTGATCAAATAAACAGAGACTTTGCAACAACATAAGGTAATGACACTGGCTTTTTAGAGAAGTATAGGGCGGTGTCCAAATCTTGATAAGCATCTCTCCTTGACGTCAGCAAGGAGCCTTCCCCGTTAGGTTGCTGATGCTCTGCTCCTCGGAACTGCTAGTCTTCATACCACAAATCACTATGGTTGCATATGTTTCCTAGAGTTAGTTAGCTCTTTCATGCTTACTAGTGAGAAGAGCTTCTCTGTGTTAATTAGTGCACTGACTAGCTTATAATTAGTGCACTAATTAGCTTAATAAGTGCACTGATCTAATGACAAAGGTGTGCCATGGGATGATGCTTTCCTAGGGTAACCAACCAGCATTCTGGTGTAAAAATCACTACTCATCTAGTTGGGTGAGTAAATCAACAATGTGAAAATATGACTTGCATCACTTCCCTCTATCTACTCACTTTTGGGGCTAACATATCATCCTATGGTAACACTAAGCCAACCCTAAAAGATAAAGTATCCTCTGCTTTCATCTCTTCACACATAAACCGCATCTCTCTGGCAATACCCTCAACAATATACAGATCTTTCATGAATCACAAAATTGGTTAATGATTGTGGGAGGCTTTGTCAGAAGGTAGTCCTTACTCCCACTCTTTTCAACCAAATGGAAGATACTGCCACTTCCATTCAACCAAACTGACAGTCAATCCTTACAATGGTATGAGGTTTCAACGTACGCTTATGACTGTGACTGTGTATTTTTATGCTTGTCTAAAATTCTCCAGCAAACACCTTTGTCCTCCTTAACATCAGAACCAAGGAAAAAGTCCTTGAAAAAGATGCTTCCATTATTTCTGGTCTCCTGGTTTTGATAGCCTGGTGGTTATATAATCTATCGAATATTCCAAGGTGCATAATGCATCAAACCCTCTGACTGCCAAAGGAGCATGAGAGACAGATGGTATGTGTGATGAGACTGAAGCAGTGGAGATAGATCTTTCTCAAAGCTGGCTGATGGGGTTGGTGAACTTATATCAGCGTGATGTGAGTTCTTCAAAGAATGCTATGAACCAAGGATTGGAGGATCTGGAAAATAATCCTTAAGCCTTGTAGAGCTGCTCATCCAAAACACAGAGACCCAGGCAGGCTAGGGGCCAACATTGCTGACCCTGTGTTAAGCAGTCTGGAAGGAGGTCCAGAGCCCTGCTAAATTACTTGCCTCTCACATCCCCAGTGCGTTCTACTGAAGTGTTAAACATTTTCATCATGTGCTTGCATCACTTTCACTGAATTAATAAATACAACAAGCCTTGTCCCTGTGCTGAGCCTCTGGGTCAGACTGGAGCCTGAGGAGTCCATCTGACTGGCAGGCATCTTGACTACATGGGAACTCAAAGATGGGCTGTGAAAACCAAAGAGAGGGAAGAAGACAGAAGAGAGAAGGGAGATGTGAAATGTAAAATGAAAAGGATGAGCAGAAGGAACGGTGAGGAGGAGAGAGATGCAAGAAGGGACAGCAGGCAAGAGGGGAGAGGGCAAATGGCAGGGTGAATGTAACATATGAAATGGGGAGGAGAAAAAGGTGAAAATAGGGAATAAATAGAGGAAGAAGAAAGAAGGCAGAGTGATGGCAAAAAATAGAGGTGGAAGATAAAGCAATAAAGGACAGAGGGAGAAAATAAGGAAATATAAGGAAAAAGAGTGAAAGGAGCAACAGAGAAGAGAGAGAGGGAAGAAGTCAAGGATCAGTCTATGTAAGGCATGGTGTCTAGTGTTCCAGATGCTCTCCAAACCAACTAGAGGAATACAGGAGAGGGCACTGACCCACGTCTCTCTGACCAGCACCTGAAGGCTGATCAAAGAGAGACACTTGTAACCCCAAGTGACTTTGAAAAAGGTGGGGAAAGCCTACGTTATAAGATAGTGGGCAAAGAAAACAGGATCATCCATCCACGTTTCCCCAAGCTTGTGCCCATGTTCTAGACCAGAGAACATCATCATCCAGGCTCTTCTTCAGAACAGCTGTGGCTGATGGCTGATGTCAGTGTTAGTTACCCTGCCGAGACCAGGGCTTTCATGCTCCAGCCATCACTGAGGCAAAGTCTGGGCAAAATAGGAGGAGTCAACTTGGGGAGACAAAGATTCCCACAGAGAAAGAAAGTGATGTGCTCATCACAGTAGTAGTGCCACCTCGTGACCAAAGATTCATCTGCCCCCCCCGCCCCCACCCGATTCTGTCATCCAATGCGTGAGCTCATTCCTCCCTGGTCAATTTCCCCCAGTGTTGTAGCCACTTATTTATCTCCTATTGGAGCATTTTATGCTAAGACTTGATCAGAGAAGTGTGGGATCATTGTGGGATTAACTTTTAACTTACTTAGGAAGAAAATGTTTAATAATAACACCAGGAACCAAAGCAGTCTTGTGGCCAAGATTTGATCAGTGCAAGGTCATCAGTTTTGCTATTACATTGTAGTTACAGCACTGAGTCCATAAAGCAACTTGTCATTTTTTCTCCTTCCCTCACCTCCCAGGGGAGGATAATGGGTGAGGTCTGTGCCATAAGCAGAGGGGCTCAGGCACTTCCCTGCAGCTGCTCTGTGTCCTAGATCTCACCTGCTTCCTTTGCCAATTCTCCACAACAAGAACTGTCCTTGCCCAAGTGGCACCACCTCACTTGAAAGAGTTCCTACTCTCCCAACTCGCTGGAAGTACAAAAGGCTGGGCCCCTTGTCTCAAGGTAGTCTAACTCTGCATCATGATACACAATGCAGAGCTCCCTGTGGGTATTTCTGCCTCACTTTTTTCCTTCATTCCCCTTCTCTTATGTGTGCTCCCTCAAATTACCCGCACTAGGCTCTCTACCCCAGGCTCTGCTCTGGAGAATCGAACAGAAAAGAGCAAGACCACCACCAGCGAAACTTCACTCCCAGAGGCAGGGGATTCTGGAAACAGTCAGCATCATTATCCTAACAAGGACTACCTACAAAACCATCTGCATGTCTATGAAATGCTATTTTCTGAACTACTGTTGCCTCAATGGTATTTGAAGCAAAATACTTGAGTTGGGGTCTCTGTGCAGACTCACATAAGAGTTAATTTATCTAGAAGCTCATTTGCATACTGGTAGTGAAAAGTTATTTTCAAAGAATATATTCATCAACTGTTCTTTTGCTCCACTGTTTACTTGTTTTGTTTAGAAAATACTGCACTCACATCATAATAATAGGAATGCATAACCTCTAGGCTAAGTAGGAAAGTACCCCAACTACTTAATATAACCCTTGTGGTGATAAACACTTTCTTCAGCATTTTACCATTTACTGACTACATTTTATTTCTGCTTCAATAAGAAGCTGTCAAGTACTCTGAAAATTTCACAAACTCACTTTGCCCTGCTGACTGCACTGTGCCATAAATTAATTACTGCAAGTGCATAATATTTATTCCTGCCTAAGGCAGTCTGCACTGGTATGTCTTATTAGCATTCATTGAGGAATATAAAAATAAAGAGTATAGTTGGCATTAAAAAAAGCATCAATGCCTTCCCATCTCCAATGACGAGGCTTAAAAATAATTTTCTACTTTATTTCTTTGTGGAATTTGTCTCATGGGCACCCACTTCACATCTTCGAGCTGGTTGCACAAGACAAATGTAACTCGGGGGTAATTCAAGCTGTGTCAACCATTAAACATCCATATTAAACAATGCAGATGTTTGATAAGTTTGAAACCAGTTACCAGTTACTTCTACAAGCCAACACACTAGCTGATAAAGTTACAGAAAGCAAGAGACATGTCTATTCTTTTTAATTTGATTCACTTCTCTGACCTTAACAAAACATTCCTTGGGGACTTGCAAATAACAAGGGATCAACTGACGCTTGTTGAATGGATGAGTGAACTTGAAGCCAAAAGATACCATCCTTTGGTATCTGGACAATAGATTTGGCTGCTGGTCCAATGACAAGCTCAAAAAAATGTTAGGTACTCACCTGGTCTTTATGTTCTCAGAAGTACTGGGGATCTGAAACCTCCCCTGCCAACCTAAAGTACTGTAACAGAATGGCTGACCTCATTGATAAACTGTTTGAGGAAATTCAATGGTGGAATCAAATGTTTCTAGGGAATTTCTTCTATCTCACACTCTTCTGTAAAGCATGATTCCATGAAAGTCAACTTGAATATCCAAAATAAAACTGGACCTTTTGGTACAAAATAATGTAAGGCACAATGTTGCATTTGACCCCTGAAAGTGATTCACGAGTGGTGTTAATGGCATCACCTGGGAGCTTGTCAGATGTACACAATCTGAGGCCCAGTCCCACAGCTACTTATCCTCCAGACCTCCTAGGTAAGGGAATCTAAGCTAAAGATTTGGAGGTGCTCTGTAGCAGGGCTGTCAGCAGGCTGTGCATGCATGGGCTTTAGGGTGTTCTCACTCCCAACACCAGCACCTGAGTCTCTGTCACAGCCCTGCTCTCGGAACTTGTTTTGTTGTTGTTGTTGTTGTTGTTGTTTTGCCCACAGAAACAGGAAGTGCCTAAGAATCTACATGTTCTTCAAGGGAAAGTCCTCAACCAATGAGTGTTAGGTGAGAGTACAAACAATCCAGAACCCTAGTTCCTGATTAGACAGCTCTGTTTTCAGAGCTTCTCCCTGGGATTCAGCCAAAGGAAAACTCTGTGGGGCTTTACTTGATTTCACATTCCTGTTTGATCATCTTTCCTTACTGGTCCTATTTTCTTACTCCCCTACTATGCCCTCATCTCTGGAATAATCCCCAGTAACTCACTTTCACACAAATTCTCACCGAAGGTTCTGTTTCTGGGAATCACAACCTAAGAAACATGTCTATCAGTATTATGCTGGAAAATGTTTAATAACAAGTTCTCTGGGGGAAAAAAACTATGAGTTTTACTTTTTGTCAGCTGCCATGGAATAAATTCTTCCACCATTACAGATTTCAGACTATGAACACGAGGTCATGGTATTAGGAAGAGAGGCTCACAGTCTGCTCTCATGAACCAGGATGAGCCGGTTTCAGCAGACAACTGAAATCAATCAGTTCAATTCAGTCGCTCAGTCGTGTCTGACTCTTTGCGACCCCATGAATTGCAGCACACCAAACTTCCCTGTCCATCACCAACTCCTGGAGCTTGTTCAAATTCATATGCATCAAGTCCGTGATGCCATCCAACCATCTCATCCTCTGTCGTCCTCTTTTCCTCCTGCCTTCAATCTTTCCCAGCATCAGGGTCATTTCCAATGAGTCAGTTCTTCACATTTTTTTTTTCCTTTACTGTAAGAGTGGCATGACGTGAAGAGTAACTACATGACATGAAGCAACACTTTCTAAATATCCTTCTAAGCCACTTTTACAGTAGCAAAAAAAAAAGGAGAGATGCATTATGCAGGGAGCTGAGCTCCATTTTCTTCACTCTGAATTCCTTCTTAATAATGGTTTTAGCTATTTGCATATATTTTCTTGAATTATTTGTGTTTGCCACCTAAATGCTGCTGCTGCTAAGTCACTTCAGTCATGTCCAACTCTGTGCGACCCTACAGACGGCAGCCCACCAGGCTCCCCCGTCCCTGGGATTCTCCAGGCAAGAATACTGGAGTGGGTTGCCATTTCCTTCTCCAAAGCATGAAAGTGAAAAGTGAAAGTGAAGTCGCTCAGTCGTGTCCGACTCTTAGTGACCCCATGGACTGCAGCCCACCAGGCTCCTCCATCCATGGGGTTTTCCAGGCAAGAGTACTGGAGTGGGGTGCCATTGCCTTCTCCGTTGCCACATAAGTAAATATTGTCTAAACAGCCTACCACTAAACACATAAACGTCCATTTACCTGTCTAAAGAATCATGTGCCACCATTCACTGATTCAACATTTATGGATCAATCACCATCACTGTTGCAGGGGCAGAAAGAAAACTGAGTAAGAAATACATGGTCTCAATCTCTGAGAGGTTAAGTCTTATGAGGAGAAATGAACAACAACAACAACAACAAAAAATCAAGAGTCTCAAACTGTGATTCATACTAAGCAGGAAGCAAAGAAGGAGTGGAGATGGAGTACTGAATGAATCTGGGAAAGGTCACCTGAGACAGATTCACCTATAAAAGTCCTTCTGAAGATGTTTCATTTGAGCTGAGACCTAAAGTAGAAAGATGAGCTGGCTTTGAAAGAGTAGCATCCTACACAGAGTTATAGCATGCGAAGAAGCCTGGCGAAATGAACATGGCTAGAAGACTTGAGGAAGCGACCCAAAAAATTGTTATTGGAACAGATCATGGGAGAAGCAGATGGAAAATGAGACTGGGTGGTTAATGTTCAGATGAGTCTGAACCTTATAGGCCATGTTTAGAATAAGAGCTTTTATTCTAAATGCAAAGAACATCCTTTGGAGAGTTCTGAGCAGGTGGGGAAGTGACTGATCTGAATTATGCTTTAAGCTAATTCTGAATGTGTGCAAAGTACATTGACAAGAGTGGAAGCTGGGAGACCAGTGAGGAAGCAAGGTGTGGCCCAGGAGAAAAACGTCTTTGGTTTGGCAGCTATGATATAAACTTGGAGAAGTGGATGAGGTGACAATATATTCTGGAGGTGAAGTTGATAGGATTTGCTAGTGGACTGGAAGTGGCCACTGATGAAAAGAAAATGAGTCAAAAGTGACTCTGAATTGATGGCTTAAACAACTAGGGGCATGCAGACTTGACCTCTTTTTTTGTGTGTCTTTTTCTAGAAGAACCAGTTCATTTGGCTGTCTTGGTCACACCTCACTTTCTTATCCCACTATACTTTCCAGAGTCTTCCTTTTCAACTAAGGATGACAACAAGTTCTTTTAAAATTTATATTACTTTAGAGTCTCATTTTCACCCAGTTTTCTCCACTCATTTACCTATTCACTCAATAAAGTCTCACAAACATAGCTGAGCATAATCGACATAGAACTCTCAGTAGATATCCAGGGAAAGAGGAATTAACTGTAGATATTACATGTTGCTATTTGACCCCTATCCTGAGAGATGGATTTGACTTGTCCAGTAAGATACACTATACTTCTCAAACATTAAAGCGCATCAGCATCACTTAGAAAGTTTGTTACAACATAGATTGCTAGGCCCAACTTCAAAGTTTGTGATTTAGAAAGTCTAGGTAGAGCTCAAGAATCTGCGTTGCTAGCAAGTTCTTCAATGCTGGGGACAGTGAAGGTCCAGCATACTGACTTTGAGACCTATTGAGATATACTATCAAAGTTGCATTCAGGAATGCCCAAAATCTACAAAGAGAGACAGGACCAGTGGTTAATTTTTAAGGTTGCTTAACTACTCACGCCATCCTTCCTCTAGGTCTTAGGTAGTGAATTCTTCAGTGACACTGTCGGCCTGAGTGTCCACCTGCCACTGGCTATAAAGTGAGAATTACAGCCCTTCAGAGAAGAACACCACTCTGGGCATGGTGGTAACTTCTCATCACAAGAGACAAAAACAGATGACTTAATCATGGGGTCCCTTCCTCTCCTTGGAGGCTCATCATTCCTATTTTGGGAGTTCAGACAAGCAGTTAATCTCCTGGAAAATGGGAAATGAACTGGCTATAACAAAGTATTCATGCCAGAGGGGACCTCACATTAGAAAAAGAGGATGCTCATGTATTATGATTAAAGCCTTCTAGGTTGTTCATTGAAGTATTTATACTTTAATATTGGGTTTAGTGAGCCTGCTGGCCTTTCAGTTCTAGGTGGGGGAAGAGTCACAATAAACTCATCAGATGACTGTTCACTACCTTACAGTTTGTAAGGCCTTTAATGGATAATATACATATTTTTGACCTTAGAGTAATCTGCTAAGATAGCAATTATTCTCTCCATTTTGCAAATAAAGTGAAGCTCAAAGAGACGAGAGTTTTATAATGTCACACAGCAACATAGAAGCACTCCATGAGAAAGTGGAGACTCCATAATCCTGTGGCTCCATGAGTTCACAGAACTGACTTCTACCTGATGGCCCCAAACATTGATAGAGAAAATCCCCAGTCCAGAAAGTTGATGTTTACACAGCCATTAAACTGAACTCATTCAACAAAGTACTTTATTGAAATGTCTACTGTGAAGAGCTATTAGGTCTGATTTTCTGCTCACCAGCCTTCCAGATAAATGTTTTTTTTCTGATCAGCTAAGCCCATTGAGATTTTCAGCCCATGTACTTTCATTACCGGGTACTGCTTTCTTTTAACAAAAAGTCAAATCCTGAATAAAGTCCACAACAAAATTATTAGACTGAGGCCTATGAAACTTCAAATTCTGACCATTTTATCCCATAATTTCATATGATTCAGCCACACACAACAGCAATTGTATCTACCTTCTATTAAGAAAGATGCTCTGGAGAGGAAAATGGCCTTGGGGCCAGAAGCTCTGGGTTCAAGTTAGATTCTGCATATAGCACTTAACATCTGAGAGCCTCAGTTGCTGACTTGATGAGACAGGAGTGATAACAATAATGCCTAGAACAAGCACCTCTGAGAGAAGAATACAGAATCATCTCATTCACCTAAGTTTTACCAAACATCCACCTGGTTACAGATGCTGTGTTAAGTGCTCAAGATACAGAAATGAATGAGACAATACAGAGTCTATGCCTGCAAGGGGCACAGTTTACAGAGAGAAGCGAATGAATAAATCAGTTGTTGCAAAATAGTTCAGGAAGTCATAACAAAAAAACAACATAAATAGAGAGAAGATGGTAGTAAACTCTGTCTGTAATCAGGGTAGGGCTTAGAAGATTCAGACATGCCAAGTCAGAAGACTGTCTAGATCAGTGGTATCTAGAAACATCTGGGAACTTTAAAAAAAATACCAGTGTCCTGATGCCCCTTGTATAATGTGTTCATACAGATGGAGAGCAGTGGCCTAGGTTCACTTGCAAGTGAAAAGCTTTTGTAAATTCAAAGGGGTGCACTATCTTGAGACACTAACATCTTAAACAAAAAAAGAGGGAAAGGGACAGAGAACGGTGGCTTTGTTTCTACTGGGAATATTTTCAAACGAAGCACTGGCTGAGTGTGGCAAAGGAAATAAACTTTGGAAATGGGCACCCTGCCTCCTTTACTCATGGTCAACAATAATTACTATTCAACCAGAGCCACTATATTAACAACCATTTCAATCTGGGCGTTTGCTTTGGGAGAAAAGAAATATACCAGTCATATCTCCCTAGTAGTCACACCAGCGGACAGACAATGCATGCTCTGTCACTATGACGCATCATCACCCTAACAACAGTTAGGTACTTGTGCAGCTCCATGGGAGACACTCCTGGGATACAGGTCACAAGGTACAAGGCTCTGAGCTACAGGAACGTGGCCTGTACAAGCTTTACAAGTTGAGGGAGTATACAAACATCCAGAGACCACTAAGCTTTCCTTCCTCGTCACCACCTGCCTCCAGGGCAGCCCTGTTGATCCCTCAGATTTGCATGCAGTGACTGGGCCGGTCACCAGGTCAGACATGGAACTATTATACCAGGCAGAGATCCAGGAGGATCAGACCAGATCTAGAAAGACTTGGATCTGGAAATATGGGTTCTCTAACTCTTTTGTTTCTATTCTTCCTAATGGAAATTCTGTCAGTCAGTGGTAGTGGATGATTCTTCAACTCTGCATTCCTTTACCCTTAATGTGGGAGAAACACTGATTTTCCTTTGCAGAATTAGCTCTCCCTCATCATCATTTCTTATCATTTGGGTAGAGCTGAGCTCAGGTCCAGCTACAGGGAGACACCCATGATTTCAGGCAGGTCGGTTATCAAATTTTACCCCCTCTGGCCACAGTGTTGGTCAGAGAATATTAAAAAAAAAAATCCACAATGGTCCCTTTATACTCAATCCTGGGACTGATTAGGAATTGATTATACTCAATTCTGCTGGACTAATTAGGAAAGAGGAGCTCTATTGAGATAACTGGTCAACTGTAAACCTGGGCTCTTGAGACAACAGCAAGATTGACAGATGCAGACAGCAAGAGACACCTAAGGACTCAAATCTTCTAAAGACAGACCTTTCTACATTCCAACACAATGGGAGTTCACTTCTTAATTTTGGTGTTAAAAAGGAGTTTAACTTTCTTCTCTAATGCAGCTTATGGTGTGCGGGGTGCTTGGAATATACTATATACTAATGTTTGCTGCTATCAAAGCAAGCAAAAAAAAAAAAAAAAAGGCATGTTTGGACAAGTGGTGGGAGCCCACAGTCTTTCTCCTTCTCCTTTAACTGACAGCATGTTTCCAAACAGCATGACAGTGACTAGGGGAACAAGGCCTTGAGAATCCACAGTATAGAAAACCAGCCCAGGGCATTTGGGGAGAAGCCAGAAGGATGACGACCCTTCTTTAGAAAGGTAATGTGAGCCAAGGGTTAAGTGTTTTCTACCCAGCTACTCAACAGACCCAGGAGGGAGACTAAATTTAATGGCACTTAATGGCATTTTCTGAATGCCTTAATTACTTGGGATTTTGGTTATTAGTTAATGAGCTGGAAACATGCAATAAGACAATATTAACTCATGAGAAATCTGAATAATTCAGTTAATGTAACTAGGCAAGATGTTGCCTGGAACCTTGCTGTGGTAAATAAAAACAAAATCTCTTTGGTCCCACCAAATTGCATTGAAGTAACTTCAAGTGTTTATTTTTCAGTCCTACTCTTCCTTGTCCTGACTATAACCTAAGAAAGAGAATTCAAAGGACAACAAATGAAATGGGTGTATATCTCTGTATTTGATTATCCAGAAGTTTCCTCACTCTTACAGATGTTCACAGAACCAGTGAAAAAAATATGATGTACAGAGCATTGTAGTGTGTGTGTTTGTGTGTGTGTGTGTGTGTGTGTGTGTGTGTGTGTTTTCCCAATGATTAAGTTAAATTAAACAGCTGAGGTAACCAGACTTTGGTTTAAATTCCTGTTAGAAGATGGAGATCCAGGACTCCTTTGGTGGCCCAGTGGTTAAAACGTCCCTTTCCAATGAAGGGGTTGCAGGCTTGATCCCTGGTTGGGGAACTAAGACCCCACATGCCATATGGCATGGCTCCCCAAAAAATTAAGGCTGAAAAAAAAAAGAACATGAGATCCAATCCTCACCACAGGAAGCTCAAAGTCTACCAAGTCATATGATTTATTTATAACCAATATCCCATGGGCAATAATATATAAAGCACATAAAGAGCAAAGAGATGGCTCTGATGAGAGAGACTGATAAACTGGGGGTGTTAGATGGGTGATGCTGGCAAAGATCCTTCTTTTCTAGCAAGGTCTGGAGTTTAAACAAGAAGAGCTGAACAGCCAAAGTGAAGCTGAAGAGGGTTTCAGGTGGAAAAGTTGGAACAGACAAAGAGTGAAATAGTTATCTGTGCAGCTGCAAAGTTAAGTACAAGATGGAGGGGTTGGAACAGTGTGCAGGCAGTCAACAGGACTGAGAAAAATTTTTACACAGAGAAATAATTAGAGAAAATTACTAAGAAAAAATTTTTTAATATTTTTAAAAAGTAGACTGTTATCTATGGCTGGTCACTCTGTGAGTTAGCAGGAAACATTTATGAAGATGAGGTCATAGAATCAAGTCCATGTTGACCAGTAGCATCCTCAACTCTGTGTCACAGATAATACTTCTGCCTCTCCCCAGCTATTTCCATAAGGAGCATCCCCTACAGCACACACTTTACTGTTGGCAGGTATTTTAAGGGAAGCAGCTGGGTGTCTGAGGGGCTTGCAAATGTAGGGAACATTGAGATGGCCCAAGGAACTCTGGAGCCAGCTTTTTATTATAACCAAAAGCCAAATTTCACATGCTGAGGCTGGAAGGGCTACAAACAAGGGCCAGGAGATGTTATCATCTGTGCTTTCTGGATGGTACCCTGCTTCATCTCTGACATTTTTCCTAGTTCCATTGAAACAGAATGGAAAGGAAGGAGTGTTTTGGACTCAAGAATGCCAAACCTACATGTCAGGATTCTGTTCCTGAACCTAGGAAAGCATCACTAATTAACTATGGGACTCTTTCCACTAATCCTCAAGTATCCTTTGATCTTCCCAGGCTTCTACCAGCCAACTATTAGCATTGGCACAGGAAACGAAGCCTAGTTGCCATCTCTGTCTTGGAGCTAGCCAGCAGAAGGGTTTGTTAACATTGGCTTTACGTGGACATAATCCCAATAGCATATTGTTAAAGGTGGTGGCATCCACATTTGATGAGGCTTTCAGAGAGGGTGGCTAAAAGCCAGCCCTGGCAGAGCCAAGGCAAAAATTAAAAGGTAAGAAAGGGCAGGAATAATCAGAGAACAGGTGTCCACAAGTAAGAGCTCAAACAGAGCCCAGACTGGTCCTTCTGCTTGGAATACTCTTTCAGCTTCTCCTTCTTTGGCAAATCTCTATTCATCCTTCAGGCTCCAGCTTACAAATGGCCTTTTCTGCCCTGATCCTCACTTCTGCATTCAGTCACACTTTTTGTGGCACTGAGAGCATCCTTGATTGTCTCTATCCTGGCAATCCATTGATTACCATCAAAGGAAATCATGAGGGCATTATACAATATATACCCTCTATGGACATATCATATTAGTTCAACCCACCGTTATAACTACCACAGCAGATGCCAGAGATACAGAACAACAGGATCTAACCAGATCATTTCAGTCAAAGGCTACATAGGTTAACTAGGAGACAGCCAGAAACAGGGAGACTTTGAAAAAAATGCCTTAGGCATAAAACCCTTCCATTGTTCTCTTATAGCAGAGTCCCTTTTCTTTCCGAGGATACACCAAGTCCAAGGGTTTAAAGGCCCAATTCACCATTTCTGCCAGTACCTGATACTTGCCAGTGAATACAACCAGTAAAGGAAAATGTGACCAGAACTCAGTTTGTTATTATAGAAACCCGTATATACTGTGTATCCAGTTGTAACCTGGATCTGAAAGAGACGATCTAATTTGGAAGAAAAAGAAGAATCATTAGACTCAGAAAAATATGCTTTTTTGTAATTGGGAGGGAGGGGCTTATTATTTCAGTTCTGTATAATCTGGGTCAAGTTACTTAGCCTCTTTGAGTTTCTGATTTGTTCATTTGTAAAATATTTTGCAAACTTGTTGTGAGGGTGAGATATGACATTTGTAAAAGCTGACACAAAGTTTAATCCATAAGGGGCACTAAAAGAAATAAAATTACTGGTACTTATTCTAAAACTTATTAATTGGATAAAAATGTATGTATTTATGTCACCTCTTTTGATCCTCATACAGTATGCTCTATTATTATCTCTATTGGACAGATGATAAAATAAAAGCTCCCTGACTTGCTCAAGGGCATCCAAGAAGTAAGAGGCAGACCAAGATCCAAACCTAGATTGGTCTGATTTTATAGCCATGCAGTCCACTCTGCCAGACCTATGGAATCCAACTGCTAGTAGAGCTCCAGCCTAATCAGCTTATGGAACTTATAGGTGTATAAACACACTTCTCAAACTGTAAATGATGTTCAACAAAGTGAAGTGAAGTCGCTTAGTCGTGTCCGACTCTTTGCGACCCCATGGACTGTAGCCTACCAGGCTCCTCTGTCCATGGGGTTTTCCAGGCTAGAGTACTGGAGTGGGTTGCCATTTCCTTCTCCAGGGGATCTTCCCCACCCAGGGATCGAACTCAGGTCTCCCGCATTGTAGGCGACGCTTTACCATCTGAGCCACCAGGGAAGTCCCAGGATAGTCAATGGTTCTGCTCAAATGGAGCAAGAATGTCCTTAAAGGGACAATGCAATGACTATGGGTTCTTTTACAGATTTTATGAAACATATTACTCCCTAGTAGTGACTCTGTGTGTGAGACTGTGTAGTTTTAATATATTTTAATATATTTAATATATTTGTTCAACAAAATTTAGGTAAAATTCTTTATTTCCCATCTTCCTGTGAGATGTTAGGCAAAAGTTGCGGTTTGGGGCTCCTCCCTTAAATTCTTTAAAAGGAGCTCAGTCAGTGGGGAATTACATCTTTTCCTCTTTCTTTTCTTCTGTTAAGTTGCCTGGAACATGAATGTGAAGGCTGGACCTACAATGATCACCTCAAACGACCATAATGCAACCTTGATGATGGAAGTCATACTAAGGATGGAAGAGCAGAAAGAGAACCGACCTGGGTCACTGACAAATGTGCCTCTACCTTCCCAGTTCTGGACTACCAATGACTGGTGCTTTTTTTTTTTTCTTTTTTTTAATGTGAGAGTAGGAGAAAAAAAAAATTTAAAGCCAAAAAAGTCTCCTTCCTTAGTTAGGCCACTGTTCTTTGAGTTTTTTTCCATATCCAGCTGAATTTAATCCTAACTAATACAGGCTTCCACTATATTTTTCAATTTTATATTTCTCAGACTCAGAGATAAAGTAGTAAAGAGACTTCAATTGCATTTTAAAATTTATAAAGCGTAACTGAATCAGGCAAGGTGCCCACAAGAATAGCTAGGGAATATCAAAATGACAGCAGAATCCACTGCTGCTACTGGCTCGGGAAAACTGTAAAAAATGAAAGGAAAAGCAAATATTCATTATTCTGCCTTGGAGTACTCCAAATATTCATCATTCTGTTCCCAAGGGGAAGATTCTCAAAGACTGAAGCTCCTGAAATAAAAACTTCCTATTTATCTCCTCAAAGATAATTATACTAGTTGGTCTTATCCTTGTGGATTCACCAGAGCACAAGAAACAAAAGTAGCCCATTGATCTTCAAGTTCCTTTGAGGATATGACTTAAGAAGGTTCCAAGTGTCAGAGGTAACAGTCACAACAGCATGGATCCTTTTAAAAGATCACAACGTTGCAAAGCAATTATACTCCAATTAAAAAAAAAAAAAGATACGTGATGTAACCATACATTAAATCATATAAAGATAGATAGATAGTTATATTTAAATAAAGAAGAAAGAAAACAAACTACTGGTTACCAGTGGGAGACAGGGCGGCAAGTTAGGGGTAAGGGACTAAGAGATACAAACTACTGTGTATAAAACAAATAAGCAACAAGGATATATCATACAGCACAGGAAATTATAGCCATTATCTTCTAATAACTTTTAATGGAGTAAAATCTATTTAAAAATACTTAATCACTATGCTGTACACCTGAAACTTAATATTGTTTATCGACTATACTTCAATAAAAAATCAGTCATAAATAAATAAATACATAAAATAAACAAAAAGATCACAATTTTTGGTTGCCAGAGGTGGGGTTGGCCAAAATGCATGAAGGTAGTCAAAAAGTACAGATTCCAAACTATAAAATAAATAAGTCCTGATGATACAATGTACAGTATGATGACTACAATTACTAATACTGGGTTGCATATTTATAAGCTGCTAAGAGAATAAATCTTAAAAATTCTTATCACACACACAAAATGTATATAACTATCTATGGTAACAATGTTAACTTTTTTATGGTGATCATTTAACAGTATATACAAACATCAAATTATAATAGTGTATACCTGAAACGAACATATTTTACATGAATTATGCCTCAATAAAATATTTTCAAATTTTAAATAAAAAATTCACAATTAAACTAGGTGTTTATATTAGATAACTTTTAAAGGCATCTGTCCACCTCATAGTCTATCCTTTCTTCTAAGAACTGTCTCTCCTATCCCGGCTACCCATCAAGAAGCTTCCAGGGTCAACACTGGCTACTTTGTTTCTCTACTGACCAAATCTAACTGGACCAGCAGAACACCACTAATCTGAGCTGTGCCAATCAGATTGCCTCTCCAGAGAACCTGAAGTGAAACCTAGGACTGGGAGCTAAGTCACATCAATGTTGGTGTTCTAGAGAGGCATCTGCTCACCTTGGGGTATTGAGATTCTAGAAACTGCTCAGAGACCTGCCCTTCCTTAGCAGTAGTCTGTCCAGGAAACTCCATTCCTTACCTAAACCAGTGGATCACAGACTGCTCTCACTGGCATCCACTCAATTCTTTAATAAGAATTTAAAGATGAATAAGACCTACCCAGACAGTGACAAGTCAGAGTTTGAAGATCCTCAAATGCCATTAAGGTGGACTTTATCCCAAAGATAATAGTAAGTCAAGGAAATTTTGTGTTTATTAGTGTTTATAGGGTGTTACAACCCTCAAATGAGCAAACTAGTAATGGGCTAATGCCAGTGAGAAACAAGATGAAAAATATCTACAGAAGCAGTTGAAGATTCAAAAGGAAATGTCAAAACATTTTCCCCAAATTATTTTGGAGTGAAGCATGGCCTCCACCAACAGGGCCCAGGATGTGTGCAATCTGTCTGGATGGGTGTGTGGAGTCCCTTCCACGTGCCTTTCCAAATCCTCTCTCCACTGTTCTCTGCCATGCTCTGTGCCCTAAGAGGATCTGGCACTGATTCTTCCCTGTTTGCCCTTCAGACCTAGCCTATGTCTACCCCAGAGTGGTACCTAATCTCTCTTAGTTTCCCTCTGCCCTGGCTGACCCTCTGTAAATAGTCCTGTCTTAAAATCTTTTAGAGCTTCCCTGGTGGCTCAGACAGTAAAGAATCTGCCTGCAATGTGGGAGACCTGGGTTGGGAAGATCTCCTGGAGAAGGGAATAGCTACCCACTCCAGTATTCTGGCCTGGAGAATTCCATAGACTGTATAGTCCATGGGGTCTCAAAGAGTCAGACACAACTGAGCCATTTTCACTTCACTTTCACCAGTACTTCAGATGTGAAGACCCAGATATGAGAAATGAGTTTCCTTTATAGCTCCCTACTCAGGAAACAGCCTGATGTATAATGTCCTTTTTAAGGATTATCTGGGGAAATGCTGGGTTATTACAGTCATAAATACACGTGTTAACAGCCACAGGGATCAACAGTCTTCTCAAGGAAACTTTCCTATGTCAATCTGAGATGAAGATGACTTCATAGCAAAATGAAAGGGGGGAGAAGCATCTCTTGAGTAATTAGAAAGAGCAAAAAGCCACAGGCAAAGTCCAATAAGCAGGGAGAAGCCGGCAGACTCACCCACCTTGGGAATGGAAGTCAGCGTCCATCAGCAGATGGTCTGAACTCATTTTAACAACCAGCCACAACGGCTGGGGCAACCTCTAAGGCAGAACACAGAAAATAGGGGGGAGGCAACTTGACTCCAACAAACTCCTTAGAACATGGCTTCAAACAGGCCACAAAGTGCTCCCCTCACGTTACGGACATGTTACAGAGTCCTTGATACATCTGCTAAAATAGGTAGTATCTTCACTGAAGCCTGATGTTTAAATTTATTCATTTCTTCATCTACTCAACAAAACCAGAACATCTACAAAGAACAGGACATGGGGTTATCAATTGGATACACAGAAAAACCAAGAGATAGTCCCTAACGACAATCGCATAGGACAGAAAGGCATACAGACGGATAAGTAAACAAGTTAATGATCCCAGGACACTGTGACAACTGTGAAGATAATGAAATACAGGAGATGAGGGGAGCACAGAGGAAGAACACAAGACCTGGATTCTGAGGGTCATTGGGAAGGGTGACAATTGAGCTGAATTTCAATGCTGAGTCTGATATAAAAGGTTCAAGTCCATCCAAGCATATGGTATTAGATCACAGGCACCTTTAAATAGAAACTTCCAAAAGGGCACAGAGTTATGTTATTTTTTTTTTTCTTTTTCCACATCCTTCAAGGAAACTCAGTGCCTTAAGTAGTACCCAGGGGCTAAAGCACCCACATCCTCTTTCCAACATGTAGTGTGGTTGCTAGGCAACCACTGCTGAGCTAAATCCAGCCTTATTCTCAATTAATTTGGGGGAGATATTATTTCTCTTTTCAATTCATGTCCTTGGAGCTTCATTTTTACGAAGAAAAGGAAATAGCTTCAGGCCTTTCTATGTGGTTTAATTGTGAATTTTCTAAATTATCTTCAGTCACAGATCAATCTCAGCACAGATTCAAAAAAGTCACACTTGTCACTGTGAAGAAGTACAGGTATAAACATTCTGAAACAAACCTTTTCTAGTCACACCTGGTAGAAGTCATGAAACTTCCTGAATTCTCTTGGGAAAGAGAAAGGTGATTAAGACAGATTTTGAGTATCTTGTGAAAACACGGAGATCTTGCAAATATAGAGAAAAGTATTTTGTAATTTTATATATAAATACATATTCAACTTCAGCTGCCTGTGGCTATGTACTCAACACAGTATCAGGTGTAAACAGATGAAACAGCAATGTATTTCAGAATAATGTATCTCAGTCCCTGAGAACTTATAATAATACGAATGCATCCCAGTCCTGCACAATGAAAAATGATTTTTTTTCCAGTTTTGACTCCCAGCAAGATGTAATCTTTCTTGAAAGGAGTTTCTCAAAGATCCTACTTCAAAACAAGATAAAATAAGACAAAAATTATATACTTACCACTGTCAACGTATGGAAAATCAGACTTAGTTACTTAAGTATATAAACAGTAATTAAAATTAATTACATTGGTTAATAAATAAGTTAATACACAGTTAGTACCAATGATTGCCACCCTAGCTCACTAGCTTATCATGTATGACAATGTGTATCGATGTCTATAGAGAAGCTAGTATATATAGAATGTAGATCCAGTGCTATAGACAAGTTTTATTAAATTTTGGTTAAGAAATCCCTTCACTCTTTATGGAGTCCTCAAACTGGATAACCCTACCTGCCTACTAGATGCAAAATGCTGACACATACAGAAGGAAGGAAAATAACATTTTAGAATCCATTCCATTGGAACTTCACTTTACAAAGAAAGTACAAAATGGCTCATACAGGAAAGTGATTAAATGAAAAATGAAATATGATACACACAGACTATGAAATGTATGAATCACTACATGAAAAGAGGCAGACTTCTATGTTCTTTTTAAAAATTTCTTTTGTTTCCATATAATTTTAAAGGTTACTTTCTATTTACAGTCATTACAAAATATCAGCTACATTCCATGTTGCATAGCACATCCTTGAGCCAATCTTATACCCAGTAGCTTGTACGTCCTTCTTAACTACCCCTATATTGCCCTTCCCCACCACCACTGTAACCATTAATTTGCTCTCTATGCCTGAGTCTGATTTTTTTGTTGTTGTATTCACCAGTTTGTTCATTTTTTAGACTCTACATATAAATGATACCATATAGTATTTGCCTTTCTCTGACTTATTTCACTTAGCATAACGCCCCCAAGTCCCTACATGTTGCTACAAATAGCAAAACTTCATTTTTTTTACAACTGAGTAGTATTCCACTGTGTGTGGGTACGTGTGTGTGTGTAAAAATGTCACATCATCTTTATGCATTCATTTGTTGATGGACACTTGGATTGTTTGCATGTCTTGGCTATTGCAAATAATGCTGCTATGAACATTAGGGTGCTCTCCAATTACTGTTTGTTTTGTTTTTTGTTTATTTCCAGATACACAACCAGGAGCAGACTTTTATGTTCTTATGGCTGCTCACTCAGTCATTTTAGACTCTTTGCACCCTCATGGAGTGTACCCTGCCAGACTCCACTGTCCACGGAATTTTCCAGACAAGAATACTGGGGTGGGTTGCTGTTTCCTACTCCAGGCAAATTTCCTGATCCAGGGATTGAACCCATGTCTCTTGTGTATCCTGCGTTGGCAGGCAGATTCTTTACCACTAGTGCCCCCCAGGAAGCTGCAAGAAATGGCTATGTCCCAATAAAACTGCATTTATAAAAACAGGTCATATGTTGTTTTTGGCCCGAAGGCTAGTTTGCCAGCCTCTGTTTTAAGGAAATGAGGGATGCAGAAGGGACTTAGCCACCACATCTCTCACTCTGAAGTTGGAAGGACTGATCTAAGGGGTCACACCTGCCTCCCTGATGCTATAAGAGCACCCTTCCTGAAGCAGTGTGCTTCATAAACTCCCATCAGCCAGGGTCACTCTATGGTCAGACTCACCAGGGAAACACTGTTCCCAGCTAGAACCTGGCACTAAGGGGCAAGTGGAGCAGAACATTCCCATGGAAGATACACTAAGCTGCCAATCAGGGCATATAGATTAGGATTTGACTCCCAAATTTGCCACTGTGAAAACCACCTTTTGTTCCACTGCCAGGGCTGTCTCTCACTATATTAGGTGCTTGATACCCACCTTCTCTGATCTTCGCAACTACTAGCAAAGGGCATATCCACCCACCATTGATTCAAACATCCATTCATTCTACATTTTTTTTTTTCTTTTTTTAATTCCAGCTTCATTCCAGGGCCATTGTGCTGAGCGCTGGGGATGCAGCTGTAAATAAAACAGTTCAAGTCCCTAGGTTTCTGAAGCTAATAGTCTGAGGAAGAGTAGACAATAATAAGTTGGACAAAGTTAATAAGAAATTAGTAAGTGTTCTAAAGAGAATTATGACAGAGAGATAGGGAGATATAATCAAGAGTGTTGGGTGATTACCATATGAACATGTCTGTGAACTACAATTAATTCTATGACAATACACTAAGAGAAGACTATAAAAAAATAAGCAATGAAAGGCAACTTAATTTAGACTGTGGGGAGAGTGTCAAAAAAAAGACCAGTGGAAGCAAGTGGCATTCAAGCTGAGAGTTGAAGGACGAGTGGGTGAGTTAGGCAGATATAGATAGGATGGGAGCTGAGAGAGTTGTAAACAAGAGGCACAGCACAGGTAAATGTTGGGAAGTACAAAGAACTCAGCCTGTTGGGGCACTAAAACAAGGTCACTGCAGAGATAGAGAGTTGTGGAGTCGGGGGAGGAGAGGTGGAAAGGAAACACACAAGGAAAATCTCACGCAGGCCAGTGTCACATGCAGTGAAACAGGTTCATAAAGATCAAACAACAGAATCGAAGATTCCAAATGTAGTGATCAAAATTGGGTTAGAATCCACGACCATCAAACTCCAAAGCTCGTCAGCTTGTCATGCTCTTTCTGCTATACATGCCATCTCTTTTTTTTTTTTTTTTTTTTTAAACTAAGAAACAGAGAGTATGCATGCACACACACATCTTTCTCTTGAACCAGGGAGAGCACCTTAGAAGCAGATCCCTGTGGTTTGACTGAAAGTAGTTTTTTTTTGCTAAAGATGACCTGGGATCATCCAACCCATATTTCCTCCAGCACTACAGGTCATACCAAAACCTGCCTGTCTTCAGCGGGGACCCAGGACTGAGCAGGCAA
The DNA here is from genome assembly GCF_054371585.1 of Giraffa tippelskirchi. Lineage (NCBI taxonomy): Eukaryota > Metazoa > Chordata > Mammalia > Artiodactyla > Giraffidae > Giraffa > Giraffa tippelskirchi. The sequence goes on along the minus strand of NC_137283.1, from coordinate 17,704,585 downwards.
GTCAAAACTGGGCTGGGAGCACTTAACACCTAAACTTCCAAGGCCACTGGCAAGTCAGAGGAGAAAGGAATAAACAGAGTTATTATACTGCACTCTTGTAAATCATGTGAGAGCCTCCATCACTTTTGTCAAGTTATTTTAATTGCTCTCATTTGCAAGAGCAAATTAGGTGGAGCATTGTTCTCTGGATGCTGTTCAGATGGGTACCAGGAAGAAGCTAAATGAGCAAAAAATGAAAACCCCTTTCCAAACAAAAGCCCAAGCTCTGCAAGTGAAATTGATCTGTAAACCTTGTCAAGGTAGTTTCTAAGGCAAATCTATTCAGGGGATTGTGGGGTTTTTAATCAAGGTTGGGAAAAATCGCTCAATTAACACATGCATCTGACACCAGTAAAAGACTTCCTTGCACAGAACTAACAAGAGCAGGACCACATGTCTGTCTGGTCTCCACTTGAAAATTCAGGGCAAAAAAGGATATTCACTACAGCCAAGCTGTTGGAAGTTTGTTCAATTAAGCCTTCTCTAACATATGCTAAGCAAAATAATGATTAGGGAAGTAATTTGGGGAATGCAGGCAACCTACACACCACTCTCTGTTTATCTAGGTAATGAAATGTATTTCTGTTTTCTCTCCACCAATTTGGGTGGTTCTGACTAATTTATTGCTTAAAGTCCTAACCACAGGAAGGTGGACAGGGAAAGAAAGATTTGATTCAATTCAAAAAAAAATTTTAATGAGTGCTTACTCTGTGACAGCTATAGAGTATGGCTCTGGAGGTGGAGTCTACAGTCGGTGATGAAGAAACAAGGAGCCCAGGATGACAGGCTGTGCTGTAAACCCACTCAGACCACCGGTGCCATTCACAAGGATGGCATAGGCACTTAGGCACCTCTGGGAGCACACAGGCTGGATGTCCTAAAGTAGATCCGATTTCAAGCCTTTTGTGCTTTTATCCAGAGACCATTAAAACATTTTCCAACCTCTGAGAATTCAATCTATATTCCCTCTCACCTAGAAATACCCCATAAAATTATTCCTTTGTGTGACCATGTAATTTGAGTTTAGATCTTCAAACTACTTTTTGTGTGTTTTGTGTACATTTTAAAAATTATTATCTGTATAGGCCCTTTTGGGCTTACCTGATGGTTCAGTGGTAAAGAATCTGCCTGTGAAGCAGGAGACACAGGTTCAATCCCTGGATTTGGAAAGATCCCCTGGAGAAGGAAACGGCAATCCACTCCAGTCTTCTTGCCTGGAGAATTCCATGGACAGAAGGGCCTAGGGGGCTACAGTCTATGGGGTTGCAAAGAGTCAGACACAACTTAGCGACTGAACAACAATTGGCCCTTTCACTGAGAATGTTGATTTCTGCAAGTTAAATGCACCTAGCAATAGAGCAGTGAGTTTACACACAGCTGTCTCAAGCCTTGAGGGTAGAATTTTTCCAATAAAGCAGATCATTAGAGGTGTGAGACTGCAATGAAGTTAATCTGATATTAATAATCAAGAATGCCCACTTGCTCACAAGGGGCCCACCTAAGTGGGCTAATACCTACAGAGACACTCTGTTAAGCAGAATTATCATACAGGTCGAGAATAGGCTTAGTTTAAGTTAGGGGTAAAGGTGAGGAAAGATGGTGAATTAGGCACCAAAATACAATACAAATCTCTGAATGGCTCTCAGAACTAAGCTTAAATGCACTCTTCCCAAAACTATTTAAGTAAGCAGTATGATGTTGCCCTTTCTGTAGGATAAAAGTGGTCAGATATTGGCAATTTTACATGGTTTAAATTAATGTGTTTAGGTCAACTCTAGACCCAGGAACTGTCCTTCGATAAAAGAAAATGAGAAGGGGTGGTGGGAGAGGGCAAGCTTGGGATCAAACATTTTAGGCAAATCCTTGTAGATTAAACACCCACATTACCATATTAAAGCCCATGAGAAGTTTTAGAGTAAAGAAACCTGTTGACTTTACTTCCCAAATGTCTTGGATTATGGAACTCTTATTTTTCGCCCAAGGAACTTAAGAGACAGTTTAAGAAATACTGCTTTTCAGTATCCAAACATGCCACTAAGAACAGTTTTAGGTGACACAGTGTTATTAGGGGATGACAGATGTGACTGGTGATAGAAGCAAAGTCTGATGCTGTAAAGAACAATATTGCATAGGAATCTAGAATGTTAGGTCCATGAATCAAGGCAGATTGGAAGTGGTCAAACAGGAGATGGCAAGAGTGAACGTTGACATTCTAGAAATCAGCGAAGTAAGATGGACTGGAATGGGTGAATTTAACGCAGATGACCACTATATCTACTACTGTGGGCAAGAATCCCTTAGATGAAATGGAGTAGCCATCATGGTCAACAAAAGAGCCCGAAATGCAGTACTTGGATGCAATCTCAAAAACGACAGAATGATTTCTGTTCATTTCCAAAGCAAACCATTCAATACCACAGTAATCCAAGTCTATGCCCTGACCAGTAATGCTGGAGAAGCTGAACTTGAATGGTTCTATAAAGACCTACAAGACCTTTTAGAACTAACACCCAAAAAAGATGTCCTTTTCATTATAGGGGACTGGAATGCAAAAGTAGGAAGTCAGGAAACACCTGGCGTAACAGGCAAATTTGGCCTTGGAGTACATAATGAAGGAGGGCAAAGGCTAATTGAGATTTGCCAAGAGAATGCACTGGTCATAGCAAACGTCCTCTTCCAACAACACAAGAGAAGACTCTACACATGGACTTCACCAGATGGTCAACATCGAAATCAGATTCATTATATTCTTTGCAGCCAAAAATGGAGAAGCTCTATACAGTCAGCAAAAACAATACTGGGAGCAGACTGTGGCTCAGATCATGAACCGCTTATTGCCAAATTCAGACTTATTTGAAGAAAGTAGGGAAAACCACTAGACCATTCAGGCATGACCTAAATCAAATCCCTTATGATTATACAGTGGAAGTGACATATAGATTTAAGGGACTAGATCTGATAGACAGTGTGCCTGATGAACTATGGACAGAAGTTTGTGACATTGTACAGGAGACAGGGATCAAGACCATCACCATGGAAAAGAAATGCAAAAAAGCAAAATGACTGTCTGAGGAGGCCTTACAAATAGCTGGGAAAAGAAGAGAAGTGAAAAGCAAAGGAGAAAAGGAAAGATATTCCCATCTCAATGCAGACTTCCAAAGAATAGCAAGGAGAGATAAGAAAGCCTTCCTCAGCCATCAATGCAAAGAAATAGAGGAAAACAACAGATTGGGAAAGACTAGAGATCTCTTTAGGAAAATTACAGATACCAAGGGAACATTTCATGCAAAGATGGGCTTGATAAAGGACAGAAATGGTATGGACCTAACAGAAGCAGAAGATATTAAGAAGAGGTGGCAAGAATACACAGAAGACCTGTACAAAAAAGATCTTCACAACCCAGATAATCACAATGGTGTGATCACTCACCTAGAGCCAGACATCCTGGAATGTGAAGTCAAGTAGGCCTTAGAAAGCATCACTACGAACAAAGCTAGTGGAGGTGATGGAATTCCGGTTGAGCTATTTCAAATCCTGAAAGATGATGCTGTGAAAGTGCTGCACTTTATATGTCAGCAAATCTGGAAAACTCAGCAGTGGCCACAGGACTGGAAAAGGTCAGTTTTCATTCCAATCCCAAAGAAAGGCAATGCCAAAGAATGCTCAAACTACTGCACAATTGTACTCATCTACACGCTAGTAAAGTAATGCTCAAAATTCTCCAAGCCAGGCTTCAGCAATACGTGAACCGGGAACTTCCAGATGTTCAAGCTGGTTTTAGAAAAGACAGAGGAACCAGAGATCAAATTGCCAATATCCGCTGGTTCATCAAAAAAGCAAGAGAGTTCCAGAAAAACATCTATTTCTGCTTTATTGACTACACTAAAGCCTTTGACTGTGTGGATCACAATAAACTGTGGAAAATTCTGAAAGAGATGGGAATACCAGACCACCTGACCTGCCTCCTGAGAAACCTGTGTGCAGGTCAGGAAGCAACAGTTAGAACTGGACATGGAACAACAGACTGGTTCCAAATTGGCAAAGCAGTACGTCAAGGCTGTATATTGTCACCCTGCTTATTTAACTTATATGCAGAGTACATCATGAGAAATGCTGGGCTGGAGGAAACACAAGCTGGAATCAAGATTGCTGGGAGAAATATCAATAACCTCAGATATGCAGATGACACCACCCTTATGGCAGAAAGTGAAGAAGAACTAAAGAGCCTCTTGATGAAAGTGAAAGAGGAGAGTGAAAAAGTTTGCTTAAAGCTCAACGTTCAGAAACTAAGATCATGGCATCTGGTCCCATCACTTCATAGGAAATATATGGGGAAACAGTGGAAACAGTGTCAGACTTTATTTTTTTGGGCTCCAAAATCACTGCTCATGGTGACTGCAGCCATGAAATTAAAAGACGCTTACTCCTTGGAAGGAAGGTTATGACCAACCTAGATAGCTTATTTAAACGCAGGGACATCACTTTGCCAACAAAGGTCCGTCTAGTCAAGGCTATGGTTTTTCCAGTGGTCATGTATGGATGTGAGAGTTGGACGATGACGAAAGCTGAGCGCCGAAGAATTGCTGCTTTTGAACTGTAATGTTGGAGAAGACTCTTGAGAGTCCCTTGGACTGCAAGGAGATCCAACCAGTCCATCCTAAAGGAGATCAGTCCTGGGTGTTCATTGGAAGGACTGATGTTGAAGCTGAAACTCCAATACTTTGGCCACCTCATGTGAAGAGTTGACTCATTGGAAAAGACCCTGATGCTGGGAAGGATTGGGGGCAGGAGGAGAATGGGATGACAGAGGATGAGATGGCTGAATGGCATCACCGACTCGATGGACATAGGTTTGGGTAAACTCCGAGAGTTGGTGATGGACAGGGAGGCCTGGCGTGCTGCAGTTCATGGGGTCGCAAAGAGTTGGGCACGACTGAGCGACTGAACTGAACTGAATCGAGTGTTTTTGTGTTGAAAAATGGGGCCTTGGGGTCCCCAGTTGTTTCAATGCAACATCTGCAGACATAGTTCCCAAGATAATCAGAGGAACTATGCCTGGATTTAAAATGAGTTATCTTCATGAGCAAGATATTTTGAAAAACATAAAGTCTACTCTCACAGATGTGAGATGACAATCTGAGAGCAATAAATTCTCCCATTTTTTCAGCTAAAATATATATATATATATATCCATCAATTCTTATCCACACATATTCTCAAATGAATAGAGTGCAATGGGGAGGGGTGACAATTTTCTTTCCTCATATTCACAATATTGACTTTCTGAATTATTACTTTGGGGTACCACTGATAGGATTTGCAAATGATTTGGTTTTGTAAAATGTTAATCAAACAGTGTTCCACAAAGTGGAAACTTTAACAATGTAGGAAACCTGTGTACAAGGCACTTGGATAAAAAGAAACAAAATGAAATCTGCTATTATTAAAACAATAGCCTCTATTTTGGAAAGAGGGTACAAAGATTGGTTCAATGCTCTCCCAGGTAATGCGGAGTTGGTTCTAAAAGGGATCTGTCACTTAGGAATTGGATATGTTAATAAACTATTGTTTGACTTGATTTTCCTCATCTGTAAAACAAGCAGGGAGTTCCTAAACACATCCAGATGCTCTACTTAATCCTCCCTGAACTTCCTTCCATCATACTTTTTACACTATTACACTATTTTCTATCCCATTTATTTATATGCCTATCACATCACTCCTGCTAGGTCTCCAGTACAAAAAGAAGCAAGAACTAACTCTGATTCATCTTGATTTTCCATAAACCATCTGATGATGGTTAAAGGTGCAGTTCTAGAAACAAAATACCTGAGATGGAGTCTTAATTCTGTCCCTGACTGGCTGTGTGATCCTTGGCATTTGCTTAAACCCTGCACTTGAGTTTCCTCCAACATCATATTGGGATTATAATCATACCTATGATCTGTTTTGTTTAATCCATGTTTTGCACTTTGAACAGTAACATGTGATCAGCCCTCAATAAAGGTTAACACTTTCCTGCTTTGTTAGCAACAAATTGTTGATTCAGTGACTGTATGGGTGATAATAGGCTAATATTCCTTTCTTATGAAAACATTTTTTTCTGCTCTTAATAACTCTTTTAATGCCTCCTCAATACCCTCTGTATAGCACAAAAAAGTATTGCTTTAACTCTGCCAGTCCCCAAAAGAATTGTGAAGTTGCAGCTTACCTTCTTATATCCAAACCTCCTTTGAAATTCTTTACTTCCCTTCTGATCACTTGAGAATAAGACCTCTTCACATTTTGCTATAAGTAAGATCTTTGATGAAGGATGCAATTTTATGCATGTAACCCTGAATCATATTTCTGTTAAAGTTGGGAAAATAATTACTCTGAAATTAACGGTGCTTATGTTCCAATTGTCTGTCTAGTATACTAGCTGGGAGCTTCTGCAGATAAAGTGTAGGTGAGAGAAGGTGAGGCCTGCGAAGGAAACCCCTCTCACTGACTCCATCCCAGCCTGGCCTTGTCTAGATTTTGTATGCCATTTTAGTCCCCATAATTCTCTTTCATTGATGGTTCACAGTGGATTAGAGATAAAACTCAAGATTTGTTCTGGAACTGTGCTGTTATTCTAGCAGCACCTAATCACATGTAGTTTTTGAGTATCAAAAGCATGGCTTGTCCAAATTAAATGAGCTCTGAGGGTAAGATAGATACCAGTTTTCTAAGACTTAATACTAAAAAAAAGTAAAACATCCATTAATTTTCTACTGACTTTAAGTTGAAATGATATAATATGTTGGGAGCATTGGGTGGAGTAAAATATATTACTAAAATTAGTTTCAACTGTGTTTTACTTTTTTGGTATGTAGCCACTAGAAAATTTAAAGGTATGCGTGCATGTGTGTGCTCAGTTGCTTCTGTCGTGTCCAACTCTTTCGTGACCCTATGGACTGTAACCTACCAGGCTCCTCTGTCCATGAGATTCTCCAGGCAAGAATACTGAAGTGGGTTGCCATGCCCTCCTACAAGGGATTTACCTGATCCAGGAATTGAACTCATGTCTCCTGCATCTCCTGCATTGCAGGTGAATTCTTTACCCACTGAGCCAACTGGGAGGCCTAGCTGTGTAAATAAGTAAAACGTGTGGCTTATCTTTATTAGACAGCACTGATACAGCACATGACCTAGATGCAGAATACTCCCTGAGAAAGTCCCTGCCCTAAATTCCTCCTCTGGGTTCTCTCAGTGTATAAGTTTCCGTGAGGAATTATTATTATTTTAGATTTAATAAAATTGGGAATTTCTAGAGACTAAAAAACTCATATAAAGTAATAAGAATACTGAATTTTACATTTGTCTGACTCTATATTTAGGTCCTCTTGGTTGCACCAGACTCAAATTTGGTGACAAACTGACCCAAAAATAAATAACATTAAATCGTTGTCTCTGGTTGGATATTCCAGAAGCAGATGCTAAGATGGAATTTGGGGTGTGATTCACTTATTACAATCAGTATCTAGCACAGAGAGGGAAGGAGCAGCAGGATGAATAGAGAGAGTAGCATGGAAACATATACATTACCGTATGCAAAACAGCCAGTGGGAGTCTGCTATATGATACAGAGAGCTCAGCCCCTTGCTCTGTGACAGCCTAGAGGGGTGGGATGGGGTGGGAGGTGGGAGGGAGGTTTAACAGGGATGGGACATGTGTATATCTTTGGTGATTCATGCTGATATATGGCAGAAACGAACATAACATTGTAAAGCATTTATTCTCCAATTTAAAAAAAAAAGAATCAGCATCTGGTGAAGAAAGACTGTTAGGGAAATTAAATACACAGTCTTGATTAGGCTTCAGAGACAAGCAGAATAGGTCTCTGATCTTGTTTCTAACCTGCTCTTACTGTGAGTAACTAGGCCTCTGACTTTGCTTCTAACACTGCCCTTACTGTGAGTGTCCTGACTGCCTGCTTCGACCACAGATAAGAAAGGGGACCAATCTTGAGACTGTTGAGCCCCTGGAAGGCATCTGGCCAACCACGCCCCAGGCTTAACATTCCAAGTTTTACAGGACAGAACAAACAGCATTAACATGAAACCAGAACTGCAATATGATCACATATTGATGATGGTATCAGTTTGTATCCTGGGATTATAAGCAGGAACCCCGGAGTGCATGTTTTGAAGTCTCACCCTACAGGTTCACTATGTGCTGCCTGGGACCTTTTCCCAACTGGGACTCCAGATGTGCTGTGACACGGGACTTCCCAGTGCTGTTTGAGTCTGGATGTTGGTCAAAACACAATTTGGTGATGTATCCTCTGCTGCTTATATTTTCCTTTGCTTTTAATGTCAGTATATTGAAAGTAAGCTAGATAATTCTCTAATAAATGTTGGTATTATTTATGTGTATAGAACGAGTGACTTATTTTGTTAAAAAATCCTTTGAAGCTGAGACCAAAGTGAAAACTTTCTGCCAAACAAAGAGGAAGGAAGGAATAAGGAGCAGAGGGACAAGTCAATTGATGACGAAGACCCAAGAAAGCCCCAAACAACCTGGCAGGAAGCCCTAGAACTAATGATGCCGGTCAGAGTGATCTTTCCTTGGACCAAAACAGCCAGACTGGCTCGGTGGCTCAGTATGCGCTGCTCTGAGGACACAAACTGGGGCTGGCGAGCTCTCTGCCCTAAGCCAGACCCTGAAGGAGCTGAAAGCCCATCTGTCCACTGACCACAATACTTGCAGCTGTATATCCCACAAATTTCTGAAGAACCTGGGTGGCGCACCCTTTACTGAGAAAGATACTTCTTAATTATCTTTATGCATTGGTTTTAATTCTTTCTTCTTTCAAATATCTGAAAGATAAATGCTTTTCCCCTTGCTACCACATGCACACAAAGAAACAGTGGGTTCCAAGCTCAGAGACTTGGCAGGCAATGGAATCTAGCTATAATTTAATAACCTTATTTGTTGCATTTTTATGGTTTTATCTTACTTATTCAAATGTGTACCGGCTTTCTGTGTGTGATCATATAAAATTATCTTTCTAAAAACTTATTTTTAAAAAGAAGCAATTAATAGAAATGTACCAAAGGAGCCTATTTAAGGCAAATTAGAGGCCTCACTGGACTGAGATAGAAAAGGATCAAATTTGAAGAGACAGAGCTCACTCTTCATGGAGGGGATCAAGAGGATGGGGAGTCAATCCAGCTTGAAAGATGTGCATCACCAGTGAGGTCTGGGAGCAGAGAAAAGAAGAGAGTGAATTAGTGATGTCATAATTTGTTCTGGAATGGGACCATGTCAGGATCATCTTTGCCACTACAAGCCTACATATTCGTGTCAGTTTCCTCTCTTAAGTCTGGGGTTTTATTTATTTATTTATGGCTCCACCGGGTCTTTCTTAGTTGCAGCACACAGGATCTTCACTGTGGCACTTGTGACCCAGTTCCCTGACCAGGGTTCAAACCCGGGCCCCATGCACTTGAAGCACAAGTCTTAACCATTAGACCACCAGGGAAGTCCCCGAAGTCTGTTATTTCACACCCCATTACTATTATTTTGGGTCCTGGGGTCAGGCCTGGACCTCTTACTCTGACACGCAGCTTATATTCAAAGTTCTTGAGTAACTAAGATCAAAGCTTAGTAGAACCCACATCCCAATATAAAATGATTGCTAAGACATTTTAGTGTTTGTTACAGGATAGGGGTCAGGCCTGGACCTCTCACTCTGACACACAACAAAAAATACAGAAGAAACTGTTAAAGGTTGTACCTTCTACGGAGTAGGTTGGAGTTGGGAAGACCAACGGGAAGTGTCTAAGACAAAAAAAATGTATTTCAATACTCCTCTCTCGTGTTTGAATGTTTCCCCAGTGTTATGTATTACTGTTAGAGTTTTTAAAGCAGCTTAAATGTAAATACTGAAAGCAAAAAGCTAGCTGGCCAGGGACACACAGCTAGAGAGGATTACTGTAAGCCCACAGGGAGCTGTCCGCTTTCTGGGGTGCTTAAGGATGAAGTCACACATCACAGCGGTGTGGCAGAAGAGTTGCTCGAGAGATGGAAGAACTGGAGGAATCACAGTAGGGCTCTGTGAGTTCCTGGGACCGACCAGCTGCTGATCACGGGGCTCAACAAGGAAGAGAAAGAAAGGAGCCAGCATGGAAGAGAGAAGCTTCTGCTGAGAGCAAGCGCTCAGGAGCACAATGCTATCCCCAGGGAATCCCCGCTGACACTCACAGGGTGTGAGACCCAGAGGCCTCTGTTCTTATCTTGATCCCTCATTCTACCATGATTTGTCGCAGCAGTTATCAGTATCAGGGTTTTAATGGTTGATTTTGCATTTCTTGCTCTGCTAGCTAAGTCGCTTCAGTCCTGTCCCACTCTGTGCGACCCCATGGACAGCAGCTCACCAGGCTCTGCCGTCCCTAGGATTCTCCAGGCAAGAATACTGGAGTGGGTTGCCATTTCCTTCTCCAGTGCATGAAAGGGAAAAGTGAAAGTGAAGTCGCTCAGTCGTGTTCGACTCTTAGCGACCCCATGGACTGCAGCCTACCAGGCTCCTCCATCCATGGGATTTTCCAGGCAAGAGTACTGGAGTGGGGTGCCATTGCCTTCTCCGTTTCTTGCTCTGCAATCATATAAATATAATCCTGGGAGAGGAGAGATGTTAGTTTTTTACTGTATTTTTTCAAATCTAGAATAATTCCTAGAGAGTAAAAAAAAAAAAACAACTTGCTGCATGAATTAGTATGCTGAGAGATCAGACATTACTTATCAAGCCTTTCTGTCTAACTACGAGATACTTACAAGTAAAACTCAATAAACTTGGCTCACTCAGTGCCAAGAGACCACCTATAAAAGTGAGACATGAACAACTGGTATATGTATACAGTGGACTATTATTCAGCCATTAAAAAGAATGAAATACAGTATACTAATGCATATATATGGAATTTGAAAGATGGTAACGATAACCCTATATGCGAGACAGAATAAGAGACACAGATGCATAGAACAATTTTATGGACTCTGAGGGAGAAGGTGAGGGTGGGACGTTCTGGGAGAATAGCATTGAAGCATGTATATTATCATATGTGAAACAGAACACCATTCCTTGTTCGATGCATGAGACAAATGCTCAGGGCCGGGGCAATGGGACGACCCAGAGGGATGGGATGGGGAGGGAGATGGGTGGGGGGTCCAGGAAGGGGAACACATGTAAACCCATGGCTGATTCATGTCAATGTATGGCAAAAACTATTACAATATTGTAAAGTAATTAGCCCCCAACTAAAATAAATAAATTAAAAAAAAAAAAAAAAAAAAGAATGCAATAGTGCCATCTGCAGTGACATGGACGGACCTAGAGATCACCATACTAAGTGAAGTAAGTCAGAGAGAAAGAAAAATATCACATGGTATCATTTAAATGTGGAATTTTTAAAAGTGAGAGAAATCAACTTATTTATGAAACAGAAAGACTCACAGACATAGAAAAGAAGCCTATAGTTACCAAAGGGGAAAGGGGGAAAGGATAAATTAGGGGTTTGGCATCACAATATATAAGCGAACTACATAGAAAACAGATAACCCACAAGGGTCTACTTTACAGCGCAGGGAAAAGAGTCTTAAAAAGAATATACTTATATACGTATAACGGAATCACTTTGTTGTACACCTGAAATGAACACAACATTGTAAATTAACTATATTTCAATAAAAATCAAAAACAAAACAAAACTGAGACACATACTCCCTCTGGTTACAGCCCCAGCTTAATTACAAAATATAATGGAGGAACCACTCCTTCGAAAGGTTCTCTTGTCATTAAAACACATCACCTTTGTAAGTATGACAATGAGGTCTTCTCCTTCTGTGAGGAGCAAATAAAACTCTCGGATAATGACGGTGGAAGTCTTTGCATTCTGCTTTACTGATATGCTTCTACATTCTTCTGAAGTAATTACTAAGCACTGCCACAACTAAATTCCATCATCTCCTATTAGCATAATATAGATGGTCAACTAAAATTCAAGACTATTCATATAAACGGGGAAAAAAAAACAAGTAATTAATAGACTACATTAATTTTAAGGATCAACTTAAGTTTTTCTTCCTTGAGAATTTTATTATTGTAGTTGTAAGACAGAAGCATTTATTCCGGGTCGCCCTCGCAGTTGCCCTCTGACCTTTCTGATCACTTCTACAATGTCTCCTTTACTGGCTTCTCCTCTGCTCATCCCAGTGGTTATGCAGACTCATCATGCTTTCATTGTTAGGTCTCCACTCACTTACCTGTGATTCCTCAACCCCACCGTTTTATCAGCCCATTATATCATTATTTCAAGCCCTGACCTTGCTTTCGGGTATCTCTGCTAAGATCTAACCCCTCACTTCCAGTCCTTCCTTCCACCCTCACAGAAATTCCTTCGGAGTTTCTGAACTCAGTGTGTCCATTTCCCAATCTCCTTATGTACATCTTTATCCCTATTCTCCATCCATGTTCTCCATCTCAGTGAAAAACATCAACATTAGGCCTGCTTGTTCCGCCCTCAATACCTCTTACCTGGGTTACTACAAAAGTCCTAGCTTCAAAGACTTAAATACTTCCACCCTGCCTTGTATTAACCACATACTTCCTGAGAGTGCTCTGTATAAGATGTGGAAACATACAGACAATTCATTTTCTCTATGTTTCTATAAGTTTAAAAAAAAAAAAAAAACTGTAAGAGACATTGGACACAAGACCAAAATATAACACTTCTTACCATGGTACTATTTCCCTGCTTATCCTGATTTCAATCCACACTATATCAACTCACACACCACCATTTTTCAAGCCAATGAATCTTCCTGCTCACATGCAGAAAGCTTTTACAGTTATTCTCTTTTGGAAAATTGCTTTGTCTATTTTCTCCACCTGGTGAATGGTGAAGCATTCATCATTCAAGATCAATATTGAAAATTTCTTCATATAGGACACTTTCTGCCACTCCCTTACCACTCACCTCACATACACTCAGATCCATGTTCTGATAACTCCATGGATTTCTACCCCATAAGTTAGCCTATTATATACATTTTAATAACTATTATGCTTTAATCTGTCTTCCAGCTATACAAAATATAAGCACTACAGAGGAAAGATTCATATTTTAGCTTTTGCTATATTTTTGTATTTCTGTCCCAGCAAGTGTTTGAATATGGTAGGAGTTCCATGGATTGTTTTGGATAAATGAATAAAAAAGGAAAGATACAAATGAGTAATGAGTTAAACGACTGTGGGGGTCCCAAAGGAGATGATGATAACCCTAAGGAAGCTACCTCCAGCACACATGGATAACTTCTCAGTCTAAAAATACTGCTCTATTTTCTTTTTCTCTTGATCATACTCTGTTCCACCATATAGGACTCAGGGACAAAGAACTTAACTCTTAACATAGGGATTTCAGACAGTAGTAATCCTTTGCAGTACATGTTGGAGAAATGTGGGCTTACTAAGCTTCCTCCATTCCCTTTACAAAGTTTTCCTGGCCATCAAGTTTCTGATACTTTCAGAGCTCAAGTATTAATGTTTAACGCTCCTCCCCTGGGCTGGGTAATGAACGCAGCATAGCAATCTCTCTCTGTTACCTCCTGACATTCCTGAATTATCCAACAACAAAGAGCTGGCATCCATTCTTTGGCTGACATTTGAATCTGTATTCTCTGTAATGATAACCATTTATCAACGATCAGCTATTGATTACTCCCATCTGGGCCTGCAACTTGAATGAAAGTAAGGTGGATACATGCATTTCCACATGGGCTTGGTTTACAGAAACCCAGCCTGAGCTGGGTAAATGAGGTGTCCAGATACAAAACGAATAGCACCAATCCAAATTACATTAACTTTTAATGAGGCAAGATTAAAACAGCTCTAGGGACTTAAGAGTTCTTGAGGAGAAATAAAACTCCAGGCTGATGAAACATCATTTTGCAGATGATAAGACTCTGTTTTCTCAGAACTCTTCACATAGTCCATGCAGTTGAAATACCTATTAAAATACATAGTTCACAGTGATTGTTTGCATCTGAGCACCTCTTTAATGGAGGCCACAGAGAGATCAGATTTGAATCAGAAGGGAAAAGATGTCTTGGGAAGCTTCCTAAATAATTAAGCTCAGTACTGAGATCAGCTCAGCACCTTCAAAATGAGGAGCAGACATGGGGAAGCTGGAGAAGTAACTGCAGGGTTTTAAAACATGAGCAATTATCGTGTTTTTAAAAGGAATTCTGGGTGATTTGTTAAAAAGTGTCAAAAGAATGAATGGCCAAGATGATAGAATAAGAAGACCCTGAGCTCACCTCTTCCCACAGGTAAATCACAGCTATTTACAGAACAACTATTGATAAGAATGACCTGAAAACTACCAGAAAAAGCTTTTCACAACTCAAGATATAAAGAAGGAACCACAATAGGACAGGTAGGAGTAGCAGTCTAGATAAGACCCAAATGCCAGGTTAGGCAACCCACAAATGAGACAATAATCACAACTGCAGATGTTCTTCCCAAGGAGGGAGGGGTCTGAGACCCACGTTGGGCTCGCCCATCCCCAGCATGGTTGTCCTGCACTGGGAAGACAAGTCCCAAGAATGTCTGGTTTGAAGGCAAGTGGGGTTTGATAGAAAGCTTCAGGAAACAGAGACTCCACTTATAATGGGATCACTCAAAATCTCCATGCTCAACGAAGCAACAGATAAACAATTAATCTCAAAAATATACAAGCAACTCCTGCAGCTCAATTCCAGAAAAATAAACGACCCAATCAAAAAATGGGCCAAAGAACTAAACAGACATTTCTCCAAAGAAGACATACAGATGGCTAACAAACACATGAAAAGATGCTCAACATCACTCATTATTAGAGAAATGCAAATCAAAACCACAATGAGGTACCATTTCACACCAGTCAGAATGGCTGCTATCCAAAAGTCTACAAGCAATAAATGCTGGAGAGGGTGTGGAGAAAAGGGAACCCTCTTACACTGTTGGTGGGAATGCAAACTAGCACAGCCACTATGGAGAACAGTGTGGAGATTCCTTAAAAAACTGGAAATAGAACTGCCATATGACCCAGCAATCCCACTGTTGGGCATATACACCGAGGAAACCAGAATTGAAAGAGACGCGTGTACCCCAAAGTTCATTGCAGCACTGTTTATAATAGCCAGGACATGGAAGCAACCTAGATGTCCATCAGCAGACGAATGGATAAGGAAGCTCTGGTACATATACACAATGGAATATTACTCAGTCATTAAAAAGAATACATTTGAATCAGTTCTATTGAGATGGATGAAACTGGAGCCCATTATACAGAGTGAAGTAAGCCAGAAAGAAAAACACCAATACAGTATACTAATGCATATATATGGAATTTGAAAGATGGTAACGATAACCCTATATGCGAGACAGAATAAGAGACACAGATGCATAGAACAGTCTTATGGACTCTGAGGGAGAAGGTGAGGGTGGGACGTTCTGGGAGAATAGCATTAAAACATGTATATTATCATATGTGAAACAGAACACCATTCCAGGTTCGATGCATGAGGCAAATGCTCAGGGCTGGGGCAATCGGATGACCCAGAGGGATGGGATGGGGAGGGAGGTGGGAGGGGGGTTCAGGATAGGGAACACATGTAAACCCATGGCTGATTCATATCAATGTATGGCAAAAACCACTACAATATTGTAAAGTAATTAGCCCCCAACTAAAATAAATAAATTTATTAAAAAAAAAAAAAGAAAAGGCTATACACTTACAAACATTTTCTGAAGACATTGTAAAAAAAAATACAGAAGAAAATTTAGTGTAAATGTAAACAGTATTCCTCTGATAATTTCTGAGATGGGATTGTAAAAAATGCTTGTTTCAGAGGAAATAAACTGAAATTTGAGATGGAGAGATTAAAATGAAGCATTTTATTAGATGTTCCCTCAATAAAGATAAATTATTCCAACCATAAAAAAAAAAAAAAATCTCCACACTCTGAGTCCCAGTGCAGAGGCGGCAGTTTGAAAGGAGCATGCTCTCCACTACAAGGAGAGTGGGGCTGGCAAACACCATTTTGGAGTCTTCACACTAGTCTATTAGCACTGGAGGCTCAGCCACCCAACAGCCAGTCAGCACCAATCCCACGACACCAAGACTAAGCAGCCAGTAGCACAGGGACCCACATCCCCCCACACACCTCGGGACTGGCGTGAGCCCTGGGCCAATACCACTGATGAACACAGATGCAAAGATTCTCAAAGAAATATTATCAAACTGAATTCAGCAATATATTGAAAGGATCATACACCATGATTAAGTGGAATTTATCCCAAGGATGCAAGGATGGTTCAATATTTGTAAGATTGTCAATGTGATACAAAACATTAACAAATTGAAGAGTAAAATATCTTATCAATCATATCAACAGATGATGCAGAAGCATTTGACAAAATTCAACATCTACTTATGATTTTAAAAAACCCTCAATAAAGTGGTTACTGAAGGAACATACAGCAATGTAATAAAGGCCATATATGACAGGCCCATAACTAACATCATATTCAATGGCAAAAAGTTGAAAGCATTTCCTTTAAGATCAGGAACAAGACAAGAACACCCACTCTCATCACAAATACTCAACATAGTGTTGGAAATTCTAGTTATAGCAATCAGACAAGGAAAAGGATAATAGGGATACAAACTAGAAAGGATGAGGTAAAACAGTCATTGTTGCCAGATAACATGAGACTAAATAAGAAAATCCTAAAGGCACCACCAAAAATCGTTAGAATTAATAAATGAATTCAGTAAAGTTGCAGGATATAAAATTAATCAACAGATGTATTGCATTTCTAAACACTAACAACAAGCTGCCAGGAAGAGAAATTAAGAATACCATTTACAAAGGCATCGAAAAGAATAAGATACCAAGACATAAATCTAACCAAGGAGATAAAAGCCTTATACTTGAAAAACTATAAAACACTGATGAAAGAAGTTAAAGATGACACAAACAAATGGAAAAATATGCCATGCTCATGGGCTGGAAGAAATGATATTGTTAAAATGACCGTACTACCCAACGGAATCTACAGATTCAATGCAATTGCTATCAAAACACCAAAGGCATTTTTCAGAGAACCAGAAAAAATAACTTTAAAATATGTATAAAAACACAAAAGACTAAAGACAGCCAAAATGATCTTTAGAAAGAACAAAGCTTGAGGTGCGGTGCTTCCTAATTTCAAACTATACTTTAAAGCTACAGTAATCAAAACAATATAGTATTTACACAAAAACAAACACATATATCAATGGAACAAAATAACCCACATTTATTTATTGTGCAGCTAATCTATGACAAAGGAGGTAAGAATGTACAGTGAGGGAAAGACAGCCTATTCAATAAACAGTGTCAAGAAAACTAGACAACTACATGCAAAAGTAACAAACCGGACTTTCTCATACCATATAAAAATATAAACTGGATTAAACACTTAAATGTAAACCTGAAACCATAAAACTCCTAGAAGAAATCATAGGCAGTATTATCTCAGCAATATATATATATTTTTTTTGCCTATGTCTTAGGCAAGAGAAACAAAAGCAAAAATAAATAAGATGAATACTGCTGCTGCTAAGTCGCTTCAGTCGTGTCCGACTCTGTGCGACCCCATAGACGGCAGCCCATCAGGCTCTGCCGTCCCTGGGATTCTCCAGGCAAGAATACTGGAGTGGGCTGCCATTTCCTTCTCCAGTGCATGAAAGGGAAAAGTGAAAGTGAAGTCGCTCAGTCGTGTCCGACTCTTAGCGACCCCATGGACTATAGCCCACCAGGCTTCTCCATCCATGGGATTTTCCAGGCAAGAGTACTGGAGTGGGGTGCCATTGCCTTCTCCGAAGATGAATACAGATTAAAAATATTTTGCACAGGGAAGAAACTATCAACAAAATAAAGAGATCACATACTGAATGGGAGAAGATTTTTGCAAATGATATATCTGATAACAGGTTAACATCCAAATTACACAAATGACTCAGACAACTCAACATCAAAAGAGAGAAAAATCATTTTAAAAAAAACACATATTTTTACAAAGAAGACATACAGAGGGTCAACACATATCTGGAAAGATGCTTAACATCACTAATTATCAGCTCAGTCAGTTCAGTCACTCAGTCGTGTCCGACTCTTTGCGAACCCATGAATTGCAGCACGCCAGGCCTCTCTGTCCATCACCAACTCCTGGAGTCTACCCAAACCCATGTCCATCGAGTCGGTGATGCCATCCAACCATCTCATCCTCTGTCGTCCCCTTCTCCTCCCGCCCCCAATCCCACCCACCATTAGGGTCTTTTCCAATGAGTCAACCCTTCGCATGAGGTGGCCAAAGTATTGGAGTTTCAGCTTCAACATCAGACCTTCCAATGAACACCCAGGATCGATCTCCTTTAGGATGGATTGATTGGATCTCCTTGCAGTCCAAGGGACTCTCAAGAGTCTTCTCCAACACCACAGTTCAAAAGCATCAATTCTGCGGTGCTCAGCTTTCTTCACAGTTCAACTCTCACATCCATACATGACCACTGGAAAAACCATAGCCTTGACTAGACGGACTTTTGTTGGCAAAGTAATGTCTCTGCTTTTACATATGCTATCTAGGTTGACCATAACCTTCCTTCCAAGGAGTAAGTGTCTTTTAATTTCATGGCTGCAGTCACCATCAGCAGTGATTCTGGAGCCCAAAAAAATAAAGTCTGACACTGTTTCCACTGTTTCCCCATTTATTTCCCATAGAGTGATGGGACCAGATGCCATGATGTTAGTTTTCTGAACGTTGAGCTTTAAGCCAACTTTTTCACTCTCCTCCTTCACCTTCATCAAGAGGCTCCTTAGTTCTTCTTCACTCTCTGCCATAAGGGTGGTGTCATCCGCATATCTGAGGTTATTGATATTTCTCCCGGCAATCTTGATTCCAGCTTGTGTTTCTTCCAGCCCAGCGTTTCTCATGATGTACTATGCATATAAGTTAAATAAGCAGGGTGACAATATACAGCCTTGACGTACTCCTTTTCCTATTTGGAACCAGTCTGTTGTTCCATGTCCAGTTCTAACTGTTGCTTCCTGACCTGCATACAGGTTTCTCAAGAGACAGGTCAGATGGTCTGGCATTCCCATCTCTTTCAGAATTTTCCATAGTTTATTGTGATCCACACAGTCAAAGGCTTTGGCATAGTCAATAAAGCAGAAATAGATGTTTTTCTGGAACTCTCTTGCTTTTTCAATGACCCAGCAGATATTGGCAATTTGATCTCTGGTTCCTCTGCCTTTTCTAAAACCAGCTTGAACATCTGGAAGTTCCCGGTTCACGTATTGCTGAAGCCTGGCTTGGAGAATTTTGAGCATTACTTTACTAGCATGTGAGATGAGGGCAATGGTACGGTAGTTTGAGCATTCTTTGGCATTGCCTTTCTTTGGGATTGTAATGAAAACTGACATTTTCCAGTCCTGTGGCCACTGCTGAGTTTTCCAAATTTGCTGGCATATCGAGTGCATCACTTTCACAGCATCACCTTTTATTAGGAATATGCAAATCAAAACCACAAAGATACCACCTCACATCTGTCAGAATGGCTATTATCAAAAAGATAGTGCTGGCAAGTATGTGGAGAAAATTGAACATTTGTTCACTGTTGGGGGGACTATAAATTGGTGCAGCCACATGGAAAAGAGCACAGAGGCTCCTCCAAAAATTAAAAATATAACTATCATATAATCTAGCTAGATCACTTCTGGGTATTTTTTTGAAGAAAAAATGCAAATTTAAAAAGATATATGAACGCTTATGTTAACTGAAGCATTACTTACAATAGCCAAGTTATGAAAGCAACAGTAGAACCTAGGTATGCATCAATACATGAATGGAAAAAGATGTCACACACACACACACACACACACACACACACACAAAGATGGACCTAGCTGGTAATATACTAAGTGAAATACATCTGAAAGAGAAAGACAAACACTATAGGATTTCACTTAAATGTGGAATCTAAGAAATAAAACACAAACAAAGTAAAACAAAAACAGACTCAAATACGGTGAACAGGTGGTTGCTAGAGAGAAAGAGGTATGGTATGAGAAAAATAGGTGAGAAATTAAGTACAAACTTGCAGTTACAAAATAAATGAGTCACAGTGATGGAATCTACAGACAATAATCTTATAAAAAGTTTGCATGGTAATAGACGGTAAATAGACTTATGGCAGTGATCATTCTGTAATGTACAGGAATACCAAATCACTGTGATGCCCACCTGCAGCTAACATAGCACTGTGGGTAAATTAGACTTCAATTAAAAATAATAAAAAATTCAAAAAGTGGAAATAGAAAAAATTCATGGCTGATTGCACAAATTTATGTCACAACAGTCACACATTAAACCCCAGCTTTGCCACTTAAAAGTTAATGGGTAATATCTATAGAGAATATACAATGGAGAAAAGATAGTCCCTTCAATAAGTGATGTCAGGAAAGCTGGACAGCTACATGTAAACTAATGAAATTAGAAGTCACTCATACTGTACATAAAAATAAACCCAAAATGGCTTAAAGACCTAAATATAAGACATGACACCAGAAGAGAACACAGGCAAAATATTCTTGAGTATAAACTGCAGAAATAGTTTCTTAAATCAGTCTCCCAAGGCAAAAGAAATAAAAGCAAAAGCAAACAAATGGGACCTAGTCACACTTAAAAACTTTTTTACAGCATAGGAAACCATGAACAAAATGAAAAGACAACCCACAGAATGGTAGAAAATACTTTCAAACAAATGTGACTGACAAGGGATTAGTGACCAAAATACACAAAAGCTCACACAACTCAGTGCTGGAAAAAAACAAACAACTGAATCTAAACAGGCAGAAAACCTAAAGAGACATTTCGTCAAAGAAGACACACACACGGTTAACAGACACATGACAGGATGCTCAACTTTGCTAATTATTAGAGAAATGCAAATCAAAACCACAATGAGGTATCACCTCATACCTGTCACAATGGCCATCAAGAGTAGTGAGAGATAAAATGCTATCTTAGAGTAAAACATAACCATATATAGTAGTAGTATCAATAAACAGTTTGTTGAGTTTATTCTCAGCATGGCAGGTTAATCATCATGAGGCTTTGAGATCATGCATAGTCTAAGAAAAGTGAAAGTCACTCAGTTGGGTCTGACTCTCCGTGATCCTACGGACTGTAGCCCACCAGGGTCCTGTGTCCATGAAATTCTCCAGACAAGAATACTGGAATGGGTTGTCATTTCCTTCTCCAGGGGCTCTTCCCAACCCAGGGATCAAACCGCGGTCTCCCACATTCCAGGTAGATTCTTTACCATCTGAGCCACCAGGGAAGCCCCTAAAGCCTATGAGAGAAAATTTAACTTTCCAAAACAATTATACATCATGTGCTTAGTCGCTCAGTCGTGTCCAACTCTTTGCGACCCCATGCGCTATAGCCCGCCAGACACCACTGTCCATGGAGATTCTCCAGGCAAGAATACTGGAGTGGGTTGCCATTTCCTTCTCCAGTATGTCCTAGTTTATAATAACAAATACATCTTCCAATAACAACTATGTTTTTAAAAAGTTTGTTTGGTAAAAGGTTACACCCCTTGGTAGCTACACAAAAACATTAAACAATGAATATTTAAAGAGAAAAACAAAGCATGTAAAGATTTAAACTTCTGTAGGACTGTTACAGTTAGATCTAGACATGGAACAATGGACTGGTTCCAAATTGGGAAAAGAGTACATCAAGGCTGTATATTGTCACCCTACTTATTTAACTTACATGCAGAGTGCATCATGCAAAATGCTGGGCTGGATGAAGCACAAGCTAGAATCAAGATTGCCTGGAGAAATATCAATAACCCCAGATACGCAGATGACACCACCCTTATGGCAGAAAGTGAAAAATAACTAAAGAGCCTCTTGATGAAAGTGAAAGAGGAGAGTAAAAAAGTTGGCTTAAAGCTCAACATTCAAAAAACTCAGATCGTGGCATCCGGTCCCATCACTTCATGGCAAATAGATGGGGAAACAATGGAAACAGTAACAGACTATTTTGGGGGGCTCTAAAATCACTGGAGATGGTGACTGCAGCCATGAAATTAAAAGATTCTGGCTCCTCGGAAGAAAAGCTATGACCAACCTAGACAGCATATTTCTTTGCCAACAAAGGTCCGTCTAGTCAAAGCTATGGTTTTTCCAGTAGTCATGTATGGATGTGAGAGCTGGACTATAAAAACAGCTGAGTGCTGAAGAATTGATGCTTTTGAACTGTGGTGTTGGAGAAGACTCTTGAGAGTCCCTTGGACTGCAAGGAGATCCAACCAGTCCATCCTAAAGGAGATCAGTCCTGGGTGTTCATTGGAAGGACTGATGCTAAAGCTGAAGCTCCAATACTCTGGCCATCTGATGTGAAGAACTGACTTATTTGATAAGACCCTGATGCTGGGAAAGACTGAAGGCAGGAGAAGAAGGGGATGACAGAAGAAGGGATGGTTGGATGGCATCACTGATTCGATGGACATGAGTTTGAGCAAGCTCTGGGAGTTGGTGACGGACAGGGAGGCCTGGTGTGCTGCAGTCCATGTGGTCACAAAGAGTCAGAGACGACTGAGTGACTGAACTGAAGTGAACGGAGGACTGTTACACCTCTAGACATGCTGTTTATAGTATTCCTCCTTTCCTTCTTGCCAAGAATGGCAAGCTCCACAGCACTTGATTATGTTGTTAGTAAGTTTAATGTCAAGTTTTCCTATCAAATACAATTATAATTCTTTAAGGAGTCAGTCAAAGAATTTAAGCTTTATAACCCTTAGCTTCCACAAGTCATCTGACGAATTCATTCACACTAAGGCACAATGAAGGGCTTTCCTGGTGGCTCAGCTGGTAAAGAATTTGCTTGCAATGTGGGAGACCTGGGTTTGATCCCTGGGTCAGGAAGATCCCCTGGAGAAGGGAAAGGCTACCCACTCCAGTATTCTGGCCTGAAGAGTTCCACAGACTATAGTCCACGGGGTTGCAAAGAGTTGGAAACGACTAAGCAACTTTCACTTTCAAGGCATAATGATGCTACTCCACCAGAGCATGTTACACTTTGAAGAGCAACAGGAAAATGTTTAATCTCATGTTGGAATTTACCACTGGAAGAATTTCTGAGATCATTTGTAAGACAAGCATGAGCAGATCAGTGTCCATGGAACCTGCCAAGTTACTTTGGTAAATTCCTTCTTTGACCATTAAGACACCTCATGGGAACATTTTGCTTGCTTGAGTTTGTGGATATACTTGCAAAATGGGGAAGAAGTAAAGAGGAAAATAAAGGTAAGCTCTCTCCAGAGAGGCTAGAAATCAAATTGTAAGATTATTGGATGAAGGGAGTGTTCCATTCTCATGGCAATACTGTGTCACTATAAAAGGCTCTAATAGAAGGTATACAATGAATAAACAGCATTACCTCCACTGCCATAGAATGTCCTGGAGTGCTATTTTTCAGCATTGATTACTTTGCTCTCCTACGTAAGCCCACTGCTGATGGAAATACACACACAGATGGTATGGTGGCATCTTGAGGGAATGATGGGAAGGGAAGATGGCAAGGGGAACATCCTCACATTTCTCTATTCCCTACTGTGCTTGTATACCAGCCTCTGAGCCCTTCCCAGCTCTTCTTCCTCCCCCGACAGTCTGGTCCCCACTAACAGCCACATCAATAATAACCCTTTGGAGATCCCATTCTGCTACCCTACAGCCTTCTGCTGTGTCCTTCTCTTGCCAATCCTCACCTGCATCCATCCTACAAATATATTTTCTCTGAAAATTCCCCCAGGATGCCCACAAAATGCTAGAAAAATCAAAACAAAGCCATCTTGGCTGTATTAAATTTTCTGCTTTGACAATGTTTTCAAGTCTGCTCCTTGATCTCTATTCACATTTCATAGTCCATGGAGGCTGCTTCAAAACTTACTCATCTAGTCAAGTATCCAGTATCTACCTGTACTTACCTCCACTCACAAGACAACTTATTGTTTTCCACAGAGGAAATTCAGGTCAGGATGCCACCACCTCCAACTTCAGCATTCTCCTATGTGTTCTTATTTTCCTCCCTCCTGACTCAGGGAAGACGGTCTCCTCTCCCATCAAGAAACAATTTCTCTACTTGCAGTTTTCAATCTACTCTTCTCTAAGCTCTGCAGGCATCTATCCTCTCTTTTCAATCACTCTTTCTTAACCAAACCTCTTTAAAAGCGTTGGAGCATCCCAATCTTTTTAAGTTATTTAACTTCCAATTTACACTGTCCCAAACTTACCTTTGTCTCTTCATCCCTTAGTCTCCAACTCCTTGAAGAGTTGTACACACTCACTACTTCATTTCCTTTCCCTCTCCCTTTTTTTTCAGCTGTAATCTAGGACTCTACTCAAACTGCTCTAATTAGACCATCACTGAATCATTCATTGCTTCAATCCTTGGCCTCTTTTCAAGTCTCAGCCAACTTTGCATCCCAGTGGTATCTGACAATGCTAACCCACTCCATCCTCCCAGAAACATCCTTTTTCCTTGTCTTCATGAAGCCTGATCTCTCTCTCTGATCCTAGATCTGTGATGGCTGCCCTGCTAACTCTTTCATTAGTTTCAGGACTTATTTTGCTGGCATTTCTGAAATATGGGGTTCCCTAAGCCTTTATCATTGATTCTGTACATTTATTTGTGGGAGTCCTTCTCCCACGTCCATGGTGTCAACTGCTATTCAATACCATTCTAGACACAAGCCCGTCAATAATCTCCCTGCCTCGGAACTCCTCCCCTCTCCCATTCACAGTGTCACTCAAGCAGATGTGACCATCACCATAACAATGCCAGAGGGTCCTGTTGCCTTCAGATTGAGGTTACTTTCTTTACTCAGCCTGTCAGTTCTTTTCAAGCTTGCTCCACTCTTCTGTTTTAAACTCCATTTCTTCCCATTCCCCAATATTTGTCAGATGAATCTGGTCTATTAAATGTCATCCAGATATACGTGATGGTCTTTTACATCTTCATGTCTTTGTCACTCTGCCTGCAGTTCCCTTTCCCATCCCCACCTCTACCCAAAACCACTCCCGTTTACCCCACCCCCAAATGTTACTCAAAGGAAAATAACTAAAAACAGCTGATATTTATTGAGTGCTCACTATATGTCACAGACTATATGAGTGTTCCACATGTATCATCTCAACTAATCTTCAAAACAGTTTGATCAATAGGCATGATTATTATTCTCCTTTTTGTATATAGGAAAACAGAAGCTTATAGGGTAAAGGGACTTCTTTAAGGTCACATTCTCTCCAGGGGATCTTCCTGATCCAGGGATCGAACACAAGTCTCCCTCATTGCAGGCATATTATTTACCCTCTGAGCCACTAGGGAAGCCCTTAATGTCACATAGCTAGTAAAGAAATTTGATCTGACTCCAGAGGCTTCTCTCCCCACTGCATGTCCCCAAGACCTGTGCTTCTCCTACAGATTTCTGTTTCTACGCAAGTCACCTTCCTCCTTGACTGCTCATTCATCTCTCTGTCCTTTGGTACCATACTGAGAACTTCTGGTGCAAACAAAGTTGGTTTTCATCTATTCCCTCTTCTTACTCCTCCAAAATGCTTGACAAATACTGGTGGTTCAACAAATGTCCTTACGTCTGAATTTGAAACGCATGCACTATATATGGAGA
Source organism: Giraffa tippelskirchi (assembly GCF_054371585.1). Taxonomy (NCBI): domain Eukaryota; kingdom Metazoa; phylum Chordata; class Mammalia; order Artiodactyla; family Giraffidae; genus Giraffa; species Giraffa tippelskirchi. Next base: position 17,678,735 of record NC_137283.1, on the reverse strand, counting down.
CTAAGGGGTGGAGCCCTGCAGAAGGAAATGGCAACCCACTCCAGTGTTCTTGCCTGGAAAATCCTATGGAGAGAGGAGTCTGATGGGCTATAGTCCAAGGGGTCATAAACAGTCATTCACAACTGAGTGACTGAGCAAAGAGTGGAGACAAACTTCAAGGCCAAAGATCTAATTAGCCTGAGTGACTGCCAGCATTCTGAATGATCCACTTTTCACTGCACCCCAGAATAGGGCAAACGTCTACAGCTCATCCTCTGTCTCCAAAGCTCTTGAAATAGACTGTCTATGCAGAACTATTCAAATCACAGTGACTTTACTTGAAAGAATGTTCTGTTTCTAGAAAGTGTATTTTTCAATTTTCTACAGGATGAACACTTGAGCTAGTGACTTAGCAGTCCTGTGATACTGAGATATTAAGATCAAGTGATCACCCATTCAAAATATTGCATAGGCAGAAATGCAATTCTTACAGATTATAGTCCCAATAACAGTTTCCTGTTCTCCCTAAACTATTCTGCAACATTTTAAGTTTACATTGGAATGAAGCGCCTGTGTACTATAAAAGGTATAAGAAAGAAGGGGTGGTTAAGTAAGCAGAGGGCATAAAATAGAGGCATCACCTTGCTCTCATTGCATCCATCTGTCTTCCTCAAACAGAGAACCTGTAAGTCTCTCTATGGCTATCTAACACTTTGTAACAGGATGCTTTATATTTAGCTGGTTTCTAATGCTAAGCACTAGCTTTCCAAAATCCACTGAAGCTTGACTTCAGAAACTAGTGACATGCAGTTGTATTTTACTTGGGATGCAAACAGGCTGATTCCTTCATTTGGATGTAAGAATGTGACCTATTTTAAAAGCACTGGGAGATATTTCTGAGAAAGGCAAGCAAGGAGCCAAGGTGTTATAACAGCACATTGGTCTGAATCCTCACTCTTGTCTAATGGAAGTTCAGTCCTTCATCATCCCTCCCATATCACCCCAACAGAGTGGGAGAATGGAAAGCATCATATGTCTGCATAAAGAGTGTCATAGTTGAGAGGAGACCATGGAAATCAATAATCTAGACTCTTCAGTCTATAGATAGGGGAGAATGAAAACCAGACAGGAGACTGACTTCCTCTGGATTCTCACTGACTTAACCAAGTTCTGCTGGATCTGGCAAGAGCCAGTACTGTGCATCTCTTCCCAACTCTGCATTCAAGGATAACGTGTTTGTAGTTTGCCATTGGTCATGGTGGGAGTATTTACACCATGGAAACTGACAAATGCTACAAATCAGAGTAGTTTCTGCCCCTTGCAGAGAACTCAGTTCAGTTCAGTTGCTCAGTCGCATCCGACTCTTTGTGACCCCATGGACTGCAGCATGCCAGGCTTCCCTGTCCATCACCAACTGCTGGAGCTTGCTCAAACTCATGTCCACTGAGTTGGTGAGGCCATTCAACCATCTCATCCTCTGTTGTCCCCTTATTCTCGTGCCTTCAATATTTCCCAGCATTAGGGTCTTTTCCAATAAGTCAGTTCTTGCAGAGAACTGGTTTACCAGAAACCACTGTTACATATTTTCAAATATGAAATCCAGTTATGTTTTCATATTCTCGTGAGTTGTGTCTTCTTTCTTTCACTTTCTTGCCTGTTTGCTTTCACTAACTCACTCAACAAGTAGTTGGTGAACACTTTTTATATACCAGGCACAATGCGGAGAGTTGTGGACAAAGTGATGAAGAAAACAAGGAACTGTCTTGACTGAATCGAATGGGGAACATAGGCCTTAAACATATGACAGTTACAGCTATAAATAAAAGACTTCATATGTGCTACAAAAGCATGTAAAGAGGGGCATAATCTAAAGATGGGAAAGTGACATATTAAAAGGAGGTCTTCCTACCACATTAGCACAGAATGGCCTATGTGATTCCAGAGTGTGCTTTGCAGCCAGACAAAACTGAGTTTGAATCCCAGCTTTAAATATTCTTATTGGTTGACTTTGGACATGCTCTCAAAGCCTTGGTTTTTCTCTCAAGTAAAATGAAGATAATCTTAGCAGTTACTCCATACAGATGATGTGAGAGTTGACATAATAACATAGGGAATGTCTAGCCTCCAAGCCTGCCATGTAATTGATGTTGATAAAGAGTGCACATCTTTTCTTCCTACTGCATGTCTACAATGCTTACTCTGTCCATGCCTTTAAAGGACATGTTTTTTGCCTTCATGTGTAATTTCTCTGAGAAAGCAGGAGACTTGTGGAGGCCATCTGGTAACAGTGGACACTAGCCAAATCATCACTAATTGCCTAAGTGCGCTGGCTCTCCTTGGTGATGGGTTTGGTGGGTCTAATTACTGGAGACCACATGACATCTTGGAGCTGCTGCTGTTGAGAGCCTGAGCCCAGGCCAGCAGCTCCAGGTTCCTTCTGAGTTTGGAGAGGAGCTTTCAGAGAACCACGTTTAACAAAGAGCTCGCAAAGGGGGGGTCCTGTCTGCTCCCATGTCCCCCAGAGGTGGGAGCTTCCTGTGACTGAAAAAGCACAGGGCCTGTGATTAGAGTGACAGATGGAAAACGGCAATACCCACTTAGCAGCATTTAGTGACCTCTGAGGATCGATCTTTAAGCAGCTCCAAGCCTTTGGCCTGGGTTTTGATTTGCAAAATGAAGGCCAGGGCTCCCCAGCCTAGAGTAGGAAACAGATGCTTTTTCCAGGATTTACCTACCGTATAGCCTCACAGCTGCCTCTCTCTGCACGGGCATATGTCGTCATACCTCAGTCTCAATAACAAACATGAAGATACACGCTACGCAGGACAGTGTCTGGCACACAGGAGGGACTCCACAAATATTAGTGGAATAAATGAGTGCTGTGTCATCCTCATCCACCTTCACTGTGGTTGGCTTTGTGACTGTTTCTCATCCCATCCCCCTCCCCGTTGCTCATGCTGATAGAATACATGAGGAATGTATGGAAAAAACTTAGCACAGAACCTGGCACTTGGCAAATGACCAAACAACTTTACTAGCATGAGTTATTTCCCAAAGATAAGCAAAAAGACCTCATTTCTCTCCACTCTCTAGGTTTAGCCCTGGATAATGTGGGCACACACCTGGATGATATCAGTCTCTTCTCCCATATTATGGCCTTGACTGAGTTACAACAGAAATTCGCACCCTTAGCTTTTCTTTTGCTGAAGGTCAAAAGAGAAAAAATGTTAGCATTTGCTGAATCTCAGACAGCATGGCACTTAATAGTTTAGAAGGCAATTAACAGTATACAAGGCCTTTTCCAATGCATTTGCCTCTCTCTGCCCGCCCAGAGCCCCTGAGAGTGGGGTGGAGATTATCAACTCTATTTAACATTTGTATTCAGTGGAGTTTTTCAGTCTCAGCAACCTACCCAAGGTCACAGAGCCCATAGAAGAGATGAGAAAAACACAATCTAGGACAACACAAAATTCTGCAAACTCTTCCTTCCACAGCACTCGAGTGGCACTTTTCTTCTTCCAGACAATTCTCAGGTTGCTAATATTTACCTAAACCAAAGCAGGAGCAAGAGGCCATTACCAATGTTGCTTGATTTCTTATTGTCAAAGCAACCTAGCCAAGGACAACCACATGAGGCTTTTCCAATGGAGCATGAAAAGGATGCTTAGACTTATAAATATAACCAGAGAAGAGAAGCCACAGGAACATATGTGTATATAATCTGCCTCAAAGGTAGCCACAGAAATGAATAATCAGGAGTGAACGCATCCCCTGGCCTAACCTATAAGTCCCTGGAGAGGAATAATTAAGGATTCAATGGTCCTCCAAGCACCCACTCCTTCATCCCAGCACAAAAATTCAAAAAGACAATTTGTACACTGGTGACAATGGGAACCAAGCTGTTTTCATGTTTCCCTTCCACCAAGACTTAAGTTTCCACAGCGATTTTGTGTAAGGCAGTTTTCCCCCTTTCCCAAAGACTCCATACTCACTTCTACCATACATGCCGGCTTTAAAGAGAAGAGGAGAAAACATCCTGAAGCTATTTTGGTAAAAGCTGCGTGTATGTGGGTTGGGGGTGGGAGCAGGGAAAGGAACAATGCTTTTAGGGTTATGAGATCAGATGATACTTGAGATAATAAACAATTGATAATCTCTCACCTCTGGCTGAACCATCAATATTATAACACATTTGTCACTGGGGATTTTTATAGTTGGTTTCAGGTAAATCCAGCTACTCTCCTTTGGCAATCATCAGGTTTGGCTCCTGAATTCTTTCTCTAAGCAATGGTGCAAGTTTAGATCTAGTCTCTAATGAAAGCAACTGAGCAGGTAAAATATGCGAGTTCAGAAGGGTGTCCAGAGAGACAGACAGGGGGTCTGGGGCCTGAATCTCCTACTGAGTGAGCTGTATGTCCTGGGCCACAGAGTTCACCCCTGCTGAGCCTCAGTTTTCCCATCTACCTGTGTGTGTGCTAAGTCACTTCAGTCATGTCCAACTCTGTGCGACCCTACGGACTGTGGCGACCCAGGCTCCTCTGTCCATGGGATTCTCTGGGCAAGAATATTGGAGATGTCCTCCAATATTGAAGATGCCCTCCTCCAACGGATCTTCCCGACCCAGGGATCCAACCTGTGTCTCCTGCAATTCCCGAATTGCAGGCAGATTCTTTACCACTGAGCCACCGGGGAAGCCTTCCATCTACTTATGTGGGATTATTTGGAGGTTTGACAGCACACTTAGAAAGTTCACCCAGGCAAATCCTCTCAGTCCCACTTTTTATTTTAGCCACTGCTGAGGCAAACAGGTTCATGTGAGCTGGGGACAGATGTGAGGAAAGGTGACCTTTCTCACTTCATGAAGCTAGCACCATATCCCTCTAGTTTCCAGGCCTCCCTGCCACAGTCATGTGGGACCCCTGCAGGAAGTGATAGGTAGTCAAATGTGCACCCCAGAGTTGTGGGTTCACCCTTGAACAATGGGGGTGGAAGTTATAAGCAATTCCTCAGGGGAAAATGGGTGCTTTTCTGGAAAGCCAGACATCACATTGTCTAGACCCTGGAGGATACCTTTTGGGTTATATGATTCTATAGAGGGTATTCTATAATAGTTTACACATACACACACATGTTCATTTCTAATGTGATCGCTGAAAAACATGGTGTTCAGATGCCTTCCTTAATCACTTAGCTGGAATCTTTCTAAATTTAGTCCATAGGGAATCTCTCTTTTAAGGACTTGGGCTATAGGGGAATACCTCTTCTTTTCTGACCTCCTTGTAATAAATTTTCCCACACCTTGCAAACCTGTCCTTCTCCCGGTCATTATTCCCACCATTGTTGGTTGCACTCTCAGGAGGTATTTATGTGGTTATAAACTGACCAAAAAATAGTACAACTTAAGGTTAGGATGCTTTTATGTGAGACTGGAAATAAAAGACAGAAATCAAAGCATATGTCTTCCCCAGCTCCAGGAAGCTTGGATGATGAGTTCTCAGCTTTGATCTTGCACGAGGTATTTACATCTGTGCATCAATCCATCCAACCAGAAAAGATAAGTGCCATTGAACCCCTGTGGTCTTTAGGTATGGTTCAACTGGGTGGGGAAGAATTAAAATCATGCTTACTGCTTACACTGCATTGTGACATTCAGCCAGTAAGCCTGACCCAAACTGTAATCTCCACACCCACTCATCTGCAATCATATGAGGGGTTATCTTCTTTTTGTCTCTCTACCTTTTCTCCAAAGAGCTAAAACCTTTGGATTCCATTTGTCTTAAAACTTACTGATTGCTTCCTCGATTCCTTTAAGAAAGAATACAGCCCAATGCAACCCTACAAAGGTTTTTCAGAAGAAGGTACCATTCTCCCTTCATTCCACACTTCAGCAGGCTTGGCCAGCTGGGAATCAAGAAAGCCTGTCAACATTATTTAATTAAAATGAAAAGGAAGAAAACTCACTTTAAACTCTAATCAACAGGAGTCTAATAAGTCGTGTTGGTTCCTGGAGGTGAGACACAGTAGGGCATTTTTGGAGCTAATTTGCTTCATTAATATTCAAAGGATGTAGATCACCAGCATTTTCTAGGAGACTCAAGAACCAAATATGTCAAAGGGAAAGTTTTATTTTGTGTATGATGTTAAACAGATGTCCCACATCGAACCAACTGTAGCGTCTAATATAAAATGTTGTCAGTTAGAATAATTATATTATTTCCTGATGCAATTCCACTTTCAAAATGGATTTGTAACTCTCACCTCTAAGATCCCTCCTCTCTAATTTTTAGACTTGACACTGATGCTAAGACCACCAGGACTTGCTTTGGACTGGTGGAAATAATTTTAGCTCTGAAGCTTGTTCAGCTTGGGTTCAAATTCAGGTCTGTGCAAATTCAGGTCTATCACCTTCTGGCTGATATTTTTAAAAAACAATTTAGTTACCTTGTTTTTTGTTCAGTATTTAACAAACATTTATTGAACACCTCAGTGCCAGACACTGAGCTAGGCACTAGAGAACTGGAAGAATCAAGGCATTTGGAACCTCTATCTTCTTATCTATAAACCGGGGGTAAGTTCTCTTTCACAGGGCTATGGTGCTGGTAAGATACAGACATACATGGGGCACTTCAGACATTTAATACACAGTAGTTTTATCTCCTCCAGGCCAGGATAATCTATACAGATATAACTATATTGAGGCATTTAATTGCAAAGCTGGCATGTGATTTTTTGGCATGTAACAGCCAAGGTTGAAATGTAAGATTTAAAAGGCACATCTGTGGAGGACAATTAAATGAAAACCCTCTGCAAGAATTAATCCAGACTTTGGTATCATGTGTAATACAATCTAACAAATTATAAATCAAATGCTATGAATACATATTAATTCTTAAAGCAATTACTCATGAACACAGAGTCTGACAGATAGCATGCCTTCAGTAAATGTCTTCATGAATAAAAAGAATATATCATGAAAGAAAAAGAGTGGACTGTGTCTTTAGCCAACAACAAAAACAATATTCTACACAAGCTACAAAGTCCTTTCACATTCATTCATTTCATTCCTGCATGTATATGTATGTATGTATGCCCACACATAAAGATCTACTAGGTTTAGATACACTTCTACGCATGGGAAATATCTAGTAAAGACAAGAATATCCCTGCCTTCATGGAGCTTATTTCAGTAGAAAAGACAGTGAGCAAAAGGAAGTAGAATGTCCAATAGTGACTGGTAAGGGAAGAAAACTAAAGTTTTCAGTTACTTCACATGTTCTCATCCCACAGTCTTTTTGAAGAAACTAAAAAAAAATATGAAGAAAATGAAAATAATGATAGAGAGACTTTCATGACTTGTTTTTGATGAGATGGTCAGGAAAAATCTCTAAGAGGTGGTGTCTAAGTGAAGTCCTAAGTGAGGTCAGTGAGCAAGGCTAAAAGCTAGAGTAAGAACACTCCAGGAAGAAGGAACAGACTGGAACCACAACATGGGAGGGAGTACAATACGCGTATCTGAAGAAGAACAAGCTCAGTATGGGTGGAGTGAAGGGAAAGAAGAGAGCATGCAGGTGTTGGGAGATAGGGACAGATCCCAAGAAGCCAGGGTAAAGATTTTAGATTTTATTCTCTATGTGATCAGGTGACATGGAGCATCCAAGGGTGACCCCCCAAATTCCTCCCCACCTTATTTACACACGCTGCTCCTCAAAGTAAGAGGTGGAGCTATTTCCCATTCTCTTGTACCTGGACAGCCAGGGGATAGCAATGGTTAGCAGAATATGGTGATGCAACACTCAGGGACTTTTTAATTCCAGACCTCATGAAGAAAGGTTGGTTTTGTTTCCTTCCTCTTCGAGCATTGGGAGCACTCTCTCTCAGAACCCAGCTGTCACATTTCACGGAGAGGCTCCATGAAGAACCCAGATCGGCAGCCACAATAGATCAGCTGATAGCACCCACTGCCAGCTGCGAGAAGGAGCCACCGTGAATGCTCCATACCACCAAAGCCTCCATATGATCCCATTAATAGCAAGTGGTAGAAGAATTACCCGGTCAAGCACAGCCAACTGCGAGAATCATGGAAGACAGTAACCCAGTATCACCTTAATTTATGGAACTGGGAGGGTTATTTGTTATGTATCAACTGATAATTAAAATTGATGAGAGGCCATTGGATATGATCTCCAACAAAATATGTATTTAATGTTCATAGTATCCCTAAAATGTAGGCATCATTATAGTCCCTATTTTCTAAATGAAGAAACAGATGTTGAATACAAGTTTCCAAAACTTACACAGTAGCTAAGAGACAGAGCCTGGTCTCAAATTTGGGCCTCCTGCACGGTTCTCTCCCTTGGGTACAACTGAGCACAGATCCAAGCAAACAGACCAACCTAAATTTCATGAACATAATGCATAATTTCAGATGCTCTATTAATCACAGTGCTATATACCTGGGCCATGCCTATTAAAGTATCTAAAATTTAAATTTAAAGCCAGAATCCTTCTACCATCTGTATCAGACTATTTAATATCCAGACTAAAAGCACTCGGGGGATGCCAACGTGTGAGCTAACTGAGAACTTAATATCTACCAAATGCTTTGTAGCTGGGAAAGAAAAATGAACAAATTCATGAATTAGTCTTGGCTTGTTCTGAAATTCAAAAGACTTGGTATTAGTCACCCAGGTTTAGGGCTTCCATCTTGAGCAGAGACAGTCTTATTCGAAAATGTGAGTGAAGTTCTTCCTCGGCAGAGATGTGACGTTTGTAAAATCCAAAAGTGTGAACAGTAATGACATTTGGCTTGGTAGGTTGAGAAATCAACATTCAGTTTTTCGCTGGGTGGGTAAACTGAAAGTAAATACCTACATGTATTTTCTTTCTTTATAGTACATGAGAAAATAGAGAGAAATGGCTGTGTACTTTCTACCATATGTCTTGTAATAAGGATCTTTGAAATACTTTTCCTTCTTCTGAATAAGGCATGTAGGTGCTGGGGAGGATGATGTTATACGGTAAATGGCCTAGAGCATTGTAGGGCTCAATAAATGTTCATTTATTCAAAGTGTCTCTTTGCCAACACTGAATTTCATCATCTGTACGATAAGGATACGGCCCGAGAAAGCAAGCATGTCCTCTGACAACCTTCGTCTGCAGTGGCCACTGTCTGTCCTACTTTTCCACTAATCAGACTCTACCCAAGACCCTATCAAGACAGTGTCATGGATGCCCTCTCAGTTACTCGCAGTTGCTCCTTAGAAAGAATTATTTTATCCTTTGCTAGACAAGTATATGTTGCCCTCAAAGCTCTCAAGTTTATGACTCCATGGTCTCAAATCTTTAAGAAAAAATAATCCAGATTCCTCTTACAGTGTTGTCAATGTAACAAAAGGAGAATGATTTTAACATCAGCAACTGCACCAAACCACCCACCATGGACTGAGCTGGGTGTTTAATTACTAAAGTATTAATTATCACATCATTCTTCACTGTGGTGTTTATAGCATCTTCATATATTTAGCATGTAGAAAGCACTTTAACTTTTTGAGTGACAAGAAGAGCAGAAGTATCTATTAAAATCCTCTCTATAATTTGTGAGTCATAACAAGTTATATTTTCATCTAGACTTTTGAGGCACCAAACTAGAAATTTGATATGTAAGAAGTGGTACCAATAGAGATCAAGAACTGGGTAGCAATGGGGCAGGGGAGAGAATATTAGTAAATAAAAGCAGACTCATATAGTCTTTGAAACAAGACCAACTGTATACAAATCACTGTGTTAGGACTTTGGGGAATTCGAACTAGAGCAGAACATTCTCAAGGAACCCACTGTTTAGATGAGGAGATGCCTGGTATCTAACAACTCTTTGTGACCCCATGGACTGTAGCCGACCATACTCTTCTGTCCATGAGATTTCTCAGGCAAGAATACTAGAGTGGGTTGCCATTTCTTTCTCCAGGGGATCTTTCCGACCCAAGGATTGAACCCAGGTCTCCTGCATCGAAGGCAGATGCTTTACCACTGAGCCACAATGGAAGCCTGGTATCCAACAAATCCAACAAAGATGAATACAAATACCAGGAGTCATTGTGCTAAATGTCAGACATTAAGCAGGATATGCTACATAGCTTAAAAAAACAGAAAGGTCAGTGGGGCTGGGGTTTGGACAGTATCATAAAGACCCATTTCTGTAGTATCAAGCTAAGCTCCCAGTATGTGGCTCATGATAAAGAAATACCTGGGAACTCAGCAGCCATCTGGTGCACGTAAGTTAAAAGGAAGATGCCAAAGGTGGGTGGACAGCAAAAACAGAGCAGAGGTGGCAGCTCCAGGTGGGCTCTGGAACACAGGTCCAAGAGGTGAGAAGAAAATGATTCCCTTTCCACACACTCTGCCTGAGCAACCTCACTCCTGCCTCTGGCTTGACCATAAGAATCCTCAAAGGTAGGCATTTCTAAGTCATTTTGCAGATAAGGAGCCAGAGACACATAATATTCACTAGGCAATGAGGTAAATAGCTCAGCCAAACTCAAAGTCTGATCTCCTTCCAGTACAGTATGCTCTAGGATTTAACCAGTCTAACAGAAAATGGAAAAGTATTCCCGGAAGGTGGAACAGCAGGAGCAAAGGCATGGAGCAAGGGAGATCATGGAATTTTTTGCAAAATGAATGTGATCAGTCTGCATGGGAGAGAAATGCGTGTTGGGGTGTGATGGGAGAGCAGCCTGAAAAGATAAGCCCAGGTCATATACTGAGCAACCCATGGGCTGGCCCTTTACTCATTATTAAGTCAGAGGGGTGGCCAGAGGAAATCAGCATTTTATAAAAGGTTCCTCCATTGTCACCCGAGTGGAGGGGGCATGGAATTGCAGATGGTGAGCATGGCTGCAGGGTTCCAGAGGAGACAGGCCATGGCCCCTCTCGGAAATAGTGGTAGTAACGAATGCGACTAAATGAGCAAAAGTGGGTAGAGAGGTGACTAGTAAGCAAAGCAGAGGGTGACTCATATTTTTCACTCCTGAAAAAAAAATTAAAAGCTTTGAATATTGCTCTTAGAAATGAAAGTTTTCATTTTAAAGGTAGTGGTAAAATCAAGTGAATAAATATTCTGAGACATATCTATTACATAACTATGCATATGAATGAAAAGAGCACACACTTAAGTCATATGTGTGTGTCTGTGTGTTGTTTGTGTTTCTGGTATCAGTAATGCATATCTCGATCATTTATCACACAATAGGAAGTACTTTGGCCAAATATATCAATAAGTCCAAAACAGCCTCCCTCTATCCACATAAAATTCTGCCAGTGGCCTAAGAATCTAGCATATCTCAAAGGCAGATGATTTTATTTGACAGTTTACTAGAAAATGAAATCCATTTTCACATAATGATATCTCTAAATCGCATCTACAATGTTTCATCCATAGGCAAGAGTCAGAAGCAATGATTCTGAGTAATTTCAACATTCTGGAAAATCAATCTTGCCAGAACTCAAGGAATCATTTTCACTGCTGCCTTTTAAAAAGAAACAGTAAGAGTTTTGGGGTTAGATGTAGTAAGTTGCTTTGGAATTGAGGGCATACGACATCCACTGAGCCTTCAGCTTTCCTTTTCTATGGCTCTGATTTTCTACTCCCATTTTATCATGCTCTTGTGGAAAGAGGCAGAGGATTAAAAAGAAAAAAAGCAACAAAATTTTTCTAAGGATTGATCACGGCTAAAAAGCAAGTGAAAAATGGTAGTTGGTGAAAAGAGAAAGTGGGTGACAGAATCCTGTCATGAGATGACAAATGTGGGTAGCTGCCTCTCAAAGAAGGGTTCATTAGCATGGTTTTCTCCACCCTATGAAAAGCCCTTGAGAGCGAGAACCAGACTTACTGACGCCCTCCTCTATCCCGAGTGTCTACCATGGTCCTTGACCCAGACGTTAGACTAGACGGATCTCTCACCTTAACACAGAGATGGGAGTTAACATTCCAGGATCATCAGAGTTACAGTCTCCACAGTGTTTGAGAGAGAAAGCTCTCCAGTGAGACTTGGAGACCTAACTTGTCTGTGCCCTGGAAAGACATTTTAAATTTTGTTACATCATGCCTTATTCATTCCTATATTTACTGGAATTTTGTAAGCAACTATAACCTGTACTATTGTTTACGGTTTAGAAATAAATAGAATATGGTCACACCGGTTGTCTTAAAGCAGCTTATGGTTATTCAGATAAACCTCTGCAAGTAGCTTTTTTCTTGTAGTGAAATGTACATAGCATAACATTTACCATTTTAACCATCTTTAAGTGTACACCTCAGTGACATGAAGTACATTCACATCATTGTGCAATCATCGCTCTCATCCATCTACAGAATTCTCCACCACCTTGAACTGAGACTTTGCATACTACACATTAACTCGCTCATTCTTCCCTCCCCCAGCCCCTGGTAACCACTATTCTACTTTCAGGATCTATGAATCTGGCTAAGTACCTTATGTAAGTGCAGTCACATAATATTTGTCATTTGGTATCTAGCTCACTTTGCTTAGCATAGTATGTATGTTATGACATTTATCCGAATTTCATTCATACTCCAGTGTACGTGTATTTAGTTTATCCAGCCATCCATTAGTGGACATTTAAGCTGCGTCCTCCTATTGGTTATTGTGAATAATGATATGAGCATTGCTATACAAATGTCTGTTCTTTGATTTCAATTCTTTTAGATGTATATCTAGGAGTGGAATTTCTGGATCATAAGGTAATTCAATTTGTTTTGTTTGTTTTTGAGGAACCACCATACTCTTTCCTGTACCATTTTACATTCCTGACAGCAATGCACAAGAGTTCCAAATTATCCACAATTTGACTACGGTTATAACTGCTGTTTTTGTTTGTTTGTTTATTTTTTATAAAAGTCACCCTGATGGGTATGAGCTAGGATCTCACTGTGGTCCTGGTTAGCATTTCCCTAATCATAGTGATGTTGAGCATCTTTCCCCGTGCTTATTGGTCATTTGTGTATCTTCAGAGAAATATCTATTCAAATTCTTTACCCAATTTTAATTGGGTCATTTGTTTTTGTTGTTGCTGAATTGGAAGTAGCCTTTTACAATGACAAAAACTTCTTTTTGAACTAACTTTTAAGACAGAGACTAGCAACCATGACAGTAGGTTTTCTACCTATTGGTGCAAATAAAGTTTTATTGGAACACAGCCATGCTCATTTGCTGATGCACTGGCTGCTTTCACACTACAAAGGCAGAGCTGAAAAACTGCCATTGAGACAATGCAGTCCCCAAAGCCTAACATAGTCACCATCTGGCCCTTCACAGAAAGTTTGTCAGTAACTCTTCTGAAGATGTTGTCTGGTTGGTCTGATTTTGAAACAGTACTCAGGGCTAACAATCACAATTTTGGTCTTCTTTTAAGACATCTTGTCTGCATAAAATAGTCTATGATCAGCCCTTTGGTTTTGGGTTGCAAGACAAAACACAGCACGCTCAGTAAAAACTGGATTTCTCAAAAACAACAAATAAGGGTTTAGTATAAGTGTGTCCCCAATATCTCATGGGCCAGACTTACACTCTAGCCTTATTTCTTATTTATTTGAATATCGAATTTAACCAGATGTCCTGTATTTTCAGTTACTTGTCATGAAAGTCCTATCATCGTTTCATCAAATCAGGGTTACTAATATTCCCGATAGCTCAGTTGGTAAAGAATTCACCTGCAATGCAGGAGACCCTGCTTCAATTCCTGGGTCAGGAAGATCCACTGGAGCAGGGATAGGCTACCCACTCCAGTATTCTCGGGCTTCCCTTGTGGCTCAGCTGGTAAAGAATCCGCCTGCAATGCAGGTGACCTGGGTTCGATCCCTGGGTTGCGAACAAGATCTTCTGGAGAAGGAAAAGGCTATCCACTCTGGTATTCTGGCCTGCAGAATTCCATGGACTGTATACTCCATGGGGTTGCAAAGAGTCGGACCCAACTGAGCAACTTTCACTCACTCACTCAATAATCCCTAAACTCTTTGGAAAGCAGGAATAGTTGTAACAAGCTATAAATCTTTCCCACAACATTTCCAAGCACTTGTTCTTCTAGTCTTTCTACTTGGAAGGCCCTTTGTCATGCTGCCTAGTCAACTCCTGTTTAGCTTTAAGACCCAGAACCATGTGAAGATTTATTGGCTACATCCCAGGTGGAGCTGGATGTCCTTTCTCTAAGACCCTACTGACATTAAAAATATAACAATTAGTGATATGGATAAGAGCTAAGAGTGACTTGCTGACTTCTGTGTGGGAGGCACTCAAGAACACAGAGCAGGGTCTCAACAAATAGTTAGCTGTGGAGCCCTCCCAGCAGCCTTCTATTTCATTCTTGCTACTGAATTGCCCAATCAGCTCTGCTTCAGTGACTGGTCTAGTAGACTGATAAAGCTGCCTTTCAAGAAGATGAATGCAGAAAGTCAGCCATATGTTCCAGGATAGACTAGAGCCAGGGGTAAGGGGACTGCTCTGTGATCCCAAGAAATCTTAGCCTTGCTTATAGTCTTGCTAGATTTTGATGGGACACGGTAATTGGTAGAGGATTAGGGAGAGACGACAGGGATGAATGTCACTAATATCCTTTGAATTTATCCTTCAAATTTCTAGGATTTGAAATTCATCCTTAAAGCAGAGCTTTCAACTGAGTATTACCATCCTTAAAGACTGAAGACCAACATCCAAGTAAGCAAAAAGGTGCTGTGACTTTAAAAGATTGAGCTGAATTCCTAAGGTCACATAGCTAGTGAACCTGGCATTATGACAGAAACCCAAATACAGGGGTCTTTTTCACATTGCCTCACTGACAAGAAATATAATTTCTTTAAAAGGCAAAAATTGGAATTCACAAAAATCAAATCATGTAAAAAAAAAAAGAGGTTTGCTCAACTGTCATGATTTTAAAATAATTCCTCATGCCTGTTTTTTTTTTTAACACTAATGTATAATTAAGAATTGATGTATTTTCTGCAAAACAAACCAGATTCACCGAGATAGACAACCTCAGGCAATGCTTCCATGCTCTAAAAGATCATTTTCTAACCAGAAACCATATTCTTTCATGGAATTTGATGATGCTCTCAGGTGGCATTGGGAGCCACTGGGTCAGTTCCTGAAGCCCTAGCAGATCATGAAATGAGGTACATTTTGAGCTGACCACTGGGGGGGCAAGTCATTGATGGACATGAAGAGTCAAATTCCATGGGGCATCGGAACTCAAAGGGCAGCTTTCACACCTTAGAGATCAAGAAATGTTCTATCAGTTTAGTTTTGCTCATGTTAATAATTATTCTAGTGAACTCTGAGACAAAAATAGAAACTTTACCACATTTTAAAGTTCAAGTTAAGTCTATAATTACCGCAACATTTCACAGCCACTGAATAAGTAAAGACACTCTATTTTAACATTAAAAGCAATGGAAATATCAAATATGGCAAATGAAAACTAATTATTAACCACCTAACATATACCATGCCATATGTATACACAAAAATACTTACTAAAAACAACTAGAGCTGGAGTATTAGAAAGTGTATATCCCTAACTTTACAAGTAAAGACACTTTGACCAAGAGAAGTCAAGATATAAACACAGGATTTATATGTATAGTATATGTGTGTACACACAGACAACACACATATATGCATATACATATGTACATACACACATGTACATGACGAGGGAGGGAGAATAAATGGATAAATATGCATTTGTACATCAATTCAACTATATGTCAGTGGTATAGTAGAAACAATCATTTAAACAGCAGGTATCAGAATTCCTGTTGGAAGAGAGAGTGTCTCCAGATTGCTACGTCTTTGAGAACACGAGGTCCTGATGGAATGGGGTGGACAGAACTAAACTGCTTTGAAGAGGAAATGAACAAGATGTGTGGGGAGGATAAAAAGAGAGGGGAGAGAAGACTGGAGAAAGGAGAGTAGGATGGTGATGAGCAGCGTGACAATCAAAAGTACAACTTTTCAGTATTTAACTTATTTAATGTATGTCACCCATGTGTGGTCCATCTGATTTAGACTACCCCGAGCCTCTAACTCTCAGCCTAATTTGTAGTGTACACAGACTTGTGTGTGGATTTGGGATGAAATCAAGGTAAAGAGGCTGAGTTTCAGGAGTGTAACAGGCCACAGGAGGCGAGTGTGGGGAAAGGCCATGTGCTCAGGGGGGGCAGAAACACCCCCTGAGCAGGAAGCATGAGGCTGCAAGGTCTGGCAAACATTTGGAGAACCTAGGAAGAGCATGGAGCAGGGCCTGAGCTGCCTGGGGGGCTGTGCCCACACATTTCATGGACGTCCCTCTGTGGATGCAGTGGAGATTTGGGTGGGTGTGGTCTCTCCTTTCTGGGTCGCTGGCAGCAGAGTCTGAAAAGGTGGCAGTGATGTCTGAGAACTGAGACTCCTTGGGAGTGGTCAGCTGAGAGGAGAGCCACAGTCCTATGTTCCCCAGAAGCTGACCAGGAAGACTTGGAAGACTTGACAGCCGGGGTGGGAGGGTGGGCGATGGTGCAAAGAGCACCAGCCAGGGCTGGAAGAAAGCTCTATCCTGACACCACAGGGGGTGGCTGAGGACAGCAAAGCTGCTGAATTATTGCCCTAGCATCTCAGCTTCCTTGAGTCTTAAACCCTTGCACAGCTTTCTGTTATGGATGATTACCAACTATCACCTCAGTAAATCAGTAGATTTTGTGTCCTAACAACCCAAGTCAAAGTCTGAAAGTCATATGCTACTATCAGCAGAGAAACAAAGGGAGAGGGAGACAGGCATGTGTAAACTCAGTTAGTGTCCACTCCAGAGAACTGGCCGAAAATGGCCATGAGGCAGAGTGGTGGGCCACATTTGGAAGTCTGAGCTTACCCCAGCATTCTGGAAAAACGTCCGTGCTTAATTGGCTGCCTTCACAACTCGTAGATGCACTTTTTGGCTCTGTTCCATTCTCTCACATCACTGGGAAGGTCTGATATAAGCCATTTTTTAAAAAAAAAACAAGTAACAGAAAACTAAATCAAACCAGTTTAGGTGAAAAAGAAATGCACTGGGTCATGCAAATTGGAAAGGAAGGTGTGCTGCCATCTTTAGGTGGGACCAAGACACAGGTGATGGAGGAGGGTTTGGTCTCCCTCCTGCCTCACCCTTTTTCCTCCATGTATCCTCAGACTGTCTTTCCCAGGAGGGAAGATGGATCCCAATACCCACAACTTTACCTTCCCTAGCTCAGCCCCGCCTTTGGCAATCAGGAACTTTTCCATCTCCCAACATCCTTTTACAAATTTACAAATGGCTTCTTAACTAACATTTGAGACTCTTATCCATTCCGTAAGTCCTTAGTGAGCTCTTCTGACCTTCGAAGCATGAGACAAATCCCTTCCTCCTGGGAAGCCTCTACTTCTGTGTCTGTGCTATTCCCAGGAGCAAGAGGTTCCATGTCTAGAACAATCTGAACGGAGACTCCTCCCTGTAGGGCCATGGGGGGGAGTGAGCACTATGACTGACGGCCCCACTGAGGCGTCATGGAAAGGGGGAGGGGCACTCTGTCAAATAACACAGGTGAGTACAGCGCACAGAACACCAGATGCCCTACACACCGCCTCACTTCCTGTTTTCCCTCTAATAAATTCCAGAACTGTAATCTCCAGCCCACCAGCTGTATTTAAGTATTCAGACAGGAAAGGATGCCGATGTCAACTGAACAGCTCTCTCAACCCCCAGTGAGGCAGCAAACACACAGGTGTAGGGCAGGCATGAGGAATGCTGCCCGCCATCTCCCAGTCTGCAAACTAAGGAACTGTGTTGGCATCTTGGCAGCTGATCTCGTTTGCATTTATAAATTAAGTTTTTAATACTCACATTTGTAGAGGTGAATTTTTTTTTTTGGCTTTTGACTTTTGTCTCAGAAGCAAAATGTCATGGCATTTTTTAAAGTGCATAGATTTGAAGCAAAAGCAAAGCGAGTGCCTTCTGGCTTGGAAAACAACCAGACTACATTCATCCTAAAATGAGATGTAAGGAGAGACCCAAACAGCACTTCTCATTTCTTCCCACAGGGGCCACACCTTGGCTCACCCTTTACTGTGAAATTCCAAATACTTTTAGCTGTGTATGTCTGCAAGAATGTCGGAAATATGATTCACAATGCCTGGGAGATGGAGGAAATTTGATATTATATCCAGACGGGGACAGGCAGGTCTAACAGGTGTCGCAAATGCTTGATGGAAGGCTGCCAAAGACACAGTGTGTCAGTTTCACTGAATGTCAAAGAGAGTCACGTGGCCCTGAACCTGAAGCAGAAGGATGATAGGAAAACCCAGTGCTTGACAAAGGGGGTGACACTCATCAGCAACCCACGGCATCACCCTTTTATATCTGCTTGATTACTTCTCTTTTTCCTATGCTAGGTTCTAAATTCTGTGAGGAGAGTGAACAAATGATTCTTAGTTATCTTCAAAATCCCAAGGCCCAGTAAAATGCTTTGTACATGAGGGTGATAAGGAGGCAATGAAGGAGGCAGGGGAGGAGGCAGGGGAGAAGGAAGAGGAGGCAGGCAGCTAGCATTTACTGAGTGCTCATAACATTCCAGACACCGTATCGATCCCTTTAAATGAATTAATTCTTTTAATCATTGTAACATACATGAAGGTATTATTACAAATACTTTCCCCTATTTACGCTGAAGATCAGGACCTGATGCTCTATTCCAGTGGAGAATCACTGGCCCTTATTAAAATGTCCTTACCTTTCCCCACATAAAGATGTCTTGGCTCTTGCTCACAGCCAGAGGCACCAATCCCCAAAGTTAACACATCAAATGTTGATGTTTACAACAGTTTACTGTATACGTGCCATTTCAGGAGAATGCATTCATTAAAGAAGCAATTCAGTCCAAAGAAATGCAGATCTAAGAGTAGAATTTTAGTAAGTATACCATTCACGGAAGATTTTCACAAGGACTAGTCTAACATGGTTAGCCTTGATAATAACCTTTCTTCCCTGTCGTTGCTAGTCCCTTATGACTTACAAAATCCTCCAACATTTTATTTATCAAAACTTCTGCAGGCAGAGTTCACTCTTCCTGCTCTACAGATTAGGAAACAGGAAGAAATCAGATATCAATAACTTATTTTAAATTGGAGGTGCCAAGAAAGCCAGAGCCAAAAAACTCTGATCCTCGGCCTTGATGTCTAGCCCCCTTTCCATCTGATTGTAGCCAGCTCATACTGGGGAGGGAGGTGATTTGAAGAAAGAAGATTTATTACCAATTCCATAACCTACCCATTGTCTCTAAAAATTGCACCCCAGGTTCCACGCTGGCCAGTTATGAACCCAGCCGCCTGTTTCAGCATCCTACCCATGGCTGTGATGAGTGTAACTCACACTGAAGTCCAAAAGGGGTATCTGTGATCTCAACTGGAAATGCCATCGCCCTGCAGCGAGCTTCCTAATTCAACAGCTTTGGGCCAAAAAACCCCACTTTTCTATTGTTCCTGTAGTTGCACTGCCCTCTAGTGGAAAAAGCTGGCACCACGGCCTGCAAAACTATGCTGAGTGAGAGAATATCACTCATAGCCCTTTCGTTTGGGGTGTAACACTTCCCAGGCAGAAACTCTGATCCACGTGGCATAACTCAGCTGGGTCCATTACTGAAGCAGTGGATCATGTTCTCAGATTAACATGTGAGAACCTTTTTAAAGCTTCAGTTCAGTTCAGTCGCTCAGTCGTGTCCGACTCTTTGCGGCCCCATGAACCGCAGCACGCCACGCCTCCCTGTCCATCACCAACTCCCCGAGTCCACCCAAACCCATGTCCATTGAGTCGGCGATGCCATCCAGCCATCTCATCCTCTGTCGTCCCCTTCTCCTCCTGCCCTCAATCTTTCCCAGCATCAGGGTCTTTTCCAATGAGTCAGCTCTTCGCATGAGGTGGCCAAAGTATTGGAGTTTCAGCTTCAACATCAGTCCTTCCAATGAACACCCAGGACTGATCTCCTTTAGGATGGACTGGTTGGATCTCCTTGCAGTCCAAGGGACTCTCAAGAGTCTTCTGCAACACCACAGTTCAAAAGCATCGATTCTTCGGCACTCAGCTTTCTTTATAGTCCAAATCTCACATCCATACATGACCACTGACCATAGCCTTGGCTAGATGGACCTTTGTTGGCAAAGTAATGTCTCTGCTTTTTAACATGGTGGCTAGGTTGGTCATAACTTTCCTTCCAAGGAGTAAGCGTCTTTTAATTTCATTGCTGCAGTCACCATCAGCAGTGATTTTGGAGCCCAGAAAAATAAAGTCAGTCACTATTTCCACTGTTTCCCCATATATCTGCCATGAAGTGATGGGACCGGATGCCATGATCTTAGTTTTCTGAATGTTGAGCTTTAAGCCAACTTTTTCACTCTCTTCTTTCACTTTCATCAAGAGGCTCTTTAGTTCTTCTTCACTTTCTGCCATAAGGGTGGTATCATCTGCATATCTGAAGTTATTGATATTTCTCCCAGCAATCTTGATTCCAGCTGTGCTTCATCCAGCCAGGCATTTTGCATGATGTACTCTGCATATAAGTTAAATAAGCGGGTTGACAATATACAGCCTTGACGTACTCTTTTGCCAATTTGGAACCAGTCTGTCGTTTCATGTTCAGTTCTAACTGTTGCTTCTTGATCTGCATACAGATTTCTCAAGAGGCAGGTCAGGTGGTCTGGTAGTTTCATCTCTCTAAGAATTTTCCTCAGTTTGTTGTGATCCACACAGTCAAAGGCTTTGGCATAGTCAATAAAGCAGAAATAGATGTCTGGAACTCTCTTGCTTTTTCTATGATCCAACGGATGTTGGCAATTCCTCACGTACTGTCAAAGTCTAGCTTGGAGAATTTTGAGCATTACTTTTGAGTGTGTGAGATGAGTGCAATTGTGCAGTAGTCTGAACATTCTTTGGCATTTTCTTTTCTTTGGGATTGGAATGAAACCCGACCTTTTCCAGTCCTGTGGATACTGCTGAGTTTTCCAAATTTGCTGGCATAGTGAGTGCAGCACTTTCACAGCATCATCTTCTAGGATTTGAAATAGCTCAACTGGAATTCCATCACCTTCCCTAGCTTTGTTCGTAGTGATGTTTCCAAAGGCCCACTTGACTTTGCATTCCAGAATGTCTGGCTCTAGGTGAGTGATATGTTTCCTTATACAAACGTAAAATCGAGCATCACTTATTTGCTTAGTAAATCTTGCAAATAAGATAACATCACCAGTCCTTCCAGCCTCTGTTCACACTTACCCATGATGTAAGGCAAGGTCTATGTAGGTCTAGCCGTCACTCAAGTACTCTGTGCCCTGTAGGAGGGATAGAAACACCTGGCTGTACTCTCATGTGTCTCTGGGACCAGAAGGGTCTCTCTGAGGGCTGTGTGGCCTTCTCCACCCAAGCACACCATGGCATCAGTTTCTACACTACAACCTCATGACCTACTAAGTACAGAGGAATTCGACAAACAAGATCTGTTACTTCTCCAGCCTCAGCCCAGGGTGCTCTGACTTGGAGATCCCAAACTTAAAATGCTATTCCCCCTACTCTTTGCCAAAACTGGGTGGGGAGTGGGCTTCTAGAGTGGAAGGGGGAGAGAGCAGGGCTCTTTCTCAGGGGCTCTGCTAGAAAATGTCCCTGGCTCCCCACCAGGATCAGCCTCTCTCTACAATGTTTGTCATTTGTTTCTCTTGCTCTCTTCCTATTTATATTTTACTCTTGTAGAATGTTTTTATGGTTTTGTGCTAGTTTCTCTTAATTACTCATCTTTGAAGGAGATACAGTCTTATGAGCCAGATATGGATAAGAGATGAAAGGTATGTTTCAAGCAGGCAGGAATTTTCTTTGATCCAAGTTTTGGTGAGTTTGTTCAGCGTTTATATCTCTCCAACAACAACAAAACAACAATGGCAACAACAACAACAAAAAAAAAATGGCTATGAGATTGTTCATATTATAAATTTCTTCCACTGCCTCAGTGGCATAATGCTGTCAGCAAACATGTCTGCTCTGTGATGCTTCACTTAGACCCACCTCTGTTGTTTCTCAGACTGAAAGTGAATCCAGGGTGACTCCATCTGTCTGCCATGTTCCTATTTCCCAAGCCCTACCTACCCCCAAGGAACTTACATTTTTTACACCAAAGTCAGCTTGCTTGGGACTTCCCTGGTGGTACAGTAGTTCGGAATCCGCCTTCCACTGCAGGGGAGGTGGGTTCAGTCTCTGGTGGGGAAACTAAGATCCCACATGCCATGGAGAAACTAAGCCCATGCACCACAGCTACTGAATCCATGTGCCTCAACTAGAGAACCCATGTTCCCCAACTACAGAGCATACACGCCACAAGTAGAGAGAAGCTTGCCTGCACCACAATTAAGACTCAATGCAGCCAAAAATACATACATACATGAATGCAGGGTCACCAAAAGAAGCCTGCTTGCTCGGCTGCAAGAATTGTCTTTTCTAGGTATTCCCTGAAATCCGCAATTTCCTAAGATCTTAGGAAACTGCATCTTAGGAAAATCACACATACACTCCCACGAAAGTTGGATTTCTTTGCTCTGCCTTTCCAACCATGTCACGGTTTGGGTTTCAACCATCTCCTCCTTCCACTGAAGGTGGAATTTGTCCTTCTATTTCTTCAGGTGATTTTCTGCTGCTTTGTTCAAACCAGATGTTTCTTACGGGCTCATTATCTATTCTGGAAGGGCAGGGAGACTGGCTCCACCCAGCCCTGTGTTCTGCAGGGCCTGACTATTTATGTTTGAAAATGCAGGGCCTCAGTGCCCTGGACTCAGAAGCTCCAAAGGTCAGGTTCTGGCAACTGAAAAGTCATCCCTCTCAAAACTTTTCTATCTGTGATGCACTTGAAAAGTTTGCTTTAAAACTCAAAGGATTTGACTTTTATGTTACTTGAGATGTGCCTCAACTGTGTATCCTGAAACAACAGATGCTGTAACTTGCCCAGAAGGGCAATAGATTAAAAATATATATATATATATTTCCTGGGAATTAAAACACACCAGCAAACACATCAAATGATTATCCTGCTACACCATGTAATGGGTAACATTTCCGAGCCAAAACACTAAAGTGAGGGCTAATTATCTTATATTTTGGTAGAGTGAACTGTTACAGACAAAATAAAAATTAGACATAAATAAGTACCAAGTAACAGCAAAGGACGGCATTTCAGTAAAGGATGTTTAACCATTTTTCCTAAACCAATCAATCTGTCAGTCTCTTGCTCTCTCTCTCTCTCTCTGAGGCTGTGCTGTGATTTAAAATACTGAATTTTTTATCCCCATTTTTCAATGACCACCATGTCACTATGTTGTCAGATTTGTTACATACAAGACATGATAAAATTTGCTATGATTTTGTCAGAGGCAGTATTATCTTGAAATCAGTGACTGTATAAATAAAACTATTTTGATAGGCATCTACTCGTGAGATACATATTACGTTTCTCCTCTCTCTCAGTAAGCTATCATTCCCAAGTCCTGCAAACTATACTAGTTTTAAAAATACTATTTTTAGAGACAAACTAGTAAGTTCTTGGTGGTAAAATTAACTAGTATCAATTAACATTTTTAAATGTTACCCATTCTCTGACACAGACATGGAAAGGATTTAAATTTCCACCCACACTATCTTCTCTGAAAAATAAGTTCTGAGAAATTGTTTATTTGTCTATGCAAAGACCTTCCTGTATTCTGTTTTGTATCAAATATCATACCCTTTCCCGCAGAGCACATTTTAACTGTTCGTCTTTGGTCTGGAAGTTCTGCAGTGGCCTGTGCCCAAAGCAATAACACTCTGACGTTTAGATGGCATTAGCCATCTCAAATGGGTTCCATTTTCGCTTTCTGGTCTACATGAATCCAAGGTGATCCAGAAGCTTCAGTGTTTAGAAATGAATGGCAAAGCAAAGTCAGTGATTCTGCATCCACAAAATGAAGATTTCAACTAAAAGAGTACATCAGGAGAGAAAGACGAGGATGGAGAGGAAAAACAAGGATGGCGCCAGAGGACCTGGGTTCATGAGGTTATTCAAGCTGGTAATCAGCCTGGGTCTTAATGGGGGGAAACAATAACCTTTGCTCCCAGTGGAAATATTTTAGGGGAAAGCTGGCAAATGAAGAACACCATACAAATGGAAATATATATGCCAGCTGCCATTATTAACAAAGCACTGTCTTGTATTGAAAACCATATAAACAAGACAATGCATCTCTTTGTTGTGGCTCAGTTCATCTCTAACTTAGGTTGGGAGCCCTAAAAGCAGAGTCTGAAACTAGGACCCTTATCCAGGGAAGAAGATGGAACAGTGCAGGGAGAAAAGCCCAGCTAAGATGTGGTTTTGACTGTGGTCCAGCCTCAGCCTGATTGCACGGGGAGCTCTGAAGTGTGAGTGATACCAGAGAGTCACCTTCACTTGCACCAAAGGGAACTTTGGTGTCACAACATCTGTCAGTGGCTGTGAAGAAGGTGGGTGTAGACCTAACATCCCAGGTATTTCCAGGTGAGACAGTCCCGTCTGTCAAGGGCAGTTCTCCAATGCAAGACACAGCTGTGAGCTGTCGGCAGCCAGCACTCCCTGCCCTGGAGGAAGGATGCCCCAGCTGGGCCAACAACATCTGGACTGGGCATCTTCTACAATCACCTTTTTGAATCAGAAACATAACATTACCCAGATATTTCTTACACTGACTCCCTGTGAAAAATCAAACTTTATGCTCATCTACTCAAAGCCTTCAACTATAAAACCCGTAGCTGCTTAAATAAGAGAAACAAATGCTGGAGAGGGTGTGGAGAAAAGGGAACCTTCTTACACTGTTGGTGGGAATGCAAACTAGCAGAGCCTCTAAAGAAAACAATGTGGAGATTCCTTAAAAAACTGGAAATAGAACTGCCATATGACCCAGCAATCCCACTGCTGGGCATACATGCCAAGGAAACCAGAAATGAAAGAGACATATGTACCCCAATGTTAATTGCAGAACTGTATACAATAGCTAGGACATGAAGCAACCTAGATATCCATTGGCAGATGAATGGATAAGAAAGCTGTGGTACATATACACAATGGAATATTACTCAGCTATAAAAAATAACACATTTGAGTCAGTTCTAATGAGGTGGATGAAACTGGAGCCTATTATTCAGAGTGAAGTCAGAAAGAGAAATACCAATACACTATATTAATGCATATATATTGAATTTAGAAAGATGATAATGACAACCCTATAAGCAAGACAGCAAAACAGACACAGATGTAAAGAACAGACATTTGGAGTATGTGGGAGAAGGTGAGGGTGGGACAATATGAGAGAAAAGCATTGAAACATGTATGTTACCATATGTAAAATAGATGACCGGTGCAAATTTGATGCATCAAGCAGGCAGGGCACCCAAAGCTGGTGCTCTGGGATGACACAGAGGGATGGGGTGAGGAGGGAGGTGGGAGGGGGGTTCAGGATGGTGGGACACATGTATACCCATGGCTGATTCATGTCGATGAATGGGAAAAACCATCACAACACTGTAAAGTAATTCAGTTCAGTTCAGTCACTCAGTTGTGTCCGACTCTTCGCGACTCCATGGACCACAGCATGCCAGGCCTCCCTGTCCATCACCAACTCCCAGAGTTTACTCAAAATCATCTCCATTGAGTCGGTTATGCCATTCAACCATCTCATCCTCTGCCATCCCCTTCTCCTCCTGCCTTCAATTTTTCCCAGCATCAGGGTCTTTTCAAACGAGTCAGCTCTTTGCATCAGGTGGCCAAAGTATTGGAGTTTCAGCTTTTAAGATCAGTCCTTCCAATGAACACTCAGGACTGATCTCCTTTAGGATGGACTGGTTGGATCTCCTTGCAGTAATCGGCCTCCAATTAAAATAATTTTTTTTTTAAAAAGAGAGAAACTTACTCAGTTTAAAAGTCACTAGCTATGTATTGCTTATAGTATCATTCACAGGCAAAAGCTAGACCCCAAAATAAGATCTGCTTGACCTTATCAAACCACTTGACATTTACTGAATTCCAACTATGTGTCGAGGCCTCTGCCAGTTACTTCCACATGGTAACTCACACTACCCTTGCAACTGCCCTGTGAAGTCATTAGATATTATCTTCCCTCTGCTCAACTTTGGGTTTTATGGTTCAGGAAACCTGAGGTTCACTTGAACAATATTCATTCGGGAGACAGAACTGAAAACGTTAATACTTCACATTATGAGGATTTAAGGAGCTCTTTGAGAACCCCTGGTTTATATTTTGGGTATGCTGACAGTAATTTTGGTACTTAACAACATTAAGTACCGTAAACCAACGTCTTGGAACCTCTATGTGCTCCAAGCTGCACACAGGCACAATGAAGAAGGGAGCCGTCAAACCTGGTCCCTGCCTCCTAAGAGTTTACAGCAGGGCAGGGCATGTTGGCACACACACAATTCTTCATTAATGGTGGAATCTCCAGAGAGAGCCAAGGAATTAAATCTAAATGCCTTTCTGAGCACCTACTATGTGCCAGAGGCTGAACCCAGAGTTGGAGGCAGGTACAAAAAGCAATAAATGACAGTCCTTGTTGCAAAAGATTCTATGGTCTAATGATCTAATTTGTTCTTAGTGTGAAACTTTCTGGCTCTTACATCTCATCTTTAAACCCTATCTCCACCTCAGTGTTGTATTTAATTTACTCCAGAATGGACATGATGGCAGTGGCCCCTTGGGCTACATTATTCCACAAACTCATTCACATTCAAGGTGTCAGGTCCTTGCTGGAGAATAAATACTGACACTTGTCCTACTGGGATCACATCAGGCAAAATAAAAACTAAATTAGATATATTTATTTCAGTAAAACAGAAAAAGCACGTTCCTAGAGAATGAGTTAAACATCAGTCATAATCTGGAATAACCTGAATTGCAAGAGCTGCCACTTCAAATAGATATGTTTAATTTATTGGAATAAGAACTTTGATTATGCCACTCATTTCAAGTATCCCAAAATGCAAACACTAATTTAATTTAATTACTTTCCCTTTCCCATCAGATTTCGTCCTGATTCCGCCCAGGAAACCAGAAGT
Organism: Giraffa tippelskirchi; assembly: GCF_054371585.1. Lineage (NCBI taxonomy): Eukaryota > Metazoa > Chordata > Mammalia > Artiodactyla > Giraffidae > Giraffa > Giraffa tippelskirchi. The sequence continues at coordinate 17,651,597 of NC_137283.1, read as the reverse complement.
CATTTCTCTTTCTGAAATGAGTGGGGATTCATCTATTTATGACTAACGGCACTGGATGATTTCTCACATTAGATATTTTTGTACATAACTATTTCTTTCCCCTAAAGCCCCCTCCTAGATTTTCAGCCTTCTGAAGTCAAAATACTTGTTTGGATTAGTCTTTGCCTTCTTCGTGGCACACAAAGACGTTCAATCAATGATGACTCAATGGCTGGCTGCACAGATGAAAGGACAGGTGAGTAAGGGATGAAAAACATTGCGTTCCCTGCTAATATCCTCGTGGGACTAATGAAGCCTACAAGGACTGATGTGATTCATCCAAAACAGACAATGAAGAGAGAAGAACTTAAGGACAGAGCAGTTGACAGGGGGAGGAACCACTGGCAGAGGACATAAGCCTTGCCCACAGTGTGAGCCCAGGATATTCTCTCTGAACCGTGCCTGAATTGCACAAGTGCAGAGTGGGTTAGGGATTTCCTGAACACATATATTAGCAACCACCAAAATGGCTAAAAGAACCCAGCAACTCAAGCATAGAGCAGGGTCCACCATCTCTTGGGCTATAACAGTGAATACTGTCCACTATACTCTATCCCATTCCTGCTCCTTGACATCTAAAACACTTTTAAGAATGACATTTAGAGCTAAATATCAACATGTAATTTTCTTGGGTGATTATTTTGGAGGTTTACTGGGTTCTCAACATCTATTATTCCTTTTGCAGGGGACAGCCTCAACTTTCTTTTGATGATCCAATTCTCCCCAGCTCGAGCCCATCTGGCCTCATGGTGTCACTTAAGATATAGGTCTAAGACAACTGACACATCACATCACATCCCAAAGTTCAAAGATGGACCTATGACCTGAAGTAGTCCAGTAAGAATGAAGTTCACAACTTGTCTTACGCATTCTAACTTAACAAAATGTTCACTCTTCTACTGGATTTGAACCTAGAAGATTATAGAAACAGGTGCTGACAGCAGGCACTTTTGACCATGAAAAAAGCCGTTTTGAAAACAGCCACCACACAGAGGAAACACAGACAGGGGCTCCTGCATCAGGGAACACCTCAAATAGACCTCCTCCCTCTGGACTTTCCTTCTATATGATCCAATAAATTCCTCCTGTACTTAAAGCCAATTTGGATTCAGTTTTCTCTTCCTTTTTCTAAATTAATTTCACCATAAAAAAATCTACAAACAAGAAATGCTGGAGAGAGTGTGAAGAAAACGGAATCTTCCTATTCTGCTCATGGAAATGAAAGCTAGTACAGTCACTATATCAACTGAAGCTGAAGTTCCAATACTCTGGCTACCTGATGTGAACAGCTGACTCACTGGAAAAGTCTCTGATGCTGGCAAAGATTGAGGGCAGAAAGAGAAGAGGGCATCAGAGACTGAAATGGCTGGATGGCATCACTGATGCAATGGATGTGAACTTGGGCAAAATTCAGGAGATGGTGAGGGACAGGGAGGCCTGGCATGCTGCAGTCCATGGGGTTGCAAAAAGTTGCATATGAATGGGCAACTGAGCAACAAAACTCACTATGGAGAACAGAATGGAGATTTCCTAAAAAACTAAAAATATAACTAACACAGGACTCAACAATCCCACTCCTGGGCATATACCCAGAGAAAATCATAACTCAGAAAGAAATATGCACCCCAATGTTCACTGCACTATTTACAATAGTCAGGACATGAAAGCAACCAAAGCACATCTATCAACAGAGGAATGGATTAAGATGTGTGTTCAGTTTTCTGTGACAAGCAGGGGGCCTGAGAGAGGATAGCAAATGCCTTGAAAGAAGGGTTATAAATAATTAAAATTCACACAAAACAGTAAGTGGCTACAGCAGACAGTGTGCATACCCTCCACATCCCTCTGCCCAACCAGAAACCACAGCTTCAGTGGACAGAAATCACATATATGCATGGCTCTCTCTCTCTCAAGTGCCTGTATTTCTGCCTGAGGACTTTCTCTAGCCCCAAGAGCATGGTTGCCAGCCCATCCACATGGCAAAATTGGAAGTTAACACCCTCAGAAGCAAATGTTAGCCAGTGATGAACAGCAGTTGGCTACCTCTTCCTGGGATCACTCTGAGTTGGGTTTTACAAAGTATGTCTGGTAGAACTGAGACCCGGTTGCCCACGGTGGTAACTCGCTCACTGAAACACAATTTCCTGATTTTCCTCCCATCTGTCTTACCTCCTCATTCCCTCACTGTGCTACCTGGGATCATCTCCCAGAGAAACAGCTTGCACTCAAAACTTGAGTCAGCGTCTGTTTGGGGGAGGGGGACTGAAACTTAGAAAATGATGAATAGAAAAGTGCTTCTAGAGAGCAGGAGAAGGAGGAGGGGGAAGGAATGCTGAGTGGTCTCACAACAGAATAAAAGGCAGACAGCGAAGGTGCCAAAGTCATTCCTGTCACCCAAAGCCTTCTGCATCATAATGAAAACAGGAGGTCTGGAATCCTGAGATTTTACATCTCTGTCACTTAATTTTCAGAAAGTGACCCAATCTCTTTAAACCTTGTTTTCCTCATCAGGGGATAATGATACCTTTGGTAAAGAATGGTTTTAGGATAAAGAACAAAAGACAGGGAAATTATTTGTAAACAGCACCACAGTAGGCAAAAATGATGATTTCTGATTCATGAGTACAGAAAAGGCAACATTCCCAGACTAAAGCCACATCTGAACATAGAGGAGGAAATCACATTGAAAATGCAAAGTGAAAACATTCTCTTCCAGGAGACTACTCAGACTTGAAAAAGGGTAAGAACATGGCACAAACATGTTATGTTCACGTTGGACGGTGTCACCTTAGGAGTTACCAGTTTATGCTGATCCTCAAATAAGAAGTCGAGTATTAATACAAATCCATCCTCCGCAGATCCCACAAAAATAAGATTGGTTGAAAAGAAGACGGTAGACGTTATTCTTTGAAGGTCCCAGCTGGATATTTTAGAAAAGGAAGGCGGCAGTAAAAGTGTTTTATGGCTTTCGAAACTTAACTAATTTAGAATCAGAAGTTTACTGCTTCACCAATATTTATGGGATTACAAATTTATCTAAAAATTTGTTTTTGTCCCACACACCCAAGGTTATTAATGGGCCAGCTGCTGATTATTAATCTTTATTTCCTAAAACAAAACTAGTCCTGTGTTTCTTGCAAACTGTACATCACAAGCACAAACCGTATCCTGGAAGCCAAATTAAGTTTGAGTCAATAGCCCATTAGAGCCAAGAGTTGTGGGCAAAAGCTGTGGGGAATTTCATGTCTAGAGATGCAGTGATCAGACCACATTTAGATGTAGGAAGGTTTTGGCAACATATTTTTTCATTTAGCAGCTAACTTTAACTTAGGCTTTCCACCTTGTTTTTGTTTTGTTTTTTATTCCATTCTATTTTTGTAAAAGTAGGCTACAAAGACAAGGTGAAAAGACAGACTGAGCCAGCATCCAACTATTGACAGGCCAGAAACAAGGAAAAAAGTTCTTATGAAGAGAAATACTAATAATATAAATATGGATTGTGAGTTTTGCATGATTCAAGAGGTGGTAAGTGTTTGCCTACCATTTTTTCTTTTGTCCATTTCATAAAGGTAAAAACTGAGACTTAGACGACTTTAGTGATATGCCCAAGCTCATACAAAATTTTTATGGTACATCTCACATCTGAACACAGTTTGTTTCAGAGTTTTGCTCTTAACAACTATGCCATCTTTGTCACCCACAAGAAAAAATCTATTTGACTCTAATAACCCTTGTTGACCATGAAGAATGGAAGAATGCACTATAAAATTGCTCAGGGGTTCACTATTCTTTGCTAGAGTAGATGGTATTTTACATAAACTTTCAAAATGATTTTGAAATTGACACCATGTAGCCTGTCACCTAACAGAAGCAGAAGATATTAAGAAGAGGTGGCAAGAATACACAGAAGAACTGTACAAAAAAGATCTTCATGACCCAGATAATCATGATGGTGTGATCACTCACCTAGAGCCAGACATCCTGGAATCTGAAGTCAAGTGGGCCTTGGAAAGCATCACTACGAACAAAGCTAGTGGAGGTGATGGAATTCCAGTTGAGCTATTTCAAATCCTCAAAGGTGATGCTGTGAAAGTGCTGCACTCGATATGCCAGCAAATTTGGAAAACTCAGCAGTGGCCACAGGACTGGAAAATGTCAGTTTTCGTTCCAATCCCAAAGAAAGGCAATGCCAAAGAATGCTCAAACTACCGCACAATTTCACTCATCTCACATGCTAGTAAAGTAATGCTCAAACTTCTCCAATCCAGGCTTCAGCAATACGTGAACCGTGAACTTCCAGATGTTCAAGCTGGTTTTAGAAAAGGCAGAGGAACCAGAGATCAAATTGCCAATATCCGCTGGGTCATCGAAAAAGCAAGAGAGTTCCAGAAAAACATCTATTTCTGCTTTATTGACTATGCCAAAGCCTTTGACTGTGTGGATCACAATAAACTGTGGAAAATTCTGAAAGAGATGGGAATACCAGACCATCTGACCTATCTCTTGAGAAACCTGTATGCAGGTCAGGAAGCAACAGTTAGAACTGGACATGGAACAACAGACTGGTTCCAAATTGGCAAAGCAGTACGTCAAGGCTGTATATTGTCACCCTGCTTATTTAACTTATATGCAGAGTACATCATGAGAAATGCTGGGCTGGAAGAAACACAAGCTGGAATCAAGATTGCCGGGAGAAATATCAATAACCTCAGATATGCGGATGACACCACCCTTATGGCAGAGAGTGAAGAAGAACTGAAGAGCCTCTTGATGAAGGTGAAGGAGGAGAGTGAAAAAGTTGGCTTAAAGCTCAACATTCAGAAAACTAAGATCATGGCATCTGGTTCCATCACTCCATGGGAAATAGATGGGGAAACAGTGGAAACAGTGTCAGACTTTACTTTTTTGGGCTCCAGAATCACTGCTGATGGTGACTGCAGCCATGAAATTAAAAGACGCTTACTCCTTGGAAGGAAGGTTATGGCCAACCTAGATAACATATTTAAAAGCAGAGACATTACTTTGCCAACAAAAATCCATCTAGTCAAGGCTATGGTTTTTCCAGTGGTCATGTATGGATGTGAGAGTTGGACGGTGAAGAAAGCTGAGCGCCGAAGAATTGATGCTTTTGAACTGTGGTGTTGGAGAAGACTCTTGAGTCCCTTGGACTGCAAGGAGATCCAATCAATCCATCCTAAAAGAGATCAATCCTGGGTGTTCATTGGAAGGTCTGATGTTGAAGCTGAAACTCCAATACTTTGGCCACCTCATGCGAAGGGTTGACTCATTGGAAAAGACCCTGACGCTGGGTAGGATTGGGGGCGGGAGGAGAAGGGGACGACAGAGGATGAGATGGTTGGATGGCATCACCGACTAGATGAACATGGGTTTGGATAGACTCCGGGAGTTGGTGATGGACAGGGAGGCCTGGCATGCTGCAATTCATGGGGTCGCAGCGAGTCGGACACGACTGAGCGCCTGAACTGAACTGAACTGAACTGAGCCTGTCATCTGTCACTGGGTGGTAGTTGATCTTAGACTGTTTGTCACTAATGGTCTACCAGATGCCCAGAGCAAGAAGCAGCTTGGGTTATTTGGAATGAGGCTGGAAGAGGTTAAGGCAAAGCAAGTTTCAGAAATAAGTCCAATTTTATTTTTCGTACCAGGTAAGAAAGTATGCTGTATGTATGTGCCAGTTTGGAACATCAACTGTTAGGGCTGACAAGAGATCCAATACTGATCATCACTGGGGCTTCCTCCCTCTCCTAGGTGGTACAGGAATCCACAAGAGACTAAGTCAGCATAAGAAATTTGAGGAAGGGCTTTCTGATATTCACAAAAGTGTTTGCTGATCAAGGGCTTTGACTCATTCAAAGCTATAAGTCTCAAATGCCCCCAGCATTCAGACATTTCATGTTCAGATTAGCTACTGGATTCTGAGGCTGAGTTTATCATCAGTCCCCACCTTAGAGGATCTGCACTGTCCTTGGGGCTGCATGGAAGTGAAACACCAGGCTACCTCAGTCTCAGGACTGGCCACTTTCACTCTTCTGCCCTACTCTTCAAAACTGAAAATCTCCCCTTAAAATGAGGCTGAACTTCTTTTAGCTCTCCCTTTCCCAGGCAAAGAAATGCTTAATTTAACTTTCTCCTGGGAAACCCTCGGGAAAAAGCAAGGAAATATGGCTCTCATTCTTTCATGATAAGAGTATAAAAATTAAAGCATAGTTAATTTCTCAATTTTATTCCCTTGCCACATTTATTTATACTCAGCCTTTGGACTTTTCCCTGCCTTGTGATGGGGTTGAGGCAAGAATGAATTAGCATTGTCTACTCAACTCTTCCTACCTCTGAGGCCCACTCCCCAGAGAAAACCTCTTGCAACTTCTAAAGTCACCCTCCACACTTCTGAGCAACATTTATCTGCTATATGTTAATACTATAGTTTTTTTTTTTCTAGTATTTAACTTAAAAATGAATGTTTGACTATTTTACATTACCCCCACAAAACAGGCACACCTCCCTCCAACACTTCTTGAGTATTGAACCAATGTTCAGTGGTATGGCTTTGTAAATACTGCTCACAGTTCTCAGTTTCTTGGAGCATTCTGTGATCTCACTGCCTTCCCTTTATAACATTTTGCTTTCCCTGGAATTAAGCATTGCCTCAACTTCCTGTCTGCCCAGCTAGTTCTCAGTCTTCCTATTAATAAGCAATGCTTGCTCTTACAGCACAACCATAAATCTCCTCTCAATATACTTTTATCATATCAAGTAGCCTATAAGTTTCCTTTTATTCTTCAACAAATTCTGGAGCCTTCTTTGTGTCCTCCTTAACCTTGGACTGCTTGCTTTCTTGGTGACTACGTACCTGCTGTTCTAACACTTTACCTTACCATGATGTTAGGGATTTCCTTCTTGGCTTCCTGCTGAAACATGGAGATAAGGATGGAGAAGGAGCAGCTGTGCTACAGCCATGAAGGAACAAGCATGGACATAGAGGCCAACATGCCAAGTAGGGCAAAATGAAAAAGAAAGAAAGAGCTAGGGTCTCAAATCACAGTGTCAATCTACCCATTGAACCCTAGTCTGTCTTCTTCAGATATCTTGCTGTTGGAGAGGAATAATCTTTTCTTTTTCTTCTTTTTGAGCCACTGTAGTTTTCTGTTACTTGTATTAATAGCAAAATGCATTCCAAACTAAAAGAGACACTGTGAGATGGAGTGACTTGTTTTGGTTCACGCAACCAGCAAGTCAATGGCAATAATGGAATTTGATCTGCATAGGTCACACAGAATACTGCTACTATTGTTAAGTATATTTACTATGTAATGAGCAACATACTGAAAATGCTATATTGTCCTACCCTGTGAGGCAGAAATTATCTCCATTTTACAGATGGATACTGAATATCTTGTCCAAATTCTTATAAATTTGGGCACTGTAGAGTTAGAATGTGAACTCCAGTGTGTCATCTAATTCTTTGTATTTAAACATCACAATATATTGCCTCTCTCTACACAGTTCAGTGCTGTTACTTTGCAATTAAGTCACCGTAGATTCAAAACAATTTTTGATTTTTGTTCTAAACATTTGACAGGCATGCTCTAAGATAGCCTTCAAGCAGCCCTAGATCCTAGTATTCATGCCCTTGGGAAACCATTTCCCTTTGAGTGTAAATGGACATAGTACTTGTTTCTAACAAAGAGAATATGGCAGAAGGGATGTCACTTCCAAGATTAGGCAACAAATGCCTGTCTTCCGTCTTGCTCACACTCCCTATTGTGTTATTGTGTTTCCTTTCTCTGACGGTGCAGGTTACTTGTTGCAAGCTAGCCTGTGGAGAGACTCATGTGACAGAGAACCAAAGGAAACCTCTGGTCAACAAACGGGGAGAAACTGAAGCCTTTAGTCCAGCAGCCCATGAGGAAGGGAATCCTGACAACAATCATTTCAGTGAGCTTGGAAGGGGATCCCCTCCCAGCCAAGACTTAAGATGAGACCACAGTCTTAGCAAATAACCAAGATTAAAAGCCTCATTGGGAACCCATAGGACTTAGCTAAGTCATGCCCAGAGTTCTGACCCATGATGCTGTGAAATGAAAAAAAATTAAAAAATTTAAAAAAATACTGCTTGGGTTTCCCTGGTAGCTTGGTGATAAAGAATCCACCAGCCAATGCAGGAGGTAAGAGTTTGATCCCTGAACATGTAGCAGAGCAATCAAACCTGTGCAACCAAACTACTGAGCCTGTGCTCTAGAGCCCAGGAGCCACAATTACAAGGCCGCATGCCTAGAGCCAGTGCTTCGCAACAAGAGAAGCCACTACAATGAGAACTCCACACACCACAATTAGAGGGTAGCCTCTGCTCGCCGCGACTGCAGAGAAGCCCACACAGCAGCAAATACTCAGCACAGCCAAAAATAATAGATAAATAAATACAAAATTATAAAAAACATGGTTTTGTTAAGTCACTAATTTGGGGGTGATTTATTAAACATCAGTAGATAACAAATACAGCAGTGTTCCTATGTGTGCACATCTGCAGAGCTTAGGAAATGCACATGGGAAAAAAAAAAAAAACACAACTGTGGAGGTTATGAAGAAAGGGTTTCCATCAAGATTGGGATAGGTAGTCAAAATTAAATTTTTGTAGGAACCCGCTTTTGAAACATGAAATTTATACACTTTTTTGCTAGATGGTGCATCTGAATGAAGGTCTTGCCACAAACAAGGTTTTTCATCATTTTAGGAAAATGGTTGTAAGTAATTAGAGGCAGAAGTAGACTTTCATATTTACTTATGACTTAGTATCTTATAGATTCAATCAAAAAGCTTTTATCCACAATAAAGCATGAGCATGGATTACTGAAATTCTTAATGAAGTGGTGTTTCCAGAATGGTATGATTTCTTACCTGTTGACACAATGCATCTTTGTCTCTTTCTAATTTCTTTTCATGGGATGTTTGGAAAGATAACACTTCATAACCAAAGAATTATAAAGAGGACAACGATAGGTAAATGGCTTTACTAAATGCTTTCAAGCTTTTCCAAAGATCTTAGCCTGCATGGAAGATGAGTCAGGGTTGGTTCCTAAACCACAGCTTACTTTACAACACTGGTTTTTATTCCAAGTTAATGAATCGAGGGAGATGCACAAAGCCGTTATCACTTACTATCCTCCACAAATCCTAATGATTATGTCTAAGCATTTTATTACCGTTTTCCTGTACTCGCTTTCATCTTCTAAGAGGGCTTTCTCCGTTTTCCTGTACTCGCTTTCATCTTCTAAGAGGGCTTTCTAACTTATAGGCAAGGTCTTGCTAGGGAAGTGAGTGGTAAGAAATTCCCTGTGAACAACACGAGAGCTGAATTGTAAGTGACAGCAGTTTATATCAGAAAGGCAAGGACCTGAATCGTTGAATATATAACTTTCATCAAGCCAGAGAAGGTGGGAGGGGCTGGGACTTTGAATTCAGTAGCACAACTCCAAAGCAGCAAGCGAGACCCAGTGTTTCAGGTGAGCACATCTTTATACTCTATTCTAGAAAAGACTGGGACAGGTGTTGAGATGGCTCAGCCTCTCAGTGGTCTGCCTGCTACACAAGTAGACCCATGAGGACTATTTGATTTTGTCATTAGTTTTGAAGGGTCTGTTCCCCTCTATGGGTTTGCAGAAGTCACACATTATAATCACATCAGAACATTTCTACAGAAACTCCAAGTCTATCACCAGAGATGAAATTGTACTATGAGGTATCAGCTATCTGTGATGCTCATGGCTCAGCATCTGAGCCCCTCCCCCCAGGGAGACTAGCAAAGGGAATTCTGAGGTTGATGTGTTGATAAGACCACACACACAGCTACACCTCTTAGCTCTGTTGAGACCCAGCTGCTTCTTTTTTGGGGTCTCATTTTGAGTTTCTGCAGAACTGTAAGGCTGTCACTCAAAACGATGCATGGCCATTAATTCATGGATAAGTCCAAGTATAGGGGTTTGGCTGGGAGAAAGTTATGAAGGAAGCTGGGTGAAAATTCATTGAGCTGAAAAGATAGACAGACTTGAAGACAAACCAAATTAAAAGCATAGCTGACTGTCAGTATTCACATTGTTACTGTGTACCTCCTGTTGTATAAAATCCTTTAGATTTTGTATCTCATTTAATCCTTAAGGGGCCCCCTGAAAAGATGACAGCTATTTGATATTTCTCTCAACAGCATTTTTTTTGTAGTTGAGGAAGCTCAGGCTCAGAGAGGCAAAGTGACTCAGTCAAGGTCACAGTTCTTAAGTGGAAGAGCTGGGATTTGAGCCTAGATTCACCAGTATCTAAAGCCACACTGGGCTGACTTCTGAAAAAGACTGCGGGCTCAGAGACTGAGGGGGAGATGTAGACAGCAGGACAACATCCAGGAAAGGAGAGGAAGGGAAGGAAGAAGAGCCCAGTGGAAAGCTCTGAGCCAATAACAGGGTGAAAGTGGCTTTATCCAGAGCATCAGGGTCTCTGGGCACAGATGATGCCCTCAAACTCCACTCAGCCAACAGGGAATCTGTGGAGGACCACTGTGTCCCAAGAAGGGGACAGACCTGGGCATCAATACATTCAGTCTGCCATCCATTCACTCAACAAATACTTACTAAGCACTTACTTGTGTCAGGTGCTAGATATACAGTGATGAATACGAGGAGTGGCAAAGTTTCCCACTCTGACAAGATTATGTTCTAGCTCGAGAGATATATAGAGAGGTTTGTAGACAGGTAGATGGGGTCAAATAGCAGTGAAGGCTCTAAAGAGACACAAAAACGTCATAACATAGATTAACATAGATGTCTAAGGGTACCACTGAACACTGGGGTAAGAGGTTTCATTGAACTGAAAAATCAAAGAGAGAGCCCGCTAGGCTAGGGTACAAGGTAAGGGATGTGCATTCCAGGTAAGACTGAGATGTTCAAAGGAAGTGGGGACAGGCTTGGCATGTCTGAGGAGCAAAAGATAGCCAGTCAGGTTAGGGCACAGGAATTAAGAGGGAGGCAGAAAGAAACTGGGCAGTAAAAAGATCTTGTCAGTTAGTGATAAGGTGTGGTAAGAAGTCATTGGAAGGTTCCAGCAGGATTTCAACAGGGCCTGAAGGATGGGACAAATTTAGGGCAGCAGTCAGGGCACTGGTGGGGCTGAGACTTAGGCCGCATGATGCTGCCCTGAGCGTAAGGCTGGGACAAGGGGGGCACAACACGGAGGGGAAGGGGAGAGAAGGCTGAGCAGCTACTGGGAGAAACCTGGGGATCCCGAGGTCAGGCTTTGTTATCTGCAACCGAACACCACGACTTCCTGGCATCTGTACTGATCCTGACACTCACTCTGGGTGCAAGGATTCCGTGCATTCTCTGGTTGGAGAGAGAAATTCAACAACTAAATGAGATAATTACACCCTAGGCTAAGTGCTCCAAGACAGAGTGGCTGGATGCTGAGCTGCTTTAGATCAGGGAAGGACCCGGTAAAGAGGTGACTTCTGAACAAACCAACTTGCAGAGGAGAGGCGAAAGTGCTTGAGACAGAGAAAAGAGTGTGGACAAAGGCCCAGGACCAGGGAAAACTATGCCATATTTGAGGAAAAGGACAGCTCAGCCGGGAGGGAAGAGAGGCGTAGTACATGAAGTACATGGTAGTACGAGGCTGGCAGGGGCAGCTCATGTTGCCATGATCAGAGCATGGAATTTATCCTCAAGCACAGAAGGGCTTCCTTAGAGCAAATGCACAATTCGTTCTTTTTTTATTTTTAAAAAAGTAATAGTAGTAATAGTAGTGCAGTGTTAACCGAGGACTTGATCTTAAGTGAACACATGTCTATGCTTCTTTTATTAGGAGGCAGTAACAACTGTAAGCACTTCACTTAAACCTTTTCCTCCTCAAAGCAGCGCTTTGAGCTAGATACTCCTTTCCTCATATTGCAAATGAGAAAACTGAAGAACAGAGAGGTCTGGCAAGTTGTTGAAGGCCACACAGCTCACTAAATAGCTAAGCCAGAATTTGCACACACACCTGACTCCCGAGTCAAATCACATCAGGCAAGGCTTGTGCTCTTTGTAGTCAAAGACACTCAAGGGCAAGAAGTCATGGGGAGAAAGGAAGACAAAGAACAAGGGTGGAGTCACCATCTCGGTTCACCCTGAACATAACAACCAGAGTTATTCTTCGATTCATTTGAAAAGTATTTACTGAGCATTTACTATATACCAGACACCATGTTAGATGTTACAGACTTAAAACAGAGCAAAAGCAGGCCGACAGAGATACCCTCTTTGTGGACTTTCTATCTATCTGTTGGGGATGGGAGAGCACCTATGTTTAAAAAAGGCACAGAAATACTATTAAATTAAAATAGGTGATGTATCAGGAGCACATGACAGGTAAAGTCACTATGAAATAGTGAACTGGGGGAGGCCTGCCCACTTGTGGTGGAGGGGACCCTTATGGAGGAGGTACCTGCTACTCTGGATGGCTGAGCAGAGCTGGGGGCAGGGAGAGGGGAGGGAGTGATGGTTAGCATAAAGACATGTCAGCCTCCTCGAGGTAACTCCGGGCTCTAGATTTGCAGGTGAGAAAATTTTGTCTTTAATCATCATTTTTTTTTAATGTGGACCATTTTTAAAGATGTCTTTGAATTTATTACAATACTGCTTTTATGTTTTGGTTTTTTGGCTGTGAAACATGTGGGATCTCAGCTCCACCGAGCAGGCATCAAACCAGCACCTCCTGCACTGGAAGGCAACATCTTACCCACCGGGCTGCCAGGGAAGTCCCTGATCACCATCCTTGATTTTTCCAGGTCAGTCAGTCTAACACACAGGAAGATCAGATTCAGACAAAATTGGACCAGGATTAAATCTGCTCTTTGGATGTGGTGTCCTGTAGGCCTTATCTCTGGTGAGTCTGCTTCTTCACCAGGGGGCCAGACTAGGAACGCCAGTGAGAAAGAGGTCAGTTCTCCCAGAGCTGTCAGCCCTCATGGAGATGCTGGCTTCTCAGCAGTGAATCGGAAAGAGGAAGGCAAAGAATGAGCTCCAGGAAGCAGGGCGAAGGGTGGGGAAAAGCAAGCAGAGCTCTCAACACTGGAGCCTGTCTTAGTTTGGGTCCCCCCAGAGGCAGAGTGTGAGGCAAGACTGAGAGGTGATGGGAGGAAGTACAGGTAGAAGTGTAGGGATTCAACACAGGGTAGGCACACAAAAAAGCACAGTTTCAAGTCCATTACCACTGAGGGGAACTGAATCCCATCAGCTGGATCCTAGTGGAAGATCGGTGTGAACATGCAATTCAAGGTGACTTATTCTAATGGGTGAAGGAGGTGACCAGGTATCATCCATTAACTCCCTCCGTCACTGGATGAGGGCATCTCCCAGGGGATGTTAATTCCCCAGACTTTTCTAACTGCCCTGCTAACAGAGAAAGCTCAGGTGGGCAGAGAGCACTACAGATGCAGTCACAGGTATCAGTTGAGTTCAGTTCAGTTGCTCAGTCATGTCCGACTCTTTGCGACCCCATGAACTGCAGCACATCAGGCCTCCCTGTCCATCACCAACTCCCGGAGTCTACCCAAACCCATGTCCATCAAGTCGGTGATGCCATCCAGCCATCTCATCCTCTGTCATCCCCTTCTCCTCCTGCCCCCAATCCTACCCAGCATTAGGGTCTTTTCCAATGAGGCAAATCTTCGCATGATGTGGCCAAAGTATTGGAGTTTCAGCTTCAACATTAGTCCTTCCAATGAACACCCAGGACAGATCTCCTTTAGGATGGACTGGTTGGATCTCCTTGCAGTCCAAGGGACTCTCAAGAGTCTTCTCCAACACCACAGTTCAAAAGCATCAATTCTTCGGCGCTCAGCTTTCTTCACCATCCAACTCTCACATCCATACATGACTACTGGAAAAACCATAGCCTTGACTAGATGGACCTTTGTTGGCAAAGTAATGTCTCTGCTTTTAAATATGCTATCTAGGTTGGTCATGACCTTCCTTCCAAGGAGTAAGCGTCTTTTAATTTCATGGCTGCAATCACCATCTGCAGTGATTCTGGAGCCCAAAAAAATAAAGTCTGACACTGTTTCCACTGTTTCCCCATCTATTTCCCATGAAGTGATGGGACCGGATGCCATGATTTTAGTTTTCTGAATGTTGAGCTTTAAGCCAACTTTTTCACTCTCCTCTTTCACTTTCATCAAGAGGCTCTTTTAGTTCTTCTTCGCTTTCTGCATAGCTGAGGTTATTGATATTTCTCCCGGCAATCTTGATTCCAGCTTGTGTTTCTTCCAGCCTAGCGTTTCTCATGATGTCACAGGTATGGACAGATGTAAATCAGGTCACATGCACAGACAAGGTAAATACCAAGGGGATGTGGGCATGTTATCAACAGCAGTGCCTATACCGTTTCTCTGAGCCTCAGCTTCCATACCCACAGAAGGAAAATAATCCCTTCAAATCTCTAAGGACCAAAGAGTCCAGTAGAAAGGCTGCTTTATAAGAAAGGCTGTGATTTCCCTGACATTTCAGCAACAAATTGTCCCGATAAATATCTGCTGAATGGTTGAACACATGAAATGATATGCTGGAGCCAGCCTGTCCAGGCTCACTAGAGCAGATTGTTAAACACTCAGGAATTTTGCAAGTCAGTTGTTAAACTGTTGGTAGCTCGAAACCAGCCATGCTGGGTGTCTTCACACACGGCAAAGTCAGCAAACACTGCCAATTGGGGTTTTGGTTTTCCTTTTTTTGCCTGGGAAAGTCAGTTTTTCAGCACTGGATGGATGTGAAATGGCAGAGTGTCAATCAAGTATGAGGTGCTTGAAAAACGTGCATTTCATTTTCTCCCATTGAATGTGAAGTTGGCATTGAGAAAGCTACCCTTTTCACTGTGTTTTGCTTTTCATTTCTGGTTACCAACATGTGTTCCTCAAAGTGGGCTACAATTCTATCTGTAATCCTGTATTCATTTCAAGAAATTAAAAGGGGGAGTTACAGTAAGTATAATAAAATGTCAGATCTGAATGATGAATTCATGGGAGTTTATTATTTCTTGTAATTTTCTGAACAAAAAAGGAAGACAAAAAACTGAAGATGCTCCTCAGCTCCCAGACTGATGCCTGGGCCCCCTTGAAGTGGATGGAAGGAGGGTTTCAACAGCAACACATCTAGCACAAGTGTTAACACATGAACAGCACAAGTCCTGTCCATCTACTTGAGGACCAAGGCAGGCTGGCAATTAAGCCATCACCAGTCTGCAACGCTGAGCACAGAGAGTTATAAGAGCCCCCCAGATTCAGATGGAGCCTTCCTAACATCTATAATCAGAGGTAATGGCATAGAAACTATAATTAACACATGTCACATACACCTTGTAAATGTCACCAAAGAACACATCTTAAAAGATTCAAAATGATTCATTGCTTCCCTCACAGAAAAAAAACTTTTCTCACTGCATGGTTATTCATCATTGAGAAGTGATTAAACTGATGAAATCTTGCATCCTTGACTTGGTTTCTCCTGACTGTAGAATAATCAGTAAACATGATAAAGGCAGGCAAGCAGAGAAGTCATTTCTTTACCTCTCACGGACCATATCCCATAGAACTTTTCAAAATAATGAATTCAAAATACCAAAAAGTTTGCCACTAAGGTTTTTTTTTTTTATACTCACTTTTCTGCATCTCCACAAAAGAGTCATGAAGAAGACATTAGACAGTAAGAAACTCAACCTTCATCAAATGCACACCTCCCTGTTTAAGTCTCTGACAGAGGACATGTCCAAACTCTGCTTGAATCTTTCTAACTTCAAACGCCTGATCTTTGATCAGCTGCCTGGACAGATCCCTCTACTTCTCCCATCCAAGCGTCATTACATCCCCTGGGCCTGGGCTCTTCAGAAGTTTCTCGAGTGAGAAACTGTCTTGGTGCTCCGCTCCTCTGACCTCCATCCCCTGATGTTCGCAGTCACCACACCTTTCTTAGAAGTCAGTATCTGCCCTGAACATTCTAAGTCACCATACTTTTCTTAGAAGCCAGCATCTATCCTGAATAGAGCAGATGAAATGTGACCACTGAGGGAACAGGCAACTATTCTGTTTTCACACTATCTTTCAGCAAGCCCTTCGCTAATCCTGTGTCAACAATGTTAAGTTTTCAAATATGTTTAAAAAGCGACTGTGACAAAAGCAGTATATATTAATATGGCTTTCTTCACTCTAGTAACCTGAGTTTCTTTCGAACCTAAAGGCAGGGTTTATGTGCATTGACACACTGGACCTCTGTGGATTTTGCCTGTCCAGTGTCTACCTACCTCCTCTTCTCCACAGAAAAGCACCCCAACTGTGTTTGGAGAACTGCTCGAACTCCCTCGTCCCCAGTGGAGTCACGTCTCGGTGGGACTATTTCTCAAGGCACTCCCCTTGGGGATGGGTGTCAGGACCTCTCTTCTGGGAAGGTGAGCCTTGAGCTCAGAGCCCCCGGCTGGGAGGGACCAGGGCTGGTTTCCATGGGCACCTTCAACCTCAGTCCTCAGAGCTGCAGCGTCCTCATGCCCTCCCTCGGCCCAATAAGCCACAAACTACTTTGTTATAGAGAGGCCAAAGATGGCAAAAGGCTATGGCACTCTTCACTTCTTTACTTACTGAATTAATCATTCATTCAACCCTTTGCCCAAACACCAGTCAATAAGTCCCCACTAAGTGCCAGAAACCAGGGACACCTTCCAAGCCAGAAAAATTTCTTGGGAAGAACTGTTCAAATAGCTTCAGGTGTGCCAAATACTGGCAGCATCTGATATGATTGTACCATTTTATATTCTGAGAGTTAGCAACAGAAACTCTGTCACAAGGTGTCCCTTCAAGTCAGATTTCTTTTGAGAGCAAATAACTCCCCTGCCTTCCAAAAAAGAAAGAAAAAAAATGCACCTAATATTTAATTTTGGCTTTTATATGTATTTATAAAATATAAATTTAAAGCAAACATATATTTTCTTTTACAAATGGTGTTTGAAACATAAATACTGTAATAGACATGGTTAGGTTTCCAACTGCTACTTAGGCATGTGTAACTGCAAGCACCTTCATCCAGTATATTTCTCAGACAATGAAACGTCCTTACCACCCCTCACTTAGCCCCGGGATCAACACTCCTCCAGTCCGTTTAGGCTTTTTGTGCTCTCTGAGAGCCTTTTCTGAGCGCGAGCTACCGCATTTAGACAGACCTATGTTTCCACTGCCTGGGATTAAACTCCTTCTAGCTCCATGTTTGTCGTCTCTTTTTTCTGATAGGTGTAAATTAAGGTTTTTATGGGTTTTATTTATTTATTTTTTTTGCTGTGGTTGCTTTAACCCCGTCCTTATGTTTTTTGTTTTTGGAAAGGAGAAGTAAAACTTTAATTGTCAACAAATGGTTTTATTATAGAGATAGAAAATGCAAAATAGTCTCTAATGAATTGTAAGTATTAATAAGTTCTTAGCAAGGTTGTTCAATATAAATATCAATATACAAGGCCAATTATATTTTTATATATCAGAGTCAACAATTATGAAAAAAAAACTTGAAAGATTTTATTTATAATAGCATCAAAAAGTATCAAGTTCCTAGGAATAAATCTAATAAAAGATGTGAAAGAAAAAATTTGTTAGAAAAGTCTAATTATAAAGACTGAAATTTTCACAATTAGAAGATTCAAGATTGTTTAAATTGCAATTTCCCCCAAAACTGATTCATATACAAACCCATTCAAAATCACAAAAGTTTTTGTATAGAAATTTATGATGTGATTCTAATTTTTTCCTTTTTTTTGTAAATTAATTAATTTATTTTAATTGGAGGCTAACTACTTTACAATATTGTAGTGGTTTTGCCATACATTCACATGAATCAGCCATGGGTGTACATGTGTTCCCCATCCTGAAACCCTCTCCCACCTCCCTCCCCATCCCACCCCTCCGGGTCATCCCAGTGTACCAGCCCTGAGTGCCCTGTCTCATGCATCGAACCTGGACTGGCGATCTATTTCACATATGGTAATATACATGTTTCAATGCTATTCTCTCAAATCATCCCACCCTTGCCTTCTCCCACAGAGTCCAAAAGTCTGTTGTTTACATCTGTGTCTCTTTTGCTGTCTCACATATAGGGTCATCGTTACCATCTTTCTAAATTCCATATATATGAGTTAGTATACCATATTGGTGTTTTTCTTTCTGACTTACTTCACTCCATATAATAGGCTCCAGTTTCATCCACCTCATTAGAACTGATTCAAATGCACTCTTTTTGATAGCTGAATAATATTCCATTGTGTATATGTACCACAGCTTTCTTACCCATTCATCTGCCGATGGACATCTAGGTTGCTTCCACGTTCTAGCTATCGTAAACAGTGCTGTGATGAACATTGGGGTACACGTGTCTCTTTCAATTCTAGTTTCCTTGGTGTGTATTATGTTTTATACATAATAATTCTATTTAACTTAAACTGTCTCCTGAAGCTTAGAAGAACTGGAGCAGGCACGGAAGTGGAATTTCAGATCTCGCAGCTCAAAGATCTAGTTCTGGACCAGCCTCTGTCTCATCTCCCTTTGATCTTGGGTAAGTAATAAAAGCTCTCCAGGTCGAGTTTCTTCATTCATCTTGTGCACTAGACCCCAAGCTGGGCACAGTTTTTAAAAGTTTCAATTTCCATATTTTATCCCCTATCCATTGAACCAAAATTTCTGAGGTCAGGAAATCTAGAAAGTGTATTTTCCAAAGCCTCTCCTGGTCATTCTGGACAAACTCATCTATGGATGTGAGTTCAGGAAAAATTAAAAACTTAACAAGAATGGCTAATATATATGCAGCAGTTGCTCAGTATCACCATGACTCCCTCAGTTGGGGACTGTGGTTATCTTGCTTTCCTAGCTAAGGAAACTGAGGCCCCAAAATGGCAGGAAACTTGCTTGTAGGAAACCAGTCAGAAGGAGCTAGGGTCCCAACCTAGGCAGTGCATCTCCAGAGCACCAGCTCCCTATCACTGCTCTGGACTAGACCTGGGAACCACCGTGTTAGGTTATGTAAATCACCTTTTTCAAATTTATTGCCAGCTTTGATTTTACTCAGTAAGTTTTTACAGCTTTTGAACTGATTTCCAAAGGCTCTAGTTTTGTTTGGGATGTCTTAAACATATTTTAAAACAACTTACAGGGAGAATTCTTTTACCATGAAAAGAGGTTTTCTGCAAATGTTGTTTCTATGCCGGAATACCTCCTACCCAACTTTAGCTATCTCTGCTTTCATCCTCCAAGGCTTCTGAAACACGCCATTCTATCCAGGAAGTCTTAACGATACTCTGTCACTATCAAGTAGAATGCCAGAGCCAAATTAATTAATTCCCAATAATTTTCCATCGAGTTTATCAGCCATAATTTGACCCAGAGTATATCTGAATCCTTGTGATAATATATAACATTAGAATGGGTTTTGCACATTTAGAGCA
The DNA here is from genome assembly GCF_054371585.1 of Giraffa tippelskirchi. Lineage (NCBI taxonomy): Eukaryota > Metazoa > Chordata > Mammalia > Artiodactyla > Giraffidae > Giraffa > Giraffa tippelskirchi. The sequence goes on along the minus strand of NC_137283.1, from coordinate 17,632,058 downwards.
ATGTGGGACTCAGACACATTTTATAATAGGGCCACAAAATGATATAGATTTCAAAGACTATTTCCTGGGTACAGATTTCAAAGACCACAAACAAAATAAGGATGTTTTTCCTATTTCTGTTTACCTTCTCAAGTAAGTTATGAAGAAGCGCTCTAAAGATAACAATCATCTCCACCACCTCAGGGACTATTAAGAGACAGGATACCTTAACCCAGTGCAGACTGGAGGCTTGTATTAGGACACGGCAAATGACACAGGAGGGACACCAAACGCTTCAGAGAAAATTTCTTTGGTGTCTGAGTCAGAGAGCTTAGCTGCACAGTTCTCTCCTTGTCACCTGAATGATCGGTGCTTGCATCTCAGTTCATTTAGCAGCATGAGGACCTCATTAAATGCAGTGTACTCAAAAGGTCAACAATTCCTCACACTGGAACAAGGAAAAAAGAGAAACCCCTCCAACCAAATAGTCGAATAATACTGTAAATGTTAGCAAATGAGAAAATACAGAAAAGTCCCTGCTAGAGGGCAGATACATGGCAAAACAACAAAAGCACAGAAGGAAATCCTCTGTTACCCACTCTGGTCCAAAGCAGGTCTTCTGGTCAAGCCATGTGTTGATTAATTAAAGATTTATCACCTATTCAGATGTACAGTTTTCAAAGAGATATAACAAAATTAAATACACTGAAACTCATTTACTTCCTTTGCTGCTTCAGGACAGAGCAAGAACTCATAAATCCAACAGGGCAAATTATCCCTTCATTTTGTGTCTCCCTAAGATCAAGTTTGAACAAGAGCTCTGCCACCAGGAACCTTAGAAAGCACACTCAGACAATAAAGAATCTGCCTGCAATGCAGGAGACCCAGGTTTGATCCCTGGGTCGGGAAGATCCCCTGGAGAAGGGAATGGCTACCCACTCCAGTATTTTTGCCTGAAGAATTGCACGGACAGAGGAGCCCGGCGGGCTGCAGTCCATGGGATCTCAAAGAGTCAGACACGACCGAGCTACTAAGACTAAGGTCAAGTCTTAGTCTTGAACAAGAGTTCTGCCACCAGGAAGCTTAGAGAGTAAACTAGGCTAGGCCTTCAGGCTACCGTTTAAAAATGTCAGGGATGGAGGGTTTGTGTCCCTCCTAGTTTTAACTTAATAAATAATATATTCTATTGAGTAGAAAGTTATACTGGTACAAGAAAAACTCAGTTATTGATTTCTGCACCCACAGTTTTTTTGTTTCTTTGTTTTTTCTAAGCAGATAGTGCTAAGGTCTTTTACTGTTCTCGATTTCTTAATAGAGTTGCTGGAAAATCAGATTTAGAAGACAGTGTGTTCAACTGTTAGATCAATTAATTCAGGGAAAGTCATTTGGTGCTTTTAAGTGTGTTGAATTTTGAAGATGTATCCTCAAATACAGTTCCTTCATCACATCTTTGTGGTTGTCTTCAAAATTAATACTCTGATGATAAAAAACCCACAGTAGATATAATATATTCCAAAAAGTGGGAAAACAAGGTTGACTGAGTATACAATCACTAAGCTGTTTTTATATCTTCTTGCTAAAAGAAGGCTGCACGATCCATTGAATACTATTTCAAGCAGGGCAGTGCATTTCTAATCAGCCACTGAAAACCAACCTTTTTCTCAAACTTTCCCTACTAATGACAGCTCCTAGGGACTACCCCCATTTAGGACGTTAGGAGTCATTATGCTTTATTATCGTCCATGTCAACAAACATTATTAGGAACATGTGAATTAAATATTTGAGGCACTTAATGCATTTATTTACGAATCCCAAGAATGAATTTATTCATGGTGTTCCATATGGAGTCATGCTTCATCAAGCATTAAAAAGTCTTCTACCACATGCCTTTCTTACTGTGACAAATCTGTCAGCCTGCCTCTAGGCATGAGCATGAATAGGTAAATCTGTAAAGACACGAGGTGAGCCAAAATAAAATCCAAGTTGTTTTCAGATGACTGCACTAATCATTCCAATTGTGCTTTTGCTGAAACATCTTCTCTCTAAAGAAACTGCAGAATCTCATGTCCACTCTGCCTAGAATATAAACAAATTCTCCTTCACCATAGTGTCTAGTTCAAATTACCCATAAATTTGCCATTCAGTTTGTCTTTTCTTTCCAAATCTGTGGATGATTTCTTTCAAATGATCTACTTTTGAAAAGAGGACCAAAAGATAAGGGCAGTTATTTTTCAAAACCGGTAAGTATCTAAATCACTGAGACATTTTTGCCATGTGGAAGGGCTGACACATGGAGTGCCGATTCCTTTTTACTTCTAAATTTAATTTGTTGAGTGGGCTGGAACTCTGTTAAGGCAAAAATTCTTAGGCACCTGAAATGTTTTCAAAACAACATATTAGGGCCAGACTGCATCAAATACAGAAGAACCCTGAATGATCACTGTCTCTAATGGAATTTCTGGGGAATCCTCTGAAAAATGCAGGTCACTTCACTGCTCTAATAAGTGGAGATGGGCTTCCCTGGTGGCTCAGTGGTAAAGAATCTGCCAGCCATCAGGAGACAAGAGTTCAATCTCCGGGTCAGGAAGATCCCCTGGGAAAGAAACGGCACCCCACTCCAGTATTCTTGCCTGAAGAATCCCATGGACAGAGGAGCCTGAGAGGGGGAGCCTGCAGCTCACGGGGTCACAAAGAGCTGGACACGGTTGAGCACAGAACACAAGTGGAAACTTAAGATGATATTTTAAAAACGGCATATTTAAATATTAAAGCATATGTAAAATATTTTAAAAACAGGTGATATTTTGTCAACAGTGGGTCTCGCAGAGTACTGCAATGATTCTCTGCATTTCACATCGCAAAGATTCTCAATAAAGAGAAAAATCAGAATGAAGAACATTAATCTGCCAATGGAGATGAGAACCTTTGGGAAATATTTAAGACCTGCACTAAGATTTACTAGATAAAAACTGACCATAAGGACTACAAGAAAACCTGAAAATATTCAGGCAAAGACATCTGGAAAAGGTGGAGAATCAGTGGGAGAATTCAGGAAGACAAATTTTTCAGTAGTTCTTTTCTAAATATACTATCAGGAATGCTAGTGATTATTGTCTCAAATGAAGCTTACAAATGGCCCCCTTTGATGTCCTAATGTCTTATTTCTTCAAGATACCCAGTAGATGGATTTCTGAAAAGCTTCCTTACAGACAGAACATAAAGGACAGATCTGGAGGGAAATGAGACCTGTAACCATGGCAACCAGAGTAATCAAGCAGCACATTTTTCTGAGTTAGAAATAGAAAGATTCCAAACATTAGGAAAGCGGGGGTTGGAGGGACTCTGCCAACTCACTTTGGGGTGAGTAATGATGGAAAAGAGTAGGTTAGGATGGATTTGTGTAGACGAGAGAGTCAAAAGGAGTTGTGGCAAAGCAATGCAGGACATCAGAACATTAGGCAGCCCACACTCACCCACCCAGCTAAGGCACAGAGTCACACGGGCTGGGTTTGTTCAAACAAGGGGAGGATGTTCAAATTGTAAAGCCAAGCCTCAGTGAGACTGAGAGAAAAGTAATGCTTGGCAAACGGGAATGCTCAACTGAAATCAGGGGGAAGGTATTCTTCTCCCTGGTCCTCCACCCAACCTTAGTCACCTGTAGCACTTGGACAATCCTTCCAATCAGGACGATGGCTGCCTAAATGAGAGAATGACCTGCAGGTGACCAGCCCTACCTAGACAAGACAAGAGCTCTATCTAGAGAGAACAGGAGTCCTCTAAGTATGCAGAAGCAAGACCCGTTCATCCCCTGGCATCTTCTTCCAGCTCATCTGAGCATCCTCTCCCTCTCTCCATCATCGAGTTCCTCTGCAGTACGGGTCGGTACATAACTGGGACTCTGACAAAGCTAAGAGCCATGTTTTTCAAACATTAGCATGCATAAGAATGGCCTGGTAAGTCTGTTATAGATCTAGAACCTTGAGACTCAAAGTCAGCAGCTCTAATTTACTCAGTCTGAGGTAAAAACCCAAGAATCTCCATTTTGAACTGCAAGGAAGCCTGACACCTCAATTTGGCAAACACTGGCCTGAGGAAATCACTCTCCCTTCTTGGAAAGATATACTCTTGCAAAATCCAGATAACATCAGACAGAATCTACTTCTTCCAGACTTTGTAGAGCAAACACAGGAGAAAGATAAACCTGTGCTTTCATTAATGAAAGGTAGTTAATATCTGGGATAATGGTTAAATTTTACATCCTGCTATTGTGACTATATCAAGCTATCATGGAAAAACTGGACACCTCCTAAAATTAGTCATGGTGATTGTCCACGAGAGGACATGAGTGATGTCCTTGATCTGATACAATGGTGGTGGACACGCATGGGACTCTGGGAATCATGCTTGGTCTTAAGAAAGCCCTCCTTGGTAGGCAAACCATTTCAAGTACAAAGGGTTTACATACACAGTGGCCAAGTGGACTCATTTCCTTTGTGAATGAAGAAATCCTCCTTGGAGTCCGAATTCTAAACTAGGGAATCCTGTGATGATCATGCCATGACCAACAGAAACAAGGAAAGTACCTTAATGCTGGAAAGACAAGAGATGCAATAATAGGTTTCAGTCCATTATCAATCATAGGGAATTGTCTTTGCAACTATTTGACTTCTACTTCAATTGCTTTAAGGAAATCTGTGGATATATGACATATTTCAAGTAGAAAAATTATGGGATTTTTACACCAATGAAACAGAGAAAGGCATGAAACTATTATAGAAAGTCAGTAAGATTTTCACATGTTCACATTTCTAAATACTCTAGGTGAGTTGTTATTTGGCTGAATTTTTGTGCAGAATATAAGTATCAAGCCCTGAACTGTTTTGTTAACTAAGTCTGGCTTTGCATATAATAGAGTTTGACCCTCTGACTTGTGAAGCACCAAGAAGAAACAGAGAAATGTGTAAGGACACTTTTTAAAACTGAGAGCTTTTTTTGTATATAGAAGATTATCCTTCTCTGTCTTTGGTAGCTTCATTATTCTTGCCCTACAAGCCAGGCAGTGTTATTCTGACAGTCCTAGATTCTGAACTCCTAGAAAGTTGAAATTACACCATTTTTTAGCTTTGCATTTTAACTTGAAAGGGTTATAAGAAATATGCACTAATGAGCAAAATACTCCAGACTGATTTCCATCATATAGCTGTGACCTAGACATGTAAGTTTCCCCCTACAACAGGCGATTGGAGGAGAAATAAATAACAAGCATTCCAATTTTTAAGTGAAATATTCATTTAGACGTTATCTGTTGCTTCCTAGATTACCTTCAAGACAGCAGATCTTGATGGTACATCTGGAAAACAAGTTTACTAGCTATAGAGGAGACTAGCTGATATTTTCCAAAGTGCATTTATACTTTTTTTCCCACTTAAAGTACTATTCTAAGGCAACTAGAACAGAAAATAACATTCAAAATGGGAATGGGGGGAGCTTAGAGTAAAGGAAACGATGTGCTTTGTACTAACTAGTGATGGTAGAAGTGGGTCTAGAATTCTGATCTCTGGATCCCTGTAAGCCCTGGCCAAATATCTTAACTTTTCTACTTCTTTTATCAAATTTCCTCCCCCCAAACATTTATCATTAAGCATGTATCAAGCATTTACTATATGACAAATATCTAGTGTAGCTGCACCTGTTAAGATCCCCTCTTGTCTTTGACTTTCCTCCATGGGCTTCCCTGGCAGCTCAGACGGTAAAGAATATGCCTACCGATGCAGGAGTCCTGGGCTTGATCCTTGGCTTAGGAAGATCCCCTGGAGAAGGGAATGGCAACCCAGTCCATTATTCTTGCCTGGGAAATCCTATGGACAAAGAGGCCTGGCAGGTTACAGTCTATGGGGTCTCAAAGAGTTGAACACAATCTGAGCGACCAACACACATCCAAGAAGGCCACCATACCCCTTGTCTGCGCAAACGGAGAGATGGACTAGATTTTCTTTGAGGTTTCCTTCTAACAAACAAGCCCTGTAGTTTGTTTTCAACAGACAGCAAAAACGAGGAAGAGACAAGTTATTCAGGTCATCATCAGAAAGTTTGCCTCAACAAGTTCCATTTTTATATCCAGAGAAGTTGAAAGACCTGGCATTCTCACCTGTTTCTGCTGGGTTAATTATTTCTGTGTTTTAAGAAATACTGGATGGTTTAATGATACATTGTAATAAAGGGCTGTGAGAGCCAGAGTGTGTACTTGTTCTGACCATTTGCCATGCTGCTGGCTTGAAATCATTTATTTCTCTTAGTCACTACGTTAATGCCCAGGTTTGCACTGGTTCTGTGACATGAATCAGCAGTTTAAACAGAAAAGAGATCAGATCCTTATTAACTCCAATCATCCTTTGAGACACCCTCTCACAAAAATTGTTTTAAAAAATCCAACAGAAAGCAGATGCAGCCTAGTCTGTATTAGGTCCTCATCTCAATCATTTCAGAAGAAATTGCTCTGACCTAGTACTATTCTGATACCAAGTCCATCTGTATATAACAAGTTCAAATACTTTTGCAACAAATGCCTATAATGAAAGCCTATTTCATGTACTTGCTGTCATGTAAGAGCTGGCTTCAGAGGGTTTAGCTTGTACCTATGAGAAGGTGGATCGCCTACACTGTCAAGTAATCTTGACTTTTCAAAAAGTTTTCATGCTTTTGATCTCAACAGACCCTTATGACAATCCAAGTAGATAAATGGAACAGCTGTAAATGAGGAAGGTGCAGCATTTATACAGGACCCAAGGGGTCCACAGGGAGCAGTGGACAGTCTTAAGGCAGACTGTCAATGATGGAGACAGAAGTCAGACCCGGCACCCCTAACGACCTTCAACAGGACCATGATTTTACCCAAAACCGGGTGGATGTCACACAGGACACAGGAGCTGAGCCTCTAGGCTCTGATTCAGGCCTCACCATCAACCAATCACCCCATCCTTCCTCTTCCCTGGTGTCACCCCTCAGCCATCTGATTCACACTCTGGAGCTGGGCCAGTGGCCAGATGTGAGTAGGCTGTATAGAGTCTGAGGTGATGTCAAGGTTCCTGTACACACTTCTACTCAAACCAATGACAACCCAAATACCACACCAGAAAAGAAGCATGAGAACATCCAAGATGGTTCTTGGTTTTCTGAGAATGGCTACTTGGATGTCTTCTTCCACATGTTACAACTTTTTCTGAGATAACTTTGGAAGGGTCCTCCAAAGTGGACACCATAAGCATGAGCCCAATGCGAGAATCAAAATCAGCCACTTGAAAGTGAGTGGCAAAGAATACACACACACCGCACTTCTCCTCACCCACGAATAGCCAATGCCTATGGCAGCGGCCTCTGCCAAACCAGTGCCACCTGAGGCCCAGGTCCCTGCAGGGTCTACTGTCAGATCTGTAAGGAAACCTTCCCCGAAGAAGCACAGTAAACAGCATGCTTCCCCGAGGGGCCATGCTGTCGCCTCCATTTCCTTCCACCGCGGCGAGAAACCCAGGTGCTCTTCTAATGGTGTCAGAATCATTCCGCTCATGAGTTATCCTGTCACAACTAGTGACATGCTCCAAGGAATCATTCAGAGTTAATACAAGTCTAAGTTTAAGAACATGACGGAATCCAAACACAGCTTCCTTGCTGGAGCTGGCGGTGGGAGCAACAAGAGGCACTGTGGGCTCAATAACCTGATAAGAAATATGCTCCTTCAGTTGCCCGTGGAAGGCACAATTCCCTTGGAGCCTATTAAAAGATGGGAATCGTTCCTTCCATGTGTGAGGAAGTTTTAAAAGGAAAAATTTGCATTTGCAACCACAGTGTCTGGAGCCAGAGACAAGATTTAATTCCATATCAAACTTCACTTTGCCAACTGCGTATTATCCTGTCCTCGTTCCTTGATGAGACATTTAGTTATGAGTCCACTTCCCTGGTGGCTGTTAACACTCTGAACACTCTGCAGTGGAGAGGAGGTAGAGCAATGTATTGCTGTGGAGCCCCCCTTGTCTGCAGCTCTGAGTTGCTCATCTGGACACACAAATGATATGCGTGTTTGTGACAGCAGTTGGCCATAATGGCCCAGTTATGTTTACATTTCAAATACAAACTTTAACAAAAATTATTCATGATTTACTATGGAAGAAAGCCAGGGCTGACAGTTAGCCCCTTTCTTTGTAAATAAGTGAAATCATGACGGGGCAGCCAACATTAATGATAGCCACTGCATATTTTAAGCAGCTTTGGTGTCACTGCTAAAACAGTATTTTATTCTAAATTATGTTTCACCTGAGACCAATAATATGGGGAGTGAGTGATGAACCTCTGTTCCCCTTTGTAAAGAGTGGATTGTCTGCTATCAGTTCCAAAGACTCACCTGTAGTTCAATCCAAGAGCTGCTCTCTGAAGCCGTCAGGGTTGCTCACAGGGCCCAGAAGAAGGGTCCCCACAGACCTAGTGTCAGCTGCTTCTGTGAACTGGGCACCCACTGAAAAGCAAGGTGTGTACATTTAGAAACAGGAAATGAGCCCACTGTAACCTCACTGTCTACAGACTGAGGACAGGGTCTTCTGAGTTTGAGAAAGAAGGTGTTCTTTCTTTTAAGTGAAGTACAGCTGATTTACAATTTTGTACCAGTATTTGCTAAATCCTGAAAGATGATGCTGTGAAAGTGCTGCACTCAATCTGCCAGCAAATTTGGAAAACTCAGCAGTGGCCATAGGACTGGAAAAGATCAGTTTTCATTCCAATCCCAAAGAAATGCAATGCCAAAGAATGCTCAAACTACCTCACAATTGCACTCATCTCACACGCTAGTAAAGTAATGCTCAAAATTCTCCAAGCCAGGCTTCAGCAATATGTGAACCATAATGTTCAAGCTGGTTTTAGAAAAGGCAGAAGAACCAGAGATCAAATTGCTAACATTCGCTGGATCATTGAAAAAGCAAGAGAGTTCCAGAAAAACATCTATTTCTGCTTTATTGACTATGCCAAAGCCTTTGTGTGGATCACAATAAACTGTGGAAAATTCTGAAAGAGATGGGAATACCAGACCACCTGACCTGCCTCTTGAGAAACCTGTATGCAGGTCAGGAAGCAACAGCTAGAAATGGACATGGAACAACAGACTGGTTCCAAATAGGAAAAGGAGTACGTCAAGACTGTATAGAGTCACCCTGCTTATTTAACTTATATGCAGAGTACATCCCGAGAAACGCTGGGCTGGAAGAAGCACAAGCTGGAATCAAGATTGCTGGGAGAAATATCAATAATCTCAGATATGCAGATGACACCACCCTTATGGCAGAAAGTGAAGAGGAACTAAAAAGCCTCTTCATGAAAGTAAAAAAAGGGAGTGAAAAAGTTGGCTTAAAGCTCAACATTCAGAAAACTAAGATCATGGCATCTGGTCCCATCACTTCATGGGAAATAGATGGGGAAACAGTGGAAACAGTGTCAGACTTTATTTTTTTGGGCTCCAAAATCACTGCAGATGGTGATTGCAGCCATAAAATTAAAAGACGCTTACTCCTTGGAAGGAAAGTTATGACCAACCTAGACAGCGTACTAAAAAGCAGAGGCATTACTTTGCCAACAAAGGTCCATCTAGTCAAGCCTATGGTTTTTCCAGTGGTCATGTATGGATGTGAGAGTTGGATGGTGAACAAAGCTGAGCGCCGAAGAATTGATGCTTTTGAACTGTGGTGTTGGAGAAGACTCTTGAGAGTCCCTTGGACTGCAAGGAGATCCAACCAGTCCATCCTACAGGAGATTAGTCCTGGGTGTTCATTGGGAGGACTGATGTTGAAGCTAAAACTCCAATACTTTGGCCACCTCATGCGAAGAGTTGCCTCATTGGAAAAGACCCTGATGCTGGGAAGGATTGGGGGCAAGAGGAGAAGGGGATGACAGAGGATGAGATGGCTGGATGGCATCTTCAACTTGATGGACATGAGTTTGGGTAAACTCCGGGAGTTGGTGATGGACAGGGAGGCCTGGCGTGCTGAGATTCATGGGGTCGCAAAGAGTCGGACACGACTGAGCTGAACTAAACTGTTATACAGCAAAGTGACTCAGTTATACACATACATAATTTTTATATTCCTTTCCATTATGGTTTATCATAGGATATTGAATATAGTTTCCTGTGCTATACTGTAGGACCTTGTTGTTTATCCGTTCTAAATCTAAGAGTTTGCATCTACCATCCCCAAATTCCCAGTCCATCCCTCTCTCACCCTGCCTTCCCCTTGGCCACCACAAGTCTGTTCTCTATGTCTTAGAGTCTGTTTCTCTTTCGTAGATAAGTTCATTTGTCATATTTTAGATTCCACATATAAGTGATATCATGTGTTATTTGTCTTTTTCTTTCTGACTTACTTCACTTAGTGTGATAACCTCAAGTTGCATTCAGGTTGCTACAAATGACATTATTTTGGGTTTTTTTTAGAACTAGCACTATCCCAGAGTGTGTATGTGTGTGTGCACACGTGTGTGTGTGTGTGTGTATACATACACATCTTCTTTATCCACTCATCTGTCAATAGAAATTTAGGTTGCTTCCATGTCTTGACCATTGTAAACAGTGCAGCTCTGAACATAGAGGTGCACGGATCTTTTTGAATTATGTATTTGTATATATTTGTCTGGGTATATATCCAGTAGTAGGACTGATGGATCGTATGTTAGCTCTATTTTTAGTTTTCTGAGAAACCTCCCTTCTGTCTTCCACGGTGGCTGTACCAACTTAAGAATGCATTCCCACCAAGAGTGTAGGAGGGTGAAGGGAAACTGGTTTTCAGGCTGCCTCACCGTCACTGTGCCCGTCTGCCTCCATGACTGGATGAACTTCACCTCCCGCACCTCTTTCTCACTCAGCCCTCCTCCTCCACATAGACACATCTGCATGAATCCTGATTGAGGATGCAAAGAGGAAATAGTTGGCCCCACACTACTTCTGAAAGGAAGCACCTTCCCCCATTCTTGGTCTCCTCTCTTTCCCTCCTGGAGTGAATGATGAACTGATACCATCAGGAAGTGCAAAGAGCCTGAACTCCTGAATGACCACATGAAGAAGAATTTCTATGTGCTTGCACTGAAATTTACCTGAGCACAAAGCAAACCTGTCCAGGGATAATTCACTAAGAAGGGGGATTTATTGGTTGCTAACACATGATAAAAGAGTACACCCCTGTTCCCCTGGACCCCCACCAAGCACCATCAATTATCTAGCACGGCATATGCGCTGTCATTTCAAAGAGCAATCTTACCCTTTAAAATCTTTCTCAATCATTAGTCTTCATTTTACTTCTGGCAGCTCGCCACCACCCACTGAAATGCTGGCCATCCCTCCGCAGTGCAATGGGGTCAGTAAGAAATGAAATGAATCAAAGTTTCTGGCTCCACCCCAGCAAGTCAGCTGCAAGTACAGCCAGTCTTAATTGATGGGGCAACTTACTGAGTCTCTAAATTAAAATATTCGATTTGAGCCACATGACAGCCCCAGGATCTGCCTGACCTCTCTCTGGAGCTCAGAGGTGGTGACATCGGAATACAGCAGGCAGCAGCGAGTGCATCTGTTCTGTAATTAAGGGCCTTCCTCACTCTCCAGGGACTGGTGCCAAAGCTTTGACTTGAGACACAGGGCAGATAAAATGTTAATTGCAATCGTGTAGGAGGACACATGGGGTAGGAGTTGCGCTTCTCACCTGCATCAGTCAGATTTCAAGAAGGTAGCATCTAAGGTTTGATCGCTCTATTAGCATTCTGACTGTGCCTTCCAAGCCTGTGATGTCTGTGAGATTCTCTCCCCCAAATAGTCAATTAAGAAGATATAGTGCCTAGTAGGTAATGGCAGTGGAGCTCACAAATGGTGGTAACTTACATGACTGGGGTGGGTTGGGGGGTCTTACAGAGACAGAGTCACTACCACTATGCTTCCTACCTTAAACCTGGCTGGATGCTTGTTACCTAATTCTGTCATGCATAGAGCATCAAAGAGCATATGTTCTCTAAAATATGAGCCCTTAGAAAATATCCATGGGAAGGTATTTCCTCGTTAATGTCTAAGTATTTTGCTGAGTATATCCATCAGTACTGAGGAATCGATAGGTGCATTCTTAAAAGGGGACCTCGGCTCATCCCTGCACCCTCGGGGGAGAATTAAGCTACATCTTCTGACGGCAGCGTGCTGGCCTTCCCCATCCCCATCTGTGATCCCACTGTGGTCACACCCTTCCTATCGATAAATTAAGGATGTTAACTATACGACATCTGAGTAGCCACCCTATCTTCGCTCCATCAGATCCAACAAATCAGTCTCTGTACTCTTCTTCAACCAAGTTATCCAGATAACTTCTGCTAATTGGCCAAGGCTCACGAGAGAGATGAAATCAGTGGTTCATTCAGATACTAAATACTGTATTTCTTTTTCTTCTAATAATTGCTTTTTCTGCTAATAAGTAGTCCACTAGTACTCATCTCTCTCCCTATCCCCCAGGTTCTCCCCAAAGTCTGCTCATAGGAAGTCAATCCACCTTCATTTTTCACTCAATTCAACTCAGTTCTGACACTACCTAGCCAGAGAAGCATCAGATTCCACAAGTTAAAGGTTCAGTCCTACAAGACTGTCCCCCTACCCCCAACTCCCCCAGTTTCAGCAGCCAGTTGCAAGTCCAGGTTGTCACCTGTGCTTCTGACTCTGGTCAACTGGCTATAAACCCAAGGCTCCCACGACCTCCTCTTTGAGAGGAGATAGTTTGCTACATAGGCTCACAGAGCTCATCTTACACCACAGAAGCATCTTACTTATTTGATTACCAGATTATTATAAAAGGATATAACTCAGGAACTTCCCAGGTGGTGCTGTGGTAAAGAATCCACCTGTCAACGGAGGAGATGCAAGGGATGCAGGTTCCATCCCTGGGTCAGGAAGATCCCTTGAAGGAGGACATGAGAACCCACTACAGTATTCTTGCCTGGAAAATTCCATGGACAGAGGAGACTGGTGGGTTACAGTCTCCAGGGGGTCACAAAGAGTTGGACACGACTGAGCACGTATGCATGCACATAACTCAGGAACACCCAGGTGGAAAAGATCAACAGAAAAAAGGTATACCTGTGGAGCTTCCTTGCCTTCTCCTGGCACATCATGCTCCCCAAATCTCTGAGTGTTCACCAACCAGAGGTTCTCTGAACCCTGTCCTTCTGGGTGTTTAAGGAGGCCTTCCATACATACACACATACTTCCACTGCACAGAGTTGATTAAATCATTGTCCATTAGCAATTGATTCAGCCACCAGTCCCTCTTCCTTCCTAGAGATCAGGGGCTGGAACTGAAAATTCCAACTCTGTAATCACATGGTTGACTCCTTAAGCAACCAGTCCCCATCTGAAAATCACCTCATTAATATAGCACCTTTACTGCTATGATAACTTAGGAAATTCCTAGAGATTTAGGAGCTCTATTCCATTAAGGCGGAGGAAGACTACAAATATGTTTATTATAAATCACAATAGCACAGCACAGTTTCCAACAATGGGGGCAGGGAAAGCTGGTATAAGCTATAGAGTTTCACACTCTGCTAAAATCATGCTGAAGATGTCTACATTTTATTCCACAGAAGTAGAGAGCCTAGAAGATGGAGGTTGGAATCTTGGGCATGTCTTACGTAAGCTATGCTGGGAAAAACCAGTGAAATGAAGATGAGTCTCTTGTTTTCCGAGAACAATAACTGAAATTTTGAGCCTGCAGAACTCTGCCTGGAGCCCTGCCGATGCTGCATAAATAAAGTCCAGCTTTGAAAGGAGAAGAGAAACAGTAAGCCCACAGGCCTGGCTCTCCAAGGGTTAAAGCATAGCAAGATTGAAATCCTTGAGGCAACAGATGATGTCAGCAGTTTCAACCAATGAAAACCCTCCAGTACCACAGAGAAGACGAATGACATGGGAGCAGGCTCAAGATGTGAGAATACTCGTCATCAGATAAGCACTGAGGGCAATGAGCTCTGGAGGTCCATTTATGGCTCCTATGGTCTTGAAGAGAAACTCCACCCTTCTAAGTCTGACCCACCAGGTCGTGATTCCTTCACTTCCTTGAGTCTTGTCTCTTGTGACTCTCTGCCTCCTACAGCAGCTCCTCACTGCTTGTAACTCTGCATCCCATGATGTCCCCCTTCCCAGGGCCTCTGCTCATACTCTGCCCTCCATCTGCAATCCCCACCTTGCCCCTTTTCCACCAGCCTCCAATTTTCCAGCTTGATCCCCTGTCTTTTAAAACTTAGTCACTTCCAGGCACCTCCCAGAGGCTGTGCTCCATGCTCTTTCCACATGCCCTGTAACTTAGGCTCCATCACTGCCCTTCCTGCCCATCGATGACCCATTCGTCAATCTGTCTTCCCGTCTAGGTGACTAGCAACAGGGGGACACGGACCACTCCTGTACCTTTAGTGTTGCAGCTCCAGCGCCAGCACTGTGCATGGTACAGAGAGGGTGGGAATGGGCTACTGGGTGGATGGATGAAGTGAATGAGGAATGACTGGATGATGCATATGTGCCTCAGACATGACACAGGAAGTGGCAAAGGAAGGGAAAGCGTAACTTACAGGCCTTCTGATAACCACTCCAACCAGCCCCAGCCATAGAAAGGAAAGGGCACAGGTGACTATATGCAGTAAACCCCCTAAGACTAGAGTTGCCGGGGTTATTGGGCCACTTCCACCCTCACCTCTACCACCTGCCCCCCTCACAGCACACAGGGGCACTTGGCCCACCCAGGTCTGATTATGAGACAGTTTCCCCCCCTTGATATGGCCTTTAAGTTATGTACATATATTTTTATCTCTTTCGACACGGAAAAGTCCCTGGTGCTTGGTCAAACACTAATCACGTTAGACTATTGGTCACTTCAGTCAACACCAGCGGTGAAGCTATGCCCACCCCAGCCTCAGGTCTCCAACAACCCTGACAACACTGCACTGATAAGAACTGGCACAAGACATGGCTAGCATTACGCATACCACTCACTCTGGGCAGCGGTCCACAAGAGCGGAGGAGAGGAGGGTCGTTTCCCAAGATTTATGCCTGAAATCGAAAGGGTAGGTGCCAACTGCCCCGCAGACAACATTGTGGTACAAACAGTATTAATATTACGTAATATTTTTCTTGAGTCACTGAACCCATTACTCTTTCCTCCCTGACATAATAACTGCATATCACAAATACCCAGTTCACATTATGATTTTGCTTTCCAAAGACCAGTTGATCCCTTACTTACACCACATAGGAGTCAAAATGGGAGCTGTAGGAGACTAAAGAATGTCTATTTTATGACTCTCTAAAAGCTTTTCAACTCAGCCTATTTGCCATAATGTCTACTTTCTTCCATTGATATATTTAACAAATATCTGCTGTGTCCATCTGTGCAAAAACACAGTGGAACCACTGGAGAAGATCCCCTGGAGATCTTCCTGACCCAGGGGGTCTCCTGCACTGCAGGCAGATTCTTTACCATCTGAGCCACCAGGGAAGCCCAGCTAAGACCTGGCACAGCCAAATAAATACTTCCTAAAAAATAATTTTTAAAAAATGAAGCCAACAGGATTCTTAGATTTAAAACAAAAAAAAACAGAATGGCCAAGGAAAGATTTATTGATTGATTGATGTGAACTATTTTTAAAGTCTTTGTTGAATTTGTTACAATATTTTTTCTGTTGTTCATGCTTTGGTTTTTTGCCCATGAAGCATATGGGATCTTAGCTCATCCACCAGGGATTGAACCCTCACTGCCTGCACTGGAAGGTGAAGTCTTAACCACTGGACCACCAGGAAGGGTCCCATGGCCATTCTTTAGGAGTGTTCCCTTGAACCTTGTGGTTCCAAACTGGGCTGGCAACATTTGTAATAACAAGTGCCAAGTTTGTGTTCTGCCTTTCCTGAAAGGCAGATAGAAGCAGCTCCTGGATGCCAAGCAGAGACCTTTATCCAGCAGGCAACAATTGGTTCATTCACGAATGAAAGATACAGCACCCACAGCAGCACTGATCTTGGGTAGTCTCGTAAGAAAACCAGAAGAAATGGAAAGGTTATGAAGGACCTTTAGGAGCTTCAGAGATTTGACAGCAACAAGAGATGTTGGAAAGCTACATGAATTATTAATGTGTAATAAAATTAATAGTGATTAATAGCAGAGTGGCATTTCATACTAACATCTGGTACTAGATGTCATAGCTGGGAGAGAATTTAAATGGCTGGAGAAATGATTTATAAGGACTTGAGTAGGTGATGCAAGCCTAAGGGTGTAGGACCAGGATGTCTGAGAAGAGCAAAAGAAATAGGAAGGAGTTCATGCTTCTCCCAAGGGCATAAAGATGAGTGAGAAGAAAAGAAAAAGGGGAAGGGAGGTCAAGTCTGTGCAGGATAATCTCCCTTTCTTGAAGCCATCGGTGCCACATAAAGAACCTAATGATGGTGTGACATCCACCAGAATCACCGTCAGGGGGTGACACAGGCGTCAGAATCTTGGGAGCCGTCTTCTGCCTACCCTAGGGCTTTCTCTGCTTTTCCAACATGACTAACCGCCTCCTGTAGCCTTAAAGGTCTACAAAGAACATCTCAAGCTAATCTCAAAATGCAATTAACTGATGAACCCAGTCCTCCAGTATGTATTACACAAATGAGCAAGGTGTTAGGCTGTTTCCTATTCTAAGAGTTGCCCGATTAATGAAGCTTTAAAAGTACCCAGGGTCAAAAATCAACATTTTGTTCTTGTTGCTTATTTGCTGTCACATTATGACTACGACAGAAATCCATCATATAAAAAGAATACACAAAGGAGCACATGGGATGATAATTTATCAAGATCACCAGGAGGGTCCAGAACACACTTGGTTCTGTAATTTGGTGACTCTTCCCAGGGGACTCACAGAGACGAGATTCTCTAAACAGAAAGTGTTTTGCAGATTTTGCTGTCACATCAATTGCTGCTAAATGAAAATGTGAAAAGCCCCCCTCAAATTAAATACCAAGGTTATCAGGCGTCCCCTCCTCCAGAGTGGTTAAAGAAAACGCTGTATTCACGCTCAGCTCTCCTGCCTCTCAGCTTACCCCTGGGAGACCTTCCAGTCTCCTTTGGAGAGACTCTCATCACCAAACTGTTTTATTTGGATTTGTCATTGCATAATTAAAGAACGGGCAGAAAGATGTAAGACTGAGAGGGAGCTAGGGGTGGGAAAGTCCTCTATAAGAAAGACTAAGTCAATCTACGGAATTAAAAGCTGGCAGAGAAGGAAGAGTTAAGAGAGGAAAAAGTGTGCAAGCTGAAAGCTAAAAATAGGGGGGCTTAAAAAATGAGATACTCTGGAGAATAGGGGATAAGAAGAATTAGGAAGAAGAAAATAAAATACATGAGGAATTTTATTTAAGAGTTCCAGCTGGAGTACTTCGGAGATTCAACTGAGAGATTAGCATTATAGATTAGAATTCTTTAGGAAAATAATTACTCTTGGCTCTTTGGAGATCATACCATACAAATACATTCTAGGTCTTGTGTAAATTTTTTTCCCTACTCTATATTTTAACATCTTCTGAAGAAAAAAACAAACCCTTGACTCACTGTAAATAAGTGCTTTGAAATCTGTGAAACCTATAAGTAAAATTGTATGTGAATATATTTTTGTTGAAAAGTATTCCATAACTTTCACAAGATTATGAAAAGGTTATTTGATTTCAAAAACATTGTGGAAAAGATAACATGACTATGGAAAGAACATCAGAGAAGTTCTGCATTCTTCTGGAGAAGATAACCAGAGGGTTATCTTTACAGTAAAGGACTCAGACAATCACAGGCATGCACAGCCCTGAAAATGTCTCACCAGCTTCATAGTTACACATGTGACGCATATCTAGCAGATATGTCATAAAAATGTATCCAATCTCTGATCAGACTAATAAAGCTGGCTTCAGTAGATATTCCATTGTCTCTTAATAACAGTTTCTGGTAGCCTCCGAGATGGCACCCAACAATGCTTGCTTTCCCACCTGTGCTTCCCAGGTGGCACAGTGGTAAAGAATCTGCCTGCCAATACAGGAGACATGAAAGATGGGGTTTTGATCCCTGGGTCGGGAAGACCCTTGGAGGAGGAGATGGCAACCCACTCTAGTATTCTTGCCTGGAAAATTCCATGGACAGAGGACCCTGGCAGCCTATAGTCCATCGAGCCACAAGGAGTCAGACATAGCTGAACACACACACAATGTGCATGCTCGATTTCTGGTTTTCACACCCTTTTGTAGTCTCCTTTCACACTGAATCTTGGGGTTGCAAAGAGCTGGACACAACTGAGCAACTTTACTTCACACTGAATCAGGGATAGAAGAACACAGCAGAAGCTACTGAGGCTACGTCATAAAAGGCACTGTGGACTGCTCACTCTGGAAAAGCTGGCCACCATGGCAAGGGGGCGCTCAAGTTGCCCTATAGGAAGTCCCCATGGAGAAGAACAGAGCCCTCTCATCTAGAGTCAGGATCAGCTCATCAGTCACATGAATGAGCCAAACTACAACTGAATCCTCCAGCTCCAGTCGATACTTTGAATGATGGCAATCCTGGCTGACATCTACTGCAATCTCATGAGATACCCGAGCCAGACCTGTCCAGACTTGCTGCTTCAGGACACCTGACCCATACACTGCAAGAGAAAATAAAGTAGCCTTCTTTATGCCGCTGAATTTTGGAGTAACTTGTAATCCAGTATTTAGTTGGTTAACACACAGGCCAACATGCAGAGTTGGTACTCAATGATCAGTTACAAATACTGGTATTTGTTGGGCTGCATCCCACAGGCCCACGCTTGCCCAGCTTCAAGACTGAAGAAAGAGCCCGTAGCGGGCAACAGAAACATCCAGGGTTTAATGGATGGGGGGGATCTTACATGCCCGAAGCAAGATCCCTGAGTGACACCCTAACACGTGTGGCAGACAGCGGGCAGGACACATCTGCAGTCTTTGCTCCCAAGAGGAAGGGGAGGTTGCCAGTTACAGGGGAAATCAACACTTTGGCTCCTTGGTTACCAGGAAAACTACCAGAGAGGCATGCCCCTCACTACCCCTTTGATAAGAACAGTCACTAGCTGGGACCTAGGGCAAGTATGTGGGAAGGTCCATCAGGTGACTTGGGTGTAGGTGAAGCAGGCACCGGTTAAACAGGGTATGTACAGAGAGTAAGAGAACAGCCATCTTGAGTGGCCTAACTATAATATTCAATTCAATATAAACAGAAGGAAAATTCTAGTTAAAAAAAAAAAATGTTGGAGGAGTGGCTGATAATGATGTTTCTTCTCTTCTGGTTACTGTGGGAAATTGCATATATTGAATATATTGAATTGAAAATATCCTCCCGATATATTCATGTAAGCACAGATAGGTCCCTCTAACTCCTACCACCTTCGTAAACAATCCATTCCCTTTTCACATTGTTTGTCTTTATAATAACCAAGGGGATAGCTTATGATAATCTTTAGTGGGATTTAAAGACAGATGAAAAACGCAATTTGACAGTATCTTTAGTGACGCACGTGTGTGCTCAGTCATTTCAGTTGAATCCAACTCTTTTCCAATCCATGGACCATAGCCTGCCAGGCTCCTCTGTCCATGGTATTTTCCCAGCAAGAATACCGGAGTGGGTTGCCATTTTCTTCTCCAAGGGATCCTCCCAACCCAGGGCTCGAACCCACATCTCCTGAGTCTCATGCGTTGCACATGGACTCTTTACCGCCGAGCCACTGAGGAAGCACTCTTTGGTGACATGATAATGATAATCATCAAATTGTTATTAATATTCAATAGAATGTGTTTAAGTCATAAATTGAAATGCATTCATTGCATTCCTTAATATGATATTCAGTATAATCAAAAAATAATAGGCATGAAAACCTATTTATGTCTGAAAGGAATAAACATTACGGCCTCACAAGAACAACTAAGGGATCTCAATATTTGCCCCCTCAAACTTAAAGCAATTAAATATGAACCAACTAGGAAGAAATATAATTTAAAATTATATACATCAAGGAAAAACTCATAAAGAATGGACTGTGTAAAGTAGATCATTAATGACTGGTCATTTCCAAAGTCTTGCTAAACAGATAAAATATTACTGACAATATGAGGAATTACAGTCCTTCACTGTTGGAGTACTCTGCTAATGACAAGCTGTGTCATTTGGGATATTTCTAGAAGGCAAATTATATGTGTTTAGAAGTAAACTAGATCAGGATTTCAATGAGAAGTTCAAGAAAAAAAACTAACGTGACTGTTGAGTTATTATTCAAAAGTCTAATAGCAAGGATGATCATGCCTACAGCAAGCGACAGAAAGTAAATTAAACCTGTTAAATAATAATAGCAGTAACACATAGTCAGATTTATTATACAGTTACTGTGCCAGGCCAAATCCCTTCAGTCGTGTCTGACTCTTTGCAACCCTATGGACTGTAGTCCGCCAGGCTCCTCTCTCCATAGGTTTCTCCAGGCAAGAATACTGGAGTGCGTTGCCATGCCCTCCTTCAGGGACTCTTCTCCACCCAGGGATCAAATCCGCATCTCTTAGGTCTCCTGCATGGGCAGGAGGATTCTTAACCACTAGCGCCACCTGCAACAGTTATTGTAGTGGATTGATAAAGCAGCCATAATTATTCATGGCTCTGCCTCCATTCAGAGTCAGCAATGTGACTTCAGCTTCCGCCATGAAAAAGTGGAGTCTACATTCCCCCCTTCTTGGATCCAGGCTGGCTTCATGACTTGTTTTGTTCAATAGAATGCAGCATAAGGGGCCTTGCATGCTCCCATTCTTCCTCCTGACACTGTCCGGCCACCACTAGAAAATGTACACAAGGCTGCTGGACTACACTGGACCATCTGCTGGCCAACTGAGGCATCCCAGAAACTGACCACAGATGCACCAGTGAGCAGAGCTGAGATCACAATAAGGACCTAGCAAAACCCAGCTCCAAAGACCGAACCATAGCATTCTAAGCTCAATTAATAGTTAGGTCAGTAACTTGGGGATAGTTTGTTATACATCAAGAATTAACCGATAAGCACCAGGTTTAATTATTTTACATGCGTGCAAGTGTGTGTGTGTGTGTGTGTGTGCGTGTGTGTGTGTACGTGAATTGCTCAGTCATGTCCGACTCTTTGCAACCCCATGGACTGTAGCCCACCAGGCTCCTCTGTCCGTGGGATTCTCCAGGCAAGCCATGGGTTGCCATTCCCTTCTCCAGGGGATCTTCCTGACCCGGGGATGGAACCTGGGTCTCTTGCATTACAGGCAGATTCTTTACCATCCAAGCCATCAGGGAAGCCCTAGTATTTTATACACACTATTTAATGTCATCCTTGCTATCTGCTGTGAGGTAGGTAGAACTGTTATCCAAATTTCAGAGGTGAGAACCTGAGGCACAGAACAACAAAGCAAATTCACTGCCTAATGTAACTTGAACATACCAAGGGGATGATCTTACTGAATTCAGGTATGACTGCTCTAGAACTTTAGGCAATATCACCAATATTACTTTAATTATTCTCCATTTTTTGGTTCCACTGGCCCCTGCATAGATTTTCTCTGATATGGTTTCTCTCCATGTAGACACCTGCTGGCTCTCTGCAGCCCCAAGTTTACTGGATACTTACCGTTCATAATCCAAAGAAAAACAGGTCAGACACAAGGCCAAGGAGCCTCTGATTGGTTCAATCTAACCATGTGCCCTATTCAGAGACCATGGGGCAGGCGCAGCCTTGTGACTGACAGTCCCATCAGAACCACCCAGTGGGGGTGGGAACAAGGAGCATCAGTTGTATGACGGAGGAAGGACTATTGTGCAATTGTAGCAATATGTCCTCCACCAGGGCTCACTGGTCCACATAGTGGATTTCCGGACTCCTTAGTGGTATGAAGTGACTGGAGACCTCTGAACTGTAACACCAAGCCCTTCTAGAAGCTGGTGTACCCTTCTGCAAGCAAAGCTAAAGACCCTGCTCTTGTGGCCCCCGGCTGCTTTCTCTTTCCACATCTCTCCAGACCACCTCACCACAGCTCCTCTCCCTGAATAAAAAAAACTCTCTGGCACTTTTTAGTTTTATAGATTTATGTGATGCTTGAAGAAAAGCATTTTCTCCACAGTCAAATTGGAGAGTGGATTATTTGCTTTACAAAAGGATTCTCAACCTTACAAAGGATTTCCCAGAATAGGACTTTAAATAGCAACCTCCCCCTAGTGCATTTAAACTGTAGTTCCATTTGCAAGCTACCGTTTCTGAATACCTCAAATTCAGTTTACTTGAGGGGCTGGGCTAGCCAGGGTCTAAGAGCCTTTGCAACATAAATATTACATGAGTCTAAAGCACATATGGCAAAAATCAAAGGCCAGGAGACTGGAGCAGAATGACATGGGTTCTACCTCTGGCACTGTCACTGGTCTACTGGCAGTGTGATTCCTTTCAGGAAGTCACTGCAGCACTCTGAGCCTCGGTGTTCTCCCCTGTAAAGGGCATAGAAGGAGTCTCTCCCACCTCAAAGGTTTGTTGTAACAACTGAAGACATACAGAATGCAGAGCACACTGCTAGGCACATATTAAGTATTCTGGTCACAACCCCTGTGACTAGTTTCCAATCCATTTGTCCTTTGCAGCCAGAGGATCCATTCAAAATGTAAATTCTATCTTGTGAGGCCATTCCACTCAAAACCTCATTGGTTTCCCACTGCTCTAATAAAAACCCAATTCCTGAGCATGTCCTACTAGGACCAAATGCCTGGCCTCCTCCTGGCTGCCCAGTATTATTACTCACCACGCTCACTCCATCTTTACACAAACCTGCTGCTATTTCCTATTTTCCCCAAATTACAAAAAAAACTTTTTCTTCTCTTGATCTTGCTTCCCCTGTGAGCCTCAGCCCCATTTCTCTGCTCTCCTTTACAATAAACTTTCTTGAAAGTTTTGCCCATGTTCTCTGTCTTCGTCTTCCCCACTGCCTAAGGACAGCTCCACTCAGATAAAAAATAGGACCCTCACGTCAGCGTGCCGAGAAATGAACTCCTGGCTTCCTCCATCCCCGGCTTGCTCCCCTTGGACACTTTCTCACATCTCCAACCTCCTGCTGGCTCAGACTAGAAATCTCACCGACACGTCTGACTGTTCTCAGCCACCCTCCAAATCTATCAGTTAATCCTGCTGCCTCACCCTCAGAGTAAGACTGAAAGATGACCACATCTCACTGCCTGTACTGCCTCCAACTGGCCCAGGCCATGACTGTCTTTCTCTGAAATCATGGCAACAGTTTCTTCATGACTTTGTCTTCCACGCCTGCCCCCTACCCCTTCATTGCCAGTATGGTAGTAAGAGGAATACTTTCAAAACAGAGGTCAAATAGTACCCTAACTCTGCTCAAAACCCTCCAGTAGCTGCCTACTCATAAAGAGCAGAAGCCAAACCCCAGCAACAGCTCTAAGACCCTCCATGGGCTCCCCAGCAGACTTTTCTGGCCTTTTCTCCTGCAGTCCTATGCTCTTCCACTTTGCTCCAGCCAGCCTGGCCTCCTCCATTTCCTGAACCTGTGACACACACTCCCAACTTTGGAACTGAAACGCTGTTCGGCCAGGTACCTGCAGAGTTCATCTCTCCCTCAGGCCATCACTCAGCCATCACCTTTCTCACCTTGATAATGAAGCCCATCTTGATTATTCTATTGAAATGTGTGAGCTTCCCACAACTTGAAGACACTGTTGATTTTCATTGCTCTCCACTCTTTTGCATGTCACTTTAGTTCATTCTGGCTATGCTGAGTCTTCATTGCTATGTGGGCTTTTCTCTAGTTGTGGTGAGTGGGGGCTACTTCCTGGTTGCGGTGCACAGTCTTCTCATCGCAGTGGCTTCTCTCGTTGTGGAGCACAGGCTCTAGGGCTCTCAGGCTTCAGCAGTTGTGGCTCTTGGGCTCTAAAGTGTGGGTTCAGTAGCTGTGGTGCCTGGGCTTAGCTGCTCCAAAACATGTGGGATCTTCCCGGCCCAGGGATGGAACCTGTGTCCCCTGCACTGGCAGGCAGATTCTTTACCAATGAGCCACCAGGGAAGCTCTACATGTCACCTTCTAATGTGCTATACAACTTAATTATTATGTTCATTCTTCAATGACCCCATCTTTTCAAATATGTAAGCTCTTTAAGGACTGGCAGCTTTGTCTGTCTTGTTCATGTATCCTAATCAACCCGAAAAATACACGGCATGAAACAGAAACCCTTTAGTGGTGAACTAGGGATATGGTCTTGCTGTACTAGTCCCCTTCCTTCCTCTTGTAGTTTGAGGTCGTAGCTCCCACATCACCTCCTCAGAGAAGCCTTGCCTTGCCTGACCTCGCTGATCAACCTTCCCAATTATGGACAGAGTGTCTCTCTCCTTCATAGAACTTGCTAATAGACGCAATTATATATTTGTGTTCTGACTGCATAAGCTCTATTAAAACAGAGAAAACTGTTTTTACTTACCATGTGATCACTAATACCCAACAGTATCTGCATATAGTAGGTATTCAATAAATATTCATAAGTGAATATTTAATAGTAATCTATATTACTATAACAAGTCAACGTTCTTTCATTCATTAATGATCCCCAAGCATATACACGATTAACATGGTTAAAACCAACTCTTTCGTCCCCCACTTGAATAACTGCTACTCGCTGTCTAACAGACTGGTTATCCGCAAGGCTCTCGTACTTACTCTGCTTTCTATCTTGTGAGACTAAAGGATTGAACCAATTGACTTATCCGCCTTTCATTTGATTTTCACTTCAGTATTATTTGTTTGCATCTGAAACAGTCCCTTCCATTTCCGTCTTAAAGGCACACAAACATTTTTATTTTATGTGAATGACAATCTGAAATTTGCAGATTATACCCCCCAAATCCATTTTTTCAACCTTTCCAATTTCAAGCATTTTGTTCCTAATCTGCTCTATGAGAGATCAATCCAAGATCAAGTACTGTTAGAAAGATAAATACGGTAAGTCCATTCAAAGATAATGGTGTATTTCTGATCTTCCTATCACTACATAAATCCCACCATTTTACATGTACCAAATTATAACTAATTGGATTAGGGCTAACTTCATCTACCCTGGCTTAGTTGGTTGCATCAATAATTTAACAAAGTATTTGTGTAATACTCCGCTTACTAAATTTAAATAGGGCTCCCTTCTTAATACACGACAGCCATTTCTGTCTGGGCCTTCCAAATGTTGACAGTGAGGAGATGTGGGTTAACTATATGTATTCCTAGCTTTCTGCTCAGAACATTTACATAGCATGTCCCTGTTGGGATTTTCAAGATTGACTTTTGAGCACCAAACAGACTGGGCTGAGCCACAGGAATAGATTAATACACAGCTAATGGCGTTTCCCTCTGATAGAGGGTTCCACCTCTGCTTCCCGCCGCCCTCCCACTCTGAGCAGACACTGTAACTCGTGCGTGTCTGAGGCCTTGTAAATAAAACAGTGGTAAAGGGGGAAGGCTGGACTTCATACCTCTGCAAAGACTCTTGAGAGAAAAAGATGCTTCAACAGTATTACTACCAAATATTTTAAGCATATAAAAACGTATGCAAAATAATAAAATGAACGCTCTTGCACCCACCAGCAAACTTTACTCCATCTTAGTATTTGACCTTACATCAAATCCATTGGAAATAAAAAGGCAACATTATAATACATGAATATATATATATATATATTATTTTTCAAAACACTATAAATCAACTCTATTTCAATTTTAAAAAAAGAACCTGTTTTCTGACAAAAAAAAAGGAAACATTACAATGTGGTTGAAGGTCCCATGGACTGCATAGGTACCATTCAGACATTTACTCTCTGGAGTATGGGGTTTACATGAACATAACACTTTTATCCTTGTTACCCATAAAATCATCCTTTAGTGTTTTAAAACTCTGCAAAATGTTTGACTCCGTGTCTCCTTCTACAAGCTACACACACACACACACACACACACACACACACACACACACACCATTGTTTCTTTTCTCTGGAGAAGCTTGACTAAAATAACACAAAAATACAGCTTGCATTTGTTTTCATTTGTGGACTGTTGGTCTTGGGAGTTAAAGAAACTTAAGGAAAAAAGGCTAGAGTTTCAAATAGGCAAGCAGCAAAAATGAAGGAGACATTCTGGTGAATCTTTTCTAATTCGTCAAAACTTGCACTTTCTACCCTGAACCATGCCTTATCTTCTTTACCTACTGTCTGTGCTTTAACAGAGGGGTTTTGATTAATCTCTGTACCCTCAATAGTCACCCACCTAATATTTACTGAATTATTAGGTGAAAAACTGAGTGGTAATTCCAGAGAGCCGAACACAAGGCTCCATTAACCGACAAATCTATTAAAAAGAGTGTATCTTCAGGAGGTAGTCATACATTTGGAACTCTTCCGGGAACTGATGGGTAATGGGGGTTTACAGAGACTTGGAAAAATAATTACAATGCTGGCATTTAAGGTCAAAAGAAATAAACACAATCAGAAACTGCTGGAGTCAAAGGAGCAAACGATGGAAGTGGATAAAAAACATAACTTGCCATAAGAAAGTAATGATGGTAAGTAAGTATGATGACAGTAAGCACAAAAAGGAGGAGACGTAACATGACAGATAAAGAATGCTGCATTGGAGAACTGAAAGTCTGCCTTCACATTCTAACATTGCCCCTCAGTCTCCCACATAACCCTTGGCCAGACAATGAGCCCTCCACCATTGGATGATTGTTGCACACAATGGGTTTGCATCATCTCTCATTGTGTTCCCCACTCTTGATTACCCATATATTATCTGGTGAACAGGTTAGTTATTATACTAACATCAGGTACTAATTGGTTGATTTTTCTCCTTACCCACTATGCCCCCAAAACAAGAGCTTGTCAGTGATGCAGACACCACAGCATTCAATACTCAAGGGTGTCATTATTAAAAGAAACTATTGATCTCTGTCAACATCCAGTGACATGAGCAAATGTAGGATGAAACACCCTATTACCTCCTGCACAATGTCACAATTCATATCCTGTTATGGGAACCTTGAAGTCCTGTGATACATCAGATAGTTCCAACACAGGTCAAGGAAGCGCCAGCAAGTTGCTCAAATCGGCAATTCCGTAACAAGATAGGCAGTCAGATGAAATTATCAAAAGCACAGATGGCCCTCGATTGTGTTTATCACAGGACAATTCCATCTCAAAACACAGAGGTTGAGTTCTTCTTTATGCTACTCCCCCTGGTAGAAACGTTTTATGTTTAATCAACCTCACTTTGCCCACATGCCTGAGAAATGCAATTCCCTTTTCAATAAGGAAAATTGGCCCCTGGCTGATTTCCATTACATTTATACATACTCACCCTTGCCGGGGCGTGCATCAGCTGGGTCTCTGCGATGACAAGTGATGGATGAGGTTCTCCAGGGGTAGCGAGGAGATGCAGCCACATGGGACAAGGCTCTCCTCTCATCAGTCTGCTCAGAAGGTGTCCCATCTCACGGCCGGCAGCCATGGGGGCACAACACAGAGATTCTGAGACACAACAAAGCGGTGTGACAAAGAGAACTGGGGAAGCCAAAGTACAGTAAAAGGGGCCAGGGTACTGCATTATCGACCCGGCTCTGCCACTAGCTCCAGAGGCAACCTTGGATAAATCACATTAACACATTGGTATAAAGGGATTCTTCCTGTCTCACCTATCACAGGGGACAAGCAAAGGGTGAAAGTCATATTAGGAATGCAGCTTTTTTGGATAAATAGTATCATACACAGTCAACAAGGGATAAAGACTCAAGATGCTTCTATTAATGCACCCACTGCACCCGCGGCAGTAGAGCTTTGAAGTCCTTTTCAGAGGCGGGGAAAGGCTCAAGGCCGTGCCTCCCGGCTGAAGTCAAAGAGAAGCAAGTTATGGATGGGGAATGAGGCTGACAGGCTGTGACAGATTCCCCTCCCCCACTCTCCGATTTTTAAAAGTTCATTTGGGGGGGAGGGGTTTACATAAAAAATAACTTAGCCCAAAGGGGCCAGAGCAGCCTTCTGAACCATGCACTAGTGTTTTCCTGCCTTTCCTGACCCCCTGGAAGCTTCCTTTCCCCAAATCTCTAGATAAAGAGTAGTTCCAAGGGCTCCCTGGCAGAAAGACATAATAAGTAGAGAAGATCCTAATGACACATGAAAAAGAACTGATGGCAGAAAAGAGTACTAAAAATGGAAACCAAAATTTCCTAGAAAATAGGGTTAAAAAAAAAGTTTGGGACTTTATCCTGAAAAAAAAAAAAACTAAAAATGTATTAAAATAACTTGATGTTATATTTAATAGAAGCACAGATTATATTGTAATTATCTGATTATTAAAATTAACAAATAATTTTAGATAATTTTCCAAAGAAATTACATAATAGTATGACAGGATACCCTTCAATGCACAGCTATAAAGAGAATTATTTTTGCCCAAAAAAGCTGAGGTTTCATCAATTTCCCAAAGGCCTCCCTACATCCTTTGATATTCAAATACATTAAATTATTCTCTTTTGAAGCCTATCATGTCATCATTCCTGTCAATTTTTCTCTTCTTCAATTATTAACTGGTGTAACTCAGTCCGATTCTCATTTCTCAATTATTTTGCACGTGATTAGAGAAATTCTCCCTTACCCCTTTCATCTTGGAAAAATCCTGCACCTCTTTCCTAGATTTTCAGTTTCCTTTTGCAATCAGGTTGCAAGGTATTTGAGCTGTGTTGTCAGAGAAGGCATTGATGTAGCCCAGGAAGGTACTGACGTGTATATAGAGAGAGTCCATTAAATGAAGCCAGATACACCAACAGAGACTCATTTTAATGAGTGGACAGTTTATCAGTGCATGCTGTCATGAAATGATGCTTTCCATCCTACTCTCCATTACATCTGTAACTTTGGGGTTGATGACAAATCATGCTGGGATAACAGGACTCTCTGTAGTAGAAAGAAAAATAATTCCTAAGTCCCAGATGGCTCTTCACAGAGGGCAAGCTACACTCACACCCATCACCTGATGTGATTCTAACAGCATCCTATAGAGAGGTGGGGCAAGGATTTTATACACATGTCACAGCTGAGGAAACAGAGACTCAGCAAGGTGGACATTTTTTAGACTTCCTTTCACAATCTTTTTGGCAGCACTTTCATTCATTGTTGTCTTGTTTGATACTGAGTAGTATTCTACCCAGTAACTGCCCTCCTGGGTGATTATAACTAGGCACTATTTGTCGCATTCCTTGAAAGACAAAGCCAAAGATTAAAGTTAAAGTACTCGATGCATTAAGTCAGTTATTGCCAAAATAATGCTGCATAACAAACTACCCCAAAATCTTGATGGCTTCCAACAACCAATATTTGTTTCTCAAAGGATCAGTTGGAGGGCTTCGTGGACCCTGGTTCAGAATGTGGGTCAGACTCGGGCCTGTTCCTAACCTGCAAATGTAGCAGTTACCTGGGCAAGATCTCCTCGTGACTAATGGCAATAGTACCTGAGGCTACACTCACACCATATCCACTACCTGTCACTGTCCAAAACGAGTCAGTGGAAAAACACAACATCAATGGGCTAAAGACGTGGAATCTGTCTACTCTGCTGGGAGACCCTGAAAAGTTACACAACTCAAAGTAGGGATAGAAATTTTTATTAAGGTATAGGAAGGGTGAGGGTTGAGACTCTTCAAGAGCCCTATCTCTTCCCCTGGCCCAAATGTCCACAGTAAGTGCTGGCTCCATGCTGCAGATCAACCTACTGGACTTCCTAGAAACTGCCTCTAGTACCCAAGTGTGAGTCCTCTTGTCCATGCTGATATTCTATCACTCCTTCCTCCTGAGCAGAGATGCTTGGCACCTGTTGGATGAACCCTCTTGATCTTCTATATGATTGGCTTCATGTAGCTCTGGGAGCAACCAAAATTGGGATGACTTTCTCTATCTTCAAGCCAACAGCTAAGCAAGAAGACGAGACTTCCTCCTGGCCCTGGTCTGTGCTTACAAGAAATACACTTGTAGAGCAATTCTCAGTTCACAAAATGCTTTCATAGGTCTTTTCTCAACAGAATCTTCTGGCCCCATGGGGTAATCATTTTATAGCATTTTACAGATTTACAAGTTGAGGCTTAGCAAGATCAAATGACTCACTAAATATATACCTCATGAGCTTCATAGTTTTGATGTGACGTGCAATCTTTCGTTCGATATACTTCTGCTGTTCACCAAGCATTTCCTTTGGGCCAGGCAATTTGGAAATCAACCCTGAATATTCATTGGAAGGACTGATGCTGAAGCTGAAGCTACAATACTCTGGCTACCTGATACAAAGAGATGACTCATTGGAAAAGATCCTGATGCTGGAAAAGATTGAGGGCCGGAGGAGAAGGGGACAACAGAAGATTTAGATGGTATCGACTCAATGGACATGAGTTTGAGCAAGCTCCGGGAGACAGTGAAGGACAGGGATGCCTGGAGTGCTGCAGTCCATGGGATAGCAAAGAGTTAGACAAGACTGAGCAATTGAACAACAACAGACAGCTTACAGGGACTGCTATGAGATATGGCTTTATTTATAACAGTCCAGGGGGAAATATGTTCTTATCCCTTTTTGTACATGAGAAGTTAAAATAATGATTCCAGTTTGTAAGCTAAGAGGTGGCAGAGCCAGAGACCAATCCAGCTCTGTCTCTCAGCAGTGCCTGTGCCCCTAAACCTTGCACAAGCCTGTTTCTTTTCTTTCATTCTTGTCTGCTTCCTGAGCAGTCAGTTGTCAAGAGCTAGATGATCTCTTGCCTTGAACCCAGTGAGGCAACCAAACCATGGTCTGGTTCCTCTTTTCCAGTCTCTATCCTTGGCTCCTTGCCTGAATCTCCATTTCTGCTTCCTCTTCTGGGACCCTGGTAATCCAACCTGTCTGTGTGTATATCTGGGAATAGTCATTTTCTGACCCTCAGGCCCCCTGGCAAAGCCCTGATGTCTATCATGTCTCATCCTGCCGCACAGAAACCCCTCCTTGTCATCTGGCGCCCCTTGCCAAGGCTGCCACCCTTGCATCATGTCCTGTTTCCAGGCATTTTTGCATTGAAGTTTTTTCAAGTTCAACTTTGGGAAAATATGTTGTCGGTATCTACAAGAATAAATCTATCACTGAGGCTTTTATCCCAATATGTCTCATATATTTAAATTAACATGTTGTAAAATTGACCTTTTTGGTGTGTATATAGTTCTATGAGCTTTAACACATTTGTATATTTGTGTAGCGGCTGTCATAATCGATACACAGAATCATCCAATCACCCCCAAAATTCCCTCCTACTACCCCACTGTAGAGTCACACCCTAGCAACTGATATACCCCCTGATCAGTTCCCCATCACTACACCCTTGTGCTTTCAATTTTTCATATAAATAGAACCATCCCATATGTAACCTTTTGAGAATGGATTCTTTCACTCAGCACAATGCCTCTGAGATGCATCCAAGCTGATAAAACATCAATAGCTGACTCTCCCTAATGGCTGAGGGATACTCCACTGCATGGATGTAGTAGAGTTTGCTTATCCCTTCACCTGTTGAAGGATATCTGGCTTGTTTCCAGTTTGGTATGACTATGAATAGAGCTACTATAAACACTCACACACATTTTTGTATGAACATAAGCTTTCATTACTGTAGGATAAACTATTACGAGTGGATCCCTGGGTCACATGACAAGCATATGCTTAATTTTATAAGCAAGCAACACTGTTTTCCAGAGTCATAGCCAGTTTCCAGACTTACCAGTATGCAGTTTTATAGACTGGGCAGATCTATCACAGGCCTCACATGGGCTATTTACTCCTCCGATTCTACTTCTGGCCCTTCTCCACTCTTCTCCAGGCTCTGGAAGACTGACATCCGTGGGCCACACCAGCAGGCTTCCCTGTCCACTTGCACGGCGTGTGGAGGCACTGTCAGGAGGAGACAGCTCTCTGAGGGTTGCCCTGCTGCCCCCTCCCTGCCGGCCGCACAGTGGCCACGTCTCTCCAGCACATCTGCTCCTTGCATCCAGCCACCCGCTTTCACTCCCCTCGCCTCAAAGGACTTCTCTTGGTCCCCATGGGTCACTTCATTTTCCCTGGTTACTTATACATTCAATGTCTTATTTAGTCTTTCCAAAATCACTACAAAATACGAAGACAGATGAAACAAACTGATGCATAAGGACAACTTGCCTAAGTTACAGAGCTGGTAAATAGGAAAGCCAACACTAGAACCCAAGTCTTCTAACTCGAAAACCCATGCTTTTCCCCATACAGCCTGATTTCACTCCATTTTTCTCAATACTCTTATTACCTATTTCTATAAATAATTCATTTCACATCCTGGAAAACTTAAACTAGCAAAGCTTGGAGTTCATGACCCAGTTCTTCTCAGCAGGCTGTCTGGGTTAACCGTTTCTCTTATTCTTGCTTATTTGATTTTGTACCTTAATTCTTAAGACTCATGATATCTTTCCCATCCATTCTGTTTCCTAAAAATGATCAAAATACCTGAATAAAACATGGGAAGGCTAAGTAAAATATTTTTATTCTCAAGTGAACATTGCATAATGCTAATATGCTCTATATTCATTATCTGAATGAATTATTCATCAGATTTATTAATAATTTCTTTTAAACTTTAAATATTTTAGAATAGTCTTCTACTGACATCATTACCATTGGTCAAGCTCAAAGCAAATTGACTTTATTTAAGAAAGAAAAACAACCAATGCCTATACTGGACTAGCCTTCCCACCTTAGGAAGGAGCATGAATACAGGTGCCAGGGATAACTCCATATAAACATTCATCTGTTTTCCTTTTCCAAAAATTACTGACTTCACTTCAACCCTTTCCCTAAGGGCCTACTGCTAGTGAATAGAGGAACTAGTTCTCTTGACTTTCAGATCAGGAACTGTTTGCTATGCGAATTTTTAACTGAGGCCTGCAGATCACCAGGAATCCCGAGATGCATTCTTAGGGGTCTTTCAGGTTGCTCTAATTTGGGGTGACCAGTTTGACCAAGAAAGTTTTCCAAAATGTAGGACTTTCAGTGTTAAAACTGGGAAAGTCTTGGGCAAAACAAACTACTCACTCTAACTAGATAGCTAGGTTATCCTTATAATTGAATCTAATATATACTCTAATATATATATATATGAACATACGCAGTTAAACCAAACAAGATTGTTTATACCTTCAAGTGTGTTCCCTGCTGTTCTTCCCCCTCCCCCACAACTCTATAGGAGTCTGAAACAGAAAATGGAGTTCAGAAAAGCATGAAGAAAAGAACACATCC
Organism: Giraffa tippelskirchi; assembly: GCF_054371585.1. Taxonomy (NCBI): domain Eukaryota; kingdom Metazoa; phylum Chordata; class Mammalia; order Artiodactyla; family Giraffidae; genus Giraffa; species Giraffa tippelskirchi. Next base: position 17,598,645 of record NC_137283.1, on the reverse strand, counting down.
TTCTCCATCTGCCCTTCCTGATCAGCCCATCATGCCATTTACCATCTATCCTTGAATTCAGAATCCTTCCTATATTTGGACTCATGTTGGGTTGCTTGGTTTATGTTGTGCCTCTCCAGATTGCCTATCAGTTCCTTAAAGACAAATGCTGGTTTGTCTGTATTTGTTTAGCCTACAAGGCTTAGGATGTGGACAAATTCACAGTTGGACTGAAGTACATCATGGTTCTTGGTTGGCTCATGAATACTACCAGGGTGGAGGGGGCGGGGTACCACTGTCTCCATCATCCTTGCCACCTCCACCCAGAGGAACATTTAAACTTGATACCAATTGATTCTCTAATTAAGCGAAATTACTCAGCTTTTCTGACAAGGTCTCTCCAAGCATATGGAGCTATAGAGTCCTTGGCACAGTGGCTCTCAAATTGTGTAGCTCAGAACACTAGGGTTCACTGGAGTATCTCAAGAGATGAGCAGACATAAAAGCTCAGAGGAGAGCCAAAAGGGAGATTTTAAGTTTCCTAATCTTTTCTTTAAGCCAATCAGCTCTTCTCTGTGTCTTGTTCCTTAAGGTTTCAGGTTCAGATTTCACTGGTTGAAAATAACTGCTATAGTGTATGCACAATCCTATCATTTTACACAGGAGAGAATTACCCAGATAGGGGAGGGACCTGGCTGCTGAAAACTCAGAGTGGAATTCTACACATGAGAAAAACAAAACAATGATCTCCTCCAACTGGAATATTTTCTAAGTTTCTAGGTGACCTAAACCTTGTTTTCTATTAAAATCAACCCCCTCCCAGAGTCCTCTCTGTATCACATATTCTACACTGTGACTGATTCGGCAGCATTATTAATAACACCACTTAGCAAGTGTCATTTAATAGTCATCAACAGTTACTTGCTGAGCATCTCAACGTGTGGGCCCACGTCACTCTCTTCACAGGATGGGCTTAGGTGTCTATTCCTTACAAGCAATCATCCTGTCATTAGTCTGTGTACAGTCGCACTTGTCAGCAGCAATCACCGCAACATTTATAACCAGCACAACATGTAAAGAGGCATTTCGGGGAAAATGGACACATTCAAGATTTTACAAAAACAGCATGATCTCTAGCGTTGGTCATTTTGCACATGTGCTTTCTATTTCCATGGACTTTGCTTCTTTTTTTTTTTTTTTAAATAAATTTATTTATTTTAGTTGGGGGCTAATTACTTCACAATATTGTAATAGCTTTTGCCATACATTGACATGAATCAGCCATGGGTTTACATGTGTTCCCCTTCCTGGACCCCCCACCCACCTCCCTCCCCATCCCATCCCTCTGGGTCATCCCATTGCCCCAACCCTGAGCATTTGCTTCTTTTATCCTCATTTATTCTTTTAGGTTTCTTCATCACATACAGATTTATAATACTGTTCTTCCAGTTTACAGTCCTAAATGTGGATTCACTGAAAACATAAAATTAAACCAGCAGAAGAGAAGGTGATTATTTGGGGAGCTATAAGGCAGCAAATATAGAAAATCTTCTGGCACAATTGACTTCCTTTGAGAAGAACTGCCATTAATCTCGCCATGAAAATATATTTTCCAGGCCTAAATGCTTATAAGGAAGCAGGCAAACAAAAAAAGCAACACACACACACACACACACACAAACAGCTCATGAAGGGAAAAGTTCAGAAATAATGGAGAAAAGTTGGTTAGCAAAAGACCTCTCTGAGTCTTAGGGTTAATTTAAAGAGGAAGGATAAAAGCTCTTACATGAGTCATTCTCAGACTCTTTGGGTCTCAGTACATCTTTACAGAAATTACATACATACATCTTAAAAATTATCAAAGACCCTCAAAATTATCTCTTTATAAGAGCTCTATCTTTCCCTATGTACTATATTTGAAATTAAAATTGAGATATAAAAGATATTTACTAATTTACCTTTAAATAACAAAAAGACTGCATTACATGTTAACATTCATAACATATTTCTATGAACAAAAAGCCTGCACATATTGAGAAGCTGTCAAGCTCAGGTTGGCAGACATGTTTTCTGAAATTTTAAAAGTGTTTGCATGGACACTCAAATTTGTCATTGGCAACAAATGCTGTCAGTTGTTTTTCTTGAAGTGACAAGCTCGCTTCATTCCTTTAGAGAAAACATCTGCCAAATGCCCACGACTCAATAACCATCGTTTGTCTGTCAGTTCTTCTTTCAAGTAAAAATGGTATTCAGTGAAGAAAAAAGCAGCTAATTCTGCTCACGGCTTGAAGTACAGTTAGTTCGCAACAGAAACATTTCATGTGTGCTTCTTTCTCTTCACAAAGGATAATATTCAAAGGTCAAAATTCAATGAAATGAATGATTTTACTGCTTAATCATGAACATTCCTAAGTGAAACTGGCATTTTTTTTTAAATACTGTAAATGCATGCATGAAGAATACAATGACAGCTCATATAATTTGATGTCAGTGTCTTGATTCATTCTAAAGCAGCAGCAGTTTCAGCCCCATTATTTTTGCATCATCAATGCAAATGTCAGTGGAAAAGGCGTATTCTATCTTAGTATCACTGTGAAAATACTTCTGACATCTCAGAACCCTTGACTGGATCTCAGGGACTTCCAGGGGACTACTGACCAGACTCTGATGACCCACTGTCTTAAATCCTTTCCTTCTTCCCTCTGACTGTGCACAAAGCAGGCAGAAGCCCAATACCAAAGATCAACCATGGATAAATATATTGGTAACAAGCTCCTCTCCCCACAGACCCCAGTTTCTTCCCTAGAGGCCTCATCTCCCAGTGGTACACCCTCCTTGCTACTTGCTCCTCATATGTAACTTTACTGTCACTGGCAAACAAAAATTTCTAACCAAACAGAGCATTTAGAACCTGGAGCCTTAGGTCTGGATTCTATGTTTAGTCCTTATGAATTTTCCACTGCCTGCTTAATCTATTATCTAGATCTATTATCGTTAATTAACTGATTAGCATTCCAACACTCATTCCCATTACCTCCTTTTTTCTTACAAGTATTCTACAATGTGATCTGAATATTATTTCTTAGATTGAACTGTATGATACTGTCATTCATGGTGGGTCAAAAATGGTTGAATACCATCCATTTCACGTAGTTTGACCTAACAATAATCAAAGTATTTGATTTTTCATTACTAGAAAGAAAGAATCAAAATACATTAACTGAAAGAAAATGGACTGATTCCAAGCAGCTGGGTGGACAATTTACTCAAATAAGAGGGAAAGCCACTGCAGTGAGGATCACGTGACCTAAAATGTGTCTCAGCCAAAACCAACAAGGCGATTCTGGATCATATTGGCTTTGGGCAAATACTGAGCTCACCTGTTGTGGGTTTCCAAGACTCAGTGTTACTGAGGGGGACAGATTTTGTTACCAAACTTGGGTCTGCTCACATCTAGTTGTGATAAAGCAAGGTGCAGCATTTACTGCAGGAGCCAAACAAGGAGTGTGGGCAGCTAATGCTCAGAAGACCCAAACTCAATTCTCTGATTGGCTGATGGTGAGGTAACAGGCTGGTGTCACAGGAATTAACATCATCAACCCTCAGACTAAAAACTGGTCTGGGGGCTACGTGCTCACGGGCATAATACCCTTAAGCTTCTTTCAACTGGTAGGGGTTTAAGTAACTACAAAACAATGCAGGTACGTGCACTATCGATATCCTTCAGGGTGGAACTAGAGACTCGGCTCTATGAATGATTACTGCTCAAATTGTTACCAGTTCTCCTGGCACAACTGCAATTTTCTGTCACTATGTGTTCACATCCTTTCAATCGTTTATTCCTGACCCAGCCTTCTGTGAATCAAGGGAGGCCTCGGAGACTGAAGCTTTTCTATAGGAAGAGACAGGAGGGGTGGGGCTCTGTGCTGGGAAGGCCCCATAGGGTCCTTCTCAGTTATGATTTCCCTCTGCTAATGTCCTCCCATATCACCCATCTCGGTGAGAAATTTGACCCACAGGGTACATGTGGCCTGGCCTTTACCTTTCTTTCCTCCTATGATGTCATGTTCTGGTCTACTTCCGTATGTTATACAGGGCCAGGCACCCAGGTTGGAGGGGCTGCGAGCTTCGCATGCAGTACTGTCTTCAGGCAGACATGTTCATCATACTCTGAGCGTCAGAGTAAAGATTCCATACATACATCTAAAAGTGCCTTCTGACTTCTCCATGGTCAGCTCTCCATTTGGCAGGAAAAGGTAGAGTATTTGCTTGATTCTGTAAACACTAACAAAGTGTTGTTCACAGTTGTTTACTCAGTTCATAGCATAATGCCTGGCACACAGAGATTCAAAATATCTATGTATTGAGTAAGTGAATGTTTACAAAAATAAAGCTTCTCAAGAATTAGTCTCTATGGCTTATCCCTGCATGAAGGCCAAAGAAGTTTCCATTTTATGTTAAGAGAGTAGGAAACTATTGAAGGTGTTAGGCAGGAGGGTGCATGATCAGATTCCTGCTTAAAATGTTAATTAAATAATCATGAAGGCAAATGGAGTTTGTTTCTGGTGGAGATCCAGACAAGGACAGGTGGTGAGAGGAGGAGAAAGAGTGTCATATGGGTCTGTTTCCACCTCATTACTTTCATGGTCTTCTTTGCAGAGATGAAATGGGGAGATTTGCATCCTGCTTGATCTCTGTGGGTGGTTATTGTTACTTTTGTGACATACTTCACAGTATCTGGCTGTTTGTCCTTGATACAACCATGTCTCTCTGGGGCTTATGATGACAATGTCAATATTCTTCCTGGTGGGAAAATAAAACTGACCATGGAATTTTATTGATGAGTTTCAGCTATCTGCTTCTCAGAGATAAAAAGCCTTCCACATATTGCTGCTGTTGCTGCTCAGTCGCTTTAGTCGTGGCCGACTCTGTGCGACCCCATAGACGGCAGCCCACCAGGCTCCTCCGTCCCTGGGATTCTCCAGGCAAGAACACTGGAGTGGGTTGCCATTTCCCTCTCCAATGCACGAAAGTGAAAAGTGAACATATTATATGACTGGCAATTTAGACACTCTTTCATAGCCCTTGTAGTCTAGTCATAGTGGTATCAACTGGGGACACACCATAGATTTGTCTTTGCTTCTGTCTCTGAATGGTTCTGTAAGAAGTCACATGGAACGCCCTAGAAATAGCAAGGGGCCCAGAAGACCCATGTTAAGGTTTTTGAGGATAACTTTATTAGTTGTCAACTAGAAAATGGGTCTCTTTCCTTTGAAAGGTCACCATCTTAGCAAAAGCCCTAACATCCACAGCAGAGGAGGAGACAGAAAATGCCACCCTAGCCAACTGTCACAGCTGGATTAATCTTGACTACTTGCAGGGTAACAGATATCAGAGGAAGCTGTCCTTCACAGACAAACTGCAAGGGAAGCTTGAGGTTGGAATTAAAGTCAGTAGTAACCATGACTAAATGAAAATAGCTTTGACATTGTCACAAAGACATGAGGTTGTGTGTTATCAAGTTGAAAGGTGAAAGGGAAGTGTAATAGCTGTTGACACTGTTGTTTTTTCCCCAAAGTCCCCAAGACTTTGGCCTTAGTGGTATTCAGATCATCTCTGCCAGTGAACACTCTGAAGTGAAACCACACCCCCTTCCAATCTCTGGCGCAGCAGGGCTGAGTCTTCTCCTTTACTCTGACCATAATCTCCCAAGAAATGTTTGCTTACAACTTCAGTTGTGTGGCTTTTGGCATGGATAAGCCATGGAGTCTAATTCTTAAGAAGCTAAACATTTGCAAACATTGATTCATTCAACAAATATTTACTGACTAGCTATTGTGTGCCAGACATCATGCTATGGACTAGGCAAACAATGACAGACAGAAAAAGTCTGTGACTAAGGTACAAGTTTACTGAGGGCTCTTTTCTACCTCATTGTTCAAGTAACCAAAACCAGGCTATAACCAGGTAAACCAGGTACAGATCATCAATGTTTATATTTTCAATTAACAGTGTAGATAAAGTGGGGATAAGCTGCTTCCTGAGTTTTGAATTTTAAGCATAGCTAGCAAGTGCATTTTATCCCTTTCCTGATCAAGGCTAAGTATGGTTCTAGGCATGGTTCTGGGCATCCCTAAGATACACAGATCAGCTTCAAATTAACTCTATCCCTACACAATGGCATTTAGGAAATACTATAATTTTCCTTATATAAAGAGATTGACTCAAATGGTATATTTATATGTCTTTCCTCTTTTTTTGTTTTTTTTTTCTTCCTGGAATGCAATGAAAATGGAGTCAACACTAAAGAAGGCTGAAGAGAAAGAAATAATGGGTCTAAGTTTCCCTGACATCTCTGAGACTCTTTCTGGATTTCTTGTTAAATGAGAAAAATAGACCCCATTTCTTGAGGTGTTCTTACTGCAGATGAAAATAATCCTCAAGGAAACAAAGAGATGAAGCAACACTTATGAACATTTTTTCTGTTGTTATATGGACATGACCATTCTTGTCCTCCCAAGCACCCTATGATATCAAGAGTATATATACCCACTTAACAGATGGGGAATTAGAATTTCTGAGAGATAGGTAAGTTACTCTCAACACTGGAAAATGGCAAAGCCAGAGTTAACTCTCTAAGGCCTTGAGACACACTTTTATATTGGCGTAAAATAAGGACAAATGCAAGTTTAGATAGGTCTGAGAGTTATAAAATTTCAAGGCCCCTCTTGAAGACAAATTAGAGGATATCATGATTAGAATATTGTTATGATCCTCCCAGGACCTTGGGAGGGGGTCTGGGAAAATGAAAGACACTTATCTTTACAGGAAATCAGCCACTACTTTAATCTCTATTTCAAGAATAATCATTTTCTAGTGTCATTTATCATTCCTGCATGAAAAATTAATACAGCAAAGGACCAGAGAAGATTTCAAGCATGTTCTGGGAATCTCAAACATATTGTTATTTTTGTGTGTGTGGTCGCTACTGGCTTTCAGGCAAACAAATGGAAGAGGATGCTAATGAAGCCTGGCTCTTTGGCCAAGGTTTTTTAAACCCATCTCAGAAACGAAGCATGAGACACGTGTGCCAACTGTCACAGAAACAACAGAGAGGAAAAAATGACATATGAAAGCTAGGGACAGCCAGTTCTGAAAATGCTATTTTCCACTGTGAAAATATGGCCAGAGAGACCATGTGTTCAGGAAGCTGTCAAGCTGGAGCAACAGGATAAAGAGGGCAGTGGTGTTCTTAAGAGAGACGTTGAGAAAGGATGCTCATAGTTTTGTACCTCAGGTCTTCCACCTACTTCAGCATGAAGTACGTCTGTGGTCTCAGTTAGTGCGGGAAGGTCTGGGGCTTCCAGACAAGCCATGGGAGCTGGTCTCTAGGTCTAGTCAGGCTTCACTTGAGTAATGTCTCACCTGTCACTTCTCCCCTGAGTTCTAATGACCCATTTACCTGCATCTCATTTGATAAAGGTCTACAATCCCTTATCCACAATTTGGAAGTCCAAACTCTCTGAAAACCAAGAGTTTGTAACTCATTTATGGTGCAACGTGACCCAATTACATTTGGCAGCAAACCCTGACATGAGTGGAGTTATAACTATTCATAGTCTTTCAATTTTTCTTATTTGGTGTGAATAGTTAATACATTTCACTGCAGAGAAATTAACACACTTATTATGAAGTCCTGCCCAGACATGCCGGGGGAATTTACATATTCAATGGATTATGTGTCATGTTACCTCTCAAAAGGAAAAAAAAAAAAAAACCCTCTGAATTCTGAAACAGGTCTGGTCCTAGGAGTTTATCTATTATTGTGATACTGGTCTTTGCTTTGACTCTGTATCCTGGTTCCCATTTTTGAGGAATCTTCCAGTCATAGCTTTGCCCAGATTTTCCACTACATTCCACAGGGTGCTTTTCAACATACCCAGATGCTCTTGAGTTTCTCAGTACCTAGGGATCAGATGCCACCAGCCCTTGGCTGAATTATATCTTGAACTCAGCACTAACCCTTGTTCATGAAGTCCCTTCTCATTGGCTTGAAAGTCAGGGGAGGAAGTCCCACTGTATGACTCTTCCTTACTTTGGGAAAATCAACTCAATAGTTTAAGCCTTCAGTATCTCTCCTTACCCTGGAGGAGGAAATGGCAACCCACTCCAGTATTCTTGTCCGGAGAATCCCACGGACAGAGCAGCCTGGTGGGATGCAGTCCATGCGGTTGCAAAGATTTGGACACGACTGAAGTGACTTAGCACACAGCATGCATCTCTCCTAACATGGCATCCCATGCCATCTATTTATATTGCAAGGAAGAAATCAAGGCTCAGAAAAGCTAATCAAGTTTTTATACTCCTGTTTCAACATGAGTCTAAGACATAATGTTGTCAGCTACTTGAGGCAATAAACAGACTCCACCATCTTCAATGAGAACAAGCTTCATGATCTGCAGAGACCCGTGGAAATAAAGTATAGGGACCCTTGTCCAAAATGTGCCAAGAATTTCAAAATGGCAACACCAGAGAGTTAAACCAAATGTAGGATCCTTTAAGTGTGAGGTTCCACTCAACTGTACAAGTCACATGCCCATGAAGCTAGCACTGCTTCTGTATTTTCCACGCCACCTAATATAGCATGACTCAACAAAATATGGCTTTAATTGAATGCCATCAACAACAAAGAATGGGAGGTAATGCCAAGCAACAATTCCCACAAAATGTTAGAGAGTTGACCTCACAATACTCCTTCCCCACTCTAGTTACATCCATTAAACAGTCTGCTTAACTTGCAAACTGCTTTTTTTTATGTATTGAAGCAACACTTCTGTAGCATGCATATTGCCCAGGAGATGACAAGGCTAAAAACCTATCTCAAAGCAACTGATTATCCTCAAAGCTTCCCCCTCTTTCTATGCACCCCACTGTAACCTCTCCCAGAATCCATTATCCATCACTTTCTCAACATACTTTCTTTGGGTCACATTGCAGATAGGATGCATGTCCGTTTGTCACGGTGAGTTTACAGACATCCAGCTTCCTTTCAGTGAATATTCAACTTATTTCAGCACTGCCAACTCACGATAGGAAAAGCAAGTGAAACAGCCAGGGTCTACACAATTACTAGTTGGCAGATAAGAGTGGTCTCCTTATGGCTGAGCCAGTCGTGTTCAAATATCTGTACAAATGAAGGAGAAGTACATGTATAAAACAACACACAATTCAAAGATCTCCTTTGTAACTGGGGACTGGTTGCAGGGATCTTCCTCCCAATGTTCTCATCAACTACGATTTGTGTTCATGTGTGAAGTGTTCCATTTACACAAAGATGCGGAGAGCCAAGTCACAGCCTTGTTTGATGCCCCTATTACTCTAAGGACAAAAATACTGGGGGACCTTCACGATAAGACTGTCCCAGCTTCCTCATGTCACAGAGAAAGAATCTGAGGTTCAGAGAAGCTTCTTCCTGCAGTCCTATCCACACAAGAACTGGAATCACACTCCTGTCTTGCCCCACTCTCCTGAAACTCACAAAGTGACCAAGGGCTTAGCTTCTGCCATACTAGTCTAGCATTCATGTCAAAGATGCAGTTGAGATGTCAAGAAAGCTGCTGAAAGCAGATCAGGTACCATAATATTTGACTCCTGAAGTGTCTGCGAAACAAGTCCCTATGCAGGGTAAATAGTAACTGCTTTAAGTCCAAGTCAGGTACTTGACCAAACACTGGGTAGATATTTAACACTCTGCCAGACGCTGAGGGAGTTAACAACAACAAAGAATGAGTTAATAATACAGCAATATCCCTCATGAAAGGAGCCAACAACCAATCCGGGAGAAAAAGTGAGTTCCCACCGGATCCTAAGCTCCTTGGGGGCATGTGCTGTTTGTGTGCTTTTTATCTCCATGCAGCTGGATCAATCCTTCCACAATGCAAACCTTCACTGGCTTTCTTTGCTTCTTCTCAAATCCTCGATGCTGCTTCTGAGGCACAGCACACTAAACTAGGAATTGGAAAACTTTTATGAAAGTGTCAGATAGTAAACATTCTTGGCTTTGTGGGCCAAACAATCTCCATGACAACCCTCCGTTTTATCACTGAAGCATGAGAGCAGCCATAGACAATGAGTACATGAAAAGGCATAGCTGTGGTCCAGCAAAGTATGTACCAGCAGGGGGTGGCACAATCTGGCCTGCAGGCTGGAGTTACGGACTCCTGGTACAGAGTGCATCTCAACTTGGTGCCCACTGATCACCTGGGGCTCTTGTTAAATTTAGATTCTATGTTTGTTAACAAGTCTGTAAGTGATGCTGATGCTGCGGGTACTCTACCCTTCTGGTCTCGGCTTCCCCTCACTTCCTGTGACGCTCCATACTTGCCCTGTCAATTCCGCCTTCCTGACAGGCTTCCTCCACCACCAGGCTCTCTGCACAGGCTGTATCTTGGGACGAGCCATAAAATTCACACCTTTGAAGTATACATTTTATCTTCTACCTTCACAGTGTTGTGCAACCATGAACACTCTGTCATTTCAGAACCTTATCACCACTCCAGAAAGAAACCCCACACCCATCAGCAGACACTATCCATCCCCCTGCCCCCTGAGATCCAGGCAGGCACTACTGAACTTACTGATTCTTTGAATTTGCCTATTCTGGGCCCTTCATATAGATGGGATCATATAACATGTGACCTTTTTGTCTAGTTAGTTTCACTTAGCAGGAGGCTTTGAAGTTCATCAGATTATAGCTTATTTCAGTTCTTCACTCTTCCATAGCTTTTTACTGACAAACCACATTTTTCAGTGTCCACTTATATCAGTTGATGGGCAGGGGGGTCATTTCTATGTTTGGACCCTTATGAATAATTCTACAATGAATGCCTCTGTACAAGTTTTAAGTAGACGCTTTCATTTCTCTTGAGGCTATATCTAAGAGTGAAATTTCTGGGTCACACAGTAGCTTGATGGGACATCAAAACTGATTTCCAAAGTGCTGCACCACTTTATATTCCCAGGAGCAAATTACGTGGGTACTAATTCCTCTGCATCTTCACGAATATTTATTGTCGTCTTTGTGACCAGCAAGCTTAGTAAATTGGTACCTAATTATGAAATGGTATCTAATTATGACTTTGGCTTGAGATCCACTCATGATTAATGATGTTGAGAATCTTTCATGTGCTTATAGGCTACCTTGGAGAAATGTCTATTTAAGCATTTTTGCCAATTTTTAATTAAGACTTTATGTTTGAGTTTAAAGATTTCTATATTCAGGATATAGCCTCGAATCAGATATATCATTTGCAAATATTCTCTCTGTGTGGGTTCTCTTTACATTCTCTTGACAGTATCTTTGAAGGATATGTGAACTTTGATCAGTCTGATTCATCTGTGTTGTTCCTTTGTTGTTGGTGCTTTTCGTATCAAATTTGCCAAACCATTGCCTTATCAGAGGTCAAAATATTAATTCATGTGTTTCCTTTTAAGGGTTTTATACTTTTATCTCTTATCTTTAGGTCTTTGATCTATTTTGAGCTGAGTTTTTTACATGGCATAAGGTAGGGATCTAACTTTATTCTTTTGCCTGTAGACATCCAGTTGTCCCCAGCACTATTTGTTAAAAAGACTATTCTTTTTCTCTTGAAATACATTAGTACCATTTTCTTTCTTTCTTTCTTTTGTACTTTACTAATTGTTCTAGTGAAGAATTCTGGAGTGGGTAGTCATTTCCTTCCCTAGGGGATCTTCCTGACCCAGAGATTGAACTCAGGTCTCCTGCACTGCACTCAGATTCTTTACTGTCTGAACCACCAGGGAAACCCAAAACCTTCAGTATACTGTTGGAAAAAAAAAAAAAATTATGACAGTGGACCTCCTAGTTCTCTTCTTGATCTTAGGAAGGAAGCTTTCAGTTTTTCACATTTAAGTACAGTGTTACCTGTGGGGTTTTCATGGATTAACTTTATCAGGTTGAGTAAATTTCCTTCTATTCCCAGTTTGTTGAGTGCTTTGATTCATAAATAGGTTTTGGATGTTGTCAAAAGCTTTTCTGCATCTATTACTATAATCAAATATTTTTTCCTTTGCTCTATTAATGTTGTGCATTACATTGATTGATTTTTGTATGTTAAGAGAGCCTAGTATAGCTTTAGCTAAATCTCATTTGATCCTGGTATACAACCCTATTTCTATGTTGCTGGATTTGGCTTGCTGGTATCTTGTTAAGGATTGTTTTTTTTTTTTTTTGGCTTTATCAGATCTTAGTTGCAGCATGAGGAATCTAGTTCCCTGACCAGGGATCAAACCCGGGACCCCTGCATTGGTAGCACAGATTCTTAACCACTGGACCACCATGGAAATCTCGTTAGGATTTTTACTTCTACATAGTTTTTGTTTTCCTCCATCTTCATTCATGCCAAAGTATTTTCTAGTTTCCTTTGTGATTTCTTCTTTGACCCAGTGGTTATTTAGGAATGTGGTATGTTTAACTACCACATATTTAGGAATTTTTCAAAAATTTTCTTCTGTTGCTTATATATATAATTTCATTACATTGTGCCCTAAGAACATATTTTGTATAATTTCAATCCTTCTAAATGTACTGAGACTTATTTTCCAGTGTAATATATGGTCTATGCTGGAGAATGACTTGTGTGCATTCAAGAATACGTACTGCGCTGGCACTGAGTGGAGGACTCAGTAGATGTGTGTCAGGTACAGTTGGTGTAGAGCTGTTCAAGCTTTCTGCTTCCTTGTTACTATTCTATTTAGTTGTTTCAGCTGTTACATAAAACGGAGCACTAAACTCTCCAATTACTATTGCTGAATTGGTTATTTCCCCTTTAACTCTGTCATTTTTTGCTTTTGTATTCAGGAATCAGTTCTTAGGTTCATAACTGTTTATAACTGTTCATCATCTTGATGACACTGGCCCTTTATTATTGTTAAAATATCCTTCTTTGTGTTTACATAAAGTCTATTTTGACTAATATTATAGACACTCTAAAATTTTTGTTTACTTTTTTCATGGTATATCTTTCTCCATCCTTTTACTGTCAACACAACCACAGTTGTGGCATTGTGTCTTTGAAAATTAAGTTTGTCTTTTAGACACTGTTTACTTGGACCACTTTTAAAAACTCTGCCAACCTCGGCGCTTTGATTGGAGCATATAATTCATTCAAAGGTAATGTAATTACTGATAAAATGGGGACTAGAGCTGCCACTTCCCTTTATCTTCTCAATGCCTTGTGTCTTGTTCTCCTGTTCCTTCATTTTTGCTTTTGTTTATGTAAAACAGGTATTTTCCACTGTACCATTTTAATTATTTTGTTATTTATCTTACTACTTTTTAGTTCCTTCCTTAATGGTTGCCTTACAAATTGCAATTAACACCTCTTTTTAGTATTTTAAAGCCTTTACTGAATTTGTTACAATATTGCTTCGATTTTATATTTTGTTTTTTTTATGGCTGCAAGGCATGTGGTATCTTAGCTCCTTGACCAGGGATGGAACCCACAATCCCTGCACTGGAAGGTGAGGCAGCCTCAACCACTAGAAGGACAGGGAAGTTCTTACAATTAACATTTTAATTTACAACAATTTTGTTGTTTAGTCACTAAGTCATGTCCAACTCTTTGCGACCCCAAGGACTACAGCCTGGCAGGCTCCTCTTTCCATGGGATTTCCCAGGCAAGACTACTGGAGTGAGTTGCCATTTCCTTCTCCAGAGGATTTTCTCAACTTAGGGATCAAACCTGTGTCTCCTGCATTGGCAAGCGGATTCTTTACCACTAAGCCACCAAGTAAGCCCAACAACAATTTAGTTCAAATAAATACCAACTTAATTTCAAAAATGTGCAAAAACTCACTCCTGTAATAGGTCAATTTCTTCCCCTTCTTTTATCCTGTTATTGTCATAAAAATCAAATCTTTATCAATTATATCTGTTAAATTTATAGTTATTGCTTTATTAGATGTCTTTAAATCAAATGATGGGGAAAAAGTTACAAACAAAAAATATATTTATACTGTCTTTTACATTTCCCTTGCAGTTATCTTTTCATACTGTTCATGGGGTTCTCAAGGCAAGAATACTAAAGTGGTTTGCCATTCCCTTCTCCAGTGGACCACATTCTGTCAGAGTGAGAGTTGGACTATAAAGAAAGCTGAGAGCAGAAGAATTGATGCTTTTGAACTCTGGTGTTGGAGAAGACTCTTGAGAGTCCCTTGGACTGCAAGGAGATACAACCAGTCCATCCTAAAGGAGATTAGTCCTGGGTGTTCACTGGAAGGACTGATGCTGAAGCTGAAACTCCAATACTCTGGCCACCTGATATTGACTCATTTGAAAAGACCCTAATGCTGGGAAAGATTGAGGGCAGGAGGAGAAGGGGACGACAGAGGATGAGACGGTTGGATGGCATCACCGACTCAATGGACGTGGGTTTGGGTAAACTCCGGGAGTTGGTGATGGACAGGGAGGCCTGGCATGCTGCGGTTCATGGCATCACAAAGAGTCAGACACACCTGAGCAACTGAACTGAACTGTAGTTATCTTAACTGGTGCTCTTTATTCCTTCCTAAGGATTTAAGTTACACTCTAGTAGCCTGAGGCTCATTTCATTTCAACCTGAAGAACCTTATTATTTTTCATAGGGCAGGTCTGCTAACAATAAATTACCTTAGATTTTTTGTTTGTTTTGTTTTGATTAGGAATGTCTTGCTTTTGCCTTCATTTCTGAAAGGCAGTTTTACCAGTTGGTTTCACTCTATTGGTAATGCTCACCAAAAAATCTGTTTTGGCTCTTCAGGACACAGGGGTGATATTTACAGGCCATGCTTGCTACACATACAAGTGATGCCACGGTCCAAGAGCCAGAGATGTGCGACCCTGGCTCTAACACCTTGTACCACATACTGCAGTGTCTCTCTGTGCATTGGTTTTCCATCTCTTTGCATGAGTTTCCTTCTTACTCACTTTGCTTCACCTCCTTGAACCTTATCTTTCAACTACATGGAAATAACAACAACATTCATTTTATGAGATCTTGTGAAGATTAAGTTAGATATATATGTAAAACAATGCATGCAGCCCATTATCCTTTAAATCAGTAGTTCTCTACTGGGCAGTAAGAGTTTCACCCCTCTAGGGACATACAGCAGTATTTGGAGACAATTTTGGTCATCATAACTTGGGGAGGCACTTGACTGATACCTGAGTATAACTCAAAAATGCTACTGAATATCCTACAATGCACAGAACAACCTCTCATGGAAAGAATCTTCTGGCCCAAAATGTCAATAAGTGTCAAAGTTGAGAAACCCTGCTCTAAATTAGTACTAGAACAAATGTTGAAGCAAGTTCTGAATATCAGTCATTAATTTTTGCTACCTTTTCAAACTATTAAAGATAGTTCTGTTTTAATTTCTTAAAATTATAACAGACAAAACTTAAGAAAATTTATTGTCTGCTCAGTGATGTGTACGAGGCCAGACAGGCACAAAAAACAGCCTATCTTCTGTCCCTCCTCTCCTTCCCTGCCTTTCTTTCTTTTTTGTCTCTGCCTTTGCCTCTGTTGCTTCTCTTTCCTTTTTCCCAAGCTCCATAAAGATGGCTGCCAGGTGCAAGCCAAGATTTGCAGAGAGGATCAAGGCACATAATTTGCATCTCAAGTTCACCATGAAAATTTATGTTCCTGCAAGAGGCAGGAAGCTCAGGAAGCTGATTTTCTCTGGTGACATATGTACTCCATAAGGCAGAAATTGTTGTTGTCAGAATAACTGAGCTAAAATATCAGGATATTTGCCTAAACTCAGAGAGCTTGTCATATAAATTGCCACTGAGCAGGGACTGCATATGGGATTAGAACCTGCCTTACGGAGGGGTGATTTGTCAGCCCAAGCAACAGAACCAGCACAGTAAATAACACTAAAACGGAATGAGCTACATTCGCAGAAATGCCGTACTTTATACTGCAATGGGTAGTCAGGGAAAAGGAGATAAGTAATGATGGCCCGCTGAATTCTCGCATTTCTACCCAACCGTGGCCTCCTCAGTCACAAGCACAGGGTACCAGCATGAAGACTGACCACGGGTCTGATGTCCTTGATGGGGAGTAATATGTGCACATAGCTAATAACAATGAGGCAGGAAAAAAAAAAAAAAAACAGCAACATGGATCTTTGTGGGGGGAGCCATATTGCCATGTGGGGATAAAAGAGGAAGGTTAATTTCAACTGTGTGAGATGAGAAAGGACTTTGACAAAGCATATTTGAATTAGGCATTAAAATATGAGTAGGACCTGGATAAGGACTTCTTAACTTGAACTCCATGAACCTTTGGGTAGAGTCTGTGAACTTTAATGGAGAAAAAAAAAATGCCTTTAGTTTCACCAATCTCTGACAGTCAGCAGTTCCTTCAATTACTAATATATGCAGTAGAACCTGCAATTCTGTCACCAGAAATAGGTTATGATTTTCATGGCACATTTCTATATTACAGATAATCAAAATGCTGTTTATGTTCATCCCTCCTTTGAAATGGCAGTAACACTAGACTCATTATTAGATCTTGTTATTTATGAGTCCATTATAAAAGGACATACATTACTATATCACAAATTAAACTTTATAAAAATTTTTAACTATTTTTAAATAGTTAAAACTATTTTAATAGGTAAATCACATCACTGGTTTTCTTTGTAAATGTATGGATTCACTGTTAGAAATTTTTAAATGCTGTTCAGACAAGAGGTAAATAGACTTCTTCAGATATGCCAGATGGCATGCCATAGCACATGCCATATATGCCATAGCACAAAGGAAACTAAGAACCCATAATGGATGGATTATGGAGACTGGAAAGACATATGACTTCATGATTAGTCTGAGAATAAAAATCATAAGGCCTGATATCTTTACAGTGCTTTACTATGGGTCCGACATTGCTCTCTATTAAATAATTTGATTCTCCCAACAATGCTATGAACCAGTTATGATGATTTTCCCCATTTTACACATGAGGAAACTGAGGCAAAGAAAGGTTAAGGGATTTGCAGAAGTTGTTGAAATTTCCTATTTCACTTGCAACTTGGATAAGAGTTAAGAGGGTGGAAATAGACAAGGTGCTGAATGTTAGTAATCAGTAACCAGAAATTATTTTCACACACAAAAAAGAAAAGATAAACTAGAAAAACATCTTCAGAAAATGAATTAAGTCCAAAACTACAATAAGTAGAAGAGAATGAGTTAGACCGATATTTGAATGGACACATGTTCATCTGGCATCACTTACTCGGTTTGGACCAACTAGCATTGTGCAGGCTCTTCCCAATGTGCTAGCTTTCTTGGTGCCTGACTCAATTAGAAGCCTTCTGATTTGCCAGTTAAAAAAAAAACTGAACTCTTCTTGAGAAAAGCAGAAAATGCTTAACTTTCTAACCAGGGCTAGCAGCATAATCAAACTCAGCTTAAGACAGGAGCTCAAATGGTTTCCTAAGAACGCTGTTCTCTGCATTTCTGGGACTAGCCCTGCTCTCTCCCTCACGTGACTTCTTTCTCACTCAGACTCTCTCCTCCTGATCTCAAAGTAGCTGTCACGGCTCCAGACCTTTACCTCCTCTCAGCTTCTCACCAGTGGCTAAAGCACTTCTCTCCCCACAGTGACCAAGCATGAGTCTTGGGTATGATGCCTGCTGACTAGCCTTGGGCCATCTGCCCATCCCAAGCTAATGCTCAGGAGAGTGGGGTACGATCACTAGCTTAAGCCAATCTGGCCCATACCCCTGGGTGGAGGGGAGTGGCGGAGATTAATCCCAAGAGTTAAGGGTGGGTCAGAGTTAGTTCTCTAGTGAAAAAAAGGAATTTTGTTTTTTTTTTTTACAAAAGAAGGGAGAGGAATTGCAAAAATAATAAATGTTCACAACATCATGTAATAACCTTTAATTCTGAAAGTCCTCCTTTTTTGTCTCTCTTTAGCTTTTTGTGTTAAAGTTTTAATTAATTCCCTTTTGTTTGGATCAATGGTGGTGTCAAGTACGTATCAATAAGCAAAAATCCTCATATGACAATGAAAAAAAGTCTCTGCCCCTTCATAGCTGTGGTCTGCCTAACTGGAGTAATCCTAGTTATTGTAGGTGAGCTAACCTTATATTATTACAAATAGCTAAAGGAAGATGATGTAGAATATATATTTAGCAATGTAAAATGACCGGCCCACACAGTCAAGAGGCTATTGTCTTGTTTATTATGTAAAAAGATGTTGACAACTTATTTGTATCCCTCTGGTGATCATCTGAGCCTCCGTGAGAGGACTGTGAGATGTCCACCATTCACTCACTCAAGCCTCACAAAGAGAGATTGGAAAAAATTAACTACAAACCACCAGACCTTGGTGCAATCAATGCTGTTGAGAACATCAAATCACTTGAAAACAACTGCAGAGGAACAGTTGTAAGCATTGCAGAGGTTCTGTTCAGCACAGGACAAAGCATCACACGTTGATTTTTTATTTTTTAATAGTCAAAAGAACGTGATTACCATACAAAAGAAAGAAGTCAAATGGAGCTTGATCTCTTGCTCCTCAGGCAGGGGTATGGAAAGACATTAACACATGAAAGTTTTTTTAAATCTGGGAGAGGAGTTATATTTTCTCGCTCCATTATATTTTCACAGTGTATAATTACAAATGCCAATCCAGACACAGCAGAGGCTGCCCTTGAATATATTAAAGCAAAACCATCTCTGGGGGGAAGAAAGGGGGAGAAGCAAAATTGCATCGTGTCATCCATCAGGCTGGGGCAATTCTCTGCATAGAAAGTACAGGAGGAGAAAATATATTCACAGGGGAAGGTCCCTAAACATGTAGGTAAGTATCAGGAGTGGCATTTTGTTTTCGCTACTCAGTCCCACCTCTACCAACCCACATTCCCCCTCTGCTGTGCCTAAGAAAACCACCACACAAAGTAGCTAACAGGAGTCATTAGAAAAACTACGCTCCTTTGTTGAAAACAAAGCTTCTGATTCCTTAGAAGCTTACTTAGAATATGAGAGAACTTTCTTAGAAGACAAACAAAAAAGAACTGCTCTTTCCAGTTGTCCTCACGTTGTGCTGTCACGGCTTTCAAATACCAAATGAATTGCAGTTTCTTTTTGTCACAAAAGGTAAAGCAGAATGAAAATCTTCCAACAGAATGTATTCAAGGAACTCAGCAAATCATGTAATACAGGTAGACAAGAGAGATGCTGCCCCAGAAATACACAGTTCAGTTCTTTGTCAGTTTTTATGAGCAAGAGAGTGATGTTCAGGACCACGATGTTCCATAGGTACTGCAGGGAGTTCTGAAGTGTGTACTCACTCATTCACTGAATGAACACTGGTTGATGTCTATTATGTGCCGGACACTGTGCCAATTACCTCCGTATGTTGTTTTGTCCAATCCTCACATCATCCTCATTTAACTGAAGAAAAAACTGGGGGCTCAGAGAGGTTAAATGACTTGTCCAAGTTCAGAAAGCCAGACAGTGGTAGAACTGGGTTTTGAATTAGTGTCTGATTCCAAAGCTCGTGTATTGATAGTTTCAATGTGCCACGCTGCCCTCCATGGCAGACACACCAGAAAAGTCTGACTTCCTACTATGGTGCTGGGGATTCATGAGAATGATGCTACCTACACTGCAGAGCCCTGAGATGGAGACAATTTCAGCCGAGACAAAGGGTGATTCCAGGGCCTCTGGTCATCCTATGTTCAGCCTTGTCTGCATATACGACCATGGAAAAGAAAGAGGGATCTTCCAAAGGGCAGACACATCACCACCCAGAAAAGGGTAGGTCTACAGGGACCACCAGAGCTTCCCCTGAAGTCACCCTCATGAGTATAAGCAGAGATCCCAACTGTGATGAGAGATTCATCTTAGTAAGTAAGTCGTCAATTTAACAGACTGTAGTCAGCACCTCTGAGGATGCTGGGAACTTACGGAAATTGTCCTTTATCTTTGCATCTTCTTTATGTTAAATCTATGCTGTTCACTTAATATCAATGATTAGAGGTAAATATCCTGACATGGGGGTGGGGGGTTGTGGAGAGAGAGGAGGCACAGGCTTGCCTGAGCAACCAGGGGAGGGAAGGCTGTGAAACAGCATTTACCCTGCCCAGGGGAGGGTGTGGTTGTTTATAAAAGTACGTCCACAAACTGATACTCTTCCCTCCAAGATGTAAAAGCTAATATCCCTTCCTCCAAACATCCAGTCAGCTGGACTTAATGATTCACCTCTAAGGACTGGAAGAATAAAGCAGAAATCACAATGTGTGATGAGTCATAATAAGGCACTGCAGCCTCTGCTTTAGCAGCTTGCTCTGTTGAATCACTTCCTTACTTGGGGGAAGCCAGCTACCATAGGGTAAGCAGCCTTATGGAAAGGTCCATGTGTTAAGCAACTGAGGTCTCCTAACAACAGCCTCCTGAGCAAGCTTGGAAGTCAATCTTCCAGTCCCCAGGCAAGTCGATGCCTCGACTGCACCCCCATGAGACAGCCTGAGCCAGAACCACCCAGATAAGCCATGTTCAGGCTCCTGACCCCAGACAATCTGTAAGAAAATAAATTCTGATTGTCTTAAGGTGCTCTGTTCTGGGATAATTTGTTACACAGTGATAGATATATACTGCTGAGAAATATAAATATTCAGCAAAAAGGAAAGCAGCTTTAAAGAGTAAAGGAAAGCTGGATGATTCTGGAGGCTCTGTTGATTCTTGAAGCCTTGTTCAAAAACCTAACCTGAAAGGAAAGAGCCTTCCTGGATCCTTACCTGGAAACTAGAGAGCTTCCCAAAAGGTAGCCAAGGGAACTTGTCTTTTTTTTTTTTTTTTCTGGTGCACATACTACATACACAGTTGACTTGTTTAAAAATCTTCCAGGTGCCCCATGCGGGATGATAGGAAAATAATTTAAATCTATTCTACAGAAATATCTATGTAAAGAAATGTGACCACAAGTTATTAGCGGTTGGAAAATCACACCAAGCCATCATAAAAATGCCCTAAATATGCACCAGTAGTCTATTCTTTGGAAGATGCTAACTAGATGTTGTGGGAGAGATGAGGTGGTTCCTGCCATCCGGGAGCACGGAGTCTTCTGAGAGAGTATAGGGACACAAAGATTCAGCATCTATTCAACAGATATTTCTACACCAGTAACTGTATGTCAGGTCCTGCACTTGCCTCTGGACAGATGACACAAACTCAGATACAGCATCTACCCTCATGATCTTCAAGTCCACATGGATCCAGACAAGATAATGCCATGACATTACATGTGGTAAAAGATAAATTCTGGAGGTTCACAGAAACCCATCTATGAAACACACAGAGAGCTAGTGCTCCCCAAACTTCCCATGTGCCCCACTAAACTTCACAACCTTGCTGTCAGTTATTTTGGGATCTTGGAGATGGCTGGGGCTGTGGACTGTGAGGAGAAAGGCACGAGGCCATATGTCCAGATGATGCAAATCCAAGATGGCAGAGCTCCTCTCAGCCTGGGCCCAAAGGACTGAGTGAAGCACAGCTTCCCCACCCTCCGGCATTCAGCATGACAGACATGAGTAGGAGAAACACATCTTTGTTGGTGAAGCCACTGAGACTCTGCTGTTGATGCATTTCTGCAGCACAGGGCAGCCCACTGTTATCAAGACAAGGAACATCATCTGGCCACAGAGGGTAAGTGAGTTTCTGCAACATAACAGCAAATGTATCTGGATTCAGGAGTATGTTGAGAAAAGAGTAGTGGAGGAAAAGGTGGTCCAGACACAGGGAACAGAATGCACAAAGACCCAGAGGCAAGAAAGAGCAGACTGTGTTGGGTGAAATACAAATTACTCAATATGCACAGAGGAACAGAGACAAGAGAGGCTGGAGCTTGCTAGTAAGGAGCTTGGACCCTGTCCTGAAGGCAATGAAGTCTCTTGGGAGGGTTTTGAACATGGGAATTACATGATGTGATCAAATATATGCTTCAAGATAACTAACAGTATCAGACCAAACCTGAGGTGTGAAACCAAAGCCAAGGACACTAAGCGGTCTGAAGAGGGGAGATCAGAGTTCTGGTCATCAGAGAAGAATCTACTGAAAAGACACAATACGGGGCCTTGACGGACAAGGAGAAGGACAAAGTGTGATGAAAGTGATCAAAAAAGTGAAGGTGACAAGTTTTAGAGACCACTTCACCAGCATCAACTCTTTATGTAGGGGAGTATTTAAAAGATGAGAAAGAGTGTTTGAGAAAGCCTTAAACATCTGTGTATTAGTTTACTATTTCTACACTAATGCCATATAACAAACATCCCCAATTTCCAGGAACTTTACAACAATCTTTTTTTTTTTTTTTCTCTTGCTCTTGAGTCATTAGTTCAGTTCGGGCAGCTCTGCCTTGGACTGCAGGTTAGGCTCTAGTTCACTCATGGGTCTCCTTCTGGGGCCAAAGCTAGAGGAATGGGGTCTGCCTGAGACATGCTTTTCTCAGGGTGGATCCCAGAGAAGCAAAATCATGCAAGCAAATCTCTGTCACACTGTAGTCATGGCTCTTTCAGCCAAAGCATGTCATGTAGTTAAACTCAATGTCAGTGGGGTAGAAAATTAACACTCTGCTCACATGAGAGGTAAGGCAAAGTTCCCCAGCAAAGGCTGAGGTTCATGATCCCACTCTGAAGAACTGGAAACAGGAGTCCAATCTAGCACCACCAGTCAGAGAACTTTAAGTTTAAGGTCCACTGAGGCTTTGAGTATCAGCATGGCAGGCAGTGGAAACATTTTAGCCTGGCCGAATTAGAGGTCAGAAGATTTGGGAAGTTAACGCAACAGTTTAGGGTACTGTGATAGAAGGCTTAACTCCAACGTAATAATGATAAGAAGAATGAAGAAATGGGGATGGGGGATTATCTGAAGGGTAGACTAAGAGGATTTTAATGAATGATTGAAAATGATGATGAGCTAAATATCATATGATATCATTCATATGTGGAATCTTTAACAAATGATACAAATGTACTCATTTACAAGACAGAAAGAGAGTCACTGACATAGAAAACAAATTTACGGTCATCAGTGGGGGGTATAAATTGGGAGATTGGGACTGACATATACACACTACTATATATAAAATAGAAGGATCTACTGTATAGCACAGAGAATTCTACTCAATACTCTGTAATGGCCCATATGGGAGAAAAATTTAGAAAAGAGCGGCTGTATATGTATGCATAACTGATTTATTTCACTGTATATATGAAACTAAAACAACATTGTAAATCAACTATATCCCAATTAAAAAAAAAAAATTAAACAAAAAGAAAAGAAAATGATGAGGACAGATAGGAAAGGCTAGGAGACAAATCAAAGATGACCCTGATGGCTCCTTTCTGGATGAGCACAAGTTCTGGGTTGCACGGATCATTTAAATGAAAGTAAAAGTTGCTCGGTCGTGTCCAACTCTTTGGGACCCCATGAACTATACAGTTCATGGAATTCTCCATGCCAGAATACTGGAGTGGGTAGCCTTTCCCTTCTGCAGGGAATCTTCCCAACCCAGGGATCGAACTGGGGTCTCCTGTATTGCAGGTGGATTCTTTACCAACTGAACTATCAGGGAAGCCCAAAGTGGAGCTAAGTTGGAAGAAAGGAAAGGAAGACAGTCCTGTGTGTGGTATGGGGTCTTTATGGTACATTTGACATAAATGTGGAACAGCCAAGCAGAAACACCTAGAGTTGGAAAGGTCTGATTAACCCCTGGGAGAAAGGCCAGATCTGAACATGTAGAATTGAGGGCCCATATGAAGAAGTAGTTGAGGCTCCCAAGGAAATGAGCATAAGTAGAAAGGATTTAATTTTACTAAAAGGGGAAATGGGGAAGAAGTGAATAAACAAAAGCTGTGAGACAAGGATAGTGATGTAATCGCACCAAAATACATAAATAAATAAAATACTGCAGACAGTAATATCTAGGAAGCAACCTCCTCAATATAATTCTCTGAGATACACCTTTGTCCACATTAGAATCACTTGGAGATTTTAAAAACAGATGGCAGTTCTGTCGCTTTGTAGAACATAATCTATATGACTACATGTGAAGATATAAATTTACGGAACTTAAAAAGCTAGACGAGAAATGCAGCAGCTGGAGTGTTAATGAAAACATAATCCCTTATGTGTGGAAATAAGCAACATACATTTGCTGTGATGGGGTAACCCTTATGAAACTTCACTTCAGCAAAGTGAAAAATTTGAGCAGAGAAACTTTTCCAGCCAAGAGGGAGAAATGTGATGAATTCTTTTAATTTTCTTTGAACTCAAATGTTTCCTTGCATATGCCAGTGTGACATCGTGGAAACAAAACTGGCTGTGTATTGACATTGCATGCTTCTTTAAAAACTATATGAAACCACTTCATGTATTAGATAATCATCCATTCATTTATTAATGACCATATTATGTTTGATGCCATGTCTGACCTATATAATAGAATACTAATGAATCATGGAAACATGTACCAACAACTTCCATATGAAAAATGCACACTATAGATGACAAGGCTTTTGTACACATGATGGCCCATGACCAGACATAAACCCTGTTAAATAGTCTCAGCCAATTGATAGCCGAGAAAATAAAGCATAAAACAGATTAAATGACTTTCTCAAGATTGTACAGCTGCTGCAAAGTCAAAGTGCTGTATATAAATCCAAGTTGGAAGCCCTTTGAACTACATCAAGATAGTCTACACAAAAATGAATCTCCTTCCTCCATCCACTTCCTCTCCACCATTAAGACTTCTGTTGTCTACTGTCTACCGGTCAAATCTAGCATCCTTTGCAGAGCATACGAGGGTCTTTATAATCAGTTCTTCATTTCTTATTCTGATCTCGGTCTCTATTACACCCTTGCCACCCACCTCATCAAACCCATGACTGAACACTAAAGTTGAAGCATGTGCGCTCATTTGCTAAGTCATGTCTGACTCTTTGCAACCCCACGGACTGTAGCCCAGCAGGCTCCTCTGTCCATGGGATTCTCCAGGCAGGAATACTTGAGTGGGTTGGTATTTCCTTCTCCTGGGAAAGCTGAAGTATGCTCAGTGCTGACATGGATAATATTTAGTATTAGAAATACAAATACTTTACAACATTAATAGTTTCAAAAATTTACACTATACTTATGTTTCAAAGTGTTTATACATTTCTGGTTTGAAATTATTCAATTTTTAATTTCCCTTACTTATTAAAGTGAATTTTAAATAGCTTAAACGGAAATACTACCATTAGCACTTGTATTTTAATACTAAGTGGAATAGAAAGTAAGATGCAGGTAATGACACCTTCTCCAGTGCGGGAGTCACTAATCACACTTCATTCTGTTCTTTGAGCGTATCAACATTTAGATATTTTCATCTTCATTTATTTCCGATTCTTTAACAAAGAATGTTCATATGCTGGATATAGAGCAAGACAAAAATCGCCTTTGATCATTCAGTTACTGCAGAAACTTGGACACCACAGAGAACACCAGCTTACATCAAGCAAAGTTTGTCATGCCCCTAGGCTACTGCTCAACATGACGATCAACAATTCATCCATGCACACTGTAAGTATAATACTGTACAGCCCTACACATTCACAAGGAAATTACGTGTATAAGTTAATGGCAACCCAGGGGCTTTGGGGATGTTGAGTGGGTCAGCAACAGATGTCATGAAGGTCCATACTGCACAATGGAAAACATCCGGGCCCATTACAGAGAACAAAGATATTACACCACTTCCAACTGTTCTCCTAAAAATAGAGATACTGTCATTTCAGTAGGTAGATTTTATAACCACAGGCATACAACTTTTTTTTTTTTTTTTTTTGCCATGATATACTCATTAAATCTACCATGCTATTTTTGTGTTTGGTAAAAATTACTTGAGCAAAGCTAAAAGATGAATGCTGAAAGATGCTTCTAGGATTTCCAATTACCACACCTGGTATGATGACTACTCCATAGTGATAATAATATAAGTAATCCCCTTACTATAGACATACTGCTCATTCTAGCACTTCAGGGTCCACAGAAAACTAGCTGGCAGAAGAGAAACAGCTGCTATTACACCCAATCCAATATCACCGGATAGGGCTGCATCCAACACCATCTTTTTCCCCCTAGAATTATTTTTAAGTCTTACCATGCTAGAAGAAAACTGCATCTCTGACTTTTTAAGACCCACACCTTTGCTCATGATGTCATCTGACGAAGAAGAGGGATCCATTTTTTCCCTTTCCTCAAAGCCTTTCCTAGTCACTCCAGCTACCAAGTATAGCTCTCCACCAACTCCTAGCAATTACTGTCATAAAATCAAGGAATCTCCAAATGAGACAGCATCTTTGTCAACCTTCCCTCAAGAAGAGGGCAGCAGAGGATGAGATAGTTAGATAGAATCACCAACTCAATGGACATGAATTTGAGCAAATTCCAGGAGATAATGCAGGACAGAGGAGCCTGGTGTACTAGAGTCCATGGGATTACAAAGAGTCTTAATGACTTAGTGACTGAACAACAGGTGCTTGAGTTCATTAACTTATCTATTTATCCATTCACCAAGCATTTGTTAACCATTATACCATTGCCAGGCACTGTTCTAGATGTGAAGATGCAACAGTAGAAGACACACACACAGCTTGTACCTCAGAACTTACCTGTTCATCTTCTCTGGAGCTGAAGTCTGATTGCTACTTATGGTCACACAGAAGGAGTCCTTTCCCTCTTTCACATAACAGACCGTTAGGAGCTCATGATGGTGGCACTGTCTCTCTTCTTAGTCTAAGTATCTCCAACTCTTGAACCACTGCAGTGTAGTTTTTTATCTGCCTACATGTCTGTCTCCCCAACTGAACTGTGAGCTTCCAGTAGCCAAGGTTCACAATTTACTTCTATTCATCCAGAACAGGGTTTCTCCACAACACTCTTGACAGGATAGCTGTTTATTCTTTACTGTGAGTGACTATCCTGTGCATTGTAGGATGTAAAACAGGGATCCCTGGCCTCTACATACTAGATGCCCTCAGCAGTTCTTCTTCCAGTTATGACAACTGAAAATGTCTCCAGATATTGTGGATTTTGCATGGGGAGAAAATCACCTCCTACTGGGAACCAGTGCTCCAGCACTGTACCTTGTCATGGACCACACACCAGTAGACTGTTCACATTTATAGAGTAATTTACCATTTGCAAAAATGTTCCAATACATGTCTCACTGAAGCTCATGATATTTTTGAATTATATTTTCATGCCTAGTTTTTATTTGAGGTTCAAACCTGGGTTTGAATCCAGAACCAGCACTCTGAAACCTGCTATCTAACCTTGGGAAGGCCACACAACAGCCTCAGTTTACTCTTCTATTAGATGGAGATCAGAATATTGTGAAGAAGATTGTATGAGATAAACCTGGCACATAAGGGCTTCATTAATCTTGGTTCAGAAATTCTGCCATTTGCAGCAACATGGATGGACTTGGGGGGCATTGAATTAAGTGAAATAGGTCAGACAGAGAAAGACAAATGCTGTATGAGCTCACTTACATGTGGATTCTAAAAAAATACAATAAACTTGTGAATAAAACAAAACAGAAGCAGATTCACAGATATAGAGAACAAACTGTTGCTGTTCAGTCACTCAGTCTTGTCCAACTCTTTGCAATCTCATGGACCATACCCTGCCAGGCTCCTCTGTCCATGGGATTCTCTAGGCAAAAATACTGGAATGGGTTGCCATTCCTTTCTCCAGGGTTTCGATCTCCAAGGATCAAATCCATGTCTCCTGCATTGCAGGAAGATTCTTCACCATCTGAGCCACCACAGAAGCCCAGAGAATAAACCAGTAGTTATCAGTTGGGGTGGGGGGGGTGAGAGGTACAAACTACTGGGTATAATTTAGGCTCAAGGATGGATTGTACAACACAGGAATTAACAACAATATTTTGTAACAATTGCAGATGGACAATAACCTTGAAAAACTATAAAATATTTTTTTAATTAAAAAAATCTTGATTCACATTATCTCAATCAAGCACAGATTTTTTTTTTTTTTTTTTTTGGTGTGGGAGGGCAGGTTGCATGTTCGAGAGGGAGTGGAAAAGTTATCAGGAGAGACTCTCTCTCTTCATATATGGAGATTCAAAAGCTGTTAGAACTTAGGCTTGATACCACAGGACAGTCATCTTGCAATCATAGGAGAACAGACTGTCCGTGACATGTGAGAATTAGGCCACATACAAAGATAAAGACAAGTTAACACATGAGAAAAAGAGACAGACAGGGAGATGGGAAGTGGCAGAGAGAATTATTGACATTAAATGAACCTCTGGTTCCAACTATGCATGAAACTAATTATACCCTTGGACTCCCTGGTACCTCAACTAATAAATTCCCTTTGATGCTTAAGCTGGGTAATGGAGATCAAAGTATTGTGAAGAAGATTGTATGAGATAAACCTGGAGTTCAATAGAGATCATTTGAAAAGAGCTTAACTAAAACAGATCTTCAGGATGACTGTCTACACTTACCCAAAGAAAATGGTTCCCTTATAATCATGAAACCATTCCAGAGAACATCTATCCTTTAAACTATATCAAGTCAACAAATGCTTGTTGAGGGGTAACTCTACACTCTGATTTTCCCTCTAAAGTCTTCATCTAATTCTGGTCTTCTGAAATTCACAATGGGTAAAGGCATTCAGTTTGAATAATAAATTATAGGGTCACACAATTTAATTAGCACTCGTTATACATAAAACATGGAGAAGGAAATGGCAACTCACTCCAGTATTCTTGCCTGGACAGAGGAGCTTGGCAGGCTACAGTCCATGGGGTTGCAAAGAGTAAGACACGACTGAGTGCATGTGTACACACACACATACACACACAAAACAATCTTCTGGGTCTTCTAATGTTACACTGAAAAGATGAGGTCTTTTCTAACCTCATGTGTATTTTCTGGGGGATAGACAGGTAATCTTAAGAGATGACATGTGGCATGAATACAGTTCTTTTGGGACGGAACTGAAATGTCAAAAAAATAATTCCAAAGTTTGACTGATGCCAATTTTGTCTCCCAGTGTAGACACTTATGCATGTTTTGTATGCACCATCCTACAGCCGCAGACACACACCAATCTCTTGATTAAAAGGAAGAGCAGACCGAAGTACACAAACATCAACATAAAACCATGAAAATTATGACCAATGAGAACAGTCAACACAAGCTGCGTCAAAAGGTTTATCACATCATTGTCATCTCAAGTGCAGTATTTTGACTTGTGGCCACAGTTCTGACTTTTTGTTTGCATGCCTGAAAATTTCATTTCAACTAGAATGGAGCTGGGTTGAAGATTAAAACCAGAATGTTACTTTAAAACAGCAGAGAAAATTTATCTTCACACCATAAAACCATTCAGCCAGAAGGTAATCTGGGACCAGCAATTCTGAAAATATACAAATAGTTTTTTTCTCAGGCTTTAATTCTCTCACTTTCCAATATTCTGGCTTTTGCTACACCTCTGTTATTTCACATTTCTTCCACTGACTACTGTTTTAAGTCTATGATCCTTTCTAATTCACCATTTCTCAGCTTACAAGAAAAGAAAATCAACTTAGGCAAATATCTCAAGACACAGGTGAAAAACTAAACTATTGCTTGAATGTATATACTTATTGTGGGAAGGAGCACATTTGAACACTAAGGGGAAATTTGTTCTCAAAATTGAATGTGCCTATTACCCTAGCCCACCTATTCCAGCAGAGCAGAATGGAATGCCATATGGAAATAACCCTTTTCACAGAACTTTAAAGAGCACTTTTTTATCACATCCATTATTTGATTCATTTCTCTTGCAGAGTTGGGATTCTTTTTTTCTGATGAGGAAACAGAAGCTCAGAAAAGTGAAAGAAGCTGACCTAAGCTACCAGCTATAAAGTGGTAGAATCCAGAACTCAGATCCACAAGCCCAATGAGCCTACATTCCATGATCTTTCCAACACACATATTTACATTGGAGCCTTAATTTTGAGAGAGCAGGTAGTGGTGTCACGGCGGGGTGAATGTCAGAGGTCAAGGTGAACAGGAACAGAGGAAAGAAGGTTGAAAAGGTAAACATCCGTAACTGGGAGTTCCCTGGTGATGCAGTGGTTAAGAATCCACCTGCCAGTGCAGGGGACACAGGTTTAAGCCCTGGCCTAGGAAGATCACACATGCTGTGGAGCAACTAAGCTGTGCTCTGCAAACACTGAAGTGCATGTATCTAGAGCCCATGCTCTGCAACAAGAGTAGCCACCGCAGTGAGAAGCCTGAGCACCACAACAAAGATCCAATGCAAAAATAAATATTTTATAAAGATTATTAAAACGCTGGGCTGGAAGAAACACAAGCTGGAATCAAGATTGCCGGGAGAAATATCAATAACCTCAGATATGCGGATGACACCACCCTTATGGCAGAAAGTGAAGAAGAACTAAAGAGCCTCTTGATGAAGGTGAAAGAGGAGAGTGAAAAAGTTGGCTTAAAGCTCAACGTTCAGAAAACTAAGATCATGGCATCTGGTCACATCACTTCATGGGAAATAGATGGGGAAACAGTGGAAACAGTGTCAGACTTTATTTTGGGGGGCTCCAGAATCACTGCTGATGTGATTGCAGCCATGAAATTAAAAGACGCTTACTCCTTGGAAGGAAGGTCATGGCCAACCTAGATGGCATATTTAAAAGCAGAGACATTACTTTGCCAACAAAAATCCATCTAGTCAAGGCTATGGTTTTTCAAGTGGTCATGTATGGATGTGAGAGTTGGACGGTGAAGAAAGCTGAGTGCCAAAGAATTGATGCTTTTGAACTGTGGTGTTGGAGAAGACTCTTGAGAGTCCCTTGGACTGCAAGGAGATCCAATCAATCCATCCTAAGAGAGATCAATCTTGGGTGTTCATTGGAAGGTCTGATGTTGAGGCTGAAACTCCAATACTTTGGCCACCTCATGCAAAGGGTTGACTCATTGGAAAAGACCCTAATGCTGGGTAGGATTGGGGGCGGGAGGAGACGGGGACAACAGAGGATGAGATGGTTGGATGGCATCACTGATTCGATGGACATGGGTTTGGGTAGACTCCGGGAGTTGGTGATGGACAGAGAGGCCTGGCGTGCTGCAATTCATGGGGTCGCAAAGAGTCAGACACAACTGAGCAACTGAACTGAACTGAATAATCTGTATAACTGGTGGGTGGTAGCTATGGATTGATTGTAACCTGCATAATCATATTCTGATCCTTATTCATTCTATTCCCCATCTACATCCTCTCACAGAGACAAGATATCACATTTATATAATGTTCTTCCTATACCTATGCGTCTACATATAAAACTACTTAAGTCATACATACAAGTCCTCACGTCATTTTAAGTATCCATGAGCTGACTTTGCAGGAACATGCAAGCCTACAGTAAAAGAATTCATATCTATCTTGCATTTAGCAGGTCTGAGAGGAAGCAGACACATTAGGTCTGAATTTGCACCTTGTTTCTCTCCCCGGAGAGGACAGCGCACTATACCCTGCCCAGCCCAAGAGCATTTCCTTTCTGCTTTGTGGGGGAGTCTATACAGGGCAGGAGGACTTGTTTCATGAAGCCCAATCTATTACAAAACTGGTCAAGAAGTAATGAGTATGCAAGATATTTCAGGCCAATCATAATACCACAAGGAAACATCACCTATGATAATACAATTAGATTCGGTACAAAGAACTGAACACAAAAATAAAAAACCCAGACATACGTGCCTTCATATTTCTGTCTGCTTCTTCAAATGCAAGCCATTAAGTGAGCAGAGAGAGTGATCCCTCCCAAGGGAAATGGAACACGTAAACTCTCTGACCTGTGGCAGAGCACGAACAGACGAGGTAGCCACTAATCCATGCAGGTAAAAATAAACTAGCTAAAAGTTTTAGTTAACGCATTAAAGGGTAATCGTAGGCTAGAGCATCAGTCTGTGACACCTAGGGGTTCTAGACACCGTGGAGCCCACACCCACTCACCAGCTGTTTCTCTCAGCCCCCCACGGGAGGCCCATAAGAAATACTGGAGATAAAAAGGGTCCCAGAGACACTCCCTCATGGTACAGAACCCCGGTGCAGCGGGTGAGCGGCAGCCGCGGAGAAAGGAGCAAAGCCCCTCCCACTGTCCCAGACTGTCTTCCCTACAAAGTAAGTCTTAAGCTGCTGGCAGACGGACAACAAACCTTGTCACTGCCAGGGCTCAAACAAGGAACCAGTGCAACTGGGCGTCAGGTAGAGGAAAGCCCTATCTGTAGGGAAGGGCTGAAAACTCCTGCATCAAAAAGCCTAGGGACCAGGTAGTGGTTTCTTTCTCTTTTCCCCATCATAAGCAGTAAACAGTAGAAAGATAGGGTCCATAAACATGATGTAATGACCATGTACATGTGTTATTAAGAGCTACAAGCCCTGTATTTGCATTAAAAAAAAAAAACAAGGCAAACATTAATATATCCACAGTCCAAAAAAACAGAATTTTTTCTAACTTAAAAAAATTGCAGCCTTAACACAAATTCAATTTAATGCAAGGCATGAAGATATATTATTCAATATGTTCCCTTTAAATAGTGCTGTTAAAGCTGTTTATATCCTTGGGTATCATTTTTATTGCTCTAGGAGCCACTGTTTTCCTGAGGGAAAACATCTCTGAAATCTTGTCAATAGGAAAGAGAATCAATTTATGAAAAATTGATTCACAAACAACCCTGAGATATGTATTATATACAACTACATTTTGGATGTGCTCTTAGGTATCTCCTGGTTGCCAACTGGTGCCAACGCAAGCTTTATGTAAACACAAATCACACCACCAGCTCTTCTGTTTGACTCTTGGCGCAAAACTGGAGTCTCAGCCCATCTGAAGACCTACTGTCAGCACATATTGAATCTGAAGCTACATTAATATCAACCACCTCCACTTACTCATTACTCACGGGACTAATGGCAAAAGTCATGAGAGGACTGCCCAAGATCCAGGCTGAGTGGGGACCAAACAATCTGATACTCAGAGGTCCCACAAAGCTTTTGAAGAGCTCCCAGCTCTGAGTACACCAAGAAGCCTGTGCTTCCTTGTTTTCTCCATCTATTGTGAAAACATACAAAAGAGTAAAATTATAATTCCAAGAATTGTGCACCCTCATTGAGCTCATTTGGTTTAAATGCAGAGTGCTGTGATTCTTGCTGTTTATTATCTAGCACTCAAACTCCTTCTTGCGTCTTGAAAGAAAGAAATGAAACAGCAGAACGAGGATGCATAAGTCCATTTAATTATTGTTTACAAGCCTCAGTGAAGCCCCATGCCAAGTGCTTCTTTTGCCACCAGCCTGTGTTCTAGACACAGAGCCATTGCCTCATCACTGCCAGGAAGTCTGCAATCCTGCCAGGTTTGCAGCAAGTCCATCCATCAAATTAGAACCAAGTGAGAATGTGCCAAACAATACAGTCTCTACAGATACAAAGAAAGGATACAGAGGAGTGTCTCACTTTATTGCATTTTTTTCAAATTGAAGATCTGTGGAAACCCCGCACCCAGCACGTCTATGGGCGTTTTCCCCACTTTGTGTCTCTGTGTCACACTGTGGTCATTCTCACAATATTTCAAATTTTTTCATTATTTCTATATTTGTTCTAGAAATCTGTGATATTATTACAACTATTTTGGGACACCATGAACTATAGCTGCATAAGACAGTAAACTGAAAGGGTAAATGCTGTTTTTGTTCTGACTTATCCACTGACCATCCATCCTCTGGTCTTTCTCATTCTCCTCAGGCCTCCCTATTCCCTGAAACACAGCTATGTTGAAATCAGACTACTTAATAACACTACGATGGCCCCTAAATGTTCACGTGAAAGGAGGGGCCACACGTTTCTCACTTTAAGTCAAAAGTCAGAAACAATTAAGTTTGTTGCAGAAGGCGTGCCAAAAGCCAAGATGGGCTGAAAGTTAGGCCTCTTGTGCCAAAAAGTTAGTCAAGTTGTGAATGCAAATCATAAGTTCTTGAAGGAAATTTGAAGTACTATTCCAGGGAATACCTGAATGATAAAGAAAGGAAAACACTCTTATTGATGACATGGGGAAAGTTTCAGTGGTCTGGATGGAGGATCAAACCAACTACAACATTCCCTTAAGTCAAAGCCCAATCCAGAGCAAAGGTGCTAATTGTCTTCAATTTTATGAAGACAGAGAGAGGTAAGGGAGCTGCAGAAGAAAAGACTGGAGCTAGAAGAGGTTGTTTCATGGACTTTAAGGAACAAAGCCATCTCCATCACATAAAAGTGCAAGATGAAACAGAAAGTGCTGATGTGGAAGCTGCAGCAAATTATCCAGAAGGTGAAACTAAGATAATCACTGAAGGTGGCTACAGTAAACAATATATTTTCAGTGTGGATGAAACAGTCTTATAGTGGAAGAAGATGCCATTTAGGACTTTCATAGCTAGAGAGGAGAAGCCAATGCTTGGCTTCAAAGCTTCAAAGAAGAGGCTGATGCTCTTATTAGGGGCTAATGCAGCTGATGACTTCAAGTTGAAGTCAGTGTTCACTTACCATTCTGAAAATCCTAGGGCCCTGAAGAACTACATTAAATCTACTCTCCAGTGCACTATAAATGGAACAACAAAGCCTAGATGATAGCACATCTGTTTACAATATGGTTTACTGAGTATTTTTTAAATCCACTATTGAGATCTACTGCTCAGAAGAAAACATCACTTTCAAAATATTACTGCTTATTGACAGCACACCCAGTAACCTAAGAGCTTTGATGGACAATGAAATTAATGTTGTTTTCATGCCTGCTAACACAAGGTCCATGAATCAAGGAGTAATTTTAAGTTTCAAATCTTATTATTCAAGAAATGCATGTTGCAAGGCAAATCTGCAGCAGAGATTCCTCTGACGGCTCTAGGCAAAGTAAATTGAAGTTCAATCTGGAAAGGATTCACCATTCTAGATGACATTAAGAACATTTGTGATTCACGGGAAATGATCAAAAAATATCAACATTAATAGAATTTTAAAAGAAGTTGATCCCAACCATTATGGATGACTTTAGGAGGGGGCTGAAATTTCAGTGGAGGAAGTAACTATAGATGTGATGGAAACTGCAGGATAACTAGAATTAGAGGTGGAGTCAAAGATGTGACTGAATTGCTGCAATCTCATGGTAAAACTTTAACATGTGAGAGTTGCTTCCTATGGATGAGCAAAGAAAGTATTTTTTGAGACCCAAGTTACTACTGATCAAGATGATGTGAAGACTGTTGATATAACAGGAAAGCAGCAGCAACTGGCTTTGAGAACACTGACATCAATTTTGAAAATTTTTGAAGAAGTTTTCCTATGGGTAAAATGTTATCAAATAGCAGAGCATGTTACAGAGAAATCATTCATGAAAGAAAAAGTTAATTGATGCAAACTTCATAGTCGTCTTATTTTAAGAAACTGCCACCAACCTTCAGTACCTACCACGCTGATCAGTCTGCAACTAACAACATTGAGGCAAAACCCTCCACCATCAAGAGATTACAGTTCACTGAAGGCTTTTGGGCTTCCCAGGTGGCACTAGTGGTAAAGAATTCTCCTGCCAGTGCCGGAGACCCAAGAGATGCAAGTTCAATTCCTGGGTCAGGAAGATCCCCTGGAGGAGAAAATGGCAACCCACTCAAGTGTTCTTGCCTGGAAAATTCCATGGACAGAACAGCCTCATGGGCTACGGTACATGGGGTGGGAAAAAATCAGACATGACTAAGTGACTGAGCACAGTACAGGCTCAGATGAGTATTTTTAATTAACATATATACATTTTTAGATACAACGCTATTGCACACTTAATAGACTAAATACAACTTTGCTATGCACTGGGAAACGAAAGAATTCATGTGACTCACTTGATTGTGATATTCACTTTATTATGGTGGTCTGGAACTGAACCCTTAATATTTCTGAGGGTTAGCTGTACTGGAGGCATTCAAAATGATTTTTTCAATGCTGGGCATCTTTTCTTGGAAGATGGTTCAAATCCTAGGACTGTTCAAGTCTTGAGTCAAGATTACACACACACAGAATGGTTCTCCTGACCTTCTTAAGAGATGTCCAAGTGATTCCACACTGACAGATCAGAACACAAGAGCCATGGAATTTAAAAATGATAGAGATGGAGGAAAGAAGACGTTGGAATGATCAAGACATCTGTCTTACCTACTAAATCCACGTCCTTTTGTACTGCTGGGTCAGCATCTATTCTTCCTTTCAGATCATCGGGTTACAAACAGGTTCCTTCCACTCATTCATTCCAATTAAGTGTTTAATATCTCTAAGAATTGTGTGGTTTTGTCAATAATAAAAACAGACAAGGGCCACAATAACAAGGAAAGGGAGATATACAGATTCTTAAAAGTTGATCAGGTAGTGGAAAAATCTTCATACACAACTCACCAAAAAAGATACACAGGCGGCAAGTGAGCTTATGAAAATATGCTAATGTCATCTGTCATTAGGAAATTGTGAATTGAACAATGAGTTGCCAGTATACACTAATGAAAATAGCTTTCTTTTTTAAACCTGACAATACTGACTGTTGGCAAGGATGTAGAGCAACAAGAACTTTCATTCATTCCTAGTGGCAAAATGGTACAGTACTTTGGAAGATTGTTTAGCAATTTCTTACAAAATCAAACATACTCTAACCATATGATCCAGCAACTGTGCACCTAGGTACTTACCCAACTGAGTGGAAAACCGTATGCTTTGAATATTCATCACATTTTTATGCATAATCACCAACAAAAGAAAGCGGTCATCAGGCCCTTCAACAGGAAAACTGATAAACTGTAGTTTATCCATAGAACAGAATAGCAGTCAACAGTAAAAAAGAAACTCTCACACCACAGAAAGATACAGATGAGTATTAAATACATAGTTTTAATTAAAAGTAGCCACTGTGAAAATGCTCCATACTCTATGATTAGAATGACATGACATTTTGGAAAAGGCAAAACCAAAACAACTGTAAAAAGGATCTGTTGGTTGCCAGGGGTCCAGAAGGTATGAAGAAGGGTTGAATAGGTAAAGTACCGGGGTCTTTTAAGAGAGTGAAACTACTATGTAAAATACTATAATGGCGGGCACGTGACACTATACATTCTTCAGAACCAAGAAACAAGAGAGCCCAAAGAGTAAACCTTAAAGTGCATGATTAAAAAAGAAATCACTTAGGATGAAACAACCTACGGTAGAGGAGAAAGGCGCTAATCTAACTTTGGAAATGAGTGGCGTCTAAGATGAAAGGCAAAGCAAACTGCATGAAAGCCCTGTACTCGCACTGATAAACTTCCCGCCCCCCGCCCCAAGTACAGGTTAGCAGTTCCGATACTGCTATTACAGTCGAATTAAACGATTAGGTGAAAGAATGGCAGGTGGTGGGAGCAGGTGTCTCCCTCCTGGAGTGGGAGTTTGCAGATAAATGTGAGGAGAAGGCTAGAATGATCCGTGTGGTAATGGATTAGTGTTGGCGGCATCAGTATGAGTTGATATTAATAAAGATATATTTACACAGAGAAGTATTAACAGATACATGTATATACACAGGGTGGCATAAACACATACAAATCCTCGCTCTATGAGCTGAGAGGGATTCTATGTGACAACGCTCAGAAGTAAGAGCATACCTAGTGTCCAGATCACGGTTTCTTATACCATTTTCCTAGGAAAGGAACCACAGCTCATTGTAGAAATGGCTAATTTTAGGACTGGGGCAGAAAATAAAAGTTGAGCCTGTAGCAACATCTCAAGCAAAAAAATAATAATGAATGTAAGAAAATGTCTTAAAAAAAAAAAACAGCTACATCGATGATAGAAAGAAAAAAGGAATCCAGGAATCAACTGAAAGAGCTCCTGATGAAACTATGTGAACAATAAAATTGAGTACTAATGGATTAGAACTCAAAGTATAAAATAAATATCCATGAGTCCATACTGACAGAAATCAATGGCTGAAAACACACATTAACAACACACGGGGCAGAAGAGGCACATCTCTGTACAGAATTCTGAATAACTGACATGAACACTCTACACTCAAAGGGGTGAGGTTTCACCTTCATGTGTTCACAGTGACTTCAGTAAAGAGAGGACAGGATGTAAACGGGGAAAACAGGAGTAACTTTACAGGGCTGACACCAGACACACACTACCTCAGCCACAAGCAAGGTCAACATCAACAGTAATTAATGCTGACAGTACTTACACTGGACATGATGTGATGAAAATGGCACTTTACCTTTGTGGTCTACCTCCCCAAATCCCAAAACCTCAATCTAATCATGAGAAAAAATATCAGAAAAATCCCAACTGAGGGATATTCTTCAAAATTATTGACCAACATGCCTCAAAATTGTCAAGGTCATCAAAGACAAGAAAAGTCTTGTCACAGCCAACAGGAGCAAAAAGAACATGAGTACTGAAGGTGATACGGTGATATTGGATGGTATCATGAATCAGAAACTGGGCATTTGATAAAGACCAAGTAAATGTGAATGAACTACAGACTATAATCAGAATGTAAGCATATAAGACAATGGAGGTCAAAATGCACTGAATATGTATGCTCACCTGGGGGAGGATCTGAAACAAAAGCTAATTTATCCTAAGAGAAAAGGCCCCAAAACTGTATCTCTGCTCACAACAGCTCAAAGCTTCACCTAGAAAGACATCTTAGTGCATTGCTGTGACACAGAAGAACAAACGTGACTCCACATCGCATCTACTCCTTTAGTTCTAGCCCTTGTTGCTCTGTTTTGCCTGTGTTTAGTCTTGCAGGCTCCGTACTTCTGTAAAAGAACGTTGTCTATGGTCCGAAACATACAGGATAGCCCGTTCCCAAGGCTCTGACATTTAAAGTATAACACTTTTCCATTCATATAGAGATTTTAAAGTTGCAGAGCAGAGAGTCACATTTGTCTTGTTGGAGGTTTACAAAAACATTGTCATCAGACCTACAGGGACAGCGGCAAGAACAAAGGATTGTAGCACCAAGAGTGCAAGAACCAAACACACGCCCTCGCCTTTAGTATAAGGGCTTGGATTCTAACAGGGAAGATGGTTCTTTGGGACACTAGTCCACCATCTTCTTGGCCTGCTGGCTTTCCAAAGAAAGTTGCTATTCTTTACCCCAACAACTCGTGTCTCTATTTATTAGCCTGTAGGCAATAAACAGGATAAGCTTTGACTTGGTAATATTATGAAATGAATCAAACCAGCTTATAAATAAGGGTCAAAATATTTTAACTATAATTAAATTTAATTATTGCTTTTTCAGAAGTCAATTGGAGGTGGACATATCTACAAAAGATGAATTTGTTAGGTTTATTTTGGACTATGATATAACACCCAAAACAACAAGGACTTTAAAAATGTACAACTATTTTTTTTTCCTCTCCCATGTAAAGGTAGGAAGTTTAAGATGGATATGGCTGCTGTTACTACAGCATCAAGAAGCAAGATTCCTTCCATCTTGTAATTCAGTCATCCTTAATAAACACACGTATGGCCAAAATGGTTCTTCCAGCTCCAGTCAACATAGGGGGGAAAAAAAGGAGGTGAAAGAGAAGCACATAAACTCCATGGAATTATTCTAGAAGTTGAAGTCACAGCACACACTATATTACATTGGCTAGTATCAAGTGACATGATCATTTCTGTCTATAATAGAGGGTGGGAAATGTCACCTTTATTCCAAATGGCCATACGCTGATCTAAAACTTTAGGGTTCTATTGTAATAACAGAGGAGGAGGAAAAAAACATACACTGAGGGACTTCTAGTCCCTGCCACAGGAGCGGACCAGCCAAGATCAGTCCCTAAGAGCTACCATTCCTTACGGCCAACACTGGGCAGGAGCTTAGTAAATATCATGTCCTCCATTTAATACACAACTAGAGCCTGTCCATCCCTCTTCTCCTGAATTAATTTTACTCATTACTCTGGTATCACCATATGTGTCAGTTCTTCTGGGAAGCCTTGATCAACCCAGGACCTTAAAAGCTTCTTGCCCTCTTGTGTGCTCTCATTACACCTACACCCTCTCTTTGGCAGCACGTAACACACTTAGTCGGAGAAGGCACTGGCACCCCACTCCAGTACTCTAACCTGGAAAATCCCATGGACGGAGGAGCCTGGTAGGCTGCAGTCCATGGGGTCACGAGGAGTCGGACA
The DNA here is from genome assembly GCF_054371585.1 of Giraffa tippelskirchi. Classification (NCBI taxonomy): domain Eukaryota; kingdom Metazoa; phylum Chordata; class Mammalia; order Artiodactyla; family Giraffidae; genus Giraffa; species Giraffa tippelskirchi. The sequence continues at coordinate 17,558,331 of NC_137283.1, read as the reverse complement.
CGACTGAGTGACTTCACTTTCCCTTTTCACTTTCATGCATTGGTGAAGGAAATGACAACCCACTCCAGTGTTCTTGCCTGGAGAATCCCAGGGACGGGGGAGCCTGGTGGGCTGCCGTCTCTGGGGTCACACAGAGTTGGACACGACTGAAGCGACTTAGCAGCAACACACTTGGTGGTGATCACCTGGTCAGCGGTCTCTCTCTCTCACTCAACTATAAGATTCATGAAGGCAGAAACCATGTCTATCTTACTTTCTGTAACAGATGCAGGCCTGTTCTATAGCAGCAAGCCATTCTGTCCTAACAACTATGTAAATGTAAGTTTTATTAGCCCCTCCATTGAACAAGTAGCTGCTGTGAATACTCACAGTTGTCTTCATCATTTTCTCCCCAGCATCTACCATAATGCCTGGAATATAGAGCTGAAACTAATACAGCTGAGTTTGACATGAATGAGATGACATCACACAGAATTCAGGGAGGAGAAACTTCCCCTAAGATGTTGCTTTTACGGCTGACTTCCTCCAATTCCTCTGCCTCTGACGCCATGTGTTCAGGTTTTGTTGTTGTCTAGTCCCTAAGTCATGTCCGACTCTATTGCAACTCCATGGACTGTAGCCTGCCAGGCTCCTCTGTCCATGAGATTTCCCAGGAAAGAAGACTGGAGTGGGTTCTCACTTCCTTCTCCAGGGGATCTTCCTGACCCATGGATCAAACCCATGTTTTATGCTTGCCAGGGGGATATTTTTTTTTTTTTTACTATTGAGCCCTCTGAGAAGCCCTTTGTTCAAGTTACCCTGTGTGATATGAAAATTCACATAAACGTGAACCATCTATTCAAAAGAATAAGGGCAATATTAAGGAGCAGACATAGAAATCCTTAAGGATGAAAATTTGTAGTCAATTACTGTAACTATATCAAACCCATAATCCATGTGGCTACCTCAGAGTAATAAGAAGGTTTTCATAACTGTTTACCAACCAAAGCATAATTTCACAAAAATGTTAAGATCTTTACCTGCATTTCTTAAATACCAAAAAAAATAGGCATTAGTACTGTTCCCTTTCATTACTTCCCTCACACACCATTTCCCAGGTAGCTCAGTGGTTAAAGAACCAGTCTGCCAATGCAGTAGACGTGGGTTCAATCCCTGGGTGGGGAAGAGCCCCTGGAGTAAGAAATGGCAACGCACTCCAAAATTCTTGCCTGGAAAATTCCATGGGCAGAGGAGCCTGGCAGGCTACAGTCCATGGGGTCGCAAAAGAGTCGGACACAACTAAGGACGCACGCATGTGCATACACACACCATTACTGTTCCTATGCTCTCCTCTACAAAATGCTATGAAAAATCCCTGCTAAAACAATTAACTCTTGCTGGTGTCCTCTCCTGCCCTCCCATTTACTTGTGTTTCTGTCACTGTGGTCCTGGCAGTTAAACCTCCTGGCCTAACACTGAATTTGATCCTCGGTGCCCTCCAGTGAGGCTATTAAAACCTATTTCCCCAAATTTCTGCCAGATAAAGCCAGAAGAGTTTGTATTTCCTAAAACTAAGCTTGACTTATTCAATTCTGATTAGAATTTTTAATGTACACTAAGCTTTGGAATGATAAAGTTAGGCAGAAGGAGGAACAAAGGGAAAATTAATCAGTGATGATATGTAGACCCTTAAGATAACTATCAAACCCTGAAGAGCATATGGGGAGAAAAGGAAAATTTCAAGGTGCCCCTGTTGCTGGTAACTTTAACAAATGCTGTTTACAAGTAACTTGTGATGCTAACAGAATTGTCTGTACACGTTAACACTGAACAAGATAATACAGTTACTGTTAACTGAGCATTACATAGCTTTAATTAAATTACAAGCAAAGATGAATACTTCTGGGGGGTCTTTTCAAAGCACCTAGCACAATACTTCATTGCCCAGTGAACCCCTGTTGAAATAAACAATTCAATAGGGAAATTCAAAAGTCTTCCAAAAGAACAAATTAAAACCTTAATTATATCCATGTAAAAATGTTTCCATGCCCGTTGACACCCCTCCACATACACACAGTTTTATAAACCAAAATACTACTTCCTGCAAAGTTTTTTAACTTTTAAGATCTTTTAAAATCTTATTCCAAATATAGTTATTAGTTTTCTAGTAAAAAAAAAAAAAAATTCATATTTAAACGTTAAAGAGGAATATGTGTCCAATTACAGGCACCTACCAAAGAAACTGCATGCTGAAAGAGAATGAAAAGATAAATATGTGCATGTATAATATTAAATTTATTCTTTCTTACAACTGAGAAAGCCCCATTGATTTTCTGAAGTCCAAGCCATCAGGTTAATTAAAGGTTGAATGATGTAATCTAGCTTCTCTTTCGATGAGTCTCTTTTTCTTTGAGCCTTTTTTTTTTTTTTTTTTTTTTCACATTATATATGTTAAACCTGCTTTAGCAAGTCTGGGAATAACTTGGGTTATTGATCTTCCAAAGCCCATTACTTGGGAGTTGGCCTTTAAGACCCACTACAGAATATGTAATGTCTACCTGGGAGCTGTGGAAAGCCCCATCTACCACTCAAAATGAAAATCCAGGTGTTATACAAGTGTAAAGAGGAAGAAGCTATGAAAGAGAAATAAGAATAAATAGCCCCTGGACATCCTACCACATCCTGACCATGCCAAGTTATAATGACCCTGCATCCTTGCTCCTGTTTAGGGCCGGGCCCCTGCTCACTTCTTTGGATGAAAAGGAGGATAAGCGGGAAATGTTTCTGTCTCTTCTTACTCAAAGTTCTCATGGCAATGGCTCCCATTCCAATCAGAGCACACCACTTGCACAACGAATCACTGTGACTTGCACGTCTATTTCTACGGCTCAATTGTGAGTGCCTCAAAACCGAAGGTACATCAACACCCCATTATTTCAGTTTGGGTTCCCCAGGAAGCAAACCCTGACATAGACATCCGCATGCAGGAAGATGACTGATAAGGGCTCTTCAGAACATCCCCTGAAGAAGCAAGGGGGAGAAAGCAAAACTGGGCAGAGGGAACAGCTGGGTTGCAATGAAGTCTCAGCAGGGCCTCAGCCAACCCTGAGGGAAGCTCTGAGGCTGAGATGGCCCATCAGGGTGAAACCTTCAGACCAGTCACTGTGTACAGGCTGCCACGGGAAGGGGAAGTGCCCTTGGGTGAGGCAGCCCTTTCTAGCTGAGTCAGCTCCTGGACGGGGTGGACAGTTGACAGCTGTCAGCCAAGAGCACTCATAACAGCTGGCAGTTAAGCCCTCAAGTCCTGACGGGGGATCACAGCATCCATCGTAATTTTATTGTTTCATATCCCTAATTGCTGACTACTGGGCACAGAATATTAAGTGTCCAATGAATATTTGTTCAAATGAATTATTCTGCATCAAAGTGATAGTGACCAGAGATAAACTCCAACCTCAGGTACCTACACCTTGTGTCTACAATTTCTCAGGTATTATAGTAAAATAGTTATAAATGACTTGGGGTAATACATTTTCAGCCATTCTAAGAGGCAGTGAATGCTCCAGGCATGTCACTCGTCAGGAACAGACACAGACCTTAGGTTGCTGGCATTCCTTATCAATTCAATCTCAGAGAATAAAGTATGTTCGTAAGAAAGGAGACTTGGACGGCCTGTAGAGAGCTCTCTGAGGGCTGAGCGGTCACAGTGAAGCAGAGTTTGATCCTCTCTACCCTGCCACCCCCACTGGAGGGCTCTTTGTGCAAATGGACAGCCTGGCTAGAGTGTCCTCTGCTCACTTCCCCATGCAAACCCCAGAATGTTTTTGACTCTGGGCCAGCCTCTATGATAAAACGAGGACACCATTAGGAGACTTACAGTATAATAAAACTTCCTCTAGATAAAAGACGAACACGTTGAGAGCTCTTGTGATTTTTGTGGGCATATTAAAGAGCCGTAAGCATCCACATGGAATAAAGGCAGTATCTTTACACTTGATTATGTTTTACTCTTAATATATGCTTTTTTTTTTCCCTAATGTGATATAGAAAAAATTGCAAAATTGTGGTGTGGGCCTGGGTAATCATGCTGCTTCTATGAGCTAAATGATCCCAGAAAATAGACTAGGGCCCAAAGAGCACAGGGAACACATTAAATATGAAATTATTTAGTATGTGCCTCCCACCAAGAAACCCAGTTCCTCTGTATCAGGACTATTTAGCTTTCACTGGGATCTATGAGAGGGTATCTTGGATAAAACAGTCCATTTCCTAGAGAAAATCTAGGTACAAAAGTGACCTCGGTGACCTCGGGGGCCCCATAAAATCTTTATCTGTGGGGTGGGTCTTCTTAAGAAGCTAAGACCCACACTAGGGAAAAAGGAGGGTGACCTGGGAAAACTGACCTCCACTGACCAAAGAACATTTGGGCAGAAAGTATGCTGAGCACTGCTTTGCAGACTTGGGCCACACATACATGAGCTGGTACTTGCCTGTCTCCACCTATGGGCAAGATGGGTCAGTTGTCCTCCGTACACTCATACTCAGCCCTCCAAAGAATAGAGTTATTTCTGGGAAGTAGGTTGCCAGCCAGGGGTGACATTTCTTAGCACCCTTTCACTTCCAAGAGAGACCAAGGGAAAAGCAAATAGCAAATTCAAAGTGGGTGGAAATGATGCATGTGTGTTACTCTAAGCCGGGCCTGTGAAAATCTCCCACATGATCCTCCCTGTTCATTGCCCCTTTATTATAACAATGATACTGTAATGAGCAAGAAATAAAATTTGATTGCGTTAAGGCACTGAGATTTTGTGATTGCTTCTTGTGGCAGTTAAGTGACCCTGACTAACACAGCAAGAGAGTCATTCAATGAGGAAGGAACAGTCGGTGTCCAATGCTTCTGAGGGCAGGTAACGTAATATTTCCATCAGATCTGGAAACATGGGAAATGTCCAGGTCTTTGTCAAAGACAGAGCAGGATGGAAGGCAGATAAACCAAATCAGAGTGGATAGAGGAAAGAATAGGAGGTGAAATGGAAAGCAAACACTTGGGGCCAATTCTTTTATTTAGTAAGGTTTTTCACGAAGGGGAGCAGAAAACAATGTGGTGGAAGGTGGGAAGAGGCATGAGGTTAAGAGTAGAGAGATGGGACTTGAGAGAGAAAGAGAGACTGAAATAAAGGTACAGAGATGGAGAAAGAGAAAAAGAGATATAAAGACAGTGGTGGAGACAGAGACACTTAGAGGAAAAAGAGACAGAGATGGAGAAAGAAAGAGAGAGATAAAAAGACAAAGGTAGAAAAACACCTTTGAGGGAACCCTCAATATGTTAACATGCTAACAGAAATGAGCTGCCAAGTCCACTCCCCAGCAAAGTCAGGGAACTGATAAGGTCACCTCCAGCTAGGAGAACAAACAGCAAACAGATACACTTCAAAGACACTAACTTGCCACCTACGATCCTACTACTCTGACCCAAATATGTAACATCTCAGGTGCTTGCGACCCTCACCTCTATGAACAGAGAACATATCCTTAAACAGAGCTTCCTCTCTCCCACCAAATTCATCAAGTATAAACTTAACTATTAAAATGACTATTTTTAGATGTTCAGACATTTCTGAATGAAAACTTGTTGGAACAGAAAGGTCACCAGGTGTTGAATCAGAAAGACTGGGATTTCTCCCAGCATTGCTGATTCAGAACAATTTGTGATCTTGGGGAAATCACTCATGTTTGACATCACCAAGCCAAAATGGGAAAATAGTATCTCCCACTTTACAGGGCACTGTCAATTTCAGATAAAAATTAAAAGCAGAGATGGGGAAAGAAATCAGAAACACTAGAATTTCCTAAGATTTATTGATTGTTCAGAAAATAAATACTGTGCACTCAGTATACTCCTAGCCATGTGTGTACTAGGGAGATGACAGCTAGGAGCAACATGGGGCTCATGGAATTTTCAGCCTAAAAGGAGAGGTAGACCAAAAAAAAAAAAAAAGACAAACAATTATGAGTGGTCAATTCAATGCAGTAAACTAAGAGGATGCTAAGAGGAAGGGGAGCTACCTCGGAATTTTCAGCCTAAAAGGAGAGGTAGACCAAAAAAAAAAAAAAAGACAAATAATTATGAGTGGTCAATTCAATGCAGTAAACTAAGAGGATGCTAAGAGGAAGGGGAGCTACCTCGCAAAGATAGGGAAAATCTCTTTGAAAAGATGACATCTGGGCTGAGAAGTCAGGTTGAGAAGGAATCTAGGCATGTGGAGAGTGAGGGTGGTGATCATTTCTGATGTCATCAAATAACCAGTCAGCTCTCAAATTTCTCTGCTTGTCTCACAGCTTTCTTTTCCACAGTTTCTTATCACAGATCAGCATCCAAAAGAGTCCGCCAGAATCATGGGTCTCTTAATTCTCCTAGAATCCACACATTCCTCTTCTTCTCCTCTTGGTGATAAATGACTTGTCTTGAAGAGTTTCCAATAACAGGGGTTTTGCTGTTTGCATCCTTATGGTGATGTTAAACACTTTGTGTCTCTGTCCTCTGTATCTTCTATAAGCTGGTAGTTAGATCTGGCTTGAATGATTCAGGATCAATATTTTGAGAGTACTCACAGGTGGTTTTTGCCTATTTCCATTGGGAGGAATCACTTCATGGCAAATAGATGAGGAAACAATGGTAACAGTGACAGACTTTATTTTCCTGGACTCCAAAATCACTGTGGATGGTAGCTGCAGCCATGAAATTACAACACACTTGCTCCTTGGAGGAAAAGCTATGACCAATCTAGACAGCATATAAAAAAACAGAGCCATCACTTTGCCAACAAAGGTCCATCTAGTCAAAGCTACGGCTTTTCCAGTAGTCGTGTATAGATGTGAGAGCTGGACCACAAAGAAGGCTGAGCATCGAAGAATTGATGCTTTTGAACTGTGGCATTGGAGAAGACTCTTGAGAGTCCCTTGGACTGCAAGGAGATCCAACCAATCAATCCTAAAGGAAATCAATCCTGAATATTCGTTGGAAGGACTGACACTGTAGCTGAAGCGCCAATACTTTGGCCACCTGATACAAAGAGCTGACTCACTGGACAAGACCCTGATGTTGGGAAAGATGGAAGGCGGGAGGAGAAGGCAATGACAGAGGATGAGATGGTTAAATGGCATCACCACTCAATGGACATGAGTTTGAGCAAACTCCAGAAGATGATAAAGGACAGGAAGCCTGGTGTGCTTCAGTCCATGGGGTCACAAAGAGTCTGACACAACTAAGCAACTGAACAACAACAACTGGGAGGTGTATACTGTTTAGCTGAATCTTATTATGTGATTTTCAGTCACTGGTGATCACGGCCTGCCTCTGCTACTTCATGAAGTTTGCAAATCAGTGATGCTCTGATCCAGTGATCTTCAAAGTGTGGTCCCAGGACCAGCAGCAGCAGCATCACCTGGAAATTTCTTAGAAAGCAACTCTCCAGCCCTATACCAGACCTCTGAACTGGAAATTCCAGGATGTGGTGCAGTATCAGTGTTTTAAGGAGCCCTCCAGGGAACTCTGAGGCACACTGGTATTTGAGAACCACTTATTTTTTAGTGATTAGCTGGACCACCTCTGTAAAAAGAAACTTCCCTCACCAACTCGTTGGTTACTCAGACATGGTTCATACAACCAAAAAGCTACATGCTTGATTCTTTCCTTTAAATAAGCAGTTTTCAGAATAATTAGTTGGTTTCCCAGTTATCATTGTTTTCTTTCTTTTATTTACTTTGTTTGGATGGTCTCAGCATAAAGTTGACTTTGGAGGGGGGCTACTTTGTATCTGTGGAGTTGTGTTGTCTCCTGCAAAAGCAAGGATGCTAGGGTGCTACAGAACTTGAGCATAAGCCTCTTCAAAGGCAGCACCCAAGAGTGTCAGCAGCCTGTACACCCCAGGAAGTCAAGCCACTTCTCAGTACTTCCACTGTGTCTTCCCAGCAGGCATGTGTTATACAATACATGTCAGGCCTTATTAATCCAATTTCCCCATCTCCCTCCAAAGGAATGGAGGGACCTGGTAATGATCAATACCCTTACTGAGATGATAAAGACAGATGAGCCTGGGAGGCCCGGCTGGTGTTTGTAATTACCGCCTCTGTAGGCATTCAATTACTGCTAATGAAAGGGTGACAGGGCTCCCCCCCCCCCACCCCGGCTGACAGAGGAGCTGTATGCAGGCTGCCTGGCCCAGCATGCAGTTGACAGCCAGTTTCCTCTCCTCTCCTGACTGTACCTCACTCCACCAGTGCAGTTTCCCCAGTATATGGAACTTCTAAATGCCATGACACTTCCCCTAATGGAATTTTCAAGGAGGAAGTCCATTTTGCTCATCATACTGCTATCAAGTCAAGCCATTCCCAGGCTTGCACGCGCACTGTCAACATGATTCACTAATGTCCTGGACTCAGGGGGGTTGCAGAGGAGCAAGCCCAGGAGAACTTGTCCTCGACTCTCCACTAAAAGCTTTCACTTCCAACCAGGCAGCAAGAAGGCAGCTCAGATAACTGCTTCTGCTTTTCAATATTCCAGATAAGGACATATGAATGTGCATATGTGTGCATGTGTGTGTTGGGGGGGGGCGATTTTTTTTTTTTTCCCACTGAAATAGGGGCTTCCCAGGTGGCGCTAGTGGTAAGGAACCCACCTGCCAATGCTAGAAATACAAGGCATGAGGGTTTGATCCCTGGGTGGGGAAGATGCCCTGGACAAAGGCAGGGCAACCCACTCCAGTATTCTTGCCTGGAGAATCCCATGGAAGGAGGAACCTGGTGGGCCACAGTCCATTGTGTTGCAAAGAGTCAGACATGAGTGAGTGACTTAGCACATACTTTTCATTAAGGGACAGTTAATTCTATTTCCTTTGCTGAGGGGCTAAGCAGAGAAGAGGACACCCCCTAAAGGCATCCACTTCCCTTTCTGTCTGGGAATCGTATCCACAGTTTGGAATTTTCCACAGTTTGTTGTGATCCACAGTCAAAGGCTTTGGCGTACTCAATAAAGCAGATGTTTTTCTGGAACTCTCTTGCTTTTTTGATGATCCACAGATGTTGGCAATTTGATCTCTGGTTCCTCTGCCTTTTCTAAAACCAGCTTGAACATCTAGAAGTTCACAGTTCATGGACTGTTGAAGCCTGGCTTGGAGAATTTTGAGCATTACTTTACCAGCATGTGAGATGAGTGCAACTGTGCGGTAGTTTGAACATTCTTTGGTATTGCCTTTCTTTGGGATTGGAATGAAAACTGACCTCTTCCAGTCCTGTGGCCACTGCTGAGTTTTCCAAATTTCCTGGCATAGTGAGTGCAGCCCTTTCGCAGCATCACCTTTTAGGATTTGAAATAGCTCAACTGGAATTCCATCACCTCCACTAGCTTTGTTCGTAGTGGTGCTTCCTAAGGCCCACTTGACTTTGCATTCCAGGATGTTTGGCTCTAGGTGAATGATCACACCATCGTGGTTATCTGGGTCATGAAGATCTTTTTTGTATAGTTATTCTATGTATTCTTGCCACCTCTTCTTAATATCTTCTGCTTCTATTAGATCTATACCATTTCTGTTCTTTATTGTGCTCATGTTTGCATGAAATGTTCCCTTGGTATCTCTAATTTTTTTGCAGAGATCTCTAGTCTTTCCCATTCTATTGTTTTCCTCTATTTCTTTGCACTGATCACTGAGGAAGGCTTTCTTTTCTCTCGTTGCTATTCTTTGGAACTCTATGTTCAAATGGGTATATCTTTCCTTTTCTCCTTTGCCTTTAGCTTTAGATCACAAACTATAACCTAAATCTCCAGGAAACGTATCTAATTATATAGTCACTGTCCTATGTCTGATATTCATTTGTCAAATAACAAGATTCATAATCATGTATAGTTATTCTTTAACTTGATGCATTATTATATATGAAATAAGCAATAATTTTTAAAGGCTGGATTTTCATTTGAGATGTCTTTTATCTTTTGGAACAAAAGAAATCAATTGGAAAAATTACTATTATGTGAGGGACAATGTATGAAAGAGTCAGATTTTTCTATTTTTATCCTGAAGACAAAGTTAACAAACAACCTTTTGCTCATCTAGAGATTTCATACCTAAGAGCAATTAATTTCAGTATACTACAGAATTCAATAGTGCAAATTTAAAATGTATTATTCTTGCTTTGATAACTGCAGCTCTGCATTTCATTGTTCAATAAGTTCCATCACTAGGCAGAGTGTAACATGGCCTCTGGTCAGAAAATAAAAGTAGCAGTTGTGCAAACTAAATGTTCAATTTCAAAATAACAAATATACTTTGAACCAGGGACAATTTTTTTTTAAGAACACCTGATAAAAATTTGGCAGTTGCCTGAGCACCACCTAGAGCCAGACATCCTGGAATGGGTAGTCAAGTGGGCCTTAGGGAGCACCACTGCAAACAAAGCTAGTGGAGGTGATGGAATTCCAGGTGAGCTATTTCAAATCCTGAAAGATGATGCTGTGGAAGTGCTGCACTCACTATGCCAGCAAATTAGCAAAACTCAGCAGTGGCCACAGGACTGGAAAAGGTCAGTTTTCATTCCAATCCCAGAGAAAGGCAATGCCAAAGAATGTTCAAACTACCACACAATTGCACTCATCTCACATGCTAGTAAAGTAATGCTCAAAATTCTCCAAGCCAGGCTTCAACACTACATGAACCATGAATTCCAGATGTTCAAGCTGGATTTAGAAAAGGCAGAGGAACCAGAGATCAAATTGCCAACATTCGCTGGATCATTGAAAAATCAAGAGAGTTCCAGGAAAACATCTACTTCGGCTTTATTGACTATCCCAAAGCCTTTGATTGTGTGGACCACAACAAACTCTGGAAAATTCTTCAAGAGATGGGAATACCAGACCACCTGACCTGACTCCTGAGAAATCTGTATGCAGGTCAGGAAGCAACAGTTAGAACTAGACATGGAACAACACACTGGTTCCAAATAGGGAAAGGAGTTCATCAAGGATGTATATTGCCACTCTGCTTATTTAACTTATATGCAGAGTACATCATGAGAAATGCTGAAGCACAAGCTGAATCAAGATTTCCGGGAGAAATATCAATAACCTCAGATATACAGATGACACTCCCTTATGGCAGAAAGTGAAGAAGAACTAAAGAGCCTCTTGATGAAAGTGAAAGAGGGGAGTGAAAAAGTTGGCTTAAAACTCAACATTCAGAAAACTAAGATCATGGCATCTGGTCCCATCACTTCATGGCAAATAGATAGGGAAACAGTAGAAATGGTGGCAGACTATTTTTTTGAGCTCCAAAATCACTGCAGATGGTGACTACAGTCATGAAAATAAAAGACACTTGCTCCTTGGAAGAAAAGTTATGACCAACCTAGACAACATATTAAAAAGCAGAGACGTTACTTTGCCAACAAAGGTCCGTCTAGTTAAAGCTCTGGTTTGCTCAGTAGTCATGTATGGATGTGAGGGTTGGACTATAAAGAAAGCTGAGTGCCAAAGAATTGATGCTTTCGAACTGTGGTATTGGAGAAGACTCTTGAGAATCCCTTGGACTGCAAGGAGATCAAACCAGTCAATCCTAAAGGAAATCAGTCCTGAATATTCATTGGAAGGACTGATGCTGAAGCTGAAACTCCAATTCTTTGGCCACCTGATGTGAAGAACTGACTCGTTGGAAAAGACCCTGACGCTGGAAAAGACCTGACAGCAGGAGGAGAAGGGGACGACAGAGGATGAGATGGCTGGATGACATCACCAACTCAATGGACATGAGTTTGAGTACACTCCGGGAGTTGGCGATGGACAGGGAGGCCTGGTATGCTGCAGTCCATGGGGTCGCAAAGAGTCAGACATAACTGAGCGACTGAACTGAACTGAGCAAGAAGGGACTTGGGGATACTTTGAGATTTCTTCTGCCTCAAATTACATACTTTCTTTAAACCAAGCATAGGCATACCTTCTCACTGTTTGGGAATCTAATGCAAAATCTGTGACAAAGACAGGGATCTCATGAAACCAGACCAGCTTTTGTAACCTCAACCCTGAAAACCCAGATGAGGATGCTGAAGATTCTCTTTGACATTATCCCACTCTAATTTTCATTCTCAAGCAGCCTAAAGTAAAAGATGTTAGTGCATTAAATTTACTAATTTGAAAGAGAGGCTGAGACCAGCTATAAAGCCTTTTGTGGACTGCAGCATAGCCAGGAAGTATCATTTCTAAACCTTCTTTTAGAGAGTTCTGTAATATCTTGAAATTTCTTAGACTCGTCTTATGATTATTTAATATCTCATTACCTGAGTCCTTGATACTAAATTCTCATAGGGTCTAGCTTTCTGACTGGCCATCTTACTTTAACACTCCCTTTTCACTGATTATTAATATATTTTTATTAAGACTTGGACATAGTTGTAAAAGCTACTTTGAAATCCTTTTCTGCTATTTTCACTATCTTGGAGTCAGTCTCCACTGACTGTACATTCTTTTCCTTTTATTTTGTTAAAACATACAAAACAAAAAATGTACCAGTGATTCAAAGGGTACCATTCAGTGGCATTAGCACATTCACAATGTTCAGCAACCATCACCACTACCTAGTTCCAGAATGTTTTATTATCCCAAATGGAAATACTCCAATTAAGCAGCCAATCCCCATTATACCTTTCCCAGAGCCCATAACAACCACTAATCTACTTTCTAGCTCTATGGATTTACCTATTCTGAATGTTTCATATTAGTGGATCCTACAATATCTGGCCTTTGGAGTCTGGCTTCTTTCATATAGCATAACATGTTCAAGGTTCACTGACATTGTAGCATGCCTCAGTACTTCATTTCTGTATGGAGCTGAATAATGTTCCATTCCATGGACTCTGCATAGAATACATTTTCTACCTTTTTAATTTTAATTTCTTTTTTCTTTGGATCCAAAGTGATTCTGTTGCAGACAACATATAAATGATTCATCTTTTTATCTATTCTGCCAATCTCTGCCTTTTAATTGGAATGTTGAATTCATTCACATTTAAAGTAATTACAGAATAACTTCTGGCCATTTTGCTGCTTTCTTTGTGTATGATATATATTTTTGTTTCTTTTTTCCTTAATTCCTCCATTACTGCCTTTAATTAATTTTTACAGTATATCATTTTGATTCTCTTCTCATTTTCTTTTCGGTATGTCTTTAATATTTTCATAGCAGTTACCTCAGGATTGCAATTAACATCTCAAAATTGCCACTTTTCTGAATGGATACCAATTTAGGTTCAATAATATATAAAAACTCTACTCCTAGATATCTTTGTTTCTCTTCCTATTTACTGTCATTGTCGTAAATTATCTATATATTATACGCACATGACAGATTTATAGGTTTTATTTTATGCATTTATCTTTTAAATCATATAGGAAGGAAAAAAGAGGAGCTGCAACCCACCTAAAAAAAAAAAAAAAAAAAAACAGTAGCACTGGCTATTATGTTTACCTATGTAGTTACTTTTTCCAGTGCTTTTTATTTCTTCATATGTCTTTAAGTTACTGTCTAGTGTTCATTTCCTTAAGCCTGAAGGATTTCCTATAGCGCAAGTCTATTAGTAATAAATGCCATCTTTTGTTTATCTGGAAATGTCTTAATTTTGCCTTCATTCTTGAAATAGATTACTGTCTTATGTAGAATTTCTGGCTGATGTTTTTTATTTTTCAACAATTTAAGTATGTTATCTCGCTGCCTTCTGACCTTCATGGTTTCTGCTAAAGAACTGACTGTTATAATGTGTCTCAGTGAGGATATCTTTGATTTATCCTACTGGAACCTTACTGAGCTTCTTAGACACATTTTTAAAATCAATTTGGGGATGTTTTAGATTATTATTTGGAGAAGGAAATGGCAATGCACTCCAGTACTCTTGCCTGGAAAATCACGATTATTTCTTCAAATATTATTTCTGACCCTTTCTCTCTCTCTTCTCCTGCTGGGACTCCCAGCATGTATGTGTTGGTAAGATGGTATCTCACAAATCATTCAGCCTCTGTTCATTTTTCTTAATTTTTTGTTTCTGCTCCTGAAACTGGCAATTTCATTTGACATATCTTCAAGTTCACTAATTCTTTCTGTTTAAGTCCATTCTTAAACCCCTCTAGTGAGTATTTTCATTACAGTTGTATTTTTCAGCTCTAGAATTTCTATTTGGTAATTTTTTTTTAACATTCTCTGCCTATTTATTGATATTCCTATTTATTGAGAAATTGTCCTCGTGGTTTTCTTAGTTCTTTGGCCATAGTTTCCCTTAGCTCTTTGATAATATTTCAGAGAGTTAATCTAAAGATTTTGTCTATAAACAACAAGATCCTACTGTAGAGCACAGAGAACTATATTCAACATCCTGTAATAAACAGATACATTAACGGAAAATAATATGAAAAAGAATATGCATATATATAACTGAATCACTATGCTGTATACCAGAAATGAACACAACACTGTAAGTCAACTGTACTTCAATTTTAAAACAGGACTTTGTCTACTAAATCCAATGTCTGTGCTTCCTCAAAGATAGTTTGTTAATTTTTTTTTTTGCTTGAATACGTCATACTTTTTTATTTACATGCTTCATAATTTTCCACTGAAAGTGGACACTTTGGATATTATGATATGTAAAGATAAAGAAATAGAACAAGAATATTAAAAAACAAAAAGTTAAGACAAAATGTGACATTCCAGATCTTTGCAATTTGGCTTTATGTCAAGGCACTCGTTCAACATTTAGGCCGTTTACAACTCGAGTAGGTCCTTCTTGTGATCTGAAAGACAAGCCAGGGGGTAGAACTTACGGTCTTCTCCCAGATCTTTGCTGAGCATGCATCCTGCCCTGGGCAGGTGGGTGTGTTTCTGTGTTCTCTATATACACGATAGCTTTTCAAAGCCTCTACTTTGTTCACAAAAGGTTACTCCCTGGCTTTTCTTTCCAAAATTTCAGCATGTTTATTGTTTTCCCCAACTGTTATTTTTTTCCAGCTGGCTCCTTGTTTTTGTCTTTTTTTTTTTTTTTTGAGAACAATGTAGACTCTCTCCCTAGACAGAGTTAGGTGAAATAAAGGGAAGCCCCTCATGGCAATCCTCTAGGAAACCCCAGTAAGGTCAACACAGAAAAGCACAATTTCTTGGGGACTAGACCCACTCTGCTCCCTCCAGAACCAGATACTCAAACTGGAAATAAAAGCTGCTCTCTTCAAGATTACCACTGATCCAGGGGCAGAGGGAGGGCAAGGGTAAATTAAAATGCAATAAAAAGGAGCTCCTGCCACTCCAGTGGCTTTGCTCCTGGCTAAGCATTCACTTTGTATAAAACCTTCGTCTTTCAGAATTCT
This sequence comes from Giraffa tippelskirchi, assembly GCF_054371585.1. Lineage (NCBI taxonomy): Eukaryota > Metazoa > Chordata > Mammalia > Artiodactyla > Giraffidae > Giraffa > Giraffa tippelskirchi. The sequence continues at coordinate 17,542,961 of NC_137283.1, read as the reverse complement.
GATAAGCTTGATTCAAGTAGGTTTTGCCAAATTCTTTGATGCTGCTGGAGAGAAATAACCTCCAGAGGTTCTTTCCCCACCACTTTGGCTGATGTCACTCCTAATTGTCTTTTAAAATTAATATTCTCAATATTTTAAAGCAGTTCAGGTCTACAGGAAAATTTACAGACAGTTCCTGTGCTCCCTCATGTCCCCCTACACGCATGGTTTCCCCTATTATTAACATCTTGTATGGTACATTTTTATAACAATCCAATGCTGATATGTTAATATCAACTTGACTCCACAGGTGACATCAGGGTCACTCTTTTGTCCATTCCACGGGTTTTAACAAATATTGAAAAACATGTGTCCACCATTATAGCAGCAAAGAGAGAGGTTTAACTGTCCTAAAAATCCCCTGTGCTCCATCTATGTATCCATTCCACCCTCCCCACAAACTCCTGGAAAGCATTAATCTTTTTACTGTTTCTGTCATTTTGTTTTTTCCGTTATGTCATATGGTTGGAATAATCCAAAATGTAGTTCTTTTTACATAGGTTTCTTTCACTTAGTAATTTACATTTAAGTCTCATCCATGTTATTTTGTGGTTTTACCACTCATATTTTTTATCACTAAATAATAAATCATTGTACAGATACACCGCAGCTTGTTTACACATTCACCTACTGAAGGACATCTCCATTTGTACCACGTATGACAGTGATGACGTGGCTACTACATACTTTCACGTATGACAGTGATGACGTGGCTACTATATACTTTCATGTTAAGGTTTTCATTTGGACATAAGTTCTCAACCCATTTAGGTAAATAACAAGGAGAATGATTGCTGGATCTCATAATAAAATCTGTTTACTTCTGTTAAGAAGTTGCCGACATTTCTTCTAAAGTGACTGTACCATTTTGAATTTTACCAGAAATCAGAGTTCCTCTTGCTTCATATCCTCACCAGCATTTGATGTTATCAGTGCTTTGGTTTTAGCCATTCTAATAGCTGTGTAGCTGTATCATGATGCTGCTCAAGTCACGATTCCCTAATCGCGTATGTTGAGCATCTGCTTATTTGGCCATGTGTTTACCTTTGGTTCAGGGTCTGTTCAGATATTTTACCCACTATTTGATTAAGACGTTTGGCTTATTAATTGTTGAGTTTTAAGAGTTCTTTATAGATTTATGGACAACAGTCCTTGATTCAGACACGTGTTTTGCAAATATTTTCTCCCAATCTCTGGCTTATCTTTTCATCCTCTAAACAGTGTCTTCCGCAGATAGGAAGCTTTTAATTTTAATGAAGTCCAATCTGTTTTTCTTTTTTCTTTTCAAGGGTCAAGCTTTTAGTGTTACATCTAGAAAGTCATTGTGAAACCCAAGGTCATCTAGATTTTCTCCTATGCCATCTTATAGAAGTTTTATAGTTTTGCACTTTAAATTTATGGGTATAATCTGATTTTAACTTAACTCCACTGAGTTTTCTTTGTTCTTTTGCCAAAAATCAGTAGACTGCATTTGTGTGAATCTAATCATGGACTCTCAGTTCTGATCCATCAATCTATTTGTTTTCAATTGTCTTCTTTTTTAAAAACGGGTCATACTTTCCAGTATTTTAATATCCTGAGTAACTTTGGATTTGTCCTGGATATTTGAAATCAGCCAGAGAGTCTAATATTGTGTTATGTTATGGAAAGCCTATATTGCATTATGTTTCTCTGAAGAGTGTTAGGTATTTTTTCTTTTTAGTTCAAATCGCAAACACTATCTCTTAGAAAGGGTTCAAATTTCTGTTTAATTATTTTACCCTTAGCTTGGTTGTCTGAAGTTTATACACACTATCAGTACCTCCCCTCTTCCACATCTCTCCTTTCAGGATTATCTCCTCATGTTCCAATGCCTGCCACTGCTCCTTCCAGCCAGAAAGACAGCTTCCTACCCTGCCTCATGCAGACTGGGGCCTGCCTTCAGGTTGCTGCTAAGTCGCTTCAGTCGTGTCCGACTCTGTGCGACCCCATAGACGGCAGCCCACCAGGCTGCTCCGTCCCTGGGATTCTCCAGGCAAGAATACTGGAGTGGGTTGCCATTTCCTTCTCCAGGTTAGCAGCTGGGAAAACAGGAACTCACTCAATGTTGCTCTTTAAGCATTAACTCCCATCTAGAATCTGCTTGCTTTTGCTCTTTTCCCAATGCCTTCTAGTAGTTACATTTTATATTTTGTCTAGATATGACGGTTGTCAATTGTGTGAGGATTATTTAACCACCAGCTTACTTAGTCCCACCTGGACCTAGTATTTCTACCAACACCAACACTGTCATGGCTTGAGGCCAACATTGTCATAGGAATTGAGTGTTTACTACCAAGGTATCAAAATTCCAAGTTCATCTGACTTGTAGTATCATGCCTACAGGAGGCTGAGCCTGAATACTAGCTCACTGGGACAGACGCTGTGCCTGTGATGAGTATCAGAGTGAGAGCTTGGTGGCATAGCACACATGTCCCATGACTGCTATCACTTGACTGTTATGGCTTAGGGATGAGCACTAAGTATCATTCTAATTTAATCTTCATATTTCTCTTATGAGACATTTACTATCCATATTATATATAGGAGGAAATCCAGGCCTAGGAGTGATAATTAAGGACTGACTCATCTAAAAGAGCACTATGCATGTCTTCTCCCATGAGCTACACATCAACCACAGTGTCTCTTTACCTCCTCAGCACCAAAATATTTGTATTCTTCTCTCAAATAGTTAGAATAATGCCCCTTTTTGGAAATTTTAATCAAGATAGAGACAGAGAGGTCTATTTCTTTTTAAGCATTTTTAAATTCTTTCTATTTACATAGTTTTTTTTTTAAATAGCTTTTATAGTGCCAAAAACACATATTTAATTTAGAAAATTCAAAAGATATGCTTAAGCAAAAGATGACAATACAAAGCACCCAAACAGTAAAGCAAAGGAAAAAAAAAAAAGAAAAGAAAATGGATAGATAAAGTTGTACAGTAAGAATGTAAGGAGTCATCATGTATAGTTTGGGATCAAATACAGAGAGCTGCTGGGCAATCCACAGGAGAAAATGGTGAGAAAAGAGGCAGGGCCTCAGATCTCTTCAGAATTTCTGCACAGTGCATGGGGCAACAGTTAAATCCAGCAAGGTATCAGGCTCAGAAATCGGCCTTCTGTCTGCTAATAGCCATGATCAACAGAATTCATCCACAACTTCCACATAACTCAAAGCATGTGTATTATAACAGCTCTCTGATCCTCAACACAGGAAGAAATATTCAGGAAGGAGGGAGACTCCATCATTAAAGCTGTGGGTTGACCTACGAAATCTCTGCCACAAAGCCCATATACATACATGCACTTTTGTTAAGAATTTATGCTTCAAATTCCAAATCACACTGGGGCTCCCAGGCTAAGCAAAGACAAAATTTTTCAGGAGCAGACATCAGTCCAGAATCGGACAACCTTTTCTGCCATGGGGCATCCCTGCTTCAAGTGCCAATGCACTTGCAGACTATTAAGAACCTGTCCCAAGTCTATCCATGGCCAGACATAACCCACTATAATATAGATTCACAGTCAAGGGCAGCTCTCCTGGCTGTGATGCTAAAGCAAACTAGGCAGACATACTTCTATTTCCAACTAATATTTATCTGTCTCTGAAATAATTTTCTAAATTTTGTGCGATGGTTAATTTTATGTGTCAACTTGAAGGGGCTAGGGGATTCCCAGATAACTGGGGAAAAACATTATTTCTGGATATGTCTCAGAAAGTGTTTCTAAAAGAGGTTAGCATCTAAATTGGTAGACTGAGTAAAGATTGCCTTGGCAAATGCCAGTGGGCATAATCCAATCTGTTGAGGTTCTGAACAGAACAGAAAGGTGGAGGGAGGGAAATTCTTTGCTTGAGCTCCTGCCTTCAGATACTAGTGCTCTTGGTTCTCCGACCTTCAGACTTGGACTAATTATACCACCACCTCTCCTGGGTTCTCCTGCTTTCAGACAGCAAACTGTAGGACTTAGCATCTATCACACCTGGGCCAAGTGCTATAATAAATCTCCTCTTAGATGGCTGTTTCTCTAGAAAACCCTAATACATATCATTTGTGTCCATAGCATTTCATAACAGTACACCACTGATACGTATTCTTCTGATGCTCTGAGCCCAGCTTTATGCTCTTAGCCAATGGAAACCTAGCAAGCAAGAAGGCCCTACATACTCTCAGCCAATGAGCACTATGTCATGCTGTCTTGAATAAGCAAGTTTGAAATGTATGGCGTATCTTATATCATAGACACATATTCTACTTAATTTCTTCCCAGAGCACAGGTTTTCCCCATAATGGCGGACAAAAAGTTGTATAATAGTAGCCCTTAACTTACACTAAGGAAATCAGTATCTACTGTTTATGATACTAGGTATGAAAATGCGGGTAATTCAAAGGGCCTTTGAGGAAATGGTCAAAGAAACAGAGGCTAAAGATCTGGTGAGCTGTTAGGCAACAGTGGGAGCCATAGGGAATTGTGAAAGTCAATGTGAACCTAACTTCAGCCTGCAGAATTGGCCAACCACGGTATACAGAGTAGAAGAATGAAACCACCACTCAAGGCATGTCAGAACTTGAGATTTGAAAGAAATGGAAGAGTTATTCCTATTACAATATTGGGAAGTATCTCTGGAGGACTGTGTCACAAATTGTCAAATACAGTGCCAATGAGTTACTGTACTTACTGTACTCGTGTCTAAATAAGACCTGCAGTATTCTTGCTCAAGAGCATAATTTTATGTCGTCAAACCCCAAAGGAAGAACTGCATTTGAAGCCAATTCTAATTAATCCTACCTGTTGCAACTAACCAACTTCCAACATCCACGCCTTAATCAAGTGAGAATTTCTCTCTTGATCAAGTCTAATGTTGACATTCCTGGACAAGTGGCTCTCTTGTTTGGCTTTCTTCCAAGCAAGGATGAGGAGCAGATCCAGTTTTTTCCCACTTACCCACTATTCTATGCTTTGGCGCTCCTTGCCTCCATCCATACAGGTGAGTAAAGTAAGAGAGCATGCAGAAGGTCGCATGAGATGTCATATGACTAGTCCTGAAAGTGGTGACCATCACTAGTACCGACATCCCACTGTCTAGAATTAGGGATGCAAACCCAGGGAGATCCAAAGGGACTGAGAAATACCCAATTCCTTTCTGCTCAGTAACAAAATCAAACAGTGGGGCAAATTCATGGTGTTATCTCTGTTGCGAAGCTCCAGTTAATCCCTCCTTCCTACTTTCTTATGTTTATTGAGTGTCCACCTGATTGTGCAGGAGGTGTGGGTTCAATCCCTGGGTCAGGAAGATCTCCTGGAGATGGAAATGGCAACCCACTGCAGTATTCTTGCCTGGAGAATCCCATGGACAGAGGAGCCTAGGAGGCTACAGTCAATGGGGTCGCAAAGAACTGGACACACCTGAGCAACTAAACAACAACAATTATACTTCTCCTTAGTGCTTACTACCTTTTACCACACTAGGTACTTCTATCGGTTGTGTTTACTATTCATTTCCCTGGATGACAATGTAAGCTCCACAAAGAGTTTTTTTCTGCTCACTCTCTGGCACTTAGTATCCAGCTGATAAACATTTGTTGAGTAAATGAATGGTATATGTGCTTCTGTATTTTTCTGTACATAAAAACAGGACTTACAGTACACATTATTCTACAACTTGCTTTTTCAACACAGTACAAGTATATCCCTGCGTAGAGATGTACCTTGTTCATTTTAACAGTTATATAAAATGGCTATGTCAAGATTCATCTAAACAATCTCTTACTGATGAGCACTGCAAATATTTCTAATTTCTATTATTGCACATAAGCCTGTGCATGTACTATATTTTTCATTTTCTTAAAGGAGAATTTCCATAGGAGAGATTCCTCAAAGTGGAATTACTAAGTCAAAGACTATACTCATTAAAATGTTGACAGTGCATCTTAAAATTCTCCTTGAAAACACACTGAATCAATGTGAGCCTATGAGACTGGAAAGAGGCCATGGAAAGAGCCAAGTTGCAGAGGATACAGAGTACTTTAGACCAGGGGAGGATTTGGACAGGGTCTCCAGCAGAGGTACAAAAAGCGACACATGGACAAGAAGGGTCCCTTTGGAATCATCATCAGAACAACAGGGGTGACATCTCTCTCCAAATGAATAAACATCACAATTACCTTTCAGGAATCCTCTCCCTTCTCAGAGCTACACAGAGACCTGGCAACTGAAATCAGAGAAACTATTTAGCATTCCTTCCCTGGGCCATCTCTCTCCCCACTGCTTTGTGCCAAAAGCAACCAGGGCTCCCTGTCTCCCTTTAAAAACATAATTAACATTCTCAGCAGGGTGGGCTGTGCACATTACTTGCAGATGGATGCTTCCTGTCTTGTTAGCTCACATGCTGGCTTTGGAATAATATGCCAAGCAATGCTCTTAGTCCCTTTTTCTTTAATTAAGGGAACCTCTTGACTCTGCTGCATTCTGACTCGTCCCTACTCTATTTCAACAAATCTGCACTGGGTACTTACTATGTGACAGACAGCATGTCTACCCGAAAAAAATCAGACCAGTACTGCTTTCAAGATCTCACACGATTTCAGGAATTCAGACCCATCACTCATCACAAGATAACATGGTGAATATCACAGAAACAGTATGCGTTGTGCTTAGTCTCTCAGTCATGTCTGACTCTTTGCGACCCCATGACTGCAGCTCACCCGGCTCCTCTGTCCATGGGAATTCTCCAAGCATGAAAACTGGAGTGGGTTGCTCTGCCCTCCTCCAGGGGATCTTCCCAACCCAGGAATCGAACCAGGATCCCCTGCCCTGCAGGTGGATTCTCTACCTGCTGAGTTACCAGGGAAGCCCAGAAACAGTATATACAGAGCATTTTACAAGAAGAGGGGAAAACAGGAATTGATTTTGCCTTGGATGTAGAATAAGGATGCTTTCACAAAGTGCTGACAGTTTAAAACTCAAGAAGGGGCAAAGGATGTGGTGTCAGAAAAAAGTCCAGTTCCTACTTTTGCTCCCCACCGACCAGCTGAAATGAGGGCTTCATTTACAAAATGAAAATCACGGTCATCCCCAAGTTCTTGGAGTGACTGGGAGGATCCCTTATCAACCACACAGATTTGATGTAGCACAGGCAAAGTCACTGTTTATTTAGCGTCTACTAAGTACCAGGCATCATTTAAGCATTTTATATACTTGAGCAACTTCAAGGCTCTCTCTAGGTGGATGCTCCTAGCTTCATTTCATAGCTGAGAGTCAGTCATTAAAAAAATCCAATGCGCAAAGTAAGAATGTGAACAAACAGCTGCTGAAACACGCGTTCTTTACCACATACCAGACTGCCTTTTACTCTTATTGTTAGGCACTGGAATGGCCAAGAAGCTGTTGGTGAAAAGCGGATTGTGTCAATAGGAGGTGTGCTACAGGAGACATTATAAATTTACAGACTATGAATATTCTCATCAGCTCCCTGCTTCCACATGTATATACCACTTGCTGTCGCCACCACTGTTTGCCAGTTGGCAAGAATTAGTTAAGTCTATACTACCACCCACTCCAGTACTCTTGCCTGGAAAATCCCATGGGCAGAGGAGCCTGGTAGGCTGCAGTCCATGGGGTTGCTAAGAGTCGGACACAACTGAGCGACTTCACTTTCACTTTTCACTTTCATGCACTGGAGAAGGAAATGGCAACCCACTCCAGTATTCTTGCCTGGAGAATCCCAGGAACGGGGGAGCCTGGTGGGCTGCCGTCTATACGGTCGCACAGTGTCGGACACGACTGAAGCAACTTAGCACACTCAAAGCCTTGTAAAAGAATGACTATGAAGGGATGTTGCCCTCAAGAAATGCTGGCTATTGCTGCCAAAGGAGAGCTAGCACCTGTACGATAGAAAGCAGTCTCCTTAGCGTGGTCCAGCACAGACTGTGTCTGAGACCCTCAGATGAAGGTGTCCAGCAGACACAGAGAAATCCACACCTGCAGCTTTGGAATTTTGGAATCAGCAATGTGTAAATAATATTTGAAATCGGTTGTGCAAACACTGACTCAGTTACCAACCTCACTCTGAATTCCCAAGTCCAGAGCAGCCCCGGAGGCAGTACAAAGGAAGAGAGAAATTCAGTTTTGAGTAATTGTTTATACTTGGTTACCAAGGGGAAGACATCATATGGTTTGTCTTCTTTTTATCCATGTTTCCCAAACAAATATCTCACCATCATCCTCAAGAAAAAGTCTTCCCTGAGGGTGGAACTGAAAGAAGATACATTTTCCCTCTGGCTTTAAAATTATAAATAATTATGAAGATACTGGATCTAAAAGGTAGTGTGTGAAATCTACAGAGCCATGAAAGCAGCATTATGAAGTGCCAAGTGACATATTTAGCCCCACACAACCAGAAGTGGCGCACAAATCAAGCCACCAAGTATTTCATTCCCGCTTCAAATGCAGTTGGTCAAATCCCGGAAGGCATTTCCATAATAACGGTTTTCTGTGTGCCTGCTCTCAACCAGAAATTATGGCTTCCATAAAAAGTAATAGCAGTATGATTTTAGTTAAAACCCAATTTACATTCTGCATTTCTGTTCAATAGTCTAGTTGATTGAGGCCCGTTGGGAACAACTCTCATCCTGTGGTACTGAAACTCATTAAATAAAACCATGAATTGTGCAAAATGGTTACACACTTGGCTTACAAGTTCCTTACATATTATTTACCTTTCTCCCTGGCTTAAAACATCAGGCAGAAAAGCCATAGACATGGTGCGACTGGTTGCACACACGGCAGGAAGGGACCACCTCAGTTTATTGGAAGTACAAACTCGCCAATGCCTGGGGATACAACTGGACATACTGCCTCAGAGAATGGAGACAGCACGGCGCACATGTAGCCACTACATCGGCGACACACAAATTGAGGATCACATCCACACGAGCACTTGCCCTCCCCCTGTATATTCAGAAGGGCTCTCTCTCTCAGGACGGCTAACAGTGACCGTGGAAATCTACAGGAACCACAACAGTGTGGCAAAGGAACACGGAATAGTCTAATCTTGCTATCTCACTCTATGACCCCTGAGAAAAGTTAAATAGCTTCTTTAAAGACACAGCTGTAGCGCTTTTTTCTCGTTGCCACAAACAATATGGCGAAAAATATAAGTTTAATATACAAGTGAAAACCCAGGTTCATATAAGCATAGAACTCAACTCTTATCTCATGAGTTTGCACAACATTTTGGAATTATGGAAATGGATCCCATTACCAACAATCCAGTATTCTTCTGGAAAATATCAGCCATTTGGTTCTCTAGAGACCTCCACATTTAATGCATTTGGTTAAAAATCTACTTCTTGCACTGTGGTAAAGGCATCTAATGTCCTTTTTTTCCTCTCCTCCTAGGTGGACATAAGGATTACACTTCCCTGACTCCCACCCTGCATGTGTGAAGGGTCATGTGACCATAGACAGCCAAGGGGTTGTGAGAAGCAGCAGCATGTGTCACTTTCATGCTGGAGCACTTATTTGATGGTGTGGAATGTTCTAGCACTCTTTCCTTGCTGCAGTGATCAGGGAGGAGGACTCGTGTTGAAATGGAAGGCAACCTGGATTATGGAAAGTAGAGAACCACTTGGGATGCTACCAGGACTCCCAAAGGACCTGAATGAGAAAATGGGTTTCTGTTGTCCTACTCACAGAGACCATGAGGCGTTTGTTGCAGCAGCATGACCTAGGATAGCCTGGCTAGTATTCCCATAACCAACCCCCAAGTTTGATGTTGACTGAGACAGGTTATTATTCTACTCAGTTTTACCTGAGGAAAGGATCGTTCAACCCACAGGCCTTGTAAACTTCGATGTAACAAGAGAAAACAGACTTCTAAACTTTTTTCTTTTCCTAAGACTGCACAAACAAGCAGCAGCAGCGCAAAAGGGACAGATATGAACCCAAGTCCAAAGTGTGGTCTCTTTCCAAATAAACTAAAAGGATATATGGTACAGCATGGGGAGTAATTAATAACTGTAAATGGAGCATCACTTTTTAAAACTGTATAAAAATTTTTAAAGTTTTAGAAAAGAAAATAAAATTATATGACCACTAAAAAAAACTCCTAAAATTCTTTCAAGGTTCCCAGGCTAATAAATAAAACACTAGTCCGTATTCCCACCCAATGGGATGGTGCACCCAGAACCACGCTGGAGATGACTTGACACACAGAACTCTGATCCAGGCTGTGATTTCATCATAGGTGAGGAAAATTCCACACCGCCACACACAAATCTCAAATCTCACACCCAGAGAAATACTCCCAGCTCCCTTCTGAGTTCTCATCAGCTACCCATTCAAGACAGCAGCATTCCTGTCAGGCATGACATCCCATGACTCAAAAGCGACATGCCTCCCATTCTCTCTTGTAAAATTTTATTTAGAGAGTAACATGCATTCTGACATTTGAGAATTTTACTGAAATGTGAAACCCAAAGGCAGGGAATTGCTGCCAGCTCCTCAAGTCCAAGCCTTCACCACAGGTTCCAGGTTCCGTAATAGCATCAAGACCCAGGGCGGCCAGGGTCCTAATGGAAAATTTTTGCCTCCATGTTTAATATTTCTGGCAGAAAGTCTGATGACTGAAGCCAGTGCATTTTCCATAAATAATTTTTTAATTCAGCAACATCTCTGCTGTCCTGGATAACTGGGGAAGGATTCACTGAACACCAACGCCCAATTTGTGTCAAAGTGCGACACACGTTCCTGCCCAAACGATATGCAGGTTGAGTCCCGTCCACAGATGCCCTGCTGCAGGGCGCATGGGTGCCGAGACCCCTCAGTGAGCCATGGGTGTGGAGCCGTATCAGGAGAAGAGAGCTACACCTTATTCACACGAAGATGACAACGTGCCGGCAGAGCCCTGATGGAACCCTTTCAGGAAACAACCTTGGAACTTCTCTCTGCTCTCCTGTTCAGTCACCTAATATTCCTCTCCCATCCTACTCCCTCTTCCCAGCTTACTCCTGTGCCCTTGAAGAGGAAAAGTTAACATTTTACCTCCTTCTACCTCTGTAACTCACCTTGCCCCTTGCAAAGTCTGGATCACGCAGGTCACATAGTCTCAGAAAGTAGGGACTTGGCAATACTAGGAACTGAAGTTTATCTCACTCCTCCTTGTCCTGTTCTTTGCAATTGCCCAGCCCCTGCAAACCTGCTTAATCATGCTTGTCCAGGTCAGGCATCCCCCTCCCCATCTTGACCACTGTTCCTACACACACAAAACCCTTTAGTTTAAACCAGCCTGTTAATAGCTAGTATTACCCACTACAGTCTGTCTATAAAAATTCTGTAACCCCTTTGTCTGGGGCTCAGAGCTTGGAGTGTTACTCCTCTGGGCCTGCCAGCATAATGAACCTGAGCTCTCCAACTCTCTGAGTGTGGTGCTTGGTTTCTCGAGTACTGGTTTCTCCAGCATCCTCTGCTCTGAGCCAGTCTTTGCATTTCAGCTCATTACACTACAATCCAGCAGGATTTTTTGTGGCAGGCAGGTGTGTGGTGAGGGGGCAGGGGCAGAATTCTCAGAGCTGTCCTTTGGCACCCTGGCTCCCTTAATCTAAGCCCCAGGAGTCTCTGTGATTGAGCTGGGCCCCTGCACCAGGAACTGCCTGCTTCAGAATGCTCATCCCTGCGCTGGTTCCCATGAGAGATCCTGGAGAGCCTGGAAAGCAATGGGCTCCCAGAGGACAGTCCTGTGTGGTCCACCAGCCTCGTAGAGAGGACTCCATCTTCCTCAAATGACTCTATGTGATAAATGAATACGGGGCAAGTTGCAAAAAAAGAAAATTATTTACCACTCTTTGAATGACATTTTGTTTTTCATCAGGAGTGTAAAACACCAAGGGAACTTCAAAAGGGAACTCTGTGGGGTGATAGTCCATACTTTGAGTTTGGTGATGGTTTCAAGAGTCTATGCATTTGTCAAAGCACGTAAAACTGTTCACTAAGAGTGAATTTTACCATATGCAAATTTTGAGATAAACTTTAAAAAAACTTTGAAGAATTGCTGATATACAATACTGTGTTAGTTTCAGGTATACAGCAAAGTGATTCAGTTAGCCATCTATTCTTTTTCAGATTCTTTTCCATTATAGGTTATTTTAAGATACGGAACATAGTTACCTGTGCCATACAGAAGGTCCTTGTTGTTTTGTATATAGTAGTGTGTATATATTAATCCCAATCTCCTAGTTTTCCCCTCTCCCTCTTTCCCCTCTGGTAACCACAAACTTGTTTTAAATGTCTGTGAATACTATTTCTGTGGTGTAAATAAGTTCATTTGTATCATTTTTTAAGATTCCACATATAAGTGACATTACATAAACATATTTTAATATAAAATAAAACCATTTAAGGAAAGCTGGAGTGAGCCTAGTGATGGCATAAGGAGCAGGAGGAAACCCTGAGGTTCCCTTTCTGGGACTCCAGTGGAGACGAATCGTCATGGAGGGTCAGGGAGGAGACCAACAGGAGTCCTGGCTGGTGAAGGAGAAAGGCAGTGATGGAGGTAACACTCGGATTAAGCCCAAGGAGACTCCCCACCTTGTCAGGCCACCTACGACTTCTACATCCTGAAGTTCCTGCCCTGATCTTTTACTCCCCAAGATTGGCTCCCCTGGGACACTTCCCCCAGACAGTGGGAGACACCATCCAAGACTAGGATCTGGAGAACACTGTTTCCAGAGCAACATGGGGCAGGAAGGTCTGTTCCTGAAATCTGGAGCTGAAATTCTCCTTATACATTTTCCCAAAAAATGCTGGTAAAGTTTGGTCCAAATAAACATAACAACAATTCATAGAAGAGCCGGCCCAAGCACACTGATTGAATACTTACTGTGAGCCAGACATCACTTCCCCTCTTCAACTATCCCATGAAGAAGACCATTTTCATTCTGATTTTGCAGAGGAAACAGAGGCTTAGAGAAGCTTAGATTCCAAAGTTAGCAAGTGACAGAGCCAGAATTTAACTCAAGTACACTGACAACTATATAAGCCCAAATGCAGGTAAATTTTACACTACACATCCCAAGGGCCTTATGTGTTGAGTAGGTGTTTGCGAGCTATTCTGGGCCACTAATCCAGGCCTCACCATGGTTCTACAGAAAAGGAATTCTGATATCCAGCAGCCAACCAGCAGAGGCTATGGTCACCCTCCCTGGGGTGGGAATAACCCTGCAACCTGAACAAGGTACCAGATCAGCCTACATCGGTATAGTGATGTGCAAAGGTTTAAAGTATAATACACAACATTTGAGATCACTAGATGTAATTTAATTTCCACTCTGATGATTCAGAAAGCATCTCAGAAGTCTGAAGCATCTCAGGACCCTCATTGTAAAGTACAATCCTCACTAAGCAGTGGGCCCTAAGCACTAGTTTGCAGAGGTCCGAAAAACAGCAGAGGCTGGCTAATCTTCCAATCTACAGCTAAGGACAGGAGGCTTCCAAAGGTCAAGGCACTTTGCTCACAGAGTGAGACAGCGCACCAGAGGGGCTGGGACTCAAACCCAACTCTGACACCAAAATCCTGGTTCTTTCTATAAGCCCACCATGCTTTGCAAAGGCAAAGCTAATTGACAAAGATCTCTATGTCTAAAAATGAGAAAACTCAATGAGCTAAGCTATATAAAGGGTTATTTTTAATAGCTAAATCCCATCAACATTACAGTAAAGAGGGGAAAAGACATAAAGTTTTCATTCCATCTTCCAGATCTCACAGGAAAAGACACAGTTTTTTTTTTTTTTGGTCATGCATATTCTTTTCCTGGGTTATTATTAAAGAATAATATTATTAAAGAAGCATTATTAAAGAAGCCTTCTCTCTGGGGTTTCCATGTCCTGGAAATTTCATCAGCATAGCAGCAGTGCTGACATAAAGATGGAAATTACTGTCTCCTCCTCTGGACTGAAATGGGAGCTAAGTGAATAGCCTAGGAGATCAAAGAGCAGCCTCCACAGAACACTGGTGGCAAACAGTGGATGCTTGATACACCATAATGTAATTTTAATATTGTAAGAGCTAATACTTACGTACCAGGCACTGCCCTGAGTACCACAGATGGAGCACTCGTTTAGTTCCCATGGCAACCCTAGAAGGCAGACCCTCTCATCCACTTAGCAGATGAGGAAACTGAGTCACGGGAAAATTGAATAAGTTGTCAAAGGTAACACGATTTGTCAGCAAAGGTAATTTTGGCTGATAACTGAATTCATTTGAGAATGAGGGTTTAGAATAAGGTCAAAGAGGGTGGATACTATTAGTCATATTCCTCCTCTTTTGGGATTCGTGTATCTCTCTCTGTATATATATATATATATGTATATACACATACACATATACACACATATGTATGTATATAAATTTTGGGATACATTCCTATGTATGTTATTATATACTTTTATATTTTGTATTATATATGTTTACTTTATATATTATAATTACATATATGAATATATTTGAATATATTCCAAGTTATAATAAAATCAACTATATAATATAAAATATAGTATTAAATAAAATAAGAGGGAAATTTTATTATCCATAGAAAACCCGGTATCTCTGCACAAACATAGAACCCTACGCCAGTCTGGAAAACACAGGTTATCATCTCCTACTAAATATTCACAACAGATGTTACAAAAATCTCTGCTCTCTTTTTCGTGGAGGCCAAAGAAGAACTCAGAATACCTTTTAACACAGCTCTTCAGGCAGCCACTAAGCAGAGCCACCTCGACAAATTCACAACAACGTGCCAGCCTCACTCCAGGCAGCTGAGACTGAGGATTGCAACCAAGGGTGGTCCTGCAAAGCCCTCAGTCCCCACGGGACAACCGTGTGGTTTGTGGGCACCACACCAGCCATGGTGGCAGAGCAATGGGCCCTGGCAACAGGACAGGACGGGAGAGCTGGGCCCAGGGCACAGGTGACCCCAGGGATGATGAGCCCTTCTGCTTTTCCCCAGGGATTCCAAGTGAAGACCCTGACCATCAAGATCCCCAATGAAAAATGGAGTTTAAAAATTTACTGAAATTTACAGTCTTAAGTGTCAGGTACTTTTGCTTGAGCAGCATGTAAAAAGAAGCCAGTTTCATCTTCGATTAGCTTAATTAGTTCAAGAGGTTCTTTATAAGGAGAGGCTATCAGGCAAGAAATGGAGTATTTCCTGCCATGTCAGTAAACAAAGGATGTCCCAGTCATCAGCGACTGCAGCCCTCCAAGATCAACCCTGGGGAAACTCAGGAAAGAAATACCTGCCTTCTAGCAGCCATCAGACTGCAGACACTCCCCAGGCTCAGCCCTGAGGAAACTCAGGTCACAAGACACAGGATACTGACCCCAGAGAGCCAAGGTGCATATCAAAGGAACGATTTCAGTGAGCCCAGACTCTTACATCTTCCCATGCAAAGAAAAGCACCAAATTCCTTGAGATATTTGTTTTTGGGTTTTTTTTAATTAACAATGCCGTTTTGATGTTCAGACTAGCAAACCTTTGTTGAAAAGCTTCTATAAAACCTGGCAAACCCTTCTGCCTCCAGTAGCAGTTCTCTCAGGGTTACTTGAGATGTTGCCTCCCAGGTTCCAAGTCCTAAAAATTCCTGCCAAATAAAACTCTCTCAACTTTTAGGCTGTGAATCATTTTTTAGTTGACACAGGAAACTCAAATCTACAGAAGCTCAAAAGAACAGTCAGGACCTTTCCTTCAGCAATTTCCTCTTTTCACACTGAGGAAAAAAAAAAAACAAAAAACGTGCAGCCGATACTTTTGACTAAAGCTGAAACAAGGTAGAAGATCTCAGGTATAGGAAGATTTTCAAGTTCAACTGTAGAGACTACAAAGCTCACACTTTTCAGTTAAAACGACTCATTAAATGGCTCTTCTAGCCAAAACCACAGAGTGCCACTCTTTTGTTAATAACAGCTTTCTTTATCCAGGATTTACTTTGTCTTGGGCACGGTCTCATAGCTTTCACAGCAATCCGACAAATCCATTGTTACCATGAGGCTCACTTTGCAGACGAGGAAACCGAAGCGTGTTGCTGTCGCTGCTGTTCAGTTGCTCAGTCATATCCAACTCTTTGTGACCCCCGTGGACTGCTGCACTCCAGGCTTCCCTGTCCTTCACTATCTCCCTGAGTTTGCTCAAACTCATTGATTCACTGATACCATCCATCAGCTCATTCTCTGTTGCCCCCCTTCTGCTTTTGGTCTCAAAACTGGAGATACCAAGGGAACATTTCATGCAAAAATGGGCACAATAAAGAAAAGAAACAGCAAGGACCTAACAGAAGCAGAAGAGATTAAGAAGAGGTGGCAAGAATACACAGAAGAACGTACAAAAACTGGTTAGACAGGTTAAATAACATTCACACAGGTCACAAAGCTGGTTGTCTTGGATCGATTTCCCCAGAACTGAAAATGCTGACTGTTGAATTCAGCAGAGCGTTATTATGAAGCCTTTCCAGGGGAAGAAAAAAACAAACAAACTGCTATCTGAAAGGGGACATGTGACCCATAAGGTAAGGGAATCAAACAAGAGGGGAACATCAGGCAAGTATCCATCCCACGTAGGGGAGCTTGATTCAGTCTCACAGGGGAACTCCAGGGGACAACTTGGGTCACACTTCAGAACTATAGCCGTGGGGGTGAAGGAAGCTGGATGTCTGTGTCAGTCATTGGTTAAGGGCTGCCTTGGGCTATGCAGATTCTCAGGCACGTCCAGCCTTTCTGAAGGATCTGGCAAAGGGGGCCCAGCAATCCGAGGGTCTCTCATTTCTTTGCTGAGAGAACTCAGATGCGGACTGCTGGGAGCTCTAGTGGGTGCAGCACTGTCCTGCCCAGATAACCCCCACCTACCATCCCCCTTTTCAGGTTCACTGCTCTCAGTCCTCAGGGAAACAACCTTGCCCAAGGTGACACAGTCCAGGGAAACTCCTGCTCTCAATTCTGGCTTCGGAGTCTGTTTTTTTTTTTTTTACCTAAACAAGCTAGGATCAGGAGGGAAGAAAGCCCGAGTGGTCAAAAATGAAAAAAGGTGGGACTTTTCTGGTGGTCCAGTGGTTAAAAAACTCTGTGCTTCCCTGCAGGGGGCAGGAGTTCAATCCCTGCTCAGGGAACTAAGATTCTGCATGTCACACAGTGCAGACAAAAATTTTTTTAACTTAATTAAGGGAAAAAATAGCTAGTGGCTCTGAATGAGCCACCCTGGTATAGGATCAAAGAGGCACCAATGACCCTAAAATGCTAAATGGCAAGATGTGGCAAATTTCTTCACTTTGTGAAATTAAATTTAATCAAGCCCTTCACTCACCCAACTGGTCTGACATATGTGCAAGCTTAAGTCACATTTTGAGAACCCGTCCCTAGTACAGCACAAGAAATCTGGGAAAACAGGGAACAATGCTGTTCTTTGGCGGCACCCAGCCTCAGGCATGGACGTTCCTAGCATTGGGAGCTGGATGGAGGTGTTATCTGCAGGGGTGATGGTGGCTGTGATAGTTCAGGGTAAAGAAGGACAGAAGGACAAGGATTATAAGGGTGTGGGATGTGTGTGTGTGTGCTAAGTCACTTCAGTAGTTTTTGACTCTTTTGAGACCCCAGGATGAATAGCTCTTAGAGAAGTTAATGCTATTTTAGCCCACACAAGGATTATGTGTTCTACCTCAAGCATTATGCAAGAAAACACACAAAATATGCTTCCTCTTGTTTCTATTACTCTGAGCTCTTTACAGCATGTTACACCTTCTAGAGATGCTAATTCAATTTCTGTTGCCAAGCAATGAAGACAGAACAAAGTTAAAAGTTTTTAAATGCAGATTCCATTCTTCAGAAATTCATATGCTAGAGGTACAATTAGACCCATAATGTAAGTAATTATATTGCAAGGCAAATTTTATTAAATGCTTTGACAGGGGCTCAGTGTGCAATGAGAAGATTCATTTTAGCTGAAGCACTGGATATGTTCCTTGAAGAGGAAAGATGTGAATGGGGACATGAACACCACTTATATTTGACAGGTTGACACACTGGCCAGGGAGTAGGAACAGGGTAATTTTAGACAATGGGCAGCACTAAAGTCCCATCTAGGTAGGAAGTTCCTCTGTCCTCTTGTATAAGGCAAGGGGACTCGCACCGTCAGAGATGGGTGCAAGCGGAGTGGAAGGTGATTTGGGATGCAGTGAGAATTGGGGTACAGTGAGAATTAGGGCTGCAAATGCCAAGTGGGATCAGACTGAGAGTGGTCTCCAATAACAGACTCACAAATCCAGACTTGATTAGTCATGAAGTTCATGAGTCAGAACTCAGACTGTAAACAACAGAAACCACAAACAAAGGAAGTGCGGCCCTGTTCCTAATCAAACTAGTAGTTACAGGGACTTCCCTAATGGCCCAGTGGTTAAGACTCTGTGCTCTCGATGCAGGGGGCGTGGGCTTAGTCCCTGGTTGGGGAACTGAGTTTCGGCATACTACAGCATACAGCAAAAAAAAAAAAAAAAAGAAAAACCTAATAGTTAGAGCTGTTCTCCAGGGACAAATGGAACTGGAACACCATGAAGAATCACAGGTAGCACCTCTGTTCATTTTTATAATCCTGTTTTAAATTACTTGTACTGTCTTTCCACTATCAGAAATTATCTTATGTATTGACTTGTCTCCTAGAATGTAAGTTTCCCAAGGACACGGGGCAGTCTGTTTTGTTTATCACAACTTCCCTGCCTCTAGCATGGTCTCCTGGGTGGCCAGCGTTCAGCAGGCACTCGGTAAGTATTTGTTGAAAGAATGACATGAATGGATCAGAGATTTTAAGATGTGTTGGTTTCGGAAAGGAGCGGACTTCAGGCTCTGCAAGGTCAGAAGCTGAACTCTCATGAAATCATTGGATAAACCATCTTGCAATATCACACAAAGGTAGACCAGCTGACCAGCACTGAGATGTTCTAACACTCTAGGAGGCATTCTTGAATGCCTTCAGTCTCTACCTCAGAAATTCATACCGTGAACCAGACTCTATCCCTGAAGGTTTTGAGGGAATTAAGAGGACTTTATATCACATAAAGGGTCACGGTGAAATTTTTTAAACCCCATTCCTGCTCTCTTGCAAGTGGAAGTCACTGTGAACATTTTCATTCAAAAGAAGCCTAGGCATAACTAAAACACATTTAATTACCTATTTAACTTAGATGCTAAAACTTTCTCATCCTCTCTCTTTTCTGAGGTCCTGCTAGGTCTCTCCGTTTTTGCCAAGGCAGAGATGGTTTGAAACTACTGGAGAGTTCTGTATCTGTTCTCCCTGGAGTCATAAGGCAAGAGATGATCACAGTTCTATTTTGAGCCTTTTTGTCTGTGATAGCCTTTCCTATTTTTACTACCATTTGCCTAAAAACAGCCAGTTATTTCAGGATCAAACTAAGAATCAGCACACCATGTTCTGGGTAAGCTGATTTTTTTTTAGCCATTCACCCCACGTATCTTTGACCCGTAAGATTTTTGCCTTGATTTGCTAAGTACTTTGTGTGCCACTCCAAGAACAAGCAAAGCACCATCGTGTTCCTTTGTATTTTCTTTCCATTTTGTATAGTTTGATACACATTTTTGTTAGAACAGTTAAGTCCCATCAGAAATCATAAAACACAGGTGTGACAGCATATTACATACCAGTATGTCACGCTTTTGGCCATTTTAAGGAAATCTATTTGACTAAAACCAGGAAATGAAAGGACTTATTTAAATAACAGAAAAGAACACTCCCCAATTTTCTCAGTAGACAGAATGGTTTTCTTGGGGAAAGCAGAGAACACTATCTGTAAACAATTTTCATTTTTATACAGTCACTTACTCTAATCACAAATCCTTTCAGATGAATCCCAAAATACCTTTCACCATGCACTTAGGTGAAATAATGGTGAGACCATTAATGTTACATGAACATTACTGTGTTACACCTCACTATTTCTGCTACCAGGTCTAACCTCTGTCATTATCAGGGAGATGAGTTTGTGCCAATCCATTTCTAAATCTCATCTGGTTCTCCCTGAGATCAGTGATTTTATTTACCAACAGGTAATTAGGACGTAATTTCCATCTGAGGCTATCACCACCATGAGGCTCAAATTTACCATTTATCCAAAACCTGTCTCGAACAGCAATCAGGTACAGAGATTTATGCTAGGGGGGCTGGCAGGAGGGGGAGATGGCAGAAATGAGTTTTCTGTCCTTTAGGAACTTACGGTCTAGTAGAAGGAAGAGAAAAAAAGACATCAATAGGCTAAGACAAACATAAGTGTCTTGGCACAGCAAAAAGCAAGGGCTGTGGGCACAGACTGGCTTTGACCCTCAGCTTCAATGTATCAGTCAGCTACTACTGCAATAATGTGTAACAAGCATCCATGAAAGTTCCATAGCTTAAAGCAACAAATATTTTTCTTATTCTGCAGGATCCCTGGTTTTAGTTGATCTGGAATGTGTTCCTCTTACACTTCTCTGGATGGTGAGTTAGTTCAGATCTTCTCCACCTTCTTGGATCTGTGACTGCCTAAGACATATTCTCATTGCCAAAAAAAGGCTCTGATTTTGGCCACATGAGCCTTATAACACTTTTTACTGATAATATAGTCAAGCTTTCTTTACAAAAAACATTTGTGAAAACTGTAATTTCTAAATGTAAAGAAAAATACGCATGTGAAAAGCAAGTAAAATGCTCCCCAGTCCCCTTCCTTCCCCCCTCCACCCCCTCACCACTACAACTACTGTGACAATGGCAGGCTTGTTAGTACTGTAAAGTCAATGACCCTGGAAGGATCCATTCTGCTTCTCACAGATCCTAAACAAATGTGTGGGGTATAAATTGTTCTGGAGACTATCTTGAGGCAGGATAGACAAAGTAAAACCCTTCTGAGCAAATTATGTTGTAAACTTTGAGATGCTGGAGTCTGGAGTTCAGTGAGAAGAAAAGTCTTCAGAGGAAGAACTGACCAAGAATATTGTGGAAAGCTGGGGCATTAGAGGAGTATAGGATTAGAAACAATTTCTTACTATGGTGAGGACTGGTTAAGTTTTCTTGGAAATAATGAGTGATATTAAATTGTAAGTTGTCGCTGCTGTATTGTACTGAATTATTTTTACCCTCAAATACTGCATGCCTATGGTAAAGTCTGCACCACACAAAAGCCTTCTTTAATTGAACCTGGAGGGAATGAAAGGACAGACCGTCTGAGCAACACAGACCAAGCAGTCATTGAAGAAGATGAGGGATAAGAGGTGCAAGACAGGTTGCAGAGGTAGAAAATTCAGCAGCTGGAAGAAATCACAGTGTGAGGAAAAATGTGACAAATATAAGCCTCTCAAGAATTCTTAGGTTCTAGGCTGTCTCCAAATTTTCCATCAATTCTTTGTTTCCCTTTGATTCCTGTGGGATACCCTCCTTTCCCCAGCTGTGTTAGGGCTGCAAACGCATGTCCCTTGTTTCCCCACTCTGTGAGTAGAAGTTGGGTCTAAAACACAAACGATCACTCCGTACAGTCTTCTGTCCACCTGAGCACCCAGTTCAATCAGAGCCCTACGGAACTGGGATGTGGGTGACAATAGATGCTGGGAGAAAGAATTTCTATCCAGCAGCAGTTATAAAAACTGAGCACTGTGTAAGCCCAGATCTACTGCTGGCTATCTTTTATACCACTTAAGGAAAGATTCCCTGAGAATAAAGGATACAGGGACTTCCCTTGTGGTCCAATGACGAAGACTCTGCGCTCCCAATACAGGAGGCCTGGGTTTGATCCCTGGTCCAGGAACCAGATCCCACATGTAACAACTACGAGTTTGCAAGCCACAACTAAGACCTGGTACTGCCAAATAAATAAATTTTAAAATATATTTTTTAAAAAGAAGAATAAAGCAGAGCCAAGAGTTTGAGAATGAGTCCTGGTGACATCCTTGAATCCATGAAGCCCCATCCACACCTGGGGTCTCCAGACTCAGACTCCAGAAAGGATCCTATCACAACAGGAAGAGTTCCTGCCCAACCTCCTCAGTTTACGTGCACGCCATTTAGCCCAGTCTATTCTGTACAGTAGGAGTCGCAAAGCTTTTTCTGTAAATGGCCAGATAGTAAATATCCCAGGCTCTGTGGGCTATAAACCCTCTGCAGCAGCTACTCAACTCTGCTGTTGGGGCAGAGAAACAGCCATGGACAGTATGTGAATGAAGAAGCAGAGCTGTGGTCCAGCAAAATTCTGTTTACAGCAACAGGTTGGCAGGACAGATTCAGCTCTCAGGCTGTAGCTTGCTGACCCCAGCTCTACAGAAACCTCAGATGGTCGATTTCAGAAATGGCCACTGAATTTGTGCTTCAGAAAACTCCTTAAGGAGAAAACTGTACAGGCATAGCTCTAAAAGTCACTATCATGGTGAGAAAGATTTTATTTCCCTGCAGTGGCTGATAAATGACATTAACGGATTATGAGGTGATCATGCTATGTTCCTCTTATTCACTTTATCTGTGAATTCAAACGTAAGAGACATCAAGCGTTCAAAAAAGTTAGCTGCTAATACTGAACCTTCTAGGGCCAAATCCAGTGAAACTGAAAATTAGTTGATTATCTAATCAGTACTGTTCAAATCCGCAAGAACCAACGCTGCTTCAATCATGCTTGTGTACTATATTTTTGTTGATGACTTGTGCCATCCTGGGATATTCACCAAGCTTTACTCAATCCTTCACTGACAGACTTAATAAAAGCTTCCTTTCCAGGTCATTCATTACTTTGTTTTCCAATCTCGATTCTCTAGGAGAGCTTTTCTCCTTTAAAAAGGTCTGTGAGCTTGATGCCCCACTGATGCAAGTGGATGAAACATTTGTCTAGGTATTTTTTTGTGTGAAATGCAATCAGAATGGCCCCTAAAAACATTTACTGAACCAATTCAAAGACACCTTTCAGCATCAGTCATGGTCAGAGAAAAATCATGCAGGTATCAACCAGCCACAATTGCAGAAAATACTGACACAAGGCTTTGCCTTGCCACCATCTAACCATATGTCTACTGTTTCCATGAGTTCTGGAAGCTTCTGTTCAGGTCACATACCACTGTATTGAAGCCAACCAAGTCCTAGACATCTCTGAGACAGCAGCCACCTCTCTGGGGACCTCAGGATCCTGGCAGCAGATGCCTGGATCCAACAAGACTCTGGTTTCAGAAATCCTTATCTGGTACAGCTGATCTCCCTGACTCACTTATGCTAAGCCTTTTCTGAATTATGTGTGTCTCCCAGACACATATTCCCTCTAGACCAGGAAAATATTACCTGGTGTCTCCTAGAAAGAAGAGGCTAGCAGAAAGAACTTAGTCTCTGGAAAATGGGAAATATCAATTGTATTTACCACACCTAGAATGCTGGATCTCCAAGATTTAAGCTTACTCCCTTTCCAAAGCTCAAGATCAAATCTTTCTCCCCAATCAGATCAGGCCTCTGCTAGGTCTCCTAGCAGGATTCCAGGATCAGATTCCCTCTATGTCTTCATTAATATAACCTCTGTGCTTAGCACAGTGCCTGACGCATGGTAGGGACACAAAGAGCCTTACTTGATCTTGTAAGAATAAACGGAGACCTTGCACATGGCCCAGGTGGTTGTGGGAGAACAGAATGCTGTCTGACCATTATTCATCCCCGATTCCTCTCCCACACAAGAAATACATGTACCTGCTTGAGTGATATTAGGTTTGCCAAAATGATTCACTTTTTCTCATGATGGATATAATTCCTCCCCATCCTTTGATTTCAAGTTGTGGCCATGTATCAAAAACTTGCTTCATCCAATAGGATATAGGCAGATCTGATGCAGTAAAGATAGTGCAATTTGCTTACCTTCTTACACTTTCATTATCATGAAAAGAACTGCCACTCTTCCTGAGGAAGCTGCTGCTCTGTAGAATCTGGGATCTGTAATGAACACATATGGAACAACCCTGGTAAGAAACAGAGCCCAGCTCGAGCTGCACCCGAAGCAGAGTCTCCCAGGAGCCCAGCTTAGGACAGTCACAACATCAGGCAACCCATGACAGAGTAGCACAAATCAACACCTGTGGGCAAAGAACGCCACCTGCCGGATCAGTAAACAAAGGCTGTTATAGCCACCCGGTCATAAGCCACTGCAGCCACACCCCCAACCAAGGTACACCCTGAAGGAATTCGGGGTGGAAAAGAACAGGATATTGGGCCTAGACAGCTGAGGTGCATATCAAAGGAATGCTATCAATAAGCCTGGACTCTTGTATCTTCCCAACCAGAAAAGAGCTAAGTTCATTAACTTACCATGTCTAGAGTTTTCTTTAATTTGCAGTCATCTTTTGATTTTTCCTACCTGTGTTTTTAACTCCTATATATCCTGTTTCCTCCCTTACCTCTTCAGAGCAGTGCCTCAGGAGTATCTGAGAACCATCTCCTGGGGCTTACACACTATGTTCACTGAATAAAAGATGATTCTCAACGTTGAGGTTATCCATTTTTAAGTTGACATGACTCCTATCTTAAGTCACTTGAGTTTGCAGTGCTTTGTTAATCAACATTATTGCAGTATTCTACAACATACATCCACTACCACCCACAAAAAGATCACCATTGTCACGAATACCATCATCAAACAGATCCCAAGTACATGACACTGTCCATTTGCAGCAGCTGTATTTGTGGGAAGACAGAGGGAACCTCGATAGCTCAAGTGCCTAAAGCAGACATCTGAGAAGAGGAAGACCCAAAGACGTGGCTTATTTAGCCCAGATAGGTTTGGAGGACCTGCCCGGAAAGAAACAGCTATCAAATGGAGAAAACCCTCTCTTGATGGAAAAGAAACACACCCCATATATTCTTTGCACTTTCACATGAAAGTTCCTTTTTTAAAATAGCTGTTTCAAAAGATCCTTCCAGATTGGAGTGGGCATGACCAGTTTAACAATAGCTGCCTGCTAAAGGATGGCATTAAGATTCAGATGCTGTCATTTATCAGGGTCCTTGACTTTCAGCACTGCTGACTATTCAGTGCCAAGGCCCAACTCCCCATCCTTCTAACCAGCTAAAGGCTCATAGAGATTCTTGCATATACATTTGTCGCCTTTCCCTGAGAAGTTTCTGAAAAAGAAAAACAGCATAGAAAAGAAAATGGTTTTTTGTTTGAATTTCCTTGAAGAGTCACTTGGTGAAACAGGCATCATCAGCTCTTGTAAACACGCAAAATGCAGTTAAGTGATCTCTGACTGTTCTGCAAAATTGGAATCTGAAGCCTTGTGGCAAATTGTCTCAAATGGATCATGGAATGTGAGAGGCATAGGATGTAGGCAGGATTGCCTTTCTGACAACTCAGTGAAGAAAACAATCGCTGGAGCTTTTAATGCTCTAAGCCAGGGCTCCGCTGTCTGCCACCTTGATGTGAGAATAACCCCAACTTGGAATAGACGCTATGGAATGGATTCAGGAAGTTGGGGTAAGGATGGCTGGAGGATACAGGGGTTTAGGAAGCAATCCCAACATAACAGAGACTCACCCAAGACTGTGTGACAAAAGGTGCTCTGACCGTCTCACTCGCTGCTCCTTCATACATCTGCCTCTCTCTTCAGCTTCCAAACAGGTGTCCAAGTATGCCAAGGAGACCAAACTTGTGCCACAGAATGTTGTATAGTACTTGCTGGCTTACTCTGGGCGTGTCGTCTAAATAAAGGAGTAGGTCTCCTAGCATCTTTCCACCTACTTCTCTTTCATTTGGTTCCCTCTCCCTAGGGAATCTTAACCACTCAATAGGTGATGCCTACAAAAACTTTAATTCCAGCCTGATCTCTCTCTTTAGCAAAACCCATGTCCTGAGTAACTGAACTTGGCTGTTTCACAAACATTCAGACTCAAGTAAATTCATTACGTTCTCCCAGATATTTTTTTTTTCCTCTTGTCTTCCCCTTATCAGGTAAATGAATCAGTCCAAGTTAAGGAACCCAGAATCACTCTTTACTGTTTTCCTCTCTCCACCCTCAAGGCAGTATGATGCCAAGAGCTCTAATTTCTATCCTGCTAATGTACATCTTCCATTCTTTACAGCAGACGTCCCATTCATTCATTCATTCATCTAATATTTGCTCAGTTCCTATTTTGTGCCAGGCTCTTTTCTAGTGAGCAAATAGACCAAGAACCCCACCCTGTGGAGCTACCTTTGAGTATAGAAAGAGTTGATAAACAACAAAAAAATAGTTATGCAGCATGCTATATAATTGGAATGAGTACTATGGAAAATAGAGTGAATGGATAGTAAGTGGATGGGCTAAGGTGAGTAAAGGCAGATTGCAGTGTTGGATATGGTGGCCAGGGTAGATGTCTCTAAGAAGATGAAGTCTGAGCAAGGATTTGAAAGAGCAAAGACTTAAGCAGGAAGACGTTATTGCTGCAATCCAAGAAAAATATCATGGGGATTTAGACCAGGATGGCAGCAGTAGAGACAATGAGGAAGGGAAAGATGATGGGATTTTAGGATTGGTAAAAGGGAGGGTGGCTTCCCCAGTGACTCAGGGGTAAAGAATCCACCTGCCAATGCAGGAGATGCAGGAGACATGGGTTCGATCCCTGGGTCAGGAAGATCCCCGGAGGAGGAAATGGCAACCCACTCCAGTATTCTTGCCTGGAGAATTCTATGGACAGAGGAGCCTGGTAGGCTATAATCCGTGGGGTTGCATAAGATTTGGACACAACTTAGTGACTAAACAACAACAACAATAAATGGAGGGTATAAATCACAAAAACCAAGAGCAACTCCAAGTTTTTTTAACAACTGGAAGAATGGAGCTCTCATCAATGGAAATGGGGTAGGCTATGAAGGGAGCAGATTTGCAGAAGGGCAGATCCGTAGTTCTGTCTTGGACATGGTGAGTTTGATGTTTATTAGACATCTGAGCAGAGACATCAAATAGGCAGTTTGATAGAAGAGGCCAGAATTCAGGAAAGAGGTTCAGACTGGGAATATGGCCCAAGCCCAGTCCACATCATCGTTCACCTGTGTTGTTGCAATGATCTCACAGTTGGGCTCCTCGCCTCTGATTTTCCATCTCCTATTACTGTCCTCCATGTTCCTATCGGAGGGGTGTTTCTAAAACCTGGACCAATTGTCACCTGCTTAAAAACCTCTGATTTCCCAGTACTCCACAGCATGGCACTCATATCTATACTTCAAACTCTCCCTTATAAGCCCCAACCACGTGGAGATGCTGCACTAGCTCCAAAGCTAGTGGAGAGTCTTGGATGCCAGGCACCTCTCAGTATCTGTCCATGTTCTCTGGATCTGGACTAATACCTTCCCATGGATCACTGTCAAACCGACTCATCCTTAAATTCCCGAATTCAAATGCCATCTCCTTCGTAGATCCCGCTTTGCACCTCCCATTAGGATTCAGGATCCTTCCTTCCATCTTTGCATTGCAACTCACACACATGTCTAGTGTAACACTAACCATGCAGCAATACAATTGTCTGTCCTTGACTAACCCACTGACTGGATGCCGCTTTATTCACCTAAGTCAGTGGCCAGCATGGCACCCAGCAGAAGTGTATGGAACTGCCACAAGCCAAAACAAATCCAGCTGCCTGGTCAGCACACACATCATACTGGCACAATCTGGAGGTACAGGAGAGGGAGGGGAGAGTGATGATCTCCATTACCTGTACAACCCAGGGCTGTCAATCACAGCAGCAAGGATGCCCCCTGCAAGTGGCTGATAGTTCCTGGAACCCACAGCATGTAAAGGCTCCTTTTCACCCCCTCCTATGGGAAACCTGGCAGAGAAGAGCCATGGAAGTAACAGGTTTGGGTTCTGGCAATAGGGGTTTTGTTTAGGCATAAAGGATGTCCTCATTAAAACAAGAAATGAAATGGAACTTGCAGAGGAACATCAAGGGAAACAGAAAAACGTTCTCGAAATTCATCAAGTGCCAGGGACCTCAGAGGGCACCTCAGGTCTTCACACTTTGCTTCCTTCATATTTACAAAGTGTCCGCACTGCATAATAACAAAGGATTTCGTTTAGGTCATACCTGAATGGTCTAGTGGTTTTCCCTACTTTCTTCAATTTAAGTCTGAATTTGGCAATAAGGAGTTCATGATCTGAGCCACAGTCAGCTCCCAGTCTTGTTTTTGCGGACTGTTTTTGCTTGATGTTACTGCTGTTATTTCTCACATATATTTAAAGGATTTACACTGAATGAAAAATAGGTTTAGAAAACAGTAGCGTAATACTTCTTTGATTGTTCTAGAAAGCTAAAGACTAATCAAAAAGGCATAGAACTATTAGAAAACATAGATCAGTTAGTATCTTCTTAGAAAGAAAGTGAAGTTGGTCAGTCATGTCCAAATTTTTGTGACCCCATGAACTGTAGCCTGCCAGGCTCCGCCGTCCCTGGGATTCTCCAGGCAAGAATACTGGAGTGGGTTGCCATTTCCTTCTCCAGGGGATCTTCCTGACACAGGGATCGAACCCAG
Source organism: Giraffa tippelskirchi (assembly GCF_054371585.1). NCBI lineage: Eukaryota > Metazoa > Chordata > Mammalia > Artiodactyla > Giraffidae > Giraffa > Giraffa tippelskirchi. Next base: position 17,514,360 of record NC_137283.1, on the reverse strand, counting down.
GTCTCCTGAATTGCAAGCAGACTCTTTACCGTCTGAGCCACCAGGGAATCCCAGTATCTTCTTATTCTGTGGGAAATAAAGCTAGAATGTAACTTTAGGTGAATTGTTAAAAATAACTTTCGTGTCTGCTTCTAGGTTTTCTGTTTGTTTGACTTTCTGTGTTTCTTTCAGTCACAATATTTTATCATTGAGATGGTATAGTATAGAGAAAGGCTTTTGGAATAAGGCATTTGAAGTCTCAATTCCATCACTATCTGAGTAACTTTGGGTACTATATCAGTTATTTGTTTCTGGGTAACAGCTCCAAAACTTAATTGCTTCAAAAACAATTTATTATTTCTCATGATTCTGTGGACTGACTGTACTCAGTTGAGGGGTTCTTTTGTTTTATGTGGAACATTTTGTTTACTGCATTTTTGATCTTGAAACAGAAGAATGATGCAGACATCATGAGAAACGCTGTGCTGGAGGAAGCACAAACTGGAATCAAGATTGCTGGGAGAAATATCAATAACCTCAGATATGCAAATGACACCACTCTTACAGCAGAAAGTGAAGAACTAAAGAGCCTCTTGATGAAAGTGAAAGAAGAGAGTGAAAAAGTCGGCTTAAAGCTCAATATTCAGAAAACTAAGATCATGGCATCTGGTCCCATCACTTCATGGGAAATAGATGGGGAAACAGTGGAAACAGTGGCTGACTTTATTTTTCTGGGCTCCAAAGTCACTGCAGATAGTGACTGCGGCTATGAAATTAAAAGACGCTTACTCCTTGGAAGGAAAGTTATGACCAACCTAGACAGTATATTAAAAAGCAGAGACATTACTTGGTCAACAAAGGTCCATCTAGTCAAGGCTATGGTTTTTCCAGTAGTCATGTATGGATGTGAGAATTGGACTATAAAGAAAGCTGAGCACTGAAGAATTGATGCTTTTGAACTGTGGTGTTGGAGAAGACTCTTGAGAGCCCCTTGGACTGCAAGGAGATCCAACCAGCCCATCCTAAAGGAGATCAGTCCTGGGTGTTCATTGGAAGGACTGATGTTGAAGCTGAAACTCCAATACTTTGGCCATCTTATGCGAAGAGCTGACTCACTGTAAAAGACCTTGATGCTGGGAAAGATTGAGGGCAAGAGGAGAAGGGAACGACAGAGGATGAGATGGTTGGATGGCATCACTGACTCAATAGACATGAGTTTGGGTAAACTCCGGGAGTTGGTGATGGACAGGGAGGCCTGGCGTGCTGCGGTCCATGGGGTCTCAAAGAGTCGGACACAACTGAGCGACTGAACTGAACTGAAGACACGTGACTCCCACCCTGGGACCCTGACACACACCCTTTATCCCCGCTCCTTCTGCCAACCTCAGTGATCCTCCAACATTTAGAACAACCGACCTCTGGGTCCTAGCTCAGCTCCTCCTCTGAAATTCTTTTGAAAATTTAGGACTTAGGTTCAGGTGGTAAAGAATCTGCCTGCAGTATGGGAGACCCACGTTTGATCCCTGGGTTGGGAAGATCCCCTAGAGGAGGGCATGGCAACCCACTCCAGTATTCTTGCCTGAAAAATCCCATGTAGCCTGGTGGCTACAGTCCATGGGTTGCAAAGAGTTGGACAAGACTGAGAGACTAACACTTTCACTTTCAAGAAAAACAGAGCTAGGTCAGAGATACTCAAAACAAGACTCTGATGCAAAAATAAATTAAGTTTTTTTGTTAAGTTTCCCAAAAAAAGCCAAGGAGAAACCACCCCATGAGGCCAGGAATTTAACTTGTTTTTTTCACTGTTACATCCCCAGCCTCCAGAACAGCACCTGGTGCAGAGTAAGCTCACCATAAACCTCTATTTATGCAACAGTGGCTCACAGGATTCAAAAGCCAGAGGCAAAGGGAAAGATGAGACGTCAAAGAACAGATGCCACGAGGAGAAGCCAACATTCATTGCACATTTTGATCTGATTCAACAAACTCTTTAAAAAAATATGAAAGAAAAAATGTATGAATGAGTAAAATAAAATGTCTTTCCATCATCTAGCAGTTTTTTGTCTAATGTGTGTTCAGATAGACACAAGGTCAAAGGTCATCCCTCTCTCCACTTCCTCTATCCTTTCCTCCCTCCTTCATCTCCTTTCTTCTCTTCTTTACTCCTCTTCCATCATGTCTTCTCCATCCACACACATGCACACGCACTCACTCTCCATAGGAAACCCACCACTAAGTCTTGTGGTTTGAATCTCTGTGCCGAAGCCCCTTGTCACGATCTTTTCACCTCTTTTCCGCTATGGTCTTCCAACGTTCTCTTGCCTCAAGTCTCTCGTGGGCTTATCCTTTCTCCACCCTGCTCCCCAAGGAACCCTTATAAATGACCAGACTGTATCTTTCCTCCTTCGAGTCCATAACACCTCCTCCCTGCCTAAAGCACAATGTGTAAGCATGGTTAGCCAGCATCCAAGACCCCACCAGCTTTACCTCCAGAGGATACTGAGTACACTTTGCCTTGAACGTCAACTGTCACAGGTCCTTGCTCCCATCATCTAATTGGCAAGTTCCTACCCATCCTTCAAGCCCCAAACATCTTAAGGATTCCGTGGACAAGTGAAAAGATTAAAAAACTAAACTAAACCTTTTGTAACAGCCAACATTCCTAGGAATAGAAAGTCATTGCATACGTTTTTTCAAAAGCCTGAAGAAATCCCTGGATGAAATGTTTAAGATCAGAATAATGCATATACTTTCAGTTCCTGGTAGGGCTGAGTCCCACATTTCTGTAGGTAGCTGACATGCATGTGGCCAGTTTCTTCTTAGTAGTAAGTACCTAAGCAATGGTGGTCTGGATACCACTGCTGTTCATCTATCTGGCATCCTATTTTTCTTTGTATGATTTCTTAATTGCTTCATTTCCTGGAAGGATTGAGACTCCCAATTATTTCCCTCTTCCTGAGTTAAAATAATACATTGTCTCTCTCCAGCAGTGAGGGTTAGAACAATTTAAGATCATATCACACGACGAGCACTTTGGAATTCATGTCACTCAATTTGTTTATTCCTCCCAAATAAAAGACAGGAAATTTCAGGAAGATAACACACTAATTATTTTGTGATATGTCCCTTTCCATTTCAGAGGCCACATGCCAAACATGATGGTCAGGTTTGGAGACAGTCCAAATATAAGTCCTTTTCTGGGCGGTGGGGGAGATTGTCCTTTATCATCTCAATCATGGACAATGTGAAAAGTCAAAGAACTTCAGAAGTTATGAAAAATCTACTAAAGGTGGCTCAGTAAAAGTAAGAAAAAATTAAAATGTTCTGTAAAACCATCTCTTTAAATACAGTAAAAATATAATTTTAAAAGGGTAGAAATCATATCCCTTTTTAATCTGAATTTCAAGTCCCTTAAGGTAATGGTTGGTAATATTAAATTTGAGATGCAAAATCATTTTTAATTGCCTCTAGGTTTCAAAGAATTTGAAATCAGCTAGAAGAGAGGTTAGATGGAGCAGGTAAATCATGATCAGAGAAATACTGTGATAGGGAGCAATAGAAGTAGTAATTCTTCAGTGCAATGTACTTGTACTGTACACTGAACATGATATAACACTAATGAAGGAAACTAAAGGACACACAGGTAAATGAAAAGACATTCCATGTTCGTGAACTGGAAGAATATTTTTGGAGTAACCAAAGCCAACTCCATATTCGATGTGATTTTTGTAAAAACACTAATGGCATTCTTTACAAATATAGGAAATCCTCAAATTTATAGGGAACCACACACACACACAAAATTAGCTATATCAATCTTGAGCATTGAGAAAAAAGCTGAAGGTATTATCACACTTTCTGATTTCAAAACATATTAAAAGCTGTAGTAATCTAAACAGTATGGGAATGGCATAAAAGCAAACATATGGACCAGTGGAATATAACAGAGAGCCCGGAAATAAACCCATGCATCTGAGGTCAACTGACCGCTGACCAGTGTGTCAAGAACACACAACAAGGAGAGTATAATCTCTTCAATACATACTATTGGAGAACCACATGCAGAGAAGAATGAGCCCAGACTCTTACCTCACACCTTATATAAAAATCAACTTCAAATGGATTAAAGACTTAATTAAACATGAAACCTGAAACTAAAAATACTGGAAAAAAATGTACAAGAAAAGCTTCTTGACATTCTTTTTTTTTTTTACATTATTCTTTATTCAATAAGATATTTACTGAAACCCTGGGTAGGCCCTGGAGATATACAAACATCTAAGAGCTAGTCACCATTTTCACTAACTTCAGGGTCTAGCTGGCAGGATACTGAACTCAGAAGGTTACAAATGCTGAAATCTCTGCTGCTGAAGAAAGGTGATTGTTCAAAACAGTACATTCCAATAAAAAAAAAATTTACATTTGTAAGATGCAAAAATCATTTTGTTTCTAATACTCAAACAGAGGGAAATTATACATAAAACAAAAAGGAAAGCTGTCCTAATCCTCTGCTGAGGAGCAGTGGAAGAAGCTATTTTTGGAAGAGTAGTCATGGAAGGCTTCTCAGAGGATGTGACATCAAAAGTGAGACATGAGAGATAAAAAAGAATCAGTTATGTGAACATGATAAGATACAGCTACAACAGTACCACAGAATTTCTACAGCATCTGCTGCTGCTGCTGTTAAGTCGCTTCAGTCGTGCCCGACTCTGTGCGATCCCATAGACGGCAGCCCACCAGGCTCCCCCATCCCTGGGATTCTCCAGGCAAGAACACTGGAGTGGGTTGCCATTTCCTTCTCCAATGCATGAAAGTGAAAAGTGAAAGTGAAGTCGCTCAGTCGTGTCCAACTCGTAGCGACCCCATGGACTGCAGCCTACCAGGCTCCCCCGTCCATGGGGTTTTCCAGGCAAGAGTACTGGAGTGGGGTGCCATTGCCTTCTCCGCTATAGCATCTACTTAGGTGAAATTGGACAACCCTCAGGAAGTCTCTGATTTTGTATTTGACATCCATTATCTTTTTCTTCAGCCTCTTTTTGTCCTCCTTAGATTGAGATGACCCTCCAGTAAGAGACTAATTGTCCTGATAAATGTTGGAGACTCAATGTGCTAATCAGTCAGGAATTTCTCAGTATCTTAACGCTACCAGCAATACACAGAAAATGGAATATAAATAGTATGTGTACATGTCTGTTAAAAACAAGAGATATAAACATATTTACATATGTACATAGTATCTTAAGAAGTATCCAAAGACACTGAAGTCCATGAGATTCTGGAGGAAAAACTGAAGATCTCAGGATGCAGACAGAGAGAGGAAACATTTTCACTAGCTACCCGTATGTAATGTGTGGTTACTGCTATTTGTGTGACAACCATGTAAAATTAGCCCTCTTTATCCCAAGGTTCCATATCCCAGAAGTCTATGTCTGAGAATTCAACCAACCACAGACTGAAAATACTTGGGAGAAAAAATTCCAGGAAGTTCCAAAAAGGAAACTTTAATTTGCTTCTCTCTAGCAACTACTTCTACAGCACTTATATTTTTGACTGTTCACATAGCATGTACACTGTAATAGGTATTATAGGTAATCTAGAGATGATTTGAAGTGCATGGGAGAATGTGTGTCAGTTATATGCAAACACTATACCATTTTATATGAGACTTGAATATCTGTGGATTTTGGCATCCACAGGTGTCTTGGAACCAATCTCCCTTAGAATCAGAAGGATGATTGTATTACTGCATTATTTTTCAATTTTAAATGTAAAAAGAAAAAAGCTGACCAAAAAGACAACTGCCAGAATCCCAAAGGAATGAATTACTAAGGTTGAGCTGAATACATGGAGGCAGAGGGCGGGAAAATTATTTGAGGGCTTGGAGGGCCTGTGAGACTTGCTTGTTCCCTCTATTATGAATAGCCTCACCCAGGGCTGGCAAGATGCCTTTATTATGCCACATTTAAGTTCACAGATAGATAAGATGCTGTCTCGGCTTGTGACACCATGACAAAATAAAGACTGGGTGAATTCAGCAACAGAAATTTACATTCTTGAAGTCTTGGAGGTTAGAAGTCCTAGATCAAGGAGTCAGCATAGTCAGAGGGTTCCCTTTTTGACTTCTAGGCGACCCCCTTCTAACTGTGTCTTTACATGATGGACAGAGAAAGCAAGTTTTCTGATACCTCTTCTTTTAAGGACACTAATCCTACCAGATCAGGGCCCATCCTCAGGACCTTACCTAACCTTAATTACCTTTCAAAGCCCCCTCTTCAAATAACATCTGACTCTGGGTTAGAACTTCAAAATACAAATTTTAGGGGGACACAGTTCAGTTCACAGCTGATGCATCTTAAGCTGTGATGAACATCAAACCCATCATGCACATTCACCTTGGAGGGAGAGTGCTTAAAGAACACTTCACATGGTTCTGCACCAAACCTTTGATCAGGAATGAGTATATTAATAGATGCAGTGTTGAGTATGGAACCTGGCAGGAGAAAGTGTTTTTGCCCTCTGTACCCAGGAAGACACAGAGCAGAAACCAAGTAGGCTCATTAAGAAAGTATAAAGCGGGTAATAAGAAAGCTTTACTGCTGCCTGCTCTCATCTCCCCCTGTATCAAAGGGTGGAAAACTACCCTATAAAACTAAGTAAAATGCCGTCTGTGCTGCTGCTTCTGGAAATGGCTTAATTGATCGTATACCAGGAAATAAAGTGAAGCTTGCTTCTAATTCACTCAGCTCGGTCCCACCTCAGGGGTCTCAGTGACATGGAGAGTGTGTACTATGCCTAATTTGAAAGTTTAAATTCTTCCTCTTGCAACAGATTTGGTTACCTAACATTTGAAATATCTCACCACCGTTATGAGCCCATCTAGCAAACACACCGCCTTGGTTACAACCTGGCTTGAAAATCATCACTGCCCTGGAGTCTTTCTATTCCTAACATGGCTCACAGACAGAACACTGGAGGCCTGATGTATTTCTCTTAACACATTGTTTTCCCCCAGTTCCATAAAAGTTCCTTTGGTAAGAGAGGCAATATGTGTTTTATGAGAACAGAAGGAAAAGTTACATGCAAAGAGAAATTAACAGGATGGCAACTATCTAGAAAACTAAATACAAACTTGTTTTATTGCAACTCACTCCTGAATTCCATTGAAACCGACAGGCTTAAGATCAATATTCCATCAGCCAGGTTGTGTCAACACCTTGAGAATCTACCGGCAACACGCCAGTCTCCTATATAATACAATATTGACCCAGGCAGTGCCTGCAGTAGATATGGCCGTGCTCCCCTCCAGGAATCTGGACCCTTCTGATAACCCATGCTTGGCAGCCAGAAAGATCTCTTATCAGTTCATTATCTCCTGGGTAGAGAATTCTTTCATAGCACAATTGGTGCTTCAAACTATACACAGAGTCATTCAAACCAAGTTTTGAGATCCTGAGAATGCCAAGGTGCTTCTGTTAATTCTATTTTACAAAGTACTTACAGCAATCTGTGGCTGCACTCCCAAGAAATTGACTATTTTGATTCTTGATCTAGAAGGTATATCTCAAGGGTTTTAAATCTTCCGTTTCAGCAAGGGGTGATGTCTTTTTCTTCCCAGTGGACTTGTTTCTACTTGTACCTGTACATGCTATCCTTGGGGCATGCCATGGCACAAATTACTTTAAAAATAGAAAATGCGAAGGCCCAAAAAAAAGGTCACAGGAGTAGGTAATCCAAGTCTGCAAGGCAATAATAGCTATCTTGTAGTCACACTTAACAAATACCAGGCACCAATCTAAATGTTGTAGACACAATTTAATTCTCACAGAGATGGAGGAGGCAGGACCATTTTTACAGAGGAAGTAACTGAGGCACAGAGAGAATAAGTAATTTGTCCAAAGTACAAAGGGCTGGGGCATACATGCTGAGAAGGCTTCTGATTGGTTTTAACCCAAACACCAGCTGTCATCTCACTTTTTCTTCTATGACTGTAAATTCACACTATGTTGGCTAACCATCTTAAGTATGAAAGTGAAAGTAAAGTCACTCAGTTGTGTCCGAGTCTTTGCAACCCTATAGACTGTAGCCTACCAGGCTCCTCAGCCCATGGAATTTTCCAGGCAAGAGTACTGGAGTGGGTTGCCATTTCCTTCTCCAGAGGATCTTCCCAACCCAGGGATTGAACCCTGGTCTCCCGCATTGCAGGCAGACACTTTACCATCTGAGCCACCAGGGAAGCTTATTTGCTTGTTCTACATTTTAAAAAACATTTTTATTGAAGTAAAGTTAGGTTACAATGTTATGTTAGTTTCAGGTGTATAGCAAAGTGATTTGATACATATATATATTCTTTCAGATTCTTTTCCATTAGTGGTTATTACAAGATATTGAGCATAGTTCCCTTTGCTATACAGTAGGTCCTTGCTGGTTAGCCAAATTATGTAAATTAAATCATCTGGAGGGGATAAAAAACAAACCCTTCAAAACAAACAAAAACAATGCAACACTATATCCCTGAAATTCTTAGCGATCTTATGGAACTACAATAGTGACCCCAACTCCTCACCTATTCTGTGTTTAGTGTCTGCGTAATCAGGTGTCCTTATACAAAGCAGATATTAATGAAAGGAGAAGTGGGGGTGGAGAGAGGGGAGACTCTCAGTGCTGTTCTAAACCACTGTGATCTCCACAAAGTCCCTTCCAGAGACATGGCCTCTGCTGAGACAGAGAGAAAGAAAAAAAAAGTTGTTTTCTAAATACTGTATGATTTCACTTGCACGTGCAATCTAAAAAACACAACCAATAAAACAGAAGCTGATTCAGACACAGAACAAACAGGCGGTGGCCAGAGTGGAGGGGGGCCAGGAAGGAAAGCAATAGATGAGAAAGATCTAGGGGTACAGACTTCCAATCGTAAAGTGAGTCCCAGGTGTGAAATGCACAGTGTGGGGAATAGTCAATAACTAAGTAATATCTCTGAATGGTGAAAAACGTCATCACTAGACTTATTATGGTGACCGGTATGAAATGTATAGAAATTTTGAATCACTATTTGTGAAACAGGAACTAAAAGCATTGGAGGTTGATTATACTTCACAAGCAAAACAAACAAACTGATAGAAAAGATCAGATTTGTGGTTTCCAGAGGCAGGGGAGGGTTGAGTGTGGTGGGGGAGGATGGATTGGATGAAGGCAGTCAAAATGGTACAGACTTCCAGTTATAGGAGAAATAAGTGCTATGGATGTCAGGTATAACTTGATAAATACAATTAATAATGCTGTCTGTTATAGATGAAAGCTGTTTAGAGAGGAAACCCTAACACTTCTCATCCCAAGAAGAGAAAAATCAGTGAGAAAAAAACACAGGGCAATGAACGTCTTAGAGACTCCGTGACACTGCTGGGCAACATCAGTATAGCATACATTTCAGGGGTGTGTGTAGAGACCGCATGCAAGGATTCTGGGGCCAGATTGACTGGGTTCAGATTGTGGCTCCAGCACTGAACTGACCTTGGGAGAGGCAGTTTCATTTGTAAAATGAGGACAATTGTTTCTACTTCATATGATTTAAGGATTAAATAGATTAACATACAAAGCACTTAGAAGAGAGAATGGTTCTGCATCACTGCTTGCTAATCCAATGACTATATGCATAATATAATCTCATGTATATAGACTTTTTACCACAGTAACCCTTACAATGTATGGGTTGAGAGATTTTGTATTTGTTCACCTCATCATAGCAGTTCAGTTTGTATGGAGGGTCTATGATTAAAATACAAGTTCCTATGAAATTTTTTTAAAGTCCCTTCTCTCTAGTCTCAAGACTGCCCTAGATAACCCCCTCCCTCCTATCCTCCCAGAATTAGTGCCTGGCTGACTTATGCACATCTTATCTGTGAGCTAATTGCACCCTGTGTCCACTGATCATCCTGTACCCACCGATCTACCTTCCACTTGCCTCTGCATAGCCTGCACCCCTACCCTATTCTGTCTGGTACAGACAGTGTACCAGACACCCCTCCCCCAGTGTCCAGGCAGTCAGAACAGGATATGTAGGGTAGACCCACAGGCCCGTCAAGTGGGTCAATCTGACTATACGTGATCACCAGATCACTGACCATGTCACTGACTCTTTCCTCTTAAGAGAGGAGGAGCATTGGAATCCTTGAGGAGAGCACACCCCTGCTATGCATCACACTCCATCCCCAGGCCTAAGGCAGACAGCACTAATCAGTTTCCACCGAGCCAAAATTGTCACAACTTGCCTTCTCCATCAACAAGCATTTTCAATAGGCCAGGAACTGGCACACCAGTTTCAACCTCTTTACTGCCCCCAAGTTTGCCAGTACTTAAGATACTCCACATTAATAAATCTGTTCCCTGTTAGACTGAAATCAAGGACACCTAATCAATAGCTATTTTTTTAATAACAACATACTTGCTCATCTCATGTCTGACAGTCATTATTTTCCATAGCTCCTCGGAAGCTGTCAAAAACTTTGTCTACATATAGCCTAAAAGAATCTAGGAACTTAGTTTGTCAGGATCAGGAAGTCTCAAATACATCAACTGATTTATTGATTGATTCAAACGCAAATTTTTTTTGAGTAGCAGCCCCAGGCAGGGCCCTTGTTCTTGTTAATTCCTCAGCTTCTAGGGTGGGGATTCCCTACTCTGGTTTGGTTCTTTCCCTTTCAGTGAAGGACATTTTCCCAAACAGAAGACACAGCACTGCTTGGGTCCAGGTGGTTATCGCCTCTCCATTCCTTTTACACTGCTCATCTCCCAGGAAAATGTCCCCTCTTAGTTCCCGATACCGCATAACAAACAGAGTAGACAGAGTTTGGCTCTGCCCTATCCCAGCAAGATCAAAGAACTCTGAACTCAACATGGAAACCCTCCGAAGAGAGAAGAGGACTTAGAAGTGTTACAAGGGAAGCTTAAATCTAATCTTACTGATTTTACATTTTTTCAGGGTGAAAGCGCTTTACCTGCCTATTCCCTGACCACCTCACTCACCAAAAGGAGGGTTCATAACGTTAGGGAAACCACTGAGCAAAACCACCACCCTGGGCAGGCACACTAGTGACCACTTGCCTGAGTTCTCTTACAACAGAAGTCCTGGTAAGGAAGGTAAAATTGACAGGCTACACACCACCAACCAGAAGAATTCGGGAATGGTCAAAACAAGCGAGGAAATGTCAGTCCCTATGTCCTAGCAACCTCCCAGAATCCTTCTTGCTGGAATCCATTTTGGCTGAGCGTGTATCAGCAGGAAGGACCCTGAGTCAGACTGCTTAACCAGAGACAACCCAGAAACTAACTCCCTTCCCACAAAACCCGAGACTGCGAGCCACATGGCAGAGCAGGTCCGCCGAGTTGCCCTGCCCTGCTGCTCCTTCCCTGGGTGCCCTTTCCCAACAAAGTCTCTTCCTTTGTCAGCACGTGTGTCTCCTCAGACAGTTCATTTCCGAGTGTTAGACAAAAGCCCACTGCTGGACCCTGGAAGGGGTCTCCCTTCCTTCAACAATAATCCGAAGTTGGGACCAAACAATGATGAAAATTAACAACATGACTCAAAGAGGCTCAACCACTTTTTGCAAGTATTTGAAAGGAACTCAGGGGGCAGAAGGCCTGGAAGGCAGCACTCATAATATACCAGGTACAAAGCTGAGGCACAAATGGGAATCAAAGCTAGAAGGTATCAGGGAAGGGTTTCTGATTCAATGCCAAGGACACTTCAGCCTTCAGAGCAGCCCAAGGAAGGAGGATCCTCAAGGGTAGTAGTAAGGAGCTGCCCGGGGTTGGGGAGGTAATCAAGTGAGTCTCTAAGTAGAAAAAGAGGAGAGATCAGGATCACCTTATCCATCTTTATAATCTGGTACATAGTGGGTGCTCAATAAATACGTCTAAAAAAGGAAGGGGAGGAAATATATTAAAGACAGCAACCTTGGTTCTTGAGGGAATTCTTGCTCTTAGAGTGGCTGGACTACATGAATTTTGGTCCCGCTTATCTGAAGTGCTGTGATTCTAAAAACAAGTGACTACTAAGGGGCAGAGCTCCCCCTACTGGACAGAAACCTTTTCAACTCTGCATCTTAACCATTTAGCTCTTGGAACTGGGAGGCAGGAACAAGGCTTCTCACCAACTCCTGCCTGATCTGAAGAGGTCCCTGTTCAGCATTCACACCTTGGTCTGGAGATTCCACTGTGGGAAAGTGACTATTGGTCAGGACTCCCTGGTGTAGCCTTTATGGCTCTACCCCATTTTCTTCGCTCAAAGAATCAAGAAATCTCATCTATAGAGTGTGTTTGTGAGAGAGAGTGACTGTGTGTGTGTGTGTGTGTGTGTATGTACATGCACACCTATGCACACTTATGTGTGTGTAGAGATGGGGAAGGGTGATACAGGAAGGTTTTCAGGGAAAAAATGTGATTTTTTTTGAGCTGATGTCTGAAGGGCAAATGGATTTTACAAGACAGAGCAGGTGCTCACTATTTATAAAAGTTGTCTGACTACAGAAAGCATCGTTCCGATTTCAGTTTATTTAATGGTTTTTGCTTGCTTGCTCCTGAATAGGGGCTTTTCTGGTGGCTCAAATGGTAAAGAATCTGCTTGCAATGCAGGAGACCCGGGTTTAATTCCTGGTTGGGAAGATCCTCTGGAAAAACGAATGGCAACCCAGTATTCTTTCCTGAAGAATTCCATGGACAGAGGAGTCTGCTGGGCTACAGTCCATGGGGTCGCAAAGAGTCAGACACGACTGAGCAACTTCCACTCCTGCAAATACTGTGAATAGACTGAATAGACTGTGGGGACTCTGAGGGCAAGCGCCTCAGCTTTCACACCTGATAGCCCTTAACCTGAATTATTTAACTAGAGGATACCAGGTGATTTCAATTCTCTAGACTGAACTAAGGAATTATACCAGAAATCTATGTTGGTTTTATTTTCAGCAGTATCACCTTTGACTTGGAAATAATTGGAACATTAATAACACTGAAAATTTAACACTCAAATTTGACTCACAGGTGTCACATTAAAAGCGCTTTGATAATACGAAACCCTTCTTACCCGCTGTGAGAGGTTAATGCATGGAGAGTCATGAATAACCACTGGGGTTGGAGGGAGTCAAGAACACTTAACTGCTAAGACAAGCAGCTAAGGTATAGACAAAACTTGCTCTTAATGAGAAGAAAGGGGAAAGTGACATTTATTGAGCACCCGCTATGATCCAAACAGAGCTTTGTGCTACTGCATTTTGCCCTCCTATATTTCTTATGAAAAGGGTATGGTCAAACTCGACTGGTAAACTGACATTTGAGGCCTTGGGTCACAGTGGTTGCCTACTAGTCACCATTAAATTTCTGCCAGTCTCTTCCAAATTACACAGCAACAAAAATAGTTTTGGAGCCATTACCATGTACCAGGCTCTATGCCCGGGATTTTCTATAACTGCATCACTGACTTAATCCTGGGAACCACTATTTCCCTTCCTGGGTGGATGGAGCAGAGTTCCACGAGACCCTGTAACTGACCCAGAGCCACACAGCTGCTGCACGGAGCGGGCAGGACTCTATCCAGGCCTGTCTGACTTCAAAGGCCTGGCTCCTGGACACACAGCCACCCCTGGGCACCAGACGGACAGGCCTCGAGGACTCAGGAGGCTTGGACCACATGGGAAGTCATCCATAGGGAAACCCTGCTTTCGGCCTATCATAACTCCTCAGAACTCATTAAAAAGCAAAATAGTTACCCTTCTGCTCAAGCAAGAAAGAAAAAAGGGGGGGATGAATTTTACTTGCCAAGCAGAACACCTTCGGTTATACAACTCTAATGGGAGAATTCCAGCTTTTCAGATGATGTCTGTGTAGAGAATTGCCAAATGCTGCAGTTTACCTTTTAGATTCCTTGCCGTCATTAAACCCCTTAAAAATGTTTTATTAAAACAGGACTTGGCCTGGAAGAACACAACCAGGAAGGAATTTTAACATACTCACAAGATCAGGCAGACAAGGCCAAGAGCAGACCTTCAGCAAGTGCACTGAGGAAAATTTTTACCGTTTTCTGCTCCAACCCACCCCAGGTTCACCTGTGTAAATTCCACCCAACACTTCTCTCCCCTTCTTGGGCACCTGTTCTGCACTCGGAGACGTGAATACATTTCTTGTACTCACCTCCTTGGACACTTCGCATAACCATCGGGGTGGAGACCAAGGCTCCTTCACCGCTATGACCCACAGTGCCCAGCCCCACAGCTCACTTGCGGTCCCCCGAAAACAAGTGAGTCTCTTTGGCTGTCGTCCGAGTCGGCTCCGGCCACCGTGAGAGACTAGGGGGTTTAAACAACAGATATGTATCCTTTCACAGTTCTGGGGGCTGCAAGTCCAAGGTCAAGACGCCAGCAGGGCTGGTTACTGGTGAGCCCTCTTTTCCCAGCTCTCACGGCCTCGCCACACTGCCTTTCCTCTGCGCATGCGTGGAAGCAGAGCTCTCCGGGTATCTCTTCCTCTTCTTATAAGATCCGCCCCTAAAGGCTGAGGGCTCTGCCTTCGTGACCGCATTTAACCTCAATTACCTCCTTAAAGGCTCTATTTCCATATACAGTCATATCGGAGGTCTGGACTTCAGCATGTGGATTTTGGTGACACACAATTCAGTCCACAACAGGTGCCACCATTAAGTACAGCCCTGACCCAGCAGAGAAATGCCAGTATTTACAAGTTGAATCCCATTTTACTGCACCCACCATCTAGCTCCTATGTGCTGCTGTACCTTCCAGGAGCAAGTAAACAGCCACAGAGCAGTATAGATATAAGTTTCCTGAGTCTGGAAAGAGGTTGTCATTCACTCACTCAAGCTAAAGATAAGATATCTGTGGAAGGTGCAAAAAATGAAATTGAGATTTGTCAAAAGTGAGGGAAAAATGAATGAGAATGAATGAGTCAACCCAATTAACCAATCAAGGTATGCTACGAGATTCTGCTGGTACTTCTGCAGGTCCTAGCACTTACAAGCTGAAAACTTCATTGTTGTTGGCTCATCAGACACACCGTTTGGGGGTTATAAATCATAGAGACTGACTCTTACTGTTACCATAATAAAGGCTTTTCATGTAGATCAGAGTGTATGCAAAATAATCAGGACAATAGACATTAATTGTAATTAGACATCGATTGTTAATGCCAATATCATTTACATGCATTATAACAAATTTCATTTTTCACACATAACATCTCATTTATCCAGTTAATGTAGGCAAAAAGATAGATTCCTGCTCACGGAATTAACTGGAGTCATTGACTCTTCTTTTTTGATGAGTTCAAAAAATTAATGTCTTGTGCGAAGGAACTGTGGTACAAGGCCATTTTAAGGCATGTTATTTGCTGCTGCTGCTAAGTCGCTTCAGTTGTGTCCGACTCTGTGCGACCCCACAGACAGCAGCCCACCAGGCTCCACCGTCCCTGGGATTCTCCAGCCAAGAATACTGGAGTGGGTTGCCGTTTCCTTCTCCAGTGCATGAAAGGGAAAAGTGAAAGTGAAGTTGCTCAGTCGTCCGACTCTTAGCGACCCCATGGACTGTAGCCGACCAGGCTCCTCTGTCCATGGGATTTTCCAGGCAAGAGTACTGGAGTGGGGTGCCATTGCCTTCTCCCATGTTATTTGAGATCAAATTAAATTCACTCAAATTCCTGTAGCACCACTCACTACTTGTCTTTGGAGAAGACATTTGCCATCCCTGGACCTCAGCTTCTTATGTGAAAATCTGTCCCCCTGATTCTGATGCCAAGTATAAAGACTCAGCAAATATCTGCTGAACTGAATGGAAGTGATGAGGTGGCTTTGACAGGAAAGTTGAAAGCTTCCTTAGGATTCCAAATCAGCAACAAGTGACTGTCTCCTTAGGACCCCTCGAAGGACACACTTCCTCCCATCTTAGGTTACATCTTCCAGTCCCAAAAGAAAGCCTAGAGCCTCGGATAAATCTTAAAAGAAGGAATGTCACACAGAGCTGGTTTTCAGGTGTCAGTGTATTATCAGGATAATCCAAAAAACTGGGTCCCCCTCCCAAAGAATCGTATTCAGCACACCTGGAACGGACCCCACGTTAGTGCCATTTTCATAAACACTCGGGTGACTGAAGGCAAGCCATCTGGGAACTACACCTGGAACACGGAGCACCCAGTCAACCTGAGGGTCTTGGTAAAGTGTAGGTCTGGGGAGGAAGGCTGAGATTCTGCATCACACTCTGAGCGGCAAGGACACAGAAAAGTCACTAAAATGACAGCTGAGTTAGGGCTCTGGAATCAGACCTCTCCCAATCCCTGAAACCTCGTGTCTCAGTTGCAAATTGGTTCAGGGCTTATATGGGACAATAATATACATTAAACATTCATTACATTGCCTGACATACCATTCATTCTCCATGAATGCAAGCTACGCCATAACATTATTATTAATAATAAATCTTGCTAATTCAATGTAAATTAGTCAGAGATATTTGTTTTATAATCTCCATCATTTTTTCCCACTCATTTTGCCTCTATGAGGATTTGAGATAATGTTTCCATTCTATCATGCAACACATCTGGAAGATAAAAAAAAAAAAAAATGAATCTGTCCCCTACCGGAGAGCCAGCCCATGCAGAGCTGTGAAGACAATGCATTCTTAATAAGATGCCACATGAATGAACATCACAGCATCTGGATGAAGAGTAACTGATCTCATCTGTCTCCAGATGTTGGCCATTATGTTTACAGAGCTGGAGACAAAGCTAGGTGGATGGGATTCAAAACTGGAAAACCCCTCAGTGAAAATGTCAGCCCGTGAGGGTAGGCTGTCTGACATCTAAGGGAACAGCAGCCTAGGGACTGGCCGAAACGCTTGGATTTCAGCTACTTGCCACAGCATTCTAAGGGCACCTAGTGATGTAGGAGCTCACTGTTCTGTCCCAAGTTTGCTCAGAGCATCTTTAAGATTCTTCTTGGTAAAAGCAAAGGCCCCAAGAGCAGAGCAGTGCTTATTTGATAGGCAAACACTGTAGCATGGTGGGTAAGCAGACATTAGGCTTTGACTTCATAAACAGCTGGGGTCAAGCCTGGGCTACACTCCTTTACACCTCTGCGACCTGGGTACCCTGCCTAATCTGAGTCCCATCCAACTCAGGGACCACTGCTGTTGGTGACCTTAATGTCACACGCCCTGCTCTTATAGGTGAAGCCACAGTTAAGAACTAGACCCTGCAGGTGAACTGCATTGATTTGAGCCATAATTTCATGTCATTAGAACACAGCATAAGTAGCATGGAAGCATATACTCTACCATATGTAAAACAGATAGCCAGTGGGAATTTGCTGTATGATCAGGGAGCTCAAACCAGTGCTCTGAGACAACCTAGAGGGGTGAGATGAGGTGGGAAGTGGGAAAGAGGCTCAAGAGGGAGGGTACATATGTATACCTATGGCTGATTCATGCTGATGTATGGCAGGTGGTGTGAGTCACTCAGTCGTGTCCAACTCTGTGGGACCCTATGGACTGTAGCCAGCCAGGCTCCTCTGTCCATGGAATTCCCCAGGCAAGAACACTGGAGTGGGCTGCCATTTCCTTCTCCAGGGGTATGTATGGCAAAGACCAATGCAGTATTGTAAATTAATTATTCTTCAATTAAAAATACATAAATTAAAAAAATTAATTTTCACTGCCAGTTTTAGAGTAGAAAGAACTGATGATTTTTATTTTCTTTTAAGACAGATATACGTGGGCTCACCCAGGCTTACGCAGCAACTCTGGGAAGAAAGGCTAAAGATACTGGAGATGACAGAGGCTGTTTCAACTCTTAAATACAAGAAAAACTCAAGGCCCTTTCATGTTTGCTATCACATCTGGTCCCTGGCATTATTCTGAAGTAGGAGGGTAATATGCAAAGACACAAGTAAACACACCCCAAAAGCACAGGCTTCTGGTGACACAAAAGACGCACCCCATCCAAGTCAGTTCTCCAGAACCAGAAACCCCAGTGCCCTCCCCCAGCAGCTGCCCCACTAGCACCAGAGCCACCATCCTGACCAGACAGCAGACTGCCCATGGCCTCAGCCCCTCTTCTGGCTGCTGCCTGAACTTAGGCTGGGGGACAAGAACCTCGAGGCCTCCACGTGCCCCCAGCGTGTACCTGCATACCAGCCATGCTGCCCTGGGTATTAACCTGGGTCTTGGCTTTGGTTTCCCTATGTAGCTGCTAAGATTAAGGCCCCTGCTCTGTCAGGGTACAAATGCCTTGCTGATGTCCAGCAATCTCCCTGTCAGCTCCCAGAAGTGGGGTGCTTCTGGATTTTGAGCACATGTTTATTTCACAAACATGTGCCCACAATGGCGAGACCATGGAGATATAAGACTGATGCTGTATCTACACCCAGAAACTGGACTGCAGGACTCACAAGGCAGAAAGTTAGCCATTAATTAATTACAAACAGGGATCGATGCCATGGAGTTCACAGGTTCAGAGTCACTGAGCTCACAGGTCCAGAGTCCTGTGAAAGTGAATAACAAAGGAGCCAAACCCAATCAGGGGTGCATGGAAGGCCTTCCTGAGGAAGTGATGTTTCCATGGTGACCTAAAGATGCACTGAGAAGGGACTGCTTACCTGGACCCCTGACAGTCACTGCAGACCAAGAAGACTTGCACCCAAACATCCACTGCTCAGCAATATCTCGGCAACCACTTAACCCGCACTGAACATTTACCTTCACGAACAAGTGAGGCTTTGGGAGGTGCTATGGGCTGAAAGTGTCCCCACAAAATTCATATGAACCCTCGTCTCCTGTGTGGCTGTACTGGGAGATGGGGCCTCTAAGAAAGTAACTAGATTAGGGTGGGGCCCTGATATAACCAGATTAGTGTTTAAGAAAACCCCTCACTCTGTTACTCTGTGGATGTGAGGACACAGCAAGAAACGTGCTGTCTGCAAGCCAGGAAGAGAGTCCTCACCAGAAATCCAACTTCACTGGAAACTTGACCTTGGACTTGGACTTCCAGCCGCCAGAACTGTGAGAAAATAAACATCTGTTGTTTAAGCCACTGAGCCCATGCTGTTTTGTTGAGCAGCCTGAGTTGTATTTTAACATGAATCTAAATGAAGGCACTTCTTCATTTACATACATTACTCACCTAAAAGTAAAAACTGAAAACTAGAGGTTTGGGGATTTCTTTTCTTTCCCTTTTTTTCTTATCAGCAACAATATCTACATGATATTTGGAACAATGGGCTAAATTAAAATAAGACCAGTAAGCTCATCTTATAGCTTAGGTAAATGAAGCCAATTTCCTATGATAAACATGTTTTACAATTTTAAGTAAATGACAAAGTTTCCAAATAATTTACACATTTAAATGGCTAAACTGATACTTCAGGTTTACTTTATCTTATTAATTCATTAAAATATTATTGGGTTGGTCAAAAACTTCATTTGGGTTTTTCCATATGATGTTACAGAAAAGTTCAAATGAATTTTTTGGCCAACTCAATACACTGAGGATAAGGAAATGTGCAGTTATTCTCTGAAGGTTGGGCCTGGCCTGACCTGGCCCTTTTCTTCCTTCTCCAACAGTACTTAGGGATGAATATTCCCTAACCTTTTCTTCCTTGTTTTTTGTAAGAAAGGCATAGGTCAGCCCAGCATCTTTTGGATTTCACAAAGGTTTTTGATCAGTTTGTTTTTTACAATTATACTTTACACTTTAACAACTGGCTTGTCTAAGAAACCAAAGCTTAGCATTTCCATTTCCAGGCTATGCCTTGGGCACTGTGCCCCACCCACATCATGCTGTCTGTTTAGCAAATCAGGAAACAAGGAACAAGAGGAGGCACAAGGGTCAGGATGTGGCAGAGCCAGCTTTCAGATCCAGGCCAGTCTGAGTCTCATCTACACTGCCTTCTACACTTAACCGCTACATCTATACTACAGTCTCTTGTGACTGGAACTCCCCTCTCTGTTAGGCTCCTAATCTGGTCCCTTGGTGGCTACACGGCCCAGAGGGCCTCCGCACCATGCTGGGGGTGGGGGGGACGGTCAGTGAATCATCCGTCCTTCTCCATCCTGCCAGTGCTACCACACCTCACACCCACAACTAGAGAGTCAGGAAACAAAGACTGCAGGAGCTCAGAATGTGCAAAACCTAACCAGCTGCAACTGGAACCTATAGGGCTTTAGAGAGGGGCAGCCCTTGACCCTGATGCTTTGGGGGAGGAACTGAGCTGTGGGAGATGTAAGCATTACGGACAAAGGTATGGAGTAGGGATGTCATTGAACGCATGAGTGAGTGACAGTTGCTCAGTCATGTCCGACTCTTTGCGTCCCCATGGACTGTAACCTGCCAGGCTCCTCTGTCCATGGAATTCTCCAGGCGAGAATACCAAAGTGGGTTGCCATTTCCTACTCCAATCAAATGCATGCGTATGTCCCAAATCAGAGTTCAGTTCAGACAAAGAAGAAAGGACACGTGGTATGACAACAGAGCAGATGTGCTGGGTGCAGAACTATCACATGGCCTGGTGGCGCCTTGGACAGTACTGAGTTCTGGTTGGTATTGGCCTTGCTTGTGGCCCCCCTTCTCTCCTGCTGGTAACAGATGCCAGCAAGTATCATGTGACCCAACTAAGCCAACTCTAGTACCTCCCCCTGACCACAACGATTGCTCCAAGGTGGAAGGCGGGGCCCTTGACCCAAGCTGGACCAGTCAGATTCTCTACTGTGGGAATCCAAGTATTGTTCAGATACCCAAACACCAAGAGTAGCTTGGACCCGAGTCATTCACTTTCTTGCAGTTTTCTAGAGGCCATACCATGAATTCTGGGCTCTGAGGTCCTAGGGGTATCTCTGGGTCCCACCATTCCCAAGCCTTGGATATCTGTCTCTTCCTTTGGTTCACTCAGCTACCCTGTTTGCTTGAGTCAGACTCTGTTGCTTGCAACCAGTATCTTTAACACAGGCTAAGGAGTCTGTGCTTAATTCAATAGAAAATGGAGAGTCATGAAATGACTTTAAGAATAGGGAAGTTATTATCAGACACACAGAAGTAATTCATACAAATAGATACAAAAGAGCACAAGAGATGCTATCTTCCAAAACGCCTATCGAAGATTATTCAGAGCCACAGTCACCCTCCCCTGGAGACGAGGGATGGCATAGAGGTTGAAACACCTATAAAGAAATCACAGCGCTCAAAACTGGGCACCACATATAAACCAAAGTAAATTTCATTTCAGACAGTCAGAGGTGCATTCTTCTTTAAACCTGGTGGTTTCAGATCTGAGAATTCTAATTTCATAGACCCAGAGAGCATTCGGACAAAGCATGCAGCATTCTATTACTTGACCTTGGAAACTCCATTTGTGTTGAGGGTTTTTTTTAGCTGTGTGGTTATTGTTACTGTATTTTCTAAAATAACCCAGTCCTCTTCAAAATCTAAAGGGTCCCACGATGCAATAGCATTCCTGACAAGACAGCACCATCTTCACCTCTCCTTACTCCCCCCTACCTCTAAAGAGATTGAACTGGGATAAGATCAACTCAGCCAGACGCCAAGGAATTGGGATACTCCTCAGGAAAGGGAGGAAGAAATAAAAGTATCCAATGATTATGCCTCAGTTAAGGCCATTCTGGGCTTCATTGTATTTGTAATTTGATGCTGAGAAATGAGAGCAGTTACGTGTTTTAGTCGGCTCTCTGCATAAGCAAACAGGTGGGATTATCTATCAAAGCAAGCCTGTCAACTCACACAGCTTAGAGTGTTACCCAGCCGGCATCAGATTCCACACCCTCCTAATGGGGACTTCATTCTCCTGCATTCTTGGCTCGTTCCTCCATGACATCATCCCTGCCTCTCAACAGACCATACGGGCACAATAATGAAGTACGAGTCCTGATGCACGTGTAGGCTTCCGTGCAATAGAAACAGTCACTTTCACTCTTCAGTCACATATGATAATGATGTCATAAAGGATAAGAATATTTTAAGAGACTTCTTATGTATATAGAATTGTCTAACTTGCTAAGGCTTTTCACACGTATTATTCCAGCAACTACCTTAAAAAGCAGAGTTCCTTTACCTTGGCAGAGTTGACATTCTTTGTATATTTGGGGGACTGTCCTGTGAATTGTGGGATGTTTAGCATGACCTCTGGCCTCTGACCAGTACCCATCTGTAGCACTGCTCTGGCTGTGACAATCAAAAATGTCTCCAGATGTTTGGGGACAAAGCTGCCCCCAGTAAGAATTACTGTTATCAGGTATTACCTAACTTCCACATGTCATTTTCTCCAGCCTCTCTACTTGCCTTCACCTGGAAAGCTCCTACTCAACCCTTTTAAGACTGACTGAGACATCACCTCCTCCTGGAAGCCTTCCCTGGTCTCACAGACACAGTTGTGTCTGCTTCTCTGACTTTCTTCAATCTGCCTGTTCACCTGGATTATGCGCCTGGCACACTTTATGACGATACCTTGGTCTTCCATAGACTGTGAGTCCCTTAGGGACACGGCCCACTTATTGTTGCCTTCCTGTGCCCATGCACAGCAGGGTGAATCATATCCAGAAGACACGAGCAGACTCTCTGGGGACAAAGGAGGGCAAGTAATATCAGCACCACTGTGCTCTGGAGGAAACAGAGGTCAAGGCAGTTAACAAACTTCCTTGTCCAAGGTCACAAAGCTAGTTCAATTGTTGAGCTGCTTTTCCTTCCTCGAGGTCTCTGGATTCCAAGTATGTGTCTCTATCACCACTGAAACGACCCAGGTCAAAGTCATTTCCCACCTGGCTGCCTGTAGCACCAACCACCTGCTCTCCGGCATCAGCCTGGTAGTCTTAGGGAACCCAAGCCTCCAGGCTGTAGCTCTAACTTTCCCACCTGTCCACACATCTCCACTGCCCCCATCTCTCCCCACCCCCTTTCTCTGGTGTCCTTCCTGTTCCATATGTAAGAAAGCTCCCTCCCACATCAGGGCTTTGGCACATTTAACTTTTCTGGAATGTTCTATCCCTTCTTTACTTCTAATAAACTCTTCTCTTCCTTCTGCTCTCAGTTCTAAGGCCACTTTCTCCTCCTTCCTTCACAGCATGGACTAGATCAAGTCCCCTTGCCAAAGGCTCCCATGCCCCTGTATCTTTCCTTCATAGCACTTACCCTGACTTATGACTACTTACTTGGGACATTATGTGTTTAATATCTATCTCTGCCACCCTTCCTCCAAAACTGAAGCTCGTGATGAGAGGTCTATGCTTATTTTGCTCACTATTGTTACACCATTACACTGCACAGGAGGCTGGCACACAGCAAGAACCCAATAAACATTTATGGAAGGAAGGAGTGGAGGAGAAAGGAAGGAAGCAAGGGGAGAAAGAAGGTAGAAGTGGGAGAAAGAAGGTACAAGTAGGAGAAAGGAGGGAGGGAAGAGGATCATGCAAAGCCGTGATGAGGGGGCAGGCAATGTGTAATACACAGAATCATCACTGACAGCTGATATGTGGTGGCATTTTGAAAGAAAATACTGATTTTCTCTCCCCTTTGGCAAGAATGCCCAGACCTGGTTCCCCTTGTAAGCCATCTACTCATCTAATCTATAATGTAAGCAACTGTTGTTTGGAATCGTCTACACACGAAAAGA
The DNA here is from genome assembly GCF_054371585.1 of Giraffa tippelskirchi. Classification (NCBI taxonomy): domain Eukaryota; kingdom Metazoa; phylum Chordata; class Mammalia; order Artiodactyla; family Giraffidae; genus Giraffa; species Giraffa tippelskirchi. The sequence goes on along the minus strand of NC_137283.1, from coordinate 17,490,719 downwards.
ATCAGAAATTAAAAGAGCCTGTGATCTTTCAAGGAAATGACATTTATAGGATGACACTGAGATCAGACCTCCTTCCTGCCTCAGACAGAGAAGGCCTGTGAAGGTAGTACAGCCCTCTGGCAGGTTGGCACTGGTGGGGGAGACTATGAAAAAAGTGAATTGGAGCCAGTAAAGAACTGGAGGCCTTCCCTGGTGGCACTAATGGTAAAGAATCTGCCTGTCAATGCAGAAGATGTAAGAGGCGTGGGTTCAATTCCTGGGTTGGGAAGATCCCCTAAAGGAGGATATGGTACCCCACTCCAGTATTCTTGCCTGGAAAATCCCATAGACAGAGGAATCTGGCCAGTCATGGTCCATACGGTTCAAAGAGTCAAACGCAACTGAAGCAACTTATCAAGCACGCGAAGGACTAAAGTGCTGGAGAACAGCAGAGGCCACAAAGGGGTGCCACCTCTCTCTCTTTCCTTTGTACTTTCTCTGTGATCAGAGATGAGACTCAAGAATTCAATTTGCCTCAGGGCTATAAGGCAAGTCTGGTTCTCAGTGAAATGAGTGCTTCAGAACAGCTTGACATTCTGTGGCTGAGTCTCCTCTGGCCCCTCCCTTTTAGGAGGCTCACGCCCGATCCCCTCAAAGCTCTAGACTTTAGAAATCTCCACCTGTGATGATACATACTATGTGGCACCTTGGCTGGGTCACGGTACCCAGACTTATATCAGATACTGGTCAAAATGCTGTTGAAAAGTAATTCTTAAGATGTAATTAACACTGAAATCAGGCAATTCGATAGAAAGCAGTTCATCCTACATCATGCAAGAGGGCCTCCTCCAATCATTTGCAGGCTAAAAGAAAGAAAATGGAGATTCCCCAAGGATGGAGGAATTCTGCCTCTAACGTGAGCCAATTCCTTAAAATAAATCTCTCTACATATGTACCTGCATCCGATTGGTCCTGTCTCTCTGGAGAACCCTGACAGATTTGCCACTCCTTCTAATCGCAATGCATGGCTCTGGCTCTGCCTCCCCCTGGGCTTGCTGGGACAATCTGATTAACTATTTCTGGCTGCAGCATTATTAGATATGAACAGACTCAGAGATTACTCCTCCAGGAGAATATGTATTGTAACTGGTGCCTACAAGTGTGTCTACAGACTGATTTTAATATCACATCCTCCCAGACAAACAAGGTGAATGAACATTTGTATATCTATTTTTTTTAAAAAAACTGAGGATGTAAGTTTCAAGCAGGCAAAGTGGAATGTCCGATTTATATGTCTGGTGTCAACAACTTGAGCCCATGTGGGTCTGTTCAGTTCTGTGCTCTTTTGAGAACTGTGTTGATCGGCTTGGAGCCAGAGTCTTCACACTGTAAACTCTATTGCTGGGATCCTGAGCCACAGCACTGAGCAAGAGGGAGAAGTTGATCAAAGTAGGAGAAAAAAAACCTGGATTTTGATTGACTCAGACATGGTTTGAGCATCCCTACAGAGCTGCAAACTCCCTGTGGGATTGTGGGCAGTTATTCCACCCCTCTTGGCCTCAGTTTATCCAATGAGGGTACTGGAGTAATTAAATGACTGATTTCTAGGAATTATCTCTCTTACATAGCTTCCCATGATTGGGGTTTTATTGTTGTTGCTCAGTCATTGGATCTGACTCTTTGCAACCCCATGGACTGTAGCCTGCTGGGCTCCTCTGTCGGTGGCATTTTCCAGGCAAGAATACTCGAGTGGGTTGCCATTTTCTTCTCCAGGGGATCTTCCCAATCCAGGGATCAAACACATGTCTCCTGCATTAGCAGGCAGATTCTTTACCGCTGAGCCATCTAGGAAGCCCCATGATTGGGGAGAAATGGCCAAATACCCAGAATAAAACTAACCCAAGGAGAGCACTATGGTTTCTGGTACGTGTGCTATTGTTATTTTTGCTGCTGTTGTTATCACTTCTTCCTGATGCCAGGGTCTGTTTTGAGTTTTTCCACCCTTGACACCTGTGTCTGACACATCTCTCCAGCTCATAATGATCGTTCATTGAAGCCAATTATCAATAGCAGGAACCAGCCGGTCTGTTTCCCCTGCTTGTTTTCTGTACCTTCAATCGGCAAAGATAGATTAGGCTATTTCCAAGGTCACTCAATATTCGAGGAAGAGAATGGAAAGATATCTGATGGGAAGTTCACAGAACCAGTCTGCACACAGACAAGCAAGATGAGAGCTCAGCTGTGTGTTCTGTGACAGATTTAATTTACATTAAGGTCAAAGAGGCTATGTCTTCCTACGGAATCTTCCTCTATGTCATAGTTGCTGGCTCACCCATCAGCTACCAAGTCAGGATCCTCCCTAATGGAACACCGACTTATAAACATAGGACCAGCATTACCAGTCAAAAGGTGCTGTGTAATTTCACGGTCTGAGGGGTTCCTTGCTATGCAATCTGCTTTATTGGTCTTCTGAAACATTCATCACAGGGCTAACGTGCAGGACATTCACAGAGAGAGCCCCTTTCCTTGCCAATGGAATCCTGACATTTTTGTTGGAATAGCTGACACCTAACCTCTTGATGGGCACCTATACTCACCCAATCAGCTCTGGACAGTGCTTGTAAAGAAAGAATCTGTCCCACGTTCACCTCTGAAGACATGCATAGAAGTTTCCTGGTTCAGAAAAACACCACAGGAAGTGTGATGTCACCGTCTTCCCTCTGCAATTTAGGAGGGAACTGGAAAAGCGAAACACGGGAGATCAGAAGTAAACAAGGCTCGTCATCGTGAACCTGAAAGCATTGGTTCAAAAACCGTAAAGGTGAAACCCAGGCTGAAATACAGGTAACCAACTCAACAGACCCAACTTTGAGCAAGCTCCAGGGGTTGGTGATGGACAGGGCAGCCTGACGTGCTGCAGTCCATGGAGTCACAAAGAGTCAGACATGACTGAGCGACTGAAGTGAACTGAACTAGGGCAGGATCTGCCTTGACTCTTGTTCTCGATTGAACTGTGCCCTACGTTGGTGTCCTAACCTCCAGAATCTCAAAATGGAAGCATGTTGGAGTTAAAGCTGTATGTTTCAAGGGTAATTATATTAAAACAAGGTCATAAGGATGAATCCCCATTTGATATGACTGGTGTTCTTATCGGAGGAGAAAATCTGGACACATTTACACACCGAGGGAAGACATGAGGAGACTCAGGGAGGAGATGACCATCGATAGACTAAGCAGAGAGAATGAGGACAGATCCTTCCCCAAAGGTTCCCAGAACCAACCTGCAGACACCCTGATTTTGGACTTCCAGCTTCCAGAACTAGGAGAAAATTCATTTCTACTGTGTAAGGCACCCAATCTGTGTTACAGCAGCCCCAGAAAACTCATAAAACTCCCCAAAGACATTGCTGCATTTGCCAAAGAACTGAAGAAGTAGATTCAGATGTAGGTTTCTCTCTCTGAACAGGTTTACACTGCCAACAAAAGTGGTCAGTGTTTCAAATCACATGCTTTCCAGAGGGAAAAAACTCTAAATATGATATACATAAGTGTGAGAGAACAAGAGAAGAGAAAAAGAGGGAGACTTTCTCCTGAGCCTTTATTTTCTATGATTCTTTAAAGTTGTCAAATCTGACTCTATAAACCACAGTAGTTTCTAGGAGTAGACCTTGGGAATTGTTAAGGAATTCATTCACTTATTCATTAATCCTAGAAATATTTATTGAATGCTCCCTGGATTCCACACACTGTTCTAGAAAATGGGGGTACAGTTAGGAAAAAAAAAATCACCGCTGTCACTGAGCTTATTTTCTAGGAAGGGAGACAGATAATAAACAGGAAAGTATATAAATCATATGTTAGGCAGTGATATAAGCTATGGAGAAAAATAAAGTAGGGAAAAGGGACGGACTGTGGAGAGTTGTCAGTTTATACAGAGTGGACAAGGCACACTGATTATTGACTCAACATATCTCTGCCTGTTCTCATCCTTCCAGGGTCAGCTCTCTGTAGCAAGGGGCTGGAACCCTGCTACATTTTCCAGATTCCCTTGCAGCTAGGACTGGTTAGGTTCTGCCAATGCTCCCTCTGCCAATGGGCAACACCAGTGGAAAAGAGAAAGCAGTGTTCTTCCTGGTTCTGGTGGTGCTTCAAGCAACTGCAGCTACCAGGGTCACATAGGGGGCTCTTAGGGCCCTGATCAGACAGAATGATTCATTAACAGCATCCATGCAGCAGTTAATGACTCTGATAACATCAGGTGTTGGTCTCTTCAAGTGCCCAAGCACCAGGGGAAGTGACCAGTCTGGTCCTCCCACAAAGCAGTGGTGGTGGTGGGTCCAGCAGCTGCCTGCTCTGCGGCACTGGGAGCATGGGCTCTGGGTTACAGCATTTCCCCTTTCCTTGTCCCGCCCTCCTCAGCCCCTGATCTCTATACAAGCCCCCATATCCCTTCTGCTCCTCCAAGCCCTTCAATTGAAAACCAGTCTCCTCTATTAAATTCTGCATGAAGTATCTAGTTGTTCCTATGCTTCCGACCAGACACTGACCAAGAAATAATGTCTTGCTGAGAAGGTGACATGTGAGTAGGGACGTGAAGAGAATGGTATGATATTTGTGATGACCTAGAGGAAGAGCAGGTGCCAAGATCCTGAGGCAGGAGCATGTCTGGTTACTTCAGGGAAACAGCAAGAGGCCAGGGGAATTAGAGTGATGAAGGGAGAGAAGAGCAGAAAGCAAGATCAGAAAGAGCCAATGGTGAGGCCACTGAGATGATGCTATTACCCTAAAAAAGATTTCAAGGTTTCTTACTGATTATGGGCTTCCCTGGTGGCTCAGACGGTAAAGAATCGGCCTGCAGTACAGAAAACCCAGGTTTGATCCCTGGGTCAGGAAGACGCCCTGGAGAAGGGAACACATCCATTCCAGTATTCTTGCCTGGAGAATTCCATGGACGGAGGAGCCTGGTAGGCTACAGTCCATGGGGTGGCAAAGAGTCAAACATGACTGAGCGACTAACACTTTCACTAACTATGTGGGAAGACAGAGAATTACAAAGCTGAAGAGATATCAGTCCCCAGTATAGGCCTGTCTCAACATCATGAAAATAGAGAAACTGTGGGAATTATGATTTAGAAATAGGGTTCACAAACTACAGCCCACAGGCCAAGTTCAGCCCACCACTTCTTTTTATAAATAAAGCTTTACTGGCACACAGCCATACCCATTCACTTACATACTGCATAAGGTGGCATGTACACGCCCATGGTAAAGACAAATAGTTGCAACACAGACCATATGGCTCACAAAGCCTGAAATATTTACTCTCTCCTTAACAGAAAAAGTTTGCCAACCTTGATTTATACAGTCATCTTACAATGAAGTGGAGGTGATTTCAGAATAGGAAAATTACCATGTATGGTTAGTCAAAAAAAACTGTGTAGCTTTGACCTACATAGTGTAGAGTCTTGGCATAAAGTGAGCAGAAGGATGATAAAATAAAAACCTCCAAGTACATCACAGAATTGTTGATCTAAAAGCAGTCTCGATATTGTCAGGAAAGTATTAAATAGCATCAGGCAGGGATGGCATCACCGACTCGATGAACAAGAGTTTGAGCAAGCTCCGGGAGTTGGTGATGGACAGGGAAGCGTGGCATGCTGCAGTCCATGGGATCAAAAAGAGTCAGACACCACTGAGCAACTGAACTGAACCTGAGGCAAAGACTGGGTCAATGGTGGGGGTAGGGGTGTGGGGAGGGAATGAAAATCAGCCAGTGACATGATGTCTTGAGTAAGATGGTATCTACTTACAGTAATCATGAACGAAACAGAAGCCCAGGTCCAATATGTGATGGAAATTCAGGAATGCTGGACAAGAGAGCTTCAGAGTTTTAGAAATCTGATCCTAATCCTAAACCCTGGGCTGGGGGTGGGGGGAGTGGGGAGAAAGAGATGCACAGCCAGCTCTCACTTGATCCTCCTGTCCCAGTCCCTTCTCCCATGAGCTCCACGCCCCCCTCCACTTCACCCTTCCTTCCTTTTGCTGAGGTTAACGCCCTACTCTGAGAACTGGAGCAGAAGAGTAAAACACATCTTTGGATATGGAAATTTAGCTCCTCATTTTCTTAAAATGTACAGAACCATAAACTAACATTTGCATTTCACTGTCTCCAGAGTCCCACAGACCTTGATGAGCCAAGAGGCAGTTAACACAAGCATTCCTGGGGAAACTCGGTTTTTCTATTGGCAAATAAATCTTTTTATATTAAGGTGAAACAGTAACAATCATTTTAAACAATCATGTGGAGTGTGATTACAAAATAGCTCATTTGGAAAGAACATTATCAGCTTATGAGATCCTGGGAGACTCTAAGACGGAAGGTGCTACAGATAAAAACCAACTGTTTGGGGCTTTGTTATTTCCACAGCACATGGAGGCAACATTCACACTTTTAATACCATAATGAAAAAACAATGCAAATTCTGATTAAACAAAAAGTGAGAGCACTTGCTACAGCCAAATCCAACATCTCTCATATCCTTGCTGCCATTGAGGAAGCAGTGCCGGAGAGGTTTCCAGACTCCTGGGGCTCTTCACACACTGCTCAACGCTGTGCTCTCCCATTCAGAGCACGCTCCCTCCATGCACTGGGTAATAGTAAGCTTTGCTAGCAAATGCACACAATTACCTTGTGCTGTGCTCCACTTACTTGCTATTTACTCAGGGTTTCTGGAAAGCAGAATTCCATCTGGTGCCGTCTAAGTCGTGCGGAGCTCACTTCAATGGTGAGTTTTTCAGAACAGCATAACTGCCCTCACTTGGGCTTATTGGCAACATGTCAACCCTGAATTACTCAATTGTCAGAGGGGTCAGATGCAGTAACTATTGTTGCCAAGGTACATGAGTGCTAACCTGCTTCAGTTGTGTCTGACTTTTATGACCCTGTGGACTGTAGCCCACCAGGCTCCTCTGTGCATGGGATTCTCTAGGCAAGAATACTGAAGTGGAATGCTATGCCCAACTCCAGGGCATCTTCCTGACCCAGGGACTGAACTTGCATCTCTTATGTCTCCTGCACTGGCAAGCGGGTTCTTTACCACTAGCACCACCGTGCTTCTTCTGAGTGTGGACAAATTCCAAGGATCAGAGAGAAATATCTAGCATCCATTCATTCAACAAACAGTACTTGAACCTCTTCCTTGTACTAGATGCTGTTCTGAGTGATAAAGATGCAGCTGGGAGAGAACAGGCAGGATTTTTCCTCTATGGAACTTCATACCCAACAGAAATGGGAAAGACAGGTCATCATCAAATCAATGGTTTTATGAAAAGACATATGGAAACTGTTTCCTTCCCAATACAGCAACTATCCCAATTAACATTATTTACACAAACACAAATATCATTCATCCTTATTTTGTAACAAAATTATAGGTAATTCTGTGCAAAGCCACTATCCAAATTGTGAATTCTTGGCATCCGAACTAATGCAACTTAACTCCTAACTACACTGGTAAAGGCTGTGTCTACTCTTTGACAACGTCTATTGGTGAACATTCTCTCAGGTCATCCAGGTCTCTTCCTACTACCACACACGTCAGGCATGCTGCTGCACAAACAGTAACTGTGACTGCTTGGAAGCTATATTCTTATTCTCATTAGCCTTTTCCATCTTCATGTCCCTCAAGAACCCACTGTGATCTGGTTTCCATCTCTGTTGTGCCAGCTAACTATTGCCAAGTTTATTAATGAATTTCCTGTTACTCAACAAACAGACAAGTGTCATTGCTCAGCTTCCTGATCTTCTCACCTGCATTCAAGGAGTCGACCTCTGTCCTATCCTTGTCTTCCAGGACTCTGCACTCTTATCGTTTTCCCCCTTACCTTCTTTGTTTCCTCTGTTCACTAATCCTCCTTTACATTTTGATATCCCTAAGGATATCTCTACAACCTCTTCTCCTGGCTTCATACTCTGTCTCCTGGCTCCCATATGATCACCATGATGCCAGTAACTTACAAATTTATGTATCCAGCTCATGCCTTTCCTCTGAGCTGAAGAACAACATGCTCGGTTGTCTACTTGACATTTCCCCATATACCACAAGTACCTCAAAATCGACACATCTAAAATTAAACTCTTGATCTAACTCTCAACTCATTTTTCTCCAAAGTCCTCTGTCTCTAGGAATAGCCCCACCAACTGTTACAAACCAGAAGCTTCAAGGACAATCTTCCTCCTTTTTTGTCCACAATATCCCAATTAATGTCAAGAACCATTGGTTCTACTTCCTGAGCATCTCTAGGGCCCACCTAAAGCTGTCCACATCTACTACAACCACTAAAGTCCAAGCCAACATTTCCTTTTTCCTGGAACACTGCAAACGCCATTTTCCATCTTTACCTCTTTTCAATCCATTCTCTATATTGTAGCCTGAGTAATCTATTAAAACACAAATCTAATAATATTTCTCCTCTGCATGAAATCCTTTAGTTACTCTTGATTGCTCTTAGACTAAATCCAAAATCCTTAATCTGGTCATGGCTGATCAGGTACCTGCCCACTGTCTGCTGTTCAACAAAACTGACCTTTTACTTCCTCAGCCATCTATAGTCCAACTTCATAGCCTTTACATATACTGTTCCCAGTACCTACATGCCTCTTCCTGCTCACTCCAGATTTGAACTTAAACATCATTTTATTCCCAGAGAAACCTCCACTGATCCCAAGACTATGTCAAGTACCCTTTCCTTCCAGGCACTGAACTCACTCTGATCTGCTCCTTCTAACACTTATAATAACTGTAATAAAATAATCAATGTACTTCTTCCATGTAGGACTGTCATTTCTATGAAGGTACATAATAGATTCACATGTGCATTTGGAAGAATGAATGAGTCAGTAAATGACTAAGTAAAACAGTATAAAGAACATCCTATACATGGAATGGGGCAACCCCAAACTTACAGACCAAATACCACCTGCAGAGTGATTTAGCAAAATTCCTTATACACTGTCTTATTAATTACATGGAGAAAATATGCTGTTCTGTCATCACAAGCGGGTGAGTGACACGAGAGGATGTTATTAGTTAATTCAGTTATTCAGTTAACTCATTCTCAAATTTAGTCAGCCAATGAAGTGTTTCCTCCCAATCCTCTTTTTCTCTATCCATAAGCATCACTCATAGGCTTGTTGGAAGTAAATAAACAATCTCAGGCTCCACCCTGGACCTACTGAACTAGAACCTACCTTTTAAAAAGAGCTTCATGTGATTTGTATCATGTTAAAGTTTTAGAGACACTGAACCATGCCACGACTTCTTCAAATTCAGAGAAAAACCAAGAGGTAACCTTGATCATGATGATGACCACTCTTTGTGGGCATAGAAATAAGACAGCAAATATCGAGGCTGCTACCGCCATTAGATTAGACTCAGAGCTCTGGTTTTCCAAATCTCCCATGGGGAAAGGGATGGTGCATTTCCTCAAAGAACAATCTATTTCTTTTGAAATCATGGAATTTCAAACAAATTACAAGAAAGGTCAGGCTGAAAATTAAAGCTATAACTTTACTGGGTGACTCCTCTCAGGCACACAAAGCTGTTTTTCTTCACTGCATCATTTTTATTGACTTTCTGGGTGAGTTAAAAGGGGGAAGAATAGGTATGTCCAGAGTGGATGGACATATACAGTCCATCCCAAGTATAGAAGAGTCTCAACAACTGTGAAATAAGCATTTCTGATGGATGACAGAAATGACTCAGGAACTATGCAGGAAAGGCAAACATTTAAGCAATTTTCTTATATAGGAATAATGTAGACAGGAAATACAAAATCAAAGCGCATTTTCAAATATCAAGAATATAGGGGGAAAATGTACTGCATGTAATCTGGACCAAAGCACGATTAGCAAAAGCTCCCTGTGCCCTTCTGCAGTTCATCCGTTCCTCTCTCCTTGTCCCCAGGCAACCACTGATCTGCTTTCCATTTTTATACACTAGCTTGCATTTTCTAGAATTTTATAGAAATGAAATCATACATCATGTACTCTTTTCTTGACCTAGCCTTTCACACTCAGTGTAATGATCTTGAGATTTATCTTAGTTGCTGTATCAATAATTGATTCCTTTTTATTGCTGCTTAATTTTCTAGTATATGACTAAACCACTGCCTATGCATGTCTACCTGGGTCATTTCTATCTGGGCTACTAGAAATAAAGTTGCCACGGAAATGTAGGTACAAGTCTTTATAAGGACATGTTTTTATTTTTCATGGGTAATACCTAAGAGAGAGTGGGATGGCTGGTTCATACAGTAGCTGTATGTTTAACTCTTTAAAAAAGCATCAGTAAGCATTTACTAAAGTGCCTGAACCATTGTATATTCCCTCAGCAGTTTATGAGAGTTCTGGTTCCACCCCATCTTCACCAAGACTTGGTATGGTTAGTCTTTTTCACTTTAGCCATAATGTAGCATTTAGCATAACGCTTTAGCATAATGTAGGTATGTAGCATTATCATTACATTTTAATTTCTATTTCTCTAATGAATAACTACCCTAAACATACCTTCATGTTCTTATTGCCAACTGGTATATTTCATTTTTGAAGTGTCTATTCAAATATTAGTCCATGTTTGCTCAGGTACTTTGCTTCCTATTATAAAGTTGTACAAATTCTTTATATATTCTGGATATAACTCTTTTGTCTGATATACGACATAAGTTTTAAGCCCATTTGTGACTCTCACAATTTCATATTCTTTTGTTGTTGTTGTTCAGTTGCTCAGTCATATCCAACTCTTTGAGACTCTGTGGACTGCAGCACGTTAGGCTTTCCTATCCACCACTGAAGGCTGCTCAAACACATGGCTGTTACGTCAGTGATGCCATCTAACCATCTCAGCCTCTGTCATTCCCTTCTCCTCCTGTCTTCAATCCTTCCCAGCATCAGGGTCTTTTCCAATGAGTCGGTTCTTCACTTGGAGCTTCAGCTTTAGCATCAGTCCTTCCAGTGAATATTTAGGACTGATTGGGATTAACTGGTTTGATCTCCTTGCAGTCCAAGGGACTCTCAAGAGTCCTTCAAAACCACAGTTCTGAAGCATCAATTCGTCGGCACTCAACCTTCTTAATGGTTCAACTCTCACATCCATACATGACTACTGGAAAAACCATAGCTTTGACTATATGGACCTTTGTTGGCAAGGTAATATCTCTGCTTTTTAATACGCTGTCTAGGTTTGTCATAGCTTTTCCTCCAAGGAACAAGTGTCTTTTAATTTCATGGCTGCAGTCACTTTTTTGAATGTTGGGTTTTAAGCCAGCGTTTTCACTCTCTTCTTTCACCTTCATCAAGAGGCTCTTTAGTTCCTCTTTGCTTTCTGGTTTGGATGTATTCCTGAACATTTAGATATTTGTAGTTATGGAATCAAAATCATATAATACTATGCACTTTACTATTCACTCAATTATTTGTGTTTTATAAGGATGTAACCCACTCAGCAGGGACAGACACAATTTAAAGGATTCCAATGCCTTTTGTTTATGTATTCTATTTTCTAGAACCACAGCAGCTTAAAATGCACAATGCCGCTTTAGTCGACTAATGAGAACAATTTTGTCCACACCCAAGCAACTGTGGAAGAAATGGGATCTGTTTTGTTGTTGTTGTTGTTGTTGTTGTTGTTTTAAGAAGGAAAGGTTAAGAGTCACAGAAAAAGGAATTGTGTTCCTTAGGAGCTAAAACAAGCGCATGCCCTAAGAAGTCAAAGGAGGAACGTAAACATCCTAATAAGTCTTAGGAAAAGGGATCATGAGGGGATTTATAAGAGGTCACAGATATGACACTGGAAGACAAGACCAGGTCTCACTTGGAGACCAAATGGATAGGTTTGGTCAGTCAGACCTAGGGGGTAAGTAAGAGCAGAGAGATAGTCAGTGTTAATATCTCTGGGTCCATGCAGCCAAGATTGAGGTCTCTCAGAGCACCAGCGCTCTGATGCCTTACTCAGTGATGGAAATGTGTCCAGTGCTATTTCTGCGATTGAGGACAAAGAAGCAGCCAAGGCAGGATTCCTGCTTTCAAGAAGCTCAGACTCTATGTAATGCAGACAACTTTTAAAAAGTGCCTTAGGAAGAGAATCCAAGGGCAGCTCAGGTTACCACAGCCTACCATGAAGAACAGGGGGTACTGGAGCCAGTACAACAGAGCACTGGGGCACAGAGTGTGATCACTGCTGCTCCACGGTTTTCCTGACAACCCAGAGCAGATGTGCTCCTCAAGCAGAGGACTCAAAATAGCAGAGCCGGAGCAAGACCCAAGGGCAGAACCAGAAAATACAACTTCAGAAATATTGATGGTATCAGTTAAGGGGCAGAAAGCCACATCTTTCAGGAAACTAAACCATCAGGAGACACGGCCCTCAAACTGCCTTCCTATGATCAGCCTGTTTCTAGAAGGAGATGGCCACCAGCATGAAAGCACGCCAAAAGCAGAGCCCAATCAGTGAATGACCCAACGCAGCCCAGAGTCAGAGCCAGTGTCAGGCTTCTCACTACCTCTCTTGGGGAAAAAGACTTTCCCTGTCCCATGTGAGAAGACTGTGTTGTAATTGTTACAATTAACTAGACAGAAGTCCAAGTTCATTGTTGGGTAAAACTCTATGGAAGACCGTCTAGATTCTTCTCACACCAATTCCTTTATGTGTTTTCCCCCAAGAGAGCTATAAAAAAGAAGGAAATCCTGCAGTTTGTGACAACACGGATGAACCTGGAAGACACTATGCAAAGTGAAATAAAGCCAGACAGAGAAAGGTAAATGCCTTACAATCTGAATCTAAAGAAGTCAAACTCTACAGCCAGAGAGGAGAACGGTAGTTGTCAGGAGCTCAACAGTCAGGGAAAGGGAAGAGGGTGGTCAAAGGGTACAAACTTTCAAGTTTAAGATAAAAAAGTTTCAGGGATTTAATGCACATCATGGTGACTATAGTTAATAATGAATTGCACACGCAAAATCTGCTAAGAGAGAAGATCTTAAGCATCATTCTCTTCACAGATAGGTAACTGTGATGTGATTGGTGTGTTAATTAACTTGATGGTGGTAATCATTTCACATAAATGTATGTCAAAACATCAGACCGTACACCTTAAAAATAAAATCATACTGCACAATCTAAATTTTAAAATAAGTTTAAAAAACTGTATTCAAGAGGGCAGCTATGAGGCAAGCAGGAACTCTACACCTCACTTCAGAAGTGCCCCAGTGTGGACCCACCGCCTCTGGAACATACACTTATGGCATCTTGCCCACTGGTTGGATCTGAACACCAGGAATCCTCCCATACTATGCGCTGTGCTGTGCTTCATCACTCAGTCATGTACAACTCTTTTCGACCCCACGGACTGTAGCCCTCCAGGCTCCTCTGTCCATGGGATTCTCCGGGCAAGAATGCCAGAGTGGGTTGCCACGGCCTCTTCCAGGGGATCTTCCCAACCCAGGGATGGAACCAAGGTCTCCTGCATTGCAGGCGGACTCTTCACTGTCTGAGCCATCAGGGAAGCCCATAAATACTGCAGTGGGTAGCCTATCCCTTCTCCAGGGGATCTTCCCAACCCAGGAATTGAACTGGGGTCTCCTGCATTGCAGGCAGATTCTTTACCAGCTGAGCTACCAGGGACACCCCTCCACCACAATACTCCCCAGGAAATGGACTGTCTGCCCAGCTTGCTTCTTCCTGCCACTTTATATCAAAATCCCACCTGTGTTTGCATCTCATTTACTGAGGCTGTCACAGGTCTCTACCGAGCAGCAAGGAAGCTGGTATTTGACTTCCCCTCTTGGATAGGACATATTCATATTGTGACTATTCTCCAAAGACTTTGTAGAAAAGTTTGTGTGGCTACAAAATAAAGCAAATGTCTGTACCACACATGGGTATATCTCTCCAACCTTTCAATTCACCAGGCCCACAGCCAGCCAGGGTGGGGGTGGGTGAGGACAAAGTGTCAGGTTTTACTGAATCTGCACACTTCTCCCCACGTGCATTTCCTTTCTTCTCATTTCTTATCCGAGGTTCAAGTCAAGCTTCAGCCTCAGATGCTGCCATGGAATGATGGATAAAACCGAGTCCCTAAATTATTGTCAGTGGAGAACAAACCAATGCTCGTTTTATTTTTTATTTTATTTTATTTTTCCTGTGCTCGTTTTAAAGAGCTGTTATCTGCTCAACACACAATAATGATTAACTAACAATTGCTATTCTGATTTGCCAAGTACACTGAGACTTCCCCCAACCACCCCGCAAAACAAAATTGCATATACTTCTAACAATGATAACAATATTAGAGGGCAAACAAACTGGAAAAGTTCCAAAGGATGACAAAGGCTATTTTTCCGATAACAGCAGGCTGAAAAGAAGGTCATGTTGGCAAGACAAAGAAACTTAAAAGAGAATTAAACCAACCTACTAAAATGAATCTATATTGTTAATATCACAGATATGTTATTTCATTCTTTTGCTTGATATCATGAAATCAAAATTAATGATTAGCAACCAGGAGAGAAGGGTCAAACTGCTTAGGTAAAATGATATCTGTAATATCAGACAAGTTCTGATACTATAATGAAATCAGTCCAAAAATGCCCAAGCAGGTATTTATATTTGCCAAAAATGTAATACACAGAGCAGTGAACTGCTTTATGTGGAACCACCTCAATAAAAACATGAGGGAATTAACTCTATTAGGGAAAGTTAGTTGTAATTTTGCAAATAACTTTTTCTAGGGGAAAAATGTCTCGGAAAAAAAAATTTTCCCCCTTAAAAGTAACCTATTACTTAAAATGCAGCAATTTTACTTTACTGTCTTAACAGTTCCAAAGATACGATCATAAGCCTCTAACATCCACACTGATGTTATGATTCTGGGTAGATATACTACGTATAAATTCCAAAGCCATACTTAATGTGTATTATGAACTAAAACATAATATAGATTCTATTTTAGGTAAAACTTTGTTTTTAAAAAAAATGAGTATATTATAGAAACTGGGCCCTTGACACATGAGATGGCAACCAAGCATTTTATTTCAGAATTAAGTTCTTAAAGTCTAAAGTGGGCTATGCATACAAATTCAAACTAAGAATGGATTTCTCTAAAGTGAACTTCACATACGACTAAAAATACTTTGATCGAAATAAATATCTTAAGCTTTAAAAACATGTCTCAGTTTCAGAACTGCCAAAAAGCTTAGAAAATTTAGGCATTCAGTCCTCATAGTTTCTTAAAGGGCCATTTCATGAAAAGATAGCCCCTTCCAAGAGTGGGGGCTGTCAGCCTGGATCAAATTCCAACTAACACCCAGCAGCTGCCTGCCTCCCAGGTCAGCACCGCCTGGTTTGTCAGCAGCAGGAGAGCCCCAGATATCACTGCATCCTCTTAAAAGGAACGCAGCTTCGCACTTCCCAAATTCTAGCAAAAGCTTTTCAAATAAATTCTATATACTGCACCACAGGAAGTCACCCATCCACCTCTTTCCTACCTCTGTTGACCTGGAAGCTCTGTTGGATCCATAAGAGTCGCTTTCATTGTGCAAGGAACATTCTCCCACCTCAAGCTGCCACTCTCATCACCTGCAGAGACAGAGACGAATGAGAAAGGTGGATGCACCCCAAGGAGGTGATTTCCCTGATCCAGGTGCTAATCACATTGGTGACATTTAGCCTGGACAGAGAAGAATTACACTCAGAGCTAGGGGAGAGAGTGCCCTTTATTTGAAAGTTGAGCTGGTCCTGGACGAAACACTGAAAGTTCACCCCAACTTGGTCCACTCTCTTCCCCTCCCTCAAGTGCTGCTGGCTATCACAATGCTTCTTGCACAGAATATATGAGCCATGGGTTTCCCATTTGTAAAATGGTGATATCAATATTGCAATGTTTAGGTTTGTTAATGGAGATTCTATAGGTAGCCAGGTTCAAAGAAGTGCTAAACTAGCATGTGATATCTTTCTTTTGTATCAGGACAGGTGGTATCAACGCTGTACTACTGATCATGTCTTCCAGGTGTGGTTCTAAGCTAAATCTAACAAGCCTAGCTAACAGGAGTCATTAAGAGTATCATCTACTCGCATGAGCTCTGGAGCCAGGAGGAGATGAGTGAGAATACTGGCTTGATCCATCTGTGTAGGATCCTTTTAGCTCTTACTATGCACCAAGCAGCGTGGTGAGGATTTAACAAACATACATACACACACTCGTTTAACCTTTGCATTGAATCTGAGGATCCAGGTGTTAGCACCCAAAGTGGGGGTTGGGGGAGGACAGCAGGGAAGGAATAAAACCTTCCCAGTGCTCCTCAAATACCATGTAGACAGCAATCTACTCCATCCACATGCAGAACTCGCTTGAAAAGCACATTTACCCCAAATGGGATCATCATCCTCAACAAAAAGCACACTGCACTCCTGTGTGCCCCTCCTGAAGATGAGTGAACAGTTTTATCTACATCTTCCCTCCAAGCTGGTCTGGCAGCTTGAGCAGGTAACATTTCATTTTTCTCAGACTAAGTTTCCTCAAGTGGAAAGCAAAGGCTAGATGATGTCTACAGTGCCTGAAATCTCTAACACTGCCGACAGGGACTCAAATCAGCTTCACACAGCTACAAAGCACAGAAGTCCATCTGAGCCAGCTCATGAGGGAGGAGCTCACCATGGTGTGGTCCAGCCTAGAATCAGGAAGAGGTCCAGCCCCAAGGAAGCCCTGAGGCCAGCCATTCTATCAGGGAGTTTCTGCTTTTATCTGGGCCTCACAGTTGGTCTCTTTGTTCTATCCACCTGAGCTCTCCATCTCTAATCTCCCTCTCTTTTTCATTTTTCATGACCCTGATACCAGCAGCTTGCATACCAGTTTACACATTTCCTTCCTTAGGGCATCCCATGACCTTCTGTCCCTACTATTAGCTGGAGGATGTCTCCACCTCCACACCAGCCAGCCTGGACTGAGTTGACCAGTCACCATCTTTTTCCCTTCTTCTTTCTTCTTCACCAATTGGCAAAGATACAGTTTCCATTGCTATTCAAGCCTGCGGACAGAAACTGATCTCTCCTCTCAAACTTTTCATTTAAATGGAGGTGAAAAGTCATCTTAATGTGTACTTACTATGAAGAGTTGCTCCTATAAATGGAGTGCTGAATGACAGAGTTAATAAAACATTGAAAAAGAGGCATTTTCTCACCTGAGAAATTGTTACAGCAAATTTAAGAAGGAGCTCTTGATATTTGATTTCTTAATTAAGTGTTTTATTCTCAAATTGTACCTCTGATCTATAAACTGCAGGGTGAAGGCCCATCAGTGACCATGGGGAACATTTCTCTCCCTAAATAGTGAAGTTTGATTTATGCTCATCAAGACTAAAACTAATTTATTTGGATTACAATATAACTCCAAGTGCCTTTAATTTATGTTATTACAATTTTGAAAAAAAAATAACTTTAAAAATAAATTAAAGCACTGCCCATCTTGACAAATACGTATATCCCTGGAGATTTTGCACAGGCCAAGGGCCCAAGTTGTCACTATGAATGGCAGCTAGAGAAGATCCCACCTCACCCTCTTTGCCAAGGTTTAAACCAAGAATATGAATAATAGACTACTTGTTTTGACTCCTTATAAATATTTTAGGACTTTTTTTTTCTCATCAAGGAAAAATGGGTAGCTATCCATCTCAAAAGACTTTTACTTGATAGAATGTGGACAAAATAAATAAAAATTTAAAAATACACTAAAAAGTATACTTTGTTTTCAACAAAGAGTTTTTAAAAAGTTCCAGTTGCATTAAAAATAGTTATTAGGTGTTGGTTCTCTCAATTGAGTGTCAGCTAGAAGTAGATGATGCAGTTACAATCAATAGTCCTGGAGGGTTTACTTACAAAGAGGCAGATTACAAAGGTGTAAGCACGGGGCAATCACACACAGTGGGTGGTGGCGGGCACCTGGGTTAGCAGCAGTGAAGCCATGTGCGCCAAGGCCAGAGGGACCAAGGGAGTGAACAGCTCCCAGACCTGAGAGGAAGGAGTCCAACAGTGCTCTGCCTTTACAGGGGCAGTGGCCTTGGGGGTGGGGGGTACAGACCTGGTCTGAAGGGCACTCACAGGGAGGAGTGGAGGGATAAAGACCCTGACCTCAGTCTTTGTTCTTCCTCCATTTTTGTGGGGGGAAGGGGACCAGAACTGTCCATTGGTCAAACTTAACTAATATCCAGGGGATAGATGATGTGATGCGCAGAGATCAGCCTTAGGGGACAGATAGCAGAGGAGGATGGGGAGTAGAGGGAGGGGCAGGTGGCAGATGCCAGCACCCCTACCACGCTGTGCTCAGAGGACACACAGCTGAAGAGCGTCCCTGACCGACCTCAGAAGAGTACACAGTCTGTCACAGGTGAGGGGGGTTAGGGCAGAGATGGATTGGGAGTTTGGGATTAGCAGAGGAACACTAATACACATAGGATGGATAAAAACAAGGTCCTCCTGTATAGCAGGGAACTATATTCAACATTCTGTGACAAACCATAATGGAAAAGAATATGAAAAAGAATGTGTATGTGTATACACACACACACACACACACACATATATAACTGAGTCACTTTTCTGTATATCAGAAATTAACATAGTAAATCAACTACAGTTCAACAATTTTTTTTTTAATTAAAAAAAAAGGAGTACATGATCAGGGAGAGAGAGTATGGGTGTAAAACAAACTGTAAGAGCATTGTGGAATTTTAGTGAAAGAAAAATTTAAATTCTCATAACATCTGTCTTCTTTGCCTCTTCGGGAGCCTCTCCCTCTCTCCGGTGAGAGCACCTTATTTTCCTCAGGGTGGTGGTACTCAAACTTTAACAATGTATGATTCACTGGTAAGGCCTGATGAAACATGGATGACTGGGCCTGACCCCAGCACTTCTGATTCAGGGGTTCCGGGGAGAACCTTGAGAATTTGCATTTCTAATAGTCTCCAGATGATGCTAAGGCTGCTGGTGTCCAGGGACCAGAGCTTGAGAACCACTGCCTTAAGGAAATTACCTGTCCTCGGAGCTTCAAACCGCAGTCCCCGTGGCTTCCGTCAAGGCTGTCAACTTCCCACCTGTTCGCTGCTGGTCCATGGCCCAGGCCTGAGAAGCAAGCATAGCTTATCTCCCTGAACCCCACCCAGGGTCTGTCTGCAGCCACGTATGTCTGGGTGAACAGAGATGACTTCAGGGGCCCCCCATCCCTCCTTTTCTCTCCTTCCCTGGAGACAGGTCCAGCTCTCACATGCTCACTACACTTTATTTACTCAGGGAATTTATCTTCAGGAAAGAATTCAAAGTCAGTGCCAAGACTTAGCAACAAGGATATTCATCACATTATTAACTACCTAGAGACCTATTTACAAAGATATGGTTAAATGAAGTATAGTACAGCCAATTGAATAACACAAAATCATTAAAAACTTGAACACAAAAATATATTCCTCCCTATGGAATGATGTTCACAATACAGTAAGCTTACAAAAAGCAAGTCACAAAACTATTTTTAGGATATTACCCTCTTTTAAAAATATATATGTGAAACAATACACTATTGTATTAAATGATTGTTTCTAAGTGGGTGGAATGATGGGTATGTTTAATTTTCTTTTTTGTTTGCCTATCTATTCTTATTCTTTTTCAAGTGAGCGTGTATTGCTTTTGCAATAAAAACTAGCAATAAAAGAAATTTCATTTTGAAACACATACTCCCGACATTCTCATCCAGACAGTATCTAATTTAAAGGCTCAAAACATAAACATCTATATTAGTTCTATTATCTCAGACCTCCTTGGCTCCTACAATCCAGTATTAGTTATAATTAGGTTCTGTGGTAAGTGACCTCAAACCCAAATGAAAACATTAGAATCAAGAGGGTTTTATTCCCTCCCATGAAATTTATAGAGATGAGAAGTTCAGGGTCAACATGAGAGCATACAAATTCCAAGGGACTCTGTCACCTCCCAGATATCCACTTCATTGCTGCTGGAACATGGCCTCTTTAGTAAGGTCCAAGGTGGTCATCATATCCCTAATTCAGCAAGAAGAAAGGGCACAGGGAAGGAAATGCCCTTCCCCTTAAAGACACTTGCTTGAACTGTCCATACCCCTCTGCTTATATCCTGCCCACTGCCTGGATCTTAGCCACATGGCCAAACCGAGCCCAGGGGAGGCTGGTAAATGCCTTTATGGAGGGCATCTATATCTTTAGCTCAATTCAAGAGTTCCATGACAGTGGGAGAAGGAGAAATGGGTATGGGAGACTAACCAGCAGACTGCTCTACCACATCACATAAAAGGTACGATCTAAATGATGATGTGGTCCATATGCACAATGGAATACTACTCAACCATAAAAAAGAATGAAATAATGTCATTTCTAGCAACATGGATGGACCTAGAGATTGTCATACTAAGTGAAAGAAGTCAGAAAGAGAAAGACAAATATCATATGGTATCACTCATATGTTGAATCTAAAAAGTGAAAAAAGTGAAAAATCACTAAGTTGTGTTCCACTCTTTGCAACCCCATGGACTGTAGCCTGCCAGGTTCCTCTGTACATAGAATTCTCCAGGCAAGACTACTGGAGTGGGTAGCCATTCCCTCCTCCAGGGCATCTTCCCAACCCAGAGATCGAACCCAGGTCTCCCACATTGCAGGCAGAATCTTTACTGTCTGAGTCACCAGGGAAGCCCAGGAATATCGGAGTGGGTAGCCTATCCCTTCTGCAGGGGATGTTCCAGACCCAGGAATTGAACCGAGGTCTCCTGCATTGCAGGCAGATTCTTTACCAGCTGAGCTACCAGGAAATCTGAAGTATGACATAAATGAATGTATCCATGAAACAGAAACAGCATAACAGACGTAGAGAACAGACTTGTGGTTGCCAAGGAGGAAGGGGGCTAGCATAAGGATATAAGGGGAGTCTGTGATAGAAGATGCAAATCATTACACACAGAATGGATAAACAACAAGGTTCTACTGTATAGCACAGAGAAGTATATTCAAACAGCATCAGTCCTTCCAATGAATATTCAGGGCTGATCTCCTTTAGGATGGACTGGTTTGACCTCCTTGCAGTCCAAGGGACTCTCAAGAGTCTTCTCCAACACCACAGTTTGAAAACATCAATTCTTTGGCACTCAGCCTTCTTTATGGTCCAACTTTCACGTCCATACATGACTACTAGAAAAACCATAGCTTTGACTATATGGACCTTTGTAGGCTAAATGATGTCATGGTATTTTAATATGCTGTCTATAATAGACCATAATGAAAAAGAATATAAAACAGAATGTGTGAATCACTTTGCTGTATAGCAAAAATTACCACAAAGTTGTTAATCAACTATATTTCAATAAGTTCTGTTTTTATTTTTGTTTACTACTCAGTAACTCCTCCAGATAAAACACTCAAAATAAGAAATCTTTCTGAAGTATCTCCGGATGAACCTGGACCTCAAGATTTCCCCTAAGTGCGTATCACTGAACTAACATTTTTCAGTGGTTTTATTTCACGGGTAGCTAGGGGCAAGAAAAGAGTGTTTAAGTTTGGAAGGGCTTGTAAAATATCTACTTTTCCTTCAGTGTCATGACTGAAGACAGCCTTCTTCCTGAGATGCTGATCACCAGATGATGTAGAGGCTCATCACCCAGAGAATTTTCTGAATCCACGCTGCCTGCGTCTTATTTTAAGACCTAACATCTGACATGAAGCTGATTTCCACCACAGATAGGGTCTGCTGGTCACTCCACTCCAGCCACATTGGTCTCCTTATTGTCCATGTATGTGTCAGACAGCCCTGTGCCCTTGAACTTACTTGCTCTATGCCTGGAATACTCAGATATTTAGTTGGTTCACTGACTAACCCCTCCGCCTCCTTGAGGTCTCTGCTTAAATGTCACCTTGCACTCTCCAGTCTGTTTAAAATTGCAATTACCTGCCTCTCCACCCAGCACTCTCTACCTCCTGAGTCCTACTTTTTTCCTTTGATTTCTCAATGTATGTTTTGAGTATTTAATGTCTGCCCAATAGCTGCCCGCCCCCCCTCAACCAGAAGACAAACTCCAACCATAGCAGGGATCATTTTCTCTATTAGACAATCCTTTTGTCCCCTGACCCAGAGCAGAGCCTGACACATAAGTGATGCTCAATAAACACTGAACCAGTGAATGATCAAACAAATAAATCTTTAAATCCTAGGATCTCTGGCAAGTAAAACGACCAGAGATGCAATTTGCTCCAACTCCGGCTGCAGTTTGAAGAACAAGGTAGAGGGCGCTAGGCTGCAGGCAACGGGGTCAGCTGGGAAGTGGCAGCCCCACCAGAGAGATAATGCTGTTTGTACGCGGGATAATATAAATGGCTATGAAGACAGATGGATGCAGGAAACTAATGGAGACATCCAACCACCAGGTCCTTGTTTTTCTCCCTAAACCTCGTCAAACTTCAGGTTTCATTTAAGTAAAAGGAGGAGAGTAAGTCACAAATTTGCTGTAAAGATTAAATGACAAAATATACATACAATAATATACATGTTATAGCATGGTCTCTAACACAAAATAGGGACTCATCTAACAGGAATTCTGTTCTTGAGATACCTTTTCTTTTTCTCCAGCTTCACTCTCACTTCATCTTGAACAGCTGTTACATCCACAACGGCATGTCTACCATATGAGGACTTCAAAGTAGGGAACAGGCCCCTTATTTTCTTTCATCTCTAGTAAGATTGGGGTCCACCTTTACAGTGAACTTTAAAATACTATCTATAGCAATGAAAAACTCATTCATCCAAGACACTGAGCTAATTAAGGAAGCCCAGATATGGTCATGAGAGGGAAATAACTTTTTAAAGAAAATAATTTTTCTTCACTCATACTCCACCTTGTTCCAAAAGAGTTTTAAGATCGCTTCTCCAAATGCACAGGCCACAGAAAAATAAACTAAATTAAAAGGAAGAAAAATGAGACAAAAGGAAAATAAGGGGAAGAATCATTTAGAGCCATGAGCAAAGCCAGCAAAATCCCTAGGACTCTGCTGCTAAACTGGATCTGAATTGTCCAGAGGCCAATATGTCAAGACAGCCACAGTGGGTTAGGGGATTCACAGTCTCTCTGAGGCTAAAGTATAAAGGCCAGTGAAAGATGCCTCCCCTGGGCCCCAGGCAAGAAGACACTGAATAATATGACAAACACCATCCTTGGCAGCCCTCAAAACAGCCCTGAATAATCACTTCCTATTTGATACATTTTGTAAAGCCAGGATACAAGTTAGCATTACCTATATCTTAAGCGGTTCCCTTGAGGACTGGGAAAGTGATGCTGCTATTTCATGCTGCTGGGTCAGTCAAGTGCAAGGGACTGAAAAGCCAGGGGTCTTCCAGTCCAGAGGTTCCGAAGGTGTTTCTTGGATCCACTGGGTTCCACAGAGGTGCCGCAGGGGAAGTGTGGGGGTTGGAGGAGCTCTGAGAGGCCAGGGGGGCAGGGTCTTGCAGTCCACGTACCGGGCTTCAATGAGAGAAAATTCCGGAAACCACAATGGCCTCAGTCGAGTGCAGCAAACCAAGGAATGGACTTCAGAGTTATTTGGAGGTAAGGGAGCCTAGAGGAGGATTCAAACTCAAAGATACTCAATAGCTGTGGGACTTGGGGTAAATTACTTAACTTTTCTGTGTCTCAGTTTCCTCATCTGTCTAATGGGGGCATTAATATGACCTACTACATAGGGTCAGTGGGAAAATTAAGCAGCTTGACGAAGACAAAGTCCTGTGATACTGTGATTTTTAATAAATATAGCTTGGTCTTCATCCACAGCTTTCAGCTCCCAAAAGCCTTGGAAAAGAGCACCAGGAGCATCTTTTGTTTTGATATTTGGTCTCTTATCTTCAGTTCCTGAAGTGACTTCAGGGCCACAGAGTTGAAATGGATGTCCTGTTATTCACAACAAACCTCTTTCTACCACATCTGGGGTTGTGTTAATGAACTGGTTTTTGGAAAGCACCTAAGGATGGCGACTAGTTGCCAGGAAAACCAACCATGAACAGAGGATTGAAGGTTTCAGTCCCATCCCTGATTTCTGGGGAGGAGAGAGGCACTGGAGGTTGGGTCAATCACTAGCAGCCAATGATGTAATCGATCATGCCTGTGTAATGAAGCCTCCAGAAAAACCCAGAAGGAGGAGCCGTGAAGAGTTTCCAGGACGGAGGACTAGAACACTTCCTCTGTGCCAGACCCCAGACTCCACGAGGACACAGCTCTTTTGTTCAAGAACTAACCCTGTGTATCTCTCCATTTGGCTGTTGATTCCTACTCTTTAACATCCTTTGTAATAAGTTGATGATCAACTGAGTAAACAGGTTTCCTGAGTTCTGTGAGCCATTTCAGCAAATGAATTGAACCCAACAAGGATATTGTTGGGAACCTCTGATTTATAGTTCCCCATTGGTCAGAAGCACAGCTGATAACCTGGACCTGTGATTGGCATCTAACGGGGGGCAGTCTTTGGGGAACTGAGCTTTTAACTGTGGGATCTGATGTTCTATCCAGGTTGTTCTTTCAGTCTCCAAGTCATGCCCGACTCTTTGTGACCCCATGAACTGCAGCACACCAGGCTTCCCTGTCTTTCAATATCTTCTGGAGATATATCCAGGCATATAGTGTCTGAACTGAGTAAAACTGTAAGACACTCAGCTGGTATGGGAGCACTGCCTGGCAACGTGGGAAAAACTCCTCACAGACGGGTGGGAACTGGGTCCTTTAGCAGCACGTCTGGCACAGAGTAGGTGCTCAGTAGGGATTTTCCAACAGAAGTTTGGGTAAGAGAAATACTAAGCCCTGAATTGATCCAAGCTCCTACATATAAAGAAACAGCTGCTGTGAAAATATTCTGTCTACAACATCTTGAGTAGAGTCTTGGGCAGCTTGATTTTACTGCTTGCACCCTTTTCATCAACCATAAGAACACAGTCCTGACAGCTGCCGCTACTTCAGAACATCAGAAAGACCCAAGTCTGATCTTGAACTTGGAACAAATCTGTCACAATGGATCACTGACTTATCAATAATAACTGATATCTTATTATAATAAACTGAGATGGTTTGGAAATAAATGTATATATTCTGTCTACATAAGGGTTGATTTATCCTTCAGTCGCTTAGTGGTGTCTGACTCTTTGAGACCCGAGTCTTCTCCAACACCACAGTTTGAAAGCATCAGTTCTTCAATGCTCAGCCTTCTTAATGGTTCACCTCTCACATCCATACATGACTATTGGAGAAACCATAGCTTTGACTATACTATACATAAGGGTTATCCAAAAGAAAAGGTCCAGAAGTTGAAGTGACTTGCCCCAAATTGCATTTCCAGTGTCGAAACAGGCGATGGAGGCAGCACTCCTGACTTTTTGCCCAGTGACCTATCCACTGGACCAGGAGGCTGGCTTCCAATTCTCACAGCTGTGCTCCAGTTAACTCTCACTGCCTCACTCTACCCATGTTGTGAAATCCTGCATACAAAAGAGCCAGCACATTTCACCTCATGTGTGAGCTCCAATTACGTGGCTTCCTTGGGAAAAATTTTAGGTCACTCTTAGGATTAGCAACACAGAATTTCACAATCAGTTACATCTATTGCTGGAAAGAGCAGGGAGATATTTGTAGATGCCATGGTACTTAATAATTTCATGAGGATGGAAATCATGTGTAAGTACTTTGGACTCCGATTCCCTATGCTGAACACACAGTAGGCCATTTGTCAGTGTTTACTGAGGGACTGATTGAGTGTTTATACAAAATACTTTATGAGCATAAAAGAACAATGGTGATTGATTCCACTGACCTTTTAGAGAACATAAGGTAGGCGATTTACTTGAGGCTAAGAATCATGAGCAGTGAATTATTTACTTTCTCCAGATCCTCCCAACATATAACAGTGCCTAGTTGGTTTTTTAGAAGGTCCATTGGCTAAACAATGGGGAGGAACATTGCACTGATTTCTATTAGGAAGATGTCCATCTGTGAAAGCCTCTAAATCAATTCATGACTCTTACACAATGGGCTGTCTTCAATATGGATTGCCTCTGAAACCAAAATTGCTTACTTTCGAATAATTTTGACGCTGCAAACTGTTAATGGGTTCTCCCTTTACTCAGACGATGCATTGTGAGCTATAAGCCACAGGAAAATGAATCTGTTGCTGCCTTCCAGCAGAGATATACATGCCAGTTAATCTTCACAAATTTAAGAATGCAGACTGATACTAATATAAGGGCCAGAAAATTGTTAATAGCATTTAAGCCTGGGTCAGAGGTGGTAAGTGAGAAGGTTACTTCGAGATGGTTCTTTTGAGCTAGGGACATTCCAATGTTTTTTTTGTCTTTTTTTTTTTTATGATGGGAAGGCCATTCTAGGTGGAAAGAAAGACTTTCAGCAAGGGCACACAGGGAGGGAGGTACAAAGCACACCTCAGACAGTCACTGCGATATATAGAAGATTATAAACCTGT
This sequence comes from Giraffa tippelskirchi, assembly GCF_054371585.1. Lineage (NCBI taxonomy): Eukaryota > Metazoa > Chordata > Mammalia > Artiodactyla > Giraffidae > Giraffa > Giraffa tippelskirchi. Next base: position 17,464,174 of record NC_137283.1, on the reverse strand, counting down.
ATATATAATGGACAAAGTCACCTGAAGAGGCTAATGTGTTTATTTGTTTGCCACCCTCCAAAACTGTTAAGTTTCCAAAATTCAAATTATTATATACTTGTTTCAAAACTCATCTTCAAAAGAAACTTCTAGTTACCAAAGGGGAAAAGTACAGGAGAGGGATAAATTAGGAGGTTAGGGTTTACATTTACACACTGCTATAAATAAAAGAGATAATCACAAAGGACTTACTGTCTAGCACAGGGAACTCTACTCAATATTTTGTAATAACCCATATCGGAGATAAACCTGAAAAAGAATGGATATATATATAACTGAATCACTTTGCTGTACACTTGAAACTAACACAACATTGTGAATAAACTGTACCTCAACATAAAATTTTAAAAAGTTTACAAATACCAAAAACTTCTTTTGAAAAACTCATTTTTGAAAAATGCAAAGTAAAACCAGGTTAAAATAAATCATTTATTTATATTAAAAATATGTTGAGTATCTGCTTGGAGTTGAGTAAGACAGGCCCTGCCTTTCAAAGGCTCCCGTCTGATGTAGGAAAGGAAGACGTGAACTGATCCATGTATGACAGCATGGAGTGCACAAAGAAAAGGCACCACCATGAAGAGGCTGGGAACCCAGGGCAAGGCTGTCCAATCTGACCATGAAATAAGGGTCGGGGCAGGAATGAAATGGCTTTCTGGAAGAGCCAATACCTAAATTAACACCTAGATGAAGTCACCTCGGTGATTCTGTTCAGCTTGCCTTCTCTGCTCCTGGAAATATTTCCTGTCTAGGTTTGACAGGATACAACATCTTCACCTGGCTTTCCCCCTACTTCTCTGATGGGGCCTTCTCTGCCTCATTTTCTGATTTCTCAAAGTGTTGGAGCATCTCAGATCCCAGTCCTTGGATCTCTTTTCCTCCATATTAACACCTATGCCAGGTGATCTCATGCAGCCCTACGGCTTTTAACAGTATCCAAAGGCTGATGATTTTCAAATTTCCATCTCCAGCCATGGCTTTGCCTCTGAACTCCACACCTGTATATCCCACTGCCTACCTGACATCTCCACTTGAATACTAAAAGGATCTCAAATGTAAGATGTCCCAAACCAATTTCTGGGACCTCTTCCACTCCTCTCCAGCCTTCTCATCCCATCCCACTGCAGCTCACAACAGGGCAAGTCCATCCACTCAAGGCTCATCAAAAGCATTGGCTCCTCTCTTCTGCTCATAATTTCTGACCAATCCACCAGGAAATCCTCTCCACTATGACTTCATTTTACCCAGAATTTAATCCCTTCTCACCACCTCCACTCCAGCACCATCATTTCTCATCTGAATTATTGTTCTACCTAACAGATTCCTATGCTTCTACCTTTAATGATCTGTACCTTTCATCACAGCAGCCAGAGTGATCCTGTTCATTGTCAATTATATCATTCAGACTGAAGGCAAACCACCTAACAGCCTCCCGTTTCACTTGGAGAATGGGCCTAATTCCTTACAATGACCTATTAAGGCCTTACATGCTCTGTTCCACCCCCATTAGCTCCTTGAACACCTCATCTCCCATTGCTCTCCCTGAACTTTATTTGTTCACTGGAATTCAGCCATGCTGTCTCCTTGCAGGGCCTCAAACACTCCAGCTACATTCTTGCCTCAGGACCTTTGCACTTGCTATTCCTCAACCTGAGAGGCCCATTCAACAAATATCTACGTGGCTCCCACCCTCACTTCATGCAGCCCTTCTACCCAAAAGTGTATTCTGTAAGCTGTTTCCTGGCCACCCTACCTAAAATTGCAAGCCCTACCCTCAAAACTTATTTTTTTTCTCACCTTTGTTTTTCTTCTCAGAATTTATCTTATCTTACGTGTTTTACTTAACTTATATATTTTTCATCTCCCCCATTAGACTGTAAGCTCCATGTAGGCATTTTTGTCTCTTATTTATTATACTATTGTGTCCCAACACCTGGAATACTGGCTGACACACTGAAGGCCCTCAATGAATATTTGCCAAGTGAACGAAGGAAAGGGAGTTCCATTTCAGATAGGACAAAAGCAGAATGTCACGATGATAAGAAATCATTCATATTCCTGCAATAAGAATAACAGGTTTTTAATGTATTATTTAACTTCAGAAGACAAAATCTGAAAGAAAAAAAATATTTGGAACAGTAAAGCTACACGGTGAACATGCAATGTTTTTTCTGCAGTTTCTAATCATCACTTAAAATTTTTATACATATTTTTAAAAGCTCAGTGAGTTTTCAAATGCTTCAAAATATTAGGATGTTATTTTGGAACACTCAGATCATTAAAATGTAGAATATAAAATCATTGTCAAAAAATTTCAACTCGTCAGCAACCCTACAAATAAGCTAGTTTAATATCTAAAATGCTTTGAAATTGTGTGTTAAGATGCTCAGATTTACAATGGCAAAAATAGTTTGGAAACAGTTGTGAAAGCCAACAGTTTTCAAATGATCATGTTTGAAATATAAAGATTTTGTTATCTCAGTGAGAAGGGGAGAGACTAAATCGAGCATTTCAAAGTAACTTATGAAGCAACATTTCCAAATTGGGGTGAAGCATATTGAAAACTTTCAGGGATACTTTTCATAGCCTTGTCTTTAATAGCAAAAAACAGAAAATATGTCTTCCAATAGGAAAACAAATAAATAAATAAGGAATATTAGAAAATAATATCAAGTGTCCTCAGCAAAGAAAGTACGTTGCTTATAATATATAAATCATAATTCCATTTGAAACATTTTTCTAGGACCTTGAATGTACATGTCTGTAAGGCATACCATGCATACGCATGTCTAAAGGATTACTGCTCCAAACTGTGAATGGTTCTTCCCACTGGTGAGACAGACAGGAAGGGTTAGAGGAACATGGGGCATTTTACTTTAATTAATCTTCTGTTTTAAGATTTTGTGAAATGTGATGAGTTATCCACTTTTTTTTTCTTTAAAAAAATAAAAATTATGAAAATGGTTTCAAATGTTTTCAGCATCAGAAGGTCTAAGATACTGCTATGAATTAAGTCTGTCCCCAGCTTTTGAAGGACTGAAAATATATTAAAATAACCAGAAATGTTATATGACCATCTCTAGAGCAACAGCACCAAGCTCAAGAGATGTACAGACAAAGGAACATTTCAATTTGTTAGGAAGCCCTCCCAGAAGATAACTGGGCCAGTGCTTGAGTGACATATAGAGCTGGGTCAAGATATTTTGGGCAGATTAGAGGAGCCAAGGCAGGTGAAGGGCACATTATGGGCAGAAGTGGCCACTTAGCTTGACTAGGGGACAGGCTCAAGACTCCACCATGGTTACTGCTCTGAAATCGGGATGAGCTTTGGAGTAAAACAAGAAGTAAGGAAGTAAACACCACAGCTGGTAGAATTCATTTTGGTTGAATTCCCAAATCTGTGGATTTTCTACTAAACCACATACCTTTTCTCTGACAAAATGCCTCTGGAGTAGGGCTTCCCTGGTGGTCCAGTGGCTAAGATGCCACACTCCCAATGCAGGGGGCCTGGGTTCAATCCCTGGTCAGGGAACTAGATCCCACTTGCTGCAACTAGGAGTTCGCATGCCACAACTATGACCCACCTGGCACAGCCAAATAAATAAATAAATATTAAAAACAAAAATGCCCCTGAGTGTGGCATCCTCACACAAAGCCTTCCTTCTAAAGGTGAATGCCTGCTTTATATTTGGTTTATCAAAGGAAGAGAATCCCAAATAATAGGCTTCTTAGCTTCAGCTTTTTAAAATTAATTAATTTTAATTGGAAAATAATTACAATATTGTGATGTTTTTGTCATACATCAACATGAATCAGCCACAGGTATACATGTGTCCACCCATCCTGAGCTCCCCTTCCACCTCCCTCCCCACTTTATCCCTTTGGGTTGTCCCAGAGCACCAGCTTTGGGTGCCCTGCTTCATGCCCTGGAACTTGAGCTGGTTATCTATTTTACATATAGTAATGTACATGTTTCAATAATACTCTCTCAAATCATCCCACCCTCGCCTTCTCCCACTGAGTTAGCTTCAGCTTGTAAACTTTTCCTACTAAAGCAATATCCATGATTGTGTTTGGCCTTCTCAGTGACCTACAAGGATAGATGCTGCTGCTGCTGCTGCTGCTAAGTTGCTTCAGTCGTGTCTGACTCTGTGTGACCCCATAGACGGCAGCCTACCAGGCTCCTCCGTCCCTGGGATTCTCCAGGCAAGAACACTGGAGTGGGTTGCCATTTCCTTCTCCGCAAGAATAGGTGAGTTGGAGTATTTCTGCCCCCACTGTACAGTGAAGCTCATGGGGATGCAGACACTCTGCCAAATGGTAACTTGGCTGGAACTCAAGTTCACATGCCTGGTGCATCCAGTCTAGAGAGCCTCTCAGTAGGTCATACCATAAAATGATAATAGTCTTTAAAAACAGTAGCAAATATCTGATGGCACATGCCATCATTCTCAATTCTCACCTCTTAGCACTGACCTGACAGCAGCACCTCAGAGAATATACTGGAAAAAAGATATTCATTTCTCCATGGAATTTCTTTCAGTACCCCTTTTATCCTCACTGTTGAATAAGGTAACACTTGACTGGTTGCTGGTTAATCCCCAAAGAAGTCAAAATCCATAGGTAGAAATCAGTGATTCAAAAACACAAAAGGAGAGAAGCTGGTGCTTTGCAAGCAGAAGAAAGAGGGAAGTCACTTTGATTTGATCAGGAGTTAATTAACGTTTGAGAAGAAAAGAGGGTTACATGACAGGTCACCAGCAACTGGCCTGTTGGTCTCTGCTTTGCAAATTTACTTTTGTGATTACTCACATTCATTGTGAGAAAAAAATGCAGTGTCTTAAACTACTTTTGCCTTTATATGACTTAATGTCTCTGAACCTCTATCTCCCTATCTAAAAATGAAGACAACAATCATAATATTGAGTGATAATAATAAAAATGATCTGAAAGGCTGGCCACACTTCTGCTACCATCCAAGTTGGAATAACAGGAAGTAGATTTATCCTCTCACCTGAAACAGTAGCTTTCAAAACACTCAACAATAAGTAATAAAGGACAGTGATACCCAAGAGATGAAAAATAAACAAGGTAAGTCCTAGAATTGTCCCAGATTACTGCCTTGAGGGAGTTTTCTCTCTAAAAAAATATTTAAAGAAAAAGGATCAAACTCTTTCTAAGTAATGTAGCTGCATAACAAAATGAAGCTTTAAAAATGTTTATAAGGATACAAAAAATATCCAGCAAAAGATGACATAAAATTCATAATGTCTGGCATCCAGTGAAACATCACCAGGTATTCAAAAAGCATAAAAGTGTAACCTATAATGAGGAGAAAAATCAATTGCTCAAAACCAACCCAAACCTGGAACAGATGTCATAATTAGCAGATAAGAACATTAAAACAGTTACGATAATTCTATTCTATAAAGCTCAAAAATCGAAGCTTAAAGCTATTTTTTAAAAGATCAAAATAGAATATCTGAAGTAAAAACTAAAACGTTTTAGATGTAAAGTATACAGCCCCCTCGGCTCCTAGATGATCATCAGGACAGCCTTTTCCTGGTGACTCCAGAACCCTAGCCCTCACTCAAGCACTCAGATACCTACTGCTGTTTGCCAACATCTGACATCTACGATTGCACGTCATCACCCCAAGAACTCCATTAGACAGGTATGATTACCTCCTGTACACACTAACGGGTCATCTGAGATCTTAAAGTCACACAGTAAATGGCCGTGCCAAGACTCAAGACTAGAGCCAGGCTCTCTCCTGCTACACTTTGGCGGGTTCCATATTGGTTCCTTGGCAGGGGTAGCGTGGCAAAGGGAAAAAGTCTCGTTCCTGAAGAGCAGGAGACCCAAAAACTAGTCCAGGTCAGCTTCCCTCTCATATCGCTATCTCTCTTGCCAAGTCCTACCACTTTCCAAACTCTGAGTCACTAGCCATCTGTAAGCAGGGGCTTTAAGCTGGACAATATTAATAACAATACTATTGGCAGCCTCCTTTTCCCAAGCCCTCATGCAATATGGGGTACCCTGCTGGGAGGACTGAACTGGCTGGAACAGAGACCCTGGATTCAAACCCTGGTTCCACTATTTATTCCTGCGTGACCTTGGGCAAGTGCCTTAAGTTTTCTCAGTTTGCTCACCTGTAAAATGGAGGTTAAAAACAATGCTTCCTTCAGAGTTGCCCTCAGGATTTCATTAGTATAGACAGAAGTTCTTAGAACTGCATTTGCATTTAGATGTGGCTTTTGCTGCCTTAGTTATCTCACTTGATACTCTCAGCAACCCTCTGAAGTAGAGACTATGGTCTCCATATATAGGAAACTCAGGCTCAGTAATTCTACTTAACTTGCCAAAAGCCACACAGTCAGTTAAGGTTAAGATGGGAATTTGAACCCAGGTTCCACTCTTTGTGACCCCATGGACTGTAGCCTGCCAGGCTCCTCTGTACATAGAGTTCTCCAGGCAAGACTATTGGAGTGGGTAGCCATTCCCTCCTCCAGGGCATCTTCCCAACCCTGGGATCAAACCCAGGTCTCCCACATTGCAGGCAGAATCTTTACTGTCTCAGTCACCAGGGAAGCTCCAACATCCAAGTTCTCAACACTTGCTACACATCACCCCCACTATATCAGGGATTCTCAACCTTGTCACTAGGATTTTTGGAGCCAGATAATTCCTGTTGTCCTTTTATACAGTTCCTGAGGTTCTCATGGCAAGAGGCCTGCCGTGCTGCAGTCCAAGAGTCAGACATGACTGGGCAACGGAACAATTCTTGTGGGAGGCTGTCCTGTGCACTGTAGGACATTTAGCAACCCCTTGCCCTCTACTCACTAGGTACCAGTGGCATTTCCCCCTAGTTATGACAGCCAACAATGTCCTCAGATATTGACGAATGTCCCCGGGGTGGGGTGAAACTGCCCCCAGTGGAGATGTAAGATGCTCCCTGAGGCCAATTTCACTCTAACATTTCTACTTCTATTAGAACTGACCAATGTCAGGAGTGCAGAGAAGTTGGTGATGCTGTTTATCATCAAAAATAAACAAAACTGAGTGGAAACCTCCTTCTCAGGACATGCCTACCTCATCCTTATACAGTGGCAGCTATAAGGCACCTTTATGCTAATTAAAGAAAGGTGTACTCACTCAATAGACAAATAACTCCATTGCATCTTCTTCACCTTTTATTATCTTTGAAGTTGGCATGTGTCTTATCATCAATGGTCTGTCAAGATGTGACTGGTGGCATCCCTTTCTTAAGTGTACATAAGATAATGGTGCATCTTAAAATCAACAGCATCCTACATGTGATGATACACCATTTGCAGAGACACCACACACATAACCTGGAGAACACAGATTAGAAAAAAGTCACCACCTCTGGGCAGAATTGGCCCAAAGGCCATGGCTTGGCTAAGTGAATGGTGCACTGGCATGAATAAAAAGATGTCCCTTTATCCAGGCAGGCATAGGACTTGGAGAAGAGAGCACAGACTGCATTTCAGCCCCAGGGGCATTTGTGTAACATACAACCTACAACAGTACATGGTGAGCCTGCTGTCCCTCATGATTCACTGACTACTTCTGCACAACTCCAGGGGCTATGAATGAATATATCGAAGACCATTAGATGTTATACACAGCTTCTCAAATCCAGAAATAATTTCGAGCTACGATTTCTTGAAATGGTTTTTCACTTTTTTTCAAACCCCAACAAAGCAAGTTGTTTTACAAACTGAGAATGGCAACCAATTACCTGCAACTCAAAAGCGAATGACTAAACACTCACAATATGATATTCTTTATGTTAAAAAACAAAAGGGAAATGCTCCCTCAACAGGAGACAAATGTAGCAAAAAAATCTATTAATATTGTTTCCCAAAGAAGAATGAGTTAGTATAAAACTGAGAAGGACAACAGTCACATCTTTCTCTGTCTTCATAAAATACAACCACCTTTCAAATCGATGTGATTACTTGTGAGGTCAAAGTTCCTCCATTTTTTCTTCTTGGAAGCTGTGTGCACCTTAATGTGCTTTAAATGTGCAATAAAAATATAATGAAAAATATACGTTTATTCAGTGTGGCTGCTGTAACATATGCCATAAAGCCCAAATCCTATAAATCTGAATTTTATGGCATTTCTTAAACCTGCTCCTTCAACTTGGAGCTGCCCTACTATACTGGTCAGAATTGGGTGTTTCTCTCTCCCACCTGCAGCTCCCAAGAAAATGACTGAGCTAGAACTTGGAGTTTCCATTCCTGTTTATTTTTTTTTCCCTTCCAGCATCACCCTCACATTGTTCACTAACTGTCCACATCTTCCCAGCATCTACCACCATATTCCATTATGAAGACATGCATGCTAGCAATGACTAGTCAGAAAACCCAAAACAGACAACCTCTAGCCAAAACCACTATTTTTTCCATTCATTTTTCTTGGCTACACCATGTGGCGTGGGAGACCTTAGCTCCCCAAAAAGGGATCGAATCTGTGGCCCCCATGTTGGAAGTGGGCAGAGTCCTAACCACTTGACTACCAGGGAAGTCCCCCAAATCACCTTTTACACTAATGTGTTAAACAGTGTAGTTACATCAGGGCTCATGAAACTACAGTCCTCCTCTATTTTTACAAATAAAGTTTTACTGGCACACAGTCTTGCTCTGTGTTTAGGTATTATTGAAACTTAATGCTCTCTATACCTAGCACACTCTCATGCTACCAATGCAGAGTATAGGAGTCAAAACAGAGACTACATAGACCAAAAAGCCAAAAACATTTACTATCTAGCCCTTTACAGGAAAAATTTGCCAACATCTGGGTCAGAGCCAGGTCTCCAGAGCTAAAAGGTCCAGGTTCACATTCCAGCTCTCTGCTTTACAGCTCTGAGCGCCTGGGTAACCTAATTACCCTATCTGTACAGCAATTTCCTCTGAGTCAGATGGGGATAATAAAAAGAGCCTACATCATGGGATTTTGAAAATGCACAGCAGTTACTACAGTTTCTGGCATGCACTGTGGCAAGAACTCAAGAGTTGGATGTCGCTATCTTGCCAACCTGCATCCTCTGCTCTCTAGCATTTCCCTGCTTTAGTTCCCCAAAGGACACAAAAGTCGGTCTACTGCTCCTATTCTTCCCTTCCTAACCTTTCTCTGTCTTCTCAACTCACTGCCTCATCCCACACCTTCAGCAACCCCACAGGACCTCTTAGATTTGCGTGCAAGACCCTCCACATACCCAAATCCTCCCACTTCCAGAATCTCTATTTCTTCATACTTTTCAGTGGCTTCTGATACTATGGACCACATTCCTCTTGGGGATGGCCTTCCTCCCTGGGAATATCCATCAAAGGTCATGGTATGACTGTTGCAGTTGCTCTATCCTCATACCCTAGAGAAACACAGTTCTTTTCCCTGAACTTAACCCCTCACGAAGCCGTTATTAGGCAGCACGTTCCTGCAGTGACCACATCCTACCCACACAGAGCGAGCCTTGCAGGTCCTCGGTCTTCACTCCAGCATCTGCCTAATGACACGAGGATCTATTATCAGGACCCACTGAGGACTAAAGACAACTTTGCTGCCTTGAAAACAATCACCATAGTTTGGGTTCCCCAACAAAGCAGCCCCCAAGACAAGACTGGAAAAATGTAACTAGTTTATTTGGGAAGTAATCTTGGGAAAGATTTGGAAAGGAGAGGGAAGTAAAGCAGAGAAGTGTGAAAAGAAACAAGAGAAGGTGTGTCATCAGGAAAGTTAAGAGGGTGGCAACAGGGGCTAAATTCTGATAGCGATCTACCAGAGATAGAGCTCAGGACGGGTGTCTCTAAGTCATCCCGTGAGGGTAAGGAGGCACACTTTGAGGCTCTGTCCACCACTTCTGATCAGTCACTAGTTGAGGGATGCTTCCTCAGGTGGTAACTATCTAGTCCTCTTAGCCTGCAAGGCGTGCACGGATGTCAACTGAAAGTGAGACCAGAGTGCACTGAAATGGTGAAGAGGCAAGGGGATGGGGCACCTCTACCATCAGAAACAACACTGCGTCAAATAAATTACTGCATCAAATAAACTGCCCCCAATAGGAAGGAGAGGATGGATTTAGGGTGAGGGGAGACTTCAATTTTACCTAGGAACTAAAATATGCTTGTTAAATAAAGCTGCCATACGGCCATGAGAAAACAATCACCCTAACCAAAGCCAACTGGAAGTATTAGGATTTGGAAAAAAGAATATTTATTCTTCTGATAGGATTGCTCTGTAATGTTTGAAATAAGAGCAGCTCCCTACTGTCAAGGTATTATTAATATTACTAGACTGTCAATCAATCTCTGTTTTCATTTGTCCGAGAAGAAAATGTCCCCTTCCTCTGCACTGATTCATGTCAATGTATGGCAAAAACCACTACAATATTGTAAAGTAATTAGCCCCCAACTAAAATAAATAAATTTATTAAAAAAAAAAAGATGTATCATTTTGCCTCCCTAGTACTACAGAGCACAAGAGTACTTCTTCATGACATATCAAGAAGTTTTTTATACTTTTATTTTCCTTTACATAAACACAGCTGACACTGGAGTTTTAAGTTTGGTCTATATTTGACAACGTAGTAAGTGACAGACAAAGATATTTTTACATTAAGCATCCATTTCCAATGCATTCATTTTTGTGGCCGTTTATGTTCAGGCACTCATTTCATCAATAGCTAGTTGTTTGAATATTTATTGTACCGTTTGTTAAAGGCAGAAGGAAGGTGTTAAATAATTAATAACCCAAAATCTCTGCCTTTAGAGAGTTTAAAATATTGATATAATCACACTGCAGAGAACATTTGTCACTCTGGGTCTGCCCAGCATCCTTCCCTCCTTTTGGTGATGGTCCCTGATCTCAGCACATATAGCCCTACTCCTATTTCAGTGTTGAGTCATGTGACCCAGGCTAGTCCATCAGCTCACTGATGACTCTAAGACACAGTGATTGGCCCAGAAGTGACCACATGATCAAGTTACCTTATCAGAGTGAACTCTTGGATTTGTATGGAACCTTCCAGGAAGAGGTGCTTCCTCCTTTTCCTATTGAAGTTGAGCCAAAAACGACCTGAGCTGGAGCTCCTGCAGCCATTTAGCTTCCATGAGAAGAGAAGCAGTCAAAGAATGCAGCTAAAACAGAGGAAGTGGAGTGGGAAGCTGGATGAGTAGAGATGAAATTTTGATACCTCTGGACCAAACTTTCACCTCTCTCTGGACATGTTGGTGACAGCACCTAAAAATGTCCCCTTTATGGTTAGGCCAGTTCACAGTAGATTTTCCAATAAACAGAGAGAGGTTTTACCAACCCAAAGTGAAATAAAATGACATTTTCTGATAAGGAATTTTTCACATGTCCTTCAATTCCACAAGACCACAATGCAATGCGGCCACTGAGAGATTAAACGTTTCCTTAGGATGTCAACACAGAAATATAGAGCATACAACCACAGAGGTATGATTCTTGATCTTGATGTTCACTGATCAGACCCTATCTAGCATGCTCACAAATTCAAGCTACATTACAAGATAAAAGGAAAATGCTCAGAGGAGGAAGAGCATAATGAGGTACTTTCTGAAAACCATGTCACAAGAAAGGTTGAAAGACTTGAGACATCTATCAGAGAGAAAAAAAGGCAGAAATCATAATTTCACAGTTTGACTATAAAAATTTATATTTGTATCATTACTTGACTTGTGTGAATGACTGGGACATTACAAGGACTACCAAATCAGTAAGGCCCTCCTGGCAAATGTGCTTCAAGCCAGCCTTTGGCTTTTTGGCTGAGGGAGGGGCTGAAAATCTGACAACATGCGTTGCTGGTCTGTCAAAGTTAGCCTAAAGGTATTCAATACTATTTGAAGTTTAATTCTATTACAGGCAGTACTGGAGTACTGTATGTGGTCCATTCATCCAGCACTACCTGGTCTCATTTGTCACCAAAGCTAACTAAGCAGAAGCAGTTCTCATGTTGGAAGAGCCAGACACAAACTGAAACTTAGAAGACACTCAATGCGTTCACCACCCTGCCCAAGCTCTTCAATCTTACATAAATAAACAGCATTAGGGGATTTACTTAATAAATATTGAGCATAGTACATTGTAGAGGTAAACTGTAGTTGATGGGTATATAATTCAGCAGATACAATTTATGCCCTTAAAGAACTTATAAATTAGCATAGGTGATGTTGCAGAAGCACAACGGTAGATCACAGAAGGTATCTAGAAAATAGTAAAGTCCCTAATGACAACATAAACTCCTCTTTTCTCCCCTCTTGACAAATGTTGCTAACAATCATGACAGTGTTTCCCACTGGACCGCAGAATCCTTCTCAATGTAGCTTTTATTAACCAACCAGATTTCACTTCTGAGATGAAATCTACTCACCATTCCTGAGTCGGAGTTTACAGGGAGAAGAGATGGATTCCTACCACAGAGATCTCTGGTACTGAAAGACCAGTGAGAATGTCTCTACACAGAGATTTGAGTAACATGCTCACCATATAGAAGAAAAAAATATGAGCCATGACTAAGGTGAAAGAGTAGTACAGACTGGCTGAAGTCTCAGAGTGGAAATGAAGCTAGAAGGAAGACTGAGACCTCACATGCTACACTAGCAACTGGAAGTTATTTGGAGGCTGAGAAGAACCATCAAAAATACAAGAGAAGTGATATATTTGATAAATATCACTGGCTGAACTCTAGGAAGAACAAGAACAGGAAGGGTCAAACAACAAAGTAAAATACAGAGACATGAGTGAAACAGTCAAAGCATACAGAGGAGAGAGTAAGATGGTCTGACAATGATAGTATAAAAAAAAAATAGAATTAGAAGAATTTTCCAGGAGAAGAAATAGGAATAATGGTGTATAATAATCCTGACAATGGGAGGATACACAAAGAAGAAAAGGAGATTGTGACTCCAGATTTCGAGTTTGCGTGAATTAAGAGGATACGGCATCATTAGCTAAGATACAGAAGGTTGACCCCCTTTAGAGTATGCTGAGCACTAAAGTACATCGGGGCATCCTGTTGAGATTTCCAGGTAGAAGTTGAGAATACAAGTATGGAACCTGAAAGGCAACAGAGGGTGGAGATAAGAAGGTGAGAGTGGGTGGCGTGCATGAGGTAGGACGGCCGGAGGACTATGGAAAGAAAGCCTGATTTTAGGGAGCAGCCGGAAGGAAGAGTCATGTAAAGAAACCAAATGGAACACATTGTTTTTTAAGATAATAACTCTTATCTAGCACTATAGATGATTTTTAATCAAACAGTATTTCTTTTTTCTTTTCGACCAAGCAAGCCCCTTTAGCAGCCACGCTCTGGCAATCGGTGTGATCATCTAGAGGCCTCCATCAGAACCACTCCCTCCCCAGACCTGCGGCCCTTCAGAGGGAGAGATGTGCACAAAGCCATGAAGAGAAGCTTTTAACTACAGACTCAGGTCTGAGAAAATAGGCCTCCCAGGGTCGAATGGGGAGAAGCATCCACCAGTGCAGCCCAAAGACATTACAGCGCCCCCTCGGAGTCAGGCTTTGGTTCCACCCTAGAGATTACTATAGGGATTACTACAGAAGTGACTAAAACTCAGGCCTTTCAAACCCAGCACTTGATAACAGTAGAAAATGGTAGCAAAAATATGACAGAGGAAGCAATTTGCCTATCCAAAGGGAAGGATAATTGGAAAAAGCTAACCAGGTGTATGACACTCCTTTGATTTTCAAGGGACCTGTACTAGGCCTGTAACTACGAAATCTGGATAGGTGGATGGGCAAGTAGGTAGGTGGAAGGGTGGATGGAAGCATATATTTGTTAATGACAGCGATGTGGAATAACTGTTAACATATTGAAGGAAGCTATCTTTTCCCTCGGAGAAGGCAATGGCACCCCACTCCAGTACTCTTGCCTGGAAAATCCCATGGACGGAGGAGCCTGGTAGGCTACAGTCCATGGGGTCGCTAAGAGTCAGACACGACTGAACAACTTCACTTTCACTTTTCCCTTTCATGCACTAGAGAAGGAAATGGCAACCCACTCCAGTGTTCTTGCCTGGAGAATCCCAGGGACGGGGGAGCCTGATGGGTTGCCGTCTATGGGGTCGCACAGAGTCGGACACGGCTGACGTGACTTAGCAGCAGCAGCCAGCTAAAGAAGATACTGGTTTAATTGAAGCAAGTCAGAAAGAGAAAGACAAGTACCATATGATACCACTTATATGTGGAATCTAAAATACGACACAAATGAACCTAAGAAAATATGACAAAAATGAACAGAAACAGACTCACAGACACAGAGGACAGATCTGTGGTTGCTAAGTGGGAGGGGGCTGTGCTGTGGAACAGACGGAATGGGAGGATGGGATTAGCAGATGTAATCTATTATATATAGAATGGATAAACATCAAAGCCCTACTACATAACACAGAGAGAAGGAAATGGCAACCCACTCCAGTATTCTTGCCTGGGAAATCCCATGGACAGAGGAGCCTGGTGGGCTACAGTCCGTGGGGTCACAAAAAGAGTTGGACACAACTTGGAACTAAAAGGGAATTATATTCAATATCCTGTGATAAGCCATAATGGAAAAGAATATACACATAAATACATATATATGTATAACTGAATCACTTTGCAAACAGCATAACAACACAACATTGTAAATCAACTATATTTCAACTCAAAAAATAAGATACTGGTTTAGTTCTTTCTCTTTCTACAATCCACATAAAGGATACAGACCTCCTTTACAATTTTGGGAAAAAGGGACAAAAACAAAACAACAAAAACATGTGCCTGCTGATTCCCATGAAGAAAAGATCGCGAGTTAATGATACACCACCCCACTCCACTCCTCTCCCCACCCCTGGTTCTATGGCATGGTATGCGGCGGGGACAGAACATTAAAAATGAGGACAACAGCTCTTCCTGGGCACAGGAGTTAATAGTTCCAAAATGCTGCTGACTTAGGGGCCAGGAAACAACAGGGGACTGGATGCCTACCACCGAGTACCCGAGGCCCACCGTGAGATCAGAACTCTGGCTTGGACTGAGCTTTCCTGAGTGTAACATGTGGCAAAGGCAACTAGTCTTCACCACAATTTCATGGGCTCTCTGGCACTTCCAGACATCTTTTGAACTTAGGATTTGGACCATGTGACTAGTTCTTGTCAATGAACTGTAAATGGAGAGGCATATACCCCTTCTGGACCAACGCACTTAAGAGCTAGTGTGACTTTTCCAACTCTCTCTTCTCTCTCTGGAGGCCTATAGATCATTTGTTGTAGGTATCAGAGTGAAAAAGATGGAAGAGGCTGCCAGAATGAGAGATCCACCTTTGATGTGTTACATCCGTGAGAGGTAGGGGTTTATTTGTTACTGTAGAATAGCTAGCGTTGTTCTAATATCTAACACCACTCTGATCATGAACTACATGGGTCACAAGCTCATCAGAGTTATGATAGTGAAACTAAATAAATGCCTTTTTTAAGTCCTCACATTCACTGTCACACTGTCTCATTTCCCAATTTATTGCCTCTAAAATACACATTCACACGCTATTTTGCTGTTAGATGCACATATCGAAAAGATAGACACTTTTACTACAAATACAAGACAGAAAATATGAAGAAAAATATTAGCATTCATATCTATCCAAATCAACCATTGTTCGTTTTTTCTTACCCACACTGTATCAGATGAAAATATACTTCAAAGATGCTTTTCATAGCAACAAAACACAAAAGTAATAACAGGAGACACAATTGATATTACTTGTATATATGAATAGGAAACTGGCATAAAAGTTTAGTATCCTGTTTTCAAGATAGTCCATTTAATTCAAGGAACACTTACAGAGGTGGCTTGGACGATGAATCGTTTTTATTTCAGTAACTTCAGGGGTAAAATTTAACTATCCTCTCATTTTTTCTCTTAAAAAAGGATATGGAAAAAAATGACAAAGCTTAATTTTTGTCAACCCTCTAGCATAAGTATTTGGGACAATAAGAAACACAAGGAAAAAAGAAGGAAAGGTAAAAAATGAAAAAGCTTTTGGCTATTATATTGTTACAATTTATCAACAGTGCCTCATAAAATTTTTATGTGACGTCTCAAGATGTAATTTTAAAAAGTCATAAGTTTAAAATAAAACTGCACCTCTAGTTCCCTTCTAATCAGTCTATTTGTGAAGCTCTAGCAAATATTATATCCTAAATTCTGGGGAAAAAAAACAAGGTAGGCTCATAGGAAAAAGCTCCAAAAAAATTTTTTTTTTCTTTTAAGATTTTAGTTTATTTTATATAAATAATATTACATATTATATTTATTTTTTATTTTTATTTTAAACAATACCATTACTAAATCATTCTCAAGATCTGTAGAAAGATGGTAAAGTCTCTCATTCTAATTTCAAGTACTATAAAAGTCAGAAATATTTTTCAGTTTCTTCCATTGACCCATCTGTCCAAACTTTCATTCCATCCATCCATCCCACCATCCATCCATCCCACCATCCATTCATCTCCCATCCATCCTCCCATCCATCCACCATTTATTCATCCCCCTATTCATCCCCCCATCCATGCATCCATTCACTGCACTCACCAGATGTTCAATTGGTCTATGAAACACAAAGTGCTAACCTCAAAGAACTTGGTAAACTATCATATAAATAACTCCAGAGAAGGGCTGGTGAAGACATGACATAGGAGAGGCACCAAAAAGTAGTGAGAGTTGGAAGAGAAGAGCAACTTCACAGTGGAGATGGAAACATCTTCATGAAGGAGCAAGTCAAAACTGGAAATAAAGGCAAAGCAGCATGTCGTTCAGGGCCTTACCGATGAGGTTAAATTGGAAAGCAGTACCATTAACAAATAATTATCCATCTCAAGGAGTTTACTAGCCGCCAATGAAACATACACCATTCTACAAACCACTCCTGGAACATTCTACCATTTACTAAAAAAATTTTAAAAAGTAGAATGCAGAACAAGGTGGCAGGTTTTTTTAACTTTGTTAAGCAGGAAGTTCCACAAAGCCTTTCCGAGTGGGGCCTACAATCAAAATGTCATCAGATTGCCTCCTCCTGCTTTTCCAATCTCTCAGGGAAATTACTGTTCCAAAAAAAAAGCCATAGCAGAACATTTTGACATTACTTCTATGCTGCTGTCCAAAAAGGTGGCATTTGGTTAATGTCAGCATTCAGGTGTCATTCACATCAAACGCTGTGATTTTTTTTTTTTTTCCCCAACTTAGGGTCTTACTTTTCTAATGACAGCTAAGGTTATCCCCACCCCTTCCACCCGTCAAAGAAAAACAAAAGACTCTAAATACCTTTGGTTATATAAAAAGTAATTGAGCAATATCTCTGGGGCCTGCTCATGTGGGTTAATGTTTTGGAAAATACCGAGTTACTGGTGAAGCAGCCCGACTTTTGTCTCTGTTTCCCACTTCTCTAAACTCCATGGAGACTCAGCTGGGAATTCTCTGCACAGGAGAGGTAGCCTCCTCTGCTGTTTACCCATCAGCTGCACCACCACTATTTAATCAAGGGAGCTAATCAACTGTGGAGTTCATAATGGTTGTCAGTCACATTTCCTGTGTTATGATTGATGAATCTAACTGTGGACTTAATGCCTTTGTTCAAAATTAGATGACAATAGAATAGAGATTAATACTTTTTTTTTTTTTTAAAGCTGTATTATGGCAGCTAATGAAAGCAGTTCCCTCATCACAATGGTACCACACTGGTGGCACTGGAGATGATTCTAGACTATTTTCATCTTAATAACTACACATATTTAAACATACATTATGTGAACTTTCTGCTTATGATGATTGATACTGTTTTTTCATAAAGGTTAGAGATTTTTTTTCTTTTATAAAAATGAGTCTGTGTATGACTGTATGTGTGCGTGTGTGCAGAAAAAATAAATCTCAATCCAACTCCTCTTCTGCCAAAAACCAAAACCATTTAGAGTCACCTTTTTTGCTGTCTCTCTCTTTTATACCTCTCCAGTCCATTCTCTCCCTTAAAATATAATGCAGATTATCCACAGACAGCTGCCTGGTGCAACTGTCCCCATGCCTGCCTTAAGACACAATATGAAAACAAGTGAAGCTTCTCTCCGAGAGCTGGTCTAATCTAACTGCTGAATCCTGAACCCACCAGGCACTTGCTTCATTTGCAGTGTCTTCTATATTCCCTCCTAGTTTCTTTCTTTTAATTAATTAACACTGCTTCTTAGTAATAATCTCAAAAGAATGTCTTGATAGATTGCAACCACTGAAGATTTTCTCCCCAAAGAAATGTACTCGAAATGTTGAGCAGGTGGAGGGGATGGAGGGGGAGCTGCGGCAGTTATAACAGGAAAAACTAAAAAGACTAAAAATGTTTATTTCAATTCAATGGGGAAAGAGTTGGTTTTTTTTTAATTATTAAGTTCTTAAGACAACAAAATCACATTATCACACTATAAAATTGAGCAAAATGTAGAAGGATCTTCTGCATAATAATAAGTAAATCTATTATCTTGATTTTTTAAAATCTTCCCCTAGCCCCTAGAAACAGTTATCTCCTGGGATTACAGAAATATCAACAAGTATCCTTTTCTATAAATCCCCTTTCCATTTGCTTTACTTAAATTTTTTAGGCGGCACTATAACCTATTGAAAAAGGGGGTCTCTGTTCTTTGGAGAATAAGTGTGAAATGGCTTAATCTTCTCTAAGAATTGCCACCAACTATCGTGCTCAGCTGGCAAAGAATCAGCCTGCAATGCAGGAGACCCAGGTTCAATTTCTGGGTCAGTAAGTTCCCCTGGAGAAAGGATAGGCTATTTACCCAGTATTCTTGGGCTTTCCTGGTGACTCAGACAGTAAAGAATCCTCCTGTAATATGGGACACCTGGGTTCAATCCCTGGGTCAGGAAGATCCCCTGGAAAAGGAAATGGCAACCCACTCCAGTATTCTTGCCTGGAGAATCCCCATGAACACAGGAGCCTGGTGGGCTACAGTCCGCCAGGTTGCAGAGAGTCAGACACAACTGGGTGACTAAGCACAGCACACAGTCCTCTGCAGAATTGTTGTTGCTGCCGGGGTAGATATTTCCCCCCTGACATCCTCTGATTGTGTAACTGTGGTCACCTGTGGTTATTAGAACAGTGTCAAGTTGGGCCTTTGAGTTCCGTCATGTTTGTTTCAAAGCATCAATTTCATATTCATTCCAAAGTAGCCTCTTTCCCTTCCCTCCTCTGCACAGGCTACAGTGGCGACTCATGATCCCAGAGACCGGGTTGGGGGGTGGGGGAAAGACAGTGCCTGCAGTCTCTTTCCCAGCCCTACTTTTCTTGTGAACAATGATGAGGTGGAGAGGAAGAAACAGACATCATTTGTGCCTGGCTTTAACCACTGATCTACTTCTTAGGCTACAGATTTCAGGACCGTGAGAGGAGACTCTAAGAGTCTTTCTGTCCGGGGTGTGTCTCCACTCCCTGAACAACAAGCAAAGCCTCAACTCCTCAGCAGAACATTTAAGACTCTTCACAATCAGATTCAAAACTCCTGTTTCAACCTCATTTCCTGCCAGGAACCCTACGTTCCAGTTCTATGAAACCTTGGTCAGTTGCCCCGGCTTATCCACTGGCTTCTCCTTTCCTCAAATTAGATTGCCCCTTTCCCTCTTTTCAACCTCTCTGAATTCTTATTCACCTACAAGTCTTGAAGGGCTTCCAGACAGGTGGGAGCCTGGGGATATGCCTGATTCACCAAGTTCCCTGGAATGCTGAAACAGAGAACTCCATATAACCACAAGATTCAAAACCAAAAGAACACTGAAAATCTCTAAACTTTTCTTTTATAAGTCATCTAGACATATAGCTGGTATTTTCCCTCAGCTTTCAGTTCTTTTTATAATGTGGTTACAATTCTTGTATAACTAAAAGTCAATTTAAAAATAACAATAAGCCATATAAAAAAGCCATCAAGAAAACATTTAAAATTTCTTTTGCAAGTCCCATCATGACTCCCATGTAAATGATGCTGTTTTCTTAAAACAAATAAATTATAAAAATGATCCAGCAAAATAAAAACCCTGATTGTTTCACTGAATGTTAATTTCTTGAGAAAACACACACACACACTGTGGACTTTCATTAAGGCGGCTTTTATACATTGTCACACATATAGTTCTACAAGAGAATAACACAAAGCAATGCTTCACATCAAAAACAACAAAATGCGATAATTAGATAACGTTAAAACACAATATTCTCTGTGCCAAAGAATAAAAGCTGTAGAAAAGATTTTAACTTTCTATCTATAAGTCAATGATTTTTTTTTCAGAAGGGAAAAGACTTATAATTAGTTATCTGGAATAGAATTTTCTTCTGTGTTATTTATCTCCTCTCCTCTCTCCAAATACACTGTGTGCATGGGAATAATCTAAAAGTTTAGGGAAAATATTGGCTTTAAGTGAGTAAAATACTTCTTTTCTGAAATGACCTTTGTTTGAGGTTTCATCATGCTATGTTCAGGAGAACAGACACAAACTGAAAATTCATTTGCGTTTTCCCTTCCTTAGATGTTTTAACAAAATTTCCATAATGGACTCCAGGGTGGCAGCCAAGCCGGAGTTGCGGGAGAGTCAGTGTGTGGGGTGGGTAACAGACTGCCTTCACCCTACCAGACCTTCATCAAAGTGGGACTCCAGGTCCCAAGGAGGGCAGCTCCAGGCTGGTAAACCTAGACAAATCTCTGTTCACCAGCACTCAGATCTTCCTTGCTGAGAATTGAGCAAATACAGCACAATTTCTTGCATCAAAGCCCAAACCATCATAGATTCTTAAAGTTTAATTTTGGAGTTGAGACAAAGTCTTTAGGGAAACATAATGGCTGGAGGAAGCAAGTGAATGTTGAAAAGTAAACACTGTCTTCTGGAAAATGACATCACAGACTTATCTTTACTACCATCCAAGGTGTGGATGTGATCCCTTGGGTCTTCAGACGGTCACAGAATAAGAGCTCAAAATCTGTTGTAAGAAACTAGACCTTGCATCACCTTACATGGATCAGAGTGGCCATCACCAAAAAGTCTGCAAATAACAAATGCTGCACAGAGCATGGAGAAAAGCGAACTCGCCTACACTGTTGGTGGAAGTGTAAATTGTTGCAGTCACTATGGAGAATAGTATGGAGGTTCCTTAAAAAACTAAAACTAGAGCTACCACATGATCCAGCAATCCCACTCCTGGGCCTGTATCCAGAAAAGATGAAAACTCTAATTCAAAAAGATTTATGTACCCCAATGTTCACTGCAGCACTATTTACAATAATTAAGATATGGAAGTAATTTAACTGTCCATTAAGAGATAAATGTATAAAGATGTGGCATATATATACAATGGAGTATTACTCAGTTATAAAAAAGAATGAAATAATGCCATTTGCAACATAGATGGACCTAGAGATTATCATGGTAATTAAAGTGAGTCAGACATGACTGAAGTGACTTAGCAGCAGCAGCAGCAGCAGCAGACAAAGACAATATCACATGATATCACTCATGTGGAATCTAATTTTTTAAATGATATAAATAAATTTATTTACAAAACAGAAACAGAATCACAGATTTCAAAAACAAACTTATGATTACCAAAGTAGAAATGTGGAGTGGGGCATAAATTAGGAGTTCAAGATTAAAATACACATGTGCTTAGTCGCTCAGTCATGTCCAATTCTTTGCAACCCCATGGACGATAGCCCACCAGGCTCCTTTATCCATGGGGATTCTCCAGGCAAGAATACTGGAATGGGTTGCCATTTCCTTTTCCAGGGGATCTTCCTGACCCAAGGATTGAACCCAGGTCTGCTGTATTGCAGGCAGATTCCTTACCAGATGAGCTACCAGGGAAGCCCTAACATACACATACAACCATATAAAATGGGTAACAAACAAGGGTCTATAGCACAGGAAACTCTATTCAATATACTGTAATAACCTACATGGAAAAAATAATTTGAAAAAGAATGAATACATATTTAACTGAATTGCTACACTGTGCACCTGAAACTAACACAACACTATAAATAAACTGTGTGTTCAGTTGCTCAGTCATGTCTGACTCTTTGCAACCCCATGGACTGTAGCCAGAGCCGGCCAGGCTCCTCTGACCACGGAATTTTCCAAGCAAGAATACTGGAGTGGGTTGCCATTTCCTACTCCAGGGGATCTTCCCAATCCAAGGATCAAACCTGTGTCTCTTGCATCTCCTGCACCGGCAGGTGGATTCTTTACCACTAGCATCACCTACTATACATCAATAATTTTTTATTTTAAAAAATTAAAAAACAAAGAAAGATATTATACCTGCAATTATAGGAGTCCTCCCTCACTCCAGAGATATCTTAGATAATTTCTTGAAAGTGTGAATTCTGTCGACACATTGCTCATGATGATAAGTGGCTATTATAAGAAATAGTAAAGACAACAGACACAGCCTTTTTCCTCTGACTGGAATTTGGTGGCAAAGCGGTGGCACAGTGTGTTCACACTGAGGGTTTGGGCATCACTGTGCAGAGCAGAGAAACCAGCTCTCACAGTAATTAACCACTGACTAAACTGAGGGAAATCCCTGCTCCTGTCAGCCTAAATTTTTCAACTGTGAAGTCATACCAGATGAGAGTTAGGAGCTTTCAGAACTTTTAAAATGAGTTAAGAAATCTTTTCTGAAGTGAAATCTTCAGCAAGATTTCATAACATAAATGGATCAAAGGTTACATTACTCAAGTTGAAGAGAAGAGGTAGATCAGAGGCCAAGTCATCACAAGGAGATCCTAGAAATCTAAGGACCATGCTTGGAAGTAGCCTGGGCTTTGGTAGATGACATGTGAAAAATCTCACCTGCCCCAACGCCCAATATCAGGGCTCTGCAAACCTCAGCCCTTGGGCTAAATCCAACCCACTAGTGGCACAGAGGACACATACCTCAACATAATAAAAGCCACATACAACAAACCTACAGCCAACGTCATACTCAACGGTGAAAAGCTGAAAGCATTTCGTCTAAGATCAGGAACAAGACAAGGATGTCCACTCTCACCACTTACTGAACATAGCTTTGGAAGTCCTAGCTACAGCAATCAGAGAAGAAAAAGAAGTGAAGGCAATCTAAATTGGAAAAGAAGAGTTAAACTGTCATGGTTTGAGGATGACATGATATTATACATTGAAGACTCTAAAGATGCTGCCAGAAAACTACCAGAGCTCATCAATGAATCTGGTAAAGTTGCAGGTTACAAAATTAACACACAGAAATCTGCTGCATTTATATACACTAACAATGAAAGATCAGAAAGGGAAATTCAAGAAGCAGTTCCATTTACCATAGCATCAAAAAGAATAAAATACCTAGGAATAAATCTACCTAAGGAGACAAAAGACCTGTACTCTGAAAACTGTAAGATGTTGATGAAAGAAAGTGAAGATGATACATACAGATGGAAAAATGCACCATGTTCATGGACTGGAAAAATCATTGTCAAAAGGACTACACCAGCCAAGGCAATCTACAGATTCAATGTAATCCCTATTAAGTTACCAGTAGCATTTTTCAGAGAGCTACAAGGGAAAATCTTAAAATTTGTAGAGAGACACATAAGAACCCAAATAGCCAAAGCACTCCTGAGAGAGAGAAAAAAAAAAAAAAAAATGCAGCTGGAGGAATTAGGCTTCCTGACTTCATACTATACTATATAGCAATAGTCATCGAAACAGTATGGTACTGGTACAAAAATAGAAATATAGATCAGCGGAACAGGATAGAAAACCCAGAAACAACCCATGTACCTGTAGCCAATTAATCTATGACAAAGGAGGCAAGACTACACAACATTGGAAAGATAGTCTCTTCAACACATGGTGCTGGGAATACTGGACAGCTACATGTAGAGAAACAAAGTTAGATCATTCTTTCAACTATACACAAAAATAAGTTCAAAATGGATTAAAGGCCTAAATGTGAGACCAGACACTATAAAACTCCTAGAGGAAAGCAGGTAGAATACTCTGACATAAATTGCAACAATCATCTTTTTTGATCTGTTTCCCAGAATAATGGAAATGAAAACAAAAATAAACAAATGGGACTGACTTAAACTCAAAAGCTCTTGCACAGCAAAGGAAACAATAAAACAAAAAGACAAACCACAGATTGGGAAAAGATATTTGAAAATGATGTGACTGACAAGGGATTAGTCTCCGATATTTATAAACAACTCATGATACCTAACACATTAAAAGAAACAACCCATTCAAAAAATGGGCAGAAAACCTAAATAAACATTTCTCCAAAGACGATATAAGATGGCCATGAGGCACATAAAAAGATGTTCAACATTGCTAATTATTAGAGAAATACAAATCAAAACTATAATGAGATATCCCCTCACATCAGCCACAATGGTTATCATGAAAAAATCCACAAACAGTAAACGCTGGAGAGGATGTGGAGAGAAGGGAACCCTCTTACACTGTTGGTGGGAATGTAAGTTGGTGCAGCCACTATGGAGAACAGTATGCAGATTCCTTAAAAAACTAAAAACAGAGCTACCACATAACCCTGCAATCCTACTCCTGGGCATATATTCAGAGAAAAACACAACCTGAAAGGATACCAATGTTCATTGCAGTATTGTTTATAACAGCCAAGACATCGAAGCAAACTAAATACCCACTGACAAGATGAATGGATAAAGAAGAAGTGGTATGCATACAAAATGGAATACTATTCACTCATTAGAGAGAGTGAAATAATGCCACGAAGCAACATGGATGGACTTAGAGACTGCCATACTGAATGAAGTAATTCAGACAGAAAAAAAGAAATACGACATCCCTTTTATGTGGAATCTAAAAAGAAATGTTACAAATGAACTTACAAAACAGAAACAGACTCACAGACTTAGAGAATGAATTTATGGTTGCCAGGGGGAAGAATGGGGGAAGGGATAGTTAGGAAGTTTGGGATTTACACACTGCTGTATTTAAAATGGATTATCAACAAGGACCTACTGTATAACACATGGAACTCTGCTCAATGTTATATGGCAGCCCGGATGGGAGGGGAGTTTGGGGGCAGAATGTGTTATGCTTAGTCACTCAGACCTGTCCAACTCTTTGTTACCCCAATGACTATAACCCTTCAGGCTCCAATGTTCATGGGGATTCTCCAGGCAAGAATACTGGAGTGGGTTGCCATGCCCTCCTCCAAGGGATCTTCCTATCCCAGGGATCGAACCCAGGTCTCCCACACTCCAGGAGGATTCTTTACCATCTTAGCCACCAGAGAAGCCACTGGGGGAGAATGGATACATGTATATGTATGGGTGAGCCCCTTCACTGTTTACCTGAAAATATCACAACATTGTTAGTCAGCTATACTCTAATACAAAATGAAAGCAAAAAAAAAAAAAAAATAGACAAAATAAATCCAGCCCACTACCTTCTTTGGTTTTTAAATAATGCTTTATTGGAACACACCAAATGCCGTTTGTTTTAAGTGTTGTCTATGGCTGTTTTTGTGCTGTTAAGGACAGAGTTGAGTGGCTGTGACAAGGCCTAACATATTTCTTTTTAACCTCTGCAGAAATTAAGTTCCACAATCCCTCCTCTAAATATTTTCATCTTGGTTCGTGGCACAGAGCATCCCATCAAGGCTTCCCTCCCATCACTCTTTCTATACTCAAAGAAACTGGGGTGCCAAATGATTGGTTGGAACACTTCTCCAATAAGAAGCCAATCTAAAAACATTACATGGATCCATGGACAAAGAGAATGGAACATGATAGACTGCATTTCAAAGAATGTGATTCAATCATTATTCTGACCAGGCAATTGATAAATAAAGCAATGGTGTCACTTACTTTCTAGTTCAGCATTGGCCCAACACAGAGACCTTCAGAAAAAGAGATAGGAATCTCAGGTGATTCATTTCCCAAAGTATGTTCTGAATGAGGAATGGGAGAGATCACGAACAGAAAAGCAGTTGCACTGGGTCATTAAGTCAATAAAAAGAAAAAAATCAGTATGATCATTTGAAATCAAAACTGTGAAGACACAAAGACTCTACAAAACTAAAATAAAACATTAATGATTCCAGTGGTCTGGGAGATCAGAGCTCTTATTAAAGTGAAGAGTTGGTACATTTCTACTTGAGCTTCTCTACTGCGTGTGGGATTTTCTAATCCATCACTCAAATGTGAAAAACACTGGCTTTGGCCACTAGTTAATTATCGGATTGTCATAACCCGTTTCACGCTTACTCATTCTTTTTTTTTTAAATAAGCTGATTTTGTTAGTGCTTTTATTTTGTAATTACTGTCTCCTGACAAGTAATTATTGTCTCCTGACAAGTAGTGCCTCTACCATACCTGTCATTTTACAACAGAATCTACTGAGAGAAGGGGGAAAATTCCCTGTGTAGAGAGATTTCAAATATCTTACCATGTAGTTGCACATGCAGTTTTAACACAGTGAAGGAGGAATGCTGAATGGCCATTCAGATGCCATATAAGGTTATCAAGGATACCCTAAGGATATATGTAACTTCTTTTTTATATATAACTTCCTTTAAGGGTATGTACAGAATTATCAACCCTTCTTAGATGCATTTCAATGAATCCTGGGATTACTTTTGTATTCAGGCTGATGAGTAGCTATTTCTGAGCTCCTGTAATTATCAGGATGACTAATTTAGTGACTACCATGACCAATGGGCACAGCCCTCACAGGGTGTGTGGTGGGGACTTGCTGAGAAGGTTACAATTCAATGTTACAAATAACACCAAAATCAGAATTTTTAAATCACTTCTGCCTTGGTTTTATTTCACAAACCAAAAATGATATTATTTTTAACTCCTTTGAATCCACACAGCCCTTGTGTCACCAAGCCACAGCTGTGAGTATCTACTATGTCACCAAGTATTGGCTGATGATGATGTCAGCTATTTACCTCTCCATATGGCCACCCTACTAGACTGTAAACACCTTGAGGGCTGGGAGAAAGTCTTATTTATCTAGGCGTTTCTTATTCCTAACGGAACATGTGGTACCTTCTAGGTCTGCTCAATAAATGTCCATTAACTTACACATGGCTTTGCTGGTGTGAGAAAGCTAATGCAAGCGAAGGACAATGTCACCAAACAGTGAGATCACATGGGGCACAAACCATATTTCTCATCCATGTATCATCAATACCTATCACCTACAAGGCCTCCCACAGAGTAGCTAATAAATGAATGCTTGTGGAGAAAAGGAAGAATTTTCAGTGGAAAGTGAAAAGCCCATTTGGTGATATGAAAATACAGCAATTTTGATTAAATATGTTGCAGATCTAAATCAGGAGTCAATAATTTTTTTTCACCAAGGGCCAGTAGTAAATATTGGGTTTGCCAAAAAGTTCATTGGGGTTTTTGGTAAGATGTTACAGAAAAACCTGAATGACCTTTTGGTCAACCCATTATATAAGGCTCACAGTTTTCCTGTCTCTATTGCAACTACTCCATTTTGCTGTTACAGGACGAAAGCAGCCATAGACAATATGTAAATGAAAGGCTATGAATGCGTTCCAATAAAACTTTATTAACAAAATTAAGTGGTGGGACAGAATTTCTTGCCAGCCATAATGTGCTGATTCCTGCTATAAATGAGAAAGGGAAAACAATAAAGCATTTGGAATACAGAGTATCTACTTGACCTCAGCATACAGAAAGAGTGTTTAAAATACAAACAAAAGCAGCTACTCTTCCAAAAAAAGTATAGTAAGTGGGCTTATTAGAATTAGGGATAATAGAATATGACATGGTCTTGAAATTAACAGCTCATAGGTACCAACACAACATGAATAAATCTCACAATATGATGTTGAACAGAAAAAAGAGTATACAAATGGACATACAAAAGCATCATTTAGAGAGTGACAAGGTAACCTACAGGGTGGGAAAGAAATTTGCCACTTATATAATTAACAAAGGCCATATACCCGTGAAACCACTCTGGAACCAGTTCCAATCTGTGTTTTTTCCCCACACAAACAAGCAACTCTACAACACCAGTGCAGTGATCCACAACTTAACTAGTTTTGACACTGCCTTCCCAGGGACGGCGTTGGATTCCACAGGTTAAGGGCTTAGTCCTACAAAATTGAGCCCCTCCTCGCTTCAGATGTCATTCATAAGCCCAGGTTATTACCTCTGTTTCTGGATGATTGGCTATAAATCAGAGGTTCCTATGACCTCCTCTCTGGGTTCAATCAATTTTCTAAAGCAACTCACTAACTCAGAGAAATATTTCACTTACTAGATCACTGGTTTGTTACAAAAAGATATAATTCAGGAAAAGTCAGATGGAAGAAATGCAGAGTGCAAGGTAGGGGGAAACAGCAGGGAATTTCCCCATCCTCTCTAGGCATGCCACTCTCTCCAGACCTCCACATACTCACAACCCACAAGCTCTCCAAACCTGCTCCTTTGGGGGATTAATGGAGGTTCCATGACACACCCATGATTGATTAAATGACTGGCCATTGGCAAGTGATTCAATCTCCAGCTCCTTTCCTCTCCCCAGAGATCAGGGGCTAGGACCCAACCATATAATCACATAGGTGGGTCCCCTGGCAGCTAGTCCCATTCTGAAGTGTGGTCCAGAACTCCATTCTTAACATAAAAAATGGCATCTTTGTTGCTCTCATCACTTAGTAAATTCTAAGAGTTTTAGAAGCTCTCTGCCAGAAACAAGGACAAAGACCAAATATAACTCTTATTAGCAACCACACTATCACAGCCTATAATAAATAAAGAACCTCTACATATCAATAAGAGAAACACAAGTGAAAACGTAAAATGCAAAAGGAAAAGAACAAGCATTTCACCAAAAAAAAGTATGCCCAAATGGCCAAGAAACCTATGAAAATATGATCAACTTCATTAGTAATCTGAGAAATACAAGTAAAAATCACAATGACACACCACTTCATGCTCACCTGCATTTGTGTGCTCAGTCGCTTCAGTCATGTCCGACTCTTTGCAACCCCATGGACCACAGACCGCCAGGTTCCTCTGTCCACAGGATTCTCCAGGCAAGAATATTGGACTGGGTTGCATTACCGTCTTCAGATCTTCCCAACCCAGCGATCGTATCTGCATCTCTTATGTCTCTTGCATTGGCAGGCAGGTTCTTTACTTCTAGTGCCACTTGGGAAGCTCACGTGCTTACTGGAATGGCAGGAATTGGAAATGCTAGAAGTGATCCAAGATGATGATGTAAGAGGATCCTGAACTCAATTCCTCCCATGAACACCCCAAATTTACAGCTACTGACCAAACGATTTCCTCTGGAAAAAACATGAAAACTAGTGGAGCTGCCCTTCATATCAGGAAAAGAGGGGAAGACCCACATCAAGCAGGTAGGAAAGACTAGGACGTGATGTCACCATAAACTCCATCCCAGGCTGTGACCCACAGTCAGTGGAGAACTCAACAAACCTGGAGCTTCTGCCCAGGAGTGCATGGTCTGCACTTAGACCAGGCACCTCCCCCCCGAAGACTTTACCTGAGAGACAGGCCTCCAAAACATATGGCTTTGAAAACCAACAGGGATCACACTGAGGAGACACTGTCAACTACAAACTGGCACTTTGCAAGACCATTGCCAATGACCATACAACAAGGGCATTTGCCATCTGTCTCTGCAGAAATTGAACCCTGTGCTGTTGCAACAGCAATACCCTTGAGGGAGTTCAGGGTAGAATGAGGCGCTCCGTGCTCCAGGGAATCTGGTGGGACAGGTCTTTAGTTAGATGTTTTTAGGAACAGATTCTATGCTCTCAATCCTTGCATCTCCTCATATCTAGAAAAGCGCTAAATCCCTTCATGGTGACATCAGATCCTCGTAACTAGCAGAAAACCTTCTGAAAAATGAGTGCTGAATGATGTTGAACTCCCCCTTCACCAAAACCTTATATATTGACCAATATATATTGACATATATTGACCTTCCCCCAGCACCTCTCTGGAGTAGTCTCTCAGAGCTATCTGGAATGCTGCCTCCCAGGCTGCCGTCCTCATTTTGCCCCAAATAAAACTTAACTCCTTCAAGACTGGGAGAAGTAGCTGTTTCATCTAATGCTTAAATCCAACACAGAGAGTCAAGCAAAACAAAGAAACAGAGGACTATGTTCTAAATGAAGGAAAAAAAAATAAAACCCAAAGCAAAAAAAAAAAAAAAAAGAACACTCTAATGAAAAAGTCTAATAACCTTAATATCAAGCG
This sequence comes from Giraffa tippelskirchi, assembly GCF_054371585.1. Classification (NCBI taxonomy): domain Eukaryota; kingdom Metazoa; phylum Chordata; class Mammalia; order Artiodactyla; family Giraffidae; genus Giraffa; species Giraffa tippelskirchi. Next base: position 17,433,782 of record NC_137283.1, on the reverse strand, counting down.
ATGGTGAAGTTTGTGTGGTTTGGGCAGCATGAAATGGTACAATCACTTTAGAAACCAGGTTGTCACTGTCTACTCACCCCCTCCGAGGTGATACCTAAGAGAGACGTGCATGCCCGGGTACAACAAAACACACATTTAAGAGTGTGCAGGGCAGTATTATTTGCTGGAAACGACTGGAAACAATCCACATGTCCATTAACAGTGGAATGGGTAAATGTTCATACAATGCAATAATCTACACTAATGACATAACCATATTTTCCTAGATGGTTCAGTGGTAAAGAATCTGCCTGCCAATGCAGAAGACTCAGAAGACAGGGGTTCGATCCCTGGGTCAGGGAGATCCTGGAGGAGGAAATGGCAACCTACTCCAGTATTCTTGCCTGGAAAATTCCATGGACAGCGGAGCCTGCTGGGCTGCAGTCCATCAGGTTGCAAAGAGCTAGACGCAACTGAGCGTGTATGTACCCACCCAGGGACATAAACAAGTCACAACTACACACGCAGCATGGACAGAGTTCATAAACCTAATGTTGAGAAGGGAAAAAAAAAGCCACATGCAAAAGGACATATACAATATTAGCCCATTTATATAAAGTTCGAAAACAGATAAAACATAACTAGTGACTTACCAGAAAAGTTGGCCTTGTGGACATGTTCATGGTGTAGAGAGGGGCTATCACTGAGTTGGGTGTCCTGTGGGCTCTTGAGTTCTTACCACTGGTTTCTTGACCTGTAATTACATAGGGGTTTACTTAATAATACTTCATTAAGTTGTATGTTTACATGTGTGCACATTTTGTGTTGATAATAGCCCACATTTTTTTTAAAAAGTCTTTAAGTTACTTGAGGCCTGCCATCTGTAAAATGAGATATTTTTAAATAAAAACAGCATCTCTAGCAGGACTTTCTTCTTTTCAGTGATACCACTGCATTGTAATGGATATGTCACCATCATTATGGCAAGAGTCATATTACATGATTTCACTTTTTATGACTTTCACTAGCTCACTAAAAGCATTGCAATACTGTTCGGTTCCCTTGACATGCTAGTTGCCAGGGAACTTCCTCTGAAGACACAGTAAGTCACACACAGAGGATATCTGGATGTTCCCGTGGAGAGCCCCCACTGACCCCAGCATAGGAGTCAACCCAGCCAGGCACCACACACCTGGATGAAGAAAACTCCAGAAGGTCCCTAAAGCCAGCCAATGCAGTCTTCCCAGCTGAGGCCCCAGACATCCTGGCTCAGGGACAAGACACACACTATAATTCCACAGAAGGCCCTAACCTGGAGAAACTATGAACACAACAACGCAGCTACTGATTTATGCCACTAAGTTTGTGGTGTTCATTCAGCCAGAAATGCCATCATTGTAAAGTCTACATGTAACAAGTGCTGGTGAGAGTGTAAAGAAAAGGGAACCCTCCTACACTGTTGGTGGGAATGCACGCTGGTGCAGCCACTGTGGAAAACAGGATGGAGGTTCCTCAGGAAACTAAAAATAGAGTTGCCATATGATCCGGCAATCGCACTCCTGAGCACGCATCAAGACAAATTCTAATCCAAAAAGATACACGCATCCTTACGTTCATAGCAGCACTATTCACAATAGCCAAGACACAGAAGCAACCTAACTGTTCACTGACAAATAAATGGATAAAGAAGATGTGGTACATATATACAACGGAATCCTACTCAGCCATAAAAAAGAATGAAATAATGCCATTTGCAGTAACATGGATACAAATAGAGATTGTCACACTAAGGGAAGTAAGTCAGAAAGAAAAATACCATATGATGTCACTTACATGAGGAATCTAAAATATGATACAAATTAACCCATCTATGAAATAGAAACAGAATCACAGAAGCAGAGAACAGGCTTGTGATCGCCAAGGGGAGGGGGCCGGGGAAGAGATGGACTAGGAAGTTGGGGATTAGCAGGCGTAAGCTTTTACATATAGACTGGATAAATAACAAGGTGCTACTGTATATATAGCACAGGGAATTATATTCAATATTCTGTGATAAACCATAATGGAAAATAAAATTTTAAATGAGATGATATGTATATATAAAATAACCGAAGCACTTTGTTGTACAGCAGAAATTAACACATTATAAATCACCTTTTTGCATACATGCTCAGTCACTCAGTCGTGTCTGACTCTTTGAGATCCCATAGACTGTAGCCCACCAGGTACCTCTGTTCATGGGATTTCCTAGGCAAGAATACTGGAGTGGGTTGCCATTTGCTCCTCTAGGCAATCTTCCTGACCCAGGGATTGAATCTATGTTTTCTGTATTGGCAAGCAGATTCTTTACCACTGAGCCACTTGGGAAGCCCTTTACTTACATCAATACAAAAAATATACTGAGGGCTTCCCTGGTGGCTCAGTGCTAAAGAATCTGCCTGCCAATGCAGGATACCTGGCTTCGATCCCTGGTCCAGGAGGATCCCACATGCCATGGAGCAATTAACCCCATGCACCACAAGCATTGAGCCTGTGCTCTAGAGCCCAGGAACTGCAACTAATGAAGGCCACACACCCTAGAGCCTGTGCCATGCAACAAGATAAGCCACCACAACAAGAAGGTCAAATACCACACTGAAGAGTAGCCCCCACTCACCACAACTAGACAAAGGCCAGTGCACAGCAACAAAGACCCAGCACAGTCAACAATAAATAATGAAAAACAAACAAATAACTTTTTTAAAAAGACACTGGGACAGATGACAGGATAGTATGCGCTTGGGGCTACCTTTGGGGTATTTCTATTAGGATAAAAATGAGGAAGTAATGAAAATGGTGTGAAACAGTGACGCCCACAGATATGCTTCTTGGCCAAGTGAATAGGCATATCAACGTGAAATCCTTACATGCATCTGTGCTGCACTCATAGTTTTCAAAGTGTTCCTACAACATACCTTGAGCGAAAACCTTTGGTCAATTGTAAGGCATGATGAAGGACAGCACTATGGTGACATACAAATGTTAAGGAGCATCTAACTGCTGTGGTCACAGAATCAGAATGAAAGAAGAGAGGAAATAAAAGGAGAACGAGGGCATGCCATAGGAATACGATTTTCCTCCTCTGCAACCTCAGAGTCAAGATCATGGTCAGATACCCATACAATGGCAAATTTCCAGAATACTATCTAGGTATTCTCTTTCAAGCCAGGCACTGAAATTTTTGCAGTCGCATAGGACAAAGTTGCTCCCTACTCTGCCCTCTCCATGGAAGAGCTCAGCAAAACTTCAACATGGCAATGAGGAAGAAAACAATGAAAACCTCTCCACGTATTTTTAGCGGCCAAGGTGACTTTCCCCTTGATGACCTAAAGCAGCGGTCCCCAATCTGTTTGGCACCCAGAACTGGTTTCATGGAGGACAATTCTTCCGCAGACTGGGGGCTGGGTGGGAGGGTGTGGCTTTGGGATGATTCAAGCACATTACACTTATTGTGCACTTTATTTCTAATCTAATGCTGCGACTGATCTGACAGAGGTACCAGTCTATGGCCTGGAGGTTGGGGGCCCCTGAGCTAAAGGACACAGGTGTAAAAGACACAGATCTTAGCCCTCTGAAGAATCTAATCGCCCATAAAATGGGGTTAGGACTTCATCTGATGTTCTACATTCAAGGACTTCCTGTTGTTCTAAACTATGGGAGTTTAAAATGTGCTGGGTAATTCAGTCTGACTTCTTTTTTATTTCCACTGCAGGACATATAATGGAACAGAACATGAGGTCCAGAAAAAAAGGAGAACAAAAACTCACTTTCTATCTCAGAGAAGAAATGGAGAGTAGAAAGATCATGTTCTGAAGCAGTTTCCATTGCTCTCCAAGGAGCAAAATACAATGAAAGATCCAAAAGTAGGGTGAGAGGCCATTTCCTCGCACAGCTTTCAAACTGATGCATTTTACACTGGAAGACTTTTATTTTATCCTGCTCTCTGGGGGTGAAGAAAGTCACTTCAGAACTTGCCAGGCCATCTTCTACTTTTTATGGAGTCTGTAATGGAGTCAGGGGTTGGTCTGTCTTCAAAGGACAAAAGATTCTTTGTTGATTCTAAGTCTTTGTGGAATTCTACGTGTTCACACCACGGCAAGCTCTGTGTCTGACATCGTGCCCCAAATATAGTTGGTGATCAAGAGGTGGTCGGTTATTCATTCAAACACTGACGATGTGAGGCCTTCAGCTCAAGTTATGAAAGAGACCGTCTCTGCCCTCATGAAGCTCCCAATATATTGACAGTGGTGGTAGCACTTGGCCACTGAACATGACTCCACTAGAGGCATAAGTGACTAGCTAACCAGAAAGTGATCATTGGGAAGTAGCTGCCCACCATGTTTCTGGGCCCCTGTGCATCTCGACAGGGTCATACTCATCACTTCCTATCCAAAAAAAAAAGAAAAAGGAGTGATGTACACTATCTGCAGACTATAAAAGCTTACTTCCTGCATATCCTCTATCTTTTCCCTTTTCTATTGGCTGGATGTCAATGCCTGTGGGACATCAAAGATAGGACAGTCTCTATCAGCCCGCATGCCTGAATGACTCAATGGAGCAGAGAGTCTGCTCTCACTCTCTGCACTGCCGCTGCACCATCACAGATTACATTTGGCATTAATGAAAACTCAATTTCTATTCTATTAAGCCACTGAGACTGAGTAGTTTTCTATTATTACTACTGCTAGGATTCTACTACCTACTCATACAGTACCTTCCAGTTCATTCATTCATTCATTTTTTCATTTTTGCCAGCATACCATCAAGAGCCCACTGTTAGGCTGGCATAGTTCCAGACAACTGGGACACCTTGGGTGAGGAGGGATAGAAAATAAAAAGATAACCACACAAGAGAACTGACACTGGAATAGCAGTCCATTTGGGCTGTTACAACTGAAAATCACAGACTAGATAGATTATAAACAACAGAAATTCATTTCTCACATTTCTGGAGGGGGGAAGTACAAGATTGAGGTGCCAATGTGGTCACATTCTGATCAAGGCCTTCTTTCTAGTTCACAGCCTGAGTTTTCTCACTGGGTTCTCAAATGGTCAAAGGACAGGAGCCCTGCGGGACCTCTTAATAAGGGCACCAGTCCCATTGACCAAGGCCCCACCCCCATGACCTAATCACCTCCCAGAGGCCCCACTTACTAATATTATCACATTTGGAGGTTAGGATTTCAACGTATGAATTTGGTGAGGCGGGGTGGGGAAGGGACACAAACATTCAGGCCATATGAGAAGAAAAAAGCAAACATCACCTGTTAAGAGAATAACGAAGGAGGTGCCTATTTGATCTAAGACTTGAGGACATAAAGTAGCAAACCATGTCCATATATATTAACAGGAAAACAGCAAATGCAAGCTGAAGGAACAGCATATGCAAGGGCCTGGAGTTACCATATCACTAGCTTATTCTTGGAACCAGAGATGTGTGAGCTCTACCAGCTAAACCAGGATAAGAAGCATAAATCCAGACAGTTCCTAGTGAACCAGGAGGCATAGTCCACTCTAGGAGCAAACTATGATGAGAGATTCAAAAGGAGGGTGAGAAGCCATTTCCTTGCACAGCTTTCAAACTGATGTATTTTACACTTCTGACCTTCTGACCTTCCCAGCCACTGTGCCAGGGTCAATGACTGCTTCCGTGTAGAAACAAAGCCTTGCTCCCTTTGCACAGCTCTGCACTCTGGCCATGGCTATCTTTGGTTAGCACTGACTGACCCCAAAAGAAAGTTTTTTAGTAGCTGCAGCAGCAAGTATGATTTTAGAACACCACTCAGAATCATCTCCTTCAATCAATGAAAAAAATGTTAATTTCTAAGGTTTTTAAAACTGGGAAAAGATCTATTGGCTTGAATGTCCCTAAGAATCTTGGCCTAAGGATTTCAAGAAACCAATATCATGCGAAGTGCTAAGTAATTTTTTAATTAAATAAATAAATAAATAAAAGGTAATCACTATAAGCTCACTATAGAATTTTTTTTTTTTTTTTTAGTAGGAAATTGTTATGGTTCCAGTTCGGGACCTGGGCACTACATTTGATATGAACTCTCCTGCCCTTACGTGAAATATTGACTTAATTTCTGTTATCAGTTGGAATATATTGCTGTCTTATTCACTGGGAATTACCCCGGCTGAAAATATTTGCTATTTTTCCTTCTTCAGATTCTCCTGTGTCAACAGCCTGAGGGATAAACTGTCTGATTCAGTTATAGAGAAAAATCATTGTTTTTATTTGATGTCTTTTTCTCCCAAGGGGTCTAGAAAAACATTCTCATTGCTATTAACTGGTTTATAAGAAAGAAGGAGGTGCCATTTCACTAAAAATCTATCACACAGTCCAATAACTGAAGTTGCTCTGAGCTAGGATGGGGAAGGTTCCAGGATATGATTTAAGTAGAAAGGAACGAATGAGGATGGAATGAAAGAGAACGACTGAGTAGTTACAGATGTGGCCTTAACCCTGGGGGCAAAGGGAAACAGAACCTTTGACATTCAAGAATTTCTACACGGAGAAAAAAGTTGACAGGGAGAGAGGTAAGTGGAATTAGGAAGCTGGGTCCTGACTCCACTGGTCTCTTCTGATCCTAATGGTTTATGGTTTTTCAACAATGTCCACTGAGCATTGTGATGGTTATTTTTATATGCCAGCCTGGTGGGGCCAGGGCATCCAGATATTTGGTCAAACACTATTCTAGACATTTATGTGAAAGCATTTTTTGGATGGGATTACCATTTCAATCAGTGAACTTGAGCAAGTTACACTGCTCTCTCTAATGTGGATGGGTTTTACATACTCAGCTGAAGGCTTTAACAAAAAGACTGACTTCTCTTAAGAGGACACTCTGTCAACCAGTGGTCAACCAGTGGTCTTCAAGCTTCAACTGCAATTCTTCCCTGGAAACCTAGCCTGCTGGTCCAACCTGCAAGTTGTGCATTTGCCAATCCTCCACAATCACATGAGCCAATTACTTAACAAAAATACTGGTTTTCCTGCTGGTTCTGTTTCTCTGAAGAGCCTCAATATAAGCATCTACCATGTGCCTGGCATCATCCTAAACTCTTGGCGCTTACAGGGGTACAAAAGAAGTAAAGTTAACAGCCCTCTTGGAGCTTATGATCTTGGCCTGTTCAGTAAACTCAGAGAGCATGGGATCCTCCAATCCTGTGCAGCCCACACAAAGGACTGGCCCTTGACCACTCCTGGGAGATAACTCCTAAGTCCTCAGAATATTCTATTAAGTGTGTCTATGTACCACTTGGAGAAAGCAATGGCACCCCACCCCAGTACTCTTGCCTGGAAAATCCCATGGACGGAGAAGCCTGGTAGGCTGCAGTCCATGGGGTCGAGAAGAGTCGGACACAACTGAGCAACTTCACTTTCACTTTTCACTTTCATGCGTTGGAGAAGGAAATGGCAACCCACTCCAGTGTTCTGGCCTGGAGAATCCCAGGGATGGGGGAGCCTGTTGGGCTGCTGTCTATGGGGTCGCACAGAGTCAGACAAGACTGACGCGACTTAGCAGCAGCAGCAGCAGCAGCAGCAGCAACATGTACACTGCAGGCTTGGGCCATTCCAGATAGTTTATGTTAACAGTGTGATCAGTGGTGAAGGCCTGCTTTTGTTCACCTGGGACCCTGGACCACACTGTATCAGTTTGACATCTTAGGGGTGCTGGAGACTGAGTAGCTAAGATCAATTAAATGGGTGATCCATATCGAAGTGAATGACCCCCCAATAAAAACCCTGGACACCAAAGCTTGGGTGAGTGTCCCCAGTTGGCAATACTTCACATATGTTATCTCATGTTGTTGCTGAGAGAATGAAGTATTGTCCCTTTGATCCCACTGAGAGAGGGAAGCTGATGCCCATCCTCCTCCTGGACTCCACCTTATGTACCTTTTCCCTTTGCTTCTTTTTATTTGTATCCTTTCTCTGCAATAAACCATAACCTTGAGCATAACAACTATGTGAGTTCTGTGGCTCCTCTAGCAAATCACCAAGCCTGAGGGTGGTTTCAGAACTCTTGACACATTCAATAACATATACTGAGCATCTACCATGTGCCAAACACAATCCTAAACACTCAAGATTCGTGTGGAAGCAAAAAGAGGAAATGACCCCTGCCCTCTTGGAGCTCTGACCTTGGTTATGTCCTCGGGATTGAGTGAGGCCATGGCTCTCATGTTCATTTCTTATTCACAATCCAGCTACACAAACAAAAAGCAGCATCTAGAAGACCATGATATGGAAGATTAAGCAAAGTATGATGATGATGTTTGAACAGTGCATCATATTTAAATGCTAGAAATTACCTTTCCTGAAAAACCCCTAGAAATGAAATCTCACCACTCCTCATCCTTCTGTTGGTGCAACCAGAACACTTAGTAAAGGTTAGACTCTGGGTCTTCCTGAGCCTAAACTTTCTGGCTTGCAACACAGGGTGATGACCTGTCAGAGTGCACAATCTATTGCAGTTACTAATCAGATCATTCTTACCAAGTAGGGTCCCAACAGGAAACACATGCAACACTCAGGAGCAGTCCAAGAGGGCTTTTTTACTGAAGGATTCATTCTAAACCTCAAGGGACAATGCAGGCGCTTCCAACAACAGTGAAGGCACCCAGATCCCAAGGGACCAAGGAGCAGTGAGTCCCAAAACACAGTCACGTAGAACTTGCCACCTTGGGCATCTGTGTCACAGCTGACCAAGTATGGAGTACGGCGGGAGGATCTCTCTCTCCTTCCTGACCCACCCCACCTCTTGCCAGGGCTTCCCAGTGACCAGTCCAACAGAAGAGACAGGCAAGGGAGTCCATTGGTAAACTTTCAGAGGTCACCTTCCAGGGGTAGAGAGAAGAGAGAAGATTGAAGGGTGCCCCAGTAGTGACAGAGACATGCAGTCAGGCATGGGATACCATGGAGCCAGAAGACATGGAAACTCTGCAGCTGCACTCGAATCGGAAGGAAAAACACAGTTTTAAGTATTTCTCATATCAAATTGGGAAGAAATATTTTTGAGATCATATCAAGTGCAAATGTAGATCCAATGAAATAGGCATACTCATTATGGCTGATTCAGGTCAAGATGTCCCCTGTATCTGGAAGGCAGTTTGGAATAAGTAGCAAGGAGTGGTAAATATCCTTGCCCTTTGACACAGTATTGTCACTGATATACATACAGCTCTTCTTCTACTAGAATATTCACTGTGGCATTATTTATGAGAGTGAAAGGTTGGAAAACTGAATATCTAACAATAGGGCCTTGGTTGAATAAATTAGAGTATGTTCATCTGACAGAAAGCTCTACAACCATAGAAAATCATATTGCTGAAGAACACCGAATGATATAATAAAATATCCATGATATAATATTAATGACAAGAATACCAAGTTATAAAATATATACCATGAAATCCAATTCTGTTAACATATTCTGCCTGTATATCTGGGAATACATCTGAATTCAATCACGAAGGAAGACTACCAAAATATTAGCTATAATTACATCTGGGTCATGGGATTCTGGGTTTTCTTTAGTCCCTGCTAGCTGAGAAAACAGGAGGAAGAGAAAGAAAAACAAGTTTCAGATAGGAGTGTGTGCCTCCAATCAGCAAGAAAATCAAGGTTTTAAATTTCAGATGAAACAGTCTGCCATCCCGAAATGACCTCAAGGCCCATCAGAGATCCCAGAGAGGGAAGGGATAAAGGGAGTGCTCCCCGGAGTCTTCTTCCCTGATCAGAAAAACAAGAGCTTAAAAACAAAAGTTACAAATCAACCATCTATTATTTTTTTAATGTGGCAATTTAAAGTCAAGCTTTCGCTGTTCTAAATAATAAGCCCTAAAGTGAATGATCCTATCAAAATGCATGCTTCCCATTCTCATTAAGTGACAACATCTACTGTCTGCTGCTTCCCAAAGGTGCAGCAAGTTTCTAAGAGACAAGGAAACACAGCTGACCAAACTCCTGCCCATAAATCACTTCCCACATATTACCCCATATTCATTTCCATACTTACACGTTAGGAGCTTCTCAAAGGCCCGAGCACAACTGCGGGCACACAGCAGATTATTCCTGAGCTCCAGAATAATCTGGGGGCCAACGTCATCGTTCTGATTTTGTACATGAGGAAAGGGAGACTCAGAGAAAAGAAGCTTCCTGCCTAAACTTACACGCTGGGTAATGACTTGAGGCTAAGAATCCGGAGGCATTTCCCCTATATCAGCTTTTGTCTAGATGGCTGAGCATGCTTGAGCCAAATGCAAGGTCAAGAAGCCCCTGGGCAAGGAGACCCTCATATACAGCTTCCCAAGAGAGTGCTACATGTAAAAGCCTTATTAAACAGGGCATGCTCTTGGTTCTGCGTTGCACTTCTCAAAATTTATCCCAAAGAAATCTTCAAAGAGGCACATAACCCTTGATGCACAGAGACATTTATGATAGTTATTTATAAGAACAAAAAACCAGGAAGCAACATAAATGTCCAACAATTAGGCAATGGTTAACGGAGAAGGCACTGGCACCCCACTCCAGTCCTCTTGCCTGGAAAACCCCATGGACGGAGGGGCCTGGTGGGCTGCAGTCCATGGGGTCACGAAGAGTCGGACACGACTGAGTGACTTCACTTTGACTTTTCACTTTCATGCATTGGAGAAGGAAATGGCAACCCACTCCAGTATTCTTGCCTGGAGAATCCCGGGGATGGGGGAACCTGGTGAGCTACCGTCTATGGGGTCGCACAGAGTCAGACACGACTGAAGCGACTTAGCAGCAGCAGCAACAGTAACTAAGGATGCTATGTAATGGAATATGATGCAGCCAGTTTAAATGCTTCCAAAGAATGCTCTCCAGTAACATGAGAAAATGCTCACAATATAATGCTTAATGAAAAATAGAAAATAATTTGACATAGACAACCAATTGTAATCTACAAGGACAAGCATAAAATGATGATTTCAAAGGAAAATGACTGCTTCTTATAGTCTCTAAAGTAAATACTTCCTGGGAGGTCTTCTTTGCTTTTCAAAGTAATACAGCCTGGACTCATGAAGAATCTTTTCTGCTGACCTCTAGCCTCAACGTAGTTCAACAAAACTGTATTCTTAATAGCTTTGCTTCCGATCACAAGTCTAATATACACACAAAGCAAAAACTTGACAAAAATAGGAAATCAAAAAGAAAACAAAACTACCAATAAATTTCACATCTACCTTACCCAATGTGCCCTCAAGATGGCCACCCAACAGTTTTGTCAAAAACTCTCCCATTTTGCTCCCAAGCTATGGTTACTCTAAACCAAGTCTTTAGATTCTGTAATGAATATATGTACATTTGCATGAACAAAGCAAAATACTCCTTAACTCTACAAGCATATTTTGTGTATTCTCTCTTTTGATGTTCAAAAATGAACAAAATTTTAAAAAATGAATAAACTTTGAACACTCACCAAAACTAGCCTTCCCTTCCCCAAGCATGGAGGGGTGGGGAGAAGAACAAATTCTTTATGTCCAATGAATGAGTAAATTAATATATAAAAGCAACAAGTCTGAGTTAATGAATGGATGTCAAGTCAATGTTTCCTGGCCTGGAAGAGACAGTACAAGGTCATCTGCAAAGCTTTCTCTGGCCTACAAACAATTAACAGCAAGAAAGAGGGGAATTCCAAGCAGCTCATGACCACCCACTCTGTGCCAGTCTCAAGAAGGCTTTCAGTGAAGGCATAATTACCTTCACGTACCAAAGTCAGCAATGGGACAAAAACAGAGAACAAGAAAGTGGCCCAAATACACACAAATAGTTAAAGACCAGCGATGTGAATCCAAATGTCCTGACTCCACAGTGAATTATCTCCTCTAAGTATTATACCTCCTCTAAGTATTATAACTATATCTTAAACATATTCTTACTCTATATGATGATAATATAATATGAGTATCAGTATTATATCTCTTGTAAAGCCAAAGACAATCACAGGCATCTAAATGACTGATTGCTACCATTCTATATAATTCCTGACTCTACACAATAGCTGAGCTTGCCCCGCTAAATTATCACTGAGCCCCCAAGTCATCACTGAGCTGATAGCAAAAAGGAAGAGGCCAAGTGGTACCCAAGTTCTGTCCTGTGTCCTGGAGAATTCCTAGCAGCTCCCCTCCTGGTGTATTCCCCTCAACCGAACATTTCCAGAGAACGGCTTCCCCTCCCCTCGCAAGCGGCTGACCGAATCCATGATGGGTATGAATCTAATTACCAGCCAACTTTGGCTGCTTAACTCACCTTCAATTCCACCCACTATAATTTGGTGTAAGTGGCTGAACTTTCGGGAGTGTCTCACTCTGCTTTCCCTTCATCAGGAACAATATGGCAAAGCAAATGCCTGAACTGAAGGGCTTTTGTAGTGTGATGGTGTGAAGGTCAAGCGAGGGTAACTTACTCCCTCTTCCCTCCTTGAAGGCTGGCACAATGAAGATTTCTAACACAAATATGTAAAAGGGCAAAAGGCAAGGCAAATGTTCTGTCTTCTCAAACACTTCTCGGAAAGACCAAGGCCACTGATGCGTGATATTATTTCAGGGAGAGCGATTCCTGTGACTATATGAAAGTTCACAAGAGAAAGATTCCGACCCCACCCCTCCTCTCCCAACAAAATCCAGGCAACACACGCTCTTTTTCTTCTAGATAGTATTATACCCTCCATGTTCCACTTTTGCTGTCTTTTGGACACAACTGCACCCAAAAGCATGAGCAGGTCATCTAGAAAGCGGAAGAAAGATCTTGTGGCCACTGGAAAGTTTCAAATCATTTCAAAATCATCCTTAATTATGGGGGGGAGGGGAACACATGAGGCATTTTCAAGTATTGACAGAACGTACACAGAGAGGACAAATCCAAAAAATCCTTAAATCCAGGTAAAACAGAAAGAACCAAAAATAACCATATTCAACTTTGCTGAAACTTTCTGAATATTTTTTCACTAGCTTGTCAATAATTTTCTAACTTTCAAAAAAAAAAAAGATTATCTGGTCCAGATGGGTATATTCTCCTGTGCTGAGCGGCTCTTGTAGAAGTATGCATGTTTTATTTTGTAAACATCTTTAAGGGTTATTCACCCAACTTCAATAAATATGCAGAAGTTTAGAGTTGATCAGCTTCACAAAGTGAACATTCTCATGTTATTAGCAACTGGAAAAGGAGCATAAACACTCCCTGGCACCCTGAAATGCCTGTCACCATCCCCCAGCCCTGTCTCTACCCAGGTCCACCCCTTTCCAAAAGGCAATCAATATCCTAACTCCTGTCACCAGGGGTTGGTTTTACCTGGGATGTTACATAAACAGGATCACAGAGCATGTGCAGTTTGGTCCTTGACTTCTTGTGCTCAACACAGTGCTTGTGAGCTTCACCCATGTTGTTTCATGAAACAGCAGTCTATCGGCATTATTACAGCACATTTCATTCTATGATCTTACAGTATATACTATACTGTGAGTGCACACTTCGTTCCTGCCTGTCCCCAGTTATCATGAATAGTAATGCCAGGGACAAGTTTGTACACAAACCTTTTGGTGCACAACTGCAAACATCTCTGTTAGATCATGTGGTCTGTACACAGCTTCAGCAGATACTGCCAGTCTTCCAAAGTGATTGCACTAATTTGCATTTACAATGACAGGGTTCCTACTGATCTAAGAATTTTTTCCAAGGTTTAGCTGGTTTTCAATTTTTATCATATGATGCACATTCATAATTTTAATAAGCAAATAATCCCATAAGGGTTATAAGGCAAAGGAGCAGTCCCCTACCCTACCCTTAAGTCCTATTCCCAAGAGCCAAGCATGTGCAATTCCTTTGGCCTCTTTTTCCAGCATTTATCTATGTTTTCCTAGACATTACACTTTTATTTTTTAATTGTTTTTAAGGATCATCTATTGATTTCCTCCTATAGAAAAAAAGTTTCCGCATTCTTCACCATGTGCCTCCACCGTCCCCCTAAACATTTCACGTCTACCTTCCTCATAACACAGCTTTATTATGTTTGTTGTATCAGTATTTATTGTTTAAATCATTGCTATGTAATTATTATTGAAAATGAAACACCTATACTATGATTACATTTCCTTACACAAAATTTTGTTTTCCCTGAAGTTAGAGATTACTTGTATTTTTCATCTACTTAACTTTCTAATGATCAATTTTTCTTGGACTGTTTGGTGGAATTAGAAAATCCCTTTTAAAAGGGTCCAACTCTGGGACTTCCCTGACAGTCTCGTGTTTAAGGCCTTTCACCTTCCCATACAACGTGACCAGGGGGTTTGATCTCTGGTCAGGAAGCTAAGATCCTACATGCCCTGTGGCCAAAAAACCATAATGAATAGGTTGGCCAAAAAGTTTGTTCAAAACACGTCATGGAAAATCTCAAATGAACTTTTTGGCCAATCAAATAAAAAACAGAAGCACTATTGTAACAAATTCAATAAGGGCTTTAAAAATGGTCCACATCCAAAAATCTTTAAAAGGTCCAACTCCTTAGGAATCTATCAGTATTGCATTTTCCCTTTGAAGTTTTGTGGGATTTGGCGGGGACGGGGTGATTTTCTTGGGGGAAAAGACCTCTGTCTTCCTGCTGACGGTCCTGAACAGCTGACATGCTGGGAAATTCCTTTATCACTCTATTAGGAATTCCTTTACTACTTCTCAAAGATAGATTTCCCTGTCTCCAAAATCTTACATTTTCTTTCCTGATGTTTCCTCCTGCTTACTGGAGCAAATCATCCAGTAGCTCCCTGAACGTACATGCTCTTGAGACCTCCCATCCATGTCTGCCTTTTTCCTGCACATCTGATTGATGGTTGGGAGGCATTCGGATGTCTAGGTCAGAAGCCAGGGCTCAGCTTTGAGGACAATGCTCCCTTGACTTGTGGCTTTAAGTTTGCCACTGAGAAGCAAGGTCTCATTGTGAGTCCCAGTCCTCTGATGTGTGACCCATTTGCTCTTCTCTGGAAACTTTGACCCTCTTCTCTTTTCATCCCTGGTGCTCTGAAATCCCACACTCATGTGCCTTGGTGTAGACTCAGGCACCGACTACAATGAGCCTTTTCAATCTAGACATGTGAGTTCTTTGGTTCTCAATACATAGAGGATTTTTTTTTTTAATTCTTCCTTTTGTATGTCTCTCTTGATTATCATTGGACCAACTACATTGATTCTCTGGTTTTTTCATCATTTCTCTCCTGCTGTTCATGACCTTGTTCTTTTGTTCTACTTTCCAAGACATTCCCTCAACATTAACTTCCAGCCTTCTAGTGATTTTTGTTTTCATTTCTGCTTTAATATTTTTAATTTCTAAGAGCTCTTTTTTCTTCAATCCTTTTTTTAAAAACAGCATTGTAATGTTTCATCAAAGAAGTATCTTTTCTTTCTGAAAATGTTAATTATAACGTTTTTAATTAAGTTGCCTCCTGTTCCTTTCATTAACACTGTGTTCATCAAGCTCATTTTTCTGCTAGGATTTGCTTTGGTTTCTCTCCCTGAAGAACAGAAGCTTTCTTCAAAAGTCTGGTGACTCCTACACATTCACTGATACTTAAGAGAAAGGCAGTAAAAAGCTGATTGTCAGTTCTCTGTGAGTAGGCAGGGCTTTACTAGAGAGTGAGTGGGTAGACATTTATCTAATTCATTGGAGGTCTTTTTCTTGCAATGGTTAGTTTTTCCCAAGAAAAACCCTCCCTTCTCTGCCTGGGACGAGTATGTACCAAGCTGCCTATATTCTGGGAATTGAGAATAGGAAAATGATGGAATGAAAGTTTTGTCCTTTATTTCATTATAATGTCGTTTCTCCATTGCTCCTGATGTCCTCAAAGTGGGCCCCTCTGACAGTTTCTCCAGAGATGAATTTCCTTTCTCCAGATACTGTGGGGAAGGAGCTGTTGTCTGGCTCCCTGGAATGGGAAGAGGCATCTGAGAATAAAACTACTAAACATTCAGTATGAATAAGTTTGCTTTTTTTTTTTTCTCTCTCTCTTTTTTAAATTGCAAACAATAGAAATGGACTCTGGCAATTTAAATGGGAAAGGAGTCTGTTAACTAGTAGGTGGTTCACTGAATTCTTGGGAGGGCTGAAGAAGCAGACTCCAGGCTCATCTTACAAAAGTATGCCCCAAATCACCCTAAACAGGCCTGATGAGGAAACCTTCACAGACTCTGCTACCCTGCTGAGCATAAAGGTAGATCACCACCGCTCCTATTCCCACCAACACCAAAGCTACCCAGGAAACCACCGGTGAGCTGCTTCCACTACAAGCCTGAGTTCCCCGTCTCAAAAATGAAAACACACACAGGTCCTCTTTCCTCAACTCTCTTCCGTAGTAAAATGTTACATGTGCTGGGACTTCCTGGTGGGCCAATGGTTAAGAATCCACCTTACAACGCAGGGGATGTGAGTTCCATCCCTGGTCAGGTAACTAAGACCCTACTTGAAAGTGTTAATGGCTCAGTGATGTCTGACTCTTTTCAACCCCAGGGACTATAGCCCACCAGGCTCCTTTATCCATGAGATTCTCCAGGCAAGAATAATACTGGAGTGGGTAACCATTCCCTTTTCCAGAGGATCTTTCCAATCCAGGGATCGAACTCGGGTCTCCTGCATTGCAGGCAGAGTCTTTACCGTCTGAGCCACATAACACAACTACTGAGCCTGTGCAACACACCTAGAGAGCATGTGCCGCAATGAAGGTCCTGCACGCCGCAACTGAGGCCCAATGCAGCCAAATAAATAGACAAAATTTTTTAATAATGTTATGTGCTTGGAGAAGGAAATGGCAACCCACTCCAGTATTCTTGCCTGGAAAAGTCCATGGACAGAGGAGCCTGGTGGGCTGCAGTCCATGGGGTTACATGATTGAGCATGCGTGCATGAGGGTGGAGGGAGATGGGTTGGTAGCAATAAACTGGTAGAACTAAAAAAATTAAAAAAAATGTTATGTGCTTCCAACTGACACAGCCAGGTGTCACATGACTGTGGACTAGATATAAGAGAAACTGGGAGCTAGAATTCAGATTGGGGAAGCAAGACTCACACCTTCAGATTTCCCTAAATATAGAAAAGCTACTCAAAAGATGATGGACAGCCAAAAATACGAAGGCTACCCTCTACTGAACTGAATCTCTTACATGTGTCTTTCGAGGCATCCGTGGGCTCTGATTCTCAGGTCTCTCTAGGATTCTGCAGCAGGAGCTGGCTTGCTCCTTGTTTGACCTGCACTCTCCAGGCCCTTGGTTCCGGCTTTCTGACTCTATCAACCCAGCTGCCATTTGTCCACCTGCCTTCCATTTTTTCAACACTGGTTGAACTCTTTAACTTGCTACTGTTTCCTCTGCTATGTTCTTTGTCAACATAGGTTTCTAACGTTCTAATTCCTCTTCCATCATTTTAGTGGGGTTCAGGAGGGAGCGGGTATCAATGTATGCTATTTAGTCAGAATCTAAGCTACCTTTTGTGCAGCTATGAAGGAGACCATATTATAACCAAGGAAAATAACCAAGGTAAATAACCAAGGTGATTATTGGTCATTTAATGGACTAGAATGGGGCTTCCTTTGTGGCTCAGCTGATAAAGAATCTGCCCGCAATGCAGGAGACCTGGGTTTGATCCCTGGGTTGAGAAGATCCCCTGGAGAAGGGAAAGGCTACCCACTCCAGTATTCTGGCCTGGAGAATTCCAAGGACTGTATAGTCCATGGGGTCGCAAAGAGTTGGACATGACTGAGCAACTTTCACTTTCACTAATGGACTAGAATAAGCTTGAGAAATTTAAAATTTCTCCTTGGGCTCAGATACATCAAAACTGCCACCTTCACCTGCTGACTTTCTCATTCCCAGTCAAGAAGCCAGGCCTGTGTGTTTCTGAGTAACAGACTTTCCTTCTTGAGAATGCTGCGAATTTATATATTTATAAATATACAAATATATAAATATATATTTATGCATAATATATCATCCATAATGTATAATATTTATACATAAATATATAAATATTTTATATTTCAGGGATATAAAAATTCCTGAAACAGTTTTTCAGGAATGGAAAAAAAAAAAAAAAAAAACCAGCAAGTTGAGTCCATCTCTGTTTTCACCACCGCCACATGGCAGAGAAAGGCAGCTCCAGTTGCCTGTAACTATGGCATCTCTTTCTTTTTCTCTTTCTCTCTCTCTCTCCACTGTGATCATCTCTGGGAAGGATTCTGATTGGCTAGTTTGGATCATCCACCCACCACAGTGAGAATCGGGGACTGGTCCAGCCTGGCTTACCCTACAAGCTGAACATGGGTCTGTGACCACCAGGGGCTGGGGGAGTGATGCAAGGCATCTGGAGGCAAGGGCAATGAAATCTGTATGCGCGGCCGTGCTGCACCATGGGTCTTCCTGAATATCACATCACCACCGCAAGATGCAGGCACAGAAAACAGACGTGAAATGAGCTGATAATTCCTACAAGACATACCCACATCTGTGTCCCTGGAACCTATGACTGTTACCTTACACAGCAAACAAGAAATATGCAGATATGATTAAGGATCCTGCAAGGGAAGATTATCCTGGATCACCTGGCTGGGCCATTTAGGCTGGGGGTAGTCCTGCTGATACCTTGAGTTAGTTCCATTAAAGTTAGTTTGAATTTCTGACCTCTAGAAAGAATAAACTTGTGTTGGTTTAAGCCACCAAGTTGTATTTTGTTACAGTAGCCACAGAAGACTAATACAGACTTTAAAAGGTCAATAGTCTCCGAAAGCAAAGCAATCAAGAGAAAAGGAATATACTTAGTGGAATGGAAACTAACCAGTAACTAGATGCCCTGGGAATCCTCAAGTGCTATCACTGTAGATCAGACACAATCTCAGAGTCTCACCCTTTTTACTGATAACACGAGGTGATGATATCTGACTCACAGTATCCCACTGAATAATTGAAGACATAAGAAAAAAGCAGAATTGATATTGCTTTGTAAACTTAAAGGTGCAATTAAAAATGTGCAATAATTACATTCAATAAATTCACCCAAACCATTCTCATACGTTGAAAGACAAGTACTAGTAACAGAGGTTACCTGGCCTTTTAAAATGTAGGACAATGACACTCACTAGGATTCGCTGGATGAAACATGAAGGCTTGGGAATTTGGCTAATAGAAACCTGAGTTCTGGGAAAAGAACTGATTTATTTTCTTCATCTAAGGTCAGCAATTTCAACCACCTAGGCAAGCTCACCCATACATTCCAAACTAAATGAGCTTAGATACAAAAGCCTAGACACAATACATCACATCTACCAAGCATGATAAAATGCAACTTGGAAAGAAATTCACCCCATTCAAACGGCACTGTCACTGTTCCAAACATCTGCAGAATGACTCTTGGAGAATTTTTTTCCGAAGGGAATTTTACCAGTCAAACAAGCAAATAAATAAACAATTCATTACTTCAAGCTAAGACTTTGATTTGGCTCTAAAACAGTGTTCCCCAGCATAACGTCCTCCCTTATTCGCAAGACTTGGATATCAAAGTGTTTAGGAAAATTCCAAAAAATGAACACTATCCTCAAAGGACCAATATTAACTAACATCAAAAATGTTATTGAAAGAAAAAAAAAAAATTACTCCAGAAAGTCATTCCAAAACCCGAGGTCTAAGAGTGTTTCAAACAATGACCTTCTGGAGTAATTTTTTTCTTTGAAATGGTAAATTTCAAACAATGGTAAACCTCACTCCGGTGAGGTTCCAGCTCCCCTAGAGGCACTAACTGTGAGGAAGATGTGCTCATTTCTCTGAAGCAGAAGATTCTGGCAGGAAAGACTTGGCTACTGGAGACAGACTGATGTGAGTTAAAATCCAGCTCCATCACCCACCTGCTGGGTGAACTTGAGTGAGTCATTTATATTCTCTGTCTCCTCTTCCATAAAATAATGTCTTGGGTGATGATCCAACCAGGGCACTTTGGAAAGTGAAAAAGGGCTCTTTTAATATTTGCATTAGGACAACAGGCAAACTAGGATGTCTAATCATTCTAATGTGTGTGTGCTAAGTCGCTTCAGTAATGTCCAACTCTTTGCGACCCTATGGACCATAGCCCTCCAGGCTCCTCTGTCCATGGGGGTTCTCCAGGCAAGAATACTGGAGTGGGGTGCCATGCTCTCCTCCAGAGGATCTTCCCGACCCAGGGATCAAACCCGAGTCTCTGTCTGCATTGGCAGGTAGGTTCTTGACCACTAGTGCCACCTGGGAATGTAGGTTTTTGTGAGAATGAAGTAGTATAAGAGATTCAGTTCAGTTCAGTTCAGTCGCTCAGTCGTGTCCGACTCTTTGTGACCCCATGAACTGCAGCACGCCAGGCCTCTCTGTCCATCACCAACTCCTGGAGTCTACACAAACCCATGTCCATCGAGTCGGTTATGCCATCCAACCATCTCATCCTCTGTCGTCCACTTCTCCTCCCGCCCCCAATCCTACCCAGCATTAGGGTCTTTTCCAATGAGTCAATCCTTCCCATGAGGTGGCCAAAGTTTTGGAGTTTCAGCTTCAACAGCAGACCTTCCAATGAACACCCAGGATTGATCTCCTTTAGGATGGATTGATTGGATCTCCTTGAAGTCCAAGGGACCCTCAAGAGTCTTCTCCAACACCACAGTTTAAAAGCATCAATTCTGCGGCGCTCAGCTTTCTTCACCGTCCAACTCTCACATCCATACATGACCACTGGAAAAACCATAGCCTTGACTAGACGGACTTTTGTTGGCAAAGTAATGTCTCTGCTTTTCAATATGCTATCTAGGTTGGCCATAACCTTCCTTCCAAGGAGTAAGCGTCTTTTAATTTCATGGCTGCAATCACCATCAGCAGTGATTTTGGAGCCCAAAAAAATAAAGTCTGACACTGTTTCCACTGTTTCCCCATCTATTTCCCATGAAGTGATGGGACCAGATGCCATGATCTTAGTTTTCTGAACGTTGAGCTTTAAGCCAACTTTTTCACTCTCCTCTTTCACCTTCATCAAGAGGCTCTTTAGTTCTTCTTCACTTTCTGCCATAAGGGTGGTGTCATCCACATATCTGAGGTTATTGATATTTCTCCTGGCAATCTTGATTCCAGCTTATGTTTCTTCCAGCCCAGTGTTTCTCATGATGTACTCTGCATAGAAGTTAAATAAGCAGGGTGACAATATACAGCCTTGACGTACTCCTTTTCCTATTTGGAACCAGTCTGTTGTTCCATGTCCAGTTCTAACTGCTGCTTCCTGACCTGCATACAGGTTTCTCAAGAGACAGGTCAGAGGGTCTGGTATTCCCATCTCTTTCAGAATTTTCCACAGTTTATTGTGATTCACACAGTCAAAAGCTTTGGCATAGTCAATAAAGCAGAAATAGATGTTTTTCTGGAACTCTCTTGCTTTTTCGATGATCCAGCGGATACTGGCAATTTGATCTCTGGTTCCTCTGCCTTTTCTAAAACCAGCTTGAACATCTGGAAGTTCACGGTTCACGTATTGCTGAAGCCTGGCTTGGAGAATTTTGAGCATTACTTTACTAGCGTGTGAGATGAGTGCAATTGTGCGGTAG
The DNA here is from genome assembly GCF_054371585.1 of Giraffa tippelskirchi. NCBI lineage: Eukaryota > Metazoa > Chordata > Mammalia > Artiodactyla > Giraffidae > Giraffa > Giraffa tippelskirchi. The sequence goes on along the minus strand of NC_137283.1, from coordinate 17,412,149 downwards.
TTTGAGCGTTCTTTGGCATTGCCTTTCTTTGGGATTGGGATGAAAACTGACCTTTTCCAGTCCTGTGGCCACTGCTGAGTTTTCCAAATTTGCTGGCATATCGAGTGCAGCACTTTCACAGCATCACCTTTGAGGATTTGAAATAGCTCAACTGGAATTCCATCACCTCCACTAGCTTTGTTCATAGTGATGCTTTCTAAGGCCCACTTGACTTCACATTCCAGGATGTCTGGCTCTAGGTGAGTGATCACACCATCATGATTATCTGGGTCGTGAAGATCCTTTTTGTACAGTTCTTCTGTGTATTCTTGCCACCTCTTCTTAATATCTTCTGCTTCTGTTAGGTCCATACCATTTCTGTCCTTTATCGAGCCTATCTTTGCATGAAATGTTCCTTTGGTATCTCTAATTTTCTTGAAGAGATCTCTGGTCTTTCCCAATCTGTTGTTTTCCTCTATTTCTTTGCACTGATCGCTGAGGAAGGCTTTCTTATCTCTCCTTACTATTCTTTGGAACTCTGCATTGAGATGGGAATATCTTTCCTTTTCTCCTTTGCTTTTCGCTTCTCTTCTCTTCCCAGCTATCTGTAAGGCCTCCTCAGACAGCCATTTTGCTTTTTTGCATTTATTTTCCATGAGGATTGTCTTGATCCCTGTCTCCTGTACAATGTCACGAACCTCTGTCCATAGTTCATCAGGCACTCTGTCTATCAGGTCTAGTCCCTTAAATCTATTTGTCACTTCCACTGTATACTCATAAGGGATTTGATCTAGATCATACCTGAATGGACTAGTGGTTTTCCCTACTTTCTTCAATTTAAGTCTGAATTTGGCAATAAGCAGTTCATGATCTGAGCCACAGTCTGCTCCTGGTCTTGTTTTTGCTGACTGTATAGAGCCTCTCCATCTTTGGCTGCAAAGGATATAATCAATCTGATTTTGGTGTTGACCATCTGGTGATGTCCACGTGTAGAGTCTTCTCTTGTGTTGTTGGAAGAGGGTGTTTGCTATTACCAGTGTGTTCTCGTGGCAAAACTCTATTAGCCTTTGCCCTGCTTCATCCTGTACTCCAAGGCCAAACCTGCCTGTTACGCCAGGTGTTTCTTGACTTCCTACTTTTGCATTCCAGTCCCCTATAATGAAAAGGACATCTTTTTTGGGTGTTAGTTCTAGAAGGTCTTGTAGGTCTTCATAGAACCGTTCAACTTCAGCTTCTTCGGCGTTACTGGTCGGGGCATAGACTTGGATTACCGTGATATTGAATGGTTTGCCTTGGAAACGAACAGAGATCATTCTATCGTTTTTGAGATTGCATCCAAGTACTGCATTTTGGACTCTTTTGTTGACCATGATGGCTACTCCATTTCTTCTAAGGGATTCTTGCCCACAGTAGTAGATATAATGGTCATCTGAGTTAAATTCACCCATTCCAGTCCATCTTAGTTCGCTGATTCCTAGAATGTCGATGTTCACTCTTGCCATCTCCTGTTTGACCACTTCCAGTTTGCCTTGATTCATGGACCTAACATTCCAGGTTCCTATGCAATATTGCTCTTTACAGCATCGGACTTTGCGTCTATCACCAGTCACATCCACAGTTGGGTATCGTTTTTGCTTACAGTATAATTAAATGAAAGCCCAATAAAAGTTATACCCGATTCCCAAAAAATCTATTCACTTGCTGATGATACGTATTTGCTACAACAGGTCTTGGTTTCAAATGGCTCTTATTTACAAACCTGGGCAGGTATGGCCCCTTGCCAGGCCCGCTATGATAGATGGATATGTGTTTTCCACGGAGCTCGGCAGTGCTACTGACACGGCCTTTCCTCCCTCCATCTGCGGGCAGCACCAGCGAGTGGCAGGTTTCCCTGTGAGTCCGGCTCCGGAGGAGGCAGCACAAGGCCCATTTCTCATTTGCTCTGCATGCCCAGAGCTGAATGGACCATCCAGTTTCCAGGGCTGTATAAGTTCAACAGGGATAGTTGCTCTCATGTGGCTGAACTTTTTCAAGAAAAGTCAATTAAGTCCTCACACATTGCACACCCAACAGCTTACAGCAGGCACTCACATTTCTCCATTTCACCCAGGGATGACAGAAATTTCTTTGGGGAAGAAGAAAAGATTATTAATTACCCAAGTCCTACATAAGCTGTTATCGCCTTTAAGGCTAGCACTTACCCTGGAAACAAATATATCTGATTATCTTAACAGGAAGTCAGGGTTCTCTGATGGGCTCCAGGCATGTTTCGTCTTTGTCTGGCTCCCCAGGCCTCCCTGAACAAATTGCAGTAGTCATAAGACCAATGACAACAGCATCCTGTAAAGAAGAGGAGCACAGACCCAGGCCATGGTCTGCCTGGATGCGCACCTCTCACTTATGAGCTGTGTGAGCTTGGGGAGTACCTGCAGCTCTTGATGCCTCAGTTTCTACATCTGTTAAATGGAAATAATACAAATACCTAATTTGGGGGCACATGAATTAAGTGAGCCACTTTAAGTAGTAAGCCCTATCTAGACAGTTAAATTTTGTTTCTATTGTATAATGAAACAGCAACAGTATCACAACAGTATAACCTCTCACCTCCTAGGTTCTTACTGTGAACTAAATATTTCACTAGGCTCTGATTGGTTTTCCCTGACATCACTCCAACTCCAATCCTCAGACGCCAGCTGGCAGTTCTACAATTCAGTTCAATTTCAACACTAATTACCTGGAGTTAGCACAGACCCTACAGGTTAAGGGCTCAGTCCCACAAGACTGTTCTCCCATTTCAGACCCCAGCTACAAATGGGGTCCTCAGACTACCCTCTTTTCTGCCCAGCTGACTACAACTTCACTAGATTTAATCATTTCTTAGAATGACTCACACAACTCAAGAAAGCACTATATTTATGGTTACAGTTTATTAGAAAGGATACAAATGAACAGACAGGTGATGAGGCACACCAGGTCCCGAGTGTAGACAGCTCTGTGCCCATGGAGCTGGGGTGTGCCACCCTCCAGCACTTAGACGTGTCAACGTGGAAGCCCTCTCAACCCTCACTGGTCCACATTTTCTTATCAAGGTTTCATTTTACAGATATGATTAGTTAAACCAGCGGCCATTAGTATGTGAACTCAGACTTCAGCCCCTCCTCTCCCTGGAGGTCAGGGCAGGGATGAACATTCCCCCTCTCTGATCATTTGGTGGATTTTCTGGAAGCCAGCTGCCTAGGAAGCCTAGAGCAAGAGTCATCTCATTAGCATACAAAGGACATTCCTATCATTAAGAAAATTCTCAGGGTTCTGGGAGCTCTGTGCCAGGAACAGTACCAGTTCTCTGTGTATGTTATCTCATTGTTATTCCTTTTCGAGGGTGAGGAAACAGGTTCTGAAAGGCTGAGTTGCTTGCCCCCGGTCACAAAGCTATAGGTGACAGAGTTAGGAATGTCCCCGGGTCTGTCCAGTCTTAGGGCTTCTGCTTTTTCTGCTACACCAGACACATGCTCCAAAGTCTAGCAGTCAGAGGAAGATGTGTCCAACTGAGGCAACTTACTCTGATTTGTCCTAAATTCATCCCTGTGGACCAAGCTGTCACTAAAACTGCAAGAGCTGATTCACTCTGGGAACTCTTTGGGGACAACAATATGGTGGTGGTCCCCTGTCAGGTGCTGAAGAGAAAAGCAGCTTTCCCCTCACTTCACAGAAGCACAGTACCCTGTTTGGGAACCTAGGAGCGACCCGGCCTGGCTGCACAGAAAGAAACAAATAGCTGCAGAGACAGGATGGCTGGGCCTGGCAAAGACCACAAGTCCCCATGGATGTGCTGAAACCGAGCAGGACCCTGTGGGGCTCCTGGACATGGGAACTTTCAGTGCCGCCTGTTTCTTGTTTGTGGGCAAGAGACGCCAGCCTCCACAACCTTCTGTGAGTTCCAGAGGGCAGATCTAAACAGCTGCTAGTCAGGGAAGGGAGGGGATGCAAAGACAAGGGAGGAGCAGCCAAGAAACAGCTGTGCAGCCTTGGGGTAAGGTCCTGGTTCCCCCTCATGGGATACATGTAACAGTATCTTTGAACTCTTTACGGAACGCAGACCCCCAACAAATGGAAGATGTCAGCGTTCTTCATCCCAGAGAAGGTCACAGTTCGCTCATCTCCAAAGGACTGATGCTGAAGCTCCAGTACTCTGGCCAGCTGATGCAAAAAGCCGACTCATTGGAAAAGACCCAGATGCTGGGAAAGATTGAAGGCAGGAGGAGAAGAGGATGAGATGGTTCTGTGGCATCACCAACTCAATGGACATGAGTTTGAGCAAACTCCAGGAGATGGTGAAGTACAGGGAAGCCTGGAGTGCTGCAGCCCATGAGGTCGCAAAGAGTCAGACACAACTTGGCAACTGAACAACAACAACAACAAAAGCTCATCAGGAGACCACCTGAGGCCAGATGAAAGCAGTGCAGGCTCTGCACATACCCTGATCCTTGTCAGCAACTCTGCCTTTGAACCACTGCTGTAAAACTCCTCCCCAAATCCTGCCAGGTTGGAACACACAGTTTTCCAGGGCATGAGCCCATTGTCTCCCCCTTTGATGGCAAACCAAGAAAGCTATTGCTTCCTACTTCAGCCAAAACTCTGTTTCCAAGATTCAGTTCAATACCAGTGCCCAGAGGCTGAGGTTTTGGTGTGCGTGTCAGCAAACAGAGCAGAAGACGAAGAGAAAGAAAGTCCCCAAAGCCCCTGAGCACACAAGTGACTGAATGGATTTGTTCACAGTTCAGTACTGGAAAAGGTCAGTTTTCATTCCAGTCCCGAAGAAAGGCAATGCCAAAGAATGTTAAAACTACCGCACAATTGCACTCATCTCACATGCTAGCAAAGTAACGCTCAAAATTCTCCAAGCAAGGTTTCAACAGTATGTGAACCGAGAACTTCCAGATGTTCAAGCTGTATTTAGAAAATGCAGAGGAACCAGAGATCAAATTGCCACCATCCACTGGATCATAGAAAAAGCAAGAGAGTTCCAGAAAAACATCTACTTCTGCTTTATTGACTGCATCAATGCCTTTGATTGTGTGGATCACAACAAACTGAAAAATTCTTAAAGAGATAGGAATACCAGACCGCCTGACCTGCCTCTTGAGAAATTTGTATGCAGGAAAAGAAGCAACAGTTACAACCAGACATGGAAGAATGGACTCGTTCCAAACTGGGAAAGGAGTACATCAAGGCTGTGTATTGTCACCCTGTTTATTTAACTACTATGCAGAGTACATCATGTGAAATGCCAGGCTGAATGAAGCACAAGCTGGAATCAAGATTGCTGGGAGAAATATCAATAACCTCAGATACACAGATGACACCACCCTTATGGCATAAAGCAAAGAAGAACTAAAGAGCCTCTTGATGAAAGTGAAAAAGCTAGCTTAAAACTCAACATTCAAAACACTAAGATCATGACATTTGGTCCCATCACTTCATGGCAATAGATGTGGAAACAAAACAGTGAGAGACTTTATTTTTTGGGGGCTCCAAAATCACTGTAGACGGTGACTGCAGCCTGAAATTAAAAGACACTTGCTCCTTGGAAGCAAAGCTATGACAAACCTAGACACTGTACTAAAAAGCAGAGACATTACTTTGCTGACAAAGGTCCGTCTAGTCAAAGCTATAGTTTTTCCAGTAGTCACGTATGGATGTGAGAGTTGGACCATAAAGAAAACTGAACACCGAAGATGCTTTCAAACTGTGATGTTGGAGAAAACTCTTGAGAGTCCCTGGGACAGCAAGGAGATCAAACCAGTCAATCCTAAAGGAGATCAGTCCTGAATATTCATTGGAAGGACAGATGCTGAAGCTGAAGCTCCAATACTTTGGCCACCTGATTTGAAGAACTGACTCATTGGAAAAGATGCTGATGCTGGGAAAGATTGAGGGCAGGAGAAGAAGGGGATGACAGAGGATGAGATGGTTGGATGGCATCACCGACTCGGTGGAAATAACTTTGAGCAAGCTCCAGCAGTTAGTGATGGACAGGAGACCTGGCATTCTGCCATCTGTGGGGTCGCAAAGAGTCGGACAGACTGGGCAACTGAACTGAACTGACCTGACCTGAAAATTTCTTGCCAAGACCCGGCAAGATGCCTGGGGGTTACTTTTAAGGAACAGGCAAGTGTGTGCAAAAAGAGACAAGAGCCAATACAAATGGAAGTTATGACTCTACTTGGTCCCACAGGCAGATAGATACTGAGCTGAGATAAAAATCCAACCTCAGGTTTGATTTCAGAAAGACAGCATTTGAAGACAGCATTCTTCTCTTATTTACATAAAACAAGTGCCAAGTGATATGTAAATAATGCAATTGTTTTCTTGCATTCAAATCAAGCACTCCAAAACCATCTTATTAAACCCAGACAATTGGTCTGTATGTAGAGACAGCATCTGACTGTGGGATTTGAATGACCAAGTTGTATTTTCATTACAATATGACCATAAGTGCACCTTCCCAGTTCACTGTCACGGCTGCCATGAGAACCTTTCATTCAGGTAAATCTGACCATTTTCACACTAAAACTCATGATAATGAATAATAAAAATGCTGCTCCAGATGAAACAACAGAATAATGAGAGGTTTATTTCTGTTCCCTCTGATGCCCAAACCGGAAACTGCCCATGCTGACAGATTAGTTAGGGACAGAAAGAGCTGTTCATTTAATGGTACCACTGTGGAGTCTCAGCACATCAAAGGGTGCTAAGAGAAATACATAGTCAGCAGAAGGAACATGCAAGGATTGTGAATGTAAACGCTGTTGTTTTTTTTTTTCAGGTTCAAGTTTTATCTTGACTTAGCAACCATCATCATTAAGCAAACATTTTTAAGTTCAACTGCATCTTGAGTGAAGCCAGCTGCCATCATCAGGCAAACATCAGATTTAGGACATGTGTCAATACAAAAATCATTTGCTCGATTGATTGCCACACCAATGTAGAACAAACTCTGGACTGCCTGAGTCTATCAGAATCAGCTTGTTTTATCCTCACCTCGAGGGCCTCCTCCCCTTCAAATACCCTGTCCACCAGAGAAAATCCTCAGTTCCTATGGGTCTCTGTCCTTCTCCCCAAGGACTATTATGGTCCAGAAATGTAGGACCTCACACCCTTTACTTCAGAAAGTGTCAGTCACTTAGTTGTATCCAACTCTTTGCAACCCCACAGACTATAACCTGCCAGCTCCTCTGTCCATGGGATTCTCCAGGCAAGAATACTGGAGTGGATAGCCATTTCCTTCTCCAGGGGATCTACGCAACCCAGGGATCGAACCTGGGTCTCCTGCATTACAAGTAGATTCTTTACCATCTGAGCCACCAGGAAAGTCCATTTACTTCAGAAGAGGACTCTAACTCCAGCTGGCTCAGTTATCTTTCTTAAGGGGACAAACCTAATAAACACTCCTCTGACTATTGACCAGTATAAAGTTACAGCTGTTCCACGGACTGTTTCAAGGTCAAACACTCACTATGTGAACTGCAACGATGTGTTGCCTTTGCTCCCACTCCTCGAAGATTATCCCAGAACTATTCTGCAAAGGAAAATTCCTAGACAGAAGCTGGCATCGTGCTTTGTGTTTTCAACCCCAGCTTTCAATCTAGAGTTTTGCAATCAAGACTTAAGAGGCCTCCTGGGCACTGAGGTTAGTGCTGACGACAATGCTCGTGGGGGCAACTGGCAGAGTGGATTCTGCCTGTTCGGGGCAGAAACTCTCCTAGTTACAGGTCTAGATCCCAGAGAAAACTCCTCAAAGCTGTGGTATGATGTTCATGCTACAGAGGAACCAGATGTATAGTGCTGGGCTGTGGAAATCTGACCTCCAGCCATTTACAGGGAATTTCTGTCAAAGTTGTAAGAGTCTGCTTGCTGAAAATGGCTACAAATTCTTTACTACTGCTTCCATCAAGAGGTGGGTCCACTACTATGCTAAGGAAGATTAAGTCAGAGAAAGACAAACACAGTATGACCTCATTTATATATGGAATGTTTAAAACTAACCCAAAGAAACCCAAAACAATAAAAAAGATACCTGCACCCCAATATTCACAGCAGCACTATTTACAAAAGCCAAGACATGGACCAAGTGTCTTGAGTCCAAGACAATAGCCTAAGTGTCCACTGACAGACGAAGACGTGGTATATACACACAATGAAATATTACTCAGCCATAAAAAAAGAATGAAATAACGTCATTTGAAGCAACATGAATCGACCTAGAGATGATCATATTAAGCGAAGTAAGCAGACAAAGATAAATATAATATGATATCACTCACAGGTAGAGTCTAAAAACATGGTATAAATGAACTTATTTACAAAACAGAAAGAGACTCAAAGACATAGAAAACAAACCCACAGTTACGAAAGGGGAAGGTGGAGAAAGGGATAAATGAGAAATTTGGGATTAACGGAAACACACTGTTATACACAAAACAGACACAAGGACCTACTGCACAGCACAGGGAACTATATTCAATGTCTTGTAATAACCTATAATGGAAAAGAATCTGAAACCATAGACATGTATACATACATAAACATACATACATGTACATATATATATATCTGAATTGCTTTGCTGTATACCTGAAACTAACACAACATTGTAAATCAACTAAATTTAAAAAAAAAAAAAAAACAAAACGCCCCATACAAACAGAGATCAGATTGGAGATTGCCGGCACCCAGGGTGGGGGTGGGTGAAATGAATAAAGGGGGTCGAGAGGTACAAACACCCAGGAATAAAATAAACAAGTTCTGGAGAGGTAATGTACAACATAACATAGGTGACTATAGTAATTATAGTACTGGATTGTATATTTGAAAGTTGCCAAGAGAGTAGGTGTTCAAAGCTCTCGTCATAAGGAAACAATTCTAACTATGTGTGATAACAGATGTTCACTAAACATTGTGGTGAATGTTTCACAAATATATACACATATCAAATCATTATATCATGTACCTAAAACTAATATGTCAATTACATCTCCATTAAACATTAAGTATTTAAAAAGTGGGAGAAAATAAATAACAGCTTTACAATTTTTAAAAAAAGGAAGAAATGACGTCCATTTACTCTCTCCTTGAAGAAAGAGGACTGACCTCCTTGATGAGCAGAGTCTAGGCAAAAGTGATGTCATGCTGGAAGTAACTTTTAGGCCTAGGCTTTAAGAAGGCTGGTAGCTTCTACTCTGCTCTCCTGGTTCAGACCGAGGGGCTCTGAGGATGAGATGCCATGTGGAGGAGACAGGCCTCTCAGCCTCAAGGTGTCCGTGAGTCTATTTACATGTCAGTAAAGAAAAGTCCTGAAGGCGGGTCCCCCAGCCTCAGCTGCCTTTGCTGTTCATGCCAAGTGGATCCGAACAAATTTCCCAGCTGAATTTTTCCCAGACTCCTAATACCCACACAGTTGTCAGCAAAATACATAGGTCATGAAAACAATTAAGGGTGGGAAGAGTTGGTTTTGCAGTAATAGATCACTGAGACAGAATCCATTTACCAAAGATGCTTTTCTGAGTCTCCCTTCATCCCATCACCCAGCTGAAATTCCTTCCTTGGCTCATTTTCGTTGTTCACTAGTTAATAATGGGTGTCCCCATTGCCTTAAGGATATGGAGCTTTATCTTCTCTGTTAACAACCATGATTTCAGTCACCCAGAACAGTGTATGGCATGCATTAGGTACTCAAGAAATATTTGATGACCAAACTAAGCATTCCTCCAAAAAATAAAAAATGTAAAGTATATATGCTACCAGAATAATTGAGGAAACAAAATGGATCTCCAAGAGGAAAAAGTTGTAAACTGTGATAAAATTATGTTGTAATAAAGCAAATAAAAGCTTTGATTCCTCACTTAACCTGGTTCTTGCGGTTCTTGTTTCCAAATTAAAATCTAAAGGAATGTTTTAAAAATTTTCCTTTCTGATTCTCCAGAGTAAGACCCTGGACATTAAAATATCATTTACAACAGACATTACTCCATTATCGAGCAATGCTTCCCTCTTAAGTGCAACACATTTTTCTCACCTCAGGACTTCAATTTAAAAGGTACACGAAGGTGCTATTTTGTTAAGCAAAAACAGCGAAATCAAAGGTATTGTCACAGTGCCACCTGGTGGTGAATGCTGATACTGCACATCCATCTTCTGATGGCAGCATGGGAATAAGGAGGAAAAGTGAATCTTGGACCTCAAGTTACAAAGTGTATGACATTTTCGATCTTATTTGAGACACAATTGGCTCAGCGTGGGTAATGGTGTCCCCGTGTTAAGGAGGCCGAGAGAAGGGGAAGGACAAACATTTCCTGGTACCTAATACAGGCTATATTAGGCAAGGCCTTTCTCTGGTTTAATACCGGAAACAATCTCAGGATATCGACATTAGCCTCATCTGTGTAAAGAAGCAGACTTGCACATCACATCGTGATGTTAAGCATGTGGTCAGACATCTTCTCAATGGAGATTTGGATCCAGGAATGGTGGCCTCTGAGCCTGTTTACACTGCATTGCACAGCTGGCCTAAACATCCTCACTGAGTTTGCTGAGCCGGTACATTGTAGAGACAAAACTCAGGTTCCAGGCTTCTGCTCCACAGTTAACTCATTCTGTAAACATTTACTGAGCTCCTACTGTATGCCAGAGGTTGTGCTGGCTGCTGAGGACAGCCCAGGGACACAGATCTATCCCTGTGGCCTTTCCATAGCCCCAGAAAGCCAAGCACTGCCCTTTCTTTCAAAATGTGACCAACGCATCAAAATCCAGGAGGCTCTAGTCAACTCTGGATAAAACATGCGTTCATTCACCCAACAAACAGTCATCAAACCGCTACCAAAAATGTCACTGTGGGCAAAAGCAGGAGTGGTCCCTGCCATCTTAGAGCTTATAGCCTAGCTGGGGAAACAGATATTAATCAAATAATCATAATAAAACGTGAAATACCCATCGTGGTAGAGCTGTGCATAGAGGAGATGCAGTGCAGAAGGGCACGTAAACAGGGAGGGTTGACCAGTTCAGGTCGTCAGAAAGTGACAGTTGAGCCAACAGGATAAGTAGGAGTTATGGAGGCAAAGAGAAGCGGAAAGAATTCTAGGCGGAGGAACCTACATGTGCAAAGGCCCTGAGGTACTCAACTGCGACGTATCATCCTACATTCAAAACTCCTTTCCATGGGCTTCTGCCTTACATTAGGAAACAGAAAGACATTCTCAGCACCCCAGATACACTCGGAATCTTCTAGAAACCTAAGAAAATTGAAACAATCCCAAAGTGCCCATTTTGCAACCATGAACTAATTAGAAGAGCCTCAAATTTGTGTACTACTTTCAATTTTCAAAACACTTTTACAGATTGTTTGTTGTTGTTCAGTTGCCCAGTCGTGTCCGACTCTTTGTGACCCCATGGACAGCAGCACACCAGACCCTCTCTGTCCATCACTATCTCCTGGAGTTTGCCCAAGTTCGTGTCCATCGCATCAGTAACACCATCCAGCCATATCATCCTCTGACACCCTCTTCTCTTTCTGCCCTCAATCTTTCCTAGCATCAGGGACTTTTCCCATGAATCAGCTGTTTGTATCAGGGGACCAAAATACTAGAGCTTCAGCTTCAGCATCAGTCCTTCCAATGATAATTCAGATTATATTTACTCATCCCCAAAAGGAAATGTATAATTTTTGCACACACAGAGGAGATGGAGGCCCAGAAAGGCTGACAGAGCTGTCCACGTTAGCAGGGAGCCCACAGTAAACTTCACATCCCAATCCAGTCATCTTTTCACCACACTTCCTAGTGTTAAAATACAGTGTAACTTAGCCCCTGGCCACAGTTGACTTAACCACGCTGCAATCCACAAATAATCATTTGACAACTAGGTCAAAATTAATTCCGATTTTCACATTATTAATATTCCTAGCCTCTGGACAACAATTTTGCTGGACTTAATTCATTGGTCAACAATACTTTGGTTAATATTCTGGTCTAAAAAACAGATACCAGTCTCATGTTTTCCGGGCTACCTAATCAACACTCAACTGGGGAATTTAATCAACCGATTGATTCAAACAAGTTCAATTAATTTCTTTCCACTGAACTGCTCAATTCTTTAACATATTTTTAGCAAATTGATCAGTTACATGAGAGATGGGAAGACCCAACAGGATAATTCAATTAATTTTAAATTTAGTATGAGAGTGGGATGGGATGGAATAAAAGCTGTCATTTCCTATTCTGTAGGTAAAACTCAAACCTGTGGTAAACAACGGCATTTTCCAAAACAGCTGCGAGAAAAAGGCAAACTGTGTCATTCATTTACTGGGCATCTACGCATGCACTCATGCCTTCTTTCAACCATTATCAGTGATTTTATATCTACTAAGTGTCAGACCTGTGCCAAATAGAATGGTAAAAAAAAATAATTAAGAGGAGGTTACAATACAAGAGTATGCCAACCATCAATTTATTGCCTTTCAGCTCCAAATCCATCTTTCACTGCAGGCTCTGTGCAAAATATTTCTTTTGAAGATGACATGACACCAAATTTTGTCAGTAGAGGGCGCTGGAGAGACAATGCAAGAAGAAGGGGCTTCTCTTCCCACTTCCACACATTTCCATTTGCTTCTTCTGGTTTCTACCAAAAGCTATTGCCAGCAGTGTTTGGGGGGTGGGGGGCAGCCAGTGACACTCATTCCCATCACGTTTCAGTGATACACCCAGGATGGGTCTCCAGTGAGTCACAGGCCCCCAGCAGTCAGCTGCCAGCCACAGCCCACTGGTATCCAGGAGATGCACCCCCCCACTCCAGCCCCAAGAACATCCCCACACAATGGGCTACAGGGGTGAAGTTCAACCCAGTGTGAATCCCACTCGGGGTCCCTCCCTTCATACTCTCACTCAGCCCAAAGGTATTCTTCATGGTTCTCCTTACTTCTCTCTTGATAATCTCTGATACAGGTGATGATTCGTTTACCAGTGGAGACCAAGCAGGGGCCACTCTCAGACCAAGGGACACTTGAGGTTGTCTAGACACGTTTTCAGTTTCACAACTGGGGGAGGAGGAAGGATTGTTTCTGGCAACCAGTGTGCAGAGGCCAGGGTTGCTGTTCAACATCCTCAGGGCAAGCACATTCCCCCGAGTTCAGAATTATCCAGCCCCAAATGTCAGTGGTCGCTACAGCTGAGAAACCCCGCACAAAGCTTTCCTTGCTGAGACAACTGCGTAGTTGCTTTCTCCTCCTTGGACCTTGACTCATGCAGGGGTTGACGGAGAAGGGCAGGCAGATAGATGAAATTAGATCCTAGGAAAGGTCATCACGAGCTTTAGTCTTAGCAGTTCTGGCTTGTCTCAAGAACTCTGCAATGTTTATTATTATTATTTGACCTGTTGTTGCTGGTAAGAGAAAAAACACAAGTGTTGGAGGATTAGAGAAATCCTGGGAATATTTTTTTTCCTTTAGCTTGGCGCAGAATTTCCTTATTGATGAATGAATATACTCCATACATGCCAACTGCAATTCTCTGCTGAAAACAGATGGTGGGAAGGGTGAGTAAGGACACCACCAGACAGCAGATTGTGTGCTCATTAAGAATGAGAATTTAGCAATGAAATGCTAGAATATAAAATTTAACGTAAAATCACCTATTAGAGGGAAAAAGACCTTAAAAAGACCACCAATCCAATGGCACCCAAATCGGGAGGAAAATCGGAATCATCTGGAGATTTTCTGAAGAATACAGCTTCTGGGGCCGCAACCCAGAATGATTAAGTCGGAATCTTTGAGAGGCAAGGAGTCTAACACCATTCTTCTAAACAGAGCCACTGCTGGTCTCTACGGTACCTTTACGAAAAATAGAAAAGGCACCCCTTTCTGAACCAGGCTCAGGACTTGGCAGGTAGAAGATCTGGGTTTTAATCCCCTCCAATTATCTCCAGCAAGTTTACTTGTACAGTGCACAAAGTTCACAACTCTACATGGACGCCCTGATTTGCAAAACGAAGAAACTAAGGCCCGCAGGACTCAATTTCATTTCATTTATTCCCAGGCCAATTCATTCATGCGATCACTGAGCCCCTGATACAGGCCAAGCTCTATGGAAATAAGATGAATAAGACATGGGTCCCACCCCCAGGGAACAGACAGTCCACCTGGAAAATAACTTGAACAAAATGCTTCCGTTTGTGTTATTGAACCTGATCATCCAACAACAGGGAGAGGTAGGGAGTAGTATTACAATCTCTAAAACACAGGCTGAGAAACAGAGGGTATGAGATGTCCAAGATCACACATAAATTCCAGTCCTGCGATGAGACTGGAGCCCAGGCTCTTAAATCTCAGGGGAGGTCTTGTCCCTTAATTCAGTGGCACTTGCTCCAGGAAGCCAGTGTTCCCCAGATCCCAGCCTCGTACTCGGCCTACCCCCCAAAGGTGCACTGGCAGGAGTCATTTTCTTCCTCAGTCTCACATCCTCGGGTTTTCTTCCTGCTTAGGGAGACTTGTCAGATAGGCATCAGTGAACACAGATGCCTCTCAGTTCCAGTGACTGGATCTGAGAATGAATGAGAAATTGCAGGGGCAGGTGGGACCATGTGAAGATAGTAAGTGGCTTTCCTGTTCTAGGGTTCATCTCTCCTCTGATGATTAAGTTTTTTTTCACAGTATTAATTGCTAGATGACACTAATGCTTAACTGTGGATTTGCTTCTACCATACAAGTGTCAGCGCCTAGAGGGTTGGGATTGGCCTATCTCGTTCGGTTGCCTCTCCCAGGAGGAGGACAGTGTCTGACTCATATAAAACACTGGCTGAATAAATGCATGAAGGGAGGAAGGAGAGAAGGAACACATTTTATAGCGCCCAGGAAGCCGGACCAACCAAACCTTTATCTGCTTTCAGGAGAAAAGCCAAAAGCAATGTGATTTTGTAAATTTCAACAAGAAGCCGTAAAACCCTCTATCTTTAATAATGCAGACTCTTCTTTATCAGGAAACTTGAGCATTTCCTTTCCAAACCCGTACTTTTATAACTAAGACATTTTTTGCTTCACTGTTAGTAAAGGGATTTTCTTGAGTGGCACTAGCCAGTTTATGGTCTGTTTCTTTTTATGTGAATGGTTTAAAAAAAAAAAAAATCCATCTCATTTTGTGCCACTCCAGAGGTCCAGAATAAACAATCCAAATCAAATGCAGACAGGATGAACACCATGCTAGTGATGCATCAGAGACACAGAGCACTAGGGTTGGGAGAAATCTTACAGCGTGTGCGTGTCAGTCTCATATTCTTAAGTATGAGAGGAACTGCAGCCCAGACAGGTTACAGGAGTCACTGAAAACCATGTGGCAAGGTGGTGTCAGTGCTGGGACCAGATCACAGCCGTCACTGATGGTTCATTTCTTCTGTTAAGGTGATCAGAAATAGAATCACAGCATCAAGCATTTATGACACAAACCTGCAGAAAGGCACTTTCACAGAGAAATGAGGAAGGGGGATAAAAAGGCTCTAATTCAGCAGCCCTATCTTCCACCTAACAGTCTCACCACCCATTTCTGGGATGAATGGGTGTGACTTGAAGCTGAGCGCAACCTGTATATTTTGTGGCCTACCAAACTGCAAACCCAAAACCTAGTGGCTTAAAATAGTGACCCTGAATACAGCACGTGGCTCTACGGGTTGGCAACTTGGGAGATTCTTCTGGCTTCAGTTCACTTGTGAATCAGCTGACAGTGGCTGAGTGTGCAGGAAGCCCCATTTCTGGGGGTGGCTGGTACATCCACTGGGCTGATCACAGATCAGGTCATGTGTCTGCCATCTCCTGGCAATCTAGCTGGGCTTGTCATCACAGCAGTGGCAGGGTTGTGAGAAAGAGAAAAAGCCTGTGGGGCCTCTAGAGTCCCAGGCTGGAGCTGGCACACTCTTCCTTCCAGTATTCTACTGGCGTGTCCAACCACAGGTAGCTTAACTTCAGGAGTGGAGAAACAGACTCCACCTCTTTGTGGGTGGAGCTTAAAGTCACATTGTAAAGGCATGGGAACAAGGCAGGAATGAAGAGGACAACGTTTGCAATCTCCCACATCAATCAACAAGGTGAACACACTTCTCCATCGCCCTAGAGTCTGGCACATCCTGTTTTACAGGAATCTTCCTGCCCATCAGTGAGGACACTCATCCATATCTTTGTTGGGTATAAGCTTACATCACTCTTCAGAGATATTAAGAAGACACGATATTTGAAATGGAGAGGATTGCCAACCCCTTCAGGGAAGTTGGGCTCACAGAGCCACCTTAAATTGTCCCGTTACACACAGGACAATTACACAGTAGTTAAGTGTGTGGGTCCTGGAGTCACCAACTTGTCTTTGAACCTCAGGGCCACCATTTACCAGCTGTATGACCCCATACAAAGTACTGAACCTCTCCAAACATCAGTTTCCCTGTTTGCAAATGGGGTGACCATCATAGTATGGTTTCAAAGACCTGGAGTGAAGATTAGGTGGAATAATACACAGCCCTCACTCACAGGAGGGCTAGTAAACACCGGTGACTATCAGCTTTTCAATGATGATAATAAAAGAAGCAGTAAGTTTTCTCTTCTGCACCCCTGCCACTTTTGACTTACAGGTCCAGGAAGAAGATAGCACCTTAAAGCTGTATTGTCCACAAAGGAGAGAGTGCCCAGCGGAACAGGAGAGCGCAGGGGCCCAGTCAAGGAGAGCGGGCAGATGTCCCAACACGAGAGGACGCAGGAGCCTGTCTGTCTCCAGTGCAGCGTCCTTGGAGGGGGCAGGACCACCCAAGAGGTGTAACAAGCGTAGATGGGGCCGCATCCCTAAGCTCTGTAGCATTCAGACCTGGAGAAAAGGTCTCAGAAAATACCGCAGAGCCTCACTGTGGTCCCAAGCGGGTGCCCTGGCCTACACATTTGTTAGCTGAGTTTGTACTCTGTAGGCAGGTAAAATGGGACCCCTGGGCCAATATCACAGCAAGAAGTGGGAGCCAGAAACAATGTATGTTTTCTGCAGAAAACATGGCAGAGCAAATCAGTCTGGCTTGTCCTTCTGCCACGTGTCAGAGCAAGACTTTCGGCCTGACTTATGGTTCCAGCAGCCCCTTCCCATCCCCAGGGTCGTGTGAGGAGCCCATGGGATTCTCGTAGTCCAGAGGACATGGGAAGGCCCCACTGGTCTTGCTTCTGGTTGTTGCGGTTCCCGGGGTCTCTTGGGGCTGCTTTCTCCTGGTACCTTTTCAAAGCCTTTGAAGGCATGGTTAAGCTTTCCCCTGCTGACTGGCTCCTAAGAGGACTTTACCCAATCTTCTCAAGATCACCAGTGCAGATTTTCCTTGACTCCGGCTCTGATTTTTGTTTTTCAGGCTTGGGTAGGAACTAGTGCTTCTTCCCAGGCCAACAGCCATCAGCCCATGAGCCCCTCCCCAAAGGAACCATCATCACAAACCCATCAAGGGCCTTCTACCAAGAGGGGACAGCTTTTTATAAGAACAAAATCCACACACCTCGTCCTGCTTCAAAATGACAAAATCCTCATTACAAAAAGCATTACCCTATGTTTTAATTTTCACTCTTACTTGTGAATTTGTTCTTGTTAATTGCTAAATCAAATGAGATGCAAAGGGTCACAGGATGTAGATCCCCCTCATGCCCTGTTCTTTCACGGTCTTACAACACTTAATTATTCCATCTGATATTAAAATCACAGCCTCTGCACTCAAGGTTACAAGGCCACAAAAATCCACCAGTCTAAGCTAACATGAGACAGCAGCATCTCCTAGATTCAGTTCCTGGAATTTCATGTTCATTTATGAGGGATAATTGAAATATTTTAACAAACACATCATGTGTTCTATGTGCAAGGCACTGCTCGAAACACATACAAGCACTAATTTCTGTAACCCTTGTTATAACCCTATGAAGTCACTATTATTAGGATTAGTCACCTTTTGCAGATGATGAAAGCAATGCACAGAGAGGTCAAGTTACTGACCCAAGGTCACACAGCTGCTCAGTAGTAGAACTGGATTAAAATGCAGGCAGGCTGGCTGGCTGCAGCATTTGTGCACGTCATTGCAGACACTGTGACTAGAACCTTCCACTGTTGTTCTTGCTGCTGTTTAGTCGCTAGGTCATGCCTGACTCTTGTGACCCCATGGACTGTATGTAGCCCGCCAGGCTCCTTTGTCCATGGGATTCTCCAGGCAAGAAAACTGAAGTGGGTTGCCATTACCTTCTCCAGGGGTTCTTCCGGACCCAAGGATCAAATTCACATCTCATGCATTGGCAGGTGGATTATTTACCACTGAGCCACCTGGGAAGCCCAGAACTTTCCACTACACCTGGGAAAATGTGAATGGCCACTTAGCCAAATGGCTAAACCTACCATCTCAAAATATTAATTCTGAGTGGCCTCTAGTGACCACTCTGAGGTAGCAAAACCTCAAAGTTGGGCTTAGCCTTGAACAGCTAGGCTCCTGTTCTTGACCTTGGCTGAGTCACTTCACCCCTCTAACCCTTGGCTGCTGCTGCTGCTGTGAAGCTTAAAAGGGAAAAACTTGCAAAGCATTTAGAACAATGCCCGGTGCCTCTTAAGAGTTCAGGAAATACCACTCCCCGTTATTACTATTATCTTGCTGAGAATACTGAGAGAAGCATAGAACTCCGCCAAAGCATAGCCACACACATGCATTGGCGGCCAAGTCAGGTCCACGTGTCCAGCAGATTCTCCCAGCGCAGCTGTGGGATCATTTTACCACATGCCCTTCCTGCCCCTCCAGCCAGGGTACCCACTTGTTTAATGACAGGTCAGGGCTCTTCCCTGAAGACTCCAGAAATACAACAGAGAGGAAAGGGCTTCGCAGTCCCAGCCTCAGCCCACAGGCCTATCCTAGGGTAGTTCTTTATGAAAGAGGACAGATTTACAGCCCTCCCTCACCTGCCATTGTGCTGATCGGCACTGGTTTATTTCAAGGCAAAGCTGTGGCCAGCGCTGTGATGGTTGGAGAAAGCAAATGGGAACCAACAAGGGTGAGACGGCCACGAAGGCAAACAAACAGCCAGCGATCAATAGGACTAATCTGTTGGCAAGTCCGACACCAAACTCGAGTGGGTTGGCTGCCAGTCTGAAGCATTTATCATGATGGCTGAGATGCAGTGGGTCTGCTGAGAGACCAGGTTTGCATTTCAAAGATGCCTTGAGGAGAAGTGGTACCCAGTCTGCCAACAAGGTCTTTGAAGGTTTGTAATTCCTCAGCTGAGTGACATGGGGCGCTTTCTCACGCCCCCACCGGATACCCCATGAGTTGCTCTACCACGTGTTTGAGGCTGGCGGCCCATCCACCATGAAATCCGATCGTAACCAGAGGCTGATCCATCACCCTTCCCTCTATTGGGTACATTTCTCCAAAGGTGACTTACCCATGAGGCACAAGGAGCAGTACTTTCAGGGGACCTTGACCACGCTTTAATTTTTTTTAAGAAAAAGAAAATGGACATTTAGGGTGAAGAAAATATTTTACGATAGGGTGTTAATATATTTGCCTTTATACCAACTTTTTTTTTCCTTAATGGATGAACCAGTGGAGGTGAAAAGGCCTGCATCCCATGACCTGGGATTCTCCAAAGGCTAAGTAGACATAAAAAATCATAACTTAAAAAGACAAAGCCTTCACTTTTAGATGTTAAAGTGTATCAGGAGGCAGCAACCTGATGGAGAGATGGCCCTCGGCTACTCAAGGTCAGGGGCCCTGCTCCCAATCCCTTTGTTTTCTTAAGCTTGTCAACATTCCTCATGTACCATCTGGTGCCCGGGACTCAGCTTCTGGGCAGCGGGCCTCCAGCTTCACTGAGCATCACAATTACCTAGAGAACTTGCTTTACGAAGCTTCCACCTCTGTGATGATTCTTAGACTGAACCATGAGTTCAGTAAGTAAGTTCACAAATGGACATTTCATAAGGTTCAATCTAATAATCTGGCAGAGCTGAGGTGGAAACAGGTACAATGTTTTTCTACCAAGTGATCCTGAAGCAGGGGATCGTTGAACCGTTCTCTCTGGAGTTTGACATGTCTGAGTTTGGGTTCCACGGTCATCTCTTACGAGCTACATCTTGCCCGAGTTACGAGACATAGCAAAGCTTTAATGCCCAAACATCTACAAGCACCTCTACAAGGCCAGGGGCTCTTCCTATGCTTTGTAAACACCTAAATTAATCGCCATGATTAGGCTACACATCCCCACGGGAGAAGGGAGAGGCGGGCATCCTGTCTGGAGGGTAGGAAGACGGATGGAAGGAAAGTTCCCAGAGGTTTCCAGGGGTGACAGGAGATCAGTGGGACCCCACCTGTAGGCCCAGTCACAGGCTTGACAGCAGAGTCCAAGACTTCAATGGACCAGGCAAGCAGGGACACAGGGCCGCTCTGGAGTCACCAGTGTGGATCAGTGCTTTGGAGCTGCCTAGATACACCCGCCCCCCCGCAGCCACCCAGGACTCCAGGAGGAGGGACCACAATAATGACGTGGAACATGCCAGCACCATGAGCAGTGAAGGCTCAGAGATCAAATTTAAATTAATAAAAAATTTTAAGAAGCTTTAAGGGGGCGTGTCAAAAGGATGTAGGAGCTGTGGCTGGCAAAACAAGAGGTACCCAAATATGTCCACACTGTAACACCCAGACCCTATGAGTATGTTACCTTATGTAGCAAAAGGGACTTTGCAGGTGCGAGGAGCTAAAGATCTTGAGATGAGGATGATACTCTGGACTGAAGTGAGTGCCTCTCAAAAGTCACATGTTGAGGCCCAAAGGGCCCTAAAAGGAGGTAGTTAAGAAGGTCAGAGGGCAGGGCCCTAACATGTTAAGATTCGTACTGATTTTGAGATGCCAGGAGAAAGCTCACATTCTCTGTCCCTGCCATACGAGGACATGCAGTGCCTTGATCTGGATTTCCAGCCTCCAAAACTGTGGGAAATAAATGTCTACTGTTTCAGCCGCCCAGTCCAGGACCCTCTGATATGACGAGGCGGGGTGCTACCCTGGGCTGTCCTGGTAGGTCCAGTAACCACAGAGTCCCCGCACATAGGAGAGGAGGCAGAAGGGTCAGAGACAGAGCGGGAGCAGAGGTCAGAGATGTGCCTGCCGGCTTGGAGAGTGGAAGGGCCCCATCAGCCAGGAAACCTTGTGAAGCATGAAGGGGAAGGCTAGGAATTCTCCCCAGAGGCTCCACAAAGCAACACCGTCCAGCCAACACCGTGACTCCAGCCCAGTGAGCCTCAGTTTGGACTTCTGACTCCGGAACTGTAAGATAATCAGCTTGGGTTGCTTTAAGCCATAAATTTCATGGTGATTTGTTGTAACAGCCACAGGAAACTAGAGCAGGAACCAACCAGAAAGAGTCCGGTGGCCAAAAGCGGGACTCGGGGACCAAAACTCCATAGCATGGTATCGGATTGCAACTCAAAGTGTAAGATAAACCTCAGAGTTACATACTGATACAAACTGAATAAATGAATAAATGGAAGAAACGATAAATTTCCATTTATGGAACAATTCCAAATAACATATAGGTATTTCTTCCTCCAGGTAGAGCTTAACCATCCCCCATGGTTAAGTAAATAAGCACAGAATGGGTGAGCTGCTTGTAATGCCTTGTGATGTCTCCTGAACTCTTCTCATCCATGTTTAATTGTTCTGATCCTTGTTGTCAGGGGTGGCACTGGTTAGGGGGGGCAGAGAGGGGTGGCTACCCCAGTCACCCAGCCACATTTCCCCAGGGGCCATCTATGCTACGTCTTCAGGGAAATAGATTCTTCATATCCCAATCCAAAGGGTTTGGGGAGGAGGCGACAGGCACTTCTGTCTAGACCCTCCCAGACCAACTGGTCTTCCTGTGGGATTTTTCTAGCAGAATCTAGAGATGATAAGCCTTCTGCTCTGATTGCAAAGTTCTCAGGATGAGAGCGGGTCTCTGGGGGGGCTGCTATATCCCCAGCAGGCAGAAGGAGCCTACATTCAGAGAGAGGAGAAAGCCCTCAGGAGGAGAGAGGCTGAGAGAAGGAACAGGAGAGCCCTGCCAGCCTGTGGGGACCTGGTCCCAGCTGTCACCCAAGGCAGCCCCATCCCACCCCTACTGTAGTCTGGTTTTATGAGCCAACAAAGACCCCTCTCAGCTCACATAAGATGCACTCCTGTTATTCCCAAACTAAAGAAACTCAACTAATGCAATCATCTAGCCACCATTCATTGATTTACTAGGTCCTCCAACAGGTGTTTATGACATACTATAAACATGGAACACTCTGACCTTAGAGTGGACACTGGGCACTAGACTAGACACATTAAAAAAAAAAAAGGAAAGGAAAAGACACAGGCTATGTGTCAGCTAAATACAGGAACACACGTGGACACAGGCGTACGTAATGCCTCATTTAAGCCTTGTAAGAATTCTGCCAAGTAGGTATTCTTGTCCCAATTTGACGGATAATAAAACTGAAGAACAAAGAACGTATTCACTGCTGTGACGATAACAATCATTATCATTAGTCAAGTGTTTGCCATATGGTGGGTGTTGTACTAAATGCTCGTATATATTCATTTGCTGTGTTTCACTGATTTGAACGTGCCGTCATGGAAAAGACACATCAATTTTAAAAAAGTGCTGTCAATTATAATAGCAATGGGTGGGATTGTTAGGGATGGAATCGCATGCTGCAAAATTTCCTATACTGAAACCCTAACCCCCAGGACTTCAGAAGGTGACCTTATTTGGAAACAGGGTCACTGCAGATGGAATCAGTTAACATGCAGTCCTACTGAAGTCCGGTGGGCCCCGGATCCAGTATGACTGGTGTCCACAGGAAAAGAACACCATGTGAGGAGACAGACATGCACACGCGGAGAACATGATGTAAAGATAAGAGTCATGCTGCTGCAAGCCAAGGAACTACCAGAAGCTGGGAGAACCGCCTGGAACGGATCCCCCCCTGCAGCCTTTGGAGGGAGGATGGCCTTGCCCACACCTTGATCTGGGCCTTTCAGCCTCCAGCACAGGGAAAGAATAGACTTCTGTGGTTTAAGTCACTCAATTTGTTGTATTTCGTTTTGCCCAGTGACTCAGCAGTAAAGGATCCACCTGCAATGCAGGAGGCACAGGTTCAATTCCTGGGTTAGGAAGATCCCCTGGAGGAGGGCAGGGCAACCCACTCCAGTATTCTTACCTGGAGAATCCCATGGACAGAGGAGCCTGGCGGGCTACAGTCCATGGGGTGGCTAAGAGTCTGACACACCTGGAACGACTTGGCATGCACGCAGCAGCTGTAACACACTAAGACAACACTTTTGCTTGGAAGGGGCTCTCAAAGTAGGAGATGTTGAAATGTCTGTTGTCCAACGGCAAAATCAGGTAGCTTGGTCTTCATAACAAACCCACAAGTTATTCCCAATCTATGGGTCGAAAAATTCAGCTGCTAAGCATCTTATCCAAGAATCTTGTTATGAGTTGGTAGAGCCAGGACAGAACTCAATGCTGGGTTCTTAGAGTGTCCCTGTGCGCCCCCACCAGGAGCCACATACACACACTCACACACTTCTAGATTTATACTTAGGTCCTTAAATTTTAGACCACTTACAGCTACCGACAAAGTGCCAGCCTCAAAGGCGCTGTTCACTAACTATTCCTTTTCTAACCTCTGCAGCCAAGACCAAACTAAACTTAGTGCTCAGACTAGATGCCTGAGCTCCTCACGTGCCTACTGCTCAAGCTCCTCACTGAGTCATGAAGATTCTCCAGTCGTGCCCTGGTACACTTCTCACCATCACCGATCAGATGGGAATGGAGGCCTCCCCCAGGGACCGAGCAGCAGTGCTGACAGAGGCCACGGCTAGCCTCCTCTGCACGACGAGTGGGACACAGAGCCCTCAGAGGTTTCAGCAGTCTCCAGGACGGCTTGGGGGCCATTTGTGTCAGGGTCTGGCAACCTTGCTAAATTCTGGGCATGCCTTTTAGCCCCTTCATCTCGTTTCCTATGTGCTTTAGTTCTGAAAAGCATCTTGAGCAAAGGGCATTTGTAA
The DNA here is from genome assembly GCF_054371585.1 of Giraffa tippelskirchi. Taxonomy (NCBI): domain Eukaryota; kingdom Metazoa; phylum Chordata; class Mammalia; order Artiodactyla; family Giraffidae; genus Giraffa; species Giraffa tippelskirchi. The sequence continues at coordinate 17,388,059 of NC_137283.1, read as the reverse complement.
CACCCCTCAGAGAAAGTCCACTGTGGTAAGGGAGGAGGAAAACGTTAGGACGAATAATTTCAGGGCCTTCGTTAGGAGTTCATGATAAAGTGCCATGGCTCCACACACAAAAGGGGGTCAGAAACTGGCACTGGCGTTCATCAGTCGACCTGTAGGATGGTGAGCTGGCTCACCTTGCCCCCTGCAGGATCCCTGGTGCCTGGCCCAGAGCCTCGCACACAGCAAGCACACAATAAAAACCTCAGAATTCATGAGAGGGGAAGTCTCTGTCTCAGAGGTTTTCCATAGCCCCCTTGCTGCATCCAAAATTTTGTCGTTATAAATTCATTCCTTTGGACCTAAACAAAAAGCCACCTAGTAAAATGCACAATTCTCAGGAAGAGACAAACCTTCAGCACTGCAGAGTTACCCTCTCAGCCAGGATCAAGTTGAACACCTTACAAGAAGATTGAAGGAAGGAAGAAGAATCCAGGGTGCAAGAAAAGCAGAAGCCTAAACAGAAAAGCAGAAGATGGAAAGAGCATCTATGGGGCACCTGCTAAGTGACAGGGCCTCTCCAGGCAGCTTCTTTACACTTAAGATGACCAACCATTCCCTAGACACATTGGGTTTCTAGGAGGCAGGACTTTCAGGGCTAATATCAAGAAAGCCCCAGGGAAACAAGGGCAAGTTTGTCATCGAACCTGATATCATCTCTTTTAACCCTCACAGTAATCCTATGAGGCAGATACTACATCCCAATTTACAGATGAAGAAACTGAGGTTCAGAAAGGCAAGTCCTGCCTAAAACCATATGGAAAGTTGATCACTGGGCCCCCGCTTTACAGGGGAAGAAACAGGCTTGGAAAGGTAATTCTTGGCTAAATTCATATGGAAAGTCGGTCACTGGGGTAAAATTTAAATCAGGACTCATCTGATTTCAGAAGCCAAGCTTACTCAGTTCAGACTATGCCACAAAATCCAACTGTCCTCACGGTTTATTCAAATATCTTTCCAGCCTCCAAATACGTCAAGGGCAATGAACCCCAGCTCGCCAACCCGTGAGAACTTGCTAGAATACAAGGAACCCAGGTTCCACGCCTGACCGGTGCGATAAGATTAGATAAATACCTGTTCAATGAATGAATGAACAGTCAGATGGGAGGCCTGGGTCCACCTCCTTCCTCCCCACACTCCTACCTGAACAGCAACCTACTCTCCCGGGTCTAAGTTTCTGGAAAGCGTTCTGAAATGGAAGGATCTAGAATCAGACCTTGGAAGGTGATAGATTTGGGCAAGGGGGGTGGGGGGAGGGGAAGGAGAGTTCCAGGAGGGTGGAATGGCATGACCCTGGGCAGGGAGAAGGGACAGGAAGTGTGAGTGAACCAGACTGACTCCAGAAGAGAGTTTGCATCAGTGTCAGAAGGCTCTGGGTGTCAGGGGGATGAAGACACAGCAAAGTGGCAGGCACCAATTTATGTTCACTTACTAGTTTTAAATTTCTCTTTTATATGCTTTTTAATAAAAAATAGCACATTATTATAGTAGGACACACAAATTTCTAAGTACCATCCACATACTGGGGGTATTTTAGGATTATTCATAGCTGAGGCACAGTCAAAACACTGGAAATCAGTGCATTTGGCAAAGGGAAACATTTTTTTTTTTAAGCAGGGAAACAAAGCAGTCAAAATCCTTACTGTAACTTCCTGTTCCCTTGGGCTTTACACTCCCTGAAAACCCACTGTACCTTACTCTCAACTATCTGGTTACTTATTTTGTTGTATTTTCAGTTGAGCCATACATTTGTCTATCCTGACCACTGGTTAAATACATGGCACCTGTGGGGTAATCCGAAGGCCAGTTCCAACTGGACAAAAATATTACCCATCTCAGGTGCCAAGGGGACTGACATTTTCTGCATTAATGATTCTTGTGTTTACTACTGAAAAAAGGTATTTAAAAAAATAAAACTTTACCTAGAGCATGCTGTGTGTCCATCGTATGTTAGTGACTAGACCATAAAAGAGAAAGTGAGAGTGAGGGGAAAGAGGGGGTTGGGGAGTGGGGTCTCAATATTTAATGGCAGACATAGGTGTGTGAATGTATTTCTACAATTTCATGTATCAAGAGCTTGATAAGTACTGGATTTTCAGCTGTGTTGTGCTTAGTTCTCAGTCATGTCCAACTCTTGCGACCCCAGGGACTGTAGCCCACCAGGCTCCTCTGTCCATGGGGATTCTCCAGGCAAAGATACTGGAGTGGGTTGCCATGCTCTCCTCCAGGGGAATCTTCCTAACACAGGGATCGAACCCAGGTCTCCCACGCTGCAGGTGGATTCTTTACCGTCTGAGCCACCAGGGAAGCCCGGATTCTCAGCAAATAGTTTCAAAGAAATGAGAAGACTCAAGAAGAGTTCAAATAAAGAAATGTCTAGAAACCCCAGAGGAGAAAGTGCCTGGCATGGCCGGGGCAGAGCAGGGACCATTCATGGAGTTGGTGGCTGTGAGTGCTGATGCATGAAGAATGATTCTGCCCAGCAGAGAGGATGATCACGGGGCTCCAGGCAGAGGGGGGCCCAGCATCTGAACCTTAGCTCTGGTTCCTTCCAGCAGTGCCCTTCTGCAGGAGAGGGGATGGAATGGGGCCAGTTCCATATGACTGCTAAGGGATGTTGCAGGAAGGATGCTGCCTGACTCCAGAGGGATGGAGGAACAGAGACAGGGAGGCGGCAGATGGAGGGGGAAAGGGGCAGGTTGGGGAAAGCAGAGCCGGGAGGGAAGAACAAATCTGAGGTTTTGCACTCGGCTTTGGCAACTACCTCATCCCACCACTAGGTGTCACCAAATGAAAAACCCACTAGAAAGGAGGCTAAGGAAAAAGGCAGGGAATCGCAATCCTAAAAATAGCCTGGACTCAGTCCCTGAAAAGTCTTAAAGCTAAGGAATGCTACACCTAGATCACTTGAGGTCAAGGAGGACTGATTTTCCTAATGTCTCCAAAGGTGAAGCCACAACTCGGGGGTCTGGTGTCTGCATCTCAGATTTACAGTGTCTCAGTGAAGCCTCAGAACACCCCAACAGGCAGGACCACTGCTAGCCCATTTTACAGGTGAGAACACTGCGAGCCTCTTACTGACTCAAGTTCACATAGCTTGGAAGTGTCTCCACTACGATCGACTTTCCATCTGGGCTCTTTCACCTGTACAATGACATACAACCCAGGGACATAACACGGTGTCACCTGTCCAGTGAGTCATGAGGTTCGAAAGGCAGACTCGAGCAGTTCTTTCGTTCAATAACTCCACTTTCCTAATACAACATCTCTGCTTGATTCTACAACAGCTGATTGGTACCACTCCGTCTGGGAATGGTAGCCTGGATGATCCCAATCAGCAGAACTTTTTTTTTTTTTTTAAGATTTGACGTATTTGTATATATTTCACACATTTGCATTTTATTTGGAGAAATGAGGGAGGGTCTTACTTGTTTTGTTTTTCTAAATCAACCTATTTATCTTCCCCAAACTGTTTGGCATGAGATAATACTCATCTGAGAGGATGTGTTGTCTGATACAGGAAGTGGATGAGGAAGCAGACAGAAAGAGAGAAACATCATGGAAGGCGCCGGGAAAGCTCAGCGAGGTTCACACTTTGCCACTCACACACTGAGCTTTCCCAAGTCGAGGGTAAACAAGAGGGGGAGTGGAGCAGGATCCTGCATGTAGAAGAGGAGCTGGAAAACCCCAGTGACGAACTTGTTCCCTGATGCGAACATTTCCTGGGGGCCACAGAAGCAGCCAAGGCACACACCCTTGTCCCTTTAGCATTGGTCCCCACCATGAAGACCTCTAAGTGAGAAATCACAGACAACACACCCAGCGCTGCGTTGGAGATTCAGACAAAGTGGAGGGAAAGAAGAGGGCAGGGACGAGAGAAGAGGCTTGAGGGAAGCGACGCCAGACGCTGTGGGATCTCCAAGTTGAGCAGAAGTGCAGATACAGATCGAGATGCTGACCAATAGGAAGGGCGGATGCAAAGGCACAGGGGGTCAAGGGCATGAAAAGTTCACAGGATGGCAAACGCTCACAGTCTGGCGGAGCCTGGGGGCCTGGGAAATGTGAGGAAATTAGGGAGGTGGACCAGGAGGAGACTGGATGGGGACTCAGGGGCTAGATTTGGCGCCACGAGCCACCAAGGACCTGAAATGTGGCTGGTCTGAAGGGAGATGTGCTGCACGTATAAATCCAGGGCAGACTGTGAAGACTCGGGGGAGACAAAGAAAGCAAAACACCTCATTAATGTTTTTATATTGTTTCTGTGTTGAAATGATACTATTTGGGATGTACTGAGTTAAATAAATAAAATATATATTACTGAAATTAATTTTGCCTGTTTGTTTTTGCTGTTTTAACGTGGCTAGCAGAAAACTCCAGATGGCAAATGCAGCTTGCCTTCCAGCTACCCTGGACAGTGCTGGGCTCTCTCCTGAGAGCACGTAATGCCATCTCAAGGGCTCTCCTGGCAGCAAGAGGGGTCACCAGAGGTTTGCAGCAGAGGATCGATGCAACACACTGAGGGTTCAGAAACACCTTGGGCGGGTGTAGATGGGAGGGATGAAGCTGTGGTTTGGGAGGGCTCTCTGGGGGCCATTACAACTTCCTAAATCAGACATGTTTAGGTCTGAACAAAGCAGAGGCAGGGGGAACTTGGGAGAGCTATTTAGGAGAAGAGAAAATCCCTGGCAGGTGAAATTCAGACACTGCACTGGGAAAAGACACAGGATCCAATTACAGTGCTCCGGAGGGAAATCCCTGCTCACTACCCAATCACATCATCTAACCTCCCTGGCTGATGCAGAACACAAAGCTGAGAAGACAGTTTTCAGGGCACAGCAAAATGCAGTGGGAATGCTTAAGAGCAAGACTTAATCCACTTTCCTTGTTAAGGATCCAAGAGAAAAATCCGACCCCATTAGGCCCCAGTCAACAACGCCTAACAGTGGGCTCTTTGATACCTCTCCTCGAGGCTGCCGACAGGAAAGGCCGTTACCATGGACACGGGCCCAGCCAGGAAGCCGAGTGGGGCAAACACAGACAGTCTCACGGCCCGCTGTGTCCACAGAGCCGACTAGTTAGTAAATATTACACCAGGCACATACCAGAGACGCAAAGCAAACAGTAAGTCATCCTGATGCTGTGCTGGAAGAGTTCCAGGAGGCAATGTTGAACTTGGAAACCGTGTGGCTTGGTTCCCAGGCTACAAAGGACCATCTCCCAATACAATGGGGCTGGCGATGGGGCATCTCTACAATTTGCTATAGTTATAGTATCTTGTAGCATGGAGTCTTTCCAGACTAGAGGTATGACTGGCTAAAGAGATGTTAGGTTATTCTGGAAAGAAGTAGGAAATCAGTGGGCAAGCTCCTTCCCCTTTCTGGCGGCCTCAATTATGCTTACCTTTAAAATGGGTATAATCTACACATGACAAGGTCACTGGGCGCATTCACTGAGATAAAATAGGTTAACGAATAAGGAAAATGTACATTTGGCATATAGGACGTGCTTAATAAACAGTGCCTTCACTTTCCACTGCAGGTTATCCATATAACGTGCGACATCTCGAACTAGAGATTGTCTCAGGATGGTCTGCACATTTTATTATTATGTATGAGATAATCACCTCCCTCATTTCTGGTAAGGAAGCCTCAAGCTGCCTTAGTATCTATCACTGAATAAAAACACAAAGTGATTTTTTTCTCTTATTTTTTTTTTACATCAACTACAGCTCAGCTACATGTCCTACATTTTTTACTGATGTAATTGACGATCCAGATTCAAGTCCTGGATTTGTCAACCATCCCAGTTAATCCTATTTTACTAGACTGAGGTCAAAGCTCTAGTCCAGAAAGATGATTTAAAAGCTGTCATCTGTCCTCAAAGAGCTGTCTGGAGCAGTGTTTTTCAAATTGTGCTCTTCTTAACCACCTGAACCAGAATTAACTGAGGTGATTATTTAAATGCAGGTTCCCGGGGCCCCCCCATCCTAGACTTTTAAAACCAGACTGCCTGGAAGCAGGGCCCAGCAATCAGTATTCTCAGCAAACTCCCCAGGGGATACTCATGCGCAGTAAAGTTTGCAAATCAATAGTCCCGCCATTATTTTGACCATGGGTTCTTGGACCACCTGCATTAGAATCTCCTGGATGCCTGTTAGAAACAGGGTTTCTGAGCATCATCCATGCCTAAGGAATTTTAATCGGCAGACTCAGGAGAGAGCATGTGTAGCAGGATCTCCAGACAACTCTGACCCATGATGAAAACTGATCCCCACAAGCCTGATGAATGTAAAGCCATACTCTTTGAGTGTGCCTGCAGAAGAGCTGGCCGGAGAGATCAGAGCAGCCATTCCTGAGCGCACGAGAATCGGATGCAATAGGTCTGGGAGGCACCTGGCAATTTCTGTTTCTAACAAGCTCCTAGATGGTGTAGACATCACCATCTGCAGATCACACTTTGGGTAACACTGGTGTAAAACGTATTTTTCTATGTTATTTAATGTACCTCTGTATAAAGAAACTATACAAATCCTACTGAAACAAAAATGGCCATGCCTTTTTTTGGTTGTTATGTCTTTTAAATCTTCTTTAATACAGAAAAGTTTTGCAGGCTTTGAATGTTTTGCAATTGTGTGTTAAATACACAGTACAAAACATTTTACCATTTTAATCTTTTTTTCATTTTAATCATTTTAAAGTATACAATTCAGTGAGTATTTCATACATTCACAACGTTGTGGACCAATCACCACTATTTAGTTCCAGAACTTTATCACCAAAAAAGCAAACTTAACACCCTTGGAACAATCACTTCCCACTCCTAGCTTCTCTGAATCCCTGGCAACCACTAATCTCCTTTCTCTCTCTACAGATTTACCTATTCTGGACATTTCATAGAAATGGAATCATATAGGGAACTTCCCTGATGGTTCAGTGGGTAAAACTCCATGCTCCCAACACAACGGGCTGGGGTTTGATCCCTGGGATCAGGGAACTAGAACCCACACACCACAACTAAAAAAATCCTACATGCTACAACTAAGACCCAGCACAGCCAAATAAATACATAAATATTTCTAAATACATAAATAAATGGAATCATATAATATGTGGCCTTTTGAGTCTGGTTTCTTTCACTGAGCCACATGTTTTTAAGGTCCATCCCTGTTGCAACACCATCAGTCGCTCATTCATTTTTTATGGCTGAATAATATTCCTCTGTGTGCCTAGGCTATATTCTGTTGATCAAATTCATCAGCTGGTAGATATTTAGGTTGCTTCTACCTTTTAACTACTGTGACTAGTGCTTTGACAAACACACACATACAAGCTTTTGTTTACACATCTGTTATCAATTCTTTGGGGTATATATGTAGGAGTGAAACAGATGGGTCATATGATAATTCTGTTTAACTTATTGAGGAACTGCCTTATTGTTTTCCATACGATGTGCCATTTTCCATTCCAATCAGCAATGTGGAAGAGTTGCAATTTCTCTACATGCTCACCAGCACTTGTTTTGGGTTTTTTTGTTGCTGTTGTTATTGTTGTTGTGGCCAACCTAGTGGGTGTGAGCTGCATCTCATTCTGGGTTTGATTTGGTGTTTCCCTAATGGCTAACGACGTGAGCATCATTTGTGCTCATGTACTTGCTGACCATGTATATATCTTCTTTGGAGAAATATTCAAGTCCTTTACCCATGTTTTACCTGACTTGTCTTTTTGTTGAGCCCTCATGGTTCAGAGGGTAAAGAATCTGCCTGAAATGCAGGAGACCAGCCTTTGATCCCTGGATGGGAGAGATCTCCTGGAGGAGGAAAGGGAAACCCACTCCGGTATTCTTGCCTGGAGAATTCCACGGACAGAGGAGCCTGGTGGGCTACAGTCCACAGGGTTGCAAAGAGTCGGACATGACTGAGCGACTTTCAGTTCACTCCAGGAGGTATTAATGTATTCTTGATAGAAGATCAGTACCAAATACAAGATGAAACATTTTGTCCTACTTTGTAGGTTGTCTCTTTCCTCTCTCCATAGGCCACACCACTTTGAAGCTTCATTCAATTCCAAGGCGATGACAGGACTTCATGAGCTGGTAACAGACACGGGCTATGAATGCAGCCAGTCAAAAGCTCTCAAGAAACTGAGGCCCAAAGGGTTACAGCAGCTGTTGCCAGCTCATGTGTGAATTCACCAGTACTGGGAGGGACTGAGGGAACATTGAGTTTACTCCCCCAAACCCAACATGCACATGCAAACATACACAACAACATGAGGCCACTTCATATCTGGAATATTAAGGACACTGAAATATACCCATACCAAGCTACCTCTTTTCAAAGATAAAACACATCTACAGAATTTAATGCATTCAAAGTTAGAGTTTCAGCACTGGACTAATTTTTCCATTAAAATTCCAGGGTCAGAGGTTGCAAAGAGAACACAAAATAGGCATTCATTCAACAGGAATCTGGGATGACTTCAATATTGGGCATTTCTTACAATTTAGGACCTAATTCTGTCTTTACACATTTGTTAACAGCTGGTAAAATGGGTTCATAATCATAGAGCAGGCATCTCAAACGTAAGTGACCATGAAAGCCAAACAGGTAACATCAAATGCTGAACCCAAATGAGGGCAAGGTGACAGAGCTGAGCTGCTTATTGTTCAACCAAATGAAACTCCTGCCTTGTTATGTCGGTTCTTAAAACATTAAGCAGACCAAGCAAAATGTCCCTTCCTATGTCCTTCCCCTCAATTTGAAATAAACTAAGCATCCTGGTACACGATCCTTTCTAATCCAAAGAACCAAAGATGAACCAAACAATGAAAAATCAACCAACCAACCAAGTACTGAATGTGTCTGGGGCTGCTCCTTTCACTCAAGTCAAAGACGGAGAAGTAAGGAAAGGGCAACATCAGAGTATCCAACACTGAGATACTTAGCAGAGTCTCATCCATCTCATCGGAGCAACAGTTGGCTTTCAACTACTTTTTATTCATATCCTACTTCTTAAAAGTTTTAGGGAAGCCTACAGCAAAGAGTATAACAAGTTTAGCAAAATAAATACCGACAAACGAAAAGGGGAGAAAGGAAATCAAACAGTGTGGCACAGGTAACATAGAATCTATGAGCAGCATCAAGTCTCACTGTGAGCTTTCTGGCAGGCAGAAGAAAAGGGGAAACACTACATAATTCTTAGGATCAGGACGAGTGATTCTTAACAAAAACTTAAAGAACAAGTTTTTCCCTCGTGGCAAATTCCCAAAGAACATTTCCAAATGATCAAAATCTGTCAATGATGTAAACACAAGAATTTGATAAGTTCTTCTAAAAATTGCCAGTCTATCATTAATGCTATTCCCTAATATTTTACAGTAGTCCAGCCACATGCAAAGACAGAAAGGTATATGTCAGCATTAAGAGAAGATGGCAAATTTGGAGCCTTCAGTCACACACCCAATCCCCCCAAAGAGCTACACTCATATGCCAAGAACAATCTATACTATACATCTCTGTGAGTGGAAATATTCCAGCGCCTTAGGTAACTTTCCAGTAATACAGAAAGAATAGTCTCCAAATCAAAAACAAAAAGCAAAGAACACCTTCTTTTTTTGCAGGGGAAGAACTAGATGTGAGATCTGGAAAAGATAAATCCTGGAAAAAAATCCAGATCTATGTCTCCTAGGAAGATGATGTCTCCTGAAGCAATAGATTGTTCTGTAGCCAACGAATGGTGAAGTAACAAAGAAAGAGGCTTCTTCAAGGGGATTGTTGGCTCTTTTATTTAACCAACCTGCAATGACAGGAAAATTGTCAACAATGTGTGTGTAGGTAGGAAAGAGGGAGAAAGTCGAGATTTAGAAACAAGGATATGTGAACTCAATCTAGCTGAGTTTTCCACTCCATTCTGGGTCTTCAGATACTTTCAAGTTTTTGGTTTAAGTTACCATGCCATAAAATTTAATATATTAATCATTCAGAGTCTTTCATCAGAAGCAACAGAAGCTGATTCAGGTTAACCTAAGCAGAGAAGAAATATATTGAAGCATGTGGGATGACTCATAGAATAGGAGAAAAACTGGGAGGAAAGAAAGAGTCCTCAAAAAGCCAGAAGTCAGGGCATCTTGAGCATCTAGAGAGCAAGAAAGAGGCCCGGAACAGTCTCTTCATGACACCGCATTCTTGATTAATCAACGCCAAACATGTATGCTTTGCTTCACTCAGCAAGAGTGAAATTCCTGAGAGGGAGGGTCTGGATCCAATGTCCATCCCTCAGCCAGGGAAAGCAAGTCATCTTGACCAGCGGTTCTCAACATGGGGGAATTTTCTCCCCTTCCTCCCAGAGACATCTGGCACTAACTGGAGACATCCCAGGGCACCCATGGGTTGTCACAACTAGGGAACTGATAAATATCCTATAAGGAGGACAGCCCCTACAGCAAAGACCCTACCTTCCCAAATATCGGTAGTGCCAAGCTGAGACACTGCAACTCCAAGCTTGATTCATTGGTCCAACAGGAATGCAAAAAGAACATTTCCTTAATGGAGAGTTGAGGGTGTAGAGGACATGTCCACCATCTGCTCTGCCTAGATTTCTTGAGTCCCTTCGGCCATTTCTCTTTTCCCCTCACCCAGCTTGCTGTTTCCACCTCCCACTTCCTTCAAAGGATGGTCCTCGAGCTGTGGGAGCCACTTATAGGCTCAGAGAGCTGACAGGGCCTGCAAATGTCCATCCCCCAAGGACAGCCCTGAGCTGGGCTGGGAGGGGTGGGAAATCCAGCTCTCTTGCCTCACATCAGAAAGAGACTTGAGATTCACAGTTCAGAGCGCCCATAGGATCTGGCTGAGGATGGGACCTAGTTTCCTTGGCACTTTCTACTTCCCCAGTTTCTCTCAGGGTCTCCTGGGAACAGCTTCTTAACAACTCGTGCATATGTGCTCAGTCGCTTCAGTCGTGTCTGACTCTTTGCAACCCTATGGACTATAGCCTCCAGGCTCCTCTGTCCATGGGATTCTCCAGGCAGGAATCCTGGAGTGGGTTGCCCTGCCCTCCTCTAGGGAATATTCCCAATTCAGGGATTGAACCCGTGTCTCCTGCACTGAAGGCGGATTCTTTACTGCTGAACCACCAGGGGAGCCCTCTCAATTTGTACCCAAATCCCCTCTCAGGGTTTGCTTTCAGAAAACTTGGCCTAAAGACAAGAAGTGTTACCAAAAGAAAGGCTGGGAAAGACTGCTAGACAGTCAAAAACAACACCAATCCACCAAACACACCTCCTCCACCACGGAAGCCCTCCTGCCCAGGTTTCCACCTCTCCCTTCACTATGTGACAGGTAACTGGGTGGCCAGGGGTCAAGTGCGTGAGCTCAGCATTCAAACCTGGGTTCCAACTCTGATTCTCCCACTGTGTGGCTTGAGACAAGTCATTTCCTCAACCTCTCCCTTTTCATCTGTAAAATGGGCACAAAGTTAGTACCTATTCACAGGGTGGTCTTGAGGATTAAAAGGAAAAATAAGAAGCATTCATTCTGATGTAGAATCCTTTATGAGTACTCATTAAAGGCAGCAGCTATGGTTATGAATAATCAGGTCAAGAATCTTGAATTCACAAAGCAATGAAAGCTATTCCTTTAAATTAATTACAACTAAAGAACTTCACCTTTCAATGGGAATCTAGAAAGTTGAGATTTGTAGGAAGGTAAGCAAGACCCTCACAACTGATGAAGTAATGAGGGCCTTCATCTTACTGGCCTTTATTTATAAGGTACGTGGTAGGCTTTCGGGAGACAATAATAGTTTAAAGAAAGGAGGGGGCAGGGGGAAGAAGGGTGGAAAGAAGAAAGGGAAAGAAGGAAGAGAGAAAGGGAAAAGAAAGAAAGAAGGGAGGGAGGAAGGCAAGAAGAAAAGTTCTCAGGATCTAAATTAGCTAGGAAGCAGTGCCCAGAAACCAGCCCAGGCTCGATGGAATTCTGATGGGTGGGTTGCAGGCCGTCTGTCACCTAGAACTACATCCTCATCTTCACAAGCAGAACCAGAGACTTAAGGCTCCAAAACACTTTCTAATAACGAAGAGCAGGTCACTGCCACTTTCTGATCATTACTGGTACACACAACAAAATCATCGCAGCCACAAGGCATCCCTGCGGACACTGGGAGAGGCAGCTGGCGCATCCAGGCCTGAAGAGAAGACCATACAGAGGGAGAATGACGATGCTTAATCACAGAAATGAGATGGAGGGAGGCACGGGAGAAACCCAAGTGTGGACCCCTCGGGAGCTGAATTTAGAGTTCCTGGTGTAAATTAGGGCACCTGAGGGGCAAGGTGATGCCTTATAAATGGAATGTAAGAGATTACTAGTCTGCAGTAAGCAAATTACATATTTGTAAACAGCAGAGATGAGGAAAGGAGAGTAAGCAATCTTCACAATCTTTGCAAACAAAGCCCTTTGAATAGACTGAAATCAAAGGATACCAAGAAAGACTGAGAAGAGGGGCAAAGCACCGGTCTCGGTGTGGGAGGGGAAGAGAGGTCCCAGAATCTTCCTGTCTCTGCCTTCTCTGCAGCCTGTCCAGTGATGACACGAAGGGCTCTCGGGGAGATTAACAGGATGCCTTCTGCTAAGGCTACCGCACTGTCTGAATACAGCAGCCACTTGCCACATGAAGATATTAAATATGTATTATTTGAAATTAAAATTTAAAATGCAGGTCTTCGGTTCCACTGGCTTCTAATCCCAGCTCAGGGGTTTGGTTTAGGCAAGTCCCATCCCCTCACTGGAGAGTCCTCATCAGAAAATAAAGGAGGGGAGGGCCTGACTAGAAGGCTGCAGGGCCTCTTTCAGCTGCAGCGTTCTCTGCTCTGCAGTCTTTCTTGGAGGAACTCAAGAGAAGCCCTGTATGGAGTGATCAACAGACCACAGGAACCAGTAAATCCAGCCAGCACGTGGCCACACAGGCTCAGAGCTGTGCTTCCCAGATCCACCTCCAGAGGAGGGTGCTGTCTCTGGCTCCTGGCTCGTGGGTAGCGGTCTGCCTCAGCTGCAGAGGACTCTTCCCAGGAGCTCCAGCCTCCAGGAGCAGCCCACGACTGAGTTAGGATACGTACAAAGGCCTGGCCCTTTCTGCATCACAGGGAACACCTCCTGAACCCCTGTGGGGTTGAGGGACTGAGGGGCCTGGAGAGCCATTCAGCTTTCCCTCTGCTTCCTGCCCATCCTCTCTCTGGAGCTGGCACCAAAGGAAGACCACAGCCACTTGTAAACCCCTCCACATATGCTACCAGCAAACCCCATCCTGTGTCCGATGGAATAGCGGGGCTGGCGAGGCAAAGTCAGACAAGCAGAATGAACAGATTCTGTAGGATCCGGTGAGATAACAATACCAATAAATAACAACTGCAGGAGCTAGCAGTTATAGGGCACTAACCAGGCCTAGGAACTGCTCCACGTGCTTCACGCATGTTCAACATTTAATGCTCATCACAATCCAGTGAATTAGGGACCATGGTCACAGATCAGGAAACTGAGGTATGGAGAAAGCCCACGGCCAGGAAGCAAGCCAGCAGGGCCCAAGCCCAGGCAGGCTGGCTCCAGAGTCAGTGCTCTCATTACTGGTCTTAAGTCATTCACCTCCCTGGGCTTCAGTTTCTTCTTTTGTGACCTGAGGCTTGGCCACAACGACCACCATGTGAAATTTCTCCTACTCACTGTGTCCACCGTCACCCAGGGCCAGGCTCGGAGTCAGGTCCAGCACCCAAATGTCACTGTTGCCCCCACACCCTGACACTCTTGCCCCCTCTCTGGTCTGGCTCCAGAGAAAGGGAGGCGGCAGAGGAACAAGAAAGGGCTCTGACACTGCTCCACTCCCAACGTCTCTCATTAGGCAGCTACCTATCCTTATGCCCATTTCACAGATGGGAAAACTAAGACTTGGAGATGTCAGCCTGTGCAAGGAGGTGGCAGAGTTTGGACCATGAAGTCTATGTGTCTCTCACCACTGCAGTGCCCCTGCCAGGCCAGGCTGCCCCCACACAGTGCTCCAGAGGGAGTGGCTAGGTCCTTTTGGCTGTTACGGAGGCTCACTCCATCTCATGATCTGACCCCTTGTCCTCGGAGGAGGCCCTCTAGAACTATTTTCCATGGAATGCCCTCTCTGAGCTGTTGGAAGCATCTGCATGAGACTGGTTGTCACCCAACACTCTGTTGACATTTCCTTTTTAAAGAACATAACATACATTCTTGGGCTGAACTCAAACATTCTTACATTGTGTTTTGTTTTGTTTTTTTTTAAAACATCTATGGACAAATGCAATCATTGGAAATGCTAGGTGGAAGTCCTTAGTTCTGTCTTCCTCTGTTATGAAAGGCAGAGAATGTCAGTGGTCAATAGCCCCAGGAGAAACACTCCGTTTCCAGCCCGAGTTCAAAGGAGGGCCACCAAGCTTCATAATAATGACTGAGAATGTAAATTGAGCATCTAGTGTATTTTAGATGCTGTGGAAAGCATTTCATAGGCATTTTTTCCATTTAATTCTCACCATAACTTATAAGACAGAGTATTGCCATCAGCCCCATTTTACAGATGTGAAACTATAGTTCTTGAGCATTAAGAACATCTCCCAAGATAACAAGAAAATGACAGAGGAGAGCTCTTAAAACACAGGTTTGAATCCAAAGCAGGACTCCCAGACTGACTGGGAGTAGCTGAAATTAACCAGCTAAGGGAATTTAAGTAACTACAGAAGGACTAACCCACTAAAAAACAGTCATAAGAGGCCACTGCCAGAACCCACCAAGTAAGACTGGGGATGGGACTGGCTCTGGAAATATCCTCACAATTATTCACTCATTCATTGTTTATTCAACAAACATGTGCTGATCACCTGGAGTGCCAAGCAAAGCCAAAGGAAATGGGGATACAATGGGAAGGAAGACAAAATGGTCCCTGCCTTCTCAGGAGCTCACACTTGAGCAGTAGACAGCAAATCAACAGACAATACAACTCAATAGGAGAAATGAAACATTTAGGTTCACACAAAGGAACTATAGCAATCTGGGAGGAGACTGATATGGACTAGGAGGGAGAATATAGTCAAGGAAGGCTTCCTGGAGGAGGTGACACCAAGCTGCTATCTGAAGGACAAACAGAAGTCTGCCAGGTGAGTGAAGCTGGCTATGGAAACTGTCCTATACAGAAACAGTGGCATGTCTGGAGGAAACAGAGGGGGAGGAAAGAATGGGGAACTGCAAGACCAGGTTGGACAGACAGTGGCAACAGAGGCCTCAGTCTTGGCAGCTGGGTGACAACAGTCATTATAGTCATGCAATGAAGAACTAAGCCTCCTGGTTGTGGCTCCACCTCCAAGCTCAGTCGGCTACTCTCCAGTTACCACTGGCTTCTAATGAAGATTTGTCTATAGGGACAGAATGCTCAGACAGAAGTTAAGTTTCAAATGTACATTAATAAACTGACTCTCCAATTCTTTTTAATACCTAATGGATCTTAAGTGAATCTGGTCATCACCAGGAAGTCAGTCCCCTGGGCCCAGTCTCCCAGGTGTCCAAGCTCACATAATGAAAAACCAGACACAGAACACGGTGCCCTCCAGAAGATCTAAACAGACATTTCTCCAAAGACACAGATGGCCAACAGGTACATAAAAAGATGGTCAACATCACTGGTTACCAGAGAAATGGAAATCAAAACTACAACGGGGTACACAGCAGTCAGAATGTGCTCAGTCACTCAGTCATGGCTGACTCTTTGCACCTCCATGGACTGTAGCCCACCAGGCTCCTCTGTCCATGGAATTCCAGGCAAGAATACTGGAGTGGGTTGCCATTTCCTTCTCCATCACCACACAGCAGTCAGAATAGCTATCATCAAAAAGTCTACAAATAGTAAATGCTGAAGACACCTAAACAGTTGGTGGGAATGTAAATTGATACAGCCACTATGGAGAACAGTATGGAAGCACCTTAAAAAACTAAAAATAGAGTTACCATATGATCTAGCAATCCTACTCCAGATCAACTATCTGGAGAAAACTATAAATCAAAAAGATAGATGCACCCCTATGTTCATAGCGGCACTACATGCAACAGCCAAGACTTGGAAGCAACCTAAGTGTCTGTCGACAGATGAATGAATAAAGAAGATGCGGGGTGTCTGCGTGTACACACACACACACACAGACACGTATACAATGAAATATTACTCAGCCATTAAAAAGAATGAAATAATGCCATTTGCAGCAACACAGATGGACCTAGAGATTATCATTCTATGTGAAGTAAGCTAGATAAAGACAAATATCATGATATCACTTATATGTGGAATCAACAAAAAGAATGATACAAGTGAAATTATTTACAAAACAGGAATAGACTCACAGACATAGAGAACAAACTTATGGTTACCAAAGGAGAAAGGGGGGCAGGGATAAATTGGGAGTTTGGGATTAAAATATACACACAACTATGTATCTAGAATAGATAACCAATAAGGACCTAATGTATAAAACTGGGAACTATACTCAATGTCTTGCAATAACCTGTAGTAGAAAGGAATTGAAAAAAGAACAGATACACATACACATATTTTTATATATATATATTTGTATATATATATATATATATAACTGAGTCAGTTTTCTGTGCACCTGAAACTAACACAACATGGTAAATCAATTATATTTCAACTAAGAAAACTTTAAAAAAGAAAGAGCACAGTGTCCTCACTCTCCACGGGACCATCTGCTTGGATCAGATAACCTCTCTAGGAGGCACACTGCTATCAATTCATGCATCACTGTTTATGAGCATCTGTACCTATTAGAATCCTTTTGATTGTGAGCAACAGAAGACACAATCCAACATCTTCAACAATAAAACCACTCATGATTCCCCCCACTAGGAAGTGCAGAGGACCCAGAGTAAATTCAGTAGCTCAGTGATGGCATCCTGGGCCACATTTTCACCCCCAACTCTCTGCTCTGCCATGGTCTCACTATACCTCTCACTGTCTCACATGGAAATACGATTCATCACAAGAAAAGGGACTTTTCCTGCCCTACTGTTACTGTTCAAAACGCCCCCCTCCCTGATGATTTCCCTCCATATTCCATTGGCCAGAAATTTGGTCACATGACCCTTACAATTAGGCAAAAATAATTTTTTTTTTTTTTAAAAAAGAGAATTGCCTGGACTAGATCCATTATGGGAAATGAAGAAAGTATCACCGTGCCTGGTGCACAGCGCTACGGAAAAGGGCAGGAGTGAATTACTAGGGACTCTGCCAGCCAGGAAAGGTGGGGGCAGGTGAGGAACAGACATGGGTCATGGTCTGCTGCAGTGGTCATGCCCCTGGCATACGGCAAGCACTCCATAAATGTTTCCTGAGTGAGGAAAAGGAACAAGCAAATCCAGACAGTTACCAAAGGTGAAGCTGCAGACCCACTGTGGCCACGTCTTCAACACAACCCTTTGAGTCTGATGCAATAGGCACCCATTTAAAATAGTCTCGGAGAAGATTAAGTACATTTACTGGTTCCCATTATTGAGACGTCTGACATTGTACTGGCTTTGAGACATGGCTGTATCCAGGTATTCAAGTAATATTTTCAGGAACCTGTCTCAGTTCATCTCTGGACTCTGCTTTTCGCAGGATGGTCAAAGGCAGCTGCAGGCCCAAGTGCTCCCAGTTCAGCAACCCCAGAAGAAAGGACACCGTCTACCCCAATCTTCCAGCCCAAGCCCCTGATCTGATGCTCAGTGGCCTGCCTCAGACCAGGTACCACCGCGATCCAACTTCTTTGTCCAGCCGGAGTCTGACTGGTCAGTTCCAGTCACATATCCACCAGGTCTGGGTCACGTGACTGCCTCCCTTTGGCATTTTCCAACATTCCTCACAGCTTCCACCTAATTTTTTCCCTGGCAGGTAGGAACCAAGTGACCAGTCTGTGCATTTCAATAGCTTCTCCTCTCTAGGCTGAACAACAAAAATGACTTTCAAGAATCATTCCAAACCAAGAGCAGGGTAGGTGGTTGGGAAAAGAAGTTCATGTTTAATTAACGGAAACTGGCAGTCTTCAAATGATCTCAGTGGTAGAAACCTCATTTAGCCTAGGTTTAGAATGGGAACACTCGGGAGATTATTAATGAAGTTTGATTTTCATGGCCACAGTGAAAACAGAGGAGGGAGCGTAACTGATGCCATGTGGTTAAAATGTGGCAATTTAATCACTGGAAGATTTGTTCGGAGGGGAGAGAGTGGGGACAGGGCCAGGGCAGAACCAACCCAGCAGGCATGTTTAAACAGCACACGGCCTAAGGAATCATCTGAGCTGGCTGTCTGCTTGGAGATGGAGTTGGATGAAACACATGACTGAACACGTAACACACGTGAGTAGGCTTTGTGCAACTCAGAACCCATAATCAATGCACTAATTTCAGAAGAATTTCCAAATTGGAGCCAGCCTGCATGAGCCTCTACTGGGCACCAAACATCATCATGTGATCACATGACGAAAATAAGCACACACTGCGACGTAGCTTTGGTGAGGACGGACTCTTTGACCCAATTTTCCCACTGAGGGACCTTTGCCCTGACTGGCTGCTCCCCCCGTCCAGTTGCCCCTCCCCACGGTCTCTGTGCAGCTGGCTGGTACTTGGTCTTCAGTAGTTGTTTAGTCATTAAGTTGTGTCCAACTCTTGCAACCCCATGGACTATAGCCAGTCAGGCTCCTCTGTCCATGGGATTTCCCAGGCAAGAATACTGGAGTGGGTTGTCATTTCCTCCTGCAGGGGATCTTCCTGACCCAGGGATCGAACCCACATCTCCTGCACTGGCAGGAAGTTTCTTTACCACTAAGCCACCAGGGAAGCCCTTGGTCTTCAGACCTCAACCTAAATGTTAACTCATCACAGAGGCCTGACCACAGGACCAATTTCCCGATGTGATGTGAATTTTCAGCAACTGGGTAGTTGATGTATCTGTGGTCTGCTGGCACATTCATAGACTTGTTTATGTCCTGGCTTAAGGATGCCCCATCCGACAGAGTACTCTCCAGTTCTGGTCATCATTATGTGGCCAGTGCCTCCACCAGCGACTGGCACTGGTGAAAGATGAATTGATTATCACTGGCATCCCTTGGACATTTTGCCCAGACAGGGACCATGGCTGACTCCTTACTCCTCTGCCTCCACGTCCCCACCAAGGCTGTTCCCCACTGGGTACACAGGTCCTGCACTCACATGCTTGGACAATCTCATGAATCTTGGCTCCCCGTTTTACAGCTATGGGTGCTCAGGAAAACGGTTCATTTCTCTGGGCCTCAGTTTCGTCATCTGAATAGCAATGGTCAGAATAGCATCAACTAACAGAATTCCTGGGAGGGTTACATGGGGTCAAGCACATAGAAAATGAAAGGTCCAGTCCCAGCATCTCATTCCACTGTTTTGGGATTCCAGCATTAATCACATAGATCTGTGGATGTGTGCGTATCAATAGGTTGTGAATTCTTCAAGGGGAGAAAATCACGCAGTTTCTCTTTGTTTTCTCAAGTCTTGCGTTTTGCCTCAAATACGGTAGGTGCTCAGTAAATGTTCTGCATTGTGCAAATTAAATCGGTTGCCATTCCAACCTGACCCCGGCATTCGAGGGGCTTTTGTACTCCTTGATCATCAGCTCTCCAGAGAAGGCAACCCCATATAACTCACGCCTTGAGCAAAACATTAAGAAGAAAGGCTGCCAGCCATAAGAAAGTCATCTTGCCCCGCATTCTCACACCAGACAAAATTGTTTTCAGCCAAAGGTCTAGTGTGTGCACTCTGCGCTCCTAACCCCTGTTTATCAGGGTGATCGCACAGAAGGAGCAGAAAATGACATTGGGTTGGTTGTTAACTGGGCCTCATCTCTCTCTGAAATGGATGCATCTTCACACCCACTCCTCAAGCAGAGGTCTGTTACCCCTTCCCCCTGCCAAAATTGTCCAGAAAACACAAGACCTAATGTCCTAGCCTTTTGCTGCCTCAAATTGCAAACCCTTCCCTTCTCTAGCCTCAAGGGTTGTGTCAACTTCAAGATCCTGACCACAGGGTCACAGAGGAGCCAGACATGCTAACAAAATATGATTTGCTTCCCTGATTTCTGGTGTGTTTGACAGGAGACTTCAATTCCCAGTGTCCCCCAGACTCTGAACATTCCTGTCCTGGTGCCTAACTTCACCACTCAATGGGTCACCGATCATTTTTTCAGACCCCTAAGGTGGTTCCAGAATCTCATTCCAAGTTCTGACTCCGCTTTCCTTTCATCCAACATTATGAATATGCTTCTTTTTTTAAACATATTTTTCTTGGAAAGATCTGTATGTCCTCACTATGGCCTTCCAGATTTCACTGGAGCATAATATGCCCCTTAAAAAGTCAACCGCCACTGCCTGGACAGCTTCGATGCAGACATGTAACAGGGAAGCAACAAGATCCGCTCCATTGTTCCAAGATGGTACTGGTGTTGGGAGGGGGAGGTGATGATGGACATGTGATCCCAGACGTGCCATCTGGAAACCATTCTTCATTCAGCAAGTCGTCATTTATTTGGAATATCTGTTCCTTGAATTTTAGGCATGTTTTCTCATTCAGTGGGAAAATGGAAGGAATAGGTCATTGAGACCTTTCATTTTTCTCATTCCTGTCATATAAACATGAAGAAACTGCCCTCTCTAAAAATGCTACTAAGTTAGGGCAGCCCAGGGATATTTCAAGCCTGCATTCTAGCCATTTCTCTATGTTTTATGTGGCTTCCTGCTCTCACATTCGATGAAAATAGCTCTTTCCATGGCAACACTACATAGAGAT
This sequence comes from Giraffa tippelskirchi, assembly GCF_054371585.1. Lineage (NCBI taxonomy): Eukaryota > Metazoa > Chordata > Mammalia > Artiodactyla > Giraffidae > Giraffa > Giraffa tippelskirchi. The sequence continues at coordinate 17,367,166 of NC_137283.1, read as the reverse complement.
ATGGTAGGTTTGGCTTAAAAAAAAATACTGTTTATCTTGAAACTGAACTGAATTCTCCCCTTTTTTCTTTCACTCTACAATCACACCAGTCTTGGCAGACTCTCTTGAGGGCATATGAGGACATATCTTTACCAAGCGATTGTAGTCTTTCTCTAGTCCCCCATGCAACATCAATCCTGTGTACCTGTAACTAGGTTTCACTTCTGAGTGCTAGAGTCCAAGATGTTAGCTTGATACTCAATACCATTTACAACTGACCCTGATTGCTTCTGCATTTTCATACCCTACCAGTGCCTCTATTTTACTTTACACGCTAACAATACCAAGCTGTTTATCTGGGACCCAAATGTACCTGGACTTTCACAGCCAGCTCACAATGGCAATACAGTCAAGATCAACATATCACCTTCTCCCAAACACACATGTGCTTATGCACACATATGCACAAATACATAGACACACTAATCCACAACCTGTACCAGTCAGACCATAAAGCAGAATTTTACTGAAGTTCTGTGGAGAGAAGGCCAAAAAGGGGGATTAGACTATGCATCATTTTACCAAATGTCCCTTAAAAAATATTTTCTCAAAATTCCTTTCCCTATGACAACTGTCAACTGTCTCTTTCCCCTCTTGATGCCAAAACTATTCTCCAAGGACTTCCCTGGTGGTCCAGTGCCTAAGATTCCACGTTCCAATGCAGGGGGCCTGGGTTCAATCCCCAACCAGGGAGCTAGATCTCACATGCAGCCACTAAGACCTGGCACAGCCAAATAAATATTTTAAAAAACTGTTCTCCAACTGAAGTTAACTCCCTCTCCTCACCCCACCCTCAGCTCAAATATTCACTGAACAAAGTAAGAGCCAGGCAGCTAGCTGAAAGGTTGAAGTCAGATCATCAGACACACCCTGACACCCGGGCACTCACGGTGAAGCCCAGGCCAGGGAGTGACGGGTGTTGACGCTCCTCACTCACCAGGTAGAGTTTCCAAACACACGAGGCAGCTCCGGCTCTGTGAGCGCATGTACCATGCCCTCTTTCCACCAGGCCCTTTCCACTCTGCTCATCTGAGGAACTATTCAAGGCGTCAAGATCTAGCTCAAGAACCACCATCTCTGAGACACCCTGGGAATTTCAGACGTGTTTCCTCACCCAAAGAGGAAACGGAAGTCCCGAAGCTGACCGCTCTGACTTAGCACTGCTGCACGATCCCTGGGTTTTACACTTGTTGGCACACCCTTTTGCCCTATTATCCCACAAATTCCTTCCAGAAGTGTTCCTATCTGAATCTCAGCTCAGCACGTAGTACATGCTCAGTATGTGTTTCCCAGGTGGAAGTTAACTTTTACCACATAGCTGGGAGATAGGTGGAGTGGGCCTCTATAAGAACAGGATTCCTAGGCAGATTCTTTCTCCTGTCTGAGACACGGGGTATGTTGTGTGCATTCTCTAACCACTCTCCCTCCATTAATTCATTCAATCATCACAAGAATCCTATGAAGTAAATACCATCATCATCCAGGTTTTACAGATGATGAAGTTGAAATTTAAATTTTCCTTCTGAAGATTTTTATACTGTTCAAACAGGTGTTGTCTACCCCTGCCTCTAGGAGGATTATATGCTCAAGCATGGCTATGTGGCCTGCTTTGTCCTCTGAAAACTAAGACATGGGTGTGTCAGCTCCAAAGCTTTAAGAACACTGGTTTTGTCTTCTCTTCCCTCGGTCCTGTGAACAGCCTCTGTTCTACCACCCTGGGTCCCAAAGAGGACATGCAACGGAAATGCAGCTGACCACTGTGGCCAAAGAGCATAAGCAAGAAATACACCTCCATTTTTGCAAGCCACTGAGATTTTGGGGTCATTTGTTACCTTCACACACCTCAGCCTAAACTGACTAATGAACACACCTGGAAAAAAGTACATGTTCCCACATTGGTAAAGGAGATTAACATTCTTCTATCCTCATAAACTGTAAATCTGGAATTTATCTCTGGTACCTCTTCCCCTTGCCCTCCTTCCTAAAAAAATGTCAAGTTCTGTCAACCTGCTGCCTGAATTTCCTGGGAATGGAATGTCTTCATTTCCCCCTTCATCTAACACCACCATCTCAGGTCAGGCCACCATCATTCTCTCCCCGCATTCTCCCTCTCATCCCCTGAAAAGATGAATCTGAACTCGCCATCCCCACACTGCACCTACCTATTCCTCCCTCCACACTACTGTCCACAGGTGCTCCGCTGAAAGGACAGTAACGATCACATCACCATGGGGCTTGGAAACCTCCAGTGCCTCCCTTGGTTCTCGGGACATGAGCGGTACCCTTAAGTCCCTCCCCGCCTGGCTCCTGCCCTCTCCCCAGTCTCAGCTTATCCCTCCTTTCCACTTAATCTCAATGGTCCAGCCACTGCCCTTCTTTCTACTCTTGGACAAGCACGCTGTCTTCAACCTTCAGGCCTTGCACGTGCTGTTCCCTTACCTGGAGTTTTCCCTCCATTTCAGCCATCATTTTCCTTCTTCCATGTTCAAATATCACTTCCTTGGGCAAGCCGCCCAGGGCCCCCGTAGTTTGAGTCAAGACCCTTTATTAAGTGCTCTCACTGCACCATGTACTTCCCTTTCTCACAATTTTTTTCACAGTGGCCATTTTAGATGTATTTATAGGACTGTTTTCCGAAGCTTCCCCCCTACCTAGACCAGAAGCTTCATATTAATGAGAATCATGCCGCATTCACCTTTTAATGTGGACACCCAACAGTTTCTGAAACACAGAAGATGCTCAAATAACATCTGATGAGCGATGGAATGATTGAATATGGGAAATGTAGACCCTTTTCATTTGGACATTCTAGGGTTCCCTGTCGTGCATGAAAAATACATGGGCTTGCCACCCCTCTTACGCAGGAAAAAGATAACCCTTCCCATTCAATTTGCTGGGTTGGAAAATCCCAGACACTACAGCAGTAATATTTTTGTCTATGTTTCCGATGATACTTCTTATGTAATCTCAACCACTCAGCCCTCTGGCCATGAAGATAAGAACTTAAATTCAGGACTGCTCTGGACACTGACTCTGGACCTAAAGCAAACAAGTGAATGTGAGTCGTGACAAGTAGGGTTGTGTATCTGCAGTCTCGAAGCTGACTTAGTCATGAGCTAAAATGGAGCGCTCGTTTTTGGAATGGGTACAGATGGTAACCAGAAATGGAGCACTAGCTGATATTTTCCCTCAACAAGCAGCCAGAGCTCGGGGCACCACAGGAGCACGGATGGAGTGGTTTCATGTAAACACCATCAGAGGCCCACAGCGGGGCCCCTGTGTTTTTCTAGCCACCGGCGGTGACATTAGCTGAGCCACTGCTGTTACTAATGGTGGTCAGAGGGAGAAGGGCTGGGCCAGCTGCCAAAAGATGCTCTGTCACTGGCAAGGCTCTATGTATTTCACAGGGTTCCAACTTGAGTTCCATTAAACAGTCTCGTTGAAGTTCACACAACAGGGGAGCCCACGCGTGAGCAGCATGGCACAGCAAAGAGAACCAAGTTTTGCTCATGTTCTTGAGTTCAAATCCCAGGACAGCCACTTATGATGTAAAACTGGGCAGGTCACTGCATTTCTCTGAGCCTTAGTATTTTCATCTGTTGGATGGGAAGCAGGGCAAGGATAATTCTTTCTACCTCCAGGACAACTTAATGCATGTGAAGCACCAAGCACTTTGTAGATACTCAATAAACATCCACATCTTCTCTCCATCCCTAATCCTTCTACCAAGTATATAGCAAAGTCAAATCTTCAGCTTTTTTCTATTAATAAATAATTAAGAGAGTAGTTCTTTGTACCTCATACTCTCATCGTCAATGGAAAGAATGAACTTACAGTTCCTTTAGAAGTATGACAATCGGGGGTGAATTTATGAACATTATAGAAATGACTATTAAGTATTTCTCCCTCGGTCACAGAAGCAATAATATCAATGTCTATATCTTCTTGAGTGTTTCCCAGGGGCCAGGCACTAAGCTGAGCAATTTGCATCCTTACCAGGGGTATAACCTTAAGCAAGTTACCCATCTATGCCTTGACGGAATCTATTGTAGAACAAAGATCATAGTGATGCCTTCATCATAAAGCTGCTTTGAAGATTAAGTGAAGTATTGTCTTTCACTTAATATCAACTTTGATCTGCATCCATGTTAATGTTAGTCACTCGGTCATGTCCAACTCTTTGCGACTCCACGGAATGCAGCCTGCCAGGCTCCTTTGTCCACACAGATTCTCTAGGCAAGAATACTGGAGTGGGTTGCCATTTTCTTCTCCAGGGGTTCTTCCCGACCCAAGGATCAAACCCAGTTCTCCCGGACAACAGGCAGATTCTTTACCGTCTGGGCCACCAGGGAAGCCCATGCATGTTAAACGATCAGTAAATGGCAGGCAGTGCTTTCACTCAGAAGCAAGAGCAAATATGCTGGTCCAAGAGCAGACCATGCACATTTCCTACCACCGCTGCCCTTCGTGCCATCACACAGACAGCTTCAAGTCCACTACACGGGATGCATTTACTCCAAAGTAATCAGCCAACTACAAATAGAAGCTCTTTATCGGCCAAGAGCTTGTCATCAGCCATTTATCAGAATACCTCTCTAATTATCCTTTCTCTTTTTCCAGTGAAGGAAACAAAGCTCTGAAGAAGTGAAGTTACTTAACCAAGGTCACATAGTCTGTCAATGGCAGGGTTGGGGATTCAATCAATCCCATTTGACGTCAAATCTCACATTTTTTCCATAATAAATATGGTGACGTTTACAGTAAAGGAAGAAAAATCACTTTGCATTTTTAATAGGCTCCTTCTATATCCTGAGGGTCTTAAAGACAATAGCAATATCTTACTTGTCTTTAATTTCATTTTACACTGAAACAGTGCTTCACAAGTGTCAATGTGTTAAATCCAATGAAGTTGGTTTTATTCTACTCCCGCTTTACCGATGAGATAACCAAGGCAGAGGGAAGCTAAGCAAGTAGTTCAGAGTGGTGAAGCGGAACAGGGACTTTACCCAGACATTCTCACTCTAGACTCTGAGTCCTTGGCCATGAATGGACACTGTGTTTCTGCGTTAACAGGAAGCACTGGCTTCAAGCTGCAGCACACAATCTCTTCCCTCCTTTGCCCTGGGAACTTGGTGGCCCTTTCTCTTCTCTTCCTTGAAGCAGAGGGGAAATATTTATGGATGCCCCGCAGCCACACCACAGGGGCAGAAGTCAGTTTGCACAAGGGCCTAGCATGTGGAATTCTTCAGTCAGTGAAATTCTGATTACTTTGTGAGTCTCCATGTTGGAGCAAGCCCTCCTGTGGCTGAAAATGGATGCTGGAGCCTTTGACGGGGCAGCTGGAGTGGGGCATGGGAGAGACCTCCATCACCTCCTCAACTCAAATCAGGGAAATGCGCAGACATTCACGATACTGAAGAAATTGATCACCTTCAACTTGAGGACTGATGTCTTTAGTGTGTTCAACTCACACGTTTCAGAGATAAATGAAGCAAGTTCAAAGACACTTCAACTCCCATCACTTCTCCCAAGTCCACTGCTGCAACCTCAGCTCAAGCTAATGGTCTCACTGCCTGGAAAACTGCGGTAGAGTCCAGATGGGCTGGTCCTACAGTCTCCCACATCTGCTGCCCTAAACTCTGTTCTCTTTAAAGCAACCACAGTGAACGTCATCAAGTATAAATTACAGTACATGACATTCCTACTGAAGCCCTCCAGTGGCTGCCCATCACGCAAGAATCAAATCCAAACTTTTCCTGGGCCCCTGTAGACCCCACAAGATCAGCCCACAGCCAATATCTTCAACTTCATCTCCCTCCAGCTCCAGACAATGGGCTTTCCCTTTCAGCTCCTCAAACAAGTCAAGTTCCTCTGAACCGCAGGGCCTTTGCACTTGCTCTTTCCCTATCTTAATTTTTTTTTTTCTCCAAATGATGATATGGGTGGCTCCTTGTCATCATTCAAGGCTCAACTCAAACACCACTTGCTGGATAACACCTTGCTTCCTTGCCTCCATTTAAAGTATTCTCCTGGCATGTTCCAGCCACATTTTATTTCCTTCACAGCACTTGTCACTTACTCATACATTTTTGTTTATTGTTTCTCTCCACTACTGAAATGAAAACTGCATGAGAACAGAGACTCTGTCAAGTTCATAACTGTTTCCCCAGTGCCTGAAACAGTGCCCAGGGTCTGATAGGTGTTCCATCAGTATTTGTTGAATGGGAGTGGATGGGATGCATTGGGAGATTGAGATTGACATGCACACATTATTGATACTATGTATAAAATAAGTAACTAATGAGAGCCTGCTGTACAGCACAGGGATCTCTACTCAGTGCTCTGTGGTGACCTAAATGGACAGGAAATCTGAACAAGGGGGGATATATGTATACATATAACGGATTCACTTTGCTGTACAGCAGAAACACAACATTGTAAAGCAACTATACTCCAATAAAAATTAATTTTAAAAAAAGAAAAAATGATATTAGTTCATTTGTTGAATGAACTAAAAATACACAATGACAACAAAACCTGCAAGGATGATGGGCTGCCACTCCTACACAGCATCATGTGAGACTCTGCCTTGGCCGACCAGAGGGAAAGAAGTCTTCTCTCTGCTGTCAGCCGTCATGTTGTGAGACAGACGATGGTCAGGGCCATGTGGCAAGGGGCCCTGAGAGTGGTCAGGAGCTGACAGTGGTCCTCCAATGACAGCCAGAGGAAAAACGGGGATCTCGGTACTACAACCGCAGCAGATGGGCTCTGCCAGCTACCCAAGGGAGCTCAGAGGTGATTCTTTCCACAGCTGAGCTGATGAGCCTACAGCCCTGGCCGACTCCTGCACGGCTGGCAGGTAAGACTGAGTGGCGGACCAGCTAAGCGGTGCTGGGACATCAAACCCACAGTAACTTTGAGGTAATTAACAACTATCTTGTCCTAAATAACTGAATTTGTGGTAAATGGTTTCACAGCAGTAGAAAACTAATACTGAGAAGATGTAAGTCATTCAGTCATTTACACAAACAAAGGCACCTCCACTGAAGGTGCCTTCTGCACTCACGCCAAACTGAAAGCAATCAGAATTTATAGGGCCTGCAACCAAGAAAATAAAGAACATGATGCTTTTATTTACTATTTCAGAGACAAAACCTGTAAACCAATGGCCAACATGACTGTGATGTCCTGTGGTAGTCAGCATTAAACTGACTTTAATGTCCCTTTGGGAATGTGTTCTGGAGCAGCAGGAGAAAGAAAGAGAATTGCTCCACTCCCAGCCAGGCCTGGGACCCAGAAAGTCCCAAAGGACGATGTGTGTTATGGCCAACGACATAGAGACTGAGACCCTGAGGTCTACAGGAAAAAGAAGAAAGAGAATTTCTTGTTGTGCATGACCCAGGCCCCAGTTATAAAGGGGCACATAGCCACTAAGGAGCCACTGGTAGGCTCCTGTGTAGTAGCTGCCTCCTCTTCTAGCTTTCTGTTTCTCTGAGAACGAGCTATTAACATCTCTAGATCACTGACTTGCTCAGACAGGAGCTGAGAAGGAGAATGATTGAATAGCACTCTGGTAAGAAAAGGGGGCACAGAATCAAGAGGCAGGTGAATGGGAATGAAGCAAACAGAACTGACATGGAGTCCAAGGGGAGAGGAAAGACCATCAGTAATGAATGAACAACGCTTGTCTTTAGTCCTAATCATGTCCCTCGGGAAGTGGTTCTCACCATGTAGTTCCTGAATGAAGAGCATGAGCATTACCTAGAAATTTGGTGAAAGTACAAATTCTCTACTCCCAGAAATTCTGGAAGGACAGTGTGGTGGTCTATGTAAACAAGCTCTCCAGGTTAATTCTGGTACATGTTGAAGTTTGAGAATCACTGCTCCTAGTTATCCAATGGCCTCACATTGTCTTCAGGCCCAAATCTGTCACATCTAGAGGACAGACAGGCTTTATTTTACATTCTTCTCACCTCCCCTTCATGGAACTGTATGAGACCTACCTGCCAGGTTCTCCCACTGCTGCTCTTCTTGGCCCAAGCGGCCTAATTCACACCCAGGTGTTACTGGCAGTCACAGATTGAATTATCAGCCCCAATTCTTCACTCCTCCCTGCATTTTGAGACCTTCGCTAGGCAGCCATGAAGTTCCTTCACATTGTATGACCCTTCCCCTTCTCTTTGGGTTTGGTCACGTGACTTGATTTGGCAGACCCCTCCACTTAGTCCTAGAATGAAGCCCTGATGGAACACAGCCAACCCAGCACAACCTAAGTCAATGCACAGAGCTATGAGCAAAACAGCCCTTGTTCTAAGATTCTGGGTTTATTTGTTATCCAGCAATAGCTGAACAGCACATTGGGCATGAGTGAATTTTGGTGCTAGTCTCCTGGGTAATTGATTTCCCCTACAACACAAACCTTCTGAAATTCCAGCGTCGCATGGCCGAGTAAGACTTTCAGGCCCTTGCGAGGAGACACTGGGTAATAATGCATTTTAAGGGGATCAGTTGGGCAGATGCAGAGCTCTCCACTTCTCTCAAGCTGACTGTGAGCAGGGCTGCCCTGAAAGACACTATTGGGTCAGACGATGAGAAGGACCCAGAAGGCAGAGTTGGAAACAAGACTGGAAGGGAAGACAGGAATGAGTTTAAACAGAAAAGAGATAGCAGGTTAGGGAGAGAAGAAAGTGACCAGCAACAAGCATCAGTGTATATCCTCACTACGTCCCACTGCCAAGGGCCCCCAAAGGGAATCTGTAAGTCTTCCAGCTCCAGGCAAATCCATCCTTGTGTATTCCTGCTTCTGATTGGACCTGCCTGTCATCCAGCTCCTGCTCAGCGAGCCCGGTGACAGCAGTGCCAGGACGAGAAACAGCGTTCTCTTGGCAGGAGGCAGCCTGGGACAGTTTGTCTTCAGAGAATTATTCACTCTGGAAGCCAAGCACTCCCACCCAGATTCTTACACCGCAAGTAATTGTTCCCAAAGCATTCACCAGTTGGGGTCATGGCAGTAAACGGCCACACGGTTCTTTGCACTCAGGCCGCATATGTAACAGGCTAGCTACCAGGGGATAACCCTGGCCACACACAAACAGCTGAGGTTCCTCGTGGTCATCGGACCATGCTTCCCCATGTCTTGAATGATGTTTGCCATGCACACAGCAATGGCAAATTGTTCTGTAAGTCAAACCCTGTAAAAGGGGAAGTAACATAATGAGTACTCCCTGGGTACCCAGAGGTGGGGATTTGGCAGTTCTCCACACTGGACTGCCAGTGTCTGAGACAGGCTGTGAACACTCTCTCTTCTCAACCCCGCTGAATTCAGCTGGTTTGTGCTGTAACAACATTAGCCACCCCACTCTCACTGCAGGGACAGGGGCTGGCTCCAGCTTCTCAGAAAGAAAAGGGGAAGGGTAACACTGCCGGCTGAGCATGTGTTTTGTGCCAGGCATCACATCAAGTGGCTTACTGAGACTGCTTTAATTCACATCTTTATCCCCTGAGGTGGTATCCTCACCCTCATTTTACAAACAAGAATGGTAAATAAAACTCAGGGAGGTAAGGTCGCAGAGCTGTTAAGTGGATAGCCAGGGCTGGAATCCAGACTGAACTAGAAGCCAGCACTGGCATTCCTGCTGTAACACACTACAGGGACTTGTCTACTGTATTAATAAGCATTTTACTATTAACTTAAGGACAAAGACTGAGTCTGTTCTCTCCCTGACCTAAGTTTTACATACACTGTCTCATCTAGTCTTCTCAACACCAGTGTTATGCTCATTTGACAGATGAAAATGTAAAGCTCAGAGAGGTTAAGCAACTTGTCTAAGATCACACAGCTAAAAAGGGGTAGAGCCAGGATTTCAACACAAGTCTGACTGCAAGTCTGAATCCCTAATCAGGTGCCTGTTCCTTGGGTGGTGGGTGTCTGTTATGGTCCAACCCTGCCCATTGAGAAATGGTTTCAGTCGGGAAAAGAATTCTCTAAACAATGTAGATTTCTCAAAGCCACAAGAGACACCCCAGACCTCTCAGAGACATGTAACCTACTAACATCTGCAACTATGGCAACCTTGAAGCTTCAAAAATATTTTGGGAATGAACTTAACCCTCTCACACAAATGTCCTGACCCAGTCTTTGGAACTCACCTTTGGAAACTGCAAGAATGAAAACAATGACAGCGGTAGGTTTGCATGAGCAGCTATAAAAGCAAGGGCCTTCTTGGATGAGAAACAATATTAAAAATGTATTCCAAAGGGTCACATTTCCCCAGCCTGAAAATATCCAAAAATGGAGATAACAGAGATAAACTGGCAGAAACACAAAGAGCCAGGTTCTAGGACTCTTTTCCCCTCGTTAATCCCAGGTCTTTGTGAGCTCAGAGAGACATACAGGAGGTTTCCACATGGACATGTTAGGGGCTCCCTGCCTGAGCTCATACGATAATAAATGGAACCATTTTTATTTCTAAAAACTTGCCTTTTAGGTTTGGTTTGGTTTTGCCTGCCTAGCATCGCTCCTCTCTTCTGGGAGCACCACTCTCATTTTCTTGGATGGGAATGACCATCTCCCACTTTGGTTCCCGGCGTCTGGGAGCGGAGAACTCCACTCTCAGTTCCAAGGGCACCTGATGGAACCAGGTCTCATCTACTGGCATATTCCATGATGCCAAGTACAAGAACTGGATCAGGACCTGGAGCTCAGTCTGGCCACTCAGAGGGAGTCCGAGGCTTGTAAGCAAGCTGCCAGAAGAGGAGGGTCCTCCTCGCCTGGTGCAGCTGTGACAGGGGTGGGGGGGTGGGGATGGGCAGAGTTGGGGGGGGTAGGGAGGGATGGTGCAAGGGAAGACTGAGTCCTGACTCTGTGACCCCTCTGCCAAATGCGAGGTAACCTCAAGCTCTCCTTGTATAAACAGAAAGAGAGACACAGATGAAGAGAACAAAGGTATGCACACTAAAGGGGTGGGGGTGGGGTGGGATGAACCCGGAGACTGGGACTCAAACACATACTTCTGCTACCGATACCATGTTGAGCCCCCTGTAGAGCTCAGGGAACTCTCCTCAGCGCTCTGTCAGGACCTAAACCAGAAGGAAATCCAAACAAGATGGAATATATGTATACACAGAGTTACTGTACTTTGCTGTACAGTAGAAACGGACAACACCGTAAAACAGCTATGTTGTTCAGTCACTCAGTCGTGTCCAGCTCTCTGTGATCCCATGGACTGTAGCATGCCAGCTCTCCTTGGCCCTCATTAACTCCCGGAGTTTGCCCAAGTTCGTGTAAAGCAACTATACTCCAATAAAAAAAAATGTTTAAAAAGTTCTCACAGCACGGTCAGGTTTGTATGTGAAAAATGCACAGCTTGGTTTCTTGTCAGTAGCTACCAGAAACCCCAGCTCACAGAATCATAATGAGATTCTCCTACATTGCTGATAAGTGTGTAAATGGACAAAACCAGTTTGGAAAACCGAGACACAGCAGAATGGTCAAAGGCCACACTGTTAACAAGGACAAAAGTCTGGTGATCACCCAAAACCTAGGAGCATATGAGTGAAAGAATCAGCCGTGGATATTCCCCCAGTGGGAATGGCCATCACTATGGATACACCAGGAGAAGGGCGCAATACAGATGACCCCCGCCACGTCATACACTGTGTGAGAGCCTGTGATACAAAGGAAAAGAAACTAAAATGAAATACCCATGTATATATATATGAATGTACATACAGGCCACACAATTGTATAATCAGACAAAGCTCAGGGTGGTGGGAATGGGGTTCAAAACAATGCTTGTCTCCGAGGGGCAGCACAGGTGACAGGAGGCGGGGCTCCCCCGCTGCGGTGCGAGTCAACGTCTGCACTTCTTTCAGTTCAGGCCGTGAGTGGTCCCTGCATTGTTCAAATACATAAGCTTTCGCCTGTTTCGTGAACTCAGAGTCACTGTTAGTCCCATCCTGAGATGCCAAGGACCAGCGGCAAGGATGACAATGGTTCCTTCTAGCGGGGACGCGGCGAGGACCCAGCACAGAGGCACCCGCTGTGGGGTGGTGGTTGGCACACGTTCCTGGTGTGTATGTGCCTGGAAAACAGCTGCAAGTGAGCTAAAGAAAATAAAATTCCTTCCACCCCGACTCCCTCTGCCTCACGGCTCCACTGACTCTGTGAATCAACGCAACCTTTCCACTACACTGGGCCTGGAGCTTTTAAACATCACCCAGCTCTTGTCCAGTAGATGACGAGACCCAGTTACTTCCAAAATCTTCAGCTGACATTTTTTTGGGTAAAAACACTTTTAAAGGGCTGTGACCTGCCTGCACTACCTTCCCTTCTGAAAGAACTCTCCTAGTTGAGTCTCTGGCTCTCTCCTTTTGAAGGATTTCACCCAGCCTGGACATTGGGTTAAAAAGAAAACTGGCTTTCAGCAGGAAAGGGGTGGAGGGGGGCTGGAGGAGCTTGTTGACACCGCTCTCCCAGCCCGCTGTAGGTAAGAGTTTTTCCTCCCACACAACACAAGGAACAGAGAAGTCATTTAAGCTTTTATAAATACCGGCAGGCTTAAAAAGCAAGTCGCCAGCCTTAAAAACATGTCTCTGTTTCCTTTGGCTAATCTGCAAATCCAGTCATATTTTCAGATAAGAAGGTAAACAGAGGGTGGAGGAGATTAAGGAGGCCTATCCCAGGCCAGTATCTTTATGGAGACACTAGGAGAAGAAATGTTCCTGGAGTCTTTCCCTTTCAGGGAAAATGATGGTAGTCAAGTCCATAAAAGCCCCCAAACCCAGAAGGGTTAGTAGAAGTAAAAATCAGGACACTGGTAAATAAGGTGGCAGATCTCAGTCTTGGGGCTTGGAGGCAGGGAACAGGGTGAAATAAGAAACTGGTTCATAGTCTACACAGTTCTAAAATGAAGTGAGCTGCCTGGAAAGGCAGCAAGTTCCCATCTCTTAAAAAAAAAAAAAAATATATATATATATATATATGTATGTATATACACTTGGTGGTAAGCCCTTCTTAGCAAAGATGCTGAGGAAAGTTCTGGTAGAACCATATCAGAAGCTGGAAGTTGGGGAGGAAGAGAGGATGAAATGAAAAAACTTTCTGAAACTGAAGACAGAAGTTTTCAGGACTGGCTCACAGCTTCTTAATATTCTCATAGAAGTGTGCAACCCAAGATAGCCCTTCTCTTGCTCTCTGAACATCACCTGCTGGACCAGTGCCTGCTTCACTTATACCTGACTCACCTGACACATTCCTACATACTTGCCCCAAGCTAGTGACTGGTCTAAGGTTAGCCACCATGATGGCTTAACAAAGGGATGCTGAGGGGTATGCTCCTCTGCTCGTTTCCTTGGTAACCTATGAGCCAACCTGACATCAGTTCCCCTTTTAACTGGTAACCTTCCCCTCCCTGACCCCAGGGCAAAAACTGGCACCACATCCTGCCTGCTCTCCACCTCACGGTAGGGTTGCTATGGGACCTTGCTTCAGACATGTAAGATCCCCCATCCATTAAACCGTGGATGCCTCTGTTGCTGACTCTGGGCTCTTTCTTTGCTCCTGAAGTTGGTCAAGTACAGGGTTTGTAGGCCTGTGGGGTGCAGCTCAAGAGACCCTAAGAAAGATAAGGAACCAATAGACGAGATAATCTTTGCTCTCCCAACCAAACCCAGGTCCTGGAATCCTTGATGTCTCTGAATTCAGGCTGAAGCAAACAGATATTTTCTAAGACTTAAACATTCACTGTAACTACAACAGAAGGCAGGCTCCGTGAAGCCAAGGATGTCACAGCTGTACCGCCACATCCCCACCAGCCACTGACGTGTACCGGGTACTTGAGGAACATCTGGTGATGCATGTAGGTGAATCAACCCCAGCCACAGCCTCTATTTCTTCTCCATCGGTGGCCCGTGGACAACAACGTCTACTCTGGCTGGCCATGGAGGAGGCAGGGCCCCAGCCAACGCTCATCTTGGGGCCCCATCTGCACTGATTCAAAGAGTCTCCTCCAAACGTGTAGGGATGACCGTACATCAAACCTAATGTCAACTCCTCATTATTTAATATGATGGGGCAACCCTGAAATGCCTCCCCCTCCCCATCTAGGAAGGAAGGCATTAACTCTGGTCCCAGACACTAGATTTTTAGAAGGCTTCCTCTGCCCTTGACCTCAAACCTTTCCATGTTGCTGATATTGAAACCTAATTGTGTTGCTGTTGGTCTCCAAGGTAAACAAAGCTTTACAGGGGAAATGTTTGGACCTAGAGATTCCTGTTTGTTTCAAGTCCGGACTAATGGCCGGAATTGTCAGCACTTCCCTTCATTTCCTTTTAAAGGGCTGTGGCCAGCCCAGCGGAGTGGGTAGCCCCATATCATGCCTATGGGTCAATTTAAAAAAAAAAAAGAAAATGGTCTCTGGAATACAATCAATTCTTCCTACCTCTGGAATTTCACCTGGAGGACATGCTGAGGATTATACCTCAACTAAAGGCTCAAGATCCTAAGAGCCGGGAGAGGAGGGGCTATGATGGCCAGGTTAGGAGAGAAGAGGGAAGGACAAACAGCAGTGGCTAATCTGAACTGCCCTTATAATGTGCCCCTTGCAAAATGAAGCCTTTTAATTTTAAAAGTGCATTGGCTCATTGACCCTTTATAACAACAACCCTGAGAATCAAGTTTTATTTCCCCCATTTTATTGATTGGAAAACTGAGGCCCCAACAATGTCCAGAGTCACCCAGATGAGGTACAACCAAGCCGGGATTTATACTGAGACAAATCTACCCTCTTAGCCACCAGTTTGCACTGTCTCTCCTCAGGCCCAGATCCTGCTCCTCTCTCTCATCACCACAGATATCCTTCCCCATCGTATGAGGATGGCTTCTGAGTTAAACTGTGACTCCTCAGGCCTAGAGAGAAGAAGAAGTGAACATAGGAAGCGAGGGATTAGTATCTGGCGGGGTTGTAGAGGCTGGAGATAGGAGTGGAACTTGATGGGGAAACCAGTGAGCAGGGCAGGGTCTGAAGTAAGGAAGACGCATGGCCAGGACTGTGTGTGAGAAACAGTAAGCTGAGGCCAGCGAGCCAGCCCTCACAAGGCCCCAAGCAAGACGGACACCACCGGGCTGAGGCAGTCGTCTGGCCCTGGCTCTTCTGGAAGGGGTGAGCCTGGCAGACCTCGGCCTCATAACCCAGTCTGGGAAGCTGATCCCCGTTGGGTTTGGCAGGGAGCCTCTGCGAGCTCAGCAGGAGAAAACATCGCGTGCCCCTGGTTTACAGAAGAGAAGGGTCTGCGGCACCCTCGTCACAGCTAGGCCCTTGCACAGGAAGGCTCATCCTGCATCCAGCTACCTTTGTCTCTGGTACACGTCGCTTCAGGCTCATCCTTAACGTGGGGCTTAAAGATCTGAGAGTGACCCCTATATCATGCTATTTCAAGTGTGGTCCAGAGGCCAGCAGCTTCAGCATCACCTGGGAACTCTGAGATGCAGAATCTCGGGCTGCCCCCAGCCTTGACGAATCAGAACCTTTGAAGTCTGAGAAGCACCGCCCTACATGGTACCGCAGCCTAGGATCAAGAATCTCTGCAGCCTCACCTCTCCAATCTGTTTCATGGACAAACTTCCCAGGTGAATCGGAAACATGCCAGAACATGAACCAGGATGGGAGACCTCTGAAATGTCATAAGGACATCATTATTGTGGCATTCAGACCAGATCTTTCAGATGCCTCCCTCACCCAGCAGCATCACAAAAATTTCCTTTGACAAGGAAGGTGTCATTGGTTAATGTGCAGCCCATCTATTTCTGGAAAAAGGCTGGTGACAGCTTATGAACAGAGCAGGTCAGCTACACCAAGTGACACAATGGACTGCAGGGCAAGTTCCCAAGCCCACAACTCACTAAGCACTTTCTCCACATCTGTACTGTTACACAGAGCTTAAAATCCCACCGCTGGGTTATCCTTCTGCTTCTTTTTAAAATCAGAAGCTTTCCTCGGAAGAAAGAGCACATCGACGTTCAGATTCGGCTGTTGATGAGCCTGTTCACAGCCTGCTTCTCCCCACGGCAATCTGTCAGCAAGTCTCGTCACTCAACCTCCAGAGCATAAAATCTTCAAAGTTCCACCTCTCTCCACCTCCACTGCTGCGTCACAGCTCTGCCAACAACTTCCCAGCTGGTCTCTCTGCTTCCACTTCTGCCTGCCTCTGCTCTCTGCTCCACAAAATACTCAAAGTGGTCACCAAAAGATGCAAAACCCATCAAATCACACTCCAGCCTAAAGTTAAGCAGTGCCCGTATCCACTTCCATTGGCTGTTGTAACAAATCACCATACCATGGTGGTTTATAGAAAACCTTTCCTGCCCCACAGTTCTGAAGGCCGGAAGTCCAAACCGATGTTCCTGGGCTGCAGTCATAGTGGCTCCCTCTGGACGCTCCAGAGGAGAATCTGCTCATTGCTTCTTCCAGCCTCAGCAGGCTGTTGGCACTCCCTGGTTTGTGACTCCATCACTCCACCCACTCCCTGATCGACCACACTCCCTCTCCCTCCACCTTCTCAGGGAGACGTGTAGTGGCACTCAGGGCCCACGCAGACAATCCAGGGTCATCCTCCCACCTGAAGATCCTTAACTTCGCCACACCTGCAAAGTCCGTTTCTGTCTGTGACAGATTCCAGGGCCAGGGTGTGGATCTCTTTGAGGGACTCACAATTCAGCCTACCACACTGTGTTTCCATCACCCTTGTTAAAATCTGAAACATTTACTGTGGCTCTTAGCTCCTAGGTGACCTGGCCCCTCTCTGCCCCTAAGAGCCCCCTAAGATCCCATCTTGCCCCATATTTCCCCTCTGTCAGCCCACCCCTCTCGTCTGCTTTTAGATTTTCAAGTAAGTATGTTCCTGCTGCAGAGCCTTGGCTCTTGCAGTTCCTTTTGCTTGGAAAGCTACCCGTGTTGGCCTCATTCAATAAATGAAAGGATGTCTTATTCCCAGGAACTCGAGAAAAGTAGAAGCAGCAATTTGAGTAGAGACAAGCTTCACCTATCTCTCAATACTGCCTAGAGAGTTGTCTGGTTAAAGATGCTCCCATCTATTCTTCTTTCAGGTGCCAAACACCCTAAAATGTCCACAGTCTTTGGTTACCTGTAGGCTCTTTTTGCCATGGAGTCATTTTAGACAACACAGTCAGAAATGGGATAGGAATAATGCTGATGGAACCAGTCCAGTCTCCTTGTTCGTGGAGAAAATAAGACCATCCCAGATATAAAAAACCTATTTTGATTTCCTTCTTATGATGTTTCTTCTTTTAGCCGTCACTGAACACTTGCTGTTGATTTTGGTGGTACTTTTACGAAGGCCACGGCTAATGGCAGCATCCTGCCTGGAGACAGGAGGCCTGCCTGTGGTTAAATGACCTTTAATTTTCTCTTGACTCTGAACAGGTCTATCATTAAATGGAATTTGTAGTGTGCTATTATGATGAAAATGTAAACAGAAGCTCTTTCTTGCCCCGAAAAGAAGGAGTCTTGAGTTTTGTTTAGTTAAACAAACCAAGAACAGTCAGTATATTACAGATAGTGAGTTTCTCAAGAGATCAACTCACTTTTTGCCTAAGTCTTTCTCCATTAGCAGTTTCAATCTGGCATTCTGGGAAACCCCTTTATCCCAGATAAAATAGAGCAAATGGTCACCCTAGTGGTAGCTAAAGGCCTATTCCTAATATTTGAGGAACCCAGGGGAAAGGGTACCAGCAGAGGCTTACATATTATATATCTGAATATACAGAAGTTATAAACCCAGACAACACACTGCTCAATAAAAACATGGTTTATCTTCCTATCATGATAAATGTCTTTAAAACTACCTGGAAGGCTAGGTTTGAATTCCAAACTCTTAGATTCCCCTCTGGCTTCTAGTATGTTTCTATCTTCCTTTTCCACCCCACACTCTAAGCTGTCTTTACTCACACATATGCAGATTCTCAAACTCCATTCACACCCCATAAACAGCCACCTCCTGGTTCCCTGGAGGAGGTTCTCCGTGGAGGAGAATGGCCCCAGAGAAGAGACCGGCTCTGCTCTGAAAATGGGATTAGGCTCCTTTGAGCAGGGAGTTCTGGGGCCCAAGGAACCTAAACCTGGCCTGGAAGGACTGGGGGACCAGGGAGCCAGGGTGGAGTCCCCAGGACAGGAGCCACTCTTGCCTGTGGGAGTAACCCCTCTACAGTGAAATTAGAAACCATGGAAGGCTTTCCAATGTCCAAACACACCATCAGGTCCTCCTGAGTGGAGATCAGAGTCAACCAACCCAGGGAAACACAGTTTGCACAAAACCTTTTAGATGTCCTTTTAGATGTCCTCAGACTATTCCTACAAAGAACAAGCTAAAATCCTCAGGAGAGGAAACAAAATTGTAATAATAGTGTGATAAGGGTAAAAAAGTCTATGAGGCAGAAAGAAAGTACTTTGAGAATGGCTCTCTTGCCTGGATATTGATAAGAAAAGTATCACAGAGAGGCTCAACAAGCTCTTCCTGCAGAATCCATGCTAATCCAGGTTTTTGCTTTCCTTCTGGGGATTTTCTTTGATGGATGAGGCAGACTGTAGTTGAAGTATCAGTAGGTTAAAAGTTGTGACCTCTGGAAATGACTCTGCTGCTCTTGCCGCCTTGTTCCTCTGAGTATGGCGAGTGCCAAGCCACCAGTATCACATAAGCCACAGCCCAGAGGTGACCGGATTATGAGGTGGTGAAAAAGATCAGGAAGCTAGAAAGCACTGATGAGGTGGTTACAGTACAGTGTCAAGTACATCGGGTTTACAAAATACCTCTGCCATTTACCCGTGGCTAACATTCAGGTGAATTCCTTTGCTTATCTGACCCTTCGTTTTGCTTCTTCAGCAGAAGACAGATCCAGAAAGCATCCACCGAATGTGAATGGTACAAAGATGACTAGAGACACAGCATATAAAGAATTCAACCAGTGGCTGTAACACGGTAAGTGTTACACAGTATCACCTGCGCACTAACAGGAGCGCAGACGGTGGTGACAGTCATAATACCGCGCTAGCAGAGAGCACCATCATAGTCATATGGCGTTCAGGCAGACTAGTTGGCTTCTGATGCTCACTGTTTGGAAGGAATTGTCTTTTTTTTATTAAAGTTTAGCTGATTTATAATGTGTTAGTTTCAGTGGTATAGCAAAGTGATTCAGTTACATATGTATGTGTATATACATATAAAGTGTTCTTGTATATATATGTGTGTAAATACATGTGTGTGTGTGTGTGTGTGTATATATATATTTGTTGTTTAGTTTCCAAATTGTGTCTGACTCTTGTGACTCCATGGACTATAGGCTCCTCTGTCCATAGGATTTCCCAGGCAAGAATACTGGAGTGGGTGGCTATTTACATACAAATATTCTTTTTCAGATTCTTCTCCATTACAGGCTATTACAAGATATTACACATAGGTCACTGTGCTATACCGAAGGTCTTTATCTCTTTTATATACAATAGTGTGTATCTCGGAGAAGGCAATGGCACCCCACTCCAGTACTCTTGCCTGGAAAATCCCATGGACGGAGAAGCCTGGTGGGCTGCAGTCCATGGGGTCACACCGAGTTGGACATGACTGAAGCAACGCAGCAGCAGCAGCAGCAGTGTGTATCTGCTAATCCCCAACTCCTAATTTATTCCTCTTTAATGATGGAGGAGTCTTTAATGATGTGGCTTCCCCAGTAGCTCAGTGGTAAAGAATCTGTCTGCCAATGCAGGAGACAGGTTTGATCCCTGGGCTGGGAAGATCCCCTGCAGAAGGATATGGGAATCCACTCCAGTGTTCTTGCCTGGAAAATCCCATGGTCAGAGGAGCCTGGCAGGCTACAGTCCATGGGGTCGCAAACGGTTGGACATGACTGAGCACACACAGTCTTTAAGGATAGTAAGACATCAGGTAAAAGAATCCCTTTGGGGAAGGGATGATGCATGAATTAAGCCTGTGGTAACTGCAGATACCAAACCAATGAATGGACAGAGAGATATGAGTAAACATGACCCACTCACATCTCCATTGAGAACATGTGCCCATCAGCAGAGAATCAATTCAAACCACGTGGCGGACACTAAAAGAAGCTGCTGAGCATGCTCACCATTATGTTCACAGTTGTGGAGACTCAAGCTGAGTCACCATAGCGATTCAGTCACATCTCAAGTGATAGAAGGCTGACCTCTCACTGGCAAGCCTGAATCACATCCTACAACTAGCTCTATCTCTGGCCAAACTTAGATACTACTCAATGTGTATGTGAATCACTTCTAAATTAAGCACAAAGATTTCCAAATTAGTTCAAAGTGATCTAACATCTGGACAGGAGATACATATTACTGAATGGGAGGAGGGGACATAGGAGTGGGGAAAAAATAGAAAGAAGGCTGTGTTTTCTAAGAAAACTATTTTCTTTTGAAACACAGGACTTATTTTTGCAGAAATGACTGACTCACTTTCTTTTTCTGATCATCGAAAAAGCAAGCGAGCGTGTGTAATAGAGTGTTTTACAACCAAATAAAGATGTCATGTGGGCAGTAGGTTCTTAATTCAGTTTGTATTACTCTAGCTACATTTAAAATGCATCCGTGAGCATAGATTGATTTATTTCTGGGCCGGATTGCCTAAGGTCTTTCCGCTGTTACAAACAGCTTCCCGTAAAGACTTCTCAAGCTTTCTGGGATGCAGGAACACAGCTCACCCCAAGATGTTCTCTGACTTGGTCACCCCAAGTCCTTGCTCTTATTCCCATGGGCTGCCAGCCTCACTGCAGAGCACTTGGCTCTTTGGGAGTAAGCTAGGAAGGGTCCTCTTTGCCTTGGGTTCTCTCCCTTTGTTAACAGGATTCCCAGTTACTGGGCACGAGTAGGAAAAAAGCATCTGTGGTTCGTACCACGTGCTCTGGAAGCAGAGAGAACAGGGTTCAATCCTGGCTCTGCCACTTCACTCTGTGCAACTACAGACAAGTTGCTAATGCTCTTTGAGCCTCAGCTCCTTCATCTGCGAAATGGGGATACTTAAGAGTCCCTAACTCATAGTTATTGCAAGGATTAACTATGACCATCTTTGTAAAAGACTTAGCTCAGGGCCTGACCACACACCAAAAGCTTCACAAATATGAGCTCTAATTCTTTCTAGTGGAGGGCTGTCTAGAGTTATTTATTTAGATACCCTGGAAGTTAAGCCACAGGAATCTGATGTTTTAGGTGACAGAGAACTGTAATATCCAGCCAAACTGATCATCCTTTCCCTCAGGGCCCTTGCTTCTCCTATCACAATGCTCCTCATTCATCACCTTTGGCTGTAATTTCTTGTTTAACATCTGCCTTTCCCAGTAGAAGATCCTGTGAATTTTTTTTTTAATCACTGTGGGATGCCCTACACCCACAGAGCTCCTGGCACAGAGTTCTGCAACGGCTGTTTGTTGAATGACTGAAAGACTGAAAAATCAATGGACCAATGGAATGAGACCAACTGAACCATAGACCAAATGACTGAATGATCCATTGATTGAATGAATTAATAAACAAATGACTGAAATTCATCATCTACATTCAACTGGATGATCTGAAAATACTTCCCAGCATGACAAAAGACAAGACTGCTAAATATAGGATTTTAACTTGGAAAATCAGGGTCTTTGGGGGTGATACAGAAAAGCTGGTTTTGAGTATTTTAAGGAGTTCAATTCTATCCCCTCCATCAGTGATGGGACGGGTGATAATACCCTACTGGAAAACATTACTCACATGGCCCTCAAACTGCACATCCCTCCCGCCCTCCATCATAACCCAGGACCTGCTTGACAGCTTCTGGCTGTGGCATGTCTATCCGTGTCAGATGACATCATGGCCAAACCATGTGTCTTGGGCTGTGAGAACAACTGGGAAAATCAACAGAAAACCCCAGATCTTTCACCATCTAATTTCTGACAAGGAAGACTCTTCTTTGAAACCACCCCCATCCCTTTTTTTCTGGGTGAACTCATCCCATCTTTCCAGAAAGGCCAGTCAGGGGCAAGGCCTTGCTAGACTCCCTCAGGGGGATTTAGTGTCTTCATACCTTGTTCATCAGCCACAGGACAGGCTCATCTTTCAGAAGCTCTGGAATTCTGCCCACGGATGTCTGGACATCGTGTTGCATTCTCAGGGAGCCTCTTAGTACATACTCAGCCAAAGAAGATGCAAACTGTTCTTAAATGATAACCTGCCTCAAACTAAGGTACTTAACATGACCATCAGACAGTATTTTGATGAGCCTATCCTCCTAAGAATCTATAAGTATAAACAAAATAACAGAAACACTTACTTAAGGTCGCTTTCCTGTTGTAAGGGAGGAAAGGACACCCACATCCAGACTGTGCAAAATCTTAAGGGTCCCCGGGAAGACTTTCTAAGAGAACCAATCATGATGACTACCTACCTGAAACTGAACAAACAATAACTGCCTAATACTTAAAGAATAATTACACAGCCACCAGGTATCAAACACCTTCTCCATCCCATGCGCTAGACTGCACACTTTCTAGACAGCACAGCATTTAACCTGCATGGTAGTACTATGACATTGGTATTACTGTTTCCACTTAACAGGCAGGTAAACTGAGGCTTCCAGTAGGTGTCAAGCATGTATTTGAACCAGACCTAATTTCAAAGCTGGTGCTCCTACCCCTGCAGAGGCTGAACCACAGCCCACTGGGATAGGAGGGAAAGGTGACTGCCGACAAAGTGGAACAGAAGAGTGGAGTGTAACTTAAGAAGGATAAAAGCGGTGCCTAAAATCTAAAGGGGAGAAGACCTTGTGAACACGTGACAACAGTTTGCTAGCTCATCTATTGCCATCACGTGAGGAAAGGAGAGCCCTCCAAAGAGATTTCAAAGGCTGGAAAGAATAGATGAGTGAGCCCAGAAGGCAGATGTCAGCCCAAGGTAGCAAAACACCTTGTAACAATGGGTGTTGTCCAAAACGGCTGGGTCTGGTCAGAGAATGGGCTCTCAGACACAGAAAGAGTCCTCACAGATGGCAGCAAACATCCTGCTGGGTGCCAAAAAGAAAGGGATGGGAGATAGCTCAGAGGTCCTGTCCAACTCCCTCTGTTAGCTTTGGGGAGATGCTTAGTAACCATCTGACAAAGTTGCCCTTGCAGTTATCTGCCGCAGGCATGCAAGTAAAACAACCTATGCAGAACTGGTCCATTGTGAGACACTTTCATCTTCCTCAGGATAGAGGAAGCAATGATGGGGAACTGTTATTCTGGATCTATTTGTGATAAACTAAGAAGAACAGGGTGGACATTAGAAGGGACAAAATTCTTGGGAGAGGAAAGAAACTATGGATATTACTGTATTGCTTGCAATGGATTGGCTACATTCCTTTATTAAAGGCAGGTACCACCCTCTCAAAGTAGGGCTCATCATGATTATCTCACAGCTAGACCAATCTAAGAGTGAATTTGCCCATGGCTGCACAGCTCATAATTGGTTCAAACTCAGATATGCCTTATTTCAAAACCATCTCTCTTTTCTCCAACGTTTTTTTTTTCATACTGTGCATGGGAATAACGAAAACCTTTATTAATGTGGTTTCCAATAACAATGTGAAAATTGGAATTATCAATTCAATAAGTACTCAAAGTACATACTGAACTCAGGGAAGGGGAGATTGGGCAGAGCTCTGAAAGCATAGCACTCAGGACAGGTAGGTTGTGATAGACAGAAAAGGAAAGATAAGGCTGCTGTGTAGAGTAAGGCATGGGGAGTAGGTCAGAATGGACTGCTCAGACAGGTCAATTTAATCAGTGAGGAAAGACAAGAAACAGGAAATGGATCAAACCAGACATCATCTCCTTCACAATTCAGTCTCATTTTGGCCTTGAGACCAAGCTATACAACTGGTTCCAAACTGCCCATAACACAGGTTCACAGACAGGACCTCAGACATTTCAATCTGAATGAAGCCTGCATATGTCAACTTTGCCTCTAAATGTAACATGTAAAAGCACAATTACCTTTTTTTTTTTTCAGAGTACAGAATGATTTCAACATGCCATGAGAAGATATTAATAGGAAATAGGTTCACAAGGCTTTGGAAAATTAAAATGCCAATATGGCAAACTGAATGGAAAACATGATGAGAAAAGATGTTAATGACAGCTTTAACTATACTGATTTTTATCTCCTCTCTGCTCCTTAAGTTCTCCTAGGAAACTTGGGTGCTACAAGGCACCCACCCAACCTCTTGCCCATTAGAGACTTCCTGATGGGCTGAACAAGGCTGAATTTCCCCATTATCCCTAGTGTGTAAAAGTTATTCTAAAATAGATTTTAGGGATTTCCCTGGTGGTCCAGTGGCTAAAACTCTGCACTCCCAATGCAGGGGGCCCACGTTCGATCCCTGGCCAGGGAACTAGATGCTGCATGGCACAACAAAGAGCAAAGATTCCACGTGGAATCGCAACAAGGACCCAACACAATCAAATAAATATTTTTTAAAATGGTTGAGTCACTCTGCTGTACACCTAAAACTATCACGACATTGTTAATCAGCTGTCAGCTCAGTTCAGTCGCTCAGCCGTGTCGGACTCTTTGCGACCCCATAAACCACAGCACACCAGGCCTCCCTGTCTACCATCAACTGTTGGAGTTTACCCAAACCCATGTCCATCGAGTCAGTGATGCCATCCAACCATCTCATCCTCTGTCGTCCCCTTCTCCTCCTGCCCTCAATCTTTCCCAGCATCAGGGTCTTCTCAAATGAGTCAGCTCTTTGCATCAGGTGGCCAAAGTATTGGAGTTTCAGCTTCAACATCAGTCCTTCCAATGAACACCTAGGACTGATCGGATCTCCTTGCAGTCCAAGGGACTCTCAAGAGTCTTCTCCAACACCACAGTTCAAAAGCATCAATTCTGCGGCACTCAGCTTTCTTCACCGTCCAACTCTCACATCCATACATGACCACCGGAAAAAGCTTAGCCTTGACTAGACAGACATTTGTTGGCAAAGTAATGTCTCTGCTTTTTAATATGCTATCTAGGTTGGTCATGACTTTCCTTCCAAGGAGTAAGCGTCTTTTAATTTCATGGCTGCAATCACCATCTGCAGTGATCTTGGAGCCCAGAAAAATAAAGTCAGCCACTGTTTCTACTGTTTCCCCATCTATCTGCCATGAAGTGATGGCACCGGATGCCATGATCTTAGTTTTCTGAATGTTGAGCTTTAAGCCAACTTTTTCACTCTCCTCTTTCATTTTCATCAAGAGGGTCTTTAGTTCTTCACTTTCTGCCATAAGGGTGGCGTCATCTGCATATCTGAGGTTATTGATATTACTCCCAGTAATCTTGATTCCAGATTGTGCTTCCTCCAACCCAGTGTTTCTTATGATGTACTCTGCATATAAGTTAAATAAGCAGGGTGACAATATACAGCCTTGACGGACTCCTTTTCCTATTTGGAACCAGTCTGTTGTTCCATGTCCACTTCTAACTGTTGCTATCTAACCTGTAAACAGGTTTCTCAAGAGGCAGGTCAGGTGGTCTGGTATTCCCATCTCTTTCAGAATTTTCCACATTTTATTGTGATCCACACAGTCAGCTGTACACCAATATAAAATAAAAAGTTTTCAAAAAACTTAAAAATAGATTTTATTCTAAATAGTTGTTATAATTAGATCATGAGGGTTACTTACAATTAGACAACCACCAGTAATTAAGTGTGTTTTGGGGGTCAGGGGGCCGAAATGCTTTTTATGCCTATGCTAGGGATCAAGACGCTACGCTGCAGAGTAATTAAACATGATGAAATTTAGCTTGACATATGGAGGACAGTCCAAGAAATGGTTGCTGGTGCTTTAGTTGCTGTTTTGTAGTTTTTATCCCTACCATCTTTGGAGTTTGACATACGTGGGTCCAATTAAAGACTCTGCAACCAGCTACGTTTGCAGGGAAAATTATATAACATCCCTGGGATTCAGTTTGCTCTTTCCGTCAAAGCGGGACAAGACCACCACCTCAGGAAGGTGTTGTGAGGATGCTGTGGAATGGCTCAGGGACAGAGCCTGGCAGAGTCTTGTTGACGAGAGCTCAAAAAGGGCACTTGGGTTCCATTATGCTGAGCACCTCCCTTGAAGCTAAGCAACTCCTCCTTGGGTAGGCCATGGTAAACCCTCCACTGCACCCCCTCCAAGTCCACCCCTCACCTAAAGATGAAAATCATTCTCAGGCTAGGAACTGGGAACTGCAGGTTTGCCTCTTCATGGCATTCAACAGCCTTTCTCTGGAGTAAGTCATATCAACACCTCCCTGCCAGTGGGCCAGGCGCAATACAAGTATTTTGCTACCACGTGGTTGCAAACTCCTTCCAGGTCAGCGAATTACCCGGATTTCATCTTAGGAAGAGGGCCCAGCTCCGCAAACGGTTCCAGGTTCCCCAGCATCTCCCGAAAAGAATCTCATCTCCAAAAACGCAAGGCTCGAGTCTCGTGAGCCGGGCGGGCATGGGAACAAGGCCCCTTTGGAAAAGGCGGCGCAGGCCGCAGCCCCGCATCCACGCCTCATGGCCACCGTCTTCACACACCAGGTACCCGAGGCACAGGAGAGCGAGGGACCGCGCGAGTCACTGTCACCGGCCAGAGGAGCCCTGCACCCGCAGTCTTCTCCCCAAGACTCAAAAGCAGCTGGCAGACGTTCCCGGGAGAGGGTCGCCAGCTTCCTGTCCTGCTTCCCAGCTCCTCTCTGGTTTTACTGCCAAGCCTCAGCGCCTTTTAACGCACGCACACGCCAAGAGCCAAAAACACCACGTGAGCAACCACAGGACGACGCGCATCTCCACAACCAGGGGAGGCGTCCTCGCTAAAGCCCCGCTTTGCTCCCGGACGCGTCAGGGTCCTGACTGGAAACACTCGAAAGAGTAACTGAAGAGAGTTGAACGAAAGGGTAACCGACGAATGAGGAAACAGCAGCGGCCCTGAACCCACTCGGGAGGGGAGCAGGAATCACCCCCTGGCTAGTGACCGCGGGGTTCCGGGACGCCGCCCGGCCTGAAGGGGCCGAGGGAGACAGCGGCTGAGGTGACAGGTGGAGGAATACCACCGTCCAACACCCAGGCCAACAGGGAGGAAGCGGGGAGATTAAAGACACCCACCTCAGGTCTCAGTCACTGCCTCCCAGGCCCAGAGCTGGAGGGGGTCACCGAGAACATCCAGACCCATCTCTGACGGCAAGGAGTCCTGTCCCTCCGCCGTCATCCGGGCTGAGCCCTCTCTCCAAAGCCAGGCATCTCCTGAGGGACCCCACTTGGGTGTGGATCCCAACTAGCTCTGAAGCTTGAGCAGCTCACGTTCCACAGCAGAGCTTCCCTTTCTCATCTGCAGATAGGATTAACAACACCTGCTACCTAGGGGTGGGCTTAAGGCTTATCCACGTGAAATGCAGACGGCACGGAGCAAATCCCGCGCACCTGTTCTCATCTTTCCCGGCTATTCAAACGTGTGCGCGCATGCACGTGCCCAGAAGCGCACGTGCCTGCAGAGAAAGGCACGTGTGCTCAGAGAAAGCCACGTGCGCACCTGGAAACGCACGTGCGCGTCCAGAAACACACGTGGGCGCGTGCGTGTCCAGAAATGCACGTACACGTGCGCGCGCACACACACCGAGGATAGCAGTCAATAGTACACCTACAGAAATTAAATGTGGATATGGTTCAGTCCTCCACCACGGCAACTAGACACTTGTCCTTGGTAAAGGCTGCTTCCCAAAGGACTCACCCAACTCCTGTAACTTAATGTTCCAAGAAACGCCGAGAACTGAGGGGAGCAGAAGTATTTCTTTTTTAAAAGGGATTCCAAACATCTTCACCCCAAGAAATGGCAGAGAAGTAAATCTTTTAAACAGATCCAAGAATGAGGATGACAGAATGTAGTTTGTCAATACACTGCGTGATAAATTACCACAAGCTTAGCAACTTAGAACAATACTCATTTATCATCCTGCCACGTGGCTGTTGGCAGAATTCACTTCCTTACAGATATGGAACTCATGGCAGCTCACTTCTTGAAGGCTAGTGGGTCAGAGGTAGAGATTTCCTGACTGCTGGCTCCGCCTGTGAAGGGCTCACCTGATTAGGTCAGGCCCACCCAGAAGACTCTCCCTATTAGAGACCTTAATTACATCGCTTCACTTTGGCCATAAGACTCAGCAGAATCACAGGAGCAGAATCCCGCAATCTTTGCCACATTCTGTTGGTTAGGAGGAAGTTACAGGTACCACCCACATTCACAGGGAGGGCACTATACACGGGCCTGGGTAACCTGGCAGAAACTTAGAATTCTGCCCACTGCAGACAATTATAAATGAATGTATGGATATGCTTTGTAAGGTAAGAGGAATAGAAATGATTAACCTCATTTTTTCAGGGACTCAAACACTCTTAAATATATTACCCAAATCATAAGCTTGCCTCTGTGACAAAGCTGAAACAGACAGGGAGGTTTTCTGCATCTAAAATCATGTTCTCTCTCCTGCACTTTCAAACTGGCAAAGAAGGGAAGGCTCTATCACACGATCAAGTGGGACACATAGCTGATGTTCACAGCATATTGATCACTTGATCCCAGTAAATGATAAATGAGTTGCAAGTAAATGATAAATGATCAACGGTGGCAGCCACACGGCTTTTAGCAGAGCTAGAATCAAATGCAGGGCTCTGGACTCCTGACTCAGTGCTCCTCCACAATGGACAGATCTCATTGTGTCTTTCACTGTCCCTGTCAAAGACAGGCTCAAAGGCAAGAGAATAGCTGGGTCCAGGAATCATGTATTGTTCTCATCCAGATGATTTGGCCTAACAGGCAAAGCCTTTCTTAATCTAGGAGTCCATCCAAAAATCTGGAGAAAATTAGATAGTTATTCTAAAATTAAAGTTACTGTAAGAATGGCAAGAAAGACATCAAAAAATTCAAGTTGTGAACAATTCATGTATATATGGTACAAATGATGGCCCAAGCTGATACAAAGTAAAAGGTATTATGTGGCTCATGGTATGTTTGTATCAATTAATACATATTAAAATATACTATGTGGTTCAGGGATTATTGATATCTACCTACTCTTAAGTATTGGTTGTTTTTAATGAAAACAGTACGCTGAGAACAATCATAACCAAATAGAAGCCATCACTCATGTTTGTGTATTAAAACAACTAAGCCACGCTTGCAACACAGTAAAAACATCATCTTCCTGAGCCATGATGATTACGGATTTTCTAAATTGGCATGAAACTAACAGATCTGGGTTCAGGGTTTTGCTTGGCCTCATTTCTAGCTCTGTGATTTTGAGGAAAGCACTCTCCCCTCCCAGCTCACTGCTTGAAACACACGTAAGACACCAGACACTCAGTTGTGGGCTCCCCGCCCCTTGGCCTTACTCTCTCATAAGGAGAGGTTGTTAGTTATCAACTGGGTTTCTCTTAGAACCTCCTGGGTGTCCTTCTTGTGAGTTAACTAGTAAATCCGATACTCACACGCCCCTGCTTAAAGCTCTGTGTAACACCCTGTCACATATGGTAGCCACAGTCCACACAGAGCTTTTTTTTTTTTTTCTTTTTAACAGTTACTTTTATTTTTCTAAGTTATTTATTTTAATTGGAGGCTAATTATCTTACAATATTGTAGTGGTTTTTGCCATACATTGACATGAATCAGCCATGGGTGTATGTGTGTTCCCCATCTTGAACCCCCCTCCCCACACAGAGCTATTAAGCATCTGCCAAGTGGCTGACCTCAGCTGAGATGTCCTGTAAGTATAAAACACACACCAGGTTTCAAAGATGTAGCATGAAAAAAAGAATGGAAAACATCTCAATAATATTTTATAGGGGCTTCCCTGATAGCTCAGTTGGTAAAGAATCTGCCTGCAATGCAGGAGATTTGTTGATTCCTGGGTCAGGAAGATCCTCTGGAGAAGGGATAGGCTACCCACTCCAGTATTCCTGGGCTTCCCTTGTGGCTCAGCTGGTAAAGAATCTGCCTGCAATATGGGTAGACCTGGGTTCAATCTCTGGGTTGGGAAGATTCCCTGGAGAAGGGAATATTTTATAGCATGCACAGATGGATATGATACCATTTCAGATATACAGGGTTAAATAAAATATAAACAGATTACGTTCTCTAAATGTTTTTAATGTGACTATTAGAAACTTAAAAATAGCATATGTGGCTCACATTATATCTCAGAGGGAAAGCACTGATCTATAGTTTCTCACTGTCCTCAGAAAAGAATTTAAACTCCTTAGCAGTATCCAAGGTGATTTGGTCCCCCCAGCTTTCCTCAAAAGTTCTCCTTGTCCCTCATTATTCTTCAACCGCAGTGGCCCTATGATCCCTCAGACACATCAAGCCCATGCCCACCTTAGGGTCTTTTCATGCATGACATCATCCTTCTGGAATGCTCTTTCCATGGTGCTCTACTCATTGCCATGCTGACTCAAACTCCCTCTTTAGATTTCATCTCACACGTCACCTCAGCCAGGCCTTTCTGGACCACCTGATCTCAAGGGACCACACATCCAGTGACTCACTCCTCATTTCCTCCGAGGCCCTCACTGCCGTTCTTAGCTACCTCATCTGATGATCTGTTCACCTGTTCCATGTCAGTCTCCCCCTCAGTGGAATGGAAGCTGTGTGAGGGCAGGAAACCTTCTGGTCTTACTCAGTCAATGTTGTATCTTCAGCTCAGGGCTCCATCATTTCTAGTTCTCAGCTCAGTGTTTGTTGAATGCACGAATGAACAGGGAAAAGAGCATGAAACTCAGAGTTAAAAATTCCACTTAGGACAAACCCAGTGATGTGGAGGATGACACCACCATCTTGCTCCAATTGCTGACACTTATCCTATAATCAATCCTCTACAGTCACTATAGGAGGCAGTGTAATAACTAAAAGGACACAGTCTAGAGCTAAAAGCCCTGAGTTTGAATTTCAACTCTGCCACTTACTAGAGTGTGACCCTGCATGGAGCCCTTGACTGTCCCAAATCTCCATTTTTCTCCCAGAGGTAAAATTAGAATTATTAGGAAATAATTAGAGTTACATCATGGTCGTCTTGAAGGTCAAGTAAGATAATAGCTTTGTCAGTCAAAGAGTCCCAGTGATATTTATCAGACCAAGGCATTCTTGAAGGGGAAGGATTCTTTTATTTACATGGGTGTCCTCAGCACCTAGAACAATGATTGGCTTAAGGCAGATGCCCGAAAACTACTTGATGGATGAATAAAGTTTCTAAAAATCCCCAGCACCGCAAAGCAATGAACCTTGGGGAAATCAGATCTCTCCATGGTTCCAATCTGGAAAAGATATCCTATTTTCAGATACCCCATTTTCCTCCAAACAGAAGCAAAAGGATCCTAGACATGGAGTGAGGCTTAAGATGTAACGGGTCCTATTTCCTCCATCTTCCAGAAGAATCCCAATTATAAGAGTCTGTCCAGGTGTCCAGACAAAACTGACTATAGATACCCTGAAACCTTTGGCTTGAGAGTAGGATTTAAAAAGTCAAGAGTCAGCATCTTCAGCTGGGGACAGAACAAGCTCCAGAGGAGCAGGGAGCAGCTTTCTGCCCATGACAGGTTCTTTCCTAGGAAAAAGAAAAAAAGACAAGGCCAGGGGGCTTCACAGGTAAAGAATCCACCTGTCAACGCAGGAGACATAAGAGATACGAGTTTGATTCCTGAGTCGGGAAGATCCCGGTTGGAAGGCATAGCAACCCACTCCAGTATTCTTGCCTGGAGAATCCCATGGACAAAGGAACCTGGCGGGCTTTGGTCTATAGGGTTGCAAAGAATCGGACACGTCTGAAGCAACTTAGCAGGCACGAAAGACAAAGCCATCCAAGCAGTAACTGTTGATGCTTACATTCTCAGAAAGAGCCACAATATCTGCCTCCTTGATTGAAACTGGGGCCAAGGATAAAAATAAGGAGAGGGGAAGAGGGTCTTATTTGGAGCTAATCGTTATTAAAGCTCATAAAAGTCAAATTATTCCATGAAATGATAATTTTTCAAGATGAGGCAAGGAGTGTGGCTGGGAAGAGAGTGGGAAATGACTTCACTGGGCAGGCTTCTGC
Source organism: Giraffa tippelskirchi (assembly GCF_054371585.1). Classification (NCBI taxonomy): domain Eukaryota; kingdom Metazoa; phylum Chordata; class Mammalia; order Artiodactyla; family Giraffidae; genus Giraffa; species Giraffa tippelskirchi. The sequence continues at coordinate 17,334,968 of NC_137283.1, read as the reverse complement.
CTAGTTTGCAAAGGATAAAGCCTGCCTTTGTTGTTCTCCTGGCTTCTGTTCCCCATAGCTCTGAAGTATAAAGGCTTCTGGCAGAACATCCCAGTTTCAACACCATTGTTCCTAGGATTTGCTACTGAAAGGGCTATTCACATGGAAACCTCTCCCAGGCCAGGCTTCTGTTGGCTACCGTTTACTTACACCCTGGCTTAATCATGCAGCCCACCTAGGAAGTTTGGACAACCAGGCCAGGGATGGCACTTGGCCATCTCTCTTAGTCGCACCTTGCCAACTCAGTGCTGATTAAAATCCAGAAGCCAACCTCCATTCATTCCACTGCCATGTTCTGAGCATTGCCCGCGTGCTAGGTGTCGGAGCTACAGGTAGGGGCAAGTGAGACAAACATTGACGACAGCAGAAATCCATGAAAGAAGAAAAAGATCATTCTTCATGTTGGAAAAGAGGAGTCATAAATAGAAAGCCCTTTCCAGAATGTGAAAAAGGAGCCACAATTAGGGATCACGGGATCCCAAAATCAGATTTGGGATCACTGAAGATGATGATGTGTTAAGATCCAATTAGAGGGCTTCCCTATTGGCTCAGTGGTAAAGAATTTGCCTGCCAATGCAGAAGATACAGGTTCCATCCCTGATTCGGGAAGATCCCACATGCCAGTGAGCAACTAAGCCCATGAGCCACAACTACTGATAGAGCCTGTGCTCTGGAGTCCGGGAGCTGCAACCACAGAACTCCAGGTGCCCTAGAGTCCGTGCTCCCCAACAAGAGAAGCCACCCCAGAGAGCAGCTCCTGCTCACCACAACTAGAGAAAAACCCACGCAGCAATGAAGACCCAGCACAGCCAAAAGAAAAAGAAAAGAACCGATGGAAAGTGTCTTTAAGGAAAGCACCTCCAATAAGAGAAAAGGCCCTACATAGTGACCCGCAGCTCCCCATTCCCTTCACATCAGGCCACACCATGTATCTGAAGCCACTCTGAGTCTGCTTACAACCCAGGTTTTAGTCCACTTGAGCCCTGGTTTCCAGCAGAGGGTGACAGGAAGAAAACCTCATGACAGAGGATTCTGTCTGTGGAAAAAGGTGAAAAGGGACTGTGTTTAATCCTCTGTCTAGGCTAGGATAATGGCTCTAGGAACCCAGGTCTGTGGAACTGGCTTAATAGATGTGGGTTTATAGGCAGACAGCGTGGCACAGTGAGTCCTAGTGGATTTTGACTTTTAGGACTTGTGAGATGTTGCAAGAGACTGCATCCCAAGGATATGAGAAATCGTGCTTGTCCAGACCTGCATGACCCAATTAATCTGGAAAAAAAATTAACTTCTTAGTTTCTGGCTTGTTATCCTGAGCACCTTCTACCCAGGTGAAATCTCACCCTCCCTCTCCCTGGTTAAAGCCTCACTGAAAAGTCCAGCTTTGAACCACTGACCCTCTCTGATCCTATTCCCTCATCTCTTAAACGGGAGTGATCATCATCAACATCTTCATGTTGTAACACTTGTGATGATTATGAGATGGTAATGAGAAAATAGGACTCCAGGAGTGAAGATGTCCATGTTGGCATTTATAAAATCAGGACAGTGTTCTCTCCCTCCCTGAATCGGGACAATTTACGCGAAAGCAAGTTATAAAAGGCAGATGAATACTTTACAAACATTAATTTTAAAGAAAGCACCACTCACTGGAATCTCACCTCCTCTCCGGTGATTGGAAAACTTGCCCAGGTTTGGGAAAAGCTAACCAGCTGAGTCAAGCTGCCGCCTACACCACCTGCCCACCCGTTCCCCTCGCACCCGGGCAGGGGAACACAGCTCAGCATTTATTTTTGGACCCAGCTCACTAAAAATACCCCAAGCCGCCCTGTTTGATCACTCTCCCTTTTGACCTGAATGGATCGCGGGGCCCCAGCGGCCCGCCCCACCCTCGACCCGTTGTCCTTTAAAGGCGAAGGGCGTGGGGATGGATTCCTGCCGCTCAGGGACAGATGTGCGCCACTCGGACAGGCAGGGGCCGCGGCCTCACTGACGTCAGGGAAGCGCTCACTCGGCCGCAGCCTCCCGGCCGGGCCCGAACACCCGAAGGGTGGGGGGGACCCGCGTGCTGGGATTGGCTGGCCAAGTGCGAGCGCCCGCGCCGATTGGCTGGCGAGGTTTTAGAGGGAGTCCCGCTCTCCAATTAAAGGGCCCCGCCGCACCCGGCTGCGCACAGAGCTCCCCCTGGGCCAGCGATCTTAGCCATTCAAGCACAGCTGTCCCCACTGCACGCCCTCGCGCCTAAGCCTGAGCAGCCAGGCGCTGTCTGTCCACCCCAGAAGAGGATGGCAAAGGTGGCCAAGGACCTCAACCCGAGAGTTCAGAAGGTGAGCTGAGATCTGTCTGTACTTAGGCAGATTCCTTCTTTTCCCATTTCCCTCTCCTGTTTGAAGAGGCTTTCCTAGATGTATGGAGAAGAAAATTCACTAAATTCCAAGACTTTATAGCAAATAGAATCGTTGGGAATACAGGTTTGAGCTAACAGGCACATACCCCAAATGCTACTCTTAAAAGCCTTTGTGTAAAGTATTTGCAAAGGATCTTAGTTCTTTGGTGATGCTAATTAAAATTTAAATAAGGTAAAACCGTTTTCTTAAATGTTAACTCTGTGCTCTTGGAGGAGGGGGGAAGGAATCCTACCCTCTTCCTCCAGTGATTGAGGTGAAGGTGGGAAGGGATAATATTTCCTCACAAGGAATCTACCCCTTTGCTCTCATCCCAACATTTTCTGTTTTTCACACACACATACAAAGAAACCAGTTTCTTTAGTTGGTGGTGTTGGCAGTGGCGACAGTGCCAGCACACGGGAACTAATTTCTGTCCCCAGGGTCTTCACTTTTCCCTTTCAAGAAGGGCTGGCTGGGAGCCCAGAAGGTCACGGGTGAATGATTGCCCGAGGGGCCTGCAGCTGTGCCCTTAGCTCCAATCCCCGATGGTTAGTTACCTGCCTGCATACAGTGGCGGGCAGCACACAGGCCAGGGGCCGAGAGGACCTGTGAACTGGAAGGAAGCCCAGAGACAGCCTAGACCAGAGAAGAAACTGAGTCTCAGGGTCACAGAGAGTTGGTTCTGGGAGGCAGTGGAGCCTATGGTTAAGCCTTAGGCATGGAAACCCCAGCTGTGCCACTTTCTAGCTGCACCACAATGACCAGCCACATCCATCATCTTTCTGAGCCTCAGTTCCCTTGTCTCCCATAGAGGGATGTTAGGCCCCACCTCCCTCACAGCAGCAATAATAGCTATGGTACCCCATAGTGTTATCTCCCAAAGTAGTTATTTTTAAACTTAAACTCTGATTTCAGGGAACATCAGAGTTTTGGTCTCTCAAGGCAAAGTCCCCTGTAAACATTTGCTATTGCCTGGGCAAGGCAGGATAAAATGAGAGGGGGAAGGAAAAAGAAAAACTATGTCAGAATCAAAATGCAAATCAGCCACTTAGAGGTGCAGGATTTACACATCTGATTTACATCTGTACCACTGCAAGGCTGACCTGCCCCAGACTCCCACACAGAGTCCATCGGACCTTCTGAATGTGTACACCAGGGCAGACTTCATCCAGAGAGCATCTCTCTGGAATGTTCCTGCCCCCAACCCCTACCCCCGCTTCACATTTGCCAGACTGTTCACAGAATCCAATCATCTCTTCTTCTCTGGAATTCTTACATGTTAGACCTTGGTAAGCTACCTGTCCTGTTAATTTCTACCTGGTAGTGAGTCAGGCACACACTGCTCTTACTTTTCTACCCATCTTTCTAAATTCCTTGAGGGACAAACCTTTCTTGCTCATCTCTGTTCCGACGCAGCCTGCCACGCACAGCATGACTCAATAAACTATGAGTGAACCAGCTAAGACCACAGTGTTCGCGGACAGTACAGTTTGTGTGTTACTGTTTTCTAACTTGTGTCAGTTCCAACATAATTGTGTGTCTGAACTGCCTCCCCAGATTCAGCCAAAGTAAAAGAGTTCAGAGCGAAAGGGGCAGTGTCTCACCGTCCAGTGGCACATCAGATGATTCAGGGTGTTTTTATTACAAGCTGATGGACAGTTAATGTGTCAAGGGAGACAGGAGACACGGAACCTCTCTCCTCAGCACAGCCCAGGTCATCACTCGGAGGAAGCCTTGTTTTTATTTTCCTTTGCATGGGAGAGTGTGATTATCCGGATTAGAGGTGGAACACAGTCTCCTACTTGCCACTCTCTAGTGCCAACTTCCTTGCCCTGCAAAGGGTTTATTTTCCATTTAGATCCAATTACAGGCTTAGTGAAAGAATGTGGTGGGTATAGATGAAAGGGCGGATATTTGTTACCCCTTGGGACTGTGACAATCAGGAGGAGGATCACCACATGGGTGATGAACCCAGGTCCTCCACTCAGAGAGCCGAGGGAAGGGAAGGGAATGGGGGGAAATTGGGAAATTTCTCCTTGCTGAGGTGTATATCGGCGGTTAAATGCTGGGTTGTATCAACAGCATGTTGCAGAGCTTTTATGGAATATTTACTTTTTAAATCTGCAACAGTGGTGGGTTTGCTAACATTTGGCTTCCGGAGGCATAATCACACTTAGGCATTTTGAAGCAATTTCATAGACTCTTAGAGCTGCAAGGGACCGATTTACAAAATGGGAAATGGTTTCAAATGGCCTCCATGAGGACTCCGCTGCCCTGCACCCAAAGGGAGGGGCGCCACAGGGAATCCCTAGAGCTGGAAAGTCAGAAAACAGTCTTTGAGAGAGAGAACATTAAAATCCCCAAGTTGGGGCAGCCTTTGAGATCATCTCCCCAATTCTAGGCAGACAGAGGGACTGGCCGTGGGCCCCAACCTTAGTTCATGGCAGGGTATAGAAACAGTTCCTTCCCTCCTCCCATCTGCACTGAGCCAAATGCTCCCATTGGCTCCTCTTGAGCCCTGGTTTGTTTTTCGACGGGCAAAAAGGTTTCCTAGCATGGAGATCTTGTTCCCTGAGAATCAGGAACTAGCCAACATTCCCTGGTAACAAAAAGCCTGGAAGATCAAATGCCATTTCTCTTGGTGGAATCAACCACCACTGTGGATGTGTTCTTCTCTGGCTTATTAAGTCATCAGTATTCCTGTAACCAGATTGGGGTTCAGATCCCAGCTCCACCACTTACTAGCTGTGTGCTCCTGTGCAAGCTGATGAACTTCTGAGTCTGTGCCCTCATCTGAAAACTGAGGAGACACTAAAAGCATCTCCCTCCCAAGGGGCCCATAATCATTAAATGAGCTGATGTATACAAAGGGCTCAGCATGTGAGTGCGAGTAGACTTGGCCATTGTTATTGTCAGTGGTGGTGGTTGTATATTTCAGCGAGCGTGTGATTGCTGAAAGGGGTCTTTTGGTGAATGAAGGACACACTTCTTCAGATGACTGGCTCATCTGAAGAGCAACTAACTTTCATTCAGCTGAACAAAAGCCAGAGGTCTTGATAACCTAGAACAATGACCGATGACCTTGTCTTCATTCTAGCCCAACACATACACAATCTGCTTACACAACAGAGATCATCGATCAGAGAGCATTTCACTCGGGGGTCCTGGAATAGTTAGGCCTGGAAGGAGACATGGAGCTCTTCTCACTTTATAGATATAGAAACTGAGACCCAGAGCAGTCAGGTCCTTTCTCTGAGACTGCTAAGAAGGTGGGCCAGGGCCCAGTAGGCTCTGCAAGAATACAGGCTCTTGGCTGCCAAAGAACCATTTGCAGGAATTTAGAAAGGACTAGAACAAAGAGATCTGAGAGCATGTTCACTGCTGCCTGTGTGCCTGCCAGTGGACCGGTTCCAGAGGGTTCTATTTCTCACCCCTCAGCACAATGTCCAAGGAGCATGAAAGGATGGTTCATCCAAGTGCATTGCCAGGATCCACCCTTCTCCACATCACGTCCCTCTTGGCTTTCCTGTCCTCCAGCTTCGCCCTTCCCCCTGTACTCAGCCCTTCCTGCTTTCACCTCCAGTTCCTGCCGTGTGCAAAACTGCTGGCACGCCGCCTGGGTGAGCCGATCCAATGTCAACACGGCTCCTCGAGAATTATCCTTGGCTCCCTCCATCTTAGAAATATATTAAGCTGTCATTTAAAGACTTTAATAGCCAAATCATTGGAGACATGCCCATAGGTGTATAAGCAACTTGGCCCAAAGAGAGCCATATTAAAAAAGAAAGAAAGAAAGAAATTATCCAAGTCCTTAAAGCTCTCCCCAGACAGATGGCTGAAGCCATTACTTGTACACTGAAGATGCCTGTCATGTCGCACAGACATATTTGAATATGTGGGGTTAGGGTTGACAACTGACTTGCACCAATACATCTGCCCCCTGAGGTGGTGAGGGGCAGGGAAAGGTATCTCGCAGATCAGCTCTAGGCCTTATTCTAGCCATCTCAGCTCCAAGACCTTCTCCTGGCCCAGGGCTGACCAACAGTTCTACAAGCAGGACATGGAGTGACTTTGGCATTCCCCTCTGAAGATCCCAGTTTGATCTCCTCTCCATGTTAACTGGCCAGAGGTGACGAGGGAGAAAAAGAATGAGCTGGAAGAGGGGCAGATGTGCAGACTCACATGGGCATCTTCCTTTCCCTCCCCTGCCCTGGCCACTCCCGGGGTGGATTAGATCAGGAGCAGAGAAGTCAGAGAATAGTTCCTCTTGTAACCCACCCTGTAGGGTCAACTGGGCTCCAACAGAGAGATGCCATTTGACTTTTCAAGGGAGAATCTTTCTTTTCAACTTGCACATTTAAAATAGTGTGTTTATAATAAAGTGGAAATGGGTCCTGAAAGCACAGACCTTGGCAGTTCTTATCTCCCCCATGTTCATCCAACACCACTGAAATATGTACGATAAGCCGAGTTTTCTGGCAAGGGGCCAGGTTGTCACAGTAACTGCAAGCATTTACTGGTGACTTTGGACAGGTTGCTTTTCCTCAGAAGGGGCTGACTTTGAATGACAGCTGGAAACTTCGTTCCTCCTGCCGTCCACTGACCTTTTCTGGACCCTAGACTGTCTCCTAAATAACAAATGATTCTGGAAAAACAGGACACAAACGCCTTTCCATTGAGAGTAGAATTGGGGAAGAGCTTTTTGAGACCTCCAGGAGGAAGAGACAGCTGCTGTTCTCTAAGTGCCTTCATTTGGAAATAGCCCCTCTTCCCTTTCATTTGCTGATAAGGAAGGAGATTTGGCTGGCAGCTGCTGCTGTGATCCTGCCAGGTGCAGAGCCACCAACCACTTCTACAGGAGACCCTCAAGGTCGTACCATTTCCTTCACTTCCCATGCCACTTTCAGTCCTGAACCCATTCTTGGAGCTCTGTTGTTGTTCAGTCCCTGAGTCATGTCCGATTCCTTATGACCCCATGAACTGCAGCACGTCAGGCTTCCCTGTCCTTCACTCTCTCCCTGAGTTTGCTCAAACTCATGTCCATTGAGTCAGTGATGCCATCCAACCATCTCATCCTCTGTTGCCCCCTTCTCCTCTTGCCCTCAGTTTTTCCCAGCACTAGTGTCTTTTCCAGTGAGTCAACTGTTTGCATTGGAGAAGGAAATGGCAACCCACTCCAGTGTTCTCGCCTGGAGAATCCCAGGGACGGTGGAGACTGATGGGCTGCCGTCTATGGGATCACACAGAATCGGACACGACTGAAGCGACTTAGCAGTAGCAGCAGCAGCAACTCTTTGCATCAGGTGGCCAAAGTATTGGAGCTTCAGCATCAGTCCTTCCAATGAATATTCAGGGTTGATTTCTTTTAGAATTGACTAGTTTGACCTCGTTGTTGTCCAAGGGACTCTCAAGCATCTTCTCCAGCACCACAGCTCGCAAGTGTCAATTCTTTGGCGCTCAGCCTTTTTTATAATCCAACTCTCACATCCATACATGACTACTGAAAAAAACCATAGCTTTGACTACATGGACCTTTGTCAGCAAAGTGATGTCTCTGCTTTTTAATACTCTGTCTAGGTTGGTCATAGATATTCTTCCAAGAAGCAAGCATCTTTAAATGTCAGAGCTTAGTGTGTATCAATGGCCCAGATCTGCAGAAGTTCCAAAAAGGCCTTCTATAAAGCTTTTCGAGAAACAGTGAAGTAAGAAGTCTGGTCTCCTATGTGAACTTAGACTATTTTAGTGGCCAAACTTGTATTTGGTATTTAGGCCTAAATATTTGACGTGGAATTTCAGTTGGGCTTTCATAAAAACAGAAATAATAGTACAATCACAAAGCTTTGTAAAACCCCTAAATCAACCCTTTGTTCACTGTCTGCTCTTCTATATGAGAAGTGTTTACATGTTTTCTCAGCATGTGTCGGTCTTACTTTCATCATCCATTTGGACTCTTGTCGCCCAAGGATCTGCAGGAAGATTCATCTGTTCTCTGTTAGGATGGACAAGTTTGGGGAATGGCAAGGGAAAGGGAAAAAGAGAGACTTCTTTTGAGTACACTCAGGATACCTGATGTTTTCTCTCACTTGTTTCATTTAGTCTTTAGGACTACATTGCAAACATAATGATGTCCTTTTTACACATGACTAAATGAAGACTGAGGGTTTCAATGACTTGCCTAAGATCATATAATGACAGATTAAGAACTCACACCCATTCTTCTCTGACTCTAAAACTGAAGCTCTTTCCACTGCCGGAAGACAGCAGAAGGCTTTTGTCAGAAGCAGAAGTCTGGTGGAGAAGGACTCAGATTACTACTACAGGCTTCCCACACAAATGAAGGTCAGCCCACCGCTGATGGTGTGATTCAGAGACGGCCCAGCATTTGCCAAAGGTTACCAGGCATCTGTACCTCTCTGATATTTCTTGGCCACAACCAGGTGTATGCTGTCATCCACACCAAGTCAAAGCCATTTCCCAGGTAGAAAAGAAAGACTTCCTAGATCTGTTCCTTCCTGGTTTTCTAGAAGTCTGCTAGAACTGTCTAGAGAGAAGGCTGGTAGAGAGACAATCTAAGGGATCATATAATAGTATCCAGAAATTACTGAAGAAGCAAGGACACTTGACAAAAAAAAAAAAAAAAAGTCCTAGAGATCCAAGCTCCAGAGCTTCCAGGAAATTCTAGCCTGTGGATAAGCTTGGCCTCTGGAATGCGTATTCTCTACATGCCTGGTCAGCCTGACTCACGGTCTACCCAATAACGCAGGAATCAGGACCAAGCAAAACAAAGCCCGAGCCCCCACCAGGACATGCTTTAAAAGGAAATAAGATTGCTGAGGGAGAAGAAACCAAAGGCTCTATTTGGCAAGTCACTCTTTTTGTAGGACAAAGTTGGCCCATGGCAGTTGTTTCAAATCCATATGATATGTGTATGTATTGATTTTTTTCCCCTCCTCCTATTTTAAAATATGGGTTCCTTTGTAAAATAAATCTTTGGAGAAAATGCAAAGGAATCATTAGATAAAAGAGCTGAGAAGTATCTACTGATCTGCTTGGTCAGTCCCTTCAGGTGGCAGAGGGAATATGGGAGCAAAATGTTATACCCCAAATTTACATGTGACGTAGCAGAGATGCACTGACTCACAGCATCTTTAAAGAATGAAGAAAAGGGTATCTTCTCTGTTACATCACTTCCATGCCCAGGGTCCCCTGACTTCATGTCACCCTCTTACCCTCAAAGCTCAGAAGGTCAGGTGAACATTTTGGCTATGAATGTAGCTTTGGCCACATGGTTTAAAGGCCATTTTGAGAAGTGGTTAAACATGCAACCTTTGCAAGCACGGAGATCTAGATGTGATATGTAATTCTGCCTTTTCATAGGTCTGCAACCAAGTTGCTTAATCCTTCTGGACCTCTAGTTCCTCATCTGAGAAAGAGAGTTAATAATAGTTCTATATTTAAACAATCGTCTAATAAGAAAGCATGTAAAGCACCTGGATGCATAGTATGTTCTCAAAATAACATTTCCTCCTGTTGCTATTGGTATCCTCTTCTCATCAGCCCCAGCACAGAAATCCTATAGGAAGTTAAGTGCTAGAACGTGGAAGACCAAGTTCATCTTACTGACGTCACAGGTGGCTTCTAAGATATCAGATTGCAGGACCTTCTCTTTGTAGCTAAACTTAGACCTGGCCATAAATAGACCCGGGTCACAGCATCTGCAAAAATCAGGACAATGGCAACAATGTGCCCGGGGTGTCCGGTTGCTACACTTCTAAAAAGTAGTCCTCCTCTTCACGGAGGCCATTCGTTGGTCCCAGCCAGGTGATTTTACCCAGGCACTTAGCCACGCCAAGCCTCGGATGTCTTCCTTTTTAAAACAGCATAATAGTCACCATTTCTTGATTTAGCAGATATTTATTTAATACCTATTACATGCCAGGCACTCTGCTGAGTGCTCAATACAAGACAATGAATAAGAAAGTTCTGGTCCCTGCCTTGCAGACTTGAGTCCAGTGGAGTGTGTTTCACATGAAAGTAAGAGAAGAGGGAAGATCCTCTGGAAAAGGGCATGGTAACCCACTCCAGTATTCTTGCCTGGAGAATCCCCATGGACAGAGGAGCCTGGTGGGCCGCAGTCCATGGGCTCACAAAGAATCAGACACGACTGAAGCAACATAGCACGCATGGGAGAGAAGAGCCAAATAATGCCAGTGTTCTATTACTCTGTTTCCTTGACCTCTTCCATCTCACAGACACACAGAGACACACAGACACACCGCTCTTTTTCTCCTCCTTTACTGTCTGCCCTCAGATTTGAGCATTGCACACATCTGAGCCACTCCCAACCCCAGTCATCTCTACAGTATCACAGTGATGTTAAGTATGACAACTCTGCTCCCACTTGTTGCATTTTAACAGGGCATTGAGTGAAGAGAAGTCTGGGAGAGGCAATCACCAGTAAACAGTGGCCCCTTCAACCCTGTTGCATACATATGGTAGACCAGTTGTCTGTGCTCAGCCCAGGTCCTCAGAGGCAGCTCAGCATCCCATGATGTCCTTCATGATGCTGGTGTCAGGGGCACCAAAGGGCAGGAACACAGGATGAGAGCTCTTGGCTGACTAATGCCCCAAAAGAAACCTGCCTTAGAAAGGTAGCAGCTATTTGGACTGTGTGACTAAGAGGCTGACCACCAAGGTGACTGACCCAGCTAGTCCTCTGGCTAGAAGAGTTGGAGGGAAAATGGAGCCCAGCCCTGCCCTCATCCTGGAGGAGAGCCACCCACCTGCTGAGGGACACCTGTGCTCCCCACCCCGACTTTGTTCCTCTGGTCACCAGTGTCCTTGTTAAGGGGTCTGGCTTTGATGGGGGGAGGGGTCAGCATTTGAGGCTTATTTTAGAGAAAGTGTGGGAGGGAGATTTTGTTTTTACTCGTTAGTATCAACAGACAGAGGAGGTTTTTTTTAAACAGGGATCTGTGGATAGAACTGAGGGTATCAAGGAACAGAAATGAAGAAAAATAGTGCATCCTTATATACCTAACCTCTAACTGAAATGAAACATTTCTTTTCATTATAGATGAAAACAAAAGCCCTGGCAGTTTAGCATCCCCTGTGCCTTTTTTTTTCTAAGCAAATAAAGCTATTGAATGTGACATTTAAGTTAGAAAAAGGTAACTGGCTATAGGCCCCGTGTCCTTCATACCAGCGGAAATCTGATATTTTCATATCCTATTACAGCCAAGAGAGATGCCAGGCATACCGCTCATACTCATCCTTGTTCTGAAATAACAGTAATTAAATCCATGACTGGTCTTGTTAATTAATTTAACAAAGGCATGTATGTTACTAAATTACAGATTAGCTTTTATATATTGATATTATTTCAGTAATATTCATTTTCTTTGTAATCCTACATATTTTCATTTGTGCTTTTAGAACATGGTTCTGAGAAGGGACAATTTCATGTCAGACAAAAGGATGCAAACAGATTAAGACTTCTGTATTAGAAAAGCTCTAACAATATTCTACATACACACACACAAATATTTGCATACATGCATATGTATACACACATGCACATGTACAACCATAATGGGTTGAGTTCTGAGGCTCTTGGATGGAGTAGACAAACTGAGTTCAAATCCCAGCTCTGTCACCTGCTTCCTATTTGGGTAAATCCCATTACCTCTGAGCCTCAGTTTCTTCATCTATGAAATGGGCCTAAAAGTTGTCCTCATGATAATAACCTATTAAGTTCTTAACACAGCATTTGACAGCTCATGAATGTGTGTTACACATGAGTTATCATCACTATTGAAAGACCCAAAGAAAGTGAAATGTGCAAACATTATTCTGGTGAAACTCATCACCTCCCTCTGATTTGGCCAACTTTAAGAATTCATTCTGTGCAAACACATATTCCATGTAATTATTATAAGTCAGGGGCTGAGCTGGGAAGCAGAGAAGTAAAAAGGAAAGAAATCTCAGAAGCTGATAGTTTGAGAGATGGAACAGCCAGCCTGGCCACCAGAAAATCGAAGCCTTGATCAGAGGTTCAAATGAGGGAGTGAGGGAGATCAGAGAGGAAGTACTTAATCCGACCTGGGGAGGTCAGGGAACTCTCACCAAGGAGGTGACATCTGAGCTGAATGTTGAAAGACAAGGATGAATGAATACTATGCTTGGGTCACAGGCCCGTGTTATGAGTTCCACGTCTTCACACGCATGTTCTCCGTTTTACTTGACTAACTTGGGAAATATCATCCATCTTCAACTACAGAGAGATACACTCCTACATATCCATCCATCCATCAGGCACGTCTTGTAACTTTCTCATCCGAGAACTTGTCCCTCTCGTCTCTCAACCAACACCCTTGGGATGATAGGATAGCGCAGCTTGCCAGGCTGGTGTGCTCGAGACTCCCAAGCTCAGCAGAGGAGTTACAGCAAGCTCACCCCCACTCAGTTTGAATTTTTACAGGAAGGTGTAGATTTGTGTTGTGATCGAAGGGAAAAAAAATTAACTGAGGATATGCAACATATATGGAAAGAAAGGAACACAGAGAGAGCGAGACACACACACACACACACACACACACACACACATACACACACCCTGTGTGAAATCCAGCATGCTCTGCCTGTGAGTAGAATGTGAAAACACAATTGTGAGGACCACAGGATGGTGTGTGCACCCCAAGTTTTATGCACCTTCCAATTCTGAAGTCATTCATATAGTAATTAGAGGAAAAGAAATTCCGCAGAGAATTCCTTGATAAACTGTGAGAAGGAAAGTCAGGAAACTTGAGTAAGAATGATCCCTTGCATCAGAACAATTCCTTCAGGTTTCTGACTTGGTCTGAGACTGTGGGGACCCTTCCTGCCCTGATTCTGAGCAGGTAACACAGCACAGTGAAAACCACATGGTTTGTATATTGAAATACCACCGGAATAATTGTTGTCAGTTGATTTGTGTCAGTTGCAGATGGTATGTTAAACAGGGTCAGGGGCGGGGGGGAATGACAGATGATTCCCTGCCAGTTATCTGGAAAATGAAATTATGGGGACCATCCCTGGGTTTGCAAGGATCTGACGAAGAGGTGAGGTTTGATGGAAAAGCCGTGTTTCCTCAAGTCTGCCATCTTTCACAGCCTACAGGCGCAAACAGCCCATTGGGAGAACACACTCTGTACCAAGATTCACACTAATTAGAAGGGCTGTTGCCACCTGCCCTGTACCTTCCCTTGAATCCTACTAGTTCTCCCAGCAGGTAGGAAGTCACCCGAGAAACAGATGCTCTGACCTCAATCTTGACCAACATGTAGGACTTGGACGGTGAACCAGACTTTAGAAAAAAGTGGCCATTGCATCCCTGAACTAAGGAACTAAGGAAACAGAACCAATGGGTAGGAGGGAGGTTAGGTTCAGAGAGAGAGATTTTAGCTCAAAATAAGAAAGAGCTGTTTAATAATTAAAGGAATTCAGAAAACTTGATCTTTTGATAAGGTCTCAGTGCTTAATAGGGGTTCTCACAGCATCTGGCCACCTGGTCCATCTCCCATTTAAGGTTGTGGATGGGGTACTTGGACGAAATCATTTTTAAGTCTTTCTGAATCTGAAATGCTAAGACACCCTGAGTTCTAGTCCTAGCTCTTCTACTAATGAGTTCTTTCCTAGCCATTTAACTCCTATCCCATGACATCTTTCTTGTGTCCACATCCTCCGTTTGTCAGCTCCTTGAGAGCAGGGACCAGGCCTTACTTCTCTTTCGTGTCACCTCGGAAAGCCAGGCATACAGGAAGGGCTCAAAAATATTAATGGACTGAGAAGGAAGTGAGATGGAATCAGGATACAGGAGAGAAAAGGAGAGGCATCAAAAGAAGTAAGAGCAAGTGGGTTTTCCTTCCCGGCAGAGACAAGGAATCCTGAGGGTAGAAAGGGAGACGGACAGGAGCAGGGCAGAGGACACGGAGAGACATGGAATAGAGTAGGCTGGACCCTCAACCTCTTCCAGAGCCCCATACACGCTGCTTAATCTAAAACCTTCATTCGTGGACCACGGTCCGAACTGGCAAGATGGGAATGGGGCCAGAAGAGTGGGAGAAAGACTCCTAGAGCGTATTTAGGAAGGATCCTAAGATGAAAAGGAACTGAAATTGAGGGGGGATCAGAAAGGCCACCTTCCAGAGCAGACTGAATTTTCCATGTCTGGTGCCGAATTGTTATCATCCTCCTTCAAACTCATCTACACAAGAGTGGACTTCGAGGTGGCAGATGAGCCAAGCCTGGATTTGCTCCCTCCCTTCAGACAACTAACACAGACCTCCATATGAACCTTGAAGCAGGCCCCCTGTTTCTGGCGGGAAGCCTCTTGAGAACAAACTCCCATGATTTCCCTGGTCTGGGGAGACAGGTTGGCTGGGATCTCTAAACAACAGCAGCCACATCTCAGAAGGGTTGGCCCTCCTGAGAGATAAGATGCAGCAGGACTACTGAAAACTGGCTGAAATTGAGTCCAAACCACTCAGAGCTCACACCGATATCTACTTAAAGTTTCTAGTCCTTGATGAATATTTATACCAAAATAGGGCCAGTGGAAAAGTTCCATCTGTGTGGATTTTTAAGAGTTTTGCCTTCCCTCAGCCACGTTGACCAAACTCAGGAAAGTGGTGGAATCAATGCCAAGTACATGCTCTTTGAAGTGCAAGAATAATTCTGAAAAGGCCCTGGACCCATCATATTTCTTCTTATCCTGCAGACTCAGAGTTGGCACTCCCTTCTTTAAAAATGCATAATATCAACACCTCTCAGTGCTTTATAATTTTAGCCAGTCTTTGACACCCTGCTGACCATGACCGCGACCACTTTTTTGAAAGAGTGGATAAGCCTATTCAGAGTTCTTCTGGGTAAGATTGCTTTGTTGGTTGACATTTTCCCCATCTTTTGAAAATCTGAATGGCCCAGTTCATCACTTTAATTCTCCTTTTTACTTTGCTAGTAGACAAATGGCCCCAGATTTTCTCCTTAGTGTTTTTAGTCATTCCATGCTCCTCAGAACCAAAACATCAGAAACTTGAACCAGTTATACTATTGGTATGAGGAGGAAAAACAGAAGCCTTGCTCTTATACTTGGCATTTGACCTGCACTTACCATACATGGGCTGTTTGTCAGGCATTGTGCTACAAAGGTTTTTTTCCCTCATCTTTACATAAATCCCATTTTACAGATAAGTAAACTAAGGTTCAGAGGGATGAAGTAAATTGCCACTGTGACAAAACTAATGTGATGAATGGGAATTAAATGTAGACGATTCAGTCCTCAGCAACCCCCTTCCCTCTAAACCATTTCTCATCTATACCAAACATGTTTATAGGGCTCCACAATGACGGGCCATGAACTTGTTGGTCACAAGATGAATGACGTTGGTACCCAGACATGCATTAACAGTGTTGAGCCACATTAATCAGAATTTGTCCCCATTTTCAGTTCTTTCACCTGTTGGATTATAACCAGGAGAAAGTCTCCACCTGGTGCTAACAGGGCTTTAACACCAGCATCACTTGCCCAGCGTCACTTTGAACAGATGGAAGGCAGTCCTCGGGATCAGAGCTTTAAAACAGCAAGAGTATTAGTTAGAATTTAATGGTGTTGTTTCATATTTATTGTATTTTTATCATTACCTCCTATTTTTTCAAAGTAAGCAACTTTTTAATGAAATACAGTTGATTTATAATGTATTAGTTTTGAGTGTACAGTGGTTCAGTTATACACACATGCACAGACACATACACGTGTGTGTATATATACATACATGTATACATATATACACTTTTCAGATTCTTCTCCATTATAGGGTATTACCAGATATTTAATATAGTTCCTTGTGCTATACAGTAGGTACTTGTTGTTTATCTCTTTTTTATATAATAGTGTACATGTATTATTTCCAAACTCCTAATTTATCCCTCCCTGCCTTTGTTAACCAGAAGTTTGTTTTCTATGTCTGTGGCTTACCTCTTATTTTTCTAAATTGTAAGGAAAAAGGGTTTTTCAAGAAATATGTTTTTAAAAAGTGATTTGTTTAAAGAAAAATTAAAAGTAAATAACCACAGAGATGGCATACTGAGGATAGGATTCAGGAAAGAGGAACGTAGGGCCTCATAAACATCTAATACTTGATAATCCCTGATCTCTACAGCACTTTACAATTTTCAACATCTCATATAAATGACCCCCACTGGATTCTCACCACAATCCTATGAAGCTGGTAGAGATTATGATCCCTTTTAAAGATGAGCCACTTAAAATATCAAGGTTCAGAGAGCAGAAACTGCTCACCATGGTCACACAGACGGTGAAAAAGCATCCAGGACTCAGGTCCAAGTCCAGGGTCCACGGTGCCTCCCCCAGTGCTCTGCCAGCACATCATGTCAGGGCAGGAGGGGATAACGGGATACTCCAAGGCGAGTAACCAAGGCCAAAAATGCCAGAGAACGTCTGTAGAACTTGATGACTCCCTTGACTGGCCTGAGTTTTATAAGTTCCCAGTGAGTGTATGCATTCTATTTCATGGACAAGCCTGCAGTTGCTCCATTCTAGTTTCGCTAAAGAAGCTTGACTTTCTCTTGTTAGTGACTCACTCTTTAGAAGGTTCCAAAACTGGTTCTCCTGTCAGGATAACATGTCCAACTTTCTGGGGTACACTAAGGAAGGGATGACACAAACTATAAAAGAGAAAAAGCCAGCTTCTGCCCGGGAAGAAGAACATTTCTTCCCCAGCAGTTGACCAGGGTTCAGACTGCAGGGCCAGGTGACTGGATGGGCAGGGGGTCCATAAATGTGGGACAACCAGTGGGGTTGGATGACCAAGGAGGTGAGTTGGCATTTCCATCAGTCTATCCAGGAAGAGCTTGCAGGAGCTGAACACACTCCTGAGGATGATGCTGTGAGCCAGAGGGAAGAGTTTGAGCAGATTGATGCATGAGACAGAAGCATCCTGAGAACCAAAGGGAGACCAGAGCCCAGCACTAGAACTTAGGAAAGGGAAGGGCAGCAAGTGAGGGAAGCACACAAGGGCTGGCCAGGCTGCTGGGGTGATCAGGGGTAGAATTCTGGAAACAACAGGAAACCAAGGTCGACCTTTCTTCTTCCAACTTAAACTACAGACATCAGCTTCAGGTGGGAGATCACTATTAAGTGTTAGCTTTTAATGCACCAAAAAGCACTGGGCGGTGCTTAGTCACTCAGTCATGTCCAACTCTTTATGACCCCACGGACTGTAGCCCGCCAGGCTCCTCTGTCCATGGGGATTCTCCAGGCAAGTATACTGGAATGGCTTGTCATGCCCTCCTCCAGGGGATCTTCCCAACCCAGGGATTGGACCCAGGTCTCCCACATTGCAGGCAGAGTCTTTACCGTCTGAACCACCAGGGAAGCCCAAGAATATTGCAGTGGGTAGCCTATCCCTTCTCCAGGGGATCTTCCCGACCTAGGAATTGAACCAGGGTCTCCTGCATTGCCGGCAGATTCTTTACCAGCTGAGCCACCTGGAAAGCACCAAAAAGCAGTGCTCAAAGGCAAAACTGAAATTGTTGTAGAGGAAGCTATTGATATCCATGTTTACAGAGGCAATACTGGGTGCAAGGCGCTGCCTTAGGCCCTGGTGATGGAGCAATGAACTAGACACACGGGGACCTTGCCCCCAGAGAACTGACAACCCAGCAGGAAAAAATGACATCAAAGTGTATATATAATCATGGGTATACCATCATTAAGTAATTATAATCACAATGGATACAACAAAGAAGTACAAGATACAGGCTTTTCTAAGACCCTAAATACCTGCAGGATGAGTAGAAATTTGTTAGGTGAAGGGAGGAGAGAAGGAAGATGGTCCAAGCAGAGGGAAGTGCCTATGGGCTGGCTTAGAGGTATAGAGGAATTTGGCATCTTTTCTAGGGCATACAGTTAAATGAGTAATTCTAAATTTACTCCAGAGATAATTTGCTGGCAGGGCACTTGGCTTCTGTATCTCTTATTCTATAGTTTCATTCTGTTCCATGGGCTTCAAAGGTGGGACCTGCAAAGTGAATGACATCTGCTAATTTCTGTTTCATAAACATGAAAAATTTGGCCCACCTCCTCTTTAAGGTGTTTTCCTTTCTCAGAATCTGTGATTTTCTTGTGTCAGGTTTTCTTAAATGCTGCATTCAACTCTACAGAGTATGGACAACTAGTGCATTATGCAGGGTTGGAAAATCAAGGAAAGGATGAAATATTTGAAAGTGTATTGAATGTTAGTTTTAGAAACATATGATAGCAATAAAGAGAGAAGAAGGAAGTCGTTTATAAGAAGGATCTTGTTTTAAACCAAGAAAATGTCCTGTGAAAGACACCACCCTAAAACACAAGTGCTTTTTTCCATCAAGGCCCCAGTGTTGGCTGAAGGAAACGTTTGTGTCTCAATGCTTCCCTTGTCCTATACATTAACTGTGAGATTCCCAGCAGGAATCACTTATATAAGTAAAGTCTTCAGACTTTTAATAACAGGGCTATACCTTTACACCACACATTTCCTTTCAAGATATTAAATCAGATAGGCAAGATAAAAAAATTCTTCAATTTGAGTTGCTAAGTACCCCCCATCACTCACACACACACACACACACACACACACACACACACACACACACACACACACACTTCCAAAACGAACTCCAATAAAAGTGTATTATCCTTGAAAAACTCAGTGATGCTGCCATTTTAAGATTCAGATGCACACAATCACACACCCCAAGTTACATCCTTATAGAAGGCTGTTCTTATTTATTTACTTTTGGCTGCCCAAGCAGCATGAGCGAAATTAGTTCTCCCACCAGGGATCGAACCCATGCCCCCTGCACCGGAAGCATGGAGTCTTAACCACTGGACTGCCAGGGAAGTCCCGGAAGCTGTTCTTAAGACACCAGGCCTCTACAATGAGGAGCGTTTTAGTAAAACTGAGGAGAGATAATAAGTAAACATTGCCAGCCTCAAGCTTACAGTTTTATACTTGAGAAGGAGTCTTTTAAGGGTCCAAACCTAAGAACCATGTAGCCAATGAGATCTTCACTTCCAAGTGTAACCCCGGGACACCAGGCTTGTTCTCAATTAGAAGAGGGGAGTTGGTAGGGGGGTAATTACTCCATGCAGGGACTTCATTTTCTTTGATCTTGACTCCCCGAGCTACTTGGTAAACCTCTAGATAAGATTCCCTGGAGGACTGGATAACTCCTGGCTCTGAGCAAGACTGGTGGCTTTCCTGCCATCTCCCCCAAAGCAGGCAGGGCCTTTCCAAGAAGGAAAAAAGACAACTGCAAGGGGAAAAAAAAATTGTTGGAGCTTCTGGAAACATTTAGTTGGACAAGAAATGCCAGGTCAGCTCCTGCCCTGTGGAAATCCTTTTCACAGTGGATGAAATGGTGCCCATGTTCTGGGAACCTGAGTGTCTCAGAAGATCCATAAAAGTCTGGGGGTGGCAGAGCAGGAAGGCAGGAGGAACCCCTCCCCCCCCCAACACTGACTGATTAAGCAGGCGCGCAAGCTGCTCATATGATGGGCAGGCTTTTCTAAAAATGGGCACTTCTGAAAAACAGGAGAGAAGGGCTGTGCCCCCTGGGCTGGTTGGACCTGTCTGTGCTTTGCGGTGCGCTCTTCACGGTCTCCCGGGCAGGGTCTGCAGCTGGAGCGAAGTGAGCTGGTATCGAAGGGAAATAAGAATTCAGTCCAAAACAAACACCTATCACTTGAGTCCAGCTGGGTTCCTCATACTGGGTTGGTCAAAAAGTTCGTTCAGCTTTTTCCATAAGATGCTACAGATGGAAAAACCCAAACGAACTTTTTGGCCGACCTAATACAAAGATTTGTGGACCTGCTTTGGATACAACATTAGCTATCAACAAGAAGCTGGCCGCCCAAGAGGCTGGTTTGCTTTCCTCCCGGGTTGTCATCATTGTCTCTCTGCCAACGGAATGTTCAACAAAGGAGTCAGAGTCCTGAGTGGGGGCTGACAATGGCCTAGGTTTTCTGTAGCCATCAAGTAGATCCAGCTATCCAGCCATAGGTGGTTCAATTTAGGAGATGGGACTTTTTGCCCCAGTCAGGACTCCTCTTTCTCAAAATGACCCCAAGCCCCATCTCCTTTGAAAGGTAAAAGATACTCTGCAAGTATTTCAAGGCTGCCCCCTTACCAGGGCTCTGGCAGTGCCAGCTGGGAGAGGAGCCCAGTCACACCAATTGCTTCATAGCCATTCCGTCCAAACAGCCCTCCTGTCAGGCCCTTCCATGAGCTGCCAACCCTTAGAAAAAAATGCCCTGATTTGAGTCTTGTGGTCTCTCAGCTTCTTTTTTGATGAAAGTGCTAAAAATACAAAAGAATCAATGTATAGAAAAGGCAGACAGAAAGAAAGAAAAGAAAAAAGGGGTAAATAATCCATCGTGGCTGCCCGAGCACTCGGTGTCCGCTCTGCACTGCCAAGCGATGATGCGGGACAGGCAGACATTACCCACAGACTCAGCCGAGCAGGCCAGATAACAGGCACCCACGACGGCAGTGTGTGTGCTCAGTCGCTCAGTTGTGTCCGACTCTGCGACCCCATGGACTGTAGCCTGCCAGACCCCTGTCGGTGCAATTTTCCAGGCAAGGATACTGGGGTGGGTTGCCATTTCCTTCTCCACCATGGTGGCAATAAGACGTTTTTAAGCAGGGGAAAGCTCCAGGATGCAGCCGGTTGAGCATGGGGTCAGCTGGGGTGCAGGGGCCAGGGGGCAGGGCCTGCCGTATGATCAATAGAACCAGCCGTCCCAAAGGCAGGCGGTCTGGGCATTCCTGCTTTTCTGCAACCAACCTCAAATCAATGAGGCTTGTCCGACAAGGGTGGGGGCAGGGGAGGCAAAGGCCAGGTCTTAAACAGAGAAGGCTTTCATTTTATATTTCCCTGGCCACATATGGATTTGCTTTCCTACTTGGTTTTCCTAGCCAGATTAACCCTTGTTCACACGTGATGTGAACCTTGGGAATCTCAAAATCATGCCTTCCTTCCCCTAGAGGGGAACAGAACCATATAAGTTATTACAACTATTAAAAATGTGCCATAAAGGGTTATGCATGGTGGTTAGGAACTTAAGGGGGGCGGGAGGGAGGACCCAGTCTAGGAAAATCAAGAACCTCCCTGAGGAAGCGATAGGAGGAAATGGACAGTGGTTTCTAGAACTTTCCTGGCACATGCTCATCGAGATGCCTGAGCACATGACTGGGATGCACTTCAGGGACAGCTGGTGTGGGGGACACAGAGGCGACAGGCCCCTTCACCCCACAGAGGGTCTGGACCCACCATGCTTCTTGCTGATCTTGCACGTACTTTAGAGCAGGGGTCCCCAACCTCCAGGCCTCAGACCGGTACCTCCTGTCAGATCAGCAGCAGCATTAGATTAGAAACAAAGTGCACAATAAATGTTAACGAGCTTAAATCATCCCCAAACCACGCCCCCCACACCCCTGGTCTATGGAAAAAGTGTCTTCCACAAAATTGGTCCCCCGGTGCCAGGAAGGTTGGGGACTACAGCTCTGGAGCATCTGTGAATTCAATTCTCCTTCCTGGCCACCCCGAGTTAACCTTAATTTTACCTGTTAAACAAGATGTATTGAGAGAGAAAGGACAGTTCCTGAGCATATAATCGAGAGAAAACTCTAATGCAAAAAGATACGTGGACCCCAGTGTTTACAGAAGCACTGTTTACAACAGCCAGGACATGGAAGCAACCTAAGTGTCCACTGACAGATGAATGGATAAAGAAGATGTGGCACATATATATGATGGAATATTACTCAGCCATAAAAAGGAAGGAAATAATGCCATCTGCAGCAATGTGAATGGACCTAGAGATGATCATACTAAGTGAAGCAAATCAGAAAGACATGATATCACTTACATAGGGAATCTAAAAAATTATGCAAACGAACTTATTTACAGAACAGAAACAGACTCACACATATAGAAAACAAACTGACAGTTACTGAAGCGGAAAGGGGAGGGGGATAAGTTGGGAGTTTTGTTCTAGCAGATAAAAACTACTGTTTATAAAACAGATAACAATAAAGCACTCCTGTATAGCACAGGGAACTAGATTCAGCTTTTTAAAAAAGAGAACAATAAAGGACAACATGGTATATTTTGCTCCAAACCCAAATTCTCCTAGAGCTGAACCCATACAAACTATCTTAATGGACAAAACCCAAATGAAACACCATTTCTCATAGGGAGTGAAAAGTACTCTTTAGTGGGCATCTGCAAAACTATCTTTGGGATGCCAGACGCTCCTAACATCCGAAACTAAAGCCATCAGACTAACTCTCCCAACCACAGCCAGTCCAGGGCATCAATTTCAACACACATATGTAATAGGAAAAATAACGGAATCTTATCCTAGGATGCGAACTACTCAGCCACGTCTGTAATCAGCTCGTCACCGACCCAATGTTTTCCTTTACTGTCACTTTAAATAGGATTGCTCTTTATAATCAGAAAGAAAAAAGAAAAAAGTTTTCCATGCACAGAATTCTAAGCACTAGATCAGTAGGGCTCATCTCAATTTGTTTAGTCTGTACATTTTTAGCCTCATTACACAATTTAGGAAAAGAGGGTCTAAACTCATGAGATTTCTTTACATTCGTGCTTGTCCAGACAGGGGAAGAGAAATTCTCAAGGAGCAAACGTAGGGGAGAAGCAGTAGGTTTGGACACACACAGCCCCCCTGGAAAACATCTCTGCCCCCAGATATGACCTCTAACGTAGACAAGGATGTTGCTTTAGCCTGGGGGGACCCTCTGTGGTTCTAGAAGGCACTTTATCCCAAGTTGTCTCCATGGTTGACACACACGTCATCGTAGAGAGCATGGGTGGGACGGCACAGGATGGAAATTTGGAAAAGGGGAGAAGCTGCCAGCGTTTGGTTCTGCACACTCTCTGCTGCTACCATGTTCTGAGCCAGTCCTCCTAAGGCGGAGGAGGGGATAAAAGACCCTGCCAGGGTCTGGGCTCCACATGCCCCGCCTTTCCTCTCCTATTTGGGGAAACAGGGTTCTCATGGCCAAGATCTGAAGCCACAGCCAGGCTGGGCTCCTCCATCTGGCACCGCCACCCGCTGCCCGCTTTGGCCCCCAGGTGGGGTAGGGGGAGGACCACCCCTGGCCTCAGGCCTGGCAGAGGGTCTCAGGATCCCTGAGAGCCCCTGAGGGGCGTTGGGCCGCCAGTGAAATTTAAAGGAAGAGGAAGGGTGTGGTTTCCCTTCTGTCTGGCTGTTAAGAATGTTACCGCTTTTGGCACAGAAGTCTGTGAGGCAGGCCTGTGCCGGGGCAGATGGGACCAAAACGAAGGGACAACAAAAGTCAGGCAGCCCATAAAACCTCACCCTGGAGGAGTGGTGGTCTGCGAGAGGAATGCAGGATGAGAAGACATTAAGCCAAGGAGCTGAGAGCCTTCAAGTCCAATTTGGAATAGCCAAGGGCCCAGTACTGAGGCCCGGTTGTTCCCAAACTTGTTAAAATGTTGAACATTTTAATATGTTAACATCCCCTGGGGAACCTTCTGAAATGTCTACAGCCTGTGGCCTATCCCCCGAGATTGGAGCTAAATTGCTCTGGGATTCAGCCTAGGCTTCAGAAGTTTGAAAAGATCTCTAGGTGATTCTAGGGGCTTCCCTGGTGGCTCAGATGTAAAGAATCCACGATG
Source organism: Giraffa tippelskirchi (assembly GCF_054371585.1). Lineage (NCBI taxonomy): Eukaryota > Metazoa > Chordata > Mammalia > Artiodactyla > Giraffidae > Giraffa > Giraffa tippelskirchi. The sequence continues at coordinate 17,310,777 of NC_137283.1, read as the reverse complement.
CAGGAGACACGGGTTTGGTCCCTGGGCCAGGAAGATCCCCTGGAAGAGGAAATGGCAACCCACTCCAATATTCTTGCCTGGAAAAATCCCATGGACAGAGGAGCCTGGTGGGCTATAGTCCATGGGGTCGCAAAGAGTTGGACACAACTGAACAACTAACACTTTCATTTCATTACTAGGTGATTGTAATATGCACTCAGGTTTGGGAACCACTGACGTGGCCCCTGGCTACTCAAAGTGTGGCCCCCAGACCAGCAGCACTGGCCTCCTCTGAGAGGTTGGGAGTACCGTGGAATATCAGGCTCACTCCAGATCTGCTAGACAAGAATCTGCACACTGGCCAGATCTCAGGTGATCTTTCTGCTAATCAGAGAGTCGAGTAACTTGAGAAGCTCTGGTCCACACACACACAGAGACAAAGCCAAATCGTCTTACTAAAGTACAATCTTGTGGCACATCCCTTTCCTCCTTCCTGGCACTGACTGCACTTGTAATTGTATCAGTATATTCAGGTGAGTTATTGCAGAAGTCAGTGTTGTCGTTCAGTCACTAAGTCATGTCCAACTTTTTGGGACCCCATGGGCTGCAGCATACCAGGCTTCCCTGTCCTTCACTATAACCTAGAGTTTGCTCAAACTCACGCCCAGTGAGTCAGTGATGCATCCAACCATCTCACCCTCTTTTGTCCCCTTGTCCTCCTGCCTTCAATCTCTCCCAGCATCAGGGTCTTTTCCAATGAGTCGGCTCTTCGCATCAGGTAGCCAAAGTATTGGCGCTTCAGCTCATGTATGTGAGTTATTACGGAAGTCAGTGTAAGGGCCCCAGAATACCTAGAGGTAGTTTCTTGACACTGCCTATAATGTATGGGTTAAACTGAAATGCAGACTTGGGTCACAGCATAAGCACCAGCTCCCTGGCCTGGTCCTATCCATTTGTGACCTGTAGTCATTTCAGGCTTCCAGGACAGGGCAGATAAACTGGGGGAAGCCAGTGCCCAGTGCTTCACTCACACAGGCACTGCCCATGGTTCTGATCCACTGTCTCCTCTGGCTGCCACCTCCCCCACTGAAGCCTGTCTGATGCCCTGAGCATCTACACTTCATTTTGCAGATCAAGGTTGGCTGGTAGAAATCCTGGGACCAGGGCGATCACGACCTTGTCCTACTGCCCCCCACCCCTAACCCTTCCAGGACATCCCACCCCTACAGAAATGCTGTCCACCTCTTTGGACCCAAGTAGTCCGGGGTCCTGAGTCAAGGCTAGACTCGTGGGAGGCTGTCTGGGGTCTGGAGATGCCTGGTGTGGTTGGAAGCCGCAGGGTCTGAATCCAAAGACATGAGTGTGGATCATGTTCTGAGAGGTGTATCCTATCGTTCTGGGAGTTTGTTTTGCTCAAGAGCCGAATGCTAAATCTTGACATCTTAGGCTGGTTGTGAAAACCAAGTAAGAGAAGGGGTGTGGATACACTTTGTAACCTGTAAAGTGCTGTACCTGTGGTGGAAAGTGCCATAGAATATGAGATAAGAGCATAGCCAAGACGTAAGACCTGCCTGGTTTCATGTCCAAGCTCCACCACTTATTGACTATTGGATTTTGAAGGGGAGGTGAAACCTCTCTTAGCTTGTTTCCTCACCTGAAAACAAGGTTACTAAAAGTGCCTCCTGTGGGTTCATCAAGAAGCTTAAATTAAATATTATGAAAATGCTTGGCATATGCCCCCATAGGTACACTCAATAAATGCTAGCTATAATCATTAGGAAATATAAAACAGCTTTTTTAAAGGGATGTATTTTTTTTTTTTTGGCCATGCCACATGGCATGTGAGATCTTAGTTCCCCGATCAGGGATCAAACCCACATCTCTTGCATTGGAAGCACAGAGTCTTAACCACTGGACCACCAGGGGAGTCCCGGAAAAATCAAACAGTTTTGCTTAAAGTTGTAATACAAATAAGGATCGACTAAGGACACCAGCCTTCCCCAGAGGGGCATTCTGCATGGGCAAGGTGCTTCTCCTCTCAGATTCACGGCCCTACCATCACCCGATGACTGGGAATAATGACTATCCCCTACAGGGCTGTCATCATTGTTAAGGAAGTCAGTGGTTTCATAAGGGAAAGCGCTTTGTGGACTGTCGAGCTATTTTTATTTGGGGGTTGTTGAGGGTAGTCGAGTAACTTTCTGATCATGTTTCTGTTTATGATCTCAGTTCTTCTGGACCTTCTCATAACTTCACCTTTTCTCCACTTATCTCCATCCTCTCTCCACCTCCTCTCCTGGGACCCTGGGGGAAAGGGATGTTTTTAAGTAACAAAGCACGTTGACCAGTAATGTTTTATAACAGCACAGGTATGCTTATAGAGCTTACCTATAAAAGACAAATCAGAGCAGTTGCTTTGGAATAGAATTTAGTATCAGTTCAGAACATCCCTGCTCAAAGAACACACCCACAGATAGTCAAGAGGGCATGTGATGGTGTTAAGACATAGTTTTCAAAGAGGTAAGGTCGGCATTCTTGTGCAACTATAACACGAAACTTAGCAAAGATTATATTCAACTCATGATATAATGAAGGGACCAATAAGATATTTAGAGCCGTCCAAAAAGCATTTGAGGAGCTAGGGGTTCATAAGCAATTTAATGTTAGGACAAAAATCTACAAGTTAACATGGAACTTCACCAGTGTGAGAAGAACACAGAAGGAATTTCCCTAGATCCTCGCAGGGATGGGGTGGAGTGGGGAACAATGTCACGCTGCCACCCTGCGACACTGAAGGGTGTGCACCCCCCTTTCTGCCTTACATCCAAGTTCTGGATTTTTTTTTTCAACAATTTTGGTAAATACTTATTTCACTTCACCTATGGTGATGCTTCTAATAGCCCTGTTGGGGCAAAAAGGTCTGGGAAAACCCATTTCCCGAGGAGAAAACTGAGCTGGTTACACAAGGAGAGAGAGAAGCTGGGCTAGGAGGAGAATCCTGCTTCCTAAGCCTGAGGCTGGCGCTCGTCCCTAAACTCCATCCACACTTGGCCTTCTCAGCTCCCCCTCATCTCAGCCCCTCATTACTCTCAGCGGCATTTGTCTCTTTTCAGACTTCCCTTGGGCTTCACTGAAGGTAAATGAGGGAGGGAGGGAGGCATCCGCTGCCCCCGACCCTTTACATCCCAGAAGGCTCCTGGTCTCATCCCAGTCCTTTTAAGGCCCCGACACGATTCAGTGGAACAGCATCAGGTGAACCACATCCTGCTATCCTGAGCCAAAGAAAATTGTCCAGACGCTTTATCCTCCCCTCAGAAAAAAAGGACAGAAAGGAGGCCGCATTCCAGGAACCCATTCTTTTAAGTGGTGGCTCCTTTCAAGCTCTTCTCTTCTCAGCTACCGTGATCCACTTTGCCATCTTTCATCTGCAACTGCATCCACATCAGAGAAACCTACTGTTTACAAACCAGAATGTCTCATTTGAAACACTTGTTCTGGTTGATGTTTTTCCCCCACGTCAACAAACAGGAGAGTCATTTTCTGTGTTGGAGGGGGAGCTGGATCTGTCTGGCTCCTGGCTGGATGGCATGCCTGCCCTGGACAAATGACTGCTCCTTGTGTTAAACAGGCAGCCAGGAAACTGGCAGTGAGTGTGGTCCAATGGCCCAAATCGGTTTCTTCCTTGCAAGGCCATTTATTTTTCTCACCCACGGACTTCTGTTGCCATGGAAACCATCTCACTAGCCGGATGGAGACGCAGGCCAGCCCTGCTTCCTGCACCATCAGAGAGGCAACATTTATAATCATGAAACAAAGGACGGAGTAAGAAAATGTATGGGGTGGGGGCTCCCCGGCGGTCCAGTGGTTAAGACTCCACACTTCCAATACCAGGGGTGCGGGTTCGATCCCTGGTTGGGGAACTGAGATGCCACATGCTACACAGCAAGGCCAAAAAAAAAAAAAAAGGCAAAAAAAGGCAACTACACTCCAATAAAAAGTAATTTTAGAAAAAGAAACTATATGAGGTATGCAGCTAAAAAAGTAGTTCTTCTAAAGTTCCCTAGAACTCTGAAGCGGGTAAAAAAAAATTTTTGAGTGTCTGCTTCAGAGTACGTTTATACAAGGTGTACTGACAACAGCAAACAATCAAGAGTATAATAAGTGCATGCCAAGCCCTTGCAGTGCGCAGCCCATTTAACCATCTCAGTGACTCCACGCACCTGAGTGGTTCTTATTGTCCCCATGACACAGACAAAGAAACAGACTCCACAATGCAGTCACTGGCCCAAGTCCAGCAGAAGAAAGGGACAGAACTGGGATCAAAACCCAGCCCTCTGACCCGAAAGCCTGGACCTCCTGACTTGAAACAGCTGCCTTCTCTCCATCTCTCTTCACGTCTCTGTCAGCCTCGCTCTTCAAAGGCGCGGGACACCACTGTCCATCCAGCGTCCGCCGTTTTTGTTTGATTGTGCCATCCTTTCTGCCTCCAGCCATAAGCCCCTCTGTAACGTCCCACACAATGAAGGTTCCACGGAACAGGATACGGGCCACTCTGATCCAGGCCAGTTTTCTCATCTCGCAGAGGACTAACGTGGGCTGGGCAGGGAATAAGTCGCCTCCAGCTGCACAGCTAATAAATGTCAGGGTTGGCACCAGAGGGCCAGCCCCTCGTCCTGCAGGCCAGAACCCGGCTGCACTGAGCTGCCTTACACTACTGTTTCTAAACCAGACCCTGAGCCGGCAGTTAGCTCTCCTGGCCAAGCATTAGGACTAATCCCCTTGTAGGACAGCTGTTAAATCAGCCAGAAGAACGACAGTGCTCAAGCGGGCAGGGTAATTCACCAGAGAGGAAACGTTCCCACAGGGCTCTCCTGTTTCAGACTTCGTTGCCTCAGGGGTTGATCTAAAACCATCCAGTGATGAAGCCTGATTCATAAATTGTTTACCTCCGCCCAAAACTTCGAATAACTTAAATATTAAGTGTAAAGGGACCACTGTATTTCAACTAGTAGAACCCAATGGGTCAGAAATGAGAGGCAAGCTTTTTCTATGCCAACAGCTTTAGGGAGCAAAGTTCCACCCATGAATCAAAGTTCCCTGGCTCAGACAATGAGATGGCAGTGAGCATCATCTTGGTTTTCCATTTTAATGTGAATCTAACACCAAATAGGCACAGACCTGAGCATGCAACCCTCCAAATACATGCCACATGACACTTACTCCCCAAGTTGTGAAGGTGTATTAGACAGGACAGCACAGAGTGTGAAGACATGGTGTGTTCAAGTCACCAAGGAGGTGGCATGGAGCTGGGTATTATTATGAGAAGAACTGGTGGGGGAGGAAAGAAATAATGTGAAGATAACTGTTTCTTTCCATGTCCGTCTTTGAATTCTGACTCTAGCAATGATGGTGGCCTCACAACTTGTCTTTTTCCCACTTACAAGCAGAGAGGGTAGAGGCATCATGCCCTAAAGAGCATGCTCAGACTGTGACACCCTACCATCCAGCCCTTTTCTACCTTTCTGCCCTTTCACACCTCCACCTTCTGCTAGGAATTCTCTTCTCCTTTCTCCTGCCTGCATACATTGCAGAGCCCCAATTCTGAGCCACCTCCTCCAAGAAGCCTCCCTGGATTTCCCACTCAGGTTAACCTTGCTCTGTGCTCCTGAAGTCTATGTGCAAAATAATAGCAGCTACCATCTGTAGTGCCTGAGGTGTTTGGGCACATCACATGCATTATCTCTGTACCCATTTGACAGGTAAGGAAACTTAGGCTTAGTTTGTCCAAGGTCATACAGCTGCTAAATCATGAAGCTGAGTTTGAAATCCAGGTCTCTCAGGTTCCAAAGTCCGTGTGTTTCTACCACACTATAGACAGCTGCCCTTGCCTCAAACTTACCCCTTCCAGGAAGTGTGTTTTTCTTCACCTCCCACTAGACTGTGTGTTCCTCCAGGGCGCCACAAGTCCCACAATGTACCCCTGTGCCTGGCACATAGAAGATGCTAAATAAACGCTTCAATGAATCAACAGTTTGTGGGGTGAGAAGCTTATCCCTTTATCTTACTGGTAGATGGAGCGATGCTTCTATAAAATCCTAGTGCACATGGTACCCACCCCCAAGTCAGCCCCCATCCTCAGCAGAGAATCAAGTCTGTTTCTCAGCTGGCAGATCCATTTGCTAACCCACTGCTTCTCCAAGTTTCACATCCAATGAACCTCCTGGAAATTTCCTTCAAATACAGATTCTGATTCAAAAGGGATGAGACCCTCAGAGATGGGGCATTTCCTGCAAGCTTCTGGAGATGCAGCTGGTTTGAAGATCCCATTTTGGAGTCTAAATGCATCAGCCAACAGCAGTCAATGCACTTTGGTTACCTTTGGCTGATAATGAACAATAAAACCTGTCTCCTGCTCTGTTCTCTTTCCAAAGGATGACCTGATTTCACATGCTTCTGACTGTCCATGATTTAGCAAAATATTTAAGTTATGCTTTGAGCTATAAACATTTGGCAGCTTGAACATTTGTTTGTGCCCGTAGCTTTGGTTTAATCACACTCTATCAATAAATCACAAATAAATGAGAGAGAAGAAACACTCGCTGGAAGATTCCATTCCAGTGACAAGTGGATCAGGGGAGTGGGTGAGGGTGGGAGAAAGAAGCCGATGAACTCCCAGTGCATTTTTATAGGAAGGGCTCCACCCTTCCACACCTGCCTACCCTGTGGCCACTTTCCTGGCTGGTCTCCTCTGTTCCTGGTAAACAGTAAAGCCATGGCTTATTCATCTCAAGCCCTTTGAACCCCACACAATTGCTTTACCAGCATGCCAAGTCTTTAGAGGTCAAGCATCTCCGGTCCAAGACGTTTGGAAGGAAAACACCCTCTTTTCTGTCTCCTTTTCCAGATGTCGCTGGGCCAGCAGCAGTCAGCAAGAGGTGTGCCTTGTCTGAGATGCAAGGGGACGTGTTCGGGCTTCGAGCCACATTCATGGAGGTAACGGAGTTCGTCAGGAAAGGCTCCGCCTGCCTGCATTTCTTGGCTGTCCTTTCTGGGAACCCTGGGACTGCTTAGGGTGCATGGGTTGTTGGCTGACTGGCTCGGGAGTGAACGCATTCTTGTTTGGCTTAATTCAGAAATGACAGAAAAGCCCTTGAGGAGCCAAGACGATGAAGGAGTTCAGGCTTTATAAACCATTTCCAGGTGAAGGCGAGGATGCTCGGGGAAGCGGTGGGCAGTTGTTAGCTGCTGCCTGGTCCACGCTGGGTAGACCCGTCTGTCTTGGGGTTTGGTGCGTGGGCTTCATCCTCCCCTCTTGCACCATCAGCCCCCCAGGATTATGATCTCAAAGTGCCCCGGGGACCGAAATAAAAGTCCCTGTGTCTGCAGCACTTGAAAACCAGGACCTGGTACTCACATCCGTGCGGGAGGGCGGTGAGATCTAGCTTGGACTTGGATTTGCGGCATTGTTCTTCTTTTGTTTTGTTTTTCACTGAGGCCTCAAAACAAGAGGTATTGCTGCCATTCAGCACAAGCCTCAGGCACTGTTCACATCAGCATCTGTGTAGCTGGCACCCCCTGGAGGTGTGCAGGGCACAGCCTGAGGGAGCCATCCCCCCAGCCCTGGGAGAGAGGCTAAGCTCTGTAGGGCCTGACAGCTTAAAAAGAGCTTTTGCCTCCACTGCCAGAGGGTGGCCCTGGGCACGCAGAGAGGGAACCCATCTCAGGAGGCGTTTGTCTCAGAGAAGGTGATTTCCACTGTGAGATGGCAGTAACAAAAGTATACACTGAGCTGAGCTAAATCTCTTCTACTTAAATGTTGAAATAACCCTGAGCAGGAGGTGTTAGTATGTCCAATTTACAGATCAGGAAACTGAGGGTGGGTAATGAGGGCCTGGCAACTATAGAGCAGACTTCAAACTTGGGTCTGGGAGTAAAGCCCCAGGCCATGCTGTCAGCCATTCTGCACAGAGTCCTGATGTCCAAGATTGTTCCCTGACTCTACTCCCAGACACTCCCCACTTCAAAGGAGCTCATATGGGCTTCTGGATGCCAGGGACCATCAAGGTCATCCAATCCCGACTCCTGTCCCCAGCACCCATCCCCCACCCCAGCTAGGACGTCCCCTCCGCACACATCTGTTTTGGCCATGTGAGCTCTTTCTGGCCTTGAAGAGGGTCTGCCTACCCATTGTCTCACCCCGCCGCTCCTGACGCTGTCGTCAGGGTGTCAGAGAACGAGGTTGGCTCTTCATCAGTTCTCCCTGAAGACAAGAGATTGTGCCTCCCTTTCAGAGTTCTTGGGCCCAGGGGATAGTGTTCCCTAAATGTACACATGGAGTCAGAGCTACAGAGTTTCCCTTCCCTCAAGGTGCACAGGTCCCCGCTGCCTGTTGTCAGGCATCTGAGAATGGGTGTTTGATATATTCTCTCTGGTTTCCTAGTTGCTTATACCAGGAGGGCAGTTCTGGACACTGTTCCTCTCGGCTGGGAGCGGAAGCCTCTCAGCATCATTTCCATCCTGACGTTTTCTCATCGTCCTACCAGTTCCCAGAACATCAGGTGAACTTCAATTGAGAAATACAGACTTCAGCCTGTCAGTAGGTCCTGCCTGTCCAGGACACAAGCCACGTGGCCTCCCATCCCAACTATTGACTTGGCCCTGGAGACAACCTGTCATGAATGAACGTCATTGTGTCCAGTAAATCTTGACTGACGGCCACTGAAATCCAACTTCCTTACCATGCTCATGCGTCCCCAAATAATCACCTTCTTTCGAATCGTTTTCAACCGTATAAAAATCGTTCATAGGCCATATGGAAGGAGGTGATGGACGGGTTTGGCCAGTGGGCTCTACTTTGCCAACCCCTGATGTAGACAAAGCCTCATTTTACAGATAAGAAACTTGACAGGAGCCTGGGGTAGGCTAGTGTTCAGGCTGAGATTATATCCAAATGTCACGCCTTTTCCACAATTTCAAGTTGCCTGTGACAGACTGAAGAAATGGCCATTGTGACACTATTAAGGATCCCTCTAGATGTGTGTATGTCCTCTGCAATCTGGGTGCCTGGAAAGAGCAGGAATGGGACCGAGGAGGTGTCTTTCTCATCTATAAAGTCCCAGAAATGAGTCTGGCAACAAAAACAGCACAAATAAAGGAGAAATAGTGCTGATCCAATCTCAGAGAACATCTCATATCTCTCAGCATTTTTCGTTTCAAAGTGCTCTGCATCCCAACACCTCTCATAGCATCCTGAGCATCTACATGACCCAAAACTGCCAAAGGGCAGCTTCCTCCCCCAGAGCCAAGTATGGAAGGTTTGCAGATGTCAGAGGACCCCATAGGACTCTGGGCTTCCCTTCCCTTCCTTCCTCTTCCTCCTCTCTCCACTTCTGCTCTGCTGTAAACCAAAAGTGCCCTCACTGGTCTCCTTGAAGAAGTAGGCTCCTCGATGCCTGGCTCATAGAGAATACTGTCAGTCGTGAATGTGCATGCGTGCTCAGTTGCTCGTCATGTTCGAGTCTTTATGACCCCCGTGGACTGTAGCCCGCCAGGCTCCTCTGCCCATGGGATTTCCCAGGCAGGAATACTGGAGTGGGTTGCCATTTCCTTCCCCAGGGGATCTTCCTGACTCAGGGATCGAACCCACGTCTCCTGCATCACTTGCACTGGCAGGTGGGTTCTTTACCACTGAGCCACCTGAGAAGCCCATTGGTCATGAATAAAATGCTCCAATTGCATAAAATAAGCAACCCCTTCTCATGAGAATAAAAAGAAAAGCCTTCTTGCATTTGCTACATACCATCTTTAGGGTGCTAATTCATCTTCAGAGATAATTTCCCTGAAGTTATCATTAAGCGTGTCGATTTGAACATATCCCAAAAGGCATGCGAAATGCTGGGCTGGATGAAGCACAAGCTGGAATCAAGATTTGCAGGAGAGATATCAATAACCTCAGATATGCAAATGACACCACTCTTATGGTAGAAAGTGAAGAGGAACTAAAGAGCCTCTTGATAAAAGTGAAAGAGGACAGTGAAAAAGCTGGCTTAAAACTCAACATTCAAAAAATTAAAATTATGGCATCTGGTCCCATCACTTCATGGCAAATAGATGAGGAAATAATGGAAACTATGACAGACTTCATTTTCTTGGGCTCCAAAATGACTGCAGATGGTGAGTGCAGCCATGAAATTAAAAGACACTGGCTCCTTGGAAGAAAAGCTATGACAAACCTAGACAGCATATTAAAAAGCAGAGACATTACTTTGCTAACAAAGGTCTGTATAGTCAATGCTATGGTTTTTCCAGTAGTCATGTATGGATGTAAGAGTTGGACCATAAAGAAAGCTGAGCGCCAAATATTTGTTGCTTTTGAACTGTGATTTTGGAGAAGACCCTTGAGAGCCCCTTGGGCTGCAAGGAGATCAAACCAGTCCATCCTAAAGGAAATTAGTCCTGAATATTCATTGGGAGGACTGATGCTGAAGGTGAAGCTCCAGTACTTTGGCCACCTGATGCGAAGAGTTGACTCACTGGAAGAGACCCTGATGCTGGGAAAGACTGCAGGCAGGAGGAGAAGGGGACAGAGGATGAGATGGTTGGATGGTATCACCGACTCGATGAACACGAGTTTGAGCAAGCTCCAGGAGTTGGTGATGGACAGGGAAGCCTGGCATGCTGCAGTCCATGGGGTCACAAAGAGTCGGACACGACTGAGCGCTGAACTGAACTGACTGAAACGGCAGCCCACCGAATGCAAACTTGGACTAGAAACTCCTCCTCAAATAATGCTTAAAAGGCTGCCTTCTCTTCTCCTAAACACCACACTGCACACTGTGCATTAAAAACAAGAAGCGAGCCTTGCACTGAAGAAATGTCTTTAACCCACCATAGCCCACTGTCCTCCAAACTCATCACCAATGAGCACTTTTCCATGTGCCACATCCTGACTTCCCAGGGGAAGTGGTCCAGGCAGCAGAACCACCCAGAGTGTATGCAACTCACATGGCCCAACCTGAGTCTACCTTACGTTACAATTTCCACCCGATCTTCTGTCTCTCTCCCATCCCCACGGCAGTCTCCTTGAAGGCTGCAATGGGGCCTCCTTTTCTTCATATCAGGCTAGGGTTTCTCCACCTCAGCACTACCAACAATAGGGGCTGGATGGTTGTCTGCTGTGGAGGGAGCTGTCCTGTGTATTGTAAGATGTTTGGCAGTAACCCTGGCCTCTACCCAGACACCAGAGCACCGCATTGGGATGATCAAAAATGTCTCCATGGTTTAGTCGCTGAGTCATGTCCGACTCTTCTGACCTCATGGACTGTGGCCCGCCAGGCTCCTCTGTCCACGGGATTCTCCAGGCAGGAATGCTGGAGTAGGTTGCCATTTCCTTCTCCAGAATGTCTCCATCCTCAGCCATAAAAAAGAACAAAATAATGCCATCTGCAGCAACATGGATAGACCTAGAGATTGCCGTACTGAATGAAGTAAAGCAGACAGAGAAAGACAACTATCATATGATGTTGCTTATATGTGGAACCTAAAGAAAAAGATACAAATGAACTTATTTACAAAACAGAAATAGAGTAACGGATATAGAAAACAAACTATGGTTACCTGGGGATAAGGTTGGGGGACGGATAAATTGGAATACTAGGACTGAGATATACACATTATGATATATAAAATAGATAACTAATAAGAACCTGCTGTATAGCACAGGAAACTCTACTCAATACTCTGTAATGGCCTATATGAGAAAAGAATCTAAAAGAATCTTAAAAAAAAAAAAAAGAGTGTATATATGCCCATCCATATGTATAACTGATTCACTTTGCTGTACAGCAGAAACACAACAGTGTAAATTAACTATACTCTAATAATTTTTGTAAAAAAGTGTCTCCAGATATTGCCAAATGCCCCCTGGGGACAGTTCTGACCCTGCTTGCGAACCACTGATGTAGAGCATCAAGGTAAGCCTCCCATAGCCCAACAATCAAAATTTGTGCTAAATGATTAAATGTACCAATCTCCTGAGTTTTGAAGCGAAAAGGAGGCTTCCTCCCAGCAGGCCTGGCTGTGAAGCGCTCAGGCAACTGCCCTGACATCTCCCCGCTGAGGCTTGCCCCGTCCCATGGTAGGTCGTGATGCAGCTCACTTGACCTAACAAGCTCTACATCGCGTATGTTCCAGCATCTGAGATGCAGCCTGCCTAAGGGGACCCAGCCAGGAAGGGAGGGGAGCGCTTTTCCTCTCACTCTGGGAACTCTGGATAGCTAAACCTTAACAGCATGACACAAAGCCGCCAACTGCTTTTGTTTTTAATTGTCAGAGGGAAGCATCCGGCTTTCAAGTCAGCCTATGAAGCCTCCCCAGAACGCTTTTTCTTCTTCCAGCCCCAAGACGAAGCCTTGCCAATGGATGTCAATCTCTCCAGCCAGAGGGGTTTAAGCTCATCTTCTTTTCCCCCAAGTCCTCTCCACCAGTTTCTTGAAGAAAATTTCCAGCTGTATTTTAACTTCAGGATGAGTGCTAAAGTGTTTACAAATTGCTGAAGCTCTGAGACTCATGAATCTTGGGAGACAATTTCAATAATTCTTTACAGCAAGAATCAGCAGACTTTTTTTTAATAAAGGTCCAGATAGCAGATATTTTAGGCTCTGCAGGCCTCATGATCTCTTTTGTAATTACTCACTTGCTGTTGCCACCCAAATGCAGCCATAGACCACGGTAAATGAATGGGCATGGCCGTGTTCCAATAAAACTTTATTTACAGAAGCAAGTTGTGGGCCAGGTTCAGCCCACAGGCTGTGAAGATTCCTGACCTAGAACATCTCCAATGATGAACCAGCCTTTGCCACCCCAATGCGGTGGAAAATTTCTCAAGAGAAAAGTTGTGCTGTTCTTTTTACCAAAAAAGTCATACCAAATTCCCCAGAGACAGACTGATAGGAAGACATTGAGGTTCTGATTCCAAAGGCCTTTTGGTCTCCGGTTACCATTTGTCTGCTGCTAACCTTTTCAAGTTACTAAAGTTAAACTTTGAGCTTGCTTTCCAAAGCTTAGATGCTGCCAGCGGGAGACTCTGCCTCTCTTTTCTGGAGGTTGATCTCACTTGTCCCCATCCCACCCCTCAGGAAAATATGCAAGTCATGCAAATGCAGCCAAGAGGACCACTGCTTGAGCTCTGACCTGGAAGACGATCGGAAAATTGGCCGCTTGCTGATGGACTCCAAGTATTCCACGCTCACAGCCCGGGTGAAAGGCGGGGATGGCATCCGGATTTACAAGAGGAACCGGATGATCATGACCAACCCCATTGCCACAGGGAAAGATCCCACCTTTGACACCATCACCTACGAGTGGGCTCCCCCTGGAGTCACCCAAAAACTGGTAAGACAGCTTCCTGCAACCAAGTGGTTATTTCCCTTCTCTTGTAAATAGGATTCATGCCATGGGTTCCTGAATGTCAAAGACAAGGGAACATAGGTGCAAGGTTATATGAACGGTAGGAATAGCTATGGTTTCATAGCTGCTCCTACCTCTGGGATCTTGAAGTGAAAACTACCTGGGCCTCATTTTTCCTCATCCATGAAATGGGTAGAGGTGTTCATGTGAATTCCAGCTACAGTACACAGTTGCTTATGGTTCCCTTTGGGCTCTCTGCTTCTGAACAGAGGATGCTTTATCCATCAGAATTCTCTGAGTACTTTTCTTCATCCACAAGTTGTTCATTTTCCCTCAAAGTGGTCTGGGATGTACCTTTTGCAAGCCTGGGGGAGAACATAGGAACACTCCTCTCTTCTCCCTAACTCCTGGGCTTAGAAGGGAGTTATACCAGTTTACTTTACATAACTCTGAGGAAACGGCACCCAGAGAAGGACAAGGCCTAGAGAGAGCAGGTGACTTACACAAGTCACCCCTCTTCAGCTTCCAACTAAAAGGACCCAAGGAAAGTCCCCATGAACAGGCCTCACCCCAGACAATTAAGTTGGGAAGCTCCAGACAGCGGGGTCAGAATCATCAGACATGAGAATTTAAATGAAGCCCCAGGTAATATCCCATGCAGGCCCCTTCAAGACCCAGAGTAGTGGACTAGCGCCCTTCAAATTTCCACAAGTGTAGAAACTATCTGGAGAGCTTGCAGAAACACATCCAGCAGGCTGGCGTGTGGGGCTGGCATGCCAAGCTCCTAGGTCATGCTGAGGCTGCCAGCTCCTAGACCACACCTGAAGCAGCAAGGACCTGGGTGATTCCTACAGATTAATGAGATGTTTAAAAGCCCTACAGTGTTAGCAGTGCAGACCTGCCATTGGATCCCATCCCTCCGGGGAGAAAATAAGTGCCTTTCCAGTCCGGTGTAGCCCTGGCCCTTCAGGCTCCTCTCAAAGCTCCTGCCATGCCCCCTCACTCAGTACCAGGCAGTGCGCTGACCTTCTGCCTTCCTGCCCTGGACCACTCTAGGCTCTTGCCCTCCTCAGGGTTTGTACATGCTGTTTCCTCTGCTTGAAACATCCTTCCCTGGTCCTCTGTATAGCTGGGTCCTTCTGTCAATCAAGTCTCCGACCGGCCTCACCATACTACCCCATCTGCAGTTGATGTCACTCATCCCACTATATATTTTTCTCTCTCTCTCCATTCTCCATGGTCTCCTTAGAAGCTCTTTTTTTTTAATTTATTTACTTTTTATTGAAGGATAATTTACCTTACAGAATTTTGCTGTTTTCTGTCAAACCTCAATATGAATCAGCCATAGGTATATCCTTAGAAGCTCTTATTTCAAGCTGTCCTCGTCTCATGCAAGCCTGTGCTTCATTATCACCCGGAGCATGCGCACTCGTGTCCTATGCATGGGGCATCCTTCGCCTCACACCGCGCAGAGCGTGCAGCAGGCTTGATGAGTATTTGTGCCCACCTGACCTCCCAGCCAGTGACACACCATGTGTGGTCAGTGAGGGGGCTGGACCTGCTCCGTAAAAATCCTTGTGACTGGCTCACAAACAGAAGCACAGGAATTGAGAATAAATATCGGGAAACTTCTGTGGCAACTGACATCCAAGTGCGTGATGGCCAAACAAAATTCTCATGTGCACAGCCTCCCATGGCCTGAGAACCATCTCATCAGGCACAGTGAGCCCACAGATTGTCCTGCAATCCAAACCACCCGACAGAACCCCCAAACAAACCTTGATTCTTTACCATAGAAGGTTCAAGCCTGGCGTTTGTGGGGCGGGGGGAGGGCAGAAATCTAGATAAAGCAAAGCTTTGTCTATAAAGCAAAGCTTCTAGATAAAGCAAAGAGAGACAAAGTTTTTTGTTTGTTTGTTTGTTTTTTAAGCTTTGCTTTTTGAGAAGCATACTTTCAAAGAACACTTCAGCATGCATGAGATGCCTGAGCTTAGCCACCCAGTGAGGTAGGGGTTAGTTTACCTGTGAGGGGACACAGAATGGTTAACTGCCCTTTGCCAGCATGAGGGGATAGGCGGGGGCAGGTCAGGGGCCACAGAGGGAGGCATCGAACAGCAGCAGTGCTGGGTTCCGGTGGCTCCGAACACAGGTCTGCCTCCAGCGCCCGGGCCCGGGTGAACCATCACTGGGTCTCCAAGATGTTAGTGGAAACTAAAGCAAGAAGCTCATAAAAGAGCCAGCTGTGGGCGACAGGAACTGGCGGGTGAAAACCTCAAACGCTTCGGCCCCAGCCTAATCAGAGGAAGGCATCGTCGGGCTGTGATTAATACCGGCTCATAAAACCGCACAGGATAAAGGCCCTTCTGTCTGCCCTGTGTCTGGCCTGCCTGAGCAAGTCGCATTTCTGAGATTGGATGACTCTCTTCCCACTCACCCTTCCGACTTTTCCTTAAATTACCAAGTGATCGGGACTGACTACATTTTGGAAATGGGACTGAATCTTGCTCTTTATCACCCGTCCCAACCAGAATAAAAACCAGAGAAATGCTTGAGCTTTTAAAGACTAAAGTCATGATAAACCTAATTGCTAGTATTTATTGAGTACATACTGTGAGCCAGGCACTATGCTAAGAGTTACACATGCACGGAAAGTGTTAGTTGCTCAGTTATGTCTGAACTCTTTGCAACCCCATGGACTGTGGCCCGCCAGGCTCCTCTGTCCACGAGATTTCCCAGGCAAGAATACTGAAGTGGGTTGCCGTTTCCTACTCCAGGGGATCATCCCAACCCAGGGATAGAAGAACCCAGGTCTCCAGCATTGGCAGGTGGATTCTTTACCATCTGAGCCATTTGGGGGGTGCATCACTGCTCCCATTTTACAGAGGAGCAAACAGAGGCTGGGGAGGAGTCCATGCAGGACCGGCACTCTCACATGCCATCGTCTACCCCTGAACCCAGGGCAGACACCACTGATCAGTCTCCCACTGATCAGTTTCCCACTGAGCCCTATTGGACCTCAGAATCCTTCTCAGCACTCTAGGCTGCCAGGACTGACCAGGATTCACATGGAATGTGAAGCCCATTTACTGTCCTTGTCTGACAGCTGGAGAAGATCAGGAAAAGCAAAATCGGGACTGGGTCTTCTGACCTCAGAGTCTGTGTGTGTCCTACTGCCCAATCCTGGGAAAGAGCACCTTTCTCCTCCACTTTTCTCTCTGATCTTTTGATTTCTCTCCTGGAAAAGCCTGATTCTGGGAACCTCTTCCTCAAGAATTCTCCACCAGACAGCAAAGCACCAAATGATTCAGAAAGGTCGTCCAATCTTAAACCAAAGATTGGTTTAGGACCTAAAGCAGTCTTCCCAATGGATCTGAGAAAAGGCCTTTTGCTAAAGGTTTAGGGAACGTGACCTTGGTTGGCTTCCTGGAGAGATCGCTGATTCTGACCCAATCTCTCTTTTCATCGCCCCCTTCCCAAGTCTATGCCAATTGATGGCAACTGTCTGAGAGCTATGCTGAGGTGGGTTCTGAGACCCTCACTGGGGTTGATTATTAATGTCTACCTTGTGTGAGTGAGTAGGGAGTGGTAGCATAGGTCTTAAGCCAGCCAGGATCACGAAACACACACCAGCAGCAACCGGATGCTGGGGCCTTGTCAGTGCAAAGGCAGAGAGCTGGTACCCAGCTGGGGCTTTAAGCTGCAACAGGAAAAGTAGGTCTCTGCCTCCAGGACGCCAGCCAGGCACCCCTTAGCTCTGCAGGTCACACACATGGTCTCAACCACAGGGTTGATTTATAAAGTCAAGCAGGGAGGGGTGCAGGCCCTAGAAGGTGGGAGCCACACAGAGATCCAGGGCCTGGGCATCTTGGCACCAGGCAATGCTTCCACAGAAGGCAGAAGCCACAGGGCATGGGCATCAGGCTGTCCAGCGGGAGGGTTAGGTTCAGGGTTGGGCACAGAGGTGGAGAACAGTAGTAGAAGATAAACAATTTGTGTTTCACACTTTCTCAGGCTGTGTGGCCTTGACCTTTTTCTCCCCATACCCAGGACCCACCCAAGTGTAAGATTTCTACTCATTTTAAAGAAAAGCAAGCCAGCAAACTAATGAGAAGCCAATCAGACAGCTATCCATGGCCATATTTATATTCAGATGGTCTACCATCTATCCCAGCCCTATCAGTGTGGAAATTTTATTGACCTGAGACCTTGTCGATTCTACTATTAGAAGGGGCCTTTGCATATTTTTAAATTTTTAAATTAATAAACCATGAAATGCCTCCTGTCTATAAGGATTTAATTATACTTTGCTAAGAAAAGTGATTTTAAATGAGATTTTTGTCTTAATGAGAAGCATTGCCATGGGGTAAATGAGGTAAAAAAAATTTTTTTTAAGGAAAGGAAGCAAAATCCATGTTGCAGAGCCAGCAGATCTAAAATGAAAGTCTACGGAAATGATTCCATTCTCATCAAGCATGTGAAGCTGTGGTTACGACTTGGGGGAGAGTGGAAGCTTGTTCAGGCCTCTCTTGGGTGTTCCCCAAAGATTCACCCCTTTTCTTCCTTGAGACCGATCCTTGGGTTCTCCAGAAACCTGGAGGAGGCCAGGTCTTGCCAGGGCTCAGATCTCTGCCCGGGTGCATGGGAATCACGGTGCTGGGTCTCCCCCTCCCCAGGGCCTGCAGTACATGGAGCTCATCCCCAAGGAGAAGCAGCCTGTGACCGGCACCGAGGGCGCCCTCTACCGCCGGCGCCAGCTCATGCACCAGCTCCCCATCTACGACCAGGACCCCTCTCGCTGCCGCGGACTTTTGGAGAACGAGCTGAAAGTGATGGAAGAGTTTGTGAAGCAGTATAAGAGCGAGGCCCTGGGCGTGGGCGAGGTGGCCCTCCCCGGGCAGGGCGGCATGCCCAAGGAGGAGGGGAAGCAGCAGGAGAAGCCTGAGGGAGCCGAGACCGCCGCCCCAACCGCCAACGGCAGCATCGGTGACCCGTCCAAGGAATACGTAAGTCTCTCCCACCCCTCCGTCCATCCATCCACTCATGCTTCAGGTCTGGATGAAAATGCCCAGGTCAGGGCTGCAGGGTCAGGGCCCCAGCTCCAGGCCCTGTTTCTTCATTCCTGCATTCATCTCTGGTCATGGTCAAGAGGTGGTCACAGACAAGCAGACCCTACCAGCTCAGAGAAAGGGCATCTCTCCTTGCTCGATGGTGAGGGTGGGCTTGGGGAAGGAGCTGAAGCCCACTCTGGCCTTGCGAGAGTCACTAGGAGTTCCCCAGGCCTTTGGACTCTTCAGGGAAGGCCTGTGTTGCCTTCAAGAGGTGAGCATGCCCTAAAAGAGGTGAGAGTCTCAGAGCACAGCACAGTCAAAGGACTGAATGAAGTGCCAGGTGGCCGATGGTGTGGTACTGGGGGGCTGGCAAGGTCAGCAGAGACACATTTCCTGAAGAGTCACTCACTCCATCCATCTACCACTCAAGGATCCATTAGCCTGTAGTGTCTGCCAAGATCCAGGAAATTAAACAAGCAGAGGACCCTGTCCCCATACTGGGATGTCATGGACTCAGGACTTTACTCCAAGGGCGTAGAGAACAGTGGTGGGCTTGAGACTCGGGGCCATGTGGGGCTGTCTGCTAAGTTTCATGGGACCCCCAACCCCAACCCCCATCAGTCAAGAGGCCCTATGACTCTGTGTGACATTTGGAAATATAAGTCCCAATCCATCAAGCAAATCATCTGCCTTGCTGGCAACAGGTAAGAGTCACCCACATGAGCCAGGCACCCCAGGGAAATGCCCACCCAAATGATGCTGTCACTACATCAAGAAGGGATCTCTCTTCTCTGCAGTAACTCACACTTGCTATCCAAAATCTGCTGTCTGCATTTCCAATGCCCACCCCATGGGCACATTCATTTGGGATTGCCATCCAATGAACTCTAAGACACAAGAATGAAATTGATTTTCCCTAGCACAAACTGGTGATGGTGTTGAAAAGACCTGTTTCTCAGGAAGAATTCACACCCCAGGAATTGATTTGAAAAAATTAAATGCAGTGACCATGTTTTCAGAAACCAGCCCCCTACCCAGCCTCCAGTAGCCATTGCCTCTTAAGTTAAGTACTGCGGAATTCCAAATTGGAAGGCATCTTCAAGTCTGTGATATTTCCCAGTTGCCATTCCCAGGAGAGAAATGCTGATCTGAGAACGTATTTCATCCTGGATTCCACATGTTTGGACAGCGTGGAAGTAGGGCAGAGGCGGCCTAAAATCCCAGGTCCTTGGCAACAGTCAGCTCTGGGAAATGGCTCTGACACTTTAGAAGCATTTAAACAAGACCAGACAGTAAATAGGGAATCCAAAGGAAGGTGATATTGGTGAGTTGGGCTGGTTAGGGAAGACAGACTTTTCCTTCCTTTGTAGTTGTTGTTCAGTCGCTAAGTTGTATCCAACTCTTTGTGACCTGACGGACTGCAGCACACCAGACTTCCCTGTCCTTCACTATCTCCCAGAGTTTGTTCAAACTCGTGTCCATTGAGTCAATGATGCCATCTAACCATCTCATCCTCTGTCTCTCCATCTTCCTCCTGCCCTCTATCTTTCTCAGCATCAGGGTCTTTTCCAATGTGTCAGCTCTTCACATTAGGTGGTCAAAGTATTGGAGCTTCAGCTTCAGCATCAGTGCTTCCAATGAATATTCAGGATTGATTTCCTTTAGGATTAACTGGTTTGATCTCCTTGCAGTCCAAGGGACTCTCAAGAGTCTTCTCCAGCACCATAGCCCCTTCCTTTTCCTAAACCTGATCTTAATTAGATAACTAATTATGTCACTAGTAGACTCACATCCGTCACCTTCTAGATGCTGAGGTCCTGTCTTGTCCATCTCTGTAACCTAGGGCTACAAATCAAACCACCCCATCTCTGCAGCAGGTACCGCTGATATAATATACAGAGAAGGTGCTTGATAATTATGTGATGCATGAATGAATGAATGTTGAAACTACACTGATCCTCTAAAGATGGGGACCACTTGGGTGGCTGTTTTGCTTGAGAGGACAATGAGATTTCAACATTCATTCATTTACGTGTCTTAATCATCTTCTGTATGCTACATGCTGTGTTCACTACTTTCAGGTCTTGGATTAATTCAACTGCTACCTGGTGGGTGGATTTCACAAGCCCCGTATTATAGGTGGGACTTCCCAGGTGGCGTAAGTGGTAAGGACTCCGCCTGCCAATGTAGGAGATGTAAGAGAGGCGGGTTCAATCCCTGGGTCAGGAAGATCCCCTGGAAGAGGGCATGGCAACCCACTCCAGTATTCTAGACTGGAGAATCCCATGGACAGAGGAGCCTGGCGGGCTATAGTCCACAGGATTGCAAAGAGTCAGACATGACTCTTTGCACACATGTGTTGCAGGTGAGGACTCAGGGATTCAGAGAAGATAGGTAGCTTGTCTGAGGCCCCATCGTTTCTGGGGGGTGGGGCGGGGGCAGACTCTGGATCTGATCTACTGTGTGATGCTAAACATAAAACCCTGCCTGTTATCTGTATTTAACTCAATGTTTATCTCCTCGAAGCCAGGGAGCAAATTTGTTTAAGGTAACTAATATCCTGCCAAGCCATAGACAGTGTGTCCCTGGCAGCCCCAACCCAAGGGGCAGCATATCAAGGGGACGTAGGTGTGTGCCGGGCTCCTCTTGTTCTCATAAAAGGGCAACAGGACAGCCTCCAAAGCCAAATGTCAGGCACAAACCTAACTTTCGCTCCCCTGAGGAGGGAAATG
Source organism: Giraffa tippelskirchi (assembly GCF_054371585.1). Taxonomy (NCBI): domain Eukaryota; kingdom Metazoa; phylum Chordata; class Mammalia; order Artiodactyla; family Giraffidae; genus Giraffa; species Giraffa tippelskirchi. The sequence continues at coordinate 17,289,611 of NC_137283.1, read as the reverse complement.
AACTTGGCTAGAAGCCATCGGGGCATTCAACCTAAGAACCCGGGTACAGGAAGGAAGCATAGAACTGACATTCCAAATCAAACAGTGATGTATGAAAGAAGAAGAGGCAAAAAGAAGGACATGTGACATGTGGTACACTGGAGCTACAATTATAACATACCACACTGTGTCATCCTGATGGTGAGCGTCAGTACTGTTGCTGGCAGCTACCATTCAGTGACCTTTACTGAACCAAGGACAGTGCTAAGCAGGGGAGCATCTGATGTAGAGCTCCCAGCCACCCAGCCACAGGAGGTGAGGCTGTGGGATTCAAACCAACCTCTTGTCAGCCCCCAGGCCCATCTTCCTGTTTCCCAAAGCTTATTGCCCAGAAAGCTCATGGATATGAAGCTATTCAAGGGCCATGTGGCTGTGTAAAGAGGACATCAGAGTGGACAAAATGAACTGGGTTTCTTTCAGGCTGGACTTCTCGAGCCTTCAAAAGACTATGGCAGTGTCTAAAAGCACCTGGCACCGTCGCTAAAATCAGCGGCCTGGGTCCCACCCCAGACTAGTGGGTGTGGGTGGGGCCTGAGAATCAGCATTTCCAACAAGTCTCCAGGCTGATGCCAATGCTGGGCTAAGGGCCACCCTTTTAGAACCACTGCGATAGAGGGCTGAAAATGACCTGACATCTAAGCTCAGCCAAAAATGATATCGCCAATCTGGTACACAGTGAGGGTCCACGAGATGCTAACATGGACGTGTTCTAGATGTGTGTGGCCTCCCCCGGGCTTTGGGGGTCCAGCTTTGACAATACTGTGCAGCACTCTCGAATTCCTTGAACTGTCCACGGGGAGTTCAGGGAACACTTGCAGATAACACAGCCCACCGCTCTCTACCTGCCCTGATCACCCCAGCCGGGAGCTCACTACACTCTGCTCTCTGCAGACAGGGGCCAGGAGCCCCGCTCTCTCTGAGCCCCCGGCAGCCGGCACCCCATGGCAGTCCTCCCCGGCGCTAACTTGGCTCTGTCCTGAGGCTGGGCAGCCTGTTACAGTGACGGCCTTCCTCGGAAACCTTGGGAGGAGCCCGGACTGGGGCGACCCCAGGGTCGGACTGCCGAGTCCTCCCTCCACCAGACTGACCAGACCAGAGGAGCATTCCCGCCAAAGCCTGTTCCGAGTCATCCGTATGGAATCCCCACCCACGGGCTGAGTGCTGGGTGAAGCCGGAGAGCGGCAGAATGGCGAGAACAGCAGGTCCCTGGAAGTGTCACCCTGACGCTGTGCTTAGGAGAGGTGGCAGCATGGGAAATGTCCATGAGAGTCAGCCCTCTTCGTGAGGCAAAGTCACACAGAAAAATCCCAGGTACCAGCTTGTCCACTGTCACTCTCAAAGCAGGCCCTTTAAATCACTGAGGCCAAGTAAACCCCCCAATATTCAGCCTCCCTCTCGCTCCCTGATTTGCCCCACTACATGTGCGTGGAGCGGGGAGGGGGGCTGTCATTGCACAGCAGTCTCATTCATCTCTTTGAATCATCCGAACAACCGGTGAGAGAGGGTGGGGTTGTTATAGCCATTTTATAGATGTGGAGTCTGAGGCACGGAGAGGTTAGCTGGTTTGCTAGTGAGATTCCAGCCCAGGTCCTTCTGCGTCACCAGCCCTGTGGGGTCTCGGCAGGGTGGGAACAAAGCAAAGGCACGTGCACTTCTGTTTCTTAGGGTGAGTGGCAATACGTGGAGTCACTCACAGCCCAGCCAGCAAAGAATTTGGGGGCAAGTCGGGAACAAGGGAAGGGCTTGTCTGCCCCACTCCAATCCCACCCACCATGGGTTCTCAGGGGCCTTTGGGGGCTTTGAAGCATCCCGTGGTCAGGAAGCTGCCCACCCCAGCAGCCCGGACTACTCCACAGCGGCACGGTGGGGCCCCGCATCCCGCTCCCTCCCACCTGGACGGATCCCACGGACCCCGGACCTTGATGCACTGACAGTGAACTGCTCTACCAGACCATTGCCCTGCATTTACAGAGCTTACTGGATATGTTCTCAGAAATTAAATATACAGATTTCCTGGGCATGGTCATCCTGCCCAGGAATTTCCTCCCTTCTCGACACCCCAAACTTGTAACAAGAAAGAAGAAAGCAAGCCAGGACATAGCATTTAATGTCATCTCCACCCTTCCGTATTTTTCATTCCTGCCAGGAGCCCCCCAGCTCCTGCTTCACAGGCCAGGCCATGGCCCCAGAGAAGATTAAAAGGAGAACAGATTGAAAGAAGCAAAGACATTTCTGGAAGTTGTAAAGGTGTGTTATTCAGGTCCCAAATGACAGTGGACCTCCCCCGACCCCGTTTCCCCACAAGAATGCACAGAGGAGGGACCAGAGGCCTGGGTCCCCTCCCTCCCGTGAGGCCGGCCTCGCAGATGGAAACTTACAGCAGCTGGCAGCTCAGCCCAACTCCGGCCCCGACGGGGACATATTTGTGGGCAAGGGACTTCCAAAGCTTGGTCAGAGCAGATGTTTGGCTTGTGGGCTGGCAGGAGAGCCAGTCTCCCTCTGCACACTTGAAACCACCACCCCATGCCTGAGAGCCCCGTCTGAGCTGAGGACCGAGGGTCAAAGGCTCAAGAGGCAGCCCTCCCAGTCGCCATGGTTACCAGGCTCCTCCACATCCGCCTGCCTCCTCCTTTACGGCGGAGATATTTTAATGACATTAAAGGAGATTTTCTTTTCCTCAGAAAATTCCTTTCATCCCACTTTTGATACTATAAATACTTTTCCGTGTTGCCACATAAGGCTTCACAAGTATCTTGCCCCGCCCCGCCCCCCTTGAAGTGGGCTGCGTAATACTGCATTGACTAAAACAGGGCTTTTATTTTCCTGTTGGAAGTTACTCGGTGACAATGACAACATGGAAGGTGGTGTCGTCTGCCACTCACTGACGACCTATGTCGTGCCAAGCACTACTACACCAGAGGCTTCGCATGGCTGTTTTATTCAATTCTAAGAATTACCTGACAAGATAGACTCTCCCCCTAGCTAGTCGTCTAACTGGTGAGTGCTGAAGCCAGAACTGGAACACAGGCCAGCCTCACCCCAAACCCGGCACAGACTCCAAACAATGGAAGCTCCCCTACTTCCAGAGCTCCCAGGGGGCCTGGGCACCACGTGAGGCTGCTGCAATGCAGGTGGGCACATGTGAACCTTGTCCCTACTCTCCCTCTGTAAGGACACGCTTGTCAAAGGGGGACCCGAGAACACCCCAGGCTGACAGTCTCTCTTCCAAGTGTAGCATTCAGGAAAGCTTTGTGGCCCCCACCTCCCGCTTCAGCAGACCTCCAGTGAGGGAGACTCGGTTACACGCCTGACATTCTACCTCGCTTGGCAGAGTGCCCCCTCCCCAAGGACCTGGCCTGAGAAGACGTGGGAGGCGAAGCACAGGGTAGCTAAGCACTTGCCACCATCAGGGCCCGCCTTGTGTCACAGAGGAGGACACTGAGGCTCAGACAGGCGGCTGAGTCATCCAAGGTGCCCTCAAGATGAAGCTATGCTGGGACTTCGTACAAAAGCCCGGGACCCTGACCACCGTGCCTGCACCATCCCATGCAGTCTGTACCTGAAGGAGCCTGGGAAGATGACGGTGTGGGGGCCCGGAGCACAAGAGGCTGAAGATGCCCGCCACAACACTGGGCCAGGAAAGAGAGCAAAGAGATGGGGCAGGGAACCAAACTACTCTGGGATGCACGAGGTTGCAAAGCCAAGATGGTGAATAATCGCCATAAGAGGAAATGGGGAGATGCTGTTTATGAATAAATTGTTGAGTATTTGTGTTGGAGGGAACCCAGCGCCTGGATTCGAGGCCCTTGTGTTAATATTTACTGTGTTATAATGGTGAGCTTTTCACGAGGTAATCTGAGTTTAGACTGGGGAGGCCTTTGGATAAGAGCCTTCCAGAAGAGAAGGGCATGATTGGAACAGAACTGCTGGCCACCCTAGCAGAGAGGCTATGGCTGGCTTGGAAGGTTCTTGGTGTCTGCAGACTCGTCTCTGAAGGCTAGTGTATCTCGTCCCTGGAGACAGTTCTCTGGCCGTGGGACCTGGGGCCACTGGCCTGGACCTGCTGTTTCCTGAAACACTTTGTGTGTTGGTTACTTCCACTTCAGAAGCCTGAATGACTCTGCATGTCCACGTGTGCTGGTTCTGTTACCTGGGACCACGCAGCAAACCACCCCAGGATGCAGCAGCTCCCAGCACTGACGTCTGTTTTGCGCACACATCAGCAGTTCGGGTAGGGCTCAGCGGGCTAGCCTGTCTCTGGCCGTGATGCTGGGAAGACAGAGAAGGCTGGGGCCGGACCATAGCAGGGGCCTTGGCCTCTCCCTCTATCTCTGTGTTTTCTCTGCGTAGTTGCCCTAGAAAGGGGGCCTCAGGACTTTTTCCCAGTCCCCCGCCTCCGCCCCCACCAGAACTCACAAAGAAGAGTTGGCGGAAGCTGAGCTGCGTTTTATGACCTGCCTCGGGAATTGACAGCATCCCGTCTGGCACATTCGGTTCTACAGAAATGAGTCACTAAGGCAGGACCCTGTGTGAACAAAGGAAACAGACGCCCACTGGTGGGAGGAAGGTCCACAGAGTTGCCAGCATCATTTCCACACCTCACAGTGGAAGGAACCCAGCCCTACAGGGTCTGAGCTTTGGAGGCAAGTGAATCTAGCATGCTCCTCAGCTTTCTCAAAGCAGGTGTTTACAAAGACCCAAAGTACGGAATAAATAAAGTCTTTCATTTAGACTCTTGTAATGAAGACTCTTTCACCGTTTGAACAGGGACAGGGCAAAACTTCAGTGCAAAGAGACGTTCACAGGAGAAATGTCACATATGTTCTACTTATGACAGGTCTGGGGACTTCCCTGGTGGTCCAGGGGCTAAGACTCCACGCTCTCAATGCAGAGGGCCTGGGTTTGATCCCTGGGCAGGGAACTAGATCCCACATGCTGCAACTAAGAGTTTGCATGCTGCAACTAAAGATTTCGAATGCTGCAACTAAGACCTGGAGTAGCCACATAAATACATAAATGTTTAAAAAGAAAGAAAGAAAAGAAAGGTCTGTGCTACAGCTCCTTTCCCCAAGGGACGACAGTCTGAAAACTAGGTCACATGGCAACCAGTACATGGACAGATTCCCATGAGGAAGCTCTGATTTTAGCCAGTTGGGAGTCTGAATGAGAACCCACTGACATGCCAATGATCAGTGTTCTTCTCTGCGCCTTTTAACCCAGTCCCAAAGGACTTCTGCTGGACCATGCTGTCTCCTCCAGAGGGGACATCGCCTGGAAATGACTACATTGAGCTTTCTTCAAAACAGTCTAGAACTGAATCATCCCAGGAATTCAAATCTGCTTTTGCTCCAACTGAACCTAACTGGTGATGTCATTTTTGCTGAGTTTATATATAAGGTCATGTTTAAATGCTCTGTGACAGTGGTTCGTGAACTGTGGTCCCCCTGATTACACCAGCATCCCCTGGGAGTCTGCAAATTCCTTCCCCCCTCCCAGATCTACTCATCAGACCCTGCAGGGTGGGGGAGGTGCCGCAGTCTGTCAGAACCGGAGAGTGCGGTCTTAGAGGGGGTGCGATGGGAGAGGGACACGAGCAGGCCTGCCAAGCCAGGGACTGGTTGTAGCCGAGTCTGGGGCAGTGACAGGATGGAACTCATCTGACTTTATTCTCTGGCCTTGCACAGAGAAAGAGAACAGACATGGAAAAACACAGAGCCCGCGGGTGGGAGGAACGACCTCCTCACACTCCACGTGCTCATGGTCCTACTGAGAGGAACCTAAGCCTCCAAACCCAAAGCAGATCCTGCCTGAGACATCTTTGTCATCTTTGGAAAGGGATTTAGCTCCTCCAAGCCTCAACTTTTTATAAATAGGTCTGGGTAGGGATGACGGTAGATTTTAGCTAATTAGTACTGAACCCTTATAAAGTTCATTAATTCTAGGATCTCACTTAATCCATATAACAGGCCTATGATGTTCTGAGTATCATTAGTGGTATTTTCCATTTGACGGATGAAAAAAACTAAGGCACAGAGAGGTTGGTTAACTTGCCCAAGGTCACACAGCTAGCCCCCTCCCCACTCAAGCATCTACTGCAGTTTAGAAACTGTAAACCTTAGTATCAAGGATGATAGAATAAGTTTATGCAGAGAAAGGCAGACCCCGGATCACAGGACCCAGGCAGGCTGGGCCGTCGGACTCTTGGTTGCCAGGATGCCCCCTGGTGGCTGAGGGGCTGCCGGATTGACAGAGCCAGGACATCATCAGATCTCTCATCCTTTGAGTCCACAGGGAAGGGGGCATGGAAAACAGTTCAGAGGCAAGGAGAAATTAGTTCCTGACGCACGTGGACAGGACTTACTAATCGAACATCATGTTTTCGTAAAATGGCAGTGACACTGTTTGCTTTAAAAAGGATCGGCTTAAAAGAAAAAGGACTGGCTACTGGGAGTAATGGGGTGCAGAGCCAGGAATGCTGGGGGACAATGAGGGAAAAGAGACTCTGTGAAGAGGCCCTGACAAAGCCCTTTCAGACAGTGCTCCCAGAATTCTCTCCCACGGTACGACCCAGAACTCAGCACTCTTGGCTTCCAGAACCAGCACTGGCTCCCCATTACCTCCAGAGTGAGGTCCCAACCCACAGTTTAGAGTCACCCATGATCACCCCAGACTGCCTCTCTGACTCACATCCCTCTGTTTCCTTCTGTGGGTTGCAGGCACCTGCCAGTACGCACCACTTTCGCCCCCCCAGACACAACCAGGTGCATTTATATCCCTTCCTTTTCCCACCTCTGTTTTAGAAAACAGCTGGAAATTTGAAGTTGGGAGCCCCACTGATGTTGCCTGGTGATACTTTACCAGGCATGATGGATGGACAGAAAGCCCTTCTGTGTAGGAGAAAAGGGGCTGGAAACGTCATTCTGTGAAATATGGAAAGACAGATGGATAGGAGACTCACTTGGTTCTCAAACAGCCCTCGCCAGACAGCTGACATTTCCCAGCTATGCTTAAGAGATGTGACAATCAATGAATGTGGATCCATTATCTGTTTTTCCCGTAAGGCTTCGCAGGTGGCTCAGTGGTAAAGAATCCACCTGCCAATGCAGGAGATGCAGGTGCAGTTCCTGGGTTGGGAAGATCCCCTGGAGGAGGAAATGGCAACCCACTCCAGTATTCTTGCCTGGAGAATTCCATGGACAGAGGAGCCTGGCAGGCTACGGTCTGTGGGGTCGCACAGTCGGACACGACTGAGCACGCACGCACAGGCAGGCTCTGATGAGTTTCAGGTGAGTTGGGGCTCAGTCATGTGCAAAAGGACAGGGTTTCACTCTGGGGAGGAACTCACACACGTCATTCTCGTGGGCATAAATGAAACCACACATCCAGTATGGTCCAAGGCACATCGTCAGGCAGCCAGGACTAATTAATCAAACACATTCCTATCTGGGCACGCGCTCAACCACGGCTGTGCTTAGGAACCACTGTCAGTACCTGGACTTATTTTGTCTCTTGGTTTTCTTTCCCTGATTATCACCATTTTATTTCTTCTTCATTTACAAGAATATATTAAGTATGCAATTAAAGTATATAAATAAGACAAAGTGTTTAGGCTTTGAATACATGCCTACTCATCTTTACATAGCAAAATAATAAATATCTCTATTTGGGCTGACATACAATTAGTGCTTAGTAAGATAGTATGTTCATTTCAAGTCATGGGTCAACAAGCGTTTCTATAGAGGGCCAAGTAATCAATTAATCAGGTGTTATGGGCCAAGAGTTAAAATCAGTGATATCACATAAGAACTTTCTGTGGCAAGAGAGAAAATAAATGTCCACAACTTTTGAAACTCAAAATAAAGTAGGATAATTAAGACAGGCTTTTATAATACATGTTGTATTAGTCAACTCGGGCTGCCATAAAGAATACCATAGACCAGGGGGCTTAAACAACAGAAATGTGTTTTTTTACAGTTCTGGAGGATGAAAGTTCAAGCTCAAGGTGCTGGCACGATTGGGTTCTGGTGAGACCCCTCTTTCTGGCTTGTAGAGGGCCCCCTCTCACATGGTTTTCCCTGTGAGTACACCCAGAGAGAGAATAACAGAAAGAGAGCCACCCATCTCTGGTTTCTTCTAAGGACACAAGTCCTGTCTGATTAGAACCCCACCCTAATGATCTCGTTTAACCTTAATTAACTCCTTAAAGGCCCTATCTCCAAATGTAGTCACACTTTAGGACTTCAACATATTAACTGGGGGAGGTGAACCAATCAGTCTGTAACACAGGTCTGCTCATGAAAAATGGAATTCTTTGGGGGCAGAAAAACATGTCACTAAGTTGGACTTCAAACGTAAAATGCATTTGAAGCTGATGGTTCCTACAAGAACAGGCAGAAGCTGTGATTGCCATGGTTGTGCCCACACTGATGGAAAGACCACGTAGTGGAGTAGAAAGAACCTCGGCTTTGGGGTCAGGCTGGGCCTGTGTTGAAATCCCAGCTTTGCCTCCCATCAACTGTTGCTACTCAACAGTGACTGAATCTCTGTGAACCTGGATTTTGCCGTATTGGGGGGGTGGCGGGGGAGGGGGAGGGAGGGAGGGAGGAGGACATACAGGTCTCCCTAAAAGGAAAATAACTCTAGAAGGGAAAGTAACTCTCTTGGGTTTCCATAACGGTACCAGTCAGGCATGAACACACCCAAGCATAATGCTGGATATACACCTGCCCCAGGGAGATGACAACCAGTATCACCCTCATCACGGGAGTTCTGGGGAATGGGTGAGAACTCCAAAACAACTGGAAAGATTTTACAGATTGAGGATGTCGTCTGGATAGGATGTGATGAGAACAGCCATTTACCCCTGGGGTAAATACCAAATACTTGACCAGAACCCCTCCACGGTTATTAAAAACAAGGGAAGTCTGAGAAACTGTCATAGCCCGGAGGAGCCTAAGGAGACATCGTCGCTATCTGTAATGCAGGATCCTGGATGGGATCCTAGAAGAGGAAAGGGACATTAGGTAAAATCTAAGCACATTTGGAGAAAGTTTGGACTTTAGTTAATAATAACATATCAGTACTGGTTAACTGATTGTGACAAGTACACCATATTCATGTAAGATGCCAAGAGACCAGGATAGTGGGTGTGGGGTCTACGAGAATTCTCTGCACTAGCTGTACAATTTTTTCTGTAAATCGAAAACTTCTAAAATTTTAAGGTTATTAAAAGGCAACCCTGCATAGGTAAAAGATTCCTTCAAAGTGCAAGGTGGACCAGTGGGGTTTTTTGTGTTGAAAACAGGGATGAAAGGCTGGTTGATATGGTTTCAGACTCTGCATTAACTTGCTTCTGAGAAACTACCACTTGTCAAATTTTGATTAATAGCAAAGAAAAATAGTTCGGTTATCTGGAAAGGCTATTTAAAAATGCCTTCCTTCCTTTTTCAATTCCTAATCAGTGTAAGGTCAGATTTTCTTCATGTATTTCAAAGAAAACCACATAATGCAAAAGATGAAAAGTTAAAGCAGTCCCAGGAATTGAGAAATTCTCTACTGAGCCAGTCGTAAGAGGTCTGCAAAAATGTAAACAAGGCCACACTCTGACTCAATTTTCCTGTTTTGGAAAATACAGTTATTTCTAATTACAAATATTTATATTCACATGTTGTTGGTTTGCTATTTTTAATGAATTAATAAGTAGTTATTTAACTTTTTCCTAAGTTATAATTTCTTGTATGGTAAATACCATGAGCTATTAACCCATATGAACAGAAACTCTTTGAGATTCTCAATAATTTTTTAAGAGTCTAAAGTCCCTGAGAACAAAATGTGTGAGAATCACTGTACTAAACAAATACTTTAGTCCTCACAACTACCTGCTAGGTAGGTAGTATTATTACTGCACTTTGCACATGAGGACACTGAAGAACACAGAGGTACCATAACCTGCTCAAGATTGCCCAGGAAGTAGAGGACTGGAGTTAATGCTGGGACCTGGTCATGATGCACTCCTGACTACCTCATGTCCTGGGGGTCTGCCCCCACCCTTCCTTCCAGGTCTGTGAGCTCTGCAAGGGGGTGGCCCCCGCCGACAGCCCTGTGGTCTACTCGGACAGGGCAGGCTACAGCAAGCAGTGGCATCCAACCTGTTTCGTGTGCACCAAGTGCTCCGAGCCGCTGGTGGACCTCATCTACTTCTGGAAGGATGGGGCGCCATGGTGTGGCCGTCATTACTGCGAGAGCCTGCGGCCCCGGTGCTCCGGCTGCGATGAGGTGAGGACCTGTGGGGGTGGACGGTGGGGTAGGCATGCCTCTGACTGCAGGAGAGGACCCCGAGGCCCAGGAGAGTGTGGTTTCACCCATGATGTGATCCACAGGTCGGAAAACTGGGGCTCAGAGCCCCCGTCACACTCTCAGCCTCTGTTTTCCCATCTGCAAAAGGGGCAGAAATTAGTTCCTGCCCCCAGGTCTGTTGGGATGGGTGGGACACAGAGCACCTGTCAAATCGTATCCTTGGCAAGAGGCCCAGCACTTAGTAAGTGCTCAGAACATCATGGGGTGTCTCCCGGAGGCAGACAGAACACGTTCACACCTGGCTCTGCGTATGGGTCCCTAACTCCTGTGTCGCAGTTTTATCACCTATAAAATGGGAGGGTAACAGTGCCCACCCCATGCAGTTGCTGTGAGGGCAAATGAGATCATGCCTGAAAATGCTTGGCTTGGACCCGACCTAGTGACTAAAAAAATAGGAGCTGCCGTGATTCTTAGAATCAGGTAATACACGATGAAACAACAGTATTATCATAACATGTAGCATCAACTTAACACAATCCAACAGTTAGAGATGCTAGGAAAGGGGTGCAGCTCTCCAATATGGGTTTGGACTAGAGGCACTCACAGGTGTGTGAATAGTGACAGTAATAGTTATGACAGTAACAACTACTGTCTGCACGCCCTTGGCGACGGGAAACTCGCTACCTTCACCTTTGGCACATGTGAGGGTTAGAAATGCCTTCTTCACTTTGAGCTACTATCTTCCCCTCCCACCTTCCACATGTTGGTCTCTGTGAGAAGTTAAGACCCTGTAATCCTCCTACATCATAACTGTGTGAGCAAGAGCATTAAGGAGGGAAAAGGGCTGTGAGCAGGCCTCGCCCCCAGCTCACATTTTGAGGACCACAGTATGCTCACGGTAACCCCTCCTCACCCTAATGTGCTGTAGACTTTTCCGTGATGTGCCGTTTACATCTCACAACAGCCCTTCAGGGGGATGGAATCCCTATCTCCATTTGACATCTGAGGAAAGTGCAGCTCAGAGAGGTCAGTGCTGATCACACAGCCTTGACTTTGTCTCCTTTACCATTCCGAGTACTCCATCTGCAGCAACACTTGGAGCACTCATAAAACCCCCTGGGCTGGGTGGTAGTTATATCCCCATCCTACAGATGTGGAAACTGAGGCACAGGGAGATTGAGCAATTTGCCCCAAGTCATGCGGCTGTTAAGTATTTAAATGAACATTCATATCTGGTCCCTGTTTGACCTCGAAATGAGAAGGCACATTTAACCAGTTTGCTGTTCTGCTCTCTGGTTCCTCACCAGATCGCACAGATGTTCCAAAGCTTACTTTGCTCCAAGCCCAAGTAATACTGGGTGTGCCTACTCTTGCAGACTGGCCATTGGCCACTTGGCTGTAATGAGGCGGTCTTCACCAGCTCAGAGCACAACTGGGCTTTGGATGTGACCCACAGAGCATCACAGATGCCAGATTCACAAAACCTGCCAATAGTGGAGGATTGTTGTGTTTTTTCTTTTTTTGTTTCCAACCGAGATGCTAAGATGCAACCATGGTCTTCATCAAATGCTGTACTTACTGCCTGAGACTTATGTCAGATTTCTCCACTGAAGCATTTAAAGGACAAAACAAGAATGGGGGAGGAGGGGCCACCCTGTCTCCTCGAGATAGAACCTGAGTTGTATGTGTCTTCTGCTCCCCTCCCCAGATAATCTTCTCAGAGGACTACCAGCGTGTGGAAGACCTGGCCTGGCACCGAAAGCACTTTGTCTGTGAGGGCTGCGAGCAGCAGCTGGGTGGCCGGGCGTACATTGTCACCAAGGGTCAGCTCCTGTGCCCGACATGCAGCAAGTCCAAACGCTCCTGAAGGGCTGACCGCCCATGGCCAGAACCTACAGGATCCCGCTGAGGAGGGGAGCCCAGTGCGCCAAGGCCATCCTAAGGGTCTGGTGAGACAGCCGGCAACAAAAACAGTCCATCTTTTTTTCAGTGGGAATATATATATACACATATATTCTAGGTTGGGTGGTGATGGATCCTTCAGGGTCAATAGTTTCAAAGCCAAAGATGTTCTGAGAGGTCTTAGGATGCAGTTGTTTTGTTTTTGTTGTTGTTGTTGTCTCCCTGCTACCAACGAAAGGCATCCTCCCAGGGCTCTCTAGGAGGAGTTTCCCAGAATGCAACTCTGAGTGATCAAATCCTGTAGCTGTAGGGTGTGCGTGCTTTCTCATGAATGCGGAGGCTCCTCCAGGAGCAGCCCAGGATCCCAATGATCTTTTGTTGCCTCCTTTTCAAATGGAATTTGAATTTTAAATAAAAAAATAATGTTGGCATGATAAATACACCAATAAAAGTTTTATGAAGTTCGCATACACCTCGATCTCATTATTTATTTCCACGTGGCCAGCATTTTAGGGCACCTATTTTGCCCCAAGACCCTGAATGCTGGCGCCGGTGGCAGAAGGCCCCAGAAACACTGATGTGCCTCTTCTTCAGCTGTGTCTCGTCAGACTTCTTTGGGGACTGTGGGTCCTCAGGGCAGAACCCCCATGGCCCAGTTCCAGGTAGCCCCAGGGCACTGATGGAAATGAGAGTGTTGTGTTTCACAGGACACCTAAAAGCAGACTCCTGGAAACTTAGGAGCAGCAATTCAGTGCTCTCAGAGCTGAGGCAGGTGACGAGTGAGCCATTCTGGGAGTGAGACCAGGTAGAGTGTTCAGAAAGGGCCACCTAAGCTCAACCAATGGGTGCCACCTGGGACATGGTGACCAGTGCAGGCCGACCTGAGGAAATATGGACTTCATGAGAAGTCACTCCCTTTTGTAATTTGTTGCCAACTGAACACTGAATGAGCCAAACAGACTAGCTCATTGGGTGAGACTCTCTTTTATGACCTCAGTGTACTTACACTGTCCAAATTTGTTTCCTTCCCACAGTTTCAGGAAAAAAAGACATTTCCCTCTCTACTGGGGATTTAAGGGTAAAAAAATCCAAGCATTAGTAGCTCACAGTCCAGTCAACCATGGCCTCTCTTTCTTAAACTGCCCATCTGTTGCCCAATTTCTTTACTTTCACCACCGAACTTTCACTTGCATCATCTTGTCTACAATACCCCCATTCACGTGCTTTGCAAGCCCGATGACAGCTATGGCCACATCCTTCCCAGGTGGTCCTCTGTGTCCAGCTCCTCTCTCCAGCCACCCTGTTTCTCTTCCATGTTCACTTTCTCGAAGAGAAGCTTCCAGATGCATCTTTCCTGGCTCCCAGTTGCCTCTCAAGAACCAAGTCCTCACCTTGACATGTAAATCCCTCCAACACCTGGCTTAACTGTCTTTCTGGTCTTAAAACCTTTCTTTGTCTAGATTTCAATTTCATTATTTCTCTTAAACATTCAGAAACTCCTCTGGATCAAGACCTCTCCTTCTCCCCCTATCCCTTTTCTGTGCTGGTTCCTTGAAGACCAACTCCTCCCACTGAAATTCTGTCCTAGAAGGTGCTTCTGAAACATAACCTTCTTCTCAGCCCTTCCTGTAGCACCAATGGAATATTCACTCATACATTCCCTCATTCCCTCATTCACAAACATTCACTGAGCACTATAGAGTTCTAATTCCTCTGCTGAGTACAGGTGGGGATGGTGCTCACAGAAAGAGCCTGGACTTTACAATCTGTGCAGGAAATGGGCCTTGGGCAAATATTCCCACAAGCAGATTTAAAATTACTGCTACTATAGATACTATAGCTTCCCAAGTGGCTCAGTGGTAAAGAATCTGCCTGCCAATGCAGGAGTCATAGGAGATGCAGATTCCATCCCTGGGTCAGGAAGATTCCCCGGAAGAGGAAACGGCAACCCACTCCAGTATTCTTGCCTGGAGAATTCCAGGGACAGAGCAGCCTGGCAGGCTACAGTTCATGAGATGGCCGAAGAGTCAGACACGACTTAGCAACTGAGCACGCGTGCATGTACACATGGATACTATAAAGGTGGTGGTGGGGAAACGTGTCTCTATAAAGCAAATGAAAGAGATTGGGCCTAATCAGGGATGTCTGGAAAGGTGTTCCCGGAAAAGCGACATGTGAACGGAGATCTGAAGAGGGAAAGGAAGATGTTAAAGATGGATACATGGATGGCATGTGCAAAGGCCCTGTGGCTGAAGCAGCACCAGTTTATTTAACACCTATTTATTGCTGTTGGAGACACAGTTGTGGCCATGGTCCAGGGACAGGTGTGGCAGGTCCAGAGAGGGAGCATGGATGCTGAGGCACAAGGGGGTTGTCAGCTTTGTGGGCAGTGGACAAGACCGGTCTCTGTCCTAAGAACAACAGGAAGCCTGCAAAGAGTTTTCAGCAGGGGTTTGTGATGGCTGGAGAGAGAGACCACGGGATACATGAAGCCCCAGAGTGACGCCTGACTGAGTTTGTCCTGGTGCCTCTGTCTACACTATTGTGGACAGGAGTGATGTCCCCCACAGACCCCGGCGGACACCACCCAGAGCGTGCTCCTGCCTTCCCCATGTCTACTAATGACACTGACCTTGCACTTGGAATACCCGAATCCCCTCTGACACCCCCTTCTGATGGTCACTCAATGCAGTCCTCTCTCCCATCACCTCTTCCTTCCATCCCCAAAGCTGTACTTCACCTTGTATGTTTTCTGCCCAGATTGACGATGGTCTCCTAGTGAGTCTTCCTGCCACAAACTCACCCTGTCCACACACTGCTCAGCTAGACCTTTCAGAAACACAGCCTCGCCATGCACTCTCCTCTACAAAACAGGGGCACCTTGTTCACACACAGGAGAAGGTGGAAAGCTTTGTGGGCTTTTCTGGTGGCTCAGCTGGTAAAGAATCTGCCTGCGATGCAGGAGACCTGGGTTCATTCCCTGCATTGGGAAGATCCTCTGGAGAAGGGAACAGCTATCCACTCCAGTATTCTGGCCTGAAGAATTCCTTGGACTGTACAGTCCATGGGGTCACAAAGAGTCGGACATGACTGAGCGACGTTCACTCCTAGCTTTGTAGTCAAACTTCTTAATTGTCCCGGCCCCAACCCGCCTTGCTTACTGCTCTCCTTTCAGAAGCCAAATGCACACACCCCAGCTTCCCCCATCTCTGCTGGCTGCTCTGGCTGCTCCCTTTGCCCAGAGTTCCCCACAGGGTGCCCTGTTACTGCCTTGTCCATGGGGCTGCCAGAGCTGAATGGGATTCTGCATCAGAATTGGAAGGACATGTGCTCTAAAGAGTTATAACTCGTGCATGGTTTATCCCCATGTCAGCAGGAAGAGCAGCTGTCACTCTCATCGCTCCCATTCCCCAGCCTCACCCTCCCTACAAGAGTGCTGTAGGTGCCCTTCCCCTTCACCTGTGTTCCCCAAATCCCCCAGGCTTACAGTGATCACCGCACTGACTCTATTGTGCTATAAATATTAGTTAGAGAAAGGCTCCCCTATGCGCTTCCTGAGACAATACATACTCTCATCAACTTTGGTGTCCAATCCTTAGAATAACGCTTAGCGACTAAATCAAAGAACAAACAGCAGAGGGCCCTGGGATCATTCATTGCTGCTAATGGCAGTGGGTTCCAAAAGCGCCTAAATCGAATATGGGAACTTCAGTCTGAAGCAGACACTGCTGGCTCCATTTCCTTCTTGGTGGGCACAGCCCACTTTCCATGACATACACTCATTCTCCCAGCCTCTTTGGCAGCAGGAGGACAGTCACGTGCGCCAGGCCAGTGGGGCTTCGCCATAGGGAAGCTACTTGAAAATGCTTTCTTCTTTGAGGAAAAGAGATGCTCTGGAGGAAACAGTCCTACTTTCTTTTTCTTTTGATGTAATTTCAAACTTCGAGTCTCAAAAAGAGAACAAAGAACTCGACCTCTTGAACTATGTGAGAGTGTGGCTGACCCAATGCCCCATGCTCCTGAATATTTTAGTGTGTGATTCCTACAAAGAAGGACGTTCTCCAACCTAAGCATGAAATAACATCAAAAATAGGGATTACCATTCTACCTTCTCATTCTCAGATCTTGGTCATGTTTCACCAGTTGTCCCAATAATGTCTTTTATAACAAAAAGATCCAGTCCAAGTTTACATAGTGCCGTTACTTAACTTATCCCTTTCAGCTTTCTTCAGTTGGGAAACAATCCTATTTCTGGTCGTGACAGTTACCATCTCAACATCTTAAACGATTAAAGGTCACTTAATGAGTAGAATGTCCATCAAATTGGGTTTGAGAATTGCTATTCTCTTATAATTAGATTTAGGTTTGCTTTTTTGATAGGAAGGCCACAGAAGTGATGCTGTTTTCCTTTCATTGCATTGTATAAGATATGCAAGATTTTTATTTGTTCCATTAGTGTTGATATTAATTTTCAACACTTGATTATACTAGATTCTTCCATTATAAAGTTACTCCTTTTCTCTTTGTATTTAATGACTATTTTGTGGGAAGATACTTTGAGACTATGTTAATATCCTGGTTCCTCATCAAAATTCCACCCACTGCTTGTCAGTATCCATTGAGGTTTCTTGAATGATTTAATTATCACTTCAACAGTTGCCAAATGCTGATTTTTTCTAATTCAAGCATTCCTTCCATATTTATCAGTTAGCATTCTACTATAAGGAAAAGCTTTATTTTCTCCCTATTTATGTGTTTATTCATTTTTCGGTCAGTTTGGAGTTACAGATGTCTATTTTACTGAATTGTTTATTATCTATTATTCTCATTATTACTTTTGATGCTCAAACTGTACCAAATATGGCCAACAAAAGCTTTTACAAGCTGGCTGTTATACTCTTTCGACAGGTTGCCATCATGCCTTGAACATAATTTTACATTCTGGCACCACAAGGAACTCTCAGCTCATTTTATGCTTTTCCTGCCCCAGTTTTGGATTCAGCCGTTTCTCAGGAAGTCCCATCTTCTTAAGTAGGGTGCTGTCAGGTGGGGGAGCCCCTGGCACCATCTTAGAACGTGAGGAGACAAGTGAACCAAGTTAACAGACTGAGGGGGATGGAGCTGAGACTTAAACAGTACCTAGATCCTTGGTTATATCATCAAGCCAGGGAACTCACTTCTGCCTTTCCTATTACATGAGACAATTTTCCTCTACTCTATGCTGGGCTACACTTTCCTTAACTGTGTGATACCTTTCCTCACCATACAGTTTCTCATTATTGAGGTCTTGTTCACTGTAGCCAGAAACAATGTGACTAATACCCAAGATGCCTCATGTTTTATCTTGACTGACACATTTCTGAAGCCATTACACCCCCTGGTTCATCTATACGTTTAGTCAAGTCTGTCCAGGGGGACACAGGCAATAGTGAGTGACATGAGGGCTTGACTCACTAGGTTATCAGACTTTGGCTCCAAAAGTTTGGCTTCAAATCTGAGACAGTTCCATGGAAGCTGAGAGGGTGCCATGGCATGCATGCAGACCATTCACACTTCCCTGCCGTTGACCTGAGACTGGAGATGATGCTGTTGAAGGAAGAAGTGTGCTTGCTCCTTCTTCTCAAGCACGATGTGTGTTCAGTCAGATTCTACTAGTTTCAAGCAAAATGATCTCTTGGACTGATTCACTCTGCTCTATGATGATAGAATCTGCGGGCATCAGCCTAAAGAGTTTCTTTGGTCTGAGTCTGGAACAGCTTTGGTTCTTGAACAACAGGAAGGATTTGGACTTGCAGACAGAAGAAATATTATCCAGGCCTCTCTCTCAAGTAAGGGAAGTCCAATGCAAACCAGTTTAAATAACAACAATGAAAAGAAAAAAAAAAAAAAACTGGAGGGAATCCACATTCTAGAATCTACTTTCTAGCTGAGAATCTGCTTCCTTTTTCCATCTCTCACCTCTGTTTTTCTCAGTGTTGACTTCATGCTCAAGCAGGTTCACCCAGATGGTGGCAGACGCAGCCCCCAGGAACAAGAAAGCTCATGTTCGTCCTTGGAGCCAGTGAGCCTAATGAAAGGGCTCCCTTTTCTGGGCTTTCTGGGAATGGCCCAACGTGGGTCATGTGACTAATCCCTTGAACAAGGACTATGCCCAGACAGGCAGGGTACCTTGATGGGCAATGCCTTGATTAACCAGCCAGTCCCTGAGGGGAAGAGAAGGGATCAGCCACCCTTAAATCACATAAGTCAGGCCCTTGTAGAAGAGACAGGTCCTGTTAGAACTGGAGGTGACAAAGGAAATCCTTCTGGGCAAAGAGAGGGAAGGTGGATAAAACTACAGGAGCAAAGCACGGAGAAGGATCACAGCACAGAGAAGGAGCACTTCGAGAAGTTAGGGGAGAACCAAGCCAAAGAATCTAAGGACGAGGCCATCCCGGGATTGGGGAACGCAGACTCCTGGGAGGAGTACAGCAAAGAGCCCGGGAGGAAGCCAAGCCCCAGAGCTCATCTTGAAGCAATCATCGTGCTACTAAAACTCTCATTTGTCTTGGTATTTTTTTTTAATTACTGGCAAGAAAAGACAAATATTTTTAAAGGTCCAAACAAAATGGTATTCCCTAAAGGAAATGTCTGCAGGGTTTTATTGGGGCCTTTTTGTTTTCTTTTATTCCATGAAAGATGATGGAGACTTACTAAGCTGTTTTTATGGGAAAAGTTTAATAAATGTGAAGGATGTACATCCACAAGTTCAAATATGGAAAGTTTTAAAATAGAAGAGTGACACAAGCAGCTAATGATCCCAATAGGCTAGATTATGCAGGCTGCTGGCACAGGGTCCAGCTTTTAATCAAATATATAAATTATGAAATATTGTTGCAAAGAACCACAAGTCTTTGCCCTACAAGGGAATAGTTTGTGCATCGTTTGACAGGAGAGCTCCACGGAGTTCATCTTCAGCTGATAAGGGGAGAGGGAACAGGAGGCAACGGGTGGGCGGGCATCCTTGGCCAATGCAAGGGGACCATGTGTGCCAAAGCTGGACAGAGGAATATGCTCCCGCCAGAGTCCCAGGCCAAGGAAGAAGGTGTTTATTCAATACGATGCCTGTGCGGTCCCCTCTGCAGGAGAGGTGTCTGTGACATCTGGGCCAGGGCTTGCAAACACTAAGTTTTCAGCGCTTGTTCCCACCCCAAATGCCACCCTACTGCCACCTCCACATCAGCAGGAATGCTCCCTCCTCCAGGAAGCCCTTGCTGGCTCCTCCAGATGTACAGAGTCTCAGATAACTGTGTGACTGACGCGGCCTTTGACTAGACTACACGTGTCAGACTCCATGTTTGTCTTCAGAAAAGGCAGTTCACTCATTCATTAGTTCCTTCTTTGATTCATTCACTCACCATGTCTACTAGGCCATGGACACTGTGCTAGGCCTTAGCAATACAATAGAGGATGAAAGTGACATAGTTTCTGCACTAACAGAGTCAAAATCTATCAGAGGCGAGCCACCAATAACACCATTATCCACTCAGGCCTGCATCCTAGCAGAATTCCAGCTTGAGTTCCGCCAAGGTTTCCCCAGCCTCCTTGAAAACAGGCCAGTAGCAGGCCTGACCCTTCTCACTCAGTCACCAAATAGATCCTACATGTCCAGCAGCACAGCCTGGCTACTGACAGCATGGGCAGGGCAGCTAGATGCCTCAATGTTACAACCACCTCCACTGGGTCACTTAGATAAGCCACTTCACTTTGTTCCCAAGTTTCTCCTTTATAAAATGGGGATAGTAATAGCATTTCCTTTATAGGGCTGTTCTGAAAATTAAATGGGAGTGTGCACATTAAAAGATGTAGAACAGCTCCTGGTCCACAGTAAGTGCTCAGTAATTACTGAAATAAGTAAGTGTTGCTTGTATTATCCACCAGTGGACCCTGGAAGAAGATGGCTTGACTGAAATCTCCTCTACTCTTAGAATGAGTGTTTTTTTTTTAATTTTGTATTTTTTTTTGTTAAGTTCATCAGCAAACTTCCTTTTCTTATTTCTAATCTCTGAGACCATCTGGTAAATGCCCAAATATAACCCACATCCCCACTGAGAGAGATGTTTCAGCACCCTGCTACACCTACACACACAGAGTTGTGAATGCAGACACCCTCTCTTTGCTAGTGAACTCTATTGACCTTTTCAAAGCCAGGTGATGCCTGCCCTGTGCTTGTGTCATGCGCATTTTAAGAATGGTGAGTGGCAAGTATAACAAAATGAATGAAATAACGCCATTTGCAACAACATGGATGGACCTAGAGATTATCATACTAAGCGAAGTAAGTGAGAAAGAGAAAGACAAATATCACATGATATCACTTACATGTGGAATCTAAAATACGACACAAATGAACTTATCTATGAACCAGAAACAGACTCTCAGACACAGAGAACAGACTTGTGGTTGCCAAGGGGCAGAGGCAGGGGAGAGGGATGGATTGTGAATTTGAGATTAGAATATGCGAACTATTACATACAGAATATACAAACTAGGTCCTACTGTAGAGTATAGTGAGCTATATTCAATATCCTAGGATAAACCATAATGGAATAGAATATTTTAAAAAATGCATATATGGGTATAACTGAGTCATTTCACTGTACAGCAGACATTAACACAACTTTGTAAATCAACTATACTTCAGTTAAACATTAAAAACAAAAACAAGAATAGTGAGTGGCTCTGCTGACCCCGAGACTCACAACAGTGAGTCCCACAAAGTCTTAAGGGAATACCTGGGAAAAGGTAAGGGAAACATTCCTCTGAAAATGCCATGCATTTTATGTCTCACCCAACTCAGTCGAGGAGTGAAAACAGCTCAGGAACTGAAATCCCCACAGGCCTCTGATTTAAGACATGGAGCCCAGTATTCACTGCTTGGAGAAGGAAATGGCAACCCACTCCAGTATTCTTGCCTGGAGAATCCCATGGACAGAGAACCCTGGCGGACCATGGTCCATGGGGTCACAGAGAGTCGGACACAACTAAAGAGACTAAGCACGCATTCACTGCTAACACCAGCAAGGTGACATTCTTGAGGAAGGCCTCTCAGATGTAGTGTTTGCAAGAATCACCTGGGGAGATTGTTAAATGTGGGTTCTGATCCGATTCTGATTGGATGGCATCACTGACTCAATGGACATGAGTTTGAGCAAACTTTCAGAGACAGTGAAGGACAGGGAAATCTGGCGTGCTTTGGTCCATGGGGTCGCAAAGAATCAGACACGACTTAGCAACTGAACAACTGATTCAGCAGGTCTGGGGTGGGGCCTGAGACTTGGCCTCTCTAACAAGCTCCAGATGGCGATGCAGTTGGTCTAAGGACCACCCTTGGTGTAGCCAGGCTGGAGCATGTTAAACTTGCAAAGGCTGATTTGAGGCCAGGCAACCCAACCCCTTGCTGAGAACTGAGGAAACTGAGACCTCAGAGTAGAAGAGCTTTAGCAGGGCCACACCGCAAGCTCAAAGTAGGGCCAAGACCACCACCCAGGTCTCCTGGCTTCAAAGCCAACAGCCTTCCTGAACCTGCTAACCAGGGATGGGATTCCAGCACCTACAGGGACCAGGTGATGAGGTACATCCGTGAAGCAGGCCATGTGTCAACAGCAGGGGCCAAGCTGCTTGTGTGGCTGCCTGTCATTTCACTTTCTAACACACCAACAAAACATACCTGTTGCTACCACTGCTCTGAAGGCAGCCAGTTTGCATCACCCCAATCTAAGGCCAGGAGTCAGCAACGAGTTTCTGTAAAGGGCCAGACAGTCAATAGTCTAGGCTTTGCGGGCCACATGGCCTCTGTTGCAACTACTCAACTCTGCCATAGTGTTGAGTGAGTAGCCACAGACAACAGAGAAACAAACAAGCACTCCGGGTGCCAATAAAACTTGACTGGAGGTAGGCTGGATTTGGCCAGTGAGCCAGCATTCACTTAGCTAATTACACAAACAGGGTCAGGGGGCTGGGGGAGAATGTTCTCTATTTTTACCAACTGTCCCTTCTGAAAGAGGATTTTTAAAAATGAAACATGCATCTTTCTAGTCGGTAAAGTGCTGTCCTCTGTGAGTGTGCAGGGACAGAGAGCGGAGGTAAACTATCTTGTTTTCTTGGTTCTAAAGCACACATGAAATGAAAAGATGACATTCCTAGGATGGAGACTTATCTCGGGGTGACAAATGGTCAAGTTTCACCCTGCAGCCCCATACAAAGTTGTCAGTTGAATGAATGGTATGAGTGGTGAACAAAAATCCATAGAGGACACAACAGATCAACTGGCAACAACTCGTGGAGGAAACCCTCCTCTGAGGGTCTACTCTAGGACATGGTGTTCTTTGGCTCCCATCACAGCACAACAGGGTGTGACGAGCCAGAGTTCTAGGTCAGGGCAACCAGCGTTTTTCCATCTAGGAGAAGTTGTATGGCCAAACTTTGGTAAACAGATGGGATTCATGTGGAACCAGAGACTGAAAATTTTATATGTGATGGAATACAACTCAGCCATGAGAAAGAATGAAATGATACCAGTTGTAGTGACATGGATGCAACTAGAGATGGTCACACTAAGTGAACAAAGTCACAGAAAGACAAATGTCATATGATGTCACTCACGTGGACTCTAAAATATGGCAAAAATGAACCTATCCACAAAACAGAAACAGACTCACAGAAAACAGACTTGTGGTTGCCAAGGGGGACAATGGTTGAGGAGGGAAGGACTGGGGTTTGGGATTGGAAGATATAAATTATTATACACAGGATGGATAAACAACAAGGTCCTGTGTACCACAGGGAACTACATTCAATAGTCTATGATAAGCCATAATGGAAAAGAATATCTATGTGTATAACTCAGTCACTTTGCTGTACAGCAGAGATTGGCACAACAATGTAAATCAGTTCAGTTCAGTCACTCAGTCGTGTCCGACTCTTTGCGACCCCATGAATTGCAGCACGCCAGGCCTCTCTGACCATCACCAACTCCCGGAGTCTACCCAAACCCATGTCCATCGAGTCAGTGATGCCATCCAACCATCTCATCCTCTGTCGTCCCCTTCTCCTCCCGCCCCCAATCCTACCCAGCATTAGGGTCTTTCCCAATGAGTCAACCCTTCGCATGAGGTGGCCAAAGTATTGGAGCTTCAGCGTCAACATCAGACCTTCCAATGAACACCCAGGATTGATCTCTTTTAGGATGGATTGATTGGATCTCCTTGCGGTCCAAGGGACTCTCAAGAGTCTTTTCCAACACCACAGTTCAAAAGCATCAATTCTTCGGCGCTCAGCTTTCTTCACCGTCCAACTCTCACATCCATACATGACCACTGGAAAAACCATAGCCTTGACTAGACGGACTTTTGTTGGGAAAGTAATGTCTCTGCTTTTAAATATGCTATCTAGGTTGGCCATAACCTTCCTTCCAAGGAGTAAGTGTCTTTTAATTTCATGGCTGCAATCACCATCAGCAGTGATTTTGGAGCCCCAAAAAATAAAGTCTGACACTGTTTCCACTGTTTCCCCATCTATTTTCCATGAAGTGATGGGACCAGATGCCATGATCTTAGTTTTCTGAACGTTGAGCTTTAAGCCAACTTTTTCACTCTCCTCCTTCACCTTCATCAAGAGGCTCTTTAGTTCTTCTTCACTTTCTGCCATAAGGGTGGTGTCATCTGCATATCTGAGGTTATTGATATTTCTCCCGGCAATCTTGATTCCAGCTTGTGTTTCTTCCAGCCCAGCGTTTCTCATGATGTACTCTGCATATAAGTTAAATAAGCAGGGTGACAATATACAGCCTTGACATACTCCTTTTCCTATTTGGAACCAGTCTGTTGTTCCATGTCCAGTTCTAACTGTTGCTTCCTGACCTGCATACAGGTTTCTCAAGAGACAGTGTAAATCAACTACACTCCAATTAAAAAAAGAAAATTATAAAAAAGAAAATTGTAATTTACTTTCAGAAGTTACATGTCTCCCTGCCACCAACTACCCGAAACCCCCCTACTATCCCCAAAGTGGTTTCCCTACCATATATGACTGGTGTAACTTTCCTAACTGGAGGAGGAAATGACAACCTACTCCAGTATTCTTGCCTGGAGAATCCCATGGACAGAGAAGCCTGACAGGCTATGGTACACGGGATTGCAAAGAGTTGGACATGACTGAGCACGCATGCAACTTCCCTAAAGGGAATAAACTCTGTACGGGCTGAATTATCACAAATTCCAAATGAGCGTGTGGGTCTGAGAGAATGAACCGTGATTATACCTATGTATATTCATCATTTTTTAAAGAAAACATTTTAAAAAAATCAAAAGATTATTAAAATAGAGGCCTGGAAGAAAATACCAAGCATTCTAGATGAAACACCCACAGCCTAAAATGAAAACACCTCATTCTGGAAGGACGAACGACAGTTTACGTGGCTCCAGAGACACGTCCTCTGAACTGCTGTGAAGTCAGGAAATACCTGACAGCCTCCCATGGCCTTGGAGGCTGGCTTTTCTTCGAACTTTTATTTCTTCTTCCATATTCAGAGTTTCAAGTGCCTTCTGATGGGTACACGCATCTATTTCGGTTTGGTTGTTGACAGGCTGTCCATCAGTCAGTCAGAGTGAAATCTTCCAGATTCTGCCCAAATCAAGACTGCCTGTTCAATTTGCCTGGCGAGGGAATCCCACAGGAGAACGCACACATGGCTCTAAAATCCAGCCATCGGCTTCATACAGAGAGAGACATGGGGATCCATCTCACGCTGGGGCTGGGGCACTGGTCACTCTAAGAAACTTCTTTCTGTGCCGAAGGCAAACCCAGTTCCAACTATTAGGACACCATGTGGAATCCTCCATGCTGGGAAACTTGCCAAGAGAAAAGGAAGAGTATTTAGAATAGGTGAATCTTGTCTGTTCCATTTATAATGAAGAAGCAGAGAAATTTTCTATCATTCTTTAAAATTAGATGGCTCTTATTTAAAAGGCTAAGTCATCTGCAGGCACCTGGGCAGCGGTCTGAATGACTCCATTAGAGACGCAGGCCCCGCTGGTCTTCCTGTCAGTGGGGAAGAAGAAGAAGGTTTGTCATCCTGTCCCCACCCACCCCTGGTAACTGTGTAATGTGTGTATGCATGCTCAGTTGCTTGGTCATGTCCAATTCTTTGCAACCCCATGGACTGTAGCTCCTCTGTCCATGGGATTCTCTAGGCAAGAATACCGGAGTAGTTTGCCCCTTCCTACTCCAGGGTATCTTTCCAACCCAGGGATCAAACCCACATGTCCTACATCTCCTATAACACTTTTCCATCCATATAGAGGCAAAAAGTTGCAGAACAGAGAAAAACATTTGTCTTGTTGGAGATTTACAGGAACATCATGACATGACCTAGGTAAACAGCTGCAAGAACAAAGGATTACAACATCAAGAAACTTGCAG
Source organism: Giraffa tippelskirchi (assembly GCF_054371585.1). Classification (NCBI taxonomy): domain Eukaryota; kingdom Metazoa; phylum Chordata; class Mammalia; order Artiodactyla; family Giraffidae; genus Giraffa; species Giraffa tippelskirchi. Next base: position 17,263,913 of record NC_137283.1, on the reverse strand, counting down.
CAACCAACCATAGCACTCCCTCATTCTCCCTTAAAAAGAACTTTGCTGGACTTCCCTGGTGGTACAGTGGATAAGAATCCATCTGTCACGGCAGGAGACACAGGTTCAATTCCTGGTCCAGGAACATTCCACAGCCCTTGGAGCAACTAAGCCCAGGAGCCGCAACTACTGAGCCCGAGTGCTCCAACTACGAAAGCCCACATGCATAGAGCCTGTGCTGGGCAACAAGAGAAGCCGCCACAATGAGAAGCCCATGCACCGCAACTAGAGAGTAGTCAGTCATCCCTTGTCGCAACTATAGAGAAGCCCACATGCACCAGTGAAGACCCAGTACAACCAAAAATAGATAGAGAGATAAAAAGAGCTTTGCTGAAACCCTGCACAGATTTTGAGGCTTGGAGGGCACAAGACACTCATCTCCCTGCATGGACCAGTAAAAACATTTCTCTACCTCAAACTCGGATGTTTTGGTTTATATGGCCTCACTGTGCATCGGCCACATGAACTTGCATTCAGTAACAACTTGAGGCCAGACACTGCAGAGTTGCAAGAAAAAGTTTAGGAAGAGGAAGCACATGACACCCCAGCACCAAAAGACCCATCAGAGGAGTCAGTCCCAGTTGTTACATAGAGAGAGGAACTTTCCGAGGTTCCTGATGACGAGGACACCACTCTGCACGCATCTCTCTGCGACCTGGCATCTGGGCCCTGCTGGCAGGCTAGTGCAGGGAGGAAAAAATTCTTTTTCGTTGCCTGGGGCCCACCAATCAAACTACTGAAAGAAAGATTAACAAAGGGAAAAAATCTTTTAATTGCATACCTGTGCCCAGGAGTTGACAAAGAAAACTATGGCTCAAAGAGACAGCTAGATGAATGAGATTTATAGCGCACATTTCAGGCTAAACAAAGGAAAGGGGGTTTGGGCTTCGAGACGCGGGAGCCGGTCAAGTTACAGGAAGGTAACCAGGAAAAGTACAGTAAACTAGGGTTGTTTAGGAGGATTTGTTAGGCAGGTTTAAGCCTAAGCTTTCTCTGTGAATAAGAGTGATAAAGAGTCCCCTGCTGATAATATAGAGACAGGGAGTCATCTTTACAAATAGAAATTTCTTGCGAATCTAAATTTCCTCCTGTGCCCTGTTTTTACAGGTTTTCCTACATTTGCTGCTTCTCCATGAACTTCAGTTCATTTGGGGGTGGTGTATTCCCACAAACGTCATTAACCTAGACTTTTTCTAGTCAGGGCCTTCTTTCTTGGGGGGGGTGGGGGGGCGGTGATTCTAGATAGAGGATGACAGGAAACTGGCCCAGAAGGCAGAAAGCTGGAGCTCAGTCCTGGGCTTTCCTGCTCCCCGAGAGCTTTTTCACCTCAGTATCACCGGCAAAATGGGCCGAGAGCATCCTCCCGCCGACCCCTCAGCACCGCTGCGGACCGAATGAGAGATGGGATGGGAATGGTCTGTGTATACTGTAAAGAGTCCTAGACATGCACTGCCTGCTTCTCTGATATTCTCAGAAGAAACATCGGCTTTCTGCTAATCCGGTTGGAGAAGAACATTCTCTCTGCAGCCCCTAATGGCCTAACTCAGGCATGTGCAAACACTGTCCGAACGCTCTATGTCAATAAAATTTATACAGCTTCCTCATACGTGAAATAAATGAAAGCAGGGCTATAACATGAGCAGGGGGAAGGCAGCCAGAGACCCACCCAATCCACGTACGCACTAAACTGACAGCAACCGACGAGGCCTCCCCACAGAACCCAGGCTCCCAGGAACCACGAGGGCGGCATGGGGGGAGGGGAGAGCTCACGACATTAAGGCTCATCCTTGAGGCAGGAGCAGAAGCCAGACCCCCTCCCCGCCCTGGAAGTTCCTGAAGGAAGGGCGTTAGGAGAGAAGAGAAAGCAAAACAGACTATTTATTTGACTACACAGGTCAGGTCTGAGGGCAGGAAAGGGGAGTCACTGGGGCAGGGGACTCTGACAAGGCCAATGGTCTGAGACAAGACTGGCAATCTGGGCCCAGGTTGGGAAGGTCACGTTCATGACTCTCCTTCAACTTCTGTCGAGCTTAGCCTCTCACTACACGCTGCAAGTGGAAACCACCACCCCAACTCTTGTCCAAACAACCCACATGGTGATGGATGGGAGGCGAACTGAGGGAAGTTTCCACACATTCGATTTGCTTAACCAGCCAAGCAGTTGGAGCTGCATCGTGGCCCCGGAGCAGCTGGTTTCCAGGCCAGTTTCAGGGTCCTGCAGGCAAAGGATGGGGGCCCAGCCCAGCCGAGATGCTGACGTCAGGAAGGCACCCAGCCTTGAGCAGGACCTGGAGCTGCTCTGGGGGTCCCCCCTTCTGTCTGACCTACCTCAGCCTCCGTCAGGAGACAACAGATCCTAAACGCAAAACACGGTTGTGGCTCTCTGTCTTACATCACTACAAGGACTAGCTCTGTCCTGCTTTTCCCCTAAACCGACTGACTCTGTGGCTCTTAGGAAAGCAAGCTCAAAACCACTGTGTTTATTTCCTTGACTGTCACTGAAGATTGCCAGATATCCAGCGTGGAGCCGAGGAAGATTATTCCGGGCGAAATGTCAAGACTGTTCAAGTAAGCGGACATTACTATATTGTATCAATAACACAGCTGAGAAACAGTGTTTCTGGGGACCCTCACACTTCAGGTTACTCATCTCCTTTTTGCAAATGATGAAACTGGCTCAGGAAGGTTATGGAACAAGCCTCGGGTCACTTGGCAGACAGCCGGCAAACCAGGAGTGATGATAACCTGGGTGGAAGGGATTTTACTTGTGAGGAAACTGAAGCCTCGGGACCACACAGCTGGGAGGTAACAGAACCGGGACTGGACCCCCGTTTTCCTGGTTCCTTGTCCTGAGGCCTTTCACCTCCTCTGTAAAAGCAGTGCTAGTAACCAGTGAAGCAAGCAGCAATTATTAAGGCTGTTTTTGCCACTATTTTGCTGTTTTCCTTGTCATTTTTTGCCTAAGGTCAGAAAAGTTAATTGAGGTTGGCAAGCAAAGGAGGAATTGATCTTGAATAAACACTCGTATTTTTGTTTTATTATAACCCTGCCCATATATTTTGCCTGCAGGGCAGGCAGTTTAAAGGCAAACAGAATCCCGCCACCCCAATTAGTTTCACCCACAATGGCCTGGTTCCTGCCGGCTCAGAGAAACCCTGCATGAACCAGGGTTTAACTGCAGCTCAATGAACTGAAAGGCAAATATGACCTCCATTCTCACAGAATCCACGTTAAAATATTGGCTGGCCTGGGAAACACTCAAGAAGTATAATAGGAGGTCGGACAGACAGCTCATGGCCCTAGAAGCGCTCCCTGCCTCAAGGCAGGGGCCAGGGTCCCGGCGCTCTGTTCACAGACTGGGAAACTCAGGGTCCAGAACAATCCATCATGGGCTCTTCCCCGGCACTCAGGGCGAAGCCTGACTCTGCCAGGCCTCAACAAGGATCCACAAGGGGCCACTTTACAAGAAGCTTTGCTGGTTTCACAGCAGAAGAGCAATGTTGAAGAGAAAGAGCAGGTCGGAAACCCCATGGCCCAGTTAGGGAGATGGGCTCACGAAGAGGTCGGTGTGTCGGGGGTGGGGGGCTCTGTCCCAGGCTTGTGAGATCTGGTCTCTAGTGCTCTCTGCTCTCTACACAGGGAGTCCCTGAGGATCCGTCCCCGGGCACCCTCATTGTCCAGGTTAGCACCTGGCACTTGCCTCCCAACTGGTCTGCACACCTGTCCCCACATGACCCATTCTTCACAGCTGGTGCTGACATGCCCAAGTCCCACCCTGCTCACAGCCTGCTGGGGTCTCTCATAGCATCCAGTCCAGTCTCTTTTCTGTGGTTGGGATAATTCAGTGCCTGCCAACCTCCCGAATCTCACCCTCCATCACCCCCGCCTTCACTCATTAGGTTCCAGCCACACAGGCCTCTCCACGGTGCTGAGCTATAACCGCCCCAGGACCTTTGCACTTGCTGGGTACAGGGATGCTCCCTCTTTCCCAGGTCGTCACACACTGGCTCCACGTAGCCATCCAGCATTGACTCGGATGCCAGCTCTACAGAGACGCTGCCCCAACCATCTGACCCATAAGGCCCGTCCCCAGTCACTCTATGTCACATCCCTGCCTGTGACACAAGAACTTCTCTACACTAAGGGAAGACCCTCCTCTGTCCAACTCAATATGCTCACTATTCATAGCACATTCCCGTGATCAGAGGCAGGGGTCTTTCCCAGACCCACCCATTCTCCGACACCAGCTGAGTGTCCAACCACTCAGTTCTTACACTGATCCCACAGGCTAAAGGCTCGGCCCCACGACACGGCACCCACTCCAGGCACCAATCGCATGTCCCCAGTCGTCACCTGTACTTCTGACCAATCAGACATAAATCAGCGTTCTCACGACCGCCTCCATGGGTTTGATAATTGGCTAGAGCAGCTCAGAGAACTCAGTAATGTTTACAGGTTTACTACAGGACACGAAAAAGGATACGGATGAATAGTCAGGGAGAGGGACACAGGGTGAGGTCTGGAAGGGTCCCAAGAACAGAGCTGGAGAACATCACTCCCACCCCACCCGACACATGGATGTGTTTACCACTCTGCAAGCTCTCCAAACCCCATGATTTATGGATTTTTATGGAGGCTTCATCACTTGGACCTGATCCCTTATTAACTCAGTTTCCAGCCCCTCTCCCTTCTTTCTAGATTGGGGGAGGGAGCTGAAAGCCCCAAGCTACTAATCAGGATTTGGCCTTTCTGGTGACTGGCCCCATCAGGAACCCAACCAGGGAGGCCTCTTTAGAACCAAAGATCTCCTCTCACCGAGGAAATTCCAAGGGTATTAGGAATTTTGTGTCAGGAAGCAGGAGCAGAGACCAAGACACATATATTTCTTATATGACTTAAAAATCTATTTTCTTGTGTACAACATATAGGGGTGGATCGTGTTTATTTTCTTAGTTTCTTCTTATTTTTCCACCAGAATGTAAGCTTCACGAAATAGGGGCCTTGTTCATGCTTTATCCCTCAGGATTGTCAACAGTGTCCAGAACATAGCAGGCACTCAATAAATCCGGCAGAATGAATGAATAAATGTTTGACAGAGGAATGCACAGCCTATATTTGAGTTTGCTACTGTTTTGTCCTCCCATCCTGGCCTGAAAGCTTCTCCAGGGCAGAACCATGTCTGTTTCATGCAGAGAAGGTGTCTTTATATTAACTGCATTTTCTTACTTTCTGTATTCTTGACTGTCTCTCCCAGGACTGGTCACTCCTTAGAGATCTTAAACAACAGGCCTTTGATATGGAAAACAATCTGATCCTGCCCCTCATCCATCACCTTTGATCAGACTCCTGCAATTTGAGATACTATTCCCCTGCCGTAAGTCACCCTCAGGTTGAGTCCTGGACAAGAAGGGACCCTCCTATAAGTCCAGAGCTCACATAAAATTCTTCAAACTACCCAGCCCTAGACAGCTCAGCTTATTCACCCTGCCTCTCCCATGCCTTCCTGTGAAAACCACAATAAAGGCCCCTGCCCACTCTTCCTCCTCTCTCTTCCTGCCTCCTGAGGACCTCGGCATTTCCCTGCATAGCCCCCCATGGCATTATGAGCCCCTCCTCGTGGGAATGAGCAACAAACTCTTTTCAACGGCTGTCCTCTCCTGATCTGTTGGCCTCATGACACATAAATAGTAGTAAGACCTACATTTGAATACAGTCTTCTACCTGCAAACACAGAGCCTGTGCTGAGTCGCTCAGTCGTGTCTAACTCTGCGACCCCATGGACTGTAGCCCACCAGGCACCTCTGTCCATGGGATTCTCCAGGCAAGAATACTGGAGTGGGTTGCCATGCCCTCCTTCAGGGGATCTCCCCAACCCAGGGATTGAAAGCAGGTCTCCCGCATTGCAGGTGGATTCTTTACCACTGAGCCACCAGAGCCTGGCACTCAGCAAACCCCACTCAAAGATCACACGGGGGCAGGAGTCCCACCTACCCAGCCCACTGCTCTACCTCCAGAGCCTAGCACACTGCCCAACACACAGCAAGAGCATAATAAATATCAACTGAATAAATGAACAATTTGGCTGAGGGCCTACGAAGTGTCAGGATCGTCCACATCTCAGAGGAGAGCACAGTGGGTGCAAGCACCAAAGCCTGGGGCAAACCCTGTTCTGCCATGTTCCAGCTGTGCAGACTTGGACAAGTTACTTAACTTCTCTGCACCTCAGTTTACCCACATAAAAAGCAGTACATAAGAAGGCCTTCAGAGCATCGCTGTGAGTGTTAAGTGCATTCATTTAGGCAGAGAACAGAGAGCTGCATGTGGCACACGGTCATCACCACAGATGTAATTACCTGTCCTTGTTTTCTCCACCAACCAGCTCTGAGAAGGACAGATTACTGTTTCTATGTTGGAAGGAAGAGACTGAAGTAAACAAGCGACAGAACTGTACTTTGACCACTTGTGTGTTAGAATCCAGGCTTCCTCCAGTCAGGATGGAGAGCTGGGCCTCCTCCCACCATGGGGCCCACAGTCCACTCTGGATCTTGCCCGCCGCCGCCCTCCCCCAACCTCCTGACCTGGTCTCCTGGGTGCCACAGCTTGGGCTGCACACACAAGTCATTCGGTGCAATAACCTGGGTTCCAGACATTCAAATTAAGCTACAATTACGCCTTTGAAATCAGGACTATATTATGCTAGGCAGAGAGCTGTCCAGTGGGACTCAGGCCATAGCACCCGCTCCACATCAACAAGAGTTTGAGCATTTTTATTAGTTGCCAACGATGAAAAATTGTGAGATTCCACAGAGAACATCTAAATGTCCACATTCTGCTGAAAAAAAAAAAAAAAGAAGAAGAAGAAGAAGGGCTGGGGCTTATCAGAGATCAGAGACCCAGCTCTCTGCTCCACTGACCCTTTGTTCACTTTCACTCAGCTTGTCACACCCTCAAAGGCTCCTGTTTTTACCCTCTCTAATTCTCCCTTCGGACACCTCCCCCAAAAGAATTTTACTCCACTGCCCTTGTCACAAGAATCTTTTAGAAGATATCAGGGTTATCAGGTCATGCCCTTGCTCTAACTTTCTGATTCTTTGTTTCTCTACAACTTCACGTCTACACTCCTTACTGGGACATTCCAAGCCTCTATGGCACAGCCTCTGGATACTTTTCCAACCTCATTTCTTTCTACTTTCTTCAGAACCATCTTAAACTATAACCATATCCTAACAGGGAAGACAGACAATGAACAAAGAAACAGATGAGTGAGACTGTAGAGATATGAAAGAGCCGAACAGGGCAGTGTGATAAATGACAACTGTGCGTCACCTAGAGGTAGAACAATCTAGGAAGGCATCTCAGAGGAGGTGGACTTTGAACTGAAACTCCATGAATAGAGTTGGTACCAATGAATCTTAAAGATGGATCTTCATCCATCCTTTATTATGAAGGATTTCAGTCCTTCATGTATCCCTGTCTCCATATTCTTAGCAAGGCAACTTTGCTACCCTCCAACCAAGAAACAAAGTCCCTATTCCTTGAATTCGGACTAGCCTTGGGACCTACTTTGGCCAAAAGAATGCAAAGACCATTCTTTCCTGATCCAAATGCTTGGGCATCTTTGTTGAAAATCAGTTATCATACGTATGTCTATTTCAGACTCTCTTCTGTTCCACTGGTCTATGTGTCTACCTTTCACCAACACTGTCTTGATTGTTCTAATTTTATAGTAAGTCTTGAGACCATGAAGAGCTAAGCTTCCCAACTTTGTTCTTGTCCAAAATTGTTTTGGTTGATTCTAGATTATTTGCATTTTCACAAAAACTTTAGAATCAGTTTGTCAATTCCTACAAAAGTGCCTACTGAGATTTTGATTGGGACTACGTTGATCAATTTGGGAAAAACTGTCATCTCAACAAAAATGAGTATCTCAAACCATGATTATGGTATACCACTCTATTTAGGTCTTCTTTCATTCTCTTATTGCAGATGAATTCCATTGTAAAAGTCTTGGCTATTTTGATGAAATTTATTCCTAAATTGTTAGTGGTGATATACTTTATAAAAATTTCATTTTCTAATTGTTTACTGCCAATACATAAAAATACAATTGACTTTGATTAGCCTTAACCAGAAGCCACATACATCTACCCTGAACATGCATTTTCAGTGTTCGGCCAGAGACATGTGGAAAAAATGGAGAATGTAGGGGTTCCCCCTCCATCTCTCTCTCCTGCCCAGGACTTCACCGTCACTCTTCAGTAGCCCCCAGAACCAAGCTCCAATTCCCTGGCTAAAGATATGGCAGGATTTCTGTTGCAGTTTTAGGTACAGTTTATTGCACCATGACTGCACCCTACCTTTAAGCTAAAGCCATAAATGCTGGAAACTACTCAATCCTGGATCACTTCTTTCAAGTTTTGACCCTCTCCAAAATCTACTCACTCTGTGCAATTTACAGAGTCTTCAGGTCCTGATTTTCTCATATGCAGAGCTTATAGTTATTTTCTGAAGGAGGATCAGCCTATTAAGAGCCTAGTCCACCATCCCATAAGTGCAACTCCTTATTGATTTTAACACCTCTGATAGAACAAAAAAAAAATAAAAAGAAACATATAAAAAAAAAAAAGAAAATAACAAGTGTTGGCAAGGATGTGGAGAAATTGGAACCCTTGTGCTTTGCTGGTAGGAATGTAAAATGGCACAGCCACCACTGAAAAGTTTGGCAGTTCCTCAAAAAATTAAGCATAGAACTATCATACAATCTAGCAATCCTCCTGGGCATATACCCAAGAGAATCAAAAGCTGAGACTCAAGGAGACACTGGTATACCAATATTGAAAGTGACGTTATTCACAACAGCCAATAGATGGAAATAACCCACTGTCCATCAACAGATAAATGAATAAACAAAATGTGGTCTAATTACAATGGAGTAATTTTCAGCCATAAAAAGGAAGGAATTTCTGGTACATGCCGTTTGCTAGAGCTGTCATAACAAAGTACCACAGGCTGGGTGACTTAAACAACAAAAATTTATTTTCTTCAGTTCTAGAGGCTAGAAGCCCAAGATCAAGGTGTCAGTATAGTTGATTCTTTCTGAGAGCTGTGAGGAAAGGGTCTCCTTGGCTTTTAGATGGTCTTCCCTCTGTACAAATCTGTGTCCAAATTTCCTTTTCTGTTAGGGACACTGGTGACACTGGATCAGGTCCCATCCATATGGCCTGATTTCAGCTGAATTACCTCTGTAAAAACCCACTCCACAAATATGGTTACATTCTGAGGCACTGACGGTCAGGACTTCAATATATAAATTTTCACAGATGAATGGAGGAGGGACACAAAACTCAGCTTTAACATACAACAACATGGACAAAACTTGAAAATACTAAATAAGTCAGACACAAAAAGACAACTATCGTGTGATTCCACTTATATGAGGTACCCCAAACAGTCAAATTCGTAGAGACAGAAAGTAGAACAGAGGTTAACAGGGGCTGAGGGGAGAGTGAATGGGGAGTTCGTGTGGCATGGTTACAGATTGTCTTTGGGAGGATGAAAAGTTCGGGAAATAGATAGTTATGATAGTTGCACAATATTGTGAATGTACTTAATGTCACTGGATTGTATGGCTAAAATGGTAATTGTTATGCATGTTTTACCATAATAAAAAAGAATACTTCTATAAAAAATCTATAGGAAGAAATGATTACCCTATGTTTCTTTCACATCTGAAAACTGATGGAGTAGTAGAGAGCAATTCTATTTTGTTTGTTTTCTGAGAAGAAATTTTAATTTTCTACCTTTTCCCCTTTGTACCTCACTACACTGACATCAAGTGACACCATTATTTTAAGACAACAGTGAAAAGTGAAAGTCACTCAGTCGTGTCCAAGTCTTTGCAACCCTGCAGACTATACAGTCCATGGAATTCTCCAGGCCAGAATACTGGAGTGGGTAGCTTTTCCCTTCTCCAGGGGACCTGCTCAACCCGGGGATCGAACCCAGGTCTCCCACATTGTAGGTGAATTCTTTACCAGGTGAGCCACAAAGAAAGCCCAAGAATACTGGAGTGGGTAGCCTATCCCTTCTCCAGCGGATCTTCCTGACCCAGGAATCGAACCAGGGTCTCCTTCATTGCAGGGGGATTCTTTACCAACTAACCTTTCAGGGAAGCCCTTAAGATAAGAGAGAGGTTGTTAAAAGCAAAATTAGAAAGAGAAAACAGTTTCTGAACAAGTCTTTTTAAAATGAAGTTAAAAGTTAGATCTTCCATTGGAACAGTGGGTCATCAGTAGCCCGGGGTGAAATAATTTATTTAATTTCAATAGTTACTTGAATTCTCCCAGGGTGGTCAGCTGGGTATCCTTTCACCCCAGTAAGATTCCATCTTTTGGACTGCAGACTCAGAAGAATGATTTCTCTCTGTGTCAAATGGCATTGTTACCCATTTAGAACACAAAATGTCGTGGTCCCAGGAGTTTGGCATATGAAGACAAGCAATTTGTGCTTTGGACAGGACATCTGGTGCAAGGCATTTTCACTTAATATTCAAAACCACCTTGAGAGAATTATAGCAATCCTCACTGAACAGATCAGAAAACAGGCCTTGGTCTTCCTTCAGGAGCCTACACACAGCACTGGAAAATCGATGTATATTATAAACTATTTGTGGAAAAGTTGTAGCCTTTTCTCTGGTGGTTCCAAAATAATTGCCTTTTCTTTCCACTGGACAAATAAGAGGCGAAGGAGATATATATATATAATATATCTGTATGTATTGTAAATCTTAAATATTTGCTTTATCACGTTATAAACCATGTCACTTTAGGCAAGTTACCTCACTTTCTTACACTTAGTTTTTCTCAACTGTAAAATGAGAGAAAATATTAGAATTTGACTGGAACTTAGGAAGAATTTGATAACTATTAGCTAGTATTATTATTCTAAAGGTGGTTATTCTTATGTTCTCATCAGTATATCAAGAGCCATAAGCATATTATTGTTTCCTCTCTTTCTATAGATTGACATCTATCTATAAGCACCCATCTATCTCATCTAACTCAATCATCTCAGCAACTCTGCAGAACTGATTCTCTCAGCCCTGTCATATCACAGGGGAAACTGAGGTTTTAAAACATTAAGTACCTTTCCCAAAGTTTGCACAGCTTATTGGTTTAGACGTTCAGCGTTAAGGAAAAACTGTGGCTTTGAAGACCCAATTTCAACACTGGTTTGAGACTGTCACTGGACCTTCTCCAACCTCTGTTTCCTCACCCGGAAAATGGGAAAAACTGATCCCTTCCTCCTCTATGTCCTTGCTGTGGGTACCATCCGAGACAGTCGGCTGTGACACCCGGAGTCACGATAAAAGAGTACTCAAGCTTCCTGGGAGGCCCATATCTGTTCTATTCCAGACAACACTCCCAGTTCCTGGTACTTTGAGCGGGACACAGTAGGTACCCAATTTAAAGAAGCCAGATGAAGGGGCAAATTAACTGTTTTGTTCCAAGCAGAAGATTCCTGAATAATTCTCCAAATCCCAGTGATCCTGTGGTCCTCAGGACAAGAGCCTGGGAGGATGATCAATCACCATGTCTGTCCCAGGTCGAACTGTGATCCCAAAGAGGAAAAACCGATCCTGAGTTCTGGAGGTGGGGCGTGGGGGTGGAGACCCCTTTATGTCAGCAGCAGTTGTGGCACAGGGAGGAAGGGTTGCTATCTTTGCAAAGGCCCTGGGCGCTGGTGCCCTGCGTGCTCACAAGGCCCCCTCCACAGAGAGGGGAGAGTCTCTGGGTGCCTCACAAACTGAAGTTCACATTGAAAGTAAGTGCCAGTTTCATTCATGACCTTATTTTGGCAGCTCAGAGCTCAGCCACCCTTTCAATGTCCATGCTCAGGTCATGTAGCAAAGCATCCTGAGTCACTCACTGGCTGCCCTGTGGCCGTCCCTCGTTCAACTTGGGTTTTTCTACTCCTCTCAGCAGAGATTAAAGTCTCACTTAGTTTTCTACTGTATTCTGGAGGATGCTTGTATCTGACAATGAGTCGTGCCTAGGAAAATGAAGAAAATCCTCCAGAGGCAGCCATTTATTTGTTTGTAGATAAAGCTGCAAAAGAACCTAATTAAGGCTTTTATTTTTCATTTAGGTTCAATTTTGAAACACTCCATTACCAAGAGTCCAAAGGAATCTGTTTTCAGAGTCCTAAGGACTTGAGCAGCTAGCCTGGACAAGAAAGGAGCTGGGAGTCAAAGAAGATGCAGGCTGCCTTCCAGGGATGGGGGCAGAGGTCTTGGGGTTGAAGAAGAGCCCCCTGCCCACAGGAGCGTGACTCTCCTGGTCACAGAGACAGTCACTCACAGTATTATGATACCCACACAGCCCAGTGTGCAAACTTAACTGCAAGTTATTTTTAAAAACTGTTTCAGCTGCAAGGTACTTAGTCCTTCAGGCCTCAGTCTTCTCATCCATAAATGGGGATCATAATGCTTGCCTACATCAGAGTTGTTCTCAACAGTCCAGTGATGTGATGAGCAACGAAGCAACTTTCACAGCCACTTCTGTGACGGAGGTGCTGCTACTAACCCCACTTTACAGATGAAGTAAAGGGGGCTTCCCCAGTGGCTCAGATGGTAGGGAGTCTACCTGCAGCACGGGAGACCCAGGTTCAATCCCTGGGTTGGGAAGATACTCTGGAGAAGCAAACAGCAACCCCCTCCAGAATTCTTGCCTGGAAAATCCCATGGGTGGAGGAGCCTGGTGGGCTCCAGTCCATGGGGTCTCAAAGAGCCAGACATGACTGAGTCTCTTCACTTTTCACTTTACCCATGAAGTAAGAAGCCTTAAAGAAGGCCTCCAACCACATGAAAGATTAAATAATTCAAGTCCCAGAAGCATGAATAGAATTCCCAATTATGTAATTTGAAACACACACACATATATGTAAATTCACACACTGAAATGAGTTTAAGTCAACTATAAAGTTAGAGGGCACTGTCCCCAAGAGCACCTTCACTTCTGACACTTCTGACACCAACTGCAAACTCAGGGTGGTTCCCAAAACTCTCATGCTTGCTAGAACTCTTAGACTCACAGTTATGGCTTATCACAGGGAAAAAATATAGACTGAAATCAGCCGAGAGAAGACGTGCATAAGGCAGAGTCCATGAGAAAGGTCAAACGTGGAGTTTCCACTGCCCACTCTGCACAGGGTCACCAACAGTTTACTCTCCTGACATTCACATGGGACACCATGCACAGAGTGTCTCTAACAAGAGACACTCACCCCAGCCTCAGAGTTCAGGATGTTCGCTGTGGTGCCATTACACAGGCACAACTGACAGACTGATTGATTGATTCACGGATTGACTCCCCCACGGTTGGCTAATCTGCATGTCAACTAGTAACTGCAAGACCCAAAGCCCCCACTCTGCATCATCCAGTTGGTCTTTCTGGCGTGGATAGCCCCACCTTCAATCACCCTGTTATATCTGGCTGACCCAGGCCAACAAGGATCACCTTCCAGGAGCCAAGGGCAAAGGCCAGGCCTCCTTTGGGGCAAGGCTAAACCCTGTACTACATATACAGACATATATTTGCTTGCACTTACACAGATAAGTATATAAATGCCTAGAAGAAAGACTAGAAGGAAAATGAAGTGTAACCTAAATGTTTCACTGTTTTTTTTTTTTCTGTATTTCTCTATTTTTTTTAACTCTTTTCTAGTGAGAATATATTCACATGTTACTTGTGAGAATAATTACCTTTAAAACTTCAGAGAATACAGAAAAAGAGAAAAGAAAACAAAGTCTATTGTGGCCACCAGGCTGGCAGTCTAAGGCATCAGGTCTGAACTGCCTCCTCATCCTATAAATAGCATGAAATCTGCTGACTTGACCTGGTGTTGAATGGCCTGGGCTGACTGTGTCACAGAGTTCGGAGTTGGGAAATCCTTATGAAATGGTGCACAGCCGGGACCCAGGAGGAAGGGGAAGAAGGGAGGTAAATCCACAAGAGAAACGACCCTCGGACAAAAGCCCACTTAACACGCAGCAAGCTGACAGCCAGGCTGGGCTGAGTCCTGGGAGGAGACAAGGGGGGACAGTGGTTGGGATAGTGAACATGGAATTCAGGTCTTGGCCTTGAAAATGGGTGAGAGAGGTAAAGTCAGAGGAGCAGGAGCAATCATCCTCACCTTGACGGTCCTCCACCCCAAATCTGACCCAGGAACCCAAGAGGAGTCAATGGCAAAGCCCCAAGCCCCTCCTGTGTGGCACCCCATGGCACCGATCTGTCCTCCTCTCCCAGCCACACAAAAGCTCTTCCAGCTCAACACCCCAGAAGCTCCCTGATTTCACCCAATCTCACAGCACAGGTAAGGACAGGCCCTGGCCCGCGCGTCCCGGTCATCTTCAGGATAAGCTCCCAGACCCCTGCTCCGTGGGGCCCAGCTGTCCCAAGCAAAGGCAACGCCTGCGGTTTTCTTTTGAAAGGCTGTTGCATTTTCCCTTCTGAAAAGACTTCCTAACAAAACCTAGCAGCAAAGAAAGGCCAATTTGCACAGAGTTACATGCATGAGAAACATAAATGAAAATCATTTTGAAAGTGTAATTCAAGCACCCTATGGAATCTATATGATTCATGTTCTCCAACTTTTTTTTCCTTTTTAGAAGAGTAGGATTCTTTGAAAGAGTTCATAGTGCTATACAGGCATAACAATGAAGTTATAAATACAATGTCTGCTATATACCGGGTACCACACTAACTCAATTAATCCTCACAATTAATAATTGCAAAGTGCTACCTCCATTTTACAGATGTGGAAAACTGAGGTTCAGAGAAGTTAAGAGGCTCAACACCACACAGACAGTGAAAGGAAAAGTCACGATACAAATCCAAGGCTGATGTGAGAATCTGTACTCTTCCCAGAAGGTCCTAAGAGTTCCTGGCTCTCTCAGCTCAGAGGCAGTCCTGGTTCCAGTTTATTACAATGAGCTGTAATTTATCAGGCTTTGTCGCCAAATTCAGCGACATCTTGAATCCCCAAATGACCTGCACTGACTTTAAGCTCACCTATTACAGGGACACATTTTCCAAACCAAAAAACAAGCCCAGAGTCTACTGGATGAATTATATTCTTCTTCAAGTGTAAAGTCAGTGTGGGAAGGTGTCATTTGGACACCAAAGTATGATGATTCCAAGGATAGTTCAACGGTTTATGAAGACCACAGGGGAGAAATTCAGGCACTAGGATTACCAGAAACCCCATGTTCCCATAGCATCCTGTGTGCACCCTGGGCCCGCCTCTCACCAGATGCTGGCGATTGACATGTGTCTTGCCCAATAGTTTGCAACCTGGAGGACAGAGTTGAGTTCAGTGAGGGTATTGAAAGAAAGGAGAAAAAGGAAAGAAAGTCAGAGAAAGTGGGAAAGGAAGGAAAGATAAGAAAAACAAACCAGAGAAATGTGAGACCTACAGTCACTCTAGTTGTAAAACCACTGAGTCCAATCTCTGGAAAAGGTTCCATGGGTAAACAGACTTGTAGGTAGGAGGCTCCCCCTTTCCTGCATCTGTCACCCCTGATGCAGCCCTTCCTGGTGACCTCAGCCAGCAGCCTAGAGACTCCAGAACCTGCTGATCAGCCCCCAGGACCACACAAGCAGTGCTGCCTGGGGATCGCCTTCCTTGGGTTTCCAGGGCCACCTGGAGATCCGGTCCCCCACAAAGATGATGAGGACCAGCAGGAGCAGGACAAGTGATCAAGCACAGGATGATCCCCATCCCTGCTTAAACACTGTGACAAGTCACTTCCGCAGGGATCATGCGTAGACACAGACTATCTGGATCACAGTCCAGCTCCCCCAAGTACCCTATGAGTGGATGATGAAATAGGAGCCAGATGATGGAGCCTGTAAAGTGTTGAATGACCACCCCCTAAAAGGGCACTGACTGATGGCTTCATTGGAGCCTGACAGGGATGCATGTGTCCAATCCCACAGTTCATGCTTCTCAGCGACAGGTGAGCACAGTGTGGGCAGCACAGAGTTGAGACAGGCTCCCAACTTTTAAGAGAATTAGGACCCAAAAATATCCAGACAGCCAGGAGCAACAGCATGAATCCAACAAGGCAAAACTTTAATGGGACAGATGCTTAAGAGCCCTGCACTTGGGCCCCGAGACGCAGCTGCCCAAATCCCAGAGGGGGCTCAGCACTTGACAGCGGCAGGTATGAGGAAGTCGTGGGGTTGGGCCATGTGTCAGGAGCAGGGGTGTCTGCCAAGCAGGGCTGTGACAGTGGCTGTGCGAGAGTTGGAATAAACACAGTGCCCGGCTCCTCTCAGCTCCAAGCAGCGCCTCCGAGGTTCCTCCACTTTCAGAAGGACGGCAAAGAGCTAGTACTCATCCAGTGGAAAATGGTGATGACGGTGGGGCAGATGGAAGCCATGCCATATAAGCAACGGTGGAAAGAGCTATGTTTAGCCTAGAGAAGCAGCTCAGGGGGGACGGGAGAGTGGCTTTCCAATATCTGAGCGGCTTTCCAATACCTAAGGGCTGTCACAAGGGAGAGGGATTTCAGCAGATTCCATGTGGCTCCACAGGGTGAAACTGGGTGATGCAAGTGGCATCAAGGCAGACTGGGCTGTGCAGAAGTCAGGTGCAGTCTAGCAGTTTGAGGTGTCTCCAAAGAGAATGAGCTCCCCATCATTGAAAGTAATCATACCAGCAGAATGACTGCCTCTTAAGGGTGTTGGGAAGGGTATCAGCCAGCTAAGATAACCTCTGTGGGCCCTTTCACCTCCAAGTTAAGCCTTTCCTAGGAGACCTTAGGAGGAAAGACCTATCTCTCCATCAGGGTGTTTCCAAGGGCCTTTTCCTTAAATTCTCTGGCTAAAGGCAGGAGCCAAGCACTTTCAACAGCTGCCATCCCACTGATTCCTTTTCCTAAATTAGGCTCCCTGGGGCCTCGCACCGGCTGGAGCCCAGAGACAAGGACCCTACGTGCTTCAGAAAGTAACTAAGTCCATGATATCATCAGTGACTTGTCCCAAGAACACCGAAGCCCCAGGGGCAGAGGGCCAAGGTTCCTCAAATTACCATTCTTGTGGTAGATTTTGGCCTTTTGTCCCCATGGGCTCAGGCCTCTGCAAGGCGACACATGCCAAACGGTGCCCGAAATAGAGCTGAGTACCGGGACATGGGCTGGCACCCAGGAAGGGGACATCCATTCAAGGACACGAGGGAGGTGGCCTCTAACATCCCTGCCCACTTCTCCCTCCACTGCTGTCCGTTATTTTCTTCTCAATCAGCCAAGCAAAGTCAGGGATGGGAGACGCTCCTCCCCGCCAATAGGAGGGGGACAGGAGACAGCCTGAGGGGGGCAGGACTGGCGAGTCTTGGGGCTCTGATCAGCTCCCCCAGCAGATGAGCGAGCCCTCTCAGTGTGGTAGGCATTCTGCTACAGCTACCCATTCTACCAGTGGGAAAGGGAAGGACTAACAAGCTAACAGATCCTCTCGCGCGTCGCTCTGGAGGCAACTCGAGTCCAGGGAGGTTCAGTGACTTGGCCAGGGTCACAGAGCGGTGACAAGGCCTCAGCTCAATTCTTAAACAGAAATGTCAGGTCCCCAAGGCCCAGAAGCACCAAGGAGGCCCTCCCACCATCCGATCCACTGGCTCTCTCATCTCTGGATCCTCTTTTTTCAAGGAATCAGAATGTGTTGGGAATCAAAATTCCTAAAAACATAGAAAATGTAAAATCTCTGGGTGCCTAAAGGAGGTAGGTGGGAACTGAAGGGCTGACAACCCCCTGGAGAGCTTGGGGCTTCCAAAGACAAATTTAGCTCCTTCTCAAATTTCCGTTTAGGGATAACTGTCAATCTCGGGAACATGAGAGAAAATGTGGAGACAGGTAGGGGCAGGAGAAGCAACATGAAGACACTGCCAAACTGGGCACAAAGCCTCACCCAAACAAACCAACTTTACGAAATATGTCCATCTAGTAGCAATTGCATATAGTTCCATCTAATGCATTAAGAAGTATCTGTGGATGAAATAACACAATTCTAGGGTTTCCTTCCAAATAACCTAGTGGGATTAACAGAAGCAGAGGAGGTGTCAAGAGATGAAATGAGACTGGCCCTGAGTTAGTAATTGCTGAGTCTGGGCGCTAGATACCAGGGGCTCATTATACTTAACATTCCCTCTACTCTTGTACATGACTGAAATTTACTCTAAGATTTAAGACGGAGACGTTGCCAATATTTTGAGCATCCCTGCTAACGTCAGCGGAGAAGGCAATGGCACCCCACTCCAGTACTCTTGCCTGGAAAATCCCATGAACAGAGGGGCCTGGTAGGCTACAGTCCACGGGGTCGCTGGGAGTCAGACATGACTGAGCGACTTCACTTTCACTTTTCCCTTTCTTGCACTGGAGAAGGAAATGGCAACCCACTCCAGTATTCTTGCCTGGAGAATCCCAGGGACGGCGGAGCCTGGTGGGCTGCCGTCTATGGGGTCGCACAGAGTCGGACACGACTGAAGCGACTTAGCAGCAGCTAATGTCAGGGCCTAGAAAGAGAATCTGTAAAGGGTGCAAATATTTTCGCCAAGGTCAATTCTGGTGTCCATGATTATGTTAGTGCTTATTAATCTTTTGGGCTTCCCTTGTGGCTCAGTTGGTAAAGAATCCGCCCGCAATGTGGGAGACCTAGGTTCGATCCCTGGGTTGGGAAGATCCCCTGGAGAAGGGAAAGGCTACCCACTTCAGTATTCTGGCCTGGAAAATTCCATAGACTGTATGGTCCATGGGGTTGCAAAGAGTCGGACAAGACTGAGCGACTTTCACTTCACTATTAGTCTTTCTGGAAGGCATATGAGCATATTCCTACTGAGAAGGGCAGGGACTGAGAAAAGCATGCTCATTAAAGACACGACCAAAGAGCTATTTGTCCTCACTTCTTTTTTTCCAGGAAGGCAATACGCTGGTTTCAGCCTCCTTCAGGGGAAGGAATTGTCTCTGCGGAAGCTCCTAGAAGATGTGGGGGGTTTCGCGTCCCTTTAATTGCTTCCTGGTGATCTCGGAGCTGGGCTATTGTGCCCTGGCTCCAGTGATGTCACCAGCGAGCCTGCTTTGGAGATTCCAGCAACCCCTCCGCAGAGCCTGGCCCATCCAAACCCAGTTGCTCAGATGCCTTCTCTAAATAGAAGGCTTGTGTGATGACGCCTCCCATCTGCCTGCTTGAGGAAGCCACCAGGCCACACCAATTAATCCTGAGCTAATTTTTACCTGCATCCACCTGTCAATGCCAATTTCCACAGGTCCTGAATAATGCAGCCACGTGGTGTGCTGACGGGACAGCCTGACTTGGGGACAGGACTGTCCATGGTCTGGGGTGAGTTCCACCGGAAGTTCAGGGATGGCTCTGGTGGTCCACAGACCCAGCATGAAAAGACCCAGGCCCACACAGCAAGAGATTTACCATGTGCTACTCTCAATTCTCTCTATATCACACTGGTTACTGCAGGAGAAAGTAACTACTGCCGTTCACTTTGCTGCCATTAAGTCTTTAACAGCTTTCTATTAGATTGGTGCAAAAGTAATTGCGGTTTTTGCATTGTTGAAATTCACTGTTTGATATCAGAATACATTCTTAAATAAATGTGGTTATGTTATATATCATTTTAATGCACATTTCTCACTTTTTTTGATAATGACTTATTACTTGCTGTTTATTTTACACTAGTGAAATGATGTTAAACAAAAAGCAAATTCAAATGATTTTCTTATTCGAGTTCAAAATGGGTCGTAAAGCAGTGGAGACAATTTGCAACATCAACAATGCATTTGGCCTAGGACCTGCTAATGAACATATAGTGCAGCAGTGGCTCAAGAAGTTTTGCAAAGGAGACGAGAGCCTTGAAGATGAGGAGCACAGTGGCTGGCCATCGGAAGTTGGCAGTGACCAACTAGAGGTTCATCAAAGCTGATCCTCTTACAACTACATGAGAAATTGCTGAAGAACTCAACATCAACCATTCTACAGTCATTCGGCATTTGAAGCAAACTGGAAAGGTGAAAAAGCTCGATAAGTGGATGCCTCATGAAGCTGATCAAAATTCAAAAAAAATTGTCTTTTGAAGTGCCATTTTCTCTTATTCTACGCAAAAACAAACTGGATTGTGACATGTGACAAAAAGTGGATTTTATACAATCACTGACAACCAGCTCAGTGGCTGGACCAAGAAGAAGTTCCAAGGCACTTCCCAAAGCCAAACTTGCACCAAAAAAAGCTGATGGTCACTGTTTGGTGGTCTGCTGCCTGTCTGATGCACTACAGCTTTCTGAATCCCGGCAAAACCATTACCTCTGAGAAGTATGCTCAGCAAATTGATGAGATGCACTGAAAACTGCGATGCCTGCAGCCGGCATTGGTCAAGAGAAAGGGCCCAATTCTCTAGGACAATGCCCAACTGCACGTCACACAACCAACACTTCAAAAGTTGAAGGAGCTGGGCTACAAAGTTCTGCCTCGTCCTCCATATTCACCTGACCTCTTGCCAACTATCACTTCTTCAAGCATCTCGACAACCTTTTACAGGGAATATGCTTCCACAACCAGCAGGAGGCAGGAAATGCTCTCCCATAGTTTGTCAAATCCTGGAGCACAGATTTTTATGCTACAGGAATAAGCAAACTTATTTCTCACTGGCAGAAATGTATTGAGTGGAATGGTTCCTATTTTGATGAATAAAGCTATGTCTGCCTAGTTACAACGATTTAAAACTCCTGGTCTGAAACTGCAATTATTTTTTCACCAAGTGAAAGCAAAAGTCGCTCAGTCATCTCCGACTCTTTGTGACCTCATGGACTGTACAGTCCCTGGAATTCTCCAGGCCAGAATACTGGAGTGGATAGCCTTTCCCTTCTCCAGGGAATCTTCCCAACCCAGGGAACAAACCCAGGTCTCCCACATTGCAAGAGGATTCTTTACCAGCTGAGCCACAAGGGAAGCCCCAAACCAAGGACAAACCTCGGGTTTAGAGTCCTTGCAGGAAACAAGATCCAGCTAAGACTGAATGACTTTGATTTCCATCATGTCTAATTCTCCAGCCACTGCCCGTGTATGGAAGTGATGTTGGCTTCCCATGCACAAGGCAAAGAAATATTAAGTAGATACAACTCAGGAGTTCTGCAAAGTGTGATGACACAGACAGATTTAACAGGGAGCTAAAGAAGTCTGCACGGGCCCTTCTTGAATCTGCCCCAGGACCACCCCACACAAGGGACAGTGTGAAGAGATCCCAGCAGACAGGGAAGGCCATCTCAGCTGAGTGGGGTTAAGATATCCCACAGCCAACTTTTCAAAGTCTACAAAAGCACAGAACCATCTGAAAATATTCTGTTTGTATGTGTGTGTGTAGTGTTTTCTCAGTTACCAGGCCTAGAAATCCAGAAGTCACCCTGACTTTACCGTCAAATCCCACTTATCATCCCCACCCCTGTTAACCCCACCCATTATCACCATCATTAGCATCACCATCGTTGTCTTCACCATCATCAGCATCAGCACCACCATCACCAACAGCAACAGACAAATGACATTTACAGAATGCTTCCTAAGAGCCAGGCGCTCATCAGTGACTCTGCCCAACACTCGACAAGCAGAGATAATCTCACCCAGCCTATCCTGCACATAATGAAACAGACTGGGAAAGGTTAAGTGACTTGCTCATGTTTACACACCAACTCAGTGGTGGAGTCAGGATTCGAACCCAGGTCTGCCATCAGAGACCAAGCTCTTAATCACTAAATTTTCCTGCCTTTAATGCAATCAACCACTGACCTAGCTCAGACATTCAGCATTTCTTTCCTTGTTGTCAATACTATTGATACCCGATCAATCTTCCTGCTTCCTATCAACCACTCATAGGCCCACAGGAACCAGGTTATCCACTGTTCAGTCACCAGCTTGCTCTATGTAACACTCATTCTGCCCCAGACCCACCTGCCTAAAATCTCCCAAATGGGCTTCACCACTGGATCGTAAAAACTCCCTGCACCTATTAGGGCTCATTGATAGAAAACAATACAAAGATTCTAGGTACTTCAAGGAAGGAAGAAAGGCAAGGGCAGGGAATATATTGGAAAGACACTAAGTAGCTCACTTATGCTAAGCATGGAGCCAAAGATATAGTAAGCACTCATCCCAAGTTTGTTGGGTGGAAAATGAATGAGAGAATAGTGACCAAATAGGGCAGGTTGAATAGGGCTTGGTGAACATCATTTGTTTGTACGATCTGGAATTGCTTTAAAAGCCCCTAGCAGATGAGGCTCTGGGCTACACATACCCCCTCCCCACTACTGCCATCTGTTTCTGAGTTGGAAGGATTCCCAGAAAACCTTCATAAAATCACAGGTAAAATAAGTAAAGCACCAGCCTAGAACCTAGAGATTTACACATTAGTCCTGGCTCCACCACTCACTGGGTGGCATTCTTGGGCTCAACAGGTCTCCTTTCTCAGCCTCAGTTTCCATGTTTGTAAGATGGTCATGTCTAGCAACTCCAAGCTCCCTGCGCTCAGAGGGGAAAGTGATGGAGTGTCATTGCATACACCCTGAGTAAGTCCAAACACAAGCTCTGCAAATCAACATTCTCAATCATATTTTGGAATTAATATTAACATAAACTCTACCCAGCCATGAGAAATAACGGGGCCATGATGGCAACCACAGGAAGAGGGCTTTGTTCGAGGGAGAGGCATTCCTGGGTTTCCAAAGCTGCTGCTATTATTATAGCTAAGTGCATTTACAGCACCAGGGCAGCAGGAGGAAGTTGACAATTTGAGATGAATGAGCTGGGACCTAGCCACCATCCAGCAAGTAGACTGTACAGGATAACATATATTTTGGATGTGTGTATGCAGAGACATGAACACATGAGTGTGTGTACACTCAATGGAAAAGGCCCTAGCAAACTTGCCAGTAACTCAAACAGAGGAAGTGTGAAGGAAGCTGAGACTCTGAGGGGTCCAGTATCTGCTTCTTACGTGATCACCGATTTTGCATCAGTGGTCACTACAGCCCAGCGTCCTGATTCCACAGCCAGGGTGTGCCTGCTCTCCCCTCAAACCCCCACCCATGAATCCTTTCTACAGCACATCCTGCTACTTCTCCTCCACGGGGACTGGCTGCCCCCTCGGTCTGCTGGTGGCGGCTGTCGGTGCCCCTGGGTCCACAGGCGGCAGGTGCAGACACGCTCCTCCACGTGAGCACAACATACAGTGTTTTTTGTTCTAAGTGGATTGGCACCAACCCACCCTCAACCTGCCAAAAATCTCCTGTGTTCTTTGGGCTCAAGCCCAAGGTCATTATATCACTTTCCAGGGAGCCATGGAATTGGACCCAGAGAGAAGGAACATCTGGAAAGTAGAAAGTGGATACATATTACTTTTGGAACCAAAGCAGCTTTCACCCACCACACAACAGGCGCCAGGCTCACCTTCAAGACCAATATCAACAGATGCAGAACCTGGGGGAGGGGCCAGGATCTGGGGGAGGGCCAGGCTAGGAGGAGGAGGGTGGGGAGAACAGGCCCTGAAGAGAGGCCCTACCAAACTCCCCACAGGCAAAGCTGCCTTGAGATTTGCACCCTCCTGGGTGACTGGCAGGAGAAACAGGGCTAGTAAAGATTCTCTGCAGGGCCTCAGTATACAGCAGGAGTCTTTTAAAAAATGTATATAATGTTGCACACAAACCCTGTACTCACAATTTTGTGTTTCTGCATTTACATCTGACATCTCCTCTGTTGTCTGATCCTGGGCCAGGCCCTCTTTTCACTCCAGCTCCTTCAATGCTGCCTTCTCCTTGACGTGTAACCATGAACCACTTAGAGCCTCAGTTTCCACACCAGTGAAATGACTACATCCAGGAAACCTCAATTCCCCACTCTCTGTGTCTTATGACTCTGGCTGTTCCCAGCCTCTGTGGAAGGAGGACCATTCCATGAAGGCCAAAGGGGTCCCAGCCTGGGTGATGTTTCAGAGCCACTCTGGTATTCTGAGATTCACATGTCCAAATGACTGTGGCCGCGAGGAGCAGCAGGGCTGCCAGGACACCCCTGGAGAGCTCCTGCCTGTGTCTGCTGTAACCAAAGCCAGCTCTTAGCTCGTCTGAGTGAACATGATGCAAAACTCAACCCTTTATAGACTTTCAAGAGAAATGCACTGACCCCAGGTGGGTTGGTCAGAATCTGGCAGGAAACAGTCAGGATGATCAAAATGAGCATCATTTAGGCAATGTTTAATAGAGGGACATTTTGCAAAGGTATGGGCAGGGTGCAGAGACACCCCAGGAGATCATGTGCTTCCCTGCCCATTAGCACAACCCTGCCCCCAGCACAAGGTGATGGGGATGTAGGAAAACAAACAGCCTCCCCGCTACCACTACTCTCCTCCTTCTCCCTGACGCCCCGCCCAGACATAAATGGGGGCACCCCACTGGCCGAACCCAAAGCCCCCTGTTGCCCAAAGTCAAAGAAAGCCAGAAGGCAAGCAGCCCACGCAGGATGGCCTTGCAGGGCGAGGGAAGTAAAGAGAAGAGACGCCGCCCACTGAGCACTGGGGGATTTCTTAATAATTTTTACTGGCGACTCGTGTGTTCACAGGGAAGGAAGGCCCACATCACCCAGCACCCTGAACTTCCCTTGAAAAGCTCCCCACCTGACTACCTGAATCCTCAGGGCCCTCTCCTCTCAGCAGTGCTATTTCTCTCCCTCTCTCCTGCCCTTTCTCTGCCTGAGGGTCAGCTTTCAAAGCCCGTCACTCCCTCTCCAACTTCAAACCCTAACTTCACATCTCTCCCTCCTTCATTATGCAGAGCAATTTACAGAGCATCCTGCCCTCTGGTCCAAGGGGTCATCCACGCCTGACTTCCCAACCGTACAGCACCCTCCCTGCGAGGCAATCTGGCAAATCATCTTCTTGTCTCATTTCATGTTTCTGTCATTCGCACTGTGCAGTTCAAACTCATTATCAGCTGCAAAGCCTTGTTTGGGGAGTGTTGCCATAAAATAATTTCCCCTAATTGATCTGGATAAACATGTGTCTGTCAATACAAATCCCATCCCTTCACGGATCATTAGCTGCATCTCCAGCTATCTGCCCCAGGGCAACGCTAAGGAGGCTGGATCCATCTTTGAGACAGCTCTCTCTGAGACAAGCTGGAAGAATGGGAAAAATAAGCAGATGCTTCAAGCCAGGAAGATTTTCATGTTGGCATGATCAACTATGGTCTGCTCCCCTGCAAGAGTCCAGATGCCCTTGTCTCCACCAAGAGTCACTGCCCTGGAGCCCCCGGCACACACCTGCCCATCACGACACCACACTGGCCCCACAGCCTGGCTTGTCTGCATTCACTCTAAGCGAGGGGGCTGCTTTCTGCCCGACCTGAGGACAGCGTGTATCACTTAGAGGAGACTGGCCCTTTGTCTTCCTAAGCACCTCCCCCTTGGAGGCAGATCGACCATCAGTGGACGCTGTTAATGGCAGGAAAGAAGGAAAGTTGGGAGCCTGATTTTCCTCCCAGTTACTGACTGAGCTGAGGTCAGTGTAGACGGAGAGCCTCCAGTCCAACCCCTGCATCCTCAGAGGGCACTCTGCACGTGGGTCTTCATCAAGTTCAGGCACAAGCTTACTGTCTCTGGGGAAAGAGGTTGGCTGGGGGATGCCTCATGTCCAAGGTGCGCACAAATCCTGCCCTGGTTGTTGGCTGTTTTGCTGTGTAGATTCCCCAGCCCCTTCTGGGAATGGCACCCAGAGTTTCCTAAGGGAACCAGCCGTTCTGAGTTCTGGATCCAGGAGGTTTCCACAGGGCAGGTCCCAAGCCCTGGATCCAGGCCTTGCCAATCAGCTCATTTTATCAGCCAGCTGTCAGCTGCTCTGCTCAGGCCCCCGGGGCCTCGCCTCGTCTCACACGCTGAGAGGCACACCATCCATACCAGCACACTGCCTGTGCACCCAGGACTGAAGGACAGACAGCATGATTCTAACTTTCCTGTTACGTGACTGCGGGTGACTGATTTAAATTCTCTGTGCCTCAACCTGCTCACCTGTAAGACAGGGATAAAAAAACGTCCCTCCTTATAGACAAAAGGGAACCTTCCTACATAGTTGGTAAGAATGTAAATTGCTGCCACCACTATGGAGAACAGTATGGAGCTTCCTCAAAAAACTAAAAATAGAGCTACCATATGATCCAGCAATCCCACTCCTAGGCTTATATCCAGAAGACAAAAATTCTAATTTAAAAAGACACGTGCATCCCGATGTTCATAGCAGCACTACTTAAAACAGCTAAGACACAGAAATGTCCACTGATAGATGAATGGATATAGATGTGGTGTATATATATATACGGAATATTACTGAGCCATAAAAGGAAATAACACCATCTGCAGCAACATGGATGGACCTAGAGATGAGCATACCAAGCAAAGTAAGTTAGACAGGAAAGACAAATATCACAAGATATCACTCCCACTTAGAATCTTAAAAAATGCTACAAATGAAATTACTTATAAAACAGAAATAGACTCAGACGTGGAAAACAAGCTTAATGTTTACCAAAGGGGAAAAAGCAGGGGAGGGATGAATTATTATGTAAATAACATACACACACTACTATGCAGCACAGACCTACTGTATAGCACAGGGAGCTCTACTGAACATCTTGTAATAACCTACAATGGAAAAGAATATTAAAAAGGATAGACGTATAATCAAATCACTTTGCTGTACACCTGAAACTAATATGACATTGTAAATCAACTATACTCCAAAATAATAATAATAATAAAGTTAGAGTTAAGACTTTAAACAAGGAGACTGCTTTTGCCAAACAACACAACACAGTTTAGGAATACCTTAAATAATCAATAATAAGTGTTGGAAGATTAAATTAATAATGTTAAAGAAAAACAGTCCCTTCTTCCTAAGATTGCTAAGATTTAGGGTCTAGCACATACAAAAGCACATGGTAAACTTAGTAAAAGCTTAACAAAGATTTGTCATAATTATTCCCAGTGGCAATCAGTGAAAAGGCAAAACAGGATTGGGCGGAGTCACAGCACCTGCCAAGGCCAGATGAGACGAATCCCACTGGGCTCTGTAATATGACTGAGGTGGGAAGAGACAACAGTTCTGTTAATGTAACAAAGTTCCAACGCTGGGCTGGGTCTCCTGCATGTTTGGCCATGAGCTCCCAAGGTAGATGCTTGGATTTCTACAAGGTCCCTGGGGACATCTGAAAAAAACAGGCAGGAAATGCAGTATCTCTCCCTCTGATTTATTCCAGGAACCCAGGGCACCACCAAGGAGGGCAAGGATCACACTGGAGGGCTGTGCAGCACCCAGGGAGGGGGGTGAGGAGGAGCAGTGAGTGACGGAACTACCTGCCGTCACAAGACGGGAGCCCACTGCCTAGCTCAGGAGGTGTCTCTAGAAGGCCTGGGGACAAGGAGTAACAAAGGCATGAGTCTCCTGTTGCATTTATCGCTGTCATGATCACATCTACCTCCCCACCAAAGCAGACAGAGCGTGGGCTCTGGAGCCAGATCGCCCATGTCCATGTGTCCAAATACCTGCTTTTCCCCTGAATGTGGGACTTGGATTTAACTTCTGCGGGCCTCAGTCTCTCCTTTGTCAAGTGGAGTTCGGGTTCAGACGTCCCGTGCAGGACTCTCACCAGAGGACACGTCAGGAGTCAAGAACAGCATCTGACACATGAGTGGTACTCCCGAAATGTTCACCATTATTTTGAAGACAGAGAGTCCTCAAGGCAATATCAGGGCCTGACCCACCTTTGCTTCCCTGGCCCCTTAGATCCAACAGCTAATGTGTTGACCTACAGCCCTAACTTCCACTCTGGCATCTCAAGTCTGCTTTCCTAAATGTCCCTACTGATTTCCATGGTCTCTTTTTGGAAGGAGAAAGCAGTTTTAACTGGAGTCAATGAATAATGGAAGATATTCTACACCTCTGAAGAAAATTTCTGGAGCCACCTCAAGTTCCCCAATAGCCCAAGGGCTGCTGAGAGTGAGACCCTCACAGGGTTCTGATGAGGTGCTCACTGGTGCAGGAGAAACCCTCTGAGGTTTCATGTGTGTGCACCTGCTGCCCCCTGGTGGACAGAGTCAAAGCGAGCAGGAAGTCTTGGAAACAATGAAGGCCGTCCTTGCCACTCCTAATAGGAGGA
The DNA here is from genome assembly GCF_054371585.1 of Giraffa tippelskirchi. NCBI lineage: Eukaryota > Metazoa > Chordata > Mammalia > Artiodactyla > Giraffidae > Giraffa > Giraffa tippelskirchi. Next base: position 17,235,625 of record NC_137283.1, on the reverse strand, counting down.
ACACGTGTGCAGAGTTTTAGTTTGCAAAGCGCTTTTCCGTTCAGTGTGTTATTGTTGGTTGTTGTGTTTGTGTTGGTCGCTCAGTCATGTTCGGCTCTTTGCGACCCCATGGACTGTAGCCCACCAGGCACCTCCATCTGAGCCTTCAAACAACCCGCAGGGAGGGAGGGCAGGAATTCCCCCCCACTTCACAGACAAAGAAACAGGGTTAGAGAAGGTAAGCCCACGGTGAGCTAAGGAATGAAATTTCAGGCTCAAAAATCTGATTCCAAAGCTATTCTTTTGACTCCAAAAGTCAGTGTCCTGTTCTGACCATTCATAAGAATCATCTTGGGCACTGGTTAAAACTACAGAATCTTAGCCACCAATATGCCAAATACCTAGGGCTGTGAGTGAGAATCTGCATTTTGACAAACCTTATAGGTGATGGTAAGTCGAGTCAGGTCCAGATACTCCAACTGCTTTTGAAAATCACTGCCTGGTTATCACACAGCCTCGGATTCCGTGCTTAGACACCCTTCTAAGTCTGCGTGGGCTGCTAGAACAGAATGTCATAGACTGGGTGGCTGACGAACCAAAGAAATGTATGCCTCACGGCTCTGAAGACCAGAAGTCCAAGATCAAGGTGCCAGCATAGTGTGCTGTGCAAGGAGGGTCTCCTTTTTAGTTCACAGTCACCTTTTGGCTTTAACTTCACATGACAAGGGAGCTCCCTGGGGTCTCTTTTTAAAGGACACTGATCCCATTCATGGCAGCTCTGCCCTGACGACCTAAACATCTCCCAAAGGCCCCACTTCCAAACACCATCACAGTAGAGGGTTAGGATTTCAACATATGAATTCTGAGGAGACATGCAGTTTATAGCACCCTCCCTCTGCTCTGCCCCCAATGCTACGGGTCTAATCTCTTCTTCCCAACTTCGGCCTCTCCCTGGCTCCCGTCATACTAACAGCCCAAATCATCTGAGAACTCATTTGCCATGCACATCGTGCACACTATTGCACACTATTCATTGATGCCCCACCCCATAATCCTAGGGGTCAGGGTTCCCATCTTACAGCTGGAGGCCTCTGGGCCAGAACAGGTGAGCTGTAGGATCTGAACCCTGGACTGTGACCATGGAGACCACACGGTGTGGCTCTGTGCCATGCTGCACTTTCTTCCCCACAGAACTCCCACCCTGTGTTCCAGCCTCCATAAAGCCCTGCCCAATTTTCTGATCATGAGACAAAAACAAACTGTCACTAAAATGACACTGACTCATTTTGGTCTAAAAGATGAGCTGTCCACGTCCAGGTCACATCTTTCTTTGAGATGGAAATCCCACGGCTAAATCTCATGTACTCCTACAGCATGGGGACCCGGCTAGAGGGAAGGGACCCCAAATCTGGATGTCCTTAGGATGCTCCACATTACCGGAAAACTATCAACTGCTTAAAGAACCGCTAGACAGAACATCCTATGGTGCTTGTCTCTATGCATGTTTCACTACGAGAAATACTCATTCAGAAAATAAGCTCAGGTCAAAGGTTTAATTCTCCAAAGAAGAAAACAAAGACATAGAAAGTGCCCAGGACTGTCCCGCCGTCTGTCAGAGATGCAGCCCACCTCCCAGAGCAGGAGTGAGGGGCTCGCCTGGCTCTGCTCTAGGTGCTCCCAGAAGCTGGAGCAAGGAGCTGAGGGGGCACGTGACTGCAAGGCCTCTGGGGCCTCCAACCACAGCAGCCCCTCTTGACCTGTGAGCCTGGTGTATGTGTCTGGGTCCCAAAGATTTTATTTGAGGGAGAAAAGGTGAAAATTTAAGAGGAAAAATAAGAAAAGGGAAAATGGGATCCAACCTTCTCCCCGGAGTACAAAACTGAAGGCCCAGAGGGAGGTAATGGACTCGTCCAGGGCCACACAGCTGGCAGAGGCCAGACTGGAATTAAAACCCGATATTCTGTGTTAGATCAACGTGTGGCACCTCCATCTAGCCCATGGGTCACGCTCGACGGTTTTCTCTGATACAGGCCACACTCACGGATGCGGTGATGGGCAAGACCTAGGGCCCAGCGGAGGCGGAGACAAGGCAAATCAGGGACCGGCACTTGCGCATGCGCCCTGAGAGACGAGCGATGAGGCGATGCGGCGGAACGCAGCCTGACCTGAGGATGAGGGAAAAATGACCCGAGGGAGCCGTGTGTGGGGGCTGAGCTGAACAGATGTCACTCACAGTTACTTCGGTGCACGAGCTCCCGCTCACTAGTCACCCGGAGAGACACTGTGACAAGCATTCAAACACAAACTGCCCCCACAAAGGAAGAGATGGCCCTTCTAGGTACTGAGCACTTACCTACACAGACCTCTGCACGACTGATCTGTTTCCAATCTGCCCTGAAAAGCAAGCTGTACCACCCCATCTCACAGAGGAGAAAAATGAGGTTAAAAGAACCGCCCGGTGTCATGAAGCTGATAACAGGTGGGACCAGAATTTGAACCAGAATGTATATGTTCTTTCCACAATCCCTGCCTATGAAATGTAAGCAAACAGAGACTGGAATTCAAGCTGAACGTCCCAGCCACTGAATCTAGATGGGTCTTTCCTGCTGAGAAACATACTGCTGCCACAGTCCTGACTTAGAAAACACAGTTCTCTCGTGGCTGTCTATATCAAGGGCTGCCCATGAATTTGAAATTGAAGTTGGCTGAAGTACAACAAGCTGATAGGTGTTGAAGGCTGGTGTTAGGGAGCTATAAAGAATGACAGGGACCAGGAAGGAGAGAGGAAAACCAGGTGGGGGAGAAAGTTCCTCCTGCCTTCTAAGGAGTGACCCTCCCAGCCTGGCAAACACACACATGCAGTACACCCAAATACACACACATCATGCATGCACACACAACATACATACACCACGCACACACATAAATACACATGAACATACTCATGCACACATACACAAATCCAGGCATGCACATCACATGCACACATATATACACACATTCACATACACACACATGCTTGTATCCACCACCACTGCCGCCACCTTGGCCCTTAGGCATCCTCATCTTGTAAAGCCACCTGACTCTCACATGGAATCTTTCACTTTCCTCCACTTGCAGACAGCCTCTCCTTCCATCCTGTAGTCTGAGGGCAGAGACATCAGATGTCTGGGAAACTCTCACCAAGCCCTGCATGGCTCTGGCCGCCTGGCAGAGGCCCAGCGTCTGTCAGTGACTGGTAAAGAGCAGGGCTGGTGTTCTCCTTTGGCAGGGCCATTAAGAGAAAGCTAGCCACTTGCGTCTGCTGTGCTTCTACAAATGAACTGAATCGGGACCAGAGCCACAGTGTGCAGTGGCCAGTGCAGGGGTTAGGGCTGCCCTCAAATTCTGCACTCTACCCTCCAGTGACTTTAACTGGTCTGGGGCGGACAATGACAGCCAACTCAGCCCTAGGATAACAGGCAGAAAGAGCAAATTAAGTCAGATCCTGGCCGCAGCTAAGGTGATGAAAACAGATAACACTACAGGGAAAAATACACACCAGTTATCAAACAGCCAGAGGACCCAGTGATCATCTGGGATTTTGCCAGAACCACCGGAAGCAAGGATCCCTGTGGCTGCTGGCTCACAGGGGCTCAATTAGAACAGTATCCCCATTACCCACTTTATTCCAGCTAGATTTTCTCATTCGGTCGGGTTCACATGCCAGCAGCACGTATGGGTTACATGGCCTCAACTCTAACATACTCAAGGTTCCCTTTTCACCCTATAATGACATTTATACACAACCCACTTACATCCCATTTTTAAAGCAATTTAATGCCCAAACTGAAATATAAAGGAGAAATGAGAAGAAAACAGTGGTTTAATACGTGTATTTTGATCTGTGATGCTCAAGCACGTGGCCCGAGGAACTCCACTGAAGGCAACAGAGTTACAAGTGTGGACTTAAGGGAGAGGATCAGAAGCTATTTGAAATAAGACATACCATAAAAATCAAAGAACAGAGGTGAACACTAAATAAAAATCAGCATTGCATTAATAATTGGTGAGACCTTGTAGAAGTTCTCTGTGAGTGTCGGTGGGGTATCTGCCAGCCTTGTGACATGTGGAAAGATGCTTCACTGTGTGAGCACCCCTGAGCACTGCTGGACACCCAGATTTCCTGGACTCCGTCCACCAATGAGAGCAACGACCAAAAACCATCCCTCCATTTGTACAATGCCCCGGGGGAACGGCCCCAGAGTCTCCCCTCCACCTCAAGCCTAGGGGATCAGGAGGGCACAGGCTGGCTCTCATGGGGTGGAGCAATCCTCTTCCAGGTGGGGGCAGGCATTGGAAGATTGACAGGGGCATCTGATTACTCATAACCAGGTACACAGTGGCCCACCCAGCCCCTGAACTAGCACTCTGAAGGCAACTGGGCATTCAATGTGCGGGATGTGCCCTCACCACTCCCAGCATCCCTGCACAGGACAGGGTACGCAAGACATCCAATTCACCTTATTCGCAGTGGGCAGGATAAACTCAGCATGTGATATAGCAACCTGCATGTATCCTCTAAAACTCTCTAAAATTTACCCATGCACAGGCACCAGAGTAGAAATGTGCATCCAGACCCTTAGTCTACCCGACAAGCAGACTTGTTCTCCAGTCTTGGAGCAGATCTCTATGTCTTTAATTGGGATGCACATGAGGGATGCTTACCCTGAGAGCCGCCATGTTGTGAGGATGCTCATACTGCTTGGGGAGGCCACATGTAGGTGTTCCAGCTGACAGTCGCCATCAACCACTGGATATCTGGGTGAGCCAGCCTTCAGATGATGTCAGCGCCCTTGCCCTTGAGCCACCCCAGCCTTTGAATCTTCCAGGTGAGGCCCCAGACATCATGGAACAGAGATAGGTCATCACACAATAGCTGCATCTGAATTTCTGACCCACAGAATGAGGAGTAAAATTTTGTATGCTTTTGCATAAGTGGCATTAAATGGCAGCAAACGTCTGTGTATCTTTCAACAATTCAAGATCACTCAGCTCCACAAAAGGCCCATTCTAGCAGAGACACACCAGAACTGAGACTGACCCAGCAAAAAGCAAAATCAACCCCACACTTGATCAGCACTTTAGTTCAGAGGCCAGAGGCAAAGCCCCTGGTTTTAAGTTACTTCTCCTAAAGGAACATGTGTAGATGAATTCTTGAGGGTTAAATAGAAGATAGATTCTGCCAAAGGGGCTCCAGAGGGACTTGTGACTGGACAGAGGAGCTGAATTCTCTGGAATGATACGCAGGGGTTTGTGATTGTCCAGAGGAGCCAACAGTGAGTGAACTCAGAGACCTTGGCCGTCCTCTTTGGCACATGTAGCAGGCTCTGGGGGCAGCTGTGTGGTGTCAGATGATGGTGCAGCCACAGCAGTACCTCTCGGGGTAATCTACCACATACACTTGGTGGTCAGTGCCATAGATGTAGTAGACGTCAGTCTTTCCTTGGTACCAGTAACGAACTTCTGTGAGGGGGATCAGCTCGAGGGTCTGGCGCTGAGGAAAAAACAATTGGCCAAGAAGCAAATTTCAGTTTTCTGTTTAAGTCACTCACCTCCTCAAGAACCTTCAGTAGCTCCCTACTACCTGCAGGAGGAAGTTCATGCTCCGGAGTTGTCATTTTGGCCCAGACATGCCTTCTAGATGTATCTCCTACTAGGCTCCTTCACTCACCTGAAGCTCTGCCCCAAGCTGACCTCTCATCTTTAACCATCACCTGAGTCTAAGTTTTACCAAGTGAGGGCAAAGGCATCTCCAAGGGAGTTTCAGGATGTAGGGAAAGTCACCAGCCCATAACAGGACATCTAACGGGACATTAATTTTTAGATGGGGGTGGGGAGAGAGTGAGGTGGACAAAATTGGAGGGTACAGTCATTGTAAACATTTTTATATTAAAACAACCATGGAGATATTAAGAAAGGAGACATTAGGAGGGGCCAAGGCCCCACATGTGACAGCTGTCTCCCAACTGGATTCAACTTGCGAACGTCTTAACCCTGAACAAAACCCTCAGCATGAATCTTGGTCTATAGATCCCGACCCAAAGGACAATTTGGGGCAAAGATTCACAGAAGTGTTCCCCCATTAAATCTCTTTTAAAGAAAAATGTATGTCTGCCCCTAGTTCACCCCTCCCTGCTCCAGGACCACCACACAAATGGCCTGTGTCACCTGAGGTGGGCTGTGCCATCATAGAAAGCCCAGGAGACCCAGGGTATAGATGGAGGCCTGCCGCCAACATACTGTGTGATCTTGGGTAGTCAGTGCCCCTTTTCCAAATGAAGGGTTCAAAAAGGACTCCAATTGCCAGTCTCAGCAGTAAAAACATCCCAGGAGAACCATCTGTATCCACAAACTGCTAAAATCATGTCCTGATCCTCTTGCCCAGTCCCAAAACAGACACCTCAATATTCGGGGGTTTTCACTGTAGTGCCCCCAGAATACACCAGGGCTGCAGGAGCAAGGGTCCTTAGGTACCAATCTGGGGTCCTCTCTGGATGGGGCTGCAGACCAGGCATCCCCTCCAGGTGAACAGCCACTGAGGTATGGCTGACGCTCAGAGTACCACCACCTGCACTGCCCCCTTGCCTGACCATCCTGCTCTGGCTCCCCAACCCCATCACCCATTTCCCTGGGAGCCCTTGCTTAACAAGTGACGAACACACAGGTCCTGTCTCAGGACTGCTTCTGCAGAGCCCAACCTAAGGCAAGGTCCAGCCATACCCATTTACAGATGAGGACATGGAGGCCCATGGACAGAAGAGAGGGTCCAAGAGCCGTGACCATGTGCCAGAACCAGGAAGCAGAGCCTGACCTGGGAAATGAACTGTCCCTGCAGTGGTTTCCAGGTGAAAAGCACCTTGAATCCCTCAGTGAATAGCCCTCCAAACCTTCCCTGGCTTTCAGAGAGTCACTCGTGTGCCTTGAATGCCGTGGATAATAACATATTCCTTAGAGTTGAAAAATCTGAGTTCTACTCCTAGGCTCTTTCACTAAGAAGCTGTGTGTCCTTGCCTAAATTACTTCCACTCTCTGGGCCTCCTCTGATTTATTGGAAAAGTCATGGTTTGAAGTAGACCAGAGGTAGATGAGGATGCCTACAGGCCAAAATCAGCCTGGCAGCCGATACAGTGTTCTTAGCATTTTTAAAAATTTTGTTCTCAATATTGAAAAACTAGAAGGTTTCATATAAAACTGTGGACTTCAGAAGGTCTGAAATCTCTGCCCCACCGAGTTGAGGGGAGGCCCAGCCTTCTGGATAAGGGGCCCTCCCACTCACGGTACCACCCACCATGCAGGCTTTGAGTTTGCAGTGCCCCCATATCATGCTGAGTTTCATTCCAGCTCCAAGAGGGTCACTATTAAGTCAAATGCATCCTTTTGTCTCCTGCAAATAGGGTACGTATGCAGAGAGAAGGGGAATACTCATTGCAAAGGGAATAGAAGGACACTTCCCTGGTGGTCCAGTGGTTAAGAATCCACCTTGCAATGTGGGGTGGGGGGTGGGGGGACACAGAGGGGGAGGTTTGCCTGTTTGAGCCCTGTTTGAGGAACTAAGATCCCACATGAGGCAGAGCAACTAAGCCCATTCCCACAACTAGATAGTCCATGTGGGTGCTGTGTGCTCAGTCGTATCCAATTCTTTGTGATCCCACCAACCACAGCCCACCAGGCTCCCCTGTCCATGGAATTCTCCAGGCAAGAATACTGGAGTGGGTTGCCATTTCCTTCTCCATAGGCCACAACAAAAGATCCCGCATGATGCAACTAATATCCGAAACAGCCAAATAAAAATTTTTTTAAAAAATTTTTTTTAAAAAGAAAGGAAGGAATACTGACATTATAAGTACCGGTTCCGGGCGGTTAAAGCAAATGATCTCATCCCTTCAAAACCCTCTGAGGTGACGGTAGCATCTCTTTTTCAAGGTAAGAAACTGAACTGCAAGGAGTTCGCAGCTGGTGTGGGACCAACCACTTTGGGATATGGGAGAACCAGGATCTGCACCCAAACTGTAAGACGCCGACTCCCGAGAGACTCCTCACCAAGTTCAGGTGCTGGGCTTTACGGCTCGACCCCTCATCTTCCCGGCCCATTTCTTTGACACACACACCCCCGTCCCTTCCCACACACCACGCTGCTTCTGGCGGCGTGATGGGCAGCACCGCCTCCTAGTGGCCGGGAGGATACAGCCGCACAAGTGCCCCGGCCCTGGCCGTTGGTCCAAACCTTGGGGGCCGGAGATTTGGCAAGTGCCCTGTGGGGCCGCACGCTGGGTTCCAGCCCTGCCTTCTACCCTAGATCTCGAGCTTTCCCATCCCCTCTCTGAATACCAGGGGGTGAGAATCAAAATCACACTGAGACACATTACTGCATTGAAACCCTGCAAGCTTCCTGTCGCTCTCTGGATAAATTAATCCAAACCTCTCCCTGTGGCCTTCGGTTTGGCCTGCCCTGCTCTCTGCCCTCGGCCACTGTGACCCCAGGTCAGTCCCCAGTACCTCTGTGCTCCTGCCACTGGGGCTCCTTCCCTCCCCCCGCCCCCATCCTTCTGCCCTGCCACTCTGGGCAAGGAGCCTCCCTTCAGGGGGAAGGGCCCGCTTCCTCCTTTATGTCCACAGGGCAGTGCCCTGGAGCCCCAGCCCAAGCGGCACCTCACCTCCCACCAGCCCGGAGCCCCTCAGCTCACCTGCTGCAGGACACGAGCCCGGGAGGCCAGGGCGGCGCTGTGTTCTGAGATGCCGCGCCTGGAGGCCTGAGAGATCTCCCGTAGGGGGAAGTCCACAATGGGATACACCTGGGGGAGACGCAGACCGCCTGACCCGGAGCCTCAGCACCTGGAGCCTTAGAGGGCTGATGGGAGCACGAGCCCAGAGAGAGGAGGGCCCAGGCCAGGGGTGAGTGGGATGGGTGGGACTTTTTAAACCTCCACGGACCCTCGATCGAACCAAAGAGCAGGGCTGTTGACAGAGTACTCTCCCACCCAGCAGATCTTTGCTGCTGCCTAACTCAGGTTGAGGGTGGCTGCAGGGCTTCCTAGAGGGGTGATGCGTGAAGTGAACCTTTAGGAAACAGAGTGATCAGGGCAAAGAAAGAAGGCTGAGGGCTATAATGCAGCCATAAAGAAGGAAACCCTGCCATTTTTAACAACATGGATGGCAAAGGGCATTATGTTAAGTGAGGTAAGTTAGAGGAAGATAAATATCCTATGATCTCACTTATATGTGGAATTAAAACAAAAACAAAAAACCAAACTTCTAGACGTGGAGAACATACTGATGGTTACCAGAGATGGTAATGGGGTGGGGGGAGTGCGTGAAGGAGGTCAGTTAGTACAAACTTCCAGCTGTAAATAAATCTTGGGGACGTAAATTACAGAGCCATGACTACAGATGATAATACTGGGTTGTATATTTGAAAGCTGCTGAGAGTAGCTCATAAAAGTTCTCATCACAAGAAAAAATTTTTTTTTAACTGCGTGGTGATGGATGTCAAACTAGATATATTTACCAGCCAATCTGAAACAGCCACATACTGTGAAAAGAGAAAGGAAGGAAGAGGGAAATAAGGAAAAACTGACCCACCCAATAAACCTCTCCGCGGACATCCTATAAAAGCCACATTCACTTCCCAGGTGGACAGCAGGGGGCAGCAAATCTTTTCTGTAAAGGGTCAGAGTAAACACTCAGGCTTTGAAGGCCATAGGGTCTCTATCTCAACTGCTCAACTCTGCCCTTGAAGTATAAAAGCAGCCACAGGTAGTACACAAACAAATGAGCTGGGCTCCAATAAAACTTGATTTATAAAAAGCAGAGTGAGGGCCAGAGTTTGCCAATCCCCAGTGTACAGACGCTCCCGAATCTGGCTGCTGACGCCTGTCGAGTCTCAGCTCCTTGCTCTGGTCAGTTCACTGCCCCCCAGCCCCCCTGCTCTCTGCTGCTCCTTATGGCCTCTGTCCTGCTGCTTCCTCTGATGGACATCTTGACTCCTGTTGTCACACTGTCCATTTACCCCCCACACCATCTCCCACCCCAACACCTCTGCCCCTTCCTGTCTTTCTACCTTGCAACACTGTGAAGAAAATGCCATTATCATCTTCTCCCTCAACAACTGTGAGATCTAAGGGCGGAGATTCTGTTTTCCAGGATCCCGAGGGTCTAGCATTGTTCCTGCTATAGGAGGAAGGTCTCAAGATTTGTGCAGGGGAAGAAGGGAGGAAAAGAGGGAGAGAAAAGGAACAGGGGAAGGATGGAAGGTTGACGATGTAAAACTCAAAACAGAAGTAGCCATGAAGGGTCCCAGCAGCTTGTGTCCTGCCTGGGCAGCTCTGCTCCTGCCCAGTCTCTTTCTGGATGAAGGCAGTGCCTGCAGAACCGGAAGACCTGGGCTCACAGGGGGAGGAGGGAGCCAGCTCCCTTTGGGGCAGTTGCAAAGCCCTCCTTACCGTTGTGTTTTCATCCTTAAAGAGGGTCTCTCCTCTGGCTTTAGCAAGCAGCTCCCCAGGGCAGTCCAGCCGGTGCTCAGACACAAACTCAAACAGGCTGTTCTTCCTGGAAGTGAGGAGGATGACAGATGGAGCTGGGGGGTCGGGTTAAGAACATGGCCGTGGCATCAGGCCGCCCAGGGCGGGAGGGCTTGCCATGCTACCCGCGGGACCTTGGGAACACGCTTTAGCCTCGCTGTGCCTCAGCAGCCTCACCTGTAAGGTGGGAAACTAGTCAGGTACTGTTCTAGCAGGGTGTCTGACGGGAAAAACCCTGAATGTGTGCGAGCTTTCCTGACGTGGGAACTCAGGTCCTGGGACTCCTCTCTCCCAGCAGGCGCCTGCACTGTGAAAGCCTCAACCAAGCGGACCTCCTCTGCAGACACCACTGCAGGCCATGCCCCACCCCAGCCACCACCCCACCAGGCAATGGCACGGAGAGGCACACACACCACGCGATGACCAGCTGGATGAAGTGCAGCAGCTTCTTCTCGCCCTTGCAGGTGGCACAGGTCTTGTTCCCCCTCCCCGAGCACGTGCTGCATCTGAGAGATGGTAACAGACAGTCGTGGCATCCCAGTGGCTCCAGGGCCCTGGCCCCACATCCTTCCTCAGAGAAGTGGGCTGGGATGGGCAAGGCTTGCTTCCACGTGCCCATCATCTGGACCTCCTGCTTCTCATAGCAGTGCTCCAACCTCCTACTGGACACCACCCTTCTCCCCCCCTCCCCAGAGCCTACACGGTTCAAGGGCTTGTGCCCCATCCCTCCTGTGACCAGCCTGGGACCTCAGCCTGGCCAACCAGTTCATTCCATCTCTCTCACCACAGGGCTGATACAAAGACTGACACATGAGCCAGGTGGGTGTATTGAGATCTACCCCGGAACTTTTGTTGAAACTATTAGGAAAGGGTCATCCTTTTCTACTGAGCTTGGAGCTGCTGGTGGCCCCCTCTACCACCACAGGAGATAACCTGCCTGAGAATGAGGCCAACACAAAGGAAAGCAGAGTGCAGGACAGAGACGGATTCCTGGTGATATCACTTCAGCACCTGGATCCAGCTGTACCTGAAGTCATTCCAGAAATCTATTCCTAGACTTTTCCACTGCATGGGCCTACAAGTTTACTATTTTGCTAAAGCCAGTTTGAATTGGAGTTGTTTTACATTTTAAGTGAAAGAAACCTGAGTTTCCTTCCGAATCTAAGATCTTCTTTACCAATCACAGGTGACAGATCCTCCAAAGCCCACCATCTGGCTTGTTAGAAGGATGGCCTGGGCCTTGGTGAGCCCAAAGTGTCATTAACCAATGCACCCGTTGAAGAGTTTCACTCCTCGGGGTTTCTTGTTACCTTTTAAAAATTTATAAATACATGAAAGGCCATCATTTCCAAAAAGGGCAACAGCCCATTGACTACAAAGTCCTGCTAACAGGCACTTTGTTGATTTAGCCAATCAGCCGACCTTCCTTGATTCCTCCTCCATTTATTCCCTCCAGTGCCCAGGCCTGGATCCTCAGAGTTAAGAGTCTCACCTTGGGTGCTTTTCTATATTCACTTCCCCTCCGCATGAGCTGGAAGAGATCTCCTCTCTTCACCTACTGCCTCCCTTCCTCCCGGAAGTGCCTCATCCCTCCCCCCGACCCACCCACAGATTGCCTGAAGGGCTCCATCTGGTCTGGAGAAACACTCTCCGAGGTGACAGGCCCCTACAATGCCCAGAGCTCTGGGGACACAGGGGTGACCAGACGGATCACGCACCCACTTGCCTTACTGAGGGCAGGCAGTGACAAGCAAGAACACCCGTGAGGGCACACTCAGCTCCTCAGCTCTGGCTGGGGATCCCCGTCTTACCTCCGCCTGCCGGAGCCCGAACACATCTGACACCGCCGGGCGGACTTGGCTTTGCGCTTGGCGCCGCTGCAGGAGGAGCAGCGAACCTGCGGACACACGCGGCCTCAGCCCCCACCCGCCTCCGGGAGCAGGCAGAGGGCGTCCTGAGACCCAGCTCCAGTGCGGACTGTGACCTTCCGCAAGCCACTTCCCTACTCCCTCTCCCTGGGCCTCTGCCCCTTGTCTGTAAAAGATCCTGCATCCTCAAGTCCGTATTTTTTCTGAGACATTCGCCTCTGTTGCTCTTCCCTGATCCCCACGACCCCGAGGGACCATCCCAGACCAAGCAGCCATGGCCAGAAGAGGCGGGCAGATGGGCAGGCTGGCCCCTCTGGTATTGGAGGTAACAGGTCAGTCTTAGAAAAGCCCCCAGAGATGGGCCAGGTTACACCCAGGCTCAGGGTGGGCCCTGGAGCCATTCTAGGGAAAGCTTGGGGACAGGAAGGAGGAGGGGAGAGGAAACAGCAAAGGCCATGGGGAGGGGGCCATGGGGAGGAGGCGATGGCAGGAGTGAGGCCACAGGAGACACAGAGCTGGCGCGGCCACAGCCGGACCCCACAGGGGTACAGAGCTGGGAGAGCGATGAGCGTGCAGCAGGTGGAAGGTGGGCGGAAGGGCAGATGGGCAGGTAAAGGAAGGAAAATGCTCAACTTAGAACAGCAAGTGGTCAGTGTGTATACAAAAGGTTGGGGCACAAATGGGGAGGTGGGGCATCTGAGAACACACAAGGGGCGTGGACCTCCTGCTGGGACAGCCAGTGGCCTACAGGAGTCTGCAAAGAACACTGATGCCAGAAGGGCCTGGATGGTGCTGAAGGGCCCACGGTGAGCTCAATAGTATACGTTATCCCCTCACCCCCGGATTCACATCGAGCAGAACCTCAGCACGTGGCCTTATCTGGCAATCATTGTTGCAGATGTAATTAGTAACAGTGAGGCCACACTGCAGAAGGGTGGGCCCTGCATCCAGTGACCCATGTCCCTGTGGGAAGGCAGAGACACACACACGGAGAAGCCAGGGAACGATGGAGGCGGGTGGGGGGGGGCGGGGGGGTGAGGCAGCTACAAGCCGAGGACTGCCAGCTGCCGCCAGAAGTCTAGAGGAAGGATGAGATGGTGGCTCCCTCAGGGCCTCCCAGAGGAACTAACCCTGCCAAGGCCTTGATTTTGGATTTCCGGTCTCCAGAACTCTGAGAGAATAAATTTGTTGCTTTAAGCCACCCAGTTTGTGGTCCTTTATTACAGCTACCCCGGGAAACTAGTCCAAGGCCGAAGTCCCACCCCTCCAAGGCCCTGAATGTCGCTTCTCACTTGCACCTGCACGTAAGTGCTGGGCGCCCATCAGTCTGTCCCACAGACAGAGGGTCCCTGCAAGAAGCACCCCGGGTCTCTGTCCTCCTGCAGCTGCACTGAACAGGTACTCAATAAACGTTTGTAGGTAGAGGAGGAAAAAAGAGGAGAATAAAAATCATGAAGCGTCAAAGTGAAGTAAAGTCAGTAGGGACCACCCAATCCAATGTTCCCATTTTACAGGCCGGAAAATGGAGGCCGGGAAAGGGAGGATGCCTTGACTGAGATCCCACTGTTAGTGCAGGGAGCCCCAGGCCACAGCCCAGCACTCCACCCCCACATAGTCCTGTTCCCACACATCAGCTACTCACCAACAGTCACGTGTGACTCACCGTGCCAGCCCCGTGGCAGCCGCTGCACTTGTAGCGTCCACGCCCGTGGCATTTGTGGCATTCCTGAGAGTGAATGCTCTCCTTGATCCAGTTTCCCAGGAACAAGCAGTTCCTGATTTCACCATCCCCACCCCCAGGATGTCAGTATCCCAAATAAATGTACAGCAGTTAAGGCCACAGTGAGAAGATGGCCATTCACTCATGACTAGGATTCCAAAGAGCCTTGAACACCAAGCCAAGCAGGTCACACTACCATCTCCTTGGAGCTCCAGACAGTCTGTCCTGGATACTAAGATGAGGAGACCTGGTCTCTGACTCCCATATCTTAACTCGTACTCCCAGGCTAAACCACAAAAGCCAGTATCCTTTGCCTAACAGGTGGCTAAAGGAGTCTTGGGGAACAGAAGCCATTAAAAAAAAGGGGGGGGTGGTATTTTTGAAAAAGGCAGCGAGCTAGCTACTGGAATTCAATCACTGAATCAAAATAGGTTTTCCGCCCTGGAAAACAGAATGAAACACTTTCTCGATCTCTCAAAGTCGTTTTCATCTTATGACGCTATGAAAACTCAGAGGGTAAAATGACACGCTTGAATCAAGTTCTAAAGTGAAAATAAGGTAGGTAATTAGATGAGAACATAACACAAAACATCTCAGCTGTGTTTTTACAACACACTAGGCTACCCTCACTGCCTGTCCTGATTACATTTCTGTAAAACAGCAAGGATGTCGAATTTTGCTTCCCTAATGACTTCCATTAAAAAAAATCCCATGATGCTTTAATTTTATTTTATATTTGTTTCATTCAGCTATTTACTGATAGAAAAAAAAATAATAAAAATAAAAAGGATAAAAACACTCAGATGGCCTAAGAATATGAACACTCACTATTTAAAGCTGGTGACAGTTTCATACCATCCTGTTGCTATGTGAATGCTCCCTACTCTGCATGGAATTTTGTATGAGACTACATCCCATAGACTGGGTTTCCTTAGAATTCTGTGCATCTGATGGGCAAGGAATGAACCACCAGCCTGGACTGTGAGTTTCCTTTTTAAAAGGATAAAGTTTGAAGAAACCATGGTGCCAGAAAAACCAGATCAGAGAGGAGCAAAGTCTTCAATAAACAATTTACCTTGACCAATGATGAGTGAGGGACTTGGAACCTCCTAGTGTCTTCCTGAAACATTGGGGGAACTTGGACCTTGATGTCCCAAAGCCTGGGGGAGGCTCCTCTTTGTGGCCCATCCACGGAGTGATCTGACAGAGAAAGGGGTCATTTTAAGACAAGTAGACAGCTGGAGTACCAGCTTTCATTTATTCATCAAATAGTCTGGACCTTCACCTGGTACCGGGTATTAGGCTCAACCCTGGGGCCAAGGAACTGGTAGGTACAGGTCCCCTTAGGGTCTGTGGTTAAGAACCCAAGCTCTGAAGTTGAACAGACCTGGCTGACTCCTGCTTCTTTGTACTTCCTGGCTGCGGAAGCCCATCCCAGCTCCTCTACCTCTCTGCTCTGCAATTCTCTCCTCTCTAAACTGGGGATAATGGTGCCACCTACCATGGTAGATGGTAATAAAACTGAGTAGCAGAAGGCATACCAATGCTTATTAGCCCAGGGCTAGTACATGCTGAGAGATCAATAAACAAGGGCTGGAATTGCTACCCTCACCACTCCCACCATCTCCTTCTTTCTTGTCCTCCTCCTCCATTCAAGGAGACAGACTCAGCAACAACCACGATACAATGGAATATGACACGGTAAGTGCTTTGGACAAGAGCTGAGTGAATGAAGCGTTCTGAAATCTCAGAAGATGGGCTCCCTCTGCTGGGCAGGAGGCAGCAGGAGAGGAAATCTTCAAAGGCTTCCTGAAAGAGGGGACCCTTGAGCTGAGCCTTGAAGGACAGACCAGAGTGGTCAGCATGGAAAGCAGGTAGAGCACAGAGCTTCCCAGACAGACGGCCTTAAGCCTCTGGGTGCTCCAGCAGAGGGAGGGGTGGCACACTGAACGAGGAGGGGTCTAGAGACTCAGGGAGGTGCTAGGGGTGGGCTGGGAGGCCGGCAGACGCCCGAGCACACTTGCTCCCTTTGCCATCCCTTTGGGTGGCAGCACCAGCCTGTGGCCAAAGATGAACACTGGAGACTTTTTCAGGATCTCCTGCAAACCACTTCTCGGACAAGGAAGCGTTTGCTAAGCTCAGCTCTCGGGAGGCTCCAGGAAGAAAGGCTACGCTGTCGTTTTATGGGAAATCAGGCTCAGGGCAGCAGAGCATCTTACTCAGGGTTAGTAGCTAAGACAAGTCCTGACATTCCCCACCAGCCCCGTCCGTACCTGCTCCCAGTTACACCCCTATCAGACAACTCACTTACTGGTAAAGGGCTGAAAAGTCCATTCACTTATCCTGGATTCACTGAAGGTCTCCAATCGATACTGCAAAGGAAAAACAACATGTTCACACTCACGCGCTTAGGAAGACAAAGCCTTATGCAGAAAATGAGGCTTCCCACCCCTGGGCTCATCATGCCATGCACAGCACCCAAGGGCTGCTCCAAACAGGCTGACAGTAGTGACGTCTCACAGATGGCCTGGGACACTCCTGCAGGGGTCACTCAGTCTGAGGAAATGTCCCCTGACTGGCACATAACTGGGCAACTTCAGCTCCCCATTTCTTTACACATAGAAATGGTCTACCAGGTAAGTTTTGGAGCAAAAACCTCCTTTTGACAGATGGAGGCTGCCGGAATCAGCCACTCCAAGCGTTCCCTTGGAGGAATTTATCTGCCTGATGTCCAGACCTTCCTTCTTGAGCCTCATCCACAGGATCACAAAATGGAAGGGATCTTGGATGTCGCCCAGCTCCTTCTTTCCCATGTGAGGAGAGGGATGCTCAGAGAGGTCCGCTGACTTGCCTGAGGTCAAGCCACACAGAGACCTTTACCCCAGATCCCTGCTCTGACCACTCCCTGCGAGGCCGATTTCTATGTGACTGTGTGCCCTCTGGGGGAAAGCTGTGCCAGTGACACAGGACATGTGAACTGACACCTGACCCTGTCAAGGCAGAAGGCCACAGAGGTGCTTCTATGGTCTCGGTACCAGACACAGGCCCACCCTGGAGCCTCAGGCCCGGTGAGGATGAATAAATGATCCTTGGCACAGATGAAACTTGGGGGAGGCAGAGGGAGCTGGGATCAGGGCAGGAGGTGGTCCTTTTATCCCTCTGGCAAACAGACTAGTTGTGTCTTAAAAAACAAAGGCTTTGGAGTCAGCAAATCTGGTTTGAATCCCAGCTTCATCACTTCTAGTTTTGCGTCTGGGGGCAAGTAACTCCACTTCTCTAAACATCCAATTCCTCCTCTTACCTGGTGATGATGGTTATCTACAGTGCAAGGCAGCTATGAGGATTTGATGAGACATATATGGAATGTGCTTTCCATAATGCCCAGGGCATTCAAGCTGCTTCACGGTGACTGATACTCATGATTCCCTGTATTGTCACTCGCTGCAAACCCGGGAAGTGGCAGAACCAACATCACCACCAGTCACACACACACACGGCCCCCATGATTCCTTTCCCCCCACCGCCCCAGACCCCTGCTGGCCACCCCTCACCCGACACAGGTTCTGCGGCTTCAGCTCCAGGATGACGAGGTCGCCAGCAGCTGTGCTGCCATAACAGCATTTGGAGTTCACGAAGCTGAGGAGGGCTTCCCGGGCCACCTCCTCTGTCACCACGGGGACTCTGCCAGGGACAGAGCAGAGGGGCGGTAGATCTGGGGACACCCTGCGGGCTCACCCAGGCCAGCCAGCCCCCTCTCTGTGCAGATGTTAACTGAGGACTGGAGACTGTGGGAGGCAGGGAGTTGGAGTTGGGGGGCGCCATGGTCCCCAGCAAGGGTAGAGCCCTCAGGCGTCCACCTGGGCAGGGTGTCTCCGGCATCAGGAGCTGTGTGAACAGACTGCCGGTGGGAAACTGGCACCGTCTAGAGGACAGAAATGTACTTAAGCTGAAGTGTGGAGCTGGGGAGAAGGGCTGATAGAATCTTAGAACTTCAATAAAATAGAAACCAAAAAAAAAAAGCTGAATTATGTCATTTTATAGATATGGAAAACTGAGGTCCAGAGAAGATGTCACATAGCTAGACAGAGGCAGAGTTAGGCTAGACAAGGTTCCTGCTCTCAGGCACCTTGACCTCGACCAGGGGAGACGTAAGCAGTGCTCAGGAGGAGACCCCGGTCGAGAACCTTCTGACAGTGGTGTCCAGGGAGACTTCCTGTGAGCCTGCAGCAGGAGAGCAGCACTGGGTTGGAAGGCAGATGACAAGTGACCCTTTCGTGGCCTCCTCTCTGGAAGACTCCCCTGAGGCCCAGGTGATCTGTTCCTCCTCAGCAAAAGCCCTCCTGCCCTGCCACCGCCATAAGCAGGGGCCCCTTCCTCCTTCTTCCCCTCTCATCTTCATATTCTTCTCCATGGCAGCCCAACTCCAAACGTAAGCCCTGCATTCATACACGCTATGTCCCCAGCACCCCCGGCCCAGGGCACAGAGAGGTCTGGGAGCCCACAGATGGCGCACAGCAGATGGAGAATGTGGGGACTGGGGCGGCTGTGACGAGTCCATGGAGGAAGTGGGTCCGTGGGCACACAGGGTGGGTGGCCAAGGAGGAGAGGGGAAGTGGTCCCGGCAGCAGTGGGGCCAGGATCCAGGAGGACACCCTGGAAGGCAGCACACAGCCACTCTAGACTTAGAACAGCATGGCTCCTTGTTGTGTCCACACAGACCTGGCTGGCCAGCCGGAGCTCTGCCCTGAGTCCTCCACACAAGGAGGGCCTGCTCCACGGAGCAAAGCAAGGGCCGCAGACTTTTGCTAAAGGCCTAGAGAGCAAATGTTTTAGGCTTTGTGGGTCATATGGCCTCTGTGTCACCACTCAGCTCCTCTGTCACAGTGTAAAGGCAGCCACAGACACTAAGGGAAAAAAAAAAATGCATCGCTGTGTACCAATAGGCAGTGGACTGGATCTGACCCAGGGGCTGTCATTGGCAACCCCTGATCTAGACTAGAGTTTTCAACCCTGGCGTGGTAGCCAGACAGCTTGGAAAGCTTGGACAAGTACACATTCCCAAGTTCCATCCCTGGAGAATCTAAGCGAGTGGGACTGAACTCTGAAGCACAGTCTAGGTTGAAATCTGTGGCCTCTGAGTTCTCTGAGAAGGGCTCTCAGGGAACAAAGGTGACTGAGGGATCGTCATGCATGACCCCGTGTGATGGCTCCCCGGGGATCACCAGAGCTCACCTGTGTTCCAGAAATGAGGACCAGCATCTTTGTTCCTGGGGTCTCCCTGCGGTCTCTGAAGGTGGGAAAAATATCTGGTGTCCTAGAGGAGAGGGGAGGAGTCAGGGTTCAACAGTCTGGTTTCAAGGCGCAGGTATTTGTGGGATGAAAGAAGGAAAAATGGGCCGAATGTGAGAAAGAACAGATGAAGAAGGAGGGTTCCAAGACCAGCATCATCCTGGTCTTAAATGGAGACGGACATGGTCATGGAACATCCATGGACGCAGGGCCTATGCCCCGTCCTCTTGTTCCCTCCCAACAGTGAAAAGGGGCTCCCCAGGGTCCCCAGGGGACTGGGAAGTTCTCCCAGGCCAGCCTATTCCACACACACCCCCACAACAGTGTCACCCCTGGAAGACGCTGGAAGACCCAAGACCCTACAGACCACACACTTACTGTCCCCTTGAAGGACCCAGTCACCGCTGGGCAGCGTCTCCAGGAGTTCTGCCGGGGGCGCCAGAGGACTCTCAGCCTCAAAGCTGAGGTCTACCACACCTGAGGGAGAACAGGCAGTGCTGAGCCTCGGGGAGGAAGGGGCCACGGCAACTCAACAGGCAGCTGACAAGTGAGGGCCAGTACATGGTGAAGAGCCTCAAGGTTTAAGTCAGTCTCACTCTGGTCCCCTCTGGCCCCTTGGGACACACACACATCTGCAGGGCAGGCCGTGATGGGGTGGGGTGATGAGAGTAGCAGCAGTAATAATAATGAGGAGAAGAACATGAAGAAGGGCAGCTCCTGCTTGTTAGTACCTTCTCTGAGCCAGTCATCAGGACAGGTGCTTCACAAGCAGTATCATATTCCACGGCCCCAGGGGACAGACCCTGAGTAACAGATGGGCACACTTCTACGATGCTGCTCTCATCACAAGACTGGTCTCCGTTTGCTCCCCTTGAGCCTGGGCAGGCTTGTGACTGCTTCACCAAGGGGACACAGGGAGCAGAGAAGAGAAGTACAGTCCGTACTTCTGGCCTCCTGAAGCCATCCCTCTTGATGCCTGAGCTGCCAGGTAAGAAATCAGAGCATTCCACTGGAGAGGCCAAGTGGAAATACCCACAGACTACGTGGACAGGGGCCTAGCGGTATTCTGCCTTCTCCAAGAACCCTGCCGAGCCACCAGGAATGTGAGCAGAGCCATTTTGGGCCCTGTAGTCCAGAGCAACTGGCTGCCAGATCACTAACCCTTTAATGGCCTGCATGTCTGCATCGTCCCAAAATTCATATGTTGAAACGCACACCCTCAATGGAGCTGGGGCCTTTTGGAGGTGATACGGTTGACATAAGGTCTTAAGGATGGAGTTCCATGATGGGATCAAAGTCCTAAGAAGGTTGCTCTCTGCTATGTGAGCAACCGGTGAGAAGGCAGCTGTCTACCAGCCAGACGCCAGGTCTGCTGGTGCCTTGATCTTGCACTCCCCGCTCTCCAGAATAGTGAGAAATAAATGTCCATTGTTTAAGCTACCCAGTCTCTGGTAATTTTGTTACAGCAGCTCAAACCAATTATACATGAAGCAGAAGAATCACCCAGTTGAGCCCTGTCCAAATTCCTAACCTTCAAAAATCACAAAATATAATAAAATGGCTATTGTTTTAAGGATTAAGATGTGGGGCAGTCATGCAGCTTCCTCTGTTGGGCAATCTTACACCCTGAGACTCTCCACAGACCCAGGTAAGACTATCTCAGAGTCACACCAGGGTCTGAGGCTCCTCCCGCTGCCCTCTGTCCTCTCACAGGTGTCTGACCTGCACTGTGGTCCAAAGACAGTCCCAGCCTACACCTGCGCCCTCCCTTTCCCTTCAGAGGTCCCCAAGGGACATCTGGCATGCCTCAGTTCACCTTGGTGTCTGCTTTTTGGGTGACCCAAAGTAACACACCAGCACTACCACACTCTACCAATGAGGAGACTGAGGCTCAAAGAGGTTGTGACTTGCCCAGGATCACACAGCCAGTCAGTGATGGAATAGCATTCAAACCAAGATTCTTCTATGTCCAAAGCTGGTGTTTTTTTCCTAGTGCTTTTCCAAGGCAAACCTGATGGAAGAAGCACTCGTTGTATAACTGTTTTTAAAACCTCCTCTTGATCTATCAGGCTATGACATAGGTACATCTGGGTCTGAGACTCCAAGGAGGAAGGCACAGTACTAGAAGAGGACCCTCAGGACAACTCATGAACTGGAAACTCAGGACAACTCATGAAGCACCTCCCACACATCACCTCACCATCCCTCCTGCAGGTGTAGAAGGCAGGACTTCTAACTCCGCTTGACATGAGCAGTGAGGCTCAGACTAGTTATTCCAGTATCCTGAGGATGCACAGTGCTAGAGTTAGAGAAGGACAGAGGCTCCTTGCTCCAGTTCTAGCCCCCTGGGCCATCCATCAAACCCATTCTCCAAAGCCCCCATGCTGGGGGACAAGGATCACAGGAAGTTGACTTTAAAGGGTGAGCTGATAAGCAGTTAGTGGAAATGGATTCTCTGCATTAAGTCACTGAAGCCCACTTGATTCAAGCTTTCAGTGGATCCACCTCATCGCCTGGATCCTTCTCTCTTTTTTCTTTTGCAGTTCTTTAAAGCCTGTTGCTCTTTATCACTACAAAAATAAAAATAATATGTTCTGTCCTTTAGAGATTAATAAAAACAAAGGCAAGAGGAATAAGAAGATCGTGTTCAAAAATAGAACAGCCTAGGTTATATGGAAGTAGAGACAGACAGCAGGTAGTGAGGAAGCCTGAAATTTTGAATTCAGGTTAAGAACAGTGAGGGAAAGAGGGGATGTAATTAAAACAAATAAAAAAACCCTGGCTGAACCACCTCCCCTGTTAGGAATGCACTTGTCCTCTGACAGTAAGAAATACTTATGGATCTCTTAAAGTTCTGCCTCTTGGCAGGAAACTTTCAAAGGAAGCAGAAATAGGACATATGCAGATGTAGAGTACCTTTGTTAGCTGGAAAACCTATATCTGTAAGTGAATGATTCTGCTGAGACCCTGGGGAAAGCCCTGGGACAGATGCGGGTATGATGTAAAGTGACATCATCCCAAACCTTTGAACACCTGTTGCTGTGTCCTGAAATCCCAGGATGAGAATTCACCTGGAATTATTTGTTGAACCTTGGTTCTCAATATTATTTTGCTCCTAATGAGTTTATTAGCATTCTCAGCAACTCTAGTCACCAGGCACCCAGGGATCAGCAAACATCTTCTACCAATCAGTTCAGTTCAGTTCAGCCACTCACACATGTCCAACTCTTTGCGACCCCATGGACTGCAGCACGCCAGGCTTCCCTGTCCATCAACAACTCCTAGAGCTTGCTCAAACTCATGTCCATTGAGTCGGTGATGCCATCCAACCGTCTCATCCTCTGTCGTCCCCTTCTCCTCCTGCCTTCAGTCTTTCCCAGTATCAGGATCTTTTCCAATGTGTCAGTTCTTCGCATCAGGTGGCCAAAGTATTGGAGCTTTAACTTCAGCATCAGTCCTTCCAATGAATATTCAGGACTGATTGTCTTTAGGATTGACTGGTTTGATCTCCTTGCAGACCAAGGGACTCTCAAGAGTCTTCTCCAACACCTCAGTTCAAAAGCATTAATTCTTTGACGCTCCGCTTTCTTTATGGTCCAACTCTCACATCCATACATGACTACTGGAAAAACAACATCCCAAAGCTCTGAACACCTGTCGCTGTGTCCTACAAATAACCAGGTGGTAAGTATTTCAGACTATGGGCTATACAGTCTGCCTCAGCCATTGTGCCCTGAAAGTAGCTATAGACAATAGACAATTGAATAACTGTGGTTTGGTTCCAATTAAATTTTACAAAACTGGCAGTGGGTGAGCTTTGATTCGTGAGCCATATTATGCCCACCCTGACCTGCCACGCACTTGTATGGCTGGGTTTGAAGGGGATCAGGAAGGTGGAGGCTGGAATTTGAAACTTTCTTGGGTGGGGTCCATGTTCATTCATTGCAATATCTATGAATCCAGTCAAAAGAGTTAAAGATGAGGGGCAGGGTTGAACTGCAGCCTGAGGTGACTAGACTCAGAATCCCTGGGCACAGTTGTTAGGAATCTGGGCTCTGATATGCCAGCATCTGAGCCAGGCAATACATGACACTGTCAGACACACACCCTTCCAACACTCAACCTCCCCAGCTGTGAAAGAGAGCAGGTGATATTAGGGCCCATCCAAAGAGACAATGTGTATACAGCTCTCAGTCCCAAGCCTGGCATGTAAAACATGTTTGGTCAATGCCTTGGACCTGAGGAGGGCAGGTCTTCTTCTTTCTTTGTGCTCCCTTAAGCCAGGGGACCAGAGTGAAAATGTCAAACATGAAAAGAAAGGCAAGGTTATCACAGCCCCTTTCCCTGGGAGGGCCACCACCCACCCGGAAGTCTTGACTCTGATGGGGCATCAATACTCTCCCGGACAAAGGAGACAAGGAAATGCCACGTGGCCGCTCTGTCCTGCTAGAAACCAAACAAAGGGGCAGGAAGAGGGGAAGAATAAGAGGTGGGAAACTCAGAGCTCCATCCATCAACTGGGAGTCACCCTGACCTCTGTCTACGTGTTAGAGCTAAATCAACCTCCCCATTATGTTGTAGACAAGAATAAAAACCTCCAGGCTGAAGCACAGTCTGACGCATCATTTCCTGGGCAGATAGCCTCAGGCACAACAGGAATGCAGACGTCATGGGACATTGTGTGGCGCCCAGTGTGGGGAGCTCTGATGGGGGCCACCAGCCACGTCACCATTTCCACGATGTTGGGCCGAGTTCCAAGGCAGTCGTCTAGCTGGACCACTGCCCCCTAACAATGCTGGGCCTGGTTTGGGGATGCTCCATGGTCTCTCTTGCACCTCATGACAACCACTTTTGTAAAAGGACCCCATTTTGTAGAAGGACAAGATGGGGTTCAGAGATGTGGTTTGAGACAATGAGCTCACAGCAGAGACAGAAACACTACTTAGAACTCAGAGCCTGACTCCAAGCCTCACGGCCTTTCCACTCGGGTGGACATCCCACTGCCCCAGGCACACAGGTCAAGTGGTTGCCAAGAGAGCTTCACAAAGTACTACCCAGGTCGCGTTTCTATTCATCAGACACCAGCTGTTTTTCTTTTGTATAGAAAGGAATTTTTCTTGTGGAGACAGGCACAATTCATGGATAACCCCTCAAGTTTCTGTTTTTAAAATGTCATTCCTTTGATGTCAGAGGATCAGAGGAGTCCATGTCTCCTGCTCCTGATTAATCATTGTCAAAGCACTGAAATTTGATGGAGGTGATGCTAAACATGACTTCCATGTGGATGCCACATCCCAGAATGTCCCTATCCATGCCTCCTTTGGTACCAAAGTATATCACTGGAGAAATGTATTTTCTCTGAAGCTGCTCCACATTATAGACACAAAAACTAAGAAGACAAAACTTTAGTGACCGGGAAGGGTAACTCAACTGGCTAAAGTGAATACCATCTTTCACCTAAGAAGGGACATTTAAATTATAGAAGTCCCACAGCAGCCTTCCTTTCTGAAACCAGTAAAAAATTTTACCTAGTTTCAGATTTCATCAACTTAAGTTTCTAAAAAATTTCTGAACCATCTCACACCTTGCAGTAGACCCAAACTGCTGGCTTGAGGTTCAATTGTGTTGGAAACCAGCATATAGAGTGACCCTACAGCAGAATAAGGGGTTTTAGAATTTTAAGGGAACTTAAAATTCCTTCCTCTTACCTTGCTTACCAAAAAGCCTGATGCCAAAAGAGAAAGAGTACAATAATAGTATTTTCCATTAAGAGCAGTTTAAAGTTCTAGAGGACATAATCTGATCATTTTCTGATCATTTACTCCATGCCTACTCTAGGCTAAGTGATATACTGGGCACTTTACATTAAAATTAATCTTTTACAAATTATACAAGATGACACAATCTCTATTTTTTTCTTGGGGGAAATAATGCTCAGAGAGGTTTAGTGACTTAGGTAAAGTCACCCGGCAATTAGGAAGCACTTGGATTTGAATTCAGCTCTGACATAGCCCATATCTACTACAACAAAATCCCAATATAAACGGAAAGCTAATGAGCAGTGTTTCTAAGATGAAAGATTTCAATCAACTATTAGCAGAAACTTATTACAATAATACTAGGATACACAATTCCAGCATATCAGGGGTCAGAACAGGTCCTCCTCAAATACATGCTAAATTATCTATGTACATTCTCTCACTTCAGTATGAAAAAGGACTCCAAGAAAACATAAACTGAGCTCTATAAGATTAGCATGCATTCATTTTATATCCCACTGAAGTTCTGAGGCTTGAAGCTCTGAGAAACCAACATTAAAGGCAGTAAAAAGTGTTGGGCTTGCAAAGGACCTTCAAAGTCACCAAGTTCAGTAACTCTGAAAATGTACTAGTGTCAGAGGCCTCTCTAAAATTCAAATGAGACCTGAGGATACCCTACCCCCCACCCCAACACACACAGAGCACATATACATAATATTTTGCCCTCGACTTCATGGTCCTCAAATTAAGAACTCCTGACCAATCTCCTTTTACAGTTGGGAAACTAAGGCTCAGAGAGGTTAAATGATTTGCCCAAGATCACACAGCCAACTGACAGCAGGGCTAATACTTGAATCCTAGCCTCCCAATTTTAAACATGATACTCTATTATGTTGCCTGTTCCGAATTTAGGATCAAACATTTCTTGTTTAAAACACATCACATCTCTTCTGAAAATACCACTTCCTTTTTTATTTCTTTAAATAGTTATCAGATTCCATTGTATTTCTGTCCCAGGAAGGACAAGATGGACTTCCTTGGTGGTTTAGATGATAAAGAATTTGCCTGCAATGCAGGAGGATCCAGGTTCAATCCCTGGGTCAGGAAGATCCCCTGGAGAAAGGAATGGCTACCCACTCCAGTGTTCCTGCCTGGAGAATTCCATGGACCAAGCAGCCTGAAGGGCTATAATCCACGGGGTCGCAAAGAGTCAGATATGACCGAATGACTGACACCATGACTAAGGACAAGATGAGGTTACCTGGGCTATGTTTGATTAGTGGCAATGAACAAGCCACCTTTTTGTTAGAGGGAGACCACACATAAAAACCTTTCACTGACATTTCTTTAAAATTAACTTCATCTAAGAACTGATGCAACTGTGAATGAAATGGGAACCCTGATATTCAGGCTCACATTTGGCTCTGGAGAATGGGGGTGGGGAACAACTATCAACCAGAAAAAGGAAGGATAAAGAATCTTAAGATTCAGATAATGTTACAGGATTAGGGAGGAAAGTTCTCACCTTGGTTTCTGCCTTCCTTTTCCACTGCCCAGGGGTACCTAATGGAAGCACAGCCCACAGGGTACAAGTGGGCTTCTCAGGCAAGAAGAAGGAAGGAAGGAAGGGATGCTCTAGCAACACAGACACAGAACCAAGACAGTGCTGAGGGCAGCAGAGAGATTTCAATTCAGTGTCCCCTGGAAGCAGCACCCTTTGCCCTGACTGGCTGTACTTACTGTCATCGTCACTCAGATCCCTGTCCATGGTCCAGATGTCCAGTCAAGGAAGTGCCTGTCCTCCCAGTGGGCCCAGGCTGCTAGGATCTGAGGGACTACCCTTGGCCCCTCCCAGAACAGCAGGCCCATTGTTGCCTGATTTAAATACAACAGAGGGAAACATCTGCAGGGAAGCACCAAACCCATCAGAGCACTGCTCGGGTCTAAGTGCTGCTCTTGGGGCTCCTCGTCACAAGACCCTCTACTGGCCGGGCTTGTGCTACTGATCTCCTGCATCCTCACACAGTCCTATGAGACAGGCACTTCTATGGAGCTCATTTTTCTGAGCAAGAATTCAAATCTTCATCTGTCTAGATTTTTAAGTCAGAGCTCTTGACCCCTGTGCCACATGGCTCATCTGAAGGAGGCAGGTTCCTGAGTGCTGTGTGGGCAGGGTAGGGGAGGAGGAGACACAGAAAAATGTAAACTGTAATAACCATGAGGAGGTTACCTCCCCAAGGGGCAGAGAAGAAGCACGTGGGATCTCTCAAGACTTAAGTGTCAACCTCCTGGGCTCACAGAGGAAATGTTGAGGCTGGGATTATGAGGTGATGCTCCAAAACCACATAGAACATTGTGGGCAAGGCCAGCTCCCGACTCAGGCTGCGTGGGCCCGGATCTCTGTGAAACGTCTGTGGGTTTTTAAAGGTCTCTTCCTAAGCCTTCTGCATCAGGACTGGAAATGCCTGCAACCCCAACCCTTGCAAGGATACCCTTCTCCTCTAGAGGAGTCTGAACAATGAACACCTGGACCTGGTCAGCTGCTGCTGGAAGCAGAGAGCTCATGAGCTGGCACCACCTGCCCTGGACCTGGAGTTCTCTAGCCAGGACAGCCTGGCTTGGTAGGGCAAAGCACATTCCCTGTGCCCTGCCTGCCCAGCCCAGCAGTGGCCATAGGATGTGTCACAATGCCCACAATAGACTGTCATGCTCACCTGGGAAGCACTGTGACTGAGGTGTATGGGCCTGGCCCTGACAGCCACACCAGGCACAGAGATGTTTCCAGACTGCCCTCAGCCTCATTCTCCCACATTCACCCTCATCATCCACTGCCCACCCTCAACAGAGTGCTGGTGACTGTCATGAACGCAGTAGCAATAATTTGACAAATGCTTCTTGAATATGCTCAGATGACTCAATGATCACAAATAGGTTTTTTATGGTTGACTGGAGCACTGCTTTCCTTAAACTTGAGAGTTAATTCCATTACTGCATATTCATGAGAAAGACCAAGACCCTCAAGAATTCATTTAGCTTTTTGATAGTTTTGTACATTGAACAATGATTTTAAGCCCTCGTAGAACTGTCTCCATGGTAATAAGATTACTATAGAGGTATGTGTCTGGTGTGTGTATCTTACTCTAAATATAATATGCATGCGTGTCTATGTCTTTGTATGTGTGTGTATGTATTTGAACCTAAACATGACAGATGATAGACAGAGAGAAACAATTTGTGGCTTAACTAAAACAATATACCACTATTACATGTTTAGTGTTTTGTTGTTGTTGTTCAGTACTTTTCAGGCAACAATGTATGCTTGCCAAAACCCCTTCTCAGCATTTGAAACAATCATAGGAAATTATTAAATGGCAAACAGAAGAACAGAATTTTAAATACAGCTGAGTACTAAGGGGTCCAGAAATCTTGAGGCTGCAAAAATGCAGACAACCATTACCTGTACCTTAGGAACCAGGGAGCGTTGATCAAAGGCACTGAAAGTCCCTTGCTGAACACTAGGTTAGATCACACAGTAGTGGGTTAATAAATCCCTCTTAAAATACATGGGGAATGAACAAACCAACTGCTAGACCTTTCTAATCTTGCTTGGCATCAAGACAGGAATGCTGTCTGCAACTACAATGGCATGCTTGAGTGACTGAGGCCAAACAATATCCATCACCACATAGTATTCAGGTGTCAGGAGAAACAAGCATTGTTAATTCTAGGATCCAGGCCAGTATGAAGTTAATACTGGTTCCCACCTCTTACTAGTATTAGAGGGGGGCTTCGGGTGGGCTAACAGAGGCATCAACTACATTCCCAACATTTTACATTCATCCTGTATCACTGCTGCTGATATCAAGAAAGGGGTTGCTTATAGCTCTTCTTCCTGAACCTGTCCACAGTGGTCCATGGATATGATCAATCATCACATCCATGTGATGTGATCTTCACATCTTGCACATGTTAAGTATTCATAAAACATTTGTTGAATGACCATAAGTGTTTAAGAGTTAACTCTATCTATTTAGTGCTGAGAATCTTGTTTGTTCTTGGGAATAAAGTCTGTATGATCTCATAGTTTGCTCTCTGAGTTGCGAGAGTACCGTGGCTGTGGGACTACTCAAAGTAGTCCTGGCTGTGGGAACTGTGTTAGGCAGTACAGGGTTTTAGAAGAGAATCCAGAAGTCATGGTGTATGGCTGCAGCTGAACACGATGCTGAGCGAAATGCCTAAAGGGAGGGCTCAGCCAATAACCGCAGGTATTTAAAGGGTTGCCATGAGGAACTGAGTCTCAGGACATTCAGGCTACAAGCAGACACACTGAGAACCGATCCAGAATGGGGGGACCATTTCAACTTACCAGAGAGAAGATCTGTCTAGTGGCAGATCTTTCCACTGAGTTGGGCCTCTCCAAAGAATATTAAAGCAGAAGCTTGATGACTATACAAAGTGGACAGTAGTAGAAACTAACAGTTTATGGCTTCAGAGTCAGTGTAAACTGGGTTCAAAATTCAAAAGTGGATGCTGCAACACTATGGCCCCCTTTGAGTGCATACCTAGAAGACAGTGAAAGGAAATCCTCCTGGTGGGGAGAATCCTGAACAGTGACCCTGGTTGTGCATTTGGCCAGAAAGAAGAAATGGCCACAGGTAAGAGTCTCTGCCAGGCTTCCCTGGTGGCTCAGATGGTAAAGAATCTGCCTGCAATGCAGATTCCCTGGTTGGGAAGATCCCCTGGAGAAGGAACTAGCTACACACTCTAGTATTCTTGCCTGGAGAATTCCTTGGACAGAGAAGCCTGGCAGGCTATAGTCCATGGGGTTGCAAAGAGTTGGACATGACTGAATGACTATTTAGAGTCTACCAATTCATGAGCAAAATGTTTCTGCTAGATGGTCAGAACTTTAGAAGGTCACTGGAATACTGATGACAAGGAGGTCTGGAAATGAGGACTACTGATAGATTTCTCTGAATGGGCAAAGAATATGAAGACCTTTGCATCTCATGTTCATGTTCATCAAAGGGTGACTTCAGCAGAGGTGACCAGCAGATTTCAATCATCCTTTAAAGCTGAGGTATGATCCATCCTGAGGTTCAGGCCCTTTCTGCAGTTACTCTGCCACTACGTAGTGGGTCATAGTGGTAGGGACAGAGGGTGTACATGGGCTCAGGAAAATGGCTCACCATGGCTGGTCTGGCTACTGCTGAGAGCCCTGTCTGCCACGAGCAGAGGCCAACAAGGAGTCCCAGCATGGTGACCAACAAGCCCCCTGGTGGCAGGATGAGTACACTGAATAGCTTCCATCATGGAAGAGGCAGTGCTCTGTGCTTCTGAAACACCCTGATTACTCACAATACTTCTACCTTCTCTGGACTCTAGCAAACAAGGAACAGAGGCTGCATCCTCCAAGATGAAAGAAATCATCAGACGAGGCTGGACGAGAGACAGAGACTTCTGGCAAGTAGGTCTCATGTTTAAGCCACCACAAAGTTCACCAGATGCTCCTTCAATGGTTCAGGAAGTGCCCACCGTGTGCCCAGCCCTGAGAAGAAAACCAGGTAATTCCTACACTGAAGGAACTCCTGGTCTTAAGTGGGAGACAAGTTCATAAACCAGTACTTAAAAATCAGAGGCCCAGAGGCTGCAGCGGAGGAGCAGACAAGATGTTCTGGAATGTCGGGGATCAGGCACTACGGGGGATATACACACTGGTGTGGTCATGGCAGAAAATGCACCACTCACTAGGCTGGTGACACCTGAACTCTTGAGTGAGTACTGGGGGAACTCAGACATCAGAATTCCTTGTGGGAAGACCTCTCAACCAGTTTGGGCTGATGATCTCTTTGTATCAGAGGAGGCAGCTTCTACTTAGTTCTTATAAGGCAGCTCTGGACAAGCATCAGCCCCCGCTTGCCTCCTCCCTGTGACCACACCTCAGACCCCTGGAAGCTGTTGCTTGTTTTTCTCCCATCAAAATGGTGGCCACTCAACAAGGCCAACGTGTCTGGTTGCAGGCTCTTGCTTCTCAATCAACTTACCAAGGGGCTTACCAATATTACAAATTCTTGATTTCCACCTCCCAAAATCCTGATTAATTATGTCTCTGGTGGAATCGTGGATCATGTCTCTTTTTACAAAACAACTGGGAGATTCCAACTCAGGTGTTCTACACTTTTTAAAAAAACAAAACAAAATATTGACTTAAGGATCAGCCCAATTCAGCATTCTAACTTCTTTAAGAGTCATTTCAGGGCACCATCCATAGCAGAAAATGAGGTTACCCCCTACCTAATGTGTTTTTTTTTTTCCTTTTTATGGAGAGGATTTTTGTGGGGTCAAGATGAAGATTAATACTGGATTAACTTCTTTAGTAAGATCATTCTATCAACCTACAGATTTTCATTTTCCTCCCTCAACGGCACAGATCTTATAGGGGTAACAGCAATCATCACAGTAAGAACTAAGGACACTTTTTAGATTCATAGAGCATTTTCTAAGATGTCAACTCATTTGGTGGCAGCTCCAACTTGAGCCATCCTAGAACACTGAAATACAGAGGTCATCTCTTTCATGTCTCCTCTCCCCTTCTGATCCCAAAGAGCCATTAAAACCAGCTGATGAGCAGATGGCATCAAGAATTCACCTAGAGGACTTCCCTGGTGGCACAGTTGAAAAGAATCCACCTGCCAATGCAGGGGACCCAGGTTCAGTCCCTGCTCTGGGAAGGTTCCACACGCTGCAGAGTAACTAAGCCCGGGTCCACAACTACTGAAGCCCGCACACCTAGAACCTGTGTTTCACAAGAGAAGCCACTGCAATGAGAAGCCTGCATACCGCAACAGAGAGTTGTCCTGCTTACCACAACTACAGAAACTCCACGTGCAGCAACGAAGACCCAGCACAGCCAAAAATATACAAGTAAATTTTTTTAAATAAACATTTTTAATTCTTTTTAATAAAAAATAAGGAATTCACCCAGAATTTTAATGATCTCAGGATTCAGCCATTGCTACACAAAGCCAAGTAGAAAGGCTCAATTTCGGTCAAAGCGAACTGTTTTCATGAAGGTGGTGGTGGTTACACAGCACCTAAAAAACTTTAATTGTGCACATGAAATCTACCATCTTAACCATTTTTAAGTGCACAGTTCAGTGGTATTAACTACATTCACATTGTATAACCATGACTATCATCCACAGATGATAGTGGATTTTTTCTTCATCCTCAGCAGAAACTGTGTACCTATTAAGCAATAACGTCCCAATCCCTGTTCCCCACAGTATCTGACAATCGCCATTCAGCTTTTGGTCTCTATGAAATTTGACTACTCTAGAGATCTCATTTAAGTAGAATCATGCAGTATCTGTCATTTTGTGACTGGCTTATTTCACTTGTATTGTAGGGTCTTCAGGGTTCACCTGTATTACAGCATCTGCTAGAATTACCTTCCTTTTTAAGGCTGAACAGTATTCCTTTGTATGTTCACATCATGGACACTCAGGCTGCTTCCACCTTCTGGCTATAGTGAGTCATGCTCTGGTGAACATGGGTGGACAAATATCCCTTCAAGATCCCACTTTCAATTATTTGGGGTATATACCCAGCAGTGGACTTGCTGGATCATACAGTAATTCTATGCTTGATGCTTTAAGGAACTGCCATATCATTTTCCACAGCAACTGTACATTCCCATCAACAGTGCACAGGGTTCCAATTTCTCCACATTCTTGCCAGCATTTGTTTTCTGTTTACACAGTCCTTTACAGCTTACAAACTGTTACTAGCTCCGTCTGACAGATGTTTTCTAAAGGCTCAGAGAAGGGAAATAACTTGCCCAGGATCACACAGTAAGAAGCCAGGCCGGAGCCTCCTAACTCTTGGTACCATACTGTCCCCCTGCCACATGTCAACACATCAGCACTGGCTCCAAACTCAATCTTACTCTTTCCAGACGGGGGTTCTGCCCCCCCATCTACAGAGTTCTCACCACTCAACTTATTTGCCCATTCAGTGAACATTCACTGAGCATCTACTAGGAGCCAGGCCCTGCCCCAGACCCCTCAACAGCCCATATAAATAAACTTGGATCCACCCACAAAACCCCCTCAGGAGCCAAGACTGCCCAACAAAGGAATTCTACCCCACAGGGCCTGGCAGCTGCGATAACATTGTTCCTGGCTTATCAGCAGGCTGGTAGATGGAGACCAGTGGTGCCCATGGCAGGAATTGAGGATGGAGTGGAAGAGAATGGTCTTGACACAAATAAGAAACTGGCCCAAGCGGGAGGTTCCTGGAACACTGCACTCAAGCACCTTCCTCTCCCTGGCAGCCAGGGAAACTGGCACATCCCTTCAGGCCCAAACCATGGGCTCCTAACTGCAGTGACAGAAAAGGGACTGAGGTCTTTCAAAGCCTCCTAAAACCAAGGATGAAGAGAGATGCTTTCACAGGTGCTTTCCCACCTAAATCCTTACAGCAACCCGTAAGGTAGATATTGTTGTCTTTACAGGTGAAGAAGCAGGGGCTCAGAGAGGGTGAGGGACTTACCCAAAGTCACACAAGCTCACGGACGGCAGAGGCAAGATTCAAACAAGATCTGTTGGCACCAAAGTCCTAATGTAGGCCACCAACAATCCTGTACATTACTATGTGTTGTTGTAATAATCTGGGGGAAGAGAGAGTGATGTGATTTTCTGACCTGGCTACAAAATGGCTCCATCCTCATAAACCTGGCTACCCAATCAACCAAATAGGAAAATCATGAAGAAAGTTGTGAAACTCTGATGCTGGCAATTCCCTGGCCTTCGGAAGGGCACTCTTCAACCTTCCCTATTCTCCTGGAGTGATGATAATCTGAACCTCTGTCTCCTTGACAACAGAAAAGCCACAATTCAACAGATGTCCTTCCCAGGTTTTCCTGGAAGCTCCCAAGGATCACCCATTTTGCACTAGCCCATGCAGAGTATGCTGCCACTTGGGCACTCTGGCCAGATGCCCTTGGTTCCTCCCTTCAATCTCCTCTGGGTCTCTGCTCCCCATCCCTCCCCATCCCCTTGACTTCAGTGAGGCTCCCCCTTTAAGCCTTTAGAACCAGACTATCTCACTTTACAAAATCCAGCTGCAGAAACTATGGAACACAATGGAAAACTCAACCTGGAAACCAGTCACATCACAGCTGCTGGGTTCCCTCAGTCCTGACTCTCCAGGGAACCCCAAACTCAACAACTCCTGTAATAGACCCTGGCCTCCACTGTCTTACAAGGGCCTGGCCACATCCCCCAGGCGGAGGTTCAGTGAACAGGCACTGGGCTGCACCCTCACCTCCCTCAGGACTCACTCCCTGGCCTGGGAGCAGCCCTGCTCAAGGCCCAGAGGGGGTCCCTTATGGAAAGGCCCTGGGCAGAAGGGAGCTGCCTGGCCCCAGAGCATGCCCCACCCTCCAGAGGAGCCCACATCCAGGGACCAGCCCATGCAAGATCTCCTTGCCTGAACTTGGGTCAACTCTGAAGGCCACCTGGCTCCCCAGGGAATCCGCTGAGGCCTTTGCTGTGACTGCCCCGCAGTTCAAGTTCCCTCCTTGCAGGCCTGCCACCTCTGTTCCCTCCCAGGACGGGGTCTCAAGACACCCCCCGCCCCATTGCCTTTCTGCCTGTTGATTGCTCCTCAGGCTTCCTCCCGGGAAGCTGGCCCGAAACGGGCTCCACACCACATCCAGCCCATCAGGGCTCCCAGCCCCTGCAGTCTCTGAAGATGGCAGGCCGCACGCCTCTCCTCACTCTCACTTCCTGGGGGCGCCGAGGTGGGGGTGGGGCCTCCTCACCTTCGACCCTTAATTTAGAGGCCTGAACTCAACTTGTGTCCACCCGTGCTCACTCCCGGGTGACTTCACGCCGCTTCCTGACCATGAACCATTTCCAAAAGTGCTCCCTTCCTCTGAGCTCCAGGCCCCTCTCCAGGATCTCCATTCAGCTGTAACATACTCTCAAATTGTTCCCTTGACTTCTGTGCTCCTGACCTCTGACTCCCTTCGTCTCCCCATATCCGTGTGCAGGTCAGCACATCACATCCACTGCCTGGGTCACGTCACAGTCTGACCCCTTGCTCCCACTGTGTCTGAGCCCCCACCCTCTTTCCCCTGGGTCATCGCAGGAGCATCTCCCTGGTCTTCCTGCTGCTCCCCTTACTCCTCAAGAGCCTGTGTTCCACAGAACCCTCAGACTGACCCTTCTATAAATGCACATCCCACAGTGGCCCTCCTCTGTTCAACAACCCCCTGGCTGCCATCTCACAGGTCCCAAAAATCAAGCCCCTGCCACAGCCTGTGAGGAGCACCCTGCACTCCTCCCATCCTCCTGCCCTGGTCCCGCTATCCCCCATTCCAGCATCCTCATTACTCCAAAGCCACACCAAGCATACTCCTACCTCAGGACCTTTGCACTGGCTGTGCCCTCTGCCTGGAATTCCAGACCCCACAACTCATTCCCTCACCTCTTTTAGGCCTTTGTTCAAATGTCACCTTCCCAGTGAGGCCATCCCTGACCTACTACCTAAAACTGGACACCCCCACACCAACTCCACCAACTCTCCAGCTACACAGTCCTACTTCCTGCTCTTGTTTGTCTTCACAGCACTTATTACAGTCCAACACTTTAAATATCTTACTGTTTTATTTAATATCTCACCACCCTATAATCAGGATATAAGACCCCTGAGGACACATTTTTGTCTGCTTTGTTCCCTGCTGCATGCTGAGCACCCTGAACAGGCCCTGGCAAGTAGCGGGTGCTCCATAAATATGTGATGAATGAATGAATGCACAGTCAACATTATCACGCCATGATTTCATCATCCCATTGTTCTGGACTTCTGAGATTATTCAGATGAGTTTTTTTCATCTATGGAACAAAAGAAAGAAAAGAGAAGAGAAAAAGAAAGAAAAGAAAGAGATG
This sequence comes from Giraffa tippelskirchi, assembly GCF_054371585.1. Classification (NCBI taxonomy): domain Eukaryota; kingdom Metazoa; phylum Chordata; class Mammalia; order Artiodactyla; family Giraffidae; genus Giraffa; species Giraffa tippelskirchi. The sequence continues at coordinate 17,199,496 of NC_137283.1, read as the reverse complement.
AGACTACTAGTAGTTTTTTACGTATCAGTTTGTAGACTTTCACACTTTGAAAAACAGGAACCCAGTCTCAGAATGTCTCTTTACAAGGACAGCAGGAGGAAATTCACTGTGACCCTAAGGGGTGAATGCTCAACTAAGGATGCTTCCCCAGGAGCTGGGAATAAGGAAAGCCCTGTCCCCACAGCCTCGTAACACTGACGAGTGACAGCTCAAGATCCATCCCACAGCTACAAAGTACATTTCTCCTGGGGCTCTTTGGTACGTCCAAGCAGATATGCTGCCTGCGTGCTTCACATCCCAGCAGCTAGAAGCGGTTTCTGTGGCCTGGCTGCCAGCCCCTCTGGGTGAAAACCTGGGGGAGGTTTTCCTCCCCAGCTCCTGGCACACAAGAAGGATGGAGTGATCTGTTCCCAGCAGAAGTCCTAGAGGCTAATCTCGTAATACTTAAGGCTGCTGCTGCCAGCAATTTCCTCCCTTCCTCTTCCCTTCCACCTATGCCATCCATTTGTCTCCACAACCAATTTGGAATTTTTAAATTCTATTCGATCACTTACATTTTCAAACACAAATTCAATTTGCTCTGTGAGGCTGAGGAACAGCCCTGCCCTAGCCCCAGTGACCATTGAGGGGGCTTCCATCATCAAGGCTCTGGGGTCCAACCTGTCCCTCCTTCCACAGCCCCAGTGGTGGTGGGGGGGCAGTGGCTGGGAGGGGTCATCATTGCTGGGGGTGAATACCTGCTGGCATCTCAGAAATCCTCTGGTCCTACCTCCCCACCATACACGTGGGGAAACTGAGGCCAAGGGAAGGGAAGGGTCTTGCCCAGGGTCACGTGGCAGGAAGAAGCAAGCTGGCACCCAGGATCTCTTCCATGACAGATACGCCCTCACATTTTGCCCTGAGGTCCCCAGACATGAAGTGGCTTCTTCGGGCCATGCGGAGAGCTGGGAGCAGAGTGGGGCGCAGGAATTGGGGGAGTTGGGAGCAGAATGAGGCACAGGAATTGGGTACTTTTCACTCATCATTAGTGATAAGCTCTGACCCTGACAGAGACCTCTGCAGGTGCCAGAACCATAAGTAACTGCAAGGTGCCTCCCTCAAAGCCAAAAGTGGCAGAAATGATCCCTCCTCCACCTCGATACTGGGCTTCCCATCTTATGTCAGCTGGAGACACCACCCTGAGCAAGGACGGACCTGTGGCCACAACTCTAATCTAATCACCTTCCTCCCCAGGCCAGCCCTTCCCTCCTCAGCTTCTTCTGGCCCAATGGCTTCACCATCCCCACGCCCATCCGCCAGCCACACAAACTGGAAACCTCTAGTTATCCTCAACTTTGCCTCTCCTCAACCCCGACACCCACTGCCCATCCCTCCTCCCCCCATCTCCGGACACCTTCCTCATCTTGGCCCCCACTACCCCTCCACCCTGGGACCCGGGCCCCCTCTCACCTGCTCTGTAGCACCAGCCAGTGGGAGTGGGTCTACACCACATGCATGCTCCTCGATGACCCTAGGGGTGAGGTGACCGGTCCACCACCAGATCCTAGAAGGGAAACCAAGTGAGCGGACGATCCTGAGCAGCTCAGGTCCCGGAGAATGCTGTAAAATACTCTTCCCTTCTCCAGCTGAGTTACCCACTCTGCCCAACTTGGCCCCTTCTCCCTGATCCCTGCCCTCTGCACCGCCACCTTCCTGACACCCCATGGTCTCAGGTGGTCTGGGAAAGGCTCGGTGACCTTCGGGATCTGGAATGTAAAGGGCTTCACTGGCTCTAGAGTTATCCAAATAAAACAGCCACAAGACCCTGGATTCCTTCAAATAAAACAACCACAAGGCCAGCAAAACTTTGTGTCACTAATAGTGGCCACGCTCCACAGCAAAACCTCCTGCTTGTAAGGTCTACCAAGGCTCTGCCTTTTACTCATACTGATCAGAGTCCCTCTTCCCGGAAGGCAAGATGGAAGAAAGGGGAAAACGGGGAAGGACTGAAAAGAAAGCTCCTTTTTGCCACACTTCACAAGCTTCTTATTTCAAATCTTCTGTGGCTTCCTGTCACCCATGGAACAGAGTCTAAATTTTCAACCTAACTCCCCCGAGCTTTTCTAGCTGCACCCCTCTCACTTTCCCCTGACCCTCCCACACCCCTTGGTTCAGTCCAGACACTGGGCTCAATACCAGTAACAGAGAAATGACTGAAATATTGTTCATGAGCCTTCTGTTCTTATTGATAATCATTTTTAATTGGGCAGGGTTTTTTTCTTTATGTGAATTTTATTTAAATATAACACACACCATAATAATGCACAAATTTAAAACACAAGGCTCAGGGAATTTTCACAAAGTAAAGGCACCCACGTGACCACCAGTCCGATGAAGGACAGAACATGACCAGACCCCGAAGCCCTCTCGTGCCTCTATTCGGTAACCACTTCCCTGACTTGTAACGCCAAAGCTCACTGTGCCTGTTACTGAATTTCATGAGCTTGAATTCATACAACAGGGACATACGTTAGTCATCACAGGCTGCTGTAAAACTAGCCACGAGGCTCACACAACAGAAATCTATTTCCCACATTTCCGGAGCCTGGGAGTCTAAGATGCAGATCCCAGCATGGTGGGCTCTGGTGAGGACTCTCTCCCTGACATGCAGACGGCCACCTTTTCTGCTGTATATTCACATGGTAGAGAGATATTCACATGGTAGAGAGATACTCACATGGTAGAGAGAGAGAGCAAGCTCTCTGGTCTCGTCTTGCCAGGACACTAACCCCATCCAGAGCTCTAGCCTCATGACCTCACTGACTGATAATCACCTACTCAAGGAACCACCTCCAAATATCATCACATTAGCATGGCTGGGGCTTTCATGAATGGATTTGGGCCTCATTTGTGTCTCGTTTCTTTTATTTAATATTACATTTGTAAGAATTATCCCTGGCATCTCAACTTCATCCATCTTTAACACTTCCCAGCATCCCGCTGTAGGAATGTACTGTGATGTATTCAACCATTCTCCTCTTCATGGACTCAAAATTGTTTCCTATTTTTTGCAATTACAAAAAAAGCATTGTAATTTTTAAAAATTCCTTGTATATATGCCTGGATTGATGTCTTTCCACAGGGTAAACTGATTAGAAACAGAATTGTTGTAACTATTTCATTTCTCATACAGGGAAATGAGGTGCTGGGGTTCAGGGGGGAAACGTGAACACTTCAGTTTTCAGTGGGTGACCTCTCCAAGATCACAGTGAGTGAGCAGTCTGTCCAAGGTTACAGTGAGTGGTCTCCCCAAGGTCACAGGGAAGGCATGGCAGAGGCAGTGCTAACAGTATGCCTCCCTGACCTCCCATACCTGCCCCAAGAGTCTGCACTATCTTTACTGCTTTTCATTGAAAATATTCACTTGGACTTAGTTTTGCACACAAACTTCGTAGAATCTCAAATCATGCCTCAGGCCAGTTTTCTGATTGACATTTGGAGCTGATGATGGAGAGAGGAAACACTGCTGTTTCTTTGTTCAGAGAAAATTGGGCAGCCTGATGACACAGCCTCATAACCATCCAGCATTTGTTCAACTTAATGCTTGAGAAATGCTGGGCTGGAAGAAACACAAGCTGGAATCAAGATTGCCGGGAGAAATATCAATAACCTCAGATATGCAGATGACACCACCCTTATGGCAGAAAGTGAAGAAGAACTAAAGAGCCTCTTGATGAAAGTGAAAGAGGAGAGTGAAAAAGTTGGCTTAAAGCTCAACATTCAGAAAACTAAGATCATGGCATCTGGTCCCATCACTTCCTGGGAAATAGATGGGGAAACAGTGGAAACAGTGTCAGACTTTATTTTTTTGGCCTCCAAAATCACTGCAGATGGTGATTGCAGCCATGAATTTAAACGACACTTACTCCTTGGAAGGAAGGTTATGACCAACCTAAACAGCATATTTAAAAGCAGAGATATTACTTTGCCAACAAAGGTCCGTCTAGTCAAGGCTATGGTTTTTCCAGTAGTCATGTATGGATGTGAGAGTTGGACGGTGAAGAAAGCTGAGCACCAAAGAATTGATGCTTTTGAACTGTGATGTTGGGGAAGACTCTTGAGAGTCCCTTGGACAGCAAGGAGATCCAACCAGTCCATCCTAAAGGAGATCAGTCCTGGGTGTTCATTGGAAGGACTGATGTTGAAGCTGAAACTCCAATACTTTGGCCACCTCATGCGAAGAGTTGACTCACTGGAAAAGACCCTGATGCTGGGAAGGATTGGGGGCGGGAGGAGAAGGGGACGACAGAGGATGAGATGGTTGGATGGCATCACCGACTCGATGGACATGGGTTTGGGTAGACTCCGGGAGTTGGTGATGGACAGGGAGGCCTGGCGTGCTGCGATTCATGGGGTCGCAAAGAGTCAGACACGACTGAGCGACTGAACTGAACTGAACTGAATGCTTGAGAGTTTCTTAAGCACAAGACTTGGATCTCTGATTAATGGTGGAGGTGGGAGAGGCAAACAGACACAGACAGAGATTCTGAAAGACACTCTGTTTTTTTTTTCAAGTTCAGGACATTGGGGGATTTTTCAGATTTCTCCACTTTTTTCCTCCCCCTGGTACTATCATGGAGCAGGGGAAACTGAATTTTCAAAGGCTGTTTTTCTAACTAAACATAAACCTGTGCCATTATAAAAAACAGGGTTGTTGGTTTTGTTTCTTTTCTTTTTATAATAATTTGTGTCCCATTTCAGCAATGCTAAAAGGAATAAAATTTTAAGAGAGAGAAAGCCTGAATGAATAAGTACAAATCTCAAGCCTTGCGCACAATTCAAAAGGCTTTCATATTCAGGCTCAGAATTGAGAAACTCACATCTCTGTCAATACACACCCTCCCCCTTTCTCATCTCCAAAGGCTCATTTCCCATCAACAAGTCTAACAGGAAAGGGAACAAAAGGTATGGCCCAGGACAAATGTTAGCATTTATTCCAATAGCACCTGCGAAACCTCTTGGAACTCACCGCCACCATTCCTGTCCAGAATCCAGGGTTCCTCTGTTCAGGTAGCTGGGCTGCTGCTCAATTTTCCCCCCATTCACTAGGAAGACACAATTCCAAAGCTTCCAAGGAAAATGAAGCGGTTCCAGGAGCTGTGGAATGGTGCGTGCAGACCAAGGTGGCAAGGAGTGTCCTTCGGAAAATGGGGGGAATCGAGGGATGCAAAGAGCCGGCCCCTGGCAATTTTGCCATCCTCCTCCTCCTTGCAAGAGCAAAAGCAAGTATTAATAAATGAACCAAAATCTGGATCTGAACTTTAAACGTGACTCCAGCAGGTTCTGTCATCCTGCTATGGGCTTTAGTTTCTCTGCTTGTGAGGTGAGGCTTGGGGCTTGTCCAGGGAAAGGGGAAACTTCCCTCTCTCCCTAAGAATGTATTTTACATATCAGAGGCAGGAGAAAAATAAAAAAGACTGTTCAAGTTGAAGTCTGATTCAGAGCATCTCTGGGACCACAGTGCACAAAACCTGCTTGATGACGGATCATTTCAATTCCCAAACTCTCAGCTCCCCTGGACCAGCAACAGGCAGCCAGTGCTTCTCCAGAGGGATCATACCCCTACATGCCCCTGCCTGTTAGGAACTAATGTGGTAACAAAGAAAAAAAAAGAGTGAGGGCCAGGCATCTCACACGCATCAGCACAGTGAGTCCTCACTACAACCTAGTGAGGTGGGAACTACCACTATCCCCATTTTAGAGATGAGGAAACTGAGGCCCAGGGAAGGAACTGACTTGACCAAGTCCTACAGGTGAGAAGTGGCAGAGTATGGGTTTCTCTGACTCTCATAATCTTCTTATTCATAAAATTTATCATCCTTACATCCAATACAATTAACATTGTAATTGCTTCCCCCCTTATCAAGACTCCTTGGTACAGGCTAATGTATGTCCACATCTCTAACCCTGGAGTCAGTAAGTATTCATTGAATGGGTGCATGGATAGATGGCTGGATGAGTGGGTGAATGATAGGTGAATGGGTTGATGGACAGATGAGTAGATAAATGGATGAGTGGATGGACAGATGGGTCAATGCCTGGATGGGTGGGTAGATGGATGAATGGGTACATGGATGGGTGGGAGGATGGATGGGTTGATGGACAGATGGGTAGAAGGATGGGTGGATGGATGGATAGGTAGATGGATGGTTGGGTGGGTAGATGGATGGATAGATGAACGGATGGATGGGTGGACAGATGGGTAGTTGAGTAGATGGACAGATGGGTGAGTGGATGGACAGATGGGTGAGCAGAGAGACAGATGGGTGGGTAGATGGAAGAATGGATGGGTAGATGGATGGATGGATAGGTATATAGATGGATGGATGAATGGATAGATGGGTGGTTATATAGACAGATGAGTGAATGGATGAACAATGGGTGGGTAGATGGAAGGATGGATGGACAGATGGATGGATAAATAGATGAATACTTGACCCTGATGCAGTAAGAAATCATTGAAGGTTTGAGGACAGAGGAGTAATGTAAAATGACATAAGATTCAGCCCCTACCCTCAAGGAGACTTCAATCCAGTTGGAGAGACATGGCATGCACACTTGAAATGTCTCTTGTCATTAAGAAGTCACTTCCACTGAGGTGCCCCATATTTACAGAATGGATATGACAGGAGGTCGGATGGAAGGGAACCCTTGTGAAAGAAGTCAGAAAAGGCTGCCTGGAAGAGGGGAGATTGGAGCTGTATACTGAAGGATGAGAAGTAGATGGATGGGAAGGGGGAAAAAAGGCAGACTCCAAAGACCATGCTGCTACATCACTGCAGGTGTCTGTCTGCTGGCAGACCATTCTGCTACATCCTACCAGGAAGTGGATACAGAAAGAGGGGAAGGGTGGGGGAGGAAAGAAAGGAAAATGAGAAAAGAAAGAGGAAGAGAAAAAAGGTTATGAGGAAGTAAAAAAGAGAAGAGGGAGGGAGAACGACGAGCCTTCTCTAGACTTTTCTGCGGTAACCTGAAGATTCAGCTCTGTAGGTTTCTGACCCGGGTCTCCCAACCCCAGTTCATTGGAGATTCAGCCATGGTGACTCGCACAGCCTCAGTGTGGGGCATTCTGGGCTGATATCAACATGTGGCTGTCACGTGCTAAGCCTTTCCATCCTCCCTGTTCTCACGGCCCTACACGGCCAGGAGTGCAAGCATTATTCTCTCCATAAAAACTTCAAGGCACGAAGGAGCCACTGATGTGAGGTCTGGGTCAGGGGAAGACCAGGACGAGGACTAGCTCCCCAGCTCCTCCCCGTTCTCATCCCCCGGCAGTGAGGACAGGTAACAAGGGAAGTGAGGGGGGCACCCACCATGCAGCCCAGCCAGCAGCCTGGGGTCAAACCACTTCCTATCTGGTTAACCCTGGGCAAGTGATATTTAACCTCCCTGAGCTTTGGTTTCCACACCAGAAAAATGGGGGCTATACCCCATAGAGATATTACAGTATACCCCTATGATATTATAAGATAAGAGATGATGCTTGAAAAGCCTGAGACCCAGCAGAACCTCAATAAGTGGGAGGTGTTACTATCTGCAGTAGTACTGCTTTGATTCATATTAGATTAGGTGATATCTAATCTACTTCTATTGCCTTTTGCCTGATGTCTTCAGAATCTCTCTGAGTGAGAATCCTGGTCTTCTAGTTCCCGGCTGAGAGAGGCTGGGGGTGGGCCACTCTGGGACTTTCTAGGACACCTGCCTCCCTGCCAGGGAAACTGGTCCCCAAGGGGCCCACTGACGCCTGCAGGAGACCAGCCGGCCTGCGCTGGCGACTGGCTCGTGCCGCCGGGCTGGGTGGGGCTGGCTTGTGAACTGCATGATGCATTCTTGGGCCCCTCAAGGTAAAAATAGTTTTGTTTTGCTAGGCTGGGTGGTTACACACTCTTTGGCCTGGCAGTCTGCCTGCTGGAAAGGCAAATGCCAGACTATTTCAGGCTGTAAAAACAAGCCCCTGCCAGGCCCCAGGGTCAAGCCCCCAGATAGTGGTAATAATAGTCCACTAGCTAATTCTTTCAGGCCAGAAAAAAAAGAGTTCTATGGCTGCATGATTCCTCCTTCTGTTATCCACAATCATAACAGCCAAAACCACTGCAGACAACGCATATGATTGTCAAAGCTAGTTCCCCAAACAAAACAAAACACGGAAAGGCTGCGGTAGGAATCATCATCTTCATCATCTTCCAGCACTTTCCACACACAAAGCACTGTGATGGGCATGTTGCTTTCATTCTATCATTCTTTCACAGCAGCCCTAGAGGGTAACTATTACAAGTCCCATTTTCTAGAAAAGGAAACTGAGGCTTGGACAGGTGAAGGAACTTGTCACAAGGTCACACAGTGAATAATCGCCAAAGCTGGATTCAGGTCTGCCTGACTTTGAAACTGACACTCCTTCCTCCAGCTTGACTTTCATTGGTTTTCTTTGTTTTAAGTAAGAAACTGCACTGGGACATTTTCAATGGCTTTCTGGTGCCTCTGAGATAAATGCCATATTCCTTAGTTCAAGGCCCTAGGAAGTCTGACTCCTACCTTAGAGTCTCCATGTTTCCCCCAAATTCATATGTTGAAATCTGAACCCCCAATGATAGTGATTGCAAAGCAATTAGGTCATAAAGATGGAGCCCCCTGATGCGATCAGTCCCCTAACAGGAACCACCAAAGAGCCTCTTCTTCCTAGGAGGACCCAGCCTGGAAGAGGGCCTCACCAGGTACCAGATGGGCCGGTGCCTTGTTCTTAGACTTCCCAGCTTCCAGAATTGTGAGAAATAAACATTGGTTGTTTTAGCCACCCAGTCTCCGGCATTCTGTCTTAGCAGCCAGAGTTAAGACACCATCCTACACTGCCCAACTCCAGCTCTACCTCCTCCAGGCAGCCTTCCTTGATTTCTCCCAGCCCAGAGCAGGTTGAGCATCTTTCTGTCTGACCACCTGTCAGAGCCACTGTGTGTGTGTGCCAGGCACTTCCACAGAGATGATCTTTGAAAATTAGAGATATCACATGCCCAAGTGCTGTCTTCCCATGGAGAAGGCAGAAGCTGCCTCTGTGCTTCTGTTCCTATCACTCCCCTGTCCCCAAACCTTCAATGACATAGGATCATATTCACCCCTCTGTCCACACATCATCTATCCATACATTTCTTCATTCACTCAGCAAACATCCATTGCATGCACTGTGAGACAAGTGGAAATCAACTAAATACCTACAGTTGGGGGTGGTAGGGGAGGAGGCAGATGAAATGCAGCCGATCAAGGCTATGGACTGGGGAGGGCGCAGGGGTCCTGGGAGTCTTTCCAGGGATGGGGTCACCTGAGTGGACTTTACAGGAAGAATGGAGGTTGATTAGGTAAAACTAGGAGACTATTCTTGGTCAGGTCTCATGACACCCGCTCCGTGACAGGACCTAACATCCTTGTCCCCATCAGCTGCTCTATCAGTCATGTCCCAAAAGGGAGACTGGCCCACTCAAATCAGATTAGGAAGAAGTGTGTGTTCCCATGGAGATGACTATTCACAAGGGGAAGCTGGGGAACCATACGGTCAGTGTGGTCACCTGGCTAGTTGTGGAGCTGGTACCACCCACGAGGTTTGAAAGGGTGAGGACAGACAGGGTCTAGAGGAAGCCACGAGCACAGAGTTGGGTAGTAGTCCCAGGAAGGAACAGTGACTTTGTGCCAGGAAGATCCGTACCCTAAACCTCACTCTCCTTTCACTGCCTGGTCTCCCATTGGTACCTCCCATCAGCCAACTCTGCCAGAGTAAAGGAACCAGCCGGCCTCCCAGGCAGACAGCAGGATGGAGAAAGGTGACTCCAGAATGGCAGAGGAAGCTGTCAAGTCCAAGCATTCCTGATGGCCACATTGGGTCCCCTGAACTCACCTTGGCTTTCATACCTGGTTCCTTTGCTCACTCTGTTCCCTCTGTCCGGAACTCCCTTGCCCAGCTTCTGAGCCCATCAAAATCCTCTGCCTCCTTTAAGCCACACCCACAGGCTGTATCCTCTGAAAGTCTTTTCTTTTCCTACTCAATAAGCATCCACCTTTTTAATGCTTGTGTTATACTCTCAGGGGTCTTTTTCCTTCCACCTCTTTTAAGGGCAGGAGCTGAGGCTGATTTTTTCTTTAAAACTCCAAACCTTTGCCTCCTCTAAGTCATAGCCTAGAATACCTCAAAACCTATGAAAGGTCTGAGATGTGCCTACTTACCAGCTCACTAGTTAGCCTGAGATTTTCATGGATGCTGCCAGAAGACAGGAGACTCCTGGATCAGAGACACAGAACTTTATCACTGACAGCAATAGTGTAGCATTTTTGCCCCAGTCCCCAAATGTCGTGCCATGCCAAGTCACTTCAGACATGTCTGACTCTTTGTGACCCCATGGACTTTAGTTCATCAGGCTCCTCTGTCCATGAGGATTCTCCAGGCAAGAATACTAGAGTGGGTTGCCATTTCTTCCTCCAGGGGATCGTCCTGATCCAGGGATCGAACCTGAGTCTCCCACATTGTAAACAGATTCTTTAACATCTGAGCCACCAGGGAAGCTCCAGTCCCCACAGGACCACATAAAGAGAACCATGTTAATACCTGTACACATGGTGGGTTGCATTACAGGAGAACAACACTGAGCTACGGAAACCCAAATATTTTATAGTGGGCAGTAAGCTCTCTGTTCCAGAGGAAGACTCTCTCTTCTAGCGAGGATTTCTGCTGTACAAGCATCCTGGTGAAGATAGTCCGGAAAACACAACAGATGGGGAAGCACCAGCCACGGGGAAACACCAGAGGCCCATGGAGAACCATCCCCCAACAGAACCTAAGAGGCATGCACTGGCTGCGATATGCCCAACCTTGGTGTCACTCTGCCTTCCTGATGGCAAACATCAGGACTGAGTGTCATCAGAGCCCTGACTTGGTCCCTCCTTGTGGGATGCCTTCCAGTGGATACCACGACCCACAGTGATATTACTAAGAGAAACTGTGAAGGAGCTGATGGGTAATAAAGAAACTTACTGGTTTCCCTAAGCCCATGGGACCCTTAGCCATGCATGGGCATGAGAAAGGGAGGCAGGATCAAGGAGAAGGAAGAGAGCAGGCTGGGTCCCCTTACTAGCTGGTGGCTATGGCAAGGCACAGAATTCTCTTCTGAGCCTCATTTTCCCCATCTGTAAAAGGGGTATAACAGGAACTAGTTCACATGGTGCTCAGAAGGATGAAATTACTTTATTCCTGTGAAGTACTTAGGCCAGCACATAAATAGTAAGTACTATATGTGTTAGCGAAACAGAAAAGACAACAGAAATGCAGAAGGAGGAGGAGGCTGGGCACAGGGGCCAGACTGCCTGGCTCTGCTCTGGAACAGGGAACAGAGTCTTAGTTGTGATGTGAAAGGTATAGAACACCATTATCCACCAATCTTCTTCCCCTGATCGGGGCTCAGGTGAATGTAATTTCCTACATCACTGACCCTGGTCTCTGACCGCATCTTCATTCGTAGATGGGATGTGACGACATCCATGTGGTTGACGATAGATCGCTCCGGCTCCATTTCTTGAAACAAATTACCACCCACTAGAAAAGAGAAATGAATAAATCCTGTTAGAATTTTTTCAAATGCTAAATAAGCACTGTGCTACTATTCCTATTCTCATTTAGAAATTGACTTGCTCTCTTCAGCAGCCAACCTTTCAGGACCAAATCATTGGAAGATCATAATGGCATGAAGGAAAACAGCCATTGCCACAAACTGACCATACTAACAAGCTAACCAGGCTCAGAGCTGGGGCTTTGCACGCGTTTCCTGTCTGATACTTACCATAATGCCCAGGACGGCCATATCATCCTTATCCCCAGATGACAGATCAGAAAGCTAAAGCTCATGGAAGTGAAGTAACTTGAACTCAAGTTCTAAGTTCAGATGTGAACCCAGGCTGACCAGACACCACCACACTGCATTATGCTGCTACAAGAAGCCTCGGGAGGTCAGCCTTTTCAGGTCACCTCTCCCCGCCCTTCGGACCTGATTGGCAATGCCACCTGCTGAGCTGGAGAAGTGCCTGCAACCAAAACTCTTAACTCTGGGTCCAGTCTTCTGTCCACCACCCTCCCTTCATTCTTTGTCCTCTGATAGCTTCATTGGTTAAGTTGTGAGAAATAAACAGAAAACAACATAAAACAGAGAAAATTAAGAAGGTCGGGTGGAGCAGGAACCACAGTAGTGTGGCTGGAAAGGCGATTTCCAATTCAGTCAAGTCCAAGAATTTCACGGTCGAGCTGAGCAGGGATGTCCACCAGGGGGCGGTATGAATCTGTTAAGTGATAAGAGCCTCCATCCAAAGTCACAGTGATGTCCACATCTTAACAAGTGCTTCCCAAGGACAGGGTCCCCGTGAGTACCGCTGGGACACAGGAGGTAACTATAAAAGGCACACAGATGAACTCGTAAAAAAAATGTAATAATTATGCATCTTCTAAGAAAATTTTGTTCTCTTTTAAATACACTTGACAAAGGAAGAATTTGCTTTCTGCCTGAAGCATCAATATTTTCTTGGATTATAAAGTGAGAGGCTCTTTGGTTCTTTAACTTCCAAAATACAGCTTCTAAAAGAAGAAAGTGAAGAATCAGATTATGTCATAAGTTCTTCTGGTTCTGTTAATGCTAAGTGTCTGCTGATCGGGATGTCCAGCTGAAGGTTCTTAGCAGGTCACGTAGCCCCATGGCTGCTGCTAACCAGAAAGCACTCAAGACCCGCGACTCTGTAAGGTGAGAGGGATGGAGAGCCCGCGTGGTTGCTCTGAAGCTTCTAGAAAATGAAACTGGGCAGAGAGGCATAAAGGAAAACACGTCTTCCAAGAGCCTCACATTTTTCTTGGCAATTTCAGGTCATGAAATGCTTGTCCCTTGGGAGCAGGCCACCATGTCACACAACTCCTGGGTCACAATCTCCCATCACAGTCTTCATGAACTGAGGTGTCCCTTTACCTTGGAATTGTGTAAAGCCCAGCCATACTTGGCGGCCCTGATTATAAACATTCATTCATCCATACATTCATTCATTAAACAGTATTTCTGAGAAACTGCTTTTTGTCAGATGCTAGGTTGGCCCTGCTTTTAAAAAACATAGAGCCAAAAGTGCTAAGTGTCAGGGGTGAGAGCCTGGGGGGAAAAGGGGACACAATTTTGAACTGAGTTAACGCATCCCATTTTGAGAAACCAAACTTTCCCATTTCACAGATAAGGAAACTGAGATCTTCAGAAGTGATTTGTACACTGACAATAACACACCCAGAAAAGAGCAGAGCCTGGTTACAGCCCAAGTACCCTGGCTCCTCCCCATGCTGTGGCCTCTGACCCAGGCTGCCCTCCCCTGACCCACAATGTCTCTAACCTGCTGGAAAAAGCCAAGATCAATGCCCCCATTTCACAGAAAAGCAAATTAAGGCACCCAGAAGACAACCTGGACAGGTTTATCAAGATCAGCATCCATCCAACTCTGAAACATTTCTCAAGAAAGATATCTTCCAGTTCCTAGAAGTCTTTTCTGGATGTGAATCATAAAAACACTAAAGTTGGATTCTCCCTGGCATCTAGCACCTGCAGACCCACCTTTACAAATGCCTCCCCTAAGAGGCACCCTACACGTGCAGATCCCCACCACCTACATGTCTCCTCTCCCCACTCCTTCTCTGACAGATTTTCTGCTCCACATTCAACTGAGAAAATCCTTCTCTGTCAATGCTCTGGACCATTTACTGTCAAAAAGGGGAGACATTAACTGCAAGCACTTCAGTTTGGGTGCATTTCAGTTGCTACAACAGGAAGAGGGAAGAAAGAAGAGGAAGAAAGATGAATGAGAAAAAGGCACTGGAGAGGAGTGAATATGATGAAGATGAAGGAAAGGAGGAGGTGAAGGAAGGGGGAGAAGACAGGAGGAGCAAGAGAAGCGAGAGGGAGTGGAGAGAGAGGATGTCCTGCTAATAAAGACCACAGTCATCTCTCAGTCTCCCCTCCTAAGGATCCAGAACAGCCAGATATGACCATGTCCAGCAATGTCTGTTCAAACGGGAGGCTTTTCACTCTGCAGTTTCCATCCCTCAAGACTTGGCCTGAAATTGAAGTTTAATGCAACTTCTACAACATGCCCCAATTAAAAGGAAAGCCATTCTGACTTAGAGACAAATCTTAGCTAAGAAGCAAAAAAAAAAAAAAAAAACAGAATCTTACTCTCAAAGAATGTCAGAAGCAGGGCAAGACCACAGAGATCAGCATGGAAATCTCAGCTTCCAACCCATGCACACCTTTCCATTAAATACCTCCCCCCAAAACCCAAAACACCTGTTTTCTTCACTTAAAATCTCTAAACAGATTATATATCATTACTAAAAACAAACCAAGGCTTTGGCAACTTTAGATCAAAATTATTTTTCCCTAAAAGGTAAATTGAACCATGATTTTATTCACATGCTACCAATCTGCTTGCTTGCCCCAGCTTTCCTCTCTTAGGTCAACAGTGGCAGCTAAAACATCACCAAGATTCATTTCAGCATCAGGGCTGTTGCATGCCACTTGTTTATGTTGACCAAAAAAAAAAAAGGGAAAATAATCCCTTCTGGCTTGTTTCCAGAAAATGAGAGAGAATATTTACCTCACCATCCAAAGTCATTTTGAGGTGGATATATGTTGTCTTTGCTACCAAGTCAAGCTTGAGTCCCAGTAATACCTCTGGGAGATCTGGCAAAGAATGAATGCTGCTGAGAAAGGGGTTCCTTATAGAGTTTCAAATGTGCTCTTCAGCCACAATATCAGAAAAAATGTGTTCAGTTGGCCCTTCATATCTGCGAGTTTTGCATCCACAGATTCAACCAACCAAAGACTGAAAGAAAATTTTCAATTCTAGAAAGTTCCAAGAAGCAAAACTTGAATTTGTCACACACTAGCAACTCCCCTCATAGCTTTTACATTGTATTAGATACTGTAACTAAGCTAGAGATGATTAAAAAGATGACTTACAGGAGGATGTGCATAGGTTATATGCAAATAGTATGCCATTTTATATAAGGGACTTGAGCATCTGTGGATTTTGGTATCAGTCGGGGATCCTGGAACGAGCCCCTTGGAGGTATCAAGGCACAACTGTATAAACTGAAATTCAAGTTTGAAAAAGTCTTTCCCTGGGTATTCCAAAAACAGGGTGACTGTGACTTTCATTAATTTCATCAAGGTTAATCCTTTTGGCAAAAAAATGAATCTTGATGTTCTGGGATTAGGGCTCAAATCTTCACACAAAAAGGTAAGAGATAACCTGATGTTTTAACAAACTCTTTTTCACCATCTGGCTACCTGAACAGCCAGACTGAAGCTGCCCTCACAGAATTTTCCACTCATATACTGGGCAGTGTTTAGACATCCTAAAATACAAATCTTCCCTTGGATTTTTGTCCCAAATGCTGATCTTGAACCTAGCACTGCTGAAATGGCATCAACAGACACCAAATCTTATTTATTTTTTCTAGCTAAGCTCATTACCTCAAAGAATTCTGGCAATGCTTCAGAGAGACTGCCAATGTAAGGGGTGTCTCCAGCGCTAAGGACCACAGCACAGCATGCATAAGCAAGCAACAAGAACCATTTCCCTTTACTGGTGATAAATTAACCTGAACTGTTATTTCCTCAGTGAAGTCCTCCTTTTGACCATTAAAATCAGACAAAACAATACCCTGGAATTTATTTGTAATTTTTTCTCCAAATTAAGAAACACTCTGGCAACACTCAGGATTCATGGTTTTCATGTTTCTCTTCAACAACATTAAGTTCTTGTCATTCTCTGTTTAGATTTAAAAAAAAACTATTTCAGTTGTTTATTAGCTAGGTAAATTCCTGATTCTATATTCTAGCACAATAGCAGAAGAGAACTGTGCTCTATTTAAAAAAAGAAGAAAAAAATCCAATCCATCCAGACCTGTTAAAGGTTTGTTTGAGGAACTCAAATAAAGCTGAGCTGCTAATGGCTGATCTCAGCATCCTCTCCCATTCGAATAGAACACTGGTTCAACATAATAGAAAGCAGTTGAAAAGCAATTTTAATTATCTGTACTTTGCTGTACTGTTTAATTTATAAAAATAGTATATCATGTCAAGAGGACACAAGAGCTAACTTGAAGGAGCTCCCACTAGCCAAATCTGGAACAACTGGGGCAATAAAAGAAGTGGCTGTAATATTTTACTATAACCCAACAAATAAATACAGTGTCCATGAGCCCAAACTCATATTTTAAAAGACTGAATAAATAGATAAATGGGAGAGAAGCGATGACTCTTCCCTTCAGAAGAATTCCAGCTGACAAATGGAGAAGGAATGGGGGAAACAGAAGGCCCCCATCAGAGCGCTACAACAGCCATACTGGCTGCAAGGTCCACCAAGGAATACTAAGACCAGTGAGTGAGAGATGAAGGAGAAACAGGATACTCAGCAACCTCAGAGAATCCCCCTCCAACTGTTCATTATTTATTAAGGGAGAAACAGCAGCCTCGCAGTGGAGAAGTGGCAGATACCACACATCACGGCGAACTTCAGCGGAAACAGACACATCTCTATCATGTACCCCAGCAGGAGGCACTGAGAAGGGCAGCTCAGCTCTGAGGCATTCTCCCCTCAAATCCATCACCACCATCCACCTAACATGAGGAAACACCAAACCGAAATTGAGGGACATTCTACGAAATACCTGACCGGCACTTTCCAGCATGGTCAAGGTCACAGAAGACTAGAAGAGTCTGAGGACCAGTCAGCAACTGGAGACCAAGGAGACCTGAGGACCAGAGGCAGTGCACGATCCCAGAAGGGGTCCTGGATCAGAATAAGGATGTTATCAGGAAAATGGGGAAATCTGAGTCCCTGGGTTCTCCTTAGTAGCCTTGCTGCAGGATTGATTCTTAGTTTTGATAAATGTACCATGTTAACATCATAGGAGGCTGAGTGGTAGGTGTATGAGGACTCTCTTTGCAACTCTCCTGTAAGTCTACAGCTATTTCACCAGTAAAAAAAAAAAATTAAAAGAAGAAAAAAGTAGAACATGGTATTGTAAAAAGTCAAACCAAACAGGAGGTTCAAAGAAAAACTTCACCTGCCTCCTAAACTCAGCTCACTCCTTGAATTAATCTGTTTGGTATTGACTCAATGGTTCCTTTTACTCATAAAAAATATAGATATAGATATACATTTATTAAGGTTTTCCCTTTGCTTTTTATTTGATTGTGTTAAAATAATGGATTGTTGTGAAAAGGTGAGTATTTACTGATTTAACCATTACAGAAATCTCTTTAAAAATCTCCAGAGGGACATTCTGTTGTATGGTGCCCATCAAAAGACAGGGGAACTCTTCTTCACCCTGATTTATTTCTGAAGCTCTTACAGTTCCTATTCAGAAACCTTCCCTCTTACCCAGACAAAATAATAATTTGATAAGGTGCATGCACTCCTATGTTTACAGCAGTACTATTTATAATGGCCAAGACATAGAAACAACCTAAATATCCACAGACAGACGAATGGATAAAGAAGATGTGGTGATCACTTTAATCAATGAAATATCACTCAGGCATAAAAAGAATGAAATAATGCCATTTGCATCAACTTGTATGGATCTAGAAATGATCATACTAAGTGAAATAAGTCAAAAAGAGAAATACAAATACCATATGATATCACCTACATTGTGGAATTTAAAATACGACACAAATGAACTTATCTATGAAACAGGAACAGACTCACAAACATAGAAAACAGACCTGTGGTTGCCAAAGGAGAGGAAAGCTGGCCGGGGTGGTGGGGAGTGGGAATTTGGGATTACCAGATGCAAACTATTATACAGAATAATAAACAAGATTCTACTGTATAGCACAGGGAACTATATTCAACACCCTGTGATAAACCAAAATGGAAAAGAATATACACGTACACACACACACACTCATATATAACTGAATCACTTTACTGTACAGCAGAAATTAACACATGGTAAGTCAACTATACCTCAATAAAATTTAAAAAACAAAACCAAAAACAAACCTTCTCTCTATCTCTTCGCTGTACCCTTATATCCAGGTTTCTGACCCACAGTGATTTCCTTCCTGGCCTACTCACCTCAACCCACCACCTCAGCCCAATAATTCTTCTCTGTTTATGCCCCTCATCCATGGCAACTTCCGCTCTAAAAGGAAGCAAGTTAAACTTCCTGGCTCCTGAAGACGCCCCAGTTTACTCGGTAGCATAAGCTCCATCACCAGAGCAGCAAAGGATCCTTGAGATGGCAGGGAAGTTATGACTTTATCAGTATCTTGGCTCCCACCACACAATGTTTAACTGAAACGTTTTTCAACTCAAGTGGGCTACATGGTAGCATTACCCAGTATTTTTAGATATAATCCATCCTGAAGAACTTATATTCTATCCTTTGCAATAAACATGGATCCACACTTGATATAAGCCTTAGAAATTTAGGGGGAAGGGGTGTTTGTTGCTGCAGCCAGCAGGCAGCAGCCCCAGAGAAGAAGGGAGGGAGATAACAATGAGGAGAAGAGGGCTGGCTGCACTCGGCGGGTGATGAGTGGTGTCCGCAATGACCTGTGGGGGGCAGAGCGGTCCCAGGAATCCAGCTATCCTTGGACCAATTTCTGTCACTCTCCCTATACATAGAGAGCTGCAGCAGACTTTGATCCCATCTCACTATTTAATGGAATTTAAAGGCAGATTCATGCCTCCTTATTCTGATTTCTTTGGGGTAGAAAAAGGGGAGATTCTAACTCCTGAGAGGATGTCATTAAAATAATTGTTTTTGATACTCTATTATAGCAACCACCAGAAAAAAATTTTATCTTTATTTGACACCAGGTTGTCTTGGCACTGAATCTCAGTCTTTCTACTTACTTGCTCTGTGATCCTAGGACAATTACTTCCCCTCTGTAGAGCCTACCACCCTCATATGTAAAAAGATAATACTATTATCCACATAACATGGTTGCTGTGAGGGTTAAAGAGCTAATTAGGTGAAGTACCTACACTAGAGCATGGTTTAAAAAGACTCCATCTTAAAAGGATAAAGAACACAAGCTATTTACTGAAATCAAATGCGTGGATGGAGGGACAGATAAATAGATGTATACATACGTATTTGGCATTTAGAGATATTTTGGTGACCTGACAAGTTCACGTATATGAAAGTGCTTACCAATCCAATTTTACTAGAAAAGCAAGCAGACACTGTTTGTACTGTATCTCAAAGCTTCCACAGATGCTAAGCAGCGGCTGAAGAAAATGGAAGGTGAGACCAGGCTGCCCTCGGGGTACACCTGCAGCAATCTTAGGATTAATCACGCTGGTCCCCTGTCAATGCCATTCATGACCTATGACCTTGGTGACTGGCTACTGTTCCTTGGTAACACACCACCAAGTGCTGGGACTAGAGTTTAGGGCTTGAAGTGATTATTCATGGAGTCAAGGTATTTACTTGTCTGTGGATGTGAAAGGAGGACTCACCCAGGCCCAGCGCTGCAGGGAGCCAACGTGGGCCTCCCAGCCCCCACTCACCATGCTTCCCAGACACAGGCAACCCTGCCAGGACCTATCTTAGCTGCCATTCCTTTCCCCCTTGGAGCCACATTTACACTTACCCCACTATGGTGAAGTGTCACTTAATCTGGGAATTTCACCTTTCAGAACATGACTCAGAACATAGAAGAGAGAGCCAAAAGGTCCTTAGGCAAAGTCAAAGCTACTGCCAGCCTCAAGTGCGTGGACCAAAGCCACACTCGCAGCCATGACTCATAGTTGAGACAGAATTGTAACCAGGTTAGTTATCTGATAGCCCAGATCACAGAGGATTAGAAACAGTGACTTCAGAGGGGACAGAAATTAGAGGCAGCCGACACTAACAAGGAGTGGCAGTTAAAGGTGAGGAAAGAAATGGAGAAGTCGTTAAATGCAGCCAAACGCTTCAAACACCACAGCATCTGGGGTCCAGTGATATTAGAAGCATCATGTCAAGGAGGGCAGGGCAGAAAGGAATGTGCAAAGCAGTGAAGGCCACCGACGCAGGGCACGGCTTCACGGAGCACAAGACTGAGCAGGATCTCACTGCTCACGGCCTGAGAACGGACACACAACTAGCAGGACAGATGGGAGACCCGGGGCAGACCCCTAAGTCCCCGAGCACTGACTGTAGCACCCTGACCCTTCTCCCACACTCAGGATATGATGGGAGGTGCAGATGGCCTGGGGCAGCCCCAGAGAGAGAAGCATGTGGGACAGAGAGATGACACCCCAACCATGCACCCTCGTGGCCTGGGAGTCAGAACTTCCGCCTGATTCTCAGTGTTCCGTGACCTAACAGGCAATGGTGAGTAGACACAACCAGCCCCGCTTGGGGCCCAGGGAACCTGGAAGGACACTTTGGGGAGGGAGAGGAGTGTCCCAGCAGGTCGGGAAGGGGATCCAGTCCCCACGTTCATTTCTTTTATTGTGACTGATGGTGGCAGCAAAGCTCACTGTCAACTTGAGGATATGCTTGTTTGGCCCCTCCTCAGCTAAAGGGTTAGAAGAACCGAGAGGCAAAGTGGAAAGCAGGGCAAGGGAGAGAGAAGGTCCAACCGCAGAGCTGGCGCCAGCCCTGTGACGTCAGGTGCTAAGAAACCTACTCCTGCCTAGACTGCAGACTGAAGTAAGCCAATTCATTTAATTGCAAATTAAACATGCAGTATTCCAAGTGTTCAGTCTCTGGCAACATGGTGAATTTACCAAGCATCCTAAGTTAGAGGTACACAGAGTTATATGATTACAGGTTGAGCTGGGGAGAAACTATTAATCATCAATAAGCAGACAGACTTATCAGAGAGTTAGTATCAATGTTAACAGCTGGCACAAATCATTAAAATGTGAAGATGAATGTGAAAAGGGGATGGGAAGGAAATTTCCCCAAGAGAGAATAGAAATAATAAAATTCCATAGAAAAAATTGTTTGGCATCACCAGTTACCAAAGACATGTAAGCAGAAACTATGGTGTATCACATGACATCGATTAAATAATCAAAAGGAAAAAATAACAATAAAGCCCAATGATGGCAATGTTGTAAGAAAACTGGTAAATTCAAATATTACTAGTGGCAGACTATTTTGGAAAGTAATTTGGAAACATTTCTTGAGCCATAAAATTATTGGTACCCTACCTTGATGAAGGTGAAAGAGGAGAGTGAAAAAGTTGGCTTAAAACTCAACATTCAGAAAACTAAGATCACAGCATCTGGTCCCATCACTTCATGGGAAATAGATGGGGAAACAGTGGAAACAGTGTCAGACTTTATTTTTTTGGGCTCCAGAATCACTGCTGATGGTGACTGCAGCCATGAAATTAAAAGACGCTTGCTCCTTGGAAGGAAGGTTATGGCCAACATAGATAGCATATTTAAAAGCAGAGACATTACTTTGCCAACAAAAGTCCGTCTAGTCAAGGTTATGGTTTTTCCAGTGGTCATGTATGGATGTGAGAGTTGGATGGTGAAGAAAGCTGAGTGCCGAAGAATTGATGCTTTTGAACTGTGGTGTTGGAGAAGACTCTTGAGAGTCCCTTGGACTGCAAGGAGATCCAATCAATCCATCCTAAAAGAGATCAATCCTGGGTGTTCATTGGAAGGTCTGATGTTGAAGCTAAAACTCCAATACTTTGGCCACCTCATGCGAAGGGTTGACTCATTGAAAAAGACCCTAATGCTGGGTAGGATTGGGGGCGGGAGGAGAAGGGGACGACAGAGGATGAGATGGTTGGATGGCATCACCAACTCGATGAACATGGGTTTGGGTAGACTCTGGGAGTTGGTGATGGACAGAGAGGCCTGGCATGCTGCAGTTCATGGGGTCGCAAAGAATCGGACACGACTGAGCGACTGAACTGAACTGAACTGATGGCCCAATGGTCACACTCCGTGGAATTTTTTCTAAGAGAATCCAAAAGTGCAATGTCCAAAGATGCTAGAACAACAAAGAAAAACTTAAAAACAATCTAAACATACACGGTATGGAAACAGTTCAGCAAGTTATAACATGTGCACCTAATGAAATATTTTGGAGCCATTTAAGGTGACAATTGTGAGAATTATGTAACAACTTAGAGAATATTTTTAATATACCTAGTGTACAAAAAGAAAATGTACAGTTGACCCTGAAACACGGTTTGAACAGTTTGAACAGTTCTACAGTCTGAGGTTGGTTGAATCTAACACAGGGAAATTTGCATATACTGAGGGTTAACTATAAATTATAGACAGATTTTTAACTGTGTGGAGGGTCAGTACCCTGACTCCTGTGTTTTTCAAGGGTCAACTGTATAGAGGTAGGGTTACCATTATGGAAAATTTCTATTTCTAGGGGTACAAAAATAAAAGAAGTTCAAAATAATGAAAAGTGCTGTTAACTCAATAGGGTGGTAAGGATTAGCTGATTTTTCAGAGTGAAAACTGTCTTAAGTGTTACTTGCACAGTCGTGTCCAACTCTTTGGGACCCCATGGACTTAGCCCATCAGGTTCCTCTGTCCATGGGATTTTCCAGGCAAGATTACTAGAGTGGGTAGCCATACCCTTCTCCAGGGGAACTTCCCAACACAGGGATTGAACCTGGGTGTCCCACACTGCAGGCAGATTCTTTACCATCTGAGCCACTAGGGAAGCCTGAAAACTGCCTTATGGGAAGTTAAATACAGAGGGTGCTTCTAGCCAGCACTGCTCACACCCCACTTGCTTCTGTCTTCAAGCCCAGTTTTCCAACATGCCCACATCCCTCTCCCCACACTGGTCAATCAGGGACTCAGGCTTTCAGCACCCAGAGGTCTGCTCAGAAGAGAGAAGAGAAACCACCGGAGCGCCCTGCAGGGAAGAAGCCTGGAAGTCATATGGTGACCCATACTCCCCGGGTTTCCAGTTTATAAAGCAGCTCCAAAGATGTGATCTCCCTCAAGACTCACGAGAATCACAGGAGAAGGTACCATCAGAGAATACTGTTTGAGTTAGAAATGGAGGCTCAGAGAAGTGAGCCACCCTCTCCAGGATTGCCTAGCACATAAGCAGCAAAGATGGCAGAACCCAGGCCTGCTGACTCCAAAGCCCACGTTCTGTTGGCTAAACAGGGAGGTTACTGGCAGAAGCTCAGCTGCCCTTGAAACCTTCATAACAAGAAGAAATTTGGATTCAGCAGAGACCTCCCAAAGGAAAGAACACTGCTTGTCCAGAGGTTTCTGAACTTTAGCTTGTATCAGAATCACCTGGAGGGAATCTAAATGTGGATCACCAGGACCTACCCTGGTCTGGGATGAAGCCCAATAACCTGCATGTGTGACAAGCTTCCCAGTGATGCTCCTGCTGCTCATCCACAGACCTCACTTTGAGAACTGCTGGTCTGGAAGTCTTGATAAGGGCTTCCGCTTAGAGGTGAACTTGGGGCAGCAGGGGAGAACCGATCTCCAGGAAAACCAAGAAGAAAAATGCATTCTCCCATTAAAGCAACTGGAACTATGCGGGCTTGGTGTTAGTGGTATAGTGGGTTGGAGGGTGTGGAAATTGAGGGTATAAGCGGTTGAGTGTTGTGTGGGAATAGGGGTGAGACACATGGCCAGTGATGGCCAGATGGACAGGCTGGCTGTCTGGATTCCAGCCACCTGGAGATTAGGGTAGGGCTATCAACATCCAAGGCCATGGTATTGGGGGACAAAGCACCTGTGGGCAGTTAGCTGACATACAAATCAGACGAACCAAAGATAGAAGTGGCCTTTGGTGGCCTCTACCATGTGCTGGTGTGAGATCACTGTCACGCATTTATGAATGCAGCATGAATGAATCGATCTCATTCAGTGGCTGCACCCCCTCTAAGGTCAGGGAGGAGTCTGGGCACTGGGAGGTGAGGATGCCGAACCCAGCTGAACATCCTGAATCACAGTGGCTGGTGTGAAGTCCAAGATCCCACCGCCAGAGATTAATGCTTTCAGGGAAGGCTCTGGCATCTTCCAGGATCCTCTGTTAAAATGTCCCTGGGAGGTTGACTCATCCATTAGCTCAACAAATATTTACGAAAGTATCAGGCAGATGCTAGGCAATATAAAACCTTTAGACAGTCATGAGCTAATGCTTTAGTGGGTGTTAATCAGCAATCAGTCCATCTCATCTTCACGTAAAATGGTCAGGAGAGTGACGGCTGAGTGAGGAGCAATCTGTGATGTGGGATTTACGTTCTAGGAGTCAGCAGGCTGGTGCCGTTATTCTGATGGTGGCTCCTGTCAGAGCGGCCAGTGTGGCCCAAAGCTCCTGATTCATGCCAAGTGTCAAGCCTGATGATGCAGGAGTGTGAGTACCAGTGGTGTGAATACAGTGGAGGGTAGGGAGTGGGGAGGGCAGACAGCAGGGGGCACAGGAAAGATGGAGACATGGGTGGCTGGCTGCTCCCGACCTCAGTTTGACAAGAGCTCCAGAGACAGGCGTATAGGATGAACTCCAGGGGTGTGGTGGGGAATTGGGATTGATTCTTCTGGAAACCCACCCACGATATCCCAGAGGCCTCCACTGTGGAGGAAAGCATGTTTGCCGTCAGTGTGAGAGGAGTCCTGTAAGTTTCATTGTGCTTGAAAGTATTCAAAAGCCAAGTGAGGAAACCGAGGGAAGACACTAGACTTGGAGTCATGAGCCTCAACTTAAGACTCCGGGCTGTGCCACCTATGGGCTGGGAAAACTCAGTTCAGTCACTTCCCCTTTTGAGCCTCAATTTCCTCACTCATGAGAGAGGTGCTGATCTCTGCTGAGCGGCAGAATCTCAAAGGCAACCCTGAGCATTAAAGAGTTCTGGCGGTGCCAGACAGGAGGTCCTAGGAGGCTGGGGGTTGTGCAAGGACAGGCCTAGTGGTGGTCCCTCAGAGAAGCCTAAGGAGGCAGAGGCAGCCTGCAACAGAAAAGCAAGGGGAACAGCCTGCATGCTTGGTGGGCCCAGTGCTCTGACCTGAGTTTTGTCCCCCACTCATAAATTTGTATTATGAAGTCCTAATCCCCAGTGGGATTATCTGGAGTAAGGAGGCAATAAAGGTTAAATGAGGCCATAAGGGGGGGCCCTGCTCTAAGAGGACCAGTGTCCTTTCAAGAGGAGACACCAGAGAGCTCACTGTCTCTTTTCCCCATGTGAGGACACAGTGAGAAGGCAGCTGTCTGCAAGCCACAAAGAGTACCCCTATCTGAAACCCAAACATCCTGTGCCTTGATCTGGGAACTTACTTCCAGTCTCCATAACTCTTGAGAAATAAATGTCTGTGTTAAACCGCCTATCTCTGGCACTGCATTATGGCAGCCCAAGTGAAGGCACCCAGGATGCCTGCAAGTGCCCAGCCTCTGGAGTCCTGTGGCCACCTCCAAAGTGCAGGAGCCCCCGGGGTGTGCACCAGGGCAGGACCAAAGGTCAGGCCAGGAGCACAGCTGGTGAGGTCAGGACAGAGACCCCTACCAGGCATTCTGCAGGGAGAGCAGGTTAGGGATCCGCCACTTGTGCGCCCGGAGGGGTAGCCACAGACAGCATTGGATGGGGCATGGGTACCACCTGGAGCTCCCCTCTTGAGAGGAGACACTCACACCTCTTTCTCTGCTATTGCCTGGTCTTGCGGTACAATGTACCTCCAATCCCAAATTTCTGGGACTCCCCAGGGGAAATCCAAAAAATTGTTACCATCAACCAATTACCGGGCTCTATAGGGCTGGCTCTTGTTTTGGTTGTTTAAAGTTCAACTCCAGACACCCACTGGCTGCTGCTGCTGCTCCACCCCATGTTTGCCTGGCCCCAGGCTCACCCACCAGAGTTCCTCCCCAGGGCTGGAGGCACATGAGGCTCAGACACCATGTGTACCTTCCCGTGCTGCGGACCCTGTCGGTATCAGCTCTACCCACCAGGACCTCGCCCCAGCACATCTTCTCCTGGCTGTACCCCCAAGGGAACTACAGATTCATTAAGATTGAAGGTCTAGAAACAACATACACAATCAGATCCAGGAGTCAGGACTCTCTAACCCCTTACAAAACTTGTCCAGGAATCCATGTGCAGCATCTCTGCACAGGCTGGTCCCCACTCTCCACCATCTCTGCACAGGCTGGCCCCCACTCTCCACCATCTCTGCACAGGCTGGCCCCCACTCTCCACCAAAAGGCCATCTTCGATTGTCAACCACGGGTCATCTTGTTCCCTTTCTGAAGAACCCTGTAACCTGAGGGAGAGCTATGGGCATCACCGAGTTCAAATCTCAGCACAACCACTTAGCAGCTGTGTGAGCTTAGGCACGTTACTGCGCCTCTCTGAACCTCAGTAGCTCCCACCTTCTGAGTTATGAGGGCGATTCCGTGAGAACTAACACACGATACCGCTCCCTCCATTAGGTAACTTGCCTGAAGTTACACTGGGTATGTAGCTCGAGAATCAGGGTGAATCTGAATTTATATGGCCAATTTACATCTCATCCTCTCAAAACACACATCTCAAGATTTTCTGTGTTTAATATTAACCGTCAATTCAAAAGTATGCGGAATTCAGCCGAAAGCTGCTCGGATTTATTGACTCAGCTGTGACATGAGTCATTCCGTGCGTATAACAAGAGCCACTCCTAACAGCTTCCAGAACCACACACAGCCTTGATGTGCAGTCAGCTTCTTCCCGCCTAGTGGAGCAGGCATTCAACGTGACTGGAGCTGGACGCTCATTCACAATCCTCCCCTTCTGTCAGTGTGAAGCCAGCCCAGAGATGCCTTTAATCCTACGTCTCTATAGCTCAGAAAAAGAGTTTTATACAGAAAAGCAAAGTTTTTCTCTATCACCTGTGAAAATTCATTCATAGACTTTGCCAGCTGAGCATTTCTGCTCTTTTTGTCTTCTCAGAGAGAATCCACGTGGTGTGATTTTCATTTACTCGCTCAACAAATATCTATAGATCTCCTGCTGGGGGCCAGGCACTCTGCTCCAAAAAGTTGAATTCAAAAGAACAACTTGCTACTCATTTTCCATGAATCAACTGCTCAGTTAATTCCTCAGAATTGAGTTCAGAAACCTTGAGAGTCCTGCAGGCTCCATAACTACAGGTAACCTGATTTTATTCAAAGAAAGAGTGTTCTGTTCCAACCCCGTCAAATAAATCCACTCCTCTCAACCAGGCCAGCCTGGAGCGGCGTGCCTACAAGGCCCCTGCTTCTCCTCCATGCTTTCTCATTCTCTGTTTCCACCCTCCTCTCTCAGTTTGCAAGCTTTCCTCCAACCCCCTGGGTCATCTTGCCACAAATCCAAAGCCATTTCTTCTCTGCACCTTTCAAGGGTGAGGGGCCCAGTCCCTGCTCCAGTGTGTCTTCTGCCCCTACCACCACCACAGCAATTCTGTGACAACGGCTGAGTGTCAGACAACTCAATTCAATTCTGACACTATCTGGAGATCGCATGAGATACCACAGGTTAAGAGCTCAGTTCCACAAGACTGTGCACTCTTCCCCCACACTCCTCTAAAAACACACATTTCAGATTTGAATCACAAATCCAGATTGCCACCTGGGCTTCTGACCAACTGGCTATAGTTCAGAGGTCCCCATGATACCCACGTTGGGTTCAGTTAACTTGCTAGAGTGGTTCACAGAACTCAGAGAAGCATTTGACTGATGAGATGACCACTTTTTTTTTGGTTTATTATAAAGAAATCTAACTCAGGGACAGCCAGAGGGAAGGCATGCATAGGGTGAGGGTACAGGGGAGGGCCACAGTGCCTCCAGGCCCTCTTGGGGCATACCTCTCTCCCAGGACTGCCACTTGTTCCCTAACCCGGATGCTCTCCCAAATGCATCCTTTTGAGTTTCTGCAGAGGCCTCGTGACATAGGCATGACTGATCATCACTGGCCATGGATGACAGTTCAATATCTAGCCCCTTCCCCTCTAGGAAGGTCAGGGGTGTGGGAGTGTGACAGGAATGGGGACAAAGACCAAATACATATTACTTTAAATCACATTGCCCCTTTCCTTCATTGTAGCCACCGCTTACTGCCTCAACTTCCTTGGCTCCTGGGAACCAACCAAATGGACCACTCTTTGCTTTGTCCACTAAATGGGATAAAATTAAAGTCTGCTAATAGGACATCTCATTTCACCCAATAAAACTAACTCCTCCTACACTATGGTACACAAAATATGGATGGAAATATGCACATTGACTAAAACTTCTCTTTACAAGCCCATGTCAGCACTACAGCACACGAAAATGAAATGCTATAGGGTGATCCTCATACAACTGAGCAAAACAAAGCCTTTGTCTATCTGAAACTGAACAAAATAAGGCCATTCCCCAACTACAAAAGTTCTATTCCATAAGAATGATTTTTATTTACCTGGCAGAAGTGCCAAGTTCATCAGATAAATGCAGCCTAATGAATCCGTCTGCTCAGCCGCCTCAGTTTAATGATCTTATTAAATGTTCCCAAATGGTTCCCCCCCCGCCAGGGGTGATCAAGGACTCTTTTTCTTTAAACACTCCATTTAACTTTTGACAGTCATTTCCCATACAGCCTATTATCCTTGTCTCCCTTGAGCCAGTTTAGGTTAAATTTTAAGTTGGAGTTTACCAAGTTCATGGAGGCTGGTTGGGACATTTTTATTTCCTGTTGGAGCCTCACCAACAACTTGCTCTGTAACTCCCAAAGGACATCTTCCTATTTTCCAATCTGTCAAGATCCTTTCTCAGGACTTCCCTGGTGGTCCAGTGGCTGAGACTCCATGCTCCCAAAGCAGGGGGCCCGGGTTCAATCCCTGGTTGGGGAATTAGACCCATATGCCATAACTAAGCATTGGCATGCCGCAACTAAAGATCTCGCATGCCTCAGTGAAGATCAAAGATCCCATATGCCGTGACTAAGACCCAGCTCAGCTAAATAAATAAATAAATATTTTTTTAAAAGATCCTTTCTCATTGTAAATATACATTTTGTCATTCTTTTTGTCTGAGTTCTGAAAAGATGTATACTGTTTCCCATAAAAGACCAGCCACAGCTAAACAATTTCACAAGGACTCTGGTCTTTCATCCACAGTCAGTCAGTGCCCTTCTTATTCACAAAAGCCATTTTAGCCCACATCAATTTAATACTGAACTTGGCCTTTTCCTCCAAAGCTCATGATAATAGGCACGTTAGGACATGTGAAGGTTTATGAAGACAGTGAGGGGTCACAGGGAGAAGACACAGCTGATAGGAATCACCCTCAAATCCCTATCATGGACTCCTTTTCTCCCTGAGTCTCTCTCCCCGGCCCCAATCACCAGGGGGCCCCATGGCTATGCCTTCTCCCTCCGTACTGCCAGACTACTGGTTCTGAAACTGGGAACCACTGACCCCCATGTTCAGGCAGCACTGTTTACAACTGCCAAGTTAGGAAAGCAACCTAAGTGTCCAACAACAGATAAACAGATGAAGAAGAAACATGATTATATATATATATATATAATACACACATATAATGGAATACTACTCAGTCTCATTCTGGCAGTATAAATGCTGCCATTTACAACAACATGGGTGGACTTGGAAGGTATTATGCTAAGTGAAAGAAGTCAGACAAAGACAAATACTGTATGATATCACTTATTTGTGGAACCTAAAAAGTATAGCAAACTAGTGAATATAACAGAAAAGAAAGAGAATCATAGATACAGAGAACAATCTAATGGTTACCAGTGGAGGAGGCGACATAGGGGTAGGGGACTAAGAGGTGCAAACTATTGGGTATAAGATAGGATCAAGCTTAAGGATATACTGTATGACACGGGGAGTATGGCCAATATTTTGTAATAAGTGTAAATGGAAAGTAACCTTTAAAAGTTGTATTAAAATAATAAATATATATGCATTAAAATATGTAAAAGAAGTAAAACTGGTATTCACCGAGGGTAGAGCTCTAAAAATGACTGATGCCAGTTTCTAAACTAGAGATGCCGACATAACTGGTCAGTGTGTGGCCAGCACATTGACTCTTCACAGTCCAGGAGGACTCCAGCCCCAGACCAAGTTGGCTCAGTCCCTCTTCACTTTGGTTAAGCTGTTTAGCTCCATACTCAAGCTTGAGCACCCCTCTCCTCTGTGAGGCAGTAGGGCCTGTGATCAGTTTTCCACAGACCTGACCTCTCCTTATCCAACCCCACACTGAAGCTGAGCTTCCCGTGGTTAGTCACTAATGTTTTCCCTGTCAGTTTCCCAATAGCTAAAAAATAAATAAATAAAAGGTATGTTTCTTGTCCCAGGTCTACCCAAAGAGAGATGACCAGCAAAGCCATGTGTTTCTTCCACCTGGTCTGGTTTGCTCACTTCTCTTGCAGGCATTTAAATCTATGACCCTGGCATTGTCTTCATTTCATCCTACTATTATCACTCCTGTCATAGGGGAGAAAACCAAGGCTCAAGGTCATACAACTGTTAGATCCTCTCAGGTCAATTTAACTCAGAAGCCCAGGCTTTTAAGATCTACAGGATTCTGCCGTCTCCAGAGCAGCTGTGTTGGTACCCTATGCTGTTCCCTGAGAGCTCTGGCTGTTGGAAAATCCCTCCTTCTATGGGACTCAAATCACTTTTCATCTCAAATATAATGTTCATATAAAAAGAAAGGGAAGGAAGGAGAGCCTGGAGTCCAGATGCATTTTGGCTGACCAGTAGGTTCTGTTCAGCTAGGGACCAGCAGTGTCTCTGCTGTCTGGAGAGACCGCCCTGGGGTATGGGACCTCAGGATGCCCACAGAGTCAATGCTGAGGGCTCAAAGGGAACCTAGGTGCTTATTCGCCAACAGGCAAGAAGCAATGGGTCCCTAGAGACCAGACATATAGGGATGGGGGTGGCAGTCAGAGGACAGAGTGGAGGCGAGAGCCTGGAACTCAGGCTGAGGTTGAAGGGATGCACTTCGATGATGGGAGCACAGGGGTTTCAAATCAAAGAACACATGTGGCTTCTAGAAGCTATAAAAGGCAAAAAAGGAAATTCTCCCCTAGATCCTCCAAAAGGAGCACTAGACAGTTGACCACTTGATTGTGTAGGACTTTTGACCTTGAGAACTGTAAGAGAGAAATTTCTGTTTTATGTTAAAATAAGTTGTGCTCATCTGTTACAGCAGCAAAAGGAAACTAACACAGTTAAAGGTTTGGGCCCTTCCACTCTAGTAGTTGCCTAAGGCTGCAGTAACAAAGTACCACAAACAGAATGGCTTACATGACAGAAGTGTTTTGTCCTACAGTTCAGGAGGCAACAAGTCTAAGATCAAGATGCCTGCAGGCTCACATCCCTCTGAAGGCACAGGGAAAGATCTGTTCCAGGCCCCGCTCCTAGCTTCTGGTAGATTCCTGCCTTGTAGTAGCATGACTCCTATCTTCACATCACATCATCCCTGTGTGCACATCTGTCCCTGGGTCCACATTTCCTTTTGACAAGGACACAGTCATTCAGGATGGAGGCCCACCCCACTGAGCTTATGTTAACTTGGTCATCCGCAAAGACTCTATTTCTAAATGAGGTCACATTCACAGATACTGACGGTGATGACTTCCACATCTCTTGGGGGCACACAGTTCAACCTATACACAATATTACTCCTAAAATATGCCTCCTTTAAATACGCGCCGTGCTGCTGAGCCCATTGAAACTGCCCAGGAGCAGAGACCAGCTGCTTGGGGACAGTGTCCACCCACAGCTCCCTGTAGTTCATCACAGTCCATGAGGCGTGGGGTGCTGCGGTCTCCCCACAACCCCTACAGGCAGCAAATGCCTCCAGGTGAGGACCATGTGGCCCCTCCTCCCACAGCCTTCAGTCCCTCCCCACTGCCTGTCTCATGTCACCTGAGGCTGGGCCCTGCATTGGTCACTGGTTTTTCCTCATCCGCCTTCCAGGAGAACCATGCAACTGGCCAGCTCTGCTCCTAACTTCTCCATTGCATCCTCAGCACCACTGATGAGCCACACCCTGGTAAGCATTTGCTGAGATGATGCATTCCTCATCTGTGGTTCCCGTCCATCCGCTCAGTCCTGCAAACACACCAGCACCAAGTCACTCTGTGGTGACTGAAGAAATGGTCCCAGAGAAGCTTCCCTACATACAGAGGCATTGAGCTTGCCCGGTTTTTTGGCTTGATTGTTTAGGCCACACTATGCAGCATGTGGGATCTTAGTTCCCCCACCAGGGATCCAATCTATGCCCTCTGTATTGGAAGTGCAGAGTCTTAACCACTGACCACCGGGGAAGTCCCTAGCCTGGTTTTAAACACTGTTTGTGAGGTGGGGCATTCTCTGAATGATCAGAGCTCTTGGGGTGCAGCTGGCCTCCTAAGTTCAAGTGAAAATTAAACTGGGACTTCCCTGGTGGTCCAGTGGTTAAGAATCTGCCTGTCAATGCAGGAGACACAGGTTTGATATCTTGTCCAGGAAGATTTCACAAGCTGAGGGGCAACTAGGTCCATGCACCACAATTACTAAGCCCATGCTCTAGAGCCCACAAGCAACTACTAAAGTTCGTGCATCTAGAGCCTGTGCTTCACAGCAAGAGAAGCCACCACAATGAGAAGCCTGTACACTGCAAAGAACAGCCCTGGCCTGCTGCAACTGGAGAAAGCCTGCACACAGCAACGCAGACCCAGCGCAACGAAAAATAAATAAATAAATATAAAGAAAATTAAACCGGAGTGGATTCTTTTGAGGCTGAGACCCGACCTTACAGCAAAGTTCTTCCTTAAGAGTAACACTGAAAGTGAAAGGGTTAGTCATTCAGTCGTGTCCGACTCTGCAACCCGATGGGCTGTGGCCCGCCAGGCTCCTCCGTCCATCGGATTCTCCAGGCAAGAACCACTGGAATGGGTAGCCATTCCCTTCTCCACGGGATCTTCCCGACCTAGGAATCCAACCCAGGTCTCCTGCATTGCAGGCAGACTCTTTACCATCTGAGCTACCAGGGAGCCTACCAGCTATCATTAGCAAGAGGGCTTACAACAATCCAGGCAGCGGGCTTAATGAAGCCAGAATTGGCCACTCACTACTCATCCATCGTTGAGACCAGCCAGAATCAATCTCATCCTTAAGCCTTCAGGGATTTGAGTGAAGTTCTTCTGTTTCTCCCTACTGAGACTCCTCTTCTCCAATCCAAAACTGTTCTTTCTCATTAAGACACGTCTCAAGCTCTTGCCCCATCTTACTCACCCTCTCTAGATATAATCCACTTTTCTAAGGCCCTAAACAATGTTCCAAGTGTAGTCTGACCAGTGAGGAGTTAGGTAGATCAGCCACCTCCATTGTTCTATATGATATATCTCTTTTTTTTGTTGTTGTTCTATTTTTAATTTTTTGAGGAACTTCCATACTGTTTTCTACAGGCCCACACTAATTAGTCCCTTGTGGAGGAAATAAACATTAAAAGTACCTCAAGGGGAGATTTTCTGTTATAGTTTCTAATGCTATTTTATCCTGTATGGGACTCTTTGTGCCTCTTGGACTTGACTGACTATTTCCTTTTCCTTGTTGGTGCAATTTTCAACTATAATCTCTTCAAAAATTTTCTTCAGAAGCGTATCTCTTTTAACGCATCCTAAGATCACAGTGCCATTTTTGGAATCCATTCCAAACATCTCCAAGGTCTCTCTCTGGTAGGAATCAAGTACCATAAGATGCTAAAAAGATATTATATTCTAATTCTCATGCTATAGCAAAGTAAACTGAAGCTTGGAGGGGAGTGACCTGCTGATGAGCATCTGTCCAATTACTCATGGTTCTCCTGTCTCCAAATCTCAAGTTCTCCCCTCCTTTAACCAAGACACTTTGGTCTCTCAGTTTCTTCACCTGCAAAATGCAGAAACTGGATCTCTCCCAGCTCCGGCATGCTCTGACTTGTCTCCTAAATGCAGAGTCCAGAAGTCAAAGGGTGAACAGAACATAGAAGCCTTGTGCTTAGATCTAAAACTCCCAAGAGAAACAGAAAAGTTTCCTTTTCTACTCCTCATCCTAGCCTTACCTACTTTGGAAACTTGGGGCTAAGTGATGAACATTGTTGGTTAATGGTAGTTCTAAATTTGATAGTTAATTGAGTCTTTGGATCACAGCACTACAACTTTCTTGGCAAGTCAGCCCACATCATCTCTCCTATCTCTTCCCTGTTCACACTCCACAAAAGTATGTCTTACTGCACATCCCATTTTCTTTTTTTTTTTAATAAATTTATTTATTTTAGTTGGGGGCTAATTACTTTACAATATTGTAATAGTTTTTGCCATACATTGACATGAATCAGCCATGGGTTTACATGTGTTCCCCTTCCTGGACCCCCCACCCACCTCTCTCCCCATCCCATCCCTCTGGGTCACATTTTCAATTTTTTTTTTTCCTCTCACTCCCTTAGCAAGCCAAGCAATACTCTCCCAAAATGCCTTTAAAACAAGAACGCAGAGTCCTCCATAAACCCCAGGTGCAAAACGGATTTTGGAAAGCCACTCTCCTTCCTGCCCTGTGTTCTCACATCAGGAGCACTGCCCCAGGGCTGTCTCGAAAGCTTCATCCTTCACTATGTTCTTAGTAACGTCTTCTTCCTGGGTATGTGTGCCCGCTGGTGCCCCACCTTTTTTTCTCCTGGTGTGAGAGGCACAGAGTCACAATGTAAGGAACACAGTGGGTGTCACCATCCACATGTCATCGGTGAGAACTCAGCACAGAGGAGGTAGGGAGCTGAGCCAAGATCAAGGGGCTGGTTAGTCCTGGTGCTGAGAAAAGACTAAGGGTCCTTTCCACTACAGTGTGTCTGGAAACGGGATTGCCATCATGAAATGAGGGACAGATCTCTGTCCCTGGCATCTGCCTCTTTTCAGTCTGCCTCTCTGATTCCAATCACCCTCTGACGAAGAGCCAGCTGAAGAGCCACCACCTGCAGAAAGCGTTCCCTGGGCACTTCAGCCCATAGCACCTGCTTCCTCTGAAATTCAAAATGTGCTTAGCTCCCCACTACCTCGGTACTTAGCACTGATCACTGGCTCAAGACAGTGACTCCTTTCCATGACCAACGAGCCAACTTCCACAAACCTAGGGTGCCTTGGCCTGGCCCCAGCACACAGGGAACCTCTGCAAACAGCAGTTGCTTTCACGACTGTTACCACTCAGTGTTCCAGTTGCTATGACTGTGAGACAAGCTACCGCAAAATTTAGTGATACAGGAAAAGTCTTCTGCTCGTGGACTCTGTGGTTTAGATATTCAGCACACAGAGAGAACAGCTTGTGTCTGTTCCATGAAGTCTGGGCTTCAGCTGGAAGGCACGAAGGTTTAAGGGTGACTTGAAATCTAGGAACTAGAGTCATCCAAAGTCTCCCTCACTCACACATCTAACAGTCAATGCTGGCTGATGGCTGGGAGTCTTGGCTCCTTTGCCTGTGATCTCTCCCCATGAGATAGCTTGGGCTTCCTCACAGTGTGGCATCTAACTTCCAAAGGCAAGAGTCCGGGGAGGAGAGACCCTGGAAACTGTATCCTTCTTATGGCCTGGCCCCAAAGTCACAGAGAATGAGTGCTGCTAGACTCTGTGAGTCAGTCTTGGTGGAAGGAGTGTCAGTACCATTTTAAGAGCATAGATGCGGCCACCTCTGAAAAATACAATCTCTATAATCCTTACTATTATCATCACTTCTCCTTTAAGATGGGTCTCCTTCAGGTGGCTCCTCCATCCCTTCTGATCATACAGCTGCCCCAGCTTTTTACCAGATACATCTAGTCCTGCAGTGGACAAAGCTCAAGCTCAAGCTCAGGCTCAGATTCCTGCCACAGCCCATGGGAACACAAGCAGCAGAAACCTTTGTCCCAATTTCTCT
The DNA here is from genome assembly GCF_054371585.1 of Giraffa tippelskirchi. Lineage (NCBI taxonomy): Eukaryota > Metazoa > Chordata > Mammalia > Artiodactyla > Giraffidae > Giraffa > Giraffa tippelskirchi. Next base: position 17,163,559 of record NC_137283.1, on the reverse strand, counting down.
GCAGGAGGAGGCATATCTATCCCTAGGACCCGGTCCCAGGCAGGGGGATGAAAAAAAATGTAATTCCTAAGAGATTTCGGGACAGAATGTTCTAGTTGCTAACAATTCTCGCTGGTGATACTGTGTAGGCCGAAATTGTACCCAGCTAAATATTTACACTTCCTGGCATCCTTTGCTGAGACAGATGGTTAGTGAGAAATAAACGGTTGTCATGTGGGACCTCCTGGAAAGTTTTCTACTGAAGCTGACTTGGTTGACAGATGCATTTTCCTACCCTGCCTTTTCCTCATTCTTCTTGTCTAGACTCAGACATGATGGCTGGAAGGGCGGCATCCTTCTTGTGCCTATGAGTAGCTTTGAGAATAGAATAGAAAGATGGAGGGCTGGTGCCTGATAACATCATGGAGCCACCACAGTAGTTCTAAAGTATCTATTTGTATTAGCAAAAGAGAGAAAAAAAAAAAAAAAAAGCCCCTATCTTAGATGCATTATTTTGTATCTTTACTATTAGTATCCAAGTACAGTCACTGATAAGAGTCTTTTATCACCACCGGCTTTTAGGTTAGTCTTCCTGCTTCAAACCTCACCCAGCTCCAATCAAATCTTCCTTGCATGTCAATCTGTTAAAGACTTTCTGCTGCTATGAAGTCTTCACTGGCTTCCCAGCACTTCTAAACAAATTTTCCCTCTTCAGTATGACATTTGAGATTCTTTATACCAGGCCAGAATCGAGATTTATCCCCTCCCTCACCCCTCAAACAACATGTGCTCCAGCCACTACACCATTCTCAGCATTCTGGCTCACAACAGTCCTCTGATACAGCTTCTCTACCCGAAATGCTCTGTGTCATAAACACCTTAAGTGGCTACAGCCACTTCCGTCAGGAAGTCTTCCCTGATGTCCACACAGGAAGCCATTGCCTCCCATGGACTTCCAAGACAAGTTCTTTGTAAATAACTCACATCTGCAGTATTTGCCACACATGATTACAATTACTTATTTTCTGATCAGTTTGTCCCCCTAGGCTGTGGGCGCCCCAGAAGGCAGGGACAGAGCCTTACTGGTCTGTTTATCCTAGCTCTTGGCAAATTTTGAGATAAGTTGGTGGGTGATAAATGAACGAACAGACCCTGCCACCTGAGGACTCAGAGTCTTCCTCCTTCAAGCGGCAGGGGCCTTGGGTGATAGCTGGGCTGAAGAAGGATGCAGGGAAACTGACCAGACACCTAAAGAGGTGCTTGCCCAATGCTCGTGCTGTGCTTTGGGTTCAAGGATATCCTGGAAGCTGTCCCTGGGGACAGGGCAAAGGGCAGGGTAAATATGGACTCCACATGCCTTCCACATGGTATCAAAAGGCAAAGGAGGGTAGACAATCCCATGCGTGGTCTCCTTCCCATCTTACCCTCCCCCAGCTCCAACCCACACCACAGTCCATCAACCCCCATCCAGGGGAAACCGCAGAGGTGGGAAAACCTCAGCCCTGGTCTGGGCCACCAAACCACAGGGCGGGTGCCAACTGTTCCAACAAGAATCCCCACCAGAGACCAATTTCATTCTAAAGCCCTTCCTCCCACAAGCTCATCTCCTCTCCACAAGGCTAAGCAGAGCCCTGATTGGTACCATCATGGCCCCATTTTACAAGTGAGGATGTGGTGCCCAGAGAGGCAAGTTGTGCCCAGGCTCACGCAGCCAGCAAGAAGCCAAGCTGGGGGCAAAAATACAAGTACCAGGGATGCATACCAGCCACCCACCACGGTGGCATCAGGGGATGCCAGGCCCTTGACTCACTCGTGAGGCCCAGCTCCCACGCAGCCCCCTTTAAGGAGTGCTGGGTCTTCCAGCAGGGCTCCAGTCTTAATTTTAGCTTGGAGGCTTGCCACTGGAGGCTTCAGCCAGCGGCAGGCTGAAGTTATGCGGGACAGCTGTCAGCCGGCACGCTGGGTGGGGCCTATTTAGCCAGCAGGGGCACAAGTCTGGGGACACTGGTGTCCGTGCCCCAGGTCTTTTCAGCCCCGCTGGCCACACGGCTCCCATCTCCTCCCGCGGGTCCCCCGGCTCCACGATGATGGCCGAGGAGCGCACAGACCTGGAGGCCCAGATCGTCAAGGACATTCACTTCAAGGAGATCGATCTGGTGAACCGGGACCCTAAGAACATTAACGAGGACATAGTGAAGGTAGGCTTGCGGGCCTGGCCTGGTGCCGCCTGCCCGAGGGTGTGGGTTTGGGTGCTAGACGGGAGTGGGCTCTGCTCCAGCACCATCGGCTTCCCTGTTCCTCCCTGGCTTGTCCAAATACCCCCTCCGAAACCAGCTTGTGCCCCCAAAGAACCTTTAGAGTAAACAAGAGCAAAGAATCAGTCACTCATACAGGACCATCCACCGGGGCAGGAGAGGCAAGTCGCAAAGGAAGCTCCTTACAACTCTGCCGCTCTTCCCATCTGCTCCTGGCCCTCAGCCGGGGATAGACAAGGTGGCCAAGTCGGGCCCTTTCTGTGCCAGGGGCATTCTGCAGTCTCCACAGTGGGCCTGGGATTAATCCCCAGAGGGCAGCTTCCAGAAGGGCTCCTAGCCCCTCACAGGGGGCCCAGCTTCCCCAGGGCACCACCCAACACCCACTGCCCCAGGCTGGGGGGCTGTGGCCAGCACTCGTGCCTGCTCCCAGCCTGACGCCAATGGCCAGGGCAGGGCAGAGGCCCTCAGAGGGCATCAGGGCCCTTGAAAGGGGATCTCAGATGAGGGTTACCCTGCCTTCAGGGAGTCTCCCCCATAGCTTTGCCTGAGTCAGGCCTCTTTTCTTGCCCATATGCCACCAGCAGCCTGGCTGCCTCCAGGCCCACACCTCAGTCCAACCTCCACCTGATAGCCACAGGCATCTTACTACAGCAGAATTCCTGGGAGCAGGGTGCCCAGCCACGAGCATCAAAGTCACCGGAAAGGCCTTAAACAGGGCACGTGAAGGGGCCTCTAGGGTCCTCTGAATACACCAGAAACACAGACCAGCCCCGTCCAGTAGAAACATAATGTGACCCATTATACAGTTACACTATGTCACTTTAAATTTTCTAGCAGTCATGAGTTTAAAAAGGAAAAACAAACAGGTGAAGTTAATTTTCACAATATTTTTCATTGAACTCTATGTATCTAGATTTCATAAAACGTATACTTGAAAATTGATTCACAAGCCCAACTGTTCCAAACATTCTTACAAGTTTCCCAGTCACAGGATTAACTATTGGTTTTTTACATTTTAAGTAAAATTAAACATGATGTCGAATTCTTCAGTTGCACTCACCATAGGTCAAATGCTCATACACAACTCAAGGCTACTGGGTTAGACAGCGTGGTTAAGGGCTTGTTCTACGCACCGCCCTGCATGGTCACCTTCAGCGAGACACCTCCCACGCTGGCTGAGTCTAACTTTTTCCCATGGTTGCTGAACCCCAGCACAATCTGGCCCCCACCTTCCTCTTCTACCTCCAGCCCCCATGTCAGCAGCCAGTCACAGGAACCAGAACATACTCCTGTGTCTTTGCCAGGAGTGCCTGTTTCCTCTCCTTCATGTGGTGTAGGCCCTACTCAGCCACTGAGACATGATTTAAACATCACCTCCTCCAGGAAGCCTTCCCCGACTGCCCTAGGTAATCGGGAGCTCCTTCCTCTGTGACCCCACTTCACTTAGGACATTTCTCTGTAACAGTTTATATTATGCTATTATTGTATTTATAAGTATCATTTGTGGTGGAAATAGTGTAATCACGACACAGCTTGGCAAGTTCAGCAAAATTAGGGAATGAGTCTTCCAAACTGAAAAGCACTACAAAAATGTTAAGTAGTATTTGTCACAGTTTGGGCGGTGTGATCTAGAGGGAATGGTCCCAGACTTGACACTAACAGATCTGGTTTCAAATCCAGACTCTTCTACCTAAAAACAATGACACCAGACCCTCTGTTAAATGTTCATAATTTACCCACCCCCATCCCTACAGGGTAAATGGATCTCAGAGCAGCACTGTGCAATAGAAATAGACCATGAGGATTACATGAGATAAGGGATTTGAAAGCGCCTAACAGAGTTCTTGGTGCAAAGCAAGCGTGTGCAAATGTGAGCTGATAGGAGCCGGGAAGAGCTTGTAGGGCAAAAGAACTAAGCCAGGGCCAGCACGGATGCCCGAGTTCTGCTCTGGTGGTCCCTTGCCAGCTGCTGGGATAGAGAAGAGGATCCCAAGGGAGAAGGTGGTTTCTGAAGGATTCCTGCAGCAGGTGACAAGTGGAGAGAGGCTCAAGGGTCCCAGTGAGCCAGGAGTGAGCCGGCTCCAGGCCCAGACTGTAATTCAAGGGAGGGATGGGAGTGGCCACACTGGTGCAGCTGCCTATGTCGCCTCTTGGGGACTAGAAGCTACCCTCACTGGAGGCACTGAGCTGCAGAAAACCATCCCTCCAAGGTGAAGCAAAAGGCCCACAAACACTCCTGTTGGGAGTGAAATGAAAGTCGCTCAGTCGTGTCTGACTCTTTGTGACCCCATGGACTATACAGTCCATGGAATTCTCCAGGCCATAATACTGGAGTGGGTAGCCTTTCCCTTCTCCAGGTTATCTTCCCAACCCAGGGATTGAACCCAGGTCTCCTGCATTGCGGGTGGATTCTTTACCAGCTGAGCCACAAGGGAAATATAGTGAGGATAAGCTAGTCTGGGAACTTATTTGACTTTTTCTTTCCCTTTTAATGAGTAAGAGATGAAAACGTTTTGCAATTTAGAACAGGGATTATAAACCAGAATCAGCTAAATACCACAGAAAGATTCAAGGAGACTTCAGGTTGGTGTAATGGGCTGTGAAACAATAAAGGAAAGGAAGAAACGGGAGAATGTGGCTAGAAGAGAAGGGTCTACCTGGACAGACAGGCCTTCGGGTCACCCGGATGTCTTTCATCAATTGAGCAAAGGACAGGGGTGGGGGGACAGACTTGGAGAGAAAGAGAAACAAGGCGAGGCCAAGATGAAGGCTGGAGCTACCCGTGCACAAGGAGGGCACAGTAAGACGCTGGAATAAAATGGGCTACAGAGACCCACGCCTGGTCTCATCCTGACACTAACTTTCTATGTGACTCTGGGCAAATCCCTTTCCCTCTCTGGGACTCAGTCCCTAGTGTAGACAGAGGCCAAGTGGAAAAAAGTGAAAGTTGCTAAGTCGAGTCCAGCTCTTTGTGAACCCATGGACTATATAGCCCAACAGGCTCCTCTGCCCATGGAATTCTCCAGGCAAGAATACTAGAGTGGGTTGCCATTTCCTTCTCCAGGGTAACTTCCTGACCCAGGGATCGAACCTGGGTCTCCTGCATTACAGGTAAATTCTTTACTGTCTGAGGCACCAGGGAAGCCCCGAGTGGAAAGAAGGGAGACCCATTCCCTTACTGGCGCTGCTGAGTTTTCACACAGAAAAAGCCAACGGTGGAGAACAGGAGATGCACTCACTGGGTCCATGGATTTGACCCTCAGGAGAAAGAGGTGCTCCCTTTGGACTTCCAGGGTCAAAACTTCACTGAACTTCACTGAGCAAGGCCTGGTGTTGCCCTCGAACCCAGGATGGAAAATGAGTGCCAAGGGCAGAGGGAGAGCCCTGCACAGCCCAACAGACTTCACTGTAGTCTCCGTGCTCCGGGGTGGGCCTGGGCAGAGGGGAGGCCGCCCCGTTGCCTTTGCCCCCACCACCACCACCATTCATGGCACATCAATTTCACCAATCACTGCCTGCTCTGTGCCAGGCACTGGGCTGTCACCGAAGAGATGGTGATGAGCCAAGTCAGACCCACTGTCTGTGAGCCCTGTGCCAGGCTGTGGGGCAGGAAATGAGGGCCAGTGGTCCCCAGTGCTCCAGCTGGCCAGCTAGGACACCGGTCCTTTCAGACGCAAACTGCAAAGCCTCCAGCCCCTCCTTCATGCATTTCTGCAGGACCCCAGCCCCACCCTCACAAATCTGCCTGTTATTTGAGAGGGGTCTCAGGACTGTCTCAGTCACAACTCACACTCAGGCAGCTGGGCCCTGGAGCAGGACGTCTGACCCCTGTGTCAGGCGGGTCATTTGGTTTCTGTTTTCAGCCGCTCTCTGAAAACCCTTCAAACAGACCTGATCCCAACCCATCATACCAGTTCCCACCTCCCTCCAACCCACATCTGCCACACATGCCTTCCTCCTCCAGTAAAACATACAAACACCACCTTCTGCCACTGAGCTCAAGCTAAGTACCTAGAGAACCCAACAGCTCCCTCTTCCCCCCAGTTCTCCAAACTCTGCTCTCAGTGTGGACCCACCTGGACACCCTATTGCATGAAGATGTGGCTGACCTGGTGCTTCCTCTTGAGAAGAATCCAACCCAACAGAGTAGATGAGGCTACATTAACGAGAATGTACAGGAGGAGGTGGTAAACACCATAAATCAGCATCAGTTGAAGGGTCACGGGAGGTTAAGAGAGGAAAGCACTTGGAAAATCAAGAGCCAGCTTCATGGCGAGGTGATATCCAAGCTGCATAAATAACGAGAAAAATGTACAATGTGGAAAAGGGACATTAGGCTTTCCAAGAAGAGGGAATGAAACAAGCAAAGGTCACAACATGGAGCAGAAGGTTGGGCAGCATCAGCAAAGGTGAGGACCGGGCACTACCACTCCCCAGCCTACATCCATGGCAGACATCACTAATGGATCACAGCACGTTTCCAGGAAGCCGTGGACCATAGGCTTGGCCGAGCTGGCACACATGTGAAACCTCTTTGCTACACTGTCTGCAAGAGAACAACAGGATTAGAAATGCCTGAATTGATGGGAGAGAAGGCAGAAGGGGCAGGATGATGCTGAATTAGGAAAGGTCATAATCTGCCAGGCATTCCACACTGGCAACTCCTTCATTTGAAAACTTTTCATCTTGCCCCCCGGCAAGTACCTCTAAGAAGGGCTACACTGGACTAACTCACACTGAGGTATTTGTAACTTCATGTTATGGGGACTCCTGTGTTATGAACTAGAATTTTTAAAAATGTGGTCCCCTTTCTTGGGGGCACTTGTTAAAATGCAGATTTCCGGGCCCTGCCACTAGAAATTCTTATGCAGCAGACCTAGTCAATGTTTTGTACTTTCAAGAGCTAGCAAGTCCTCTTTGTCCAACAGAAGATACACCTAGAGTTCAGAGTTGTCACCAGTTTTCCTTAAAGATGCATAGTATCAGTTGTATGACAAACCATTCTAAAACTTGATGGCTTAAAGCAACAGCCCTTCGAGGCTCTCTCAGTTCTGTGGGTTGACTGGACTTGACTGGGCAGCTCTGCAGGTCTCAGTGGCAGCATCTCCTCTGCCACATCCTAGCAGTGAAAGCAAGTCACAAGGTGAGCCCAGACTGAGACTGTGCTCAGACAGAAGCCCTGACAGGCATCACTAATTAGGGGTCATCTTTGGAGACTAACTAACATCCCTTGAGAAGCTGGTGCACAGCCAAACCTAGAAGTCAACACAAGGCAATTCGTACTACTCTCCAGTCCACCACACCAACCTCCACAAAGGCAGAAACTAAGGGGGGCAGGGAGAGGATGGGAAGAGATGGGCAAGGGCAGGGCTCACTAAGATATGATGGGGACTCCTCTGATGGGACACTTCTCTCCTCCCTGATGCCCTCTGTTATCTGAGTCTCTTCATAGCTCCTTCGTCTGTGTCCTTAGCTTCAGGCCAGGTGCCCCAGGCCCCCCTTGTAGGATGATCTGGACCCCAAACTCCCACTAGTACTTGGCCCCCTCCTCCCACTCCCAGAACTGGCCTGTGCTTCATCCTTGCCTCACCTCTGGCTGAGGAAACAGGTCCTGCAATGACTCTAGTCAGGGAGATGGCAGGAGAAATTGAGGCTCAAGGTGTGATGTGGGTTCCACCCCTGCTTGTCCCTTATAGGCCAGGTGGAATACTGGATATAAGGCAAATGGCCCAAACTGACACCTTCAAGGGCCAAACTGTGGGCCTTACTATGGTCATCTCAGATGGTACAGAATTCTACCGCTGTTATTATCCGTTGTAACACAGGAAGCAAAGCTTTGCCATTTTCCAGCTATTCTGTAGCTATCACCACATCTTAGCTTCCTGCTTTAGAGGTTAGTACTGCTCAGGCTATCTGGGTGAAGGGCCGGTTTTACTGTTATTATTCCAATCTGCTGTATACCAATAGTTTGCAAAAGTCACTCAAAATTAACTACTAGAGAGATGTAATGAAAAACAGGTATTGACCACGTAAAATCCAATTCTTATTATTATTAGAATCAACAGACATAAAGTTACTAGCTGAAATAACTATTTCTAAAATGCCTGCTCTCAACTTGTATACTTACCTTGTCGGGAGGAGCACGCTGATTGTGGACCACCCTTTGAGCAGCTAGAGAACAGGTGACAAAGCCAAGACCCCACGAAGCTAAGGCACTCCTTCGGATCTTGACTTCAAAACTAATTCCGTGTCACTAAGGATGTTGGCCCAATCCTCTTGGTAGTGTCAAAACCCACAAACAAAAAATCAAAAAAAAGGGGGGGGGCTCAGAGAGGGAAGGCCCCAGACCCCAAATCACACAGTAACTCGGTGGCCAAGTAGAGAACCTACGGGATGGCCATCCCCCTGCCTAGAGCCATTTGACCCACCTACAGAGAGCCTGTCTGAATCCTTCAGGGCCCTGCATGTCCAAAGACTGAGTCACGCAGGAATGTCAGGAGGCATTTTTGATTGGGGGGGTGTGGGGGGCGTTGGGGGGTGGCTGCTGGACTCCCTCGCATCCTTAGGCAGCACCCAGCCCAGCTCCCCTGCACCTTCCCTGCCCTCCTGGAGATGGCAGGAGCCCTGCTGGCCGATTCCAATGAATCAACTAGCTCTCTTGCTGTTCCAAAAATAAATACACCAGAGAAGGGGACATTCACCCCCTCCCACCCCCAGCCCCTCCTCCAGCTGCACACCCAGCCCTCCGGCTCTGCCCATAGACTTAGCCCCGACTCCACCCTCCCAGAAAAAGCCATCTTCCCTCCACTTCCGGAAACGAATTAAGACATGAAGTCATCGTGTGCTTCTGATACACTGGCACGTCTGCCTAGAGCTGCCTGAGCTGGGCTTTATAAATATCTCCCCAAAGTAGTATGGTGACCAGAGCGGTCTCAGTCCTGATTAAGGGAACGGCTGTCTCCTCCCAGGATGGCCCGTCTCTCTGGGAGCATGATTTCAGGTTCACAGACAACAGAGAGGTTGCCCTCGGCACAGTGCCAGAAGGCGATTACTAAAAAGAATTCAAATTTCAGCAACAACAGCTTCTGCCTTCTGCAAGAAAAAAAAGGGGGGGGGGATGATCATTAAAACACATCATAGAGAGGTTCTTGGCGGTAGGATTATTACCATAAGCAGAGAAGGAGGGAAAAGAGGAACCCATCCATCTTATGGACATGGGCACACACTCATTTATGACCAGGTAGGCTGGAGAATCATTGCACTTATGATCTGGGGTACCAAGAGATTTTCTGAGATAAATTTTCACAGCAACTTTAGAGCAGCTGAACAAATGATTATGTCACTGGGTACCTACCATGCACCATGAACTATACCAAGCATTGCCCAAGAGGACATGCCTAGCACAATCCTGTGACTGTCCCTTAGCATCGTGTCCTACAACTCAAAGATGACCCTGCCCTGCCTCCTCCCCTACAAGCCGAGTGACAGGTGCATCTAGGCATCCTGATTCTACTCTGAGCTCTTCACACAGCCCCAGCCAGGGTCAGACCCATTTTGTGCCTAGCACAAAGTGGGTACTGAATAAGTATTTGTTTGGCGAATGGATGGATAGGTATAAATGGGTGGATGAGCATGGACAGATGGATGGGAGGACAGATAGATGACAAGTAGATGGATACAAATGGATGGATGCATATGGGTGGACTGATGGACCCATGGATGGCAGGATGGATGGGAGAATAGACAAGATAGATGAGTGGGTAGATGAAAAAATGGTAGGAGACAGATGGATAGAAAAGCAATTATGTCTATTCTTCATAACAAGGTTGTAAAACACAGCAAACCCATTTTACAGATCAGAAAATAAAGCTCAAAGAGGTTAAGTTATTGCCAAAGTCACTCATCAGATCAGCAACTGCAAATTCACCTTCGGGACCCTAGCTCCTATTGAAGAAAACACTCTAACAGCCACTAGCAGCTAACAGTTAGTTAATGATCAGGATTCTGTACCAGGCAATATGTTGAGTATTTACATGTCTTAACTTACTCAATGCTCTGATAAACCTAATGAGATCAATCTAGGAAAACGAGGCATAGGAAAGCCAAGACACTTGCTGAAGGTCACAGAGCCAGTAAGAGACACAAGTGGATGCAAACCTCAACGGTATGAGTTCGTCAGGGCCCCTTCCACCCTCAGAGGCTAGACACAGATAATCAAACATTGTTGAATGGAGGAATATGCTGAAATACATGAACAAAGCAGGCTGGGCTACAGAGGGGCAGGGGAATTGGTGACTGCTTGCCAACATCCGCTGGATCATCGTAAAAGAAAGAGAGTACCAGAAAAACATCTATTTCTGCTTTATTGACTATGCCAAAGCCTTTGACCATGTGGATCACAATAAACTGTGGAAAATTCTGAAAGAGATGGGAATACTAGACCACCTGACCTGCCTCTTGAGAAAGCTGTATGCAGGTCAGGAAGCAACAGTTAGAACTGGACATGGAACAACAGACTGGTTCCAAATAGGAAAAGGAGTACGTCAAGGCTGTATATTGTCACCCTGCTTATTTAACTTATATGCAGAGTACATCATGAGAAACACTGGCTGGATGAAGCACAAGCTGGAATCAAGATTGCCAGGAGAAATATCAATAACCTCAGATATGCAGATGACACCACCCTTATGGCAGAAAGTGAAGAAGAACTAAAGAGCCTCTTGATGAAAGTGAAAGAGGAGAGTGAAAAAGTTGGCTTAAAGCTCAACATTCAGAAAACTAAGATCATGGCATCTGGTCCCATCACTTCATGGCAGATAGATGGGGAAACAGTGGCTGACTTTATTTTTCTGGGCTCCAAAATCACTGCAGATGGTGACTGCAGCCATGAAATTAAAAGACTCTTACTCCTTGGAAGGAAAGTTATGACCAACTTAGACAGCATATTAAAAAGCAGAGACATCACTTTGCCAACAAAGGTCCATCTAGTCAAGGCTATGGTTTTTCTAGTGGTCATGTGTGGATGTGAGAGTTGGGCTATAAAGAAAGCTGAGTGCCAAAGAATTGATGCTTTTAAACTGTGGTGTTGGAGAAGACTCTTGAGAGTCCCTTGAACTGCAAGGAAATCCAACCAGTCCATCCTAAAGGAGATCAGTCCTGGGTGTTCATTGGAAGGACTGATGTTGAAGCTGAAACTCCAATACTTTGGCCACCTGATGTGAAGAGCTGACTCATTGGAAAAGACCCTGATGCTGGGAAAGATTGAGGGCAGTAGGAGAAGGGGACGACAGAGGATGAGATGTCTGGATGGCATCACTGACTCGATGGACATGGGTTTGGGTGGACTCAGGGAGTTGGTGATGGACAGGGAGGCCTGGTGTGCTGTGGTTCATGGGGTCGCAAAGAGTCGGACATGACTGAGCGACTGAACTGAACTGAACTGAACTGGAGCAGAGTGGGTGGCTGCAAAGAAGGGGCGGGGGGGCCTGCCCTGGGGCAGGTCTCTCTGGCCAACTAGGACCAGATTTCAGAGGGAACAGTCTCCCTCCCTGACAGCCAGTATCTGCCTCAGGGTCTGACCCTGGCTGGGGCTGTGTGAAGAGCTCAGAGTAGAATCAGGATGCCTAGATGCACCTGTTGCTCAGCTTGAAGGGGAGGAGGCAGGGCGGGGTCATCTTTGAGTTGTGGGACACAATCCTAAGGAAGAGTCACAGGAAGGGAAGGAGAGGTCCCTGGCACTGAACAGGAGAGAGGTGGAAAGCAGGGAGCACACCTCCACCCAAAGGCCTCCCTCCGCTGCCACGATCCTAGGACCGCAGCAGGATTCAGAGCCCAGCCCAGGCACTAGGCGGCATCAGGCACAGGCAGGCATGACCACGATAGGGAAGGGGCTGGCTGCGGAGGTCAGAATCCCTCAGCTGGCAGGATCCAGGCTTTGAGGATTTGGCTGAAACTCCACAATTTTAGTGTGTGTACCCAGGGCAAAGCTGGAAGGGTCCCTTCGGGCCTATACTCCTCAGCTTCTTGGGTCTCAACTCCCCTAAGAAACAGCAACTCTGGATTTCTGCCCATATAAACTGGATGTGGACAGATACCAGTTATTTCCATTCACTCTCCAAAACCATGGGACATTCCCCAACCAACCTGGGCCTTCTTTTCCAAAGATCCAGCACTACATCTAGAGACTGGAGACTCCTGCATCTCTAACTCCAAATCTCCCAACAGCTACCACCTCCTAGAAGCCCTCCAGGAATCAGTGCTCTCTTTTGGAGGAGATGAGGACCATATTCATAGTTTTCCTTCCAGCCCTTCCCTTCCATCCAGGGGGCTGGCTGTATGAGAGGTTAAGTGATCTCCACTAAGCCCCAAGAAGAGAAGGCTGGAGGCTGAGATTCACAAGTGGATCTTAAAAGGCCCTCTGACTCCCCAAGTCAACTTGTGCACATTGCCTGCAGCCTGAAATCTCATCCTGTGAATTTTGCTCCCCATCAACATATCACCAAGTGTTGGGCTGCATCTTCGGCTGTCTCCAGGGGGACTCAGGGATCTGAGGCCTCGCCCAGGAGCTCAGAATCAAGCCCATGAGAAAAACAGGACTCAACAGTGGACATACAACATGGTCATGTCCACTCCCCACCCCTCAGAAGATTTACACTGGAAAGAAAAGCATCAAAGCAATAATAATTTTAGTATTATTAGTAGAGAAATGCAAACTGGAGATGCATGTGTTTCGTTTTTCCTACTCCCTCAATTTTCTGCAAGGTGGCTATGTTATAAGGAAAAGTAATTTTAATAATAACTTTATTCACAGAGAGGATCTCCTTCCCCCTCAAAAGTAGGAAAAGGGTCTGCATGGGAGACTGAGGTTTGAGGTCACTGGCCCGACTCCCCACCCTCCAGTTAGTCTGATTCATTTGTGCATTTATTCAACCAACCACTGTTAAAGCAGCCCAGGAACACACTGCCTCTCATTTTACAGACGAGACAGCTAATGCTCAGTGCTACTAAATGACATCACACATGAGAAAGGAGCATGCTTAAGGCATAGTAGGGAATCACGAAAGGTTAGTAAAGTGACTTGGCTGAAAGCAATCTTTATTTTTTCCCACTTCCCAAATGGGGCCTCAGTCACCATTTCAGTGGGATGTGTGAGCAGGATTCTCTTGAGTGTCCACCTTCTTCCCAGCTGCAAGGAGGGACAGGGAGGAGACTTCCCTGGTGGGCCGGTGGTTAAGACTCCACATCTCTGACACAGGGGGTGCAGGTGTGATTCTTGGTCAGGGAAGTAAGAGCCCAAATGCCATGTGGTACAGCCAAAAAGATTTAAAAAAAGAAAAAGAAAGGACCAAGTAGGCAGCATGAGAGGAAAATCAGAGGCTGCTGCAGGACCAGGGCAGAGAGGAGAATGCTGCACTCCCCAGGTGCTGCACTCAAGATACCAGACGCCTCCACCAGCCAGGACAACACAGTCCTCACCTTACCACCGGCCAGATCCTGAAACAGCTCAGACCAGTGCACCTCCTCTAGACTCCTCCATCACCCCAGACAAGGCTGGATCCAGCGACACCTCCCAGCTGGCCTCTCCCCCAGGCATCCTCACTCCCTACCCCAACAGCCACCCTAGTCATGTCAGCCAGGATGCGCAACTCAAAACTCAGACCAGAGATGCAGAGAGCAGACAGGTGGTTTCCAGAGGCAGGGAGGGAGGAGGTGAAATGGATGAAGAGGGTCAAAAGGTACAAACTTCCAGTTACAAGATGAAAGAGTCCTAAGGATGTATAGTACAGCATGGTAACTACAATGAATAATATTGTATTGTATATTTAAAAGGTGCTGAGAGTAAGTCATAAAAGTTCTTATCACACATACACACAGATGTTAACTATACTCAGTGTGGTGATCATTTCCTGAAATATAAAAATCTAATCACTGTGTTGAACACCTAAAACTAATGTAATGTCAATTATACCTCAACTGAAAGAAAGCTACAACCCAGCCAAGTCACTCCCTGTGCAAAAGCCGTCACTCAGAGGCTGCTCTCTGCACAATGCCTGCCCCATCTGGCCTCTCCACCTCCCTCTGGCCATCGTGGGCCTGTGCTTGGCCTTCCAGAAGGCCTGTAACTCCCCGAGAGAGCACACTATCTATCCCACTCGGTCCCAGCAGTCGGTGCCCCACTTTTCCAGCCCACACCTCCGCCCACCACCTGGCTACCACCAGGAATCAGCTTAGCTAGGTATCGCCTCCTCCAGGAAGCTTTACCCCCAGGCTGAGTTAAACGTCACCCTGTGGGTGCACATGGTCCCTGACCTTCCCTTACCAGAGAACTGGCCTTGTTCTCTCCGGGGCCGTAAAGTCCAGGAGGGCAGGAACCTTCACCTGTTTGCCATCCTATCAGCAGGCACCCGGTAAGTCTTTTCAGGATTACTGCCTTTCCAATTCCCTAGGATCATAAGATAATAGAATTTCAGAGTCTCCTGGCCAGCCTGTAACTTACAGTTTAAGTCAGTCAACTCCTCAGGGCCTCTCCTCCCCCCATAAGAGTGAGGACTGGACCAGCTCTTATGCCCACCACTCTAGGAACATCAGCCATCACCTGGGAGCTGGTCAGAAATGCAGAGTCTCAGGCCCCACATGGACTCACAGGGGTCAGAAGCCTGGTAGGTTTGGCCCAGGTACCAGCTTTAACAGGCCACTCAGGGGGTTCTGATCCTTAAGAAATAGGTGATGCTGTGACTTGAGGATTCCCCCTCCTGCCCCTGTAGGTGGATTTTGAAGATGTGATCGCGGAGCCCGTGGGCACCTACAGCTTTGACGGTGTGTGGAAGGTGAGCTACACCACCTTCACTGTCTCCAAGTACTGGTGCTACCGCCTGCTGTCCACGCTGCTGGGCGTCCCGCTGGCCCTGCTCTGGGGTTTCCTGTTCGCCTGCATCTCCTTCTGCCACATCTGGGCAGTGGTGCCCTGCATCAAGAGCTACCTGATCGAGATCCAGTGCATCAGCCACATCTACTCGCTCTGCATCCGCACCTTCTGCAACCCGCTCTTCGCCGCCCTGGGCCAGGTCTGCAGCAACATCAAGGTGATGCTGCGGAAAGAAGTGTGAGGCCGGGGGGGTGATGGGGCGGCGGGGTAGGGGAGCCTACTGCTCGGGGGGCTCCTGGTGGGCTCTCTCTCCTTGGGGACCACTGCTGCCCCTCCAGACGGGAGATCCAGAGCAGGGAAGCCAGGGAGAAAAGACAGCCCACCACGGAAGCACAGTGCCTTCCCTCTGCCCCTGCCGCACCACAGTGCCCCCGCGACTAGGCGCCAGGGAAGATCATTTGCTAAGAGGCAGCTACTGCAAATCTTTGCATTCACTTGTACTGTAACAGCATAAACCGGCCCACAGTTCCCACCCGGGACACCCTACCCCCGCCCCAGGAAACCACCAGTGAATGCTGGCATTAGGAGGGTGGCTCCAATAAAGGGTTTCGGTTGCATCTGGAGAACGCTGTTTTTCATCTGTCCAGAATATGGGTACACACCCTGATCAGCTGCAAAAATATATTTCACTGTCCTGAGAAGCAGAAGGGTCAAGTTGGCTGACCTGTCTCTCAGCCAAATGAGAGAACCAGAGTTTGGTTTCTCCTGGGATTCTTGTTTGCTGGGTATCTGCTCCCACTGCGCTCCTGGGGAGATTTTTCCCCATTGACTTCTGCTGCCCCTGGGCCAGCCAGGGGTTACTCACAGAAGGAAATGACCCCTGGGCTGGAAGGGGCAGGTGACACTCCCTCGGCACCACTGAAAGCAGGGCCTGGGTTCAAACCTCCCTTTTGGCTCAGACGCTGAGCCCCTGGCATCGCCTCCTGGCATGTACACCCTCAGCCCCAAGGGGACTCCACCTCCTAGCCTCATCAGGAAAAAAAAAAAAAAAATCAGAAAACCCGAAATCATTCATTCTTTAGGGATGCTTTCCCCAAGTGTGTTATCTAGAACTAAGTCCTCGGAAAATGCAGGGGGCAGCTTTTACACTTAAATTTGTTTGAAAAATGTATTATATTTCTCTCAGAGATTTTCAATAGACATTAGAATGTTAAAGGCTCTGACAAATCCTGCAGTAAAGAAAGCTACTTAGGCCAATAGCCTCCAATCCTATTTGATCCCCTCCCCCCCTTTTTTTTTCATGCAACACCTATAAGTCTCATGAAATTCAGGTTCCAAAGTACTTTTCATGTTTTCAGAGGTATCACCTCACTGGCACCTGGCCATGAGCCCAAGGGTCCTGAGGGTGACGTGGTGGAGGGGACCACACCTGCATAGGAGGCAGGGCAGAAGCAGCCTCCATTCTATCCTTGCCTCTCCTCCTAGTTGGCCTCAACTTTATCAGCCACGAAATGATCTCTAAAGTCCATTTTAGCTCTTTTTACCTGCTTTTGTTTTTTCAAGTATCTTAGTATGAAAATTTCAAACACAGAGGAATGTTGAAAATGTCTGCTGTGAACAACTATCTACCCACCATCTAGGCTCTAGAATTCACATTTTACTGCTTCACCTTCAACACATTCCTATTCAAAAGGTGCACAGCCAGTCACATTCATGCTGTGGTTCCAGCCCACTGCTCTCTGCTCGAGGGCCCTGCACATTCTCAAGTGGACTCAGAGCCTAGGCTCCTCCTGCTGAAAGGGTTAAAGCAAGTACCCCTTATACCCCCTCGAAGGGCCTGCCCCTAAGACATCTCTCACATTGTTGGGCCAACCATTTCAGACTTGGAGTCTTGGGTTACGCAGACTTTTGACCATCTTGGCATTTGCTGTGACCTAACTTGACCCTGACTCCAATTTTTCAAGCTCATTCTCCTTCTCTAAGGGCCAGACTATGACGGGAGTTGTTCCTTCTGTGACCCCACCTGAAAAGTAGCAGTCAGGACAGCGCGCTAGGAGTATGATGAGAATGGGCCAGAGAAGGGGGTGGCATTCCACTCTCATACACTACATCTGGCTCACGAGGTATTCTTGTTTAAGACACAGGTTGTGATTCAATAGTGGAGACCAGGAATGACCACAAACCCATTTGTGGTTCTGCAGGTAGCTCCCACAACCCCATCTGAAGAAAGATATGCCTTAAGCTTCCTTCAAGATGACAGTCTAGACTCCCATAATGTCCAGAGTTAGATGGTGGATGTGGCTACATCATACATGAGGTTTGTGTATGGGTCTTAGAGCATCTTCCAACAGAACTCTGATAAATGAGACAACATGTGAACCAAGAGATTGGGATCAGGTCCCCCTGCTGCCCAACTCCCCCACCTGCCACAGCCCAGATGCGCCTGTGTCCCAATCAGACAGATTATGCAGATTCAAGGGAAGCCCAGCAAGGGAACTGAAGTCTGCAAGCCTCCAGATATGGTCACTGTTCTCAGGAGAAAGAAAGAGGGCAAAGCAACAAATGGAAAAATATGTTTATTAAGTGCCCCTTTTATAGAGAAACTACTGAAGCAGGCATCTCATTGTCGAGTACATCATTCACCAACTGGCACAGACAGGAGACAGCACAGAAATTCACCAAGTAAAACAAAATCGAGGAATTCACATTTTGCACTTAGGGGCATTTTGCTGCAATTAAACACAAAAGGTTACGCATTTTGAAACCAGGATCTTCCTAAAAGGCAGCCTCCAACAGTCACATCCTGTAGAGCCATCCCCCAAGAAGACCAAACAGTGTGGCAGATTTTTTTTCAGCACATAAAGAAATAAGGCTCAGAGTCTTCAAGTGTTCGCATTTCACTTTTCAACGCGAGAAAAATGAAACATTCCAGAAGAAAATCTTCATGCTCCAACTTATTGGCACCTCCAGGTACCAATAGGTGCATTAGGTTTGTAAATACTCCTGAAACTGCAGGCAAAGATGGCTGGAGGACCTCAGGCATTGCGTCTTGGAGGAAGACAGAGACAACCCAGTCTGAGGCAGAATTCTGGACACCTAATTGTCTTCTTCCAGGCTTGGGTTGGGGAAACAACAATCAATTGTGAAAATATCCTCCAGGAATATTGGGAGGGGAGAGGTGTGTAGCCAGTGGTGCTGCTGATATCAAACGTCACTGATTGGCTATAAATCAGATTCCTGTGCCATAATAAGAACCAAGATTCCAGAGCTTTCACAGCAAGAGAATGAGGAAAGTGTCCCAGCTGGTTCTGATGCCCAAGAACCTTGCAATTCCAGGGTTCTCGGCAAGGTTATGCCTGTGGTCAGAAAAATCACCTGAGTTGCTGTCTCCTTGATCCCCAGTGGCCTCTGGTGGCTGCTAGGATGGCAACTTCAGCAGACTGGGGCATTTCTGGCTAGTGAGCAAAGAGGCTCAAATGCTAACAGGCTCCACCATTGCTGCATTTGCACCCAGGCTGCCCTGGTGTCCTTGAGGTGGGCATGGAGACCCCGGATTGGCATCCAGTTAGCTCCCCAAACAGCCAGGACTAGGTGGTGTTGACACTAGGCACCTGTCACAGCAACACTGCACTGCCTCTGGGTTCAAAGTTGACACTGTCCTCTGTATCCAGTTAGTACTGAAGATACTGTCCTAAAAGGTGGGGCTCTGGACACTGGCATTTCAGCACACACTTCTCTTCTCCCTGAACATCAAGATCCTTCTAGCTCATTCTACTGTGTGTGAGTGTGTTTGTGTGTGTATGTGTGTATACAATGCAGTGTAGAGTGAGAAAGGGAAAGTAGAGAGAGGAGAGCTGGGGCTTTAGGACGCGCTCTTGTATCACAGTGAGTCCAAAAATACTTGCGCAAAAAAAACAAGAGTGCCAGTGTGCCAATGAGCTGGCCAGTCCCATTCTTTAATCCTCTGATCTACAACATCCTATATTGAATAGCAAAAGGTGTCTCCTGGACATGGTCACATGTGCTTCAAGGCTGAGAAGACATTTCACAACATGTTTACCAGGTATTATCACTGCTGGTACTTTTGGTCAAACTGGAAACACCATCTCGTAGGAAAACTAAGAAAACTATGGATTTTTCTGAAATGATGAGTCACACAGAAACAAAAGCTCTGAGAAGTAACAGATTCTAAGAAATTCATCCTTCAGACTGGTTGCCTCTGAATTCAGTTGGTAAATATTTTTTAAGTATTAACGCAGTAGTTTTTAGCATATTCTCAAAATGTACACATCCCTAATTCCAGAAAATCTTCACTACCCCTAAAAAAGCCTGTAACTTAGCAGTCACTCCCCACCCACCCCAGTTCCTGGCCCCTGGTAACCACTGTTCTATAATTTGTCTCCACAGATTTGCCTATTCTTGACATTTCATATAAATGGAATCATGCAGTATGTGACTTTCCTCAAGGTTTCTTTCACTTAATATGTTTTCCAGGTTCATCCATGTTGAAGCATATGTTAGTACTTCATTTTACTTTATAGTTGAATAATGTGCCATTCATTGTATAGGTATATCACATTTATTTACCCATTGATCTGCTGATAGACATTTGGGTTATTTCCATTTTTGCCTCTTATAAATCACAGTGCTAGAAACATTTACATGCAAGTTTTCATGTATATGTATGCTTTCATTTCTCTTGAGTAAAAACCAGGAGTAGCATTTCTGGCTCATACGGTAATTCTATGTTTAACTTTTTGAGGAACTGCCAAAGTATTTTCCAAAGTGGCTGCACCATGTTACCTTCTCACAAGTGATAGAGGAGAGTCCCAGTTTCGCTCCCACCTGTCATTGCCTGTCTCTCTGATCAGAGCCATCTTAGTGGGTGTGCACTGCTATTTCACGGCGGCTTTGATTTGCATTTCCTTCATGAATAGGGATACTGAGAGTCTTGTCATGTGCTTATGAGCCACTTATATCTTTTCTTTGTAGAAGATACAAAAATATGGTTTACTCATTTGTTTATCAAATATGTTGCTCGTTTTTTAAACTGGGTTATTTGGCATTTTACTGATAAAAAGTAAGAGTTCTTAATACATTCTAGATATGAGTAGATGGCTTCCAAGTATCTTCTTCCATTCTGAGTTGTTTTGTCACTTTCTTGATAGTGCCCTCTGAAGCATACAAGTTTTGTGCCCCCTTGATGAGGTCCAATTTATCTATTCTTCCTTAGGCTTATGTTTTGGGTGTCGTATCTAAGAACCCATGACCTAGTCCAAGGCCACAAAGATTCATCCCTGCTTACTTCTAAGATATAGTTTTAGCTCTTATATTTAGGTTGATGCACTTTCAGCTAATTTTGTATGTAGTGTGAGGTAGGGATCCAACTGCATTCTTTTGCATGTGGATATCCAGCTGTCCTGGCACCATTTTCCAAAAAGACTACCTTTCCTACTGAATTCTCTTGCCACACTTGTCAAAAATCTATTGGCCATAAACACAAGGCCATTCCATTCCACTGGTTTATATGCCTCTTCTTTTGTCTATACCACACTCTTTTGATTATTGTAGCCTTCTAATAAGTTTTGAACTGGAAGTGTGAATGCACCAACTTTGTCCCTTTGTCCTTCTTTTTAAAGGTTTATCTGGCTATTCTGGGTCCTGGCATTTCCATGCAAACTTCAGGATCAGCTTATCAATTTGCACAAAAAAGCTAGCTAGGGTTTTGAGAGGGATTACACTGAATCTGTATATAAACTTGAAGAGTATTGTTACCTTAACAATATTTAAGTCTCTGATCCATAAACACAGGATGTCAATCCATTTATTTAAGCCTTCAATGTCTTTCAACTACACTTTCTAGTTTTCAGGATATGTCTTGCACTTCCTTCATTAAATTTATTTGTATTCTCTCTGATACTATTATAAACAGAATTATTTCTGAATTTTATTTTCACATTGTTCATTGCCAGGGTAAAGAGATACAATTGATTTTTGTATTGACTTTGTATTCCACAACCCTGAATTCCTGTATTAGTTCTACTGGGTTTGTGTATGTGCATGTGTGCGTGAATTCCTTAGAATTTTCTATATACAAAATTGCATCATCTGTAAGGAATTTTACTTCTTTTCCAATTTGGATGTCTTTTAGTTCCTTTTTCTTTCCCAAATGCTTCTTAAGTATTAGCATATCAAACATTTTTAGCTCAAGTTTTACTTGGCTGCATGTGCCAGACAGTCTCCTAAGAGAATCCCCTGTTCTAGGGCCACCTTCAGACAAGTTGGTGCTTAAGGATGCTAGCACCAGTCCACTCAAAGGCAAAAGCACTTTGAGGTCAGGAGGTTATTAGCACCACCACCAGCAAGGTCCTATTCCTCACCCCAAGCTCAGAACACTAGGCTTCTGTACCCATCTGGTCACCAATCTTATACTTACTACCCTTCTCAAGATCCCAGAATACAGTAAGTCCTCTACACACAAACCTTCTAGTTGCAAACTTTCAAAGAAGCATGGCAGCCCCTGTATTATAGGTGTACTTTTCAAGGTACTCTAAGACTGAAAATGTTTTACTTTCTGCGTTTGTTTTATGTATGTATTACTTGTGTGAAAAGTATTATAAACCTATTACAGTACAGTACTATATAGCTGATTGTGTAAGTTGGGTACCTAGTCTAACTTTGTTGGACTTACTAACAGATTAGACTTACAAACGTGCTCTCAGAACAGAACTCATTCTTATGTAGGGGACTTACTGTTAAAGGAAGGCAGCAGTGGGGTCAGGGCAGGAGAAGTACCTGTGGGAGCCTCCGGAAGATCCGAGGCTTGGCTTGATGGTTGAGTCACCCTACCATCTTTCCCCATGGGGGTTGCTTCCCCACCCAACTCCAGCTGCCCAAGGTACAGAGGGGTACAAACTGAAAGGTACCTTATATACACATGTGCACAGCCACCAAGAACCAGACTGTCGCTGTTGCACAGTCCAAGCCAAGGAGGGCGGTCCTGGCCCCATCAGTCACACCATGGATGGCCGCGAGCATCTCCTCTGGCTGGAGCTGTGCTGGCTCAGGACAAAGGTGGACGAGTTGCTCTTTTTGCTGATGCTTGTCTCCCCAGGCTGGCTGCCTTTCAGGCGGCGGAATGAGCAGCAGAGGAAGCGCTGCACAAGTTCTTGGAAGAGGTGGCCTGTGAAGAGCATGTAGATCCAGGGGTTGCAGCAGCTGTTGAGGCTGGCCAGGAGCATGGCGATGATGAAAGCTGAGGCTGGAGGTGGAGAGGGGAAGAAAGGAGAACAAGGCATCACTATCGGGGCATGAAGCATCACCTCCTGAGAACAGGGACCAGGTGCTGTGTCACAAGATGGAGGAGCACAGAGACCAAACCTGCCTTCCTTCCACATCTGTGCTCTGAGCACATACTCAGCCTGGCCCCGACACCTTTCCCTGCTCAGCCCAGCCCTGGAACGTTCCTTGTCCTTTCTCCCATCCAAAGCTTACCTACCACATGCTTCCATCCGCATGGCCACCTGTTCATTCCTTACTGACCTCGCAAGTATCAACTGCCTCCCACTCAAGAGTATCCAAGCACACAGAGGTAGAAGCTGCCAGACCTAGCTTGTATCCTAGCCCTGGCAGCCACAAACACTTTAACTCCCCAAGAAACTGCTGTTTTCTCATCTCTAAATGAGGATAACAAGAGTCCCAAATCTCACAGGAACACAGCAAGGGTGGAAGAGCACCTGATACTACAAGTGGCCAATGCAGGGCAGTTGCGATCATGACCACATGCCAGGGGGCCACCTGGGCTCATCTAAGTCCATGCTGTTCTGCATAAGTGACGCAGCAGGGGAGGAGAAGGCTCCAGACTTATTCCAGCTGACTTACGAAGATGCTCTTATCCCAGGAGTATCTGATCTTGCATGCAGACCTCAAAGGTAAGGTCTTTTGCTTTGCTCACACACAGCCAGGTCACTCCAGCTGGAAAGAGGGCTGTAAAATCACTCTCCCTGCTTTCTGCTCGCCTACATTCTAGCTCCAAGTCCCAGGGCCACACCACTCTCCTGGTGGCGGTCTTCTACACTGAAATCCTCACTGTATCGACTGTCACCTTTCAAAACATAGCCACCCGGTAGGTTGCTGCAATCGGGCACTGACTGAAAAGGTGACTGAGAGAGGTGCTGCCCCAGTGGAGTCCGGCAGGCTGGCAGTGGATGCTGCAGTGGCTGCTCGGGGTCCCGTGTTAGGACCCAGGCACTCAGCCCAGAG
The DNA here is from genome assembly GCF_054371585.1 of Giraffa tippelskirchi. Lineage (NCBI taxonomy): Eukaryota > Metazoa > Chordata > Mammalia > Artiodactyla > Giraffidae > Giraffa > Giraffa tippelskirchi. Next base: position 17,140,198 of record NC_137283.1, on the reverse strand, counting down.
CTGCCAGAGAATAGCAAGCAAGCACACAGTAGAGTTTCTCTGGAGACTCTGCCTTCAGACAGAGGGTTAACACCCTATCCCAGGCAGCCCAGATCCAGTGCCTGCTTCATGCCGGGGCCCCCAGGCCGGCCCCTGTGTCTGCATTCCAGCTGCTCTGAAGGGTCAGCCCAGCTCCCAAGTTCCTGTGACTCTGGCCCCAGCTATGCTAGAGCAGAGTGATGAGGAAGTCAGTGTGGACAAAAGGAAGGCGTGGAAATCAGAATCTACAGACTCATCCAAGAGAGGTATGGTCAGCAGCCAGCACCTCCTGAGGGGTCAGGCCCATGGGGAGCCCCTTACAGAGGACCCAGACGCGAACCCATGGGGTGTGAATCCCCTTCCTACCTATTCGTTCTCTGAGCCACATCTACTGTCTGAACCTTAACAGCCTTATCTTGAAATGGAGGTGACACCCACTAGGACTTGCAGAAAATTGGAAAAAAAAAATTGTGTGAAAGGGCATTGTGAACAGCAAAGTGTTTATTCAAGTTATTATATTATTATTTACAGATATGAAATGTGATCAACTGCAGAATTTTTTATTGCTGCTACTGCTAAATCGCTTCAGTCGTGTCCGACTCTGTGCGACCCCATAGATGGCAGCCCACCAGGCTCCCCCGTCCCTGGGATTCTCCAGGCAAGAACACTGGAGTGGGTTGCCATTTCCTTCTCCAACGTATGAAAGTGAAAAGGGAAACTGAAGTCGCTCAGTCGTTTCCGACTCTTAGCGACCCCATGGTCTGCAGCCTACCAGGCTCCTCCGTCCATGGGATTTTCCAGGCAAGAGTACTGGAGTGGGGTGCCGTTGCCTTTTTATTGCTCCTGAGTTCAATTCAAGAAACTGTTCTTTGCCCTTTTCTCCATGACTTTAAAAAAAAAAAAAAACTCACAACCCAGAGGCCTGAGATTGGAGTACATGACCCCAAAGGAATTCCGGCTGGTCTGCTGTGGAAAACTTTCCCCTGCCATAAGAAACCCAACAGGGAAGGGGCTGCAGCCATGGGTGAGAAAGGGATCTCAGGGTCTCCACCAGGCGGGCTGGCTCTCAGCCATGTCTTCTATCCCCCTCAGCAAAAGGAACACCTGTCCCTCAAGGTCCAAGCCCTGAGGGCTTGCAAACCACTTTCTTTGGTGGTGGAGAGAAGGGGGGCTGAGTGGGAGGCATGAACCAGGGATCAGCCCTCATACCTGCCTGGCCTGAGCTCAGGGCATTTCTCAGGAAAGGGAGGGAGCGGGGGAGGAAGAGATCAGATGTCCATGCATCCTTCCCTGCTGTGTCTACTCAGTACCAGCCACCTAATCAACCCTGGGGACCTGCCCTCAAGGGATTTACAAATCCAGGTGAGAAAGAGAGAAGCAAGATAGGCCTCCTAGTCAGTGGGGAGTGGAAGCACTGGTGGACGGGCGATGAGCCCAAGGTAGGGCACTAGGGGTAATCTTCAAGTGGGGGCTCCTACATGCCAGAGGACTGAGCAGAAAGGGCCTTGTGCCAACAGCAAACATCCCCTGCTGGGCATTTACCACCCCCAGAAGACAGAGACCACGCTGAACTTCCATCCAGAACCATGATTCATGGAGGAGGTGGGTGGCCAAGGGCCATGCGAGGACAGGGTGTCCCAGTGGTCCACCCACCCACCAGCCTGGCTTTACTCAAGCCTCACGAAGTCCCCTGTGCGGATTTCCCGGTACTGCCCCCGCCTGTCACCATCACTGCCACCCTGGGCCCAAATTAGCCTGGAACAGCTGATGGGCAACTGGCCAGGGCCTCTCCTCTCTGGCTGCGCTGTCCCTGAGGTAACGAACACATGTCACTTACAATTCAAAGAACTATGGCTCAGTTGAATCTGATCAAGCTCATCAACCTTCCTAAGAGGCTCTCACTCCAGAAACCACTCACTCAGTTCAAGGTCTCCTCTCCCCACCCCTACCTCATCCCATGTCTCCCAAATCAGGCATCTCTCATAAAGACTAAATCCCTTATCCCTACAGGAGCTATAGGAGAATTTGTGAGTTGTGGTGTACAGAGGCTTTTTTAAAAAATGATTTCTGGATGTACACGTACAGAAAGATTGAATACTAGTAGGTATTCCAGGGCTCTGTCTTTGAAAAGACCACCATTTTACAACATTGGAATTGTAAAAGTCACAGGTGTATGATCTCACTATGTATAAGGTCAGGAAAAAGAGCTAAACTTGTGGGCTACAGAGCTTTAAATAGTCTTCTGTGATGCCACTGCTCAAATCTGGGGACATGTGGGGCCTACCAGGAAGGACCTGAGGAATAACCATGTTCTAGAAGCAGAAGAAGTGAGGTTTCCTGCAAACGGAGAGCCCTTCCTTACCCTTTGGAGAATGACAGGACCCTGCCACCAACTTGGGCCACACATGCATAGGCAAGCCACACGTTTGGGGAACAGAGATAATACATTAAAGCCTCATTACTCAATGTGCAGTCAAGGGCCCTGCAGGGGCATCACCTAGGAGTTTGTTAAAAATGCAGTCTCACGGGCCCCACCCAGATGTGCTGAATCAAAATCTGCATTTTAACAAGTTCCCCCACATGATTCTGTGTACACAGTGAAGTCTGAGAAGTATTCCAATGATCTCATCAGGCAATGTGCGTATGTTTCTTTGCATAGCCAGCTCCTACTCAACCTTCAAAATCCTTTTCAAATGTTGATTCCTCTCTGATCCTGATTTTTTTCCAGGGAGCTAGAATCAATGAATCCTGGGGGCACTCACAGTACTTCTGACAAATGAATACAGCATCATCCCTTCCTATTGTAATTATTTCTGCTTATAATCTGTGGTTGAGGACTGTGTGACATCTGTGGCTCTGTCCTTGGCCACTAGCAGAGGCTGGAAAATGCGAAATGTCCGATAAGGGAACTAAGTCGAAGTGAAGCATGAAATTAGCAGACAGGAAGTCCTGATAAACAAGTCACAGCCACCACTATGTTGGAAAAGCAAAAAGACAATTTCTCAGCTTGATGATGGGAGATGGGCCCCTAACAAGAAGACTGAATGCAAATATAATTTCCTCTGGGAAAAGTGAGTTCACACTCAACTATTAAGGTCAGGTGGGGATAAAGAGAAAGAAACAGGATGAGTAAGTGTGACCATTACAGTGTGAGGCGTGGGCCGTGTAGGGCAGAGCTCCCTGGTACTGGAGCATCTGGAAAGGGTGGGAGGTGCCAGCGTCCCGGCAGAGCACGGAGGGAGGTTCTGGCAGAGGCTGCCCCTCAGTGGCCTGGATCACAGGAAGACCACCTGGTTACACCACTCTGCCACCCAGTCATCCGAAACGGTCCCCTTGGGCTTCCAAAACTCAGAGCTAGAATCTCTTCACCTTGCGTCATACTGCTCCCTCTGGGGAAAACCTTAATTTCCCTTGACCTCTTAACACTCTTGTTTCCAGCATTACTGGACTTGCCACCACTCAATGAAAACTGCAGTCCCTCTGTGAAAATGCACTCCTGAGCTCAACAATCCCCACTCCCTCAGTTGTATGGATGGACTCCATGACCTGACACATCTTGAAATTTTCCTCTTTGTAAAGCACTGACAGCACACTTACTATATACCAGGCTCTATGCCACCAGTACTTTCTACCCTCCCCACAACCTAAAGCCTAATCTTAACCCCAGCAAACAGCCCCAGGCAGGTTTAGTCAACCATTCAGGGTGACTGCTGCTCATTTTACAGATGGGGAAACACTTACAACCAGGCCTCCTGTGCATTTCAACCTTCCCCCTGGCAAAACACCCTGGCAGATATTTGATTACCCCCAGTGGTGGGGGGCTCACTTCCTCACTGAGTAGCCAATTCTATGGCCAGAGGTCTGTGAGTTAGCGAGCTGAATGATGACTTCAGCTTCCACGGATTGGCTGCCGTGTTGGGAGACTGCTGGAAGCAGTAGTGATTCTATCCAGAAATGGGATGAGTTTGCTTTCTAAAGGACAGAAAGGCTGAAAGAAAGCCCCTCAGTCTTTCCTTACAAAGCAAATGAACCGCCGGCATTCCAGTGCATTGAGATTACCTTTCAACCAAAAGGTGTAAGTCATTCACCACCACAGACCACCCCTCCTGCTGTTTGCAAATGAGCTACTGGAGCTGTCTGTGATGCAGGCTGAAGGCGCAAAGCATCGGCCACAAGCCAGCGCCCCAGGTGCTCTGCTCCCTTGGATCCCTCCTCACAGCATCCCACCCTACCTTCTCCTCCCGCTCTCCCCAGCCACCCTCAGTTCTGAGCCTTCGGTCCTGCAGTCTGGAGAGCGCGCATTCCCCGCCTACCAAAATCACCCGGGCTCCCGAGACAAATGGGAAAGTTTGCGTCCCGTTCGCTCCCTTCCCTTCTTGCCCCCACCCCTCAGCAGAAGCACTGTCTGGATTCCTGGGCACCGACAGCGCCGCCTCCGTAGTACTCACCTCTCCACCTCGCGGCTGGGGAGAGGGCGAGGGGCGCAACTCGCCTCCTCCACTCGGCAAGGGATTCCCAGACTAGTCTCCCCCTCCGGACGGTGCCCCGCCCCACATCTTCTCAGGCTTGGTTGGAAGAATCCAAGCGCCCATCTCCCGCTGCTCTGATCCAAACTAGGTCTCCCGGGTTCACGATGACTTGAACTTAAAGTGGAAGTTCAAGGTAAAGTGAACTTAACGTGGCAGGAGCTTGGGCCTGGGTCGGAAAGTCACCTCCCCGCATCGCTCATCAGGTGGAAAAGTCAAGTCATAGGAAGCTCGATTTCCTGGTCCATAATAGTGAATCAAATACCCCATATGTGACCTAAAGACTGTGGTAGGGATTTTACGTGCATTTTCTCATTTCATTCCCCTACCGTTGAAGAGGGGGCTTCCCTGGTGGCTCAGTGACAAAGAATCCACCTGCTAATGCAGAAGACTCCAGTTGGATCCCTGAGTTGGGAAGATCCCCTAGAAAAGGAAATGGCAACCCACTCCAGTATTCTTACCTGGGAAATCCCTTGGGCAGAGGAGCCCGGCGGGCTACAATGCATGGGGTCACAAAAGAGTCGGACACTGGTTAGCAACTAAACAACTGCAGGGGAAACTGGTTTATCATCTTTGCTATTTTACGGAAAGGGAAGTCAAGGCTCAGGGAAGTTATGCCCCAAATCACTTGGCCAGCAGATTATGGGGACAAGGCTCAGAACAATCCACGAAGCCCCCCAAACCCTGGACAGGGACAGCAGGACCAGGGCCCCGCCCCGCCGCGCTCCCTCCTCCCGGTGTTTTCGCCCGCGCTACCTTCCTTGGGCGCATCGGCGTCCCAGACACTCCACATCTGCACGAAAAAGAATGGCGTCCAGCACACGATGAAGGCCAGCACGACGACGAAGGTCATCTTGACCGTGCGGATCTTGGCCTTAGAGATGAGCTTGACGTTGCTGACGCGGGCCAGAGCTGCGCGCCCCGCGCAGTCTGCCGCCGCGCCCTCAGCCCCCGCGGCAGCCTCGGCCGCCGCTGCCGCCGTCTTGAGCCGTAAGTTCTGCCAGATCTTGAAGCTGATGAGGCCGTAGCAGGCGGCAAGCACGATGACAGGCACAATGTAGACGGCCAGCGTGATCCACGTGATGTAGGCCTTGGGCCCCCAGGGCTGGATGAAAACGGCCCAGCAGTCGAAGACTCCGTCGGCCACCTCGCGCAGAGAGAAGATGTGTACCTGCGGCACGCTGGCCAGCAGGCAGCCGAGCCATGTGGCGAGGACCGCCAGGCGGTCGGTGCGGCGGCGCAGCGAGCGCAGCGGCTGGCAGATGGCCAGGCAGCGGTCGAGCGACATGAGCAGCAGCAGGTAGGTGGACGCGAACATGCCCACCACCTGCAGGTACTTGACGAGGCGGCACAGCAGGTCGGGCCCGTAGAAGCGGAACGTGATGTCCCACAGAAGCTGCGGCAGCACCTGGAACACCGCCACCACCAGGTCGGCTATGCTCAGGTGCTTCATGAAGAAGAAGAGGCGCGAGTGCTTGTGGCGCGTGGTGCGCAGCGCCAGCAGCACGCACGTGTTGCCGCTCAGCGCCAGGAACAGGATGAGACACAGCACGGCCACCTCCACCCGCGCCAGGGCCTCGTTGCGCTGTGGCGGCCCGGCGGTGCGATTGCCCTCGGTTCCCGGCGGCGCCGCGCTCCCGTTGACCGCCTCGGCGCTCCAGTTGGCCGCAAACGCACCCTCCATGACCGCGGCCGCCGCGGTGCGCCCCGGCCTTCGAGCCCTTTAAGACGCGGCGCGCGGGGCGGGGCCCGACGCGCAGTCCCGGCGTGCCTGGGGCGGGGTGGGGGCTCCTGGGTTCCACTCCCTGAGACTCCGCGGACTGATCTGCTGGGTCGGACTCTGAAACAAACTCCGAGGGCCATGAAAAGACCGTGCGTTTCTCTCCCGACGCATGTATGCCTCAGCTGTCCCCTTCCCAGGAACCTCAAATCATCTAGGACTAGGGCCACCACCGCCTGCCCTGGGGTTGTTGAGCGGCCGTTCTAGAAATTCCCGTTTGAGATAGTTCTGAGACACTGGAAATGAGCGGGAATCTACCGGACCGGCAGTTCCTTGAGATAGTCGCTTCCACTGAAGGAGAGGGAGGAACGTAATCAGTTTCCTCCCGGACTGGGACTTCTAAGCCAGCCACCTCCCCTAGGGATGCCCCAACTAGTTACTCCCCAGAACCCACAGGACAGCCACCTCTCCTAGTAAACCCCACTCCAGATTCTCCCTCTGGAGACACTCCTGCCCCCAAACAGCCACTTGCCTGAGAAACCCTGCTCAAGACCATCCCCCTCCAAACCCCTGTTTCTAAAATGCTTAGCCATCCACCCCTGAACTTCCACAACAACTGCTTCTTTGCCTCCATCCTGGAGGCACTCCTGACTCAGTATATACAGAACGCCCAACCTCTGTTCTCAGTATCCCTAACACCTCTTGGGGGAGATCCTCCCCAGCCCAGCATCCTCGAAGGTTCGCGAACTCAACAGGCGTCTTGGCCCCCAACAGCCAAGGGATCTCCGTCGAGATCCTGAGCAGGTACTTTACAATCTCTCAGAGTACCGGCGGCCCCTCCAGAAACTAGGATCTCAAAGCACTCCAACACCTTCTCTGGGGTCCCAGTGGCTCCACCAGCGCCAACCATCCTGTCCACTCATGCGCTGGATCCAGCTACCTGCACCGAGTCGTAGGGCTAAACTAAAGTTGGTTGCCTAGGGAAGTTGCACCGCCACGGACGGTTCCAAAGACGCGTGCGCTCCCGGCGCAGGTTGAAGTGGCTGCTGCCGGTAACCAGTCTGATAGGATGCTGAGGGCTCAGACGCTGTAACCTGGGGTGGAATCACCTCGCCTGCAGCCCTGACTGGTCGCTGGGTAGGGACTAGAGGCGAACAAGGACCCCTGTCGAGGCTATGCGCGCGGACGGCGTTAGGATGCGGCGCTGCCTGCCGGTGGCCAGCTTTTCTGCAGCGTGTGGCGTGGGCTGTACCACCACGTAGGTCCGCTAGGAGGCGCGGGAGGCAGGTCTTGCGGGTCCCCGCAAAGCGGTGTAATCTTGCCCAGCGTTGCCCCAACGGGGTAACAAACAGGCTTGTTTCACAGTGACTTAAAGCAGCAAGAGGGAAGAAGCTCGTAAATAATATGCTTGGTTTCTTCCTTTCTTGGTTTAGAAGCTCCTAACTCTCAGGCAAATGGGAGGCTTGCATAGCAGTGTTTCCCTGTTGACTTGACAGTAATGAAGTTACAAAAAGCATTTAACCGATATTTCCCAATCATCAGGTCAATTTCAGGGCTTCTTCCCCTCCTACTGTTCCAGGGTGCTTGATGTAGCGGATTTAGCAGTGGATTCATGCTTTGGAATACTTTTGTTCCTATCTCCATTCATGAGGAATGAGATACTTTCTGTTCCAATCAGCACTGGGAGAGGTCTTTCTTCACTTAGTTTTAGGGGAAGATCTCAAGGCCAAAAACAAACAAACAAAATCTGTCATTTTAAAATGACTCTGCTTGTCTACGGCCCAAAGCCATTTCTGCCTCTTTGCTATGCTTCAATGTTAAAATCCTAAAAGATGTCAAAGTATTATGAAATTTAAAGATGGTTTCTCTGATTCCTAGCTCTTTTTCTATTCTAAAATCATTTTTAAAAATAATTTAAATTGGCCAAGAAAAAAAATGGCAGACAGAAAAAAAGAGGATTCAAAAGTGGACATGGCTCTCTAAGTATCATTAAATGCATCTCTTCCTGACATTTCACTTACCCCTTTTTAAATTATGTGGCTAGAATAGCGTTAGTCAAGGATGTGGGCTAACAGCTACAGCCGTGTGCCAAGACATACTAGGGGTGGACCATTGCTGCTGCTAGATTCTGGGCTTTACCACCTAACGACCTGTGTGGCCAAGTCACGGAGCCTCTGAGACTCAGTTTCTCTGGGGGCTTCCCTTGTGGAGCTCTGAGGAAGTAAGACTTCACTCACGTGAGGAGTGCTCTGCAAACAGTTAAGTATATCTGACGCTGTTTTCTCACACTGACAATCCTCACCCCAGGACAATCCTATGAAAAACATGTTTTCATCCAATCAACCTCAATCTTACTTATCTTCCTGGATTGAACTCATTTATCTTTTCAATTAAGACCAACAGAGTGTGTGTGTGTGTGTGTGTGTGAGAGAGAGAGAGAGAGAGACAGAGACAGAGACAGAGAGAGACAGAGAGAGACAGAGAGAGACTGTAACAGGCAAGGACCTCTGAGTTAGGCCCTCTGAACCCTAACTGGTGTGATGAGAATCTGAGATCTTTACCTCTTCAGGGAAGCCCTCCTTGACCACCTCAGCCCACTGAGAATTCCCCATTTTCTGAAGCTCTGGTGGTGCTTGACTGCAGATTTCACCTATAATATAAATGCGTCGAGTCTCCCCAGGGCAGTGTTAAGTGCCTAGAATACATCTCGCAGGTCACGGTCCTTGATATAATCACCATTATGTTTCCTGTCATGCACACCTATCAATAGCGATGTGTTGAGAGAATGACACTGAATTACCCAAAAACACCCGTCCGCACATTAACCACTAGGTTCAGTCTTTTGCTTCCCGGAATAATCTTTCTGAGGGAATCTGGCTAAAAGAGGACGCTTTGTGAGAAAGCATACTATTCTGGTATGTTCGCTATTTTTCCTGAGAGGGAGCGATGGCAGAGATAAAGCATGATGCTTCCAATTCCACAAACATGTCCACTGACCATGGCTGTGAAAACACAACCTCCTATTAAGGAACTACTGTCAACACACACATTCTCCACTTGCAGACACCACTGGCCTAGGTTAAGGCATGACCAGAGAGAAAAAGCCTTCTAAGGGGGAAACAGAGCTTGGAATAAAAGCAGATTGTTCTTTTCTTTTTTTTTTTTTTTTTAAAGCAGGCTATTCTTAGGCAGAAGAAAAGGTTTATTGAGAATCAGGAGCTTTGGAATGTGTGACTTTTTGAAGAGGTAGGGCCTAGAGGAGGGAAGTCATTTAAATGTGGGGGTTATCTTCACAGCAAGTGAATGAATGAACTAATGGGGTTCTCATGATGACTACTGAGGAGGAAACTGAGGTTCAGAGAGGAGGAGGTGCTTGCCCAAGGCCCCATAGCTGGTGAAAGAAGGCCAGCGTGGCTGGAGTGAAGCATGAGGCGGATCAAGAGAGGTGGCAGGCACTAGACCCCCAGCCTGGTCGACTGGGTGTTTTACCTGAGGGACAGATGTGACCAGTGACAGGGCAAGAGGCTGGCTAGGAGGTCAGGTACGAAACTGCAAGGGGCTGAGAGAGGTGGCTTGAGATAGTCCCCTGGGAGCACTGGAGAGTCTGCCTAGATTCATTCAGGGCACACAAAGAAAGCAAATCTCTTCTCCCATCTGCCCTCCACCCCCGACTCCCTCCCCTCCACCCACCACCACCTCAGTTTCTATCAGGCCCTCTCTGGTGGGAAGAAAGAGCCCTAAGGGAAATTCCAGTGACCTGACAGCTCCAAAACAAAACTTGCCCTAAACCTCCACCAATTACAACAAACCACTCATTTTCATTTTTCATTAAAAGAAAAAAAAAAAGGACATTTCTTCCCAAAGGGGGCCCCTACTGAAGTTCACCTCTCCTGCTGGGATGCTGAATGCACTATGGCAGAGCAGACCCTGTGCTCTTTCCTGCACAAACATTCACTCAGTAAACATCTTCTAAGCACCTACTGTGTGGCTGGCAGGGTGACCGAGGATCACAGCACCGAGTCTGGAGTTAAACTCCACTAACTGGTGCTCCTGAGATGGGCAAAAGTCAACACAAGCAGAAGGACCGGGATCTCAACTGCTCTAGGAATGCAGAGTCCTCTATGACCAAGGGCAAGTCCCCATTCCTCCAGGGCCTTGGTTTCTTCTCCTAAAAATTAGGGCATTGGACAATCCCTGAGATCCCTCACAGTTCTCACTATCATTCTCTAAGTCTAGTGAGCAAAACACACACAACGGCGCAGAGAGCACACAGAATGAAGCATCCTCAGTGCCACCGAGGCCTGGGGCACTCAGTAGGTACTCGGTAAACACTAGCAGAAGGACCGAGCCTCAGAAGTCACAGTGCAGCCCTCTGCCACATTCTGCTCCACGAGGCAGTCACGAAGTCCACCCAGGTGCAGGAGGATGAGAAAAAGAGTCTGTCTTTTGCAGGGAACAGTGAGATGCTGGAGGCACGTGTGACTAAAAGGACTGTTGTACCTTTGGAGAAAAAATACACAATCCCACTGTGTCAGTGAGTTGCTCAGAAAGCTTCAATGAAAGAAGAGCTGGAATGATGCTACATGGAGAGTACCCAAGAAACAGGAGCGAGGAAGTGGCCACTGCCTACAAGGATGCCCAGCTGTCCAGGGACTACAGGTCAGGAACCAGTGGCCCGGTCCAGAGGAACGAGCTGGAATTTGTCCTCTAAAACCCAAGCCACAGGGCTCAAGGTTCATTTCACTATCCCCCAATCTGAGTGAACCAGGGGCCTACGACAGGAAAGCCATATTAGTGAGAGTTTCCCCACATGCTCCCCCACATCCAGTACACCCCAATATTATTGCCCAAGGTTCCAGATTACGAGCCAAAGGTGTTGGTCCTAAATAAACCACACACCCTAAACAAGACGGACTAAGCACATGGCTCAGAAATGAGAACAGAAACATCTGCAGGTGGCAGAGCCAGTAGAGACACATGCAGCTTCTGGAACCAGAGGCTCAGACGTCCTTCAGGCCAGCAAAACAGTCCCTGGCAAGCCAGGTGCTTCCAACCCACTCTGGGGGCCTGCACAACCCAGCCCTGGGCCAAACTGTCGCTGGGGTCTGTCTTCTCTTAACAGACCTCCCTCAGCTTCATCAGAGAAGACCAGGCCACAGCAATTTCAGCCAAAAGTAGCCACAAATATCACTGCTCCCAGAAGTGGTCTTGCTGTTGTTATTGTTGTTTTTTTTTTTACCTCATGGAGCATTTCTCTCTAATGGGGGGGGGCAATGAGGCACAGAGTGACAGAGAAACAACAGAGAGGACACGCAAGGGCCTGCTGAGCCCCTACAAGCCAGTGTCTACTTGTCCCACAGTCTTGAGGGCCAGCACAGCATGGAGAGGCCACAAGGAATTGCAACGAAGATACAAAGGAACCATAAATGTGTTAAACGATGGGCCAGACAGGACTCCAGAAATCATGTCTTGCCATCTCGTTGCTTCTTAGAGAGTAAAAGTGTGGTTCAGACTGGGGTTGGGGCTGACCCCCACTTCTGCTGCTCTCCTGAAGGGCCAGGCCCCTCTGGCTGCAGCTCTGATCTGTATGCAGCTTGATGGCTCCAGGCAGTGAGCCCTCCAAGCCCTACACCTGGCCCCCCTGCTCCAGGAGAGCTGCTTCTGGATTGCCTGGAGCTGGGGGAAGGGGCCCTGAGAGTCCAGTTCCAGCCCCAGGGCAGGGCCAGGCACCTACTTTGCAAGGTTGAGTGCAAAGTGACAGTGTGGAGCCCCTTGTTCAAATTTGATTAAGAAAGTGACATCAGAGTGTTAAATCAGGAGTGGGGCCTGAATTAATGCAGAGACTGCATGGCCCATGAATCCAGCTCACCCATCACCCTTCATAACATCCATTCCATCTCAAAGACTATCTGACTTATTCCTTAAGTATCTCTTGATGCTATCTCCCCCGTCCCCCAACTCCATGCCACTGCTCCAAGCCACGTTGCTGGTCACACACACTTCCTGGACGCTGCAACCCTGCCGTCCCCTCCCACCTGCTCTCCATTTAGCAGTCAGTTAGCTTTTAAAATGACACTTGTGATGATGTCATCCTCTACTTCAAATAGTTCAATGTCTTCCCCTTGCTCTGGGAGTAAGGACCAAATACTTTAAGGTAGCCTAGCGCCCCAAGTGGTCCAGCCCCTGCTGCCCACACCAGTCGTGGAGTCCTGCTCCACCCTCTTTCTGGTCCTCTGAGCTTCAGCCACTTCTCCATTCCCCTGGCCAAGCAAGCACATACTCATGTCTCATCTCCCAGCAAACCCACCACATCCTCCTAACTCCATCAGGACCTCTCATCTGCAGACCTCTCCTCCTCAGCACCTTCCATGAGTATGATTTCACATCCATTTGTGTGGGTTTCTGGGTAATGATGGGTCTCGTTGTGGTCACCACAATGTCCCCGTGCCTAGTACCTTGTAGCATGCACAAGTCATGGGATGAATGAGTTGCCACTGAACCAGTGGCTGCCACAAAAACAAGAGATCCTAGGGCTGACAATGTGCCCGCATGGTCATGAGGGGGAACAGGGATGTCTCTTCAACTGTGACAAGAGGACTAGGTTACCTTCCTTGAATGGATGGTATAAGGATGAAACTGTGTTGTATGTAAGTCAAATCATGCTGTATACCTTACACAGTTCTGTGTGTCAATTGTATCTTAATAAGAAAAAAAAAAAAAGAATGAGACTGTGGAGCCCCATACCAAGGTCACAGGCACAAGGCCTCGTCACAGAAACAAGATCATCTCCGGAACTGATTAAGCCCCATTGTAACTGTTGCCAAAAGCCCCCTGATCCTTACCAGCCAGCTTCCTGACCCCCAATTAGGCAAAAATGACCACCTTGGTACTCACCCTATAGCACCCTAACAAATCACCTAATGCCACCCTTCCAGCAGGAATTTTATCTTGAGGATACAGAAATTGGCTACTAGCCCCTAAAATCATCACTCTCCCTTGAATCAGCAGGCTGTTCTAACAGTATCGACTCTCCCCGGCCTGTCAGAAGGTCAGCCTGCTGCGCTTGCAGCAAGCACATTATCTCTGCTCTTTGTTCTCAGTAAAACTCACTCCTTTCTGCAATACTCTGGATATGGAGATTCTTTTCCAACCTGTGCTCAGACTGCCACAACAATGACTATGTATAAAAAAGCACCTGGAACAAGAGCGATGCCCCACAGAGTCTAGTTAATGTTTGCGGATGGACACTGTGAGGCCTGAGGTAGGTGGGCATCAAGGGAGCCCTCCAGTCTTTCCTATCCCCAAATATCTGGGATTCTAGGAAGAAATGTTTAGGTTCCTTTCTTTCTACGATAGATTAGAAATTGTATGCATTTCCTCTTCTAGAGGGACATGCACTTAAAGGGGGACTTCTGTTGCTACTTCAGGTTGCATAATACCCATCCCTGGCCAGGCACAGGCATGGGAGGAAGTGATTCAAATCCAGCGGAGATGAGTTCCACACCAAGGTCACATTCTTCTACGCTGGTTCAACATTAGGAGAGAATGTTTCACCTAAATTACATTTTAGCCTAAGTTAGATCTAGCCTAAACCCTCAGTCTAATCTACATTAACTAACTTTCATAATGAGGAGAAGCAGGGTAGACACCCACCCTACCCACAGGCATTGTCCATTTGTTTTGCTCCTGAAAAAGCTTCCTGAAGTTCAGACTCAATGAGAAGATGATTAAGTGGCCTGGTCAGTTCAAACAGAAAGGGAGCTTCCCTCCCTGCCAGGCCACCCACCAGAGATGGGAGGAGCGACAGGGGTCCAATCTATTTTCTCCTCCAGCCCGACCTTTGATTTGTCTTCCTAGGTAGGCTTTGTGGCTCCCAGGGGTCCTGACAGGCCTGGAGGCATCTGGGCCTTGGGAGGCCCCCACCAATAGCCGCCCAGGGCGTCTAGAGAGTGGACGGCCACCACTAAGATTCAGATGAGGCTCCAAAGGAAGCCGAACCTCAAAGCAAAGCCTGGTCCCCCAGAGACCTAATTCCTCCGATGGATCTGGGCAAAGTAAATGGAAAACCTTCTGGAAAACACTCACCATTCTAGACACCATTAAGAACATTCGTAATTCATGAGGAGAAGTCAAAATGCCAACATTAACAGGAGTTTGAAAGAAGCTGATTGCCTCATGGATGACTTGAAGGGGTTTAAGCCTTTACTGGAGAAGTAGCTGCAGATACGGTGAAAATCTCAAGAAAACCACAATTAGAAGTGAAGCCTGAAGATGCGACTGATTGAACTGCTCCAATCTCATGACAAAATCAGAAGAGAGGACAAGCTGTGTCTTATGAATGAGTAAATAAAGTGGCTTCTTGACATGGAATCTATTCCTGATGAAAATGCTGTGAAGTTTGTTGAAATGGCAACAAATGATTTAGAATAAATTTATTTAGTTAATAAAATGGTAGCAGGGTTTGAAAGCATTGTCTCCAAACCCTTCAGAAAGGAATTCTACTGCAGGTAAAATGCTATCAAACAGTATTGCATGCTACAGAGCCATCATTCATGGAAATAAGAGTTCATTAATACAGCAAACTTCACTGTCTTATTTTAAAAATTTTCACAGCCACCCCATTCTTCAGCAACCACCACACTGATCAGTCAGGCAGCTGTCAACATCAAAGCAAGATCCTCCACCAGCAGGAAAAAAAAAAAAAAGATAACTTGCTCAAGGCTGAGATGATGGTTAGCATTTTTTAGCAACAATTTTTAATTAAGGTATGTACAGTTGACTCTTAAACAACATGGGTTTGAACCGCAGGAGTCAACCTATACATGGATTTTCGAGTACTCAGGGATTGGGCATCCCTAATCTAACCCCAGTCAATCCATCCTAAAGGAGATCGATCCTGGGTGTTCATTGGAAGGACTGATGTTGAAGCTGAAACTCCAATACTTTGGCCACCTCATGCGAAGAGTTGACTCACTGGAAAAGACCCTAAAGCTGGGTAGGATTGGGGGCAGGAGGAGAAGGGGACGACAGAGGATGAGATGGTTGGATGGCATCACTGACTCGATGGACATGGGTTTGGGTAGACTCCGGGAGTTGGTGGTGGACAGAGAGGCCTGGCGTGCTGCAATTCATGGGGTCGCAAAGAGTCGGACACGACTGAGCGACTGAACTGAACTGAATCTAACCCCTGCACAGTTCAAGGCATTAAAACATAACTTTTACATGCACTAGGAAACCATGAAATTCAGGACTCACTTTGCAATATTTGCTTTATTGTAGTGGTCTGGAATGAAACCCACATGCCTGCACAGGG
Source organism: Giraffa tippelskirchi (assembly GCF_054371585.1). Classification (NCBI taxonomy): domain Eukaryota; kingdom Metazoa; phylum Chordata; class Mammalia; order Artiodactyla; family Giraffidae; genus Giraffa; species Giraffa tippelskirchi. The sequence goes on along the minus strand of NC_137283.1, from coordinate 17,124,621 downwards.
TTTGTATGGACACATATTTCAGTTTTCTTGGGCATATACCTAGGAGTGAAACTGCTGGGGCATACAATAACTTTACGCTGAATCTTCTGAGTTTTACATTCCCGCTGATAAGAGCATGAGGGTTCCAATTTCTTCACATCCATGCGAACACGTTACTATTTCTCTTTTCAGATTCTAGCCATCTTACTGGATGTGAAGTGGCATCTTGTGGTTTCCATGTGCATTTCCCTGATGTCTAATGCTACTGAGGCATCCTGTCATGTGTTTGTTGGTCATTTTTATAACTTCTCTGGAGAAATGTCTACTCACGCTCTGCCTATTTTTAAAATTGGGTTGTCTTTTTATTACTCGATTTTAAGAGTCTGTTATATATTCTGGATTAAAATCCCTTATCAGGTATAAGATTTGTAAACATTTTCTCCCATTCTATGGGCTTTTTACTTTCTTTCTGAAGCAGCAAAATGCTCAATTTTTATGAAGTCCAATATATCTATTTTTTTATTTTCTCACTTGTGCTTTCACTATTATATCTAAGAAACTACTGACAAATTCAAGGTCACAAAGATCACACAATGGTTACACAGGTACACCTGTGTTTTCTTCTAAAACTTTTATAGTGTTAGCTATTGCATGCATTTTGATGTAATGTTTTGTATAAGGTACATGTATTTTGTACATGCAATTTTCTGTATAAGGTATGAGTTTAAATACATTTCTTGCAAGTGGATATAAAGTTTTCCCAGGACCGTTTCTTGAAAAAACGATTTTTTTTCTATTAAATGGACTTGGAACTCTTGCAGAAAATCAACTGAGAATAATTACAAGGGTTTATTTCTGGTCTCTCAGTTCATTTATTTATATGTCTATCCTCACACCAGTACCATAATGTCCTCTAATTACTGGAGATTTGTGGAAGTTTTGAAATTGAGAAGTGTGAGTTCTCCAACTTTGCTCTTTTTCAAGATCAGTTTAGCTATCCTGAGTCCCTTACATTTATATGTGACTTTTAAAATCAGCTTATCAATTTGTGCAAAAATGCCAGCTGGAATTTTGATAAGGATTGCACTGAATCTGTAGATCAATCTGGAGGGTATTATCATCTTGGCAATAGGAAGTTTTTTGATCCATGAAAGTGGGATGTTTTTCCATTATTTAGATCTTTAATTTCTTTCAACAATGTTGTTTGCCGAGTATAAATTTTGCCCTTCTTTTATTAAATATTTCTAGATATTTTATTGTTTGATGCTAATGTAAGAAGAATTAATTTGCAGATCGTTCAAGTGTATAGAAACACCACTGATTTTAATATATTTATCTTGTATTCTGCAACTTTGATCAATTGTTTGGTTTTTTTTTAGTGAATTTCCTAGAACATTCTATATACCAGACCATCACATCTGTAAATACAGTTGTACTTTTTACCAATCTGGATGCCTTTTATTTTTCTCTAATTTTCCTGACTAGAGCTTGCAACACAACATTGAATAAAAGTGGTGATAGCAAACATCCTTGCCCTGTTTCTGATGTGAGGAGGAAAGCATTCAATCTTTCACCATTAAGTATGAGTTTAGCTGTTGGGGTATATTTGGTCGATATCCTTTATGAGGTTGAGGAAGTCCTCTCTATTAATAGTTTGCCAGATATTTTTATCATAAAGAAGGTGTTGAATTTATCTCTTTCCCATGCCTGTGGAGATGCTGCATGTAGTCTCCTCTAGTTTATTGATATGATGTGTTACATTATTTGATTTTCTCCTGTTTAACCAACCTTGCATCCTGGGATAAATCCCACTTGGTCACAGTGTGTAAAGTGATTTTTTTTTTTTTTTAATGTTTATGGATTCAGTTTGCTAGTATTTTTTGAAGGTCTATTTTTGTAAGAGGTTATTGGTCTATTCTTTTCTTCTTCTGTGATATTTTTTCCCTGGTTTAGATATTAGAGTAATTTTGGCCCCACAGAATAAGTTGGGAAGTGTTTTCTCCTCTTTCTGGAAAGCTAGTGAATAACTGGCATTAATTAATCTTTAAATATTTGGCAGAATTCATAAGTGAAGCCTTCTAGGTCTGGTTTCTTTGTGAGTAATTTTGTTCATTTTTAATCACTAATCCACTCTCTTTACTTGTTATAGGTCTATTCCGATATTCTGGTTTTTCTTCAGTTCCAGTATATTTTGTCTTTCTAGGAACTTTTTCATTTTATCCAATTTATCTAATTTGTTGTTTTACAGCTGTTCATCATATTCTCTTACAATTCCTACAATTCCTGCAATTCCTGTAAGGTTAGAAAGTAAGGTCTTTCATCCCTGATTCCAGTAATTTGAGTCTTCTCTCCAATTTTCTTGGTCAATCTAGCTTAAAGGCTTATCAACTTTATTGATCTTTTTAAGTAACTAACTTTTGATTCTGTTGATTATTCTCTAATGTTTTTCTATCACCCACTTCATTAATTCCTAGTCTAATCTTCATTATTTCTTTCATTCTGTTTGAGTTTAGTTTGCTCCTCTTTTTCCAGAATCTTAACGTAGAAGGTCATGTTATTGATTTGAGACCTTTCATCTTTTTTAATATAGGCATTTATAGTTATAAGGTTCCCTCTAAGTACTGCTTTAGCTGCATCCCATAAGTTTTGGTATGCTGCATTTTCACTTTCATCCTTTCCATAGTATATTCTGTCTTTGTGATTTCTTCTTTGACCCAATGCTTATTTGAAACTGTGTTATTTCCCATCTACTTGTGTATCTCCCCAAATTCCTTGTTTTTGATTTCTAATCTCATTCCGTTGTGACCAAAGAACACATTTTATACTATTTCCATATTTTTTAATTTATTAAGACTTGTTTTATGGCATAGCACGTGAACATAGAACATTGTTCAAGCCTTCCATTTCCTTGTTGCTCTTCTGCCTAGAGCTCTTCTACTCTTCTTTCCATTTATTATTGAAACTAGGATATTGAAGTCATCAGCTATTACTGTTGTATTGACTATTTCTCCCTTAATTCTGTCAGTTTTTGCTTCATGTATTTTGGGGCTCTGTTATCAGAGGAATGTTTGTTTATCTCTATCTTTATGTAGATATTTTCCTGATGGATTTACTCTTTCATCATTATAGAATCCCTAATTTACCTCAAGTAACTTTTTTATTTTAAAATCTGTCTGATGCTAGCATAGGCACTCCAGCTTTGTTATGGTTGCTGTCTGCATGATACACGTTCCACACCATTTTACTTTCAATTTATTTTGTCTTTGAATCTAAAGTGTCTCCTATAAACAGCATATAGTTGTTTTTAAATATCAGTGTATATGTCAACACTGGTATTTAAATATCACTGTTTAAATACCATTGCTTTTTAAATATCAGTGTATATGTCAACATTGTGGAAAAAACATATAATGCCTTCATATTATTATAAATATAATCCTGACCTCATAGATCCCCTGAAAGAGATCCACAGTCCATTCTTTGAGAATCACTGAAACAGTAAGCATTTATTTAACCTATGCATCAGTGAATTACCTGAGTGTAGAAAAAACTGGAAAAAGCTGATTTGCTGGGGAACGGGATTCTGGATACATTTTTTTCCCTTATAAATGTTGGTGTTGCCATTATGAATGCATAGTAAGTAATTCTAATGGTAAGAAGCACACATCTGTTTGTAATCGACTTTCAGGAAGTTTGGTTTGATTCATATACTGCTTCAACCAAATTCCTGTTAATAATTCCAGCTTCAGCTTATCCTATTACAATGCACTAGCCTTGGTGGCCTCTAAGTCAGCTTACTCCTTGGGTTTCAAGCCAGCCAGTCTCTTCCTTTCTTGCTGGAGCAGACTAGGAACATCCCTCCTTTGGACAAAAATACATGCCTCTAGCTCACGCTCTGGGGGCCTCTGCATGGCAGGTATCTCCTCTTGAAGTTTGCTGGTGAGGGAAATGGGCTGCTGCCAGCACTTCTGAGCTAAATCAGTGTCTCACTCTGGCCCGTCCTCTGATACCACACGAGAAGTTCAGGCTGGGTGAGACCAACCCAGCAACTGTCCTCATCCAGCTGAGAGTTGAACAGATGCCCTAAGACAAGTCCCCAAATAATGATGACAACAAGGCAGAATATGATAAAGGCCATCAGAGGAGTACTAACAAACCAGTACTAGTAGGTCACTTAGTAATTGATTATTAACTAATTGACAACAGGATTAATGGAGGAAGAAATTATATAAGCAGAGGGCTCCGGAAAGGCTTCAGGGAGAAAGGGATCGTTGAGGAAGATGAAAAAAAAAAGTGAAGAAAAGAGAAGTAGGAGGAGAAGAGACAGGGGAGGAGGAACTTGCAGACAAAAGGCAGGGAAAGGGAGTCCACGGGTATAGAAGGGGGTGTGGTAAGCATATCACCACGATAGTAAAGCCTTTTTATTTTTTTTCAAACAGCAGTCTTCTCCATAGTGGTCTCCTTTTTCTCCTAATTGTGAGGCCACACACTTATTCCGAGGTAGCTGCCATTGCACAAACATTTGAGAAACTGGCATCTCCCTAGGAATATGCTGAATGGTGGAAAATACAGAAAAAGAGCCAATGAATTGTTATCAGAAACTACTCAGGAGCTGGGAGACTCAGGGCAATTGCTGACCCTGAATTGCAGGGTTGGACATGTGTAGAAGTGGGTGATGAGACCCGGCCCAGAGCTGCTTTGAGGACTGCAAGAGAAAATGAAGACAGTTCAGTTCAGTTGCTCAGTCATGTCTGACTCTTTGCAACCCTGTGGACTGCAGCACGCCAGGCCTCCCTGCCTGTCACCAACTCCCGGAGCTTGCTCAAACTCATGTCCATCGAGTTGGTGATGCCATCCAACCATCTCATCCTCTGTCATCCCCTTCTCCTCTTGCCTTCAATCTTTCCAGGTCTCTTCCAATGAGTCAGTTCCAATGAAGACGGAGAGCTGTGCAAGTCTGACTGGACAGGGGTTGGTCTTTGAGGCAACAAAGACCCGGAGGCTGGCACCGGCAAGCACTCAAATCAAGGTAGAGGGGAGGTGGCCGAATAAAAAACAAGATACAATGAGTTCATTTGTTTGAGATGCATGGTATCATGGCTTGGAAAGCAGGTTCCTACATTTTTTTGAGCAAAATGAAGCATCACTGGAACAAACACAGAGTCTCCAAAATAGCTGCTTTTTTTTTTTAAGATGAGAAATCTTACTTACATTTTTAAAAGAACCATAATACCATTTTCTACCTACAAACTAAATACAATTCCTTAATATCACCAAATATCCAGAAAGGGCTCTAATTTTCAGTTATCCTCAAATATAGTTTGTAAATCATGATTCAAAAGAAATCTCCATATTGGAATCAATTTTGTCTTCTTTTGGTCTCTTAAGCCATAGGTTTCTCCTCATCATTTCAATTTCAATTTATTTGAATTGATATCCTTTCTTTGCCTTTTCTTTTTCTTCTGAATTGATATCTTTTCTTAAAGATTTTTCTCATAGCCTGAATTTGCTCAGTGTGATGGCCTTCTGTCTTGCAACTTTCCTGTTTTAAGTGAACAGCTGGGTTTAGAACAATGCTCAGCAAACTGTAACCTGTGGGCCAAATACAGCCTGGGGTCTGTTTTTGTAAATAGAGTTTACCTGGAAACAGCCGTACTCATTTGCTCACGTGCTGTGTGTTTCTATGCTTCATTAGCAGACCCCTCTAATTATGACTGAGATTATCCACAAAGCCCAAAGTATTGTTCTTTTGCGTGGCCCTTTACAGAAAAGGTTTGTTGACTGCAGTTTTGGATGCTTGATGGGATTAACTCTTTTATTTTGCAAGACAGTGTCACCAGCAGTGTTTGCAGAAGCACTTAATGACCTGCTGTCTCTTTCTGTCACGTTAGCAGCTATTACCGCTAGGGCACAGATCCATTAAATCATTAGGGGCTGCAAACAGCCCCTAGAGTGATTAGAATGCTTGGCTAGAATGTGATTGGCTAGAATGCTTGTACCTGGAGAAAGCTCCCTTACCTGCTCTGTGGTTAGCCAGAGCTAAAGTGGAAAAGAGAATAAAAATCTTGATTCTTCCCTTTTATTTACTAGCTTCCAAAACAGGGAGTGGTCTCCCTGACATCTTCACATGGTGATCAATTACAATTATTGTTTCAGTTTCATTATGACTTTTGATATTTCACTGTATTTGATAACTTTGCACCCACTGTGGTTGCTGTCCTTGCTGATGGTCATCTCCAGCCAGGGGGAGCCTCTTCAAACTGGCCCGAATCCTTTGGAAATAAACACAGTCATCTCTGTTGGCTTCCCTGCTACCTAGAATGGACAACGTACACACACTTGGTCATATTTAATTTGTGGGGAGGTCCTCGTTTTGTGTTTAAGTCTTATGACTTTATGGTCACACTATATCCTGGAACCCTGGGTGATGTCAATCTCATCTAACCTGCTGCCTCTCAGGGTGGACTAAGGTATACACTTGGTTTTAAATTCCATACATCAAATATGGGTAAGCAAATTAGAAGCAAACCTCTTTTTTCTTCACAGTCTCCCACATTCCTCTCACTGTCTCTCTCTCTCCCAGAGGGAAACCTCCAAAGCTCCCAAGTGTAATAGTAGTCATAGAGGGACCTCCACCTGCGCTCTGCCCCTCAAAGGTGAGCACAGAGCATCCCGAGCTAGACCTACTTGCCTGCTCCTGTTCCGGACACAGGGAAGCCACCTGGGGCCATCTCCTTTCTGCTCCCAGCTAGCTCTCCATCTCAAGGGATCACAACCGGGGCCTCAGTGACCCACGGGGTGCTAGAACTTACAGGCACATACTGTTGGTTTCCTTCTGTTGAGGTGGAGGCGTAAAGGAAAGGGAGCAGGAAGGCGGCCCTGTCACACACAGCTCTCCAATGTCTGCAGCAGGCTTTGACACTTGGTCTCTCTTCCAGTCTGTGCAGTCATTTTGTAAGGAAAGGGTCTTTATGACTTTATGACTCATCTGGTTTTACAGATGAGACAAGTGAAGGCCTAAGAACATATGTGACTTGCCCAAAGTCACACAATTAATAAATGGCAGAGCCAGAACCTAAATTTAAGTTTTCTGCCTTTAAATCCAATGCTCTTGGCATGCCTCACCCCAGCCACCACTGCCATCTTCACAGCAAGACTGAAGTCAGCAAGTCAGCTCACCATCACCCAGATAATTCATTCCAACCATGATGAGAAATGTTCAGAAAAGCAGTGTGTGTAAGCACGGAGAATAAGGTGAGCTAGCCAGGCCTGTGGATACAGGAGTCGAGTTCAAGAAAGGCTTCCATGGAAGGAGGAGATCTAAGCTGAGACCCAAAGAACAAAGTAGAGTTGACCAGATGAGGAGAGGGGAGGAAGGTCCTCTTACAGTTCAGCATGCAAAAGGCCCATATTTGTGGGGAATTAAAGTTGCCCATGGGCCTCCCTGGTGCTCAGATGGTGAAGAATCCACCTGCAGTGAGGGAGACCTGGGTTCAATCCCTGGGTTGGGAAGATCCTCTGGAGGAGGGCATAGCAACCCACTCCAGTATTCTTGCCTGGAGAATCCTCATGAACAGAGGAACCTGGCAGGCTATGGTCCATGGGGTCACACAGTTGGACATGACTGAGCAACTAAGCACAGCACGGCACACAGGTGCCCACAGAAGCTTCATCACCCCTCCCACAGAGAGGTGGAACAGTCTCCTCCCCTGGAATCTAGGTTGACCCTGTGACTTGTTTTGATCCACAAACACAGGAGAGGTGATGCAGGGCCTGGAGAGATATGCAGGTTCTGCTCTGGCAAGCTTGCAACACTCCCCCTGGGACCCAGCTACCATGCTGTGACAAGCCCAGGCCATGGTGGGGATCATGTTGTGAGGTGAGCCCCTCTGTGATGGTTACTTTTATGTGTCAATTTGACCAGGCCTCAGAGTGCCCAGACTTGCTCACTTTTCTGGGTGTTCCTGTGAGACTGTTTTTAGATGAGATTAACATTTGAATCAGTAAGCTTAGAAAAGCAGACTGCCCTCCCTAAGGTGGGTGGGCCTCATCCAATCAGTTGAAGGCCTGAAGAGCACTAAAAGATTGACCTCCTCAGAGTAAGAGAGATTCTTTCCCACCTGACTGCCTTTGAGACAGGAAAGTGGTTTTCCTTCTGCCTTCAGACTCAAACAAAAACATCAGCCCTTCCTGGGTCTCAAGCTTACTGGCTTTTGGAGTGAATCTACATCATCAACTCCTCTGGGTCTCAGGCCTTCAGACTCCAACCACAATAACACCACTGGCTTCCTGGGTCTCCTGACTTACCCTGCAGATCTCAGAACTTACCTGTCTCCATAATCACCTGAACCCATCCCTCATTATAAATATCTTTCTATATTTATAAATACACATCCTACTGGTTCTGTTTCTTTAGAGACCCTCTCTAATACAGCCTTTAATGGAAAAGCCTGAGTTGAGCTCCCAAATGTCAGCCATGTGTGTGAGCCATCTCAGTCATTCTAGCCCAGTGGCACCTTCAGGTGACTAGAACCAACACCACATGGGGTGGATGAACCACCCAGCTGAGCCCAGTCAATCCAGTGAGACAGCAAATGGGTGCTACTGTCCTAAGTCCCTCAGTGTGGAGTGAGTTGTGATGCAGCAACAGATAATAAAATCAGGGTAGAGTTCTGGTGTGCTGGCATAAAGAAGACCAGTGTAAGTAAGCAGAGAGCACACAGGGGTGGAGAGAGCAGCAGAAGAAAGGAGTGAAGAGGTAAGCAGTCCCAGATCATGCATGATCTTGCAGGCATGGAAGTTTCAGTTAAGAGTTTGAATGCTGTATATACACCTTCATTTTCATCTGTCTGTTCCACCTCATCTTTTGTCTTTAGCCCCAGGATTACTGCCAAAGTGGTATTTAGAATTAAGCACCATGAGGGTCACCACTGCCAATACACAAGTCTGAACTATTCTTCATCACTTCTGCAGGTATGAATTTTTCACACCCAAGAGTCCAAGTAACTCATGTTTGTAAAACTGTAAATTCATTTCTCAAAAACTAAAAAGTTTTAATCTACCATTTCCATGGCTGCATAAAAACTGAAGCTTTCCAACTCAAAGAATTCAAATCATTCCTGATCTCAAACTCAGTCACTTCCAGATAAATGCTCTCTTAATTTGGGATCTTCCCTTTCCCTTCTCCCTGAAGGCTGTGCCAAGTTCCCAACTTCCAGCCCTAGAGGGAGGGGGTTGAGCCCTGGGCCCTTCTCTGTTTCTGTTAGGAATGCTCACCTCCTGAGTCTTGGAAACTGGACTCCACTGTCCTGGAAACACAACCATGCCCTTCTTGTCTAAACCCCAAGTTCCTTCAGTCCACCTGCCCAGTTGCCCTCCCATGGCCCCCTTGGATCCCTGGAAGTCTTGTCTTTCTACATACAAAGTATGGAGGATTCCATGAAATGGCCCCTTGTCCATCAGCTGAGCCACCTTCCTCAGCCACTCATCACCCCATCACTCACATACTGCTGGATGATGAAGCTTCTCTACAAAGCATGCAAGCTTCTGAGTCATGACTGGTGAAGCCAGACAGGGGGTCTTTATGCTCTGATATACCCTCAAATCTGTCTGGAAATATGGGTGAGGGGGTGTCTTCAGGTTTTATGTCATCCCAGCCCCATCCTGGGGTTTGCTTTGCAAAATGGATACAAGGAACTTAAAATATCTAAATCTTGATCACATTCCCTCTGGTACTTCCTTTCTGGCCAGCTGATCAAACTCTCATTCCCATAAGATACTCTGAAGATTTGTAGTATAATGCTATTCTGAAAGTCCTTCTAGTTCTTCACACTTAAAAACCAAGCTTTTAGAATGCAATAAGAAGCCTCTTCCTTAGAAATTTGATTCTTAACACTGAAACTCATGGTTTTCAAGACTATACTTTCTGGTATTTTAAGAATTTTAAATATTTATTTAAGATTTTTAAGAATGTGACTCTACTCTCTCTGTTTCATAGGGAAGTGTATATTCAAAGCCCTTGCTGTTTGAATGGTATTAGAAAGAATAGGCATTAAAGGAGTCCACTAAAATAAAGTTTAGCAACACCATTCGATTATAATTTTCCTTAGTATTTGATGCAAGCACCAGAAGGGACCTAGAGATTACATAATAGAGCCTATCTCACTGCTCCCATTTCTACCCACTAACTTAGAAGATGAATAAAAACCCAAGGCAGTCAAGTCTCGGTTTGTATCCTCCATCTCTCAATGTGCATTAAAAGATATCAGTACAAACTCTTCTCAGATCATTTCACCTCAGTGTCTGTATCCTCTGTCTCTCAATGTGCATTAAGTGATATCAGCACAAACTCTTCTCAGATCATTTCACCTCAGTGTGTTCTAATCTCTCTTTCTGTTTTGAACTCAGAATCTACTGATCCTGTTTGAAATCTTGTCTGGTTGTGACAATAACCCGTAACTTATGGATGTCCTGTGTGACAAACCCTTTCTTGGAGGAGTCCCAAAGTGCTCAATTGGGGGAAAAAAACACCTTTGAGGTTAAATCGAGGGTGGCAAGCACATTTAATACTGTGGACCAAATCTAATTGATTGCCTGGTACATTATCTTGAGAAGTACTGAAAGAGCTCATCCAGTCTCTACAGGAAATAAAGACAGAAGATTGATTAGCTATTTCTGTGTGGGTGTGCTGGGAGATGGGGGTAGAGAGTAGACTGCGAGAATGCATGCCTGGTCCTTGCTGTTGCTGAGATAAAAGGAATAGTGTTTAGAGCAGATTCAGAAAAGGGGGAGATTAAAGGGGTCTTTGAGGGGTTAAGTGGTGGTTTAGTCGCTAAGTCGAGTCTGAATCTTGTGACCCCATGGACTGTAGCCCGCCAGGCTCCTCTGTCCATGAGATATTCCAGGCAAGAATACTGGAGTGGGTTGCCATTTCCTTCTCCAGGGGATCTTCCTGATCCAAGAATTGACCCAGGTCTCCTGCATTGCAGGCAGATTCTTTCCCAACTGAGCTATAAGGGAGGGGTTAGGAGCTACTCAAAAGAGTTCTCATATATTGAAGAATAAAGTGAAGTTGATATAACTTTCACCAAAAAAAAAAAAAACCCCAAATCCCTTAACTGCTCCTCCTCTATCTATTCCTTGCAAAAGTGAGCAGACAAGGTTCAGATGCAGAAACACACACACACACACACACACACACACACACACACACACACACAAAATATCAAACAATCCCATTTCCCAAAGAAAAAAACAGATAAGCTAAAATATCATAGTTTTAAAAAACTCATCAGAAAGCATGGACACAAATATAAATGAACTAAATCCAGAAAGTGATGTGCCCTTCATAGGACAGAAGAAATCCATAGCTGCTCCATACTTGGTGCATACTCCATACTTTCTCTCTCACAAGAGAAAGAATAACCCTCCATAGAATGGGTAAGAGAAACTAGTTGAATTTCGAGCAAACTTTTAACAGCAGTATTTGGGCTGCCAGGATGGATTAGAAGGCTTCCAAGTGGTGCCAGTGGTAAAGAATCTGCCCGCCAAAATCACACCCACGGAGAGGATCTGTACCCGCTAACTATCGCTTACACTATGAGTCTTCAGTGTTTGGGGAGCAGGCTTAAAGCTCCACATTCAGAACACTAAGATCATGGCATCTGGTCCCATCACTTCATGGGAAATGGATAGGGAAACAGTGGAAACAGTGGCTGACTTTATTTTTTTGGTCTCCAGAATCACTGCAGATGGTGATTACAGCCATGAAATTATAAGACGCTTACTCCTTGGAAGGAAAGTTATGACCAACCGAGACAGCATATTAAAAAGCAGAGACATTACTTTGTCAACAGAGGTCCGTCTAGTCAAGGCTATGGTTTTTCCAGTAGTCATGTATGGATGTGAGAGTTGGGCTATAAAGAAAGCTGAGCGTCAAAGAATTGATGCTTTTGAACTGTGGTGCTGGAGAAGACTCTTGAGAGTCCCTCGGACTGCAAGGAGATCCAATCAGTCCATCCTAAAGGAGACCAGTCCTGAGTGTTCATTGGAAGGACTGATGTTGAAGCTGAAACTCCAATACTTTGGCCACCTCATGCGAAGAGTTGACTCATTGGAAAAGACCCTGATGCTGGGAAGGATTGGGGGCAGGAGGAGAAAGGGACGACAGAGGATGAGATGGCTGGATGGCATCACCGACTCGATGGACATGAGTTTGGGTAAACTCTGGAAGTTGGTGATGGACAGGGAGGTCTGGTATGCTGCAATTCATGGGGTTGCAAAGAGTCGGACACGACTGAGCGACTGAACTGAACTGAACACTGAAAGCAGTGGGTGTGAACTGAGAAGGAGAGCAGAGAGAAACCCATGCTGAAGTCCATCAGGCTGAGAACTCTCTCCAAGTGCACAACTCCCTCAGAAGATCAGGAATGGGCAGGAGAGCTGGACGAAACGCTATGGGATAGTGGAGAATATACCTGGTCTTTGTCCCTGACTCCTGGCACAGAGCTTCAAAAACTCTTGGGATTTCCTGAGTGATAGAACTTTTTGTTATGCTAATGAACTGACTCACAGTGGACCCCTATAGAACTTCAGAATGGGAGCTGGTCACCCAAATAGCCAACCACATGTTTAGATAGTTGGAACTGTAGGTCAGCATGAGCTCAGGGGGAGTGAGGGGGCGAGAGACTGAGTTCAATTATATGGCCAATGATTTAATCCCTGCTGAAGGGAATGTATTGATCCTGACTTCAAATAACTTGAAGCCAATGGTGAACTGAATGAAAGAAAGGATACAACAATAGCCAAAATACTGCTCTAATTTTGTATTATTCATCTTAACATATCCATTTGGTTCTTATTTCCATATATCTGCTTAAATTTCCCATTTATTCATGTACACTATTCATCTTTTTCATTATCTTTAAAAAAATAATTTATTTTTCGGTTGTGGTGGGTCTTTGCTGCTGCTTGTGGGCTTTCTCTAGCTGCAGAGAGAGCAGGGGCTACTCTCGAGTTGTGGTGTGCGTGCTGCTCACTGGGGCAGCCTCTCTTGTTGCAGAGCACAGGTGCTTAGGCCCACAAGCTTCAGTAGTTGCAGCACGTGGGCTCCATAGTTGTGGCTCATAGGCGGTAGAAGGCAGGGTTAGTAGATGTGGCACACAGGCTTAGCTGCTCTGCAGCATGTGGAATCTTCCTGGACCAGGAATTGAACCTGTATCCCCTGCACTGGCAGGAGATTGTTATCCACTGTACCTCCAGGAAAATCCTCCATTACATCTTTTAGCATCTTTGTCATAGTTAGTTCAGTGTTATTGTTTGATCTTTCCAACATCTGGGTTATCTTAAGGTCTGCTTCTATTGACCATTTCCTCTGTGGACCATGGATCACATTTCTTGCTTTTTCATGTGACTTGCTATCTTGATTGCATGCTAAATATTTTATATTAAAGAACATAAAAAGAAAAATACTGTTTCTGTCAGGCTGCTAGAGCAGGGGCTGACTTGGTTGCGTCTGAAATTGAGTAGTATTTTGACTATTGTTGTATCCTTTCTTTCATTCAGTTCACCATTGGCTTCGAATACCCACACATAAACCTAATGAAAGATGTTTGAGAGTTATAACTGAAAATCACAAAATACTACTTTCCAAAATTAGTCAAAAGCAAATGTAGAGGTATTTTATATCCAAGAACTGGGAGACTCAAAATTATTTAGGATGTCCACTCTCCATAAATTAATCTACAGATTTAACATAAACTATTTTAAATACAAGCAGTCTCTTCTGAAGAAATAGACTAATTCTAGTATTTATATAGACACACAAATGATCTAAAACAGCCAAAAAAATTTCAAAATGGGATAACAAAGTTGGAAGACTTTTGATTAGCTGATTTGAAGATCCACTATGAGACCTGAGTAACCAAGATAGTAGAATATTGGTATAAGAATAGGTAAAATAAATCAATGGAACAGAATAGAAAGTCCTTAAACAGACCATACACATATACTAATAATTGATTTTTTTAGCAAGGTGCCAAATAAATCTGTTGTTCCATGTCTGATTTTAACTGCTGCTTCTTGACCTGCATACAGGTTTCTCAGAAGGCAGGTAAGGTGGTCTGGTATTCATCTCTTTAAGAATTTTCCAGTTTGTTGTGATCCACAGAGTCAAAGGCTTTAGCATAGTCAATGAAGCAGAAGTAGATGTTTTTATGGAACTCTCTTGCTTTTTCTATGATCCAACGGATGTTGGCAATTTGATCTCTGGTTCCTCTGCCTTTTCTAAATCCAGCTTGAACATCTGGAAGTTCTCAGTTCACATACTGCTGGAGCCTCACTTAGAGAACTTTGAGCATTAGTTTGCTAATGTGTGAGATGAGTACAACTGTGAGGTAGTTTGAACATTCTTTGGCATCGCCTTTCTTTGGGATTGGGATGAAAACTGACCTTTTCCAGTCCTGCGGCCACTTCTGAATTTTCCAAATTTCCTGGTGTATTGAGTGCAGCACTTTAACAGCATCATCTTTCAGGATTTGAAATAGCTCAGCTGGAATTCCATCACCTCCACTGGCTTTGTTCGTAGTGATGCTTCCTAAGGCCCACTTTACTTTGCACTCCAGGATATCTGGCTCTGGGTGAGTGGTCACACCATCGTGGTTATCTGGGTCATTAAGATCTCTTTTGTACAGTTCTTCTCTGTATTCTTGCCACCTCTTCTTAATATCTTCTGCTTCTGTTAGGTCCATACCATTTCTGTCGTTTATTGAGCCCATCTTTGCATGAAATATTCCCTTGGTATCTCTAATTTTCTTGAAGAGATCTCTAGTCTTTCCCATTCTATTGTTTTCCTTTATTTCTTTGCATTGATCACTAAGGAAGGCTTTCTTATCTCTCCTTGCTATTCTTTGGAATTCTGCATGCAGATGAATCTATCTTTTCTTTTCTCCTTTGCCTTTTGCTCTCTTCTTTTCTTAGCTATTTGTAAGGCCTCCTCAGACAACCATTTTGTCTTTTTGCATTTCTTCTTCTTGGGGATGGTTTTGATCACTGCCTCCCATACAATGTTATGGACCTTCGTCCATAATTCCTCAGGCACTCTATCAGACCTAATCCCTTGAATCTATTTGTCACTTCCACTGTCTAATCAATCATAAGGGATCTGATTTAGGTCATACCTGAATGGTGTAGTGGTTTTCCCTACTTTCTTCAATTTAAGTCTGAATTTGGCAATAAGGAGTTCATGATCTGAGCCACAGTCAGCTCCTGGTTTTGTTTTTGCTGACTGTGTAGAGCGTCTCCATCTTGGGCTGCAAAGAATATAATCAATCTGATTTCGGTGTTGACCACCTGGCGATGTTCAGGTATAGAGTCGTCTCTTGTGTTGTTGGAAGAGGGTGTTTGCTATGACAAGTGCATTCTCTTGGCAAAACTCGGTTAGCCTTTGCCCTGCTTCATTTTGTACTCAAAGGCCAAATTTGCCTGTTACTCCAGGTATCTCTTGACTTCCTACTTCTGCATTCCAGTCCTCTAAGATGAAAAGGACATCTTTTTTTGGTGTTCATTCTAGAAGGTCTTGTAGGTTTTCATGGAACTATTCAACTTCAGCTTCTTTGGTATTAGTGGTTGGGGCATAGACCTGGATTATTGTGGTACTGAATGGTTTGCCTTAGAAATGAGCAGAGGCCGCTCTGTCGGTTTAGAGATTATACCCAACTACTGCATTTCAAACTCTTTTGTTGACTTTGAGGGCTACTCCATTTCTTCTAAGAGATTCTTGCCCACAGTAGTGGATATAATGATCATCTGAATTAAATTCACCCATTCCAGTCCATTTTAGCTCATCGATTCCTAAAATGTCAACGTTCACTCTTGCCATCTCCTGTTTGACCACTTCCAATTTATCTTGATTCATGGACCTAACATTCCAGATTCCTATGCAATACTGCTCTTTACAGCATCGGACTTTACTTCCATCACCAGTCACATCCACAACTGGGTGTCGTTTTCGTTTTGGCTCAGCCTCTTCATTCTTTCTGGAACTATCTCTCCACTCCTCTCCAGTAGCCACATGGCACCTACTGACCTGGGGAGTTCATCTTTCAGTGTCATATCTTTTTGCCTTTTCATAAATTGGATTAAAGATTTACTGAGTGTGGCCCTGCCCATCAGAGCAAGACCCAGATTCCCCCATAGCCAGTCCAGTCCCTTCCGTCAGGAAGCTTCCACAAGCCTTTTATCCTTATCCATCAGAGGGCAGACAGAATGGAAACCACAATTACAGAAAACTAACCAAACTGATCACTTGGATCAAAGGCTTGTCTAACTCAATGAAATTAGAAACCATGCTGTGTAAGGCCATCCAAGACAGACAGGTCATGGTGGAGAGTTCTGACAAAACATGGTCCACTGGAGAAGGGAATGGGAAACCACTTCACTATTCTTGCCTTGAGAACCCCATAAACAGCATGAAAAGGCAAAAAAATAAATAAATAAATCCAAAGGGAAAAATAAAAAATCTTTTAACTAGAGAGCTAGATATTCATATTAAAAAAAAAACTTTAACCTCTTCCTTATTCTTATATACAAAAATGAAATTAAATGTAGCAAAATGTTAACAGTAAAACCTATATGGAGATATAGGAGTTTTCACTGTAAAATTCTTTCCAGTTTGTTATATACTTGGAACTTTTAAAATAAACTTTTTGAAAAGATCAAATTTAAGATGAAAAATATTGGTTTGAAGATCTTGAACCATCAAATTTCTAGAAGAAATACAGAGTATCTTAACAACCTTCAGATAGTCAAAAATTATCTGACACACACACAAAAATCATTGGCCATAAAAAGAAAAATGTTAAACTGAGCTTCATCAAAATTAAAATTTTCTGCTTTTTAAAAGATATCATTAAGAAAATGAATAGATAAACTACAAACTGGGGAAAAAAGTATTTACAGCTTAAATAGCTGATAGAAACTTGTACCTATAATATATAAATAAAGAAATCAACAATTAAAAGATAAACTCAATTTTTTTAAATGAGCAAATATTTTGAGATGTCACTTTATCAATGAAGAAATGGACTATAAGAACATAAAATATACTCAATATCATCAATTATCAAAAAATTTAAAATGAAGCCACAATGAGCTACCATTTCACGTTCAATGGACTGCTGAAGTCCAAAGGACAGATAATATTCACTTCCATTCAGTTGCTCAGTAGTGTCCAACTCTTTGCAACCCCATGGATTACAGCATGCCAGGGTTCCCTGTCCATCACCAATTCCTGGAGCTTGCTCACATTCATGTCATATAGGTGATGCCACCCAACCATCTCATTCTCTGTCATCCCCTTATCCACTTGCCTTCAATCTTTCCCAGCATCAGGGTCTTTTCCAATGAGTTAGTTCTTCGAATCAGGTGGCCAAAGTATTGGAGCTTCACCTCCAGCATCAGTCCTTCCAATGAATATTCAGGACTGATTTCCTTTAGGATTGACTGGTTTGATCTCCTTGCAGTCCAAGGGACTCTCAAGAGTCTTCTCTAACACCCAGTTCAAAAGCATCAATTCTTTGACGCTCAGCTTTCTTTATGGTCCAACTCTCACATCCATACATGACTACTGGAAAAACCATAGCTTTGACTAGACAGACCTTTGTTGGTAAAGTAATGTCTCTGCTTTTTAATATGCTGTTTAGGTTGGTCATACCTTTTCTTCCAAGGTGCGAGCGTCTTTTAATTTCACAGCTGCAGTCAGCATCTTCAGTGATTTTGGAGCCCAAGAAAATGAAGTCTCTCACTGTTTCCATTGTTTCCCCATCTATTTGCCATGAAGTGATGGGACTGGATGCCATGATCTTAGTTTTTTGAATGTTGAGCAAAGATATGAAACAACGGGAATTCTTACATATTGCTTGTGGGTGGCTACACGGTACCACCACTTTAGAGAACTGTTTGGAAATTTCTAATTAAGTTAAGCAAATATCTATACACTCTTATCCAGCAATTCTACTATGTATTTACCCAAGACAAATAAAAATAAATGTTCACAAAAAGACTCACAGAAGATTCACAGTAACCCTATTCACAAAAATAAAAAACTGGAAACATATCCAATGCCCATCAAGAGGAGAATGGACAAAATCATAGTACATTCATATGATGATTCATTAATCAACAGTTACTTATTCACAATACCCAAAGGAAGAAACAACCCAAGTGTCAGTCAACAGATAAATGGATAAACAAAACATACTATACATATATGATATTATTCAGTTTTTAAAAAGTTACATTTTGACACACTACAACACGCATATACCTTGAAAATATTATACTAATTGAAGTAAGTCAGCAACTAATTACAAATATGATTCCACTTAACATGAGGTACTTAGGATAAGCAAATTCACTGACCCAACAAGTAGACTAGAGGTTAACAGGGACTGGGGGAGAGAGGATAATGAGAGTTGGTGTTTAACAGGGACTGTTTCAATTTGAGATGATGAAGAAGCTCTGGAAACAGACAGTGTCAATGGTTGCACAATACTGCGAGTGTACATGATGTCACTGAAATGTGTACTTAAAATGGACAGGGTAATTTTTTTTATGTATATTTTGCCACAATTTTAAAATGCAAAGCAGAAATACTGGTTGGTGTAGAAACTTTGGAATATTCAGATATTAAAAAGAAAAAAACTAATCATTCATAATCTCTTACTATCTAGTCTATCAGTAACATGCTTATGGAAAATTGTTTCCTGTCTCTGTCTGTGTGAATGTGTGTGTGTGCTTCAAACAATTAAATATATCAATTTATATGTATCTCAAATCTTTTTTTTTTCCAGTGTCAGCTTCTGTATCTGAGAAATGGAGCCAATAAAACAATACTTAATGTAGAAAAAAATTAACTACTGATAGAAGCAGCAATCTAGATGAATTTAAAAATAACATTATACCAAGTGAAACAAGACAGACACTACAGAATACATAGTTTATGATTCCATTCAAAGGAAATCCAAGCACAACCACAACTACTATGTAGTGTCAGGAATCAGAAAGTGTTTACAGGGACCCGGCAGTGGGTTCATCAGGAGGAACGTTCTGTGCTGGTGAAGATGTTCCAGATTTAGTTCTAGGTGCCAGTTACACAGATGGGTACCATTGCAATGCACTGAAATTAATATCTGAGATGTGTACAATTTATTGTTAATTACACCTCACCATAGAAAACTTTCCAAGTGAGTGGGCTGAAAACTAATCTATGGTAAAAAAGGTCAGAACAGTGGTTAACTCTGGAGGGTGGGCAGGAAGCAACTGACCAGGAACAATTGACAAGGAGCTTGCTGAAGTGCCGGACTGTCCTACACCTCAACATAGAGGTAGGTGGTTTCACAAGTATTCTAGGATGTACATCTCACTGAGCTGTACTCATCATACTGATTCACCTTCTTGTACGTAAATTACATCTCAACTGTGAAACAGTGAGAGGGCAGGATGTTCCCCCTCCAACCCTGGCTCATCTCAGATGAGTCCAATGAGGTTGCATGAGAACTGGCTGAGGGCCCACCCCAACGATGGGGGTGAGGGCCTCCCTGCCACAAAGAGAAAGGAAAGACAGTGGCTGCCAGTGCACTGGAGGGCGAGCTAAAACACTCCAGACTTGATTCCTTAGTTTCCACATCCAAGAAACTGAGATAATGTAATTTCTCTAAGTACAAGAAGAAAGGAGTCAAACTATCATCTAACTGCATTAGAACATGTCTGCAAAGCACTGCTTTTACCATAGTAATAACTAAATTAATGAGGAACATGACACTGAAAATGATTTTATTTTCTATTTTTATTACTACTTGATGAAGAACTGTTTTTCACACAATTAAAGCATGAGGAAGAGTAAGATTTTTTGCAAACTGCTGACGGGGATGTCTGGGAACTTTCAGGAATTATCTGATTTCACTTGGAAATCACCCCATTCCCTTCCTTGATTAGTGTGTGCCCTGGAGATGCTGCCCTTGAGAACAACTGCTTTTAGATTTAGAATGAAACAACAAAGAAAGCCTTTCCTGAGGAAAACAGGGGGCAGTTGGAAGAAAAGCTAAAAGGGGGTGAGTGGTGAGAATAACACCCATCTTTCCATTCGTTTCTGAGTAATGCCAAGGTTACCAGCATCCTTTCTTCCTGGACCCAGGGCCTTCCCCATGGGCTCTGGGTACTAGAGATGTGAGAATGATGTAATGTCTACAATGCCCCAGCACTACAAAAAGGAAACAACACCATCTTAATCCAGATGACCAGCTAAAGATCCAGCAACCCCACACCTGGGTATGCTGCTGCTGCTGCTAAGTCGCCTCAGTCGTGTCCGACTCTGTGCGACCCCATAGACGGCAGCCCACCAGGCTCCTCCATCCCTGGGATTCTCCAGGCAAGAAAACTGGAGTGGGTTGCCATTTCCTTCTCCAATGCATGCATGCATGCTAAGTCGCTTCAGTCGTGTCCAACTCTGTGCGACACTATGAACAGCAGCCCATCACACTCCTCTGTCCACGGGATTCTCTAGGCAAGAACACTGGAGTGGGTTGCCATTTCCTTCTCCAACACCTGGGTATATATCCACACAAAACTATAACCCAAAAAGATACATGCAGCCATATGTTCGCAGCAGCACTCTTCACAAAAGCCAAGACATGGAGACAATCTAAATGTCCATGAGAGGATAAGGAAGGAAAGGATAAGGAAGGATAAGGAAGGAAAGGATAAGGAAGATGTGGTGAATATATACAACAGAATATTACTTGGTCATAAAAAGGATGAAATATTGCCATTTGCAGCAACATGGATGCAAATTATCATATCAAGTGAAGTCAGTCATAAAGAGAAAGACAAATATCATGTGATATCACTTATATACGGAATCTAAAATATGACACAAATGAATCTATCTAAGACAGGTGGCTCAATAGAAAAAGAATCTGCCTGTAATGCAGAAGACACAGGTTTGATCCCTGGGTAGAGAAGATCCCCTGAAAGAGATCATGGCAACCCACTCCAGTATTCTTGCTTGGAGAATCCCATCGACAGAGGACCCTGGTACGCTACAATCCACAGGGTCGCAAAGAGTTGGACATGACTGAAGCAATTGAGCACACACGCATGAATCAAAAACAGAATCATGTACAAAGAGAACAGGCTGGTGATGGTCAAGGGGTAGGAGGCTAGGAGAGGGATGGAGTGGGAGGTCGGGATTAGCAGATGTAATAGGCTTTTATATAAAGCCTGGATGAACAACAAGGTCCTATTGTATAGCACAAAGAACTACATTCAATATCCTGTAATAAATGATAATGGAAAAGAATATTTAAAAAAGAATGTATATACATATATATGTATAACTGAATCACTTTGCTGTATAGCAGAAATACAATACTGTAAATTAACTATACTACATTTAAAAATATTGATTATCTTAAAAAGTTAATTAAAAAAACAGCTAGAACTGGTTACCAACTCGTAGTGTGATATATTCCACTATTTTTTCAATAACTCACTGCTTAACAAACCCACTCTTATTTCGGTCCCCCAGATGTTCTGTCTTGTTTTATCTGATTCAATGCAGAGATCCCACTGTAACGCTGCTTAGCTGGGGAATGAAGAACCCTTCCTCCACCTTGTTTCTCTGCCAGGGAGGATGGTAGCCCGTGATGAGGTGTGATAACCACTTGACCACCTGTCAGGACAAGAGGTTGTAAAGGTTCAGGAAATGCCAGTGACATCATCTGAGTCGTGAGGACATCTGTTTTCTGCAGATGGGGCCAAAGGCTCCAGTCACTTCCCAGCCCAAGACAGATGGGCTTCAGAGAGACTAAATACCCTTGTGCCACAAAACAGACATCTCAGAGGTTCCGAAAGATCACCTCAATGGCTCTGCTTCCCGTAGTCTGTCTTACCACATGCCAAGGACTGACTCACAGACAAGATCCCAAGGAGAATGAAAAAGATCTAATGTGACAAATGCCAAATGGTCTATGGGAAAGCAGATGACCTGTAACTCTGCCTTGAGCATCTTTGGATGGTGTTTTCAGAGCTCTGGTCTCAGTACTTTGCCCAGAGCCTGAGCTACTTCCACAAGCTATATTAGGAGGCAGTAGCTATTGTGCTGACTCTTCCATGTGAAGTCCCAGCTTTGCCTCATGCTAGCTCTACAACACTTTGCAAGTCACAAAAATCACTGAGCCTCAGTTTTTTCATTTTTTAAAAGGATTTTTATTTATTTTTATTTGGCTGTGCCAGGTCTTAGTTGCGACATGGCGGGATTCTTAGTTGCAGCATGTGGGAGATCTAGCTCCCTGACCAGTGATCAAATCCTGGCCCCCTGCTTTGGGAGGACAGAGTCTTAGCCACTGGACTACCAGTTTTTTCATTTTTAAAATGGTGATAAGAATAACACCAAGTTCTAATTGTTGGTGTATGATAAATCAGATAGTCATACAAAAAATAGTGCTTAGAGGAGATAAAGACCCTTTCACAGATGGTGAAATACAGAGAACCTTTCTGAAGTGTGGGACTGTGTGACACTATGAAAACCCAGATGGATCTGCCTCTCATGACTGGACTGCTGCTATCACAGAATAAATGGCATATGAACTCTGGAAGGAAACTTCCAGAAAACCCAGCCTAACTCATTTATGGATGCACTCTCATCCATTAGAGAAAGGAAGTTATTATTCATCTATTCATCCATGTTAAAACTGAGGACAGAGACCCTGACAGGTTTTTGCATTACCTGCCCTGCCCTCCCCTTAGCTCCTGCCTGGACAAAGTCTACACTCGGTAGACATTCACTGAATTTTGTTAACCTATTTGAGGACACAGAACTCAAAAGAGAAAAATCTCAGACTAAAATTCCATTTTTTCTGACTTACAGAGAAGCAGGTACTGCAATAGATAAGAGGAATCCAGATCTTGGTTCAAACCTCAGATCTACCCTGGAACTTGGGGACCTCAGACGAGTTGTTCAATGTCTTAGTAAAGTGGGGACCAGAACATCCACATCTCAGTGTTATTTCAAGAATCAAAGGAGATACAGGTATCAAGCACTGGGCTCTCTGTTACAAAAGATCAAATACTAACAATGACCCAGAGGAAAAACAAGTCAGTGAAAAATCTGGATATGCACTTTTGCTCCTAGACCTGGGGTTCAAAAACAAAGTGAAGGATGCACAGGGTCAAAGCTGGTGATGTTTGTTTTTATTTTTTAAGAAAATATTTATTTACTTGGCTACATCAGGTCTTAGCTGTGGTGCACAGACCCTTCCTTGAACTGCAGGGGCACAGGCTCAGTTGCCGTGCAGCCTGTGGGATTCCCAGACCAGGGATCATGTCTCCCCTGGACTGGAAGGCAGATTCTTACCCACTGGACCAGCAGGGAGGTTCCTAAAGTCAGGTGACATTTGATATTTGGGTTTGGGTGGGGTGCTGGGGTTGGTGGCAGGTTTGGGAATGGGGTTAACGATGGGATAGTGTATTTGGGTAAAGGATGAAGGGTGGGCTAAGGCTTGCAAGTGGGTAAGAGACAAATCAGGGCTGGGATGAAGGACAGGCAATCGAGTTTCAACCTCTAGGCAGGGGTAAGGAAGGAGTCTGTGTAAGCACCAGGCTGAGGTGAGGGATTTGGGCAAAGAATAGTCAGGCCCCAGGGGAGGCTCAGAGATGGATGGTCCCAGCCTCAGGGAAGGACAGAGCAGACCTCAGTGATGGGGTGATGTCTGCTGTACTCATCACTTGATCTTTTTTTAAAGTTGAAAGCTTGAAAGCTTATTTCTTAAGGTCAAGAAACGTGTCCTCAGCTATATCAAAACACTCTGCTCTTCAGAGGGCCCAGAGTTAGCCCAGCACAGAACTGGGGAGTCATCTGTGTCCGTGACCCTTTTCCTGCTCTTCTGGGAGGTCCACTCTCCTTTCTGAAAGTGCCCAGCAACTCTCAATATATTTCTCAGTTTTTAATAGGGTTTTTCTAAACTTTTCTGATGTGTTTGGGGATTGAGCAAATAATGAATATGAATGTGAAAACAACTTCATAAGACTGCAAAATGGTACATTATTGTTGACAGCTGTGGTCGTCGTCTTAGCACGAGAGTTTGGACGCTGGAGAAGACAGTGGTGGCCTCTAATGGGGGCACTTGAGGCTGGTGGATGGTGCCTTCAGAAGCCTGGTGTCTTCCCTAGCTCCTATGAGAAGAACGCCTACTCTCTGCAACTCAGAGTCCTCACCCAGGTATCAGCTCTAACAACCTGAGTCTCAGAATTTCTCAAAACCTCTGTGAGGAGAAGGAAGGGCAGAAGCAGCAAATGACTCAGGCAAGAGGTTTACCTCACCGGGCTGACAGTAACAGGACATCTGAGAAACGCAGACAGCTCTCTTTGCCTTTTCTGCACCACTGGTTTCTACTTCAACCATGCTGTTAGTACATTATGAGTTTTTTAAGAATCAATCACAAACACAGTTGGCTTCCTGGTGCTACCTGGGGCCTCCCTGGATCCCAAAGAGGTAGACACTTTTGGACACCTAGACAACCGCTCTCCATCCTCACAGAACCTGAATTTGCTCAGCTCTCCACTGTCCTCAGCACCACCTGCGAATGACTGAAGAAAGAAGGGGGCGGGCCGTTATTCATCTAAGCCACGATGAGCGTCCTATTCCCCTTCCAGCTGGTTTAAGGAAAGGCTTCCTGAGGATTTCTGGGGAAGAGGCTTCTCCCTTGCAGGAGAGAGGCCGAAAGTGGCTCCTCTGCACAGGTGTAGCCCCTGCTGCTGGCAGCTGTTTTCCAACCAAGAGCAGAAGTGGCCTGGGATGAAGCTGACACTGGGTACCAGAGTTAGAGAGATAGGAAAAGTCAGGGACTTGAGGACACTGTGAAGCTGCTGGGAGGGTCCCTCCGGGAGGGCCCCTCCCAAAGCCTTCGCAGCCCCTCAACTGCCTCAAATGTCAGGATGTGTAACCAAAACCTCCTGATGATCCATCACTTCAGCTGGAACGAGTCATGAGGCTTGTCCCACGGCATGAGGACTGAAGGATTGGACACAGGGAGGAATAAAATCGTGCTGTTTGAGTTATGCAACATCAGAGACAGGGCCCACAGCTGGGCCCAGCATCCTCATCCTGGGAGGTTTATTTCTAAGAGGCTCTGGCACAAACACACCTGCCATGGTGCCTCCTACTTCTGGACTCCTTTGCCATGTGCCATCTACACCCAGCTGGGTCTGTGTGTTCCATGCTATTGAAAAGAGAAGTGGCCCAGGCAGGAGAATGATTTCTGTCATCACTTCTGCACAGATGTGGGACAACCAGCATCTCTACTTCCTCTGACTTCAGGGGAATAGAAAGGAGGCCTGAGCTTCAAAACAGGTCAGAGCTATAGCTGGCAAAGCCATCTCAAGGGGTCTTGTGGGGTGAGTGCAAACAAGTCACTCTAAAACAGCCACAACCCTTTGCTGGTGGAGCCTGGCCGTGGAGGGAGATGCAGACAAGCAGGGTCGTTGGTGAAGGCAGACCCCACCTTCCCCTGGCCCTCCTGCTACTCTTCCTTGCAGTTGGAAAAAAGAACTACAGGACAGCACAGTGGCAAAGACTGGTCTTCTGGAGTTAGACATTGGTAGATCAAGATCACATCTCCACAACGAGCTGGCTTCACCTTTCTGAGCTTCAAGTCCCTCATCCATGAAACTGTGGCAACGGTGCCCACTTCTCAAGCCTGATGTGAGGATTAAATGCCATGATCCCCATCACTGAGGACACGGAGGTACTCAATAAATGATGGCCCTTGCTGTGGTGTTTATTATTATTATCTGCTCTGATTCTTGGAGATGAAGTTTTAAAAGCACAGAATGTGGCAGGCACCCCCGCCCCAAGCATTTGGGTTGAATCAAGAGAAAAGTGATGATTTTCTAGAAGAATATCCAGGCCAGACTATCACCACATCTGGGACACTGTGATTTGCCAACTGTCTGGCCTATGATGAAACACTTAAAAGAAAAGATGGCTCAGAGCTGGAAGTCAGTGAAGCAAGGCAGGGAAACTGCACAGTTTTGGGCAGAGAAGGGGGAACTCTGACAGTCAGGAACTGGGTGGCAGTCAGCCATCTGCCTTTCTGGGGCTATTAAACTCCCACGGAAAATGCTGGTCATTTCATAAAGCCATGGGTGGTCAGACAGCACTGACTCCCACCCCTCAGCACAGACTCCAGGATCCAGGAGCCCTTGCCAAGGACACATAGAGGGTTGGGGGTTATGCTGGCATTAAAGCCCGGGGCTCAGGACACTCGTCTACTGCTTTGAGCCTTGAGGGAATCATGACTAATGGTGTTGGGTTTGCCATGACAGATCATACTTCTCTAGATTTATTTGTTTATTTGAACTAAAGTATCCTTTCCGCAGTCATCAGGCAGAACTGTGGAGGAGGCCTGGGTCTGTCCTCAGCCTCCCTTTGCAGCCTCGCCAGTCCTCCCCCCTGCTCTCCCCAGAAAGAAGAACTTCAGAGCCGCCCCGTCTCAGCCCCTCACCTTGTTTCCATCATGGGGTCCCCACACTGTCATCATGTGATGGGTTGTTGACTTACCTTCCACCCAGCTTCCCCCACTGGATTGTACACACCCAAAAGGGAGGAACAATGGCTGACTTGCCCAGGACTATGATCCCAGTGCCTTGGAACAGTGGTTGGCACACAGTAGGTGCTCAATAAATATTTGTTCCATGGATCAACCAACAAACTCACTTACGCTGAGGTGACACAGCCTCATCACGTTTCCTCCAGTGGTATGATATAAAATTTAAGAACAGATCTTTAGGGAAGGAAGGAGCAAGACAAGAGGAGGGGACTAGGGTGTGCTGAGCACTTACTAAGGCCTGGGCACTAAACTCGGAAATTAGTACATGTTATTCATGATGATGACTAAACATGGCAGGTCCTCTTGATTGGTTAATGCCTCACCCAAAGCCACGAATCTCTGCTGAAGAAATTCAGGCATGGGAGAAAGAAAAAAGATTTTTCAATCTGAAAATGGAATCTTCCTGGTGCCCCCTGTAGGCTACCTGACCTGCCCATAGAATTAGCCTGCTTTGGACCCCACTGACCAGAGGAACTGGAATTGTCCAGGCAGGAGACTTTCAAACCAGTGGAAGCTTTGTATAACTTTCACTACAAACACACAGATCTAATTGAAAGGCTCTTTTTAACCCTGTGAGAGAATTACATTATTGCCTCCTAGGAGATTTTTTCATCTAGACAAAAGAGCTCCCAGGAATATTAAGGACATTGTCCTATGGTTGCTTGACAGGCCCAAAGTATCTGTGAATAAATCTAAAGGAGGGTCATACCTCAAAAACAACTGTGGGCGTGACCTTTTTCAAATGGAATGAACTCAATCATATTCATAGGAAGTCCACACAGTTTTTAAGGGAGCTGAACATGTGAAGGTGCTGCCAGCCTGGATTAAAAAGGAACTGGGATCTGAAATGGTTTAAATTGTAAAAAGGCCTCTAGGTCCCAATTTTCAAAGACAGGAAGCAGACAAAGGAAGCTACTTAGCTGCAAATGCAGATCATTTCTTGGGAAATGCAAGTCTCAGAGGGTAGAACCAAGAGCCAGAGAGAAAAACTGCCTCAGGAGCCACTTGCCAGAGGCAGCCTTAACCAAGGAATATTTCCTGTTCTCAAGGAGGGAGACCTGTGAACACAAGCCCAGCTGGATTCAATACTGCTATGACCAGTGACTGCTATGTGCTCCCAGTTCTTCACCCTTCTGAATAAGCATGTTCATTATGTTGACACTTTGCATGTCTCACCAATGCATGTTAGGTGTGTGCACATCAGATAACTCATCTTCTTGGTTTGCAGGTCTCCAAATTAAGAGAAGCCATATATGCAGAGTTTCACTGTAACTTGATACAGATCATGGGATCCTGGACTCCAAGCTTGATGCCATACTTTAACAAGAAGTTGTTAGGACTCTGGGATGGCAGTGAACATGTTTTTCAGGTGGAAGGAATATGAACAACACTGAGAGGATGGATGACCAGCGGATGCGCTTCAGTAGAATGAAAAAATATCCACAATCCTTCATTTCTTCCTCTGTCTATGCCCTTTGCAGTGTTACTGGTAGAGCTGAACCTAGAATCTAAGTTTTCTCATCTGCAACTGATCTCTTCCCAGTACCCTCTGTTACAACTCCAACCCCTAACATTTTGGGAGTCTGTGACAGACTCCTCCTCACGTGGCTCTCCAGCCTGAGCCCTGGACATGCTAACATGTTCCAACTGCTTTTCAACTTTATGACCTTCCTTGGATTCCATTCTGCCAGATCACATCACTGGTCCCTTGACACTACAAGTACCTTCTGAATTTTACACCAGAGGTTCTGCCACTCCTCTTGCCTGAAATGGCCCTCCTTCCATCCTTACTGGTTAATCATGCCCATCCTTCAGGGCTCAGCTCAGACAATCTTCTTCACTGATCTTCTCGTCTGTTCTCTCCACTCCAACCATTTGGACTCTCTAAAACATGAGCCAGATCACATTACCCCCTTCTAAAAGGTTTAAACAGCTTCTAATATCCTGAGGATATGGCTTTTACACCTTCTCTCTGTGAATTAAGGCCCTTGTGAGCCTGGTCTCTGCCTACCTTTCCAGTCCTGCCTCATGCTCCCTCCTCCTGCCTCCTCTCCCATCCTCCCTCCTGTCCCCAAACTCCAGTCCATCTGTCGTCATTCCCCAAGCTTGCCATGCTCTTCTTGTCTCCTTGACTCTACCTATATCCTTCTCTCTCATTCTGGGGAAAAGATATCCACACCAACTTCATGTCCTCTGCTAATCCATTCCCAACCATGCTCTCTGTGCCGTGAGAACCACTGTCCGGGACATGGGTCCATCCCTGCCCACCACTGCCCAGGCATGGTGTCTCTTTATCCCTGAATCCACTAGTGCTATTTAGCACACTGTTACCTGCCACATAGTAGGGTCTCTACAATATTAAGTGAATGAATACTCAAATGGACATATGGAGATGTTCATGACTGAGTGGACAGATAGCCTGGAGGTGATGTTTAATGTAGCAAATGTGAGTTTTCTGTTTCCACAGTGAAAAACGAATTTAAGGGTTCAAGACAGTGGCTACATGTTCTACTCACCTCCACAGGGCCCAGCTGGGCACAGAGTAAAGACTGCTCAAGAGCCAGCACTCTGACACAGTTGTCTGTCCTTGGTTCCGTTTCTACTAGAGGGAAAACATGTTGTCTATGGTTTGCTTTCCCCATCCTTCACTCTTAGCCAATCAAGCCCATACTGTTGCATAATTACCTTTTAAAAACTAATCTGCACCATTCCATGTTCGATGCATGTGACAAGGGCTCAGGGCCGGGGCAATGGGATGATCCAGAAGGATGAGAGGGGGAGGGAGGTGGGTGGGGGGTTCGGGAAGGGGAACACATGTAAACCCATGGCTGATTCTTGTCAATGTATGGCAAAAACTATTACAATATTGTAAAGTAATTAGCCCCCAACTAAAATAAATAAATTTATAAAAAAAAAAAAAAAAAACTAATCTGGAGGAAAGGGGAAAATTCCTTTGCCCTCAGCCATTGGGCCTGGCCAGGTTCCCCGAGGGTGGCAGAAAATCAAATCTCTCTCTGCAAAGAGGGGATTGTGAAGAAGGATTGGCTACTCCTGAGAGTCTGACTGAGGAGTTCTAGTGACAGAGCTTCCCTAGGAGAGCTAGAATTCATGCAGTCAGTGACGAGTGCTCTGAACCAAGCCCTGGGCTGGGTACCAGAGGGACCAAAGGAATAATCAGTTATGGACCATACAATAGAAAGCATCAGGCTAGAAGGAGACCAAATACATGGAGACAAGAGACTGAAAAACCAAAAATCTTAAGAGCTTGAAGAAAGGCAGGCAGAGACCAGGTTCATTGACTTGATTGACTTGATAACTTGGTCAACATTTTGTTAGCATTTACTATGTATCAGTGTGCTGGGCATTAGGGATAGAGAAGTAACATATGGGCCCCAACCTCAAAGAGGTTAATCTTCAAGTGAAAAGCAAGGAGATGGGACTCCTTATGACAGGGAGGTTTAGCGTATGAGTATGAATTTGGAAAATGGGTATGAATTTCACAATTAGAAATGCTGCCAAGTCGTCTCAGTGGTGTCCGACTCTGTGCGACCCCATAGACGGCAACCCACCAGGCTCCGCCGTCCCTGGGATTCTCCAGGCAAGAATACTGGAGTGGGTTGCCATTTCCTTCTCCAGTGCATGAAAGGGAAAAGTGAAAGTGAAGTTGCTCAGTCGTGTCCGACGCTTAGCGACCCCATGGACTGTAGCCTACCAGGCTCCTCCGTCCATGGGATTTTCCAGGCAAGAGTACTGGAGTGGGGTGCCATTGCCTTCTCCCAATTAGAAATGAGGCCATTTCAAATGCAATAGGAAGGAAACTCCTATGATAATCTAAAAATTAATGCAGTAAGAACACTTGAAAAAATTCAACATCCTTTCAGGTTAAAAACAAGAACCTGGGAATAGAAGGAGACTTCCTTAACCTGATAAACAGTTTCTGTAAGAACCTACAAAGGACACCATAACTAACGTCAAAATACTGAGAACATTCCTGTAAAAATCAAGAACAAGTTCAGGATGTCTATTAGCATCACTTCTATTCTATACTTTGCTGGAAGTCCTATACAGTGTAAAAAGATTGAAAAAAATAAAACTACATGGCCTGTAAAGGGAAAAAACAACACTATCATGATTTACAGATGATATAACTACCTATAAAGAACTGTCAGATAAACTATTAGAATTACTAAGATAATTTGGAAGGCTGTCGTGCCATGTTCAGTCACGTCAGTCATGTCTGACTCCTTGCAACCCCATGGACTGCAGACCACCAGGATCCTCTATCCACTGGATTTTTCAGGCAAGAATACTGGAATGGGTTGCCATTTCCTCCTCCAAGACATCTTCCAAACTCAGGGATTGAACCCGTGTCTCCTGCATTAACAAATTAGCAAAAGAAATGGAAACCCTTTAAAAACTTTACTGAAGATAAAATTGAAAATTAAAAATATCATTGGGCAAAATTAGAGAAGGTATAAGTAAGTGGATAGCTATACTAGATACTTGGATTAAAAGACTGAATACTATCAATATCAATTTTGTCCAATTAGATCTATAAATTTGATGAAATTTCAGTAAAAAAAAATTCAAGAAGAGGTTTTTTGGGGTTTTTTTTGTATGGAAATTGATACTTCATTATGAAATGCATACAAAAATGCACTGGGCTAATAACCACTAAGGCATTCTTGAAGAAGAAAAAGATAAGACTATTAAATCTGCCAGACAGCTCTAGTATATAGGGCACTATAATATGAGTGCAAGGCTGGATAAATGCACAGAGATAATGAGACATAACAGAGTCCAAAAACTGACTCACACATAAAGATATCTAGTATATGACAAAAATGGCACTGCTGAGCCGTGGAGAAAAGACAATGTTCTAAGTAAGTGGTTTTTGTGCAAACTGGATAGTTGCCGATCCCCTATTTCCCACTACTTATAAAATCAGTTCCAAGTGGATTGCAGATCTAAAAAAAAAGACAAAACAATAAGCCTCTAGAACTGCACTCTCCTATACAGTAGCCATTACTCATATGTGGCTAATTTAAATTAGCTACAATTAAATTAAAGTTTAAATTCAGTTTTTTAGTTGCATAAGCCCTTTTTATGCACACAATAGCCACATGTGGTTTCTGGCTACATTATTAGAAAATGCAAGTATAGAATACAGCTACCATCATAGAAAGTACTATCAGACAGTGCATCTCTACAACAAGGGTCAACAAACTATGGGGAATAACCTGAGCACATCACATGTTTTTGTAAGTTAAGTTTTACTGGAACACAGACACATGCAACCATTTACATATTTCAGGGCTTCCCAGAAGGCAATGGCACCCCACTCCAGTATTCTTGCCTGGAGAATCCCAGGGACAGCGGAGCCTGGTGAGCTGCTGTCTATGGGATCACACAGAGTCGGACATGACTGAAGCGACTTAGCAGCAGCAGGTGGCACAATGGTAAAGAATGTGCCTGCTCATGCGGCAGACACAAGAGACGCACATTTGATCCCTGGGTCGGCACGATCTGGTAAGAAGAAAATGACAATCCACTCCAGTACTCTTGCCTGGGAAATCCCATGGACAGGCTGCAGTCCATGGGATTGCAAAGAATTACACACGACTGAGCATACACACACACGGCTGCTTTCATACTACATGGCAGACCCGAGCAGTCTTGACAGAGGACATATAACCCACAAAACCTAAAATACTTATTATCTGACCTTTTCCCCCAAATTGTGCAGACTCCTGCTCTAGAAGCCAACACAGGAAAATTTACTAATAATCTTGGACTCTTTAACAGGTCATGAGAATATAACCCTGTTGTATTGTTAAAGGAACAAAATTAAGATTAAGAACTATTCATTAGAAAACTTCATTAATAGACTGAGAAGGCAAGTCACAGAATAACAATCTGTTAAATGCATAAAGACAAACCTCTTTTCTAGAAGATATTAAAAACCTATACAAATCAATTAGAAAAAGAAGTGGACAAGAGATTGGAAGGGGTATGTCACCAAAAAAAAAGAACATCCAAATTGCAAATAATATATCAAAAGGTGCTTAACAATGTCAGCTCTTCCCAGTTTAGTTTACAGATACAACACAATCCCAAACAAAGTGCCAGCAAGTTATTCTGTGCATATTAGCAAACTGATTCTAAAGTTTCTTTGGTGAGGCAAAAGACCCAGAATAGCCAACACTACTGACAAACAAAGGCAGAGGGCTGGCATTACTCAACTTTAAGACTCACTATAAAGTTACAGTAGTCAAGACAGTGTGGAACTGGCAAAAAAAAAAAAAAGACAAATAGATCAATGCAACAAAACAGAGAGCCCAGAAAAAGACCCATACAAATAAAGTCAACTGATCTTTGACAAAAGAGCAAAGGCAAGTCAATGGAGAAAGGATAGTGCTAGTATTAGTCGCTCAGTTGTGTCCAACTCTTAGCAATCCCATGGACTGCAGCCCACCAGGCTCCTCTGTCCATGGGAGTTCCCAGGCAAGAATACTGGAGTGGGTAGCCATTCCCATTTCCAGGGGATCCTCCTGACCCAGGGATCAAACCTGGTTCTCCTGCATTGCGGGCAGATTCTTTATCATCTGAGCCACCAGGGAGAAAGGATAGGTTTTCAACAAATGATGCTAGGACAACTGGACATTCATATGCAAAAATAAACCAATCTGATGCAGACTTTACACCCCTCACAAAATGTATTTACAAAATCACAGACCTAAAAGTAAAATGCAAAACTATAAAAATTCTAAGAGATAATAACATAAGACAAAATCTAGGCTCAGTAAATTTTTAGATATAGCACCAAAGTGAGTGAAGTCGCTCAGTCGTGACCGACTCTTTGCGACCCCATGGACTGTAGCCTATCATGCTTCTCCGTCCATGGGATTTTTCCAGGCAAGAGTACGGGAGTGGGTTGCCATTTCCTTCTCCAGGGGATCTTCCCAACCCAGGGATCGAACCCGGGTCTGCCGCATTGCAGGCAGATGCTTTTACCCTCTGAGCCCCAAAAGCATGATGAAAGAAAATTTGACAAGTTGGACTTCATTAAAATTAAAATTTTCTGCTCTGTGAAAGACACCATTGAAAGAATGAAAAAACAAGCCACAGACAGGGAGAAATATTCACAAACACATCTGATAAAGGATATATCCAAAATATATAAAGAACTATAATATTAAATTCAACAATAAGAAAACAAAGAATCCAATGTAAAAACAGGCAAAGATCTGAAAACACACTTCATCAGTGAAGATATACAGATGGCAAACATGCATATGAAAAGATGTTCAAATTTCTTTGCCATTACTGAACTGCAAATGAAAACGAGATGTATTTACCTACATATTGGGATGGCTAAAATCCAAAAACTGACAACACCAAATACTAAGGAGGATGTAAGCAACAGAAGTCTCATTTATTGCTAGTAGAATCAAAAATGGCCACCCTGGAAGACAGTTTGGTAGCTTCTTACAAAAGTAAACAAACTCTTACCATACATACTATCCATTAATTGTGCTCGCCGCTATTTAACTAAGTATATGAAAAACTAATGTCCACACAAAAACCTGCACATGGATGTTTATTTATAGCAGCTTTAAAAATAACTGTCAAAATGGGGAAACACCCAAGACTCCCTTCAATATGTGAATGGGTAAACAAATTGTGGACATTTTGAGTATTAATCCAAAAAATGGAATATTAGTCAGTGATAAAATTAGCTACTTAGTCACAAAAAGATGTGGAGAAACCTCCAATACATAGTGCTAAGTGAAAGAAGTCAGTCTAAAAAGTCTATGCATTATTTGATTTCAACTATATGACATTATGAAAAAGGCAAAACTATAGCAACAGTGAAAAGAGCAGTGATTGCCAGAGGTACAGGGAAAGTGGGATGAGATAAGTAGATGGTACACAGATTTTTAGGGCATTAACATGATCTCATATGATACTGTCATGGTAGATATATAACATGAAGCATTTTCCAAGGCTCACAGAATTATACAACACAAACAGGGAACCTTAATATAAACTGTGGGCCTTTTCATTAATAATATTGTGTTAATATTAGTGCGGAGAAGGCAATGGCACCCCACTCCAGTACTCTTGCCTGGAAAATCCCATGGATGGAGGAGCCTGGTAGGCTACAGTCCATGGGGTCGCTAAGAGTCGGATACGACTGAGCGACTTCACTTTCACTTTTCACTTTCATGCACTGGAGAAGGAAATGGCAACCCACTCCGGTATTCTTGCCTGGAGAATCCCAGGGACGGCGGAGCCTCGTGGGCTGCTGTCTATGGGGTCGCACAGAGTCGGACACGACTGAAGCGACTTAGCAGCAGCAGCAGCAATATTAGTGCATTTGTTGCAACAAATATATGACACTAATGCAAGATGTTAATAACTGGAAACTCTCTATGTGTGTATGTGTGTAAGTGTGAGGGGCAGGGATAGTGTATGGAAATTGTCTGTACTATCTGCTCAATATTTATAAAAAATAACAATTCTTTTTAAAAGGTGCTCAACCTCACTGGGCCTGATAGAAACACAAGTTAAGCTATAATAAGACCCAGAGATTGTCATACTCTGTGAAATAAGTCAGACAAAGACAAATACTATATAATATCATTTATACAAAGCATCTAAAAAAATGGTACAATGAGCTTATTTATGAAACAGAAAGAGTCAGAGTTGTACAAAACAAACTTATGGTTACCAAGCGGGAAGGTGAGGAGTGATAAATTAGAGACTGGGATCGATATATATACAATACTATATGTAAAACAGATAACTAATAAGGACCTACTGTATAGCACGGGGAACTCTACTCAATACTCTGTAATGTTCTATATGGGCAAAGAATATAAAAAAGAGTGACTATATGTTGATGTATAATGATTCACTTTGCTGTACACCTGAAATCAACACAACTGTAAATCAACTATACAACAATAAAAATTAATTTTTAAAAGCTATAATAAGATACCACTGGACACATGCCAGAAGGGCTAACATTAAAAAACACACACACACAATATCAAATGGTGGCCAAGATTCACTAACATGCTGAAATCTCAATCTCATACAAATGCTGGTGGGAGTATAACTGCATAAGCTCACTTTATAAAACAGTTGAACATCAGCTAATGAAGCACATCTGTGCTTTATGACCCCGCGATTCTATTCCTACACGTATACCCAATAGAAATGGGTGCACAGGAACACCAGGAAGATACACATGAGAATGTTCACAGTAGCGCTACCCATAGAAGCCTCCTAATATGCAAAATGAGAAAAATAATAACTCCCTCAAGATGGCTGTAAGGATTAAATGTCACCTATACGAAGCACTTATTTCTCGACTGCACCTGGCATGTACGCAGTGGATGGAAGCCACTATATATTATTATTCATGGGTTGCATCAATTTGGTTTTAAGTTGCAAAACCAAAAACACAAAAATGTACTTTGACTTGCTGAAAAAAAGTAGGAATTTATTAATGAGAAACTGCGCCATTCTCTGAGTCTGTCACAAAAAGATGGAGAACCAAGCACAAAAAATACAGAGAACCAGGAGGGCCAGGTGGCGAAGACACAGCCCAGGTCAGGTCACTGGAGTAGCTGGGAGCACAGATCACATATGTCATAGAGGCCAAGGGCTGAGGAAAAGGAATGTCTGGTCCCTTTGATGCTCTGACTGAGGAAACAGGACTCTGCCTATTGTCAATGAAGAATTCCCTCAAATAAGAAAGTTTTGGATGCTGACAGCCACAAAACAACACATGTCTATTCCAAGGGTCCAACCCAAATCTATTCTCTCTTAATTGTATATCCCACTTGATTCCTCTGGTCCTAAAGGGACACCATGACAAAAACATCTAGAAACACAGTACCTACCCTCAAGAGGACTGTGGTCTAGACAGAGAAAGAGACACAGAGATTGCTAATTCCCACATCACAAAGTGGAGATGGTGGACCAGGGCTGCAAGTTGAGTCCCAAGGAATCAGCCATGATAGCTATTGCACCCCAAGTCTCAACATAACCCAGAAGAACTAAATCTCAACTAAATCCATCACTGGCCTGTTGCTCTGGATTGGAAGGTATACTCAGGCCAAAACTCTTCTAGAAGAATTGAAATGCATTAATTTCAGATGAAAAACATCAAATGGGAAAAGTGCAAGAACAAGGTAATAAATACAAGAGGCAATTATAGGAACCAGAGGAAAGTGGAAACTAGTCAGGAACAAGCAAGAAAGGTGTGGAACAAGACTCATGGGCAGGAGCTCACAACTGGCTTTTATGATCCCCTGGTTGTTGAGGATTGGTGTGTCCAGTTGGCTTAAAGAAGCAGGGTCCAGACAAACATAAACAGCATCTGGTACCCATGACCATGTCCCTCTGACTGGCATGTACACCTGGTCCAAATTTGGCCACAAAGATTTTCTCTCCCAGGATCCAAAAGTGAGACACTGATAGAAAGGATCAAGAACCTCAACTAAGACCATACATATATAACATAAATTTTATATAAGAAGAATGGGATGGCATCTTGTCAGGTACTTGTCAGGATCACAGCAACCTAAGTCTCAGGAAACTACCCTTCTGTCCAAGATGTGGTAACAAAACCATCTCTTAAGATCCAAACACCTGGATTTTTCTCAACTCAAAATGTGACACTCATGGTAGAGATATCAGATATCAACAAACTAGTACATTTTCTCAGTACTTTATAGTGTATGGTGCTTTGACCCTCTAGGCAGCCCTGTAAGGAACAGAAATTTTCCACTCCATTATAAAGGGGATGCCAATGGGATTAATGAAAAGAAGTCACTTGCCCAAACACACCAAGCAGAGCATATGGCAGATTTTTTCATGAGGTAGATTTTTTAAAATGGGAATAAATTCTTCCCATCCCTGTATGCACACCCCTTTAACGTGATTGCTGAAACTTTCATTAGGAGGTGGAAGACTATCTCTTTCCACCCTTTGAATCTGGGCTTGGCCATGTGACACACCTGGCAGAAGTTGGAAAGTGCCCAAGCATTGAGGTTTGTCTTCTCCTGCTGCTGGGATCACTGCTCAGGGAGACCAGGCTCGCTTCCCAGATGGTAAGAAACCAGGTAGAGCCATCCAAACCAATATTTTATTTAAAATGTAGAGAGAAAAACAGTTTGTAGAGAGAAAAACAGTTTGTTCCTCACAGTTTCCGAGAAGGGGGGCATGCCAGGCTGCAGGGGCCACCTGGGGACGCACCAGGGTCGGCTGGTCAGCGGACAGAGCGGGCAGGAAGCAGACAGCCAGGAGACTCTACTGTGGTTTCCACAAGAAGGAACAGCTCAGGCACCGTGCCTATTACTTAACATGAGGTGTTCCAATGAATCATCACAATAATCTCAAGAGGTACTTTAGTAGTATTTTCAGTTTACAGATGAGGAAACCAAATCCTAGAGAGTTACACAACTTCCCCAAAGTCATATAAGTAGCACATGGTGGAGCCAGGATTCGAACCACAGCATCTGGTTGTTGGTCCTGGTCCTTCCCAGAGTAAAAGAAGAAAGTGAAAGTGTTAGTCGCTCAGTCATGTCCGACTCTTTGCGATGCCGTGGACTATAGCTCGCCAGGCTCCTTTGCCCATGGAATTCTCCAGTCAAGAATACTGGAGTGAGTAGCCATTCCTTTCTCCGGGGGATCTTCCCAACCCAGGGATTAAACCCAGGTCTCCTGCATTGCAGGCAGCTTCTCCACCATATGAGCTAGCAGGGAAGCCTCAGAGTAACTGGCTGATTCCCAGCAATTCTGGCTGGGGCACAAGGATTACGTACAGCTAACAGGCTGGCATGGAAATGTGGAAACGGCGGGCACTGAGGAATTCCCTGGGTGCTTCTCATCTTAGGGAAAGCTCTCCCTTGGTTCCGATTCTGCCTTTCACAGCTCTTAACACCAGGTAGCATCCGTCGCCTTTGGTCCCTTCAGATCCCCCAGTGTGAATTCTCCAGAAGGGAGGCAGGGCAAAGTTGGCGTGGGGTGGGGGTGGGGGATCTGGGAAGCCAGAGGGAGCTAAGCTCTGTGTCACCATGAGCTCAACAAACACTTGATCCACACTCCAGGCCCACTATTCCAAGCTACCCACATTTTTCCTTGGTGGGAGGGGAAAGGTTTGTGAAGGACACTGACTAAAATCCTGAGGAAAAGGGCTGAACAGAAGGTGGTGCTCTGAGCCCTCCACCAGCAACACACTGCCTGGGATGGTCAGCCTGTCCCCCGGACAGAGAATGACAAACATCCCCACTGTTTTGCACCCACGCTTGAGAGACTAATTATTTCACTGACTTAGGCCAACCTGCACAATAGGGACTGCCCTCCCCACCCCGGTGTGACTCAGGAGGGCTGGGAAGACCCCACTAGAGTAGTCTCCGCTGCGTCTCATCGGAGCAGAGAAGCCCTTGGCAGCCCCCAGTCTTGGGGTTGGAAAGCTTTTTAAACTCTCTGAGTTCCCTAGGAAAAGAGGAGCCACGCCCTAGGCTTTACTTACACTAGAGGTGTCTGAATATTCCAGGTTCATGAGACTCTCACGGCACCAGTTTGTTCATGATACCCCTGGGCCCCTAGAGACATCCATCAGCCCCATTCATTACTGAGTCAGGTCCAAGCCACTTCGTGAGTTTGTAGTCATGTATGTATTAGCAACAGAAATTAAAACCAAAGATCATCTTTCCATCTTACTCTTAAAGGACCATAGTAACTGCCCAGCAGGACAACGGTACCTGGTGGGCAACTCCTCACACTTCATGATGCAACTGGGCACTGCCACCTTCCACTCCCTTCACACTGATTGTCACTGGGACTCCCATCCCTACAAACACCACAAACCCCACTTTGCAAAGACAGGACATCATCTAAGGGAATGCAGTGATCCACTGACCCCTTGCACATGGGGTTGCTTTGCTTCCCTCAAACATTCAAAATAAAAGCAGCTGAGCCCTGAGCTCAAGGCAGCTCCCTGGCAGGCTTGGCAAAGCACAGGACCCACAGTTCAAACCTTGGGGGGCAGGTAGCAGGCAGCAGGCAAACACCAGGGTCTTTGATAACACAATACAGGGGAGGGGCCTGGGGAGCCCACGGGACAAGGAGGTGTGGGAGGGAGTGAGGGATGGGGTGACCGGGGAAAGGAGGACAGAAGAGACTAAATATATGACTTAATCTCTGCAGGGTCCCCTCCACTATTGGTAAACAGGACATAACCATAGATGTGTGTTGCCTCCTTTAAGGATTATCATGAGCTCAAATAAGGCCTCAGGCTTAGAAATGTTTTGCAAACTGTAAACCTTGGAACAAATGGTAGATGTTGTAGCCATGATACTTCTCATCCCCAGAGATGACTGGAAGGGTCCTTTCCTATGGATGAATCAGGTACTTCCACCACCTGAAGGAAATGTGGCAGATTCCAAATGATGCTCACAGCTCTTCCGGGTCCTCTTAGATTACACCTGGCTGGTTATGTACAGGTCTCTGCAGGCTTTGGAAGGAGCAGTGACTATTTCAAAGACAAGGTTAAAGCAGATTCCCAAGGGAAGGAAGAGTCTAATCCTGAATTCAGGCAAAGCACCAGGAGCGCTCAGAAACCTTAAAAACAATTCCATAAATGCTGTCCTGGGCTTCCTGCTGGACTACAAGGCTTCCCATCAAATATGAATGAAGGGGAGCTTGACTGCATTACAAAATTAATAATGTAGGATGGTAGATGCCAAAGCCATTCATAATCATAATTGCTTCTTCATGCATTTTCTTGAAAGCTATTTCATTTTGTCAAGAACTAGGAATGAAGTCTCTTCTTCAGATACTTATATGGTTAGGCACAAAGCAGGGCTATACTCTCCTGCACACAGTAACTGTGGCCCTGAAAATACATGTGTTTAAAATCTTATAAACAGTTTTTATTTTTCCAGCAGACTCAGAAGAGTCTGTATCTCTTAAAAAGAACAATCTCCCACTCTTTCATGCCATATTTTAGTTTAGATTTTCATAGATGACTGCCGAAAGCACTTGAATCATGTAAAATTTCAAAGTAAAGGCAAATATTAGTTCACTTCAGTCCTCAGTCGTGTCTGACTCTTTGCAACCCCATGGACTGCAAAACGCCAAGCTTCCCTGTCCATCATTAACTCCTGGAGCTTGCTCAAACTCATATCCATCGAGTCGGTGATGCCATCCAACCATCTCATTCTCTGTCATCCCCTTCTCCTCCTGCTTTCAATCTTTCCCAGCATCAGGGTCTTTTCCAATGAGTCAGTTCTTCGCATCAGATGGCCAAAGTATTGGAATTTCAGCTACAGCATCAGTGCTTCCAAAGAATATTAAGGACTGATTTCCTTTAGGATGGACTGGTTGGATCTCTTTGCTGTCCAAGGGACTCTCAAGAGTCTTCTCCAATACCACAGTTCAA
This sequence comes from Giraffa tippelskirchi, assembly GCF_054371585.1. Taxonomy (NCBI): domain Eukaryota; kingdom Metazoa; phylum Chordata; class Mammalia; order Artiodactyla; family Giraffidae; genus Giraffa; species Giraffa tippelskirchi. Next base: position 17,083,518 of record NC_137283.1, on the reverse strand, counting down.
AAGCATCAATTCTTCGGCGCTCAGCTTTCTTTATGGTCCAACTCTCACATCCATACATGACTCTTGGAAAAACCATAGCTTTGACTAGATGGACCTTTGTTGGCAAAGTAATGTCTCTGCTTTTTAATATGCTGTCTAGGTTGGTCATAACTTTTCTTCCAAAGAGCAAGCATCTTTTAATTTCATCGCTACAGTCACCATCTGCAGTGATTTTGGAGCTCCAAAAAATCAAGTCTGTCACTGTTTCCATTGTTTCCCCATCTATTTGCCATGAAGTGATGGGACCCAATGCCATAATCTTAGTTTTCTGAATGCTGAGTTTTAAGCCAACTTTTTCACTCTCCTCTTTCACTTTCATCAAGAGGCTCTTTAGTTCTTCTTCACTTTCTGCCATAAGGGTGGTGTCATCTGTATATCTGGGATTATTGATATTTCTCCCAGCAATCTTGATTTCAGCTTGTGCTTCATCCAGCACGGCATTTTGCATGATGTACTCTGCATATAAGTTAAAAAAGCAGGGTGACAATATATAGCCTTGACATACTCCTTTCCCAATTTGGAACCAGTCTGTTGTTTCATATCCAATTCTAACGGCTGCTTCTTGACCTGCCTACAGATTTCTCAGGAGGCAGGTCAGGTGGTCTGGTATTCTCATCTCTTGAAGAATTTTCCACAGTTTGTTGTGATCCAAACAAAGGCTTTGGCATAGTCAATAAAGCAGAAATAGATGTTTTTCTGGAACTTTCTTGCTCTTTCGATGAGCCAATGGATGTTGGCAATTTGATCTCTGGTTCCTCTGCCTTTTCTAAATCCAGCTTGAACATCTGGAAGTTCACAGTTCATGTACTGCTGAAGCCTGGCTTGGAGAATTTTGAGCATTACTTTACTAGCTTGTGACATGAGTACAATTGTGTGGTAGTTTGAACATTCTTTGGCATTGCCTTTCTTTGGGATTGGGATGAAAACTGACCTTTTCCAGTCCTGTGGCCACTGCTGAGTTTTCCAGATTTGCTGGCATATTGAGTGCAGCACTTTAACAGCATCATCTTTCAGGATTTGAAATAGCTCAACTGGAATTCCATCACTTCCACTAGCTTTGTTCATAGTGATGCTTCCTAAGGCCCACTTAACTTCACATTCCAGGATGTCTCACTCTAGGTGAGTGATCACATCATCATGGTTATCTGGGTCATGAAGATCTTTTTGGTATACTTCTTCTGTGTATTCTTCCCACCTCTTCTTAATATCTTCTGCTTCTGTTAGGTCCATACCATTTCTGTCCCTTATTGTGCCCATCTTTGCATGAAATGTTCCCTTGGTATGTCTAATTTTCTTGAAGAGATTTCCAGTCTTTCATGTTCTATTGTTTTCCTCTATTTCTTTGCATTGATCATTGAGGAAGGCTTTCTTGTCTCTCTCCTTGCTCTTCTTTGGAGCTCTGCATTCAGATGCATTCAAATGGGTATATCTTTCCTTTTCTCCTTTGCCTTTAGCTTCTCTTCTTTTCACAGCTATTTGTAAGTCCTCTTCAGACAACCATCTTGCCTTTTTGCATTTCTTTTTCTTGGGGATGGTTGTGATCACTACCTCCTGTACAATGTCACAAACCTCCATCCATAGTTCTTCACGCACTCTATCAGATCTAGTCCCTCGAATCTAGTTGTCACTTCCACTATATAATTGTAAGGGATCTGATTTAGGTCATACCTGAATGGTGTAGTGGTTTTCCCTACTTTCTTCAATTTAAGTCTGAATTTGGCAATAAGGAGTTCATGATCTGAGCCACAGTCAGCTCCCGGTCTTGTTTTTGCTGACTGTATAGAGCTTCTCCATCTTTGGCTTCAAAGAATATAATCAATCTGATTTCAGTATTGACCATCTGGTGATGTCCATGTATAGAGTCTTCTCTTGTGGTCAAATCAGACTGGCTCTGTCAGTTGTCGGTTCCCTGACTCACTTGGGACCATAGAAAAGGAGAGAACTGGGCTGACCTGGTTTAGTCCCTGACCTTCCACCCCAGTGACAAGCAGGACATTTACCATAAGACCCGGGAAGTGTCCCAGAGTTTGGGGAAGCATTAGCTAAGGAGAGAAAGAGGCTGCCCAGGAAACACTCCAGGTCTGAACACTCCAAATGCCTGGCAATAGGCTCCTGATAATCAGTAACTATAGCTTCTAACATTATATGGGCTCTAGTAATAGAATAGGCTTCCAGGCTGCACCCAAAAATAGCTTTAATATTTACCAACAGGAGACAAAGGTTGACTGAATTTGGATATGGGATATGATTCCTGCTACATCTGCAGGCATCATCTACAGGCAAAACAACATCCAGAAAAAACACAAGGAACATCTCTTCCTGGTGCTTCATTAGAAAATGAAAGCTTTTCGGAGAAGTTTCCCAGAGATATCCCCTCACTTCCCTTTACATGCAGGGGCTTAAACCAATCTCTGGTAAGAGATATGGAGCCACTATGGTTAACTTAGATGAATCAGGATTTGTCCCTGGAGCTAGGGATGGGCTCACTGATTCTTGAAACCTCGCCCTTGGAGGAAAGATACACAAAGAAGCAAAAGAAGAGGAGGAGGAGGAGGAGGAAAGGAAAATTGTTCTGTAAACCACCACCGGCATTTCTTACAAAGTTAAATTATCCCACTATTTGCTGATCCTATTATGCAACCATTAAAATAATTATGGGGCAGCATGGTTAAATCTTATAATTTAATAAGATGAAAAAAAGCAGGAGACAAAAATGTATGTGTATGAGGTTTGCAGCATACAAATGTGTCTGTATGCGGATAATACTGGAAATCATGTGCCAGAATGAAGTTAATTCAGAGACACATTAGATGGAGGGATTGAGACTGACTTCACTTTTCAATTTCCCAAACATCCTGTGATGTTAGAAAATGTTAACTGTAAGAATGCGAATAATTAATAAAACAAAACCCAGCCTATCAGCTGAACCTAGCTATGATGGAGATACTGAAAGCAAGCAGAGCATGTAGATATTCTAGTCTAGGTCAGGCTCAGAGAGACCCGAAGAGCCACAGGCTGTGTTGGAGGGAAGGATTTCTCAAGGTGAAATTCTGAGCATTTAGGCATCTCTGTAAATAAAATGAAGCTTGTCTTCTATATTAACTAGAGCATTTTTTTTTAAAGCTTGATGAATTTAAACTATATGTGAAGGGTATGTATGTTTTGGGTGGGCAGTCAGATATTAAACACACATACTTAGTCCACCCAGAATCCACTGTTGAGAACCCCAGAAGGAACTGGAAAAGACAAGCGCTGGTCCTCCAGAGCAACCCAGTCTGAAGCCTGAGTGCTGCTCAGTGGGAGAGACAAACAGGGGTTTCAAAAATCGACAAAGAACCTCAAGTGTCAAGGGAAGGTACTTTGCCTGTAGGTATTGATTCTCACTCGGGTAACTCTCTGTAGCAAGACTCCAGGGTAAGTAGAATATAAATATTCTAAGACTCAAGCTGGTCTTAGAATATAAAGGGATTTGTCTAAAATGGAGGGGTCTCCAGTGTAGGGGTCTCCAGTGAATGGTCCCCATGTGGAACCAGACTCAGGAAAAGCTGGAGCAGCAGAAAATGGCTGATCCACACTGGCAACAACAATCTGTTCCCAGTAGGGACACCCACATTCAGGAAAGCTCTGGATGTGTGACACCCCTCAGAGTGTCCTCTCTTCTTTCCTTTGTTTCAGGAAGGATGCTGTCAGCTGCATGTAACAGACAACCCCATCTCAAAGTGTTACCACTGAAGACATATATTATTTAACATAAGGAGTCCAGAGCCAAGTGAGCAAAGGCAGCTGTTCAATTATACCTTCAAGGAGGAGGATTCTCTTCATCCTTCTATTTCACTACCTTTAGCCTGGGCTTTGGTCTCAGACTCACACCCTTTTGGAAAGCAAGATGGCACCCCCAGCAAAGCTTCTCACACAGACACAGTAACATCCAGAAGAAAAGACAACCTTCTGTTCTGTGTCTGCTTCCTTCTGACAGTGAGGAAGCCTCTCCCAGAAGCCCCTGCCACACTCCTCTCACACCTCCTTGACCACAGCTGCAGCAAGTGCTCGAGCCCAAACCAATGACCAGTCAGCGATGGGAGCCTACCATGGGGCCCCAGGAAAGGCTGATACAGATGTGGGCACAATTCCATTAGAAAGGGAGAGAGAGATGCCCTGGCTATGAACCACAGCACAGTTACATCTAGGTACCCATGCTCTTGATGCTGCCCCATTCCCCTACATCAGAAAGACACCTCCCTGACCTCTTCCACCGTCTCTGTCTCACAGGCCCGTTTTCCAGTCTATTCAGGCATTGGAAATCCTCTCCCTCAACAGGTCTTACCTGGAAAGCATCACGGCTTCTGTGGAGCTGGGTGGTATCCTGCTTCAATCAGTACTCCTTCCTCTCCTGGGTCCTACATCACTGTCTTTATGCTCACCAATGTCCTCCTTCTGTACTAGTCAGCCAAGTGGCTTCTGTCTTTCCCAAACTAGACCATGAGCTTCCTGGGACAGACACTATGTCTGGCTCATGTCTCAGTCCCCAGAGGGTCCAGCTCTCCACCTCGTGCTCTGCACCTGGCCCCCTGAATCCACTAGAGCTTTGCATCAAGTAGCTGAGATCCAAGAATCCACCTTGCACATTCGTGTTACTAATCAGGCCAATGCCTATGCTCCTAGTTCATTTAATTTGTCTAATTTAATGTGAAGCAAGGCAGAAGGCTGTGCCCTCTGCCCCACCTGCCTGCTGATTTCAATCGTATATGGCCAGAGTCTGCATCCTTGAGATGTTACAGAGCAGCAGATGGAGCACCTGGGTCACAGGGAGTGTCCCCTGCAGCTTCTCCCCCAGCCTCCAGCCTGAGGGGGCCAGGGTCACTCCCACAGCAAGTGTCTCAGAAACACCCTGAGCATGCAGGAGATGGGCCAATTCTTTAGCAATGACTTTATCTTAAAACCAAGTTCAAACTAAGTTAGTTACTCGTCACTCCTACTTGGTGAGTGTTGCTCTACGAATGTTCAGGACTGCCAGGCTCTCTGCTTTAGAATTCTTCTCCCTTCTTGCACACAACAGCCTGTGATGCAACTGAAGACAGAGCTCCTATCTCCTGTCCTTGCTTCTGAAGCTAAGGCCCGAACTCTTGCATGGTTCTCCACGTAACAGGGGGATTCTCTCAGCTGCCTGGCTGGCCTCACTCATTCTGAAGCACTCTATCCCATCAGTGTCATCTGAAAGTTAACAGAGCAGAACCTGACACTCCAGGGATGGTGTGTAGGCAAAGCAGAAAAGGGGGGACTTCCAGTTCCCCAGTGAGCTACTAAAGAAACCCACAACTGCATTAACTGTCCAAACAATTATTTAAATGACTGTGTATGTTGAACTTCTCAGTCTGGAAAGAGAACCAGCTTAGAAGTCAGTTCAAGGGTATGTTCAAAACCCAGGTCAGCCACTGATCAGACTGCTGTGTGACGCTAAGCAGGTCAAATCACTTCTCTGAGCTTCAGTACCCTCATCTCTAAAATAGCCATCATGATACTGATCTCAAAGGATTGTTAGGACGATTTAATTAAAACATAATGCATTCAAAGAAACCAGCATAAAACAGGAACTCAATAAATGGGAGCCACAACTCCTATTACCACTAAAAACATTAACCCCTAAATTGTTTTTCCACATACTGTGCCTCTGGCCTGTACAAACCACACCAAGCCCATCCCAAAGAAAGTCAGAGCCGGAACTGCTCTCAAATACCAACTTAGCTCCATGGTTCTCAACCCCACTGGGAAGAAATCTGGGAAGGTTTCAAAACCTACCACATCACAGGCCCAACTGCAGACCAATTAAAAAGGCAGAGAGGGTGCGGGCATCTGTTTTCTTGGACCAGTCTCCTCACTTTACAGGGGAAGACAGCAGAAAGGTGAGGTGATTTTGCCCATGGATCTTTTCCAGGGTGAGACTGCGGAATTAGCCCACTGTTTCAAGTATCAGAACATCTCGGGGACTGATTCTATCGGCCAATGGAAGATCACTTCCAGTCAACATGTGTGCACGGCTTGTCTTCCGTACCTTCACCCAGCCCTCTTCCGTGCAGACAGGGTTTCTCTTGTCTTGAAGGGTTTGTGTCACGCGCAGAGATGGGCAAAGTGAATGGCAACATTCCAGGGATAAGAAACAGAGGGCTACTCACCGCTGCCGGAATGCTCAGTCTTCTCCCCGCGGCCCAGCCCAGCTGCCTCACGTCCAGCGCAAGCTGCTCTCCCAGCAAGAAAGTACTTCTTCCCTCTGGCTGTTTCCTACTTTGGGGCCTTATCCCCTGCCAGGGCCCCTCCCCCAAACATTAAACAATTTAAGGGCTATTCGCTGAGCACCTATGGGTCAGCGGGCAAACGACTCATCTCTAACTTGTCCCAGGAAGAGGCCACCCCTCAGCACCTACAACCAGAGGCCCAGCTATCTGCTAACCAGGGGAGAACCAGCGGGGAGGCACACAGTGGACAAACTGGAGCTAGTGAGAGCAGAGTTCAGAGGGGCAGACTCTCAGAAATGCACCTTTTTTGGGAAAGGCTCCTCTTCAGCTGTGGAAATAACGGCTACGGCAGTGCGGCCATCGTGGATTCTGAACCCTCGCGTGAGCAGCGTGGGTGCGGGAGTGAAGCTGTTGCTGATTGGCTGACTTCAGCGGGGCAGCATGGACTTGGGTATTTGGCTGGTGCTGGAGGAGGCTAGCGGAGAAGGCAATGGCACCCCACTCCAGTACTCTTGCCTGGAAAATCCCGTGGACGGAGGAGCCTGGTAGGCTACAGTCCATGGAGTCGCTAGGAGTCGGACACGACTGAGCGACTTCACTTTCACTTTTCCCTTTCATGTACTGGAGAAGGAAATGGCAACCCACTCCAGTATTCTTGCCTAGAGAATCCCAGGGACGGCGGAGCCTGGTGGGCTGCCGTCTATGGGGTCGCACAGAGTCGGACACGACTGAAGCGACTGAGCAGCAGCAGCAGCAGCAGGAGGAGGCTAGTGTGTTGCAAGGAGTTATGGCCAAAAGAGACTTATTTTCATGTTTTTATTTAAACCCTTTTTTAAAAAAAATTAAAGTATAGTTAATTTACGATGTTTTTATTCTTGTCAGGATGTTAGGGTATGGCAACTCTTTTTTTCCCGCCCAAGTCAGCCTCTGGGTCTTTACTCAGCTAAGTCTGGTAATGAAACGGGGACAGCCCAGCCCCCAATTCTAGAAGCTCACAGTCTGCTTAGGCATTCAGGGCACACTTCTAAAAATGGAACCAGTGGGACCAGGCGTGGTGTTCCTTCAGCAATTGTGGTGTAAGTTCCAGCTATGTTTTAGCCCATGTGGAAGCACTGGGGGCCACACAGAGCCCTAAACTCAAGGCAGTGGAAGGGTCAAGAAAAAAATACCAAAGTAAAATAAAATGTGATGTTTCTGGGCAGGCCTTTTGTGAGGGATTCCCAAATACTTCACACCTCCAGATCTTGGTCCCAAACCTGCTTGCTCTACACCTACTGCTACTTCACAGGCCGCCATCTTTGGCAGCACCAAGAATTCTTGACTTTGGCCCTAATGTCTCCTGGCATTCTGCTCCCAAATCCTGGACATTCTCTCTTGGTTGACACTTTCTTCCCTCCAACTTACACCCACATACTTTCTTAGTGACCTTAAAGAGGTCACCCTGTGATCCTGAGCTTGCACATTATCTACTCAATACGTGGATCACTTCTATAGTGAATCTTGCAAAATATTTGGTTTGTTTACAACCACTGATGGTGAACTCACTACCTGTCAAGGCTGCCTGCTGATTCCATTTTTGAATAGTGGAAACACAAATTATTTATATTGAGCTGAAATCTGTGTCCTTATAATTTTCAGTTTTACCTCTAGGTCCCAAGGGGGAAAAAATCTAATGCTCCAGATGTGGTAAATATTGCAGAAATTAGACCCAGGTTCAGATCTTATCCCTGCCACTCCTAGCTCTGTGGCTTAGCTCTTTACCCACCCATTTTAGCATCCACTGGTGGATCTTGCCTGTAGGAATTAATACTGTGGTACACTAATGCTGATTTTCTGTTTACCTGTGCTTCAGTTTCCTCATCTGTATATGGAATCTAAGAAATTTTTAAAAAGAAAGTATGTAATATAGCACAGTACCTGGCATATACAGAGTACTCAGTAAATGCTAGCTTTTATTATTCAAAGATACTGATGTTTTGAAGGACATTCTTTTCTAGGTTAAACATCCCTGATTCATGCCATGGTTCTCAGGCCCCTCACTGTCCTCGACTGCAGATGCAGAACATGCTCGTATGCTCAGCTGGCCTCTCTAATGGGGCATCCCTTGCCAATTCCTGCTGTCATTCTTTACTTCTCAGGGCTAACACCCTGACTACTTAGAGACAGAAGCTGGAAGAACTGTGCAGCAGGAGCAAGCTGTGCTTTCATATCTGGCAGGGACAAGGAGGTGCCCCAGGGAAGCTGAGACCAGCTGTCCTGGAAGTGAGCAGGGAGAGGGCACCAGCTGGTGAGGGGCGGTGGGGGGTAGGGGGTGGGCATGGCAGGCAGGATCTGTACTTCCCCCTGGTTCCTACCATGGGTGATGCCTTGGCTGCTGACCAACCCAGGGCTCGCTGCCCACTTCAGACTAGCAGGAAGGAGCCGAGGGAGATGCTCCTTCGAAAGTGTAAATTCCTTGCAGTTCGCTACTCCAGGCATCCTTGGCCTCGAAAAGCAGACCAGAGAGAATGGTGCCCCCATCTGGACTCACAGAGAGCACTTTATCTAGCTCTTCAGAAAGCCATGGGAGAAGAAATGAAAAGGGCAGAACTAGCAAGGCCACATGCTTTTTCAGTCAGTCACTGGGGGAGGGGGGGGTGGGTCTGAAGATCATTTCACCACTGAGAAGACTGGAAGTCCAGTGAAGGAAAATGATTTGCCCTGAATCACGAGCTGTGGCAGAGCCTGGCTTCCGGCCAAAGTCTCCTCTGCTTCCTGTAATCAAGCTTCCGCATTTCCTCCTTAGCCCCCCGACCCCCACACAATGTATGTGTCTGTGTGTGTGTGTACACATATACATACACACATATGTATGTACATTCAGACACATATATACATGTTAGGATTCTCAATGAATGCATCAGAGACAATTTAGAAAATGAAGAAACCAAAGAAGAAAATGAAAATTCATCCAAAATTGAGAAATTTTATGCTGGGGTATTTTATTTTCTCTGTGCATACACATAATACATGAAAAATACATATTTATGCATGTTGAGGCATTGGAATTTACTATAGGTATGGATGTGTAATCTCTTTTATTTACACACTATAGTATCAAGTTATATCTACTAATATTCTTCCTAAACATTTAATAGCTTTAAAATATGACATTGTATGCATGTACCACATTTATTCAACTATTCCCCTATGGATGATCTTGAGATTACTTTTTTAAAATTACTTTATAATTTAAATAACAAGGCAATTTAGACAATTTTCACTTCCAGCCAAAGTGGAGTAACAGGAATCAAAGAATTCTCTTACCCAAACAGAAAAAAAAGTCTTAAAAACATGCAAAACATTTTGAAAACATGTAGCACATGCAAAAAAAAAAAGTTTTGTAAAACAGCAATTTTCTTTTCTTTTTTTTTTTTTTTAAAAACAGCAATTTTCAAAAGCTGCCATTGGGCAATGAAGGGCGGTGATCCCTGAGAGATGGGAAAGTGCCAGGTAAGTGAGCCCTTTAGCTGCCCGAGGTAATTGCCTTGGGAGAGTTTCCACGGCATGCAGGGAAGGGAGATCCCAACAGAGCTCAATGAGCTCCCTGAGTTGAGTAAGATGGAGCCGGAAGTCCAGAGAGACAACTAGACAGAGACGCAGAGAGATTTCTGCAGAGAGCAAACTCTGCAGACCTACAGAGGGTCTGTCTTGAGTCTTCAGTAGAATACTCATTAGCACTTGTGGGGAAACCACCAGAGACTGGCAAAGAACCATTTGGAAGGATGTGCCATATCAGTGCCCAACATTCACATGCAGCTGGACACAGCCTGTTCTCACCAGCCAGACTAGAAAACTCAAACTTCATAGGGCATTCAGTTGAATAGTCAGGAAGGGCTTACCTCAATGGTATGAAAATTAGCCCTAGACTGAGCCTTGTTCTGTGCTCACCAGAGAGGTCTTAAAAGCAAGAGCCAAAAGAAGCAAATTGTTTCCACATAACTCAACTGTGTCCCAGAACAATGATCAATATTATTTATAAGAAAAGAGAAACATACAGAACCCAACAAGGAAAAATTCACCTTTGGCATTCAATAAAAAATTACCAAGCAGGCTAAGAATCAGGAAAACACAACTCATAATATGGGAGTAAATTAATCTACTAAAATTGACCCAGATCTAACACAGATGCTAGAATTAGCAGACAAGGACATTAAAATAGTTAGTCTATCTGCATTCTATGTGTTCAGATAATTAAGTAGAGACACTGAAGATATAAAAGATCCAAATCAAACTTTGAGAGATGAAAACTGCAAAGTTTGATATGAAAAGCACAGTGGATGTGATTAAATACAGAGAAGACATTTCAGGAAAAAAAGATGAAATAACTTGAGGTATAGCAATAGAAGTTATACAAAATGAAACATAGAACGACAACATTTTAAAAAAATGAAAAGAGCATCAGTGAACTTATGTGATGACTTAATGGCCTAACATATATGCAAATAGAATAAACCCTCAAAAGGAGAGGAGTTAAGAGGAGAGGACAGAAGAAAACAATGGTCAAAAATTTCCAAATTTGATGCAAATGATAAAGCCACAAATCCAAAGAGCTCAAGAAACCCCAAGCACAAGAAACATGAAGAAAATGACACCAATAATATTATTACTGTTAAACTGTTCAACTCTAATGAAAAAGATAAAATCACAAAAACAGCCAGAGAAAAAAGACATGTTATCAATAGTTCGAATAAAGACAAGGATGACAGAAACTTTCTCATAGGAAACAAAGCAAATGACAAGGAAAAAAAAAGTGTCAAACATCGATTCTATATTTAAATACACTTCTTTCAAAATTGAAGGTTAAATGAAGACATACAAGAGCTGAACAAAATCATCACCAGCAGAAGAAATGTTAAAAAGCCTTCAAGTGGTAAGAAAACGATACCAGATAGAAACATGGATACAATAAGCACAAAAATGGTTAACTATGTAGACATGATTTTTTTTCTTATTATATAAATCCTTTTAAAAGATAATTTACTGTCTAAACAACAATAACAACGTAGTATGATGTCTATAACATACATAAAAATAAAATATATAAAAGCAATAATACAAAGGTGCCGCCGCTGCTGCTGCTGCTGCTAAGTCGCTTCAGTCGTGTCCGACTCTGTGCGACCCCATAGACAGCAGCCCACCAGGCTCCGCCGTCCCTGGGATTCTCCAGGCAAGAATACTGGAGTGGGTTGCCATTTCCTTCTCCAATGCATGAAAGTGAAAAGTGAAAGTGAAATCGCTCAGTCGTGTCCGACTCTTAGCGACCCCATGGACTGCAGCCTACGAGGCTCCTCCGTCCATGGGATTTTCCAGGCAAGAGTACTGGAGTGGGGTGCCATTACCTTCTCCGAATACAAAGGTGGGGGGTGGCTAAATGGAAGCAGCAGAAGATTCTTGAATTATGCATGATGTAGTATAGTAACATCTGAAAGTAGACTGTGATAACTTCAAAATGATTACCATAATCCTAATTCAACCACTAAAATGGACAAAATAAGGAGCTATAGCTAATAAATCATCAAATAAAATGGAATAAAAATAATTAATCCAAATAAAGAAGAAAAAGGGAATAATAAAGAAGACGGGACAAGATAGAAAACAAACCACACAATGATAGATTTAAACATAACCACACCAACGTAAAATGTAAAACTTATAAATATACCAGTTAAAAGGCAGAAAATTTGATTGTCAGATTGGCTAATAAAACAAGACTCAACTATATATGCCACCTACAAGAAACATACTTTAAATATAAAGGCACAAGCAGAAACTGACTCACAGATATATAGAATAAACTAGTGGTTACCAGTAAGGAGAGGGAACGGAGGAGGGGCAAGATAAGGTCAGGGGATTAAAAGGTATAAACTACTATGTACAAAATAAATAAGCTACAAGGATATATTGTATAGAACGGGGAATATAGCCAATATTTTATAATAACTTTAAATGGAGTATAATTAAAAAAATATTGAATCACTATGTTGTATACCTGAAACTAATGCTGTAAATCAATTTATTTCAATTAAAAAAATGAAAATTAAAAAAATAATAATTTTAAAAAGTAAAGATGGAAAAATGCACTAGCCAAAAACAAGCTGGAAGGAGTATTCTAACGCCAAACTAGGTAGATTTAAGAGCAAAGAATATTAATATAGAAAAAGAAGGTCTACTTTGTGAAAAAAAAAAGTGATGAATTCATCAAGAGGACATAACAATCCTAAATGTTTATGCCCCTAATAACAAAGCTTCAGAAAACATAAAGCAAAAATGAAGAACTATAAGGAGAAACCGACAAATCCACAATTATATTCAAAAATTTAAGTAACTCTCAAAAACTGATAGAACAAGCAGACAAAATTAGCAAGGACAGAGTAGCCTTGAGAAACACTGTCAAGCAACCTGATGCAGCAGATCATATATTCTTTTCAAGTGCACACTGAATATTTACCAAAACAGACCATTTTTAGGGCATTAAAAAAAGTCTCAATACATGCAAAAAGGGTTCAAGTCATAAAAGTTATGGAATTAAATTAGAAATCAATAAAAAAAAATCTCTGGAAAATTATCAAATATTTAGAAACTAACACAGTTATATAAAACTCAGTGTCACATAAGAAATCAAAAGGGAAACCAGAAAGTATTTTGAACTGAACGAAAAGTAAAACACAGCATACAAAAATTTGTGGAACACTGTTAAAGCAGTCCTTAGGGGAAATTTTATAGCATTAAATGACTATCTTGAAAAAGAAGGGCTCAAATCAATGACTAAGCCTTAAGAAACTACAAAAAAACAAAATGAAACAAATTAAATCCAAAGTAGGCAGCAGAAAGGAAATAATAAAGATCAGAGTGGCAATCAATCAAATAGAAAAGAGCAAAATATTACAGAAATTCAACAAAACCAAGAGTGGCCCCCTGAGACCAATGAAAATAATAAACTTCTAAACCGTCTGCTGAGGAAAAAGAAAGAAAACATCTACCAATAACAGAAATGAGAAAAGTGAGAGAGGTTCTCACAAAACTTGTACACAAAAGGGAAAATGAGCAACTTTTGTTTGTAAATCTGTCAATTTAAATGAAATGGATAGATTTCTCAAAAGACACAAACTACTATAGTTTACTTAAGAAGAAACAGGTAACCTGAGTAGTTCTATATCCGTTAGTTAAGAAATGAAATGTATTGTTAAAAACCTATCCACAAAGAAAATGCATATGGCTTCACTGATGAATTCTACTGAACACTTTAGGAATAAATAATACCAGTTTTACACAAACTTCTCTAGAAAATTGAAGAGGAGAAATACTTCCCAGCTCATTCCATGAGGCCAGCATTATCCTAATACCAAAATCAGATAAAGACATCACAAGAAATGAAAACTACAGACCAATATTCTTCTGAACATAGATGCAAAAAATTCTAAATGAAATCCAACAGAAATAAGAAGATAACCAGGTGGGGTCTCTGCTGCTACTGTTTTAACATTTATAATCAATCTGTATAATTCATAATATTAATAGCTAAAAGAAAGAAAAACTATATGATCATCTCAATAAACAGAAAAAGCATCTGACAAAATTCAATAACCATTTCTGATTTTTTAAAAATTCTCAGCAAACTAGGGATAGAAGCAAATATTCCAACCTCATTCAAAGCATGCATCTGAGAGAATTTATACCCACAATAAAAGGAATCCAGATTGGAAAATAAGAAATACAACTCTTTACATGATAACAGGTTTAGATGATTCTCTATGTAGAAAATCTTATGGAATCTACCAAAAAGTTACCAAACTTCTACAAAGTTAGTTTAGCAAGGTTGTAGGATACATGATTAACATGCAAAACTCAATTTAATCTTTCCAACCTATCAATGCACAGAAACTGAAATTTTAAACACTATCTCTTACAATGCAATAATTTTCTAAAAACCCAATTTTAAAATGGGCAAAATAGCGCATTATTCACAATAGTCAGAATGAATCACGACAACCCAGATACCCATCAGCTTATGAATGATAAACAAAACATGGTATATCCCACACAATGAAATATTATTCAGTAATTAAAAGATATGAGGGAATGATACATGCTACAACATGGATGAACCTTAAATACATTATGCTGAGTGAAAGAAGCCACTTAGTGTATGATTCCACTGATTTGAAATGTACAGAATAAGGAAATACAGGGAAAAAGTAGATATTGCCTAGTGCTGGGAAGGAAGAGAAAGTTGGGGATAATGAGTAAGGGACTCAGTTCAGTTCAGTCGCTCGGTCGTGTCTGCCTCTTTGCAACCCATGAATCGCAGCACGCCAGGCCTCCCTGTCCATCACCAACTCCCAGAGTTTACCCAAACCCATGTCTATCGAGTCAGTGATCCCATCCAACCATCTCATCCTCTGTCATCCCCTTCTCCTCCTGCCCCCATCCTTCCCAGCATTAGGGTCTTTTCCAATGAGTCACTAAAACCAACAAAAATGTTCTAAAATTAATTACGGCAATGGTTGCAGGATTCAAAATATACCAGAAGCCATTGAATTGGAAGTTGTAAATGGGTGAATTGTATGTAAAGTGAGCTATATCTCAGTGAAGTTGTTAAAGAAACAAGCAAATGAAGTTGCTGTGGTCTCCAAGGGGCAGGATTCCCAGGAACTGGTCCTGAGCCATGAATCACCATGGAAGCCATGGATGAGACCCAGTTGATGTCTCCTCCCCTTTCAACCTCCCCATCCCTCCTTTTCCCTCCATGACAAGCCTCAGAAGCCTAGGTGTTACTAACTCACCACCTGAGCCCTCAAGAAGGTGGGTGGCAGCTTCAGATCCTCACAGCACAGTGCATCAAAGGAACTTGCCGGCAGACGCTCACAGGGCAGGAACCAACTACTTCGGTCCAGTGATGAAGCGGGATTCTCCAAGGATAGGCAAGGAAATCTCATGCCTCTCCTTCCCCATGAGCCAGTCATCTGGCGCGTAGTGCTGGCTGCCAAGTCAAGATTACAGGGAAGGCCATCTGCCCCCATTACATACAGCAGAGCATATCTGCCAGCCTGATCGTGGCTGCCTGGGAGAGGGTGGGGTGGAGCAACCTGAGATGCAGGCAGGGACAGAGTGTTGCCCCCAGCATGCTGAGAGCAGAGCGGGGAGCCCATGGTACCTGTAGGAGATGTGGAGTAGCACACGAGAGAAGCATTCTGACAACTTCTTGAAGTTGGAGCAGGCTGACCCACTTACCCACGTGGCTACCTGGAATCCTTTCTAGGCAAGAGCCCTACCTCATGGGTAAGCAGAGAAGAAATCGTGCAACACCAGGCCATCTGGGAGCAGATGGGAGAGCACTTTCCCCCGTAGTCCTTCCTAATTTTAGGTGCTGTTTTATACAGCAGGGCTCCAGCCACTTCCTCCTCCCAGGAGCCCAGTGGGAGCAGAGGTGACTGCCCTGAGATGATGGAGCACTTGGCCCAGAGCAGGGCCCCCACCCCTGAACCAACACCAGGGTCTTCCTGGACTCTGGTGAAGTGACACTGCTGTCACCAGGACACAGACAGCCCCAGAGCTGCTGGCACCCATGACAGGGCACTGGCTCTGAAATGCCAAAACAGGCATTAGGAATTCTGGAAGTAACTGGGAACTGTGGGATATTTTGCACAGAGAAAACAATTTCTGATCAACCCCTTCCAGTGATGTGTAGCTTGTACTCAACGATGCACAGCAGACTGTTTCAAGGACTTTATTTTAAATTGGTATCGAGTCTGCTCAGTCACAAAAGCCATTTATTACATTCTCTCCATTTCATAGCTGAAATTCAAAGTGCTAAAGATTCTATTTACTCAAGAAAAAAAAAATCAAGAAATCATCTGTAAGAGCTATTTCTGAAGAATATGCCCAGTATTTTATTTTTCTGTGCCTTTAGGATACAGTACCAACATCCTACTTCCAGTAAAGTGTGAGACATGGGTCTAACTAAGGACCACATGAAACTTGGGCAACAAGCAATCCTGTAACAGCTCTGAGTGACATGGGTGCTGGCCTCCAAGCCTCGTGAGTTAGGACACCCTGCTTGCCTTTCCAGAGACACAGTGGCTCTGGACACCTCAACTGGTCCCTGTGGTAGAGGGATTGAAGGATCCTTTTCTGAACTTGGCTTCTCCATGAAAGTGACAGGAGAATGGCTTAAATAGTAATATATCCTGAAACGTAGAAACAAAAACAAACAAGTGTATGTCTTCTGCAAAGCTGGTGAACATGTGGATGCCTGTGTTTTTAGAGTGAGATGTTTTAGAGGCAGTGGGTAACTGACTAAGTGAGGATGCTGTGTAAGATTTTTTTTTTCCTGGAAAGGCAGAAAAGACTGAAAATCAGTTAAATGTAACATTTAGCATGTAACATCTTCACTTGGGAAATTTATGAATGTGAAATCTACATGGCAACAAAACATCATCTTCTGATGACTGCACTGGCAAAGTCAGCAAACCCACACTAGTTTCTGTTCCGCTTATTTCTTGGCTCAAGCTCAGCACTTTCAGCTGACCTTGTGCGACGATTCTGTCTGGGACTTATTTCTGTATCTTGAAGATCATTTCTGAAAATGGAAAAAAGAAAAGGCCAGCTTAGAAAATGATGATCATTATTATTCTACAGCAGTTTCTGGTTTATAGGTGCTTTCCCATGGGTTTTTCTGTAATCCTCCAAATAGCCTTCCACTCCACCGACAAGTCTACTATGATAATTATTATTACTTTTATTATTATTCCCATTTTACAACTGAGAAAACAGTGACTTAGCAAAGATCACAGGTCCTAAGTGACAGAGTTAAGAATTGAACCTCCTTCTACTCAATCAGAATCTAGCAGTTTTTTTGCTTCTGCTTCACGTGCAGAAAGCTGCAAAAAAAGTGCTTACATTGCAACAAGACAAAGCCAGAGTCTAACAAAATCATAATTTATCTCAATCCTGTCAGAGAGCTGAGGTTGTAAAGGGACCAAGAAAACAAAGTCCCCTCCCAACAGAGATGGGCCATGCGCATCCCCTCACTTTGAGCAGAGCGCTGGGGGAAAGAGGTGGCTGCCATTCAAGTAGGTGGGAAGACAAAAGCAAACGTTCTCTGGATTCTGGAGCACAGGTAGAGACCAAACTACATGGAGAACAGGCTCCCAGACTACATGGAAAGAGAGAGAAGCCCAGACATCTCAGTGGAACATGGCCTCCATCTGCCCTGTCAGTGGGCTATGTGCCACATAAATGACCACCCGCAGCCTGAGGCCAGCCCAGACTGAAGAATGAGAAGCAAATAAAACGGCTGTGGTTTAAGCTTGTAAGTTTCAGGGTGATTTGTTACTTGGCAATTAAAAAACTAAACAGAAACTATTTTTGTTCAATTCTTTCTGCTTATCTACCACTACATAACAAACCATTCTCAGGAAACAGCACAATTGTTTATTTGGTCATGATTCCAGATCTGGGAAGGGCTCAGGACAGCTGAACTGAGTTTGGAGGATTCACTTTAAGGAAGGCTCACTCGTCTGGTGGCAAACTGGTGCTGGCTGCTGACTTGAAAATTGGCTGGTGAGAGGGCTGCCCCCTCCCTGTTCTCCTCCAATTGTCTTCTCCCCATGCCCAGGGTGGGCTTCTCACAGCGAAGGGCTGGGTCCAAGGGTAAGAATCCAAAAGGTGAGCATTCTGAAAGGACAAGCCACACTGTGCAAACACTAACCAAGCTTCTTCTCATATCACATGACCAGGTCCAGAATCGATGTGGGCCTCGAGAGTGTGAGTACTGGGAGAGCATGATTCACTGCACCCAAACTAACCCTAACCCTGGGTGTATTCAGTTGGAAAAATCCATTAAGCTGTACACTTATGATGTGTTCACATTAATAATAGTTCTTAATAAATAACAATTAATAAAGTCCCCTCCTCCAAAAAGAGACAGCCAAATTATCAATCGTCTCCCCTAGAAAATATGGTGGGCTCGTTAGTGCGTTGCAAATGACTTCTCATGGGGTGAGGATGAAATGCAGATTATCAATAGAGAAAATGATTCTTCCTTTTCTGATTTTATAATATTAGAAAAAGCTATTTGCTAAAAAAAGATTTTTAAGGCACGAAAAGATAAAGCACAAGAGATAAAGAGTTAAAAAACGATTTGTAAGTGGCAATCTTTATCCATTCACAGGCTCTTAGCCATGTAAGCCATGTCACTAATAGCAAGAAACCACCAGGGAGTATGTTCAGATCCAAAGAATGCTGACTGGCATATTCAATCACTCATATGCCTACTGAGTGCCCACCATGAGACTCCCCTCCCCCAGGCACCGTGCAAGGTGCGGGGCCTAATAAACATCCTCTCTACGAAGCGAGTCGGGGTTCAAGTGCAGACAGAGTGCTGCAGGAGCAGGGGAGCAGTCAGGGGTTTCCGAGCGGAGCTGTCAAGGGAGGAATCACACTCCTGTGTGGATGAAGAAAGCGGAAAAGGCAACTGAGGTGGAAGCAACAGCAGTGTGAGGCAGTATGACTCTGAAGCAAAGATGAGTAGTTTAGCTTGGCTGTAACAAGGAAAGAGGGGTGGGGAGGGACAGTCCAGGAACCAGCGGGCAGGCTGGGGCCATAGCTCACGAGTCCCCGCAGGACTTTAAACTACCACAGAGAACACGATGACTTTCAGGTCTCACGGGAAGAATGAAGCATACTGACCAGAGGCAGAAAGTCAGCCAGCCAGCCAGACGGCTGTGGCAGGAAGCCGGAGAGAAAACAGCAAGGTCTGATGCAGACTGTGACACAGAGGGACTGACAGAGATAGTTCAGGGGTCATCCACAGCCCCGCTCCTAAATGAGGGGACCCCAGAAGCACCGTCACCAACCCCAGGGAGTGTGTTAAAATCCAAACTCCTGCACCCCAGCCCAAATCTCCAAAATCTCAATCTTGGGGTTCAGTGGAGCCCAATAATCTACTTTAACAAGTCCTTCAAGTGATCTTGATGTACATTTAAGTCTGAGGACAACTAATCCATAATCCATAAGCTTTTGCAATCAACTGCATCTGAGACATAAGAGAAAGTGAGAAGTTGACAATGATTCTTAGGTTTCTGGCTGGAGCAGTGGGCAGGACTGTTGACACCACTGCTCACTGAGGGAGGAGACAGTGGAGCGGGGACAGGTCTGAGAGAAGGGACTCAGACTCCTGGAGGCAGAAACATTTCCTCCACAGTTTCATGTGGAAACTGAAAGCTGGAAACATGAAACATGAGATGATTTACCTGGACCATTTCTCTTTCTATTTTCATCCTATTCAATGTAAATATATCCTGTAGCTCCAAATGGTAAGATGAATCAATAATCACAGATATAAGAACCTGAGACCAGCCTACAGAGAGCAGGGTTTTGTTTTGGGTGGTTTTTTTTTTTGTTGTTGTTGTTGCTTATGAAAATACTGCTTTATATGGGGCATTGTGTTGCTAAAAGAACCTCTCAATCATTTATGGAATTAGGAGAATGTATTGAGACTGAAATACTATGTTCTAGGACTAATATCTCAAATATGTCATTTATGGTACCACAAAATACCTATAAGCTTTGTTGTTATTGTTCAGTCACTGTCGTATCTGACTCTTTGTGACCCCATGAATCATAGCACTCCAGGCTTCCCTGTCCGTCACCATCTCCTGGAGCTTGCTCAAACTCATGTCCATTGAGTCAGTGATGCCATCCAACCATCTCATCTTCTGTTGCCTCCTTCTCCTCTTGCCCTCAGTCTTTCCCAGCATCAGGGTATTTTCCAATGACTTGGCTGTTTGCACCAGGTGGCCAAAGTACTGGAGTTTCAGCATCAGCCTTTCCAATGAGTTTCAGGGTTGACTTCCTTAGGGTTGACTGGTTTCATCTCCTTGCTGTCCAAAGGACTATCAAGAATCTTCTCCAGCATCACAGTTTGAAAGTGTCAATTCTCTGGCACTCAGTCTTCTTTATGGTCCAACTCTCACATTTGTACATGACTACTGGAAAAACCATAGCTTTGACTATACAGACCTCTCTCAGCTAAGTGATGTCTCTGTTTTATAATACGCTGTCTAGGTTTGTCATAGCTTTTCTTCTAAGGAGCAAGTGTCTTAATTTTGCAGTCTGCAGTGATTTTGGATCCCCCAAAAATAAAATCTGTCACTGTTTCCACTTTTCCCACATCTATTTGCCATGAAGTGATGGGACCGGATGCCATGATCTTTGTTTTTTGAATGCTGAGTTTTAAGCCAGCTTTTTCACTCCTCTTTCACCCTCATCAAGAGGCTCTTTAGATCCTCTGCACTTTCTGCCATTAAAGTGGTATCATCTGCATATCTAAGGTTGCTGTTATTTCTCCCAGCAATCTTGATTCCAGCTTGTGAGTCATCCAGCCTGGTATTTCACATGATGTACTCTGCATACAAGTAAAATAAACAATATACACCCTTGATGTACTCCTTTCCCAATTTGGAACCAGTCCATTGTTCCATGTCCAGTTCTAACTGTTGCTTCTTGTCCTGGATATGGGTTTCTCAGGAGGCAGGTAAGGTGGTCTGGTATTCCCATCTCTTGAAGAACTTTCCAGAGTTTGTTGTGATCCACACAGTCAAAGGCTTTAGCATAGTCAATGAAGCAGAAATAGATTTTTTTTTTTTTGGAATTCCCTTGCTTTTTCTATGATCCAGCAGATGTTGACAATTTGATCTCTGGTTTCTCTGCCTTTTCTAAATCCAGCTTGAACACCTGGGAGTTCTCGGTTCACATGCTGCTGAAGTCTAGCTTGATGGATTTTGAGCATAATCTTCCTGGCATGGTAAATGAACACAATTGTACAGTAATTTGAACATTCTTTTTTGCCTGTGGGATTAGAATGAAAACTGACCTTTTCCAGTCCTGTGGCCAATGCTGAATTTTCCAAATTTGCTGGCATATGGAGTACAGCACTTTAATAGCATCCTCTTTTAGGATTTGAAATAGCTCAGCTGGAATTTCATCACCTCCACTAGCTTTGTTGGTAGTGATGCTTCCTAAGGCCCCCTTGACTTCATACTCCAGGATATCTGGCTCTAGGTGGGTGACCACACCATTGTGGTTATCTGGGTCATAAAGACCTGTTTTGTACAGTTTTTCTTTGTCTTCTTGACACCTCTGCTTAATCTCTTCTGAATCCCAGAAAGTATGAAAAGGCCTATAAGCTTAAGATGCGTATTTGCAGAGCTATTACATTTTGTTGAGAAGTAAAGCTGTGCAGTCCTTTCCTGACTCTGTTTCTAAAGCTGCACTGTGGCATAAGCTGGTTCAAACTGTTGCACATTCAGCTGAAACCAGGAAGCATGGATTCTTACCCCAGCAGCACCACTAAACTAGCTGTGAACCCTGACCTTGTCAACTTACCTCTCTGGAGCTCAGTCTCCTTCCCTATAAAATGAAAGGGCTGGACTAGATGAGCACTCACATCCTTCAAGGTTTAACAATGACCATCTGTGAGGATCAGTGATGGAATTTGTTTTCTAAGTGCTTTCTCATAGTAATGACTTTAAAAGGTAGGTCATCATTGCCAAAAATGGGCTTGGACTCAGGAATTCTGGGTTTAAGCTTGTCATAGCCATTGATGTGAGGGTTTAGTTTAGCATGAATAGGGTGATTCATGGCACAAGAGTTAGCTAATGAGTGGCCTCTTCTCCCAGAATTCAAAGTTCAGTAATGCTCAGGTGAGAATAAGGCAGCCACAATCTCGAACATTCATAAAACGCTACTGTTTGAGCCACCAAATACCTTTCCCATTCTCCCAGTGATTCATACTACAAAATGTCAGCACAGTGAGCCTCATTCTTGGGACACACAATTTAGCTTAATGGTCAAAAGTGCTGAATTTTGACATATTAGATTGAAATCTCAGCTCCACCACTTACCACTTAGTGTTAACTGACCTTAGGGTAGAGATTTACCTCTTTCAGCCCCAGAGAGGCTTTGAGAAACATGAAGACATCAAGAGCATCAGATTCTGCTAAGAAGTCAAAGGAGATGCAGCCTAACAAGTTGTTCTTCGGACTTGGCCACCTGGGTTTGATCCCTGGGTTGGGCAGATACCCTGGAGGAGGGCATGACAACCCACTCCAGTATTCTTGCCTGGAGAATCCCATGGACAGAGGAGCCTGGTGGGCTACAGTCCATGGGGTCGCAAAGAGTCGGACACGACTGAGCGACTAAGCACAGCACAGCACAGCATGGTCTTCAATGACTTCAGTAAAGGCTATTTCAGAAGAACTGATGGGCCTGGCTGAGGATGTTGATGAGTAAGCGAGAGATGAAGAATGCAGAGTGCAAATAGAGGCTGCCTACTGAGAAAGGCAGGAGAGACACAAGAGCAGTTGCAGAAGGAAACTGAGTGAGAGGGGAGGCTAAGTGTTTAGTTGGTTGGTTTCAAGTTGGGAAAGATTCGGGCTCACTGAAAACCCAATGAGAGGATTTCCCTGGTGGAACAGTGGCTAAGAATCCACCTGCCATGTTGGTGGCCTGAGAGCTGAGTTTTTTCACTCCTCTTATATCGGGTGTTGCTACTCTGCAGCAGCTCGGGATTTGTGGGCTGGGCCAGTGGTGACAGGGTTAGAAAAGGAAATGTAGGAATCTGGCTCTCAGAGACAAGGTTCGCAAATTTGCAACAATTCCAAGATTTCCTAGAATAAAATAATTCCCAAATGATTTTGAAACTGGATTTTTGTTTAGGATCAAGATTAGGACAAGAACAGGTATGCCTCTTCAGATACATTTGTGTAACTTAAAAGAGTGTCATCAAGCTTCTGGGTTCTCAGTAGCACGTAATTATCCATAGATGCAGTGTCCTTCCTGAAATCAATAAGTTTAAGATCTTTTAAGTGTGAAACAGTACAGAAGCATTGGTCTTACATATCTTAAGTACAAATTTTACTTTTTTTGCACATTAGATTAAAGTTATTTCCATCAGCAACAAACAGTCTGTTTTTAACCAATATTAAAAGATTGTTAGAACAAATGTTTATATTCTTGAAGTATATTTCATCACTGGTTACAGTTTTAAGTGGAAGATGACTGCCTTTTCATAGCCATAAAGTGAATTATAGGTGCTGTTCCAATTCTGGTGTACAAAAGTTCTTTTTAAACATCTCTTTAGGAATATATTGAAATACCAACAATAGTTTGAATTATGTTCTGTAATAAAGTATCAGTTCTTTTAGAATGTAAAAAAAAAAAGAGAGAAAAAAAAAGAATCTGCCTGCCAATGCAAGGGACACAGGATCAATCCCTGGTCTGGGAAGATTCCCATGTGCTGTGGAGGAATGAAGCCTGTGCGCCTAGAGACTGTGCTCTGCAACAAGAGAAGCCACCTCAACGAGAAGCCCAAGCACCGCAATGAAGAGGAGCCCTTGCTCACTGCAACTAGAGAAAGCTCGCACACAGCAATGAAGACCCAGTGCAGCCAAAAATAAATTAAATAAAAAAAACAGTGAGAGAGAGAAAGGAGTGGAGGGGAGAAGCAGAAGTATCTCAACAAGAGCAGAGAGAAAAGGTAATGTTCCTGACAAGAGGGCAGGAATGAGGTAGGAGAAACTGGACTCTATAATACAAAGACAACCCTTTATTATAAAAGGAAGGAACTATAAAAGGAGGGATAAAATATGTACAAAAACAGGCAGATTTATAGATTCGATGTTGGAAGGGTGAGGATTCCCACACAATGGGGCTTCTGTTTTCTCTACAAAAGAAGAGACAAAGTCTTCAGCTAGGCTCGAGCCACTGAGAACTGACAAGGGTGCAAATAATCTCTGTGAAGAACAATTCAAAGAAATCATCACAGAAACAGGAAGAGTGCTAGGCAGTTGTGAGGGCCCACTTGAGGTGTGTGATCTTCCTGAAACTGCAGTGGAACAAATCTTCCTGGATGAACTACAATCTTATGACTAGTAACATTTAGGGAAGGATTAGAAGTTTTCTAAAGACTCTAAGCCAGTGCTTAAGGCCTGATTGTTAAGTCCCAACTGTAAATTGCCCACTAAAACAATTTATCTTTAAAAGAACAATTTCTGACAAGTAACCAGTTACTAAGCTAGGATTCCATTTCTAAGCAGAAATATACAGAAACAAGTAGTGAACTGGAAATCTTTATCTTGAGATGTGTGAATTATTACTTTCTTAAGTCAGTAAGCACAAATATTCTTTGGTTTGCAAATCAATTGTATAGAACCATAATTTATCAGGTTAAAGTACATGACTATTTAGTGATGATGAGAACTCACTTATGTGATGCTTCCCAGGCTTCTTCTTCTTCTAGAAGATCTCTTATGATGTCTGAACTGGAACTAAAAGGATATGTAAGTCAATATTGCCAGATAATAAAAAGACTGTGTTTGTATTTATATAAAATTCTAAAAAATACGACCTAATCTACAGTGACAGAAAGCAAATCAGCAGACCAGTGGTTACCTGCAGGTGGTGGACAAGGAGGGACTACAAAATGACACAAGAAAACTTTGAAAGTGATGGACAGGCCATCATCTTTCTTGTGTAGATGACGTCCCAGTACACATGTGACAAACTCAGCAAATTGTGTGCTTTAAATATTTGCAGTTTAAAATGTCTATTGACAGAAGAATGTATAAAGAAGATGTGGTACATATATACAATGGAATATTACTCAGCTACTAAAAAGAATGAAACCATGCCATTTGTAGCAACACAGATGGACCCAGAGGGTGTCATACTGAGAAAAATAAGTCAGACGGAGAAGGAGAAACACCGTATGATGTCCCTTCTATGTGGAATCTAAAAAGAAATGATACCAATGAACTGACAAAACAGAAACAGATTCACAGATTCAAGAAGGAGCTTATGGTTGCTGGGGGGAAAGGATGGGGGAAAGAGATAATTATGGAGTTTGGGATGGACATGTACACACTGCTATATTTAAAATGGAAACCAACAAGGACCTACTGTACAGCACATGGAATTCTGTTCAATGTTATGAGGCAGCCTGGATGAGAGGGGAGTTTGGGGCACATGTATTTGTATGGTTGAGTCTCTTGCCGTTTACCTCAAACTATCACAACATTGCTTGTTAATAGGCTGTATCCCAATATAAAATAAAAAGTTAAAAAACAAATAAATATTTACAATTTATTATACATCAATTCAAAGAAGTTGTGTTAAAAAAACTTAATTAGCAATAATAATGAAAAAAAAAAATCACTAAAGCTTAAATAAATCCCTTAATAAAAAACCTGAATTCAAATGGAATATAATCATGAGCCTTTTTAATTTCAATTTATGGTAACCAAAGATCAAAGCATGTCTTAAAAATTACATTTTAATGATGAAATTCACAAGAGATATTAAGTTCCTTACTGGCTGTTAGTCCCTTTGTAACCAAACAAAGTACAACGTAATTAATTTGAACTGTACTTAAGTAATCAAATGAAGTATAATGTAATTAATTTGAACTGTACTTATACTGTAATTTGTTATAATGCAATCTAAAGTGCTGTGTAATACTTGGCCAATCTGTCCAGAGGGGTCAAATCAATAGAGTAGAGAGGGCATGTATTATTTCTTTAAAAGAAAAATGTTTTGAGGCTTTAAGCCTACCAAATATATATAAGATGTACATGAATATAAAAAAAGCATTTCTTTAGACATCCAAGACACACAATGTCATGGGCATTGTATGAGACAAATTAGAAACAGTCATCACAATCCTCAGGGTAGAGAAGGTTCAAACAAAGGAATAACTCTCTCTCAGGCAAGACACAACAGGTGTGGAACTGTTAGTGCCAGTCTTATTTCTAGCGATGTTCTCACAGATAACAAAAGTTTAAAAATTATGAAGATTTAAAGTGCCAATGAATCATTTTCAACCACTTCTGACAAACTGCTTTGAAGAAGTGTTTGCCTATGATTCCTGAACAAACACAGCTCTGTACCAAATATTTTACTCAAGGGGTTTCCCCATTTCAGAAGACCCTCAAGGAGCTACGCGCAGGGCGCCCCTGACTGTCATTTGTGTGCACAATGGCCTATGTGGGGGGGCTCCATTCGCACCACAGTAGTGACCCTCCAACACAGCGAGTGCAACTCAGGACAAGGATCTTCATACAGGAGTAGCAATAATTCTCGTATTTGTGGATTGAGAAAATACATAATAATGAAGTATTATAAATTTAGAAATACTGTTAATTTATATTTTATTAATTAGAGAAGCCCATGTATGTATATATATATATATATATATATATATTTAAAAAATAGTATGGGGACTTCCTTGGTGGTCCAGTGGTTAAGACTCCATGCTTCCAATTCAGGAGATATAGGTTCAATTTGGGAACTAAGATCCCATATGACATGCAGCGCAGCCAAAAGATTAAAAATAAAACAATTTAAGAAACAGTAGTACATGCACTTGTGAGACACTCTTGATTCTGTCCATGGATAAGTTCTGATATGCATCTGCTTTTGCAGGCCCACTGCAATCACTCTTTCAGGCCCCTGGGATGCGAACCACTGGTCTAATGTGTCAGAGTACCTAAGCATCTACTACTCTTTTACACAGAGGATGGCCCCCTATTCAAATACTAGTGTCTCCCAAAATAACAACACATTAATTTATCATCAGTCATTTTCACCTTAGTATAAACAAGCCTATAACAAGCTCTCCCATTAAAGAGGTAGCTAAATACAGTTTTCTTTAGGAGGGAAGAGGGAAAAGCAGAAGACCCTTAAGGAGATGCGAGGCAGATTTCACCAACTTTATTCCTTTCCTGAGAGACAGACCCACACAGCCACTCACTCGGGAAGGCTAGCATCCAACTGCCCCCCTTAAACCTTTCTGTTCGCAAGACCTCCTGGAGGAGGAAATGGCAACTCACTCCACTCCAGTATTCTTGCCGGGAAATCCCATGAACTGAGGAGCCAGGCAGGCTGCAGTCCACTGAGTAGCAAAGATTCAGACATGACTGAGCGACTAACACGTTTCACACTTTCAATGCAAAATAAAGTTTTTTTTTTTAAAAAAGAAATTTTAATGCCATAATACAATATCTGTTTACATATTGTATGTGTGTATATATATATATCAATACGTACTTTATACACGGAGTTTATAAACTTTTTTTTGCCATCCAGCACTATCCCCCAAGCAATTCCCACCCACTAGGTGGCAAAATTGCTCCTACGGAGAACTCACGAGCCCGCGGAAATGGGGGGAAGGGGTGGTCATATGGCTGTGGGTCCTTGTAGGTATCCCATCATTAGAAAAACAGTAAAGTCGGCTTCTTGCTGACACCCTCCCCCCAACACACACATAAATTTTTTTTAAACAGGAAGGTTACAAAGCATCCCCACTATTCCAGCTAAGTAAGCAGGGTGGCCAAGCCTGTCAAATAACGTACTAGTCTGTGATCAATTTACTTCCGGGCTTTCAAATCACCAGCACAAACAACTGATTTGTTGAAGGAAAATATCTGCAGTGTATTAATGACACAAACCTCACAGGTTTTTGCTGCACTACCTCAGTGAGAACAGATGGTGGAGGAGGCGTACAAAACACACATCTCAGAAGTGGTCTACAATCTCTTCTTCCTCTGCTACTTCGTGACCACCGACCAACATCACGCACAGCTCACTGAATTCTTCAATTCTCATACCTTTCCTTCTATTCCAGCTTGTCACTAACCTGATGATAACCAAATCACAAAACTGAATGATACAAAATTTGGGAGGTCTGATGTTTACCTAAAATGAAGTTTCAGCATATTTTGCTGTATCTGCTGCTCCAATTCAAGTCACCACTACTAAGAAACTGCGAGTTGATGCTGACTAATACAATTAAAATAGCAGACAGAAATGTCCTTTCCTTTTGAAGAAAATGTGCATGCATACTCAGTCATTCACACCTGTCCAACTCTTTGCAACCCCACGTACAGCCCACCAGGCTCCTCTGTCCACGGAATTTTTCAGGCAAGACTACTGCAATGGGTTGCCATTTCCTACTCAAGGGGATGTTCCTGACCCAGGGATTGAACCCACATTTCCTGGCATTGGCAGGTGGATTCTTCACCACTGTGCCACTTGGGAAGCCCCTTAAGGTAATGTACTTACTATATTCTACTCAAAAGCCACATTCCTGAAATTAAAAACAAAGTTTCACAAACAGGATTTTACAAAGAGACTACTGGGTAAAAATGGCAGTGTTGCTAAAATGGCCACTCTCAGATCTCCTCCTTGTAGACAGCAATAACTAGTATCTTTGAAATCTTGGTCATTTTAATATGGCTTGGAGATCAAAAATTCCTTTCACACACTTTCAAGATATCTAAACAACCCTCCATAGGAGAAAATAACTACTCACTCTGGTATACCCAGAGTCAGGGCATGCACAAGCCTACAAAGTTGTAGTGCTTAATTCTCAGACTAGAAATTTTTTCAGTGTAAACTTCAGATTCCTTACAATTTGAATTTGAAACAGTCCAATAGATCATGATTTAAGAAGCCAGATGAATGTGGAGTCTGGAATTTGAAAGTTACAGCTTACTGTGGAAGGGTATTGAAATCACGCTCTCTGATGTCACCATCCAGACAAGGCTAGAGTGGATAGATTATACAAACTAATACACAAGACAAAGATTCACAGGCAAACAATATAAATCTTGAATTCTATGGAATCCCACCCCCTATTTGGGAAGAGCCTAGTAGGTCTATTTGAAACGCCCACACTTAATTTTTCATACCATTTAGATTTCATTTTCAGCTCAAACCTTCAAAAGTGTAAGCTCAGCTATTTTTGGTTTGCTGGTTGGTGGTTGGTCTTTGTCCTAGTTGGTCTTTCTATAATTTATTCTTATCATTCTCTGATCAAAAGTAGTGGCATAACATCTTATCAGGTGAAGGAAATAATTTATTTGCTTATTTTTCTTATAGCATCTTATTACTTTTTACCAGTGAAGATTTTACACCAAAGCTGAAAAGTCACATACCAAATACCTCTGGCAAAAGTATAACTGGTTATACTACACAGAAGAAAGTCACAGATTTACGTATTAGACAAAGTTAAGGTTTCAGTCTTGTTTCTGTCACTTAGCATGTAATTCTGGGCAAGTTACTTAATCTTTTCAAGGCTCAATATCCTCATCTCTAAAGTCAGATCAAAAAACATATAGTTTCAACTGTTTGTGACCCTTTGAACTACAGCCCACCAGGCTCTTCTGTCCAAGGAATTCTCCGGGCAAGAATATTGGAGTGGATTGCCATTCCCTTCTTCAGGGGATCTTCCCAACCCAGGGACTGAACTCAAGTCTCCTGCATTGCAGGCAGATTCTTTACCAACTGAGCCACCAGGAAAGCCCATATATGGTTCACAGGAATACTATAAAGATTAATCAATATAATACATAGAATGTTCAGTATACAGCTGGGCACATAGTAAGTGTTCAATAAATATTGTGTCCATTTTCATAAACCAGATGTGGGTCTGAATTACCTAATAACTGCCTCAGCACTATGCTTCAATTTGCCCTAGGAGACCAGATAACCATGTGCTGTTTTAATCTTCGATTTCTACTGTTTCTATGACATCAGGGTGCAAATTCATCAAAACTTGATGTTTATCCACAATGGCAGGTACACAGGGTACTGTGGGGTAGATAAAATGCAAACATCTGCTATAAAAGTCCTGTGGATTAAATATTAATTACAAGTGGAATTTTTCTATTATCTAATAGCCACTCTCCCTCAATTCCTGCCTCCCCCTCCAAGTCTCCACTCATAATTGTGGCATTAATTTGAGCATGGTTGAGTACATTCAACTAAAAACAAAACAAAACAAAAAAACCTCTTTAAGGGCCAATCACCGGAGGACTGATGGACAGCATAAAAGCCGACCAGACAAGGAATTTAAATAAATACTACCAGCTCCACGAATCCTTTCTCAGACCCCCTTTTCAAATAATCTCTTCTATAGGGTAAGCAACAGCTTATGTGCTGAATATTTTAGCAGTTGGTCGACAATATTAGAATAGTAAACATCGTAGGCTGAAAAAAAATCACTCAATGACAAAACCAATAATTAACATTTTGTTAGCAACTATTAATACTTCTACAAATCACTGTGATGACTAGATTATATAATTAGCTCTAATTCATATTAGAACCATAGGTTTCATCTCCAGCTGACAGGTAGACAAAGGCTCAGAGAAATTAAAGAGAACAGAGGGATGTTTTCATGCTCTCCACTAAATCTAGAAAAAGATAAAATGAAGAAAGCTTCAAATTCAGATACAAGAAAAAGGGAATACCAGAAAGAATTTATTTATCACTAAATACATGGAAAATACTTAATAAGAGATGAAACCAAACCATAACTAAGTTTATGTTCAATTTATCAAGACTTCACAATCTTTGATCACCTCATTTGCTTTTCAGAATCACCCAGGGAGAATGGTAGGGCACAAACACTATCATTTTGTTTTATCATCAAGGAAATTGAACTCCAGGGACAATGATTCAATAATCTACTATGTGCCAGGCATCCTGCTAAAGGCACAAAGCCATGACTGAGCTGATGAACAAAGAAGATGCACAGCTAGGTACAGGGATCTGATGGACACATGTAAATTTCAAGGACTTGATGTCATAGTATCTGAGGAGAAGATAACACTGCCCCAGAACAATGTCCTATTCATCTGAAGGACTGAAGATCTCATGTACCATCCAGTTTAAGTTCTTTTGAAAATGCAAAAAGTAAGGGGAAATGATTCCAGGTTCCCACATTTTCCCTGAAAACTTTCAACAATTAAAATTCACCACCTGGAACAAGATGAACCATTTAACTTTCAGGGGTATTCTGAAGATCAGAAATGTTCCCGGGATGTTGGGGGGGAGGGGGAGAGCTTCAGGGGGAAGGCTGTAATAAAATACAAAACAGTAATGCACATTAGTGGAAAAAGTATATTTTGTAGCAACAAAAATGCATATTTTGTGGCAACATTAAATTCATTCTACAACACATTCTTACAGTTAAAAAACAAATGTGTTAACCTTCCAAAGCAATTAAAAAGATTTTTTTAAATAGCAAAGCTATCACTGAATTATACTAAGATACTTTTTAAGATCAGTTACTTTGACAATGTTTTCCTTAGATACTGTTTTCTCTTAATTTGAACAGAACAGTTTTCCTAATAATCCCAATGCCTCCTAAATTACAAAATCCCATTACTATATTTGTCTTACCTTACTGTCTGCATCACCAAACTTCATTAACCAGTTTATAATAATAACACTGATAAAGATGATGATGATTTCCAAAACTTCACTGTAAAGTACTTCTTCTTTTTTTTTTTTGCTAAAGTAGATTAATAATCTTTGCATGTTTCAAAATCAAAATGACATAAGAATATGTACACTGAGAGGTCTCACTTCCTCCTCTGTCCGCCAATCTGTTCCCCTCTATTTCCAACAAATAATCACTTAATAGTTTTTTTTTTTCTTCTGATATTTCTTTATGCAAAACCAAACAAGCATCAGTATATCCAGTTCCTCTCCTTTTAGAAAAGAAACAGAATGTTATCTATGCCATTCTGAATTCTGGTCTTTTCACTTACAAACATACCCTGGAAATCTCTCCACATCAGCATGCAGAGATTTTCCTTTTAGAACTATCACATAGGATCTCACTGTGTAGATGTACTGGAGTTCAACCAATCAGTCCCCAGTGATGAATACTCAAAGGGGTTTCCAGCCTTCTGTTATGATAAACAATGACTTGATGAATAACTCCAATGTTCACTGCAGCACTATTTACAATAGCCAGGACATGGAAGCAACTTAGATGCCCATCAACAGATGAATGGATAAAGAAGCTGTGGGGTATATATATGCATATACATACATACATATATATGGAATCTAGAAAGACAGTACTGATGAACCTATTTGCAGGGCAGCAATGGAGACGCAGACATGGTAGACTTATTGTGGACAGAAGCAGTGGGAGGAAGGAGAGGGTGGGACGAATGGAGAAAGTAGCATGGAAGCATATACACTACTATATGTATAATAGAGAGCCAGTGGGAATTTGCTGTATGACTCGCGGAACTCAAACCAGGGCTCTGCAACAACCTAGGGGGTGGGAAGGAGTGGGAGGTGGGAGGGAGGAGCCAGAGGGAGGGGACACATGTATACCTATAGCTGATTCATGTCGATGTATGGCAGAAATACAATTTTATAAGGCAATTATCCTTCAATTAAAAATAAATTTAAAAAATGAAACATAAATTTAAAAAAAAGATGTTTGCCAACCTAACAGGTAAGAAATGGATATAATTTACATTACTCTTTGGGCAAACTGTCTGTTCAAGACTTTTGCCCATTTTTCTTTTTTGAGTTTGTGGTCCTTTCCTTCTCAGTCTCTAGGTGCTCAAAAGGAATATAAAAATCTTGTACGTTTTTTAAAAGGTTCTACTAAACCTCTATACATGAGAAGAAAATATATTAGCATGGCTTCTTTCATTGTCAAAAACATTTCTAAGTTAATATTTGAAAGTTACACATATTTGAAGTTTTTCTTAGTTGATGAGTAAGAATTCCAGAGCAAGCATCTACTCTATGGGCAATCCTCACTATCAGGTGATGCTACAAAACTTAGGCTCAAAATGTTCTGTTTCCCACTCTCAAAGACTCACACCTCAAAAAAAAAAAAAAAAAAAAAAAAGACTCACACCTCAAATTGCCTACCTGCCAACCCACCCCCACTCTCAGCTCGTGCAACTGCCTCAACCATATTAAGAAGATAAAAGCAGGGGAGTTCCCTGGTGGCCTAGACGTTAGGACTCTGGGCTTTCACTGCCAAAGCTGGGGTTCAACACTCTGCTGAGGAACTGAGATAGAAGCCATGCAGTGCAGCCAAAAATTTTAAAAAGGGAAGGGGGACAGATAAAAGCAATCCGGCAGGAACTTGCTGCACCTGCATCTGAACCTGTCTTCCTGGCTGTTTCTATGGGTAGATCAACCCTGCTCCTAACAAAGGCCGACCCTTCCACTTGCTCCCACCTCATGCCCCCTTAGGACTTGACTCAGGCAACTGGCTCCCACTCCTCATCACTGTCCCCTTCTCAGCCACACATTCCCACTGACTCCACATCCCGGCCTAATCTCCACCACCCTGCACAGCAGAGGTTCCTGAGAGCTGGCGGTAGTCATCCCTAATATTCCCCCCAATGCACACGAGTCAGGCTTCCAGAGAACCCTTCACTCAAGACCACTGCCAAAATCTTCATGCTGCCCAAGCCCACAGTTTTGTCTTATTTGACTTCTCCTCTGTTTTCTTCTGTCAGCTTCCATGGCATCACCACGTCCTAGTTCTTCCCACCCCCTACTAGTCTTTTTCTCCCTGAATCTCTTTTGCTCAGTCTTTTCTAAACGTTTCTACTTTCTAAGTCAGAGTGAGAGACGGTTCAGTCCGAGGTTCTTTTTTCTTTTTCTGCACACCCGTACTATTGGCTCTCAGCCAATACCATGCCTTTATGTGTATCTCGAACCCTGACTTTTTCCCTTACCTCCACCTCCTTGTTTATCTCTACTTGGTTATCTCACAGGCCCAAAACAAAACCCCTGATTACCAACACTCCCTCCACTCCAACCTCTAGACAAACTTTCTCCTGCCCTTTCTCAAATTTCTCATTTTACTTAGTAAGTACCACCATGCACCCAGCTGCCAAAGCCAAAATGTAGGATTCATTCTCAAGGCTGAGCTTTTCCTGTCTTAAACCACCTACACATTCTGTCTATCCAATCTCCAAAATATAGCCCCAATCCCACCTATTTCTAATCTGACTATGATTGTCCCACTCCACTCTACCATGAACCTTGGAATGGAGTGGACAAAAGCCTAACTGGTCTCCCTGCTGCCACTTGTTTCACCTCTAATCCCCATCCACTCTTCACAGCATTTGGAGTCATTCTTTTAAACCAAAGAAACCAGACCACACTGTATCAGATCAGTACTGATAAATTAAGTTGGTTCCCACAATAATTTATAGATTGAATTTAACCTCAATCAAAATTCCAGCAGAATTTTTCTTTCTTTTTTTAGCAACTGCTAAGTTGATTTTAAAGTTTACATAGGGATGCAAAAGGACCTGGAATAGCCAAAACAATTTTTAAGCCCATGGCAGCACCTCTGGCCTCCAGCATCAATCATCTCACTGATGAAAGTGTGTGACAACAAATAGCATCTTTTTTATGTGGCAAGAAAAGGGTTAGGAAATATAGTATTAAAGAGAGAATCATACTTTTTTAGGTCAATCACTTTAAATTCTCATAAAAAGTAAAGAAAAGTATCACATTTTTTTTTTTCAAGGAGTAGAAATTAGGTTAATTCTAAACATCGGAGTGCTCTTGGCCCTATGGAAAAAAATTCAATTTCAAAATACAGTCAAACATGTGTGCTTACGTTTAACTTAAGGGAAAAAAAGAAAAAGAAAAAAGAAGACACCAACTGTGAGAGTCTAATGTAAGGAAAAAAATTTTTTAATTAGCAAAATTTCCACAGCTACAACTAGATACTGAATCAAAATCTGAAGTTAAGGGGCACGGGGACAAAATCATAATGCTTCATTTTGTTCTGACTCAACTATTAACAGCATAAAGGACCAACATAAACAAACCCCCAGTACTAGAAGACAAGGAGATCATATAGTAACAGGTTACAATACTCGGTCTTGTAAGGAGAAACAAATTACAAGACAATATCTCAAAGACGAAAATTTCCTCTACCACTTAGGAAGCATTCATTTGATTCCAAGTTTCTTTGCTAGTCTAAGAGGCAGAGTGTGAAGCTCGGGATGGAAGCAGCATGTCCTCTGCACAGCCAGGCCAGCCTCTACATCATCTACCCATCCTGAGGACCCACGTTCAACTGTGCAAACATGGGGTGTCTGGCCAATACCAACCTCCAAATCATAGAGACCCAGTATCAAGTCAAAGTTCAGGCCATAAAACTCTAGTCTTACAAACTGTTCAGGGAAGAGGAGAATTTTATATAGCAAGATTTTAGGCAGTGGACACTGAACTGCCCTGTGTCTCCGTTCCCACAAAAATGAGATATCAGACCAAATGATATAGTGTATGAGAATTATCCCCTCCAACTATATTTATCCCAAACTTTAATGTTGATACATACTTTTAATTTTTTATTGTATTATTACTATATACTCCAATAACAAGATGTAAGTAAGCACAAAACGTGCTTACCAGGGCAAGGGAAGCATAGTAAAAAGCACATATTAATGAAATCTTAAGGCTTCTACAAGTGAATTCTGCAGAATTACCTAAAACAAATAATAAGCCTCTGCATTTGAGGCCCATCATATCTTAATGCCTGACTCTCTCTGAGATATAAGAACAATGTGTACTACTTATGTGGTAAAATCAATAGGAGTAAGCAAAATCAGCAATTCAATATGTACCCATGTTCTAGAATGTGACTATTATTGGGGAGTAAAGAGAACAAGGGAAGAAGTGCAAATTAACACTGCATGTCCTTCTAATGGGGCCACTATATAAAACCCACCATCTAAACCCAGACACCTGGGAGAGTGGTACAGAATACTTCTAATAGACCAAGACAAGAAGTGGAAATCAGCTGCTCTCAGAGAAATCAGAACACATGGCCATTCTGTGTCTAACTTACATTTTAAATAATTCCCTTAAAGTGCTATTCTACTAACGAAGGAATCAATGGTGCCCAAGATAAAAATTCTGATGTAACTCATGCTGTAATGGGCAAAAATCTGGACTGAGAATTACTGACTTCACCTCTATTCAGTGAATGACTTGAGATAAGTCACATCACTTCTCTAGGCTTCCGTTTCCTTACCTGTGATATGAAGCTACTATATTGAGTGATTTCTCAACCTCTGAAAGTGAAAATGTTTGTATTTTATCCTAACGTGCCTTTTTCCCAGGCTCCACAGGTCTCCAAGAAATCTCATAACATCTGTTCTGCTGATTTAAAGGCACAGATGGTATAAAATAAGAAAGCAGGAGAAATGCTCTTTCACTTTCAAGTTGACTATAACAAATTATAAACGTGATCAATTCACTGAAAAACAAAACTCCAATAACTTGATGTGAACATTACGTATCATTTCTAGTCCATCCGATTTCATTCACCAGAACAAGGCCAAAGGACTCTGATTCTGATATTTTGTTTTAAACTAGAGAAGGCTTCTCACTGGCTGCCTACATTTGGGCGGTCTTGGAGTGTTGATCCAAAGTAATTATTGATTGCATGTCTAA
The DNA here is from genome assembly GCF_054371585.1 of Giraffa tippelskirchi. Classification (NCBI taxonomy): domain Eukaryota; kingdom Metazoa; phylum Chordata; class Mammalia; order Artiodactyla; family Giraffidae; genus Giraffa; species Giraffa tippelskirchi. The sequence continues at coordinate 17,046,895 of NC_137283.1, read as the reverse complement.
CATTTAGAAGGAAATGGTAGTTCCTTCAAGGCCTCATACTTACCCTGTGCCAAGCATTCTGAAAAATACATTCTCATCTACTCCTTTTTTTTTTTTAAATGAAGAACTAAATTCTGAACAGGTCAAGCTTATACTGGAGTTTTATGAATCAAGTCAAACACACACAGAAGCATATGAGACAAGAATTCCTCTATACTGTAGAAAATGTCTGAAAAACTAAAAAGGGAAATACACTTTTCAACCTTAAGCAAACTGCAAGCATTATTGTATCACGCCAACTCAAAACTCTCAGCATTACAGTCATTGTACCAAACCTTGGGTGACAACCAGGTACTGTATAAGCTATGACAATGAACGCATCATGTGGTAAGTGTGGAACCCGGAAGGAACTGCCAATTTCTACAAATAGTTTAGATACACAAGTTATCATCCACTGCGGGGCTGTAAAACTCTCTCCTCAGACAGAAAACTGAAGGCACAAAGTAGTTTTACAGAGGATCTTTATGTCATGGCAGTTCATGAATTTGGTGAAAACAGAGAAGTCTATTTGCCACCTAGGACTGACTCAGAATGCTGAAAACGCATGAATGTATTATAAAACAAAAATGTAAAAGGCTACTACAAAGAAGTCCATCAGGTCATCCAATGAAAATGCATGATAAAAAAAAATAACCCAAAAGGTGTCAACATGAAGTGTCTGAGAAGAAAAGAAAACCTCATTAAGTAACAGCAAATATCCTTTGCCAGTGAGAACTGCAGAAAAGATACGAACTATCTGTACTTTCACATTGTTCTGGGAGGATCACTATTCAAATCACTTGTATAAGTATATATTCACTAATAAAAAATGCTAACTGAAGAAGACGAGGCCTATTGCAAATCGTCCATGTTTTCTCTTCTGATGAAAGGTAAAGGCTGGGTGGGCCACATCCTCTGAGGTGAAATCACTCTATAAAGTAAAAATATTAGTACAAGAAAGCAAAGCCGGTAAAACAAGACAACAGGAAGGAAAACAGAAATCTTCTTTCACACTTCATTTTACTTCCTTAACCTTTCCTGTGTCAGGATTCCAATCAGGACACCACATTACATTTAGTGGTCACGTCTCCTTAGGCGCCTCCAGATGGTGACAATCTCTCAGACTTTCCTTGTTTGTGATGACCTTGACAGTTAGTTCTGAGGCGTGCTGGTGGTCAGGTTATTTTGCACAATGACCCTCAACTGGAGTTTGTCTGATTTATTTTCCTCATAATTTGACTGATGTTATTGAATTTTGGGAGAAAAGATCAAGGAGGTAACATGTCATTCCCAGAGCATCACACTAAGAGAACACACGCCCTCATCATAACACTGCTGTTGATGTTGACGTTGGTCCCTGCTGAGGTGTGTGTGTTAGGTTTTTGTTTCCTCTTCTCCTCCCCTCCTTTTCCCTTTCCTTCCCCTCCCCCCACTTTTCTCCCTCCTGTCTGTCTCTCTCCTTCTAGCACTTCCTAGCTCCCTGCCCCAGCCCTGGTCCAACCATTTCTCCAAGAAGCACTGGTTCCTTCTATTGGAGAATGTTACTAGAAACCAAGATCAGGGCACGAAGTGTGCCCTGTGAAACTGTGCCACCTTGCTTCTGGGCTCTCGCAGCTCACAGAGAAAGGAAACATATATGTATACTAGCTCACTTACACACAGAGATCTGTAAGTATTTCTGTACGTATCCATCTGAATCTATGTTAAGCTGAACGGAAATTTTAAGGTCTCCAATTTTAATTCAGTATCACATGGATAGTTTTAGCCTTGCCTGTAATCTCCCCTCCAATAGTGAGAGACCTGAATCCCATTTGTCATCCATTTCAAGACAAGGGCACATAATATATATATATATATATATATTTTTTTTTTTTTCATGCTAAGCTACAGATGATTAGGATCAGACAAAAGTCTTCTGAAATAAGTCAAGGAGAAACTTCCGCAAAGATATATTAGAGAAACATTAAAGGTTCACACATCCGTGCACATCAAGCAGTTCAGAGACATATATATGAAAATATTTTCTAATTCTTAAGCATGAAGAAGCAATTCTGTGTAAAAACCACTTAAAAATAATTACCATTAATTGTGCCAAACAGAAGGTTGGCTTTTTCTCCCCTTCATGTCCACAGAGGGTTCAAAGGCACACACGACTGTCACCTACTGAGGGTCTTCTAAAGACTTTCCCCCAAAAGCCCAGTAGGTTCATGCCACCACACCGGGGAGAGGACCTCCACATGTACCCAAAGCCCATTCACAGCATGCTCTAGTCGCTGCCGAGGAGAAACCAACCAGGACCACTAGGAAATATTCCCGACAAAGAACTCCAGGTTCTGAGCGTGTGATTCTTCTTCCTGAGACCTGGAGATTTTTATTTACCATGTTGGTGAATTTCAGTTTGATGAAAGATTACTTTGTATTTCAGTTCATTATGTATTAACACAAGATGGAAAAGCAAACTATTTCTCATCAATAAACACATTTTTTCCCCCCAGTTTGTGGATCAATCCATTTGTCTCAGCGCTTTCTAGATAATCTGTCCCGTCCTCCCCCTGGCAGCTGCTTGTCTGCCACTTGTTCAGACATCCCTCCCACATCCCTTCTGGGAAGCAACGGGCAAGGGAGCTTGGCAAACAGGGGCACAGAGAGGCAGTGAGCTCCGGGTCTCCCCCACCAACTAATGCATCTCTCAGGCTAGAGACACAGGCAGACATCCACAGCATACCCTATATTAGCAAAGCCAAAGGAACACAACACCATCTCCAACTTCAGCTCGAGTCACTGTCTTGGCAGACCCCACTGGTGCTCCGTCCCTTTCCGCCTGCCTTTGGCCCCTAGTGTACTTGACCTGGCCCCCAATTGTCAGCACCTCCGCCTCCTGTGCTAGAGCCTGCTCTGTCACCAGCATGAAAAGCTGGAAGCAGCCGTGAGCAGACCCCAACCAGACAACTAATACCCTTTGCCCCTGCCTTGAGTGGGACAACTTAGGAGAGTGTTTTAAAGCAGTTCCCAATTGCTCACAGTGACATGTGGTTTGATAACACACCCCTTAAACACTGTCCTCCCTTTCCTGTCTCACTTTCCCACTTCCTACAGTTGTTCTTTAACCTTCCAAATTAACCACTTCCACTCAGATCCTTGTCTGCTTTTCAGCCCAACCATTTCAAGAACTGTAAGTTTACACTCTTTCAAGAATGTGAAGATCTATCTGGCTTGGCCATAATTATTGTCAGTCAGGAGACCTTGGGCTCTGAGGTCATCTGGACCTAGGTTCAAATCCCGGTACTGCCAGCCACCATGTGTATAACCCTAAGTCACCTATGTGACTCCTTCAACCTTTCATTTCCACTTCTCTACAGTGGGTGGCCCTGTGGACTGAGTGATGTGATGCAGAAGTCTCCAAGCACTCACATAACATGTGCAGAAACCACAGTGCCCACAGTAACAAGATTTTACTTTCTACTATTTCATCAACATAACTTGACTGTTCCAAGAGACTCTTGGATAAGAAGATAAAAGTTGTGAATAACTTTTTTGTTGAGTCCAAAAACTTCCTACAAAACCCACCAGCTTTTCAACAGAAAGTATCAAAGGACATACCTCCAAGGACTCTTTGAGCCTCTCTCCTCAAAATCCTCATCTGGCTCTACTCACCAGTTCTGAACTGTGAGGTTTACCCAACCCTAACCAAGACCTGTGGGCTTCCCTGGTGCCTCAGTGGTAAAGAATCCACCAGCCAATACGTGGGTCCAATCCCTGGGTCAAGTAGATCTCCTGGAGAAGGAAATGGCAACCCACTGCAGTATTCTTGCCTGGGAAATCCCTTGAACAGAGAAGCCTGGTGGGCTACAGTGCATGGGGATGCAAAAGAGTCAGACACAAATTAGTGACTAAACAACCACAACCAAGATGTGCACTGAAAGAACTGACTAAAACCAAAATAGGAAACTTAACACACAAATCAGCTTAGTCCCTCTGGCTGAGAGACTACTTTGCTGCTACAGGCCATGTTTCCGGTTCCTTTCAATAAGCAAAATAAGTTCAGCATGGTCTTCTCAGCAGGCAGATGGTGCCAGTGCTCTACACTCCTCAGATGAGTGTCACAGTGGCATTTTTCTCTTAGGATTTCCCCATCATTCGCCAATTTACATACAATTTAAGAAAGGATGAAACTGAACTACTCTTTAATTTCCAACAAATCAAGATTTCTTCACATATTCCTGGGTTTTGTTTTGGCTTTCTTGCTCTTAAGAAGTTTGGACAGATAGCTCTCCAGAAAATGTCTGAAAAGTGAGGAAAAGTTGTACCAAAATATATCAAATGCATGGTTGAAAATTAATAAGCCTTTTTGCCGGTTTTCAGTGTTCTGTGCCTGTGTGTGTGTTGGACTTCTACACAAAGATGCTGCTATTGACTCAGCATCAGAGAAGAAGTAATGGTTTTGGCCAGGAAAAAAAGTTAAAACACCTTCATTCGCACCTTACCTGACCCAGGTTCTTTTATGACCAACACTTGGCATCTGCAAGAAGGTTCATGTAAGTTACCGTTTGTTGCTGTTGTTAAGTTGCTAAGTCGTGTCTGACTCTTTGTAACCCCTGCAGCACGCCAGGCCTCCCTGTCCCTCACTATCTCCTGAAGTTTGCCCAAGGTCATGTCCATTGAATCAGTGATGTCATCCAACCATCTCATCCTCTGTCGTCTTCTTCTCTGTTACTGTTACCAAGCAGTAAAATTAGCTGGTCTCTGTGATACTCTTTTATACTGAAATCACAATGCCTGCTTCATTAGTCCACACTCTCCTACACACCAAAGCTGAGATAACCATGTTGGATTGGTTCTGAACAGACTGACTGAAATAAATATGGCTTCAGCAATGGAAAAACCATACTTGGCATCCCATGTAGACTCCTGGCTACCACTCTTTTTAGTCAATAAATCATAACTATAAATCAAATTTCCTTTAGAAAATCTTCTGGGATAAATAAACTTTTTTGACTATGGGCAGTGAGTCTTTTCAATAATTTTTTTTTTAATTTTAAAATCTCACACTTACCAAAAAAAAAAAAGATGACTCAGACCAGTCATCCAGATTTTCCAGTTGCTAACATGTTGCCACATTTCCTTTCTCACTCTGTGTACGTGTGTGTGTGAGTCTGTGTGTGCACCCACATACATGTATGTTATTTTTTTAAGCACTGAGAGTAAGTTTCAGCATCATGTTCCTTTAACCCTTTAGAGTGCATCTCCTAAGAACAAATATATTCACTTACATGATCTTAATAAAATTATTAAAATCAGGAAATTGAATATTGATATAACGAATGATATTATCTATGACCTTATTCAAGTTTTTCCAGTTAAATAAAAAAGTCTCTTTTTAACTTACACTGCCTAGAACTCAAGTGCACACATTTTTTTTTTTTAATAATGATCTAAAGGTTCTTCCAAAGAATAGCATGAGCACTATTCATCTCTACATGAAGATAAAGCTTCATCTCTAGGGTCACAATCAAAAGCATCTTTTCTTATAAGTTAACACTCAATAAAAATGTAGTTTTCTCTGCTTGCCAAAACTCAGGGAACAAAGGCCCTCTCTCTTTAAGAAGAACAATAAGTTAATTTACAGAAATTTGGACAAGTTTCTCGAACTCCCGGAAACTAAGAGGTGTACAAAAATCTAAAATTCTTATCAACTTATTTATCCTCTGTCTTTATATTGGCAAGAAAGAATCAATATAACATTAATAATTTAAACTCTAAGAGAAGTACTTATTTAAGAGCTAAGAATCATATTAGCAACAAACAACACTCTAATAATTATGTGGATTGGATACATCTATTGGAACTTAAAATAAGATTATTCTTATATGTCAGTCTGGCATATTACATTAAGCTTAAATACTGCTCTAACAGAAAGAAAAGCGACAGTGTTATTCAACAATATAACAGTAAGATCTATAATCTGTATAACAGCATGACTGTATGAATTAAAAAACCACTCACAATATATTTACACTCACATTAAACCTAACGCAGTATGTCTTGTCTCTTAAAGAGACAAAAAAGGCATAAAAAATTATAAAATACTAAGGTCCTCTGTTTTAAAAATGCTCCTCTATCTATCTATGCATCTATACCACTATCTTAAGAAGGATGTACATACAAAGGTGTTAATATGAAAAGCCATTTCTGGCTGATAAAATTATGGGATTTTACTTTTTATTTACCTAAATTTTCTATTTTTCATGATAAATATGCATAACATCTAAATGAAAAGTACTTTGGAAAACCTAGTATTTACAATGAAAGCAATAAAACTTTCATAAAAAGAAAAAAATGAGAAAATTTTTGCAAAAAAAATCAAAGAAATAAAGATCGGAACACTTCAATATACAAGGAATAAGTCTGATTCTAGAAGGTTGATTCATGGTCTGAAATGGACAAGTGGTAAAAAAAAATACAGATATGTACCAATGATTATTATGCTTGTCAAAAAACAGTATTACAGAATTTCACAGATGGAAAAGATCTGAACAAAGTCACTGAGTGTTGTGCCCCATCTTGCCTCCAACTGATCTCTGAATATTAAGGAAAATAAAAATTGGACCAGACAAAGACCACTAATCTCTGAAACGCTTTGATTCCACCAAAGGCATCTGGTTGTAATGGAGGAAGTTTAAATTACTTTCTGCATTGTGGGAAGAATAAGAGAAGACAGAGATAAGAAGAAGGGCTCAGAAAAAGGAGACATCCGAGAGCAAACTTAGGGAACAAGTGATGGAGGAATGTCTTAGAGGAGGTGGATGAATTTGTCTTAAGAAAGAATGTGTCTTTAGAAATGTCTTAAGAAATATAATACCTTTCTCTTACAATTAACAGGAAAGAAGAGGTCAGAAAGAAAACTTAAAATGGAAACGAAGATCTGGAGACAGGTCAGATGACCTGCCTTGGTGAGCTGGGAGAAAAGGTATTCATTCAAAGTGAGGAAACAGACATGGACAAATGGGTTGGAAATGCAACAAGGAGTAAAAAGAAGACTGTGCCTCGGTGGTGAGTGCCCAGTTGAGGCCAATTAAATGAATTTTCAAATGAACTAATTAGGCCAGGCTTATAACTTTCTAAAGTTCAGAACAGAAGTAGGGGAAAAAAAGATAAATTGTAGAATTTACTCCTATGATACAGCTTAAGAATTAGAATGAACAAACTGGGGACTATGAAAGCATTTCTGAAATATTCAGTCCTAGAAGCTCAAGTTTTCCAGTATTACTGAAGAAAATTCAATTGATTTGATCTTTATAAAACTAGAAATAATAACCATATATTTATCAAAGACTCTTATTACATCTATTATCTCATTTCACTTTCCCAAAAGATCTGAGATAGAAGGTATTTATATATGCTTTTTATAGCTATGGAAACAGACTTCAAAGATGGACCCCCAAATCAGCCAGCAGATCCTGACTCGAAGCCAGTCCTTTCCAGCTGCATCGCTCACTTCCTCCTTAACAATCTCCTCTGGACTCAGATGCCCAGTGGCCTGCTCTGGTATCAAGCCAAACACCACTTCACTCACACTCTCCACTTAGCTTTAGTTTGTAGGTCGTATATAAGGAACAGACTCAATCTTTCAAACTTAAAAACCTTAGACTGACAAAATAACAGGGCAAATGAAAAGAAAGACTTATGCATACTTGAGATAGGAGTAACAGACACTGACTGCTTTCTCAAGGTCAGCCAGGCAAATCCTTACATTCGGTCTCTAGAACTAAGCTTCCAAAGTTTGCAAGTGAAAGTCAGGAATTTTTTTCCTTGTTAGAGCTGCAATTAGAAACAACCCAAATGTCCATCAACTAATAAAAGAAGAAATTAAATGCAAATCCATACAATGGAATATTATGGAAATAAAAAGGAATGTAGTACTGAAACACGATACAAAATGGATGAACCTTGCAGCCAGTATGCTAAGTAAAAGAAGCCAAGTTACAGAAGACCACATATTATATGATCCCATATATATGAAATGTCCAGACAAGGCAAACCCACAAAGACAGAGATCAGTGATTGCCAGGAGAACTGGGAGGAGCTGGAGACTGATGGCTTAATGGGGATGAGGTTTCTTTCGGAGGGTGATGAAAATGCTCTAAAATTGTGGTGATGGTGGTGTAATTCTGGAAACATACTAAAAACCACTGATTGTCACTTAAATGAGTGAATTGTATGGTATGCAAATTTTATCTCAATAAAGTTGGTAAAAATTTGCAATTAGCAGGCAGTTTCACTGGTCATGGTGTATGGGTGAATGTGTAGACATACATACATGCATTGAAATATGGAAGAATATAAGAGCTTATGTAAAAAAAAATTAAATGGTTTAATAACCCTCTCACAGTTCAGACAAACATGAATAAGTTTGTCTGAGACCAAGACTGCCAACAAACTCATCCTGTTTCCCACACTCTCACCAATAGATAAAAAACCACCTGGCTGCCATATGTCTCCCCTTTCACTCTCCTCCATTCGCACCACTACAAATTTATAAACATGTCCCATTTCATCCTGGCATTCCAGAACTTTCAGGGATCTCATGACTATGCTTAAAAACTCATTCTTCTTTCCCTGGACTCCATTTCTCTTCCTTTTCTACCCTGTATTCTGGTAAGTTTTGTGTTTAAAAACAATACTCACTGAACTTACAGGAATGGCGTGACCCAGAACCGTCCATCAGTGCCAGGTCTTGGAGAAACTCAGGCTACCATGTGTTCTGCCCTTACCCAACTCAGGATACAATGTTTCTGACCTTGAAAATGCTTGGGGCAAAATGAGAAGATTCTCCGTTCCTAACATTTGATTCTAAACAACCTGAAGCTGTTTCCCAAGAGCCCTAAGAAAATAGAGGATCTTTGGGTATATTCTTCTTATAAAAATTTTCTTCTTAATTGGTATCTTAAATGAGACAGAATCTACCATTCTAAAGTACTGTTAACAATTTTTAAATGAACAAATAGCAAAGATCAAATAATTTCCAAGACATGTTCACAGTGTCATGTTGCTATCAGCATTTCAGGTTGGTAGGATTCATTCAAAAGGCAACAACACCGACCACTGTCAAAACAATGTTAAAGATATTAGAAACAAAGGTTTTCTATAGGAAGAGCTCTACCACAGCTTCAGCTGTATAACAAACACTGAGGAAAATGTAGAAATCCAATAGAAACTGAAAAGTTTGATCAATTATGGCACAGAAACCCAAGAGAATGCTGCACCCACTTGAACACAAATGGTAACAATACACAGCTTAACACTATGTCATCTTTCAAAATCACATCATCGTCTTAAATTGTCTTTTAAAAAACCACTTGGAAAAATGACTCATCTTCAAATCTCTCATTTTTAAAGGTTTCCCATCTATTTTATTTGCTCAGTTAAATTCTTCTCTTTCTGTCTTTCTTGTCATCTCTACTTTCTAGCATAGTTGCCTTTATCTCCTTCACTCATTTTCTTGATAAAAATTTTACTGTCAATCATGCCTTCTTTTCTAACTCTAGGAAAAATATCTATATAAAGGCTACATAGATGGACCTAGAGATTGTCATACTGGGTGAAGTAAGTCAGACAAAGACAAATACCATATGATATCACTTATATGTGTAATCTAAAAAAAAGCATAAACATGAACTTATCTACAAAAGAGAAAGAGTTACAGATTTAGAAAATAAACATATGGTTACCAGGGGGTAAGGGAGGGGGGATAAATTAGGAAGATAGGGACTGACATATACATATTACAATATACAAAATAGATAACTAATAAAGACCTACTGTATAGCACAGAGAATTTTACCCAATACTCTGTAATGGCCTATGTGGGAAAAGAATCTAAAAAAGAGTGGATATATATTTATGTGTAACCAATTCACTTTGCTGTACAGCAGAAACTAACACAACATTGTAAATCAACTATATTCCAATGAAAATTAAAAAAAAAATTTTTTAATTAAAAAAGAAAAGGCTATAGAGCAGAAAATAAGGTTCCCTGTGACTGCAATACACACCCTCCACATCCTGCCCTGCTCCCTTTGTGAACCTTACAAAGTGGCAGGAGATGATGGGAGGAGAGGAAGAACAGTGCCAGGCCTCAGAGCTGTTTTCTGGTTAATTTTGCCTGTCTCTTAGCATGCACAGGAAACAGAAATCTAAAATAATCAACTACTGCAAGTTTCTTACCTTTTGAATGAATCTGATTCTGATAAAGAAAGAACTTCCTCTTGAATATCAGTACAACTGGAAGAATCATCTTGTCTGACAGGCTCTAATTTTTCTGGGGAGTCCAGCTTTGATTGAGGGAAGTGGTTTGTTACTACCGAGGGTGTATCTGAGAATTTCATGTTATTATCTTCCTGTCCTACAAAAGAAAAAAGAAAGAAAGGAAAAAAAAGAAACGTTTAAGAGTATCTTAAAATTTGTAACCTCTGTATATTTATTATTTCCACTACATTTAATATTGCTATTTGTACTTGGTAAAAATAGAATTTTATGTAACATTGACTCCAAAACTCTAGTTTTGGAGCCACAGAATAAAGAACAAGCACTACACTTGTGCCATTTGCTTATACTGTCCACCCATGTATTTCCGGACTCATTAATTCAAAAATAAAATTTTCTTTGAAATCAGGAGTAGGGAGAAACTTATAATTCTAATGAGGCTTTTATTTACAGTATTACTAAAGAATTTCTGCATATTTCATAGATCAGAGAACAGTGATAAAAAATTACAAAAAAAGGATTAAAGATTCAATTAATAAGAGAACCACAATCTTTGTAACTGACTGCTGTATGGTAGTGAATCTTTCTGGTCATTTTCCTAAATCTGTTACACAGAATCTACTAGTCACTGGAGAAAAGAAAAACTAATCAGACACAACCAAGGTATCTGTTTGATCCAACACACATCACATTTCTGCTCATCCCTTGTCATATTCTCCCTTTCTGAGGTCTCTTATTGCAGATCAAGGCCCAGGACAGCTGAGGGGATACAGACAGTGTTTGCCAGAATGTGACCTGCAGGTGTGACCAAAGGTCTGCAAACATGAGGGCAGAAAGTCATCTCCGTGTGACTCTTAAGTGTGCAGGCCCTCCCTTGCGATGCATTGCAGGGCTGTGCTGGGACTTCAGCTCTGCTGGCTTTAAGATCAGGGACTGAGTGAGTACCTGACCCCCTTGACATGTGCCATGAGGACAGAATCTGCTTTCACGTGTTCGCTCACAGAGAAGCAGAGCTTTTAGACCCCACTCATGTACTTGTAGAGACAAGTGACCTTTCACAAAGGACACCAACAAGAACTGTCAAGGTTTTGTTACAAAGAGAAAAATTATGGAAAAGGAGTAAGACATATTCTTCAAACAAACAAACTTTCCCAACTCCATATGATCAAGCTTTTTCCAGAAATAATTATAAGTTTTTGTTACACTGGAGAACAGCATACGTCACACAAGAGTATAATTTCTAAAACTAAGCTCCTGATGTTGTCTGGCTTTCACTAAGCCTGTTCATTACCAATACTAGCCATATTCTCTAACATTCATCTGGGAAATGGAAATGAGCAGCTAACTAAGACAGGATAGGATCTTCCCTTGCAAACAGACACCTACGACCAGGTTAAGAGGACACAATGACCCACTGAACCCAGTGACTCTATCACTCAACTTTTTGGGTGAATACAATCAAGCTGGTAATCCAGGGAGAAGGAATTTAACATAAGACTATCTTTCATTTTTACACTTGATTTATATTCTTCTCTTACTTCTTTCACTTAAAGAAAATTTCACATGTGTTTTTGGCTATGCTGGGTCTTTGTTGCTGTGCAGGCTCTTCTCTAGTTGCAGCACACACAGGCTTCTCTTTGCAGTGGGTTCTCGTGTTGCGGAGCACGGGCTCTAGAGCTTACAGGTTTCCATACTTGTGGCTCCCAGGCTCTAGAGCACAGGCTCAATAGTTGTGGCTCACGGTCTTCACTGCTCCTCAGCATGTGGGATCTGCCTAGACCAGGAATGGAATCCATATATACTGCACCTGCAGACGGATTCTTTACCACTGAGCCACCAGGGAAGCCCCTTCCATTCTTACGTAAGCTTCTACAGGATAAATTTCCTATTGCGGACAAGTATTCAACAAGCACGGACAGTGAAAGTCAGTTATCCTTCTTATCTGTCCATGGATCTCAGGAGAGAACTCCAAATAAAGCCAAACACATGAGGCCTCAACATTAAACTTCTCCAAAGACACACATCAAAAACAGATGAAGGTTTTACTTAAAAGGACACATATCTCATGCACTTATGCTGGCACTCTGATGAGCCAGTTATTGTAAAGAGCAAATGTTACACTGGTTGTATGACACTGTACAAAGCCCAGCCTTTCAGCCTGTTCCATTCTCTCTCTCTCACACACTCCCCACCCTTCCCAGACACACACATTCACATACAGCAATCTACCAGCAGTGCTCAGAACCCTAGAGAGAGTAAAAGTCACGCGCACATACACAAAGAACATACCACTCCTGAGTGTAAGCAATCAATCATCTTCAAAAGAGAGTCAACCAATAAACAAAAATATTCTCTTTATCTGAGATATTAAGCTGGATTTTTTTCAGGAATTAAACTGCTTTCTGACAACGTATTTTAACAACAACATGAACTAAGTTGCTGACAAAGACCACAAAGAATATACCTAAAAAACCTCGTACTCAGTCAGCAACCTTCTACATAACACCAGGAGAACAGAGGACAAAAATAAAGAATGCAATAGCACCAAAAGGATAAAATACTTAGATGTCAACTAACCAAAGCAATCCAGCAACACAATGCAATCCCAATGGATTATTTTTTTGACAGAAAGAGAAAAATCCATTTCAACATTCACATGGAACCTTAAAGGAATCAAATGGCCAAAACAACACTGAAAAGGAAGAATAAAGCTGGAGAACTCATATCCTCTGACTTTGAAATTTATTACAAAGTTATGGCAATTAAAACAGCATAGCACTGGTGTAAGAACAGATATACAGACCAATTAAACAGAACACACAGTACAGAAATATATCCTCACATATACAGTCAACTGATTTTCAAAAAGGATGCCAAAAGCATTCAATGGGAAAAGCATACCGTTTAGACAAATGGTATTCAGAAAACTGGATTATTGACATGTGAAAGGATGAAGCTTGACCCTTACTTATACCATATACAAAAATTAACTCAAAGTGGACCACAGACCTAAACAAGAGCTAAAACTATGAAACTCTTAGGAGAAAACATAGAGGAAAACTTCATGACACTGATTTTGCAACAACTTCATGAATATAACAGCAAAAGCATAGGCAACGAGAGAAAAAACTGATAAATTGAACTTCATCAAAACAAAGCACTCTTGCATCAAAAGATACTATCATGGAAACAAAAAGACAACAGAGAAAAAGTTTATATAAGGAGTTAATATTCAGAATATTTAAAGAATTCCTAAAACTCAACAACAAAAAAAACAAGTCAATTAAAAAATGAGCAAAGGGCTTAAACAGACATTTCTCCAAAGAAGAAAAACAAATGGCAAATAACCATATTAAAAATTCTCAATTTCATTCAGTTCAGTTCAGTCGCTCAGTCGTGTCCGACTCTTTGCGACCCCATGAACCGCAGCACGCCAGGCCTCCCTATCCATCACCAATTCCCGGAGTCTACTCAAACCCATGTCCATTGAGTCGGTGATGCCATCCAGCCATCTCATCCTCTGTCGTCCCCTTCTCCTCCTGCCCCCAATCCTTCCCAGCATCAGGGTCTTTTCCAATGAGTCAACTCTTCGCATGAGGTGGCCAAAGTATTGGAGTTTCAGCTTCAACATCAGTCCTTCCGATGAACACCCAGGACTGATCTCCTTTAGGATGGACTAGTTGGATCTCCTTGCAGTCCAAGGGACTCTCAAGAGTCTTCTCCAACACCACAGGTCAAAGCATCAATTCCTCGGTGCTCAGCTTTCTTCACCGTCCAACTCTCACATCCATACATGACTACTGGAAAAACCATAGCCTTGACTAGACGGACCTTTGTTGGCAGAGTAATGTCTCTGCTTTTCAATATGCTGTCTAGGTTGGTCATAACCTTCCTTCCAAGGAGTAAGCATTTTTTAATTTCATGGCTGCAATCACCATCAATCTCATTAGTCATTAGAAAAATATAAATCAAAACCACAATGAGATACAAATTCATATCTACCAATATGGTTTCAACCAGAAATGCCACTGCCAGGTATTTACCCAAGAGAATGGAAAGCAGAGGCTTGAACAGATACATGAACACCAATGCACAAAGCAGCATCATTCACAATAGCCACAAGGTGGAAAAAACCCATTACAAATGAATAGATAAACAAAATATGGTCTATAGAGGCAATGGAATATTATTCAGCCATAAGAAGTAATAGATTTTGATATATGCTATACAATGGGGACCTTGAAGACATTATGCTTAATGAAATAAGCTGATACAGAAGAAAAAATAATACATGATTCCACTTTTATGAGGTACCCAGAAGAAGCAGATTCATAGACACATCAAGTAGACCAGGGATTACTAAGGGCCGGTGGGGAAAGTGGAAGAGTTATTATTTCATAGGTTCATTTTGAGTGTAATAGTGGTGATGGTGACACAACATTGTGAATGTACTTATAGCCACTGACCTGTACTTTTATGAATGGCTAAAATGATAAATGTTATGCATATTTTTACCACAGTAAAAAAAATCATAAAGAATTTTCTTGTGCACTTTCCTGTATTATGATTGTTTTGTTTACTGGCCCGGGCTTCCCTTGTGGCTCAACTGGTAAAGAACCTGCCTGCAATGTGGGAGACCTGGGTTTGATCCCTGGGTTGGGAAGATCCCCCGGAGAAGGGAAAGGCTACCCACTCCAGTATTCTGGCCTGGAGAATCCCATGGACTATACAGTCCATGGGGTTGCAAAGAGTTGAACACGACTGAGCGACTTTCACTTCACTTAAAGTCCTGGCAATATAAATATAATATTAATCTCAAATTTTTTAATGGGCTAAAATTAAGGAATGTGCAATGCATTAGCATTAGATATTTTAGCAAAACATTCCATCCAAAGTAGATACGAGTGAACTATATAGTAAAATTAAATTATTCTCTTTGTAGGATATCTGAGGATGGGCAGCAATAAATCTTATACCTCAAGCTTAAACAACTAAGAAAATTCTGATTTATCATGAAAGGAAGAGAGATTTTTAGAAACTGTATCTTCAGGACACCTCCCCACTCATTTATTTCTGGAGTAATAAATCTAGTTTACATCCAACAACTGCTACATGTTTACATATACTAATAAGTCCACATTAAAGTCCTTTGGTTTATTTTTTTATATTAAAAATAATAAAATTCAACATACTTCTGTTTTTAATTAAAGTCTCTTACCCACACATACAGAGGATAGTTTTTCTGTAGATTCATCTTCTCCTTCTGTTACTTTTTTTTTGGACATTCTAACAGTCTTTTTGTATCCTTTTTTGGCTTGATCCACCAGAAGCTGAAATTCACCCTGATGTTTTTCACCTGAAATTCAAAAGAGGTCAGTAAATCAGGACTATAAAAGCTACACCTACAATCGACAAAGTGAACATCAAGAATAATCAGGAAGAACACAAACGGTGCTCAAGAACAACACCCTTTGAACTCATTTACAATGAATTTAAAAGGCCTGGGCCGGGGGTGCTGTGGCAACCTTCTTTTATATTAGTATCTTCTCCTTTTCTCAGATACAGACTTGAAACATAACATTCCTAGTTTACATCCGTAGGTTTCTTCCCATATCCCATACTCTTTTAAAAAGGCTTTTTGTTAGAGCATGAAAGAAGCTGTTTTCTTAAATATTTCCAAAAGACACCAGTCTAACTTCTAAGATATAACAGTACTAGGAGAAAGAATATTAACTGAGGTTAGAAGTAGAAGCTTCTAGGAAAGATGGATAAAAACAAAGAATACCCACTTTAATTCCCCCTTTTCCTTCACATCTCTTGCCTGTTTTCTAACAGAACCCCTTTGATAATCGAAGATCCCCACCACCATCAATCTATGTTGGTATATTATAATTAATCAATCTTAATTTACTATGACTTCAAACACCTCTGAAGATAATTCAAGCCTGATCTCCAGGTCACCACTATTAAGGTACATTAATTTACTCAATAAAGAGTAGCCACTCATTGTTAGAGCATGGATTTGAGGACATCTATTTCTGATTCTGAACCAAGGTTCAAACAGCTGAGGTTGCACTTAAACACTGCTGCTGCTGCTGCTGCTAAGTCACTTCAGTCGTGTCAGACTCCGTGCGACCCCACAGACGGCAGCCCACCCGGCTCCCCTGTCCCTGGGATTCTCCAGGCAAATTACTGGAGTGGGTTGCCGTTTCCTTCTCCAATGCATGCATACATGCCAAGTCGCTTCAGTCATGTCCGACTCTGTGCGACCCCATGGACAGCAGCCCACCAGGCTCCTCTGTCCAGAGGATTCTCCAGGCAAGAAGACTAGAGTGGGTTGCTATTTCCTTCTCCACTTAAACACGGAAGCAACCTTAAACACTTAAGTCATGGTCCAAAATGATGTTGTAAATTCTATACAATTTTAGAGTCATACTGCAAATAGTTAAAAGTTTTCTCTGTAGTGAAATATCATGAATAACTGGATTTAGGGGGAAATCTGTGCTTCAGTTGAAAACGATGCATTTTCTAAACCTACCCTTCCATATTTCCAGTCATCCCCTGCCTATGAGCTATGTTACAGCTCTGTAAATTGTAAATAACCATGGCAATGGAAAATAACTCTTGTCTATAGACAAGTAGAATCCTGTTTGGTGAAGGTTTGACTGACTTCCCTCCCCTACTGTGGAAGAAGCTAGCTTTGCCTCTATTTGTACATTCATTTCAGTATTCCCTGATCTATACATGTGACTGTTCCTTGGACATTAAGGAGAGACTGTTCCTAATTCCAACATATTTATGTGTATGGTGTGTGTATGCAAACTCCCAGTGAAACTAAGGTGTTGGGCTGCAAAGTGTCTGGTAGGTTTTAAATAAGAGACTGGCTAAAATTTCAGGAACATATAAGTTGCCCATAACTTTATTAGGAAAACTGAGCTCTTCAGAAACAGGTGAGATCTTATGATTAGGCAAGGGTAACGGCACTATGGGGTCTACATAATCTAATCAGTTCTGTTAACAAGTCTCCTCCACTGTTTACTTACAGATTATGGATTTAAGAATTACTCAAGAAACTTCCTAATGTAATCTCGGAACAGTTAAGAAGGCTTAATGATTTTGTCTTCTGAAGGAATAAAACCTCAGGTTTAAAAAAGAGATTTTCTTTTTAAATCTAATTACCCCTACAGCTAGACTAGAAACAAAAGTAAATGGCAACCACTACTCCAGCTTTGGCCCAAGAAGTCCAACAACTCCTGCTCAAAAAATGAACAATGCCAAGAGATTATGACTGATAAAATTGTTCCTATTCATTTCTCCACCTCATTTTATGAGTACTGCCATCTGGCAAGGAAAACTTCAGAGTTTAAATGCAATGCCCTGAATTTACCTCTTAAAAGTTTTAAGTGGATCAGACAGTGGTAGGAGTAGATGAATATGCTCACATGCAACCAAGTCATATTTTTCAAGATTTTTAGTCCTTGAATCATACCTTTCTGTCTTGCCAAGTGGAAACATAATATTCTCCAGTGCCAAGTCAAGTCCTTCATGTCCTGACCACCTCCACTGCTCTTTTTAGAGCATATTTTACACCCCGAGTATCTCTGGGTCTGCCCATGAACCCAGGGGTATACCAAAACCAGGATCCAAGAGTGGGACAGACTCAAGCCTGTACAGTGACACCACTGAGATACATACTCATCTACTTTATATCACAGAAAGAGTTTGAAGTCAGGGTCTCCCAGAATAAAATCTCATGTCTTTTTGTCACCAACTAGCTATGACATTCATGCAATGAAACATGGATGAAGAACAGATTAATAGTAAAAGCTAACACTCACTATGGGATTATTCATTCAACTGTGAACTGAGTAGCCTCACTTTAAATTTATGATCATAAGTCTCAAACGAGCACTCAGCAGTATCATACAACTTTTCTACCTTTCTCCAGTAAACTTTTACAATTCTCCAAAGTGACAACTTCACACTTTCACCAAAACTGCAACACTTCCTTCTCAGTTGGGCTCACATCACTCGGAAAATACAGAAAAGTTCTAACAGGAACTCTGACATCTTACAGCTACTACTACTTTATCTGTGCACATATGATCTATCTTCCCTTGCAGGAGCATGCAAAGGCTGCCCTTGCTGCATTTAAGGACCAAGCTCTAATTTATGCTCTGGATTCCATTAAGGCCTTCTCAAGGATGTAATACATGCAATCTCCTGTATCACTAACTTCTGTAATTTCCTGTATCACCAACTTCTCTCTTTTGAATCTTTCCCACTGCATACAAGTAAGTTTATGGCAAGATCATGGCAGCCGGTCCCATCACTTCATGGCAGATAGATGGGGAAACAGTGGCTGACTTTATTTTTTTGGCTCCAAAATCACTGCAGATGGTGACTGCAGCCATGAAATTAAAAGACACTTGCTCTTTGGAAGGAAAGTTATGACCAACCTAGACAGCAAATTAAAAAGCAGAGACATTACTTTGCTGACAAAGGTCCATCTAGTCAAAGCTATGGTTTTTCCAGGAGTCATGTACGGATCTGAGAATTGGACTATAAAGAAAGCTGAGCACCAAAGAATTGATGCTTTTGAACTGTGGTGTTGGAGAAGACTCTTGAGAGTCTCTTGGACAGCAAGCAGATCCAACCAACCCATCCTAAAGGAAATCAGTCCTGGGTGTTCACTGGAAGGAAGGACTGATGTTGAAGCAGAAACTCCAATACTTTGGCCACCTGATGTGAAGAGCTGACTCAATTGAAAAGACCCTGATGCTGGGAAAGATTGAAGGCAGCAGGAGAAGGGGACGACAGAGAACAAGATGGGTGGGTGGCATCATCAACTCAACAGACATGAGTTTGAGTAAACTCCGGGAGTTGGCAATGGACAGGGAAGCCTGGCATGCTGCAGTCCATGGGGTCGCAAAATAATACATGACTGAGCGATTGAACTGAACTGAACTGATGTTTCTTACAGCTGTTCTCCAAGGAGCAAGCATCTTTTAATTTTATGGCTGTAGTCACTGTCCGCATTGATTTTGGAGCCCAAGAAAATGAAACCTGACACTGTTTCCATATTTCCCCCATCTATTTGCGTTGAAGTCATATAACCAGATGCCATGATCTTAGTTTTCTGAAAGTTGAGTTTTAAGGCAGCTTTTTCACTCTCAAGCTCTTTCCCTTTCATCAAGAGGCTCTTCAGTTCTTCTTCACTTTCTGCCATTAGAGTGGTATCATCTGCATATCTGAGGTTGTTGATGTTTCTCCCGGCAATCTTGATTCTAGCTTGTGCTTCATCCAGCCTGGGATTTCACATGATGTACTCTGCATACAAGTTAAATAAACAAGGTGACAGTATACAGCTTTGATGTACTCCTCTCCTAGTTTTCAATCAGTCCATTGTTTCATGTCCAGTTCTAACTGTTGCTTCTTCACCTGTATACAGGTTTCTCAGGAGGCAGGTAAGGTGGTCTGGTATACCCATCTCTTTTTCCAGTTTGTTGTGATCCACAGAGTCAATCCATACATTGTCAGTGTGTCAATCCATACACTGAATCAGCTGTAAATATACATATATTCTCTCTTTTTCAGACTTTCTTCCCATTTAGGTCACCACAGGTCATTAAGTAGACTTCCCTGTGCTATACAGCAGGTTCTCAATAGTTGCCTATTTAATACATAGTGTCAATAGCGTATATATGTCAATCCCAATCTCCCAATTCATCCCACCCCCCATCCCTCTTGGTATCCACATATTCAATCTTTACAGCGGTGTCTCTATTTCTGCTTTGCAAATAAGATCATCTATTATCATTTTTCTAGATTCAACACAGATGCGTTAATATATGATTAAAATACATTACATACGATTTATGTTAACATATAGTGAATTTACTGTTGTTTATAAGTGAGTTAAATAGTTTTGAAATTCCCTGGTTTTAATTTTTCTTAGACCCATGTGTTATTTGGAAGTGTATTACTTAGTTTCCAAATTATCTGGTGACTTTCCAGAGGGCTTTGTTACTGATTTCTGATTTGATTTCATCCTGTGGTAGAGAACAGACTCTTTGTACTGAACGAACTCACAAGGTGAGCCTTCTGCACATCGCCAGGGCTCGCCCTCTCCCTACTTTCTCCTCTCCACACTCTATCTTGCAAACTTTAGCTCCTTCAGCTTCCCTGGTCTTTCTTTCTCCATAACTCAGGAGCCCACCAGGCTCTGCCTGGGAACCCCTGCTCTCAGCCTAGAAACTGTTACAGTGCCCATCTCACTTTTTCATCTCTCAGAGATTCCTGCCCTTTGTTATCATTGTTTCTAACATCTTGAAAACTATTTCATGTGTTTTGCCCATTTACTGGTGGTTGCTTTTTTGGGAGGGTGGAGAGGGGTGTATACCAGTTATTCTGTCCTGGCCAGAAGCAGAACTCCCCTAAACTCTAATCTGTAATATGGTACACACTGACAAGTATAATCCACAGAAACAAAAGTTCTGTGGTGCGCTAGACAAATTTTAAGAGTGTACAAAGGCTTAGAGAACTGAGAGAACTGTTGCTCTAAACTTTGCGGTGTCCCAGGGCTTAGTTTTAGGCTGTGTTCCCCACAGCACGCTCCTCCCAGGTAATTTAAGTATACAATTTTAAATCACTCATCTTTTTAGTTAGGTAGATTCATCCATTCATACCTAATTCTCTTTTCCACTTGAATATCCACTAGAAACCCAAATTTAACATAGTAAAATAGCAATTCTGATCCCTTTCCCTATCCATAATCCTTGCCCTGGTCTCCATCTCAGTAAATGGCATCATCATTTCTCCAGCTGCTTGAACCAAAAATGTAGGGGTCATTCTTGATTCCTCTTTTAGTCATAGGGGTATGTTAAATTCATTAGCAAGTACTACTGGCTCTACTTCAAAAGTTTACCTTGAATTGTTGATTTTAGTTCTACGACCACTCTAGAAATGCCACATCTCTGACCTAATTTACTAAAACAGCCTCACTTCCTTCAGGTCTCTCACCTACTTAAAGGAGTCTTCCTGGACCAGCAGCTCCATCACTTTCTATCCCTACCTGAAGTCACTTCATAGCACATATCACGAATCTGACACATCTTACTCACTTGTTTACTGTCTGACTGTTCCCAATATAGTGTAAGCTCCACTTGAGCTGAGACATTACCTGCTTTTTGAATGTTATATTCCCAATATCTAGACTATTGTCTGGGATACAGTAACTGGTAACCAGTAAATATTACTTGAGTGAAGAGCCGTCAGATTGGTTTTCTTACTATTTCTTGCCACCTTACAATTTATTCTCTATTCAGCAGACATCATCTTTTTAAATGTAGATAAAATCATACTACTTGTCTTTCTTGTCTCCAATGACTTCCCACTGCAGTAAGAATAAAACCCAAAATATACTCCTAAAAGGTCTTATGGGGTCTGGCCCCACCTCCCTATACACCACTCTTCCCCTCCCCTTCACTCCCTACACTCTATTCACACTCACCTACACTGTGTCTGCTTCAGGGCCTCTGCCTCTGATGCCCTCTCTGCCTGGAATACTATTCCTCCAGCTCTGTGAATCTTACTTTTATTTTAAGGTAACGATTCACCTTTTAATTTTAATTGTTACCTCATTTCAAATGTCAGCTCCTTAAGAAAAGCCTTTTCATGATGACATTATCTAATGTCTCCATAATTTCTATCAAATTACTCAGTTTTATTTTTTTATAGCTTGTCAATGCAGAAGACGTGGCTTGGATCCCTGGGTTGGGAAGATCTCCTCGAGTAGGAAAAGGCAATCCACTCCAGTATTCTTGTCTGGAAACTTCCGTGGACAGAGGAGCTGGGTGGGCTACAGTCCAAGGGGTTGCAGAGTCGGACATGACTGAGTGACTAAGCGTGCACACATACACACATCAAATGTCAACTCTTTATGGAAAGCCTTTTCCTGATGATATTATCTAATGGCCTCATAATTCCTATCAAATTACTGTTTTATTTTCTTTATAGCATCTGCCATCTAAAATTGTGTTATTCGCTGATTTATTGTTTTTAATCTGTCTGCTATTAGAATATGACAAGAGGTCTTACCTCTATGACAAGAGGTCTTGTCGCTGCTCTATACTCAGTATATAGAAAAGCAGCTGGCACATGGCAGATGCTCAATAAACATTTAGTGAATTAATGAACAAGCTAATTTTTAAAAAAAGGAACAAATAAAGCTAACATGTCTTGCTTACTTAACAAGATTAAGTTGGTACTCTCAGGAAAAGTTTCAGGAGATAATCCCAGAGTGTTCATTAGAGGTTAGTTTTTCCTTTCTTGGCAAAGTATAAAACTATCTATTACCAAGGTAAAGGCCATGCTGTGGACTGCTCTGCTCGAAGAAGGCAATGGCACCCCACTCCAGTACTCTTGCCTGGAAAATCCCATGGATGGGGGAGCCTGGTAGGCTACAGTCCATGGGGTTGCTAAGAGTCGGACACGACTGAACGATTTCACTTTTACTTTTCACTTTCATGCATTGGAGAAGGAAATGGCAACCCACTCCAGTGTTCTTGCCAAGAGAATCCCAGGGCCGGGGGAGCCTGGTGGGCTGCTGTCTATGGAGTCGCACAGAGTCAGACATGACTAAAGCAACTTAGCAGCAGCAACAAAGGCCATGAAGATTCCCAAAATGTGTCTGTCATGGCAGTTAGGCAATTAGAGTAATTCTCTGTCAGGCTAAGATTCCACCTCTTACTGGAGCAATTCAGTCTTAACTAAGAAGACTTATCAAAAGGATTTGCAATGTGAAATCCATAGGTAACTCAATAAACTTATTTCATTCAACCCCATATCAAATACATTTTCTACAGATCTGCAACTAAGGCTCAAAATGATTTCACTATTGAGTGCTAAAGAAAATAAAATATACCATCACAAAACCACCAAAGTTACTCATTCATAAAAGTAAGGTTTTTAAAAGCACTATAACCTGAAACTAAAGCTTAGTCCCTCAAAAAGAAGTTCCCAACACACAAATTATTTACTCAGATACAAAGCATGGCACAGGCAAAGGGCTTCAAGTTGAGTATCGGGTGAGTGTGGGTTTAATTTCCCAGTCCTGCTTTTTACTAATAGTTATGTGGGCAATTTATCTAAGCCAAACAATAAATTAAGAGTAAAAGTAATATTTCCAATTATGTACAGATGCAATACCCACTTTCCTGGGGAGTTTCCTGGAAAATGTGTCCCACCAAAACAAGAAAAAAGAAGAGGTGGATTTGGATCCTGAAATAAGTCAGCTGCCATAGGAGGGAGGCTAGGATTCCCAGGAGACTGGTGATAGGGAGCTCCAGGGCAGCCATGAAGGAGGCCCAGAGACAGCAGCCACAGTGGACTGGAAAAGAGCTGGGACTGCTTCAGGCAAGAGGTTCCTGAGAGAAAAGTGAGTTGATAAACTATCTATGAGGTTCACTGTAAAGTAATTCACATTTCTGATGGAAAGTTGAGAGATAAATTAATACCAGATAAATAGGAAACTAAGCACATGAAATGATTAGTTATAGGAGAAACAGAACATTTTCCTGAAAGGAATTACAAGTGTAAGGAAGGAAAAAATAATTTTCCCTTTAATGTTCTCAGTTCTTGGCTGGGGCGTTGTAACAAAAGACAAATTTATATAAGAAAAACAAAACAGATGCTTATTAACATGTATACCTCATGTGTTTATGGAAGACACCCAGAGAAAAATGAGTAACTCTTAAGCCACTCAGAGGTGATTTACAACACTGGCTTAAATATCATCTTCAGCCAGATTAAAAAAAAAAAAAAAAGAAAGTGTGGGGGAGGCCAGTTATGAGGAGATGGCCAAGAAAAACACAGTAACCAAGAGTGAAATCTGTTATGCTGATTTAAGTCCAAGCCTTCTCCATGAACAGGAAACTAACTTACTTCTAGGGATAGAGAGGAGAGGGACAGACACCTTTGGGCTGTGTTGTGCTTAGTCACTTTAGTTGTGTCCGACTCTGTGCAACCCCATGGACTGTAGTCCCCCCAGGCTCCTCCATCCATGGGGATTCTCCAGGCAAGAATACTGGAGTAGGTTGCCATGCTTTCCTCTAGGCGATCTTCCCAACCCTGGGATCGAACTCAGGTCTCTGGCACTGCAGGTAGATTTTTTACCATCTGAGCCAAATGGAGGGGAGGCAGAGAGCTTTTCTTTCTGCTGCTTCTCAAATGCCTTCTCCTCAAAGAAATATGCCACAGTGACATATTCTTGGGAAGCGGCATATTCTGCTACCCTTCATAACCACAGTATGTATGCTGCCTGGTTCAAACTGTATACAATGTCTCTAACTAATACCAACCTTATAAAAAAATTAGGACAATATGCAGAGATTGAGAGGAAGGTGAAGAATCAGGATGTAAAATGAAGCTAAATTTTCATTTTTCAAATTAGGACTTCAATCAATTGTTAATATGGAAAACTGAAAAATTCTCCAAGAAATAGCAGAAAGAATAATCTTTTCTAAAAATGAAGGTAATTATTAAAACAAAAACCAAAAGGTTTGACAGTTGTTAATTCAAGGAAATGGAAATGGAGACTGGTTGGTGGTGGTGGAGGCAGATTTTTTATATAAACCTTATAGAAATGTGATCTAAAAAAATGTATTAAAACATTATCAAAAATGTTTAAAAAAAAGAAGAGCTATCAATGGCATATTTAGATCCTGATACTAAATGAAACTGTGACTAAAACTATAATGATAATAAACACTTGAGCTTTAAGAAGTGCCCAAAAGACTTTTTTTTTTTTTAAAGTATATACTGAGGTTTATTTTAGAGCTAAGTGAATTAATTTAACATGACCTATTTAGTAAAATTAAACTTTTTAAAGATATCGAAATGGTGGGCAATAGATATTTGTATATTTTCTTGTATTTGACCCACATTTTCTTTACTGTAGCATAAATTGTTAGATGCCATCCTTTAGTGATTTATTTTTGTACTGTACAAATTTTTCCGATGCCATTATTGTTACAGGCTTTAGTTTTGCTGCTTCAGTGATCATCTGATATTGCCTAGCTCCAGTATCAAGAAAAATTTGCTTCCCAAAGGCTGATCAAAGAAGATTGATTACACCTATTTATCGTTAGAGCACCAGAGCTGTGACTCTTGGGGTTCAGCCTCTGGTCCGTGACTCCTCCAGACTCCTTTCCCCACTCTGGGAAGGCTTGAACCATTACAACTATTGCACCCGTGTACACAGGTACAGCTACCTACCTGACAGATCAGTCACGCGCTCACATCTGGCACCTGTGCCCTTCATCCTCCCTCCCCACAGATCACAGCTGGATCTGCCCCTTCAAAGCTTAAAAAGTGAAAAAAGAAAACACAGTTCTCTTAGCACAACTAAGACATACCATCTGTGGGATACCCAATCAGCAAATACTAACTCTCCACTGTTGGCCGGGCACTGTAAATGTAAATTTAAATTGGAAACCAACCAAACAACCAAAGCATAAACAGCTACCTAACTGACAAAACAGTGATGTGCTGGCACTGGGGAAGATACACACAGCCGTCACTAAGGAAAATGAAGTGACCGAGTTGGGAGGCTGGTAATAATGAATAAAATGAAAACTATTTTCGGCACAAATTTGCAAGCTACAGAGGACTGAAATGCTTTACAGAAACACTGTTGCTGAGTGGCCTGAGGACAGGAGGGGAAGCCAGGAATGTTTCCATTTGAATCCCATTTTCTTCTCACAGAGATGCTTTGAGAGCAACTAATTAATACTTGCAAAATGCTTAGTGATTAGCTCAAAGTATAATGTGAGTCACAAATCAAAGAGCAGGCAAATTTGACAAAATTCAGCACCCATTTATGATTAAAACTCTTCAAAAACTGGGCACAGAAGGAACCTACCTCAACATAGTAAAGGCCATATATGATAAGCCTACACAGACATTATTCTCAATGGTGAGAAACTGCAAGCATTCCCCCAAAGGTCAGGAACAAGACAAGGGTGTCCACTTTTCACCACTATTATTCAACATAGCCCTGGAATTCCTAGCTACAGCAATCAGAGAAGAAAAAGAAATAAAAGGAATCCAGATAGGAAAAGAAAAAGTAAAGCTCTCACATTTTGCAGATGACATGATACTGGACATAGAAAACCCTAAAGATAGTATCAGAAAATTAATAGA
This sequence comes from Giraffa tippelskirchi, assembly GCF_054371585.1. NCBI lineage: Eukaryota > Metazoa > Chordata > Mammalia > Artiodactyla > Giraffidae > Giraffa > Giraffa tippelskirchi. The sequence goes on along the minus strand of NC_137283.1, from coordinate 17,020,411 downwards.
GCTAATCTGTGAATTTAGCAAAGTTGCAGGAATGGAATATTATTCAGCTATAAAAAGGAACACATTTGAGTCAGTTCTGATGAGGTGGATGAACCTAGAACCTATAATACAGTGAAGTGAGTCAGAAAGAGAAAGATAAATATGATATTCTAATGCACATATACAGAATCTAGAAAAATGGTTCTGAAGAATTCATTTACAGGGCAGCAGTGGAGAAACAGACATAGAGAATAGACTTATGGACATGGGGAGAGGGGAGGAGAGGGTGAGATGTATGGAAAGAGTAACATGGAAACTTACATTACCATATGTAAAATAGACAGCCAACAGGAATTTGCTGTATGGCTCAGGAAACTCACACAGGGGCTCTGTATAAACCTAGACGGGTGGGATGGGGAGGGAGACAGGAGGGAGGTTCAAAAGGGAGGGGATATATGTATACCTATGGCTGATTCATGTTGAGGTTTGACAGAAAACAACAAAATTCTGTAAAGCAATTATTCTTCAATAAAAAAATAAATTAAAAAAAAAAAAACTTGTAACTCATCAAAAAAAGAAAAGAACAGGCACATACTTGCAAAAAAAAGTCACTGTCTGAGTAAACATTCAACCAAAATTCAGTCTCTTAAGTAATATTAACAGGAAAGTTTGCACTGAACATTAATATATAAAATATATATTTTTTTAAAATTACTTAAAATGAAAAACTGCAAGCCAAATCTTTTGCGGATAAAGAAAGTGTCGTATGCTGCAACTTACGATATTTACTGTGAATTTCATCTATTTCCTTTTCTGTTTGGTCCTTTGTAAAAACCATTATCTAAAAAATAAAATATTCTTAATTAAAAATTCAAAAAAATGACAAAAAAAGAAATTAGTTCAATAAACTTAAAAGTCTCTAATGTGGATGTTTAAAACTGAGGAAAATCATCTCTCATCCCTGTTTTATATAGACCAAGAAGATTAACTCCTATTTACTTCTCTTAATACTGTAATTAATACATTTTACTTACATCAGTAGAAAATGCAACACTGATTCTATTAAAATATATAAAGTATTAACACAAAAATCAATTAAATTTCCTATGTTCAATATTTAGTTTTTCACATTCATTAGTACAACAGGTTACACAAGACCAAAGAGGCATTTAGCAGGTCATTAATAAGGCCGATCTCCCTGTTTGTCTTCTATCCTTTCTCAATCTAACTCCCAAGTCTACCACAAAGGTAATATGTAGAGAAAATGCAATACAAGACTTCATATGTTAAATTTCTAGTTCACTTTTTAAAATATTACACTTCAAAGATCAGAAACATACTGACACAATTCATTATAGTCTGCATCGTACAGTCAGCACATGGGTAATAATGAAATCAACAAAAATCTCATTTTTTTCCTACCTGATTATAAACTTACTTGCCTAAAGTTGTTGCTTTCCTTACAAACGCACTACCAATGGCCTAAAAAATGCCTACGTGGGAGAGCCCAAAACACTTCCTCCAGTGTCAAAGGACACAATGACTATTTTCTATCTTTGGTACCCTTTCCTCAAGTTTTGGACCATCAAGCTAGAGGAAGGCAATAGCGAAGGAATTTAGGTCTCTGATTCCCTCAACAAGCTCAATAGATGCTCAATCCTCGTCAACTCTTACTATTCTTAACTTCTCAACCAGTATAATCATAGAATTGCAGAATGCCAGCGCTAAAAGGGGACCTCAGAGATCATACAGTTCAACCCTTAAGTCTTACAGATGAAGATCCTAAGGGCCACACAGGTTAAATGGTAAAGAGCTTATTAAATGCAACTGCCAGAGAAAGGGTCAATACCAAGGTTACCTGATGTACAGGCACATGACTTTCCCAAAATACTATAATTCACTAATAAACTCTAGTTTGGATTGATTTTGTGCCAGAAGACTGCTAAATACAATAGAATTTTGTACTAAAAATGAGCTGCAAGTAAATCATAATACATTAAATGGAAAAGTATTCTAGCACATTTCCCACTGAACAGATTCAATACCAGTTTGCTTTAATTTGTAGGGTATTCAACTTTTCTTTCCTTCATTTCCACCAAGATACTTAAAAAGACCATCAACATACACTTTCATTGAGTTTACTAGCTTCAAAACGCATCCGAGTCTTCTCCATATTTTCAATTTCTTGAACTATTTCAGCAGCTGTTAAAACAAGGACATATAGCCAATGTTAATTACATGACATTGCTCAATGTACTCTGGTTATACGAACTATTAACACTGAAGCTATATGATGGGTATACATAACTCCCTGTTTGGTCTTTATAAACATTTTCCTGTAAGTCTAAAGTTATTTCAAAATAAACAGGGAAAAAAAAATAAGAACACAGAGTTAAAACATTTAACTTTTACACATGCAATTACAGTTTAAAAAATAACCAGAAGAGACAGCAAAGTCATTTTGCTCTTTCCTTTGAGTAAACAGATATAAACAGCAGTTCCAATGGAATATGAAAACTAATCTGTTAGTGTGAATTCTATCTATTCTTAGGGGATATCCACTCTATTGCCAATGTACAAAATGTTATAAGAAGCTACTTTTCAAAAAAAGTCAAAGGTCTATAAATAGCAGGGGAGGAAATGACCCAGACTCCAGAATTTTTGTTAGTAGGTGTAGTTACCAATCATACACATCAAAGAGATCTGGAATATGTTCCATCTCATATGTAAATACCTTTGACTGCAAATACCATGAAATTTACCAATGCTATCTTTCTGCCTACTAGGCCAACATATTAAGACTAACATACATATAGTGTAGGGGAAAAAACCATAAGCCCTGACACACACACATTTATACATAAAAGGATACTATGTCTAGAAAGGAGTGTAAATGATGGACAACACACCATTAGGCATGGTTGACACTGCTTAAGCTGGATAACTGGTAAACAGGGAAAATCATCATACTCTTCACCATAAGAATTTAAAATCTATATAAATTTATACAAAATCCCTATTAAAAAGTTTCTTACAAAACCCACAGTCCCTGAGAGGATCATTTAAGAATGCAATTACCTCAATTCAAAGTTTATTTTTCAAGGACTGAGAGGTACCCCTTGCCTCCCTAATATCATTAAAACCAGTAGAAACAATGTAAATAATCTCTATGAGCTGAACAGCCAACATAAATTTACTGAATCATGGTATAACAGAAAAGCAAAGGGACCACTTGCATTCTGCCCAATCCACTCACCCAAGTATCACTCAAGATAGAGAACATCTGGCATATACTTTCTTCTAAGATATTAAGGAAACTATATTAGGACTAGATACAACTCAGGAGCTTAAATCTTTTCAGGGGGACTTCTGATTCTGTTTATGCTATAAAGACCTGGCTATAGTGTCACTCACATCCTAGTTAACAAGAAAAGCCTGAATAACTTATAAAACTGTAACTCTTCTTGAATCCATCAGAGCTAAGTTCACAAAGAAACCAACTAGCCTGAAATCTAAGGAAAGTCAGATGCCTTCGAGGAGAGGGTCGTGAGTATTGGCTGACATAATAAAAACAAGGATCATTCTACTGTTGGGTAAGAAGATTTCAGATAACCTTTCTGATGGATTGTAAAAGGCCAAGGGTGAACCACCGTAAATGTATAAAAATCCTGGGAAGCTTAGATGCGGGGCTCACATCAAATTCAAGGTTATTTTCTATAGACTTTACTGGGTATTCTCAAGAACTACTGAAGGAAGGGTGAGAATCAGAAAAAGTATCCCTCCACATCCAGGCCTGGGAAAGGAGAACAGCCTCCACTGCAGGAAGGACATGAAGCTCCATTCCTCTAACCCATAGGAAACAAAATTGTTAAGCCACTGAGGGAAGGTCAGCAAAACTGAAGACCCCAGAGCACAGGTAAATGGAGACAGGAAACAAACAAAATCCTCTACTCTGGCAGAGAAACCCGAGGTCAGGAAACCCCGGGCCCTGATCACTAGAGGACCGTTGTCACTTGGGGAGGCACAGGGTCACTGGGAGCCCCACCCAAGACCCAGGATCAAGGGCCTGCCTGAGACAGAGGCTAAGCTAGCATAACAGAGAACAACCTCAGGCTCCCTACCATGAAGCCAGGACACTCCATGTGACAAGTAGCTGTAATCAGCCACTGGGAGAGAAGTGAGCATGGAAAGAGACATTTTCAGGTACGGGTTCACAGGGAAAACCTAAGTGTGAGTGAGGCAGGAACATTTTAAAAACAAACTTCTGGTAATTCAGGCACCAACCTAAGCACAGGGGATATGAAACTGGTGGTCAGCTATAGATAACTACAGCAACAAAAACACCCAAACCAATCAACCACACACAGTAAAGTCCTAGCAGGAGAGGAGACAAGTCCATTTTTCAGTCATTCACACTATTTACTTCAGTATTCAGCATCTCAAATATTGTCTGCTTTCAACCAAAATTTACAAGATATATGAACAAGCAAGCAAATAACAATAACAAAATCAAACTCAGATATCATCCAGATTTTAGAACTACCAGCCATGAAATTTAAAATAACTATGATAATATGCTAAAATATCTAGTGGAAAAGATAACAACATGCATTAACAGATGGGACATTTCAGGAGAGAGATGATACCATCAAGAAGAATAAAACAGAAATGTTAGAAACAACAACAAAAAATTAACAGAGAAAACTTGACCCAGCTAAGGAAAGAATTGGTGAACTTGAAAATGAGATTGATGGTATTACTCAAACTGAAACAGAAAAAAGGGGGAGAGGGAAACACACACAAAAAAACAGGATAGAGTACCTAAAAGCTGAGGGACAATATCAAATGGGCCAATAAACATGTAATAGAAATCCCATAATAAAAAAGGGAGAAGAAATATTTGAAGACCTAATGGCCAGAATCTGCTAAATATAATGAAGATATCAAACCACAAATGCAACAAGCTCAAAGCGTATCAAGCAAAATAAATAACAACAACAAATAACAAAACAAAAATACAACAATATAGACAGAGAAAATCTTGCAGCCAGTCAGAAAAAGGGATTTACTATACCAAAAAAAGGCCAAGTATTATATCATGTTTCTCATCAAAAACTATCCAAGCCAGAAGAAAATGGAATGAAAAATTTGAAGTGCTGGGAGTGGGCAAAAACCCACTGACCCAGAATTCTATGTCAATGGAAATATTTTTTAGAAGTAAAAGAGAAATAAAAACTGAAACAAACAAAAACTGAGACAATGTATTATTAGCAGACCAGTACCACATTAAGTGTTAAAGGAGGTTCTTCATGCAGAAGTAATGTAAAACCAGAAATTCATCTCTATAAGAAGAAACAAAGTGCTAGAAATGGTAAAAATGAAGGTAAATATGAAATATATTTTTCTTATTTTTAACTCCAATACTTTGGCCACTTGATGAGACGAAATGACTCACTGGAAAAGACCCTGATGCTGGAAAAGATTGAAGGCGAGAGGAGAAGGCAACAACAGAGGATGAGATGGTTGGATGGCATCACCAATTCGAAGGACAAGCTCCAGGAGGTGGTGATGGACAGGGAAGCCTGGCGTGCTACATGTAATCCAAGGGGTCACAAAGAGTTGGACGCTACTGAGTAACTGAACTGAACTGAACTGACTCTTAACTACTATAAAAGATAATGGTCTGTTTAGAGGAAAGTGTCTTTGTTCAGATTTCTTACTAGGAGTATGGAGGAAACTACACAATGAAGACACTGACAAGGTGATCAAAACTGCCATCACAAATGAAGGGCACAAAGATGTCAAATACCTCTAGATGAGATGTTCTGAGAAGGACAAAACATCACTTATATAGTATTCTGGCCACAAATGCCAACCTGAACGTAATTATAATGAAACACAGGGCAAAGCCAAAATGAGAAACATTCTATTTGGGAAAAAACCCAACAATAACAAAGACTGTATTCTTTTAAAATGCCAATGTCATAAAAGACCAAGCAAGGTTTAGGAACTGTTCCAGAATGAAAGAGATTGAAAGGACATTACAACTAAATTTAATATTGTGATTCAAAACTGGATCATGTACTGGAGGGGGGAAACAATCTATAAAGGCCATTATTGGGTCAACTGCTGAAACTAGAATAGAGATGAAAGTTGATACTTGTACTGCAGCAATAAAAGAGAACATCTCTTTTTCTAGGAAATACACAATGTAGCATTTAGCACACAAGATTATACGCCCTATTCTCAGATGGTTTAAGAGAAAAATATGTGTATATAAAGAAGCACACACACAAACACATATACATTAATATAGAAAGCAAATGGGACAAAATGCTAATAGGTGAATCTGTGTGCAGGGTATCTATGTATTCTTTATGATGATGGTCCAAATTTCCCATAAATTCAAAATTATTTCAAAATAAAGTTGTTGTTTTTTTTAAATGTTAAACCAAGACTTTCAGACAAATAACAGCTGAGGGAACTTGTCTCAACAACACCTGTGCATTACAAGAAAGATTAAATGAAGATTTTCAACCAAAAGAAAATGACATAAGAGAGAAACCTGGTTCTAAGCAAAGAAATGAAGAATAACACAAACAGTGAAAGTGTAGCCACACAAAGACTTTCCTTCTCCATTTTTAAAATCTCTTTAAAGGAAAATTGACAGTTTAAAGCAAAAATGGTAAAGTATAATGAGATTTATTACACAGAAGAAAAATCTAAGACAATAAAACCGGGATGGATCAAGGTCAAGATGGTGGAACAGGAGGATCTGGGGTCCATTCTTCCCCTACAAGTACATCAAGAATACATCTACAAGAGGAACAATCTGCACAGAGCACCTGCTGAACACTAGCAGAGGACCTCAGACACCTAACATCAAGGATGGAAGGAGTAAGGTCCTTACGTAACACACATAGTATAATGGTATTTGAATGTGGACTGTGATAAGTTGAAGATGCAAATGGTAAACTCTAGAATAATCACAAAAAGAACAGAGATACAGCTAATAAACCAATAGTGAAGATAAAATATAGAACTAAAAAATAATCTAGAAGAAAGCAAGAAAATAAAGGAAAAAAAACAAAGAATGGACAAGACAAATAGAAAAGAGCAAGTTGGTAGACTTAAACCCCACCAAACAGAGTAAATGAAATGAAAAAGTTTTAAATGCTACAATTTAATGGCATATCTTGTCAAATTAAATTTAAAAAGCAGATCCAAACCATATACTGCTTACCAAAAACCATAGTTTAAACACAATATGTTTAAAGAAAAAAGTGAAATAAAGTTATTACTCACAGAATATTACCAGAGACTAAAACAACTATTTTATTATAATAGATTAATTCATCAAAAACACATACCAATACTAAACGCACATGCACCTAATTGGTGACATTCAAAAATGTAAAGAAAACAGAATATACTGAAAGGAAAAATTAAAAACCTATAAATATCCTTTGAGATTTCAATAATGTTCTCAGTAACTGAGAGAATCACTAAACATAGCATCAATAATGATGTAGAATACTTGAGTACAATACCTTAGCAACTTTACATAATTAACATTAGAGATCACTGAACAAATAAAGAAAAATTTTCAAGTGCCTAAAGAACACTCACCAAGCAAGGAAGACTTAATGCTGAGTTATAAAACAAGTCTCAATAAATGTAAAGGGCCCAAAATCATACAGATCTGCTGCAATGGAATCAAATTAGAAATGAATAAAAAAGATATCTGAGAAATACTCAGATATTTGGAAACTGAAAACACTTCCAAATAATCCATGGGTCAAAGAAGAGATCACAACAAAAATCAGAAAATATTTTAACTGAATGAAAAGGGAAACACAAGAGAAATAAAAGCATATGGCTACATACAAATCGATAAGCCCATGTTCATAGTAGCTTTACCCAGAAGAGCCAAAAATTGGAGACAAGTCCAGTTGCCTATTAGTAGTTATTTATTCATCATTTCGAAATCCAGGACACTTCCTTTACCCTCAAAAGTTCTTCTTCCCAGTAAGTTCCCTCCTCCTTACCCTTAAGCCCTGGGACATACAGATCTCTTCTATGCCCCCAAAGTTTTGCCTTTTCTAAAATGTCAGATAAATGTTTTCAAAGTATACAGCATGTAGTCTTTTGTATGTCGATGCTTTTGAAATTTATCCACATTGTTGCATTTATCAGTAGTTCATTCATTTTTATTGCTAAGCAGTGTTCCATTGTATGGTTCCACAATTTGCATACAACCATTCACCTATTAATAGACAATCGCGATAAACAACAAAGCTGGAGGAACTACATTACCAGACACCAAGATCTACGATAAATCACTCATCAAATAATCAAGACACTGCACTAGTGGCACAAGGATAAATAAATGACCCAATGGAACAAAACAATGTTCAGACCCACACATAACACAGTTAGCTGATTTTCAAACAAGAGGTACTGACAATCCAATGTGTAAAGGATGCTTTTTCAATAAATGCTGCTACATCAATTAGCTGATCATATGGAAACAACAAAAGAATCTCACCTCTTACCATGCAACATATGCTTCAACTAATTTCAGATAAATTGTAGGTTGAAAGGTAGATGCAAAAAGAATGATTTTAGGAAAAAAAAAAAAGATCATGTGGTAGGCAAAGACATAAAAAGTAGCATCCAATGGAAAAATGCAACAAATTGGATACAAAATTTAAAACTTCTACCTCTCAAATGAAGCCATTAAGAGAGTGAAAAGATGAAAGGAGATTTAGCAAATATACACCCAGGAAGATCTGTATACAGAAAAATTCATGTAATCCCAGAAACAAATTAAGAAGCAATAGATCCACAACATAGAAAAACTGGGCATAAGATTTAAATGGATATTTCACCCAGGAGAATATCCAGATGGCCAATAATTATATAAAAATATGGTGAACACTATAAGCCATTAGGGAAGCAAAAATTAAAACCATAATGAGATACTACCATGGATGCACTAGAATGGCCAAAAAGGAAAACTCACAATACTGATGATGATAATGATGTAGAAAAACTGGAATTCTCATACCTTCCTGATGAGAGCATACATTGGCACCTGGGTTTCTGCCTGTACCCAGGAAAGCTAAACATCTGCAAAAACAACAGTTTCACATGTAGGTATACGTGATGCCTAACTATGTCTGTCTATGATCACCAAGAGACCTGCGAAAGATTACTCATAACAGCATTATTCTCTAAGAGCCAAAGAGTGGAAAAACTCAAGCGTCCATCAACCATGGACATTTGTGTAATATGTCATATTTGTATAATGGAATACACTATAGCAACAAATTTTTTTTTGCCTGCATGCATAATTTAATTAGAATATCAGTGTTTTACATCTCACTATTATTCACATTTCTCCAGGTTTTCAAGTTCTTAAAAGCAAATTATGATTACTAATATTTTCAGAGCATTATATTGACTATTCACAACTGTACATAAAAACATGGACAAATCTTATAAATCTAATGTCATAGAAAATTAAGCCAGACTCGAAAGAATGTATAAGCTACTTATTATTCCATATTTAAGATAAAATATAGCCAAAATGAATATATGGTTTTAGAAGTCAGGAAGGTGGTCATCTGTGAGGATAAAGGCAGCAACTATCGGGAGGGGTGGGCTGGCCTTCTAGGATCCTGGCAGGGCTCTGAGGAGCTGTTACATAGGCACCTTCCCTCAACTTTGTGATAATTTATCGAACAGCACATTTATAACTTGTGTAATTTTCTGTTTGTATATTATACCTTAATTTTTTTTAAATTAGGCAATTCTATCCATATGTTAATAACTGAAAGAACTCCAAAATTTGTGTGAGATTAAGTGGAAAGAACAAACTATTAAGTAGTGTGTCTGTAAAACAAAATTTTGATGAAATTATAATAATCACATATATTTCTGGGTATAACAATCTTAATAATCTAATGGTAACATCTATTCTATGCTAACTACCTGCTAAGGTACAACGCTAGGACTTTACATGCATTTTATCATTTAGTCTGCACAAAAACAATACAAACTAGGTAGTATTACAACTCTTACTTAATGGGAGAGAAAACCGAGGTCAGATATAAGTAACTTGCCCACAGTCACCCAGTCATAAAGCTGCAAAACTAGGATTATATTATAGGCCATGCTCTCTCAAGCAACCCTCATATACATGAGAAGCTGGTAGCGGTGGTTGCCTCTGAGAAAAGAAGGGGGACAGAGAGACGAGCTGAGAGAAAGGTTGGCTTATTACAGGACACTAGATATCTTCCGAAGGAGTGTATTTGAACGTCTTAGCTATTATCAACAATGTATTAAAATTTTCTCTGTGGTTTATAACCCCTGAGTCATACAAAACTGCTTTATCCGGTAAATAAAATTCATTGTTTTATTACTTTACCTGATTTAGGATGCAAAGCATCACACTGGGCATTGTACATGTGTACAAATTCTTGGTGCCTTTTAATGAGCTGCTGTTTATTTCCTTGAACAGATAATCCATGCTGTTTTAGCTTTTTCTTTAAATCTCGATCTGAGAGCAAGTTATATACAGTTTTAGGCAGCGGCTTCCTTTTGTGAACAGAACTGGAAAGGAGGAAAAAAGGGATCACTGAGGGTTACTGTGAATTATCAAATGCTTTTCACGTAAAACAGTAATTTACCTTCTGCTCAATGCCAAGGTGACTGGGAGAACTGTAGAAACATTAAGATAAAAATGGAAAAGAGAAGAAGGATCAAATTTGCAAATCAAGTTGACAGTATTCACCTGACAGTGATGCATCTGAGCTGGTGGTGGGACATTCAGACAGAGGGTCTAGGTGGCAGCCAATACTTGGAGAGTCAGGTCTCCGAGACAGATCAGGCCTAAAGATGCAGGCTTAGGATTCATGCAGAAGGCTATGGACTAAATGCTATGAGAACGTAGGATCACACTTATATGAAATCATTCAATTCTTCACCTCTTTAAAACATGTTTTTGCTAAAATCTGCCCACGGTTTCCAGGGAAAATCTCCATAAAAAGCTAGCTATCTCAGGTAATTAAGAGTACAAACGCTATCAAGGGTCAGGCTATAGATTTTAAAATATTATCATACACAGCTTTCTTAGAAAAAATTCTGATGCATAGGCAAAACTGCCCTCTTAAGCCCAAGGCAATCAATCATTTTGCAAAAGCACTAGATGAAATAAAAGAAGACCTGTTGGGATAGTTAGGTTTACTAAACTTATTACGCCGATGAAAGAAAGAATTCAGAGAGTTCATGGGTGCATAGCATTCTTGTGGGATCATCTTCAAAAGAAGACAACTGAAAACAACAGCAAGAAACACAGCAGTGTTTTCTTTTTTTTCAACTTCAATTAGTTATATTAACAAATACATAGGCATTATAAAAAGTGTATCAGCAAATGTAATACAGGGAGCCCAGCCTGATACTCTGTGACAACCCAGAGTGGGGATGGGGGGACGGGAGGGAGGCTCAAAAGGGTGGGGATAAATGTATAATTATGGCTGATTCGAGTCATATGGCAGAAACCAATACAACATTGTAAAGCAATTTTTCCTTCAGTTAAAAAAGAAAAGAATAAGTGTACTAGCAAAATCACCACCTGGGGACTTCCCTGGCAGTCCAGTGGCTAAGACTCTGCTCTCCCAATGCAGGGGGCCCAGGTTTGATTCCTGGTCAGGGAACTAGATCCTGCATGCTGCAACTAAGATCCAGCGCAGCCAAATAAAAAAATGAGTAAATATATATATTTTTTAAATTGCCACTTGGCTCTTTATGGTATTTTCACGATGAACACAATGATAAGCACTAAGCTGCAATTATAAATATAACAAAGCCCAATCAAACGACTTTCTTCTACTTCCTCCAAAAAACCAATTAATAAACATTATTTCTTTCAATGGAATATGCAGAAGTCAAGCTACCTAAAAATATTAATGACTTGAGAAAATCTTATAGACAGGAACTCCTTGACAAATTTTAATTGATCTAATCTGATTATAACCTAGCTGAGTACGTCACCTAGCTCAATGCTATGGCAATTAGGTGCTTAATAAATATGTATTCAATGTAGACACTACAACTGCAATCATTTTTAAATGAAATATCAAAATTTCAGGTAACAATTAAAAGAAACTTGAAAATAATATGTTTATCAAAAAAACAAACAAACAAACAAGATTTTACAAAGGACTTGCATATACCTAGTGGGCACAAGGCCATGCTGCTCAAACTTTGAAGCATCTCAGAACCATCTGGAGAGCTTATTAAAAATGCAATTTTCAATCACTTTGCCACAGCAACTACCAATTTTGACTCAGCTCAGCTCTTAAGTGGAGATCTAAAATCTCTATTAACAAGGTTCCACATGAAAATCTAATACAAATGGTCCAGTGACCATACGAGAGAAAACAGCTGAATACAGACTGAAGACAACCAAACATTTCTCTGTTAAACAATACCACCATTTCCTGGCAAGATTAGTTCTTTTATGCTCCATCAATAAAGACTAAAAGTCAGAAATAACTATTTAACTGCAGAAAACCCTGAAAACCCTCAAGAGATTGCATTTTTCTGAAGAGTGTTCTTATAATGACAGCCTGCCTACTGGGCTCTATAACACTGATTACAGTGATAGTGTAAGTCGCACAGCCGTGTCCAACTCTTCTGTAGCCCCCCAGGCTCCTCTGTCAGGCAAAAATACTGGAGTTGGGTGCCATGTCCTTCTCCAGGAGATGTTCCCAACCCAGAGATCGAACTCAGGTCTCCTGCACTGCAGGCATATTCTTTACTGTATTATAGCTGAATAAAAAATCACACGAGGTAGCAAGTCCTGAAAAACATTTTGAAGGAGTTTATACAAGAATATTGTAAAGGATAATTCATTAAGTCTGTACCTAAAACATATATTTTATTAAGGATACATGATTAAACTTATGACTGTGAAATTATAATGGAAAACTATCTGTTCATTGGCATTTACATTGAAAAGCACCAGCAGAAATCAACAATTTCTCTCAAGAATTTTAAAATATGATGTACACACTGCTATATTTAAAATGGATAACCAACAAGGACCTACTGTGTAGCACAGGGAACTCTGCTCAGTTGTTATGTAACAACCTAAATGGGAAAAGAATTTGAGAAAGAACAGATACATGTATATGTATAACTGAATCACTTTGTTATACACCAGAAACTATCACAATACTGTTAATCAATGATACTCCAATATAAAATAAAAAGTTAAAAAAAATTTTTTTAAATATGAAGTCTGATGTTTCCTAAAACATGAAAATGACACTGATCTTTCTTCTAGGATTTGGTGAAACAGTAATACATTTAAGGGTCCTCAAAATCTGAGGACAGCAAAAGGAAAAGTATTCTTTGATCACCTCTGATATGAATCTACAAAGGATGGGTTAAGGGCTGTCATCCACATTAAGAAATGGCCTGTTGGGATGTTGTGGAGAAATTTTTTTTTTAAATATCATATACTCTTTTATGTGACCAGAGTCCAAGATCAGGACGTCACCAAAGAGAAACGTGGTTCAATGTCTCCCTAAGTGTATCTTCACAAATGCGAACTTTGCAAAATGAGTTATGAGAACAAAAAGGTTTTAGGGTTAAATAAATTTAGGAATTACTGGATTAAACAAAATACAACAATTATGTTTGATGTAGGAATTCTCAAAGACTTCAACACACTAACTTGTACAGTGAACCTTCCTCTAAGAAAGAGAGAGAGAGAGACAGAAAACAGTGCTCCTAAATTGTGCTAGAGTAACCGGCAGGATTATAGTAATTTCACAGAGCTCTTCAGAACCACAACTGGAACTTGAACTTAATCATACATGGATGAGTAAATCTTTGGATAAACTGATGAGCTAAGTGTGTGAGAAGAAATATGATGGATGCATCTAGAAAAAGAGCAGTCCAAACAAAATTATTAGTGTTGATTCCTTATTCTTCAAAGAGAAAATGCCCAGCTTCTATATTCCCAACTCATTCTTTAGGGGAAAAAAAATTTCTAAAGAAATTAGAAATTAAAAGATTAATTAAATTAATGAATTAGAATGAAAGATTCTTCATTAGACCATTAGATTCTCACTGCTTATGGGAAATAATACTTGTAATGATCCAGTTTCTTTATCCCAAATCTCAACTAGGCAGCCTAAAAATCTGTTCTCATCAACAAACTTACCCACTAGGGGTGAGTACTGTGCATGCAAGACCTCACAGGCATTTGTCGCAGGGAGCTAAGGACCACAGTGGCTATCAGACAGGGACTCAGGGAGAGATGGGGGATGGGGACAGCACAATCCTCCATCTCCACTTTAATGGACAGGGCCAATTTTATCTGTTTTATATGTTACGGTTCACTGTGCATTTTCACTTGAAAAAAAGGTTCTACTCAGAGGAAAAAGATTAACTATCATGCTAAAAACACTACAGTAAGAACTGTCAATTGGTGCCCCTCACTGTAAATCAATAAAGCATTGCTGTGCTTTCAGTTCAGTTAGTCTCTCAGTCATGTCCGACTCATTGCGACCCCATGAACCGCAGCATGCCAGGGCTCCCTGTCCATCACCAACTCCCCGAGTCCACCCAAACCCATGTCCATCGAATCAGTGATGCCATCCAGACATCTCATCCTCTGTCGTCCCCTTCTCCTCCTGCCCCCAATCCTTCCCAGCATCAGGCTCTTTTCCAATGAGTCAGTTCTTCGCATGAAGTGGCCAAAGTATTGGAGTTTCAGCTTCAACATCAGTCCTTCCAATGAACACCCAGGACTGATCTCCTTTAGGATGGACTGGTTGGATCTCCTGGCAGTCCAAGGGACTCTCGAGAGTCTTCTCCAACACCACAGTTCAAAAGTGTCAATTCTTCGGTGCTCAGCTTTCTTCAACGTCCAACTCTCACATCCATACATGACCACTGGAAAAACCATAGCCTTGACTAGATGTACTTTTGCTGGCAAAGTAATGTCTGCTTTTTAATATGCTGTCTAGGTTGGTCATAACTTTCCTTCCAATGAGTAAGCGTCTTTTAATTTCATGGCTGCAGTCACCATCAGCAGTGATTTTGGAGCCCAAAAAAGTAAAGTCTGACACTGTTTTCACTGTTTCCCCATCTATTTCCCATGAAGTGATGGGACCGGATGCCATGATCTTAGTTTTCTGAACGTTGAGCTTTAAGCCAACTTTTTCACTCTCCTCTTTCACTTTCATCAAGAGGCTCTTTAGTTCTTCTTCACTTTCTGCCATAAGGGTGGTGTCATCTGCATATCTGAGGTTATTGATATTTCTCCCAGCAATCTTGATTCCAGCTTGTGCTTCCTTCAGCCCAGCGTTTCTCATGATGTACTCTGCATATAAGTTAAATAAGCAAGATGACAATATACAGCCTTGACGTACTCCTTTTCCTGTTTGGAACCAGTCTGTTGTTCCATGTCCAGTTCTAACTGTTGCTTCCTGACCTGCATACAGGTTTCTCAAGAGACAGGTCAGATGGTCTGGTATTCCCATCTCTTTCAGAATTTTCCACAGTTTATTGTGATCCACACAGTCAAAGGCTTTGGCATAGTCAATAAAGCAGAAACAGATGTTTTTCTGGTACTCTCTTGCTTTTTCGATGATCCATCGGATGTTGGCAATTCGATCTCTGGTTCCTCTGCCTTTTCTAAAACCAGCTTGAACATCTGGAAGTCAGTTTTTGTAAATTATAACAGCAAGAGTTTGTCCCTAGGAACCTGCATTCACTGCCGATTTACTCATAAAATCTAAGTGACACCATTTTATCTTTAATCACACACACAAAACCCAACAAAATAGTCCTGCCTTATCAGCATGGTTTCTGGCAAATACTCTTCCAAGTTCTTCCAAACAAACCAGATGTGAGAACCAAGCATTCTGCTCATTCCCACCTCCCGTTAATCCCTTTCCTCCCTCCATCCCAGATCCTCTGAATGATCACCTATTCACTCCTCTTTCCATCCTGTTTCAGAAGAAAGGCTCTTTCTGCATGTCAAAGACACTTCATTACTGGACTTTTGCTCTCTTGTTCCTTGTATCATCTGCCCTCTCCCCAGAGATAGTAAAAAGGAGGAGGCTAAAGGCTTATATAATTTTCAGTCTAAAAATAAAATCTTCCCTGATCTTGCTCCTTATTCCTTCCCCAAACTGCCATCTCATCTCATGTCTTCCCTTCATCATCAGACTCATCTAATTCGTGGCTTCAGCTTCCTTATTATCTTCATTACCACAGATTCTATAACACCTTGCAATGTAACTTCAACTAAAATTTGATTCTTAACTTACATGTGTAACAATATTGATCAATTTAATAATCTATCATGATTTTGATACATAAAGGAGGCAAAGTAGCGTAAGTTTAGGTAGAAATACTGGGTTGACAAATTATCTCACCTGGGTAGTTGGCAGGGGACATACACATAGACATACACACACACACACACACACACAAACTATATTTCACACATTCCCTTCTGAATCTGCCCCACAGACAAACTATACAAATGAAAGTTTATACATATTCAATCACCAGAGAAAATCATTGCCTTCAAAACGCAAGCCTACTGGTTGCATCCTTCTAGGAAAAAATGGGTATTAAGGGAAGAGTATCTGATTTTCATTCACCAATGCTTAACAAAGCCTGGTACATGGTTATGTGCTTCATAATTATTTGTTGAATGAATAAATGATTCTGTTGTTTCTAAAAAAAATAAAAACCCTTCTGTACTATTTAATGTCATGTGTATACAGTATATCATGTGTATATAGTAATTATTCAAAATTTTTGAAAAAGCTAGATTTTGCTAATTTAAACTTCTAAGATTCCTAAGAACCAAAAAAAGATTTGATGTGTTCTATATTCAGAGTCTAGCCTTGCTTTCTCGGGCCAAGGGCTTTATAGTAGTTCTAAAATTCTAAAAGAAGAAAATAACCCTAAAAAGAACTGAATTCTAAATTGAATTTCTTATTAAGTCAAATTTTGTTAGCATATAGTAAAGTTAATTATATTTGGCAAGGTGGGAGTTGTGGAAAGAACAAGGAGAGAGAACGGGTAGTCAGCTAATATTTTTAAAAGCGCAAGCTAAAGTAGCTCAACAATTATGCTTCACTTTCTTACCTTCTGAGGCTTTCTTTCTTCTCCTCGCGTGATAAACAGCTGTCTAAGTGCTTATTAATGTGATTTTCTGGAATATTAACCCCACAAACAGGACAATCCACTGTATTTTTCAAAAAGAGAAAAATATTTTATTATTTGCAGAAAGAGTAAAAGTAATAACAACCAGGTATCTTTCAACAACTAACATTAAAAAATAAAACCCAACCTTAACATGCACTTAGAAAAGCAGAAGAGAAAAAGAAGGACACCTCAGGGCAGCAGGAGTGGAACAGACTGCTTACAGGGCAAGGGTTACATTGTGGAAAATCACATAATTAGAATCCTGGCCTAGAAGAAGAGATTTCAAAGAAGTCTGGAATTAGTTTTTTTAGAAGGTGCTTTAGTTAAATTTTCCCTACCAAGGGATGACCAAGCTATAAAACTCATCTTGAGTTTATACCAAGTCTTCGGAACCATTCATGTATAGCACTGAAGCAGTCCTAACCACCTGAGTAAGATAAAAATATTCGCCAGGGGAGCAGAGTCGGGGGTGGGGGTGGGGGCGCAGGGTATGTAGAGCTAGATAGAAACATGAATTGGTTGGACCAACTACTGTTCAGATTATTAATGACTACGAATTCGTTCATTTAGCCCTCATTTGTAACGAAAGGCATACCTCATTTTATTGTACTTCACTTTATTGCACTTTCAGATACTGCATTTTTAACATTTTTTAACAAATTAAAGATTTGTGGCAACCCTGCATTGCCAGATGATGGTCAGCATTTTTTTTTTAATTGAAGCACAGTTGATTTACAGTGTTGTGTCAGTTTCCGGTATACAGTACAGCAATTCAGTTGTGTGTGTGTATACACACACACACACACACACACACACATACTCTTTTTAATGTTACTTTCCATTATGGTTTGTTACACGATATTGAATATAGCTCCGTGTGCTATATAGTAGGACTTTGTTGTTTACCTTTTTTATATTTAATAGTTTGTATCTACTAATCTCAAACTCCTAATTTATCTCTACCCTACCCCCTTCACTCTTTGGTAACCATGTTCGTTTTCTATATCTGTGAGTCTCCGAAATAAGTTCACTTGTGTCATATTTTAGATTCCACATATAAATGATATTATAGGGCATTTGTCTTTCTCTTTCTGACATACTTCACTTAGTATGATAATCTCTAGGTCCAACTATGTTGCTGCAAATGATATTAGTTCATTCTTTTTTATGGCTGTGTAATATTCCATTGCATACATGTATTATATCTTCCTTATCCATTTATCTGTCAATGGACATAAAGTTGCTTCCATGTCTTCCAAGTTCATGGCTATTGTGAATAGTGCTGATATGAATATAGGGGTGTATGTACATTTTTGAGTAAGAGTTTTCTCTAGATATATCTCCAGGAGTAGGATTCCTGGATAATATGACAACTCTTTATTTTTTGTTTAAGGAAACTCCACAATGTTTTCCACAGCAGTTGCATCAATTTACTCACCACCAACAGTGAAGGAGGGTTCCCTTTTCTACACATGCTTTCCAGCATTTGTTATTTGCAGACTTTTTAATTATGGCCATGCTAATTGGTGTGAACCGGTACCTCATCCTAGTTTGATTTGTATTTATCTAATAATCAGCCTACAATCCTAAGTCCTAAAAGATGATGCTGTTAAAGTGCTGCACTCAATATGCCAGCATATTTGAAAAACTCAGCAGTGGCCACAGGACTGGAAAAGGTCTGTTTTCACTCCAATCCCAAAGAAAGGCAATGCCAAAGAATGCTCAAACTACCGCACAACTGCACTCATCTCACATGCTAGTAAAGTAATGCTCAAAATTCTCCAAGCCAGGCTTCAGCAATATGTGAACCGTGAACTTCCAGATGTTCAAGCTGGTTTTAGAAAAGGCAGAGGAACCAGAGACCAAATTGCCAACATCTGTTGGATCATCAAAAAAGCAAGACAAGACCAGAAAAACATCTTCTTTTGCTTTATTGACTCCACCAAAGCCTTTGACTGCATGGATCACAACAAACTGTGGAAAATTCTTCAAGAGATGGGAATAACAGACCACCTGACCTGCCTCCTAAGAAATCTGTACGCAGGTCAAGATGCAACAGTTAGAACTGGACATGGAACAACAGCCTGGTTCCAAATCGGGAAAGGAGTACATCAAGGCTGTATATCATCACCCTGCTTACTTAACTTGTATGCAGAGTATATCATGAGAAACACTGGACTGGATGAAGCACAAGCTGGAATCAAGATTGCTGGGAGAAATATCAATAACCTCAGATATGCAGATGACACCAACCTTATGGCAGAAAGTGAAGAAGAGCTAAAGAACCTCTTGATGAAACTGAAAAAGGAGAGTGAAAAAGTTGCCTTAAAGCTCAAGATTAAGAAAACTAAGATCATGGCATCCAGTCCCATCACTTCATGGCAAATAGATGGGGAAACAATGGAAACAGTGGGAGACTTTATTTTCTTGGGCTCCAAAATCACTACAGATGGTAACTGCAGCCACAAAATTAAAAGACACTTGCTCCTTAGAAGAAAAGTTATGACCAACCTAGACAGCATATTAAAAAGCAGAGACACTACTTTGTCAACAAATGTCTGTAGAGTCAAAGCTATGGTTTTTCCAGTAAAGATGTATGGATGTGAGAGTTGGACTATAAAGAAAGCTGAGTGCCAAAGAACTGATGCTTTTGAACTGTGGTGTTGGAGAAGACTCTTGAGAGTTCCTTGGACAGCAAGGAGATCCAAACAGTCCATCCTAAAGGAAATCAGTCTTGAATATTCATTGGAAGGACCGATGCTGAAGCTGAAACTCCAATACTTTGGCCACCTGATGAGAAGAACTGACTCATTTGAAAAGACCCTGATGCTGGGAAAGACTGAAGGCAGGAGGAGAAGGGGATGACAGAGGACGATATGGTTTGGTGACATCACTGACTCAATGGACATGAATTTGAGCAAGCTCTGGGAGTTGGTGATGGACAGGGAAGCCTGGCGTGCTGCATTCCATGCGGTCCCAAAGAGTCAGACACAACTGAGCGACTGAACTGAACTGAGTAATCAGCCATTTTGAACATCTTTTCATGTATCTACTGGCCATCAAGACAATCCCCATGGAAAAGAAATGCAAAAAAGCAAAAAGGCTGTCTGAAGAGGCCTTACAGATAGCTGGGAAGAGAAGAGAAGCAAAAAGCAAAGGAGAAAAGGAAAGATATTCCCATCTGAATGTAGAGTTTCAAAGAATAGCAAGGAGAGATAAGAAAGCCTTCCTCAGTGATCAATGCAGAGAAATAGAGGAAAACAACAGATTGGGAAACACTAGAGATCTCTTCAAGAAAATTAGAGATATCAAAGGAACATTTCATGCAAAGATAGGCTCGATAAAGGACAGAAATGGTATGGACCTAACAGAAGCAGAAGATATTAAGAAGAGGTGGCAAGCATACACAGAAGAACTGGACAAAAAAGATCTTCATGACCCAGATAATCACGATGGTGTGATCACTCACCTAGAGCCAGACATCCTGGAATGTGAAGTCAAGTGGGCCTTAGAAAGCATCACTACGAACAAAGCTAGTGGAGGTGATGGAATTCCAGTTGAGCTATTTCAAATCGTCAAAGGTGATGCTGTGAAAATGCTGCACTCGATATGCCAGCAAATTTGGAAAACTCAGCAGTGGCCACAGGACTGGAAAACGTCAGTTTTCATTCCAATCCCAAAGAAAGGCAATGCCAAAGAATGCTCAAACTACCGCACAATTGCACTCATCTCACACGCTAGTAAAGTAATGCTCAAAATTCTCCAAGCCAGGCTTCAGAAATACGTGAACCGTGAACTTGTAGATGTTCAAGCTGGTTTTAGAAAAGGCAGAGGAACCAGAGATCAAATTGCCAACATCCGCTGGATCATCGAAAAAGCAAGAGAGTACCAGAAAAACATCTATTTCTGCTTTATTGACTATGCCAAAGCCTTTGACTGTGTGGACCACAATCAACTGTGGAAAATTCTGAAAGAGATGGGAATACCAGACCATCTGACCTGTCTCTTGAGAAACCTGTATGCAGGTCAGGAAGCAACAGTTAGAACTGGACATGGAACAACAGACTGGTTCCAAACAGGAAAAGGAGTACGTCAAGGCTGTATATTGTCACCCTGCTTATTTAACTTATATGCAGAGTACATCATGAGAAACGCTGGGCTGGAAGAAACACAAGCTGGAGTCAAGATTGCCGGGAGAAATATCAATAACCTCAGATATGCAGATGACACCACCCTTATGGCAGAAAGTGAAGAACTAAAGAGCCTCCTGATGAAAGTGAAAGAGGAGAGTGAAAAAGTTGGCTTAAAGCTCAACATTCAGAAAACTAAGATCATGGCATCTGGTCCCATCACTTCATGGGAAATAGATGGGGAAACAGTGTCAGACTTTATTTTTGGGGGCTCCAAAATCACTGCAGATGGTGATTGCAGCCATGAAATTAAAAGACGCTTACTGCATGGAAGCAAGGTTATGGCCAACCTAGATAGCATATTTAAAAGCAGAGACACTACTTTGCCAACAAAAGTCCGTCTAGTCAAGGCTATCGTTTTTCCAGTGGTCATGTATGGATGTGAGAGTTGGACGGTGAAGATAGCTGAGTGCCGAAGAATTGATGCTTTTGAACTGTGGTGTTGGAGAAGACTCTTGAGAGTCCCTTGGACTGCAAGGAGATTCAATCAATCCATCCTAAAGGAGATCAATCCTGGGTGTTCATTGGAAGGACTGATGTTGAAGCTGAAACTCCAATACCTTGGCCACCTCATGCGAAGAGTTGACTCATTGGAAAAGACCCTGATGCTGGGTAGGATTGGGGGCAAGAGGAGAAGGGGACGACAGAGGATGAGATGGCTGGATGGCATCACTGACTCGATGGACATGGGTTTGGGTAGACTCTGGGAGTTGGTGATGGACAGAGAGGCCTGGCGTGCTGCAATTCATGGGGTCGCAAAGAGTCGGACACGACTGAGCAACTGAACTGAACTGAACTGGCCATCTGTGTGTCTTCTTCAGGGAAATTTCTATTTAGCTCTTCTGCACATTTATTGATCCAGTTGTTTGTTTTTGTTATTGAGTTTTATGAGCAGTTTGTATATGTTGGAAATTAAGCTCTTATTTGTTGCATCACCTCGAAATATTTTCTCTGAGTCCAGAGATTGTCTATTTGCTCTGTTTATGGTTTCCCTTGCTGCGCAAAAGCTTATAAGTTTGATTAGGTCCCATTTGTTTATCTTCGCTTTTATTTCTAGTGCCTTGGAAGACTGACATAAGAAAACTAGTACATTTTACCAACATCCTCTTCTAGGAGTTTTATGGTGTCATGTTTCACATTTAAGTCTTCAAAACATTTTGAAATTACTCTTGTGTACAGTGTGAGGGTTTGTTCTAATTTCACTGATTTACATGTGGCTGTCCAGCTATCCCAACACTATTTGCTGAAGACACTGTCTTTTCTCCTACTCTTGCCTTCTTTGGTGAAGAGTGAGATGGTCAGCATTTTTAACCAATAAAGTATTTTTTTTTTAGTTAAATTTTTTTTTTTAATTGAGGAGTAGTTGATTTACATGTTGTATTAATTTCTAGTATATAGCAAAGTGATTCAGTTACATATATATGTACATATATATCCAATAAAGTATTTTTAATTAAGGTGTATACATTTTTTTTTTAGACATAATGCTACTGCATATATAACAGACTACAGTATAGCATAAACATAACATTTATACTCACTGGGAAACAAGAAAGTTCAAATGACTCACTTTATTGTGATCTGTCTGGCACCCCACTCCAGTACTCTTGCCTGGGCAATCCCATGGACGGAGGAGCCTGGTAGGATGCAGTCCATGGGATCGCTAAGAATCGGACACGACTTCACTTTCACTTTTCACTTTCATGCATTGGAGAAGGAAATGGCAACCCACTCCAGTGTTCTTGCCTGGAGAATCCCAGGGACAGCGGAGCCTGGCGGGCTGCCATCTATGGGGTCGCACAGAGTCGGACACGACTGAAGCGACTTAGCAGCAGTCCTACTGCAGAACTAAACCCACAATTTCTTCAAGGTATGCCTATATAAGTGTAGCATTAGAAAGCAGAAACACAATCATTCTGAAACTGATGGAGTTCCAGGGACCTTTGGAGGTGCCTCAGGGCCTAGAGGCCACCATGGATAACAGGCAGGGATGTGGGGGAGGTGAGGCCCTCCATCTCCAGTTTAATGGAGCAAAGCAAATTTTATCTACTTTACATGTTATGGGTTTACTGCAAGATTTCAGGTTCTGCTCAGGGATAAATGTTATCCACTTAAAAACACTACAAGAAAAACTGTCAATTGATCAAAAACTGACCAAAGATAAGATATGCTAGGAAATACAAGAGAAAAATTCACATATCTATATGAAATGTAAACACTCAAGTACTAACGAACTAATTTCAACCTAAGTTTAGTAACCACTAACAGCCCTGCACTATGTGTGGTATGGGCATACCAAGGATGTCTAAGACAGAGTTTCCGTCTAAAAGGTGTTCTGAACTTCACTGGCAATAAGATATGGAAACAAGAGGTTAAACAAGTTGACCTAGTCATCAAAAAGTTAAGCAAAGTGTCCAAAAACAAGTGGGGCCACACTTTAGTGATGAGAGACCAATACTATGTAACATAACTGAAGAAGGGTTAGACCTAGACAGAGTCTGGAGAGATGGAATGGGGTTGGCAGACATTTTCAGTCAAGCCTCAGGTAGCAAAGATTTCAGGCTTTTGGGGGCCAGATGGTCTCTGTCCCAATTAACAAACTAAGGCATTAGCATGAAAGCAGCTGTAGACAACAGGTAAACAAATGGGCATGGCTGTGTTCCAGTGAGGTCTTGTTTATAAAAACAAGTGACAGGCTACAGGTTTTTAATCCCTGAGTGTTTTCAAGGAATAAACAAGAGATCAGCTTGGCTAGAGCAGAAGGATTTTTGAGAGGGAGAGATGAGAAACAAGGATGGACAGGTAGGGTAGCAGTCAAACTGTCCAAGGCTGTAAATGCCAGTCAAAACAGCTTGGAAGTATTCAGCTGATGATATAATAAGATAAAAAGAGCTCTTCAATATTAAACTGGAGCTGATACGAAGTATGAGGGGGAGAAGAAAAGCTGAAGAACAGAAAGCTACGCCATATGTGAAGCACAGACTAACTAAAAACGCTTAGTTTTTCCTGCCATCAGCCTGAATTCCCATTCTACAAGGAGAAAGAGAACGTATTTGGGAGCACTGCCTCCATCCATGTGCGAGGCTGTTACGAGGTCTGCTCTTTCCCATCCTTTCCCCGCAAAAATCCTATTTATTTATTATGTCATGTGGGATGAGAAGGTTTCCATGAAGAAAATAAAACATGTGAAAATAACTTCCTACCTTTAGTAACTTGTTTCAAGGCTGATGTAGAGGGTGTCTCAGGAACACTACCCTCTGAGGAACCTGGAGCTGACTTTTCTGCGGAAGGTGTCCCTCTGGTCTTCGCAGGAGAGCTCAGCTTTCTCTGAGGGCTGAATTTGCTTTCATTCTCTTTTATCAACAACTCTGACGCAGAACCACCAGTTTCTCTGATCAAGAAATTCTCCATTAACTTGCTTCCTTGTTTTAATGAATGTCTGAAGGCTGCCGGGTTCTTTGAAGAGGAGGAAGCAGCAGAGATGGGTGGTGACTCTAAGGCAAACAGATGATTCCTTGAAGCACAGAAAACACAGCAGACAATAAAGATGTCAACTTACATACACACAACTTAACTGACATAAGCTGTTTTCTCAATTAGCATTTGTTTCTGTGAAATACAGAACTTACTGCATAATGGTGACCAGTGTTTCTTCTAGAATAAAATAGAAAGCAATATATCTGACTTTAAAAGCAGTTAATCTGTCTATAAAAGATAACACAGGGACCTGAGATTCTGGCCATGGAGAATAGCTTCTATGAGACTTACTCTCCAACCACAAATAACTTTAAAATTTCAACAAAACATATAAAACCATTTATAAGCATGATCTATAAGCAACACAAGGCTACTATCCCTGAGACAGAAGAGAAACTTGAGGGGATCCAACATTTCCACAAGAATTCCCCATGGCAGCATGCTCTGGGAGTTGGGTATTAAAGTCAAAACAGGGACCAGTGATCTCTCTGAGTAGAGGGAACAAAGATTAGAGCTCTGAGCAAAGGTTGCTAGGACTGGAGGCACAGGGTGCTGAGCAGGGAGTAGCCACAAAACACCCCAAAAATCAGCTGAGAAATGCTCCTCAATTACTGATCATCTCCGGGGCTGCAAAAGCATAAGACAAAGTCACAGAAGACCTGACAGGAAGCAGATGTCGTGAAACTGAGATTCTGAAGGTCAGTGCAGGGAAACTGTTGGAATCTGAGCCCACCAAAGGTGAGAGACTCTGGTAAAGATTCTAGACATTCAGCTGAAACCCCACAAAGGCTACACCTTAAGAAGAAGGATCATCCTCTAGAAATAGCAACAAAAGTGAAACAGAGCAAATCTAACAGAAATTAAACCAAGCCTTGATGAAATAAGTGAAGACCTAGTAATTTAACTGCCTGTCAGAACAAAATTCAACATCTTTCAAAGGAAGACAATTCACAGCCTCTATAACATTTCATTCATAATATTCAACACACATTTAAAAATTACTAGGCATGCAAAGAAGACATTAGCCACTAATCAAGAGACAAAATAGTCATTAGAAGCAGATCCAGAAGTGATCTGAGTAGCATTAGAATAATTTCAAAAAAACTAGGACCAGTATGTTAAAGAAAAAAGAAAGAAATAGACAAATGAATAAGATAATGTATACTCTAAGAGGGAATTAAAATTCATCCCAAAAGGATAAACATAGAAAATGAAATCTAGGCAAAACATAACCAAACTACTGAAAAAAATACAGAGAAAATCTTTTAAACAACCAGAGAAAAATAAGATATACTACCTCTAAGGCACAGTTCCTCAACCCTGGCATTACCAACACTGAGTCAAATAATCTTCTGCTGTAGAGACTGTTCTGTGCCTTACAGAAATGTCACTAGCATAACACCCCTAACCTCAGACTAGGACAACCAAAACATCTCCAGACATTACCAAATGCTTCCTGGAGAAAGAGGTAAAAAGAAAGCAAAATCACTCCCAGTTAAGAACAATGGCTCTAAGGAAATAACAGTAAGAAATATCACTGACTTGTCAACAAAGACTATAGAAAAAGAAGATAACAGAATGACATCTTAAAAGTACAGGTAAAAAAAAAAAAACTGAATCCTATTCCTATTGAAAATATTCTTCCAGAATGAAAGCAAAATACATTCTCAAGCAAACAAAAGCTATAAGAATTCCTCATCAGCAGACAAGAAATACTGTAAGAACTGTTCTTGTGCGTAGAGAAAATGATTATAGATAGAAGCATATAAAGTGTCAACAAGAATCAATAGCTCCAGAAAAAGAAAATATGTGGCTAAACACAACAGTATTGACTTTAAAAACACACTAGCAATGTCTTAGAGAATTTATAACATACATGGAAGTAAAATAACTCAAAACAGTAAAAAAGAGGAATTAAATAATGTAAAAATATTACTGTAACCAATTAAATACAATGATACATACTCCAACTGAAAGACAAAACTTGTCAGACTAGATTAAAAAATAAAAGAAAATGCAACTATATACTATTTAAAAGAAACCATTTTATAAAGGTGCAGAAAGATTAGGGGAAAAAGGATGAGAAAAGATGTACTGCGTAAATAAATACAAACCAAAAGAAAGTCAATGTGACAACACTAACAACAGACAAAATAGATTTTAAGGCAAAAGTATTGAGAAAGAGGTGCATCTCACTTTGACAAAATGATCAATGTAATTAGAAGCCAGAAAATCATAAACTTCATTCATTTCATAGCATAGCTTCAAATGTATAAAGCAAAAATTGACAGAACTAAAAAGAGATATAGCCAGTTCACACTAATTGTTGGTTTAAAATAAAAGTGCATATCCATTTAAACATACCACTCTAACAAAACAGACAAGAATCAGTAAGAATACAGAAGATCTGAACCAGTCCAATTAACCAAACTGATACAATTAACAAATTAAAAACATCACATCTCACCAATGGAGAATATACAATATTTTCAAGTATACATGGCACATTCATTAGCACAGATCATGTTCTGGGCCATAAAGTAAGTCTCAAGAAATTTACAAGGAATAAAATAATTCAGTATATCTTCTGTGACCACTGTGAATTCACATGAAACTCAATAATGGAAAAATAACTAGAAAATCTCCAAATGTTAAGAAATGAAGCACCACACTTTTAAATAATTCCTTAAGTCAAACAACAATGAAGATCAGAAAATATTCTGAATCGAACAATAGCTTTGGGGTTCATCAAAACAGTCATTAGTGAACAATTTATAAGTTAATAGAAAAACTGAAAATCAATGTCCTAAATTTCCAGTATAAAAGGTTAGGAAGTTAACAGCAAATTACACCCAAAGAAGATCATAATAACAGATACTAGTGAAAAAGTAAACATACAAAAGAAAATTAGTAAAGCCAAAAGCTGGTTCTGTGAAAAAATGAACAAGATTTGGACAGCCCTACCAAGAACAAGCAAGAAAAATGAGTGAAAATACAAAACACAAAAACAAATAATTAAAAGGAGATATCACTAAAATCCCCACAGAAGTTCAAAGATAATAAGAGGATATTATGGACACTTCATACCAATAAAGTTATAATTTTAGATGAAATGGACAAATTCCTTGAAAATGACTACTTATCAAAGCCAACAAAGGAACAAACAGAAACTTGAAGAGTAGAATTATATATTAAAGAGATTCAGATGCAATTAAAAAGTTTCCTACAAAGAAAATACATCTTTGTGAGGAAACAGAAATAAAGTAAAAATAAAGAACCACAATTGTTACAAGTCTTTCTCTTCTAGGATCTGGGTTTGGTTCAAAGAAGGTTCTCAGAAAAGCTTTCATCTCATTATAACAAAGTAAAAGGCACACTATTCAACTGCTGGATAAAACTGTCACTGATAAATCACTTCCAAGCTACTACAAGGGTACACCTTTCAGCAAAGTGTCTATCCTAGAGAGAACTCCTTTTTGTTTTTATTCACAGTTCAGATGCATCTTACTCTTCCAATTTGCTCTCTGACTTCAACACATGCCGAAAAAGAACGTGGCAGAGAGTTGCACCATGGCAATAATAACACTATGCCTCATGCTAAAGTCAAAATTCATTAACTTTTCCATGTTCCTGCTAATTTCAGCAGTGGAAATATCATAGAGAACAAAACAGTTTCTATCCTTATGAATCTTACACTATAGTAAAGGAACAGAGAATACACACTCTCAACATAGGTAAAAAGTACTATGGGGGGGGGGGGGAAGCCGACAGTGAGGAGGGGGTGATACTCTTTACAGGATGGTCACAGAAGATCTCACCGAGAAGATGCCTATGAAAAACAGAGTCCAAAGAAAGTGGAGAATTAAACGATGTGAACATCTAGGGCAACACTGTTTCACTTTGTTAAGTACCAAGTCTCTAAGATCAGAGTGTGATTACCATGTCTGAGAAGCAGAGAGAGGTCACTGTGACTGGAGCAGAATGACCCAAGGGGAGAGAAGCAGGTGAATAAGTCAGGGAGCCTGCTCTGTAGGGCTGCGAGGACTCCCACAGGGACAAACAGGGTTTTTACTCCAATGAAACAGAAAACCACCTCTGAACAACATGCAGTATGACTTGCTTTTTATTTTCAAGGATCACTTAGGTTGCTGCCCTTAAAAGAACTGAAAGAGGACAAAAGAAGAGGTAAGAAGGCCTCTAAGAAGCTATCTTTGTACCGAGGCTGATGCTGGCTGGGAGAGGATAATGTTGGCATGGTGAGGGAAAGTTGTCAGACTCTGCAGGGACAGCAAAGATACAGCCAATGGGATTTACTGATGGAACAACAGAGTGAGTGTGAAAGAGAGAGGTCAAGAATGACTTTAAGGTTTTTGGCCCGAGCTGCCATTTACTAAGAAGAGGAAGACCGGGTTTGCGGGGACAGCAGAGGGAACTAGAGTTTAGTTTGGGTTTTAAGAGGTCCAAGCAGAGGTAAGTGAGACAAGCAGTTGGATAACATGAGGCTGATATCTTGGAAAGAGATCTAGCTGAGAAGCCATTCATGGCTTCCAGCCATAAATCTGGAAGCCATGAATGTATAATTGGTATTTATAACCATGAGACTGTTTATGGCAATTTACATAACTTAAAAATGAGCTGTGTGAAAATATTAATTCCAAAACTGATACTTAAAGTTGAATTGCTAACCTTTCCTTCAATTTCCATCACTCCTATATATTAAATTGAGTTGGCATTACAACACCTCACAGCATTCATCACAGACATTCAAACTGGATGAATTATGGACTTTCAAAATAATTGTGACTCAATAAAATCTAGGAAAATCTTGCTTCTTAGTTAAGTATATAATAACTTCTCCTTTTCAAAATGTGGCTAAGAATCAAAAGTGAAAACAGGTCTCTGGGTAAACATGGGCAGTCATAAAACCCATGCAATCAAGTCCATGGACTTTGGTAACTAGTCAAAGTCCCTACAAATACTTGTTATAACCCAGGACATGCAACCTGGGATCATTTGGTTAAACAGACAGAAGCCCACCAAGCCCAAGTTCTCATCAGCTCCACAGGGCATGCACATACATGTATCAGAGCTGCTGCTGCTGCTGCTAAGTCGCTTCAGTCGTGTCTGCCTCTTGTGCGACCCCATAGACAGCAGCCCATCAGGCTCCACTGTCCCCGGGATTCTCCAGGCAAGAGCACTGGAGTGGGTTGCCATTAGCAATACAATATAAATACATAAAATATATAGAATAGTAATGATAGGAACATTTTCTTAGGTTTCTCTGCTCCAGATACAGTACTATGCTGGGTATCTTTTAATATATCTCTTCATTTCTAATTCTTACAGCAATTCCTCAAAGTGTCCACAATATTATTCCCATCTTTCAGATGTGGAAAAGAAGCTAAAAAGGATTAATATCCTGATCACACTCATATCAAAACTAGTAGGGTCTGAAGTCTGTGCTCATGTATGGCAGCAACCATCACAACATTGGAATTATCCTCCAGTTAAAAATAAAATTAAATTAAAAAAAAAAATCAAGTAAGGTCAAGATGGAAACCTAGTTCTGCCTGAACCCAAACCCAGTCTGCTTTAAACTATACTATAAGGAAAGGTGAAATTATATACTACATCCTCTTTGTTTAAATTTTTAAACTTGAAATAAGCACCTGGAGAAAAATTCATACCTCAACAGTGGATAAACCAAAGCAATAAATGATGCTCTACATGCTGAAGCTGTAAAAATTATAATACACATGCAAACTGGCTGCTATGCAAAAATAAAAAACAACATTTTCTTACTTAGGTCAAGAATAAAGTTCCATTTAGACAACAACATTCTAAATAAATTTCCAAATAAATACATTCTAAATCTGTATTTAAAAATCTAATAAATGTATTCTAAATGTTGTATATAAATACAACAGTTTCTTAAAAATGTTATTTTAAATAAAACTGAATCACAGGGGAGAACAAACTCGTTCCTTGAAAATAAAAGGTAAATGAAGAAAATATAAGATCTGCATGTCAGCCCTGTTCCCAAAACCCTCTGGAATTATTTCCAATACTCTTTTGGTATTTGGTTTAGAAGATTACATTTTTAAAAATCATAATATCATAAAATGGCAATGACAGATGGGAAAGAGAGGAAGAAATAAAATTAACAAACTATAAATATCTTACATTTTATTCATAAAATTAAACTTCCTCCCTCACTGATCTTAATCCAGATTTCAAACAAGTAATGAAACTGAATAGCTTGAATTTTATCCCTACTAATTTTTCAAATGAAGTACCATAGCACTTTAGATATGACAAATGTCCAAGAAATGTTCACCATGAGGCAATTCCAAGAAGGCAGACGGAGAAGCAAATGACAAAATCTATCCCAAATCTACAGCGAATGCTTCCTACCTCACCAAACCCACTATAAAGAATACTTAAATACCCTGTTTCTTCAGGGAGGAGAGAAGAGACTGCAATAATTCCAAGGCTTCCCTTTAAGTTACCAAAGGATCTATGAACCCAAAGATATCAATAACTTCTCATCAACAGACTCTGTTCATTGTAACACTCCTCCTTTCCTAGCAGGGAGGTTGTTAAGCTTTCACTACCAGCTGAGGAAAAAAAGAAGCCATGAGATACAATGTTACCATATGAGAAAAAAGCAAACAGTCCATCAATTCCTTTTCTTTTTTAATCACCAATCAGATCCTTTCTAAATATACAGCTCCATCTTTTCTCATTGACTTTAAAATCTAACTGATGAAGGACTTTGAAATAAGAAAAGCAGGACTTCCTGCATGGCTCAGTGGTAAAGAATCTGATTGCCAATGCAGGAGACATAAGTTCAATCCTTGATCCAGGAAGATCCCACATGCTGTGGAGCAACTAAGCCCATGTACCACAACTATTAAGCCTGTGCTCTAGAGTCCCGGAACTGCAACTATTAAGCTCACGTGCCACAGCTACTAAAGACTGTGCACCCAAGAAGCCAATGCTCCACAACAAGAGAAGCCATCACAATGAGAAGTCCACGCACTGCAACTAGAATAGCCCCCGCTCACCACAACTAGAGAAAGCCTGTGCAGCAACGAAGACTCAGCACAGCTAAAAATAAATAAATAAAAAGGAGAAAAGCCATCACTTTAATTATGAGCATCAGAGAATCTCAGAATGTCTTAATCTAGCAAAGTATACCACCTTCTCATGACTTTGCTTAAGGAAATAACCAACCAGTCAATTTCTAGAATGCCACATTAGGCAAGTTCAAAGGAGTAAATCTGCTCATCTTTAGGATGCAAACCAATGATTAAACTTGCAATTCTACTGGAAGAAATTTCTTTACAGTTTTGGGGGCAATGTAATGTACCTCTAAGAATATTCCAACAAGCTTAGAAGTCATGGCACTTAAGTATGTAGCCACCTAGCCATTAACTAAACACAGTACATTCCTACTAAAACTTCTTGCTTGGCTTGCGTGATTAAAACTAAAAATAAATCAACATATCGTCTGATAAAACATGCCTTTTTAAATCCCTCTGGGTGACCACTCACTTAACACCATCATGCATTTGACAGTTAAGAAGTAAAGCTACACATCATAAAGCACTAGCAATTACATATTTCACATTACACATCATTTTATACATGCTGAGCAAATCAGAGTAAGAATTAGTGGATTACTATATAACAGACACAGAAACCGTAATACATATATGTGTGTACACATACACATGCATATGCTACCCAGCTCTGTCCACTGAGAGGGTTTAGAAGCAATGACACCCCAGTAGTAATGAGCATACCCAGCTCCAGATCCTGGTTTCTAAATACCATTCCCCAATAAAAGGAACCAGGGCTTCTTGGGAACATGGCTGATTCTAATGCTGGGCAGAAAAAACAAAAGATAAAGCTGAAGTATTTCTGAACTACTCAAAAGTAAGTGCCCAAATTTACATTCTAACTCGTTTTGCATACAGGAGACTTCCTGTTAAGTAAAGGAAGAGACTCGTATCATGATCAGATTGTTCACATATGATTAACGACTGTGGTAGCATCCTTTCTTTTACCCCTAAATATGCAACACTGCATTCCCTAATCCTCAAAAGTTCAAAGAGTAAAGAGGGGAACACATATCAAAGGCAAAAGCTGTTAGGGATTAGTCACAAAATTAAATCATACCGTGCAAAATTCAAGCTTTTTACCAGTTCATCTAAAACACGGTTATTTTTCAGGTCCGGCTCTGTAACTGTCTAGAAAAGAAAAACAACAGATGGAAAAAGGTCAGCAACAATAATTAACTTGTCATAATATCATTTTTGAAAATGTGTGCCCCATCCTCCTGAGACTCCCCATCCCACTAAGTCTTCCAGGAAAGCCTCAAAATAAAGTTCATTTATCTCATACTAATATGGAATTTTAAAACAGTGAATCACTATCTGCTGACTGGAAGTCTGCTTCAAAACTCTCCAAAGCATCTGGTAAAAACATACGCACTCTGTACTGCCTAAAATAAAACCTAATATGAGCAAGAATCCTTCTTCCAAATGGCAGCACTCAGTTTCCCTCAAAATTTCTCCTTCAAAGAAGAGAGATGCTCTTTTCAGCAGTAATGCAGGAGGAGCCTGAGGTACACAAAGCGACTTTAAAAACAAGACTGGTGTTCAGGAATGCAAGAGGAAAACAATAAACCTGGTAGTTATTTAGCATGAAGAATAAATAGCATGAATAATGAATAGCATGAATATTTTGCATACAGTTAGTCTCTGCGATGATACCACCTTGAGGACAGCAGCATCTCTAGTTGTTGTAAAGAGCTTAGACTTGAAAGCAGAGTGCATTCAATGACAGCCTGACACCAACAACCTACCAAACTAGAACCGAAATCCTTTAACTAGCCCCAGCATCCTTTCCACCAGATCCTACCACTTCTTTTTCTTTCTTTACTACCTCCATGTTCTTTCCCTTTTTACCTACCTTTTCACCTATTTCAACTACATGAAATGTTTCGGAAACTTTAACAAATTTTCTGGTGTTTTCCCTGAAGGTCTGATTTGGGCAAGAGGTAAGGGGCCAGTTAAACTGAATCTTTGCCTGCTGCACAAATACTAAAATATCAATCCTTTGCAAATAAATGATCCTTCCATCAGATTTTCTACCCAAGTTGAGAAATTTTAAAAAACGAGGAGTCATAAAAAACAGTTCATAAGATTTAAAGTGTGCTATATCCTGATCTTAACATTAGCTTTTTCTTCCTAAAAACCATTTAGGTTATCAGAAATCTTAATGAATAGTTGAACAAAGCCCAGTTCTCCATATATGTATTTTAGAAGTCTTTTCTGAAAATGTTTTTGATATAGCTTAATTCAATAATCATGCATCTTCCCATGGCTTATGTGTATACATAAAGCAGAAATATCTGCACCAATCAGTTAGCTTTAAAGGAAAAAAAGAAAAAAACTCACCACACAACAAGTTGGACATTGTGTTTTATAGGACAGAAATTTTCTTATACAAAGAGAACAGTCTGCAAAAACACAAATGCAACATAATCAATTAGTTAAGCTATATAATAATATTGGAACCTAACCTCTAACAATAGTTGATTTAAGCCCTAGAATATTTCCACCATCTAAGGTCTATCATTACAATCTTAAAATTCGAGTACTTGTACTCTAACTATACACAGTTGCAAATACAACTTAGTAGCATTCTTAGGAAAGCGATACATATCAAATAATAGTAATCCTGAGTCCCTAGCACATCACAACTCTACAAGCAACATGTATCTCTCTCTGTATCTTCCATCTGTAAAATGAAGGAAACATAAGGTAAGAACTAGGATAGTTTTGTATAAACACGTCAGATATCTCCACTGCCTAGCATTCTAAAATATAAATTTTGAAACAAGATCTGTATGTGTGTTAAGAAATAATATATACCAGATTATCAAATTAGGGATTTCTACATCCTAACTCTGTAAATAATGTCCTTCATCCTGCATTTAACAAATACTTTTGTAGCAAGCGCTGTTATAAGGAAAGGTTCTTGACCTTAAGGAAAGCAGTAAGGCAATTACATCTAATTCAGTGTTTTAAGGACAACGTACTAAGTTTTAACAATTTAAGTAGAAATTGGCATGAACTAAATTCTTCACACCCAAGGCAGTGTAAAATGGTCTCCCAAAACCTGACAAATAGAATGGCGCTGTACTAGCAGCTAATGTGCTATTAGCACAAAGTCACTTTAGCGAAGGGGCTCTATAGTGGCTCAGACAGTAAAGAATCTGCCTGCAATGCGGGACACCCAGGTTCGATCCCTGGGTCGGGAAGATCCCCTGGAGAAGGGAATGGCAACCCACTCCAGTATTCTTGCCTCAAAAATCCCACGGACAGAGGAGCGGCGGGCTACAGTCCATGGAGTTGCAAAAAGTCAGACATGACTAAGTGACTAGCACACACACCTTAGTGAAGTAGCCTAATAGGCTCTATCCCCAGTCATACTGAATCAATGCATTGTGACCAATAAATCACATCCATAATATGTGATTCTGATTGAATAACAATTATTTTTTAAAAATTAATACGTTTTTGTCACTAGGTTGAACCATAAGAAACTTTATGGTAAGTCAAACAAAAAAGACAAATATTGGCAATTTCATTAACATAACATTGTGCACTTGCTGCGTGCTCTGTTTTAAGCATGGTAGATGTATTAACACTTTCAATCCTTACAGCAGCTCTGAATCCCATTTTATGAGAAGGAAAACACGGCATAGAGCTTAGCCAACTTGCCCAAGATCATGGAGTTAATAGGTGGCAAAGGCAAGTACCAGAGTCCATGCTTTTAACATACTTCTAACTAATTATTTAAAATATTATAATCTGCTTATAACATGTACTTATTATATATACCTATATAGTATCAACAAGAATCTAATCAGTACCTCCACACGTACTAGGGTATGTAAAATGAGGCCACTGCTTTCTCTTCCACATAATCTGATATGTGTTTTCTTCTGAAATATGGAGACCAGACACTAGTCCAAAGTAGATCAAGTCCTTGGCTTACTTTCAACTTCCCAGGCTACTACCAAATATG
The DNA here is from genome assembly GCF_054371585.1 of Giraffa tippelskirchi. Lineage (NCBI taxonomy): Eukaryota > Metazoa > Chordata > Mammalia > Artiodactyla > Giraffidae > Giraffa > Giraffa tippelskirchi. The sequence goes on along the minus strand of NC_137283.1, from coordinate 16,984,415 downwards.
TGCTGGTGAACTGCACGCCAGCACAATTTATTCTCCAGTGAGCAACCATATTTCAAAGTAGAGCAGCTGAAGACCTTTGAACCATGTATTCCTAGGTGGCTTTATTTAAGTCACTTGTGAAGTTTATTTTTCCACCCCCAAAGCTCAACTGTGAGCCATGTGTATAGGGTGGGAGAGGGAAGAGTAAAACAGTGAAATAAAGGGTAGCTTCACAGAAACAAGCAAGCCCAGGGAAGGAGGTATTTCTCATCTCCAACAGGATACAGCCATCTGCTGGCTTTTATGTATCAGAAGAGCGCAGCCTGACAGTAAAAATCAAGTTTCTAAAACTTAAACCAAACCTTTTGGCATGTGATCTTAAGGATTTTATGAGAAAATAAACCATCTCAAAAATAATTCTGAAGTGTCCAATTAAAAAAGAGAAAATCCAGTTCCAAGTTTGAAAGGAATAGGAGACCCTTTCAAAGCTGAGGAAAGCTGGCCTCTGCTTCCAATTCCAGTGTTAAGTAACCAGTGAGCTGATAAAAGAATAACCTCCTTTCAACTAACGACCAGCACTCCAGCATTTCTGTAAGTGTGGTTCTGCGTAATCGCATGTCCTTTCCGTATATATAACTCTCTCTCTTCTCCCCTGTCTTGTTTCACAATGCTGCCTCATAAGAATGAAAAAGAAGAATAACATTGATTGTTTGTCTGAAAGAATATTACACTGCCTCTTAATTGAGCAAAAGTCAATAAATGGAACACTTCACATTTCATTTTTTTTTTAGTAAAACGAAATCGCTGTTTACTCCAATATAAGCCTCAATTAATTTAGTGAGTCAAAATTCACAAAAGGAAAAGAAAAATGACTGCTGATTCATCTCTAAAATAGTGGTAATTTAACAGTACCTAAAAGCCAATGATTTCATCTAACAGTAAATATTTGAGCATCTTCCACTATCAAGTCAGAAAAACGGCGCAAGTCCAAAGCAAACTGGCACGTGAGCAGATCAATCTATTAGTGAGAACATTTCTCACTTAATGGTGTTTTATGTATTGGAGTAAGCCTAGGCCCTCTCCCCGCAAAAGTACTCTTTAACAACATGAATTTGGATCAATTTAATTGCCCCACATTTTGCACTGCACCTCACTCAAAGCTTAATAGCAGCAGATATGCAAATGTAGTGTTTGTTACCCATATTGAAAAAGCTAAACATAGGAAAACAGAATAAAGGAATTTAAAAAGACAAATCCTGAAATGTTTAAGGACCAGCAAAGTGGCTAGGATTCTGGGTCACTAATTCCAGTCAATCCAGGATGACAGCAGAACACGACACCTACGTCTGGCTCCTACTAAGCTCTGGGGGCTTTTGTGTCATTAACACAATTATAGACCCAGAGCAACTTTTAGTCTTGAGGGAACCTGTGACAATGGGTGATTAGTAGAAAAGCGTACTGAAATCATGACAGGTAGAATATGAAAAATAACCACTCATAAAATAAATTATCATTATTGGAAGTACTCTCCACCGACTTCTTAGATAAAGAATGACATCAGTGATAACTGTATGTGACAAAGAAACAAGAAAAAAAGAGAATGGAAGTAAAGACCAGTTTTTCAGCTAAGTAGGGTTCACGAAATTCACTTAAAAAGTTATCTTTCTTCCCTAGAATGACATAATTAAAATCTACAGAGTAGACTTCCATGTCTGTCCAAGAGAATGTATCCAATATTCAAAGTTACTCTCCTTCTACAAACAACTAAAATGCTGGGGGGAAATATGAAAAAACTCTCTATTTTCAGACTTTGGACAACTATAGAAATGAGAGAAGTTCTACCACAGCCCAAGACACCTGCCCATAAGCAATTTCTTGACCACAGCACAGGAAGGAAAGCCAAAGGCCCATCAGTCTTGCTAGTTGAGAAAACAAAGGTCAGAGTTCAGGGCAATCCACGCAGCTATAATTCACACAGCAGAGTACCAAAAAGAAAGAAGCTACATATATGTAAAGACCTCCAGAAACATGCATACATATCTACTCAATTCTATGACTGAACTTAAATCTGCACATACACAGGGATCCATGAGGCCAGATAAAGATCAACTTCCAGGAAAAGAACCATAACTGGAGTGGTAACAAAGGGCCAAGAGTTCATAAAATTTCTAGCAGCCTGTTTGGAGAAACCTCACTAAACACTTGGGCACTGAGTAGACACCCCAGAGCTTCATACCTTAGTATGAGAGCAGATTAGCCAGAGCGAGTGGGTGATGTCAGAAAGATGGCAGAACAGGAAGCCAGCCGCTGCTTTCCCCATGGTAACACAAATCAACAAGACAGGAACCAACTCCCTTTGTGAGAAATACGGATACTAGTTCAAATGCTCACATACCCCAAGGCAAGCAGAAAATCAGCCACATCAAAGCTGGTAGGAAATATGTGGCCCTCACTTGCCAGAGTTCCTATCCCTGGCTCAGCACCACATAATCAGAGAGACCCACAACTCCCAGCTTTTCCCAGCGGAAGGAGAGAGAGAAGACTGAACCACAGAGGAAATGTTCAGACTTTTCATGGGGCTGCCCTAGGAACTGGTTTCCACCATGCCTGAATCAAAGCACTGATAAGAAAAGGAACCAGGTCCGAGTCACTGAGAACAAAGGTTTGGATGAGGACTCAATCGTTCACCATTACTCCTCCCTGGGAGTAAACAGGAGGAATTCCCACCTCTCAGCTTCTCTTTAGGGAAGAACATGCATCCCACATTCCCACTTTTCAGCAGGCTGCCTAAGAGATTTGTTTCTATGTCACCCAACCCATAGCACTGAACAGACTTACTCTAGAAGCTGGGAGACTAATGAGAACAGAAAAGAGCAGCGCTGCTCCAGAGGACCCACAGCACAGATGGAGGCTCATACAGCTCAGTGGCTTCTCCTTTGGAGAGAAAGAGAAGAGAGAAGGATGCGACCAGTACCTCAGCTTCTCCAGAGACTGCCTGAGGGATTGCTTCTACTTTGCCTGACACAGAGTGCTGATGGGTGCCTGGGGGCCACCAGGAACAAAAGACAGCTGGGCAGTTTGCTGCAGTTCCAGAGGCTGTGCAGTACCACACATATAAGAAGAAGCAAAAGATTATATGTTGAAGACAACACTGTTAAGATGTTAATTATCCTCTAATTGATCTCTAGATTTAATGCAATCCCAGTAAACATCCCAGCAGGCTTTTTGGGGGAAAGAAACAATCTGATTCTAAAATTTATATGAAAATGCATGCAAAATGCAAAGATCCTAAAAAGAACCAAAACAATGTTGATAAAGAAAAACAAAGTTGGAGTAGCGACAATACCTGACTTGAAGACTTACTAAAAAGGCTACAATAATTAAGACAGTGTAATTCTGGCACAAGGATATAGACTTAGAGAACAATAGAAGAGAGGAGAATCCAGAAACAGACCCACATGTAAATTCCCTGGGGCCATACTGACTGACATGGAGAGAACTATATCCAGTGATAGAAATGTTCAAGGCTAACCATAATCGTTATATGGTATAAACATTTGTTGAAACTTACTGACACTTGTACCCTTTACTGCGCACTTGAAATGGATGCCTTTCATTACATGTAAATTATATCTAAATCAAGAAGATTTTACACAGATTTAGAAACAATCCCCAAAACTTCTGTTGGTTCCTAATATGAATCCACCCTAGAAGGAAACTAAGACTTATTAAGGCCCTATAATGTGCCAGACCCTGGATTCTCTACATCTGACTCTCCCAACCATCTCCTAAGGTAGACACTACTCTCTATAGAGTTTCACATTTGAAGAAATGACGGGCATTTGCAAACTCACCCACCTAGTAAGTGAAGAGCTAAGTCAGGCTTAGCTTGTCTCTCATGCCCATGTCGCTACCATGTCTTCTTTATGGAAACTTTTCCACCAAAGCTACTACTACCCACTAAAGCCATTTTTAAGCCTAAATTTTTTTTTTTAACTTTCCAACACAAATCAACTCATGATAGAGAATAAGAAAGATCGTAAGCCTAGATAAGCCATAAACTGGACAGCCAGATACTGAACAAGCACAGGTGCACCCCTGGGTACTAAATACGTCAAAACACAGTATAAAAAATGCGTACATACCAGACTCACAAAGAGAAGTACAGACACATTTCAATACGTGAGTCTTTCCACCATCACAAAGCAAGTTAAGTGATAAAACTCTGTAATACTCTTCAGTGGGAGAACTCGTCCACCAGGATTTCTAAACTTTAAAATTCTACACCAAGGACTAATTGGTTGAACCACCTATCTCTTACCCTCTCAAAAACAAAAATTATGAAATTTAAAATCTAAAAAGTGCTGGACAAATAACCATATATAGTGATCAAAATCTTCATTCCCATAAATGTTATAGAAGGCATAAAAGTATCCAAGAGGGAGACAGTGGAAAAGACTTTCCAAAAACTTCAAGACAGAGGGGCTAAAGGTGTAAATAAATATGTGTACTTATCTTTGGTGTCAAATTAACACTACATTATGTAAAAATCACATTTTTCTAACTCAGAGAAACAACACATACTTACAGTTATGTGAACACTGAGGAATCATCATTGCAATGTTGAAATATTCAAAGCAAATTCCACACCGCAGCAAATCATCTACTGTCTGAAATACAAAAATACACATATACTTATCAGAAAGCCACCAAGATTGGAACATCTGCCACAGGATTCTTTCTCCATCCCCTAAAAAATTAATTTAATAATACTTCTGTGTCATATGTATAAATTTGACAGTTAAGTCCACGTAAACTGCAAGGTAGAGAAAAACCTCCTCCATATAACTTATTCAAATTCCCACTCCATATTGCCAGCCCTTCACAAAAAAGAGGCTTACTCTATTCCTGTTCCACTTGCCATGTGTTTCCAGCTTCTATCCCAAGCCTTCTCCTCTTAAGACCCCACTCCCCGGCCTACAGTCACTGCTGGATGAAAGATCCCCAAATCAGGGAATACTATAGACAAACATCAGAAAGTATCCAATTAAAACCCTTGCTTCACAAATGAGTAAACTTGTATCTAGAGCAGCTACTGCATAGTGCACATCCGTCAATCAGGACTCAACTTCCGGTTTCCCTGCTGCCTGTCAGCCCAGTGCTTTCTGCATGGTACTACACGGTGGCGTCTTAACTGTTCCACCACCAGGCAAGTCGCTGTTTCACATACTTTTTGAAACATGTGAGTATAAGACCTAAATTTAAAAGTTGTTGTTGTTAGTTGCTAATTCATGTCCAATTCTTTGTGACCCCATGAACTGTAGCCCGCCACGCTCCTCTGTCCATGGGATCTCCCAGACAAGAATACTGGAGTGAGTTGCCATTTCCTTCTCCAGGGGATCTTCCCGACCCAAGGATCAAACCCGCTTCTCCTGCTTGGCAAGTGGATTCTTTACCACCTGGAAAGCTCAAATTTAAAAGTACAGACAAAAAGATTAAACAGAGAACAAATCTACAACAATAATACATAACAACAGAACTATGTAGTTTAACCTTCTTAGGAGGTCTATAGCATCCGTATGCCAATTTTACATCTCAATTTTATAGAGATGTAATCTCTATAGAGATTACAAATGGAGTCAAATCCAAGAAGTTGACTCCACAGTGATTTCAAATTTTAAATACATATACACATTGTGGGTATGTGTGTACATAAGCAGACATGAGAAAAACTGAAGGACAATAAAACATTAAACAGCGGTTCTCTCGGTATAGCAGGATGCTACGCAACTTTCATTTTCTCCTTTATCCTACTCTAAATTTTAACTTTTTCTACTATCTACAAACAAACATCTATAATCTGTCAAAAACAAATTTCTGGTACAGTAAAACCAGGGAAATAAACATCCAAATGCCCAAATCTACAATTATTTTGGGTGGTAATCTACCACTGATGCAAAAAGCTAGAAGATTGTGCTGAAAATTAGTTAAGAGGAGAGGCAGAACCAGAAGCCAAATACCTGGCACCTGGTCTATTTGCTTCCTTCACTATTGCCATCCTCTCCGAGAGGAATGGTTCTGCCAGATGTGCTGAGCTGGTTCTTAAGTTTTCTGGATCACAGATCCCTTTGAAAAATAAATGAAAATTATGAATTCTCCTCTTTAAAACACATACATACAGAAAACAATATATCAGTAATTCCAAACACCAAAGTTTTTCCATGGATCCTCAGTTAGGAATTATGGATTTGGGGTCTGATTTCTATTCATTATAAGAAAGAATTCCAAATAGAGCTACTTCTGAAAACAGCTAATTCTTTGTTCCTGGAGGAGTTCAGGCTAACACCAGAAGAGAAATAGGTGGATACACTGTAAAAGGAATTAGATTAGTGGCGAGGCTGGCTTTCCAACCTTCAGATTCTAATATGGGCTCAGTCGGTTACACCACCGAACACTCTGGTGCTGAATCCTATACTCAGGCTGCTGTGCGACAGCCAATCCAGAGACATGGAATCCACCACTAAAGGACACTGTGGAAGTTTTGTGGGAATACATAAAATATGCTTAAATCTACAAAGCAGGTAGCTTTACAAGTTATAGAGCTTTCACTTCCCTTATTCAATTTATAATCTTTTGACAACAAATAAAAAGCACAGGGAGAAATAACACATTATGTGTTGATAATAATAATAAAGATATATTAATTTAATGCTTACTACCTTCTAGATGGTCTTTCCAGATAGCTCAGTGGTAAAAGAATCCACCTGCCAATGCAGGAGACGTGGGCTCGATCCCTGGATCGGGACGATCCCCCTAGAGAAGGAAATAACAACCCACTCCAGTATTCTTGCCTGGGAAATCCCATGGACAGAGGAGCCTGACTGGCTACAGCTCATGGGGTCACAAAAGAGTCGGATACAAATTAGCAACTAAACAACAAAAAACCTCCAATCAATAAGCAAATAATTTTTGAGCACCCGGTATGTGCCAGGCACTGTGTTAGGCACGTTGAATAAACCAAACAGGATCCCCATCCACACACATCAACTCATTTAACCAACTATATGAACTATTTCTGTCTCCAGTTTATAGTTGAAGAAATTCAGGATCAGCGAAGCTAAGTAACTGAATCAAGGTCACACAATTAAATAGGAGGCAGAGACTAATTTAACACAGAACCACTGGAACTCAATATACGCTCTTCTCCACTGTACACTGGTGCCAAGGTCACCACAAACGCAGAACCAGAGCTTTCCAAAATCCTTCCACAATGTCAGCTTTTCACTATGGGGAGATCTCAAGTTACCAAGCACTTAAGATGACATCCATGACAGCAGATATTAACCTCTTCCAAGTCCCGTCAGTCATCTTATGAGTGAGTGGGACAGACATCATAATTCCTAGTTAACAAAACGGAGCAACAGAAGGAGAACGTGATCCTGCTCAGTCACACACTGAAATAATCACAGAACAAGGAGAAAAACCAGGCAACTGATTCTTAGCTAGTACAGCACAGTGTATTCGCTCTTGATCAAACGCTGTAGGAATCCAGGACTCACCACTATTGTCCATGGAGCAAAAATTAATGTTATTTAATAGTAAAAGACTTCAATAAAATGAAAGGCTGGTCTAAGTGAGAATCCAGATTTGTCTGAGAGAGAGAGATGCACAGGAGTTAAGAGTTAGAACACAGGGAGGACAACGCAAATTAGCACTAGGCTTCTTGCTGCTGCTGCTGCTGCTGCTAAGTCGCTTCAGTCGTGTCAGACTCTGTGCGATCCCATAGGCGGCAGCCCACCAGGCTCCCCCGTCCCTGGGATTCTCCAGGCAAGAACACTGGGGTGGGTTGCCATTGCCTTCTCCAGTGCGTGAAAGTGAAGTCGCTCAGTGTGTCCGACTCTTCGCGACCCCATGGACTGCAGCCCACCAGGATCCTCCATCCATGGGAGTTTCCAGGCAAGAGTATTGGAGTGGGTTGTCATTGCCCTCTCCGAGGCTTCTTGAGCGTAATTAAAAGAAATGAAAGAAAATGTAAAGGAGACCACCTGCTTTGCTAGGTGATTAAATAAATGTTTTTTGATACAAGATCCACCCAAACTCTGTCCGGTGTCACTGTGGGAGATTCTCCACTAAAGTACTGGGAGAGTTTACCTAATGCTTGATACTCCGTGAGTCGTAAGAAAAGATTAGGTGTCACTGTCGTTTCCACTGTTTGGAGTAATGTTTCTCTCAAGATCATTGTTGTTGTGCGGCTGAACCGCAGAATATCCTGTTCCATACGGCGGTCAATCTCCGCTCACCATCAGTGACCGAGGCCTGTTCCCGGCACTTGCCAGAGGAGGAAACAGGCCCAGCGCCACGCGCTGGCAAGCAGCGGGGCAGAGCCGAGTACCCTGGCCCAGCTGGCCGCTGGCGCCCGGTTCTTTCGCCTCCTCAAGGTGGGGCTGGCCTCCCGCGGTCGCCCAGACAGCCCCGACCTCCCCAAGGCACTCACCTTCATGACTGCCAGGGCCGGAGGCCACAGGGGCTCGACCAGGGAATCCATGGTCTCGTCTAAAGAAACTGGGAGGGTCCGCTACCCGCTGGCCTCCCGCGCTCCTCGTCCACTCGAAATTCCCCGCGCTACGGTGTTACGTCATCAGCCCGCGACGCGCCCGACGCGTTTGCAGAGGATGCTGGGAGTTGCAGTACGTGGGCGGAGCGCAGCCAAAGATGCCCTTATTGCTCAAGCGCCAGGCTCCGGCAACGCCTCTGTGCGCACCTGTGTGGTTAAAAGAGCCCACAGGCGGGTTTTGTACTGTACCTTTACTAGATGAATGCCTGTTGAATTTTGGAAAAAGACAGCCTAGAATCAAACCGTATCCAGGCCTTGTCAAACCTTTCCAAGTCTAGGCTCATGCCTCCTCCTTTCGGTCGCCCTCTCTGATTGCCCTAACGATCTGTCCCTGCTCAGAGCCAGGGTTTTCACATCCATTTCGCCATCTCACTCCATCACAACATTGCGAGGTAAGTATTATCATTATTAGTTTACGCAGGAGAAAGCTTCGGCTCAGAAGAAGTGAATAGAGTTTCTTTGAGTTACACAATGTCTTTGACCAGGGTACAAATAGAGCCTCTGGACTTAAAATAGGAGTTATTTTCTGGCATAGGATGGTTAACCTAATTTAACATCTTGACTTTGGAGCATAGCCTTCCAAATATTTCCTGTGCAGACACGCAGATACAGGGTTTTTTTTTTTCCCCCACAAATGTTATTATATTAAATGCATACCTCTGTCAACTTGAATTTTTCTGTTTGTTTACCTACAGACATCCTGAGACTTCTCCATGTTAATACATATAGACAGACCCCATTCTTTTTAATAGCTATGTAGTCCGTAATGCACATGTACCACAATTTTTTTACCTGTGCCCATCTGACAACCATTTAGATTGTTGCCAGTTTTTCATTATTGCAAACAGTTGCAATGAACACATTATCTATATAAATCTTTGCATACCTGAGCCAGAATATCTGTGGATAATTTCCTGTAAATGGAACTACTAAGTCAATTTGTGTGCTCTTTTGACACCATGATAGCGAGCACCGTATGACTTTCCAAAAAGGCTGAACCAATACATTTATACTCTCACCAAGCAAGTGTGAGTGCTTGTTATCTAAACATGAAGCACCGACCAGCACATCACCCAAACTGTCTGCTCAACTCAGCACTCATGGATAGGCTGCCTGATGTGGGCCTCTCACATCAGGTCTCATGGGCAGCAAGTCAGCACAGTTATATTGCTCAGGAAGACCCCTGTGGCTTGCCATTGCCACCACATGTGGTCCATGCATCCATTCCTGCAATCATTTTTTGAAGTGTTTACCATAGGCCAGTCACAACTTCCCTCTGAAGTAGGCAGAAGTGAGGCTGCCATTGCCATTTTAAAGACAAAGGCACTGAGGCTCAGAGAGGTTAAGGCTTCACTACTTTGGACCCTCTTCATAAGAAACTCTGATCAGAGTTTGTACTTAATTGAGCCAGAGATGTACTTAATTGATTTTTCCCAGTCTATGCCCAAAGACTCACTGTGCAGTAATGATATTAACAGCATTTGGACAGAGGACTTTAATATCCTTTATAATAATAGCTGACACTTGTGAGGCCCTTGTATACAAAGCACTATCCTAGATGTTTTTACACGTATTGACTTATTTCAGGCTCACTCGAATCAAATGAGGAAAGTGAAATATACAGATTAACTGACTTAGGGAATTCTGCTAGTAAGTGGAAGAGGAAGGACTTAACTTGGCCAGTCTAGCTTAAGAGTCCATATTAACCAGTACAGAATATTATCGTAAGACCCTCATCATGAGAATTATTCCCCTTTTATAGATGTAGGAACTGAGGCTCAGAGAGGCAAAAGGACTCATTCAAGATCGCACAGCTCATCAGTGGCCAAGTTCAGCCTTGAATCTAGATCTTTTAGCCCCAAACCAGAAGGGATCACCCACTGACACTTTATGGAGGAATAACTGAGCAGACAAGGCCTCAGGGCAGAGATCTAAGAAACCCAGGATGCTGGACCTAGTGGGGCTCCAAAAGGAAGGTGGAGAGTAGCAGGTTAGGGGATGGAGTGGGTTTGTGTCAGCCAATCAGAAAGGGGAATGTAAATAAACTCCAGGATGCACTGGATACATTGGATCCAGGCTTCTTTGGATGCACTGCCTAGTTCTAGATGCAGGGAGAGAAGGTAGGCTTGGGAAGATAAGGAAAATGAGACCAAGAGCAGATCCCAAGTCTGAGTGCACCAGTAATTATTCCTTTATGGGACTAGTTGGTTACACAGTTTAAGGTGGCAAAGTGCTGAGGAGGTGTGAAAAGGATAGAGAGGAGATGAGAAAAGAGAAAAAGGAATGGGGAAGGAAGAGGAGAGAGAAGACAGAGAAAGAAATGCACGCTTCCCATTCAGCTGGGCTTCCCTGGTGGCTCAGATGGTAGAGAAACTGCCTGCCGTGCAGGAGACCCAGCTTCAATCCCTGGGTAGGGAAGATCCCCTGGAGAAGGGAATGGCTACCCACTCCAGTATTCTTGCCTGGGGAATCCCATGGACAGAGGAGCCTGGCGGGCTACAGTTCATGGGGTCACAAAGAGTCAGACCCTTCATTCAACTATGAAGACAGATGTAAAAGCAGGCATCACTTGTTGAACCCTGGGGTCCAAATCCACCTACAGGGCTCTGAAGAGCCTCCAGGGTGGCACCCAATGCCATTCATCTCTGAGTTCCTGCCACCAGCTGCTTGATGAGACTGAATGACTGAGTGAATCACCGGAATAAGCCGACATTCCCATAAATCTCCTCCCTGGCTGAGCATTCCCTTCCCACCCTCTTCAACAGCACCAGCTCAAGCCCACCTCTGAGCCCGGGGAAGGAAAGTCCACATGAGGGCACGAGCAGGTTCTGAAAGCCACTTTGAGCTCAGAAAAAAAAGCATCTGTCTTCTCTCCCCCCATAATATTTATCCACCTGTGGGAGTCAATCTCCTTTAACAAGCTGCTGGTTCCACAGACATTCTCCTTCTGTTAGATCAATAAAGAGATTGTGCTTCCTTATTCAGAAGTAAAAACAAAATGTTCTGTACAAAAAACTCAAGTCAGTGCTCAGTAGACTCTCCTATTGTGAGGATCCAGGACAGGGCTGCCAGATTAAGTGCAGAAAGTGAAAGTGGCTCTCTCGTGTCCGACTCTTTGTGACCCCATGGACTATACAGTCCATGCAATTCTCTAGGCCAGAATACTGGAGTGGGTAGCCTTTCCCTTCTCTAGGAGATCTTTCCAACCCAGGGATCGAACCCAGGTCTACCCACATTGCAGGCGGACTCTTTACCAGCCAAGCCACAGGGAAGCCCAAGAATACTGGGGTGGGTAGCCTATCCCTTCTCCAGTGGATCTTCCCAACCCAGGAATTGAACCGGGGTCTCCTGCATTGCAGGCAGATTCTTTACCAACTGAGCTATCAGGTCAGGGAAGCCCTTTTAAAGGTAGGTAGATCCTGAACTTGGCATGTGACATACTTAGACTAAAAAATTATTCACTGTGTATCTGAAATTCAAATTTACCTGAGCATCTTGTAGTTTTATTTGCCAAATCTGACAACCTTAATCAGAGGAATTTCTTCCAGCTGAATGTAGGGCCTGGTCTGGTTATATCTTGAGAGGTCTTGGCCCTCCCCCCACCTTCCTTTTTGGGGTCTCTCGTCATCACACTCCTCTCTGTCCCCCATTCTTCCTCCAGGATCCCTGCCATGCCTCGAATAAGGATGTGTAGATCACCTGGCCCGGGGGCTCTGGGACACAGACAGTGTCTGGGGCTAAAGGAGCACAGCTAGGGACCACTGGAAGGAGGGAGGGTGTGAATCACTCAGGACAGAATTCTCTTTGTTGACTAAAGGAACAAGATTCAGAGTCACACAGATCTCAGTTTTCATCCACGCTCTGCCACTGACCAGGTGATCTTGGATGAGCCACTTACCTTTCAGAGCTTCAGTTTCCTCTTTTGTAGGATGAGAATACAATGCCTATGTCTGAGGGCTTTTAGAATAATTTTGTTTTTTAAATGTTGGGAGGCACCTACTAAGGTGTCTGACACATAGTGAGTGGCTGGTTATGGCAGTAAGAGTAATAGTAATAAATATGACTATTATTATCATTAATACCCATTGTTGACCAGAGGACAGAGCGGTTAAGAGTACCGGCTCTGAAGTCAGACTGCCTGAGTTCAAATCTCAGGTTGGGCATCCCTAAATACTGTCCCCGTGAAGAGGACTCAGGGCTCCTTGGAGACGTGGCTCATTTTAGACCTGGGGCAGAGTGGGTGCAAGAGGAGTCTGGGAAATCTTCTTGTGCCCAAATGAGGAAGTTGCCCAAAATGAATGGAGCCAAGTTAAAGCTGCCCCTGCTGACCCAAACCACAGGAAGAATATTGACTGTAACTCACTGGAATGCACTGACTGTTTTAAAATCCAGGAATTTATAATGGGTCTCGGCAGAAGCAAAAAAAGTCCTCATTTTCTACCAATAGAGGTAGGGATTATACTGGTTTCTTGCTCTTAAAGTTGATAAATAAGGAGAAAGAATTAAACATTTATTCTTCTCTTCCAGAATGAACTGTATTTTAAGCAAATACTAGTCTTTGTTGATGAGAATTCTGGTTGATAAATACAGAAGAAATAAAATCATAAAATCATTGTAAGACCATTGGGGTTCTTGGGGGCGGTGGGATACTTAGGTTCCAAATCATCAGGCCACAGTGGAGGGCTGAGGGTGAACCCACCTGAACCTACCGACCCACCTCAGCAGTCCTGAAAGGGGGAACCACAGCACAGAGGCCTTGATGTGACATGACGTGGAAAACACACCGTCCAGGAAGCGCTGCTGCCCGAAAAGGGTGAAACTGAACCTAATCAAACATTGAAACCCAACTCTCAAGTTACAAGACTGAATAAGATAAACTATTTAGGGAACACCCAACTGCTCCCTACTGCATCTCTCTTCCCCTGAGTTTCCTTCACTAGCCACACATGACGCTTCACTTTGTACACTTCTGGTCACCAAGTGTGTGGTTTTTCCTCACAACAAGCAATCCTCTACAACCCCAGTAGAGTCCCCTACAAGTCAACGCAGTTCCAACACTGTCTGCCCGGAGATGACGTCAGATCCTGTGGGTTCAGGTCTCACAAGACTCCCTCCCCTCCCCTTTAGATGCCAATCCGAAGCTCAAGTGATCATCACCGGGGCTCCTGACCAATAGCTTTAGATCAGAGACCATGGATCCCACCTGCTATGTTACAAATGGCCACATGATGGCAGTCGGGTGTTGGGCTGGATGTGGGCCCAAGCTTTGAGAAGGAAATGCAGAGGAGAAATCACCCCATGCATTCCGCCTGTATTTATTTCACCTGATCCTTGCATTTAATCGCGTGTTCACTAAGGGGCCTGTGCTGGGCCTCTAAGCGTCATAGCGTCACGTTCAGCCCTGACCCTGCCATCTAATCTCGATGGGTCCGTGCAGACATGGGTATCTATGTGTCTGACATTACTGAAATGGACACCTAGGCTGGGCATATTGGAAACAAGGTAGTTTAAATGGGGGCAGGGGTGGGGGCCCAGTGGGTAGCCAGCCACCTCTGTTGTTTTGAGTTGGCCTCTTCCACAGGTATCCACGTTTACCGTTTATCAACTGTGTGCTCTGCAGAAAGTAACTACTTCTCTGGACCTGATGGGGCTCAGTAATAGTTAATACCCTATAGTTTCTCTGTGGGAAGAGAATGAGCTAGTCCATGTGAGTTGCTTAGAATGGTGCGTGGCACACAGTAAGTGCTCAATACAAATGTATTTATAAACATGTATGTTCTCATTTGGGGCTCTGCAGTAGAAGCAGTCAGCTAGCTAGCTGACTTACACAAAGGCCCCAAGGCCCATTGTGGAAAAGGACACATTTAGCTTTGGGCCTGGGGCATTGGGATTGGCATGCTCCAGAAGGAAAGATCATCTTTATAGCAGTTACATGTATTGAGAGTTTTCTCTGTGCCAGGCACTGTCCCAAGCGCATCTTATGTACTAACTTACCTACTTCTCACAACAAGCCTCCACAGTGGGTAATGGTACTGTCCCTGCTTTAGAGGTGATGAAACTGAGGGGCAGGGCTGTGGAGAACTTCCCTGAGGCTTCTTGGCTGGTAAGGAGGGGAGGGCCAGGCGATCTGGCCTCAGAGTCCTCATTCACATGCATGGGGATGGCTGTACTCTTCTTAGGCCATGGGTGCTGTGGGGAGGCAAAGCGTTTACCTAGAGATGGGGGGTCAGGGGAGCAGAGCAGATATGGAATCCTGGACTTAAAGCCCCTGCACATCACCCTCCTCATGTGTCAAAAAGGAATGCTAACAGAAATGACCCCAGTGGGTGGTCTTAAGTGTTCAGGGAAGCGGAGTATGTGAAGTACTCTGCACCGTGTTCTGGGAAGAATGTCCAGCATGTGATCGATGAGTATTAGCTTTAAGTTAACCTGGAGTTCAGGCATAAATGCAAAGTTGGAATGTATCTACATGAGCATTCTTCTAGTGTATCAGTTAGCTATTGCTGCATAACTAATCACCCTACAACTCGGTGACCATTTATTATTTACCACGGTCTAGAGTATGAGGACAACTCCCAGGATCTCCTGATAGAAAGTGTGGGTGGGGTTGACTCCACCCTGAACACTGAGGCTTGCTTATCTCTAGCTGCTTCAGGGATGACCTGCAGGGCAATTCTGACTAAGGTGAATTAAACTTAAGACTTTCCTGTGTTGAAGACAAGGAGGCGCAGGCAGGGGTAGCTTCTGTAGCCATCAGGCGATCAAGAGATATCAGAGAGTCCCTGGGCTCTGTTTAAGTTAACGGGCAGAGGTCAGCAAAGCCCGCATGAGAGGAAGGGACTGTAGCCAGGAGACAGCACCACGCTCTGAACATCTGTGCCTGGACCTTGTCCTAGCCCGGAGTTCCCAGCTGTGTGGGCCAATCACTTCTCTTTCCTTAAGGCTGTTTGGGTTGAATAGTTTGTCATTCACAGAATCCTAAACAGATCTGCTCTGAAGTAAGCAGTCCAGCAATGGACTGCTTTGTGGCTGGCAAAGCCATCAGGCCTTTTCTTTGTGCCTCTGTGGGTCAGAGATGCCGTCATTTTGAACACTGTCATAAGGAGCCAAAGTTGATTTCAGGATTCTGGAGTGATCATCTTGTGCAATTAGACGTATTGTGCAATTAAGGTTGTGAGCAACCTTAGGGTAGGAACTGGGTCTCATTCATCTATTTCCCCAGCAGCCAGCTTGGGGCAAGGCTCACAAAAAGGTGCTTCCCACATCCTTGTTGAATGAATGAGAGGCTACTGCTTTGGGGTTCTCAAATGAGCAGTAAAAAGATTACAGAATGCACCCCAAATCCAGCCTCTCAGCAGGTTTCACCCTGTCAGAGCCTGGAATTAGCTAGAGGCCGCCACGGCTTGTTGAGTAGCTATGGGGTTCCTGATGGACTGCCTGAGGCTGGCAGAAGATCTTGTTCTCTTCAAAGTCAAGATCAATCAGAGGGCTCATGGGAAAGGCAAGGCCCTGGAGTCTTCCTGGACTTCTGCCCACAGAGAGCTACCTTAATCCTGGGAGCCTGCTGCTAACCCTGCTGTGATGAACTTGCTCCAGGCCAGGTAGGACAATGGACGTATAAGGCTGCAGGGTTAGATGGACTGGGCTTAGATGAGGGCTCCTTCACTCCCTAGCCTGACCTTGGACAAGTTGTTTAGTCTCTCAGAGCCTCTGTTTTCTGCAGAATGGGGTTTAAGAAGGGTTTGTTGTTGTTTAGTCACTAAATTGTGTCTGACTCTTTGTGACCCTATGGACTGTAGCCCGCCAGGTTAGTCTGTCCATGGATTTCCCAAGCAAGAATACTAGAGTGGGTGGCTGTTTCCTTCTCCAGGGTATCTTTCTTAACCAAGGATCGAACCCTTGTCTCCTGCGTCTCCTGCATTGCAGGCATATTCTTTACTGCTGAGCCACCAGGGAAGCCAGTTACTTACATTCAAGAGAGGTTTTGAGAATTTGATGAGAAAAGGCACATAAAGGCATAAAGGCATATCTAGTGCCTGGGGCACAAATAGCTTCCCAGGTGATCCTAGTGGTAAAAAACCAGCCTGCCAATACAGGAGACTAAGAGACGCAGTTTTGATCCCTGGGTCGGGAAGATCCCCTGGAGGAGGGCAGGGCAACCAACTCCAGTATTCTTGCCTAGAGAGACCCATGGTCAGAGGAGCCTGGGGGTCTACAGTCCATAGGGTTACAAAGAGTCAGACACGACTGAAGCAACTTAGCACACAGGCACGGGGCCGATGTAAGTGATCACGGGACACTTCATACACACATGAAAAAGTCCAGGGGGCTGTATCACATGTGTGTAGGCAACAGATGCTAAACTGCTACATAGGCTGTCACACTGGAAGTAGTATCCTGTGGCCTCTGGTGATTTGTCAAAAACTCGGAAGGCCTCTCCACAGATGACAGCTCCCCCTACTTGCCTCTGCCCTGACAGTTCCCAGGAGGCACCCCTCACTTAGCTCTTCCAGTTAGCTCCGCAGCGGACGCAGCCTTCCTTGGACCTTGGCCTTCACCCTGTTGGGTCTGAGCTCAGGGACACTTCAGGGATGCTTCCTGGTTGGAAGCACACAGACCACGAACCGGAGGGTAGGAACACCTGCTCCCTCCCCATCCCCAATGGGCCACCTCACCCTTCCAAAAAGCCACCGGAGCACATTTGGGAAAAGTTAAGCTGTTTTATTTCACAGGGTAGCTCCACATCAAACCAGCAGGCACCATGAGAATACGCAACAGAGGATCCAGTCAGACACTCTACGGCACGGGCGCTGGGTTGTAAGGGAGAGAAATGATGTCCAGGAGAGGGCAACACTTATCACCACATGGGGACAGGCAACCAGCAATTTCCTAGGGTGGTTTCAGTTGGATTTTCCTGACAGTTTGGGGAGGAAGGAAACCAAAGGAAACTAAATAGACCAGCCACTCTGAAGCAATCAGAACCGAACCTATTGCCAAACCGTGTAAACAGTCACACTGCCGGGGACTAGAGCCTGAGCAGAAACCCTGGCCAGAAGCTACTTCCTTCCAAGGAAAGTAAAGTGCACTCTGGCCGTTCTGGTTCAGGGTCGTCGTTTGCCTCGGACAGTTCACACGGAAAGGAGGCATCAGCAAGGAGCAGTCCCAAAGGATGAGACGGCAGGGCAGGACGCTGGCAGGTCAACTTCTGAGAGGCGAGGAGGACCCCGACCTGGCAGCAAAGTCCTTCCCTCCTCCCCAGCTCCCCCAGCAGCTTTGGATATGTGGGGAATTCTCTACGCAGCTGCTCAGAGGAGCGGGGACCCCAGAGAACCAGGGAAGTTGACATGAGACATCAGCACTAGCTCTGCACAGCAGAAAATCATCTCAGCAACACCTCGGCTCACCCCTTCCTAGCTTTTCCTCCCGACCCCTCCTCCCTGAACCCAGCAGCTTTCCCTCCCACCACAATCGTGAGCCAGCTGTGTCTTCTTCCTGGGTTTCTCGGGAGAATGAGGCATTTGCTCTAGTGTGAAAAGTCAGGGACAGAGAGACTAAGAGAAAGAATCATTATGTTAGTCCTCGTGGTTTTCCAACAGCCACGTCCATGCACTGAGCGCCAGGTAACGACCAGGACCCAGGAAGTCCTCTGCATCCATGCCTCCTGAATGAGAAAGAAATAACCCCCCGACAAGGCACTCTGAGGGCCTCCAAAAGGGAAGCAAGCCCTGCGCCAGGCCCTTCCCAGCACTGGCCCCACGTGGGTACCACCAACCAGTTGGGGAGTGTTTATAAGGCAGATCACTGAGCTGCTGGTTCCGGCCGGCAGCTGAGGGATGGCTCCACTTCCCTGCGTCTCTTCCCACTCAGATTTCTGCATAGGATAGGAACCTGGTGGGAATCCATTTCTCTCCTGCCCCTGAGGGCCCAGTGACCTCAGAGAAAAGACCCCCCCGCCCCCAGTCTTAATTCCCAAGCTGACAATTCCCTCCAGTTGTGCGCTCTGTCCGGGGTTCAAAAGGCGCTTCAAGGTGAGAAATCGTTAGCACTGAAAACAAGGAAAGGCAAGAATTTTTCACAGAATCCCACAGTTCAGAGCAGCTCTTTAAGAGGAAAGGGGACTAAAGGGAGAGAGGGGGCGTGGGGTAGGAAGCACAGCTCGTTCTCAATTTTATCCAACAAAGGTCCTTAGTGGCCGGAGGCTGGGCCCCAGGCCCAGGGAACTAGACCAGGAATGAATTTGTTCTTTGGTCAGTTTTAAATGAACATCTTGCTGGTTCATTCCTAAAAGAGACTGAACACCGGTAACACAGAAAGACAAAAGGCTTGACCTCAGGGTAAGTTGAAGGTTAAGAAATCATTCTGTGAAGAGCAAAAAAAAAAAAATTGCCCGTTATCAATGAACTGATCAGTACAGCTTCCAGTAATGGTGATGGACAAGTAGGTAGACACCACTTCCCCTTGTACAATTGGTTATACTGAGGACTACTAACTAGGTTACTACATTTCCCCCACACTCACTGTACAGTTAGGTTTCTGGTATTTGTTTTTTTTACATTGATCTATCTACTAGGTGCAAAGATTTGGTGAGTGGCATTGGCTATAATTTCATTGTAGCCTTTTTAAAAATTACAGTTTCACATTTTAACAGTTACTTTCCAGCATTTAAGCAAATACAGCAATATATAGTGGACTAACACAGGCAGGAGTCAGAAGAGAATGCCAGTGCTCTTGACGGTGGGCGGGCCTGGGTGCGTGTGGAGGGGGCCTGAGACATGCAGAGCGCCAGATGGGGGGAGGGGCAATATTTTTCCATTTGGTTCTGCGTCAAGGCTCAGATTTGGAGCTGGATGAGTGGGGTGTGAGTTTGCCTAAATGTGAGCTCATCGGCCATTTCCCAATGGAAAAACAGGTGCTTAAAGAAAACAGAAAAGCCCTGTCCTTCAGGTAGGTAATTCGGTGAAAGGCAGGCCTATATTCAGTAAGGAAAGATGAAGTTAGTCAATTCAGAGGAAAATCCACATGACCTGACTGGTGTTATGTATATCAGGCAACAGATCTGTCAACTCAAATTTTCATGTTTCATCTGGTAGTCATGGCAGAGAATGTGATTACTTTGCACAGGAGGCCACTGTATTTAAGGTCTGGGAGTCTCTCTGGGGTAGAAATGAGAAGTCTCTTGTCCTGGCTGGGACGTCACAGAATCCTTGCAAGTAAATGGCTTTCGGAGCCAGACCCAGCTGCACCCTCAGCCATCTATTACATTTTGGACAAGTCACAGCCATCCTAAGGCCTTGTTTCCTTCCCTAAGCTCTAATATGGCCGGGGTGGGGGGTACTTTATATGCTAAATGGTAGAGGGCTCCTAGCTCGCTCTGAGGCTCTGTCATTTCCAGTTCTAGGCAAAACAAAGAAGGTCAAATTTGTTACTAGTCTCTCTCCAGCATTCTCTTTCTGAGCCCTTCTTGTTCTTCCCTCATGGTGTACTCTCGAGGCCAGTCCTTCAGGCAAGGCAGTGTGGCTCACCATCCCTACACACTTGGGTAAATGTGGCTTCATATGACTCCCTCTCTGGGGACCAGAGGAGAGGGCAAAATTTAATCCAGTGGGCTGATACGGTAATGATGGAATGTCAAGAGGTGACTTATCTGCAGGACTGTGCTTCATGACTCTTACGAAGCTTGTAGGAAAATTCCACTGCCCACTTCTCAAATGCCATTAGGAGGTTTCAAAAGGAAGGTTCTAGATGGTTTTCACCTTACTGATGACCATGAAAAGAGCAATCGTGTCGGTGCAGTGCTTACTAGGTTGCACGGTTTGCTTGCTCACATTTTATGGAGCAGGAAACTTAGGCTCAATGAAGTGACACGCCCTCCCCCCCAATTCTTTCCCCATATTTTCAATTGTGTTAAATGCGCTGGAGGAGGGGGGTGAAAGGGAAGGGAAGGGGGAGGAGGCAGCTATTTCACTGCATAAACTCCGCGGAAGCATTCTCTTGGACAGCAGGTGACAAGGACTCCCTCCCCAGGCCTGGTCTGAGCTGCGTACTTACAGCCCTGTGTGCTTCATGCAAAAGGCCACCAGCCAGAGTGCGTCATGGCCTGATTTCAAATTAAAAAATGATGGGACTCAAACCCTCCTTGCCTGTTTAGTTCCAGAATCTGACACAGTATAATTAGTAGAAAGAGGAAAAGAAAAAATTAAATATTTTGAAAATGGTATAAGTTAAACCTCTATAGTTACCACAGAATTGTTCCTACAGCGTTTCTAGGTTTTGAAGTGTTCCACACCACTGTGTTTGGTATTTTGTTTTTTCCTTTTTCCCAACCACACATAATACTGTGCTACGATGGGGCTCAGGCTCTCACCATCCCCTCTTCTACTAACGAACACAGGCCGCTGAGGTCAGGGCTCTTCTTGCCAACGTCCTCCATGCTTTTGGGGGTGCAATTGGTCTTGGCCTCCAGGTGGAAAGGCAGGGTCTCTGGGGTGGATGGGGAGGGGGCTCTGTGAAGTGGTCCCCACCTGTGGGAGCAGCCTGCCCAGGGTGCCGCCTGCCCCACGCTTCCTTTAGGGGCAGACTGTTCTGGAAGGCCACGACTTCTGGAGACAGTGGGAGACTGGTTTTGTTTTTCTGCAGGTTAGTGGTATATTGCTTCATTCGCAGTTACTGTGGGCCTTTAAATTCTCCCAGAAAAGTCCCTGCAAATCCCACCAAATAACTCAGCGGGAGATGTTTGGTGGCATGGGTCTGAGGTAAATCTAAGTTTCATAAAAAGAAAAAGGAGATCCTATATACATTTTGTACGTGTGTCCAGATCTAGTATATGTATATAGATGCATAAATATATATATATATACACACACCTACAGACACATACATTCATACATACGTGTACATATGCACACGCATACATATACACGTATATATGCATGTAGAGAGAATGTCGAGGGAATAATTTTCCAGTGACGATATGCGGGCGAAGCCATTTAACACGGGCCGTGATCTCGGGAATCGCTCCAGCCCGGGTACCGCTCCTCACCGCTCTGGTGTCTGTGTGGACGCGGGAGGGAGGCGGGGGTTCACGTGACTGAAGGCGCAAGGCGGCTCCGACCTGGGACTCAGCTCCGCGCAGACCCGCTCCCAGGCTGACCTTCTGGTCCCTGCCCGACAAAGCCAGGAGCCCTGGGAGGACGCGGAAGTCACTGAGGCCTCCCTCGGCCACGGCGGGCCGCAGCGGACCAGGGCGGTGCCCGCCATCCCGCAGGTCACATGGTGCCCGACTTGTCGGCCGAGCTGTTGGGGAACATCTTCTCAGTGGGCGTCACGGCCGGGCTGCCCACTCCCGAGCTGCTGCTGCTGCTGGACCGATGCTGGACCACGGGCCGCACCGGCCTCATGGGGGGCGGGCGCAGCTGGGCGCCAGCCAAGCGGGCGGACAGGGCTGGCTTGAAGGTGGTCATCATCTCGGTGGAGCTGCTGCTGCTGCGGCGCATGGCGGCGTCGGGGTCGCGGATAACGATGGTGTGCAGGGGGCTGGCCGGTTCCGAGCTGATGGGGCCTGGCGGGTTCTTCAGGGGCTCCAGGGTGTCCAGCACCACGTCTGGCGCCTGCTTGACCGTGTTCTGCCTCTCCAGCTCCCGAAGCTCGTGCAGAGCCGTACTCATGGTCTTCTCAATGTCCTGGGGACAAAGAGAGCTCTGGTTGGCACAGAGCTGGAGGCCTGGGGACTAACCTTTCCAGGGCGCTGACCAACTTGTGGGTTCCTTAGGGAGGCTTCCCCACAAATCTCACTGGCTGGGCAGGAGAATGAATCCCAGGGTGTCTCATAACCATAAGGGCATATGAGCATTGTAGATCTCGCAGAGGCAGGCTCCACAGTCAGACAGACTTGTGTTAAAATCCTGGCTCTGCGGCTTCCTTGTTGTGTGACCATGGGCAAGTTACCTTACCTCTCTCAGTCTCAGAATTCTCATTTGTAGGTTAAGTATAATACTGAACTCAGGGAGTTGATGAGTATGAAATGATATGGCCCCTTTGAAGAGCATGGCATGGCACCTGGTACATAGCGTTGAAAGTTGAAAGTGTTAAGTCACTCAGTTGTGTCCGACTCTTTGCAGCCCCTTGAACTGTAGCCCACTAGGCTCCTCTGTCCATGGGATTCTCTAGTTAAGAATACTGGAGTGGGTAACCATTCCCTTCTCCAGGGCATCTTCCTGACCCAGGGATTGAACCCAGATCTCCAGTACTGCAGGCGGATTCTTTACCATCTGAGCTACTAGGGAAGCCCCAAATGATATGGTCCCTTTGAAGAGCATGGCATGGCACCTGGTACCTAGTATTTCCCAAATAATACAGAGGTAACACAGAGCACCAGTGTAAGCCCCCTCCCTAATCATTTAATCCTCATACTTATCTAGTAGGAACTACCATTATGCTCACTTCACACATAAGGAATTGGAAGCTCAGACTGGTTAACTTGTCCAAGGTCACACAGCTACTTAGCAGCATAGTAGTCTGACTCCAGAGTTCATGTGCCTAAGCATTAATATTAACAAATCTATTAATATCTCTCCTTCGTCCATAGGAAAAGTGTTCAGAGGTTATATATTAGAACATTCACAATGCTCACCCCAGGGTGATGGGACTGTTACTTTCTTCTATTATAATGTTATTTTAGAGAAAAAAAAAAAATGAAAAATTTGAAAAGCGACAAAAATCCTCATCTGCCTATGCAGTTCCTGGGGATCCCGAGACAGTTAAGAGCTCATCAGTATGAGAGCACTGTGAATGACACTCAGAGATATTCTGGCAGCTCAGAGGGTTGGCCCGGGGCTCAGCATTCCAGGAAGGGGCGCTGGAGCTGGACTGCAGCATTCAACCCGGGAGCTCTGGGCCGGGATACAGAGCCCGGGTTTGGGAGGAAAAAGACTGCTTTACCACTGCCGCTGGGCAACCTCGGGCAAGGCTCAGTCACTCTGCACCACACCTGGTCCCTGAGCTGAAAGCCTCCCACAGGCAGTGAAGACGGAGGAGACAGCTGACGTAGTGATGTGTGTGAACTGCCTGACAGTGATCTCTGCTCTCCCCCAGCCAGAGTCCTTGGCTCCCATGGGGTTTCCCAGGGAGGCCTCCACTCAGGCTGAGCTGGGCCACCAAGGAGACAATGAGGGACAGTGCTTAGAGCCGGTAATGGAAGATGCTGGCCCCACTTCAGGCTCCACATCATTATTGAGACACACTAACTAGCTTTTCCGCCCTGGGACAACTCTGGAAAAAAACAGAAAGTGTGGTTAGACTGATAGGGCTGGTGCCTGGAGGTGCCCCGGCCAGCCCCTTCCCCACCCAGGTCTCCCTTGACCTTCTTTCCTCCCCTGTCCTCAGGTGGCTCTTGCTGGGCCCCCATACCAGGCTCCAATCCATCCCAGCCTATCATTTTGCTTTGTGAAGAGACCACTGGTAATTAGCTAACAGCTAATATTAGCCTGTGGGCTTCCCAGGTGGCACTAGTGGTAAAGAACCCACCTGCCAATGCAGGAGGTGTAAAGTGATACAGGTACAGTCCCTGGGTTGAGAAGATACCCTGGAGAAGGAAATGGCAACCCACTCCAGTATTCTTGCCTGGAGAATCCCATTGACAGGGGAGGCTGGCGGGCTACAGTCCATGGGGTCACAAAGAGTGGGACACAACTGAAGCAACTTAACACAAAACACAATATTAGCATATATGCTTCACCAAGATACTTCATCCTTTGCCCATAACACTGTCTACTTTAAGAAGACACTGTTTGTGCCTTTATCCACAAGGATTAGTGGTGGGGGTGGGGTGGGGGGGTGGGGGCTCGGCACAACAGGAGAGAAGGCAGTCCTGTCCCCACTTTTGCTGCCTCCCACCCCTGCAGAGATAAACGGCCACCTTCCAAGCCCCAGGCTGCTTAAATTAAGTCCCCCACTGATACCACTACTCAGTCTGCTCTACTCCAGCGGAGCCAAAAGGCAAAACTAATAAGTAAAATATAATTATCGCCCTTCTACCACCATCCCTACCATTCCCACCACTCCACCCTTGCAGAGTGTGGGCCAGAAAGACAGCAAGCTCAGAAAAAGATCAGCTGAGGTGTTTAGGCACAAGCCTGGTGTTAGTCTGAGACATGATGCTATGATCTCAGTGGAGCTGCAGAGAGGCGCCAGGAAGCATGGACAGCGGCGGGGCAGGGGGGCAGGGAATGATCACTTTTCACTTTGTCCTAAATGAGACCTTCCCACCTTGGATGGGTGTTTCAAGGTCCCCAACCCCTCTCTTCACAATAGAATCCTCACCGCCACGAAGATTCTGATTGTCCCTCTTTTCTTAATAGGGAGAAAACATTGGGAAGGGGATACATAATGGGCTGCCAGCCAAATTCCAGGGAGAAAAGTGGAAGCTTTAACTATGATAAAACTGTCAAAAACACGTGAAAGTAGTTATGAAAATTATTAAACAATTCAAACAAACTGTTTGGTAACAATTTCTTAAAATGAATTTGTGTGCTTTCTTTGGCAAGTGTAAAAATCACACAGGTCTCTCATCCAAATTTTTAAGAAGTTATCTAACAAAACAGAAAACCCTAAGCACTTTGGAAGAGCATGGAACATTTTCTGCTTCCAGCTTCAGCTATTTCATCCTGTCTACCCTTTGGATCTTGGTACTGTCCTCCCCAGAGACATCTCTCACTGCCTACGAGCAATCCGCACATTTTAGGCTCTCAGAACACAGAGTTCCACTCCTTCAAGACTCCTGACCCAGCTGCCATTTTCACAGCTGTGTGTCTTGGTGGTTGCCATCCCTCTCTTCTCTAAACCCTAAGCTCCATGTGGGCAGGACCTGGGTCCACTTTAGGTCATTATTATTTTCTCAGTGCCAGCCAGTGATCGAGCACAACAGATGCTCCATCAGTATTCATCAATAAATAAATGAACGAATGAATCAGGGAATGAATGAAAAGATGAACAAATGAAAACATGAATAGCATAATCTTGCCATCTTATGGAGACACCTGCCACTACCACATCCCCTATCTGGGAATCCCACCTCCAGCCTGGACACTGGGGCCTTGAGTCTTTACAGGAGCCCCAGCCAGGAGCTACACCCATCCAGCTTCCGCTCCCAGGGGGAGGCCAGCAGGGAGACGGGAAGCCAGTTCGCTATTTACCCTGTGTCCGGCTGAGCCTGACCTGGCGTGAAGGGTGAAGTGACTCCCCAGTCTGCAAGGGCCCACCCCTACCCCTCTGGGGGTGTCAACTGGCACGCCTGCTTCCTGCTGGCCCTTACTTCTGCCAGGGCCTCGGCCTCCAGGGACTTGTGGTCCCCCAGGCTGCTGTGCCTGGTGGAGCCGCACGTCGACCGCATGCTGTGCCCTTCGGAGAGCGCCTTCTTGTCGGGGTAGTTGATGCTGCCGGCGCTCCCGAACGTCGCCATCCTCCTCTTCTCGGGGCTCTCGATCCTTCCCCGGGTGAGGGGGATTTTGTGGGGACTGCTGGGGCAGGCGGCGGCCCGGGGCGGTGTGTCTATGCTGGGGCCCAGGCCCCGGGGTGGGCTGTGTGTGTCGCCCCCGCTTCGGCGCCTGGGGATGGCTGCTCCATCAGATCGTAACCGCACTCTGCAAAGGAGCCAGGGGGCAGGGGCATGGGGCAGAGGTCAACCCTGGCCGGTGTCACATGGGTCAGCCAATCCCCCAGAGTCCAGACATGCTACACACTAGTCTAGGGAGTGGGTATAGTAAAGCCTCATTCAGCCAGACTCGGTGATTCTGCAGTGAAGGACTGTCTGAGCACAGAACTCAGGCCAGCAGGTTTAACCTGCACACACGAAGGAGTCGGGCCTTCTGCTCCTAAGCTGCAGTCAGTGGTGCTAATTACACAGCGAATCTCATCTATATGTTAAGTCAGGGCCAGGAGGATTGCAAACTGGGGAACACTTTGCTCATGGTCAGTTGGGTTCATGATATGTTTTTAAGCGGTTTAGATGTCTCCATGATTCCAAAGGGCTTCTGATTGGTTTGAGGCATTGAGGCTTGACTGTACCACAAGTTACCAGCTCCCTGAAAGCACAGTGGGGCCCCCTGGGAACTCAACACAGCACAGTGTTGTCACCCTCTCCCAATTTCCCCAAAGGGCTGTTTTCTATGAGGCTTTTCCAGACCTTGAACATTTCCAATCATTAAGAGAAAAACCTGTATCACTGGAATGCCTTTTATACATTTGGATAGCTTTCACCCTTCAGGGAGGCTGTGGTAGAGAGAAAAGGGGCCTAAAGTATCTATCTGGAAGGCAGATTCTTGTCCTGTCTCTGTCACTGACTTTCCAGCGACTTCTTTCAGACCCACTTTATTCATCCATTAAATGGGTCTAATATTCCTCACCCATCTTCAAGGGAGGTTCAGTGGGTGGAGACCACTCTGAAGCGGTTCCACCCACCGGAGATTTGGCTCCAGCCTAGGGAGGTCACCAAAGACCTGAAGGCACTGGTGAGGAAAGGAAGGCTGGGAGGGGTGAGGGGTGGGGAGGAGGGACAGAGTGCGGGAATGGATTGTGATGGGGACCAAGCTCAGTGCGGTCAGCAGTGCTTTACACCCTGTGCTACCAGCCAAGCTAAGCATTGCCTGTGGTCACCCCAACAGGACCAAAGCATTGGTGTTGGAGTGGAAGAGTACTTGGAAAGAAAGGAGGAGAGGAAGGCAGACAAGGGAGGACAGAGGGAGAGGGAAATTGAGGCAGGAGAAGGTACGGCCCCCTAAGTGTCAAGGGACCTCAACTCTGTCATCCACCTACCCCAACCATACACTTCCCCTAATTCTATCTGCTGATCATCAACACCCTGAACTGAACAGAGTTCACTGAAGAGAGCTACTGGGACTTCTGCTGAAATAAATTCATAAACCTAGGTTCCTACTGCAGCTGATTTCTCTGGCTCTGTCTGCAAGCACCCAGCATGTGGGTTGATCCCATGACCTCTCCACCAAAACCAGAATATGACATTTTGAGAATCTGATTAAGAAAGCAGTGAGAAACTGCCAGCTTTTCTTTTCTTCTTTTTTCCTTAGTTTTTTTTTTTAAACCACCAAGTGCTTTGGACTCTACCTGTAGACAGAATGAGGAGCCTAGCTCCTTACCTGGCAGAAAGGTCATGTGACAGCCCCGCCCACACAGGAGTGAAGAATTTGGCAAACACACTCCCACCAAATATGCGGGTGGAGCCGAGTGTCAATTTCCTCCCACGCAGTGTGTGAGACTTCTACTTACGTGGTGGGCTTCAGCGAGGAAGAGAGCTTTACATTTTAAAATATAACAACTTAGGTTTTCAACAGAAAGTGGGAAGGAGGTGTAAGAACTGGAGAGAGAGGAAAAGTACTTGCCAATTTGTAACTCTCCCTCCCCCATATTATTAGTATTTTAAGTAAAAAGGATTGGGTGCCTGTATAAGTCTTTCCTCTTTCTCCACCTCTGTCCCAAGCTGGATCGCTTTTCTACCTGCCATTCGAGGCCAGTTCCAGCCAGCCCAGCAGGTGTGCCCAGGGTCACATCCTATGGGGAACAAGGGGCCACGACAGCCTCCCTCTGTCCCTCCCTTGCCCTTCCTTCTCCCGAATCAGACCCGAATGGGCACTGCACCAGCAGGAAAGAATGAACCCGAGTTTCCTACCGGCCCATCACCCCCCCAAAGCCGTAATCCGAGATGTGCTCCGTGGGGGACTGCAGGTCGTTTTTGGAGGAGGCCTTGTCGTCCAGCAGCGGCCCACTGCTGGCTTCGCTGTCGGCCTTTTGGCTCAGGCTGTCAGAGAAGGCGTCGTCCCTGGGGAGAAGGACAGGTGTGAGCTGGGAGGGCTTGCTCCCAACAACCCGAATGTATTAAGACCTGAGGGGGCTGGATCCACACCCACAGCTCGTGGTTGCGCCGCTACCACTTCCCCAGCAGGAGGCGCTCTGAGGCACCACTCTCCCCTACCTGTTCCTCCCGTCGTTTAAACTGGTCTCTCCAAGCTACTCGGCTGGGACAAGCTGAACGGGAGGGTGTGGAGGAAAAATGGGGGAGTGGGCCTGCAAGCTAACCCCTGGGAACTGAGTCTCATGTGGCTCGGGGAGCAGCAGCTTGGGGTTCAGCCAGGGTAGAGGAAGGCATTTCCATCCCTTCCGCACCCTTGGCTTTGGGCAAATGTGAAGGGGCTGGAGCTTGTTGGGGTGCTCTGTCCACTGCCCCCTACGCCCTCTCCCTTCCTCTATCCTTCTTCCTGTCCTTGTCCTCGGAGGCTTGGGGTCACAGGGCCACCCAGGGTTCTTCTGTTGTTTGCCTGACCTGGACTTTTCTCTGGCTCCAGATGGTCTGCTCTGCCATCAAGATGTATGCCTTTGGTCCCCTCCCTTTGAGGCCCAGCCTGCAGCATGGTAAATCAGTTCAACCTGAGCAGGACTGGAACTCGGAGGGAGTGTACACAGGAACCGTCAAATCTTTTCCAAGAATGGAAGGTGTCGATTTTCTGAGCCTGATGCTGGGGCTAGGTGTTTGGGATGTAGAGCTTTTTTCTTTTTTTTAAAGCCTAAAGTTATTATTTTTTTTTAAATAGTACCCTCTTAGCTGGAAATGAGAGGATGATTGTTTCTGCCCCTCTCCTGGGAGAACTATCTCAAGGTAGAGAACAGTGGGCAGTTAAGAGGGCAGTGGGACGGCCACTGGGTTACAGCGGAGGCCCTGAAGGGCAAAGGTATATGGCAAGATCCAGTGGACACTGAGAAGCAGAGTGGGTGATAAATGCCCTGGAGGCTGTCAAGTGAGCCGGGATGGTGAGCCAAGAGCACCAAACACTGTCCCTGTGGACTGTGAAGGATGAGCAATTTGCTTATATGTTAAATGGATCACCATTCAAAGGGAGCTGAGACATAATCCATTCTCATAGAAGACCAAGCGTGTCACAGCAGGGAGAACAAATCGCTGGCATACAATCCAGCACCGCTGTTCCTGTGCCCCTTCCAGACATCACTAATCCATCATGACACACTTCATAGAAGGTCCCAACGCCCACTCACATGTCCTGCACAACTATGTACTGATGTGGGATGAGCCCGTCCACGCCGTTGTGACGACCCTCCCACCAGTCCTCGGAGGCTCGGTGGTACAGCAGCAGTGAGGCTCCCTTCTTGAAGGACAGCTCCCGTGGGGACCGCCCCACGTAGTCAAACTTGGCGATGGCCTCGATCTGCTCCACTTCTGGAAGGAAAGCAAGGGCAAGAGCATCCATGAGGACAGCAGAAGGCAGCCCAGGAGCCTCTGTCAGAGGGCCCTGGCTTCCATGGGGCAGCACAGACAGCATGCCTGGTAAGAACAGCATGAGCTGGGGCTCAGGATACTGGGCTCTAGGCTAACATCCACTCCCTGTGCTGTGACCTCAAGCAGGCCATCTCACCTCCCAAAATGGAAAGTGGGGTTGAAATACTACATCCTTACTTTCCACTGCCCGTTTTTAACATTTTAAAAATAATATAAGCAATTTCTTCTTCTTCTGTCCCTTAAATACCAGCTCTGTTTTCATTTTTCCCATGAACCCTTTCCCTCTTTGTTCACATATTACACTGTTGGTGGTTCTTACCTTGGAAGAGGTCAAACAGATGCTGTGTGTGGATTCTCTTCCATGTAAAATGTTGTACACAATTTTTAAAGGTTCCCAGAAGCTTCTCCCCAGAGCTCACTGTTATAGACTGAACTGTGTCTTCCCCCAAATCCATATGTTGCAGTCCTAACTCCCAATGTAATGGTATTTGGAGATGAGGTGTTAAGGAAGTAATTAAGCTTAAGTGAGGTCATAAGGGTGGGGACCTAACATGATAGAACTGGTGTCCCCTGAGAAGAGGAGGAGACATCGGAGAGCTCTCTTTCTGTCTGCATGGGCACAGTGGAAAGGCCATGGGAGGACACAGCGAGACGGCAGCTGTCTACAAGCAAAGAAGAGAGGCTTCAGCATAACCCAACACTAACAGCACCTTGACCTTGGACTTCTAGCCCCCCAAACTGTGAGGAAACACATTTCTGTTGTTTAAGCCACTCAGTCTGAGGTAGTCCATGATGGCAGCCTGAGCTAACATGTGCATCCATAAACTTAATTTGCAGGGAGGGAGAATTCTTACTGGGGCTACAGGTCAAGCATATCTCTTTGCATACACACATCTCCCCATCAGAGCTGTATTCTTCTCTGGTCAGTGACAGGCCCTGCCTGGCTTCAGTCCTACTGCCCAGCTCTGTCACCTCTTGTTTGTGTGATAATTTCTGTACACCTCAGTTGCCTTTAGATGATTAAACAATAAAGCATGAAAGGCATACAGATGGGCAACAGGTATATGAAAACATGTGCAACACCATTAATCATTAGGAAAATGCAAATCAAAACCACAATGAGATATCAGCTCACACCTGTTAGAATGGCTGTTATGAGAAAGACCATAAACAAGAGTTGGTGAGAATGCAGAGAAAAGGGAACTTGTGCAGCTGGTGGAAATGTATATGGGTGCAGCTACTACAGAAAACAGTACGGAGGTTCCTCAGAAAATTAAAATCAGAACTACCATGGGATCCAGCAATTCCACTTCTGGGTATTTACCCATAGGAAATGAACACATTTAACTTGAGAAGATATGGTGCAGACCCCCATGTTCACTATTTACAATAGCCAAGATATGGAAGTAACCTAAAGGTCCATAGACAGATGAACAAAGAAGATTGGTGTATATAAACAATAGAAAATTATTCATCCATAAAAAGATGGAAATCCTGCCATTTGCAACAACATAAATGAACCTTGAGGGCATTATGCTCAGTGAAATAAGTCAGACAGAAGACGACAAACACCGTATGATCTCACTTACATGTGGAATCTAAAATCAGAAACAAACAGAACTCATTGATACAGAGAATAGACTGGTGGTTGCCAGAAGTGAGAGGTGGATGGAATGGGTGAAGGGAATCAAAAGGTACAAGCCTTCAGTGGATAAATAAGGCATAGGATGTAATATTCAGCAGGATAAATAAGGCATAGGACGTAATATTCCGCACGGTGCCTGCAGTTAATAATACTATGTTGTATATTTGAAACCCACTAAGAGAATAGATCTTAAAAGTTCTCATCACAAGAAAACAAAATGTAACTATGCGTGGTGATGGATGTTAACCTGACTTATTGTGGTGATCATTTATATATATATCAAATCATTATCCCATATACCTTATATTAATAAACTGTTACATATCAATATATCTAGATAAGAAGAAAGACTTCAATATATTAAGAAAAAGAGAATATGTGAAAGTTCTCAGCATAGCACAGATATATATTAAGTATTCAGCTTATAGCGGGTCTTGGGATTATGATTATAATTACTAATGGACATGAGTTTGAGCAAGCTCCGGGAGATGGTGAAGGACAGGGAAGCCTGACGTGCTGCAGTCCATAGGGTCACAAAGAGTCAGATGAGACTGAGCAACTGAACAACAACAAAAAACAACAATGGCTTTATCTTATGGGGTGGGACTAGACAGAGAAATCTGAGCTGCAGAGAATTTAAGTGTTTTGCTCAAGACCATGCAGCTAGTGATCTTTGGGAAGGAGACTTTCAGGGTAGCAGGACAGTTATTTATGCCTACAATTTATTTAACTTGTGTTAAAGCCGGTACCCTAGGAGATGCAAACGGGTAGAAATGCTACGTAGCAAACGGGTCATGTGTAAGTGTTAATGTGCTTGTATTTTAAAGCAAGCACAAAGATGTTAATACTATAAAAAGAAGACACACGCATGTACCTACATAAATAGACAAATCTGTTAAATGCTAATAAACAAAAGAGTAACAAAGGTGGCCCCTGCTCTCTCTAGCCTGCAGATATTTTCCCATGCTGAGCCTCCATCAGTACTGTCTCTTCTCTTGTCTTCATGGATTATCTTGATCCTGTCCGTGCACCCACCCACCTGTCCATCATGGAGTTAAGCCGACAATACCTGGATTTACCATTTTTTTGTTTTTACCTGTGTGACCTTGAACAATTTAGTTCGGTTTTCTAAGTCTCAGTTTTCTCATCTGTAAAATGGGAGTGATAAGAATAGTACCCACTTTATAGGGTTGTCATAGGACTAAACAAGTTATTACACATGAACAGCTTGTAACAGTACCTGGAACACAGTTAGCTTCATATGAGATATAGTTGTTGTTGTTATTAACACCAGAGTTAATGACTCCTAAGGGCCATGGACAGCATGGAAGTCATCTCTCCTTGTTATTCCCCACCCCACCCACGCACATTAGGTCTCTTCTCTGTGAGTACCTGGCTCAAGAAGACTGGGCCGGTGCCCCCGTGAGATGCAGTGGCCTTTGGGTGGACCCAGTCCTCAGTGCCTGGGACAGCCTGCTGTAGACAGCAGGCATCAGACAGCTAAGCCAGCTTTCCCCGGCTGGTTCCCTGACAAGTGTCTTTGCAAGCTATTCTGACAAAGTTGATGCAAAATGACAGATGGGCTAAATGGGTCAAATAAACTCATATCTTGGCTCAGATCACCTTCTCAGTAAAATGGAGAGATCTCTGTACTCTCTGCTGCATCTTTGACTCTCACACCACCCCTATGTTAGCAGCACCTAGTAACCTATGTGTCTGCCTGGCTTTAGAGAGAGAAAGGCCAGAGGATTTGCAAGGCCAAGAGCTGCACCCCAAGGGCTGGGTGCTCCTGGGTGTGACCCCAAGGGCTTCTTCTGAGCCCACCCTTTCCACTGCTGAAGGAACTGCCCAGGGCGGAGACTTGCTCAACTCCACCGGCTCCAGCAGTCACTGGTGGTAGACTGGAGTGGAGGGCAGGGGAGTGAGGAGAAGTGGAAAATGTAAGGGGGACAAAAGAAGAGAGGATGAGGAGCAAAGCTGAGCTGCAAGCTGAGAGAAAGCTCGTGTGTCTGCAGATGTCGCTGTGTTTGCAGATGTCGCTGTGTAATCGTGTGGGGTAGAAACAGGGATAATAGCTACCACTTATTAAGAAGGCTGTCATTTGGGTTTATCACACCTAAAATAGAACAGCTTACCAACTCTCCCACACACCCCTCCCCAAACTTGCTTCATCCCCTCATTTTCCCCATCTTAGGAAACAGAACCACCATCGCCCACTCCGTCAGGCCACAGAAGCTAACTCATCAGCATCTCCGTCAAATTGTCCCCTGAATCTGACCAGCCTCACCGCCTCCACTGCCACCCCCTCCTCGCCGGGCCAGAACACCGCTGTCCTTCTGCCTGGCCACCTTGCCTTCATTCTTGCTTGGTAGAGTCATTTCTCCCCACGGCAGCTGGAGGGGTCTTTTAAAATCATAAATCACATCATGAGACTCTCTTGTTCAAATTCCTCTGAAGGCTTCTCTCTGGTGGGGTGAAGCCTGCTGGGTGGATCCTGAGGCAGCAAGCCTCTGTGCTCTCTGTCCGTACCTCTCCTTGGTCCTGGTGCCCACAGCACCTGCCACCTCGCAGTGAGGAGACGGGGCGGCCACACAGCGGGTGCAGGCTGACTGACAGTGACCTGAGGCCCCAGGAACGCTGCAAGGGGGCGCCTGACCTGCCTCCCCACAGACACGTCTGCCTCCCCGTGGACACGTCTGCCTCCACCAGCAGCAGCCCCGACAGGTCTCAGTGCTGAGAAATCAATCTATCTTGTTGGACAAGAGGTGTTTTCCCCCAGGGGAAGTGGAAGAAGAAAATCTGAGAGCAAGATCTAGAACAAGAGTTGCACGTGTGTGTACGCACACAGGCACATAATCAGGAGTCAAAAAGCAACAGATGGAGAGAACGAGAAGGGAGCTATTAAAAGTGATAGAGGGAGAGGGAGGACTAGAGGTGGTAGGGAAGAGAGGACAAGAAAGAAAGAGAAGAGCAAACTACCACAAACAGAAGGCGGCAGCCTTCATATCCCCTAAAGGAGGCTCTGCAGGATGTTTTTCTCAGCTCAGGGTGGCTTTAATCACTAAAATTTCTAGCAGAGCTGAACATTACGCCCCGATTTACTTTCCTGCCCTATGACCCAGGCCTGACCCATCACCTCCCTCTCAGGCCACAGTGACTGATTCTTGCCTGGGTGCGTGACTCGAGGCAGTACGGTGAGACTCCAACCAAGGGACTCTACTGGAATCATTTTGAAAAAGGAGCTCTTTGGGTAAAAGGACAATGAAAGCCTGGAACGGTCAGAGACCACCGCAGAAGGAAGATCCCACTGGAGGATGAAGTCTACACAAGGAAGAAGAAGAGCAAGGTGGAGACACATCCCTGACAAGGCCAACTAAGCTCCTGGATCCAGCTGTGCCTGAAGCCATGCCTACCCTGGGCATCCCTTTTATGCTTACATTAGTTTGAGTTGAAGGCTCTGTGACTGGCAACTGAAACAGTCCTACTAGAATATGAAAACCCACCTATGTAAGAGTCTTGCCTCTTACACCAACTCCTAGGAAACTCACCAGAGTACATCCCAGCTCTCCTGACCAAAATGGTGGCTAACAGGGCCTGGGACTGCCCCCAAGAGAAACACAAAGGCCAGTAAGAAAACTGCTAAATAATGATTTTTAAACAGTGAAACTATCACAGGGAGGAAGGAGGGCTGTGTTCAGTCAACACAGGGCAGCACTGGGACTCTTAGGCCCGAGGTACCCTTGCTTGCCCGGGCCCCTTCCTCCACTAAGAAAATATCAAAATTATATCTTATGACCGCACTGATACAAAGATGAAAGTAACCCAGGCTCATATTCTTTTTAAAATTCTTATTTTGAAACGAATTAGAACATTCTCATGGGCCCTGAGAGCAGCACTGTGAGTCCTGGGCAGTGGGCCTGATCTGCCTAATGGAAACGCTGGCCCCAGGCCCAAATCATCCAGACTGCTCGGCTACACAGTTCACGCTCCCCAGAGGTAAGTCTGATGCCATTTCCTTATCTAGAAGCAGTGGAAGGTCTGAGGAGTCGCTCAGAGGCCAGGTCAGCCTTTCTCCCTCTACCTGCAGACACTTGCCGGGGTCACTGTTGTCTGGCCTCGCCTTCGGGGAACCCACTGCACTGGTCACTCCTGCAGTCTGGAATTATCACCCTGTGTGGTGGGGAGATGCTCTCCATCTGCCAGGTGACAAGACCAGGAGCACCTTGATGACCATGTCTGGTTCATTGTGTGCCCCATGTCCCAGCACATGCTGGGTGCAGAACAGAGCCCAGCACGGGGAGGGGCAGAGGACAGAGTCTGCTTTCTACTTAGGACACCCTGGTCACTTAGAATTTGCACTCAGGCCAGGCAGGACACAGAAGGGGAGAAGGCAAGCCATGCTGGGATGTGGTGAACTGGAGGTCTTTCTGGGTCTCTCTCTCTCTCTGCTGTAGAGGATGACGTGCTGACTGGCAAAGCTGGGATGGTGGGGGGTGGGGTTTACACAGATCAGCACAGCAGGTGGGCAGGCAGCTTGAGAAGACCCCCAGGTGAGTCCCTTGCCCTGACTCCCCCTCACTCACCTTCGTCACTGGTGTGAGGCTCAGTGCCGTTGTCATGGTCGACTTCGTCAATGGTCCCTGGCTCACTGTGCGGGCTGTCACTGCAGGGAAACACGGGGAGGGGTCTCTTGGGGGACTTTGTACCCTCACACTGCCCTCGGCTTCTCGCAAGTGCTGGCCCAACCCACCTCTGGGCCTTGACCCAGATCACATTGAGCCCACTTCATCCCATCTTTTCCATCTGACCACCCACAGACCTTTCTAACAGAAAACCACTCCGGCCCCCTCGCCCAGCAGGAAGCTTCCCTGAATAACCTCCTCCATTTGCCCCAGCTCTGGAGTTTGCTGGGCTGTCTTCTTGGTAATGGTTGCTGATGCCTAAGTGTTCTGTAAGATCTAGAAGGCAGTAAAGTCCTGGTGTTTATCCTTGAAAAGACCCCAGGGCAGAAAAGAAAAGAACTTTGGAAGTGTACTGAGAGTCATCCAAGTGGCCTGGCTTTCTGTCTTAGAGCAGAGGCGACATGCTCAGCGAGGTGGCTGAAGCTCCCAAAGAGCAGGCTCCTCAGGGCTGCCTCTCAGAGCAGCCTGCAAAACCCATAGCAGCCTAGGCGGCCAGCAGGCTGCCAGCAACCATCTGGGCATAGGGATAGAGTGACTCCAGGCCCAGAAAATTCAGTATTAATGCATTGGGATAATTTCATCAGCTGCTGCCTCTTCACTGGATTATAAGCTTCTTGAGGCCAGGGATCATTGACAGAGTCAGCTGATCAGTTTTGTTTTAATAAAGCCATTGATTGAGTTCTGATATATTAATATATGCCAGGCATGGTGCCAGGTAGGAGGCATGCATTGATGCATAGTGTGGATACAGATCCTGCTCTTATGGGCAGAGAAATAAAACTGCCACAAGTTGGAATGTGTTATACAGGCACAAATGAGCTGAGACAAGAGCTGTAAAGGGACCTACACAGGGTGCCAAGGAAGGCTTCTTGGAGGACGTGACATTTACAATACCATTTAAAGGAATATGGGCTTTATTGTGAAAAATTCTCTTGGATAAGGTCCAGACTGCACAATAGTTTAAGACCTGTCATAACCTGGCTTCTGCTGGCTCGCAGGGCCTCCTCCCTTATGGTCCCCTTGTCACCTGCAACACTGCAGTCAAACAGAAATGCTTTTTGTTTTACTGCATGCTCCAGGCCTAGCGCATTCTTTGCCCACTCTCACCTGGCTGAGCCCAGTTTATCCTATAGGTCTCAATCAAGTCACTGTTTCCTTCAGTCAGCCATTCTAACCTCCCTACGTTGGCTCCGGGACCCCTACTCCTAGAACTGCCTGTCCCCTTCTCCCCGTGTCAGGGGTTAATTCTGGCTGGGTTACCTCCCTGTTGCCCAGCCTAGGACCTGGCACAGGACAGAGGACCTGGCGCAGGACAGATTCTCAGTAACCATATGGGGAATGAATGAATGTTGTCCGCTTTGATGAGACCCTCAGCCAAATCCTCCTCTGGGGCTTTGAAAACTTGTCCAAAATTACCATGTAATTAACAGTTTTTTAATGGGGCACAAATGGGGTTAAGAAAAGCATGGTTATTGTATGTAGTGTTTTGGTAAGTATGCTACGATCTGTAGGTGTCTTCCCAGAACACTATTTTATATATATATATGCTGCAGCAAGAAAAGAAAGCTGGTGATGGCTGCAAAAACTATAAAACTGAAAAGCTTTTCTTTGTCCTAAAAGTATGCTTGCTGGCTGTTGGATCTCTGTTATAAAACAGGGACAGACCTGCTCCCAGGGCCTCAAATGAGATTAGAGAGCAGCGGGCCTGGGTTTCTATGCAGGGAGGTGTTGCAGAGAAATGATGAGGCTGGAACGTTTCCCTTCTTTGAAGCAATTGTCCAAATGTGCCCACAGAACTAAGCAAGGCAAGAGTCCAGGAATGCTCTGATCATCAAAACACAAACACAAACTCCCCTGTAGCACCTGGCTGAAAGCAGCGTCAGTAATACCTAAATAGACAGCTGAGTGTTGTCTTGGATTGGGAAGAAAGAAAGACTAGGAGCCCTTTGGCCTCTGTTGGTTGGTGTTCTGAATTTTCTGCCTCCACCTCATCTATAAAAAATGTCCTATTTTCACCACATTTTAAGGTTTTAGCATGAGGAAGGTAGTCAGGCCTGAGTTTGATAAGATTCTAAAATGCTCCTCTCAGGGGACTTCCTTGGTGGTCCAGTAGTGAAGACTGTGCCTTCCAGCGTAGAGGGTAAGGGTTTGATCCCTGGGTGGGGAGCTAAGATTCCCACGTGCCTTACGGCCAAAAAATTAAAAAACATAAAAAAACCCAGAAGTAATATTGTAACGAATTCAATAAAGACTTTAAAATACTAAAACCATCCTTAAAAAATACTGAAAAAAATAAAAGAAACTATTTTCCCCAAGACCCAGCATAGCACCAAGGCCCACAGAGGTGCCCAACTAGCACCCGTTGACCTGGTGTGGAGCTCTCCAAGAATGTGAACTCTCTCTGCCAGAAAAAGAGAACTCTAGGTGGGAGAGGACAAGTGTGGGAAGCGGCATTCTCAGTTCAAGAGGTTGAGATGAGGATTATCCACTGCCCTGCGGTCTGAGATGGGCTCTCAGCTCACTTAGCCAATGGCAGCACTACACCTCCTAACTGATGTGATTAGTTCACCAGACCCAAGCTTTAGGAAGAGACATAATACTTGAGTTTGCGTTGAGGCATTTGGGAAGGAAAAGCTTTTTTTCCACTCGGGATGCTGAGAGAACAGGCTCTAAAAACTGGAGTTATCAGGTGCCTTCTTGAAACTACCAAGGGAGAGGCTGCCTTAAAATGAAGCCGGTGTAGAAGAGAACAGAGCTGGGACTGAGAATTGCAGGACTGAGTCCTGATGATAACAGTCGAACCCCCAGATCCAGCTACACCCGTGGCCATGGTCCCAGACTTTTTAGTTAAAAGTAAATTCCCATTTAGCTTAAGCCAGTTTGAGTTATATTTCTGTCCCTTATAAACCAAGAGAGTCTTGACTGATGTATCTATCCCTCATATAAGGCTACTATGAAGCTCAGATGAGAAAACATATATAGGAGTATGGACTAAAAAGCAGTAAGAAAATCAAAGGATTTCTCACTGTTCTGGCATAACAGCAACAATAACAAGAACAATGATGATAATAATATTAAGAAGAATGGAATCTTACCAATATTCTTCCCCTCCAGCCATGCATTTCTCATACACAGGTCCCTCTATCTCCCGGGGGCTGGGGAAGATGGCTTCATGATGGATGATGATGGTTTTGATGACTTCGTTGACGTGTGCCTGGCAGGACACAGGGTCCTGCCCATCAGGGATGTGCATGAGGGTGGGCCCAAAGCAGATGGCCAGGTTGTAGGGATCCATCATGTTCTCGTCGCTATACTGTGAGAGGCTATGAGAGAGGAGTACCCATGAGCCACCAGGGAAAGGTGAATCTTCCCCTGTACTTTCTTTCTTTGGGGAGCTCTACTCAAGTTCAGGGGGTTCTATGTTCTGCAAAAGCCCCAGGACACCCCCCTCCCCAAGGAAGCCAGGGCTGAGCCAAAGAGGGGCCCCTGTTGGCCAGGCAACTCACTGGTTGAGGAAAGCA
The DNA here is from genome assembly GCF_054371585.1 of Giraffa tippelskirchi. NCBI lineage: Eukaryota > Metazoa > Chordata > Mammalia > Artiodactyla > Giraffidae > Giraffa > Giraffa tippelskirchi. The sequence goes on along the minus strand of NC_137283.1, from coordinate 16,944,676 downwards.
AAGAGGTATCTCATGACCACGATGACCACACGGGGAAGGGTGATGAGGATCTGTTGGATCTGGTGCACCCTCTCAGCTGGGTTCTCCAGTTCTGTAACAAAAGGGGCTTTTCAGGGCACCTTTCATCCTCACAGACCCATGCAAATGACATTTGTGAGTCCTACCTGTGAGATCTTTGTGGCTCAGATGGTAAAGAATCCGCCTGCAATGCGGGAAACCTGGGTTCATCCCTGCGTTGGGAAGATCCCCTGGAAAAGGGAATGGCAACCCACTCCAGTATTCTTGCCTGGAGAATCCCATGGACAGAGGAGTCTGGCGGGCTACAGTGTGGCAAAGAGTTGGACACCACTGAGGGACTGACACTTTCACTTTCACCTGTGAGATCAGCCCATGTGGTTCAGGGGGAGGCAATTTTATTTGGTTCGAGAGATGGAAATATGATCCTGGCGTCGTGATCCCCTGGGCATGGGGCGGGGCCCAGGGAGGGGTCCATGGCCTAGTCAGAACCATCAGGGTTGATCCTTGGGACTTGGCTAGAGAAAACAGAGAGAGAAGTTTGCTCTTGAAACCAGGTAGAGGAGCAGCTGGGGGCTCAGTGGGAAGAAGATGATTCCCGGGAGTGAAGGCATCACAGACACGGAAGGGACAGACTCCTGCAGATGTCATATGAGGTCTGGGTCCAGCTGGGCCTAAACTTTTCAGGTATATGAGCCAATATATTCCCTTTTACAGGTTACATCAGTGTAAGTTGAGTTTCTGTCACCTACAAGCTATGAGTCCCGACAAACACAAGCAGGGACTAGGTTTTATTAAACTCTTTTAAAAAGATCAGCTGCAGCACAGGCCCAGCACAGAGTAGGTGCTCAGGAAATGAACACTGAATAAATAACCACCTCCTGAGCTGTATGCTGTTCAAAGAGCCTGGTGATGCTTGGGATCTCATCTCTAACCCCTGTTTTCAGGTCAGCCCTAGAGATACAGACATTTTATCAGTCAAGCCAGAGTTGGGGGTGGCAGATTTCACTTGGTAAGGAGAAAAAAGTGCTTTGCGGGTTTGTCTCTGTAGAGAGAGAGAGCTCATGCTAAGAGTGAGCTACAAAAGCTGCAAGGATTATCTGCAGGGCTGATGCATAAACCCAGGTCAGTTTCCTTTTCAGACAAAAATCATGGTTTTCCCTCTCAGTGTCCCCTCCTCTCTCCAGCCTCCACATTTTGTCAGTATGTTCCTTCAAAAACACAGCTCTCTGCCTTTCTCCTCTGTATCCAAGGCCCTTCATGATGGTGCTTCAACCACCCTTGCCTGCTTCGTCTCTCAGCTGCCGCCCTTTCTCAAAGTGTCGGAGCCACGTTTCTCAGATGAAGAGGGAGGGGACCTCTGGGGCTCTTTCAAACACGCGGGACATTCTCTGGGGTTGTCACAGTGACTAGAGGATGCCACTGGTATCTGGGATCCAGGGGCCAAGGTGCTAAGTGTCCTGAATGTGTGGGATACACAAAAGGCACTGCTCTACCCTAAATGCCAGTGGTGCCCCATGGAGAAGCTGTACCAGGCACCTTATCTACTTTCCCCCTCCCACCAAAGGCTCTCCTGCCCCAGGCCTTGGCACACACTGGTTATCTCTCTTCTCTGCCCAGCACACTCCAGCCTACTTTCATTAACAGCCTGATGCCTCACCCAGGTCTCCACACAGAGGGGAAGACTCTCGCAGACATATTGAGTCCACTGCCCCTCATTCGGGCCCCTCCATGTCCATGGCTTCAGTCACAATGCCCTAGACCACCTCAATCACCATTTCTTAATATTGTTTTCTTGAATACATTTCCTTAAAAAAGGAGACTTCACCTCACTCTCCAAATGAGAAACCAGGATCACTTGCCATAGTTAGAAGGTAAGATAAAAATAGATACAACAAAAGCAAAACAAAGCTACCAAATTATAGGCAGACACTGTTTTACATATAAGTTTCTGAGCCTGAGGCCCTGCCCTTTCTGATTTGCAGGGAGACTGACTTGTACGGGTCACTCCTTGATGTAATCAAGGCTTTGGGAGGGAACTGAGGAAGGACTTCCTCTCTCATCCTGTGATTCAAGGTACACAATGTCATGACCTTGTACCAGAGGCCGAACACCATGTCTGCTGAGGGCCCTGCTCTGGAACTGGACTAGTGGAGCTTCTGGAAACAGTGGCTGAGCAAGGGACACCAGGCTCAGACAGGGATGTGCCTTTGTGGCCTGGGATTTCTGAGAGGTGGTCTGGAGCCTGAAGTGGATCTGGAAAGATGAGCAAGAAGTATGAGGGCAGAAGGGCGGATGGAGGAAGCGTCTTTCACTCAAGGCAAATAAGGTTCAAGCCTCCCTGGGTGCTTATCACCTCCTGGGGCACCTTCTTGGCTGCAAATATCCCTCAGAACATTGTGAGAAGCATCCATATGTGAACCTGAGTGTGGGGCAACTTTTCTGCAACTCAAAGAGTTTATTTAAAAAAAGGGTTTATTCCAAAATACTAACATTCTAGTATTCTAAAATTAGAAGTTTATTTAAATATATATATATGTGTATATATATATATGTGTGTGTGTGTGTGTGTGTGTGTGTGTTATTTCCAAAAGGTTGCCTTGGATTTCAGCATGTTACAGTCAAGGTGCCTTTCCTTCAGCTCCGAGATTGGGCTCTTGCCTTTATCCACAGAAAATACCAGTCAAGAAGGACTCTGACAGCTAGCAACATCAGAGGAAGCCCCCAGTCAATTTATTTTTTATTATTTCCCTTTTTTGTCATGTTGTTGACCTCACTCTCAAACTTTCCGTGGCTCCCTAATGCCCAAAGGGAAAAGCTCTGGAATCCTTGCAAGGCATTCAATGTCTTCTCTTTCTTGCTGCATTTTACCTTCCCGGTCTCTTAATACCATGTACTGGGTGGGACACCCTCCTGCTGGTCTCATTGATCTGCGTGTCCCCAACCTTCCCAGGATCCCCGAGTCCAGTCCTCCTGGAAGACTCATCATTCCCCCTCAGGTGTGATCTGAGAATCCAAGGCTCCCTCAGCCTCTTGTCTTCTGAGCTCCTCCTATACCCAGAGGTGCACCATGCCCAAGAGCCCTTCTGTTATAAACCATCTTTTTATTTCCACAACTAGGTTTTAAGTTCCAGGAGGACAAGAGCCATATGTCTTCTTTCACAGCACCCCTCCTGCAGTGATAAGCCTGGAGTGCAGCTTCAGTCAAGATTTGTCAAGGAACTGATCATTCCACTGGGGAAATACTTACTAATAGTAGATATCAAATCTTGAAACCTTTCCTTAGGAAAGAGTGGGTTTTCCAGTCCTCGGAAATACAGTTTTAGAACACCAGCAACTGAGTTGATATCTCGTTCATTTTGATCATCCACAAGGGGGTCTTCACCTGAGAGGAAACAGGAGATGATGATTCAGTTTGGTGAGGAGGCAGGGTGTGTGCAGATGGCAGGAGAGAGGACCTGGCCCACCCTGAATTGGAGGACAGGCAGATGCAACAGCCTCCCCAGCACAGTGTATTTAGAGGCCTCCCTATAACTGATTTTGAAACTGTTCAAATCTATTAAAATGTTGCAGAATGAAAATAATGAATATCCATCACCATACACTTAAACTCATCTTGCCATATATGCTTTCTCTCCCTTTTCTCTCACTTATAATTATTATTGCTCAATTATTTGGGAGTATTCTGTAGACATTATAACACATCACTGCTAAATACTTCAACTCATTTCTCCTAAGCATAAGGATCTTCCCCTGCATAACCACACAACATACAACATTATGGCACCTAAGAAAATTAACAAGAGTTCCAAACACCATCTCACGTACAGACTCTGCTCAAACATTCCCCCATTGTCCCACATCTGTCATAGAATTTTTCAAAAGCTAAGATCTAATCAATGTTCACACCATTCATTCAGTTGTTATGTTTCTTTAGTCTTTTTAATGTAAAATAGATTCCAACATTTTTACTGTTAGTTTGTCTTTCATAATATTGGCTCTTTTGAAGAGTCCAGGCCAACTGCCTCGTATGATGTCTCACACTCTGGATTTGTCTGACTGCTTCCTCATGATCAGAGTCAGTTTAAACATTTTGGGCAAGAATGCTATGTGGATGATGTCTGATCATTGGGTTACGGTGGTGACCTCCAGATCTCTGCATTGTAAAGGTATAATTTCTCCTTTGTAATAATCGATATAAATAAAATATAAGATATTTTTATAAACTGTAGTGATCTATATGCCTACCACCATACTCAACATATTTTACCCAGTGTTTTGAGCATCCAGTGATCATTTTTGTCCAAATCAATTATTACCCTGGGGTTTCAACAAAATGGTGATTTTCTGATTCTATCATTCCATCTATAATTACTAGCTGACTTTCTTCCACAAAGAAAACCTTTCTCCATATTCCCTCCACCCTCCTCTTTTTTTTTTTAAACATTTTATGGATTTGTTTTTATAATTTTTAATTCAATGTGTTTAACCCACTACCCACTATTCATTGGGATGCTTGGATTTTCCCCAAATTTGGCCAGGGGGAGTTCTTTCTTATGTCCTTTTGATGTGATTGCTACTGATTACTTCCTTGCTTTCTAGCATAAAAGATGTCTCTGAATCCTTGTACTTTCCTTGACCCAGACCTGTAATAAAAAATCTTCTTCAAGAAGCTCTGTTTGTTTTTTGTAGGGAATGGTATTTAGAAACCAAGATCTAGGTTTTAGGTGTGTTCATTGCTACAGGAGTGTTATAAAGGAACTTCTAGGCTCTTTCAGTAGATATAGTGTGTGTGTAAATACATGTATATATACACATATATATTATTTTTCATGAGTTCACACTGATGCTGATCTTTCTAATTCATATTTAAGATACAAGGTTTTCTTTACCTTCATTTATTTTATATTTGCATTTCATTTTTCTTACAGTGAAAACTTGTTCTGAATATTAGTAATATTTAATATTTTAATATATCTGCCTTATTCTACAATATACATAAAATAGTTTCAGATTTTTATTATAATAACAATAGTACCACTAACAATAAACCTACTACATAAAATTTAAGATTTATTTGCAGGGCTTTTGTTTTTATTTTTTAGGTTCTCAAAATGTATCTCACTAAACATGTATGATCAAAAGACAGAAAGTAGAGGACTTCCTTGGTGGTCCAGTGGTTAAGAATCCACCTGCCAATGCAGGAGACACAGGTTCAATCCCTGGTCAGGGAAGATTCCACATGCCAAGGGGCAACTAGGCCTGTGAGCCACAACTACTGAGCCTGTGCTCTATCACCTGTGAGTTGCAACTACTGAAGCCAGCATGCCTTGGAGCCCATGCTCTACAACAAGAGGAGCCAATGCAATAAGAAGCCCCTGCACTGCAACTAGAGAGTATCCCCCACTCACAGCAACTAGAGAAAGTCCTTGTGCAGTAACAGCAAAGATCCAGCACAGCCAAAAATATAATAGATGAATACATTTATTTAAAAAAACAGAACACAGAAAGTAAGATTAGCAGTGGGGGCTGAGGTATAAATGGCATATGGAGTAACTACAAATGGGTACAAGGTTCTTTTTAGGGATGATGGTAATTTTCTGAAATTAGATTTTGGAGATGCTGCTGCTGTTCAGTCGATAAGTACCATCCAACTCTTTGCAACTCCATGGACTGAAGCATGCCAGGGTTCCCTGTCTTTCACTATCTCTTGGAGCTTATTCAGATTCATGTCCATTGAGTTGATGATGCTATCTAACCATCTCATCCACTGCCACCCTCTTCTCCTTTTGCCCTCAATCTTTCCCAGCATGACGGTCTTTTCCAGTGAGTCAGCTCTTCACATCAGGTGGGCAAAGAATTGGAGCTTCAACTTTAGCATGAGTCCTTTCAATGAATATTCAGGCTTGATTTCCTTTAGGATTGAATGGTTGACTGGTTTGATCTCTGGATTGACTAGTGATGATGTACAACTATTAATACATTAGAAACTACTGAAATGTACACTTTAAAAATAGGTGAGCCTTAAGGTATGAAATTCAATAGAGCTGTTAAAAACTGTATGACCAGAGCACATGTTGAAAAGTTACTCTCTGTATGGTTCTCAATCTGATATACAGCTAATTGGTTTCTGTTTATATTCAATTTGGGGGATTTATTTTTTTATAAATCTTAAAAAAAACTTCGCAGTTTTGCAAAAACGTTTATGTGGTACAAGACTCAAAATCAGATTAAAAAGTTGTTTGCAGAGAAGCCCTATTCTTACCTTTCTCCCATCTACACCTTACATTTAACCATTTTCATTAGTCTCTGATTTGTCCTGCTATCTTTCTTTCTGCAAAAATAAGCAAATACAATACACATATACAACATTTTTACGTTCCCTCATTTCTAACACAATGGAAGTAGTACCCTCTATTACTACATATACTTGTTTCTTCTCTTAACAGTAAATCTTAGAAATCCCTCCATGTCAGTTCACAGGAATTGTCCTCATTTTTTGAAAATATGTTTTTATACTAAGTATTTTATTGTATGCTGCCACCAGTGTATATAAAATAATTTCTTGTGAAACAGAAATTCATGAATATTCAGAGAGGTATACGTTAAGGACTAACAAAAGTAGAAGTTTGTATAGTATGGCCCGTGTTACAGAGACAGACTTTTGTACAGGCTTCAAATTTAGCTTTCCTTTGAATATTCCCCAATTTATGAAACGTGGTTTTAGAAAACCTTGTAAAGATTCCTTCTGCTGCAAAAAGGAACAGACATTCTGGGGTATGAAGGGATTTGTACTTGAAGATACTCCAGTCAGCAGATGCCTGAGCATTCAGCAGACAGAATTGTTTCAAATCTCCAGCTGCTTGGGAAACCTTCACCCAGTCGAGTCCAGCCTCCAGCTGGAGCTGTTGAACCACTTTCTTCATAGTGGCGATGCTGGAGAAACCAGACATGGAGTACTCAGTGCAGATCGGTGGTCCATCGGCCAGTGGGTTAGCTGGACCAGTAGCTGGGGCCTTCCTCATTTTGTTTAATGGCTGCAAAGTACTCTGTTTCATGGATAGACCATAACTTAGTCAACCAGTCTCCCACGGATTGACATTACAATCTTTTGCTGTTACTAATACTGCCGCAACAAACAGCCTTCTAACTGTGTTTCCTATTCCCACCACATGTCACATGTCTCTGTGGTAGGTTCCTAGAAGTGGGATTGCTGGGTCAAAGGGGAAACTAACATGTGGTTTCATCAGATAAAGCCAAATTCTCCTCCAGTGGGGCTGCACCATTTTTCTCCTCTTACCAGCAACATAGAAGGCTGCTTTTCCACAGCCCTGCTTGTGGGATGTCTTTTAAATTTTTGCCAACTGCAGACGGGAAAATATCTCAGGAGAGCAGCACTTCTCAGTTTCATGGGGGCTGCTGGAGCTGGCAGCAATCTGACACCTCCTTCAACCTCCTCCTCCTTCCAGAACAGCCCAGAACAATCTAAGACTGGTAAGCAATGAAGAGCAGAATGGGAAATTCATACTTGGATCTCTCTATACTATGCCTCCGTGGGAAGAGAATGTGTGTGAGTGGCAGGCCTCTGCTAGCCCCAACATGCTTTAGTTTAAATTAGAGAAAGCACCCTGCCCCCACCCCTTTCTGAACCAGGACGTGCAGCTTCCAGGGCCTGAGCCAGAGTTCAGCTCCCTCCTGCCCTCATGTGTGAGTACCCTTGTGCAGTGCCCAGCCTGAATGACTGTACATGTGTGGCAGCCCTGGCACTGCATTCCACCTCTCAGATGTTCCCACAGGAGGAGATGAGAATGCTTACCCCACAAGAGTTCCTCATGGGGAAAGAAGAGAGAAAACATTAAAAAATATATTGCTTATACTGATATAGCACTTTTCAAGTGAGAAGCACACTGGCGCATGTGGTTTCTTAATCCTCACAATAGCACCACACAGCACCAAAGGAGGCATGGTTCCAGCACCACCCCTCTCCTGAGAGAAAGCTGAGGCTGCAAAATGAAACAACTTGCCCATGGAGTCAACAGCAGACACCACAGCTCCCAGGTCTCATGATGCCTGGGAGAGATTCCTTCTTCTACGTGTGGTTTTCAGTTCTGTCTGCTGCCTGTCTGCACATGTGCCTATCTATCTATTTATGTATCTATCTATGTATCTATTTATCTATCTATCTACCCATACATCTGTCATCTTCTTTCCTTTCCTCCTTCTCTCCCTCCTTCCTTTACAGTAGAAACCCAACTTTTTTTTTTTTCTTTCTCAAGAAAAATGTTCCCACGGATGAGCAAACTGCCTTGATTGAATTTAGAGAAAGGTCCAAGCCCCATCTCCTCAGCTCCCCTCTTTAACTCAGCAGTAACCCTGAGGCCCCTCTGTAGGACCAGAAGAGTCTAAAAACTCTGTGCTATATTAAGCTGTTTCCTTGTTTTACCATCCATTACTATTGTGGTCTCATGATCCAAAAGCACATGGATTTTATTCCCTCCATATAAGCTCCCTTTGTCAAGTATGGTTAACATATTGACTACAGACTGACAGATACATACACCATTCATTCTTGCTCTTCCTTCCAGAAGGCCCTTCATGAGCCACCAGGGAAGCCCCTCATTCATAAAAGTGAAAGTGAAAGTCACACAGTCATGTCCTACTCTTTGCGACCCCATGGACTATACAGTCCATGGAATTCTCCAGGACAGAATACTGGAGTGGGTAGCTTTTCCCTTCTCCAGGGGATCTTCCCAACCCAGGGATCGAACCCAGGTCTCCTGCATTGCAGGTGGACTCTTTACCAGCTGAGCCACAAGGGAAGCCATCACTCACAAAAGGAGCCATCAAACATTCCTCCCTCCTAGCCCGGGCCCTTGGCTCTCTGCAAGGCTAGCCAACTTGGCTCCAGAAGAGCTCAAGATGAGCAGGATGGTATGTGTGAATGACGGCTTCCTCCAGGAGAGAATTAGAGCGAAAATTCCAGGCACATATGAGAGAAAGTCGGAGAAGGCAATGGCACCCCACTCCAGTACTCTTGCCTGGAAAATCCCATGGATGGAGGAGCCTGGTAGGCTACAGTCCATGGGGTCGCTAAGAGTCGGACACGACTGAGCGACTTCACTTTCACTTTTCCCTTTCATGCACTGGAGAAAGAAATGGCAACCCACTCCAGTATTCTTGCCTGGAGAATCCTAGGGACGGCAGAGCCTGGTGAGCTGCCGTCTATGGGGTCGCACAGAGTCGGACACGACTGAAGCGACTTAGCATAGCATAGCATAGCATGAGAGAAAGTTGCTGTTCCAACTTTGCTAGCTAGTTCCCAGGGAGGGAAGTAGAATCCTTACCGAACAGCCCTGCCTGCACCCTGCTCTCAGCCAGGTCACCCAGGCATTGCTGAAAGGCTACAGGCAAGGCTGTACCCAAGGGAAAGTGAACACACAGCATGTGCTCAGGGCTCTAGGGGAAAGTGCTGCTGGATGGGGACATGGCAGGAAGCCCACAGGTGGTCTCAAGAGTGGGTCTCTGCAGCCAGGACCCTCCCAGCCCCATCTTGAGGCTCCGCAATGTGACAACACCTCCCTGTGTTTCCTGCTCACACCCCTCTTCCTTGGGCAGGAAACAGATCTGAGAAAGACCAGGTCCTAAGTCTTGAATTTGTCAGACCCTATATGCAGTGATTTCAGCCCCAAATCCAGAATCTATCTTGATCGGCACAGGGTGAAAGGGCCATTGACTCCTGTTCCAGCCACCCTTCCACATAGGGAGAAATCACTGTCAGCTCTCTCATCTTTACATAGAAAGAGGACAGGCGATTGGTTTGTGGGGAAAACAGAGACAGAAGACTAGCTTGGGAGACAACAGTGAACCACAGCTCTCTCCTTGGAACAGCCACTGACTCCTATCTTTCCGTGATGTTTTTCCTTTATTTTCCCAGAAGATTACAGGAAAAATCTCAAACCTTGGTGAGTTTAAGATGTATTGCCAGCAAAATATAATAATAAAAATCATCTGTGTGTGCGTGTTCAGTTGCTCAGTCATGTCTGACTCTTTATGACCCCGTGGACTGTAGCCCGCCAGGCTCCTGTGTCCATGGAATTTTCCAGGCAAGAATACTGAAATGGGTTGCCATTTCCTTCTCCAGGGGGATCTTTCCAACCCGGGGATCGAACCTATGTCTCCTGCATTCTGCATTGGCAGGTGGATTCTTTACCACTGAGCCACCTGGGAAGCCCCAATAAAAACCATAATCCCAACTAAAACTGCGGTTGATTCATTTCCAAAGAAAAAGAAAGTGGGTTTAGGAATAATAAGCCAAGAATGGATTTCCAACATGTGATTTTTCAGAAACTTAAGGAAAAGAGATCTGTGCTCCTCTCAACAGGAATGGAGGTATGTAGGCAAGAACTTCACCCAGAGAGAGAAAGAAAGGGGCCGAGGAGGAAAAGACCCTTATCTGTTTGAACAAATGACAAAGGACAGGCACCCTGCAGGGATTAGAGGGTTCAAAATTTTAAAAATAAAAGGAAGAAAGGAAAAACACACCATGCTCTGGCTTAGAGAGAAAGTTTCATCAGAAGTCATAGCACGTGGGCCCTGAGGAGTAGGCTTGGGGCACCTGGCTATGGGAGAGCTGCAGGGAACACAGCATCCAGGCATGGAGAGGGAAGCCAGTTTCAGGAGAAGGGGGAGACGAGAAGCTGCTCTTGAGGATCAGCCAGGTCAGGAACCCAAACCCAGGGTGGTGAATGTCAAGAAACAGAAAGTAACTTATGTGAAATCTAGGCACCAGGTGCCCAGAGAATCCAGAAGGGGGTTTTCTAGAAGAGACATCCCGGGGACTTATTCTAGAATAAGCCATGTTTCCAGGTAGGCTCAGGTGGAGCAGAAGTACGAGGCTGGCAAGAGAATGAGATTCATTCTGGAGTGAGGGTGAGAGGGAGAGGAGCCCCACTACACACACGAGGCAAAGAAAAAGCAGAAAAAAGCAGTTTCTGCAGCTGAAGTTTGGGTCAGGTGATCTCTGTGGGCCAAGGCTTGTTAGGACCAGAGAATTCTAACGTGCACATCACCCCTCCAAGGCACCCAAGCAAGTGACAGGAGGTACTGACCTTAGAAATCATGTTCAGGAAGGAAAGAGAGCAGGACTGCTGGGATTGGGCATGGCTGCCTGATACAACAGGGTACTTACTAATAAGACACTGGCAAGTAAGAAAATGCGAGGGGCTTGGGGGCAGTCAGCAGGCTGAGGCACCAGGCAGTGAGTTTACTCATGAGATACAAGGAGTTCTGTATAGTGGGATGCTCCCAGGAACCAGCAAAGGGTCCAGAGGGTCCAGCTCTGCTCACTTACAATGAACACAGGGCAGCAGGGGTGCTAAGGAGTCAAAGCAAATAAAGAAACCAAACCGTGGCTGGGCTGGCCAGTGATGCCGAGAGGAGCTCAGGGAAATGAGGAACTTTCAGTCCTATCTGGGAGGATACCTCTTGCTCTGTGGGCTCTGCACATGCTGTTCCCTTGGTCCGGACTGCCCTTTCCCCACTTCCCCTGACTCTTACTCTTCAAGCCTCAGCTCAGGCATATCATCCTTCAGAAAGCCTTCTGAGGCTTTGCTATTCCTCCCCATTCACCCAAGCTGAGCTCGTGGCTCTCACCCAGCACTTACCCCATCCTTGCACTGATCATGCTGTTTACCTTCCCAGCTAGCAGTGACTTGTTTCTTGTTCCTATTGTATTTCCAGGCCCCAGTTCATCACCGAGTGCAGTGCAGGGCTCAATGGAGGCTTATTGAGTGGATGAATAAATGCTTCAGTAGGAGCGTGGAACAGGGCAGTTCTGGAGCTCTCTGGTGCCCCAGATCCTGGAGTGGAATCTAAAACCTAAGCTTCCTGGGACCCTAGCAGGTCACTGAGAGCCACATCCAGCCCAGCCCTGCTCTCCACAGCCGGTTCCAAGCCAGAGTGCCCAGGGAGGCTAGGCTCTGTGCTGGGGGCAATGGGGTGACGGGCTGGCATTTCCTCCACTCTGGAGCTAGGTCTCAGGATGGAAGCAGGAGGACAGGGTGAGGGCAAATCAGGCCTGGCAACAAGTCAGGAGAATTCTAGGGCTGGAGCCTCGGGGAGAGGCCTGCTCAGAGCACAACCATCAGGGACAAAGTATACACCTTCCAAGGTTATTTGTAGGATTATATGGAAGAATGGGTAAGAAAGTACTTTGTAATTTGGGAAGTGGTGTACTGTGAGGCAATGGGTTTGAGATTGGGGTCCTCAGACCAAACTTGGTATCTAACCACTCAGAGAGAAAGGCAGTAGATCAGAGTTGAGGAGTAAACTATGGAGATGTGATGCTTCCAAATGCTGTGAGACTAGAGCAGAGGTATTGCTCAGGACGCCTCAACCCTGGCTTTTCTCTCCTCCCCAGGATGGACTTTTTTCAATAACCAGGGAACATGATGTTAGAAGCGGCTTCCCAGGTGGCACTAGAGATAAAGTACCCTCCTGCCAATGCAGGAGACATAAGAGAGATGGATTCGATCCCTGTATTGGGAAGATCCCCTGAAGGAGGGCATGGCAACCCACTCCAGTATTCCTGGAGAATCCCATGGACAGAGGAGCCTGGTGGGCTACAGTCGATAGGGTTGCAAAGAGATAGACACCACTGAAGCAACTTAGCATTCATGCATGATGTTCGAAAATATTTCTTTGAACAGAAATGCCCAGACTCTAAGTTTCACTATAGCAGCAAGATATGCACTAGTATCAAAATGGCAGAGCTTTTCCTGACCCTAGTAAGTCCTTACTTTGCACAGACACTGCCATTGACCATCTGTCCCCATCAGGGATCCTGAGGCCAAGGGAGGCTAAACCAAGTAAGCCACATTCTGGTGGACATTTGATTTCTGATAAACTTTTATATCAAAGTGGGAACTAGGTAACCTCCCCAAGGGGAAGGGGGAGTGTATGATCTCTTCCTCCCAATGCATAGCTTTGCCAAAAACACTGCAAAAAGAGTAAGAATTAAGACGTTCTAAGCCACTCCATATTATATATATTCTTCCAACTTTTCTAAAACACAGAATCCTTCACAGATTTGCATAATAATTCCAAAGCCCTCTTTCCCCAGCAATCACTGCAGAGTTCACCAGAGAAAGTCACCCATGTGTGCTGGTAATTGTTCAACAGTGAGGAAAAATAAAAATTAAAAGGTTTTAGTGTTGCCCAATTTCTGTGGTGTAAACTCCCACCTTGGCTGATTTCAAGCTACCAAGGTAAAGTCCCTGAAGGTGAGGCTGGAAAGAGATGTTGATAAAAGCTGCCCCAGCAACATTGGCTCCAATAAATGCATTCATACCCACCCTGGCTTCCTCTGGACACAAGCTGGAGATGATCACTCCGTACTTACCTCTCTCAAAGGAATTTTTGATGTCATTGACTTCAACCTGAGATCCTGGCACTCTGAAGATGCCTTGCTGCTGGAGTCCTAAAAGAAATAAACAAAAAGAAGAGGAAATGCCTTGAGCTCATCAGACCACTGGGGAACATGGATGACTCTCCCCACTGCTTGTCTCTTTCTCCCGTCATCCTTTGTAAGAGTCATTTGCAATGGCCGTCTCCCAACAGAAGCCCAAAAGGAGCCTTTACAATGAACTTCAGCTGGTCCAAATTCTCAGCCACATTCTGCTTTATATGTCTATGGCCTCTTGTTCAGGCTTGAAGGAAACAAGAAATTTATATCAACATTGGACCAGTGAAAAACTTCCACTTTAACTCCCAGGTTAGCTCAATCAAATAACTGAGTAGTGAAACGCTGCCTACCAAGTTCATCAGCTGCACTGTTCCAGGTAGCTTGACCTGAGTTAACAAATGCCACTGGGGTTTAACAGTCACAGAGATTCTGAACAAGAATGATTAATACCACTCCCTCCACCATCCCCTTGCCCATCACAGACTTTGTCTTTCTTCAAGAAAATCTAGAGTCTAGAGTGTATGCTGACTTGGGATCGAGGAGTTTGGGGAAGGTTAACTTATTAAAGAAAGACGATCTCATTTTTCATGTGTTTCTACAAGGCCATAAAGAAGAGCAGACCTTGCTATCTGACACAGCAATAACAACAAAACAGTGACCTACAAGATTGAAGATTAGAGGACCTCACTCATCTGAAAAGGAAATTAAGACTGGGATCCTTTCCCTGAGATTCAGTTTTCTATAGCAAACAACTCTCCACATTATAATTTATGTAAGTATTTACCCTTAAAGGCAAGCTTTAAAGTTTGGTTTCTATATATAGTATTTGTTCAATAAACGTCGTTCATTTCTTTTGTTAACCAATGCTGAATTTCTACCACCTGGGTTTCTTACCCCATCCTCCTGGCTCAGTCCTGTCCAGGCATGCTGGCCTTCCTCCCCGTATTAGGCCTTGACTCTCGCCATTCTCTCCACCTGGACTGCAAAGGTTGGCTTCTACTCAGATACCACCTCCTTGGAGACAGCTCTCCTTACAACCTTAGTCAAGTCAGCCCTGCCCTCCTCTAGCCATTTTCTATCCCCTTAGTTAGTTCCTAGGCATTATCACTAGCTGAAATTAGACTATGTATTTCTCCGCGCATTCATTTCCTTGCCCTTCTAATTGGTCATGTAAGCTACTGAGGGCTGACAGCCTACTTGTCTTGTTCACAGCTGTGCTGCCATTGTCAGAAACAGTGCCTGCTCTGCACTCTGGAAATATATTTTTGGAGGAATGAATAAATAAATAGATGGAGGCACAGATTAAGTGCTGGGAACACCATGTAGCAAATCCCAGACACTCTTATTTCCTTCGTAGAGCTTGCTACAGTCTAGCAGTATTAGCCGATTGAATGGCCAACCTCAGTCAGTGCTCAAAGTGCAGAGCTCTGGGCTTGGATGGGAGTGAGGAAGGAACTAATATTGTTCTCCCACTAACCCTCCCTGCTCCTCAGTGCTCCCAGTTCCCAGGTCTTCTCACCACCACCTTCACTCCCCTCAACACAGAAGGCTCAATAGACAGCAGTCAGAATAGCAGCTGTTCTACGGAGCTTTTTCCCTCTCCTAAGCAGAGAAGGAGCAGGAAATCTACCAAGATGAAAACCTGAATCTCATCTCTTAGGAGAACAGCCTGGCACCTGTTCTTGAAAGAGCTGAAAACACTGCCCTGAGATTAAGCTTACCATATAAATTGATGTATCGGATACAGCTCTCGACGACCAGTGGTATAGCTTGTCCTGAATCCTTAAGAAAAAAAGTCGTGAGTTGTATTGGACTTGTCAACCACGACAGGAGAGAAGACACTGCAAACACAGATTACGAACTCAAGCCAGAATATTAGTACCATCGGATTAGTAAGAAAACAAGCAAGGAACCACTAATTCTAAAGTCTCCACAAACAGTTAAAATAGAAAGGTTTCTGTTATTGCAGAAAAGGCATAGTTATGATAATTTTAAAGAAATGCTCTGTGTCCTTACTCAGCTGGGAAGGAATCAGGGCTAGGGAGGCCTCACGGGCACATGCGGAAGGGGAGGGAGCCCACCACGTGGAGGGAGCTAGAGTCTGCTCTCCAAGACTTCTTTGCCTCCCACTCCCCTCAGTCCCATCTCAACTCCATTCTCCCAGCATTCAGGGAAGGAGCAAGGACTCTGCCTAGGACTGTAGGACCTGCTGTCAGGACCTGCTGCCAGCATGAAGAAGGGCACACTATGGGAGAAGCAAGGCCGGCCCCAGGGGTCCTTCTGAGCTCTGAGAAGGGAAGACCAGCTCTGCTAACGGTGTAACAACCTAAACATCCAGATAGATAACTTGGTTTAACAGTACACATGTTACAAGGAAAACTTCTAGAAAAAATTATTGTCAGCCACTGACCACTGAGTGGCCACCTTAGTCAGAAAGGTTGACTAAGATGCAGCTCTAAACACATGTATCTGGGGTGTCAGTGTCAAGTTCAATGACATTTCCCTAGGCTGGCCCAAGGCCACAGAGAGCTGGGCAAGGGATCATTTTCCTTTGGATTCCATCATTGGTTGACCCTTCTGCTATTTCAGGCAACTTACAGAGCATACAATCTTAAAAATAAATAAATAAATAAAACATGAACATCAACTCTTTTTTAAAATGGGCCAAATTAAATACTAGCCTCCTCAGAAGGTGAGGAAGCAGAAGGTGTATGTACTAGTATGCTTATGTAAAAGGGACAGGGGTAAAAAACATGAAATTGGATGGTTTTGTGGCTCCTCTGCACCCCACCTGGGAATTCTTTCCTTAACTAGAGTCACAGAGAGGATAATAAAGTGGACTCATTGGCAACAGGCAAGGCAGGCCCTGTACTATAAGTAGGGACTAAAGACAGTTTCCATCCAGTTGAATGGGGCTAACGGACCTTTCCAGTAAATACCTGGTTCCTGGTTCGAGCATTTCTTCTTCCTCTGATAACAAAAAATAAACAGGCAGCAGAGCAGGAGAAAAAGAAAAGATTATGCAGGAGTAAGATCAGTTAGAGTAAGCAGATCCTTCAGAGTCCGGGAACGCCGAAATGCAATGGCAGCCAGTGAAGGGCCAGGGAGATGGCAGGCAGCCTACGAGGCTCAGGATCTATGGACCTGCCCTGCCAGCCTTCCAGGGTGGCTGCCTTGGACACCAGAGGGCAAAGAGGCCTCTTTCAGTCCTTGTCAAAGTGCAGGAACAGTGAACACTAAACCCTTTCCTAACCCCAAGTCTACCTTCTCCTCAACATGGGGGCTATTTATTCACCAGCAATGAGAGCCCACCTAAGACCCTTTAAGGTGAGCCCAGTTGCCCACAGAAAGGAGGGACACACACCCTCAGGTGTGTACTGGGACGGTCCCTGCAGTCAGCTCAGAGAACCTCGATCTTAGCTCTTAGTTAACCATGACTGTGTTTTGCAAGGGCCCTCTGGACAGGACCCAAGGGCAAGCTGCCCGGTTCCAATTTCACATGGCGGCCCGTGCCTTCCCACCGAACAGCTGAGGCAGCAGGTCCCAGGTACCCGCTCGACTTTGACCTCCTTCTGCCTGAGGACCCTCACCCTGGCACTGAAAAAACCTCAGGGAACCCAAAACTGACAAAACCTGGAGTGAGGGAGGGCCATACAGTCAGAACACCTTGGTGATCTTGCAGGCAGAACCAGAGCCTTTGCTTCCACTGAAGCCACCCATTTGTAGGGGAGAACTACCTTCTTCTTTCTTCCTGTACAGGCAGCAGGCCAGGCTTTGGGGTGCGTGCTGTGTCTCATTCAGCTCCTGGGGGAGGTCACCTCGACTGAGAATCAGAAGGATGTGAGCCTCCTCCCTGGTGTCACCCATCCAGCCTCTGGTGTCTCAACTGCTAGGATTTTCCTACATTGGCTAAGCCCACCTGAACCTAGGACAGCAGTGACAGATAGTCAGATGGGGACCGTGGGCGCTCTCCGGAAAGCCCAGGCAGCACTCGCAGCTGACACTTCCCTGGTGCTTACTCTGCACCAGGCAGAGCTCTAGAACCTGGCATGAGCTACTTATCTGATCCTCGTCACACACTCTCGTGTGTGCATGCTCAATTGCTTCAGTCATGTTCGACTCTGTGTGACCCTCTATGGACTGTAGCCCACCAGGCTCCTCTGTCCATGGAATTCTCCAGGAAGAATAATTGGAGTGGGCTGCCATTCCCTTCTCCAGGGGATCTTCCCGACCCAGGGATTGAACCCAGGTCTCCTGCATTGCAGGCAGATTCTTTACTGTCTGAGCCACCAGGGAAGTCCCCTTGTCCCTCTAAACCCTCATAATCATGGCATTTCCATGATGTTATTTTACTGACAAGCCTTTCAGAGGTTTGGCATTTCAGAGATGGGGATTCTTAGTTCATGCTGAATCTTCTTTCAGATAGCATGGGAATCATAAGAGGAAATTAAATTCCGTTCACAAAGGTTGAGGGACTGAGTGCATCACACTGCCTTTCCATTTTCTGAGAGTTAACCATCCTTGAGATTGGGGCCCCACTACTGCAGTCTGTCCCCAAACTGAGCTCAGAGAGGGCACACAGAAGAGCTGGTTGAACTGCACTGATAATACGTGGTACAAGCACATGTGACTACAAAGAAATGCAGTCACTTAACAAACAAACTTTGTTTCAGTCAAACTATCCCCTAGGAAGCTGTGCTCTTATTCCAGGGATGTGCCACTGCCCAGCTCTCTAGGGTGCCCCTCCCTGGGGGCTCTTTTCAGAGCCAGTCTCCTGGCGCCCAATGCAGCCTATACCTCTAGCCATTCTGTGGCTCCGGTGGCTGCAAAGCTGGACTCTGAATGACACGTCTCATTCCAAAGACCGTCCATTCAAAGACAAGGTTTTGGCACCGCTGACAAAGACGCTTGTTGCAGGCTTGCGGGAGACTGACCAGGTACAGCAAAACCTATAGATTCAGAAGAAGGACTGATTTCCTCCAAGGGGCAAACACGCCCGTGGATGTTGTGACTGTCAGGGGAATAAAGTCAGATGACTTGATTGTCACACATTTTATGGAGGAGTTCTCCATTCAGAGGCTGTTTCACTAAACAGAACACCTTTGCTTTCAAATGCCATCAGGTGAGAGCGCCTTCCAAGTGTCCTGACCTATCGCCTGTTTCCAAAGCGCTAAGCGTATTCCAAAATATGTCTGTGTCTCTGAGGTTTCACTCATTCTCTTCCTTCTCTCAGCAGCTCCTCCGTCCATCCTCCTCTCTGCCGTGTTCCAACGCTTCCTTCAATGCTGCCCCTGCCCTGGCGCTCACAGCTCTTCCTGGTCTAGAGTGCTCACAGAACTTATTTCTGTACCGATCAGTCACCAAGCACTCATTTTGAATCATCTTCCACATTCTCCTCCATGACACGATAAGGTCCTTGAAGGCAGCGAGTAGCAAATGGGCCTCAGTCTCCCCTAAGCTCTGGAGTGCGATTTTTTGAGAAGGAAGTCTTGGAGGAGCGAGGACGGAGGATGAAGTAAGGGCTCTTGACACAGCCCTCTCCTCCTGTGACCTTCTGGATGGCAAACTGCTCACTCGGGGTCACCTCCAAACAGTGCCCCTTTCCTGCTGCACCCAGCAGCAGCACTCTGCCTTTTGGGGTCCTCCAGGCCTCCCTCCTCTGAGGCATCTGAGAGCAGCCGCTGCTGTCTCCCACCCCTCGGGCACCCCCAACTGGGGCCCTCCTATCCCCCTTTCCCTTTCCCAGAACTCAGTTCACAGGCAGAGACAGTTCTGGGACCCAGGCTGATCCTGCCCACACCTCCTCCCACACCTGAGGCCAACTCTCCCTGCCCAGTAAGTCCTGTGAATGCCCTGTCTGGGGATGGAGGAGAGAGAGCTGGAGCAGAGGCAGCCTCCAACACTCCAAACGTGTCTCAGGCAGGGCCTGGGAGCCTTCAGGGCCTTTTCTCCTGACTGATATGAGTCTTATTTTCTGCAGTGAGTGTCTTTGTTAGATGGCGGCGGGCTTCCAGCAACTGGTAGGGATCTTCCTCCTGCTCCCCTAAGTAACTGTTCAGAGTGTATTTGCCCTTCCCTGAGGATATTTCCCACCTGCTTCCCTTTCCAACTCCATCACCATCTTAACTTGCCTTGAGCTGTTCTATCTGGGATGGCTTGATCCTGCACCCTTTGCAGCCGAGAAGCAAGAACAGAGAAACTCACTGAAATGAAAACCTTCCTTTTCAGTTTAAGGTGTAAAGGGTTAACCTGGAATTCTAAAGGGACTGCTTCATCTCTTTTCCCTTCTCCCAAACTGCCCCACAAGAAGCAAAACAAGGTGGAAGGGTTGTCTCTTACACAAATTGTATGTGTTTCCTTTGTTGATCTATTCTCAACTTAAAAAAAAAAAATTGTATAAAAATACACTGTTATATACAGCAGGGTTTTCCTTTGTGTTGCTTCCAACCAGTCTGCTCCTGGGAGATGTGTGTATATGACGGGAGGTGAGGGGGTTTCTCTAACTGTCCCTCAGCCTGGTCAGGACTACAGTTCCTCAAGCAGGGGAGGGGGCTGACAGCCCTCCCCACCTGCCACTCAGCCAGGGCTGAGAAGCAAGGGGAGGCACTCTTAGAAGCCACTGGTCATAGACAAAAGGGCCTCTGAAGCTACAAGCAGGCCACCAGGAGGACCAGCCAGCTACACGGCCTGGCCAAGGGCCCACGTGGAAAGTTCCGATTGGTCAGATGTCAGTCTGTCAGTAGGTCGGGGCAGGGCTGTTGGACAGGGTAGGAGGTGGAGAAAGGCTGCCATTACATTGGGCACGTTCGCGGATTCCGTGGCTCCCCAGCAAGTACCTTAATGAACGCTTCCATACAGCCGTTAAATAGTTTATGGCTACACACTGAGAGAGGCCTAGGTCTCCTCATTTTCTGTGGTTTAGGGGGAAGACAGGGGGGCCTAGGGGAAAATGGAACAAAAGAAATCAAGAAAGCAACCAAGGTAAACATACAATGGGGGAAGACGCTACTGTAACCCACGACTGAAGGAGAACACAAAATGCAAATGGAAGGCCGGAACCCCCAGTGCACTGGTGCCCAATGCTCCATCTGAAGGCTTCTGGATGTTCAAGGGTGTCTCAACTGATCCACAGTGCCAGGCAGGACCAAGACTCATGTAACACAAATGCATTCTACATTATGGGGGGGTACAGCACATGTCCGGGAAACCACCGAAACTCCAATCAGAGGCTGCCATCCTGCAAAGCTAACCAGATGGAGCGGGAGTCAGGGGTGAGATGTAACCTGTAGCCGAAGAAAGCAAGAGACTTTCAAAGATGATTGGAAGGGTTAATTTTCATTGATTTGGCTTAAACGCATCACCAAGTCTCAGCTCCCAATTTACCGGGGCACTGATCTTCCTAATGCCGCTAAGCGTTTCAAATGCACTCGACTAATCTTTATTCCATTGATCTAAGAGCCAGGCAGTTATTATTCTCATTTTAGAGATGAAGAAACTGATGCCAGGAGGGAGGCTGCAGCTTCTTTGGGGGCCCCTGGGGACCCAGGGTAAGGACTATCTCCTGTCCTTTAGTCAAGTACACTTTCAGTTAGTGTTTTCAAATCCACTGTCACACTTAACATCAGCTTAACCCTGCATGTGTGGCCCCATTTTACAGAGGCCTAAACTGAGCCCTAGAGTGGGGAAGTGGCAGAGCTAGGCCCCAAACTCAGCCTCTTTGGCTCTAAGCCCAAGATTTTTCCCACTCGGTCAGTCATGGAGCCTTAGGGCACTTTCCCATATCCAGCCGAGACTCATCCATTCCATTAACCCTTGGCAGCAGAGGACTGGAGGGTCAGGTTGAAAGTGTCTTGCTTGACTTTAGGATCTCCATTCCCTGTGCTCACTCCATCTTGGCTACAGGGAGGGGCGATCACACCACAGTTCACCAGAAACAGTGAAACAGCCACAAACACTGAACCGGTTTCCAGAGTTGCTCACATGCATATGCCTGTGTTGGCTTATTTGCTCACCTTTCACCACCCAAGGTGGCCTGACTCAATGCTGACAGCCTTCTAGGTCAAAGGACTTTCAAAGGTTAGGAGGAAGACCCCTAACCAAGAGACACAGTTCACTTTCAACTGGCTTAGCTCACAATTTGGGAGGCACCAAGGGGGGACCCAGCCTGACACAGACAATGTCCATGTGTGACAAACAGAGACCTGGGCCCCCCATGTCTTGATTTATTTCTGTGAATGTATATCATACGTGCTGTGGAGCCCATCAAGGAGACGAGACTCACGCTGCCTTGCTCCCTGGCCTTGTTCGCCTGTCTGCTTCAGCAGCCCCACCATCAAGGGAACTCAGATCAGCTTCCTCTTGGTGCCTGAATATTGAGCAAATACTGCTAGCTCCAGGACATGCATGGGCAAAGACACAGTGGAATCCAAATCTCATGCCACCCAAACACTGGAACCAAAAATAACAGCACAGACCAAAACTTTGAAAAGAAACAACAGGCAAGGTTATTTTGAGCCCATCTTGGATCTATGTCAATTTGGTTAGCTAAGTCCATGTCATTTCTTTTTCACAAGTTACTTATTTTTTTGAGGATAAGGGCATATGAGAGTGAGTATTTTTTATGATAGATCTGCTTTTGAATTTACATATGCCAAAGAGAGTGCCAAAATGTGACAGGGGGCCACAGGTTTTATGTTTAATAACTGGAGGGTAGCAGCTGAGCCACCTTGTTTCCATGGTGATTTGGATTTCTGTTTTTGAACGTTGTCCGATCATTTCATTATCTCACACAGCATGATATCCTCACAACAACCCTGAGAAGCAGGCAAGAACTATCAAACCTACTTTAAACATAAGGCAAATGAGCCACTGAGAGATTAAGAAACTTGCCCAAGGTCACAGGAATAGAATTCAGCTCTTCCTATTTCAGGTTCTGGAGTGAGTATGGACATGGGGAAATGAGTTTTATCACAGAACACCCAGCAATAGCATTAAATGATCTATTAAACTCTCATCGTCAACAAGAGTAGAGTTTCAAGGCAGGTGTTGGACACCAATACTAAAAAAAAAGTCTAGGGTGCCTTTAAAATTTATTTCATAAAGTTAAGTCCTAAGGATTTTTTTTTTCCTGTGAGTTATAAAATTTCTCCTGCCCAATCCAGAAAGCAAAGGATTGTTAGAATCACATCAGGATTTCTTCCTTTAGTGTGGTGCTCTGTGCACGGAGCAGAATCTCTGACAAGGAAACGTAGCTATCCCAACTTCGCATGACATCAAATTGATACCGACTTACTGAAATGCTGGGTGGGGCACAAAGTGGGAAGCAGAGGGGCAGCTCAGCCAAGGAAAGTGGGGCAGCCTAAGCCTTCCATCTCTTCTGCTGCTCAGATGCAGAGCAAAAAGGAAAGAGAGAGAGAGAGGCAGGGAAGACAGGAACAGAGAAAGCCACGGAGAGGAAGAAAGAGAAACCAGAGACCAATGTCCCCTTTCTGCCTTTCAACCACGATGAAAATTAACACACATTAGCAACACAGAACTTGGCCTCAGGATTATTCTGTGACCAAAAGGATGGTGATTTTCCTAGACAACCTCACAGACGTGGGAGTCAAAATTCAAAATGGCGGCAATATTATAGCTGAATGGTGGTCAGGCTCTTGGAGGCTGCGCATGGGTGTGCATGGGGTTGCGTTTGTGTGGACAAGAAATCTCAAGCAATTCCACCACTAATTCAGACTTGGAGCAAGTTGTAGGTTAGGGAAGCCAGTCAATGGTTTGAAAACCATAATCAAACCTTACGTTTGCATTTGGCTTTGCCACTTACCATACATCTTTCAAGTCAGCCTAATTTTTTGTTATTGTTTAGTCACTAAATAGTATCTGAGTCTTTGAGACCCCATGGACTACAGTGCACCAGGCTTCCTTGTCCTTCACTGTCTCCTGGAGTTTGCTCAAATTCATGTTCATTAAGGCGGTGATGCTAACTCCAGGGTTATTATGAATTGGGGCTATTCTAAGATAACATTGTAAAGTGTGAGAAAAAAATACAACGTGTTGCAGCCCATGTGCAAAACTGGTCTATCTCTACAAGGCCAGCAGCAGCTTGTTGAGAGGATCTGCTCAAACAATCATCCAAAATGACACTGACCTTTGATAGGAAACTATGGGAGATAAAGAGGGCCACAGTATAGAAATAGCTCACCAAAGGCATTTAAGATTAATTTTAAAAATACTTCCAAGTTAGCAATGCACTCTACAATCAGTTAAAAATGATTTTTAGAAGTAAGAGGAAGCTTTTAGTTTACTAAGAGAGTTGCCTTTGACCTTGGCCAAAGGCCAAAGTGCAGATGGCTGGATTTACAGCTTAGTACAGTGCAGTGCAGTGTGTCTAAGTGGGAGGTCTGTAATCCTAGCTTGGATTTCCCAGGCTCTAGGTCCATGAGAGTGTGGAAGACAACATCTCAAGGGACTTTATCTTTTAAAAAAGCAAAACCCCTCAACTTTTCTCTAAGGAACACCCTGGGACCTCACCAAGGGTTTGATGACAGATCTCTCCTACAATTTGCTGGAACCACTATTCCCGCATGAGTTCTAGGAATTAAGAAGAAGTGAGGGATGGTTCAATTTATCCCCCATCTGTTGCACTATTTGCAGACTTTGTGTAAAATGTAGCTTCTGTTGTTTGGGGACTATGACAACACTCTCTTGCCACAAATAAATTTAAAAAAAAATTTTTTTAAAGGAAAACACTCTCCTGCCATAAATAATTTTTTTAAAAAAGGCAACACTTGGCATAAATAAACTTAATTAATTCATTTTTTAAAAAGGAATTTGTTTCTGAAAGATTCTTAGAAAGTAAGCCTGCACATCTGCTAGCCCACATGCTGGGAGGGCCTCCCCTGGCATCACGAATCATCCCAGGGTTCCCAGACTGCCAGGTCCTAGAGGAACAGCTGCACAGACTAAGCTTCTGGAGAGTCCCTGGTCTCCTTGACCCTGGGCTCAGTAAACTGAAAACCCCAGAGCTTTCCAAGCCTCTTCCCAGGCAACTCCCTTCCAGATGAGGAGGGAGTTGAGGGTTCATCCTTCTTGTTGCCAAACAGGACAGCTTTCCAGGATTCTGAGCCACTGGGAAGAACTTGTGGGGAAAGGATGTCACTGGGTCACTGGCTCCAGAATGAGGCAAAAACTAGACCTCAGTGGTCACATGATGGAAAAGTGCAGGCCTTGAGGCCACCGGCTAAATTCATGTTGGGCAGTGGGACAGGCATTGCTGGGGACTGGGAAATGGATGGGCAGCGATGGGGCTGCTTAGGGACCTAAATTCTCTGCAGGTAAAGGAAAGGTCTGGTCCTGAAGTCAGATCCTCAGCTATCCGCTGCTGAGTGAAAGTGTTCACTGGCTCTGGTCTGCTCAGGGGAAAGCGCAGAGGGTAATGGTGAGCGAGCTGGAGAGAAAGCGAAGCTGTCCACTGTTACTTCCCGAGCAAGGGGCTCTGCCACCAGTCCATCCCAGTGCGGTGAAGTCGGAAGCCAGTGCGGGCAGCAGCGGTGGCTGTGCGCGATAGTGTGAATATGCGCATGCGTATGCCCGGTGGTGCTGGTGCGGGATTCCAGCCAAACCCAGAGCCTTGGCAAACCCGGACCCAGGCCTACTCTGTCCTGCCCCGCACCTCCCCCCTCACCCACCCTCCTCGGCAGTTTGCTCGGCAGCCATAGAACGGACGGGGAGACAGGTGGACAGCAACCTGATAGCCTCCGGCTTCTGGCTGCCCTCAACCACTCTGCAATATATATTACGGTCCCTTCCTCCCACCTGATGGATAGCGCCACGGAGGGATGACACGCACCCCCCAGAGCAGCTCTGAAAGGCTCCCTCCCTGTCACAGTCTAAAGCTGGAATGAGCAGAGCAGCCAAAGGCCTTTGCCTCCCCTCTCGGCACAGTCACACCCCCGTGGGGACACTGGTGAGGCGCTGTTCCCTAAGACTGTGCTGCTCCAAGCTCCAGCACCATGTCCCACCCTCCCCACCCTTCCTGCGCCTCCCACCTCCTCCCACGCCCCACCTCAGACTGCAGGTGCAGGAAACAGGATCCCCTGCTCTTACCTGGTTGTACCACATTCCGCTCTCTCGCCTGGAAAGAAAAAATGTACATTAATGTTTAATTGTTGGTTTTGTTTTCATTTTTGCTTGTTTATTTTACTTTTGACCGGTCCACATTCATCTTTTCCTAAAAACATGAAACAACTCACACTTGAACTTAATTATTTATGAAATGGGAAATCTAATTATGCTAAGGTATGGTCTGCTGGGAAGAACCGAGTCTTATTAAATCCTCCGTGCCTCCTATTTGTAGGGCCATGTTCACATATATTTTATTTCTTATTGTTCACAGAACTAGGCTTTTGAGGTTCATCCATAGCATGACTGAGTAATTCATTCTTTTTTGTGGTGCAAACCTCTAAGTCAGCGCTGTCCCATGGAAATAAAATGCAAGCCACAAATTTCTAGTAGCCACGTTTACAAAACTGAAAGAGAAATAGGTGAGATTAATTTGAATGATATATTTTATTTAACTTATGTCAAAATGTTATTTCAATATGTGTCAATATAAAAAATTAATAAGATGTTATAGGTATACGCAGGCGTGTATGCTAAGTCGCTTCAGTTGCGTCCGACTCTGTGCTATCCTATGGACTGTAGCCCACCATACTCCTCTGTCCATAGGGATTCTCCAGGCAAGAATACTGGAGTGTGTTGCCATGCCCTTCTCCAGGGGATCGTCCCAACCCAGGGATTGAACCTGAGTCTCTTATGTCTCCTTCATTGGCAGGTGGGTTACCACTAGCAGCACCTGCGAAGCCCATTACAGTTATAAACATATACATATACTATATGTATATACTATACATGTATGTATGTATATATGCATACATATATGTATATACATATGTATATGTGTATGTATATTGTATATGTATGCATATATACATGTATATATGTATATGCATATACTATACACATATAAACATATGTGTATAGTACTAACTCTTTGAAATCTGATGCTCATTTTACACATTTCAATTCAGGCTAGCCACGATTTAAGTGTTCAATAGTCACTTATGACTCGCGGCCACCATATTGGACCGCATTGCTCTAGATTCTAGAATCGCATTCAGTATTCACATGAAGAGACTTTAGAGAAGAAAGAACTGAGTATTTATGCTTCTCTATGGAGAACAGTGCTGAATGGAGCTGGGGAGGAAAATGAGGGGAGGAAGACAGTGAGAGAAGTCTGAAAATAAAACTTGGAGCAAATCAGCACACAATTCCTGACCAAAGCCACAAGCAGTTACAAGAGTTACTGCAGCTGGTTGAACTGAAGCCAAAGCAGGAAAAGAGAAAAGTGAGGTAAAACAAGAAAATTTGCTCTACTTAATTTGAGTGTGTGTCTGGGGTCTGAGATAAATTCTTGCCAGACACCAATTTGAGTTACATTTTCACGTAGGCCTAAGACCCCCAGTGAGAGCTGATGGCAACCCACCTAGAAAAGGGTCAGCCAGTGGCCTGGGTTGACTATAAAACGTACCATTTCCCTTAGGGATGTAGTTAACTGTGCAACTCTGACTGACAGAGGGGGCCTAGGAAGAGGCTCCTGCTCCATCCCTTCTTGGACTGGCCCACTCCTCTATGTGCTCACTGTGCTGCAGGCACAGTGCTCTTCTCTTCGTTCTACCTCACCTCACCCCTTCCTGCCTCCCCATAGGCTGTTCCCTCTGCCCCGTCACTCTTTCCCCAGCTTTTCATGTGGCAGACACATTCCCACCCTTCAGAAGTCTCAGCTTAAACGTCCCCTCCCCTCGGAGACCTCTCTGATCACCCACATTAAAGCAGGTGCTCCAAGCTCCTCAACCCCATACACAACTATTCTCTATCTCAGCCCAAATTTTCTACTCAAGGACACTTACCACAGTTTTAATTCTTTACTTAATGGTTTGTTTCCTGTTTGAGGTCTCTCTTTCCCAGGAGGGCAGGAACCTTGTCTGTCTTATATACACCGTACCCCCAGTCCTAGCCAAGCACAGAGTCTGTGCTTTTGATGGATGGATGGACAGATGAATGGACAAATAGGGGCCAGGAGGGAAGAAAGGGATAGGTAGGAATCAAAGGGTCTGGGTCCTGGAAGTGGAATGTCAGACAGACTTTGCTCTGGCAACAAATGGAATCGATTCTCCTTCAGCTTT
Organism: Giraffa tippelskirchi; assembly: GCF_054371585.1. Lineage (NCBI taxonomy): Eukaryota > Metazoa > Chordata > Mammalia > Artiodactyla > Giraffidae > Giraffa > Giraffa tippelskirchi. Next base: position 16,916,959 of record NC_137283.1, on the reverse strand, counting down.
GACTCACATTCCAGCTCTCAAGAGCCCCTTTACTAACATCTTTTGAAATATAGTGTTTCAACTTCTAACAGAAATCAAAAATGCTCTGCCCTTTACCATCTGAGACCTCTTGGGATTGTGAAAATATTCGTTATTGTTGGTGGCCCAGTCATTTTCGAGAAGGTCAGACTGTCTGGTCCTGGTGGACATTTTGCTCTGTAATGGACATTAAATCTTGGCCTGAAAAGGTTATGTCTCACTCTTTTTTATAGACAACACACCATCTTCCCTTGAACGGCTAGAGTAAATTGAAAAACCACTGTATCTTAGGTGTAAACCCTGGAGCTTACTGATTAGCCAGAGCAATATAAAAGGTCAGAAATCTAAGGCTCAGAGATGATAAACTAAGAATTCTCTGGCCAATAAAATGACGCACCAACAGCCAAAGGCACAAAAGGGTGTGTGCTCTTATTTCCAAGATGTGGCAGAGACATTTGTAACAAGGAATGCCAATTTGCAGGGCACCTAGAAGCACTGGCCCCAGGCATTGTATGCCTGGGGCCAATTATGTTCAAAAATTTGCCTCTAAGTGAGGTGACCCAAAAGACCTAGGGTTTTCTCCAGCTTGTGGTTTCTCTGAGGCATGCTGTCAAAAGAGTACTTGAGAGAAACTGAGGCACTAGACATGATATTTCATTTCGTTTTTTAAAAAACCTTGTATCTCTTTTAGCCAAAATATTTCATTTGGTCTCATATTTCTCACCTGTTTTCAAACAACCAGATTATTCCTCCCAATACAAGACAGCTCTCAGATGATATAAAAAGGTCACTGATGCAGGTGTCACTCTATCCTAGCCCCACTCTCACAAGAACTTTCTACTGAATGGAAGAGTTAACACGTCCAGGTAGAGAGGACTCATCTGACCATTCTCAGATGAGCAAATGAGAAGGTTCTGAGCTTTATCAAAATAAGTCAGTGCAAATCCTTCCCTGTCCCACAATGTCCTAAGAATCCACATGTACCTTTATCTTGCAGGGGAGATACAAAAAAGATTGAAGATTTGGTCTCAGCTTCCGTTTTTTCAGTAATTTATTAACTTTAGTTAATAATAATGTATCAGTATATATTAATTGTGACAAATATACCATACTCATGTTAAATGAAGATGTTAATAATAGGGGAAGTTGGATGTAGAATATATGGAAACTACTGTCTTTGCAACTTTACTATACATATAAAACTACTCTAAAACAAAAAGTTTATTAAAATAAGAAAAAACTTCCCCAGAACTGACCAGTCTAACAAGACCTGTCCCACATATCAAAAGCAGCACAGTGGACTTCACTCCCTGTTGGCTTACGAGAAAACAGGACTATGGAAATTATTCTAGATGGCTCTTTCTTAGCTGCCATTGTACTTCTGAAGTCGCATTTACTGTTTTTTGTTGTTCTTCAGCTCAAAACTCAGGAGAAGGACTCATAAATCATATCTCAGAGCAAGATGCAGCTGAAGGCTAAACACACTTGGAAGACCAAACAGATCAGGAGTCATACCAACCAAAACTAATTATTATTATTATTTCATTAAGGCCATTCAGGCAGGGGCAGGAATAAAAGCTTGCATCTGATAGCACTCACGGGGAAGCTCGAGAGAAGTACTTTCTCATCTGGGATCGTACTTTTTAAAGGAACATCTTGTTTTCTAAATCCAGGGTATCTGACTTTGAAAACACAAGCAGTCAGCAACTCACGTGGACCCGCCTTCTGTTAAATGGCTCATGAGAAACACCCCTCAGCGCCCAGTCCCATGACCAGAAAAACCAATCCTGCAAGCTGGGAAAGCTGCTCTCTAGGACTTTCTGTCTCTTCCCTTTCCCTCCATTCTCACTGTTTTGGTTCCCTCTGTGTTATCCACAGTCCCCCATGGCCCCCTTCTCCTGGTCCAATACTGAAATGTCAGGATGGGCAGAATATAAGGGTTGCCGGGGGGCAGGGGGCAGGGAATGAAGAAAAAGCTCATTGCAACTCACTCTTTCCCCCTCTTCCCCTCAATCAATGAGTTCTCTCAAATATAAACACCCATGTCTAACCTCCACCCAAATCAAGAAACAGAAGGTTTCTATCATCCCCCAAATATTCCCAGCTGTCACCAGCTATAGCACACAAATCTAGTCTATGGCGACAGAAATCAGACCAGTGGTGGCTTCACGTGGAGGATGGAGGGGGGGCGGAGGTGAGGGTGAACTGCAAAGAGGCACAAGAGAACTTTTGGGTTGTTTCTTTGGGGCTGAGCTTTTCAGTGCTGGTTATACCTGGGTGTATGTGTTTGTCAAACTGATGTCTACACATAAAATGGGTGCATCTTATGGTATTTCCATTATATGTCAATAAAGTTGATTGAAAAAAATTCCACTGGTATTAGTTTCAAAGTCCTGGGTATTCCTTCAAGCCCTAGTTACTCATCTTCCTAGAAGCCTTTCCTGCTCTCCTGGGCCCACGGTGAAACCTCCCTCCCGGGACTCACAGTCCTCAGAGCCTGCATTGTTCACCTGGCAATTTATTCAGTATTTCTGTGTGATAATGTTATCACTATTTAATTTTTTAATGAATTCATGAGTTGTCTCCCAGCTAAATGCCATGGGGCTAGAAATGGTTTCATTTCTCACCGGTTCCTCTAAAGCATGGGGCTCACAAATGCCAAGCACCTGCAGAGCCTGGCAGCCCCCTGGATAGCTGCTGAGTGAACAGGACTTGTGTAGCTCGGGCACAGCTACTAGAATGTGCACCCACAAGGAGAAGAGAGCAAGCCAGTGATGGGCGAGGATGTACTGCAGATGGCAGACACCCACCAGCAGTGACCACCAGCCCCACAGCCAAGCACAGCTCTTGTCCTGTCACACTCATTCCCCAGAAGATTCCTGGGACATCTCTAAACTGCTTCAAGCTGACATCTCAGGATGGCATTGACACCTTGGGAAGTCCCTTCACCTCTCTGATATTGGTCCCATATTTCCCAGACCCCATGTTTTCTTTCCTGTCAGTCGAGCATATACTTCAGCCAACAGCTCTCTCTGAACAGAACACAAGGCTATTCTGAATGTGGCCTAACAGCTTCAGAAGCCCCAGGTCAGCTCCTTTGCTCAAAGTTAAGCCTCATACCAAGCTCCAGGGCCACCAGGACTTGCTCTAAACCACCTGTGCACTAAAAATGCCACCTATCATATCAGTGAGGATGTTGCACCCATCAACCACTACAGCCAACCATGACGGACAGCCCCAAGGGAACTCAGGATGGAAACACTATGTCCACCACTGAATCATCAGACACTGCAGCCACCAGCCCTGGCTCCCTGCAATGGTGCACCCTGAGGAAACCAGGATGAGAAAACAAAGGATGCTGGCCCCAGAGAGCTGAGCTACATATCAAAGGAATGATTTCAGTGAGCCCAGACTCTTGCACCTTCCCATACATAGAAGAGCCCAAATTCCTTAACTTGAGATGTCAGGTTTTCTTTGATCAACAGCAATCCTTTAGTGTTCTGACTATCTCGCCTTTGCTGCAAAAACTTCTAAATGTCCTGGTTCCTCACTTTGCCTCTACGGAACAGTTTCTCAGAGTTATCTAAGATACTGCATCCTGGGCTTAAGGCCTCAGTTTTTCCCACCAAATAAAATATAATTTTCAATTCTTAGGCCGTGCCTTTTTTTGTCAGTTGAAACATCCTTGATCTTGGATGGTTTCTAGTTCATGTTCTGGTGATCTTTCCATTCAACACTCATTCAGTGACTATTAATTGAGTGCCTACTATGAGCCAGGCACTACAGATAAAGCAGTGGACAAAACAAGCAAGGAAGTTTCTACTCTGGTTGAAGGTATAATGCTATTGGGTGTGGAGGTGTGACCAATGACAATAAGCAGGTGAACAGATGATAAAGAGGTTGAATTCACATGATGACCACTGAGATGAAGAAAATCAAACAGAGAGAGTGTTGGGACAGAGGTGGTGATTCCCTGAGGCTGGGACAGCAGAGTCTCACTGAGGACGTGTATCTGTGCTGACAGCTGAAGGATAAGGAGACATCCACACAAAGATATGGGGTAGGGGGCATTTCAGGCAGCAAGAACAGCAGGTGCAAAGGCCCTGAGGCAGGAACAAGTTGGATGAGCTCTGAAATGCCGGAGGGGGCTCAGTGCAGCTGGAGTACAGTAGGAGAGTGGAGGAGAAGTAGATGAGGTTAGGGTAGCATATGGAGCATGGAGGTCAAATGATTTCAGGTCTCCTGTGCCACGGAAGAAGATGGGATTTTATTCCAGCCATCATTGGAAGCTTTTCGGGAGTTTTAAGTCTAGTCCCCAGGTCCCTCAAGGACCAAATTCTGCCTTACGTATGTGAATTCTTCTTGGACTTAGAATCCTGGCCAGGCATTCCAATAGGATTTCTAGCAAAAAGAATCTGCTAAAAAAGCATCAGTGCAGAGCCCTGTGCCCTGGATCCTACCCTTTACCTATTGGGGACCCATTATCACTTTTTCTGGGACCTTTCCCCACAACTTAAACTCAGACTTGTGTTTGCCCCCCAGTTTTGGCAGCCAAACTACACCCGTCCTCAGCATCTGTACCAGGCTGTTTCCCCAGCCAGCTTGTTCCAGTAGGTGGCCCCAGTCCCAGGCCTCATTCTACCAAGTGCCTGGGATCTCCATCTGTAACAGCTCAAGGGGCCACAACGAGACCCAGTGGGGAAGACCCTCCACTGCTGGCCTCCGCCGCTCAACTCACCTTCGCCCAAAGTCTGCTTGAGTAAGTCGTGCTTGGCTTGCAGCTTAGTGATGAGGTTACTGCCGTTCACATACTCTTTAAATTTCTGTAAGACACAGGCACAAAGACATTACAAATTGCAGGGCCAATTTCTGCCATCTCTGCCTCTGTAACAGACCTCGGGGTGGGAAGCCATCCTCAAGGCCCCAGGCATGGGTGAAGTGAGGAGGGGTCTCTGCATCAGTTCCACCAGGTCCCCACCTTTGCCGAGCTTGGCTGTCCAGTCCTATGAAATATTTCAGGTCAGTTTCGGAACACAAAGAAAGCTGGCAGAGGTGGGGGATGAGCAAAGTAAAAGGGGCTTTTGTCACGTGAGGATGGCAGGAACTGGGGCAGAGGGCTTTTTTAGTGATCAAAGTTCGTCTGTTCTTCTGGGCCAAGGGAATGCAGCAGAGGCAAGAGCATGTTATCGGATCTGTCAGAGAGGAGCCTCAGAACACATCTTCTTTCATCTGGCTGAGAACTGAAGGAGGAAGGGCACTGCAGGCCTCTGGAGACGTTCCTATTAAAATAACCCAAACTGCACTTGGGGGATATGATTTTCTTCTTTTTACAGATGAGAAAGGTGAGGCTCACACAAGAAGTGATTTGCCCAGAGTTCCTGGGATACAGGCTGCCTCCGGTTCAGGGGCCTGGCCAAACACAGTGCACTCGGGTGCAGTCCAGGGAACAAGGCACCCAGAACAGAAACACATTTACCTGCTTCCAGTTCAGCATGGCCTCAGCCACGCCTCCACACAGGTACCAGCTTCCCTTGGCCCCCCCTTGCCCTGTGTTGCCCAATCACAGGCTGGGAGCCCTTTCTGCTGGGACATGAGGCACTATAGGCGTGGTCCACACCAGTTCCCTTCTGGATCCCTGGTGCTTACAGCTGTGCCTGACATGTAGTAGGTGCCGAGAAATTCAGCTGAACCCCTGGCCTGGCGGCACTGACATAGCAGAGTAGGAGAAAGACAATGAGCTAACAAAAATGTAAGTAAAATATACAATAGGTCAATGGTGGTGAACGCTAAGTATGGAAACAAGGCAGGAATGAGGATCTGAGAGTGGGAGCAGACCTCACTGCAAAGCTGCCATTTCAGCCCCGGCCTGAAGGAGGTGAGGAAGGGGCCACATGGGTGCACAGGAGCGAGGGGGTCTCAGCAGATGGGAATGCAATTACCAAGGCCCTGAGGGGGAAGGCACAGGGATGGATGTGATTGCTCCATATCTGCCAGCTAGTTTCTCACCAAAATTCCATTCTATGCCTCAGCCAGGAGGCTCAGATGGAGCACAGAGGAGCAGAGAGGTGAGCCTCAGCAGCTCAGGACATATGGAGCATCACTCTGCCCGCAGAAGACAGATGTGGGGCGAAGGCCCACATGTGCCCAGAGAAGGTTGAGCTCGCTGAATCCTGCCCCCGCTACCCCCCGGTGAGTTTCTGGAGGTTATTCTTGGCTTTGGTCTTTCTTAGCTCTTAGGGCCTTGTCTTGTGGTTGTTAAGTCATCCCCGTTGTATCTGTAGATGGTTTTCAAACAGGTATATTTGGTCCTCACTGCAATCTCAGATGATAAATGACAGAAGCGTCACTGTTCTCATTCTACCCAGAGGGAGAAACGGCTTAGAGTGATGGCCACTCAGTGTGCGACTTTGATCAAATTTCTGAACATTTCTGGGCCTCCTGCCTTCCTCGGGGTAAAATGAGGAGATTCATGGTGCTTCTCCCAGTGTGGTGCAGGCACCAGCTGGGGAGAGTGTCCACAGGCAGATTCCTACTCTGGACTAACCCTAGGAGGACACCACAGAGGCCCAGGTGTCCTCACATTTCCAGGGTGCCACCTCAGGGAGGGTGGCAGTCTGGGAACTTGCGTTTTCAAGAAGTTTCTTACATAATTCAAAAACACACTTTTGTTTGATAGTTACTCACCAAGAGTCTCTCTCTGGATGCTCCCAGTAATAGCGCCCTCTGATTTTATCCTGTGTCAAGAATTCACCATGAAAGCCAGAGCTGAGGTGTAAGTAGGTGTTCCCTCCATCCTGCCTTGGTGCCCCAAGCAGGTGAAGCCCTAATCCCAAACTCGCAACTCGTGCTTTGGTGGGTGACTCACTGGTTGGTGCAAATTACAACCTGGGGCTCTGGGCCCCTGGCTACTGCTGCTATGCTTCACCTAGCCTTCAAATACCATCGATTCATAATGATGTGTGCTTTAAAAGGAGTGTTACATCCTTAAAAATTCCTAAATAATGTCACAACATCAAATCATGAGGTGCACTAGCCAATCAGGTTGATAACTTGAATATTCAAATCAAAGTACAACATCCATGACCCCCATAATGGATGCTGTCTTTTCATTTCAAGCAGGCTGAACCCTCATCTTCGACTCTGCTGCCAAAGTGACTTAATGCCCATCCATTTTCCTCCTTTATCTTTGTAACCCATAAATTCTCTACAAACACAGCATGCCCCCAGTGGGAGTGGTGAACCCCCAAACTCGGCATGGACTCATTCACTAAGTCTCGCTTTGCTTTCTTTCTTGAAAGCAACAAAATTGATCAAGGAAATGGAGTATGCGTTAACCACTGGCTTTCAACATATATTTGATGAACAAGAAATAGAGTTGGATGTTAAAACTGGGTGGATTTGTCACTGGTTAAATGACCACAGTCTAAAACTGCTAATTAATGGATCAATATCAGCCTAATGGCATGTTTTGAACAACTCTGTCTTTGGCCTTGGCCTTGGCATAGCAATTCATTTCTTGTTTGTTTGTTTTAACTAATAAACTTTAAGGTACAGAAGCCACACTTACTGAATCTCTAGACACAAGGTCTGAAGAGACAGCATCTGTGATGAGCAACCGGATAAGGCTCATGACAGTTGGAGCCATGAGCTGAATCCATCAAGAGGAAATCAAACTGGTAATAAACATAAGATCTACCTAAGACATCACCTACACATCCCATAGGAGGACAGTTTAATGGCGGTATGCAGAGAATAGAGATTTAACTGATACTAGCTTTAAAAAAAAAACAATAAAATGTAATCTTAGGATGTATGAAAAGAGAAGCATAGCCCCTAATGTGGAGGGAGGTGAAAGTTTAGCCCTGTTCTGTGCTGGTCACTCCACTGCTGGGAGCCTCTTTTTAGAAGAAACGCTGACAGAATGTGGTCAGGAAAGAGTCACTAGGATACTGAGGCCACTCAAAGAAAAGCTTAAGAGGCCATATTGAAAGAAGTAGATGTGTTTAGCCTGGAGAAATAAAAGCCCAGCTCCTTGCAACCTTGCCAGACTGTCAAGTAGAATTAGCCTCTCTCTGGGTTGCCCCAGAGAACAGAATTAAGATCAATGACCAGAAATCCTCATGAGGACGCTTTTTGAAGATAACAGAGATTCAGGAAAACATTATAATGTCCATAGCCAGCCACAAGCCAAACAAAACAGTTGTTTGGGGAGTGAGGGAGCTTTTAATCTGGGGCCGTTCAAGCACAATGTGCGTGACTCTGGGGCAGGAACAGGGTGGAATAGGATCCAGTGTCAGATGGATGATCCTCTCCAGCCCAACATTGCATATTCACTAAACACCCGTTGAACCAAAGCCCCGATGCCTCTCATCCCTTTTCCTCCCTAGCCAAATGAAATATAAGTAATCTGGGATTTTACATGAAGGGCTGGCAACTCACCAGCTATTTGCAAAGATCACCCAGGGCATTGTTTGCAGAGTCCAGGCCCAAATTTGACACAACCTGACATGACAACCATACGCTTAACTTGGGGGTTGTTACTTGGGATGTGCATCTGGCTCTCTCAGCCCTTTTCCTCTCATCCTACTGAGCACAACCCTCTCTGTGTTTTTTCTAGAACAGGAAAGTTGCAATAACTGTCAACCCAAGATCAAGGCTCATGCTACCCACTGGTTAGCTTACTTTCGCACTTCACAAAGCCAAGACAGACAACTTATTATGAAAAGCATGTTGGAGGAACTGTAGGTCTAACTGACCCATGCAGTTCCTCTGGCTGCCACTAATTTGGGCTGCTCCCCCAAAGTCACTGCCAGCGGGGCTACAGACAGCAGGTTCTCAGTCAGGATGCCACTTACCGTAAAATAAAACATTTCTGTCTCCTGCTGGTTGGCTCTCCTCTTGGCGATGTTGATCTTGCTCATGTAAGTCTCAGAGGCGGCCGACTTCACAGACTCCGTGGACCTGCTGTGTTGGAAGGCGTCAGAGACGTCAAAGTCCTCCACGGTCAGCATGTCCTGCAAGGTCTGCATGGTGGCATCCAGAGTTTTTCTAACCTAGAGAAACACCGCATGTCAACAAAAGTCCTTCAGTCTCAGAATGTCTTTGACACCTCAAAGTCCTTTCCCAATCGTTCCTTTATTTCTTCCACGTAAAGCCCCTGGCGGTGGGCTGGACAAAGGTGCTCACTTCTGTTAATGGTGATGTGGAAAATAAGGCTGGCAGCTGGCTGGGCAGAGAAGCCAAGTCACCTAAGCTCAGTAATGTCATGGGCCTACTTCTGCCAGTGAGAACTTTGGAGAACACTGTGACCAGCAAGGGACTCAGGTTTTGAGGTCTGTGTCTCTCTATGGTTATGCAGCTCCAGAGAAGCTCCTCCTGGGAGGCAGGGCCCTGAGGAGGGACAACCCTAGAAGCACTCCTTGTTCTCTTCATCCCAAGCAAGGAAAAGACAGTTTGGATACAGGGAGCTCCATTCTCAGTGGACAAACTCTCATGCTGTCGGCCACTGAGTCCACACAAGCCTGACTGAGAAAGGAGAGCTCGAGGAAGACAGCCCGAGATACGTACGGTGGGCGCGGTCCTCCATGCCCCTGACTCCTCTCCTAGCACCAAGCGGGACCGCCAGAGGCTTCACACACAGGCCCCAGCCTCCCCACTGCCCTTCAGTGAACTGTGCCTGAATTGCGGACCCACACTTGAATGGAGGGTGGTTTCAAACACAGTCCTGGGAGAACCTGTATCCACACTCACTGCACAATGATTGCCGCTCAGAGTCTCTCTTGGCACTCAGATCTCAACTTAAAAGTCGCCTTCTGGTGACATCAGCGCCCCCCACAACCGCATTTTTAACGTAGTGGCTGATATTTTATGTACTCAATTTACTGTTTGTTTGCTTTTGTGTTTCAACTCTCACCTGCTTTTTCTCACCAGAATATAAACTCCATGAGAGAAAGTACTCTACAGTGTCCCATTCACTCACTTAACTCTGCACTGGACACAACATTTAGAGGATAGTATGTGCTGAACAGGGCTTCCCAGGTGGCTCAATGGGTAAAGAATCTGCCTGCAAAGCAGGAGACACAGGCAGGCATGAGTTCGATCCCCGGGTGGGGAAGATCCCCTGGAGGAGGAAATGGCAACCCACTCCAGCATTCTTGCCTGGAGAATCCCATGGACAGAGGAGCCTGGGGTCTACAGTCCATGGGGTCCCATGACTGAAGCAACTGAGCAGGAGCACGATCATGTGCTGAATAACGATTTGTTGAATGAATAACTGAGTGATTCGGTTCTTTCCAACACAGCCTCACAGAAGTTCAGGTTCAAAATTAAGCATCTCCCCAGCCGTGAACAGCCTACCCAGAGGAACATGTGTTACATCCTCCTTTCTGTGGTCCTGACTTCCAACCTAAATTCCATTAACATTATTATACACATACAGCACATGCTGTTCCATGTAGGCAATTTAAAATGCTGTGGGGGAAGACATAGGGCATAAAGAAAGGAAGAAAACACTCTGTCCATATCCTCTCTCTTCTGGGGTTTGAGAAACAAATACATAGTTTGTCTGTAACCTCCCCACAGGGACTTCTTTGATTTGTTCATCCTGAGCTACACTCTAGTTCACGTTTGTCCTGGTTCCATCCTCTTCTGAGACACAAAGCAACCTGCCCTCTCTGCACAAGACAGCCCCCTCAAGGTCTGAAGACAGGGACCATGACTCCCCATCTCCAGCTACGACTGCACTTCTCACAGATGGACCTGCCCACAATCTTGGGTGACACCCCCACGTCCTGGTGTCCTCCAGTTGGGAGACATCCTCCCTGCGTGGGGGCATCCGTGGCCGCATCAGTGCACATCAGAACGGAGCCTCCCAGCTGGTGCTCCCACTTGGCCCACCTGGCGGGAGCCCTGAGCCACTAGCTGCAGGGAGGTGTGCTGGCCTGGTGTCCTCCAGTTGGGAGACATCCTCCCTGCGTGGGGGCATCCGTGGCCGCATCAGTGCACATCAGAACGGAGCCTCCCAGCTGGTGCTCCCACTTGGCCCACCTGGCGGGAGCCCTGAGCCACTAGCTGCAGGGAGGTGTGCTGGCCACAGTCAGACAGAAGCTCCGTGGAGCTCAGAATCAGTGAAAGGTTTAGTGTGCTCTGGGTTGCCTCACTGTGTGATTCAAAATACCTACTCTTATTTCTGATGATAAAAATAACATAAACTCATTGCAGAAAAGAGAGAAAAGCACAAAGAAGGAAACAGATATCACCTATATTCCTGTAGCCCAGACAAAACCACTATCAGCATTTCAAAGTATTTCCTTCCAGTCTTCTTCCTACTCCTGTGAATGCACTCAGAAATATGTACACATACTTTAGTATACCCTGGTTAGAATAGTATTGAACACAGAGTGCTACTTCCTCTTTGCTTTCCTTTAGCATCTTGTAAGCATTTCCTGGGCTTTCCAGGTGGCTCAGTGGTAAAGAATTTGCCTGCCGATACAGGAGACGCAAGAGACAGGGGTTGGATCCCTGGGTCAAGAATATCCTCTGGAGAAGGAAATGGCAACCCACTCCAGTATTCTTGCCTGGGAAATCCCATGGACAGAGGAGCCTGGAGGGCTACAGTCCAAGGGGGCGCAAAAGAGTCCGACATGACTGAGCATACATGCACAAGCATTCCCCATGCCATTAAAGATTCTTGGTGGATATGGTTTTAATGGCTGTGCATCTTACAGATGAACCCTGACTTCTCACATCTTCCAAGGCATGAGTGGACTCCTCGCAAGCAGCCAAATCCCTCATGGGGCGGTGGGTTCACTCACCTCCTCGTTCTCAATCTTGAGAGTGGCCAGTCTGGACTGCAGCTGGTGGTACCGCATGAGCAGTTCTGTCTGGACGGGCTGCTGGGCACTGACCTGGCACACCTGCAGAAACAACAGCCACCGCCTGCGGTTGCCCCAGGCCCTCGGCACCTCTGTGGAACTGGGGCTGGGCTGTCACTAACGTCCCCATCAACAGCTGCAGAAACAGGCCTGGAAAGGTTAAGCAACCTGCCCAAGATCACACAGCTCGTACTGGGCAACGCAGAGCCAGCCAGGAGCCAGGGGCCGCCCTCTCACAACTCTTGGCTGTGGTCTATGTTTGCGCAGCACCCAACGGCTCACTACTGACATGATGTCATTAAGTGAGACTAACTGGCTAATTTCCAGGCAGGAAGCTGTGCCTAAGAGCAGCCAATGAAAAGAAGGAAGGATGGGAAACAGTGGAATAGGCCCAGCAGGAAGGTGCTCCAGACAGGCAGCCATGCAGCAGCGATCCTCTCACTGCCCTTCTCCCCACGTGGGCTGACTGAGAGAGGAGGGGGAAAGAGAGGAAGACGAGAGAGAGATACAGTTCTCCTACCCCCAGTCCAGCCAAGGCTCTGACTACCATGGGCTGGGCTGCCTGATGTCACCTGGCTGAGCTCATGAGAGAGCGGGCCTCTGTTTTTTACCCAGCCTTCAGTCACCAGAGGATGAGTCAAAAGGCTGGACACGAGGGGCTGGGATGGTGCGGGACCTGTCGGGAAGCCTGGCAGAAGGCATCTCTTGCAAACGAAGGAAGTCGGTAGGGCCGCGGGAGGGTCCAGCTAACGGCATCTTCAAAGGTGCCTCCGGACCCTTCCCTGCTACGCAGGTGCAGTGACAGCCCAGCCGAGCTCCCACCCGGATCCAGAGGGTGGCTGGGTCCCTCTCTCATGTGCCTGGGTGGGGTATCTCAAGTGGAGGGAATGGGGCCACTAGGAGAAAGTTCTGGGCACCTTTCCCTGGAGGTAGAGACAGGGAGCCAGATACGACACCTGGTGGCTGTCCTCCATTGTTCCAGGGACCAGGGCCTGAGCCCTGGAGAGAGGGAGGGATGACATGGAAAAACTGAAGGAGAGATTTTCGTAAGAGGTTTTGTGAAACTTGGGTAACTAGTGTGCTGCTTTGGGGCTAGTGACAAGTGTCTTTCCCCATTGTTTTTTCCCCAGAACATCATGAGGATGTGAGCAGCACAAGCCCAGAAGGGAACTCAGCTGGCTGGTGTGCTGAGGGCTCAGGGTACTGGAGCACAGGCCAGTGTGGCTCTGCTGAGGCCCCACCTTTGGTGATCCAGGACCATGTGAGGGGAGAACACGAGATGATGGTCTAAGTGTAGGTGTGGGGCTCCCTTGGGGTCTTCTAGACACAACTGTGAGGGATTTCATGGGAAGCTAAGGTTCTGCAGTTCCACAGGCAGGGGACTTGAGCCACCAAGATTTAGGGGATTAGTGGTAAACTCCTCTGCTGGGGAAGCCCACGCGCCAAGAACTTGACCCCAGGCCTCTGAGCTGACATTCTCTTCCCCCCAGTACTCTGGGAGCTCACGGCAGAGGGACGGAAGCAGCCTCAAGCAGGGGCTCCTGGGAGAAGCCTACCTCGTCCCCCATGTGGGGCTGAAACTCGAACTTGAGCGGGGGACAGAAGACCTGGTTACACATGTCCATGACTGTGTGCTTGTCGCTTCGGGAATCTAGGTTGTCCACGGCATTCTCGATGACGTCCAGCCCCTCGTGGCGAGAGGTCTCCAGGTTGTACTCGGCTGAGAGGTAGGTCCGGAAGGTGCGGGCCAGGCTGGCGTGAAAGCCCAAGTCACAGCACTTGGAGAGAAGTACACACAGAATGTGCAGGTGAGGGTGGTGAGGTGGAGGGGGGCCGTCACAGCGACTTAGGTTACCTCCTGCTTCACAGTCAACCCTTCCACAGTGTAAGCCCTCGTGCACTTTGGAATCTTACCACACAAGTCATGCCAAAGCCCTTGGAGGGAGCAGTGGGATTATAATCTGGGCAATGACAGTGCTTTTCTCAGCTCCCCAAACTCACCACGTTCTTTCTAATCTCCATGCCTTCACACACTCATACCATCTGCCTGGAAGCCTCTTCCTTTCTCCTCCTGTCTAAATATTCTTCCTTTGGTTCAGCTTAGAGGTCACTTCTTCCAGGAAGCCTTCCTTGATGTTCTCCCCACTCAGAGTTTATACCAGGCAGACCCCATATCACATGGGGGGTCCACATATCAGATGAGGGGTCCACATCTCCCTCCACTTCCCTCAGGTGTTCCCTCAGAGTTTAACACCTGCCACTTGGCATTACATTTGCCTTTAAAGCAGCAGGGTGATGCAGGTTGAGATTCATGAGGACAAACCCACTGGTTCTTGTCCCCTGTTGCACCTCAAAACCTAGAGCTAGTAGGTACTCAGTAAAAATTAGGTAAATAAACAAATGAAAAGGCTGTGTGAAAAAGAAAGCTGAAAGGGAGGAAAATGGAAGGGTCCAGCCTTGGAAGCAGGAATGGTGGGCACTTGAAGGCAGGGCCAGGCAGCTCCCTCTCCTGGGGGTGGTGATAATGACACTAATGTGTCCCTTTGCAGCTGAGGGAAGAGCGGTGACCCTGTGACTTCCTGATGGGGTGCATCGGGGCCAGAGGAAAAGGGTGCCCTCACAGAAGCACCTGCTGGGCCGGATACCTGTCTTCATGTAGACACACCAAGCAACTCCAGCTCCATCACAGCTGACACAGGAGCTGCCCCAAATCTGGTGCTCACAGCGTTCCTGCCCAAATCTGGTTGTCCCGCCAGTGCGTTCTGCACAGCTGGCGCTCAGGAGCCAGTGTTCCATTTTCCTTTTACTTCAACTGCCTGATTTCTCCCAACATAACATCCCCAAGTAAAGCTGATCTGTGTAATTCTGGCTCATTCATTATTTTCTTCCCTATGTCTGGAGGACTGGACCCCAGGGGTGCCGAACATATAACCACCTTTACAATCGTGGGAAGTCCCCAGGGCATGAACTGTGTACAATCACCCCTCTATCCCCCAAACCAGTAAAGGCCCTGGTGTAGAGGAAGGTGCCTGGAAAGTGCACGCTGAACTACAATTGCCCAGCCAAAATGTGCAAGGGCTGCCAGAGGCCCACTCCCACCCAGGGAGGTAGAAGCCATGGGGTGATACTCCTCTCTCAAATGCTCCCTGCCTGTCTCTTCCATCAGGGCTCCCGGGGCCACTGTCCACCCCACATGACAGCAAAGAACAAGGGCCAGCCCTCCGCAGCTGATGACTCTCGCCAGGCAGGTCATCAACGTAGACTCCCCAGGAACTCACATCGATGAGGTCGGAGACGTCGTGGATATAGTATTTGCTTATAGCTGCATTGGTGGCCGCCAGATTCAGCAAGTAGTCGTTCCGGGCCTTGGTGCACTTCAGCTTGTTCTCAGAATATTTTGCCTGCCTCTGGAGGAAGGAAAGAGTGGATGTGAGAGCACAGCCACTGATGGGAGGGATTTGGGATTTTCTACCGGAGAAGGCAATGGCACCCCACTCCAGTACTCTTGCCTGGAAAATCCCATGGACGGAGGAGCCTGGTAGGCTGCAGTCCATGGGGTCGCAAAGAGTCGGACACGACTGAGCGACTTCACTTTCACTTTTCACTTTCATGCATTGGAGAAGGCAATGGCAACCCACTCCAGTATTCTTGCCTGGAGAATCCCAGGGACAGGGGAGCCTGGTGGGCTGCCGTCTATGGGGTCGCACAGAGTCGGACACGACTGAAGCGACTTAGCAGCAGCAGCATATGGCCAGTATCTGCGATCAACCCCTCATATGGCCCTGGGATGCCTTACACCATGTGCCGGGTGAGTAAGATCTAGACCCTGTACTCAAAGAGCTCCACCTTATACGACACATGGGCAGCTGACAACAGCACTGTTGGATAAGCTGCAGGCTTTTTCTGGGTTTGCCAGAGCTGAGTGTAACTCACAACTCCAGAAGCCCCAACTCAACATCCCCCAGAGGCTGCTCAAACCCTGACGATGGCCTGTGAAGCCCTTCGGATCTGGCTCTTCCTCCATGTTCCCATCCTTTTATGAGGCCCTCCTCTGCCCATCCTTTAGAGGCCAGGTTCACTCCTGCCTCTAGACTGAGACGCCTCCCCTCCGCATGGCAGGCCATCCTTCCAGGTCCCTGCATGGCCTGCTTCTCCACGTCATTCAGGTCCTTAGCTACAGTCATGTGGTCAGATGGGCCTCTGACCACAGCCTTGCCCCAAACATGTCCCCAGCATCTTGACTGCCCCTTCCCATGCTCTATTCTGCCCTATTTTTCCCATTTATTTAATCTTTATTCGATTTTTAGTGATTATTTTTATCTAATTTTTAAAAGACTTTTTTAGAGCAGTTTTAGCTTCACAGCAAAACTGAGAGGAAGGTAAAAAGACTCTGGGCATGCCTCCTGACCCCCACACACCGCCCTCCAACCCTCAGCATCCCCTACCAGGTGGTACATTTGTTACAATTGGTGGACCTATACTGACACATTGCTATCACCCAGAGTCTACAGTTTATCCGAGGGTTCAGTCTTGGTGTATATTCTGTGGATTTGAACAAATGATAGTGACATGTTTCCATCCTTATAGTATCAGAGCAGTTTCCCTGCCAGAAAAATCCTCCGTGCTCCACCCATTCATCCCTCTCTCGTAATGGTTGTAACTACTAATTTTTTTTTTTTAATGTCTCCATAGTTCTGCCTTTCTTAGAATATCATATAGTTGGAATCATATAGTATGTAGCCTTTTCAGATTGGTTTCTGTCACATGCATTTAAGGTTCCTCTATGTCTTTTCATGACTTGATAGCTCATTTCTTTTCAGTGCTGAATAACATTCCATCGTCTGGATGTACTACAGTTACTTAGCCACTCAACTACTGAAGGACATTTTGGTTGCTCCATTTTTTTCATGAGTGCTTTTCACCACCCTAAATTATATTTTTTTACCTCTTTGCTAACTTTCTGATTTTCAGTGTCCCCTGTGAAGTCAGGGACTTAATGGTTCCTGTTCATGGCTGGGCCTCTAGCACCCAGAACAGTCCCTGCCTACGGGCAGCATGAAGTGACTGGCACTGGCTGGATGTGAGTGGTGGGGTGGGGTGGGGTGTGGCAGCCAGAGGTGCAGTCTTGATCCAGTCTGAGCTGGACCGCCTCCCTGGGAAGCTGCGTCTGTCCTGGGCCATCCTGGGCAAGAAGCAGGAAGGAGTCCACAGGTTGGAGAGCTGTCCCTTTGCCCCCTTCAGACAGATGAGTCCCACTGCAGAGGAGGAAGACAGCCTCCTTTAAGAAACAAGGCTACTTCCTACCTTGGCACTCTCAACCTTCCTTCCTGCAGATCATGTTCTCCTGTTTAGCGGAGACGCTCCATTGTCAGTCTTTTAATTCTCCTCAGACATCTCTTCTGACCTTTATTTGGGGTCCACTTATTCTGGGAATTTCTAGCAACAAACTTCTGGCAGTCACACCCTGAACCAGCCACACACCCAACCTCCACAGAGAGTGTTGATATTCCTGGCCCATTTCCAGGGGATTACTATGACCCTGAGACCATTTTCAGCCCTTCATGGACTCATAAAAGTTTATACCTGGAAAGGATATTGAAGATATCCATTTATTTGATAGGCGAGGAAATGAACATCGAAGAGAAATAGGTTGTCCAAGAGCCAAATGGCCAATCAGCATACAGTCCTGAACTCAAACTTAGGTTCCAGACCCCTCTAACCAGTGCTGTCTCTACCCGTCTACAGATCCCCTTTGTTGTAGCTCTGTAATTCCCTACCTGGTTATCTTATTTTTTAAAAGTCTATTTCTAGCATATTCTCAGACATATTGTATCAAAGTATATTCTCAGAAATATTGTATCAACACAACCATCACCACTATCTAAATTTAGAATATTTTCATTACCCCAAAGGAAACCCTGCACATTAGCAGTCACTCTCCATTCTTTTCTGCCTCAGCTCCTGACAACCAAGAATCTGCTTTCTGTCTCTATGGATCTGTCTATTCTGGACATTTCAAATAAACAGAATCATACAATATGTGGTCTTTTGTAACTGGTTTCTTTCACTTAGCACACTTGTTTTCAAGGTTCATCCATGCTGTATCTGTATTCATTCCTTTTCATGGCTGAATATTCCATTATAGGAATTTACCATATTTTATTCATCAGTTGATCGTTTCTACCCTTTGGCTATTATGCATGAAACTGCTATGAAGTGCTAGGAGTGGAATTGCTGAGTTATATGGTAACTCTATGTTTAACGTTTTGAGGAACTTTCAGACTATTTTCCAAAATGGCTGCATCAGTTTACATTCCCTCCAGCAATGTATGATGGTTCCAATTTCTCTACATCCTCACCAACACCTGTGGTTATCTGACTTTTTTATTTTAGCCACCATGGAGGGGGTGAAGTGGTGTATCACTGTGCTTTCAACTTTCATTTCCTTAGTAACTAATGATGTTGAGCATCTATTCATGTACTTCTTGGCCACTTACATATGTTGTTTAGAGAAGTGTCTATTCAAACCCTTTGCCCATTTCTTAACTGGGTTGCTGCCTGTTTATCATGGAGCATATTTTTCTTTGGCTTTGGAAATGACTCTGATATTTTATTTGCCTCTGGTTACTCTTCCAGCTTACCCAGGTCCTGTTAGATTTTATTCCCACTCAGTCTCCTATAATGAGAGCTGTAGGATCATATAATCATCAGTCTCACAGAATTAGTCTCACAGAATTAGTCTAATAGAAGCCCAAACAAACATCTGATGCAATGTTTGGCAAATAGAAAAAGCTCAGGAAATGTTTGCTGATTGTATGGAATGAATGAATGCAGAGAATTCAACAAGAAAATCTAGCCCTTTAAGAAGAAAGGAACCTAAGAAGTAACCTAGTCTAGGATGAAAAACAGCAGGATGCACACTGCCCCTTTAAATTCCCTGGCCGTGGCAGACGTCATTAATTGATCACGGTACTGTCTTTAACTGAAGCCTTGAGGGGGCTCACAGTCCTCAACATAAGGCTCTGGGTGCACGTATGTGTGTTAAGTCACTTCATTTGGTCTGAATCTTTGTGACACTATGGACCATAGCCCACCAGGTTCCTCTGTCCATGGGATTCTCCAAGCAAGAATACTGGAGTGAGTTGCCATGCCCTCCTCCAGGGGATGTTCCTGACCCAGGAACTGAACCAGTGTCTCTCAGTCTCCTGCATTGGCAGGCAGGTTCTTTACCACTAGTGCCACCTGGGAAGCCCAGGGCTCTGGGTAGCCACTACCAATTGATGACAGTTGATATGAGAAAGCAGATTTGTTAATAATCACTGTCAAATTTTAAAACTAAAGTTCAGAGGGTTGTTATAAATGTGGCATCTTCAAAACTCAGCCTGTCTGACTCCAAAACTAGCACTTTCACTGTGCCCCACAGAAGCACTTCTCCAGCATCAATACACAAGGATTCTGTACGGCCTGGCTTTGGCCTGGCAGTGGCAGTTTCTTCAGAATGGTTCTTTAGCTGCTTCCCAGGTGTTGGTTGGTACCCCAGTACTGTTGCCTCTTGTTGGGACACATTAAGGCCCAATCAGCACCCCCAGCCACTAAATCGACCTCCAGGGCAGGCTCCACCCACACTAATGCCTGGTGATTCTTGCCAGAAGATGCTCCCTGCACAAGATTCTCATCACAGTTCAGCTCTCCAGCCAGCTGAGCATCTCTCCTTTTGCTGACCTTGGCCGGAGGCCTAACAAGTGCTAGCAGAGGCACGGCCAGCCCTGCCTCCACCAGCACTGCCCCCGCAGGGGAGCAGCTGCCGGCAGCATTAATCCACCCTCAGACACTCGGGGTGCAGAGCGGGAGGCTCAGGCTGGAGGGAGCCTGACCCTCCCCTTCCTGCCCTGTGCCAATTCCCAAGGCCTCCGCTCACCTTCTCCTTCATCTTCTCGATCTTCTTCACAGAGCTGCGGCGCTGGGGCCGGTCCTCATGCCGGAGCAGGTTCATGCTGAGGTCTCCCGATTTGTTGAACTGCTTCTCCTCCTGCTTCTCGGCCTCCTTCAGCTTGCTTTCCGCACTGATGCTCTCTGCGTGGTACATGTGGTAGGTTTTCATGACCTGGGGACACAGGAGTGCAGGCAATCAGTAGGCTGTTACCGCCCAGCACGGGTGGCCCTTAGTGCTGCCAACTCCCTTCCAACTTTGGTGTTTTGGTCAGCTCTGCCCCTGCCCTCTTCCCATGACACGCTCTGAAACCCCTAGGCTCTTCATTTTTATACAAACTGTCTGAGGACTGGAGATGATGACCATCATCATTAAGGCCTTACTGAGTGCCAGGAATGAACCAGTAAAGAGGAAATTAAAAGGCCACCACAGCCCCTGGGCTTCTGGGGGCTCTGGGAAGTGATGTAGTGAACATGGCCTTCCTCAGCTGGCCCCCCACCCAGCCATTCCAGCTGCGTGGCTGGCCTCCCTCTCCCATCCCTTTCCCAGCGTCATTGGAAAAGGCTCTCCTTAGGTACTCGTGGGATTTCCATGGGAACATCCTTTTTACTTACACACAAATCATTTTCTCAGCTGTTTTCTTAAGTAAATTTGGCCTGCAAATGGCTCTATTCTCAAAAGGAATATTATTGGGTAACCTAATATATTCTATGCTCTCAGAAATAAACTCATCCTTAGCTATAAAATTAATTTCTTCAAAGCAAATTGCACTGTGCTACCCTAATTCCATATTAAGAATTAGATATTGCTATAACAAGGGAATTTTTGGGTCAGAAGAAATTCTATACATCATCTATTCCAACCACCAAGTTTTACAAATAGGAAAACTAAGGTGCAGAAAGACAAAGCGGCTTATCCAAGATCATACAATATTATCAGTATGATTTCCAGACTTTATATCCATGTGATTGTCATAAGAATCAAGATAACACACACTCCTATCACACCAACAAGATCCCTCATGCCCCTTTCTGGTCCGTCCCCACCACTTACCGCAGCCCCCTGCAGGCACTGATTTACTTTCTGACATTGCAGATTGGTTTTGTGTGTCCCAGAACTTCATATACATGGACCCACAGACTATAAACTCCTTTACACCTACCCTTGTTCACTCAGCATGATTTTTTCGATACTCTCGCATGTTGCTGCATGTATCAGCAATTCTTTTTTATTGCTGATTAGTATTCCCTTGTATGGCTATACCAAAATTTGTTTATCTGTTCACACGTTGATCGTTATTTGGGTTGTTTATAGTTTCTGGCTATTATGAACAACGCTGCTGAGAATGTTCACATACGATTCTTTCTGTTGATGGATGTTTTTGTTCAGTTCAGTTCAGTCGCTCAGTCATGTCCGACTCTTTGCAACCCCATGAATTGC
Organism: Giraffa tippelskirchi; assembly: GCF_054371585.1. NCBI lineage: Eukaryota > Metazoa > Chordata > Mammalia > Artiodactyla > Giraffidae > Giraffa > Giraffa tippelskirchi. Next base: position 16,895,698 of record NC_137283.1, on the reverse strand, counting down.
AGCACACCAGGCCTCCCTGTCCATCACCAACTCCTGGAGTCTACCCAAACTCATGTTCATCGAGTCAGTGATGCAATCCATCCATCTCATCCTCTGTCATCCCCTTCTCCTCCTGCCCCCAATCCTTCCCAGAATCAGGGTCTTTTCCAATGAGTCAACTCTTCACATGAGGTGGCCAAAGAACTGGAGTTTCAGCTTCAATATCAGTTCTTCCAATGAACACCCAGGACTGATCTCTTTAGGATGGACTGGTTGGATCTCCTTGTAGTCCAAAGGACTCTCACGAGTCTTCCCCAACATCACAGTTTAAAAGCATCAATTCTTCAGCGCTCAGCTTTCTTCACAGTCCAACTCTCACATCCATACATGACTACTGGAAAAACCATAGCCTTGACTAGACGGATCTTTGTCAGCAAAGTAATGTCTCTGCTTTTTAATATGCTATCTAGGTTGGTCACAACTTTCCTTCCAAGGAGTAAGTGTCTTTTAATTTCATGGCTTCAATTACCATCTGCAGTGATTTTGGGGCTCCCAAAAATAAAGTCTGACACTGTTTCTACTGTTTCCCCATCTATTTCCCATGAAGTGATGGGACTGGATGCCATGATCGTAGTTTTCTGAATATTGAGCTTTAAGCCAACTTTTTCACTCTCCTGTCTCACTTTCATCAAGAGGCTTTTTAGTTCCTCTTCACTTTCTGACATAAGGGTGGTGTCATCTGCATATCTGAGGTTATTGATATTTCTCCCGGCAATCTTGATTCCAGCTTGTGTTTCTTCCAGCCCAGCGTTTCTCATGATGTACTCTGCATATAAGTTAAATAAGCAGGGTGACAATATACAGCCTTGGCGTACTCCTATTCCTATTTGGAACCAGTCTGTTGTTCCATGTCCAGTTCTAACTGTTCCTTCCTGACCTGCATACAGGTTTCTCAAGAGGCAGGTCAGGTGGTCTGGTATTCTCATCTCTTGAAGAATTTTCCACAGTTTATTGTGATCCACACAGTCAAAGGCTTTGGCATAGTCAATAAAGCAGAAATAGATGTTTTTCTGGAACTCTCTTGCTTTTTCGATGATCCAGTGCATGTTGGCAATTTGATCTCTGGTTCCTCTGCCTTTTCTAAAACCAGCTTGAATATCTGGAAGTTCACGGTTCACGTATTGCTGAAGCCTGGCTTGGAGAATTTTGAGCATTACTTTACTAGTGTGTGAGATGAGTGCAATTGTGCAGTAGTTTGAGCATTCTTTGGCATTGCCTTTCTTTGGGATTGGAATGAAAACTGACCTTTTCCAGTCTTGTGGCCACTGCTGAGTTTTCCAAAATTGATGGCATATTGAGTGCAGCATTTTCTTCCAGGATTTGAAATAGCTCAACTGGAATCCCATCACCTCCACTAGCTTTGTTCATAGTGATGCTTTCTAAGGCCCACTTGACTTCATATTCCAAGATGTCTGGCTCTAGGTGAGTGATCACACCATCGTGATTATCTGGGTCATGAAAATCTTTTTTGTACAGTTCTTCTGTGTATTCTTGCCACCTCTTCTTAATATCTTCTGCTTCTGTTAGGTCCACACCATTTCTGTCCTTTATTGAGCACATCTTTGCATGAAATGTTCCCTTGTTATCTCTAATTTTCTTGAAGAGATCTCTAGTCTTTCCCATTCTGTTGTTTTCCTATATTTCTTTGTATTGATCGCTGAGGAAGGATTTCTTATCTCTCTTTGCTATTCTTTGAAACTCTGCATTCAAATCTGATCACACGGACCACAGCCTTGTCTAACTCAATGAAACTAAGCCATGCTGTATGAGGCCACCCAAGACGGACGGGTCATGGTGGAGAGGTCTGACAGAATGTGGTCCACTGGAGGAGGGAATGGCAAACCACTTCAGTATTCTTGCCTTGAGAACCCCATGAACAGTATGAAAAGGCAAAATGATAGAACACTGAAAGAGGAACTCCCCAGGTTGGTAGGTCCCCAATATGCGATCAGTGGAGAAATAACTTCAGAAAGAATGAAGGGATGGAGCCAAAGCAAAAACAATACCTAGTTGTGGATGTGACTGGTGATAGAAGCAAGGTCCAATGCTGTAAAAAGCAATATTGCATAGGAACCTGGAATGTTAGGTCCATGAATCAAGGCAAACTGGAAGTGGTCAAACAGGAGATTGCAAGAGTGAACGCTGACATTCTAGGAATCAGCTAACTAAAATGGACTGGAATGGATGAATTTAACTCAGATGACCATTATATCTACTACTGTGGGCAGGAATCCCTTAGAAGAAATGGAGTAGCCATCATGGTCAACAAAAGAGTCCAAAATGCAGTACTTGGATGCAATCTCAAAAATGACAGAATGATCTCTGTTGGTTTCCAAGGCAAACCATTCAATATCACGGTAATCCATGTCTATGCCCCAACCAGTAACGCTGAAGAAGCTGAAGTTGAACGGTTCTACGAAGACCTATAAGACCTTTTAGAACTAACACCTAAAAAAGATGTCCTTTTCATTATAGGGAACTGGAATGCAAAAGTAGGAAGTCAAGAAACACCTGGAGTAACAGGCAAATTTGGCCTTGGAGTACACAATGAAGCAGGGCAAAGGCTAATAGAGTTTTGCCAAGAGAATGCACTGGTCATAGCAAACACCCTCTTCCAACAACACAAGAGAAGACTCTACACGTGGACATCACCAGATGGTCAACACTGAAATCAGATTGATTATATTCTTTGCAGCCAAAGATGGAGAAGCTCTATACAGTCATCAAAAACAAGACCGGGAGCTGACTGTGGCTCAGATCATGAACTCCTTATTGCCAAATTCAGACTGAAATTGAAGAAAGTAGAGAAAACCACTAGACCATTCAGGTATGACCTAAATAAAATCCCTTATGATTATACAGTGCAAGTGAGAAATAGATTTAAGGGACTAGATCTGATAGACAGAATGCCTGATGAACTATGGACGGAGGTTCATGACGCTATACAGCAGACAGGGATCAAGACCATCCCCATGGAAAAGAAATGCAAAATGGCAAAATGCTTGTCTGAGGAGGTCTTACAAATGTTTTCGTTACTCCTAAGTAAATAGGAGTGGAATAGAGGGTCACAGAATAAGTGTAAATGATATACGTAACCATAGTAAAAATTTGGTCACAGACTTTTAATACTATCATATCATACTGTCTCCTTAATTCATTACCATTTGCTCAGCAGATGTATTTGGAGCAGCTTTAGAGCAAGCGAGGACAGTCCTATACCAACAGTATTCTATCTCCCAGTTCCCAACTAGGAGTACACTTTCCCTTTGCAATATCAAGTTTATGATCATCTTTCTATGCTAAAAAACACAAGAAATTTCTGGAATCCATGGCTCCTGAGCCTTGTTGGTCCTTTTCTCCTGTTGTTTGGACAATTAACAGCAGCTAATGGAGCAGAGGTGTTCCCCCCGGGATGGGACGTGCTTCTGCCTAACCAGGCCCTTTAAGTCAAAGAACTCCAAATGAATTACTGGCCAACGTTATTACCTCCTTCACGTCAAAGTCCTGTGAAGTTAGATTATTAGAATGAGGAGGTTTCTTCTGTGATTCTTACCATGAAATCACAGCATTGATCTGTTGTTAAGGAAGTTTGTCATATGTCAGGAGTTAGCAGGGGCAACATCTATTGTAGAGCAGGTTAGGTAAGAATGTGTGGACTCTGGCCTAAATATCTGGGCTGAATCCTGATGCTGCCACTTACCAGCTGTGTGATCTTGGGCAAGTCACATAACCTCTCTGACCTCTGTCCCTCATCTATAAAATGGGGAGAATAATAGCACCTATCTCATAGGTTTGTGGTAAGACTAAATAAGCTAATTTTTAAAGATACTGAAATCAATACCAACTACACAGTAAAAGCCATGTAAGCATAAGTCACTACCATTGCCACCACCATCTACATCCCTGATTTGGGCTGAGGGTTTGAAAATCTTGAACTTATTTATTTGACTTCAGGAAAATACAAACTCTAGAAAACATTAGCTAATGTGGGAAAAAAATGTATTCTGCACCACATTTTTCCTTCCTTTCATCCTGAAAACCTCCTCAAATTTCAAAACAATAAATGAAAACTTGCAATCAACTTTTCTTTGTGGATCTTGGTGAGGTTTCTCTGCATCCAGCCCCCCTTTTTTTTTTTTTCTTTTTTTGCAGTTGCTCTAAAGCCTCTAGAGAGGCCCTTCTTGCTGGTTTCACCCCTTCCTTCATCCCCTCCGACTTCTCTAAGCTTACTTCTAAACAACTCAATGGGCCAGAAAATGTGGCGGATCAAAGTGTTTTCGACATCTAGTGGCCAAAGGTGATGACTGCAGGTTTATGGATGACTAACGTAGTTGCCTACTTCCAACAATCTTTAAGCCATGGCTCCCGAATGGAACGTGACTCAGAGCTGGGAAGCCTGCTGAAGGCTGTCTCTGGGCCCTTTTCCCATTCTCTAACCTTTCCTTGACCCCTCCACCTTCACAGACATCACTGGTGTCTGCATTCCTCCCTCGCACTGCTGGTGCTGTTCATTTCTGAATTCCATTTCCTTTCTGGGTTCAAGGATTCCTGAAAAATCCTTTTTTTTTCTCCCATTTCAGCTGCTGAGGTCTGCTTATCTCCAGCACTGATTTATTGTGTGTGTTAGGTAGTTCAGAGGAAGAGACAGCATTTCGATTTTCACCTAGAGCTTTCCATCCAATCATTCACGCGTCCATTCATCCAAATGATCAAGGTCAGCATCCCAGCTGGGCTTTCTCAGCCTCCCACATTTTCCTTTGGTTACTTTTCTACTCCTCTTGAATCACAGAGTACTCTTCCTGCCCTCCATCAAGCCAGATTCCCAGAGTAGTCTCTGAACTGGGTTCCAAAAACCCCATGATTGGAGAACACAGCCCAATGACCCTGAGGTCAAACTCTATGTGATTCAACTGGTAATTCCTGACCCCAAGAATCATGGTGAACTGGACTGCCCAGGGACACTTATGTCAGACAGCCACCACAAGAAAGTTCACCTGGGGACCTCTCTGAAATGAGTCTAACTATTTATGCCCAGAACCCTCTAGATGCTTCCTTTATTTAATTACCTGAAACAGGGGCTTCAGCATGAAAGGCCCTTAGCTCAATGGTCCAGAACAGTCTGCTTAATACTGCCAGTCCAGGAGGTCCCAAATAATATTTAAAATTACCTATTACTTCAGACTTTGCAAATCTCTCTTTTTATTACCCACAAGGAGCATTTCAATTAATCCTTACCCCAATCCTGGGAGGCAGAATAATAATAATAATAGCAGCTAACATTTACTGAACACTTACTACATGCCAGGCCTAGTTCTAAGCACCTCACAGACATTGATTCACTTATTTCTCACAAAACCCCTATGAGGTAGACTATATTCTGACTGCTTTACCAACAAGGAAACCACGACACAGGAATAAAAGGATGCTCTGCACCATGGAGACTCAGGAGACCTGGTTCTGAGACTTGACCCTCCCACCACTTGCTGGGTGGCTGTGTGACAGAGGCTTGACCTCTCTGTGCTGCCTGGCAAAGAACAGAGAGGGTGCTTGCAGAGACCTTGGGAAGCTGTGACTGCAGAGTGGCAGGCTGCCAGCAGTGTAGGGGTGGAGAAGGGAGCAGAGGAGGATGCAGGAGTTCAGTCAAGTCACTGGGACACAGTCTTCAACCTGGGATCTCTGGAGGGGCCTCAGAGACACCCAGAAGCTTACTGCCAGATGGGAGTTCACTTTCCAGCCCTTGAGATCCTATCAGGGACAGCTTTTCAGAAGAAGTCTAGCATAGGTTGAGAAGTACTAGGTAGGGTCATGTAAGTGGAGACCACTATTCTTGGCCCCAAATCAGTTTCATAGGTTCTCAGAGACGCTCCAGAAACTGTGGTGTATTATCCTGTCACTGAAGGAGACTGAGGCCCAGAAATGGCAAGTTTGTGGTCTAAGTCATATAGCAAGCCAGATGGCCAGGCTGTCAGTATTTCCTCTTCTGGTGATCATGCTGCCTTTGCTGTGCACACTGTGCCTCTTGCATCTTCCCAAAGCCTCAGATCATGAAAACAGGAAACTATTATCTTCACAGTTCTTCAAATCTAGATTTAGATGCAAAAGAAGGCAAAGGCAATCTGGGAGTTCACATCATTAATAAAGGGACAGGCTGGGGGAGGATAAGGATCAGTTTTTAGAAAAAAAGGTTCTCAACAATGCAATTCTGTGTATGTGTCCTCCATCTGACAGGAAGGGCCATCCCTGGGCCATGCAAGAGTTGTAAAGGAAGTGAGACCCCGGATGAGGGCACGACAAAGACATCCTTCAGGAAAAGAGAAGTACCCAAACTTCAGCCCCACCACCCACATTCTGTGTAGTCTACGTTCTCCGTAAAACTTCTAATCACTGTCTTATTCATTTTGCACATTTATAAATTGTCTCACCCAACTCAAGTGCAAAGTCCATAAGGGCCAGGACATTGTCCATGATCATAATCCCTGTATTAGAGCAGAGATTGGTACCCAGCAAGTATCAGTATATATTTGCATGAATAAATGAATGACAGCTAGATGGCTGGCTGGATAAAGTGGCGACTGGATAGGTAGATAGGTGGGTGTGTGTAAGAATGCATGGAAAGATGGATAGATGGGTGGTAGGTGGATGAATGGATGGATGGATGGATGGATAAATAGATGGGTGAGTAGGTGGAAGGATGGGATGGACAGAAGATAAAATAGAGTTCTATCGCCTTTGCTCTAATGAATATATAATCTTTGGGGGTAGGGCAACAGCTACACCTTCAATTGTTAAATATTTATTGAACAGCTCATGATGCACCTGGTATTGCAGACGGACCTATACGAGGAAACGCTACAATGTAGAAGACAGAGACAGTCTCACTGAATACACACTCTAGTAGGGAGACAAACAATTATGCAAGTTTATCACAGCATATGAGAAGTGCTATGATGAGGGGAGTAAGGGCTGCTAAAGAAAGGCTTCTTAGAGGAGAAGTGATATCTAAACTAAACCTTGAAGGAAGAGCAGCTGTCAGATGGGTGAATAGGGTGTGGAGTGGGGGAGGATTGTTCCAAAGGGAGCAACGTCAGCATTAAGCCCAGTAGAAACATGAGCCAAACAGGTTTGAGGAACAGCTTACAGGTAGAAGAACACCAGGTACTTGTTTGAAAATCAGCCAACGGAGCCACTTTCTTTTCCTCCCCGAGCTTCTCTCCCTCAGCAGACATCTGCTGTTTCTCTCTGTCTAGGATCAGCCAGTCCTCCTCCTTCTGGAACGGCTTCCTGATTTTCTTTGAGGAAATCCCCCAAATTCCCTTCCACCATTCTCAGCCCATGTGGTTCAAGGGAAACCGACACTACCCTCCAATCCTTGCATGTGGACAGGAGACCCAGACCTGACCTGTCAGTAAACATGATGTTAATCTGGCTGCAGTGATGGGACCCCAGCTGGGCCAGTTAGAAACAGCCCTGGGGCTCTGCATGAGACAAGGGGAAGGGAGTGTTTGCTGTCCACTAGAGGGTGCTGAGCTGATAGGAAGTGAGCCTGTGGGGGGCGGAGATGGGGGGATGGACGTGGGCCAACTTTATCACCACAGCAGAGAAGCCTCCTGTAGAGAAAAACAACATCAAATGAGGGACAGGATGGGTGGAAGGAAGGAAAGAAGGAAGGGAGGGGGAAAGAGAGACAGAAAAGAAGAAAAAGTGAGGGAGGGAATAAGATAAAATGGAGAAGATGTTCTGCTGCCTTTGCTCTGGTGGGTATACTGGGGGGGTGGTGGGCAGCTACACTTCCAATCATTAAGTATTTATTGAACAATTTATTATGTGCAGGCACTATATACCAGGTGCTGCAAATTCTACTGTGTGGAAGACAGACAGGGTCTCTGCTCTTAGATTACACACTCTGCTGGGGAGAAAGACAATGTAATTAATGTGTCAGCCTCCGAGATTCAATAAGTTGCCATTTTTACACATGTCAGATTGTCCTGGTTTTCTGTCTCTTGGTCCTGAATGAGTCCCAGAAGGCGGACTTCCTTCCCCACTAGGTTTCCCACTACCCAGATCAACCCTGGTCCCTACTGGCCAGACTTAGTGTCTGACTCACACTGACTGGCTGAACAGGGGCTACTCATCTCGTGACCTGGCTTCCTGCTTCTGTGCTTCCCTCTCCACCCAGGAAAGCCCACTGTCATTCAGCTCCAATCCAAAACCATCTCTCCTCTGCTCACATTGCATCCATATCACTGCTGACACCTTCACATGGCGAAGCCATGACCCATCCTCTGGACACACGGATCATCAGTAAACATCAGCTGTGTGAAGGAATGTCTCCATGGGAGAGCTGAGAGGAGCAGGGAGGTGGTCTAGAGGGAAACCTTATTGCCCTCATTCTTCTAAGGACCACTGCCAGCCCTAGGTGACACTGGGCACATGCCTGGCCAGCAGGCTGTGACAGTCCGGCAGGGCCTGCCCTGCCCTGAATCGGAGCCATGCCCTGGTCTCCCTCCCAGGACAGCATGAAGAGACAAGCCTGAGAGGAACCTCAGAGTTCCTCTAGCTTCCTGCCTTCATCCTTCAGATGTGGAATCGAGGACCAAGGCCCAGCTAACTTGCACTGCGTCAGGGTTTCCCAAAGTGTGCAATGGGAACCGCTTATTTGTGTTAGAGAAGTGATTTCAGGTGTTACAGACGTGATTTCAGGTGTTACAGACATGCTATTAACTCTTTTCAGTTCTCTTGGAACCCTTCTGATTATATTAGGGGGAAAAACTCAGCTCAGTGCTCTCATATCTAATGCCTGCCTTGAAGGCAGCAGCAAGAATTAATATTGGAAGAGATAGTTAGGGAGTTTGGGATGGGCATGTACACACTGCTATATTTAAGATGGATAACCAACAAGGACCTACCGAATAGCACAGGGAAATCTGCTCAGTGTTATGTGGCAGCCTGGATGGGAGGGGAGTTTGGGGAAGAATGGATACATGTATAGGTATGGTTGAGTCCCTTTGTTGTTCATCTGAAATTATCTCAACATTGCTGATCACTATACTACAATATAAAATAAAAAGTTTTTAAAAAAGAATTAACATTGTTTTTCTCCATTTAGCTAATGGAAACCTTCTGTTATGCCAGTTTGTTTTCATTCACTAATGTGAAGTGTCATTTCCTTCCAAAATAAATATATATAAGTGCGTGTGTGCGTGTGTGTGTGTGTGTGCACGTGTGCATGTGTGCATGTGCTCGGCACTCAGTCATGTCTGATTCTTTGCGGTCCCATGGACTATAGCCTGCCAGGCTTCTCTGTCCATGGAATTTTCCAGGCAAGAATACTGGAGAGGGTTGCCACTTTTTTAATATATGTGTTTATGTAAGTAATTTTTGTGAGTAGACTTGGAGCAGGCCCTGCCACTCCCCCACTGGGTGACCTTGGGCTGGCTCCCTGGCCTCTCTGTGCCTCACACCGCTTGTCTCTAAAATGGGGCGGTAACAGCACCACCTACCTCAAAAGTGCACTGAGGATGAAAAGAATTAAGACACTGGCCACTGAGACCCATTTCTGGCATGTGATAAGTACCATGTAAGAGTGGAGGCTCTAACCACGAGTCAAATGAAACAATCTCCAAAACATAACTATAAAAGCAAGATGCAGAACAGTAGGCCCAGCTGGTGTCCCTTGTGCAGGATACGTGCGTCCATGTACCTTGGTGATGAATTAAATATCTCTCCAAGGAGTCACCCGCTGAACTAGAAACTAATAACTGGGCATGTATGGGAGGAGAGGGACAGGCGGGTAACAGGAGACTTGTCATTTGGTACCTTTTTGTACTGTTTAACTATCAGGGATTTTTTCCATAATGCATGCATTATCTATCTCTAACTTTAAATATTCAACAATTCTTAACAAATGGTCTCTCTGGCTCGAGTATGGAGGATTGGAGGATGAGAGTTGGGAGAGCAATCAGGAGGTGGTTGAACTTTTTTAGGCAAAATATTCTCTGAGCTTGAGCTAGCTAGCTTGAGCTAGCCTAGTGGTGCTGTAGGCAGGAGGAGAGAGGGAAGAAAAAATGAAAAATATTTATGCTTCACTTTCATAAACACACTGATTTAGCACTGATATTTGCCAGGCATTGTGCTATGCTCTATGCCACTCACTCATGGATTCCAGAGGATGAGGTGGTGAATCCCCATATTCTAGGGGGCTGAGACTCAAAGGGTTTGATGAGTGCCAGGGCCTGGAACCCAGGTCCATTTGGTTCTAAAAACCTGTATTCTTTCCATTACACACGGCTGCTTCTCCACAAATTAATTACAACAGGCAGAGGTGTTTTTTGTTTTTTTTTTCCAAGAATTGATTTAAAGAAAACTATTAAGTAAATGGCACAGGGCCCAATGGCATGATGAAAGCACGGTGGTTATACTTCAGTGATGACAGATGTCAGCCAAAAAAGACACACAGTGAAGCTGGCATGGAGCTGGGGCCAAAACCCACGTTGCGGGACCCCATCTCAAGCTCTCTCTACTATTGCATCCTTGAGAATGGTCATCAATAGGGAGACAGGGAGACGCCACTGCAAAAATGTATCTGAGGGCCCAGAGTTGATTTCACATGCCTAAGCCCAGTGCAAATCAAATCCAAGATGGAGTAAGTAAAAGGTAGAGCCCATCTGTTACTCCAATCAGTGTCCACTTGTCACCAGCAGTGGGCTCGTGTGGATGCTCCTCAGGGCCCCTCCACATTGCCCTGAACCAAGTCTCAGGGCCCCGCTAGCAGTGCTGAGCTGGGAAGCCAGGCCCAGCAGCACTGCCTAGGGGAGCCTCAAGCAGAGCTCCTGAGCCCGGAGGAGGGGCCAGATGGCAGATGCTACAAAGACTGTTAGTACAAAGCACAACAGGTGCATTTTGTGATGTAGAACTGTTGAAAATCTGACCATATTTTTAGCTGAACAACAAAAACAGAATGTGTTGTTTCTGTTTTGTTTTGGCTTTGCTTCTTCCAGAAGGACTGGCACACTGCCCACATTCTCGACCTCTGACCTTCTTTCCTCCCAAGCTAATACATGATGAACAAGAGCCATATTGCGTCAGGCTGATGGGAGTCTAGGGGAAAAGAGGTGAGGTGTGACGTGGGGTATGCATGTGTGTGTGTGCACGCCCTGGCATGTTTTAGAAAGAAGGGCACCTCTAGGTGATGAGGACTAGGCAGAGGGAAGCCTTGTCAAGTGAATGAATGAATGAACCAATGAACAAATGAACTAACAAAATGCCCAGCCCTGCAGTCTTCTCTGTGTCCCTCCTGATCCCAGATGGGGACAAGTCTTTTCCCTAAAGTGGGAGATGGATGACCTTAAGCATTCATCTCTATCATCATTATGCCCTTACCACCTCTTCTATAAAACATTACTAGAAAAAACGTGGGACTTCCTGGACAATCCTTTCTCTACATCATTTCCTTTTTAGTTCCTGTGGTCATGACTCGGGCTGGGGGAGGAGGGAACATCTAAAGGCTTACATAACCAGGCATGGTAACCAGAAAGAAATCCCCAATAACAAAGTGTGGAACTGGGGTCTAGAGTGCCCTCAGTAGCGGGGTTCTTCGGTGGATTGTTTACGAAGATGGCCACAGCAGTGGCTCGATGGCCTCAGGGAGATCACTTTGCATTGGCACTTCAGAAGCAGTTTACTTTTCCATCCTACAACTGTGGACTTGGCTGTGCGACTTGATTTGGGCAATGAGCTGTCAGTGCATGTGACACAAAGGCTTGAAACCCCACTGGTATTTTCCCATTTGGAGCTCTTTTTTTCGATTGGTCAGGAAATTGTAGCCATATCAGTGGCTCCAGTGGAACCCAGCCCAAATCACCAACCCACAGAATCATGAGCAAATAAAATAGTTGTCATTTTCAGACACTGAGTTTTGACATAACTTGTTACACAGTCATTGATAACTGATAAAGCCTTAAGCAAGGCTTTATTTCTCTGTGCCTCAGTTTCTTTATCTGTAAAATACGTGTTAATTAAATGATACATATAAAGTATCTAAAAGTGTGAAATACATTCTGGCCATGGTTGTTGTTACTATCCTTGTTTTGACAATAAGGAAAATGAGGTCCAAGGATGATATTTGACTTGGCCGAGCTGGGAGGTAGTGCAGCAGAAATTCAAACCCACCTCCCCCTGTAATGTTTGCTCTGCTATGATCCTATTTTGTCTCCCCTACTGAGAATTCCTTTTCTCTTCCTCTCTCCCCCTCTGCTTTGCTAATTCCTACCATCCAAAGGCACTGGGCTCAGAACTCACCCTAGATTTCAGTAACCCACTGGGAGCCAGCCCTTCACCTTCTGAATCCTCAGTGAGTCCTCACTCAGCCAATCTGTACCGACTGCCTTCTAGGTGGCAGCACCACCCTCGAGGACAGCAGTGGGGACACTGCAGAGAACCTGGTGCCACCCCCGGGGACCCACAGACCAGGCACCCTTCCTCCAAGTCCACATATCCAGCACACGCTAGGCTCTGACTGAGGTGGTGATATCACCAGTTCACAAGTTTACTCTCATCTTCCTGTGCAGGTTCTAAACTCCTTGCAGAAAAAGTCAGTTTCTTTCATTATGCACAGATCCCTCCTTCCACCCTTCAATAAGTACCCTGGGAATAACAGGGATGTATAAGACACTTCAAAGACCAACTCTTGAAATGTTCACAGCCTGCTGCTATGCCTCCTGTGGTGCTAAGACCATAGACGGCAGTCTCAAATATCTGAACTTAAGTGAATTTCTGTCAACTACTGAAAACAGTGCAGACAACAAATGACCTGATGGGGGTGGGGGTGCTGTGGGCACTGCCATGTTCTCACTTTTCTGCAGCAAGTGGCAAAAGGAGAGAGTAGGGAGGAGCTGACCCTTCCTTCCCCACCAGTTCTGAGGCCATGGACAGGCAGCTGGGAGATGGAAAGAGGGACCAACCTGCCCACCTGGCCTGTCCGTCTAATGCCGGGGGGATGCACTTCTGTCCAGCCACCCTGCCCCACGGCCAACAGGGACACACGTGTGTAGGCACCGGCATCACCCTCTTGGTCCCTAACAACTGCCTGCCCTATCCAGCCCACAAACTGGAGAAAGCTTTGGCAATACAACCCGAGTTTCACTGAGAGCTGAAGTAACCTGCCCAAGACACAACAGCTGGGTTCGATCTGAGTCTTTGGTCCTCAAGTGTAGTGCTTCTCACCAAGATCTGACTCCAGGGAGTGTATATGCCAACTGAACAGACAGGGCAGAGAACTTCAAGATAACACAAGGAGAGTTTTAAAACAGCCACAGGAATCTGAGGCCCAGAGGTGATGGCTTTCTTAAGGTGGTAGAGCTTGGTCTGGGTTTGAAAACCGAGTATGACACAAGTAAGTATAAGAGGAAAGAGGGCAGCTGTAGGCAGGGGGAATAACAGGGGTGAAGGAGCCAAGGTGGGGGGAATTGGAGGTGAACAGAGAGCACCCAGGAGGGGAGCCCAGCTGAAGCCCAGAGGAAAGCTTCGAGATCTGAGTGGGAGCAGCCAGGGTCCCAAATACAGACCTGGGTGCTGGAACACCGTGGAGGTGAAGGGCCTGAGAAACAGGAAAAGGTCCTGGGTGGAGAACAAACCCTCTGCAGAGAAATATTTCATCTGGTTTCCGGTCTTGCCCCTTTGTCACCATGCTTCCCCACCGCAGGAACGCACAGCCTGCCTCACCCTCACACCCTCCAGGGAGGTGGAGACAGAGTGTAGGAGAACTGTGGGCTCCGACACACTGGGCCTCTGGGTTCTCTTTCTTCTGGGTGTTCGTCACATATCTTCCCTTTCATTCTTACCAGGGGCTATAATAAGCAAGCATTATTATTTCTGTCTAACAGCTGGATTTGAAGCCAGGTGTCTGGCTCCAGAGTCTGTGCTATAAACCATGAGGTGATTCTCCCCCACAATCTCAGCTGCCTCAAAGTCAAGTCATGTTCTCTCCATCAGCTGTGCCTCCTTTCACCCAAAGCAATGATCTAATTAAAAACTGTCAGGGCTCAAATTTTTCTCCTTAACTTGGAATCATAGAAATATGTGTTTCGACGTTGGTAGACCAACCACTAGGAAGTCTCACTCCCATTTTTCTGATTGGGAGACTGAGGCCCAGAAGAGGAAATACCTGGCCCAAAGTCTCATAGCTTGTTGGAGTCTGAGGCAGGACTTCCTACCTGAAGTCCAGGCTCTTGGGCAAAGGCTCTTAGCCCCTGAGGGGTCCACCAGCTACTGATCACACAAGATGTGGACTGAGAAAGATAATATCAATGAGAGGGGCCTTCTCACAGCCTGCTCTTGGTCCTCTCATACCAGGAATTTTCAAATATAATTTTAGCCTCAGAATCCTCCCCTTTTAATGAGACACTAGATAAGGAATCTCCACATACTTAAAACATAACAGTCTGATTTCAGCCTGGTGGCCTCAGGGGTGGAAGGCCTGTGGTTCTGTCTGCTGGGCCTCCCCACCCCTGGGGCTGTCCCTGGGGCTCTCACTCCTCCCCAAGGAAGCCCGTGGCCCCGCAAAGCACAGGCTGTAACTTCCAGCACCATTAACCAGTGTGCTTGTGTTCCCCATTCCCTCACCTTCTTGGATTCTAACACCCATCCCAAACTCAGTTAGATCTCAAACCCAAGCAGGCAGCAAGGTTAGTTCTGGGCCAAATGGTGCACATTCTGAAACTATTACCCTGAGATGGCAAGGCATGCTTATCAACCCCACCCCAGCCTCATGTGATCCTCTGAATAGTGCTCCATTTTGCAGATGAGAATACTGAGACCCAGATGAGCTCCACACCCCACAGTTAGTAAGGAGTGGGCCTCGGCTTCTGCCTGTCCTACCTGAGCCTGGCTCTCCCCATCTCAGCTTGGCATCTTCTGCTTTGAAAGGTAACATGTTCTCATGGCTGGCAGTTAATCTGAATCTCTGTGAACTTTTACAAACTAAATGTGCCCAGGGCCCCTCCCCAGATATTCTCAAACAGAAGCTGGGGCTGTGAGCCATTATATTCTACCCTGATAATCCCGCTGTCACTTGGGCAAAGGACAGAGCAAAAGGGCCCAGGGTTACCCCAGACTGCTGGTCAGCCTCCCTCCAGTGCTGGGCATGGAAGCAAAGGGGGCTCAATCCTAAACAGTAGCGGAACCCGAGGTGAGACTTACTGTGTAGAGCTCGTTGGTGACCTTCAGTAGCTCCTCATGCATTTGCAGGCCAATCTCCTTGCTCTGTAACATGGAAGAACAAATGTCAAAGGGGCAGAAGGACGCTGGCTGCACTGACCAACTTCCTTTTCAACACAGAAAGGGCAGCAATGCTTGGGATCACATGAGAAGGAGTACAGAAATCCACATAAACCTCACTGACCCAGATCTGAATTCTTCAACTCATCACCATGAAACAAATCCACAGAGATAGACTCCTTACAACATGAATTCCTGTACCATGTAAGCTGGGGAACTCTATATATCACCTCCCTACCTTGCTGATTCACAGGGACATCATACTAAAAATTCTGAGGAGCCCCACAGCCAATCAACCTGTTCATCTTTCTATAATCCTGGGTATCCTAAGCTGATGTGGTCAGAATGTGCATCCCTAGCTCAGCATTTCTTAACATCTCATGAGACTGAGATTCCAAAGAACCCAGTTTAACAAATAAGTATCTAGCCTCTCAATTCAGTGAACAGCTCAAGTAAACAGAGAGTCCACTGGAGCATGAGGCCGGGCGTATGGGTTCTAGGCTGGCTGCATCACTGTCAGGGCCCCATGGCCTTGTAACTGAAGTTATTGAATCTATAAGATATTAAAAAAGGAAAAAAAATTTAAAAAGTTGCTTGAACAAAATGAGACAGGTTTTCTTACTGCAGAACTTTCAGAGGCTTTCATCCCCTCATGTGCATGGACTTTCTAAGGCGGGGGGCATATAGGATGCAAGTGTAGTTGACCTCAACCCAAACCACAAGGTGACATATATATTTAATATATTGAGGGACACAAGTCAAAGAACAATGAACAAATAATTTCCAGGTCCTCTCCAGCCTGAAAAGTCCAGGATTCTGTTATTTTGTGTATTATTATTATTATTATTTTATTATTACAGCCAGCCAAGTGTTCTGCATCCAAGGATTCAACCAACTGTGAATTAAAAATCTTTGAAAAAAAAAAAAAATCTAGAGAGTTCCAAAAAGCAAAGCTTCGATTTGCCTTGTACTACCATCTATTTACACATAATTCTATTCACATAGAATTCATAACTATTAACATGGTATTTACATGGTATTAGGTATTATAAGTAATCTAGAGATGATTTACAGTATATGATTTAGACAATGTACATCTTTATATGCAGATACTATGCCATTTTATACAAGGATCTTGAGCATCTTCGGATTTTGGTATCCACCTGGTAGGGGGGAGGGTGCTGATGGTCCTGGAACCAAACTCCCCATATTGCTGGATGACTGCATTGTCATTATTATTTGAGGGGAGGGAAAATGCTCTCCCTGTTTGCCCAGGCCATCATGTGAAACTTCCATGTTGACAAAGGGAGCTCTGCTCCTTGACAGCAGAGCCCTCCTGTCCTTTCTCTCAGCTCCCTTGGCCTCCAGCATGGTCAGCAACTGACTTGCAGAGACCAGCCTTCCTCTAGTTCCTGCACAGATTAGAGCCCTGGACTCTGGGGTCACTAGGAAGGTTCAGCACTAGACACCATGCCTTCCTAGGCTCTGCTTCAGGCCCATCTCATTTCCCTCAGCTTCTAGGCCTGGCAGGGCCAAGAATCACCTCTCCGAAGGCAGCTCTTACAGGTGTCAGATTTCCTAACAGAGAACAAGAGCTCTGGGGCAATTCCAGAGATCTGTTTAGACCTCCTTTCAGCTCTGCTGACTAAAGCAGAAGCTCAGGACTATCTCGGCAGAATTTTCTGTGTAGAGCTCCCAAGGAACCTTCTGTCACATCATGGGCGTCTACAGAGGTACCCAACAAGCTGTTCCCATCTCCTTCCACTCTCCCTGAGTCTCAGCAGCTGCCTCAGTTTCTCCTGCAGCCCCTCCCCCTGACGTTTGCTTCAGACTCTCTGACACCCCTCAATCACCTCCTCTTGGTCTGGCCAACGTCTCTGACACCCAAGACTTCATTTCTTATGTATTTATTTTTATGATATAACTTTTTTGCTAGGTAACAAGTGCACATGGTTAAAGAAACTCTAACAGCCAGCCAAAGTAAAAAGTGAAAAGTAGGTTTTCTGAGTTCCCAGAACCCCACTCCGAAGCACCTACTATTAAAGGTTTCTTCTGATGCCTTCTAGAAACAGTCTATGAATATACACACATACAGCTGGATAGCATATGCTCTTTTTTTAATATAAATGAAAGTAATCTACACAAGCCTTTGCATCTTGCTTTTTTCCACCAAACAATATATCTGACAGATTTTTTTTCCTTGACAGGCCATGTAGCTCTTGCATTCTCCTTTTCTATTAATAATAGCTGCTTGGGGTTCCATACACCAGATATGTCATAACTAATTAACCAGCAGGTTGTTTCCAGTCTCTTAATATTCCAAACAAGTATGCAGGGAACATCTCTGTACTCTGTCACTGTGCACATGGGCAGGGACCCTGGTCAGATAAATTTCTAGAAGCAGCTCTATTGGGAAGAGTCTGGCCTTCTCAGCTCTGCCTCAGCCAGCTTCCCACACACTGCTGACTTCAGCTCCCACTTCTCGGTGATTGGCAGCCATGTCATCACCTCCATGGCCCTCTCTTGGGCTCTGTCTGCACAACCCAAAAGACCCTATCTTCAGCTGTTGCAAACAGTATCATTTAGATGACCCCCTCATCACATCAAATTCAAATTATCCAAAAGAAAATAAGTGACATTTCCTCCATCTCCTCAGGTTCAGTCATTGGGGTAATATCTTCCCAGACATGGTGACTGGAAATTTGGAGCTATCTTTGACACTTTTAAAAAATTCCTCCATCCTCAATCCAACTTGTCACCACATCCTACCGTCAAACTGCTTGGTACTTTGTTCTCTGCAGCAGACAATGCCGGCTCCCTCGCCAGCATCCATTCTTGCCTCTCCTGCTTCCTAACAGAGCCATGAATTTGGCCCTGTGTTCATCTCTCCAGCCAAGTTCTTTCAAGGACATAGCCTACCCCATCCCAACTCAAGATGGTGCATTCTGTATGAGTTGTTAGTCCAGGGGTGAGTATGTGACAACTGCATGGAAGAGGACTGAGAAGGTTGAGGGGAAAGTTTCAGCTCTTCTACTGAGTGGCAGCAAAAATGCCTGGAGCCTCAGTGGTTATCAGCAGACCTCTTAGGACCAGGAGAGGAAGCAGCTTTGGGTGGCAGAATGAAAACCTAAATCCTAATGACCTCCCAAGAAACTGGTTGAACTGAACCCACAGGCTGTCTCCTGCAGAACTTCTACTTTTGTGGCTTTACTAGTTAAGTCATTTAAAAGCTGGATTTTCTGTCACATGCAGCCCAAAGCAACATACATTTTCCATCACTAGTCCCAGAGCAAGCAATGGCATCACTGCAGGGCCCAGATTCCTAAGGCTGCCCCTCAACAAAGTCCTGACCCTAGCCCCTGATTCCTCATGCCCGTCACAGTGTCATTTCCTAGAAGAGTATTTTACTGTGTTCCTCCAAAGCCGCCTCAATGCCTACAGGATCGAGACCCAGATCTTTAGCTTGACTTTGAAGGCTCTACGTGACTAGCATAGGTCTGGTTACTACTAGGTGGTGTGCTTGTGTGCTAAGTGGCTTCAGTCGTGTCTGACTCTTTGCGACCCCGTGGATCGTAGCCCACCAGGCTCCTCTGTCCATGGGATTTCCCAGACAAGAACACTGGATTGGGTTGCCATGACCTACTCCAGGGGACCTTCCTGACCCAGGGATCAAACTTGCATCTGCTGCATCTCCTGCACTGGCAGACAGGTCCTTTACCATTAACGCCACCTGGGAAGCCTAGTTCCTAGGTGGAGAGGGCTCAAATTCAGAGCCAGAGTGATGGGGATTGGACATAGGATGTTAAAAACCATTTAATCTCTCAGCACCTCTGCTTCTTCGCCTGTAAAAGGAGTGCCTGTTACTATCCTTCTTTGCACTTATAATGGGAAGTATGATCTTGTTTGTCTACTTGTTTATGCATTTGCCACTTGTATTCCCCATTTGAAGGTAAACCCCATGGGGTCAAAGAGACTTTCTCTCTGATGGTGGATGCTCAGATCCCCTCCTTGCTGGGACCGCTGGCAGCAGACAGCCCCCCGCTGAGAGCATGCTTCAGTGATGGCATCAGAGGGTGTGGTGACAAACCCTCCAAAGACTGACGCCTCATCCAAAGATATGGGGCATAGAAACCAATCTCTCCTGTCTCAACCTGGACAGCTTTAAAGGGTCGTTCTATCTTGAGAACTCCTTGTAGGGCCGGCTAAGACCTTGAGTAAGACTGCCTGCATCACAGCTTGACTTCACTCTGCTGCCTCCTCCACCCTTTCTAGGGGTGGATCCCAAGTATCTCCCTAATCATTCTGCTGTTAAATTTAGGCCTCAGAATCAGTTTCCCGGTACCCAGCTTGCAGTGTCTCACTTTCCCACTCTTCCCGTGATGCCACAGAGCCTGTCACCCAGTGGGTGCTCATTAAATACGCTTGCTGAGTGAACCTATGAATGAATGTAGTGACTATTACTCTAAGCCTTGGTCTCCTTACGCATAAACATGGAATGATGCCATGGGTGTCATGAAGTCCTTGTGAGGCTGGAAAGAGATGACACATATGGCAGCACTGGTATCATACCAGACACAGGTGAAGAGCTTGGGAAATCATGTTGCAGCCTGAATCAATACCCACTGGATGCCAGGGGCAATGTGAGGAGGTTGCCCAGGAAAAGGAATTCAAAATTGAATTTTTTATTAACTCTTCCCAGTTTGGTGGGATCAAGGGTCAAGAACCAAAATGGCATGATGTAGAAAAGGCTGCAAAAGAGTGAAAGAGGTGATATGGGATGAGGGGATAAAGAGGCTGGAGGGACCACCTCACCTTGCATGGGTGGCCAGAGATGGCATTCTAGGCAAGGGCCACAGCCGGAGCAAAGGCATGGAGGCCAGGAACAGGGGAAAGTATGGTTTGCAAAGAGAGAAGCATAACAACAGAAGAACAGGAGGAGGCTTGACATGGAGGCTGGGCCAGATCACAGAGGCTGACAGAGTAGATCTGGGAGCCTCTGAAGGTTTGCAAGCAGGAGTGTCTGATGAGCAGTCTGTGCTCTTTCAAGAAGATGAAGCTGTGGGTAGATGGAGGGTGGGCTGGATGGAGACAGCAAGTTTCCAGAGGGAAACTGCCTGAGTCTCTGCTCTCTCCCCATCAGCACCAGCCTGGGTGGGACTGGCCACAGTGAGTGCTCAGCCAATAGTTACTGAATTGTGAAGGACTAAAGGCATTTTATTTTTTATGGTTGGGTTTTGTTGGGAAAGGAAATAGTCTCAACTACAGTTCCAGAAACTACTGAATGAGGAACCCAAACCAAACATTCCATCATGAACGGGAGGCCAAAACCCTGATCATCCCCGGCAAACATCACGCCCAGCCCTTGGGGACCCCAGGGGCAGTGTGTTCACACTCTCTGTCCGCATTTCTCGCATGACTTTCATGCCTATAGAGGTTGGGGTGGTGGGTTGCTTCCTTCATGCATAGGAAGTATGCAGACTGTAAAATATGATTATATTGGGCCAAGGCAGGTTCAACCACAGCAGCCCTGGTTCCTTGGGGTTGGAAGGACAGAGCCCTGTCTCTTTGACCCCAAAGTCTGTAAAATCAGGTGGCAGGTGGCCCTGGCCCTGCCTCTTTTTTTGCCCATGGCTAAGGACAGTTAAACTTCCCTTAGGACCAGATAACTCTGAAGGGGGTTGGAGAGCTGTCCTGGGCTTAATTATAAGATGCTTAGCAGCTTTTCCGGCCTCTAATCTCTAGATGCCATAAGCACCTTCTACCCCAATCCCAAGCTGCAACAACAAATTATCTCCAGACATTGCCAAACGTTCCCTGGGGGACAAAATCACCCTGGGTGGAACCGCTGCCCAAGGGCTCCAAGTGGCAGCCTCTCTGGCCTACAGATGTGTTTTATTTGGCCATTCAGAGTGTTCAAAAAATCTGACTCTTCCCAGCATTTAAAAATAAAAATTCTCCTTACATGTCCAGATTTTCAGCTTCTCTTGCAAAACTAAAAGATCCAGAGAGGCGGAGCTCCCCAAATTGGAGAACAGGAGCCCCTCTGGATGGGTTGTGCTCTCCGGTTGGCCACAGCATCTCCATTCATTTGTTCATTTGAGTTTATGACCCAGAAACCAGTGGGGTCTCCCTGGGGTGGCTGTCTGTATCCTCCTGGTGCTCATTCAGACAGCCATCGCAGAGCTGCCGAATCTGAACCTATGAGAGGATCTTTACACAAGCACTCTTCTCATGGCCCCACCTCTGAGAGCTGCCGAAGAGTCTGCTTCCTGAGACTGAACTTCCTGACTCCCCTGTGGACGCCGACACCACTGCCTTTGTACAATCCCACACCCCTGAACCCATCCTCCTGCTTGCACTACTGTTTCCTGGAGCTCTGCAGCTAGGTCCTCACCTGGCTTCAGTTTGATTTACACAAGCATTTGTTGAATGGCCTACTACACACCAGCTTCCACGAGGCACTAAAGACTCAAAGCTGAGTGAGACCTGGCCCCCGTTCCATCAGCCACAGCCAGCATTTCTAGAGTACATTACATTGATAAACACCGTCCAAAGTCACCTCCATACATTATCTAATGGAAACCATTAAGGCAGGTACTATTATACCTACGTGGCAGATGAGGGCTGGCGGCTCAAATGAGTTAAGCGACTTGCCCCAGGCTATACAGGCTTCAGCAATACTTGAACCCTGAACTTCCAGATGTTCAAGCTGGTTTTAGAAAAGGCAGAGGAACCAAAGATCAAATTGCCAACATCTGCTGGATCATCGAAAAAGCAAGAGAGTACCAGAAAAACATCTATTTCTGCTTTATTGACTATGCCAAAGCCTTTGACTGTGTGGATCACAATAAACTGTGGAAAATTCTGAAAGAGATGGGAATACCAAACCACCTGACCTGCCTCTTGAGAAACCTGTATGCAGGTCAGGAAGGAACACTTAGAACTGGACATGGAACAACAAACTGGTTCTAAATTGGAAAAGGAGTACATCAAGGCTGTATATTGTCACCCTGCTTATTTAACTTATATCCAGAGTACATCATAAGAAATGCTGGGCTGGAGGAAGCAGAAGCTGGAATCAAGATTGCTGGGAGAAATATCAATAACCTCAGATATGCGGATGACACCACCCTTATGGCAGAAAAGGAGGAGGAACTAAAGAGCCTCTTGATGAAAGTGAAAGAGGAGAGTGAAAAAGTTGGCTTAAAGTGCAACGTTCAGAAAACTAAGATCATGGCATCTGGTCCCATCACTTCATGGGAAATAGATGAGGAAACAGTGGAGAAACAGTGGCAGACTTTATTTTTCTGGGCTCCAAAATCACTGCAGATGGTGACTGCAGCCTTGAAATTAAAAGACGCTTACTCCTTGGAAGGAAAGTTATGACCAACCTAGATAGCATATTAAAAAGCAGAGACATTACTTTGCTGACAAATGTCTGTCTATGGTTTTCCCAGTAGTCACGTATGGGTGTGAGAGTTGGACTATAAAGAAAGCTGAGCACCGCAGAATTGATGCTTTTGAACTGTGGTGTTGGAGAAGACTCTTGAGAGTCCCTTGGACTGCAAGGAGATCCAACCAGTCCTAAAGGAGATCCAACACCATCCTAAAGGAGATCAGTCCTGGGTGTTCATTGGAAGGTCTGATGTTGAAGCTGAAACTCCAATATTTTGGCCACCTGATGTGAAGAGCCGACTCATTTGAAAAGACCCTGATGCTGGGAAGGATTGGGGGCAGGAGGAGAAGGGGATGACAGAGGATGAGATGGTTGTGAGAGAGTCATTTCCTAGGCAGGTTGATAAGAAGTCTAGGGGTCCCCAAGGAGAGAGGGGTCTGAAATTCTCAAGGAGAAAGAAAGGACAAACTTTTTTTTCTTTTCTCTCTACATTCCTTAGGATTATATAACAATAACTTATCCTGCCTGAGGACAGTCTCTGGATTAAACTTTCTGGCTAATTCTGTTATCTTAAAATGTAAATTATGGGAGTAGGTCTGTCTTTACAAGGATTATATAACAATAATGTATCCTGCTTGAAGACAGTCTCTGGATTAAACCTTCTGGCTAATCCTGTTATCTTAGAGTATATAACTCCACTGCTAACACTAGCAAGCGGGTACTCTTTCTGCCCCCTTCTGTTGCCTATGTCAGAAACTTTCTCTATCCCTTTTATACTTTAATAAACTCTATCGCACAAAAGCTCTGAGCGATCAAGTCTTGTCTCTGGCCCCAGATTGAATTCCTCTCCTCCGGAGGCCAAGAATCCCGGCCGTCTTTTCGTGGTCCAGAAACAACCTTTCAGTTGGATGGCATCACTGATTCAATGCACATGAGTTTGGGTGGGCTCTGGGAGTTGGTGTTGGACAGGGAGGCCTGGCGTGCTGCAGCTCATGGGGTCTCAAAGAGTCGGACACGACTGAGTAACTGAACTGAACTGAACTGAACTGATACAGCTAGGAAGGGGCAGAGCCAGGCTCAGGTTTTAGTTGGTCTAACCCCAAAGCTGGCACTCATAAGGACTTTCTGTGGCCTGTTTCCCCAGCACCTAGACGAGATGCAGGCACACATGTGAAGAGAAGCCACTGCAGTGCTGTCACAGAGATGAGTCCAGGCCAGGAGTCCAGGCTGCAGAGGAAGGCATGCCCTCTGGAGTCCACCTGCCCATCGTGTGCATGTTCTCACCACCTGTGCAAAAATCTGCATCCCTGGCCCTTGCCCTCACCTGCAGGCAGCTCAAGTTCTCCTTGGCTTGGTACTCCTTGGCCCACCTGCCCTGCTAGGGCTAAGTCAGCCATGCTGATTCATCTCTGGCTTCTTCCTTCCTCCTTGCTCTGATAACAAAAGATGAGACATGGGTGGAACTGACCGGCGCTTGCCTTGTCACGCCAGATGGTTGATCCAGCACGGCACCCGGGCTGACCAGGTGTTCTGGCACCTTGTGTCTAGTGACTGGGTCAGAGATGGAAACATATTTCAGGCTGAGCTGACGAGAATCTTCCCTGAAGTTTTCTAAGAACCATATTCTCAGATCTTCTCTCCTCTGGGGTTGCTAAGCTAGGACATCAGGGGTCTTGGGCTGCCCGCCACACGGAGAGTCGGGGTCTTGACAACAGTATTTGTGTCCTGATCTCGTGATGCTTAGATAAGATCTACCTGTGGACTTTTCCAGCTTATGGAATCTTGTGAATTTCCACCTTGGCTCATGTGAAAGAATACTGATGCATTCTGTGTTTATTTTAGCATGAAGACACCAAAATGACCATGGGGCAAGACAGTTTTCTGAAAACCCTCTACCAAACACCAGCTTTCAAACAGTTTCTGCAAAAGAACCACTTTCCAACCAAGTAGAGAAAGTGTAAGCCCCTTCGAGGCTGGGACTCTGGCTTCCCAGAGTGCTGATAACAAAGACTGGAGTACAAAAAGAGCTCCATAACACCTGTGCATGAGCTAAGCAGAACACAGAGGCAGAAGTACACAGACACTAAAAGGAGGCCACCTTTGACTCTCACTTTTTTGCAAAAAAAAAAAAAACAACAAAAACCCCACATACATTCACATCAAGATGGCACCAGTTGACGAACATTTTTTGACACAATGGTTCTGGAGTGAAATCAGTGTTTTCACCAAAAAAGTCCTGCCATGGATGACTGGATTTGGTTTTCAATGCAGTGCTAATCTCACTGTAAAGAGGAAACCCTCAAAGCTGTTACTACAGATCCTAAGACTTTATGAACTGTATTTGAAAAGTCCTCTTCAAGGGTATGTCTCTGTCTCTCTCAAGCTAACTCAAATGTGGAGCTGGTCACTCTGAACATTTAGAAAACATTAAAATGCTGAGTTTTAATCACAGGACTCCCTCTCACTTTTTCAGAGGACACCGTTCCAAAAAAATGCTTTAGGAAACTGCAAGGCAGGGAGTAAGGTGGAGCCATCCTCAACTCCAGCCATCTCATCAGGAGCTGAGTCAGCAACATCTTTCTCCCTTTTGTCTTTGCTTGATGTTCTCATGTCCGGTTTTCCCTCTCTGGGAACATTCCATGGCTTCCCCAGTTCTGGGGTTCCAAACAAACAATGGGAAACCAATACACAAACAAAACAAAGTAAAACCCAAAAACTCTGTCTCTTTTCATTCTAATCCACTGCTTTTCCATATTCCAGCTTGTTTTCTCATCAAATAACAAAACTGGAGACCCACAGATGTTTCCTATTTAAATAAATGATATATGTGAGCACTGGCCATCTCCCAGATAGACTGTGTTTTTATTTCTAAAGCAAAGGCATTAAGGGTGTGTCTCGGAGGGATGGAGCATTTCCAAGTCTGTCCTGGAAGGTTGGCTCATCCCTGAACACAGCTGCTTGGACAGCTGACTGGCTGATTTCTCCGAGTA